>NW_026623089.1:76862981-81662981 GCF_023065955.2 Ursus arctos | reverse complement strand
TTGGTTGAATTTGGAATCCTTTTGTTAGGTTCTAAAAGAAGATACATATTTTTTTCTTTGTTTGCAATTATAAAGTCATTTGGGGAAAATATGAAAATCGAAAGAGGAGTAAAAGATATTTGGGAAAAAATGAAAAAATGACACCATAATTGAGAAAAATGTAGATATTGGGGTGCCTGGGTGGCTCAGTCAGTTAAGCATCCATCTCTTGATTTCAGCTCAGGTCATGATCTCAGGGTTGTGAGATCGAGCCCCGAGTCAGGCTGTGTACTGAGCACAGAGTCTGCTTGAGAGTCTCTCTCTCTCTCTCTCTCTCTGCCCCTCTCCCCACTTGTTCTGTCTCTCACTCACTAAGTAAATAAATTTTTTTTAAAAAAAGAAAAATGTAGATATTTTAATAAGAGTCATCTAAAAAAACTTGCTATTTCCAGAATACCAACACAAATGATCAGAGTTGGTCTGAGAATTACTAATTGAATCAAAATTTTAAAGTAAATTATTAAATAGGTCACATGAATTATTAATGAAATAAAAGGACTTGTCCAGTCAGATGTAAGAGAATAAACTACTTTGGGGTCATACAGGAAACATTTTAGGCTATTAAATTCTTGAATAAATGTATTCATTATTTTCAAACATTTATTGAACTTATGTGCCACAAATTTTGCAATTCTGCATCCCTATTTTTGGGTGAGGAAAGCAAAACATAGAGTAAGTAATTTTCCTGTAGTGACACAAGTATTAGGAATAAGTTTGGCACTCAGGTTTGTCTGAAAGCCTGTACCCTACTTTGTAATTTCTTGATATCCTAAGTTATTTTTAACAACGTAATGTTATTCAATGTCATTCTATGAAGGGATATTTTCTCCTAGCTGACTAAATGTCTAATCATTTTTAGTGAAAATATTAGACAATCAGGCATTGTTAATTTTAAGTAATCGTATATTTTTCAGTTAGAAATTTAGAACTACCTAAGTGAATTATGTAATCTTTTCTTAATTAGATACATTTTGTTGACTTGGAAAATAAAAACATTTATATAGAATAATTTAAGGAGGTCATAATATGCTGAAATAACTCTCATATTGTTCTACATTTAATAATGTGCCAGCGAATCTTCAGATGCCATAGGTAACCAAGGGAGAGAGAGAATTTTTGTCAGTGGGAGAGGGAGCCTTGGGTCTACCCTGCCCTGAATCAACTGATCACAGAGTGATTCCTTAAACCTCTTCCTTCCTTAAAAATGATAAATCAATTTTGAGTGTTATTAATAGTTTTGGGCATTTATTACGTCTTAATATTTCATAGCTACCCTGAAATTACTTGTACATAGTAAATTTTCAAAAAATTGTGTTCATGTATTGGTAACAGTACTTTATTTTTTTAATATGTATCAGTGCATTTATTCACCTAGGAAGAATTCTTCATCAGGTCATTATATTTTTAAAAAGAAGATGCAAAGAAAGAAAGAAAAGCAAAAGAAATGTCCAAACTTGTGGGGGGATTTGACAGGGTTTTCTTGTGATTTTGGTCTTCTTTTTTACTAACAGATAATTTAGTTTTTTTTTTTTTAAATGGCGGGGACTTTACTATTGAAAGTATATGATGTTTTATGTACAGAAATTGGATTTTGGAGTTAATTTTATTAGTTACACTAGTATTATCCCTCTTGTAGGTTAAACAGGTCAATTGTAGTATAACTTCTTCATTCACTTGGAAGACATAAAATACATAAATATTTTCCACTTCTAGGCAACGCTCTGCATTAGGAGAATGTCTCGCGGCTTTTGCGGGTGCCTTTCCTGTAGCGTTTTTGGAAACTCATCTCGACAAACATAATGTTTACTCTATCTACAATACTAAGTCCTCACGAGAAAGAGCAGGTAACACAGAAGCATGTTCAGTATTTGAGATATGAAGTTAAAACTTAATGACATTTATTGTATTTTCCTGCAATGATTTTTTTAATGGGCCATTTCAATTTATTATCTCCAGTGCTACTGAGTCTTAAATGTTATTATTAGGATTTTTTTTGGAATGTTAGATACTATTCCTATAGTGTCCATAAAAGAAAATTCGTTTAATTTCTTCTAAGTTAATGAGTCACAAATTCATACTCTTAAGAATAAGATAAAATAATGGGCAGAAATGGAAAAGAGCAATCTGATTTCTGATTCAGTTATCTCTTATAGGTAGTCAGCAAGTGTGTGGTGTTCTTAATTTGTTACGTTTATGGATTTGTACCCTTCGGGGGTTTTTGTTCACCAGATATGTCCATCTTATTGGGACAATTTTATTCCATATGATTTTTTTGTCATAGTTTAGTCCAGTTATTAACATTTAAAAAACTTATAAATCTGAGACACAATTAATCAGTGACTTCAATTTGAACCCCACCTTAGCATGAGTATGTTTAAGACTTTCATTTCTGTATGTATACCAGGCATTTATAAAGATAACAGGCCTCATGTTGCTTTTCACTTGGGAAAATCTGTTTTTCTGAGTAGGTAGGCTTATTTTTTCCACTATCGCAGTTGAAAAGCTCTTAGAGCCATTGCTAATGATTTCAAGGATTGTTCTGTGAGAACCTATTAGAAGCACTGAGAGACATATGTGATAGAATCCAGAATAAAGAACACGAAGGACACCAAAATGCAGTTTTAGCGAGGACCCTAGGAAAAATCAACTGAGTTGATTCAAGAGGAATCTCGAAATTAGGAACACTGAAACTCTGGTGCATTTGGAGACACTTAAAGCCCATGGTAGCGGGGGCCACCATTGTGGGTGGGGGTAGTCAGAAGGGAGGAAAGGATGGAAAACCAGGTGAAGTAGGCTTTCTATGTCAGGGAAGGAGTGGGCATTGTATCAACACAAACAGGTTCCTTCTGTGCGCTTTAAGACATGAATAGGTCCGCATTGTAGAAATCCATCATGACAGAAATTGGGAAGAAGAATGGGTGTGCGTCACTAACTCAGAGAATGGTTGTGGTAATTCAGGAGAGATGGGATTGAGAAAGGCCCCTTAGGTGGAAGATACCGTGGTTGCCAGCCATCCTGGAGGTCCTGTCCTGTTGTGTGGGAAATGCGGGAACATGGCGGCCTGGAAACTTTTTCTCCATTTCTAGTCCTGGAGACTGACTGGATAATGTTGTCTTCACCAAGACATGCTCAGGAGGTGGGCGGGAGAGGAAAGGTCAAGTTAATTTTAGATCCGCTGTGTTTTAAGTTGCTTTTGAGATATTCAGTATTACATGCAAACGTTTTAAGAAATCGGGCTTTGAGAGCTATTAGCTTATAGCAGAAGCACATAGGAATGGCCACAACTACCCAGGCAAACACAGAAGGTGAAAAAGACAAGAGGATTCAAGGTAAATCTGTAAAAAACCCACAACATTTAAAAGTTCATCAAGGAGCAAACAGCCAGGAAGGAAGCCTGACAGAGCTCAGGAGGGATCAGGATGACCGAATGCATTGAAGTTAAGAAAAAGGAATTCTGTCAGTGATGGGAAAGCCCGCCTATCAGTGAGTAGAGTCAGGGTTTGTGAGAGAGGGAAATCTTAAGTGGTGGGACGCAGAGGCCCTCATGTCTGGAAAGCTAACGAGTCCAGGGAGATCGGCAGCATAGCTACAGCTGCTGGGGAGGAGAGGCTCCAGAGGGAGGGGCGCAAGGCCCAGCAAGGCCCCTGCAGTGGGGAAGCCTCCTCCTTGAGAACACAGGCCGAACCTCGAACAGCGACCTCACAGCTCCTTGCGCTGAAAATGGGGAGCGGACACAGGAGGATGGGCCCTACAGAAGGCTTGTAGGCAGAGACATTTGGTATTCTGGTTTGCTCTGAAGTAGAAGAAGTGGTCATTTTCTGGTCTTAAGGGACCAGTGGTACGAAAGGAACTCGTGAAAAAGAACGTTTGAAACAGCTGCCGTGAGTAAAGAGAGAAGGAGCCTGCTGAAGGCATGCCCGGTCTTGCTGAGGTTTGAAGCCCAGCTTGAAATTGTTGCTTGTGTCTTCTAGAAATAGTGGAAATCTGGCTGTCACTGTCAGTCAGTTCTTTCACTGAACACAGTTCATTTTTATGTGTTTCTCTAGCTCTCAATTTGCCAACTAATGTGGAAGATGTTTGCCCAAATATACCCTCTTTGGAGAAGCTCATGGAAGAAATTGTGGAACTAGCCGAGTCTGGTATTCGATACACACAAATGCCACATGTAATGGAAGTCATACTGCCCATGCTTTGCAGCTACATGTCCCGTTGGTGGGAGCACGGACCTGAAAACAACCCGGAGAGGGCCGAGATGTGCTGCACAGCGCTGAGCTCTGAGCACATGAACACACTCCTGGGGAACATACTGAAAATCATCTATAATAACTTGGGAATTGATGAGGGCGCCTGGATGAAGAGGTTAGCAGGTAAGAATTGGAAAGGAATGCACTACTTGGATTTGTTTTATTTCCAAAAGGATTTTATTTTTTTAAAAAGATTTTATTTATTTATTTGAATGATAGAGACAGACAGCGAGAGAGGGAACACAAGCAGGGGGAGTGGGAGAGGAAGAAGCAGGCTCATAGCGGAGGAGCCTGATGTGGGGCTCGATCCCATAACGCTGGGATCACGCCCTGAGCCGAAGGCAGACGCTTAACGGCTGTGCCACCCAGGCGCCCCTCCAAAAGGATTTTAAATCAGAAAACTAGGGGCTCCTGGCTGCTCGGTCAGTAGAACATGCAGCTCTTGATCTCGGGGTCATGAGTTCGAGCCCCACGTTGGGTGTAGAGATTACCTAAATAAGCAGCCTTAAAAAAAAAAAAACGAAATACAGAAGATTGGAACGTTCCTATCTTAGTCTTTTCAGTATTTTCTTCTGTTGTCAAAAATATTAAAAATATTATTTCTGGCATGCTGTTCTTTAAAAAAATGTAGATTTAATTAGGCATCAGGTAACTTGCCTTTTCATTACAACTTTTTTGTTGTTGTTGTTGTTACAACTTTTAAGCAAGTTAACATTTTCCTGACCGAACACTCTCTGTAAGATTAATCAGTAAATGCAGGGTGAAAACTAATGATTCTCTAGACAGAAAAATAAAACTGGATTTTGGAATAACCCCCTTCTAGCAATTCGCCTTTTCAGGAGTGGGGGAAGAAAATCGAAACAGGCAATCAAGAATTTGCATGTGTTTATCATTGCACTATTTACATTGGATGATGGAAAGCAATTTCTTTTTATTTATTTTTCTTAATATTTTATTTATTATTTGAGAGAGAGAGCACAAGCAGGGAGAGGGAAAGGGAGAAGCAGATTCCCTGCTGAGCAGGGAACTGGACACGGGGCTCCATTCCAGGACCCTGAGATCATGGCCTGAGCTGGAGGCAGATGCTTAACCAACTGAGCCATCCATGTGTCCCAGGAAGCAATTTCAAGGATGAAAAGAAGGGTTTTTAAAGAATTGAATTCAGAAAGAAAGAGAGAAGGAAGGGAGAGAGGAAAGGGAAAGGAAGGGAAGGGAAAGGAAAGGAAGGAGAGGGAGGGAAGGAAGGAAGGAAGGAAGGAAGGAAGGAAGGAAGGAAGGAAGGAAAGAAGGAAGGAAATTAGTCATTTACTTTAAAAACTCCAGAGTAATACAGCAATGTCTTACTAATTTACGGTAGGGTGTTTTCTCTTTTACATTTATTAGTAGTAAATAAAAGAACAGTGTCCTGGGCAATGTAAGTCTCCCATTGGGGCAAGGATGGGAAAGCAGACCTGATATGACTGGATGTAATCTCATAATTATTCAGTGGTGCATATTCCTTATAAAGAAAGGACCAGAGGAACTTTACCATTTGGGGATTTTTTTTTCTTCTTTTTGTGAGAATAATTGATTTCTGAAGTGAATGAACATGTTTCTGTTTTTTTCTCTTTTTTTCCTATTCCAAATGAATAGGAAAAACAAAATTAAAGCTGCCAATTAAAAACAAAAAACAAGAAAGCACATCAAATTCAATTCAGTAATCATTTTTGAACAGCAACTGTGCAATTAGGTTTAGGACTGGAAAAACGGCTGAAGCATGGGCTGAATCCTGAAAGAAGCCATGTGCTGGGGGAGGGGGGGGCGTAAATCATGCAATTACAATTGTAATTATAATCTATCTTCATTTTAACGAATGTTGATGCAGGGCAGAATATTAATGTCTGTCTTCAAACAGTTTTCTCGCAGCCCATTATAAATAAAGTGAAACCTCAGCTCCTGAAAACTCATTTCTTGCCATTAATGGAGAAACTCAAGAAAAAAGCAGCGATGGTTGTGTCTGAGGAGGACCATCTGAAGGCCGAGGCCAGGGGGGATATGTCCGAGGCAGAACTTCTCATTCTTGATGAGTTCACCACGCTGGCCAGAGATCTCTATGCCTTCTACCCACTCTTGATTAGATTCGTGGATTATAACAGGTACAGGGTCCAAAAGTGATGCATTTCCCTGATTCAGTCATGACCTTGCTGGGTTTGTTGTGTCTCAGTGGAACTGCTTCTTTGTGTGATGAGCTTGTCCATGATTGTGACATAACCGAATGTTTATAGACAGGGCGATTGTCACCAAGCATCTCAGAATTGCAGTGGGAAATCACATTCTGGAGCAGGCTGCCTTTTGCAGGTTAAAGTTAGCACTTTGGCAGTTACGATGTTTAAATTATTTTAAATGTTAAACAAGTGGACTCTGAAACCACTTGTGAGCTCTGTGGGCAGCAGGCTCACCCTTAGTTGACTTGGTTTCAAATTTGACGTTGAGTGGGTGATTAAAAAAAAAAAAAGGATTCGAAGGAATAACTGAGAAACCACTTTATTTATTACATGATCTAGGGCAAAGTGGCTAAAAGAGCCTAACCCAGAAGCAGAGGACCTGTTCCGCATGGTGGCCGAAGTGTTTATCTACTGGTCGAAATCCCATGTAAGTAGGAAAATATCGACAGTGCTTGCTGTTTATGTTGAGGGCTTTCAAGTTTTTGACCAATTTTCCGGTCCCTTTAGTAAATACCTAGGACCATGTTTCTCAAGCTTGCTTTCTAGGTGTCATTTAACTGGTGTGGAGAGAGAACAGATTCCCCTAGGTAGTTTGAGGCAATGTAAACCTTCTTTTGAATTTAGGAAAAATCACAGGGGTTTTTAGTTGCACTCCATTATTGTGTTTGTGGGTTTTCTCCCCACTGTTTGCCCCTCAGTCTTAGGGCAACATGGACCTAGAGATGTGGCCTTTTATCCTTCAGGCTTTCCTCTGTGTAGATGTCTTGCTAAGCCCCCGGGAGCCCTCAGCCTAGTTTGAAAAATGCTATGGTGGACTTTTGCTTTTCAATCACAAGATAACACTTATTTACTTGAAAAGGTACTACTTCTTTAAATTTGTTCCAGCAGTACGTACTTTTGTTTCTACCAGAGTTTAGTTTTGCTCACATGCTAGAATAAAATATAGTTCCTGCTAGGAATTCTGATTTCTGTTGATAGAATTTATAAACTACATCTTTAGTGAATTTTCACTATTTTGTATGTTGCAAGTAGAACTCTATATTTTTAAATCTGAAAAAGATTTCAGTAATAAGAACTTGATAGAGTATTCTGTAAATATTTCAAATAACTAGCAGAATATGGGTAAGTGAGCATTTATTCCAAATTATTTCAAAAGCTTAGAATTTTGAGGTCAATTATAATTCTCGATGGCACTTTGCAAATGGGAGACTCCAAGAAAATAAAAATAAAGCCTCAACCTCAGCTTCATTATTTGAGGTGACTTCCCAATTTATTTTATCAGATTGTTATACAAATTCTTTTATTTTAGAAACGTCATATTTTTTAAAAAAATAAAATTTTCCTACTTATTGTTTAGGATAATAAATATTATTTATTACCTACTTCTGAGGAGTCTGTCAAACTTGATACCAAAAGGTGTATAAAACACAACTACACTGAAATAATATGTGAAATCATGCCTTTTTAAAATATATGCACTTATATCTTCACATTGACTTTCATTTTCCATGATGTCTAAAATTCTTTTAGAACCTTTATGCTCCTCTAGATACAAGCAAATGATCTCTGAGCCTGTATAACTCATGTTGAGAGGGTGCGTTAGATCATTCAGGGTGCTTCTGAAGGAACATTTGAAATCCAGAGCCCAGGAGTAAATCACTTAAGAAAACTAAAAACTGCATATTTTTCCTTCAAGAACTGAGACTCTTCAACTTCATCAATCACCAAAATACCAAAAAAGCTTCTTGAAATTTATATGCAAGACAAAATTTTGGAACAAGTATTTGGAGGAGTATTTATCGCAATCAGTAGATTTTTAGATGAATGTCTAATGATAATTTCAAGAGTAAGAAAAAAATCTGAATTATGTACTTTTGAATCTCGTGGGTATATTTAAAACCCAAATCTGTTAGTATGTGTCATATATATTCTTCCCCAGATATTTAAAGGTGAAACATCTCTGAGCAACCGTATTATTATGAATGGTAAGATCAGAATGTTAATGTGAGCTGAATGAAAATCAAAGCTTAGTCCTTTCACTGTCCTTCACACAAAATCTTTTATTACTCATCAGTTATTAACGTATTTGGATACTTACTAGGAAATCATTTTGTTTGGGTTTTGCTCATCGCAGAGTCAGGCATATGTTGAGATCATTAACTTCTCTTTTTAAAACTCTGATTATCCCTGCTTTCATTTTGTGTTTGCCGTCTTTACTATCACTGCCCAAGCACTTGACTTTGCCTGTGTTCTTATGTCCCTGAATTAAAAATGAATAAAATAATGTTATAGTAGATAATGTGAGATATAGTAATGCAGTAGATAATAATGAGAAAGTAGATAAAATATCTGACAGAATGGGAAGTTACATCGTAGACGTGCGTGCCCTGTGTTTCTCCCAAGAAGCAATGTATGCCTTTCGCCAGCTAAATTGGGATTTGAGTACTCATTCTACCCCTCAGTAGGTGTGTGACATTGGTACTTAAATAGTCTGGATCTTAGTTTTCCTACCCTCGAAGCACACGTATTTATATGTAGTTCCCAGAATTGTTGCCCCAAGCCAAGCACCCTCATTGGATATTTAAAAGAAATATTTGTTCCCCTTTCTTGGTAAGTCTTACATATCAAATTACTACTTATCTTTGTAGAAACTTTTGGGTCCTGTGTAACCCTCTAATTACAGGGACTTCTTGTCTATGTGGTTTTAACTGAAATTTTCTTTGCAACTTCTCAGAATTTCAAAAGAGAAGAGCAGAACTTCGTGGTACAGAATGAAATCAACAATATGTCTTTCCTTATCACTGACACCAAGTCAAAGATGTCAAAGGTATTACTATAGTCTCTTGCAGTGTTCTAAAATTTTTGAATGTAACTTTCATTGGTTGATTTTTTCTACATTTTTTTGTAATGTTTGCTGATTAAATGCACACATGCATACACACAGTTTTAAGGGTGCCCAGGATTTGTTTTGAGTAGGTATGGTAAGACACATAGACACAGAAATGACTGTCGTGAAGGAAGAAGTTTTTACTCGCAGTTCCCTAAAAACCGAAGGCATGGCATATGGTGAGGGATGCGGGAGAGGGAACAAGGGGGAAAAGGTGGGCAGGAACTTTGATTGAGGTTTCTGTGGGAAGGGACAGGCAAAGCAGGTTAAGGAGGTTTAGGATTGGCTAGTTTGAGTGATTTCAATGGACTCTGGGGTATAGGGGCATCCCTGTTGTCTGGTTCCTGGCCCTGGAGCAGTTAGGGCAGGAGGATCGAGACCCAGGTAAAAGATATAATTAGGGAATATGAGACTCTGGGTTGGTTGGTTTGTATATGAAAAGCATGCTTGCAGGAAAGTAATTGATTATCTGTAGGAAAAGACCAGCATTGGGAGGCACAGTCAAAGATCAGCAACACCCCAAGATGTCAAAGCATCAGAGTAAAAAGACATACTCAACACACACACACACACACACACACACACACACACACACACACACTCTTGCAGGTCAGTGTAATATACATATAATTAATCAATACCGTCTATTCATCAATATTAAATATATGTGCATTTATGTGTGCCAAATATGTAAACATCAAATAATTAGTTAACACTATTTAAGAACCACATGCATGAATTCCGGGTTCTCACATATGAGATGGGGTGCATGACTCTAGATTTTTGTTTTCTCTGTCACTCATGTTGGGGAGGGGAAGAACATTCAAAACACTTTAAAATTCACACCTTTATTGTTCAAATTACCACTAAATAAGAAAATGAATATATTACATGGGGGTAATATAGAAAGTATCCTGCTGAATGGCCAGAGATGCAAAATAGTGTGCGTCTGGACAAGGAAATCAGTCTCTACCAACTCTGTCAATGATGCGAGAGAGTTCAAGTGGGAAGGACACCTACTTCCCTGAACCCCAGGAATGACTAATAGCTGTCCCCTGCTTCGTTGGTGGCCATGAGGACAGCTGCCTAGCATCACTCAATGCTCCTAGTCTTGTTTAGAGTTTTAAACGCCAAGTATTTGACACCACTACACATGAGCTAAAAGCTAAGCCTGGCTGAAGGTTTGCATACCTAGAACACCTGTCCACCTGAGAAGCTATTTATGTGCCTGTGCTCTGCAAACAGACATAAAAGATGAGAACTGTTCTCTCCTTGGGTCTGCCAGTTAGCCTGAAGAGCGAGCTGATGCGTCATGAGGTGCGGTGCTAGGAATACATGTCTCGTGGATGTTTTGAACTGAAGACTGTTAGTGAATGTCTCTGCTTTGACAGCATGTTGTCAACTTAGGACTGTATTAACAAAGGCATAGAGAGAGAGCAAAATGGGTCAGGGTTTCATTTCAGAGGATGAGCATGATCCTGGTCTATCCTGAAACTCACGATAAGTGCAATGTCTTTAGAGCTGAGGAGCTCTGACTCTCCTTACACAGATATCCTCTTCCCTTTTTCCTCATTGCAGTCCAGTGATCCTCAAAGCATACGCTCAGCGTGCTGTGTATCCTGGAAGCCAGACAGGGGTATCGGTACAGACCGAGTCAGAGTGACATTTACTCCCATTTGCAGGGAGAAAATGCCAAGTAATGGGTAGAAGCAGCTTAATATCCGCCCCCGTTCCCCCTCCACGCGCTACATTTTCTCAAAGCTTTCCAATTCTTTACCATGTGACTGCTGACACTCTGAGACAGGATACATAGGAAGTAACAGCAATATTGACGAAGTACTTATTTATTTATTTTAATTTTTTTTAAAGATCTTATTTATTTATTTGAGAAAGAGAACAGGAGCAGGGGGAAGGGTAGAGGGAGAGGGAGAAGCAGACTCCCTTCTGAGCAGGGAGCCCGATGTGGGGCTCGACCCCAAGACCCTGAGATCATGACCTGAGCAGAAGGCAGACCCTTCACCAACTGAGCCACCCAGGAGACCTTGACGAAGTTTGTAGAAATGAGTGATCATGCTTTCCTTCCTTGTTTTTAAGATGTGTTGTTGGTTTTGTCTGCATATGTGCTTGAAATTTATATCGCATAAGTACCATGAACTTTTATCCTAGTTGTAATGTTTCTAGTTTAAATAATGAAATCCAATATACCAACATGTTATATTGTCTTACCAAAGGAATCATGATGTCCTTGTGTTCCAGCATTTGGACAGATTTGGAAGTCCCTGTGTTGGCCAAAGTAGCATCATAACTATACTTTTATCAATGTCGTTGAGGTGCTCTGCCAAGGCCAGATGGCATGAAGGACCCGAAAGTGGGTGTGGTCAGGGGATGGGTAACATCTTTCCTAGGAGGCTGTCCTGTTCAGATCTAGTGCCAAGAATGGGTAACAGGACGGCAGCCATAGGTCTGACATCCGAAGCTGAAATGGACAGGAGGTGTCCCCCCCTGCAATGCTGAGAACAGAATGATGCAGAAGGCTTCAGGGATTCCTCTGACAAAGCCTCAAACTGTCTGCCACAGACATCACAGTACCAATCGATCCATTCCCCAGAGTCCAGAAGAAAAAAGGAACTCTTTTGAATGGAGATTCAGACCCAAACATAAACCACAGAACAAATTGTCTTATATCAGTCTTCAGCCAGACGTCCAACCAGGGATGATTGCTTCTTGTATGGCATACCATTTCCACACTTGATAAGACAGAAAATAGGTGATTATAGGTAAACGATGGACATAGACAGCTGAAGCCAGCAGGCCAATTCGGATGATGGTAATTTGGGATTGGGAACCTCATTTTGACTTAATATGTACATAGTCTATACGGCAGAGAGAGGCCAGTGAGTATGAGATTGGCCATGGCACCCTTTGGAGAGGCCGACCCTGCATGTGCGGTGTGGCAGCCCAGCTGTGCCTTTGTCCGGAGCATGGGGAAGGCAGCTGCTGACTGCAGCAAGGGGCTATTAGTATACTTCCCCAGTTGTTAACATGTAGGGTGGTAAGGGCCCTCCCTCCAGCGAAGCCTGTCCCCTCCTGCCCCCTGCTCTTGCTCTGAGCCCTTGCTTCCAGCAGAGCCCTGGGCCCTTGTGTGCAGCCCCTCTGTGACTTCTTTTAGACAGAACGTTCTACAAAGACAGGGAACATGTCTTATTGACTTGGTAACTCTGAAGCTCAGTGCAGTGCTTGGTGCATAATGGCTTCTTCATTAATATGGATAAATCAAGTGAAAATTTGAATTTAAAGAGTTTGAGATTCGGTCCTTCACCTGGGCATTTGTGTGTGTCTTACTCTACTGTTGTTTTTCCAGACTCACTGCTGCATTGGTACAAAGTATATAACATTGTGTCATTATATGGCTAGCATTGCTGAAGTTTTTAATTTCATAACTTGTTTTAAAAACACATGCAGGTAGCATCTATTACAAATCCTGTTTGTTGATGTGAGAAAAAAGTAGTGGGTTTTGCCTATTGTGCTATAGAATTATATTGTATTTTGTATTAAGATTTCAGTTCCTGTTGAAATGTAACAGCTGACCTTAGTTATTTAAAGGCCCACTATTTTTCCCAGCTTTATTAAAATACAATTGGCATATAACATTATGTAATGTAAGGTAAACAAGTCAACAACATATTGATTTGATACATTTCTATATTGCAACCTGATTATCAGCATAGCATTAGTTAACACCCACATCATGGCATATTAATTACTATTCATTTTTTGTGGTGAGGACACTTAAGATCTATTCTCTTGACAACTTTCAAGTCGATAACATAGTATCATTAACTCTAATCACTCTGCTGTATCTGAGATCCCCAGAACTTATTCATCTTTTAACTGGAGTTATAAACCCTTTGATCAGCATCTCCCCATTCCCCCCACTTCCCGGCCCCTGGGAACCCCCACCTGCTCTCTGTTTTTCTCAGTTTGGCTCTTTTAGATTCCACATATGATATCATATCATATCATATGGTATTTGTCTTTCTCTAACTTATTCACTTAGCACGATGCCCTCAAGGTTCACCCTTGTTGTTGCAGTGGCAGGATTTCTGTCTGTCTCACAGTTGAATAACACTCCACTGTGTGTATATATCCGTGCATGAACTCATAGGTTGTTTCTGTATCTTGGCTATTGTAAATAATGCTGCAGTGAACAGGAGAGTGCACATATCTCTTTGAGGCCCTGTTTTCATTTCCTTTGAATGAATACCTGGCAGTGTAATTGCTGAATCACAGAGTAGGTCTATTTTTAACTTTTTTAGGAACGTCCACACTGTTTTCCGTAGTGGCTGCACCAGTTTGCATTCCCACCAACAGTGTAAGAGGGTTCCTTTTCTCCACATCCTTGCCACCATTTGTTATCTGTTGTCTTTTTGATCATTAGCCTCATTTTTATAATTAATATATCTAAAATATCATTTAAAACCATTAATAAATATCTCTGATTTTTGTTTCGGTAGGCTATTTCAGTGTAGGAATATTAGAAAATGCTTCCCTTTTTTCCTGATACTGATTAAACTTTAGATTATTTTAGGTGAAATTGATAGAGTTATTTTTTTTGTGTGTGAGAGAGACAGAAACAGAGACACAGAGACTGATTGATGACAGAGATCAGTTTGTCCTACTTTCCTCTTTAAGTATGCCCATATATTGACCATGCTGTTGGATGTTCATCTCTGATTCAAAGGTTAGGAAGTGGTCAAAAATGAAATATCATGCAAATCCAGTGGCTTTGGCAGTTCTGCTCAAATTACTGAGCAGCTCCTATGTGCAAGGCAAAGTGCTTGGTTCTGAATAGATGGAAAGGAACAAAACAGGTGTAACCACTGCCCTAACAGAGCTCCGTAGTCTGGGGAGGAAACGGGCACTGAAGAGAGAAAAAACCCAACCGACATAGATGTACTTGAGGATATTTGTTTGTTTGTAGGTTTAATTTCTTTATACTAGAAGTGGACATATCACTCGTAAGTGTTCAAATATATAGCAAATTCTCTTTTCAGTTTATACATTTCCTGTGGTATAAGTAGGAATTTATTTATCTGGTGCTTCTCAAAATTGAGTGATTTGTAGTTGCCCTTAGTGTTGATTTTAATTATTTTTATTACATGGCACTTAAATATTTATAAATATCAAACCAGGTGAAAGCTCCTTGTGCTTATATAGACATAAAACCAAAAGAACTTTAC
Organism: Ursus arctos; assembly: GCF_023065955.2. Taxonomy (NCBI): domain Eukaryota; kingdom Metazoa; phylum Chordata; class Mammalia; order Carnivora; family Ursidae; genus Ursus; species Ursus arctos. The sequence goes on along the minus strand of NW_026623089.1, from coordinate 81,648,367 downwards.
AAGTTAAAATCAAAGAAAACCGCAACACCAACAAAATGTAGACATTAACATATCGTATGCTGTCGTTTTGCTGGAGTGAAACTACCAGAATTGGATAGAAATATGTTTGCATAATATGTATCAATTTGTTTAATTTTTTAGGATGTTGGTTCCTTATCTGGGTAATTATTTTTATCACTGTGGTTGCATTTCCTTTAGCAAAGAGCTCATTTAAAACCACTGATCCATTTTTTATGGGTTAATCAATGTAATAGTAAGAATAATTATTCATTGGGTTTTTTCTACTATTTTCTACTGAAAATAATTTCTTACAAATTGGTAAAGATAAGAACAGGATCCATGCTATAAGTACATCTGTTTGGAAAGTGAATACAATTTTTATTGCTATAGTTCAGATATTATAGGTTTGATATATCAAGATATAATATATACCATAGTAAATACATTACATAATATTAATAATATAATATATAAGCTACCATTACTTTATGATGGCAGCTATTTACTGCTTTACTACATGTTGTGATAGATTTTTGTCTCTTTGGGGGAAAGCAAATCATTTGTATATTAAATTCTCTTCTGTTTTTTTTTTTTTTCTCAGTAGGCCAAAGCTATTACAGTATGTCATTATCCTGAAAATATCTTCGCTGTTTTATTGCTTCAAAGAAATTTAACATGCACAAGGAAGTGCATAGGGGACAATTATTTTAATTTTGATGTTTAAGTATGCCCTTCTAATAGAATAATACTCATTACCCAGTGAAAATTAGACTCTGCATTTAAAGTGACCCTGAGGCATGAACATAAAATTTAACAAAAAAATATGGAAGAACCGTGAAGTAGCATGGCGGTATTCAGATGTAAGCAGGTCATCCAGAGATAATCCTGAATACTTACGTTGCACCAATTAGTATATTACGTCTGTTCCCACTGGAGACGGGTTAATGCCCTGGGGAGACAAGTCTGCAAACTATATGAAAGGCTAATATATTTTATAATAGTTTTATATATACCACGTACATGTGTGAGAGAGTTTATATTTCAAAACAAGCATCTGTCAAAACAAAAATAAACCATATATTCTTACATTGTTCCTCATAAGCATTGAAAACTATAAAACAGGGGCGCCTGGGTGGCTCAGTCGTTAAGCTTGATCAGGGCGTGATCCCAGTGTTCTGGGATCGAGCCCCACATCGGGCTCCTCCGCTAGGAGCCTGCTTCTTCCTCTCCCACTCCCCCTGCTTGTGTTCCCTCTCTCACTGGCTGTCTCTATCTGTCAAATAAATAAATAAAATCTTTAAAAAAAAAAGAAAACTATAAAACATACAATATTTGAAATGACCATGGATTTTTACATATCCATCTGCTCCTCTGAAATCGCCATGTGCATTCTCCTTCTCAAAGGGTATGGAAAGCACACCAGTGAGTTGTCATGACCTGGGAATCTGAAAGTAGGACTTGCAAATGAGCAAGAGATGTTAAGAAGGAAAGAGGATAAGAATTCTCAACAATAGGGACCAACAGAAAATAAGGAAGATGGACCCTGGTCAAGTTAGAAGAGGTTCATAGTTCTGAATGGGAGAAAAGCAGTCACAGAGTCCAGCCCTTGGTTTGTTCCGTAGGCGGCTGTTTCTGACCAGGAAAGGAAGAAAATGAAGCGCAGAGGAGATCGGTACTCCATGCAGACTTCTCTAATAGTGGCAGCTCTGAAGCGACTGCTGCCCATCGGGTTGAACATCTGTGCCCCGGGGGACCAGGAGCTCATTGCTCTGGCCAAAAACCGATTCAGTATGGTAAGTTTCCTGTTCATACCAGTTCTGACCATCGCTTGACCTCCACGCTCTCAAATGTGTACACTCCTTTTGCTCACTGCTCTGTGTCAATATTTCATGTGCATTAAATGTTCTGTTAAGCATTTCACTGCATAGACTTTACCATTCAAATACAGAGACTGCCTATTTTTTTGTGGCTGTGTTTTATTTCTAAATTATGTTAGTCACTTTCAGGGAATACTGAGGAACCAAAGAGAAAAGATGCAAACAAGTTCCCGGTAGTGAAAAAAAAAAAGAATTTCATATGAACTCCTCTATAATAAAATTTGTTATGAGAAGTCTATTCAAATTTTTGAGGGGTAATTTTTCAAAGTGAGAAGAATCATCTGTGCTGATTGTAGTTGGGTACGGTGTTGACTTTTAAATCAGCAGCTCTTTGCCTTTGCAAGCTTCAAAATTTAAGTTCTCTAGATCTCTTTAGGGCCCCTGTGCTTTCTCTTCATGGCCATGCAGATGCAATTTTACAAAAATAGACACTGGGGTTACTATTTTATATTTAGGGAAATTGGAGTGCATATTCGTCTCTGCCTATTGCCACACTGAATGAAGGCCCTCTCTGTGTATCCAGAGTTGGATACCGTGAGATAACCAAATTGTGGGGAGGTTGTAGCGGAGTGGGCTGCATGGATGCATTTCTGTGGACGGTTCTAGTATTTGATTCTCAGGATACACTCCTTGTTATTACTGGGTCTTGGGGGATATCATTAAGTGCCAAAATTCCTTGGTGGAGATTTCAGCGAATGATGGAGACAGACTTCTGTTTGAACCCAAGGGGAGCCTATGTCTGCCCCACTTCTTGTGAACTGGAAATTCTGTTCCACTGAGTCATAAGGCACTTACTGTAGAATTAAAGTAGGTTGTTACCATGTTTCTAGTCACAGCAGTATCAAGAAATGATCTGAAAAAGAACCCCCCAGATGATATGTATTTAAATCCTGTAAATATGTTTATTCAGACATATACACTATTACAAAAGAGGTTAGAGTTATTTCTGTTGACTTGTGACAGTTGATGCATTGTAAGACTTCTTTTAGGTAACATTTATTTCTTGACAGAAAGACACGGAGGATGAAGTACGAGATATAATCCGCAGTAATATTCACTTACAAGGCAAGGTAAGCCAGATTTAAGCACATTTAGTATTTATGAATTAGTTAATCTCTCTTTAGAATAGTACTACAAATAATGTTACTTTAGCAGTTAACGTGGAAATACATTATTTTAATCAGTCTTTATTCTACTTGCAAATCTTTCGGTATTAAAGACTCTCAAGATAAGAAATGATGGATTTTTAAAGTAAATCATTGAAGATTCTCATAATTTGAAGAAAATATGTCACCATTTGAAATAAAGTTTGGAAATTTCCTTCCTTAGGTGTTTGAGGACTTTTGGGACATGGAGACAGATGTCCACAAGAATTTGAACTTTTACATCTAGTGACCAGAAACTAAATATGCGTACTTCAGAGTCATTAGTACGTAGGAGATATTAAGACTTGCTGTGTTAGGAATAAATGAATTTACCTAGGGAAGTGAAGGAAAACATGAATAGAAATCATGAGAACAGCTACTTATTAATGTTGGGTTAAAAAAATTGCTGGAAGTACGTTTCATAGTCCAGTGAGCATTTACTATTATTTGGAAATTTTTTACTAGGAGATAAATTGTTCATTTGTTTATGGAACCCACTATGCAGTGTAAGAAGTCTAGCAGTTTATTATATTTGCTTCCATTCTGGTGTCCCTCCTGGAGAATTTTCTCAATTATGAAAATGTCCAAATGTCAAAAAGTAGTGACTACAGTATGATGTTTGCTTTTCTGGGTACTCAAATGTTCCTTTCCAAGATCAAAACCATATTCTTTTTCTTTTAACACCGAGGACTACAGTATGATAAAGGTGAGACGTGCCTTTCCAGTATTCACAAGAAACAAATATTGATTTAGGACAAATTTCATGGGCACTTTGATGAGTATGTACTCAGTCATACATTTAGTTATAAACTTGTCCAGAACAGGAGATGAATTCCCATTAGAGCGTGATCCCTTTTCAGATAGCAAAAAGGTTTTGAACATTTTAAAATGTACTAATAAAGCTTGCAGCTAAACCTCAAGGGAAGGGTTTATGCTACATACATGGGTGTTTGCGGAGATCATGTAGTCCTTGAAAGGGTCTCCATGGGGACTCAAGACCACGCTTTGAGAACCATGGTTTAGGACAATCACTACTGAGTAGTGATTAAGGAAGGTTCTCTCGGTAAATAATCAAATGAAAACGGTTGTTTTGAAGAAGCAGAAGGAAATTCTTCCATTATATTCTAGAGGTTACTTAGGAGTACTCTGGACAATTTATATTGTGTACTGGGGCGTCAGGAAAAAAGAGGAGAGCAGAGTAGGAAAAACGTTTCTAATCAGCATTTCACCTCCAAATGACTGAGACCTGGAAATAAAGTGGTAATGAATACACAGATTTTCTTTTTGGCATTTCAGTTTATCCTTGCTGTGCTGTGAGGTAGGCACACGTATCACGGGGCCGTACAGACTTAACTGAAGATGAATTCTTTCGTGCCGAACACCTTCGCAAATATATTGTTTTGAGATTGTAGGACTGGTAATCCTGGAAGCCAGAAGGGGTAATTTTATATTAGAAAGAATAAAGATCTGCTCATTTAGCCAAGTACAAGTAAACATGTGTATTAAAATCTAGAAGGACCAAACACAGTCCTCAGATGAAAAAGTATATGGAGGAAAAACATTTCGTTTTATCAAAGGACAAATGGTGTTTACAAGTCATTCAGTGTGCAAAACTCTGTGTTTGCCTCTAGGTGAAAGTTATTTTTCACATTTCTAACTATGCTTTCTCAGACTAGGAGTTCTGCAGTTTCGGATGTTGTCCATTTACTTCTGCTTCATTGCCCTTGGTCTCCCATTCTTAATGGAAATTTGAAAGGGGGAGAGGAATATAAGGGGATTGCTTTGTCTGTTTTTAATGACATAGTTATTTCTATATTATTTCTTTGAAGTAATGTGATCTATTCCTTGTAAGCATGCTTATATTTTTCAGTTTCTATGATTTTATAATAATCTTTCTCAAAAACATACAGAATTCAATTATATCTCCCACTCAGGATATTTGACAGTATTAAAAAGACTCCTTTATTATAGAATATGATTTTATTAGCCCTCCATCGGTTTATATTGATATCTTTGTTTCAGTGAGACGAAGCTCGGTTGTAGAGTCCCTATATTTATAGATAAGTGTGATCCCATATCATTGCCTGTGAAAGTAAGTATGTAGATCTTTCAGTGTTTGTGAAACGGGAAGAGAAATTTAGAAGATTGCTTTGTCTGCTTCCTTGCCTTGACTCTGTCCAGCTCATCCTTACATCTTAGGCAAAACTTCCCTTGTCCAGGGGAACCTTACAAACCACCAGCAGGTTAGCTTGAAGCTCACAATACCTTCTATTTCTCTTGAGTAGCCTGCAGCACAATTGTACATATTTAATTTCTGTCTTCTCCACTAGATGATTAATTTTGTGAGTCCGAGCTCATTCTCTGCCCTGATCTCTGCACAGAGTTTTGATACTGGGCTACACTCAATAAAGTGGTCTTCCCCTCTTTAAGTCATAACCTTGTATTTTTGAAACTTTTCCCTTCTTCCTGCAGTTGGAGGATCCTGCTATCAGATGGCAAATGGCTCTTTACAAAGACTTACCGAACAGGACTGAAGATACATCAGATCCGGAGAAGACTGTGGAAAGAGTATTAGACATAGCGAATGTGCTTTTTCATCTCGAGCAGGTTAGATTCTGCATTGATTCCATTGTATTTGCCTTAACCATGTAAGAGCATTTTAAAGACAATGTGTGTTAATTGATAGCTCTGGGCCAAAAAACATATATGTTCAGCATATTCGTTATACAGGATATATGATTCAGGAGTGCATATATCTAATAAGCAAAATTTCCAAGCTTCTAATTTTTACAGCTCTATATAGCTAATGTATTTTGGGATATCACGGCCTTTGTTTTATTGTTTTTTTCTCAAAATATTTCTGTAATTATACAGATAAATAGGATTATATACTTAAGTTTAAATCATTCTAACAAAAATTTCAGGAGTTACCTGATTGCATGTTCTACGTATCATTTTTTATTACTGCTCATAACAACACGTTTGGGATTCTTTCACTAGTTTAATATTTGAATTTCTTTGGTCATTTGCTTCACCTTTCCTTTTATTAGAGATATTTTTGAGTTAATTTGCTCCAGGATCAGCAATAAATTACATTTAGAGCAGAGCAGTGCATTGATATTAAAACTATGCGAGAATAGTGTTTTTATAGAATTACTCAGTTGTATCCTACTTCTAAACTACGAAGTTCACTATGTGTTTGATTTCTTTATTCATTATTCAGCAGTTCTCAAACCAATAATATTTGAAACGTTATCCACCTGTGGGTTATATTTTTGTGTAAGGAATCTTCTGGTTTAGGTAAAATATCTGCAATACGGAGACATCATCCCTATTTCTCATGAGGTCCATTCAGCAAAATGACACCAAGTGAGGGAGCTCAGTGTGACCCCACCAGTGTGATCTGTCCTTGGGCCTTCATGATAGGCCTCACATGACATGGCAGGTCTCTCATTTTACAACAAATATAAAATAGTAAAAGGGCATATGTCCTCTCAGGAACTTTGTCACCCAAATGTTTTGCAGACCATATTGGCATAACAATAAAAAACATTTTTCTTTGATTCCTATCTTATATCATCTGGTGATCTCTTATCCCTGACTCAACCAGTTAAATAACCTAAGGATATCACTTAATGTTGTACCCTCTTATTTTCCTTCTTGCTTACTCAAGTGCCCCTCAAACATTAATAACTTCTCCCATGCCGTGCCGTTTATCACTGCACCTGATGAGATTTAACTGGCATACCCTTAAACCACGTGGCTATTGACTTGTATTTACATTGTGTAACACCACAATATTAATATATAAAAAAAATTTAGGAAACTTAATATTCCCCTAAGTATTTCCATAATATTTTCATGAAATATTAAATAAGTACAAATTATCACTCAGCAGATGAAAAGATTTAAGGTAATGAAATTTTGATAACATATAAAGTCATAGAGTTGTTTTTCCAGAATTTTATACATATTCAAGAAGACTATTAAATGTCTATTTAATGTGTACCAGAGAATTATTTCTGGCAGCAATACACTACCATAGATTTGTTTTGTTGTTGTTGTTGTTTTAAATTTTTTTAGAGAGGGTGGGGGATGGGCAAAGGAAGAGGGAGAGAGAGAATCCCAAGCAGGCTCCACACCCAGCATAGAGCCTGATGCAGGGCTCGATCTCATGACCCTGAGAGGAAATCCAGTCAGATGCTCAACCAACTGAGCCACCCAGTTGCCCCATACTGTAAGGTTTTAATTCTTCCTAGTTTTCATGTCTGGATTTTTTAATGAATCTTAGATACGTTAAATGAAGCTTATTGAAATCTGATGATGTTTTATTCTATTGATGACTGGATTCAATTGTAATGAACGAAGTGACCTGTAAAGTAGTGAGATTCATTTTATGATGGAGCCATTCCCTCCGTGAACATTTATTGCATGCATGACCGTATGGCAGCCTTTAACTCTGTAGATTCCAGGGATCGAACGCTGTCTCTCTACTCAAGTTAGGTCATGCCATTTAGTAGAGCATGTGGACACATAAATAGATGAAGATGTGATGATACAGACGTGCCAGGATACAAAATGTGCTCAATAGATTCTAAAAGGAGTCCAGACTTAATCTAGTTGCCAAGTAGGTGATCCCTGTGATCTTAAAGGAATTTTCTAGCAAAAGGTAAGTGGGTCAGATTTTAGTTACGGTCAACTATTCACTTTGTTAAGAATATGAGTAAGGAGAAATCATCAATTATCAAAGACTAGAAAAGAGTGAAAGATGGGCCACAAGAGGATTTCATGCCTTCAGCACCTCTATTATAACGTTAAGTAGTCACTTGGTCATAGAGTAGCTTGCAAAGAATATCTTCACTTGCTAAACTCAGTGCCAAAATAATGGGTGCATAGCAGATACTTGATTTAACTTATCTCTGGTATCAGCAACCTTTGCAATTGTATATTTTATACTGCCCATCTGGTCATTGGTCCCATGAGAGTAACCTGTCCCCGTGCAATTTCCTAGTACTCAAACTCGAGCCCCACTGACACATCAGCACCTCCTGGCATTCGGACAGTTAGAAGAAACCTCTCTGTTCTGGGACTTCTCATGTATAATAAAATGCTCTGCCAAGTGGTAAGTTTCCTGATGGCAGACACCTTTTCTACCATGTTCGCTACTGGATCTTCAGTGCTTTGGTACTTTATTGTGATTGTTGACCGTCACCCATGCTGATCAGAATGCTGATTCCCACAAAGAGCTGGTGCATACAGCCTGGGTCTCAACATGGAACTTGAATGCATTGGATCTAGTTGACCAGTACTACCCTCGATTCACTTAACACAATCATCCAGAGGAAAACTGAAGTGGACAATTATCAGAAAGTGTGGAGGGATGACCATCACAGAAATAAGTGTTTTCCAATTATACAAGTTGACCAGTACTACCCTCGATTCACTTAACACAATCATCCAGAGGAAAACTGAAGTGGACACTTATCAGAAAGTGTGGAGGGATGACCATCACAGAAATAAGTGTTTTCCAATTATACAAGTTCAAAACCACTGTAGTCCAGACATTGTTAATGTTTTCTTCAGGCATTATGACATTCATATTTTGACCCTTTACTGCAAAGGATAATAGACTTTATTTTTATTTATTTTAGCTAACGTAACATTTTTATTTCTTCCAGAAATCTACATGTATGCGCCGGAGATATTACAGTCTGGGAAGTACAGTGTTCAATTACCTAGAGACTACTAATTAATTTAGAATTACATGTTGGGGTTTTTTTTCTCTCTAATACTTATAATTAATCTCTTTTTCGTCTTAGAGCTCCAAACACCATTAGCTAAATAAATAGCTTGCTTGCCTCATTTACTGCAACTTTGAATTCTCATTTGTCCCTCTCTAACAAAATAATTACGTATTTTAACATTTTTGTAAAATTTAATTCTTTACTTCATTCCTAGTAATGTGTTCCCGAAGCCTTGTCATCTTCTTTCCATCCTATTATATTAAGGAACAGTTGAATTTTCAGTAGAATTTTCTGTGTCTGCCTCTATTCGTGTTGACTGCTGTAACGCTTAGGATAAAATTTGTTAAAATGGATACATAAATAAGAATAGGTTAATTTTTCATATAGACGAAAAATATGTTTTGGCACCATAACCAAATTCTGAAAACATGACTTTATGTAAAATGGTCCTATATTTCCTTGGTTTTTAGAGATGACATAGCTTCTAAAGTACACACTACTGGGGAAATACTATATTTTGACTAAAGAAAATCTGAAACATTCAAACCTATTTCCAGTTTAGCATTGGGTTACTTCTAGGACATGGGTTTTTCCCTAATACTTGTAAGGTACTTTTGGAATTGAAGTTCCAAAAGTTTTTAATCTAAAAGGCACAGGTTTTTAATACTATATTTTGGAGGGTAGTTTGGGGTTTAAATATTTAAAAATTTTGGGCATCGTTTTACCTCAGGTGGAGCACCCACAGAGATCGAAGAAGGCAGTATGGCACAAGCTGTTGTCCAAGCAGAGGAAGAGGGCGGTGGTCGCCTGCTTCAGGATGGCTCCTTTATACAATCTGCCAAGGTCAGACTTTTTTAATGTCTGTAATACATTAAAGTTATTTTTTTCCCTACTAAGCAGTAGGAGTATAGTGTCTATTTTAATATGAGTACAATAGTCTGAGGGACAGACAGAAGCGATGCCTTGGTTCTTCTGTGTAATACTTGAGTTTGTTTTCCTTCGTTGTGTGTTCCCAATGGACTGTGGTCTACAGTGTGATTGTGAAATTCTCGTAAATACCAAGGAAAATCTGCTCACCTATGTGAGTCAGGGTGGGGTAATGAGGAGCTCAGACTGCCTTGATTTGAATTCTGGCATCTCAGCTGATAGCGGCCTGACATTGGTCAGTTTCTTACCTGACTGTTCAGGTTGCCTCATGTGTACCATGATGAGATTTGCCTCTTGCACTTGGTCAGATGACTTAATGGGTTGAGGGTGCTTAGAGCGGAACTTAACACTATACATGTTAATTGTTGTGTATTATTTTTTGGGATTGTCCATCTTGGGGAGAAGAACCGATATGGAACTAGTTCATGGGAATAATGTCAGTGCCTTTAACAGACCCCACACCTTCTCTTATAGTGAGCGTACTTGTTAATAGAGAAACAACCTGGTACATTTGAGTCTGGCTCCATGGCCGAGGTACCAGTTCAGCCTCCTTGTAGTTTTCCCAAGAAACTGTGCTTTCCACTCAGAGCTTTGTATCATGGGCCTCACCCCCACATCTGCCAAACAGGACTCGGCTCAGCGGCATCTCTTTTTTGGAACATCTGGCCAAACCATGCCCTTCCACTCCTTGCAGATGGAACCCTTCTCCTCTTTGTTTCTAGGATGCTTTTCCAGACCTCTAGCTGTGGGCAGGTTCCTGGAGTGTTGGGCCTGTCTGTCCCTCTGATTCAGACTTTGAGATCCTTTAGAGTTGTGTTCAATTTTATATCCTCAGCACCTAGAACACTGACTTTCAGTATATATTTGAATAAATAAATGAGTCGGGGATTAAAACAAAATGAAAATACCCCTGCTCCACCCCCCCCCAAACAAAGCAAAGAAACTTCACACAATCCCATTTCACTAAGCCAGCTGGATTCCTTGCCCTGGCACACTCACTGAGTATGAAAATACATGAATTTTCCCTCACACCACCTGCTCCTTTTAATTCTCTGACTCCATTATGGTGTCACCAGTTAGTCAATAGAAATTAACCTCGAATTCATACTCTTATTCCTTTTCTGGTCACTCCTATCCAGTCATGCTCCAAGTTCCGCCAGATTTTTCTTTGATCTGTTTCACATGGCCTCTCTTCCCTTTATGACCACCTCTTCAGCTCACTTGTTTATTGCCTCTTGTCAGGTTGATGGCAGCAGATTCCGAGCTTATTTCCCCGAAGTCACAGAGTCTGCTGATCCACTGTCTCTGATAAAACCTTTTCAAAATTGTATCCCTTTTTACGGTGGTTCTCAAACCTGGTGTTCTGGGGAAATACACTCAAATTCATTGCAGAAGCGCCCAAGCTTCAACCTATTGAGTCAGCATTTCTCTGAGTGTTTAGCAAGTGTCTTGTGCAAAGCTGCTCAGGTGACTCTGCTGTCCCAGGAAGGCTGAGCCCATCTTTTGTCATGACTGTTTCATGCACAGGACTTTACGGCGATTTCTAGCAGTTCCAGGGGCATCGTCAGTTCCTCCCGTTGGTTTTCCAGGCCCTTCATAAACCTATCTGACCATATGTTTCATGACCCCATAGCCCACCATTATTAGTACTGCTACGCTCAGCTTTCCATCCCATGATAGCAGGTCTCCTTTTAACACTTCTGATATTCTCTCATGATGTTTCCTTATGGTCATGACTTTCTTTTATACTTTCTTATGGTGGAGTCTTATCCGTACCGTTCATCAACTTCATGATGAGTTTATTGATTCTTTTAGTATTCGGTGCTCTTTTATTTCATAGGCAACCATTTATCTTCAGTGTTCTAGGGTGTAGTCTTTGGATACATACTCCTATTAAGTTCACATAGTACATTTTGTTTTGCAATCCTCAGGGCCTGTATCTAATGTTAACCCAAACACTGAATAATTCCTTTATTAATGTTTATTACATGGTTTATCCAGAGCCACCTTATGTCATAATAGCCACCCCTTAATGACCATCTATCTACCCAAACGTGCTTTACATTGTTTATTTCCTTTTACTTCTTACAAAACTGAAGTGCAGATGGGGTTCTCCTAGTTTTATCAATGGAAAAAGTGAAAGTTGGTAAAGTTAATAACTTGGCCAGTGTTATGAAGCTTAGAAATGGTGGAGCCAGCATTTAAATGTAAGTCAATCATGATTAGGAAATGTATTGTTTTATCTTTTTTAGTGCATGGAGAGTCCAGTGACACAGCACTAGAATACTTTTCCAATGTATTTTTAAAAATTCTTTGTTTGGAATTGTTCTTATCTTTTAGGCATCGGGCTGTCAATCTCTTTCTTCAGGGATATGAAAAGTCTTGGATTGAAACAGAAGAACACTATTTTGAAGATAAACTGATAGAAGATTTAGCAGTATGTTTTAATGGGGTTATAAGATGAAAGAGGCTTTGGGTTTGGTGGACTAACATGGGTGTGAGCACTTATCATATCATATCAAAGAGAAAATATCATTGTAGTGCATTCGTCCTGGGAAACTTATTCTTGTCATTGCATTCAGCGTCTAGGGAAAATTTTATCCTTCTTTCAAGGAGATGTCTTCAACATCATGCAATTCAGAAGTTAAGCTGAATGGTAGAAGTTTATTATTAACCAAATGTTGATTCCATTATTCTTTTAAATTCTTCCTCAAAGCCCCTTTAACCACCTGAGAACTAGTATAGACCTATAAAAGCTGAACCATAATGGAGTTATTCACCAAACATAAGTGCAGGTTAACAAAAGCCAATGAAAAGTAGCTGTTTTTTATAAACACTCAGGGAAGAGAGTGATAGACTGGATACAAGAACAGGAAGTCATGGTAAATGTAGTAGATGGCAAGCAGATTTTTGGTCCCACCATGCTGTGCTGGCAACGATGCTCTTGTATTGAGAGCAGAGCACTCTGGGAAGCCATTGTCTTAATCTTTTCTAAGTTGTGGACCTGCTAAAAACCTGATAAAAGCCATCTTCTCAGGAAAATTTATAAGCATATGGTCAGGTAGAATTTTGCAGACTTTTTGGAGCCTTCATGATTCCCAAGTTAAAGACCTCTTCTCTAAAAGTTATTTTTTTAATTCACAAGTTATCAGGGAATATTGGATAAACTGATATAATTCATGAAAGCTTGATCTTGATTATCTCCATATATTTTAAGTGAATTCAGTTTGTCTTTAGAACCAAAACAACCCATAGAATATTAGATATCTTGTAGAAATTTACCCTGTATCTACAATATTAAACCATAAATCCAGGAAAAGAAGATCTTTTATGCAGAGAAAAAAATCAGTCTGAATGGGTAAGGCAATAGAGATATAAAAGTCATTAAACCATTCAACAGTCACGATTAATTCTACATTGAGTAAAAATGCTTAATACTTTTCCTCATGTTAAAAGTTCTAACAGTACAAAATTATTCTTTTTAAGTTTAAAGTAACTGAAAATAAAAAATGTGTAAGTGGCTCAAGCATGAAGTCATTTAGCATTCTTTACCTGCCATTGTTTGCATAGGCAAGGAAAATGTTTCTTTTAGTAATAATCAGTTTTCACTGCTCTGTGAACTAAATGTTTATACTTGGAGTGACTTAGGATTTTATTGGAATTCTTTGTAAATTGAGCACTCCCTAAAGCTGAAATCTCTGTACCAAATACACTCCCAGCTGTGAATCTGCTTCTGAGAATAGCATTCAGAATTTTTAAATGATGTGAGTCATCCTTGCTCACAGTGTTTTTTGGTCCAATTATTAAATATCTATTTTTTAAGCTGCATAGTTTCACATTGATTAATGTAACACACAGACATGCGTGCATGCACAATGCATGTAAAACACACACATACACACACACATGCACACACACACACACACACACACCAGAGCAGGAAGAAAATGGCTTTCTTTTGAGTCATTCTTCCGAGCCTCATATTACTTCTGGGTTTGTGTGCACATTTCATTTAATGTGAAATTTTATCAATGTGGCTTTTTTTGTAGAAGCCTGGAGCCGACCCTCCAGAAGAAGAGGAAGGCACGAAGAGAGTTGATCCCCTCCATCAGCTCATCCTTCTGTTTAGTCGAACAGCTTTAACAGAGAAATGGTATGGTTGGGAGGGTTCATGTGAGCATAGGAAGAACAGATAAAGAAACCCATGTCTGAGTATCTTGTAGTTCACACATTCATGTTGCAATTTCATCTTGTTCTTGTTAGGAGAGAGAATTGTCCCGAGATAAGACCAGTCTGCCATACACCTGGGGACCAACATTCATTCAAGTTCAGGCTTTAATGTCTACCTATAAGCTCCAGTTTGGGTAACAATTTTGTCATTAGCTGATGCAGTTGATCCTGAATCTTATGATTTATTTTTCTTTATCACAAATGGCCTTTATAAATAAAACTGAGGAGCCCAGAGCAAATTCCAGTCTGAAAAAATGTGTGGAGGCCAATGGTGACCCAAATATTCTGGGTAGATTGTGTCTCCATTGTGCGGTGGGTCTCAGGAAACCTTTAGGAGGTGGGTAAGCCATCATCTCAACAGAAGTTTCTTTGAGGTCTATTTTAAGGGCATTCTCCATTTTCTGTGGCTTCTACAGTCTTATTTAGATGAATTCGCCAAAGCCACAAAGGCCGAACCTCTGTGTAGTTAAACCTCTGTGTCCTCAGATGGGCTTAGCATTTGCTCATAATAGGGAGCACTGCAGAGATTCTGTGGGTGAAACCTTTCAGAGGTTATAAAACATTTCTCTGCCTCTGTGCCATGCAGAAGGGAGCCTACTTTGCCCTGGGCTTCACTCATTCCTACAGAAGCTGGAAGATAATGTAATGATCAGTCCAATCCTCATGAGTCTTTTGAGAGTGTAGACAAGTTCATTTGACCTCTACTCATGCCACAATAATGCACATTTCTGCCTCGTAGCCAATGTGATCCATCCTTCTCTCACAATGTCTCTCTCTCTCTCTTATTATTTCCTAACTAACAAAATCATCTCATCCCTAAGCATAGAGCAACCCTCTGTCTGGCATTGTCAGGTAATGAGGTATTTTCATGAGTGAATTTTTCTGATGGCTGAACCTTTGAATTGCTAAAATAACTTTGCAAATATTAGGTATTTTGGGATGGAAACCTTTCTTCATGGATTCATGGTTTCCATACTTCTTATGAAGAAGCTGTTAAACATATTTCTTAATTTTTAAGAATCACTATGACTGTTGTATTTTTGAACAGTGTAGTAGCGTAGTAATTTGGGGAGTCTTTCCATCAAATGTCAAATATCACTTCTGCTGTCAAAAGCCCCTACCTCATTTAAACTTGCTTGTTTCAGCTTGTGTAGTTTCAAGAAAATCAGAGCTCTTATATTTGTGTGTAAATCAATAGACCATTTATTTTGTGAGACTTGAAGGCTTCTTCTGGAAGGTAAGATGGGTCAACTGTTTAGGTCTGATATCTTTGCTGTCTGATTCTACCATATTTTTGAATGATGACTTTGCCTAGGTTTTGTGTTTATTTCATTTTAAAAAGGCATACTGGCTGAAAAATAAAGGTTATTTAATACAGTGATGGCTATTTTGCATATGACTAGCCTTATGACTAACCTTATACTTAAAAACTCAGGTTTTCTTCTTGTTTTTCATAGCAAACTGGAGGAAGATTTTTTATACATGGCTTATGCAGATATTATGGCAAAGGTAAGTAAATATATCTTGATTTTAATGTTTATTTTAATAAAGGAAAATCATTTTCATCTGACAAAGGATAAAGAATCTATATATTTCCAAGTATATCTTCCAAATATATATTCCAAATAAAATACTGTTAAATCTTAGAAATCTAAGGGGTATTAATCTTAATTTTCCACTTGTTGCATGAGTCTCTGTTCTGACTTCCTTGACAGGTAATCATTGTTTGCTCTCTTAATATTTTATTTATGGGGAGCTCGTTAATTTTCCAAACATTTGTTCATTCATTTAACAAATACTCATGGGGCATCAAAGTGTTGGAGGTAACACAGCGAATAAGAAGGAAATGCACACACTCTTCCTGGAGTTTATAGTCTGATGGAGAAGACAAAATTTAAATAGGTGATTGCAAAAGCTCTGCCAAGAGGCACTATTAGGGGTACAGGGACGAGGTCACACCGGAGAGTAGTGAGGGTTGCTTAGGCTAAGGCTTAAGGAAGTCCTCGACTGCCTAATGACGAGTGGACCATGCAGAAATAGGAACAGCTTGTATGTCCTGAGTGTTTATTTCATTTATATCTCATCAGAGGAGGGTGAATGAGGTGATGAGTTTAAAAGAGGAGTCGGGTGTCTCTGAAGCCTCTGATGAGGGTGACTGGGTACATAGTGGTGCCAGACACTGAGATGGGGAGCCCTAGAAGAATTGCAGGCCTGAAATGAAGGGGAGAGATGGCAAATTGCATTTTGGACATGTTAGTTAAAAATGCCTGTGAGGGGCGCCTGGGTGGCACAGCGGTTAAGCGTCTGCCTTCGGCTCAGGGCGTGATCCTGGCATTATGGGATCGAGCCCCACATCAGTCTCCTCCGCTATGAGCCTGCTTCTTCCTCTCCCACTCCCCCTGCTTGTGTTCCCTCTCTCGTTGGCTGTCTCTATCTCTATCGAATAAATAAATAAAATCTTAAAAAAAAAATGCCTGTGAGCCAACGCAGTGCAGAGGTCAGATATGTGATGAGGCATTCCTGTCTATCATTCAGCATCTCAGGGATATCTTATAAATACAGACTTGGGATTTTTCCACATTTGAAGGGAATTGAAGGCAGATGAGTGGATAGTCTTGCCCCAGGCAGAGAAGGCATCTTGAGAAGGAAAGGCCCACGACCACGCCTCTAAGGACATGGGTATATAAGAGATGATAAGAAGAAAAGGAACCCATAAAGAAAGGGGGTGGGGGGAGAATCTTAAATGTGAGCATATATGGGAGCTATGGGCCTAAGTGGGTGCCCAGCAGAACCATATGCTGCTGAGGGTATGGATGAAGAAGGTGAGGACTGAGACTTCTTTGGGATTTAGTCCATATGCATCATGTGACCATGGTAAGAACAGTTTCAGGAGTATATGGAGAGAGGCCACTGGAAATTGTAGGGAAGAACGGAGAGATTCACGTGTGAGGAGATGTGTCCTAGACATTTCTTTACTAGAAGATTGAGAGAAGGGAGAAATGATATAAAGTGATCACTATCTAGATGGAATTATGATGTTGAAGGGGGATTATTGTTATTTGTTTGCCATTGTTTACTTTTATGTGACAGAAAGATTTGAACATGCTTCTCTCCTGGTGGAAAGGAACCAATAGGAAGGACAAGGGAGTAACTTGTGGTGTGAGGTCTTGAGTGAACGGGAGCAGGGGGAGAGGACAGGTTACAGAGCATAAGGAAAAGTTGTGGCTTTCCAACTTTATTTTAAACCATAAGCCCCCAATAAGAAATACATTTACCCAGTATATTTATGGAAATGTAAAAATAGATACATTGAAAGAAAATTTTCATGAAATTCTACCCTTCCTATGAGCAGTAGATTCTGATATTTTTCTATTCTATCTAAATAAAAAAAATTATTTTAGATCCTGACTCATTAAATAGGTTCCACATCTAATTAATGGGCTGAAACCCATAGTTTAAAAAACACTGAGTTAAAAGATGAAAGACGGAAAGATATTTCCTCCTTGATCTTGGACTCTTAACTAGGATAAATAAGGGCATGAGAAGTAGGGAGCTGACAAATGAGGTTGTTGTCCTCGTACTTGAAGAACCACCAAGCAGATGGGCTACCAAGGTAGACTCTCAGGATTTGAGGATTAGATATTCCTGATCGTTGAAGTTCTTCTTGTGGGTGAAGAGGAATCTGTCTCCCCCTGGTTCTCCTTGTATCCTAAAGCAACTCATCTCTTTTGATAGATGGTCAAGTGTTTGGTGTTGCTCACTTTCTCTCAAGATTTTCTTCTTGATAATTAAATCACCTTGCTCCTTATTGTTAGAGGTATCCCAGGAGTGTCAGTCTTCCATCACTCAGTTCATTCTACTCCACACATACTCTAGTTCTTCAATATGTGCTACCCAAAAATTAATTGAACACAGTATACTAATTGTGAGTTCACCTGTGTAGCGCCTATTGGGACCATATCCTCTTTGCACTGCTTAGGATCCCATATATTTACAATAAATTGTGAGAACTCATTAATTTGTCATTTTTTGCCTCCTTTTGAGCTTGCCTGTCCACCAAAATCCAAACGCATTTATGAATTTTTATTGAATTTCATCTCCTACCTATATTGACCATTGATATTTTAAATTTTAATAATTCTTTTTGGTTTTGTTTTTATTTTTATTTTTTTTAAGTAGATTCCACTCCCAGCATGGAACCCATTGCGGGGCTTGAACTCGCGACCCTGAGATTAAGACCTGAGTCGAGATCAAGAGTTGGACACTTAGCCGACCAAAGCACCCAGGCCTCAATTTTAATAATTTTTAATATGTGTCATCATTTCTCTAATTAGAGTCAGACCATAGTCCAAGGCCAAAATATTTTTAAAGTTCAGCTCTATCATTCAGTGTGAAATAGCTCTTTACATTCATGCTAGGCACAAACTTGATAATTGTGCTTTCCCTGTGTTTATCTCAGTTGCTAGTTTTGCTGATTGATATCCAACTTCTTAAAAAAGAATCTCTGGAGGTGGCCTTTCTTCACTTTGAAAATCATCCCAAAAGCCACTATGAAGCATCTACTATGGAAAGCAGAATGGAGGTTCCTCAAAAAATCAAAATTAGAACTACCCTATGATCCGGTAATTGCACTACAGGATATTTACCCGAAAAATACAAATTCAGAGGGATCCATGTATGTTTAGAGCAGCGTTATTTACAATAGTCAAACTATGGAAACAGCCCATGTCCATTGATTGATGAATGGATAAAGAAGATGTGGTGTGTATATACATGAAATATTATTCAGCCATAAAATAAAATGAAATCTTGACATTTCCAGCAACATGGATAGAGCTAGAGGGTATAATGCTAGGTGAAATAAGTCAGAGAAAGGCAAATACCATATGATTTCATTCATATGTAGAATTAAAAAAAAAAAACAAGCAAAGGAAAAAAAGAAGACAAACCAAGAAACAGACTAACTATAGAGAACAAACTGATGGTTCCCAAAGGGGTGAGGGCAGGGGGTGGTGACATAGGTGAAGGGGATTAAAGAATGCACTTATCATGATGAAGAAAAAAAGAATACAAAAAGAATAAATAGATGAGTATTAGTTCAGTCAGCATTATGAAATACGAATGTAGACTCACTTTACTGACACTTCCATTGAAAATCGTGCACTGCCTATGTAGAAGAGTTTGAAGAGAGGACTACTTTTTTTTAAGTACTATGAATTTGTTTTTTGCAAAAAATAGATTTTTTTGGCTTTGCTATTGTGGACATTATGGTCATCATTGCTTTTAATTTTTAACTATGTGCTTAATCAATAAAAGTATTTTTAGATTCATTCACAGGTATAGACCAGAAAGTGAGAGTTAAAGAATTAGTTCTTTGGGGAGCTGTTTTGGGGGGAAAATCTAGTGACCACAAAGTCCTTAAATTAAGTATGAAAACACAAAGAGAATTTCTAAAGTGGGCCAAATAAAGACCTTTTATCTCACGTTTTCTTAATTACAATTCTTATTTGCTATTCATATTTGATTTCCCCACTGTGACCTCATTAAGATTAAGAAATAGAGCAATGTTTATCAGGAGAAGATAAATATATATATTTTTTCATGAGTTGAGGAAGCACCATGAAGACTCTCTTGTTTAAAACTACAACAACAAAAAAAAAAAAAAAAAAAAGAAAGAAAGAAAAGAAAATCAGCATCCCAGAGTCTGAGACTTTCCTCTTGGCCTTCCTGGTTCCTCGGAGTTTACCAAAGTCATTTTATATTCACACGATGATTATCTTTGCCTTGAGTCTTAGAGCTTGAGCTCCCTTCCAGAGACGTATGCTTTTGTGTCTTCTTTCACAAACATCAGTTTCTTTTTGAAGGCACCACTCACATCTCAGTTGGGTTTTTATTTTCAGTCTTGCTGTTTTAACCACAGGTGCACAGAACTGGCTTAAATCAAAGCTCTGGATTCCATGTGAGATTCTCATCATTGGTCCATTATAGAGGCCCACTTTTACTAAGTTAGTGACTTAGTCATTTCTAATAATGTAGCAACTACCCATAAATGCACAGCATACAAGAAAAGTTAAGACCTTCATAATAACTTACATGTAATCGTATGGTCCCCCCATTAACCCATACCCTGTCTCCCCATAGAAGGAAGCCATCATCCTGAATCCTATGTTCCAGATACCCTTGCTTTCCTTGTATATCATTTTCACTTATCATATGTATTTATTAATACATATATATCACGTAAATACGAATGGGAATATATTCTAATATAATTAGAAATGTAATTATAAATTTTTTCAATTTTAGTTGTTTTTAACTTTTAAAAGGACAGTTTGCTATATATAATCTCCTGGTACTTGTACTGTTTTCTAAGATTCATTGACACTTGTGTGTATTGCTAGAGTTCATTGGATTTGACCATCACATTATATTCCATTATGCAACTACACCAAAGTCTATTTACTTGCTTTTCTGTTGATAGCCTTTTGTGTTGAATCTATGGTGTCGCTAATGTGGAAGGGCTCAAAATTCCTATTCTTTTTTTTTTTTTTAATAAACGATACACATTTATTTCTCATAGGCTGGGAAGTCTAAATCTTGCTGTGTCCTCGCATGGCAGAAGGGGCAAGGGAGCTCCCTGGGATTTCTTTTGTAAGGGCAGTAATCCCACTCATGGGGCCCCTCCCTCATGATGTAATTACCTCCCAAAAGCCGCAACTCCAAATACCATCACATAGGGGACTAGGTTTCAACATAAAATTTTTGTGGGGGAAAGTTAAGCATATAACATATTAACGTTAGCATATAGAGCATATAGGAAGTGATCTCAGGAAATACTAGTAAATCACTGTGGGAAATGAGATAAAGAAAGGAAGGCATCATGAGTGGGTTTTTTTATATTGATTTTTTAAAATTAATATATAATGTATTATTACTTTCAGAGGTAAAGGTCAGTGATTCATCAGTTTTATATAATACCCAGTGCTCATTACATCCCATGCCCTCTAAAACAGAGGACCATTAGGGGAAGAGAGGAAAAAATAGAACAAGATGAAATCAGAGAGGGAGACAAAGCATAAGAGACTCGTAATCATAGGAAACAAACGGAGGGTTGCTGGAGGGGAGAGGGTGGGGGCATGGGGTAACTGGGTCAAAATTCCTATTCTTACTCATTTCCACTATTGTATGAGAGGCAAGCACTGTAGTAAGGTGTAAGAATGTTCAGTTTCAGAAGAAAATGGCAAATGATTTTTCCAGGTTTATTGCATCAAATTACATTCTTACCAACAATGTTTGAGAGATTCTGATGATCCACATCTTTCCAGTATTTGATATTATAGGATTTCTCAATTTTTGTCAACCAGGGAATAAAATGGTCTTTCATTGGGTTCTTAGTTTTCATTTCTCTTGGCTAATTTCTGTATTTAGAAATCACTTCCTGGGGTGTGTGGGTGGCTTGATCAGTTGAGCTTTTGGCTCTTGGTTTTGACTGAGGTCATGGTCTCAGGGTTTTGGGATTGGGCCCTGTGTCCCGATCGCTCAGCGCGTGGAGCCTGGGTGGGATTCTCTCTCCCCCTCCCTCTCTGCCCGTCCCTGCACTCACACAGTTTTTAAAAATAATAAGTAAGTAAGTAAGTAAATAAATATCACCTCTCTTTGGTGGTAAAATCCGAAGCAAACAGCTGATAAGTAGCTCTGCCCTTCTCTGTTATTCACAGCATCTGCTCCAAGTCCTGCACTTACTGTGCCTCATTCTTCTTGCTTTGACTATATCGTGAAAAAAATCATCTTAAATATTTGTATTTTTTGAGCCATACTTTATCTTAAACCTGAGATTAATCTTTTCTTCCCCCCGTCCATCTTTTCAACTCTCTACTTCTGTCGTGTACCAACACTTTAAAACCTGAGAGAATTTCCAGTGTGTCCACACTGGCTTGCTGTTGCCATCCTCACGGCGCCTCCCGCTCGATTCCCAGAATACCTCAGTATTACCCATTATCTCTCCTCAACCGTCTGAAGCCCTTTCATCTGACTGGGATGTTTCTACCAATATGAACAAGACAACCATGTAGAAATTTCTAGAATGATACCATCATAAGTTAAACACTCAACGGTGTTTCCGCTGTTTTGAGTTTCTGGCTGAGAAAATCTTTTCCTCATCCTTCTCTTACTGACTTGGTGAAATGCTCAGGATCCACATTAAGTTATGCCGGTGTTCCATCCTTTGTTGGTTAAAACGATCTAATGCTAGGGTCACTTTCTCAGGAGATTTCTCTCGCTTCTGTCTCACCCAGTAGCTTTTAGATTTAAATCCATACTAAAAGTTCCTGGTTTTGCTTTCTCTATCTTCTGAGGAGTGCCCCAGTCAGAAAGGCAACTTAAAAATGTGTGAAATATATTTGCTTTGCAGAAAGAAATTCCCAGCAGACGCTGGCAAGGTGAAGTGCCCTATTTACTACTTACGGATTATCATCACCAATTTTGAATTTTGATCTGGACCCCTGAAGGGTCTGAAGTATCCTCTGTTTTAGTTTTCGCTTTCTTTTTTTTTTCCTTCTAAATTCTCTTATTCCTTGCTCTGCCCCTTTGTGTATGGATTTTACTCATTTTTTCCCTCCTAGCATATGGTAGAACTCCTCGATGCCTGGAGTTTGTCATTGTGATGCAGAAAGCTAAAGCCATCTAATGGAACTCCCTGTTTACTTACCATATATACTATATGGATGCAATTTGCTGGTGAAAAACATATCTCCTATACCTATAAATCCTTTTTCTTCCCAGTACATTAAAAAATTGCAGATCTGCTATAGTTTTCTTGTGGTCCCAGTGTATCCTCAATATAGCCAATCAAAATAATTTATAGGTTTGATGAGTTTTGTCAGCAATCTACTCCAAATTTATGTAAGCTAAATAGGTCCTAAAAATCACAACTTTTAACCTTATTAGAAGCAAATCTTACTAAATTTTCATAGATTTTTAAAATAGTTTATTTAAAAATAAATCTTTGTTCAAAAAATTAAAATAAATCTTTGTAAAAAATATTTGTCAACTGGAGCTCCGAATTTTTGAAGGAATTCCAAAAGCAAGCATCTCATATGAATTTTATCAATTAAAGTGTATCATTATAACCCAAAATATTTTTTCTGAATGTATTCTTCATCTCAAAACTTGTTTCTTCTCTATATTTCTAAAGATAATGAAGTTTTTATAGGAGATAATTTGAGAAAATTTAAAACCATATTATTTCTTAAACTTCACATTCTTTTTTTTAAGGTTTTATTTATTTATTTGGCAGAGAGAGCAGGAGCAGGGCGAGCAGCAGGCAGATGGGGAGGGAGAAGTAGACTCCCCACTCTGCGGGGAGCCTGACGTGGGATTCAATCCCAGGACCCTGGGGTCATGACTTGAGCCCAAGGCAGACGCTTAAGTTATTGAGCCACCCAGGCATCCCTAAATTTTACATTCTCAAGAGACAGATTAGTGTTCTAATTTGCTTAAATAGTAAACATGCTTGTTATCTGATAAAATGTCTGTGCTTCACTTCTGATTGCTAATGCAGAAGAAGGAAACATCACATAGGTAATCTTAGAGGGCAGATAAGCCAAAATTCCTCTGTGTTTAACATTAGATGTGCAGTATTTACAGAGGACCACAGATGTGCCTATCAGATAAATTTTGCTCAAGTTTTCATGGGTTCTTTTTTTTTTAATTCCTGGTTAACTGATGGCATGGGCGCCAAGGTGACGTTAGCACGTAGCAGAACATTTTCTGCACTCTTGAATAAATAATTAACATCCTTGTTTCTGTGGGGAAACATGCTATGGAACACCTTTCCCAAACAGCGGGATCATTTATTTTCTTCTTTGCAAACCATGTTGTCAGTCTTCTTATTCTAAATTGGAGAGAATGATTGATAGTATTTGGTGAGTGAACAAAAGAACATGACAGACCTTTAGAATTTATCTTTGTGCGTGGGTAGAAGGATCATGTTTTGTGCCCTCCCTCCCATTCCCACTTCATCTCCAGACTCAAAATACTGGGAATCATTGAATTGAAACTGTTTTTCTGATTTGTCGCTTAAATTTAATGACTTGCCACCATTCACTTCACTGATGGACTGAGTGCTTGTGGACCAGGAGAAATCCTTAGAAGGGTTGGAACAATGTAACTTTGAAGAGCTATAGGTTTTTTCGTGCCACAGGTATTGGTTACTGACCAGCTTCCTTTGGTCAACGTGATACTTTCTATTCCCAACCATAATAATACTAGCAGTTGAGATTTATTAAGTGCTTATTATTTTTTGACACTTACTTCTGAGTGCCAAGTAATTTGCATATGTTGATTTGTATAGTCCTCTCAGGAGCCCTGGTCCTCTTTTTCTTAGTTCTACCTTAAATATGAGGAAAGGGAGACCCAGAGAGGTAAAGAAACTTGCTCCAAGCTGAACAGCTAATCATTGGCAGCATCAGGATTTGAAGCAGGCACTCTGTGTCCTCAGGCCATATTCCAAATCACCACACCCCTCTTCCTTAAATTTAGCAAGCAAAAACTTTAGCTTTGCAATTAGATAAGAATACATGCATGGATTAGCATAACTCCTTTATGTTTTTTGGGGAAATAACTCAAAATAATGGATTAGTCAGTTATTTTTCTATAAGAGAATAGTATTAGTAGGAGGCAGAATTTCATTTTTTTCCTTTGAACCAGTTACAATAAAAAATGAACGTAAAGGATTACAAGATTCACTTTAAACAATGGACATGCTTTCTGTTAATTTTAATTCACAGTTATTGCATGTATCCATATTCATGCATTGTATTGGCAACATAAAATAAGAGAAAACAATGATCCTTGTCTTCAAGGCTTGCAGTTTGGTTTGAACAAGGCAATAATTGCATGAGTAAGAGGTACATGTACTATGGTTGGGATCTTGTCAGTATCTATGCAATGCATAAGATTGGCAGTTTACTATTTTGATTTTGTAAAAGCACAGTATAATCTTTTAGGTCCTGAATTCGTTGATGATGCCATCTACATTTACTGATTCTAATACCTCTGTTTAAACAATGTCAATGACACTTAATACGGATGATTTGGTATTCCATGCTGCATTGTTTTGTACTTTCTGCCTGAACATATTCTAATCCTGCTGACCTTTTCTTAATGTTTTCCATGTCTCAGAGTTGTCATGATGAGGAAGATGATGATGGTGAAGAAGAAGTGAAGAGTTTTGAAGTAAGATGGATCTTTCTAGACTTGTCCTCTTTTCTACTTTGAAACATTGTTTCATAGCTTATAACTGACATTTATGTTTCTTGCTTCATGGCTTATTGCAGCTTATTGTGTCAAGGAACTGCATGTCAGAAGCTGGATGGACAAATCTGAGTCCTAACATTTGCTAAAGACCAAGAAACGTAGAATAATGAAATAATCAAATAAAACCCATATGTTCAGAATGAGTGTCCCTGAGAACTCTCAGAGATGAGAGTGCTCCAAACTCTTCTATCTCAGTGAATGTTGTGATCTGAAATTTCCAATGGACATATGAGGAAAATATTTATTGAAGAGCAATATGACATTGAGTTTTTAATCAAACCCTTGGTTGGCTATTTTCTTCTGAATTGAAGAAGTCTTAAAGATCTGGCCTCTTTTGACCCAATTAAGTCACTCATTCCCTGTACATATGTAGACAGTGGCACACAATGCCGTTTGCTTGCATGAGGTAGGAGTGCGTATATTCCTAGGACTGTGTTCTATTTTATGATTATTTTCTCGGATGTTCTCAGTTTTTAAATATCCAGAAAATTAGAAATACTGCTCAATGCTAATTAGCTAGAAGGAAAGTAAATATTATTTGACCCCGTTTGTTTAGACTTTGCTTTTGCTTTCTCTGAAGAAAAGAGTTGTTGCTAACTACCACTTCTCTCCGTTTCTTTTTCTTTTCTTTTTTTTCCTCTCTCTCTCTCTTTTTTTTAGAATTTTCAGAAAGAAATGAGGTAGAAGGAAATAGATTACATTATTATTTTTTTCTATTACGTATCTGGAATTTGAGTTAGAAGTCTGGAAATATATTAGTAACCAGCAGTCAGTCCTTAATGACAGTTGTCCCACCAAAAGGTACAGGTTGAGGGGTGGGCATAGAGTAGGGCCCCTTCCACGAACAATTCGATACAGCATCTCTGCAGCATTGAAATCAATGTGTAGAAAGTACAAGAGCTAATCTGAGAACAACCCTTGAATATTGCTGAGAAAAATGCCATAAGATTAATTTCCTAAGTGACACTATAATCATTCCCAGTGTATGTGTGTCCTATTCTCAAATCCGTCTTTGTTGATAAGAAACTGAGGTAAATTAGAATGAGCTCTGAGCAGCAAATAATACTGTGTTTTCTGAAGTGCACACCATTTATGGTCTACCAGTTGTCTTCTGAGCAATTGTTTATTGCTATTTTGCTTCTTGTCCTCATCCTTCCTTAAGGTCACAGGATCCCAACGCAGCAAGGTAAAACTATATATATGTGTGTATTTGTCCGGGTCTGAGTTTCAGTTTCTTGTGACATTTACCTTTGTTAGACCCAACATCTTGGATTCTTTTGTAATAATAGGTCTTGCTATCTTTCTACAAGTTTGTAGCTCCCATGTAATTGGTCTCTTCAGTACCCCTTCCTTGACATGGGTTTATTCTTCTTGGAGTTTAAATGACTCATAATTTGAAATTTTATCCTACATGTGAACTCTGAGCTGCATGCTGTACTCGGCTAAAAAGGGGCCAGCCCTTTAGCTGTTAACTTTTAGCTCGGGACCTTTCAGAACCTCATTCTGGCCTCATCCCCTCTTGATGCTTATTAAATACAAGTCTTGTTACCTGAAACAAGACATGATAAATGGCATCACTGGTGAGATTGGAAAGAAGTCTGCTTTCCCATTGTGCTAGTAATATTTCCAGTTAGTAATTGGAGAGGATGTTCCACAATGTTAATGTTGATTTCAGCATTTCATTACAGGGAAGAACTTGATGCTTATTTCGATCTCTTAATATTTTGAATAGCTAAGTGCTTGGAACATTTGCTAAGAAAAAAGCATTTTGATCTAGCATCACAAAAATTTTTCTTTGATTGGAACCCCATAAAACTTATATTTTATTTTCATGAGACTAATTCATAGGAAAATTGATCAGAACATCCCAGGGGAAAAAATATCTGTCATGGCTTTAGTTTAAAAAAAAATTGCTGTTAAAATGAATTTAGAATGTCATGAAGAATCTATTTAGAAGAAACAAATGATAATATTTTAACTCACTGTTATATTTAGAGGAATATATTATTCTTACACTAAGATCCTTATAAATTTAAAAATTTGAATTCATACAGCTATCAGAGATAGCTCTAGTTGGATGGCTATAATAGTTAATGGCATATAATAGACATAACAATAATATATTCTGGGCTTAAATAGTAGGTAATAATGAGTATGGTACTAAGTTGGTATTTATGCTTTTATCACTAATTATCTCAAATAGAATTCTTGTGGATTATTGAGGGTCAAAAACATGAAGGGACCTCCTAACAGCAACCAAAGATTTGATGTCCTAGCACCAAAATTCATACCTCAAGAGTGTATTGATATCCGTGGGATAAGAGTAGATAAGAAAGGTCAGGATCCGAAGGCATTGCTGGTTAAGAAAACCATCTTCCTCTGAAAGAGAAATGCGGTTTCAGGGGGCTCTAGAAGCAAATCCAGTTTTGTAAATAGGGTCAAATTTGGTGACATTAGTGAGGTTCCCAATTCAGAAAAGCAGTCTAGGAATGGCTAGTGGAATCTGTTTTTAGAGTCTAGGATTCAGGTCAGACTGAAGACAAGAAATCAGGTGAGGATATGGAGCCTGACCTGAGAGAACAAGCCACATGGCCTGGATTTAGGATGATGGGCAAGACATTCATCCAGTGGTGAAGCCTGGCAGTTAACTGCAGGAAAGAGACTATACACCAGCAGGTATAACTGTCCCCCCATGAAACATAATTTTAAACTTTCTTATAATCACTACTTACTCATAAGCATAACACCATAGACAAGATCTGGGAATTTGTACTTCTTAACCAGATATTTTACTGAATTTCCATGTGATTTGGGACTATAACTTACTATGTATGCCTGATTTGTGTAGCATGCTACTTTCCACAAACTATGGCCTCTGTGAGTAAGGCATAGGAACTCTTACCAAGTTGAGAAACAGAGATGTGCAGGGGCTCACCTATGAAGATACTCTTGTCCAAGGTTGACTCTGTGATACCAGCAAAACCACTGAAAATTTGACCAGACAACTGGATTATTACTTTCTCTTTCTAAATTTAGTCACATGCCAGACTTTTTAGTTGAAGTGTCTGGTTGTTTAATATCATTTAGAGATAGTCTCACACTGGAATTTTTCATCTACGTTATAATAAATCTGAAAGGTTATCTGGCAGTTTGAAGAATTCTTAAAATTATGTTAAATAAATTTGGGAGTAACATAAAGTGTGTGATAATTGAACTTTATTCCCATAACTGATTATTAATAGTTGCTGTACTTTCTACTTGAATTATTTATTCAATGTATTCAATGAAGATATGGAGAAGAAAGTAGGCATTTTTAAAAGGGGCATTATAATTTCCATGAGGAATGAAACTAAGCTTAAGAAACATGAAACATAGAAAATGGGGACTAAAATGCTGAGTATTTGTCAGCTCTTTTCTTATTCCATCACATGTATGTTTTACTGATGGGCTTTCTGTTAAAACTTGCAAAGAGATTTAACTTGATGATTTAATTTCCTGCTTCATCAATAATATATGTAAATATTCTCTCCCTACAACTCTTTATTTAAAAACTGCCAATTTAGTTAAGTATGTATAACTTTTTTAGATTTGAGACTACTTCAGTACTAAAACTACAGAGAAGGACTGTTAAATCTTATAAAGAGGCCGGGAGTAACTGAAAGGGAAGAAATATTTTAGCAGTGACTCAAAATGTTCATTACTAGAGTTGAGTGCTTTATTTAGCTTTGAATTTTTATAAGCCAAAGCAAATAGTAATAACAACAACAAATTCATAATGTTGCAAGTCAAATAACTTCATTTTTCTGAGCACCATGGGTTTTTCTCACCTAGATTAACAAAGAGATTTGGTATCAGAACAAGCCACGTTTTTAAACTATGATTTTGCAAAATACACACAAACGTTCCCCAGACAGTTGCTTCTTCACTAATGCCATTCTCTAAAATCCAAGCATGTGGCATTAGATGCTAGTTCAATGAAAGCATTTTTGTGGACTATTAAGGTATATAATATAAATTTATTACTTAATAAAAACCAAAATTAATGACAGTGGAGCTTAAATAAGCTAGAGGAATGGAGCATTGACTTGCCTTTTAGACCATCTTTCTCAAATATTAGGCAAGTTGCATCATCCTTTGGCAAATGCCCAATTTCTAATTCACAGGTGAATTCTCTGCTGAGTCCCTCAGGTCCTATTATTCTGTACTGTTGGTTAAAGAAAATAGCTTGTGTCTTAAATACTAAATATGCCTATGGCAGAGTTGGCATTCTGTAATAAAAGACTTAGGAGACTAATTTATATTCTCTCCCAGATGAGCCTCAGGCGTAACTAAAATAACATCATACCTGCTAAAGTATTCAGACCAATACCAGCTCATACTCCAAAATATGCATCACTAAGTGTGGAAGAATCAATTTAGGCCCCTGTGTCTTAAGGTCTGTTGTTCTTTAGCTCTCCCCAGGGATAAAATCACCTCTATCTGCCCCTCCAGTGATCTGATTTTGAACAAAATTTCATTCCTTGGCAATCCTGCAGGAATGAATTGGCTGTAAGTTGTACCCTCTCCAATAGCTATATGATTTGATCTTTGAATGGGTGTATTTAGTTCTGTTCATGGGAACAAAGCAATTTAACTTAGAAGGGCTCCCTGAATCGTACCAAAGACAACCCTTATATACATATATAAAAAAAAAATCAAAGATACTGCTATGGATATAGAACATTGAAACAATGATTCCTTTTATTAGGTAAACTTAATAGTTATTTAGTTTCTACTACAGAAGCACCGTGGCATCCCAAATAGGGACTGAAGTGTTGAGTTGCTTGTTGTAACTGTTGAATTGTAGAGGGGAAGGGAGAAGGAGTTTTGATGGCCACTGTTCTCATGCTTTTTGGTGCAGCCTGCTAACTGCATTGTTACATACCGAAATTATCGGCCAAAAGTAATACCCTCATGTCTTAGCCCAGGTTCCTTAGAAAACAGAGCAAAGAGAATCCATGCTAACACTTTATTGGGGTTGAGGGATGAGAAAATCCCAGGGGAGTAAGAGTGAGGGGAAAAAGAGCAGATTATCTAAGGAAGGAGGGAGAGCAAATACAAGGTAATGTGTTCTTGAGCTGACCGTGGCTAGTCAACATAGTGGGAGGTGGCCCTAGAAAACCCATATATATGCATCATGGAACAGTGCCTCTTGGGGAAGATAGGAAGTGGGAACTGGTTCTGTCCCACCTCCTATCTTTTATTGGTCATAGGTCCTATCTTTTATTGTTTCACAGTTCTGATGTTAAGCAGATTTTCCAGGCACCCCCCAGGGAAGCCAAAGCCAGCTTGGGTCCAGCCTACCGAGTGTTCAGGCACTGCAGTCTCTGTGTATGGAGCTCCTTAGTGGGTGGTAGAGGTGGTAGGAGCCCCCTTTTATAACCACAGTAATGGTGTGGGCCATTTCTAGGGCCCACTCTGTCTGAGAAGCAAGGCACATTGCCAAGTCTTGGGGAGAAAGGGCATATAGGGTGCAAAGGAGTACTGGTCCTGGCATGAGGAAAATTCCCAGAAAGCACAGTCGTCTTTATTGTGCATGGTAATTCATGCATATTGAGTGTGTGGACCTAAAGAGCAAACTGTATAGAAAATATATTTAAGCGTATAGCTGTGCATTTTTGATACACACAGTAGTTTGACGTCATGTGCTATTATTTAAAAAATAA
The DNA here is from genome assembly GCF_023065955.2 of Ursus arctos. Lineage (NCBI taxonomy): Eukaryota > Metazoa > Chordata > Mammalia > Carnivora > Ursidae > Ursus > Ursus arctos. Next base: position 81,617,423 of record NW_026623089.1, on the reverse strand, counting down.
TCCCAGTTGATAATAATCAATCCCATTATGCTTGACTGCATTGTATAGCAGAATCATTCAGAGCACAGACATTTGAAGGAACCACCTGTGTTTGAATCCCAGCTCCACCACCTACCTGTGTGATCTCAAGCCTCAGTTTTCCTGTCTATAAAATGGGGCTAATTAAAATCTCTATTTCACGGGATTGTGGTGAAGATTAAATTAGTTAATATATATAATACACTCTGAACATTGGCTATCACATAACAAGCTCTATAGGTATTTACTGTTATTATTACTCATAATCAATTTTACCTTCCTACTAAAATCAAGCCCTTAGAAAAACTTCCACAGCGAACACAGCACTACACAGGACAGGAGACCTGGGATCTCATGCGGGTGCTGACCAGGTGACCTTGAGCAGGTCACATTTAAATTACTCTATGTCTCAGCCTTTTCTTCTTTGAACTGAAAGCTTTGACCTAGATGTTCTCAGGGGTCATACCCACCTTTAAAAGTGTCTGCTCTGGTGTTCATGAGTAAGTTCTTTTCATTTTTCAGGGCAATTTCATAATGCTCCTAAATGCATGAATATTGATAGAAACATGTACATTTTTGGTATTTTTTTCCTTCCAATCTTTTGTGGAGGAGTGAAAAAGAAAATAAACTTCATATTATTTAGACTAGTAATGTCACATAAAAATACTTTATAGACAATAGCGTAGCTTCTGTACATATATATCTCTCTACCTTTTCCTGGTTTACTGTTTAAGGTATCACACAGTTATACCTGATAGAGTTAGATATAGAAGGAGAGGGTGTCGAGGGATGAAAGGAGTTCAGGGACACCAAGTGGAGCCTTCTAAGAATGAGGTTAGTCCAGAAACCGATGCCTTGGACTCTTGCTAATTAGCGGGAGTTTGTCAGCACTACTGATCCCAAGCTTTCTGGGTGTGAACACCAAGTCACAGAAATTTCCCAGTTTACTGTATCAATGAAATAAATGCAATCTTCTTGTTTGGGAGAAACAAAAATTCCTGAGGATCTCTGTGAGGCGACAACATGTCATATAATCTGCACCAATTCAATAGAGGTAATAATTTGAGAATTTATGCAATGCAGTCCAGATGTCCAGGTGACATGTGAGGATGGCTGAGCATAGAGGAAGTACCAGGAGTCTCGAAGAATGGAAGACTGTGTGTCTTTAAGACAGTCTCCAGAAAATCCCTCTTTCAGCTGAACGGGTAACATTTGGCAGGGAGTTGGTGACATATCGAGTATTTATAGAGTTCACAGAGCTGTTTCTCAAGGGTCATCTGGAGTAGGACCAGTAACCATGTGTGAAAACTTAGAATTACAAACACTAAAACAGCTAGAACTGAGAGAACTCAAACTCCAAATAATGACTTGTCCTGATCTGCTCTCTGATAAAATTTATTCTAACTCCTCTTTTTCCCGCAAATTATTCCAACATTCTGGCACCTTCATGGTCCAACCATACCTTCGTGTTACAGAGGTCATCAACCACCTTACTGTTCTTATTCTCTCTTTTGTCAGGCCGTATGCTAGTAGACCTACATAGCATATTCTTTCTGTGTTCAAGGCAGTATTCGGTACTTTTAAATCTTAAACAAACAAATAGGTAAATGAAGGCTGTTCTCAATCAATTTGGTGCTCAGAACAAACCCCATTCCCTGTAATGATAATTCAGTATAACTTTGCTAATTTGATACCTTCTGATTTTATAGTTGTTCATTTTTTCCCTCCTACTTTATAGGTTGTTTGGGAAGCTTTTGGTGATGTAGTATAAATTTTGTCAACAGGACCCTGAAATAGAAAATTGTTTCAACGCAGCTAGGTTTGATTGTTTCAGCATAGTGCTAATTAGTCTAAATATGCTGAATCCAAGGGAACAAGATTTTAACAAGCGTGGACGTATAAATGATGAAGTAAGCCATAGTGCCACTAGACAGCACGTCCAAGCTTCAGAGCCTCCAACACATTAACTGAACTACATTTTTCTGCTTCAGCATCTTTGTCCTCTCTGAGTGTCTATTAGTAAAACTTTGGCATTTAAACAAAGTTGACTTTGGATAAAAACATATTTATTTTCTTTCTTTCTTCTTTCTTTCTTTCTTTCTTTCTTTCTTTCTTTCTTTCTTTCTTTTGTTCTTTCTTTCTTTCTTTCTTTCTTTCTTTCTTTCTTTCTTTCTTCTTTTGTTAAAGAGAGAGTTTTAGAAACTATGCCCATCCTATTGAAAAATAGAACTCTGGAAGATTATTATACCATTCAGTATTCAGCAACAAAGACAATGGGTAATACAGGTACAGACAATAAATTAATGAGCTAAAACCCCACAATTTGAGAATTATTATTTGCATGTGTATAATTCTTGACCTCTTTGACCCTGTACCAAAAACAAACTAGATGTTTCACATTCTACTATCTTTGTAGCTCTTCCGATAACAAGATAACATTTGCAGTTTCATATTAATTGTACATACTACATGATATCACATTATTTAGTTCTGTTATTCATTCATCACATTTTCTTGAACACCTATTATGTGCAGAGAGCTTTCCTGGATATGTAGTGTATGTACACTTGTGGTTAAAACAAGCAAACAAAACCTTTGGAGACCCTGTCGTTATGGAGACTTGCAAGAAACTCCATATACATTTAAGTTTTTAAAAATTAAATTTAAAATTTATAAATTTGAGGAACCATCCATTTTTAAACAAAGTTATAATCTGAAGTGTTTTCCTAGCACTGTAAGTCCATTCTTTTTGAATGTGGCCAACCTACAGTGTCAGAAACTAGAAGACTGAACAAAATTAATTGAAATGGACAACGTGACTCTTACTTATATGTTTGTTTTCCCTTAGTCTGATTTGGCTTCTTTGTGTTGTAATCAAATTATTAGTACCATTTCACGGCCATTCGCTTTTGTCTTTGTAGTTATCCACTTGAATCTCCTATATTTCCATTTTTTTTTCTTATACTGTTGAGATTCAACATTACCTTGTAGGTTATGATTACATTTAAGATGCCAGATCAGAATATTGAAGTTGATTTATTGTGAAATTATGGGAAATGTTTTTAAAAAGAGTTCGGCTGCTGGAGATTTCTGTTCTCTTACAGCTAGCTTCCACATGCAGCTGAGGAGAAAAACATTATGAAAACCTTTTCAGCAGTTGCTGAAGGCTTGGAAACGCAAAGAAAAAAAGCCAGCCCAGTGGGCTTGTGTGGTGTTAGGCACAGACTGAGCCGGGATGCACAAACCTCCCCGAATGCCCACATCACTGAGGAGGGCCTGTCAGAAACAGGGGACAAGTTTGCTGTCAAAAGGCTTCTCTGGTTTAAAATATCGTTCATCTCCATTGTAGGGATAAACTATTTTCTCCATCAAGAAGAGAGGGGCAGTTGTAATTTATTATTTTTTTTATTTCAGTATTTTTTTCCCATGTAAGACAAATTGCTGAAGAACTGAATGGATTTTTTTTTTCTTCAGGCCTTCTACTCCCCTCCCCCATCAAATGCTAAAAGTGAGGCAGCCTGGGGAAAAAGTGAAAGAATAGTAGCAATTTTTTTACCGACTCAGTCATACTAAAAGCAGTCATGATGTAGAATTCTTCCCACTCAATGTCTGCAGCTTGATCATGAGTTTGACTCATCACCACCATTGACCTTGAAAAGACTCATAACAATCTTATTAGGAAAACAGCAGAGAATTCCTGGTTGCTCTTGGCAATCAGAACTTTTTGCCTAAGGGAAAATTGAAATTGTGGAGCTCCTCCCCCACCCCAACCTTTTTTTTTTTTTTTTTTTTTTGTAACTTTTGTAACTTTAGAATCATTGAAAGACAGAACTTCAAGTAGAAGGCATGTTTATTTAAGACCCTCCGGCAGTTTAGGTGGAATCTGGGATGGGGCAGGAAACTTACTTTTAAAAGATGCTTCAAATAGGTTCTTTCAAGGTGCTGTTTCCCTGAGTAAAATACTTTAAAAATATCTATCCTCAGTTTTCTCAGTAAAGCTAATCTGCAGTAAATTTGAAATTAAAGAACTTTCTTTCTTTCCACATAATCCATCATTTTATTGTCTGAAAACTTTCTGGTTTAGCTTTCAAGGTTTTATTATGCTGTGATAAAATCTCCAATGGTGAGATTGAATTACATGCCCAGAAGCACTTCTCACAGGACAAAGTACCAGAAAGAAATAATATTAAATATCTTCTGAAGAGAAAGCTTCCCATTCAGTATGACAGAGAAAAAATTCAACCGAGAGGTCCACTGGATCCCTCTTTATGAAGTATGGGTCTCCTGCTTCTAGATCACCATATCTTTTTTAGCTCAATACTTTTTTCAGAGGAATCTCATCGTCTCCCCTGAAGTATTTATTATTATTGAAATTTAGGTGCTGTGTGAGAAAAATGAGGGTGATCTTTGCCCAGAGAGTTTATTCTTTTAAAGAAGGCAATTCGATACCCTGTCTCTTGATCCTCCTGACATTCATCCATCAGGCATGATTTCAGTTACCGAAGAGGATAGTGGGATCTGGAATGTACTGTGCACGTCGTTCTGGCAAATCTTTGAGCTGGTCCACCCACTTTGGGAGCACAAATGGCAAAGGGTTTGCGGTTTTTGTTTTTGTTTTTTTTTTTCCTCAAGAATATGTGGCATGCCGCCATCTTTCATCTTTGGGTTTCCTGATGACATATCTTCATATGTTCTATTGGGTCAATCGAAGAATCAGTCTTTCTAACTCCCTTGTCTCTTTCGTTGATGAAAACGATAGGGCAGTTCCTTAGCCAATCATTTCTTATCGCTGTCTTCCTGAAAACGTCTTCCACAAAAGGAATCGGTCACGCTGGGAAGCAGAAGGGCAAAGCTCGTACCTAGCTCTGGCAATGGGAGGAAAGTGAAAGATTGTTGGGTCTAAAAGGAGGGATCAAATGTTGCTGACCAATTTTAAACCACACCTGAAGAGCAGGCGAAAGGGTCTTCTTTCCGTTTTTCTGAACCTGTGTTGTACGGACAATATGGTTTTGTGTGTCTGTGTGGTTTTGTTTCCGTTTTGTTCTTGACTTTGCAGGAAGAGGTTTAAACATGAAGGCCAACCTTGTAGATGTTAGCATGGCTACAGATGAAGCAAAGCTGCCTTTTTGTTTTGTTTTCTTTTCTCTGCTTCCATTTAGACCTATCACATAATTTAAGAGAAAAAAATAAAACTTTAACCGCAGGAGCTCTAACTATAGTGTGAAAAAAAACCCTGATCAATTTTGTTTTCGCAGCACGATATTATCAAAGATTTAAGAAACAAATTTGCCAGCCTCGGCGAGAACTCTCTGGTAACAGCATAAATGTCTGTGTTGGTTGCTTTTGATTTGAAGGTTTCTTTTTTCATTTGTTTGAGCCCATTTCTTTTCGCCCCCTCCTTTTAGTTTACTTTCTTTTTCATATTCTGTAACTAGCAAGCCTTCATTTTTTAAACCTCTTCCATCTTCCTGTGTCTATTCTCCGTACTCTGGATGGAACGTTTACAGCAGCAAAGCTGTCCCTCGCTACTGCTGCAGCTCTTCCTGCTCTTAGGTCATATATGTTTTGGCCGTTGTGTTTATGGACATGATACTAATTGACCGTTTCATGTCCCATTGACTAAGCTTCTCTACCACGCCATTTGATGGACGCGCTGTCCTAGGGCTCTATGCAACTTTCATTTTGCAACTTATACTGCTTAGTTCCGTCTCAATTCTCCAGCGAACGGGATAGCTCAAGTGAATGATCCTACCAGTCTTGAACTTGCTGTGCCTTTATATTTTATTTCTATTTTCTTCTGTATGTTTTCAGTGGTAGTTTAAGTGGAAAAGAACAAACCCCAGCCATTTGCACTGGCAGCACCATGCAGTATTGTTTGTCACCACCAGAGAATACAAAATATAAAGGCACATTGCTTCTTTTATTCTTGGGGGGGTGACCGGGGAGATCTGTATCATAAGTCTGCTCCTTCGTTGAAGCCTCCCTTTTTATTCATATCAGCTTTCAATTTCGCTTAAACTCCAACACGTCTCAGTTAATGTTTTTCTGTCATTTAGTGATAACTTGCAACTCGAACCATTTGCTGAGCAGTATCAAGTTATGGCCATGGCATGGGAGATGATTGAAAATGTAACAAACTGATGCACAAATGTATCATTCAGAAAGTGCAAGTTTCAATGACGAAGTACAGTACTTCAAAACTGTGATACAGGCTTTGGACTAATCAAACAATTACAATTGAGAAAATCCATCCTGATAAGCCAGTACCAAAAGTATATCAAGAAAAATATAAAGGGCAAAACCAAGAGTTGAATATTGTTAACATCTGTTGAATAACATTGTTGGTGTTGAAATGGTCCATAATGTTGTCATAGAGCCCATACATGAAGAGATGACTAAAAATATGGTTTAGAGTAAGAAAGCTGCTATGCTTAATGACAGCAACAACATAAATGGTTGGGATTTGTGTTCAGGAGAAAGAAATGGAAAAGCAAAAGCTTCTCTACCAGCAAGCCAGGCTGCACGACCGCGGGGCTGCTGAGATGGTGCTGCAGACCATCAGCGCCAGCAAAGGTGAGGGTCGCCGCTCTCCGCGGATGTCTTTACTCCATGGGAGCACCCTTCTTTACATTCTACTGATGGAGTTAGTCCTGAATTTCTTGTTCATCGCTAGGTCAGGTGACTTCAGGAATACAGGCTCTCATTAACCCAGTCCAACATTGGGGTTTTTTCAGAGTCTTATTAGGAGGTTTATTTCTGTTCATTAAGTTTTGGAAATTACATCGTGACCCAAGCCTAACACACCATATAAATCAGGGATGGGGAAACGTTTTCTGTGAGAGGCCAGCTGGTAAACCTTTTTGGCTTTGCTGGCCATGGGTCTCTGTCACAACCCTTCGACTCTGCCATAGTAGCAGGGAAGCAGCAGCTAGAGGCAATATGTAACCAAACTGTGTGGCTGAGTTCCAGTAAAACTTTATTTACAAAAAACATGTGACAGGCTGGACTTGACCCTTTAGTCCGTAGTTTGCTGACCCTTGATGTAAAAGTTTAGACTTTTTAAGTGGCCCTTCTTAACAATTAAAATATTTTTGTATTTTTCAGTGCCAGCCAAGATAATTTTCTTACATTAGTAATATCTCCTTTGTGAAAACATTTTTACTATAATCTGGATAATGGAGTGGGGAAATAACAGCTATACATTCTGTTATGAAGCACCCCTTTCCCAGTTTTCTAAGATATTTCTATCTCTATTATTGTTTCTATTTCTATTTTTTCTGTATTCTGTTTCTAAGATAAATAGAGGTGAATAATGTAAAAATTAAATATACTCAATGATAGACACCTGGTTGGATTTAAAATTTCATCATTACTGGGGCGCCTCGCTAGCTCAGTCAGAAGAGCATGCAACTCGATCTCAGGGTCATGAGTTTGAGCCCCATGTTGGGTGTAGAGATTACTAAAAAAAAATAAATAAACTTAAAATCTTGTCATTATTATTTGAATGACTTAAAATTGTGACCAGTCATCCTGATAAAGCAATACTATAAACAGAGTAAGATAAAAGTGCTGAAACAAAAATGATAAAAGTTGTTCAAACATAATATTGAAGGGAGAGGGAGAGAAATTTTCCTTAAAAACCTTAGGTAGCTCTTATTCATTTCGAGTATTATTTTAATGTACGTGACTAGTTTTGAATCTTTATAGTTTTAAGCTTCTATTTCAAAATCAATTGTTTCTGTTTTTTTCTTAAATTTTCTGGTAAAGATTTTCTTACAGAGTGTGCATGCAAGTAAGAGGGAGGGGCAGAGGGAGAGAACGAATCTCAAGCAGACTCTGTACCGAGCATGGAACCCGAGCTCACAACCCTGAGATCATGACCTAAGCTGAAATCAAGAGTTGGATGCTTAACCAACTGAGCCACCCAGGCGCCCCCCTGTTTTTGTTTTTTTTAATGTCCTCATACAGTTCCTGGATACATTACACAGAATTTAATAAAAACATTGACGGCAGAATATGCATTATTACTCTTTTAATGTTTTTTGGTACATAAGTCAGTCTGTCTTGCATCATTATGCTGATTTGTAGGGGAGTGATAATTTTAAAAGTGTACATTTTGAAACAGAAACGGTTAATGTAGTAGGTGAAGTGATATAAGGAATGCTATTTTTTATATTTTTCAGGTGATACTGGACCAATGGTAGCTGCGACTTTGAAACTTGGAATTGCTATCTTAAATGGTGGGAACTCCACAGTCCAGCAGGTAATGTCTTTAAGCCATCCCCATAATGTGCTCTTCAAACAGACCATATTGTCATCCCACTGAACTGTTTTAGTCATCCCAGAAGAACTATTAGTTGTAAAATTTTTCATTTTCTGTGTAAAAAATGTCTTAATTTGATGGCCATCTCGTCGCAGGATTCAAACATCTAGGTCGTACCCTGCCATATGCGTCACTAATGCTCTTGAGAAGTCTGAAGTCCTATCAGATGGTATCATCATGTGGAGTTTGCATTTCATGTGAATAAGTCAGCATGAAATGGTTTGTTTTAATACTGGAAAAAAGTGAATATTCTTACCTCGGGAGCCTAGCTTGGCAACACGTTTTATAGTGTTATACCATCTGTTTCATACTTGTCTATATTGGCTTCTGTGTGAGAAAGAACAGTTTCTGAACATGGAACTAATAACTGTTGTTTCTTGGGTAAGCTTTGGCGAGGCAGAGAAAGGGCTTTCCTGATGGGAGGAAAGGAAGGCTAGTGGAAACCTTAGGATATTTGACTTACAGTTGCTATGAGCCCCAGAATCACGACATTGGGACAAAGCCCTGAATAAGTTCCTAGAAGACCTTTGATTCTAAGCAAAGCACAGAGAATTTGAAGGTTAGGTTGGTGAAGATTTGGACTAGGTTAAGTTAGCAACCCAGAATAGCTGAAAAATTTATCTTTACATTGTTCTCAAATTGTGTGCTTCTTTTTCTGCAAATACAGTTGTGACATTTTCGGACTGGAGGAGTACATAGGCCTAATCTAAGCCAGGGTGCCTAACTTTTTCTTTTTAATGCCTCTGACAGTGTAGTGAAGCATCTGGATGCTTCGGGGTGTCATGTTTTTAAATTGAAAAGTGAAATTGCACAGTTTTATGGAAGAAACCACACCTAGTGAAATGTGGTTATCCAAATATTATAAACAGGGTTTTGATAAAGTAATTTGTGTTCCTTTATGAATTCATTAAATAAAAGATCTTGTACTTGTCTAATTATTGAAAAGAAATGATTAGTCTAAATATTTTTAAATCACTTCAGCAATGACTATGATGTGATATGAAGATCTCTGAAATTTCTGTTGGTGACGATATCAGAGTCTGTGTTTCTTGCTTATTTTAATAGTCGAAAGGAATGCTAAGTTTCCATTAGAACTTAGTGAAAATAATGAATGTCTTTTTTTCCCCATCCAATTTACAGATGTCCCTTTTTTGATTTCCATAGTAAATAACTACATGACTTAAAAGAAAAAAAAGGAAAACTGAAGAAAACCCCTCTACTGCTCTCTATAATATTTAGCACAAAATAATTTCCCTTTACGTTTTACTTCAAAAGTCCTTAATTATGTAGCAGATAGATTCAGAAATCCTTGGAGCTGAAAGGAGCTATGAGAGATCATGTAAAACACGTGCTTGTCTATACAGGCTTTTCTTTTCTCTATAAACCTTCAGATGCATATTCTACAGCGTCCCTTTAACTCTGAGCCATATGCCTTGTGTTTTAAAAGTCCAGTGATTAATAAATGCTTCATGTCTTCTTAGACCAGTAACCTACCATACTCCCCCCCCCCCCAAAATGGCCAGGTGTTTGTGTATATCTCGGTGTGTACGTATTTGTGTGTGTACTACACACTCTCTCTCTACAGTATATATATATACACTATAGTGTATACTATATAGTATAGCATATATATAGTATGTGTGTATATACATATGGTATATACTACAGCGTATAGTATACATGTATACTATGTGTTTGTGTGTGTGCAGCCTTTACATGTTTAGTACCTAACATAACCTTTCGTTCAAATTTCTGGAAACCAAATTACTACCAAATGTTGACTGTTTCAGCACTGATAATAGGAATTACTCACCTCCATTCAAGATTCGGAGAAGAGCAGTATCTTTATTTTCTTCAAACCTTTGGTGTGCCTACTGTCATTTTATCATCTTGTATGTACTTCTTGTTTGAGACTTCCAACACATTCCATCCACGTTCCAAGCAGCTGTTTCAGTGTAATATGTAGTGATAAGCTAAGAAGGTGGAGCCATGCGTTGCTTTCACATTTTTTACTTTTGTGTTTAATCAAAATTTTGACCACAGAATCTGGATATCATTCAGACAACACAGAAGAAAAATTTAGAAGTCAAATGATTCCTACCATTCCTTGGGTTTAGAGAGCATAATAACGGAAACTAAATTTCTGTCTGTAGCATTAGCATATGGTAGTCAACACTGCCCGCGTTTAAGGAACTCACTTTTGTATGGAAATCTATGACTAGCATCTAGGTGGACCTTCTTCCCAGTAAGCTTGAACTAAATTTCTGAATCTTCAAATACTTAAAGAGTGACTAGAAGAGAGTTAAGAGTATTATTATGCCCTGGATATCCATGGTGCTTATGATGTTTATATAAAGCAAGTCCCTTGTTCCAAGCCACTTCTACTGACGTCGAAATACACAACCATCTTGCCATGACATGCGCATCACTGTTTCCTGGTAAAGTTACGGTCATGTTTGTATGCACTGAGTTTTTTAAATCTTTATTCCAGCATAGAAAGCATGTTTTGTTGTTTCTTATTTAACAAAAACTAAGATTCGTGTTCAATGTGGCCCTGTGGTTTATATATTTACTATAGAAAATGCTTGACTACCTCAAGGAGAAAAAGGATGTGGGCTTCTTTCAGAGTCTGGCTGGCCTGATGCAGTCATGTAGGTAAGCACACACCTCCCTTGTTTTGGTTCTACTCAGTGGGTTCGGTCTTTCAAGGTTTTTGTTTTACATTGCTGACAGTAATGATACAGAGAATATTTTTAATGATTAAGTACACATTAAAGTGGGACAATAGAGGATGTCTTATTTTCTATCTTGTTGTTAGCTGTTAGTAATGTCTTAATTATTAACTTACTCAGTGTTAATGATGTCTTATAATAGTCTTCCCTGTGATTAAATAGGGACCTTGGGGAACTAATGTGTATTCTTCATACTTGAAAATGAGCAGTATATGAATCTTAAAAGAGGAAAAGGAAAGTTCTAATGAGTTTTATTTGGGAGCTTGTAGACCATTTCTCATTTTCCCTGAATAAATGATCCTTAACCAACTAATTTATGATAATCATTTTCTATTTTTTACAGTATTTAAAATCATTCAGACAGTGTTTGACAAAGGAATCTGACAGATACTTAATGTAATAAGCTATTCCAGCTGGAAAAACATGATTATTATAATTCTATTTCAGTGTGTCTGCTAACTTTGTAATGGACTCCCAAAGTTGAAACCCATTAATGCCTGTGTTTGCCTTTCACACGTATCATTTCAGTGCAGACCTTGGGGAGAGACTGGGTTGCCTCTAGGAAAGTATGGTTGATAAACATTGAACTGGGGCATGTCTTCAGTGTATGTTAATATTTGGTTCACAGTTCACAATATACGATTTGTAGACATTTGCTCTCTTGAAGAAAGAAGATTTTCTATTAGTCCTCTAAGTATCTTTCTCCCTGTTATTGTAGTGTCCTCGACCTAAATGCATTTGAGCGCCAAAACAAAGCTGAAGGACTTGGAATGGTGACCGAGGAAGGATCAGGTATTGATCACTTAAATTAAAAGGATCACCTGCCCCCACCCTTTCTTGAAATGAGTCAGTTACAATTACCTTTTCAATACAGAGAGATACAAGGTTTTTTTTTAATGGCCAAAATGCTTATGTGATTCATTTAAAAGTTCATAATTGCACACTCACTCAGGTCACACCCAAAACTCAACCTTCCTTATTGGCCATTAACTCCTTCTTGTTCCAGACCTACTGTAAGTCGCCTTTCCCTTAGTTGGGTAGTAGATCAAATCCCTTATTAGAGAATTATCTGTAAAACTATAAAGCACATGGATGAACCAAATTAGAGGATGTTTGGCGTCTTGTGGCTACTTTGGCAAACTGCCAAACTCTCACATTCTTCTCTGTCCTTAGAATAGTGATGCTTTGAGATCCTTCCGTTAGCCATCATTCCGACCGTCACCTCACTCTTAGCACAGATATCTCATACAGCCATATGTCTTTGCAAGTCCAAATTTGCTGAAAAAAATTAAGGACTCATTTTTAATGTTTAAATTATCCTGATCACTTAATTTACATGTGCACAAATAGAATGACTCACATAATCCTAGAGTTTTTCTCTCTGTAAATAGATGTGTGTATAAACTAGAAAATTTAGCACACCAGGACATTGAAAGCAGAAATAACTATTGCTGCACTTTCATTTCAGTATTTATTAAGAAAAAAACCTTTAATATTTTTTTGTCTTGATTTGCTTTTATTCTTTTGTGTTTGACTTTTTCAATTAATTTAGTTTCAGTGAGGCCCTGTGTGTTTCTCTGTTTTTGTTTGCTTGGTCTTATTTGGAGTGGTCATCTTATCAATGTATTAGTTTTGGAACATCGGATCTTTAATAAAACTAATCCTGTTGCAAAAAGTAAATTTTAACCCATCTGCCATTTGTAGTCTCCGTACCTTTCTGAAATATTTTAGAATTAAGTAATCTCTGTAATTATTTCTGTATATTTTTATTCTCACAATAGGTGAAAGAATTAGTTGCGTATTTCTTAACCGTTTTCCAAAAATTAACACTTATGTATATTTTAATGCCGCTACTACGATACAGCTCCTGTGTGCTCTTGTTTTCTGCTTGACGTTTGAATGTATAGGTTCAATCCTCAACTCTCCGTCATGCAGTTACCTAATTGTGTCAGCTAACTTTAAGAAAAATTGCCAACAGCACTCTAAACTCATTCAAATTTTCTGAAATGAATATCCAGCCACACCTCTTCATTATTAAGGGTTGTGTCAACAGTTGTGACACCCAGCCTGAGGGCCCCATCTAGAGAACTCAGAGTCCTTACAAATCTCAGGTCCCATACCTGCCTGCCTCTCAGGTCTCCAGAAGCCCTGGGCATTTTCCTTGAGCTATAAAGTGCCTGAAAATGAATGAATTCTCTGTCTAAAGTCTGACTTCCCTGCCTTGGAATTAGAAATCAATTTCATTTTCCCTGCAGTTATTACTTAATGTTCCAGAAGCATGAACACGGTCCCATTAATCATGCTTCATCATCATTCATGCTGGTTCCCAGGTAGGGACAGTGGGCCTGCAGGCTTAGTTTACTGGGTCTCCTGTCCTTTGTCAGCCAGGTAGGGATCGGAATACCATTTGTGAGCCCGGAATCAGAAATAGTTTGGAGAGAATGACCACTGTGATGCGAGAAGTAGTCACATCTCTCAATATGAGATTGGTTTGATTTGTTTATTCTTTTTCAACACACACAAATAATTGCCCAAGCTGATTAACACTTTTTCTATTTTACTTCCTTACAAACAGCAAGACAAAAACAACATCTCAACTTCTTTTTTTCCCCCATTTCCTTTTCTTTCAACTATAAATGTACCTTCCTCCCTTCCTCAGTCATCACACATGAGCGTGGTAATTATTACAAATGATCTGCCTTTTCTTTATTTGCTCCTTCATCTGTCATTAGCTTTGTGTATAGTCTTGACAGTGATAGTTTTTTTGTGCTTTTTTTCCTTTTCTAGGCTGTTTAGCAAATAGATTATTTCATTTCCATCATTATGCATCCTTTTATTTTAAAACTCATATACCAAGCTTTCCTTTTTATTTCTTTCCATGAGGATGTCCAGTTATTTACATATGAGACATGGAGGGGCAAGAAGTATTTCAGTTACGTTTTTGGATTTGTTTTGTTCTATTTCTTTCATTTTGAAAAAATCTGGTGGACCCAGTTTTTGCTACTGTTGTGTAAATGAATGAATCATAGATGTGTGCCGTAGTCTCCCTGTGTGTTTCTGTCTTGGACATACTGTGGCTTTATGGCTGCACCAAGGGGTGCATGGGAAAATCAGTGGTGATCTGGCAGGGGGAGGGGGCGCTGTGACTGGCTGAGTCTCCTCTTGGCCAGGGGACTCTACCACTTTCCTTCCACATATTGAGACATCTACAGAGTTTCACTCTATTCCTTTGAAAACACCACACATTAAAAACCTTCTTAACAGGAAAACTGTTTTTCATTCTTGAGACTGAATTCAAAGAATGGTAGAAACAGTTGCAAACTAATATAATAATACGGATGGTAGTTTCTAAAAGACATGATATGCAATGGTAATAAACAAGGGATGAGATTTTTGAACGGTGCCTAGTATATCAACCAGGCTTTAAAGATCAGATCGAGCTCTCTGAATATTCAGCCTTACCTTTATCAAGAGGCCGATTAGAACACATGATAATAATTCACTTGCTCTATGAATAATAAACCACTTTCCAAATTAAGAACACTTAGAGCAACTCTATCTTTTGGCATATTTTTAAAATGTCTGTGACATACCCATTGTTTTGTTTAAGGGTCTACAGAAGTTAGGAAAAGTTTGTACCCTTGTAGGAGAAGGAAAATCGATCAGCCCTCCCAGAATACATAGAGAAGTTTGAAAAATCTCAATCTATTAGTGCTGTTGTAACTTTAAACTCAGCCCTGAGAAAATCATCTGATGATCTAACTTTTCTCCATCCTAACCAACTGTCTCTGTTAGGCTCAATCTCTTCCTGATGATGATAAAATGACCATAAATTATATAGCCATGGAAAATGTTTAATCTCAATGTACCTTTTGATACCTACAACCACCAGTAAGATATTGTCCCCATTTTATAGGTAAGGAGACTGAGGGATAGAAAGGTTACATGGCTTCTCCAGTATCATGCAGTGAAATGCCAGGGTCAAGACTGAAATGCAGGCCTTCTGCCTCCCAGTGTTACCAATTTCACGAGCCAGTCCCCTCCTCCATCTTTTACTCTCTACCGGGGGAGCTTATTTTATGTTAACCATATTGGTTTAGGTAGGATTTTTTACTTCTTTACTTACGGCTCATTCCTCCCTTCAAAGACACTAATGCATTGCCAATTTTTGCACTTAATGTTGAAGTTGTAAAATCAGTTTGGTGCTTTGTATGGTTACATGTGATACTCCTAATCTTGTATTGAGATACCATTGGGAAATATGTGCCTTTTTAAGGTTTGTATGTAAGGATTTCAGACTCATCGTTTAACACTCCTTTTTCCACTGCTGTTACCATCATGGAAGTTTGCCAGTATTACCATCCCTGCTTCCTAAATTTCCCCCATTTCTACAAAAGCCTGGACCTCTCACTTATTTAAAAAACAAAACAAAACAAAACAGTTTTCTTTGGCAGGTGTGTTTAGTAGATGTGCTCGGTGTTGTCCTCTCTGTATATTTTTTAGCCATATGTGTTTTCCTTTAACATATAATGAAGTTCAAAACCAAAAACCTATGTGAATATTTAAAATTTCATTCCATCCATGGATCTTTTTTTCCTCAAAACCATTAAACCTCATTACGTGAGCTTGAAAGTGCAATTTTTCTTCTTTCAAACTTCTTGGAATATAGTAGAAGATATTTTATTTTTTTGATCTTTTGTGGTGGTCCTAGACTTCATCAGCAAGATGAAATCTTGAAGCTGATCTCATTTCTCAGAAAGTGTTTGATTTTAAAAAAATTCTATGTAAAACATTAACTACCAGTTAATCTTTCTAAGTTTCCATCTGTATCTGCTAATGCACTGAATCGAGGTTCTTACTTGGCGTGTTTATAGTGACCTCAATCAAGTTTGTCTGAAGTTGCAGCAAAAGAATTGTTAATTAATCAAAACAATAATTAACACAACCTCTCAATATTGGCTATCCTAATTTTTTGTTAGTAGTTAAGTTACTTAGTACTTTAATTATTTATTGGCTATCTCCCACCCCAGATTTGCAAAGTCCAATGCACGTGTAGTTCAGTTTACCCCCTGAGTTCTGACTACACTGCTCTGCCCTTCCTGTGGGTCAAGTTTCTTTTCAAGAAAAGCCTGTGATATTAGTTCATGGCACTAAATAGATTTTCCTAACATCCTTGCACAGTTTTTAAACAGTAAAGCACTGATCGAAATGTGAGTGGCTATTATGTGCTAGACGCTGTCCTAGGCATTGGAGTTCTTTATGGGCTCAGTGCAGACAGACTTGTAAACAAGTAACTTAGAAACCCATGATCTGTGTGTATGAGTGAACTGAGTTGAAGTGCTTGGCTGCCAGGCTCATGTGGTAAGGATCACAGTGGATGTAACAGATGGCCTGAAGTAGGTGTTTACCTGGTAAATAAGGAAGGCAAAGAAAGACATTTCAATGGAAGGGAACCGCGTCTACAATGCTTACGGTACAAAGCATGACAAAGAACATCACTGACCTAATATGGTTGGAGAGAAGACTAGAGGGGAAATCTAGTTTGTGGGACACTGTGAAAACCTTTTGTGCCATGCCAAGGAATTCTGTGCTTTCTTCCTGCGGCCACGAAGAGTCATTACATAAGTAACAATCAGTAGTATTATGTGTTATATGATAACCCACCTGGCATTAAGTTGCTAGCATCCATTGTTCAAACCAGCAACATTCAAGTGCACTGATTACTCACTCCTCAGTAATGCTAGTATTCTAAATAGACCCTGACTCTTAAAAAGATAGTGGGCAGCATGATTTCCTTCATGGAAGTTGGGAAGCTCTGAGGTTATTCTGTTTAATGATAGATTGAAGGAATCTTTGAGAGTATATTTTTCATAATTACTGTTAAAGGAATCCATCTGTTTATTGGGAAAGTGTTATAATTAGATTGCCTACGAGTGTTGTAGGCAACAGTGTGTAAGATGGATATCACAATCTGAGGGCAGGGAGATCAGTTAGGATGTTGGTGGTT
The DNA here is from genome assembly GCF_023065955.2 of Ursus arctos. Classification (NCBI taxonomy): domain Eukaryota; kingdom Metazoa; phylum Chordata; class Mammalia; order Carnivora; family Ursidae; genus Ursus; species Ursus arctos. The sequence continues at coordinate 81,600,343 of NW_026623089.1, read as the reverse complement.
AGAATGGATGAAGAACAGTAAGGATTCCAGTTAGAGTAATGAGAGCTGAAAGGCATTAAGAGGTTATAAGAGAAATAATCTTCAAATCACATTTGAAAGCAAAGGGATGTCTTCCTCCATAAGTAACATGTACTTTAATTCTGTTATACCTAATTTAGTTCACATAGTGGTCATTTTTGCTGTCTTGGGATCTGAAAGAGGAGTACTTTATGTGCTGGTCTCAACTTGAGTGTATGGAATATGTAGATTATTTATCACATCCATAACCCACTGAAAGTCTATATTTTAGAAACCTAAGTCTTTTGAACCTATGACTTCATGCTGCTGAAATGTCACTTTTATTCCTATTGTGCTTTGCATGTTTCAAAGCAATTGTAGTTGCTCGAACCAATTTTATTCTCCCAGGAACCCTATGAAGTAAGGAGTTCAGGTGATTGTTAATTCCCATATCAAAATGATGAAACAAAGGCTCAGAAAATTTATAAAAACAAGTAGGAGTTCACAGTTTAACTAACATATGGTACATGTAGTCAATGATTGTTACCCAAAGATCTTATCAATTTACTGATGTGAGCTTTAGGAAGTTTAGAAACTATGTTTATAAACTATACTTAGGAAGTATAGAAACTATACTGGACTCAGAAAGACCTTATGATATTGAAATGACCTTTTCCATTAGACTATGAACTTCTTCAGGTTCAGGCTTGTCTGTTAGTCTTTATATGCCCAGGACCTCACAAGGTGCCTATAGCATATAGGCGACACTTATGAATGTTTATTGAAATTTACTGGACTCAAACCCTTTACTAGTTAATAACTATAGGACCTTAATCAAGTTACTTAATTTCTCAATTGTTTACTGAACCACCTGTATCACCTGATTCATAGGATTATTGCAAACCTGAAATGAAATGATGAGAAAGTATATCTAGCACAATGCCTAGCACACTGTAGTCACTAACTAAACATTAATTGTGAATCCATTTAAAAAATTGTATCCTTTGCTGGTTGAGCGGTAGTATAATTTAAGCAGCCAGTTAAACTGTTTAAGCAGTGACTTTAAAATCACCCACATGGAATCAAGTTCGTGACTTTTCATTAGTTAAAAATATTTTTATCTTAATCTTTCACTTTTGCTATTGTACAAAATAGATATTTGAGTCCTCTGAAGATCAGTGATCAGAACTATTTATTCCATGGGGGTGGTGGGGTGAGGGGCGGTGGGGAAACACTCTTGAGTTCCACTTGACCAGCTTTTGTAGGGAGTTCTTTGATGCAGCCAGTCTTCTATTTCATGCACTCACCCTTTTAGCTTTCCATTACTGGAGACACTGCCATGAAAAGACCTTAAAACAAAGAGGATCTTAGTCTTCTGGTCTATTTATCCTAATTCAATTGTTTTTGTATATCACTAGGTAGTCTTTTCACTCATTGCATTCATTTTATTAACAATTATTGATAACGTTTTGCAACTAATAACAATTAAACCAAGCCTCTCAAGGCCACAGCATTGAGCTATGACCAAGGATGTTTTCAGTAACCAATAAAAACAAACACTTAAGCAAAACCCTTGTATACTTTTCTATTAATTAGGTAAACCAATTGTGAGTAGAATGGGTGGCTCAGTTGGTTGAGCATACAACTCTTGGTTTCAGCTCAGCTCATGATGTCATGCATCGTGAGATTGAGCTCCACTTGGGCTCTGCATTCAGCAGGGAGTCTGCTTGAAGATTTTCTCCCTGTGCCCCTACCCTCACTTGCACTCTCTCTCTCAAATAATAAATAAATAAATCTTTAAAAAAATAAGTGATTTGATTTTTAAAATAGGAATTAATTTTACTGGTAGCTTGAAGAAAGACAGTCTAATATTATTTATAAGTGAAAATCTATGTTTTTGAGAATATTTTGGTCCATTAAAATTAAAATGGCTTTCTAGAAATATTAAACACATTTAATAAATATGTTCAAATAACCATATTCATCACCTAGGCATGTTGTTCCCATCTTTATTTAGTGTTATTGCCACTGCTATTAATAATTGTAACCATTCCACAATTTCTAAAAATGGTCCCACAAATTATGAGGCACTAGTGAGGTAGGCAGTGTACATGTTCTCATTTCATAGATGAGAACACTAAGGCACAAAAAACCATCTCATCAGCAGCAACAGTGTTGAAATAACTCTCCTTTTATTATGGTATTAGAAATTGTAAGCCCCTTATAATTAAAAATGAAACCAAAAGAATGCTCTTTACCATATTTGCATTCGACCGTCACACAGCTATTACAAATACTATTTTAAGAATGACAGAGCACTTTCAACTACATTTTACTCCATTTCGTTATGTTATTAATCTTGGTTTCCACCTTACAATGGAATTTCTTTTGCATACATCACAAAACAGACTGTTGATCCTGTACCTTCTGCAGACATAAAGCCATCATCCATCTCTGTTACTGTCCCACTTACATGCAGCATGGGGAATGGCAGCATTTTAATCAGACAGTAATGTGTCCATTAAGCGGTGGCACCCGTTTATACCTCGTATCACCTGATGGTCAATAAAGGCTTGCCCCCCTCCCACTCTCCTCTTCCTGTTGTTCTGCTCTGTGCAGCGTGTTCTTATGTAAGTAAAGTTACTTGTATGTGTTTTGGTATACAGCCATGAAAATACTGTGCATGCAGACAATAAACACAGCCTCCTCTTATAAATCAGTGTGCAGTGTGCAGAGCATTTTTAGGAACACAGGTAGACTGTATGATTTTTTTTTCATTGTTAACTTTTTTGAATACTTTCTCTCAAGGTTACTTACTCCACATTGAGCATATATGAACATTGAAAGTACATGGTCTATTGATGCAATTTTCTAGAAAAAAAGCATTTTCGATGGGCTCACAAGGAGAGAATCCATAAGTCTGTGTAACTAGCTCATGATATTTTGATTTAAATATCATGTTAAAGACGCTTCTGATTCAAATAGTTCATGGAAACATACTAAGTGTCATCAAGATTTCAGTTTATTAGCCTAGACTTGTTCTCCCTTTCTTCGCTATCCCGCCACGAATGTAGGCACTGAGGAATGGGCTTATCAGCCATGGATTGAGAGTCAAAGCAATGTGCACTTAAAGTTGAACTTGCCACATGACTAATCTGTTTGCATGGTGATTTTAGCTTGGTCACCAAATATCATATCTTGCAGGGAAATCAGTACAGTGATTTTATGTACTTCTTTTAATGTTTATATTAGTTTTCAAAATGGTTTTGCTTCCTAACCCTCCCATTATATGAAGCCTCTCACTTTGAAAGTCACAGACTGCAGACTGGTAAGTCCGTCAGCTCTCTGTCCTTATAATCATCCATACTTTTAGTTAAAGTGAACACATGGTCATTGCATAGTTTTCTTTCTTGGCCCAAAGTATTTCCAGTCTGAAAAGTTATTCGCATTTTTTTTAAAGACATACGTACATCCATCCACTTGCCGAACAACATTGTTGTGTCCTTTTGATTTCTAAACAACAAATTTAGGCGCCAGCGCATACACTCATAACATTGACAGTTTTTCCGCGGACACCCTATGCTTTTAAAATCAACTTTCATTTGTGTGGTGCTGTTTTTCCGTTTGTTTCTTTCTTTGTGTTTTTGCTTTCAGAGTGACTTGTGATCAAGATACATTTTGATTGAAATGTAGGTAAACTAGCTGAACACTTTTCTGAAGCGTCATGCTCGCCCCACAAATAGTTTTTTTAATGGTCCTGAATAGCTTCTGTGGCTCTGAGCCAACCGTCTTTTCGCCTTTCCTGGTTAGATTTACTCACAGAGCATGAGCCACCAAAGCCTTTCTTTTGGCTTGATATATATAATTAGGTCTGTTTGCCAGTTCTCTCTCCTTTGGAAGTAATGCTCCAACCCATGACGTCTCTGTATCAGATTTCTGAAGCCTTTACTTTTTTAAAATCCATAGGCCGGCTAATGAGACCATTAATTGAAATGAATTAAGAAACATTTTCTAGTCATTTACAATTTCTACAAGATTGTTTTAATTATTCTTTAAATAAAAGAAACTCTTGGCCCTGTTTTCTATATGCATTGAATGCCTTTGCACTGAATCATTTGGTCATACTCTGGGAACAAAGCAGACTTTGGTGTTTTTAAGAGATGTAGAGATCATTCTTACACACACCTTACCCAAAAAAAGAAGAAAAAAAAAGTTTAAATCTTCAGGTTTTTTCTAAAATGTTGCCAAACCCATGCTGCTACTTTTAACAGAGAGAAACCTGAGTTTTAAGATTCAAATGTTCTTTTCTGACAAAGAAAAAGTGCATCTATCTGCCAAGTGCATGATCGTATGAGCTTCAGATAGAAAAGCGGCTATGATTCGTGACTGGTTTTGGTTCAGAACAATGCTAGATCGACATGCAAGTTTTATGGAGGTGGGGATAGCAAGGGAGGGACAGGCCGGGCTAGTTGATCATGTCTGATTTCTCTGGACTTTCTGCAGGAGAAAAGGTTCTCCAGGATGACGAGTTCACTTGCGACCTCTTCCGCTTCCTACAACTGCTTTGTGAGGGACACAACTCAGGTTCGTGAGCCCCCAGACTATGTGATGGTACCAGGGAGTCAGAATTTGGAAACCGGTAATGACCGGGGCCTGCTAGTTCTAACGCTTCATCCCTGAGTCAAAAACTGTCTTGAGCCTTTGTCACTATGCTCAGTATATGCAGTATGACATTTTATGTTTTACATTCCTACTTCCAAAATCCTTTGCTCGCCACTTCACTTAATTCCCATCAGTTGTTCTTCTGCTAGAGAAGACAGGTAGAAAAAAGATATAGATAGATATCTACAGAGAAATATATAGCTTTATTTCTTTTATACTAGTTTTTATCTGGGGAGTCTACTTCATTGTATTGCTTAGCATAATGTATTTTCCTTTGTGGTTGATACAGACTTGTGCAGCTGTGTAGACAGGAACTGTATCTTAATTCTATCTTTGTTTCCCCAGCACTGAGCACGGTACTGAGGAACAAATGATAACTGAATACGAAATTTAATTGCTATGTCCTAAAAGACGGAACCCCTTCCAGCGATTCACATGCCCAGAGCTCTAGAGCTAGGAATTAGGAAACAGATGTTAGCCACCTCTTAGACAAAAAATGAATACTGATATTCTGTGGAGCACCTCGATGTGTCTGGGATACCCACTGAAAACACTCCTCTTGGATAAAGCACCACTCAGCCACAGTGATTTTGCTGGAGACATCATTTGCTTTTGCAGTTCTTCAAATAACTCATTTTAACCTGTTGAGGAAGCTTTAGTAATGTCTTTTGATCTTATGTAGATTTTCAAAATTATCTGAGAACTCAGACCGGCAATAACACAACCGTCAACATAATCATCTCTACCGTAGACTACCTCCTGAGAGTCCAGGTACGTTGCCTTCTGTTAGGAAAAAATGGAAGGGGTTGGTTAGTTGAAGTAATGGGGCAGAGTTACTAAGCTAACGTGTTGTAATGTGTTTTGATGGATGACTAGACAGAATGTTTTGAGATATTTTGTCTTTGATCACAGCCTTCCACCGAGTCTTAGGGTGAAACTGCTCCTGTTGTCTTTGCCTCTGACCCTCACTCCTCCTTTGCTCGTTATTTTCTTTCTATAAGTGGGAACTTTCTCCCCATAGTTTTTAGCTTGATGGCATTTTAAATGCATTTTCATTTTGCAAAGTACTTACATGCTCTGCTCCTTCTGCTACAGTTGATAGAGAAATGAGGGCAGGGTGTTTGAAACATTTTCAAAAGTGAGAAAGAAAGGCTTTCAAAATACCTACGATAAATTTACATTTAACAGGTAGTTCTTTTCAGCTGTCCTGATACTTGAATTAATTTTAAAATTCGGCTTAAGACTCCATCACTTAAAAATCTCCCCGATTTTGTAGTAATCTTTCACACGTTAATAAAACTATTATTTTTTGAATCTGAAGGCATAGGCTTCAGATTTTCATTATTTTTTGAATCTGAAGGCATAGGCTCCTACGTATTGGGAGCCCTGTACAAATTTTATTTCCCTCATCTTATTTATAAGAGTGGCCAGATAGAGTAGTTTAAAACCCACACGTTCAAACTTTCAGTTTCTTTTTGAGTATGTAAAAGTACAATATTTTTATTACCTAAATGTTCCATTTTTGAAGCAAATTACAAAAAAATATTGCTGAAAACATATTGGTGATTTTTAAAATCATATCTCAAAACCCAAATGTAGTGTGCTTGCTAGACTACATTGTGTTATTCCTTCAGCCAACTAAAATTCCTTCCAGTCTAAGTTATTGTTGAAAACATCCCATTTAGAAAGGTTGGTCTTGTTCAGATGTCTGTTTATGGTTGTTGTCAGTGTTTTTAAGTAGTCTAATCAGTTTCTTGAGGGGCGTTTATAGGAACAAGGAACATTTTTGTGTTCTCATGAGGAAACGATACGGGCTTTGTTGGAGAAGAAGGCCTGATGTCTGTAACCCAAAACACACCCCTGACTTGTCTAATTTTTGTGCTTACATAGTAAACATTTAACTCTGCTCAGTGGATAAATATGTGTTAATCTTATGTCTGTGAAGTTCAAGGTCATCAGAAACAGAAAGTCATTTTTAAAGCTAAGTTTTCTGCTTCTTCTCTCCAGCTGTTGTTTCTGTCTAGGGAGGACAGGTTAGTGGTAGCTTTAGAATGTATCTAAATCCTATCATCCCTCTTTTCCAGGAATCCATTAGTGATTTCTATTGGTATTATTCTGGGAAAGATGTTATTGATGAACAAGGACAACGGAATTTCTCCAAAGCAATTCAAGTAGCAAAGCAAGTCTTTAACACTCTCACGGAGTATATTCAGGTAAACATTTAAATATTTCTGCTGTTTGAAGAAAAAAATGGAAAAGAGTCAACTGGTTAGCTTTGAATTCCACGGAAAATGCAATATGCCTATTTTCCTGCCATGATCCACATTTGTTATTAACATTTCGTATAGATTCTTAGCCAATGATGATAATTAAATATCAGGTTGAGATGTGAATTTACAGGGACTGAGTTTGCTTTACTGTTTGGCAGATCAAGATATTATTGACTCCTTTGAGGGATGAACGAGGATGTTGACTATGTTGTATCTCTAGGGCTTGGTATTAAGCACTCAGTACGTATTAAAGAAAGGAGGGAGAAAAAAAAAAGAAGAAGAAGGGAAAGAGAAAGGACAGAGCATTAGATTACTCTTTATTGTGTTCCAGTAAAAATAAGAAAGGAGTTTCATAGAAACTTTAAATGAAAGAGAATAGCAAAACTTTATGTTAAACACATACGTGTGTCAATGCACATACACACGGTACATATAAAATCGTAGAGTAATGTGTAGTACAGGTAGAGTTCCAAGAGCCATGAATAAAATATCTTTTCTTTAAACATCAATTTGTTTTATATTCTTCTTAGGCTAAACTTCTAGACTTAACCTGCAGATTTTTAAAAGATTTTATAAAATTTTGTTTTTTTCAACACGTGGAACTGCTGTTTCCTAGGGGATGGTCAGCCATCTTTCTGTGTTCTGTCTCCATGGCCACTATTACTCTGAATCAGTCAGTCACTGTGTGTGAAGTGCCATCTGCCAAGGAGACAACAGGAGGAATACATTTAGTTTGTTTCATTAGACTAAACATAATCTCGTGGCGGGAAGAAGTGAAGTAAAAATAACAGATGGTCCCCCAGGGCCTCGCACAGGTGCAGGTGTTTATAGAATGACTGAGTGCATGAGCACGCAGGGCCAAGGGAGGCCGGCCCAGGAGGGGTGCTGCAGAGCTGGGAGTGGAGGGGAAGGACATGACCCTCACCTCTTCCAGCTCATTCTCTCCTCTGTGGTTGTACCTTGGAAGGATCTTACTTTCTGTATTCTCTCCCTGGGCGGGGAAGAGGATCCTTATCTGACATTTCAAAATGGAAACGTCACACTTGATCATTCTGAGAATTTTTCTTTAAATCAAATAAAAGCGAAAGTTAAAATATGTGTCAGGCGGCTCACATTCCTATTTCCTTGTCTTCGCTGGCATCCACTGTTCCCTTCATATTCTCACACATGTCTCACAAGGTATCACGATAGAGCGTTCTGTGTGAATTCTCTTGATTAAAGTCTTTTTTAGAAAAATGTTTATTCAGATCCTCTGCTCATTTTTTAATCAGGTTATTTTTCGCTGTTGAGTTGTATGAGTTTTTATATATTTTGGTTATTAACCCTTTATCAGATATATGATTTACATATATTTTTCTCATTCAGTAGGTTGCCTTTTCATTTTGTTGATGGTTTCCTTTGCTGTGCAGAAGCCTTTTCGTTTGATGTAGTCCCACTTGTTTGTTTTTGCTTTTGTGGCCTTTGTTTCTGGCATCAAATCCAAAAAAGAATTATTGCCAAGACTTATGTCACGGATCTTACCACTGTTTTTTCTTTAAAGAGCTTTCTGGTTTTCAGATCTTACATTCAAGTCTTTAATACATTTTGAGTTCATTTTTGTGTATGGTGTAAGGTAGGGGTCCAGTTTTGTTCTTGTGTGTGTGGTATATGTTGTTTTCCCAACACAATTTATGGAAGAGACTGTCCTTTCCCATTGTATATTCTTGGGTTTTTGTCATAAATTAACTAACTACATATGTGTGGATTTATTTTTTGACTGTCTTTACAGTTCTGTCGATCTGCAGGTCTGTTTTTACGCCAGTACAACCCTGCTTTCATTACTGTAGCTTCATGGTATAGTTTGACATCAAGGAGCATGATACCTCCTGATTTCACAAGTTTGCTTTGGCTATTCAGGGTCTTTTGTGGTTCCATGCAAATTTTAGGATTGTTCTAGTTCGTGAAAAATGCCATTGGATTTTTAAGAGGCATTGCATTGAATCAATAGATTGCTTGGGTAGTATGGACATTTTAACAATATACAGTCTTTCAATCCATGAGCATGGGATAGCTTTGCATTCGTTTCTATCTTTCCTACATCAGTGGCTTGTGGTTAGCACTGTATAAATCTTTTACCTCCTTGGTTAAATTTGTTCCTAGGTATTTTAATCTTTTGATGCAACTGTATGTAGGATTGCTGCCCTAATTTCTCTTTCTGGTAGTTTATTATTAGTTTATAGGAAGACAACAGATTTCTGTATATTGATTTTGTATCCTGCAGCCTTATTGAATTGATTTATTCTCACCATTTTTTGGTGGAGTGTATTAGGGTTTTCTATATACAATTTCTTGTCCTCATGCAAATAGTAACAGTTTTGCTTCTTTCTTTCCAATTTGGATGTCTTTTATTTCTCTTGCCTAGTAGCTATGCCTAAGACTTCCAGTACTACATTGAATAAAAATGTGGTCCCACTTGTTTGTTTTTGATTTTACAAAACTCACTTTTGTAAGGAGTGGGCATCCTTGACTTATTCCTGGTCTTAAAGGAAAAGTTTATGCTGAAAGGATTTGCCAGTAGTTTTATGGAGGTTTTCTCGCATGTAACAAGTTGTTTTTCTCTTGCTACTTTTAAGAATCTCTTCTTGTCTTTAACTTTTGATGATTTAATTATAATGTGCCTTGGTCTCTTTTGGTGCTTCTTATTTGGTTACTTTCCCCAGGTTAGGGAAGTTTTCAGCCATTATCTCTTCAAATAAGTTTTCTGTCCCTGTCTCTTCTCCTTCTGGGGCCCTTGTGATGTGAATGTTAGTTGGCTTAATGTTGTCCTGTAAGTCCCTTAAGCTATCTTTACTTTTTTTTTTCATTCTTTTTCATTTTTGCTGCTCTGACTGGGCGAGTTCCGCTGCTCTGTCTTCAAGTTCTGTTCCTCTCTTCTCCATCTTGTCTGCTACTGAACCCCTCTTATATATTTTTCAGTGCAGTTATTGTCTTCTTCAGCTCTGTGACTTCTGTTTGGAATATTCTTATACTTTCTTTCTTTGTTGAATTTCTCACTTTTCTTATCCATTTTTTCCCCTGAGTTTGGGCATTATCTTTATGACTATTCCTTTGAATGCCATATTGTTTCATTAATATTTTTTTTCTGAGGTTTTATCTTGTTATTTCATTTGAAACATATTCCTCCTCCTCCTCCTTCTGCTCTCCTCTCCCCTCCTCCTCCCCCACCCCCTTAGCTTCTGTGAATTGGATGAAACAGCCACCCCTCCTAGTCTTGAAGGAGTGGCCTTCTGTAGGAGATGAACTTTATTGTTCAACCCTGTTGAGACAAGAACCCCGTGTTCTTGTCTCAAACCGTCATGATTGCCCAAACAGTGTATTTTATTTTTAATAACTGACGGTAGTTGAAGGAGTGCCAGGCCAGTCAGTGTCTCAAAGGGGAAGAATTTAGCACCTAGCTTCAGGGTGGTTGGAAGCTAGATCTCCTCAGGGAGCAGCTTTTTTAAAAATGCAAATGTATACAGTCCTGTGGGATGGCAAGCATAAACCCTGTTGGCCCCAGAGCAAGACAACCTGGAGGTGTCCCCTGGGCAGCAGTTGTAAAAATCAGGGCTCCAGATGAGTGTGCATGCTCCTTTCTAGGAACTACTAAGGAACTGTGGTAAAGCAGAGGGGGGAGGGCACAATGAAGGGATCCCTTGGCCTGTGTTCCCTGAGAATACCTTCTTGGCTCCTAGAGGTGTACCAAACCTGAGGCCTGCCCCCAAGACCAAAGCTCCAGGAATAGCAAGTACACCTCTGTCATGGAAAGGCTAGGGATATGTTTCTGTCTGCTCCCTGTGCAGTGCTATGGGGGTGGTAGCCTGCCAGGAGCTGTTTCTCTGCTTGTTACTGTCCAATGAGACCCAGGAACCCAAGCCACCGTGCTCTCCAGAGCCAAGTGATCCAGGGGTGTCCCCTGGCAGCAGCCACACAAAGCAGGGTACCCAACATAGAAACTAGGCACATGTAAGATCTCCCCTCAGAGAGACGCTGGCTCTCTGGAATGTTTCAGAAGGAGAGTGCAAAGATAATGCATGCCCTCCAAGGTCTCAGAAAGGATTTATAGTCAGCCCTTAGTTTATTAATGAGAAGCCAGCCCCTCAGGCTACAGCTCAGTTGATAAGCTAATAGACCTCTGTCCCAGAAAGATTGAGCTCCTGGGTCTATTGCAGCTTGCTGTGCCCTGGGGGTGGTATAGCTTTTAAAAACTCTTACCTCATTGGTTATAATCCTGAGTTCCTCTGAGCTTAAGCCTCACTGGCCACCAGAGCCAGGCAACGTAGAGGTGTTCCCTGTCAGCAGCCACAAACTCAGGGCACCAGAGAAGAGTGCAAGCACCTTTCCGTAAGATACCGGTTTGCTAGAGTGAGGGAGAGGGAGAACACAAAGATTGCGTTCACCGGCCTTCCTTCCCTGAGTGCAGCTCCATAGGCCCCTGTAAGTGTATCACCCCAGAAGCCTGCCCCCTGCTGGCTGGCACCTACACAAACACACAGGTCTCTTCTCTGAAACATGTGTTTCTACCTGCTCTCTGTGCGGTGCCCTGGGCATGGTGGCCTGCCAAGAACTCCTCTCTGGTTGTTATCATCTCATGGGACCCAGGATCGCAAGTCCACCAGATGTGTGTAAACGCTCCCCTCTGGAGATACTGGCGCTCCCAAGCACAGCAGAGGGAGATCACAAAGATAGCACTCAGTGGCTGGAGTGAGGCAGAGGGGAAGTGTAAACACGGTACACACCAGAAAAAAGGGAGGAGGAAGAGGAGAAGGAAAAGAAGAAAATATTAAAAGGACAAGAAAAAAAAGATGGCACCCACCATGAGAGAGCCCACAGACTGGAAAATAGAGATGGTGCCCGCTAACATTAGCAAGGCAGAGGAGAAATGGGGAGATGGCAGCCTCCCTGCCCAGAGAGCATCCTGGCGGGCCCCTGCCCCTCAGACCCATGCTTCGGAATTAGGAGATGAGTCTCTTTCACATGAAGTCTGGGTGCTTACAAGGGGCTCCTTCTGCGCTGGGCCCTGGTGTCGGTGAGTCTACTCAAGGGTACCTTAAGAGCTTTTCTTTCCTTAGTTCACCAGGGCGCCATAGGTCTTGTGGGCGGGAGCCCCATTGGTCTTAAAAGCCAAATGTTTTGGGGGGCTCATTTCTCAGGTACTGGTATTAATAGTTGGGGTGCCCAGTGTAGGGTACAAATCCCTTTGCTCCTCAGGAAGAAACTCTGGGTTTTGAGTGTTCTTCCAGTGGTGGGGAATCATACCTGGAGTGGGGTTTATGGAGAGACTGCTCAGCCTTTCCTGCCTGCTACCATGTGCTTTCTGTCTCATTTGCAGACAAGTAGGGGTCGGTCCACCAATTTTTAGGTTTTTTCAAAGGAAATTATTCCACACGTAGCTATAGATGTGGCGTAGCCATGGGGGGACATGAGTTCGGGATCCTCCTATGTCACCATCTTGAACTGGAACCCCAAACTTTATTCTCACTTGTTCATGTAACAGAGAACATTCTATATGAGCATTCAAGGGATAAAGTAGCTTGGCTTATTATGGTGTGTTCATTCTTTTTAAGATTTTTTTAAAATTTATTTATTTGAGAAAGCAGGAGCAGGGAAGGAGAAGCAGGCTCCCCACTGAGCAGGGAGCCCAACGCAGGGCTCGATTCCACGACCCTGGGATCATGACCTGAGCTGAAGGCAGACGCTCAACTGACTGAGCCACCCAGGCGCCCCATGGCTTGTTCATCTTTTAACTTCTTATTACTCCTAGTTTACATGGCATTTTTATATAAATTAATCATTTCTGAAATATATGTTAATAAAAATTTTGTTATGATTTTAGATCTACAGAAAAGTTGCAAAGAAAAAGTAAAGGTCTCCATGTAAGATTCACCCAGCTCTCCCTAACATTGACATTTTATGTAATTTTGACACATACATCACAAGCAAGAAATAGAAATAGAATCTTCTCATCTAAATTACAGACTCTGTACTGACTTTACCAGTTTTTCCACGAATGTCCTTTTTCTGTTCCAGGAACCAGTCCAAGCTACCACATCGAATTTAATGAAATCTATTTTGAAGAAGCTTGTGTTAGCATCATATTTACTGACTGTTATTAATACTGTGAATACAAGCTCATCATTAGCTTCATGCTTATTTTGGACTGCCTTTTAGATTACCGTCTTGCTTACTGCTTTTTGAGTCAGATTTTTGCTAACCATAGAGAATTTTCTAAGAGGGAGATCCAAAACCAGTGAAATCAAGGTAATCATCCATAGGATTCCATGCCAGCTTTAGTAAAGGGGGAAGAATTAGAATTGCTTGAATAAGAGGACATTATATTGTCTAAGTTCCTGAAGTAAGAACACAGAATCATTGGTGAGAAAAGAGAAAGTTTTAGTTGTCATTGCCAGAAGTTCAGTCTGAAGGTAAGACCAGCCCACCCTCTGGCAGTCAGTGAAAGTTTTATATGATGCAGGCACCGAGGAGATGGGAGAAATAAGAATGTTCCACAGTAGGGGAGGCACATGCTCAATCCAGATTAGTCATCATTTCCCAGAAGTGCACAGCCTGGGCTTGAGCAGGTCCTAGAAAGTAATGTAAGTTCTCTACGTTTCAGCTTTAGAAGGAAAAATGGGTAGGTTGGCCTTAGGTCTTCAGCTCCGTCACCTCGGGGTTGCAAAAGCAACTCTTGGTCACCTAGAGTTTGCAGAAGATCTGAGTCCTTTGTCATATAATAGTTTAACCTTTGGTTAAAATAGTAAATACTACATGAAGAAAATTTGTCCTGACTTGAGGAAAAATCAAGCTTATTTTCTTTGAAATGGCACTTAATTTACTTTTATTTTTAAATATTTGTTTACTGAAGTAATCCCTACACCCAAGGTGGGGCTCGAACTAATGATCCTGAGGTCAAGAGTCACACGCCCCCCCCCCCCGACTGATCCAGCCAGGTGCCCCTGACATGGCATTTTCCTGTTCACGCTGTGGCCCCTGTACTTTGCACCCTTGCAGGTGTTTGCGCCATGAAGCACTGTGCAGACACTTGACGTGAGCCCCCATGGAATCCTGAAGATCCATTGCTTTGAAACCAGAGTTGTAGGAGCCAGACAGGACTGAAGTACGCAGTCAAGTCCCTGTAGCCTGGTCCCTTGTATGGCCTCCATGTATTAAGCTGGAAGCGAAAATCGCCTGACTTCTCCTCCCCGCTTTCTCTCACACTTATTCTGTGGGCCATTTCTTTACCACTCTTTGAACGGATCTTGTGTGCTGGCCACTCTCAGATAAATAAAACTCCTTCAGTCTCCTTGTCACAGGAAGAGTCCCACTCCATCATAGCCCAGTAGCACACTCAGCTCTTATCCCACTTGAAATCTCCCCTCGCCGTTGGGCTGGAAATGCCTCTGATGTGAGTGAGGGTGGGGGGCCAGGCATATGATCTGCGCTTCTCTTCTGTCTCCCCACAGGATTCTTTTCTTCTTCCTTCTTCCCCTCCTTCCGCTCAGCCTCTGTCATCCACAGGGTTGGATTGGAACTGTGCAAGAGGAAGACGTGAGGGCCGGGTGGTGGTGAGGGTGGAGAAGGTCTTTCTTCCTGTGGGTCATGTGTAATTCAGGACTGCACAGCGGAGCTGGGTCTGGGGGCATATTGTGTTCTTTCTCGGATAAGTGGGCTTGGCCCGCTGACTGCTGCTAGCACCTGGAAATGCCTCTTTTCCCACCGAGACCCTGTGCATCCCGTGGCATCTGTCTACCCACCTGGGAATCACATCACCCTTTCAATCAGTGTTGCTGGGCAAGATCCCACCATCTTGGTGGAAGTGTTGCTTCCTCCTTAGGAGCCTGTATGAGAAACACGTACCTTTTTTTGCCACTCTGTGTCTTTCACACTTTCTAATACCCAGCTTCAGGACAGATGCCAAGCACTCCGCCCTGGAAGGCTCCTTGCTCACTTGGTGCAAAGGATGCAGTGTCTCTCCTCTTCTGTCACAGCAGGGGTGGAAGGTGGAGATGCCCAGCACGTGGCGAGCTCTCCAAAGTCTCTCACTTTTCGCTTTCATCCCATTTATGTCCTTAAGGTGGAACGATCTATTTAGTCTACCCCTTTGCACATACTGAGTCTAGCACCTTGCTTTTGAAATATGGAGGTACCTGGCACTTACTGTCTTTTACTGTCAGCTTTAGGAGAAAATAGAAGCTGAGAACAGGACACAATTCAATATCTTGTCAGTATTTGCACCATGGTCATCTCTTCTGGTCACTTGTTCCTACAGTAAATGTGTTTTAATGTTCTCTCAAATTTATACTCCTTATGAGTCATTTGTCAAAAGGAACAAATGAATTGGAAGTTAAGAACCATGTTGTATATATATTTTTCTTTTTTTAATAAAATCCCTGTTATTTATTTCCCTGGTCAGTGTAAGTGTGTTTGCAAAACTTAGTGGTTGTAGAATTTTTCCTTGGGAAATAAAAATAGAGGCGGTCTCTGTTCAAGCATCCTGCCTGCGACAACGCGTCCTCTCTGCTGTCACGTAAAGATCACTTCTGAAGTGTGAGCTAAGGGAGCAAAGTTAGGTTCCAATTACCCTGGATTCTGGGTTCGTGAAGTTAATGACTGAGTAATAATCTTTTTAAAATCTCAGTGGTTGTAAGATTGGTAAAACAGCTGTACACTCAAGAAATCGTTGAAGAGGACTTTTTCCTTGACATGAATGCTTTGTCCAGGTTACTATTTAGCAATAAGAAGTAATTGCCTCTTATCTTAAGCTTAGTCTCAGATCCTACACCAGGTAGTAACTACTGATTGAATTGACTTATAACCAAAACAACTGTATCCTACCATCTTCCTCTAAATAAAAGAAACTAAAACCCAGACATACATGAAGTAATTCACCATTCTTTTTTTGTCACTGTTTTATTATGCATACAGAAAGAGAACATGAAAATCCTTGAGAAACTGTTTTTAGAATTTGTTATATGTAAACACTAAGTTAATTTTGTCCCTGATTATTAGTGTAAGGTTTATTTTGGCAGTTAAGTTATTGAGAATGACTACTGTCTGTCTGTTTCTGGTGCAGGGTCCTTGCACTGGGAATCAGCAGAGCTTGGCCCATAGCAGGCTGTGGGATGCGGTTGTGGGCTTTCTTCATGTATTTGCCCACATGCAGATGAAGCTGTCTCAGGTAAATGGCCTTCTTCCACCCTAAGTGACAAATTCTATAAACATTGGCAAATTCAACATGCTACCTTTGTTTGAATATGATCTTTCTTAAATCACTTCTTTATACACCTTTTACTCTCTACATATTTTTTAAAGGTTTTATTTACTTTAGAGAGAGAGAGAGTGGCAGGGGACGAGCAGAGGGAGAGGGAGAGAGAGAATCATAAGCAGACTCCATGTTGAGCGCAGAGCCCAATGTGGGGCTTGATCTCATGACCCTAAGTTCACGACCTCAGCCAAAATCAAGAATCAGATGCTTGACCAACTGAGCCACCCAGATGCCTTTCTTTTACTCTATATATTTTTTAAAAATTTTAATGAAAGAATTTAATACAGGCTAAGAATAGATGGGAGCCATTATTGAAATTTGAGAACAAAGGATATTAAGGAATTAAATACAATGGAGAAATAACACAGTGTAGTCCTCAAACACTGTACATTTTACAATCCTTCATAGACCCACCTCTTGGTGATTGTTCACTGGAATTTTCCTTCTTCCCCCAGGTAATTGAAAAAGGATTTGTAATCGGCAAATCCCTTGTTAGAGACAGTTTTCTTACTGAGTCATGAATGAGCAGCTGTTCTCAATAGATGGCATTCACTCATTAACAGGACATTTAACTTTGTGAAAGTCAAAGAAAAAATATGTAGGGATCAGCACATAAAGAACAAATTTACAGAAAAGAGTAAATAAGCCCCTTTGATGTGGTGAACTTTGATGATGGTCCTGAGATCTGACATACCTGTCAGGGCGTGTGTGTTCGCCAGGTGTCAGGTAGAGGAAAGAATGCTGGATTTAGGGCCAGACCATTGCCACTCCTGTCCAGTGTTTTCACTCACGTGTCCTGACAGTATGCATGTGGCAGCTCCCTTTCCTCCGGTGAAGTGAGGACACGTGCACCTGCACGCCCCCCCCCACCCGCCCTCACACCAGTGGCCTACAAGCCGGAGCATATTGTCAGAGATCAACAACCCAGGGCATTGGTTACAGTGGTGAGGACAAGTTTTAATCAGTAATAGATATCACAGTAGGGAAAAGAGTCCAGCATGAACAGAGCTCCACTATGATTTGTACAGAGCTGACTGGGTGTTTTAAAGGGAGAATGAGGAAACAGGCAGGGGGCCGGTAGCGGCAGGAAGGGAGAAATCACAAAGGGTTGGCTGGTATAGATACGATTAGGCCAGCTGTGTCCGCAGGCTGGCAATTTTTGAAGTTTATCTCCTACCCTCACACAGAGACTGGGAGATGAGACCAGTCCCCAGGTGTCAGCAGGCAGAAATAGGACAATTATTTTATTTTATGTTATGTTATGTTAATTTTTTAAGCAGCCTTGAGTTTTCCCAGGCAGTCCCTCTAAGGTGGGCTAGGATCATCCTAGGAATGCAGCCTTGAGCTGGTAGAAACTATATTAGTCTTTTGTTCAAGTCTTTATAGCCCAAGATTAAACCCTAGTTGAAAAGAGGACTCAAAAGAACCTGGCTTGAGTTTTGTCAACATCTAGTTATTGGTAACTTCCACCAAATAAGGAAATAACATGTTTCTTCCATCTAATCACTAATGACATTTTAGTAAATAAAGAAAACCAACATGAACCAAATTTATACACTTACAAGAGAGTTCTCATTCTGGTGTAGTTCCACTGTTTTATTCACGTCTGGTGCTACCCAGCAGTTGTTCAGTTTGTAGACCTAGCCACGGGAACACTATTTAGAAAGAAAGTCTCATTCTTCCAGCCATAGAGAAATTTAGCCTTATGTGTAGCAAAATCTAAATGAACAAAATGATACCTTGTATATATTTTTTAAAAAGAAACAAAGCATAGTTTCAAAGAAAAAGAAAATTTGATGATTCATAATGTTGAAATGTTGATGTAAGTACATTTTGTGTTTCTAGATACTGAATTTAAGCAGTGATGTTTGGACACAACATATCTTTGTAAACAAATTTTTTTCATGGTGAAAAATCAAAGGCAAACACAAACAAACAAAAAACCCAGAAAATCTTAACCAGAGAAATATCAGGGAGTTTAACAAAATTGGTAAATAAGATACATTAGACATTGTTTCTATATTTTGGGGTATATTTTTGTTAAGTTTATATAAAATAAACTTGTCATATCACTGTTATACCTATTTTTTCAGAATAAGTTTTATAAAATGTATAGCATTTTTGTGTAATAAGTTAGGAAGAAGGAAAAACAAGGACAGTCTTCAAGTAAAAGAAAGGTGTCAGGTGTATGGAGGGACCTGAGTCTTGTGTGGTGCTGCTTTCATCCTTGTGTTAGACTTGTTCATTGTCCTCAGACATACTTTAATAAAATGAGGTAGAATCAGTAATAAATACTAATTCTGAAGTGTATCTCTTTGCAGTAAGCTTATACTTTATTGCATGGCCTTTCTTTTGTTCTCTAATTCTGGAAAGTCTTTACAATTGGTAAACTAGTACTCTTTGTGAAAATAAGTGTGTTGTTCTTGCTACATAATCTTCTCATATTATCTCAAATGCAATATATATGCTACGTATTAAATGACATATATTATGTATTATGTGTGTATGTATTATATGTTAATGTAACATATGTTAATATTTTCAGGATTCCAGTCAAATTGAGCTATTAAAAGAATTAATGGATCTTCAGAAGGATATGGTGGTCATGCTGCTGTCCATGTTAGAAGGTAGTTTCGATTTATATTTTCAAGTTCCCATTATTCTTTTATTTCAAGGATTAATAGGTGCTTGCTTATGAAGTCAGCATGCCACAGAGGATAAAATATCAACCCTGAGATGTGACAGATACCTTGGATTTATCGCCAACTTTATTACTGTTTTCTCAAAGTTATCTTTTTTAAAGGAGATATCCTGTATATCTCAGTTTATATAGCGATGGGATGAAACCCATAGTAACGTATAGCGACACTTTTCATCTCATAGTGATGGCCTAAAGAACACGCTCTCCAGACACGTAGTATATGAAGATTTTATTTGTTAGTCTCTTTGTGATCAGTGGGGACTACAGGCATTTGGATAAACTCCAACTGTGTAAACCACTGCCATGAGCTGGGTGCACTGTGACTCCCAAGGGTTATTCACGTCCTGCAGGAGAAGGAGAACAGAGGGCATCACACCCCACAGTGGCCTCTGGTGGCAATCTCGTGTTTCCACCACGTGCCTCCCTCAGCTCTCATTCTCTCTCTTTTCTCTTTCCAACTTGTCTTTCTCTGCTACTGCATTTCTCTTCCGTGTCAGGCAGTAATAAGCATGGTGGTCAAGAGCTTGGGTTTGAATCTCCACTTTCCCACTTCCTAGCAGTGCGACCCTTGCACTAGTTCCTTCTCTGTTTCCTCCTCCGCGAAATGGAAGTAATGACAGAGGGAATGTGAGAAGTCAGTGAAATCACAGGAATACGACCAAAGCTACTAAAAACTGTTTGCTCTCCATACCTATACTTTTTTCTTAAAGCCCTCCGAATTTTTCTCTGGTTCTTAGTCTGCCATGCTTTGCATAACTGCACTTCGATTAATGAAGGCAGGAGGCGTGCCTTGTGCTAGGACTTCAAATATGCCACATTTGCAGAAACCCTGAGGTGGCAGCCACTGTATACCTTCTGAGCACAGGACCCTTTACCATGACGTCAAATCAAATTTTAGTCTAGATAATAGTAACCACAAGTAGAAAAACAGCAGGAGCAGCAGTGAGTGCACCTGTGACAACGTAAATTCACCCGCTATCATGTATTGGCTCCTCATTTAATCCTCATGCCAGGATTAAGAGTTTGATAGTATCATTACCGCTGTTTTGCAAAAGGGGAAACTGAGGCACCGAAATCTAACCAGGTTGCTCAACTAGTAGATGGTGGAGCCTGGATGCAAACCCAGCAGTGTGGCTCCTGAGCCTGCACTCTTAACTGTGGTGTTTACCGCAGCACAGGCGGACTCCAGCAGACCTCACCATGGGTCTTTGTACTGTTTCTGTCTTTATGTTGCACTGCACATTCTGTTCAAGGAATAAAAGCGTCTGTGTCTCTATAATTTAGGATAATATCTAATTTTCTCAAGCCTATCAGCGATCTTTCATTTTCTGACAATAAATATTCTGGACCATGAAGAAACGTAGGGAGAGGGCTTTACATTGTAAATCAGAAAGAGCATATAATTTGCTTTCAGAGAATCTGTTGGAAGTCCTGGCATTCCCCCCTCACTAATCCTGTCACAACGGGCATATTGATTTAGTCTTGCTACACTTCATTTTCTTCCATAGTCAAATCAGAATTAATAAAAAGTACCTGCCTTACAGACCTAGAAACATTAAATCAGGTATTGTCTACAAGTAGTGATTTTTCAATCCTAAAAAGCTGTCCAAATGCTCCTTTTTATTAACATGAAACTGAACTTCAGTTTCTGGCTTTAGGATATAAATGTTTACACTGTTTTCTCTATCCGAGAACATGTCGCTTTCTTGATCAATTTGAGGGAAAAACAAACAAACAAAAAAAACCCTTTTGTTCAAATATTGTTGTACTCGTGTTAGTCTAACCTCTTTGCAAGTATGGTTTTGCATGTGTTTATGTAATTGTTCCTTTAAACTGGAGTTTACAAATCACTATCCATCTTTTCCTGAGACTTCATGCAGTGGAAGATAAACAAGGAGCTATCCTTGGTTCAGATGTCAAGTAAGATTTATATTGTCATTTTTTTCTGTAGATACTAGTTTTACCAAAAATGTTTCCTTGAACACATGCAATTCTTTACCACCAGGTAATGTTGTTAATGGAACCATTGGCAAACAGATGGTCGATATGCTCGTGGAATCTTCCAACAATGTGGAGATGATTCTCAAGTTTTTTGACATGTTCTTAAAACTAAAGGATTTGACATCCTCTGACACGTTTAAGGAATACGATCCCGATGGCAAGGGAGTCATTTCCAAGAGGGACTTCCATAAAGCGATGGAAAGCCATAAGCACTACACACAGTCGGAAACCGAGTTTCTTCTGTCCTGTGCAGAGACCGATGAAAATGAGACCCTCGACTATGAGGAGTTTGTCAAACGGTTCCATGAGCCCGCAAAGGACATCGGCTTCAACGTCGCCGTTCTCCTGACCAACCTGTCCGAACACATGCCCAATGACACGCGACTGCAGACTTTCCTGGAGTTGGCAGAGAGCGTGCTGAATTACTTCCAGCCCTTTCTGGGCCGCATCGAGATCATGGGCAGTGCCAAACGCATCGAGAGGGTTTATTTCGAAATCAGTGAGTCCAGCCGCACCCAGTGGGAGAAGCCCCAGGTCAAGGAGTCCAAACGGCAGTTCATATTTGACGTGGTCAATGAAGGGGGAGAAAAGGAGAAGATGGAGCTTTTCGTCAACTTCTGTGAGGACACCATATTTGAAATGCAGCTGGCGGCACAGATCTCAGAGTCGGATCTGAATGAAAGGTCAGCGAATAAGGACGAAAGTGAGAAGGAGAAGCCCGAAGAGCAGGGACCCAGGATGGGTTTCTTTTCCATTCTGACGGTCAAGTCGGCCCTGCTGGCTCTCAGGTACAATATCTTGACCCTCATGCGGATGCTAAGCCTGAAGAGCCTGAAGAAACAGATGAAGAAGGTGAAGAAGATGACCGTGAAGGATATGGTCACAGCCGCCTTTTCATCCTACTGGAGTATATTCCTGAGCCTCCTGCATTTCGTGGCCAGCGTTTCCAGAGGCTTTTTCCGCATTGTTTGCAGCCTGCTGCTGGGGGGCAGCCTGGTAGAAGGAGCAAAAAAGATCAGAGTGGCAGAGCTCTTAGCCAACATGCCGGACCCCACTCAGGATGAGGTGAGGGGGGACGGCGAGGAGGGGGACAGGAAGCCCATGGAAGCCGCCCTGCCCTCGGAAGACCTGACGGACCTAAAGGAACTGACAGAGGAAAGTGACCTTCTTTCGGACATATTTGGCTTGGATCTAAAGAGAGAAGGAGGACAGTACAAACTCATTCCTCATAACCCAAACGCTGGCCTCAGTGACCTCATGAGCAACCCGGTCCCCATTCCTGACGTGCAAGAAAAATTCCAGGTAATGGACTCTAAGTCACCGTAGCCTTCTGGACTTCAGGTGGGCATGCTAAATGAACTTTGCACCCGTTCTTGGGCTGGTGTCAGAGTGGTATTAAATACGTGACTTGAAGTAATCTTAAACCGTTAAGGTATAAGCTCGAGTCCCCACCCTAATGACAGCAGTCAGCTGAGCCATCATCCCATCCACACATAGTTTATGAGTCTTTACCACGGGCCTAACGCCACTGGCTATCATAGCGCATTCAAGGAAATATAAGATGTGACCACTGCTTTCAAATTGCCTTAAAGAGTTTGTTAGAAAGATATAACTAACACTCATGGAAAAACAAGGAAATTAGGAAGGGCTCAGCAGTGTAGACACTAGACTGTAGAGGTCACCTACGTTGAGAAAGCGGAGATATCATTATGGTTGGGCGTAGTTCGGTGAAGCTTAAAGGGTGAGTAACGTTTGAGTAGGTGGAGAGGTAAAGAAGGTACTTCTGAAGTACGAAAAGAAACTGAGAAGGAGCCCAGGGGGTCTGTACTTATTGCTGGCATGGGAGGGACGAGTGGAGAAGAAGGGCGAGAGTTTAGACCAGCAGAGTGAAGGGCGTGTGTGACAGGCGGGTATCATCTGTAGGTTATGACTTGGCTCGTGGCCACAGAGTTCCGTCAACTAACTCAAAGGTGAAGTGTAATCCTGCTTTTCTTTCTTCTCCCCCTTGGTTCATTGAAGGAACAGAAGGCGAAAGAGGACGAAAAGGAGGAAAAAGAAGAAAACAAATCTGAACCAGAAAAGGCCGAGTATGTGTCGTTTCTGTATACTTCCCTTTGTTTCAGTTAGTCTCCGTTACTTGCACTCTCCCTCCCTTCTGGGAATGTGATGGACAGTCTCGTGCTACACGATAAAGTCCGCCGTCCCAGAGGAGAGGCTCTCGGGGGAGGACCCCTCAGGCTGCCACGCCAGCCCTTCCTCCTTGTTCCAGGAGGATTCTGTTTGTGGACGACTCCAGCGATTTCCGTGTAGTGCGTCCACAAGGGCATGGACTGCTTCCGTTCTGCCCCTAAAACCCTGCAGATACTTCTGTCCTCGTAAGCCAGGGAGGAGACGAGTATTCTGAACACCACTGCATAGAATTCTTGCAGTGACGTCCCTCAGAGCGTGGCCCCACAGCCACATGAATAAAAATGGCCTGGCAAATTTGTTAAAAACAAAGATCCATCACTGGGCCCCAGCGCAGGACTCCCTGATTCAGCAGGTCTGGTGTGGGACCCAGAAACCTTCAGTCCCCCGCCCTGCCCCCCACGCTCCTGCTGCTTCGGAGCAGTAAGAAATAAAGAGCTGAATGCGAAGTAATAAAAATGGATCACTTCCTCATAACCCCGGCTTTCTGTTAATCATTGAAACCTACGTCTTTCCCCCAGTTTACATAGTTTCATAACCACACTTTTAAAAATCAGTGGAGTCAAATTTGCAGTGCCTGTAGGAGCCTCTATGCTTCCATAGCACTTTTATTTTTTTCCTCATTGTTATTTTCTTTGACTATTCTCTACAGTTGGCACTATTTATAGGTCCTGCACGGTTGTAAAAATGGCCACGTTAATGACTGTTGTAGTGAAATGTAACAGCGTGACAGTCATTTCAGGGACAATTCTTTCATGTTAAAAATAATGTTAGATAGACCTAACACAGGTTAAGTATGGCTTATGTATATGTGACTACCCATAAAGATGGTTTCATGAAGGATTGGGATTTTTGCATCCAGAAGAGTTGTAGGTGTCAAATTTTGGTGTTTCTAATTCCATAATTGTCTGCAGAATGAGTATCTTGACATGCTTGATACACACAAACAACCAGATGCATATGCCTCTGATTTTAAGTCCTAATGGCTGGTCAGTGTTAAAACTGAAACATTAAAATCATAATTTAAAGATAAGGTTGTTGGAAAGTCACAGCAAAAAATAAAAGTGTCTTCATGGGTATTCTCTTTTTCTTAAATGTGTTTATGGCAGAATTGGAAGGGAATGCACCCCATACAGCTGTAAAGACACTTCAAGCCTGTAAAATGTCCTTTAGATTTGAACTTCACAGGATTGTCCATCTACGGGAAGCAAGAAATCCTCACCCTCATTCTAGAATTCTGAATATGATAATGTACTAGTTTTCAACAAGGATACTGTGATTTACATATTTGTTCATGTGTATAATTTGGCACAAACCTGTTCACCTCTCTAGTTTCTGGATGGCTTGTATTTCATTCATTTGTGTTCGTAGGGGAGAAGATGGAGAAAAAGAAGAAAAAGCCAAAGAAGATAAGGGTAAACAGAAGTTGAGGCAGCTCCACACGCACAGATACGGAGAGCCCGAAGTTCCCGAGTCAGCGTTCTGGAAGAAGATCATAGCGTATCAACAGAAACTTCTAGTAAGATGTTTTAGAGTGAATATCGTTATTGATATATTGTGAGACCACAATAATTCAGGCCCAGTAAATATTCATGGACCTTTTCTTGGGTGGCAGTCAGGGGACCAAGTCAGTCCTACAAGTGTGTTTTATTTGCTCACCTGAGTATGTTCATCTTTTATCATAAATGCCTTTGGTCCACTGCTCCCTGTCATCAAACCAGAACCTCCACACACACCCACATTACGTGAAGCCATCTGGTTTAGGGACCGCCAGCACAGTATAACCAGTGTCTTCCCACAGACACTTTAGGGCAGATTAATAGATATACTCTGCAGGACACTGGGTGAGGCTCCGTGGTGCAGGAAAGCCAAACACGACGTTGAGGGTACAGGTGATTCATATTGATGTTCCAGAACTGGGTTCATCAGTTTTTCTAGGACATCACCTTTTTATTAAAAGCCCAGTTACCAAAACATTAATGTAGTGAGCCAACTTCCTATTGATAATAAGAAGGTCTATTCAAAATTATTCTCTAAGTAGAAACAAGGAAAAGAAGGGAATGAAAAGAGAGAAGACAGTTCTTTATGTAGTGTCCTATATATTTTGCAGAAATGCTCCCCAAATTAATAAAATGCATATTCGTATTTGAAAAACCAAGAAAGGAGGTCTAGTTCTCTGTTCAAAGTCATACAAGATGGAATTCATAAACATTTTGGTTGAAAGGCCTTTTATTATAACATGTACACTTTTTTAAAGCAGGAAAATATTGGGAGACAAATGTGTAGAATAAACCTACAAGAGGTGCTACTGATAATGTCAGCCCTAGAAACCAAGGCCAGCATTCCTCATAATAATACCGTTTGAAAGACAAAATCATGTTTAATGTTTTACAGCCTTTGCAAAATCAAAAATAGACAAAGAAACTCAGTATATTATATTGCCTTCATTATATTCCCTTCATCTATAAGGGAAATGGATTGTCCTCAGTAATTCAATAATCTGCTTATGTAGAAATAAATATTACACATTCTTATATAATTTATGCAAACATATTTTAATTAATAGTTTCAACTATGTCTTCTTAAACTGTCTTGTATTTTCCCCATGTTGTTTAGCACAAAGTATCCCAAACGTAAACATTTTGTAGATACCTCTGGATAATCTCTGATTTGCTGGGTTGTGATAGTTGCCATGGCGGCAGGGGCAGCATGGATGGTAGGGCATGAGGTTGAATGGGCTCCCCAATAACCCGCCATAGCCCCCGTGGGTTCCTGAAGACTGCGTTTAACTATAGTCGTGCAAAGCAAGTCCGTGAGGTCTGTCTTCCATCATCTGCCTCAGGCTCACGTGTTCTCTCTTTTCCTGCTTCTCTTTCCAATATGAGTTTCTCTGCCCACCGTTTTGCCTACACAAGACTAATCATGGCCGCATCAGGCTACTGCAGGCCCCTTGTCCCTCAAGTCTTTGTGACCTGCCAGCTCAGATAACCAAGGTTACTAACTCAGCCTCCATGACCCAGATCCAGCCTTCCACAAGGAGAACCAATGTGACTAGGCTGTGGTAGGCTGCTTTGGTCCATAAGCCATGGCGGTAAAGGCAGGGTCCTGTGTGCGAGATGCTGCCACCCAAATGGAGTGTGTACATGGAGACAGATAATGGGGTACGTTACGTTGTCCTCTTGATATGACCTATCATGCTCAAGCCCTGGCACGTCCCCTTAGATACCTCATAGACCTCTCCCCCTTCATAGTAAAGCAGATACTTGATATTTCCCATCTCCTTTTTCCTTAAACCTACTTCTCCTCTAGGTGTTTTTTCCAGCCCATTAATGGCACCATTTACGGAGTTGCTCTGACCCCAAATCCAGAAGTTACCATCTCTGAGTCCTCTCTTTCTTTCCTCCCTCAAATCCAGTGCAGTGGGAATTCTTCCCTGTTCTGTCTTCCAAGCAGGGCTAATCACTCAGTTCTTCCATCTGCACGGCTCCTCCCAGGCCAGGCCACCGCCATCACTGTCATCCCTCCTGCTCTCCTGCAGTAGCTCTAAGTAGTCCCTTGCTTCCATGCTTGCCTCCTCTCTGTCTCCCACACAACAATTGGAATGCTCTTTCTCAATTATAATCTGGTTGTTATCAAGCCCTCTTCAGATCCCCCAATAGCTTGCCATCCCACCCGAATAAAGGAATAATTCCAGTTACAATAACAAGAATAATAACGAACTTTCCCTCAGTGAACTTACGTTCAGAGCAAACCTCTGTGGAAGGTTCTGTTGTTATGCCCACTTTCCAGATGATCAAAGTGATAGTACAGGAGTGGTTAAGTGCTTGTCTGCATCTGCAGTGAGTCAGTGGTGAGGGGGGGGCTCCACAGCTGGGCAGCATGGCCCCAGGGGTCATAAACCAACCTGTTGCACTGGAAGGAACGTTACAAATTTTTATCAGAAGCCTGTAAGCCTATGTCCCCCTCACCTCTCTGACCTCATTCCCTCCCACTCCTTCCTCTCCTCTCTCACTCAAGCACACTGTCACTCTGAACTCAGAGCCTTCGTGCCCCCCAACCTATCCATGCTCCCTCTCTCTCTCCCTCTCTCTCTCTGATACACTCTCCCCCCACTTGTTCACTTGCCTAGCTCTCCCGTGGTATTCAGGCCTCTGCTCAAATGTCACTTCTTAAGATAAGCCTTCCCTGACCACCTACCTAAAATAGCACCCCCACTCCCTAAACCCTTAACCTGATGGATTTTTCTTCATAGTATTTAGCATCCCTTGAGATTATGTTTTGTTTCATTTTATCTTTAATCTGTGGATGTGTTTCTTTATCACTTGTGTCCTCCATGGTGGCCCAAATTTTCTTATTTGCTGTTATGTCTACAGCACCAAGAATGCTACTTGATATATAGTAGGCTCTCAAAAAATAGTTTTGGGTAAATAAAGGAATGCTTGATTTAAATTGCGCATGTCCATCTCTTGATTCAGTGACCTTTTAATCATTTTTTTCACCTTCAGAACTATTTTGCTCGCAACTTTTACAACATGAGAATGTTAGCCTTATTTGTCGCATTTGCAATCAATTTCATCTTGCTCTTTTATAAGGTACGTACATCTTCATCTTTTAGTAACCATTATGAAAGTACGGATGGACTGAATTGCATGCATAGATTTCACAGATCCACTAATGAGCACGTCTAAACCTATTCTAAAATATGTTTTGATGAAAGAGGAAACCTAGAGGTCAAGCACATGACTAATGGTCTAGTGGCAGGAGTGGATTTGCTCCTCCAAACTAAGCAGGAAATGCCTCACTGATGCGCATTTGGTTCAGCAGAGGGTCTCCCCAGTGTCCCTAGCCTAATTTGGCCAAATATCTCACTCGTTACCATATCTGGGTGTGCATAACTTAATTACGTTAAATTCTTTGGATAACTGGGAATGCAGCTTAGCCCTCCGTTCTCACCCCCCCTCCCCGCCCAACCCCGCATGTGTTAGAATCCTCATAACTCTTGCTTGGATTAGAAGGAATTTTAAAGAGTGTGCTCATTATTTGCCATCGGTTTTTGAAAAGCTATCTTTTTATTTTTAGCCTTTGCTTTTAGTCTTTTCATGGGACATGGGCTTCATCTCTGGCTCTTTGCTGATAAGGCTGGGTTCCCACTGTTTCTTATTGGCGCCCATATCTTAGAGGAAATGAACTGACTCTACTTTAAATGGTTTGAATCAGGTCTCCACTTCTTCTGTGGTTGAAGGAAAGGAGCTCCCCACTCGCAGTTCGAGTGAAAATGCCAAAGTTAGCAGCCTAGACAGCAGCTCGCCCAGAATCATGGCGGTTCACTACGTCCTGGAGGAGAGCAGTGGCTACATGGAGCCCACGCTGAAGATCTTAGCTATTCTGCACACGGTCATTTCTTTCTTCTGCATCATCGGATACTACTGCTTGAAAGTAAGCTAGTAAGACACCAAGGGACCCGTGTGTGTCTGTGTGCGCATGTGTCTATTGCAGGTTGGACTTCCAAGAAAGCCGACTCTGAGATGGGAAATTGACCTGCATGAGGATTATTAGGGACTGTTCTATGAGTCAACAGATGTGGGGCAAGGGAAGGAAGTAGAGGGCAACAGAGGGAAAAGTGGGGCTACCATTCAAACGTGACAGGGCACATGCATGGGCCTCAGTCCGTGAAGCTGGGATGCCCTTCCAGGGTTGTCTTGGGCTGGGACATTGGAGTCTGGCCTTCAGAGCTCCATGTTGGCTGCAGGCTGTCCCAGGAAGGGCAGGTGGCTTTAGGCCTGCTTGTTGTAGCTTTCTGTCATGTCTTGGTAATTATTCATATATTGGCCAGTTTCACCAAAACTTGACCCCATAGAAGTAACCCACCATGTCCTAGCGCGGCTCTGATGTATTAGAGTTAGAGTGCATCATGTGGAAACTTCCACCGTTGTTTTGATTGTCCTGTTATTAGGTGCCTATTTAATGCCATCATTAGCAGAAATGCTTTATAGTTTGTCACATTTCACCCAGAAAATAACACAGCTCTATCCCTAGATCCCTACCAAGAGAATAATATAATTTGGTGAATAGAACTCAAGAGTCTCCGAGTGCTCAGGGCTGCCCGTTACTTTTGCAAACCTCTTTATTTTTTCCTAGCAAGACACATTTCATGGTAATACTTTACTTCACTATCTCCTGCCTCTGATTGTGCAGCTTCTAGAAGACTTTGAAAAACCAGATCCCAGAGTAAAAGACTAAAATGTAAAATTTTCTTCAAAAATTCCTCTCCCTCCTTTTCTTTCCTTTGTCTTATGAGTTGGGGCAGGGGGAGATATGCTTGGATACTTCCAGAACGTCTG
Organism: Ursus arctos; assembly: GCF_023065955.2. NCBI lineage: Eukaryota > Metazoa > Chordata > Mammalia > Carnivora > Ursidae > Ursus > Ursus arctos. Next base: position 81,570,901 of record NW_026623089.1, on the reverse strand, counting down.
CATCCTTCTTGTATCTGTGCCTTGTGTAAAATCTGTCCAGATGAGAAGATGAGATGAATCAATATGTTCTGGAAACATTTTGGCAAACTGACAAAGATTTTTGCTGATGCTGAAATAAAAATTTATTTCAAAATGCATATGGACACTCTAAGAATGGAATCATTCAAGAGATTTTGCAAATAAAACTGCACTTTTTAGAAGCATGCATTTTGGAACATTGGTACCATTGCTATATTTTATTGTAGCTGTTCATGTCTCGTATATATAAATATATATAATAAATATATTATAATAAAAGATATATCGAATCTTTTTCTCTTTAATATTTAAAGATGATTTCTTTAGTGCAAATATCTGTAAATTTCTATGTGTTTAGAAACATAGGATTATATAGGATATCTATTCCATTTCTGTTTTTCCTAAGCCTCTAGATGTTTCTTTCTGCCTAAATATAACCAATTCATTTTCACTCAGTTTTACCCTCCTGGAAGTAACATGGGAAATATTTCTTTTTCCAAAAAGCTGTTTTGTACAGAGAGTGACCACAAGAGATGCCAGTAAATCTAAACTAATTTCAACGTGTTTATTTTTTCAAATGTAGGTCCCACTGGTTATTTTTAAGCGAGAAAAGGAAGTAGCTCGAAAATTGGAATTTGATGGGCTTTATATTACAGAACAGCCTTCAGAAGATGATATTAAAGGCCAGTGGGATAGACTTGTAATCAACACACAGTGAGTAAAGAATTATGTGAGACATTTCTATGCTCAAAAATTTCAAGACAAAAGAAAAACTTTGCTGGAGTTCCTACAGATTTGTCAAAAGTTTAGCAGAGGTGACTAATAGTTATATTTTCGGCCAAGAAAATCAAAAGACTAAGTGCTCTCAGCTCCTTAATGGATGCCATCAATTGTTTTCCCATCTGTGTTTTGAATTGCTTAATAAAAAATGGCTTTGAGTCCATTTTCACAGCACTGATGGAACGTGACATCCATGACTCAGTGTTGAGGGAAGAGTGTGGCTGCAGGTACATAACCTACAGTGCAGGGTTCTCTCCTCCCAGAGCACAGAGGTGGCAAAAGTTAAGGAAAGAGTTGTAGCATTAAGAGCAAGAAAACTGAATTTCATACTTTTCCTGTACCTAAGTTGTCAACCTGCTGTTGGTGCCATCAAGCAGCTGGGCATCAAACTAGCCAAGGAGTATGACCTGTAAAACTTAAGGCAGAGAAACAAATACTTCTTCTATACAGCAAATATTTAGCCTTGTGAGATCAAAACCCAAACTGCTAGCTGTTGCTCCAGGTATAAACCCGTCACAGAAGTACCATTGTCTACCGCTAAGGGTATTAGTGATGCAATAGTTCTTGAGTAGTTTGTACTCAAGTGTGAAATATCTTTTTATTGTCATCAGTTTTGCTTATTCTTAAAAGGTTAAAATTTCTAATAAGCTCTAAGTTTTCAAACAGGGATGATTTATTTGTGCATTATAAATGTTTACTCTGAATGCTCAGTGTTTTATTTACAACTCTAGCTGTTTATACTAAGTCAGATTGTGTTGTAATATCAAGGTGCCAGAACCGGGTTTTGGTCCCATGCTCTGTTTCCTTGAGGATAACTGATGGGAATGAGATATTTTTATGTCATAGGAAAAACAATGACAAATTTTTAGATACTTTAATTTTGAAACAGAATTAACAAAAAAATGTATGTCATTTGACACATTACAAATGACATATATTGACAAGCAAGTAAATAGAACAAGACTGCTCCTTAATAAATATGCTCATATTCTTTTCCATTAAGATAGTATCCCAGTCTTTTTGTGATTTTGCATGTATATATTGATAGAGTAGCATTTAAATAACATTTGATCTACCTATGATATAGAAAAATTATGGGATAAGATGGGACATAAATTTATTATGATTTTTGTGATTGGAAGAATGTATGTTTATATATTAAGTATGTTGTATATTCCAAACAATATATCATTATCATTTTTTCAAATATTATTTTACTTTTATGCTTTTGTATTTTTTAGGTCATTTCCCAACAACTACTGGGACAAATTTGTTAAAAGAAAGGTAATACTTCTCAAAAGGAATGCATTCTTGGTTTCTTTTCTAGAGCATAATTCAGATTTGAATTTGATGTGGCTCATACGTAAAATGAAATATCGAGGGGTGCTTTATCTGTCAACGTCATTTCAAGTGGCAGTGGAACTGAATATGAATTTCAAAAATTGCACGTAAAAAAACCCATACTCTGTAGCTATAAAATAAATAAGCACTGCTTCATCCCCTGTCCTCTGACTCAGGCTATCGAACAGTGCTCAGTCTGCCCAGTAACAGGACTTGGTGAGAATTTTCTCTCAGATTGTCTGAGAGTAGCTGATGGCCATTTTCCGGTATCGCCAGGGCTGGAATCCTGCTTTATATTACAGAAGTCAAGTCATTGCATGACAACAATGGGTTGAATTTTATTAACGTTATATAAACTTGAAAGATCTTTTTATTTTCATCAAGTTTTAGTCTCCTGATGCCCACTGCCTCAGAGTGTAGTAGGAAGAACTCCGGTACGGAGTCAGTGGTACTCTGGCACCTGCTAGCTCTCTGATTTTGAGTGTCAAGGATCATCTCTGCTCTTCCCACCACACAGGATTTTAATGTTAGATCACATTTTTGAATGAAATAATATATGTGCCATTGCTTGTATGTTGTAAAATACTATAATGATGACACGCCAGCTCCCACTTATTCTTTGAACCTTTCTAATTGCCACACTGACCCAGCTCACCCTCAGTTCTGTGATGGGTTCCAGCCCCAGGGATGCCGTCTGCACTGAATAGGCAGAAGCACCTGCCAAGGGAAGTGGTCATGTTCCCTTAGATTCCACCAGTTTAGTGTTACTCAGGACGGTTCGCAACGAGCAGCCGCAAATTTTGTGTTACCAATCTGCAGGGAGATAGAGGGCTTGCCCCAACAATGTAAATCAGGTAGATGATAAAACATGTTGACTTTTTTTTTTTAATAACAAGACTTTTTAGTTGAGAGAAGTAGCGTGTTTGTCGATTTTTATTTTGGTGCAAGTTTTTTGTCTCCTTGTGTGACCTGGCATTTTGAGAAGCATTGCGCTACCGCCTATGAGCACATCCAAAGTAGGCCAAAGCTTTGAAAGACTTATTTTTAAATAATTTTAAATAGATAATTTGAACATTTTAGTCTCCTTAATTATTTAACGAGGAAGCAGCTTTAAATTGTTAAAGCACAAGTTTCTCGGAAGGAAACTGCATATTCAGAATCAAATAAATAAATTGTAATTGGAGTTAGGACTATTCATGGCATTCCTACTGTGTGCGTGCGTGTGTGTGTGTGTGTGTGTGTGTGTGTGTGTTGCCGGGTGTGTTCTCCTGGGAATGAGGTGAGAACACAGTCCAGAGGGAACAACCACTCGGCTCATCCCAGCCCATCTGTAGTGCCGGGAGAATAACACAGAACAAATGTTTTCATGAACCTTTGTAATCAGTGTTCATAGACTCTTTACTCTTTCATATTTTCATTTACCTTGATTATATACATTTAGAGAAAGCTGATTTCTATTTCTTTCCTTAAAGATTTATTTTAGAGAGAGAGTGAGAGAATAGGGTGGGGGGAGGGGCAGAGGGAGAGAGAGAATTTCAAGCAGACACCCCGCTGACCGCAGAGCTAGACACAGGGCTCCATCCCACGACCCTGAGATCAGGACCCGAGCCGAATCAAGAGTAGGAACCCTTAACTGACTGAGCCACCCAGATGCCCCTGATTTTTATTTCTGCTAGTCCCTTCTTCCTTTCCACTAACATATTTCTTCATCCACTCTCTTCTTTCACTTTGGCATTCCCTGCGTCCTTTCCCTGTGTTCTCATTTCCTCCTTTCCTTCTGCCCTCCTTGTGCCCTCCTTTCCTACCCTCTTTACCCCTCAGCGGCTGGTCCTCTCTCCTGCTTTTGTCTCCTTACTCTTTCCATTGCCTCCACTTTCACTGCATGGGGGACCCTCATGGTCTGTCAACGTTGGGCCAAGAGTGGCTGTGTCATGGAGCTGCACCGCCTGGGCTCGGGGGTGAGCTGTGTGTGTGTGTGGGGGTCATTCAGAAGGGATTCAGATGGTGCCCAGGAACCCATGCTAGGATTTCATTGAAGACATGAGGGGGGCAACAAGGCCCCAGGGGTTACTGAAGGGCTGCTCCAGTCAGGAAACAACGGGAGTGTTGACTGGTGGTAACTGAGACCCCAGAGTGGATGCCATCACAAGTGGCCCGCCCTTGGCCAGGGGTGGGCTGTGCAGATCTTGGCTGCGGGTCAGACCCCGCCTGGTGGCTTTCTCAGCCTGTCTCTTGCCAAGCTTAGTAACCTTGAGCATGTTCTGTTTACTAAGACACAACCTCTTTATCGGCAGAACAGGGTGCTAATAACAGGAAACTCATATACTGTGACAATCCCATGAGCGAAAGTAAGTCAAAGTTCTTACCATAATTCCTGGCACAAAGAACAAATTTGGTTGAAGTTCCTTTCATTCCATCTTCTTTCTCTTCTTCTGTACTTGGCCCACCCTCTTCCTTTTGCATGCCTCCCTCTCGAGTAAGAAATCTTGTTCCTCTGAGAGGTATTATGCTGTAAGCTTGCTGTGACCTATTAAGCAGTGTGATCACAGAAAAGGAGCCATAAACAAGAATTTTAAGTGAACTTGAACATAAAGCAAATATATAGTAAGTGTAAAAATAGAGGTTTGTATACATATGCATACAGGGGGTTAGTTAATGCAGGAGGCCAGTAAAGTGCTTTCATTCCTGTCCCCCAGGTTATGGACAAGTACGGAGAGTTCTATGGCCGGGACAGAATCAGCGAGCTCCTGGGTATGGACAAAGCCGCTCTGGACTTCAGCGATGCCCGGGAGAAGAAGAAGCCGAAGAAAGACAGCTCCCTATCGGCCGTGTGAGTGTTGCTTATGCCCTTTCCTATAGCCCTACACTAAAAAAAGAAATTCAGGCATTTCTGAACGTCCTAGTGCACTGATTTTTTTTCCCTCAATGTCTGAGGAATAGAGAGAAGGGAAACAGAAAACGTAACTAAGGTCTAATTTAAACTTCGAGTATTTTCAGCTATGGAATGATTATATTTTTTCCCTACTAATTTTGGAAGGTGACTTTTTTGTTATTTACATAAAGCAAAAATAAATAAAGATTTGTGTTCTTAATTTAATTTGCTTTTTCTAATCCCTAAATTCCACTTAAGTCAAAGTCAAACATACGCAGAAGCACAATATTTTTCTTTTCTGATGCTTCCTGCCTGAAAAGAAGTTAATCTTTCTTATGTTTTAGAAGAGGGACCTGTGTAGCCTTTGTATTAGAAATGTTTGAAGTTCATATTCTTTTATTATAATGTGTTTCATTTACATAGCAAAGACTCATACGCCAGAAATACTATGTTGTCATGCTGTTACTTGGAAATTTAATTTTAAAACGAGGCACTCCTAATACTGTGCTTTAATGGAATAATATATAACTAGAAGGATGTCAACCAGTTGAACTGAATTTGTCTGAGATTGAATTTCACACAGACACATATGTAGTGTGAGTGTACATATATATATATATATATATATATATACATATATATATATATATATATACATATATATATATATATATGTATTTTGCAAATTGGATGACTTGTAATTCTGGAATAAATGTAAAGCATATGTGCTTTTAGAAATGTATTTTCTTATTGTAGCCACTTAATGATTTTAGAGGAAACATAACAGTCACCTTCCCTTTAAAACATGTCAACCTTTCTTATTTGTGTATTTATGGTCTCAGTTAACGAGGGATGTGATGACTTTGAAACTGTAGTAATTTGTAGGGCTCTGTAGGGCAGTATTACTTTGTCTCAGATTAATATTTTAGCTAGCATTTAAAAAAACAACATTTTGACTGACGTTTCTCATTGGTCATATATTTTTTAATCTACCTGAAAAGTTGTTAGAGTTACAGGGTTTTTACGAATAAAATCAGACAAGCAAATATATGACAGAAACTGCGAATTTAGATCCAAAATATCACCTGGGCACTTTAAGAAAACGCATGTGGGACTTAAAGACCATGTTGGTGTATAGAAAATGGAGCATACTGACGGTGCTGAGAACTAAGACCCTTACGGTAGAATTTCACAGAAAACAAGGACTGTGGTCAGAGTGGTGCTGAGCTTTCTACTAACATTTTCAGATCTCTGAATATAAGACTACGTCTTCTTAAATAATGAAAAAGATGGAGAAAAAATAAACAATGTGGTAAAATGCTTGAGAGCATGATTATTTTCCAAGAGAGTGATCTAAAACAACAGAAGTATTTCTGTCAGGATGCCTGAATGTCGTAGGGCAGTTTCTTACTTGATTTAAAACACTTATTATTTTTCATCCCTATCAAACACTAGGATGACATGTTTGCTATCAGCTTCATGAAGTACTGCTGTTGGAGTGGGGCTGACCCACCCCGAGGGACGGGTCATAACTGATCTAGGCCAGCCAGGGCAAGCATTTAACCTCGGGGAAACTATAAGCCAGAAGTGGAGGAGTTTTGCTAGATGGTTTTGGGATATGAGTCCCCATAAAGACACAAGTGAAATGAAGAAGATGCAGGCTGCTGGCAGCCATTCTATCCCCAGGAGGTAATCTGGCCACCTATTTATTTGATTGACAAGCCCTATATATTTGATTGGCAAATAAATATATACAAAAACAGATACATGAATCATCCTTGTATTCATTCACATTAAGATAATATTAATACACAAACCAGATAATCTTTTAAAAATTCATCTTTCTAAATGTTTTAAATAAACACTACCTGTAACTCTTTCCTAGTTGTGGACATTATTTACTAGATCTGTATTCTTCTAATTTTATTATCGATATTTAAAGCCTGCATCTTCTTCATTTCATTTGTGTCTTTATGGGGACTCATATCCCAAAACCATCTAGCAAAACTCCTCCGCTTCTGGCTTATAGTTTCCCGGAGGTTAAATGCTTGCCCTGGCTGGCCTAGATCAGTTATGATCCGTCCCTCGGGGTGGGTCAGCCCCACTCCAACAGCAGTACTTCATGAAGCTGATAGCAAACATGTCATCCTAGTGTTTGATAGGGATGAAAAATAATAAGTGTTTTAAATCAAGTAAGAAACTGCCCTACGACATTCAGGCATCCTGACAGAAATACTTCTGTTGTTTTAGATCACTCTCTTGGAAAATAATCATGCTCTCAAGCATTTTACCACATTGTTTATTTTTTCTCCATCTTTTTCATTATTTAAGAAGATGTAGTCATATATTGAAACCTATTATAAATATTTATGGAACTTTCATTTATTTGTTTTTGAGGGTTCAGAAACTGCTGTTCTTTATTAAATATCTAAACTTGTCCTTAGAAATTTTTTTTAATGTTATGTTAGTTACCATTCATGGAACTTTTAAAAAACATTCTTTAGTAGGGGCGCCTGGGTGCCTCAGGTGGTTGAGCATCAGACTCTTGGTTTTGGCTCAGGTCATGATCTCAGGGTTGTGGGATCAAGCCCCGTGTAGGGCTCCACGCTCAGCAGGGAGTCTGCTTGAGATTCTCTCTCCTTCTGCCCCTCCCCCAATAAATGTTTTTAAAATCTTTATTAAAAAAATCTTCTTTAGTAATAAAATTGATTCTAGCTCACAGATAACTTTATTTCCTTAAAATAAAAAGTCCTGGGCTAAGGTGAATTAAAACTTAACCTTTGGGAGTGAAGTCTCCTAAGAAGTCAGTTTTGGTTAGCAGTGATTGATCCTAGCACTTATAATTTAAGATTGGCCTTCTTAAAAGAAATGACTAAAGAAGTAATCAAAGACTAAAACAGCAAAGTCTAGAGAAGCCCTTTTGAAAATAATACTGATATTATATTGTGTTATATCAGTTACCTGGAATATTGGAAAAGCTAACAAAGTTGTAATTTTTGGCCCATAGATCAGTGGCAAGTTCTGAAAAAAATGAAAATTAGAAAGTGTGTTTTAATACACGTATATTTAATCTGCAAAGATCATGAATATTTATGCTAAGATGTATTCACTCAACATGTATTTACTGAGAGACATTCCATGTATCACATAATGTGCTTGGTGGGCTCGGGAGTTCACAGACTAGGGAGAAAGGCACAAATGTTCATACATAGATATCTATACACCCACAACCACAGAACAAGTGGGAAATCATAGTAAGTCTAAGTCTACAAGGTGAATCCCTTCTTGGGTAGAGAATGCTTTTGAAAATAAAAAGAAACACAAACAAGATGAAAAAGCCCTTTCATTGGCAAATTAACTATAGCTGTAAAATGAATGTCCCTGTTTATGCAAGTTTTTATTAGTGTAAGTAAAAATTATTTTGTTGGAATGCATTTACCATCTATAATGAAAGCTAGTGAGGACACTTGATGCACTCATGCTGGTTAATTTGGCAGAGTTTTCAGGAATCATTCTTACATAAGAAGTGAGTTTACCTTAAATTTGATGTAGGACAACAAAGGGCTATTCTTAAATCTTGAAGTTGAAGGTGGCGATGCTTTGTTTTGTTTTGTTTTCCAAGATCCCTCTGAAAAGCCATCACAAAACCCTGGAACACATCATCCACCCGGGAAGGAACTAATTTCCTGACATGGTTGCCAGTTTCATCCCATGGAAGGAATTTTGGCAGGCTTTTGCGAGCCTCTGTCTCTGCTTCACGTGCCTATCTACAAATCCTTCTTTTTTGTCTTTCCAGACTGAACTCTATCGACGTAAAGTATCAGATGTGGAAACTAGGAGTCGTCTTCACCGACAACGTAAGCCCTCTTTTGTTTCCACAATGTATACTGCACTCACATTAGATGAGTTGGCTGGGCTTCTGCATATGGATCCACAGTTCGTTAAGAAAGTTAATCAAATACCAATTCATTTAATACACATCATTACTTGACAATGACCAGGGAAACATATGATTAATTAAGCCAATCTCTCATTCCATTTCTTTCAATAGCCAAAAAATTAACATGAAAATGTATTTATACAAGAAAAATTTGAAACTGAGTTGCAAATTCATGTGCATTTTCATTTAGGTTTTATTTTTTTTATGTTTTTTTCTTTTTCTTTTTTTTTTTTCATTTAGGTTTTAGTTGGGCAAGGGTATACTTCAAAGTTTTCTAGAGGTTAAAACAAAAGTTCTAAATAAATAAAAATTTTAAAACATTAGTTGTGATAAATTTAAGTGTCCCCCAATTGAGTACATTAAATTATTATATTTTTTGTTCTTGATTGATCTTTCTTTTCTCAAAGAGCCTACGAGCCTATGAACTAAACATAGAGCCCAAGTATATGTCCAAATATAAGGAAAAAAAACACCTAGAACTAAAAGCCACCACTGTCAGCTCAGACAGTCCCATTTTACTACCCTGACTTGCTCAATAGCTTGATATTTTTGACTTTTAGAATTTTCAGTTTAAAAAACTGTTACTATCACTTGTTTTTATCGTCCCATTTGCTGTCTATGGGAAGTTGCTGGAGACAGTCATGAAACTCTGATGGATGGATCAACTACAAATCTTTGCTGTTGGGCTCAGCTCATCTCCCAATGACTCATAATCCTCTTACCATCCTCACGCACTTCCCTATGAAGGGGAGCGTAGGAACACACCCAGAGGCCTAGCCCTAGACCTTCCACTGTTCTTGCCTCTGTGCTTTCTCCCTTGGATGTCTCATTTAGTCTCAAAATGTCACTATAATTAGCACTGACTTTTATAGTGAATGTTAGTTCTACTCTCCTAAAGGCCATGACAGCTCTCAAATTCTCCTGCCTCTATCTCCACCCCTACCACACCCAGCCATGAGCCTAGAACTCTGGATCTCTTAAAGAACTCTCCAAAGAGCTCAAAAACGAGTCTTGTAAGTATCCTTCAGAACTGTCAACTGTTACCTTATTAACTAATTTCTCATCTAATAATGGAAGCAACTCCCTTGAGTAAAAAGGAGACCTCCTCATCTCCAGCACTGGTGTTTTCCATTCAAGTAGCCCTGCCATCTTGACCTCTGTCTGCGAAGGTCAATCCTCCTTGACCTCCTCATGTGCCATAGTACTTGCAGCGTGCCCAATATTCACCTTGCCATGCAGTTTTCTTGTTCTCCAGAGAACTGGGGCATGGACAGACTTCTTCAGACTTCTTCCTGATATATTATTATATCATTAATCCTCCTACAGTTTCATGGCTTCTGTTTGGCCAGTCACCGCTCAACATGTCTTCAGTCTTCAATAGTGTAGTTTCTGTCTGAAACACAGCTGGGGTTACCAGATGTAGCAGTACATGATTCCTAGTTAAATTTAAATTTCAGATAACTAAATGTAGACACTTTTATATTTATATCCCAAATACTGCATGGGACATACTTAATCTAAAAATTATTTATTCTTGGGGCACCTGGCTGGCCGTCAGTGGAGCAAGTGACTCTTGATCTTGACGTTGTAGGTTTGAGCCCCACATTGGGCCGGGAGATTACTTAAAAATAAAGTCATCTCTCTCTTAATTAAATGAATAAAAACTTTAAAATGGGGGGGGTACCTGGGTGGCTCAGTCGATTAAAAATAAAATCTTTAAAAATAAATAAATAAATAATAAAAACTAGTTCTTCTTTATGTGATGTTTCACTGTAACTGGGCGGCCTGTGTTTTTATTTGCTGAATCTGGATGTCTAAGCAAAATCCCCGTGTAGTCTACACACGTACCCTTGGCTCAGTTTATCACCTGTATTAGGTTCCTTACCCATCTTATGCTTACAAACCTGTCCTTTCTCCTCACCCTTTGCCTTTCTTAATAGCCTGCTAGATGTGTCCATCCAGATGCCCTGTGACAAATGTGTCCTCCCCTCTCCTTCCCACTAAATGCAGTCCCCATCCGCCATTTTCTCTTTCTCTCAGTATTTTGTTGTTCTTGTTACCTGCACTCAAATGACCAGCTTGGACTCCTCCTTTTCCTTCTCCTACCACTATATACACTTAATTATGTGCCTAATCGGATTGTCATTCTGTCCTCTGTGATTCCCCCTTCTGCCCTGGTCAGTTCTGCTGCTAGTCATGGCTCTCATAACCTTGCCAACCTGTGGGGTCAGCCAGTGGTGTCCTAATGTAATGGCTCTGCCACTTGCACCTTCTTTTAGGAAAGAGCTTGACCTGAGTTAGCTCACTTGCCTTATTTGTAAATTTGGGGCTAAAATTGCTTGCTTATCAGGGGTCTTGCTAGAATAAAACGAGAGACTGTATGTGCAAATATATGGGGCCGTGACCAGCACTTGGCAGGCATGCCAAACACTTTCATTAGATGCTTTTCATACACCATTATTCTGTACGATACTCCAGGGGCTCTCATGGGCCAAAAGATGTGCCCACATCCCTTCATGTGGCCTTGAGGCCTTCCAGCCCTGCTGTACATGTCCAGACTCATCTTCTGAAACAGAAACTGTCATTCTTGAGCGAGCACATTCTGCATAGACTTATCTCAGTGTCTGTTTTCAAATATTGTTTTCTTTTTTTCAGCCTGATTTTTAACTTCAGCCCCAAGCTGCCCATAAAAACTCTGTACCACTTCACCCCCCTCTGTCTTGTTTTTGTTCTAAGACTGAAGATATATTCTAGTCAAAATGAAGGTTTCCACCCTTTCCCAAAATAGGCATCTCCTGACCCCACTGACAAAACATGACTTTTGCCCAAGAGACTCTAATCCAGAAGTAAGCATGATCACAGTATCTTTTCTTCTACTTTATTCATTCTCCTCCCCTCAAAAAGCATATACATTTTCTAGCCTCTGTAAAGTTAATCCTGTATGTTGATTGTAATCAAAATTTCTACATTTCATACCAACTGTATTATTAAGTTTATTATAGCCTTCAGTGACATTAAATAGTATTTGCATTTTTCTCCTCAACTTGCTTTGGCTCATGTAAAGTGAGATGCTTGGTTAAGACACCACATATAATCTCTTATAACTAGTAGGTCTCTACAAACACGGATTTAGTGAGTACGTAAATAAAAAATGAAAGAGCAAAGGAAAAGAAGAAGGGAACGTCTATTGGTTCTTTGGTTGACTGTAGAGCAGGGGCTCCCAGCAGAGCAGGGGCTCCCAGCAGGGGCAGTTTTGTCCCCCAAGTGACATTTGGCAATGTCCGGGGACATCTTTGGTGGCCATAGCTACCAAGGGAGAAGGGAGCTACTAGCATCTGGCGAGTAGAGACCAGGGTTGCTACTAACTATCCCACAATGCCCCGAACAGCGCCCACAACAAAGAATTATCCAGTGTAAACTGTCAGCAGCGCTGAGGTAGAGACACTTTGCTACCAAATATTAAGTCAATAAAATTTTCTCTGTGGCAAGATTTGCAAGAACACTCTCTCTGATATAAAGGAGAGAATGACATTGAACCTCTCAGAACAAACCAAAAGAAAATAAAATACACAAACCGATGTCACTAATTAGAATGATGTAAATGTATAGACTAAGAAGGTAAAGTAAATGAAGTGATTATAGTAGAATGAAATCAGAATAGCTTTTGACAATAGTCACTCATTCTATCTTCTGATATGCTTCCCTCCTGTTTTGTCTTCTCAGTCCTTCCTCTACCTGGCCTGGTATATGACTATGTCCGTTCTTGGACACTATAACAACTTTTTTTTTGCTGCTCATCTTCTTGACATTGCTATGGGATTCAAGACGCTAAGAACCATCTTGTCATCGGTAACGCACAATGGCAAGCAGGTAAAAGCTGATCTTTTTTCCCTCCTGCAAAAACCAAGAAAACCCAACAAATAGCTAACCCAAATAAACCCAACCTCCAATGGCAATGTACAGTTGTAAAGATTTTTTTGAATGGAGGGTCTGCATTTTTTTCTTTTATAAACCATGAGGATTATTAGTTGAAGAGTCCCCTAAACCCACATTCAAGTCATGGCTTGACTGATTCTCTGAGTGACCTTGGATCACTAACTCATTGAACATTTTTAAATCTCTACTCATTTTGTAAAATGAATGCAATAAAAATACCTGCCTTTTAGATTTGGAGAAAATTAAATAAAAACATAAATGTGGAGGTGTTAGCACAGGCCCCGGCACATACAAAACACCCCAGGAAATAATTTTTTCCCAATATGATGTTCACTCCATTTGATACTATAGGAACCAAACTGTGTAGCATCCTGCGGCACTAGCTGTAATAGTAATAAAGCACGAGATGCCTCGTTCTTAATTTAATGTACTATTTCAAAAGTGGGTATCTGGGTATTCTTTTCTCGACTTTTACATTGGGCAGACAAAATAATATAGTTTCATGCTTGACAGGGTCATACTTAGAGTACGTACATGATGGCTTAGTTTCAGATAATCAATGTACGTTTTAATGGAGCCCAACTGTAATGTGAAAACTTTCATTATTAATAAACTTACCATAGAGGCATGTAGTAATTGATTCATTCTCTATCAAGTGTCCACTGGGAAGTAACACATTCTTTGTCAGTTATTTGGCTTAACAGAGTCCTTTTCCATAATTGTATAATCCAGTAAATCGACGGCCCTGCAAAAAACTGGAACTGTGTCCTCTGTTAAATTCATATGATTCACAGTTAAATTTTCATGACCTTTAGTTTCCTAAATTTCAGCACATTGTTCTTACATACGTCTCTTTAGTTTCTGAACGTATGACATCAGCAAAAAAGCGTTACTGTGCTTATTCATTGACAGCATTGAATTCCTAATATATTTTAAAAACTGGAGATGCTGTGTCTATTGTGTATTTTCACACAAAAGTTCTGGCACTAGTTTCAATTAACTTCTAAAATTTTGTTGTGATTATTCCTTTTTTTTTTTTTTTGAGCTATCAGTTTTTCATTTGCAGAAATCTAGACAGCTTCATAGTCCTTCTAGGTAAAACATGCAGAAATTCACAGTGACATTGTACTTAATTTGTAGAAGTGAATTAAGCCCTCTATTCAAATAACATGTTTTCTCCAGATAATTATAAAGTGATTTTTTTAAAGATTTTATGTATTTATTTGACAGAGAGACAGCCAGTGAGAGAGGGAACACAAGCAGGGGGAGTGGGAGAGGAAGAAGCAGGCTCCCAGCAGAGGAGCCTGATGTGGGGCTCGATCCCAGGACTCTGGGATCACGCCCTGAGTCGAAGGCAGACGCTTAACGACTGAGCCACCCAGGTGCCCTTATAAAGTGATTTTTGAACGACTTAATGTATGCTGCCACAGTCCAGAACATAGGGATTTGTTGTAGTCAGAGGAAGGAGACAGAAAAAAGAATGCATTTTGGTCTGTTTAGAGTTTCTGTGATAAAACTTGAAATATATTTTCACCAAGTTGGTGAAAGTCATGTTTTCAACATATGCATACTATGATCAATTTGGACGTAAAAGTAAATCAGAGTTTATTCCTATTGTAGCTGTAGTATGCATTTACTAGCCAATTAAGTAGGCAAGTTGTGCATGAAATAGTCTGAAAACTTGATAAAATGAAGAGAATATGAAAATAAATTTCCCCCCTTAGGGGGTAAGAAAGGTATGGAATGAGGTATGGATTCCATTACTTTCCAGTCAACAAATCCAGCTATGTGCTCATAGAATGCTTTCCTCACACACTAATGTCAGCTATGCCAGTCCTGCATTTCTAATGCATCTTCAATGTCACATTTCTTTCCAGCTTGTATTAACTGTTGGCTTATTAGCTGTTGTCGTATACCTATATACTGTGGTGGCATTCAATTTTTTCCGAAAATTCTACAATAAAAGCGAAGACGGTGACACTCCAGATATGAAATGTGATGACATGCTAACGGTAAGTTCATACACTTGATCTCGTATGAATGAAAAATTTCTCCTGCTTCTTCAGTCTGAGTGGCTGTGTAGTCACTCTTCAGCCACGTGGAAGAGAAAACAGCACACACAGTAAAAAGTTATGTGGCATACAAAAAACCGTTTTTCAATGTTTATGGAACATAAAGGACCATTTCTACCATTTTTGCACATCTGCTGCACCAAACTGATAATGAATAGATTTCCTACATAAATAACTTAGAATTTGAAGGATTAATATCAGGGCTTTAGCTTTAGATTCCAGGACAGCAGGTAACATTATTTCCTTGGGTAATATTTTGAAGCCTTAGTGACTTGTTCACTTTAATGGTATTAACATTCCTGAAGTCCAGATATTAAGTGACATCACTTAAGTCCAAAAATATATCTCTTAACTGTTGGCTTTTGCTTTTATATTCAGTATCCTGGCTTGAATTACCTTTTTAGTCTTGGTTTTAAAATCAGTGGATGTGAAAGTTTTCATGTTACTCTGTCACTGTTCCGTAACCCACCTCTCTGAAAATGGCAAATCGTTAGGTTATGCAACATGAGCTCTTAGACTGGAAATATTTACCTCTACCTGAAAGGAGATGACTCTTCAATGAGCACCAAATCAAAATACCTATATAAATGGGGTTAGTGGGGTAAAAGACTAACAACATGATAGTTAGATTACTCTAGAAAAAATAAACATCCCAAAAAAGTAGTGAGAGAGAACTAATATTATAAAAACGAATACTTCAGGCATGTTTTGAATTAGAAAATGATAAATCTGTGGGGTAGGATAGAGAGTCTAGAAAAACATTAAGATAAACTTGGAAATTAGAAATATGATAAAAGTGGCTTTTGAAATCATGAATGAAAAAGAATTCAATAAATGGTATCGGTACTATGGATGTGCTTTTGAGGAAATTTTGATAAAAACTGCTACCAGCCTAGTTCTTTAAATAAAGATAAATTCTAAATGAAACAAATATTTTAATGCAAAAAAAGAACAGAATTTGACTTTTGAAATAATAACAATTTTTAAATGGGAAATGGTATTTCTGAGTATGACATAAAACCTAAGATGCACAGAAGCCTAAAACCTTACTTTAAAAAGGAATAACTGTAAGCAAAATCTTAAAGACAAATGAGAAACTGGGGAAAATATACTCAACACTATAACAAAGGGCCAGTGTCCTTAATTTACTGAGTCCTTATCACATCACTAGGAAAGAAACAAGCCAATAGAAAAATAAACAGACTATGTCTAGACAACACGTGGTAAAATTCAATCAGCTTATAAATTGGGAAAATACTTACCCTCTATTGTAATTAAAGAAATGCAAATCAAAACAACTGAGCGCCACTTTTTACCTATCAGGTTTGCAAAATGTTTAAGTTTGTTAATACCCACAGTTGTTTAATTGAGGGAAAACTGGCACTTTCATGAACAGTTGTTGGGAATTTAAATTAACACTGTAATTTTAGAGAAATTTTGCAATATCTCTCACATTTTTAATTGTACTTACCCTTTGCCTTGTCAGTTCCACTGCTAGTATTGATTTAAGTATTTATTTACAAATATGCCCCCGTATGTTCAAGGATACTCGCTGTTATCACAAACTGGAAATAATCTAAATTATCAGGAGTCCCGATTAAGTCAATTATGGCAAATCCATACAATGGAAAAGTAGTAGCTATTTAAAAATAATACAGATCTGCACATGTTGATATAGAAAAGCATACAAATTGCATTTAAGTTGGGGGGAAAGCAGATCTTGAACAGTATTATGATAAGATCCTAATTGTGTGTACACACACACACACACACGCACTAGAATGTACATATTAGATATGCTATAATATGGATACAGTGTTTCTGGAAGGATACGTAGGAAACTGTTAACAAGGGTTCCTATAGGGAGTAGGACCATAGATTAAGCAGAAAGTAAACTTACACAGTAAGACACTGGTCATTGGTTAAAGCATAACACCCACCAGAGTCGCTAACACGCAACACTTTACAATCAGTAAGGAAGTACTTTAGAGATCCTTTACCTCCTCTTCTGGGAGCTGCTTTTAATATTCACCTTGCCTTCCCTACCTGAGGACCCTGAAGACTAGGGGTAGCAGCTGGCTAGAGGCAGGGTGGGGATCAGAAGGCTGGAGGAGGTGGCAAGGCACAAAAGAAACTCAGGAAGTACTAATACCAGGTTGTTGTGTCTCCACTGACACCAGGGAGATTCATTTTTAGTCCAGGAGAACCCCCTCCCACCCCATCCCCTGTGGATCTAAATCTCAAAGTCCACACTCATTGGTCCAAAGGTTTACTGAGGTCATGCATTCTCAGAGGGTATGGTCCTCATGCATTGCTGAAGAATGCTGGAAAGGTGGGATGACTTCAGGTAGTGGCATTGAGGGGCCTGTCTTAGGGAGTAGGAACAGTGTGGCCTTCATCCCCCTGCCTCCTACCACACTGGGACCCCTGCAATATCCTAGTCTCTCCTTCTAACGTCATGAGTCAGATTTGACCTGTTCAATTATCCTAATGGTATCCTTGGATGACTACTTTTTGAATATCACTCTATGTGTTTCCATTGCTTTTGTAAATTTTGCCAATGTGCTTATTATGAGAAGAATACAAGCATGATTTGAATAAGAGGTGGGTTAGAAAGACAGCTAGCTGCCTTTACCAACTGCATGGGGCGTGAATGGAAAAGGCAGACAAATTTGCCTCGCTCTAGGATGAGGGAATAAAGCTTCTTGAAATTTTCAACTATGGGCTCAGGACTGAGCCTGGATTCTGCCTCAGTGGAAGGGATTTCTGCCCTTACCAGTGAGACTACCTACCACCAGCTCTGTTGTGCGTGTTTGTATCTCTAGGCATAATGACAAGCTTTCTGTCTTGCCTTTGGCTGGGGCGAGGTTGGGGACATCACAAGGATACCTCTTAGATGTGTTTTCTTGCAAAATTAGACTCAGTGCCAAGATACAAACATCTCAGCTGCCAGCTCTGTCACAACTGTGTATGGCTGACGAGCGGGCCATCCACACAGGAGGCTGCGTACCGTTGCACACGCCCACATCTAGCTGATTGTTCTTAAAAACTATCGCATCAGAAGCCATATTGCCTAGATTTCCCTTACAGTGTTAGGTCTCAAAATGCCTTTTAATTTGCCTGTTACTGATACTTGTGCAGCGAGGTTTGAACAAGCCAACAACATGTAAAACGTAACTGATCGCTTATGGTAGTGCTCATCAGAAGTCATGGCTTAGCAAAACCAAGTAGCTAGCAAGACAGAAGGATGGAGTAGGAGGTGGTCAGGTTTGATTTCTTTCATGAACTTCTCAAAAGAGAATCTTTCCTTTATATCCGTCTCCAGCATTTAGTCTTCACGGAGGGAAGCCTAGTATTGTTTGCTTGAGATAGGTTTTCTTCACTCTTGCCCTACTTTCTGGGCATCATGCTGAGCTTCCACTGCCTTTGTTATTTCTGGTTGTTTCCTAGTATTGCAGGAACATTTTAGATTTTCACCGGGTCCTGGTTCACCGGCCAGTGTTTCAAACCTAACAGCAGGTGGCGCTGTAGCTGCAGTTTTCCAGACTAGCTGCCGATGCTTCAGACTTCGCTGGCCTCCTCCCTCTCTCTCCTCCTTCTTTCCTTCCTCCCCTCCTCTCTCTTTCTTCTTTCCTTTCTTCCTTCTTTTCTTTCTCTACTTATTTATTTAGGATCATGCTGTTTTGAGCCTGAGAATCTAATTAAGCCAGCAGTATCCGAAAAGAATTTGAACCTCCTCTCGAAGAACTTAGGAGAAGAAAGTGAAAAATGACCCAAAGTTCCAAAGCCCTGGGCAGAAAGATGATTGGAGCTAGACAGCCAGGGAGACCGGCATGCCATATATAAAGACATTCGTCTCAAAAGGGGTGGTTCTCAACCTCCAATGCATAGACCATTCACCAGGGCAGCTCTGTATGAATCCACAGGTCGGTGAGGCCACCCCCAGATCCCTTGAGTCAGAAACTGCAGGGAAGGTGTCAAGACCTGTGTATTTGGGGGAGGGGGGGCAAAAAAGCCCAAAAAACTTTCCAGGTGGTTGAGATAACATGGCACTCCTAGGGAAGTAACCAGCTTAGATGATTGTTCTTTTCTTTTTTCAAGATTTATTTATTTATGAGAATGAGAGTGTGCCAGGGAGCAGGGGGAGCAGGAGGAACAGGAGGGGCGGAGGGAGACAAACCCCATGCTGAGTGGGGAGCCCTACGCAGGGCTCGATCCCACGACCCTGAGATCATGACCTAAGCCAAAATCGAGTCGGACGCTGAACCGACTGAGCCATCCGGGCACCCGCATTCCAAATCACTTATTTTACTCTCTCAACAAGTAATCTGTCTCTGTCTCTATCTCTCCCCCCCCACCCCTTTTCTCTTTGGTCAGGATAAAGATCTTATAAAGATCTTCACCAATCGACCAGAAACTGTTCCTCCTCCGTTTTCCTAACGCTGCCGTAAACAGTGTTTAACCCCGACATGAGTCCATTGAGATGACTGGGGGAGAAGCCACAGAATAGTAAATTTTGAGAATTAACAACTATTTCCAGCATCTGTAGTGCCAGGCACCTTCCTTCCTTGTGACTCAGATTCTCCTGGAATGACATCTTTCCATTCTCCAGCTCTGACAATCAGGTCGGAGCTGATTTTGTGAGAAGGAAGCTGAACAAGAAGTTTTCTGGGGCGCCTGGGTAGTGCAGTGGTTAAGCATCTGCCTTTGGCTCAGGGCATGATCCCAGTGTTCTGCGTTCGAGCCCCACATCAGGCTCCTCCACTAAGAGCCTGCTTCTTCCTCTCCCACTCCCCCTGCTTGTGTTCCCTCTCTCGCTGGCTGTCTCTCTGTGTCAAATAAATAAATAAAATCTTTGAAAAAAAAAAAAAAAGAGGTTTTCCATTTTCCAGAGCAGAATGATAACCTGATGGCCCCCTGCTCACAGTGTTTACCACACTATCTCATACTCCACCGCAGCAGCCATCTACCTACTATTTCTGGGGATAACCAGGTAGTGAAGGTTAAGGTTGGTAAAATAAGTATCAAAATCCCACAGGTGAACCATGCATTTTATTCTTTTACAACATAGTATCTTATTAAGCCTAAATAATCAAATCCATAAGACTACCTATCTTTTCCGCGTGGCCATAAGCCTATTATTGAAATATGGTGGAATCCCTTTTTTGGCATGGGAGTTGCCACAGAATCAAGGTGAACAGAGAGACAGGGATATTGCTGGGAGAGGCTAGATGACTGAGATCTGAAAATCTTAGAATAGTTAACAGTCGACATTTACTTTGGTAATTCAGCCCCATTTCCATGGTCTTGTCTCCAGCTGTGCATGTCTAGAAAGTAAAAGTGAATCATTCTCTTGAGGACAGACTCCTAATAACCAGGCTCCTAAGAGTGAGATGTATGAGTCAGAATACCAACATCCTACTCATCAAGAGTTTGTGCCACACGTCAACACAAACTCTATGTTGGAAGCCAAATTATACTCCAAAGTCTTGGTTAGCAAGATTTAGCAAAAGGAAGGAGCTAGATGATCTTCGTCCCCTACATGTCACAGAAGCAGGACTTGGAGAGCTAGGACATTCCAGAACCTGGATGGGGAGTTGCAGTGATACACTGTTGGCCCAACATGGATATAGTATGAGTGTGGGAGCCAAAGGGCCAGAACTGGATATGGAGAAGTGCCAGACCAGAGCCAGGCAGAGTGTCAGAACTGAGTCCAATCCAGAGAGGGGATTGCAAACAAAGGTAAGTATGGTGAAGCCAGGAAAGGATGGCCTATGTTCACTAAGTGAGGAGCAGGCAGCTGCAATAATTATCTATGTCCCGTGGCCACGACTGAGCATATACGAAGACAGATCTGGAGAAAAACGTACAACCCGATCTTTTTCTTAATAAAAATAAATGCTTATGGTAAAAATAATCCTAACAGTATGCAAGAGTATACAGTGAAAATAAAATTTCCTCTTCCTACAGATCCACTGTTCTGAGTTTCAAGCACTGTTTTAGACACACAGCTATTGGAAATTAATGCAGTGTCCCAAGGGTACTGTTTTAAGTGACTGTCTTCAAAATTTTACTCCAGAGTTTGGTTCAGTATGGGGTACCCAGAATCCCAGTGTTTGTGCCTCTAGGAGATCCAGGTGCATGGTTTGGTTTAGGCACCATTGGGCTCACTGGGTTCCAGAGAATGATTTTCTGGGCCTCTCTGCAAGAGGGACCCCGTACCTGAGCTCCAGAACAGTTCTGCAGGGTGGGGGGAGGGGGAACAGTAGCAGAGCTGCCTTGTGATAATCTGTTCATGGTGTGCCAGGCTGACAAACTTCCTTTCTGAGTGATCCGATCTTTTTTTAAATTCTGTTCATTAAATTCCAGGCGTCTGACCCAGGAAACCTTTTATCTGTATCTATCACGATTAGCTGTTGAACTATGAGCATTTTGGTGTTCCCTTGCTGCCGGTCCTATGCCTGCACCTTGTGCTTTTTAAGGTGATCTGAGAATTTGAGGTTTATGGGTCGAGGCAATGAAGTCTCCATGAGAACGCTGATCAGTCATGACTTTCACTCCTCATTCATTCCACAAGTGATTTATAAGTTCCTGTCATGTGGTGGACATTCTTTTAGGCACTGATAACAGAGGAGTAACCAAAACAGTTCTTCTTGTAATGAAGCAATCCTATTGGAGTGAGGAGATCATAAAGCATCAGAAATAGGTAAATTGGAAATACAGGTCTGAAATTCAGGAAGGAGACCCACGGTGTAAATAGAAATGTTTTTAAGTGATTAGCACAGAGATGAGAACTTAAGTATGAACCTGGGCAAGGGAGTGTCCTAACAGAAGAAAGGTCAGAGAACCCAGTGCTCGGGCATTGGTTCATGAAAAGACAGGGAGACAGGCAGAAGTGGCCAAGGAGGCTGAGAAGGAACGGGCAGAAATGTAGAAGAAAACCAGGGGACTGTGATGTCTCCCCAAGAGAAGACACTGTCTCAAGGCCTTTGCCCCTTCATTATGGCAGACAGTGGGTAAATGGGTCTTGCACTGGTGGGGGACATTGGTTGGGTAAATTAGCGTGTCTGGAACAGTTTAAGAAGGTGTCATGGAGGAAGGATTATTAACTGAGAGTCAAAGGGATGAAAGGAAGGGATGAGAATGGGAAATGATTTTTCAAGAAAAGGAGAATGTGCAAGCCAAGATCTAGCATTGGGGATAGTATCAGAGGGGCGTGGGTAGGGGGCAGGGTGGTGTTTGGGAGCATGAATGATCAGCAGAGAGGGGTGAAATGTTGCTAAATCTGAGGCCCTGAATGAAGATAAACTACGATGCTTTCAGCCATTGGCTCTCAACTGTTGAGATTTTGCCCCCCAGGGGACAACTGGCAATGCCTGCAGACATTCTTGGTTATCCGCGGGATGGGTGCAATTGGCATTGAGGGGTAGAGCCCAGGGATCTTTCTAAAATATCCTCGATGCACAGGACAGACCCCACACAAAGAATGATCTAGCCCAGAATGTCGACAGTGCTGATGCGGAGAACCCCTCCCTTTTCTGCAGCGGGCACTTGGAGCTGTACTTATTATTGCTTGCTTTAATGTTTCACACTCTAAACCATGAGCTGTTATTACCTCACTGCCGCTCCCCTCTGTCTTTCTTCATTATTCTTCACGTTCGAGTAGCAAAATTTCAGCATCATATCCCATACATGACAGATGAGGGTTATCCGGTCTGTTTTTTCTCGCTTCATTTCTGAGATTCCATCTTATTATGCTTTTACTTCCTCTCTCCTATGTCTGTTATGCTGAAAACATGAACAGGGCGATTAAACATAGTTTTGCGGACTTAAATGTGATTACCTTGTGCCAGATGCTCGTGAGGTGCTTCTCATTCTCCGCAAAGTGTGACAGAAGGCGCTAAGCAGAGTGTGCAGTGCGGACTTTTGTTTAAAAGGCAGCAGAGTGTAAGAGCCAAGTGTTTGCGTCACAATCACAGATACCGAAACAAAAAGAGGCAATGCAGAATGCAAGAGTCTCACCGATTCCAGAGTGAGGATTAGGAGCTAGAGGGAGAATCTTAGCTTTGTGGAATGTGAGAACAGGCAGTGTTCCTCCAAGAAGTGACCATTTCTCTCTTTTCCAGTGCTATATGTTCCACATGTACGTCGGGGTACGTGCCGGAGGGGGTATCGGTGATGAAATCGAAGACCCAGCAGGCGACGAATATGAGATCTATCGAATCATCTTTGACATCACCTTCTTCTTCTTTGTGATTGTCATTCTCTTGGCCATAATACAAGGTAAGCCCTGTCTTCACTGAAGTGCAAGAGGATCTAGAATCTGAGCCACCTGTTGTTTAAGCTAGTATTAAGGTAGGGAAGAATGTCAAGTCCTTTCTGGAAAATCCAAATAGAACTTCTTCTTTCAGGATTTCTTCATTTGAAATCTGTAGAGGGAAAATCAAAGAAGCATGGATGCTGGTGTAGGGGAAGATAGATACAGGTTTCTTTGGACTCTTTTCCCAGAACCTGATGGAAAGAGCACTTTCCTCAGTTTGACTGCCTTGCCACTTACTGACTTTACAACGTTGGGTGGGTGAGCCATGTAACTCCTTTGGGTCTGTCGAATGGAAATTATATAAATCTCTAAGCCATTGTATTACTGAAAATTTGTTTTTCTTTTAAAGAAGTGATATATATACAAGTACCCAGCACAGTACCTAATGCACAATTAGTGCCTCCTCAGTAACCCTAAGCCTACCATTGTCGGATATGTTCCATGTGCCTGGCACATGCATTAACTCAGTTTACCCTCGTGCGTCCTGTGAGAATGGTGGTGGTGTTTATATTTGGAGAAACTGAGCCATAAGAAGTCTAAGTAACCTGGCTGAAGTGCACAGTTAAGTGTCAGGGCTGGAATCCAAACCCAGGGTGTCTGGACCCAGAGCCCCGACTTAAAACCAGAGTCCATATCGACCCACCAGTTCTTCCCTTTACTACAAGGACACTTGGAATGTGGTGTTTTCCTCCCTCAGAAAAAAAATCACTCTTCTTTTTCTGCTCATCCACTGATTCTGGCTTGAATTAAATGTCTACACACATGGTATTATCCTCTAAGTTCTACAGGCACAAAAACGAACTTTTTTTTCAGTAAAGTACATGAACAAGTTTAAAGGACTCATAATCCATCCTCTGTGTCTTTACTGAGTGTGACAGTGATGTGTTTTTGTATGAGAGCAAACTTGTAAATCCCTCGGAAGAAGAGGTGCAGCCATGAGTCAGAGGAGGAAGAGGGTCTGAGGGGAAACAGCGCGGGGCGTTTAGTGCCTGGTGACACAGTTAATAACGTGAGGGCAAGTTTGTCAGGACCTTGTGAAAAGAATGATTTGAGGCATGTTCCTCAGTTAATATGGTAATGTTTGATTTCCAGATTGGTACCTGAAAATCTCCTTCGTGGAGTTTTCTGCACTTTCCAACCAGAAATCACAATTACTCTTTCTCAGAGTAAAGGGACGGGAAACCTACCCTCTGTGTGGGTAACGGAAGGTTTTTTCTGCTCTGTCCCTTCATTTTGAAACCCCTCCTGCCCCCAAAGAGAGAATGCTGCCACCCTAGGAGGACTATGGGGTGTGTGCTCACAAGTTATTCCACGTCCTGAGCATTTCCGGGCATGGCTGTACCTTCTCCCTGTCCTTGAAAGGATGAGCCGAGGGGCTGTGAATTTAATTATTTTTCTCTGGTTGATAAAGATTAGAGTGCGTTTTTATTGCACACTAGGTTTAATTATTGATGCTTTCGGAGAACTGAGAGACCAGCAGGAGCAAGTCAAAGAAGACATGGAGGTGAGTCTTTCCGTGTCTGGCTCAGCTTTGTTGCCATGGGCACTTGTTTTACTTCCTGTCTTTATCCAAGGATCATGAATGCGGGAGAAAGGAGGAGGAGGACATAAGTGACATGTGACTGCCTTGGCCTGTTTCCAATCCGGGCAATACATACCACCGGCCAGTGTGCCAGGTGGGAACCGTGGCAGGCTCTGGCTGCATCCAAACTAATATGGCCCTGTCCACCCCTCAAGGAGCAGGAGAACCACCCCTTCAAAATGATGGATTCACTGACATATAAGTACACAGGCAATTGCAGAGCAGTACGTTGAACCCTTTATAGTAACTCAAAGGAGAACTTTATAGGATAACTTACAGGCTGTGGAAAATCAGAAATGAGTTTTAAGCAGGGTGGTGGGCTTTACATTTTACAAAGATAACTGTGGTTTAAAACCTGGGGAGTACATTAGCAACTGGTGAGATCAGGGGCAGGGAAGCGGGCTGCGAGCAGTTTTTCAGCGAGAGATTATGCAGCTCCTGCTGAAGAAATGCACTGAAGATGTAGGAACCAGATGGAGTTGGCGTGAGAAGTGGGTGATTAGCCAGATGTAGAGGATAAGGGGTTTGGAGCAAGCAGGGAGGATACCCGGATTTCCAGCATGAACTATCAGACAGATGGTGGCTCAGTTACCCCCAGAGTAACTGCGAGAGGTAACACAGAGGAGGGGCAGGCTCAGGGGTGAGCTGTTAAGTATGTACCCATTTAGTTAAGACATCCAGTGCTGTAAAGACTTATTGCTGACTATGGCCTATCGCTGCCCGCAGTTGTTGATCAATAAGGCAGAGAGAATTTAATAAATTAATCATCTGAAGTCGAGGTCCTAGAATCTATGGCATCGTAAACATGCCTTCAATGGTATTAAATAGTTTCTAATTTGCAAGGAAGATGAACATCTGGAGCCACATGAGGGCCACAGTGATTCAATTCACTCGAGTTGATACATATGAAATTCTAGTAAAACCGAAAGCCTGCTTCTCCGTGGGTTTTGTGTGCCAGTCCTGCGGATGGCAGACCGAAGCAGGTGCTGCTCTAAGAGATTCGCAGAGAACAAGCAGGGAGCAGAAAGAGCAGCACCCCATCCCTAGAGTAGAAAGTTACCCCAGTACCTGTTCACTGGTTAATTCTGTACCTAGCACGGTGCCTGGCACACAGCAGACCCTCTAACAGTCATGGATTGAACACCCCACAGCTTGGTATTTGATTTGGCCCTTTCCGAATGGGAGTCATCTATACCTTTCTCCCTTTGGTCATCAGACTTTATTCAGGTAGGTACCAAGATTGTGGTCTCAGTTGAGGATACACTGAATCCTGCCTACATGACTTCAATCAATGTGCTGGACAAGAGTGATCGCTAAGTGTGGACATTCTCACTTAGGCTGGAGAAAATAAGGAAAAGATAGCGCTTCACAGCCATCATTATTCTGTGCACTTAGTTCTCCACCTGCTGGTACTTGTGTCCTTTAAGCCTCCAGCAAGATACAGTTGAGGCAACAGTTACATTAATATTCATGTGCTTGGCACAGCCTTCCCTCATGAAGTCATACAAATATCGAGTAAACCAAACAGCTGCCCCTACATGGTGGGTTGTGTGTTCCTTTGTTTTGCTTTTTGAAATCTGACATTTTAATATTTCCCTTTGTCTTCTAGACCAAATGCTTCATCTGTGGGATAGGGAACGATTACTTCGACACAGTGCCACATGGCTTTGAAACCCACACTTTACAGGAACACAACCTGGCCAATTACCTGTGAGTGTGCCTGTCTCAGACTCTTCAGCCTCTCGCTGTCTCATCAGTGCCCCCTTCTCAGCACGCCTGAGAAGAAGAGAGATATGGCTTCCTTTTCGTTATATGATGAGCTCGGGCTTTGAGAGAAAGTCCCACAGCTAGTGGTTCCCTTGTCCCCAAGAGGAGGTTCACATAAGAAAAGAACTTGCAGCCCTTTATGTGAATACCTTCTAGAACATGAAATGGAAATATGGAAAAGAAGAAGTGGAACACACACTCAGCCTCTCAGAGAGCATTGGCCATGTTTCCCATTTCAAGTAGGAAGATTCCAGCTGCTTCCTAGAGATCTATGAATCTCCATTTTTCTTTTCTGAGGACCTACAGATCTCTTGAGGCACCATTATCTCTTTAGGCACTATATTTTAACATGGTTAAAAGTTGCATTTTTTTTTAATACATAGAAATCTGGCTATTGTTTATGACCAGCCCAAACTGCAGTTCGGTAAAATACAACTCTTAGTTTTTAGCCCAATTTTAATATCAAACAGAAGACATGCGGAGTAGCACTGTAGCAAAAGAAAAAAAAAAAACTGGGCTTTGGAATTCACAGCTGTGGGGCATTTGGCAAGTTATTTAAACTTTTTGATCCCTGGTTTTCTAAGTGGAGATTGTGATTCCTAGCCCATGAAGAATAGATGCGGATACCGCTGAAGGTGGGATCTGGCACCAAGCCTGGCAGATAGCCGTTCCCAGGAGGTGTAACATGATCTGTGCACACACTTTAGCTCCTTTGAAAAAATACTTTTAAAAAATGTTAAGCTTTTGGTTCCCATGTCATTTTTTTTTTGATCCATTTCTTTGCCCTGCTGACAGCTTGTAGGCCCATCAGAAGTATCTGTGTATGCTGAGATTGCCATTCCATCCATCTCTGATTAGTCTCTCTGTATCTTTAGGTTTTTTCTGATGTATCTTATAAACAAAGATGAAACAGAGCACACAGGACAGGTAGGTAAACAGTGACCATATACCACCTTCTGAAAGAAGTGATAGAGAACGCAGTGGCAATACGTGTACATGAGACATGAAGAGTTGGAATTACTTTCAGATATTAGTCCTAGTATCTTAATAAAAATTCCTCTTATCCTGGACGAGTGCGCAAAGATCCCCTTTGTAGAAAAAGTAAAATTGTAAGTTCACATAAAAAACTTAAGCTTTTATTAGCTGAACATGCTGAGTTTGGGTTTTGCCAAGTGTAATGTCCTTGACTGCTTAATCAGATAGCAAATGATTTCAGATGAACTTCAACCCACAGTATTACGGTCAGTCAAAAATAATTGTGTATGAAATGTCTAAGGTTCTCCTGAAGTATTTGAAATCTTCCTCTGCAGATATTTGCCTCCAGTTAATAGTTTGAAGGTTACAATTAATAGTAATATCTTTAAAAGAACTCTAAAAATCATATACCACAAATAGGTTTTTAAATCATTATATTATGGTCCAGATGAAGATTGATTATTAATAGCATTAAGTGAGGTCTGGTATGGTTAGGAACTCTCTAAATGAATATGGGCTTCTCCAATCATGTAAATTATGTGTAATTACACAGTTACCTAGATATTTGATATATAGATGCAACAAATTTATGTTTCTTTCTGTCTTCTGTTTTGTGGTAATGCACAGATTCTGGGGAAGGACCTGATGTTAATACATTTCCTTTACTTTTCCAGGAATCTTATGTCTGGAAGATGTATCAAGAAAGGTGTTGGGAATTTTTCCCAGCAGGGGACTGTTTCCGGAAACAGTATGAGGACCAGCTAAATTAGACTCAGACTCAGATTACTTCTGAAAACCAAAACATGCACATTCACTCTTTCTGTCTGTCTCGGTCTCTCTCTCTCTGCTCTCTTGGAAACATCTTGCTGAATCTGTGAATTGCCAGCATTCTATGCTTTCTGGGAGCAGTGAACTGTTTCTGAAGACCTGACTGTGCTTTTCCCCCCACCTTGTGTATTTTCTTTGAGAATAAAGACTGAAGAATAACCTAAATTCATACACAGACAAACTAGGAACTCTGGAAAGAACACAGTTTCGAACACTCTCAATCATAACTCTGATTTCCTTCCGAGACTCCTGAAAGTCCCTTTGAGCTATGGGACAGTCACAGAGAAGCGTGACAGCCACACTCATCCGGCCTCTTTATTTCACCATCCTGAAAGGAACTCTCTAATGGTCACAGAGCACTGTAGCACTTAAGAGATTGCCGTGGACACCAGTTACGAAGGGAAATAGTGCCTTACTATATGTGGGTTGAGCTATGCAGAAGATATGTGCATGAAAAAACATCTTTATTTTCTTTATGTCGATCTTTTTTTTTTCCTTAGATTGATTTTGTGGGTTTTTTTTCTTTATTCTTTTGTCTGGTGGGGGAGGGTAAGAAAAGCATTTTGTGTGCACCTTTTTAAAAAAAGACGGGTGGCTTGTCTCAGGACGAGAGGAGGCTCTTCTCATTCGCTAAATTCACATTTACCCTCCCCATGTGCTCCTGCTCTTATTTTGGTAATGCTCTGATGCAACATTGCAACTTTATGAAATCTTTGTATGAAAACAAAAAGACTGCAAAAAAATATACTTTCAAAAGAAATAATTCATTGCATGTTTATTATGCAAGTTTAAAAGAACAAAGAAAACCTCCAGAAGCAAGTTGATCAACGTGAGAGAAGTTTCATGATAATTATATTCATAGTAATAAAGTGTTGTGGGCTTAATTGTATATTTGGAGCCAGTGTCATCCACCAACAATGTGATACATTATGAACTTGACAGTAGTTTTGGGTTTTTCTCTTTTCTTTTGGCCACCTGTGATCAGTTGCTGATTAAGGACTTCCTGTCAGGCCATTTTTTAATATCAAAGCTGAAGCAATATCCATTCAGGGATTTCATCAGTTGCATCAAAAAACACGGATGATAATTATCAATCACTCCATTTTGAGTCCTTTTAAATGTAATGCTTATCTTTACAAATAAAAAGACAGATTCAGAATGGAAGCAAGATCATTTTGCAAACATTGGAGCTCTTTTATTACAAGTCTGCTTGTTAATTTTAGAATTGTAAAACTGCTCTGATTAAACTATTTAACTAATGTTCTCACTCTCTTCTTTCCCCATTTCACTTACAGTGGGG
Source organism: Ursus arctos (assembly GCF_023065955.2). Taxonomy (NCBI): domain Eukaryota; kingdom Metazoa; phylum Chordata; class Mammalia; order Carnivora; family Ursidae; genus Ursus; species Ursus arctos. Next base: position 81,541,170 of record NW_026623089.1, on the reverse strand, counting down.
ACGCTTTATAAAACCTGGAGCTTTTAACCTGAGGGTGGTCTACCTAGGGCAATGCAAACCCTGCCCTATGGCCTTTAATACCATGAACACTTGCCCGTGGCCAAGTTCCCGCCTTTAGGATTACAGAACCTCAGAGTTGGCAGGCACTGGCCCCACCTGGCCCCACCCCTGTCATTTCCCTGACTTGGGACCAACCCGAGTTCCTTAATAGGATACCACCAATGACAGAAAAATCACTGTCTCCCAAATCACTTAAGTTTCATACAGCTGTCATTTGTTTCCCTGTAATAGGAGGGGTTCATTTTCTGCCTTCATATGAAAGAGAAATGGTACACTAGGAAGTGGTGTATTAAACACTCAACACTAATTGAACACTCACTGTGCCAAGCACTGTGCTGGGTATCACCTGTCATTTGTCACCTTACTGACCAGGGCTGTGGTACCTAGATTTTGCATTTGTCTTTTGGTATCATTTTTATTTGGGAGAAGGAATGGAATCAATTTGGCCACACCATGAGAACTCCCAGGGAGGTGCTCTTAGGTTCCGAGTAGTCTGAATAAAATAGATCAGTTCCCTAAAACATCAGAAAGAACGTTCCCCTTTGCCACAATACACAGCAGAGGAAGCACACAGAAAGGAGGAATAAGTATTTCTCCAGGACATAAAATCTGCTGATAGATTCAGGTCTTCTATTTATAAGGCAAAGGCAGATTTGATATGAAACAACAGCACAGGTGAGAGGTGAATGAAGAAATCCCTAGTCATCACCTGGCCTGGATTTTACAGACTTGTTGACTCTCCTAATGGATCGCTCCTGGCTTTACTGCCTGGGAAGGTGACCGTGCTCACAGAGAAGCAAGAAAAAGGCTGAATTCTAAGAGCCAGTCACTTCAGAAAGCCACCCACTGTCCAGCCTCATCAGAGCTAACACTTAGAGGAGGTCACCTCTCCATTCTCTTCTCAAGGCCTCGAGGGAACAGAGGGCTTTTCTGTAGCAGCATTATTAATTCTCCCAGGAAATGTCACATGAAGTCAATGAGGCTCTCCACTTCTCTGATTAAACTCAGGGCTGCCTGACTCAAGCTCCACAAATGTAATCCGTTTAGAGATTTTGTATTATACAAATATTCAGACCTTCACAACAGATGTTATAATGTCTACATATTTCCATCTGAACACACATTTTTCGGCCATTCTTCTTTTTCTCCTCCCCTCATCCGTACCAGAAACATCTCTTGATCCAACTCCATCAAACAAATTTAGAATCGTAGTTGAAGTTTTCCAAATGCACTAAATGGTACTTAGTCATTTGACTGATGCTCATCATTTCTCATGTGCAGGAGGCAGTTCTTAGCCCCTCAAAACCTCATTTAAAAGTCATATTGTAATGAGAATACTTTCTTCCTGATTGTAAAAGCATACCTATGAAAATGATACTTTTTTATTATCTTGCTTAACTGGGGTAAGTGTTCCAATTCTTTAAACTCTAATTTTCTGGGTGAATATACGAATATGCCCTTCCCCCATTGCCGGAAAGGGCTTTGGGTGGCTGTCAGTGTGGCGAGTGCCTCATTTACTCTGGACACAGTAAAGGAGAACTTAAAAATATATAATTTAGTACATTTACCTAAGCCTGGTGTAACTTGGAAAGCTTTGGACATTCTCCCAATTATAAGTATCTATTGTGTGGTGAAGAGGATGACCTCCCTGTCCCTTTACTGGTGACATTTCTGTCCAGCAGTCTGCAATATCTATGACAGAAGCTGGAAAAGGATCGTCTCCATGTTGGGACAAGTGCATGCATAGCACCCAGTTTTTTAAAGGCCGTAAATATAAATAACACATTTATTAATGGGACAAGGTCTGAACCTATCATTTAGTCCCATAATATTTGGCTGTGTGCTAATGTGAGTAGGTCCTTCAAATTCCATGTTCCCCAAACCACAGGATATTTATAATGTCACAACTCAAAACATAAACAGCAGCAGAAGCACTACTTTCCTCATATGTATAACATCTGAGGCTTTCTAGAACATTAGAGCTGGAAAGGATTTGAGCAATCATGTTTCAGACAAGCAATCTAGGCAGGTTAAATGTCACAACTCTGGTCAGTGGCAGAGCTGGAGCTTTCTCTAAAAAGCCAGGTTTCTGTTTAATCCTTTTCCTATTGTGGCCAAAATGGTTTGAAAAATGACAGGTTCTTTATGACCCAGCAAAAATGAAACTGGAAAGCAGTTAGTTACAAAAGCTTTGATGAAATGTCACCAGTGCTCACCGACATTCTGCATCTGTGATAAGGAGAATTCTGGAAGTGATTATCAAATGAATAGCTGGTTTCAGAATGCACCATTGAACAGCTATTTCTGAGAAAAAGAAACAGCATTTATTTTAATCTAAGATAGGCAAGATGGCAGAGGAGTAGGGGACCCCATTTCAATCAGTCCCCTGAATTTAGCTGAATATCTACCAAACCATTCTGAGCACACAGGAAATCAGGTTGACATGTAAGAATATTTATCTGGATCTCTACAAGCAGAAAAACACCACCTATTGCAAGGTGGGAAGGGTGGAGTCGTGAATCTGCAGGGGGATATCTGAAGATAAACAGAAGAGGAAGGGAGCGCCATAAGCTGGCAGCTGGAGAGTGATAGAACACTGGAGTGCAAAAGCGTACTGCCCCGGGGACCTGGCAAAAACTCAGGGTGGTAGCGGTGGGGAAAGGCCTTAGAGCAGTGCTTAGGCAGGATCCAGGAGCCTTGGGTGCATGTGCCCTCGAGCCAGGGGCCCCTCCCAAGTTTAGAAGCACAAAGGGAAATGCCCAGGTCCCTGAGACAATCTCTGAGAGTGTCTCTGTGGGCGCGCACCTTGGGAGGTGGCAGTTTTCAGCAGCACATATGGAAATGGAGACTGATTGGGTGGATTTAGTGAAGAGAACAGACTGCAATTTCTCTGCTCTGGGACAGAGGTTTGGGTGCAGCCATTTTTGCTCTGACCCTCGGAAGAGGCACGAAAGCCACCAGAGAACAAAAGCTCAAAAAACTGTTTCCACAAAGCCCAGCCCCCTAACAGGTGTCAGGACAACTTTGCCCAAGCAGGGCAGGCCCCTTCCCCAGAAGCAGGCTGGAAGAACAAGAGGACAACAACACTATGGTTCCTATAAAACTGTAAAATCCAACACCACGGGAAAATAGCATATTGAGCTCCAGTCATTGCCTCACAGCTTATTTTTCAGATACAACTCTTTTTAATTGTTTCTCTTATGCTTCTTCTATGTTTTTTTCTTTTTACCTTTTTCTCATTTCAACTAGATGCTTAATATACCATACTTCATAATAGCTCCTTAACTTGTACTTTTTCACATCTATATTTATAGATATATGCTTCAATGTAGTCCATTTTTCCCTATTCAATATTACCTTCACACACACACACACACACACACACACACACACACACACACACACACAAAGTTTTACTTTCCCTGTAATTTTAGGAAGTAGTGTCCTCTGACAAACTGAACAAAATACACCCAGGAACACCTGAAACACACTACTTTGTCCACAGTGAGAGATTATAGCCCCCCTTCTCCACAACCCCCCTTTAATTTTTAATTTTTTTCTGAATTATTTTTAATTTTGGAAGTTCTATTATTAGGTTTCATTTTGGCTTTGTCTTTTTGGCAATGGCTTCCAACCACTCAGGATTTTCCTAGAGTGCATTTTGCTTGGGTCATGGTTGATATTTTGGACTCCATACATCCCCTAATCATCCCTCAACAGAATGACTAGGAGGAGGCAACTCCCAACAAAGAGAGGAACCAGAGACAATGGCCTCTGCCACAGACCTAATGGATATGGATACAAGTAAGATGTCAGAGATGGACTTCAGGGTGCCAATTATGAAGTCAATAGCTAGGCTTGAGAAAACCATTAACAACAATATGACTCTCTGAGGGCAGAAATGAAATCTAATCAGGTCAAACTTAAGAATGCTATGAATGAGGTACAGTCTAAACTGGATACTCTAACAGTGAGCGTAAATGAGGCAGACGAACAAATTAGCAAGCTAGAAGATAAGCTGATAGAAAGGAAGGAAGTTGAGGAGGATAGAGATAAACAGCTAGAAGCATGAGATCAGACTTAGATCAAGGACGCCATGAAATGTTCCAATGTAAGCATTATTGGGATTTCTGAGGGGGTGGAGAGAGAGGACCAGAAGGTATATTTGAGAAAATCATAGCTGAGAACTTCCCTAATACGGGGAAGGAAACAAGCATTCGTGTCCAAAAGGCAGAGAAAACCCCTCCCAAGATCAATAAAATTAGACCAACACCCTGGCACATAACAGTAAAACTTGCAAATCTTAGAGCCAAGGAAGCTATCGTGAAAGCAGCTAAGGGAAAGAGATTTCTTACATATGGAGGGAGGAACATCAAAATAATGTCAGACCTATCCACAGAGACCTGGCAAGCCAGAAGGGGCTGGCAAGACATATTCAGGGTACTAAATGAGAAGAACATGCAGCAAAGAATACTTTATCCAGCAAGGCTCTCATTCAGAACAGACGGAGAGACAAACAGCTTCCAGGAACAACAGAAACTGAAAGAATATGTGGCCACCAAGCCACCCCTGCAAGAAATTTTAAGAGGGAATGCTATAAAAGAAGACAGACCCCAAGAGTAACACAGACCAGAAATTTACACAGACAATCTATAGAAATAGGGATGTTACAGGCAATATGATGGCACTAAATTCATATCTTTCAATAGTTACCCTCAATGTCAACAGCCTAAATGCTCCCATGAAATGGCACAGGGTTGCAGATTACATAAAAAGATAAGACCCATCCATATGCTGTCTACAAGAGACTCATTTTGAACCTAAATCACCTCTGGATTGAAAGGGAGGTGATGGAGAACCATTTATCATGCCAATGGACCTCAAAGAAAGTGGGCGTAGCAATTCTCATATCAGACAAATTAGATTTTTAAACCAAAGACTGTAGTAAGAGATGTAGTGGGACACTAGATCATACTTAAAGGGTCTTTCCAACAAGAAAATCTAACAATTGTAAATATCTATGCCCCCAACAGGGGAGCAGCCAACTACATAAGCCAAATGCTAACCAAAATTAAGAATCAGATTGATAATAATACATTAATAGTAGGAGACCTTAACACTCCACTCTCAGCAATGGACAGATCATCTAAGCAGAAAATCAACAAAGAAACAAGAGCTTTGAATGACACATTGGACCAGATGGACTTCATAGTATATACAGAACATTCCACCCTAAAACAATGGAATACTCATTCTTCTCAAGTGCACATGGAACTTACTCCAGAATAGACCACATACTGGGTCACAAATCAGGTCTCGACTGATACCAAAAGATTGAGATTATTCCCTGCATATTATCAGGCCACAGTGCTTTGAAACTGAAACTCAGTCACAAGAAAAAACTTGGAAGGAATTCAAATACTCAGAAGTTAAAGAGCATACTGCTAAAAAATGTTTGGTCAATGAGAAAATTAAAGAACTTAAACAATTCATGGAAACCACTGGGAATGAAAACACTTCAGTCCAAAACCTATAGGATACAGCAAAGGTGATCCTAAGGGGGAAATACATAGCCATCCAAGCCTCTCTCCAAAAACTAGAAAAATCACAAATGCACAAGCTAACCTTACATCTAAAGAAGCTGGAGAAAGAACAGCAAATACAACCTAAACCAAGCAGAAGAAGAGAAATAATAAAGATTAGAGCAGAGATCAATGAAATAGAAACCAAAGAAACAGTAGAACATATCAATGAAATTAGAAGCTAGTTCTTTTAAAGAATTAATAAGATCGATAAACCTGTGGCCAGACTTATCTGAAAGAAAAGAGAAAGGACCCAAATTAATAAAATCATGAATGAAAGGGGAGAGATCATGACTAATACCAAGGAAATAGAAACAATCATCAGAAATTATTACCAGCAACCATATGCCAACAAATTAAGCAATCTGGAAGAAATGGATGCCTTCCTGAAAACTTATAAACTACCAAGACTGAAACAGGAAGAAATAAACAATCTGACTAGACCAAATAACCAGTAGCAAAATTAAAGCAGTAATCAAAAACCTCCCAAAAAACAAGAGTCCACGGCCAGATGGCTTCCCAGGAGATTCTACCAAACATTTAAAGAAGAAATAATACCTATTCTACTGAAGCTGTTTCAAAAACTAGAAACAAAAGGAAAATTTCCAAACTTGTTCTATCCCAAAATCAGGCAAAAACTCCTTCAAAAAGGAGAATTACACTCCAATATCCTTGATGAACATGGGTGCTGAAATACTCAAAAAGATCCTAGCCAATAGGATCCAACAGTACATTAAAAGGATTATTCACCACAACCAGATGGGATTTATTCCTGAGATGCAAGGGTGGTTCAACATTCACAAATCAACCAACGTGATAGAGCATATTAAAAAAAAGAAGAGACCGGAACCATATGATCCTCTCAGTTGATGCAGAAAAAGCATTTGACAAAACACAGCATCCTTTCCTGACTAAAACTCTTCAGGGTGTAGGGATAGAGGAAATGTTCCTCAATATCATAAAGACCATCTATGAAAAGCCTACAGAAAATATCATTCTCAATGGGGAAAAACTCTCTCCTTTAAGGTCAGGAACACGACAGGGTTGCCCACTCTCACGACTATTGTTCAACATAGTACTAGAAGTCCTAGCATCAGCAAGCAGACAACAAAAAGAAATAAAAGACATTCAAACTGGCAAAGAAGTCAAACTATCTCTTCGCAGATGACATGATACATTATGTGGAAAACCCGAAAGACTCCACCTCCAAATTACTAGAACTCATACAGCAATTCAGCAATGTGGCAGGACACAAAATCAATGCACAGAAATCAGTTGCTTCTCTATATACTAACAATGTAACTGTAGAAATGGAAATTAAGGAATCAATTCCATTTACAATAGTACCAAAAACCATAAAATATATAGGAATAAAGCTAACCTAAGAGTTAAAGGATCTATACTCTAGAAACTACAGGACACTCAAGAAATTGAGGATGACACAAAGAGATGGAAAAGCATTCCATGTGCATGGATTGAAAGAATAAACATTGTTAAAATGTCTAAGCTGCCCAGAGCATTCTACACTTTCAATGCCATCCTTATTAAACTACCACTGGCATTGTTCAAAGAGCTGGAACAAACAATCCTTAAATTTGTATGGAACCAGAAAAGACCTTGAATCACCAGGAGAATGTTGAAATAGAAAAACAAAGCTGGGGCATCACGTTGCCTGACTTCATGCTATATTACAAAGCTGTGATCACCAAGACAGCATGGTATTGGCACAAAAACAGACACATAGATCAATGGAATAGAATAGAGACTCCAGAAATGGACCCTCAACTCCATGGTCAACTAATCTTTGACAAATCAGGAAAAAATATCCAATGGAAAAGAAGACAGTTTCTTCAATAAATGGTGCTGGGAAAATTGGACAGCTACATACAGGAGAATGAAACTCAACCATTCTCTTACACCACACACAAAGACAAAATCAAAACATATGAAAGACCTCACTGTGAAACAGGAATCCTCTAGATCATAGGCAGTAACCTCTTTGACCTCGGCCAGAGCAACTTCTTTCAGGACACAGCTCCAAAGGCAAGGGAAAAAAAAGCAAAAATGAATTTTTAGGACTTCATCAAGATAAAAAGCTTCTACACAGCAAAGGAAACAGTCAACAAAACTAAGAGGCAACTCATGGAATGGGAGAAGATATTTGCAAATGACACTACAGATAAAGGGCTGGTATCCAAGATCTATAAAAAACTTCTCAAACTCAACACTCAAAAAACAAATAACCCAGTCAAAAAATGGGCAGAAGACATGAACAGACACTTCTCTGAAGAAGACATACGAATGGCTAACAGACATATGAAAAAATGTTCAACATCATTAACCATCAGGGAAATTCAAATCAAAACCACAATGAGATACCACCCTTACATCAGTTAGAATGGCAAAAATTAACAAGACAGGAAACAACAAATGTTTGCGGGGATGTGGAGAAAGGGGAACCCTCTTACACTGTTGGTGGGAATGCAAGCTTGTATAGCCACTTTGGAAAACAGCGTAGAGGTTCCTCAAAAAGTTAAAAATAGAGCTACCCTAAGACCCAGCAATTGCACTACTAGGTATTTACCCCAGAAAGAGAGATATAGTTAAAAGAAGGGGCACATGAATCCCAACGTTCATAGCAACAATGTCCACAATAGCCAAACTGTGGAAGGAGACGAGATGCCCTTCAACAGATGAATGGATAACGAATATGTGGTCCATATATACAATGGAATATTACTTAGCCATCAGAAAGGATGATTACCCAACATTTGCATCAACGTGGATGGAACTGGAGGCGATTATGCTAATTGAGGTAAATCAAGCAGAGAAAGACAATTATCATATGGTTTCACTCATATGAGGAGCATAAAGAATAGCATGGAGGACATTAGGAGAAGGAAGGGAAAAATGAAGTGGGGGGGGGAATCAGAGGGAGAGACAAACCATGAGAGACTATGGACTCCAGGAAACAAACTGTGGGTTTCAGAGGGGAGGGGGTGACAGAATGGCATAGTCAGGTGATGGGTATTAAGGAGGGCACATGTGATGAGCACTGGGTGTTACACGCAACTACTGAATCACTGAACACTACATCAAAAACTAATGATGTACTATGTGGTGGCTAACAACATAATAAAAATTTTTTTTTTCATTCCAAGACAGTAGGAAAGTCTCATGTTGATATTTTGTTTCAGTATCTACCTTACTTTTTGATGGTGTTCTGTTGGATGTTTCATTGGTTTTCCTAATGGTCATAAGTTACCTTATTGTGGCTAACGGATCAGTTCCCATTGTAATATTCACCATGACTAAAGTAATTGGGACTCAGGGGCACCTGGGTGGCTCAGATGGTTAAGCATCCAACTCTTGATTTCAGCTCAGGTCATGATCTCGGGGTCGTGAGACTGAGCCCTGCATCAAGCTCCACGCTGGACATGGAGTCTGCTTACGATACACTCTCTCCCTCTGCTCCTCCCTCCACCCTGCTAGCATGCACATGCATGTACACCTTCTCTCTCTCTCTCTCAAAGGAAACAATTTGGGTTCATATTTTCTTCTTGAACATTCTGGGTATCATCAGTTGAGGAAATGTTTGAGGGAATTGAATCCTACATGTTATCATGTCAAAGTTTTTTTTTTTTTTAAGATTTTATTTATTTGAGAGGGATGGAGGGAGAGAGCAAGAGCGAGAGTGAGAGAGAGAATGAGAGCAGGGTGAGGGCCAGAGGGAGAAGCAGAATCCCCACTGAGCAGGGAGCCTAATGCAGTGCTCAATCCCAGGACTTCAGGATCGTGACCTGATCTGCAGGCAGATGCTTAACTGACTGAGCCACCCAGGCATCCCCTCAAAGGTATTTTAACAGCAAAGGAGCATCAGATTTGCCTTTCTTGTCTATCAACTCCCACACACCCACAGTATGTTCTGATTCCTTCCACACATCATAAAATTTATTTTCCTCCAAGAAATTTGTAAACTTGATATATGTGCCCTCCCTTTGCATTAGCATGGCTAAATGGGCCTTTGAATTTTTGTTTGTAGAGAAAAAAATTTACTTTTTACAGACCTGGTTAACACTATTAAGTATTATAAAGTGTGATGCTCCTAACATGAACAATACTCTATTAACATGTAAGTAGAAACACGAGAGTTAATGACTTTTTAAAAAGACTATCAAATCTCCGGTGATGGGTATTAAGGAGGGCACATATTGCATGGTGCACTGCGTGTTATACGCAAATAATGAATCACGGAACACTACATCAAAAACTAGGGATGTACTGTATGGTGACTAACATAACATAATAAAAAATTATTATTGAAAAATAAAGACTACCAAATCTGGAAGTTATTGCACATTGTGACATGAATTACCTGTAGTTTTCAACCTAAGTTTCAAAATTGTGTTAACATTAGGTAGACCTAATACTTTATATATAAATTCAAAAATACAGGAAGATATAATGTCAAGAAGAAAAGTAATCGATGGTCTGGAGATGTTACATTCTTTATTGGCAGAAAGAGGAATTGGAGATATCTATTTAAGCTTTTAATACTATGACCAAGCTAAGGGCCTCCCTCCTACATAAAATAAATATGAATAGAGCAGAAGCCTTGGCAAGATATCATATTACAAATTAATAAAAATTCATATCTAGATGATTTGTCATTATTTTTATACACACAGAAGAAAAACAATTATTTAAGCTTTTTTTTTTCCCACCAGTGAGGTAAACTGCTAGAAACTCTTACCATTTTGTTTGAAGAGTATAAATCATGAGGAGACTGCCCACATATAAAAATGTCATGAAGGCCAAGTTTAGAATGAGCTGAGACAAAATGCTACACACACACAAATAATTTATATTCCATACAAGGCATAATAGCATGAAAGGAACTATTTCCTAATTATGCCAGCTAGTGCCTACATGGTTTTATCCTAGCCTAGGTTCTCTAGAATGCAGCCTGAGGCAAGGATGGAAGTGATTATGCTTTATTGGGAAAGCCAAGCAACAAGGGTGAGTCAAGGAAGGATGTGTAGCAATGCAAACTAATGCATGAATGAAATGGCCACACTCCACCCTGAGTCCAGAAGAGAAAAAGCTGCTTGGCTGGTGTGTCCAGTTGGCATGCTGGGACCTCACATGACATTCCATAAAAAGAAATTGTACCTTGGAATAGTCCACAGGAAGGAGATAGGGCAGGGACTACATCTGTCATTTCTCCTCCATCTCCTTTTTCCCATGGGTCAAAGTTCGCTCTGAGGCACATCAAGTCCCCCTCCACTCACCACTGCACTGAATTATCTGGCTTCTAGGAGCCCACTCTGAGCATCAGATCCATATGCTCTAGCGGGCAGGTGGATCCAAGGTGGAAAGTAGGAAGAGGAGTCACTCAGCCTGAATGCACACAGAGGACCTAGAGGAGGCCAATGTGTCCAGGGCAAGAGATTGGTCAGCCCCAGGCAGCAGAACCATGACGGCTTAAAAAAAAAAGTCTGGTGCAGGAGGCTGAGGCAGAGTGAGAGGCTGGTGGCCCCAGAAGCAGGTGGCATGGAGAAATCGGAAGAAGGAAATGAGGTCTGGGTCTGATACAAGTGTCCATCGTATGAGTTTTCATTTGTTTTTTATATACTTGAAATACTTAACAGTCAAAAATGAAAGACAAGAAAAAAGGAGCTTCAAAGCTTAGGGGAACACGGCCTCATGCTAACAGGTCACAGAGAACAAAGTTTTCTTACTTTCTTACATTTACTTTACTTTCATTTTCTCCAATGAGGAGAATGGTTCGATTAATTGCTTGAATGAAAGCATAGATGATCTGCTCATCAAATTTGAAAAATACAAGTTTCTGAAGTTGTCATAGGAGAAAGAAAAACCATTTTTGTTCCAAAAAAGTGTAACCACTTGTCAGAAGTAATATATAGATAAATTTTTCTCAACTTTCCAATGGCCTTTTAATACTTCTGCCCAACACTGAGCTGGGAAAATTTGGGAGATGATACTCCCTTGAGAAGTATTAAAGTAGAGACTACAGGGCAATTTTTCACCATTCCTAGAAGAGAGATTCTCAGTCTAGGAGCATAAATCATCTGGGAATTCGTAAGTATTCAGATGCTTCAGCAATACTCCAAAATATTCTGATTTGGGAGGCCTGATAAGGCCTGCATTTCAAGTCAGTATTCAGTCTGCCCCAGTGCACAATATTTGGTACAAGTGGTTCACTGGCTATAGTTGAAGGGAAAGTTGCATTAAATGATCTTGAAGCCCCTAAAATCCTATGACTATCTGCTGAGAAAAGGAGACATTGGCCTTCAGTATGATGTGTTAGAGTGCTGACCTAGAGTCAGGTGACCTGAATTTCAGCCTCAGCTCTGACACTCACGAGCTATATACATTTGGTAAATTTATTTGACCTGCATTGATGAATTCATTTAACCTGGCTAAGACTGGGTTGCTTTATCTGATACTTAATGGCAGAATTTTGAGGATCAAAGTTTATGCAAATATTAACAATTAAAAAACAATTCAAAGCAAGGGACTTGACATTATTAACTTTCACAATGTAGCTAAATGAGATTTTTGCAAGAGATAACTAGCACTCCTAAACCTAAAGTTTTCCTAGGACTAAGGAGGAAATTTTTATCAGTTCAGTGTGTTCATAACTATAATTCAGTGCCTTAACTTTTGAATAATTGCCTCATTAAGTAAAACTAGAATGGTGCATTTTCTCTAATTCTGATCATTTAATTGTTTCTACTTTATTCTCTGTGGTTGTAAAAGAATATTTAGATTTTATGTTTATTATCTTATATGAACATTGTTTATTTATTACATGGTTCTTATTGTTCCTCTGAGAAACTACCAAAAGGGTAAGGAGTATTACCTTTCCAGGGCAACTGAGTTCACCCAGGTCCAAGATTCAGAAAGGAGCCAGTCATTGACCACTTATTTTGAACTTCATCGTTGGCTGTAATACTGGATAAAGGGACATTATGGGAAAAGGAATTCGCAAGTTCTTGGTTAAAGGCCTTAACATGGAAGGAAGGTGAGGAGATGGGATTGATGGCTCCCTTTCTCTCCCAAACCTATAAAAATCAAAGGCCAGAAGCTGGATAAGAACTAGAGAATAGGGACCATTATTATAAGAACTTTGCCACTTTCTCCTATTTGTCATTATTGTTAGCCCTGTCTTGCCACTTGAAATAAAAACCTTAAAAGGAAAATTTTAGAAATTAGAAGTTATTTCAAGAAGAATGAGAAGTAAAATTGAGCATATCAAAATTTATGGGATGTAGCTAAAGCTCTAGGTTGAGGCAAATTTATAGCTTAAATGTTTATATTAGTAAAAAGTAGAAGTTTAAAAATAAATTCCATAGGTTTCTATATTTAGAAGTTAGAAAAGAGAAATTAAACCCAAAATAAGTAGAAATAAGATATGAGCTGAAATCGACAAAATAAAAGCAAAAAATAGAGAAGAGTAATCAAGCCAAAATTGGTTCTTTGAGAGGAACACAGCATGAAAAAAGGAAAGAGAGAAACATGATTTACTAGTATCAGGAATAAAAGAAAGGATATCACTATGGATACTAGGTACCCAAAGGATAATAAGTATTAAGAACAACTATATGACAATAAACTTGACAGTTTAGTTTTTCTAAGATGAAATGGACACATTCCTGAAAAACACCATACCACACTGACAAGACTGAATTTGTCATTAAAAACGTTCCTTTAAAGGTGGTTTTATTAGCGGTGAATTCTATCTAATTGTGTCTTCCCTACTATTTCAAGTATCCTTTTGTTCTGATTCCAATTATTCTTGCATAAGAAGAGCCTTTTTATATTGTTCAAAGATGGTCAGCAATGAAGTAACCAAGTCCTTGACCCTGTGATTGCTACAGAGGCAGGCAGTTGACTTATGATGGTCCATCAGAAGTAAGCTTGGGACTTTTATCTGATAGTTATGGGACTAGATATGATATATCCCCTTGACTACAAATTTATCATGTTGGATCTGCATGGCAAGCATTGAGCTCCAACAGTTTAGACAGACATTTTGCTACTGCAAGAGAAGGCAGCCCAAGAATGATGCTGGTAGAAGGGGAAGGCACAAGAGTGAAGCATAGAGAAACAGAGCTATGCTCCAAATGTCATTGTGAACATCTAGACTAAAGCATTACCAGAAGACTGCCATACAGCTTTTCATTTATATAAAACACTAACATTTTCATTACTGCTTAAGCTGGTTTGAACTAATTTTCTGTTGCTTGCAACGAGAAGTGTTGAACAAATCCTATAGTAGGGCCATATTTTAATCACTAAACCTTCAAATGTTTTAATATATAATAGATCAAGCCCTCCCTTCATCCTCATTTGTTATTCCTCCCCAAACTCTTGATTTATCTAATGATTTAATTCTCTTCAGATAATACCTAAATCATTTTCACAAGTTCCAAAAAATTCCTATTAGGGTTTGATTTTAATGTTAAAATTATTGACTAATTTGTAGAAAACTGACATCTTTCCAGTTGTCAAACTAGAAAGCATGTTCAATGCTCAGTTTGTTTATATTCTCTTCAATCTAAGTGGCTTAAACAGAAATTTATTGTCTCAGTTCATTCTGAACTCGCATTTCCCCGAGTCTACCCTACACCTACACCACGTCTCTGCCCCAGCAAACACCATGCTTCTGCTGTTTGCTGGACATCTTTGATGTGACTTCACTATGTCAGTGCAACTTTAACCTTCATATGGCATTCTCCCTGTGTCTGTGTCCATATTTCCCTTTTTTATAAGGACACCTGTCATATTGGATTAACCCCCCTCCCCCATAATGATCCCATTTTAATTGATTACTTCTGTAAAGACCCCATCTTTAAATAAGTCCACATTATGAGGCACTGGGTACCAGCACATCTTTTGTTGGAAGGACACAATTCAACCTGTAACAGTCCTGAAATAATGATTTTGGATTTCTTCATATAGATCAGTATTTCTCAAACTGATGCTCAAGGATATAATCTTTGCTGTCAGTGAATATAAGAATTTAAATTTTTGATATTTCCAACTCAATATAAATCAATTATTTAAGGTAGTGCTGGTTAATTTCCCTTACTCAAAACAACACTACCACCTTGTCTAAGTTAAGGAAATGTTGCTAGGAGTCTGGGGAGGCCAACAGTGGTTAGTGTTCTATGGGAAGAGATGGAGAGAGAGAGAGAAATCTCTGTGATGTGTAGAGAGTCCCTGTGAGAAAAATACCTAAGGCCAGGAAAAACAAACAAACGAAAACAAACAACAAAAAAACACCTGAAAGAATTTCCTCAGGCTGAAGGAAATTAGAGAGACTGAAAGTGTGACAACAACTTAAACCAGAGGTGCCGGCTTTAAAGATAGAGAATAGCTGGGACAGGAAATGCAGGTGACCTCTAGAAGCTGAGAATGACCCTGGCCAACAGCCAGCAAGGAAACAGCAGCTCTGACCTATAGCAGCATGGAAATAAATTCGCCAACGTCCTGAATGAACTTGGAAGTATATTCATCCTGAGAGCCTCCAGAGCGGAATGTAGCCCTGCCAACACCTTGAGTTCAACCCTGTAAGACACAAAGCTTAGAATCCGCTGAGTTACACAGTGCCTGGATTTCTGACCTACAGAACTATGAGATAATAAAAGTTGTTTTCAGGTGCCAAATTTGTAGTAATTTGTTCTGACAACAATAGAAAACAAGTACCAGGAGAGACACAGTAATGTAATGACAGTGTCTGAGATGACAGGTATGTGGGATGGGATTAACAAAAGCTTATAGTACAGAAGAAAAGACTAGGGAACTTGAAGATCACAATGAACACTACTGAAAGTAAATCATGGAGAGAAAAAAACTGAAAATAGGATCTTTACTTAAAAAATGAACAAAGCATGGGGCGCCTGGATGGTGCAGTCAGTTAAGCCTCTGCCTTTGGCTCAGGTCATGATCTCAGGGTCCTGGAATTGAGCCCTGTGTGTCCGGTTTCATGCTCAGTGGGGAGTCTGCTTCTCCTTCTCCCTCATCCCCTCACCACCCGCCCTCCACTTGTGCTCTCTCTCAAATAAAATTAAAAAAGAAAAAAAGGATAAAGCACAAAAAAAAATGATCATCTCAACAGATGCAGAAAAACCATTTAGCAAAATCCAACAGCCTTTCATGATGAAAACACTCAACAAACAAGAAATAAGGAGGAATTTCCTCAACCTGATAACATCTGCAAAAACCCCTCAACTAACATTACAATTAATGATGAAAGACAGAATGTTTTCCCCTTAGCATCAGTAACAAAATTAAAATCTCTATTCTCACCATTTCTATTCAACTTTATATTAGAGGTCCTAGCCAGGGAAACTAGGCAAGAAAAAGAAAAGGCATTCAGGGGGCACCTGGGTAGCTCAGTTGGTTAAGTATCCAACTCTTGGTTTCGACTCAGGTTGTGATCTCAGGGTCATGGGATCGAGCCCCAAGTCAGGCTCTGTGCTCAGCAGGGAGTCTGGTTGGGATTCTCTCTCTCTTCCTCTAAAATAAATAAATCTTTTTTTTAAAAAAGACATCCAGATTGAAAAGGAAGAAGTAAAACTATCCCTATCACAGTGGACAAACCTAGGAGATAGATGTATATTTCCACCCACGCACACTTACATCCTCATCTATATTTATTCCTATATTTCTACATACTGAAAACAATGAATTTACACGGTATCTCCAACTTCAATACAAAGCCACAGAGTTTATTCTAGAATCTCTCTTTACATATTTGTAAGCTTTTTCTCCAGGAGAAATTATTAGATGGATACTCTATGTAACCAATCTCCTATTGCCACATCATCCTCCATTTGGCCCCTCTCCTCACCTCACTCAGATTCTGATCTTTCTACCAGGCTGCTCATGCCTATGCAGCCACCCCATGTCCAATCACTGCTGCTATGAGCTTGGTCACTTTCCTCCAACCTGGACACCTTCCTCATCCCTCAACAGCCCTCTCTGAGCTGCTCCCACCCTCCTCATCTTCACTCTCACTCTCCCTTGAAGCTATTGTCCTCACTTCTTTGGGATTCCTATAGCCCACACAGGAATGCTACCACTGCCCCCTTCTTACCCAGATGCCCCACCTAATGATTTTTAGGCTGAATTATTAAGCAAGGATAGGTAAGAGGAAGGGAGGGAGGGAGGGAGGGAGGGAGGGAGAAAGGGTGTGTTCTTTGTCTTCCAACTATTTCTTACTTTCTTGCCAATTCATCCACTGTTTAATAAGATGAATTTTCTGCATGATGATACCTAAAATGTGATCACATGCATATCCTGTGAACCATAAATTCCACTACTAGACACTAGATATATACCTGACTGTACATATGTGCACCAAAAAATATATACAATAGTTTTCATAGAAGCATTATTTGTAATAGCTAAACACTGCAGGAAAATGTCCTTCAACAATTCAGTAAACAAATCAATTCCAAATTTATGTTCTATATTCACACAATGGAATACTATGTCCCAATGAGAATGAATGAACTACTGCACATGGAACAATATGAATGACTCTCATAGTTGAAAGAAGCTAGATCTGAAAACAATAAATACTATATAACTCCCAATCAGGCAAAAATACCCTATTATTTTAAAATCAACTTGGGAAGAGGAGAGGCTTTGTGGCTGAGAGCAGGCACAGGCTAGCCTTTAAAATGCAAGCAGGGTTACACTGTTGATCTGGGTGGTTACCCAGATGTGTTCACTTTGTGCTAATTATGCAATTACTGGAATATTTTTCTCTATGCATGATATACTTTAATAAAAATGTTTATTTAGGTTGTCTGGGTGGCTCAGTTGGTTAAGCATCTGCCTTCAGCTCAGGTCATGATCCCAGGATCCTGGAATCTAGTCCCACGTCTGGCTCCCTGCTCAGTGGGGAGTCTGCTGCTCCCTCTCCCTCTCCCCCATTCTTGTCCCCTCCCCCTCAAATAAATATATATTTAAAAAATGTTTATTTAAACCACAGTTGGCTATTGTATTTTGTTCAGTGTTTTCATTTGTTTTTCCTAGGACAGATGATCAGGATAGATAGCCTAGTTATACCACCAGAAAGGACGTCTCCCTCTCCCTGTACTTCGTATGAATACTTACCACTTCACTGAAATATTTTTACAAAAACAAGGCAAGGCATAATCAGAGCCAGGAAAAGGCAACTGAACTGAGTTAAAGACATGCAGCTTCTCCTAGCATCAAGTTTCAGGTTGGATGTCTGTCTCCCTGGGGATCACTAAGGGAGGAACCTAGCAAGGAGCAACGGTAAAGCAGTCCTGCAAGGTGTGTTTGCTGGCCTCCAGTTTGCCTCCAGACACCATATTCGACTCCTGACATAATTCTCATCCAATTATGGTGTGCCAAGTGGAGACAATTTGTCTTCCTCCTTGAAGATGCACAAATGAACATGGGATAGGACTTCTCCTTACTGGGGTGGACATGGCATACATCACCTCTGCTGCATGATTCTGATTTTATTCTTTCTCAATTCATGTTTTGAGACTTTTCTGAAGGTCTTCATTTCTGTCTCCTCTGAACATGGTTTCTTTTTCTCTCCTGACTCCCAACCCCTTTAAAAAAAACACTGTGATGACTGCCTGACTGGTAAATAATTTGTGGTTTATTTGTAAGGATGAGTTTTTGCAAGACTTTAATATACCTACCCTCTAATGAGTTTTTAAGCCCATCTTGAATGTAGGCACTAATTTTTGGTTTGGAAAATGAGGGAAACGCCAAATTGCAAGTTTCATCTACTTTCTCTGTAGGTGTTTGGGTTTTTTTGGTAGATATCCCATTGGATTAGCCATCGAAGCCCCAAAGAAAGAATGTAGCTTACTTGTCTCAGTGGCACTTAAAGTTATTAATACTACTAAACTCTCCTTTCAAACTATATTTCACAGTCCTATTAGTTATAAGCAATAGAGTGGAGACCTTAAAGATCTGGCATTAGGTAGCCCAGGATGTGAGTCCAGGCATTGCCACTTCATTTGTTCCTTCCTTCCTCTATTCATCATTCATTCATTCATCATTCACTCAGTAGATAGTCACTAAATACCTTTATTTGCCAGACACTAGATGAGGTACATTCACACAGGGGTGAATGAAACTGAATATGGCACATTTCCTAGCCCTTTTAAATCTGACTTTTCTCTACCGTAGAATGAAGATAACAGTGCCCAACCTCACTGCATTGTCACGAGACTTAAATGAGATTAAGCACCCAACATTACTAAGAGCCTGAACAATGCTCAGTAAATATTAATCTTTATCATATCTGTTAATAATCTGTATCCATGCTTCAAACAGGTGGTAAATCAAATGCTCTGAATTCTCCTTGCTGTTTTTGTTGTTTCAGTAGTTTAAAATACTGAAAAATCTACTGTGATTAGGGTTTCTGGTTACATTATAATAATCTTCACAATGGCATTGCAATAAACTGTGCGTGCTTCAACCATCCTTCGGTATTCAAGAGAAAGTTTATGGTTGTTCTTTTCATTTATTATTTTATTTGCTTACTGAAAGCTGATAACCTCTAAAAGTTTCTCTTGTGTTCCTTAACTGGAATTTGTTTTACATATGATTTGCATTTGATGTTCTCAAGTCAATTATAAAGTATTTTGTATTTTTAAAATTTATTTTTTAAATCGTCTTGATAAGAATTTAATGAGGTTAATTACATTTATAAACATGTTGGCAGTCTGGTTTTATGTGGAAGCCTCCCAGAACATCTCTCTCTCCCTCTTTCACACACACACACACACACACACACACACACACACACACACACACACACAGTAATCTTTCTTTTCCTATTATTATCAAGCCTAGCCTGAGCTTTTTGCCATGTCTCCAGTTCCAAAACAGCAAGGGTTAAACTTCTCAATTGTTATTGGAGCAGGAGAGTAAAATCATGGCTTTTCTTATCCTTAATCATTTTTATTGAGTTAGAGCTAAATGTATCCATAGCTTGCAGCTAAATCCCTCATTCTTATAAATATGCTTTTAGCATAACCTTCTTGTCCATATCTTGCTTTCAGCTTCCAAAATAAACTTCCTAAATTGCCTTTGTTTCTTAAGGCCTTGACCTTGCCTATCCCTTTCTCAACATTTTATCTTCTGTCTTTACTGCCCATACTGTCTAAAGACGACAAACCTCACAAATATCCCTTCCTAGTTTTTGCCCTACCTCCGATATCCTGCCTCCAACACTTCCCCACCTGCTTCGCTCCATCATTCTCTGGATGGATCCCCCTTCTGACTTTCTCTTTCTCCACGGTGTCATCTGGGACATCAACTTTCTTCAATTATCCATTGTCTCAGATTAGAACTAGCATAGACAAATACCTTAAGGTCTGTTCTCCAGAAATTATACCACACGTCAAAGTTTTTTTCAGGCTTTAGACTGACCCTTTTCAGGTAAATATCCCACTATCTTGTCCTGGAAACGTCCTCAGAATGAGAAATCACAGCTGATGAAAACTGTAACCACAGTTTATATAGCCAAGTAGCTCACTTTTCTGTGGGCTAGAGGATTGTTGCTTTTCCTCAGGGCAATGCATCGTGTTCTTTCATTAACTTAGATGGTGAAGGTCATGTTTTCTCTACAGATCTGAATGTAAGCCTCCTCCTACCAGTTACCATGGGTGTGACTTTTAACCAAAGCAGAGTAATTGATTTTTGAAGACACTGTGGCCTTTACATATTTGCCTGTCTTCCTTAGTGTAATTCATCTCATTTTTCAAATACATGACTAGCCACAATGTGGTAAGTATATAAATCAACTCCCTGTCCTCTAGAGTCTTGCGCATTTAAATTTAGACTCTAAATTACTTTTGTTATGCTGAAGAAATATAAAAATGCTCCATCTGAATCACATGTGAGGCACTTCAGAAGCAGACAACAGTTTCCTGCATTGCCAGAGGAAAATATTTTCCCAAATATGTTCTGTTTGGCAAGGAAGCATTCATTCTATCTGCACCTCCATCACTGTGGGTTTGAAGCTACCTCGCTCCCTACTCTAAAGAGTATTTGGAGTCAGTGGCACAAGCTTTCCAGGCAGCCACTAGCTTCCACAGGACAGTGTCAAGGCAGCTGTGGTGCTTTAAGCAAACTCCTAATGCTTTATGAGGGGGACATCTCGGTGCTGCTTGACTCCATGACAGGCCTCCCTCCCCAACTCACTACTCCTCTTAAATGTGTGCTATCCTATTTTCAAACACAATTTCAAATGTGTTTTACAATATGTTCTTGAAATAATTGACAGCACCCAGAATGCCATTAAATATTAGTGCTGAGAATCAACTTAATTTTCCTTCTAAACTTCAGTTCAGAAATGAGTAGCACCAGATATGGGATTTGAGAAAGGGTTGTATCATTTGTGGAATCAGACTGGAAGTAGAAGATCAAAAGGGCTGAAGGTATATGCCAGTTTGATTTCTAGTGCATACCTCCTGTCCTTGTGCTTCCATGCAGGTGTCTGCCAGCATCCGGCTGCTGCTTCCTGCAGCCCCTTGCCACGGACCTGTTGCTTCCTTCTCTGGGCTTTTCTGCCACTGCAACATGACAAGCCTGAGGTTTCTATCACCTCTGGGGTTACTCATACACCTGCCACCCCAAAGTACAACCCGAGGAGTTAAGTCCTAGAAGGAGAAGACTAGCTGAAGACAAAGCACAAGCTGACACCCTGCAACCTCCCTCCACCTCCCACTCCTGGGTGGGACATGTGTGACATTCTTTCGGAATCTCCCAACTATCTTAGTGTTAACACCTTGCTAGAGGGGATAACAACCTTAACTTGTCAAAGGCAAGACCTCTATTATCTTGTAGGTGGGTCCTCTTTAGCATATGAAAGTTCTTTTGAAACTTCCCTAGCCTTACTTCCCCCAACTCCTGAGTATATAATCACCACTCAAGACCCTGGTGCAGCAGCTCTTTCTGCCCAAGGGTCCTGTCCTCGTGCTTTAATAAACCACCCTTCTGCACCAGACACAAGAATTCTTTCTTGGTCCTAGGCTCTGGACCTCACCCCACCGAACCTCACCTATATTCCAAAACCACATCACTATGACTGATAGGGAGCCAGGGTCCTCCTGCTTCCTGCCTCCTACTTCCCTGGAAAGCCATTCAGAGCCACAGGGCAGAAAGATCCTCAGAAAATCCCAGTGTTGCCAAACCCTGAAGTCAGATTTTTGGGTCCAATGCACAGAAGCAGAGAAAGCTTTATAATCAGAAGGGCAGTCCAATGAGGAGGCAGGGGACAGGTCCCAAATCTGCCTTGCCCTATTGAGCCTAGGAACAGTTTATATATTATTAGCAAAGCATGTGGAAGTTAAGGCAGGACTTGGATAGACCTCAAAACTTCTCTAGGTTACAAGTTGTTGCTGCCATCCTACCACCATCTGGGGCTTCTGGTTTGTTACATGTTAACCTCATGTCTGATATCAGTTCTGTAAGACAGACATTATCAACTGGCATCCCAACCCTGGTCCCTGTGATTAACTTCAGGAAAAAGAACAAAAGGACAAGATTAATAAAACAGCTAGCCCACTCAAGGTCCTGGAAACCTTGCTTCCAAAATTCCTTAGACGCTTATGCTATCCCTAACCCCCTCCCAACTTGTAGGTATATAATCACCGCCCCTCACAACCCCATTGGAGCTCTTTCTGCACACGGGTCCTGTCCCCATGCCTTAATAAAATCACCCTTTTGCACCCAAGATGTCTCAAGAATTCTTTCTTGGCCATCGGCTTCAAACCGTAACATCTTTCCTACATCATATGGTGTCCGAACGTGGAGCTTTGAGTCCAGAGTCTCATGGGAAGCCTCAGTGCAAACTTGGTGAGTATGTTCTCTCCTCTTCCTTTACTCTCATTCCAGGGGCTCTTCAAGGAGTGTGGTCTTATTGGAACAATTTCGTGCTGATTGCTAAGGATGTAATCCTCTAGCCCATGGCTACTCTACAGGGAGGAAAAAGTCTGCCCTTTGGCTGGAAGTTAGTACCCTGAGGGCTGGGATGGTAATAAGACCCAGAAACTTGATGCCCTCTCTTTATTCCTATCCTTCTACAAAGTTGTCTGTCTGGGCACAGGAAGGACACCTCAGTCAGCAGGACAGCTGCCACTCTTAAGTCTCCCCTGTGAGGTTTCCTCCTGATTGATCTAATGTGATCCCCTCCACATCTCTGGTCTAGCTGCTTCTGGCCACAGGACCTCCACTGGGAACCAGCGGAAACCATTATCCAACAAAATTAAAACCCAACCGGGGCGGGGCACCTGGGTGGCTCAGTCGGTTAAAGGGCTGCCTTTGGCTCAGGTCATGATCCCAGGATCCTGGCATTCTGGGATCGAGCCCCAAGTCAGGCTCCCTGCTCAGCAGGGAGTCTGCTTCTCCTTCTGACCCTCCCCCCCTTGTACCCTCTCTCTCTCAAATACATGAATAAAATTTAAAAAAAAACAAAACAAAAACCCAACCAGGGACTGTTTTCTAGGGAAGCTGGCTGTAAGGACTACCTGTGGTGGAATGTCACTTAGACCATGATGGAGTTCCATCTTGACTGTTTTCTGTCAATGTCCTCTACTAACTACTTAAAGCTACAAAATTTGGTAATTTTCCCCTTGTAAAACTTTTCTAATATTTTCCAAGGGTTAAAAATGGCAGGGTAGAACGCAACCTTCAGGGCATACAGGTATTTCAGTCCAATCACCAGGCTCCCATTGGCAGCCTAGGAAGCAATGAGGTTGGGGAGGGACCCCGGCATCCCTCCTATGGGGCCTTTTACGGCAGGAAAGCCTTCACGGGAAGGCGGGATTGTGATCAATAGCAATGTCTTGTTTGAGGGACACCACCAGTTGCTTTTGACACACAGGAACCTCTGACATATCCTGCGTGGGATGCCACCCAAGAGTCGGTGTGTGTGTGGGGGGGATTCAGTAATGGACCTTCTTTACTTTTCTGGGAGCACAGCCTCCAGTAGCTTCTCCTTTGGTTCCAAAGGACTTTCTCATGCGGTGCCTTTTAACCCACTGGAAACAACTCAGACTGCAAAATTTAGGAAAGGACTGAGCTCCTGTAACACTGTATGGCCTCCATAGGCTCTGTCAGATCTCTCCTGTAGGAAAAGGGCAGAATGTGTTTGTCTGAACATGTCTGGCTAGTAACCCCCCCCCCCCCCAACATACTGGATGATAATTCTCTAAATAGGCTTCCTCCTAGTAAACCCAGGTTTTTGGAGGAAACACAGACCACGCATAGCAAAGGGGACTCTAACTCTCTATCACTGTTCCTCCTAATAGATGTGGGGGCTTCTCCCTCACTCTTTTCTGGGGTTAATGGCTATAACTGAAGCCAACTATGGTTAGTCTCCCTCAGGAGGGGGACTTTAGGCAATGTTCCCAAGCAGCTGCCAAAACTCCCTTTGTTTCAGGGAAATTCTCTGCCTTCTCTGGCCTGATATGGACTGCCTATTCCCCCCTTGTTGGCGGGAAAACATGGCATCTGCTCCTCTGTTGGAGCTGGTGAGCTCTAGAACTGGGAACCCTTTCTCTGCCTTCTGGCAGCACTCTGCCTCTTCTTTCTCCCTTCCCCCTTCTGTTTCTGCACCACCTTGGGTGCAGCCTACATAACTGGCTTCTAGGCCATCTTCAATGCCTCAGGCACCATAGCTCCTTCTCCCTTCACAGCCCCTGGACCTAACACCATCCACTCCCGATTTCCCCACCAGTGTCTCAAGTAAAAACTGACAATGGGGAGGATCCAGGTGGAACATAATTCAGTATTTAAACGAAGTTAAGTCTGCTGGTTTAATTAAGATAGACATGTTTTTTAAGTTATCAGCAGTAAACATGAAACTTTTATTCTACTGAGGCTTGCTGAAGGTCAAATAAGCTCATGTTTTCTCTTGCAATTTGTTAGCAAAAAGAAGACTAAAACGATGGTTAATTGTCTATCTCATCAAAGTTTTCATGAGTAATTGTTAAGATAGTTTTCAAAGTCTTTGGTAACCTGAAACTTTAAAGTTTTGCTTGGATGATAAATAGGATTGAATTCATTGGACATCTAGGTCTTTTCCAAATAGGATAAAGCACTAAATCATTGATAACTGGACATAGGTTTGTGCTTTTTGACTTCTTATTGCAAAGAAACTAAGGATATTTAAATCTGTTGGTAAATACGTTTTGTGCTTAATTGATTCATAAATTTGCCATCTAAAGAATTCTGGTGTAACAGTTCACAACTGGTTACTACTTAGACTTCTCTGGAGACTAAGGTTTCTAAGAGTGCAAAATTCTGCTTAATGTAATTAAGACTGATGGAAATAAGGGAAGCAACTCTGTATGTAGAAAAGTAGGAGATATGTAAGAAAGATATAAGGAATGTGAATGCATTTTTTTGAAGGTAAAAAAAAGGTAATTTTGTCCTGAAGACTGGTTGTTTGGAAAGAAATGACTTGGGACAAAATCTGAATGCAAAGGAAAGTTGCAGAAGGTTTGTGATGGGAAAACTTTGGAACAGAATTTTAGGTGTGGTCAGGCTAGACGAAGGTTGAAATGAATGAATTTTAAAGTACACCAGCATAAGATCACAAAAAGTCTGCTTTCTCTGTTCGAAAAGACAAGTTCTGTTGAATTATTGGTCTGCTCTTAATAAGAAAATACAGTTGTTTTCTCTTCGTCTGTCCAGAAAAATCAGTTTTATGTTTTACCTTTATCAGTTCTTTGATAATCCTGATCTTATTTAGGTATGTGCTTTAAAACTTCCTGAGGTTTTACCAAACTTCCCCAAGATTTAAATCATGAACAAAGTCTCGTTGGCTAATTAGGCTTCATTGTTTGGTTATGTTACGTTCTGGTATAAAGTCATCATCACTCCATATTCTGGATATTGAAATGTTATGTGTCACAGTAATAACTGAGTTTCCTTGTCAATTTTATCATAATGAACTTTCATATCAGATCATTAACAACATCCAATTTATAATTGTTCTTATTATCTTGAAAAATGAGTTTTATCTTCAAGGAGGTTCACATAAAGGACTTTAGGACAATACAAGTATTCAATATCTTTAAGATCATAAAACTGAAATGGGTAAGAATTTCCAGAACTAACTAAAAGCTTCATTTAAACTGAACAAGAATTAGTAACATGGGACAAAATGAACTAAAAAGATGATTACAGTGTTGTGACTGTTGTTTGAAACATTCCTGTTTCTCTAATGATACTCTTCCAGATTAAGGAAACTTTGTCTTAAGATATCTATGACTTACAGGAACGTGATGAAATATTCATTGTGAACAAACTGAAGCATTTAACTTTTCTCTCTACCTGAACCCTCCGAAATTAAAAAGGTCTCAGTAAGTATTCTTTCTTCCATGGCAATCATAGTCATTTGCATAAGTTCAATGAGAATCTGTTTTCCTTGTAACAGGCCATTGGAAACATTGGTTATTGTAAACATTGGAAACATTGGTTATTTTACCAAGACTTTGACTGGAATGTCATATTTGAGAAAGACATGCATAGACTCAGATATGACCAAACAGCTTTAAGGAACTAAGGTTGACTTAATGAAACATGGAGCCATAAAGCCCCTTGGAACTGCTGGCCTGATACCTTGCTTACAGAGTTCCCAGCGGCCTCACCAGGTGAGTAAAGAATGTCACTTCCTGGCAAGTGCAGGAAATTCAGGATACTGGGTTGGGGACCTCATGAAGAGGAATCCGCCCACAGCTACAGGTATTGCAGGCATGTCTGATGGCAAGTACTTGGCTTGGCTTCTGGCCTGGAGAGGTTACTGCAAGTTCAACCTAGAGATTCCTTATGAAAGTTCCAGCAAAGCAGATTCTAAAAGGTCCATATGATCAATCATTATTCTTGCTGAGCTTATGTAAATGATTAGGCCAAGTTTGTTAAAACTGGACTTGTTTTTCAAATAAATTAGTCCTGATTTGGCTATCTCTGATTAAAAATGAGGGTTATTTTAGAGAAAAATTATGTTTCAAAAACACACCTTTGTGGATGTTAAATTCTAGATCTGATTGTCTTTAAATGTTTGCTGTTCACCTAAGCTAGACAACTTGAGGTAAACTTTAGAGAAATTGCACAATACCTCATATAGACAAAATTCATGCATTTTATTCTGTGGGGATAACAACAAGACCCCATGGACATATGATTATTTGAACTGGAAAATGGGATTGGTTCCCCAATGATTGTATAACTCAATTAGCGCCTTGACCAATTATGCATGGCTGGGATGATGAATCTGTTCCTTAAAAGCCAGAGCATACCCCACTGGATAGGGTTAACCATGGGCTTGTGGAGATAATGGATGATGCACTTGGGGATGCCCTTATCTCTGGACAAATCTTCTCCCATTTGTCAGTGATTCCTTATTATTAGGATACTGTTAAGGCTGGACCTCAAACAAAAAGGGCTTCTTGATGGTTTCATCCATCATAGTCCTATTTATCCTAAAAGCTGCCTCTATGGATGTACAATTGTAAACAAAGGATTTACCCAAGCATACAGCAGCCCTCCTGGTAAAAGCAGCCTCAAAGCTCACTACGAGACAGCCCCTAACTGTAATAATTTCAAATCAGGTCCAGGATACCTTAGAGACCAAAGGCCATGAATAGATGATGGGAGGTCAACTTATTAACTACCAGGCTACACCTATAGATATGCCTGAAATAATACTTGAAACCCGTCAGACTTTAAACCTAGCTACACTTAAGCCTGGACCTGACTATCGTACTTCTATAGAGCATAACTGTTCAGAGGTTATTGATCTTGTTTATGCTAGTCAACCAGATTTAAAAGATGCCCCTATTGAAAATACAAATGACAGGTGGTTTACTGATGGCAATAGTTTCACAGAAAAGGGAATAAGAAAAGCTGGGTATGCTATAGTGCTCACTTGTGCTTTCAATTGCCAAAACCTTAAAAATTAATATTTATACTGACTCCAAATATGCTTTCCTAGTCCTACATGCTCACAGAGCACTTTGGAAGAAAATGGGATTATTATCAAGCCATAACTCCCCAATCAAATATGGGCCTGAAATTATTACTCTTCTTAAGGCTGTACACCTACCTAAGGAGGTAGCTGTGATTCACCTCAAAGGATATGACCTTAGGAACCACTGAAAGTAATAGAAGGTTTACACCAGAATACTGATTTGGGTAAAAAGGCCATGGAGGTGACAAAAACTTTGCTAAGAAAAACTGTCCCTACATTTCGACTCCCTTGGTCCCTACAAAGTAAAAAGAGACTGTATTTGACTGTCTTTGATTACAAACTCAAGATATGGCCCTCCAAAACTAAATAGTCCTTGGTATCTTGACTGCAGTTAAAGGAGGCCCAGAATTAGATGACTGTCTTCTAATGGGACCCAGTGGTTATGTGACTCTAACTTGTGTCCATAGCCTCCCCCAGGCTGGAAGGCCACTGTACTTTGGGTTTTGCCTGGGTGCACAGATACGTTATTAAAACCATTACCAACCTGGCCAACCTTCCAAATTTAAAACAATGGTGGGCACGTTCTGTGTCTCACTGGGATGACCAATTAACATCCATTTTTATTCCCTCTTTGGGACTGGAGGTAGTGTTTGGCACATGGAAGCTCTCAGTAAGGACATGGTTAAAGACCTAAGCGATACTCAAAATGGCATTTCCCTATTAAATACTGAAGTGACACAAATGCATAAAGCAGTTTGACAAAACAGAATGGCATTAGATGTGTTTTTTTTTATAATTATTTTTTATGTTATGTTAGTCACCATACAGTACATCCCAAGTTTTTGATGTAAAGTTCGATGATTCATTACTTGCATATAACACCCAGCGCACCATGCAATACGTGCCCTCCTTACTACCCATCACCAGCATTAGATGTTTTAACTGCTACACAAGGTGAAAGCTGTGGTATCACAAACACAGAACGCTATGTAAATGTTCCAGATTACCACAAAATACTTCTGGGTTTCTGACATAAATACTCAAATTGGAGCTTTAAATGATCCCTCTTTTTCCTTAATGATTGGTTAAACTTCTGGACTGGAAAAGGATTTTTGTCAACTACCAAAGGACTCTTACTTGGGCTTTTCTTTTTGTCACACTAATCATGTTTTGCTGTTTTCTCCCTTCTCTCTCCACCCGGTATCAAGACCCCTTCACTGCCATCACTTCCAGCCAAGACATGATCCTTTCCACTCAGGGAGATCCACACATGCAGTCTCCCTTGGATTCAACCAACTCTTCCTTTTGTGACTCCTGTACCTATATAAGCCCCAACTGACCAAGGTTGACCCATAGGTAGGGACCTCTCTATACCCCTATTCAGCAGGAACAAGTAAAGAAGATGAGACCTTCTACCCTCAGCAACCTTAAAGATTTAAGGGTCAGAACTGTTCAGGAGGAAATGATATGGGAAACTAAGGCAGAAGAAAAATTATTAAATTTCCTTGCTACCTATAGCCTATTGACAAGTCTTTGAAGCAGACAGAGTGACACTCCTCTAGGGACTCAACTGCCTCAATGTTAATAGTTTGCTAAGGGCAAAAGGCAATCCTAGCCCAAACCCCCTTTCCCCAACCAGGATCCTGTAAGTCTACCTTAACATATAAAAATTCCTTTGGAAACTTCATGTTTCCTTTGGAAACAACCCCCCAAGATACGTGTTGGCAATCATCCCCCAAGCATATGGCCCACCAATATACATCTGAAGGGTCTCATGACTAAGGTTTTATTAGATGGTAATAAATGACCTTTTCCCAACAATAGATAGCCCACTCAAGGTCCTGAAAACCTTGCTTCCAAAATTACTTAGACACTGATTCTATCCCTAACGTCCCCCCCCACTCATAGGTATATAATCACCACCCCTCACGACCCCATTGCAGCTCTTTCTGCCCACAAGTCCTGTCCCATGCCTTAATAAAATCACCTTTTTGCACCAAAGATGTCTCAAGAATTCTTTCTTGGCCATCGGCTTCGAACCCTGTCTTTCCTACATTACAAACTACCTGCCCAGAAGACTTTGTCTCAGTCTTCACTTCAGAGGAACCCTGGCTAAGACACCAATGGTTTAACCAGTTCAAAACTTCTCTTCCTACCAAGTCTCTCCTTTGGAGAGAAAGGGGAAGGACACAACTAGTATCAACACAGAGGATTCACAAGGCCACCCAGCTGCAGAGACATGTTAGGGAACAAAAGATTCAGGAACTAATCATACTCTCCTGAAGGAAAGCAAATCAGTAATTAGGATAAAATCTCCAGGGAGGGTAGGGGGAGAAGGGAAATGACTTTAGCAAATGCATATTTAATGACTTACCAAGATAAAATAATTAGGCATAGTTGACTGAACTGTGGGCAGGAGTGCGGGGGGGGGGGGTGGGAAAGCTGTCACAACCGAGATATCAAGTAATTAAGTCTCAAGTGCTGTTGTGGCCCAAAGAGATTTAACTTTTTAGAAATTTTAATATTTGACTCAACTTTTGAAAAGCTGGTCATATCTAAGCCTTAAGGCAAGTTAGCTGTGAGGGGAGCAGAGGGGCATTTGGAAATCTTGTTGCACTGGGAGGTGGGCGTTCAGCAGCAGGAGTTGGGCCCTGCCTGAGCTGGCAAACCGGGTAGAACAAGAAGAGAAATGTGCAGGGCACCTGGGTGGCTCAGCGTCAAGCATCTGACTCTTGATTTGGGCTCAGGTCATGATCTCAGGGTTGTGGGATCTGACCCTGCATCTGGCTCTGTGTTGGGCATCGAGCCAGCTTGGGACTCTCTCCCTCCCTCTGTGCAACCCCCCCCCCCAAGCACGCTCTTTCAAACAAAACAAAACAACAACAACAAAAAAACAAAAAACAAAATAAAACAAAAAGAGAGAGAAAGGGAACTTGAGGCAGGGTCCCTGCTAAGTGCTTGAGGTGCATTCCCTATTCAACTCCACAATAACCCTTGGAGGAAGGTAACCCGAACCCCGTGGCACAAACAAGCTGAGGGGCAAGTTGGGTTATTTGAGCTTGGATATGTTCCAAATTTGACACTTCAAGACTTGGGTCCCAGGGTGTCCTGCACACATTGACTA
Organism: Ursus arctos; assembly: GCF_023065955.2. Taxonomy (NCBI): domain Eukaryota; kingdom Metazoa; phylum Chordata; class Mammalia; order Carnivora; family Ursidae; genus Ursus; species Ursus arctos. The sequence goes on along the minus strand of NW_026623089.1, from coordinate 81,510,392 downwards.
TAGCTTGACTGTAATTATTCCTTGCTGAAAGAGGAGGAGGATATGAAGGTAGCGTTGATGTTTTTTATATTCCTTATGCAAATGGCACAGGTTGTAATATAAATCGGGTGAAATGTGCTTAAGCCCACAGACTGAGGTAGGATTATGGCACTGAGTTTCCCACAGGCAGAAAATAAATGCACTGATCACGGTTAGCCAACCATTCGCCTTCCCCTGGCAATCACAGATTTTATGGCAAGTTGAAGAATTAATGTTCTAGTTTTCTCCCCAGAGTCTATTGACTTTATTTTGTTTGAGTTTGTGTCAATTCCTGAGAGATGAATCAAGTCAGAAGCACTCGATATAAAGTTTCTGAATCTATCAAGTTTGTGGACCTGAATGTGGCGGATGCCCCAGTTCTTTTAGTAATTCCAGGCCTGGTCAGCGGGCCATCGCCTGTCAGCCTCTCAGCCCAGGCAGAGCTTAGCCTGGAGTCTCTAGGGCAGTGAAAGTAGCTGAGAAGCGGTATGGGAAGCCCCCATCAGCAGAGATGGTAGGACTCTGACAGAATTATTATCACATTAAATTATAAGTCAACATCAGTCACGTGCCAACCAACCCATGAGGAAACTATTGATTCAAAAATTATTTATGAAATGATATCTATATGCTGGTTGCTATGTGTACACAGATTAATATTAATAATGAAAAGAATAACAGCTAAAATTTATAGTGTATACTGTGTGCCAAGTACTATTCTAAATATATATTTCTAAATATATGTAATCTATATACACAAAAATATATACTCTAAATATACATGTCCTAAATATATATTCTAAATATATGTAATCTCTATATATGTAATCTATATACATACATATATTCTAAATATTTTAAACATATATTCTTAAATACACATATACTCTATTTAGAATATATGTATTCTAAGCACACATAATCTATATAAAATGAACCCTGTTAACAGAGTGAGACAAAGAACAAAAAAGTAAATACAGAGTGTTACAGAAAGAGGGCATCAAATATTCAGTGTACTTTCAAAAACCTGAATTAAACTTGGGTGAGCAGATGCAACATTAAAGCCATGAGTAACTTACAACTTAGCATCTGTGGTATTATGAGCTAATTTTCTTTCCTGTCATTAGTTAGCTTCAAGACGTGAAGAAAATGAAGATTCCTTTGGCTGCAAGTAAAATTAACCTAAATTAGACTCCTTCAAGCAAAGGAAAAGTATTGACTGTTGATAAGGGTGGCACTTCTGGGGCAGGTGTATCAGAGGTACAAAGGAAGTCACTTTCATGCTGCTCTCTTCTTTCTCTCTCCCTCCCGCCCTCCCTCCCCCCACCTCCCCTCTCTCTCCTGTAAGGGGTATCACCACCCCCCCCAGGTTCTTCATAAATGGCCCCTCTGGCTATAAGAATAAAGACAGGAGAAGCAATAGGACCCTGACCAATCTATTTTTTCTTACTGTGCTAGGACCAAACACTGTGCTTCTAATGCTTCAAGATCATTTTTTGAGGGTCACCCTGACAGAGCAGACAATGGAACCCCTGCTGGCATAGGTACCAAATCCCACAGCTTTGAATCTGTGGCTTTTATGGCAGAGACAAATGAATCAAAAAGAAAAAAACAAACAAAAACAAAAACAAAAGACCCCATATTCTCATTTTCCCCCTTCCACATCTGTAAATTTTCTTGCTGATCTCCAAATCATGGACCAGGCCACAACTTCACAACTTAGGGAGTAGTCTCTGCCTACTTTATCAAGTGACGGCTGATGGGGTGTCACTTTGGCTGCCTTATGATCCTCAGCAAGTACATGAGGAAAATTGGATGTCCTTTGCCTATTCTAGTCTCCAAAGCCTGTAAGAATCTAAGTTGTAATATCAAGATAGACAACTAGCTGATGAAAGAATTCTCTCTTCCTCTCATCTTTTATATTTAATAAGTGCTAGAGATACGTATTTTGTAGAGGCCAGAACTTTCTACAATGATGGAAAATGTCCTCTATCCGTACAACTCAATGTAGGAGCCATTAGTCACATGTGTTACTGAGATCCAGATATGTGGCTAGGGTCAAAGAGAAACTGGATTTTTAAATTTTATTTTATCTCAGTTAATTTGAATTTAGATTCCCATCATCTTATGGATTTAATAACTCCACCAGAGACCTCTATCATCTAGAGGCCAGGGCTATGCAACAGAACATTCTACAGTGATGGACATGTTCCTGATCTTTACCTGTGCAATTCAGTGTAGTCATCACTAGTCACAGGAACACCTGAAATGTGGGTAGTGTAAATGAGAAACTGGATTTTTTAATGCAACTTTATTTCAATCAATTTGAATTTCTGCGTGTGGCTAGTGGCTACCATGTTAGACAGCACAGCTGGACACACTCTGACGCTAAGGGAATCTGCCCCACCCACACTTCAGTGCCCAGGGTTTGTCACCTTCCCCGCCTACCCACAGACTGGACCAGGGGTGGTTAGTGCCTCAAGGACAGCCAGTCAGGGGCTGCTAGTAATTAGAGAGATCTGACTCCAAGGAAGAGCTGCTCCCATCGTATTTCCCTGCAAAGAGTTTGGGATTGGGAAATAGAAAGTGGGCTGGCTCTGGGGAACTGATCATAAAGTTCCTGCAATAGCATCAGGGTCCTGGTCAGCATTAGGAGCTGTAAAGACACAGGGATCCCAGCTGGTCAGCGCGGGGGTGGGCGGTGGGGGTGGGTTAGTAGGCATCAGGGGACAATGGGGCAGAAGTGCCCAGAGGAGCAGAAGCTGGGAGGGGTGCTCACAGCCCATGAGATGGGGAGGCCATGTCAGAGAGCAGCACCAGCTCCTGATGACTCCCATTCCTTTCCCTGACGCCTGGGCGGATTTCAGCTTGTGTCCCTGGCTTCTCCTGAGATTCCCTTCCTCACTTCTCCTTTCCGGGCAAACCCCCTTAACATGAGCCAGTATGAATGCAACCCTGTTCCCTGTGTTTTAAACTACTGTTAATGGAATCATGACAATTCTAATACAAATTGTCAAATTTGGAGATAAACATCTTATGTACCCCAGAAATAAATACAATATTCCTGAGACGGAAGGAAATTTAGGAATCATGAAGTTCAACCTTGTCATTCTTTAAAAAATTTATTTGAGAGAGAGAGAGCACATGCATGAGCGGAAGAGGGGCTGAGGGAGAGGATCTCAGGCAGATTCTGCAGCTGAGGGTGGACCAGACTCCACGCTCGATCTCACAATTGGGAGATCGTGCCCTGGGCAGAAACAAGAGCCTAGCACTCAACCCACAGAGCCACCCACGTACCCCTTATCATTTTTAACTATCAGAAAAACAGAGCCATGAAAGGCCTCTAGGTGAGGTCACATGGCTTATTTCTGAGAAAATTTCATGTTAATTTTATCTCTGGACGTTTATTAAGAATAAAAACAAATAAGCAAACAAAAACCCTATCGTTATTTACTTTTAGTAAGAGCAAAAATCAAATAGAATGAATAAATCACTTTTAAGTGTAATTTTTTTCCAGGCCTTGCTAGCTTAAGGGGGCTACAGTCACAGGCATAATCCAAATTTGTTGTTGTTTGCACCTGCATGAATAACGTGGGGCCTCTATTTTCTATAAATATCATCCTCCCACCCAAGTACTACTCCTGATAGATCCATGCTCGCTGTCCCCCTAGATGCTGTCTTCTGCTTCCCACCCACTTGGGGGCACTGCTTTGCCACCGCCTTGTCTGCACGCTGTCGGAGTTTTGACCTCTGGGCCAAGGCCACTGTTTCTGGACTGCTGCCAAAGCACTGCTGGCCTTCGGTGGTTCCTGATTAACCAAAGCCGTGTTGGAGGTGACAAGCCTGGCTGAGCAGGAGAGTGAGGCTGGGACCAAACCGGGGTGGGTGTGTGTTGAGTGTATTTTGGAGGCAATAAAGAAATCATGAACATTTAAAAAGGAGAGAATGGGATCAGATTTGTGTTTTGGGAATGCCACTCCAGCCACAGAGGACAGTTACACAGGCAGGAGGGGCGGACTGAGAAGCAGGGCAGAACGATGAGACAGGGAGATTAACTAGATGGACGGAGTTAGCAGAGTCCTGGGTTTCTGGCCAAGGAAAAGGATGCATGTTGGGGTCACCAACCAAGACTGGAAACATCCAAAGAAGAGGGTCAGAAAAGAGCAATTCTGGTCTAATCGCTTGTGGTGTTTATGTTGTGTGTGGGTTTTTTTTTTATATATATATTAATGGACATATAGTTGACTGGCATTGTGATTTTATACTCACTGTGACTTTTTTCCCATTAAAGATTGTTTTTAATGATAACATGTACTAATATTTTGTTTTCTGAAAAACATTTATCTTTCATTTATTTTATGTCAAATAAGTCAGGAGACTTTTTGAGGCCACTCCTGGGTTTTGAACGACAGGGGCTGAAGGAGGCTGCTTACCTTCCTGTTTGCTGAGAGGAGGGGGCACTCACAGTAAGAATGCCGAAACACACTTTTTTTTAAAAGATTTTATTTATTTATTTGACAGAGAGAGATAGCCAGCAAGAGAGGGAACACAAGCAGGGGGAGTGGGAGAGGAAGAAGCAGGCTCCCAGCAGAGGAGCCTGATGCGGGGCTCGATCCCATAACGCCAGGATCGCGCCCTGAGCCAAAGGCAGACGCTTAACGACTGAGCCACTCAGGCACCCCCGAAACACACTATTTGTGTCTGATTTTGATCAAAAAGCTGCCTAGGCTCCAATGGGAACTGGACCAGTAACGATGAGCATTCTCCTTGCGGCATCTGCTCGTTCTTCAGCGAGTACCTGTGTGAAGCTGCTTTACTAGAAGCTGTGCTTGGACACAAAACAGACTGACAGCACCTGTTTGCCAATTTCTATCACGTGCCTTATAGTTGAGTGGGTGAACTGACCCCTGATGAATAACTGCTGTGGGATCAGCGCTGTGATGGAAGCTTATCGAACCTTCATGCAGTCATTAGCTGTCCCTCGATTACAGCGCTGGTCAGACCTGTGCTGCTGAGACAGTAAGACAATGCTACGGTCCCTGTCCTTGTCCGTCTGTCCATCCTGCCCTGTCCAAGCTGGCACTGCCAGCTTCCTCCTTCTCTCCCTTTCCCTGTGGAAATGAATTCAACCACTGCAGTAATTGGCTAGCACTTCCAAACAGGACAATAAAACAAGCTTTGCCCCTTGGAAACTCTTCCTGGGCTCCAGGCTTTGACTCTTATCTCTCGGTACCAGATCATGCCCCCAGGTAACCTTAAGACTACCTGCTTTCCCAATCCTGTCTGTCCTTTAGTGGCTCCAAGTTTCTTGTCCCTTTGTTTGAAAGCGGGAAATATGTAAATTGGTTTCAGTCATGTAAAGAAGATTTAATTGGTCACTTCAAGAGTCTCGTGTTTTTCTTCAATTCAGAAACTGGAATGGGATGATTCTTGTCTGGACCTACACTGCCTCCTCCTAGGAGTACTGACTGAAGTGAGGCTAATGCCGTTGTTGCTAGGACACGCCCCCGAGCCAGGAGTTTGGGTCTTCTCCTATTGTGCTCATCCACCCTCGGGGACTGGGGCTGTCCCCTTTACTTGGAGATGAGGGAAAGGACTCCGATTTCATTTCCCATTCCTCCCCTTGAGGGCAGAAGAGAAGGAAATCATGGGATTGCACGCTGAAGGCAACACCTAATTCTAAGCAATTCCATTAATTAGCCTAGGACTATGTACTAGGTCCCCCAGGAATGGCGGGGTGGGGTGAGGTCCGCGGGGAGCCTGGGTTCTGGACTGCGAAGGAAGCAATCTGGGCGCAAATCTCAGTTTGGGAATTGGCAGCCTGAGAACACGATTCCTTTTACTTTTCCTGTTTGGATCTTTGTTGTGTTATGACCTGCCTTTAATTGTAAGGGTCCGTTCTTTGAGGCGCCCGCAAAGGGTGCTTTTATTAAAGCACAGGGACAGGACCCGTGGGCAGAAAGAGCTGCATTGGGATTGTGAGGGGTCACTGATTATATACTTTTTAGTTAGTGGGGGTTGGGGTAGGGTAGGTCTCTAAGGAGTTTGTGCGTATTAGAAGCAAGGTCTCCAGGACCTTGCAGGGCTAGCTGCTGTGAGCATAAGGTTGCTTTTATTTTGTCTAGTAAAACCTTAGTCATGAGATCCTTCAGATGTACGTCAGTGGGCCATATGTTTGAAGGATGATTGCTAACATATATTTTGAGGGAGGAAGTTTATGGTTATCGTAGTGAAGCGACACTAACTAGAGTAAGGCTATAGTGGTAAACCATTAAAGCAAGTCCTTAAGGGACCAGTAGGAGTTACAATCTGTACACCTCAGGAATCCTGCCTGGAGCCTAGGAGCTGCGACACAGTCTGGCCTTTGTTTCTTTTTCTCCCATTATTCCCAACGGCCACACGGAAATAAGTTCTTTTCTTGCCTCACCACCGCTCATGTCAGCCTTTGGATTTTATCAGTGGTGGGTGACTGAACCTGATCTGTTTGGGATCCCTGGAGGCAAGTGCTCTTGCAAAGTTCGACCCCGGTTACAGAATAATTGGAACAGGGCGTGAAAAATATATGTAAAGGACATTCATCTCTGAATTGTTTATAATACAAAAAAAAATGGCCCATGGCATAAGAACATGATTTTAAAAAGTCTGGTATAGACATACATTGGAACATTATGGCATTGTTTACAGCGATGTCTATTACTTGCTTTAAAATATTTCGCTATAGGCAGTGTTTTAAAAGTTACACCCTAGAGGGGCGCCCTGCTAGCTCAGTCAGTGGAGCATGCACCTCTTGATCTCAAGGTTGTGAGTACGAGCCCTGTGTTGAGTGTAGCGATTACTTAAAAAAAAAATCTTAAAAAAAAAAAAGATACACCCTGGATATAGTTGTTTATTCGCTCAGAAATTTGAACCCTGCAGATATAGTCAGCTAACATTCTAATCATGAAGTCCCCACTCAGTGTGACCGCAGCCAGGGATTCTCTCTCATCACTTCCTCAGCCCCACAGACTTTGCTAATTACCCTATGATTGTTAGAGATGGGCCTCATTGGTGAAATCAGTGGTATTTAAGATCATGGGTTGAATTCATTATGTGAAATACCTCCTACCTTCACCTGAAAAGGGTGTAAGAATTTAGCAAGGCCTATGACCCACACCGGAAGGGGTGACACCCTGAAGTTTCATCCTAAAAAAAATCCGGTGGCTGATTCAAGTTGGTCTTTCAACAGTGCTCCATTTGGGTCTGGATTCTGGTTTCTGGTTGCCCAGGCTGACTGAACTCAGGATATTCTGTGTTGCCAGACTGAAGCTTTCATTCAAGACATAACCAAATCAATGTGAGTTTGCTCCTTGGTGAGACACAGAAACTTAACACGAAGGAAACTTTATTTGCAGCAAATAAGGAAATCGCAGGGAATAATTCCCAAAGTTGGGACTCCCTAGCCAAGGTGGATGGGTTCCTTTTATTTAGGGTTAGAATGAATATTCAGACAGGGGAGCCTTGTCATCATATGTAGAGACAGGCATGACGCTGCCCATGTGCCTTAAGAAAACATGCCAGTACACACATTGCATGTTATGTAAACGAGACGGAGGCTCTTCTTTGGGTGGAAATTTTAGTATTGTAATGAAGTAGAGGGAGCTAAGTCACTCCATGGTACATCGGCCCAGGCGTGGAGTCAAGGGGTTTAGCTCAAACTGGTCTGGCTAGTTTAGGCCACTGGAGCTCTTCCTGTGGGCAGTCACTGCTGCTTCAGGGGTAGTTTCATTTTCCATCATGCGATGTTATGCCCCTCAGGTCCTTTGCCTGAGTTAAGAAATAATTTGGAAAGAAAAGCTTAAGGAAAAATGTGGCACGAAGGTCCGTGGGTACAAGTAGATGAGCAGTACAGGTCAGGTCTTGGAGTCTAGCTGATGACAAAGATGGTAAAGAAAGAAAAGAAAAGAAAGAAAACAAAAGGAAAGGAAAGGAAAGGAAAGGAAAGGAAAGGAAAGGAAAGGAAAGGAAAGGAAAGGAAACCCCACAGAGCTGGGCCTTCACCTAGCTCATTGTACAAATGGCATTGCTTGTCTTTGTATGTGTGTGGGTGTGAATTTGGGCTGAGCCTTGCTTTCATTCGTGGTGGGAAGTAGCTAACTCTCAATTACCTAAACACTCTGTGGCTACTATTATCTACCAAAAAGAACTTAAGGGTTGTACATGGTCAGATTGGCTAAGGTCGGTTTGCCACACCATTTAATAATGCAGACTAATATACGTGAACATTGAGATGTCCATGATATATTGGTGTATTTATTTGTTTTTTATTTTTTTTTTGCCATACAACAGAAGACAGAAGCAATATCTTTTTTATGACCTGGCTTTAGAAGTCATACTCTGTCCTTCCAACATACCGTCTTGGTTAGAAGCCAGGCTTAGTGAAGCCTGACCCACATTCAGGGGAAGGAATAAGGCTTTACCTCTTAATGGGGGAAATGTCAAAGAAATACTTTAAAACAACTACGAGGGTTGGGGTAGTAAAAGGGAAACACAGAACATAAATTACAGTCCTATTTTGGTAAAAAGAAAAATAACATATAAGAATTTTGGAAGAGTATGCTCCCAAGGGTAATGTTTGTTATCTTTTTACTTTATATGTTTTCTAAATGTTCAATGCACATGTCTACTTTTACAGTCACGAAAAGGAGTAAAGAATTTCTATGTTCATTAAACATACATAATATATAAATACGTTGTAAAGAATTCAAAAAATATACTGAAAGAGTGAAAAGTGAAATCCCTCAGCATTTCTGTAATGATTAGAAATGCTACTTTTTTTTATATACAAAATTCACTGATATAAATGGTTTTCTTTCAGCTCTCTGGTCTGTTTGACCATTCTAGAACCATTTTCACAGTGTTTACAGATTGATAGCTTTATCATATGCTTTGGCATCTGTTGGATACATTGGGCTGTTTGTTGCCTCCCCCTGACTTTGATCATGCTTTTTATTCTGTTTGGAATGTCCTCCTTTATCTCCTTCTAAGCCCCTAGCCCTCTCTCTGTCCCTCCCACCGCAATTATTCACCAATTTCACCCCCAGCTTTTTAAGCCCTCACATTTTGGGTCCCTGCATCGCTGGGTGGTCATAGTCAGTACCCTTCCTCATCTCTATCTGTGTATTACAATAACCTCAGTGAGTTATTCTGTAGAATGTGTATTCTGATCCTCAGTACCTCCCTCACACAGCGCCTGGCGAGAGAGTGGGTTTTTTTTTTAAGATTTTACTTATTATTTATGAGAGAGAGAGAGAGAGCAAGCACTCACATGCAAGTGAGAGCACAGGGGGAGGGGCAGGGGGAGAGGGAGAAGCAGACTCCCCACTGAGCAGGGAGCCCAACTCGGGGCTCGATCCCAGGACCCTGAGATCATGACCGGAGCCAAAGACAGACACGTAACCAATCGAACCACCCAGACACCGTGAAAGAGTGTTTAAGAGAATGTCTTTGAACAATAAATTTTACTTGAATTTTACTTTGGCTTCCATGAAGGAAAGTACCAGGTGGGTGGGAAAACAAAGCAATGTTAGGCAACCTCCCATGATAAACTCAAAAGAGATCTTTGGGTACATAATTTAAGAGTCTGCTTTCCTATGATTATCTGATCTTTTGTAAGATGGCAGCATACTATAAATATTCAGCAGGTTTTGCTATTTTTGCCTCTGTGTCTACATATTTAACAACTGTGGTATATTTGAGGGGTATTTGTCTTAAACAAAAAGGACATCTGTTACCACATATAACTACAAGTCCAGGGATTGTGTGGCTCAGAGATGTCACTAGGAACGCCGGTACTTTTCCCTCACTTCACTCTGTCCCCTAAGGCTCAGCATTTGAAGGTAGAGAGAAAGCACACAGGCCTCAGCAGTGCCAGCTGTCAGAGCTCCACGCACAGTTACCTGGAGGAAGAGGAGAGTATCCTGATAGCTGTCCCTTAGGAGTGAGGAGTTTCTTCCAAATTCCCTCAGCAGGAATTCCCCAGCCTCAAAGCTGGGGTGTGCTCACACATTCACTCCAGAACCAGCTATTAATAAAGGCGGTGGGATGACTCTTAGACCAACGAGGCCACCTCCTCGAGTAGGGGTGGGGTCAGCTTCACCTAAGAACACGGAGGTGTGGGGTGAGGTAGTTTCAAATGACCATTCTGTCAGGAAGGAGGGATGGAAGTGGGTCCTGGATAGCTCATTAGTTTTGCTCATTTTTTCTTAGATGCAGTGTATTTCTGTACTGAAAGTATAATATTTAATAAGCATCCCATGGTGATAATAGTGAAGCTGTCAATACTACGAATCTTTACCATTTTTGTGGGTGAAGTGCACTGTGCTAAGCTGATAAAACATATCCCATTTAATTCTCATAACCCTTTTCTATATATGAATGTCATCTGACTTTTCCATCTTCCCAAAGTATACTCTGGAACTTCCTGCAAATAGTGCGTTTTGAACAGGGGTTTGAAGGCAGAGAGGAAGAGCGTGCTCCAGTCAGAGCAGGGTCATGGGTTCTCAGCAAATGACCTAACAGAGGCAGCTGAAGCCTCAGGGGCCAGGAAGGACAAGGAGCACAATTTGGTGAAGGCGGTTATCAGATTGGAGGGTCTGGAAGGTCCTGCTGTGAACTGTTGGGATAGAAGAGCTCCTTTTTTTTTTTATATTTTTAAGATTTTATTTATTTATGAGAGAGAGCGGGAGAGTGGGAGAGCAGGGGGAGTAGAGCAAGAGGGACAAGCAGACTCCCCACTGAGCACTATACTTGACATGGGGCGTGATCTCAGGACCCTGAGATCACTACCTGAGCTGAAACCAAGAGTCGGACACTCAATGAACTGAGCCAGCCGGGAGCTCCTAGAAGAGCTACTTTTGAGACAAATTGCTTAGATCCTCAAAGTCTTGGTAGGAGTTGAATTGTGATAAATTAAAAGTCAAGGTATCTCATATTAGTGACTTAAGCCACAGGTTGTTTGAACATCCTGCTGATGGAGATAAGGATGCAGAAGTAGCTATCCCAATACACTAACCAATAAAATATACCTACCAACAGAAGGGCTGAGGGGAGAAGGCTCTCCTACTGAGCTTCAAGGAGGGGAGTGCAGACACGGAGGCCACTGGCTGCTATTTATAATTTCTGTGCAAGCCCCTAAACAGAGGTATGGAGCCAAGGCTTAAGTGGAATACTGTAATTTGATACTTCCAAATTCAAGTGGAGAAAATAAAAAGAAATATACGAATGAGGAAGAATGTAGGGAAGGGCTACAGTAGAAAGGACATGCTCTTTGGAATTGGGAAAATTCAAATCCAAATTTGGATTACCAAGTGGATTAATGACCACTCTGGGTTTCAGTTTCTGAAGCTGCGTAGGAAGCTGACAAGTAACAAAAGAAAAATTCAAAAAGCATTTTGAGGTGGAATATATGGGCATGTCCTGCAAAGTTAGGGATTTGATTGGTTTCTTCTTTAGTTCCCTGACTCTTAGAACTGAAAGAGTGTTGACCCCTGGGTCAGCCTGCTTGGTTCTGTGGTGTTGGCCACGGACAACATTAATTCGCCATTCACTCGTGAACTATTCCTTGCAGGTCTACTGTATAAACCATGCTCTCTGTGGCGCCTCAGCTTTATAAAACCCAGAAATCTCTCTCTCTCTTTTTTTTTAAGGTGTTGTTCATAATATTGCCTACTTCATAGATCATTGTGAGCATTAAATAAAATCATCCGTGGAAATTGCTTACACAGTGTTTGGCGTGTTGTATGTGCTAAAAAATGGTAATTGTTATTTTATGCTTTCTAAACATTTGCTTCAGGGGTTAAAATGCACAGATTAATATTTTCCTTTCAACACCATCTGTTTCATAGAATAACCTTTCACTTGGATAAGTTCATCACAGTGGACTCATGATTAATTCTGCATCTCATTTTTTATTAATCTTACCCAGTGCATCATTAACATGAAATAAATATTTATTGCAATTGTCATATTTAAGTCACACTGTTTTTGTGCTCTGTCCACTTTTCCATTAATATATACTCGTATATTGTTTATCAGACCTCAGCTGGAGAAGTACTTTCATTGTGCTCCCACATTCTAGATTTTATTTTTCTTTTGTGGCCAGAAGAAGATGTTTCCTGAGGTACCAGAGATTTAAAAAAAAAAGGAAAGAAAAGAGTAAAGTGAGAATTTAGGGAATTATAATGTTGCCAGTGGGGTAAGATGAGGGGAAGGACTCATTCACAGGAAACATAGAACATTAAGTCAGTTGGCCCCAAACCAAGGGCACCGAGTCATCCCGGAGGTGTCTCAGGGCTTCAGTGTCATCTTACGGAGGCCACTCCAATAGATTATATTAAGCTTGTCTGCATGGTAATTGCAAAAAGGGTTGACTCATCGAATTTAAATGTGACTTTGACAGAGGGCTTTTTCTCTGGCCTTCATTACGGACGGACTTATTTATGAGCACTTTTCCATCACTTGTCTCTGCAGCTCCCTGGGTAACAGCAAATGCCAGAAACAGCATGCGTGCAGGTATAAACCATTTGAAGGAGACAAGGAAGATGATGTGCAGAGTATTAGCAGGAGCATGGAGCCTAATCTAATAGCCTAATGTGGAATATGATGCAAGCCCATAAAAGCACCACTGACCCTGGCCTCTGCCTTCTGCAAACCCAGGACTTACTTTAGAGTGCTCAGCAAAAAAGCCAACACACACGCTCCTCCTTCCCACCACTGTCAAAGAAAAGTGATCTGTGACAATAGCTTTCCTCTGTGCAGAGTGCTTGACGAGGCCTGCGGGAAGACACAGCGGAGCAGATATACTACCTTCAGGACTCCTGATGGGCATGCTGGGCTTCCTGTGCCAGCATGTCCTTATTTTCTGGAGACTGTAGGCCTTTTGGACAAGAGGCAGCTAACATATACTGTAGGGAAAATAACAGTGATAGCTGTGTACAGGAGGGCACAAGGAGGGTTGTCACCGTTGTGTAAACTGAAACACACATGCACTCGAGACTTGTTTCAGGACTGACGTGCTGGATACCACTGAAGACAGTTGCTTTCAGGAGGAACAAGTGGGGGTAGGGGATGGTGGGAGTTCTTTTCATTTGGCTTTTGCATATAGTTTGAATTATTTTGAGTCATACACTTTAATATTTTTATTGGTAGGATTATGGGCTCTTTCATTGTCTTTATACTTTCTTGTATTTAAAAAGAGTTTACAAATGTTGCCTTATAGTTATGAGATAAAAAGGTGGGTAATAGGTGTTGGTGAGGATGTGGAGAAATGGGACCCTCATACACTCCTGGTAGGAATATAAAATGGTGCAGCCACTTTGCAAAACACTCATGAAGCTCCTAAAATGTTAAACATAGAGTTACCACATGACCCCCATAATCTCCTAGGTCTAGATCCAACAGAAATAAAAACCGATGTCTGCACAAGAACTTGTACACAAACGTTCATAGCAGCATTATTCCTAATGGCCAAAGATGAAAACCCAAATGCCCATCAACTAAAAAATGAAACAAGGAATATTATCTAGCCATAAAAGGAATGGAAGTATTGACCATGATACAGCATAAATCAACCTTGAAAATCTTACGTTAATGAAAGAAGCCAGTCACAAAGGGCCATATAATGTAAGATTTCATTTATGTGAGGTATTCCAGAATAGACAAATCTCTAAAGACAAAAAGTAGATTAGTGGATGTCAGGGCCTGGGGAGAGGAGCGGCAGGCGAGTGACTGCTAATGGTATTTCTGTTGGGCTGATGAAAATGTTCTAAAATCGAGTGTAGTTGTGGTTGCACAACTCTGAGTATACTAAAAATCATGGAAGTACACATTTTAAATTGTATGGAATGTGAGTTCTATCTCAATAAAGCTATTAAATTATATGAGAGCCAAAGACTAGGTTTCTGAAGAGAAAAGAGGGCTATAGTTGCCATTGGATTTGTAATTTTTCTTTGTGGCATTTTTATGCTTTGGTCAAGTACCTTTCCTCAAAGGGGGAAAAATGAGTTGTGGGTGTTTTAATAGGATATCAAAGTCTGTGGGTTTTCTAATTGTCAAAAGATTAAGACACTGAAGTTTGTTCAAAGGGACAGTCCTTTGTTTATCCTGAAGCATTTTCCATTCCTGTGAACCACGAGGACTCAGGGAGTGAAGGAGGGGTTGCTAACAGAAGTAGACCATGTCCATGTCCTACAAGGGTAGCCTGGTCAGGAATTCCCACCGTAGGGAATGAGTATGTTCTGAATAAATTCAGCCATTCTCTGGGGATTTTCTAGGCTCCTTTAAATCTGGTTAAATTATGTCCTAGTTTGGTGTGATTCACTCAGCAAATGTTCCCTGAACTCCTGGGCTGTGCCAGGCCCTTTGTCCTGGAGAAGGACAAGGGAATTTTTAGGCTGAGAGTCTGACTTTGAGAAGGTCTGGGTGGCACAACCAGCTGTGAAGGCAACTGGCAACAGGAACCAGACCTCCCAACAGCCATGTTGTCGGTCTCCAGGCACTTCCTGGGCACGCCCTTTGCCACTGTGAGGAAATAGTGACTGGTAGGTTGGTGCTTGTTCCCTCACCCCCTCCTTGCCAACACCCCTAGGTTTACCTTGCAGAACACAATCAGGCCAAATAATCATGAGGGTAAGAGAAGAGATGCTTCTTTGAAAACTAAACTCATAGGTATTTTTGACCCATGGAAAATCAAGTTAACATCCCAAGAGAGCCCCATATGTACGGATGAGGGGATGAATTACCAGACAGGCACATGAGAAGAACAGCCGGAAACATGCAGTGGTAGCTATTATAATCCAGCCCTTACTCCAATAGTGAGATTAGAAGATAAAACTTGACCTCTATATTTCATTTTGTCTAGTATCATTGAAGCCTAATTCTTCATTTGACCACCACCCATCTTTTTACAGTCAGCCCTTTACCCTCTGCTTCCCCCCTCCCCAACCTATTTGAGAGACTTCACTGGATTTGGCCATCTCTTGTCACGTAACTCAGCTATTGGGGGCGCTGGGGAAGGTGGTTTATTTCTCTTTGTCAAGGTCTTCAGTCCCTTCCATAACAGCAAGGATAAAAGAACAGTACTTCTTGGAAATAGTGGGAAGAGAAGAGGTTGGTAACTGGCAGGACCTTCTATTTTCTGCTCCCCCTGGCCTGTGGCTATTGCAATAAGGCTTCCTCAGACTTTTATTGAAAAACAGCAAGGCTTTAGCTCTCAGAAGGCTGAAGTCTGAAATGTGCTGTGGTGTAGGACAAAAGCACATTGCCAGCTCACAGCATGAAAATCCTGAGCAAGGAATTAGGGAAGCAGAATTTCCAAGGTATAGCCAGGAATCAAGACCAACAAAATGACCAAAGGAGATTCAGAAAATTCTAAGAGCCAAGAATTTAAATCCAGAAAGATAGAAATAATTTAGTCCTTATTTCAGATGTGAGAAAGTCAAGTCTGTAGAGGTTAAATGTTTTACAGTAGTCATGTAGCTAGTACTCTGGTCTGAATATTTTGGGTGAAGATGGGGGCAGTGGGGGCTGATCTCTATTAAAAACAATAGGCTTTCTCCAGAATGGTCACTGTGATATCAGGTTCAATTTCTGGTTCTCTGTTGTTTCTCCTGTTCTCAGACCATGTAAGTTCTCTGTTGGTCATTGAAATAGATCACTCTAATTTCAATTCCTAATACAAAAGGGAGTTTATTTTGTTGAACATGAAGATCCAAAAAAATAGTTTCGATACACAGTACTAAAGTCAAGATGCCTTTTCCCATCCTCTGCCAATTGCTTTGGTTTTTCTTCAGTTTGTCCTAAGAGGAAATTCTGTTTCTCTGGAAAGTGACAGAATGATGGAATCTTAACACTTCTTAGGTCCCTAAGTGGTCAATGGCCAGCAGATTTCCATCCTTATTGATGGAAAATGTTACTTTTTGTCTCTCAATTTTATAGGTTTTATGAATCTAAGATATTTCATTGGCTTATTTTAAAGCTCCCTTGTTTATGGGCTGATTAGACACAGGGAGAAACACCCCCCCCACCCAGCTTGCTAACACTGAGGACATAGTAGTCTAATAGGATCTGCAGTCACCAAGTCACACATTATCAGAAACTAGAGTGACAGCAGCGGGGACCCCGTAGGCTGGACTAGGTACAGCCTAAGGAGGAGGAAGTGACACTTGGGCTATAGCAGATCTTACCTCTGAAAATAGATGCCTAGCCTTAAGGGATTTAGAGCAATTAGAACTCTTTTACATATCTAATAGCTAGTCTGAGTGTAAAAAGAGAAATGCTTTGGAAAACAGCTTGGCAGTTGCTTATGAAGTATACACTTCCTCATGACTGAACAGTTCTATTCTTTCACATCCAAGATGAGATATCTCCACAAAAGAACAAACAAAAACTTAACATTAGCTATCTATTGTACCTTAAAAAAAGTCACCCCAGAAATGTAGTGTCTTGTAAGAGTAATAATCATTTTTTTGTTATGTTCAGTTAGCCACTGTATCATTAATTTTTGATGTATTCAATGATTCATTAGTTACGTATAACACCCATTGCACATCACAACACGTGCCCTCCTTAAACCCATTACCCTCTTACCCCATCTCCCCCTCCCTTCCCCTCTGAGACCCTCAGTTCATTTCCCAGAGTCCATAGTCTCTCATAGTTCATTTCCCTCTCTGATTTCTCCCCCTTCAGATTTCCTTCCCTTCCCCCTATGGTCCTCCATGCTATTGCTTATGTTCCACATATGAATGACACCATATAATTGTCTTTCTCTGCTTGACTTACTTCAGTTAGCATAATGCCCTCCATGTCGATGCAAATGGTGGGTATTCATCCTTTCTGATGGCTGAGTAATATTCCATTGTATATATGAACCACATCTTCTTTATCCATTCATCTCTTGAAGGACATCTCGGCTCCTTCCACAGTTTGGCTATTGTGGACAATGCTGCTATGAACATTGGTGTTCATGTGCCCCTTCTTTTACTACATCTGTATCTTTGGGGTAAATACCTAGTAGTGCAATTGCTTGGTAATAGGGTAGCTGTATTTTTAACATCTTGAGGAACCTCTATACTGTTTTCCAGAGTGGCTGCACCAGCTTGCATTCCCACCAACAGTGTAAGAGGGTTCCCCTTTCTCCACATCCTTGCCAACATTTGTTGTTTCCTGTCTTGTTAATTTTTGCCATTCTAACTGGCGTAAGGTGGTATCTCATTGTGGTTTTGATTTGAATTTCCCTGATGGCTAATGATGTTGAACATTTTTTCATGTGTCTGTTAGCCATTTGTATGTCTTCCTTGGAGAAGTGTCTGTTCATGTCTTCTGCCCATTTTTTGACTGGGTTATTTGTTTTTTGGTTGTTGAGTTTGAGAAGTTCTTTATAGATCTTAGATACCAGCCCTTTATCTGTAATGTCATTTGCAAATATCTTCTCCCATTCCATGAGTTGCCTTTTAGTTTTGTTGACTGCATTCCTTTCTCATGGTTGTGGTAAAGCAGGTATTCAGAACCAGCTCAGCTGGGTGGTTCCAGTGCAAGGTCTTTTATAGGGTTGCAGGCAGATGTGGACTGGGCCTGGAGGATTCCCTTCCAAGGAGGTGCTCACATGGTTGTTGGCTGGTGAGGCGCTCAGTCCCCTGCTTCAGCATCCTTACTGTGGCAGGACAACTGGCTTCTCCAAAGACAAGGCAGAAGCTGAACAGTGTTTTATAACCTATGCCCAGGCACATTGTCACTTTTACTATGTTCCATCATCACAGGGCCAGTTTGGTTCAGAGTAGGAGGAAATTACATAAGCTTTTTGTACAGTAGGAAGGAGGCTGGTTATCAGTGATTAATAACTCCAAACTGGATACAACTCAAATGCCATCAATAAGAGAAAAAATAAAAATATGAGTGTATTCCTTTTTTTTTTTTTTTAAGATTTTGAGAGAGCGAGAGAGAGAGGAGATCATGAACAGGGGGGAATGGTGGAGGGAGAAACAGACTCCCCACTGAGTGGAGAGCCTGAAAAGGGACTCAATCCCAGGACCCCAGGATCGTGACCTGAGCCAGAGGCAGACGCTTAACTGACTGAGCACCCAGATGCCCTAAGCTCATATTTTTTAATGATTTTATTAGAGAGAGATAAAGGGGGAGGAGAGAGAGAGAGTGCACAAGAGTGAGCTGGCGGAGGAGCAGAGGGAAAGGGATAAGCAGACTCTGTGCTGAGTGCAGAGCCTGGTAGGGGCCTCAGTCTCATGACCCTGAGATCATGACCTGAACCAAAACCCAAGAGTCAGATGTTTAACTGACTGAAACACCCAGGCACCTCTAAACTGATATTTTTAATGTAATGTAGTACATAAAAGAACTATTGACACATGCAATGTAGATCTCAGACACTAAAGAGTCTAAATAGAAGAATGTATGGTTCCATTTATATGAAGTTCAAGAACAAGTAAAACTAATCTCTGCTGAATAGTTAGCACCTCTAGGAAATGTTGACTGGGAATAAAAATGAAGAAACTTTCTGGGGTTTCTTTGTTTATCTTTTGATCAGGGTGGTAGTTAGATATATATTCAGCAGGCTCTCTACAACATTGGTACACCTTATATGTTTCATTGTATGTATATTAGGACTCGACACGTTAAAAAAAAATCAGGAACTGTTAAACACTTGATCTTTTTGTTATATGACTAGGGGATTTACTTTCTTCCACCCTGGCAGTGAACAGATGGACCTGGGACTAGGGATTCCTGGAATTTAGGGGTGTTAGAAACCGTGGAAAATGTAATTAAGTGTTATAGACATAGACTCTTCCAGTGTTACTTTGAACAAGTAGATCCATAAAAATGGGGAAGAAATAGGAACACTGGTAATTTGTGGTCTAAGTTGGAGCTTATTAGTCTTTGCAGTCACACAGAGCTTCCAGCTGGCTTTTGTACCATGTGAAATGGACAAGATTGATATTTGAAGACATACTAACAAGAAAAATGGTGATAGAGAATATTCTAAGTTCTAAAGCATATGGAATAGCCAGAGACAGGAGATCAGAAGTCACAATAACAGGGTGCAACACTGAAACCTGGAAGTCAACAGAGCAATACCTTCAAAATAGAGAATAGGCCACTCATCTATAATTTGGGATCTAGCTAAACTGCCAAGAGCCATCTTGGGGGAGCGGCAGGGGGAAAGAAACTCTCAGGCATCCAAGTTCTTAAAGTTTGCCTTCCATGCCATTCTTTTTCAAATGGATACAAGAAATGGTATATGCTGTCAGAGCTAAGTAACAAACTGAAACATGACCTAGGATTCATCCAAGAGAAATGGAAGACATCAAAGGGAAAGCTTAGGCTGACTGCTGTGTGACAGCCCTAGGGACCAACGTAGAGAGGCTAGGTTATCATGTAAAGACTGTACAAGATAAGTTAGTGATAGGCACACAGAGGAATAAACAGCAGTGAATTTATTCAGGAAAAACCAAAAATATACAAGAGTAAATTACATTATTCTGGCTAGATTTGAACAATCCTTTAGTCAATGGGTAATGAGTTATTACCTAGGAATCAGTTTCATTAAGTTTGGAGGGTATCATGAAGGTAGGGAAGAGTCTGGGGTGGCAATATAAGCTTATAAGAAGTTACCAGAAAAAGCCTCTTAAAATTAGACAAATGCCAAAAAGTATTATGAATTTGAGAATGTTCAAGAATTATTCCCTCTAGGGATAATAAACTTTCCAATTTAAGAGACTATACATTAATAAGCTACTCAAGTTAACGGTCCCAACTGATATTTCACTTTAGAGCAATGATTTAACTTTAAGCTAGGTAGTTTTGGCCAGGGGCTTTTCAGTTCAGAGGTACAGTGTAATTTCTCCCTGCAATATTCCTTTCTCCCTGTTGAGCAGGCTAAGTTCCAATAAGGATTCCATGGTTAGGAAAGCAGAAACACCCTAGATCTATAGAAGTACGTTCTATAGAACACTACTCCTATAAGATTCTCTGAAAAAAAGCTTCCATCATCAAATATGTTTGGGAAATAGTTTTTAGGTCCCTTTGGAAGCTCACAGGACATTAATATAATCAATCTGAGAAGCCCTGCTAGAGAGAACCTGGCAGGTTCTAGGTCAAGGCTTAAGCGCCAGGATTTTTTTTTTCTTTGATTGGATCTAGTATAAATATAGATGTTACCATCTTTCCTCAAAAAAAAAAAAAAAAAGTGGGGACACCTGGGTGGCTCAGGCAGTTAAGCATCCAACTCTTGGTTTTGGTTCAGGTCATGATCTCAGGGTCATGGGATCAAGCCCCATGTTGGACATGAGCTCAGTACAGAGTCTACTTGGGATTTTCTCCCTCCCCTTGCTCATGTTCTCTTTCTAAATTAAAAAAAAAAAAAGTCCATTGTCATTGAGTGAATAACTCACATGTCAGGTACTCTGCTATAGGAGCCTTCTTTTCTCTGTTGTAAATCCAGATACTTGGCATAATCAAATTAGTTTCATTTACAGGACCCCACACATTGGCTTTGTTTTAAGTGGGATAAGCCAAGAACTCATGACCATACCCACTTAGTTTTCTCACAGGCAGAGCAGGACAGGACTTAGCAATTCCCTTTTCCCGATCATTCTTTTGATTTTTTCCCCCTTATTTACCATCAGACATTTGTCTGCCTTTGTTGCTGTGACATCTTTCGTGGTTTATGTTGCTTTACTTCCCACGCTAGTAAATGCCTGTCACATAGGATGTCTGGTACGTATTTAAGTTCAGTGACTTCACTCATGCTGTAGCTCCTAGCTCAAGTAGCTCCCAGCCGGATGTGACTATAGACACAAGAGGTGTGCTAGTATAAGAATTTTGATTAAGTTTGGAAACACCTACTTTGTTCAGCTACAAGAAAACTCATTTATGTTTGGAACAATTTGGATGAGTGAACCTATTTTTTCAATGGTAAATCTTAGGAGACCTAAAAAAATATGGTACTTCTAGTTAATTTTTAATCTGTAAATTGAGATGTACTGTAAATACACATGGATATAAAAATCTCAAATTATGCTTTACCTAAGTTATCAAAATTTGTGATTTATTTTAATTGTATTTAATACATCTATTCATGATTGCCCAGGTAACCTACAGTTATACTTGCTTAGTGACCAAGTTAACCACTACCTCCACTGCAATCCAAGACCATTGTACTTCCTCTTTAGCACAGGATAGTCATTTGTCCCAGACCTTTGTTCTAGGCATCTATTTTATCAGTATCCCCCAAGCAAGCATCAGGCAAACAGGCAAGCTTCAGAAAAACTTTGGTCAGGCTGAACCTCTGTACCACGGGAAATTGGTCCTATGGAAGAACTGAGTATTTTCAGTAGAATATGGAGTTAAAAGCACAATATCTGAAATCAGACTGAATTCATGGTCCAGCCATGCCATTAGTTGACTAAGTGATGCTGGGTAAGAGATTTGGCTTGATAGGTGTTCCAAATCCTGGAAATCAGGGATGAATATTTACGTCATTAGGTTTTCATGAAGCTCAAGTGTGTTATCAAGCATCTAGGGTAGTTCCTGTCACATAAAAAGCATATAGTGTTCCTGTCAGTTGAATAAGGAAATCTTCATTCCCTGCTTAGAAGCAGCTTGAAGTGGAGTTGACTTGCCTACAAAGCAGGTATTTAAGTACCAAGATTAATGCTTTTAACTTTGCTGAAATATAAGGCAACCTACAAGTTACTCCCTGAAGACAAATGGGGAAACTTTGTTAACCAGGATTATTTTCAGAACTCCACCGTGATGAGAGTAGAGACTGCTAGAGGATGGCCAACAATGTTAGTTACTAAAGAGTTCTTTGAGCAGGATTTTTACCTTGAGAAATCACCATGTATTTCTATTAGTATTTCTATTTCTATTTAAAGACTATTAAACTAGGGAATTACTTGTTGTTCTGGCTCAAAACTCAGACTCTTTTGATGAAACCACTTCCAGTTGGCCAATCCATAATCAGATAACTTCCTTTTAATCACTGTTCTAAACATTAGTTTTCAGTGTGATGCTTAGAGTAAGATCATAATCACCTGAGAGATGGTTAGAAAGGCAAGTTTTTAAGCCTTAGCTCAGACCTACTTAAACTCTGGGGGTGGGGCCAGTAATTGATTTTCATCAGCCCTCCTTTGATTCTGATGCACACTAAAGTTGGAGAACTAGTGGTCCAGAGGATTCCAGACTAGCTCTAGGCTAATTCTACCTTAGTTTGATTGATCTTGTGGAAGAGTTTTGTTCTATACCCCTCTTAAGCTTGTAACCTTCTCTGTATTTACTTCTTGTATATACTACCTAACTTGCCAACCAGCTATGAATCTACTGAAACATTCTATTCAGAAGCTAGAAGGTCTGGAGTAGAGGCCTAGGGTATCATGGCTGTTATTCTGTTGTCATCCAAAATACTGCCCCAAACTGGAAAGAGGAGATATGAACAGCAGATAGCTTGCTTACTTTCTCTCAAATGAGAAGCTGGGCACAGGCTGGTAGCACAATCTAGTTTTATTAACACAACTGGAATAATTCATCTCCATTTCCTGATAGCCAAGTAGGACACTAACAAGGCTCCAATGATTAAGGTCCCAGAAAGGCCTGCCATCCACAGAGCTTGGGAGTTTACAGGAGAACCTGTAGGGCAGGAAGGTAGGTTAAAGTATGGCAAAACCAAGTGACTCTAGATCCTGAAAAAGACTGATGGTCTTTAGCTATAGGAAAAATAAGCTATTCAATTTGAGATTCACACTGGTCATATCAGAAAGGAATAAAAAGTAGGGAGATCAGGAAGTAGCTTTGGCTTGACTAGTGGTTCAGATAAGGGGCTTCCAGTAGCTACTTAAGTCTCCACCTACTCACCTGAGTTTTTATGGAGGTTTTCTGAGGAGTCCTTAGTGGCTTGGAGTAGAATCATGGGGCCCTTGCTAGAAATGTTAGCAGTATGGTTGTAAAAATGGATGTTAGAGTTTCTTCTTCCTGTTGGATAGAGGAAAGCTAGGGGTTAGAATTTTTTGCACATGGTGGGGTAGGAATGGGAGAGTTAGGTCCTTCAATATGTACAGCTCTGTTCTGTGTCTTAAGTGTGTAATATAAACTCAAACAGATCTAAGACTTTGTTTCTAAGACTGCTGCCTCATTTTCACCAGACTTTGGTAATAGAGATTATGATATTAGACTTTCCCCATACTGTCATTCTTCCCTAAAAGAGGTATTTGGACAGTAAAATGTTAATACTAAGACCTTTCCCTAAACTACAAAGGTAACTGGAAAGACAGTAACAAAGCAAAGCTGTTTGAATCCCATTTCTATTGACAGTTATAGGACCTTGGAAAAGTCAATCTAAGTTTTCTTTTAGAAGGGTATATATTTTGGGGTGCCTGGGTGGCTCAATCTGTTAAACGTCTACCTTTTGGACTCAGGTCATGATCCCAGAGTCCTGGGATCAAGCCCAGAATTGGGCTCTCTTCCTGGTGGGAAGCCTGCTTCTCCCTCTCCCTCTGCCTGCCAATCCCCCTACTTGTGCTCTCTCTAATAAAATCCTTAAAGACAAAAGAAAAACAAAACAAAACAAAAAGGTATATGCTTTTTTTTTTAGAAGGGTATATGCTTTTTTTTAAAGAAGAGTATAGAATATATGTCATGGGAGTGAGGTTCTGAACATTTAATGCAGTATTTTGTAACTATCATTACAGTACTATGAGTCACCCCCTCACCCCAAGAAGGGACTTGAAGCTTTAGGGATCATGAATCCCAATTAATTCAGGGGCTAGACAGGGTACATGTTAGTGGACCAGGTAGGAGTACACATACATTATAGGAAGACTGGGTCTGACCAACTAGAGTACCTACTCTGTAGTACGCCTCCTATAGATCTTCAGGCCATGTTGCTAGACATGCCTTCAAGCAGGTGTAAACAGCTCAATTTGTGAACTAGCCAGATAAGTGTTTCATTAGACTGAGCCATGTGTAGGTCATAAGCCAGTTTGATTCCTCGCTTGGTTTTTTCCATATACATTTTGACTAAGGCTGAGACTTACCGGAGGATTTATAGCTTATATTTAAAAGGCCTGGAATTCTAGGAAGCTGATTGTCTGTTCTACTGCATCGTAAAAAACACCTAAAGCAGCCTCATTAGTAAGATGAATCTTTGCTTTGAATCATTTGCCCACAGGCTAAAGAAGGTTAGCAGTGGGACTCAAGATTATTTCAAGTTTGTCCTCCAGTGTGGACAGCTTGGATACTCACGCCTGGCAACAGGACAGGTTATCATACAGGATGGTGTCCCAGCAGGCTGGCAGACGGATGCGCTACAGTGTAGATACACCTGGAAGCCAATAGAATTGAGATCATGGTATAGAACCACATCACAAGTCTTCAGACTTAACTCCCCCAGAAGAAGTTGAAAGAAAGTTACCAGAGAATCTTGACATTCCAAGCTGATATCATAAGAACACTAAAGAACTAGAGTCTAGTAGGCAAATGTCACTCATGCCTTTGGGATCAATGATGGCTCTGAAGGAGTACCAACAGCCCCGATTAAAGGGCACCCCTGACCAGAGAGTGGTAGGATATGGAAACAATTCTGAGTTGGGGGGTTCTGAGCCCTAAGAAACACAGTTGGAAGCATCGTACCGGTCCCCCAAGTGCCCTCTTTGTCACTGAGTCCACAAAGCTGAAGGTGAAGATGCTGAAGCGCTGATAGTAAGATGGAAACGGAGGATCCAAGGCTTTCTGGACAGGGATCAGCTGCGTCTGATAGTTGTCTCCAGTGTAGGGGCATCTAAGCAAAGATATCCGGCAGTCAGGAGGGGCTTTTTGGAGGGGCTTTTCTGAGGGACTCCAGCACAGGTGCATGGAAGAGCTGCTTACCCTTTCACCAGCATGGGCCACTGGAGGTGATGCTGAGGGTTTGTGCTGGGTGTGGCCCAACAGTAATGGAGGAGCAGCCCCAGGTAGGGGTCTGTTCTGTGCCGGAGAGAGACCTCCACGTAAATGGGATCCCGAAGTAGCTTCACCACTGGGTAGTCACCAGCAGTGTAGTAGGAGCCATAGTGCTTATCTGCAAGAGGCCGAAAGGGGTTGAAGCAATAACACCAGAATTAGGAACCTCTAGATGCTGGAGAGAGAGCATATATACATAAAAACCTCTAGCAAGTATTTTATTACCAAGTTGTTCCCTTAATGCCCAGAAAAGAGATAGGGCTTTAGACTGTAGGCCAGATGCTCCAGCCAAGAGGGTCTTACCTTTGGCAATCTTGAGTTCCAGAGTGAGGGGTCCAGGCTGGGTCTCAGGATGGGGTGGTGGGAGCGTAAAAACCTGGACATTAACCGGGAAGGCATTGCTACTGATCGAGTAGCTGCAGCTAACTCGAAGCCTAGAGAGAAACAAGAGCTTTGTTAGCTAGTGTGGGTGATAGGATAGGCCATGTCACCTTTCAGTTTTTAAAGGTTTTAGGAACCATTACATGCTAGGAGCTGGACAAGTTTGTAAACATGAGGGGTATGTTACCTGAGCTTGTAGGAGCTAGATCTTAGTTGGGGAGACCAATATGTAGATGGGATCAGAGTCCATGTAGTACTATGAGAAACATGTGCTTTCTGTAGAGAGGGTAGTCAGGGGAGAGCTTGCAGGGAGAAGACTTGAAGGAAGATAGAAAGTAACGGAGGTAAGAAGAGGGAGAGAAACAGCTGACAGAACAGAGAATGGAGACCAGGGTTTGTCCTTCTGTAGGATCTTCATGGGACTTCAGTCTGATGTTGCGGAATAGTGAGTGAGGGGTGGAGGATGTTCGAGGAGGTTGGGCTGGAGAGGGAAGTAAGAGGTGTTTCACACAGGGTCCTTCAGGTTATGTTCATGATGTCAAGTTTAAGCTGTGGCAAGAAAATGAGGAAGCTTTAAGTGTGCAGTCTTCTTGGAGGTGTTGAGGGGATTCTTTTTGTTACAGCATGGACCATGGAGGGAGAAAGCCAAAATGAGAAAAAGGAAGTCCCAGCAAGTGAAATAGGAGTCCAGGGAGTTTGAGGCTTAGAAGAGCTTGGTGGCAGTGATGCGGGGTGACTTGATCAAATAATGGTCCATGAGATTGGACAACCAAGGCAGGAGACAGGTTCTCTTGTCATGAGGAGAGGTTCTGTAGATTCAGGGCTTTCCCTAGAAGTCCTGTTTTATGGAAGGGAAGGCATTCTGGTCAAGTGGCCTCAGGTTAGCCTAGGACCTTACCTGAAAATACTGTCACGGGTGATAGAACCATGGCTCCAAGTTCTCACATCTTGAGTTGCTACCAGCTCATTTTCATATACTGCCTGGTCTCCAATGATCTAGAAGTATGGGGAAAGAGTATTATAATTCCTGCTAGCCAGGTACTACTTCACTCAGAACTTGCTCTGAGTCAAGTACTTCTTTTTTTTTTTTTTTTTTTTTTAAGATTTTATTTGACAGAGAGAGACAGCCAGCGAGAGAGGGAACACAAGCAGGGGGAGTGGGAGAGGAAGAGGCAGGCTCCCAGCGGAGGAGCCTGATGTGAGGCTCGATCCCAGAACTCCGGGATCACACCCTGAGCTGAAGGCAGACGCTTAATGACTGAGCCACCCAGGCACCCCTGAGTCAAGTACTTCTGATTTTAGGCTGCATTTTCTGTTCCTTGAGCAGAGGCAAAAGCAGGTGGCAACTAGCCTGGGACTAACTTTACCTCAGGATAAGGCAATAGGGCTTTGAGTACTCAAATGAGGCAGCCAGGAACATGACCACCAATGTCAGCCAACCTCCCTGCTTGCTTCCTGGGCAATGTGGAAAGAAGAACTTATTACTTGTTCCTCTGGTCTATGGCTTGGTAGAAGTGCCAGCCCCTTGCTGGAGCACAGCTGTGGTCTTAGATGAACGTCCAGGGGAGGTTTCTGCTTTCTCAGTGATGAAGCATTCTTCTGTCCTAGAGACCATCATATACACCAAGCAGTGGTCAGCTGTCTCCTTCATGGCTAAGATATTCCACTTCTCCCTCCAGTCACTAGGACATTTCTATCTGACTTCTAGAGTTAGGAACAGAGCCAAAGGTCAACTGTTCTTACCCGTCTCGTGGTCCCACAGGAATTAAATGGAAACCAGAAGAGGGCAAAGGTACGTGTTGCCATCACAGGAGTACATTCATGGTCATTCCTGAAGGCCAAGCGCACAGAATTTAAGAGCAGCGGGGGTGAGGTCACCTTCCGAGACACGGCAATGGAGAAGTGGCCATCTTGGGTACAGTGTGAGGTCACTGAAAAACCAGAGTGACTGTGCTGAAAACAGGTCATACCTCCTGTTACTGAGCCAGCTAAATATTTGGTTTTGGTCCCTCCCCCTGAGAGATTGGCAGTCCCACCTAGTGGACTCTGCAAGTTCAGCTGTCCAGAGCTTAACTGAAGCACTGAAGGAGCACTTGAACGGAGCCCCTCGATTTGAATGTTGCCTCCACTGCTTACTGGGCAACCTTAGGCAAAGCATCTAACCTCCTTGCTCTAGCTTCATTTATAAAATGGGGATAATAGTACTTGCTTTGTTTTACTTACCAGTATTCAGAGCTTAGAATAGAATGTGACATATACATGTTTTGCATTAGAAAACCTTAGAGTAGGATTTGGGAGACACAGGAGGCAGTCTTTGAAAGGAGGTCCTCTAGGCACTTAACCTATTCCCAAGGTGGCTGATAGTCTTAAATTTCTGTCAATTAGCTATTATATTGCAAGTAGACTTAGCTTCTGGAGTTCATTGAATATTTTGGTTTCTAGGGGAAATGACAAGGCAAGGCTGTGGAAAGTGATCACTTGGGGTCAAGTATTCTAGGATACGCTCATTGCTTATACACTAACTTCTGGTTGTCTTTAACATTTGTCTTCTGGGGGTAGGCTGAAGGGAAGATCACTCTTCTCCGGATTTAATTGCAAGTTATTGGTACTTTTCTTTAGCTGGTTTCAGAGATGCATTAACTCACCTGTGTTTCCATAGTAACAGGAATTCACCTCCAAATTGTAGCAGCAACCAACCTTTTCACAGTCTCCTTGAGTGATGGGTGAAGGAGCACATGGCAGCCTGTCCCACACTGGGACAGAGTTACACAGGTCAGCGTTTGGAGCATCTAGGGCTACATTTTGAAGAGGGGAGCTAGATAACAAAGTTGGGTCTTAAAAAAAAAAAAAGAAGATGATCATTTCATTACAAAGTATCAAAATTCCCACCGATGTCCAGATGATCAGGGTAGGTCCATATTATATACTAGCGATTAAGTTTTAGAAACTTAAGTAAATATTAAGTCCCCTGAAATTAGTACTTTTTGAAAGAACACCAGCAAGATCAGTAGAAGCAGTGGGGAGCTTTTTTCCTTCAAGCTAAGGATTCTTCTGTTCCGTAGAGGTGCTTCTCAATCCTCCTGTACCGTGAGTTACCGGGGGATCTTTGAAATGCAGGTTCTAGTACGGCAGATCTGGTCTGGGGACTGGGGTTCTGCATTTTATCAGTGTTACCCCTCTGGATTATATTTTGGGTACAAGGCAGAGGAGAAGAGTGAGCTACAAGTTTGAATCCCTTAAGACTTTGAGGTAGGGCTTGCAGAGGGCAAGACAAGATTTGCTGAAGCTGAGTAGGGGTCACACTTCCTGCTAATTCCCCAATTAAGTGATTAAGTAGCCTCCAGCTGAAAGGGCTGAGCCGTGTTTTCAGGGCACAGTTGATTCTCAGAGGCATTTGCCAAGTATCCTTAATAGCTTTAGCTTCCTTCCCTACACTTAAGGCCCAGGAGCTCCTGGTTTTGGACTGATTCTTGTTTGAATCCCAGCTCTGCCGCTCACCAAGAGCTTACCAGTGGGGGGCAGCAGTAGTACGTACAGTACTGGGTTGGGGCGGGGACGGTGAAGCCCACTGCCTCCCCAGTGCCTCGCACCAAGTAATCGAATCACTCAAGTGGTAGTTATCTTAAGGACCGCATGTGCAGGGTAGCTGGATGTCACTGTCACCACACAGAGCTGGTAGAAGAGGCCCAAGAGCACCTTCCAGGAAGCTCAGCACCACCCAGACCCTGCCAGTTTCCAGCCTTTACCTGGGGAATCCACAGGACACTTGAGCAGCTTTGTCTTTGTAACCATGCTGCGCCCAGACACATCTACTCCTTCAACTCCAAGTAGCATGATATAGTGGGGGTCCTGGGGAGTCTCCTCTGATGGTGGTGCAGAGGGTCTCAGCATTCCTGGTGACTGGGTCGTCCTCACCCACTCAGTGATGTAGCAGCCGCTGTAAGAGGCTTCTAACACCAGGGAGCTGCCTGGGCCCTCCCTTAGCCAGGTACCACAGCCAGAGTCATTCTGCAGCCTGTGTGGCTGCCCAAGGTTGTCTGCAGGGCAGGGAGGAGCAAAAAGCACAGGTGGTCAGTCGCCACAGTCCTCAGTGCTGGGCAAGGACAGCCGGCTTTGCTGTCAGACCCCAAGGGGCAGCAGCAAGAAGAGAGAGGAACAAGAGGGGACTCCAGTTGGGAAGAGAAGTTATATTTTAGACGATTCAGTCTGTAGGCAAGGCTGCAGAGTTTACCAAAGGGGGAAAGTGTTAGGAGGGGAAGCTAGAGGGCTAAGCCGAGTGAGTCATCAAACTTACCCCAAGCTATTAGTGTAGGAGCCGCTGTCCCCTGGCTCAGGTTTATGGTGAACTGAAGACTCCATAGCCCGCAGTGGAGTTCACCAGGATAATCTGGTTCCTTGGTCTTCTGGTGGCCACTCAAAGCAAGAGACAAGGGAAAACAGAGCAAGATGGACTGTAGCAGCCACATAGCGCCGCTAGGAGCCCCCACTGGCCGTAAGACCTGCCGAGTTTCCCAAGAACCAGAGCTCCCCATGCTCCGTGAGGTTCTTTATATACATAAGGAACTGGCTTCAGGAGCACACCTGTGTATGTGCAGGTGGGGCTCCTTTGGAAAGGGTGATTCTTCCAGCTTCATTCACTTCAGGCCATAGTCTGCAGCTGCATCACTCTAAACATTGCAATCCGGGCAATTCTGAGCTCAAGAAAAATGTGGTACCTTTTAGCTAAAAGAGGCTTCCCCAAAGTTGCTCAGGGTAGCACTTATTCTAGTATTTTATTGACTTTAGAAGTCTGTCGTCTAGCATTTTGCACATTTGGGTATGAATCTGAGCTCTGCCATTTGGCTAAGTTAAAATCTTTTGGAAACTCATTTTTCTCCTGTAAAATGGGAATAATATCTCTGGGTAGTTGTAGTCTTGAGGGTTAAGTGAGATATTCTGTGTAAAGTGTGTGGCAAATACTTAGCCAAAGAGCACTCAGTCAACCCTTTTGGGACCTTTAAGGACCCCCATCACCTTCATGGTTCTAAGCTTTCCCAAGAAGTCACTGCACATTTGGAGCCTGGCTTGAAATTTCACAGAAGTTTAACCTTGATTCCGAAAAAAAGCTGATTTAGAACCTTTCCCTGGTCCTAAGAGAGAGTTCCACCACTGGAGTCTTTTCTTGACAAATTCTAAAGCTTTTATTTGCCATAGTTATCCCATTGGGCTGCCCTATAGGACCTAAGTGAAAATGTGGATCACAGTGTGAATTCCCCAAAGGAATTTTTCCTCTTATGGATATTTCAAAATCTCTCAACACTTCCCTGTGTTTTAGACATATTTTCATAAATATGTAGGAGTTTCTTATTTGCTTGGTTTCCACATTGTTGTTCTCCTTACAAAGTATATGGTTTATGTGTTCTGGGCCATAGCATCAGACCAGGTTCTAGAGACATTCTAAGAGATTGAGGAATGGATGGATATCCTCCTCACTGGTGAGTCAGGGCCATGAAAACTGGCTTCCATGGTTTTTCCCCAAAATGACCTTCTGATTATATTTAGCCCAATATTTATCATACAAAAACATTGCCCAAGTCAGCAGAAGTCTAGCCAAACACTGAGAATGTATGTACAGGTATCTCTAATTCTCGTCAACTAGTAGAAGAGAGCAAATAAGCATTATCTTCCCAGGGAAGCTGGATGACTCATTTAACCATGTGGTAACAGAAAACATTGAAGGAATGCAGACTCTGCCCTCCTGGGTGGGATGTGGCTTCCTGAGATCCTCTGTCTACACTGGATTTGGCCACTGGCCTGACACACCCCATTTACTCGCTCACAGGACTTACCCCGTTGGATTCTAAGGGCCTCTTATTTTTCATTACAACCTGAATGCCTTAGACAGTGTGTACTCCGTGTTCACTGAGTCAAGAATGAAATCAGCGAATGTGCTTTCATTGGTGGCCATGTCCTAAGGCTAACCGCCTTGAAAATGTGGCTCCAACTCAACCTCGAGCTGTTTTTCCTCCAAGTCCCTGTATATGTGATTTCAAGTTTAAGAAAGAAAGGGATGTGTGTTATGTCTTGGTAGCTTAAAGGCCAGTCTCCCCACTAGACTTACGAGTGCTGTTCTCTAAAGTGGGGAAAGATCAAGGAGAGCTGCTCTTTTTGGAAATGCTCTGGGGCAGTGTAGCATCATGGTGATTTGGATTTTGGCGACGAATGAAGCTGGGTACAAATTCTCAGTCATTACTGCCTAGCCCTGTGACCTCTGTCAGTGAGTTACAGCTTTCACATCTGTGAAGTGGGGATAGTAACACCTACCTCACATGTGAGGTATTAGTACAACACAGAGATGTTGTTTGGTGAAATAAGATAATATGTGTACAGCACTTGTTACAACACTTGCTGCATAACTGTTACTTGTCAGAGTGTTGGAATGTCAGCAAGACCAGTCCACCTGCTTGGGACACAAAGGTGAAGCAGGTGCCAAGCAGTGGCCTCCTTGGATTGGTGGGGAGTCTGAGGGACCAGCCTGTCCTGGTGGGATCACATTCTCTAGTGAGGTTGTGTGTTTACAGAATTAAGAAATGAACATATAAATCTGAAACTGGTTTGAGATATCTGAAGGTCCACCCAGGCTCATAGCAGTCACCCTGATGCCACAGAGGATGAAGGATGAGTTCCCAGGAGAATTTGCCAGCAGGGCTGGGGTTGGGTGGTTTCATGCTTGCTCACTCCTGTGCTAAATCCTCTGAAGACACATTCATTCAACTACACCACTCAATTTCGGGAGAGAAAATGCACTGATAGCATGTGATCCACTTTGAGGAGCCCCAAGTTTAACTGATAAGACATCCTGTCCCCCTATTATCTCCAAAGTAATGCTCTGCTTTTTGAATTTTGGAACGACAAGTGCTGTTTTATATTAAAATCACTCGATCACTTAAAAATAATGTTAGTGGAATTACATACAGAATACAAACTGACATAACTTGTAGAGACTTACCAAAAGCCCTGTAATCATGGTAACATTCCTTTGACCCATAGTTTATAGGCATATTTAAGGATCCACCTTGTGTCATCTACCAAAGGACTGGGGAGTTCTACACAGCCAGCTAAACTGCCTGTAGTGGTTAATTTTATGTGTTAACTTGATTGTGACATGGAGTGCCCAGATTAAACATTTCTGGGTATGCCTGTGAGGGTGTTTCTGGATGGCATTAGCATTTGAATCTGTGAGCTCAGAAGATTGCCCTCCCCCATGTGGCCTAAATGGAACAACAGATGAGAAAGGAAGAACCCCCCCTCCCTGCCCCAACTCTGGCCACCTTTTTAATTCCTGCCTAGTTGCTTGAGCTGGGGTAGTGATCTTACCCTGCTCTTGGACTAGAATTTACACCCTTCGCTCCCTGGGTTCCCAGCACTTCAGACTTGGACTGGAATTATGCCACTGGCTTTCCAAGGCCTCCAAGTTTATAGACAGCAGATCACAGGACTTCTCAGCCTTCATAAATATGTGAGCCAATTGCTCATAATAAATCTCTATGTGTGTATATATATATATATATATATATATATATATATATATATACAATTCCTTCTGTTTCTCTGGAGAACCTTGACTAAGACCCTGCCCACTCCTCATTTCCAAGTCTGCCACTGAGGGTCCCTGTAAGAGGGAAGGACAGGGTAGTTTCTGCCCTTGGGAGAAGGCAAACTGTGATTTCCAGAAACCTTGTTCAATCAGGGCATATTTTCCCTGAGTCATATTTGAAGGTTTCAATTTAAACTAGAGAGCAAGGGTATCGCTATGCAGTTTGCTAATGTTCCCTTTATAGGAATATGGGCACACACAGTGATTTCTCTAGAGATTGGTTGCATTTTTTTCTTTCTTAAAGTTATTTATTAGAAAGAGAGAGAGAACACATGAGCAGGGGCGTGGGGGAAGGAGAAGAAGGAGAAGCAAACTCCCTGCTGAGCAGGGAGCCCAACGTGGGTCTTGATCCTAGGACCCCGGGAGCACGACCTGAGCCGAAGGCAGACACTTAACTGACCGAGCCATCCAGGCGCCCCTAGAGATTGGTTGCATTTTGATAGTACTGGGGTTGCTATAGAGCTTTCTGGCCATTCCTCGGGATAGGCACTTACAGTGTTTCCCTTGCTGTGACTGGAGTGTGTCCTCCTGGCTGGAGGGTGAGGTATGGGGTAAACAAAGCCCCAGGAAACACTCTTCAAGTCTGATAAAGCAATAATCAAAATTATCCCCAAATATGGAGGAGCGATTAGACCATTGTGTGTGCTAATCAGTAATTAGGGAGCAGTGAGGGAGCACCCAGCTGCTCTCGGCATGTGGTGGAAATTAGGACACTTCTCTTCTGAAGGAAGATGTCAAACTTAATTTGCTGTAA
The DNA here is from genome assembly GCF_023065955.2 of Ursus arctos. Lineage (NCBI taxonomy): Eukaryota > Metazoa > Chordata > Mammalia > Carnivora > Ursidae > Ursus > Ursus arctos. The sequence goes on along the minus strand of NW_026623089.1, from coordinate 81,476,622 downwards.
GTACTTACATGGTTTCTCTTTTCAACAAGCAAGAATGAGATGCAAGCCTGAGTCAGTTGTGAGGTGATGAGTCCCATTGCTGGGCCTCTTCTTTCGACTCCCTGTCTCCATCCTGGGCCACACAATACACCTCCCTAGTGCCCACTCTGCTCTGAGCTTGTCTTGCCCCTCCTCTCCACCCCTTTCTTTGCCACCAGGACCAGTGGCCACCTGTAAGGAGAAAGATCCTTCCCCTTTCACAGGCAGGAAAACCCAGCCAGAGAGCTTTTTGGACTTTGAGAGGAATGTCAGCATATTGGTATTCCTCTCTCTTGAAGTGGAAGGGGAGTTTAAGAAAGAGGTAGGAGAGTAAATTGCTAAAAAAAAGAAAAAGAGCTGAAATTAAGGACTTTGGGGTAGGGATTTACGGATACAGTTGCTGTTTCTGGTTCATATAGGGTGTCACCTGAAGTGATGCCCCCCACTCCTTCATTACGCTCATCTACTGAAGGGTAGGGCACCAGTCATATTGGATTAAGGCCCATTAATTATGACCTCATTTTAACTTCATTACCTCTGTAAAGACCCTATCTTTAACATGTCTTTGTTAGGCATAATTCAACTCAAAACGTCTTGCAAAACATTGTAAAGCTGCATCAACAAAACCAATCTTTGTTTGGGCCTTTTTTTCCCTTAATATTTGGATGACATGAGAAATGTGTGCATGTGAATGCCTTTGTTTCTTCACTTTCAGAATTTTTATTTCCTTGTTAAAATTCCTTTTAAAAATTCCCAACCATGCTTTGGCAAAACCGAAGGGATTTTTATTCATTTTTTATCTGTTTATTGTTTAAAGTTTTTATTTTTATTTATTTACTTTTTTTTTAGAGAGGAGAGAGGGAAGGGGGAAAGGGGCTGAGATCATGACCCAAGCTGAAATCAAGAGTTGGATGCTCAACTTACTGAGCCACCCAGGTGCCGTATGATGATCATATGGTTCTTACCCTTTCTTTTATTGATATGATGTATCATGTTGATTGATTTGTGAATCCTGAGCCACCCTTGAAGCCCGGGAATAAATCCCATTTGATCATGGTGAATGACTTTTTTTTAATGTACTGCTGCATTCTGAATGGTAGTATTTTGTTGAGGATTTTTGCATCTATGTTCATCAGGGATATTGGTCTGTAGTTCTCTTTTTTCATGGTGTCTTTATCTGGTTTTGGTATCAGGGTAATGCTGACCTCATGGGATGAATTTGGAAATTTTCCTTCTAAACTAAAGGGATTTTAATGTTCCTTTTTGTTTAGAAGAAAGGGATTAGTAATGCACACCATGGCTGAGTTGGTTGGTACCAATGGACTGTTCTGGTTTAGAAAGCAGGGCAGACCTGGTGAGCCAGGACAGCTGAAGGATAGAAAATTTAGGGGTAGAGGTGCAGCCCACTTGGAAGTCATGCCCACTTTGGTCATTGCAATTGTTCTCAGCTGACTGCAGTCAATTGGGTAATTAGTTTACAAATGTTATATCTCATGATATACTCAGGTTTCTTAAATTCTACCCTAACTTGTAACCAGGATATAGTCTTGCTTTTCTAACCCGGAGCATTTACTCTTCATGTGATGACTACGGTCTCACCTCTGTTGGACCAGCTCCCTACTTTCACTTGGAGCTTATGTTCTCCAAAGACTTGTCCCTGGACCAGCAGTGTCAGCCTCAGCTGGCGACGTATTAGAAGTGTAAATTTGAGAGTCTGGCTCCAGACCTGGTGAATCAGAAGCTCTGGTGTGGGCACCAGTAGTGTGTGATTAAGTCTTCTAGGTAGTTCTGACACATATTCAAGTTTTGGAACCAGGGCCTTGGCGTAGGCCCTCTTCTCCTCTTCTCTTCTCCATGAGCCATTTCCTGATCCCCAAACTGGGGATCATTGCCTCTTGATTTGGTTTCCAGTGCTCTCTGTGTACCTCTTGGGACCATTACAATCTGGTATTCTTCTTCCCCTCATGGATTATAATGTCTTTGAAGGCCGTGTCATACTCACCTTTGAATTCTCCACATGATTTGCTCATGTGCTCAGACAGTATTTTTGAGATGAGAGAACTCTGAGTATGTATTTATTTATTGCACCATGCTTCCAAGGGGAGCCAGTTTTGCACGCCCTACTTCACATTTGCCACCAGCCTGTGTTTTTGTGCTTATCTCACCATGTGAGTAAAAACTTCCTGTTATCTTCAGGCTAAGATGCAGGCTCCTTGGCATGGCCCCCAAATCCTCCCCAATCATGTCCCTGCCCACAGGCCCAGGGCAGCCTTTTTGGTCCTGGTGGCTGGACAAATGGAATTTCTCTGAGGTTTCCCAAACCTACTCTGACGTCTCCTACCCTGTGCTGTGGCCTGTGCTGTTTTTTCTTCTGGAACACCCTCTCTAGCTGTGTCTGCTTGTATGCTCCTGCTTGGCTTATTTTAACCTACGTCATTGCATTGTAAAAAAGTGTATTTATTTATTTATTTATTTACTTGAGAGACAGAGCACACAAGTGGGGGGAGGGGCAGGGGGAGAGAGAGAATCTCAAGTAGCCTCCCCATTGAGTGTGGAGCCCAACCTGAGATCATGACCTGAGCCGAAATCAGGAGTCAGACACTCAACCAACTGAGAACACCAGGCGCCCTGTCTTTGCATCTTATTCTTTCATATGTGTGGCTGAAGCATCACCTCCTCTGGAAATCCTTCTCTGGCCACAGGCCCCTGGGGCTGGGCTGGGGGCTGTGTTGTGGGGCGCCTCAGTGCCTCGTGTTCCTACAGCCCTTCTCAGTGCATCTTAATTGTTACTTCCTCTGTCTGGGGCCTTCTCAGCTGTACGGTCTTGTGTCCCTTCTACTTTAGTGCCTTCAACACAGCAAGGCCTCAATAAATAATTCCAGAATGGGCAGATAATGTTCTGGGAATAAGGCTTAAAGGAAATTTAAGTAACCTATAGAATGCACCTCCTACCCTCTTGCATCTGTCCTGCATTCTACACTGCTGACTAGCAGTCCTATTTGCATCCAGTTAAATAGAGTTTTCTTTACTTTCTTTACAATCTTCCCCAGAAGTGGGACTAGTTAAATGATTCTGCCAAAGCATATTTGTGCATATACAAAAATATATCTTGGAGACGAGCAGCCGCTAACTGGGTTCGTTTCACTCTAAGCAAATATCAATGGAAGCATAACATTTTTCTGTTAAGATCTTTTTATCCAACCCGAACACAAATTACTCAAGTCATACAGTTAGTGAATGTTCTGGGAATCAATCATGTTAATTAATGTGGCACCTGGGTGGCTCAGTAAGTTGAGCATCCAACTCTGGATTTCAGCTCTGGTCATGATCTCCAGGTCATGAGATCGAGCCCTCCATCAGGCTCCATGCTGGGCTGGGTGGGGACTCTGCTTAAGATTCTCTCTCTCTCCCTCTTCCCCTCTGTCTCCTGGCTCACTTATACCTGCACTCTCTCTCTCTCCCTCTCTCTCAAAAAACACATCTGTTATGGGTGGGGACTCTGCTTAAGATTCTCTCTCTCTCCCTCTTCCCCTCTGTCTCCTGGCTCACTTATATCTGCACTCTCTCTCTCACCCTCTCTCTCAAAAAACACGTCTGTTAATTCCACTCTATGTACAAACAACAAGTAACATTCACTGAGCTGCTATTCTGGATCAGGTATTTTCCTAGATTGTGGGGATGGAACTCCGCTTTCTCCTGCCCTCATTTTCCTGTTCTCCTCAGACATACTCCCTGCCACATACTATGCTAGGCTCGGGGGGTCTAGTAGTAAATAGGAGGTACTCGGTCTCATGGAATTTACAGATGAGATGCTTTCTGAACAACAGTTAATCACACATGGATTCCTATGCCTAGCCCAGTATCTGGCAATGGAAACTTGAAGAATGAATAAATGAATACAGCTATAAAATCATGGATAAACCAATTTCAAATGTTTCTGTACATTTCAGTTAAGAACAACCAGCAGCCAGTTTTATCAGGGCATGTGGTTTGGGGGCTGTCCTTTCTGACAAGGTGCCAAGTATTCCAGAGAATGCCTCCAGTATTCATCTCCTCCATGTATTTCTCACTCTCCTCCTTTTCCTTTCTTCCTTCACGTGACCGAGGAGTGATAGGTTCGAATCCAAGCTAGAAAACCTATTCAAGGTTGCTTTTTTATTTCCCCTCAAACTTCAAAGCCCTCATTTTACAAAGGCATCTGATTTCCTTGATGCCAATAAAATTTTAAGGAAGATTCCTCCAAATTCAGCAGGAGCCTATGAACAACTAGCTTTTGGGCTGGTGTCTCTGACTGGGGGATACACAGGTTCCAAAGGCCAAGGGGGTTGCCCCTGTGAGTCTCCACTAGAAACTGACTGCAGACTCACCCAGTGTCCTCTGATGGAGGACACACAGCCCCTCCTTGCTCCCTTACCTCCACTCCTACTGATACTTTGCACAGCTTTATTACAGAAATTTCTCCAGAACTGATGAAAATCGTTGCAGGGACAAATTGAGGTAACAGCTGGAGAAAGATTGCTTGTGGATCGGAGATGCAAATTGGCCACGGCATTGGGTAATAAATGACTCCAATCTGTGTAAGAGGCTGGGGTCATGCTTATTACAGCCCCATGCACCCACACTGGTGAGAGCTAGACTCTGGCAGGGATTTATCACAGAGTCTATTAAAAATGTCATTAGTGAAAAATTAATATTACAAAACATTTTAGAAGGGCTGAAGCAATCATGTCACTTTAATAACACACGACAGTTCCCATAAATACCCTTTATTTTTTCCTTAAGCAGAAAATGAGGAACAGGCCAGGATTATCAGAGCTCACCCTCGCTTTCCAAATTGCAAACTGAAACTGTTGATCATTTCGTTTCTTTCTTCTTAAATTGGGTTGTGTTGTTGACTTGTTGTGTGACAGGTAATGCCTTCCCTTTATTTAAAAACATAGAAGACTGTGGCCTTTGGAGGTAAAGCAATTGCTTCTCATCAGTTGAAAATCATAAGCTTGAAGATGGATTTTTAGGGAGCTTTTTTCTTGCAGTAAGTACCGAGCTATGTGTATAGCATCCTTTTCGGTGCTTTGAACGGGGGAAAAGAAGACATTTTGATGGAGTTCACAGCTTAATAGCAAAAGCCTTAGGAGTTGAGGGACCCTTCCAAAGACACCTCATTTCAACCCTTGGAATTCAGGCACTTCCACAGAGTAGCCAGGGAAATGATCTCACTGGCCTCATTTAAACTCTCTCCTTGATTAAGCATCTGCAGTTGATCCTTGAACAATGTAAGGATTAGGGTGCTGGCCCCCTACAGAGTTGAAAATCCATGTATAAATTTTGACTCCCTCAAAACTATTGCCTGTTGTTGACCAGAAACCTTACCGATAACATAAACAATTAATACCGATCTTATATGTTCCAGGCTGTATTCTTAAATAAAGTAAGCTAAAGAAAATAAAACGTTAAGAAAATCGTAAGAGAAAATACGTTTATAGTACTGTACTTATCGAAAAAAATCTACCTACATAGAAGTGGACCCGTGCATGGGGCACCTGGGTGGCTCAGTCATTAAGCATCTGCCTTTGGCTCAGGGCGTGATCCCGGCGTTCTGGGATCAAGCCCCACATCAGGCTCCTCCGCTGGAAGCCTGCTTCTTCCTCTCCCACTCCCCCTGCTTGTGTTCCCTCTCTCACTGGCTGTCTCTCTTTCTGTCAAATGAATAAATAAAATCTTTAAAAAAAAAAAAAGTGGACCTGTGCAGTTCAAAGTTGTGTTGTTCAAGGGACAACTATATGATATGCTATAATTGTGCTAGGAATTGAAAGGAGTGATAATAATAATAATAAAACTCAAAGGAACAAATCTAAATTTTTGAACAGTAAAGAAAATCTCAGACTTACTATTAGAGATGGAAGCAGTTTTAAAGATCTTATTTTTTATCTAAGAAAATGGAAGATTGTTGGTTTTGCTCAGAGTAGTTAGGAATGGCTGAGAATTGGAACAAGAAACTAGGGCTTTTGATTATATAGAGTACGAGTTCAGAACTCAGATGGGAGCCAAGGCAAACCCAATGAAGCAATGAATAAATAATGCAAACAAATTCTAAACAATAACATAAGATGTTATATAACCAAGTGAAAAATGCGTGATGCTAGCGAAGGAGTGAGGACTTCAGAGTAGGGTGAGGCCAATGACATTGGAATTGAAGCTGTCCAGAGGTGGAATTTGGGTTCTTGCTGAGGATGGTCTGGTGGGAAAGGAAAGATGGTAAGGAAGGAGGTTAGTCTAGATTTGATGAATGAGTGACCAGTGAAAACTCAATGACTAAAGCCATGAAGGAACACTCAGAACCAGGAATCAACAAGATGTAGGTGGGAAACAGTAAAGTATCATGCCTGGTGGAGCAGGTTTCTGTTGGGAGATACATTTAACAGGAGCTGCCCTTTAGCTCCTTTCACGTGCCTTGCATCGGGAGCAAATGTACAGGGTGAGTAATTTAGATCTGGAGATGTATATACTTGAATGTCAGACCTGGAACCAGAATCTAGCTCTCCTAAAACTAATCCTAAGGACTTTTCCATGGAAACAAATACCTTCTTCCAGCTGTGTTCTCGGGTGGTGTGTACATATGCATTTTCCTTTGTGTATTTCAAAAACGTGGATTCTTGCTTGCCAAGTTATATAAGGAATCTGGATTTTGTCTCAGCTTGGGAAACCATCAGTTAATTAAGAAAAAAAAAGAAATTTAAAAGGAAAACACCAAGATGACAGTGATGATGATGGTGTTGTGGATTTCAGGAAGGGGTCAGAGTGTGAGAGAGAATTTGGAGTAAATACTATCAAAATAAAAACAGAGACAGTTTGGGGGAGGTGAGGCAGTTCTTCAGGCCTCCTCTTTTATCTACATACTAATGATACCTTTCCCTGAAACTGTAAGGAATTCATTTTGGTTGGAAATTCCAAGTTTTCTCCCAAGTGATCAGGCTGATTGCTCATGCTTCCCCTATCCCATCTGCAGCCTTTTCTCTCCTGCTAAATGATGTGGCAAATTGACATTTCTGTAACAGCACAGAAAGAAAAAAACAACCAATAACCTGTTTTTGATTTATGCACTGCATTTTCATGCTCCGGGGCATAGTTAATTTAGCAGAGGCTTGAAATGAAGGAGAAAGCATTCAAAGTCATGTGGGGATTTGATAATACCATTGGATTTAAAGTTATTTGTATGACTTTGGAAATAATTAATTCTCCAAACCTTCTTTATTTTCAAACAGAGGTTTTTAGTCTATGGGTATACAAATAACCCCTTGACAATAAGTGAAACCCTCAGAGTGTGGGATGTTGGCCAGGTGTTCGCTAATGCAACCAGGCATTGAATGCCATTCCAATTCAACGTCCCAAAGGGAGCAGAGGCTATTGCAACCGCCTGTCTTCTAGGAAGGAAGAAAATTTGGCCAGGGATTGAGGAGGCCTGGGTCCTAGTTCCAGTAGATTATTCTACGTGCAATGTCTTCATCCTTGGACTTGCTGTCTGAGGGCTCGCATGTCAGAGTTGTGAACTCACGTGTTGCTGAATGCATGACAAGCTAGTTGTGGGATCTTGGGATCTTGTACATTTGCTTGTCTGGGTGTCACTTTCCTCTGCTGGGAAATAAAAACATCCTCGTTGATCATCTTTCCTGCACTAAAATCCTATGACTTAGGCCTTGTGTAACTGAAGCTTATTTTATTTAATTATCATTTTGACTCATTCTGGTAAAAATGTTAGCTGTGGCCTGTGATGTATAAATTGAAGTTTTCCTAACAATTTTGCTTATGATGAAAATTCTGTTTTGGGCAACCTCACTTTTTAAAAAAAATTATATGTAGATAGTATGAATTGTTAGGTGTAAGAGATCATACCAAGACCAGTGAAATAAAATATTATTTTAAAAAATGGATAGTTTTCTGTTAAATGTTTGTCAGGGCACATTACCTTGATCCATTCAGCTTTATTTCTAATTCTAAAAATTAATCCAAATGAGGGATTTTACCATTATAAGTTACCTAGTAAGATAAAGGTAATGAAAGAAAAGCTTTATCTGACATAAGAACTTAAGAAATCCTAGGGGCACCTGGGTGGCACAGCGGTTGAGCGTCTGCCTTCGGCTCAGGGCGTGATCCCGGAGTTCTGGGATCGAGCCCCACATCAGGCTCCTCTGCTATGAGCCTGCTTCTTCCTCTCCCACTCCTCCTGCTTGTGTTCCCTCTCTCGCTGGCTGTCTCTATCTCTGTCAAATAAATAAATAAAATCTTTAAAAAAAAAAAGAACTTAAGAAATCCATGTCAAGTCCATTGGTGAATATGGGATGTGGGCTCAAGATGCTTTATGTTATTTTTGTGTATTCTCTATAGATACAAGGGGATGCCCTTCTAAAAATTATATTTGTACCTTTTTTTTCTCTCCTGAAAGGAGAGCCAGGAAAGTGCTTTGGAACTCCAGAAGGGAAAATGCTACTTTCTCCAGCCTGGGTTTTGGCCTCCCTGAAATCCCTGCCAGAACTCCCCTGGAAGGGGTTGGAGCATCTGGGATGTTGAAGAAGCTTCTTTTAGATGGGTATTGCTGAGCAGTAACCCTGCTCGTGTAGAAAAGTGAGTGTACTCAGATTCTTTATATTTTGTGTATTTAGAAGGAAAGGCCTGGGACCCCTAAAGTGTGGATTCCTAGGAAAGTTGGGGGGGAGGGCAGTGGCTGAGAAGAAGAGGAGCATACCATGGTTCTGGACCAGTGAGAGGTGAGGTGATTGAGCACATCAGAACCAGCCCTGAGTCCACATGAGAAAACCAGCTGGTTCCCTGGGAGGTGGCTAAGTGTGGCAACAGGAAGATCCAACCCTAAATTCTGCAGCCTCAGGTGCATGTTGGATTATTGAAGGAGGAGTGGGTGACCCTACTGTAGAGAGCCCCTAGGTGGGCAGCCATTCCCTAGAGGCTCAGATCCTGCTGTTGGTATGAGCACAGGACATGCCTCCCATAGGGATAGAGCCTTCAAAAGGTAGGCTCTGGCGCTAGACCTGCTTCAGTAATGAGCTCTCTGCCCTCCCCTCAACCCTCACCCCCATCCGCTTTGGGAGTGCTAAAGTGCTGGACGATTCTGGAGGTAAGGGGCAGCTCAGCAGTAAATAATGATTCAAGCCATTAATTTAAAATCATTAATTTAAAAAGTGACTATATGGCAACTTGAGTTGATGGAACAATTCATACTATTTTTATAAGTAATACGTATACATTTAGAAGATGAGGAAAATGCAGAGAGGTAGGAAAAGAAAGATAATCATTCAGCCTCCTAAACCCAATGACAACCCCTGTTAAAATTTTGGTGTGACTATCTATTCTAAGAAAAGAATGTTTTAACAGGGAGACTGCGAGTCTTCGAGGGGAGACCAACTGTACATCTTTTGATGGGGACGTCTTGTGCCAAGTGGTAGGTTGGGGCTACTCCTCAGTTACTGAAGTCTGCCAGATTTTACAGGCACCTAGGTTTGGTTTTCACTGTGGACTAAAAGTGTGGTGAGGGTTTTTATTTTGTTCACTGGGGAGCCTTAGCAGCTAGAACAGAGACCAGCTCACAGTTGGCACTCAAATATATTGGAATAATGAATGAGTGAATGAATGAACCAATGAGTGGACTTTGGTTCGGGGTATCAGATTCAAAAAATAAATAGGCAGCACACCCAGTAAGTCCGAATTTCTAATGAATGAATACTTTTTTAAGTATAACTATCTAAATATTGCATGGACATATTTACATTACAAATTATTTGTTGTTTATCTGAAATCTAGAGTTAAGTGAGCACCCCGTACTTGATCTGGCATCTTTTTTCTGAGGTTCCGTATTCCTGCTGGATTTCTTGCTGCCTTGTTATTGCAAGATTGAAGCTGTCCTTCCTAGGAGAAAGGAGATGGGTGACTGGCATGTGACTTTCAGAAAGCAGAGGCGGCTAGTCATAGCCTCTTCACTCGTGAGGGTCCTTTGTTCACATTCCTGCCAGCCTCTCAGACAGTGAAAACTTCACAGTTGGCAGATGTGTGTGTGACACACCTGAGGGAGCCATGCCTCGGGGACCTATGGAGTAAACTTGATGATTATTTTCTATTGCATATCTGTGAAAACAAGTGAAGTTGGTACTTATTTCACCCTAGGTTAGGGGGTGAGTCTCTACGCCATATGGAAAGGATGACAGTATATCCACGAGAAATTTCATACTCTGTTCTGTTAATAATTCAGGAGAAATAAGTAAAATTGGCGGGGGGGATAGCCTATGTTAAAAAAATACCTTTCCAGAGCTACTTAAAATATGCCATATTGGCTTAATTTCCTACAACCTTAACGACCCTGCACGTTCTTTCTTGGGTATCCATGAAAGGCAGCTCTCTCAGGGAGCTCTCTTGGATCTACTTCTCTTCTCATTATAGTTGAATTTATCTTCTCCTGTAGTTTTAACTGATTAATCACAAATCTAATATCCTTAATTCAGATATTCATCCAATAGATGTGTGGGGAACACCGGCTACGTGTGACCAAAATGCTGAGGGATAATTTTAAAAACTGTTTTTTTGGGGGCACCTGGGTGGCTCAGTCGTTAAGCGTCTGCCTTCGGCTCAGGGCGTGATCCCAGGGTCCTGGGATCGAGCCCCACATCAGGCTCCGTGCTCCACTGGGAGCCTGCTTCTTCCTCTCCCACTCCCCCTGCTTGTGTTCCCTCTCTTGCTGGCTGTCTCTCTCTCTGTCAAATAAATAAATAAAATCCTTAAAAAAATAAAAATAAAAAATAAAAACTGTTTTTTGGAAAAGACAGATAATCAAGTACTCCAAAAATAAATATGTAAAACTTATGATAAAAGCAATGAATTAAAAATGAAGAGTGCTATCAGACTGGCTGAGAATACCAAAGAAAGTTGGTGTGGCTGGAGTGGAGAGAGGGGAGGGGGGTGCTGTGAGGACATGTCTGGGTCAGATCACGCAGAGCCTTGGAGAACACATCAGATATTTTTTCCTTATCATGAGAGCAGTGGGAGTTCATCACGAGGTTTTAAGCTAGAGAGTGAAATGAGCAGATCACTGTTTGAAAAGCTTACTCTGGCTGTGGTGTGAAGAACGGATTGAAGGTCAATTTTATTTATGGGCAGGGCCAATTAGAAAGCTTGCGCACTTCTCCAGGTAAGATAAGATGGTAGTTTGGTCTAGGGTGGTAGTGGTGGAGACGGAGTGAAGGATGTGGAAATTAGGTAAGTAGACACTGGCAGGGCTGGAAGAAGAGGGTGTGGTGTCAGGATTGGCTCTTAGGTTTCTGGTGTGTGTAGCCTGATGGTATTGGCGGCCATTCACTAAGATATGGAAGGCTAGAGGGAGACTAGGATTTTGGGGAAGATCCTGTTTGGTTTGGGCCATGCTGACTTTAATGTGCCGTCAGGGCTTCACGTGGTAATGTTGAGTAGGTAGTTGGATGTATTGGTATTGGAACTCCAAGAAAAGGTCTGGGTTGCATAGTTAAGTTGGAGCTCGTTGACATCTGGATGGTGTTTGAAGCCACAAGATTGCCTAAACAAAGAGTATAAAGTGAAAACAGAGGGAGGACTTACGGCTAATTCCTGAGGAGCCCCCTCTTATTTAAAAGGGTGTTCAGAGAAGGATGAATTAATCAAGGAGATTGGCGAGTAGCCAGAGGAAACCCATAGTGTGTAGTGTCATCAGAGCTGGTAGAAGAGAACATTTTAAGAAGGAAAGCTGATGGTGGAGTCTCTGGAAAGGTTAAGTGAGATGAAGACTGAACAATTTAATTGGATTTATTGTTACTGCAGTCATTGACAACCTCTGGCTGGTTGTTTTGATAGAGAAAGAGATGAAAGTCATATGGAAAAGAATGGAGTTTAGGGAGGTGAGAAACAGAGATAGTGAGTTAATACAAGGATTATATTGATATTTCCGTGTCAAGGAGGAGACAGGGCAGTGACTGCAAGAGTAAGTAGTAAAGGTAGAAGGAGTTTTATTTTAGGATGTAGGAGACTTCAAACTGTTTAAAAGCTGATGGAATGAGGGGCGCCTGGGTGGCACAGCGGTTAAGCGTCTGCCTTCGGCTCAGGGTGTGATCCCGGCGTTATGGGATCGAGCCCCACATCAGGCTCCTCTGCTATGAGCCTGCTTCTTCCTCTCCCACTCCCCCTGCTTGTGTTCCCTCTCTCGCTGGCTGTCTCTATCTCTGTCAAATAAATAAATAAAATCTTAAAAAAAAAAAGAAATCCTTAAAAAAAAAAACCTGATGGAATGAAATCATTAACTAGAAAGAAAAGAAAAAATGCAGGGAAAGAAGTGGTCATTGATAGTGTAAGTAAGAATCCAGCAAAGGCAAGAGAAAATGAGCCCAGAGCATAAACTGAGGAACTGACCTTACATTGGAGAAGGGACATAGCAATAGGGAGAAGCAGACATGTTTTACCTCCAGAATGTGTGTGCTTCTGGTAGTAGAAAGCTGAGCTCTCTATTCTTGTGACATAGGAGATGAGGCTGTTCATCTCCTGAGAGGAAGGGAACTGGGCAGTACAGGTTCCTAAGTGGATCGATTGGGTAATATTGTCCCTAAGGAAATGCCACTAGTGCTTACCACAGGCATCCAATCAGAAGGGTAATTGGAACCCACCCTGAACTCGAGTCCTTTTTGTTGGACGATTAGAACAGAGGCAGCGTACACGCTCCTTTTGTAAAACTTTCTGACATGCACACCACTAGTGTTTTCTTACTCCCAACGTTTTTAGCATATAATAATCTATCTCTGTAAGTAATGTATCTAATACAAAAAAGTTAGAATTCCCCTCAAATATAATTAATTTTGTCACAAAGCTAAAAAATTAGATTGGAAAAGTTATTTGCATTATATAATGTGATGACCATGTAAGAAAATGCCTGCACTTGCTCCACTTTTATGCTTAGAGCTGATTAGTAGTTATTATTAACAGCAAAACTCTTCTGAGACCACTGAATTGGAATTAACTTTACAATGGCATGTGAGATGTTAAGAATGTGAATGACCAATGTTAATGAACAAAATATAACTTCTTTTGAGTCTTTTCTTAAAACTATGTCTTTCTTTTAAAAGTACAAAGAAAAGTAATTACAAATACCAATGTTTGAGGGAAAAGTGAAAGTTGAACTGTTCATTGAATAAGAATAAAGTATCTCAGAAAGGTTAGTTTTTCTTGCACTCTGTATTAAATGAAGCAGGAATTATATCAGAATGTTTTTTTCCTCCTCATTTAACAATTTTCCATTCATGCAGAATATGTATATTAAGACTTTAAAGCTACTATGGTCATTTGCCTTAATGTGAATGTTCTGAAGTTAAATTGAGGGCTGAAAAATGTTTTGTTAACCTTGTTCAAACTCATGTCAATATAGAATTACTTTATGGCTGATAAAACAATTCCATAAAAACTTTTCAACTAGTTTGCTGAGATCTGTGAGCCAGTTCTTTTCTCCAACATTCTGATGGTTTTTGTTTGTCTGTTTGTTTGAGGCTTTTATTAGGGGCTGTCAGTCATGTGTGTGTGTGAACTTGTGTTAATCGTGCTGCCAGAGGCTTTTTTTTTTTTTTTTTTTTACTGCAGAGAAATGTGCATCTTTGCAATTGGGACCAGATCAAATAAGATGATGGTGGTAGAAAGATGCTGAGATTAATAACAGTGTGATACATAGTTAGGCATGCAGGACCTTATCAGAATGTAGAGTTTTCACTGCATGTGGTCACCGAGGTTCATCAAATAATCATTTCTTGAGCACGTACTAAATTCTGGGCCCTGTGCTGGAGGCTAGGGAAGATGAACACATATTTTGCCCTTAAACATCCAGTATAACCAAGAGATAGCTTGGAAGAACAGATGGCTCATGAAATCCTGATAATTTGAGAAGACGCAAAGTGGGAAATGATGTTAGCTCAATTTGTTAAGCAAATCATCTAGTGAGAGAAACTCAGGAAATTCAGTCCTCTGTCCCTTTACAAGGAGATATGGAAATTTCCTTCTGTTTTTCTCCTCTCAAAAGTAGCATGAGCCTCTTCCTCACCTTCAGGGTTTCCCTTACTTCTTACTTCTTTGTGAAGTCTTCCCTGGATGGTGGAATGAGGTACTAACTCCATATGTGTGTCCCACACCAGCCCGCACACAACCTTCACCTTCCCTCCTCTGTCACCACCATTTCCCCTTCAGATTGATGGACTTGTCCAAGCCTTTGTTCAGTTAATGCATTTAATCAATGGATATTTATCTGTGCTTTCTTTTTTGAACTTGAGAGTAGCATTAATAATTTCAGACTCTAAGATGTCTGAGTGTGAGCAGTATGCTTGTCTGTTGTTTGTCTGTACGGCCTTCAGTATGCTATCATGTGATAAACAATAGTTGATATTTATTTAATATTGATTTGATGCTAATATTATGAATATTTAATATTGATTTGAGGCTAATATTCTGAATAGGGCTCCATACAGTTCTAATGAGCCACAACTTGTAGCCACTTACTGCGTTTTAGACACTATGCTAAGTGCTCCTTATGTATGCTCTCATTTAATTATTCCGACAGTCCTGTGAGATAATTCACTCCACTCTACAGATGATAACAACACTGAGGCCACACAACTAAAAGTGAAAAACCTTGGATTTGAGTCCAAGTTTTCCTGACTCTGACCTTGAATGCATAACCACTAAATTTGTGATTATTAGCATGATGGGGAAGAGCAGAGACTCAGCGCTCAGGCCATTTGGCTCTGCCTCTCTAGCAACTGTGTGTCCCCAATCACTTAAACTCAGTTTCCCTATCTGTAAAAAGAGGGGTAATAATAGCACTTGTTGTATGGAGGCTTTTACAAGAGATATCGGAGTTCATAGATGTAATAGAATTCCTTAAATAGTATCTGGTACATAGTAAGTGCTGTTGACGTCAGCTATGATATCATTACTATCAATCTTGGATTTAGCTTTTCTGATGCTGAAGTGGTAGAAACAGAAGTCAAAAGCAGGTCTATAATGTTCTTACCAGCATGTTCTGAAATCACATGGCACATATAGTAGTGGGAGAATGATAGGCCATTTTTTTAAAGATTTACTTATTTATTTTAGAGAGAAAGAGAGCACAAGTGGGAGGGGCAGAAGGAGAGAGGGAGAGAATGTGAAGCAGACTCCATGCTGAGTGCGAGGCTCGATCTCATGACCCTCAGATCACAACCTGAGCCAAAACCAAGAGTAAGATACTTAACAACCGACTGAGCCACCCAGGTGCCCCTGAACAAGGCTGTTAATGCAGGTTTGATGAAAGTATTGAAGGGGTGAGCGGATTAAGTGAGATGAGAGGGCTGTGTCCCTGTCTTGTATAGGCTGTGATGGAAGTCTTTGGCACAGTGAAATTTTATCGAAGTGAAGAAGGAAACAAAACCCAAGAACCCTTTAAGAGTCATACACATAAAAGCCATAGAGAGGAATCTGAAATACCTGTTTGTCCTACTGCACAGCTTGATTCTGTACAGAGAAGCCAGAAGAGGTTTCTGGTACACATGTTGAATTCCACATGAAAGAGCAGTTATTGGCATTACTGATTGGGTTAAGGGTAACTTCTGGACCCAAAGGAAGTCAGTACTTTACAGACTGGGCTTCAGGAAGACCAGCAGCCTGTGAGAAATCCTACTGTGAGCCTGTAACAGATGGCTTCTATGTGGAGTGACAGCCCATCATGTCTCCTCTTACTCAGAATCTGAATGTAAACACTTCAGGGAGGGACACTCAGACAAGGGAGAATGCAGAGGTCCCTGTGAGTCAGGAGAACCCACATGGAAGCAGAATCCATGAGCGGAACAACCATGGTGTGGGCAGAGCCTCAGTGGAGGGAGTTGAAGCTCACACAGACTGAGACCCCAGAGTGGATCGCTCCAGGGTTATTTTTAGAACGAAAGTTGCTTGTGGATCTCTACCTGACATCGCAGGCCTTCCAGGGGCCTCACTGAAGTTGGAGCTGGATTTCTGTGGTTCATTAATGTATTGAGTACCTGTACAGCCAATCTTCCTACCTGGAGTGGCAGACCTTGATCTTGAGTCTGTGCCTTGGGATCCGGGTTCCCTAACACCTGGACAGGCTCATTCACAAACACACTGGATCTTCCATTCTGGCTGCATCACAAATGGATTGTTGCAGTTCCAGGTTTTGTTTTTTTTTTTCCCCCTTCTGGGACTCTGCTTAAAAGTACGTTATTACAATGACTTCTGGTACCAACTAGCCAGAGATAGGCCAAACATCACAAGTGAAGGTCACAGTCTGTCCTTGCTTCAGACACCAACCACAAGCTTAGGGGTCCCCAGGCCTCCTGTACTCCTAACAAACTGACTACAAGTTCAGGGGTTTCCCTCTACCTTCTCGGATTCCATAATTCACTAGAATGACTCCTAGAACTCAGGAAAAAGCTATACTTATTATTACAGATTTATTATGGCAGAAAGGATACAAATCGATACCAGCCAAAAAGAGAAATGGTTAGAACAAAGTCTGAGGGGGTCCCAGATGTGGAACTTCTTGTCCTTTCCTTGTGAAGTCAGGGTGTATCACCTTCCCAGCACATTGTTATGTAAGAATATGCACAGAGCATCATTAACCAGGGAGGCTCACCTGAGCTTAGTGTGCAGAACTGTTACTCGAGTCTCATCGAAGCATGATTGATTGAATCAGTGGCCATGTAACTGAACACAATCTCCAGCCTCCCTCCCCTCTGTGGATATTGGGCTGATGTCACATGACTCAAAACCCCCACTGCCCTAACATGGTGGATCTTTGTGGTGGGGCCAGCCCCCCATCTGAGTCTCTCATTAGCATTAACTATCTAGGGGCCCACCACCAGCCACTGTGATAGTGTAAGCTATTGGAGTACACCCTAAAAACAAAGACATTGCCACCACTGGGGTACTTCCAAAGATTCAGAGACTTCCTCTCAGGAACTGGGGGCAAATGGCAGCCACGTTCTTTAGAACACTTCTCTCATTCTAGGTTTCTATATTATTTAATCCCTCTTTCATATTTTTATCTTCAGTCTCTCTGAGCTTCAATTTTTAAGTAATGATTTCACATCTGTCTTCCCACTGCCAAATTCCCAATTTTTTCCTTGACTGTGGCCTAATATAATTTTTAACCCCTCCACTGCGTTTTTTGGTTTAAAAAATATGTTTTGTTTCTAATAGTTATATTTAGATCTTTTTTATATCTGCCTATTCATTTTTGATAGCTTCTTCTTTCTTGGTCTTTCCTCTACTTTTATTTTATTTTAATTATTTTATTTTTTAATGTTTCATACATACTTTCTGTTCTGTATCCAATAATTTTGTTGACTGTGGTTCTAGGGGCTCTAAGTGTATTATCAGTTGTTTGTCACCATCAGATCTGTTTCCTTAAAGATTTGGGGATCTTTGGTTATAAGTTTTTGTTTAGTTAACCCTTATCTGTGGGGATCAAGAGTGCTTAAGTTGGGGCACCTGGGTGGCTCAGCAGTTTAACGTCTGCCTTCAGCTCAGGTCATGATCCCAGGGTCCTGGGATTGAGCCCTGTGTCGGGCTCCCTGCTTGGTGGGGAACCTGCTTCTCCCTCTGTCTGCTGCTCCCCCTGCTTGTGCTCTCTCTCTCTGTGTCAAATAAATAAATAAAATCTTTAAAAAAAGAGTGCTTAAGTTGAGGATGCTTTCCCTCCAGACCTTTGCGCCTTGCCCTAACGTTTTCACCACCGGTTGGGAGAGATAATAATTAATAGTTTTGTTTTCTATACTGCTCTTCCTACTATGACATTAAAGAATAATATGAATTAAACACAAGAAGTTTACAAGAAAGTATTTTAAAACCTTAGGAATCCATCTCCTTTAGAAATTCGGTGAAAAGGGGATGTTTTCACAGACTAGGGGATGTGAAGAATTTCAATTAAATAGCAGAGAAATTGTTCTTCCTTCTGAGGTGGGCCCTTGGAAAGTGTCTGAATACAGTGTAGGTGAGGGGAGGCTGAGGAGGAGGGAACTCAGTCCCAGATCAGAGGAGCAGACGTCATCGTGAGCTGGCTCTACACCGCGGTGATAGTTATGGGCAGTGTATATAGCATAGGCCATCAGAGACACAGTGAGATCCAGGAAGCACTGAGTACGTAGGGTGGCCTCGTGTGTTGGAGGTGGAAAGGGGACTGCTCTGAGCTGATGTCCCTGACTTGGGCCTGAATTGCCAATATATTAG
The DNA here is from genome assembly GCF_023065955.2 of Ursus arctos. Lineage (NCBI taxonomy): Eukaryota > Metazoa > Chordata > Mammalia > Carnivora > Ursidae > Ursus > Ursus arctos. The sequence continues at coordinate 81,458,343 of NW_026623089.1, read as the reverse complement.
TCCCATGACCTTGGAAAGCCATTGCCTCTTCCCCAAGAAAATGTCCGTATCCTCCTTGGTTAAAAAGAGAATGCAACCACTGCCATTATTATTCGCTACGAAATATCTCACAGGGCTATTTCATTTTGCAAAAGCAGATGCGATGACAAGTAGAAATGGCTCTAAAGTGCTAGATGTAATTATTAATTCGTTGGGGAAAATTCCATCTTTGACATCACATGATTGATTCCTTTTGGTTTAAGGGTTAAAGGCTAACTTCCAAATGTCAGTGTTAACTTGTTAAAGCCTCAGCCCAAATACCTTTGCTCAGTTAGCCTCTGCAGGGTTCTATCAGATGGCGTGAGGCCCAGTGGGCATTTATTCAAGTAGGCGTGGAGGAAAGTGGTTCTGGACCTTGAAGATAGGAAGGAGGGGCGGGCACTGAGCACCTAGCTGTGGACATTAAGAGAGGTGGGACCAAGCACCTGCTTCACTGCCTCGCCTTAGCTTAACCCTGGATGCAGACAACCCTTACCCAAATCTACAGTTTGAAAATAAATGGAGTAACAACTCCTTCTGGTTACCATGCTTCTGTCTCATTCCTTACTTTCCTGTTTATTTAATTTCATTGACTTTTATTTTTTATTATGTTATGTTAGTCACCATACAGTACATCATTAGTTTTTGATGTAGTGTTCCATCATTCATTATTTGCGTATAACACCCAGTGCTCACTGCAACACGTGCCCTCCTTCATACCCATCACTGGGCTAGCCCATCCCCCCAGCCGCCCTCCCCTCTGAAAATCTGATTGTTTCCCGGAGTCCATAGTCTTTCATGGTTTGTCTCCCCCTCTGATTTTCAGTCAGAGACGAGTCTGTAAAATATTTGGAAGAGAAAATAAAGTAGAACACTGAGAATTCAAAGGGACAGAATAGAAATAGTGAATATAATTTCCCTGGTCAGTTATTTCTTGTTGCCTTTGTGTCTTTATCAAAGGAACACTCTCAGAGGCCTGAGCAAGTCCTCCTTGTGGTCCTTAAACCTTGATGAAGTCACATTCCTCCCTTTGCAGGAGCTTTGTTACCAGGGAAATGAAAACCAGGCCAAAAATATAAATGATGTCGATTTGCAGAATCCTAAAGGAAACAGAAAAACTGGCAACAATGGACAAGCCACTCTCAGTGGGCTCATTTTTCCCTGATAAACAAGCTTTAATTTAAGAATCATCCTTGTTATAATATTAATAGTTCAAGTAAGATTTGCAAATTTAAACATTAGTTAAAATTGATGAGACAAGCTTAAGAATGGGCAGATTTTTTTCCATTTAATTAAGCAGCAAAAACGCCAGACTAATTATTAAACAAATTAATGGAAAGGTCAAAGGATTTATGTTGCAAATTTAACACATTTGGCTATCTTCCCTCTAAGAACTCATTCATGGGATTATTTTGTACAAACATCTGTAAGATGTTTTTCTTTGCAAAAGTGCTTTCTGCTCCTATCAGTGGAATCTGTTCTTTCATGTCTGGTGGGAAGTTTCCAGAAAGCAAGAGTTATGGAGCTTTTTTCCAGCTTTTTGGAGAATCTTGTTAGCATAGGATGAGTCCATGCCGTTCTGACTATGCCAACAAGGAAGAAAAGTGGGACTAAAACAAGAAAGAAAAAAGAAATGAAGCACTTCGTATGCCCAGAAATGACATGAAGGTATTGTGTTTTCACTGACATCAGCACCTTACAGCTCTCTGTTGTTGGAAAGGGAATTTCCAATGACTACCTTGAAATGACCCAGAAAATGTTTTTCACCACCATTGAATCTGTTTTTACTATGCCAGTAATACGAGATAAGATGAGGCAAGACAACACAACAGGACACTATACAACCAACTTCTTCAGTTGTAGCGTGGGTACTTCAGCCTAAAATGCAGATGGCTAGAATCCCATTAACTCGTGTGAGAAGTGCAGAAAGACTGTAGTATGCGTTACGGACACCCAAAAAAGGGATTATAAATTGGTTCTTTGAAATGGAATTGATAACATCATTATTCCGCTAGCAGTGGAGATGTCGAGGCCAGCAACAGAAAAGGAAGAAAAAAACCACTAAGGAAACAAAATATTATCTTGTGTTTACAAATAAGTGGTGGTTGTTTGCATAAAATGGTGTTGCCTGGGGCTGAAGAATGTTGTGGGACTACTCGGACCTGGAGGACATTTCAGGGAGCAGAGAAGGCATCAGCTCGGAGCTGCTCACTAGTGATGTTGGGGGGCTGTTCATGTGCCTGTGTTCTGCAGGGAGACAGCTGGGACTGATTCTTTGTGACCTCAGACAGGGTATTTACCCTGAATCTCAATTTTTTTATCTTTAAAATGGAGATAATAGTGCCTAATTTATAGGTTGGTTGCATGTATGAAATGATACATGTATAATGATGATGATTCTAGTTATTGTAATCATCATCTTCTCTCTTCATCAGTGGTTGGACAGAGCTATTGCTTCTTTCTGAATACTGAGGAACATGAGTGGGTGGTATTGATTCGGCAGATCATTCCAGGTAATGAGGAGTGGGTGAACAGCATGTCATTGAAATCCAGTCTTTTTGCCACAAGACATTTCTGGACAAATATTATGAAGCCTTATCCTGAAGCTGCTTGTAATTTCCCATGAGAACACTATTATAATTTAATTCTAAAAATGTGAATTGAGTGCCATTATGTCCCAGGCATTGTGCCAGGGGCTGGTGAGGTAGAAGGAAGAATAAGAGGATGCTTTTCCACCCCGTGCCCACCCCTCATCTCCAGATTCACAGTCAAATGAGAAGAGCAGGCCGTCCAGAAACTAGTAACCTGAATACAGTTAGGAATCTGGCCTGTGGGATCAAGAGCCCAGGGCTAGTTTCAGAGTCAGTCTCCCTGGGTTTGAATCCCAGCTCTACCTCTTTTGAGAAGTGTCTTCCTAAAATTTCCACACCTGTTTTTCTTACCTGTAAAATTGGGATTAATAAGATTTTCATTATGTGGGATATTGGGAGGATTAAATGAGGTGATCTTTGTGTTGGTTTGCAGCCATCTCTGGAGCTGCCACGGTGAAATCTGAAACTGCCCTCTGTACATGGAGGGCAGGAAGGGACTGAAGAAAGAGGCAGGCCACTCTGGGTTGGTAGGTGGCAGTTTTAATAAGCAAAGGGAACTTACATATGAGGCTTGTCTTGGATGGTAGCAAGACGAATGGATCCCCACACCCGTCCACCAAATCTTAAAAGTTTATAAAGAGGCTTTAACTAGGTTCAGTCATGTTTAGCATATGGATGTTATCAACACCACATCACTTTCTCAAGGCTGTGTCCTTGGAGCAGCCTCTGGGAGTGGGAAGGGCAGGAGGTACCCACATTTCAAGGACAGGCGAGGAGATGAGGAACCTCTGAGTGCCTGGGTCCACCTCGTGGGTCATTTGGCAGTCTTGTCTTTTTGATGACTTTCCCCACCACTTTGTGGCGTTTAACATCAGAGCCTGCCCCACAGTAAACCCTTGATATGTTAGATTTACCATTTTTATTCAGTTGGAACACAGAGAAAATGATGGAGGGAATAAGAAAGAAAGTTCCTTTAGACTTTGTTGCTTTTGTTTTTTAAGTTAGATATAGTAGGACTTTGATTACTGGAGGAAGATGGAACAAAAGAGAGGGAGGGAGGGGGAGAGAGAGAGAATAAGGGAGAGAGAAAGAAAAAAGAAAAGAAAAGAAACATGAAACAAAGAAAGAAAGAAAGAAAGAAAGAAAGAAAGAAAGAAAGAGAAAGAAAGAAAGAAAGAGAAAGAAAGAAAGAAAGAAAGAAAGAAAGAAAGAAAGAAAGAAAGAAAGAAAGAAAGGAAGGAATGAGAGGGAGTAACAGGCAGAGAGAACTTTCCAGAATGAGTGTCCTGCCCCTCTAGGAAACAGCAAGTATGCTGGAAGATGGATTGGAGAGGCTAAGCAGCTGGGTAGTTTAGGTCAGAGTACTAAGAACTCCCTCAGTGTCTACACTAATGTTGCTTTCTTGTCCAGGGATTCAACTTCAATAAAGGAGAGCTTTGTGCTGGGCAAAAGAAAGCTAGCACAACTAAAAACCTATGATTGTTTAAAATGCCAAAATGCAGGTCCAAATCTTATAACATGGGTCTAAGTAGACAGGGATTATATAAGAGGACATCAAATATTTGGATGTACTGAATAGGCAAACGAGTACCAACAACAAATAGAACTAACACTAGTGCTAATATTGATAAGGGTTTAATGAGAGGTTGCCTCTAGAATTGACAAGGGCTTAGCTGAGTATGATTTGCACAGGTGTGTAAAAGTGACCTTTGACATTTTAATGTTCGAATTCATAAAATTCCTTTGATTTGAGGCCTATTCTGAAAGATGAGATCTCCAGTCAATTGCTTCAAAGTAGCCACTACAGAGTGGAATTGATGGGTCATATGAAAATTCCATTTTGAGTAAGTGCCTCATTATTTCCTAAGGTGGCCGCATCATTTTACACCCCAGCAGCAGTGCATGAGGGTTCAATGTCTTCACATCTCACCAACATTAGTCATTGTCTATCTTTTTTATCATATACATCCATGTGGGTATGAGGGGGGTATCTCATAATGGTTCTGATTTGCATTTCCCTAATGGCTAATGATGTTAAATGTCTTTTCATGAGCTTATTGGTCATTTCCATATCTTATTTGGAGAAATGCCTATTCAAGTCTTTTGCCCATTTTAAAATTGGGTCATTTGTCTTTTTATAGTGGGGTAGTAAGATTTTTAAAAAATATATTGTGGATATAAGTCTCTTAAGTGACATGTGATTTGAAAATGTTTTCTCCCAATTCGTGAGTTCTTTGCACTTTCTTGATGGTGCTGTCATTTGAAGCAAAACAATTTTTCAGTGTTCATGATGTCAGATTTATCTTTTTTCTTTTCCTTCCTTTCCTCCTTCCTTCATTTCCTCCTTCCTTCCTTTCTTCCTCCCTCCCTCCTCCTCTCCTCTCTCTTTTTCTTTTGTCAACTTGTGCTTTTGATGTCCTATCTAGAAAATCGCTGCCTAATCCTCAGTCACAGATTTATGCTTATGTTTCTTTCTAAGTGGTTTATAGTTCTAGCTCTTACATTTAGGTCTACATATGTTGAGTTAATTTTTGTATGTGGTATGAGGTAGGAGTCAAACTTCATTCTTTTGTATGTAAATATCCAGTTGTCCCAGCACCATTTGTTGAAAAGAACTGTCTTGGTACCCTTGTCAAAAGTCAGTTGACCATATGTGAACTTTTATTTTTGGTTTCTCTATTTTATTTCATAGATCTATATATCTACCCTATGCCAGTACCACATCATCTTGATTAGTGTCTTTGTAGTAAGGTTTGAGACCAGTATATATGAGTCCTCATACTTGATTCTTCTTTTTCAAGATTGTTTTGTCTACTTGAGTCCCTTGCATTTCTACATGAATTTTAGGACTAGCTTGTCAATTTATGTGAAAAAGCAAGCTGAAACTTTGACAGAGATTGTATTGAGTCTATAGATCAACTTGGATAGTGCGGCTATCTTGACAATGCTGAATCTCTCAAACCATGAAATTTATTCGTATTATATTCTTTTGAATATTATTGTAAATGGAATTATTTTCTTTATTTAGTATTTTGGATCTTTCAATGTTATTCTATATAAATTCAATTGATTTTTGTAAATTGATCTTATATTCTACAATCTTGCTAAACTTGCTTATTATTTCTAGTTTTTAAAACACATTCCTTAGAATTATCAATATTTAAGATTATACCATCTGTAAATATAGTTTTACTTCTTCCTTTCCAATTTGGATGCCTTTTATTTCTTTTTCTTGTCTAATTGCCCTGGCAAAAATGATTTAGATATAATTTTGACAAGATCCATCTTTGTGTCTGCTAACATCATTTACTTTCATCTTTAGTATTTTGTATTTCTAGACTTTAGAAATGAAGCTGATGGCCTTCAGATTACATGAATATGTGTTAGTCAAGCTACAGAAAGGTAACCCTGCCAGAGATTTCCATGCAGCAGTAAACTGGGACAAATGGAATGACAATTTATTTCCTTTCCCCCCTCCCTTTCTACTTTGAAGATTATATAGAAAAGCAAGTTAAGAACAGCTAATAATTACTATGTGCAAAACTAAGAGCTTTATATTGATGATCTTAACGATAAGTCAATGAGGATATTATGATAAATATTTCCATTTAATAAAGAAAACTAAGTTTAGAGGTCCATTAGTTTGTTTCAAGTCATGTGGCTTGGAGATTGTGGCTGCATAAGTGGAGAAATTGATGGATGAGGCTGTTCTACAGAGAAAACAATGATATCACCTAAGAGGAATCTTCTATTTGAAATCTAAAGCTGTCTTATCAATGTACGTGGATCTACTTTTAAAGATACAAGCATCCTGTCATTATTATGGGATAGTGATGTCCTTAAAAATAGGGATTTCTGCATGAATTGGGTTCTAAATAGTGGATTGTGAGAAAAATAAAAAGTGTGACATTGCCTATAAGCTCAATAAAGTTCTTCAAATGTCTTTACCCTATTTAAGTTATCTGACCTTCATATAGATCTTATATATTTTGCTATATTTATGCTTAAGTATTTCATTTTTTGGTACTAATGTAAATGGCATACTTATTTTTAATTTCAAATTCCAATTGTTCATTGCTGGTATACAAAAAGTGTCTGGCTTTTGTATATTAGTATTGTATCCTGCAACCTTTTTATAATCACTTATTCCAATTTTTTATTGTTTTGTTATTGATTCTTTGGGATCTTCTACACAGACAATTATATCATCTGAGAACAAAAAAGTTTTATTTCTTCCTTCCCAATCTGTATACCTTTTATTTCTTCTCTTATTACATTAACTGGGACTTCCAGTGCAATGTTGAATACAAGGGGTGGGAAGGGAAATCCTTGCCTTGTTCCTGATCTTAGTGGAAAAACAGAATAGTTTCTCTCCATTAAATATAATGTCAGCTATAGGTTTTTCTGTAGATGTGCTTTATCAAGTTGAGGAAGTTAGCCTCTCTTCCTAGTTTTCTATGAGAGTTTTTATCATATATCGGTGTTAGATTTTGTCAAATGCTTTTTCTACTTATATTAATATGATAATATAAATTTTCTCCTTTAGCTTGTTGATATGATGGATTAATTGTTACCATTTACCATAGTGTATATTCTTTGTATATGTTGTTGGATTTGATTTGCTAGTATTTTGTTGAGGAGTTTTGCATCTATTTTCATAAGAGATCTTGGTCTGTCATTTGCTTTTCTTGTAATGTCTTTATCTACTTTTGGTATTAGGTAACACTGGCCGCATAGAAAGAATAAAGTATTCCTTCTGCTTTTCTTTTCTGGAAGAGATTGTAGAGAATTGTTATTATTTCTTCCTAAAATATTTGGTAGAATTCACCAAGGAAACCGTCTTGCCCTGATGCTTTCTATTTTAGAAGATGATTAATTAGTGATTCAATTTCTTTAATAGCTATAGGTCAATTAACATTATCTCTTTCTTCTTGTGTGAGTTTTGGTAGATTGCATCTTTCAAGGAATTGATCCATTTCATCTAAGTTATCAAACTTGTGGGCATAGGTTACTCATAATATTCCCTTATTAATCCTTTTACTGTTCATGGGATCAATAGCAAGAGCCCCTTTTATATTTTATAATAGAAGAAAAGACATTTTAGAATATAAAAATCATGGACTTTAGAGTAGTAGGATAGTCCATTTCAAATAATAATAAAGAATCGGATCTCCAATCAACAAATATTTACTGAGCACTTATAAATATTACCATAAATGACTTTAGCATTGCACTGAACAAATTGATGTTCCTTGTATTCACTGTGGCCACCTTCGTTCCATTGGGAGAGAGGGACAGTAAGGGATACCTATATATTGAATTTTTTAAAAGTCCATCATAATTAAGATCTTTACCATATGTCACACACTATGCTAAACACTGCTGCACATTTCATTTCAAACTTAGGATAACCTTGTGGTACTTATGACAAAAATTAAACCTAGACAAAACATGTAATGCCTTAGGTCTCACAGTCACAGATTGGAAAAGTCAAAATTTTAACCAAATCTGATTTCAGAGCCCTGACCCTGAAAGTTCTGATGTTCATATCAGTTATTCAGATGTTAACATTAGATATTTTAAATAACAAAATTATGTTTTTCTGAGAAAGACCTCTTTAGCTTTTCCTTATAATTAGAAACTCTACAATTTTTCAAATAGAAAATACTTAGAACTTTCCAAGAATCTTTAATTTTGTGTAATAATATATAAATTGATTAGGTCTATTATTTAGAATGATTGGAGCTGTGGGAGCACTCTCTGCAAAACCTTTGGAATTGATTTTAAAAATGTGCTGTAATCTGAGAGCAGTCGTTGATTTGCTATATCATTCCAAAGTTCCCTGTTATTTTCTGCGACACTTCTCAAGTCACCTAGAGAATTCAAGCTGTTAGAACAGCTTCTTTTATCAGCCATCTCCAGTGGCTCACCCAACTGAGACTTGTATAATTTTTTTGGAATCCATGTGGACCTTGCCAAAGATGGACCTTTTGGAAGATGATAGTGTTGATGTCTAGTCTCTAGTTAAGATCAACACTTGCTGGGTGATTTTTTATATTAAATAAAGCAGCTAGCTTAATGCTAAATCTTTGTTCTTTGAAAGAGTAAAGAAGATTTTCTTACAACAGAGTAACCACAGTTGGAGAGTTATCAACTGGTATTGTTTAATATGAAAATTCAATGATAACCTCACTTTTAAAATAAATTTATTTGGGGTGCCTGCGTGGCTCAGTCGTTTAAGTGTCTGCCTTTGGCTTAGGTCAGGATCCTGGGGTCCTGGGTTTAAGCCCCTTGTAGAGCTCCCTGCTCCGCGGGAAATCTGCTTTTCCCTCTGCCTCTGCCACTCCACAACTCATATTCTCTCCTTCTTTCTCTCTTCTTTTTCTTTCCTCTCTCTCTCTCAAATAAACAAATAAAATCTTTAAAAAAATTAAATTTATTCTTCATATCCCATTACCCAAATTTGTACTTTCTCATTATATATTTATAATACTATGTGCATTCACATTGACTTAAGTATCTTCACAAGCAACCAATAGACAGTTTTAAAAAATAGTACGTGTTTTACTTTAAATTTTTTTCTGTCGGTTTGAAAAGAAATAATTAACATTGCTCAGAAGACCACTGCTTTATGGCATCTATTTTTGTCCTTTATAAGCTAAATAAAGAAATGAAAAGTTTTTTTTTAATTGGCAAATTTAAGCTAAGGGAATGTGATTGTTCCAAAGGAATTGTAATCAAAACAAATAATCTGTACTCATACAATAAGTGTCAGTGGACCCGCTTTGGGTGGTGTTTCTCAGGAGCTGAATGAAGAGAGTTTAGGAGATTGGGAAAGAGGGATCTGACTTGCCTGGTCTAATCTTGAACCTCCGAGTGACTGCAGAAGCACCAGTTATTCATTCCGAGCTAATGTTTAACATAGATGCACCCAAAGTAAACTTCTCTCTAGTTCCCTTTGTTTTGATTTATCTAGCTGGTGCTTCCAAAAGTATCAGTTTAAAATCACTCTTCCATAGTAGTTTATATAGCTTCTGGCATCAAATATAATCTCTTTTCTTCTTGCCCCAAGATTCATTTCTAGATGAAGCACTGCAAAAGGGATATATAGGTCACAGAAGTTTCAGGAAAGCACCTTGATGATTTCCAGCTATGAAAATTATATGCTTCATGTGAGATTTTATTTTCTGCTTTGGCAGGAGAAATCCTGAAATAGTATGGGGACAGAAGTTAAAATACTACAGGTTTGGCTACCCTATATCACCCAGAAAAGGATAACACCAGCTTTTTGTGCCTTCCAGTATTTTGGGAAAAATACAATAGCATCTTAAATAAAGTTCAGGGTCATACAAAGTGAGACTCAGGGAGAGGTAACCGAGGCCAGAAGTGTTTGTTGCATATTTACTATGTGTAAACTGAAGCTGTAGCAGATGCGAACAGGTAAATATACCATTTAAACTTCATGATAACCCTAAGGAATAGAAAAGCTTTAGAGGAGAGGTAAGACTGGAGTAGATTAATAATACTCATTGAATAAATAGAAGAGACATGAAAGCTGTACAATTCAGATAAATTATATCTAGTTGGGGGATGAATTCCAGACTGCACATCAACAAGAAGATGGGATTTCATTTTGCTTTTAAAGGGTGTAAACATTTGACTAGAAAAGCAGAGAGGGTGGGGTGCAGAATGGCAACGAGAACGAGAATGAATTCTAGGTCGGTCGGTGGTGTAAACAATTAAAGACAGATTTCAGAGGTAGAAGAACCCTAGTTGCATTCAGTGGATGTTGAGCGAAGGGTTTAGCTGGAGCCCTGACTTGATAAAGGTGAAAAATCAAGAGAGAAGCATCTTGAGGCTGGACGATTGAGGTCCTTAAGGCCCTGAGCTTTTGGAAGGATTGGCAGGGGTGATTCTTAAATATTCTCAGGAATGAAGTAAATTTAGGAGGTTAGGGGATGTGGATTTGAAATGCTGGTCTAATCTTGTACTCTGCAAGTGGAAGAGTTTTTTAGGATGATTAACTTGTGTGCATGATAGACTAGGAAGAGCTGTAGAGGAGAAGGCATTTGTGAGTCTGTGGCTGAAAATGGTCTGGGCCATTTTGGTATGAAGAAGTTTGGTATGGTGGTGATTGCTACTTCTCTACCCCAACATCCATTATCCCATTGCTGTCTGTGACCTAGGAACAGAAGCCTGGTTTTCCCCTGAGCACAGGTCCAGCCAGCTAAGATGTATTTGTCAACATCCTTGCAGTTCACTGTGGCACATACCTGAGTTCTGTCCAGTGAAATGTAAGCAGAAGTCTATGTGGCTGTCCAGGAAGGGACAGACTCACTCTGTTTATTACTTTCCTCCCATTGGCTTAGAAGAGGCACATGATGGCAGGAGCACCACTTACCATCCTGGACCACAGGGTGCTCTGGCAGACGGCAGACGTGTGCAGGGATGCTGGAGCAGGACGGGTGGTCGGTATGCAGTCCCTGATCACCTCATGGGGCTGCCCCACCAGGCCTCATGCCTAATGCAGGGCTTTATTTATTTATTTTTAATGGGAGAAGGGAATGAACCATTATCTTGTTTAGGCCACTCTTAGTTGAAGTTTTTCTGCTTTATGAAACCAAACTTGACCCCACCTAAGAAAATGGTTGGTAACAGAAGAAGAGATGGTAGATGCAAAAATTAACCATTAGTGTTAGTTGGAGGAGTGACAGGTTGCTAGGAAGCTGGTGGCCTCCTCCAAGTGCCCGAGAGTTGCCCAGCCTCTGCCTGGGTACTCCATCTGAGGCAACTTTTGGACTCTATCTGTTTTTATTCATAAGATAATGCCTATTCTTGATTAAAGCATTTGGAGCCTTTCCCCTTCTAAAAATTGTGTATTTAACATTCCTTTTATTCTAAAGGAAGGGAATTGATATCAACTGAGCACTTACTATGTGGCAAGTGGTGTGACATGTTTTACATATTTTATCCTTTTAAAATTCTCATAAAAGACCATTGAGGGAGTTATGAACTGTATTTTCCAAAAGAAAAACTGACACTTAGTGCAGACGATGTTTACAAAGCTACAGACGGAGGGGAACCCAGACCATGGCCTGTAGGAACTCACAGTCTATACCTTCCCATCGCAAGATCGAATGTGAGGGGCTTGAAAAATCCATGTGACGTCATAGCCAAGTGGGAAATACGGTAGGCTTTATACGTGTGTGTGCGGTACAGTTATAAAATAAGACCAGTCTTTCACATCAAAGTTCTGCTACCACGTTCTCTCTTTTAAAAAGTATTGCAAATCATATGCTGTTGTCATGTCAGTTTCATCTGCTAGGATCAGTGTGAATTAAACGATGATATTTTACAGTAGACACATTTCTCTAGATAATTGAGTATTCTTCAAATTAATAAAATTAAAAGCAACATTGTATTTAAGGCCGAATGTCCCTGAAGCAATAAGCCGGGCCTGCATTTCATAATCGCCCATTGGAGCATGTGACTTTTGAGTGTCTAGCCTGTTCATGATTTACTGACTGCCCTTTTTGGGGGTGGTGTGAATTCTCTCTTTACCACTAATCCATAGGGCAGGCTTCCGGCACTGCCTCTGCATCTCTCTCTTTTTTTTTTTTTTTAAAGATTTTATTTATTTGTTTGACAGAGAGACAGCCAGCGAGAGAGGAAACACAAGCAGGGGGAGTGGGAGAGGAAGAAGCAGACTCATAGCGGAGGAGCCTGATGTGGGGCTCGATCCCATAACGCCGGGATCACGCCCTGAGCCGAAGGCAGACACTTAACCGCTGTGCCACCCAGGCGCCCCTGCCTCTGCATCTCTTAACCCAGCTTCCCTAAACACAGTTCAGGCTTGGAGTAGACACCCAACCCAGGCTGGGCCACTTCGATTCTTTCTGAGAAATTTGAATTGGGACTGACGGCCAGCCAGTCAATTTCTTTAGAGGTATGGGGTGGCCATATTCCACCCTAGGGACTGGAGCGAAGCAGAGCCAAAAGAAATGGGATGGGAGTGCAGACAGAAGCAAGGAGACAGAAACGTGGATGCAGACCCCTGAGAGCTTTGCTGGTCCTAGTTTCAGGCTTCCGGACACTCAGAAGAATTTCTCCTCTGTGGTTCCATGAAATATCCCTCTTTTCTCAAAATAAAACCTTTATAGCTTACGCTAGCTCAGATTGGTTTCACTTGATTTGCCATCACGTGGTTTCTATAAAGAGCACACCTAATTTCAGTATTCTCTTCAGTACAGCAGTCTGAGCTCCTGGTGCGGGGTCACAGAGAGCCCCAGCTGGGACGTGAAGTCTGGACGATCAAGGTGGCATTTTTTCCAGGTCACATGGTACACCCAGGATTTACCTGTCCTCTTCCTGGGCTGTGTCAGCTCCCAGCAAAGCTTTGGGAACAAGGACATAACCAGTAGAAGGGTTTCTTTGCACTTCCCATGTACCTCAGCATTATAGACCACTAAATGTGGGTTTGGATGTCATGACCTGAAACTTGGTTGTGACAAATATCAAGTGGGAAGTGGGAGAGCACACTTGCCATGAGTCGGGTAACCAGGCAGCAGCTGAATGGTGGAGGGGTCCCCAAGGGGGATGCAGTGCCACCTCTGACGCTCACTGATTTAATAGCAATAAAATATCATAATAGGCATTTTGTGTTTCTCCTTTTATTACCATGCATGTATAGCTGTGTTCTCACATGCATTGAAGACACATGGACAGAGAAAGCTTTCCTTTTTCAAATTTGGGAACGAGATAGCATATTAACAGGGAAGCAGACCATTTCCGTATTAAGAATGACTTCAACTTTGTTCTCTGCTTTCTATAAACCAATCAACGAATCTTTTCTTTTTTTTAACTTAGAGACAGCTAGGATTGAAAATGTTTTATGATTCATGATGTGCTTAAAATGTTAGCAAGCTGCCAAAAAGCTGCAGGACACATCAAGTTTTTAAGTCTCCCACACACACCCCCCCGCCCCAACTCCCTTTATGCCACTAGGGTAAGACATGGGGGAAGAGATTGCTCAAATGCTTTGAGATTCTGTAGCCAGGAGCGAGGCAGTGAAATATATTGCAATGGGAATTGGAATTAAGATGTTTCCTTGGTCATTCATTGTAAAAAATTGAGGATTATTCTGCCAGAAGTGCACATTTAAAAATCTTTTATGTATAATAAATTGCTTGTCATGAAGTGTGAAGAACTATAGGAAGTGTAAACATGTCAGTATTTCAGAGATGAATATTAATGCTGGGCACAACCTTTGTTCACATGTTTAGGCAAAATCGGAGGTATTTGATTTGCTGTTAGCTTAGTTTATGTGGAAAGCAATTAATGGTAAAAAAAAAAAAACCTCTTTATTTCTCTTCTTTTGGCTGTTGGAAACATCTGAGGGCCCCAATGATAAAAGAGTATAATTTTGGGTTGATTTAGACTTCTTTGAACGCAGCTCGCTTTCTGCATGGTAGCACATTATTCTGCCTTAGAAAAATTCTGCAAATTCCCCATGTGTCAGAAGGGGACAAACGAAATTCTGAGTTTTCTCCCTGGGTGTGTTTGGCTGAGGCCAGGAGAAAGGGAATGGGGAGGGGCAGCTGCCTCACACACCATCCACGTGTACGAGAGAGTACCCAGGTACTCAGTGCCCAGATACTCATACTTTAGATACCCAGACGCTCACTTCAAATACTTGATGCAAGATCTGGGTCATAAATTGGGCTGTCAGATTTATTTTCAAATTTGTTTTTCTTTTCTCCTTGTTTTTGGTACATTTCAGGAAAAGAATGCTCCATTCGGTACCCGATTAAACATAAAATTGTTATTTTCTTAGATTGCCTATTATCAAAGGTAAGCATTAAGCTAGCTGTTAAGTGTTTGAAATTATTCAGGTTGTATAAGCACTATGGTTTTGTGGATATTCATGGTTCTTAAAATTAGAAGACATAAAAGGGCCCATTCTGTGGAGACTGGAACAGATCTGGGACGAGGGGAACTGGTAGGTATTCAGGGACAGACTTTTAAATTGCTAACTGTATATATATATATATATATATATATATAAACTTTTTAAGTTAAGAATGGTGTATTTTTATAGTTAAATTATACACTCAAAATCACACTGAGTATGTTAATTTTGCTCTCAGCTTAGTTCCTGCTTCCGCGTTTGGGGGAGTTCTGGTCATAGCATATGCAATATATGATTTTCCGCCAAATAGTATAAAATAAGTTTATGAAAGTTGTTCCAAAGGACAGTGAGCTGCTCCATGAAAGAAGGGTTCTACAGTTTAAGAATTTGGACGAAATGCTTGGTTTATGTTCTCCCTTTGGGATTTACAAAGTAAATTCTCATGGAAGTCTTTTAATAAAAAAAAAAAGTGTTTAACCTGGAACTTACCAAGCAAGAATACTTTTCTAAATATTATTTATTGATGGCTTACAAAACTCTTTGGGAAATCCTGGTGGAAGATACTGTAATTTGATCTATTGTGCTGGGGCCTCTTATAGAGTTTCCCCAATTGTTGATGGAGCCATCTTGGGATGAGCCTATTCCAATGGCAGGATTCTCATGCACCAGTAGCTAGATTGCTGTGTTAAGTTCTTTTCTGCCTGTTTTTGCTGCTTTCCAGCTTAGGGCCTAGGGACTAGGTCACTGTTAGTTCTCTGTAACAAAAGCCCTGACTGATACCCCAATACTTTTAGAAATATGACTATTTTCTTTGAGCCCTTGCACTCTTGGAACCAGGTCTCTGGGGGCAAGGGAAGGGCACTGAGTATGCTGAAGGATTGCTAAGGGATTGCCTGCCACTTGTATGTCTGCTCATTGCTTGCTGGTTAGACTGCCAGTAATAGACTGGATTCCTTCTCTTTGCACAAAAATCCTGGCTATTGGATGTTATTCCTTTAACAAATGTTTATTGAATGCCTACTTTATGCAGGACATTGACTTGACTCTTGACTCTGGGTACAGCAGTGAATATATCAGATAGAACTTTGTTCTAATGGAGCTGATATTGGGGGCAGCAGGCAACAAACACATAAATGAGTAAACAGTGATGTATGCTATGAATAGAAATAAAGCAGGGCAAGAAGTTTGAAAATCTAGAGTGACAGAATGCATGGCTATTTTAGATGGTGTGGGTTAAACAAATCTTCCTGAGAATCTGTTCTCAGGATAGTCCCACTATCTAGATATGTCTCTCTGGTGATCTGATAAGGGTAAAAATACCAACTATGTTATTAAGCAAATGTACTTATGATACACATGATGCCATATTGGTCAATTGCATCTGAACTAGGAGGTACCACAAATAAACCCTAAGTATCTGATGGAGATGCCATGCTTTGGGCTTCTCTGAGTCTGTGAGTCTTACAGCCAGCATGTTGGTTTCGGAGATTCTGTAAGATATGCCCGTGAATTTATTGTAAGAGTTATTGGCTCCTGTGGGGTAGGAGGCTTTTACGCCTGGGCAGTTCCCACACCACCTGTGCAGCTTTCTTCTCCTTGCCCCGGTATGGAGTGCAGCGTCTGACTTGCTGCAACATCGCCCACTGGTGAAGACAAACACCCAGGGCTATGGTTTGGCAGACTCAGATTGGTTCCTGTCACACAGCCTTCTCGGGAAACTGGTGCCTCGTGTGACTGCAGTCGTCGTCTGAGACCGCATGTTTAATTTAACCTTCGAAGATCTCCTGGTGGGCATAGCAGAAGGGGTGGTCCTAATGAGAAGAGGAATGAGGGGGTGAGCTGGGGGAAAAGCATTTTAGCCAGGGGAATAGCAGGTCCAGAGGCCCTAAAGCAGGAACAAGTTTACTGTGATTGAAGAAAAGCAGGAAGACTAGTGTAACCTGAGCAAAGATTCCAGAGAATTTTCATACCCATGATTTCATTTCTGTGACTAGACTTTTGGAGAAGTAGGTGTGGTCAGAAGAGAGCTTTCCAAAGGCAGTGATCTCCAGGTTCCACTGGGAATCACTGCTTTTTTTTTCTTTTTCTTTTTAAAAATGGTCGTTCATGATTAAAAAAATGTATTTTTATGTTGTTTTAAAGCAACTTAACTGCAATTTATGTTTTATAATGTATACACCTGCTTTCATGTGCTTTTGTGGTAAATATCACATTCCCTTACAGCCACACGTTTTTCCCCAGTCTGGGAAATTGGGGGAGAGATTGCTGCCCTTTCTATTACCTTCTCTTTCTGCAACTTTCCCCTTTTCCATATACGTTTTATATAACTGACACAAGCCCAGGTAAGATAAGCAATATTGTCTACAGTGTTCAGATGGAAAAGTTATGACCCAGCTTAAGGCGGTAGAGCAGAGACGGGAACACAGATCTTTTGACGATTTTTTTCCACTGCCACCTGGTGGTTGGATTTTTGACTAATGAGATTTGTATCTGGCTGGCTTGCTCTCTTACTGTAGTCTGTAGGTGAATTTCTTGGCTCAGAATCTTCCTGTTGTTCCCCTCTGCCTCCCAAAGAGCCAGTTCCTGCTCTGAATCTCCTGTTTGGACCCCTAACAGCCATCTGCCTTGCTCTGGCTGTTTCTAGTTGTGGCCTCAGCCGTTCCACTGCCACTACCCCTTTCCACACCTGGTGGTTGGTAAGCTATCATTGGCATGGATCACCTTCTTCTGATGCTTTATTGGTGAGTTGCTGGTGGAATTCCTTGAGCTGCTATATTCCAACAGAAGGTAGATTCCTAGGGAATAGAGGGAGAGATTTGGTGGTCTTCTCACATTCCTATTCTAAATTTGATCTCTTGATGTGCATCTCTAGAACTCTGAAGAAACTAAGCTTGCTACAGGTAATGGGGTTTGTCTAGAAGAACTGAAATCCAGCTGAGGGTTCAGAGGTTTCCCAGCAACAACAGTGGGCGGTAGTGGGTTGTTGCAGAGGGGAGACTGTGGCTGCCTGAGAGAGGAACAGTGACTCCACGACATGAAAGCCAGATGCAGACTGCAGCCAGGAGCCAGCAATTAAGGAAGATGGAGGACTGTATGGACTTGAAAATGAAGTAGGAAGCCAGGCAGAATGGAGGACGACAGAAGGACCAAAGATGGAAGCTGGAAGCACCATCGAATAGAAATACAATGCAAGCCACAAAGAAGAGCCGCAGGTGTGGTTAAATTTTCCAGTAGCCACATTACAAAAAAGTAAAAAGAAACATGTGAAACTAATTTTAACAATGTATATATTTTATTTGATTGATTTTTTTAGTATAGGTGCAAATTAGGTTTCTTTTATTTTTTAAATTTAGAATCAATTAACACACAGTGTATTATTGGTTTCAGAGGTAGAGGGTTTTTTTTGTTTTTTTTTTTTTTTAAGATTTTATTTATCTATTTGACAGAGAGAGAGACAGCCAGCAAGAGAGGGAACACAAGCAGGGGGAGTGGGAGAGGAAGAAGCAGGCTCCCAGCAGAGCAGGGAGCCCGATGCGGGACTCAATCCCAGGACCCTGGGATCATGCCCTGAGCCGAACACAGATGCTTAACAGCTGAGCCACCCAGGCACCCCTCAGAGGTAGAGTTTAGTGATTCACCAGTTGCATATAACACCCAGTGCTCATTACATCACGTGTCCTTCTTAATGCTCATCATCCAGTTTCCCCATCCTCCCACCCACCTCCCCTCCAGCAACCCTCAGTGTGTTTCCTAGAGTTTAGAGTCTCTTCTGGTTTGAGTTCCTCTCTGATTTTGTCTTGTTTTATTTTTCCCTCCCTTCCCCTATGATACTCTGTTTTGTTTCTTAAATTCCACATATGAGTGAGATCATCTGATAATTATCTTTTTCTGATTGACTTAATTTGCTCAGCATAATACCGTCTGGTTCCATCCATGTCATTACAAATGGTGAGATGTCATTCTTTTTTGACGGCTGAGTAACTTTCCGTTGTATATATACAGCACATCTTCTTTATCCATTCATCTGTCGATGGACATCTGGGCTCTTTCGATAGTTTGGCTATTGTGGGTATTGTTGTTATAAACATTGAGGCACATGTGCCCCTTCAAATCACTTTGTATCCTTTGGATAAATACCTAGTAGTGCAGTTGCTGGGTTGTAGGGTAGTTGTATTTTTAACTTTTTGAGGAACCTCCATACTGTTCTCCAGAGTGGCTGCACCAGTTTACATTCCCACCAGATAAAAGGCTAGTATCCAAAAATCTATAAAGAGCTTATTAAACTCAATGCCCAAAAAACCAAATAATCTAATCAAGAAATGGACAGAAGACATGGACAGACATTTCTCTAAAGAAGACATACAAATGGCCAGCAGACACATGAAAAAATGCTTAACATCACTGGACATCAGGGAAATACAAATCAAAACCACAATGAGATACCACCTTACACCAGTCAGAATGGCTAAAATTCACAAGTCAGGAAACAACAGGTAGTGGTGAGGATGCAGAGAAAGGGGAACCCTCTTACACTGTTGGTGGGAATGCTAACAAAATTTATATATTTTTTAAAAATCTTTATTGTTTTTAAGTGATCTCTATGCCCAATGTGGGGCTCAAACTCACAATCCTGAGTTCCAGAGTCGCATGCTCTTCTGACTGAGCCAGCCAGGTGCCCCAACAATATATTTTATTTGACTCAGTGTATCCAAAATACTATGATGTCACTGTGTGACCAACATAAGACATTATTAATGAGATACTTTCTCTTTTTCATACCACATCTTCAAAACCTAGAGAGTAATTTATACTTAAAGCACATTTCAGTTAGAACTAGCTCATAGTTCATGTGGATAGCACTATCGTATCAGACAGGGCAGGTCTAAGATACGCCAGAAGAGACAGTGAGGCAGAGATGGTTGGGGAAGGTAAGTCAGGGAGGGAGGCACAGACAAGCCCTGACTGCCAGTTGGACTCTTCTGATAAGGTGACATCTTGAAACTTCATTCTTCAGCTAGGATTTTGACTTTTCTAATTCATTATGTATACATTATATTTTTATTTTATTTACATTTATTTAAAATTCTTATTCTAAAGACATGTTATTATAAAACTCTTTAACAGGGATGGGTAGGAATTATAGGCTATCTGAGCTGGAAATTTTCTTGGAGATAAGATGCTGAATTTCAAGAACTGAACTTTGTTTTCATCTCCTGAATGAACTCCGATCAATTGGTTGAGCTTCAACCCCAGAGCTCAGTGTTGAGCAGGATTCTGAGTAACGTCTTTTCTCAGTGGGAAAGAGCGCTGTGATTATCTGCCAGGGCGGTGGCACATGTTTGCCATCCCTGATATGCTAAAACGATCTGCAGTTTCTGGAGCCCTTGGGGAATGCTTCATGAATTGTTGAACATTACTGAGTTCAGTTTTCTTCATTGGTAAAATAGGGATAATTGTCAGTGCTGTTTAGGATATCAATGCTCCTTTCCTTCTCAGTTTCTGTTTTATTATTTAGTCAGTACTGGTTGAGGGTCCAGTTTGTACTTGGTATTCTTCTGTTAATCTGGGGATTGTGATATGCGAAACCCTGTCCTTACCCGTAAGGATCCAGGTTAAAAAAGTTATGACATATTAAATAGTGAATAGTCCTCTGTAATACACACTTATTGCCTTATTATGCCTTATTATGGTTCAGAATGTGTGTTATTACTGTTAAAAGGAAAGAAAAGGAGAGTCAGAGGAACCTTTGTGAAGGATGCAGATCTTGCATTGAACAGATACGTAACCATTCATGACATTCACAAGAAATAGACTATTTTAAAGGACACAGATGAGAACTGTCCAATTAATTCTCAAAGTGACCTCTTAAGCCTTTCAATTCAAACCCTGCGAATCGATGAGCACATTTTGGAGATGTGGCTTATGTTGAGTTAGCGGAGTTAATACTGTATTTTACCGTCTGTTGTGGATATCACAGTGTCTTGTTTCATGAAGTTGTTAATGGTCAAAAGTCAAAACAGAAATTTTTTCTTGTGTCCTAAATTTATGTATGCCATGCAAAGGCGGAGGAATGGTTCCAACAGCAGTTGTCTCCTCTGATTATCTCTTCTTGTGGAGATTCCTTGGAAGGGAAGAGACTTGTACCAGAGCAGTGGTTGAGCCATTTTGCATTTCCGCTGCTTCAATGCCATCATCTTTAATTCCAAATCATTTTATTTCCTGCGGCCAAAATGAGTCTTTGAACTTTGCAGTCTTTAATCAGAAGATTCATTATTCCAGAGACATGCCTAGTTTTATGATTAAAATAAGTCAGGCTGCACACATTTCATTTTTCCTGTAAGAACCCAGCAGCAGGCAGTAAAGAATCTGTCAAAGGTTTGCTTTTAACAAATATGGAGGCCAGCTACTTGGAGCCCTGAAGCTGTTGGAGAGAGTCCAGACTTAATGGATTTATGCATTAAACTTTGTTTCTTTACTTTTTTTTTTTTTTTTTAAGTACAGAGGGATTTTAGGGGAACTTTGGAATTCTGCTTTTCTAAAGGCCCCTTTCCCTGGATCAGTTGCTTTCTACTGAAAGTGGAGTTTCATAATCCAACACCTCTGTTTACTTTGTGATGTGCTTGTTATTCTCTATTCCTTTCTCTTCTTATAGGTTTCCTGAAAAATGAAATGAATTTCACAATCACTGAGGGGTTGTGGCCTGTACTCTGAAGTCTGGGTCTTGTCTAGATGTAACGGCTTTCAAAGGGTATGCAGTCCTTGTAGTTAGGAGGAACCTGGGTCAAATTTACCACTAGTAGGCAGCAAAGGAGCATCGTAGGGTCTCACCCATAAAGGTAGGGGTTTGGGCGGGGCCTGAGAAGGAAAACCAAGATAGGACACTGGCTTCGTCCAAAGTCTCAAACCTTTGGCCGTGCTATAGATTTCAGTTTTCAAAAGGTCAGGAATTATTTCTGCTGAAGGTACCTGTTTCAGATTACATCATGCAATGTAGTATTAAGCATATTTTAGAACTGTTTCTTCAATTAGCTGGTTATTATGACCTATCACTAAGGGGAAAAAATCACATAATGCAATAGTACATATACTGTGATCCTATTCTGTGGAAGATAAGCATATATGTATAGAAAAATGTTTGTATTTATACGTGTGTATGTATGTCTCTACATATACATGTATGTGTACATATATGTATATATATGAGATTGAGAGGATATAAATTTTATTATTGCCTTTTTTTCTAATGAGAAAAACTATTATTACTAAAATACAGATATTTACATGTTACTCTAACTCCACAAACTAGTCTCAAGCTCTTCGTGCCCTGTGACATTCTGTGGAGAAGAATGGCCTAAGTCGTGTAGATGGTGCCACCAGAGAGCAAGCACAGGGAAAAGAACAAAATGATAGCCCTGGTTTGAAATGTGACTGATTTCGACTTGTGCAAAATATGGACACTGCCCCCCCAACCTTGCTTAGCGTTGGTGGGAAATTGGCCCCTTCCTCTCTGGTCCCCTGGTGCCCACCAGCAGAAAGGCTGTTGGCGCTTGGGCATTTTATCTTCAGCGACAGACTTAGGTGAAACGAAGTGGCACACGTGGGGTCAAATCTTGACTTTGGCTCATTAACATCTTGTACCACCAGGGGATTTAATAGCTCAAGTGAAATTTATGAGTTGGTGGGAACACTGTGTACAAACTTGCACAGCTCACTGATCTTCATTCTTGCTTCAGTGTTAGACATCGGGAAGGTCGTGCAGTGGAACCTCTCAATTCAAAATACCGGGGGATTGACAAGTTTATTATAATCTACAACCTAGACTTAGTTGAATTTTAACACACCTAATCCATTTTCCCTCTAGTTTTTACGTGCAACATCTTATCGCATTAGCTTCAGATGATTGGCAAGGCGAGCAGCTGCTAATATATTCGTGTCGTGTCACTATCTATTTACAGTCTTTAACATACAGCTGTTTGACACAATACAAGTCAGCACCTCTGCTGAAACTATGAGACTGTGACTTCACACTATCTATCCAGGGAATCGTTCACGCTATGCTCTTGATGTAATGTGCCATATTGGTTCCTTGGGTGTAGTTACAGTTTATTTTGCCAATTTGTATGTAGGAATCACATAACATCCTGGTCCATGTGAGCAGAGTAGTAACAAGCACTAATGATTCCCAGGCACTTTGCTGAGTGCAAGCAGCCAATGGATGTGTTTTACAAAAGCAGCAATGTGTGGAACCGAAATGTTTTTCCCGGCTGCCTTGTGACGACAAGGGTGTCTTATCTCTCAGCCCCGTGTTCCTGCGGTGCAACAGATCGCCATGTAATTAATGCCAGTGCATGCCATCACCCTTTTGTGTTTGGACTAAGGTGGCACCTGCTTTCTCAACAGTGATGACCTTGGTGTCTCTATGGCCGTACCTGGTAGCAGGATTTGCATAGACCTGAACTCCCTTTAAGAAGCTGTTGGCATTTCTCCCTGTTCTGTGTGTGAGGCCTTGTTCTGGAGAGGAAGCCTGAGCTCTGGGCCAAGACGTCTTGCCAGCGCCCACCAGCAGGCTTTGCTTTAGCCCCTTGCGGTATCTCTACTGCCTCGACTTAACTATCTTATGATGTATTTACTCAATTTTTACTTTTGGGAGCTTCTAGCAAAAGCACACTTTATCCAGTCATAAAATATAAATGAGAATACACATGTTAGCTTCAGAGAAATATATATCAAGTACGAATTATAATTACAAGGAGTATTTTCTCTCCCAGAAATCCCTAACATTTTCAGTTTTGAATGACTTTGGAGTCTAATAATAACTAGAGAACTTATTGCCAAAAAAAAAAATGTACACACCCACACAGCAATTGTTGCTGACAATTCTACAATTTCAGGTCTTCTTGCATTCTCTGAAGTCCAAGCATGAGCCAGTAGAGGTGCACTGGACCCACGTTAAGACCCTTGCGTAAGACTTGCTTTGTTTGTAGAATATCAGCTGAGATAGGGGGACTCATCACAGAGAGTACATGTCCTACAGCAACATTCGTCAGCATGTGGGCTTCCTGGTGCTAAGGAGGACTGAACTCGCGTGCTAAGGAATATATGCAGTGACCCAGACCCAGATCCAAGGTAAATACATGTTATTTCCTGAATTGGGGGCAGATATTTTAACGATTGGCCTTGGTGATTTATTTGCTGAATTCAGACGGTGCTTCACTGATGAACCCCAAGGGAGGCGATGAATGGTCGTACAGAACTAAATACTACACGGTATTGTAGCCTCTCTTCCTCTGTTTCTTAGTACACCACAGAACCAGCTTTTTCTTTGTTCATGATTACTGATTTCCCTAAGTCTTCTGAAAGACATTTTAATTGCAAGTCCTCCAAAATACAGGCTCTCCTTTAGGAGGACAAACTTTTACTTCCTATTCTCTTCTCACCCCCCACCTCATGTAACAAAGCAGGCATAAAGTAACAGGTATTAGGGTGGCAGAAGGATTACTGGCTTTAACGCCAGACAGAATTAGTTTTAAAACCCGACCTCACCATGTAGTGACTGCGTGTGACCTTGGTCAATGTCATGGAACAACTGTGTGAACCTTAAGTAACATGCTACCATGTATGTAGTTAGTAACCAATATATCATAGCTTTCCAGCTTTCCTAGTCTTTCTGAACCCTTCTGCCTTGAAGGCTTAGAGCAATTAACCGGTGTCAAGGGAAAAGGATTGAGGAATTCATTTGTTCATCTGTTCACTCATTAATTTGTTCCTTCAATTCTGTAAACCGGCTTGAGTCTTTATAGGCCTTAGGTACTAAACAGAAGGGAGTAAGTTATGGTCTCTGTTCTCAAAGGAATTATAGCCTGGGGACATATCCATAAGTGACTAACCCTAGTTGGCATGTGATTACTTCCCTAAATATCCCCCCCCCCCTTTGGATCTGCTAACTAAGCTCTTTCCCTCTAGGAAGGTCCTTACTCCATTTTAATAGCTAAAGTTTAAGACAAAAGGAGCAGGGGGACTTTCAAATTGTATCTCAGTCCTACCGCGTGGAGCGGGAAAAGGAATTGACAAATCCACAGTGATCAGATGGAAGGCCCGAGGCAAAAAGATGGCCTGCGTTCTGCCCAATAGTCTGACTGATGACTTAAACAGCTAATCAACAAAAAAACTCAGATTATTGGTTTAGTCTAATTCCTTATGGATCTAAATAATGGGTAGGTTGAGTTTGCATTTAGTCTTAAAGTCTATGTCATGTAAAAGTAGAAGCCTGTGGTAAGAAATATGAAATACGTAAATAGTAACCATGAATGACTTTGGTTCTCAAAATTCTTCCAGTTTTGAGACCTTCCTTTTGTGTGGATGGCTCCCTGGTAAGCACTTAGGTACAAGTGGAAGAACATTAATTTGGCCCTCAGGGTTTGCCTTTTAGTCTGGGTTAGCTTCACGAGGCGTTTAACTTCAAAGAAATTATATATGTTCCAGGGAGAGTAGAGTGCATTATTTTTAAAGACTTTAGTTGCTACTCTGTATATTTTTTTTTCTTAAAAAAGGCTCACAAGTAATAGTTTGCTATTTTCTAATGTTAATAAACTCAATTCCTATTCCTTGCATTTGAAATGAGAAAATTATAAAAACCCTTGAGTTGCCCCAGAGAACGTTAAGTTTAAAATGTCAATGGAAATTAATGGAGATGGTTTGATTTTTAATTGTGGTAAAGCAAAAACATCTGCTATCTCCAAAAAAAAAAAATTAAAAAGTAAGAAAAAGCCCTCTAGATTATGGAGTTTAGAAGCTCTTAGAGAAATTGTGACTATTGATGAGAGCTTTACTAATTTTTTTGAAACTTTCTGAAATAGAGCACAAGAATCAACATCTTTTTTTTTTCCTATAATATTCTCCCTATCAAGAGGAAGCTTGTAATGTCAAGGAAATCTATGCATTTGAACCATAATATGGCTATAACATCATCAGATTTTTGTTATTAAATGTAGTAAAGAGCCAATAAGAGGGAAAATTAACATTCAAGAATTTGTGACCATTTTTGAGCTCTGGAAAAAAAAATGTTTACCAGTTCCTCATTTCTAGTTTAGTCCCTTTCTCTACTAGGATATACAATTTTTTTTTCTTCAATGGCTGTCCTTTAGGGCAAAGTCTCAAAGCTCAGTTTATGGTAATTTTTTCTCACTAATGTTCGACAGAGTTCTCATGATGCGCCTCTCTAGGATTTCTTTTCTTCCTGAGATAATAGAATGCCTTGCTATCTAGGAAAACACATCATTTTTGTTGAGAAAAGGACAGAACTTCTATACTTGGCAAGGGAAAACAATTTAAAATTCTAAGATTTTTCCTGATGAGGCCAATTTAAAGAGAGGGCATTTATACTAAATGCAAACAGTTGACATTGCCAGTAAACATGATAGATTTCTCCTGCTGTTATTGCTGCTGCTGCTGTTTTAACAAAAGTTATTCTGGTCACTATCCATCTTCCCTGTTTAGCAAAAAGGATCCAATATCTATGTAGTAAGATTCGAAGCACCCCACTGGAGAAAGTTGTTTGGGGCTAGGTAACTTGAGAGAGGCCTATAGATTCATAGTAACTCCAAACCAAAAGTGCTCCTATGAGGCTAAAAGATGTTTGTAAATATATACAGATCTTTCTTGACTTATGGTAAGGTTACATCTCAAGAAACTCATTGTGAGTTGAAAGTATCATAAATCGAAAATGTATTTAATATGTCTAACCTACCAAACACCATAGATTAGCCTAGCCTACCTTAAATGTGTTCAGAACACTTACATTAGAATAGAGTTGGGCAAAATCATCTAACAGAAAGTGTATTTGTTTAAAAATTTATTTAGAGAGAGAGAATGCGAGCTGGGGAAGGGGAGAGGGAGACCGAGAACGTCAGGCAGACTGCGCCAAGCATGGAGCCCAACCCCAGGCTCAATCCCATGGCCCTGAGCTGAAATCGAAAGTCAGATGCTCAGCCAACTGAGCTACCCAGGCACCCCCAGAAAGTGTATTTTAATAAAGTGTTGATTATTTCATGTGATTTATTGAATACCGTACTGAAAGGGAAAAACAGAACGGCCATGTGGATGCAGAATGGTGGTATGTGTATCGGTTGTCACCCCTGTGATTCATGGCGGCCTAGGAGCTGTGCGGGATGCTCTGCCCAGCATCACGGGAGAGCATTGTACCGCATAGCTCGTGTTAAGTGTTCCCACCACAAAACAAACAAATGAAGGGCCTCAAGGAAACTTTGGGAGCTGCTGGATATATCTGTTACCTTGATTATGATGATGGCATCCTGGGCGTTTGCATTATGTCCAAATTCATCAAACCATACACACTAAATACGTGCAGTTCTTTTATATCAATCGTAAACTCAATAAGGTTGTTAAAATGTTAATTACGTAAGAGAAGTAACAACAGCAGCAGCAGTAGTAAAGAAAAGAAAATCAAGACTATAAATGGCACACTCCAACACACTCCAAAGGTGAAAATCAATATAATTCAGTGGGATCAAGAAAAAAAATTTTCACCAATACTCGTTTTAGAGAAGGAACTATATCTGTTTATAAAATCTCCCTGGTGAGTATTGAGGTAAAAGAGGGGCCCCCCAGGTGTGTGTAGAGTTGCTCAGCACATGGTTCTGGACGGCTGCTCTTCTAAGGCTACAGGAAGGAAGGATGAGTGATGGAAGAGAAAGAGAAAGTTGGTGGATGTGGAGCCAGAGAGACGGCTAATTCCATCCCTTCCTGCAAATGTACATTGTCAGTACATCCAGAACATTTCTTATGGAGCTGGTGACAGTGAGCACCACTGAGCACCAGATGTATGTGGCATGGGGCGGGGGGGGGTGCAGAGAGAAGCAGAGAGACTCATGGACTCCGAGGGAACTCTTGGGGAGTGGCTGTGAGTGGTCACTGGCCAAGGAATTGAAGTCAGGTCAACTTTCAGAAGTTACCTCAAGGGCAGCTAACATGTCTGACTTACACGACAAACCCAACTCGCATCTTGCCCCAAATACCAGCTTCCACTTCTGTCAGGAGAGTCACAATATTTCATGGTTTTCTTCTCTTGCTTCAGATCCAGCCAGTGCTTGAGCCCTGGCAAATTTCTTATTCAGCTATCAGCAGAAGTTATACATAATATGCTCAAATCAGTCATTTCTAACCCTGACATTTTTTTCCTTGCCAATTTAAATTGGTTTCCGGGGAGTCTGGACTACATTTAACATTTAGAGTTATTAAATACAGCCTAGTCATGATCTTACTAGCATCCCAGCTATTTAAAAAATATCACTGTCATTTTGTACAGAATTATAGATACTCGGTCCACTATTTGTTTAGGACAAACAGTGTCATTTTAATGGGCAGTCGTTAGTTTTGCCCTCAGGGAAGGTTTTGTTTTAGTTACACATGCTGCTAGGAGAAAAAAAAATGAGGTTGTAAAGGGTAAGGGTGATTGATGAGGGAGTTTCCTGGGCACAGGGATCCCCAACTAATTAACCTGAGTTCTGCCCAGGGGTTCAATGTCAACTCAAGGTTATTTATAGACTAAATGACAGCCCTGGTTTTCATCAGTTATTGGATCCTTTTATTATTGTTGTTTGCTTGTTGTGGCAGGAGATATTCTGCCGGTCATCTGGGCTTTGTTTCCTGCCTTAGTTTTAATCAGGCTGCCCAGAGAAGGGAAGAATTAGTGAGCAGATCCTAAGGCAGTGCGTTCAACAACTCTTGCTCCGTAGAGTCAGCGCTAAGGGAAAAGGCAACTGTAATGGAACCAGATTCCATGTCTTTCCTATCTGTTAGTTATCTTTTGAAAATATCTCCAAGGAATTTGTCATTGAGATGTTGGTGACTCTCCCATACCTTCTTGTTAATTAGAAAACTTAACAATGTTCTTGTATTAACTAAAATGATCTATTCTCTTATAAGTACACCCTAAAGGATGATTTGGATCAATGTAGACTGATTCAGTTATTCTACCCAACTGATGTTGGGTTTATATTTTCTAGTTCGGACATTTAATCAAATTCATTATGAGACAAGTGGTGATGCCCAAGGCAGGGGAAAATGAGGAATGGAGAACAGAAAAGAGTAGGAAGCATACTAAATAAGTGAGTGCATGGAACAGGTGGCAGTGGGAAATCCAAAGTAGTACAAGTAGGGCCGGGGGAGACTTGATGGGGCAGGATCAGCATTGTCCATGAAAGGTGTAATCACATGTCCAGGCAGACATATGGGGCTGCCTAAACACTGGTGTGGTCATACCATGGAGCAGGGAGCAGAGACAGCAACAGGGAGGGCTTTGAGAGGGATGTGAAAACAGAGGTGAGTCTGAGATCAACAGATCACATCTTGAAAAGAACAGCCGGGCTAATCACCTCAGCCAAGGCCTTTGTCCAAGCCAGGACCTGGGGAGATTTGTGACTCTAAAGGCTCAGAGAACAAGCAACTGGAGAAGGCTAAAGCAGGCAGATGGACAGCTTGAGAAAGAGAAACTACAGTTCCACAGAAACAACAGCCTGGTTTATGGAGATGTCAGGCGGCCTCAGGCAACCAAGCAAATGTGTGTTAGGGAAGAACTGAGGTACCAGTTCAGTACTGCTATCTACTAGACATGGCAGTGTGTCATGTTCCCTCTTGGTCTGCCTGTCTCCCCTGCACCACACCTTCTTGAGAGCAAGGCTGTCTTATTTCCCTTTGTGTCTCTAACCCTCAGGTATAGTTCTTGACACAGGTAGATATTTAGGAAATTTAATTAAATGGATTCAATCATGGACTGATTCAGGGGCACAAACCGGCAGCTTGAAGAAGCAGAAGTCCCAAATCAGGGGAAGACCAGTGGCAAGGTGGCTCACTGTTGGCCACGTGCATAACTGCCCTAGGGCTATGTCAACATTAGGGTCAAAATTGGGCCTAGCTTCTGAGGTATACTCTACTTCTAGATGTGTGATGAAGAACCTCTTAACTGGATTTGAAGAGTGATGGCAGTGGGAATCTGGTCATTAATTATATAGATTTATTTTTTTGGTGTGACTATCTCAGGAGGAATAAAAAACAGAAAAGAGGGACACCTGGGTGGCACAGTGGTTAAGCGTCTGCCTTCGGCTCAGGGCGTGATCCCGGCGTTATGGGATCGAGTCCCACGTCAGGCTCCTCCACTATGAGCCTGCTTCTTCCTCTCCCACTCTCCCTGCTTGTGTTCCCTCTCTCGCTGGCTGTCTCTATCTCTGTTGAATAAATAAATAAAATCTTTAAAAAAAAACACAGAAAAGATGATTGTTATCAGTTAACTTCTGTTGCATAATAATCCATCCCAAAACAATGACTTGAAAGAACAAACATTTACTATTTCTTATGACTGTGTGGATTTTTCCAATGATTCTTCCAGTGTGGGCTGGCCCAGCTGGGGCTGGGTCATCTGCAGTGGCCTCACCCACATGTGTGATGTTTGGCAGACTGGTTGATCTGTGAAGGGCCTCTGATAAGACAGTTTATCTTTGTTCCACGTGGCTCTCATCTTTCAGCAGCCTAGCTTGGACTTTTCACATGGCTATCTCAAAGTTCCAAGTCTCTGCTTGCATTTCCTATTGTCCCATTGGCTGAGGCAAGATAATGACCAAGTCCAGACTTAGGGGAAGAGAAATAGAGTCCAGTCCTTGATGGGAGAAACTGCAAACATCACACTACAAAGAAATGAGCATGCAAGAATGGGAAGCACATGAAGACTCCTTTGCAATCATTTTCCCGGTACTGTGTTTCCAGATATTTATGTTTCCATTCTATAGGATTATAGGGAATGGGAGAGAGAAGAGCAAAGAAGTGGGGACATTAAAGCAAAGCAAATAATCTTTTGGTAGGAGGCAAATAAATAATCCAAAAAAATATGTTTGCCATAGAGGAACAGGCATGGTTTTTGAATCTCCTCTTTTCAATCTGTGAAGCATTTTTATAATTATGGGATAATTACCTGGTGTCTTCCAGGCTTCTCCACTGTAGAATTGCTTCTTTCCCTCGTCATACTCAGTCACTAAGACCTGCTGACACTAGAGAGGAGAGGAATTAAGGTCCACCTTTTATGGGAGCACTATCTGCATATATTACATGGAATTCTTCTATAATGAAGAGTTGTCCCCTTTTCTTATTTTTTAAAAAGATTTATTTATTTATTTTAGAGAGACAGAGAGAGAGAGTGAGAGAGAGTGAATGGGGGGATGGAGAGGGAGAGAATTTTCACGTAGACTCCCTGCCGGTTGCAGAGTCCCACGTGGGCTCAATCCTCAAGACCCATGAGCTCATGACCCTGAGTTCATGACATGAGCTGAAATCAAGAGCAGGAGGCTTAACCAACTGAACCACCCAGGCACTCTTTCTTATTTTTTAGATGTCTTTGGGGTGTTACCAATGTCCTCCTTCTCATTCCTGATACTAATTATTTGTTCATTCTGTCTTTTTCTTGATTAGTCCAGTTGGGGCTTATGCATTTTATGAATACTTTCAAAGAAACTACTATTAGTTTTAAGGAAACTACTTTAAAAATTTTCTCTGTTGTGTTTTGTTTTCCATTTCTACTTATTTTCTTTCTTGTTTTCCTAATTCTACATTCTTTGCTTCTAATTTGCTATTAATTTTGTAGCTTTTTGAGTTGTATTATGAGGACATTGTTTTGTGGGTTTTTTGTTTTTTGTTTTTTGTCTTTCTTCTTTGCAAATATATTTATTCGAGGTTACAACTTTTCCAGAAGTATGGGTTCAGCTGCAGGCCACAGTTTGGGTATGTGTCTTTTTTACGTTAGAATTTAGTGGAAAATATTTTCAGATTTTCATTATGATTTTTCCTTTGACCCATGGATTTTTTGAGATCATTAGTTTCTAAATATTTGGAAATTTTCTAGCTTCTTGTTGTTGCTTCTTAGCTTATTCTACTATGGCTGAAAAATATAATCTACGAGATTGCCATACCCTGAATTTTTTTGAGATTTGCTTCAGGCCTGGTCAATGGCCAGTTTCTGCAAATGTTCCAGGTGCAGGTCAATACAACATGTATTTTATATCCATTTGCTGTTCTACTCTATGTTTGCCAGTCATGTCAAATTTGTCAGTTGTGTTGTTCAGGTTCCCTGTGTCCCTTTTGATTTATTATCTGTTTTGTTATCAGTTATCGAGAGTCATGTTAATATCTCTAAAAAGGTGGCTTTTTCCACATCTTGTAGTTTTGCTATGGTTGACTTTATATATTTTTAGACTATGTTACTAGGTAAACATCAATTTCAGATTGTTGCATTTTTATTTAGAATTGACATTTTATCTTTAGGAAATGTGCCTTTTTTAACCTAGTGATAGTGTCTTCCTTTAAAGTCCACAGGTCTAAATATTAGTAGGGTCCATGTCGGCTCTCTTTTGGTGAATGTTCACATAATATACCTTCTGGTTTGTTTGTTTCTGATTTCAAACTTTCCCTGTCTTTCTTGTGTGTAGTATATAGTGGGATTGAAAAAATATCTGGTCTGAGAGTCTTTTTAATTGGGGTGCTTAAACATTTATGTTTAAAAACATACTGATGCATTTGGGTTTGTATCTATTATATATTATTTCTTTTCAGTTTGTCTCATCTGTTTTTGTTCTTTTCTCCTCCCTTGTTTCTTGACTAATTTTTATTGATTGATTGATTGATTGACTTTAAAGACTGTTTTTAACTCATCTCTACATCCAACATGGGACTCAAACTCACGACCCTGAGATCAAGAGTTGTGCATTCCACCTACTGAGCCAGACTGGCACCTGTTAGCTTACTTTTAGGTTAATCAAATTTTTAAAACTTATTCCATTTTCCTTTTTATTTACTTTATAACAAAGCAAATATGCTTTTATTATACTTCTAAATTATACTTACAAAAGGAAATAAAATATGTATCTCCTTAAGGATTTTTGGTCCTATTTGGGACTATATATGATATACTCATAGGTAGGATGATCAAATAACTTACTGTTCAAACCTGTAGCAAAGAGGGCACTCTCGATTTTTTAAAAAAAAAAAATTTATTTATTTGAGAGGGGGGAGGGGGACAGAGGGACAGGGAAAGTCCTCAAGCAGACTGCCCGCTGAACACAGAGCCCATTTGGGGCTTGATCCCAGGACCCTGAGATCATGACCTGAGCCGAAATCAAGAGTCCACCACTTAACTGACTGAGTCACCCAGGTGTCCCAGCACTCTTCATCTTTGAGTGTGAGAGGGAAACTGTGCACGGTCATATTGGGACACCAGCTATAAACCAGTCCTTCACAGGCCAGCTTCTTCATATGTCACGCTCTGAAGAAGACACCCATTGCTAAAGACACCATGTAAAATCACTGAGTGCTTAATCAGGAGGTGGTTCTAGGTGTTGGAGAGTCAAGTAAGATATTGTTTCTCCTTGTAGTTTTTTGTATTACGCTTTTCAGCCTTGAAGTCCATATATCTGAGTCTTTCCCTCACATCCATAAAACGTGAGTGTTGGATAAGCAGGGAGAGAAAAGAGTGTTAGTGTAGACAGAGCACAGAACATGGGCAAAGGGTCAATCAGAGGATAAGAACCCCATGAATTAATGCACATGGTGAGCAGTTTGAAAATAAGGATGAGAAGAAACGCATTGAAGACAGTTAGGGGAAAGCTTTTATAAGCTGAGGAGATGTTATCTAGAAGGAAAAATGAAACAAGTTGCTGGAGAGGGAAGAGTTGAGGAAGCTCCTGGGGCGGGGAGAGGGGAGGGCTGAGAATAAGATTAAGATCCTTTAGGGAGGAGAGAAATGGGTATCAGCCTCCTGAGGAAGCTCCACGGTCTGTTTAAACACAGAGGATGCCCTCGATTTGGGGTGATACACAGCAGGAAGACTGTATCTGTGTCTTTGGAACCACTGTTTTCCTTCCCCAAATCATTATTTGAGCCAGTCGGTTATGAGAGATGCTTTATTCATTACACTGGGGATAGCAAATAAGCTGTATCCATTTACAACACTCTTGTCTGCCTCAGGAAACATAAAGAACTTGTGATCAATGTTCAGTGTAAACAGATTGGGAAGGAGGCCCTGAGCAATGTGATATGTTTTCAGAGTTGTAAACTGTTAGTGAATTTTGATTGTGTGGGGAGTGTCTGTATCTGTGTGCGTGTAAGTGTGTACTGGATTTTTTGAACTTCTTTCCATTCCCTATAAGTTCATCCTACTGAAGAATTCATAACTGCAGCAGTTTTTATATGTGTTTAGTAACATTAAGAAAAACCCTCTTAGCTAAATTAGATAAAACTCAAGTTATCAACCTTCTACATCCACCCTGAGCCCCACCTGCTACCAGCCAGAAGGCCAAGGACTATAATCACCCCACATGTCTTATTGTCAGAGAAGTTGCTTTTGAGAAAATCCACTTTTACATCAGTACCCAATTTAAGTTGGCTTTTCTTTCTTTCTTTTTTTCTTTTTTTTTTTTTTAAGATTTTATTTATTCATTCGACAGAGAGAGAAACAGCCAGCGAGAGAGGGAACACAAGCAGGGGAGTAGGAGAGGAAGAAGCAGGCTCCCAGCAGAGGAGCCTGATGTGGGGCTCAATCACAGAACGCCGGGATCACGCCCTGAGCCAAAGGCAGATGCTTAATGACTGAGCCACCCAGGTGCCCCTAAGTTGGCTTTTCTTCTCCCACAGAAAAAAAAAAAAGAACGAAAGAAAAAAAAAACTTTTGTCACTTTTTAGAAAAACGCAATCAAATAAAATGGCTTTGAATCAGTTCCAAAAATATATATCTGCTACTTCAATTCAGGCCAACTGATACTCTCACCTGAAGCAGAGATGGTTGGTGGGGGAGGGTAGAGCTAGATTGTGCTACTCTGCTTCCAGGGATAGCGCTGCCTGGGAGGGTCCTGTGCGAATTGGTGTGGCAGGTTTGTACTGATGCCAGCAGGATGCGTCAAGGACCCAGAGGGGTTCCCGCAGGACCAGCCAAGAAGGTCTCTGGTTGCACACAGGATAGAAATCAACCGTGAACCAGCAGGAGGTGAGAGCAGTTTATTGAAGGTATAGAGGGAGTGCAGGTACAGACAGACTCAGAAGGGAAAGGAGGGAGTCTTTACTTGGGGTCTGGGGTGTTTTAGTGAGGATCGTGGTCTGGTGTTTGTGTCCCCTCAGGCATCCAGGAGCCATGAGAACAAAGACAATGGCCCATGTGTTATTCCTTGGAGCCAGGGGTCTTGGTGTCGAGATGGCTAGCTCTGGCGGTCTGGAATACACAGATGGTAATTTCATCAGGTTGTTCTCACGTGGTCCTTCCTTAGATGTTATCTATTCTTGAGACATCACTGACTCCTTGTCCCTCAGGAGAAGGACATGCACTATTTGTACTACGCGGCATGTGTAAAGTGGGGGTGCAAGTCCTAGCAAGATTAGAAGCAGACAAAGGAGCAAAGAGAAGCTTTTTATGGAGTCCTTCAGTTTCCCTATCTCAGTACTGCTAAGATTCTCTCTGTCAGGTAGAATCATTCCCGTTTCCTTTCATCTGCATTAAAATCACTGAAATCTTAGTCTCCTTAGAAACGTTGCCATGCAAACAGAAAGACAGAAACTCCAGTTGTCCGCATTTTCCTCTTCCATTTGTCTCTAAATGCAGCTGGTGTCATGGAGAGCAGGGTGCTGGGGGGGGGGGGGAGGGAAGAATGGGAGAGAATGGGATAGGGCAGATGGTCTGTCAAAGGATATGGATGCCGAGCTATAAACATTGTAAAGCATATTTTTTTCATGACAGTATTAATTCCTTGATGGAATCCATGAGGCTTGATGTTGGCAGCTGTGAAAGTCCCTCTGGGGCTGTCACATGAGTGGCTGTTACCAAGAAGGCCCAACAGTCTCGCCTTCTCTTTCCTGATGGACATACACAGGGTTCTGTTAAGTAACCTGTGGCTCGAAGGGACCAGCATTCTCTTCACCTTGGCAAATAAGCCCTCCCACAAGATTTCTCAGCTATGAAACAAGGCCTAGCTAAAGTCTGACACAGCCTCAGTGGGTTCCAAAATTCACTGCTTTCTTGAAATAACTTTAAAGTGATTAGAACTTGTGTGTGTGTGTGTTTCTGTGTATTCTGTGGTTCTTCAAACAATGTGAGCTCATACTTACAATTTTGTGGGTAAAGAAAAACTAGACCAAAAAAAGCATAACTTGAGAATTTAGCTTTGAAATACTATGCTGTTTCCAGCTCTCTGAGGGACACATATCAGTAACATTTGTGATAATATTACCTTGATGTCATATAGGACTTATGTAGGAAAAAAGATTACATGGGTCACTTTTCTATAATGGAGTTCTTTCTTGAGGATCATACATTTTGCTTGGATACTTGAACTGTTAGACAAATGTGCTGTAAATTCAATGTTTTATCGTAAACATTGCATATTGTGAGGTATGAGAATGCTAACATTTTAGTCCTTCTACAGTTATGATAATTTAGGTTACGAATGATAAATCTCAACTCAGACTTTGGAAAAGGGATGCATTTACTGCAAGCATATGTGGGCATTTCATATATTTGAATGAAGACTTGAACAATGACGTCCTGAGGTGTTGAGATACACCTCAGAGAGACTTTCAGAATCTCTGACCCCAGAGGTCTGAACACCTCCAGAAAATTCTGTCACCAGTATTTTCTTCTGTTTCTCTCAGTTTGCTTAGTTCTCATCCACTGAACCGGTTTCCTACAGATGGCGGGAAGCGTGGCAATAATAACTTCTGATGTTCACTTCTTATGGTTCTTACACCAGAGAAGATGCTCCTATGTTTACAAGTCCCAGGGGAGGCATTTCATTAATCCCACTGGGCAAGGTGTGTAACCCCACACCAATTAGCAATGGCTAAGAAAGTGAGGTGTTAGAGGGACCCCGTTTGGGTCATGTGTCCACCTTTGAACCAATGAATGTGGCCGGGGACAGAATTGGCAAGACTCTGGGAGCTCTGTGGACATAAAGGTGATAGAGGAGAGCTCCCACAAGAAGAAAGAATGCTTGAGGAAACAATATGGTAAATGCTCCCTAGGGTCCCATGGCATTAGAAATAGTTGAAAGACAATGAGTCACACTGAAGGGAAGGGAAAGGTGTAGCGTCATTTCTGTGACCTTACTCATGGAACTTCACATCTTCACATTCTGTTCATCTAAGCCCATGAACAGATTTTCTAAATTTGGCACCACAGGAAGATTTCATTTTCTAGTTCCCCTTTCAAGGGAAGACTGGGGAGATGGACATTTCTGTTTGCTCCCTCTGCAGTGAGCCCTGGGGTGATAGCCAGTTAAGAACTGTTTCTTTGTTGGCTACTGTCCCGTTGAACCTGTAAACACAAGCCCCACTACTAACTGGAGCCGGGCTGTCGAGGGCTGTGTCCTCTGAGTGGCAGCCACCAAAGCCAGGGTGCCAGACAGGTCCTCAAGCTCTTTTCTTGGAGACACTGAGGACCTGGAATGGGACAACAGCGCAAAGATGGTATCCCTGGTCTCCTTGGTTTCTGGAGAGGATTGTTGTCTGCCCTGAAATGTGTGTGTAATTGGAAGCCTGCCAGTCTGGTCACAGCTATAAAGATAAGGTAATGCGCCTCCTTCACGGGAAGACTGGGGATGAATTTCAGTCTGTTGTCTCTGCAGTATGTCCTGGGGACAGAGGGCAGTAGCTGATTAAGGACTGTTTTCCTCACTTGTTCAAGTCCTGTGGGACCCATGAATATAAGCCCCACAGGCCACCAGAACTAGGCAATCCAGTGGTGTCCCCTGGGTAACAGCCACAAAAATTGGGGCACCAGAGGAGTGTACAAACTCCCTTGTTCGGGATACCAGCGACCTGGAGTGAGGCAGAGGGAGGATGCGAACAGCTGCTGCTGGCTGCAGGCTTCGTAGAGTATCGCAGGAAACCCTGCATGTGTGTTAGATTAGATGTCTGCCCCTCAGGCCCAAGTTTTAAGAGAAGTAAACAGCCTCATTCACAGAAGGATTGGGAGCTTTTCAGTTGGCTGCCCCTGTGCTGAATCCTGGTGGGAGAGTCTGTGGGAACCCTGTAAAAACGGTTTCTCAGGGCACCTGGGTGGTTCAGTTGGTTAGGTGTCTGAATCTTGATCTCAGCTCAGGTCTTGATCTTAGGGTCATGAGTTCAAGCCCTGTGTTGGGCCCCAGCTGGGCCTGGAGCCTACTTAAAAAAAACAAAACAAAATTGTTTTTCATATTGGTATACCATTGTGGGTCTCGTGGACATAAGCACTATTGGTTTTCAAAGCTGGATGTTTTGGGGTCTCATCTCTCAGTTATAGATCTTAAAAGTTGGGGTCCCAGATATGGGGTTCAAACCCTTCACTCTTCAGGGAGAAACTCAGGGTTGTGAGTTCCCTCCCAGTTGTGGGCTCTGCTGCTCCAGGGGTGGGATGATTCCATAGCAGGAGGTGAGTTCAGAATCCTCTTATGTGGTCATTTGAACTGGTCTGATGGGTCTGATTTAAAATGCTGGAAAAAGTAATCACTAATGGAATGAAAAAATATGGTACGAATTCTAAGTTAGCTGTAGATTATTGTCCTAATAGCATCAAATAAACTTAGGCAATTATGTCAAATAATATATTGGCAAATAAGGTCAGATAAAAAAATAACAAAAACAGGATAAAAGTAATCAATATAAAGTAAGATGAAAATAATAAAGTGGCATAAATAAGACCAAATGCGAATTCTTCAAAGAAGCAGAAGAATTGATAGGCTAGTCAATATGAGTTAAAGATAACCTACACTGCTGTTATGGATCCAATATTAGGATAAACAAGCCTGTGGGGATAGTCTTATATCAGTCCACGAGATAATGCAGAACAGTTTTCTTTTTCTATTGTCGTCTCCTTTCAGTGCAAATAAGTTCACCCCAATTTGAGTGTCCTGGGATCTTGTCTTTTTCTGCTCTTCTTCCCTTTTTCCATCCCCACCCATAACCCCCTCAATCCTGCCCCCAAGGTCTTGGCTATGTCCTCAGTGCAGGACCAGCTTCATAATTTGTGGAGCCAAGTGAAAACAAAAATTCAAGTCCCCTAATAAAAAAAAAAAAGTAAGAATGTCAAGTTGGTGATAGCAGAGGCACTAAACCAAATGCAGGGACCATCTGAGGGCTCGGTGTGATTGCGTGGGTTGCTTGCCCGAGAAGCTGGACCGGCTTCCAGGTTCTGAGCACTTTTCCTACTCTATCCTTGAGAAGAACCAGTAGGATCTTCCCATGCATCTGGGTCTCTGAGACCAACCCAAGTAGGAGACAACTCCCTAATGTTGGCCACCTCTCTTCCTGTGACTCACTTGCAATAGTATGCTCAACTCTGTCTCCAACAAAAGAACCACCTCCTCACCAGGGTTGAGGGAGGAAGAAAAGATATATTAAAGTGAAATCATAATTTTGTTTTGCTGAAAACTATGTGGTTGGAGACTAAATCATCTAGGATTTTAAACATTACATTCTCCATTTCCTGGGGGTAATTAAATGAGCCATTGGAAGATGAGTCAGGTTCACTGTGATGATGTTGTGTTTGGCTGTTACAATGAGGTCTTACTGAGATTGCAGCAGGTGTTCACTGAGGTGAAGAGAGGGTACGTTTCAGGGTTATAAAATAATTTTATGTCAATTGCCTTATCACTGATTAGAGATATTCCATAAAACCAATCACAACACCTGATTACATCATTTATCCTGTACACACTTCACACATGAAAAGCTCAGTTATTTAAACCCATCACAGAGAAACTTTGCTGGCAATGCTTCAAAGTAGCTAATCAACTATCAAAATCTGTGCTAACACTGCCTCACTGTAGCTGTTGGTGTATAGCAATCAGCATCCTTCAGATACTTATTTCAGTAGATTAAGGAGTGCTTGACGGCTGTTCTATGTGTTGAATCACAAAGCAGCACACGGTTTTGCCCTTGAGGTCCCAGGTAATCTTCCCTTCCTCCAGGATTTCCAGCCATGCGCACTGATTGTCCAGTAAGTGTACCACACGGTCACAGGTGGGACTAGTTTCTGTGGCAGAGAAATTATTTACGGGTCAATCCTGGTGCGCAGACAGTGCAATGTAATGTAAAAACATGAATGATCGAGTTACAGGACATGGGCTTTGCCAATTAACTTCCTTTTCCCCTATTTTTATTATGAAATCAATTAGGAATTTGGCAAAAATCCAAATATCTTATCAAATTATAAAATAAAATAGCAAAAATCTCCTGCCCCCATCCTCGTCATGTTGCAAAGAGGTGATCCTCTCAACTATTTCTTGGTTCAGTTCTACCGGTTTCCTCCAGAATCCTAAATGGTATTATTACACATTTAGGTATCCATTTGTCAATTTTAAACATTATCTGTTGATTTCCCCATAAAACTACTCTCCCCAACTGTTATGATCTATATTCTATTGGCCAACTTAAATAGGCTTCTTGCCTATCCAGTAGAAAGGTGGCAGTAAATACCTACCATAGAGACTTGCTGTAAGAATTAAATGAGGTAATCTATGTGCAATATTTAGCATGTTTAGTGTCTGGTAGAGAGTGAGTATGCAAGTAAACATCAGTGGCTATGCCAGCTCGTGACCTGTCTGTCCTTAGACCCATCCTCACTCTCCCGTTTGAGGCTCTGCCAACCTCTTCAGGCTGTGCTCACAGAGCCGTGTGTCTGCCGGCTTCTGGAAGGAGAGAGAAGCCAGTGAGAAGCCAGCTATGTCTCCTCCTCCCTTTCTAACTCAGGCGCGCTTCTGACAGTTTCCTTTGTCTTTCCACTGCTTCAGCCCCAAAGGTGATGACCGCTGTGCTTTCAGCATCTCCTGGGTAAGGAGACCCCCAGGTTCCAAAAGCACTGCCTCATCTTTTTGTGGGTGGCAGTGGCTTCCTGGGATGGCTGATTTGTTAGTTACCTGATTATTCTTTGGTCGGCTGTTGAGACTGTTTCATCTCCTATGAAACCAATTCCCCGTATTAAATGGTCTCTGTACTGAAAAGGTCAGATGGTTTGGTTGCTCTGGTTGGATAGTGACTGACAAGGTGTTAAGCATAGAAGCCTCTTCTCTGGTTTTGTTTCGTTTGGACAAGCTTCCATGGGAATAGTGTTTTTGGGGTCTTACCCCCAAGGGCGAGCGGTGATTAGTCTGATCGGTGACTTTGTGAGGAGGGAAGGGTGATACATAGTTCATCTCCTTCCTTTTCTCTTTGTTCTTCGGGGCCAACCAACCTGTAGAGAGCATGCATTTTGCTCTGCTCTCTGGGGAGAGGGGCCAGCCCCAGGGAGTGGTCCTGCCATAGCTAGGTTGGTGGGCCTTCCTAATTCTGGGGTGTAGACTATAAGCCAGGCCCTTGGCTCCTGGAGATCTAATTCAGGATTTCCAGTTGCTTTTTTATTAATAAAGTTAATGTTTTGCCCTCTGTCAGACTGACTCTGTTGTCTATGTCCCAAGGGGTTCCACAGTCAGGTAGAAACAGAGGCTATCCACACACAAAGGATGTTAGCGATCATTTTATTACAGTGATGATGATGATGGTGATGATGTTGGTGAAGGCTCAGCCCATCAGCCTACCACACCCTTCCAGTGGACTGGTGGGCTTATTGAAACTCCGCATGTGTGCATGGCATGCTGTGCAGGCTCTGCTTCAGAGCACACGCGTGCGGAGCCAGCAGGCTGGAGCAGCCCCACCGGATTGGCCCTGTGGCAGAGGAGAGAGGGAAACAGATACCCACGAGAGGGACACTAGCCCTCCTGTAGGAAATCATTCAATTGCTTCAGGAGGCAGACTCCCAGGAATCTCACATGATAAATGTCCCCTTTGCCAGGTGGTCTGCAGGTATGGTGGTGGGTGAGGCTTCTGGGTGGTCTGACTGGCAAAGCTATTCTCTAGATGTGTCTTCAATAACATGCTGTTCTCTGTCATTCCTTCCACTCCCACCTCCGTCCCTGAGTATCAGAATAAGGAGCTGACTCTACGGGACCCCTCCCTCCCACTCTGTTTTATTGGTTCTTCTTTTGTTTGAGAAACGCAACAAATCTTGCTTCCACAATATCTCTCCTTTTCATCGCCTGGTTATAAATTTATTCCCTTTTCTTCTTTGCATGTTGTTGGTATATAATCTTGAAACTGAAACCTTTAC
Organism: Ursus arctos; assembly: GCF_023065955.2. Classification (NCBI taxonomy): domain Eukaryota; kingdom Metazoa; phylum Chordata; class Mammalia; order Carnivora; family Ursidae; genus Ursus; species Ursus arctos. The sequence continues at coordinate 81,416,666 of NW_026623089.1, read as the reverse complement.
TGAAACTTTCACAGTCTCAGATTCTTTTTTGAAATTCAGGGAAAATCATATTGAACTTTTTAAAAAAGGACTCAGGGGTATACTTTCTGCTTATTAGGAACTCCATAAATGACAACTTTCCTTCTTATTATTTATGTGGTATAGGTGGTGGTTTTGGTCCCTTTGTTGGTAATAAAAGCAACACTCAAATGAGCTTTCTTTATGTGGAACCATTACGACTGTTCACAGATATTCTAGAGATTCTGGCTTTCTCTCCTTGCAGGCTCATGGTAAGACCACACTCCCCCACCCATGCTTGCAGTTAGGGGTATCCACAGGACTTGTTTTAGCCAATTGAATGTGCTTGGGAGACGTGTTTGTTCATACTGCAAATGTGTTCTCAAGCTCTCTTAAACCCTTGTCTTGGTGGCCAGAATATATCAAGATAGTGGCTGCTGAATTATCCTGGTCCCTGGAAAGATGACTGGACCCAAGCTGACTCTCAGTGAGGTAGAATATAGGAAGAAAAAAAATCGTTGTGCTTTTAAACTTCTGAGTTTTGGGGGATCATTTGTTGTTCAACATAATGCAGACTATTTTAAATGATTCATGTTACATCAAACCCTTCCTCCCTGTTTGGAGCTTCCCTCCTCTGTGTAAATGCCCCTCTTCATTCTCATTGTGAAATTTCATTTCCCTCTTATTGCCATATATCCAAGGCACAGACTTAATTATTCACCCTGCTTTACAGGTCTTGTACTAGGTTTTGAATGTGGGTGTGACTAAAATGAAGGGGGGGGGGTAAACAGAAGGGGAAATGAACCATGAGAGACTATGGATTCTGGGAAATAAACTGAGGGTTTCAGAGGGGAGGGGGGTGGAGGGATGGGCTGGCCTGGTAATGGGTATTAAGGAGGGCACGTATTGCATGGTGCACTGGGTGTTATATACAAACAATGAATCATGGAACACTACATCAAAAACTAAGGATGTACTGTATGGTGACTAACATAACATAATAAAAAAAATTCTTAAATTTCAAACACGTTAAAGAACGATGACACTAGTGGCAGCTTTTTGAGACACTGTTTTGTAACAGGAAAGGTATGATTTTGAAATCAGACCAGAGTTTGACTCCCAGATCTATCAGTGGCTATAGTACCTTATGCATCTTTCTTCATCTCTCTGGAACTTAATTTCATCATCTGAATGAAATAAGGATACGAATATCTCACCTCTAAGGACTGGACCCTTTATTTTGGAAATTGTGAACAAGCATCTTCATCTAAATTAGTGTTATTTCTGACTGTCAGTATGAGCAGACACTAAAGTCATATATTGCATTGAAGTAGCTGCATAAAGTCTTGTCCTAAAATCCCATCCCTCTCAGCAAGCTGGAGGCTTGTCATGGTCACCAAATTTTTGAGACAGGGTCAGCATTCTAAGATGCATTGTGCATATTTGGAGAAGAGGATAATCTGGTCATTTGCCCCCAGGCTGTAGGGATGCTTGTTCTTTCCTCCTGGTGGCATGATGAGGCAAGAGAAGCTGCCTGTTCTAGTGATGGAGGTAAGTCAACCCAGGAAATGTCCTGTTACATCCTAGCCCAGAATCACAGGTGTCCACTTGCCTTGTCACTGAAGTAATCACACGCAGAACAAAGATGTGTTCGAGAGTGACTTACTATGGCCTCTCTGTGCTCGTTGTGGTCTGGGTCACAGCTTTGGTAAGGCTCTGTCCCCCTCTTGATTGACCCTGGTTCTCTAGGATTTGCATCTGAGAGCCTAAAGAATTTTCTGGAGTCCTTCCCCACCATGGGCCACTAAATTTCATCTTTGTCTCATGAAACCACTGAAAACCCCATTCTGCTTTTCAGAGGGTTTTTTTCTTAGGAGTCCAGTGTGCCACCCCACTCCCTCCCCCCCCCCCGCCCCCCCCCCGCCCCCCCCCCCCCCGCCAGATATTGACAGATGACCTGGGGAGAAAGCAGGCTGCTGGACTGGGACTGTTGGAGTCTCTGCCAGAGCGTCCATGACAGTAGCCCATGAGGGGGCCAAGCCCTACTCTGACCCTTGTGTCTGTGCTCCCAACAGGCAAATGCTTTATGGTAGAAGCAGCTGCAGAGTCAACTCCACCCAGTGTCCATGTTTTCCCTTAACTCTCTCTACTTGTCCTGGCACCTCGCTACTGCCTTCACACACATCAACTCTGCACATCAGGTGTTTTTCACTCTGCATTTTAACTCTGGCTTTTCTGTTTATTCTCAGTGGGAGGCTGGTCTGTCCTAAGTTATTGCTGCCCACCAGAAGAATTATACTTTTGCTTTTTCCACCTCTCTTTCATTTTGACATAGTTATATTCTGCATGTCTAATTTTGGAATTGCTTCTATTACCTAGAAGTATGTGTTGGTGATCTTTGGAAAATTGGCATCTTTGGATCCATTTTTGGAACTTTGGACTTTTCCAAACCAAATAATACAGTCTTTGGATTCAATTTTCAACATTTCTCATCTTTCTTGATAATCCTTTTTTTTTTAAGATTTTATTTATTTATATGAGAGAGAGAGAGAGAGAGAGCATGGGCTGGGAGAAGAGGCAGAGGGAGAGGGAGACACAGACTCCCCACTGAGCAGGGAGCCCAATGAGGGGCTCAATCCCAGGACCCTGAGATCATGACCTGAGCCGAAGGTAGATGCTTAACTGACTGAGCCACCCAAGGGCCCCTCTTGATAATCTTTATACACACACCTGCACACACACACATTTGATATATGTACGTGGTAATCTATCTGTTTATGTATCTATCTATATATAGTTCTCTTAATCTGAAAGGTAGTATTCCACATTACAATTGTACTCCGATTCTTTTAATACTTTCTCTTTTGATTGATATAAGGGTGATTTCATTTTCTTAAAATTTTATTTATTTTAGAATTGTAAACAAGGATAAAGTACTGAAGGATTGGTAATGTATTAATTTTTTTTAAGATTTAATATATTTTAGAGCAAGAGCGAGAGACAGCACAAGTGGGAGGGGCAGAGGGAGAGGAGAGAGAATCTGAAGCAGACAGCATGCTGAGCGTGGAGCCCATTTGGGGCTGTATCTCACGACGCTGAGATCAGAACCTGAGAGGAAACCAAGAGTCAGAGACTTAACTGACTGCATCATCCAGGCGCCCTGGTCGTGTGTTAAAATTTTTAATAAGTATTCTAAATTGCATTCTACCGTGTCAAAACATAAAAATAAAATATCATTTATTTTCAGTTACATCACATGGTAACAGGAACAAAGAAAGAGGATAAGGTCCATAAGAGGTCTAGTTACATTTTCTAGTTTTCTCTTCATGCACACAGATAATTCCAACTACTGAATAAAGACCGAACGACTGTTCTTGTACTTACTAAAAGGATTAGTTGGGGGAGGAATGAATGAGACCTTGCTTATGAACAAATATGGTGATGATGTGAAATGAGACATTTAATTGTCATAATTTATGGAGCTCTGATGGCCTTGAATCATAAGAGGTGATAAGGAATATCAGCTATATTTTACCTGGACCATAGAGATCTGGTTTACATACTCCTAGCATTTTCTTGTAAGTTTTATCTTTATAGCTACTTTGGGTTATATTTTATCAATATTTACTACTTAAATGGATCTGATATTAAAGGTAAATGATGTTTTAGTAGATTTAATGTGCTTTGCCCTTAGAATATGTATCAAAAGAGTCACCATGTTTACTGGACAGTTTTAATATTTTTAAAGATGTATATATTTATTTGAGATAGAGTGAGACCACAAGCAGGGGAAGGGCAGAGGGAGAGGAAGAAGAAGAGAATCTCAGGCAGATTCCCCACTGAGTGTGGGGCCCTACACAAGGATTGACCTCAAGATCTCAAGACCCTGAGATTATGACCTGAGCCAAAACCATGAGTCAGTCACTTAACTAACTGAGCCACCCAGGTGCCCCCAGTTATAACTAAATTTGAGTAAAATATCAGAGAGAGGGAGGGGAGAGATAAAATGAAATAGAATTAAAGAGAGAGGGGGAGAGGAAGGAGCAAGAGACAAATAGAGAAAGAGATGGATTTGACTCTATTTATATAGATCACAGGTGAGAATGGAAACCTTTCTTACTATTATAATCATGAGGATGTTGTTCTCTGTGTCCAGGATTACAATGCATATGAAATTCCTGGGACTCATTGCTTGACTGTGAAAGCATAGCTTTTTAAATTGATAGAACAAAGTCCCAGTGGTTACATGTCTCCAGAACATGCCAATTCACTTAGCACTGTATATACAAAGTTATCTGGAATGCTGCATGTGCTGTTTCCTTTTAATCGTCATGTCTTTCAAATCAATGAACTTCTTCTGAAAGTGTTCATTAATTGGTCAGTATAAAAGGGAAAGCTAGTAATAGGACACCCATTAATAGGACACTCTAAAATAGAATGCACAAGGTCGACATTACCTTCTTAGGGAGAAACCTGTGCTTAATGCTTAATGTGTCTTTTTGCTGTAGCAAAAGTAGTTCACTTTGAAGGAATTTTTGAAAATAATCAAATCATAGCCTCTTTTCTTTCCTTCATCCAGTTCCTCTGCCTGTGACTTATTTTCACAAAAGGTATATTTCTTGCTAGAAAGTACTTTAGCTATTTTGTATTAGTGAATGTTAGGAAGTACTTCAGTTATTTTACATTAATAAATGTTAATATTAAATTATTGAGCCTGAACCAGAACTTGGTTAATTGTATTTTTCTTCATTTTGATCCCTTTTTTCTGTGAAGATTCTTAAGCAGAAATACTGTAAAGGGTTTTAGATAAGGCGAAAGTAAAATACTTTGGTTTTACTGGTAATAATAGGAACAGACGAAACTGAAAAGATTGAAACTAGAAGGAGAGGGAAAGAATACAGTGGTAGAAAAAAGGGACAGGAGTCCTTTGGTTCAAAATGACATGCTGAAAAACTCCTGGAATTAATAAGCACTTATAGCAAGGTGGTAAGATACAGGATTAATATATGAAAGTCAGTTGCCTTCCTAAATAGCAACAGTGAACATGTGGAATTGAGATTAAAAAAAAAAAAAAAAGAAAAAACCACCAAACATTTACTTTAGAACCTCCCAAAATGAGGTACTTAGTTATAAATCTAACAAGATATGCACAAAATCTATGTGAGGAAAACTAAGAAACCTCTAATGAAAGAAACCAAAAAAAATAAATAGATGGAGAGATACTCCATGTTCATGAATAGGAAAACTCAATATTCTCAAGATGTCAGTTCTTCCCAACTTGATCTATTGATACATTACAACTCTAATCAAAATCCCCCCAAATTATTTTATGGATATTGATAAATGGATTCAAAAATTTACATGGAGAGGCAAAAGTCCCAAAATAGCCAACTAAAGATTGAAGGAGTAAAACAAAATGAGGGCTTCAGGTTTTATTGTACAGTTACTATAAAGTAATTAAGACAGTTTGGTATTGACAAAATAATAGACAAATATGCCAGTGGAACAGAATAGAGAGTCTGGAAATAGACTCACATAAATATAGTCAAAGGCTTCTTTTGACACAGAAGCAAAGGCAATACAATGGAGAAAAGGCAGTCTTTCTAACATATGGTACTGGAACAACTGGATATCCACATGCAGGAAAAAAAGAAGAATATAGACACAGAGTTTACACCCTTTACAAAAACTAGCTCAAAATGGATCATAGGCCTAAATACAAAATGCAAAACTATAAAACTCCTAGGAGATAACACAGGTGCAAATTTAGATGATGCATTGGGTATGGCAATGCCTTTTTAGATATAACACCAAACACATTGACAAAAGAGAGATTGGTTAAGTGGTACTCTGTTAAAATTAAAAATGACTCTGCAAAAGAGAATATCAAGAGAATTATGAGACAAGACATTGACTGGGAGAAAATACATGCAGAAGACACATCTGGTAAAGGACTGTTATCCAAAATATACAAAGAATTCTTAAAGCTCAACAATAAGACAAGAAACAAATTGGCTGAAAAAAAGGGCACCTTACCAAAGAAGATATAGAGATGGCAAATAAGTATATGAGCAGATGCTCCACATCATGTGTCATCAGTGAGATGCAAATTAAAGCAATAAGATACCACTACTCACCTGTTAGAATGGCCAAAATCTAGAACACTGACACACCAAATGCTGGTGAGAATGTGGAACAACAGAACTCTCCTTCATTGCTGGAGGGAATGTGAAATGTTACAGCCACTTTGAAATACTGTATGGCAATTTCTTTAAAAAAGAAAACAATACATATTCTTACCATATGATCTAACAATTGTGCTCCTGTGTATTTACCCAAAGCAGATGAAAATTTATGTCCACAAAAAGCCTACATATGGACATAGTAGCTTTATTTATAATTGTTAAATCTTAGAAGCAATGAATATGTCCTTTAGTAGAGGAATGGGTAAATGAACTGTGGTACATGCAGACAGTGGAATATTATTCAGTGCTAACAAGAAATGTGCTGTCTAGCCATGAAAAGACATGGAAGAAACTTAAATACATATTACTAAATGAAAGAAGCCATCTGAAAAGGCTTGATAGTGTATAACTCCAACTGTAGGACTTTCTGGGAAAAGGCAAAACCATGGATACAATAAAAAGATCAATGGGAGCGCTTGGGTGGCTCCTTTGGTTGTGTCTGCCTTCAGCTCAAGTCATGACCTCGGGGTCTTGGGATAGAGCCCGGTGTTGTGCTCCCTGCTCAGAGGGGAGTCTGCTTCTCCCCCTCCCTCTGCCCTTCCATGCCCGTCCCCCACCTGTGATCTCTCTCTCTCAAATAAATAGAGGAAATCATTTTAAAAAAGGGCTCAAAGTTTGCCAGGCGTGTATTGTTGTATTTGGTGGGGAGAGATGAATAAGAGAACACAGAGGAATTTTAGGGTAGTAAATGTATTCTGTATGATATCATAATGATGAATTTATGTCGTCATACTTCTGTCCAAACCCATAGAATTACAATACCAAGAGTGAACTCTAAAGCAAACTATGAACTTCGGTTGATTATGATGTGTCAGTGGAGGTTCATCCTTGATTTAAAAAAAAAAAGTACCATTCTGTGAACAATGTTGATAATGGGAGAGTCTTTGCCTGTGTCGAGGTAGGGGGTATATGAGAAAGCTCTGTACCTTCCTCTCAATTTTGTTGTAGACCTACAACTACTTCTAAAGTCTTGAAAATAAAATTTAAAAAAAGAGAAAAAAGTCAGGCTAAGAACAGCTGTGACTGTCCTTCCTTCTTAAGCAAACAACAAAATGATTTAAGAATGGAATGACCCATGTAGTGAGGAGAATGAGTGGTAGATTATAAACTTCTGGAAGGCTGAGGCAGAAGCTTGTTGGATGAGAGAAAGCAAAGAAACTGCAGAAAAGAACACACAGGGTGGGGGATAGAATAAAAGAGAACTCTGCCCAGGGAATTGTGGAAGCCTCTGGATCAAGGTAGAGGTGGATACCCGGGGCACGTGAGAAGTGTAGGGGAACAGTTGTGTTCCCCTGGCCACCATGTTGCTCTGCAAACAAATAACTGGAGAACTCCTTTATCCTACTAAATTTAATGACTTGCCTTGGGAAAATTAAAGCAGCTAAATAAAGTTGGTACATGAATCCCAAATAAAGTTCTCCTCATTCAGACATCTAGAGCCCACAGCATAAAGACACACTCTCTATCCAGGTATTCACAGGTCCAAGCTGACTTCTTCAGGGAAAGCAGACCTACACGAAAAGTAGGCTTTCTGCACGCTTGTGGTTCATCGTTTGCTCTTACACCTGCTCGGGGCCCTTAGCTGCTCTTAGATCATGAGCAAAGAGTGCCTGGTGTCCTCTTCAGGGAAACTCACCTGGTTGTTTGATCTAGAATATTATTGGCCTGTTTATGACTCTGAGTGGATGGCACTCAAACCTGTGGATTTCTCAGGGTTACAGGATAATCTGTGCAAAACTTCTGCTAGAAATTGAGGTTTTTTTTTTTCAATAACAAAGTTACTAATCCGTTTTTGTGGAAAATGTACAATTCACTGAAACAGCATTGCATAAAATAACTCTGCCTTTATCCTGAGGATAAATCTAATCAACTAATGCAAATTAGCTTAACTAAAGAATATTGATATCAAAATCTTCATGCTAAACTGTTCACTGATATTACCATTGGGAAAATTTTCTGAAAGCTCCAACATGATGAGATAATGTCACTAATAATAATGTGACAGCATGGAATTAATTGTAGTTAGGCAGTAAGAGTGAAATGTAAATATTAAATTGATAATATATTCATTATGACATCAGTGATAAAATTCTGTACATAGCGATTTTACAGCTGTTTTAAAGCATTTGCTAACATTAAATACTTCTAATTCTCTGAAATTCATCTAATGCAACATTTTTGTAATGGAGGTAATAGTTTGAAAAATATTTAATTTGCTTTTTTCTTTTTTTCCCCTGTATCATTAGTTCAGGAACCTGTAGGGAAGTGATATTCATTTTCTGGCTTTTATAAATAGGATCTGCTACAAGAACATAAGGTCGAGGGACAGGAATTCCTGGGAGAGAACTGATTTCCTAAATTCCTTTATCCCTGCCTCAGCATCTCACCATCCAAGCCTGGGGGGTTCCTACACCCAGGGCCCTCCATAGAGTTGTGTGCATAATTAATTTTGTATCATACTACGTTTGCATCACAAAAGTGGATGTGATTTATCCTTGGAAAGTCATTGGTATGCAGTCATTGTTCAATGACAAAACAGTACAATTGACCCTTGAACAACATGGGTTTGAAATTTACAGGTCCCCTTATACTTGAATTCTTTTCAATAAGCCCAGTACAGTATTATAAATGTATTTTCTCTCCCTTATGGTTTTCTTAGTGATATTTCCCTTTCTCTAGCTTACTTTATTGTAGGAATACAGTATATAATACATATAACATACAAAGAATATGTTAATCAACTGTTAAAATTCATCGGGAAGACTTCTAATCAATAGTAGGCTATTAGTAGTTAAATTTTGGGGGAGTCAAAAGTTATGCATGGATCTTGACAGCATGGGGGTTGGTGCCCCAGCCCCCACATTGTTAAAGGGTCAACTGTAGTTGGTACTTAGTTACAGTGCTTTGCTATACATGAATCACAGTAAACATCATCAACTTATGTTGTCTAGAAAATTGCAGGGCTTTCTAGTTTCCCCAGCATCGAGTTTCTACCAGTTGTTCAAGGTGAAGAAGACTAAATACGAAGTTTGACTTTTGGGCTTTCATGAGAGTGTAAATTGCTGCTCCCTAAGACTGTGTGTGGAAGTTTTTAATTGGACTCTAATCACAGATGAAAACTTCATGTTAATTTACTTACAAAAGGAGATACAGCACTAATTATGAAAATCTAAAAGCTAGCAGTTCCTCATTTAAGCCATGTTAATAGAATTATCTTTACTGGTTTATCATCAGGGTACACTTTTCAAATTATAGCTGATTTCCATCAGTTTCTCTTTTTCTCTTTTCCTGCTTCCCCTCCTCTCAGAATCAAGCTCTGGGCTTATTGCCCATCAACCATTCACCTAATGGTTTTAACATCAATTTTCGCCTTACTCAGTAATTTCCTTAGAATTTGAAAAATGGTACCATTTCTTTTTTTTTTCTACCTTAAATATATACAATTTTTATTTGTCAGCCATACTTCAGTAAATCTCTAGTCAATAAATCAATGCAGATTTCGTATTATTGAAATAATGCAATGGCATAAACATGAAAAATGATATCATTTCTTAGACATTTAACTGGAATTCTTCTAAAGAGCTTTTGCTGGTCAACAGGGGCCTTTGGTTATCCTGAAATTCAGTTCTTACTGAATAATTGCTTCCTTCATTCCCTTCAATTGCCAATTTTCATATTGAGGGGTTGATTTAATAGCCTTTTGAATAGTGAAAGAATAGGGTTTCCTGGCCTTTTTAAGTGTCATTAGGGACTCCTGCGTGTATGTAGACGCGATGGGTTACACTCACCTTCTCTTCCTGCTCATGGGCAAACTGGCATTATTGAAGCCCCTGGGCACACTTCGGGCTGGCCACCATGTCCTATGGACACAGCACTGGAAGCTTCTTTGCCTTCTGACCCACCAAAATGTCCTAAGCCCATCTTTTGCCTTCCCTGTCTTAGGCACAAAATCAGCCATTTATCCAAGAAAGTTCATCCTGTTTGTGTGAATGTTATTAGAGAGAAAAATCTACGTGAAGGAAGCTCATTGCTTAGGTACCATTTCATGGAACATGGTCAGAAGACACAGGTTTAGAAATCATAAGCTCATACTGATAATTTTCAATTTCATTTGAATATTATAGCATTTTAATTCTTCTTTGATTTCTCAATTGTACCTTTTCCCCTAAGCTGAAAATCTTGTTTTTAACATTAACCAAATTACATATTTTGCTTATTTTCATAATGTAAAAGAAAAATATCAAAATAACAAGATATTATTACTAACAATAACTCTACAAGATTTACTCTAGTGAAACACCAGTGAAATATGAAATTTCTGGATCATTCTTTTCAATCCTAGACAACATCCCACTAAATATGTATAAAGTATTAAAAAAAAGCTCTCTAATATCAACAATTAGATATACAATTACATTCATTTGTTTGGGGTTTTCATTTTTAGGTTTTGTTTAAAGGTAACTCTTTTTAACTTCTATTTTGAAATAATTTCAGGCTTAGAGAAGAAATTTAAAAATAGTACAAAGATTCCCCCATATATCCTTCACCCCAATTCCTCAAATATTAGAAATTCATCTCTTTTGCTTTATTATTTTGAGATTTCTCTCTATACATACATTTAGACTTTTTTCCCCTGATGCATATGAGATGTAATGCCCCTTTACCACTAAATATTTCATGTTTGCTTCCTAAGAATAAAGACATTCTCATTCTGGCGCCGTATTCACCTGTGAATTCCATCATGCCTCTGTAGTGTTCTTTTATCTGTGACATCCCTCATTGTTGTCTTACCTCCATGATCTTGACATTTTTGAAGAGTACAGGCCATTTATTTTGTAGGACATCCTTCAGTTTGGGTGTGAGTGATGTTTCCTCATGATTTGATGCATGTTACATATTAAACAAAACAAAACTCAGGAGTACCACACAAGTGCCGTGGTGTCCTTCCAGTATATGGATGGTGTCAGGAGGAACATGATGGTTCTTGTCCCGTTATGTGATGCTAACTTTAGTAATGCTAACTTTAGTCACTTGGTAAAGGTTAAGTCTGCTGGGTTTCTGTACTGCAAACTAACAATTCTTTCCCTTTGGTGATTAATCAATACATTGTAAAAAGATACATCTAAACGTCCTGTTTATTATTGAATTTTTTTCACTAGTTTTAGCAAATATTGGTGATTCTTGCCTAAAATAATTATTTATTGGTTGCTTGATAATGATTTTATAATTTCATCATTCTTTCTATATTAGTGTTCTAAGGAAGATGTTTTTCTCTTCCTTTTTTCCTTCCTTCCTCCCTCCCTCCCTCTTTCTTTCTTTCTCTCTCTCTTTTTCTTTCTCTCTCTCTTTCTTTCTTTCTTTCTTTCTTTCTTTCTTTCTTTCTTTCTTTTTCTTCTTTTTCTTGCTGGAGTCTTATTTTCTTCAGTGTGTCATACTGTGTTATCACCATTACCTATTTTCATGCTCATACTGTCTGTCCCAGACTGGTTAATGGGAGCTCCTTCATGCTGATATCTGTGACCTTCTGCATACCCCCATTACTTTTTAGCACTTTCTTTTAGTATTAGCTTTTCTGCATATCTTTGTTTGGGGCATGTTTCTTTTACATCACATATAGTTGGATCTTACTTTGAGAGCCAAAAAGAAAATATTTTTCTTTTAACAGTTTAAGTTGTGCCCATTGATATTTATTGATATGACTGAATTACTTTGTCTCCGTTCTGTCATATATTTTATGTTAGAGTTATTATGGTATATTTGCCATGTTTCTTTGTGTGATTTATTTTCTGTGATCTTTTAAGAATTCTTTGGGTATCCAGGAGAGTTTGTTTTTTTGTTTTAATAATTATCTTTGTACTTACACAGTTCTTAATGCCCTTGGTCCCATTTCTTTTCATTTCACCTTTTAATCTGATTTCATTCATTCATTTTCAACATTCATACAATGTTTAACATCCTCCTCTTGTCTGTACAATAAGCAATGATCTGTTCAACTTTTCTTTTTCCTGCTTCTTTCTACTTGTTTTAAGTTGCTTTATTCCTATATATCAGAGCATGCAACACATGACATGTTACTTACAATATATAACTTATTTATTTATTGTCCCGACTTCATTTCCACTTTTTAATTTTAAATAAACTTCCTTCAGTTTGTTTTGATGTACAGGCAGGTTTGGAATCCATCAGTCTGGATTTCCTTCTCCAAGCTGAAACTAAATGATTATTCAGCTCTTTATGGACATAATCTTTGAATAAGATCATTTACCTGGTATGTATCTAGTTATACCATCACCTACCTTACATCTTGTCCACAAATAGGTTATAAGAGACTTATTTCCAGGCAAAAGGGAGTAAAGAGAAACTTGAAGGCACATTGTCTATGTGAATGAAGTAAATTTTAAGAAATAGTCAGATCTCGGTGAGGAAACTGAAGAGTTGCATAATATTATAACCCATGTGGATTCATGCATCTTGAAGTCTCAGTCACATGTATATTGATATGTGGGGAAGGAGAACAGATATTAATTGAGCAGTTATGATCTGCTGTAGGTGCTGGACTATAACAATGAGAGAGACATACAATATTCATGGCTTAATAAATCTTTATTCTAATGTAGAGCCAGACAACAAATACTTAAATAAATATTGTTTATGAACACGTATACCATCATTATAAGAACAAATGTGGAGGACAAATAAGAAATAAGACACATTGGAAAAGGAGAGACAAAAATAATTGGTGGGAAGTAGAACCTATTTAGGCCTTAAAATTTTTTCATTTGAACTTCTTTCAACATAGAACCTGAAATAGCCATAATATTATAGTTAACTTGCAGAAAAGACTCTTCTTAAACATTTATTCATTCTTTTTTGAAGATATTTCTTGATTATTCAGTGTATAGAAATCATCTTTATTTGATCCCTTTTAGTTTACATTTTTTATTAGTCAATAAAAGTTTTTATCATTTTAGATATTACACACAAAGAAGGTAGTAATTTATTGCAAAACTAGCAAGCATGTGGAAAACAACCACATGTGTTTCTCTTTCTACTACTTGAGTGTGCTCATAAGAAATCATATCGAGAATCTTAATTGTTCTTTCTTTATGAAAGATTAAAAAGATTTAATATGATCACACTTAACATGCCTAATAGCCATGGCTAAAGCACTGAATGGCTAAGGATAAAGAAGAATGAATTTAATTTCATGAATTTAAGGTTGCCTCTTTGTTTTTAGTAACTTACTGGTGATAGAAGGCTAAAACACTCAATATTATTCAGTCATATTGACCTTTTGGTTTTATTGAAATTATTGATGGAACATGCAGCAAAGCTGAGGCAGAAAAAAAGCCTAATGAAGGCAGAATTCTCATAGGATTGCCACTTACCCTGACTGTTATAATATAGTAGAAGTACTGAATTCAGGCATTGATATATTTTGTAACATTATTTATAAGATGTTCCTTAACTTGGAATCTTATGAACATTGTATATGATTTAATGTGAATGGCTAAATCAAACTCTGTAGTAATAAAATATAAAATGTGTAGGAAATGAATTATAAAAGACGGAGTGGATTCTAACCACGTAGGAGTTCCAGACTAGGTCCATGTTTTTGAAGAAAATCAGAAGGAATTAAAATTTATGATTTTCTTTGAGGCTCGTGTAGGGCCGATGAAATTTTAGTACATGTACAAGTGTCAAAAATAACAAGTGTGGGCATCCTATTTATTTTCTACATTTTCTCCTCATTCCTACGTTCTGGAGGTAGAGGCTCTCCCTTGGGTAGACTCTGTGGTTAGGAGGATGTGAGGGAATGAGCTCTTCTCAGAGACTTCTTGGCAGACCTGGTGATGGTGGCCCATATCTGTTGGCAGATGTGTCCTTAGACAGATGTGCCCCTACATTTCCTGTCTGACTCAGGGTAGGAATTCAGCTTTTATCACCAAAATTTTATGTTACTTAAGGCCAGTATGATAAGGGCTGCGTTTGTAAAAGATTTTAAAGATTCCTTCTCCTGTTGAATAAATGAGACCTTATGACAACTATCATGAACACTATCTCAGCACACGCAGGGAAGTTATGACAACGCTGATACAGTTAAAAAAAAAAGCAGTGAAATCAATATGACAATAATGAACTTAAATCCCACCAGACAATAAAAAGTGAGAAGTAATCATAAAGATATCCTGAAGCTTAAAATCATATCTCTTTAAAAGTTTTGTCCCACAATAACAAATTTTGTAAGAATGTTTTATTTGCACTTTAAATTGTAATTGATTATCAGGAAAATACTGTTTTATGTAACACCAAATAGCGAAGATAATAATTTAACCAGTTTTAAATAAATGTGTGGTGCTTAATAGTTTGTTTTTTTAAATAAAACACAACCCATCCTCCCTATAAAAATTTGGCAAATGCATAATTGGAAGGAGAAAGAACATCTATAATTGTATTCCTAGAAAAAACTTTGTTAATATTTTGTTATATCTGTATCCTGTTTTTTTAAATAGTTAAGATCAAAATGTATAATTTGAGCTTTTATAATTTTATTATTTTTTTTTAAGATTTATTTATTTGAGAGAAAGGGAGAGCAAGTGGGGGAGGGGCAGAGGGAGAGAATCTTCAAGCCAGCTCCCTGCTGAGAGCAGAGCTTCCACTAGGGGTAGATATCAGGACTCTGAGATTTGGATGGTTATGCAACTGAGCAACCCAATGTCCTGAACTTTTGTAATTTTAATTTAGTATCATACAAGAAACCTTTCCTCATGTTTATCCTATTTACATTTTGAATGGAGTTTCTTATAGTTGCTATACTATCTCTTTATAACTATTCTTTCCATGAAAAATATTAACTTGAAAAACAGAAGCTAAGTTCAGGAGAAATATAGGTGACAAAACAGTCTTTGGTGTACAATATGGGTAAACAAAACCCAAGAATTAATCACAATAAAAAATTATGTGTGTTGAAAATTAGAGGGATAAAGAGCTTACTAACAGAACAGAACCCAAGGGCCTATGGCATACAAGGTCATTTTGAGCAGTGTCTGAAACAATATTAAATGGCTTTTGTAATGTCTTATCCTTTAATATCAAAGGCATGTTGGTTGTACCATCAATGGTAAAAATGTTTGATACTATATGACATAAATAAACAGGGTTAACTTTCATAATCTCCTGGATATGATTTCATGATAAAATGCTTATGTAGGTGGCAGAGGTAGAAAAGAAGTCAACAAATTTATATATATTTCTATGAGTATAGAATATTTCTATGAATTTATATATTTTTCTGTGGTTGTCACTGCATTGAATTCCTAATTTTAAATCTGACTTCAAGGAACTGCAGGACATTCAAGAACATGACAAAATCAACATTCAGGGATGTAAGATTTTTGGCAAAGCTTTTTAAGAGATGAGATACCATCTAATTGTCTGTTGCTTAGCTGTTCATCTCTTAAAGTTCACATTGCATAATTTTCTGCTGTGGCCTAAAAACAACTGTAATATAGGACCAAGTCTTTTCAGCTAACTTTGTACAAAGCAGAAACATAGCAACTCTGCTGTTGTTAAGACCTGAGATTATAATCAAATTGAACAGGTAGGTAAAATTGTTTTGTTAAATGAGAGAACAAAGAAAATCAAGCCCCAGGAGAGAAGAGATGTTGGAAATTGTTTTTGTGAGAAACAGACTCACTCCAATTAACTGGAGAGAATTAGTGCTTCTGGTAAAGACTCTTGTAGCTGGAAACGAGAAACATAGGCTCTAGGGCAACACTAGGAACCATCTGTCTCCCTCTGGGTGTCTCTTTCATTCTCTTCTCCCAGTTGGATACTATCTCAACTACTGTCTGCGTCTTTTTGACTTCCTTATACCTGCCCCTTGAGAATGTATTTGGCTCACTAGGGTCTCAGCTTGCTCTTTGGCATCCTTTTACCTTTGACTCCACTACCAGCTGCCTTAATCTCTTTAGTTCCCAATTCCCTATTCCTGTGAGAGTAATATGAAGGGCAAAAATCACATTTTAAAGACTGGCCACACTGATGGTAGGTTTATTGGCCATTCCATGATTTGGCTGTGCTTGGGTCAGGTGACAGACATAAACGCCATTAGGTCTTTGGAGCCGTGGTGGTCTGTCTACATTACATGAGATATGGGCAAGCAAACCTGTAAAATGTCCAGTATAGAAGCCAAACTCAGGTGCATTATATTTACCATATATGCAAAAAGAATGATGTCAAGGTCAAATCAGTTGATTTTGTACTGGGCACTGGACAGACTTTCAGGTGACTCTAGTTGATCCCCACCTCCTGATGTTCACACCCTTGTATAATTTCTTCCCCTTGCATGTGGGTAGGGCTGGTAGTTTACTTCAAACGATAGAATATAGCAAAGGTGAAGGAATGTCACTTCTGTTACTACATTATACAGTAGAAAAATTTGTCTTGCTAACAGACTCACGTTAGGGACTCTCTCTTTCTTGCCAGCTTTGATGAAGCAGTTGGCCATGTTGGGTGTTTTGGATGGTGAGGAATTGTGGGTAGTCCCTAGGATCTGCTGGTACAGCCAGCAATAAGCCACAGCCCTTGGTTCTATAGCTTCAAAGAAGCAAAATCCACCAATGACCTGAGTGAGAAATAGGTGGACTCTTTCCCAGGTGAGCCATGAGATGAGATCCCATTCCTGATTGTTGCCTTGCAGAGAACCCAACTAAATGGTCCTGGACTGCTGACCCACAGGGACAGTGATATAGTACATGTGTGTTGTTTTACACTGCAAGATATGTGGTCATTTGTTATGCAGCAATAGACAGCAAATACACATCGCTTCCTGGTTTAACAGGCAGCAGAGCCAATACAATTTGGATGCTGAAGATTTCAGAATCAAAGCCATCATAGAAAAGCCACATTTCCTCTGTCTTTTCCACCATTTGTAACCTAGACATCTATCACTTTCCATTTGACTCTCTGTATCTGCATCCCACACTCCTCCACCATTTAGGCTGACCCATTTAGATTCGCCTCTGAATTCTCGTTCCATTTAGTCTATGGGGGCCCCAGTAAAAATTGTATTGGCTGAGAGGAGAGTGAGCCATTTATTTCTTTGACGTCTTAACACCTCTTCCAAAGATCACAGTCTTCCTCAGGTCACTCTTTCTAAACAATAATCTCTTTGGGTCAGGTAACCACCCACAACCCTTTACCCCTTAAGGCTTAGGGGTGCTGATGGCTCCCCCTATTCTAAGCTCCATAGCACCGCCTCATACCTTGATGCTTTCCCAAAACTCTTGATTCCTTCTTTGTAAATAGTCCCCTTATTAAACTAACATCAACTTATCCAATTTGAGTGTGCTGTTTTCTGGTAAATAATAAAAAGTTCAACTATTTTTTCCATATAGCCTTGTCCAGAATTAAAAGTGGATGTCTGTATATGTAGATTCTGACTTAGGAGAGGGAGCTTTCTAAGGGGAAGGAAGATGAGGGGGAGTATTGTTCCTCAGTACCTGTCCAGCGTTACAGCTCTATGTGAATATGGCATGTCAAAGAATGAACTAGAAATGCCTTCCTGGGGATCCCATTTTGTAGATTGTAGGCCAAAGGTGGGGAGTGTTGTCATTGAAACCTGCATGGAGAACACTCCATTCTTTCATAAAGAACGTTGAACACAGACTGATGAGGATTAAGAAGACAAACTGAAATACCTCCTTTTCCAGAGACTTCAGAAAAGGAGAGACAACCACATGTCTGGACAGGGAGGCGTGCAGAGCTGCATGGACGATTCCTTGATTCATTTCTTTTTTTTTCAGAGGTTTGAAAGCAAACGTTAGAACAAAATTGCTGAATGCCATGCATGACATTCTATTTCAAATGTGTATGACACACAAGATGCGTCTGAGAGCTCAATATGATGTTTAGATTTTAAAGGAATCTGGCTTGTTCGTAAGTTCACAAAAGGTGGGAACAAGAAGAGCAAGTCCGTCTTAGAGGAGCTTCCTGATGCCTTGGGAAGTGACTATTTCTCTCCAGTGTAGTACAGCTGTGGGATCTGAACAAACCAGGAGAATGCCATGTTGACAGAGTACAACATTTAGGGAAGCAGATGGGCTGGGAAGATGTATGTGCCCCTGTATATGCCTCCTCTCTCACCATGGCTGTTGCAATAGAATACCAGAGCTGAGATGGGCCTAAGGGATCGACTAATCATCATTTATTTTCCAGATGAGGAAACTAAGCCATTGAAAATTACATGGATTCACCTCAAGGCACAGAATGTGTGCGAGTTTGGTTAAGCCTTATTTTCTATTTCTGAGCAGATTCTTCTCCATCTGAATGAACTGGACCTTCACATAGAAATGCACGCTGACAAGTTACACATTAAACTCAAACTAGCTTTAGGCCTTCTTCTGTGTTTCTGTAAATCTGTAAGGAATGAAAGGGGAGGACCCTTAGCTAATGAGGAGAGTAAAATGTCACAGTGGTCACCCTCCTGGCAGGTCGCACATCCCATAGCAGTATCACAGGGACTGTCAGAGGGACCCAGGGGGCCCTGAGAGAATCCAGGCCTTCCCATCCCATCCAGGGAAAAGTAACTACTTAGCCTTAATACCATATTTTGTCCTTGGATTAATGGTGATTGGGCTCGATTTATGGGTTCATTTGAGAATGGTCTTGAGACTCCCTAAACTTGGCATGACCTTCAGAACCAGGCTGCCCTGGGAAAATGAATTCATCAATAATTTCTAAATATGCTGCCAAATGCCTGTCATACACCTAGACTTTAAACACTGTTTGTGTTTCAGTTCAAATTGCTGAATTATAATAGTTATTGGAGCAAGTTTTATATTTAATACTAATACTAATATCCAATTAGTTTTGAGGACCAAAGAAAAAAGATTTGTTACAGAGTGATTTTATGTGAGGCTTGGAACCCATCCCTCCTGAATAAGTTGCCCCAGAAGCACTTGCTTCTAGCTGCAACACACTCCCCCTCACACGCACAGACACACACACACACTCCCCCTCCTCACAGAGAGACATGCATTCCCTCTCACACACATAAACATACATACACACTCCTACACACACACACACACACATACTCCCCCTCATACACACACACACACACACACCCCTCTCACACATATACATACACACTCCCCCCACACACACACACTTCCCCAATCCCCCTCTCACACACAGAGCCAAACTAACTCACATCCTTGGACTCACACTTCGGTGCTCCCTTCTCAGTGCAATGTTCTAGCTTTACATGAGAAAATATAATGCAGTAAAAATACTTTCTTCTTGGCCCAAGCTACATTTTCAGATAAGATGAATTGTGAGTTACTTACCTTAGTCTACAACCTGATCTATGCAAGAAAAAAACCATCTTGATATTTAAAAATCAGTTAAATTTTATTATGCCTGTCCATGTCAGTGATCAGAGTCAGTTCAGGGAAAGCATTTCCCCTGGTGCTCCTCATGTCCTGGGCATCGGGGACGGGGATGTTTTTCTCTGCCAGTCCAATCATCCTCTTTTACATCTGCCATCTTCTCAGGTCTGCCATTCTCCTGGGTCACAGCTGTGTCACTCTTCATTCCTAATCATAAGTCCTCTTCTGTTGAGGCTCTCAGCTGCCTCAGGGACCTCCTCAGGGCACATAGGTGTCCTAATGCTGCTTCCCTCCACCCTTAGGCACGGGAAATTTGATGTGGCTATCTTAGGACCAAGATGCGTACATTCTCCACATTGCCATTTTTCTTCCAGAGCATTTCTCTTGTGAGTAAGCTCATGTATTCCTGAAAGCTTTCGGATTTCTGTCAGACCCTACATCCCAGAAGCAGGTGTTGGGCCTCTTCTCAATGCTCAGTCCTATCTAAGCTCTCCTTGCTCCTCATCTATCCATCCTCTCTGCTACTGTGCCCCAACTTGTGGACTTTTTTGTCTTGGGACATGGAAGTCCTTTCCAGATGCATCAGATATTCTCCTAAATCTAAGAGATTTATGCCCAGAGTATCTTGCCAGATTTTAGACCTGTCTGTTTTGTCATCCCTCTTTTGAGTTGGTGAACATGCATTACTTAGGTGCATTGGGGAAAGAGCCAGAGGTAAAAGAAAATACCAAGAACAGAAAACTTTGATAGTATTTCAAAAATGTTATATCACCACAGAGGTATTATCAAAAACATTTTATTTTGAAAAGTTCAGACTCTCAACTAAAAACAAAATAGTCTACACTAAAAAATGAGGTTTACAGAACTTCTAGAGTTGGACATTTCAGTATTTTAAACTGGGACACTGACTTGAGGTTATGCCATTGCTTTCTTTCAACCTGACTGTCTGATAAACACTTTAGACTCATAGCCCAAAATGTTTATATTTGTGTTCCCTCAACAAAAGGGGGAAGGGCAGAGGCACAGATTCTTCAAATAAATCCCTTATATAAGAATCTCCAGGTGGTGGTGAGGATGTGGAGAAAGGGGAACCCCCTTGTACTGTTGGTGGGAATGCAAATTGGTAAAGCCACTCTGAAAAGCAGTATGGAGGTTCCTCAAAAAGTTAAAAATAGAACTATCTTATGACCCATCAATTGCACTGCTAGGTATTTACCCAAAGGATACAAAAAATATAGGTTTGAAAGGAAATATGAACCCCCGTGTTGATAGCAGCATTATCTACAACAGCCAAATTATGGAGAGAGCCCAAATGTCCATCAACCATAGAATGGATAAAGAAGAGGTGGGGTATACACAATGGAATATTACTCAGCCATAAGTAAGAGTGAAATCTTGCCATTTGCAATGACATGGATGGAGCTAGAGTGTTTTATGGAGGTGAAATACGTGGGCCAGAGAAAGACAAATACCATATGATTCCACTCATGTGGAATTTAAGAAACAAAACAAATGATCATGTGGCGATAAAAAGAGAGAAGCAAACAAGAAACAAACTCTTAACTACAGAGAACAAACTGATGGCTACCAGAGGGGAGGTGGGTGGGGGATGGGGGAAATAGGGGATGGGGGCTAAGGAGGGCACTTGTGATGAGCACAACCAAGTGTCAAATCACTAAATTGTACACCTGAAACTAATATTACACTGTCTGTTAACTAACTGGAATTTAAATAAAAACTTAAGAAAAAGGAATCTCCATCTCAAGTCCTACTTCTAGGGAATCCAATTTGAGACACAGATGGACAGTCATAGAATAAGGGAGTCTAAAACTGAGTGGGTGTCATATGCTCATTCAGGTGTCATCAGTGTCCACCATGAGAGCAGGTGCTATCACGCAGGGCAAGCATCGAGTAGACATGCTTTGAGCTCAAACACAAAGTCCTGAGGGACATGAGCTTTAGGTAATGAGTAAATGGAGCGGGGAGAGGGAAGGAGACTTGCACAGTCGAGCCCAAAATAAGGAGGAGTGTCACAGAGGTCTAGGGAGGAGAGAATTTTATATTAAGTTTCAACGTATTCATTTTCTCTCTCTCCCTCTGCTGCTCCCCCTGCTTGTACTCTCTCTCTGCCTCTTTCTCTGTCAAATGAATAAATAAAATCGTTAAAAAAAAGAGGAGTTAAAAAAGTAAGAATTGATGTGACTGTTTGACAAGTGGGACGTCACTGGTGATCGTTGCCTGAGTGGTTTCACTGCGAAGGTAGGGTGCACAAGAACCAAACTGCTACCAGCTGGATAGTGAACGGGAACTCAGGCAGTGGATACAGTGAGTGCAGACAGCAGGTGCTTCTTATTATTTCTAATTTTTGCAGCATCAGAGAGACTTCAGACTACTTGTAGGCAGAGGAAGGAGAACCAGAAGAGGATTAGAACTGAAAAGAGAACAATGAGACATGAATGGTTGTAGGATCAGAGGAGATCATAGAGGCTAACGTCAGGACTCTGTTCTCCCTGCTGATCTGGGTCTAGCAGTCTCTTGGGTATCATATCGTATTATATTTTTCATTCGTTCGTCATTTATTAAGTACCTGTCATATGATGTATTAGGCAAACTTTATTTTTAAAGATTTATTTATTTATTAATTGAGAGAGATAGACTGTGTGTGTGTGTACGCATGTGTGCACGGGTGGGGGGAAGGGCAGAGGCAGAGATTCTTCAAGCAGACTCCTGGCTGAGCCCAATGTGGGGCTCAATTTCGTGACTCATGAGATCATGACCTGAGCCAAAACCAAGAGTCCAATGCTTAACTGACTGAGCCACCCAAGTGCCCCAGTGTACTTTTTTTTTTTAAAGTCAAGATCCCAGTCCTACAGAGGTTCATAACTTAGTCATTAGACTTTAGTGGAAAAATGGACCGAAGAACAATCTTGAAGCAGTGCTGTAAAAAACGGTGAAAAGTGCTGTGGAAGTGCAGGAGTGAAGCCAGTGATTCTGATGGCAGATGACAAAATGATTTGCAGAGGGGATAAAGTTTGACCTGCGAACTGAAGGGTGAGTTTAAAGTGCCCTTTGGGCATGAGGAGTGGGTGTCTGCATATGTGAACTGGGCCCCAACCGATGATTAATTTGTCTGTTAAGAAGTCCATATTCTGTGTCAGGCAGTCATTCATCTTTCCCTTGATATCTCAAGTGCAAAATCTATTTGGACATTACTTTTAAAAAATGCTTTCTCTAAAAAAAGCTATAACTGAGAACAGTAGAGAGAAGGTAAAAGAAGGAGAAAATGAGTAATTTTTCTCCTGGCAAGGGATCTTACAGAATTGTTATCTTGGGTGAAGTAAGGAAACTGGTCTATTTATACTTTTGAACTAAGCAGACACCTTTGCATGCTGCCTTCAGTAAACAACAGACAGATCTGTAAAATATTTAAGCAATTGACTGCCCCACTCAGGCATGCCTTCTCTAATCTTTTCTACCTGTGAAAATCCCACTTGAGCTGAAAAACCCTGTCAAGTTTCAGATCTTCCATAAAGGCAGTCCAAAGTTACTCTCCCATTTCCACTTCTCCCAGAACTTACTTTCATTGATATTTTTTAAAATACTGTCATTAACTCAGTACGTTTATGTGTTTATGTTGAGACATCCTTCTACTGTGGCCATTAAATATCTTGATTGGCTCAGTAATGAGTTGGGATGTGGGTAGTAGAGTCTTTTAGAATCAGGCATTAGGGGCACCTGGGTGGCTCAGTCGGTTGAGCATCTGACTCTTGGTTTTGTCTCAGGTCATGATCTCGGGGTCATGGGTCGAGCCCCAAAACAAGCCCTGTTGGGCTCATGCTCAGCAAGGAGTCTGCTTATGTTTTTCTCTTCTCCTCCCTCTGCCCTGTACCCCCTGCATGCACTCTCTCTCAAACAAATCAATCTTTTTAAAAAAAAGGCATTGAACATGTATTAATCAGAGAGTTAAGTGTTACTTATTTGAATATCAAATTATAAATATTTCTTTTCCAGTGATGTGGCACATGACTTAATTCTGTTAAAAAACAATATCCAATTACAAAAGAGAAGCAACCAAGGTCCATGTGTGTGTGTGTGTGTGAGAGAGAGAGAGAGAGAGAGAGAGAGAGAAAGGCAGAGGGAGAGAGAGAACGATTTCCTTGGTGGTTTCTTTCTTCCATACCCCACCTTTTCTATTCTTAGCTACTAATTATTGCCATCAGCTAAGGGATCAGAAGAATCAACTTATTTAAGAAGCAGTCACTTTGTCTTGGCTGGAATATGAAAGACGGAAAATAAGCTCTAGTTCTTATCTTTCTTATTTCTTCATCTCTAATACATTTGGTTCTCAAATTCAGGGTGCATAAAAATCACATAAGGTGCATATAAACATGCAGTGCCTTGGGTAATGTCTTGGGTATTCTTACTCGTAGTGTGGAACTGAAGTCCTAGAATTTGAGTTTTTAAAAAATGTTTCAGGGAGGAGCACCTGGGTGGCTCAGTCAGTTAAGCATCCTGAGACTCCTGATTTAAGCTCAGGTCATGATCTCAGGGTCTTGAGATCTAGCCCCAAGTCAGGCTCCAGGCTCCGCGGCGAGTCTGGTTGAGATTCTCTCCCTCCCTTTGTTCCTCTCCTACATGTTTTCTCTCTCTTTCATGAATAAATAAGTCTTTAAAATAAATAAATAAAAGTGTCTCAGAGAATTCTGATGTGTTCAGTCCAGAGTCGAACCTTTGTGGAAACTGCTCTGTTTCTCATTTCTTCTGAAAGAACCCCAGAGTGGACCCTCAAACCCAGGAGACCATGGTGCCTGAGTGATGTGGATCTCACTTCCAAAATTCAGAGATTTTATTCTTGAAATTTGAAAGGAAATGGAATCCTAAATGTAAATACTGCTCTTTAGCATCTTACAATCCATTCACCAGTCCAGCTGTGTTCTTTACACTTAGGGTTGTAGCTTAACCTTCAGCTCATAGAAAAGAGTGTGCAGAACCTTGGTTAACAGGAGATGAAGTGAGCTTGACATTGGTTATAAAAAGGCAGTTGAGACATTGTTTAAGATTGTGAGAAGCACAGTTCTGTTTGTTTTACTAAAGCTGCATTACTCTGAAGAACTGCCAACCTCTAGTTGGGAAGGGAGAGAAACCAAAAAAGCAAAATCACCATTAAAGAAAATTATGTTAAATGGAATTTTAAAAGCACACCATTCCCAGCGACATCTTCATTATTTCAATCTCAAAGAATTGTTTTTTCAGTCATCAGGGAAGAAAGGTCATGTTGTGCCTGAACATTGAAAGCCATCTTTCATAGAAATGCATTTCTAATAAGCAGCCTTTACAGCTAGAGACATTTTTAGCATGTTTGAAACCAGCACAGATCAAGTTTAATGGTAAAAGGATGCAGTGTAATTCTGGAAATGACTTTTCAACAACTCAGAATCTCTTCTTTATGCTGTTTCATTTTAAAAAGTCACAGAAAGTATTTTTCTTTTCCTTAAGTATCTTTCTTGCAAGAAACAGTCGAAGGAAACTTGGCATGCACAATATCGAGAAGACCCGTGACTCTCCGTCAGCGGAGAGTCAGTGAAGAAGAGCTGATGAGGGCCCATCAGGAAAGGATTCCCCGAGTTGGGGAAATAAAGGGAACTGGGTCTGTTTAAAAGTGAAAAAAGGCCTGCATGGAAGCAAAGACACTTCACCAGGCATCGTAGAGTATTGCCCTGGAGGTCCGTCTTCCTGGCATGGTGTCAGAGGGTGTGTGTGTTTGCACAACTCATAGATTCATTTATGTCCATGGCATTCGATTTCAAGAGACCACAGAGAGAAGCAACGGAAGTTCTGAAGCTAGTGTAGAAGATACCAATTACAGAAAAGGGAGTATCTCCCACCTGGAGTCCCTCTACTGGCGTGAGTCCTGAATGACCAAAAGAGACAAAGAGCCATTAAACGTTTTCTCCTTTTCATAAATCTGTTCCAATTTATTGAACATGTGGCATGTTCCAGATTCAAATGCATTTTCCAGGGAAACAGGACTCTGTTTCCTTTGCACGTTAATCCCCAGTGTCTAGAACAGTGTCTGGAAAATTCTAATTGCCCAGTAAATATTTAAGCACTTGAATTAATTGGTGAACGCAAAACTCTATGCTGTGGAGGAAAAAAAGAGGTTGGTGGCATATAGTTCTTATCTCTGTGAAGCCTACTTCTCTTATTTTTAGGGAGTGAAACAATTGAAGGGTAGATTATTTTTGAAAAGTGCACGCGTAGCTTTAATATAGTCACTGCAGTCGTCAGTGTGTTCTCGGCTCACCCATGGGGTATGCCTGTTTCTTTCTCTTCGCTACTCGGCAGCTCACTAGCATCTCTCCTGGCTTAATGAGGAGCTACCGAAAATGAGATTAGGGTCCAGCATGTATTTGTTGGAGATGTTCAAATAGGCCCTGCATATTTTAAAGCGCATTTTAAAGTCTTATTAAATTCAAAAATAAGAATCAATGTTAGAGAAGAAATCATACTAATAACACAAATTTCCTTCCCTTCTCATATGCAGTGATATTGCCCTGCAGGCATTTCTGTTGGGTAAATAAATTTCTTTTCTCATAAAATACCATGAACTCACTTATACAATTGAGCAATCACATTTTGCTATGCAAATGGCAGTCTACACAGTGAGTGTGTGAGTTGTGTGTGTACTGTATATTAGAAAGACTCCTGTTGTAATGAAGCCTAATAAATCATAGTGGGGTAAAGAGGGGCTGGTTTAGTAGAAGTAAACACTTAACATTTGAATGCTAGCTATTATTACTGCTGGAGAGTAGCCTATATTTATGCTATATTTAGAAAAGAATACATACGTTTTGTTCTTATGGGGTTTCTTGTCAGTATTCTGTCAGATCTCATTAATCCTTATGCATCCATAAAAGATGGGTTTGCTTTAAATAATGGAGGGAAAACCTATGTGGGAGAAAGACAAATAGTTTTCACAAAATTAAGAGTAGCCTCATCTTGTCTTCAGCTCAGAGCAGAAGCCAGGTGGCAACAGTGGAGGCTGGGCAGATTGTATGGTTTAAAGTGGGAAGAGCCATTTTTATAAGTTATAGTAAGAAACACATAAAGTAAAATTGACCATCTTAACCCATTTCTAAGTGTATATTTCTGTGGCGTTATGTGCATTCACATTGTGGTGCGGCCGTCACCACCATCCATCTCCAGAACACTTCTCATCTTGCAAAACTGAAGCTCTGCCCCCATTAGACAACAACTCCCCATTCCCTTGTCCCCGCAGCTCCTGGCCATCACCATTCTACTTTCTGTCTCTATGAATTTGACTCTTCTTGGTACTTCGTGCAAGTGGAATCATACGGTATCTGTTCTTTTGTGACTGGCTTATTTCATTTGGTATAATGCCCTCAAGATTCATCCGTGTTGGAGCCTGTGTCAGAATGTCTTCCTTTTAAGGCTGAGTAGTATTTCACTATATTGTGTACATCACATTTTATTTATTCATCTGTTAATGGACACGCAGTATGCTTCTACCCTCTGCCTCTCTTGAACAGACTGCTGTGAACGTGGGTGTAACGAATATCTGTTCAAGTCCTGTATAAACGCAGAGGTGGAATTGCTGGATCAGATGACAGGTCTATTTTTAATATTTTCAGGAGCTGCCATACTGTTTTCCATTGGGGCAGGAGTGCCATTTTTGAGCTTTATGGAAGCTCAAAGAGATCTAATAACCATGAAAATTTTCTTCCTTTTCATCTTTTTCCTTTTACCAAATTTAAAACTACCTTCATTTGTGGTTGGCTAAACTTGAGGTGCCATCGCCAATCAGCAGAATTGTGAGATTGTACAGGACATACAAAAATATGCCATTTAACTTAATTGCCCTCACATCATCAAGCCTTAAAAATACACATAAAAGTTCTACACTCTGGCGGTTTATAAAATGTGAAGCTAAACAGGATTTTCGTCTCCACAAAGAGGATTGCGTCGCACAATGAACACATACCCATTAAACAATTAGCTGTCCACAGAGGAGACGCAGTGGTAGAGAGTTTATTTAAAAATCACTTTAAAATGAACATTTTCACCCACGCCAAAATATTCACCCTTTAACAACAAACCTGCTGGAAGCAGTCCGTCCTGTGGAAGGGTACAGTGTAACTTTTTTCCAGTTTTAAAACGGCCAGAGGTGTTGTCCACAGCAAAGCTGATAGGCTTTCTAAGCAGGTTGCAGTTGTAACTGGATACACTTCAGATTAAACATTAAATAAACATAAACGGGTTAAATAAATATGTCACTGCAAAAAGAACAGTAGATAGGTTTCCCCCTTCATTCTTGAAAAGAGACATGAACTGGCCTATGAATGGTTGGTTTCACTGGTGCTATTTCTATTCATTTTCTCTGGAGTTCATCAGCACACCTCCCGCTCCCCTGTTTGAAAAACTCTATTACTTTCCAAATGAAAAAGAAAGCTGGGTTATGGGTTGCTGTGGAAAATGCTAGTTTCCAGGTAGTATTCTTGATAAAAGGATAAAAAAATGAAACTGAGGTTGAAGTTTACTTATTGCTATGATGTCACATCACCTTTTATAAAACTACCTAACAAGTATTGAATACCTACTATGTACCACAGGCTTTGTAAATATGGAACAATGAAATTTGTTTTGTGTTTTAAAATGAATCCCTTGGAGTCACTTATTTTTTTAGAAGATTTATTTATTTATTTGAGAGAGAGAGAGAGATAGCATGAGTGGGAGGGGCAGAGGGAGAGAGAGAATCTCAAGCAGACTCCATGCTGAGCTCAGAGCCTGATGTGGCCTTGATCTCATGACCCTGAGATCATGACTTGAGCAAAAGAGTCAGATGCCTAACTGACTGAGCCACCCAGGCGCCCCTTGATTCACTTATTTTATGTTTACTTCCACAAATATCATACCTACAAATAATGTCTTAACTTATAAACCATAGTCATATATTACAATATATTATCATAATTTCTAAGTTCTTATGTTACAATATGTTATAATAAGATCTAAGAGGCCACAATTAGCAGGTTAATTTTCAAGATGTGTATGAGAAAACACAATTTTTTTTTGACAAATGTGTAGTCCGATTGCCATTCTAATTTCTTCTTTGACTCATAAGTTATTTATCTGAATTGTTGATTTCCAGTTGAACTTCATGTGGCCGGATAATGTGCACTGCTAGATACTAATTCTTTGGAATTTGTTGAGACTTCTTTCATGTTCTAAGACATTGTTAAGTTCTCAGTGGAAATGGTTTTGAAATCCTTTTTCTCCCCCCATCCAGAGCTTGTGTGGAGAGCAGTTTCTTGTCGTTTTGGCAGTTAAGACATTTTCCTCCCCTTACTCCCTGATTCATTGTAGGTGTAATAATCGAGAACTTTATGTGGAGACCTAATTTCCAACTTCTAACATTCTGTGTAGCCAAGATTATGTCTTCTGTGCTCTGAGTGGTTGTGTGGTGGGAAATGCCTGCACATCAGGCTTCTGGCTCTGTCGCATCTCCTGGGACAGCTATGGGTTCAGTGCTAATTCACCACTTGATTTTCAGCTCCCTCTTCATTTTAGGTCCCTGAGTTGTATCTACTTACATTCTTGGACGCTCAACTATATTTTTAAAGGACACCTGTTGAAATATTATCCATCATCTAGATATTTTCTAGTAGGAAGGATTATCAGAATATCTATTCTACCATATTTCCGGGAATGGAAGATTCTTATTCTCCCAAACAAAGGGTTAACTTAGTGCTTTGTACCATCAAAGGTAGTTGTGAGTAGTAGTTTTGTCTCTCCTCATTTGTTATTGAAAATGATTGCTTACAGTTTTAACCATCATTTTATAAAGGGAAAAAATCACATAGTATTGGGTTTGTGATAATGCTACTTCATTTGGTTTTATGCTACCTAATCTCATATTACTTAATCTTCATGCTAATTCTAAGATATACACATTGCCATCATGATTTTTATTTTATTTTATTTTTTATTTTGTCTTGTCATGATAAGCATACTCTTTAATCCCCATTCCCCCACTTCCCTCCCTTCTGGTAACCATCAATTTGTTCTCTATAGTTAAGAGTCTGTTAAAGAAAAAAAAAAGAAAAATCTTGGTGTGTCTCTCTTTTTTCTTCCTTTGCTCATTTGTTTTATTTCTTAAATTCCACATATACATGAGATCATATAGTTTTTGTCTTTCTCTGACTTGTTTCACTCGGCATTATACTGTAGCTCCATGTTGTTGCAAATAACAAGATTGCATTCTTTTTTATG
Organism: Ursus arctos; assembly: GCF_023065955.2. Lineage (NCBI taxonomy): Eukaryota > Metazoa > Chordata > Mammalia > Carnivora > Ursidae > Ursus > Ursus arctos. The sequence goes on along the minus strand of NW_026623089.1, from coordinate 81,386,740 downwards.
GCTGAATAATAGTCCATCCTATCTCTCTATCTATCTCTCTATCTGTCTCACATTTTCTTTACCCATTCATCTATCAATAGACACTTGGGCTGCTTACATAGTTTGGCTGTTTTAAATAATGCTGCAATAAACATAAAGGTACATGTATCCCTTTGAATTAGTGTTTTTGTATTTTGGGAGTAAATAGCCAGTAGTATGATTACTGGATTATAAGGTAGATCTACTTTTAATTTTTTGAGAAACCTCTATACAGTTTTCCACAATGGCTGCACCATTTGCATTCCTAAGAACAATGTAAGAGGGTTCCTTTTTCTCCACATCCTTGCCAACACTTGCTGTTTCTTGTGTTTTTAATTTTAGCCGTTCTGACAGGTGATATCTCCTTATAGTTCTGATTTGCATTTCCCTGATGATCAGTGACATTGAGCATCTTTCATATGTCTCTTTTGGCCATCTGGATGTCTTCTTTGGAGAAACGTCTGTTCATGTCTTCTGCCCATTTTTAATTGGATTGTGTTTTTTTGTGTTGAGTTATATAAGTTCTTTATATATTTTGGATACTAACCCTTTATGGAATATGTCATTTGCAAATATCTTCTCCTATTCTGTACATTGCCTTTTAGTTTTGTTTATTGTTTCCTTTGCTGTGCAGAGCTTTTTATTTTGATGTAGTCCCAATAGTTTATTTTTGCTTTAATTTCCCTTGCCTCAGGAGACGTGTCTAGAAAAATGTTGCTACAATCGATCTCAGAGAGATTACTGCCTGTGCTCTCTTACAGAATTTTTATGGTTTCAGGTCTCATGTTTAGGTCTTTAATCTGTCTTGAATTCATTTTTGTGTATAGGGAAAGAAAGTGATCCAGTTTCTTTCTTTTGTATGTGGCTGTCTAGTTCTCCCAACACCATTTATTGAAGAGACTGTCTTTTTCCCATTGTATATTCATTCTTCCCTTGCCAAAGATTACTTGACCATATGACTGTGGTTTTATTTCTGGGTTTTCTATTCTCTTCCATTGATCTATGTGTCTATTTTTATGCCAGTATCATACTGTTTTGCTTACTACTACTTTGTAATAAAATTTGACATAGGGAATTATAATACCCTCCAATTTTGTTTTTCTTTTTCAATTGCTTTGGCTATTCAAGGTTTTTTGTGGTTCCATACAAATTTTAGGATTGTTTGTTCTACATTACTTTTATTTGAATTGAGAGAAACAAGGTGTTGCCCCAATGCCCATAAGCAGCAAAACCAAAGTAGATCGCATGTATATCTGAATTTATACCGAATTCAAAGTGCTTGCACCTTTCCATTTCAGTTTTGTTCCACAAACATTTACTAAATTTCTATGACATGTGAGTTGTCATTTATTCTGTTTATATGATTGTGTTAGATGCTGGGGGATAAAGTTATATTAGAAACAGTCATTACTATAAAAAAATAAATAACACAGAATTTCAGAACAATCTGGTGAATATTGAGAGCTAAGCATGGATCCTAGGATTGATACCCTAATGTACTGAATGTTATACCTCCCAGGAGTCACATGATACAGATTCTTTGTCTCTGGTTTTAATTGTATTTTTAAATATTTTTTAAATTTATGAAATCCAAGATAGACTTATTCTCCACTACAAAATAGTTAAAGTTGTAATCATTTGATTTTTTCCTAATAAAAATGTTCATCTGTGTTAGTATCCCAAATCTATCTTTGATGACTTTCTGAAGTAAGAACAAAATACACATTATGAAGTAAAATGTAAAGTAGATTGATGCACTCCAGTATATTGGAAAACAATGTGTTAACAAACCAAGACTTTTATTAACTTCTTTGCCAACCATTATTGGGACTATGATGATAAGAGAATATTTTATTTTTAAACTAAATTTTTTTAAACTAAATTTTATTTTTAAACTAAATATTTTATTTCTAAACTTTTATTTTTAAACTAAGCTCCACACCCAGAGTGGATCCCGGGGCTCAAACTCACAACCCTGACATCAAGACCTGAGCTGAGATCGAGTCGGACATTTTACTGACTCAGCCACCCAGATACCCCAAGAATATCAGACTCTTAATTAGGCCAGAGCACTACCCCTCCCAATGCCCTTTCATAAGTTACATTTTTGGCTACATTGTTTTCTACAGATAAATATTAGTAAGGAAAACATTGAATTCCAGTTCCCCATAGAACAATGTTTCTCTACATGATGTCTATGATGGTTGGATACTTGTGTTTATATAGATTTGGTAGTCATGTGTCTAGAACTGACAGTTGATGCTATAGAGCGTCTAGATTGGAAAGATACCTGGAGATAGAACTCTGGGCAATGCCTAGCAATTAAGGAAAGGGAAAAGTACAGGAGCCTGTGAAAAGATGGATTACCAAAGTATGAGAAAAACCAGGAGCTGGTATCTTAGAAGCCTAAGATGGAGGGAATAGTCAAGAGTATCAAAGCAGAAGATGAGCTTTTGACAAAGGGATTCAGCTTGTATTGAGAGTATGGGAGAACAAGAGAAACAGAATGGAAGAAGACATAGGTAAGGTGTCTGCAGGTCTCAAGAGAAGGAAAATATTGTCATTCGAGGAGTGAGTCCATGACATAGTCATGATTAAGGTTTTGATTTCCAATGATACATCTGTTTACCTTGTGCTATAGTCCATGGATTTGGAATGAAACTCAGATCTTGTGCTCCAACTAGGCATATATACCTAACATATGCCCCTTTTCCTTATTGAATTCTGTTTTTGTTTTACTTTGATGGCTGCTAGAATTGTGTGTGTGTGTGTGTGTGTGTGTGTGTGTGTGTGTGTGTTATTACATCCAACATAGAGACAGCTTGTAACCTGGATGGTGTTCTATTTAACAGCCTGTTTTCCTCAAGCTACTTGAAAGCATATTTTCTAAAAACAAATCCAATTTTTTTTTGGCCCAAAAGTTGTGCATTTTGTAATCTCCAGGTTTTTTCCTGTTACATTGTGAAAATGAAATAAATTAAATTCTGTCTGTAATTTCTTTCTTTTGTTCTTTTTTTTTTTTACCTTTGTTATAATGCTACTCTTGGTTTTATGCTAGCTAATCTCATGTTATTTAATCTTCATGCTAACTCTAGGATATACACATTGCCAGCATGATTTTTATTTGAGTTGAGAGAAACAAGGTATTGTCCCAGTTCCCCTAAGCAGCAAAACCAGACTGGGTCCCACATATATCTGAATTCATACACTATGTTTCCTTGCTTTTCAAAGTGCTGGACACCTTTCCATTTCAGGTTTGTTTCATAAACATTTTAATTTCTCTGACAGGGGCGCCTGAGTAGTACAGTCATTAAGCGTCTGCCTTCGGCTCAGGGCGTGATCCTGGCGATCTGGGATCGAGCCCCAAGTCAGGTTCCTCCGCTGGGAGCCTGCTTCTTCCTCTCCCAATCCCCCTGCTTGTGTTCCCTCTCTCACTGGCTGTCTCTCTGTCAAATAAATAAATAAAATCTTTAAAAAAAAAAGTTTCTTTGACATGTGAGTTGTCATTTATTATGTATATATGACTGTGCTGGATGCTGGGGAATAAAGATATATTAGACTTGCTATATGTTAACTAACTGGAATAAAAATAAAAACTTAAAAAAAGATACATTAAAAATAATTAAGTTAGCATGCCTCTAGTCTCCTCCGTAGACATGCAAGACAAAAATCTCAGCCATTTATATGAATACTTATGCATGTTTTCTGTATTTTGCATGCATTCTGGAAGAATCTTTCAGCTTAAACTTCAGCTCTCTATTTAAACTTTCTGTAGGTCAGTTCTGCTATTCAGCTCATCTGTTGCATTTTTAAAAAATTTCAACCATCATATTTTAAATTTGCAAAACCGCTATTTTTTCTTTATATACTTCTTTGGATTTTGAAGAAGATGTCTTAACTTTCCCTGAGAATACAAATTAATCTTATTTTTATGTTTTCTTCTGTTTACTGTATTAACTCTGAATCTTTTAGCTCTTTTTGTTGGCTTTGGGGTGGCCTCTCTTGCAGGTATTGATTTTCCTCAAATGCTTGGGCACATTTGATTGACTGTTGCTATTTCTTATTGGCAGTTCTTGTTTGCTTGTCGTTGAGTGTAGGCTCTGGTGATGGGAGCCTCCTTCTTATAATTAATTGTGTAGGAGGCCTGGCATGGATGTGAAGTCTGAAGCACAGGCGCAGGACGCTTATCTTCTAGATTTGGGTGCTCCCGCCCTCCTGTCTCCTCTGATCTGTGACAGTTCCCCTGTCTTCCTTTATCTCTCCTGACTGTGACGGTGGGAAAGCTGGACATGTCTGATGTTCTCCTCGTGATCAGACTGAGGCTATGAACTGCAGTTTTTGTACAGCTAAACAGCACTTGTCTGTTTTCTGCTTCTCCTCCAGCTAGCTAGGGTGGGCTTAATCTTTTCCTGATTGTAATTCTTAAGAACCCAGGCTTTATCTTTTAAGTTACTTGCCTCAAGGGACTCATTTTATTTTTTTTAACATGCAAATCAGTAAGAATATCTTTTCTGTAGGTGCAGCACACTGAATTTTGATATTGTAGAGGTCAGAAACGAGATGATTTAGTCATTAGGGAAAAGTCCACATTTTACCGAGTGTCTCATAAAGCAAGATGTTTAACAGCCCCCGTATATTATCACTGTCAGTGACTCTGGGGCATTTATGATTATAAGGTAGGTTATTTATGATACAGAAGAAGTTGCTTTCCTTACCTAAATACGGTTTTCCAAACCTTGAAAATAGTCTGCAAACCACCTGATAATTTACTTTAAAGAATTTTCAGTAGAAAATGTAATTTAAAGAGAAAACAATCATTAAACCCAAATCTCTCTCAACCTGATAGACAAGATACAGTTTCTTTCCAGTGAAGTAATCTGAGTTAAACTGAAATACCATTTTCCAATGCTCACAGTAACTTGATTCAGCATCTTGAATGCAAATGGATTAGAGTGATAAAAGGGAAATAAGGCAATAAATTTAGGTTTTTGAAGCAGATATAAACTATATACAGGCAACAACTTAGGGATTCAGAGCCGAATTGATTATTTTTTGATGTAGTACTCAAGTAGCATGGCTTAGCTTTGTGACAGCTCTTTTTCTCCTTTCTCCATGCAAATGTGAAAATTTACTTTTACATGTATATAAAGAACCCACCAACAACAAGTGTACAAGCTGCAATGTGATCATAGTCCTGATAATGTTAGTTGAGCAAGGAATTTCCAGGGTGTGAGTTGAGGTAGAATGGGCCACTGGGATATCCAGTTGTTCTTGTTTCTGTAATATAATGATGGGAGACAACTTTATTACACTGTGGAGCAGAAGTGGCAAGCCCACTTGATCCTTACTTGAATGGTGCAGAAGGGGCGGTGACTTTGTTTACTAGAAGAAATACAGGGTTCTCTCGGGCTTTGTTCTTCTTTGAGTTCTGGGACTGGTATGGCCACTCTCCTTGTGGGTTTGGAAGACTGCGCAGGAGACCCTGCTCTTCTGCAATGAGACTGATAGCTCATCTCTGGCAGTAATTCAAGCCCTGGGACAAGACAATTTTTAGTCAAGACATTTCCCCAAACAGTGCAGAATTGTCTAAGTAATACAGTCATTGAGGGGCACTCTGTCACACACAGGCAGACACTAGTCAAGTAAAAGGTTTATTATGACGCTCATACATTAGCTCTAGACTCTGAGAATTTTCCATGTCAGAATAGCTAAGGGTTACGTGCTGTAATCCACAGTGGCTCCCCTAAAGGCCAGAGTACACGCTGATGTTGTCAGGGATTTAGTGAGCAGTTAAGAGCACTGTGCCAACAATTCCTTGAGACTCCTATTGAATTAAGGTGTGTGTGTGTGTGTGTGTGTGTGTGTGTGTGTGTATGCATTATGGACAAGGGGTAAAAGTTTAATAATTAGCTATTTCTGGAGGGATAGTGATAGGGAGAGAAGGCTATATCGAGGCCAAAGAATATTCATCCCAGAGGTTTTTACTTATAGGAAGTTGTGTGAGTCCCATTGCTGTGCCTTGGCAAAACCAATGTGGTTACTTGTTGGACGTTTTATGGCCTGGAGTGGATTTACACACACAGTGCAGAAGCACTTGGAAATAAAAGATAAGGAGGGAAGCCAAAGCTATGAACGAGAGAACAGGGGAGGGAGGAGGAAGAAAAGTTTCCTATAGATGTGTGGGGAAAAAAATAGAAGGAAAAATATGGGCTGCAAAACCTCAGAAGGAAGCTATTCTTGGCCATTTTCCAGATAATACCGGTATACTAATATGTGCCTATATTTAATTTCCATGTGTAGTGCTAGGTTTTAAGCCTTTTCTAGGAAGGAATTGAAGGTCTGAATGTAAAGCTCAGGTAAAAAATTAGTAATAATGATAAAATAAAAATAATTTTTTTTAAAAGACTGTGTTATCTGATGGAGAGCTAGATGGGATGGTGTAATGTAATTTTAGGTACATAAGCAGGCAGGTGCTGATCCCCACATTAGCAGCTTATGAAAAATCCATTTCTTGTTAAGTGTTATGCTTTCTGTTCCTTAAACTTCACCTTTCTCACTTCCAGCTGAAATTTAATTGTTGGACCTTATATATTAGTTAATTCTGGGGGTCTTACTTATTTTGGGATCGTCTTTGTTATCAACATGGACCACAGTTGATGGACATGGACCACTGGTCTTTAATTGTTGGTCAAATTCCATCTCTATGCATGGCCAAATATACCTTAGGCAATGGCTTTGTGAGTCTCAGAAGCATGCAATAGCAAATGGTATTAAAACATAAATAGAACCTGGGAAATCCAATGAAAAAAGGTCTAATGTCTTTTCTTTCAAGTGTTAAAGATATTTTCTTTCCAGTCCTCCTAAATTGCTAAAATTCAGAATTAGAAAATGTTAAGTGCCTCATTTTATAGGTATGAATGACAGTGGGTAACTGTCCAGTGTTCCAGCTATTGGGTAGGGGTGGAAATACACTCTATGGGAGGAGACAGATTTAAAAATAAATGGCCACAGTGCAATGTGACAAGTTTAAATGTTTCAGGAACCTAGAAGAAGAATCCAGTGGCTTGTGGAGTCAAAGAAGACTACGCTAGTGAGATTTTGAAAGCTGAATGAGATTTTATCCAAAAGAACAAGGAGAAACGGCATTTGAGACAGAGAACGTGGAAAGTCCCTTGTGGGAATGGCAGTAGGGTTACTGTGGCTAAAAGAAGGAGCTCCTAGGGGAAGAAGCAGACAGCGAGAATGGAAATGGAGACTGGGGCCAGTTTCTAAGATGTCTAAGGAGTCTGGGCTCTGTGGTGTAGGCAGTGGGGCACTGAGACATTGATGCATGTTAGAAGTACAACTGTGCAAACAGAAGTTGGGTCAGAGGAAGGAACATCAGAGACAGGAACACCAGTTAGGAGACCGTGGCTGTAACATGGTTAAGAAACAATGGGAGCTCCAACCAGGGCAATGGTCATGCAAATAGGAAGAAATGGATGAATAACCCTTGGGAGGTGAAAGAGCCAAACTTGGTAAAGGTAGGTGAATGATAAGAAAAGAACAGTAAAAATTAAGTATGAATTCCTTTTCTTTTTTACCATTAGTAATTCAGTGAAATAAAAGAGTTAATAGGTGACAAATATCTTGATTTTTAAAGAAGTATATACACTCTTTACAGAGAGTAAGAGAGTGAGACTCATTAACACAAAATGATAAAAATAGCCGAGTGTAGGTGATGGATAGAGGAGAGCTTATTGTACTGTTTTCCACTTTTTTGTAGTTTAGATGTCTTTTCTAAATTACAAAGTTGCTGACTATTTGAGCTATTGCTGTGTTTAAACCGCACAGAACCGCGGACTCCGTGGTGGAGGACAAGGCCTTGCTGAGTTCCTCCCAGCTCTCCTCCAGCCGGTGCCAGAGCCCTGACACTCTGTGTGTTTTCTAGAACAGATTGATGAAGAGAATGCAGACTCAACACCTGGGTTTCAATTAAAAATTCACATAACTTCACAGAGTATTTTGATCACATATTAAAAATCATGGCAACTTCCACATAATCATTACAGACACGTTCCCAATTACTGTATTTTCACAAGATCCTTCTGTGCTTATTTGGCACTTCCAAATTCCATCCTGTGTCTCATCCAACAATTCCCACCTATATCCAAATAATCAAAGGCACATGATCAAACTCTTGACATTTCTTTGTTTTACTCTTTAATATTCTACTGTAAACTGACAATTTTTAAAATAGGCTGGCATAAATAATTCCTGCAGCTGAAATGTAATGAGTTCTGAAAATAGAAGCATCTCAAAACATGAAGCCTTGACAAATCCATGTTTTTGAAACTTGTATACAATGATAATTTGTTTTATATCTATTTTACTTTGTTTATAAGTCACATTAAGGTATATATATCTCTCTCCAAAGACTTTTTTTAAGATTTTTTCTTATTTGGGGGGGAGGGTGTAGGGGAAGAGACAGAAGGAGAGGAAGAGAGAGAATCCCAAGTAGACTCTGCACTGAGCATGGAGCCTGGTGTGGGGCTCAATGGATCTCTTGACCCTGAGATCATGACCTGAGCCGAAACCAAGAGTCAGGCCTTTAACCGACTGAGCCACCCAGGCACCCCAAATCCAAAGACTTTTATCTTGGTTTTAACATGTCCACAAAATATGTGTATGTGTTATAATTACACCATATTTTGTTTTTTTGAGATTTTCTTGTATGTGTACTTTAATGAAGGAGTGAGATTTTGGCTTCTTGGTAACCTGAGACTAGGATCGTGTAGTATTTATCTGTGCCTCCCACTTCAACTTCTTTCCCACCACTTTCTGCATGCGATAGAAAGCAATGAGCCTATAAAATGCACCCAGGTTTTAGGGACATAAACATGTTACTCACTGAACCAGCTAGGATGGCTGAACAGAAACGAACATGATTGAATGTGCTAATCAAATAAAATAACAACAGTGCAGGTTTGGACCATTTTTTCATGAATGAATTTATTCCTATGCTGCCTATAATTAAATATAAATAGTAAGTCATTCTGAGAAATGCTAGTGATATTTATTTCATTCCTACAACTGAAACAAGTGAAAATGAGATTTCTTAGGAGGTAGAATTTTTTTCCTCCCTTCTTTTTTTCCTCCTTTCTTGTCTTTTTCCCTTCTATGATAACTTCCAGTTAAAAAGATAATTTTTATTCACAATTTTCAGTTTGAGTAGTTGGACTCCTAAGCTATCTTTGAGCATTCATCTTTTGTTTGGGGGTGAATCCTACTTCTTTTTGGTCCCACACTGTCCATTGGTATTGACCCAGAGCCTTGGCATCAGTTTTGAGTGTGAATAGGACTGAAGTTACTTCAATCCTCATTTCTTTTGATGTATGGAGCATGGCAGTTGCTGGAGAAAGGATGAGCAAAATAGCAGAGGAGCCCAGGGGTCTTCTGACAATGGTCATTATTGAACGTTTGAGTCATTTTGCAACATGTTGAGTAAATTGGAATGGCTCCATCCAACACTGGTTGTTGAGAAAGGACAAAAGGGACTTGAGAACACAGACTCCACTTGAGATGGAGAGGGTGGGAAAGGAGGGATGGCTGTATTTGTCACATGCCTCTGTCATATGTGTCTGTTGTTGTGTGGCCCGAGGCTGGACTCCTGCATCAGTCTTGTCATTGTGGGCATGATTCCGGGACAGTGACTGCTGCGTCAAGCTTAGCAGTCTAATGTATAAAACTTTTGTAAATTGTCATTTTGTGTTTTCATCCTGTTTTGATTGAATACTAGAAAATACCTTAACCATCATCAAGCATCAAATGTGATCTGAAAGTAAGGATTATCCATCCTCTTCTTAGCAGAGATATTTAACAAGGGAGCTGCTTTTATGTCCCCTGTCCTGTTTCTCTGAACTCCCTTGGGAAATTCCTGTACCTTACTCTCATGGAGACCCCAGATACAGTGAGGTTTTGTTAATGTAATGAACTCATTATTCAAGGAGTCCACAGTAGGGATTGCTGGTCCTTTCCCCATCATCTGCCAAATTTTCTTTTGAAGAATTCACTCACTCCCATTTTGATTATGCGGTTTGGGTAGCCTTGAATGCTTCAAGCTCCAGGGCTAGATCTTTTCTTGTTCTTTCTTTCTTCTTTCTCTCTTTCTTTCTTTCTTTCTTTCTTTTTTCATTTTCTTTCAGGGTAGCTTTAGAAAATTGAGCTATCAGAACCCCCAGATCACAGTGGCTGGCTCAGAGATAGGCACATAATCTAGCCAGAGCCAATGAGATTTGAGGACACAATCTCTGAGGCACCTCTTTCTTTTTTCCTGTGAAATCAATCAAAAGAGACTTTCCTTTTCCCAGTGCATAGAAATGAAGAAAGCTGGCCCTGGAGATAGGCAGCCACCTGGGGACCATAAGGAGAGAGTTTACTTAAGATGAGATCCAAAAGCAATGGCATTGACCCAAAAAAAGGACAGTGGGAGGCTGGATCCTGGCCAGATTCAATCTCTGCCTTAAATACTGAAGTACTTTTCTATTCAAACCATTGTTTAAGCTCATTTTAATTGGATCATGAGGGACCCTAATAATAAACGTAAAATGTTTCCTAGGCTCAAGAAAATAATCCTTAACAGAGTTTCACTAGTGATAATAACATATTTAAGGAAAAGAAAAACCATAGTCACAAGGAATGTTATCAATATATGCATGGGTCAGAGTTGGGAGAAAAAGTGAAAACATTTTTGGATAGTGCATCTCAGCAAACTGATTAACTTATATTACCTCTCGTGAAGTCAGCATATGGTTGTATTTTCCAGAGCTCAGATAAAGCATACCTTCGAGATCATTTTACCTTTGTTGCTAGAATGACAGGATCATAGAGCAGGTTATGAGAAATAATTCAGGATTTGGGTATCTTGGTTTGCTGAGGGCAGGGTGTCCTAAGTAGGAACTGAAGCATACTGACCATGAAAAAGTGATAGGTCTATTGCCAACTAGCTTTTCACTTTATGTACCATTTCGGGGTATACTAGGTTCATGTGAGTATTTAGTTCTTAACTATCAAGTACCTGAAGATACATTAAGAAAATCCAGAGTGGTGAATTGAGAGGCTGGGGACCAGATTCTGAGATGTGGGACCCTCATGGAAGTACAGATGAAGATATCCTGTCTGCCCTCCTGAGGGTGTTATTTTGACTCTAGGTTTTATACTCTGTTTAGAAACCAGGGTATGCTTTACAGAGTAGAGTAAAAATATAAAATTGTATGTCTAAACACAAGGTATGAATTATGACCTCACAGGCATGAACGCTTAATTTAATTTGTGGTAGATATGATATATAATGCTGACTATTTCATTAGTGACCCTTTAGAAGTTATTAATCACGTAAATCTTTTCAGAGATCATCAGAGTTGAGACAATACAGACACAAAAAGAAAAAAATTTCTTTTCTCTTCGGAAAATAGAATAGTTTGACATGGTAAATACTAGTTATAAATAAGTAATAAAAATTTCTAGTGAAAAAGTACATATCTAGAATTATATTCTCCTGTTCCAACTGTCAAAGCACATCTTTCTGGTTTAATTTTAAAATTCATTAAGAGTACTGCTTCCTTAGCTTAGGCATTACCATCTGGAATTAAGTTTGTTCTGGTACAGAATAAAAGGAAAACTTTCTTATTGTTGAAGAGTTAGACTCTTTATTGAAGATTGCTAATGCTAGAGTTTCATTTTTGAGAGAAAGAAGAAATGAAGGCTTAAGTTTTTCATGGTAAAGCAGTTATTTTCAAGTCTGGTATTTAAAGTTCTCAGCATTTACTTCCTAACTTTCCATTTTACTCTATAATAAAAGTAGTACATCCTTGTTGAGATTTTCTAAGCAATAAGAACTCCCTCACAAGATACATGAATATCCACGGAGGCAGAGAATTTTATAACTGGAGTCTTAACCTCCACCCTAATGGGACCAACCATTCTTTATATCCCCACTGAGAACACACAGGAAAGGCCTTCTGGGCATTTGCATCAGTGAATGGGGGAGACTTCCTTTCTGGTTGGGATGTAGGAAGCCACGAAAGACTATTGCTTCTATTCTAATAATAATAAACCAGATTAGCAGCAAGCTATAAAATCATAGTTTAAGAAATCCATCAGAAGACTGAGAACAGGGGCGCCTGGGTGGCTCAGTCGTGAAGCGTCTGCCTTTGGCTCAGGTCATGATCCCAGGGTCCTGGGATCAAGCCCCGCGTCAGGCTCCCTGCTCTGCTGGGAGCCTGCTTCTTCCTCTCCCACTCCCCCTGCTTGTGTTCCCTCTCTCTCTGGCTGTCTCTCTCTCTGTCAAATAAATAAATAAACTCTTAAAAAAAAAAAAGACTGAGAACAGAAATGGACTTACATGAACTAAAATGTAGGCAGCTATAAGTCTTCTGGGAGCTGAGAGAAATGTGATTCCTTTCATGCTCGGCAGAGTGTTGGGAATGTGAAGAATCCACCATGGACAGGGGCAGGAAGAAACCAGTAGGAGTTTTAACAAGTTTTTAATGATTATGTGTTTTGGCTGACAAGATGAATTAGAATACTGAAGAAAAGCCACCGCAAAGTGAACCTGCATACACTCACTATTTCTTTCTCATTAACCCCTCACTTAGTGGGTATGGATGCCAAATGTTGGAGACAGAAGGAGGCACTGAGATCGAACCTTTCCAGAGACTTTGAGGATATCACCATAGGTGCTAGAAGGGTAATAAGAGAATGTTATGGACAACTTTATGAAATACATTCAACAAATTAGATCAAGGATGTAACAAAGAAAATAGGCAATTCCCAGACCCAGAAGAGACATAGTCACAATCCATGCATATGACATAGGAACCAAATCTAGATATATTTAGAATTCCTACACACAAGAAGACAAAGAAGCTAATAGAAAGATGGGCAAAAGTCTTGAACATACATTTTCCAAAAGAAGAGAATATAATGGACAATAAGTATATGGAAAGGTACTTAAATTATGGTTATGAGAAAACACAAATTAAACTACAATGAAGTACCATTTTATACATATTTCAATGGCCAAAATGAAAAAAAACTGCTCATATAAAATACTGGGGAAGATGTAGACCAGTCTTGTATATTACTAGTATCAGTGTAAAACGGTATTAGTTAGGAAAAATTTTTGACAGTATAAAGTAAAAAAAAAAAAAAAAAAAAAAAAAAAGCATCTACCTAGGATGCAGCAATTCTACTTCTAGGTGTTTAAACCAAGATACATGAAAAACATATGTCCACAAAAAGTCTTATACACAAATAATAATAGTAGTCTTATTCACAATAGCCTCAAATTGGAAATGTCTATGACTAGAGAACAATAAACTAATTGGTAGTACATCGATGCCACGAAATGCTACTCAGCTGCAAAAAGAGACACACCAGGGTGCCTGGGTGGCTCAGTCGGCTGGTGTCTGCCTTTCTCTGTGGTCATGATCCCCGAATCCTGGGATTGAGCCCCGTGTCGGGCTCCCTGCTCACCAGGGAGCTTGCTTCTCTCTCTCATTGCCTGCCATTCCCCCTGCTTGTGCTCTCTCTCCCTCTGTCAAATAAATAAATAAAACTCTTTTTCTTTTTTTAAGGAAACATACCAATGACAGATAGTACTACATGGATGTCTTTCCAAACATCATGAGACACACAAAACAGAACACATTGTATGATTCTGTTTATATGAAGTTCTAAAACAGTAAAAATCCAATCTCTGGTTTTCCCCACTCTACTCCATGTGGGAAAATTGAACTAAGGAGAGTATCTGGAAGTTTCTGAGAGGATGAAAACGTTCTGTATCTTGTTTGGAGTGGTGGTTTCACCAACTGTCAAAACTCATCAAACCAAACACATAACATCTGTGCATGTTATTCTTCTACGCAAATTATATCTCAATTAAAAAAATGATTTCATTGGAGAGTTTGTGTATAATGCAGATTCTTAGACCCCACTCCAGTGAGACTAAATTAGAATCTTCAGGAATAATTCTAATGAATATTAAATTCCAAAGAGCAGTGCCAAAGGTATTTGACATAAATCAGAACATTCTCTTAGATGAATATATATAGAAATGCAGAGGGACTTTTCTCTTTTTTAAAGACAGATTTGAGAGAGAGAGAGAGAGAGGCAGAGGCAGAGGGAGAGAGAGAGAGAGGCTTAAGCCAACTCTGTGCTGACCACAGAGCCTGTCAGAGGTCTCGATCTCAGGACTCTGGACCAGAGTTGAAACCGAGTGTCCGCGCTTAACTGACGGTACCACCTAGGCACCTCTAGGCGGACTTTTTTTGTTTTTGAAAGATTTTATTAATTTATTTGAGAGAGAGAGAGTACAAGCTGGAAAGAGGCAGAGGGAGAGGGAGAAGCAGACTTCCCACTGAACAGAGAGCCCCATGCGGGCTTGGATCCCAGGACCCTGAGATCATGACCTGAGCCAAAGGCAGACACTTAAAGACTGAGCCACCCAGGCGCCCCCTAGAGGGACTTTTTCTTAAGTAGACTTAAAGACTTATTTTTGCACAAAGGTGACAATAACCAGTGAGGACTGTTGAGGATTGTCTTAACTCTTCCTCTGCCAGGGAGAGGGTTATATTCCAAGGCCCCCAGGATCTATTACCTTGAGGAAATGGGAATAGAAATGAATGCTGGTTTTGTGGGACTGAAATGCTCTGAGGTAGTAGATTTAGTCACACTCTGGGTTAAATCTTGTGGGCTGGCCTCGGACCTAATCAACATTATCTTAATTGCTGGTTTGAGACAGTGTATTCTGAGTTCCCAGCAATTGACTTACAAATGAACTTGAGAAACACAGCCAGTTTATAAATGGAGGGCAGCTCCTGCTGGGGGAGAAATCTTATTTACATGACAATTGGGAGTGGGAGGGAAGAACATGACACAGAGTATAGATTTGTGAAGTGAGAAAAATTAGTCCATTGCAGTTTTGTAAGCTAAAACCCATCAACGGCAGTAACAATGTCTGGCTAATACTAAGTGAACTGTCCTTATGAACTCTCTTTCCCCCTGTGCCAAGAAGGCAAGAAGCTTCCCAGAACTATAGTGAAGTGGACAAACTTCGAAATAATTGCAGTTTGATTCCTTTCTCTTCGCAGGTATAAAACAGGCAATGGGTGATGGCCAAGCTATGAACATAAGACCTTGCTGTTTGAGTTTCCCCTTCCACAGGAATTTCTAGACCTTGGTTTGCCTTAAAGGATTTCACACAGAAAACTAGCCTCATCTAGTACCATAGGAGCATGGGGCTATGCTCAGACCTCAGTGAGCCAAGCTTTGTGCAACAGACAAGAATATTCTAGGAATTCTCTTCCTTCTTTGAGGGGAAATGGCTTGACTGTGGTTGACTGTTCTTTAAGTCCAGTAACCCTTCAAACCACTCTCCATACTGTTCCAGAGGATGCTCTAAGCCAGAGGTGTGATCATGTGGTGTACAGGCAGACTTCTAGAGACTGGGAGAGAGAGTTCGGGGCTGAAGCCCAACACTACCACTTACTTAAAGCTCTGTAACTTTAGGCATATCACTTCACACCTCCCCCAACCCCCTTCCTCAGGTTCCCCTTTTTAAAATTGATTTAATGCTGTTTAGTATAAAAGGCTGAGAAAAAGATTTGGAAAGTTCCTTCCACATAGGAGTTGTTCAAAAGACAAAGATGTTGACCCTTATCTCCCAAACATAGTGTTGACAGCACTTCCTAATTTGGCCTACCTCCATCCTCAGCCCATCACTCACTCTCCAGGGTCCAGCCTGAGCTGGATTGATTCCTGAATATTACAGGGTGCTTCAGTACTCCAAGTCTCCATTTCTGCCTTCTTCCCTTTGTGTTTATTTGGAACCCTGAGCAGACATTTGATTAGAGCATCTGCTTTATGGCACTCATTCATCTACCTGTCTGCCCGTGCATAAGAGATGATGAGCTCCCGAGAGCAGGGGCCCTCTGGGAGTGGCTTAGTCCAGACTCAGACCCAGGATGACATATTAGTAGCAGCAGGAGGAGTTAAAGTAGTAGTGGTAATAACAGTAGTAATGGTAGTTAGAGAAATACTATGCCATGAAAAGCAACAGTAAGAGCAAACACTTGTTGCTGGTGATAAGGTCTTTACTTACATTATCTCGTATAATCCCCCCAACAACTTTTTGAGGCATTAATTATAATTGTCCTTTTCTACAAATGAGGAAATGAGACAAAGAAGTCAGGTATTTTGTGCACTATTGCCCCCTTCCATAAACAGAAGCTTTGGGACTTGCCCCTGGCTTGTCCAGACCTCATGCTCCCATTCCTTGGAGTGTACGTACTCTCTCTACTACTGATTATAAGTACTCATTGTAATGGTGAGGGGTAAGAGGGTCAGTCGTGGGTAGACTGCCAAAACCCTTTCCCCTCAGGATTGCCATTTAGAGCCAGTGTGGGGAACATTGGTGAGTCGTCTCTTCAGGTCTACATCTTAAATCGATGAGGAAAATACATGAGCGACCCATTTATACAATAATCCAAAATTGTTAGATTGCTTCCCCAAGGTAAGTCATTGGTGGAGGTCATATTCACCTGTAGCAATGCTGGCATCGTTGTTTACAAGTGAAAAATTCTGATGTGTAGATTTTCTTTGTCCAACCCATGAGCATCCTGACAAAGCTGGACATTCATCTTGTCTTCTGTGAACAGTTCTGCTTTTCTGTTTCTGTGAAGGTTGGTAAACTTGCAGCCATGTGGGACTCCGTCAGTCCTTGGGAGGCTTCAGGCCTAACCCAGGCCAAGACTGCAGGGTAGATGTCGGAAGTCATCTTGGAAGATGTTCATTCTGTGTGTTTGTGACATCACCGCCCCAGATCCTCTCCCTGCAGCTTAAAGGTCATCTACAGCAGGCAATGAGGCTAGATTCCATTTGTCCCTGAATATTGTGAAGAATTATGGAAACTAGACACATCGATGCTAGAGGGAATATCGAGAGAGAGTACAGAGGAGAGAAATGGTGGAAGATGCCTGGCATTTGTAGCCTGGCTAGGGTTCCCCTGTTGCTCAAGTCAGGGTAGCAGCCTCAGTCCTCGGCTGACCATGGTTTGTAGCTCAGGTAGTTTCTGCTATGTATTTCAAGACATATTGATCATTTTATTCCCTCTTAATTTCCTCCCTACAGTTCGGGTATTTAATTAGCTAAGTTCTGAGAATTCTATCTCCTGTATTTCTACACACACAGACACACATACACATTCACATACATAATGTTACAAATTTTGAATTTTATTGTATAAAAATATTGTATAAAAATAAAAATTTTATTGTATAAAAATTTCTTTTTCTTCGACAGCATATTCAGACCACAACTGATAGTCTAATGGATGCTTTTCTTATTGGGAAAACACAAACTATTTCACAACACTAACATAGGTACCATTAGAGGCGTGGAGTCTAAAATGAAGAATTCTGTCTGAGGTCTCTTATTTCCCTTTTATCCAAACTCAGTGTTAGAACTGACTCCAAGTTGTGGCAAAGATTCCCTCTCCACCACTCTCATCTCCCTCTCTGAGTGTATCACAGTACTTCAGCTGTGTTTCTTTGAGGAATGCTAATCTCTGTCCTTGCTTCCATCCACTTCATCTGAAAGTAACTCAAATTTGATTTTCCCTGCATTAGCAAATCAAATTACCAAAGCTCATCACATTTATTCTGCGATTATTTTTGAAGGTTCCGGGGTTCTCCTTTTCTCATTGACCAAGTTTTGCACTGTTTTTACTTGTAGCATCAACTTCCAATTTTTTAACTCTATTCTTCCCTCTCCCAGGGACGTGAGCTTTATTCAGTGCTCTAGTGTAATGGGGAGGTCAATAAAGGAAGAAAAGAACCCTAGACTGAAGACCAGGAAGAATTAAGAGAAAATGTTACGTGGTTTAACTGTTTCTTACTTGACTAATTTGTATCCTTTTAGGTTAGTCCTCCCTTTATTCTCCGCTACATTTCACTGGCCAGTTGATTTAAGCGAAAACAACTTTTATCAGAGGATAAAGAAACACGGAAATGTTTTCGTGAATGATATCATAAGCTTAGCATCACAATTCAAAGGACAGTCAAAAAGCTCACTGAAAAACAAATGGTAGCCACTACAGTGTGCCAGGAATTGTGCTGTAGCTGGAGCCCAGAGGGAGGGAAACTCGCTTTTCCCTGACTTCACAGTCTAGTGAGACAGACGCGTCTTAACACAAGGGCAATTGTAACACAGTATGAGTGCAGACAGGAGGGGAACACAGGTGCTGAGGAAGACGGAGGAGAGTTATCTGACCAAGTACCAGGATTTCAGAATAACTGTGTTATAATGGCAGTGAATATAAACTCTCCTCGGACAATCATCTATTATCCATCAATATATTGGATCTTTACATGTAAATAAAAACACACCCAGGGGTGCCTGGGTGGCTGTCGGTTAAGCATCTGACTCTTGGCTTTGGCTCAGGTCGTGATCTCAGGTCCTGGGATTGGGCACCACACTCCGCACAGAGTCTGCTTGAGATTCTCTCTCTCTCTCTCGCTCTCCCTCTGCCCCTCCACCTGCTTGCTCTCTCTCTCTCTCAAATACATAAATATATCTTTTTAAAAAAAGTACAACCCAATGGTTTGCATAAAACGGGTGCTTTTCTAGCCAGAATGTTTGAATTTTGCTCCTTCATTCATATGTCCATTCCTTCTTGTTTATTTCTTATTTTTTGTACATAACTGTAATTTTTTATATGTGGAAACTAGATATTTGTTTCATACAAGATCCATGAGACAGCCACCCAAAAAGGACTGTGTATGTTAGGAAAATGTACTGGGAATTAATGACTCAGTGTGATTACCTTAATTTACTCCTTTGGCTAGGAGTATCCTGCTTATACCTTTCTGGGAACACATCACTGTTAGAAATTAGTTTTCTTGCGGAAAGAACCAACTCAGAACTTGATAGTTTATGTTTTTTAAGTTTTTTTTTTTTTAAGATTTTATCTATTTATTTGAGAGGGAGTGTGAGAGCGCACAAGCAGGTGGAGCAGCAGGCCAAGGACAGGGAGAAGCAGACTCCCTGCGGAGCAGCAAGCTCGATGTGGGACTCGATCCCAGGACCCTGGGATCACGACCTGAGCTGAAGGCAACCAACTGAGCCACCCAGACGCCCCTGAAGTTGGTAGTTTATGGCAACAAATTTTTCTTTCATGCTCAGGGACCCATGCAGCAGCTTCTTCTTGTCTGGATTTCTAGGTTCCAAGGTGCTGGTTGGGTCCAGGTCTCCTCCACCTGCCCCTCTTCCTGGGGTCCTGGCATGGGGGAGCTGGTGTTTCAGGCCCACCCTTCTCAGCCAGTGAGGTGGGGGTGTGTGCAACATGCAGGAGAAGCAGGGCCATGGCAGGGAGGGAAGGAGGAATCCCAGACAAACAATGCTGCTTATCCTGGGAATAATGAAGCTAGCAGAGAACGGGGTATGTTGAGTGTGGCAGTGTGTGCAGTGAATCAGTGGAGGCATGGTCAAGAAGGTCAAGATGCTACTTTCCAGAAAGATCCGAGTAAATACTCGGGGAAGTGTTCACATCCAAGTGGATATGTAAAATGAATGAATGGTCTTTTTTTGATACATAGATGCCGCTGGGTATCGATTGCCCAGTGGCCAACATTGAAAATGTGTCTTCCTGGGATGCCTGGGTGGCTTAGTCAATTGGGCTTCTGCCTTTGGCTCAGGTCATGATGCCCCAGGGTTCTGGGATCCAGTCCCTCTTGGGCTCCTTGCTCAGTGGGGAGCCTGCTTCTCCCTCTGCCACTCTCCCTGCTCATGACCTCTCTCTCTCTCTTAGACAAATAAATAAATAAAATCTTTTTTAAAAAAGAGAAAGAAAATATGACTTCCTCTTGCTTATATGAGCCATGTTGTCCCCTGTTTTTAAGTAACAATAACTTACAAGCTTTGCAGCAACACAGTTAAGGGTTAAATAAGAGCTGTAATACCAAATGCTATTAAATGATCCATAAAATTTATGATGAATACTTCAAATAAGACAGTAGCAACCAAAGAAATAGAATGAGAGAGAAAATTTACATTATTTCTCCTCCCTGGAAAGACTTCCCATGTACCCTTCAATGCAGTTTTCAAGTAAACAGCAATTATAGCTTATTTTTCAACTTACAGAAGGGACTCTTTTGATTGTAGGTTTTTTTGGGCTCGTTAAATTCCTTTGTTCAGCTTAAATTTGAGAATCAGCAGGATGTAATAGTCTGTGTGTCTGATGGAGGATCTTTGTTTTGTCACTCAATCTTCAGTAACTTAAAGCTGTTTCCACATTAGTAAAAGAAGCAGGTTTCTGCCTAAGTAACATAATATAATTTTGCCATGTGTCTATGTGGCACTATGAAGTTATTAAAACTGGTGTATATATAACCCCAGGAGTTATAGTTTTAACTTCCATAGAAGAAACCCCAAGAGAAATGTTTTGATCTTTTTAATTTGCTTTTAATGGTGTAAATAATTCTGAGTACCAAGACAAGCTTTAAAAACTACAGTAAGAGATGTTTATAAGATAGAACTGTTTTATCTGCTAGGTCATGTCTATTTACCATCTAAATAGGCTCAGCGTGGGAGGAAAGAATCCTTTCCTTCTTCCTTGTGCTTCTTGGAAAGATCGGAGGGTGTTTATTTTATGTGAAATAACTAATTGGTATTAGTACTATTCATTATTATTCAATGCACTTAGACTAGAAGCAGTCTATTTCATTTAAAATGGTATTATTGCTGCCTTTTATGGTATTATTCATTAATAATCTGAAATTAAAAAGCAAAGAAGCAGAAAAAATAATCTATAATTCTACCACCAAGAGTAATTGATAACATTTCAGAGTATAAGCTCCCAGATGTTGTACTTCGTCTATGTATAAAAGACTTTATCTGTATGTAGGTGTGGATATATTTACAAAATACTAACCTGCTGTTTGTGCTGTTTTATAATCCATTGTATTCACCCAATCACATGCATATCACGACCATTTTCCATATCAGTGACCCTGTTTCTAAAGTAATGCTTTTAATATATTCTAGCAGTGTCATTCTTCAGATACACTTAAGTAGCTGGAAAATTTGGTTTTTCTTTGCTATTCTATGAAGTGCTATTATGCATATCCTTACAGCTAAATATTTGCAAACATGCTTATTTATTTTACTGGGGTAAATCATTGGTGGTTGAATTAGTACCTTTATTATAGTCTAATTCATATACGTATATTTTCATCTTCTCCAGAATTTTCTAATCTGTTACATTGATCTCTCAGTCCATTTCTATGCTGGTTTCTCACTCTTTTAATTATTACCAATATTATATTATCGGTACACGATTTTCAAAGGTGGTTTTCTCTCAATGTTATCAGATTCCTCAGCCTTCTCCAATAAATTAATTAATGTCAGAAAACCCATAGGATCGAGGACGTTTATTTCTAATGCTTACCCTGTCTTGTTGCTATTTTAGTTAATCACTCATTATTCAGTGCCCCCCAAAGTGGGTAACGGCTAATCATCTAACTCTACATGCTGTTTCTGTTCACAGACTCCTTGGATTTTTCCTTCCTCAACAGTAACTTCCCAGGTGTCTACATTTTGATCCAATTCGGGAGCTGCTTTGTTGCCAGTTGTGCTTGTAGGGATGTGATTTCCTATTTGCCCTCATTCATTTGCTGTTTCTCATTTCTACCATCTATGCTACCATGTCTCTCTTTCTGCTGTTGTATTATTTTTGTCTTTGTCCGGGAGGTTTTCACCTGAATTACTAGCATGTACTTGCATGCCTACGAAGCACAGAGATCTCTGCAATGTTAGTTTTTTTTTTTTTCCTCACCACACGCCAAGTCTGCGTTCCTTTTCCTCTGATTCTGGTCTTTGGGGATGAATATACATCTTTTAATACACTAGCTTTTTCTTGTGGATTTCACAGGTGAAAGAAACACACTTAGACTCTTGGGTTCATCATTGTGGGAATGATTTTCTTTACAAGGAAGGATCAAGGCACTGAAAATAAACAAAGCACTCTCTTCTTAGAAAGCGAAGAATCTGAAATCTTTCTGGCGCAGCTGAAAGGTAAACAAAACTTTAAAAGAAATACTTTAGTATTCACAGTAACCTCCCAATCATAAATAACATTCACGAAGCAGATGTTTGTAACATGCCAGTGTTTGGCAGGCATTATCTTAGAAGTAGAGAATACAGGGAAAAAGAAGACACCATCTCAGGAAATGTCATTTAAAAGGGAAACAGGCCGGGACGCCTGGGTGGCACAGCAGTTAAGCGTCTGCCTTCGGCTCAGGGCATGATCCTGGCGTTCTGGGATCAAGCCCCACATCAGGCTCCTCCGCTGGGAGCCTGCTTCTTCCTCTCCCACTCCCCCTGCTTGTGTTCCCTCTCTTGCTGGCTGTCTCTATCTCTGTCAAATAAATAAATAAAATCTTTAAAAATAAATAAATAAAAATAATAAAAGGGAAACAGGTGAGTAAAAAGGCCATCATGATGTAGAGTTGTAAGCTCTGCAACACACGTGAGAGCAAAGATGAGATGGAAGGACGGGGCAGCACTGCCGTGTGTGCGTGACTGTTAGTGTGTGCATGTGTGAGTGTTGGGTGTGAGTGTGTGAGTGTGCATATGCATGTGCGAGTGTGTGCGGGTCCATGGGTGTGAGTGTGCAAGTGTGTGTGTGAGAGTGTGGCAGAGGGAGGAGCTGAGAATGCCCCTGTGAGAAAGTGATCATTACAATGAAGTCCCAAGGAGTCAGTTCAGTGAAGTTAGGTTAGGAGGAGGATAACATAATAGAACTTCCAATAGAGGAACTAACTTGTAGCAAGACCCAGGGACGGGAAAGAATGCTTTCTAGGAAACTGCAAACAATTCGGGTTATGCAGAGTACATAGTGTGTACTAGATAAAATTGTACAGACATATAGATGTAAAATGAAGAGATTTTCCTTCCCCCCTCCCCTGACCCTGCCAGATCCCATTTCTTGGAAGCTGTTTCAATGATACACTGGCAATGACAAATGTACCTAGCTGTTCACTGAAGCATTGTTTTAATAGCACAGAATTGGAAGTGGTTGCAATGTTGATCAAAAGGAGATTTGTTGAATGAAAAAATGGCATATCTGTATAATAGAAAAATATGCATCAATAAAAGGGAATGAATGATGTCCAAGATCTGTTTTATTTAAAGATTTATTTATTTATTTATTTATTTATTTATTTATTTATTTATTTATTTTAGAGAGAGAGAGGGAGCAGGGAAGAGGGCAGAGGGAGAGAAGAGAGAAAATTTCAAGCAGACCCCTGCTGTGTGTGGAGCTCAATCTGGGGCTAACTATCATGATCCTGAGATCATGACCCCAGCTGAAACCAAGAGTCAGACGCCCAACCTACTGAGCTACCCAGGCATTCCCAAGATCTATTTTTAAGTAAAGACTGCAATGTGCAGAGTGTTTATAGAAGGCATCTTTTTACACAAGAAAGTACTCCAATGTACCTACCTACCGACATATTAAAGAAGTGTTTACCTAAAGCTAATATGTTAAGCTATGAGAAGGAACAGAACTGAGAGGACAAATTTGGAAGTGACAGTTGCATACATGTACCAGGTTATACAATTTTAACTTTGAAATTATGTGAAAGCTTTATATTAAAAAAATCAAACCTAAATAAAAAAAGAAAGCAATCGTTTTTTGTTTTTTTTGTTTTTTTTTTTTTTGAGAGAGAGAGAGGAAGAGATTGAGCATGCCTAGGGGAGGGGTAGAGATAGAGGGAGAAAGGGAATCACAAGCAGGTTCCATGCCCAGCACAAGCACAATGTAGGGCTCGATCACACAACCCTGAGAACATGACCTGGGCTGAAATCAAGAGTTGGATGCCTAACCAACTGAGCCACCCAAGTGTCCTGAAAGCAACCCTTTTAATTTCTGGATCAGATCTTGAAGAATTAATGGGTTGAATACTCACTTTCACAATGTAAACAATTATAAAAGTGGAGAGAATGTATGAAGCAGCTACTTACAGGTACTGAAAAACAGACAAGAGTATGGCTGCTGGCTGCCACCTTTGAGGATAAGGGATACACATGAGATGGAATCCACATCACTCCAGCTTTCTGCCTGCAGCAGTTTCCATAATGCAGCAGTGGGCAGTAGAAGCTAAACAGAGAGCAGTGGGTGTCACTGAATTAGGAAAAAATAGATTGGAGCTCAGGGATTCCCAAGTTGCTACAGTTTTTGAGATAGGATATAGAAGGAAGAGTAAAAGTTCCAAAAATCCACATGAGTTTCCTTTGGAATTTTTTTTCCCCTTAAGATTTTATTTATCTATTTTGAGAGAGAGCGCGCTAGTGGAGGAAGAGGGAGAGAGAGAATCTCAAGCAGACTCCATGCTGAGCACAGAACCTGATGCAAGGCTCGACACGGGGTTCAGTCTCAAAACCCAGAGTTCATGGCATGAGCTGAAATCAAGAGTTGGACGCTTAACTGGCTGAGCCACCCAGGCACCCTTTTTGGAATCTTTGACTGAATACTAAGTTCATGTGTATCATGCAATTCCAGAAGATTGGTCAGAGAACAGTTACTGGAGGATGGAGAGCTAAACAGGAGATAAGAGGTCATGCAATGCTTGGGACATGAGAATTAAGGTCAGTCAGAGTAAAGAAACCATGCTGAACATCGCAAATATGTATTTGAGACCATGGGGTTTATGCCCAAGGAGTAGGTTTATGCAAGTCTTAGAGCTGTCTTGTTCAAAATGGTAGCCTCTAGCCAGAGAAGGCTATTTAATTTTAAATGAAATGAAATGAAACAAAATAAAAAATAGTTATTCAGTCATAGTAGCCACATTTTAAATGCTCAATGGCCACATGTTACTAGTGGTGATAGTATTAAAGAGTGAAGATACATCTCCATCATCATAGAAATTTCTGTTGGGTATCATTGATTTAGAGTAATGGCCACTCTAGACCTGCCTTATCAAAGTGTAAAACCAAGTGTTGAACAAAATACACTGTTCCATCAGTAATGAACTGTCTTCCAGAAGAGAACACAATACTTTTTAAAGGAAGAAGAAAACATCCAGACTTTCAACAAGGTAGCACCCACAATATACAGTATCCAATGTAGAAATAAAATTGTGTATGAGAGAAAAAACCACATGACATCCATAATCAGGAGACAGAACAATCGGTTGCATAGATCAATCCAGGAATGATAAAGATTTTGGAATTAGAAGAAAGGACTTTAAATTGCTATTGCAAATATATTCATGACTTTAAGTGAAAGCATGGATTCTCAATGAGAATATAGTGACTATACATGGGCTCCCAGCTGGGAGATTAAAATTATAAAAAATAAACAAATAGAAATTCTATAAATAAAAAATTCACTAAGTGGGTTTAATGGCAGATCCGACCCAGTGGAATAAAAGAAATTAACATGAAGCAAGACATTAGAAACTCACTGATAGGGAGGGAAAAAATACTGGGAAAAAAAAAAAGGCAGACCCAGTGACTGCTGGCAAAATACCATGTTTAAGACACATGTTATTAGAGTTCCGGAGGATAAAGGAGACAGAAGGAAATTGCAGTAGAAAAAAAAATTTGAAGAAAGAATTTCTGAAAAATTTCTTAATTTGATGGAAACTAAGCTCACACACCTAAGAAGCTCAGTGAACCAGAGTCAGGATAAATACAAATAAAAACACACCTAGGTTACATTATAGTCAAATTTATAAAAACCAAAGATAAAGAGAAAACTAAAATTTTCTAGAGGAAAAAATACATTATATACAGTAAAATAATGCAAGAATGATGACTGATGTGTAATAAGAATATAAGAGGGAAGACAATTCATTTTATACCTTTAAAATGGAAAATAGAGGGACGCCTGGGTGGCTTCAGTCAGTTAAGCATCTGCCTTTGGTTCAGGTCATGAGGATCAAGTCCCCCATCGGGCTCCCTGCTCAGTGGGGAGTCTGCTTCTCCCTCTCCCTCTTCCTCTGCCTGCCACTCCTCCTACTTGTGCTCGTGCGTGCTCTCTCTCTCTTTTTTCTCTCTTTCTCTCTCCCTCTGTCAAATAAATAAATACAATCTTTAAAATGGAAAACAGAAACCACAAACTGTCCATTTAAATTTTATATAAAGGAAGAAAGAGCCTTAGACAACATAATTTAATGGACTTCTATACGTCTGAACACCTTTTCTAAAGGGAACTTTTGGGCCTTCTGGTGCCTCTTGTGTTGGACAGTTGCCTTTTAATTGTCACATATTGGACCTTATCTTAATAGAATGTAAAATCATTCTAATCGGTCTTCTCATGATGTGTGAAGATGACAAACAATGCACTCGAGTCTTTCCTTGATCAAGTAAAGAAGCCTCATGCCTTTAATGGTTCCTCATGTGACCTGGTTCTAAAGCCTTCAACATTCTAGCTTCTCCCCTCTGGATGTACTTTAATTTGTTCATGTCCTTAACATACGTGTAGTCCCAGAAATTGATGCCGTTCTCCAAGTACCATCTAACCAGGACCTTCCTTACAAATTCTGCAAAACAATACTCTATAATAATGTGTTACAGCAGCATTATTTATATAATTTGCAACTATATATATATGTAATTATATACATATATATAATTTATTTGTATGAACTAGTAGTCAATTAAACCCTCTTAGTTTTTTCAAATGTAGTTTTGCTAAGACCTTTTTGCTCCATCCTGTGTTTTGTATTGCTTTTAGGTGTCCTAAGTGCTAAACCTGAAACTGATTCTTCTACATTTCAGTCTTCTAAAATGCAGCCCTCCTGTTCTGATCTGTACTCTTTTTGAGAACTGTGTTTGCCAAGGAGTCCCAACTTTATCCTACAGAAGACCCAAGCAAGGGATGAACTTTGTTTTGTTTTTAATGTACAGGTCCTGCTTCTCCACAGAAGTGATTTATTTTCTTTCTCTATTTTTATATGGTATCAATGAAGGATGTCATTCTTAGGATATATAGACCCGATGCCGGTCCTGAGCGTAAGACACCGGGAATTATTTTAGGAGTCTTGATCAGTCCAATTAATTGAGGAAACAGATTTCCTTTAAACTGTGACCAACACTATCAAAGTTGATGCAGTTAAAGTCTTCAGAAACAATGTCTCCTGGAAATCCGGGTCTTCACTGAAACTCGTGTCCCTGGATGTGAATGAAAAGGAAGGAAAGAGCCAAAACATTCCTTCCCAGATCCATTTCCCTTTCTTTTACTCTGAGACTGTTAACTTGCTGGCTTAGCTCTGTTGTGAACTGCTGTTGAAAGCGTGCTCATCTGACAAAGGCATTTTTGTATTCACTGTACAGATTTTTAAAAAAGAGATTGATTTTCTTTTCCCCAAATGTGAGAAAAGAAAACCACAAAGTCTTTACCAGGGACTGCCATGCCGTGGGTAGTCTTTATGGCAGTAGCTTTTCAGTAACTCACTGTCAGGTTACCTTGCACCTGTCAGCTGAAAAGCCCCACGGTTTCTTCTGAGCCCACAGTCATTACCCAGCATGCGGTGGGGGCCCCATCCCGTCTCTTAAGAGGGGCTCTGGAGAGAGTCTGCTACCTGGGCTTCAGGGCAGCTATACAATCCTTAGGAGAAGTGGTGAAAGGAACATCAAAAGTAGTTCCCAAAAGTACTCCTCACTGAAAAACAGTGCCAGGGAACTAGGGTGCCTGACTGAATAAAATTGGAAAGTAATACACTCCGCAAGGATAAAAACGCAGTATCGCAGGGCTGAGTTTAGACTTCGTGCCTTGGAGGCAGTATGTATGACATATAATTCCTTATGTTCTGTGAATGTTCAACTAACACAAGGGTGGAATTTTAAAATAGCCTTCTTTTAAGACAAATTTAACATATAGTGAAATGCCCAGATCTTTTTAATATTGTAGTTAAATATACATAACATAAAATGTACCATTTGAACCAATTTTAGGTAACTGATTTTTTTGGCATTAAGCACATTCACATTGTTAGAAATGCACAGATCTTAAGTGTACAACTCGATGGGTTTTGCTAAACGTCCATATCAGTGAAGCCAGGATCTCTCTCTCTTTATTGAAGTATATGTTATACTAGTTTCAGGTGCATGACATACTGATTCCACGGTTCTGCACGTAACGTAATGCTCACCTAATCTACATGACAAAACCAACCAACCAAATGAGAAAACGGGAAACACTCACAAATACAAAGAACAAATCAGTGATGGCCAGAGAGGGGAAGGGAGAAATAGGTGAAGGGCATTAAGAGTTACAAACTTCCCATTATAAAATAAGTCATGGGGATGAAAAGTACAGCATTGGGACTACAGTCAGTAATATTGTAATAACCTGGTATGGTGACAGATGGTAACTACACTTACTGTGGAAACCTCTGTCTTTCAAGATAATTCACATTTTTATCACCCCAGGAAGTTCCCTTATGTCCCTCAAGGGTGAAATTTAAATAAGAACTTATTTTTCTATTATATGCTCTTTTTCATTAAAAAGTCTCATAAATATAGAAAAATAACAGAGAAAGAATTACTAAGATAAATGCTGATACACTGAATCCTTAAGTGTGACAATGACACAGCATGAAATAAAATGAGAAGAAATGAGGTTTTTACAGCTGTGGTGCAGCTAGAAATTTCTTTTATGGTAATAGAAAGATTTTGAGGGTGCTATCCCACCCATATCTCCCACCCAAGTTTGTTATTTTTTATTTTTTTAAGATTTTTTTATTTTGGGGTGCCCAGGTGGCTCAGTCGTTAAGTGCCTGCCTTCTGCTCAGGTCATGATCCCAGGGTTCTGGGATCAAGCCCCACATTGGGCTCCACTGGGAGCCTGCTTCTCCCTCTCACACTCCCCCTGCTTCTGTTCCCTCTCTCGCTGTCTCTCTCTCTGTCAAATAAATAAATAAAATCTTTAAAAAGAAAAAAAGACCTTATTTATTCATTTGACAGACCCAAGTTTGTTATTTTTTTATTTTTTTAAGATTTTTTTATTTATTCACTTGACAGAGAGAGAGACAGTACAAGTGGCAGGCAGAGGGAAGAGTGGCAGGCTCCCCACTGAGCAGAGAGCCCAGGGCTGGGGCTCAATCCCAGGACCCCGGGATCATGACCTGAGCCGAAGGCAGACGCTTAACCCACTGAGCCACCAGGCTTCTCTCCCACTGAAGTTTAAAATAATGCCCGTGGAGCCAGTGAGTCCATGATCCCAGGCTTCTCCCACCTGAAGATTTCCCATTCTACATGGGCTGCTGAGACCACCACTTTTTGGATGTACCTCCAAAAGGACAAGGAAGGCATCAGGGTAAAGTGGATTCATAGCACCATTCATTCCTAATGAACATCACCTTAACTAGGTCTGACGTGCTGGTCCTGATGATCCTAGGACCTGGATGAGCCTTTGTTTCTTGGCAGGTCTTATCTGGTGCAGATGGCAGCATTGGGCAGAATGGCCTTGTGGTTTCTTTTTCTTTTCTTTCCTTTTCTTTTCTTTTCTTTTCTTTTCTTTTCTTTTCTTTTCTTTTCTTTCCTTTCCTTTCCTTTCCTTTTCTTTTCTTTTCTTTTCTTTTCTTCATTTATTTGAGAGAGAGAGTGCAAGAGAGAGCATCAGCTGGCGGAGTGGTAGATGGAGAGGGAGAAGCAGACTCCCCACTGAGCAGGGAGTTCCACGCAGGAATGGATCCTCGGATCCTGAGATCATGACCTGAGCCAAAGGCAGACGCTTAACCGACTGGACCACCCAGGTGCCCCTGACCTTGTGGTTTCAGTGGGAATCATGGAAGCACTAAAACAGTTGTGAGAGACACCTCTTCTCATTACAGAACAGGATCAGTAGACGCCCATGGGTGGGGCCTTATGGAAAGGCTGTGAATGTGCTGGGGTGGTAGGGATGGAGCTGGTAGGGCAGAACGGAAATTTATGAAGCCAAAGATCCCTCAGGGAGGGGGTATTCCCATCTGTGTCAGCTGGTCTGATGAGGACAGCTTTGGAAGCTTGGGGGAATGTTGGGGATAGGGCATGGTGTAAAAACGCAGTGTATGGGGGCTCTAGCCACGCAGGGGCCAGTAGTGACTATGTAAGCTGGGTCCTTCCTCTGGATCTCCTCAGCTGTGGTGGGTATTGTAGTTGTCTCTGGGCCTTTCAAGAGGCAGGATCTACCCACCCGGGATAGACACCTCATACTACCTGGTTGAGCCACGTTGCATGTCTGTCCTACCCCCGCTCTCTCCTGGCTGCTGACTTGTAGATGGGGGTAGATCAGGGAATCCTGTTTGCTGATACTGTAATCTAGCCGGTCTTCAGGGCTCCAGCTACTAGACGGCCCCACTGGAGGGATATAGGCAGCACTAGGGTACCCACGCTTGAGAAGCAGCCTTTCTGTAGAAGCAGGTGATCCAGGGTGTTCTGACTGAGTGAAGACAAAAAGAGGCCTATCTGTGCCACCACGTTCTCCAACCAAATTTGCAAAAATACCAGAGCGAGTACAAGTAGGAGGTGGGTCAGAATTACCATGCCTGGCAAGTTTTAACATCAGGAGAGTAAAAAGTTCGCTTCTAAGCAATGAGGAAGAGATGTTTTCATCATTGATTTGCTGTGGGGCTAGATAGACTAGGAAATTGGATGCAGTACCTTTTTACTCTCTTATCATGGAGGCATACCTCTGTGTGAGAGGGTTCCGGGGGCAGCAAGCCTGGCTTCTCCTGGTGCTGATGGAGGCTCCTGGTGCAGACACTGGACTGCCCCCTGATGCCAAGTAAGTGGACCTGCACAGAGCCACAGGGGGTCCGGCCGAGATGCCGCGCTGCGGGATGTGCAGGGGCCCACGCCTGCTATGGTTCGGCTGCACTGAGCGTGGTCAGTGGGTTTTACCCATGACCCTGCGTGTACACGGTCAGCCGGATGGTACAGTTTTCTGCCTCATTGTTCATTTACTTCAGTTTGTGAGAGCGGCACAACTCAGTCCCTTCCTCTGCCAGTGGCTGAGCGAGTTTCTCTGACTTACCGGCAGGCACACCTCACTTTCCGGTGTACACATCTCAGGAGGGAGTGTGGGTCGGGACTGGCAGCCGGAGATATCAGTCTGAAATCGTGGTGCCGGGCCGCCTGTCCATTGGCAAAATGGACATCAGGATATTAATAAATGTCTCCCCAGGGAAGGTGAGTGATGGAAGCCCTCCCCTCCTCAGTGGCTACTTCCTCTGACAACTTTGAAAGACAGCTTCTGAAAGCTTTGGCTTTGAGTTATGCAGTTATTTTTGGACATCAGCTTGGTACTGGAGCCGTTTCAGCAAAGAGCAGGGGACAGTCCAAACACACGTAATGGTTGGTAGAGAAAGTGTTCTGTCTCATTCTTTTTTTTTTTTTTTTTTAAGATTTTATTTATTTATTTGACAGAGAGAGAGACAGCCAGCGAGAGAGGGAACACAAGCAGGGGGAGTGGGAGAGGAAGAAGCAGGCTCATAGCGGAGGAGCCTGATGTGGGGCTCGATCCCATAATGCCAGGATCACGCCCTGAGCCGAAGGCAGACGCTTAAGCACTGTGCCACCCAGGCGCCCCTCTGTCTCATTCTTAAAAAGAAAAAGAAGCCTCCTGAATTAAAGGACATTTTTCAGTATATTTGTATGAAACCAAATGGAGCAGATAGGGTATCCTTACTACGTCTTCGTGTCAGTCCTCAGAATGAGGTGATGGGACTGTATTGTAAGTACCAGTTCATTTTTTTTTCCCCCATTTTCATGGCCTCTACTTTGGGGACTGTGGGACTGACTGTTTTGATCTGAGAAAATGGCAGATTCTGGGCAGATTCCCAGTGTTACCAGTAACTTAACCCCCCCCCCCCCCACCCTCTGGGTTCATTTGGGAAAATCCTCTTGTGCTTCAGAGTGAGGGGTGATGTCGGTGTGGGAAGGGGGATGATTGTGTGGACTGTTAGGGGGTGTGAAGTTGACTGGGGGTGGGCTGTGATGATTGTTTTGATGTGTCAACTTGGCTAGGCTGCAGTCCCCCAGTTTCTCAATCTGACACTAATCTAGGTTTTATTGTGATGGGATTCTTCAGATATAATTAAAATCTCTCATCAGTTGACTTGAACTAAAGGAGATGGTTCTGGATAATTTAAGTGGACCTGCCTTCATCAGTTGGAAGACCTTACACGGAGGGCTGAGGTATCCCCAAGACAGAGAAGGAATTCCTCCTGTGCACAATAGCTTCAACCTGTCCGTGGAATGCCAGCCTCCCTCCCTGACCCTTGACCTATGGCTGTGAAGAGATATTCCAAGTATTGCCTCCAGGTGGAGTCTAAGTTAACGCCATCGGAGTAGCATTTGCAGATATATGATGACATAAATATTACCCACTGCAAAGTTAGGCCATGAGCTTGGAGCCACAAAGAAAGAAATGGGGTCCTCTGTAACCAAACTCCTGACAGTGGATGAAGACCGTCCTGCATCTCCCACGTGTTCTTTGCTTGTTTCTTTTTCATTATCATTTATTTCCTCAAGGTGAATTCTAGTGATGCTGCTTTTTGTTTCTCACTTTGTCCTGTTTTCTCCTTTTTAATTTTTTTTTTTGTGGTAGCTCTAAAATTCTTTGTAAGGTTTTATGTGTGGCAAAGTTCCAAGCTTACGGCTAACAAACAAATACGAAGACCGGGAGTGGTGTAGAGGGTTATAAAATGGGCAATTATCTAAAGAAATACGGTTGGAATAACTGAGAATAACTTTGTTGTGCGATCCTGAGAGGGAAGTAAGCAAAATTTGTGGTGCCTCTAGATCTCCACCACAAACAGAGAAAAGAAGAAGAGAAGCAGCCTTGGCAGCACACCTCCCACGTACTGAGAACCCTATTATATGTATGGAGTCGACCTCGTACTTCAGGGATTACGTGTCTGCTTCCCACAGTTTTCTGAGAGCTTGTAGGAGTCAGTATTTAGGTCTGATTGACCTTGGATTTCAGACCCTACCCCCCCCATCTTCCCACCCCCCACCCCTGATCTTCACCCCTTGTCTGTCTGAGAATGTGTTACCCCGTGTTGTACAAAGTGGTCACAAAACAGGACACTCTACTCAAGTCAACGGACTATATCCCACTAACTGTGTCCTAAAATAGTTGTTGCATTCTTAACAAAAACAATTTATCTCCTAAAACATACCTTCATTTTTGGAAATAGGCTCTTTCAAACGCAGTAGCAATGTGATACCTAACAATTTCTTTACCTGTATTAAGAAATAGCATTTGTCGGGGCGCCTGGGTGGCACAGTGGTTAAGCGTCTGCCTTCGGCTCAGGGCGTGATCCCGGCATTATGGGATCGAGCCCCACATCAGGCTCTTCCACTATGAGCCTGCTTCTTTCTCTCCCACTCCCCCTGCTTGTGTTCCCTCTCTCACTGGCTGTCTCTATCTCTGTCAAATAAATAAATAAATCTTTAAAAAAAAAAGAAATAGCATTTGTGGTTATTCTTTGTAAAGATAGGATATAAACATTTATGGTAGGAATACAGTTGCAGTTGCAAAATCATTTAAAACTTGATTTTAGTTTTCAAATTTAATCAGAGATGTTGCAATTACTACAGCTCAGGAAAAAAAAAGAAGGGCCTTTAAGAGACTCTTTTAGCTAAAATTGTGATTACAAATAAATAAATAAGCATACTTGAATTGATAACAAGGCTTTGAGCTATTCAGTTTAAAAATAGGCTTACCCCATTAAGATTATTATACTCAGAGGCATATTCTGAAAAGGAGTTTGGAAAAATGGATTTCTTGAACATTGTCATCAAATATTCATAGATAAAATAATTATGTGGGAAGATAAAAGGGGGATGGAAATTGAAGAAGGCTGACAATAAAGGAAACTGGATCAGATGGTTATACAAACTTTGTAAGAGGGAGATTTCTCAGGCAGGGCTGGTAGGAGGCTTAGATGTGAGAATGTGAGCATCGTCTCTTTTTTTAAGATTTTATTTATTTATTTATTTATTTATCTGTTTATTTTTCTTAAAGTTTGTATTTTTTTTATTTGTCAGAGAGAGTGAGAGAGAACAAGCAGGGGGAGCAGAGGCAGAGGGAGAAGCGGGCCCCCCACTGAGCAGGGAGCCTGACCTGGGGATCGATCCCAGGACCCCGAGCTCATGGCCTGCACTGAAGGCAGACGCTTCACTGACTGAGCCCCCCAGGGCCCCAGCGTGCATCTTCTTTTATAGCTTCTCCTAACTCTGACCCTCTGGAATGTAGAGGAACTCAGGGGACGATTACTTGGCTGTGGTGGAATTAACTCCCAAAGGGTTTGCATCCCTGAGAAGGACGCCATTCCTTGCTAAAGGCCAGCATGCAGATATTCGAATATTTATAGTTTTATAGCTAATTCTGACTGGAAAGAGAAGGATTTGTGAAACTAACAAACTTAATTCATAACTGAGTATTTGATAGTAGTAGGTTGAAGGAAATCCATTCCAAAGGAACTCTGTAGGAAGTCCTTCCCGTATGACATTCTTCCTGTTTCTGTTTCCTAACACCTTCTTAGACAGTAGCTGGAAGTCCACACTGGGTTGCTCCTTAGTCTTATTTACCAAATCTCTTGTGACTCCATTTTTGGTACAATCGAGGCCTGCCGAGTGAGCCTGCTGTCCCCTAACTGAAATGGGCAGTTTACCTCCTGTATTGACCTTCACCCCAAATGATGTAAAAGATCTCTGTTGCCCATAGAGTCCCTACCGTGTGAAAACTTTCTCATCCAGACACCCAAGGGAAACCTATATCTGAGTCAGCACAGTTGTGGTGTAGACATTTCTTTTCTGAATTGGCCAGGATACCTAATAAGTTACAGAGAAATAGATTTATATTTTATATCATGTTATATTTTATTACATGTAAATATCTCTGTAAATCTTGAAGTATGACTATACTCTAGGTTGTCTGTATATAAACGTGAATCATTATACACGCGGTAATGGTCTAGTAACTAGGTTTTATTATTTACTAGACAGTCAACTGTTGATGTATGAAGCTGATCCACACAGATTTGCCTAAAAGATACTAATTATAATGAACGCAAACATGGTCTAATAACCCCTCACGGTATTAGTAACTCCCAAGAGACGCTCTTCACAAGATGTTGCCTGATGTTTAGACAAAAAGTATAGGCTGAAATTTTTTCCTGGATCTTTCAACAACATAATATTGACTGTCTTGTGTACATTAAGTACCACCGTTGTTTCTAGGAACAAAACATTTTAAAATAGAATAAAAATATCTGTACCCAAGGTGTCCTGGAGACAAAGGGCAATTGTGCCTTCAGTGCTATAGTATAGAAGACCCAGAGGCTGAGGGGACCACTGGGAAGGTCACCTAATCCAACCAAGGTCAGAAGGCCTTCAAGTGAGTTGATGTTTGAACTCTGTCCCTCTGTTCTCTTTCTAAGGCATGAATGTCTTGGGTCCCACTCCTACAGAGTTCTAACGTGAGCAGTGCAATGTTTGTGTTAAAGAGCAACACGAATAAATGCACAGTGAAGTGTTAATCACTGATAATGGCTTCACGTTATCTCTTTATGCCTTTTCATAGAGAACCAGAGATCTTATATCTAGTTATTATAGCTAAAACATTAATAGTTAATGATGAACTTTCATGTTCCCAGTACTGTGGTGAATTTGGGTAAACTGTGTTGTCTTAGCTCCTGCAAATTGCAGATAGTCTTGGCAGATAATACTGCCTCTTCTTGCATGTTTCCCCTCTCTTTAGCTGCTACATGCTCCCCCAGTTCCCTCCCTAGCCCCCCATAGAATTTTAGGAAGCTTCTAGGTCTCTGAGATGGATCTTCAAATATCCTGAGCTCAAGGAGATTAGTTTTTAAAACTGATATGAAAAGCAGCCAACAGGGGCTCCTGGGTGGCTCAATCAGTGAAGCATCTGCCTTCGGCTCAGGTCAGGATCTCAGGGTCCTGGGATCGTGCCCCACATTGGGCTCCCTGCTCAGCGGGGAGTCTGCTTCTCCCTCTCTCTGTCCCTAACCCTGTTCATGCTGTCTCCCTCACTTTCTCTCTCAAACAAATAAAATATATATTTAAAAAACATTTATTATTTTCTAACTTATTAAAAATAACTTTTATTTATACCAAGGTTCCCACTTCTTCATCAACACCCTCCCCCCAAAATTAATATCTGACATCACCATAGCACAATGATTAAAACCAGGAAGTCAACATGAGTACAATAGCATAAACACAGTTATAGACCTTATTTCAGATTTCACCAGTTTTTCCACTAGTATCCCTCTTCTGTTCCAGGATCCAGTATAGGATCTCACATTGAATTTATTTGTCACTGGTCCTTAGTCTTCTCCAACCTCTGACAGCTCCTCAGTCTTTCCTTGTCTTTCATGACCTTGACACTGTTAAAGAGTGTTGTTGTCAATAAGTCAGAATGTCACTTGTTTTATAGAATGTCCTTCAAGTTGTGTTTGTCTGGTGTCTTTTCAAAATCAGATTGAGGTTAAGCATTTTTGTCATGAATGCCACAGAAATGATGCTGTACTATTAATACATCATATCGAGGGTACCTGACGTCTGTATGTCTTATTGCCATTGGTATTAACCTGGATCATTTGGTTAAGGTGGTGTCTGCTAGATTTCTTTATTGTAAAGTTTCTCTTTTCCTTTTGCCATTAATAAGCATCCTGAGGGAGATACTTGGATACTATGCAAATATCCTGTTTCTCCTTGTACTGATAACTCTCATTCCAGTCCCACACCACAGGTTTATTTCTAGTCTTCCCTTATTCTTTGTTTACAGGAAATATGTTCCCCAACATTGTTCTTTAGTCATGAGAAACTTGGCTTTCAATATTTCATATACTTACATATTGGTTTAATCCTAATATAAACATAAAATGGTTTCAGAATTGCTAACAAATACCCTAGGAGAAACAAAATTACTAATTACATTACAGTTTTGGAATAGACTTGTTTTTGTCTATAGCCTTATAATATCCAATCAAAATACTGTTTTCCAAAGTTTCTTAGGTTAGTTCTTTGTCTCTCTCACTCCCTTCAGTGTGATTAAAATATTCATTTAGTTAGGCTCATTTGTTATTGCTGAAGTTTCACTTAGGAATACCAACATTCTGGCTGATGTTAATTGTTTATCTATTGTGTGGTATATGAGACCAAAGGTGCTAAGAGCCAGAACTATACAAAAAGGTGTGTTCTGAGAATTGTCATTACCTGTTCTTATTCCTTCCTTCTCTCTATCTCCTTAGCTCTCACCCTCTGTAGATAACCTCTCTTTTCATAAAGTTTCAGGTTTATCCTTCCTGTCTCTCCTTGCACAAATGAACAGATCCATGTTTATGTGCATATATCACTTTGTTTCTCCCTTGAAGGGTAGCCTACTGTCAGTAATATTTTGCAGTTGGCTTTTTTCACCTAACAGTATGTCACAGAATCATTCTGTATCAATTCATAAAGACCTTCCTCATTCTTTTCTCACAAGTGTATAGTATTCCATCATGGGGATGTGCTATACTTTCTTCTCCTACATGTGGACATCTAGATTGTTCCCACTATTTTGCAATTACAAACAACACTACAGTGAATAAATGTGTTTGTATGTATTTTCATATGGTTGGAGGTTTATCTTCAGGAATTGATTCTTAGAAGCATGATTGACAGGTTGAAAGGTGGATGCCTGCTTCTTTATAGAATGTCCAATGGAATGTGTTATCATACTTGTAAATTTTTACCAATCTAGTAGGTAAGAAATAGTATCTCCATATTGTATTAATGTGTATCTCTCTAATTATGAGCAACTTTGAGCTTTTTTTAAATATTTGAGAGCTAGTTTTGTATATTTTTTTGGTGAACTATTTTCCAAAAATTATATTTTCAAACAGAATAGTTTGGTTAAGAGAGCAGTTTAAGGAATGCTTAAGAAGAGTTGTTTTGAGTAAGTCTTTACTCTAGTCCCATATGTAACACTGGCTACTTCAAAGATGAAGGAAATTTCACTTTCAAAACAAATCAGTGTACAGGGTTGGTCATAAATATATTTTATGCATATGGTAGTATAATGACAGCATTATCCTCAGACTCAGACAAGTGAGGCCCCTGTTTTTCAGTCCTACATTTTTCCAAGCTCGGAGTAGGCCCTCTTCCTGCCGTGCGCATCTCCTTGGAGTATGATTCCTTGGGGTGAGAAGGACAAGCCTCTCAGAACCCGCAGACCCCTTCTAGACTATATGGAACACTTCAAGTCCATGCCCAAATGGTCTCAAATGTAACTATTAAGGCCTGGATCAGCCTGTACCTGAAGCCATCCTCCCAAAGGTAGAGCATGCTTGGTCCCAAGGGGAGCCAAAGACTGGCTGGGGAGAGGGAGGCAGACTGAGCTTAGATGTGCAGTGGTGGTGTGTACACACACATACACAAGGCCTCTCATAGTGTGGGATGGAGCTTGGAGTGGGAAGAAGACAGAAGCTGGCTGCAAGCTGGGGCCCTCACACCTGTATCCATTTCCAGGCCTTGTAAATGTTAGCAGCAGTCCCATGTGTTGAAATAGTTTTTCAATAATGCTATTTTTTTTTAAAGATTTTATTTATTTATTCGACAGAGATAGAGACAGCCAGCGAGAGAGAGAACACAAGCAGGGGGAGTGGGAGAGGAAGAAGCAGGCTCACAGCGGAGGAGCCTGACGTGGGGCTCGATCCCAGAACGCTGGGATCACGCCCTGAGCCGAAGGCAGACGCTTAACCGCTGTGCCACCCAGGCGCCCCAATAATGCTTTTTTTTTTTTTAAATTCTTTGTTCAATTACTTAAGAAAATTAATAAGACATCTGCATGTCCCAAAGTGTGAAACATGTAGGATAAAATAACAACCATTTGAAAAAATTGCAGGGAAGCCGTGTGTTCAGGGAGAGCCAGGTTTTAGCTAGAGCAAGAACATTGAAGGGAATGTTGAGAGCAGAGGATGAAGGGGAAGATTTTGTGATGACCTACCTCCAGTTCTAGAGGGCACAATGAAGGAGTTTCTAGTGAAGAGGAGGGATGGGATATGCAGTAAAATAAGGCAAGAATAGGGTTGAAAGGTGAGTAGAATGTGAGAAATGAATTATGAATTTTGAGTGCTGGGCTCGCCTGCTTTCCTTCCTTCCTTCCTTCCTTCCTTCCTTCCTTCCTTCCTTCCTTCCTTCCTTTTTTCAGAGACAGACAGAGTGCAAGAGGCAGAAGGAGAGGGAGAATCTCAAGCATACTCTGTGCCCAGCATGGAGCCTGACATGGGACTCGATCTCACGACCCTGAGATCATGACCTGAACTGAAATCAAGAGGCAGACACTTAACTTACTGAGCCACCCAGGAGCTCTGGAGTGCTGGGCTTTCTGTGGTGATTTTTAAGTAACTGTTGAGACACAAATCACACATCACAACACTTATCCACTTGAAATATACAGTTCAGCCGTTTGTCCTGTACTGTGTTCACAGAACAGTACAATCACTAACACAATCTAACTTTAGAATGTTTTTATTATCCCAAAAGACACGCAGTACCCATTAGGGGTCACTCCCCATTCTTCTCTCTTCTCCCCTCATGTGAATTAGTTCACTTACAGTAGTTTTCAACTCCAGAGTTCTGTACATGTCTCACAATTTCTTGTTGAAACCCGGACATTTTAGGTAAGAAGTTGAAACAACTCGCATCGGCGAATCCCCCTCATCATCCCCCAGAGTTTGTTTCTTCATTTTATTGTCGCTGCTCATTTGTTTATGGACTTTCCTAAACTAATTCTGTGGAGTCTGTATTCCTTGCAATACAATATATAGCATGCATTCTCTGTTAATTTTTTTTTAATTCTTGTATTTCTCTTTATGCCTGGCTTCCTAGGGGTCATCAGTGAGTCCACACATGTAGCAGTCAGCCAGCGATTGGCAGATTTACTTAAATGCCTTGCTTGTGTTTCTTCCAGTGTTTCCAGAGGTATTCCATGTGAGAAAACAAACCTTCAAACTTCCAGCAGTTTACAAGACAATTTTACCTCTCACTTCCTGCTTTGACAGGACTTTCAGACCCGCCAAGGGGTGACCGCAGCCTCTCCTGGGTATGCTCACAGTCTTGCACAATGCAAACAGCCTTTTAGGCTCCCAGGAATATACTGGAGCTTCTTCAAGTTCCTTCTGCTCTTCTTATTTTCTAGGAGATCCTTGTAAATTCATGGCCTGGCTCTTGTTTGCACCAACTGACACCCCAGCCAAAGGCACCTGAGATGTTGCCAGTAGACTCCTGTTGCTTTGCAAACGCCATGGAGGTAGGGAATTTTATTTCTGCTGAGCTGGGTTCTGAGTTCAGTCAAATAGCCAAGCTCCCTAGGAATAGAGATTTTCTAGGTGTCTGGGAGTTTGGACAAGACACTGAACTTCAACTTTCTTTAGACCTCAAGAGTGGTCAGTCCTCTGCTGTGTGTGCCACTGAGCAGCACAGAGAGGGATGAGGGGAGCAGTCACATGTAAAAACAACACAGACCCCATGGTCTTACTGAGGGTCAGTAGTTTCTCTTGTATACATAATTTTGCTTTTCTGTGGCTTTGAGTAATTTTCAGATTTCTGAAATGGTTAATTTTAGTTGTTTTACCAGCATTTTCATTGTTTTTGCAAGAGGATGGCCCACTGAGGTCCTCACTCCCCCAATCTGGAAATTGCTCCATGCTATGGTAATCGACAGGGAAAGGCAGAAATGACATTAGGAGATGAGTCTCAATAATCCCCAAATTAAAAAAATGCTAGAGAGTCTCCAAATGTCAAGACCTACTCAATGACAGAATCAGTTCTGGGGAGTCTCCGTTTGACTCTACCTGATGAAGATATGGAGTCTTACAGATAAAAACATCTCTATGGGGGGAGTGGGAGGGGTGGGGTGGCTGGATGGTGGAAGATGGAGAGGGTGTGTGTTGTGTGGCACTGATGAATCACAGACCTGCACCCCAAAACAAATAATACATTACATGTTAAAAAATAATAATAAAGTATCAGAATTTTAAAAAATCTCTAAAAAGCTCTGAAAGGAGGACTGGGAATTATGTACATAGTTTTAAGGGTCCACGGGTGTGGCAGGGCTTTCTAGGTGAATCCACTAAACCCTCCTGAACCTTTAATATGTTTTTATCTGGGGGGTAGAGATGTGAAAGACACGGATTCCTGCAATGTCCCACTCGGTATAACCCTAATCTAATCATATTAGGGTGCTGTGGCACCTGGAGAAAAGATTTACAATTGGCAGAGTTGAGTGTCCTGGTTGATTGGTAGAGCCCCCAGTGTTTTATTATACAATTGTGTGTGACTGAAGCTGGTGTAAGTAGAAAAGGGTTTATGTTTGGTGTCTAGGCAAGTTGTCTGAAATCTTACAATGAGTGATCAGGGATCTGGTGTTGGCTGAGGATGCCTTTGATTCTGTAACCAGGGAAGCTGTGCTAGGGACATTGACTGTGGTTAATTATATTTTGTGTTGACAAAATCACACATAGAAAGGGCAAATGGCTTCCTTAGAGCTGGAGAAGTTTCCTTCCCTTTAAAACACAAAGCAGATGGGGCGCCTGGGTGGCTCAGTCAGTTAAGCGTCTGCTTTCAGCTCAAGTTGTGATCCCGGGGTCCTGGGACATTGGGCTCCCTGCTCACTGGGGAGCCTGCATCTCCCTCTCCCTTAGCCCCTCCCCCCTGCTCATGCTCACACACTGTCTCTCTCTCTCTCTCAAATAAATAAAATCTTAAAAAACAAATAGGAAGTGGATTAAGAT
The DNA here is from genome assembly GCF_023065955.2 of Ursus arctos. Classification (NCBI taxonomy): domain Eukaryota; kingdom Metazoa; phylum Chordata; class Mammalia; order Carnivora; family Ursidae; genus Ursus; species Ursus arctos. Next base: position 81,344,891 of record NW_026623089.1, on the reverse strand, counting down.
ACTGATTGGCTTACCGGATGGATTGTGACAAAGTAGGCCCCTCCCTACTTTGTTGTGAACTGTATTCAAGCCTAAAGCCTTCTCTGCGGTTGTCCCTGTCCTATTTCCCCTCCTTCCCTTTATATTTTATTTTTATTATTTATTTATTTATTTATTTGACAGAGATAGAGACAGCCATCGAGAGAGGGAACACAAGCAGGGGGAGTAGGAGAGGAAGAAGCAGGCTCATAGCAGAGGAGCCCGATGTGGGGCTCGATCCCATAACGCCGGGATCACGCCCTGAGCCGAAGGCGGACGCTTAACCGCTGTGCCACCCAGGTGCCCCTTCCCTTTATATTTTAAACTAGGGTTAGATGCTAATTATGCTTTGGAATATGGAGTCATAGGTCAAGTTCATTGCAGTGGTTAAAATGTTTTATTGATGCACAGATAATGAAAAATAGGGGCCTTTATTTCATAGGGCATTTTTTGTCTTAGGAAAATCTCAATAAAATTATTGTAAAATGTAGTGCCCCATGAGATTAAAATGACCCAGCTAAGTGGCTGGGTCAGTTTGACTCTTGAAATCAAAATCACCCTTAGGCAGAAGGAAATTTTACTGTAAGACACTGAGAAGGCTTCAGAGTTTGACACAAGAAGAGAGCTTTAGAGGAAACAGAATTTCAGGAAGAAAGGGTGTCTGACTCTTGCAGGCAATAAGAATGTCGATAAACAAAAAGGAGATACTGGTATGCTCATGACAGAGAGAGATGGGCCTTGTTCGTGGCAAAGTAGGAAGAGGAGCTTGGCTGATCTCTTAAAAGGGACGGAGGGATGATAGAGGTAGATACCAGAGGCATCTCGCATGAACAGAGAAAAATAGTAGCAACGTAGGTTTCTGCCGTTACTGAAATAGCCCACATTACCCAAGGCCTGGAAAATTAAACGGTAAAGGTAAAGCAGGGCAAGAGCATACTACAGAGGGCACGGTAGCCTTCACTGAGCCCTGGAAGGGACCACTTCTGAGGCATCAAGTCCTGAGCCTCGGTGCAGGTATGTGTTGAAGGTGACTCACCCACTGTATCAAACATGAGGACCAATGAGAACATTCTCTTAGGACACACCCTTTGTAGGTTTACAGAAACCACAGAGAGAGGCTTGGACAGCAGGGCAAATATGCCTTAGTTAGGATTCTGGTTGGGACATAAACACACAACAAAGGGCTGGACTCTAGGAAGTGGGGTACTCTTCTCATAGTGGAGCTTCTCGGGTGGACCTCTGGGCCATCCCGTTTTGCGATGCTAAAAAGTCAGTGGGACAAGGTGACACAGAAATAAAGGTAATTTATTTTTTATTTTATTTTTTTAAAGATTTTATTTACTTATTTGACACAGAGAGAGCATAAGCAGAGGAGCGACAGGCGGAAAGAGAGGGAGAAGCAGGCTCCCCACTGAGCAAGGAGCCCAATGTGGGGCTCGATGCCAGGACCCTGGGATCATGACCTGAGCTAAAGGCAAACACCCAAATGACTGAGCCACCCAGGCACCTGGAAATCATGCTGTGTCCCATGATAAACACTGCCTCAATCTGGTGAGTGGATTCTTCCATTTAGCAGTTAGAGTTATTTGCATTTCAAAAGGCAGTAGTATGTTAAAGGTCACCCTCTGATAAAGGAGAAACCATGTATAGGTGGATATTTTCCCCCCTAAGGATATAAATTGTGATACAATTTCCAATGGGAGGTTCCTTCCATTTCAATTTTAGTTCACAGATTTTAGAGCAAACATTGACATAGTGATTGATATCTAGTGAAATATTATGTGAGAGTCGTTTCTCCTTAATTTCGTTATTTTTCCTTGTTTTTTCAGACAACACTAAGTTTCTCTATGGTGTTTAGCTGGTGATAATATGTCTCTAGATTATGAAGAATACTGGTTTATCAGGGTAATTTTGGCTAGAAGTGAAAGACCACAGCTCAAAAGACATATTATCTCATAAAAATATATTTTTTCTCCTAAATAAGAAATCTGACAGTAGGATAGTCCTCAAAATTGGTGTGTACAGCAGCTCAATGATGTAACCAAGGGGCCCAATTCTTTCCATCTTTCTATCTCCCAATGTGGTGGATTTGTACTGTGATACAGCGAAGCTGAAAGTATATTTCTGGGAACTCCCTTCCCTCTACCGTTCTGAGTTAGGGTTGATCAGAAGACAAATTTGCATACAATCTGTGAGTGAAAGATGAGGCCCCAACCACTCAGCTAGAAAGGTGCTGTGGTTGATCAGACCTGTTGTCTCTGATGTGCTGCTGGCTCCAGTCCTTGGTGAAGGGCAGCAGGTAAGTCAGCAGCTTCTCCAGCACAGATAACATCTCCTTCTTCAGCTTTCCTGAGTCCTTGGGTAGATAGACGTGTGTACGGCTATTTGGGTACCATCTTCTATAGGTTACCTGCGTGTGGCATCAGGCTTCCGTGTTGTTAGAGACAGAGATTTCAGTTTGTTTTCATGGACTCCACTCTGTCTTTGATTATCCTCACTTCACATTCAACTTTCCTTCTTTTTTTTCATTTTTAAAGATTTTATTTATTTATCTGAGAAAGGGCATGAGCCGAGGGGGAAAGGAAGAAGCAGACTCCCTGCTGAGCAGGGAGCCCCGATGCGATGTGGAGCTCCATTCCAGGACCCTGAGATCGTGACCCTAGCCAGAGGCAGACACTTAACTGACTGAGCCACCCAGGTGTCCCTCAGCTTTTCTTCTTCACTGCCTACCCTGCTAACCTGCACTGACTTCACACCTCTGAGCAAATGCAGAGGCAAAAGACCTCTTGCATGGACTTCCTCACTTACTTTTCTACGATCCCTTAACCGTTCCCTTCTGGATAGTTATTTCTGCTAGCTTCTCCTAGAATTGTGGACAGTCGAATCCCCTTAATAAATTCCTTATTCTGTATAACTCATATCAGTCTTGCTTCTCTGAATGAACCTTTACTGATAAAACCATCATCAGTGTCACAGCTGGCTCCCCTCGTGGTTGCAAGTTGGCTGCTTCAGAATCAGGCGTCACATACAGACATGATAATATACAGTGGGGCAGGTATGACTGGGGTTGGGATTCGTATTCCCTGAAGCACTTGGCTTCATAGAAAAGGCTGGATACTTGAAGAAAGTCAGGGTCCCGCCAACCAGAAGGAAGGAGTTAACAGCTGTTGGGCAGGCTACCAGTGGAGTTGCTGGTGTTTTATAAAGGCTATGGAATTGGAGCTGGTTCTTAATAGTTCTATGTGTCCTTTGAATTATGAAATTTTGCAAATGCAGGACACATGAGAGATTTGGAATTGGATTTTGAAAAAGCTATGTCAGTTCCAACAGAAGACAGCATGGGCTGCTGAAGGTGATAAAGTAGGAAAGCAAATCAGCCAGGCATGCGACTGAGGGTTTTTGGGCTCACATGAAGAAATGGAGAATTTGGCCAGAGATTTTGTAACTTTAATTTTGGGGGGAATTTAATTTTTTCAGTGGGATAAATTATATTACTTAGGGATGTTTCCCTTCTCACTTTTGTAAAAAAAATGAAACTTCCATTTTTGGATTTAATCTGTAGGAACTTCATGTCAGGAGTTAATTGTTTTCTAATTTTGGAAACTCATATGGTGCTTGGATTGTCTTGTGTTTGTAGTCATTTTCAGTGAATTATGTTAGACAATGTAGCTAGGTATGCTTTAAGAGGGAAATAGATTATAAATTGAACTTTATGACTAGTTGACAGTGTAGCCTTCAGATTAACTTAATTATCATCTTCTCCTGACATACATCTAGAGAACTTATGAACCAATATTGAACTCTCATCTCACTCATCCCAGGAGGTGCGCATATAGAACTGTAGCCCTGGAGACAACCACTCCGAGGGTCAAGCAGAACTTCTACAGCTTCTCCCGTGAGGGGAAGCCATTCCCATGGTTGGCTATAGGCTTGGCTCTTACACGTTGGGATATGGATCATACTGTAGGAAATGTACACATTCCTATACCTCTGACTGTTGCCCTTCTTTCTCCACCTCTTCCTTCTGAAAGGAGGAAGATTTGCTAATGTGTTTTATTATTTAAAGACAAAGGATGGTAACAATAACAAAAAGTAGGACCATTTGATAAAGATTCCCTCTGATAATGGAAGTGATAAAGCTTATAGATGTAGATAAAAAAGGAAGAGAAATCAAATAAAAATGTAAAGACTACGTAGAACAAAAAAAGAACATTTAATTTTTATATTTTGTGCCATACTCCAAACCAGCCCATATTTAATTCATAATGCTTATATTATGATGTTTTTGTGGTTGAATGAATGTCATAGCTAGGGGGGCCTGTTTTTGACATAATGGGATAACTCAAAATCTCTGTGGCCATAAAGGTTTATTTTTTGCTCATGACACAATCCAATGTGGGTCAGTGGGAGTGCCATTCTGCTTCATGCAGTCATGTGAGGTTCCAGCTTCTTCTAGCCAATGACCCTACCATGTTTAGCAGCCTCCTCCGTTGGATACAGGCAACGTAGAGAAAGAAAGGTATCAGAGGACTGCATGGGAGTGTCTATGGCCAGGCCGGAAGTGTCATAAGTAATTTCTGCTCTCATCCTATCAGCCAGAATGGCTTCTATGGATGTCTCTGTCTGCTATGGAGGCTAGAAACTCCAGCTATGTGAGGAAGAAAAGGGAATGAGTTTGATGAGAGTTATAGGTTGAATTACATTCCCAAAAATGATATGTTGATGTCCTAATCTCCAGTATCTCAGAATGTGACCTTATTTGGAAATAGAGTCAAAGCAGATACAATTAGTTAAGATGAGGTTATAGTGGTGTAGGGTGGGTCCTTAATCTAATATCATCATTGTCCTAGTAAGAAGAGGAGAGCCACACAGGAGGAAGATAGCCATGGGGTAACACCTCTATAAGTATCCGTCAGTGATTGGCGGCAAATACCACAGACTAGAAAAGGCAAAGAAGGATTCTCCTCTATAGGTTTCAGAGGGAGAATGGCCCTGCCAAACTCTTGATGCAAGCTTCTAGACTACAGGGCTGTTAGACAATGTATTTCTGGTTTCTAAGCCATTTGTGGTTATTTGTTATAGCAGCCCTAGGAAATTAATATAATGAGCACCTAGGAAACTCTGACAATGCATTTTGCTTTTCTTTGTCAATGTGTTCTGAGAGCTATTTAAACATAGGTGGCAGGAGAGATGGAACAGACAATGGTCATAATAACCCTGAGACAGGAGTAGATTAGTGTGGGGGAAGAACCTTATCTCCCCACCTTCTGCACAGGTACATGGCCCTTCTGCCATGTTGTCCCCTAACATGTAACTAAGGGCTCATGAGACCCAAGTGAGACTCACCTGGGATATGTCTGCTGTTCAGGTTCATGGCCATAAAGAATTCTGTGTGTGGAGAATTTGTAGAACCAATATCATAAGAACAGGGGCAACACCTCTGTGTATACCAAGCAAATACAGTTGACAATGAAAACAAAAATAATATAAAACTCCCATATACCCTCTTGAGAGTCCTTGCTCCTGAGTTGTGTTAAATGATAAAACACACTTGAGTCCTTTGCTCTCAGGAACTTATTGGGAATATTATATGAAAGATAAATCTCTATTCAAATGGGAAGTATAATAATTAACCAAAACTATGAATTGGAAAATTCCGAATAGTTGTAAACAACTGTTTTACTTTTTTTTTCTGAGAAGAAAAAAACCTATGGATCCCTATATATTTTTAAGAAATAACATGTACTTATTCGAAAAGTTAAAACTTTAAGATTACTTACTGAATTATGTATATCCCCTTCTTAAGATCTTATCATTATATATATATGATTTTAACCAACATCCTCATAAAACAGAGAAATCTCGTAATGTCATTTAATGAGTTCTGATTAGAGTTCTATCTAGGAATTTTTCACACCTTAGTATTTCCTAGAAAATTCTTTTCAACAATATGAACTTTCTGGTTATGTTATGAGTTAGCATTGATAAATTGAAAAAAAACATTAGTTTATTAACAAAATGCACTTAACCCTTCTTATTTTTTTCTCCAGAGAATATTTTTTTAAGATCTTTTGCACTTTTTTTTTTTTAAGATTTTATTTATTTATTTCAGAGAGAGCACCGGGGGGGGGGGGGTGGCGGGGGGGTGACCAGAAGAAGAAGCAAACTCCCCGCTGAGCAGGGAGCCTGACATGGGGCTCAATCCCAGGACCCTGGGATCATGACCTGAGCCAAAGGCAGATTCTTAACCTACTGAGCCATCCAGGCACACCTCCAGTGGCATATTTTATACTGAGAACAAAAGTCACTCTTGTGTACATTTTCTTCATTTCTGTGAAGCCACCTGATTAATTCATGTGAATTATAAAATAGGATCTAATTTTAGTGTTAAGAGTATTAAATGCTGGATGAATAAAAGAGAAAAACTAGTCAGTCTATTAATTTTTATTTTAATATCCAGATGTGAGTTTGAATTCTTAATGCTTCATACAAGAAATTACTAACATAACATAATTTAAATAAACAAATAAATAATTCCAGGGCACCTGGGTGGCTCAGTAGGCTATGCATCTGATCTTGATCTCAGCTGTGATCTTCATCTGGGAGTGTAAATTCAAGCCCTGCATTGGGCTCCAACCTGGGTGTCGAGCCTACTTAAAAAAAAAAATTATAGTAATTCAGTAAATCCAGAATAGAAGTGTATGCATACAATATTAACAAATAATATTGTTAATTAGCCAGTCTACCTCGTGTCTGGTTGCAACAAACTCACACCCAGGATTCCTGCTCTTAAACGGAGTAAATATTGATGCTACCTCTACTTCCCCTGAGATTGACATGGGTGTGGCTCTGTTCAACAGGCTTCATCTTTCCTGGGCCATTATAACAAAGTTTTTGCTCCTTCCCATTCCTTCCTGAGAACTTTTCTCTTTCCTCAAAACCCAGTAAACACTCTGGAAAAATAAACAAGGAAATGACCATAGAGATATAGTCAAAGGGAAACATTAGTCAGGAAAGGAAGTAAGCAGATCCATTCTATGTCTACAGTCCTGCCATTAATCCAATGAGTTGCATATATTTAATGTCATTAATAATTTCCTGTATGTTCAATATTACTATATGCATTCATTTAAGGCAAGTTTCTTATACATTTAAAAAAAGCGTTAGTGCTAACGAACATTCTGGAGAACCCAGCACATATACAGATGCGTACGTGTATTTTGTCACTGAACTTAATTCTACTTATTTCCTGTAAAATGGTTGAAAATATTCTGAAGGAACAGAATTCTTGGGGCACCTGGGTGGCTCAGTTGGTTAAGTGTCAGACTTTTTTTCATTTTTTAAGATTTTTATTCATTCATTTGAGAGAGAGAGAGAGAGCACAAGTGATGGGAGGGGCAGAGAGGCAAACAGACTCCCCACTGAGCAGGAAGCCCCATGCCAGGCTCACTTCTAGGACATGAGCCAGAGTCAGATGCCCAACTGACTGAGCCACACAGGCACTCCTGTCCCAGACTCTTGATTTTGGCTCAGGTCTTGATCTCATGGTCATGGGATTGAGCCTGGAGTGGGCCTCTATGCTCAGTGGGAGATTATTTCTCTCTCTTTCCCTCTGACCGCCCCCCAACAACTCACGTGCATGCTCCTTAAACAAACAAATAAATAAATAAAACCTTAAAAAAACCCAGAAAGTTCTTTTTTCTTCATATCCCAAAGCACTTAGCACAAAGTATTCTATGTGGCGGCCTCTCAGTATCTTTGCTGAATGAATGATGTGCTTGCAACCTGGTAGGCTTTAAAGAAATGTTTGTTGAATTGCATTACAACACTGCAAGGTTCTGGATTCTATAGAAACCAGCATATCTCTGCCCTACTTCCTTGGCTGCGATATTGGCAGCGTAAACTGAAATGTGTCTTTATTGTTAAATTGCAATGAACATTTTATTCCAATCTCACTGACAGTAAGCATTCAGGGATAATATACTCAATTGTCAAGAGTCTCCCTGGAGTTTGATCTAAACCAAGATACTTTCCATTATTTCAACAAAAGTTAATGCTCTAAATATTTTCACTTATGTTCCTTAGCATGAATAGAAATAACTTCAGAAGATTGTTTCTCCCCAACTTAATTCTCTGTGCAATGAGGGATTTATTCTTCTATACCACGATCCATGGAATTTTACCCTGTATCACCTCAACATGGAAGGCTTGTTCTGTTTTTCTATATGATAAATCATTTAAGAAAAAAATTGCCCCTTTACTGTATCAGAATGTGTTCACTATAATAGAGATTTTTCTCTAGTTCATGGTGAAGCTTTGGTTATATAATAATAAGAAAAATTGTGTCAGTCCTTATGTGCATGGATTTATTCTTTGCTATAAGAGAAACTAGTGTTCAGAATATGTGTATTTATATGAGATAATTTTTTATATCTCTACAAAGCCCCAGCTCAAACAGGTTCTAAATGTGGGAATTACAGGACCGTATCATAAAGAAAACTGTAACTTTTCAGCTCTCCTGCTTTTCCCCTGTAGAAAAGAATAGGGCTACTGGATATAGTTAAATGATATGACACTTTTGCAACAAAACTAGTGACTTAATAGAGAAAGCAGAGATCATTTAAAAGTGTGTAAAATTATAGAATTTTTCTAATTTTATTTATTTATTTGAGAGAAAGAGACAGTGAGAGAACACAAGCATGGGGAGAGGCAGAGGGAGAGGGAGAAGCCGACTCCCCACCGAGCAGGGAGCCCGACGTGGGGCTCAATCCCGGGACCCTGGGATTATGACCTGAGCCGAAGGCAGATGTTTAACCAACTGAACCACGCAGAAGCCCCTAGAATTTTTGAGTTAGGATGTCCCTTGGCAGTCTTCTCATCTAATCTGCTCATTCAGTAGATGGGGAGAACATTGCCCAGCTGCAAATACACAGCTCATGCGTTTGAGAAGAGAAAGAAGTTTAAGGAAGATAAGTATATGTGAGGTGCCTGGAATCACGTACCTAGTTCTTCCAGAAGTGAAGGCGGTATGATGTTGGGGAACAGATATCTTAGAACCATAAGAAACATCCAGGACAACTACAGTGAAGGAGAGCAGATAGAGAAGGTGCCTGCAGTGGGAGAACAGAGAAGCCTTTTTGCTAGTGTCTGGGGCTGATTGGAGGAGGTTTCTGCTTCTAATATGGTGGTTTTCTGTTTGTCCAACCATGTGAAAGAGATGAAGATATTTAAATTGAGTTTAAATTAAAGTTAATTTAAATGAAAATTAAATTCACCTTGAAGGGTAAAATGGCTCCAGTTTTAACAAAAGTCGAAGAGGTGTGTTGTGTTGTTTTGTTTTTAAGAACTAAATCTAGCTGTCTCTCGAAATGTTGGGCTTATATACACTGACATCACCATTTTTTGAAGGCACATCTTGCCTGGTGTGTGTGTACTCTGGGTCTCAAAGTTTTGACTGAAATTGTAAGTTGTGACCCATCTGATATATGAACACCTGTTGTACATTCTGAAGGCAGTGTGGAATGGTCTAGCTGGGAGCAAATATGCTGCAATCCATCAACCCCTCCTCTAGGTATATGTCCCCAAGGACCTGCTCACACACATCCATAAAGAAACAGGTCCAAGTTGCAGAATTGTGTGTGGTAATAGGGAGGAGAGGCTACCCCAGAAAATGGTGCTGAGTGAGAAAAAAATCAGAATGAGATCTACAGTAAAATTAGCATAAATCAAATATATACACCAAGTCCACGTATTTTGCAAATTTGTTTATACCTATTAAATATATTAGGCATGTACTTCTGTCTGGGAGGTTTGGGAGTCATGAACAAATGAAAAATTAATGAACAAAAAATATTTCTCAGGCAAAAAGTACATCTTGCATGAATGCATGGAAATTATCTGCAGTGAATTGAGGAATAGGATTTATTACAACTTTCGTATCTCAGGTTATCGGAAAGAACAGAAGGGAGAAAGGAAGAGAGGGGGAAAGAGGGAAGATAGGGAGAAAAAGGAAGAAAGAAAGTTCTGTACTAACACGCGAACGGATTCTTTGCAGAATGAGATGAATTGATACTAAACAAAAGATACTAAACATGCCCTGTGGGATTTTACAGTTTACCGAACAGTTACCAGGAAGGTGCTATATATTCATTGTTTTTGCTCCCTTGCCCTTGCCTCCCTGCCCTCTTCACATAAAAGAAACCACAAATAATCCTTTATTAATCATCCTGAGAGGGAAAGGGAAGGATATAAGGGAAATATATGAGTCTAATGTTGAGCCTTTCCTTGAGAAGTAGGTTTTGTCATTTGCCGATACACCGATATTCTAGACGTGCTGTTACATTTTCCAATTCATTAAAACTTCCGGCTGACATTTGTCATTTATGACATCTCAAAGGTATATTTACCCTATTAGAGAGCATGTCCATGTACAGCTCAGAATTAAAATAACTGAAAACCAGACATCAGCTTGTTTAGAAAAGTTTGAAACACAAACTACATGCCTGCAAGCTCCAACTACACCAAATGAAAACCAAGGGAGGAAATTATTTGGAAAATTCATGTGGAAAACCTGCTGGAGGGTATAGTGCCCTGTCCTTATCCCCTTTCAGGGCAAAGATACTGGTTTCCCTGGGCGGGGAGATCATTACAATCACCTGACTCTCTATGGCAGTCTGTTTCCCTGGGGGAACCCAAACTAAGATAGCAACAAAAGGGTTTCCCAATGAAGACAAACCCTTGAGATGACATGGTGTCCTTCTGCCAACACGGCTACACTCACTACCTTCAGTCTGCGAAGTGATAATAATCATAATCATAACAATGATTCCATTCATAACAGAGTGCCTTCTTTGTGTCAGGTACCATATTAAACAAGGGAATTACAGAGACCAGTAAGACATGGCTCTTGGCCTCGAGAATCTTGGGACAAGTGAATTTCTGGACAATGTTTAAATCTGAATTCCCTTTTATCTATGCATATATGTTTTTCATTTGACTATTCTTATTTAGTCACAAGAATGTTGAGACAGTCGGTATCTGGAATATACTAATAGGTTTACAGCCATCATTTAAAGACTGGAATCAGTGGAGAAGATAATACAAAAATTTCATACTTATATTACCTGGAGTAGAAAACCTAGCATTTATTTATTTTTGCCACCCATGACGTGCTTTCAAATTACTTTTCATTCAATAATGCTCTGTCAGCTTAGGTTGCTAAGACACAGGCAAATCTTCCAGGGAGCAAAATGTATATCAGGGATGAATAATACAGAGGTGATCAAGGTTGAAATATTTGTATCAGGTTTTCTTCCTAAAATTTAGCACTTTGAATGCAGCGCATTCCAGAAGAGAATTCTATTGACTTTCCTAAGACTTCTCAAGAAAAGTTGTTAATGAAAGACCTGTCTGGGAGATTAAAGAGGCAGAAGACCTTATGGAATTTATAATCAATCTGGTTGAAGAAAAAAGAAGACATAACCTAGAAAATGCAGAATACTTAGGAAACAGTACCTGATAACTGATATATAATTATATGTATAATTATTGTATATATTATATATAATATATAGTTCTATATTGAAAGTGTTAACTTTTTCAAATATATATAAGGTCAAACATAGAACCAGGTCAGGTTATCAATTGAATAGATCATAAATCAATGAATCCCAGAAATCCCTGGAAAAGGATGTAGGACGAAATCGTTCTCACTTCAGAAACACAGGTGATGAAGGGGATGGTGGACGTGACTGAGATAATCGGTCATTACGGTTGCAGGGACCCAGGGGAATGGACAGCCCAGTGGGGACAGGGAGGAATCCCTACATGCAGGAGTGCATTGGCATGCTTCAGAGGGCTCCCTTGTCCTATGGCTACCATGACAACAAAGGGCACTGGCCCCTCAGAGTGAAGGTTTTGGTCATCCTACCCTGCAAGGGACAACGACCAGCTCAAGTTTCTGCTGACAGCAAAGGAACGTGGAATGGGTAGGAAAAAGCAACAACTTTATAAATACTGTGACCACATGCCCAGTTTCAGAAGCAAGGACTAGAGCAGTAGGGTATTCCTTCCTTCCTTTGCTGTGAATATGTTTGCATATATATTAGCAATTCTTTTCTCTTCCTTCTATCTAACATGAGATGCATTAATAGGGATAATCTTATATTGAAGATACCAGATATCAGAAAGGGAGTGATGAGCATAGGGGCTGCTGGGGCAATAAAAGTTACTTAAGAAATAGGTGCAAGGATACTCAGAACCCCCCTCTGTCCCCTGACAGCAGGAAACAAACTCCCATACCGTTCCATGATAAACCACTTACTGTAATAAATGTAGGCCAATTCTATACATTTTCAGGCATCCCCAGACAAATGTATCACAGTGAAGAAATATGGGTGTCCCTACGACGCCCATAATAAAGTAAAACTATTAGTAAATTTCAGAAAGTAGTAAATTCATCTGTCACTTGAAATACCTACATGCTCTTGTTACAAAGGTGTAGTAAATGGTTTATAAAATGTGATTTTATGTAACTCTGCTGTTACACAGGGCATAACATTTTCACAAGGCTCTTTGGGGGACTACAGTGAATGATAAGCCACATGAGATAGTGGTCCAACCATCACATGGCCATCGCTGGACAAACCAGACACTATCTCACAGGTGCACAAATCTGTAGGGAAAAGTACTGAAGTTTCAGAGGTGGACCTTGTGCCTTATTTCCCACTTCTAGTATATTTAGGAATGGCGTGCCATTTAATTTGCCAAAAGCAAGGCTTGTATTCGGGTAGGACCATGCTAATTCTTTCACATGGTAAAGGGAATACTGAATACCTGAATGATAAAGATGGGTTGTCAACTTTAGCAGCAGCCAGTGAAGGGTAAATAAGGAGATGCCCTGTTGTCACAGACAGACAAGACCTCCCTAACATACAGGGGGCTTTTCAGTTTGTGACTCCCAGGCCAGTAATGTCAACTGCTTTTCCATTCAATCTCATGCTTCTGGATTGCCACTAAAAATAAATACATGAAAAGCACAGAAAAGCTGCTTACTGACAGGAAGTCCCAAAGAAGAGGAAAGAAGGGAATGTAGAAATTACGAAGTTATGTAAAACACTCTTGAAATGCAGTTAACTATCTTTCCATACCTTGACAGTAATATAACACGCAGACACTTGCCGAACTGGTTCAGATGATACTTCAATACCAGATGCATTTTTAGTCCTGTACATGAAATGTTTGGACGTTATTTGTGTTTATATGAAATGAAGCCATTAATACTTTCTTACAGCAGTAAATACACACCAGGAAGGACAAGACAAACATAAATCAAGGAATGGAGTTTCCCCAAGCCTGCAGAGTGAAAAGTCTATTAGCACAATTGATTCTGTACACCTGACTGCGTTCTTTCACTATAGAAAATCCAAGTGGAATAAGAAATGGAGAGGTACGGAAAGGCTTCTAGAGGGGAAGAAAGATGCCCCGCACCCCCTGCATTAGTTTTCTGCCCATTCTGCTTCTTCACATTCTTCTCCCGCTCAGTCTGCTGTCATACAGGTGGGTTGTCACTAAGAGACTGCACAAGGAGGGTACTGTCTTCTGTGTCTTCCTTCAGTGTACAAGCTCTCTGATGGTCTCCTAGAGAGCTGTTTTAGTCCGTGTGTAGGCAAGCTCCGGGTTATTAAGGAGCTCCTAGTAAAATACAGAGAAGGGAAGAGCCAGCCCCGGGCAGAATGCTGTGTGGGTGGTATCTCCTCCTGATTTATATCAAATGCGTGTTGGCAAATTCCTTGGGAATTATCTATCATTTGTTTTTGATCATCACCACATGCAACTTCAGCTAGGTACTGGGAGCAGTCTCCTTTCATTTTTAGATGCAAGACGTTCCTCTGGATTAGTTGAATTGGTGACTCAATGCTCAAGGATTCCAGATGGGGTGCAGGTAGATCTCAGCAAAGATGATGACACTTCCTTCCAGTAGTCCTTAATCAGCTGGACCTTCTTGTTGGGTGGCCGTCCTTTGCTTGGGGGTCCCTCCAGGGGCACCTGCCCCTTCCTGCTCTGGACCAAGTAGTCTACCTCATGGTAGGCTGGGGGATGGCTGGGGTGGCAAGAGGGAAGTGCCCAGGGTGGGAGCACCATTAAGATGGGGGTGAACCCTCTTCCAGAGCCCACCACTCTGGTCTGCTTTTGGCTCATGGGAGGATCCTTCCCTCTCAAACCTGGTGTTTTTTAAAACATTTTGGAAATTGTTTTGTGAGTGTCTTCCAGATAATGAAAAGTCAAGCTGAGGCTAGAGGATGGAATTAGGTAGTAAATATGTATGAGTAAGCAAAAAAATTGGTAAATAAATTTTACTGAAACCCTGTTCAAATGAATGTGCTTAAGAATGAAAATCCAATATATGTATTTTTTGTATATACTGCACATATTGAATTTGTGTGTGTATATATAGGTATACGTGCACATACATGTGTACACCAATACACATATATTCCACACACCCACAGAAGGGCTCTGAGTCATGACCTAAAAAAGAAATTTTAAGTTCTCAGGAAACATGATCTCAAAATAATTCCGTAGTGTAAAAGCTGAACAAAATATGTGGTATCATTAGTAAGGCCACAGAAACAATTCAAAAGAAAATATTTAATTCTAAAAGTAAAGTTTGCAACATTCTAGAATGCTATGCATCTGCTATTAATTGAGCAAATACTATATGCCCAGTGCTCTTCTAGGTGCTGAGATAGAGCAATCAACAAAGCAGATGAAATCCCAGCTCTCCTGGAGCTTAGGTTCTAGTAAGAAGAGAGAGGGGACAAATAAGCAAGTGCATGATACAGTGTAAGTGGTGATGTGCCCAAGGTGGCCGGTGAAGGGAATGTTAATTCCCTCTATTTGATTAAACAGGCTTCTTCTTGACTCTGGGCCCCTGACCCCCCTTGTTTTGGAGCATTGACTTTTGAAAATGTGTAATTGTGAATTCTTCCTCTGCCTCTTTGAGTTATATAAATCTTTAAGAAGCCTCTTGCTTGTTTTACTACCTACAACTTGCTTTTTCAAGGACCTGAGAGCCATCCCTTTGAAATGAGATTGTCCAGGCAGACAGTACCCTTAAATCTCAGTTTCTGTGGGAGAGAAGGTGCTTCACCTGGGCAGGCACCTTGCTCCAAATTGTAAAACCATCTCCTGTCACAAAGCAGAAGTTTATTTTTCCTTTGGGTGAAGCCAATTAGCAGATACAGATGACCTCAGATCTCCTCACCCCAACTCTAAGAAACTCTCCTGACCTTTGTTTCAGAGGAGATGCTATCTAGACTTGGTCTGTGTTCTCTCTCCTATCTCTGGAAATAGTATCCAATAAAGTGAATTTCTGATTGCTCGTTTTGTTCAGTGCAATTTTTGTTTAACAGATATGTGATAACAGGTAAGGGAGTTTACTAGGTCAGGGGGTGTGTGTGTGTGTGTGTGTGTGTGTGTTTAAAAGATTTCATTTGTTTATTTGAGAGAGAGAGAGCACAAGGGAGGGGCAGAGGGAGAGGGAGTAGCAGATATCCCGCTAACCGGGAGCCCACGTGGGGCTTGACCCCAGGACCCTGACCTGGGGCTCAATCCTAGGACCCCGGATCATGACCTGAGCTGAAGGCAGACACTTCACTGGCTGAACCCCCGCCACCCGCCAGGTGCCCCCAACGGTGTATGTTGTTTTTTAAAAGGTGGTCAGAGTAAAACCCTTTGATGTGTGCTGTTTGGGCAGAAGATTAGGTGCTGTGAAGGAGTGACTATGTGGATCTGCAGTAAGCAGCATTTCGTACTGCAGGGGCCGAGGCAGGTGTGTCTGGAGGCGGCCATGAAGCCACAGTGGCAGGACAGAGGGAAGGAGGAAGACAGTGGCCAGCGTTAGATGGTAAGAAGCCAGTTCCTGTGGGACCTTGAAAGCCTTTGAAAGACTTTGGCTTATATTTTGAATGGGGTGGAAAGCTGTCAGAGGTAGACAGTTTCTGTGGGAGGGAGAGAGGAGTTCAAGGATCTGACGTAGGCTTACATGTAGCTGCCATCTTGAAGAAAACAAAACAAGACTCTAGGGAAGCAAACGTAGGAACCGAGAAGCCAGGCTGGGCCTGTTGCAGGAATGTGGGCAGAGGTGATGATGGAGAGAAGGGGTTGCACTTGGATAGATTCTGTAGGCTCAGATGAGGATTTGCCACAGAACTGAACGTGGAGTCTGAGAGAAGGAGCCAACTCAAGGATGACTCCCAGGTTTGGCCCAAGCAAGTACAGGAATGGCATAATCAGGGTGGTGCTAACCAGGAAGGGCTGGTCCAGGGTTAACCCCTCCCACAGAGTCGCCTTCTCTGGCCCTTTCAACACGCCTGTGGATTGTCTTATTTTTTGCACTTTGAGAGGAGGCAATAGAATTCCAGAGATTATGGGTCAGTCTCTCAAGGCTGCACAACTAGCTAGTAAATGGCTGTCTTTGGGTTTCCCTGAAAACGGAGCCTGGGACAAGGACCTGGGTGCAGGTGGTTTATTTGGGCAACAAATGAGATCCAGGAGTAGGAGGTGAGGGACTGGGGAGAGCAAGGGCGGGTCAGGAAGACCTGATGTAAGGGTTTGTTACTGAATTTGTGGGCTCTGACGATTCCTCGAGGCCTATAGAATGCCTGCCTGAATTGTCTGCTGGAGGGCTAGAAGGGGGATCATTCGTCCATCTGCTTGGCTCCCATTACTCATTAACTAAAGGGTGCACCTGGCTGGGGGAGGGAGGATGGGGCGCTCTTCCCTCACTACTGAACTTTGCATGTAGTTCTAGAGTTCATGTTGTCCATGCCTGTTTGTCTGGAGAATCCCAGGGCAGGAAATGAAGATTCTCAGCACCATTCTAGGATCTTGATATGTGCTCTCATTTAATTTTCACAGAACACAGGGAGTTCTCTCTCTCTCTTTTTTCTCATTTATCTATCTATATCTATCATCTATCCAACTATCTCTTATCCATCTATGTATGTATGTATCTATCTATCTATCTGAGACTGGGACCAGTGAAACTAAGGAATGCTCGCTTTCACCATCAGCCCACCATTCAAGCCTCTCTGTAGTCCCACATGGCCTCACAATCGGGGCAGGATGACAGATTATAATCAGAGAATCTGGCTGCGGAGTATAGCTCACCTCCCGACGATTTGCACATCTTGTTTAGCACGTACCCCACCTGGATCCTGGCGGTTGACAGGTAACAGTGCAGAGTGGGGAATCAAGGTGATGACCTGGAGGATGGTTTGTCAGAAGGAGTCCATTCCGGGACCCATGGGCAGCTCAGTTGGTTAAGCGTCCCACTCGTGATGTCAGCTCAGGTCATGATCTCAGCCCCATGTTGGGCTCCGCACTCAGCGGGGAGTGTGCTTGAGATTCTCTCTCTGCCTCTCCCTCTGCTCCTCTCCCTGCCCTCGCGTGTGTGCAGGCTCACTCTCTCTCTCAAAAAAACAAAAGCAAAAATAGAAAACCGAGCTCTATTCTGAATCTCTCTGAGCTATCATCTTGCCAGGTCACCTTCACCGTCAGCTCTCAGTTTCCCCACCAGTAAATGAGGGGCAACAGGAAGACCTGCGTGATCCTTGTGATTCCAATATTCTGTATTTCCTTGGCACTTCTGACAGGTGTGCCATCCTAACCAATGTATCTTCCTAGTGACAAAGAGGAAACTCCCAGGGTTAAACAGTACCAGGCATTTTCTGAGTACCCTTCTCCACGTGGGATGCTGCGCTCCTGGGGAGATCCGTGCATAATCATGTGAATGATTCCTATTGTTTCTGCAAGTTCACCTCCTGGCAAGCAAAGCCGGTAACAGCTTCAGCGGCCTGTATTGTGAAAGTAACAAAAGCAATTGGGATGATGCCAGAATTTTTAAATGCTGATTATAATCAGTATTTGAGTACACACTTCTTTAGCTGGAGCCAACATTTCGTCTTAAATTAATGATGCAAACCTCCAGCCAGAAAACAAGCATAGAAAAATACTCCTTTTTTTCTCCCATCTTACTCAGCTATAATC
Organism: Ursus arctos; assembly: GCF_023065955.2. NCBI lineage: Eukaryota > Metazoa > Chordata > Mammalia > Carnivora > Ursidae > Ursus > Ursus arctos. The sequence continues at coordinate 81,326,822 of NW_026623089.1, read as the reverse complement.
TCTGTAATTGTTTTTTGATTCTGAACATTAATCTGTTGTATCAGGACTAGAGGTCAGGAGGACAAAACAGCATACCATTTTCATAAAGGTTACCAGAGAAAACTGCAGTGGGTTTACACACGACAGCTTTTAGTATATTGGCATGATAATGATTAAAATATATTATTTTCACTTAGCACCTTAAGCCAAGACATTGTCATCACCCGAGAAGGTTGAATCTGTGGGCTATTGAGTGTAAAATAGTGTAAAAAGCTTCGAGGAATGTTAATTTCTTCGGTTTAATTTCTAAAAGACAGCTCGGACATTTACTTGACAGGAGAGATTGCTAAGTCCAGTCAAGCAAGAAACAATTATGTATGTTTTAAAATGCAGAGGAAAGATAGATCAATTATCTCTTTGTTATTCCTCGTGGTTCTGCACTGCCACTCAGGATTCAGAAGTTCATTCCGTCTGCATGAAGAGGGCATAATCTATCCTCACAACTGATGCCTTTGCTCCATTTCTTTCCCCATCAAGATTTCGTGTGAAAACCTGCCCTCCAGTGCAGCTTGTCAGGGCCAACATAAAATTGTAATTAACTGTCAGTATTGGTGAAAAGGGAGTGAATGCATGTTTCCCTTAAAGTATTCAGAGATTTCAAGAGCTAAGCTGTATGATTTCCCATTTAAGGATGGTGCAGGGTAGTGGTCTGACCAGAATGGTTTTCGGTCTCTGGCATCAAGAGCACTTTGGAGCCGAGGAGGAGGAAGACCCTCTCTGGATCTCACCTTAAAATATTTGGGGCCAGAACTTATTATTTCCTCTCAATAACTATAATATTGGAAAAAGGTGTTTTTGGTAAAGGGTGAGATTTTTCTAAATGTGAGGTTTCTTTCTCTTTCTGGAGATTGATGATGGACATGTTTGTACAGCAATGTGAATGGGCTTAATACCACTGAACTGTACACTTAAAAATGGTTAAAAAGGCACATTTTATATTATGCATATTTTACCATAATAAAATACATTTCTTTCTCTATATCTTTTTTCAAACAACAAAATAATGCAACAATATATGGAAACTGAGTTAGATTAAACCTGTTTAAAATGCAAGAGATGGAAATTTTTATCTATTTAAGCTTAAAACTTGTCATTATGGACTGAATTTTATGGAGTATCTTGCTTTTTTTAAATTAGGGGATCAACTTCTCTTTCAATGTTATGCTCTTATGCTGTGTGTTATTATAAAGATTAAAACCCTAACAAATTTTCTTCTTTTCTTTCTTTCTTTCTTTCTTTCTTTCTTTCTTTCTTTCTTTCTTTCTTTCTTTCTTTCTTTCTTTCTTTCTGAGAAGAGCCTACCACTTGTTTCTTGGAAAGAAGGAAAGCCCCTGAGAAACACTTTTCTGATTCTTACTCCAAAGGAGTAGATATAGATTGTGGGGCTGGGCACAATAAACAGAGATTAAAATCCTGATATGACCATAAACTGTAGGATGAATTCAAGTATCTAATATTTAAGTAACTGGTTAAGCTGATGAAGATTCCTGAGAAATGCAAGAGGACCAACTTTGGATAGGGTTTGAATATTTTGTTGATATTTTAAAATTACAGTAACGTCAGTATTTATAGGCATCATTTTTTATTAGCTCAGAGGAAAATACTGACATTCTTTTGCTAATATTAATGATATATTTTTCATATTTGTTTTGTTGGTGGGCATCATTTAGTTCTTGCCAACCCAAAGGGGAAATGCTTATAATATCACCAGGTAGAGAGCAAATTCTTGTTCCTTATTGTAGAGTCAGTCATCCCTATCCAGAGTCAAATAGTTTTCACGATGAGATTCATAGTCTCTTACTTTTGAATTTGGAGTAGGAATCTGTGGTCTAAGCAGTGCACTGTCTTCATGTGGAAACCTTGTTGTCTCTGGGAAATGTCTTTTCTCTTAAGCTTATTGGGAAGCAGCATTTTCTTCTTGGTCTTCATTCCCCAGTTACAGTGGATTGGCCCAGAGTGGATGCCTGCCCTGATTTTGCCTGCAGCTCATTGGCTCATGGTGGGCAACTGACCCAGGAACCCTTCTGTGGGAGTAGAAGAGTCTGTTTTTCCACAGGATGGGATGTGTGGTGGTGGAAATGAAGATATGAAAGTGTTCTGATGACCTGTGAGTCACAAGTTTCAGCCACCCTGAGATACCTGTCCATCTCCTCATTTAGGCTACACTATTCTTTCGGTTGTAACCCCGTTTCCTTCTATCACATTCCTCTGTTGGTGAATGCAGTAGCTCAGTTGATTTGGCTCTGGCACTTGCAAGCAGCGGTCTTGACTAATTCAAAGGCGAACCCTCCTCAGATAGGTAAGTGAATTTTAGAATCAGAGTCCTCCATCTCTTTTGTACCATGATTGGCCATCTTGGAAAATCTAAACATTTCTCATTTGTATGTCCTTTGGCCAGATATCCAATTGCATAGTGTCAACCCCTCATACTGGAGAAAGCCCTTTTGGTGTTGTGGGCAGGGTAGCAGAGGTGGCAAGAATTTCAGTCTCTGCTGTTTTGGTTTCTAAGAATGGCAGCAAGAATTAAGTTACGTAAAATTAATTTTACAACAGACAGAGAAGTAGCTTCATATTTTGACACAATCACTCACGGTCTATTAAGTCCTAGGATTTTTTTTTTTTTTTGGTCAAGATTTAGAAATAAGAGCAAAGTCATTTTTATAGCCCCAATATGTTGAAAATGTTCCAGTTTTTGAACAGCTAAAAGGCAACTAATGCTATATTTTTCAACCCCTGTGACTTTAAGATGAATGCTCTTAGGATGAGTAGTGATTTTCCCTCCACAAAGAAAAGACCTCTTTTCCCTTGACAAAAAAAGAAAAAAGAAAAAAGAAAGAAGGAAGGAAGGAAGGAAGGAAGGAAGGAAGGAAGGAAGGAAGGAAGGAAGGAAAGAAAGGGAAAAAGAAAGAAGGAAAGAAAAAAATTTTTTGAGAATGGTTTTCAGTCTGTGGAAAGGAGGTGATATGCTCTAAGTTTCTTATATGCCCTCAAAGTTTGGGCATAAAAACTGACCTGTACTGTCCAGGATCCTTCACAGAAGCAGGATCCGGGGAAGGTGAGTCTCAGCACTGCTCCTCCGGGAGCTCCACACCAGAGCCTCTTTTTTGTCAACTTTATGCTTTGGCTCAAGACCAACTTGGGCTTTTCAGAATGGCAGTTCAGGGGCTCCTGGGTGGTGCAGTCGTTGGGCGTCTGCCTTCGGCTCAGGGTGTGATCCCAGCATTTTGGGATCGAGCCCCGCATCAGGCTCCTCTGCTATGAGCCTGCTTCTTCCTCTCCCACTCCCCCTGCTTGTGTTCCCTCTCTCACTGGCCGTCTCTCTCTGTTAAATAAATAAAATCTCAAAAAAAAAAAAAAAAGAATGGCAGTTCTTAGGGTCTTTGATAATTTGATCCTGTGGGATATTTAATTGAAACAGATTAACAAATAGGCAAAAAATAAAATGCAGTATTAAAAAAAAAAAAACCGCAACTTTTATTAGCAGTAATGGGAACAAGAGTTATCTCATTGTGCCAACCAATTACGTAAGTTTCTTCTCATAAAGGCTGCCATAGGAGGGTTTCTTTCCTCAAAATTTGCTATGCTTTGAGACATGAACTGGGTACACTGGCCACCACTGTTTGGGTGGGGGACCTGGACCCAACATCGCACAGGCATGCTGGGATGCAGCACAGGGGCATTTGGTGTGGGAACTCTTCCAGCAGTATGCTCTGTGTTGGAAAGGGGCTGATGAACTAAGTCAAGTCTCCTTTCCTTGGGATTTGGCATGTGAGACCCAAAAGCACGTAACAGTTCAGAATGGTGAGGTTGAAGCTTTGGTAGCTGCAGGGCCACTAGGAGAGGACACATGGGGATAGGCTGGGTCATGGGGATGGAAGAGTGACTCTGGTCAGGACCAGGGTTTGTGGGCTCCTGGCTCTCGCTGTATCCTGACTGGTTCTCCTGTGATGCATAACACCGGGGAGCCCAATTTACAAGAAAGTTTCCTTGCTTCCCTGAATATTCTTACACTAAGTCCATCTAACATTAAGGTGTCTTAAGCAAATAGATCCTGTAGAATCTGAAAGAGGCTGACCAAGAAAATAATGCACATAGTTTATAACCAACCACTTCCTAGCATGCTTCCTGAGGGAGAGAAATAATAGAATCAGTGAAATCTATCATCTTCAATAAAAATTAATAATAAATAGCATATATATGTATAATATTCTATTGCAGGCACTATTCTAAACATATAAATTTATTTATTCCTGATAACCCATCCCTATGAGGAAGATACTATTATTAACCTGATTTCATAGTTGAGGAAATTTGACCACTGAGGGGTTAAGTGACTTACACAAAGCCACACGGCTAACCAATGGTAGCCTGAGATAGGGCTCGATCCCATGACCCTGAGATCATGACCTGAGCCAAAATCAAGAGTCAGATGCTTAACTGACTGAGTCACCCAGGTGCCCCATGGAGTTAACCTTTTCTTAAGTAATGCAACTCAAATAAGAAAAATGACTCAACTGAAGAAAGATATAGAATTTGTTTCAAGTTTCTAAAATCCTCATGCACTGAGGACTGTTAGGTCATAGATTTGGATATTTATAGGTAAAAGAAGTATTGAAGATTCAATGTAAAAGAAACTTCATGGCAAGTATGAACCTTCGTGTCCTCCCAAAGATGGGTCAGGTGCTCTTGCCTTGTCCTTACTAAGCACCTTTTGATCACCCTAATTACAGCCCTCGTCACATCTTACTGTAAATACTCATGTGCTGGATGTCTCTGGGTCAGGTCTTGAGGCTAAGTTGTGGCACATGCAGGGATTGTAATCATGTTTATCTTGTCTGACAGAATGGAGTTGGTGGTAAAAAGGAGGAAGGAAGTTAGATTTCCTGCACCCCTGAATTTGTGCCTGAGAGTTGAATTCACTGCCTGTGGTGAACAACGTGGGATTTCTGAAAGTACCCACATGTGGCATTTTTCTGAGCCACAGATTAAACACGGCCCAAGACTAAAGTTGGGTGCCAAGTCACTTGGGGCGGGAAATTTGATGTTGTAGGAAATGGTGTGTAGCAGGGAAGGGCATTCAAAACTTACAGCCGTTGTGTGATGCCTTCCATAGGAACGTTAAGACGTCCTGAGCTTCTCAGGGCTGTGCAAAGGGATGCCTACCTGGTTTTCCCATTCTACCTCCTTCTGCTTTCACCCTAACAGGCTGGGGGAGGTCTGGGGTCTTGCTGACTTCTTGGGAAATACTCTATCCTCTCTGCTCTGTGAGTTCCAAGACTATCTGAAGCTTCTATCTTTATTCCTCCATCCTGGGAGGAATGGGCACAACCCAGGAAGAAACTGTTATCTATCCAGTACCCATTCCCTTTCTTTCTTTTTAACAGAAAACTAATTTATTTGGGAAAACAATGTATCCAGCTAAAACATTACATTTCTTAGCTCCCATACCCCTACCTAGAGCTGGTCAATGAGATATAAGCAGAAAAGTCCTTGGATAAGACTTGTGGGGAAGTATACAAAGGCAACTGACTTGCCTAGGAGGTTTTCCTCTTCTTGGAATGCAGAAGTGATGCCTGGAATGTCAGCAACCATCCTGTGCTTGTGGGACAAACTTGAGTTGAAGCCAAAAACTAAGGAGGTAGAAGGATGAAGCAGCCTGGGTCCCAGATGGAGCTGGCCTAATGACCTTGTACTGCCTGCTGCTACTATTTCTTCACAAGGAAGAAGAAGCTTCCATTCACTGGATCACTTTACCTTGGCCTCCGTTTCTTATAGGAAAACAGAGGTCTTTATTTTAATTCCAAATTAGAGCTGTGCTAAGGCAGACTGAATGAAATTAGGACCTATCATTCGAGCATTAACTACAAAGTTAGTAAGACAATTGCTCTGTTGGATATCAGACACCCCTAAAATCTAATACTCTGCTTCTTACTACCTCTGTGTCACCAAGTTGCTGGTATCTGTTCCTATTCAGAGAGGCCCTTCTCTTTCATTTGCTCCCTCTCTTCTCTGTCTGGTCCTCATGAATGAAAATGAACTGAAAAATACCTTAACATACAAATACGTTTTCTGCAGAAATCTATCCAAGCCCTTATTGGGTCATTTACATAACTTTGCATAATCAGAATACTTCTGTTCAAGTCAGAACATTTGCATTTGGATTAATTCACAAGTGTTTGGGATTCCCCTGTGGACAGTAATTAAACACTTGACTTACTTCTCAATGACCAGGAGGCTCTGCCAAGGGGTCCTTCCCTGATAGGAGAGTCTACTCCTGACACGGGAAAATCCAGTTTTCACCCTTATTCTCTTAGAAGCAAATGTTGGCCACTTAAAAATAAAAGTTGCATTTCCTTCTAGCTGGCCAGGCTTCAGAAATAATGAAGTGCAGTCTTAGAGCACCCTGCCACACAAACATCTCGGGTGGCAGGAGGTCCTAAGACAATTTTATTGGGAAAAGAATGGAAAATGGGAATATCTGTGTGCATTGATCAAATAATACAGATTTAAAATGATAAAACATCACTTTGATAAATTTGGTGAAGAATATAATTATATTCCATTACATGAGAAAGAATAATTCCTCATTATGCATGGCAATTGGGAACCCACCCCACTATCGCTTCCCTGCAGCACAAAAACTCAACTCCAAATTCATCTCCTACAGGTTTTTTTATTCAATGAACTCTTTTTATACTTTTCCCCCATAAAATGTAATCGCTTCATAAAAATTTTTTTCACATTGATTCCAGGCAGGGTTCAAGAGGGAGTAAAGGAGAGGATGACACAAGTAATTCATTTCAACATGAACAATATAAAGGGAGCACATGGTTTTATACACTAAGAGAATTAAAAGCAATCCTCACTGAACTTGGTTCACCATTGAAATCTGCATCGTATTAGAAAAATAAACATAAAATCTCTTAATGACAAGTAGAGGGAAAGAAAAAAAGCTATTTCTTTCTAATTTGCATCAATTACAGAAGTGTAGTATGATAAGAAACAATAACACTGGCAAAAATAGCCTACTAGTCAACTTTCTTTTATTTTAAATTTTCAAACTTAAGATGCTGTTAAAATTTAATTCAAAAATATAACTGTTAACTATCTCTAAAGGCAAGGAAGTTACCTCAAACAGGACCTAAACTACAATGGAGAAAGGAAAAAAGAATGGATGTTCATTTTATTTCTTTCGTAGGCCAGGCTTTTTCTTAGTTATTCCATTCAATTTTTGCAACGATTCCATGAAAGAAATGACATACTTATCACTATCATGCATGTGAAGACAATGGAGCTCAATTAGAGAAATTTACCAAGTTCACATATCTGATAAGTAGAGGAGGTTGGTGTTAAAGCTATGCTTCTTGGGCGTTGGGTGGCTCAGTCGGTTGAGCGACTGCCTTCGGCTCAGGTCATGATCCTGGAGTCCCAGGATCGAGTCCCACATCAGGCTCCCTGCTCAGTGGGGTGTCTGCTCCTCCCTCTGACCCTCTCCCCTCTCATGCTCTCTCTCCACTCTCTCTCCCTCAAATAAGTAAATAAAATCTTTAAAAAAAAAAACAAAGCAAAACAAAACACTATGCTTCTCAGGCTCTGTAGCTCTTTCCACCATTATATGGTGTTCTGGCATTTTTCCATCTTGAAGGGAACATCAACACGTAAGATCAAATAATTTTACAAGGTGACGTTGTTGGTTTTCAGACTGGTCCTCACACACAGAGGGCAAGGAGAGACCAAAGAAAAAGACGGTTTACTCCAGTTTGGCAGGTGGCAGCTTTAATAAGCAAGGAAACTTATGTAGGAGGCTTGTTCTGGGTGGCTGCAAGATAAGTAGATCTCCACACCCACCCTCCACAACCTTAGAAGTTTATAGCAAAGCCTTAGCTGAGCTCAGTCATGCATTCAGTCCAGGTGGTCTCAAGGCTGCATTCTCGAAACATCTCTGGCTATGGGAACGGAGAGCAGAATGTATATTCCAAGGACAGGAAAGCCGGTAAGGAGCTTCTGATTGCCTGGGTCCAACTCACAGGTCAGCTAGTGGTCATATCCTCTCGATGACATCTTCCAATGGACATGAATGCTCTTGGGTAATGCGTAATCCAAGAAATTAGGGGCAACACCAGAGAATGTTGAAGGTTTTCCTTTCCTAAGGTAACTTAGCAGTTGATTCTAGGTAAAGCATGGGCTTCTAGAACATGACAAGGCACAGTGACCTCCGTCAGCTACAGACAACAAACTAGCAATTCCACACAAGTCACAGAAGTATGTAAGGCCACAGATCAGGGGCTGCAACTTCTAAAACAGGGAGCTCTACTTGTCAAACAGGTCAGACTTTCCAAACTGAATTCTCATGTGTACTAGGGTTCTCCAGAGAAACAGACCCCATAGGAGATAGCTGTATCTCACAGTGGTTGTTTCACACCATCTTATAGGAAATTTCTTGGCTTCTAGATCAGTCTAAGAAGCAGAGAAAATAGAAATTCCATTCATAGGAGGCAGCATGTGGCACCACTGGATTGTGGCAATGAGAAGTCCAGTCAATAGCACTTCGCTAGCCATGGATGTTTTCCTGTAGTTCTTTTTTGCATCAAAAGAGCTGAAGCAGGGGCGCCTGGGTGGCTCCGTCGTTGGGTGTCTGCCTTCGGCTCAAAGCGTGATCCCGGAGTCCTAGGATCGAGCCCCACATCAGGCTCCTCCGCTGGGAGCCTGCTTCTTCCTTTCCCACTCCCCCTGCCTGTATTCCCTCTCTCGCTGGCTGTCTCTCTCTCTCTCTGTCAAATAAATAAATAAAATCTTAAAAAAAAAAAAAAAAGAAGAGAGAGAGCTGAAGTAAACTGTGAATGTAATCGCTTTTTGGTTGTTGTCAGGGTGGATATGTTTTGATATATACTGATTTTTTAGATCTAATTTCAGAATTAGGCCAAGTTTCAGGAGATACATTCTCCCTTTGAAGAGGTAAATCCTTTAAAGCTGCTTTTCTCCAGGTAAAAACCACACAGGGTACTAAAATATGTGTTTTTACAGAGTCAAGTTGGGAGGTAGCTGTTATTTGTTAAGTGTAAATAATACATTCTACCAAGTCCAAATTTCAGAAGTTCTTTCAGATGTTTTTATTTCAACACTCCACTTCATTTCTATTTTAAGGCCCGGATTTGGGCGAGATGGCTGACTTTAATCTCCTTTGATTTGGATTCTACTCTGGATTTTAAGTTTCAGGTGACCTCTGTTTCACCAGGTATGGACCAGGTGTTGGAGGTTGGGATGAGGTGGGGGGAGGTGAGGGTGGATTTAGTCTTTGCTATCATCTGGCCAATCAGATGTCAGCTGCGCTGACCATCTCCTTGTCTATGATCTATGTCCCGTTCAGTTGAGCAGCTATCTCTTCCTCTTCTCAGCTACTCCTGGGCACTAATGCTGAGTCTGTTTTCAAGAGTGGTCACAGAAATCTCCCAAATCTGTCCCTCACCAGATAGTTGATTTGGCCATTTATTTTTGAAATCATGCCTGGAGCTCCTGGGAGCTCTGGGAAATGAACATAGTTTGCCTCCGTTTGATCTGACAAACGTATTTAAGAGATACTTTAGAAACATTTTTTTAAATCTAGAAAAAATCTCAAACTTACAGAAAAAAATTGCAAGAATAGTACAAAGTACCCTGTATATTCCACCCAGTTTCACTAATTTTTAGTATCTTGCCATGCTTGCTTTATCGTTCTCCCTCTATAAATACATATTTTTATGTTTTCAATCATTTGAAAGTAGGTTACATGGATCATATCACTTTACCCCACAATTTCAATATGCATTTCATAAGAACAGGAATATTCTCTTACATCTTCATAGTTCAGTTATTAAAGTCACGAACTTTAACACTGATGCAAAACTTGAATCTATAGTCTGTATTCTGATTTGTCAATATTTTATTTTCATCAATTGTCTCAGTTATGTCTTTCATAGTAATTTTTCTTTTTCTTGTCTGGGATCATGTATTGCATTTAGGTGTCATTTATGTTTAATACCATTTAATCTAGAACAATTAATCAGTTTTTCTTTGTCTATCATGTTATGGATATTTGTAAAGAATCCAACAAACTCCAGTCTATCTGGAATTCTACAAAGTATCCTCATAATAGATGGTCAGTCTCTGTTTGCCTACAATCCTGAATGAATGACATTGGGCCCTACTTGGTGTCACGTCTGGAGAATCGTAGTTTTCACGCGGCCCTTGTTGGAGATGGTAAATTTGAGCATTTGGCTAAGGTTTTGTGCTATTTCCCCACGACATCATTGTTATTCTTCCTTCTGTTATTAATATGTATATCGCAAGGAAAAATTTTGAGATTATATAATATTCTGTTTCTGATCAAAACTACCCTCCTACCTATTGGTGATGCTTACTTAAATCAGTTTTAACCACGACAACTGCAAATGGTGATTTTTTGATCCATCAGTCTTTTTCTAAGTTGATATACTAGAGCAAGGGATCTATGTATCTATCATCTATCTATCATCTATCTATCTATCTATCATCTATCTATCTATCTATCTATCTATCATCTATCATCTATCATCTATCTATCATCTATCTATCATCTATCTATCATCTATCTATCATCTATCTATCTATCTATCTATCTACCTATCTATCTACCTATTTATCTATCTATCATCTATCACCTGTCTATATCTATCATCAGTAGAGACTCATGGATCTTCATTTTATGTTATGGGTTATAAGCTCTTAATGTCCTCATTCATTTTGATGATAAAATTGCCCTACGTTTGGCCAGCAAGAACCTCACGCTTGTTCCTATGTCTTTTTGACACACCTCTTTCACTTTTGGAACACTTTTAAAAATTGTGCCATAAGATGTTCCATTCTTATCTTACACCTTCCTCACATCAGCCCTGTAATCAGTCATTTTTCCAAAGATGCTGATTCTTAGAAACCAGTTTCTGGGCCTGCAGTGTACTCTTTGCTTCTAGTGCCTTACAAAGAACAGTTAGAAACACACACACACAGAGCTGTGACCTATATAGTTTGCCTACTCCCATTCCATAAGTGTAGCTGCTTTTCTTCCACAGTGAGACCTTGACTTCCAATGACATACATTTACTCGGTCTTCCAATACACACAAAATAGTTTCAGAACTGTCATTCCTACACTACTCCAGAATATAAACAAACCAACCAAGATTTGTTTGCAGCTCTTTATTCCTCTTTAGATAAGGGTAGACAGAGTCAAAGCAGGACGTTCAGAAGTTACTTGGATTGGATCTATGGTTCTTCCCTCAGGGTAGACATTTATTTATTTATTCATTTGAAATAATGCATCTAGTTATGAGTTCTACCCATTCTTGTTGACATAATATTATTTTTTATATGTTGGACATAAATATGGTTCAAAAAAGCAAAACTACACAAAAAAGGCACTTACAAAAGGATCTCTCCATTTTCCAGACTTCATACTTCTTTCTCTTCATCCCCAATCCTTTAGATTAAACCAATTGCATTATTTTCTGATTTATTCCATCTGTGTTTATTTTGAAAAATTAAAAAGACCATGTATGCTTTCTTATTTTCCCTTTCATTTTCATATAAATCTTAAACTCTTCAGGCTGTGAGTCAGATTTAATAAGAACCTCTAAGAAAGAGCACTTAGCTCTAGTTACCTCAGTGGTATCCTATATATACTGGAAATCACTCTCATCATTTCGTGAAGATATTTCTTATTCTTTTTTCACAGATGCACAATATTCTAACCCATATGTTTTCCCATTTAGGTAGTTTCCAGTATTTTATAATTACAGGGAATGCTGTAGTGAATCACCTTCCACATAGGTATTTCTGTGTGGTTGGAAATATAATTTCAGTGCAAATTCTTAGAGGAAGAATCAGGTGTCCTTGGGGAAATGCCTGACTTTGGGCTTGGAGCAAGAAAGGTTTGAAATAATTTGAATGTCTTGTGACAGAAAGTAAGAAAGTGCCCTGAGAGTGATGGAAGCATGTCAGGAAGACCCAGAGGCGAGCCCAGATGAGCTCCCACTGGCCCCATCTGGATCTGTTGGAGCCTCTAATAATTAAGGGTCCAAGGGTAAATGTAAGTGTAGTTCTGCTTCATGTTGATGAACTCCCATCACAGAGGTTGTGCTGTTGCGTTGTGGTCCCACCAGCAGCACATGGCCGTGCATACTTCTCCACTTTTGACAGCAGACGGTATCATCAAGATTGTGATTTTTGTCAGTCTGATGATGAGAATCTCACTATAGTTTTAATTTGCATTTCTCTTACTCTGGAAGAGTTTGAACATCTTTCCATAGATATTTTTACATAGTTTTTGTTAAATGTTCTGATCTGTTTCCCATTTTTCTCTAGGATTTGTGGTCTCTGTTCTCTTAATTTTTTAAAGTCACCATTTGTGCAGTAGGATATGAGTCATTTACCTCTCATATGTGTTGTAAATGTTCTCTTCCAATTTGTCATTTGGCTTTTGACCTTGCTCATGTTCTTTTTAAAAATTTTGGCCAAAATGAAGTACTTAAAAACTTTGTATATAGTTAATATATCAATCTTTTCGCTTTTTTGCATATCTAGACTTTCTGTTATCATTAGAAAACCTTCTCCCACTCTCAGGCTGTAGAGAAATTCACTCGTGTTTTCTTCTAGCCCTCATATGGTTCCCTATATTACATTTAGATTGCTGAGTGATTGGGACCTTACCGGGAGATTTCTTTTTTTCTCCATTGCATTGCATTAGCTTGGTTTATAATCCTCTTCCATTTTGCTTTTTAACATCTGCATTCTTACTGACAGCCTTCATTTTCCTTTTATCCCAGTTTGATGTTCATTTCCTATTTGTATTGAGGATGAGGTCAAAAAAGAACTCCATGGATCTACCTTCCCCATTTTGCTGTTTAGGACCTAGAGCAGTGTAGTTGGTACTAACCAATAAAAATGTAATGTGAGTCACATAGTGTGTATGGTTATGCTTTTTACTAACCACGTAAAAAAAATTGAAAGAAATAGGCAAAAATCATTTTAATAGTATATTTAATTTAACCCAACAAATCCAAAGTTTATCATTTAGTATGCTAAAATACATTATACTGAATGGTCATCTCTTAAAAAATGACCTTAACATATTTTATGGAATTATTTACTTTTTTCACATTAAATCTTCAAAATCTGTTGTGTATTTTACACGCAGCCACCTCAGATGGAACTAGCCACGTTCGAGTGCTGGGAGCCATATGCGCCCCACGGAGTGGCACAGACCTAGATAATCCTGCTTATTCTCATGGAAGATATTATATATCAGAGCAGTTTATCTAGCATCAGGAACCTGGGACACTTGGTCGAGAAGGAAGATATTAAATGGTGGTTCGTCAGTTCTGTGAACTTAGGAATCCCTGGATGAGACTTGTGAGGGCATAGTTCTCCAAATAAGGGGCAAAGATCATATATGTGGCTTCCCTTTTTTGTTTTTCTTACAAGTGCTCCTAAGAGTCTTACCATGCTGCTGTCAGTATGCGCAACTGGAAGATTATTTTTTTTAAAGATTTTATTTATTTATTTGACAAAGATAGAGACAGCCAGCGAGAGAAGGAACACAAGCAGGGAGAGTGGGAGAGGAAGAAGCAGGCTTCCAGTGAAGGAGCCTGATATGGGGCTCGATCCTGTAATGCCGGGATCACGCCCTGAGCCAAAGGCAGACGCTTAACGACTGAGCCACCCAGGCACCCCACAACTGGAAGATTATTGTGATGGTTGTTTATATGTGGGCAGGGGCTTTAGTACATGCATGATGGTGGAAAGCTTACTTCTTTGGTGTTTGTGCTGACAACATCATTAATAAAATATTAAGATTCCACAAACCTGATTGGTTTTGGTTACCCTGATAGTTTCAGGAAGGTCATGGCCACTAGAAAGGAATCCTAATGTGGGGAAAAGAAGGAGTCATATTTAAATCAATCCTTAAGTTTTTGGAGAGATGACTGGGTACCATTTTCCATGTGGGTCAATTTCACAACACCTACTTCTTCAAAAACAGTGACTAGTCATTCTTAACTGAAATAAAAAGCTTCCTGAATGAAGATTATGTGCTGACACTGAGCAATGTTTGTCCTGTGATCACTCTGTAGTCCAGGACACACTTTGAAAATGCACCATGGGTTATAAAACCACTGCAATATAGGATATCACAAACTGGGGGACAGAAGAACAAATAAAAACTTGCTGGTAAATTCTAAAGGATGTGCTAAGGCTCGCAGAGTGTTCTCGGTCTCGCATCCACAACCTTTTGGGAATAAAAGCTAAGGACTGAAAAGCTGCACATAAGCACATCTGCAGGATATTTGCTTACCATCTGAGGGCAGACTGAAGCCTGAGTGTTGAGGAACCCCAGGATGGGATGGGTGTAGGGGACCGATTCAGTATTGTATCTTATTCAGAGCAAACTGTAGTGTATTGGGCTAAGGAGAGACAAAGACAGCAAACTTCTAAGGTCAGAAAGAAATAGCCATCTTTATTTGATCAGTTAAGGAACTGAAGATCGGAATCTTGAGTCAAACTTGTTTATTAAATGCTCATAGTGACCAACAGTGTGAGGGGAAGGCTTTAAAAGAAGAAAAATACATACATCTTACCCTCAAGGAAGAAAGCAGAGAATAAGATAACATAGTCTATAATCAAATGTGAGCTGTTGTAGTATAGATTTACAATTACAGACCAGACTGCAACATCATTTTTGTTTATTTTTATTTTTTGAAAATTTTTATTTTTATTTATTTTTTTAATTTTTTATTATGTTATGTTATTCACCATATAGTACTTCATTAGTTTTTGATGTAATGTTCCATGATTCATTGTTTGCGTATAACACCCAGTGCTCCATGCAATACGTGCCCTCCTTACTACCCATCACCAGCCTATCCCAGTCCCCCACCCCCCTCCCCTCTGAAACCCTCAGTTTTGTTTCCCAGAGTCCGTAGTCTCTCGTGGTTCATTCCCCCTTCCGTTTACCCTCCCTTCATTCTTCCCTTCCTTCTCCTACCGATCTCCCTGCTATTCCTTATGTTCCACAAGTGAGTGAAACCATATGATAATTGTCTTTTTCTGCTTGACTTATTTCACGGGTCTGGAGGAGACTATGCTAAGTGAAAAATAGTATTTTTAAATACTAAGGAGATATATATTACATAGGATATACTGATAGGGCTTACATGGTATTACTTCTGATTATCCATAAATAAATTGATAATCAGGGATCATAAATTCACGATGACATTTTGCTGAAGGGGCCACCATTTAAAACTTCCCAGCCTAGTTCCTTCTGCTGTTGCAAAAAAGTTGCTTGGTAGTCATGGGGGAGCAGCTGCAGGCAAGCAGTCAACTTTCCAAAGCTGTCCAGGAAGGATGCTATGTCTTTGGGCTAAGATATTCTGGGAATAAAAGCCTGCTGACTTTGGCTGAACCCGGTGAAACAGTGTGACTGCCGACTGCAGTATGTTCTTCTCAGAGCATCTAACATCAGGGTCTGTGTTGCAAAGAAAGGCATTTTGTTTTGTTTTCTGACAGCTATGGATCCTGGAGAGTTGGTCTCCTGGGTCACTCATCCTGAATGCAAACTGAGAGTATCTTCTATTTCCTCCTGGAACTTCACACAAAAATAAAAAAGCAGTGTTACAGACTGCAGTCCCAGATAACCCAAACTCCAGCTCTAGTTACTCTGTGTTTTCACAGAACGGCATTTCCCGGGAGAGACCTGGAGCACACTCGCCTTTTGTCAGAGCACGGATCTTAAAAATCCCATCTGTGTAGAGAAGATATTGTTTGGTAACATAAGGAGTCAGCCAGAACAAAGAGTCAGGAGATACAGTTCAGTTCAAACTCTACCACTGATTGGCTGCCTGGCCTTGGGCACGTCTTTCATCCTCTAGTGCATAGATTCAGTGGGATGGTGGATGGTTAAGGGACATAGTGGTGTTCTGAACAGTGACTGATACAAAGTAGATATTAGCTGAATTAGACTATTTCTGGGGGCGCCTGGGTGGTTCACTTGGATAAGTGTCAGCCTTGGGCTCAGGTCATGATCCCAGGGCCCTAGGATCAGGCCCCATGTTGGTTGAGGGGGTGGGGGTGGGGGTCCCTGCTCAACAGGGAGTCCTTGCTTCTCACTCTGCCTCTCTCCCTGCTCTCTCTCTCAAATAAACAAAAAAAAACCTCTTTTTTTAAAGAATAATATTTCTGGAATTTCCCTCTTTTCCCTTCTATTGAACCATTAGAATAGAAATGCCTCCATAGATATATAGAAATTAAAGACAATACAAAAGGACCATAGTTGTTTAGAGCTGCCTGGGACTGACAAGATGGAAATATACACAGAGGGTTTTTCCCAGTCTCGTGCTCCTTCCTCCAGAGAGGCTGCCTTTGCCAAGAGCAGCACCCATCAGCAGCAGCAGAAATAAGCCACAGTGACCCCAGGGCTGGAAGTGTTAGGTTTCCATGTCAGAGGGGCACATGGGGGTGTCAGGAACGGTCAGGCTGGAAAAGACACTAAGGCAAACAGGCCGGGGCTTGGGCAGGAATGAGGCGGTCTAAGAAGGGTGGAAGCGAATGGACCAGTGATCTGAGACCTGAGTGGCTAGGGATGGAACTCTGGGTAAAATTCCCCTGCAGCGACATTCAAAATTTCTCAATCTGGAGTAATGTGTGTGATTATTTGTAACGAAAGTACACTTTTGCTTCTGCAGGCTGCAGTGGAAGGAGACGGATGTGGTTAGAGAGCCTCAGTATCCCTCGCTGCCCCGCATACGGGCATCCCTGCACTCCATTGCTCTGGAGGACAGGATGCCCTCTTGCCAGGTGCTTGGCAGAGACGCTGTTCTATTAACTGCAACTCCTTTTCTTTTCTGCTTTATTTCATCTCTCCTTTTCTTCTTGCTCGGAGGAATTCTCATTTTGGATGAACTATTGCAAGTAAAATGATCATTCTGCAAATGGCCTACTCCTTAAGCAGGAACTCTAAATATTTTTGTATCCTGTTAATAGCTTTTCTTGAGTGCTTACTCTATATTAGGTGCTACATTCAGTTCATTATTTACATGAAGCATGTATTTCATCCACACGGGTCCTTATGATTATATCTGTTGACCTGACGATTTCCACAGAAGAGGACATGGAAGATAACATGAGATGTAGTCCGTGAAAGGCAGAGCTGGGATGTGAAGCCCTGTAGCCTCTAAGGCCCCGTGGCTCACAGCCACCCTAACCTGCTTGGCTCCAGTCTGGGGCTTCCTGCATCTCCCACATCAGCAAACCAACCAGCTAGAGCCATATTCAAGTGATTCCACTAAAGCCCTGTGTTATAGCCTGCAGTAGATTCAGAGAGCACCTTGTTTCCCCGTCACTTTTTTTTCCTTTTAAAGATTTATTTATTTATTTTGAGAGAGAGAGAGAGAGAGAAACTCAAGCAGACCACTCCGAATGTAGAGCCCCGCATGGGGCTCGATCTCAAGACCCTGCAATCAGGACCTGAGCTGAAACCAAGAGTCAGACTCTCAACTGACTGAGCCACCCAGGCGCCCCACTTCCCCATCACTTTTAATTCCACTCCTTAAATGCATCGCACACCCTTGCTCTGCCTGTTTTCCATTTTATGCATCATCAGTGTCTAACGTCCTGCCTATGCTCTCTTCCCCATGTAGGCTTTTGGGCTTTCTTTTCAACTCTGTTGTTAGGACTCTGCCCCTCGTGCCCCCGTTCTGGTTTTCTCACTTGTGGCCCCTCCATAGACCTTGTCCTGTTGGCTCTTTGTGAGTTGCTCCAGTCTTCTTGACACCCACCCCATTCCTAGGACTTGATCTACTGTCCTCGAGCAAGCCTCAGACCCTTCAACTTGCCCGTAGAAGCGAACCTCGTATCTGTTTCCCTTTGCTGATGGCATCTTTTTAGAGAATCTACCATTTCTTATGCAACCACTGTGATTATTTCATCACTAGGAGGTTTGGGGTGGTTACAGAGTCCACGAGTTAGGAAATGTATAGCCCTTGGACATGAAACGGAGACTGTACATCTTGCATTTTTACTTTTTAGAGGCATTCATGATGGATTCATTGTTCTGCTGCCTAATATTTTGTATGGTCTTGGGCGTGTTGCTTACCCCCTCTAAATCTGGATGTAAAATGGCAGGAAAAAAATCCTACCACACAAGGACCCTGTGAAGATAAAATAATGCATGTAAAGCACTCAGCACAGGGTCTCCCTTATTATACATCGTCAACAAACAGTAACTGGTGTCAACATTTATATTATAAAATTCTGGCTTTATCTAATTTTCTTCTAAGCCAGAGTTTCCCAGTCCCAACGACCTCAGTCCTTACAAACACATATGCATGAGCCTCTACAGGAAATCCTGGATGCGAAGCAGCACTTTAACTTCCAGCATAAACCACGATGGACAAATCATCTGGACTCTGATCCTGAGGAAAGTTTAAAAAAAAAACTGTGAAAGCTTCCCACCTTATTCAGAGTCGTTCTAATTAATGAAGCTTCATTTCTCTCTATTGTGTGGGTTCCTATGAATGGGAGATGAGTGTTTTTGAAATTCTATCATGTCAATTGGTTTATGAAGAATATTTTCATAAAAATGAATCTTCAAAGATTCTCAACTAGCATATAGCTCCAGTTATAATTTAAGAGGAGGGAGGGGAAGACATTGAAAAGGGACCATAGTGATTAGTCAAGACAGATTAGTCATTCTGTTCTGATTGTTTTTTATACAAAGCTCACTTTTTGGATAAAGGAAATAAACTTAAGGAAAGAAGACTAAGAGGTGATTCTTCAGGGAGACACCTTATATATGGAGACAGATGGATAGATGTCATGGAGAGGGAGAGAGAAGGGGCGGGAAGAGAGGGAGCCTTCAAGGTAGAACCGTATAGCAACATTTGGAGTGTATCAGATGCTTTTTCCATGTGATGTATTAGAATTACATTTGACTCTGTAATGCTCTTTTCATTCTTTTTCTGACTTTGAAAAGTCCAATTCTCTATCCTATGTATTGCATGGAATGGATGATGTAATAAAACAAAAGAGGCTATAACACTAATTGAAGGCAGACCTGTGTACATGTTCAACTTTCAGCTTATTTTTTTGAATGGAAATACTAATACTTAAACATTTCTACTTTAGAGTTAGCTAGTAACTGATCATTTGTGAAAACTCTTTGTAAGCTGAATCACACACTTGACAGCTGTATCCCTTACCTTCTTGAATGAGTCCTTTTCTTTCTTTCTTTTCTTTCTTTCTTTCTTTCTTTTCTTTCTTTCTTTCTTTCTTTCTTTCTTTCTTTCTTTCTTTCTTCTTTCTTTCTTTCTTTCTCTTTCTTTCTTTCTTTCTTTCTTTCTTTCTTTCTTTCTTTCTTTCTTTTTCTTTCTCCCTCTCTCCTCTTTCTTTCTTTCTTTCTTTCTTTCTTTCTTTCTTTCTTTCTTTCTCTTCCTTCCCTCCCTCCCTCCCTCCCTCCCTCCTCCCTCCCTCCCTCCCTCCCTCCTTCCTTCCTTCCTTCCTTCCTTCCTTCCTTCCTTCCTTCCCTCCTCCTCTCCTCTCCTCTCCTCTCCTCTCCTCTCCTCTCCTCTCCTCTCCTCTCCTCTCTCCTTTCCCATCCCAGACATGTTGCACTTTCTCTTGACTCCGTGGCATCAGTCATGCTTTCCCTTTTTTAAAAAATGTCTTTCAATCCTCTGCCCATTTATCCAATCTCTTCTTCCAAGACTCAGTTCAAATTCTTGCTCTACAATAATGTCATCATCTCCCCAACTCCAAATTCCATCGCATCTAATACCTGAACCATATGATTCATGTCAATTTTTTTTAAGATCTCATGCTCATCTTTTGTTCTAAAATTCTGGCTTGATTAACCGTGCATTAGGCTGATCATGGATTATGCATCCCACTGGTGATTATATGATTATATTGCATCTTGAGTCCAGTGTTAAGTCTGTCCAACTAGATCTTGAGTAGAGTAGTGACTCCATCTTGCATCCTTCTAGCAGTGCATACTTTGGCTCCTTCAGGCTTACTTTTGTTCCACAGGCTAGTAGACTTCAAGATGTCCCCCACAACCCCCAAGTTAATAGGTTGTTGGTTTCACTTTGTTATTTTTGCTCCACTTGTCTCTGTTGGTAATCCAGTCTCTAAGAAACATTGTTGAGATAGCCAGCACATCTTTAGCTCTGCAATTCTGGGCACATAGCTTAACCTTCTTAAGACCCGTTTCTTCAGCTCTCCCTATTTTTAGGGATTTTAATTGTATCAATTTCAGAAGGCTGGTTGTGATCTTTCAATGAGGGTTCTATGAAGAATAAATGAGGTAGTACATGAATCATGCCTACAGTAATAAGAGCTTACTACCATCTCAGGCATAGGTCAAAGTGCATGCTGCTCATATATTAGCTCGTGAGAGGTTAGCAGAGTTTACTACGGTGCAGGTTAATATAAATGGAGTCACACAGCTAGGAGGTGGCAGAGTGAGGACATGGATGTAAGCATCGGACTCTAGAATCTGGGCTTTTAATCACTGTGTACTCAATATAACTGTGATTCAAACCTTGAGCACATTGGAAATGTTACTTTCTACTGTTGATGCAGAAAATATAAATCCCCTCAAAACAAAATGAAAAAAAGATTTACATCAAAACATTGATGCTTAAGGAGGACAGAGAATCTTTTGGATCACTTTAAGTAAGAATAAAGATACAAAACCTCTTTCTCTTAAGATTTTATTTATCTATTTGAGAGAAAGAACACAAGTGGTGGGAGGAGCAGAGAGGGAGAAGCAGGCTCCCTGCTTAGCAGGGAGCCTGACACAGGGCTTGAACTCCAGACCCCAAGATCATGACCTGAGCTGAAGCCAGATGCTTAAGTGACTGAGCCACCCAGGTACCTCAAGATACAAAACCTCTTGACTGGGAAGACCATGAGAGCAGCATGGGAGACTGTACCTTGCTCTTGCCTGGCAGCAACATAGCCCACTTGGGCTGAAGTCATTCTATTTACCTCATAAGTAATGACCACTTGTAAGGCATGCTTCACTCTTTGCTTATCAAGGTAAAGTTAGCTGTAGTGTTCTTTGAGGCCAGGCAAGGGTCGAAGAGCTAATTCTTTTTCTGTGAAAAATAGCCCTATTTTCTAAAAAGGTGATCTTCCCTGGGCTTGATTATGAAGGCCCAAAGCTAGCTCTTGAGTCAAGTTTAAAAACTGTGTCCTTATTTAGTACGTAGCACCTGTGCGCACCAGCGATGTCTTGCTGCTCATGAGCTTGCTAACATGCCGACTTCCAACTGCTGACTTTCACCCATTAAGTTTTGCTTCTGTAAATTCCTTGACAACTTTGGGGGGAAAAGTATTGACAGATAACAATGTTGCAGTTTATCAACTTGAGAGACATGTATTCATTGCTTACTCCGTGCACATGGTGACCGGGTGCTCTGGGGAAGAGGCACAAGCCATCTCTGGGGAAGATGGGACAAGCCATCAGCCACCCCCACTCTGAGCTCCACACAATGGTGCAGCCCTCATTTGAAACTAAAGCTATTTTTTACTCTTCATCATTAAGGGGTTGTCTTCAAGCAAATTTTTGTAATAAATGTCTTAAGACTGTCCCTCTCTAATTACAGGCTTTTCTTTCCTTTTTATTTTTGCTCCTTGGGTCCCCTGATCTGCTCTTTCTCATAGCACTAAATGTCCACGCCATCAGCTACGGAGCTTCCCCCCGTTTCAAGCTCCATACTCTGGACTCCACCTTCCCTTCCACCACAAAAAGGTACCTGTCCTGCTCTCTCTTCCCAGGGAATATCACCTTTTGCTGGCAACTCTGACAAACCAATACGGACTTGAGGTTACTAAGTGATAGCACCTAAGGATGCTCTTCCCAATGAACATATTTACATATTACATATTAACATATTTACATAAAATTAGCATTTATGTTCTTAAGTACAAGTGATTAGTAGTCAAATTTCTGAAGAGTATCAAGGGCCAGGGAGGTGGGGGGAGATATTTGAAGCACAGCATTCAAAATTTTAGTAGAGATGACCTTCCTAAGGACCAACTTTAGGGTGGGAAAGAAGCTCTAAGGAAGCCCCGATGAATCTCAGAATTAGGGTTCTTTCATTATAATACCTCCTTCCCCTGCACCTAACCCCGGGGGTAATAACTACCCCTACCAAACCACTCTCCTGGCTCCGGTTAAGCTTGGTAGTCATAAGCTAACTTCTCCCAAACAGATCTTCAGTAACTGATAAGGGGAGACCAAAAAAAAAAAAAAAAAAAAAACCAAAACAAACAACAAAAAAAATTACATAAAATGAAAACAGAATTCAAATAGTCATTTTTTCCCCCAAAATATTAGATTCTTGTAATAAGAATCTATTTTGCTATGTTCTAGTCCCAAAGGAACAATGACACTTGGCAGGCATCTTGCTTGGTAGGATAGACATGCTAGGCCCTTCCCAGGCTGCCCTTGATATCTCCTAAATGCCCCTGTGGCCCTTGGTGAAGGGGTGAGCATAGGTCGGCTTGTTTGCACCAGGTGACCCTTCTCTCTCTTGGCCTTAAGCGACTGAACCAAGAAGGAACAATGACCTGAGGATGCCTTTCAAAAGAATTTGCAAAACAAGTAGGAATTAAAGACGGTGTTGAACCCGGAATCACATGGTGGCATAGAGTTGGGGTCAGAGCTGATGTCATGGAAACTAAAAGCCAGGAACAAATCTATGTCAGATAGAAGAAGCTATAATAAAATAGCTAACATTTATTGGGTACTTACTTTATCCTTGTGACAGTTCCTTTCATCTTCATAACCACCCTATAGGACAAGTATTGTTATCTTCATCATCAGAGGTTTCGAATGATTTTCCTAAAGTCACACACACACAGACACACACACACAGAAGTAAGACTCACTAGAATTTCAAACCCAAGTAACCTTTGGTTCCAAAGAGAGTTCTAAAATTTTCTAAACTAAGTTACCCTTCTAAGCAGGAGTTGAGAGCCTTCACAGACTGCCCCCCCCCAAAAAAAAGAGGACTCATACAATGAAGGATAGGGAAGAACTGAACTGGGCAAATCAATTAGAAGTTTACTGTAATGGTTCACATGGAAAATGATGAGGGACAGGAAGATGGAGACAGATGTGGAGACATCATTTTGGAGATAAACAAGAGCTAGTGATAAAGTAGTCACAGGACAAAAAAGAAAAGAGATTAAATGTCATTAGGAGTTTCACAGCTCAGGGGACTAAGTGAATGGGCTTATTAATTACACAAAATAGCTTTGAGCACTCATTATATGCCATGAAGAAGAATGAGAGATGAAGTTTCTGCCAGAAGGAATTTCCCTTCTGGCATGGGGTTCAGACGGTCAATAAACTCATACATGAAGTAATTTCAGATGGTGTCAGAATGCCAAGTAAATCAAGTCGATGATGGGAAGAAAGTCCCAGTAAGGAGGGTACAAGGGCTGCTTTAGGTGGGTGGTTGGGGATAGCCTATTCTCAAGGAAAACATTTGGGAAGAGCCTAAAAAGTAGAGAAGCAGTGAATTATGTGGAAGTCTGATGAAATATGTTTCAGGCAAGAGGATTTGCAATGGTGGTGGTGGTATGAGAGAGAGAGAGGCAGGTGCCAGTGTGGTTGGAATACCATGAGTGAAGGACAGTTAGCAGCACATGACATCAGTGAGGGACACAGCAGTCAGATAATGTGGGGTCCTGTAAGCTTGAGTAGGAGTTGAGTAGAATACAGTGGAGGAATTGAAGTAGGAGAAGGACACGACTTATGTTGTGGAAAGTTCACTCTGGCTGCGTTGGTGAGGAGCAGATGGCAGGAAGACCCAGGTGGGAGCAAGGAGACTATTTTATTGGCTATTTGCAGAGATGAGTGTGGTTTAGACCAGGTGCTGGAAGGTGTGACATTGGAATATACCCTGAAAGGGGATCTGAGGGAACTGATCAGTGCACTGGATGTTGGGGAAATGGGCACAGCAAAAGAGAAGATGCTGAGTGAAATCAAGGTTGGCTCTTAGATTTTTTATCTAAGCCACGGAGGGAATGACAGTACCATTCACTGAGTCAAGAAAGTAGTTTTGGGGGAGAAAATTAAAAGTTCTCTCTCTCTCTCTCTCTTTTGAAGATTTTATTTATTTATTTGACAAAGAGTGAGCAAGAGCACTAGCAGGCAGAGGGAGAAGGAGAAGCAGGCTCCCCACTGAGCAAGAAGCCCAACACAGGGCTGGATCCCAAGACCCTGGGATCATGACCTGAGCCAACTGAGACACCCAGGTGCCCCAGTTCTCTCTTTTTTTTAAGATTTTATTTATTTATTTGAGAGAGATACAGAAAGTAAGAGAGAGAGAGAGAGAGAACAAGTGGTGGGAGGGGCAGAGAAAGAAACAGACTCCCTGCTGAACAGGGAGCCTGATGTGGGGCTTTATTCCAGGACTCTAGAATCATGATCTGAGCTGAAGTCAAACACTTAACCAACTGAGCCACCCAGGCACCCCACGAGTTCTCTTTTGCCTATCAGATCTCTGAAGGGTAACAGATTATATCACCCCAAAATAAGGCACTTTGACATAAGGGTTATTTTGAGTTGAAGGCAACGGAGAGGAAGCAGATATAAGGAAAGCTCTCTTCATTCTCCTATTTGTGTAAAAGCACGACATACATCAACAAAGGTGCTCTTCTTCACCCCTCTATCAGGAAGGGAAGAGTTAATCCCCAAGACAACTTTAGACCCTATCAGCCTGGAAAAGTCACCAGATGAATCTATGTAATAAGCTTTACTAACTAGCCTTTATCTCCTCCCTTGGAAGTCTAAAACTGCTCTCCTTTGTCCCATCATTTCTTCACAAATGTATTGTTCTTTGTTGAAGATGCTATATAAATTGCAATTCTAAGCCACTTCAGGAGTCACTCATTTTTTTCCTTGGTATCCCTTATGTGTACATAAGGCATGCATGTTAATAATGTGTTTGTCTTTCTCTTGTTAATCTGTCTTTTATTAAAAGAGTCTCAGCCAAGAACTCGGAAGGGTAGAGGGAAAATTATTTTTCCTCCCTACGTATTTAAGCAGGTAAGCAGTTGGATACGCCGTGGTACTTCTGAAAGTGGTGTGGGCTGGGAAATATCTATGTAAGTCATTGGCATACAGTTGGAAGTTCAAGTCTAGGAGGTGGATGAGTCCTGAATTTAGATACAGAGAACAGAGCCTGCATTGATACCTGGGTCACTCCAGCATTTAGAAGTCTGGAAGAGGGAGTCTGGCATGGAGCTTAAGAAGGAAGCAGCCAGAGAAGCAGTTTTTGAGAGATGAGTTAGAGGAAATAGGGAAGTTAAGCATCAGCAAGAATAATGGTTAAATAAATCTCACACTTGATTTAAAGTTTTCAGTGACAACAATGTAACAATAGGATGCTAACAAGAGCATAATTTTGCAGTTATGAGGGCATGACAACACTTATGGTGTGAAGTGCCTGTTGTTTTACCGTGGACATTTTGACAGCCATGAAATCACACCGAAATGGTATTGGCTCCCCCACGTCCTATGGAACTTGCTCTCTTGTGTGGAGGGACTAGAGTTTCCAGGTGTGATCTGTGAAACCTAGGGATTCTCCAGTTACAGAAGGACAGAGAAAGAGGGAGGAAAGTAACATTTATTGAGGCAGGCATTATGCTATGTGCATATGTATTTTATCTCATTTTTTACCCTTCCACAATCCCATGAGGGAGGTATTGCTACACTATTTTTATGCTCAGAGAAATTAAGGAAATTATCCAAGGTCGAAAACTTATCAGTGGCAGAGCTGGCATCAATATCCATCGCTCTGATTCTTTGCCCAGTTTTATTTCCAACACATCACGTTACTTTTAAATGTACTTATCTCACAAGGCCCATTTTTGAGTATTTTTGCCTTGATATAAGAGAGAGATAAAAATCTTTCATTTATTAGCAGTGCAGTGTGGAGTTTCGTTTTTCCATCCAAATCATATCTCAGGAGGCACTCACTTCCCTGGAATAGGGCCTTTGGGTCTGGGATAATTTCGTGAGTGAGTTATAGAAAAATATGCCTCGATTAGAGTAGGCTTGAGCCTCAATTTAATTATTTCTGCTAAAACACTGAAGAAGGGGGAAGCTGTCACTATAAAACACTCTTTCCCATTGCAATGCTGTTCTTCGCCTCTCACTGCATTTTGACAGGAGTAGGTCTATTTTAAAGTAACCAACCTAAAATTTTAACAAAACCACCGTCTTCTGAGGGAAATCGTTAATTTCAAAACTGAAGTTCATCTTGAAAACTCTGAAAGATACTTCATAATAATTTCTCATAAAACAAAAATTGGAAGCCTCTTACAGGAACTGTGAAATGAGATTTCCTTTTGCAACAAAGCAAGTGCCAAATGTTATCCAAGATTATTGCACTGCACTCCTGATGCTAGAGAAATAATAACATCTCCAGTCATGGTAAGAATGTGGGGACTCATGAGCGTGTTAATTAAATTCACTTATGTAAGTCTTTGAAATTCTGAAAGGCAAGGGTGGAGGCTAGAAATCATCTAAGAAAGTTGTTCCAACTTAGAAATCATGTAAGCAAGCACAGGAGGGTTGTTTCAGTAAAAGCCTGGGTCATGGGAATTCCAGAGGGAGAAATGAAAGGCAGGGCATGGACCAGAAGCCAAATATTGATAAGATGGTATTTGGCTCCAAGATGGCAGCAGCCATTTCTGTTTTGTTTTTGTTTTTTTTCACTGCCTTATATTCTGGCACATACCAGGAATTCAGTAAATAGTTGTCGAATGAATGAGGGAGGGAGGGAGGTCTTTTGAGTAAATACATTAATATATCTAAAAATAACTCCGGAGAGAAAAATGTAGCCTTTTCAAACCTACGAAAGCATTTTCACACTCACTGAATGATCAAACTGGAGTTTCAAGTGCTGTGTCATGTGGCTCAGCTGTTTGGGGGGGCACCAAACTGTTTACTTTCCTATGTAGGGGCATATCTCCGGTGAATGCAAGGATAGGGAAGGAAAGATGGCAAAAAGACATGGAGACAGAGAGGAATTGCCAACTTCTGAATGCAAATGGACCAAAAGACCCAAACGGAAGGTAGATCACATGACCCCGCCCTTACCTCTAAAACCAAAGTGACCTTTATTTAGAGGTACTAATATACTAAAGTTATATTCAGAAATATTACAGAATAAAGTATAAATCTATTGAATATGAAAGACTTTAAGCAATGCTTTTTTTTTTTTTTTGCATTTAAAAATCTAATTATTTCCAGTCTACTTTAAAGATCCCTTAGGATTTTCAAATATCAAAGAAAACTTTTCCCTTTTTCCCTGCTAGGTTCTTGGGCTGATCTAATAACTAAATTGATATAAGACAGTGTAGGGGCCAAGGGCAGGCCACCCAAAACGTACCACAGTGGCATATTGATTATTTTGTATTGAAGCTTCTTGGGAAGCAGCCCGTACAAGGACTCTCAGGCCCTCCTCTGTCTGTCTGAAAGTGTGAAATAAATCTCCTGTGTGGATCGTGCCCTCCCTGCCCTAGGAGGTAAAAAGACATCCTTATCACCAGAGAGAGAAACTTTAAAGACAGGAAAGCTGTGAGCTGTGGAAACAAACCTTGTTACTTTTTTACTAATCTGCTCCCTCAGCTCAAATTCCACTTAGAATTCCTTATTAATAAAAGCTCTCAAATATCTGTGCTTTTTTTTTTTTTTAATCCTGTGAGTTCCTCACAAATTTATAGTCTCTGTCTAGGAAGTATAAAAACTGCCTGCCTTGGTCATTTCTCGATGTCTCAATTTCATTATTTGGCCTCTGTGCACACATAGTAAAACTTTGGGTTTTTTCCTCCTGTTAATCTGTCTCATGTAAACTTAATTCTTAGTCCAGCTGAAAGAGCTTGAAGGGCAGAGTAAGAATTTTTTCTTCCATACAACAGATTAACAGGAGAAAAACAAATTGAATTTTTTACATACGGAAACCCCATAAAAATATTAGACTCAAATATGTGACCAAAATAGAAAACTTTTTTATCTTTTAGACAAAGAAACAATAGATTTGTGAAGCATTGACAAGACAAAGGAGTTTGGGCTTGCGGTAACAAAGTTTGTTCATACGTACTTCCTGGCCGTGAATTCCCTATTTCCCGTGATAGGGATGCCCTCTCTCCTCCTGGTACGGGGGGGGGGGGTACTTTTCACGTGAGAGAGTATTCCTCAAGCAACTTCAAATCAAAATAATCAGTTTGCCAAAATGGCATATTTTCGGGTGATGTATTCCACAACTCTTCAGGAAAGAAACTCGAAACTTGTATTTAACCTCCTTGTATTTGTTTGCCCATTCTGCAAAGATCCAGGTATGAACCATGGCTTAACTTGGAAAGACCAAAAATCATGCTAGTAAGCATTTCAGAATTAAATTATTCTTCAGAACAAGATCATTTTATTTAATTTCAGTTTTTTTTAAAAAAGAGATTGACAGTTGCCATCTTCCTATTTTTTTAAAGATTTATTTATTTGAGAGAGAGAGCACAAGTGAGAGGGGCAAAGGAAGAAGGAGAAGAAGAGGGAGAGAGAATCTCAAGCAGACTCTGTGCTGAGCTCAGAGCTCGATGCGGGGCTCTATGTCATGACTCTGAGATCACGACCTGAGCCGAAACCAAGAGTTGGACGCTTAACCGACTGAACCACCCAGGCCCCCGTTGCCATCTTACTGTTTTAATATCATTTCAGTTTTCATCACTGGCTTACAAAATACCAGGAGATAATATTTAAAAATCAGTAGCTGTTTGTCTCCTATCATTGAAAATCCTGTGCTAAATATGTGCTGAATCATCATTCCAGTTGATGCTGCCGATGAATGTTCATATTTGATTTTGTTGGAGGAGATAATTGGAAGGATGTGACCTGCAGTTGACCCAGTGGAAGGCTCCTCACCCCTCCCCTGTCCTCGAAGTGTACGTTCCACCCACCGTTCCCACGGTTGACCCAGTGGAAGGCTCCTCACCCCCTCCCCTGTCATCAAAGTGTACGTTCCACCCACCGTTCCCACGGTTGACCCAGTGGAAGGCTCCTCACCCCCTCCCCTGTCCTCGAAGTGTACGTTCCACCCACCGTTCCCATAGTTGACCCAGTGGAAGGCTCCTCACCCCTCCCCTGTCCTTGAAGTGTACGTTCCACCCACATTCCCACAGTGGGAGGTGGTCCAAGGACAGCCTCGAGAGAGTGAGGTGTTGTTGAGATCATCTGGATGATATACCTGACTAAACCCCTTTAAGAAGGGTCCAGCAGGCAGGTGTGGAGATCAACCCTCTTTGTTCCCTTGACTATCAAACCTGCTACCTACCGATCTAGAGAGCTCTGCTTCTTTTTTCATCTCTCCTTGCCCTTTGCGTACGGGGGACAGTTTGTGAGCCAATGGCTTTATGCCCAACATTGAAGAAAGTTGTTTTTGATGCTGTTGGACCTTATGCCTTGGTTTTCAAGTTCTCCGAACAACCTTTGGGGCTCCCTGACTTGTCAAGATCTGTTTTTTTTTGGGTTCCATTTCTATATATCTTACTCTTTCCTAGCAAACAGCAATCCTAGAGGAGTTATCAGGTAGGATTCATAGAAACGGTTCGACCACCTGGAAAAATGGCATTTTGGTAAGGCTTTTTCAAAACAAGGCGAAATGATTGAATGGTGTTTTTTTGTTTTTGTTTTTGTTTTTTGTTTGTTTGTTTTCAGGAACTGTAAGTGGGTCCCATCTCTGTCACTCTTAAGATTCTACCCCAGTATGAATAAAACCTGTGTTCTCTGGGCTCCCTTTAGCAGCAGAAAAGATGACTAGCAAGACTTCTATTAAAAAAAAATAATGAAGTCTCATGATGGACAAGTATACAATCAGGGGAGAAATTTTTTGAGCAGGAAGGCTTACCTAGAACTGCTCAGGCAGTTTTTGGCAAAGAGATCCATAAAGATAGATGTGAAAATGAGTAAATAAATCTATACTTTGATTTTAAAGTTCACTTCCCAACTTGGTGGCAAAAGATGACAGATTGGGGTCCTGCAAGAAAATTCATCAACACTATCAACTTGCCTCATTTTGGCAACATGCCACATTGTTGGTCTGCTCTCAGAAGAATAAAGTACTAGATTGATGATTCTTTGAAGCTAAACATTTTAAGTGAATGTGTTTCAAGAAAAGAAATACCAATTTCTGACCGATATCAGAACCTTCCTTACGTTAGTTCACAGTGACCTTCTAGAGCATAAAAGCCGATCATTTTCCATGATTCCCTCAAGTACCACTATGGAGGGAGTGCTTTACTCCTTCACATCTCTAGATTGATTCAACTTTGACCAATATTTCGAGACCTGCACTTTTATTTCTTTCTACTGCCTATTCCACATATCTTAACCTCAACACCCCTCCCACCAGGGAGCCCGGAGAGCCAGCTAGCTTTCTTGGACTTGAAATGAGGTAAAGTGCTCCTAAATTGGGAGATGTTAGCTACAGGGCACCAACTTCCAGTTAGATGAATACATTCTGGGGATCTAACGTACACAGTGGTGACTACAGTTAATAATACTGTATTATATACTTGCCAGTTGCTGAGAGAGTAGATCATAAATGTTCTCACCATAAAAAAGGGATGATAATTACGTGAGGTGATGGAGGTGTTAGCTAATGTTATGGTGTCAATCATTTTGCAATATCTAAGTGTATCAGATTAGCATCTGTACACTTTCCACTTTCACAATATTGTATGTCAATTGTGTCTCCATAAAGCTGGAAAAAAGTAAAATGTTCCTAAATGATGAATTTATTGGTCAGATACATTTGTTTCTTAATCATATGCTATATTTCAGAACCTCTTAACACAGCATTTAAAACATTTTTCAATTTGTATCCTCTCCAAAATTGGTTTTGTTTGTTTGTTTTACAAACAATGGCATCTGAGATTTTATTGGAATATGGTATCTTATTTTATAAATACTATTATGTCCTATTTATTTCTGGATTTACAATGTTGGTCTTAAACTCTTAAAGTTCATTTTTTTGGAATGTAGAATTCTGTTAGTTGCTTCAGTTCCTAAACCTGTCTGCTTATCATCTCCTATTAATAAATTTGAAATTTATTAGTTCTTTTTAACCACCTGCTTGAAACTTACCTTAACTTTTTGGGCTGTGTGTGTTTTGCACCTCTGGGGGAAGTGAACTCAGTGCTCCAGGGTCCTAGCTACATTCTTCCTGCCTCAATTCCCAAATATGGAAATGCCTTGATTAAAGGTCCAGTGATGGTTAGGGGTGGATGTGCAGACCTGAACAAAATTTAGGAATTTTGTGTCACCTAGCTATGTACTGTAAAGTGTAGGTTATTTGTGCAAAATCAAGATAATCCTGTATATACAAGGGTTGCTTCATGAATAGATGTAGATATATCTAGATATATCTAGGATCTCTTGATTAACAGGTGTATTTCTAGGCAATGCTTTTAGCAAAACAGTTAACATTCAAAATAGAGTCATTTGTAAAGCAGGGAAAAACAGGCTGCATTGAAAAGCTTCACTTTTATTAAAAAGGTGATTTATTCTTTTCAACATGCTTTTATACTCATTAGCTCGTTTTACCCTTAGCCATTATTCTGAGCAACATATCAGCATGCCCCACATCACAAATGAGCAAACTACCATGTAGGACATGCTGAGTGCTTTGGCCAAGGCTATCTGCCAGTTAGGGGGAGGCCTGTGCTATCAGAACTTGGCCTTATGGCATGTCCCCTAGGAGCAACACTGCTCAGATGCCCCAGATATTCTTTGTCTCAGAAAGGGCTCATAGAATTCACAGAAGTGACCAGAGAGTATCAGCCTAAATAGGCACAGACATTTTTCCTTAAAAAAAAAATTAGTCCCATTGGGGCACCTGGGTGGCTTAACCAATTAAGCATTAGACTCTTGATTTCAGCTCAGGTCATGATCCCAGGGTCCTGGGATTGAGCCCCGAGATGGGTTCTGTGCTCAGTGAGGAGTCTGCTTGAGAATTCTCTCTTTTTCCCTCTCCCTCTACTTCTCCCCATGCTTGGCGCTCTCTATCTCTCAAATAAATAAATAAATCTTTTAAAAAGTCCTGTTAACTTAGTTAGTACCCTAGACTTTAATGAATGGTGCTTTACTATTTTAGACCACCAGCATTTATAGATATAAAGTCACTGTTCGGGGTGCCTACATGGCTCAGTCGGCTGAGCATCTGACTCTTGATCTCAGCTCAGGTCTTAATCTCAGGGTCGTGAGTTCAAGCCCCATGTTGGGCTCCACTTAGGTGTGGAACCTACTAAAAAAAAAAAAGTCACTCTTCAGTCTGCAAGGACATGCATTTATTCAAGCCTGACTTAGATTTCCTATTTGCATTGGCTCCTTCCCTTCCTCATTCAAACCGAAATTGAGTTGATTTTTATAAACTGAATACACACTCCCAATTGTGTCCGTCTCTCACCACCACTCTGGGAAGCCATCCCAACAGCTGGTAGCAGTGCTGAGGGAAAGGAGGGAATACAAAGGAGCTAAATAATGCAGTTACAGTTGTTGCCCGAACTAAAACACTGTTCTTGCTTCTTGATCAGCTTAGTATTATGACAAAGACAAACAGTACTGGTTTCGCTTGTTGGGGGAAAAAAAAAGATAAAATAAACTAATATTTATTGGGGCAGGGAGTTGCTTGAGTGAAATGGGTCCATTTTAGTGAAATGGGTCAAAGAACCTTTGTGCTATTTATTCTCTAACTCATGTTCAAGTAGTGTGGCCTGTTATGTATTATTTATGTAGGGGACCCTTTATTGATAACACTCTCTTTTTACTAGTCCTTAAAAAATGATAGCATGACTGTGTAATGGAAGTTGTTTCCACACATAGCTAATGTGCTCAGCTTAGCAACATGTAATGAATGACATTGGCTAAGTACAGGCCATCTCAGTGAATTTCTTTTTTTTTTTTTTAAAGATTTTATTTATTTATTTGACAGAGATAGAGACAGCCAGCGAGAGAGGGAACCCAAGCAGGGG
This sequence comes from Ursus arctos, assembly GCF_023065955.2. Taxonomy (NCBI): domain Eukaryota; kingdom Metazoa; phylum Chordata; class Mammalia; order Carnivora; family Ursidae; genus Ursus; species Ursus arctos. The sequence continues at coordinate 81,293,673 of NW_026623089.1, read as the reverse complement.
GAGTGGGAGAGGAAGAAGCAGGCTCCTAGCGGAGGAGCCTGATGTGGGCTCGATCCCAGAACACCAGAATCACGTCCTGAGCTGAAGGCAGACGCTTAACCGCTATGCCACCCAGGAGCCCCCTCAGTGAATTTCTCAGCTCATCAGTCAGCTGACTTTTGAGTGCTTTGCCCATGCTCCTGCGTGCTCTGCTCATGTCATCAGGGAGATGTACCTTGGAAAGGGAAGTCACTTTTTTTTTTTTTAGTTAGCACATGAATTTCAGAAGTTGTGTGATCTCAGACTGTTAATCTGATCATAGGATAATAAAGTACTTTCTAGTCTCAGAATCAGGGGTGAATGAATAAAATAAGCTATAGGTCTCAGAATTTCTGACTCAACATTGGTTACTAAATCTACTGTCTCTACAAATTCTCTGCCCTTATTCATTTCTTATCTCTCTCAACATTTGGAAATATTGTGTTAAAATATCATATTCTTTACATCATTCAGTCCTAGTTTGAAAACAAGTATTGTGATTGCTTGCTATATACAGAATGCCCAGGTCTTGGCCGAATTCCAAAAGCATTTAGGTACAAATTGTTTTTAAATTTCAACCCGGGGGGCACCTGGGTGGCTCAGTGAATTAAGCAGCTGACTCTCAGTTCAGGTCATGATCTCAGGGTTTGAGACTGAGCCCCACATCTGGCTCAGCACAAAGTCAGCTTGAGATTCTCCTTCTCCCTCTGCCCCTCACCCCACTCACATTTGCTCTCTCTCTCTCTAAAATAAATAAAATCTTAAAAGAAAATTTCAACCCAGAAATAAATAAATCACATTAATTTAGATAAATTATACTAAATCTACTTTCCTCTTTCCTTCTTTCTTTCTTTACAATTTATTTATGTGCACTTCCTTTATACCAGCCAGGGCAATCAGATTTTAGTCAAAGGGTTATAAATAATTACTAGGGTAAAAATAACTAACTAGGGAGAGCAAGGGCACAGATAGTAGGGGAGAGAGAAGCCACATAATAATCAGATTTAAAAACTGGCTTTATATGGCAGGTTCAACCAAACACGAATATTTAAGTTGAAAAACAGGGCTTCTCAGCCTTTTTATTTCTATGTGCTAATACAAGACTTGCAAATGAGGAAATTACATGCACAATGAGCATGAATAACTTGCATTAATATCAAGGGCTGATATCTACCCTCAATTAACATCTGTAATTCTCTCAGGAAGTAATGTGCTAATCTCTGCCCCCAGATAATCAGGTCAATTTTGTGAATGAATATCTAAGGGCAACGTTTGAACCCTTATTTAAACTTTAATTGGAAAGGTATAATATGTAAAAACGAAAAAGGAGTTAAGAAAGATATTAACAAATCAAAAGGTTCAGCTTTTGCTAAAAGAATTCTGATTGTAGAGCTATTGCATTAATTACATTTACAGGATTATATGCTAACATATCAACTTGAAATGTTAAGCTGTAAATTCATGAAGATAGAATAATTATCTGCACTGAATCCTCCCTAAAGCACCATTCCCAAAATATCACAGCATTGTCAATATCTTGAAAAGATATTGTTCCAGCGTAGTGATTAGGAAGTAGAAATAGAATGAGACCAGGTGCAAGGTATAAATTTAAATATGAAATCAACCTCAATGGCTCATGTTGATCTGAAACATTCTGGAAAATGTATTTGTCCTTGAAAAAATAATTTATGTAGATCTCTGGGATTGAAAAATTCTACCTCTCTTTCAAATGTGCCTGAGTTGGAAATATTCTTTGAATATCTAAGTTTTCTGGTATAAATTATTCATGGTCAGATTAATAATTTATTATGTCTATAAATATTACTCATTCTAAATTAAGAAACATTTTATTCTACTGAATATTGCTTACATTTGAGGGCTGAAAGGTGACACTTAACCAGTGGTCTGGTATGTTAGAATCAGCACATCCACATGAAAACTCAGTCTTCCAATTATCTTGTCTACATGGCAATATCAAACCAAACTATTAAGAAACCATTAAATAATGATTGATGCTTAAATTTTCATTTTGGCATTATTTATCTTTAAATAGACAGTTTTTTATTACCTGTGTTTTCATTATATTTATTCTGTATGTGTGTCTTTTTGATCAACAGACATTATCTTTAACATTCGCTCATTCTAATTTTCTCTTTCTGTGGAAATAATCAGATCTTTTTCCATAGAAGACTTTTTCTTTTCACTTATCTTTTTGGCGAAAATTTTCTTGAAATGGGACTTTCAGGGAAAAAAAAAGTTTTCTAAATGCTTAAAAGTATATTATTTTTAAATGTATATATAAACAAAACCATATAGATAATATTAAAGTATTATTTTATATGACATATATCCTTAATTAGAGAAAAACGATTAGGTATTTATAAAATCTCACATGAGAACACCACCCCGTAAGTCTGAAATAGGAATTAACAGAGTAATTGATGTTCTGTTCATCAGAAGGCTTATCCAGTTGTGCCGGGGATAAATCACATCACTGAATGATCTACATGCCTGTGACTAGCACAAGGGTGCTAGAGGAGGATACTGAGGTGGCTCTATCTTGTTTCCATCCCATCAGTCTAACCTGGGAATGAGACCACTAGTACAGTCCCTCAGTCACGGTCTAGTGTGTTCATTAGATGTAGTGTCCTGGTAGAAACATTTATGATCCCAGTACTCTTCACACAAGTGATTCCCCTCACCCCTTAGTTTGGGCAGAAAACAGATGGCATTAGCAAATTGTTACTGTTGTCTTTGTTCTTAAATAAATTCGCACTAAGATCTGTGTGTAACTTTTGGGAAAAGTAAGTACATTTATTAGAACAAAGAGAACATAAAATGCTTCCTTGCTGTTTGGAATTCTGAACACTGACTCATTTCGATATTAGTGCAGGTGGTCTAAGTGCAGTAGCAAACAGCTCACATGTCTCAGAGACTCAGCAATAAAAAATAACACAATGTTTGTCGTTTTCTCAGGTTTTAGTCCAGTGTAACCGGTGGGGAGGATCAGGGAAGCCCTGCTCTCTGCGGTTTTCTGGTGGGTCCTGTCTGCTTTGTGATGCCTCTGCCTTTATCCTTTATCACATAGCCTCTAGGGTTGCTGCAGGTGAAGAAGGGCACAGAGAACAGAGGATTTTAATAAACCAGGTCCAGAGGAGCACACATCTCTTCTGCTCACATATCGTCAGCTAGAATCTGGTCACATGATGATCCCATTTGCCACCCAAGTTGAACGTGTAGTATGACTATAGAACTGTGCTCTGAAGAAGAGGAAATAGGTTTCTTGAACATTTAACCAGGTGTTGCCATCATTTGCTCTTCTAATGACCAAGTCTCTCATCCTTCCCACACAATCAACATCTCTTTAAGGGGAGAAAAACCAGAAGGTGCCTGGGTGGCTCAGTCGGTTAAGTGTCTGCCTTTGGCTTGGGACATGATCTCAGGGTCCTGGAATTGAGTTCCACATTGGGCTCCCTGCTCAGCGTGTGCTCTCTCTGGCTCTCTCTCTCTCTTGAATAAATAAAATCTTTTTTTAAAAAAGAGAGACAAAGTAGACTGTCATCAGTAACCTTATTCAGATCAAAGTCTATGTATAGCAGAGACCTCTTCATCAGATAACAGATGTGGCTCCCTCATGAGTGGTACAAAAGCAAAAAAAAATTAAGATACCAGTGTCTCCTCTTTCGCACCCCAAATCCTTTCAATAGTAGGTAATACAGGGGCGCCTGGGTGGCACAGCGGTTAAGCGTCTGCCTTCGGCTCAAGGCGTGATCCTGGCGTTATGGGATCGAGCCCCACATCAGGCTCCTCCGCTGTGAGACTGCTTCTCCCTCTCCCACTCCCCCTGCTTGTGTTCCCTCTCTCGCTGGCTGTCTCTCTCTGTGTCAAATAAATAAATAAAATCTTTAAAAAAAATAGTAGGTAATACATGTATAGGATAGTTACAATAAAAATTCTCATTCTAAAGATGCAGTGGTCCCCAATACTACTGGAACCCTGTGAACCTGAGAAATGGGTCTTGTTGGGTCTTGGGAACATTGTTCTTACTGGACACTGGTTCAATTCTTAGGGAGAAACTACTTTTCTTCCTCCCTCCCTCCCTCCCTCTCTCCCTCTTTCTTCGTTTCTCTCTCTCTTTCCTTGTTTTTATTGTTCGGTTGGTTGTTTTGCTCTGGCTCCTACCTTTGCTCTCTGGGGGTGGGGTGAGGTTTTTTCTTGTGGGTTGTCATCTGGCCATCACACCTGGGCATTGGCATGTGTCCCCTCTTAGGGACTGCATAAGTTTTGGAGTTTATTTACTATTTGTGAAAGGTTGGAGCCCATGGGATATTTTAGCTCTTGAATAGTCTTAAGTTTTTTTTTTATTTTTTTATTTTTTGGCCCAGTGTTCCTTTAAAATATAATTTCCTGAGCAAACTTAGAAGACTTCTTATATATTTGCTTCTAGGCAGTTACATTCTTAGTAAGCACAGCTATGTCATTTCCTAAGATCCAGCCTTCTGATTGGCTTGTCTCCCTCTTTCCCTGTCTTCTGCTCTCCCTTTTTTCTTCTCCTTTCTTCCTTTTTCCTCCCACTGAGATCTCTCCCTTTTGTTTTCTTGCCTCTACTTCTTCTGTAAACCTAATGGTGGCTACCTCAAGGCTATCAGGCCTGAACAGAAGGTCTGCACCCTAAATCCAATTTTTTCTTGAGTCATTTGGTTTAGCCAAGAGCTTCTACCAGGTCTTTGCCTCTGAAAGTCTTTTACAATCCCATCTCTAAATGTGAAATTCAGAAGCAGTTGGCTTTTCCAACCCTCTAAATATCCAAATTATGGACTCTTATTCTGTTTTATATCTGAGTATAACTTGTCTAATCTTTCCTGAACTTTTCCTGAATTTTCTCAAAACGCTTAGCCAAACAAGAGCCAAGAGTAGAGTAGGGACTATGGCCTATGATCTCTCTTCTGCATTCCCATGGGTGATAATTTTACTGACTATCTGACAGTACATTACACGGATCGCCATTTTTTCAGCCTCCAACATGGATTCCTTTACTGCTCACCACCTGCTGTCTACCCCAACCACTAACGCAATACCACCTACCTGTGTTGTTGAGACAGCACTCTCTTCAAGTGAAGTAGAACATTTGGGCTTGGGATCTGATCTCTCCAGCACCTTCCAGCTCTGAAGCAGTTGCCCAGTGGTAGGCAAGACTCCTTTCCTGGCGCCCCAAGAGTAGGCTTTCCAGAAACACATTCACTTCAAAATCCAAAAGAAGACAAGAAGAGAACTGAAATCTGTCTAGTATAATCTGAATTTATTTTAAACATTATCTAAGGCAGAGAATAAAGGGTCAGTAGAAAAATCCTTTTGACTCATCTCATTCTTTCATCACTTAAAATGTCTTTTCCATTGCTTATTTTGTTTTTTAAATTTTTTAAAAAGACTTATTTATTTGACAGACCCAAGGTGGGGGAGCAGGCTCCCCACTGAGCAGGACCCTGGGATCATGACCTGAGCCAAAGGCAGATGTTTAGCCCACTGAGCCACCCAGGGGCCCCACCCATTGCTTATTTTAGAAGAAACAAAGGAAATGTGGCTCAGGGAAGGGAATTATGAATGACTATGCCAAGCCTTAAAGCACAGAGATGGAAGGAAGAAAGGAAGAAAGAAAAGGAAAAAGAAAAAAAGAAAAGAAAAGAAAAGAAAAGAAAAGAAAAGAAAAGAAAAAAGAAAAGAAAGGTTGTTGGTTTTTTTTTTTTTACATAGTTCCATTTCCTGAACAAGTTGAGATTGAACTTTTCAATTAACTAGGAGATTTAAATGTTTTTGAAAGAAAAGTAATAGTTCTCATAACTTAAAAATTGGCAGAACATTTAGTTCCAGCAGAATAGGCAATGGAGCCCCGTGAGCAGGAACTGGGAAGGGGGGAGTAGACCTGGTCATTGGGCGGCACCCATAAATGCTTCAATTTCAATCCCGATAGGTGCCGTCCCATCTAGTGGGCACAGTATAAACATCAAGAGGATCTGGTAATTGATTTCAATTCAGATGAGTAGTCAACGGGGAGGGGTCAAAGATGAGGCGGTTGAGTGTCCCAGTAGAGAGCTGGAGCGGGGGGAAATCTCAGAATTCCAGGTAGGCAGTGTTAGGATATTCTGGCAGGAATTCTGATGCACGGTTGTAGACCCTATGAAGAGGATATGATGCCTAAGAACATCAGTAACGACTAGCAAAAAGCACAGTAGCTTAGCATAGAAGAGTGCAAATCCTGGTGCAGCCACTTACTACCAGTAGCAATAACTAGCAAGTTATTGAACTCTCCGTGCTTCAGTTTTTCCATTCATAGTATGGGGCCCATAAGGAGCATGCATTTCACAGGGTTGTAGTAAGATGAAATGAGTTATATCTGTGAAGTATTTAGATCAGTGCCTGACAGGCAGTAAGCACCTTATGTGTTTTTAAATAAGTGAAGTCAGTTGGTGACTGAGCCAAGATAAGAGTTTCTGCTCTGTCTTACCACTACAATTCCCAAATTAGACAGAAGTCAGGGAAGCTGCAGAGGTAAATAGCCCAGAAATCCCAAATGGCGAGCAGAGGGAGATGGAGGAGACCACTGTGAGCTTAAATAAGAACTAGGGGAGGCAGGAGGAAGCTGACCCTGGTGCTACAGAGGCAGACCAAGCTCCCAGCTGTCCCCTAGACCCAGCACTGCCCATGATAAGTGGTCATCTTCCACTCTCTTCGCAGCTGGGCCTTCTACCCTTGCAACATGCTGGGAGGCAATCGCGTGACCAGCTCCTATCACCAGGTTTTGCACCAGCCAAGAAGAAAATGACCGGAGAAAAGTGAAGCTGTCAGTCAGAATGTGGGGAGGGGACCCAAAGTAGAGTCTGGCTGAGAAGTTTGGAATATACTAAAATAAACTGAAGCAGGATGCTTAGTTTTAGAACTTCTCAGAGCTTTTAATTTACTAATGTATGTTCCAAATCTCTAAGACAAGGTTATATAGTAAACCGTGTTTTTCAAATATATTTGACCACAAAATCCTTTTTGAAATGGAATATGTTGTGACATAGAAAACATATTTTGGAAATGTTGCCGTAATCAATATATTCTTCTATAAATATAATAATTTATTTTCAAATCAATAAAATTTTATTAAAACATGACTTCAATCGATTGATTCATTTGTCAAAATTAAATGATAAAGGTTAATGTAAAATAATTTGTTTTTAAAGAGAACCCCCAACATTATTAAAACGAGTCTCACTGGAAGATTTTCTCATTATCTGCTACATTTGAACAAGCTTTATGAACTTTTCATGCCAAGCTACTGTTGTTAAAACTAACGAAATACCAATTTTCTTCACAAAGTTGTAGATTGTCTTATTTGTGCCAGTCTATAAACCCTTTTTGTTCTTAAAATAATGTACCCTTTAGCAGTAAAAATCTAAGAATTTGATTGATATTTTAGTAGTACATTTGTGAAAGTTCGATCTTGTAAACAATTCTTTCACTTGTGACTCATTGAAAGCAGGTCTATTTGACATAATCCTGAAGGAGAATTGATGTTCCTCACAGAAAAGTGAATTACATGGATGCAAATTACTGTTTTAAGGATGCATGGAAATTACTATAAAATAGTATTTTTAATATAGCTTTTCTCTTCCGTTTAATGTGATTTTATCTTATAAAGAATCAACTATATTTCTATAGCGAAATTAACATTATGGTTTTTATACATATTTATTTGCATGTTTATTTTGTACTATTATTTTCTCATAAATTACCTGTAATAATTTTTTAAGATGATAATGCTGGCGAACGTGTGAATGGCAGATTTCTCCTGCTTGTTGATGGGTGGAAATGTAAGATGTTACAGTTTTTATGGAGGACAATTTGACAAATATACATAAAATGCTAAAAAAAATACACACTTTCAGCCCATTAGTAGCTAAATAGCTATTTTGGAAAAATAACTAATAGTCTAGTACTATGAAATAGACTAGAACATTTGTACATTGGAACACTAGATATTATAAATTGTGTTGCTTTATAGCTATGAATAATTGAATTAAATAATTATGCAGATTACAGTATCATGTAAAGACTACTAGATCTCTATGATGTATTACTAACTGGCAATAGCAGGATCAGTGTGTGTAAATGCACACATATCCCACATCCAGCACTGCCACTAAAATGGTAACAACTGAAGTTGTTTGGATGGCTCTATTGTATTGTATTGTATTGTATTGTATTGTATTGTATTTTGTTATTTTGGTCATCTTTTATAATTTTTCCATGATGAACATGGGTTTTATGTGAAGACCAAATGAACATATTAATATTTTAGCAAGAAAAAGAAACCTTCTATAAAACTGCTTGTTTGATAGCCCTTTGCAAATAAAGCTTCCAAAGATACGTGTTTTTAGCCAATGATTAGAGGTATATTATTTTCATATTGTTGAATTTTTCTTATACCAGTGATTATGCTTTATAGAAAGTGAGATTTTAACATAAAAAAAAATGTTCCCCTGCCTATGCTTGTGTATTTCCTGGACTATGAATTGTTCAGTTTATCCATCCTTCCATGTGATAAATGATTTTTAAGTAGATGATGTCCTGACTGCACCTGTCCTGGATGATGTCCTTTCTTAAGGACAAATCACTGATAAAGAGAAGGTTTGGATCTCAGTCTGAGTGGTGGGACTTTTTCTTAGCAGTTATTCTTGCTGGTCTTCCAAGAACATTTTTTTTTTTAATTTCATTTATTTATTTGACAGAGAGAGAGAGACAGCCAGCGAGAGAGGGAACACAAGCAGGGAGAGTGGGAGAGGAAGAAGCGGGCTCCCAGCGGAGGAGCCTGATGTGGGGCTTGATCCCAGAACGCCGGGATCACTCCCTGAGTCGAAGGCAGACGCTTAACGACCGAGCCACCCAGGCGCCCTGACTCTTTCTTTATTACACTTATTTTAGAGATAGTAACCTGAAGTTCAGAGCATTATCTTGTTCCTACTACACAGATACTGGGTGAAAAAAGCTGGATTGCTAAGCATTATGTCAGGTTCTTCGTAGGTTTGTTCTCTGCATTCTAGGTGTACCCTTTCTGTTGTTTTTCCGCTTCAGTAATTCAGTGTCCACATATCATGCCAACTCTTGTATTTTTTTCTCCAGGCAGATCTTTCTCCTGATTTCCGTTCCCTTACATCCATCTAACTCTGGACATGCTTGCTTTGACACATTAAAAAAAAAAAAGTCCCTAACAAAACCTCACATTTCCCCATTCTTCTTAGTCCATAATCATGATGCATGGGCACCAATGGCAAATAGAGTTTCCAAACCCAGGAACTTGAGAACATTCTGATTCCCTCCTCATCCTTGATAGCTGTGTTAATGCACTGCCATGTCATATCAATTCTGTCTTACAAATATATCTTCCCTTTGTCCCCATTGTCATTGTCTTAGTTGGATTATGGCAAATGTTGTCTCCTAATTGAATCCCTAGATTTTGCAACCAAAATGGTGTAGGTCTGATTGTCTCTCTCTTCCCCAAATCCACGGTAATGTTGGCTTTGTGTTGCCTGATGGTTCAAATCCTTAGTGTGTTGCCATACACAACATGCTGTATACATTGCCTAACTTCATCTCAGCCCTCATCCTGTCACTTCCTATCTCTAAACCCAGTGTCTCAGGCACATGTAGCTCTTGGTTTCATGTCTTCCTGTCTTTCACATCCTTCTCCAACTCTTTGATAAGCTCTTTTCATGTCTCTCATCTCCGTGTGCTCTGAGACTCAGCTTAGATGTTTCCTCTTCTGGGAAGCCTTCTTTGACCTCTCAACTCCAGGCTGGCTTGAGTGTACTAGGTTCTCCTGTGGTCCCATAACATTCTGTGTTTACTGAAACATAACATTTGTTTCCCGGGGTTGGATGTGACACTTTACTTTGTTGCTCCCATTATATTGAATATTTTGGGGTAGAGATCACAACTTTTGTCTCTGCATTCCCTTAGAATAAGTGAGGTTTGGAACATAGAAGCTATACAATAAATTAGTCAAATGGATATATGATTGTAGGGAAATTCAGAATAATTTTTAACAGGTTTATTGAGATAAATTTATGCACCTTACAATCCACCTATTTAAATTGTACCATTCAGTGGCTTTTCAAATTTTTTTAAAAGATTTTTTGTTTATTTATTTGAGAGGGAGAGGGAGAGAGGGATAGAGCATGAGCGGTGGGGGAATAGGCAGAAGGAGGGGGAGAAGCAGACTTCCTGGTGAACAGGGAACATATTGACAGCATTGTGCAATCATTGTCTCAATTTTAGAATGTTTTAATCACATCTGGAAGAAGCCCTGTGTTCTTGACTGTTCATTCCTCATATTCAACCAAAGCCACAAGCCCTAGACCATGGCTCACATACTTTCTGTCTCTATAGGTAGGTTTGCCTATTCTGGACATTTCCTAACAATGGGATCATACAACATGTAGTATTTTGTACTCACTTCCTTCACTTATCAACATATTTTCCAGATTCATCCATATTGTGGCATGGATCAGTGCTTCATTCCCAGACTGACATGAATTCCCAGGGTACTGACTCTAACTCCTTACAGCTATAACCTGTGCTGAATTTCTGCTCTGCAAAAATATTTAATGTTTACATCTCATTTTCTGGGACTCCACACCAGTCTTTTCAAGACCTCACTCCTGATTTCCTCTTATCTTAAAGTACTATTGGTGGTGGTCTGTTGTATATAGTTTATTTTTAAGGTTAATCTGAATTTCTGATTTTGGTGTGCTGTATAATCATTCTGAACTTTTGTAATTATCCAGTCTTCTAGCTTGATAAGCTTAGTATTAAAAAATAATTAACTATGACTTGGGACGGTGTTTTGATAACTTTTCAACTCTTTCCAAGAGAAACATTGGCTTTCTAACTGAATATGAAAAATCTGCTGGTGCATGTCTTAAAATTCCCAGTTAATTTTGGCACAATTTAACCTGCCCTGATCCTTCCACCTGAGTGAAAAGAAGGCAACGTCTTTTTTTCTTTTTTCAGTGCATAGAGCTATTTCTGAGTGGATAAGCAAACCTGCCAAAAATTATTTAAAAATGAGCAGTTACTTTGGAATGTAACTAACAACAAAAACTAACTTTTGTTGCCATTTATGACAATCTAATTAAGAAAAAAAGATATTTTATGTTATATGTGCCTCTTCAAATTGCAATTTTGATGTAGATTCAGCTTCTTATTCATTTGCCATGTAAAATGAATAAAACAGATTAAATATCTGGCCTATGACCAATGCGAGGAAGTAGACTAATGCGAGCATGCTGGTGTGCATGTATGTATGTGTGCGCACGTGTGTATATGTGTACATCACATATGTGCATGTGTGTGCACATGTATGCATATGTGCACATCATGTGTGTGCACGTGTGTGAGAGCACACATGTGTGCACTTGTGTGTATGCATGTGTGCACATGCACATGCATGTACATGTGTATGTGTGCGTGCATGTGTGAATGTGTGTGCGCGTGTGTGCATGCAGGCCTGTGTGCACACATGTGTGTCTGTGTGTGCATGTGTATGCACATGTGTGTGTGTATGCACATGTTTTAACAAGTGATGAGCTCTTGGTACCATAGAAATGCAGAGCTTGGATAGAAAAAATTTCAAGAAGCGGTAAACTTGTTTGTGACCAACACTGACTTCTAACTAGATCTTAGCTTGTTGTCCTACAGTGTTTCTAAGGAAGAGATCAATAAATTGCCAAAGAGTAAAGACAAGAATGTTGTTTTTAAAAATTCATGAATTCTTCTTTGCTTCCATACTTTTGATTCAAAGGCACCAGAAACAGTACATTTTAATTTATATAAATATCAGTGGATCAGTTTGCTTTTAGGTAAATTCATGGTTGATAAATCCACAATTGTGTAGTGAAGATAATTGACTTCTAGGTCACATTTTGAACTTGTCGAGATAAACCTTACAGGAAGTGAAAAACAAATTTTTTTTGAACATTCCTTGCTGTTCTTGACTTTGGTTTAAATTGGTTTATGGTCTAACTCAATTTATTTTTCATATTTGTATAAACTCAGAAGATTTATTTTTTTAAAAAAGATTTTACTTATTTATTTGAGATAGAGAGTGATAGAGAGAAAGAGCATCATCTGGGGGACAGAGGGAGAGGGAGAAGCAGGCTCTCTGTGGAGCAGGGAGCCTGATGCAGGACTCAATCCCAGGACCTTGCAATCATGACCTGAGCCAAAGGCAGACGCTTGGCTGACTGACCTACCCAGGTGCCTCAGAAGATTCATTTTTAAATTTTTTTTAAAGATTTTATTTATTTATTTGGCAGAGATAGAGACAGCCAGCGAGAGAGGGAACACAAGCAGGGAGAGTGGGAGAGGAAGAAGCAGGCTCATAGCAGAGGAGCCTGATGTGGGGCTCGATCCCATAACGCCGGGATCACGCCCTGAGCTGAAGGCAGACGCTTAACCACTGTGCCACCCAGGCGCCCCCATTTTTAAATTTTTAGTAGGTTTCTGGAGTAATCATGAGTACAGTCCAGCTTTAGAACATTTCTGTGACCCCCCAAAAGTTCTCTCATTCCCATGTGCAGTTAGTTGCTCCAGGACTAAGTAACCACACATCTCTTTCATTCTCTATAAATTTGTAGTTCCTCAATATTTTGTGTAAATAGAAGTATACAGTATTTCTTTCTTTCTTTCTTTCTTTTTTTTTTTTTTTTTTGCAGCTGGCTTCTTCCACTTAGCATAATGTTTTTTTAATTTATCATTCTTGTAGTATGTATTAGTAGTTAATTTCTTTTTATTGCTGAGTAGTATTTCTTTTGGGCAATATATCATAATTTGTTTATTGATTCACCAGTTGATGGATATTTAAGTTGTTTCCCCTTTTGGCTTATTGTGAAGGATGCTGCTGTGAACACTCCCTCATCTTTGTGTGAATGTCTGTCTTTTTTTCTCTTGGATAAATTCCCCAGAGTGGAGTTTCTGGATTGCATGTACATTTATGTTTAGCTGTTTAGGAAAACTGCCAAACATTTGCAAAGTTGGTTCTACCATTTTGCACTCTGATAATATCACCAATGCATGAGGGTTCTACATCTTTGCCAGCATTTAGTACTGTCTGATTTTGTGCTATAGCCATTCTAATGGGTGTGTGGTGGTATCATGTTGGGGTAAAATAATGTTAAGCATCTTTATATATGCTTATTAACCATCTGTATAACTTCTTTGTGAAATGATTATTCAAATTTTTTGCCCATTTAAAAATCTGGTTATTTGTTTTCTTATTATTTACTTATATATTCAGGGTACAAGCCTTTTATCAATCAATATATGATTTGCAAACATTTTCTTCCAGTCTATAGCATGTATTTCTATTTTTTTAATGACATCTTTTGAAGTACAATAGGTTTTAATTTTTATGAACTCCAGGTTATTAGTTTTTTCCTTAATAGGTCATGCTTTTAGTTCTGTATCTTTGCTTAACCCAAGGTCACAAAGATTTTCTCTATTTTCTTCCAAAGCTTGTGTAGTTTCATTCATACATTTAAATCTGTGATCCATTTTGAGTTGTTATTATTATTTTCCGTGTGTGTAAATGAAGGACTAAGTTAAATATTTTTGCATGTGGATATCCGATCATCTCAACCCATTTGTTGAAAAGACTAGTGTTTCCCCCATTGCATTATCTTGACACCGTTATTAAATGTAAATTGACTACCACGAGAGTACAGGACTGTCAATTCTGTTGTTTGTGCCTCTCCTGGAACCAGTATGACCTTGTCTTGATTACTGTAGCATTGTAGTAAGCTTTGAGATCAGATAAAGGTCTCCAACTTTGTTCCTTTTCCAAAATTGTTCTGGCGGTAGTAGATCCTTTGGATTTTCATTTAAATTGTATCAACTTGTCAATCCTCTACGAAAGGGTTGTTGGATTTTGGTACGGGTTGTGTTGAATTTACCAATCAATTTGAAGAGAATTGCCATATTGACAATATGAGTCTTCCAATCAGTGAACATGGGATGTCCCCTCTTTCATTGAGAGTTTCCTTAATTATCTCAGCAAAATTTTGTGCTTTTCAGTGTACTAATCCTACAATCATTTTGTTAAATTTCTTTAAATATTTTATTATTTTTGAATAATATTGTGAATAAAATTATTTTCTTGAATTAGTTTTGGCTGTTTGAGATGCTAGTATATAGAAATGTAATATTTTAGTATATTTATCTTGTATCTTGTGGGCTTGCTAAACTCATTTATTAGTTCAGTAGGTTTTTATGGATTCCTTGGTGTTTTCTACATTAGGATTATGTTAACTGTGCATAAAGACAGTTTTACATCCTTCTTTTCTTTTCTTTCTTTAATTTCTTTTCTTATTGTAATGGTTATACATTCCAATATAATGTGGACTAGAAATAACAAAAAGTCATCATTACCTTATTATTGCCTTGGGAAAAAGCATTCAGTCTCTTACTATTTTGTATGAAGTTGCCTGTAGGTTTTCTTAGACAATCTTTATCAGGTTAAAGAAGTTCCCTTCTATTCCTGATTTTTGAAACTTTTTTTAAAATCATCAAAGGTGTTAGATTTTTATTTTATTTATTTATTTGTTTGTTTGTTTGTTTTAGAGAGAGCTAAGGGGGTCGGGGAACAGAGGGGGAGGCAGAGGAAAGGGGAAAGAATCTCAAGCAGACTCCCTGCTCAGTGCAGAGCCTGACCCTAGACTCAATCTCACAATCCTGAGATCAGGACCTGAGCAGAAACCGAGTTTGGTATTCAATCAGCTGAGCCACCCAGGTGCCCCGTATTAGATTTTTAAAAACGAGTTTTCTGCATCTAGTGAGATCATTACTTTTGTCCCTTTTGTATTTTGTCTTCTGTGTATTGCATTAGTTGATTTTCACATGTTAAACCAATTTTGTGTTTATGGGATTAATTCCACTAGGTCATGGTATATGACCCTTTTAGTGTGTTACTGATTTATATGTGCTAATATTTTATTAAGGGTATTTATAAATGTTCATGAGTGATATTCATCCATGGTTTATTTGTTATGTTTTATCTAGCTTTGCTATCAGGATAATACTAGCCTCGTATATTAAGTATGAAAATATTCCTTCTCTCCTGCTTTCTGAAAGAGTTTGTGAGGTATTGTTATTGTTTATTATTTACATATTTGGTGGGATTTACTAATGAAGCCATCTGGGCCTGGACTTTTCTTTGTGGGAAGATTTTTAGTTAGTAATTTAATAACTTAAATTGTTAAAAGTGTATTCACATATTCTATTTACTCTTGAGTTGATTTTGGTAATTTGTGTCTTTCTTTTTATCAATTTTTGTGCTTCCTCTAAATTGTCCATTTGTTTGCATAAAGTTATTCCTACTATTTCCATAAATCCATGGCTTTATATGGAGCCTATTCCACAGCTCAGGTCATGATCTCAGGGTCATGAGCTTGAGCCCCACGTCAGGCTCCATGCTCTTCCCCTACTGGCACCTGCTCTCTCTCTCAAATGAATAAATAAAATCTCGAAACAAACAAACAAAAAGGCCTTCTTTATTTTCTGAAGTAGGCTTTTAAAACTATAAATGTCCATTTAATCACTGCTTTAGCTTCATTTCATATATTTTATGTTGTGTTTTCATTTTAATTCAGTTTAAAATATTTTCTAACTTCTCTGTGTGTTTTTGTTTTTGACCCATGGGTTATCTAGAAGACTGCTGTTTATGTTCCAAACATTTGATGAGTTCATAGTTCATTCTGTTGATTTCTAATTTAGTTCTGTTGTTATTGGAAAACATACTTTATATGATTTTAATTCTTCGAAATTTATTGTTTCATGGCCTGGTGTGTGGTATATTCTGGAAAAATTTCATTGTGTAGTTATTGGATTAAGTGTTCTATATATGTCAGTTATGTGGTTTAAGTCATCTGTATCTTTGCTTATTTTCTGCCAAGTTGTTGTATTTATTTTAAAGCCTGACTTCCTAAGGGTCGCCCCTACGTCTGCATAGCTGGTTGTCAGCCAATGATTAGGCAGGGGTTGTGTTCAAGTGCCTCAAGCCAGGAAGGCTTCTGTCCTCTGCCAATGGAATTCTGTGTGGGCAAGGGAGCACATTCAAAGCTCAGTCTGCTTTCAAGCATGCCAGCTTTTCCTTTCCTTCGGGTTCTTTTCTGTTTCCTCTGTACATTTGTGTAATCGTACGGTAAGCCAGAAACATGTGGATAGCATGGTTTCTCTGCTCTTCACTGTGTAGGCTGTTTTATCCAGGAATAGACCTGCCCCAACTATAGCTAAAACATCAAGATAATGGAGTCATTGGTCCTTTTTGTCCACCCACTGTCAAGATTGTCACTCTCACTGAAGGTAACACTGGGCATAGGCATCTTCTGCCACTCTCAGTCGGGTGAGCCCCTGTTGACCAGTGCAGCAAAGCTGCTGGTCCCAGTGGCCTGGCTCAGCTCTGGCAGAACCACTGTGCTGACTAAGCAGGGGGCTTGGTGGGAAACTGTAGGCGGGAGTGCCAGAGCCTTCCATTAGTCTCACCTGAAGTCCAGCAGGTCCTCAAGAATAAGCTCTTTTCAGGTTGCTGTACATCTTCAGGCCATTTCTGCAGCACCCAAAATTGTTCTTCTGTTAATTTTTCTCAGCTTTACAGTTGCTCTTGGGGGAGAGGATTTGCTGACCTCCTTCCTCAGCAGAAGTCAGATCTCTCTTTAATTTGGAAGACAAAGCACGAACAAGGAAAGGGCAGGATTTTCTCTTCCTCTAA
The DNA here is from genome assembly GCF_023065955.2 of Ursus arctos. Classification (NCBI taxonomy): domain Eukaryota; kingdom Metazoa; phylum Chordata; class Mammalia; order Carnivora; family Ursidae; genus Ursus; species Ursus arctos. The sequence continues at coordinate 81,276,851 of NW_026623089.1, read as the reverse complement.
CTTCTTAGGACTGTGGCAAGGGGTCGTGTGTCTGTTATCAGGAACGGTGTTTACCAGAAATTAAGGAGAGTGCGGATGGAAAAATCTGAATGATGAATTCAAGATTGCACACCTATTTAAAGTGTAGGTGCATGAAGGATACAAAGAGATTCTACTGATGTATAATTCATGGACCTCTATGTAAATGACTATGCAAAATGCTTGGAGAAGGCAAGGAATGGATACTTGCAAATGATAGTGTTCCTAAGCCGTCACTTGCATGACTAGTTCTTGTCAAGTGGGAAAAAGAAAACATCCCAAATGTCTGACTCTTAAAGATTTCATATTCCAGCACAGATGCCTGTGACCTTGGGCTCCCTGTTACATTTTTCTGTGTGACTCTTTCTACATCTTTCAAATGGGAATATGATAATATTAATAGAGGTGATGTCAGGCTGCGTAAAGTTAATGTTGGGAAAGCATTTTTAAGACCCTGGAAAAAATAGGTCTCAGGTTATAGATTTCAGAGCATGTGTTATTTAAACTGGCATTTTAAATGCTTCTCAGCTTCTAATAACGTGAGTTTCTTTCAATACCTGAAATGTTCAGATCCCTATGACTACTTTTGTCCAAAAAATGGAATACTATGTAATAAATTAAAATGTAATGCCACAGCTACAGTTAGTATAAAAATACACATTTATATTTGTTTATCATTTATAGACAGACCAAAATAAATGTGGTAGGGTGTGGGTGTGGGGCTCTGGGGGTGGGTGTGGGACTCTGGGTTGGGCGTGATGAAGGACAGAAAGAGGATCTCAGCTTTGCTTGCTACATCCTGTCCAGCCCTCATCAAAAGGAATCAAGTTTTAATGATGTTTCATGAGTTCCAAGGGGTACCTTCAACCTGCAGTGAACTTCAGTTAAGTTCTTCCCTCTAATGTTACTTGCTTCCCAGATGAAAAATATAATTACTTACAGGTAGAATTCTCTTGAGGGTATGGCTTTAGGTGAGGGACAAATGAAAAGGGCAGTTTCCTTTGTAGGAGGAAAGGCATTTAAAAGATTACATGTATATAGATCTATAAAGAGATTTACTATCAGGAATTGGCTCATGTGGTTATAAAGCCTGAGAAGTCCAAGACCTGCAGTTGTCAAACTAGGGACTCAGAAGAGCTGATGATGTAATTTCAGTCTAAGTCTGAGTCTGAAGTCAGGATAAGACTGATGTCATAGTTCAGAGACAGTCAGGCAGAGAGATTTCTTTCTCACTTAGTCTTTTGTTCTATTCAGGTCTTCAGTGGATTGAATGAAGTCTATCCACATTGGGGAGGACAGTCTGCTTTTGGTAATGATTCAAATATTAATCTCTTCCAGAAACACCCTCACAGACACACCCAGAAATAGTATTTTACTAATATCCAGGCACCCTATGACCCTGTCACATTATCACATCATCTTAATTACCACACTATTTCCTAAGTATCAAGGGACTCCCCCCCACCACCACCACCAAGACAGTCATAACCAGATACATTTCTGACCACTTCCAGTATGGGCACCTCTCATAGATTGCAGGCTGTGGGCACCCACCAACACATAGGTATTCTATTAATTATCCATTGCTATGTAACAAATTACAAAAAACTCAGAGACCTAAAACAATACACAGTTATTATCTCACAGTCTGTAGGTCAGGAATCCAGGCATGGTTTACCTGGGTCCTCTGCTGCTGGGTCTCCCACAGAGCTGCAGTCAGGATGTCAGCCACACCTGGGGCCTCATCTGAAGAGTCCTGTTGGGGAGAGACCTGCTTCCAGGCTCACCTGGTAATTGGCAGGTTTTGTTGTTTTCCAGTTATTGCACTGGGGATCTTAGTTCCTTGCTTTCTTTGGCCATAGGCCACCAACAATTTCTTGCCATGTGTCCTCTCCAACATGACCTCTTGCTTCATTAAACCATGAAGCCAAGAAGGCAATAGAGAGTCTGCTAGCAGTCAGAGATGGTAGTTTTGTGTCACCTAATCATGGAAGGGAAATCCATCACTTTTGTAATATTCCATTGGTTGGAAGGAAATTTAAAGTCCCAGTCACAGTCAAGAACAGCAGATAAGACAAGGGCATGAATACCAGGAGGTGGGGTCATAGGGGGATATCTTAGACTCCAACTCTGTGGTATTATGACTTATACTAAGAAATACATATTTGGTCTTCACTCCTGGTCCTGGCACAGAGCTCCCAAAACTGTTGGAATTTCCTAAGTGATAAGAGAGATAAAGATGCCTTTTGTTATTAGTAACAAATCCCTATCAACCACACCTGTGTTTATGTTAATGAGATGACTTTTGGAAACTTCCAAAGGTTGGGGGCTGGCTGCCCTGGGAACCAACCAGCAGATTAGATAGTTGGAACTTTCAGCCCCCAAATTCTGGGGAGGGAAGAAGGGCTGGAGATTGAGTTCAATCATTGATAACTGATGAATTAATCAATCACATCTATGTAATGAAGCCTCTATAAAAATCCCTAAAGTATGGGGCTCCGAGAGCTTCCAGCATGATGACACACTGAGGTGCTGGGTGGGTGGCACACCCAGAGGGGGCACGGAAACTCCAAACCTCCAAACCCCTTCCCCCCACCTTACCCTGTGCGTCTCTTCCATCTGGCTGTTCCTGAGTCATATCCTTTTGTAATAAGTTGGCAATCGCAACTAAACTAAGTTCTGTGAGCCATTCTAGCAAATCATCAAACCTAAGAAACGGGTTGTGGCAATCTCTGATTTTTATAGTTTGTCAGAAACGCAGGTGACAACCTAGACTTGAAATTAATGTTGGGGGAGGGTAGTCCTGTGCAACTGAGCTCTTAACCTGTGGGGTCTGTGCTAACTCCAGATAGATAGTGTCAGAACCAAGTTACATTTGTTGGATACCCAGTGAGTGTCTACTGAAGAGTCGAAAGTTTCTGGGTGTGGGAAAACCCCTACACGTTTGATGAACAGAAGTGTAGAGTTGTAGTAGAGGGGAAACATGGGAGAGTTTTTTCCTCTCAAACTCCCACAGGGTGTCAGGAAGGACTAAGGAAAATCATCAGCTCCGCTTCTACTTCATGACTCTGCAACTCCTAACCTGTGTTTTGTGTTTTCTGGCAGCTTCTGCCATCTGCCACTGGCTTAGGAAGCCTCACATTCCAGCTCCTCCTGACCTTTTTGTCTTGCTAGGCTTCTCCCTTATGCTTTCATTTAGCTCATTCTCTCATCTCAAACCAAACCCCATTCAGATTGTTAACGATTTTTCTCTGTCTTACACAAAGGAACAAAGTAGCCTCAAGGTCCATGCTCATGGGGGGGAGGGGAGGTTGGAGTGGTGAAACTGAGTCTGTATTGACCTCAGCGCTCCCTCTTCTGAGCTGGGGGAGGCTCAGTGTTTTGCTTCTGACTTTCCCAGGGTACTGCCTGGGAAGGGAACCCAGATTTTGTTCGCACGTGCAAATCCTTAACTGCAGTCTTCTGAATTCCTGCTTGTACTGCCTGGAGGGCTTGAGCACCCTACTCATACTTTTTGAACCTTCTCTTGGGGGCATCTCACTCATATCAGAGCAGCTGGGTGTCCTCCACATCGCCCACCTTTGGTGGTGCTCAAGGGTGCTCTGCTTGGCAAGCGGCTCCCGTGGCCCGGATTCTCACAAATACCCCAATCCTCATTCTGGACTTCTCAGATAATTTCATCAAGAGCTGCCTGTCAGTAGGTCTTGACTACTCCCATCTGCAACATCTTTTTGAGGCAGCCATGCATATATTAATTACACACCAAGACTCTGAGGACTTTTAACCCATTAAGCTGAAGAAATTAGTATTTGTCATCAGTGTATTTGACACAAGTATAGCACTAATCTATAGATCATCTCTTGTGACTCTAAGACATGTATTAGTGTTTACTGATTTGTTTACAATGGAAATACTTTCGCTTCAATCTATTTAATCTTTTCATTGACTGGGGAAACAGGTGTTTCCTGAATATTTACAATAATTCTTAAAAACTACATAGAACACCATTCTTTTGCAAAGCCAAATATTGATTACTCACTAAATACAAATCACTGTGTCAACTGATGTGGGCAACACAAAGAGGCATAGCTACGGTTCTTTTCTCAAGAAGGATACAATTAGTTGGATGGTAAAAACACACTCACAGTAAAAAAGTTCACCTGTAAGTTCAGCTTGCCTCACTTGGTAACCCACACCTTCTTTGTCAACCTGTCTCCCCATTAGACTCTATGCAATATGAATCCATACGTATGTATCCATTCTCTCTTCATCCTTAGAGCCAAATCCAGTAGATTCCTTCTAGAAAATAGGAGAATAACTTGGTATAAACTGTTAGATTGAGAATATTAGCAGAGGCAAAAAGAAACTAAAGATAACGCCTAAGGAGAGGGGCCAATGTGTTCTTTCCCTCTCCATTATCTTCTCTCAGCCCAACAAGTGCTGAAGAAATCTATTTTGGAACGAATGCCTTTGATATGGTAATGGGCGGGCATTGCCACACCTGCCCCCTTGGTAACTACCTTTACAAAAATTACAATTTTAATTGACAAGAATCATGTATAGGATGCATGTTACTGAAAATTCAAAATGGGACTCAAATAAATGATAGTCTCTCCATTGATGCTTGTAGATCAAATGGGTCCTTCCTTGTTTTCCTGAACAGGCAACTTCTTTTCATTAGAAGCTCTCAGTCATTTGGGAGGAGAAGAATCATTTCTGTTGTGTAGATGTTTATTTCTGTGTTAGGAAAAGTTTACTGATAGCTGTAGGGTGAGAGCCAGTAGCAGCCTTGAGGGGATATTCTTCAGGCGCAGCTGGTGTGTGTATGCAGAGGGGTCCCCAGGAGATGTTATGTAGATGTCTTTCCCTCTGACCTTTAGAAAAGTCTTATATTGCTTTGCAGAGCTGAGCTGCAACCGTAGAATAGGGCTGGTTATTGCTCATGAAAAGCTGTGAAAAAATAGAGCCAAGTGCTTGTCGGTGTCTCCTTTAGAAGAGGAAGAAACATTTGGAAGGGTCAAGTGACTAAAGAAGAAAAACGGCAGCATTTAATGAAAAGAGGCCATTTTAGGCATAATTTCATGTGGATTTTCATACTGGCAATGTTCTCTTTAGAGATTGGAGTTCCCTGATGGAAGGATTATATCCCCTTTGGGGAACCAGAAATCAAGCATCTCAAAAGGAAAATCAAATGACTTTTCATCGTGCACTTGAAATCCTTTATTAGGAACCAGGGTTTTTAGAAATGCCTTTCTCTGAATTAATTTTCATTTTCCAAAAACATGTGCAGGTGTCTGAGTCAGACCGAGAGAAAGCAGGTGTGGGGGAAAATAATTACCTGGCACCTCTCCACACTTAATCTCATCTCAGAAGGATACCTGCCGAAGCCATTTGATAAAATTGTTTCTCAGACCCAAGACGAAAGGTTAGGAGAGGTGAAAATCCATGATTTGATTTTTTTGTGGTCTTATCTCTCTTCTTTTTTTCCCCCTGCAACAATAGAACTTCAGTTATCAAAGGGCTTTCAAGTTTGAAAAGACAGCTGCTTTGAAAAAGCAAAACATTGGCTCTAGCAAATGAGCATGAAAATGCTAAGCATCAGCTACCACTTGCCAGAGGGAGTCAATATTGTAGTTGCTTCTTTCAGAAGGCCCACCTTTTGGAATGCCAACCAGAATAACACCTGAGCTGGGGGACATTAACAGTCATCCTCAATTGAAGGCAAGCATTTACAATCTGTTTTGTTCTATTTGAATGGCTTTCATTTCTTTTTGTTGTCTAATTGCTAATGCTAGGACTTCTAGTACTATGTTGAACAATAGTGGTGAGTTGGGAATCCCTGTCCTGTTCCTGACCTTACGGGAAAAGCTCTCAGCTTTTCCCCATTGAGAATGATATTTGCTATGGGCTTTTCATAGATGGTTTTTATGATATTGAGGAATGGTACCTCTATCCCTACACTCTGAAGAGTTTTAATTAGGAAGGGATGTTGTATTTTGTCAAATGCTTTTTTTTTCTGCATCAATTGAGAGGATCATATGGTTCTTGTTTTTTTTATTATTATTATTAATGTGCTCTATCACGTTGATTGATTTGCGAATGTTGAACCACCCTTGTGGCCCAGGAATAAATCCCACTTGGTCCTGATGAATAATCCTTTTAATGTACTGTTGGATCCTATTGGCTAGGATCTTGTTGAGTATTTTGGCACAGTGTTCATCAGGGATATTGGTCTGTAATTCTCCTATTTGATGGGGTCTTTGCCTTTTTTTGGGATGCATTTTTCAAGGAACCGGAGCAAACAATCCTAAAATTTGCATGGCACCAGAAAAGACTAAATCGTCATGGGAATGTTGAAAAAGAAAAAGCAGGGGGCATCACGTTGCCTGACTTCAAGCTATGTTACAAAACTGTGATCACGCAGACAGTATGGTATTGACACAAAAACATACACATAGACCAATGGAAGAGAATAGAGACTCCAGAAATGGACCCTCAACTCTGTGGTCAACTAATCTTTGACAAATCAGGAAAAGGTATCCAACGGGAAAAAAGACATCTCTTCAATAAGTGGTGTTGGGAAAATTGGATAGCTGCATACAGAAGAATGAAATTGGACCACTCTCTCACACCATACACAAAGATAAACTCAAAATGGATTAAAGACCTAACAATGAGACAGGAATCTGTCAAAATCCTAGAGGAGAACATAGGCTGTAACCTCTTCAACATTGGCCACACAACTTCTTTCCAGACACGTCTCCAAAGGCAAGGGAAACAAAAGCAAAAGTGAATTTTTAGGACTTCATCAAGACAAAAAGCTTCTGCACAGCAAAGGAAACAGTCAGCAAAACTAAGAGGCAACCAGAGGAATGGGAGAAGATATTTATAAATGACATTACAGATAAAGGGCTGGTATCCAAGATCTATAAAGTTCTCAAACTCAACATTCAAAAAACAAATAATCCAGTCAAAAAATGGGAAGAAGACATGAACAGACACTTCTCCAAAGAAGGCATATGAATGGCTAATAGACACATGAAAAAATGTTCAACATCACTAGCCATCAGGGAAATTCAAATCAAAACCACAATGAGATTCCACCTTACACCAGTTAGAATGGCAAAAAATAACAAAACAGGAAACAAAAATGTGGCAAAGATGTGGAGCAAGGGGAACCCTCTTACACTGTTGGTGGAAATACAAGCTGGTGCAGCCACTCTGGAAACTAGTATGGAGGTACCTCAAGATGTTAAAAATGGAGCTACCCTTCCACCCAGCAATTGCACTACTGGGTATTTACCCCAAAGATACAGATGTTGTGAAAAGAAGGGGCACACGCACCCCAATGTTCATAATAACAATGTCCACAATAACCAAACTGTGGAAGGAGCCGAGATGCCCTTCAAGAGATGAATGGCTAAAGAAGATGTGGTTCCTATACACAATGGAATATTACTCAGCCATCAGAAAGAATGAAATCATACCATTTATATTGACATGGATGGAACTGGAGGGTATTATGCTAAGTGAAATAAGTCAATCATTGAACACTACATCAAAACCTAATGACGTGGGACGCCTGGGCGGCTCAGTCAGTTAAGTGTCTGCCTTTGGGTCATGTCATGATCCCAGGGTCCCGGAATCAAGTCCCGCATCAGACTCCTTGCTCAGCAGGGGATCCTGCTTCTCCCTCTGCCCCTCGTCCCACCTGTGTGCTCTCTCCCCCTGTCTCTCTGACAAATTAATAAATAAAATCTTTAAAAAAAAAAAAACCTAATGATGTACTATACAGTGGGTAACTGAAAATAATAAAATTAATAAATACATAAATAAATTTTTAAAATCTGTATTTTTCAATAAGGGAAAAAGGGAAAAGAAAATTCTTAAAATATCATATTTGCAATACATTGCTACATAATCAACTGAAAGCAAAGTTAGACAACCTAGAATACCAATGTTAAGAAAAAGTTATGTGGTTAGCAAAATCTTGCTTATATAGAGCTTAATATTATGACTCTACATAATCTTCCCAGGCACATTTCCACCAACGACATGTTTACTGTGTTATTTTTCAGGGGTTTGATACGTGCTTGTGTTGATGAAATATAGATCAAAAGATCCGTGATCATGGAACTAGTGTTCGTTTCTGATTCCACTTTACAGAGATTAGTGACTGCTAATGAACCTGGCCCCCCTCCTACTGGCTTGTCACTTCTTGCAAGTGAGTCGTTCAGTCATGACTCAATTGCAGGAGTAGTGCAGGAATTTGCAGAACATCTAATGGGTTTATTGCAGATGATCTAAACATTCTAATTTGATAATGAGGCCTCTAAAAACATTATATATGAGACAATGTCCAACCTCTTTTGTATCTAACTGCATTGCTGATGCCTTAACACACTCCGCGCCAGCCTATGGTAGTTTCTCCCTCTGGGCATTTGCTCCTGTGGTTCCCCCTGCTCAGAATGCCCCAAGCAGTATTCACATTCCCAAATATTCATAATTTAAGGCTTAGCACTTGTATCAACTCCTTCAAAAGGAACCCCTGTTTTTTCATACCTGGGGTTTTGTGCCTCTTCTCTGTCTCTTGGCCTCTTGTATTCCCCACGACCAGGACACTAATGCAGTTTGCTGTTTACCTCTGTTTCACCAGCTTTAAAGTTGGTCTTTCAAAGAACAGCAAACATAACCTTACTCATGTTTTTATTCTGTGTCCTGACACCTAATACAAAATAGGTACTCCATAATTATTTGTTAAAGACTGACTGACTGGGGTACCTGGTTGGCTCAGTTGGTTTAAGCATCTGCCTTCAGCTCAGGTCATGATCCCATAGTCCTGGGATCGAGCCCCACGTCGGGCTCCCTGCTCAGCAGGGAGTCTGCCTCTCCCTCTTGCTCTGCCTCTCCCTCTACTCATGCTTGCTCTCTCTCTCTCTCAAATAAATAAATAAAATCTTTAGAAAAAAAGACTGAATGAATGAATGAGACCTTGAGCTCTTTAAAATTAAGCTGTAGGCAATGGAGCAAATATCAGTTACATTTCTTTGGTTGAAAAAACAAAATCTGCCCTTGAGTAGCCTGAACAAGAAGAGAGACTCACTGGAAAGCTGCACAGGTGGCTCAGGAATAGAAAAAAGAGGTGAACAATCCAGCTTTATGAAGACAGCCTGCAGCACAGTTCTGAGTATCCAGATGGGGGAAGTTCCTGAAACTTTGGAGGCGCTGCCATCAGGTGGGGAGTTATTCTTACCACCTTTTGTCCCTGAGTGTTCAGTCCAGGACAGAGAAGCTGGCTGGCCAGGAGGATCTCAAGGGCCAACCCCTACAATCAGAGGAGGATATAGGATAAGAAGTGTATGTGTTGGCCCAAAAAACAAATATTCCAGTCAAAAAATGGGCAGAAGACATGAACAGACACTTCTCCAAAGAATACATACAAATGGCTAACAGACACATGAAAAAATGCTCCACGTCACTTGCCGTTGGGGAATAGAAATCAAAACCACAATGAGGTTCCACCTTACACCAGTTAGAATGGCAAAAATTAACAAGACAAGAAACAACAAGTGTTGGCGGGAGAACCCTCTTACACTGTTGGTGGGAATGCAAGCTGGCATAGCCACTCTGGAAAACAGTTCCTCAGGATGTTAAAAATAGAGCTACCCTTCAACCCAGCAATTGCACTACTAGGTATTTACCCCAAAGATACAGATGTAGTGAAAAGAAGGGGCACCTGCACCCCAATATTCATAGCAGCAATATCCACAATAGCCAAACTGTGGAAGGAGCCGAGATGTCCTTCAACAGAGGAATGGATAAAGAAGATGTGGTCCATATAGACAATGGAATTTTACTCAGCCATCAGAAAGGATGATTACCCAACATTTGCATCAGCATGGATGGAACTGGAGGAGATTATGCTAAGTGAAATAAGACAAGCAGAGAAAGACAGTTATCATATGGTTTCATTTATCTGTGAAACATAAGGAATAGCACAGAGGACCATAGGGGAAGGGAGGGAAAACTGAAGGAGGGGAAATCAGAAAGGGAGATGAACCATGAGAGACTATGGACTCTGGGAAAAGAACTGAGGATCTCAGAAGGGAGGGGGTATAGGGGGAGGGGGTAACTGGGTGATGGGTATTAAGGAGGGCACATGTGGTGATGAGCACTGGGTGTTATATGCAACTAATGAATCATTGAACAGTACATCAAAAACTAATGATGTACTGTATGTTGGCTAATTGAACATAATAAAAGAAATTGAGATTAAAAAAAAAAAAAGGAGTGTATGTGTTGGGAATGTATCTGAGCAGACGACAATGATAGCTGCCAGAGGAATTTTCCTCAAGCCATTGTACAGAAGGGACGAAGGAGAAAGCTTGAGGTGGATGCCTCTTCTGTATGAAGATCTGTGCATTTTTCGAAAGTGAGGATTGGGGATGCCTTTAGAAGCGTGAGTTCTTACACAACTTTTGGAACAACCACTTCCTCCAGTCTTCTTTCTGTTTCCCTACCCTGCTGCATTTATTCTGGTGTCAGTACAATCATCATGAGGGTTTGGAATAAAAGTGTTGAAAATTCTACCAATGTTTATTTTACCTCATTATCAGTGCCCATTTTTTGGCATAATTTGTTAAATATATAACATATATGTTTATATGATGTGAATACTTACATGTAAGGAGGGATTTAATTTTTCTCTTACATTACAACTAGGAGTGATCAAAAAAATTTGGAGACCACCGTTCCAAAAGATTTAAAGTCTATTATTTTTGAAAACAATTAAAAAGTTATCTCTGGAAGGCGCCTGAGTGGCTCAGTTGGTTGAGCGTCTGCCTTCAGCTTGGGTCATGATCTCTCGTGGTCCGGGGATCAAGCTTGAGTCAGGCTCCCTGCTCAGTGGGGAGTCGTCTGTTTCTCTCTTTCTGCCCTTCCCCCCACTTATCCTCACTCCCTCTCTAAAATAAATTTTTTAAAAATCTTTTTTAAAAAGTGATCACTGGAAAGCTATAAAAATAGATATTAATAACAATAATAAAAATTTGTAACATGGAAAACTTAGCTGTTTCTTGTAAAACAATATAAAATAGTATTTTTTATTTTATATCTTTAATGTTAGTAACTGTGTTCATATTTTTATTGTAAAATGAAAGTTTGTTTTTCTGCCTTAAGGTTTTACTCTGATAGTATTCTATTAAAATATATGCTTCTTAATTAAATTTTTTTCTTCTTTTTCCATCAAAAAACAAATCCTCAAATATCACTTGTGATTGGTGATAGTAATGATAATATCTAATTAGAGAGTAGCTTTCTTCAAGAAAATCTGTAAGAAACAGATTCCTGTAAATGATTCCACCAAGTTAAAAGTCTTATGTCTAACTTGTGAGGAGGAATGACTTGTTTGCTTGGCATACATCCCTAATTTGATGTTCTGCTTCAGTAACTACAGCCTTGAAGAACTAAGAAGCAGCAGCAGCCATGCTATTTCTAGATGTACAATAGTCTACTTTGTGATCTGAAGTAATTAAAACAGACTAAAACCTTTCAAGGGAAAGAAGTCCAGTGTATGGTAGCTTTCTGAGAAATGAAAAGGAAATAGAACAGCAAACAAGACTGCTTACTTGATAAAATGTCAGCAAAACAACTCATTAGAGTGTAAAAGATTTAGCCGGTTGGCAACTTTTTTTTTTTTAATTGCACACAATACTACTTTTACCTTTACTTTTCCATTTAATTTTGGATTAAATTGGCCAGACTGGTGATGTCATGCAGACATACATGTTAGAGAGATCATCTTTCCTCCTGGCATCAGGAATTTTGTGGAATGGCTTCAACGATGGTAACACACTTTCTGTTCCTCACTCACTTGTCTTCCGGGGAGGGAATAAGCAGCATCAGCTTTGTCTTTTCTTCTGACTCTCACTGGATCTGCCTGACTCTAAAGGGGGGTGCAGTCTGAATGTGGTGATTTGATTACAAAATTGACCTAATTCTCTGCCTGTCCCTCTATCCGTGCCCTTGCAATGTAATTTTGCATCTCCTCCCCTCAAGAGGTGAAGTCTATTTTCCCACTCCCTGGATGTAGGCTTGTTTTGTGACTTGACTACATTAGCAGAATGCAGTAGAAGTGAAAATATGTCTTGTTATCTTTGTTCTCTTTGACCCTTACTGTGCCATGAAAGTAAGCCTAGGATAGAATTTGCCCCAGTTGAGGGCACCCTAAACCAGCCAGCCTCCTCCCAACTGACCAGTCTGCTAGCCTTGAACGTATGAGTGAGCCCAGCCAAGTTAAGCAGAGCTTTTGGCCAACTCATAGCCTCGTGAACACAGATAAATGTTTCTTGTGTAAGTCACTTAAGATTTTGTGGTTATGTGTTACACATCAGTGAGGAGACAGCGGAAAATGAATGCATCCTGTGTCTTTTCTCAATTGGCTCCAAACTCAGGGATAGCAAAAGTAGCATGATGAATTGATGCCTTAAACCTCATGTTCAGACAATATTGTTATGGAAAAAAATATTTTGCATGACTCCCATAAATTATATAATGTATAGTCATGTTTATCATTTAAAAATATAATTATTATCATAAGTTATTACAACTTGTTCATCTACTAAAATGTTTGGTCGAATTGTATCCTAAAATTAAAAAAAAATTGCCAGTAGATAGCAGAAATCTTAATGAATAATTGGCTAATATATAAATTAGTAACTGTATATTTATAAGTGCTTTTGAACTCATCATGAGGAAACCAGTTCTTCCCATTTGTTTATATATCCCTGGCAATATATGAGAATCAGACCCATTTCAGAAAATATGAATTACCATAAGTCACACACTTGTTTCTATTTATTTTTAGGTCGCTTGGTAGTATAGGGCTTTTTTTCAGAGATATAGGGTACTTTGAATTGTTCACTTATTCAATCCATCAGCATTTATTAAGAATCTGTTCTGGGGCAGGCTACTACTATTGTTATCTAAGCAACACAGCAGTGAACTATATAGACAAAGTCATGGCCTTTACAGAGTTTATATTCTGGTGGGATGTGTAGACAATGAACAAATATTATGAATAAATTGTATCATCAGGTTGGGATAAATGATATGAAGGAAAGAAATAAGATAAATTTAGAGTATAATGGAGAGGGATAGCCATGTTAGAAAGGGTGGTCAGGGCAGCCTCTGTGAGGAGCCCATGTGTGAGCAGAGACCGGAATGAAGGGAGAGGGTGAGCCACCCAGTTATTTGGGGGAAATGTGCCTCAGCCTGGGGGAACCACAATGTAAAGAAACTAGTATTTTCACAAAGAACATATGCACAGATGGTTTTCTTCTTATGAACTCAAATTGTTGCTCCCATGATGTATCTGAGAGAGAAGCAAAATAGTGGCATGAGAAATAGGAGGAGAAACTGGGAAGGGACAACTGGGTACCCATTCAAAAAAGAGCATATCAAACCCTCCTGGAAAGAAAAGAAAATAGTTACCTAGAGATTTGCTTATCTGCAATAATTGGTAAATGGCATTTATTATTTGGAACTATTCATACTGCAGAATTGTGATTGAGTAGTTGTATATGATGGGAAATAGCTGTCTATTGATTTTGAATCAACCCTTTGCACACATTCCTTTGATAAAGTTGAGCTATCATTAAGGACCATCATCATTGCCCATTCTATAGACCAGTATGTTCTATCTAGTTTCTTCAACTCAGACATAGTCTTTGTATTAAAGAACAAACTCATTACTAGATAAGTAAGTTAAATAATTTATAAGTAATCCTCTGCTGACGTTACAGTGGCAATACTAACCCGAGTATCCTAACCTTCTCTTTACCTGGTATATTGAGTTGATGAGGTGTCCCCCAAAATTCACATCTGATATCTGATCACAATGTGTGAATGTGACCTTACAGGCACAATAAGTCTTTAGGGTCCAATGAGGTCTCTGCAGATGTAATCAAGTTAGGATGAGGTCCACTGGACTAGCGTGGGCCCTAAATCCATTATATGGATTGTCCTTTAGAGGCTCTAGAGGGAGAATGGCCCTGCTGACAACTTGATTTTGCACTTTGAGCCATCGGAACAGCAAGAAATAAACTTCTGTTGTTTTAAGCCATCAAGTTTGTGGTAATATTTTACAGCAGCTCTAAGAAACTAATATACCTGGAATGAAATCGTGGGGATACTCCTCCTTCTGGCTAAGTGACAGTGACCATATTTGGTTAATGGTTTTTAGAGCATGAGACTATGATAAAATACACTGAAAGCTAAAGTCATCTTGAGTAAAATATAATATGTCTTGAAAGAATTAGAAAACATGATAGGATGTTTTTGGGTCATCATGAAGGTGATGTAAATTTTCTGAATTTATGCAAAGTTTTGCTGTAAATAGGTTGAAAGAGTAAAATAAAATGTCCTTCTATAAAACAATAAAGATTAGTAGTTTGGAAGGTTCATTTATTTAACAAAAGCTTATTGAATCAGGCACAGTGCTAAGTGTTGAGATAAACAGATAAATAATATTTTTGAGTTCAATCTTTGCAGATACACTTCAGTATACTTCGAAATTCTCTTAATAATATTTCCTAGTTGTTTAGATCAGTGAAAGGAATACATTATATTTGTAGATTTCATAATACAACTGGCTGCTCACTTGTCTTTCCCCCATTCTCCATGGGTAATTAAGGAATGAAGTAGAATGTCAACGAATATGCTTCCTCAAGAATGTCACAGCTAATTTTATCCCAAATGTTGTGACCCACATGTCAAAGGAATTTTAAGAGTGGGGTAGAAAATAAAACTTTAGGCAGAGCCAGAGAGTAATTAATGCTGTGGTGTATGTCTTACCATGCCTGGTGAGGATATTAAAAAGCTTTAGTTAAGTCAAAGGTTTGACTAATGTGCAGAGTTTTACTGTTGGCTCTATAGCCCAAACTAACAATATAGACCATTTGTCATTGTCAACACCTAAGGCTGCATTTGACAATGTCCACAGCAGCAGTAACAGTCCCCTGAATAAAATGCTATGTTTCCCAGCAATAATTCCAATGTCTTTACATTCTCAGTTCCTCATATCTCAGCCCCTCCTCTCAGAATACTTTTCAGAATACTTCAGCTGCAGGGAACGGATGTGGTGTGTACCAGGCTTAGGGGAGGGTTTGAATTTTCTAGGACTCATGAAGATCTCTCTGTTTTGCTGTAAAGTGGCTGGGTTTACATGGTGTTGGATCAATGGCAGATACCATTATTTCCATGCTTTCCACATATGATGAGATCCCTGAGACTAAGGGTCCTGCATTGCTAATCTTTGTACACCAAAAGATGCTTTGTAGAGCATTGTAGCTCAGTGCTTAACACACGACAGGAATTCAATATGTGTTAGTTGAATTAAAATGCAATATACATGATCTAGTTTAGACATAAAAGAAACTTTTCGTACTGGATGAGTTCTGCTCATTTCTGAACCGACTTGTCATGGAGGAGAGTAGAACACTCTTTTTTTTTTTTTTAAGCTTTTAGAAATACGAGATTCTAGTGTGTTTAGATGATCAGGGACAATTTAACCTCTTCACCACGTAAGGCTGCAAATCTGTCCTAGGATTCTGTGTGACGGAGGGTTGGGCCATTTGGTGATGTCTGCAGGAATAGAATATAAAGAACCAGAGCTCCTCTGCTGCCCAGGTTTGGCCGTTAAGGCACCTTTGGTGTCACCAATCTATTTTGTCCTTTTTTTTTTAAAGAAAAAAAATTAGAAGAGTGATTGCTTACCTGAGAAGTTGAATAAAAAAATTCCAGACTTGGATGGAAGAAATGGGAACATAGAGATGTTTAATATGCACAGTGTCTTTATATTAATGTATTTTGGACCAGAAACTCTCAAGTCTTCAAAACTGTGGGGAGGAGGGCTGCTACAGGGACCCCTTTTCTTTTTCGGGGATATTAGGACCCAAACATGAATGCATGCTCTCTCTCTGTATAGGCACATACTGAATGTGTCTTTTTTCCTCCTCTACGTACATGGAGTTTAGGGGATAGAGAGATTTGATCTCTGCTTTTCCCAGGGTACAGCTATTATTTCAAGTTTTGAGGAGATGGATGCTTGTCCTTGGGACTAACATCCCAAGTAAAATGGTGTCTTTAATGATTAACTCTATAACCATAGAGGTCATAATTAGCCTGATGAAAATGTGTTTGATGGACTTGTGCTCATGTGTTTTTAACAAAACTTCCCAAAGTTCTGGCTTTGTACCGCCCCAAACCTGAAAGAACAACCACAAAACACAAGGCAGAGCAGGACTGTTCTTCATAGCAGCCATGCCTTCACTGTCTCCATCCTACCTTTGTTCAAACCAGCAGCTGAGCTCCCACTGTTTGTTTTCTAATTCTGTATGTTTGCAAGCTCTTGAAGAATTTTTTTTTCTGTTTACCTCTTTGATTGCTCTGAATAAGATAAAATGGATTCTGTTGAATGCCAACACTGTGTGATTCAATGGATAATTGAATATAATTCCCCCCTCCTTTTTTCTTTTCTTTTTTTTTTTTTTTTTACTTTTGCTGATAATCATTCCTCTTAACTAAACATTATAATTAGCATTCTGTGTTTCTTAACAGCTGTTTTCCCGCTAGTCATCTTTAAAACCATAAGAGAAAACTTGTGTTTTTCTTCAAGTCATTTTTGTCTTCAGCTCCCTAGCTTTGTTTTTCTCATCTGCTGCTCTTCAAAAATAATTCTATTTTCATGTAATGCAACTTTAAGTAATTTTTGAACAGAATTGTTCTTCAATATTTGTTTTCCTTCCAGTTTTTTGCTGTCTTACTTCAGTACATGAAAAAAAAATCTTCTGGAAGATTTTCATTCAACAAATAAGTTCTACGATTTTAACAGCTGTACCTGACTTGAAAATACTAAATTATGAGAATATAGATGAAAGTCACCATGTACTTAACATGATTCTTTATAAGGCCCATTCCATAGATAGCTTCACACAGTGTCTGTCTGCTGTGTATTATTACTAGAGTCAGAGAATTCTAGAAAGATGTTATGATTTATCAAAATTCAAACTATTTAAGATTTCACGGAACATACTTATTCATAGAAGTAGGTAAACCCAGAATCAATTAAGAATTTGTGCAATATGATTTGATGCAGTAAATGTTACTTCAGATAAATTTCTGCTGGTACGGTAGCCTAATGCAATGAGAGATCTGTTTAGAATAGTTATCTAGTTTCATGCTTATAGAAATTCATTTTATGCCATGGTTTACTTTGAGAAATGTTACAGATGAATGCATTGCACTGTTCCTCAGCTTTTCTAGCTTAGCATCGGTGTTCATGAATATTAATCACCTTACTTCCTCTTTGCCCAGTAATAGAAGTTACCACAGGTCAGGCAGGGCAGAAGGTACATCAATGCCTAGTGGAATGTGGAAAGTGAACCACCGAATAACAATCCACAAGACTACCCTTTACTCTGAAAAAATAATGCTCCCTGAACTGTGTCTAGATTGGACTTTCTAGAATTTATTTGTATATTAGAATTGGGAATTTACATTATCATTTCTAGACGAGTATTTCTTGGCCCTTCTTCAGCTGCCTCCAATCATTTGAATTCTTTCTACTTTTTAAGAAGCTCGTGTATCTTATATGTGATAAAAAAGCATTTGTGTGTCGGTGAAAGAATTCAAGAGCAATAAAATGAATCAGAGAAAAACTGTAATAAATATTCCTTTAGGTAACAAATACTGAAACTAACAATTGTATGCATAAGACACCAAGCACAGTTTCATAATTTTAGACTCTTAGCTTAAATATTTTTATTTGTAGTTATTTTGTCAGCTCATATTAAAATCCATGGACCTTGTTTAAAATATTAAAAGAACTGTTGTGAAAAACCAATGTTTATAAAATGTTAAACACATAAGGCAAATCTCTGATTTGGAAAGTTGGTAAAAACATTTTTTTTAAGATTTTATTTATTTGAGAGAGAGAGAGACAGCCAGTGAGAGAGGGAACACAAGCAGGGGGAATGGGAAAGGAAGAAGCAAGGCTCCCAGTGGAAGAGCTTGATGCGGGGCTCGATCCCAGAACGCTGGGATCATGCCCTTAGCCGAAGGCAGATGCTTAACAACTGAGCCACCGAGGCGCCCCAAGGTAAAAATATCTTTGAAAAGACCTAAGTAATCCTCTTTCTCCCGTCCTATTTTCCAGGTGATATTTTCCAGCCTCTGAAGTTCGATCCATCTAATATATTGTCATTTAAATTACCACCTTAATAAACATACTCCCTCTCTGACCCTCTAAAAGCGGATTAAAATGGCGTAGAAAATGCAAGGAATGTAAAGAAAATGAAATAAATCTTGGAATACTCCATTTGGACCTGGAGATTACTTATATATGTTATGATGCATTGTGTGTTCCATCAGAATTAATATGGAAAGGGGAGGGAATATATAGCCTGATTTGATTATCCTACACATTCTAAAGACAAGAATATAAATATTTTCTATACCATTTCAAGTAGAAAAAATACACTCGTATCAGCTGCTGACGATTTTGCTGAAGATTACGTTTGTTTTTAAGAGTCACATGGTTCTGTTAGAGAAAAGTGCATCCAAGTTTGGAGTTGGGGTGCCCAGGCTCACATCCTCTCATCTTGGGCAAGCTATCTGACTTTCTGGTCCTCACTCTCCTCTGTGCAAAATGGGCATAGCAATAGTATTATACTAAGTAATTCATAGGGTTGTTTGTGAGTATTAAAGTGACACAGAAATGTATGCAAGGGCATTCTGAATATTTTAAGACAGTATTGTTACAATACAAATATTTTATTATTACTGCACATACTAAAACAAGCTCCAAAGGCAATGCATCATGAAGAAACTATCAGAGAAATGATCATACTGATATTCAATCCTACTTTCCTTCTCCTTAGGAATCTGAATTTTATAAGTTGATGAGACAAAATGATTAAACAATTTACCTATAATTGCATGGCAAATTAGTGGCAGAACCATGAGTGCTTTTCTTGTATATTTAGTGAAAGAGCTTAGTTATGAAGAAGTGATCATGTGATACAAAAAGAAAATTATGAAAATCTTGATAATCTGGAAATAAAATTATTGCCAGATAAACACCAAAAAAGTTATGAGGAAGGGCTCTTGAAATCTGCACATTTTCATTCATCCGTTTACTCAACTATTTATTGATAAGCTATATATATATATCTCTCCCCTAGCTCTGGCTGGTGGGGGACTCCTAACTCACATCAGGTTTGGCAGTGCCTGATTCAAATATAGAAGTCTATACACACATACATTCTTGAAAATTTAAAAATCCCTCAGTTTATCTTCTAACAGTTGGCAATATGTGTCCTGATAAATGATTGAAAATGAGTATGTTGTAAGTTGAATTATATCATTGATTTTTCCTTTTCATTATGATTTTTTTCATTTGAACTTTCTAGGGAAGGTGTAACAAGCAAAGATAATAAATCTAATCATACAAGATATTTCATCTAGAATGATTAAAGTATCTTATCAGGGATGCCTGGGTGGCTCCGTTGGTTAAGCACCTGCCTTTGGCTCAAGTCAAAGGATCCTGGGATCAAGCCCCATGTCGGGCTTCCTGCTTGGTGAGGAGTCCACTTCTCCCTTTCCTTCTGCCCTCTGCCTGCCATTCATGCTCTCTCTCGCGCGCTCTCTCAAGTGAATAAATAAATTTTTTTTAAAAAGTATCTTCTCAATTAAATAAGTGAAATATAATTTTGTTTTTTGGGTTTATACATATACATATATATGTATGTGTGTGTATATGTGTACATATACGTACATAGTCCATACATATATGTGTGTTTATATATACAAAGATGAATGACTCTTTTGAGTGATCAGTCCTGATTTTTCTAGATTTCTGGTGTCAAAATATTGTAGTCATGTGGGGCTAGTATAACATTTTTCAAGAATCATATCAAGTGTGACCTTTTGAGTTAAGCCTTCTCTAGCTTCCACAGGCAACTTGGTGGTTTTTGGCACATAGTCTGTTATAACAGTTAAATTCTCAAGTTGAAATGATACATATTTCTTTCACAGGTCTATGATTTGTATATGTATGGAACATAATTTTTATTTTAAATTTTAAAATCAATTTTCTAAAATATCAACCAATACTTGTCCCATCAACTTTCTTCAAACATTCATCCAAAGTAACAAATGACACTATTGCTTTGAGGTTTCTGTAATGGTCACCAATGATGTAGATGGATGCAGTGATGAATGGCATCTGGTGTCGTGATACGGGGATGCCTTCATCACCAAACAGTAGGTTACTAGAGCTGATAGATATTGGCATGTTATTTAAAAACATATCAGAATAAGTATAAATGCAATGTTACCTTTTCAGAACAATAATCAATTAAGTAAAGATGGCATTTTTGTCCCTAAAAAATAGGAGCAACATTAAGAAAATGAGCTTATCAGAACTAATTATGGAGATGAGCTCATTGGTTGAATTGTCCATTTTTGGACATTTTCTGATTCTTTTGTTTTTCTTCCTCTCTCTCTTTATCTAGTCTATTCTAATTTATGTTCACGTCTTGCCTCTTCCACTGACATTTAATTTCTATGAAGACAGGATTTACGCCTTCTTTAACTTGACCCCTCCATTTGTATACATAGCAAACCACATAGAATTCACAATAAATGCTGAAGAACGATGCTGAAACAGTTGTGCAGCCCTGATACTCTGTATGTCAGTAACCTGCAATGTAAGACTTCCATCGTTGTATAAGAAATGCCACCCCTTATCAGCTTACCAAACATTCCCATTATTTACATGATCATCAATAATCTCTACTCCTTCTGCCTCCTCTCACTGCCTTTTATTGCCATTTTTTTTTTCAAAAAAGTTACGGGCACATTGTCTTAACTTACTCACACCCAGAAATACATTCTTCATTCCACGTCTGTCTTGTTCTCTGTCATCTAACCACTAGCAAAACTGTCCTTATCAAGTCTTCAAATGATTTGCAAACTGTCACATCATGTGGTCATATGATGATATGGGGTGTTGAAATATTAGGGTGTGTGTGTGTGCTCATTATTTCCTATTTTCTCTACCTTTTTCTGGCTTAAGAGTCTTTAAACCAAGTTTTCTGTACTTAATGCTTCCAGGTAGCATTGTTTTAACAGATAGATAAGATGGGCAGGTAAAAGTGTGGATACTTTGGTATTTATTTATTTCAGATAGATCTTTTAAACACAAAGAAAGTATCTTGATAGAAAAGGTTTCTGAGTTTTACTTAAGGACCTGAGGATTTTAATCTTTAATCTCCCTATCTTCATTTTATATAAAACGTCTCCTTTTTGGTTAGTCTTCATCTCAACACACTCAACCAATGATTTTTTTTCTTGACTTTTCTCCTTTAGGAACAAATTTTTTTAAAGAAAACATTTACTTCAAGGCTTAAATTTAGGTTGTTGTCCTTCTAATCTCAAGACTGGTTCCATTTTAAACTTGCTTTGTCGTTATGGAGGAAAAGTTACCAAATCTAGAGAGGTGTATTGAGGTGTGCTGAGTGCTGGGACGGCGCTTATTTATTTCTAGACTTCCTGAAGTCATGGCACACAATCTGGCCTTCAACTCATTTCGTTCTAATTTATTTAATTCAATTCAATAAATGCTAGGTGCTGGGTGCTGTATAAGGCACTGGGAACAAAATGATAACAATAAATAAATGGTCATTTGGAAGGTATGTGTCCTCCACAGATGTGTGGAAATTCCCTCAATATGCTGTAACCCTGAATGGTGTAGAAGTCAGTTCATAGTCTGGGCTCTCCCATCTTCACTTAAAACAAGGAAATCTTTTTTCCAGAGCAGAGTGGGCTAATGCCTCTAGTTCTGTTCCGCTTCTTTTTTCAAACTCAGTGTCCCTAGGACTATGCCTCAAGCAAATTGTCTACATTCTTCTCAAAATGGTCTCAGGATTCTGCTTTATTTAAAAGGGAGGCTCAAACCCCTTGAAATGGAGGCTGCATGTATTTTTTTCTTTTTTTTTACATAAAGTCTAGTGGTTTTCTTGGGCTTCAAAGGGAAATTCATTCTTATAGTCCTAGCTTCTGTTCTCCACTACCCTCCCCAGAATATTACTAATCATTTAATTTGTTGCTTTTTAGAAATCCTTAGCGGTCATATGATTTATACTTTTTTGGTATAAGTAGTACAAATTTAAATTGTGTTTTTTAGTTTATTTTTTACTTCGAGATGTCTAATATGTGACATTTATACTAGAAAAAGATATTTTATTCTGAAAAAAAATTTTCAGATAGTTGGCTGTGCTTTAAAAATATGTAAACACATTAATGATTTTATATCATTAGTTGATAGATTTCACATCAGACCACTATACTGTTGCTTGCCATCAAGCCATCGCTGGTTTAATAAATTTGATTGTTCAAAATTAGTATTTTCTGTTCTCATAGTGCTTTCCTATTTGGGATTTTGAAAGAAAGTCATCTCTGTTCCCAGGTTCACTGGCTTCACTGGCTTCATCTATGTGTGTCCACTCCATATTATGTATTACATTCAACATTCCCACACTTTATATAAAATACAGTGGAAAGGGAATGGCAAACTCTAACTTTGATTCCAGAAATATTACATGTTTTGTACACACTTCGAAAAAGTCTTCAGACACTTAAAGTCATCACCAAGAAGCATAATGCAGGAAGAAAGACGGCCTAGGGAAATAAACCAGTCCTCCTACTGTAACAAAATAGAACAGAAAAAGCTGAAAGAACGTAAAGTGAATTCAGAGGAGGTTATACTGTAAGATCATTGTTGGAAGACATTGGGTAGACATCTAGGGGACTCTAAGAGGCATCAAATAAAAGAGAAAAAATTACTATAAAAGAATGAATAAAATTATCACTTTTTGTTGATGAAATGGTTCCATCTTTAAAAATCCAGAAGACACTATTAAAATCAAGTGATTAGTAAAGGAATTTGATAAGATGCCTGGATGCAAGATAAGTACACATATCAAATAACTTTTCTCTGTTAATTCACCGAAAATACTAATTCACCTGGAACTAAAATTGTGGAAATATTTTCCATAATAGTGATAACAATGATAATATAATTAACAATTAATTTAACAAAAATATAAAAGGCCCAATGAAGAAATACATAACCTATAAAACATATACAAGTTGTAAGGACACAATTTGAAGAATATAAAACAGGATCAGAACAAACAGAAATATATGCCATATTCATACATGAGAAGACAATATATGAAAATGTCAATTCTCCTAAAAGTGATATAAAAACTTAATACAATTACTATTTGCATTCATTTCCTACTGCTATATCACAAATTGCCTCTACTTTATCAGCTTCAAACAGACATACACTTACTGCCTCACACACAACGGTGGGGGGGCGTCTGGCAGAGCTTAGTGAGGCTCTTTGGGCTACCTTTGACAAGTCAGTCAGGGCTGCGGTCTCAGCAGGGGAAATGTCCACTCTTAATCTCATTCCAGGTTTTGGCAGGATTCATCTCCTGTGGCTATAGGGCTAAAGTCCCCTCCTCTGTCTCCATTCTTACGTGTATTTGTTTTATTTTGCTAGTTGTTGGCCAAGAGGAAGATTTCAGGCAGCAGAGACCTTCTGTAGCTCCTTGCCATGTGGCTTTGTCCATAGGTCCTCTCAGTGAGGCAGCCTACTCTTTCATGGCTGTCATGGGAGTCTAATTCTTCAGCTTGTCGTGCTGGAGCTCAATGTCTATATAAAGGCATAATCATGGGAGTGACATCTCATCACCTTTGATGTAAAACATAACCTAATCATAAGAATAATATTCCAGTACTTTGGCAAATTGTATCGGTTAGAAGCAAGTCACAGCCCCCACTCACACTCAAAAAGAGGGTAATGCTACAAGATGTGAATATGGGGGGGCACATTAGGCGCTATTTGTCACACAACTCAAAGAACACTCAAAGTTACAGTGATGCATCCTATTCTAACATTTGATGTTTTCGTCACTAGCCTTACTGATATAGAGCAAATGAATTCAACCAGCTTCTTTTTAAATTAAGAGCCTATCTATAAGGAATCTTTGCAATATTTTTTTCAGGTAAAATAAATAAGGAAGAAAGATTATCTTTAAGTTATAAGGCAGAATCCAGATTTTCATTAATATAAAAAATATTCTTTCCAATAAAACAATTTGGATTTGCTAAGAATTCATCGTTTTTAATTTCTTCACTAAAAACAATATAATTTAAGCAATCATATTTTTTGGAACTCAAGTATTCAAATATAGACAGTGCCTACTGAATTCACTACCATGCAATTGATAGAAACTTGGTGGCTTAATTATTAAAATCTTTTATGTTTTTTTCTATTTATTAGTTGTATTTTCATTTTGTAATAAAATTAATTCTAGCTAAGCTCTAATTTCTTAATATTAGAAAACTCAAGTGAATTTGTTTCATGCTTCAGATAATGCAACTTGTGGAAAGTAGCTAAAGTCTTTAAAAAATTAAATGTCAGGGGAAATTATTATGCTCAGTTTCGTATTTCAAACAGATCCACTAAAATGCATGTTTTTTAAAAAGGCGAAACTATGTACTATTTCACATTGTTTGTCATGTCTAGGGGTAATGATTTCATGGTGGCAAAATTTGCCTCTATTCCCCTCATTCCGCAGTTTTCATTGACATGAAGAATCAATAAAATGAGAATTCTACTTTTGTCTCCTATTGTAAAGTCAGAATGTATATGTGTAGAAAGCATTAGATGGTGATTTTAAGGGATAATAGTATATTAGCCATCATTATCAGTTTATCTATACCATTTCCAAATTCGTTACCTTGTATTTCACCTGTTCCTGGTCGGTATCTGTACTGCTTTTGTTATCAGACCAGAGTGGGTCTGCTCCTTGGTGAGTTAAAGACAGAGACCACACCAGGTGGTGTTGCCTCACAGAGTCCTATTTATTTGTTCTAATAAGGACATCACAGGGACTAAGTTCCAAAGCTATAACTCCTTGAACAAAGGAGAGCAGGCTCCTTTAATTAGGGCTTGGGATGAATATTCAAAGAGGGGTTTTAACATTGTAATGAGGCTGAGGCACTTTCTGATTCATCTGCACAGGTGTCCTCCTCTAATGTTTCATTCTGTTCTAGCAGTTTCTTCCTCAGTTTCTAAAAGGTAAGATTGACAGTTAAGCACAAGCTTCTAGGCATTTGCTGAGTTGGGGGGTCAGTTCTGAGTTCAAGGGGTCAGGCTGGTGACAAAAATCCCTCCTCTGGTTTTGTTCTTGCTCCTCATTCCTTCATACCTCATGGGGTGAAGGTCTGTCTTCTGCAGCTACTTCCTGTTGGACAACATGGCTGTTGTCTTGGGGATCAGCAGAGGAGCACATCTGTTTCCCAGCTAGTCTAAGACATGTTTGTGTGTCACGAGGTTTAGCCCCGAGCTGTTTGTACCCTTGTGTTACTACCATCTGTAATTTTATGATCTCTGTACTCTTGGTCACAAGTTGTACCAAACAGTTAAATGCATGAGGTCCAAAAAGCAGTAAGAGTAGCAGGATTATTAGTGGCCCCAGAAAGGGGAGAAACCATGTGATATATGTAGTGCCATTTTGAGAGCCTGCCAGACCTCACTAGGAGATCCTCCTCTTTGGTTGAAGGTATGCAGTCAAGCTGCCTGATCAAAGATTTTCTTAATATTTACTTTTATTACACTTGAGGTATCAATCCAGGTACAACATGAAATATTAATTACTCTATGGACCCCTCTTCTTCTATTAACAAGTGGTCCATAGTCAGTCTAGTGTAAGGTCATTTTGGATCAGAGGATATATATGCAATCTCTTTTTGATGTGTGGGTGCTGACGACACATCCAACAGCCTTTCAGCCCATCCACCCTTGCTGTGATATCACTTATCACTTATGTTCACTAGGGATTTTAGTTCCCAGTGGTGGTCTGGTGTGTTTATAGCTTGAGTTATCCCTGTGACAAAACTACTATCAGCAAAGTGTTCATTTTAAGATCTGAAGGGCTTAAACATTGTACCCTGACTCCAGAACCTGGGGAGCAGAGCAAAGAGGACCAGAAAACTATCCATTCTACCATGTACAAGCAATGAGCTGTGGCATCCATTACTGAACCATCACAGAGAAAATGATCTAACCCAGGGCAGCGAACAGTAAGACTGAAGAAGCCAGAACAGCAGAGCTAGAAATGTACAGACTGACACTGTTACAGGACAAATCTAAGTACCCCTGCCTGTCTTGTGAGTGCTGCTGGAACAGAAGCTCTAGTCTGTGGGTGGCTCACCGTTGTATTTGTTGTCATGGGTTGTTCGTAGCCCTTACTCCAGAGTTTCTGGTCTGAGTGCCTTTTTTCATCCCAGAATGGTGGATCCATGGCCCAGTTCCCTCTAAGTTTAGGGAAGAATGTGTGTTTAAGAGTATTGGGTGGGGCGCTTTCTGAACTGGATGTCGTTGATCCTGTGGTGACCCACTTCTCCAAGAGTTGAGGTTCCCCCAATCCCCAGGTTTGTATGGAGGAACCTGATTTCAGTAGGCAGGGGGAGGCAGAAGTTCCTGTACTTGAGTGCCTCCACCACTAGTCAAAGGTTAATTATATGATTAGAACTTCCAGATCTGGCAATGAGGAGGGAGTCAGAGCCTTTAGAAAAGGGCCTCCCATAAGCCGTTTTGAAGGGGCTAAATTGTAGTTTACTCTTTGGGGCAGCTTCTATCCTGGTGAGAATTATTGGTAATAGTTCTGACTAATTTCCCGTGTGAGGGTCTTTTTCAGGGTTCTGTTAGCCCATTCTGTCCTTCCGGAGTACCAGTTTGGAGCAGGCAGTGGCTCCCCTTCTTGATAGCACCTGACTCTGACCCTGATGATAGCCCAGTTCAGAGGTTCCCTGTACCTCCCAGCTGTCTGTTCTAGTATCTGCAATTACTTCCAGGACAGAGTGCCTCTGGTTTATCCTTCTGAGCTCTGTGCCTTTCCCCAATCATGGCTAGGTGAGTCTTCATCATCTGTTGGCTCTAGGATGCTTTTAAGGGGTTGCTTTTGATATTCTGTCTAGTCTTTTAACTTGTTTTCAACAGATCTTATCAGTTCTACCTTCAAAATACATACAGAATTCTACCACTTCACCACACTCACTACACCTACCCTGCCCTGGCTGCCCATCTAAAACGTAAACCTATCTCTCTAGACCTCTTCATTGGATGGGGATTCACCCTCTTTGTGACTAGAATAGACTTGATCATATGCTTTATCCCACTCTCTCTAGGGTCCCTAAATCTTATTATCAGTCCAAAATTAGGAATCCAGATGTGGCAAAATCCAGCCAATCCCCCCCAAATCTTGGCGACCCTAGCTGACATATTGCTATTTTCCCTTATTAATTAAGGAAGACCTCATTGTCCCTTAGAAATGATACCCTCCCCCCTAAGTATTTTACAGTTTCCTTAGAAATCTGGGCTTTTTCTTTTGATACCTTGCTGCCTATATAGTATTTTCTTGACATACAACATCTCAATAATCAGAATTATAAGTGATGTTATTGTACCAGGACATATTAGAACTTTAGAGACTTCAAATAATTTCTAGACTAGTCTTAGCATTTAACTATACAACATGGCATAAGAAGGTTTATTACTGCTTAGTCGATCATGCTTCCCCTACCAAAAAAAACAGACTAATTAGTCAAAAGACTCCATTTAGATTTTGAAGTTTGGGAACTCTGCCAAAAAATATCAGAAGGCTTTAATGTGTCAATAAGACATTGTACAGAAGTTTACATAGGTGTTGGCAAAATTTAGCTCCTTTAATATTAAGAAGATTCAGTTTTCTTAAGTAATCGAAGACCTGATAAAGGCAAAGCATAGAAACTTTGTTTTTTTGGGGGCAAATAAAGAAAAAAACTGTTGACAATTTTCTGTCGAGGGTAGACCAAATTCCAATCTTATACCAGTGTACTTTCAAAACTCATTCCAATCTTGGCCCTGGCCATGCCTAAAATTCCTTTCCAGAGATTCCTTTTTCACATATTTTCTACAACTTTCATTTTACATGCAGACTTTGTTTTCCTGTCCAAACAACCAGTCTCAGTTTAGGACAAAATTACTTTCTTTTGTGTCAACAAAAATGTATTCCCATTCTTCATATCTTTCCTTACCACATATCTGACTCTCCTTGTATTATGAGTTGTTTCGCTTATTATTTCCAATGGTCTTAATTACACTTTTTTTAGAATTCTCAATGCTTAGAGCCCTTAATGTCTAGTGAAAACTAAGTTAGGAAGCAATTGGGAGCTGTATGTTATACCAAAATTCTTTAGATCAGCAAATTAAGAAATATATTTCATTATTCCTAGCAATGTGCTTTTCCATAGTAACATTTTCTTTTTTTTAAGGTTTTATTTATTTATTTGAGAGAGAGAGAAAGAGAGAGAGAGAGAGAGCAAGCAAGCATAAGTAGGGAGAGGGGCAGATGGAGAGGGAGAAGCACACTCCCTGCTGAGCTGGGAGCTAGACTTGGGGCTCGATCCCAGGATCCCGGGATCATGACCTGAGCCAAAGTCAGATGCTTAACTGACGGAGCCACCAAGGTACCCCTCCATAGCACCATTTTCAATAAAGCATGAAACATATTTACTAACAGACCCAAAGTTACCTTTAGTTTTTCTGTAATGAGACAAAAGTAAATAAACCTATGTTTAGTTAACAATGATTCAGTAATGTATCTTACTTAGATATGAATTCAACCTGATTTATCATCCAACCCAGGAAAATTTCAAAGTTTTAGGTCACCACAAATTTTGGAAGCTGTTTATAAATTCACCTACAGGCCTTTTTATCTATTCAGCCTGCTGGGTCTTAACAACTTCCCAGACAAAATCAACGATCATTTTAAGTCATTTTTGCTCACAAATTTAGATAGGTACACCATGAATTCAAATAGAACAGAAGTTGATTATCTGTATTATATTTGATGCTGACAATTCCAAAAGGCATGCCAATGTTTGACAAACTTAAATATACCAGAGATTATCCCAGATCACTTGAATTTGAAAAGCATTTGGGTTAATTTCGATCTTTGAGTTTTATTTTTTATTATTTTATTTTTTGAGCTTTGAGTTTTAGAATGCCCAAATCTTACAAGTGTTTGCTTCAAACCTATTAAATAGAGTTCTTTTATGATATAATTTCAGCAATACCATCCAGAGGTTGAATTACCACATGGAGGCTGACACATACAAAAACATTATAGTTGAGATTTGCATTTATTCTTGACAAGTAGCCTTACAGAAGCTGTGGGTTAGATTTTGAACATGGGCACTTTTCTAGATGCTTGTCCTTTAAAAGGCCTTTTGGTCCTCCAATAGAGGCCAGAGACACTCACCCATGACGTCCTATTTCTTCCCCTGGGTTACTTCCTATGGACTAAAGAGCTACTGCCAGAAGGGCAGCTTGCATTTCCATTCTCTTGTCTTCTCTTCTGTTCTCCATCACACCCTAAAGTTTGTCTCTATTAGCTGAGCAGAATTAGCGTCAGGACCTATGGCCAGTGTTTGAAGTCTTCTGTGGATATCTGAAGCATTTTAAGAGAAAAAATAAGTATTTTTTTTAAAGATTTTATTTATTTATTTGACAGAGATAGAGACAGCCAGCGAGAGAGGGAACCCAAGCAGGGGGAGTGGGAGAGGAAGAAGCAGGCTCATAGCAGAGGAGCCTGATGTGGGGCTCGATCCCATAACGCCAGGATCACGCCCTGAGCCGAAGGCAGACGCTTATCCGCTGTGCCACCCAGCCGCCCCGAGAAGAAATAAGTATTAATGACCACTTGACTATTTTGGGTCTTGGGGTCCCACTTCTATAGAGAAAAGAAGGAAAAGACAAGGCACACAAAGGCTAAGCAGACAGGGTGGAGATTCAAACAGTCTACTAAAAGCAGAACAACAGTGTCAGGCATCCCTGACAGACCAAATATCCAAACCAAATGCTGACCAAGTGGGATCGACATTTCTCCCTAGACTAGTCACTGTCAGATTGCTCCCATTTCAGTGGGCTGGAGCAGCCCAGCCCCTGACTGGTTGAGTTGTATGGTCTTCCAACCCCTGGGGGTGTCTAGGCTCCACTCCAATGAGGATTCAGCCCCCAAAATACCAACTTGCCACCTTGCCCAGACCTTGTGAGATGACTCAAAGTGATAACATCTTACAGCCATTTGGTGGGATGTGTACCATATGCCTCCCTTGGGAGATCCTCTGAGCAAAAGATCACTGTGGTGTTGGGTCTCCAGCCCAGGTGCCAAGAAGGGAAACTACCTGGAGGAGTCCACTCCTGCCAGGATAGTGTAAATGGATTAGCCCAGGTGGGCTGCCACAGCCACTGCTCTGACCACTGGAAACCAGGGAACTGGAGGGCAAAACTTCAGAAGGACAGCCATCCCATCTGGGTCACCAGATTTGTTACTGGACCACAATGGGTCCAGTCCTGAGTGATCTATAGACAGAGACTACACCAGGTGGAGTTGCTCCCCAGTGTCATCTTCACGTCTATAGATAAGGAGATCACAGGGGAATAAGGTCCAAACCATGCCTCTCTGAACAAGGGAAAGCAGGTTCCTGTTATTAGGCCTTGAGATGAAGATTCAGAGGGGTCTTAGTATAGTACGTATATAGTATTGATTTCAGAATTAATAATACTTAGACTTCTTTAATTCTCAAGCAAAACACAGCTCCAAATGTCTACCTCCATAGGTATTATAAATGACATGACAGCTCATTCACACTTTTTATGGGTGTATTAGTGTGATGATGCCCATCTTCTAATATTTTTGTCAAATTTTGGCATCAAGTTTTCATCAGTCTCCTAAAACAAGTTAGAATTTTACTTTATATTCTCTGGAAGAGATTTTATCAAATTGGACAAAATCTGGGGTGTCTAGGTGACTCAGTCGGTTAAGCATCTGCCTTTGACTTGGGTCATGATCCCAGGGTCCTGGGACCGAGTCCTGCATCAGGCTCACTGCTCAGTGGGGATCCTGCTTCTCCCTCTCTCTCTGACCCTCACCCCCACTTGTACTCTCTCTGTGTCTCAAATAAATAAATAAAATCTTTAAAAAAATGGTCTAAATCTGTGCATCTTTCTGGGTCTGGATTTTTTCCCGTGGGAATGCTTTTAATTACATATGCATTTAATTAACAGAAACACATGTACTTACATTTTCTGTTCCCCTTGTGTCAGATTTTTTTTTTGTCTGTTATATCACATTTTCAAATTTATTTGGGTTAACTGCATTTATAATAACCTGTTATTCTTTTCCTATCTGTATGGTCCATAATGATGTCTGGTTTTTCATTTCTGATAATGGTAATTTTTGGTTTTTCTTTTTTCTTTTCTTTCCAGGGGTTTATCTAGTTTTTCCATCTTTTCAAAGAACCACCTTTAGGTTATGTTGATTTTCTCTATTGGTTTTTTCCATCATTGATATCTGCTTTTATATCTGTTATTTCTTTCTTCTACATTATTGCTTCTTGAAATGCATACTTGAATCATTAACTATACTTTTTTTATGTTTCTATTATATACATTTCAAGCTATAAATATTCTCTTTATAGAAGGCACAGCTACATCATACAAGTTTTGTCATATTGAAATCACTGAATGATTTATCTTTCACTCACGAGATATACAGAATAGATGCCTAATTTCCAAATATCAGAACTTTCTTAGAACCTGTTGTTGCCTATTTCCAGCTTAATTATATCATATATAATTGAAACCATATTCTGTGTGACTGAAATCATACAGAAAATTATTCATACCCCAGTACATGATGAATTTTTGTGAATGTTCCATGTGCCCTTGAAAATAATATGTATTCTGCTATTCTTGGTTGTAAAAATTTTTTTTTGCCATTAGGTCACGATTGTTAATAATGCTGTTAGTATCTCAGATAAGTTTTCCTTAGAGAAAATGAATGACAGATAAACACAATCAGCAGTAGGGTTAATAACTATCTGTATCACCACCACATAAATTATGCTATATTCTGTCTGCTTGGGGGTCCCAAAGCAATTTAACAAAGGTCACAGAAAATATCTTTTTCAAAATGTGTCTTAGTAGGAGCTACGTCTGAATAAGAATGATCCTTCTATTCAGGTTTATAACTTTGAGCCCCATCTTTGCAGGAATGGATACACTGTAATTCCCTCCTTTGGGGCAGGAATTTACTGAAACAGTAGGGACTACTACTGTGGACCGCTATAGTGTGGAAGAGCCTGGGGTTATACATGGCCGAAGGAGACCTTAGCAATGGCTTGGTCCAAATCCCACATTTAACAAGATGAAGAAACTGAAGTCTTGAGTGGGTAAGAGAATTGCTCAGATCTCACTGCTACAGTGGGAAAAGCTGGACTATAAGAAGGCAACCTAATGCTCATTCCATTGATGGAGTAGAAAGCAGACAGAGAAGGAGATAGTTATATAGATAAAGTAAGTACCTAATATGGTCCTTGGCACAGAATATATTAGGCATTCTAAAAATGCCTCTCTCTTTCCCCCTCTGTATTCTCCTTTCCCATCCAGTGTGGCATTTCTGCCACCTCCTATGTGGAAAGGTAGATTAAAGTCACTTACCACAGTTTCAGACTTCATGCTATTTCTTTGGGAATATACAAATTCACTCTCGTGGCCTGAAACCATAGTTTGACATTCAATAAAGGTATGTCCAAAATATAAAATAAATCCCAAACAATTGACAAAGCAACTATAGGTCATATACAGTCAAAAATAAATATAGAGCCTGAGTTTAGAAGTACTCTGCCACATACCAGTTTTAAAACGGCTTTCCTTGGAAAGCTTGCATAGTCAAATAGAGAATTTGGCATATCATTCATTCACTTGTTTTCCAGAGTCGTGCTGATAATTTCAATTTGTTTTAACTGCTGAGTTGAATTGATTAGTGTTCCTGATGCTTGAATAGGTTGCTAGCATGTAAACAGGGAAGGAGATAAACGATGTCATGGATTGTTATGTCTCTGTATTTGATATATACTTAATTCTCTTTAATACTTTCCAAAGAAACCCTCACAGGTAATGCTTCTGTCCAAGTTTTATGCAAATAAGTTACAACTATGGAAGAAGTAAATATTTAATTTCTTAAGAGCTTACGAAAAGGATTTTAAAGAGTGATATTTTATTTTTTTGAAGTTTTAATTTTAATTCCAGTTAACATACAGTGTTATATTAGTTTCGGGTATAAATATAGTGGTTCAACAATTCCATATATTACTCGGTGCTCATCACAAGTGCACTCCTTAATCCCCATCACCTATTTCACCCATTCCCCCCAACTCCCCTCTGGTAACCATCAGTTTGTTCTCTATAGTAGAGTCTGTTTCTTGGTTTGTCTCTCTCATTTTTTGCCTTTGCTCGTTTGTTTTGTTTCTTAAATTCCACATATGAGTGAAATCATATAGCATTTGTCTTTCTCCCACTGACTTATTTCACTTAGCATTATACTCTCTATGCTAGGTAATATTTTAAGTTCTTTTTTAATCTTCAAAATTGAGTTGTCATTTTATCTATTTACTTTAACATTATTTTAGTATTTAGGCTTATTCAAAATAAGTCAATTGGGAAAAGACAAATACCATATGATTTCACTCATATGTGGAATTTAAGAAATGAAACAGATGAACATAGGGGGGAAAAAAGAGAGGCAAACCATGAAATGGACTCTTAATGATAGGGAACAAACTGAGGGTTGATGAAGGGAGGTGGGCATGGGATGAGCTAGTTGGGGAATGGGCACTTGCTGTGATGAGCACTGGGTGTTGTATGTAAGTGATGAGTCACTAAATTCTACTCCTGAAACTATTATTACACTATACACTAACTAACTGAAATTTAAATAAAAACTTGAAACTAAAATAAATAAATACATACGTACAACATACATAAAATTTAGGCTTATTAAAGAGGTAATGGTGGTCCACCAGATAGGTATTGTTTCTTGTGGTAGTGACTTCCTTTACATTCCTCCTTCCTTTTTCTTTACTTTCTCTGTCTACATTGCCCCCCATATTTGAAGTGGATTCTATGGGAATTATTATTCTATATTGAAATATGAATAGAGAATTTAGAGGGCAATATCTAGGCTTTTCTATATTAGCGATAATTAAAATGGCACATTGCAACTCTGTGAAATAATAAAGAAAACAATCATAACAATAGATCTGAAAGGTCAGGATGCTAAAAAGGAGGCAAAAAGGAAGAATGGAGTAATTCTGCAAGCTAACTAACTCTGTGGCTTTGACAAGAAACTTACCCCTTCTGGACCTGTTTTTTCATTTATAAAGGAATTAGAATCGACAATCTCAGGGACCCCTTTTGACTGTAGGAGTCTATGATTCTCAACTGAAAAATAAAAGCCAACTGTGTTTGAGATTTTAACAGGTGAGTTATACCAGAGAGCAAGTGTCTTACTGATGGCATTTACCTTTAATCGGATCCTCAACTCTTTTGAGTAAATGCTCAAGTAAAACTAAGGTAAATCTCCCAATATAATTTGATTCTATGTGAAATTCTCACTATTATCTATTTTTCAATTTTATGACATAATAAGCAAAAAGGAGAAAGAAGACAGATTTCTTTCTCTTCATCCAATCTCTGGAGAGATGAAAATAGGGACATGAAAGACATTTTGATTAGTAAACATAGCACAAGCCTAACATGCCAACTGGTCTGCCCCCAGCCTCTTGTGTTCACATTTCTCTGAAGTAAAAATTCAACATGGGGTATATATGTAGCAGATTGAAAATGGAGCTCCTAAAGATATCAGGTCCTAATCCCCGGAATCTGTAAATGTTCCTTTATTTAGAAAAAAAGGGTCTTTCCAGATGTGATTAATTAAAGATCTTGAGATGGGGACATTCCTTTGGATTTTGGATGGGCCCTAATGTCATCAGAAATATCCTTAGATGGCCCTAATGCCATCGGAAATGTCTCACCTTAGAAGGTGAGAGGTTGGCTAGATTTTTACAGACGGAAGAGGAGAAGCTCATGTGAAGATAGAGGCAGAATCTAGAGTGACACGACAAGACAAGAAATGCTAACAGCCTTGAGAAGCTGAAAGAAACAAGGTATGGTTTTCCCCCAGATCCTCCCAAGGGAGTGTGGCCTCGCCGACACCTTGGTTTCAGCTCATTGATGCTTACTTTGGACTTCTGGTCTCTAAGACTGTGGGAGAGAAATCTGTTGTTTTCCATGTGGTAATCTGTAACAGTGACCACAGGAAGCTATAGCAGATTTGGTACAAGTAAGTGGGATGCTGCTGTGTCAAATACCCAAAAATGTGGAAGTAGCTTCAGAATTGGGTAGTGGGCAGATGATAGGAAAAGAAGTAGAAATGACAGACCTGACTGAAAAATCTAGAGACCCTGAATAAATTCCAAAGGAAATGAAGAAATCATTTTTTGAAATTGGAGGAAAGGAGACCTTTGTTATATTCCAGCAAAAAATCCCTGCTAAATTATGTCCTGCAGTCATGTGGAAGACAGAACTTGGGAGTGATGAACTTGAATATTTGGCTGAGGAGATTTTCAAGCAAAGTATTGAAGGTACATCTTTATTTCTTCTTGCTGCTTGTGATAAAATGTGAGAGGAAAGAACTGTCAGGCAGAAAGTAACCATCACTTGCTGATGTTGAAATTCTGAACCTATGCAGATTACAGAAAATGCTAACATTAGGTGCTCTACTGTTAGGAAAGCATGCCCTGGAGGAAAGGCCAAAGATTTGACTGGACAACCTTTTGCTAGTGTTGAAGATATTCGGTGCATGACTCATGGACTCAATCAACAATCTCAGTAAAAACCAGAAATAGAGATGTGATTATCCATGAAGTATCTGTGGAAGACCCTCTTTTCTAATGCTATAAATTCTCATGACATACATGGCAGAACCTCAAAGTTCTGGGAATTGTTAGATCAGCAGAAAAACTTGGACTGAATAAGGCAGAGACAAGATGAATGAAAAGAAGACTGTCTGGATTCTAAAATTCTACAGGCATGAAACAGGTTTATAAAACCACTCTGCTGCAAACATGTGCTACACTTCAAGAAAAGGGAGAACTGATTCTGAGGGCAAAAGCCATGAGCCCAGATGGTGGAGCTCTTGGGGGAGAGGGCAGAACTGTGAGCCACAGAGGACTTCTCCTGGGACTTGAAACCTACTGGAACTTTCCTCACTGGATTTTGAAATTACTTGGAACTGAAGACTCCTTTCTTCCTTCCATTTCTCCCTTTTGGAATGGGAATCACTCTAACTGTTGTACCATGCGTGTTCCACTACTGTATTTTTGGCATGGAAAACTTGTTTTCTAGCTTCAGGGGTCCACAGATGGAGAAAAATTTTACCCCATGATGGGGTGTCTCACCTAATGATTTAGATGATATTTGAGACTTTGGAGCTAATGACAATTGGATGAGATTTAGACTTGAGTTGATACTCAAAGTCAGAGACTTTGAGGGATGCTGGGATGGGGTGAATGCATTCTGCATGAGAAACGGATGCGAATTTTTGGAGGCCAGATAATAAACTGTGGTGCACTGAAAAATGATCCCTTCAAAATATCAATGCCTAATCCATGGAACCTGTAAATGTCATCCTATTTGGAAAAATGTCTGTGCAAATGCAATTAAGCTAAGGCTCTTGAGATGGGGAGATTTTCCTAGATTATCTGGATGGGTCCTAAATGCCATTGTTAGTGTCCTCATTACAGAGAAGTAGAGAGAGATCTGACTGCAAAAGAAAAGGAGGTTATATGAAGTCAGAGCAGAGAGATTTTAAGACTGAAATGATGTGTCATAAGACAAGGAATGCTGGAAGCCATTTGAACTGGAAGAAATAAGGAACAGATTTTCTCCTAGAGCTTCTGGGAAGAGTGCAGCACTGCCAAGACTTTGATTTTTGTCCAGTGGTACTTATTTCAAACTTCTGGCTTCCAGAAATGTGAGAGAATAAATTTCTGTTGTTTTAAGCCACGACGTTGGTGATAATTTGTTACAGCAGGCAGGAGAAACTACTAAGAGTGTATTAAAAAAACAAGTGATTCAGTTAGACTAGACAGAGGATAAATGCTGAGATGTGATAGTACCCCTAAGCTAATTTCCAGTCCCTAAATCTTCACTAAGACCTCCAGAATATGTGGGACTAACTCAAACGGAAGAGTAAGAAGTAGGGTAGATTGATATGACCCTTTCCAATTAAAGATGTCTTGTCGTTTTTTTTCTTAACAGTTCTGGTAGTTTAGAGAACTCTGTGAAGTAGCAGACTTCAGGTGGCTCTTCTGTGAGGAGCAGTTGGTAGTGTGACAGTTTATGGGGTGCATGGGGCTGAGACTGTGGGGAAAAAAGGTTTCCGAAGACCAGACTAGAAAGCTCTTTTCTTATGTTTTTAAAAACCAGAGTTTGACCTAAATTCTTTTGAAAAATTTCAAAATAGATTTGCTAAATGTCTTTTTGTGTCCAGGGCTATGTGAAATATATACACTCAGATTTACATTGGCTGAAGCAAGTTTCCTATTTATTTACAAGCACAACAAATAACCTAAATGTAGACATGTTAATAATCACTTGCTGGTACAATAGAGACTGTTAACTGTTTACCAGAAGTAAAACAAATCTACTTCTTCCTCTAAGTCTATTCCTTATATCTGTACTGGTGACCCCATGCCAAACACATTGCATGTGCGTTGAATGCACACACGCACAGGCTGCCTGTCCTTTACTTTTCAACATTACCATTATCCAACTTATTATCACTTTCATGTGACCTTCAACCCAAGCTCCCTTTGATGGCTTCCTATACCAATCTGTGGTTCATGCCACCATTGGATAAAGTTCGCAAAGCCAGCTGTTTGTTTTACTTAGTGATCCGAAGACTTCAATGACTCCCTTCTGCTTAGTAGTTGAAGACTGAGCCCTTTGTCATACATGTAGGATCCTCCACCATCTGAATCTTAATTGCCTCTTCCAGCTTCATCATAATGGTTCCTAAAAATAAAGCTGGTGTTGGGGCACCTGGGTGGCACAGCGGTTGAGCATCTGCCTTCGGCTCAGGGCGTGATCCTGGCATTATGGGATCGAGCCCCACGTCAGGCTCCTCTGCTATGAGCCTGCTTCTTCCTCTCCCACTCCCCCTGCTTGGGTTCCCTCTCTCGCTGGCTGTCTCTATCTCTGTCGAATAAATAAATAAAATCTTTAAAAAAATAAAAAATAAAAAAAAAATAAAGCTGGTGTTGTACCAAATTTGAGGGCTCAAGTTCAACCAAAATTTCTTTCCTATCTCTTTGCATTTCTTGTCACTTTAATTAAATGTTCCAAATTTTCTTGTAACCTTTGGAACTGTACTTGTTTAAGATCTAGCTTAGGTGCCACATCCTCAACGATAATTTTCCAAATTCCATTTATTTGAAAGAACAGTACCAGTCAGTGGGTTCCTAATTATTCTCACATTCGTAATCATTGCTTGTAAATTGTCCTCTCTCCTTTAATGCATTTTAACCTCTTTTTGGGCAAGCCTTAGTCTTAATCATTTTAAAATCCATCAATGAGCCTAATGGTTGCACAAAAAGCTTATAAATATTTGTTGAGTAAATTGGTTGTTGGATGAGCAAATGAGTAAATGTTTGAGTGAATTTAATGAAGGCTGGAATTTTATATCAGCAGCCAGTGTTTATGATTCTCAAAAGCAATCAGGCATTATAGTTGTATGTATGCGTGTTTGCATCTATGCGTGCATGTGGATACAATATATTCACCTACATATGTATGTAGTTGGATGTATATGTATGTATCCACATACATATTTCTGTATGTAAATAAATACACACATATATGCATACACACAATCCCCTATATAGTTTTAAAGTGAGGAAGTTCAGATTTGACAGAACTCATATTTCAGAACTCATTTATTAAATATGACCTATACTGTATATATAAGTAATTTTAAGATTTTAATAGGATTTGTTTTGATACTAGTCTATAATACAAATATGTGTACATATTCAACATTTTATTCCTTTTCAGATGGTACCTTTTAAGCACTTATGTAAAGAATCACACCAAAGACATTGGAATTGAAGACCATTCTTCCCTGTGTCCTGCATTCTCACTTTTTCTTGATTAGGGGAATGGGACTTATTTATTAATCCCCGTTTTTCCCCTCTTTTTGGAAAATGCAGCATTTGTAGCAAATAATGATGTATCAGAGAAGTAACTGAAGCTGAAACAAAACATATTGCCCATTATGGCAATAACAGTCTGGAGGCCTAATGCAGTCCTGATACAATAAATATCAGGAGATTGTTGATTTTTTTGCATCACACTAAATGCAAGGTTCACATGCTAAAGGAAGAGAGGAGCTTATAGCCTTGTTTATCTCCTTCCTACTTTTCCATTCGGTTTACCATGTGTTGATTGTCTAATACAATGAGAAACAGAATATCTTCCACTGAGCAATGCCGCGCTATCACCCAACTCTTTTCAAGGAGAAAATAGGGATCAGAAGAGGTTATTAAAATGAAGTAGTACTATTATATATTGGAAAATGGTGAATATATAGAATGTTTTTTTCAGCTGCATTACATGAGTTGCAGCACAAAACCTCAGGCTTTCCCCCTAGCAGAATTATTTACATGTATGACTCACTTTTCTGATGGGGTGTCCTATCTCCCCTTGTCTGCTTGAAAACACATGACCTAGAACAGGAAAACTAGTCATAAGAGATAGTAAATATGTGTCATAATTAAGAAAAGTGAAAAACATTGAAATAGCAAGCGGACCGGGTTTATCCTTACTATGAACTGCTGTTTCACAGAGATGCAAAAATAATTTTACATTCTTTAATATGGAGAAGGACTGTAAATGGTTTCCTCTTTTCTACCAAATCTCCTAGGGCCTGTGGAATTTTACAACCCATAAGGTATTTACATGCTCTGCCAATCTGATCCAAATCTAGGGCTTCGGTCCCTCAGGAAGCATTCATTAGCATTATAAATTAGCCCGGCTCTCAATTTATGTGTTGATTTACTTGTCTTTTAGTCTCTCTTTACTTCGAGAAGTAATTTGAAACCATTTACAATATAAACACACATAAGGAAGTTAAACATAAGGACTGAAATCAAGAAAATATGGAGGGGGAAAATGTAATAACATAAATACCAGGACATGCTAAATTTCACCACGAAGTGTGGAATCCAAGCAAGGGATTATCTTCTTCTTGGAAGAGGCTGCCACACCGGAGAAGGGTTCAGAGACCTTGGGAGCCAACAGATATTGGTAGAAGCAGAAACAAGCACATTGTGAGAGAAATGCTGTGATGTTTTATTTTCTCTTTGCTGTCTCTGAGCATCTAGCTAACTCTTCTAATTGAAATATCCAGCATGCCCAGGCTCAAGCACGGTGAACCAAGGGAATAGCAGTGATCATGAGATGAAGTCAGCAGTGTCTAGTCATCCTTCTCTTCCTGTCTCCCGAGCCTGTTTTCAGATTTAAATCTAAAGGGCTTGGATTTCCTTTTGTTGCTGGTGGCCACAGTCCCCCTTAGGGGGAAAGACAGCCACCAAGAGATATGGAATGGCCTGTTTTTAACTCTAAGTTTCCTGGTAACTAACACAGAGAAACATGACTTGCTGGAGAAGAGCAAACCTTTCCTTGGCACTACATTCTAAAAGGATTTACTTTATATTTTATTTACATTATACGAAGGATTTGAAACATCGAAATTGACAAAATTTCCAACAGCAGGTTTGCAGGAGATGCAAGCATATTGTTTGATTTTTTGTAAATATAATGAAGTCTGGGGTTACAACATTAGATTATAATTTACTAACCTCCTCTGCTCTATGATTATTGGGTGCCTCACATACCAGCTGGTCCTAGAAGCTTGTGATTCCCGTAGACTTTACATGACCTTTCTCAACTTTCTCAAATAATTCTGTCAACTCGAGTTTGAGATATCCTGTTCATAGCACTCAATCAATCAATTGATCAATTGGAAAGTAAACATTTCCTTAATTTTAATAAGGAACACACATAAAAAAAGGATTGGAGAAAGTGAGAGAAAGAGAGATGGGAAAGAGGTTCTAATATTTACATTTAAATTTTTTGTTGTCCCATGATATCCATTTCTTCAAGTCTGCCTTTTTCTCCCTCCAGCTCCCCGGACATCCTCCTGGTATGACACACTTTAAAGGTGATTAATAATAATAATAAAAATAATAATAATAATAATTCCAAAGAGCTATGGACAATATAAATTTTGGCTAGGTGTTGATTATTTCTGAATGGGTACTTCCTTATTTTACTGGCTCTTTCCATCACTATATTCTGAAGCCCATTGAGATGAATACTCTTTCCTTAGAGTCCATAACGAGAGCTGCATTAAAATGTAACAGCCTCCCACCTCTCCAAGAGTCGCCACAAGGTGAACATAAATAAAATCAATTTAAAGGGTAATCAATGCAGTTTCATGGCTTAGACTTTCCTTTGTGTCAAGCTTTTATTTCTTAAAAACCATAAATATCGAAGTGATCATATAATAATTATTAGGTAAGGGCCCAGATATTATGCTTTTGACATAGCATGGGGTTAATGACAACGTTATACAAAAGGTGTCAAAAAAAAGAAAACCAAATTTATGTCAGAGTTGGTTCTCTCATCAACAGATCTCCTAATAAATCTAGTTTTCCCTGAAGATAGTGAGCAGTAGGATACTAATTTCATACTAATTTTGATTTTGATTCCTCTATATCGTTAATTTATTCATCAGCAGTGACATGTCCTAAACTTCAGAGTGAATCCAGATCTCCAGAGAATGAGTTAATTAGGTCAACAGAAAGGAGAGTATATAAAGCTCAGTTTTCTAGCTCCTTTAAAATAGCAAAAAACTCATAATTAAGCTCATTTATTTTAAAGATACTAGTATCCTCATTTTTTACTTTATAGATAGATAGCAAGATGTGTTATTTAAAATGTTGGGATTATTGTTTCTT
Source organism: Ursus arctos (assembly GCF_023065955.2). NCBI lineage: Eukaryota > Metazoa > Chordata > Mammalia > Carnivora > Ursidae > Ursus > Ursus arctos. Next base: position 81,234,728 of record NW_026623089.1, on the reverse strand, counting down.
TACAAAATCCTCCCAATAAAAGGTAGTAGTTATAGAAGTTATTGTCAGTGGCTACAATAAATAGCATTTTTCTTTTGTTCATTTTTTTTTCTGCCAATAGACAATATATGACTTATGAATGGGCTTCAGCATGAAAGATTTGGGTATAGCTTTCTCTGTGTGTATGTATGCATGTACGTGTGTGCCTGTATATAGTAAAGACTTTATCCATGGAGAGCTTTGGCCTTTGCCTTTGACCACTGTTAGGTAATCTCTAAACCTTTGGAATGTCATTCCTTGATGTGAGTGTAACAATATGATTGAGGGTGGGGCTTAGCCATACCAGGAAGTCTAGGAATGTGATTTGGGGTTGGGGATTTGGGTCACAGTTTCAGCCTGACCTTTAGAGGGGCTGGAAATAGAGATAAGCCATGTGGACAGTCAATCATGCCTAAGTGATGGAGCCCCAATAAAGTCTCTGGAACCAAGACCTGGGTGAAGCTTCCTTGGGGGCATCACTCCATGATTACTGTCACTCAGTGATGCGAGTAAAGTAATGCTGCCCATGACTTTACTCTGAGAGGACAGCTGGATACTCCACATTCAGAATTTTCCTGAACTCTGCCCCAAGTTCCTCTTCCCGTGGCTGACATTAACCACTATCCTTTAGCTGTGATAAACTATAAACATTAGTATAACCAGTTTATGGAGTCCTCTATTATTTACCAAAAGTCATGCCTAAAGATATCTAATTTCACTCTAAAATAACCTTCAATTTAGACTGGGATAAGTATTGTTGAGGTACTTCTATTCCATCTCAGCAAGTGTCATACACTAAAGATTAAAAAGAATGGCTGTTAAGAACTCGTTAACATTTCTCTTATAGCAATTTATACTTACAGAATAATAATGCCTTCAGTTGAAGAAATGAACATTGAGATTCCAGACATAATTTCAGGCAGATGAGAAGAGATATAAGATATTTCTGGTATTTGTTCTATTTGTCAAATATTCTTGGTTCTTCTGCTTCCAAGCATGTGGGTTTGTATTTTCTGTGCCTATTGGTGTTGGGAGGGACTGTCTACTGTCCCCTTTCAGAACTGTGCATTCAAGAGTCATGTGTCACTTCTCTGCGGGAGCACTTGGTTACCAGGGAAACCCTGCAGAACTCTGTCTCCCTCTTAGGTGTTGGCTGCTTCATCCTTATGGGTCCCTGAGGAACTATAATGAGCAGCCCACCACTCCCCCCCCCCCCACAATAAACTGGAAGTGGAAACAAGAACAAGGTGGTGTTTAAGCCACCAAACTTTTTGGCTCAGTGTAACCTAGACTATCCTGACTCATAGTGTGTGTGGGTGGGTAGGCGATGTGGAGAGTGGGGGTGTATTTAACCACTCATAAAGTCCATTTCCTCACCCAGGAGAGGGTAGTAGTGATCCTTATCTGGTTAATGGGACTGGTGCAAGGATTAAATCATCACTATGTGTATGAAGTGCTTCATACAGAGCTCTTCACACGTTGGTGTTCCCAATAAGTAATTGTCATCCGTGTGGCACAATTTGATATTATAGCAACTCCTGGGTAAGCTAGCATAGAAAGTTCATACCATACATCCAATCATACATTTCAAGATGAATTCATCATTGTTTATTGTCAAGTCATTAGTTAATTTTTAAATATTAATATCCAGCTAAGAAAGCAATACTAAGAAAATCTGTTGAAAAAAGTCAGGTTTTCTGCCCTTTATGGTTGGATTAATGCTTTGAATCATCCACATCTAGTCCCTTATTCTCCGTGGAAAACAGCATGACAAAGTTGAATTCAGAATGAAGCATTCAAATTCAGCTCCCTGAATTAATAGTTTTGTGATGCTGGAAAGTTACTTAAACTCTCTGACCATTAGGTACCTCATTTTTTTAAAAAATTGGCTAACACAATTTGGCTGATTAACAATGTGTTTTGAGCGATATCTATCTATATATCTCTATCTATCTATATCTATATCTATGTATCCATCTCCATCTCCCTGTATTTATCTATATCTAATCTCTATATCATCTGATGAAGGAAAGACGTTAGGGTTCAAAGGCTTCTTGAGACATTTTTGATGCAAAAAGGTGGTTTCATTAAAGCACAGAGACAGGACCCGTGGGCAGAAAGAGCTGCACAGAGGCCGTGAGGAGTGGCCCATTATATACATTAGGAATGGTGTAAGCCTCCCAGATATTTTGGAAACAAGGTTTCCAGGATCCTGAGGGGGCTAGCTATTGATAGGAAAGGTCATTTATTACTGTTTAGTAAAAACTCAGTAATGAGACCCTTCAGATGCATGTAGGTGGGTCATATGCTTGGGGGTTGATTGCCAACACGTATCTTGGGGGAGTAGAAATAAAGGAAGTTTCCAAAGGAATTTTTATATGTTAAAGTAGATTTACAGGATCCTGGGGTCAGACTAAGATTGGCTTTTGCCCTTAGCAGAGTATTAACATTGAGGCAGGGATGTCACTCTGCCTGTTTCAAGGACTTGTCAATGGGCTGTAAGTAGTAAGGGAAATTAATTTTTCTTTTTCCTCTGTTTCCCACATCATCATCTATGTGTGTGTGTCTATGTATGTAGTAGATATCTCTTTAATTTGCCAAGAACATCTCATTTCTCCTGAAAGCAACAACTCTCACATCACTTTTGTGGAACCTCCTCTCTGTAGTCGAGGAAGAGGATCCCAGTGGGCCCTGCCAATCCCAGAAACTGTTCCCATCTCTACCTCTTCCACCCCCATCCTGGCCATAGAGATGGCATATTACCCAAGATTATGCAGTCTTTGCCTGGAATTTTTCACATTAGAAGCAATAATGGAAGACAGTCTCTTTATATGTGATGACAGAGTTAGAAAGACGACGAGCCAGTAGTTGCCGGCAGCCAAGGTCCCAACTTCGTGGGAAGAGTTGGTCAGAGAAGAAAGCCTTCACCACAAGGCCAAGATGAGAGATGCAGTGGCCTGATGATATGTGGTTTTTTTTTTTCATTTTCAATTGTTCTTTAATTCTTGTGACTTCCCTAATCTGACCTCAGTTTGTTTATGTGAACAAATACAATTCCTTTTTGTCTTAGCTACTTTGTCAGTTTTAGTTTTGTTTTCATTTTTTGATCATTTTTTAAAGATACACTTTAAAAAAAAATTTATTCATTTATTTGAGAAAGAGAGAGCACGCAAGCAGGAGGGAGGGGCACAGGGAGAGGGAGAACCAACCTCCCCCTTGAGCAGGAAACCTGAAGATGTGGGGCTCCATCCCAGGACCCCCTGAGAGCATGACCTGAGCCGAAGGCAGATGGTCACTGGACTGAGCCATCCAGGCACCCCTTGATCATTTTTAACCAAATGAACCCTAATACTCTTTAGTCCATAATGCACAGCGGTTGCTCAATATATTTTATTTTTTTCCTCTGTTTTCTTCCTTCTATCTACTCCATAATTTTACACAAAAGAGCAGTTCCCAAAATATGGTACCCAAGACTCTTTCAGGGGTGCTCAAGATCAAAACTGAGAATTGTTTGCTGTTTTTATTGTGTTGGCATTTGTACTAATGGTTCAAAAACAACGGTGGTTAAAACTGCAGGTGCCTGAGCGCAGATCAGGGCAGTGGCATGAGACTTTACAGGAACATTTGTATTCTTTCCCTCCACACACTTGCAGGGGGTGAAAAAGGGAGTTAGCTAGTTTCATGTAAGAATGTCCTTGATGAAGCAGCAAAACTTACTAATTTTATTAAATCTTGACTCTTGAGTCACGCTTTCTCAATCTTCTGGATGATGAAATAGGAAGTACACAGTGAGTATTTCTGTGGCATACCCAAGTTCAATGGTTTTCTTGAGGAAAAACACCTGTAAGATTGAGCTGCAAGCTGTGCTTTCTCCTGTTTTCTGGAACACCCTTTTTGTCAAAAGAATAACTGACAGACTAACTCTAGGTATTCAGATTTGGCTTATTACTTTAAGGACAATAACTGATAAACTCCAAGCTTGCCAGCAAATATTGGAATTCTGGAAAACTTGTATCCACCACTGTGAACTTAAAAGACTTTCATGATGATATTAGTGGTGATATTAACAGATGTGATTTTTAGTATGGTATAATAAAATATGTTAACATGCAGAAGCTCTACGTGACTTATTGAACCAATATTTTCCAAATCACCAGTGTATGCTGTTACAAAATCATCCATGGGTAAAAGGGTCATTTGCAGTGCAAGATAGATCAGTGGATTTTAATGTAGCCAAGTATGAAAAGTCTATTAGTATGGTTTCAGATTTCTCATTGCAACAAACCTTTAAGAAAGTGCCACTTATAGAATTTTTGTATAGTATTTAAAAAGACCATCTACAATTATCTCTAAAGGCTATTACAAATCTCGTTCTTGCGGTGCCTGAGTGGTGCAGTTAGTTAAGTGCCTGACTCTTCATTTCGGCTCAGGTCACGACCTCAGGGTTATGAGATCAAGTCCAGCTTTCAGCTCCGTACTCAGCGGGGAGTCTGCTTGAGATTCTCCATCCTTCTCCCTCTGTCCCCCTTGCCTCACTCTCACGTGTGCACACTCTCTTTCTCAAATAAATAAATAAATCTTTTTTAAAAATTAAAAAAAATAAAAATTTCTTTCTCTTTCCAGTTACCTATCTGTGTGAAGCCAAATTTTTTTCCATATACTTCAAGCAAAACTCCACCATGCAAGTGGTTGAATGGGGAAGTAGACATAAAAATCTAACAGTGATCTAGTAACCCAGAAATTAAAGAAATTTCAAAAATAGAAAATAATGCCACCCTTCTTACTATTTTTTATTGTTCAGGAAATATAATTATTTTCATGAAATATCTATGTTAGTGTTATGTGCTTTTTTAAATGAATTAATACATAAACATTTTTTAAATATCTCAGTTTAAATTTTAAATATGGTGAGTACAGATAAATACAACCTACATAAAAGAAGGTCTTTGGGATTCTTAATAACATTTAAGAGTGTGAAGGTGTTCTGAGACCACAGTGTTTGGGCACCCCGACCTTGGATGTCCCTTGTCTGTCTATTCATTCCTTTGATGCATGCCTAATGCCTACGGATGCATTTTTATACCTGCATGTATTTGTTCCTGCCTGGAATAATGCTCCCTCACTTTTGTAGCTTAAAGAACTCTTTTGATCCTTAAAGATTCAGTTAAAAGCTTGTTTTTCCAGATTCTACTCTATTTTCCTTCATGATTACTTATAGAAGTGTATATGATCTTGCTACATTTAATTATTTTTTACATGTCTCATGGCCCACTAGTCTGTGAGATCTTGAAGACCAGGCATTCTCTTTTAATTGTTAGTGCATCAGCACCTAGAAAAAGGTCCAATTCATCATGGATACTCCATATAAATTTTGTTCTTGAAGGACTGAATTTTTAGCCTCAAAAGCTCCATCCTCTTTTGTTCCCCTGCCATAGAGCCCAGCTGATGACCATGACATTGGCAAAGTCATGTACCAATAACCCATATGCCAGGAATTGCGGCTCAAGGCCAGGTTTCAAAGGGAAACCAGTCACAAAAGGACAAATGCCATATTGTGGCTAGAGGGAACCTGGAGATCTTTACAGATTTCCAACATTTCTCAGGTGCCTGTAATAGGCAGCGTCCACTTTCCACTGACAGCCTTTACCCATGAAGTTAAACAAACAGGAGTTATTCTGAAGCACTCGGTCCAGTTAATGAAAAGAAAACTGCCAACTGGCATTACCTGCTAGAAGCAACAGAGACACATGGCATGAGGGCTTTTCCAAAACTTTTCTAATTGGATGAAAATGGGAACATTTCTCAAGATTAATAAGAGTGTCAAATCATGTCCAGCTGGCAACCCCAGGATCTCACCACATGTTTACTCACACAACATGGGAGCGTCAAAGCAATGTTAAGTACACCCTGGAAACTCTGTTTTATGGAAGGCAGTTCTTCTCCCAGAATGCCAAGCCTACTGTCACCTGTGATTGCTGACCATCACCTAAGGCTAAAACTCGGAATAAATAGCAACCCTTCGCCGTAGAAAGGCTTATCCAAAAGAAGCAAATATTACTTAGAACCACAAGCCAATCTGACATCCTCCATGCTGTTCCCATCTGCTTCAGATATTCATACTGGACAGTTTTCAAATGACAGCAGATGTCCCAGCTAGGAAAAAAAAAATTAATCAGCTGGAAAGTATGTCATTACCTAGCTAATTTTATAGTTTCAGAAGCCAGAAACTGTATTGCTTTTGGTTATTGCCCTGATTCCTCAGTGTCAAACCAACTCTCTTCTAAAACGAATGGTGCTTGCTTAGCTAGCCACCTAGAATTTAATATATGAAGCATCTTTTAAACATAACTCTGCAGATGAGGAGGTTGCATAAAAATGTTGGTCTTTAAATAAGCTCAGGAGAAAATTCTTCAGATTTATAAAAAATCCTGTGCAGTGACAAAGGAAGGCAGTGCAGTGTCAAATGTAAAAGACTTGGAATTTTCACTTTTTTTTTTTAAATCGCTGCTCGTGCTTAGTGATCAACCGTAGAAAACACCCTCTTTCCGTTTATGTTCATCCACCATTAGCTAGACTGTATCCTGTGTGAAATTAGAGGGAGCATCAATAGGCAAACTAGCTCATCCTTCCACTTCACCTTCTTTCTTGAATTAGGTTGGATGAGTCAGGTATATTACAGCAGCAGATCCCAAACCTACTTGGGAGCATGTACTCAGTCCTAATAACCTGATGTCAGATTATCACTGCTTTGTAACTCAGGAGAAATTTAAAATATCTATTAGTTTGCTAGCAGCTTGTGGTCTGGGAACTTGCAGAGAAGACCACCATACTTTCCATCAAAATAGTGAAAACTTCAGAATGCGTATTCTTTTCTTTCTTTTTAAAAAAATATTTTATTTATTTATTTTAGGGAGAAAGACAGGGATAGCAAGTAAGAGCACAAGTGGGTGGGGGGGGAGAAAGAAAAGCAGGCTCCCTGCTGAGCAGGGGGCCCAATGCGGGGTTCAGTCTCAGGACCCCGAGTTCATGACCTGAGCCGAAGGCAAATACTTAGCTGACTGAGCCACTCAGGTGCCCTTCTTTTCTTTTTTCTTTTCTTTTCTTTTCTTTTCTTTTCTTTCTTTTCTTTTCTCTTCTCTTCTCTTCTCTTCTCTTCTCCTCTCTTCTTTTCTTTCTTTTCTTTTTTCTTCTTTTCTTTTCTCTTTTATTTTCTTTCTTTCTTTTTTTTTAAAGATTTATTTATTTTAGAGATAGAGCGTGGGGGGAGGGGCAAAAGAAGAGGGAGTGAGAGAGATTCTTAAGCAGACTCTGCGCTGAACATGGAGCCTGATGTGGGGCTCTATCTCACGACCCTGAAATCACGACCTGAGCTGAAAGCAAGAGTTAGACACTTAAACGACTGTGCCCACCCATGTGCTGCAGAATGTATATTCTTTTTGAGCACACACAGGAGTGTTTACCAATATAGAATCATATTCTGGACCATAAAAGTCTCAATAGATTTAAAAGAATTGAAATCATACAAAATATGTTCTCGGACCACAGCAGAGTTAAATCATATTTTCCCCTAGGACTTTATGGTGTCGGGTCTTACGTTCAAGTCTTTAATCTATTTTAAATTAACGTTAGTAAATGGTGTAAGGTAGTGGTTTAGGTTTCTTTTGCATGTGGCTGTCTAGTTTTTCTAAAACTATTTATTGAAAAGGCTGTCACTTCCCCATTGTGTATTCTTGGCTTCTTTGTCGTAAATGAATTGACCATATATGTGTGGGTTTGTTTCTAGGCTTTCTGTTCTATTCCATTGATCTATGTGTGTTTTTATGCCAATACCATACTGTTTTGATTACTATAGCTTTGTAACATAGTATAAACTCAGGAAATGTAACGTCTCCAGCTTTGTTCTTCTTTCTCAAGATTGCTTTGGCACATGGGGTCATTTGTGGTTTCATACAAATTTTAGGGTTGTCTGTTGTTTACAATAGCTGAAGACCGATTCCTCAGTTTGCCATAGCCTTGCAGATCTCGTGGTGTGAGCCCCATTCTCCTTCAAAGCCAAGACATTTAGGGGGTTCATCTCTCAGGTGCTAGTTTTAACATTGGGGCACCCTGTGTGGTTCAGGAATGCTCTGCTCCTCAGGGAGGAGCTCTGGGTTTTGAGTTTCCCCCCAGTTGCAGGGTATGGCAGTGGAGGTGGAATTTATGGACAGACTGTGTCTCAGTCTTTCTTACCTGCTCTGATGTGGTTTCCCTCCCATTTTCCTGATGAGAAGGGTTTGCTCCGCCAGCTTTAGCAAATGGAGAACTTTAATCTAGCCTGGTACTTGAAGTGTTGTCTAGGATTAGCAGCATAAAATCCTTTGGGAGATTGTTAGAAATGCGGAATCTCAGGCTCCATCCAGGCCTCCTACAGTAGAATCTGATTTTGTCATGTTGCCCTAGGACAGGGGTGAAAATCAGACCTAAGAATTGTGTTGAGAGGGGGTGAGTAACTGACTGCAGTGCTCTGTAGATAGATAGGGCTCAGCTGTACTTAGGAATGTACATACCCTTGGGCTTACCTGTTCTCTGCCCACAGAGCACGGTCCATTCTTCTGCCTTGCAAGATTCTTGAAGGGGGAGCTAGGTTCTGTTCTATTTTCTTGTTTCAAATTACCTTATCTCTTTTAATATATTTAAAGTAATTTAAAATTGCCGGTCCCTTTGCTGCAGAGACTCATTTGATAAAAAAGCAGAATAAATTACTCCCTACCCCCACAGATACACTTCTGGGATGAAATAGCTCACAAAGACATTGGTGGAGCAAAATCATTAAAAAAAAAAGTCTGCAGGATTATAGATTTGAACAGAAGCAGATATATTAGAACAGATGGACTGTGTGTTTTAAATAGAATTAAAATAACATAAAAGAGATTTATGCATCCAACGATGAAATAATACACATTTATTTCAAGCACACATTGAACAGTTATAGAAAGTGATTATTGGGACTTAAAAAAAAACCCTCAATATATTTTTAAAATAGATCTCATACAGATCACAATCTTTGATATCAAAATCTTTGACCACAAAACCATCAATTTATAATTAAATAACAAAAAGTAGCTTAAAAAACCATGATATTTTGAAACAAAAATAAAACCTCCTAATACATGGGTCTATGAAGAAATCAAAATATAAATTTAAACATTATTTAGAATTGAATGACTATGAAACCTGCTGATCTCAATACAAGGAGCACTGTAAAATGGTATGAATATAGAAAGTTACAGCTCTAAATACTTTATAAAGAATTAAGTGTTCTCAAAATTAACATTCTTTGTCTATATTTTACATTGAAAACCCCAAGGAATACATAGATAATTTATTTGAGACAATAAGAGAGTCCCCAATATCAGCTGGGTATAAGATTGATATAGAGGGGCACTTGGGTGGCTCAGTTGGTTGAGCGTCCAACTCTTGGTTTCCACTTGGGTCATGATCTCAATCAGGGTCATGGGATCGAGTCCCGTGTTGGGTTCCATGCCTAGTGTAGAGTCTGCTTGAACTTCTCTCTCTCCTCTCCCTCTGCCCCCACTCTGCTTCTTCTAAATAAATAAATAAAATATTTTAAAAAGATTAATGTAGAAATAGTACTACATTTCTACATATCAGCAGTAAAGAACTAGAAAATGTAATAAAAGGGAGTACACCACTTATGAGATAATCAGATTATATATTCAATAATCAGGAATAAATATAACAAAGTATGTTTAAGATCTTTAGTGGGAAAATTATAAAAACCTTAAAGAGAGATACCAAAGAAGAATAAATAGATGGGCAGGTAAACCATGTTCATATACAGGAAGACTGCATATTATGAAGTTTCATTTCTTTCTAGATTGATCTTTAGAGTCCACTAAATGTTGAACAGGATTTGTCAGGGAACATAGGAATGATTCTAAAATGTCCAAGAAGTGTGTGTGTGTGTGTGTGTGTGTGTGTGTGTACGCACGCACATGTGTATGTAGAAGGAGAAGAGTTACTATGACTTTTACAAAGTGGCAGAAATATGACTGGTTTTTGCTCATGAAAAGCAAACTAATCAATAGGGTATCAGAAACCAACTGTTGTATAGATATTAGATAAAGGCCAAGGGTAGTATGTCTGATGAGTGGGAAATGAATGAAGGGATATTTCAGTAAATTGAGTTGGAAAAATAATTTATATGGAAAAATGTTGAAATTGGATTCCTACCAAACACCACTAAAACAATCACCTCCAAAGATTTGGACTAAATCTAAAAAACATAACATTTGAACACGGAAAAATATTTTAAGTGAATATTTTTAAGACTCAGGATATGGGTGTTGTCTTCAATAAGGCATGAGAACAATTTTCTGTAGAAGAGTTTACTAAACTTAAAATACCAAGACTAATCACTTTTGTTCACCAAACTATCAAAGATCAATTTTCACATTAAAGAAATCTTAACACTAAGTTAAAAGCTGGAAAATGATATTCACAATACACGTAAAAAAGGGAGATGTGGGTCCATAGAATCTACTATACTTTGCTAGTGGGAAAAATAAATAGAAGTTTAAACCCATGATGCAGTCACTGTGAAAACATTTTTGGCATTGCCTCCTGAAGTCAAGCATTTACATATGCTATGATTTAGCTGTTCAACGTCTAGGTATAGATCTAAGAGAAACTCTTTCATACGTTAATAGGAGACATGTGTAAGAATATTCATGGAAACACTGTTTTCATAACAGTAGAAACAACTCAATTCTTCTAAGTGGGAAAATGGAAGCATAAACTGTGTAATATTCCCACAATGAAATATTATACAAGCAGTCAATATGAATAAGCTACAATGAAACATAATGTATGGCAAATCTTAGTACCATAATAGTACCATAATAGTCAGTGGGAAGCCTCTGAAAGGAGTAGATAATGATACCACTTTTATGAAACTAAAATTATGAAAAATATCCTCTTACAATATATATAGACATGATATAACTGTATATCTAGAAAACAATGAAATGATAAGCATGGCATTCAGAATGAGCCTACATCAGATAGGGAGGCCAAATGTTTAGATATAGGTCAAGATCTTGGCATTGTCTTTTGGTTGGAGGATTTTTATTATATTATTTAGAATAACTTAGTAAATAGCTAGTTAATTAAAATAGGCGCATGAATGGATTAATGATGAGAGTGTGTCAGTAAACAGGCTTATAATGAATCTAACTTGATCCTAATCAAGGTCCAAAACAATAAGATAAACAACCACCTCCAATTAGAACGAGCCCGTTAACAATGAGAGTTTGTGCAGAAAATTACAGAGCTTCACTATAGACTAAGATCCTTGAGAAGGCAAGAGAGGGTTAGATGCTAAGTACAAGTGGGAGGATTAATCTTCGGTGGGACCAGTGTGACTGGTGGGACCAGTGTGACTCACTTTATTGAAATGGAAGGGAGTGAGAATAAGATGTTCTTAGAATTGAGTAAGTTTGGCTGTTTGATATATGAAGATACTGAAATGCCCATTACCAAAGATTGGAAATTTAGGATCTCTGCTACCTAATAAATTAGTTCTCAATCACTGAGGTGAATGGGATACTTTGTATGCCTTTGGTGGGTTTGTGCTAACATGAGTCTCACCACTAAAGAAATGGCATTTCAGTGCATAGACATACAAAAGCATACTTCATGGGAAAGAAAGGGCTTAAAATTAAGAAATATGCATATATACATTTTATTTTGGTTAAATTTAAACTTTTAGGAGGGAATTATTTAAATTACCTTATTGCAAAGATCATTTGAACTAGGATTTTTGAATATAAAATAGCACACAAATATTTGCATATAAATTGAAGAGGTAAAAAATAAGATATTGAATGTGTATTTTATATATTAAAAGGGGAATGGAAAAGCTTCAGGCCATATGATTTTTACTTTTAAACTTTTATAAATATTTATATATTAAGAGATAAGGTTATCTATAAAATTAAGACTTTTAAAAAAGTTAAATTACTTCAATCAATATTCTCAGAATCAATCAGGCATTAAACCAGACATGCAGATTGAAAAGAGGGGGACAACATTTTTTCAAAATGATTTTAGAGAAGACAAACACTTATTAACATACAAGGTATCTTGGTGCTTATTTCTAAAAACTCCAACAGAGAACATAACAAATTTACTTCATGTTAATAAAAAGTGTTTTCTCAAGATAGGACAAATTCTGATATTTTGTGATACTTTCGCTTTTTTGTTGAAAATGACAAAATGTCATGGGAGACTTAATTTAGGAGAATTTTATTCTTCACCATCTATTTTGAGGTTCTTTACAAATTATATCTAATCAAGATTATTGCTCTGTGGGGGGAAGAAAGGAGTCTTTGTTGAATAACAACTGGGCTGGCGATCTAAGCAAACTATACCCTAATGCCAAAATCCAGCCTGCCATATCTTCTGGAACACTCCACTATTCAAGAATGACTTTCTAAAAATCAAAATTAAAGTAATATTCTGACATATGGAAATTCAAATTCCATTGTCCATAGAGGAACTTCTATTGGTACAGAGCAATCTCCATTCATTTATAACGGTTGATGGCTTCTGTTTTGCTCCTAGGGAGTAGGTAAGACAAAGACCACATGAGCTGCAAAGCCCCAAACATTTACTCTGTGGCCCTTTGCAGAAAAAGTTTGCCTACCCCTTATCTAGGGGATTCAAAGTTTAGGTATGGTGCATAGAAAATGTTAGTTTTTGTTTTGTTTTGTTTTGTTTTGTTTTGTTTAATAGAGATCATGAGCTTGGGAGCAGGGCAGGGGGCTGGGGATAGGCTGGGAAGAGGGGCAGAGGAAGAAGGAGATAGAGAATCCCAAGCAAGCTCCACGCTCAGCCTGGAGCCCAAGGTGGGGTTGGATCTCCTGACCCAGAGGTCAAGACCTGAGCCAAAATCAAGAGTCAGGTGCCTCACTGACTGAGCCACCCAGGTGCCCTGAAAATGTTAAATTTTTAATTGGTATTTTCTAGTACAAAACAGATGCCATGTCAGAAAATAAAGTTATCTTCTTATTTGTTTGTAGACTGACCTTTAATTCCCGAAGTTGCTGAGATTTGATGTCAGGGCCTCTCAGCCACTGTCATGCTTCAGACCTTATAACTAGAATTTTATATAAAACTTTCTGAATCAGGAGCTCCACCCCAAACACATGTATCTGTTTTCAACCACCTTCCTTCCGCTCATGTCACTGCACAAATTCTTCCCCTCTTAGCTGTGATTATTACCATGCAAATGCAGCCTCATTTAACAATGCAAGTGTCTGTCATGAACTGGCACGTCGTATCTCCTCCATCAAAGTCTTTATTCAGCAGCTAAGTTCACACCTCGATCTTTCTTTTCTCACATCCTTTTATGACATCTGAAAAATAAAATTATAATCACGATCACACGTTTCTTACAGGGGCTTTAACATACATGTGCTATCCGCTGCTGATTGTACTCTCCAGATGTCCTGAAGATACTGTTCACTGCATTATAGTATTTTTTTAACAAGAAGTCCCTAGAATAAATATCTGACTCCAGACTGAAAATAGTTGAGTTTCTACTTCTCAATTCATCTGTTTTAGCCTTATGCACACTGTTAAGTACCTAATTTTATTTCCTTTTTTGCTTTGACTGCTAGAAAGTGTATGAGTTCATCTTACATCTGTTCTTCTAGAAAACTTCTGTTCTGACAGCTACTCATTTTTATTTTGACATATTTTATGTATATTTATAAACCATCATGTATCCTTGCTGGAAAAACTTATACTGTAAATAAACAACTTAAAGCATACATAAAAATAATGCATTTATTGAAGGCCAATAATAAGCGAGGCATTTTCTGTAGGTTGTATATAATTTCTTTTTCTGATAATACCTATTATATATTAATGGACAAACTCACAAACAAGTTTTGTGGGACCTAAAAGCTTATTTAGGGAAACCTTTTAATAAAAAGAATATGAAAAATATGCTACTGTTGTCCACATTACAAAGACTCTGAACCATGTTATCTCTTTGATAGAGACCTCCCAGGGCCTTGGAAGGAGCATTTGCAAATGAGGCACCATGACCAAGTTTTGTTAGCTCAAGGTCAATCTGCCCCTGCATGTATGGATTGTTGATGCTGTGTGAGTCACTTTTTATACTCTGTACCATGTAATGTTGGAATAAGCTTACAGGGAACTAGAATTGTAATTGTAATGGTCTGAGAGAGCAGGATGGTTAACTTTATGTGTCAAATTGACTAGGCTGAGGGATGCCTAGAAAGCTGGTAGAACATGATTTCTGGGTGTGTCTCTACGATGTCTCTTGAAAAGATTAGCATTTGAATTGGTAAACTGAGTAAAGAAGATCACTCTCACCAATGCACATGGGCATCATACAATCTGTTCAGGGCCTGAACAGGACACAAAGGCAGAGGAAGGGTGGATTCGCTTTCTCCTCTTGAGCCGGACGTTCATCTTCTGCCCTTAGCCCTCAGTGCTTCTGATTCTCAGGCCTTAGAGTTTGAACTGGGGCTACTCCACCAGCTTCCCTGGGCCTCCAGCTTGCAGACAGCAGACTGGGACTTCTCAGCCTCCATAATTCTGAGCCAGTCCCTCATAATAAACCCCGTTCTATATGTCTAAATATATTCTACTAATTCTGTTTCTCCAGAGAATCCTCATTAATACAGAGAGGTTATATAATTTTTCAGGGTAAAAGGATTGATAGATGTGTATTTGTATTTTTTACTATCTTGGTCTGAGTATGCTACAGAAAGTAAGATTAAAGATCTCTAGAATCAGACCTCTTGTCCTACCTCCTGGTTTTCACTTCCTCTCCTCACTTGGGGAGCTCTTAGCCCAACCTCCTCGTAAGGCAGTAGGACTAAGATGTTTATAGAAATCTGGAAGGTTAAGAAACTCAGATTCCCGGATCTGCATCCCAGACCACTCATTCAGATTTCTGGAGGTGAAGCTAAATTTTAAACCAAACTCTGAGGTGGCCAATGCATGTGAACCCCATTCCACAATCAGAAAAGCACAGCTTAAAGATACAAATGAGTTCACAATTATTCTGATATTTCACAGTAAAAACTAAAAGTCTATTATTTAAATTTAAAATTATTAACTGATTTGATCTTATAAAGAGGTTGGGTAAAGTTTCCATTCCTTGCGGAGGTCCTGTGTTATTCCTCTCCCTTCATTTGCATATCACCATTCTGTCCTTGACACCTTTCTGCTGTCACTCACCGTATATTGGTGTTCCCAGGGATCCGTCCACGATTCTTATATCTTATTACTATCTTTGGACAATGCTGCCTCTTCTGTATGTGCTCATAGGCTATTGCTCATAGCCTGGACCCAAATTTTTGTTTTAGAACCAGATCTTTTTTTTTTTTTTTGAGGTTTGGACTCCCTACCTCTAGTCAGTCCTCTGATGACTTGAATGACTCCAAAGACCTCAAACCCAATATTTCCAAAGTTGAAATCAATGTTGACCTCCCAACACAAAAAATTTATTCCTTCTTCTAAATGTTCTGTTTCGGTTTTAATTAACTCACCACAATACATCCATTTGCCCAAACCAGATACTGGGAAGTTATTGTTTTCTTCTTATCCTCCCATCCTTTATGTCAAATCCACTGAAAAAACCCTCTCAATTCTTGTTCTTTTTTAAAAAAAGAAAATACTCATTTTTCCATAGCTTCTATGTCCGAGGCCTTATAGTTTCATACCGATGTTACCGTAATGGCTTCTTATTTGGGCAACTTTATTCTGGTACTATTTTCCTCAAAACCATTCTCCACACTGCTGCCAGTTTGATCTTCCTAAAATGCAATGCTGATCACTTATTCCCTTGCTTAAAATTCCTTAACAGCTCTCCACGTCTGCCAGGATAAATCCAACCCCCCTGGCATGATACACTCTCCCTGCTGTGTACCTGCCTGGTCTCGTTTCTCACCATTCTGCCTTTGACACTGACAATGAATTCCTGGAAGGTTGTATTCAGCGTGCACTACATTTCAGAGCTTAGCACATTTTGTCCTCACTCCTGTGTTTTGCCCTTATTCCTCTCTTCGACTGTCCCCTCAACTTTCGTGTATCCTTCTCTCTCACTGAATCTGATTTGCGTGTTGTGGGGAGTGTTTGGCGATTTGGAGGCCGATCAAGGAAAAAGATGATCTGGAGGTGGCCAAAGCATGCAAAAGCTTTATTTTGCTAGGTATGCAGAGAGGGGAAGTATCCCACAGCATGAGACACTTAGGTGTGGTGGCCACCGTCTAGAAAAGGTCCTCCTTGGGCAAGACTCCCAACAAGAGGGGCTTAGGCATCTAGGTGATGTTGCCCAGCAGCCTGGTGGAGAGTCTCTTTGTCAGACAGCTCTAAATGGAAGCATCTGCCTGGGGGTTTTGATAGCCTTGTAGTTTTATCTTATCTATGGGGGGCAGGCTTAGGGGACAGTTTTGCAAGGTATACAAAGCAGGGAGACACTAGATGGCTAAAAATCCGGTTAATTGGGTGATGTTTAACAGTTGATGTGTAGGGCGCCTGGATGGCTCAGCGGTGAAGTATCTGTCTTCGCTCAGATCATGATCCCGGAGTCCTGGGATCGAGTCCCACATCAGCCTCCCTGCTCAGCGGGGAGCCTGCTTCTCGCTCTCCCGTTCCTCCTGCTCGTGTTCTTTCTCTCTCTGTGAAATTAATAAATAAAATCTTTAAAAAAAAAAACAATTGATGTGTAAAACCTGAGGTTGCCACTGGTGGGCAAAGAGGTCTTAGAGCACTGTAAAGAAATACACAACCGAAAGCCAATAGACAGGGACCAGCTTTGGCTCATTTCTATGATGGGTATCTCTGGGATGGCAACACCTTTCTCACCCCGCACTATTATTAGATTTTACTTGTTCGTGTCTCTGATAATATGAACTCCTTGAGAATGGAGGTGAGTTTATACCATTTCTTTTTTTTTTTTAATTCTTATTTAATTTAGAGAGTGAGAGAGAGCAGGGCGGAGGTGTGGAGGCGGAGGAAGAGAGAGAATCTGAAGCAGACCCGCCCCTGAGCACAGAGCCTCAGTCTCACAACCCTGAGATCATGACCTGAGCCAAAACCAAGAGCTGGACACTTATCCAACTTAGCCACCCAAGCACCCAAGCTTTTATTATTTCTAATATGGACTGTGTTTGATACAAAGTGGGACACCGATACATGTCTGTTTCATGAATGATTTCATGTATCACTGAGTTCATCCAAGGGTGAACATCCAACTGCATGTTTCAAGAAAGTCTCATCTATGTGGAGATGCATGATTTAAGCTAGTTTAAGATTTGTATTCATGCAAGATTTAGTGATTTAATTTCAATCACCGAAGTCTTTAAAATTGAAGTAAAAGCAATTCTTTCCTAAAATACAACTTGCTTATAGAAATATCATGTTAAACTCAGGATATATACCAATGGACCAAAGATATTTTATTCAGATTTCAATCCTGCTACATTGGTAGAGAATGTTTAGTAATTTGTAGCTACTTGCCCCAAAGACTACAGTGTCAGACAATGTGCAGCCTGAGGCCAGAGTGATTCCATGAGCAATAACCTGGCTTATTGATTCATTTGGGATATGATTCTGCATAGCTCACAAGTTCCTTAGGGTGGGAGGGTCTAATGAACGTCTGAGGCCAGGGAGATGGAAAGAAGTTTTAAGGATAGAAGAGAATTCCATTATCTCCATCAGAGAGGGAGAGCAGACAGTTTAAAACCAAGGAGCTGGACCATAAATAGAAGAAATTTTAACTAAAAAACGTACCTCGGGGTGCCTGGGTGGCTCAGTCAGTTGGGCGTCTGCCTTCAGCTCGGGGCATGATCTCAGGGTTCTGGGATCAAGTCCTGTATCAGGCTTCCTGCTCCTCCCTCTTCCTCTGTCCTCCCCCCTGCTCATGCTCTCTCTGTCTCTCTCTCAAATAAATAAATAAAATCTTTAAAACGAAACAAAACAACCCATAACTGGTTATAATAGTAATAGAAATTATTGGCTCAACTCAGAGGCCAGCAACTGAAAAGAGCAGAAGTAGTTTGATTTCCTGTGTGATTTGATTAAGATTCCAGCTCATATATTTGAGTCACTCAGGTCTTGCTCTGGCATCATCCTTCCCCATGTGTAATAAAATAGTTTTAGCAGTTCCAATCTTCATAAATCACACCATTCATCAGGTGAGTGAATTTTGGGTCCCCAAATTCCCAGAAAAAGGTTCAAAGTTCACTTCTTGGACCACTAGAGGTCATAAGACCAACCCTATACTTACTATTCTGTCAAGGGGAGTGCAATGTTGTACTTGGCTTCATGTAGGTCATGGTCTCCCCATCAGGATTCTCCCCTACGTTATGAAATCCCCTATAGAAATCTAGGGCTGTGGAAATAGTTCCAGACAGATGGGGGAAAGCAACCAGTGTTCCTTACAGAAGATATGACAAGGAGTGGTCCTTATGGCAATTCAAGCAAACTCACTAAAATTTTGTATAGAAAATATTACAGTAGGGGCGCCTGGGTGGCTCAGTTGTTAAGCGTCTGCCTTCAGCTCAGGGCGTGATCCTGGAGTTCTGGGATCGAGCCCCACGTCAGGCTCTTCCACTGGGAGCCTGCTTCTTTCTCTCCTCCTCCTCCTGCTTGTGTTCCCTCTCTCGCTGGCTGTCTCTCTGTCAAATAAATAAATAAAATCTTTAAAAAAATATTACAGTAAACCTCCAATTGGTTTGTTTAGTTCTTATCAGCATTTTATTTTAGTTTAGTTTTTTAAAGATTTATTTATTTTTAGAGAGAGACAGAGAATGCTAGTGGGGGGAGGGGCAGAGGGAGGAGAGAATCCACAAGCAGACTCCCTGCTAAGCTGGATCCCAGCATGGGGCTTGATCCCAGGACCCCAAGATCATGCATTACCTGAGCTGAAATAAAGAGGCAGGCTCGGGGCACCTGGGTGGCTCAGTCGTTAAGCTTCTGCCTTCCGCTTAGGGCGTGATCCCAGAGTCCTAGGATCGAGCCCCCCATCAGGCTCCTCCACTGGGAGCCTGCTTCTTCCTCTCCCACTCCCCCTGCTTGTGTTCCCTCTCTTGCTGGCTGTCTCTCTCTCTGTCGAATAAATAAATAAAATCTTTTAAAAAAAAAAAGAGTCAGGCTCAACCGACTGAGCCACCCAGGTGCCCCTTATCAGCATTTTAAGTAACATTGCTCCCCAAAGCAATTTATACATTGTGTCTTTTATCTTGTTCATCATATGATTTTCTAAACACACTGGCTTTATTTAGATAAAGTTAAATTTATTACAAGTCCAGTCTCATCTCAGATTTGAAATTTGTGTTTTCTGAACAAAATATGGCTTGAGACATACTAGATATAATAATATACAAAGAATTCATCAATTTGAACTCTCTTCCAAATAGTGGTAATGACTAGCTCTTTTCCAAACTAGTTTTCAGTTAAATGTTTCTTCTTCAGAGCGATATATTTAATCACCCCATCTAAGAGAAATCTCCTTCTTATTATCCTTTATCTCAGTTCTTTATTAAAGTTCATATTACTTACCAGTCCGTTTTTCCTAAATCTGTGGCATTTAGTTTGTGATTTCTCCCTTCCTCCCTTCCTCCCCATTCCCCTCTTTCCTTTCCTTCCATTCTTCCTTCTGTCACCCACTAGAATGTACGTTCCATCTGTCTTACCCATGGGCATGTTTCCAGCACTCAACACAGTGCCTATCCCATAGGAGGCCCTCATTAATATTTGTTAAGGAAATCTATTGCAATACCTTTTCATACTTTATTAGTGTGCATCCTGCTTGACTATGGCTTAGTAAGCAGTAGACCAAGACTCAGGTTGTGCTGGCTATAGTTGTGCAACAGAGAAAGGCTCACACAATGCACAGGGGCTGAGACCCATGAGTGTAACTCTTTTCATTTACTTTTAACCAATGGAGTCAATCTTCACTGACATTGACAGCTATCAGTTCTGAATAATGCAAATAAGCTCCTCCATGGAGGAACATGTTGTGTGAGAATGAAATGAATAGCTCACTTTAAGTCTTAATATATGAGAAGAAATCATCTTAGAAATGGAAACTTTGCATTTGAAATATTACAAACCTGTTTAGTTACTGGGCTGCAAAGTGTCAGGAGAAAACACCATACATAGTTATTTTATGTTCTGAAGATGGTAATATAGCCAAGATTTGACAATCCCATTCTATCTGATTTTTCTATTCTATCTTTATCATTCGTGTCACATTTTATTTCACCATCTTACTGGGACAAATATATGTGAGATCACTTTCAACATCTGTATGACCTTGTTCAGCAGATGAATATTAAGGAAAAATAGAACCTTGCCTTTCTAGATGAAATGAGCTTACTGTAGCTATTTGTATTATGGTAGTTCTTTTTAAGAGAATGTGTCACTATTGAATGAGAATGAGCTGCATGAATAATGTTCAAATTCAAAAAAGATTAACATCAATAGAGGCAGCTTTATTATATCTACCTTTTTTCTTTTTTTTTTTTGAGATTTCTTGGGATAGTAGAAAAGAAAACTTTTATTTTTGAAATATCTCTTCTTCCTTTTAATGGCAGAAAAAAAACTAAATTCCTTACATGTAAGAATATAAATTCAATAGAAGTAAAATATGTTAATTGGGAAGTAGATGGAGTCAGTGATGAGATACTTTCATGCCTGAAAGAAGTAAGATTTTGAAATAAAAATTCTCCCCACCTAAAAAATTCAGAAAGAGCATAAAAGAAAGAATTTTCCCTAATGATTCTAACATGAGCCATACAAACTAGTTAAGACCTGAATTTACTAATGAAAAAGTGTCACATTTTAAATCCCCTTTACCTCACTGACTTGTATGCTTAGAATTTAGTTTTGATAATTTCGTAATACTTTACTCATATTCATCAGCAATGGAAGAAACATAACACATTTTATTTGTATAACAGATGACACGGATTACAGTTTTTGTCTTATTTGGTCCTCTGGCTATTGGTGGCACAGATATTACTATCCTTTTATTCCATACAGAGAGATTCAGGGTTAGAGAAGGTCAAAGACAAGCCTGGAATGACAATGGGCATCAATCTAGAAGTTCTGATTTCAGGGTCACCGACTAGGTGCTGGTTTTCCTTCTGGATGAAGTCTTATGTGTCAGAAGCAGCCTAGGATGCCCTGATTTCCCAGTATCACCCTCTGCCTGCTGTGTATACACCTCTAGTAGGGTTTTATGTTTTATTCCAATTTGTCTGTCCCACAGTCCATTGTCTGTTGTCTCTCCCAGCCATCTGGAGGATGTCTCCCACTGGCCAAAGTGAGCTCCTTTGCCATACACACTTTGTTTCCTTCTGCTCCACACCTTACCATGAGTTACCCTTTCATGTTTACCCTTGACCAAAAATAAGGAAGGTCTACATGATTTGTATTTTTGCATTCAAGAAAGCAGCAAATGGTATCATATCACACATAAAAAAGAGCCTTTATTCCACTACAAGATTTGTCAGACAAAATCCGGCTGCCCAGATCAATTTAAATTTCAGATAAAACAGCAAATATATGTTTTAGTATAACTATATCCCAAATACTGCATAAGGCATGCTTAGACTAACATATATATATATATATATATATATATATATATATATATATAGTTTATTTGAAATTCGAATAGAACTATGTATCCTATATTTTTATTTGCTTAATCTAGCAACAACTCTGTTAAAGAAATATGACTGTTTTCCAAGTCACCTCAGATCTCTTTTAATAGCTTTAGTGTAGGAGGATTGTACAGATAGGATTGGAATATGTGAAGAATACACACATGAGTATTCACAGGTAGAATTTTACATGTCAAAAAAAAAAAATCTTTGCTTCCAATCCAGGAACTGATTATTTGAGAATTCAATAAGATCATACGTTGAGACAGAATGCTGCATGACAGACAGGACATTAGCCTGCTCCCCTTTATTTACCTGGGAAGTGAGTATGCTGTGGAGTTGAAAATGTCTGCAAGAAAATAAAATTATGTTTCTGTGCCTCCGTAGATTTCAAATTATAAAATTTATGTTATGCTCCATGGCTGCTCTCCTGTTACCATAATAATTTTTTAAATTATTGGGTATGCGTCATCTTAACTTCTGACTTCAGTAAAGAAAATGTAAACATTACCGGTTGCATTTCAGGCTATTTGACATTAATTCAGTATGTTTGTGTGGTGCTTCTCACACATGGGACCCGGGGCAGGCATCATGGTGGATGCAAGGCTGGGGTTTACCGTGGAAGGCTAATCATTTAGAAGAGACTCAGAACCGAAAAGTACAAAGTCTTCATTAAGTTAGGTGTCAATAAAATACCTGATTTGCATATTGTCTTTTCACTTTTCCCGCATTTTCACTTTCTTGCACCTTCAGTGTTGTGTGTATGGACTCCCCATTTTTGTCTTCCCTTGCTAATTTTCATTCAACTTCTTAAAAAGTTTCTTCACTTGACATGCAACCTCCTTCTCCATCTTATTCGGCACACCCTTTACTGCACATCCAGCAGCATCTAGTCTCCTTTATGCAGCTTCCAGTGTGGCTTTTATTTCTGTGAGGATTACTCTTTCAAACTAATTCAGTCAAATTTCACTTAGTAAAACAGACTGGCTCACTCACTTACTAAGATATTCTTACTCAGCATATCTATTGTTGTTAGACCAAATAGACATTTTTTGCCATTAAGAATCTGGAGTACTTGTGTCAATAATACATAAATAATCCTATGATTATCACCAAGAAAGATCATGACTAGTGTTTCCCTGAGGACGTTTGTAGGTATCAGTTAACAAGTTGCTTTCCCAAAATGTGGAATGTGATTATTTTAATTACTTATTCATATTTATGCTGTTTCCTTAAAGGGATCTTTAACACACGAAAAAAAATGAGCCACTTTTTACTTGACAATTAATAGAATTAATTGCCATTAAATCCCAGACTTGGGAGGCATTATAACAGAAATTTGAGTCCACAGATGACAAAAGCCAGGAAGTTTACACATTATTACAGTATTAGTTCTGTTAAGACTAACTCATTAGACGTCTGTATTAGGGTTCTCCAAATCAACAGAACCAATAGGATGTGTATTTATATTTACATATTCAAATATTTATAAATACATATTATATAATAAATACAGATTTATTATAAGGAATTGGTTCATGACTATAGAGGCTGGCAAGTCTCAAGATGTGTAGGGTCAGGTGGCAAGCTGGAGACCCAGGGAATCAATGCTGCAGTTCATAGGCCATTAGACATGAAGAATTCTCTCCTACTCGGAGGAGGGTCGGCCTCTTTGTTCTCTTCAGCCCTTCCTCTGATTAGATGAGGCCCACCCACAGTAGGGGAGCAATCTGCTTTAATCAGTCTATTAAATGTTAAACTCATCCAAAAACACCCTGACAGACACACCAAAGATAATATTTTAGCAAATATCTGGACATCCTGTGGCCCTAACAGGGTGCCACTAACCGTCACAAGTACCAAAGTCGTTCAGAATTACAGTAAAAAGTGGTCACTGGAAATCTTTTAACAGTTATCTTGTGGCAGACTCATTTTCTATGTGACTTCAGAACACTATTGTATTACAAACATTCAATATAATTTTCTGGGACTATACGTTATACACTAAAAGCTAAAATCTAAACAGACAGTGGTAGGTCTTGCCAAATTAATCAACTAAAATACCAAGAGAATAGGTCACTTGTTTTCCTTATTTGGGTTAGAACAGGCTATAAATTAGATGTCGGGGGAAATTATTCAGTCGCTTTAATGATAAGGACTAAATTGTGTATGAACAGTGTAGTCTCATTGTAGATATAATAAAGTTATACAAGTAATACAAGGCACTTTGAATTAATCATGTTTTTAAATTTTCTGTACTTTAAGATCTTTGACATCTGGGGCCTTGCCTACCTGGGAGCTGCTGGCTCTCCCAGGTTAGCTAATTCCGAAAGCCAGCACACCACTCTCCTGCAGTTTACCTTTCCCATGCAAACCAAGCCATCCAAAGCCCATCTCCGCCATCCACCTCCTTTACTGGATTCTCACAAGGCTCTTGCCTTCCACTGCCCACTTATCCCAGGCCCCGGGACCAGTCACCTTGGGATAGTCCCTGTACCCGATTGTTCAACCTAGCCAATCCTCAATCTGCCATCACTTACTTGCCGGTTCCTTCCTCCTAATAAAGGCTCTTGCCATGTTTTCTTCCTGCTCCCCTCTGCTTCCTGACCTAGTCTGGTTCTTCCCTGTGTGACCTCCCAAGGCTTGGTCTCTCCTCTTGGGAACTGTAACAAACTACCTTTCAAGAGCAGTTGTCTCTAATCTGTTGGCCTATCACACCTGAATGATAACAAAATCTACATTTAAAAATAGTCTTTTTTTTTTTAAGATTTATTTATTTATTTGAGAGAGAGCAAAAGATCACCAGTGGGGGGGGGGGCAATAGAGAGGGAGAGAGAGAGAGAAGCAGACTCCCCACTGAGCAGGGACACCCCCCCCCCCCAGGCAGGGCTGGATCCCAGGACCTCAAGATAATGACCTGAGCTGAAATCAAAAGTTGGATGCCTAACTGAGCCACTGAGGCACCCCTAAAAATAGTCTTTTATATATATATAATATATATATATAATAAATTATGTATATACATAAAGTGTGTTTGTGTGGGTGTGTATTTGTAGTAACACTTTTACATAAATGTCTCCAGTATTAGAATCATTCTTGGGCTGCAGAATTCCCTGAAATATTAAAATACAGATCTGTAATTCTCCGAACAAATGCATACAAAGGGATTCCATTCCATAAAATAATACATGAAGAATATTTTTAAAAATTGACCTGGGAATCTTTAGATAACATGAGTCATCAAAGAACTTATAGAGGGTCCTCCATAGAAAATAATTTTAAAAATATAAGTACAAAATTAAGTACAGAAGAAGTAAATATTTATTTAAAATAAAAGCCACAGCAAAGTGCATATTTTGAAGAACTGCCAAATTCTACAAACATCACCCAAATCCACAAAATAACAATAATTTCATTAATTGTCTGACTCATCTTTACACACTTTTTTCTGTGTTTCTGAAATGCGTGTGTTTCATTGGACTGCTCATGCAACCCTGATGGTGTAATACTATTTTGGTACAGGAATTGAAATGATCTCATGATCTCTCAGTCTTTAGAGTAGTTTATCAGTTATTTTTTCATTTGTGGGAGTTCAGAAAAGTTTCACATTTATGACTCATATTAAGTGTTGTCAAATTTGAGAAAATATGTATCAAGTTTTTTTCATATAAAAATGGTATGAGGTTTCAGGGCATTACAAGGTTTTGTGCAGAGAACAGTTTTAAATACTCTTTCAATTATCTGCATTCATTAGCCAGTTTGCTATCAATATCCTCATTGTAGAGATATATTATGAATTTTATGTTATTTTCATCAGTCAGTATTGAAAATTAACTTTTTCTATTGTGTTCATATGATTCATTCTTCTCCATTAATTGGATTCATGGAACAAGCCCAAAGCTTATTCATTACTTATGTTCACAGTTTATCTCTTCTTTTTCATGCATTGCTGCTTTTGGTATGACCCGAAAAAGAAAATTTTGTTATAATTTGCTTCTTGATATCAAACCATTTGTTTTAATTTCATCACTCATTTTTATGACCTTTATTTCATCTTTCATTTTTTCATCAGGATTTTGTCTTTGCTCTGTAAGAAATGAATTTAAGGATGTCAAGAGAAAGCACTTTAAACCTCTTAAATTTTCTTACATTTTAAACAATTGAAATGTCCCAAATGTCCTTGTAAACTGCAGTTAAAATGGCATATTCCCGATTTCCCTTTAGCTGGATTTCAGAAATGCTTGTGGCCACTTCAAAGCCTCTTGATATGAAGAAATTAGAGCAGGAAGTCTTAGTGAAAAGAGTCAATAGCATTAGCCAATTGCAGCAAAAAATATATGTAGTTTTACAAAAACATGAGCATGTGAATGCCCCACTAAGGTTCTTCCCAGGGGCTGGGAAGGGGCCTTCACAAGTTTGGGGACCTAAAGGCTAGACTACATTAGCCTCATAGGAAATCTACTCCAAGTGAGACATAATATTTAAAGAAAAAAATTCACATGCATCATTTACTTAATATCTTAAACTATTTCAGAGGAAAAAGAGGTCACAAATACCCATTCCCATTTCAGTCCAGATTTAAAGAAGCTGCTAACCCCCACCACATTCCAATTACAAAAATTAACTCAAAATGGATCAACAGCCTAAATATATGAGAACTGAAACCATACAAATCTTCGAAGAAAACAGTGATGATTCTTCATGACCTTGGATTTGGAAGTGGATTCTTGGACATAACAGCAAAAGCATGGGGAAGAAAAGGAAAAGACAGATGAATAGGACGTCATCAAATTAGAAACTTTTGGCATAAATGTACATTATCAAGAAGGTGAAGAGGCAACCTACAGAATGCGAGAGAATATTTGAAAATCATATCTGATAAGGATTTAATTCCAAATAATAAACATGCCTGAAACAAAACAATGCAAGACAAACAACCCAAATAAAAAGTGAGTGAAGGATTTAATAGACATTTCTCCAAAGGAGATATACAAGTGGCCAAAAGCACATTTATTAGTCATTAGGGAAATGAAAATCAAAATCATGACATATCATTTTTTAATGGCTATACCTAAAAATACATATGTAATTTTTTAAAAAGTTTATTTATTTTAGAGAGAGAGAGCACGTGAGGGGCAGAGGGAGAGAAACTCAGGGAGATTCCCTGCTGAGTACGGAGTCTGACACAGGGCTTGATCTCACAACCCTGA
This sequence comes from Ursus arctos, assembly GCF_023065955.2. Lineage (NCBI taxonomy): Eukaryota > Metazoa > Chordata > Mammalia > Carnivora > Ursidae > Ursus > Ursus arctos. The sequence continues at coordinate 81,207,784 of NW_026623089.1, read as the reverse complement.
GGTCATGACCTGACCCGAAATCATTAGTTAGACGCTTAACCGACTGAGCCACCCAGATGTCCATATATGTAATTTTTTTAAAAAACCATAACCAATGTTGGCAACAATGTGGGAAAAAAATGGAAACTTCATGCATGGCTTTTGACAATGTAAAATGGTGCAGTTGCTGTGGAAAACAGTTTGGTGGTTCCTCAAACTACTAAATGCAGAATTACCATAAGATCCAGCAATTCCATCCCTAAGTATATTACAGAAGAATCAAAAACGGGGATTCAAATAGAGAATTGTATACCGATCTTCGATGTAACATTACTCACACTAGCTAAAAGGTAGAAATGAGCAAAGTGCCTGTCAACAATTGGATGGAGAAACAAAATGTGATATATACATACAATGGAACGTCATTTGGCCATAGAAAGAATGAAGTTTTGGTACATGCTACCACATGGATGAACCTTGAAAATATCATGCCAGGTTTAAAAAAAAAAAAAAAGCCAGACACAAATCATATGTTGTATGACTCCACGTATATGAAATATCTACAATAGGCAAATTCACAGTGACAAGAAGTAGAATCAGAGTTTCCAAGGGCTGGAAGGGGGGGAAGAAGGAGTTATTGATTAATGGTTACAGGGTTTCTATTGGAGGGGATGAAAACTTTTAAAAATAGTGATGATGATTTCACAACATTGTAAATGTACATACTCCTTTATTATACACTTCAAAATGGTTAAAATCACAAATTTTATTTTATATATATTACCATGCCAGAAGAATTCAGAAAAGAACTTTGCTCGGGGTGCCTGGGTGGCTCAGTCAGTTAAGCGTCCAACTCTTGCTTTTGGCTCAGATTATGATCTTGGGGTTGTGAGATCCAGCCCCATGTCAGGCTCTGCGCTTATCAAGGAGTCTGCTTGAGATTCTCTCTCCCTCCACCCCTCCTCTCTCTCTCCCTTAAAAAAAAAAAAAAGGATAAAAAAGAACTTTGCTCCTTGGCAAGTAATGAGCATGGACGCAGTTCTTATAAAAACATACTGAAATACCTCACTGATTTTACCTTACACGGGAACCAAAGAAGGTTCCTCAGAGGCCTCGATGTGACCCATGGGACTTGCAGAGTTTCTCAGGGTGGCATCAGTCGCTTGACATCCGTGGTCCTCAGCCGTCAGCTCGGCTGCTTCTCTCCCACGTTCAGCTGCGTGCATGTAACACTGTGTTCCTTTTTCCGCAGCAGTCATTGTGGTTTCGAAGATGCACGCTAGGTGCAAAGTTTCAAATGTGCTTGATATTCTTTTTCTCTTACCAAATTACTATGCTTTATAGAGAGTTATTTGGGCGAGTCTTTGTCTCAGAATCCACATCGGATGCTGTAACTGATCATTCAGTAGTTTCTTTGTGGGGAAAAAAAAATGAACAAATCAGGAACTATACTTTCTTATTTTCCCCCCAGATCGATACAGGAAACTTTCTCCTCAGGTCTCCAGGACGGGTTAGGGGAGTCACCATGACCCCTTACACATGTTTAAGCTCTTCTATTTATGGGATTTGTGTTGTTGTAGTAGTTGTTGTTGTTGTTATTTTCCTTTAAAATATGTGGTACTTGAGGTCACGGTGATGTGTTTGCCTTTCATCTTTATACACTCAGCTCAAACCTACGATTAAATAAAGAACACAAATGAAGTACCTAGGCTTCTCAGACTCACTGAAAATATTTACATTTATTGAAGACCCTTTCTTTTCTATACTTGTTTTCTAACTCACAAATTTTATAAAATGATGTGCATTGAGAAGGATTTATACTAAGTTTGTTGCTTATGGTACAAGGGGGGCCAATATTTTCTGGCTAGTATTCCCCTTATCTTTGTTATTTAAAATTAAGTACCTGTTGCAACACTCGATTTTTTAAAGGGTCATTGGGTCACCATGTGGGACTGTCTTATTATTTTGCTATATATTTGCTCTATTAAATTAGGTTATTGGGGCAGTGGATGATACCTGAATCCTCTTGTTGCCAACTTGTAGAGAAAGCTAATACACATCTTGGGAGTTGTGTTGGGGGTCCCAAGACCACCCTCACACTCAGTGATTTGGTAGGAGGACTCATAGAATGCATCAGACTCATGTCTAAGATTTATTACAGTGAAAGGATTCAAAGCAAAATCAGCAAAGGGAAGGAAAGGCGCATGGGGCAAATTCCAGAGGAAACCAGGTGCAAACATCCAAGAGTCTTCTCCCAGTAGAGTCATGAGTAACACCCTCCAGCATTAAATTGTGAAAACAAATGTGAAGTGTTGTCTCCTGGGGAGGTCGTTAGAGTCTCAGTGCCCAGAGTTTTATAGGGGGCTGGTCCTGTAGGCACCCACTGCTGAGCATGTACCAAAACTCCCAGGAGGAAAGCAGCATACAGCACAAACCATATTGTTTACACTGACATCTCACTAACACAGGCAGGAACAGAAGCGCCGTAAGATGGTTTTATCAGTCAGGGAGTCAGGGAATGCCGGAAACCCGTCTGGAGTCCAGGTTCCCTGTCACCAGCCAAGGGCTCACCTAGCAAGCAGGCCTTGCTCAGCAGAGCAGTCTCGGGTCCGCAGTGAATGCTCCACTGCCCACGTGTGCTGCGGATCATGCTATTCCCGGAGCCCACGAGGCAGATCTGGAATAAAGATCTCAACAGCGCCGGTGAAAGACGCTTCGCAGGTTGGCTTCTGGGGTATATTCTGATAAAATCCCTCCCGTTTTCTATTTTCTGTGGACTGTCGATTGCTATGGTGATAGAACTGAGCAATTAGGCAATGCAAGATTTTTACAAAAGGACACATTTTTTTTTGATTATATAAGCCTTTGTTTGAGGTAGATTTCAGGTAATATATCATCTCTTATTTGGCTTTATTCATGGTAATTAGCACGTTTTATGTATTATATTTTTTACTTGCTTATTCATCTGGTGTTTTTTTATTTTAAGGGCCGTATTCACAAGTAATGAGACCAGTGTCTGACCCATAGTAGAAAATAAGTCTATATTAATTGCGAAATGAATAACACCAGCCATCACCATGAAGGCCGGTAAACTGTGATGAGTACTTTGTCTTCATGTTATTTCAACAGTACTTAATGCATTTAATAGGAGTATTTAACATATCTTCTTCAAACTGGTATTGAACTGGTTTTTGAACACATGGTTTTGTTTGTTTAGTTTTCCTCTTTTATTTTGCTTCTTTCCTCTTTTTTCAGCTCTTGTACCTTCCAAGGCATATCAAGAACAATGATGACAACTAATTTATTGTACTCAAACTCCTTAAGAGTAGGCATCTTGTAGTCTGCTCTGAATCACTAGGGATGGAGATGTGTGTGTGTGTGTGTGTGTGTGTGTGTGTGTGTATACACTTATAAAATTCATGGATACACTTTTTTAAAGTTCTCATTGGCCTTTTATATCACAAGTTGAAAACCAAGTCCTTTGATGTCGAATGGTATCTTCTCACTTATTATTCTATTCCTAGTTTCTAACAAATTGTCAAGACCATGGAGGAAGCTCAATGACATTAACTAAAAGATGAATTTACAACCATTATCTAAGATAACACCATGATCAAAGAGAAACTTCTGCCTTCCCCTTAGGCCAGGCTGATACATTTTTCCTAGCTCTGGTCTCAAGAGAAGTGGTATTATTACCATCTGTTCGCTCCCAGGCATAATGGAACTAAGTTTCAGTGAATGAAATCACTGTGCCTTCAGTATCACGGAGCTTCATAATAATTAATAATAATAAATTATAACAGTAATAGTAGCAAACACATAGCTCTCACTATATAACACTGTTACAGATAGACCTTTTACAAATGTTAACTCCATTCGTTTTTACAAAAGTAAGGTAGGTGTGATTTTTAGGTAGGAGTGAGGTAGGGATGCTTTTAATCTCCATTTTGCAGATAAGCAAATAGGAATAGTATGTGAATAACTTACTTGCTCAAGGTCACACAGTATGTTTTTGAGTCTGCCTGTACAACCCACACTCCTTACTGTATGGCTGTTCTGTCTTTCTTCAGTCTCCATGTCAGGGTTGCTAAACTGGGTCTATGTTGCCCTTGAGTAGGGTCAGGCCAAGATGCACCCATCCCAAGTTTGAGGTTTGAAGGAGGTAGCAAGCTTCCTTTAGACCTACGATGTGTTCTTCCGCTGCCCTTTTATCAGACTCTCTGCTAGGTTCTTGGGGGGAATAAAAAAGAAAAATCAGTTTGGTGGGCTTTTTTTTTTGCTCTACATAGTAACCAATGCATTGTACTTTCAAATTTCAGAATAGTTAGAAATTTACATAGAGATATGAAAGGAAAATAAAATACTTTTGTCATTATTTTCACAATTTAAAAGTATATCTACCTTTGATACAGATTTATTGCAGGTTTCTTTCATATTTCTGCATTCTATAAAAATAATATTTTCATCTATGACATCTTAATAAAACACTTTACAATTGAAGTAACCATTACCTTTCCAACCTTCCAATTTTTAGCAGATTTGCCTTGAGCGACAGAATAACCAACATTACTTATAAAATGAGGAATTCTCATAAAAATGTAGTAGGTCTCTGCGTTTGTGCAATTGTAATAGCTGTGATCATTACAAAATAAGATAATATCTATACTTCTCTCCCTTTCAAAATAATATTTTGGAGTGAATTGGAAGAGAGAAATTTTCTATATGATGAAAACTCAGAACAGTAGAGACAGTTATCATCCCAAATGCTGTGCGATCATCTTGTCATACTTGCAGTTTGAATGGCCCTATTTATAGCTGACAGAGAACAAAACTCTGCCTAATATTTTCTTGTGATATAAAGCCATCATTTCAAAATATAAAAGAAGTGGCAACCTTTGTTTATCTGTGTGGCTTGTTGATGTGTTTGCTCTCTTGTCAGTAGACCTGTGGGCAGCTCAGTCCATCCTCTGGGGCTACTGTATGACCATGAAGGGAACGGAACAGAATAGGGTATTCCAGTTTCTCAACCATCCATCCAGGGAGAGGAATCCATCATTGTCTATAATAGACAATCCTTTGAATTAGGGTAGGTCAGTTTCAACTGGGTGTTTTTCAACTCCACTGGAAAGTACTGTGAACCTGGAAAACTCTTCACCTGTGTTATTGTATATGTCGTTTTCTTGATCTAGCTGAGTAATGTACACAGGTGGAAAACCTGGTAACCCTCTGGATGATTTGTGAGTTCTGTCCAGAGCTATGGTCATAGGAGAAACAAAGATTCCTAATTCAAGCAAAAGGCCTAGCCTGCCGAATTATACCGCATCTTCTTGTTGGGAGCCATGGTAAATAACTGCTCTGTAAATCTTGATGCTAGCCGTACTGGGTAACGTTGGCTCATAGGTATGTTCCCAGCTCAGGGGTATTCAGTACACTGGTCTATGCTGGAGTGTCAATGGGTGCTCAGAGTTCATTGATGGTGTCAAATTATAGTTTGCCATTTCTTTGAAAAACAGAGAAATGGGCAGAAATGAAATGCATTTTGATTGTGATACTATAACTTCGACTATTTTGGAATTGATAACCCATATCTGTGCATTCCTTCTTTTATTTAGATTATGCCCCTATTTTACTACCTGACTATTAATGTTTATTAGACACAAGAAGATAAACTAAACACAGCATAAAGTATAGGCTTTACACATAACCAGACCTATGTTTATTCATGTTCATTTATTCATTAAACAAACATTTGTGGTCATCCTACTATGCGCAAACATTATTTTATGCACAGGACAGAACAGAGGAAAAAATCTTGCTGTATGCATAATTTTGGGATAGGCATTTAACTTTTATGCACTTTTATTCTGTCATAAATATAGAATTATAATACTTAACGTCTAAGCATTATGGGAATAATACAAATAATGAATTTATTGGTCCCAGTATATAGTAGGTAGCAAAAATTTAGGTAAATGGTATTATTCAAATAATACTAGCCACTTACTCTTTTTATGACTATTTCTAGTGTACTAGTAATGACACCAGGGGAGAGAAAAATTTTAAAATGTAAATTATTTACATAAAAATTGTATGAATAATTTGTATCTGTTTGCTTATCTTATTAGATAAAGCTGGCACAAGTTCAGAAAAACTCATTTAGGATTATGTCATGTCACTTAAGAAGGAGGATTTTTATGTTTCAAATGAAAGGAAAAGTGTTGTAATTCGATTTTTCTTCCTTGGTTTCCACCCAACACAAGGCATAGTGATGTCATAGTAAGTAGATTAAGATGGACCACATGTTTTCATGAAAGTCTGCATCAGTCCTGTGTTGCTTGTTGATACTCAGCTATAGTAGTTTTGTAAGAGACCAGGTGATTTCAAGAACTTGCAAAAGTCCTCCTTGTACTGACTTCTTTGTTTGGGTTGAAACACATTGATATTCAGGCAGAATGCGTTTTCAAAGATTGCCGGAGACTGAGTAACTACAGGAAACACGTCTAGATTAGATCGTGGACTCAGAGATGCTGGGAAATCTGTACCCTAGACGAATGCTTCAGGAGTCGCATCAAGCGTTATGAAATTACAGACCTTCACAACCCTAGGGCTACATTTTACTTATTCTCATCCAACCCACTGCTCTGAAGTTGGGAGACCAGAGAAAAAGTGGATGTAGCAAATTATTTCCCTAAGATTGAAATGAAAGCTCGTGTCTTGCAAAGGGAAGTTCTGTGGTCATATGAGAAAATGAGTCTAAACTAGACTCTTGTGGAGGCTAAATGGTGGGAGTTGAGTAGCAATATGGCGGCAAGGTGGAAAGGGTGGGTCAGAGGGGGAGGGGGCTGCAGTGGACCAGAAGGGAGGTGACCTGGATGAGCCCCCGAGCTGAAAGTTGTCTCAAGTAGCGGCTTTTAAGTCTTCCCAGAAGGCATGTTTAGGGGTGAACTGGACTCATTGAAAAGGCAACTCTAAAGGACCACAAGTTAATATTTTTTCTATCAGATGGAGTTCCTCAATATTGTCCACTGGATTGACCTAAAATTTGATGGTGACCCTGAGAACTGTCCCCTGCAGCTTTTGTGCCCACAGGAGTCTTGCAGAACTAGTTCCTGGCCTTATGGCTTCTTCTTCAGGATATTTTTCCACTTCCTTCTGGGTTGCAGGAATCCTCTCTGGAAGTCCAATTTCATCCTATTTCTTTTCCCAGTCGCATTTCAGTGACGATACACTTAGAACTGAGTTATCCTGTCAACTCTGTGACTAACACCATTGACTATAGAAAAGATACTTGATCTGAGGATGAGCTTCCTCCGCTGTTGGGGAGTAGTTCTACTGGATAATCTCTCGGATCTTTCTAAACAGTGAGAAAGCCATATCCTAATGATGTATTATTTTTTTTTAAAGATTTTATTTATTTATTTGAGAGAGAGAGAGCATGAGAGGGGGAAGAGGGAAAGGGAGAAGCAGACTCCCTGCTGAGCAGGGAGCCCTATGTGGGGCTTGATCCCAGGCCCCTGGGATCATGACCTGAGCCGAAGGCAGACCTTTAGCCCACTGAGCCACCCAGTGCCCCATAATGATGTGTTCTTACGATGTCTTAAAACAAATGGTTTATTAAACTCTAATAAAGTATTTTAACTGTTATTCCTCCCCTCCTTTTTGCTTTTTTTGTTTGTTTGTTTTGTTTTTTGTGGGGTTTTTTTGTCATTCAGAAGAGGAGTCTGAGCAGTTGTTAATATATGTGAAGTTTTCACCTCATGCCAGTCAACGGTACAGCATCATACAGTCGTGAGTTATTCTAAAACCAGGGATCTATTCAGATTTTGTGAAGATTGATGTATATAGAATTTTATAAACAAATACAAAACTATAAAAACTAAATGAGGAATAAAGATAAAGATTTATTTAAAATGAGAAAAGAAATCACAACAAATCACAAATGCTAAGTAGCTGGCAATTACTGCGAACATCCACCAAATTCAGAATAACAATGTAATAATCTGCTACCACAGCATCATTTTATATTTTTTTCTTCTATTTTTAAGGTGGACATATTAGATTGTCTTTCTGTATGGGAACAATTTCATATTAATTTAAATAAAGGCAACGTAATATTATTTCTAAAAAAAGAGAGAATAGAGTGATTCTTTTAGCATAATCATTTGTCTTTTAAAAATTATTGATATTTGAGTAATAGTTCATGCAATTTTACCACTTACTATTGGCAACCACTGTAATTTTTAGGATTGTTTTAAAATTTGAAACAAAACATGTTCTCTATTTTTTTTTTCATACAGCATAATCTTATACTGTAAGATTTCAGGATTTCAAGATTTCTTCCCTCCCATCCCTTATGACATTATTGTCAAATTTTAAAGGGACATTGTCATATCTTTGTTTCCTTTGTGACCTTTTCCATCTCTTTGTGTAGATCTAAGTTTCTGATTTAGATTGTTTTTTTATCTGCTGGAAGAATTCCCTTTAACTTTTCATCAGCGTAGGTCTGCTGGCATCGAATTGCCTGTTTTCCTCTGTCTGTGAGTCTATTTCTCCTTCACTTTTTAAGACTATTTCCACCAGGTAAATAATTCTGGGTTAACATTTTTTTCTTCTCTCATTTTAAAGTGTCTTGTCTTCTTTCTTGCATGATATCTGGTGAAAAATCCGTGCTAAATACTTGTTTCTCTGTAAGTGATGTGATTCCCTCTCTTAGTGTTTCAAGATTTCTTTCTTTGGACTTGATTTTCAGCAGTTTGAATAGGATACGCCAAGATGAGTTTTCTGTTGGGGTGTTTGTCCTGCTTGGTGATCTGTGAGCTTCTTGGATTCCTGGTTTGCTGTCTATCACTAATTTGGGAAAATAGTGTGATATTGTGGTTTATAATAAGAAATTATGCACTTACTCTGGCACAGAGCTCCTAAAACCCTTGGAGTTTCCTGAGTATAGAGAGCTATTAAGGCATCTTTTGTTATATTAATGAGGCAACTTTTAGAAAGCTCCTAGGTAACCTAAGGGTGGGGGCTGGTCACCAGAGGAACCAACCTTGTGATTAGAGGGTTAAAATTTTCAATCCCACTCCAGACCTTCAGGGAGGAGAGGAAGGCCAGAGAGTGAGTTTAATCACTAATGGCCAAAGATTCATCAATCATTCCTACATAAGGAAACCTTCATTAAAGTCCTAAAAAGGAGGAGATTCAGAGAGCCTCAGGGTTGGTGAGCATGCGGAGATTTGGGGAGAGTGGTGCACTCAGAGAGCAAGGAAGCTGTAAGTCCCTTCCACATACTTTGTGTTATGCACCCCCTCCATCTGGCTGTCCCAGAGTTACATCTTTTTCTAATAAATTGGTCATCTAGTAAGTAAAATGTTTCTCTGAGTTCTGTGAGCCATTCTAGCAAATTAATCAAACCCAAGGAGGGGGTCTTTAGAACCCTGATCTATAGCAGGTTGGACAAAAGCACCTGTGATGACCTGGATTAGCAGTCGATGTCTAAAGTCTTGTAGGACTGAGACCTTCACCTGTGGGATCTGATGCTATCTTCAGGTAGACAGTGTCAGAATAGAATTAATTGCTCAGTGTGGTGGAAAAACACGTGCATTATAATTGGTGTCAGAATCAGACCCAGCCATTGTTTCCTGACATATTTATTCTGTTCTGTTCACTCTTTATTTCCTTCGGAGTCCAATGACAAGTGTGTTCGACCTTCTGGTATTGCTTTGTAGCTTTTGGATGCTCCGGCTTTTGTTTTGTTTTGTTGACTCTTTTTCCTCTTTGCATTTCAGTTTGGGTAATTTCTATTAACTTATCTTTAGCCCAGTGATTTCCTACCTGAACCATCTAACTAGTCATTCCCCAACTAGTCATTTGAACTAGTCAAAGTTATTATTTATCTTTATTACTATTTTCTTTAATCCTAGCATTTTGATTTGAATAATTACTTATAGTTCTCATCTCTGGGCTGAAATTACCTATCTGGTCTTTAATGGTGCCTTTTTTTTTCCCTCATTAGAGCATATACTATATTAATCATAGTCATTTTAAACTCCCTGTCTGCTAATTCCAACATCTGTGTCATAACTTGGACTGAATTGAATAGTTTCTCTCTTTCTTTAGACTGTGGTATTTTTTCTTGCCCTTTTGTGTGTCATATAATTTTTGGTTGAAAGGCAGACATGCTAAATAAGACAGTAAATACTGAGATTTATATTTTTTATGCTTAGAGATGAGCATGCCTTTCTCTCTGCTAGGTCTTTGACATGAGGGTAATGATTATTTGTAAAGCAAATAAATATAACCATTTAGGGTTTCGTGGGGTGATCTTCATTACTTTCCAAGTAAGTGATGTCTGTCGTGTTGAGCACAGTATACAGACAAAAGCATATATATGAACTTTAGTCTTGGAATAGAAAGACTGTATCTAACAAGAGTTTATATATTACAATTAAAAAAAAAAAAAAGTCTTGTTTGACCAGGAATTAGAAGTTGGGGAGTGATAGGGAGTGATTGTACAGGTTATGGAGTTTCTGTTTGGGATGATAAAAGTCCTGGAAATGGACAGTAGCAATGGTTGAACAACTTGCGAATGGATTAATTCCACTGAATTATACACTTTAAATGAATAAAATGGCAACTTTTATTTTATGTATGTTTTACTATAATAAAAAAGTGATTTGAAAAATAGCATACGTGTTTATACTTGATTCTCTGTGGGAGTTATTTTATCACAATTAAAAAACCGCAAACTATGTTTTATGAATACAAACTGTGTAGAAGGGAATGAGGTCATTGCTCATACTAACAGGCCTTACTCAGTGGTCATAAAATTTACTGAAGCAAAACTGAGGCTGCTGTTTCTCTTTGTCCATACTCTGCTTACTTTACAAACTCATGCTTATACCTATATTCTGTCTTTTAGTTTTCTGCCTGGGAGTGTTCTGATTCTCATAATGTCTTTATTTCTTTGGTTCTTATTTTAAGTGTCTGGTTTTGTCTTATCATGCCTGATTCTTTTTTTTAATCCATGATTTTGACCACCAGAGGTTTTAGTTTCTATTGTGGTAGAAGAATTTTTGACATTTTGAAGCTTTGTCTATCTTCTTCATTTTACTGTGTATTTCTGCCTTGCAATAGAATACCTCTCATCATATTTGACTATTCGGATTGATTAATAATTCTGAAAATACACAAATATAATCTGAAAATAAACATACCCTAAAGTAATACAAATGCATTTCAAAATTATTATTTTGTGTCAAGCTATATAATTGTATAATTGAATTCTTCTTATGCTACAATGATCCTATCATATGTGTGGGGGGATGGATAGGTAGAGAGATAGATGTAGAGATAGGTAAATTTATTTTTCTTGTCTTGAATTTTTTTTCTTTTCTAGCCTCATGGAGGTATAAATAACAAATGAAAACAAAATACAAAGTGTACAACATGATGATTGGATATATGTATATATTGTGAAATGATTAACAATCAAGTTAATTATCACATCTGGTATGTCACATAATTTGTGTGTGTGTGTGTTAGAATACTTAGGATCTATAGACATTCTTTTTCATATTCTTTTGCTGCATTGGTTCAATGTTGCACGTCATTTCATCTCAACCACAGGAATTTGTCCTTGTTTCTAAGAATTTATATTCTTATCTGAAGAATAAGAATCTTCTTATTGTGTCTGAATTAGCACCTACTCTTTTTTTTTTTTTTTAAGAGGGAGAGAGAGGGGTGGGAAGAGGAGCAGAGGGAGAGGCAGAGAGAGAATATTAAGCAGGCTCTGTGCTGGGTGCAGAGCTCAACACGGGGCTCAATCTCAAGACCCGGAGCTGAAATCAAGAGTTGGATGCCTGACTGAGCCACCCAGGCACCCCTGAATTAGCACCTATTCTTAGTTGTCTTAATTACTTATTAGACTTTTCTTTTTTCTTTTTTATGATATAATTTTACTGAAATTGCAACCAAGTCTAAACTCATTCTCCTCACCACCGGACAGCCCAGGAAGTTGAGAGGTAAGATGTTAGGGAGAGGAAACTGACTCTCTTTTTTTTAAGAGAGCCAAAGAAATGGTGGACTATTGTCCCAAAGAACCATCTCCCCCATCATGAGATGTGAACTTCTTTTATATTAGGAGGAGGGGGGAGGGGATTGAAATCAAAAGGTGACTGACATCCATAGACATTGGGGAAGGTCGTGTAACCTCTTTTTCCTTGGTCAGTTTATCTTTGCGTACAGGAATCTGGTCACGTCGCTCCTGTAACTCTTAAACACGGCATAGTCATTTCTGTATGTCCTTCCTTATCTCCTTGAGTCAGGCAGGTTTTGGGTAAAAACAGTATTTTTGCAACTCTCAGCCGTAAGCAAAATTCCTTCAATGATTAGCATGCCTACATACAGGGCTAAGCAGAAGTTTCTAAGCTATAGGTCATAGCAGCAAGGGAAATAGAGTCAGACATGCTAATAAGTTTATCCCTGTTACAAAATAGTGCAAGCTATATGTAATCCCCTTAAATGGTTCAATATCTTTAAAAAATTATTCAGAGCAGAGTGGGTTATTTATACTTTACAAGAGAATTACTTTAGAAACCTCAGGCTTTAGGGTACTCTTAAATAAAAGACAATTTAGTCAATAATGTATATTCAAACAAATGGATATTTGATACCTTTTTCATTCTTTATAATTTGACCATTTTTAAAACAAAAGACTTTCCCCAAAGTTCAGCTGTTATTTGATTAGCAATACTATGGGGGCAGGGAAGATAGGATATGTGGCCAAAATTGGGGTGAGGGTGGGGAATTAAAACATCTTTACAACATATTCCGGTGATAGAGGAGGTTAGGAACTTTTGGTCATCTGCTAGGAAGCTGAGGAGCTAAATGTACGTTGCGCAGCTTAATGGCAGTGGTGCAATGTGTAGGCTACGGCGTGTATTGCTCACCAAAGCAGGACATAGTCCCTGTGTTAGAGAGGAGCTCATATTTATAGAGCGCCTCTGCCACGTAAAGCATATTGCTTAATTTACCGTTCAAAAACAATCCGGCAACGTAGATACCCCATTTGCATTTTATAGCTATTGCGCTGGGCCCGGAAGCGCTAACAGCCTCTGTATTTCAGTCAGCACCCAGTGGTGGGGAGCCCACATGCTCACGTGTGTTACCCCAGGAAGCCTTTCCATCTGAGCACACCCTCCGTCTCTGTTTACAGATTATGGAGCATTCACCATGGGAGTCATTTTTTTGGTGGAGGGAAAAGTAAGTACTATAATCCGATTATGACACAACCTATTATTATAAAGATTCTGTTGAGACACAATCACAAAGAGATCTGTTTCTCAATATGCCTTTAAATCCTACATTTAGCACAACTTCTGTAGAAGGATTCTATTATATGTGACCATGTAACGAAATGTTTGCATCTTTGATTGTCAATTTACCAGACTAAAAAAAAAATTAAGTCTATTTTTTTTAGAACAGTTTTAGGTTTACCACAAAATTTAGGGGAAGGCTGAGAGATTTCCCATACACCCCTGCTCTCACACACACCACACGCAGATGTCTCCAGCATCACTCCCCAGAGTGGTACATTTATTACCAGGGGTGAACCTACATCGACCGTCACAAGCACCGAGTCCGCGGCTTACCTTAGGGTTCGCTCTTGGTGCTGTATATTCTGTGGTTTGGGCTAACGTATAGGGTCATATACATCATACAGAGTATTTTCACTGCCCTAAAAAGCCTCTGTGTTCTGCCTATGCGTTTCTCTCTGTCATCCCTGGCAAACACCGCTCTTTTTTACTGTCTCCATAGTTTTGCTTTTTCTAGAGTGCCATTGAGTTGGAACCTTCAACATCTTTTTAAAAACAAAAATATTCCATTCTCCACACTGATCTCTCTCTCTTTTCCTGCAATATATTCACTCAAATAAATGCTCTGAGGCCTTTGCTTGCTGATGTTTTCTTCTCAAAGCCAGCTAGCTATGTGTTTTATGCAAGTGAGTCATAACAATCTTAAAGTTTTGGGTGAAGATGGAAGATTTCACACTGCTTGTGCGAGTGTCCTTCTCACTTCTTCCCCCTCCCCTTCATGTTGAGTTAAGCATCAGGCTTCACTTGACATGTTCTCTGACAGTTTCTTTGGCATGGAGAATGGAGTCTATTTGAAAATTCTTGAAGTGCTTCTTGAAAATGATAAGCTGAAATCTACCTACCATTTCAATAGGTCTGTGAATATACATACTTACTACTTATATACATTTTAAACAGTGTCTTCAAAAATCAGAACATGATATTTGCATTCTGTGACTTCCATTATAAATTTTAACAGGAATTTATAGTTTTAATACATCAGCACACACTTGCTGTTTCGTATTTTAGCTGTGATCCAGAAATGCAGTGAACTATTCATGATACTACTTCCTGAAATTTTGAGACCAGGTAATTTCGAAGTACCCATATGTTTCTGTGTTGGGAAAAACATTAAAAAACAAAGTGCAGGTGAACCCTACTGATTTGCTTTCCACTTTGTGTTAAAACTATTTTCAGTGATGATTCATATGTTACTTGAAGGCAATGTGTTTGGGTCTGTGACTTGATGTGCGGTAAGTCCTTGAAATTATAGGGAGAAAAAAGGAATTGCTTATTTTAAGCTATTACCATGACTGATAAACCACTACTAATCTGATTTTATGTGGAGGGGTTGAGAAAGGAAGTCAAAGGAAAATGAATGGAAGGTAAAATGAGTGGAAGAGTGGAATTAAGGTCATCGACATAAATATGTTACAGCATTTAAAATAGCACATCCATGATGTGTATATAATTACTGCGTGTATTTATGTTGATGGTGTTGCTTTGATCTGAACCTATCTTTAGAGGAGTGCAGATATTTTCATCTAGAAGCTCTTAGACAGTGTGTCCCAGTCCTTTTCTAAGTGCTTCCTTCCTCCTCAGTAACTTCCAAGTAGATAGGTATCTTTGGAGGACACGGATATATAGCTCCACATTGTAGCCAGTTACTAAATATATCCTTTAACATTTTTATCATATTCTGAACCAAATCTAGAAATTAAAGACGTCTGAACAAACATTCAAGGATCTCCTTTCCCCAGCTGTCAAATGTATTAGAAGCATTGAATTACTATAATTATTTATTCTCACCATACGTATTGCAATGAGCAATGTAATCTCCTCCTTGAACTATTGACCCTACATAAATTTTCTAAACTAACAGCATACAAGATGTAACAGCATTGTTGTAAAATAAGACCTTCCCAAAACAGACATAATTATCATTATCATTATCATAATTATCATTATCATTAAGCACACTGAAAGACATTATTTTAAGATTTTTCTATGAGTCCATTTCTTAGGAGATACCTGCATGTAATGATCAAGTTCTCTTCTAAAATCGCTCATAGAACCTGAGATATCTTTACTCATTGCATGTGAGGCTTTATAGGGGAAAAATGGGGTATTATCATATAATAAATAGATGGGAAAGCACCTTTGCAAGGTCACGCAGACAGTGTCAAAATAATATCTTTTGTTTCTCCACTTATAACTTTTGCCTTTTTGTCATTTTCTTTTGGGTAAGAAAATGACACTAATATGGTTAATATGTCTACTTATCATGTTTACATGCCAAGAATAATTCTAAATCCCAAAATTTAGAAAAAAAACAACTTTAATTTTTGGTTAAAGATAAAAAAAATGGACTTCGTCATTTTCACAGAAAATACTGATAGCTAACATGTGATTTTATCTCAGTTCCTCTCACTTTTGAATAATTGGTACAGAACAATAAAAGAAAACATCACCCTTGAGAGCAATTGGCATTTTGCACTCAGCTAGTATCGCTAAAGCATCTTAATTATATACTAAAATCTTCTCAATCAGGAGCTTGCACTTGAAAAGAAATATATAGGTAACTATTCCTGTGTTTATGAACCACGGCAACAATAGACTTACCTCCGTGTGGCATTTGAGTTTTCACACGTGATATGGTTGCACGTTGCTTTTATCTTCACAATTACTCTCTAATTGTTTCTTGACAGACTTAGAACTTTTACAGATAGGGATCCTGAGAAATGCTGAGTGGATTATCTAAGGTGACAGGGGGACTCAGTGATGCGAGGGGGGGAGTGTTGCTGAAATTTGGCGTTTGTTGCTTACTTATTAGCCTGGGAAAAGTGTCCTGTGAATGAAATAACGAATGTGGAAGGGCACTGGAAAATGTGAAGTTCTATACAATTTTTTCTTTCTATCCTTTCTCTCCCCTTCATTTATGAGTAATATCTGTGGATTCCATTGCGATCTCAAGTGATGATCTCGTAGAGAAGGGGAGGTCACCATTTCCTGCTTGGTATCATGGTATGTGTGTGTCTGCTTGTTGAATGTAGGGGAGATGGTGGCGGGGGTGCTTCAGCTCTCCCTTCCCTGGATGTGAGTGGTGCGAAGCTGCAAAGCCCCTCTCTGCTGGGTGGTGGAGGAGCAGCCAGTGAACAAAGCCAGCAGCCATGTGTTAGGAAAATCTACTCCCTCTTCTGCAGCATCCTGCAGCGGTCTGTGGGTGACCTGAGAAGGCTGTTTTTATGGTGATTGTGGAAGCCCTGCTCTGTAGAGGAAACTCTGCGAACTGAACAGCAGCCCAAGGCAGCAGATGCTTCTTAGGTGGATGGGAATTAGGTATAAGTGCTACACTGTCTTTCTAACTTATCGGTAACATTTACTCATACGTATTTTTATTTTGCTTTGCATTTGTCCTTCGAGAATTAATTTTACCAGAAGAGATTGTAGAATGTAGCCTTATATTTTCTGAATAACTCTATAAATACTGGATGTATGAAGCAGTTCCCTCTTTCACAGTAGGAGAAATTCCCTTGACCTTGCTATCAGAAGGGCTCCTTTTTTATTTGAGCTGCCAAATAACAAGTGTGGTTGTGGAAGGTAACTTTGAGGAGGAAGTGGAGTTGAATAAGCCTCTAATAATTAAAAAAAACAACAACAACCTACAATTGCCAATATACATTACTTCTGTTTTTACCCCTGATTGAATTATCATAGTGTTAGCTTCATAGAAACGTTTATGTATGTCTCAGCTTTATAATAATAATAATAGATAATGCTTTTATAGCACTTTGCTTGCTACTGCATGCCAAGTCCTTAGCCAAATGCCAGATATATATATATATATATATATATATATATATATATATAATATATTATATATAGTCATTTAACTTAACAGTTACTGAGGTGAATATCGTAATTACCAACCCCCTTTACAGAATGGGAAACTAAGGCAGACAGTTTTAGTAACTTGCCCAAGTTCACCCAATTAGCAACTTCAGAATCAAAATTGGAAGCCAACAAAGGACCAGGAACCCCTGGTCTTACCCTCTGTAGTATACTGCTTTTGCTGCCTTGGAGAACTTGCATTCTGACAACACATGGGCTAGGGATTTCAAAAGCCAAACACTTTAAGAGAATTACAACATAATGTGATATTCAGTTCAGTATTGAGTAGATTAAATTTCAATGAAAAGAGATCTTTGACCATTATGTTCATTCCTTAAGTCTTATCTCCCAAGATGTCAAATAGTATTGTTATTTGCGTTATCATTGTTCCACTTTTAATGCAATATACCTATATTATGAAAGATTTGAGATGAACGATAAGATCAACACAAATGCAGTCATGGTAATATGTGGAGATCACTACATAAATCACTACATAAATGACAACTTTTACATATCATGACACACAAGGAAATTATATTTGTATAATGAAGCATAAATGTTTCAGCATATTTGTAACATTTTCACAGCTTACTAGTATGTCTTTCCCAGTACAGATTGGGATAGTCTGTCCTATGTTAATATGATCCCATATATGCTGCCATATACATTTTTCATCATTATTTTTAGTCTACTTAGTCCTATATCAATTGTATGCTGTGCTTAAATGAAATTACCTTACTGATGACCATTTTGATGGTTTCCACTTTTTTTGTGTGTGTGTGCAAGCATGGTAGGGGGTGGACAGAGAGAGAGGGGGAGAGAGAGAGAATCTTAAGCAGGCTCCACACCCAGCATGGGTCTTGATCTCACAACCCTGAGATCATGACCTAAGCTAAAATTAAGAGTCAGACACTTAATGGACTGAGCCACCCAGGCACCCCAATGGTTTTCACTTTTTTAAAACATGCAAACAAAGTTTCAGTGAACAACTTCAGTCATAAAGACATTAACTTTAAAATTCAAATTTAATTTTAATTAAATTAAAATCTTAGAATTCATTTTCTTTAACTATATTTCCAGAGATGATAACTTATTCAGAGTTATGAGTTAGTTGTAAGTAACAGAAATCCAAGTAAGCTGGCTTTAAGGATACAGATGATGTGTATTCTTGGCTAACTAAAAATCCTGTTTGATTAAAGTTGTGAGACTAGTGTTCTAAGATTCATTTTTTCTTTTTTTGTTTTGTTTCTTCCTTTCATCTCTGGCCACTTTTCCTTAGTCTGGATTCCCTTATGGTAGAAAACAGTATGCAGTAGTTCTAGATAGCTCAGCATATACAACTCTATCCAGAGGAACAAGCAGGCTTTATTGCCATTGCTCCTTGGACAAGAGAAAAAAACTTCTTTCCTTGGAACCCCCAGCGAATGTGTCCTACAGTCACGCTGGCATGTGGCCATTCTTAGACCAATATCTGTGATCAAGGACTGGGATTGAGATGATTATCTTGATATAAATGTTAGTGTTGTGTCATGACAGCACCAAAATTAAGACAGATTTTTGATTTGTTAGTGTACTAACAGTGCTGTAATAAACCACCTTAAATATACAGTGGCTAAGGCGTGGGTGCACTTGACCAGTAGTTAACTCTTCACTAAGAAGTGTCTCAGGAACCCATGTTTCTTTCATTGTGTACCTCTACCACCTTCAACATGTGGTTTCCAAGGTTATCACGCACACCTGCTATGAGCCAGCTGACACAGAAAGGGCCGTATGGGGAATCTTTCTAAGGACTAAGCTTATGATGCCATGTAATTTCCAGTTACAACCAGTTGGCTCAGACTCAGTAACTCAGCCCCATCTAAGTGGAAAGGAGACGAGTGAATATTTCAGCTGTGTGCCCAACAAGAAGAAGAAACAGGTTTGATGAAGAGCATGGCAGTCTACACCCCACTTGGGCCAGAGAATTACGCTCCACACCTACAGCTAGGGATGGCATCATCTTTCTTCAAAGCCCATGGTTTGCATGCGATGGTATGAGTACCAGAATTAATTTTGGTGTCATTTTCAAAAGAAGAAAAAGTATCAGTATTTTCATGGCCGTTGCTTACACACAGACAAATTGATCTCTCTGGATTCCATTTCTATAATCTTTAAAGCTATGTAGGCCATTTATTTTTTCCCATATGGTCCTTCTCTATTTTCCCATATAGTAGTTCTAACTATACTCATAGTGGTGTTGAATAAATGAATAAATTTACTATTTTTACTTTATCTGAACCAATCTTATAGATTGTAATTAAAATATTTTCGGTAATTTAACAAGTTAAGAAATTGTAGCTCATTATTGTTTGAGGGCTCATTTCTTTGACTATTAGCTAAATATATATTGTTGTTCATGCCTGTTTCTGATACTAATTCTGTTTTTCTCATGTACAGTGCATTAATATTCTTTTCCACATATTAGAGTTTAGCTAAGACCCATAATTTAAACTATGTTTGGAGCAAAACTTAACAATTTTCAACTAAAAATTATAATCGTACTAAATATTACCCCTAGCAATGCTATTTGCTAAATATATCAATCATATAAATTAATGATTTATTAAGGCATAATGCATTTATACCCACCTTCAATATCTACTAGATCTCAAAAAAAAAAAAGAACATTTTTTTCTTTGTCCAATGACAAATCCTCTTGGTTCTAACCATTTCATTTTTACCGGGACATGAATTGTTAGTTATCCTCATTTATTATTTGAATTCAGCTTGTTCCTCTTCCTTAGTTTTCTTTTCCTTAGTCTAGAAAAGCTAAGACTGTTCGGCGTACGTTCCCCAAATGTAACAGAAGCAAAAACGAAAACGAAAGAGTTTCTTCCTAGCTCTCTGTAGCCTTCTCTCTACTGCCCTGTTTACTTCCTTCCCTTCCATAAACAATTTGCAGGTACTATCTTCTTGACTTAACCTCCAGCTCTATCTGCGACTCATACTCTACTTCAGTTTCCCTTCTTACCAAACACAACGAAAGTGATCTCAATATGTTTGTCACTCACTCTTGATGGCCATTGTCCACGAAGTGGTTTGGTCCCACCCTCCCATGGTTATCATGGTCTACTTTCTGAAGCTCTATTTTTCAAAGGCGAATGGGAAAGCACTTTCCTTTTGCTCTGCCTTCTTCTTAAGGTCCTCATTCCCCTCTAACTACTTTTTAAGTGGACATGGTTCCGTTCTTTCTGTGACCATCATTTCTTCTGACTCTACATAGTCCCTGGGAAAATGTTCTGCTTTTATGGCTTCAATAATATCCTTCTCTTTTCTCTCAACTCCTTTACTGATCTCCTTCAGTCTGTGGCTTTAAATACCATCTTCAGGATTCACACATTCCAGATGTATATTTGGAGACTGGCCTGCTCCCACACACTTGTAAATTCCACACTCTTGTAAATTACATTGCCCCCATGGTATCTCTGTCTAGGAAGTCTGAGTCTTTGTGATGGTTAATGCAGTCTTCTTAAACTAAATAGGTCCAAAGCTGGATTCTCATCTGTTTCATTCCCCAGATATGCTCCTCCCTCAGTCTTCCTCATGTGAGTATAAAGCAGTTCCGTCCTTAAAGTTGCTCTGGACAAAATCCAGGGTCCTACCCCATATTCCTCTCACTGTATTGCATTACGCATCCATTCTGTGAGCAATTTCTGTTACTATTACCCTCAAAATATGTTCAGAGATTAGCATTTTATCAGCTCTCTGCTATCATCCTGGGTACTAAACCACCAATGCTTTTTGCCTGGATTTTAAATGCAATACTGGTGTTTTCAGCACCTGCCCCATCCATCCCTTCAGTGTATTCTCAATGTTGTCTCTTAAAATGGTCAGTCTCTTAAAATGTCTCTTAAAATGATCAGTTCTTTCTTGGAGAGCAAAAGCTGGAATTTTTTACCACCAACTGGATCTCCCACTGCTCATTCTCTTCGCCCACCCCTTCCTTTGTTTTGCACCAGCCACAGTGTAGATGAGAAGTGCTCCCATCTCAGGAGATTGCATTCACTGCTCTGTCTCCCTGTAATGTTCTTCCTTCCATATCTTCATATGGCTCATTTTTTCCTTACCTCCTTCAGGTATTTATTCAAATGCTTCTTTCTCATTGAAATCTTCCCTCTCACTAGTTTGCAAGGTGTGGGGTTTTTTAAATTTTACTATTGTATCTCTAGAGCTTAATAAAGGACCTGCCCCACAGTTACAAGTGCTCAGTAAATATTTGGTGAGAGAATGAAACAGTTGATCCTATTCACTAATTTTTCACTGGCTTCTATTCATACACACATGCACATGTATATACGCATATATTTATACACATACACACATGTATACATATACATATACAAAACTTAACTTTTCCGTCTCATAATACCTCAAAGTCAACATATCCTGAATTGAACTCATTACTATTTACCTGATACGATGCTTCTTTCATTTTTCCTGTCAAATATGCCAGAACTGGCTGTTATAAGATGAATATGTTCTGGGAATCTAACGTACACCATGGTGACTCTAGTTAATAATCCTGTATTGTGTACTTGAAATTTTTTAAAAGAGTAGATCCTAAGTGTTCTCATCACACACACAAAATAACTATGTCGGTTGATGAATATGCTAATTAACTTAATTGTGGTAATCATTTCTCAATGTATATGTATATTAAATCATCACATTTTACACCCTAATATATACAATTTCTGTTTGTCAAATATACCTCCATAAAGTTGGGGGGAAAATAAAAAGAAAGGGAGAAAAAAAGCAGCGTTACAATCATCTTTTACTTCTTCTCCAGGATACCAGTAACCAAGCGTTGTTGATTCTACTCCAGAATATTTCTGAATTATTAGCGTTTCCCCCACTTCTGCCACGATTGCTATAACTTGGGCCTTCATCTTCTCCAGTAAATAGTAACTTCATTTCCCATTTGCTTACATCCATCTCTGTGATGCTGGGAAGCAGCATATGTAACAGTCTTAGGAAGGGGATGTATTGTGAATGAGCCCTTGCAAAATCTTCTGCCTTGGAATTTTATCAGAGGCAGTCAGAAAACACTGCCAAGCAAGAGGTGAGTAGTACATTGGGTGGTACAAGAAACCAAAGGAAGCTCAGATCTCTCAGCTGTTACCACCTTGGGTTTGGTTCTGTTTTCAGGGAACTTGTAACAAGTGACCTTTGAACAACTGCAGCTGAAGAAGACATTTTGTAATTTTTGTGAAATGGGTAGAAGCAAGTAGACAAAAGACGGATCCAGGTATTTGAGGTGAAAAAGGTCGGAACAAATGCACAATATTGCACAAAACATAATTGTTTCTGCCCTCAGAGAGCTTATGGTTTAGTGAAAGCCACAGGCAGGTAAGTGATTGCACACGCTGGCAGACGGGCAGTGACGACTAAGAGCTAAGTTGCTATGAGGATAAAAAACAAAAATGGGGAGCAGCCAAGAAATGGGGGATGAATTGTATGCGGACTTTAGAAAGAGCTTGTCTGAGGAAAGTACTTAAATTAGAGCAGAACCTGGAGCATGAGGAGGAATCCATCAAATGTGGAGGGAAGGGAAAGGCCATTCCATGCAGAAGAAACATATGTGTGAGGTCCTGAATATATGTGAACGGAGCAAAATGAGCTCAGGAGACAGTTGCTCTGGATGAGGTAGGAGGAGAGGCAGAGTCTGTCGGCAACTTGGAGGCCATGGTAAGAAGTTTGGGATTTATTATAAGTACAGCAAAATTCCACAAAGGAGTTTTAAGTAGGGGTGCATAAGTCACCCCTACTTAATCTCTTGGTAATCCCTCTGGTGGCCACGTGGCAAATAATTTGGGTGGGGGAAAGTCAGCAGTCTACAGGCAATACTCCAGAGCAGTGCATTGCTTGAGGATTTTCTGAAGATCCAAAATCTTATTCTATAGATCTAGAGTAGGGTCCAAGAATCTGCATTTCTTTCTTTCTTTCTTTTGATTCTTATTTTGTTTATTTATTTGAGAGAGAGAGGGAGCAGAGGGGAGGGCAGACGGAGAGGAAGAGAAATCCTCAAGCTGACTGCACGCTGAGCGTGGAACCTGATGCAGGGCTCAATCTCAGGACCCTGAGATCTCAACTGGAGCCGAGATCGAGAGTTGGACACTTAACCGACTGAGCCACATGTGCACCCCAGAATTTGCATTTCTAATAAGTGCCAGTGGATGCCACTGCTGCTGTTCTGCTTAACACATTTTGCTTAGTAAAGTGGTGATGGCAGCAAGAGAAATTTTTCCATGAAGACCTTACTTTCCTGTTTATTAGGATGAAAGCAGCCAATTTTTTTTAATGGAATACCTTTTCAGTCAACTCCTTGAGTGATTTGATCCTTTCCATAGTTTTATTTCTTTAAGTGATTCCGTACATGATATAAAAGAAAGAGGAAAGACAAATTTCCTCTCTCATAGGCAACTGTTTTTTCTTTTTGTGCTGAAATCACAAAGAATGCACACTGTGTTGTCTGGTTCTCATTTCATTAACATTTTGGAATTAAAACATAGCAACTATTTCTCCCCCATTTCTTGCTGTAAAAATGTTCACTTACTCAATTCCCTGCAACATGGGGATTGTGGCTTAGGCATTTTTTTTTAAAAGAATTTATTTATTTATTTATTTATTTATTTATTTATTTATTTTAGAGGGAAAGAAAGAGAGAGGGCAGGGTGGAGGGGCGGAGAGAGTCCCAAGCAGATTCCATACTGAGTACAGAGCCTGAAGCTGGAAGCGGGGCTTGATCTCATGACCCTGAGATCACAACCCTGAGATCATAACCTGAGCTGACACCCAGAGTCGGACACTTAACTAACTGTGCCACCCAGGCACCCCGAGGCTTGGGCATCTTAACAACTACATTCCAACTCTCCAGGGCTGGGTAGATGCCGTGGTTGTATAAATTAACATCCCGTGTACGAAACTGATTGCTCATCATGAGAAAGTACTTGTATTTCCTCAAAACACATGATTTTAGTAACATTATTACATGCATATTATGCAGATGTGAACTATTTGAGAAATGCCATTTAAAAGAAGTCCCGTATTTATTTAAAATATGTTTTTGATGATTAAATATGTCACCCTATTAATAAGCAGCAGTCAGTGTACTGGCTAAGCCACTCAGTGTGAGGACAGAATGAAAACTACATCCATGTGTATATAGCATTTAGAACACTACCAGTGTCATGGTAACTCTGTGTAATTGTTTTCTGTTTTCATTACTTTAGCAGTTTGAGTCTATGGTTATAATTAAGAAGATATATCTAAATTTTATCTTATAATATTTGTTATTAGTAACAAGCTGCACTATAAGAAAACATTTAGTACAGTTTAAAAATATTATTTTATTGATTGCTATTTAATGCTTAATTTGGCTGCTCAACTGAGTCCAAATTAGTTGCAAACATTGATGTACTCACTAGCACAGAAAATAGAAACTGCCCTGCAACCAGGTATTCAAAAACTTTGATAATAAATACATTTCACATTTCTCCATGTGATTTTGCTTTACATTACGGAATCTGAAAAGTCGTAAAGAATATCACGGGCACCCGTGTATTTACCTTAATTTATCAGAGTGGAGTCATATTTTTAAGGTACTGTAAGAGAGACTGCACTTCCCTCAAATGTCCCCCTGTTTGAAAGACATTTAATTTTTGTGTGCTGTCTGAAATTCCACCAATGACAGATTCATTTAATTTTCCTTTTTTAAAAATTGAAGCATGGTTGACACACAATGTTATAGTAGTTTCATGTGTGCAATGTAGTGCACTGACAGTTTTATATATTATGCCATGTTTACCACAGTAAGTATAGCTGCACCTGTCACCATACAACGTTATCATGATATCATGGACAATTTCTCCTATGCTATGCTTCTCATCCCTGTGAGTTATTTATTTTCTAACAGGAAGTTTGTACTTCTTAATCCCCTTCACCTATTTCACCCGTGCCCCCACCTTTGGTAACCAGCAGTTTGTCCTCTGTATTAATTAGTTTGTTCCTGTTTTTTGTGGGATTTTTGTTGTTGTTGTTTGTTTCTTTTGATCATTTTCCTTTCAACACCTAAAGAAGATTAATCAAACTGCAGGAAAGAAGGGGTCAGGAGAGAATTAGGTAATGAGAAATAAAGGCAAGGCAGGCCAGGGCTCCGTGGTGCGGCCATCTGGGCTGATGGAGAACAGCATAAGGCGAAGGAATGCATGGTGCTGGGAAGGGAGAGGGAGGCCAGCACATCAGAAAACAGAGGCAGAGGGTTAAGTGGTGTCAAAAATGAGCTTTTCTTACAATTCAGTTTTACCTAAGGCAACCTCTGTTCTTTTGTAGTTATCTTTTATTTTCAGCTGTACTGGGCCTTCTCTCTTTAGCATGGAGGATATGGCAGCAAAGAGCTGGCATGGAGGAGCTTGGCCCCGAGGGCCAGAAGAGAGGTATTCTGCATAGCGGCTTGCAAGTAGCATGCCTGCAGATGCCCAAGGGTGGGGTGCTAGGTCAGGAGGTGATGCCAACAGGTGCGAGGGTCCATCAGCAGTGTGCCTGAGGATGCAGGGCCCTGAGGTGTATAGAGAACCCTCTTGGCTGGAGCAAATGAGTATCCTGATCACATAAGTCAGTATACTGACAATGATGATGAAAACCAAGGTCACCATTGTTGGAGAAGGTGTTTACAAACAAAGCCTAAAAGAATCATGAAGTGATGGATTGAAATTGCAAGTATTGGTATGAATCAATGGTTAAAATATATCCGTATTTATATCTATATCTGTATCTACATATAGATGTAGAGATGTAGAATTAGAGATATATGCATGTACTTGGGTGTGTGTATGTATATGTGTGCATGCATGTGTATGTATATTTCCTGGCTGTGTCCATTGAACAGGCCTAGACACTGACACTCTCATAGCAATGAGAACAATAAGTACATAGTACTTGGTTTCTAAATACAAATAAATGTGATGGGTGTTTTCAAATGGAATTCTGAACCTGAAAGGAAAAAAGAGATTTCACTGGAATCATTGGTGAAATTTAGATGGCATCTAAGGATTAGAAGATAAAGTCATGTCATTGATGATGTCCTAACTTGCAGGGTTATGTTACGAGAGTAATGAGACATCAGGACTATAACTTGCTCAGATGGTCCAAAGGCTGGTAACAATGGATGTACACACACATATGTTATGTGTGAAAGCAAGGAAAGGTAACAGCTGGGGGATTCTCTGTATACTCTACTTAAAATATGGTGGTGTTGACTGAGATCTATAGGTGCAATTGTGACTTGAAAATCTAACTCAGGGTAGGAGTTAAGATGGCGGAGGAGTAGGGGACCCCTTTTTCAGCCGGTCCCCTGAGTCGAGCTGGATAGGTACCAGACCAGCCTAAATAACCACGGAATCAGCCTGAGACGCAGGATGATGCATCTGGATCTCTACAAATGAACATCTCCAGCGCTGAGTATTGAGGTACGAAGAGGGGAGCTGTAAACCGTGCACAGATATCGGAAGATAAATGGAAGGGGGAGGGAGCCGCCGCGTTTGGGCGCCGGGAAGCGGCAGCCACCTGCACGGGGGAGCGGGCGGACTCACAGAGGGCACCCGCGAGAGAGCGGACTGAGACCGGTGAGCCGTGAACGCGCGCCACCAGGCATCTCCCGGAACACCGGAATCCCAGAACACCGGAATCCCGGTGTGCTAACGGGATCCAGACTGAGACCGGGAACCCCCGGAGCGCGCGCGGGGCGGCTGGCGGCTGGCGGGCCACCTGCACGGGGGAGCGGGCGGACTCGCGGTCGGCACCCGCGAAACAGCAGACTGAGACCCTGAACTGGGTGCGCGCGCCACCAGGCTTCTCCCGAAACTCCGGAATCGAGGTGTGCTCACCGGGCATAGACTGAGACCGGGAGACCCGGGAGCGCGCGGGGTGGCCGGTGGCTGGCGGCATTAGAAACACAAAGGACAGAGACGCGCCGGCCCTGGAAGTGAGGGCAGGGACGCCGGGTGTGGGGCGCACATCCCGGGATGCTGCAGGGTTGAGCAGCACCAACAGTAATAGAGTTAAAGTGGCCAGAACATCAGTGGAGAACGGGCCGCAATCCGTCTGTTCTGTGACAATGCAGCCTCTGCTGCTCTGACCCTCAGAAGAGGCATAGCCGGCTGCCAGGGAAAGCCGCCAGAGAACAAAAGCCTGGAAATACCGGCTCAGAGAGTGCCCATCCCCATCCTCCCTCGCAGGGGACACGGAGACTCTAACCAAACAGGGTTGCCTGAGTATCGGCGCGGCAGGCCCCTCCCCCAGAAGGCAGGCTGAAAAATCAAGAAGCCCACAACCAGAGGTGCCTGGGTGGCGCAGTCATTGAGCGCCTGTCTCCGGCTTAGGGCGTGATCCCTGCGTTCCGGAAAGGAGTCCCTCATCGGGCTCCTCCGCTGGGAGCCTGCTTCTTCCTCTCTCACTCCCCTACTTCTGTTCCGTTCTTGCTGGCTGTCTGTCTCCCTCTCTCAGATAAGTAAATAAATAAAATCTTTAAAGAAGAAGCCCACATCTCTAAGATCCCTATAAAACAAGGGGCACGGCCTGGGACCCAGTCAATAATTTTGGGCTCTGGACAACCCCGCAACCTCCCCTCATTAGAATGACAAGAAGGAGAAGCCCCCCCCCCCAGCAAAGAAAAGACAGTGAGTCAGTGGCCTCTGCCACAGAAGTAACGGATATGGATGTAACTAAATTATCAGAAATGGAATTCAGAGTAACAATGGTCAAGATAATGAGTAGACTTGAAAAAAGTATTCAGGAAAATGTTACTGAGAATATAGAATCCCTAAGGGCGGAAATGAGAGCGAATTTGACAGAAATTAAAAATTCTATGAGCCAAATGCAGGCAAAACTAGAGGCTCTGACGGCCAGGGTCACCGAAGCAGAGGAAAGGGTTAGTGAATTGGAGGATGGGTTAATAGAGGAAAAAATAAAAATAGAAGATGGTCTTAAAAAAATCCACGCCCACGAATGTTGGCTACGGGAGATTACTGACTCAACGAAACGATCCAATGTTAGAATCATCGGCATCCCCGAGGGGGTGGAGAAAAACAGAGGTCTAGAAGAGATATTTGAACAAATTGTAGCTGAAAACTTCCCTAATCTAGCAAGGGAAACAAAAATTCGTGTCCAAGAGGCAGAGAGGACCCCTCCCAAGCTCAACCACGACAGACCTACACCACGTCACGTCATAGTGCAATTCGCAAATATGAGATCCAAGGATACAGTATTGAAAGCGGCCAGGGCAAAGAAATTTCTCACGTACTAAGGCAAAGGCATCAGAATTACGTCAGACCTGTCTACACAGACCTGGAATGAGAGAAAGGGTTGGGGGAGCATTTTTAAAGCTCTTTCAGAGAAAAACATGCAGCCAAGGATCCTTTATCCAGCAAGGCTGTCATTCAGAATTGATGGAGAAATAAAGACATTTCAGAATCGACAGTCACTAGCCAATTTCGTAACCACGAAACCAGCCCTACAGGAGGTATTACGGGGGGTTCTATAAAAGTAAAAAGGCCCCAAGAGTGATACAAAACAGAAAGTCACAGCCAATACAAACAAAGACTTTACTGACAAAATGGCAGAATTAAAAGCATATCTCTCAGTACTCAGCCTTAACATTAATGGCTTAAATTCTTGCTTTAAACACCACAGGGTTGCAGATTGGATAAAAAGAAATGACCCATCCATTTGCTGTCTACAAGAGACTCATTTCGAACCCAAAGGTGCATTCAGACTGAGAGTAAGGGGATGGAGTACCATCTTTCATGCAAATGGACCTCAAAAGAAAGCTGGGGTAGCAATTCTCATATCAGATAAACTGGATTTTAAACTACAGACTATAGTAGAGATGCAGAAGGGCACTATATTATTCTTAAAGGAAGTATTCAACAAGTGGATATGACAATTATAAATATATATGCCCCCAACAGGGGAGCAGCAAGATACACAAGCCAACTCTTAACCACAATAAAGAGACATATAGATAAAAATACATTAATAGTAGGGGACCTCAACACTCCACTCTCAGAAATAGACAGAACACCCTGGCAAAAACTAAGCAAAGAATCAAAGGCTTTGAATGCCATACTCGACGAGTTGGACCTCTTAGATATATATAGAACACTACACCCCAGAACCAAAGAATACTCATTCTATTCTAATGCCCATGGAACATTTTCAAGAATAGACCATGTTCTGGGACACAAAACAGGTCTCAACCGATACCAAAAGATTGAAATTATCCCGTGCATATTCTCAGACCACAACGCTCTGAAATTGGAACTCAACCACAAGGAAAAATTTGGAAGAAACTCAAACACTTGGAGACTAAGAACCATCCTGCTCAGGAATGACTCGATAAACCAGGAAATCAAAAATCAAATTAAACAATTTATGGAGACCAATGAGAATGAAAATACAACAGTCCAAAACCTATGGGATACTGCAAAGGCAGTCCTAAGGGGGAAATACATAGCCATCCAAGCCTCACTCAAAAGAATAGAAACATCTAAAATGCAGTTTTTATATTCTCACCTCAAGAAGCTGGAACAGCAACAGAGGGACAGGCCTAATCCACGCACAAGGAAGCAGTTGACCAAAATTAAAGCTGAAATCAATCAAGCAGAAACCAGAAGTACAATAGAGCAGATCAACAGGACTAGAAGCTGGTTCTTGGAGAGAATCAATAAAATTGACAAACCACTGGCAAGACTTATCCAAAAGAAAAGAGAAAGGACCCAGATTATTAAAATTATGAATGAAAAAGGAGAGGTCACGACGAACACCATTGAAATTGGAAGGATTATTAGAAATTTTTATCAACAGCTATATGCCAATAAACTAAGCAATCTGGAAGAGATGGAATCCTTCCTGGAAACCTATAAACTACCAAGATTGAAACAGGAAGAAATTGATTTCTTAAACAGGCCAATTAATTATGAAGAAATTGAGTCAGTGATAAACAACCTTCCAAATAACAAAACTCCAGGCCCGGACGGTTTTCCTGGGGAATTCTACCAAACATTCAAAGAAGAAATAATACCTATTCTCCTAAAGCTATTTCAAAAAATAGAAACAGAAGGAAAGCTACCAAACTCATTCTATGAGGCCAATATTACCTTGATCCCCAAACCAGGCAAAGACCCCCTCAAAAAGGAGAATTACAGACCGATTTCCCTAATGAATATGGACGCCAAAATCCTCAACAAGATACTTGCTAATAGAATCCAACAGTTCATTAAAAGGATTATCCACCACGATCAAGTGGGATTCATACCTGGGATGCAAGCGTGGTTCAATATTCGCAAATCAATCAGCGTGATACATCATATCAACAAGAAAAGACTCAAGAACCATATGATTCTCTCAATCGATGCCGAAAAAGCATTTGACAAAATACAGCATCCTTTCTTGATTAAAACCCTTCAGAGTGTAGGAATAGAAGGTACATTTCTCAATCTCATAAAAGCCATCTATGAAAAGCCTACTGCAAATATTATTCTCAATGGGGAAAAGCTGGAAGCCTTTCCCTTAAGATCAGGAACACGACAAGGATGCCCACTCTCGCCACTATTATTCAACATAGTACTAGAAGTCCTTGCAACAGCAATCAGACGACAAAAAGGGATCAAAGGTATTCAAATAGGCAAAGAAGATGTCAAAATGTCTCTCTTCGCAGATGACATGATACTCTATATGGAAAACCCAAAAGAAGCCACTCCCAAACTATTAGAAGTTATAGAGCAATTCAGTAACGTGGCGGGATACAAAATCAATGCTCAGAAATCAGTTGCATTTTTGTACACGAATAACGAGAACGAAGAAAGAGAAATTAGGGAATCCATCCCATTTACAATAGCACCAAAAACCATACGTTACCTTGGAATTAACTTAACCAGAGACGTAAAGGACCTTTATTCTAGAAACTATAAATCACTCTTAAAAGACATTGAGGAAGACATAAAAAGATGGAAAGATATTCCATGCTCATGGATCGGAAGAATTAACATAGTTAAAATGTCCATGCTACCCAGAGCAATCTACACTTTCAATGCTATCCCGATCAAAATACCGAGAACGTTTTTCAAAGAACTGGAACAAATAGTCCTTAAATTTGTATGGAACCAGAAAAGACCCCGAATCTCCAAGGAACTGTTGAAAAGGAAAAACAAAGCTGGGGGCATCACAATGCCGGATTTCGAGCTGTACTACAAAGCTGTGATCACAAAGACAGCATGGTACTGGCACAAAAACAGACACATAGACCAATGGAACAGAATAGAGAGCCCAGAAATGGACCCTCAGCTCTTTGGGCAACTAATATTTGATAAAGCAGGAAAAAACATCCGGTGGGAAAAAGACAGTCTCTTCAATAAATGGTGCTGGGAAAATTGGACAGCTACATGCAAAAGAATGAAACTTGACCACTATCTCACACCATACACAAAAATAAACTCCAAATGGATGAAAGACCTCGATGTGAGACAGGAATCCATCAAAATCCTAGAGGAGAACATAGGCAGCAACCTCTACAACATCGGCCAAAGCAACCTTTTTCATGATACATCCCCAAAGGCAAGAGAAACAAAAGATAAAATGAATTTATGGGACTTCATCAAGATTAAAAGTTTCTGCACAGCCAAGGAAACAGTCAGAAAAACTAAGAGGCAGCCCACGGAATGGGAGAAGATATTTGCAAATGACACTACAGATAAAGGACTGGTATCTAAGATCTACAAAGAACTTCTCAAACTCAATACACGAGAAGCAAATAAACAAATCAAAAAATGGGCAGAAGATATGAACAGACACTTTTCCAATGAAGACATACAAATGGCTAACAGACACATGAAAAAATGTTCAAAATCATTAGCCATCAAGGAAATTCAAATCAAAACCACACTGAGATACCACCTTACGCCAGTTAGAATGGCAAAAATAGACAAGGCAAGAAACAACAAATGTTGGAGAGGATGTGGAGAAAGGGGATCCCTCCTACATTGTTGGTGGGAATGCAAGTTGGTACAGCCACTCTGGAAAACAGTGTGGAGGTCCCTTAAAAAGTTAAAAATTGAGCTACCCTATGATCCAGCCATTGCACTACTGGTTATTTACCCCAAAGATACAGACGTAGTGAAGAGAAGGGCCATATGCACCCCAATGTTCATAGCAGCAATGTCCACAATAGCTAAATCGTGGAAGGAGCCGAGATGTCCTGCAACAGGTGACTGGATTAAGAAGTTGTGGTCCATATATACAATGGAATATCACTCAGCAATCAGAAAGAATGAGTTCTCAACATTTGCTACAACATGGACGGCACTGGAGGAGATAATGCTTAGTGAAATAAGTCAAGCAGAGAAAGACAACTATCATATGATTTCTCTCATCTATGGAACATAAGAACTAGAATGATCAGTAGGGGAAGAAAGGGATAAAGAAAGGGGGGGGGGTAATGTTCATAGCAGCAATGTCCACAATAGCTAAATCGTGGAAGGAGCCGAGATGCCCTGCAACAGATGACTGGATTAAGAAGTTGTGGTCCATATATACAATGGAATATTACTCAGCAATCAGAAAGAATGAGTTCTCAACATTTGCTACAACATGGACGGCACTGGAGGAGATAATGCTTAGTGAAATAAGTCAAGCAGAGAAAGACAACTATCATATGATTTCTCTCATCTATGGAACATAAGAACTAGAATGATCAGTAGGGGAAGAAAGGGATAAAGAAAGGGGGGGTAATCAGAAGGGGGAATGAAACATGAGAGACTATGGACTATGAGAAATAAACTGAGGGCTACAGAGGGGAGGGGGGTGGGGGAATGGGATAGACCGGTGATGGGTAGTAAGGAGGGCACATATTGCATGGTGCACTGGGTGTTATACACAACTAATGAATCATCAAGCCTTACATAAAAAACCGGGGATGTACTGTATGGTGACTAACATAATATAATAAAAAATCATTATTAAAAATAAATAAATAAATAAAAAAGAACCACACACACACAAAAAAAAGAAAGAAAATCTAACTCAGGATCAATAGTCATTACCACATTTCAGCACAGTGTGGGTTTTTTGCTAGCGTTTGCACTGTTTTCTGGAATGCCTTTCCTCATTTCTGACTTGGCTTTTAAATTGGACCTGAAGTCTTCTTGACAATGTGACTGTATTTCTCAGACTTGTGATACATCAGCCGCTAGCCTTTCCCAGCCACACAGTCAGGCCAGAGCATGTGAAGTTATTTCAGTGGACCTATCACAGTATATTGCTGACTTCGCTGCTGGTGATTGCTATGCTGTGCCCTAGCAGAATCACTGGAAGTGAAAGAATATTGGAACTGGGAGAGACCTTGCAGGATGATGCAATCCAGCAGCATTAGTTATATTCATATTCATTTTAGAGCTGAGCAAACAGGACCCCAGAGAGCTCAAGTAATTGTTCGCATATCACCCGCATAATTGATGGCATAATCATTATGAATGCCCTGATCTCTGACTCCTGGTTCAGTGCTCCTCAACAGCTGCCACGTAGGAACCCAGCTTTCAGTTCACAGCTTCATAAACGTAGCTGTTCATTTGACTTAAAAGCCAGCATGCAGTGGCATGCATTTAAACTCACTTTGGATCAGTCTATCAGGACTGTGAGAATTTTGAGACTAACAGCCTTGGCATTGTGTGTTCCATACTTTTAAGCCACCACACCTGCCTCTTTGTTGCTTCTCTGATGTTCCAGGCAAACTCTAGTCCAAAAGCTTGTCTTAGTCACTGCTATAATGAGATACCACAGCCTGAGTGGCTTATACACAAATATTTATTTTCAGAGCCCTGGAGGCTGAAAATCTGGGATCACGGTGCCAGCATGGCTGTGATCTGCTTAGGGCTTTCCTCCTGGCTTGCCAACAGCTACCTTCTTATTGTGTTCTCATGTGGTGCAGACAGAAAGAGCTCCGGTCTCTTCACCTTCTTATAAGGACTCTAATTTCATCACGGGAGCTCTAATTTCATCTAAAGCTAGTTACCTTTCCAAGGCCCCACCTCCAAATGCCATCACATGGGGAGTTATGGCTTCAACATGCGGATTTCAACACAAATAGTCCGTCCATAGCAAGGCCTTTGTTCTTACCATTCCCTCTCAGATAACTTTTTGCTCCTCCTCACATAACTTTTTGCTGACTTCTCTCTCCTCCCTTTAGCCATATCTCACCCTCTTGGTATGACGTACACTGACCACCATCTTTAATTCTGTAAACTGCACCACCCACTTCTCCACCTTCTCTGATTCCCTTACGTGGTTCTACTTTTTCTTTTTTCTATCAGCTTAAAATGTATTTATTATGTTTATTATTTATTATATGTTTCCCCTATTGTGATATAGGATCCAGAAAAGCAAGGATCTTTGTTTTATTCACTGATGTATCCCAAGTGCACAGGTCAATGTCTGACACATAATATGTGCACAATAAATATATATTGAGAGGATCCTTTGGAATGATTCCACCTATCCACGTCTACACCAATCATTGGAAAAGGGAATAGAATTACCCTGATAGGTTTAGATAAGTAGTTCTCAAAGTATGGCTCCCATGCCAGCAGCTTTACCACTACCTTGGAACTGGTTAGAAATATACATTATTTGCCCCACTCCAGACCTGCTGGATCAGAACATCTGGGTTTGAGGCCCAACAATTTGTGTGTGTGTGTGTGTGTGTGTGTGTGTTTAAGATTTATTTATTTATTTATGTTTATTTTAGAGGGTGGGGGCAGAGGGAGAGAGAGAATCTCAAGCAGACTCCATGCTGACCATTGAGACTGATGCGGGGCTCAGTCCCACAACCCTGAGACCATGACCTGAGCCAAAACCAAGAGTTAGTGACTCAACTGTACCACCCAGGTGCCGCCAACAGTTTGCATTTTAGCAGGCTGTTTCTGCTGATTCTGATTTAGATTCAAATTTAAAACCTACTGGTTTTCAAAACTGCTGACCCCTAACAGCTATCTGAATGAAACCAGGGGCAGGTGGGTAGGCAACAGCAATGTGTGCCACGGGCCTTTCCATGTTTTTAAATTCGTAGCTGATAAGTACGCTCTTTAGAAGCGAGAGAGTCATTCTCTGTGACAAACAGCCAGACTGCAAGACACATCTTCAGGGTTGTGGCAGTGGGAAGAAATCTTGGCTGCTGTGGGAGAACAGCTGGTGCTAAAATTGGCCTACGCTCCTCTCTCCTCCTTCCCCAGCTTGTCCTGTGCTACCAGAGGCCTAACCTCTGTCCCTCCCACTCAGCCAGAGGGGCCACTGTGGCCCGAGTCAGTCACTTCGTATCTCTGTGCCCAGGTTCTCATTTGTTAAATGAAAGGGTCGGGTTAGGTGATTTTCCAAGTTACTTTCCATTAGTCTTAGATTATACCTTTCTATTATGTGAGATGGGGGGCAACCTGGAGGGGGCCGCATAAGTAAACACCACCGTTTTAAATCAACTCCAGATTATTTTTTTAAAGATTTTATTTATTTATTAGAGAGAGAGAGAAAAAGCACCTGAGCGGGGGGGATTGGAGAGGGAGAAGCAGACCCCCACTGAGCAGGGAGCCCAATGCTAGACTTGATCCCAAGACACCAGGATCATGACCTGAGCTGAAGGCAGACGCTTAACTGACTGAGCCACCCAGGTGCCCATCAACTCCAGATTTAATCAGAGACAGGAGGACACACCCAGGCTCTCTTTTGGAATCAAGGTAGGTTATTATTAATTTTTAAAATATTTTTTACTAATATAACAACTATTTCTTGAGATCCCACCTTGTCAGTCATTTTGCTATTTGAAGTCACTAGGAAGAAAAGAAACAGCCCCCTTTCCTGGAGGACACCTAGTCTAGTAGAAAACACACGAGTAAATCAAAGTGTGGTAAAGGAGCAAAATACTAGCAGAAGGGACAAGGCAAGGATGAACTGTCCTCGTATTATATGCATTTAAAGGCAGAGAAGAGTCTATCACTCAAATGTTGTTTATTAAGGAGTATCAATAATCATATAAAGACTTGACATTTAAACAAAGAGAAAATTCAGTGAAGGCAAAAAAGTGTTACACTTGCTTCTAAAATCAGAATGACTTTGAGTGATGTTGTAATTGACTTTCCTGTTATTTTTTTGCTCTTTCTGATGCCCCAATTAATTTATTTAAAAGGTGTCTGCTGTTTTCCTTCTTCTCTTACTAGGAACAAAGTAATGTTGGTACATGGACTTTAGCTTGGTTGACAACCTCAGTCTGCATGGTGGTGTGTTCACTATGAAAATTCTAAGAGCAGGAGGCTCAGAACAGGACAGCATCATGGATACATCTCACTTGTTCTCCACGTGCAATATTAGTGGAATGATAAGTTTAGGGGAGATCCACAGAAGGTTGTCAGGCTGTGTCCTGAGGCATGGTGAATTAAATGATTATCACATTTTTAAAAAAAGATTTGATGTATTTATTTGAGAAGGAGAAAGCCTGAGAGACAGAGAGAGAGAGAGAACGTGAGCTGGGGGGAGGGGCAGAGGGAGAGGGACAAGCAGATTCCTGGCTGAGCAGGGAGCCCAACAAGGGGCTCAATCCCAGGACCTCAGGATCCTGACCTGAGCTGAAGGCAGATGCTTAACTGACTGAGCCACCTAGATGCCCCTGATTATCACATTTTTAAATATATATTTTGATCAAACATGTCTTTTTCTTGATCTAAATTATCCAGGGATACCAAGAAGCCATAGCTACCAAGAAAAGGAGCAGTGGGTATAATTCTAATCTCTGCTAATTAATCACTCATTAATCCCCCTTTTTAGGTATTTTCAGTGTGTCAGAAAATTAATAGACATTCGTTTAACCATATTAACCATGTACAACTAAGTAAACTCCCTAGTTCATTTGATTTGAGATGAAAATGTATGAATTTGTTGTGGTCACATTTCCAATAAGAGACTGCCTCAATGGAATATCTTACTCTCCACCCCCTTAGAAAAAGATTCCCATTCCTTTGTGAAAGTTTCCCCCATGATTCTTTTTTCTTTATATAAATTTATTTATTTATTTATTTTAAAGCTCCATGATTTATTACTTTTGTATAACACCCAGGGCACCATGCAATACATGCCCTCCTTAATACCCATCACCAGTCTATCCCATCCCTGCCCCAAAGCCCTCAGTTTGTTTCCCAGAGTCTATAGTCTCTAATGGTTCCTTCCCCCTCTGTTTACCCCCCCTTTCTTCTTCCCTTTCTTCTCCTACCGATCTTCCTACTTCTTATGCTCTGTAAATGAGTGAAACCATATGATAATTGTCTTTCTCTGCTCGACTTAATTTCGCTTAGCATTATCTCCTCCAGTCCTGTCCATGTTGCAGCAAATGTTGAGAAATTGTTCTTTTTGATGGCTGAGTAATATTCCATTGTATATATGGACCACATCTTCTTAATCCAGTAATCTGTTGAAGGGCGTCTCAGCTCCTTCCACAATTTAGCTATTGTGGACAATGCTGCTATGAACATTGGGGTGCATATGGCCCTTCTCTTCACTACATCTGTATCTTTGGGGTAAATAACCAGTAGTGCAATGGCTGGATCATAGGGTAGCTCAATTTTTAACTTCCTGAGGGACCTCCATACTGTTTTCCAGAGTGGCTGTACCAACTTGCATTCGCACCAACAATGTAGGAGGGATCCCCTTTCTCCACATCCTCTCCAACATTTGTTGTTTCCTGCCTTGTCCATTTTTACTATTCTAACTGGCGTAAGGTGGTATCTCAGTGTGGTTTTGATTTGAATTTCCCTGATGGCTAATGATTTTGAACATTTTTTCATGTGTCTGTTAGCCATTTGTATGTCTTCATTGGAAAAGTGTCTGTTCATATCTTCTGCCCATTTATTGATTTGATTATTTGTTTCTTTTGTATTGAGTTTGAGAAGTTCTTTGTAGATCTTCGATACCAGTCTTTTATCTGTAGTGTCATTTGCTAATATCTTCTCCCATCCCGTGGGCTGCCTCTTAGTTTTTTGACTGTTTCCTTGGCTGTGCAGAAGGTTTTTATCTTGATGAAGTCCCACAAGTTCATTTTTTCCTTTGTTTCTCTTGCCTTTGGAGATGTGTCATGAAAAAGGTTGCTGTGGCCAATGTCAAAGAGGTTGCTGCCTATGTTCTCCTCTAGGATTTTGATGGATTCCTGTCTCACATCGAGGTCTTTCATCCATTTGGAGTTTATCTTTGTGTATGGTGTGAGAGAGTGGTCAAGTTTCATTCTTTTGCGTGTAGCTGTCCAATTTTCCCAGCACCATTTATTGAAGAGACTGTCTTTTTTCCACTGGATGTTTTTTTCCAACTTTGTCAAAGATTAGTTGCCCAAAGAGCTGAGGGTCCATTTCTGGGCTCTCTATTCTGTTCCATTGGTCTATGTGTCTGTTCTTTTGCCAGTACTATGCTGTCTTTGTGATCACAACTTTGTAGTAAAGCTTGAAATCTGGTTATGTGATGCCCCCAGCTTTGTTTTTCTTTTTCAACAATTCCTTGGCGATACAGGGCCTTTTCTGGTTCCACACAAATTTAAGGGCTGTTTGTTCCAGTTCTTTGGAAAATGCCATTGGTATTTTGATCGGGATGGCATTGAAAGTGTAGATTGCTCTGGGTAGCATGAACATTTTAACTATGTTAATTCTTCCGATCCATGAGCATGGAATATTTTTCCATCTTTTTATGTCTTCCTCAATGTCTTTCAAGAGTGATTTATAGTTTCTAGAATATAGGTCCTTTACATCTCTGGTTAATTCCGAGATTATCGTATGATTTTTGGTGCTATTGTAAATGGGATGGATTCCCTAATTTCTCTTTCTTCAGTCTCATTGTTCGTGTATAGAAATGCAACTGATTTCAGAGCATTGATTTTGTATCCCGCCACATTACTGAAATGCTCTATAAGTTCTAGTAGTTTGGGGGTGGATTCTTTTGGGTTTTCCATATAGAGTATCATGTCATCTGCAGAGAGATAGTTTGACTTCTACTCTGCCAATTTGGATACCTTTTATCCCTTTTGGTTGTCTGATTGTTGTTGCAAGGACTTCTAATATTATGTTGAATAATAATGGTGGGAGTGGGCATCCTTGTCGTGTTCTTGATCTTAATGGAAAGGCTTCCAGCTTTTCCCCCTTGAGAATATTTGCTGTAGGCTTTTCATAGATGGTTTTTATGAGATTGAGGAATGTACCCTCTATTCCTACACTCTGAAGTGTTTTAATCAGGAAAGGATGCTGTATTTTGTCAAATGCTTTTTCTGCATCTATTGAGAGGATCATATGGTTCTTGACTCTTTTCTTGTTGATATGATGTATCACGCTGATAGATTTGTGAATGTTGAACCACCTTCCATCCCAGGGCTGAATCCCACTTGGTCATGATGGATAATCCTTTTAATGTACTGTTGGATCCTATTAGCTAGGATCTTGTTGAGATTTTGGCGTCCATATTCATCAGGGATATCGGTCTGTAATTCTCCTTTTGGATGGGGTCTTTGTGTGGTTTGGGGATCAAGGTAATATTGGCCTCATAAAATGAGTTTGGTAGTTTTCCTTCTGTTTCTGTTTTTTGAAACAGCTTCAGGAGAATAGGTATTATTTCTTCTTTGAATGTTTGGTAGAATTCCCCGGGGAATCCATCAGGCCCTAGAGTCTTGTTTTTTGGAAGGTTTTTGATCACTGCTTCAATCTCTTCATAATTAATTGGTCTGTTTAGAAAATTAATTTCTTCCTGTTTCAGTCTTGATAATTTATAGGTTTCCAGGAAGACATCTATTTCTTCCAGGTTGTTTAATTTATTTGCATAAAGCTGTTGATAAAAGTTTCTATTGATCCTTCCTATTTCATTGGTGTTGGTTGTGACCTCTCCCTTTTCATTCATAATTTTATTAATTTGGGTCCTTTCTCTATTTTTTTGAATAAGTCTGGCCAGTGGCTTATCGATCTTATTTATTCTTTCAAAAACCAGCTTCTAGTTCTGTTGATCTGCTCTACTATGCTCCTGCTTTCTAATTCATTGATCTCTGCTCTAATCTTGATCAACTGCTATCTCATGAGTGGGTTAGTCCTGTTCTTCTGCTCTTATTCCAGCTTCTTGAGGTGAGAATATAAAAACTGCATTTTAGGTTTTTCTATTCTTTTGAGTGAGGCTTGGATGGCTATGTATTTTCCCCTCAGGACTGTCCCTTAGGTTTTGGACCATTGTGTTTTCATTCTCGTTGGTCTCCATAAATTGTTTAAATTGATTTTTGATTTCCTGGTTTATCCAGTCATTCTTGAGCAGGATGGTTCTTAGTTTCCAAGTGTTTGAGTTTCTTCCAAATTTTTCCTTGTGATTGAGTTCCAATTTCAAAGCATTGTGGTCTGAGAATATGCAGGAATAATTCCAGTCTTTTGGTATCAGTTGAGACCTGTTTTGTGAGCCAGAACATGATCTATTCTGGAGAACATTCCATGTGCATTTGAAAAGAATGAGTATTCTGTTGTTTTGGGGTGTAGTGTTCTAT
Organism: Ursus arctos; assembly: GCF_023065955.2. Classification (NCBI taxonomy): domain Eukaryota; kingdom Metazoa; phylum Chordata; class Mammalia; order Carnivora; family Ursidae; genus Ursus; species Ursus arctos. The sequence continues at coordinate 81,166,945 of NW_026623089.1, read as the reverse complement.
ATATATCTATGAGGTCCATCTAGTCTAGTATGGCATTCAAAGCTCTTGTTTCTTGGTTGATTTGCTGCTTAGGTGATCTGTCTATTGCTGATAGTGGAGTTTTGAGGTCCCCTACTATTAACGTATTTTTATCTATATGTCTCTTTATTCTGGTTAAGAGTTGGCTTGTGTATCTTGCTGCTCCCCCCTTGGGGTGTAGATATTTATAATTGTCATATCCACTTGTTGGATACATCCCTTAAGAATAATATAGTGCCCTTCTGTATCTCTAAGTACAGTCTTTAGTTTAAAATCCAATCTGTCTGATATGAGAATTCCTACCCCAGCTTTCTTTTGAGGTCCATTGGCATGAAAAATAGTAGGGAGGGCACGTATTGCATGGTGCACTGGGTGTTATACGCAACTAATGAATCATCGAACTTTACATTGGAAACCGGGATGTACTGTATGGTGACTAACATAATATAATAAAAAAACATTAAAAAAATGGTTTTCCATCCCTTCACTTTCAGTCTGGATATATCTTTAGGTTCAAAATGAGTCTCTTGTAGACAGCAAATGGATGGGTCATGCCTTTTTATCCAATCTGCAACCCTGTGGCACTTTATGGGAGCATTTAGGCCATTCACATTGAGAGTGATTATTTAGAGATATGATTTTAATGATGTCATGTTGCCTGTAAAGTCTTTGTTTCTATAGATTTTAAATTTCTGTTCTGTATCACTCTTGGGGCCTCTTTACTTTTATAGAACCCCCCTTAATATCTCCTGTAGGGCTGGTTTCGTGGTTACGAAATTGGTCAGTGACTGACGATTCTGGAGGGTCCTTATCTCTCCTTCAATTCTGAATGACGGCCTTGCTGGATAAAGGATCCTTAGCTGCATGTTTTTCTCTGAAAGAGCTTTAAAAATGCCCCCAACCCTTTCTCTCATCCCAGGTCTGTGTAGACAGGTCTGATGTAATCCTATTTTTGCCTTTGTACATGAGAAATTTCTTTGCCCTAGCTGCTTTCAATAGTGTATCCTTTGATCTAATATTTGCAAATGGCACTATGACATGATGTGGCGTAGGTTTGCCGTGGTTGAGCTTGGGAGGGGTCCTCTCTGCCTCTTGGACACGAATGCTTGTTTCCTTTGCTAGATTGGGGAAGTTTTCAGCTATAATTTGTTCAAATATCTCTTCTAGACCTCTGTTTTTCTCCACCCCCTCGGGGATGCCGATGATTCTGACATTGGAAAGTTTCATTGAGTCAGTAATCTCCCCTAACCTACATTCTTGAGATTGGATATTTTTGAACCAAGTTCCTGTTTTAGCTTTCTCTTCTACCATCCCATCCTCCAATTCACTAATTCGTTCTTCTGCCTCATTTACCCTAGCTGTCAGAGCATCTAGTTTTGACTGCATTTGATTGATAGCATTTTTAATCTCTGCCCGATTTGCTCTCATTTCTGCCCTTAGAGATTCTATATTCTCGTTAATATTTTCGTTAATATTTTTTTCAAGTCTACACATCATCTTGACCATTGTTACTCTGAACTCCATTTCCGATAATTTGGTTATACCCATATCCATCAGTTCTGTGGCAGAGGCCACAGACTCATTGTCTTTTCTTTGCTGGGGGGGATTTCTCCTTCTCGTCATTCTGATAAGGAGAGGTTGTGGGGTTGCCCAGAGCCCAAATTATTGACCAGGACCCAGGCAGTGTGCACTTGTTTTATAGGGACCTTAGGGATGTGGGCTTCTTGATTTTTCAGCCTGCCTTCTTGGGGAGGGACCTGCGCACAGATATTCAGGCAGCCCTGTTTGGGTAGAGTCGCCCTGTCTGCTACGAGGGGGCATGGGGATGGGCACACTGTGAGCTGGTATTTCTGGGCTTTTTTTCTCTGGTAGCTTTCCCTGGCGGTTTTCTGTGACTCTTCTGAGAGTCAGAGCAGCAGTGGCCGAATCCCAGCCTCTGACTCAGAACAAAGAGATCGCAGTCCACTCTCCAATGAGCTCTTCTGGCCTCTTTAACTCTGTTTCTGTTGGTGCTGCTAAAAACCCTGCAGCCAGCATCCCCGCCCTCACTTCCAGAGCTGTCAGGTCTCTGTCCTTTGTGTTTCTAACTCCGCCAGTCACCCCCGTGCGCACTCCCGAGCTCCCTGTTTCTGTGAGGTTCGTGTGCACTCCTGAGCTCCCAGATTTAACCCGGCTCCAGTGAGTGCTACAGAGCCCCGGTTTTCAGTTTGGTCACGCGCATATTCCCAGGCTCATGGTCTCAGTCCGCTCTCTCGCGGGTGCTGGTCCCCCGAGTCCGGCCTGCTCCCCAGTGCAGGTAACTACCGCTTCCCGGCGCCCGAGTGCGGAGGCTTCCTCCCCCTTCCGTTTATCTTCCGTATCTGTGAGCAGATTCACGGCTCCCCGCTTCATACCTCCATACTCAGTGCTGGAGATGTTCATTTGTAGAGATCCAGATGTATCTTCCTGAGTCTCAGGCTGATTCCGTGGGTGTTCTGGATGGTCTGGTACTTATCCAGGTCGACTCAGGGGACCAGCTGAAAAGAGGACCCCTAATCCTCTGCCATCTTAACCAGGTTTCTCCCCCATGATTCTGACTCTGGGTTATGCAAGGCTGGTCTGGTGGGTGGCTATGGAGAGTAGGGTCACCAGGCTGGCCTTTCTCAGGTGACTGGAGTTAGAACTGCCTCAGATCATACAGGATACCTCTTCCCATTTAGGTCTACTGTCTGAACCCACTGCAAGGCTTTCTTTACTCTTTCCTCTTTTTCTTTTTACAATTCTGTATAATCTGAATTGCACCAGTATCTCGACAGATGTTGTAGTGAAATGTCCTGTGCCAGTTCTCCGTGGCAGAAAGAAATAAGCTCTGCTAAAATTTTGACATGCACATGCAAATGCTTGCACGCAAACACACATGCACATGTGCGCACGCACGTGCATGCATGCACGCACACATACACACATGCACACACACACCCCTTCCAGGGAACATTCCTTACAAATGTACATGTACTTGTTGGTCCTTATTGATAATGTGCACAACGTTTATTCAATACCATATCAGTGACAGGTGAGGTATTGACGGCATCACCAAGGGACAGAAAGTAAGTTCCCATCACTTAATAATTCTTTCCAAAGAACCAGGCCACCGTAACCATGAAGCAGTTTATTAACACAGCAAATTTGAGAATACATTTTGAATTCCAATTGTAATGATATTTTGTCTAGAGGACATTGATTTTGTTTCACCATGCTGCTTCTGTAAGTGGAAGGGAAACAAAATTATGATTCAGATTACTAACATTAATGAAAAATCATTTCATTCCTTTTTATTACTTGGACTGGCACCTGGGGAGGAGCTCTGCTGAGAGAGGAAGGCAAAGCCGCATTAGCCATCTGTCAAGTGCTTAAAATTATAAAGTCACAGGGGGTAAAATTTAATATTACTCACCATGCAGGACCTACTTTAGCCAAGATAAATAACAGATTTTTAAACATGGAGAGCTGTGAATATCTTATTGAAAGGGCTTCCAAAAGGGTTATAGTTACAGGCAGTTCAAAAGTGTTGACAAGTGAGGTTGGCACGGCTGAACATTTGAGACCTGTCAGTGCTACTGATTCAGAGCATGACACACCGGAGTGAAGACAGGTGAAATGTATTCAATGAATGTGCTGTCTTTTTTTCTCCCTATTGGCTGGCTGAGCTTTTCACAGGGTGAAAATAAGTATTCTGTGTGCTGTCTGTCACAGTCTGATGCCCTCACATTGAATGTGATCTGGGTATTACATTTCAGACTTGCCCACCGACTCCTTTTATTTTCTGTAAGTGTCCTGGATGTAGATATAAGACCTTAGAGATCTAAGTTGAGTTTCTAAGTCCAAATTCTCCCCTCCAGGGAAGACCTTTTGGTTTTATCAGTCAGAATTCTGACAGGAGGGGCGCCTTGGTGGCACAGCGGTTAAGTGTCTGCCTTCGGCTCAGGGCGTGATCCCGGCGTTATGGGATCGAGCCCCACATCAGGCTCCTCCGCTATGAGCCTGCTTCTTCCTCTCCCACTCCCCCTGCTTGTGTTCCCTCTCTCGCTGGCTGTCTCTATCTCTGTCAAATAAATAAATAAAATCTTTAAAAAAAAAAAAAAGAATTCTGACAGGAGGCCCAGGATCCATGAAGATCAGATGCTGAAGATGTGTAAGGAAGGGTCGGTTTACAAAGGTGCATTCAGGGTTTAGGAAATCAATAGGGGGTGCTGAGGCATTTGGGGACTAGAGACTGTGGACACTGGTAGCCCATTTCCACTCGTAGGCCCTTAGGAGGTACAAGCTGGGACCACGGAGAAGTGGCCGTCTAGAAAGTCCTTTAGTCCCACAGATGTGGCCACCTCCAGAACCAGATGCCAGAACAGGGAAAGAGCTGAGGAAGAAACACCCAGAACTCAGTCTGCTGCCACCAGCTAGTCTCCTTCTGGAGCATCCCATTGGCAGGACTTCATGGGAAGTAAGAGGGCAAGGTAGCCTGGGGGGTGAAGACATCATGATGTCCCCAAGAACACAATGCAGAGCATGCAAAAGAATGAGGTGTAAAATGAGGCTAACAAGTGCAGCGGATAAGACTGGATAGAAGGGGGCCCCTGGGTGGCCCAGTCGGTTAAACGTCTGACTCTTGATTTCTACTCAGGTCATGAGATGGAGCCCAGTGTCAGGCTCCAAGCTTGGTGGGGAGTCTGCTTGAGATTCTCCCTCTCCCTCTTCCCCTACCCCTGCTTACTCTCTCTCTCTCTCTTTCAAATAAATAAATAAATAAATCTAAGGGGGGAAAAAAGAAGAGAGGGTCATGAGTAATTCAGCCTCCTTTTGTACATTGTTCTGAAGAGATAAACTTACCTGGTTAGGACACAATACATGTCAGTTGAAGCCCTTCTCTTTGGCTTTACAGGAAGGTATTACTTTCATTTTAAAGTGTATGGAGTCAACAGAAGGGTCATTGAGAAGAATGAAACCCACATGATTGAAAGGACTATACAAACTAGGGACATCAGTTTATCTACCTTTCCATCCACCTATTACCTTTCAGTCACAAACGAACAAACAAAAATTTAATCTAGGAAGTTGGGGCAAGGATCCAGTCATCGTGGGACAGAGAAATGCTTTTAAAGAAATTCAGTCATTGGCAGGGGTGGGGAAATGTGGAGACACTTGGCTATGCGTGGAAGCCCAGGGCTCATCCTTAGTGATTCAAATGCCAGGCTGATGGCAGAATAACTCAGACTTTTCCATGTGGTGAACCTAATCGTGCCTGAATGGCTTCCTGCCCTGGTTGGGGTTGGTTTAGCACCAGGGCAAGATTAAGTGTGGAGGCAAAGTCACCAGTTACCACAGCGGAAGTGGGGGAAGTGCACGACCATCAACACTCTTCATAGATGCTTAAGCAGCTACGATAGTCCCTTTTATTAATAATATTTTTTATTATATTATGTTAATCACCATACAGTACCTTTTTATGCAAGATACCTGCTGTCTGCTTGCTTTGTGGTAAATTAGTCCTCTGACATTCTCAATTGAACACATTCAAATTTCTTAAACATATTGAGTAAATTTTCTTACTCTGACCTCTGAGGATAAAATAAAAAGTAATTTTTAATACAACTCAATGACCATGGCATACATGTGTTGATCTAGACATTATATTTCTAGTGTTTTCATAATTTATTTTTGAAGAGTCAAGATACCATTGTTTTAATTTTTAAATCATATTCCATATTAGAATATTTTTAAGTCAGAAGGTGCATATTCACAAAAGTCCATGCCCATTCACAAAAGTCGTTTAATTAAAACATTCTGGTTCCTTATTTAACGAAGTATGACAAATGTAACAAAAATTAATTCTGCCAACAATGAGACACTATTGAATGGGAGTTCTGTCTTCCTGTGCTCTAAATTAGTTCAGACTGAAAAAAATAGCTCATTTTGTAAAGAAAAAGATGTAAATTGACCTAATTGAAAAAAATGTACAGCATGTTTAACACTGCACACTTTTTAGTTTGTTGAAATTAGTCCAGATATACTATAAAAATAAGTGAAATCTTATGGCTTTCCATAACATATTTTTCAAGACACACATTCAATAATCAGATTGTTTTGTCAATGTTTATTTAGAATCATTACATATGTTTGTGCTCTTTTATATATCATTCATACATTATATAGTTTACTAAATCTATGTTTTATCTAGTTACTTTACCTACTTTAGTATTCCTATAAATATCTCTATGTTATTACCAGTATTCATGAACTGTAAAAATTTTAACATTTTCAAAGGTGTATTTCCTGTTCATCCTCTTTGAGAACAGGAGGTTAAAATAAATGACACATTTTCCTGATTTTAAGAAGGTAGTAATTTGCACAATGAAGCAAATGCTTTGGCTGTAGAATGAATGTACCAATTAGAAAAAACATATTTTGGTTTTCATTTGTAAAATGGTGCAGCCACTGTGGAAACAAATTGGCAATTTCTCAAAAAGTTAAACAGAGAACTACCATATTGACCCAGTGATAAACTCCGAGTTATATACCCCCAAAAAATTCAAAGCAGGGACTTGAACAAATACCTGTACAACCATATTCATCGCAGCAATATTCACAATAGCCAAAAGATGAAAAAATCCCTAATGTCCATCAACAATTGGGTAGATGAAGGAAATCCAGTATACATAGAGTATAACACTATTCAGTCATGGAAAACAATGACATTTTGATATATGCTACAGCATGGATGAACCTAGAAAACACTATAGTAAGTGAAATCAGCCAGACACAGAAAGACAAATGTTACGTGATTTCACTTACTTAAGGTATGTAGAATAGGAAAATTCACAGAGGCAGAAAGCAGAATAAGGTTACCAGGGGCTGCAAGGAGGAGAGAAAGAGGTGTAATTGTTTAATGAGTACAGATTTTTTGGATGTTGGGAATGACGAAGTTTTGGAAATAACGGTGATGGGAACATAGCATTAAGGATGTAATTAATTCCACTGAACTGGCACTTAAAAAAAAGATTTTATTTATTTATTTGACAGAGAGAGAGGCAGTGAGAGAGGGAACACAAGCAGGGGGAGTGGGAGAGGGGGAAGCCTGCAGGGGAGTGGGAGAGGGAGAAGCAGGCTTCCAGCTGAGCAGGGAGTCCCTTGCGGGGCTACATCCCAGAACACTGGGATCATGACCTGAGCCAAAGAGATGCTTAACAACTGAGCCACCCAGGGGCCCCTGAACTGTGCACTTTTATTTTTTTTTATTTTTATTTTTTTAAGATTTTATTTATCCATATGACAGAGCAACAGCCAGCGAGAGAGGGAACACAGCAGGGGAGTGGGAGAGGAAGAAGCAGGCTCCCAGCAGAGGAGCCCGATGTGGGACTCGATCTCGGAACGCCGGGATCATGCCCCGAGTCAAAGGCAGATGCCCAACGACTGCGCTACCCAGGCGCCCGTGAACTGTGCAGTTTTAAATGGTTATAGAGGGGACGCCTGGGTGGTGCAGTCGTTAAGCATCTGCCCTCGGCTCAGGGCATGATCCCAGCGTTCTGGGATCAAGCCCCACATCAGGCTTCTCCACTGGAAACCTGCTTCTTCCTCTCCCACTCCCCCTGCTTGTGTTCTCTCTCTCACTGGCTGTCTCTCTCTCTGTCAAATAAATAAATAAAAATCTTTAAAAATAAATAAATAAATGGTTATAGAGATAAATATTATATATTTATTATATAATAAATATAATAAATATTATATATATATTATATATATTATATATATATAACCACAAAAAATAAATTTTAAACATTCCATTCAGCTTACTATAACAAATATTTGCTCATGAAAACTAAGCATGGCCCTATCATTTCCTTCCAGACATTTACATTCTAATATGATGGATGACAGAGTTACAAGAAATATAAAGAAGGATTGGTATTGGTTTGGGGGAAACTGGGTAATGGAGAAACGACCTGGTGGATGATTAGGTGGGGTTTGAAGGATGTCTTAAATACTAATGACAGACATAGCCATGCAAGCAGAAGGAACATAATGAGAAGGAACATTGAGGCAGGAAATTGTTCATCTTTAAAGAAGCACAGAGTGTTCGGAAAGAAGTGAGGAAGAAGGCTGCAAGTGGAGAGGCATTTTGAGAAACTGAAATTATGGAGCTATACTGCTGATAGTATAGAGCTTTTTGACATTGGACCAATTTCACTTGTTATCTTCCACTCAATTCTATGGGAGATCAGGCATGGTATTGGTACTCTCAAGAACAAAATTGAAATATAAATTTCCTAGCTTAGTGCCATGAATCTCCAGATGCTTCTATACTATTTTATGATTTGCTCCTCTTGAGCTTAGGTTTCTTACAAATTAGTAACTGCAATGGGCAACACAACGCCCCCACTCCCAATGGTGCCCATGTCATAATCTGCAGAATAGGAATATGGGTATGTTCAAGTACTGGACAAGAGCGAATTAATATACCCTATAGAACTAAAACTCAGCTGACTTTAAAATAAGATTACACTGGGTTTTCTCGGTGGGCCCAACGTGATCAAAAGGGTCCACAAGAATGGAAGGGGAGGTGGAAGAGTCCGAACCACAGAGGACATTGTGAGAACAATCTGACCAGTCATTGCTGGTCCTGCAGATGAAAAGGGGCCTGGTCAAGGACGGTGGGCAGCTTCCAGAGCAAGGAAATGGATTTTCCCTGAAGCCTCCAGAAGGAATGCAGCTCTATAACGACCTTGAATGTAGCCCAGTGATACTCGTTTTGGACTCCTGACCTCCCGAACTGTAAGAAAATAAGCTTGTGTGTTTTTAAACCACTAAGTTGTGGTGATTTGCTGTGGTAGCAACAGGAAACTGATTCAGTAACTCATACAGAATAAAAGAAGAGACCTTCACTCTCTCTCTTCCTTTACTCCTTAAGGCTCTTCTCTTAGTAGAGATTTAGAAGTGCCCCGAGGATTAATTACACTAGAATTTTTCACCCTCCGCATTATCAAGGCTTTTGGCATTTGGACTAGCTCTTTGTTGTGGGGAGGCTGTCCTGTGCGTGGTGTGCCGTTTAGCGGCATCCTTGGCCTCTACCCGCCAGATGCCAGTAGTTTTCCTCCCCAAATTGTGACAACCAAAAATGTCCCCCAATATTGCAAAATGTTCCCTAATGGAACAACTTAGTGCCCAGTTGAGAACCCCTCAAGGAGACCCTTCCTTAGGGATGTGAGTTATCACTAACGTCCTTGATTTTTTAAAGTAAGATTTTATTTTTTAAGGCAGTTTTAGGTTCACAACAAAATTAAGGGGAAGGTACAGAGACTTCCTATACATCCCTTGCCCCCACATATGCATAGCCTTCCCTACTATCAACATCCCCACCCACCAAAGTGGTACATTTGTATGAGTCTTGATATTTTTACTTTCAACTCAATGTTGCCTGAAACTTTTAGACTGTTGAGAGATTAAGACTATAGAGATTTTCCCCAAAAGGAAATATTTTCACCATAATCCTAGGACTAATTAGGCAGGCCTTGCTAAGAAAAAAGGATGGGGGAAGAACCTGAGTCTCGTGTGTAAATCAGATCCCTCTCCATCTTCATGTGCTACAAAGATCCCAAAGAGACAGAACAGAGGTAGATTTCTGTGACAAAAGAGGAGATTCTCTTCCATTGCAATAGGATTTGGGAATTAAGGAATGGATTTTGTTCAGTGATGTGGTGTGAAATACTCCAGACAAGACTGTTTCGGGGACACAACATTTACTTCAGGGGAGTGATGTCATCAAGATGGTGCCATTGGTGTTCCCAACTTCAGCCTCCCTCTCCCTCTAGAAGTTCAGCTAACAGCTATCCACAGACAAGTCACCGTTGTGAAAATCCCAGAACCTGGGGTACACAGCCCTTCCCCCAGGCCAGCATAGTCCCATATGGAGATGGTCCCCCTAAGCCTATAGTTTTTCTGAAGGGAAAAAGAAAACCCAAGGTGGACAAAGAGTTTCCCCAGAATTGTGGGATGCTTTCTGGGAGGCTTGCTCAAGTCTCACCTCATGGGGATCCCTGGAGAACCCATTGGGGCTGAGCACTGAGCATCTGATAGTGATGAAGAATACTTCATTGGGAAAATAGAATCTCTTCAATAAATGGTGCAGGGAAAACTGAACAGCCACATGCAGAAGAATGGAACGGGATCCCTACATTATACCAGTTACAAAAATTAACTTGAATTGGATTAAAGGTTTACATGTAAAATCTGAAACCATAAAACTTCTAGAAGAAAACATAGGGAAAAAAAGTTCCTTGGCATGAGTCTTGGCAATGATTTTCTGGCTATGACTCTAAAAGCAATACTGATGAAAGCAATAATGAGCAGCTAGGACTACAACAACTAAAAGCTTCTGCACAGCAAAAGAAATGCTCAACAAAATGAAAAGACCACCTACAGAACAGGGGAATATATTCACAAATCATATATCTGATAAGGAGTCAATATCCAGTATATAAGCAACAGATATCACTCATATGTGGAATTCAAGAAAGAAAACCAATGAGCAAAGGGAAAAGAGAGAGACAAACCAAGAAACAGCCTCTTGATTACAGAGAACAAACAGATAGTTACCAGAGGGGAGGTAGGTGGGGAATGGGTGTAACAGGTGATGGGGGTTAAGGAGTGCATTTGTTGTGATGAGCACTGGGTGATGTATGGAAGTGTTGAGTCACTAAATTGTATACCTGAAATTAATACTACACTGTATGTTAAGTAACTAGAATTTAAATAAAAACTTTCGAAAAACACCAAATATAAGGAACTCCTGCCACTCAGTAGCAAAAAACATACATCACTAATCATCAGTGAAATTCACATCAAAACCACAATGAGGTATCACCACACACCTGTTAGAATGGCTCTTATCAAAAAGACAAGAAATAACAAATGCCAGTGAGGATAGGGAGAAAAGGGAATATTTGTGTATTGTTGGTGGAAATGTGAATTGATACAACCACTGTGGGAAACAGTATGGAGGGTCCTCAAAAATTTTAAAGCAGAACTATGATACAATCCAGCAATCCCTCTTCTGGGTATATATCTGAAGGAATTGAAATCACTATCTTGACAAGATATCCACATTCCCATATTTGTTACAACATTATTTACAATACCCAAGCTAAAGAAATGACCCAAGCGTCTGTCAACAGATGAATGGATTATATGTGTATGTCTATGTATACACACATAATGGAATATTGGTTAGTCATAAAAAAAGGAAATCCTGCCATTTGTGACAACATGGATAGACTTTGAGAGCATCTTGCTAAGTGAAATAAGTCAGAAAAAGACAAATATTGAATGATCTCACTTATATGTAGAATCTAAAAAAGAAACCTGAACTCATAGAAACAGAGAGTAGATGGTTGTTTGGTTGCCAGGGGCAAGAAGTGAGGGAAATGGATGAAGGTGGTTAAGGGGTACAAATTCTCACTTACGAGATGACTACATCTGGGATTTAATCCACAGTGCAATGGCTGTAGCTAACAATACTGTATTATATACTTGAAATTTGCTAAGAGAGTAAACCTTAAAAGTTCTCACCACACACACCAAAAAATCCAACTCTGTAAGGTGATGACCCTGTTAACTTATATTCTTATGGGAATCACTTTGCAATATATACATATGTTAAATCATCAGGTTGTACACCCTAAAATTACACAATATTATGTGTCAGTTATATCTCAGTAAAGCTGAAAAAAAAAAGGGGGGGAACATTTTGATAACAGGCTAGATCTCATGGTAAGTATTCCTACCACGTAAGAACCACCGGAGGAAACTTGAATGTATTTATCACCCCGATAGTGGTGATGGTTTCACACACGTATGCCTATGTCCAAACACATCAAATGGTGTCCGTTAAATATGGTTTTTATATACCAGTTATATCTAGCAAAGCTGTAAAACCATGTTTATTTTCATCTGCTTCCTTGGGCTGTGTCTGTATTGCTCTGGTTTTCTGGTTGTAGCTAGGTTGTGACAGTGTTGGACAGTGTGACGGTACATCTCATGATATAAATGCCTGTCATAATGGTGACTATTCCCCGGATGGAAACCAGTGCATCCACAGGCTTTGAGGGGAGCTTTTCTGCTTTAGGTATCGTTCATGGCCTGCACCGTATGGTCTATCTGGAGCCTGCTGTTAGCAGTAGAACCAAGCCAGGTACAAAGTTTGCCAGTGAGGCAGACTGTGTGGGAATGTGTGCATTTGTGAGTGTGCGGGCTCCTGTGCACCCAGCTGAAGGCAGCCTTCTCATGACAGTTCAAGGCCAAGTAGAAAAGTTTTAGGATTTTCCATTGTTTATGTTGTTCACTCTACGAGTACAGAAAATAGAGGATACATGGTTAAGGACTGATTCAGTTGTGTGTGTGTGTGTGTGTGTGTGTGTGTGTGTGTGTGTGTGTGTGTTTTAGGTGCAGCAAAGCAGAGGTTACAGCACACTTTATCAACTGAGGGTTGGACCCCTCCATGTATGGTAGGAAAATCCTCTCCAGCTGACCCAGCCTCGGATACCAAGATGCTGATGGGCCGAGAGGGTTGGCGGGCTTACTACTGTGTAATCAGCCTCCATGGCTCTTCCCTGTACCCTGATCATGTTCAGGTGACATTCTGTGGAAATGCACCCAATTCAATTTGCTTTCGCCTATTGGGGTTCCTGTATCTTGTTCTCTAAAGTGAACCCCAAGACCTGTTAGTGCCCTGCTTTCTAACACCAAGACTTAGAAACCTCTTAACTGGAGAAACAGACCCCGCAATGGTCTTTGTGACTATTTAATACTTTTTTTTTGGTTAAGTCAATTTGTTAAAGCTGCTAAATTCAGAGATTATCAACTGTGGTGAAGTGGAGAACGTGTAGGAAGTGGACCTGGCCATGACAGGGACCTTGCTCGTTGTATAAGCTTAGGCACAGAGCTCTAGTCTTGAAATACTTCATCGAATGACTAAAGCTACAAGAAGCAGCCCAATGAGTAAGAGTCTCCAGCTTCAGGTTTCTAGTAAGGTCTGTAGCAAGGGCTATCCCTCTTCTTAACAAATGGCTCATAGAACCTTTGGGAATTTTTTTTAACCAAACGCAGACTATAGGAAACTGGCCAGCCTCTCGCATACTGAGTCACTGAACTTCTATGAGAATGCGTTTTTCCCTGAAGCAATTTTATCCTTTTGGAGATGAAACTGTTGAATGAAGCCCAATTGCCTTTCCCCCCGATTCAACAGATTAACGCTCTCCTGAAGGCCTTCCTCTTCAAAAGTAATTCCAGGATTTGAAGGGCGCACTCACAAGCTGCAGTGAAGCCAAAAGGTAGGTCCTCTCTCATCATTGCCATGTTGCTGAATTTAATCCATGAAATTTAAATATTAATCGTTTTATTTCATTCGCTATGCTTCCAAAGGGTCAAACCCGCCCTGAGACAACCTGAGATTAAATACAACTCCGTGAATTGTGGGAGCGGTTTAATTTTGAAAGGCACCCTAGCTGCATTTGAAGCTCAATTTAGAATTTCTATCTCTGCAGACCAACGGCCAGTCAGCACAGCAGACCCTGAGTTTAAGGCTGATGTTTCCTTTAATTCCTCTGCTCTCGAAATATCTAAGCATTTTGCAAATAAGCAATTTGGTGCTGGGTTTATGATTTCTGTCTGGGAGTGAAGGGGAATGGGGATTGGCGCTCAGCAAAACTACTGGGCAGAAAATGATATTGAAGTCTCTTTCCCCTTACTTGAAGCACTGAATTTTCATTTCTGCGTTCCCTCCTTTCAAGGCTCTGGTCTTTGCCCACTGGGAGGGAAGAGATCTGACACATGTTTGACAGCATTGTATTTTTCCTGTAGAAGCCATAAAAATGTCTTCAATCGTATAGCATTTTAGAGAAGCAAGAGACTTTCACTTGCACTGTCTCACTGGTTTCTCTCAACAATCCCCTGGGCACACGTCAGGTGTGCCAGGTCACACGTGCGTGTGAAACAGCAGAAGCTGCTCTGGCCAAGAGCTCCCAATCTAGGAGTGTTTTCGTCCCCTTCTGCCACTTCTCAGCTTTTGGCTTCGTGCAATCCAGGGGGTCCTGTCTGGACCTCGATTCTCCAGTGTGACCTGGGATGTCTGGCAGCAGCGTGGGTGTGGTGATGGCCCAGATCATCTGTGAGTCCCAGCCCAGCTATCATGTCTGATTATAAAGGGCCAAAGGGGAACAAGAATCCAGCTCTTCTGATTCTACTGCCTGTGGTAGGTGAATAATGGTCTCTCAAAGATATCTACATCCTAATCCCCAGAACCTGTTACTTACAAAGTAACAGGTGCCTCCAAATGTGGTTAAGTTATGGATCTTGAGGTGGGAGAGATTACCCTGGATGACCAGGGGCATCGATATAACCACCAGGGTCCTTATAAGGGAGAGGCAGGAGGGCAGAGTCAGAGGGAGAAGATATACGTGTGGAAACAGGGATCAGAAAGAAGAGAAGATGCTGGTTTTAAAGGTGGAGGGAGAGGCCACAAGGCTGGGGATACAGGTGGCCTCTAGAAGCTAGAAAAGGCAAGGAGACAGATTCTCCTCTCAGCCTCCCTCAGGAACGCAGGTGAAACTTGATCTTAGCCAAGTGAAACTGATTTTAGATTTCTGACTTCTGTGAATGTAAGGTAATAGATCTGCGTTGTTTTGAGCCACAAAACTTGTTGCAATTTGTTACAGAAGCAATAGGAACCCGATACACTATCCCAGCCTTCAAAGCAACTCAGGTATTTCAGGATAGCGCTATTACTTATATTGCTTCATAATTTTACATATCTGTATGTATATATATTCTCTATATTAGCTGCTACAACAATTAACATATTTAAATAACTTCATTTATTTATTTTCTATTTTCCCTTCAGAGATTCCATGTGGAGACTAAGAAGGCCCTTGTGGTCTCAGTTAATGAGATTTACTTGATTTATTCAATTCATAAAACACAGAGGATAGCGATGAATAAAGATAATCATAGATGTGGAAGACAGAACAGGAAAGGCCATACTGAAATCTGGGCTCTTTCAAAGCAGCACATCTGCTAGGAGATAGCATCAGAACTAAAGGAAACTAATTTGACGGTGGGGTTGTTTTTCCTTGCGAATTATTTACACAGGTGCCAATTCAGGTCATAATGAACTTTGCTCACCCCAAATCACTGAGATTGTCACATTTACTGAAAGATGCTTGACAGAAGATATGCAGGTGATCTCATGGCACCTTTATTTTAGAGTTAATTCCCGAGAAACAAATCATTCATTTTTTTTTAAGGTTTTATTTATTTATTTGGGAGAGAGAGTGAGAGAGAGAGAGCACAAGCAGGGGAAGGGGCAGAGGCAGAGGGAGAAGCAGGCTCCCTGCTGAGCAGGGAGCCTGATGTGGGGCTTGATCCCAGGACCCAGAGATCATGACCTGAGCTGAAGGCAGCTGCCCAACCAACTGAGCCACCCAGGCACCGGAAACAAAATCATTGTAGAGCAAATAATTTTACATTAAAATGGACATACCAGGGGCGCCTGGGTGGCACAGCAGTTAAGCGTCTGCCTTCAGCTCAGGGTGTGATCCCGGCGTTGTGGGATCGAGCCCCACATCAGGCTCCTCTGCTATGAGCCTGCTTCTTCCTCTCCCACTCCCCCTGCTTGTGTTCCCTCTCTCACTGGCTGTCTCTATCTCTGTTGAATAAATAAATAAAATCTTAAAAATAAAATGGACATACCAGAGTTAGTTGCTTGAAAGCAGTGAAAGGTTCACAGAGGAAGAGACTGAAGTGTGTTTTGACTAAAGAGTAAGCCCACGTGGATTAAATATAGCTTCTTTATTTTAAAAAGGAACTTTAGTAAGCAGTTTCTCTCCTTGAAATTTTAGAGGAACTTGCTGGGAGAACGAGATAGGAAGATAAGAGTGGTATCAGCATTTCTGTATGTGTATGTGTGTGTTAATGATTTTTTTCCAAAGTTAAAGTTTCATTTATTTTATGGAAACACCAGGGGAAGCACAATTTCTCCTGCACATTCCCACTTCCTTCAGCCCCTTCTCCAGCCTCAAAGGAGTGACACGATGAAGAAATCAGTGCTGAGCTCTTTATCCCAACGCCCTCAGCAGAGGGAGTGGGTGGTAGAGATTTCAGAATCCAGTGGTTCTGGAGTCGGGTGGGTGGGGTTGAATCTCACGCCCCATACAACTTTCTATGAGCTAAGCTGCAGGCAAGTCCCTTAACCTCACAGAGCCTTCCTTTCCTCCTGTGTAAAAGGAGGAAAATGATAATCAATGCCTACTTCACAGGTTTACAGCGAGGATTACATACGATGATATATGTCACATGCTTAGGGCACCGAGAGGCACATGGTCAGCATTCTATGAGCTGGTGCTGGTATTCCCCCGGAAAGGTTCCATCAGGAAAGCGGTTCTGAGCACTTCCTCATAATAGAACTGTAGGTGCTGTGGAACTCAAAGAAGGTTCCCTGTCAGCCAACAAGCTATTAGGGTATCTTGGGAGGCTAGATATATGGTAAGTTAAATAGCAAGACAGAGCAGAGTGGTATTGGGATGCAAAAATGAGAAGGCAAGTGAGCAGACAGGATGCCTCATTTCAAGAGAAAAAGTCTTCAGTAGGTATTTCAAACTCACTGCTCCAGTCCCTTTCCCTTTGGTTCCCTTGTCGCCCCAGTGTTATTTCCAGTGACAAAGGCCATTGTCCCATGCTCTGCCTTCTCTTGACCAATTATTAAGTCCACCCGATGTTATTGTCTTTAATCTTAAAATATTTTATAATAGCTTTTTCTCATCAGTGTAATTAGATGAAGTCTGGATTCTTTACCTTAATTCTAAGACAAACTCGAGTTTATTTGTTCATTTGTTTTAATGTGTCATGAATTAGGATGATGTCTTACAAATAACACTTTACATTTGTGAACCCAAATCTCAAATAGGGTTTTGCCGTTACCCAGTGGGTCTACTCAACTCCTCCAGCACGATCACCTTCTCATTCACCAAAGTGACAAATTTATGCTTGCACTCCTCCTCAAACATCCAACACCAACTTGTCTTTCCCTCCTTCTTTGATGAACTCGCCTTGTTGTTCAATAATGTAAATTTAGAAGCTGTCCCCATCTGCCCTTTAAGAAGCCTGACAATCCATATGTGTCCTGAGACATACTCTCTGTCTTGCATCTTTTGAATATTCACTAAGGGAGGTTGAGATCTAAGTTAAAGAGCTCCAGCATCTCAGTGGCTTCCCATGTGATGTGTTGCTTATCTCACATGAAATCCAGTCCAGTGGAGCTCTTGTGTGGCCTTCTGGGCAGCTTTCTTTCAAACAATGCTTAGAGATTCAGATGGCTTTCCTGTTGTGAGGCCACCTTCAGCACACGGCCTCTGTGGTCACTTTAGAGTGATGGTAGATAAGGCTTAATGGCTCTAGCTTGGAAGTGACACTTCATTTATTTCTGTGTTCCTTTTGTTACAATCACATGGCCCTCTCTAGATGCAAGACACATGGAAAGTACAGTTGTATGATCAGAAGGAGGAAGTAGCTTAGTGCATGGTTGGCTACATTGCAGATGAAATATTCTTGCTCTTATAAAATGCAAACCCCTTCACTTGTGCTCTGTGTCATATTCTTGCTCAACTTATCAGGAGCTTTACTTCTGAAATTATTGTTTCTCCTTCCTGAGCAATGTTTCTTCTTCCATTAGTTCATTACCGTTAATATATAAATATGCTGTAATACCTCCTATCATAAAACCCAAAACATTAACAAAGTACAAACCCTTGGTTCTTTCTTCCTCTTCAACTACCACCCAAGTTTCTAATAGCATTCAGACTTCTCCAAAAAGAATCCCCTGTCAGGGTGCCTTCTGTTTCCTGGCAGGATGCTAACTGATGGAGCCCCTGCTCAGCCTTTTATGGAAGGGAGAACTTGGGTGTGAAAGCTCACATTAGAAACTACAGTCCTCTATTTATATTTGTCACAATGGTGGTAGAGAATGAAAACAGTTGGAAAAATTTCAGAACTACAAATTCTGAAACCTCTAATTCAATATGGATGTGTTAGGTTGTGACAAAGAGTAACTATTTCATGCTGGGCAAAGCCAGTCCTACAATTATTACCTGTTCTCTTGCATCAGCAAATTCTATCTGCTCTACTGGATCATTACCATCAGCACTTTCTATCTTAAAAACAAAACAAAACAACAAAAGCAATAACAGAACTTTTCCTTGACCGTGCATTTCTATTTAACTACCATTCCATTCTCTAATGCCATTTAAAACTTGTTGAAGGAGTCTATACTCTTTGCTTCCTCATTGTTGCTTTCTCGTTTCTGTCCCATTCAACACAACTTCCATCTCTACTTCTCCACAGACATTGCCTGATTGGTAATAAATTTATTGGTGACTTCTCTTTTATTTTATCAACAATTATTCTCTAACTCCTGGAGTACCTGAGAGCTTTGTCGTGATTGGGGCTTCTCTAACTACGTTCCCTTCCTAGGTGATCTTATCCAAACACAAGGCTTTAAGTGCGTTTGATATACAGACATCTCTTCAACTTGTAGCTCCAGCCAAGACCACTTCCTAGAATCTAGACTCATCTATCAATTGCTAACACTTGATGTATTTACTTACTATCTAATATGCATCTCTAACTTACCATGGCCAAAGAAGAATTCTTAATGTATCCCCAGAGATCCACCAACTCATGGGGTTGTCTTCATGCCAATAATTAGTACTACTGCCCCCTAACATGGCCAATCAAAATGAATTAACCTCAATTTATATCATTTCCTCACTCCTACATTCAACCTATCAGCAAGTCATGCTAAGTTCTGTTACACGTAGCTTAAGAACATATTCTAAATCCACTTCTCTCAATATCCATTACTATCATCTAGGGAAGAGCAGGGCGGTTAATATGCTAGGTCATCACAGAAGTGCCCTAACTGGTCTTCCTCTTTCCACTTTTGTAGCAGTGGTCACCCTTAACCAGTTAGTGTGTATAAATATCAGTCAGACCATATTACTCCCCAGTTTCTCTTATCATATATAGAATGGTACCTGATTTTCTTAATCTGCTAAGAGATGCCTTGTGATGGAACCTCTTTTTTCTCTTTAGTCTCAATTCTGCCTCCTTTGTCTGTCACCCACCACATTCCAGAAACATTGGCTTTGTTTTTGTTCCTTATATGTGACAACCTCATTCCATCTGCAGGCCCTTAGCTATAGCTGCTCCCGCTTCTGAAGCATTTTTTTTTTTCCTGGCTGGCTCCTTCTTGTAATTTAAATGCCAGGTTATATGTCAGCTAAGCAAAGAGTAATTCAGTAATTATTAGTCACTGACTGATATTAATTACCAATATTAATTAATTTCTAATAATGCCACTAATGATACTACTTAGCAATAACTAATTATTGAATTTTAGTGCAATGTAACCATCCAATCACTCCCTAACATAGTTTAATTTGATGCAAGCCCTTATCATAATTAGTTAGCTTACTTGCTTATTGTGTATTTCCACCCACTAGAAAGCAAGCTGTCTGTTAATAAATATCTTGTTTTGTTATCTACTGTTTTCTCCAATGCTTAGGACAATTCCTGGAATATTGCAGATATTCAGGAAATTTTTGTTGAAAGACTAAAATGAAATTGTGTTTAATACAGTATTAATATTTTGTCCTCCAAGAAGTCCTTACGTTGGAGGTGCTTTGTCTTCATTGGATTTTTGGGAAACAGACAGTGAGATGTATAGATGAGCTGTTTTAGGAAGTAGTTGGCATTCGTGATTAGTTTTAGGATGGTGCTGTGTGTTGAACTGTGCCCTACCCCCAAATTCATATATTGATGTCGTAAGCCCTAGTACCTTTGAATTTGACCTTATTTGGAAATACGGACGTTACAGATATAGTTAGTTAAGATGAGGTCAAATGGATAGGGTGGATCCCTGATTCTGCTTCAATATGACTGGTGTCTTTATAAAGGGGAATTTAGACACAGATATCACATAACAAGAAAGCCATGCACAGATGAAGGCGGAGGTCAGTTGACGCAGCCAAAACCAAAGAACACCAAAGATTTCTAGCCAACCAAAGAAGTACAGAACAGATTCTTCTCTAGAAAATTCAGAGAGAAACATCCCTGCCAACATCTTGATCTCAGGCCTGCGGAACAATACGTTTCTGTTGTTATGTCACCCAGCTTATGGTTGTTTGTGAGGGCAGCCCTACAAAATTGGTATAAATGGTCACTCAGAGTTGTTTCAATTGGGGAAACAGGGTCAGGCTCTTGAACCCCCACATTGACTGGTCATTGGATGCAGTGTGTCAATGGAAAGGGGTAAAACCTAGAGCCAGGCACCTTTCTGTGGCTGAAGGCAAGGGGTAGAGAGATTGTGAGTAACCAGCAAACAGTACTCCCAGCACCTGAGAAAATGCACCTCTCAGTCCCGATAGGGATCTACTTGGTGCTGGGCCACTTGAATCTATTTGCCCTATACAATACGTTGATAGGCCTTGCAGGAGGCTGGCTGGTTTCTCCGGGGAACTGACCAAAGGGAAACCAGATGGATGGGCTGTAGCCCTCACTGCGGCAGCTGCTCTTGAGAACACAGTTGCTGCTCTTTGTCTTCTATGACCTACACAAGATTCTTCTGCCCTTGCCTATCAACACTGCTGGCCCAGGGGCTACCGAGAAAGTCCCCAGGGCATCCCTAGGGCCAAGTCAACTCTTTCCTGTTCCCCCAGCAGCCCTACCTCCTTCTGCTGATCAGGTTCAATACTCAGCCAGTTGGGTTCCACCTTCCATTGCCTGAGGAACCTGAGTTAATCAGAGAGCGGCTGCACCATCAAGTCCAATGGGATTCTCACTGTATTTTCCCTGTAAGATCGTTCCTTCTTTGGGAACCACAGGAACTTTGTGATGGTGGGAATGTGCTTTAAGTCTACACTGTCCATATGCTACCAAGCACTGAAGTGTGGCTAATGTACCCAAACAACTGAATTTCTAATAGATTTTATTTTAATTTAAATTTAAATAGCCACAGGTGGGTAGTAGTGGGTAGTTGTGGCCATGTGGTGTCCTGTCACTTGTCTCACTACGTCTAGGGCTTGATCCACTTTTCCTGCTCTCCAGCTACAGGAGGTGAGATTCTCTGCACAGGCTTCCAAGGAGGCTTGCAGACCTCACTTCTCCATGTATTGCGGATCAATTACCCTCAGCCTTTCCTTGTCTTTTCCCAACAGCTTGACCTTCCGTAGCACTGATCTGGTTTTCCTGTCCTCACAGTGACCTTCAAATGCCTGAGATGAGGTATCTGCTAGTGTTTCTTATCTTTCCTTTTAGAAGAAAATACCATAGATTCAAATGAGACCTCTGGTATGCCCTTCCCTGTTTCCATTTCATTTCATTTCATGTCCAGAGAAAACTAATCTCATGAAATCAATGTCACTATGTCCTTGTAGAATATCATCTATCATATTTAACAATTGATATAAACGGTACCCAATGCTATGCATCCTTTTGGGATTCACTTTTTGAACTCGACATTGTGTTTTTGAGATAGCTACTTGAATAATACAACAATGCGTTTATCTGCCCATATTTGATGAACAATTTAGTTATATACAATATTGCAATGAACAGTCTTATCAATATCTCCTTCTATATATATATATACACACACACATATATATTGAATATATAAATTCCTCTAGAGTATGAAATGAGAATGGAATCACTTCTTCAGTACAATACAAGCTTATAGGATTTGGCGATTTATTGCTACACATGATGCAGGCTCACAGTCCTATCAGCAATGTGAGAAATAATGTTTAGAATCCTTATCTACAACTAATATTATCAGACTTCAATATTTTTTCTATTCCAACAGGTTAAATATATCAATTATTTAAACTTGTTCTTCTCTGATTTTTAGTGAGATTGAATATCTTTCCATTTGAACATTAGGCATGTGTTAAATTGCCTATTCTTATCCTTTATGCATTTCCCTATTTTTTGTCTTTATTAATTTACAGGAGTTATTTTTTTATGTATAGAATACCAAACCTCTGTTGTTTACATGGACAGCAAATATATATTCCTTGTCTGAAGTTGTCTATTCAGTTTACTAATTGAACCTTTTTTTACACCATTGTGAAATAGTCACATTTATCACTGCACCGTTATTATCATTATCATGGGGTTACTGTTTGTAGTTTTGGTGTCCTGCTGAGCAAATTCTTTCCCTCAGAGTCATAAAAATACCCACTTATCGTCTCTCCTGAGCATTTAAAGAGAAGGTTGTAAGTTTTGTTTGTTTGTGGCTTAATTGCTTCATTTATTTTTATGTACACTTAAATAAAAATGATTAGATCTACAACCTACTTGAAATTGATTTTGTTGTCTAGAGAGTGTGGTAGGGCTCAGATTTTCTTGTGGATAAATAGTTATCCAAACATCATCTATTTCACTGCTCTTTCTTTCTCCACACATCTGCAATTCTCTTGCTACCATAGATTTCATTTCCATAGAAGCATGGATCTGGGCTCAGTGCTATTCCAATAATGTATTTTTTTTTAAACCTGCAGCAAAATCACCGGGAGTAGAGGGAGCAGTAAGGTTCTTCCCATTTCTTTAAACTAAGAAACATCAGGATGCACTCGGATTTTGTTGATTTCACGTGTAATTATTAAACCTTCCATTCAGGGTACATGTTGCGGAGCCAAAACTCTGACTAGAAATAGAATATTTGCAGAGAGAATAACACCCTCTGAAGATATCTCCTACACTTACCCCTCTGATTTATGCATTTCGTTCTTTAAAACATTCTCATCCCATTGCCACTCAAACACAGTGAAAGGTTTGTAAAAGATTTCATGTGAGTTGATGCTTTTCTTTTTAGTGCAGCATAGAGTGGAATAGGATGAAATCTTACTTGTATAGAACAGAATTTTAAAATATTATGTCTAAATCAATCAAGAGTATATAAATAATAATAAAAGATACAACACAGACATCTATGAAAACTAAATATGTTTTTATCAAATAAATTCCTACAGTATAGTAAATAACCTGACATTAACGCAGTCTTCAAACCTTGCCAAAAAAGTTTGTTGGCTCTTTTTTTTTCAGTGTAGTTGATATACAATGTTAACATTAGTTTCAGGTGTGCAACATAGTGATTCAGTATCTTTATATGTAATAAATGTCATCATACAACACTATTACAGCACCATCAACTATATTCCCTATGCTGTGCTTTTTATTCCTGTGACCTATTCATTCCATAATTGGAAGACTGTGTCTCCCAGTCCCTTCCACCCATTTTGCCCATTCCCCCAACCCCTCCCTTCTCTCTGGCAATCAGTTTGTTCTCTCTATTTGTAGGTCTGATTCTGCATTTTGTTTGTTTGCTCATTTGTTTTGTTTCTTAAATTCCACATATAAGTTAAATCATATGGTATTTGTCTCTCTCTGTCTGACTTACTTCACTTAGCATAATATCCTCTAGGTCCATCTGTGTTGTTATCGAATGGCAAGATCTCATTCTTTATTATGGCAGAATAATATTCCATTTTTTAAAATATATACCACATCTTATTTATCCCTTCATCTATTGATGGACACTTGGGTTGCTTTCATATTTGCTATTGTAAATACAGGAGTGCATATATATTTTTGAATTAGTTTTTTCATATTCTTTGGATAAATACCAAGTAGTGGAATTGCTGGATCATATGGGAGTTTCATTTTTAAAAAAGTTTTTGAGGAACCTCCATACTGTTTTCCATAGTGACCATACCAATTATATTCCCATGCACAGTACATGAGGGTTCCTTTTTCTCCACATCCTTGCCAGCACTTGTTATTTCTTATCTTTTCGATTTTGGCTGTTCTGACTGGGCAAGGTGGTAACTCATTGTGGTTTTGACTTGCATTTCCCTGATGATGAGCGATGTTGAGCAACTTTCCATGTGTTCGTTGGCCATCTGGATGTCTTCTTTGGAAAAAATGTCTATTTAGAAAAAAATACATTATACCCACTTTAATCAGACTATTGGGTTTTTTTGGTGTCGAGTTGTAGAAGTTCTTTATATATTTTGGATATTAATCCTTTATAAGATACGTCATTTGAAAATTTCTTCTCCCATTCAGTAGATTGCCTTTTTGTTATGTTGATAAAAATGTGATTGATGGATGCAGTATAATTCACTTGAAGTTCAAATATATTAAGGCTTCAAAGTACTGTTATTTATTAGTTGTTTTAGAAGAAAGTGCCATAACATAGGGAAATCCATTGTCAGACAAGCCCATTACAAATAACCTTCCGTTTTAGTCCAAAATGTCACTGAAGCATATCTAAATCAGTTTTCAAAATCATTCACCTTTATTACTTTCATTTAATAGGATCCCAAGGATGTGATTTTAGGAAAAGACCCTAATATTATTTCCTATTTTACTGATGGAAAAAATGGAGATACCAAAATACTTATGATTTGGAAAAGACTACACAGATGTGATTTGGTAGAAGTTAGTGTTTAATTTTTTCCTCTTGGTCTTGCTTATTTTAGAACTTACATTTTTGTCATCTTGCCTCTGGTATTAATCATATTTTCCTTACCTATAAAAATGAATGAATATCTCCTGCTTGCCTGAACCATAAAATTATACCTTTTAATAGCTAAGAAAATAAGATATTTTCACAGTAATCCTTCAATATTTCTACCAGAATAAATGTTCCATTTACTCATTTTCATTTAAACAAATCAAATAAAGTATAACAAATAATTTATTCCTCTCCAAGCTGACTTTGGTGTGTGCATACCCCCCTGGACCTTTTGCTTATTTCTTCTATTTCCCCATTGGTCAACATGTTGCCCTTTTGCACTTCTAATAACTGACATATTGAAGAAGGAAATGCAGTAACTATTTGATTCTTGTTGCCAAGGCTAATAAAAGTCACTCTAGTCGAATGTTGATGCATTTATGTAAAATGAGCTTTTTTTTTTAATTACCAGTGAATTTATTTATCATAGTATCCCTGTCCTCCATTACCACGAGTAACAAAGTTGATGCTCATTTAATTATCTCGTTCAGAAATGCAGGTCATTCCAGAGCTAAACTCCTATAAGTAAGAGAAATGGATATTGCTGTAATTAAATAGCTAAATTGGCAGAGAGTGTAGTATACAAGATAAATTAGGAAGCAATTGACAGTAAGTACTATTTTTTTCTCTGACACCAGAAACACAGCATGAAGAAAGCCAATTAAATCGAACATCTCATCAACCTATTAACAAGTATACAATTACACTTCAGGGTTTATTTTTCCAACATTTGATTTAAAGCACAGTGTTAGAGAAGTGAGATATATATATATATATATATATCTCCATATTTTGACTTGACAGCTCATACCTAAATAGCCGGTTACTACTTATCCTGGGAATTTAAAACAAATTAAGTGAGACCCTAGAAAGATGTCTGATACACTAGATAAGAGTGTACGTACTATAGCTCTTTAGGTACTACATGGTCTTCAGACCGTTCCAGAGAATTAAAACTGATTTGGAGGGGCACCTGGTGGCTCATCAGTTAAGTGACTGACTCTTGATTTCAGCTCAGGTCATGATCTCAGGGTCCTGGGATTGAGCCCCGCATGGGGCTCTGTGCTCAGCATGGAGTCTACTTAAGGGTCTCTCTCCCTCTTCGTCTGCTCCTCTTCTCTCTCTCCCTCTTTCAAATAAATAAATAAAATAAAATAAAAACGATTTGGAATCCGAGTGATTTTGTGCTAAATATGTACTTTCTTGGAACTCCACAGCCCTAACTCTTCTATTGGTCTTATACTCACGCACTTCATTCATTAGCCTTCCCGGTCTGCCTCTTGAAGTCATTTGGGTGTATTACTGCCCGTTCTAGATAATTTGCATCTTCACTAAATACTTCAAAGCCTCAACTGCTGTTTCTTTGGGGGCAATTGCTGCAATCACAGCTCATCATTTGATCTACCTGAGGTGTCCTTTTCATAGCCAGAAGATCAGAGCAAAGAATTACATATTAGAATATGCCTTAAAGAAATAAAAGGTCCAGGAAAGAAAAAAAAAAAAGTAAAAATAGAGATAGTTTCTTTTCCCTCTTTCAATTCTTCCAAAGCAAACTAGACAAAACAAATTCACTTATCCCCTGAAGAAAAAATAGATAGTACAATTAAACACTTATCTGTACCCCCGCCAAATCTGAAAGATGTTTCCTATTGTCTTAGCCATGTCTCAGTTGTGGGTATCATCCTTAACCCTGAGGCTGTGAGACAAGTAAGACACTCATTCATGCAGTCGTCATTCCATCATGCAGCACATTCTGTTTGACATGAATGGGTTTGTGGGTATAGCATCATGAGTAACTCTGGCTTCATGAAATGTACAGTCTATTTAGAAGGCCACATATAAGTGAAATGATTACATACACACGCACACGACAATGTAAGTGAAATGATTACATACACATACATGCACACAAGACAGCTGTGCCAAATGTTCAAGTGGTGCGTGGTGCTCTGAGAGCCTAATAGGGACGTTTGACTCAGTGAAGTGGGCAAAGCTTCCTTAGAAGGTAATACCTGAGCTGAGATTTTAAGGATGAATAAGTATTAAGTAGCTAAAGTTAGATGTTTAGATGAATAGGCATTAATGGGCTAAGCAAAGAATTTGGATCTTTATCATTCAAGTAATAGGGAATAACTGCTGAACTATAACAGAGGTGACAGAATTTATCATTTTATTTTGCAAAGGAACAGTATGACCACGAGGTGGAAATAAGCCCGAGTACCTGTAGCTGGGCTGACTGGGATGTTCCGGCTTTAGTTCGGGTCAGAGAGGGCTGCTGCTTGGCACTGGTGGGTATGGCAGAAGCGAGGATTTAGAAGATACAATTCACAGGATCTTGTGCTGCAGTGAAAAATGAAAGGAAGGGTTGGTGATAGGAAAGAGTTAAGAGTGACATCTGGTCTCTGACTTTTTCAACGGAAGTTTTTGCTTTCATTCTTTGAGACGGGGAGTGCTAGAATGGGACCAGGATTTTCTTGGAGGGAGGTTGAGCTCATACATGTGGTCTTTTGAACATGTTTAAACATATTCTCAAAGATCTCAGTCTGATGAAGAACACAGACAAATAAACATACATTTACAATAAATGCCACAGGTGCTGCAATGAATGTGTGCCACAGTGCTGTGGATGACAGGTCAGGAATGACAAGTTTATCCTTAAGGCTTGGAGAAGTTCTCACAGTGAAGGTACCACCCTACCCAGGATTTGAAGGGTAAATTAGGGTTTGCTGAATGGCTAAATGAAAAAGGGGTTAAGTGTGGGAAGGAAGCACTGGGGCAGTAGAAACACTGGACATAGTGCATGGAAAAGAATAAAGGCATGGAAGTACCCAGTGTGTTCAGAAATGATGACGTATTCCATGTGTCTGAAGGGCTTTTGAAGGAATAGCAGAATAGGAGGCTGAAAACGTTGGGTAAAATATCAAAATCCTTAAATATGTGGAGTCCCTGTGATTTATTTTCTAGACTGGCATACTTTTCGGAGTGAGGGGGACGCTATCAGTAATTATGAGAAGGCAGTTGGTATAAAGCAGACAGGGCTGTAAGTCACTCTGCACTCTCTCAGGGGCTGACTCTTATGTACCACAGGGAGTTGTCAGAGGTCTTTTAAGGGAGGCAGGGAAATAATCAGAAGCAGATTTTGGGAAGGTTGGTATGGCATCTCTGTGGAGGTGGATATGGAATTTGCCTGGTCTTTTGAAATCTAAATTATTATTTTATATCCAAGTCTTATTTACCCTTTGGCTATTAAATAGTTTTCCAGGTTCCATTTATTTTAATTAAACAAAATTTAACTTTCATTTAAAGTGACAGGATGATTTATTCAAGTTTTAACTAGATAAGAAAAGATGTGTATGGAAATTTGCATGAATCTCCAGATATCTGGAGAAGACAACATTTTTTTAACCTGCTTTAGGTTTTTATATTATGTATTTTTTAAAAGATTTATTTATTTACTGTAGAGAGGGAGAGAGAGAGCCTGTGAGCAAGGAGGGGAGGAGGGACAGAGGGAGAGAAAGAATCTCAAGCCAACTCCCCACTGAGCACAGAGCCCAACTCATGTGGCTTGATCCCATGACCTGGGCCAAAATGAAGAGTTGGACACTTAACCAACTAAGCCGCTCTGACAACCCCAAGGTTTCTATATTCTTTTATAATTCCCCATTTAGGTCCACACTAATGTATTTTTTCTACTCATTCTTTTTTTTTTTTTTTAATTAAGTAGACTCCACCACCAACATGGGGCTTGAACTCATGACCCTGAGATCAAGAGTTGCATGCCCTACTGACTGAGCCAGCCAGGTGCCCTTCCACTTAACTCTTCAAAACCACCTTTTTGCCCATCTTTAGAGCAAGGCTCTATATTTCTTGAATACCTTTGTTCTTTTTTCACTGTTTCCCTCTATAATCTATCTTCTGCCATAATTCTGGGATTTTTTTTTAAAGATTTTATTTATTTATGTGACACAGAGACAGCCAGTGAGAGAGGGAACACAGCAGGGGAGAGGGAGAGGAAGAAGCAGCCTCCCAGCCGAGGAGCCCGATGTGGGACTCAATCCCGGAATGCTGGGATCCCGCCCTGAGCCAAAGGCAGATGCCTAACAACTGCACTACCCAGGCGCCCCTCATTCCGGGATATTGTAGCATCACACAGATGCTGTTGTGCTCTGTGTGTCAGGCCGAGGCTGGAAGGGGGAGAGAGGACTGTTGAGCAGAGGGAGAAACCAGAATCAGGACCAGATAATCCAGGGTGAGTGAGTAGATGCACTGAACACACAGAAGTGTGGATAAACAGCAAACTAAGTCAAGACATATTAATGAATGAACTTTTGAGAACTGTATATACCTTGTCCAGAGAAGGAGCTGAGAAAAGCAGCTGGGGACTTCATATGGCTTTGAAGCCCACAGTTGGATGGGCATGTATATTTCAGTTAGAATATTTGCAGAAAATTGACAGTTCCCCAAATTTTTCAATTTCAGTAAATTTCATCTCTATTCCCTCAGCGTCCCTCACTCATGGTGCCACCAGGGACCTTGTCGACCTTCATGATTTCTCCACGGAAGCTTCCCTCCTCTTACCGTTCTCTCCTTTTTCCTATTCCATATGCCTGTCTCTCCCCTCCTCCCTCCCTGTTCCTCCAATCTATCAGCTGCCATGTGTGTACCTAATTTCAGGTACACACCTCTTCTTACAGATAGTCATTTTGTCAATTGTTCTGCAGCATGTCTAGGCCATGCTCTATAATGGCTACTTGATTTGCTTTTCATTGCCCTCAGAGGTCCGATCCCATCGTCCAAGATGGCCTCCCTTCCTACCCCCAGGAAAAGAGAAAGAAGCAATTTGATTTCAATTTTTAAAAGTTTTTCCTCTTCTACCTCAAAATTCCCCAGTGTCATTACTACTAATTACTCTACCTTCCTAGTTAAACTGCCCCCTTTCTTACAATATGATATGATTTCTGTCTCATAATGCTAAGCGAAATAAGTGGTGATGGGTATTAAGGAGGGCACGTATTGCATGGTGCACTGGGTGTTATACACAAGTAATGGATCATGGAACTTTACATCAAAAACTAGGGATGTACTGTATGGTGACTAACATAATATAATAAAAAATATTAAAAAAATATCTGATTTCTGTCTTCACCTCTTCCATTTTTCAGCACATCAAGTAATATTCCTTTTAGCATTTTACTGATTTGAGCTGTGCTATCTTATTATTTCAGTAAATAAGGTTGTTCATGTCTTTGCCACATTTCCAGAGAAGCTTTGGCTTCTCTCCCGACTGAAGTGAGAATTATCATGATAAAATATATGACAACAGGTTCTGTTCAAGTTCAAGAGAAAGGAAACATATGGATAATTGACAACACGCATATATTACATACACCAGGACCACGCTGGAGAAGCCAATTCTCTCAACTACAGACATTGGTTTTATAAAAGATAAAGCCAATTCTCTTTTAAGTCAGTTTAGGAAAATAGACAATTTGAGCAAATATATTTATTCTCAGTATAAAGGTATTTTCTGCAGTCAAGTTTGTTCCCCAAATAATTTTTGATTATCCTTTAGACAAAGCAGCATCGCTAAGAGGTATTTTAACATCTGATCTGCCCATGGAACTGACATACAGCTGTTTGGAGCACAGTGTGATAGTTTGCTAAGTGAGGCAAAGGTCAAGGCAAGTGTCTATGGCAGGATCTGAACCTGGGCGGGGCGGGAGGGGGGAGGTTACCTGGACAGAGCAAAGAAGGCAGAGTAGAGCAGAAACCAAAGTGGTTGGGATGAGTTCCAGGTCTCCTGACTTATTCCCAGAGATTCGTAGTCTTATCCTCTATACTCAAGCTGTCTCTCTCTTCTCTTTACTGCCCCTCCCACTAAGGAAGATCCCCCATTATTTGCAGTAAAGGATTTTGAAGATATCGTTAAGAAACTTCATTTTTGCTTCAAAAAGTTTATGATATCAAGATAGACTCCCAGAGACATGTTGATGTCCAACTCTATTCACTAAAGGTTACTCTAAGAGCTGGAAATATTTTCTTGGTGAAAAAATACAGTTCACTTCTCTCATACATCATTTTATGAAAACATTACAAAGTTTAATACATTTCAACTGCCTTTTTTTTTTCCTGGAAACATATCATAATGCTGGCCTTTGTGTTTAGTATGAGAAACCCCTTTCATGATTCCCACTGGGTCCCAGTTTTGTGTAGAGGAGACTTGAGTAAAACCATTTCCTGCAGACCGTCCCCACTCAGCTCCTTCCTCTATAGTCTCACACGTGGAGAGATCACCCACTCTTCCAGATTCACACTCCATGGCTACACACATAGAAAGTCCCAGCCTTCACATCGCATGAAATGTCCACTCTAAGGTCTCAAAGTATACATTGGACCTTTACACTTCTATGTAATCCTTTCTTCATAAATCAGTATACATAAAATTAGTCCCCATGCTCGCCCTATTAGTGGGTCCTACAAAATTATGAATTGTATTTCCTGATGAAAATGCTGACACACAGGTATTTATTTAAACACATTTAGTTGGATAATAAATGATAACATTTGTTTCATCCGGACAGCTGAAAGATCTGGGGCAGGTTACTCCTGAGGTTTGGCTGTGCAGCTCCCCACAGCCTCCTGAACCCTGAAGCCAAATTGGGTCTACATCCTGCTGGAAGCAGTCTGTGTGAAGTGAGTTGGTCAGGCGTGAGGAGCAGCCTCGTGGTATCAAACCAACTTTTGTGATCAAATGCTCTTGATATTGGATAAAGAGGCTACTTAGAAGCTTAGTGCTTTTTCCCTCCAAAGTTACTCCTCTATTCTTAAAAAATAAAATAAAATAAAAACCTCTTGCACATTTGCACCAGATTGAAAGTTAATAGAAAGTTCTTCCTCTAGGTATCTCTTTAGGTGAATCTGCCTCATATGCTCCAAATTAGATTCTCTCCTCAATTTCCTTGTCTTTTCTAAGGATATTACCATTTTCCCAATTACTTTCACTCAAAACCTTGGAGTTCTCTCTGACAGATCTCTCCTTTTCTCAGTATGTCAAAAAATTTAAAAAAATTCTTACTGTTCCCCCTGACACCTTCTAAACCCAGGCCTACGGTGATTCATTTTTATTCCGCTCAGCAAACTATTTGACTGGATTTCAAGAATATTGTCCCCACACCAAAACTCATCTTTAATTATGACACCAAAAAGTATCTCTCAAGCAACATGTCACTCCTCTGCTGAAAAATCTAAATTGTCTCTCTATAACATTTAAAATCAAGACTCTCCTTGCAAAGGTCTCTACATTCTCTCTTTGCCGGGTTTTCTATCTTATTTTCTAGTTTTATCCAGTGTGAAGCCTCCAGTCTGATAGGGCCAGTATCTTTATCCTCCTTGAATCCTGTTTTGGGGTTTGTTTGTTTGTTTGTCTTCCTTTTCTTTAAATTCTTTTCATTTTTCAGTGCCCTGGTTCTATACTATCTCAAATTTCAAGCTTAGACAGCAAGCTTGGTTTTCAACATCTCTCATCTCCTGCATTAACCCCAGCCCTATTCTAAATAGGCACTAATTATATCCTAAACAGGTGTTATTGTTACATAGTGAAAAGCTGCCTGAGAACATAAAGTTTACCCTGGAGTCAGCTGGGTCTTGGAGACCTCCGGCTTGCTACGTTACTCCTGGTGACCTGCCTCCCAGCCTTCTTGGTTTCTGAGCCACAAGCTCTACTCTCCTTTTACAAAATCTGACCACATATAAACATGAAATTCCTTGTGGTTCTTCCTTTTGGTCCCTATTTCTGATTCAAATCTAGAAACACAGTCCTACCCTAAAACTGTGCCTAATGTGGATTCTGTTGGGCATAACAACTCAGTAGGAACATATGAAAGTTTTCCTGTGGCCAAGATGGGCTGAAGTCTCTAGGACGGACACAGATTCATTGAAACAGACAAACAAACCAACAAACCCTAAGTCAGTTAATATCTGAAGCAACATATCAAAATGAGGTGAAACTAGCTTAAATCTGGTTTCCTCATACAATCTGGTTATTGAGAATCTCAGACTAAAATTATAAGCTTAAATTTTGGCAGAATTCCTTTAACATGAATATTGTGTATTGGTAAACTTTCTGAAGGCAAGAACCAGCCGTTGTTTTTGTTATTGTTTTTTTTTTTTCCGTGTCTTCACAAGCCCTGGCACAAAGCACAATATCCTTTAATTATTTTATATTTTTATATTAGTTATGTAAGACAGGGTTTGGCAGTATGCAGCCAATAGACAAAATCTGAATTGCTTCCTGTTTTTATAAATAAAGTTTTATTGGCATACAACCATGACCAATAACTTATATAGTATTGTTTGCAAATTGTGCCCTCTTTTTCCCAAGGATTGCAAAGTTGAGTAGTTGTGACAGAGACCATGTGGCTGCAAAGTCTGAATTGTTTACTCTCTGGCCTTTTAGAGAAAAGTTTGCCTCACCCAGTTACACGAACACACCATGACAAAAATGCCTATAATACTGATAACCTTCTGACATTGAAATGATCTATCACAAGACAGCAATTTTGAGTTGGCAAGAGCAAAATGAACAACAGTGCAAATAATCCCTCAAGAACTAGAGCAAATGTATCCTCTTCTGTAAGGTTTTCCCTACTATTCCAGCAAAGTAAGTTGTCCCCTCCTTTGTGCTAGAAAATATCATTATAGCAAAGAGACATTCATGGTTGTTTTAGCATTCGACTTTCTAATTATGCTGTTTCCGGGAGAAGGAGTCTATTTTGTTCATCTTTACTCCTTCTGATACTTACAAATAGAACTAAGTAAATGCTAGGTGCTCAATAATTGTTGGTTCAGGAAAAAGATGAATGGGTAAGTTACTGTAAGTAAGAAACTACAATCTAGTGAAGGATTGTTTTCAACATTTCTCTTCATTTTATCTCTTAAGAATTTTGGGAAATATTCTCAGTAAATGGGCTAACCTGGCACAGTTAGAAATGGTGACACAATCGTATTTGTAAACATTACCTGAAGACACGACAAAGGTTGAAATTACTGATAGTTTCATTATAAAATAGATATTAAAAGGTTAATAGATAAACTCAATTAATTGAAAGTATTATATCTGTGGGATAATTACTGTCTTATTTTAAAATAGCAGTGTTGTCTTTATGAAGCAGGTATGCTATAAATATCAAAGATAGGCATGGGTTAGGATAGAATATTGTTTTATCTTGATACGGGAAACCTAATGCTCCTATGAATTGGGTCATTTGGCAAGTTTCAGTAGTTTTATTCACTAGTTAACCTCTATATTTTTTAATCATCAATATCTGATCATCGATCATATATCAGAATTATGTGCATTTACATTAAAAAAATTATTGGGGCACCTGGGTGGCTCAGTTAGTTAAACATCAGACTCTTGATTTCGGCTCAGGTCATGATCTCAGGGCCGTGGGATCCTGTCCTGTGTCAGGCTCCGTGCTCACCAGGGAGTCTGCTTGAGGTTCTCTTCCTCCCTCACCGTCTGCCCCTCCCCTCAGCTCCAGCGTGTGTGCTTTCTCTTTCTCAAATAAATAAATACATCTTAAAGAAAAACTGATCCAATAACTCTTTGAAGTAATAAACATGCTTAGTTCTCTTTTGTGGGTTAGGAAACTTTTACAGGGGCGCCTGGGTGGCTCAGTCGTTAAGCATCTGCCTTCGGCTCAGGGAGTGATCCTGGCGTTCTGGGATTGAGCCCCACATCAGGCTCCCCCGCTGGGAGCCTGCTTCTTCCTCTCCCACTCCCCCTGCTTGTGTTCCTTCTCTCACTGGCTGTCTGTCTCTCTGTCAAATAAATAAATAAAATCTTTAAAAAAGAAAGAAAAAAAGAAACTTTTACAAATATATATTTTGCCATAGGTGGAGTAGCTAGGAGGTGAGAGACCAGATCTTGTTATCAGCATTTGCTTTTTCCTGTAACTGACCACCAAGGTTAATTCAGTTAAATCATTTAATCTTCCTGGAACGGTATGTGTCCCTTTATTAGTCAACGCGTATCACTACTCAAACTGCAAAATTGGTGTTTTCATTTTCTATTGCTGTCATAACAAATTAATGCAATTTCAGTTATTAAAACACACACACACAAATTTATTATCTCAGATCTCTAGGTCAGAATGCTGGGTCCAGTGCGGCTCAGCGAGATTCTTTGCTTAGAATATCACAAGGTCAATTTTCTGTAATTCATGCATTCTTTCTGGAGGCTCTGGGCATGAATTTGCTTCCAAGCTCATTCATTCAGATTGTTGGCCAAATTCGGTTCCCTGTGGTTTTGGAACTGAGGACCCCATTTCCTTGCAGACTGTCAGCTGAGAGGCTCTCTCAATTCCTTATGGCCACCGGTGCTCCTAGTAACATGGAAACCCCCAATCCCAGACCCACTCAACTTCAGATCAGCAGCAGCTCCATGGAATCCTTCTCATGTTTGAATCATCTCCCTGACTTCACCTTTTGTCACTGGCCGGAGAATTCTTCCTCTTTTTAAGGGCTCACGGGATTAGATTAGACCTACCTGGATAATCCAGAAAACCTCCCTATTTTAAGGTTCATAGCTTTAGTTACACACTTTGCCCTGTAGTGTAACATATTCACAGGTTCCAGGGATTAGGGAATATCTTTGGGATAGACATCTTTGGGAGCCAACCTGCCTGTCGCACTTGGCATGACACCTTTCTTAGAGAATTCTTTGAAGGTATATATGTCACCACTGGCTTAATTGTGCTGTAATAGCAACCTCAAAATCTCAATGGTTTATGAAAACATGACTATGATTTTATCAAAGTTTAGTTGATGTTCTGCCTGCCCTGAATCATCATCTTCTTTTTTTAATTTAAATTCAATTAGCCAACGTATAGTACATCATTAGTTTTTGGTATAATGTTCAATGATTCATTAGTCGTGAATAACACCCAGTGCTCATCATATCACATGTATCATCTTCTATCTAGGACCCAAAGTGACAAAGCATCCTTTATCTGGAACATTGTCAGTGATCATGGCAGAGTAAAAGGGGCATAACGAGCCACCTAATGCTTTTGCCTGGAAATGACACACATCACTTCTCGCATGTTACTGGCAGAAGCCATTCTCTTGGTTTGTGTAACCCCTGACCTTCACCTTTGGTCTAGAGAAAGCCAATGTAAAGAGGAATATGGGATATTTGATACAAAATGATATAATATGTGACAATATGTACAACTTCTTGTCATTGCTTGATCTTCTGTTTGACTAGTTCTCAAACTACCCATATTGATTCTTACTGTTAGGAGACCATACATAATATCATAAGGGTGTTTTCATTCCCAGTACTGAGATTACATGTAGACTATTGATAGCTAGGCAGTGCCAAGGGGGTAAAACAGGTAACAGAAGGAATGCCTTTGGTAAGAACACCAAGTAAGCCAAAAATTATGAACATATTGTAAGGAAAGCAAAAAAGGGGTCTTGCTTATATTTTCCAAAGTTCTACATAGAAATAAAACTAGATAACGGCAAGAAATAATGGAGGAAATACGGATCACCTTCCAAATTAAAGACATTTTAAATGTGAAGGATTAACGTTGAATTGTGTTATATGTTATCTAAACAATCTTCCCATCTTAACTTTCGAAATCAGCACAACATTGCTCTAATCTTTAAATAAATACCAGTTTTTCTTTACAGAGGAAAAAAAATCCACAAAGAGTGTCTAACATTTATTTAGCATCTCCCTTGAGCTTTATCCATTAGAATGAAAGTTCTTGCTTTCTCTTTTTGCTTTGCACCAGGCACAGCTGGTATCATTCAAACCTTATAGGACTAAGACTGTGCATATGGTCGACATGGGTAGGGTGGCTGAGGGAGCCAGGAGCTAGAAGCCTGTCTGCAAAGTTGCAGGTTGCCATGAGGGAAAGACATTGAGGGGAGAAGCTACTGTATATGTTTCCATTACCATTCATTTATGCATTAATCCATCCTATAAACAATTAATGTCCCAGTATTATACGGAAGACTAACATATGCAAGTTTTTTATGGAGGTTACAGAGATATCTAAGAAACTGTTTTGGACTTAAGACATTTTACCTGTGCTCTTTTGGGCTCCTTGGGACATTATGTCAATGTCAGCAATTCAGCTGACTTTTACATTATGCAGATCATTGTTAAATATTTGTTAACTCTCACCTTCTTGTGCACACTTGTAGTTTAATGGTGCCCCCTCTTTGAAATTCTGATTTCTCTAATAACTCTAAGTGATGAAGCCCCACCTCTTCTTCACTCCTTTAGGCCTCCTTTTCAGGCACCTGTTACAACACCTCTGCATGACTTGTGGAGTTATATGTACTATCCTCCTGCCCTGTAGTGAGAGCTCACTTAGGGCAGGGGAAGAGTCCCCCACACCCTGTTGCAATCCACATCTGGTTCTGGCAAAGTATCTTGTACTTAGAAACAACAATAACACCAACACAGCAGCAGCAACAAAGTCAAACTGAACTGCACGTATATGGAATGAAATTCTATAGTAATGAAAAATTTTAGAGAGGTGAGCTATGTCTAGAAGCACTATCAAATCAAAAGAAATAGTAAGTATAGGTCATAGTCAGATTTTTGGAATTAAGCTATATAGAATAGTGTTAAATATCAATGAGAATGGGGTACAAAATTATGGTCTGCTTCTTTTGAGTTAAAGATGTAGAGTAAATTCAGATGTTGGAATGCCAGGTTAGAGAAGAAATGATCTCTTTTTAAAGATTTAAGTTAAGACTTAGCAGCATTTTATCAAACCCAAGATTAACCCAAAGAGTAGACACATGCAAAGACACAACATTTCCTAGACAAGGTGTCTTAGCCTGGGATTCCCAGAATATGCGTCCTGAGGGAGAGGGTTTATGTGTTACTACTTTTTTGGAAACTCCAACCCAGAAAGCAGAAGTGGGAGGTAAGTGTACTGAGACAAAGGAGAAGAGAGAGCCATCACAAAGATGAGTTATAGCACTGGCCACTTCTGTGACTGACTGCTTGGTATGAGGGCACCACACAGCTCAGGACCATCTCAGAGGGCAAAGGGGGATTTATCTAGTAACCCCTTTAGCTACTTTACCTACCAACCCCCTTTTCCAATTGGCTAAATGTTCATCTTGCAGGACACTAAGCTCTGAACTTCCAGGTTGTGATGGTGTGAGAGAGCATGAGCACCAAGCAGGATCCCGAAGCAGCATTGCAAGGGAAGCCTGTGGTGGTAGGCTAGACACATGCCAGGAAGACAAGATATAAGGTCCTGTTTGACTGCACTCTGTGGAGTCAAAGCCCACTAACAGCCAGGACAAGAGAGGGGAGGTCAGGAGCCTAAGAGGCATCTGAAAATTGGCTTTGGGACTTGGCTGGAAGAATGTACTTAGGATTCATTGCCCACCCTTTCAAGCTCATGTAGTCTATGAACACGAATCCCTTCCCTCAATCCTCCAGATTTTAGAAGGAGAAAATTCAACTGGATCTTCAGAACATATTTCTAAATGAAAAAGTTGCAGGTTCTGTATTTAAGGTGAATAAAGTTTATGCAATTTTAAGTAGGTGTTTTATCAGCTCTTTAGTTCATAGAAACAAGCTAACACTTTTCACTTGGAATGAGGTCCAACAATAACTTCCTTAATGACCAAATGGTGAGAAAATAATCCATGTAAAAGAAAACTCTTGCTATTTTAAGACCTATAAGAAAATCTTGATTGTTAAGGATAAATGTAACTGTCACTTTAAATATTGCAACTTACAGTGGTGACAAGCAGGTTTGCTCACAGTGTGCTCTATGTTTTTTTAAAATTCTGTCTTTTATTAATTGTTGAATGTGTATTGACAGGTAGAGTCCTGTGCTCAGCCTATTTTAAAGGTAATAATAAATATGCCATTATCTTAGAAGATTTTGCAGTATAATGGAGAGCAGATAACTAAGCAAGCAGTTACAAAACAGTATGCAAGTGATCTGGTAGGAGTGAGTAAAGGGAATAGGTGTCAGTAGATGGGGCACCAATTCCTGGCTATTAGATCCTAAGACAGGACCCTAGAGGAGCTGATAGCCAAGCAGAACTTTAAAGAAAAGCTGGAGCCTAACCGCTGTTGTCATTGAGGACGGAGAACTGGGAGATCTCTTTGGAGAGAAGGAGCAGGTACACAGTACATTTTAGGAAAATGTGACCTTCAGAGAACCACAAATAATCATCAGGGCTGGAAATATAAATAGGAGTTATATCAGGAAGGGCAACCCAAAAGGAGCTTTCATGCATAGATTCATGACTCACCAGAAGATCTCAAGGAAGAGAGTGGGACTTTCAGATTTTTGTCTTTGAAAGATCATTTTGACAGCTGAGTGGAGTGAGATAGGAAGATAAATTATAAGGTGGTTGCTGTAATCCAGTAAAGAAACAGTCTTAACCTGAGATGTTAGCAGCAGGGATGGAGATATGTGATTCATTTTATGAGAATCCTCATAGCCTGGGGACATAGTGAATGAACTGAATGAGGAGAGAAATGAGTCAAAATTTCTGGCTTGAGCAACTCATTGGGTGGTATTATTGTTCACCAAATAAGAAATGCAGGAAGACGTATAGGGTTAGGGGAAGGGATCTTGGGGAATGGAAGTAGAGAATAAGATCACTCAAAAGAATTTCACTTGTTTAATAATATTTAGTAATTATTTTTTGTCAATGGACTGAACCAGACTGAGTTTCTCAGTGTATTTGAAATAAAGTAATTAATTTTTATGTGACTTGACTAATAAAATCAAAGTTAACATGAAATGTTCATGGAGTTAGCAATAATTTAATCCATACAAATTTCAAACTTTAAGCCCAATATTTATCATATATGCAAGTAATTATGAATTGTTTACTTTTCTTCTATAGCTATTTCTAAATAGATGTTGAAATGTATTTTCATGGAATTATTTGAATTTATTTATTGTTTTGTGCAATAACAGCACAGTGATTGTACTGTCCTACAACACTGCATTAGAATTGATGTAGCTCAAAATCATATCTGATTTAATACTCATTGGTTGATTTTGCCTGTGGTCATTATTCTGGTGATTTTCTGTTTCCCTCTGTGTCTCTGTTTATCTATCTATATCTATCTATCTATCTATCTATCTGTCTGTCTGTCTATCTATCTATCTATCTATCTATCTATCTATCTATCATCTATCTATCTATTTCTGTATCATCTCTATCTCTTTTTTTTATTTGTTGGCCCTTCCTTACTTTCCAGTATGCACAAGACTCCAGAACCATCTTGTATTTCTCCTGCAGTCCTGGAATCAACCACTTCTCCAATGAGCCCATGGTATTTAGAAACAAAGATCTAGGCACAAGATATTCTCATTGTTCCAACACCACCTCTTCAAACATCTTACAATGAAGAGAACTAGGATATACATGTATTTATAATAACTCATGCATACACATACAACTGCATTTCTATGTCTATCTATTGGCATAAATATGTAAAATTATGAGCCCATATTAATACCTCTGACCCCAATCCAGCACCTTAGAGTTCATTCTAGCCTTCCCATTTTTTCTTATTTTTAACTTCTTTCTTCAATGTTGTGAAACCTGGCTTTAATTATTTACCACATATTTACTAATCTAGTCAACCCTGGAAACAACTAAAGTAATTTTAGGATTCATAATCCAAACCCTTGTGAAAAACAAATTTACTAACCACAGTACAGTGTTTGTGTAGTCCCTTTTTTTCAAATAGCATTTCTTTCAGAGTTACCTAAGTCGTTTCTTTCTTCCCCATATCTTTAAATATGATTATGTGATTCATTTGTAATGCAATTTTTTCACAGTCTGGTAGATCTTTAAAAATTAACACATGGTAAAATTCACTTTTTGTAGTATACAGTTCAATCAGTTTAGACTAGTGCATGGAATTGTATATCCACTACTGTACTTCATACATAACAATACCAACACCCCTAAATTCTCCTGTGCTGTCCCTTCACAGACAGCTCATTCTTTCCCCTCCTGACCTCAGCAATCACTGATCACCTTAGAATACATTTTTTAAAATTTTTCCTGAGTGTCAGAAAAAAATGGAATCATAGGATATGTAACTTTGATGGTCTTGCCACTTTTACTTCAGTAAAATACATTTAAGATTCATCCATGTTGTATGATTCATACTTTATTTTATTGCCTACTATATATGTATTGCCAAGTATGAACATACACTTTTATTTCTCTTGGGTATACAGCTAAATTGGGGATTGCTTCTCTAAGATCCTTTAGGATTTTCTATATAAACAATCATGTTGTTTGTGAATAGAGACAATTTTATGTTTTTATTTGTTATTTGTATGACTTTATTTTTCTTGTCTTATTGCATTGGCAAGAACATCCATTATAATGTAAAATAAGTGTGGTAAGAGAAGACATCCTTCACTTGTTCCCAAAGTTAATAAAAAAATTTTCATTCTCTCCATTAATTATGATATTAACTCCGAAGTATTTCCTAGATGCCTTTTATCAGGCTAGGAAGGTCCCTTATATTCTATTCCTAGGTTGCTACAAGTTTTTTGTTTGTTTTATCAAGAAAGGATGTTGAATTTTGTCAAATGATTTTTCTGTATGGAGAAGGTCATATATATTTTTCTTCATCAGTGTTTTAATGTGTTAAATTACATTGATTGATTTTTGAAAGTTGAAACAGGGTGTTTTAAACTTTTTTTTTTTTTAGTTTTTAGTTTTTATTTAAATTCCACTTAATTAGCCTTCAGTGTAATATTAGTTTCAGGTGTACAATTTAGTGATTCAACACTTACATACAATACCATATGCTCATCATAAGTGCCCTCCTTAATCCGCATCACTTATTTAACCCATCCCCCGGCTCACCTCCCCTCTGTAACCATCAGTTTATTCTCTATATTTAAAAGTCTGTTTCTTGGTTTTCCTCTCTTTTTTCCCTTATGATCATTTTTTTTGTTTGTTTCTTAAATTCCACATATGAATGAAATCATATGGTATTTGTCTTTCTTTGACTGACTTATTTCACTTAACATAATACTCTCTAGCTCCATCCTTGTCACTGCAAATGACAATATTTCTTTTTTTTTTTTTTATGGAGTAGTAGTCCATTGTGTTGTGGGTGTGTGTGTGTGTGTGTGTGTGTGTGTGTGTGTGTATCTCACATCTTCTTTATCCATTTGTCAGTCGATGGACATTTAGGCTCTTTCCATAATTGGCTATTGTAGATAATTCTGCTATAAACATCAGGTGCATGTATCCCTTTGAATCACTGTTTTTTATTTTTTGAGTAAATACCTAGTAGAGCAATATCTGGATCATAGGGTAGTTCTATTTTTTAACTTTTTGAGGAATCTCCATACTGTTTTCCAGAATGACTGCACCAGTTTGCATTCCCACCAACGGAATAAGTGGGTTACCCTTTCTCTGCATCCTCACCAACACCTGTTGTTTCTCATGTTGTTGATTTTAGCCATTTTGACAAGTTTGAGGTGATATGTCATTGTAGTTTTGATTTGTATTTGATGATGCGTAATGTTGAGCTTCTTTACATGTGTCTGTTGGCCATCCGGTTGTCTTCTTTGGAAAAATATCTATGCATGCCTTCTGCCCATTTTTTAACTGGTTTATTTGCTTTTTCAGTGTTGAGTCTTATAAGTTCTTTATATATTTTGGATACTAAGCCTTTGTCAGATATGTCATTTGTAAGTATCTTCTCCCATTCCATAGGTTGCCTTTTTGTTCATTGTTTCCTTCACTGTGCAGACGCTTTTTATTTTTGTTTGTACTTTCTTACCTCCCATTCACCTTTCAATAGATTGCTGTTTATCATCCTTGCCTCTCACTTCATATAACTCTCTTGTTAAAGTAATGGCCTTCATACTGTATCATCTTTTCACTCCTTATTTTACATGTTATCTGTTAATTATGACCACATTCTAGATATGTTCTTTCCTGGTTTTCTATTTTTATTTTATGGTCACTGCTCACCAGTTTCCTTTATCCATTCTACAGGTGTATGTGTTTCTTAGAATTTATTTCTTGCTCTGCATGCTTATTTTATTTGTTCATTTGTTTGTTTACTCTCTAAGTCTGTATTTTCAGAAATCGTATACATGTGGGTGACTCTCAAACCTGAATTTCCAACCTAGAATTCTCTCTTTGGTGAGTTCTATATCCAACACATTTATTCGGATATCATTTAGTAATCAATATAAATCACCAAACCAACACCTTACCATGCCTCCATCTTTCAAAGTTCCCTGTTTCTTTTAGCCTAAAAGTTATTAGCTATCAACTCTAAGCCCAACTTGCTTTTCTAAATTTTTTGTCTCTCCCTTACTTATACTCTTAGCTTAACCATGCAGATTATTTTCCATTCCTAGATCAAATTACATCATGCTATTTCACACCCCGAACTTTTGTACATATTGTTCCCTCCCTCTGTAAAGTTCTTTTCTCTTTAAATTCCTTCTCACTTTTAAAGCTCAATCTATCTCATTTTCTTTGTGAGGCCTCAGATTTACACCTCTCTGTACTGCTCCATACCAGGATAGTAATGATTTACTTATTTGCACTCTCATTGTACCTGTCTATGGCACAATATTATGCTGTAATAATGTAATTTTCCTGCCGTAATTGATTTACATATCGACTGTACACACGCGCACGCACACACACACACACACATACACTTAACTATGCATTGTGAGACCAGGAACTAGGTAGATCCCTTAACACCTGACAATGCCCTGCTACATACTTGACAATATATGCATATTTGTTGAATGAATAACCCTAGCCATGGATCTAGAGTTTTGCCCTTGTGAAGGCAATCTTGAGTTCTGGAAACTTCAGCAGTTTAATTTTAATTCAGACCCTCCTAAGGTAAATTTTTGTGGGAATACAGCCAGCAAGCTAAGGTGGGAGGTTCTAGCTGTGCTTTGAAAAAGAGAGGAAACTAGAGCAGTAAGTTGGGATGTTGAGAGCTAAGTTAGAACCCAAGAACATTACATAAACCTAGGTTAGATAAGGACTTCATCAGCATGGAAAGGTTTTTCAGATATAGAGGGCACCGGAAATGATAGGATTCTGCCAAAGGGGTGCGATGTGAG
This sequence comes from Ursus arctos, assembly GCF_023065955.2. Classification (NCBI taxonomy): domain Eukaryota; kingdom Metazoa; phylum Chordata; class Mammalia; order Carnivora; family Ursidae; genus Ursus; species Ursus arctos. Next base: position 81,123,124 of record NW_026623089.1, on the reverse strand, counting down.
GCTGCCAATAGCACATATGCATCATTTTAGAGTTACTGTCCCTCAGCTAATGGCTTCCTGTATCAGATGCCTCTATGAAAAATTTCTGGAAGCTGTGGGTCTGAGATGACTCATATCCTAAAGATTAAGTACCATTTCTAATGAACTGATGACGGATACATCATAAAATCAATGCTGCATCACAGCCCAACTTTCCTTCTCACAAATGTTTGAAGAGTCATTTCTTAAATTTTACCCCTTATGCCTAAGCAAAGCCAAACTTTTTATATTTTAAAATCTACATTTTAAAAAAGTCTAAATGCAAAGTAGCTTTGTAAGTTATTTGCTTAGTTATATTAGAGTATGGGACAAAGACAAAATAAGGGTCAAAAATCTCATACCAGAAAAAGAACAAAGTATGAATCAGCAATTTTATTTATACTTATACTATTAAAATCAAGGTCTTTTTTTTCTGGTAGTATGAATGAAGCTCAGATACTAATTACAGTAGAAAACTCTTAAATGTTCTTCACTGAATCTTCTGTCTGGGTTAATTGATGCTGTGTTCCCTCTCTAAAGTGTAACGACTGGTACTTATGACACACTAAAACTTGTAGACTAGAAGACTATGTCCTAAAATAGGCACTGGCAAAAATGGCCCTTGAACAAAACTCAGCCCACTGCCTGTTTGTGCAAATGAAATTTTATTGGAACACATCCACAAGCATTTATTTGCTTATTATCTGTGGCTACTCTTGCACTAACACAGCAGAGTTGAATTGGTGTGACAGGGACCCTCTCAACCACAAAGCCAAAGGTATTTATTATTTGACTATTAACAGAAAGTTTGTCATCCCCTATACTAGCAGATTTCCACTTTATGAAATGTTTGGAGTGGTTATGTTGTTCCTGATCCTTATTTTCAGTTTGTTATTGTAGATATTCATATAAAAAATCCAGAATTCTAAGATTCCTTTATAATTTTCTTCCATTTCTTCTCCATGCCATGGAAACTGAAGCTTAAAAGTTGTAAACAGCATATTGGAGGTGCAATTTACACAAACATACCAGACACACACACACACATGCACACACGCATACACACTCAAATGATGTAGAACTGTCATCAGTAGAAACACAGTCAATGAACAAGCTTGGCCTTCCATTGAAGATTTTCAGATATTTTCCATTTTTACACCAAAATATGGGTGGTTTAGGCATTAAGGAAAAAAGCCATTTACTGAACACTATTGAGATAACAAAATTATCCATGGATTTACCTATGCTCAAATACAAGTTAAAGTTGATTAATCTCAATTGAAGAAGAACCTCAAAGTATAGATCAAATGTATCTAAAGTTTACTTCCATCCTAAGTGATAGAACAAAAATCAGAGCCAAATTGAAATAAATTTTAAAATTATAAATCACAAGAGCCTCTTGCGGCAAGGCAACCAAACCTTACAGATTTTTTTCTTTTATATTGTTGAAGTTATCACAAAATCACTAAATCTTAAGGCTTTCAAAATTTTTTGTGGTTTATCTTTTCTAATTTACTATTCTTACAAAAATTGGTATAGATTAATTGTAGATTGAAGATTTTTGTGGATTTATACATTGTGTTAAATACTTAAAAATATGACTTACATGAAAGCGCATTTCTAGGTAGTATTTCTTTCCAGTTTCGAAGAACTAGTCATTTCTTTACCACCTCATGGTATTACTGATTCAACTGGATCAAGAAACCCTGGAAACATTGAAAGAGATGATTATATAAACAAAATTCTGAGCTATATTGTTGAAAAATTTAGAAGAAAAGTCTTATAGAATTGTTAAAAGGTCATCAAGATACAGGATGTTGTTTGCTTTTGCTACATTAGTGAAGAATGAGATTCACAATAAATTGCTAAATCTTATAGAAAACTTGTCCTAAGATTGACAACTCTACAGAAAAACTCTGTACTACAAAAAGATAATAAAGAATGTATGTTATTTATTAATCTCAGACACAGTGAAAGTTCGGTCATGTACAGGAAGATGACATATATTAATGGACATGATTATTTTTTATTAAGAATGAAGTTGAAACAGTACACTGTATAAAAGAAACAAACAAATCTAAGTATGAAGAAGAAGGAGGGGGAGGAGGAGAGAGAAGAGGGTGAGGAGAGATCAAATTGAGATAAAATAATTTCTCAGTTGAGAGTCAGAGATGTTGCAGATACCATTTTACATTTAATTGAACAACAAAAGAAATCAAAGCAGTGATGTTTCTTGGTGAGAAAAAAAGAGTTTAATTTACAAACATCTTTATTGAAATTTTAATTTGTAAAAGCAATAACCAGACTCACTATTTTAAGATATGTAAGTGTAACCTTTTCAATTAATTAATGACAGATATCATTTAAGAATTTGAAAGCTATGTTGATTAAAATGCAAGGAATAGTAATGGAAACTTAGAGTAACTGGGAACTTTGTAAGTTATCTTAATCAATGTACCATGCAGTACTAGTAATATAATTCCTTCCTTTTTTTTTTTTTTTTAATCAAACTAAACATCAGAACTCTTTTATTTTGGTAAAATATGCACATAGGAAAACTGTTTGAAAGAATATAATCCAAATAGGAACAGTATTACCCTGGGTGAAAGGATCACAAACAACTTATATGTTGTACTTTTTAAAAATTTTACAGTAAGTATATATTACTTGTGTTAAAACATTTTTATTTTATTTTTTATAATAATATTTTTTATTATATTATGTTAGTAACCATACAGTACATCCCTAGTTTTTGATGTAAAGTTCCATGATTCATTAGTTGCATATAACACCCAGTGCACCATGCAATGCGTGCCCTCCTTACTACCCATCACCAGCCTATCCCATTCCCCCACCCCCCCAAAAAAAGATTTTATTTATTTATTTGAGAGAGAGAGCAAGAGCCACCAGGGGGAGGAGCAGAGGGAGAGGGAGATAATCTCCAGCAAACTCCATGCTGAGTACAGAGCCTGACTCTGGTCTTGATCTGAGGACGCTGAGATCATGGCCCGAGCTGAAACCAAGAGTCAGACACTTAACGGACTGAGCCACCCAGGTGCCCAAATATAATCACATTTTTAATGTTAGCTCCTTATCCTGCATCATATTTTAATAGGGAGCTTCCAAAGAGGAAAGACTAACTCCAATATAAAAACTTTAAGGAGAACAAGAAATCAGATTCTGAGAATTCAAATATCAGTAACAAATACAAAAGACAGGAGCCATTTTTCAATACAAAATAGAGCCAGGACTAAGAAACTGGGCATATTTGAAACAGAGAAGAGAGACCCCATCTCATCATCTTGAAGAAGCTCTGTGACCATGGCTCACATCTATTACTCAATGGGCACATGGGTGTCTCTGGAAATTTGGGGCTAGCAGAAGGAAACCTGGATCAGAGTGCATATGTTCTCTACATTACATTTCTGAAAAATCATAGAGCTTCTATTCTGACATTTCCAGTAACAATTGGAAACTTATTTTTACTACTTCGTTGGGACTCTAGTCTTTGTGTTGACCCCAAATTCTCATTTCGACAATTCTAAACATGTATCTATCTAAGGAACTATGCGAAATAAGCTTGGTCTTTTCTCTGTAGGAACACTTTTAAATATTAAATATTAACACTGAATGTGGTCCACATTTTTCATTTATTGGATTAAATACCTCAATTATTTTTCAGTAATTCTTAAAATGAAATCTGTACTCGCCTTTGCACCTACTCCTATTTCCCTGTTACCTAGAAATGAACATCACGCAATAGTTTTTCCTTGTCAGAGGAAGTGGGATTATTACTTCCAATTTGGAGACTGTGCTCTCTCCCCATAATGCTGCTGAAGGTTATGGTAGATATTCCAGGAGTCAGGCAACAGAGCTGCCTTAGATTGAGCTAATAGGCAATAATCAGTTACTAACAGTAGGCCTTATTCACACACTGCCACTGGTCAGTAAGCTAAATTTCTTTCACATTATACATATGTAGCTGACCATTCGATCTTATTTTCTTGAGTCAATATGTAAAAAGCACTTAGGAGTATTTGTTTGCCAACAACCTAATTCAATTCAGAATTGTGATGTAGCTATCAAAAATGTTAATGTGATGAAAGTAATTGAGGGCATTTTGTCTGGAGAAGTTGAGAGGATACTTTGTGTTCAGGTATTTAGGGATCAGTCATCGGAAGAGGGATGCTGAGAGGCCAAATCGCCATTAGCTTCAGAGGATAAATTTGGTGGTAGAACATCTGGGTTTAAGTGCTTGTTCTATTCTCTTACCATCCTTGTACATTTGGGCAGCTTCTATGCTCTCTCAACTTATTTTATCCTGGTTTGCAAAATGGCAATTAAAAAGATTTCTATCTCAAGGTGTTGACAAAGTCATGTATTTGAAATTGTTTAACCTAATATAAGTGTATTTACTTGGGCAAGTAACTTCTCCAAGCTTATTTTTCTTATCTACTAAATATGTGTTCATTTATGCATTCATTTCCCTGGTCACCTTAGCCTCCCTGAACAATGATCCTTGTCTTCTCAATTCATAGAGACCTTCACGTTTCCCTAGGGTTTCTTTCTCTCCCCTGTGACATGCAAACTTCTGGGCAGTGACCAGAAATGATGGCAGGAGTCACGTCCTTTGCTTCCCTTCTAAATAGATATTTCATTTTTTTTTTTTCTGGGTTATTAGTTCAAAACAGTAGGAGAGAAATTCTGACAACTTTTACACATTTCATGGACAAAAGTGGACATCTCAAGAATTCTTTAGTGATTTATTCAATAAATGTGTATTTGATTCCTCATCAAACATGGCAGTGTGCTCATGCATATGATTTGGATTATGAATAAGATATAGTCTCTTTTTTCAATATCTTAAAATCCCAGGACAACACAAAAACAAAAATAAGCATAAGTAGAATATGAGGCACTATATACCAACTAGGATATGTTACTTACAAAATTGTTTGCAAAATGAGTGCCTCAGTGATATCAAGTGATTCTCACGGAAGACATGGAAGACAAGCCTTCCCAGGGAGGTGATATACTTGAGACTTGATATACTTGATAGAAGAATGAAAATCACTTAATAAATGGCAAGCCTTTGTGAAGTCTCCCCCAATCTTTTCAGTCAGAATTTGTTGCCTGGTCTTCCGTATTTTGTTTTCAGATTTATGGTATCAATTATCCCTGATTGCTTTATAGTATGACTGTGTGGGTGACTAACTGTATCACTTCCCAAACAGCAGCAGCTACATCTCAGATGATTCATCTTTGCATCACTGTCCTTCAGATTTAAGTTTAAAGTCCTCCTAATCTAGTAATGAATCTTCTACCTTCTTGCCACATGCAGCAAAATCTGAGATAATATTTATGAGATGAAACAGAAAGTTGGTGTTAAATTCAATAGAGGATAAAGGGTCAGGGAAGGATCGATAGCATCAAATATCATTGAATTACAGGTCAAATCTCATTAAAATATGCATGGAATAGTTTGCCAAGTTATCTGTGTCTTACTATATTTGTCATATTAGGACCTTCTTGAAATAAGCAGATCAGCAATAGACTTTTGGTAATCTTTTCACTAATTGGAGATGTTTAATGTTAATGGAAAGTCAAACTTTCCATTAAACTTCATTTATGTGGACGTTTTATACAAAAACAGATGAATGCTTATCATGGTGTGAGGAGGTTTGAAAGAGGGGTGGAAGTATTCAGCATCTCTGAAGGACTTTGGAGGAGGAGAGATCAAGAAAAATATAGAAACAATTACAACCTTCCCGTTTATCTGATCTGTAGAGTTTAGGGAACATGTAACAAACACATTAAAAACGGGAAATTACACATCAGCGTCTCAGTAGATCAGAAAAATTATGTATTAGGCTAAAAAATTTGCTGATGAATTAATAAAAATGTAGAACTTAGTGCATTTTATCTCATACAAATAATACATAGTTTTGAACAATAATGTAATTAATACAGTAAATTTGTAAAAAAAAATACTACATTTTTTAAGGGAAAGAAGGTATAATAGATTGAATAAGAGTCACCCCAAGATATCAAGTCATGATCCCTGGAATACGGAAATGTTGGTTTATTTGAGAAAAGAATCTTTGCAGATGTGATTACATGAAGGATCCTGAGAAGTGGAGATTGTCCTGGATTATCTAGATGGGCTAGAAATGCAATCCCACTCATCCTCTAAGAGAGAAGCAAAGAGGGAGAACACATACAGCAGAGGAGGCAATGTGACCACAAACACAAGAGATTAGGATGATGTGGCCACAACTCAAGGAATGCAGACAGCTGCCAGGAACTGGAAAAGACAGATTCTTTCTTAGAGCCTTCAGAGGAAGTATGGTCCTGCTGACACCTGATTTTGAATTTAGGATATTCAGAATGGTGAGAGCATAAACATCTGTAGTTTCTAGCCATCCGTTTTGTGGTAGAGCAGCTCCAGAGAGCAAATACAGAAGCTGTCTGAGTTTTATAGATTAAAGACAATATAAACAATTAAAATATCAACATGAATTTTTAACTGTGCTGTATAATATAAATAGATAATATAAACACTAAGACTGAAATAAGATGTAATTTATTGTGTAATGAGAATATGGTTATCAATATAAAGATGGAAAAAATGAAGTCTGGATAGAGGAAGCTATATAGCCTAGTGATTTGAAATGAAACTTTGCGCAGAAAGGTCTACTTTTATTGTAAAAGATCTATTCTTGGAAAGTTATATGTATGTTTAACATTATCAATTAAATCATGTTTGCATGATTTGCAATTATCTTGTGGTTAATTCTGGGGTAAAATGTCAAATACACTGATTATTAAATTTTCCCAAAGTGTATGTATTGTCGTTTGAAATTTATTTCACCACTTTTAGACATATTGGAAATAGATATTTGCATTGTTTTGATCCAAGTTTATATTAGTCTTTCAAAATGGTACAAATTTAGTTAGCAGTAAGTTATGAAATGAATGCCAATGAATTTGTTTTCCATGATCTTACTAGAAATAACTTTCTCCCACAGTCTAAGATGATTCCAAAATGCCTGGTTGTGTATAACTAAAGGGTTGAGACAAGACCTTAAATGCTAGAACTGATACTGCACTGCACACTTTCATCTGCAGACAGACGCTGGACACCAAGAATAACGGTGCGTCTGTGATGCTAACTTCGTGCCCTTGGTGTTTTAATCTTTCACTGATACAGGTGTTTAATTTTTTAAGTGACGAATTAAAATTTAGCTCTGTGTTAACTTTCACCTAGTCAAGTATCATTTTACTTAGATAGTATGTAAGTCTGCCATGGCTACCTTCACAAATACCACAGACTGTTCAGCTTAACAAAATATCATTTCTCACGATTCTGGAGGCTAGAAGTCAGCAGGGTTGGTTTCTTCTGAGGCCTTCTTCCTTGGCATGTAGATGATGGCCTTCTCTCTGTGTCTTCATGTGGTCTTCTGTCTGTGTCCTCATCTCCTCTGCTTACAAAGACACCAGTCCTGTTGGATTGGGGTTTTCCTCCATGACTTCATTTAACCTTAATTTCATGTTTAAATACCTCTCTCCAAATATAGCCATGTATGAGAGGGGATAGGACCTCAGCTTATGGATTTTGGAAAGACACACGTCAGCCATCCAGAGAGTTACATTTTTATAAAGAATGTTTATATTTGTGCATGGTAAAAATGCACACATTCACTTTATAAGTGTAATTGGCCATGGAAAATGGATACTAATTGTCATACTGATTGTCTATGTGGAAAAGAAAACATTAAAATTCAGTGTGTGTGTGTGTATATATATATATATATATATATATATATATATATATATATTTTTTTTTTTTTTTTTGCTCTTCATTGTATAGATTATGGAAATGCCTGGTTCCAAAAAAACAATGATATTCTTCAGTGATATATTATATAAGAAATATTGCAATCTTCATTCATTGCAAAGTATGAACTGGTATTTCTTCCAAATGGGAGCAGAGATCAAATTATCTTCTGAATTTATAATCTACTTTATGACCAATGGGAGTTCCAATTGTGCTTCTCTTAGACTGGATGATGTGGCCAATGGTATTTAAAATCTGTTGACTTTTGCAGATGTAAATCAAAGTTTTTAAAAAGAACTGGGTTTGACATTTCCTAAGCTGTATAGTGCTATATATTAATAAATACTACATGTTAGTGATTTATATTACCAATTAATTTTGGAAATTCTGGTTGAACAAAGTATTTCTACATTGGAGCATTTCTTAGATTCTTTGGTTTTCTGAAGTAAATGTTGAAGTATACAATATGGAACACTTATGAAACTAATTCCATCATAGAAAATTTTGTGCAGGAGTATCTCATAACATACAGTGGGAAACAATAAGGACGGAGAGTCTTTCTATTACTACGTATTATCCTTCCCTCTGTTAAAACTTAATGTGTGTTCATTTTTTTAACTTATTTCACTTATTATGCAATGTCTTTTATTACTAGTATTTATATAAATATATATAGTCATGCATCCACTGACTTAAAGGTTCAGTGCTGGAAATCAAGTTTTCAGCTATTTAGAAGTTGTGAACCTGGGATGTAAATGACATCTCTGGAACAGGGGAAAGAGTAGAGAGCCTCAGACTGCACATGGGTGGGGGGAGTGGGTAGAGAGGTTAGCAGGATAGGCAGAAGCTATGACGTCAGCCAGCTATGCAGAGGAGTGATCCAAGGAGCTGGCAGAGAGTCAGAACGACACTGTTTTCTAAAATTCTCATCAACTGGAAGAGATTTAAGATAACAACTACTTGGGTGTTAGCATTATTTTTACGTGGGGAGACTGGATTTCAAAACAATTTTGTAATTGACCCAAAAGACAGACAGCCATTAAAACTCACAAACAGAATTTGAACACAAGGTTTATGTCTTGTTTTTTGGTTTTGACATCCTCAATGCTTTCAGTCTACTGCTAACCTAAGATTTTGAACGTACCTGCTAACCTAAGATTTTGAATGTACCTGCATAGAGGTTGATAATGGCTTTCTGAGTACCCTTCCTGTACCTTTAGAAAATTTGGAAAAAATATTTGTTCTTATCTTGCGGTGAATTGTAATGTTTGTCAAGGGATTTGCCCAAGGTCACATAGCTGGTCAGTGGCTAGGTTAACAAATAAGCTTTTCCTATGAAAAGCACATTTCCACACAACTACAAAGTTCCAGGCTTTTACACAAAGAAATATTATCTAGTTACAAAGTGTTATATTTGGTAGGGAGCATTGCAGTTCAAATTCACTATTTATTGTTGATGAAATTTTGTAAGTTTAAAGTTACAAAAGATCTTCAGATGACGTTGGCCCCAATGAGTCATTATAGATAAATTACATAAAACATATAAAAATTTAAAGATACAAGGTAGAAAAATTTTAGGTAGATGAAGGAGTTTTGTGATATAAAGACTGTAAAATATTAATTTTTTCTTCAAGGAAAGATACACAGCAACTTAACAGAGATCGGAATATATGCTTCGGCTTTCATTTTCTAGCATAATTCTGACATATTCCTATTTGCGAACAGAACAGATAGATCACTTCTGTAAATGTCAGCTCCACCAATGACTCATTATTGTTGCTTCAACGAGACAGATATTACTGCTAGAGAAAAGAGCCGGTCGTATTCATTAATCAATCTCAAACTTTAATTATACCGTTTCATAATTATTACTTTGCCAATATTTCAGCCATAGTGATTAAGAAAGCAATAGTATTTATTATTTATTATAACATTATGATTTCCAGTAATTTGTAAGATTAGAGTAGACCACATAAAGACAGTTAATAGCAGTATTTGTAAAAACACACCAGAATATCTCATTTGAGATCTAATTAAGGCAATCCATGAAATAATTAATATAAACTCACACTTTGGGGGGGAAAAAAGAGAGAAAAGAAAACCTTTCTCCGTTTGACATCTCAAAGCCGAAGCAATTTCAGTCCTTTTCATTGAAACAGCTTCTTTTGCTTAATAAAGACAACATTAAAAAAGATGAGGTTTCACATTTATTCCCTTCTGTCTTCTAAGGTCTTTATCATTATACATTATGACTGCAATCTCTAGAAACCACAGGATCATTACAGTAAGAATGAAATAACTAGAACATCATTTTAGACACACGCTGCAATTTGTAAGTTCAGTCAAAATAGTTCTTGTGATAGGTGGTTACTTGAAATTCAGATTTAAATTGCTACTCATCTACACTTTGAAATGGGACAACTGAAATCCATAAAATTATAGTTAAATAATATCACTTCAATGCTATCCATCATAAGTTTTGCATATTTAAAAGGGCTCTAGTAAACAATAATTTAACAAATATTTCCACTTCATATTTGATACAGCTCTGAACGTGTATCAGTGTACCAATCCATGTACAACTGTATTTAATAAATGAATCCCGGAAATAGACCAAAAAATTACCTTCTATATCAACCTGGTGGTAAAATGGGTAGCAGACTGAACATAAAGTTTCCTTGCCCCCCCCAACCAAAATAGTGCTGTATGGTACAGAACAAGGAGACCCAAAGAGAAATCAGGAGAGTTGAGGTTTAATTCTTGAAAGTTTCAATTACCGATATAAGAAAAGAAAAATCGCTTCAGTTCCCAAATCTGAGTGCTCCCACTTGTCAGATAAGGAAGACAAATTACATTTCCCTGATGTCTAAGTCCAAAGTCTTGACCATCACCCCCACCCCCAATCTTCCCAACACTCCCAGCTTTATAAAACCATGAAACCACTTCTGTCTCTGTAGTTTGACTATTCTGAACATTTGTAAATGGGATTGTATGTATGTGGTCTTGGTGACTGGCTGCTTTTGCACAGAATAATATTTTTAAGGTTCATCCATCTTGTAGAATGTTTTAAGACTTCTGACCTTTTTATGACTGCATAATACTCCATTATGTTGACTTACCATTTATTTATCTATTCATCAACTGGTTGATATCTAGGTTTTTTTTCCCACTTTTTGGCTGTAATGAATAATGCTACTATGAATACTCATGTACAAACTTTTTTTAGTAATATTTGTTTTTATTTTCTTTGGGTATATAACTAGGAGTAGGATTGCTGGGTCATATGGTCACTCTATGTTTAGCCTTTTGAGGAAAAGCCAGATTGTTTTCCAAAGTGCATCACTGCATATTTCTTCCAACAGTATATCAAGTTTTCAGTGTTCCACCTCTTCGCCAACACTTGTTATATCTGTCTGATAGCCATCCTAAGTGGGTGTGAAGTGGTATCTCACTGTGGTTTTGGTTTATGTTTCTCTGAGGACTAATAATACTGGATATCTTTTCATGTGCTTATTGGTTAATTAAATATCTTCTTTAGAGAAATGTCTATTCAAATCCTCTGTCCATTTAAAAATTGGATTATCTTTTTTTTTATTGAGTGGTAAGAGTTCATTATATATTATAGCTGTAAGTCTCTTATCAAATACATGATTTGCAGATATTTTCTCCCATCCTGTGGTTATTTTTTCACTTCACTGATGGTATCTTTTGAAGCACAAAGCTTTTACTTTTGATGAAGTCCTGTTGATGTATTTTTTGTTGGTTGTACTTTTGCTCTCACATGTATGAAAACTTTTCCCACTCCAAGGCTCAACTGAATTTGTAATTCTCACCTTAACATGAACTTGGAATAAAAACCCTTAACACTGAACATGTGCTCAGACCTCCGGATCATATTTAGAGTTTACACCATGACATAAAAGCTTAGTCATGTATACTTTCAGTATTTATGTAGCAAATTTTGGTAGCAATTTATGCAAATATAGATGTCTTATATGTATATAATTTGGGGTAATTTAACCATCAATAACTTTTTTTGTTTTAATGAACTTTTATTTTAGAAGTTTAAGATTTACAGAAAAGTTCCTAAAATAGTACAGAAAGTCCCCATATACCTTGGACCCAGTTTCCCCTATCGTGAACATCTTACATTATTATAGTACATTTTGTCACAATTAATGAACCAATATTGATATATTATTATTAACTAAAGTCCTTATGTTATTCATGTTTCCTTAGTTTTTACCTATTGTCCTTTTTTTGGTTATAGGATCCTACACAGAATACCATAAAACCATTAGGTATCATCATGGCTCTTTAGGCAACTCTTCACTGTGACAGTTTATTGGGCTTTCCTTCTTTTTGATGACCTTGATATTTTTAAGGTATACTGGCCATATATTTTGTAGAATGACCCTCAATTAGCTTTTTCCTGGTGGATTTTCTCATTATACTGATGTTCTTAGTCTTTGGGAGGAAGACTGCAGGGGTAAAGTGCCACTTTAATCCATCATAATAAGTAAGCATACTATTAATATGACTTCTTTTTCATGACATAGCTGTTGTGTTGACTATCCTAGGTCTCTGGGCTTTCCACTTTACAGTCATTTTGTCTCTATATACTAATAGTTTGCTGGGATTTCAATTGAGAGTGCATTGATTCTACAGATCAAGTTGGGTAGAAATGACATTGTGACAACATTGTGTTTTTCAATCTGTTTATTTGTATCTAATTTCATATTTTAAATCAACATTTTATAGTTTAATGGTTTCCAAATATACATATTGTTATTACTATTCCTTTGGTGCTATTGTATACTTATGTTTTTTTTTTTAAGATTCCATTTTTCCATTTATGGTATACAGGAAAATAATTGACTTTTGTATATTGACCTTGCTATTTGTCTTTATTAGAGTCAAGGGTTTTTATTTGTTCATTTGTCTTTGTTGTTGTTGTTTTATCAGGATATGGGTGTGGGGTAGATTCTTTGGTATTTCCTACATAGACTGTCGTATCAGTAGGATGTTGAGTAGGAATGATAAGGGAAGACACAATTGCTTTATTCCCAATCTTAAAGGGGGAGAGTCTCTCACCACTAAGTATGATGCTTACTGTAAGACTTTTATCAAGTTCTTTATCAAGTTGGGGACTTCTTTCTATTCCCAGTATACTGAGAGTTTTTATCATAAATGGGTGTTGGGAGTCTTTCTAATGATTTTTCTATGTCAAGTTCTATGTTCATATGATTTTTCTTCTTTAGCCTGAGAATACATTAATGATTTTAAAATGTTGAGCCAGCCTTGACTACCTAGAATAAACACTAATTAGTTATAATGTGTAATTATTCTCATACATTGTTGGATTTTGTTTGATAATATTTTGTGGAAGATTTTCATGTCTATATTCATGAGAGTTACTAGTCTGTAGTTATCTTTTCCATAATGTCTTTATCTGTTTTGGTATTAAGGTAATGCTGGCCTCATAGAATAAGTCAGAAAGGATTGGTCGTATTTTTATTTTGTGGAAAATTGGTGTTATTTCTTCAATGTCTGGTAAACTTCACCAGGAAAATCATCTGGGGCTGGTGGCTTTTTAAAAAATGCTTATTAATTGTTGATTCAATTTAATAGATCTGGAGCTGCTCGTATTACCTATTTCTTCTAGTGTGAGTTTTGGTTGCTTATATCTTTTAGGACATTAGTCCATTTTAACTAAATTACCAAATTTAGTTTAGTGTGGGCATAGAATTGTAATAATCCTTTATTTTTCTTTTAATGTTCCTGGGATGAGTAGTGACAGCCTCTCTTTCATTTCTGATTTTACTAATTTGTGTCTTCTTTTTCCCCTGATCGGCTTGGCTGGAGATTTGTCCATTTTATCTACCGGTTCAAAGAATAAGACTTTGGTTTCCTTGACTTTATTGTTTTCCTGTTTTCAATTCATTGGATTTTGCTCTAACTTTTACTTTTTGTTTTCTTCTGCTTCATTAGGCTTGGTTTGATCTTATTGTTTTAGTTTCCTAAGATGAAGGCTAAGTTACTTATTTTAGATTTTAGTTATTGTCGAATACATACATCATGGTATGAATTTCCACCTAAGCACTGTTTCTGCTGCATCTCACAAATGTTAAGTTGTGTTTTCATTTTCATTTAGCTGAATATATTTTATCTTCTCCTTAAGACCTATTCTTTGATCCATGTGTTAGAAGTATGCTGTTTAATCCCCAATTATTTTGGAATTTTGCAGCTCTCTTTCTGTTATTGATTTCTAGTTTCATTTCATTGTGGAATAAGAACATATTTTTCCCAATTTCCATTTTTTAATTGGTTAAGGTGTGTTTTATGGCCCAGAGTATCATCTTATCAATACTGGAGAATATTGCATGCAGGCTTGAAAATAATGTGCTTGTTGGAGGGAATATTCTACAAATGTCGATTAGATTAAGTTCATTGATAGTACTTTTCAAGACTTCTAGATCCTCGTTGATTTTCTGTCTGCTTGATCTATCAAGCAGATGGGGGTATTGAAGACCTCAACTATAGCAATGGGATTATCTATTTCTCCTTTCAATCCTGTGAATTTTGCTCTCATATATTTTCACATTCATCTATTAGGTATATGCACACTTGGGATTGTTGTCTCTTTTCATAGCATTGACCACTTGATTGTTATGTAATGCCTCTCCTTAATGCTAATAATCTTTCTTGTTCTAAAGTATTATTCGTCTGAGATTAATATAGCCTCTCCAGCTTTCTCTTGCTTAGTGATAGCATGGTATATCTTTCTCTATCCCTTTACTTTTAACCTGCATCTTCATATTTAAAGTGTGTTTGGATTTGTTTGTTTGTTTTTTCTTTTGGTAGAAAACATGTTTGGGTCTTGTTTTCCTATCCATGCTGATGACCTGTTTTTTAATTGCTGTATTTATATCATTCATATTTAAAGATAACTTTGATATTGTTGGATTGATATCTACCATGTTTGTAACTGTTCTCCATTCATAGAATTTTTTTTGTTTTGCTTTCTTCTCCCTTGTCTGAGCTTAATTGAGTAATTATATAATTCAATTTTATCTCTTCTCTTAGCATATCGGTTATACTTTAAAATGATCTACTGGTTGGCATGATCATAAATGGGCTAACATATATACTCCTTCTAATAGCACTGTATTGCTTTCTGTGTAGTGCTGATGTATTATAACAGAATATTCCCAATTCCTCCTTCATATCCTTTATGACATGGATGTCATTCATTTCACTTATCCATATGCTATAATCACCCAATACATTGTTGCTTTTATCATTTTAAACAGAAATATATCTTTTAGATATGTTAAGGATAATAAAAATAAAATATTTTATTTTATCTTCATTTATTTCTTATTGATGCACTTAGTTTCTTCAGGTAGATTCTTCTGTCTTACCTACATCATTTTCTTTCTGTTTGAAGAATTTTCAACATTTATTGAAAGATGGTCTCCTGGAGATAAATTCCCTCAGTTTCACAAGTCTGAGAAAGTCTTTATTTCTCCATCAATTTTTTAAAAACAATTTCCTTGGATATAGAATTCTAAGTGGTGGGAATCTTTTTTCTTTCTTTTAACTCATTATGTATCTCATCTCACTCTCTTCTTGCTTGCATCATTTCTGACAAGATGTCTGAATAACTGCTTATTCTTTCCCCTCTATAGTTAAGATTCCGGTCTCCCCAGGCTTCTTTCAAACTCTCTCTCCTCTGATATTTCAATACACCCGTGTTATACCTTTTGAAATCATCCTGCAGTTTTTGAATGTTCTGTTCTGTTTCTCTCCCTCCCCCATCCTTTTTTCTCTTTGCACTTCTGCTTGAAAAGTTTCTGTTTGACCTATCTTGCAGTTCTCTGATTCTTTCCTTGGCCCTGTCAGGACTACTGATAAACCTGTGGAAGGCATCCTTCATTTCTGCTACGTTTGTTATTTCTACCATTTCCTTCTGATATTATTTTCTTAGAGTTTTCATCTCTCTGCATCATATGCTGTGTGTTATCTATTCTCGCATTTTGTAACCTACACAAATGTTTCTTCAGTGTTTTTCTCCCCCTACTAATCTGTTCTATTTCCCTGAATCCCTTTTGTCCCATTGACTATGTTTTTATTTTTTTTCCCTTCCTTAGTTGCAACACAGAGGCTTCAGTGGGAGGAGTAATGGAATAATGGTCTGCAAAAGTCTTTTACCCTGAAGAGTAAGGCTTTGTTTAAAAGGATCCAGTGTGTTTTACAATGATTACTCTTTCCTTCCCCCTGCCAGAGCCATGATGAACATTCTTGGATCTTCACCATGGGGACTTGGTGTGGTTTCTGAATGTAAAAGCCACAATACCTTGGCCCACAGCCTGTGCCCACTAGGAGTCTCTTACTCTCACACTAGTTCACCCCAAGCTCCAACAATTTATCAAAATCACCATTGAAGTGCTCCTATCAGTTTATGTCTCCCATGGCTTCTGTTCCAGGTAAGCTGATCTCAACTGAACCTCTTAGATTGTCTGTCTCCCCAGATTTTGGAGTGGTTATTCATATTGCAACATCATTTCTTTGATGGGTCCAGGTCTTTCTTGTGCAAGGAGTGATGACTTCTAAGAACTTTACATGTTGGAGCTGAAACCAGAAGTATCACTAATGATTTTATTTTAAAAACATAAGAACTTTAAAGGTTAAAGTAATATGTCTGATATATGTCTTTCTGAGAGAGAGAGAAGGAAAGAGAGAGCGAGAAAGAAAGTGAGAGAGACTAATACACTCTAACGACTAAGACACTTTAGGTTTAATTATGACTATTTGTAACTATTATTAAGTAAGAGATGATTAGCTCATAGAGTTAATTTATATAATGAATAGAGGTATAACAACAGAAATCTACATAGTATAAGTCAAAGGCAACTTGGGTAAGTGAGATATAATCATACAAAGAATGAGTTTTCATATTTTAGCTCTTTGTTGATTTGATGGATACAAAGTAAGGCGATCCCTATAATCCCTGCTTCCTGGTGTCCATATCTATTTGTCATCCCCCACTCAGTGAAGGGAGAATCTACGATTTGATTTTAACTAATAATATATGGCACAGGTGATGGAATATCACTCCAATGATTTAATACATTCTATAAGAATCTGTCTGAGCAGACTGTGAGAGACTCTCTTAATGAAATTGAAGAAACAGGTGTCCTGTTCTGAACTGCCTATCTTGAGGGACATGTGGCAGGAAACTGTGGGTAGCCTGTCTGCAAATGGCCAGGGCCCTCAGTTATACAGGGCAAAGAAGATGAATTCTGCCAAATGTCTCATTCGGTGGGAAAGATGATTTTTAACCAGTCAAGCCTCTAAACGGGAACACACCCTGGCCGACACCTTGACTGCAGTCTTGTGAGGCAGTATGTAGAGGGCCCAGCTAAACTGCTCAGACTCCTAACCCGCAGAACCTGGGAGGTCATAGGTACTGATGCAGACCACCAAGGTTGTGGCCATTTCTTACCTGGCACTAAAAATCCAATACAGTTGACAACAATGTTGATGGATTGATCTCTTTGAGGAAATTTTTAAAAAATAAAGTTGAAGGGATATGAGGAAAATAAAAGTGAAAAAAAAAACAGGTGATTCAACTAGATCTTTATATTGAGAAATTATTGTTTAATTCAAAGGAGACCAGAAAATTGTTGTAATATATATTAAAATCTATAGACTCCAAATGGAAATTTTATTTTTATGCTGTAGAAGACTCACATGCTTTAGGGAATGATTGTTTTGTTTGACACAGTAGAGTGGAAAGAGCACTGCTATGGGTTCTGAATAGATATGATTTATGATAGTTGTTACTGATGCTCCCCAGATGTTTCCAGCTTTCCATTGTACTTCCTGACCTCCTTGTAAGTCAGGAATGTGGTCATGTGATAAGCTCTGGGTTGACATGGTTCATTTTGTGGTGAAGCACTTAATTACCGTTTCAAGATCTTGTGTCCCTCTGTTGTAAGAAATGGTGAACTACAGATAGTAGCTGCTCCATCAGCCTGGGTTCTTGAAAAACTGTGATGAGCAGATCCCCGCCATCAGCTCATAATGAACATAGAGCATGAAAGAGAAATACACTTTCATCGTGTTAAGTCCCTGAAAGTTTGGGTTTTTTTGTTGTTGCAGCCTAGCTTACCTATCCTGACTTATACACGGTTTGCGCATCTGCTTCACAGTTTACTAGCTATGTGAAATGTAGCTGACGACTCAGCTCCTTTATTATGTTTCCTTAGCTACACGATGGGGGAAATAATAGTATCTAGCTTTTAGGATTATTAAGATTAAATGAGATAAATTTTTTTAAGTGGAATGGTGCAGTTCTTGATATGTAGTAGCTGTTCACTGTTGTTGTCACCATTGTAATCCTCTGATGCCACTTTTTATATGACTTGGCCTTGCCTCTGAGATCTAGCTGGCCGAGACAAGAAGGGAGAGGATTCACAGAACACAGAATTCAGACCAGTAGGTCCAAAGTTACCGACAGAGTAGTTCTTAAAGCTAATTTTAGCACCTTGTAGCTTTGTACTCCAAGTGTCTGATTTTCATTGGATTTTATAAGCAGTCCCAATTTGACTATTGAATTTCAAAGAAAAGAAATGTGTGTGTGTGTGTGTGTGTGTATGTGTGTATTTATTTTTATATTTTTTACTTAGTGTGGAAAATATTATATATCTATACTTACATACCTATATGTACAAGTATATATATTTAAATCTATCTACCCCTATATTTACTATTTTGGAAAATAAGAACTATATTGTGACAAGGAAGGCAAGCTAAATAGTCAAGAAAGGGAAAGGGGGCTCAAGTATTGTGGCTACTTTGAGGCAAAATCTTATTCTTTGAATCATTCTGTCTGCTTGTGTCTTCTAAATTCATTATTTTCCTGATGTTACAGCTAGTATTGGCCAAGTGAGATTTGACATTTTACATACTCTCACGTAAGAGTTTTCAGCTGTGTTTACTTGCTAGAAAAGCAAAAACATTTTCAGGCAATTTCTTAGGTCCTTAGTATGAAAACAAAAGACAGAAGTGATCATGCAAAATAAGAGTAATTATTAAATCACATAACTGAGTGAGAAATATGCACATTAATTTTTTGAAAGCCCTTTTAAAGTTTGGAAAACAATGGAAACAGATGTGTCACAAAGTATGTTCGATATTACCAGAAATTATGTGAAACAAGGGTCTGCATACAGCTTTTGAGTATTTTTATATCCATTATTTTATTTTACATGGAAAACAGTCATGGGTAATAGGCAAGACAGTCATTCTTGCCATTTAATGGATGAAATTGATATTTAGAGTAATTAGGTAAGTAGCCCATGGCCCCAGTGAGAGTTAACCCCCAAGCCCCTTGTTCCTCTTTCAAAGCCTGTGTGAGGGTGGAGGGTGTCCTGGGGCAGTGGTAAACCAGCTGGGGTGGGGGAACAACTCAGGGCATGAAATTACCTCAGATTCCTCATTTAGCCCATGATTACCACCAACTATTTTCTGTCAGTTTCCAGATTCTCATGTTTTATTTCCCCAATATTTTACCACTTAATCGTTTTTTAAAAGATTTTATTTATGTGAGAGAGAGCATAAGCAAAAGAGAGAGGATGAGTGGGGGGGGACAGGCAGGCCGAGGGAGAAGCCAACCCCTGCTGAGCAGGGAGCCTGACACAGGGCTCAATCCCAGGACCCTGAGATCATGACCAGAACTGAAGGCAGATGCTTAACTGACTGAGCCACCTAGACGCCCCAGCACTTCATCATTTTTATCTCACATCTGAGTTCTACAGAGAGACAGTGAAGTGCTTAAGTTAATGTGAGCTCTGACTCTAGGTTGACTTTGATTTTGAAGTAACTTGCAGAATATTTAGGGATATGCCTTGTTGTCAGAAAGACCTAGTTGTAGTTACTAAGTTGATGTAAAAATCGAAAGATGAACTAGTTACTTATCTTCCTCAGTCTCAGTTTCTTCAATTTTAAAGATTTTATTTATTTATTCATTCATTCATTTATGTATTTATGTTATTTATGTATTTATTTATGTATTTATTTGAGGGAAGAGGGAGGGGCAGAGGGAGAGAGTATCTCAAGCAGACTCCCTGCTGAGCATGGAGCGTGATGCAGGGCTCAATCTCACAACCCTGAGATCATGACCTGAGCTGAAACCAAGAGCTGGACTGCTCAACCGATTGAGCCTCCCAGGCGCCCTGTCAGTTTCTTCTATTTTAAAATGTAGGTATCTCATAGTATATTTGACAGGGGTGCTTTCAAGAATTAAGTGAAATTCTAAGAGGTTAAGTGGTTAGTATGGTGCAGATACATAGCAAATGCTTTGAACGTGTTAGTTATTTTTATTATTTTATAATTAATTATGATGACCTCTTTCTGACCGCCCCCCTTGCTTCCAAGCTTGCCTTTCTTTCCTCCTGGTAAGTCTATTCTTGACCTTTGTAAAAAGAAATGAAGACCAAACAAATGAGAAAAGCAAAGGCTATTTATTCAGAGCTTGCTGTAGCAAGGAAGTCAGTCACCATCATAGACATTTGCAGAGATTAAAGACAGGCAGAAGAGTGGAAAAGTGAATAATTTTAATGGAAAAATGGGAAACTTCAGGTATTTCTTGATGGTAGACTTTGGCATGGGGAAGCTGTAGACAGGTTGGGGCATCGTGTGGGTAGAGGAGCATATTTGGTTTTGTCTGGTTGGTCCTAAGTTGGAAGTAGGGACATAAATTAGAAAAGCTGACAGTTATTAATCAAGTCCTGGCCACTTTGGGCAAGTTTACAGAAGCTATTGTTTGAAAGCCTCACCGTTATTGGAGAGAGCAGTCTGTCTTCCTGGCCATTGTCCATTTGTATTTTTAGTCTCTCCCCTTCCTCTCATAGTGACACATCTAAGACACAGATGGTAGACGATGACTTCTCAGCTTAAAACCCTTCAGTGGCTTCCCGTGTCACCAGGACAGATTCGAAGGCTCTGGGCAGGGCACAGGAGGATGCCACGGTCCTCCTCCTTCCTGTGTTTCCATCAAAGACCGCTTTTGCAAGGAAGTGCTGCTATCTCTTACAGAAGAACAGAACCATTCGTGTTTCCATTGCATGCGCTGCTTGTCAACTCTGCTCATGGTTGTCTCTGCAGGAATGCCCTCCATCCCCCGGCTCCTGTCTTTCCCTCAGTTTTCTGCTCAGCTTGGTCATCGTTCCCCACAGCCTTCACCCAAAGTCATTAGGCTCCTGGTCTGTGCTCCTGGAACACTGTGTGCAAACTTCTGCCCAACCCCTTACCACATCATCTTGCATTTCCATGCTCCTGTTTATGTCTCTCCCTTTCCAGACAGTGAGCATCCTGAAGGTAAAAACCACCTCATGTGCCCTCCTTCCCAGACTCTTGCACGCTTCCTGGCACGAGGTTGAGGTAGTGCACTGAACAAGAGGTGGGGATTAGGATCAACATTTTCATTTTCTGACTTCTGCCTGAGAGTTTTTTTTTTTCCAATATATCACATCTTATGAAAATGTGACATTAAAAGTGAATGCTGGAAAATAAATTCAAGTGGTGGAGTGGAACCAAATATGATTAAGACATTTTCAATCTGTCCTTTGTGACATTTTAGAAAATGTCTCTATTCTGAGGTTAAGTATCACTTGAGCAGTTCACAAACTGCAGCTGGAAGGCAAAAGCTGCTCTTTGCCTGACAATCAGGAGCAGATAAAGGTTTTTTTCTGAAACATTTGTTTGTGCCCCGGAATGTAAATAGTTACCATTTCTCTGATTAAGACTTCAGTAATGAGGGCCTGGGCACAGAGGAGAGAGCCAACCTTCAGGCGAAGAGAGGAAGCAAATCTTCTCCAAGGGAAAAGCAGTAAGAAGGATCCTACATTAGATGGTGTATTCTTGAAGGGGCTGCTGAGTGTGGAGGCCAGTTCTGCACAGACATGAGGCCTCCTCTGGGTGATCTCGAGCAGATTTACCAGGACCTTGTCTCTAACTGGCTCCTGCTTTTCTTTCTCCTTTCCCTGGGCCACTGTTTTCTCCTGGGTTACAATTGCCCTAAAACCGCTGTTTCCATCTGTTTTCTTGCCACTCCCATCCAACCACCCACAATTCCACGGTAAGGCATACTTCCAGTCATGGCATTCACCTGCTCAAAATGTCAGAGCTCCTCATGGCCCCCACTATAGGCTTGTGCAGACGTCATCTGCCCTGTGTCTACAATTTACCACTTCATTTCTCACTCACTATATAGCCTGCAACTTACACTCCAGAGAAATTCACCTATGTACTTTTTCAGAATGCATCTTGCACTGTCTCCCTTGCATGAAATTTCTCAACTTGAAGTTTTCTACCTGTCTATAATGATTCACTGAGCTCTTTATCTTAAGGTTCCCCAGATTAACCTAATGGGGGCAGGAAGGAGCTTCTTAAAAGTACAGATTTCTTGTCCTGGAGTCAGCTTCAGTATTTCTATAAAAAGTACTCATGGACGACATCCTCGTAAAAGATTTTTAAGAATCACATTGCTTAGAGGATCTGTCTTAATGTGGCATGTGGCATCAACATATTATAGACACTGTTTTTACTTGGACTGGATGCTACAGATTAACAAAAATGGCAGTTTTTTCAGACACTATATAAGAAAGAACAGTGTTCGAGATCAAATACTGATTATTGTATTTATTTGGATTTGTTGGGCTTTAAGGAGATTGATGATAACATCCAAATATATAGTATTTTGGATGCATCTAGAAGCTGCATTTTCAAGAGATACTCAAAGTGATTACTTTTTAGACTAAATTTTAGGAGCCATTGTTGGAAATAATCCAACATTCTTCATAACTTTCTTTTGGTTGGCAGAACTTTATACTTAGGTAATTATATCCTCTATGGATTTTCAATGACACAGGAGGCCATGTTTTATATGCCTTTAATTTTCACAGAACCTTGCAAGGATGCCTTTTAAACCAGAAGGAAACTGCCAAATGGTAAATCCTTAAGCTGCAAAAATGTGAGGAAACTTGTTGAACAACAGGATATTTTAATGCAGTGTTATTTCATCTAGGAGACATATTCTTGGCAAAAGCCAA
Source organism: Ursus arctos (assembly GCF_023065955.2). Taxonomy (NCBI): domain Eukaryota; kingdom Metazoa; phylum Chordata; class Mammalia; order Carnivora; family Ursidae; genus Ursus; species Ursus arctos. The sequence continues at coordinate 81,100,150 of NW_026623089.1, read as the reverse complement.
GTTGACCCATTATCTGTAGCCAAAATAGAAAAGGAGAAAGCTTAATATTAGTTGACCCATTCAACGTGTAGTCTGGCAGAATGGACATTAGAAGATTCTGACTTGGAAGACTCTGTACTTTATGTCTGAACTTCCAGTATGTGAAAGTAATTGGTATTTTCTGCAGTTGGTGTGTTGACAGCAGCCGAAAAATATGCTCAGTCCAAGCTAAAAAGCAGGTACCATCCTGGCCCATGAAAGAACCAACAAACACGCAGGAATGAGAGATGAAAGGAGAAATAAAGAGAGCAGAGATGGAGTCAAGCAGCAAAGGTCCCTGCATCAGGAATTTACCAACTTGGAGGTAAAACCAGGCTGAATTGTATCTAGAGTTGTATGTTAATTGTAATTCAAAGCTCTTGCTCTCTTAATGGTGTGTCTTTTTTTTTTTTTTTATGTAGGTACTATTATTTAAATAACATCTAGATGACCTTAATTATTCACTGATCTTCTAGGGGAAATCCCTGTTGAATTTGTAGAAAACAAAGGCAGCTCTACAAAGTCTCAGTCAGGGATGAATACCATCTCCAGGAGCGTTCCCCAATGATGACCACCCAATGAGCTGGATGGATTCCCTTGTTGTTGGGTGTTCTTGATTTGAAGCCTCATTACTTCTTCTTTATCATTAGGTAGCAAATGTGCTTCATCTAAATTGGATTAATCAGTTATCTAATTAAAAGTTATATAACGTTTTTAGCAATTGAGGGAAATTGAGGGAAGAGAGAGGATGACAGATATTGATGTGCATAATTGGTAATGTACCAATTAAACCAATCAGATTTGACAAATTGGATAAAAAGCTAAGAGTTCCAGGGATGTATTTTATGCCCCCCCCCAAGATATAATGCAAAGTAAAGAGAAATTCTTTCTGAAAATGAACCCTACAATTAGTCATGACCATTTTATGCTGTACTATACCATTGAGCAATCTCATTAGGGTGAACACTTCATGAATTTGGAGCAAAAGAACAGATCATTTGCTTTACGAAGGCATAATCTCATGTATTATTGAATATGGCTCCAACACAATGCTTCATTGCATGTATATATTATCACACACCAACCACATGGTCTATTAGGAATGTCTAGGACTCCCAGATTCCTTCAATCTTTCTATCAATGGTGATCTAAATTGAAAAAAAAAAACAAAAAATGAGAACTTAAGTTTTAAGTAGACAGATATGGACAGCGTGAATATTAAATATTTTCTTTCTTTTCCCAAGTGTAGGGGACAAGTATTGCCAATCGCAACTCCAGTGCTCCCACTTGCCCCTTTCTTGTACATGGCAGGTATGGCCACCAGGCAGCAGCACCCTCTTCCCCCACTAACATCATTTTGCAAATCTTCTTCACACAGTTTTCCAGTAGCCACTACCTATAAAATGGGCCAAGCCTATTTTCTATTTTGAATTTACCGTCAGTTTTGTCATATTAGACTGATGTATGAAAAACTATTCAGCTCCTATGTTTCTGTATTTCCTATCAATTTTTGTCTTTAGTAATGCATTAGGTATTGAAGACAGTGATCTAATAGCTATAGAAATGATGAATAAATGAGAATGAACTTCATAGAACATAGGAAGGGAGTGGGGAACACACCAGAAAGGGCCAATGTCACTCATTTCTTAAAGACAATCCTAGCTTCAAAATTTTCCCCGAATTCCACGCACCACACTCTGAGGGGAGGGTGGAGGTGGGCACAAGAGTGCACAATAAGATTACGCTGTAGCCATTTGCTTCCACTCAGAACTCCAGCAATTGAGTGACATTTGCTAAATTAGAACCAGAAAATGTGTTTGTTTGTTTTTTTCTTCCCTGTCCTCTCATTGGTGCCACTAGTCAGCATGAGACCAAATTGTAGAAAGTGTGCAATGTCCCTGAGGCACATTCTGGTGTCTTCATGTTTCCTTCCACTCTCCGTTCTCACCTTGAGCCTGTAAGTCAGCCAATATGATCCCTGGGGACCCAACTGGCAGAATCCAAACAGCAATGAGATCTCAAGAGTCCTGCTTTATCCGCAGCTTATATTTGGAACCATTTTCCCTTGTCAAGTTTTGTACTGTTTCTTTGCCTGCTCAAGTTGCCCTGTCTCCTGACCTCTTGTCCCCTGCACCTGAGATGCCAGTTCTCTGGCACTGACCACAGCTCCTCTGCTGAGTCAGAATTTCCTGCTGTCTTTCCATCTATGCTTGCTTTTGAGTTCTGCAGTGAATAACGCAGCTACACTCTACTATGATCCCTTAGCTAGCCGGCACTTCCCCTGAATTGCCATTCATCTCACAACAGAATACAATATTCTTCTCTTTACTTCTTAACCCAAAGAGTTTTTCTTTTCTTTCATTTGTAACAAAGCAAAACAAAACACAATAAACCAGCCAACCAACCAACAAATGAAATCTCTTCTCAGGTCCCAAAATTTCCTTTGGGGTATTCTCATTTGTCAAAATACTACTGATTGTGGAAGCTGGCCTCCCTGCTGTCCACGAATAATGTGGATGGGTTAACTTAAGAGGTGCAGTCTCACTATTCTAGTTAGAGCCCACTAGAGGCATCTGCATTTTGAAACCCACTTCCCGAGGAAAATCCTATAGACTTTTTAAAACCGAAGTTTAGGGGCGCCTGGGTGGCACAGCGGTTAAGCGTCTGCCTTCGGCTCAGGGCGTGATCCCGACCTTGTGGGATTGAGCCCCACATCAGGCTCCTCTGCTGGGAGCCTGCTTCTTCCTCTCCCACTCCCCCTGCTTGTGTTCCCTCTCTGGCTGGCTGTCTCTCTCTGTCAAATAAATAAATAAAATCTTTAAAAAAAAATAATTAAAAAAATAAATAAATAAAACCGAAGTTTACATTTTATTTAAATTTCCTTAGTTTTTACCTTTTTCTGTTCCACGATCCCATTGAGGATACTCCATTCCATTTAATTGTCACTTCTCCTTAAGCTCCTCTTGGATGTGAGAGTTTCCCAGTTTCCTTATTTTGGGTGACCTCGCCAGTTTTGTAGAATAGTGGTCGAGCATGTTATAGAGTGTCTCTCAATAGGGGTCTTCCTGATGTTTTTCTCATGATGAGGCTGAGGTTCTGAGGTTTGAATAGGAAGATCACAGATACAAAGTGTCATTTTCTTCATGTCACATCAAAGGTCCATACTGTCAACGTGACTTCTAGCTGTTGATGTTAATCTTGATCACCTGGCCAGGTAGGGTTTGTCAGATTTCTGTACTGTGAAGATACTCTTTTTGTTTTTTCTCTCTCTCCTTATCCCACTGTGCCCTTTGGAAGGAAGTTCACTGCACAGCACATCCTTAAGGAGTGGGGGGTTATGGTCCACCTCCCTGAGAGCAGAACATCCGCATACATATTTGGAATTCTGCAAGGAATATTTGTCTTTTCTTCTCCATTAAATTGTTTATTCCATCCTTTAAAAAATATCAGTATGGACGCATGGATATTTATTTTATACTTTCTTGTTATAATCTAATACCATTTTATTTTAATTTTTGTCATTCTAATTGTTTCAGCTTTGGTAGATTTTGTTTTATAATGCAAAGAGTAACTCCTCTGATGGAGATTCCACTTCACATTTTCTCTGAAGATTGGGAGGAGGATAAACTAGACCAGCAGTAGAGGTGTTTGAATTTGGGGTCTGGGCATAGGTTATAGGTGATGGTCTACTTTGTGTAGTCAACCATGCTTCCAGTATTGGTCACTACGAGCTGTGGCAGCAGAGCATCATGCTTCAGATCTTTCTATTGTCTAAGATCTTAGGGTATTCCTGCTTCATTGGAGAAAAAAAGTCTTTGGGCTTTTCATGTGCTTTTGTATCCCATGAAGTCTCTATTACCTGCATATTGAAATGGACATCCCATGCTTCAGGAAGACATAGTGTGAGCATAGAACAAGTCAAACCCTTAACCCTTCCCAAACCAGAGGATTGACACAATCAGTATAGATATTATGATCAGATGCCCCAGACAGACAGAAGAACAGATATCGCCAGATAGTGTTCTTCGTAGTCATAATAATAAACGCCTTCCATTATGAATCATAAAACATCTGATTAGATACTAAACACACTCAGTACAATGCCTGGTGACATAGTAGACAATTAGTAAATATTTACTGAAATCGTTAATGATATTTAGAATGTATTTTTCATTTAAAATGTCTTATTGGAGTGATTAAAATGCATTAACAGTACTAATTCCAGTTCTTATCTTTTTTAGTTCCTTTTACCATGTACCAACTTCTCCAGTCCCTCCAGGTAGACACCTAATAGTTGTTAATTTTGACAAGATTGTAGCTGTGTAGAAACTATACTCAGCAAAAAGTTTCTGAAGAAATGTACCAGAATGGTTGATTGTCACTGTTCTAGACGCTGAGGCTATGGATGATTATCAACTTGGTCCTGAATATATATATATATATATATATATATATATTCTCACATTTGTATAACTAACCTTCATTGCTTTGGTAACGGTTAAGCATGTTTCATTAAAAGAAAATAAAAATGCTTCTACTGCTGATACATTTGGTCAGTTAGTGATAAAAATTTTGTGCCAAACTTTGGTTCCATTCCAATGGAAGCTAAAAAAAATTCTAACCAGGTAGAGACAAAACTGTATTTTAAGCATTACCAAGACTTTATCCCCACTATATCATGTCTATTAAAAACAAAGAATACAGGTTATTATGGCTTAGTCTCTGGTAATCTATGGAAACCTGTAATAAACCTATGCCTAAACCATGGAAATGGTTGAAAAAAAAAATCACAGTGCAACTAGGGATTCTTCTCTAACAAACTGTGGCTGTCAAGATGAAAGCAAAGCAATCTGTTCTCTATGGAGTCACTCTTATTAATTATATGAGTAGTGTTTTCTTCCTGGAGGGCTGTTTATATAAGTGAGCATTACAGTCCCACCACTGTCACTCAGGGATGGGGCCAGGCGCACTTGCCCTTTGAGAAGTGTGCCTTTGATTCTCCTATTTCTGACTGAATTACGACAAGTCAGAACACTGTGTGGAAGTGGATTTTGGGACTAACCCACAGGAAGCAAGATCACTTAGTATGCTGCCAGTGCACTGAGGTTTTTCTTTGAAGTCTGTTCAAGGGAAAGTTTTTGCTTTCCAACACATAGGAATTATTCTTCTGGACTGTGCTCTGAGTTTACCAATTTGTGGAGGTTATATCCAGAGCAAAGCTACAAAGAATTACATTCAGCAAGCACCTAAGACCTTTGCCAAGCATCACCGCTGTGCTGAGGTGATGTAGGGTGGGGGTGAATAGACATACAAAGAGGGGAGAATCAAGGACACAATACACTTAAGTGCCCTAAATGTACACTTTACTTCTATTCTGTAATGTAAAAGTTAAAGTATTACATTAAAAAATATTTATAGCCCTCTCACATGCAAGTCTTTCTGTTGCTGGTTATGGTGATAATGGTAATGGTGATGGTGGCGTTTTCTTTAAACATTATCAATCTCTGCGGTTCTTTGAACCACTTTTTAAAATTGAAGTATCATCGTCATGCAATATCCTATTAGTTTCAGGTGTGACTCATAATGATGTAATATTTTTATATATTAAAAAATGATTCCCACAATGAGTGTAGTCACCATCTGTCACCATACAAAGTTTGTTTGTTTGTTTGTTTGTTTGGCTTTTTGGGTTTTTTTAAAGATTTATTTATTCTGAGAGAGAGACAGAGAGAGCATGAGCAAGTGCAGGGAGGGCTCGATTCCACGACCTGAGATCTTGACCTGAGCTGAAATCAAGAGTTGGACGCTCAACCGACTGAGCCACTTTAAGCACCCCTGTCGCCATACAAACTTTTTACAGTATGATCGACTATATTCAGTACACTGTACATTACATCCCCATGACTTATTTATTTTGTAACTGGAAGTTTGTGCACCGTCATCCCCTTCACCTATTTTGTTCATCCTCCCACTCACTCCTTAACCTCCTCAAGTAACAAACAGGTTTTTTCCTGTATCTCTGAGTTTGTTTCTGTTTTATCTATTCATTTTTAATTGTTTTAGATTTCACATATGAGTGAAGTCTCTCTGTGTCTGACTTCTACTTCATGACTCAGACCACAAACTCTCAGGGGTTAAAAGGGGGCCAAGTTGGCAATCGTCCCTTATCACTTGGACATTTGCCCCCACCAGTAGCTGCGGCGTCTGCATTTACTTTACTGAGTGTCCAGAGCATGTTTCGAGGATGTTCCTGAGAAGGTCTTACGAAGTTCCTAGTGTAGTCGTCAGTTCGCTCTCCCGTCTGGCCCGCCCCCTCTTTCCTCTGCTACCGCGACCAGCACCACTGCAGACACATCACCCTGGAGAGCGTCCAGGTAGCACCTTCTTGGTCCTGAATCATCGGCAGGATGATGAGCCCCGTGGTGTGCGGAAACCTCTGCCTCCACCATCAGCTGGTTTGACATCTTGTTACTTGTGCCTACATCCCAATGTCTCACAAGAGAAAAGTGCCTCTTGGCTTGGATTTGCAGCCCCTTCTTCACTACGGATTATTAAAAAGTCTGTGAAGTCTCACCCAAGGGGACAGCTGATTTTTGAGATGGATCTGGGAGGTACTGTCTGCTTCCTTCCTACCCAGAACTCAGGCTCCTGCCATCAAAATCCTATTCCTTTCTCCAAGGTTAATAAGTCATCCCCTAGAGTTCCATCATCCACGGGCTTGACACAGGCAGTGGGTCACAGTCTAACTTCTGCTACTTTGCAAGATGAGGTTTATAGCAGAGAGTATTATTTCTGTCCTAACTTTATCCATTATTCACTTCCATGAGCAGACACAGTCCTCACCTCTCTGAATTCCCATTTTCTCACTTGTAAAACAGGGCAGAATCCCTGCCTGGGAAAGTCATAAAAATGACATGATGTATCCTAGGCAACATTTAAAGCACTATTCTACCATTGTATGACAATAACACAGCGACGTGTTAGGGTGACTCGGTGAGCTGAGAATCCTCTGGAGGAACTCAGGCTCGTTTTCCTAGCAACTCCCTCCGGGCCCACTGCCTGCTAAGCCACTGGCTGTATTTGCTCCTCGCAGAGAGTGGGGCTCTTTGGCCTGGACGGAAGGGCCAGCATTCTGACTGCCCTGTGAATGGGGTACAGTTGCCCTGCCATTTCTCCATTACGAATATGCTGGCGGGATTGTGCGATGATGTATTCCTTACACGTTTCCCCTTCTTGACTTGTGTCCAGTTGACCTCATTCAGTTTGCCAAGATGGCTGTTTCTGTATTAAGGTTTTATCCTTTTCCCTCCCACTTGTTTAGTTGAGTATAGCCAGAGACCAATAAACTTGCCCTTTATTCTTAGAACCGCTGGCAATTCAGAAACTCATTTACTGAGGGCTTTGTCCTGCCACTTTCTGTTAAGTGGGAGTCGGGGAAATACGGCAAATGCCGCTCACACTGTGGCTCTGACACTGCATTTCAGAGCCCACACGCTGCCGGAGAGAGCAATCATTAGAGAGGTCAGGCAAGCTCTGGATTTCAATTTGGGGAGTCTCACTGAATTTGAATTAGTTCTGTGGCTGTGAGGAAAAGGGGGTGTGGTGCTCTTCTGTACCAGGGACCGAAGTCATAGAGGAAGGTGGCAGGTTATTGGTGAGGAATCCAAACGGGGGCCTCGCCATGAAAGAGAGCCTTCCATTATGAGATGTGCCATATAAAGGATCTCCTTCTTTTAAAAATTCATCCAAGGGTCAAGGGGCACTTAGGTGGTTCAGTCGGTGAAGCATCCGACTCTTGATTTCGGCTCAGTTTATGATCTAAGGGTTGTGAGATGGAGCCCTGCATGGGGCTCCCTGCTCAGCAATGAGTCTATTTGAGATTCTCTCTCTCCCTCTCTCTCTCTCTCTCCAAAATAAATAAATCTTAAAAATAAATAAAAATAAAAATAGAAATTCATTAAAGGGTCAAGCCCAAATGCAGATTGGAAGAATGCTTGCAGAGAGGTAAATTATAAGTAGTGTCATGTCTACTTAGAACAAAGGCAATGCAAACTTTCAACAGGTGTTTATTCATGGATGCTTGATGTGTCCAGCCTGTTCAGACTGAAATTCAACGGGATCAGAAGTCTGAAGTTCATTTAAGTAGAAACAATCTGTGTTACTCTTGAAATATGATTTCACCTTCTGAGCTTCTGTTTTCTTAGGGATAAAATGGAATACCAAGTCTTACTTTACTTGATTGTTAAATGGTATTTTTCCTATTACCTTCGAGTCTCAGCAAAAGTTGCAAGGCAGAGAACAATAGGTGATAAATGAATCCCCTTTGATTCTAAAGGTAAAGCTAAGCAGGAGCCTAGGAGTCTCTCAGGGTTTACCATGACCTTCATCCTCCCATCTCAGTAGGCCTATAATGACAGAAGACTAGAGAATTTGGGAAACATTCGTGGGAGTAAGAGTCTCAGCCCAGGGGCAGTGCTGGAGCTTTTTCTCTTTTCTGAGAGGGAGTGAGGGGTATGCTTCCCAAGCCCAGGTCAGATTAGAAGGGGATGATCTCAAGAGGGTATTCACAGAGATGTCCTGGCTGGAGGTGTGGTGTGCACAGTGGTGGTGGGGGCAAGGTGAGAATGAAAGCCTGAAGTGTGTCCTGAGAAGTGAGGCCCATACGAGGGGACAGTGACGCAGCAGGGATAATGCTGAGAGTGATCAGGGTGGGGCTGTGCTCTCACCCCCATCCCCGCCCCCCGGGCAAGAATACATACACCTCCTGGGCACCAGCTGGGTGCTGTGAAGTGAGGTGGATCCTGGGACAAGGAGATTTTTTTTAAAGATTTAATTTTTTATTTATTTGATAGAGAGCATGAGCAGGGGGGAGGAGCAAGGGGAGAAGGAGAGGCAGACTCCCCGCCTAGCAGAGAGCCTGATGCAGGGCTCAATCCCAGGACCCTGGGATCATGACCTGAGCTGAAGGCAGACGCTTAACTGGCTGAGTCACCCAGGCACCCCGGGATAAGGAGATTTAGCAATAAGAGGCAAGCTGGGTGTGGAGCTGGTGACAAGGAAGCTTTGAGAGGTCAGGCAAAATCCAGTGCGTGTGTCTGCAAAGTGTCTTTTGGAGAAACTCACCTGCTCTCTGACACATAGCTTTTGAATCAAGGGTATTGGCAGCTGAAAGCATCAGTATGAAAACATTTTTGCCATTTCCTTCCACTTCTCAACCCTTCCACCCCCTGTGCACCCACATCAAGTGCAGGCCTACCTGCGCGGGTCAAAAACTCTGAGGATGAGCGTCCGGATTGCAGGTGCACACCTAGGACATGGCTAGCACTCACAGGGAAGGCTCTTATGAACGTGACTGCAATGACTCAGTGAGGGACAGGAATATTTGCTTTACATACAACAACACCACAGAAATTTTAACGTTACCGTAACAGGCACACCCCTGAAAAATTCATCATGAAATGGATTTCTTTATAGAGAATGAACTTCACACTCAATCCAACAAGAATTCTATTGCCTGAAATTTTTTTCCCTAAAGCTTTATTAAGGCAAAGAACTTATTAAAATCACAGAAACAGAAAAAAAGAGATAAACCAATTGCAAAGGTGATCTTACACCATTTAGGTTTATTTTCAGTTCTGGTTTATTGGTGTTAAAATCTAAAGGAAAAAAGAAAGAAGTGGGGGGGCTGAGTAATATTGAACAGAAAAATCACTTATTTGCCATCTGAAATCTCTTCCTAATTCTCCTTATTTCTTCATATCATCTCTTCCAGTATTTTTGAAGTTGTATCTTCATGGGATTTTATTCATTTATTCAAATATTGATAGAATCTCTATATATTGTGACCCCACTGGACTTGTATCAGAGCTCTTGTGCCACACCGAAGAAGTGCTTGGTGAGGAACACATGCAGGCACAGGGCAACCATTCAAAGGGCTGCCAGAAGTCATAAAATGAGGGAAGCACAACACAATAGGTAGCACTTTTTTAAAGAAAGATTTTATTTATTTGAGAGAGAGAGAAAACATGAGTTGGGGGGAGGGGCAGAGAAAGAGAAGGAGACGCGACTCCTGACTCCTCGATGAGCCGGGAGCCCAATGAGGGGCTCAATCTCAGGACCCTGAGATCATGACCTTGAGATCATGACCTGAGGTTTTGACCTGAGCCGAAACCAAGAGTTGGACTGAGCCACCCAGAAGCCCCAATAGGTAGCACTTTAAATTTATAGTAGAGCTGATAGTAAAATTGGCTATGTGAGTTTTTGCTCTTCTCTTCTAAATATGTTATAATATGTAAAAAATAAGAGATCAGCATACTCTGATATCTTGAGTTATACTCACTCACCCAGTTTCAAGCCCAGAGCGTTGTTTCTGAGGCATTGGCCACAGAATGTACATAAGTCATATATTCTAAACTCTTGCAGGAACCCCACAAAGATGTATTTGACCCCTTCCTTACAGCTTGAACTTACCCAGTCCTTTGGGTCCTATCCCCAGACATCCAAACATTTATTTCCTGGTGGTATAAAAAGATAAGGATAGAGATCATTCCTTTTCTGGACACTGAGTGAAGAAAATGCCTTTTTTTTTTTTTAATGCCCCTTTTTTTTGGGGGGGGTAAAGATCTGCTTTACAAAGAACTGAATGGTGTGCAGCATTTTTCAAGACCAAATGGCCCCCATTTTACTATTGACTGACTACTAGAAATTCTTCATTTAAGATTTTTTTAAATCAGAGATTCTTTTTCCCAGTAATGTCGAAGGGGGGTATTCATATCAAACCTTCAATGAAAATGCCTAAAAACTCCTTAGAAATTCAAATTGCTGATAAGAAAATAAGGTACTCCTCAGCCCACATCTAAGAGGAAATGAAGGGGAGTAATAACCAGGACACCATATGACCACAGCTCTTTTAGCCTTGAGGTTATTTGTGGATCTCAGCAATGGTGGGCCCATGGTCTGTCTGCTCAAAGAGAGAGGTCAAATAGAGAACGCTGTCCCTTAATCTGAGATCCCAAAAGGCGACTCTCAGAGTAGAGACGAACTAGAACTACACCTACACCTCACCAACCACAGGGCAGCAGGGAAATGGTTGCTTTGCACCTGGGTTGGGTTTCCACAGAAGCTGGCTTTAGAGCCAGAGTTGAGTGCAAGGAGTTTATTGGCGGGTATAGTGGATGCTGTATTGTGCAGCTTATATGCCCCCTTCAGGAATGACACACTCGTTCCACCACATCGATGAGTGTGGGCTGCAGCGGGCTCTCAGCTGAGTCCCTCTTCAAGACCTGTACTCAGATGAAGAGAGCTCCTCATGGGAGGTCATCCCCTCCCTGGCAGCAGCCCACATTCAATGAGTGGTCTATGCAGGGGATACGCAGGCCTGCCATCTTTGTCCCAGTGTGGGGAAGTATCTGAATGCGTTTCCAACTCTGTAGCTCCCTCCCTGTGCTGTCACCTGGGGCCTCAGGTGCAATCGTATTAGGTTCAACTTTTCTCTCTGCCCAATCCTGCTTGATCTGTCTTCACATATGGAGAAAGCACTCTCCAGTAAGCCTCCTGTATATGAAATCTCAGAACCTCAGGGTTTGTTTCCTAGGAAACCAAACTGACACTGACAGGAAGTGATTCCAGAGAGGGAGCATATGAGCCCAGGAAGGGAAGAGGGTCAACATAAGTTGAGTAAAGCAACTGATTACTGCTCAGAACAACCGTGGCTCCATCTCCCTGGGGAGCATTGGGACACTGTGCAGAACTCTCCTCAGAGGGACAAGAAAACCGGGATTTCCCACCAAGTTCCATGCATCATTGTTTGAGCACTGTTTTCAGAGTTGTCAGTTGTCATGTCCTCCGCATCTCCAGCCTATCCACACAATATACCAGCACTCTCCCACGGTCAGAGGAGGAAACTCCTACTTGGAGTAAGATGCCACTATCATGAACAGAAATGATGGGCCGTGACACAGTGTGGGCAGGGTATCAATGCCATTTACGACACCTTGGTTATATGTGAGCAGAGTAAAAGAAGGAAAGGGAAACCCTTCCACATCCAGTCCTGACATGAGTTTCCGTCTTCCTTACACCCTACCTCTCTGTGGTCCAGGAACCCTTACATCGGAATTGCTTTAAGTGGTTCTGGACTAATAGTGCCTCCAAGAGCCTGACAGAAGGAAATCCAAATCTACTACAAAGGAAGGATCTGCCACCCTAGACATGATAAATCCTACCCGTATATTTTGAAAGAACACTGTGGGGGAAATTTTTTTTTTAAAAAAGAACAAAAAAGGAAAAGGAAAAATCAAGTTAAGGAGGCACGGTGAGGAAAAACCTGTAGAAATAATAAAAAAGAATATTTAGACTCAGAAGGACTCGAGATATCAGACTTACAATCGATTATGCAACAACTAGGTTATTATGTATGGAAGGAAAAATAAAAGCTTGAATGTATTTGCTGGATAGAGAACGTTAAATGATAACTAAGTATAGTTGAAAAAGGAGAACTTCAGAAATTAAAATAAAAATGTAAAACAGCCTGAATTCAATACTCAATGGATGAACTAATAGCTGAATAGAATCTGCTCACAGGAGAAGCAATGAAATGGAGGAAGGGTCAGAAAAATGATAAAGAATATAGTACAGAGGAACAAAAGAAAGTGGAGACTACGAAAGTGGTAAGAAGACAAGGAAGGTGGGTATATAACAGGAGTTCCGAGAAAAGGGACAGGCTGAGAGATAGTTGAAGACATAGTGGCTAACATTTTGCCAATTTGATGAAACCCAGAAACTGACAGATGCAAAAAGCTCAGAGAAACCCAGGAAGAGAAATATGAAGAAAATGATATCAAATGACATAATCTACTGTTCAAAACACCTGATGAAGAAAAAAAATCTTAAAATGTGCAGAGGAAAATAGGATATTATAAACAGAGGAGCAAAGATAACAATTATAAGAGACTTCCTATAAGAAACCATGAAACCCAGAAAAACAGAATCTTTGAAGAATTAAGAAAAGAGATCGTATTACAATTCTATACCCAGAAAGAATATCTTTCACATGAAAGTGAAATAAAGTTGAATGCGAGAAGCATGACCAGCAGTCTGGTCCTATGAGAAATGTGAAGTAGTTTCCTTAAGCAGTAGGAAAATGATATCTCCTGTCATTCTGCACAAAATGATTGACAGTACCAGACATTGTAAACTGAGGCGCAGCATGGGGCAGAATGCTAGTCAGCAACATGGAGGAACAGACTACTGATGGGCACAACAGTGTAAATGAATCTCAGACAAGATTTGAATGATACACAATCATATTGTTTCATTCCATTTACATAAAGCTCTAGAACAGGCAAACCTAGTCTATCATGAAACATAGCAGAGCAGTACCATTTCTTTTTTTGAAAGTGTAGGCACAAGGATTGACTGGAAAGAAACATGAGGATACTTTATAAGTTCGTGGTAATATATTTTTGTTCATAATAGTTTGCATTTCAGAGGTGTATATATATTTTTAAAAGTCAATGTAGACGTCAGATTGGTTCATTTCATTTAAGTAAATTTCATATCTAAAGAAAAAACTGTAAACAAGTATTGAACATTAGCTGATAATATACATGCTGATTACCTGTATGGAGGTCTTTGGCTGTCTGCAGTTTACTTTGAAATGTATAAAGAAAAGAGGATGATTGGGGCGCCTGGGTGGCACAGCGGTTAAGCGTCTGCCTTCGGCTCAGGGCGTGATCCCGGTGTTGTGGGATCGAGCCCCACATCAGGCTCCTCTGCTATGAGCCTGCTTCTTCCTCTCCCACTCCCCCTGCTTGTGTTCCCTCTCTCGCTGGCTGTCTCTATCTCCATCGAATAAATAAAAATAAAATCTTTAAAAAAAAAAAAGAAAGAGGATGATTAATAGATTATACAAAAGTAAATAGTTGGCCGGATAAGTCCTTGATAAAACATAATAATATGTTAAGATAGAATCTAAATTGAAGGTATACAGGGGTGCCTGGGTGGCACAGCAGTTAAGCGTCTGCCTTCGGCTCAGGACCTGATCCCGGCATTATGGGATCGAGCCCCACATCAGGCTCTTCTGCTATGAGCCTGCTTCTTCCTCTCCCACTCCCCCTGCTTGTGTTCCCTCTCTCGCTGGCTGTCTCTATCTCTGTCGAATAAATAAATAAAATCTTTAAAAATAAATTAAATAAATAAATAAATAAATAAATAAATAAATAAATAAATTGAACGTATACAGGCATTCATTGTAAAATTATTTCAATTTTGTCCTATAAATTGTTCATAATTTTGAAAAACCACCAGCACAAAATGAAAATGTTAAAACCAAACTTATAAACCTTTAAGAAGTTAATCCTGGAAATACTTTTATGACATTGTGGATTTCTTATATAGGACAGGACATAAAAAGAACAAACCATAAAATAATGGATTGTTAAAATCAACCACATTAAGTTTAACAGCTTTTCTTTATCGAAGGACAGCATTAATGGAGCACAAAGATGAGCTTCTGAATGCAAGGTGATATTTGCAACACACATAATTGACGACTAGTTTCCAACCACACAAAGAACTCTTTTTTAAAAATCAGTTTTCAAAAAATGGTCAGATAACACAATATAACAAGGATTTGGTAGGCAAAATAATTTGGTAGGCATTTCACCAAAAAGGCAATCAAAATAGTTAACCTAATGATTAATAGATACAAGTTAAAACCACAAGAAGATACTATAAGTATCTACTATCTCTGAACAGATCATGTAAAATTACGAAGTCTAAAACAGACCATGCTATTGAAGATGTAGACTAATGAAACTATGATGGAACATTTGTTGGTATTTGGTAAAGTCACTTCGGAAAACTATTTGTCATTATCTAATAAAGTCAAACACAAGCACATTCTATGGTGTAACAGCTCCATCCCTGTATGTATATACTAGAGGAAATCTCACGTATATGCACTGAGCTGCACATATAATAAGTTTTCTGTCAGCTTTGTATACTGTAGCCCTTTCCCTAAAACAAACAAGCAAAAAAATAAAAAAATAAAAACAAAACAAAACAAAAACCCACAGTCCAACAACCAACCAGCCTCGACACAAATAAACATAATGTTAAACAAAAGTATCAAGAAGCAAAACAAAACAAATGGTATGAATTATTCGTTGGAGTTCAGAAATAGGCAATCCTGATCTATACTGATTATTAATGCATACCTAATTGGTAAAACCATACAGAACAAAATCTGAAATGATTATCACCAAGGTGGGGATAAGCGGGGGTGCTGTGATTGGGCAGGGCTCGCAGTGGGGTTGGGGGACGGGGCTCCACTCCTGGGATGCTGGCAATGTTCTATTTCTTGACCTGATGGGCATTTACATGAGTGGTCATTTTATTTGTTTTTTTAAATGTACAAATACATCTTTAATTCACTCCTCTATATTTATACTATATTTCACAATATATTGTTTTTTAAATAATCCAATATTTTTGATAATGTTGTGATTCTATTTTTTCTGGTAAGCACCACAGAATGATATTTTTCTTGGATAAAAGCTTATCCTTGACTGTCTCTGTAAGGGCCAGCCTCTCCTCCCACGACCCTCCCCCCCTCCATACACATATTCTATAGGATGTTCTGAGGCAGAGGAGGGAAACCTAAAAAGGGCATCCTGAGGACAAACTTGCTGCCACATTAGTGATGATTTGCCCCCAAGAGACACAGTCTGGCTAGAAATTCTGGTGTCCCTCCAGCATGAGTGTCCATTTCACGCTAGGCATGCTGTGTGATCTGGCTGACCTCATAGGCACCTTTCCCCCACCGAGATTCTCTGCCACATTTGATTCCATCCTCTGAAGTATCAGAATCAGTTCCTGGGGCTGCATAATCTAATAATAATAGTAGTATTACAATAGTAAATAACAATAAAAACTCCTTAGAAAAACCGGCTCATGCTTACGGTGCACTTACTCTGGGAGGGAGGGTTCATTGCTTTGCATGTATTCCCTCTGTCCATCCTCATAGGGTTTCTATAAGGTAGGAGCCATTATTTTTCTCATTTTATAGCTTGGAAAACTGAGGCACAGACCAGTAAAGTAACCTGCTCGAAGTCACAGAGCATGTATGTGGTGTGTCGGAGCTGGGTGTCCAACTCAGATGTTCGCCCCTGCACTGCCCACCCTTGACTGCTGTTTATTTGGTAAGAAATGAATTGTTCATTTGTTTGTTTTGTGGGGGTTTTTTCCTAGATTTTATTTATTTATTTATTTATTTATTTATTTATTTATTTGAGAGAGAGTGAGCAGAAGCAGGAGGAAGGGCAGAAGGGGGAAGGGAGAGGAAGAGAATCTCAAGCAGACTTGGTGGTGAGCTCGAAGCTCCACGTGGGCTCCATCTCACGACCCTGAGATCACGACCTGAGCTGAAACCAAGAGTCGGAGGCTTAATCAGCTGAGCCACTCAGGCACCCCAGGAAATGAGTTTTTAAATATCATTGTTTTTTACACCTGTGTTAACGTTATTTCTACTACAGCATAGAGAATTAAGTGATACATACACTTTAAAGCTCATCAAAGTGTATCTTCACAATCAGTAGTTGAACGCTTTGATAGTATGTGTGGAAGAAGGAATAATAAGGGATGAGGGGTTTGTTTTTATTTTCATTTCAGTGAGTTAACATACAGTGTTATAGTATTTTTAGGTGTATAACAAGGGATGTGTTTGAATTGAGGGGACTAACGCCAAATTCCAGATAACTTCACTGCCAAATGATAGATGGCTCCACAATCCTACAAATAATTTAATAAACTAACCCTCAGTTATATAAAGAAGGTTTAAACGCCAAGTAGAATAAGTTAACTACCTCCTTTCCAAATGAGCCACAGAGGTTAAAGAGAAAACTTTTTTTTTTTTTTTTTTTTTTTTTGGCTTTTACTCATGTCTGTTTTATTTTTCACTAGCCTAATACAGATACCATTTTCCTAAATATCACTTTAGGAGTTGCCAGAATGCTACTTAATGGTTGTTGGATTTTTTTTTTCTGTTATCGTTTTTGTAACAAACCTGGTTCCTGGCTCTGTGCTCCTGTTATTAACGAAGCCAGCATTGCTGAGCTGCTTGCAAACCCGAGCAGGAGCTCCCCTGCTGTGCACACTCCTCAGGGAGGCCTGGGAACTCACCCAGAATGCAGATAAGCTGGCCTGAGCACAAGCTTCTGCTACGAGGTGGGGAGGCAGGGAGCCAGATTCTGCGGGTCTGAGGACTATCCTTCGAGCATAGGGTTTCTACACAGTGCTGGAATTGGGAGTTAAAAATCCTTTAAAACTATAAGTCAGCCCCCTTCGCAGGCTTAATGTGAAATGATCCAGCCCCAATTTTGTGGCTCTTGATCCACTGGGAGCCTGAGAACTAATTTACTGTGAAATGCCAAAGAAAACCAAAAGCTCTTACTTACGTATTTGCGGTAAAGTCATGAAAAGTCATGCTACCTCCTGAAACGTGTGCCAAAGGAAAAAGACAAGCAAGCTCTGTGGGCTTTTGGCCAATAAACAGTCCCAAGCCATCACTGGCAAGGGCAAGGTGGTCTGAGCGGAAGCAACAGGCAAAAACGTAGCCACTAATACTAAAAATAAGAGAAGAGGTCGTAGTAATCAAGCACCTGCTCAGATGATGTATGTTACTACTTCTACTTAGCTGTGGTTTCACAAATGAAGAAACAGAAATTAAACTTTATACGCAGGGTGAAATTTACTGCTTGTCGTTCCATGATTGAATTCAGGTTTCTCCAGGTCCTGGTAAACTGCATTCACACCTTAATTTCACAATCTCTAAACTCACAGGGGCTCTCAGAGGACCTGCAATCCCCTCATGCTTTCTCATGCATCCACCTCCCTCTTCCCTAGTTAGCTGTCACTGACTAGCTGTGTGTCCTCTGACAAATCGCTTCAATTCTCTTGGTTTCCTTTTGGGTTTTTTTTTTGTTATTGCTTGTTGTTGTTTTTTGTTGTTATTTTCAAGATTTATTTATTTATTAGACAGAGAGAGTGAGCGAGCATGGGGAGAGGCAGAGGGAGAGGGAGAGGGAGAAACCCTAGCAGACTCCTCACTGAGCTTGGAGCTGACACAGGGCTCTTGATCTCAAGACCTGAGTGGAAACCAAGAGTCGAAACCAAGAGTCGGGTGCTCAACTGACCGCGCCACCTGGGAGCCCCTCTGTCTTAGTTTTCTTATCTACAAATTGAGAATAATAACAATCCTCACCTCACAAGGTTGTTAAGAGCATTAAATAAACTTATAAAAATACAGCCCTTTGAATAGTGCCTGAAGCACAAGAAGAGCGATGGAAAGTCTCACTTCACAGAAAACAGCCAAAAGAACACCACTTCCTTATGCACTGTCATTCGACCACACCTAGTATCTCTATCCTATGCCAAACCTCTTGCGACTGTGCTGAAGGGCTTTGTTCCTGTCTACAGCCAATTTTTGCACTTTTAAACTGTACTGCACACCCTACTCAAGGTCATGACTTCAGCTATTCATCCTTTTCTCTCTATGCATTATTAAAGGTTCTTCCCCTGCTGGGTCACTGCTATTAACGTAAGAATATACTGCAATATCTTTCATTAAAAATAAACAAACAAAAATGCCTCAGTCTCTTCAGCCCTTGTCCCACGGATGCTGGCGGTGGGGTCTGAGGATCAGGAGGGGGTCCCTCAGGATCAGCCAAGAAGGTCCTTGGCTTCACAGAGGTTGGAAATCAAACATGAGCCAGTCGGAGGTGAGAGCAGAGTTATCGAGGTATGGAGAGAGTGCAGATACAGAAGGAGTGCCTGGGAGACTCGAAAAGGAATGGAGCACAAGTCTGGTCTTTGCTTGGGGGCTTGGGGTTTTGGCTGACGATTGTGGTCTGGTGCACGTGTTCTCTTGGACATCCAAAAACTGGTCAAACAAGGACGAGTGTTCAGGTGTTCTCCATAGTTACTTATGCCCTGGAGCCAGCGGTCTTGGCATCAAGGTGTTTAGAGTCAGTGGTCTTGGAGAACATTTATGATGAACCCCCCCTCCCCTGTCTGCTCCTTATATATTATCTGTTGGGCTGGCAGACTCCCAAGAAATCAATAACTCCTTGACCTTTACAAGGAGGGCATACATTAAGGTATGTGCAAGGTGGAGGTGCAGGTCCTAGCAAGAACAGAAGTAAGAAAAGAAGCAAAGGAAACACAGCTTTTTATTTTCATGGGGTCCCTTCTGTCTCTGTCTCACATGAATGTCACCCCGAACCCCATGCCTGATGCCAGACTCCATGAAAGGGTTATAGGGTCATGGTGGTTGGTTTCTCCAACTTTTCTCCTTTCTTCATTATATTCCAATTGATTTTCCTCCTTTCTCTCTCCACCAAACTGATCTTTCCATGGTCACCACAGCATCCATGCTGTAAATCCAAGAGTCAATTTTCCTCCTTCATCCTACTTGATTTATCAGTATATGATATATCTAAACAGTCACCTGGCCCTCTCAAAAGGCTCTCTTCACGTGGCTTCCAGGACATCATACTCTCTTGATTTTTCTCGTACTGATCTGGATTTGCAGGTTTCTCCTCATCTGTTCTAAATGCCCAAACGCCACAGTGTTCAGTCCTTGGGTTTCTGATTGTTTTCCTTTATCCACTCTCACTCACATGGTGCCCACATCTGGTCTCAGCGCTCTACAACGCCTCCTATAAGCCAATGGCTCCCAAATGTACACCTGTAGCCTGCCCCGCCCCTGCGCTTCTGACACAGATTTCCAACTATTCCCTCGGTATTTCCTCTGGGATATCTTAAAGTCCTTTACACTTCTTATACAAGTCCAAACTCCTAAACCTAATTCTTTCATAGTCTTACCCCTTTCAGTATATGGCAACTCATCCTTCCAGTTTTTCTGTCCCATATCTTGGTGCTATCTCTGACCCTGAACTTTTCTTTGAAGATCTAACAGGAAATACTCTTGGCTGTGTATTTTAGATATATCTTGAGTCTAACGGTTCTCCCTGCCTGGAACACAGCCACCCTGATCCAGACCAGCCCCATCTCTGCTGTAGGTTTTGCAATAGCTCCTAAGCAATCTTCCCTTTCCACCTTAATCTCATTTCAGTCTGTCCATGCAACAGAGAGATTCTTCCAAAGGTAAACAGACCATGTCTGCTCTCTACTTAAGGCCCTTTACTGGTATTCATCTCAGGGAGAGAACATGCGAAGTCCTTCTGGGAGCTTTCAAGGACTTATACAATCTCCCCAACACCAGCGTGACTCCCTCACACCTGTGGTTGCAGCAGCACTGCCTTCCTGCCCCTACTACACACACGAGGGTGCTCCCCAATCAAGGCATGGACATTTCTTACTTTCTTGGCCTGAGCTTTTCTTCCATCAGATAGCATGACTCACTCTTTTGCTTTTTTACACCTCTAGTCAAATCTCACCATCTCAATTCCATCTTCCCTATTCACCCAATTTAAACTTGCAAGCTTCCCTAACCTCAGTGTTCCTTATTCCCTTTCCCTGTTTTTATTTTTACTTATTTTTTAACCAGAAAGCTTAACGCCATCTGACATCCTATGTATTTTTTTTTTTAATTTGTTTCTTGTCACTTGCCTCCGGTGGAATCTAAGCTTCATGGAAGTACAGGTTTTGATTGATCTTATTCATTGTTTTATCTACCAGGTTCAAGAATATTGTGTAACACAGTTCTCAAAAGTAAATGCTGAAAGAATGACTAAAAGTTTTGTCTCTTTTCTTTCCACCTTCTCATGCTGTACTTTCCAATTGTGAACATTCTCACAATATCAGTTTATTCCATCCTCATAACAAAGCTGCAACCTACATATAAAAAATCATTTGTGGGGCGCCTGGGTGGCGCAGTCATTAAGTGTCTGCCTTCGGCTCAGGGTGTGATCCCAGCGTTCTG
This sequence comes from Ursus arctos, assembly GCF_023065955.2. Taxonomy (NCBI): domain Eukaryota; kingdom Metazoa; phylum Chordata; class Mammalia; order Carnivora; family Ursidae; genus Ursus; species Ursus arctos. The sequence goes on along the minus strand of NW_026623089.1, from coordinate 81,079,191 downwards.
GGATCGAGCCCCACATCAGGCTTCTCTGCTGGGAGCCTGCTTCTTCCTCTCCCACTCCCCCTGCTTGTGTTCCCTTTCTCACTGGCTGTCTCTGTCAAATAAATAAATAAAATCTTTTAAAAAAATAATAAAAAGATAAAAAAATCATTTGTATTTTATATATAAACAATGTATTATAAAGACCTAGTGACTTGATCAAGATTAGGCAGACAGTCCTAAATCCTATCATTCCAAATCTGAACTATTACATAATTCAGTGAAAATATAAATGATAAATTCTCACTTTATGAAATTTGTAGAAAATCTCTCTAAACTTTTGTCTAATGGGTAGTGATTTTTAAGAAAAGGAGGAGGGTCTCCAACTTCCAGAAGTATTTTCGTTCCTTTCTGTCTCAGCATTTAAAATAGATTCACTGAAGATTATGGAGTGCTACCCTGGGTACACTGGAGATACAGCAGTATAATACGCAAGGGATTTATTTGTGTCTTCATTTATTTTTTAAGTATTCCCACACCCAGTGTGAAGCCCAACACAGAACTTGAACTCATGACCCTGAGATCAAGACCTGAACTGAGATCAAGAATCAGATGCTTATGGGGTGCCTGGGTGGCACAGCGGTTAAGCGTCTGCCTTCGGCTCAGGGCGTGATCTTGGCGTTCTGAGATTGAGCCCCACATCAGGCTCCTCCGCTATGAGCCTGCTTCTTCCTCTCCCACTCCCCCTGCTTGTGTTCCCTCTCTCGCTGGCTGTCTCTATCTCTGTCAAATAAATAAATAAAATCTTAAAAAAAAAAAAAAAAAGAATCAGATGCTTAATCGACTGAGCCACTCAGGCACCCCATGGGATTTATTCTTAAGAATTTTGTTATCTCTGGTCCCTATATACTTTTGCAAACTGAAGGTAGATGCCTACCAGTATTTCTATTGATGACCATGTTCACAATAACTTGTCATTAGCCAAGACTTTAGATTTGCAAATCATTTGGTTTTAAACCATTGAAAGCTACCATTTGAATGCTTTTCCTAGAGCTAAAGGGTGGCCTATTAGCTTTCCACAAGGATGCACAGGACCAGGCAATACAGAAAGGAAGGAAGCACTGTTAGCATCGGTATAAAGGAAGGACTGGGGTGAATCTGGGTTGATTCGGGAGCAGGTGTTAAAGCAAAGAGACTATGAGCTCTAGAACAGTGTGATGCATCCCTGGTCTCTCCCTATTTATATGTCCACTCCTCTCATATTTCTTAGCTGTTTCTAATCTCTCATTGCTTGAGTCTTGCCCAGTTCTGAATTCTCCTTTGACTTTGATTATAGGATATATTCTAGAAATTACATAGTAGGCATAGATGCTAATAGGAGGTTCCCACTATTTTTAGGCAAAAGCTTGTTGCTCCCTTTTTTTGGACACAAATCTTTGACCTTCCTTTAATTGCGCTGATTGTCTCTACCCCTGCCTGCCTTCTCTGTATCCATTGTCTGGGAGGCCAGCGTGCTGCAGCTGTCTCGTTTATATAATTCAGCAAATGTTCAGAGAGACTGAACTGTGAACACAATTGTTTCTAGCTGTAAATAGAAGCAAGTTGCTTTGTGTGTTTCTGGGTAATTTCATCTGTGGTTTCCATTCAGATAACTTCACAAATGTTCTCGTCTCAAAAACAATTTACTTCCTCCCGCTTTTGCCCCTGTCTGGCTAAAACGTATGTGATCCATACACTTGGCAAACACTTGTATTTAACTTTGCTAATTCTAGCCCTTCGTTCAGTCCACCTTTACGTTATACATACCACCTTTTCGTGCGCTCTATAGCACTGGACCAAAGGATTAGAACAGAGGCAGGCCGCAAATTACACAGGAACTGTGGACTCCGGAAGGACAGACATCATATCTTGTTCACTCTGGTGACCCCACAGTCCTAGCGGACTGCCTAAAGATTGCATAAGTAGATACCTGCGAGTTTCATGACGGTATTTTTAAATCCTGCCACACACCTGTTCACACACAGTGTGAACAAAATGCACATCTTTGCCTGTGGCCTCTTTTTGTCTGTTTTATTCTAATCTGTGTATCTCTCAGTGTCCCGTCTGTGTTTTTACTTTCCTAGCCTAGCCCCGTTATAGCAATAGCTTTTCTCATTCTATTAGCCAAGTTAACACATTATACATGGATTAAACTATATAAAGCAAAGAATACATAAAAATTTTTGGTAAAAATTTTGAGAAATATTTAAAGTGCTAATCAGTTAAACAATAACGACTGTTGACTAGCCAGTAACTAGTAACTTCGTCTCCTGGTAGCCCTACTACTTTACGTGCATTGCCTCAGTCCTCAAACAGCTCAGAGTAGAGAATAATGTGAAATGAGGTAAACAGTGGCTAAGTAACTTGCCAGAGATCCCAGAGAGATCAGAAAATGGAGTAGAATTACAACCTATGGTATATCTCAATCCAGAATTTTCCCTCCTTCCTCTAAACTGTAATTCCACAAAGGAGGCCGGCCACCCTCGCGGAGCTTCGCAGGCTGGATAAAATGCGTCCGAATCCCAGGCTGGACAGAGCCATTCAATTCAATCGTTTCTATTTTGAAAATATGTGTGGGACATCACATTTCTGTAGGGAGTTTATATGTGATCAGGATTCTGTCTCTTTCCATATGAAGGTTTTAAAAAAGCCTAAGACAAGAACAAGAGGGCTCACGTACAAGAAGATGATGGTAAATTCAGTTAAGGATGTTTGCGGTGCCTTGGGGAATCCTAGGGAAGGAAGCAGCATATTTTGTAGAGAATGCAGCTCAATGGGAAGAGAGGGCGAGCTCCCGCGGAGCCCTTGCTAACAGTGTTGCAATATCCGACTTCGGAGGCAGGGATCCAGCAAAGGGGAGGAGAAAGGAAAGAGAATGGCATTCCAGACAGGAGGAGGGTGTGAAGAGAGCTGCAGAAATGAGAAGTTCGCAAAGCTCCAAAAACTAGCATTGGATGAGACCGGAGGAGCTTGGAGCCTCATTTTTTAAAAAGAAAAATATCTGATTAAGTGATTTTTTAAAACGTAGCCTCGAGAAGAAGAAGGAAGTTAAATGCAAACACAACAGCAGAATGCTGGGTGTCTGTGGTGGCGGCCAGGGGCAAGGGCAGAGGCTTCGGGTCCTGAGAGGAATACACGACAACCCAGAAATAACCCCGGCTTTCTTAGGGTACACGATATTGAATTTTAAATAGTATTTATGTAATACCACTTTTATTGACATTTATTAACTTTATTTAATGCCAGTTGTGCTGAGGTTCCACATAGCTAGTTACACTAGTGTTAACAACAGCACAGACGTCCCGTGGAGCACATTTAAGAAGCTAGCACCGCAGTGGGTTGGGCCTGGACTCTGGGTTTCAGCTCGGGTCATGAGCTCAGGGTTGTGAGAGGGAGCCCCGCATCCACTCCACGCTCAGCGAGGAGTCTGTTTGTCCCTCCTCTTCTGCTCCCCCTTTCTCCCTCTCTCTCTCTTTAAAATAAACAGACAAAATCTTAAATAAATAAAAAAAAGAATCTAGAACCAGTAGGCAGTAAGGATCCCTGAGGGCAGGCAAAGGGGATCATCCTTAAACTAACATTTTTCGTCTATGCTGCAGCCACCCAGGGACTGCCTAGCTAGGTGACTCATTTCACTTTCTGAGGTCACCCTTTTATTGTCACAGAGTCATTGCTGTTCTGTCCTTCCCAAGGGTCCACCACTCCCCACTCCCCCCTCCAGAATATTAATTTAAATGAAGCTACAGGAAGCAGGGGTCATGGAGCAGGCATAAAGGAGGAACGTGTCATTCTTTCAGAAATGTTTGAAAGTGAAAGTGTAACTGTAACGAATTTGCCACTGTGAACAACAGAGAGGCAGATCCCAAGCATAATCTATGGAGTTATCTTGGTTTTGTTTGCTGTGTGGTGAGTCAGTGCATGTTGTGTTAGACTATTATCCTCAAAGAACTAAGAATCGCTTTGATGCATTCTGTTTGAGGTCTGTTGCGACACCATATGCACTGGGGAACTCGACAAATATTATTCTAATTAGAAAGTCTTTAATATCTATTGCTATAAGAGACTCAGAAGCTTTTATTAATTCATGATGTGATTCAAGCTAGATGCGAAGTTATGGGAATGTGAAGATTCATGGGTATCTCTGGCTCCAGACCTCTCATGTAATATAGACTACAGTGGGGAAAAAAGACCTTTCTACAGTTGTATCCAACAGCCAGTCAAGAGGAGCACCTGGGTGGCTCTGTCGGTTAAGCATCGAATCTTGATTTCAGCTCAGGTCATGATCTCAGGGTCGTGACAGCAAGCCCGGTGTCAGGCTCCATGCTGGGTGTAGAGCCTGCTTAAGAGTCTCTCTCCTTCTCCTTCTGCTCCTACCCATGCTCTCTCTCTAAAAAACAAAACAAACAAAAACAACAACAAAAAACAATCAGTCGAGAAACATGGATTGAATATTTTTTGTAGTACATGGTACAAGGTACAGAAGGGGGGAGAGAAGAAAAAGATGTAAGTTCTACCCCATAGAAACTTACAAACTAGCATAAGGGAGGAATATGCTTTTATGTTTAAAATATGACCAATCACATTTATCTAAGTGGTATGCTAAAATCACCAGCTCTGGTGGGTACTGTTCTTGCTTCCATTTTGAACTGGTGAGAGCCCAAAGTAATTAATGTGACTCTTAAAGTGTTCTAGTCAAATGTTTTGACCTAATGAGAGAAAAAAAAAAAATATTTGGTCATTTATTGAGAGGAAAACAATTTAACTTTAAAAAGGATTTTTTTTTCTCATAATACTGAATCTTTGCTCTTCAAGCCTCAATTTGAGATAAGCTGGAGAATGTTAGTTCATTTCCATCTTCAATAAATGTTTTCCTTCTTAAAAGTACAATGTTTGAGTTACCTCATCAAACAGTTGGGTTCTGTGTTGAAATTGCACACAAACACACACATTTAACAAAACAAAATAAACATGACTGTTGATTCCCTGGTGGACAACAGCATCCAATAGCGTGTGCAGACAGCTGCTGCAGGCCAGTTTTCTAGACTCTTCTATCTAATCATTGTTAATACCATTCTTTAAAAAACTCATACCTTAGGGCACCTGGGTGTCTCAGTTGGTTAAGAGTCCGACTCCTGGCTTTGGCTCAGGTCCTGATCTTGTGGTCATGGGATTGAGCCCTGTGTCGGGCTCAATTCTCTCTCTCCCCGTCTTCTTCTCCCCCCACTCGTGCTCTCTCTCTCTAAAATAAATCAATAAATAAAATCTTTGAAAACAAACCTCATGCTTTCCAGGTTCAGTCAAGAAAGTAAAAGAGAAATGGAAAATTTATTCTGAACTTCTTGAAAGAACATCAGTTCACTCGTAGTTACTGCTGGTCCAAAATGCTGAATGGCATCGATGTAACTTGTGACAGGTAACACAAGATAGAGGGTAATATTGGCACTTATGTTGTATCTAGGTCACACCAGACATCCTTACCATGGAGGGCACTGTTTTCTATGTTTTCAGTATTAAGAATTCTGTTAATCTGATCCGTAATTAAAAGACTTAAAGGACTCATGTTTGTTAATAAAACTCATAAGATAACAATGTCAGTTATCGTGAGAAGTAAAACTTCCATGCAGCTGATTAACCGTTTGTCTCCCAATTGTACTAAGTTTGTAAATACACCTTTGTAGGATGTCAAATAACCATTAAATTCTTGGTGACGTTGAATGTTCCTAACGCCTTATCAGATATAGCCAGGTTGGGACAGTTACATCGAAACCTGTTCATCAAAACTTTCTCTCAGGAATCTGGAAATATGTTGACAGGCATCCACTATCAATCTCCATTAATAGTTGCTCAGTGCATACCACCCCCAGCAGTTACTATAATATTACTTCAAGCTGATGAACCATAAGTAAGTTTGTTTAGAGTGGCATGGTGGGATGAATACAGCCAGATAATTAATTAATGAGCTAGAAGACCAGGCCAAGGAATTTTCTTAAGAAGTGGCATGAAAGGTATATATAAACCAGAGACATGAGGCCTTGCTAAGGACTTGCCTTATTAGAGAAATGATAAAGATATTGATAATTCTAAGAAATCAATAAACTCACTTATAGGTTTTAAGCTGCTATTGTAAGAACTAAAATATAATGTGTAACTTTTTTTTGAGAGAGAGAGAGAGAGAGCGCGCGCACATGAAGGGCAGGGAGGGGCAAAGGGAAAGGGAGAGAGAGAGAATGCTAAGCAGGCTCCATGCCCAGCATGGAGCCTGATGAGGGGCTTGATCTCACAACCCGAAACCATGACCTGAGCCAAAATCAAGAGTTGGATGCTTAACTGACTGAGCCATCCAGGTGCCCCTAATGTGTAACTTTTAAACCAGCAGCATCTAAGTTGATTTATCTGATGGAAAATATAGATGAAGAAATAACCAAAGAAAGTAAAAATTATTAGATGAAAATATGAATGACATAACCAAATCTTAATATAACAAACATAATAATTGTTAACAAGTTAAACTCTCTAGTTAGAACACAGAGATGCTTAGATTCATTTTAAAAATATAAGAGCCAACAACTACAAGACATGCAATAGAGCAAAAAGATGTACAGTTTGAAATAAGGACAAAACAGTAATATTGATGATAAGAAATTTTGATGAGAAAACTTAAGAATGGAGTTTGAGTGGCCAGAGTATGAGGAAATTTGTATGAGAAGATTAATGTTCTCCAAAAGGTGCCAAATGTAGAAATGGCTCTCAATTGTCAGGTTGACCAAATGCCATATTATGAGATGCCTTGGCCGGTGCTTACTCATAGTCTCATGAACAATGTGGCTTTGGTGAAAGATAGAGAATTTGTGTATAAATGTAATTACATTGGCTTTCCCTCACCACAGTTGAAATGTCTACCAGCACTACTGATTCCTGATATACAAGGAGTAGAGACCAAGCTGAGCCCCCAATAAAGCGCCACACCACTTAGCCCCATGAAGGCAAGTTGCTTATATTGAATGAAGGGGAAAACAGTTTTCCTTCAGGAAGGGGAGAAAGTGTTTTGTCATTTCCAATGTTGTTTATTCTAGATATGGAACTGCTTACCTTAACCACAAAGAGTCAGCTGGCATCACCATCCACAGAATAAGTGAATGCCTTATTCACCATCAACAATGTCTCACACGATTCTTCTGAATAAGGAGCTTATTTTATAAAGAAATAAATGAGATAATCAGCTCACAACCATGGGATTCATTGATATTATTGTGCCCCTGTCAGCGAAAAGCAGCTGAGCTCATAGAAAGATGAACAGGTCTGTTGAGTACTTAGTTTGTGCAAGGTTGTAGGCTGTCCTCTGAGATACCGTATATGCTCTGAACAAGCAACTGGTATTTGGAGCTATTTCTCTCAGAGCCAGAGCTCATGGGTCCAGAAACCAAAAATTAGATGTAGAAGTGGCATGTTCCCTCTCATATCTTGCCTAGCTCACTGAACCAAGAGGTGCAACAAGGCAGTTACTGTGCTGACCAGACTATTGCCTCTGATTATAGAGGGGAAATTGGATTGCCACTATACGATGGGTGCTGGGAAATCATGAGAACATGCTCTGAGAGTCCTTCTACTATTTCCAGCCCAGTGGTAAACGTATTGGAAGCCTACAGCAACCCAGTTGCAGGAGCACTTTGGGCGCAAATCCTTCAAGAATGAAGAACCAGGTCACTCCACAAATTAAAGATCTTCAGACAATCAAGATGCAGACTAAATTCAAGAGAACAGGGGTTGGTAGTGGAGGAGTGAAGTTATAAATACTAGTTACCTTCTCTTGATCAGTAGCAGAAACAAAGACTACACTAACTACCCACATTTCCTTCTTTGCTTTGATAAAAATATACTTTCATGTGTTTATAAATTTCTCTGCATCTACTGTGTGACTGACAATGTTCCAGAGACTGACCATACAGCTTGGAGCAGAACAAAGCCCCCGCCCCACACACACACCAGTGACACTTGATTTTAGGGGGGTTGACAAACAATAACTGACCAAACAAATGGGGACAAAATGTACTGTCAGATAGTAATATGTGCCACGAAACCTTTTTGCACTGATTTTATTTCTCTGTGTAATTGTTCCTTAAGCTGTTTTATTAATCAGAAAACACTTTTAAAAAATATTTATTTTTTTTATTTTTTTTAAAGGATTTTAGAGATTTTATTTTATTTTTTTTTATTTTTTTTAAAGATTTTATTTATTTATGTGACAGAGAGACAGCCAGCGAGAGAGGGAACACAGCAGGGGGAGTGGGAGAGGAAGTAGCAGGCTCCCAGGAGGAGCCCGATGTGGGACTCGATCCCGGTACGCCGGGATCATGCCCTGAGCCGAAGGCAGACGCTTTAACGACTGCGCTACCCAGGCGCCCCTAAAAAATATTTATTTATTTATTTGTTTAAGAGAGTGAGCGTAGGCATGTGGGCCGGGGGAGGAGCAGAGGGGAGGGAGAGGGACAAGCAGACTCAGTGCTGAGCTCAGAGCCTGAGGTGGGGCTCAATCTCATAACCGACCCTGACCCTGAGACCATGACCTGAGCCAAAATCAAGAGTTGAATGCTTAACTGACTGAGCCCCCCAGGCGCCCCAATCAGAAAACACTTTTTAAGGAGTTAGACTGATTCACCAGGAAGCATATGTAAATTGGTATCTGCAGACACACACACACACACACACACACACACACGCGCGCGCACACACACACACACACACACACGCACGCACTTCATGACACTTTACAGATTGTCTTAAAAAGTAAATTATTTCAGTCATTCATTGTGCCTCGTCTCAAACTCTTTAGGAAGCCAGTCTCAGCCAACCAGACAATAAGGAAGCCATCAATCTGCAGTAATGAAGAAACTCATTATATAATTCATTTTATTTTATGCTCCTATACATCAATCTTCTCTGAAGGTCCATTAAGATTTAAATCAAAAATTCATTCTCAAAGGAAGGTCAAGGGATTTCAGAGCACAGAAAGCCACAAGGTTAGCAGTAAGAGAATATATTGTCTCTAAAAGATTGTTGTTTTTGGTATCTCAAAATGTTGTTTTGGTATCTTTGCTGTTTTTGGTATCTCAAATCTCCCTTCTGCTGGTTAGTCCTGAAAAGAGTCCTCAGGGCTAAGTACACGCTGCACTAAGCCATTGTACTTGTAAATGCCAATAAATCTCAACGGACTTCTCCAGTTTAACTTCTGAATTGAACAGTTTTCCATCCCTCCTCCCTGTGTACTTCTCTGCCCATTGGTCTTTTTGGTTTTGGTCTCTCGCTTCTCCCAGGCACCAGAAGTAATTGGACGAGCACCTTAAGAATACCGGGGTAGAAGCATGTATATTGCCACTGTGTTTCAGGAAGTGGTTTTCAAAAGTAAAGTGTAAAGTACACTTCGGCAAAGTAAAATCTGCTGCACGTGTTCCCTTAAATCTCTTCTCCACAACACGAGGTATCATTTTGTTGAGAAGTTTATTAGATTTTTCGGCAAACAAATGTAATCTGGGGAACTTTTGTTAAATCTACTTTTGTTCATTTCCATTAATTTTTAAACTCAAGGTCTACCCTTGTGGAGGAGTAAAGAGCTGAAGAATGATGTCAGAATCTGACAGTGCCTGAGAAAATGCATGTTAATCCTTTTGGTAAATTTCCTTTCCTTTCCTTTTTATGGGAGGGGTGTCAAATTTCAACCTACTCTTTCTAAAGAAGAGAACAATGGGAAACAACTGTCATTTCTGATTAACTATACAGAAACAATGTTCTTCTGTAGGATATGGACTTCTCCCAATAGTTTTCAATTATTTTGACCAAGAATTGAGTTTCGAATCATTACTCGGAAATTTAATGAAGAGCAAGCAATTTCAGCTGGGCATTTAAAAAAAAAATTCATTTCATTTTATTTTAATTCTTGTACAGTTAACATACAGTGTTACATTAGTTTCGGGTGTACAATATAGTGATTCAACAATTCCATAAGACACCTGGTGCTTTGTAATTGCTAAAGCTCCTGGGAGCATAAAATGACCCAGCGCAGACCCAGCCACTAGAGGGCGCTGTTAAATGCACTTGGGTCACTGCAGACTACAGCTTTCTGCGGTGTATCCCTGGATCCTTGTCTTGACTTTGTTTTAAATTCAAGGTAGTTTCATTTCACATTTCATGTCCAAGTTCCTATCCTGATCATTTTAGTGTATGTAAGAGGCAGTCTGGAAGAGAATTTCAGGATTGGTAAGGCTTAGATTTGGCAGTCAGCATTCGAACCTTCAGTAAAATTAGAGTAATCTTGTCTTAGCCCAATTTATGCCGCATTTCCCTTCTCTCTCCCCCACCCCTTCATCAGGGAACCCTTGCTTTTCTCCTTTTCCCTTTGTTTTTTTCCCACTACCCAAAATCTTATTGAAGTTTCCATGTTCAAGTCTCTTTGCTTCAAAATTACTCCAAATTTCACCCTCTCACTGCATCAAAAAAAGAAATAAATCACCAAATTATGTACAGAAAAATATATGACTAAGTTACGTTTCATTAAAATTTGAAATAATTTTAGTCACAGCTGAGGGTTAAATATGTAATAATAAGCTTTAAAGAACACCCATTATTTAAAGAGTTGTTTCACAGACTATCCCATGATGTCAGTAAAATATTTTGAAGCATGAGGACTTTTTCATATACCTTAAATCAGGACTATTGGCAGTGATTTCCTTCATTTATAAGTAAGTTCAACCTATTTTAGAAGCACAAGAGACTCATATTTATTGAACACTCACTAGATACCAGACAATTGCACATGCATTATTTCTTTGATTTTTTAAAACGACAGAGTAGGTAGGAATCTCAACCTACATGCTCCAGTGTGTGCAAGAAATGGGAATTTCTTCCTTTTTAAAACTTCAGTTTATTTTAGATGTCTCATCTTCACCTGTCACTGATCAGCCTCTACTACTGGAAAATTCAGTCTTGGTCTCTCCACTGTATTCCTCAATGTTTGATTTTCACCAAGATCCCAAGGTACTATTGAAAACACTGGAGGGCCCCCTGATGTGGCCTGAGGACCCGTAGTCCCACCGAGTCTTGACTTTCCCCATTGCCTTGGTGTTCTCTGCTTCTAGGCCACTTCTGGGAAAGAGAAATCTTTGGTGGGATTGGCAACATCTGTCCATACAACATTGCACTCTCCCTAAGTGCACTATAGGCATTTTGGTTAGGGGTTGCTACATTACACTGCTTGAGATCAGGATGGGGAAGAAGGTGCCCAGATGCTTGGGTAAAGTCACTGACCTGTCTCTCTTGTTCCCTCCCTGGTTTCATGGACACTCACCTCCCTGCCTCTCTTCACAGCATCTTCATAGTATCACTCTTGCTCTACCTCCAGAATAACCAGCAAAGTCTTTGGTGGCACTAGGCCCTTAGAAAATACAAGAAAAGCCATTGAACCCAAGTAATTCTTCTTTATACCTTGGCTAAATCACAGAGATACAAATCATAAAAATGCACTGTGTGCTTGAAATGCATGAGAGGCACAGAGAACAGACACTTTACCTTCATAACTCAGACTTGTCCAGGTTAGCATAAGGGATTGACCAGGTCTTTCTGACTTCACCTGGTGGCAAGAATACACATCTGGAAAGTGCAAGACACACTTGAAAAAAATACGTACATAATGTTGTAAATAGAGTGAGTGCGTGCATAACATAAAGTGGAATTCAATATTCTTGATGACTCTCTCTCTTATAATGTTCTTCCCCTTGGCTTTTCTCACGCTACCCAGTATAACAGCTTGCCAGTTCCCTTTCTTGCTGTTCCTTCATTGTTTTCATTCTGGATCCTTTTTACTTCATCTCCAAATGTTGGGGACCCTCCAGGCTCAGTCTTTACCCTATTCTCTTCTCTGTCTTATAAAATCACTGATCCCATGATTTAAATTTGATACACATTCTCACAACTTCTAATTTTTCTTTTTCAGATGCTTCCTGAAAGATCCAGTTTAACACACAATGCCTCCGACATTTCCGATGTAATTCTCTCAGACACTTCGAGCTAAATCCTTAGTACATCCTTCCAGATCTTTCCTCCTTTTCTTCCAAATCTCACTTGTCTCTGGTTCTTCCCTTCATCCGGCACATTGAATTCCTCAGCTGTCCTTAATTTGTGGCCCAAACTACATCTCAAATCCAGTTTTTTGTTTTGTTTTTGTTTGTTTACATTTACAACAGTTGGGATTTGACTGTCTATTTTGCTTACTACTGGGGGTCCCAGAACATGGAAGAGTGCCAAGTACCTACTAATTGCTTCATAAATAGTTTTTGAATGAACGAATGAGTGAATTTAAACAAGAAATACATTGTGGATTATGTTAGAGAAGCGTAGTCTTCCAGAGTTTCTCATGTTTTTTGCTTTCCAGTGACAGTTCTGTGCTCAATAAGAGTTCTCCTTGGTTTTAAATATTTATTTCTGCACCTATAGAATATAAATTATCTATCTTTATCTATCTATCTATCTATCTATCTATCTATCATCTAATCAATATTACATTGGTTAGTAGAAATTTTGCCTGAATTGCAAGAATAAAACTGGTATTTCCATTGAGGAACTAGTAAATATTCATTCTTTTATCAAATATTAAATATGCATAAATCCAGAACAATAAAAGACCATTCTTTAGATGTCATGGGATTCCATGTGTTTATTTAATCCTTTTTTTGATCTCACCCTTCCCGTTGACAGAAAGATGGAGAATAGGATGTGTGACATTGACCTAATTAATTGTACTAGATTAGGGAATGAGCCGAATTGGGGTCAGTTGAGATTTTTATTCTGAAAACGAACTACCTCATTAGATTTAACCAGTTTTCCAAAAACAAAACAGCCAAAATGGCCCTTCTCTGTCTAACTTGCCTGAAATACACAATATTCCTTGTTTGCCTTATAGATATTTTCATCAGTGTGGAACCTAAGAGAACTGGTATTATTCTTACACCAGGTGTAAAAATGGAATCCAAAAAATAACTCTGAGAGGGTATTTCTATGTAAGTTTGGATACAAGGCCTTTTGTTGTTTGTTTGTTTCTTAACAACTTGAGTTCGATGCCATAATTCAGCATTTAAATTTCAGTCATTACAGGAGATAGAAAGATTTGTTTTTCTAATTTCATTTCAATATAATCATGTATGTGAAGATACAGTCAAGCTGGCTAAAGACTGAGTGACAAAACAAGAGGTAGAATCAGAAAGTGGTAAATGTAGTAAGCAAAGAGTTCCTTATATGGTGATATGGTGAATTCTTAGTTATTGGCGTAGGATGAAATGTGCCCATGGTTTTAAGCTCTGTCTACTGGCTAGTTCCTCACTCTGTCAAGGTGACAGGACCACCATGCCTCGTGATGTGCACACCCTTCCTTTGCACTGTGCATGTGTTGAGGGAAGGGGGAAGGTCAATGGATGGCCATGCTTACCCAAGTCTGTATTGTTATTTTCACCAGTTGTTGTAATTCAGTCCAGCCCAATATTCTGAATCTGGTCAGCTAATGTGTAACACACTTAAACATGGGCTTCCACATGGAAGACACACCGCATTTCTGGGTCACCATGGCTACTGCCACCAGTGGCTTCTGAACTCTCTTCCATTTATCTTTGCAATGGTGCCCTAACTCTGGTCTTCATTTTTTTTTTCATTGTTGCCACTAAATTTTGATTACTTCACCCTATGCTTTAGATTTGTCATGGTTCCATGAATCCTCAAGATAAAGTTCAAATTTTTAACGCAGCTTGCAAGACCCTTAATTACCTGACACAGGTTTCTACCTCCAGATGTAATTTTGGCCCCACTTCCCATGCTCTCTGTGTGTTTGCAGGCTTGGCTCATTCTGCTCTCTGATGGTGTCTCTCACCAGCTGGTCCTGACTCTGTTCTTTCCACCGTGAACATTCACCTAGATAATTTCATTCTGTGGTTCTCAATTGAAGCATCCCTTATTTTTTGAAGATCAGTCTCTAAATCAGGTACCTATAACACCTTTACTCTCCCTATTATACCTCTAATACACTGTAGTAAAGTGTATTTCTTGTATTTTCTGGAAGACATTGATTTTCACCTTTGTTGCACTCACTGTATTTTTCTAGAACACATGCTTGGTAAAGGCAGTGACCAGTGGGGTGCTGGTGAATGTTAGGGAGCTGATTGCATGGGGAAAAAAAGCCAACAAAACAAAATAAATCAAACAACAAAACAACCTCCCTGACTTGTGATTGTTTCTGTGGTTTCATGGCCAATTCCAAGCTACGAATGTGACATAACAACGCAGGATTGAGAAGAGACACACGCAGTCTGCTGGCGAGCTGCCTCCAATAGATCACTGAATCTTCAGTGTCTGGTACATACTTACTCCATGTTAGATACTCACTCAGGAACAATTTACTTACTACACACCTGTTAGAATGACAAAGGAAAACTAAAATCAAACAAGGAAACAACAATAACAAAACCCACAAAAATCTATCATACAAAGTGCTTGCAAGGAGGTGGTCAGGGGAACCCTCATATTTTGCTCAGGAATTCAAAATAGAACTGCCAGGGGCGCCTGGGTGGCACAGCGGTTAAGCGTCTGCCTTCGGCTCAGGGCGTGATCCCGGCGTTATGGGATCGAGCCCCACATCAGGCTCTTCCGCTATGAGCCTGCTTCTTCCTCTCCCAGTCACCCTGCTTGTGTTCCCTCTCTCTCGCTGGCTGTCTCTATCTCTGTCAAATAAATAAATAAAATCTTTAAAAAAAAAAATAGAACCGCCATTTTGAAAGCAGTTTGATAGTTTCTTATAAAGATTAACATATGCTTCCCATGTAGGCTGTCAATCCTACCTCTACATATGCACATAAGACAAACGGACACATATAGTCCCATAAAAACCTACATGCAAGTTTATAGCGGTTTTGTTCAAAACTACAAAAACTGGACAAACCCCAAATGTCCTTCACTTGATGACTCTATATAAACAAATTGGGTATGTCCACTCAAGAAAATACTAATAAAACAGGATATCAATAGATTTGCCAACATATGCAACAGATGCGTTATGCTAAGTGAAACAAGGCAGACTCAAAAGACTATAAACTCTATGATGCCATTTATATCATGGTCTGATAATCACAAAATAGGGATAGAAAACAGCGTGGCATTTTTCAGGTGGTAAGCGTGGGAATGATATTGACAACAAAGGGGCACAAAAGAACGTTTTTGGGTAATGGAAATTTTCTATATATTGATTGCCGTGGTGGTGGCATGGCTGAAGGTATTTACTGTGTGTAAATTATACCTCAATATGCCAGACTGGGAAAAAAAATCTATTTATGAAGAGAAGGAAGGAAGGGAGGGAGGAAGCAAGGAAGTCTGATGCCTCACTACTAAGCATATGGTTGATTTTTTGGCAGTTGTATTAAAATGCAAAACCAATATGATAAAACATTATGTTACTCTGGGTTATCTTCTCATAGTCAAGTGTATCTAGTATAAAAATGTAAGCAAAGGTGACAGGTAAAACTCTGATGGTAAGTTGCCTAAGTCATGGAGCAGGTTTTGTTTTGTTTTGTTTTGCTTTTTGGCTTCCAGTCGTGGATACACTGAACACCAAAACCCACCAGCAAAACTTTGTCTAAAAGTCACCCCACAGCTCTGCGGCAGTCGTGCTGAGTGTATTTCCTACAGAAGAACGTGGTCCATTCCTCACGAGAGAAGCTCAATGCTTCAAAGTTAAACACGGTGACAGGCAGTCTGGTAAATGAATAAGTAAACATATCTATTAAATATATCATTCAAATATTGACCTCGGTGCCCTTCAAGAGATGATATTAGGAGGAAAAAAATAAGAAAGTTGCAAAAGAAAAATAACTGGCTTCCCTCTCGCAGCCTCCCAGGGCAGTCACGCCCCGGGCATTGCTTCAAGCAACACAATTGCTACAAAGCACAAGCACAGTTAATGGCTCCCCTCAAGCACTAGAGATCTGTAGCTGTCAAATTTCCCTCGTCTATTAAAATAAATACCTGGGACTTTTCTTCCTTCTGTAAAAATGACCACTTAAAGGTTGAAATTTACTTCCTGTCGACCTTTCTGGAGCGCCAGTTGCTAGAGCCCTCTCTCTGCTTTTCTCACCCTTCATCTGGTGGTTCAAGTCTTACCCAAGTGTGCTTGCCTGCATTGTTCCATGAAACGGACCGAATAGGACTCTATTCGGATATCAGTTATTTTGTGTTGTTTCAGACAGAAATCAAGCTTAGTTTGATAAAGTTAAAGGCCTAAAAAATATTTTTAAATAATATCTTTGTACAGGGGTGCCCGGATGGCTCAGTTGGTTGAGCGTCTGACTTGGTTTTCGCTCAGGTCATGATCTCAGGGTCATGAGATGGAGCCCCATGTTGGGTTCCATGCTAGGCGTGAAGCCTGCTTAAGATTCTCTCTCTCCCTCTGCCCCTTCCAACACCCACCCCTCTGCTCTCACTCTCTCTCTCTAAAAATGAAAACGAAAAAAAAACTTCTATCTTTGTACATAATTAAGAAGTATAAGAATTTGTCATAGCAAATCCAAATGGCTCAAAAGATAGGTATGGTAACTACAAGGCATGAACATATCAACTGTTTTCATTACCTACCTCATAGTCGAAATAACACAGCTAAAAAAAAAAAAGTGTTTCCTTTGTTTTTGACACGGTGCTTATACGTAACTTTATTGTTATGAAGTTTTCCCAGATACAGTAAGAGGGGACACTGGTCTATACATCCATCTCTAGTTGGTTTCATTAGCAGAGGGCAGCTCCTATGGTCTTCTGAGGACACTGAAACAGTTGCATTTCTAGATGAACAAATCTGAAAACCATACTAAAGTTTTTGGAGACAGCACCAAATACTACAGCCATGAATGACCTCGCCAGATCAGCAGCAAATTCCCTAAACTATTCCTCTCTTTTGTAAGTGCACCAGCATTATTTCTTTGCTCTCTTCAAAATATATCTGCACTGCTGAATTTGATAAAACAATGAGATTATTCTGTTGCTTTCAGCAAACATGAAACATGACAAAAACTAAATAGAGTGAGGGATTTTTGACTTTGAGATATATATATGAATTGTCTATATAAACATTGCATTTTGGAAAAAAAAACCATAAAGACCTCTAAAAGCACTACAATCATTTGCAAAACCTTTCTGCATTTTTCTCAAATAGACATGAAATTCTCATACAGCAAAATGCAGACTTTAAGCATATAACTCAATGAGCTCAAGGCACACTCTTGGAAAGACCTGCCAATAAAGAGAGAAAACATTTTCCTCATTCCAGAATGTTCTTCTATGCCCACTTTCCAGTCAGTTCCCCTACTCCATGCTCAGAGGTCACTATTATTTTAATTTCTATCTAGTATCCATTCTTAGCTCTGTATGTTCCAGAACTTCATAAATATATATAGATTTCATAATTACGTGCTCTTTTGTATCCTTTCCCTGATGTGGTTGGGAGCATCAAGAGTTGTTCCTCTCTCACTGCTAAACGACGCCATTTTCTTTTCCATTTAAGTGTCGATGGACGTTTCAATTATTTGCAGTTTGTGGACATTTTGAATCAAGCCTCTATGAATGTTTACATATAAGTATTTGGGGGGGGCATGTGTTTTAATTTATCTTGGATGAATGTTTGGGAGTGGAATCTCTGGGCATGTGTGTGATTCATTTTGACTCGAGTGCCAAGCTCCTTTCCCAAGTGAATGTTCCAGTTCACTCTCCCCAGAAGCAAAACATGGTGATTGCTTCACGTTCTCCCTGACACTTAGTATTACTGGTCTTTCAAACTTTTAGTCACTTAATGAGGCTTAATGATCTCTCACTATGCTTATAATATGCATTTCTCCCCATGACTAATGACACTGAGGATCTTCCCAGGTGCTTATATTCAGACTTTCTCTTGTGAAGTGTCTGCTCAAGTATTTGACCGTTTATTAAACTGGTTTGTGGTCTCTTTCTGTCCTGATATGCTGATTTGTATCCTTTCTCTTGTCTTGATCAGTGCAGCCAAGGATTTACAAATTGTGTTGCTCTTTTCAAAGAACCAGCTTCTGGTTTTAATTATCTTTATTGTTGTCTGTTCCTTATTTTGTTTGTTTCTGCTCTTACCTTTATATTCTCTTCCTTCAAAATACTTTTTATTTGCTGGGCTTTTTTCCCCTCCTCGAACTGCTTAAAATGTAGTCTACAGCCATTGACTTCAGGTTTTTCTTTGTTTCAGTATAAACTTAAAAGCTAATAAATGTCTTCTGAGCATAGCTTTTACTGCAGCCCCCAAATTTTGATGTTTTATTTTCATGGTTATGTAGTTAAAAATATTTTTATAATATTCTTCATTATATTCTGTCTTTGATTCATGGATTATTTATAAATGTTTGGGAATCTTTATGGTTTTGCTACTTATTGTTATTGATATTTAATTTGATTCTACTGTGGTCAGAAAATACTCTTCAGATCGCCTTCAGTTTCAATCAGTCAGACTTGCTTTACAGCCTAGCATATAGTCCATCGTGGTGAACACACTGTGTGCACTTGAAAAGAATGTGTGTGCTTCTTTCTGTTGTTGGTTTCTAGAACGTTCTATAAATATCACTGAGATTAATGAGGTCTAGACATTCTTTTACCTGGGTATGATACTATATAGATGTGTGAAGGGTGCAAAATTACTTAAGCCGTCTAGATATTATACTATAATAAAATCATTCATAAAATTACATAGCACGATGCTAACTTTTTCAAAAAAATATTATATTTAGTTCTTGGGTTCAATTACCTCGTTCTCCAGATCCTTGGGCACAGTTCATACAGCAATTCATGTTATAGTTAAAACAGACCTCACAATACGTGTTGCTTCTATCCTCTTATTTTCGTAAAACCAAGTGGATATTCATATCTTGAGCATTTTCACTACTAAATACTGGAAATACGTCATTTTTTATTTGATATTATTTTGTTTGTTGATTTAGTTTTTGTTTTCAGGTGAAGTGGTTTAAGGAGGTGGTTCTCTAATGTGATGATGGATCTAGACCCAAGGTTGACAATGGCATATGTCACAAATACCCACATTTTTTACCTGTCTTATATGGCAGAGGATGGAACATCATTCCTTATCCAGTGGGTTAGAATCTATTACTATCTATTACTATTATTCCTTTCAATGCTGCAGTTCTCCAGATCTTGCCAGTGGGGGCCCCTTCACTGTGGTCTTTGTCTGTTTTTGACTTGTGCCCATTCTTATGGGAGCATTTCTTTGTTTGTCGGCACAAGAAGATGTTGTATGCTCATCTTATATTCTCTGAGCCATTTCATGGGTTCAGCCATTTCTTCAGAGAGTCCTGGTTCCTTTTATCAGAACATGGTATGTAGAGATTAAACCGAGGCATGCTCTATGCTCACTGCTAATGCTGTGTACAGGTATGCGTGTGTGTGTGTGTACATACACACATCCAGCATACACACCTCTGTATATATATTACTTCTAGCGGTGTCTCTCCAACACCACAGGGATCGCTGTAGTTTCCCTCTCCCTTTCAAACGTGTCACTCCTTTCTCAGCAGTGAGAAACCTACCTCCTATTATCCTTACTGTATTTCCTTATTTGACCAACTACCCTGTGTAACAGCATTCCCCAGTGTCAATATTGCTGGACTTTTCCATGGACACCCTCTTTACTGGTCTTCACTTCAACATTTCCTGGGGTATTGGCCCACTTTTTCACCCGTTCCAGGAATAGAATATGGAGCAAAGCAAGAGATCCATCACACATGGAGGCTTTGGCACATAACAAAGATGGCCTTCCAGACCAGACAGAGAAGGTCAAATGATTAATAAATGATACTGGGACAAATTTTTTTCAATGTGTGAACAAAATAAAAATGGATCCTTGTTTTGTATTATGTGCACAGATGTATTTTATGTAATTAAAGGCTTCTATGTGGAAAAAAAGTTTCATGATTGTTAGCTGCAATGCAAAAGAATGTCTATATGGCTACAGGGTAGAGAATCACTTAACAAGACATGCACAAACACGAAAAACTCAAAGATTGAAAATTCATACTTTAAGTTTTTTTAAATGTGTTGCACATACCGCCTAAATATTGTGAAAATATAAAACCAAGTCACACAACATCAGAAGATACTTCCTATTTTTTAACTAGAAGAGAGGTATAAATTAAAATATATTAAGAACATTTGTTCCTAAGTTGGAAAAAGAAAAGTCAGCTAATAGAGGAATAGACAAAGCATGAGCAGGATTTATCAGAGGAGCAAACACAAATGGGAAATAAACACGTAAGCATGCTCATCCTCACTGTTGATTAGGAAAATGCATATTGAGTGCACAAAAATATTATTCTAAATCCAATAGACCAGGAAAATCATAAAAAGCTGTCAAATCCAATTATTGGAGATAATATGCTTAATGGTAATTCTTATTTCTTAATTTTAAAACATATCTGGTAAAACCATGTTGAAAAACAATTTTCTCATGAAGTTGAATCTACCTTCCACTCCTACATGTCATCTACAGAGAAAGTCCCGCACGCATGCTCCAAATGCTGATTTCAAGGGTGGTCACATCATCACACGTCATTACAGCAAAAACAAGAAATACCTTAAATGTACATTAACAGACCAATTTAAAAATAAATTATGGTTTTGTCCTATAATAAAAATATATTCAGTAAATAAAATGAATAACAGCTATATGCATCATAAAGCATTAATCATAAACAATCACTTTTCTGACTGAGAAAGAATTGCAGAGGTATACAGAGTATAATTCCTGTTATGTAGAAGTGAAGAGCACATTAAACTAATTACTAAATACATTGTTAATTCTACATATGCACATATATATAAATATATGTATGCTAAATAATGGATACAGTCTATATGCCTAGAATTAATAATGGATTTAATATTTAGTTTTAGTATTACATTTGTGTATATGTATGTATAGATACACATACATACTTGCATTATATATACATTATACATCAACATTGACAGGTATACATAAATACATTATATATATATATATATATACATATACACACACCTATATAAATAGACATACAGATCTAGAGATCTATAAAATTTGTAATGAAAAGTCATGGAATATTAACATAATATTCAGGAAAATGGTTTCCCTGAGAGGGAGGGAAAAGAGATGAAGTTAAGGACAGGAATATAGGCACATCAGTGACAATGGAAACAAGCAATGGCTTCGCCTGGGTGGCAAGTACACAGCTATTGATTCATTGATACGTGTATTACTTTGTAGTGATACAGTGATATGTATATGTATATGTGTTCTTGTGCACTGTGACTATTCCATAATATTCTCTAAAATGCTTTTAAAAATATTAAATGGGTCCTTCAGCGTCAAATAACTTTGGGGAAATAAACACTTGCCTAAATACTGATGATAGAGGAATGAAAATCATTAGCTACTTTCTAGACTTTAAAGTAAGTAGAAAAAGAGTTGGAAGAAAATGCTTGTTTTGCTTTTACCGGGAAGCGTTGAAAAACATGCAGAGTATCTGTTCCATATCTGTCAAGGTTATCAAAACTTAAAATAACTCTATCCTAAATTAACTCATTGTTCAGACCGGTGTAACACGCAGAGGTTTCAGGGAAGGGGCGTACAATTCTTCCAAGGGGCCATCTGATTAAAGGAACAATAGCCCTGTTTCTTGGGAACAATAACCCTTGTCATTATCATCCTGGGTGCTGAGCTGTGTGCTTGAGGTTGACAGGTTCCGTGCAGCATAGCATAATTCAGCTTTTTGAGGGAAGGCAAAAACATGCAGGTATCTTGGTCACCTTAATTTAGAGAGCACTGGGGTTCATTTCTGCAGGGGTTCTCAGCTTTCTTTTACCCATTAAATTAACATTCTGCTTGGTCAACATGCCCACCATCTCTATAATGACAACTTGAGGCAATTATAGTTCTACTTTGGGTTCAGTAGGTACAGGGGCACTGATCATCTGTTTCACCTAATCCCAGGACCCTCTGTGCTCATCTAGTAAATATTTGTGCAGCAACTATTAGTTTTCAGACATGAATTAAAGGCCCAAATTTCAACTTCCTCTTCATCGCTTAGAAAATCTTGATTTTGCCGCCTCCTCCGCTTAGTATCAAATCAAGGGAAAAATAGACCTAGATTTTCTTCAGTTTGGGGTTCCTTAGTGGGGGTAAATAAGGAACACTTTTATGTTTGCTTCCAAGTACAAAACAAGTTTAAAAATAAGACAGGAGAGCAATTGCTGGATTATAGGGTAGCTCAATTTTTAACTTTTTAAGGGACCTCCACACTGTTTTCCAGAGTGGCTGTTCCAACTTGCATTCCCACCAACAATGTAGAGGGGATACCCTTTCTTCCCATCCTCTCCAACAATTATTGTTTCTTGCCTTGTTATTTTTTGCCATTCTAACTGGAGTAAGGTGGTATCTCAGTGTGGTTTTGATTTGAATTTCCCTGATGGCTAATGATTTTGAACATTTTTTCATGTGTCTGTTAGCCATTTGTATGTCTTCATTGGAAAAGTGTCTGTTCATATCTTCTGCCCATTTTTTGATTTGTTTATTTGTTTCTTGTGCATTGAGTTTGAGAAGTTCTTTGTAGATCTTGGATACAAGTCTTTTATCTGTAGTGTCATTTGCAAATACCTTCTCCCATTCGGTGGGCTGCCTCTTAGTTTTTTTTTACTGTTTCCTTGGCTGTGCAGAAGTCTTTTGTCTTGATGAAGTCCCACAAGTTCATTTTGCACTACTGGGTATTTACCCCGAAGATACAGACATAGTGAAGAGAAGGGCCATATGCACCCCAATGTTCATAGCAGCATTGTCCACAATAGCTAAATCGTGGAAGGAGCCAAGATGCCCTTCAACAGATGACTGGATTAAGAAGATGTGGTACATATATACAATGGAATATTACTCAGCCATAAAAAAGAATGATTTCTTAACATTTGCTGCAACATGGATGGGACTGGAGGAGATAGTGCTAAGCGAAATAGGTCAAGCAGAGAAAGACAATTATCATATGGTTTTACTCATTTATGAAACAGAAGAAGTAGGAAGATCGGTAGGAGAAGAAAGGGAAGAAGAAAGGGGGGGGTAAACAGAAGGGGGAATGAACCATGAGAGACTGTGGACTCTGGGAAACAAACTGAGGGCTTTGGGGGGAGGGGGACGGGATAGGCTGGTGATGGGTATTAAGGAGGGCACGTATTGCATGGTGCACTGGGTGTTATACGCAAGTAATGAATCATGGAACGTTACATAAAAAACTGGGGATGTACTGTATGGTGACTAACATAATATACTAAAAAATATTATTATTTAAAAAATAGACAAAAAAAAAAGAATGTGAAAAGACAACAACAACAACAAAAAATAAGACAGGAGAATCAGAAAAAGGAGATCAAGTGGTAACCTTATTAGTAAAGAATACTTGTTACCGAAAGCTTTATCAAAGACCGTGGCTCAGTAGTGCAGACATATTTTTAAAGGACTCTCAGCAGCCCGTAGCTGAATTTACCCTACACAATCACAGAGCTTGCCTGTCTAGGGGCAGACCCTGCCTCACAGCAGAGCAGAGAGTGGCCTGTACCCTCTGTGCTGTTGGGGCAGGTCTGAAACAGACAAAACCCTGGAGAAGATAGGTGGGTGTTCCCTCTGCTGCTCCCTGGACAGCATAAGTCAGGGAGACAGCAGGAGAATATTTCTCCCAACGTCTTACCCTTGGCATGTTCGTTTCCTAAGACATTGGGAGGAATTCTCTCATCTTCTCTCCCTGCTGTGGGGACATTTTTGGTGTCACAACTGGGGAAGGGTGCAAGGACATCTGATGAGTAGAGGCCAGGGATTTATTGAACATCCTATAGTGTGGGGGGCAGCTCCCTATGACAAAGAATGATCTGCTCCAATATGTTAATAGTGCTGAGGCTGAGAAGCCCCCTCCTAGCCGTGCTGTGAAACATATTTCACTGTGGCAAATTGCTAAATCGTGCATTAGATTTGCACTTACTTAGACATCAGATTATTTACTGAGTATCTAATACGGTGTCAGGATGCTGTTCTAGGAGCATTGTTGAACAAGTGAGACCCAAAAGTTGCTCTGGCTGAAACAACATAGAATATATGTATGCTGGTGCACACACCTGTATGCTAATATAGAAACGCAAACATATATTCTTGCACACACTTGTACACTTAATTTTTCAATTTTCTTCTGTGGCTACTTGGCTGTTCCCAACCCCCTTTTCTTCTGTAATACAAATAAAAATACATACAAATAAAAGATGAGATTCACGTGTGCAAGACACTTGAGTAGGTAAATCTAGACTATAATACTTTTTGTTCCCAGAAATAGAATAAATGTTTGGTTAAGGTTCAACTTAGCAGCATGCTGGCTCTAAGTGATGGAGAATACCTTTTAAAGAGACACAACTCTCACACCATTTTAATGAAAGTGACTCTTTAATTTGCCACCTGAAACTTTGATTGGTTATGTCAAATTAAACCTGAGAAGTCTTAAACACGAGCACAATACATCAAGCTGTCCCCAAACCATGACTGGGAAGTACTGGAAGAAAGCACCAACTTCTCAAAGCTTTAAAGCTTTTCAAGTGAAATTTGTTAGGGAGCTGAGCTGCAGGTGGTGGTTACCCACAGCCACATGCTGGTCTTTGCTCAGGAGTATCTGGGATTCTGTGAAGCTACTTGAAGGGCTGAAAACAAACAAAACAAACAAGCAAACAACAACACCGGGAAACATGCTCCATTGGGGTAATTCAGTGTCAGGATTCTCATTCACTATGCTCAATCCCACGAAAACGTCAATCATGCCAAATTTGGAGTCACTAATCTCAAAATTGAGGACAATGCTGTGACTGGGTGAAGTCTTATTTCTTTGAATTTGCTCTTTTCATTTTTTGTTTCTTGCAAAATAACCTTTTCTATTCCTCCTCCATTTGTGTTCCTACTTTAGCCATGCAACTCCATCTTCCTGAATATTTGCAAGTCACCTCAAGAACAAAATGTAGGATCTGTCAACAGGTATGTTGCAACGGTTGGATGGTTACGTGCTATATGTAACCCAGATACAGTTATTATCCATGGGTTATCTGCTAGCTAACCTCCCCAGATGGTATAGATAACCGAATGAGAAATTTGTGACTTTTGTTGCTCCTATAAATTTTTCTTCCTATTTCAATTTCTGTTGAAATAATGTGGGACTAGCTCTTTTTACACAGTGATTGGTGGCTCTTACTGGCAAATAAAAGACACCGAGGAAGGATAACACAGAAAGAGATGATTCAGTTCAATCTCATGTAAATAATTCTGATTTGTCTTATAAGACTAATTCAAGTGGACATGTTTTTAGAGATTTATTTATTTATTTGAGAGAGAGAGAGAGCACAAGAGGGAGGGGCAGAGGGAGAGGGAGAGAGAATCCCAAGCAGACTCCCCACCAAGAAGACTCAATCTCATGACCTTGAGATCATGACCTGAGTCAAAATCAAGAGTCAGAGGCTTAACCGACTGAGCCACCCAGGCAGCCCTCAAGTGGACATTTTAATGTAATTATATTTTATTTGCACTACTATATACATAGTGTATATATAAAATATACATAGTAGTATTCATAAAAAGTATGTATGTATATGTATACACACACATATAGCTGAATTTATAGTTATCTGCTTAAATTAGGCCACAGGAAATGATGCTCACTTGTGCCTGCATTAATATCCCAGAAATGTTATTTTCTGATGCATAGTTACTGCTATATTCATGAAAAAAGGCATAAATATATTTGCTTTACATATAAGAATATTTAAATATACAAATATTTAAATATACAAATGATTACCATGACCACACTTACAACCTGTAAGAATACAACAATCAACAACTTCATTGGCAAACTTTTCAATGAGAATGTGAGGGAAAATATTACCATATGGAACTCCATGAAACAATAATCATAAATGAGTATGTTTATTATATGATATACCAGCTGGTTTTACATGCATAATAGATACAACTTTAAATTATAAATCTGGTGACTGGCTTCTTTCAAAGAAGGTCAGGTTTTGGTTTTCATTTACTTCTTTCTTTTTGTTTTGGTTTTGATTTATCTTCAGTTATTTACAGATTCATTTCCATTAATTTGTGTTTATATTTCCAACTCCTACAATTGTACTTCACATTGGTGTATCTACTTGACATCTTCACTTCTCTGAAGTTAGGAAAGGTCTATAATTATAAATAAGTATTTTTTCTCATTATAAATGCAATACAACATTCTACTTGGGACTTAATATAATTTTCCTCTCCTACTGCAGGGGAAGTTTGCCTAATATTTTCTCCTTAATTCAAGCTAATATTGCATTTCTTTTTTGTTTGTTTCAAATTTTTATTTAAGTCCTAGTTAGTTAACTTATAGTATAATATTAGTTTCAGGAGTAGAATTTAGTGATTCCTCACTTAATATACAACACCCAGTCCTCATCATAACAAGTGCCCTCCTCAATGCCCATCACCCATCTAGCCCATCCCCTGCCCACCTCTCTCCATCAACTCTCAGTTTGTTCTCTATAGTTAAGATCTCTTACGATTTGCTTTCTTCTTTTTCCCCCTTCCCCATGTTCATCTGTTCTGTTTCTTAAATTCTGTATATGAGTGAAATCTTATGGTATTTGTCTTTCTCTGACTGATATATTTTGCTTAGCATAATACACTCTGACTCCATCCACGTTATTGCAAATGGCAAGATTTCATTCTTTTTGATGGCTGAGTAATATTCCATTTTATACACATAATATGCCATTGTAATATATACATCTATATGCCACATCTTTACCCATTCATCAGTTGATGGACATTTGGGCTCTTTCCATAATTTGGCTATTGCTGATAATGCTACTATAAACATCAAGGTGCGTGTGCCCCTTTGAATCAGTATTTTTGTATCCTTTGGGTAAATACCTAGTAGTGTGAGTACTGGATCATAGGGTAGTTCTATTTTTTAATTTTTTGAGGAACCTCCATATGTCTTCTGCGGTGGCTGCACCAGTTTGCATTCCCACCAAAAGTGTAAGACAGTTCCCCTTTCTCTGTATCCTTGCCAACATCTGTTGTTTCATGAGTTGTTAATTTTAGTCTTTCTGACAGATGTGAGGTAGTATCTCATTGTGGATTTGATTTGTATTTCCCTGATGATGAGTGATGTTGAGCATCTTTTCATGTGTCTGTCAGTATTTCTTTCTTTCTTTTTTTTGAAAAATTGAGTGTGTTAATATTTATTAGTCTATAAACATTTAACCACATTTTTACATCAGTAATCTAGCACCAAAATATGACCACGTTTTATTCCTATACTTGTCTTTTTATTTATTTTTTAAAAATAATTTTGTATTATGTTATGTTAGTCACCATACAGTACATCCTTAGTTTTTGATGTAGTGTTCCATGATTCATTATTCACGTATAACACCCAGTGCACCATGCAATACATGCCCTCCTTAATACCCATCACTAGCACATCCCAATTCCCCACCCCCCTCCCTTCTGAAGCCCTCAGTTTGTTTCCCAGAGTCCATAGTCTCTCATGGTTCATTCCCCCTTCTGTTTACCCCCCTTCATTCTTCCCTTTCTTCTCCTACCAATCTTCCTGCTATTTCTTATGTTCCATAAATGAGTGAAACCATATGATAATTGTCTTTCTCTGCTTGACTTATTTCACTTGGCACAATCTCCTCCAGGCCCATCCATGTTGCTGCAAATGTTGTATAATTGTTCTTTCTGATGGCTGAGTAATATTCCATTGTATATATGGACCACATTTTCTTAATCCAGTAATCTGTTAAAGGGCATCTTGGCTCCTTCCACAATTTAGCTATTGTGGACAATGCTGCTATGAACACTGGGGTGCATATGGCCCTTCTCTTCGCTACATCTGTATCTTTGGGGTAAATACCCAGTAATGCAATTGCTGGATCATAGCGTATCTCAATTTTTAACTTTTTTAAGGGACCTCCACACTGTTTTCCAAAGTGACTATACCAACTTGCATTCCCACCAACAGTGTAAGAGGGATCCCCTTTCTCCACATCCTCTCCAATGTTTGTTGTTTCTTGTCTTGTCAATTTTTGCCACTCTAATTGGCATAAGGTGGTATCTTAGTGTGGTTTTGATTTGAATTTCCCTGATGGCTAATGATTTTGAACATTTTTTCATGTGTCTTTTGGCCATTTGTATGTCTTCATTGGAACAGTGTCTATTCATATCTTCTGCCCTTTTTTTTTTTATTTGATTATTTGTTTCTTGTGTATTGAGTTTGAGAAGTTCTTTGTAAATCTTGGATACCAGTCTTTTATCTGTAGTGTCATTTGCAAATATCTTCTCCCATTCAGTATTTCTTCTTCAGAGAAATGTCTGTTCATGCATTCTGCCCATTTCTTAACTGGATTATTTATTTTTGGGGTGTTGAGTTTGATAAGTTCTTTATAGATTTTGGATATTAACCCTTTATCAGATATGTCATTTGCAAATATTTCCCCCCATTCCGTAGGTTGCCTTTTAGTTTTGTTGATTGTTCCCTTCCACTGTGAAGACAAAACTAATATGCATTTCTTATAACACATTAATTTTAAGCAAAATATGACAAAACAAGATGGGCTCAGTAAATTACCTCCCTACTTCTAGATTATCCTCATCATTGAAATACATGATTGATTGGATCATATTTGAAGAGGTCATTATCACAAATAATATATGCCTACAAACATAATATGTTTTTTCAGTAACTACAAAAGTGAGGGGAGTTTAATTTTATTTTTTCAACTTCATTAATATAACTTGTATATAGTATAACAGTTTAGTTTTAAATATACAGATTGTAATCCAAAATTGTAATTACCTACCAGATGGTGTGTGTGTGTTTGTGTGTGTGTGTGTCTGCATGCGTGCGCACGTGTGTGTAAGAACATGGAACTCAGGGGAGGGTGGTTCATCAGTGAGAGAATGGAGCTAGCGTGTGTTCCTCAAGAGGAAAAGAAGAAATTGTCTTTCTAAATTGAAATGATGTAGACCAAAAAGTAAATTAAAGCCTGTGGGTTTTTGGAATTTACTTTGAAAGAATTTGTTTCTAATACCT
Source organism: Ursus arctos (assembly GCF_023065955.2). NCBI lineage: Eukaryota > Metazoa > Chordata > Mammalia > Carnivora > Ursidae > Ursus > Ursus arctos. The sequence continues at coordinate 81,049,945 of NW_026623089.1, read as the reverse complement.
TGTCATCAAAACTGATTTGGAGCAATTAAAACAGAAAGCAAGTATTGTGTGATTTTCTTGTCTATCAGAATCCAAAACATAGGAAATTTCAGATAATTTAATAAACATAAAATGGGATGAGAAAAGAAACCCAATTATGAGAATGAATACACTCAACCATCAGCAAGTAATACTGGGATAATTGAATAATTCTAAAGAGTATGAATGGCAAATTTTAAATAGCAAATCGTTTAATGGCACTGCAGGATGATTGGAAAATAAAAAGTCATTGAGAAGAGGGTTATTTGAAAGTTTTAAAACTATAAAGTTAACTTCTGGGAAAGAAAATCCACAAGATGTAAAAATATAGAAATTCCGCTTCAGTGAATATGAGCTGAAAAAACACAACAGTTAACTACAGATGGGCTTATTCTGGTCACTGAGGCCACTCTCTGGTTAATCTCTAATATATTGAGTTCAGTTTGGTTTTGCTTTGCTTCCTTGAGCACCCTGTACTGAGTTTTCACTCTCTTCTCTTCACCAAATGTATGTAAAACAACTTATCTTGTGTTCCCTATGATTTTTGCCTACTTTCAATCTTTTTCCTATTTTCTTTTGATCTGTCAAATTCCATAGACTTACAGAAGTATGCTACCTTATATTTCCATGTACTTCCTCATGTGTTTCAGGTTCTCCTTAGATATGTACATATTTAATGGGAGCCAGTTAAGTATAGGACATAATTCTACTTCACATTTGTCTTTTCTAAGCTGAAATGACAAAATATTTCCTTGCATACCCCAGAATTCTACTTCTTCTTGTCTTTTTCAGTGAAAAAAAATTAGATTTTTCTCATTTGCACATTCAGTGATTAAATTTTGTTTTATAAAGCCCTTTGAGGGCTTTCGTGGGAACAGCATGGATTTGTTCACAACTAACCTTCAAAAAATAGATCTTTGGTACCATAGAGAGATTAACAGCCACACTGGGACACGTTGCCCCAGTCCAATCAAGAGTTGCAATTACAACATGATCTGAGCGCCTCTGCATGCCAGTATCTCAGACTCATTCCCATAAGAGCAGGGCACTTCTGATTGCTTTCAATTCATTGCTCTGACACACTTGGTTAGCACATAAATAATTTTGTTCTATGTATCAATCTGAATCTTTGTTCTTCATCATTAAAGTCCCATATTTAATTATGGCCTAGTTATTTTTTTAAAAAAAAGCTTAGGATTTCAAATTCTCCATAGAGTTTTTATGAAGTAGCCCTATTATAATAATTTCAAGCTAAAACCACTCCACTGTCTCTTGGACAGCTGAAATCCAATATGCTATCTGCAATTCTAATCATAAACATCAAAATATAGTTACTCAACTTTAATAGTTCTTTGTAAGTATCATCATCTTCATATTATATACATCATTAATCTCATTCCGATCAAGTAATTGAAATGCAATTTTAAGTGATTATTTTTCTTGATTATGAACTTGCACTGGAAGACAAATAATGCTCCTTCAGTGTTTTCTCCTTCCTGTCTTGCTTTATTCCATGACTGGTTTGTTCTCCCTCTTAAAAGTACAGAAAACTTCACCTAAGGTCAGAATATATTTCCACCAGGTCTCCAAGTGATTCTTCGGTTCTCTAAAAGTGCTCCTTTCTTGATCATGAGATTGACTTTTGCCTTTCTCCTTAAGAATCTATCATGGCTGAATCACTGAACTCTATCTCTGAAACTAATAATACACTATATGTTGATTAATTGAATTTAAATTAAAAAAAATTTAAAGAAGAATCTATCATGGCTTCCCTTTGTACAGTATATTGGATCCTAGATCTTTCTATAGGCTTCCTCGTAATTGACTCTAATCAAGATACTGTGACTACTCTAATTGACATTTCATCATCTATTTTATACTTATCGCTTCTTCTGAGTTAATTTTTTCTACCTCTTACAGTATCCTTTGGTAATATTTTTAAAGATTTTATTTATTTATTTGTCAGAGAAAGAGAGAGAGAGCACAAGCAGGGTAACTGCAGGCAGAGGGAGAAGCAGACTCCCCGCTGAGCAGGAAGCCCAATGCGGGGCTCAATCCCAGAACGCTGGGATCAGGACCTGAGCCGAAGGCAGATGCTTAACTGACTGAGCAACCCAGGTGTCCCTCCTTTGGTAATATTTTTAAATAGTGTTTGTTGTTGTTGTTTGTTTGTTTTGTTTTTTAAGAGAGAGAAAGAGCATGCACATGTGCCTGTGAGCGGTGGGTGGAGAGGGGCAAAGGGAGAGGAAGAGAGAGAGTCTTAAGCAGGCTCCCTGCCCAGGGTGAGCCCTATGCAGGGCTGAATCTCACAACCCTGAGATGATGACCTGAGCCAAAATCAAGAGTCAGACACTTAACTAAATGAGCCACTCAGGCATCCCTGTTTTGGTAATATTTATTTGTGATCCAAAGATATGGCAGTGTGTGTGTGTGTGTGTGTGTGTGTGTGGTTCACTTTTCAATTAAACGCATCAAAGTAATTCCTCTGTTTTAGACATTCCTTTAAGTGGATTACCTGGAATGAATTACCATTTTATTGAAACCATTTTATTTAATGATTAGATTATCTAACCTCAGTGCTACCACACTAAAGGAAGGTTTATTCATTTTCCATCACAATTGTATAATAGAATCCTACTACATTATATAATAAAATGTTATACAGGCAAATATATATATATATTACTACAGCTATTCAAGTTTATCCTCTCATCTAGACACCTATCCTTCTCATCCATTCATTAATCAAAACAGTCATGAACTTATCAATATGTAATTATGTAATATATGTTTATTGAGCACTTAAACCTATGACAAGTAGCTTCCAAAATTCTGGAAATAAAAAAATATGAATATGATTTGCTTCTTACCTTCAAAAATTTCAATCATGAACCCTGTTTCAGAAGCCAAAGAATTTGGACCTTACCCTGTTAGAAAGGAGTTACTGTTAGAAACTTTCAGCAGAGATATTTGAAATAGTGACTTTCTTTTTTTAAGAAGCAAGCTGAGGACAGGCTGAATGGGGGGCACACTTCCAGCAAGCTGGAAAGTGGAGACAATGTCAATAAGAGATGTAGGAAAAAAACCCTATTCTAGGTAGGTATGTATGTATGTGTGTATATATATATATATATATATATATATATTTTTTTTTTTTTTTTTATTTTATTTTTTTTTAAGCTCCACAGCGTGGAGTCCAATGTGGGGCTTGCACTAACAACCTTGAGCTCAAGACCTGAGCTGAGATCAGAGTCGGATGCTTAACTAACTGAGCCACCTAGGTGCCCCACTATTCTAGGTATTTAAATTAATAGAAGGTAATAGAAGGAAATGAGGACTTGCAATACAGTTGGAAAGGTTGTAAAGGGGCTTGTTCTAAGCAAGACTAGTGGGGCCGTCTTGCAGAAGAACAAAACTTTAAGATAGCTCCTATCCCATATTGTGTTAAAAATAAGGACTGTGGCCTTTGCCTCACTTCTGCCTTCCTAAGATTATGTGAGTTCATCTAGCTGTTGGGATTCCAGACTCTGGGCTTCAAGGGAATCTGGAAATGTATTTTCAGTTTTCTAAATTCTTCAATTAGACTAAAGACAAAAGTTGAAACTGAGTCAGATAATCAAGCCTGTCCAGTACAGAGTCATTGCTAATAGTATAGGTGGGAGAGGACGTGTGCTTGACTTAAGGTAGTATTAGTAGAGACAAAGCACAGAGAGTAGATTAGTGGAACATAATTAAGCAAGAGACTTCTTGGAGGTAAGACAGCAAGAGCTCCTGAGGACAACTTTGGGTTTCTGGTCCGGGTATGCAAGCAGTAGCAGAAATAGGGAATGCATAAAATGGAGGGGTGGTAGACCATGATGTGTCTAATTGGAAAGCATTTTAATGAGATGAAAAGATAAATAATTGATTATATTCATTATCTCTTGCCATATCACCCCCAAAAATTAGTGACCTAAAATAACACACATTTATTATCTCATAGTTTCTATGACGCAGGAATCCAGGCACTAAGTTAGCTGGGTCCTTTATTCCTCTGCCTATTACATGTCTACAATCATGGTGTTGTAGGGCAGTGTCTGCAATCTTAAAGGAAGGCTCTGCTCGGGAAGGAACCACTTCAAGCTTCCTACTCATTTTGCCAGGATTAAGTTCCTGGAAAGTTACTGAGCTGAGTGACTCCACCCCCTTCACTGAAGTCTCAGTGACTCCACCCCCTTCACTGAAGTCGCTTTATACATTTGTAATGCTGTTACGCTCTCTTGTCAATAGTCTACATTCCTCCCCGAGATTCTGCAACCTATTCATTTTTTTTTTAAATTTGTACACATTAGGGTTTATTCACTCTTTGTGCTGTAAAGTTTTATGGGTTTTGACAAATGTATGATGTCATGTATCCACCATTACAGTGTCATACAGTTTCACTGCCCTAAAAATTCTTAGTGCTTCACCATTTCATCTCTTCCTTCCCCAGATCTCTAGCTCCACTGACCATTATTATTTCTGTGGTTTTGTCTTTCACAAATTTCACATAATTATAATCATACCAGGTGTAGTGTTTTTAAGCTGACCTCTTTTATTGGCAATATGCATTTAAAGTTCCTCCATGTTTTGTTTTGTTTTGTTTTGTTTTTGTAGCTTGATAACTGCTTTCTTATCATTTATTTTTTTTAAGATTTTATTTATTTGACAGAGAGAATGAGAGAGCATAAGCAGGCGGAGCAGTAGAGGGAGAGGGAGAAGCAGGCTCCCCGCTGAGCAGGGAGCCTGATGTGGGGCTCGATCCCAAGACCCTGGGATCATGACCTGAGCTGAAGGCAGACAGTTAACTGTCTGAGCCACTCAGGGGTCCCCTTTCTTCTTATCATTTAAAAATATTACATTGAGGGTGCCTGGCTGGGTCAGACAGTTAACTGTCTGCCTTCAGCCCAGGTCATGATCTCGGGGTCGTGGGATGGAGTCCTGACTCAGGCTCTGCACTCAGCAGCAGAGTCTGCTTGGGATTCTCTCTCCCTCTCCCTCTGCCCATCGTACTCATATTCTCCCTTACTCTCTCTCTAAATCTAAAACGAATAAGTAAATCTTTAACAAATATATTATGTCAAATGGATATGCTACAGTTGGTTTATCCATTTACTTATTGAAGGATATCTTGGTTGCTTTGAGATTTTTAGCAATTGTGAATAATGCTGATATAAACATCTTGCATGTGGGTTTTTGTGTTTCAAAATCCATTGAGTTGATGGATTTTATGGCAAGATCAGGTTTATCTCTGTAAGAAACTTGTAAACTATCTTTCAGAATGGTTGTATTAGTTTGCACTCCCACTAGCAGTGAATAAGAATTCCTACCGTTTTGCACCCCCACCAGAATTTGGTAATGTCAGTGTTTTGGGGTTTTAGAAATTCTCAAAGGTGGCTAATGGTATCTCATTGTAGTTTTGAATTGAATGTGCCTGATAATGAGTGATGTTGGATATCATTTCATATGCTTATTTGCCATCTTTCTTCTTCTTTGGCAAGGTATCTGTCCAGATTTTTGGTCATTTCAAATTTGAATAGTTTACTTTTTGTCGTTGTCTCTTAAGTGTTCTTTGTATATTCTGAATACAGAATTCTTTATCAGATATGTGTTTTGCAAATATTTCCCCCCATTTATGGCTTGTCCCTTGATTCTTTAAACTATATCTTTTACAGAGCTGATGTATTTAATTTTAATAAGGTCAAAGTTATCAATTTTTTCTTTCATCGATTAACCTGTTGGTGTTGTATCTAAAAACTCATTGCCAAATCAATGCTCACATAGATTTTCTCCTAGGTTTTCATTTAGAAACATAAACAGCTGATTGTCACTTATTTTGTGTGTTATATGTACTATATACTGTATTTTTATGATAAGGTAAGCTAGAGAAAAGACAATATCATTAAGAAAATCATAAGGGGGGCACCTGGGTAGTTCAGTCAGTTAAGCATCTGCTTTCAGCTCAGGTTGTGATTTCACGGTCCTGGAATCAAGGCCCATGTCCAGCTCCATGCTCAGCAGGGAGTCTGCCTCTCCCTCTGCCCCCTCCCCCCATTTGTTCTCTCTTTCTCAAATAAATGAATAAAACCTTAAAAAAAAAAAAAAGAAAATCGTAAGGAAAATACATTTACAGTACTGTATAGTATTTATTGATTAATTGTGTAAGTGGATCTGTGCAGTTCAAACCCACATTGTTCAAGGGTCACCTATATTAGCAATGGCAGGATATTTTTCATTTGCTTTCATTCTCTTAATCATAGTCTCATGATATATAATATCCAACATTTGAGAACAGTCATTTCTTAATTTTTTTTTAGTTTTCTAGTTGTTCCTAGTAGGAGAGTAATTTTGTACCTTGTTATTCCCTTAACGTTCTTTTTTTTTTTTTTTAAAGATTTTATTTATTTATTCGACAGAGATAGAGACAGCCAGCGAGAGAGGGAACACAAGCAGGGGGAGTGGGAGAGGAAGAAGCAGGCTCATAGTGGAAGAGCCTGATGTGGGGCTCGATCCCAGAACGCCGGGATCACGCCCTGAGCCGAAGGCAGACGCTTAACCGCTGTGCCACCCAGGTGCCCCATTCCCTTAACGTTCTGAACTAGAAATTACCCTGAATACCTCCTTGGAAACTTCTTCCAGTACTGGAAACATTCTCCACATTATAAATACAACTTCCAGAATTTGAAATCACAGCTTATTCCTTATCTTTAAAAAGCTTTTGCATGGGCATGAGACTTAAACTCTATCAATAGTGGTTTGGAAGAACAATGTGAGGAAATCCATGGTTCATAAAATCGATTTTCTGGATAAGGTTTAGCAGAAGCTTCTGAATTTGGGGTATGATAATGCCAGCGTTTCTGAGTCAGTGCACAACTGTCTACCATTGTCAACAACAATTGGGCTTTCACTGGTGCAATCCTGTCTCAAAGACAGAATTAATTTTGAATTTGCAGTGCTGTTGAAAGCAGTAATTTAAAAATTGCACATCATATAGTAAACTATCGATAATTAGTAACTTTTATTGTATGATTAAGAGTCATGGTATTTATGAAATCAAGAAAAAAATAGATTTGGTTTTGTCTGGACTAATCACCGTTCTTCATTTCTCCATGACTCTCTCTCTTTCCTTCCTTCCTTCTTTCCATTCTCCCTTTGATGAATGCTATGGATTGGCTCCTCCGTGCCCATTTCTTTTCATGGCCTGTGAACTTAATTGAACTTTGCAAATTTAACATGCATTCTAACTGCAAGATGATTTTTTCCCCTTGGCATACCACTTTCCCTAAAGACAAGTAATGTAAAAAATTCACCTGAAGAGAATTGATTTTTCAGATATAGCAACTTGATCATCTTTACTGCCCCTCAAAGAGGCAATCTTACACTGTGTAAGCCTCTGCACCCTTCCCTGAGTGAGTACTCAGCCACATTAGTAGTTTCTAAATCATTAGTGTTCTGCATTTACATATTCTCCTAGACTAGGGAAAAATGGGGCAGGCACACCTGCATTAAAGTATTTTCTTGCTGTGCCACAATTACATATGAATATATGCATTCTATTTTCTGCTATTCACAGGGTCTCCCTGAAACCTTTACTTTGGTTTTTATAAAGACAGCTTATTTTGTGGGAAACAGACATATTTCTTTATTTAATTGAATTTTGGATTGATGAATAAATTCACCCATGCATGTGCTTGTTTCATGCACTCATAATCTGTATACAGCATTATAAGGAATAATAAAAGGCCTGAAGCATTACCATCGTATTCCTGAGGAGTTCGTATTTTATGTTCCATGTTGGCTTAAACATGAGTTTTGTTTCTTTCTACAAGAAGTTCCAAATCTCTTTCTCTCTCTAAACTTTCTGTCAAAATATTTTTACTCCATATTTTAGTGTTGGATCAAAGAATGTAGCATCAAACTTATCTTTCTGAGACCTAATGCAAAAGTTCTCTAGAGCTGCCTTATGGATTTCGGAATGGTTCTGACATATTTTGAATGGAATTAATTCGATGTCTCTTTTCCTCTGGAAATGTTTGATATCATCTCTATCTGGATGTGGATAGACGGATATAGATAGATAGTGATATAGGTATAGATGTTAAATACATGATACATATATCCAGACACACACACACATATATGTGATTTACTTATCTATTTATAGGAGTTAGCTCTTCCTAGATGAAATACATCAAGTTAGAGAAAAACGACTCACTCATAAAAACATGTGTGTAATGTTACAGATTACTGAATGATGACACAGATTTGATATTTCAAAAATTATATAATTTCCATGAGCATGTTAGCCTGTTTTAATTCAATAGGAAATATCTGATAAGTAAAAATATAAATGAAAAGTACATCGAGTTTATGTAAAATAATCATATTCCATTGAAAACATTTCCACTGTTCAGGAAATGGAAGATTTGTACAGAATTAAGAGTTTATGTTATTCTATTTCCTTCTCATTTTTTTTGTTTTTATTAACTGACATAAGTCTTAGAAACACTATCAGTAGTTTATAATTTATTATTATATTGATGCTTCCCCCCCCAAAGGTAATGCCTTCTCTTTTGCTAATTTACGGTTTTCCAGTAATTATTTGCATTTTATTTGTAGTGTGCAATGTACGGAGGGAGTATGTATTCAAAGTGATAACTATTCACTGTAAGGAGTTCTGAAAGAAAATACACATCCATTTTGCTCTAGGGGAGTATCAGGTGCCATTTAAATGGAACAGATTTTAAAACTGGAAGTAGTTTTTTTTAAAAAAAAGCCAAACATTGCACCCTAAAATCAAAGCATAAACAGAAGAACTAAATGAACATAAAATGCCATACAATACTTGCCACTATTTACAATCCAAATAACCATATGTTTAACTAAAACACAATAGTTATTTATATTATATTAAATAAAAATAACAAATGAATAAAACATCAAAATGTGACATCCTTTTTATACTAAACCCTTGATATTCCTGAGGTCAAGATACATGGCTTCCAACTCCCACAGTATTAATGGACATTATTTTGTCATTTCAATACTTCACTCTATATTACTTTCAATAGTTTACTTATGTGAATGTTAGTTCTTTCAATTTCTTAAATGGGAATATTAATATCCACTTAGCAGTGTCTGGTATAACTAAGAAAATGTGTATGCATTTCACTGTGCCTGGTATAATTGCCACTTTTACACAATAGCTAGAACGATAGCCTTTGCAAACAAGATTCTTGTTTTCTATATTACATTCCCTTCCCCATCCATTCTTCCCTTCTTGCTTCTTTCCCTCTCTCCTTTCCTTTGTTCTTTCTCCCTTCCTTTCTCCCTGTGATGGCTATTTATGCAGTACCTCCATGTGACCTGACTTTTCCAAGGCACAAAGAACGAAGCAGATTTTGTCTTCAAGAACAATACACAGTCTGTTGGCGTGACTATAACCTCATCTCAGCCCCACCCCCATGTACTTGGGGAATAGAAAAAAAGTCTTGTTAGAGTTGACTAAGCGTATATTGGATGAGACTGGCTATTTGCAGATGTCACATTAAAAGACAAAAATTTAAAGATATAAAGAGGAAGAAGAAGAGTTTGATAAATCTGAGTACTTGACTAAATATCAATTAAAGTTATAGCCTAAATCATGGTATCTCTTTATTGAAAAAAGAAGTTGCTAGAGGCTGACTGTGTGTGGCACCAAAATAAATATGTTGAAGCCTAATTCCAATGTGATGGGTTGGGGGCGGGGCTCTGGAAGGTGATTAGGTCATTAGGTGACACCTTCATGAATGGGATTTGGGCTTTTGTAAAAGAGACAGACCCTAGAGAGCTCCCTCATGCCTTTTACCCCATGTGGACACAGCGAGAAATAGCTCTCACCAGACACCAAATCTACCAGAGCCTTCATCTTAAACCTCCCAGCGTCCAGAACAATGAGAAATAGGTTTCTGTGATTTCTAAGCCATTGGTCTATGGTGTTTTGTTACAGTGGCCCAAGAGGACTAAGAGGCTCAGATACGGAGGCAGTCCGTGTGGACTCTCCCAGGGGAGGTCTAATGCCCACTGGCTAGTGGGAAACGTTGTGCTGCCCTCTTCAAAGTTTTTTCCTTTTGCTCATTTTACAACTTCATTAGTCATCCCGTTATAAATCAGCTACTTCCATTCTTTAATTACATCTTCATTAAGGATCCTTCTAAGTATAGATGTCAGAACGGTCGGAGTAAAAGGAATGGTCTCCAGAGTGGAAAAGACCTCATCTCTACCTGTCTTCAGACCTTAAATTATCACTTCCTCAAATAGTTCTTTCATCACTAATCATTTTGAATACAGACCCTAATCTGTAACTCTGGAAACACTCTGCAGTTTTCTTTCAAAGAACATAAGAAAATTAAGAACCGCATTTGTGCAATGACACAAGTAACAACTGTGTCACCTGCTGCAGGAATGTGACCTCAATGGACAGTTTATTTTGTTTACAACTATATTTCCAGTATTTAGCACTCAGTACCTGATATATAGCTGATATTCAATAAATAATATATTTTATTTAATCTAATTATTTGTCTTAAGTAAAGGACACCATTGATACACACACACACACACACACATATATATATAGATATATCATTTCATATATATATACATACATATGGAAAAACTTTCCAAGGGATGCAAACAATAGCAAAATGAATATATAAAGCAATTGAAGGACTCATTCCAATTTTGAGAATGTGAAAAAGATTTACCTTGGAAAAAAAAGAAAATATGTAGTTTATTGGACATAGGTTATATAGGGTCACTAGTAAGAAAAAAATCACAATATTCAAAATAAAGGGTAGATGAAAAGGAATAGAAAAAAACTTGAAAAGTAATTAGATATAAATGTAACCCAAATTTTTAAAACTGATAACAAAATGTTCTTTAAAATTTGGGGATTTTTTAACAATGAAATGAATTCCTTTTTTTCTGATTAAAATATAAATATATTTTTTCTTGTATAATTGATAAAGATAAAATTGAGAATAAAATCCATTAATAATGCCATTGTTGAGAGAAAGCGCCTGTAAATGCAAGTTTGCAGTGGGGCGGGGTCTGAAAGTGCTTTGGACCTAACTTGGATGATGGTTGGAGTTTGAGTATTGGATGAATGGGGCACTTTCTTTTCTCCCTAAGATTGGTCTTAAAGTGATTTTGGCATAAAAGATCTGTTGAACAGGATCCTGTACATTATTTACCCTCCCCTCAGGAGCTATAACCCCTCTCATAGCCGGGTGACTTCTGTTGAATATTTGTCTTTGCACATCTTGCTGCTATTGGTCACCCATCTAAACCTCTACATGCCCCCGAACCCCAAAGTCCCTGAGGTGAATGTCTTGGCCTCATTGGGTCTCTTTGTTCCCTACCCCCCAGACTAGCCACACTCTTGCATGGCCCTTCTCCATATGGTCTCTTCATCCTTTGCCCCCTGGGTTGGCTGCCAGGGCCAGACAGAGTGCCCTCAGGTCCTCCATACCTTCTTGGGGGCCCACCCTACAGGTGCAAGCAAGTGTCCCATTGAGACGGATCCCCAAACCCCAGTCAGTACAGCCGCACAGGTGCCCCATCTGGCCAGGTGGCTGTGCCTCCCATCACTCCCTTGGGCCAAGGTCCCTGAGCCCACTCCTGAGGTCCCCACAAGCCCAATGATTTCCTGCACCCCAGGACCCAGTGCGTGGCTGAGGACAGGGCTAGATGACCCAGGGTTTCTCAGCTGCCTGTGCATGACTGAAGGGCTGCCTGGCACGGCCTGAAGATGGGAAAAACGAAAGGAACTTGAAACATAGACTGGACTTTCTAGTGCTTGGAAATAAGCATTTCTAATGACTGAAAAGCAATGAGACCAGCTCAAGGCTTAATCCAATGTGTAGAAAACAGTCACTAATGCATTTTACTTGCAAATGCTGACAAAAATGGTGGAAGCTGGGTTTCTAATGTGAATCCAAAATCAAAGTTGTTTGTTATTCCTTTTTAAACTACTGTTATGGTTCAATTCCATTTTTAAAATCAACTTTGGACAATGAAGATATCCGTGACTGACTATCCACAACTCTCGATTTAAAAAACATGAACTAAAAGACTTGCATACAATAAAATTCACATGCAGTTATACAACTGAGTCAAAGATTTACAAGTATCAAACAACCCGTACTATGCAACAATGACAAGTAAATGTAAAGTACGGCAATGACGTGGTATTCCTAAAAGAATAATAGTCTTGTCTAATATTTAGCCAAGAATGAGAACATGTTATAATATGTGGCATAAGCTTATGCTAAAAAATTTTTGTTGTTGATCTGAAATTCACATGAAATGGGATGTCTACATTTTAACCAGCAACCCTACTAGTAAGTGAGGGCTTTGGTTTTCTTCCTGAGTGAGTTGGGGAATCACCTAAATAATGGAGTAATATGGTCAGATTTAGGTTTTGAAAAATTGCTCTCCTTCCCCCGGAGGTAACTACTTCTTATTAATTTTCATATTAGTCCTTTATTGTTTTCCTTGCAAAAGTTAAGCAAATATGCATGTAGGTATTTATTTTTACCTCTCTCTCTAACATAAAAGCTTACTCAAAAGGCAACTCAACCCCAAAAGTAGAGACAGGATTGAAAAGAAGCCAATGAGGCACTCCCTGCATCTATGTTAAATACCTTTGAAAGGTTGTTTTTTCAGTTTGGGGAATAATTAAAGCCAAAATAAAAAATATACATTTTTAAATAAATACATTTTAAAAACATATACACTTTAAAAATATATATATTTAATATAGAGTTATTTCTGTAACAGTATTACAAAGTGGTACTCAGCAATTTTGTACTATTAACAGAAAATAAATGTGTGAATACATTAAAATCTTTTTTTATTTCATCTTTATTCTGTTTTGTAATGTAGACAATATTGCTTTGTTTGATTATAAGTGACAGCAACCAACTATGTAAATGAATTAATAAAGGAAGAGGTTCTTAGTGCTCAAACTATTTGGCTGATGAGAGATACAATAAGAAAAGTTTAAAATCTATTCTGGATGTACAGTTTAACTTACCCTCTTACTTTGGTCTACTACACTTTCCTGGATACATAAAAGTCCCATTTCCAATACTTTAAATCTATTTCTTCTTCTTACACACAAGTTTGACTCCTCCATGTGACCCAATTTTTCCACTACCAAGCTTGAGTTCTGTGACTAACTTTAGTGCAGGCTCCATAATGAACCTACACAAATTCAGTCACATCAGATGTACTTTGAAGAAGAGACATTGAATTTAGACTGCTTTCAAAACTTCTTAGTTGCAAATGCATTTCCCATTTAGATGATGCCATAAACAGAGTGGTTATCAATCTTGATCTACCTGTGGAGATACAATGGAGATGAAGATATCATCATAGTTAGCAGTTTGGAGGATTTTTATTTTATGAAGCTGAGTGTCTACGACACTTACTCCTTTATCCCACCACCATATCCTTGTAAACCTTTTGCTTGAGTGACAAGACTTAACGTATTGATTTCTTGCTGACAGAAGAGGGAAATTGTATTAGTGGGTAATCTTTTTATCACTCTGATCAAACAGTTTTCTTAGTTGCTAAATTGCCAAAGAAACCTCATACCGTTTCTAAGCTCGCACCATAAGTATCAGAGAGACAACTGAGTGAGGGACGAAAGAAGGGAAGATTCTTTCTTAATGTTTTGTAGAACACTTTGTTTCTATATTGAGCTATTTTATTAATTTTTTTTGTCAATTTGAGGGATATTTTAAGTACAGTACTTGCATTAAGATGAAGAATACATTTTGGGGCTCCTGGGTGGCTCATTCCTTAAGTGTCTGCCTTCGGCTCAGGGCGTGATCCCAGGGTCCTGGGATCCAGCCCCGCATCGGGCTCCCAGCTGCTTCTTCCTCTCCCACTCCCCCTGCTTGTGTCCCCTCTCTTGCTGGCTGTCTCTCTGTCAGATAAATAAATAAAATCTTTTAAAAAAAGATGAAGAATACATTTTAAAGAGCTTTGAAAGGTGTATTCACCTTTCCCACAATAAATACACAATAAAATACAGAGCTTTTCCATGACTCCTCAAAGTGTTCTCATGCTTCCTTGTGGTCTGTCTCCGATTACTCCAAGCCCCAGCAACTTCAATCTATTTTTTGTCGATACAGATTAGTTTACTCTTCCTAGAAAGCTGTAGAAATAAAATCAGGTAATATGTATCCTTTTTATGTCTGACTTAAGTTCGCGAAACCTTAAAATTTATCCATGTTGTTACATTTATCAGTATTTCATGCTTTCTTATTAATGGAATCAATTCCATTCTTTTTTACTGCTGAGTAGTATTTCGTTGTATTGCCTTTTGTTTATCTGTCCACCTGTTGATAAGAGATTTAAGTCATCCCCAGATTTCGGCCATTATAAGTAAAGCTTCCACAAGCATTCATGTGCCATCTTGGAAGGATGTGCTTTCATTTTCTTGAGTGAATAACTAGCCGTGGGAAGGAATAGACCATGTAATGGTTATACCTTAACTTTTTAAGAAACTGGTGAACAATTTTCCATTCCCACCAGTAGTGTATGAGTGGTGATACCCTCAGGTTTTTTAATTTGATTGATTCTAATGATAGTGATCTCACTGTGGCTTTTATTTGTAATTCCTCATGTGGAAAGGAACTGCAAATGGTCTTTAGTAAAGAGCCAGCAAGAAAATGTAGCTTTTTGTCATACACCATGTGGAAATGAATTTTGCCAACAGCAGTTTTAATTTGGGAGTGGATCTTTCCCTAGTCACACCCCAGACTAAAACCTTGATTGTGGGGGCACCTGGGTGGCTCAGTCAGTTAAGCATCTGCCTTTGGCTCAGGTCATGATCCCGGGGTCCTGGGATTAAGTCCCAAGTCAGGCTCCCTGCTTGGTGGGGAGCCTGCTTCTCCCTCTGCCTGCTGCTCCCCCTGCTGGTGCTCTCTCCCTCTCTGTCAAATTAATAAATAAAATCTTAGAAAAATATTAAAACGTTGATTGTGGTAGGAAACAACTAATAGATGAAGTATCTGTTCCAGTGTTTTGTCCATTTCTAAAGGGTTAAATGTTTTATTGTGTAAAATATACAAAACACAGAATTTATCATTGTTATCATCTTTAACTGTACAACTCAGTGACGTGTGGTGGATTCACAATGTTGTGCACCCACTATCACTATCCCATTTCCAGATCCTTATTACTACCCAAACTGAAACTCTGTCCCCCTTAAATAATAGCTCCCATTTCTTTCTCTCCCTAGTCCTCTGGTAACCACTATTGTATTTCCCTTCTCCATGAATTTGCTGATTCTAGTACTTGATGGAAGTGGAATCACACAGCATTTGCCTTTTTGTTTCTGGCTTACTCCACTGAGCATAATGTATTCAAGTTCCGTCTACACTGTAGACACAGGAATACTTGAGCATCATGGCTGAATAAGGTATCCCTTGTCATGTCCCTGTAGACAACCATGTGAAATTGATGTAGGCAGATAACAATGAAAATACACACCGACTGTCAGAGGTTGAATTGCTTCCTCCGTAAAGATACGTTGAAGTCCTGACCCTCGGTTCCTCTGGGTGTGACCTTATTTGGAAATAGGGTGTTTATAAAAGTAATCAATTTAAGATGAAGTCATCAGGCTGGTCCCTAA
The DNA here is from genome assembly GCF_023065955.2 of Ursus arctos. Classification (NCBI taxonomy): domain Eukaryota; kingdom Metazoa; phylum Chordata; class Mammalia; order Carnivora; family Ursidae; genus Ursus; species Ursus arctos. The sequence goes on along the minus strand of NW_026623089.1, from coordinate 81,034,221 downwards.
TCCAATGTGATTGATGTCCTTATAAAACGAGGAAAATACCATGTGAAGAGAGAGACACGCAGAGAGAAAGGCACATGATGGCAGAGCAGAGATTGGGCTGAAGAAACACCCAGGCCACCTGCCACCACCAGCTGCTAGGAAGAGGCCAAGAGATTCCTCCCAGAGTCCCAGAGGGATCATGGCCTTGCAGACACCTTCGTTTGGGAGTTTTATTCTGCAGGAATGTGAGAGAAAACGTTTTTATTGTTTTATGCCGTCCAATTTGTGGCATTTTGTTAACACCAGCCCCAGGAATCTCATACTTCAAGGTTAATAATTCTACTTCTTAATGAGACTAAATAGAGTCCATTTTATTATCATTGTCTCTATTTTCCAGTGTTGTTTACTGATCCTACATTACATTTATAGTAAATAATAAAATGAATAGTTTAAAAATGAGAGAACTAAAACTATTAATCATCCATTATGCTAGAATGGGCATTTCTTATTTTTTTATTCTTCAGTATTTGCTTCCCTTTCTATTATTATATTCCAATTAATGAAGTACTGTAGTATGAGTTTCCCTACTTCTCAGTCCAGAAGCTGGAGGAAAGAGCTCCTACCTCTTCCCACTCCCTGGTAGCCAGAGCAGAGTATCAGACTTGGCCACACTAAGATGCGCCTTCTTAGGATGGTGGATCTGAGTCAACAGAAGAAAGATGAAAACACTGTGCAGCTTCATGAGCAGTGGTTTAGGTCTTGCAGATGCTGGCAGTATCTTGCAACAACAATAGCAGCAGTATCCTGATTGGTCAGACCTTGTTTAAAGCAGTAATTACCTTCCAGAATTACCTTGGTATCTGCATATCTTCCAAATCTAGTCCTCCAGACACCTGTTGATTCTATGCGCTGCAAATAGCCCTTCAATTAATCCATTTCTCTGGCTACAGAGAGTCAGAGCTGTTTTTTTTATTGTTTGTAATTCTTACAAGTACACATATCTGAAAAGTTCTGAGATTCCAGATTTCCCAGTAACACTGCCATCAAAATACTTCAGGCTGTGAATTTCTATATGATATTTATCCGAGACTATTTTTACGTATGCCAAGAGAAATGTTAAAACAAAAATTTTTTTTCAACTAGAAGGTGACAAATTAATTAGTTTGACTAAGTCTTTTTACTGATTTAATAATAACATTGTCATTGGGGAGAAATGTCAACAAAATCTTTAAAAACATATCAAATACAATTACTGGTATACTCGATGTGGTTCTTTTTTTTTTTTTTTTTTCGATGTGGTTCTTTTTGAAAAAAAGGATGTAAGTGATGGAAAGCCACTGAAAGCCAACTTCTGGGGTCCATATTAAAGTAGTAGAATTGAGAATGAGAAAATAAGAAGTTCTTAGGTTCCTACATTCCTCAACGTACCCTCCAGCCCTTATCCCCAGATAGAGCATACTAGTCTATGACCATACCACTCTGAACATACCAGATCTCATCTGATCGCAGAAACCAAGATACAATGTATGAGAAATGGAGACATTTCTTCACAGATATGAGTCTAGGAAAGATACTCCTGAAGTCTTTGGGCTGGAAATGTTTATAAGTGAAGAAATAACATTAGAACTATGTAGAAAAAATAACTTTATAAGTATCCCTCAGTTAAAGAACAGTAAAATGCCAATAAATAAATAAATAAATAAATAAATAAATAAGAGATGAAAAAAGAGGAGGAAAAAGAAAACAACCAGATTATAAAGAAACAATAGCATTTTTGGAGGATAGAATTCTGTAACAGTTCATACTTTCTAAGTGAGGTATGTACATGTGTTAAGTATATTCATGTGATTTATTATCCTTAATCATGTATGTCCTGCATGGCACTTGATACAATGTTTCTTGATGAATTTCCTTTGAGCACTGATGTTCTGCATATCTCTGCTTCACCGTGTGAAATTCTGATTGCCCACGAATGAATTCTAAATATACAAGCCTGGCTTGCATTTTTTTTTTTTTAACATTCTGGGCTCAAACTGTTTGTATTTTCAGTTTGACATTCCCCTAATTCTGTTACTATCACCCTTGAGATGTCTAACTTGGTGTCAGTCTTCCTATGCCTCGATCCTGCTGTGTTTCAGCACTAACTGGAATCTCCTTCGCTAATTTGCTCCCTTCCCTTTCAAGTTAAAGGTCATCTCACTCATATTTGAAGACTCATTCTGCTTCACTTGGTATATTTCTTGTGGCACTCACCATATTCCTCCCTGTTATTATGGCTTTCATGTAAGCCTTACCTTGGTCTGGATTTCATAACCTAATGGACCTTTGCTGGGATGGCAATGTATGGCAGAGGGTACATCGAGCTCACATAAGTGGGCAGAGATCCTTTGAACTTACATAAATTTCCCTCACACATAGTTATTTCTGTGTACTTCCTATGGCCTGTTCTTTTGTCTATAGAAAACAGGGATCATACACCCTTTCTTCCATGCACTGTGGTGTCAGTGTTTGTACCTAATGTTAGCTCAATGAAATAACTCAAAAAATGTATTTCTGAGCAATCCTTCTGCTGCACTAATGTCTTGTCTGGTGGAATGATAGTGGATTAAATCCAGTGGGCTCTAGGCTTCGATTGGTTCCCTGAGCATATGAAAACATTAGTTTAGAATATGGATCTTAATCATACTTAACCAGCATATTGGTTGGCAGTTTATTTTTCTTTTCACAGAAACTTGAAGCCAATGCTTAATATTTTCAATAAAAATTGAATAACTCCATGTTGCTTATATATAAGAATAGAGTTTAATTTAGGCTAATATGCTTTTCTCTGATTCCTTTTTCTTCGGGTGACACAAATTAAGAAATGTATGAGAATATATATTAATGATTGAGGGCCCCATGAATAGTAAAGTCCCACAAAATAGAGAATACCAATTCTGTATAAGCAAGATATACTTTTTGTTTGTTTGTTTTTATTATGTTATGTTAGTCACCATACAGTACATCCCTAGTTTTTGATGTAGTGTTCCATGCTTCATTCTTTGCGTATAACACCCAGTGCACCATGCAATATGTGCCCTCCTTAATACCCGTCACAAGCCTAGCCCAATCCCCCACTCCCCTCCCCTCTGAAACCCTCAGTTTGTTTCCCAGAGTCCATAGTCTGTTGTGGTTCATTCCCCCTCTGTTTACCCCCCTTCATTCTTCCCTTCCTTCCCCTACCTATCTCCATGCTATTCCTTATGTTCCACAAATGAGTGGAACCATATGATAATTGTTTTTCTCTGCTTGAATTATTTCACTTAACATAATCTCCTCCAGTCCTGTCCATGTTGCTGCAAATGTTGGGTAATCATTCTTTCTGATAACTGAGTAATATTTCATTGTTTCTTTATTTTTAATTTGGATATAGTGGACATATAATGTTACATTAGTGTCAGGTGTACAACATAGTGATTCAATATCTTTATCCATTATGCTATGCTCACCACAAATGTAACCAGCATCTGTCACCATTACAATGCTATTACAATATCATTGACTATATTCCCTATGTATCTCTTTATTCCCATGACCTACTCATTCCATAACTGGGAGCCTGTATCTCCCCCTCCCCTTCATCCATTTTGCCCTTCCTCTCAACACTCTTCCCTCTGGCAACCATCTGTTTCTTCTCTGTATTTGTAGGTCTGATTCTGCTTTTTGTTTGTTTACTCATTTGTTTTGTTTTGTTTTTTTAAATTGCAGGTGTGAATAAAATCATAAAATAGAAATATCATATGATCTAATAATTCCACTACTGTGCATTTACCCAAAGAAAATGAAAACACTAATTTGAAAAGATAATACACCTCTATGCTTATTGCGGCATGATTTACAATAACCAAGATATGGAAGCAACCTAAGTATCTATTTGTAGATGAATGGGCAAAGAAGAAGTGATACGCACGTGTGTGTGTGTGTGTGTGTGTGTGTGAGTGAATATTACACAGCCATAAAAAGGAATAAGATCTTGCCATTTGCAGCAACATGGAGTGACCTAGAGGACGTTATTCTGGGTGAAATAAGTCAGATTAAGATATGGTATTTAGGGGCGCCTGAGTGGCACAGCGGTTGAGCGTCTGCCTTCGGCTCAGGGTGTGATCCTGGCGTTGTGGGATTGAGTCCCACATCAGGCTCCTCCACTATGAGCCTGCTTCTTCCTCTCCCACTCCCCCTGCTTGTGTTCCCTCTCTCGCTGGCTGTCTCTGTCTCTGTCGAATAAATAAATAAAATCTTAAAAAAAAAAGATATGGTATTTAAATACAAATTCAATATTATTTGAATAGAGTAAGTGTGGTAAGAATTTAATATTTAATATTATTTGAGTGGAGTTAAGTATATTGTTTGGCTGAACAGCCATTCTAACCCCATTTCTATGAGCTAAAACTATAAACAAACAATAAAACAAAACTTTTTAAAAACCCTGAAGTTCCCAGATGACCTTTAAATACAAAATAACCAATGATTTATAATTTGCAGCAATTCAGGTATAAATTACAGTCTATTGACTGTCTGATTTGTACAACTGTTGGGAACCCATCTTATGAGAAATGTTATTGTGGTAATAGAATCCTCTAGGAACTGGGATGATATTGACTTAAGGAATTTGAAAAACATAAAATGTATAACCAATCTTTAAGTATTAGCAATTTTGTTACTTTTAAAGACATTTTAAAATATTTAAATATCTATAATGCTCAAAGAACACTCTTGTACACTTTTGAAAGGAGGTCTATAGAATAAATTCTTAACAATGAAATTTCAGCATAAAAGGCATATGTCACCTTTCTTTTCTTGATATTGACATATTTCCTCCAAATATGTTCCACCAGTTTATATTTATATTCAAGAATACGTGTCTAACCCCATTCTCTCCAGAACTGTGTTTTATCAAGCTTGAAAAATCTTTGCCAGTCTTACATGTAAAGAATCATACATCTCTTTCCCTCTTTTTCTCCCCAGAGAGATCCTGCTCATTTTAGCTTGCATATTTTCTCAAACAAACTTAACTATCATTTTGTCTACACTATCTTCTCCCAAATGCTATCTTTGATATTTTCATTTGAATCCCATAATATTTATGGACAAATATGTGGGGCATTGAACTTCTAAGAATCAGTCTTTTTTTTTTCCTGTTTATCAATCCATAAACAGGATGGATTTCTTGTTCAGTAGAGTTTTCATATTCTTACATTACTAATAAGTACATTTTCATTACCAATAGTAGACATGGATAATGTTGCTGGTGATGAATAACATTAGTCATGTCAACATCAGTGAATACCTCAATATTTTCATTGCCTGTCTTACTCCTTCTAGATCATTAGGCTCTGAAAGAGTATTTGCTCAAAGGCATGCCAGATAAATAATTTCTACTATAATCTAGACTTTAGTACCAGATCCTTATCTGCTGTTCTATGCAGAGGAGCTAAACTCGATTTTGCATAATCCTTTGGAATACATTTTACCCCTTTGACCCAGCACTTAAATGGAAGGGACTGACCTAACTCCTTTCCCTGGTCTGTGAGCATGACCTTGCTAAGTAGGGGCACTCGCCCAAGACCGTTAAATCTTACTAAATGAGCATGGGAGAAGGGAAAGAGTTTAATTGCCCACTTGTTTTGAAAATATGAATTTGTTCCAGTACAATTGAGATACTATGGAACAGTTAGAGCCTAATAATGCTCCCTGTGAGTTTTTCTGTGGGACACACCAGGTGAACACAGAAAACTGCACCCAGCTGAACCCAGAAGTGTAGCAATGCACAACATGCACACACAAATGCACTGCGACCCCCCCACAGCTACCTCAGTTTACTGGGGCATTATGAGCCACACCATCCCCATCCGATGTTACAACTCCCCAACTGCTTTCAAATACCCTCCTTCCCTGCACCTCACAGCAACTCCCGAACTGCATCCCTTCCAACAGCCGCTTCCACAAGTAAACTTCAAGTCCTTTTCACTTTAAAGTGTATTTGTTGCATTATTTATATATTACTTCAATATGTGTAAAACTATGCTACGGTTTTTATTAGATTTTTTCCCCCTGTATACTGATGGAGTTTTGAGTGTTGTGCCTTATCCCTTTTCTTATAAGCCCCGTGGTGTTACTGCTCACTGTTACCTAGTGAAGCAACTATTAGGAATGCAAACGTCCCCTTATACCAGAATTGACTGTATTTATTCTTCTCTTGGGTCAACCCTTCATCTTCAACTCTAGTCTTATAAATCAGGTAGCATACTGCCCCCTGGAACACAGTGCCTTACACAAATTGGTATTTGCTACTGATTTATTGCAGAAAATAATATACCTTGTTCTTTCCTGTTTCCATGCCTTTCTTTATCAAGATTTCCCACCTGAAACGCAGTTTTCCTTTCTCTCTGCCTAATCAAATACTAACCAACTTTTAAGATCCATTCAATTTTCAAATACTACATTGAGTCTTTTCGACAACCCCAAACAGAAATGATGGCATCTTCTTCTGTTTATAAATACTATATATGAGACTAACGTAAAATCAAAGTTATCATAATATTTTTCTCTTATTGTATCTAGCATCTTATTTTCTCAGGTGTATTACAAATTCCTTGGGAGGTGGTTAGATATCTAGCATGCCTTATATGTCTCTCCATGCCAAGCACAAAGCAGTGAAGATGATCAGTATTGAATACATATTTTGGGTTGTGGTAAAAGTGGTAGATCTGCCCAACAATTATAAAAAATGAAATTCATTAAGCGGCTGTGAAAGCCAGAGAAATTTCTTGTGATAAAAACATAAACTTTATTTTTTGTTTGTAAAGAGGAAGAAAAATATTAACACACAGTGATTGAATACCAAGACAATTCAGTAGCCACACTCCTAACAAGCAACCGTTTCAGAAGTATTTCAAAATATTGGAAACACATGAAGAGGCTCTCTCTGATTTTCTTCTTTATACTGGGCTACAGTTTTAAGCATGGTCTGGCTCCTTGACGGCCCTCATAATCTCTCTTTCTTTCTCTCTTGAACCTCCTACATGGCCACTGAGCTCAGAAATATTCCCCCTCTAGGGGCGTCTGGGTGGCTCAGTCGTTAAGGGTCTGCCTTTGGCTCAGGGCGTGATCCTGGCATTCTGGGATCGAGCCCTGCATCAGGCTCCTCTGCTGGGAGCCTGCTTCTTCCTCTCCTACTCCCCCTGCTTGTGTTCCTTCTCTCGCTGGCTATCTCTCTCTCTGTCAAATAAATAAATAAATAAAATCTTAAAAAAAAAAAAAAAAAGAAAGAAATATTCCCCCTCTAGTAAGAGAGGCCCCAGGACTACACATTGCACCCGGGCTAACATCCATGGTCTCCTCTTCCTGTTCTAGAGCTGATAAGAATGCTTTAGATCCACTTTTAATCCCAGAGCTTTGTTAAGACCCAAGACTAGATTTAGATTTAAGGAAAACGTTTTTTTTTCTTTTTAAGATTTTAATTCATCTCCACACCCAACGTGGGGTTTGAACTCACAACCCCAAGACCAACAGTTACAGGCTCCACTGACTGAGCCAGCCAGGCATCCCTAAGAAAGGCATTCTTAAAATAGGAAAAGAAATCTCTGTATCATGTGGCTAAGCACACTGAAATTTTATATTGAATTTTGGGGACGGGTTTCAGCTAATGGTAAAGTATAACTTTATTTTCTACTCAGAGGAATTCTTCTCTCTATAGAACACATATCATTTATAAAATCTACATAGATATGCTCGTATCTCCCCAGGGGCATTAACTCAGAGGTCATTTGTTTCAGACAAAACAAATTATATTATATACTATTATTGCCTAAGAATGGTTCTCCAGTTTACACATTAACAATAGCTAGAATTTGCATGTATGTTTAGGTTTGCAACTAAGTTGTAGAAATAGTCTTTTTTGCTTTCAATATTCTAAAATTCTGCTTTAAGTTTCTCTAAATTTAGTAGTCTAAATCAAGTTCAATTATTTAAATATTTCAAAATCACATTTATAAGTCCCAAGCCCTTGTCTTGAATCTCACATATAAACTGTTCCTGCAAATTATACCAAATGAACACGGCAGGTGGATACACAAAAGTCAAACTCTTACTTCCTGGGTACTGGCTTGACAATGTTTAAATCATGGCAAGTTGAGATGACATGACCTAAGAGGAATTCTGATATGATTGCTGGTCAGATTTTGCCAGTATGTCTTTGTTTCTTATGTCTACTAGAGGCTGTTTAGAGGAAGGAAAAAAAATTTTAAGTAAGTCATTTTGTATGATGAGGGGCTCTGGCTGTGATTGATGGGTAAATTGCTGACATGCATGAAGAAAGTTAATGAATTTAAGTCAGTGATCTTGTCTCCATCTCTCAGTTCTAGTTAGGGCATTTACATATCCCCAAGAAGCTGATAGGAAGCAGGATTCCAATTTAGCCAGTATCGATAAATTTCAATAAATCATTTAAAATTGTTTATTAAGATAATTAATTATGCTTGCATAATCCAGAAAATTTGACTGATTGGCTGATCTCTGACTCCCTTAAATTCACTTAATGGTCTGAAAGGAGAAAATCTTAAAAAGTCCCTAAATTTAGGAATATTACCACTGTCACCTATGAGCAGTGGATGGTGCAGCCAGTTTCTTCCACTCTCATAGCGGCTGTGAGCTTTTGTCTTGGAGGTGCAAGCAAATGGATATTTTATTAGTTAAAATGGGACATAAGTTATTTTCCCACTATGTTAGTGAAAGTATAAAATGCAAGTTGTAAAATATGTATCCAAACTAATAAAACATAAGCTCCATGTCATGTCTAGTGACATTAATACTTCGACTGTCAGCTATTCCTATGGGCTTGTATCAACCATGACTCACAATAATGAATGTAAAAATATGCTACAAAATCACATGAATTATTCATTTTTGCAGTAATAAATAGATGTTCCTTTCTTCCTCACCATCTGAATTAATGAAATGAAAAGTAACTTCTCTTATAATTAGGATTCATTTGTTATAGGTGGGTGTGCCATTGGCAAGCTCCACAATTGGTAATCCATGTATCAGTATGATTTATGAGCAAAGAAGTTGCGGGGTTGAGTTTATTTATTTCAAGGAGGAAGTTGAGGCATGGTCTCAAAATTATTTGCACCAAAGCAAGTTTGAGAACAAATATACACTATCCATAGCAGAAAACATTTCACTGGATTCTTCAGGGGAAAAAAAATGAAGAAGAAGGAGAAGGAGAAGAATGTAAATTTTCTGATTCTGTAGTCTGATTCTGTAGTCTGTTGTGGAACAGGTGTACGAGCAGTTTGAACACTTCCGTAGGTGCACAGGGGGAGTGACCTGGGTTGGAAGCCATAGCCCTGATATAGTGTCCACAAGAGAATTTCTAAGGTGGATGGTCCTGAGTATGCTAGAAAGGGGTGTTCATTTCTGCAAGTCCAGGAGAAAGGGAGACTTCACTTTGTCACAAGTCTATCTTCTGGTTATTACTATAGGTTCCCGGAAAAAAATATGATATTCACTTAGCACAATAGTCAAATTGCTTTGTTTGGTGAAAAGAAATCAAGCAGTAGTTCTTTGCCTGAGTTTCCCTCAGATACTGCAGTGCATTGGCCAAGGGCCCCTGAGGCTTGGCGTAGTGGCTCACCAAGCACACGGTTAGTGCGCTGAAGGTCTCTGGGACCGTGCCCATCGTCACGTGTAGTCTGCAGCAACAAGACTGCAGGACACACAAGACAAGTGCCACCAGAAGGTTGGGAATGTCATTCCATCTGACAAAGTTCTCCCGCCCCAAATTAAATAATCTTGAATTGGCAATTACCCAAACCTCTGCTCTCTGGAGTTAGGTGTTTTTGTTTGTTTGTTTTGAGAGTTTCATATGACATTTGCTTATTGTGAAACCACATTTTCACAGGGCAAGTCTGTTGGGAATTTTAGTAATGCCATCAAGTAGCCAGACAATCTAAGAAACATGTCCTTCATAAGAAGGCCATTCCATCCACTTCCTTATCACCACTGGAAATGGGCCAGCACTAATGATCCAACTGTGACATGTTGGACTTACATGTGGGGTAAACAGGTTACGTGGTTCATTTTGCTTTGCCGTGCTGTGTTGTCTAACTCTGATTGTGTGTGTGTTAGAGAGACAGGTTGGAGTGAGCTACCAAAGGCAGTTGGGCCTCCGAGATTACAAAAAATGCTCTCGAGTGTTAACAAGGTAAAAAGTATAGAGCTCCATGCATAAGCTTAGCATCTAAATCAAGTTAATCATATCAAGAGATTTAGTATTTAGTAGGGATTGATTGATTAGTGAGGAAATAAATTCTTTAAAATCTAAAGAACTGTTGCTGAGGGTTACATTTATTTAAATACAGACAATCTATTGAAATCTTTGAACAGGCACCGAGGTATATGTAGGACTAAAATAAATGTCTCTTGTTAAATTAGAACCCTGTCCTTTTAAAATTCTATTTAATAAAAAAAAGTACAATTTCTGCATATTTGTTTATTTTAAATTCTATTTGTCTATTTATTTGACAAAGAGACAGAGCCAGAGAGCACAAGCAGGGGGAGGGGCAGAGGGAGAGGGAGAAGCAGACTCTCTGCTGAGCAGGGAGCCCAATGCAGGACACGATCCCAGGACCCTGGGATCATGACCTGAGCCAAAAGCTGACGTTTAACGGACTGAGCCACCCAGGTGCCCCACTTTCTGCATTTTTAAATTGATGTAATTACTGAGATGTTGAGCAGAGGTTTTGTGTGAGGCTGAAATCTACAAACCAATTAGGGTGTGATAGAATTATTTCAGGCTTTAGCCTTTGTGTTCTTGGATTAGAATGGTGATCAGAACTCTCGGTATATTTATGATGAAAATTATATAATTTTAGCTATTTTTATTGGGGCTGATCCATAAGGCCTGTGAGCAGTGAAAATACTTTGACATTTTAATCAAAATGATTATGCCACAAACATAATCTCTGCATTTCAGTCACATTTACAGCCATGACATGGTCAGTAACCCTGTTAAAATATACGTGTGTGTGTGTGTGTGTGTTTGTGTGTGTGTGTGTGTGTGTGTGTGTGTTCGGTATTGACTTGCTATTATGCTTTGTCTCATTTCTTGGTTCAACATTCTCCCCACTGCAATTTTTGAAAAATCTTCCTTTTAAAATGTTAAAAATGTTTGGGGGCGCCTGGGTGGCACAGCAGTTAAGCGTCTGCCTTCGGCTCAGGGCGTGATCCCGGTGTTATGGGATCGAGCCCCACATCAGGCTCCTTCTCTATGAGCCTGCTTCTTCCTCTCCCACTCCCCCTGCTTGTGTTCCCTCTCTCTCTCTGGCTGTCTCTATCTCTGTCGAATGAATAAATAAAATCTTTAAAAAAAATGTTAAAAATGTTTGGACTTGGAAAACATCAGTGTTTCAAACAGAAAATAGTAACAGTGGAGAGTATCAAGAAACTATTAGAAAGAAACATAACCATTAGAGAATATTGGGTTTATGGTATGTGTTTAGTTGAATCTTTGTTTCTGAGCTGGATGTGAACTGACGTCTTCAGCTGTAAAGCTGTGTATCAATTAATAGCTTCCATCCCTTCCTTCTGCGAACGTGCATCGAGGACCTGCTGTGTGCTTATATTCTAGTGGGGTGACGCACAGTAACTGTATCAGCACACGTTTGAGTAGAATGGTTTGTCAGTAATATGTGACAGAAGTTTTTCTCCGTGGGTTTAGTCTGTGGCTGGCATGTAGTCGAGCCTCGATATGTCTTTGTTGAATGAATGGATCTAGTGTATTTAGTGGTAAAACAAATGCAAAGCTACGTCCATGTGAAATTCATCATTCTTATTTTAAAGTGTGAATGAAAATTTACATTTGGTAAGAATTCGCCCTGATTTTTAGTAATCTTGGCAAAATCAAATGAAGCTAAGTTCAAAATAAAATGGAGAAAATTTTCATATAAAATTTATATTCAAATTGGGTCAATAAAACAGAATTTATGGTTGCATTTTATGAAGTTCTTAGAGCCTGAAGACAGCATTGCAGCCACAGAAGCCAAAGTGTATTGTAGCTTTGATATAATATTCCACTAGCATCAAAAACAGCAGATCTTTGCTAATTAGCTTTTTAAAAAAATGTTTTATATACTTAAATATAGAATGGAGTGAAAAATGTTCTACATCCAAATAGTATATATCTCATTCATTTTTAAGTGAACAAAAAATAAACTAAAAATATGCAGAAAGAAATACCCATCACTCTGCAACCCAATGAAACTTTATATATTATTGTTCCTTCCGATCTATCTTTGTTAGTGTTGATATCCATCTTTATTCATGTAAGGAATTCATTACTGCTAAGAAATATATAATTCATTAAAATGCATGATTAAACAACCTATCTGTATTTTAATATGTAATGCAACTTCTAACCCAATTTTAATTGCTTATAAACTTCAAGTAAAAAGAAACATGTTCCAAGAGGTTCTTTTATTCCAAGTCACAGATAAGACGAATTCTCAGTGTAAACATTAGTCATTCAATGACAAGCAAAACACGGGAATGCTCAACCAGATCGCAACCGTCACCCAGTGTCTAATACTGCCTCTGTAGCAGCTTTTACAAAATGAATATTTATTCATTTGAGAAGATTTTCAGAAGCGGAACATTTGGGAAAGAATATTTGGCTATTGGAATGCATGGGTGACCTTTTACGCAGTTATCTTTCGGGAGCTAGGTAGCCATGCATTTTTAGTACCCTAGCTTCATAGCCTTAATTCAGGTTAGAGCTGTTTTTGCTAAGTGTAAAGAAAATTCTTTTAAATTTAAACGCTAGCACTAAAACTCTCTGAAGACACCAGGGTTAGGCTCTGCCGAGTTTTACATGTATTTCCTCATTTGGTCAAATAATTTCAAAATAAGCAAAAAATACTTCCCCAGTCAGTACATTTCCAAACTGCTGATAACGATGCCAGTGCTGATGCTCCAGCCATATTCAGTGCAGCTGTGAGCCACGCAAAATACAAGCTATGGGGAAACCAAGTCCACAGTGATATATTACAGGTCAGGTATAGTATTGGTGTACTTCGGAATTCTTAAGAAGTGGATTTCTCAAATTGCATAGTAAATTGTTAGTAGAAAACCTTGTGACACTCAAGGAAACCTGCTAGTAAAAAGTGTAAGCCTTCAATCTAATGAAGAATCATTCAGTCTAGTGAAGAATAATTCATTCATTTTTGAATGAATAAATCTCTTCCAGTACATCTCTTTTCTTTTTTTTTAAATATTTTATTTATTCATTCTACAGAGATAGAGACAGCCAGCGAGAGAGGGAACACAAGCAGGGGGAGTGGGAGAGGAAGAAGCAGGCTTGTAGCGGAGGAGCCCGATGTGGGGCTCGATCCCATAACACGGGGATCACGCCCTGAGCCGAAGGCAGACACTTAACCGCTGTGCCACCCAGGCACCCCCCCCAGTACATCTCTTCTACAAAACTAGTATTTGCTAGATGATTAACATTAGAGATGAAGATATGTATCTTAAAAAGCAGAACTGAATGATTCGGTGATCTGGATCATGTTCACAAACACAGAAGCAAAATGCTCATTGGGAAACTTCTATGAACCTGATGGAAGTAACTAATAATTTATCCAAAAGTTGTGGTCAGGACTCTGCCACCCTATTGCTGCTTCCAGGGAATATATTAGTCCCCCAAGCTCTCCTCCTTCCCTTCCTCCCTTCCTTCCCTCCATCCTCCCTTCCTTCCTTCCCCCCTCTCCCTTCCTTCCTCCCTCCTTCCTTCCTCTCTTTTTCTTTCTTTCTTTCTTTCTTTCTTTCTTTCTTTCTTTCTTTCTTTCTTTCTTTCTTCTTCCTTCCTTCCTTCCTTCCTTCCTTCCTTCCTTTCTTTCTTTCTCTCTTTCTTTCTTTCTTCTTTTCTTTTTAAGATTTACTTATTTGAGAGAGAGTGTGAGAGAGCAGGGAGGGGGCAGAGGGAGAGGGAGAGAAAATCTCAAGCAGACCCCCCCTAAATGGCAGGGAGCCCGACGTAGGGCTCCATCCCAGGACCCTGAGATCATGACCTAAGCCAAAACCAAGAGTCAGACATTAACTGACTGAGCCACCCAGCTGCCCCATTGCTTCCTTTTTCTTTCTGCCATCAAACAGAGCACTGATATGTAGGAATGTGGGAGGGGAGATAATGCAGTTATGGTTACCCTTTAATGGGTAACAAAAAGGAAATTTAACATTAGAAAAAAACAGATCTTCTATTACCTGTTGGCCTCATTGCATATTTACTATTTACTCAAATTTAGGCTATTTGTTGTAGTCTGCTGCTTTTAAGGCAGGTTTGCAAGCAGTTTTCAAACACCATTATTTGAACAAATATTAAGATAATCCAAAATATTTACTACAGTGGGCTTGGCGTTTGCTTTCTTTAGCTTAGTTTACCACTCACCTCTATCCTCTTTTCCATTTATTTATATTTTTATCTCGAAAGATTGATTTGAAAATGATAGAGATCATAAAATTTTAAAACTTAGCTGAAGTCTTAAAACATGAGCATTATATAAAGCTGGGGGATCCTATACACACAATGTAGAAATTCAGTAAATATTTGTTGACTTACAAACAACGTGCTGTGACTTTTGGCTCAAGGTGTTGGGCAACAAACATAAAATAGTAGAAAAAAGTAGGTTTAAGCAGGTCAAAACTTCCTTGACCTTGATTTTGATTGTGGCAACTCGGACAAGGAAAACTTAATCACATCCCTCTGAGACATGCAACTTGAATGCCTGTGTAAAATGAAAGTATTAGATGAAGTTACTTCCATTGTTAAAAGTTTGTTACTCATCTTTTTCTTATTCTTAACAAGAACATTCAATTTAAAATGTTTGAGAATGTTTCAAAATATGACAAAATTTTTCTTTTCTAGAAAATTAAAATAAAGAAAATAAAGATTCTTTCTCAAGGTAAAATGAAGTTAAAAGATGTATAAAAATCACAAGGAGTAACAAATGGAAAACCAGTTGTTAAGGGTAATAACACTTAAATTTTGTACAAATAGAAAATAGTTCAAATACCAACTATGGAGCATATCAACTATTTTTTTTGCAATTACTAGGGATTAAGGTTCTGCGGTAGGCATGCTCTGTAGCCAAGTGTGTATTTTCTTGAGAAGCTTAATGTGTAGAAAGAAACCAGCTCCTTTCCAAATTTTGAGCTTTGATTTATCCACAATAGTAACCAAGAGAAGGAAAATCACCGATTCATGTATGTTAATCCCAAATTGAAATTCATAATTTTCCATGCTGATAAATCAGTTAAGAGGCTACTTTCTTTTCTCATCAAGCTCAGATATGGGAGCTAAGCAAACACATCAAAATTATAAATCCCATAAATTTGGAATTTGCTATTTAAGAACCCATAATCCCTAAAGTAGGGCTAATAGAGCTACTTACATGCTATCTAAAGAGGGGAAATACGACAATAAATATAAACAATGGATAAAGAGAGTGTGTTCCATAATAGAACACATTATTTTCAAGTACTTTAGAGAAATTTGAATTGCTACAGTATAAGCCAAAGAGAATACTCATAAAATTCGTAATTTGATGTGTTAATTTTTAAACCAAATGAATGTATTTTTAATCATCAACCCAGGTAGTGAGCTTAGTTCAAGATATTCTGTTTACCCCAAAACATGAAGATATTATATAATAAAGTCAAGGAAAGCTCATTCCTATTCATAAAGTAGATATGGAAAAGGGTTGGAGAAAGTACCTGAATAAGAGTTGACTTTAAAAAGCTTTGCTGGTACCTGTCATTGTTCTCTCTTCCCATTTAAGTATTAAGGGAAAATGTACTAGATCTTATTTATACAGATCTCCTTCTTTGAGCCAAGATCCATTCCAGGCAACAAAAGAAAATTAAGAGAGCAAATGTGTTATCGTCTCAAGAAAATTAGATAAAACCTAGAATCAATGAATGAGAAAGATCAAAGAATATACAAGGCACATCTTCCAGTAATAAAGCATTAACCAAGTTAAAGAAATAATAGAAAGCTTGGAGTTTATTATTAGAAGTTCTTAAGAGTTTAATCAACACTTCCTAAAATAAAATTTAGTTGCTCTGAGAACACACAAAAGCTAAGGCAACCCCAGTATATGTTCAGCAGATGAATTTGCATCCTCCACACAGAGGAGCTCATGGGGGACGACGATAATCAATTCATCTCCTGTTCACTTGTGGATGTATGTAATTCCTAGTTGTCTTTCTTGTCTCGTTGAAAGAAGTATACCTCCTCTCCATAGCTTTCAATCATTCTACCTTCATCTTAACCTGACTCTTTATGCCACATGAAAAATATTCACTAGTTTTATATATGTCTATATGCATTAACATTCTTATTTGACCAAAAATAAAAAGTTAATGTGATTTCACCTCAAACTCAAAATTAGGAAAGTGAGGGTTTGACTATTGTACTTTGAATATACTAGAAGTGGAATAACATTGACCAAAATATATTTGAGTTATACTGAGTTCTTGATTTGCCAAAAAAAGTTAATGTAAACCTTCATAATAAATGCACTAACATCATTTCATACTTTGAATATCTTATCTGTGCTTTTTATTAGCTATTATGTGTCAGTCAGGTATGTTTCTATAATGTGTATGCTGGAGTTCACTTTATTGACATGAAAGAAATAAGATGGTGACTATAAAACTGATGAGGGAACAGAAGGCAAGCTGAGGACAAAGCAGAAACTGACACCCTGCAACCTCCCCCCCCACCCCAGCCCATGGGATGTATGCAAGATTCCTCAGGCACTCTTGGCTGCCCTAAAGGACAAAAAAATAGTTACCCTATAGGTACCACAATCCTGCAAGACTTAAGTCTCCCTCAGTTTGCAAATGTCTTAGCAGTTTACAAGAACAAAGCATTTCTATCACTAACCTGGTTTCCAGAAGGGAATGTAAATACAATTAAATGTCTTAGAGCCTGCAGACGGTAGACAGATACTTCTAGGAATCCAGGAAGTTCCCAACCATCTTAATGTTAATGCCTTGCTAGAGGGGAAAACAACCTTAACTTGACAATGGCAAGGCCTCCGGTATCTTGTGAATCTTCTTTAACATATGAAAGTATTTTCTCAACTTCTCTTTTCCCTTACTTCCCCCAACCCCTTGGTATATAATCAGCCACCCCTCACAACCCCAGAGCATCAGCTCTTTCTGCCCATGGGTCTTGTCCCCGTGCTTTAATAAACCACCAATTTTGCACCAAAGATGCCTCAAGAATTCTTTCTTGGTCGTTGGCTCCAGACTCCACCCCACTGAACCTCACCTGTATTCCGTAACCTCATCAGAAGGAATGTATTACTTGAAGGAATCACTTTTTATATTCTATCAAGGAAATAGTATTTAATGCCACGGCCAATGAATCATTAAAGTTAAAAATGATAATTTTCCATTAGGCCAAGAAATATGGAGATTTGCTGGAAAATCAGTTAATAGATACTGATTTTATTAACAGCATTTCCTAGCATTCATGGCCACAGAAATGTTTTAGTCAAGAAAATTCTTCCCAGCAGCTGAGCATTTTCATACTTGCCTGTTCTGCCTCATTTTGTTCTACAGAATCCTATGGGGGAAGGAGTATGGAGGAAAGAGATGATTTGGAAGTAGTGGTAAGTGGCACAAAGGAAATAAATTCAGTTGGAAGTGGTTCAGCTCAGCACTAATCAGGCTGCATGGGGTGCTTCCTCAGTGACAGAGAAGATTCCCCGGGGGACAAATCCTCATCACAGTGCTGGTAGGTGAAGAGCATTTCCAGGCTACAAAGCAGCCACCGAAGTATTTACTGGTCAAGGGGAGCAACTTACATAATATTACATTCAAGCAAGTGATCGGTTTTCCTTTTTGTAGAAAAAAAAAAGCATTAAATTGCTTAGTTGCTCTGTGGTGAGTTGAACATCTAGCATTAGTTTTGAATAAGTTCATCAGAGATCATTTGTTTCCTCAAGCGAATTGATTGAAATTCCAGAAAATGTCTGACTGTACCCATGACTGTGAGACGATTGGGGTGGCTGAAAGTTATATCTATATCCGTATCTATAGATGGATATTTACTAAGTCATGGACTATATACGTCTACAAGAATCATTATCGACAGGCATCCATTTTCTGAGGGGAAAAAAAAAAGGAGGGAAGAAAAAGACACAAACCAAAGCCCATTTCTTTAGGCTTTCTTTTTTTTTTTTTCTTTCGGTGCAAGTACATCTTGGTCTCAATTCGGAGATGCTTCCAAGACCCTTCTCTGAGGTGTCACTTCAGATTACTTGCTATGGATGCCAAACACGGTCAGTCCCAGTTGTCTGTCCAGGGCAGGGCTGAGAGTCAGCTCTGACTTCCAGAAACAAGAACAGCCGAGGCCGTGAGAATTTTGCAGGGCTCAGCAAGGAAAGCAGAAAGAAGGAGGGAGATCCTGAAAAACTATTGTCTTCAGTTTTGCAAAGGAGGATTTCTAAAAATTTAGGGAAGAGTTAAGCTTGGCTTGACTTCAAATTTCAATCAGGGAAGTTTTATTCCTGGTCATTTGTAGACGATAAACGTCCTTCCCCCTGCTCTGGCCTGAATTTATCTAATAAAGAAATAAGCACTGTAGTTTCTTCCATTCAATTGTTTTATATTTCTTATTTTTTAACTTGTTATTGTATTTGCCATAAACAGAGTTTATCCCTAAAACTGATGAAAATTATAATCTCAAAAATGTATCTACTATAATCTGCACAACATGGTGTCCTAGACACTGTGATAGGTGTTTGCATACATTTACTCTAATATTTTTAACAAAAAATTTAGGTAGATATTCATATCCCCATTTTAAACATCCAGAGCTGTAAAGTGATTATCAATTTATTTATTCATGGATTTTACCAATATTTATTAGAACTGTATTTTTGGTAGACAAGAAATATAATAGAAAACAAATTCTTGCCTTCATGGGGTTGATATTTTTGTTTTTGTTTGGAAGACAGGAATAACTCATAGTGAAATAAAATAATTACAAATTATAATAAAAGTACAGAAAATATAAAATGATCAAATAAAGAACAATGGGAACAACTTCTTTACATGGAATGTTCAGATATTTTTTTAAGAATTTATTTATTTATTTGAGAGAGAGCTAGTTAGAGAGAGAGAGCGTTTGCGCACAAGTTGGGGGAGGGGTAGAGGGAGAAGCAGATTTCCCTGCTGAGCAGGAAGCCTAAACCAGGACCCTGAGATCATGACCTGACCCAAAGGCAGATGCTTAACCGACTGAGCCACCCAGGCACCCCTGGAATGGTCACATTTAAAGAAACAAAGAAACTGATAAGTAAAGGATGGGTTGATGTGTAATTTGGGAGAAAGGACATTATAGGCAATATTGGTCCCATGTACGAAGACCCTGTACAGGACAAAAGTGGGACCAATTCAAGGAACAAAAGGAAACTCTGAGTGGGTGAGGGACAGGGGCACCTTATGAGAAGTCAGTTAGAGAGCTGGGTGTACGTTCAAGCAGGGCCTCCTCGGCTAGAAAAGCATTTTAGTTTACTGGAGAACTTACGGAAAATCTCATGGTCTCCTTTAGATTTTTAAGAACACCAGTCTTGCTGCTGGGTGAAAAAGAGCATGATCCCATGACAGAAGTTATAAGAGTAAGTGAAAGGAGGCCTGGAAGCAATCCCTGAAGAGTGACATCACTTAGCAGTTGGCTGGAAAAGAGAACAAAGAAGATTTAGAAAGAGCAGGAAAAGGAAGTGATATGAATGACCGAACAGTTAAGACTATTTCAAGAAGGAGAGTGGCCATCTCTGTAAGATTATGCTGAAGTCACATAACTTGAAGACAAGAAAATTAGATCATGAAAAGTGTTGATTATATTGAGAAGTTTTAGAAAAGGTAGGGGAGGGGTTCCTGGGTGGCTGTCAGTTGAGCATCCAATTCTTGGTTTCTACTCAGGTCATGATCTCAGGGTCGTGGGATTGAGCCTCTTGTGGGGCTCCTTGCTCAGTGTGAGGTCTGCTTGGGATTTTCTCTCCCTTTCCCACCACCTCGTCCCCCCCGCCACTTGGGCCTCCCTCTCTCTAAAATAAATAAATAAATAAATAAATAAATAAATAAATAAATAAATAAAATCTTAAAAAAAAAAAAAAAGAAGAGTAGGGGGTGTGGAGGAGGTCAGTACCACCTGCTCTCAGTAGGATGGGGTCCATTCTACCAGCCATGTGGTCTGCGATCTGATCCCCAAAGCCCGTACTAGCCCTTGCTTGCTTGGACTACTACTAACTGTGCAGCAGTGAGTTCTCTGGGCAGTAGAAGTTGACATGAGGCTCTGAGCGCAAAAGATGCAGTGGGGATTCCAAACCCCACCCTCCTAAACTAAAGAGACCACTGAGGACATTAGAATCAAGAAGAAAAGAAGAGAACAAGTTTATTTCTCCATCATTGGTATGATCAAAATCTTTCTTTCTTTGCTAGTGGATCATTTGCATTTGTCCAACAGATACTGTAATTTCTACCAATAATTTTGTTTTTACACTTGGCCCCACATATACATTGTTTCCTCCACTTTCTCTGCTTAAACTTCCTTTTCGAAAAATGTCTTTACGTGTGTCACCTACTTTTTTTTTAAAGGTCTATTTATTTATTTATTTTAGAGAGAGACAGAGAGTGAAAGAGTGAGCATGGCAGGGGGTAGAGGCAGAGGTAGTGGGAGAGAGAATCTTAAGCAGGTTCCATGTTGAGCTTGGAACCTCCAGAGCCCACGGAGCCCCTTGACCCTACGACCCCGAGATCATGACCTGGGCTGAAACCACGAGTCAGATGGTTAACTGACTGCACCACCCACGTGCCCATGTGTGTACTTTTGATTTCTTTCCTCTGTTCCTGAGTCTTCCAACTCTTCTTTGCTGTCTCTCCCTCCCCTTCCATGCCTTCAAACTTGAAGTGTCCAATATGGTAGCCACTAACCACAGGTGTCTAATTAGACTTAAATCAATTAAAATGATTAAAATTTTAGTTTCCCCAGTCACATGTGAGTCACATTTTAAGTGCTTAATAACCACATGTGGCTAATGGCTACTCTGCTAGTCATTCCTGTTACCACACAAAGTTCTACTGAACAGCCCAGAATATATGCAACTCAGAATTTTCACTCGTATGTCTACTAAGTATTCTACAGCTAATACAGCAAAATCAGAATTCTGTTTCCTCCTTCAACCTGATTCTCATAGTCATCTCTATCTCATTAAATGGCACCAGTTGAAACCCAGTTCCTCAAGCCAAAAATGTACATGTTTTTTTTGCCTCAAAATACCTGGTATTTTGCTTACCATCTGGTATTAAATTTATCAGCCTATCCTGTGAGCTCTACCTTAAAAATGTGTCCAGCACTCAACTGTATCTCACTGCCTCCATTGCCAAAATTCTAGACTAATCTACCTTCATTCTCACCTACTGAAATTCTAATTTGTGTTCATCCCTCTGCACTTCCCTTCTACACTCAGTATACACCTCGAAACACAGTGATCTTTTAAAAATGTAAATCAGACCACATCACTTGCTTTTCAAACCCTCCGATGGTTTGCCAGCACGTTTGGGACACAATCCAGACTTTCTGCATCGCTTGTAAGTCCTGCGTGGATTTATCCCTCCCTCACGCCCAAGTCGTCTTATGCTGCATATGCACCCTCCTTCCCCCTCCACCCACCACAGCCCCTTCTGCTCAGCCCCACTGGGTTTCTTGGTTTCTCTAACACTTTGCTGCCTCAGGGCCTTTCCACTGGCTGTCCTCACTCTCTGAACTCTCTTCCCCGAGACACTCATTTCGTTTATACGTTTACTTCAATTGGGTCTCTGTTTAAATATTGCGTCTTCAGAGTGGTCTTCCAAGAAGACACTATAAAAAGTAACATTTCCTCCATCCTGCTGGGTCACTTCTTATCCATTTATTTTTCTCCATAGAACTCATCACTGCCTTAAGTTATATGTCTTTACTTACTGTCCATCTCTCCAACTAGAACGTCAACTCCATGACAGCTGTACCTTTCTCTTTCCTATTCACAGTGCTGACACAGAGTGTGTGCTCAGTAAATACGTGTGGAATTAATAAGTGAATGATGGCATTAGCAACGGATTTCAGGATGTGAAAAAAGGGAAGACAGTCCAAGGAGAGTTGCATCTCTGGGATTTTGCTAGACAAATGATAGGAAATGAAAAGAAGCATTATTCTGATTCAGGCTATGAGAGAAAAATCTGGTTCCTGTCCTGTTTGCCTGGAACAGCTTTGTGGTTCTTTCCAAAATGAAGCTGTGTGTATGCTGTGGACTCCAAGCAGTGTAAAAAGTGTTGTTTTAAATAACACACTAGGGTGTGAGCCGTTATTATAAATGACAGCTGCTGGATGTTACATTTCTCACTGGCACCATAAAACCAGGAACAAAGGTATAACTATGTTTAATTACTTAAAGTGGTACCTGGCTGGTCTACCCGTGAAAGGTAACCTCTGTGGATCTCCCCATAGATGGCAGAAATTCTAAAAAAGTACAAAACTGCTGACATTACAGGGAGCTGTTTAAAAAATATTTTATTTCCTGGTGATAATGATGATGAGGATGTGTATACACAATTTTAAATATGTGTAATTATTGTATAATACAGAGCTATGTATTCATGGCACTTAATAGTTAAGTTGGTTATTTAAAATGGTATAAATAACCTAAAACCATGTAATTAGATGGAATCCTACATCGTATTATCTATAAGAAAGTTAATTATATCCATTCATTTCACATATTTTTATTGGCTGGTAAAAAGGAAATGGAGAGGGGCACCTGGGCGGCTCAGTCGGTTGAGCATCTGTCTTTGGCTCAGGTCATGATCCTGGGGTCCTGGGATCAAGCCCCACGTTGGGCTCCTTGCTCAGCGGGGAGTCTGTGTCTCCCTCTCCCTCTGTCCCTTCCCGTTGCTTGTGCACGCTTGCTCTCTATTTCAAATAAATAAATAAAATCTTTTTTAAAAAAGAGAAGTGGAGAAAGGAAAACTTATTTTTTAATGCATGAATGATTAGTATTTATATAGTTAAGGGATGTAAGACTTAGACTCTCATTTACAGTTTTTTTTCCTCTCTTCCTATTTTTCCCAATTTCAGAATTCTAGGATAGCTCATTCTCCTTCAATTATATTAAATGAAAGAAAATGGGTTTTAGTAATCATTTTTATTCACATGGTTCATTTGATAAAGTTAAGTTAACTTTAAGTATTATAAAAGTCTACTCCCCAACAAAACAAAACATGACAACAGTCTACAGATCCTATAATGTCAATTTTTGTAATTAAGTTTGGAAGATGCTTTGGTATTTATTGCCTGGAACCTCATTACCACTTGCTTAATATGTATGAACTTTTATTCTGTGTGAGAAAAATCACTCATTTCATTTAGAGCTGGTTTAATGTAAGGCTTTGACATTCTATCTACATGATAAAACTTGGTGAAAATAATCCGTTTAATATTTTTTAACTGAGAAAATGGATAGGAAAATGCAGGGCCAGAAACATTTTAGCTTTGAAACTTGAAATTAGAAAATAAAGAGGTTTGTTTTTCTTCCTAAAGGTGATGGTTTAGGGCTTGGACACTAACAAAAGACTCACTGCCTTAGCCATTGGTTCTCAATTTTCCTCCCCAGAATTACATGTCTTGAATTGGAATCAAAGTTTTATGATTCCCAGTGTTTTAGTCTTTGTTTTTAGCCGTACCTTCCTTGGAATATTGAGTTATTGTGATCCAGAGTATGAATCTCCAGGAGTAAACACCCCAGGGCAACTGGGATGCTTGTTGTCCATAGTTTACTTACTACCCGTGCATGGAAGCAACTGGAAGTGTAAACTAGCAAATTTACCTGCTCGGCTCCTCCATTTCAGTCTTAAGAACTAAATGATGATGCCAGCTAAGAAGTATAGAGACAAAGCCCAAGAGAACCACACAGTGAGAATGGGGTTGTCACGTTCTTTCCCCCCTTAACCTACAGGAAGTGCATAAAGCTCACGGAGTGCTTCGGTTTTATACGTTCTCTACAGAGGAGCAGCATAGTATGTAGGAAGGAGCCCCCAAAAGAAGTCAGACACCCTGGGGTCCAGTTCCATCCCTGCTTCTGAAAGGCTGTGTGAGCCGGGCAACATGCTAACCCTGTCTTGCCCTAGACCTGCACGTGAGAAAAATGAAGTGGTAACAAGATTTCTTTAATGGTTGGGGTGGTTTCTGAAGTCCCGTGTGTACATGTATCTGAGCCTAGAGGCTGTGTCTGCATTGTCAGGAACACACATATATATGGCAGAAAGAAGAAAATGAATATGATAAAGGAGATTTTCTTTGTGAAACCAAGACGTATCCCACAGTTGCGGAGAGAGGAGATGTGTGTTCTGTCAAGTTCATGCATGTTCTGGGAAGTCTGCTTGAATCTCATCAGAAATTTATCATGTCAGTTAATTTGACCAACAATCCTCAGCCAATAATCCTCTAAGGTTAGAATTTAATTTGCAATATTGGAAAGACGCTGTGATTTCATGACCGTAAGAAGTTAGCCAGTCTTCTAACTAGTTTAGCAACCTTATTTAGGTGTCCCTTTCAAAACTGATTATATAAATCTCCACTTTTCAAATCCTTTTTCAAGTAGCTCCTTGGTCTTCCTGCTGGTCCATTCAGTACTGAGCTAAATAAAATATTGACAGGCACAAACAAATAATGCTTGAGAACTGCACTGTCATACTCTTGATCCACTTAGCATGAAATGTCTTTGGAGGCTAGTCACCAAATAAATTAATCTTTTGTTTTAGTGTAATGATGCTTTGGCAAGATGATGCTTGCCTTATTTTTATTGTGTGTGTATTTTTTTTTTTTGAAGTACATACCTGTGTTAAAATATTTCAGAATCTAAATGTTGCTTCCTAAATACATCAGCACAGCCCAGATGCCAGGGTCACTCTGTGGTTCCCTCAGGCTATGCACTTGCCTTGTCTCTTTCAAAGTTGCTTCTTCAGTGCCAGAAACTTCTTTTGGGAGCTTGGCCATGGGTTTGCTGTTGATGCAGCATTGCTGGAGAAGGACGGAGGTGCAGACTTCGAGCAAATCCCTCCTACATGAAGGGGAAGGAGTTAGCTTAGTTTTATGATAATTCCTGCAATGCTCAGCCATCTGTGAAAAGCATTCTTTTGCTGGGTTGTGAAGTGTGCATTTATTATCTGCTTCCTCACTCCTGAATCACTTAACCTGATTATACACCAGTAATTCAAGTGCTTTGTAGTAGTTGTATGGAGAAGAAATGTTTTGCTTATAATGTTGGCCTCTTGACATTGGTTTCTGCTTGACGGAATCAGAGCTGGCAGCCCTGTTTCGGGAAGTGCATTAGTCCGTGCTTGAAAACAATGTATCGTTGAGAACATGTGTCACTCTGGCTTCCTTAAAACTTGACTTGAATTGTCATATGGTCAATGTGACAGATTGAGTGATCATTGAATATTGACGGGGCCTGGACTACAAAATCTACGGTGCCCCTGCCAATTTGGTGTCATTCTAATGACATCCTAATGGCACTACTTTCCAATGTATTTCCAGGCCAATTGATTTTTTTCTGCCCATCTATAATCACACGGCTGTTTAAAATGTCAAGTGTACGTTCCAGTTGGAGCTTCCCATCTTATCTGCCTTATTTCCTCTTACCACCCAATGTTGATTCATCATCCAAGCAAAAATGCTTGCCATATCCTAAGTGGGGCAAATTCCCTCTCTTTCCTTTACACAGTACAATTCATGTTGGCATCCCTAGTACCTACCTGAAGGCCTGGTGCGTACTGGGTACCTGGTAAGTGTGAATTATGTTGAATTTAACACTCTTTTGTAGGCCAATTGTTTTCATTTTCTTATTTCAAAATATACTTCAGTATCAGATTTCTCTAGTTATTCTGTCTCCATTCTTTGGTCTCTTTACCCAAGTACTGTCTGCATGGACTGCAGGCCTGGAAATTTATTATTTTCTACTTGTTTCTATATTTCCCAAAAATTTTGCAAAGCTTTGCAGTTTAGAATGTTATATTCAGATCTCTCATTACTTAGTATAGTGCACATGGTATAATGGTCATATCATGTATTGGCAAACATACCAAACCCAACAAGGAATCAAACTGTCAGGAGTTGTATATATTCTAACTAGGAAATGGAGTGACTTTTATTCTCTATGTTACACTTCCATTTCCTCTCTGATCGATTTTCAATCCATAGGATACTCCCAATTCCCAGGTACTATTTTCCGAGGCTGTGGACTTAGGAAGCATCATGCTTCTCTGAACAGGGCTAATTGGATGTGCCCAGAACAGCATGATTAACTGTGGAATGCACTACTTAGTATTCAGTTGGTTAATGAGTTTAGTTTTTCAATGCAGGGGAATGGTGCCAGCAAGCAAACTTTAGGAAGCATACATATGCTTTTCTATTTGCTGGGTTCTACTGATTCATCAGAATAGGGCATTTTCCTGCAATTCTTCCTGCAGGCTCAAAGCAGATCAACATTCCATAGCCTACTCATTTCAAATTGCCAATTTATTGGTAAGTTCAAAAACTTGTTCTGTGTTACTTTAAAAATGAGTTAGAATCTTTGATGTGCCAACATTTGTATGCTTTTGAAGTTGCTAGAAACTTGATAGCATGTTTTCTACCACTCTTAACAGGATTTCTAGAGCACAGAATGGTATCCGCTCATACAGCCATTTAACATTCTAACACTTGGTAGCTAATTGAAAGAAGGGGATCTGATTTTGCAAGGAAATACCCAGCAAAGACAGCACACATCAGAAGATAAACAAGGTTTGGCTAAAAGCATTCCATACAATTAACTGTTAATGGAAAAGTTAGAAGCAAAACTACTGAGCTGATCTCTTAAAGCAGATTTCTAAGTTACAAACTCTAAAAGGTTAATACTGGGTGAAAGGATAGAGTTCTATTGTATGCCTGCAGTCAGAAGTCAAACCCCACACTAATATGGATTTCCCTGAGAATTTATTTAGTTAGGAGATTTTTCTAGAAGTTCCA
This sequence comes from Ursus arctos, assembly GCF_023065955.2. NCBI lineage: Eukaryota > Metazoa > Chordata > Mammalia > Carnivora > Ursidae > Ursus > Ursus arctos. Next base: position 81,007,094 of record NW_026623089.1, on the reverse strand, counting down.
ACTATGTTCCTTTGTAGTGTGTACATGGGTGCCTCCAGATCACCCACAGGTGATGGAAATGTCTCCTGCCCCCAGACAAGGCATAGAGCGAGCTCCGTCTGGGGCAGATATGAGGGTTCTAGTTCTGCTCGGAGCCTAGACAATTCTCTACTTGCCAGTTTACTAGCACATTCACAGAAATGAAATCTTTAGACACAAAGGCATGAAGTTGACTGATTTACTAATCCAGGGAATCCACAGTATTTCAAAAATCAGTGAATATTCCTGCCTGAGGAAAATTCTTTCTCATTTTTCCCCTTCTTCCTCTGCTAACCAAGCGGAGAATCCAGATCGAAGCAACTGCAAGGCATCTTTACAATTAGACCATTTTCATAGCTTTGACATTTGGCAGAATTATTCTGATGGATTGCTTCTTTACATTTTTTAGAAGTTATCCAGAGCAAATTAAATATCAACAAGTCCGGTTCTTTCTACCAGGTGGGAGACGACTTTCCAGAAGACTTAAAAGAAATCTTTGTGCTTTGAACTCCTCCACTGCTGAGTTCTCTGACAATTTTCTAAGGACACAAAGAACTCATAGTCGCACTGAAAAGAAGATCCACTGTGTGCTCCTGAAATCACAACTTTAATAAAAGAGTTCAGAAAATTGGCCATTTGTAGAGAGTATGTCCCCCAGCTGCCCGGGGGTGGGGGGGGGGAGGGGGAGGAAAACCTCAGGTGCGCCTCTAGCTGGTACAGAGTCTGATGCAAGGGAGTGCCTTCAGATGTGCTCATCCTAAGTGTGCAAAGCTGGCCTTTTTATGGCACAAAGCAGAGTGACATAGTTTAGCATTCTTTCTGTGCTTAGACTCAGAGGCCAAGGGGATAATTTTTGATGATGGCATGTCAAAAAGTTATAGCAGGAAGACTCTTAGAGATAATTTTGTGCCATATTTCTCAAATAGAGAATTGGAATCTCTCAGTTCTAGGAGACTTTTCCCTGGTCACACAATTAGGGACTGTTGAGACCGGTATCAATATTCTCATCTCTCACGCGAGGGTCCTTCACTATGCCCTGTGCTTTTCTTGTCCCAGGAGATAGTCCGTGTATTTCAATTGCAACAATGCTTGTCTTCCAAAGTTACCCACTTCCTTGGGTCAGGCCCCTGTAGCGTCCTGTCCACAGTGTTTTAGGGGATCCCAGAGGTAAGAATTAACTTAACTGTAGAGTAGATCCAAGGCCGCCATATCTCACGCCTACCAATGATGGCGATTGAGTGTTTGCCTGTAGTGCCAGAGGAATCAGGATTGGGGTTCTCTCTAACACATCACTTCCTTGTACACAAATCTTCACCAAATCCTTGTGCATACTGAACAAAGCAGCAAATCTCTTAAGCTGATTTTTTAAAATTTTTTAGGCTGATTTTTAAGGTTCTCAAGTCTCAAAGTCCTGTCAAATTCCTTTCTTAACCGAACCCTCTTTTAATGAATTGGTTGTTGTACCCCATCTCACCTTACCTTCCATGTTCTCCTCTCTGGAAATCCTATAAAACAGTAAGGACATATAGTGTAAATGGACACACAGGCAGAGAGAGGAAGAGAGATGAGAGAGAGGCAGACATACAGAGAGCAGGAAAAGCTGCTATAAGATTGTGGAAGGATAGTTATACTCCCCTAAACAAAGAGCCTGGCAGATATGAATGCTTCCTATTTCTCTTATCTTTGTTGATTTCCCTTGAATTTGCACTGTATATTTCCTGAAACATGTAAATATTAACACAAAAATGTTATCCCCAATACACTAAAACTAACAAATATAAGAGTGCTAATGTATAACAGCCATAAGTCAGTAGACAAAATATATAGATGTTCATTTCTGCAATGAATAAATAAAAAACTTCAAGTTATTACGCAGGGAAAAAAGTTGTGACCTACATAGTTGTCTTTTTTTTTTTCCTTTACTTTATGGTACAAACAACAAATTGATTTATTTTTACATAATTAATAGGTTGTTCGGCATCATGTAAACTGAATATTAAATCAAAGATAACATTTGGGCATTGCTGTGAAAATAACACTGAGTTCAATATCTCCCTCTTGGGCTTCAAATGATAAACGACAGCACCAACACTATTCCAAGTCCTGCTATGTTTGTATTATCCCTCTTACTATTAATATTATTAAGAATTATCAATGGTGTAGAAGTTCATAGTATCAGGATATATAACCATAATTCTCTCTCGGGTGAGATAAAAGTTCCTTGCATTAATTTAGTTAATCTTAGAGGCCTGTGGTACTTTAATATCAAAGTTTTGAGAGAAGTAAGAGAGAGAGGATTTCTTATTAAATCCTTAGTTAGACAATTGCAGACACATACGAGAATTAAGGAATGCATCGAACTTAAAACATTGCTCCATTTTTTATTTATCCGCTGGTGGAAATGACTGCAGTCTGGAGGTGCCGTATTGTGATTATAGCAGCTGAACGTTACCGGGTCCACCATGCTTTTTTCAGCCTCCCCGAAAAGAACAAAGGCAACCCAGTGAAACGTCTGACAGATGGGAACCCAGATGCAAAGCCAAGTCACAGAAGAGACAAGATTTCAGTGGAGATGAATTTGGTCATGCTCCTGGGGGTAGAGATTAAACCACGCAATCACGGCACTGGAATGCCCAGGAAAAGGAATCAGATTAGTTTTAAGTCCACAGAGATGGAGACAAAGGTTCAGAATCTACTGAACAGACAGGAACAGAATCAATAGAGAAATCAGATGTAAATTTAATGTGCTAAATGCTCTAAATACTTAACTATGAAATTAAAATTTGCTTCTATTGGGACACTTACAAAATATTTTTCTATCGTTTTTCTCAAAGGAAAGTAAATGTTCAAAATACTTTTATTCAAATACAATTTCAGCATCATTCTCTACTTCGCCATTAGTGAAATGTTTCCCCTATTTATATGTTCAGTAATGTGTAATAAAATATAAAAATTGCAGTATCAATCTACACCAAGGATCTTTCAATCTCAAATTGAAACGCGTGCCGATTTTTATCATTTAATAGTATCTGAACAATTTCTTCTTGTGTGAAGAAAATCTCTTAAACTTTCTCTTCTTCCTTCCTCCCTCCCTCCATCCCTCCCTTTCTCTCTCTTTTTCTCTCTCTTTTTCTCTTTCTCTTTCTTTCTTCCTTCCTTTCTCTCTTTCCTTCCTTCTTTCTTTTTTTTCTTTCTTTTAGAAAATAGTAAAATAGTGCCAGTAGTAAAATATACTTGAAATATTTAATTCATTACTACATTTATCATCTCCTGGTATTTCAACACAATGAAGTATTTGCTTAGTGATAAATACCTGGTCCTACAATTCTTGCATACCTATTTTAAATTATGTGCAGAAAGTGGAGCCCTATAATGTATTCATTTAGTTGCATTTACTGATCTCAAGCTGGAGGTGGAGAAAACTGGTTTCCTTAAAAAGTCTTAAAATTTAACTTCAGTCAAAATACAACATGAATAAATACAATCTCTGAATAAACATGCTCGTTCCGAACGCCCGTCACGGTACTTGCTGTGGTGTGATAGCACAGATGCCTGTTGAAGTGGAATTATGGCCTCGGAGTGAGACAAGGTGGAGAAGGGTGGGCAATTAGGAAAATATCCGTTACAGAGACGTATGAATTTGTGTACTATTGATTGATATGCCAATGGGTAAAGCATTTCAGACAGCTGTCTAAAGCTGAGAGATATTAGTTGGGGAGCAAGGAGGTGAATCTTAGGTCTCATAGAAGGAAAGAGTAAAACTCAGGTCTCAGAGACCATAAACTCTCATTTAACTAACAAACATCCCTTTCTATGTCGTGTGTGTGTGTGTGTGTGTGTGTGTGTGCACGCGTGTGCATGAAAGAGCCCTTGTGCATACAAATAGTTTAAAATTTATATGCATATACTATCCTAAATCATAGGGATAGCTTCCCAGGGACTTTTATTTACTACTTCTTTAACAAATTCATATTATAAATTCCCACTTGCTGCCTTGTTTATATATTAGTCAACTTCTCAGAGGGGAAAAAAAAAGATTATTCTTTAGCTGTAAGCTTAGGATTGCTTCTTTCTCCAGGACTTAGAAGAACTGCTAACTGCACTAAATCTTTCTGAATAAATATCTTATATCGACTCAGGAATAAATAATGCTGTACAACTTCTTAAATCCTGTGTCACTGTTTCAAGAGTCACACAGCATGTTACACATTCTACACGTGCATCTCTCCTTTGTTGTTCTTTACTGAGATATAAGTGGACCCCAGGCAGAGAACAAAAGGTGTCTCCTTCACCCATCCCTCTCATATTAGCAAAACCCAACCCCACTCCCTACCATGTTTTCAGGACTGGATGATTCACTCCCGTGCTCTTTAATTTTCTGTAAACTAGAGTTCACCATGGCAGAAAGGGGAAGAATGTAGAAAGACCTTCTGTGACACAAGACAAAATTGAAGTGGGTAATGTGGAGAACCATAAGAACGGTAGAAAATTAACACAAATATGTTTTGATTATACTAATGTGCAAAGCATTGTCTAGTGTTTCCAGTACATTGGTGTACAAAGTAATTCTAGTTCATGCTATATATTTACCTCTTTTAGAAACTTCATTATTAGACAACATGAGGTGTCAAATTAAATCAGCATGATAACAATCATAGTCTAGAGGCGCTGGGTGGCTCAGTCGTTAAGCGTCTGCCTTCGGCTCAGGTCATGATCCCAGGGTCCTGGGATCGAGCCCCACACTGGGCTCCCTGTGAGCGGGAAGCCTGCTTCTCCCTCTCCCACTCCCCCTGCTTGTGTTCCCTCTCTCGCTGCCTCTCTCTCTGTCAAATAAATAAATTAATAAAATCTTAAAAAAAATCATAGATCAAACCACTACCAAATTTTGCCATTATTGCAAAGGACACATGCAATCGTAAGAAACAGGAAGAAACATAGAGAAGCCCGAGATCAACAATGTAGGATCCCTCTCTTCTTCCATTGCCGCTTGCTCTATTTAAAAATTAACATGGGGAGGTCTAATAGATGCATCAGGGCATCACTTGCACAAAGTGAGCCCTTTGGTACGGACCATCTTCTTTTAATATTCCATTGACCTGGGGGCACCCGGGTGGCTGAGTCAGTTAACATCCAACTCTTGATTTGGGCTCTGGTCGTGATCTCAGGATTGTGAGATCAAGGCCCGTATCAGGCTCTGCACTGGGCACAGAGCCTGCTTAAGCTTGTCTCCCCCCCTCCCCCTCCCCATCCTCCCACCCTGCTTTTGTGCATGCTCTTGATTAGGTTTATTCTGCTAAAAGCTTTCCATAGACAAGGATTCTCCCATGGATTCTTCCTTATCTAATAGTAGAAACACCAACAGTGCCGTGTCATTCACCTCTTTGTAAGGGGATTTGACCCCATCATCTCCTCTTTTTTTTCTTTCCAAGGCATTCCTTGTAAAGAAGAAATGAACTGTAGACCTTCCACTAACACTTTTCTTTCCAATCATAAAATATCTCTTCTTTCTCAAAAGTTTGAAGTATTCAATTTTTTTAAAAAAATAACTATACAGACATAGCAATTTTGAAAATCACAAAAAATACTGAAAAACAAAAAGTGAAAAAATTCACATGTCTACATCTAGTGATAACTGGTAATATATGTCCTCTAAAGCTTTTGTGTTTGTAAATTTGCTTTTTACTTATCATTATCTTATAAGCGTTTCCCAGGATATAAAATTTTCATTGGATAGTGTCTCGATGTATAAATCTTCTTTTATCTCTTATCATTTTCTCTGTCAAATTGAATTGTTTTCCAATATAACTTGTTTATGCTAATAAAACACTTTATTGAGGATTTTTAATCATTTATCTTTGGGTACATCTGGTTATTTGATAAATTTCTATATGACATATGCACAGTGAATGGATTTTAATTAAATATTATGAAATGTTCATAAAAATTTTCATCACCACAAGATATGTGGTTCCATTGCACTATAACTCTTTTATCATTGAGTATTATTTTTTAAAAATATCTAAATACTAGAGTGTTAATATTATGCCATTTTCCATTTATTTGATCAGTGGTATCGTATTTTAAATATGTATTTTTATTCTTATGTTTAAGGAGTGTGGATGATTATTTTGAGTGTGGATGATTATTTTATTCATGGTTTTTCCTAAATGCTCTGCCAATTTCATACCAATATGAATGAACACCTCATTTTTAAGAATAAGTAGTAAAATTGTAATAACTAATATTTTATAATATTAAATGTCTTTAGAGTCGCCTAGGTGGCTCAGTTGTTAAGCATCTGCCTTCGGCTCAGGGCATGATCCCAGGGTCCTGGTATCAAGCCCCACATTGGGCTCTCTGTGAGCGGGAAGACTGCTTCTTCCTCTTCTACTCCTGCTGCCTGTGTTCCCTCTCTCACTGACTATCTCTCGCTCTGTCAAATAAATAAATAAAAAATCTTAAAAAAAAAAATAAGAAGTGTCTCTCACAAGCAGCATATAATTAGGTTTAAGAAAAATAATAATATTAAATGTCTTTAAAATAGTGCATTTTATTAAAAAATTGCATGCTTATACATAATTAATTGTATACAATCATGTATAGCTTATTTATATATCATATATTATACTTATGTAATAATTATGAATATGATATATATTATATTATGCATTTTATATGTAATTATATTTTATAAGACTGTTAAATGTAAATTGGTGTCGGAAAGATGTTAGGGTTCCAAGCCCATGGCCAAGAAAGGAAAGAATTCTTGAGATGTCTTTGGTGCAAAAGGGTGATTTTATTAAAGCATGGGGACAGGACCTGTGGGCAAAAAGAGCTGCACTGGGGTCATGAGGAGTGGCCCATTATATACTTTCAAGTTGAAAAGGGGTTAGGGATAGGTAAGCATCCAAGAAATTTGGAAGCAAAGTTTCTAGGACCTAGAGGGGCTAGCTATTTTTGGGAAAATGTCATTTATTACCGTCCAATAAATCCTTAGTTGTAAGATGCTTCATATGTATAACAGTGGGCCATATACATTGGGGGTGATTGCTAACATGTATCTTAGGGGGTAGCGATAAAGGAAGTTTCCAAACGAAATTTTATATGTTAAGGTAGACTTACAGGATCCTGGGGGTGGAGGGGTTTGGGCTAGGATTGCCTTTTGCCCTTAGCAAAGTATTAACATTGAGGCAGTTGAGTCCCTAGAAGAATGTCACTCTGCCTGTTTCAAGGACTTGTCAGTGGGCTGTAGGTAGTAAGGAAATTTAATAATTTTTCTTCTGCCTTTGTTTCCCAGATCATAAATCATGCACATATTGATGCTTACACTATATAGTTCATGTAACATACACTACATAAAATATATTGCTTTGAGGGGTGCCTGGGTGGCTCAGTGGGTTAAGCCTCTGCCTTCTGCTCAGGTCATGGTCTCAGGGTCCTGGGGAGTCTGCTTCTTCCTCTCCCTTTGCCTTTTCCCCCTCCTCTCCCCACCCCATAGTGCTCTCTCTCTCAAATAAATAAAATCTTTAAAAAAATATATTGCTTTGAAAAAAATTTTCCAGTATTTGTCAACTTATTCAGTTGCCGTGTAGTTGATCCATGGTTGTTTTTTTAGTATACACACATTTTCAAATTTGTATATACTTAAATATATAATTTTATAGTTTTTCCCTATGAATTATTTCTGAAAATCATGCCAGTAACTTATAAATGTTATGATTTTCTTTGAGTTATAGCACTGATTTATTCTTCATAATGTTGATAATCCTTTGGAAATGATTGGACTGATGTTAGTTGGAGAATGTTTTCCCAATATCTTTAAAATACAAATATTAATGAAGTTGTCATTGCAGCACTATGTGTAACAGGCTGGCTATCATTGTTATAAAATATCCCCTTATTATGTAGCTGTGTTTGTCCCTGATAATTTTCCTGTTCTATTTCATTATCTATGTGGGCAGCAGCTCCACATCACAGATAATTGTTGCTTAGTAAAATATTCAGTATCTGGTATTAACAATTGTTACTGCTTTTCCAAATTTTGTAAGCTATTTATAACTCTTTGTTAAGGAAATTTCGAATGACTTGGTTGTTTCTTTTCTTTCCCAGCACGAAGATTTTGTTTGAACTTCCATTAAATTTCTGAATTGGAGGTGAAAAATGACATATAGAAAAATAGTATTGGGTTAAGATATCATCTTGAAAGTAAAGTTGGTTTCCTGCTGAAAGGAAGAGTTGGATAAAAATCGGGAGGATATGAAACAATATAATTTTCAAGTCCTAAATCGTTTTCCCAAAGCAAACTAAGGATGCTTTTCCTAACTCTCAGTTGTAAAGTTGGGCATAGGGAGGAGTCAGATTCATTGTTTGACAAAGGTCAGCATTCTACATCAAACTGCCTGCCTTCCTGTGAACGAATCCATAAGAAAGGGTCTTTCAAGAGATCGCCAGGTTGCTAGTGCGCATGCGCATGCGCGAAGGGGAGGGCAGCCGGCCCTAAACCAGGAGCAGCTAACTTCGGAGGAAGTGCTAAGTGTGCCTCTCTTCCTACTCTTATGACAGAAAGGGTCCTGGATTCCAGCAGAAAGAAATAACCTTTTTCAAGGACAGACCCAACATCCCTTTGTTGAAGAATTATATACATTTCAAATTTTTAGATAAAAATAAAGGACAATGCATTTTAAATTTTAAGTAAGGAATTATTTATTTTAAAAGTACAAAAAGTATAATCATAAAATAAAACACTAATTTCTCTATGTCAAAATTAAAAAAAAACTACTATTGATTCAAATGCTTTGGAAAGTGAAGGTATTTTTCACACATGTAACAGACAAAATATTGTTTCTACCATATATTTTAGAGTTGCTACAAATTAAAAACTTAATAAAATGGATAAAAATATAAACATAAAATCCACAAGAAAGTCAGCAAGAATATTCAATAAACATAGGAAAACATGTTCAACCTCAGTAATGACTAAGAAAATTGAAATTACTAACAAATTAAATAGTAGTTTTTACATACTGATTTAAAAAATTAAAATGTGTAATAGTTCTTGGTGTTGGCAGACTGTGCAGCCCTCCGGAAATCATTACGTATGGTCTCTCCCCCTTGGAGGTATAACCATAATCCAGCATTACAACACACACACACACACACACACACACACACACACACACACACGAAGATATCCACATCCGTGTCCATAGCAGCATTGTTAGTAATTGTAACAGTTATTTTAAAAATCAAGATTCCATCAATTTGCAACAAGTTACATCCCTAAAGGAAAGACTTTGCAAAGGGGAAATGACTGAACTAGAGCTACCCCTTTAACATGCTTGACTCTCACAAACATACTTTTGAAAAGAAAAAAAAGAAGTTGAGATTACATGTAACATTAGCCTCTTTATAAAAGAATTAAAACAAAAGAAAACCATATTAAATATAAGAGTACTGTTTCATACTCATTTCATATTTTTAGTAAAAGTTCTTACTTCAACTGAATGTGTAACCAAGAGGGGTTACTCTCCAGGGAGGTGATGGGAGGCGGTGGGAAAGCGAATATACAACAAACATATTATTGCGATGGCATGTATTTATTCTTATGTTCTATCTCCTGTTATATAATTAGTTTTCTTGACTATCTGGAATCTCTCTGTTCTCACAACATTCTCCTCAGGCTCAGTTCACACCTGCTGGAAAGTTCCACTTGGCCTCGTCAAAGCTAAGTCCTGTGTGTTTCTCAAGGGAACAGCAGAGGTGTCATTTTGTCCATTTTCATGCCAACCAACAATCTGATTTGCTGAAAAGTTGAATGTCACAATGCTTGAAAACTAGTTTCCATTCCCAGAACCTCTGCTACTTGTCCTCAGTGTCTCCATTCCACCCCCCTACATCCTCTAAAAATCCTTCCTTACTCGTTTCAAAGCACCTTCTTTAGATGCTGTCTTCTTTACCACTTCGTACAGAAAACTTCCTTTCTTTCAGGTTTCCTTGTCTGAGACAGCTTCTTATACATTTTTTGTGTCTTAATTATTTCATAGTAAATAAATACAACTTTTTGACTGAAAGTGTCAGTTGGCAGTTCCTTCAGCTGCAATATTCTTTTTTGGGGGGGGGGTATTAATCAGGAATAGATTTAATTCCCCGTTCCTTGCTTACTGTCAGGTTTTCCCAAAGCTCCTTCTTCCCTCTCCTCCAGGTAGCCACCTTGGTTTCTTCCCTCCCTCAGCGAACTGTCACAACCTTTTCCAACTTTGATTCTAGGCCCCCGGAAAGCTTTTGATCTATGACTCTGATATGAAGCTGCAGGTGCTCTCCCTTAGGTTTGGACTTGGGTAGATGCCATAGCTGTTACAAGTTCTATTGCTTTCTTAGGGGCTTCTTTTTCAGTTTTCTTATTCACCCCCCACCAGAAGTGTTCTGTGGTCTAGTAGCAGTGGAAGACTAATGTAGACCAGACAGTGTGGGGGCCGATTTCTGTAGCCTGGCAAAGTAGGCGTGGGGAAAATGCGTAATCCTTAATAATCCAAGGGTCCGCGATAGAAATGTTACTGACCAGACCAATGTGCGGGTGAGAAAATGCATTAATGCTCATGCAGTGTGCACTCTGTCCCTGGATTAAGTTCTAAGAACATTTCCTACAGGGCTGTTCACTGAATTTTATTGTTGAATACTTACAGCTCCGGATGAAACATATTGAAGTGTGAAATGGTCAATTATAACTGGATAAACAAAATCGCTTGGATAAAATATTGTTAAACTGTGTGGCTGGTTGTTTAGAATTCATTTCTCTTTATCTCAAGACGGGGTGTATAGGGAGTGCAATGATTTGGCACTTTTGGAAGATGATTTTATGAACAAATTCACAGTTGCCAAGACCAAAAGACCTCATAAGTCAATTTCATGCTGACTTGTTTAAAAACATTTTCACATCAAATATTTCATAACTTTCCTACTTTTCAAGTACCTTCCAAAGTTTGAATTCCTGTGAGGTAGACCTTGCATGATTTATTTCTCCTTTAATCCCCATGGGGAATTAATTTAACCTGTGGAAATACTCTCAGACATTCATCCTGATGAAGATAGAGTCAGGAGGGGATATCAGGAATATAATTTTAAATGACTTTCAATACATAACACTGAAGCTTGAAATACATATCATACTTTGATGCATATCCCGTATTTGCTGAAATATCATTTATAAATTCTGTGATTCCTGCATCGACTGAGGGCTTCGCTAAGTTTCTTAATTGAGATTCTCTAGTTGGTGGATGTCTTAAGAAGTGTCTGTCTCACGTTGTATTAGCAACACTTCTGGACTACGTTGTTCCTTTTACGTCGTAGCAGGTCTGTGTTTCTGACAGTGAAAGCTGGCATTTTCTGGGACATGTGTTCTTCAAGCAGAATTTTGTTTGGGGCTAGTTTTACCAGGATTGAGAAGCAAATGCACTTTCTTCTTATAAATCTATTTGTTCTTTGAATATAATCTGTCAACCTTCAGATATCCTCAGTAATCTTTGTAGAGGTTTTTTTTTAAATATTTTATTTATTTATTTGTCAGAGAGAGAGCACACAAGCAGAGAGAGATGGAGAAGTAGGACTTGATCCCAAGACCCTGGGATCATGACTTAACTGACTGAGCCACCCAGGTGCCCCTTTGTGGAGTTTTGTAGAGTTTAATGGCTAGGAGATCTAGGAATGTAAAAACTTGATGCAAACCGCAGCTATCATCTCTTTGATGTTTCTAAAGAGATTGGTGAGCAAGCAGCAGTGGCAAAAAGAATTACCTTCCCCATGTGTCGGCTGGCCTGCCTAACGTCCAAAACCCAGATCTACTACCACGGCTGGCAGAGACCTGGTGGAGATTATTGTAGTGTCTAGCTCAGGCAGAGATGAGAACTGGAGGGTGGAAGAGAGAGGGGAGAAAGGAAGGGAGAAAGAGGACACAGAAGCAGAGACAAAGACATAAAATGACCAGCGGGGGGGGGGGGGGGGGGGAACAGAGGGAGGGAGCACAATTAGTATTGGAGCTGTTTCTGAAATAAGCAGAAAAGGTACTTTTCGTTAGTCATACTCATGGTCTTTAGCAAATTGTCCATCGCCTAGAATTTTCTTTCTTTTTTATTTTTTAAAGATTTATTTATTTATTTGAGAGAGAGAGAGTGAGCAGAGGGAAAGAGAGAGGGAGAAGCAGACTCCCCACTGAGCAGGGAGCCCAACACGGAACTCGATCCCAGGCCCCTGAGATCATGATCTGAGCAGAAGGCAGAGGCTTCACTGACTGAGCCACCCAGGCGCCCCACACACCTAAAATTTTCTTGAGGTGAAGCTAGAGCAAGATGAGAAGAACCCTACACGTCATTTTCCTTAGCTGTCTGTTTACTGAAAATTGTTCAGATGCTAAGATGCTGAGGTAATCTCAGAACTCTGTTTATGTATGGGGACTTCAAGTACACCATAGAAGCTTGTGATGACATGTCTTAAATATTGGAAAGAAAATCTTTTTTTTTTTTTTGGAAAAACAAATTAATTTAGATTGAAAATAAAATCTAGTTCTGAATTTTATATCATTATTCACCTGGGATCATTTCTGATTTTCAGCCAGCAGCCAATGTATTGTACTTCCGTTAACTTGTCACCAAGAGAATTACTTCTACACATACCGTGGGCAAACTGTGTGTATGTACACGTTTGCTGTGTGTGTGCACATGAGCAAATACGGTTTGGAAAGGAGAAAAAGAACGTTCTGTCTTTTTTTTTTTCCTGTAACATTTACTTGCATAGGAAAAATGGAGATATGTAAGACTGGCCTCCTTGAAAGTCTGAAAGTGTCTCCCCGGAAATTATCTTTGCTTTTTAAATAGTTAATATGCTTTGGTGACTTAACCTTTCTTTAGCTCAGGAAAAATGAAATATTTTTTGAAATATAAAAAGACTAAAGCTTGGTTTATGAAAAGCTGAAAATTTTATTTAAAAACCTAAGATTTTGGAGTTAAATCAATATTTTTTAAAAGTAAACCAAACCTTGGATTGAGGTCTGGCTTTTCTTCCTTTCTCCCTCCCTCCCTTCCTTCCTTCCTTCCTTCCTTCCTTCCTTCCTTCCTTCCTTCCTTCCTTTCTCTCTCTCTCTCTCTCTCTCTCTCTCTCTCTTTCTTTCTCTTTCTTTCTTTCTTTCTTTCTTTCTTTCTTTCTTTCTTTCTTTCTTTCTTTTCCTGTTTCTGGAAATATGTCTACCATTTATTATTATTCTTCATTTATAAACAAATTTGGTATAGTTTAGTAAACTACAAATTTTGAACTTTAACAAATCTATGTGGAACACAAAGATGATAGTTTGTCCAAACACAAAATTAACTTTGCACTGATTAAGAGCATTCCGGTGTAACAAGTTCAGGGAAATTTTAAAGTTGAAAAATTGTACTGTCACACTCAGTGGGGGTTCTAGTTCAACAGAAAGGTAATATGTTTTCCTGATAGCTAATTGAACCAATTTGGATAATGTACCTCTCTAAGCAATTTGGCCAAGGGATTAGAAATTTCAATGAATATCCAGTTCTGGATCTCTGGATAGAATTAAAAAACCCATATACTATGGAATAAAGTGTTGAAAGGAAGGTTTGATCAAAGAAAAATGCGTGTGCTGCTATCTAAAGAAAGTAAATGAATACTGGATAGCAAATATAACAAATATTCTAACAAAAGCATGGATAAAATATTTTTCCTAACTTCTCCATTTTTCTTTTGCTAAAATCAGGAAAATAAAAAATATCACATTTCTTTGTTTGCTGTGGCATGAGGTTGAAGAAGGGCCAGAAGAAATCACAGCAAAGACTTTACCTGTGTCTCTCCCTGCTTTGATCCAACCCTCCTCCATTTGCCTTAGGAGGAGCGAGATTCTGAAATTTGGTATAAAACACATAAGAAGTCAGTGGAAAAGCAGCAGTTCTGAAGAGCGACTGAAATGAATGAATGGCAAATCTTCTTTTGACATTTCTATTACCTTTCTGTCTTCTGTTAATTTTGCTCTTCCTCAGTGTGAGATGATAAATATTGATGTCAACAAGTTGCCGTGCATTTCCATCTCCAAAGATGTGCCATTCATCAATCTACTGCTTATGATCCAACTGATGTGAGATCTACACACCAAGAAAAGGATAATTTATCATAAAAATACAGAATGGAGATCATTCAAAGTGAGACTTCAGGTCTAGCGACTAAGGACAGTGTTCCCTTATGTGTCTTCACATAGCTTTTGTTGACCAAACACTAATGTCCTAACAGTTTTAATTTTGGAGACAGGCTTTGAAATAAAGTCACAATTCATTGGCAAAAATATTTTGAGACACATGGCCGAGGATCCTGAGCAAAAATATAAACTTTGGTTTTATGAAAGAAAGGCTAAGAAAGTAGTTAAATTAGGTAATTTTTTTTACTGATTAATTGATCATTAATGCTTTCTTTTTCAATTCTTGAGTACCCTTCCATCTGATTCCACAAATTTTTTCTAATTTTTATGTCTTTTTTATGACAACATGTGACCTGTACTTTTATGGCCCAGGTCCCAGCTGGATGATAGCTGAATGGGGTGGGGCTCTCCATATGGATAATGCCCAGAGCAAGAATCCAGAGAAAGCTGGTGAAATAAAATGTACCAGGCTTAGAGTATTTTATAAATGAGTTTATCAGACCTTCAGGGAATAGTTAGTCCTCATTTGATAAAACTGTTGGAAGAAACAGAGAAATTAGGGAAGTCTGTCTAACTCGTTTTGCAAGTATGTAATGGAATATGTATAACAAACCTAGAAAATGAGAATGAAAGAAATCGTTTGACCATTTTCACTCTGAACATGAATGCAAAAATCCTAATGACATATTAACTTGCTGAAGCCATAATGTATATGAAATATGTTATAACCATTCAAGACGAACTCCAAATGTGCCAAAGTTACATCAGACGTTATACCAATATTATCCACTCTATTAATAGATTAAATGAAAGAAATAATTGAAAGATAAAATAAGAGAATGCTGAAAGTAATTTATCTCTTAATCAGATTAGCCGATATTTAACAGGCTGACAATAGCAAGCCCTGGCCAGGCTGATGGAAAGAGCTATTCTTCTACTTGCTGGTAGTAAGGTAAGTTGTAACACTCCTCAGACACAATTTTTTAATACTTTTCTTTGACCCAGGAATTCCATTTTTATGCACCCAAGTAGATATGCTTAGTAATGTTCAAAATATAACTTTCTCTCTCTTTTTAAAATACTTTATTTATTTATTTATTTGATAGAGAGAGAGAGCACAAACAGGGGGAGTGCCAGGCAGAGGCAGAGGGAGAAGCAGGCTCTCCTTTGAGCAGGGAGCCTGATGTGGGGCTCAATCCCAGGACCCTTGGATCATGACTAGAGCTGAAGGTAGACCCTTAACCGACTGAGCCACCCAGGTGCCCCCAAAGTATAACTCTTTATAATAACAATATTTGGAAACAAGCTAAAGATCCATAAACAAGGGGTGGTTAAAATGTGATATGCTGGTACAAGAGGCTGTGTGATAACTAATATGAGTGTCCTAGGTGTACTTATTTCAACAAGAGTAACTTCTCAGAAACAACTTTTTTCTGAAATGACCAAAAAGGCATGGTCAGAAAGAATCCATACTAATGTCAGGATATTGATTACCGTTAAGGAGACAATGAGGGTTGGACAAGTATGGGTAAAATGGGCTTTAACTCAATGTGCAATGCTTTATTTCTTAAAGTCTGTGGCAAATAAGACAAAATGTTACCATTATATATATATATACAACAGTTGTGTAATTATTTATTCTTTTTTTTTATTATGTTAGTCACCATACAGTACATCATTAGGTTTTGATGTACCATTATATTTTAATTCTGGATGTTAAATCAATGATGAACATTGTTTTATTCTATGGATTTCTGTTTGTGAGAAGTAGTTCAGAACAAAAACTATTAAAAATATCTAAAACCCACAGAATAACTCACGTGCACCTTTGAAATGAAATAAACTATACCACCACCATTGAATATAGTATAGTTGAAGGATTCAGGAAATAATTTCCTATTGACTGTCAAACTCGTAGAGTTCTTCTGACCTCCATTAAAAAAATACAACCAACTGCTGCACGACCACTTGAACCCTAATAATCCCACAAATGATTTTCGTCCTCTCAAGAACACTGTCACTGTTCACTCTTCCTGATCACATGCTTCTTCCTCAGTCCCTTCAACTCCTCGCTGTTAATCTTCCCAACACCCGATACCCAGATGTTCATGAAATACTCTAAGTTCTTTTTTTTTTTTTAAAGATTTTATTTATTTATTCGACAGAGATAGAGACAGCCAGCGAGAGAGGGAACACAAGCAGGGGGAGTGGGAGAGGAAGAAGCAAGCTCATAGCGGAGGAGCCTGATGTGGGGCTCGATCCCATAACGCCGGGATCACGCCCTGAGCTGAAGGCAGACGCTTAACTGCTGTGCCACCCAGGTGCCCCGAAATACTCTAAGTTCTGTATATAAAATATCTCCAGAACATAGCACCTAGCACTTTCTCTCCATCCCCACTGCCAATAAATGACTCGAAACCTAAAAATTTTGTAGATGAATATTTAATATACATGTAATATATATGATATATTCCAACTGACCCTCCTTTAAAGGTAAAATGACATTATAATACTATGCAATACACACACACACACACACACACACACACACACACACACAGAGACAAGTATCTGTCTATGTATCTTCCATACCTATCTATCCATCTATCAAAATTTTCCAAAATAGGACTACACTATTACAACACTATTTTAGTAATCTCAGAGTACCTTTTACTCAATTTTGGTAAAAAAAAATGTGATCTGTAGCAAAAATCGAAGAGTTGCTTAATTTCAGGAAAAAATTTTGTTCAACAGAGATAACTTCCTAACAATTATTTTTTACCACTGTTAACAAGACAATTAGGAAAGTCACGGGAATATGGATGCAATAGGTGTTTCAACTGCAACCTGAACAACATCTATTCATTTCTGTTCTCCCGTTCTCCCACCTCTCTGTAAGTGTATAATTGAGTAAGCGCTGGGTATATAGTATAACTTAGTAGGTATATAATTAGTTTAAAATAGTTAGCACTTGTAACTTGAGCTCTTTGCTTTGTAATAAAAGTTCAGCATTTTAAAAAGTTTATGTTTACATTGATTCTATGTTAGTGAGCCTTCTCCATTCCTGAGTTCTTTATTTGGTGTCATTGCATTTCATTATTACAAGTGTTTCCCTCTTGGAGCTTGTGCTTCTCTGTACTGTGTTTTCCAGATTATCTTCTTCAAAATGCTGGTCATTTGTCTTCTTACTTTAAAGCATTGGATTGATGTACACTTTCTCTAGGGTCTCCTTTGTTCCTACAGTTCATTTGTGAATGGGAGAGATCTTTGTTACATTCTGGGCTGAGGAGTGAGCTGGGGGTAACCCGAGGCGGGCTGCAGCTCTGAATCAAATCCCTCACCCCACCACCCCTGCCAAAATTATGCTCATATATTTGCCATGTTCTTTGACTTTGGGCCGTATTTTCTAAGATTTGAGCACGCAGGGTGGCAATGTCTGTTGTATTCTGTATTCTTTATGAAGACTTTTTAGATTTTAAGGGGAAAACAGGGGCAGTGTGAACTCTAACTGCCCCAGACTCTAGTGCAGAACAGTCTATACAGACATTTGTTCACATCTTCCAGGACCTGCCCATGGTCCTCTTTTTATGACCTAATCAAGGGTGTGTTTATAGCTTTAAGAATTATGTCATTTCCTCTTAGACAAATCTGTGTTTTTGCCTAAAGTCTGAGAAGGCCAATGTTGGGTCCCAGTCTCTTGCTTCATTTTGGTTCAGGGATGACAGCATTTGGGGGATATGCTTCATAAGCGAATGGTTTCAAGTCAAGTTTTCAGCCTTGTTTCATCGAAGAAGGAGGTAGCCTCCATTTTAACCAGTTTTGCTGTTTTCGGTGACTTTTTAAGAGAAGGCTCTGGAAATCCATAGCAATAATTTCTCAGTTGGTCTCGGTGCTGCCAATTGATGTTTTATTACACAACTCTCCTTGTCTTGTAAACTTGTATATCAACTCTGCAGTCCCTTCTTCTGAGAAGTCACCCCACACCCCTCGGCTGCTGGCAACTTTCATCACTTTGCTCTAGGGATCCCTTCCATTTGTCTTTATCATTTTCCTTTAATGTAGCACCGTGAGAGTCTGTTCACACAATTTTCTTCATTTGTTGGCTAAATTTTCCATTTTTGCCTGGGATTCACTTGCATCTCTAGGAATTAGCATAATGCCTTAAAAAAAAAAAAAACAACCCAGGAGCTCTGTGGGAGGAACTCCATGATTTTATGAATTGTTTGAATGAATAAATTCATTGCAGAGATGACCATGAGAACATAATCATGTAACTTTGAAGTAAATATTTGAGTGGCTCTTATATACCAGGGATTTTTCTAGTGGCCAGAGATAGAGTAGTGACCAGACAAACTTGGTGGCCCCCCCATGGAGCTTGAATATTATGTAAGCATAAGAAAAAAATGGTGTGCCTGGGTGGCTCAGTTGGTTAAGCATCTGCCTTTGGCTCAGGTCATTGGGATCAAGCCCCACATGGGGCTCCCTGCTCAGCAGGAAGTCTGCTTCTCCCTCTACCCTGTTCTCCTGTTCGTCCTCTCTCTCTCTCCCCCAAATAAATAAAATCTTACAAAAACAAAAAAAAGAAGAAAAAAAAGAAACACACTGAAATTTACATGTAGAAATGCAAGGAATGTAAATTTATTAGGACAGTTTTGTTATTTTACTCACTGATGGATACCCAATAATTAAGACAATAGATACAGGAGGTATTGAATAAAATTTTATTGAATGAATATTTAGGGGAAAAAAGTCAGGTGCCATGCAGCTAATCTGAATGGGATGATACACTGATTTAGATGGTCTTTTATATTGTCCATTGGTGAGTGATTTTTTGAGGAGATAACGTATTGGTTGAGATCTCATGACAAGACTCTCGAAGCTTTTATTATTTGAAACTGAATTTCCCATAAGATTTTTTTAAAAATCAAGTTTTATAGATAGCCATGTATGCCCACTCTAAAGGTCTGCTTTTTATCCATTTTACTACTACAAAAAGTAAAAATAAGCAATGTTGTTTTGAAGTCCCTAAATGTAAGAGGACCTGAAATATTTAAATTTAGAGAAATTTAAAGAATCAGGAAATAAGAGTTTCCAATGTACAACTCAAGTAAGAACTAATGTTGGTAGAATTTGATTTTTTCTTCCCTTCAACTTGTTAAAAACTCTTTATTTTAGATGTTTTAACTGCCTCTGTTTCTATATTTTAACTATATCTTTCTAACTAAGAGCAGCCTTACTTACAGTTTTTATTTTTTATTTCTTTGTTTGTGTCCATATCAGTTGTCTTAACATCCCTATCGCAAATGCTGGCACAGGAATTGGTGTCCTGCTTACCATTGACAAGCCCTTCGTATTCAGAGGTCTAATTTTGCATCTAAACGTTTCCGTCCATTGAAAAGACTAAGGCCGAATTGTCTAGGTAGAATTATAACAAATGTTGCACTTGTAAAACCAGTCTCTGTGGAGGCACATGAGACAACATTATGGTTGTGAAAAAGACAGGACCATCTGCCGTATTCACTGAATTGATATAATGACCCCAAAATGTTCTATGGAGTCAGTCCTGTGTTCCAGCAACACCGTGATCTTGTTTCTGTTTGGTACAGATGCCTTTATTGTTTACCTTTAAATGGCGTTCTCAAAAACTAGATATATGTTTCAAATTGTTATTGAAACCTATTGTGGATTTAGTTTCCATAAGTGTCCTTACATCTTTATTTCAAGTTTCCCATCAAAATAACCATTAAAGCCCCAGTGGCCTAATAGGTCAAGCATGTATGTCAAACGTTACTATCCTGGGTGCAAATAGTGCATTTTCTTTTTACTTTTTTCTCTGTAAATCTACCTATTCTGAACTCTCTCTCCACTTAAAAAAAAATGGACGCTTTTCATGTATTGGGTTCTATTCTAAATGCCTAATACGTGCTAATGCATTTAATGGTCATAAACAATCCAGAGGAGGTGTAAGTGTAACCTTTATGTGGCAAATGGGGAAAGGAATCACAGAGAGATGAACACAAAAACATGACTAGGATATCCAGCTGGGAAACCCCCGGAGGCCTGCATCCTTCAGTACTGGCATCCTTTTATTATAGTATCTTAGATAGGCTTTTAAAAAAATATGTAGTCACCTTATCCATTCTCTTGAATCCTATCAGCCATCATTTTTAAAATTTTTTCTGCCTGAAGCATTCTGATTTTTATTTTGACTCACTTTATGTGGAAGCTTCTCCACGGAAATTTATCATTTTATTCATCTTTTTCATTCTCTACATTTCATTTGTGTCCATTGTTTTGTGTTTTTTTTGATTTTTTGTATAAGAGAAGTGTGTTTAGATTGCACATATGTAAGGCTTGAGTCATAAACGTGGATGGGAATATATTTCCTGTTTAAATTTTTATATAAAAACTGATAGTGTTTAATTTCTTTTTTTCTCTACAGCAGCATATTTGCTTAATGTGTTCTGTTCTCTGGTATTGTCACATTAGTAACCTGTACTAGTAACTGATATTCATTTTAATACGGATATAGTGATGTAGTGTGGTCACCTTGGCCTTGCACTGATGTACCAACTTTGTACCCACATAATCATTGGCAACTTGGCTTTCTTTTATACAATAACAATCACATTGGTCTCATTTCTTCTAACAGTTCTTCCTTTCCCAGTTGGTTCATTTTTATGATTTTTCTCAATCTTATTTATCATCCAACTCAATCACATCTGAATTTCCAAGACAGAAATTTAAACAAAGCACTATGTTTGTTTGGGTTTTGTTTGTTTGTTTTAAAGATTTTATTTATTTATTTGACAGAGAGAGAGACAGCCAGCGAGAGAGGGAACACAAGCAGGGAGAATTGTAAAGGAAGAAGCAGGCTCCCAGTGGAGCAGGGAGCCCGATGCGGGGCTTGATCCCAGGACCCTGGGATCATGCCCTGAGCCGAAGGGAGACGCTTAACTACTGGACCACCCAGGCGCCCCTAAACAAAGCACTATGTTTGGATGAATAGTTAATTGGCATTTGCACAGCTCTATAATGCTGCTCACATTTTTAAAAAGATTTTATTTATTTATTTGAGAGAGGGGGAGAGCACAAGCAAGGGGGAGGGACAGGGGGAGAGGAAGAAGCAGACTCTCCGCTGAGTGGGGAGCCTGATGTGGGGCTCGATCCTGGGACTCTGGGATCATGATCTGAGCTGAAGGCAGACGCTTAACTGCCTGAGCCACGCAGGTGCCCGTGCTGCAAACATTTTAACATGCATCTCTCTCTTGTTTCACTTAAGCCTGTGAGGTTTGTGGATAGATAATGTTATCTCAGTTTGCAGATGGCAAGATGGTGCATCAAACTGTGTAAATGAGTTAATGTCATACAGTCAGTAAAAGGGTGGAATTAGAACACAATCCCAAATAGTCTGCCTGTGCACCATATCACAGTATGTCTCTTCACATTCCCTTCTTACCAACTAATCAAATAGCAGAAGGCTTTATTGTTGCATAATGCTAAAAAACAGATGCAATAATTTCAGTTTATGTCACATTTCATCCCCTTGAAATGGTAGTCAGATAAATAGAGAAAACAGATGGAAAGGGTTTCCAGGTAGAAGGGTCTTTGGAATCAGCTGGTCCAAACATATCACTTCACAGATGAAAATACACACACACACACATGCACACATGCACACATCAACAACTCTGATGATTCAGAAGAGTGTATATTTTTCAAGGACCATAATTAGGGAAAGGTTACGCCATTTTTCCCAAAGAAGAGAGTTAATTAATATTTATTGAAGAAATGAAATGAAGGAAAATATTCCTCAGGACTCTAAGATATTTCTGAGCTACATTTAACACTTAGAGAACAGTCTGGGCTGACGAAGCCACACCAGCTCCGTTTAAGTGGCTTACAGATCAGGGAGTGAATTTTTAAACCTGAGTCAGTTGATCAGTGAAATGAACACCAACAGCAGGATTTTCGTCACCACATCTAGTCTGACAGGTAAGAACAAATCCTGCAGTTTTGTTTCAGACATCTCTGGAGCTTGAAACACTTTTATCTGGATTCATGGCCTGAGGAATAGATAACTTTTGTTAGAGGAAGTGACCAGGACAGTCCACCCTGAGAGCACCATGTCCTTGGAAACCTTCTAATCTTAATATTATGAACTTTCCACTGCTACTGAAATTATCTTTTTTAAAATCACTAAATTGATTCGAAGACTTGAAGACCAACTTCATATATGCAGAAGTTTTCTTGGAGATAATATATAAGTCATTGTCTCCCATCGACATGATTATGAATGTTCTAGAGCAAGTCCATTAATTATAAATTCTGGAACCATGAAGAACAGTGGAGAAAAAGCTTGTAGTTTATCATCAAAATTATGGCTTGGGTGTGTTCCTCAGGTAAACTGGGCAAGACCTAGAAGGCTCTGGGCAACTAGACACATTTGGTGCCGGGAATCAGTGAGAAAAGGGATATGTCACGAGGCAAAGATCCAGGAAGTACATCTAGGTGACATCATAATCCTGTTCATCTAGATCAGCTGTGTCTTTATGTGTATTTTTTCCCCCCTGGTAAAGACGTGCTGTATAAACTTGTGTAAATTGAAAACTTGTGGTTTTCATTATTTGCAAGTAATGCAGAAGGTTGGTAACCATAGTAATTTATAATTTTCCGGAGTCAAGTGGGTGGATACAGGACTGAGACATTGAAAGACTTAAGAGCCTTCCACGCGGCCATCCACATTCTCCTCTCTGGGTGGTCACTATCTCCCTTCATTGTCTTGTGAGCAGTGACTCTTCTTCAGTGGTATTTAGACAATAGTCAGGATTAAAAAAAAAAAGTTTAAGACAAGGAATGATTCTCAGCTGGAACAAAGAAGCATGAGATCAGTTAAAAAGAGGATGCACAGTGGTGATTCGGATCTATTTTGTGAACTAAGCCAATATATGCTCCATAATGAAAAAATAATTTTAAAAAATCCAAAGCATTATGGTGGAGGCAGTTTGCTGAAAGTCAAGTAACATGTTTGCTTTTGGTACTAGGTGACGTGCAGAAACATACAACAGTTGCCAGAAATGTAACTCAATGCAGGTCAGAGATCTGAAGAAAGCCTTTGGAGATAATCTGGGGCAAAGGTCCAAAATTTTTCTTTTCTTACATCCAACTATATTATATAGGATGAATGCAAATATGTAGATAGATAATAATTTTTTGTTTTGTCTTGAGCTGGAATGAAAATAGCTTTGGTCAAAAAGAAAAATTCATAATATTGGCCCTTGGAGTGTTGAATTGAATGGATGGGGTACTGCTTCTGAAAATCAGAAGCTCATTCTACTCTTCTTCTCCTCTAAGTTGGCAAGCACACCCCCAGCGCTGTGCAATGCAACACCGTACCCCAAGGGAGGACAGTAATGCTATGAGGGGGCTGACACATTATGAATTGCAATACACAGAAGTCACTGCAATCCTAATTATTCCCTCCACTAATTTCACAGAAAATAAGCTGAGCAACTCTCTGTGTAGAAGCTTCAATTCAGTAATGATTAAATCATACAGATTTGGAAAAAATAAATCAAATCCTTTTTCAGTCACAGCAAAACCACCCTCAGATAAAAGGAAAATCACCTACTAAATTAATAGTAAGATGAGTTATGCCCAATGTAAAACCCTAAAGTCTTTGCAAATATGACACTTTCTAAATACGATGATGAGTTATGCCCAATGTAAAACCCTAAAGTCTTTGCAAATATGACACTTTCTAAATACGAAGTGAAAGGCTAAGCAACCCCTAAGTGGCGTGGGCTCTTTCTAACATTTTTCTCACTGCAGTTTTAATGAACACAATTCCCTGTTATTGTCTGCCTTAAAAAAGAAAAAGTTTACTTTACAAGCTCTCCTACCCTAGTTGGCAACAAAAGAAAAGTTTTACTCCACAGCAGTAAACCATTTAAAGAATTCATTTCACTTTTAAAAACTTATTTACTGCTTTGGCCATTGAGACACTTATTCACTGACATTTAATCACTGGCAATTAATTTTTTCTTCTCTTTGGAAACATACTTTAAAAGAGCTTACAAAACATTAGTTTTTAGGTATGATTACTACCAGAATCTAATGTGCTATTTTTTTACTTAAAATGCAATATAAAGATTAGTAAAGCAAATGCGATATGGTTTTCTCCATCATCTCTTTTGTCTTAAGTATTTATGTATATGTTTATTTAAATACATAGTTTGCTACTAAAACTCTTCTTCCCCTTGTTTATCCCCTGTAATTGGGTATAATTAATAAATAAAGGGGGAAATTTTCTCTTTAAATTCTTCTTTAAAACCTAAGGATGGGGCGCCTGGGTGGCACAGCGTTTAAGCGTCTGACTTCGGCTCAGGGCGTGTTCCTGGCGTTCTGGGATCCAGCCCCACATCAGGCTCCTCCGCTATGAGCCTGCTTCTTCCTCTCCCACTCCCCCTGCTTGTGTTCCCTCTCTCTCTGGCTGTCTCTATCTCTGTCGAATAAATAAATAAAATCTTAAAAAAAACACAAAAACCTAAGGCTGAGTAACAAATGCATGAAATTAAATAGTTTCTTTTATACTTTAACCCAATACCACTTAATCTAGGGATATTTTCTCAATGGGAGATAGTGATATCTTAATTTTTAAACAAATGTCCTAGAAATTCCTTAACATGTCAATTTTTAGAAGTAAAAATATTAAAAAATAATAGTCCTAGTTACTTTTTATTAGATGGTTGAATCCCTATAACATCCAAAAGCTTTATAGAGTTTCTCCAATTCTGAGTGTTCTAGTTACAGTATTGCATGAGTATTTGAAGCACAGGTTAGAATCCTGTCTGCACCATGCCCGCTAGTGGGCAAGTTACTTCTCTCACTTTTCTTTACACCCACATCTGCAGCCTCCCCACAGCCGTGATGTTGCTGCCAGCTCTCTCTGCAAGGTCTGTTCACTGCTCTGTCTTCATCACCCTCTTCAAAGTTTACCCAGCTTTCACCGTTGCTCAGTTTCAAAACAATGCCAACATTTCATGAGTTTGTTAGGGCAGCACCCAATTTCTTTCTTTCTTTCTTTCTTTCTTTCTTTCTTTCTTTCTTTCTTTCTTTCTTTCTTTCTTTCTTCTTCTTCTTCTTTTTTTTTTTTTTTTTAAAGATTTTACTTATTTATTTGACAGAGACAGCCAGGGAGAGAGGGAACACAAGCAGGGGAGTGGGAGAGGAAGAAGCAGGCTCCCAGCGGAAGAGCCTGATGTGGGGTTCGATCCCAGAACGCGGGGCTCACGCGCGGAGCCAAAGGCAAACGCCTAACGACTGCACCACCCAGGCGCCCTCGCACCCAATTTCTGTTATCGATCACTGTATAACAAATTACCCACCAAACATAGCAGCTCAGAACAATAAACATGAATGGTTGCACAGATTCTGCAAGTCAGGAATTGGGGAATGACCCAGCTGGAGGTTCTGGATCAGAGTTTCTCTGGGCCAAGGTCATCTCATAGCTTGATTGGGACCGGAGGATTGTCTTCTGAGTTCACACACGTGCTAGAAGCCAAAGGCGGCAGATCCTCACCATGTGCACCTTTCCATGGGCCTGCTTAGATGTCCCCACAGCATAGCATCTAGCCTTCCCCAAAGAGAGTCATCTGAGAGAGAGAAAGGAGAGACTGAGAGAGAGAGCGAGCCCAAAGAGGAATCAGTAACCTTTTACAATCTAGACTGGGGAATTACATACCACCACTTCTACCATAATTTATTTATGAGAAATGAATCACCAAGTACAGACCATACTCAAGAGGACAGGAATTAAGCTCTACTTCTTTGAAGGAATAAGAATCAAAGAATTTGCAGGCATCTTTGAAAGCATTTGAGAGGTATTAAAAAAATGGTATGAACTTTAAGAAAGATAATTTGGCATATGTATGAAAAATAAAATGTACTTTCTTTTGACACACCATTCCACTTCTAAAAATTTTCACATGGAGATCATGAAAAAAATGGGAATAAAAGGGAATATATCTACTTTTCGATAATATACTATTATGTAAAAACATGAAAATAAGCATTTTAAGTATAATCTTAGTTAAATGGAGTGTGGAGTATGGATATGTACAGAAAGATTTCTGGAAGAACGTTTACAAATACATTTACATTTATGAATTTTAAGGTATAAAAACAGGATTTTAGATAATATTTTACCTCCTCTTGTACATTTTTTTTTTAATTTTTAATGAGCATTAACCTTTGTAGTCAGAAGATAAAACCAGTTTCATTTTGTTAAAAACAAAATCAAAGTGACAAATAAACTATGTCTACAATGAAAAGCTTTATATATGTCAGTAAAAAGATGTAAAGATAGAATAGTGAATTGTTGTAATTACAACAAGGATTTAGTATTTCTAATTAATAAAGAAAATGAATTAGGAGAATCAAGGCATTAGACCTCAAAATAAATACAAATAGGAAAGTGAAAATATTTATAGTCAAGCATTTAGAAGTTGCTAACCTCAGTCAACATATAGGTCTTATTCTAAAGATCAATCAGCAGCATGTGACAGAGTTTATAATGCCTTCATCCTTGAAATTGTTTTTCCCATTGCTTTCTGATGCATCATATTCTTGTAGTTTTGGTTTTTTGTTTTCCTACCAAACCGGTAGTTCATTTTTCTTACATGGGAGCTTTTTTTAAGAAATCATTATTATTTTTCATTTTAAACAAGATCAAACTTCTCCAGAAGTAGTGTGCTTAATAATGCCTACAGTGGTGGGAGAGGAGATGTTAAGGGTTTAATTGGTCCAACAGGTAAAGAGATGACAGACACAGGAGCTTTATTTACTTTTTATGTTTTAAAATATTTTATTTATTTATTTCTTTATTTGGGAGAGAGAGAGAGAGAGCATAAGCGGGGGAGAGGGGCAAAGGGAGAGGGAGAACGAGGCTCCCCACTGAGCAGGGAGCCCTTGACATGGGGCTGAATCCCAGGACCCTGAGATCATGACCTGAGCCAAAGGCAAACACTTAACCAACTAAGCCCCCCAGGTGCCCTGAAACAGGAATTTTAAGTGGAATGGTTCAGGTGTGTTCACTGTCTGATTCTGAATTCAGGCAGTGTTCCCGTGACAAGTCACGGTTCTCATGTGAGAAGTTTTGATATAACAATTGAGAAGATAGGTTCGAATGATCAATCTTCAAACTTCATGTGCATCACAATTATTTTGGGATCCTAGAAAAAAGAACTATTATTTGATTTCACCACCCAGAGATACTGATTTAACATATTTGAATTGATGCCTGGGGATGTTCACCCCTGGCAGGCTTGGGCACCCAGAAGGCTCTCCCTAGGATTCTGAGCTATTCATGAGTCTGAAGATCAAGTTTGTCATGACTGGCAGAGCTGTTTCAGAAGATGTAGCCTAAATGGCCCTAACCCTCCACCTGGCAGGAGAGCCTGTTATAGCAGGGAATGAAGATTAGATGGGGAGGAAGGTGAATGTGACAGCTTCTTTTCCAACAGGGAGTTGGTAGAGCAGAACAGACATAGATCTGCCAGTGCTGTCAAATGGGAAAAGAAGGAAGAAGAAAGCCAGTATGTAAAAGCTTTCTGGCTGTTAAGATTTATGAAAACCCATGATTCAAGGAGCCAGACACCGAAAGCAAGAATGAGAAAAAACAGCAGAAGACACCAAAACACTTCACTTGTTGGAATTCCGAGATAAAGTTTATTCCATTTGTTTACTTGTTTCAATGATATAAATGAAAGTTATAAACTCACTGGATGGATGTGTATATAAGCAGATGAGAAGGAGATGACAGATAGTAGAGAAAAGAAAATATTTCCCTGACGATGACTAAGGATTTTCCACTTAATTTAAAAAACAGGTAGGCAAATAAATGAAATCCAAAGCAGGGCAGGCATGAAGAAATCCACATGCAGCAACATCCTCGTGAAATAAGAGAATATAAAAGACAAAAGGTTTTTTTGTTTTTTAAGATTTATCTATTTATTTTAGAGAAAGAGAGAGCTGGGGGGGGTGGAGAGAGAAGAGATGGGGAAGAGGGAGAAAATCTCAAGCAGACTCCACACTGAGCATGGAGCCCGACCTGGGGCTCAATCCCACAACCCTGGGATCACGACCTGAGCCAAGACAAAGAGTTATGCTCAACCGACTGTGCCACCCAGGAGCCCCAAAAGACAAAAGATTTTAAGAGTGGTCTTAGACGCCATCAGAAATACTTCAAAAGTTATGTCATTTAAAGAAAATTATTTATAATGTAAACATAAACAAAGATATACAGTGAACCTAGTATAACTTTGTTGAAATACGCTGGCAGAGATTCTCGGTTTGAACAAACTCTAACCAGGCTCCTCTGAATCATCTTCTCAACTGGGGTCCAACAGGGGCCTATAAAAAGGCAAAAAGATTTGTGAAAAAAACACAAGTGATTTTATCCCCTCCTCTCCTCCCACATTAAAAGACTGAAAATATCCTTATTTTTTTCTCTCTTGAAGGATATTTTGTTTGCGGAGTATTTTGCCTCTTCTTCATGGAGGTGGCTTTCCCTTGGGGCTCTCTGTACTCCTATAATTTGACTCCCTCTGTCTCTATTTAGAGATTCTATCTCTGTTCATAAGAGCGGATCTGGAGCGATCGTGGTCCATGGACCTAGGAAGAGCTGAAGTACAGGGTGTCCCAGTAGACCCTTCTGTTGCGGGGAGCCCCACACGTGCTTGTTGACCCATTCACATACCATGTACTTTCTCGTGACTGGATCAGGTTGTTTTGAGTAGGAAAAGTGGGAGTTGGGCTGATAAACTGTGGAGGTGGGACTCTAAAGAGTAATCCCTAGTGCTTCTATTTTGTCAAAGAGTTATGGCACCGTTATCAGGGGATAGTGAGGGTGGGAGGTAGAGTTGAAGATCGAAGAGGAAAAGAAATGATAAATATTTGTTGTAGAGTTCAGAGAAGACAGAAATAATGACAGCATGTACAGCACTAAGAACGTACAAAGCACGTACACGTGCTTTACACCGGTTAACTCATTTAACCCTCACAACATAATTTGTAGCCAATTCTATTTTCATCATCCTTATTTTGAGATGAAAATATGGTATGAAATTTGCTTGGGGAGCTCTTACGTAAATGCCGACTCTGTTACCTCAGTCAGCAGACCACACAGGGGTGTACTGTGGAATACGGATTTGAGAGTGTGTTTGTGAAGTTTGTGTGATACTTGGCAGCATACTTGTCCTTTTTTTCCCCTTCAGCTTCTGTGTTTATGTAGAGGCATTCATCAGGGTTGAGTTGTCCTTGCAAGTACAGAGGAGATGTGCACTTAGAATGTTTGCCCATGGATCCATGTTAGGCAAGTAAGAAAGCGAAGGGACAAAGGGTATGACAGATACAGACATGCCACTAGGGTTAATGCCGCGGATGTCTCAGTGAGGACACAGATGGATCACATAGGATACAGGTGCCCAGAATAGGAGATTTCTATTAAAATAATATTTGTAGGGGCACCTGGGTGGCTCAGTTGTTAAGCATCCGCCTTTGGCTCAGGGTGTGATCCCAGAGTCCTGGGATCGAGCCCCGCATCGGGCTCCTCTGCTGAGAGCCTGCTTCTTCCTCTCCCACTCCCCCTGCTTGTGTTCCCTTTCTTGCTGGCTGTCTCTCTCTCTTTCTGTCAAATAAATAAAAATAAAATCTTTAAAAATAAATAAATAAAAAATAAAATCATATTTGTAGCATTTATTTCATTTTAGAGGAAAATTTTAATGCTAAGTAATGAGAATTCTAAATAAAACTTATTATTTTGATGATAGAATACATAAGGTAAAATAGAGTTAAAGCATGAACACTTAGAGCAGGATAAATTATTCCAGAAGTTGAAGATTAGAGCTTCTTGTGTTGGAAGCAATTCCCTGATTAGAATGCAAGCTATTTTCTTTCTCAAAAGATAATCTTCGTATTGGACTTGTATAACCCTCTCCTGGACTTCTCGATGCAAATTTGTGCCTTCATCCCCTTAAGCTTTTGTGTAAATATGAACGAACAGCAACAAAAATATCTTATTTTTACCTGACTTTTCTATTTATCAGAATATGAAACAGTATTTTCTAATACCTTCTCTCCAGAATACTTAGCATGGACTATATATTTAACAATTAAGAAACCAAAATATAAATATCATTGTGTAAAATGCACTAGGGCCGTACTTTCACACAGTGACTATTGATATCAGTTAAGTAATGTTTCGATCACATGTGCTATCTGCTATTTTGAAATCTTTTACCCATGCGATGCCCTAGTAATATCTTCCTTAGTTGTATTCATCTACAAAATCAGTTTTAATTATTGCTAGTCTGAATACCTTGTAAATACCTGATTAGGAAATGTTCACATCTGGGGGTGCCTGGGTGGCTCAGTCGTTAAGTGTCTACCTTTGGCTCAGGTCATGATCCCGGGGTCCAGGGATCAAGCCCCGCATCGGGCTCCTTGCTCCGCTGGGAGCCTGCTTCTTCCTCTCCCACTCCCCCTGCTAGTGTTCTTCTCTCGCTGGCTGTCTCTCTCTCTATCAAATAAATAAATAAAATCTTAAAAAAAAATGTCCACATCTGGGAGGCCTGGGTGGCTCAATCAGTTGAACGTCTTACTCTTGATTTCGGCTCAAGTCATGATCTCAGGGTCGTGAGATCGAGCCCTGTGTTGGACTCCACACTCAGCATGGAATCTGCTTGAGATTCTCTCTCCCTCTCCCTCTCCACCCGCTCTCTCTCTCTAAAATAAATAAATCTTAAAAAAATAAAGAAAGAAAATTTCTACATCTGAACAGTTGGCTTAATCATAACATTTGTTGGGCATTGTGTCACTCTTCCCTAGACTTTTAATATAGCATAAATTATAGCAGAGATAAAATAAATGAATAAGTCAGTGATTCAAATTTACTAGCTGCTATTGTTAAGGGAGTTGTCAGATCAGTATTTCAGCATGCTCTGGTATGAACTGACTGATACAGAAGGAGGAAGCTAGCCTTTGGAACCCTGAAGTCGCTACATACAACAAAGACTTCTGCTGTTCACAACTGTACTGCTTAACAACAACAAAACCTTAAATTGCTCCTTTTCATTCTTTTTTGTGTAATTGAGAGATAAATGGCATACAGCATTCTATCAGTTCTGTTGCACAACATAAGGATTGGTGTACGCATACATTGGCAAATGACCACAATAATCTAGTTAATGTCCGTCACCTCACAGTCATACATTTGTTTTTCTTGTGAGAACTTTGACGATCTACTCTTCCAGCAACTTTCAGATCTACAATGCAGTATCATCACCTGTAGTCACCATGGCGCTGAATGTAACAGCCCCAGGACTAATGCATCTCGTAACTGGGAGTTCGTCCTTTATGACCACTTTTTTTTTTAAATTAAGTTTTCTATACTCAAAATAGTCCCCAATGGTCTATTAATTGCCAAAATACCAGTGTTTGCAATGAATTCTCAGAAACATTTTTCAAGAGGGCTCACGACCTTACAATTTAGCACTAAGCCATCATTATGTAATAACTCCAAGACAGTCGTTTCCCCTGCGTTACAGCCACTTCCACTTTCAAAAAGTCAGGCAGCCTGTGAGATGATAGGAAATAAAGTTTGGCTAGCTTTCGAATAGCTAATCAGAAGCTGTCTTGCAAGGCAGGCTTTTTTCTTAATCTAGCTCAAGATACCATATACCTAATTATTACATTTCTGTGTGGTATGTTTTTGATTGAGAGGTACGCACTTTGAACTGTCTAGCTGTGTGAACATTGCTCAGACTCTTGGTGGAGGGAAGCATATTTATTTTACCCTGGATTCCTGTACCTGGCATGCCCGCCACTCAGTTCCCAGGTGATTTGAAAAATACCCTGGGGAATTTTATGTTCCCTTTATTTACGCAACAAAATCGGGTTGTCGATCTTTTGGTTTTGTATACATGCTAGAAATAGCATGTACATGACTATCAGCCAGTCACAATAAAAGGAGAATTAGGCTCCCAATGCTGTGAGGATTATATTTTCTGATTAAAAATAGTCTTATTAAAAATGCCATTGAGATAAATCCTTTAAATGGAACTATGGCTTTCTCAGAGACAGTATGAAACATGAGGTCTCCTGAACACTGGTATGTGTGAACACTGGGGCAAAACTTTTCCTGACTTTTGACATTTTTATACAGTTACATTGACTATAACTTCACATGTCACTTTTCAGATTTTTTTTTTAAGTTCTGAATATAAATTTCTGATTAAAGCCTCCTGTCTGGGAGCTTTAAGGGCTAAGAGCCCCTGGCAGTCTTGCCGAAGGGCCTCTGAGGATAGCTTCAGGGGTAGAAAAATCACAGGCATGTGGAGTTTGGGGACCTGTACAACTTCTCCAATACTTAATAGGTTTCGAGGACATTCATGGTAAATCAAGTTATTCACCAGTTGAAAACAACTCATTGTTGAATGTTGATAAAAGCAGCAACAAATTAACTTGTTTGGATAATAAGAAGTCATTATGCCTGAACATGGGTTAAGTCACCCCCAGAAGGGGAAAGTCGTTGAGCTGAATTTGCCGACCTGACAGGTGGGGATTTTCCAGGTCTCACTAGAGGCAGGGCTACTCAAGACAAGGAAGCTTGTCCTGGATGAAGAGGGTATTAGGAGACCCTTGTCTCCCCACCTATTAATCCGAGAGCTATGCCTTTATAGGTAAAAAAGAACCGAACTAAATCTATCCCACTAACCTCCTCCAGGCAACTAAGAAAAAAATTGCCTTGATATTGGGTGGGACACAACGAAAAGATCCACCCAGTCGTCTCTTATGTGAATTCGTATCACCTGGAGTTTGCATGGCCTTTGATACCTGTCAGAAACAAATGTAAATCCTCATTGGAAGAATATAAATAATTCACCCTTGGTTCTAAAAATATTCTATAAATAACTGTACAAAGAGGCTAGTTAGTGTAGACACTGATTGGGCCAATTGTGTCTGCTGGCTGGCAATTAATGAAGTTAGGATTCCATCTTGCCAAGAGACTGGGGATCAGAGGCCCGTTTGCTGATGGTTACATTCCAAAGGAATGGTTTGCAGGTCTTTGAGAAAAAACTGAGTGGTGGGAGATACAGCCCAAAGAGACGAAGGGTTCACAACTGCAAGTCCTTTTTAGAAAATGCTCTAACAAGCAGTGATCGGAGGGGCCTATCTATAGGTGTTGGCCAGAGCAAACTAATTGTTTTGGCAGCCTTGAGCTTTCTAGGACAGGTGGGGCTGGCTCACGTGCAATGTTAAACTATTGGAAACTATGTATTATATTTAAGTCTTTTAGTGGGGAAAGAAGGGAATGGATACAATCATTTGTGTTTTTTTCACAAATCATTTTGCCTTTTTATAGGCCCCTGTTGGACCCCAGTTGAGAAGATGATTCAGAGGAGCCTGGTTAGAGTTTGTTCAAACCGAGAATCTCTGCCAGCATATTTCAACAAAGTTATACTAGGTTCACTGTATATCTTTATTTATGTTTACATTATAAATAATTTTCTTTAAATTACATAACATTTGAAGTATTTCTGATGATGTCTAAGACCACTCTTAAAATCTTTTGTCTTTTGGGGCACCTGGGTGGTGCAGTCGGTTGAGCGTAACTCTTGGTTTTGGCTCAGGTCGTGATCTTAGGGCTGTCGGATTGAGCCCAAGGTCGGGCTCCATGCTCAGTGTGGAGTCTGCTTGAGATTTTCTCCCTCCCCCCCATCCCTCGTCCCTCCTCCCTCCACCCCCAGCTTCCTCTTTCTCTAAAATAAATAGATCTTAAAAAACAAAAAAACCTTTTGTCTTTTATATTCTCTTATTTCACGAGGATGTTGCTGCATGTGGATTTCTTCATGCCTGCCCTGCTTTGGATTTCATTTATTTGCCTGCTTGCTTTTTAAATTAAGTGGAAAATCCTTAGTCATCCTCGGTGAAATATTTTCTTTTCTCTACTATCTCTGTCATCTCCTTCTCATCTGCTTATATACACATCCATCCAGTGAGTTTATAACTTTCATTTATATCTTTGAAACAAGTAAACAAATGGAATAAACTCTATCTTGGAATTCCAACGAGTGAAGTGTTTTGGTGTCTTCTGTTGTTTTTTCTTGTTCTTGCTTTCGGTGTCTGGCTCCTTGAATCATGGGTTTTCATAAATCTTAACAGCCTGAAAGCTAGGGCATGTTTTGTGGGCTTTCAGAGTGGTAAACTCTCATTATAAGATGTTGATGGTTACCTATAACTAAAAATATTAAGATTTTTACGAACGTAAAACCTCCGGATGCCTGATGTGTATGTATATGTGTATCGATGTGTATACGTACGTGTGTGTGTCTCACAGAGCAGGGTGTATTCTGCGCATACAGAGCCGCTTCCAAAATAAAAATCCATCTGTACTGTTTAAATTCATTTGCAGCATGACGTTAAGAACATAAGAGAAAACTCTTTGCTTGGGAGTTTTATAAATTCGCCAACTCTTCTACTCTGATATTTCCTTAAGCTATTAAAATAAACATCTCCACATTGTTAATTATAAAATCAAAGCTCATGGAGTTTCAGTGTTTAGCTGTGCAAAATAACATGAATGATCAATCCCGTTGTACATAGCGAACCAGTCATCTATGTAAGAGAACTACGTTGGTAACAGTAATGAAGAAATGATAGTCTATCATATCAGAGGGGCTCTTTCTCTTTCTGTGATATTTGTAAATTTCCACCCCAAATTGTCAGAGATTATAAGACATTTTAGCCTTCTAAACATACTATTGAACCCATCTTGTGTACCTTGCTTAAACCGTGCTGATAACGAGATCTTTTGTGCCTGTAACCAGGATCGCTTACACTGCCTCGCTCCCAACAGTTCTGCTCTGCCCTCCTTCCAATGCATCATCCCGGGTTGCTCTGTCTCCTAGGAATTGCACCGAAGTCATTTTCCCCACCTAGTTCCTTACCGTAATTGTTTTCTAGCCCTGGAACTGTCAGGAGTCATTGCAGGTGTCGAGGGGAAGCACACGGAGTGATAAATGCGTAAATCTCCAGTCTGTCACCGTGTCCCCTGCAGCAGGGGTATTACAAGGGGGACCTGTGGGCAGGTCGGATCCATTCCAACCACTCAGAACACGTACGGACATCAAGGAGATGCTGAAAGGGAAATAATTCTGGCCATGAATACGTGAGATGTTTTTGTGAAAATATTTAATAATGCCCTAGAGATGTAGTTTTTATTGACCTGATTTTAATAAATAAGAGGCTCAGCTTTTTAAACTGATATTTGTTTGCAGTAAAATGCATCATATCGTCCTGTCCTTGAATTTACAGTTTATTGGGCTTCTCTTCTTTCTGAGGAAAAGTCTTAAAATGTTGACAGAAGCCTCTGTATCAGAGCAATTAACATAAGAGAAAAATAAATATTCTTCAGTTTTATTTAGGGACTCCTTAATTAAATTGCATTTGATGAAGTTGACTTGAAAACCAGAAATTCTTAAAATGTTAATGTTATTTTTTTATAGGTGTCTTTTTCTAATGGGCTGTCGTTTTAGAGCAGTTTTAGGTTTACATCAAAGTTGAGAGGAAGGTACAGAAATTTCCCACTTATTCCTGCCCCCACACATGCATAGCATCCCTTCAATGGTACATTTTTTGTAACAAGGATGAAGCTTCATTAACACATCACAATCACCCACCGTCTGCAGTTTACCTTTTGGTTCACACTTGGTGTTGTACGTTCTGTGGGTTTGGACAAAGCATAATGACATGGATCCCTCATGAATCCTCTGTGTTCTGCTTATTTATCTCCACTCCACCTCACCCCCACAACCACTCATCATTTTATTGTCTCCATAGCTTTGCCTTTTCCAGAATGTTCTGTAGTTGGAATCATGTGACACATAGGCTCTTTATTTATTTTTTTCAGTGTATACTGTGTTTTCTTTCTTTCTTATTTTTTAATATTTTTTTATTATGTTATGTTAGTCACCATACAGTACATCCTTAGTTTTTGATGTAAAGTTCCATGATTCATTATTTGCGGATAACACCCAGTGCCCAGTGCAATACGTGCCCTCCTTACTACCCATCACCGGCGCATCCCAATCCCCCACCCCTCTCCCCTCTGAAGCCCTCAGTTTGTTTCTCATAGTCCATAGTCTCTCATGGTTCATTCCCCCTTCTATTTACCCCCCCTTCATTCTTCCCTTCCTTCTCCTACCGATCTTCCTGCTGTTTCTTATGTTCCATAAATGAGTGAAACCATATGATAACTGTCTTTCTCTGCTTAACTTATTTCACTTAGCATAATCTCCTCCAGTCCCGTCCATGTTGCTGCAATTGTTGTGAAATCGTTCTTTCTGATGGCTGAGTAATATTCCATTGTATATATGGACCACAACTTCTTAATCCATTCATCTGTTGAAGGGCATCTTGGCTCCTTCCATGATTTAGCTATTGTGGACAATGCTGCTGTGAACATTGGGGTGCATATGGCCCTTCTCTTCACTACGTCTGTATCTTTGGGGTAAATACCCAGTAGTAAATACCCAACATCACAGGGTAGCTCTATTTTTAACTTTTTAAGGGACCTCCACGCTGTTTTCCAAAGTGGCTGTACCAACTTGCATTCTCACCAACAATGTAAGAGGGACCCCCTTTCTCCACATCCTCTCCAACATTTGTTGTTTTCTGCCTTGTCAATTTCTGCCATTCTAACTGGCGTAAGGTGGTATCTCAATGTGGGTTTGATTTGAATTTCCCTGCTCTTTAGACTGGCTTCTTTCACTTAGTAAAATGCATTTCAGTCTCTTCAGTGTTTTTTCATGGCTTTAATAGTTCCTTTCCTTTTCGTGCTGAAGGATACTCTATTGTCTAGATGTAGCTAGATGTATAATCCATCGCCTACTGAAGGACATCTGGTTGCTTCCAAGTTTTGGAAATTCTGAATAAAGCTTCTATAAATATACACCTGCAGGTTTTTGGTGGACACAAGTTTTCAACTTCTTTGGGTAAATACCAAGAAGTGTGAATTCTATATTGTCTAATAAGAATATTTTTAGTTTTGTGGGAAACCATCAAACTGTCTTCCAAAGTGGCTGTGCTGTTTTGCATTCCCACCAGGAACAGACGAGGGCTCCTTTTGCTCCATATCCTTGCTGGTGTTTGGTGTCATCTTTGTTCTAGATTTTGGGCACTCAAACAGGTGTGTAGTGGTATCTTATTGTTTTAATTTTCATGTCCCTGATGACATATGATAGGGAGCATCTTTTCATATGCTTATTTGCCATCTGTATATCTTCTTGGTGAAGTACCTGTTAAGGTGTTTGGCCCATTTTTTTTTTATTTGAGTTTTTTGTTTTCTTATTATTGAGTTTTAAGAGTTCGTTATATATTTTTGATAATGGTTCTTTACCAGATGTGTCTTTTGCAAATATTTTCTTCCATTCCATGGCTTGTCTTCTCTTTCAATTGATATTGCTTTTTGCAAAGCAGTTTTTAATTTTAATTTTAATGAGGTCCAGCATGTCAATTTTTTCTTTCATGGATTTATCATGTCTTTGTTGTATCTGAAAAGGCATCACCATACCCAGGGTCATCTCTGTTTTCCTTATGATATCTTCTAGGAGTTGTATAATTTGTTTTTTATATTTAGGACTGTGATCCATTTACGTTACTTTCTGTTAAGGGCATAAGATCAATGTCTATATTTATGTTTTGGCATGCAGATGTCTAGTTGTTCCTACACTATTTGTTGAAGAGACTACGTTGCTCCATTGTATTGTTTTTGCTTCTTTGTCAAAGATTAGTTGACTATATTTATGGGAGTCTATTTCTTCATTCTATTCCAGTGACCTATTTGTCTATTCATTTGCTAATACCATCTGCTTGAGTACTTGATTACTATATTCAATTATTGGCAAACTAGAATTAATATTATCCTAATTCTTCATTGTTAGCTGTCTTAACTTTGGAGATTGCAAAAGTATGCTGTACCACCTATTTTCTCTCTTTCTTTCTTTTTTTTTTTTTCTGAGAGAAAAATGGAGAGTGCATGTGCAAGTTGGGGGGTGGGAGGGACACAGGGAGAGGGAATGAGAATCCCAAGCAGGTTCCATACTGAGCATGGAGCCCAACATGGGGCTTGATCTCATGACCCTGAGATCAAGACCTGAGCGGAAATCAGGAATCAGACACTTACTCTATTGAGCCACCCAGACAACCCTGTACCACCTATTTTCTATACGACAAAGATGCCTTAAAGTACTTAGCAAAAAGCTTTACATAGAGGAGGTTGATAACTTGGTACTTGAATTGGAGACATCAGGTGGATGTGCTTGAGAGCATTTAATGCCCAGAATATTTGGTAATTTCTCGGTGTTCCCCTTTGCTTTCTAGTGGTAAGTAACTTCACTGGCCTGTAGACCAGGTAAAAATCTGATCTAAGATAGAGGCCCTCCTCAAGAAATACCACCATCTCACTTCCTTTAATCTAGACCAATAACTAAGATCAGGTCTCAACATGATCCAACAGCAGAAGTACTATTCTTGCTGGTCTCAAGCACGTAATGAAGGCACGTACCATGAGCTATGTCTGTCCACATCATCAGCTTTAATCAGTCATAAAGTTAACGTAATTGTAAAGCAGGTCCAGGATTCTAAACTCAATGACATTTCGCTATGCATTGAACTTGGCTTTGTCCTGTAGACCAGGTAAAAATCTGATCTAAGATAGAGGCCCTCATCAAGAAATACCACCATCTCATTCCTTTAATCTAGACCAATAACTAAGATCAGGTCTCAACATGATCCAACAACAGAAGTACTATTCTTGCTGGTCTCAAGCACACAATGAAGGCACGTACCATGAGCTGTGTCTGTCCACAACATCAGCTTTAATCAGTCATAAAGTCAATGTAATTGTAAAGCAGGTCCAGGAGTCCAAACTCAATGCCATTTCGCTACGCATTGAACTTGGCTTTGTCCACATCACACAATGTGAAGCACAATACAAAGCCACACAGCAAATGAGATAAAACAAGGGGTGCGTTAACAAACCAAACACGAAGTCAGCAGATGCACAGTTGAGATGAGGACTTGGTCCCATTGGGTCAGCTGGCGGAGTGTGCTGCTTCTTATCTTCAAGCCGTGGAGGATCTCTGTTCTGTTCAGAGATCAACTGGGCAGAGCCTTTGGTGGCAGTTGCGTTTCTGATGCACTCAGACGTGGAAGGGTCAGTGTCTGGAGAGTCTGACAGTTTACTGGAGAAGTCTTCCCTTTTTAAAGGAGTTTAATCAGCCTTGGGCAAAGGCCTCTGTTTCTGCTAGTTAGCGGATCTGAGCGTCATCAGCCAGTGCTGCTATCGGCCATATCTGGTCTTGGGTGTGATGTCCTTGTCTGCTTACATGACTGCTTGACATGAGGGACTCCATCTTGCTCTCTGCACTGCTACAAGAGAGGAAAAAATATTTCACCAAAACAACTGCAAATTCTAGCGATAGATACCAGCAGGACCCGAGATCCTGGGAAGTATCTAGAGGGTGC
The DNA here is from genome assembly GCF_023065955.2 of Ursus arctos. Lineage (NCBI taxonomy): Eukaryota > Metazoa > Chordata > Mammalia > Carnivora > Ursidae > Ursus > Ursus arctos. The sequence continues at coordinate 80,967,301 of NW_026623089.1, read as the reverse complement.
TGCTTCAGGTGCGGTGATGAAATACAAAACTCTACATGGGGTTTTATTGGAATAGGGTCTCTTATGATGCAGATTTTCACTTCCCAACAAGGAAATGTGATGATGGGAGTAATGCACTGCTAGAATGGTTTCTTACCGCTTGTGCAGGAGATCGTCTATGAAAATGAGGTGGAGGTACTAGGAGCCCTGTAGTAGAGTACTGAGGAAGGGGTGAAAGTGTTCAAAGAGCGAGAGACCTGTTAGAATAGATTTATTATGTGATATCAGAGAACTTTCTAGACAATCCTTTCCCCCAGAGGCTCAGAATATGCTTACTCAATAAAGCATTAAAGAATTCCTTAGCCTGAAGAGAATATTACTGTTGAAAATCTCAGCGATAACAATATTCTGTAGGCCAGGATGGCTGATAGGAGATTTGCCAATGAAACTGGTCTTCCAAATGTCAACAGGACTGATAGAATTCCAGAACAGTAGCAAGTAACTGTCCGAAGAAGAGCAGGTACACTTGCTGTAAGAGGAGATAAGACCAGAATGGAAACCAAGAGCTCCTGAGGTCCAAGCCCTTATATCTTTTTGGATTTTGTAGATAGTATATATGCAATGCTGGGGCATACTGCTTCGAGTAAGCTTTATTGAAAGTGAGCTCTTCAGCAGGTTCAAGCTAGAGAAAAGCAGCTCTGCTGCTAGGACCATGTGAACAGGCACATCCCACGGTGCTAGAGCTATCTGGGAGAGGTCAGGATGCTGCCTGGACTCTTTAGGAAGCCCCAGTAAGAGAGCCACAGCATAGACATAGGAATCTGGAGCAAGGCCATGTCACAGCACAAGACTGTTCACCATTCAGAAAGCAGCTCCTGGTTTGGTGGCATCAAACACAATTTCTGATCTCAGATTTTCAGAGGACTATGCAACTAGAGCTGCCTGTCTTGTAAATGGCAGGGTCAGGTCTACAAATTAATGACTTGGATAGGCACAGCAACAATCCATCATGTAATGGAAATAGTACGTTTAGAATCGGGTCAAGAGGTTCTAAAGGCACTAATGAGGACACAAACTGGTGGGCCTTGCCCCTATGTCACCTACCCCATTGCACAGACATCTCTTCCCTAGCTTATTTTTCAGTCCTTTTGCAAGATTACAGCAATCTGATCATGATGAAGAAGGAAACCTGGTTCATAGAAAGACAAGTTCTGTAGGTTGGTGTGATCAGAAAATGATTGTTACTATAAAATAGCCCAAGTCAGAGATGCCCCTTACAGAAGGAAATAAAGGGGAAGTCCTACAGTGGGCAGAGATTTGAAATGGACACATAGCGTAAAGGGAGAAATCACTTGAAAAAAGGAAATATCCTCCTGGGCAGGGGGAAATTGCTCTAGCTAGTTTATCAGGCTTTAAAAAGGCAAGATTGGGAGATTAGAGACAAGGAAGACTGGGAGAGAGTTATGTAGATGGATTCATGGAGTCGGCACAAAGTGTGTGGATCTTCATACTTCCCATCAACGTCCACCAAAAGATACCCTCTACAGTGGAGCAACTGAACAACCTTGTAGGTAAAATGAACTGAGCAGAGGAAGTCATCCGACCTCTGTCCTCAGCCAGCTTCATGCTCGGTGTTTATTTAAATATTTATGATCTGTGAATAATGTAACCTTGGGGGCAGAGTTGGAGGCTACGGATGGTACATGAGCACAAGTGTTAGCAGTGGAGAAGATACTTAAATGGCTGGCTGGTAGAACATGGAGGTGATGACTACCAGTTACATTCTGGGAACTTGTGTCCTTTTTATTATAGACCACTTTTTAAAGGAGCTAAGACCAGCTGTCAATGGGAAGACTTTTGGAGAGAAGGGAGTGGACTTACATGAATGGACCGGAGCCGTACAAGATGTGGGCAGGAGCAGGTGCTGTGGGTGCTCAGTCCCTGCTCCTCAGCACCTGTCTCTAAAGCTGAAGGCTCGACTGAAAACACCTCTGACTGAAGATGTTTTGTTCTGGCCGCAGGAACAAGCTGGGCTTGAGTACAGGGCAAATGGTAAGTGCCAGAGATTTAAATGTGGTAATGGCCCTCAACTAAAGAAATATGGCGACCGATAGATCAAACCCCAGTTACTTTATCACTCATTAAGGAGCCCTCCAAGCCATGAACTCTCTGTTCCCCAGAACTCCCGGTGCTAGTGAGCTCCCACTGCTCAGAGTGGCTTGATAAGGCTTTTTCATGTTCTTCCCTTTCCTTCCTGGGATCGCTGACCAAATAAACCATGAAACCAGTCCCTCCCTCAAGGTCTTCTCAGAGAATCTAACCCAAGACACATACGTGGGCACAACTTATCCTTTATAATTGGAAGAAATATCTATTCTAAATTTCTGTAGAAAGCTTTATTTCATACTTGGGTAATTTATCTATGTCCTGATTTTCCCGTGTAGATACTTGTTTTCCACTACATTCCTTCTCAGTGACATTAGAATAAAAAAGACTTATAATACAAAATAACAGTGTAAGAATTACCAATTATACTCTAGTGTGTCAAAACTGCTACATGGAAAATTCAGATGATAAATATTTATATAAATTTTCCTCAATTTGTTTCTCTTCCAAAGAATGACTTTTTTTGGTGCAAAAGTATTTGCGAGCCTATTAAGTACCATTCTTTAAAGCCATGTTCAATTACAAGGTAATGCAATCAGGTTTTGTGCACAGATATGGAAATGAATGCTTGAATGTTTATATACTTATCTGAAAGCTAAAAAAAAAAAGTCTGTTAGATTACAAGATGTGTCCATAGAGTTAATTTTTTTCTAGTTCAGTCTTCCAAATTACATTTTCACCTCTTGAAAACTTTTTTTGGAGAGAACTTGATAGTATTTATATGTGAGTGGCTCTTCAATTTAATACTTTTAAATGTGCATCTGCCCTCTGTAAAATGAGTAGTTTATTTTATGGAGAGGTAATTAAAATACTGAACATGATTGAAAAGCTCATACTTTTCATGAGTTTATGCAAAATTGGGATTGCAATTAGTTTCAGGACTGTAAACTTAAGTGCCACAGACCATTAAAACTTATGAAATCATGTCAGCTTGACTAAAATTGAGTCGCCAGGGACTAGAAATGAGGCGCTGATGAATTTCACACATAACATTTGAGAAAAGTTGTGAGCCATTAATTTTACATCATATTTTACTAAGCAAATAGAATTACTAATAATGAGGAATAAAAACCATTGATGTTTTGAGCATATGTTGGATTTTGTTAATGAAATCTGACAACTTATTTGAAAAGGCAAAAACTTTGAAATACATGTCCACCAAGTAGTTCTTGTATGCTCAAAGTCAAAATCATTTTCTACTAACCATAGATAATTTGACTTTTGAAAGAAAACATCATTATAATAGTGTGGGGAAAAAGTCTATTCGAGATCATTTTCTGTTTGAACTTGTAAAAACTTTCATATTGTTACTCTTTAACATGGAGTCTTTTCCATCTTGGGCATTTATTTTATTATTTTTTTTAAGATTTTATTTATTTTAGAAAGAGAGATAGAGCAAGAGTGTGCACGTGAGTAGGGAGAGGGTGTGAGGGAGAGAGAGGATCTCTCAGCGGACTCTGTGCTGAGCAGAGCCTGAGGCGGGGCTCGATTTCACAACCCTGAGATCATGACCTGAGCTGAAACGAGGGGTCGGACCCTTAACCAACTGAGCCAACCAGGAGCCCCATCTTGGGATTTTAAATAGTTTTTCTTTCCTATTTTCTTGTTTCCCTATACCTTTCCATAGATTTTGCTTGCAATAAAGGTCAAGGTGGGGTTTTGCTCATCAATGGCTCAGTGGGTTTTTGCCCTCAGTGAGACCTATAGAACATTTTCTCTTTCTCTCAATCCCCTCTTAACTTCATCTTCTTCCTGTAAGTTATAGATTCCATGATTTATAACTTCAACTACCCTCCTGTCATTATTATCCCTCCTTTGCCTCATTTCAATGGCACAGGCACCTGGCACAAGAAACCCGAGGAGAAAATCAGACCACTGAATTAAATTATATCTTAGCATTGACTTGACATCCTTGATGTCTCCTTAGTTAACACCTTTTCCATAATCAAACTCCCCTCTGATCATTGACTGTACCTCTGCTGCCTCTGTTATCTTCCTCAGGATGTGATCTTACCTAGACCCACACAGAAAAATAGAACAGCATTTCTAATCATTTTGTAGTGGCTAGAACTGTTAGTTACTTAGAGGGAAAGTGTATATAACTCATATGCAGAAGATGAAACTAAAGAAGAAACATAATATTTTATATGTAGAGTGTTCTTTTTTTTTTTTTAAAGATTTTATTTATTTATTCGACAGAGATAGAGACAGCCAGAGAGAGAGGGAACACAAGCAGGGGGAGTGGGAGAGGAAGAAGCAGGCTCATAATGGAGGAGCCTGATGTGGGGCTCCATCCCATAACGCTGGATCACGCCCTGAGCCGAAGGCAGACGCTCAACCGCTGTGCCACCCAGGCGCCCCCCTAGAGTGTTCTTATCATGAACTCTTGTTACGACTTTAAAAATCACAGTGTTTCTTAAGGCAACCATTAGCAAAACGTGGCTCTTTTTTTTTAAGATTATTTACTTATTTTTGCAAGAGCAGGAGAGAGAGCAAGAACGCATGAACTGGGGGAAGGGGCAGAGGGAGGAGCAGACTCCCTGCTGAGCAGGGAGCCTGATGCAGGGGCTTGATTCCAGGACCCTGGGATCATGACCTGAGCGAAGGCAGATGCTTAACCAACTGAGCCACCCAAGTGCCCCAAAATGTTGCTCTTGAGATCCTGAAATGTGATGAGGCCAAGCTGAAGTATACTCTAAATGTAAACTAGACCATGGAGTCAGAAACTGTGATATAAGGAATACAAACTAATTATGTGAATGATTTATCTCTTAATTGTTTCAGTGACCAACGCTGGAAGTAAAATCTTCGTAACTCCATTCATATGCTTTGAAATGCACACGTCGATTTTATTCCGTGTTCAAGAGGTAGCAGTAATAGTATACTTGTAGGGAACATTCATTAAGTTGAGCTTCCTTCAATAATTTTTAGATAGATTGGATTTGACCTTATTGAACCGATTAGGGTCCTTTGTACTAGCAATCAGTCATTCATAACCTTAGAAATTGGTTTAGCATTCAGTCCTTTCTTTCCCCTAGAATATAGGCACTTATATTTGAATTGTAATTTCATCTTTGGATATGTTCTGCAAATAGTCCTAAATAAAATGAAATAAACATAAACGTAGTTCAAAGTTATTTGACTCTGATTGAAGATTTCTTTTTTATCAAATACATGCATGTGCACTTCTACTTGGACACCGCCAAACTAAGGTGAAATTAATTATTACTTAATGGGAAGTGTCTTTGAGACATTCTAAAAAAAATGGTCTATATCTACGTGTGTGTGTGTGTGTGTGTACAAACATTAACGTACAGGTATACACACCCATGTGTCTTTTTATGGGTTTGTACTGCACATACTGCTCGAGGACTCGCTGTCTTCATTTTATAATGGAAAAGCATAAATTATTTCAATGTCAGTACACCCACATGTACTTCACTCTGAAGATGACAGCTTCTATTTCCTGAGAGTATTCATGGGAAAATAACACTAAGTGCTATAACCACCAAATTTCAATAGCTCCAAGAGATAGAAACTTAGTGCTGGTCACAGAAAACCCAAATTTTTGTGAATGAGCAGGTGACCCTTCTCTGAGTGTGTTTCAGGGACATAGGCTCTCTCCACCTTGGGACTTTGCCATCCCTGGCGACTCACTGATATGTAGATGCCAATAAACCTCTAGATTATCTTCAAGATGTCATTTTGGATTTTATAAAAGTGTTGAACATTGACACAATATTTACAAAAAAGTGTGAAGTAATAGGAAGTTTAGAAAACTCATAAAGTATAAAGGGGTAAATTTAACCATTATTGTATCTATAATTTACTTCCATACGTAAATATTTAAAGAGAAATTTTTGATGCCATTTTCAACAACATGGATAATGGAGTTCAAAGCATATTTAACATTTCATATATTTCTAGGACTCCAAATTTGACTTTTTCTCTTAAACTTATGATGGGAACATTTCTTCTCTTAATATCATTTGCATTCATGATTTTAATGCATGCTTAACAATCTGCTCTGTGGAGCTAAAATGATTTATTTAATTAATATCCTTTTGGTGGTGATTTAAATTTTATTTAATTTTATTTAAGTTTATTTATTTAAGTTTATTTTCTCTCTACCACTGATAAGAGGAACATCATAAATAATACCCCATGTTCATCATTAATCACATATTATTATTCTAAGTAATTGTTCTATTGGTATGTCTGAGACAAAGCATATACATTTCTTTTCCAACCAACCAACTTCCCTCCCTGTATCTTTTTTCCCCCTCTTTCCCTCCCTGTCTTTTTTTTTCTCTCTCTCTCACCTTTCACAGATGTTTTAGTACCTATTATATCTGAGGCACTGAGGATTAGATCGTGAGATGACATATTTCCTTCTAGAACTGCAGATTTTGCAACCTAATTTTGAAAGCAAAATAAATGTTAACGTCTCAAAGATTGGACCATGTTTTAAGGTTGGTGAGAATGAAGGTGCAGGCACAATTGAAGGTTGTTTGCCTTTTGTTTACTATCAGTTTCACAGTGGAGTGCAAGGGATATGTGTAATTTTAAGACTAGACATATGTAGCTTGGCTTCCTGGTTGCTCCCTTTCATGGAGGCAAGTCTGAGACAGAGCTTCACTTCTGCTGCTGTGCGGAGGACAGATTGGAGGGTGAGGAAGATGACCACTGCTCTATCTAGACATAAGATGATAGCCATGTCTGCAAACTCTCTAACAGTGGAGGTGTTGTAAAGAAAGAATATTGAACACATGTATATTGAAGATAAATAATGGGCTTTGCAGAAGTTTGCGAGGGTACCTCCCACATTTCTGGTTTGACATACTTGGTGGATGGTGGTTCCAACTGCAGAGATAATGAGGATTGAGTTGTGAGTTTAGGAAAGAACATTGAAAGTTCCATTTGGACGTTTTAAATTAAGGTGTCCAGGAGATAGTCAATTGCAGATGCAAAAGAAATCACTGGATATATGAATCTAGACTTCAGATAAGTTGATACACTTATGATAAAATTACGAGAATCATAGCAAATTGTGGATGCTTGACATCATTTAGAAACTGAACATAGGAAAAAGAGCTCAGGATTGCTCCAGGAGAAACTTAGTGCCGTGAGAGAGTAAAGCATGGGGGAACTAACAAATGACACAAGGAAGAAACCAATAAGAAGAAAAAAAACAGCAGGAATCAATGGTTTTATGGAAGTCAAGAGGAAGGAGTGATTGATGGCATCAGTTTTACTAGAAAGTTGAATAAAAAGCAAAGAGACAAGCACTACTGGTTTGGAAGATAAAATTATATCACCTATGATTGTGCAATTGTCATTTTCAGTGCTTCATTACAATGCATGATTGAAAACTCTACTAATGTCAGCTTTTCTATAATGAGACAAAAAACCAGGCAAGGCAAGACTTCTACACACAAGAAGTGGAAGGTAAGTTTTTGGACCATGAATGCAATAATTGTAGTAAGACCCAATATTTGGGTGCATATTAATATTTCCTATGATATTACTGAGGCCATCTATTCTCAGAGAGTATGTGGCTTTGCACTTAGATACAAAGAATGGTTTTCTGACATGAAAGGATGGCCAAAAATTTTGAATGATTTATGGGTCAATGAAGCAATTAGCTCCCATGATTTAATGTATAATGAACTATGTTAAGTTTCTTCTCTACCCCAAACCCCACCATCAGACGTTTGAAGGTATTTGAGAAACACGTGGGGGGGGATGTTAAAACATGGGAAATGGTGTTGAGCAAAAACAACATTCTAGATATCCTAATATGGTGAGCAGGACTTAGGTTTATAAGATAGCCATTTAGTTAATTATTCAAGCTAGTGAATATGTCCTACTAACTTCACTAAAACATAGGACATTTCTGAAATATTGTAATTTACTTAATTATCCAAACTGCAAGGAAATATCTTGCATTTTTGTTGAAATTTTTCTACCATTTTTCAGGATTAGTCTCTGATAAAGAAATAAAGTAAAAAAAAAAAAAAAGTTAAGCAGGCCAACTCAACATGAAGAAGGATCTATCTGTAATTTGGGGAAAAAATTATAAGGCACCTCTAATTTGGGCAATTTAAAAGTGTATGAAAACGCCATCTACAGTATACTCATGATTTGGTCTGCAATATGTCTCAGAACTTGACTTCAGTAGTCCAGGTATCATTACAACCCCAGGGTTGTTGGTTTCCCGTTCTTGAGTCTGACACCGTGAGTGAGTGATATATAAAATAATCATAATGACAATCAATCACTTCACTGAACCTTGGACTCTTTTCTACAGAGAGAAGAAATTACAATCTCTTATTTAGAAATTCTTAAATAGATGAAACCAGATTTCTATTTTTGTTCACATTTTTCTCCAGATATTATATATCATTTGACATATTTAAAATTCAAATACCTCTTAACAATCCCTCAGCCTAAGACTGCCCATTGCTTCCCGCTCTACCAGAAGCTGAGTGATTACAGCCCCCTGCTCAACTTAGCAGGGCACGCATTGTTAATAGTGTTCTCTGGTAACTGAGAGCCTGGGAGAATCAATCCTAGGGGAGTCTTTAAGCCATTTGATCCTGAAGAGCTTGGTTCTATGACTAACCAATTGGTGAAAGCAGGTATTCTTTCCTGTGGAGAGAAACACAAATTTTTCTAACTACATAACTATCCTTGACCATTTCAAAACCAAGCACGCATTTTGGGGTAGAACAATAATAGCTTTGAATATCAAGGAGTACTAAGACCAGTCATCGCTGTAGCTTACATCCTTTAGATTGAAAGAATTTGTAATTTCTGGAAATCAGATCTGTATTAACACAGTTATAAAAACCTTGAGTCCTTTTATGATAAAATCCAGGGAAAAGTAACAATCCTGGAACAAAAAAAAAACAAAAAACTCCACTCAAATTGCTCTCATCACTGCTACTAGAAATGTCTTCACGGATGACTCTCATGGCACCTTTGTGCCTTTAACTTTCCTGGACTGCTTGACAGCATTTGACACTACTGTTCTCTTCAAAACTTTCTTTTCTCTCAAAAAAATCTATACCTCATCCCTTCTTCTCTATTTCAATTAATTATGTGGATTTCTCCACCGATAAAATAGGACTTGCATGAATACCTTCCTCTCTCACATTTCCCACATCATATCATGTTCATTATACCGCCTAACTAGGTCTAAAATATATCTGCTACTCTCAATCCCTAGTATCACAGACTATGCTATTATAACTGCCAAGTTGATCTTGTTGCATTTAATATGGCCTACCCTTCAATCTGCTGCCAGAAAGATCTTTAACAAAATCACATCTGATGAACTTAGCGCCTGCTTATAACACTCTGATGGCTTTTCATTTCCTTTGGAAGGGAAATATCCTACACGTGACATTTACAGCCTCTATTTTCACCTCTGATTAGCTGCTCAAATTCTCACCACTCCTCCTTTGTACTCTCTAGCATTCTATTCTGAAATTCTTTGATTCTCCAAAATGCGATAAGCTCTGTCTTAAGACTGAATGTATCGTATCCCTGCCTATAACATTTTTCATCTCCATTTTTAAGTTTTTTTTTAAATATTCAGATATCAAGTAATAGGCAGTAATATTCAGTTCCTTAGAGAGGGCTTATAAGATCACTCAGACAAGGTGAAATATTGTTTCTCTTGACTTGAACCCATCACACATGGCATTATTTGGTACTCTCTTCTCCATTGCAACAGCTGAAAGCTGGAAATAACTTAGATGTCCTTCAATTAATGAAAGGATAAACAAACTCTGGTATATCCACACCATCGAATACCAGTAAGCAATAATGAAAAAGAAACTTAAGTATGCAACATCTTTCTGATGATGGATATGTTCTGTATCTTGAATATCTTAGTTTCATTATCCCAGTTATGACATTGTCCTATAGTCTTGTTAGATGTTATCATTGGGGGAACTTGAGGAAAGACTACGTGGAATCTCTCTGCATCATTTCTTACAACTGAATGTGAGTCCATAGCTATCTCAAAATAAAAAGCTTAACTTAAGAAATTGAAATAATGGCATTTTCAGACATGTATAAAACTTCCCACCTACTGAAAGCCTATTAAAATAGACTATAAGAAAAATAATTTTTAAAAAACTCTAATAGGTTGTGCTCCAGACAAGAGAAATCTAGAAAAAAAAAGGTAAGATAAATAAAGTATCAGAGCTTAGGTTAGAATAAATTTTACCACATTCTAAAAATTCTTTGAAGCTAGCATATTGTTTATACCAAATCAAGAAAAAGACAGCAGTAATAAAAAGGAAAGCTAATGAGTCTATGACAGTCTTATTCATCAGAGTATAAAGTATATTAACCCAAACTGAAGTATTAACAAATAAAATCTAGCAGTATATTAAAAGAGCAATATGCCAAGATTAAGCATTCCAGGTGTGGAAGAAGAAAAACAGCATTAGAAAATTTAATTTAATTCATTATAGATATGTGAAGAAGAAAAATCACATTCCAAAATGTATTTCACACAAATGTCAGCACATTTTTGTTATACTTAAAAGTGATCTTAATAGCGAAAAAAAAAAGAAAAAGAAAAAAAGAAATGAACTAAAAAGAGTTAATGATACCTATCCATCTTCCAGAAACCAACACTAATGATTATATTGAATGATAAAATCATAGTTCCCATGTTTGATTCCTAGTTTTAATGCAACTAGCTTTACCTATTACTGTGCAAAATTATGGTAAAATTTCAGTAAAAATTGCAAGATGCTGTATAGCGATTAGAAACGAAAAGACATGAATTGTAATTTGTGGATGATAGCATTTTCTACACGAAACAAAACAAAAGGATAAAATGACAATTCAGAATAATCATTGAAAAGTTTTCCTGAAGAAAGCTAAAAAATCAGCAGGGCACCTGGGTGGCACAGTCGTTAATCCTCTGCCTTTGGCTCAGGGCATGATCCCAGGGTCCTGGGATCGAGCCCCACATCAGGCTCCTCCGCTGGGAGCCTGCTTCTTCCTCTCCCACTCCCCCTGCTTGTGTTCCCTCTCTCGCTGGCTGTCTCTATCTCTGTCAAATAAATAAATAAAATCTTAAAAAAAAAAAAAACTAAAAAATCAGCAACTCTTCTTAGATTTATCAGAGAAGTGAGGTCATAGGGCAAATCACTGTCCAAATACTGGAGAAACAGACAGGCAGATACTCAGAAAATCAAAACTTCCTGTAGCGGAAGCTCAAGAGCAGAAATCTTCATTGGAAATGCTAGGCTAAAAAAGCCTGAATATAATTGACAATTTGCTAGAGGCTCGGATTGATCAAGTATCAGAACTAAAAACTGCACAGAATCACAGAAGGCTGAGACCTAATTACAGGATCAAAGAACACTTTCCCTCTGCCCGCACTTTATCATCTTATTACTAAAGACCTATTTACGAGTTTCTTTTACCCAGTACATCATGTCCCCCTTTCAACAAAAAGCTATACGTCATACTAACTGGCAAAAAAAACCACAGTTTGAAGACACTGAAAAAACATCAGAACCGGATTTATTTATGGCAGGAATGTTGTAATTATTAGGTCAGTTATTTAAAAAATAGCCCAAGACCTATGACTGTTATGCTAAGAGATTTAATGGAGAAAGTACACAATATGCAAGAACAAATAAATAATTTAGGTAGAGAAGTAGAAATTCTAAGAAAGAATCAGAAGAAGAGAAAATGTTAAAAGATCAATAATACTCTATAAAATCAATAAACTGTAATACTGCTGACGGACTCATTAGCTGATTATGACTGAAGAGAGAATCTCTGAATTTGAGGATATGGCAATAGAAACTTCCAAAACTGAAAAGCGAAAAGAAAAAAGAGTGAAATAAATAGAACAGAAATGTGCAAGAAATGTGAGACAACTACAAAAGTTAACATATACATAAGGAGAACATCAGGGGAAGAAGGGGCGAAAGGGACAGAGCCAATATTTGAAGCAATAATGACTGAGAATTAATGTCAGACGACAAATCACAGATCCAGAAAGCTTAAGGAACACCAAACAGGAGAAATGCCAAAAAACACAACACTAGACATACCATATTCAAACTTCAAAAAAAGCAAAAGTAAAGAAAAAATTTCCTGAAATAAGCCCAAGGGGGGGGAAATACCTTATGTATATAGGTGTTACAGAAGAGAAAAGACAACAATTACAGCTGACCAATATTCAGAAACCACTCAAGCAAGAGAAGAGTAGAATAAAATGTTTAGTGTTGGCAAAAAAGCCCCACCAACCTGGAATTCTGTACCTTGATATCTGATCCTTCATAAGTGAAAGGAAATCAACTTTCTCAGGAAAATAAATATTGTGGGAATTTGCTGTCAGTGGGCCTACCCTGCAAGATATATTAAAATAAATTATTCAGAAAAGAAAGATGTTATAAGTCAGAAATCTGGATTTACATAAAGAAAAGATAATCGAAGAATGAATCGGTGAAGATAAAATAAAAACTTTATTTTTCTTATTCTTAATTGATCTCACAGGTAACTATTTGTTCAAATAATAGCAATGACGGGTTCAGATAGGTAGATAGATGATAGATAGCGCTATCCATACAGATATACATAGACACACATATATATGCCTCTCTCTGCTCATATGTAAGTGAAATGAATAACAGCAATGGTACAAGAGACAGGAGGGAGGAATTAGAAATAGTTTGCCATTGGGGCATCTGGGTGTCCAGTCAGTTGAGTGTCCAACTTTTGGACTGTAGGGGTCCAAATCCTACAGTCCCCACCATTGTGGGGTTGTGGGATTGAGCCCCATGCTGGGCCCTGTGCTAAGTGGGGAGCCTGAATATTTTCTCTCTCTCTCTCTCTCTCCCTCTGCACCTCCCCCCACTAAAATAAATAAATAAATAAATCTTTTATATATATAATATATATATGTAATATATATATATATAATCTCAAAAAAGAAATTTTTTTAAAGAAATAATTAAGGTTAAATTAAGTCATTAGAGTGAGTCCTAATCCGGTGTGACTGACGTCCTCATCTGAAGAGGAACACCTACAGAGGGAAGACCATCATGCAGGGAAGAGCCAGAAGGTCGCTGTTTGTAAGCCAAGGGAAGAGGCCTCAGAAAATAAACCTGCCCAATCTTCATCTTCATCTTCTAGTCTCAGGCTGTGAGCAAATAAATCTCTGTTGTTTAAACCGCCCAGTCTGTGGTACTGTGTTTGGGCAGCCCTAGCGAACTAATACAAAAAACTAAGATTTAGGGGTGCCTGGGTGGCTCAGTCATTAAGCGTCTGCCTGTGGCTCAGGTCATGACCTCGGGGTCCTGGGATTGAGTCCCACATCAGGCTCCCTGCTTGGCGGGGAGCCTGCTTCACCCTCTCCCACTCCCCCTGCTTGTGTTCCCTCTACGTCTCTCTCTCTCTGTCAAATAAATAAATAAAATCTTTAAAAAAAAAAATCCCAACAACTAAGATTTTAAGAAAGCAAATTATAGTATTTTTCAACTAAAAATTCATATTTGCTGAGGAAGACATGAGTAATATCTAAAGGAATCTACAGACTACTTATATAAATATTAAAAATTTCTGTGTCATGAAAGAAAAATGTAAGAAAAAAATCACAGAATTTTATACTAAAGCTGCAGAGAATTAGTATTCTATTGATAAAAGGAGTCCTTAAAATTGCCAATATTGTTAAGACCAGCACTGAAATTACTTATGGTGTATGTATGGAGGAAATATTATGCAGGCATTCAAAATCATATATATACACATAATTTCCTAAGCTTTGCGTATTTTATTATTTTTATGACCCGACTGGGTTCTATTTGATATGTTTTATGTGTTTAACAAGAACAGAAGCCAGTTTTATTTTTTTTTTTTTGTAAGAGTTTATTGATTTATTTGAGAGAGAGTGAAAGCAAGTGAGAGCACAGGGAGAGGGAGAAGGAGAAGCAGACTCCTGACTGAGCAGAAAGCCTGATGTAGAGCTCAATCCCAGGCACCTTGGGATCATGACCTGAGCCGAAGACAGACGCTTAACCCACGGAGCCACCCAAGCACCCCCAGAAGTCAGTTTTAATGAATGCTTTGTAAGCTGCTTATAGTAAGGAGGAGACACAAAAGTTTGGATAGATCAACTGTTAAGCAATCTATTTAATTTTTCTTTTACTTGCCAAGATTGAGAACTTTTTTCCCCTAATAACATGACAAATCAACATTTAAAACTTCTCCTCTTTCCTAGGTCATATATACCAATAGTAACTAATAGTACAAATTTAACAACATCTATTTCAAATGATGTTTTATAATGAAAAATAACGATTTAGTTCTAATGAATAGTTACCAAAAGTAATGTATATGCAAATTATTTTCTTTATAAAATACCATCAATATTATTTTATTTTTTATTTACTCAAGAATGAATTAAACACTAACAGAGAGAATCATTAAGTTGAAAATTCTTTGCAGATACTACTTTATTTTGGAATATTTTCAATTCTCAAATTTGGCGTAAGCAAAAGCACATGATTGGAAATTCCAGATTCCAAATTCTTAACCAGATGTAAGATGAAAACAAAATAACTAAACACCACCCAAGTGAGCAAAACAAAAACCACATAAACCCAGAGATGATCAAATTATTTATCTCTATAAAAAGAGACTCCAACTCATCTCAAAGAAGGGTGTTAATTTTATAAATTAAGATCTAAACCAAAACATTCTAAGCTTGCCCCAAGATATCTCATTGTTTCCACTATTATAATTGGATTATCCTTTGTACTTTATGTTCAGATTAAAGGAAATAGAGCATTTGGTTTAGTATATTTTGTAAGGAACTAATTATATATATGTAATATATTTATTTGTATATATAATAAATATATATATTTAGCATATATAATTGATTTTTCCTTAATACGATTTTTCTCTTAATTTTTCTCTCCATGAAACAACCTTCATCACCATTTTCTAGTATATGATGGTGCTATGTTTTTGTTTATCAATGTGTATAGGAAAAAATGTCATTGCCTTGAGGCCTTTTTATACATAGAAGTTTAAAATACTGAGCATGTTTAATTATAAGATATTTATTATGCAACTTATATTTCCTTCTTTCCTTTCCATTTCATATAATAACAAAGCAAATATATCCAGACAGTAAAAGAAAAATCCCTTATCATGGTGTATAAAATATGTGCAGCATATAAAAATGATACAAATGATGTGTGGATTTGGATATTACAAAGTGTCAACAGGAATGAAAATATTTGATACTTGGATACAAAATTAAGACTAGATGGACCCCTCTTGGCCAATAGATTGAAAAGGAGTTTGGAAAATTTATGGTTGAAAAAAAAGTTTAGAATGACTCCTAAGTCTTCAGGTTATGCAGTCGGTTAGTTACCAGGGTCATTTACAAGATCAGGAGATGCGGGTCAGGCAGGAGGTGGCTATGCTTCTGCTGAGCTCAAAATTGGGTAATTTCTTGGTTCTCTAGGAGCGCTCCATAATTTAAAAAAAAAAAAATCCCACCTGAGGTTCTCGAGAACCTTCTCCCCTCTATGTGTTTTCACACACTAACTCACTCAATCACACCCCAATTCCCAAATAATAAAAAGAAAACATGACATAGTGAAAAAAGAAAGAAAGAATGAGAGGAAGAAAAGGAAAGAAGGAGAGAAAGAAACCAAGAAACAAAAACATAGTGAGAATTTTGACTGTGCCCTTAGAAAGATGAAATTTATTTCTCTGCCCAAAAGGGTATTTTCTATCTTGGGGGAAGTTGAGTGTCCCAGAAGGAAGATGATAATTCAAATAGTAATTTTAAAGGCTTTTTCCTCCGTCTATCTCCTAGCACTCCAAATCATTAAATTCTATGTTAAATCCATCTGTATTTATGGCTTCCAATAAAATATAAGCAGTATAAACATTTTATCTGCCACATCCCAAGATTTAGAGTGACTTCTAAAATGTACATGTCATGTCCTACAGTAGTTCACAAAAATGCCCATTTGCTCACAAGTAGAAAGTGTCCCAATAAAAACTGAATAGAGTAAGTGGGTTTACTTTCCCCAAAAGTCTTTTAAAGTTCCTTTGGAAAGAGTACCTCCTAATTAGCATTTCAATGGTTTCTGTTTGAAACAAAGCAGTTCATAGCAACTTTCATATTGAAAGCTTTAGGAATTCCTAATTTATACACAGACAGCTGAGACAAGGTTGTCATACCCGAGCAATCTCAGTGGAGCTTGTGAGTTACAGGGCTGTCACTTGTGCTTTACTGAGATTTCAAAGTGCTACACCAGGTTATGGGAGAACTGTCATGTGCAAGAGAGATGCTCTCTGAACCAAGGGAAAGACAAGGAAATAAGCTCATCTGCTCTTACTCCAAAACTCCCTTTTCTCTCCAACTCATCTGTATTAAAAAAAAAAAATTATAAAGATTTGATTTTTTTCGACAGAGAGAGAGAGTGTGCACGCACAAGCAGGGGGAGTGGCAGAGGGAGAGGGAGAAGCAGGCTCCCCACTGAGCAGAGAGCCCGATGCGGGACTCGATCCCAGGACCCCCAGACCATGACGTGAGCTGAAAGCAGACACTTCACTGACTGAGCCACCCAGGCATCACTCTGCAGCTCATCTTTATAACCCAGCTCTCAGTACCTGAAACAAGCAGGAGCTCCATAAATGAGATTGAACTAAGGAAGACTGGACCGAGTTGACAAAACCGGAGACACCAAAAACCCAGAGATCCACCAAAACACAGAAGCTGTAGGACTTCTGGCTGCACACAGCACCAGTGGCCAAGAAGTTACATCTGGTAACATTTGATGAGGCCATGTGGCCCTGGACAAAGAGTGCCCTGTTTTGAACCCCAGCTCCATCACTCCTGTGACCTTTGGCAAGTCATCTAAACTCCCTGAATCTCACTATTCTCCCTGATGTGAGAGGAAGAAAAGGAAAGTGAATTTTCCAATTGACATCATTCAGGCGTGAGATTTTATTTCAGACTTTTTGCTTATAAAATTATTCTTTCTAAATCATTGAAGAAATTGGAGGACTTGATGGAAGCTTCACTTCAAATATGTTAAAGCATAATGACCATGGTAGAGCCTGCAAAATTTGTTATTTTGAAACTGCAAAAGTTGCTTTTGAATGACTTTATGGCAGAGAATCACTATCACCGTGTTCTCTTTCGAGCAGTTGCTCCCAAATTCAGAAACCAAGACCTTGGAAACTCTAGGAAGAATATACAGATATTCCTCTCAACCTAATAATGGATATAAATGTATGAAAATAAATTGGATCAGGTTAGAAATAAAAATACACACACACACACACACACACACACACACACACACACACACATATATATATATATATTCAAAATAGGCTTGAAATCAGAAAGAGAAGCAATATTAGTCTACTGTTCTGATGGGATTGCCCGGTAGGGTTGCACTGTCAGAGCACATAAGAGATGACATTGAACCCTAGCACAGAAGATGACAGTGAAGGTAATCATGAGAGCGGGTGAGACAGGATTATACTCTTGGCCCACCCTGAGAAGCGGAATGAGGGTCTTCCTGAGTTGTACATCTATTTGAGAGCAGGGTGGAGAAGCTGCCTCTATATGGAGTAAGCATTATTAAGACTGTTCAAAACAGATAGATTATGGCTGAGCCCTGAGGGATCCAAGATCAAATCTTTATTTGACTCTAAATTTATCTGGGCTCTAATGTAATTTTGTTGTTTTCTTCAAATCTTTAGGAAATTAACTGTTATAGCCAGGTATAATTTCTACTATGGTTAATAGTTACCTCTGGGTCAGAGAGGTAAAAGAAAGCGGACCACTCCTCGCCTCATTCCTCTGCCCTACCCACTACACTCCCATCCCAAGCAAGCGGTAACAGCACAGAGGTTAAAGGTCCCAGAGTGACAGATTATCATATTATGTAATGTCATAAGCAATTGTCACCCATATGAGCCAGGGAATGGATGAAGCGTGAACTGATAACGTAGAAGATGTGAAGCCATCACATACTAAAGATGAGCAGACATCAAAATAAGGACTTTCAATCATACTATGTATTCCGTCTAAAACTTGTTATATGAATTTTACGCTACAATTAATCATCAAGTTACGTTCCCCAACATTCCTAGATTCTTTCCTGTGATTCCAGGGTAGTTATTTTCTGCCACAATATCTTCAAATGCAGAATGAGGGTGCCAAGCAGAGCCCCATTATTTCTTAGCATTCCATTTTGGAGTCTCTTAGGTAAATTCTACTAAAAGTAACACAGACCTTGTTTAATGAAACTGTTAATTAGTTATTCCCCCAAATGAAAACTTCAAGTATTCTCTACAAAATTAATCTCCTTTTTCTAAATTTTGGAATTAAATGACAAATAGGTAAGTTTTTTCTCCTGCTTGCACTCTGGCTCAAAACACCATCCAGAATATAAAGTTAGTATCTCAAAATTTTCAGAATACTGATCTTTTCCAGGTTTATGTACCTCACATATGTATGGATGCATTTGGTACCAAGGTTTGATGGACTCCTCTCAATCTTGTATGTTACACATATCCATTCCTCAGTTCCTTGTGAGTACTTATGTTCCCTTTCATTTGCTAAAAGTTGGAAAAGCATAGGGACACATTAAAGGACTTCACTTTCGCAAGAATGACTATAGAATATCTTAAGATAGTTAAGAGTACTTTATCCAATGCCTTCCTAGGCCTCCTGACTTGTTTTCCTAGGTTGGTATCTCTAACTAAGCTGATATCTTTAACAAAAAAAAAAACAAAAACAAAAAACAAAAAACAAAAAAACGGATCAATTTATTAGGTGACTCTGATATTTAAGGATATTCTAGAAATGGTGCTAATTATTTCCATTGTTTCCATTTTCAACTCCCACCAAAATGCAGACAGGTCTCTTTGGAGAATCTCCCTCAGTGGGTGGAAGTGACTCTCACCCCTCAGGGACTATGAGGTCGAACCTGTTGACCTCATTTTTTGTTGTTTCATTTGTTCCAACTGGAAAAACACATTACAATCTGCCTGGAACTCAAAGGAAGATAACTGCATAATAAAGGATTTAGGAAATCAAAATTGAACCAAAAATGAGGCACCCCAACACACCCATCAGAATGACTAAAATTTAAAAATATAACAATTCCAAATGTTGACTAAAATGAGAATTATAAGAAACAAATTATGAATATCTCTTAGTCTGAAGATGAGAATAGACAAGAATATAACTCCTTTGGAAAAAATTACTTTAAAGATACGCATACACTTACTATATGTCCCAGTAATTCCACTTACAGGTATTTACTCAGAGATACTGTATGTCTGCACAAAGATTCACAAAATTGCTCATAGCAGTTTTATTCATAACAACAAAAATTGGAAATAATTCAAATTTTCATCAACAGATGAATGGATAAATTGTGTTGAAATTTTGTTCACAATAAAAATGAACAATACTTACATCCACTACAATGTGAATCTTGAAAAAAATCATGCTAAAAGATACTAGATACAAAATAGAACCTCTGATAAATACCATTCATATGAAATTTAGAGGAGAAATAATTTATAATGGCAGAAAGCAAATCTTTGGTTCTCTGTTCCCGGGGGAATTAATTGACTTCATAGAGGCTAAGAACAATGTTTTTGAAAGTCATGGAAATGCTCTGTATCTTTTCTGTGATGGTGATTGCATGAGTGTACACATTGAAAATGGGGTACGTGTTATTGTATGTAAATTATGCCCAAACATACATGCAATTATCTGATTTTCAAAGAAAGAGCTGGCCTTTTTTGTCTGAAATGTTTGCATCTGCTTTTCCATCATCATCTCTAACAAAGAAATCAAGCAATCACGAAGCCAATCATGTCAACTCAACTTGAATGCCATGATCATTCGTAATTGGAAATCAGCATTCTCAGGCATCACTAACTTGGAAAAAATTGACACTTGTATGAACATATCATCTACAGTTTACACATAATTTGGTTTTAATTTTGTTTGTAATATGTGCTGGAATTTGACATTAGGACTCAAAATGTGACTTTAACCTTAGATTTATTTGTTTACTCTGTCTCATTTTAACACCATGAGTGAATACAAGCTAGAGGTAAAAAAAAAAAAAAAGAAAATCAATCACTTCAAAACTTAAGCTCTTCCCCTACACAGAGAAGAAATTAAAACTCTTATTATGAAATTCTTATGTAAGTGAATCTGGAGTTTTTGTTGTTGTTGTTCATATTTTTTCTAGCTGTTATTACAATAAAAAATACGTAAAACGTGCATGCCTCTTAGTCATCCCCAGGCTGAGACTGGCCATTGCTAGTGACCTCCCCGATACTGCAGGGGTAGAGCTACATGCCCAACAGAAAACAAACGTATAAAATACATATTATAGGTGCAGAATTTCAAATGGCTGCACATTTCCAAATTTATTAACTGAATATTCCTAAATTAAATGCTTAATGTTTAACCAACTAAATCCACCTCCATAAGGAACTTGACCAGGTGTTTGCCCCCAGTCCCACGCTTCGGCCGGACGGACACGCTCTTGGTCTCACTGTCCCCTTTCCTCTGAATCTTGGCTTTCACTCCAGCTCCTTCAACGGCTCACATGTTGAAGAAATCTGAAAGAATCCTCCTTGACAGGAAACTACGATAATGAGACATCACAGATATCCAGTTTGCATTTTTATTTTTTTCCTGTTTTTTATTACCAGAAACATTTGCAAGAATTTAGAAAAATTGTCTCAGAAAAATCATTTGTTCTTGCTGCCGCTTCCCTAACTGCTTTCATGCGGAGTGGCAACATAATTGGTAGCTTGGAGGAGATTCCTAATGTCATGAATGGGGTGTTACCACTGCAGAAGAGGTGAAAAACAAAATGCAGAAGTGAATGAAAAGAGCTAATTTGGCACATAAGTACACACACACACACACACACACACACACACACACACATACTGGTCTGGTGCTCTGGGAGAGGAAGGCCAGATAAACTAAACTAAAACTCAACGTTTTAGTAAAATTATTGTTTTAGTGAAATTATTTTTAAAGGCATATCAGTTTTTGTGCTATAGCTGCATAATGTTATAGTATGCTGTTTTCTGAAGTCTATAAGAAGATATTTAAGTATTTCCTGATTGATTAATGATGTGCTAAATATTCTCATGATTGAAGTACCGTTGATGTACCATGTTATATTGATTTCCCCTGTACTAGATGGTACCTGACAATTCTATAAATATTCTTCCTTTTGACCAATCTAAGATTATTTTTTAAAATTTAAAAAGATTTTATTTATTCATGTATTTTAAAGAGAGAGAGAGAGTGGGGGGAGGAGCAGAGGGAGAGAGACAAGCAGACTCTGCGCTGAGCGCGAAGATGAGCGGGATGGGGTGGGGCTCGATCCCACAACCCTGAGATCATCACCAGAGCCGAAATCAAGAGTTGGATGCTTAACCAGCAGAGCCACCCAGGCACCCCCTCTGATCTAAGATTATTTTTAAAGACATCTTTGTGGAGAAAAATACACCTTTTTTTTTCTTTTTTTAGATGTTTTCTTAATTAAATGAGATTTTGGAAATTTGAAGTAATGATTAAACCAATACTTAAAAATGGCTCTTCTTTTTTAGTACAGAATTCTACCCTGATGGATTCCTAAAGGTGTTTGGATCACTACCTTCAGATAGCATGAATTTAACCAGAAACTTAAACATCGTTATCATGGATAATGAGAAAAGTTTTTAGTTGAGCAGCATGGTATTAGTAATTTATATATTCACTGAGTAAACAGTCATTAAAATAAAAACAAATAAATGTTAGGCGGAGAGATCGATTTCTAAGCATTAATTATATGCAAATGTATTAAATATAAAGTATGCCATTATTACCTACACATGTCACTAGTACTCGCTCCCAGAATATTATTAGGCCAGTGATTACACTGCAGACTGAAAGATGGCAGACCCTTTTACTCTCGTTTATTGTTTTTTTCGCACTGTCCAGCACAGATCCTACCTATAGTAGATAATCGACCAATATTTTGTGAATGAACAAATGGATATAATGTAAGATTTATGATTCTATACATTTAAAATTTTGAGGTATGATATTTCCATGAAGAGTATGGTTTTAAATTTTGTATATTTTGTGATAATCATTTTATGTTCCAAAAGTATTCTCGAGTCTAGTAAATTTTATGTCAGCGCAACTAATCCTTGCATTTGACAAATAGAACTTTCCTACATAAGTTGCAAAAGGGAGAAAGAAAAACAGAAAAAGAAATGTATAAAATAAACACATATGGTTTAAAGCATTCGAGTAAAATGACTATCTTCACCATATGCCTTAAAAAATGCTTTATTGGAAGGGAATTATATTGGATTGTTCTTTATAAGATATATCCACATTAATGCATTTTATTGTAGTTTATTCATCATAACTGCAATATAAAATTCCTTTGCATTGGGGCACCTGGGTGGCGCAGTCAGTTAAGCATCTGACTCTTGGTTTCAGCTCAGGTCTCCAGCCATGATCTCAGGATCTTGAGATCCAGCCCTGTGCTGAGCTCCTTGCTGAGTGCGGGGTCTGCTTAGAACGTGACTGCAGTAACATAAAAAGAAATTTTAAAAAGAAAAGATTCTGACTAATGTAGCAAAACTGCTAATTGCACAAAGAAAAAAATATGGGAAAAAGTTTGTGTTTATCTAATGTAGTTATTTTTTATCGGTAATGTATATCTAATCTATATACACACATATATGTATGCCTTTCAATAACATGTGATATATGTTGATATGCAATTTGCTTCTACCATTTGAAAATATATCTTGAGAGGACTTCCATTTTAAATGTATAGATATTTTGCATTTTTCTGAGTAGCTTCATGGTTTTTCATAGCATAGATTTTCTTTTTTTTTTAAGTTTTTCTTTGAATTCCAGTTACTTAACTTACAGTGTAATATTAGATTCAGCTGTACAATACAGTGATTCAACACTTCCATACAACACCCAGTGCTCATCATGACAAGTGCCCACCTTCACCCCATCCCCTATTTCACCCATCCCCCACCCACCTCCCCTCTGATAACCATCAGTTTGCTCTCTACAGAGAACTGTTTTTTGGTTTGCCTCTCTCTCTCTCTCTCTCTCTCTCTCTCTCTCTCTATATATATATATATATATATATATTTCCCCTTTGCTCATTTTTTGTTTGTTGCCCAGATTCCAGATATGAATGAAATCACATGGTATTTGTCTTTCTCTGACTGATTTATTTCCCTTAGCATTATACTCTAGCTCCATTCATGTCATTGCAAATGGCAAGATTTCATTCTTTTGTGCAGCTGAGTAATACTCCATTGTGTATATATGTACCATATCTTCTTTATCAATTCATCAATCAATGGGCACTTAGGCTGTTTCCATAATTTGGCTATTGTAGATAATGCTGCTATAAACATTGGGGTATATGTATCCCTTTGAATTAGTATTTTTATATTCTTTGGATAAATAACTAATAGTACAAGTGCTGAATGGTAGGGTATTTCTATTTCTAACTTTTTAAAAAAAATCTTTTTGAGGAAACTCCATACTCTTTTCCAGAGTGGCTACACCAGTTTGCATTCCTACCAAGAGGGTTCCTCTTTCTCCACACCCTTGCCAAATCTGTTTTTACTTTTGTTATTAATTTTAGCCATTCTGACAGGTGTGAGTTGATATCTCATTGCGGTTTTGATTTGTATTTCCCTGATGATCAGTGATGTTGGGCATCTTTTCATGTGTCTGTTGCAGAGTGTGGATTTTCTATAATTTATTCAATCCTTCACTTGCTCATGGACTTCTCTTTTTCTATTTTTGTTTGGAAGTTCTCTTACCAACTATGATGCTGTGAGTATCTTTATATATACCTCTTTCTGCACAAATTAGCATTTATGGAGGATAGATTCCTAGATATACAGAATTACCATATACGAAGACATATTAGTTTCCTTACTCTGGTAATTCTAAAATAACTTCTAAAATATTTTACCAATTCACACAATCACCCACAACTCCTAATCTTCTGACAGACTCCCATTTTTGTCTGTTTGGATACAATGAATCTCACTATTTGGAATCGGTTTTTATATTTATTCCTGAATGGCTGTCTATATTGTAGGTATTTATCAGTTTTTTATTGTACAGTTTCCAAATGTGCTTCTCTAGGTTGCCACTTTATCTAATCTGTGTCTATATTTTGGTGGTCAATTCCACTGAAGATATGAGTATCTTTGCCCATGAGATGAGGCCCAAGGAGCAAAAACGCCCCCATGAAGATTTGTAGACAGGTTTTCATGTGGACATAATTTCCATTGATCTGGAATAGACATCCATGAGTGTGATTCCTGGCTCATACGGTAGCTACATGTTTTGCTTTATAAGAAAGTGCCAAATTGGGTCCCAGGGTGGCTGTACCGTTTTACATTCCCACCTACAAACACTGTGAGATCTAGCTTTCTACATCCTCACCAGAAGATAGTGTTGTCGCTGTTTTGTATTTCAGCCATTTTGGTAGGTGTGCCGTGATATCATTGCATTTTTTATTTTTATTTCCTCAATGACTAATGATGGGAAACAATATTTTCACATGCTTATTTGCCATCTGGATATCCTCTTTGGAGATATATCTGCTCATGGTTTTTGGTTTTGTTTTTGTTTTTTGCTCATTTTCTAATTGATATGTTCGTATTTTGAGTTTTGAGAGTTTCAAAAAATATTCTAAATACAAGTCCTTTGTCAGATATGTGCTTTACCAATATTTCTCCCAGTTTAGAGATTATTTTTTAATCCCCTTCACACGGACTATCACAGAGGAAAATAATTGAATTTTGAGAAGGTGCTATTTATTAACTTTTCATGTTATTGGTTAAATGCCTTTAATAATAAAATATTCATGTTTGTTATGAAAATTTTACTAAGTATGTAATGCTGACCCAAATGTATCTGCTATCAGTATTTTAAGATATTTTTTCATTGTTTTCTTGAATCTGTCCGTTTGTTTCCAGAAGATCTTAGAAATATCTCTTTATCTTTAACGTCCTTAAATATCCTTACAATTCATCTAGACACAAAGATCTTTTTTATTTTAAAAAACATTGCTAAATACTTGATAATTAATCTAAGTATTTACGAATTTATTGGGTTTTCTTGAATGTATGTCTCTCCTCTCTTCACTAATTCTATTCTTCTACGAGAATACTATTCTATTCTATTTTCTAGAATACTTAATGGAAATCTGTTTCAGTTTTGGGATCTAACCTCCATCTTTTACTTTTTTTTTGCTATTCGTATTTATGTTTCATTGTTTTTCACAGAGGAAACATTTCTCCACACAGTCTTCCTAGCAAATTTGTATTTCATTTTATCCATTTGGCACACATCAGTCCATTGACCATAGTTCTAATTTTCATGAAATCTTAGTGTTTATTTCTCATGAATGTACAACTTATTCTAAAGTCCTGCCCTGTTCATCCTGTTGTTTCCGAGGATGTGGGATCACATGCTTGTTTACTGGTTTTGTGATTATGCATCTTAGAAAGTAGTCTGGGAACTTGTGCATTCATTTAAGGAAGGCACCATATACACCTCTGATGACTGTATTCCGTTCTGTTTGAAGGAAGATGAACATGTAGGACCTGAACATACTAACAGCTGGCTGGGTACCTTGATTGATTACACTCCAATCCAGGTGTAAGGAGAACTGCCCTGTCTTTCTGACTCAAGCTCATGCGATCATGGCGCCTGTATCTGCCTGCAGGTGGAAGGTCCTGCCAGGGCAAACTGGCATCAAGCATCGAGTGTAAGCTTCATAGATAGTGTGGCTACTTGTTTGCTCCTTCTATTGCACCTTGGCTCATCATCTGGCCTTGGCTTCAAGTCTTGGTCCTGCCTTCCCTCACTGGTCTTTCACTTACGGGGAAATACACATGAAAGCACTTTGTAGCAGCTTTTCCACCACTTTCTTAAGGGAAATAGTACGGGGCTCCATTCCTTGAGTTAATTTCTTCTGAATACAATTTTCTAGGCATATCTCAAAATTTCTGGTTTCTGATGCTTCTCTAAATTTTATTTTCCAGCTTGGAGCGTGTGTGTGTTTGTCTGTCTAATTTTTTATTATATTGAGTTGGGGAAGAAGCCAATAACATAAACTTAATCTACCAACATAATTTATAGACTGTACATGAATCTGCAAAATCTACTTTCAATTAAAAAACATTATTTGGGTATTTACATGGAGACAACAATTTGAAACTGTCATGTCAAGAATACCTTTATATATGTGACTGTAAAGGGGATCAGGCTGACATTTGTCTGAGTTTGTGGCTGTCTGGCTAACTGGCTTATCACAAGCATAAATCTTGCACAGCCCTGAAGGATAAATAGGTAACAAATCTCCTAACATTAAATGACAATGTTTTTGAGCATGTAAACCATTTTTCCAAAGAAAATCTCATACATGAAGATGCAAACGCAGAACACTAAGGTTGAGATCAGAGAAAGGTGTGGGAATTCTGGCAGAAGCTCTTCTCATTTGTAACAAGGCATCACACCCTGAGGCTCCTCTCAGGAATCTTCCAGCTCCAGAGGGCAGTTTGACAGCCTTTCCCTTATACCACCCAAGATTACCATGATAATGTATTTGCTTAGATACACGGACATTCAAAAATAAACCAGACATATTTTGGTTCCAGAATTCCTCTCCTGAATATTGCAATAATTCTCTGCATTTGTTTTGCCTTTATTTTCTGTGAAGTCCAGACTTTCATAGAGAATGAGAGTTTAATTTTTTCTTTTTTCCCCTTTGAATTTTTTTTTTATAGGTGTTCTTGTCTTTACTAAAAAGTTCCCAAGGGACAGAACTGCCCAAGGCAATGCTAACTAAAAATAGTAGTCCCGTATTCTTACCATAAAGTATGAATATTTTTTGAGTAGCCAAAAATGGGAAGAAGTTTCCTAGGCGTTTAGCATGTTCCTGGTAAAGACCAGTAAAGATCTAGAGATAAAGGATATTTATTTACACTAAATTCAGTTGATCTTAAAGTCACGAGTTTGAAATTTGAATAACATGTTTGAAGCTTGAAGGGGTTCAGGACAAATGCACCTCCCAGAATGTGTCACTCTGCATGTGGATTATTTTGAGCCTAAGGCAGTTGAGACCCTCTGTGCTCAAGAGAAACTTCTGCCCCTCCCTTAAACACACAGGAGGATCTAAACTGGTGGTCTTTCCCAGAATGAAGGTTATTAACAGAGATAAATTTTATCTGAGTGACCCATCTGTATGGTAGGGCAAACATCTAATTACCAAACATTTGCTTTTCTTATTGACCTGTGAAGTGCATTCCCTTCCTCTGAAATCACAGGCCGCTGCCCCCTTCTCCTTAGTTCAGAATGCCATATGGACCTCAATTTGCCTGACTGTCTTTGGAATGTCCATGTCCATGTCCATACATCTATTAAATTTGATTTTCTCCTGTTAATCTGTCTCCTGTCAATTTGAGTTCTATTCCAGCTAGAAGGGCGTTAAGGGGACAGGAATTGTTGCTCCCTGAGAAGCTAAAAATTGGCATTTGTCAAAACACCAATAAATCACTTCAGAAAAAGTCAAATGATTTTTAGGTAGACTATTTTTGACAAGATCCTAAGTCAGCCAGCACTGTAAATATGTGAATGATTATTATAGTCCTTAAACTTTATATAAAGTATACAGCCATTAAAGAAGAGAAACATTGCAATCGCCTTTTAAAATTACTTTTACCATATCCGAACAAATCATCTAATTCTGCTCTGGCCACTTATTCACGTTCCCTTCCAATACAGAAGAATTTCCGTTACCGTCATCCATGAACCCGTGAATGTGACAAGGCCGTCATTGTCACTTACAGACCGCACATGGACCTAGCAGATTGCTCAGCTACAGAACATGGTTGGAATGTTTGTACAGAGACGACAACTTCGTGTAAAAGGCCCAGCAGTAGGTAGCTCAGGCTTCACGGGCCCCGTGGTCTCTGTCACGGTTGCTCAGCACTGCTGCGATAGGGACTAAAGCCACATGGGCAAGACGCAAATCAGGGACTACGACTGTGTGGCAAGAAAACGTTATCCACATGGACAGTGGGCTGAATCTGACCAGTGAGCCAGGTTTGCAGACCCCTGACACCGACTGTCTACTCAATTGTGCATGTAGTCGTTCAACAAACATCTACAGAGCATCTGTAACACTCCGGATAGGTATTAAATCCTGGGCAGATGAAAACATGGGAGATATTTCAGACTTTAACTTGATTATAGTGTGGCATGAAATACAGAGGAAAAGTTACCTAATAGATACAGAGGAGTGTAGGATACAGGCTTGCATGGGTCAGTGGAAGAAAGAACTTTTAACCACAACCGGTCAAAAGATGAAGGGAAGGAAGAAAATATTTGCAAACCACGTGCCGCATTCATGGGTAAAGCCACCTTCCCTACAATTCCACGAGGCCTAGAAACCCAGTTCACACTGTAAGAATCCATTCAGGCAATTCAACCACAAAATCATTACCGTATGTGTGAGGTCTTGTGTGCAGGAATAACCCCTTAGATAAGATTTTTAGGGCCTTACAATGAACTGCATTCAAATGACATTGTCCCTTCAGTTAAAACTCTTTAACTTACAATATTGTCATTCGTTACCTGGAGCAATGTTATTACTTGCTTTGGAATTATGTTTTTGTATATCTTATACATCTTACTTTTTTGTGCAGGATAATCTTGTTCACATCTTATTTATATTTCTATTATGGCAGTTACCATGTCAACTATCACTTATTAGTTTATATATTTGTCTTCCCTTCAACTTTGATCTATTCTTCTCCAAAAGATGGTTACTTCCTTGGTTAAGGTCCTATAAGTTCTACGGGACAAAAAAGAAAAACACTTTCAGACTCATATAAGTAAAAGGAAAATTTCCTAGAATGACTTGTTTTTTAAAATGGATAAGAGAAGCTAAAAGTATCTCTGGGCCTCATGCGGCCCCAGAGCCAGGCCTGGAACTCAGCAGACCAAGCCAGCTCTCCTGTAGGTTCACAGGCTTGCGTCCCTTTGCTTCTTGTGTTCTACCACGGCATTTCCTGCAAAATGATTTATCAGCTATTCTATGTTCGTACATGGTGGAAAATAGTGGCCTCAGTCCATGCTCCAGCAGGCATTACAGAAAATCAACCCTGTCCAGAATCCAAATTCCTGGGACTGACGATTTGGTTCCAGGGGAGGTTAGAGTCCAGGCCTGAAGAGCAGGGTTATGCATCATACAAACATACCTATACTCATCCTTTTTGTCGTGAAGGACTGGATTTAAGAGAAAAGGGACTTAGACCAAGACCAACAGTCAAACTATTTGTTTTAATCTCCAGGGCTTAGTACAACGCCTGGAGCACTGTCACAATCGAGATTAGAAATGAGTGCGGTGAACTAAGGCCGTGGCAATGAAGATGGTGAGTGAGAGATTGGGTCATAAATATTTAAAAGGCAGGATAACAGGACTTGATGATGAATATAGGCTCTGAGCAATGAAGAAGATGGTCGAAATGAAGGGACATTTTTATTTTGTGGATTCAACAAACACAGAATCCCCTCAAGAGACAAGATTGCATGAGTTGCTCATTAGGGTGTGGAATTTTCAGTGCTGTGACATCTTCCCCTGGTGGGTGAGATAAATGTACTGTGTAATGTAGGGGGACATGTGCTCATCTCTGGAGGGAACCAAGTGGTTGGACTAGGTGGAACCCATTCTCTCCTTCTGTCTCTTCCCTCCCCCGTCCAATTTCGCTCAGCAGAGGAAGCCTTTCCGGGGAGATGCAGAGATGGTATACAGGAGAACTCATAAAGGGACATATGAGTCACCATCATTAAGCAAAGAGGGGACGGAAGTGCTAGCCCAGCACACCCTGATTTGTAAGGAAGTGGCTGAACATTTTCTTGAACGTTTTCTCGATTTGGCTGACAAATGCCCACTCCTCCAGGTTTAGGGATGCAGTGATTGCCTACTACCTGGGCACCATTACTTCCTTCCTGGGGGCCTGAGTAGGAACGCAGAGCTGTGGACGAGTAAACCAGAGGTTGTGTTTAAGAATCCTTGGATAGGATTTCCTGCTGAGAATCTAAACTGAATTCTTGCTTCTGAAAAGCAATTTTAAAAACTTCTATGAGAACAAAAGAACAATCATGGTTGGAAAAACTGTAGTTGTTATCTGTGTGTGTGGCCAGTCATTTGCCAGAGCTGCTGGCAGGACTACCTGTGGAAGGGATGCTGAGGGCACCGCGTGGAGGAAGGGCCGTGGCGCTCGCGTCCTCTTTCTGGGCCCCCTGCTGTACCAGTATCTCCACGGGTCAGCCAACCTGGAAGTTCTGTGGACCCCATCACTGTGGGTCTGCATGGAGGCTTGAAGCACTGGCCTTAGGTGACTGATTCGACTTTCGTCCTCTCTCTCCTCCTTGAGGGTCAGGTTCCAACCCCTGACACAGTGTTTGCCCGGCATCCAGCCTCATCCTTCAGGGCCTTCCAGACTCACCTCAATAACACAGATGCAATGTGGTTGAGAGGGGCTTATTTTGAATAACAAAAAACCTTTATGGCTCTTATTGCCTAGGAAATTCCAAGGGTTCTTAGAGCTGGACCAGAAGGGAATGAAAGACTGAATATGTATTTCTTATTAAAAGTCACCATATCACATTACACTTTCTGAAAATTTCGTATTTCATGCATATTAATTGTTTGTATGTGTGCATCTGTTTTTGTGACAATAGCTCCTAGAGACAGATCCAATTTATTTAAATTTTTCAATTAGCTGATAATAGCAAGTTTTTATGGGAATAATAGTAATTATATTCTCTAAATGGACCTATTCTAAATTCAAATTAAGATAAAAACTGAGTGAGAACGACTTACTGAAAAAAAACTATCTTGCATTCTAGCGCTTCAATAACTAATTCATTCCACATTCAAAACACGAAAGAAACATGGTCTACTTAAAATTTTTCTTTTATATTTTCTGTTTTTATTATGAAGTAAGTGTGTAATTACAATAGTGATGTACTAATTTTTTGCTGCTCTCTTGAGCACAACGAAATCAAGCCAGCCTGAAATAACACAAAGAAATTCAGTTAGGGAATGATTGTATTTAATCGATCTTACATTGCTTTCAGATACTATTGGGCACTAGGGATGAGGCTGGGGCTGACGACCCAGAGAAGGGTCCTGTCAGACCAGCCAAGAGGGTCTTTGGCTTCGTGCAGGATAGAAATCCAATATGAGGAGGAGAAAGTGAAAGCAGAGTTCATCAAATGGTGTGAAAGAGAGAGTATAGCAGATGGAGTGTCTGGGAGACTTGAAAAAAAGGAGAGTAAGTCTCATTGTCTCTCGGTTAAGATTGGAAACGGCTCTGGGGTCTGTATTCCATCAGGAACCAAGGGTAAGGTCTGATCAAAGGTGACAGGGGAATGTCATAGGTGTTATTTTGTGAGTCCTGGAGGGTAGAGGGTGTGGATGCCAGCACCAGCCGACGAGGTTCGTTCGAAGCTAGTATCCTGGAAGCTTTGGGATCCAGCTCTCCTTGATGTCATCAGGTGTTTAGGGGCCTGGGAGAAGCTCAGAGAACGATTAACTTTCTTGCTTTGCCCTTGGGGGTAGGAACATAGCTTCCTTAGTTTTTACTCAGACACAAGGTGAAATATAGACCATGAAAAAACAGGCCCTGGCAGGAAAATAGCAGAAATGGAGCCTTTCTACAATGGAGTCCCTTCAGCTTCCCGATCTCATTGGGCATTTCCAAGTTTGAGAAGCTTTTCTTTAGTCTTTGAGCAAGGACCTGGGCTGAGACTGTCAGAGAAGTAAACTTGGAAAAGAACAGAAATGCTGTTTTCTTTTTCCATTATATACTGCTAAAAACAGAATATGCTATGTAATTTTTTTTAATAGATAGGAAATTTTATATAACTAAAACAGCAGTGGTCACATGAATGAATGTGAGTTATTTGAAATTTTAAAAGTCAGTAACGGAAGCGCCTGGCTGGCTTAGTCAGCAGAGGCTGAGACTCTTGATCTTGGGGTCATGAGTTTGAACCCCGTGTTTGGTGTGGATTCTACTTAAAAAGAATAAATAAATAAATAAATAAATAAATAAATAAATAAATAAATATTAAAAGTCAGTAATTAGACAAATTAAATATTTTAATTGTCACTCATTTACTTTTCTTTTATCTAGACTGAATTATGTTACTGTCCAAAATGGAAGATGTCTTGTCGTACAGAGACAGTATAATTCGAGGATAAATCTTATTCCCTATTTTACGGAAATCTCTTTCTATCCAATGCCTTAGATTTTATATATACATATATATATGTATATATGTATATATATATATCCCAATTTTGATGAATTCTTTTTAAAAATTAGATAATTTTAAACTTTAATAATAGTTTTGAAATCCAAGCAATGAGGTATTGCATAAATATGTGGTTTTTTAAAAACTACTTATAAATATTAAGCAAAAAGTATTATTACAATGGCTACACTTCTTAAATATTAAGGGATTGCGAGTGTCGCTGATGAAACCTTTTACTGATAAGATGCAGGACCCAGGCAAATAGAACCTGATTTAGTTAGGATTAGAGAAGATGAGATTGGATGGGGTAGGTGATTTAAATGTAGGCAGTAGACTGTTGGTACACTGGACCAGGAAAAATTTTAAGTGATCAAAACTAATTTGTAATCAATAATTATAGGTACAATCATTATAAGAATGGTTCAGAAGATAAGCATGGCTAGAAGAAGAAGGAGAAAGAGGAGGAGGAGGAGGAGAAGAAGAGGAAGAAGAAGGAGGAGGAGGGGAGGAGGAGGGGCGAGGAGGAGGAGGAGGAGAGAGGGAAGAAAGAGAAGAAGTAGGAGGAGGAGAAGAAGAAGGAGATGAGGAAGAGGATGAAGGAGAAGTATTGAGTGTTCTCCATGTGCTAAATATTCTTCTAAGCTCTGAGCGTTGCATACATTATTCAATTTGAAAAACAAATAAGCATACAAACAAACAGAAAATATCCATGATACACTATTTTATTCTTACTATTCTCTTAATAGTACATAGTGGAAATGATGGTCCCAAATCGATGGAACATCCAATAAGCCTTGTCCAAACACAACCAAGAAGCATAATATTCCCTTTTGATCCAAACCAAAGTATATTAGTTTCTTTAGCAAACTTGGGCTGTTGGTTAAGTGTTTGGAGAGATATTGAGGGACATTCACAGGTACTGTTGGATTTCAAAGAAGTGAAGTGGGGTGTTGCAGAACAGGCACCAGGGTGGACAGAAGTCTTGCTTTGCTACTGAATAAGCAACACTGCCTCAGGCAAGTGTGTCCCTTGGGGGCTTAGTTCCCCACTGCTTACTCTGACTGGTCTTCTGGATACAAGAAGCTGTCACTACCAAATAACTGATACTTTACGAAATCTTCCAAAATTATTTCCAGTGCCAATGCTTACAAGGTTTTTTTTTGTTGTTGTTTGTTTGTTTTTTGCATTGTCAGAAGATCATAGTTAAGTCTTGGCAATGAATAAACAACACTTGGCAGTTGGTAAAAACATGAAGCAAGGACTACCATATTGCTGAATCTTGCTTATGTGGTTCAGAGTAAAAATGGTGTGAGCATGCTGATTTCCCTGGGTGAAGAATTGGCCTTTTTGAGTTTCAAGAACCTTTACTGTCCTCAAGAAAGATTGAGATGCATGCCAATTTTTGCAGATGGGTCACGTTATGACATACTAAAACAGAAAGCAGCTGTGTGCTTTAATAGAATAATTTCAGACACTTTTCCTTAAAAACGACGCAGAAGAGTAAGGTGTCCATCACTTCATGCTTTTGCCATTAAGTTTTCTTTTTTTGAGAACAAGGTAGCCTGAAGACATTTGGCCCATATGGCATTTTTATTTTTAATGCAGAGATTTCAAATAGAAATATGAATTTTGGGGTTCTCTGGGAGAGTCAGCAAATACACAAAGTAGAGTAGTTTGGACTCTCTTTCCTGGATGGCTGCAGTCAGCCAGAACTGAGAAGCCCTACTCTCTTTAAAAGGGGCATGTGCTCCCTAGACTTGGCCTTGACTTTTAACCGTTACCTATAATGTTAGAGAAAACCAAGTTATCGATGTTTACCAGACAGCAGCTGTGGATTAACATTTAATTTTGCCATTGTTTGACATTATGTATTTGCCATATAGACATACTTATTAACATATTTTACCACATTTTTCACACTACTACATTTTGTAAAATTTGACAATCTATGATCTCAAAGTGTTTTCTTCCTGTAAATTATCTATCCATTACATTATAATAAGAGTAGCTAAGGGTATGCAAATGCTATGAAGTTTCATCTAACATCACGTGCTTCATAACACTTAAGGGGAATCAATAGGGACCATGACAAAAGAAAAGAGAATTTTATTCAAAATCTCTTGCGTGCCATAAGAAATTTCACTGAACTTTAAATTAATGTTGGTTGCATAATCAAAGCAAGTATTTTCCTGCTGAGTCCTACATCATTTAAGTTTCAGTACTACGGTCAGCTACGTCTTCATCAGAAAGTACCCATGAACTAAGCCATCCACAGGCACACATAGCAGCAAATATCTCATTCAAGAGCTTCATTGCAAACTCGGCTGTCCTGCTGTGGTGGTTTGGGCTTCCGGAATGGCTCTGGTCTCTGCAGAACCATCAGTGGGTCTGGAATGCCGAGTCAATGAGGAAATGCAGTACCGTCCGGAGTACAGTCTGACCCTGTCCAATGGAGGTGCCCCAGTTCAAGTTCACGTGTCCTCACCTGGAGGTGATTTGCATCCTGCAAACCTTCAGTGTCTGTAAAAACACAACTTTTTTCTACTCCAAGTTTCCTCCCTCCACCCGGTATAATCCTCAAGGGAGAAAATGAAGACAGAAATGATAGATATTGGCAAGATACATTTTAGGTTTTTTTTTTTTTTTTTTTTTCTTTCTGAGTATAGTGTGGTATAGGAAAGATATTAGGGTTCAAAGCTGACAGCCAAGAAAGAATTCTTGAGACGTGTTTGGTGCAAAATGGGGTTTTATTAAAGCACAGGGACAGGACCCATGGGCAGAAAGAGCTGCGCCAGGGTCATGAGGAGTGGCCCATTATATACTTTGAAGTTGGGAGGGAGTTAGGGAGAGAGTAAGCCTCTAAGGAATTTTGGTAGCAAGGTTTCCAGGACCTTGAGGGGGCTAGCTGTTGTTGGGAAAATGTCATTTATTACCGTCTAATAAAACCTTAGTCATGAGACCCTTCAGATGTGTATTGGTGGGCCATATGCTTGGGGGATGATTACCAACATGTATCTTGTGGGGTTTAGAGATAAAGGAAGTTTCCAAAGGAATATTTATATGTTAAAGCAAACTCACAGGATCCCAGGAGGTCAGGCTAGGATTGCCTTTTGCCCTTAGCAAAGCATTAACATTGAGGCAGCTGAGTTCCTACAGGAATGTCACTCTGCCTGTTTCAAGGACTTGTCAGTGGGCTGTAGGCAGTGAGGAAACTTAATTTTTCTGTTGCCTTTGTTTCCCACATCACAGTCGACACACGATGTTAGTTTCAGGGGTCCAACATAGTGATCTGACAAGTTGATACAGTATGCTACACTCCCCACAAGCACAGCTACCATCTGTCACCACACATTGTTACAATAGCACTGACTCTACTGCCTAGGCTCTGCCTTTTATTCCTGTCACTGACTCATTGGAAACCAGTACCTCCCACTCCCATTTACCCATTTTGCCCATAGCCCCACTGACTTCCCTCTGGCAGCCATCAGCTTGTCCTTTGTATTTATGCATAGGGCTGATTCTGCTTTTTGTTTCCTTATTCATCTGGTCTCTAGATCTGGAAAGATATTTTAATGTCTTTCTTCACTAGAAAGGAAAGTATCAAGAGGAAGTTGGAGAATACAGATCAATGGATTTACTTGTTATAACTGTGATGAAGAAATAAAATTAGCTGACAATATTGAGAACAATTCACGCTGGTTAATTAACTATAATACTGCTACCCAAGCAGCTATGACTTTAACTTTTATTCTCATGGTAATGAATCCCATGATTATATTTTGTGTTTATACAAATTTCATTTTGTTATGGTATTTTCTTGAAATAGATTATATCTTTAAAGACATTTTCAAATTTATATTTGTCTTAAATAGGAAAACAGCATTTCAAAAACAGCATCAATTAAATGTGTAGAAGAATAATTATTCGATTAATTTTAATTTTTAAAGTTTTTTTGTTTGTTTTTACCAGACTTTATTTTTTTTAGGTTTCTTTCAGGTTCACAGCAAAATCGAGAGGAAGGTACAGAAATTTTCCATATACTCCTGACCCACACTCACGCATAGCCTTCCTTAAAGTTTTTTGGGTTTTTTTGTTTGTTTGTTTGTTTCGGAAATATTTATTTATTTGAGAGAGAGGGAGAGTGGGGGAGGTATGCAGAGGGAGAGAGAATCTCAAACGGACTCCTCGCTGAGTACGGAGCCCGACACCCGGCTGATCCCATGACTCCCACACCACAACCCCTGCGGAAACCAAGAGTCGGACGCCAAAGGGACCGCACCACCCAGGCGCCCCTCATGCGTAGCCGTTCCTATTAGCAACACTCCCCAGTCGAGTGCTACATTTGTTACAACTGAGGAACCTCCACTGACACATCATCACTCAAAATCAGTTTACATTAGGGTTCCCTCTTGGTGCTGTACGTTCATTTCATGGGTTCGGACAAATATGTAATGACATGTAGTCACCATTATAGCATCATCTGAAGTACTTTCATTGCCCTAAAAATCCTCAGTGCTCTGCCTATTTATCCCTTTCCCCGTGTGTCCCTTACCCCCTTCCTCGCTAACTTCTGGCTACCACTACTTTTTTTGCTATTTCCATAGATCTGCCAATTAATCTTTTTTTTTTTTTTTTCAATACAAGACATAGATAAACAGCATACCATGAGGCAGGATTTGGACATGCTTTCCTTGTTCTTGGAGTAACCAAAAGATGACAAATGTAAATAACTTTTCCAAGCAGCAAAGCCAATCTCTAGCAGAGGCAAGAATATGCAATCAGTTTTTTTTCTTTTTCATACTACCCAATATTTTTCCACAGGAGTATATTTACTTTATGATCCCAGCTGATGCTTCTAAGAAAACATTGTGAACCAGATGACTTCATTTAACATAGAGAAAAATTATATTAACTGATTATAAGATAGGTACCTTCTGTCTTAATATGTATATTTTCTGACTTAAGACAAAACCATATATTTTCTGAAATTCCTTTTAGGGTCATCTTCCTAAAAGGAATTTTCATGTAAACAATTTTTCTATTAAGAAACTGTTTTATCTTGAAGTTGGGCTCTAGCTATTTAACTGGGAAAAGAGGCACTAATCAGTAGAGGCGCTTAAGGGACTGTCTTCCTCTGAGTCCTTACAGCTCAGCAGAGGAGCTGAGTTGTCATATGAAGAAATCCATGTGAAGTGAAACAGAGTTTTCCACTTCATATAAACTGCAGTTAGGAATGATATACATTCCCATATTCCCATTGATATTTTATAGCTTTTGGAGGTCATTAATTTGGTTGGCAAAAATGAAAATAATGAAACAAATATTTTCATAATCATTTATTAAAATCAGAGACCCCCCTTGACTGTACAAGCTTTGCAAAAATGTCCATTCACTAACCGTCTAATCAGTCAATACCCTTTACACACTGACATAACAGTAAATTCTTCTAACTAGACTCAAACCTTAACAATTGTCATTTCTCATTTTTCTGTTCTCTCTCTCTCCTTTTTTTTTTTTTTTTTAAGATTTTATTTATTTATTTGACACAGAGAGAGAGACAGCCAGTGAGAGAGGGAACACAAGCAGGGGGAGTGGGAGAGGAAGAAGCAAGCTTCCCAGTGGAGCAGGGAGCCTGATGCGGGGCTCAATCCCAGGACTCTGGGATCACGCCCTGAGCCAAAGGCAGACGCTTGATGACTGAGCCACCCAGGCACCCCTCTCTCTCTTTCTTTTTAGAGAAAAAGTGAGCACATGAGTAGGGAGGGTCAGAGGGAGAGGGAGAGAGGGAATCCCAAGCAGGCTCCACACTCAGCACGGAGCCCAATGTGGGGCTTGATCCCATGACCCTGAGATCATGACCGGAGCTGAAATCAAGAGTCCGATGCTCAACCAGCTGAGCCACCCAGGCGCTCCATCATTTTCTCTTTTTGTTCTACACACTCGGATGATCTTATCACATATGACTTTACAAATAACCTATGTACTGATGACACCGTGTGCATCTCAGTTGTAACCAGAATGATTCAAAGACATGTATTGACTTTAATTATTATTTTGGAAAACAAGTATGTCAGAATTTGTACCAAAATCCCACTGACTATCAGTAGCACAAAATGATCTGTACTTCCTCTCAGGCTCATGTGTCTGGGGGTTAGCTGGGGTGGCTCTGCTTCATGCTGCAAGGCTGTAGGTCAGCTCAGGAACCAACTATCATGAGGGTTTATTTGGGGCCTTATGGGATCGTGGTGACCCAAGAGAAACACGTGTCATGCAGAAGCTGAAGGTACACGGGAGCAAACCCAACCAAGCAAGCACATTCCTAGGCTCTGCTTGTGTCACATATGCTAACATCCCTTTGACTGAAATAAGTCTCAGAGCAAAGCCCAAATCAAGTAGCATGGAGTGCTTCTGTCCGCCATGATGCGGTAGGGGTGCACGTGACCATTTTGAAACAAAAATCTAATTTACCGCCACACAAGAAAGGCTGATGATTAATGAGCCGTGTGCCTAACCGGAATCAATAGCAAAACAAATATTACAATTTAATAAAGCAGAACAAGAGGAGGATAAAGATAAGTGCAAAAATCTACGATCTAGAATGGCTAGATATCATTAAGAGTCAACAAAGCCAAAAGTTGATTTTTCAAAAATAACATTAAACATGGTCAAAATCATGGAAAATTTGATCACGGAGAGAAAAGGAGAGAGAGAATGGGCGGGGAGAGGAGCAAACATGTATTCCTTTCACTGCTCTGTTCCTTTTTCAGTTATCTAGGGTGTATGTGTGTAAGATAAGAGAGATTGGGAGATTTTTTCTTTGCTTTGTTTATTAGCCTAGCAATGCTGTAAATGATATATTTGTTTTAATTGTCCAGAATCTAGTTGTATTATAGTTGCCAGACCCTGTAGAGTATCTAGTTTGTCATATTTCTGAAAATTAAAGCCTCTACCTCTGCAGATCCCAGAATGTATGCAACTGATTTGGGGCTGGACCCTGGACATTGAGAAAGAAAAATCCTCCCTTTGCTTGCATTAGTTGTGGTTAAGAGAGGACTCTGACAGCCTACAGGGTTTGCATGAGGGAATGCATGGGGAAAACACAGTATCTTCGTTCTGTTACAGTAAATAGAACACCCCAGTGGAGAGGTCATAGGGCCCTGGGGCTGAATCAGGCAGCGCTCTTCTCCTCCTTCCCTTCCAGGCAATGGGACTGGTCCCTAAGAGCTGCCTTGTCTAATCGTGATCTTGACATCAATGGTCTTGCACCCCTGGCAGTCAACTCCCTAGGCTGCGGCTAGAGTTTAGTAGGTCCCAGGAAGGGGTGCGTTGCAATAACAACCACTTTAGTTTCTCTCCTCCTCTCCTGAGTAGGAGAGCACATTAGAGGTGAAACCTGCCAGGATCTGAAGTCCTAGTTGAGTGTGACTGTGCTGTGTCACCCCTGTTGCCAAGATGAACATGCTCACGACTGTAGGAGACGCTGGGATGTGTGCGTATGTTATAACCAGGAGCTCTGGCAGAAGGCGGCTCCCAGTTTTACGCTATTTTAAAATATGAAAATGAAACGTTACATGAGGAGGAAGGTGAGGGAGACATCTCAAAGCACACGTCATTTCAAAGGCAAGAAAGAGGATTCAAAGAACGGAAACATATCAGCAGAGCAAGAATCATGGCTCGAGTTGGGCAGAGGCCCGTAAACCTTCTTCGGAAGTTTTCGTACTTTATCCTGCCCTTGCCAGTTCCTTGTTTGAACCTACAGGTCAAGTTTCACTAGATTCAGCAAACACAGACAGCCTACCTCCCAGAACTAGCTGGCGGCCCCTGGCATGGGCACATGCTATCCTGCGGGCGATGAACATATTTTTGACTGTTTATATTTGTGAAAGAGAAATTCTCCTGCCAGGTAAGGTAACGAGGAAGCTTTTACACCTGGGACTTTGAAGAAATGACCTGAAGGGAAGGACAGCCTGTGTTCTCCACTGTGAAGAGCCTCAGCGTTCACCCCACAGCATCTGTGCCAGGAAGGCAGGTGGCTGCACACTCGGGCCCCCTCCAGGCAAATTTCCATGTATAGTCTTGCTCCCTCACTTTTGTATCTCTTTTGTTGTCTTTAAAAGGCATATTTTTGGCGCCTGGCTGGCTCAGTCCGTGAAACATCTGCCTTCGGCTCAAGTCATGATCCCAGGGTCCTGGGATCGAGTCCCCATGGGACTCCCTGCTCAGCGGGGAGCCTGCCTCTCCCTTTCCCTCTGCCCCTCCCCCTGCTCAAGCTCTCTCTCTCTTGTTCTCTCTCAAATAAATAAATAAAATCTTTTAAAAAATACATATTTTTCCTCACTCTTCCTAGTCATTTAAATCATATGATACTGATGCTTGTGATTAGCTCTTGCCCACTTCATTTTCTGTTTCTAATTTTTTTACACAATATTTTTTTAGCTTTCTATTTACAAAATTTGTTCTTCTAGATTAATGCTTACATCTCTGGCTTCGCCCTTTCATATTCTGTTCTAACTTTCTTTGCCCCCTCTACTTCTTTAAAGAATAGTGTACACTTTTGTGACAATAATTAGATTTTAATTTAGGGTTAGGTTAGCCTGTGTTTGCAATTTCCTTTCCTTTTCTTCTGCTGCTCTTGTCATTATTTTATTTGTTTATTTATTTATGTATTTATGTTTATTATTTATGTAGCCCAATGTGAGGCTTGAACTCAAGACCCTGAGAT
This sequence comes from Ursus arctos, assembly GCF_023065955.2. Lineage (NCBI taxonomy): Eukaryota > Metazoa > Chordata > Mammalia > Carnivora > Ursidae > Ursus > Ursus arctos. The sequence goes on along the minus strand of NW_026623089.1, from coordinate 80,925,983 downwards.
CAAGGTCAGAGCTGAGATCAAGAGTTGGACACTTAACCGACTGAGCCACCCAGGCGTCCCTTGTCATTATTTTAAAATGGTTATTTTCCCAGGGCGCCTGGGTGGCTCAGTCGTTAAGCGTCTGCCTTCAGCCCAGGGTGTGATCCCAGAGTTCTGGGATTGAATCCCACATCAGGCTTCTGCTTCATCCTCTCCCACTCCCCCTGCTTGTGTTCCCTCTCTCCCTGGCTGTCTCTCTCTCTGTCAAATAAATAAATAGGATCTTTTTAAAAATATGGTTATTTTCCCCTTCCCCCTCTCCTTATCTGGAATTATTCTTTCTATTTCGGTGTGCTCATCTACAGGCAGCCTAGAGACTTGATGGTAGGTGTGTGAGGCAGAGACAGAGCAGAGAACACAGAGACCTCTATGAACAATCATCAAATTAGGTAAAGAATGTATTTCTCTAGAAGAAGCAGCTGCAAGGTTTTCAAATCTGGAGTTGGGAGGGAAAAGTAGAAGGAAGAGCAGAACTACCAGTGTGGGAAGGGAAGAGGAGCCAGGATCAAATCCCAGGCGGGGGCAGGGAGCTCAGTGATGGGTCCGAGGCACGGGGGGATGTGGAAGGGGATCCTGGCCCGGCAAGTCTGAAAAATGAGTGTACGCTTCCTGTGTGAAGCTAAGATTTCCAAACTCTAACTTGGAGAGGTGGTGAATGGGCAGAACTTACTTGACTTAGGATTTCTTCTTTAGCTATGCTAGGCTAATTCAACTAATAAATTGGACCGTTATTATTTTGATATTAAGCATGCAAGTGACTCTGATTGGAGCCACAAGAGAAAGAGAGATCAAGAATAAATATACACAGGGTTAAAAATGCAAAGCCTTTTTTATCTTCACAAAAATAGTAAAACGTATTTTTACTTGGATTAAGTCAAAAAATGGAAGGCAGCACTTCCTGTTGCAACTTTATCTATCAAAGTAGAATAAAACAATTCACATTTTGTAACATTTTTTATATGTTTTACTTTATAAAAAATCCATTAGTTTTAGAATTACCTATTAATTAGAATTAATTAGAATTACCTATTAATTAGAGTTACCTATTCTCCTTGGTTAAAGGTTTTGATTGGTTTGTTTGTTTTATGAGTTTGTGTAATTAATGTATTCATATTTAGTAAGTGTTTCCTCTATCAAGAATATGTTAGCACTTATTTTATACTAAATTAATTTTATTTTTATCTTCCTTTGTCCACTGTGCTTCCCATCTGGACTCTTGATACAATTAAATTTGATGCTAATTCAGCAAGCAGCAAAATTCCAGAAATACATAAAAATAGTTCATCAAATTGCATGAACTACAGCCCATTTTTCCCAGATCCAAAATAATAATTCATAAAATATAATTAATAAGGATGAGATTTTTTAAATTTGTATGTCTACAGACTGATTCCAGGTATTATCACACTTCCTTGATTCCTAATGAAATTGCCTATAAATTCATGTGGTAAATTGTCATTTTGTAAATTCCAGGTAACTTATTTTGCCCATTTTCCAGGTTATTTGTATTTTTCTCTTTGAATTATGGGTGATCTTTAAAAGCACAGTAATACAAGAAATATTGATCAAGTCTCTGCTATGTACCAAGCATTGTTTTAAGCTTGCCAGGTGCACACCAGGAAACTATGCAGACAAAATATCAGTGCCCTCAGAAACTTAAATTCCCATGCAGTGGTGCAGGGAAAGACAATTAAGACAAATAGTAAGTATCACATCATTTCAGATGGTGCTCAGTGGAAAAATAAAGGAAAAGTTGGCTTGAGGAAATTGGTGCTATTTAGTTTCCGTGGTGCCTGTGAAGGTGCCTTTATGGGAGACTCGAGCAAGTAATCCATAAACAATCTTTGGGGAAAGTTTTCCAGACAAGGGAAATACATGGTGCCAAGTCTGGGTACGGCTGAGCGTGAGTGAGTAGGTGATTCGATCCACGGTGAGTAGGTCAGTGTGGCTGGGACTCGGTGAGCGATGGGAGAAATTGTGGGTGATGGGGTCTCAGAGGCAATGGGGAGCTGAGTTGCACTGGAAGAGTGGGGCATTGGGGGACTGGGTTCTTTACTGTGAGAGACTGAGTCTTAGACTGGAGCAGAGGAATACTGCAATCAGACATGTTGTCGTTTTGTTTTCACTCTGGCTGCTGTGTGAGGACGGGAGAGGAAGACCTGTTCGGGTGTTGTAACAATCCAAGGGAGAGATGTATGTGGTCTGTAAAGACAGTGGGACCAGTGGCAGTAATGAGGGATGGTCATCATCTGTATTTTGGAGGAAAGTTTCTTGAGATTGCATGTGGTGCATGAGGGAGAGGAGACAAGGTGACTACAAAGTTTTGACCTGAGTAACTGAAAGAATGAACTTCCACTATCAAGGCTGGAGAACTTCTGGGTGGGCAGTTTTGGGGAGAAGATAGAGATGAGGACTTTGGTTGTAGACATATTAATTTGCAATGGCCATTAATCATGAGTGAAGATGGCAATATGCTGTCTGAAATTCAGGGGGAGATTCCCAGATTGGAAATATGTGTTTGGGAGCTGTCAGCAGAGAACTAAGAGGGAATGGACAAAGATAGGGAAGTGGTGTAAGCATTAACCCTTGGAGTGTTCCCACTAAGGTTAGATTTTAAGCAGTTTTCAGGGAGATGGAGGGAGGGCAGCAAGAAAAATCCAACATCATTTTAAGTGTCGTGACAATGTGTTATAGTTTTGTCCCTCTCATTTGCCTCTGTGATTCTTTGGGAATTGCTTGTGTGTTGTGTGATGAGGCATGTTATGTTATCAGTTATCCCTTTCCCTTTTCCCAGCACCCTTTATGAATAGTGTCTTTATGTGTGGGGTCAGATGTGGCTCAACGAGACACCCATAAATGAGAGTGCCATATTTCTGAAATCTATGATTTGTCATATATCAATTCATCTGCCTTTGTTCCAATAGATATTCTTAATTACATTAGGTCTGTTTACCTCGATATCTACTGAAGAACATATCTTCATGCATTTTTTAATTAATTAATTTTTTGAAGATTTTATTTATTTATTTGAGAGAGAGAGTACAAGCATGGGGAGGGGCAAAGAATGAGGGAGAAGCCGACTTCTCGCTCAGCCGGGAGCCAGCCATGGGGCTCTATCCCAGACCCGGGGAATCATGACCTGAGCCAAAGACAGAGGCTTAGCTAACCGAGCCACCAAGGCCCCCCATGTATTTTTTTTTTTAAAGATGATCTTAGCTACCCTTGAGCGTCTGCTCTTTCACGTGTTTTAGAATTAGTTGCTTAAGTATATAAAACGCCAAAATTGTTGTTTTTGAAATGTGTTGAATTTATAGAAATATTTGATGATAATTGGAACCTAACAATATATTCTTAGTATATTTTTAAAGCTTTAACTTTTTTTTTTCTTTTTGATAAATTGCTACACAGATTTTAATAGCTTTATTACCAGGTCATTTTTGCTTGATTTGGGGGTTTGCAAATTATAACTTTTCATATAATTGCATTTTTTAACAGTTGTTGATATATTAAAATTCAGCTTGAGATTTTCTATGTGCCCAGTCATCTTATCAGTAATCATCTCTATTCTTTCTTTCTAATTATCACATATTTTATTATTTTCTCTTGTTTTCAGCACTTCCTGGGACTTACATTAAAATACTGAAAAGAAGTGATAATAGAGCACATCTTTTTCCTGTTTCTGATAGTAAAGGAAATGCTTTCAATTTTCACAAATTATATATATATATATATATATATATTTCCTGTAGGTTGTTATCAGATTAAAATTCTCATGAATCAATATCAGAGTTTCTATCATTAGTGGATGTTGAACTTGTACTTTCTCTATAGCTATTGGTATAATTTTGCTTTTCCTTTATTAAAGTGCAAATAAAGTAAATTATTTTTATTTGTGTCCAACATTAAGCCAACCAATAATAAACTAAATGAGTCACAAAGTACTAATTTTTTAAAGATTTTATTTATTTATTTGACAGAGAGAGACAGCCAGCGAGAGAGGGAATACAAGCAGGGGGAGTGGGAGAGGAAGAAGCAGGCTCCCAGTGGAGGAGCCTGATGTGGGGCTCGATCCCAGAACACTGGGATCACGCCCTGAGCTGAAGGCAGATGCTTAACGACTGTGCCACCCAGGCTCCCCAACAAAGTACTAATTTTTGTACGTTGCTGGGACTTTTGGGACATCTGTTCTTTGAAGGGTATGTGATTTAAAATGGCGCTGCTCATTGTTTGTTTTTCACAAGGTTTAAATGGTCAGTCTACCATATAATTTCATTGCTAGACATTTAGGTGCCAATGAAGACACATTTCAGTTCCACACAGGTCACATAGAGTCTAGGCTCACAGTTTCCCCAAAGAGCTATAGATACACAGCAGTGAGTTAACAAATACAGAGGTGTATGCAAAACAGACCACTATAAAGCCATTATTATGCCAAGTACCTGCATATCACCCTAACCATGCACAGAGACTAATTTCCTTCCTGCCAAGGGAATAGTTGCTTTAGTCCTATCCTGGATCAGCCACTGCTTCTTCAATCACATTAGATATCGTGCTGGCCCATTCCTTTTTGAGATCATCCTCACACCTTTTATTTTTCCTCACCCCAAAATGGTCCTCTGATGTGTAGTATATCCTGAAAAGAATGTCTTTTCTTAGTTACTCTTCTTTAAGAAAATGCCTCTCTTAAAATTTGTGTGTTCTGTCAGAATGTATACTGTAATGATCACGTCTGATCCAGTGTTCAGATTTCTATTTATAAAATTATGATATGGGATATTCATGGTTGGGATTTGCTGATAAAACAGAATCAGTAAAAAAAATGGACTAATTGATGATAACTCTATATGGTTCATATGGTTATCATAGTGTTAGCAAATAATAACCTTGTAAATAGTAAAATTAGTACAACCAAATAAATACTTCCAAGATGAAGTAACCAAGGAAGAGAGTTATGTTCATGCTTGTACCCTTTTATCTTGTTTTATCATCTTGCATACTGTACCACAGAACCCACAACGGTCCTGTTCAGAAATATTTAGTCAGTAAATGCAAATGAGCCACCATCTCCTTCTGCAATTTTTCAGCTGTCACACTCTTACTGCAACACCATCAAGTCTGTGTAGGAGAAGGTGGCTTTTCCCTGACATTCGCAACGATCTCTGCACACGGGAAGAGCATCTCTGTGTTTGTACTGGTCAGCCATGGGGCTTCTTTTTCTCTAGTACATCCTGTACTGCAAGTGAAATAAGATTATTTCTCACTCTAACCTTGGGAAGGAGGAAGCAGGTCTTAGTTGGTAATTCAAAGTCGGCTCTCCCACTGAATTCCACGATGCTCCCGTGAACACGACAGAATTCACAGTTTAATCATATCTTGTTGACACTCATGGAAACTTCAGTCTAGTTATTTAGATAAGGAAGCCAATTTTTAATAATAGCAATCCAAGAGAATGAAGAGTCCCAGATGATACAGGAAGCCTAGCATTTGCTGCTGCAGAAGACAACCACCATGGGCTTTGGGATTTATAGAGAAATGTGTTCTGCCTATAAATAATCTCCTATCAAAACAATATATTCATATTTTCACAGATATGTTCCCTATATGTTTATTTTTAATATAACAATTCACTTGTTTTTAGAATATTAGATCCCCACCTTCAGATTCTGTTTTAGTAATCATAATATTTGTGCCGTTGGGATTTTTCTGGAATCACTATTGCTTTTTGCTGCCATGTAATAGTTTCTTGTTGATTTTTACTAAAAATATTGTCCTCCTGTGGATTGAAATATCTTGTCTTTTACTTCCACTTACTACTAATGCTTCTGGCTTCACAGGGAGTGTTCCTGAGTTGTAGTTGAGCGAATTGCTATTCACAGAAATGAAATCACTAAAGTAAAAAATGCTTTTCAAGAAAGAGTCTGAAAGTGTGGAACATGTGCAGACAAGTGTTCAGCAAACACTGTGGTAGTCTTTCTTTCATTTTGTATTTTACTTTAAGAAACACCTCATAGAAACTTGCCCCTCCCTTTTTTTTTTTTTTTGCCCATACTCATTCTTAGTCGCTGTGCCTCCAATTACCCATTAGTAACTTACTAGAAATTAACTAATATTATGAAATGTTTATTCTTTTTCTATTTTCTCTTCCTTTTCTTTCTTCCTTCCTTTCTTTCTTTCTTCTTTCTTTCTTTCTGTCTTTCTTTTTCTTTCTTTCTTTCTTTCAGAGAGAGTGTGAGCACAAAAGCAGGGGCAGGGGCAGAGGGAGAGAGAGAGTCCTCAAGCAGACTCCAAGCTGAGTGTGGGGCTCCATCCCAGGTCCCTGAGGTCCTGATGTGAGCTCAAATCAAGAGTCGGACGTTTAGCTGACTAAGCCACCAGGCTCCCCTTCCTCTTCTTTATGATTGGATTTTTAATAGGTACAATGCTTTTTGAGGACATATTAGTAATATATAACAAATACTTTAATAGAGAGCATATGGATTACCTTAATAATCTGAGTTAACATTTATCCTAAGAAGATAATCAAGCAAATTCCAGCAGGCTCATTAAGAAGTGATTTATATTAGCTCCTTCTACCTCTCTATCCTTTGTCATGAAGGAAACAATCCAGATGTTGATAAATAAAAAAGTTTAAATTTGTGACATATACAAACACCATACTGCTAATTTTTGCTTTAAAAATTATAATGTGAGTATGTAAATATATATATACACACACACACACACACACACCCACTCTCACATATGTAAGTGTTCAGTCTGTTAAAAGAACAGTACAAAATTTTATTTATATTATACTGTTGTTTAAAAATATATTATATGAACATATACACATAATTATACACATAAATACATATAATATATGTATATAATAAAGGTTAGAAAATATATTTTTTTGAATGTTATTTTTGTGCTGGACTTTCAAAAATTTTCCAAGATTCAACTGGAAAAAAAATAGATACTTTATTTGGGAAGTTACAATAGGGAGAACGTCTAAGCATGGGAAATTAAAAGAACTTTATAGAAGAAAGAAATAAAAGTGCAGATTATCACCAGCAAGTTTGGTTGACTTTACTCAGACAGGTATTGCAAAGTTCTTTTTCTTTGCAATTTAACCCATCTCAGTCAGTTATGTGCTGTTTTCAGAACTGTTGACTCAAGAAAGGAATTTAGAGGGAGTGGGTTAGTCCTTCAGATCAGTGGGCAAGAGATCAGTATAAGTTTAGAGCAGGAAATTTGATAGTTCCCCGTGTGTAGATCACCGAATTATAGCATTTTATTACCTGCTTTATATATCCTTATTTCCTGAAGAGTCTTCAAAAGGAAAGTATGTATTTACAATAAAATTTTTAAATAAAATCTTGCATGAATTATTTTCTCTGGAAAAAATTACATGTCTTAAAACCAAAATCGGCCATGTTCAGCAATGAAAAGGAATGACTAATACAATAGAACGTAGGTGCAGTCTCATCATTTTCTGGATATTACTGTAAAACAAATAGTAAACTTAAATAAAATGTTTTTTTTTTTCAAATAAAAGAGCAACTGTTATGCATTTATTTTTATTCTACAAGTCAGAGAGTTGGTGGGAGGCTTTTCATTTGACTTAAACCAAAATTTCATTCCACTTTTCATAACTTTCATTGAAATTTCCATCAACTCTTGATTCAAATGTAAATGTATTTTAAGAGTGATTCCTTTACTGATTGCACTACAATTACAAAACATATTTTCTATTTTATGCCTCCCATCGTTGTTCATATTAGTTTTTTAAATCAAGATTTGGGGAGAGTGGAAAAACAGTTAATAAGATTAGGGTATCTAAGAAAAGAGATCAAAACAAGCTATAATATGCAAAGAGAAAATAATTAATCAAAATAATCATAAGTATTTGTTTATACAAAACATTTACCTTCAGTCTTTATGAAACACTTAAATTACTTAAATTTCATACAAAACTATGTCTTAACTTGGTCCAACAGGAAGTAGTCTTGGTTTCCTCAGAATGCTCAGAACATTTATGTGATACAAAATTAATATTTGTATCAATTTTTTTGTGACTATGTATGCACACTGTATATTAGAATTACAATACTGTAAATTTATTGAGGACTGAATCTACAGCTCAGTCATAATCTTTGTGACTTAGATCTTCCTGGGTTAGGCTATTTTGGGGACTTCTGGTTTCAGCACCGAGGTGCAGAGAGCTGAAAGGAACTTTGGTCTAAAAGTAAGAGAAAAGATGCACAAACTTCAAATAAAGGACTTTCATGAACCTTTGCTCATCTGATGTCACAGGGCAGATGACTACTCAGGCAACCCAAGAGAGACAGTTATCAGAAAAAGAAACAAGACATGAAAGACATCCTGAATTCTGTATAAATCAGTTGAAAGATTAACCTGGAAAAGGTTAAGGAACTGCTAACAGTGGAGTGTGGGTTAGTTTGAGAGTGTGAAACCCTGGGGAAGTGTAGACATAGATGGTTTCTCACTCTTGTGTGAGGCTTTCTTCCAGGAAACGCATTCGGCTCTCATGGGGATGTTTGGAAAGAATCTAGAGAAAGTTTCTTACATGTTGGAGGGAAAGAGAGGTTACTGTCAAAATATAATCAAACTGCCCTCTCTTTCCCTTCACCCCATCTATACTATGGAAAAATAGACAAAAGCTTCAGGGGCAGGCACTGGAATATTCCCATTGCATGTGGGGGAGGAGAACTGAGGCCATTACCCAAAACTCCATCCCAAACTACCATTGTTTCTAAGTAAAAAACAAATAAGAACACACACACACACAAATGAGAAGAAGTATAATATGCAAGGAGAAAGTCCTCAAAATTGTAGTCCAAGGATCCTGGTGAATCCCCACTGCCATGAGAGGACAGGAGCAAAAGGAAAAATATAGAAGCCTCACCTTCAGCCCCAGAGGAGGGACAGAAACACTTGTGAAGGCCACATCCCTGAGCTACAGGTCACAGTTGGCATCCAATTCAGAAACTGATCAGAACATCAGGAAATGCTTGTTCTTCCCTCACCATCACACTAACCAGCCTCCCTCAAAATGCAAAGGGAATGCAACTGGAGAGAATCAAGGACAGATGCTGAGGAGCGGCACAAAGGGAACACCAGAACCAAGCAAGGAGATAAACATGAAGTATCACGAGAGGAATGTCAAGTCTCCGATGCCTCTAGCAGCAAACTCCATCTCTGGTAACCATAGCAACTGAAAATGTCAAACCCACCCAAACTGTTCACCAGATCAACACAAACTTCATACTATCAGTCTAGCAGGAGGAAGGCATGCTTATCTCTATACCTAGAATACACTTCAGTATCCATTGTCATAAACAATATCTACAGTCTTCAACAACAACAAAAAAATCCAAGCATAGCATAGCAAAAAAGTATAGCAAAAGGCAAGATAAAGCATAATTAAAAGAAACAGACATTGTCAGAATCACACATATTTGACATTTTCAGATAGGAAATTTAAAATAGCTATGATTAAGATGTTAAAGCTTTTCAAAGCTTTTCAGATAAATAGTATACAATATTAGATGGGTTAATTCAGCAGAAAGTTGGAAATTTTAAGAAAAAAACAAATATTAGAAGTCAGAACACAGTATCAAAAATGTAGGGTGTTTCTGACAATCGTATTAGTAGACACTTCCAAGGAAAAAAATTAATTAAACTGGAAGATAACCAATACCAATTACAAAGAGAAAAAAAAGTGGGGGGAAAAAAAGGAAAAAGGCTAGAGTATCCAAAACCTGGGGGACAATGTTAAACACTCCGACATGGACACAACTGGAATCCCAGAATAGAGAAACTAGGGCAGAAGAAGCATTTGAGGAAATAGTGTCAGGACTTTTCCACTGAGTGCCTAGAAGCTACACATCAAAACGAGAAGTTAGCAACCAGGTTTTGTTTCTAAATACCATTGGCCAATAAAAGGAATCATGACTCTTTACGGAAATGGCTGATTTTAGGGCTGGGGCAAGGAAAATACAGCTTGAGTCCAGAGCATCTAGTAGTGCCAGAGTGTAAAGAAGAATTCAAGAAACAAATGCATGGAGAGTCATGTCAAAGAGAAACAAGGGCTTCCAAAAATTAGAATAATCTGATGACAAAAGAAATACTATGATATTGTATTAAAACTCAAATATAAAAAAATATGGATGAGTCTATATTGGTATAAATGATTGAATAAATAAAAAATGGGGAAGAAGGAACACTTTTTCCCTAATGTAGAATTCCAAATAATATATGCACATAACCCCCTCCAGGAAGTGGAGCTTCATCAATTCCCCTACATTCTTCAAGTGTGTGTTGACTTTAATGGCTCACTTCCAAACAATAAAATATAGAAAGGGAAAAATAGTGCCTTAGAGTGGAGAAACTTGACAAACTTTACTTTGATACTTTAACCAAGTATCAAGGTCAATGTCAAAAGTGATGTCATGTTGATATTATGCACGCCATATATGATGTGGTGAAAATGATACATTTCCTCTCTGTTAATTTTTCCCAAACTCTCAGTCTGATCATAAGAAAGTATTAGAAAAACTCAAATTAAGTGACTTTCTGCAAAATACCTGACCAGTACTTCTCAGAACAAAGTCATGAAAACAGGAAAAGACAGAAATTTTCATGGATCACAGGAGGCATGGCAACTAAATGAAATATCGAACCCTGGACTGGGTCTTAGAATAGAAAAAAGGCATTAATGGAAAAACTGGTAAAATCCAAATAAAGTCTATAGTTTAGTTCCTGTGCCAAATTTAAGTTCCTCATTTGACAAATGTACTGAAATATGTAACGTATAAACATTAAGGAAAACTGGATGAAGGGTCAGACCTGGGTGAGAACTTGGCACTTTTCTGTAAATCTGAAATTATTTAGAAAATTAAAAGATAATTAAAAATTAAGTGAAACAAAAATACACACATATATTAAGTGACTCAGGAAAAAGTAGTTGTTAAATTAATGAAATAAAGCTTGAATTTTTCTTATCATAAGTCATAATAAGACCAAAGTTAAAATATGGTCAAAGTTTTTATCATTGCAGAAATGAGAATCACTAGGAGACATGAGTATAAGGCAGCAAATCTGTATGAGATTGTTCCCATAACAGGTAGAAACACATCCTACAAAAGGATTTCTCAGATTATATCCAAGACTGTCGGAGATTATATGTAACCATTTGGCCTCACATTTATATTTATCTATTAATCTGTAAAATTTCCATATTTGCATGCCTAGTAAGAAAAGTCTGCCACGTTTTTGATTCTCAAACCTACATGTTGAAAGTCAGGTATTAGACAGTAAATATCACTTTCTCAGTATTTCAGAAAATGAGAATGATCAATCTCTGTGTTTACCATCTTCTACAAGATTAACATATATATATTTTTAAAGTTTTTGTTCTCCCTGTGGATATACAAGTTACCCACCATCAAAATTAAAACACATTCTGGAAGCAACGTGGGAATTCTTAAAAAATCTCTGCACTTTTTAAGTAGCTAGACTATTTAATACAACTGAAATGTGGACAAGCATATTCTCAAACTAGATGGTAAACTAATTATTGTGGTAAAAATGATCTGTGTTTTGTGAGTGCATTGCATATTGTAGATATACAATATACACAGATATACAATAAATACATATAATACATAATATATAATATAATACATAAATGTGACGCCTAACATAATATATAATATAATACATAAATCTATGTATTCACAGATATATAATAAATACATATAAATGCATTATGTGCATCAGAAATACTAATTTCAATTATAAACCATGTTAAAAGACCTCCAACAGTTAAAAATTAAAGTTTTGTCTATTTTTATCTTTTTCATCTCTTGTTAGTTGGTTTAACCACCCGCAGTAAACAAGACTGAATTCAAATAATTTTATGGATGACGTTCAGTTGTGACATAAACTTCAGAGAAAGTAGAACTATTGTCTTGAGAGTAAGCATTTCTTGCAAATTGAAATGTGTGAAATCTGATTTATTTTTCAAAAGCATAAGTTAAGCAAGATACTTAATATTTTAAAGATTAAAAGTTGCATTTCATGCTCTGCCCAAACATCATAACGCTGGAAAAAAATAGTGATCTTCTTGGAGTTACTTCCTTACTTGAAGAATTACCTCGTGAATATAATCTAGAAATTTTAAATGTATGGCTATTTAAGTATAAAGTGGTCTCATATAATCATTAACATTTATTGGGGAGAAAAGTTCATAATTCAATTAAGATCTGAACACAAAAGCTTTATATGCTTATAAAAAGTTATGTCTTTATAGATTATTATTATGAATAAGATAAACCTATGTCACCCTAACATACAAAAGGTAGGAATTTGATTTAAAAAAGACTGACAAGATCTAATTTACTGATGTCCTTTTTCAGAAATCAGTTGGAATTCAAAAGTTAGGGCCTTCAAATCCTTCAGATTATTCAATAGAAGCAAAAAAAGTTGTGTCAAGATTTTAAAAGAGAGAGATAAAAAGACTTCAAAAATGAGGAGAGCTTCAGGCACCTCTTGGACAATAACAAAATATCTGGTAGTGCGATCAACAGGGTTCTAGGAGGAGGGAAGATAGTGGGGCTGAGAGTATTTTTTTTTAATATTTTTTAATTTATTTGAGAGAGAGAGAGAGAGATTGAGTGGGAGGGAGGGGTAGAGGGAGAGGGAGAGAGAATCCCAGGCTGACTCCACCCTGAGCACAGAGCCCAACAAGGGGCTTGATCCCAAGACCTTGAGATGATGACTTGAGCCCAAATCAAGAGTTGGATGCTTAACCCACTGAGCCACCGAGGCACCCCTGAGAGAGTATTTGAAGAAATAATGGCTGCAAGTTTCCCAATTTTGTGCAAGAGACACACCTGGAGGCCCAGAAATCTGTGCAATCCCCACCCAAAAGAGATTAACACAAAGAAATCCATACCAAGACATGTCAAATTAAAATTTATGAAGACTAAAGATAAAAACAAATCTTGTAAGTGGCAGAAAGAAAGGGCACATTACCTATACAAGAGCACTAACTGGAATTAATGAAGACTTCATGTGTGAAAGCATGGAGGCCAGAGGAAATGGCACAGTATTTTTCAAGTGCTAAGAGAAAAGAACTGTCAATGGGAATTTTACATTGGATATCCTTTGGGAACAAAAGAAAAATACAAAGCCTTCTCAGAGGAAGGAAAACTTAAATAATTTGTTTTAGGAGACCTACCCTTAAAAATTACCTCATAGGAATTCCTTGAACAGAAAGGAAATGATCAAAGGAGGAATTTGGAGTATGAGAAAGGAAGAAGGAACAAAAGAAAGAAAAGAAATATGGCTAAAACGGAGTAAAATGAGTCATCTTTACCTTGTGAGTTTAACAAATTATATTTGATCATTGAAACAAAAATTACAATATCACTTGATATACAGGACAATGTCTTCTAATAGAGGAAAAAGTAAATGGACCTAACCAGAATTGGGGGTTTCCACATTTTCACTCTGGTGGTAAAATACTGTTACCACTACACTGTATGTAACAAGCCTAATATGTAGGTTATAATACTGAGAAACTACTATATATGAAAAGATATACTCAAAGCATTATTAAAAAATCAGGATGGAATCTTGAAAAATGTTCATGTAACTTGTAGAAAAGCAAACAGAGAAACAAAGGAGCAAAGTCCATAAAAAAATAAAAAAAATAGAAAACAACAAAATGGTAGACTTAAGTGCTAACATATCAATAGCTATCTTAATTACAGATGATTGAAATATACCAATCAAAAGACAGAGATTTGGAAACAAAAACAAAAAACAAAAAATGACCCAACTGAAAATTGTTTACAAACAACTCAAACCAAATTCAATCACATAGGTAAGTCGAAAGTAAAAGGATGGAAAAAGATATACAATGTAAATATTCATTTTAAAAATACAGAAGTGCTATATATAATAAATAAGGCTTAAAAGTAAAGAAAGCTACTCAGGAAAAGAGGCATATTATATAAGGATACAAGAATCAATACACCAGGAAGACATAATGATCCTAATGTGTATGTAGCAAATAATAGAGTCTCAAAAATATATCCAGCAAAAACCAGTGAAACTAAATAGAAAAGTAGACTAATGCAAACATCTACTAAGGGACTTCAACATTTCCTTCTCTGAAACTAATAAAACTACTTGGCAGAAATCAGCAAGTGTGTAGAGGATCTGAACAACACACACACACAAACCCAACAAGATTTGATTGGCATACATAGAACATGGCACCCAAAAAAAGCAGAAGAGATTTTTTTCTAAGCTTCAATAAAATATTCACCAAGATAGATTCACCATAAAACTAACCTTAACACATTTTAAAAGAGAAACAATAGAGATTTTAATGGAATCAAACTAGAAATTAATAAATAAACAATAGGAAAATCTCTAAACATGTGGAAATTAAACAACACACTTTTAAATGACTCATGAATCAAAGACCATGTCTCATAGGCAATAAAAATTACATAAAATTGAATGCAAATATAAATACAACATAACAAAATCTGCGGGGGTGCAGGCAAAGCAGTGCTGAGAGGGAACTTTATAGCACGTAATGCTTAGATTCAAAGAGAGGAAAAGTCTCAAATCAATAATCTAATTTTCTTCCTCAAAAAGTAGGAAAAAAGAGCAAAATGAACACAAGCAAGTGAAAAAAAAAGAATAAGATAGAACTCAACTAAATTGCAAAAAATAAGCACAGAGAAAATCAATAAAGTAGAAAGCTGGTTCTCTGAAAAAAATTTTTAAAATGGTAAAACTGACAAAGATAAAAAGGTATAAGACACAAACCGACAATACCAAAAATGAAACAGGGATATGCAAATTGATCCTTCATCCACTAAAAGGAAATAATGGGATACTATAAATAAATTGAAGCTCGTAAACGAGACAGTTTAGAAGAATGGACCAAATCAACAAACCATTAACTACTAGAGCACTAAAACATTTGAATCTGAAATTTAAGATCTCCTGCAAATGAAAAAATAAAGGGGGGGGGGCTGGGTGTTTCAGTGTATTAAGTGTCAAACTCTTGATTTCAGATGAGGTCATGATCTCAGGGTCCTGGGATCGAGCCCCAAGACAGGCTCTGTGCTCAGTGGAGAGTCTGAGGTATCTCTCCCTCACCCTCTCCTTCTGCCCCACCCCCCTGTTCATGTGCATGCTCTCTCTCAAATAAATAAATCTTAAAATAAATAAATAAATAAATAAATAAATAAATAAATGCCCTGAAAATGAAATTCGAAGGCAAAATAGTTTTACTGAAGAATTTTACCAAACATTAAAAAAAACACACTAATTTTACTCAACCTCTTCAAGAAAATAAAATGTGAGGAACAGTGTAGAAAAGAAAACTGCAAACCTGTATCTCTCATGATCTTTTCTGGAAAAACAAAACCACCTGCGAGACATACTAGCAGCTGAGTCTAACAATGCAAGACAAAGAATTATATTCCATGACCAAGTAATGTTTATATTTGGTATTCAAGTCTATTCCAATATTTGAAAATCAGTGAAACTATATCAACAAGCTAAAGAAGGAAAATAATATAATCACAGAAAATGATGCACAAAAAAACATTAGACAAAATTCGATGCTATTGCTAACAAAAATTTTCAGAAGCTTAGGAATTGAGTGGACTTTTCTCAACTTGACAACATCTTTAAGAATGCTACACCTAACATCTTTAATGATGAAGGGATAAGCACTCTCTCTCCAAGTTTAGAAACAAGGCAAGGATGTCTGCTCTCCTCATTTTTATTCAACATGGTATTGGAAGTTCTAGCCACCGCAGTAAGACAAGGAAAAGTAATAAAATAATACAGACTGGAAGAAAGAAATGCAACTACCTCTATTTGCATATATGATTGTCTACATAGAAAATCCTAAGGAACGTACAAAAAGTTTGTACAGTGAGTTTAACAGTGTCAAGGGTTAAAAAGTTAAAAATGAATAACTATTTCATTTGTATATACTATAAAGGAACATGAAAAAATGAAGATTAAAAACATAATGTTTCTAATAGCTTCAAGGAAACTAAATATTTAGTATACATTTAACAAAACATGTACAAGATCTGTATGCTGAAAATTACAAAATGCTGATGAAAAATATCAAAGAAGACCTAATTAAAATTGAGAAAAATACATCAAATGTATTCATAGAGTGGAGGATGCAACACAGTGAAGAACTTGATTGTCCCCAAATTGCTCTATAGGTTTAATGCAATTCCTACATAAATTCCAGAAAGGAATTTTGTTGGCGGAGAAATCCGTCAAAGATTTATATGGAAAGCGCTGTCCTTAAAATAGCTATAACAATTTTGACAAAGCACAAATTGGGAGGAATCATTCTACCTGATACTAAGGCTTACTTTATAGCCTGAGTAATCAAGATAGTGTAATATTGGTAGAGATATAGATACACAAATCAATAAAACAGAAGACAGAACACAGAAACAGATCCACACAAAGGTGGTCAACTGATTTTTTGATGAAGATACAGAGGCAATTCAATGGAGGGAGTGTAGCCTTTTCAACAAATAATGCTAGAAGCAGTTGGACATCCATTAGGGAAAAAGTGAGCTAAACATAAACCTTATACAAAAATTTACTGAAATGGATAATAGATTTAGATATAAAATTTAAAATTATAATACATTTACCAAATACTAAGAGAAAAGAAAATACTTAAAATCTGGGGTTAAGCAGAGTTCTTGACTTAACACGAAAAGCAAAATACATTTTAAAAAAGATAAATTAGGCATTACCAAAATTAAAAACTTTTGGTCTATGAAAGCCTATGTGAAGGGAGTAAAAATACAAGATATAGACTGGAAAATATTTTCAAGTCACATACCTAGCAAAGGACAAATATCTAGAATATATAAAGAACCCTCAAAATTCAACAGTTAAAAACAATCCAATTAAGAAATGGGAAAAAAAGCAAAAGATACAAAAACACATATTACTGAAGAGGTTACACAGATTGTACAGATAAATATATATCAACATATAAAAATATATTCACCATCATTAGCCATCAGGTAAACACAAATTAAAACTACAATGAGCTATCACTTTGTACCTAGGTATATCAGAAATGCTAAAATAAAAAAGGAGTATCAGTATCAAATGCTGTCAAGGATCTGCAGAAACCATCACTCACACATTGCTGGCAAGAATATAAAGTGTTACAACTACTCTGGAAAATTTTAGTAGTTTCCTATGAAATTACACATCCATTTATATAAGGCCCAGTAATTGCATTCCTGGGTATTTATCTCAGAGAGATGAAAACTTGCTTTCACACAGAAACATCGATGTGTTTGTTCATAGCATCTTTATTTGCAGTAACCAAACACTGGAAACAAACCAGAGGTACCACAATTTGTTAAACAATACTACATCATACAGTACTACTCGATTTGTTTAGCAAGTTGTGGTACATACACATCACACAGTACTCTTCAGCAACAACAATAATGCAATGTTGATACGCACAACAACCCAATGACTCTCTAGGGAATTATGGCTCTTGCTCAATTAGGGAATTAAGCTGAAATGACAAAATTTGAGAAATGGAAAGACTAGAGGTTGCCAGAGATGAGGGACTGGGTTAGGGGTGTGAGGAAACTGGGTGTGGTTATGATAGGGCAACACAGAGATCGCTGTGGTGTTCCCACTCTTCCAGTTCTTGATAATGGTGGTGGATACACTAACCCACACAAGTGATTCAATTGTACAGAAACTAACACACACACATATGAGCACAAGAAACAGTGGGGAAATCTAAGATCCCTGAATTGTATCAATGGCATTATCCTGATTGTTAGATTCACTAGGTTTGCAAAATACTACCATCGGGGGAAACCGTGCAAAGCCCTTATATAAGGGCTCTCTATTTTTTCCTTAGAACTGAATCTGAATCTTCATTGTCACAATAAAAATTAGTTCAAAAGTATTTACTTCTCTATATTTTGAAAGATTTGATGCTATTGGTATTAGTTATTCCTTAAATTTTAGACTGAATGCACCAGAGAAGCAAACTATGCTGGCGATTTTCTTCATTTGAGGGTTTAGGCAAAGTTATCTAATAATTATGGTCTTAAACCAATTTTGGTAGTTTTTGCCTTTCAAGAAATTTTCCCTTCCATCAAGATTCTCAAATGTATTGCCATGAAGTTGTTCATAACATTTCTTTAATATCTTATTAATGTCTCTAAGCTCTGCAGTGATGTTCACACTAGAATTTCCCTAACAGTGTGTGTCTTGTTTTTGTCCTTACTTTTTAATAGACTCTACCTAATTGGGTTTTTTTCCCCAATTTTATTGACTCTTCCTTTTCAAAAAATGTGCTTGTGATTTTATTTATTTTTCTCTATTGTACTTTTTCTGTTTCATTGATTTCTGTTCTAATCTTTGTTTCCCTTCTATTTATTTAGAGTATAATTTGCACTTCTTTTCTAACTTTTTTATGTAGATTTACATAATTAAATTTAGAATTTTATTCTTTCTACCATAAGCATTTATGATTGTAAATGTCTCTCTAAACACTTTTAATTGCAAAACAAACATTTGTATAACTTTTATTTGAATTCTAATTCAATTTAAAATACTTCTGAATTTCCTTGTGATTTTCCCTTTTATGTACTGGTAATTTAGAAGTGTGTCATTTAATTTATGCATATTGTACAATTTTCTGCATATCTCTGTTTTTATTTCTAAATCTATTCTGTTACTGTCAGAGAGCAAATTCTTCATGATTTTAATTATTTGAAATACATTCAGACTTTATGTCCCAGCATATGTAACGTCTTGGAACTGTTTTGTATTCACCTTAGAAGAATATACCCTCTGCATTCATGGGTAGATTGTTCTGTATGTCAATTATGTCAAGTTGGTAGATACTTGTGTTCTGGTCTTTTATATTCTTATTGATTTTATGTCTGTTTCTTCTAGCAAATACTGAAAGAGAAGTGGTGAATCTACCAACAGTCATTGTGAATATCTTTATTTCCTCTTTCTGTTTGTCCTTTCTGGCTTCCTATATGTTAAAGTCTATTCTTGTGTTCTGGAATAATATACTCCTTTATCATTACAAAATTTACACTTTTACTCCCGGCAATATTCCTTTATATTCTTTACCTTTGTCTGATATGAATTTCCCACTCCAGCTGTCTTATGATTAATATTTCTGTGCTATATCTTTTTTTCTCCTTTTGCTTTGAACCTATCTATGTCCCTTACATTAAAATTATCCTTCCATAGGCAGTTCATAGCTGGGTCTTGCATTTTTATCCATTCTGTGGTATCTTAACTAAAGCTTTTTTTTAAAGATTTATTTATTTGAGAGAGAGAGAGAGAACAAGCTGGAGGAGAGGCAGAGGGTGAGGGAAAAACATACTCCCTGATGAGCAGGGAACCCAATGCGGGACTTGATCCCAGGACCCTGGGATCATGACCTGAGCCAAAGGCAGACGCTTTACCGGCTGAGCCACTCAGGTGCCCTTAACATATTTATTTGGTAGTTCTATAGTCTTTGTAATTTTAGGGTCTATCTATTGACTGATTGTTTTTTTCTGGTTACATTATAGTTCTTCCTGGCAAATCTAGCCATTTTTTAATCGGATGGTGTGTTTTTGATACTATGTTGTTGGGTGTTCGGATACTGCTGTATACCATATAATATGAAGAGCTTGGTTCTAGCACACAGGTGCATTTCATGTCCATCAGTTTCTAAGCTTTGCTTTTAAGCTTTGCTTCTGTGGGGTGGGAGCAGCCTTCACCGTGGGGATTGCTTATTCTTGCTGTTGACATGTAATCCTTTTGAGGTCTCCACTGAACACTTCAGACAACCACACAGGGCTTTCCTTGTGCCTGGACAGGCTGCGAACCTCTTCCTGCACTTTGTGGGAACTGGGAATTGTTTGGCTTGCAACTCTCCAGTCACTTGTCCCAGCCGTAGAGAGGTCTACATTATACAGCCTACGTGCACAGCCTATCAAAAACTTATCAAGAACTCTAGGGGCGCCTGGGTGGCTCAGTAGGTGAAGTGTCTGCCTTCAGCTCAGGTCATGATTTCGGGGTCCTGGGATCGAGCCCCGCATGGGGCTCCCTGCTCAGCAGGGAGTCTGCTTCTCCCTCTCCCCCACCTCTCTCTCTCTTTTTCTCAAATAAATAAATAAATAAAATCTTAAAAATAGAAAAACAAAAACAAAACAAAACTAAAAAAAAAAAAAAAAAACAAACAACCTCTGGGGGATCTAACAGATTTCTGGAAGACTTTTTCTGAATCATTCTCTCATTTGCTTCACTATTTTCTTCAAACCACTTCTTTGTATCCCCAAAACTTTGGCCTATGTCTCCTCATGAACATGAGACTGCGTGTGTGCAACGGTCTTGGTCCAGACGGAAACTGCCTCCAAGCAGAAAGCAAAGGCATTCAAAGCACCATCTTATCTGTTTTCCTTATTTCATTGATCAGAGTCCTATGCATCTGTTGACAATGTCTAAAAACGGTTTTATATATTTAACCCAGTTTTTTAAGTTGTTTGCAAAGAGGAGGAAAAGTCCAGTTCTTAATATTCCTTTATGATTTGAAAAACCCGGGAAGGATGTGAATGGTGAATTCTAGATCTTTAAAACATAACAGGTAAATTCAGTTCTTGTATTTCATATTAAGTCATTGCTCAGTGTTTGTATTTCTCAAGGAATTTATACATTTCATTTGAAATGTACACTTCCTTGGCATGTGTTGTTCATAATACCTCTGCATTATCAATTTTTAGTGTTCCTAGAATGCGTAACTGCGCTCCCTTTTACATTCTTGTTTGGTGATCTGACTTTCCCTTTGTTTTCCTTCACAGTCTGGTTCGGTATTTACCAATTTGATTAAGATTTCAAAAGAACCAATATTTGGCCATCTGTTTTTCTCCTTTATCTTTCTTCCATTTCATTGATTTCCATATTTATCTGTACTATTTCTTTTCTTCTACAAATTTTGGTGTATAGTTTAGTCTTTTTAAATTAAGCTTAAGGTGCAATTTTTATACCATACATTTCCTAAACTTTATTTTGCTCAAATATACTTAAAAGTAAAAATGTCCCTCAAAAATATCAAGAGCTGTACCCAATTGATTTTGGTATTTTTTTATCTTCTTTATTATTCTTTTTTTTTAAGATTTTTTTAAAAATTTATTTATTCAACAGAGATAGAGACAGCCAGCGAGAGAGGGAACACAAGCAGGGGGAGTGGGAGAGGAAGAAGCAGGCTCATAGCGGAGGAGCCTGATGTGGGGCTCGATCCCACAACACCGGGATCACGCCCTGAGCCGAAGGCAGACGCTTAACCGCTGTGCCACCCAGGTGCCCCTATCTTCTTTATTATTTAGTTCAAAATATTCTCTAATGTCCCTTGTGATTTTTTATTTGTATGTTACTTAATTTCCAAATATTAGAATTTTTTTCTAAACATTCCATTCTTATCGGTCTCTTTGTGATCAGCAGAAGTACTACATACCATTGTGATTTTTTTATAACTTCGTTTTGATATCTATGTGGACCAAACGTTTTTCATTTTACTAAAATGTTATGCAAAGTTGTAAATGTTGTGTTTTTGTGTTGTTGAGGGAAGTGTTCTATAAATGTAACTTTGGGGTGTCTGGGTGGCTCAGCCAGTTAAGCATCTGCCCTCGGCTTGGGTCATGATACTAGGATCCCGGGATCAAGCCCCACAAGGGTTGGACTCCCTGCTCAGCGTGGAGTCTGCTTCTCCCTCTCCCCCTGCCCGCCCCCACCCCCCTGGCTTGTGTGCTCTCTCTCTCACTCTCAAGTAAATAAATAAAAATCTCTTTTAAATGTAACTTTGGTCAACTTGTGAGATAACGTTTTATATATCTTCAATAGCCTTACTGATTTCTTAACATTATGGCTCTTTATTATCAAGACAGCTTTGTTAATACATTCAATTTTGAATGTAGATGTATATCTCTTGATTTAGGTCTGCTTATTGTAATTTCCTGTATTTTGAAGCTTTGTTACTGAGAAATGAACTTTCAGTATTATTTTGGCTGGTTGATGAATTTTTGTTAGAATAAAGGATCCATTTTTATCCCTGATAATAGTTATTTTGTTGTAGTCTACTCTGAAATTAATATAGCCACTTCAACATTATTATTCCTTGTTTTTGCAATATGTACCTTTTTAAAAGAAGATTTTATTTATTTCAGAGAGAGCGAGAGAGATTGCAGAGGCAGAGGGAGAAGCAGACTCCCCACTGAGCAGGTAGCCCAATGTGGGGCTCGATCCCAGGACCCTGAAATCATGACTTGAGCCAAAGGCAGAAGCTTCACCGACTGAGCCCCCAGGTGCCCCTGTACCTTCTCACACTCTTTCACTTTCAACTTTTATAAAAACATAGGCTGTGTCTCCCATAAGCAAAGCAGCAAGTAATTAGATAATGCTTTCTTGTCCAATCTGACAATTTCTGCTTCCTATGTGGGAGTTACTCCATTGCTGTTTGACTAATTATTTATAAAGTTGACCTACATCTACCCTCTTTCTATTTCATTTTTGTTTATTCTGTATTTTTTTTTTGCTGTTCTTTCCTTTATTTCTATTTTTATGTTACTCAAATTTATTTCAGTATCATATTTTATTGCTATTGCTATTTTAACTATAGTTCATGTTGTTTTTTTTGTTGTTGTCTCTTTAGAAGTCAAGGATATAATGCATTTTTAATTTACCACTATCTACCTTCAGATAATATTTTACTATTTTCCTAACTAACACAATTCTGTTTACTTCTCCTCTTGCTCATCAGGCTCTTGTTGTCATCTAACTTAGGTATCCATATACTTTTACAATATATTGTTGTTTTTTTTGTTGTTGTAAAATTAATAGATATTTAAAGAGTGATATAAAAAAGAACATATATAAAATTACACACTTAACCCTATCTGGTACTTTTCCAGTATAATTTTCCCCTCACCTGAAAAGTTAACACTTCTTTTTTTTTTTTTTTTAAGATTTTATTTATTTATTTGAGAGAGAGAGAGCATAGCAGGGGGAGGGGCAAAGGGACAAGCAGATTCCCCCCTGAGTGCGGAGCCCAATGCGGGGCTTGATCCCAGGACCTCTGGATCATGACCTGAGCCAAAGTCAGATGCTTAGCCAACTGAGCCACCCAGGCACTCCTAACATTTCTTATGTTGTGATTCTTCTAGAAACAAATTCTTTCAGGTTTTGTTCAACTGAAAATACTTCATTTTTGAAAGATTACACACACACACCCACACACACACACACGAACACACACACACACTCAGCTCCGGATATAGAATTCTAGGTTCACAGTTACAGTTTTTGCTTGAGTTTTTCCTTCAGTGTTCTAGCAGTATTTTCCATTGTCATCTATTCTGCCTTTTCCTGCTCACATGTCAGTGATAATTCTTACAGTTTTTCCTGAGTGCTTTTTTTTCTCTATGTCCGCATTTTAATATTTTTTCTTTATTGATGGTTTTCAAAAGTTGACTCTGATTTGCATACATATATTTTTTTTTAAGTTTACCTATTCAGTCTGAGTTTTACTGAACTACCTGGAATTGTGGGTGGCTGTTTTTGATCAAATTTGAAAGATTTTCAGCCAATATTCTGATATGTTTTTGTTTCTCTATCCTTTCTTTCCTGGGTCTATTTCATGCTTCCTTACTAGTCTTCAGATCTCTGTTATTTTTTTTCCCAGTTTTTTTTACTCTCCGATTTAATCTAAGTCATTCCTATTAATTTTTTTCTTTAAATTAACTAAACTTTTTTTTTTTCTATTGTGATGAATATATTGTTAGACCCATCTAATGATTTTTTCTTTTTTTCTGAGACATTGCCTTTCAGTCCCAGGATTACAACTTTTTTACATCTTCCAATTTTTTTTCTGTAATTTCTCAGTTTTAATTCATTATATTAATCTTTACCTTGAGATCCTTTAACTTACTTGTCATAGCAATTTAAAGTCAATTTCTGGTATTTCCCACAGTGAGGTTATCTGTGGGCCTAATTTTGTCCAATGATATTTCTCTTGATAAATTCACACATTTTTATTTATGTGCCTCATAATTTATTTAATGCTGCACTGTGTGTCTGAGAACAGTGAGAATGGATCTGATGTGAATATTTTAGATAGAGATCTATATCCTCTCCCACCTGCCCCCTCAGACCTACTGACCTTTTTCCTTAGGCAGATAAAGTGAGTGTAGAATTGAATTGTTTGAGTAAGTCAAGTTTGAGCTTGTTGGGCCCCAGATTTCAGTTTTAATAACCTCTCCCAGAGTCTTGGCATCTGAGTGTCAGAACTAGGGAAAATTAAATTACCCTTAGACTAACCCTCAAGTTTCTACATGGCCACATGTTAACATCGCTGAACTTGATTGGAGTTAAGATAGCCTGGAGTTTGGTTACAATTTTGATCAGTCATTTACTCTGTATTCAAGATACTTTTAAGGTGTGTTCTGGCTTCCTGTTCCAATAGGATGCTGGTGCCGGTCACTGCAAATTGAGACCTCGAGTCTACTTGACTTCAGAGCTTTAGACTTTAGACACTGAGACTGTAAAAAGGCGAGTGTTTAGGGCTCCACAAATTTGAAACCATGAGACTAAAAGACCATGAGACTGTGGGGCTGTGAGATCATAGGATATCTTTCTTTTCCAGTCCTGTAGCCAGCCTCTGCTTGCTCAGCTCAAGTCCCATGTAATAAAATCACTCTTTTGGTAATTGGGACTCTTCCAGATTCATACTTGATATGCTGACCTTCACATTTTTCAGAACTCTATTTCGTTCCTGTCTTTTAGAGAAATAAAAGTTCTCAGTCAAGCTTTTTGACAGGCTTATCACCAACTTCAGCTCCTAGCCCAGGAATGGAAGCGAACTGCCACTTGCTCATTTGGGAGGAGCTGGAAATTTGTTCTGGAATTTAGTCTTTATAGATTTCTCTGTGTCCATAAACCTTCAATGGCTTTAAAGGAAACTATGTTATACTAGGTTTTTTTTTTTTTTTAAATTTTATTTATTTATTTGACAGAGATAGAGACAGCCAGCGAGAGAGGGAACACAAGCAGGGGGAGTGGGAGAGGAAGAGGCAGGCTCCCAGCGGAGGAGCCTGATGTGGGGCTCGATCCCAGAACGCCAGGATCACACCCTGAGCTGAAGGCAGATGCTCAACGACTGAGCCACCCAGGCGCTCCTATGTTATACTAGGTTTATTCTGTGATTTCTTGTTTTGGTGGAAGTAAATCTACTATATCCTTTTGCAAGTGAACTCAAACTGTTTTTTATGAAACACTTCCCCTTATTGAGACTTAGACAAAGACACTTGTCACAGAATGTTTTCCTGAATTATGGCATCTAGAAGAAATGTCTTCCTGTTCTGAAATCTTAAAGTTTGTTGTTTCTCAGACAATGGAATAAACCCTTACATAGTAGCATTATATCCTAGTTGTCGACTGTACAATCCTTTCTATCTGTCTTACCTTCCTTCCTGTGGAGATTGTTTTCTTCATCTTTGTGGCATTCTTTTTCTCCACATAATTTAATAGTAATTTAATGAATATCTGGTGAATGACTGAGTTAAGGAATTAATAGTAAAGATTAAATTCTACCATTTTCACAATAACGTTATAGTTGCTCTAATGAATTACAAAACACAGAGTGAAGACCGACAAGTTACCCCAGTCTGTGCTCCTGCCAGAAAGTAAAAACTCTGCTTTTTCTCTTTCTTTATACAATTGTTTGGTCTTGTATCCTATCATCTCAGATCATGACATTCGGACTGCAGGGCACAACACTGGTCTACCAGGACCCTGTGCCTCTGAAATCATTAAGAACCAAACAAGCCCTGGTTTTCCTACCCAGACTTTTGTAGGAGTAATAACTATGTATATATTTTGTAAAGCCACTATTATTTGAAAATTTCAGTCACTTCTATCCAAGCCTATTTCTAAATAAGGTACAGAGACAAACAATCAATCATCAATCAATCAATCAATCAATCTGGGATACACCTTTGAAAGAGGAAGTGAAGACAGTACCTCTGTTAGTTCAGAAACACAGGCTTCAGAATATTGGAGAGGCTTAATTTTTTTTGTGAACATTTTTCTAGAACCTCTCAGTCTCCAGATTCCCAGTGAAAAGGGAAAGATGATAAATTCAGTCTTATATATTTATAAGTAAATAGCAGCTGCTATTAATTTTAGGGACAAAATTGAATGGAACATCTTCCATTGATTAAAAATAATACATTGGTTATAAAAACAAAACTTACTTTGCAGACAGATCCGGTTTTCTTCATAACTTAGATCTGATGATATTAATTATGAAATGACCTTGTCTATTACTCTCAATTTCTAACATGGATTATGTGTTAAAAAAAATAACAAAGTAGAGACAAAATGTGCAAAACTTGCAGAATTAGAAAGTTTAAAAATGTAGATTCTTGAGGAATGCTAACGTGGAATGGAAATCAAGCCTCATTAACTCTAATTAGGCTTCCTGCACACATACCGAATTTTACTGCAGCAGGCTTCATAGGTGGCTGATTTTTGCAGCAAATGCCTATTCAGAGTTTCCTAACAAAACAGACTAAATTCTGAGTTGTCTCATATACTCCATTTTATTGAAATCTCTCAACAGTATGCTTTGATGTTCTAGAAAGTTTTTCTTCATAAAGTATACATGTTTCACAAAGGCAGAAGTCAGAAAGCTACAGTTTCCCTTATTATGTATTTATTCTACAGCTCACCTTTTGCACAGTTCAACAAATCATACATGACTGGTTAATTTCAGGAGTCCAGTAAAAAATGTCATGATTAATTTAAACTATTTCATATAACCAAATCACCATTACCAAATGGGCGAGGTTTTCTTTGTATGTCCTTACTGTTCATTCCATTCTGATTTATGGTGGATTAGTTATCGGTCTCCCTCATGATGGCATAAACTCCCTGAGGATAAGAGGATGTCACCTTTATTTCTTTTTATTCCCTCTTTCCCTTGACCACTGCTTTACACAATAAATGCCACCAACTCAATGAAGTGAACCAACTTTTTTCGAAAGCAGGAGCGCAACTTAAAATGAAGAAACAAAACCCAACATCTCACACGGAAAAATTTATAAATTCTCTCAGCAGAGTTTATTACTGAGCCCGACCAGTACTGATCAACTCTGTTGTCTCTTTTTCAGTAAAGGTGCAAAAAATGCAGCTCCTGGGAGTGAGGTTGAGCTGGCTGGCCCCCGTGGGTGTGAGGGCACTGGTGTTTACAGTCAGGAAACCTGTGATTGTCTGAATGATGCCAAGATGGTCGGTATAAGGATGCTACTTCTTTCGTTTATTCTATAAAATCCACTAGGGCAATGCAGCGTTGCTCACTGAAGCCTGACTACCCTTGGATTTTACGTCAGTATCTGTGCGTTATAAACTTCTAGGTGGAGGCTACTTGGCTGCATCTAAATGCTCACTTGCTTACTTCTAAATGGATGTTACTAAACAAATAACAAAATAAAAGTTGTTTGAATGAGACGTTTAAGGTTGTGATGAGCGAACTTAACTATGTTTCTCCGTCCATATGGAAGAAAGTGGTTTTATCACACAGCTCGGATGTTCACAGCTCTGTTGAAGAGAGAAGACAGACTGAGCCTAATATTTCAATGTCTCACCCCAAATCTGGGAGTCCTTTGATTCAGGTGCCCATTCCTAGACCTGTGCCCAAGCAGTGGCTTTATGGTATACATGTGGCTACTTCCTCTGAAACATTAGGAAGTGGGTGAGAGGCAAGATTCCAGAAGGTGATGACACAGGGTCTGCAGAAAAGGGCACAGGGGTCCTAAGACAATTACATAGATGCCCAACATGATGGATATTTGGGTATTCATACCAGTCTTCTGCCCTCCACTTATTTGAAATCCTCCTCTTATTTGGAAGAAGGAGAATTAAATGTAGCAAGCACCTCAGGCTTATTTGTTAAGGAAAAAACAGAGTGATCTGGATCTGTCATGTTCCAGAAGACCAATCTAACATTAAAGTGAGGAGGATCTCAAAAACTCTTCTGTGGCCTAATTTAACCATTCCCTTGATTGAAGCCGACAGTGGCTATATATATAAATAATCCAATTCAATTAATAAACTTAAACTTAATTAATTGATTAAATTTCATGGAGAGAAAGGAATAGATGGGCTCCCATCACTCTGCATGAGCACCAACCCTGATGTCCAACACAGCTTCTCGAGGAATGAAAGTGTTGATTATAGAATCAAGGTAATTCTTTAATTAAAAATGTCCTATTTCATTCTCAATTTGTAAAACAAATGAACAGGTGCTGAAATGTCAGGAAACTTCTTTTAGTAATGTCCTCATTATTTTTCTTTCTTTCTGACTCTTAGCAACTAAGTTTGAAGTATTACCTAGATGAAGTTGCTTTTTTAACCATGTTCAAAGGATTGGTTTTCAATTTCGATTGATAATGCCTGTTCCCAGTACACAGCTATTTTTTTTTTTTCAGTGAATTCCTTCTGTAATACACCTCATCATAATTTTCATCTAATGCACAAATCCAATTTTCTCTGAAGCAACACCGGAATTATCTAAATAAACACAAACATTTTCTTTCTTTTTATATAATTTGAGAGAAAGAGCATGAGCGAGTGGGGAGAGGAGCAGATGGAGAGGGAGCTAGAGAATCTCAAGCAGACCCCCTTCCCTCTGCTGAGTACAGAGGCCCACGCAGGGCTCAATCCCAGGACCCTTAGATCATGACCTGAGCTGAAACCAAGAGTTGGCTGCTTAACTAACTGAGCTCCCCAGGCGTCCCTCAACACAAACATTTTCAAGTGAAATAAAATATGACATCAGAGAAATGATATTTTCAGAAAGTTATATTTTTTTGTTGAGATTTAGATTGAAATGAAAACTCTTTCTGGAACATAAGCTGGGAAGTAGGAGTATGGTTTTATTTTACTAATCCATTGGAGAAACTCAGAAATTTTCCATTTAAAATATTTCCACTTGTAGTTTATACATAGCTTGGATTTTCTGGCTTTGTTTCTTTCTCTTTGTTGCGTTTCTAGATCATTGTTTCTTAAAAAACAGCATGAGTCAGAGTAATCCAGGGTCGTTGTTACGTGTACACATTCCTAGGCCTTATCTCAGGTATCCCATACCGTACTGGAATTCCTAGGCCCAAAATTCAGAAGTGGAATTTTTACAAATTTCCGAGATGATTTTCTGAAGAGTGAATTTTGAGACACCCTGAACTTACTGATGGAATCTGGATGTTCATGCTTCATGAACTTGAAAGATCGATGAAAATAGGTTCATTTCAGTCAAATTCCTACCAGTTATATTTTACTAATGAATGACGTTCATCTAATTTAACCCAGGGTCCACCCTCTATAAAGAATCGATTCTTCGGCACTCAGGTAATAGTATTGCGCCAATAGGAAATTGTTTTTCCTTGAAAAGTGAGCAGATTGTATAGGTCAGTCTTCATTGGGAAACTAGTCTTAACCCACTTTACTCTAGTAATTGTACAACTATACATATTTCAACGTTTTTATAAAAAATAAAGGTGTGAAATACATTTGACCCTTGAACAATGTGAGAATTGGGAAGTACTGCACAAAACACTTTATCTTCATGTCTAATAAAGAGTATCATTCCAAACATGACTAGTTAGCCCTTCACAAAGAAAGTACTGTAATATTTCAAACCATAGTTCTCATATTTTTCTGTCACTATGTATGTTTGAGATTTAAGTATGTATATATAGAGAGATGGACTTTAAATGGTCATTGATCCCTTAGCCCTGAAAATATCTTCTTTACTCATGTCCATGTCTATGGCTGTAGTTTCACACTCACTATGAGTTTTGTCCCAAATATAATACTGGATAATTAGAGGTTTTTTTTTTTTCTTAATTAGATCAAGAAATAACAGTAAATGCTAGCAAAATTCAACATAATTCAATTTAAGAAATCCCAATAGTATAAAAATGACAGTGGAATTGGTGTGCCTGGGTTTTGGCTCACGTCATGATCTAATGGGTCATGGGAGCCC
Source organism: Ursus arctos (assembly GCF_023065955.2). NCBI lineage: Eukaryota > Metazoa > Chordata > Mammalia > Carnivora > Ursidae > Ursus > Ursus arctos. The sequence continues at coordinate 80,895,781 of NW_026623089.1, read as the reverse complement.
CGTGTTGGACTCCGTGCTCAGCGCGGAGTCTGCTTGAAAATTCTTTCCTTGCCTCTCCTCCCACATGTGCTCTCTCTCTCTCAAATAAATAAATCTCCTTTAAAAAAATGATACTGGAATAAAAATTATCAAAAGCACGACAACCAAAACATAATCTCACAAAGGTAAAAGAAAAATCTTGAGATATTTTAACTTCTGTTTCTTTCAGTTTTCAAATGTGTTTTTCTTTTTGATTCAAGTTAGTATTCAATATTTATGCTTAAATGATGCAGTTAGGAATTCAACATATAACTGTTTAAATCCATCATGTGCCATTTGCTTGAGATTTAAAATCATCATAAGAAAATATAAAGCTCCTTTATGGAATCAGTTTGTTAAAATGCAAAAACCATTCATCAAGAAGAGTGCCTTCGATGGATAATATATTGAGGCCTATTGATTGACTTCAAATGTCCTGAGAAGGACATTGAGATGCAAGCTGTGGTTTCTAACTGCAAAGCAAGAAACCAAGAACAGCCTGGTTAGAAGATTAAAAACAACAAGAGATGATGTATAAAAGTAATAACTAGTATTTGGTACTTTTTCCTTGAGTAACATGGGGGAATAATCTTACAAAGTTTCAGAAATGTGGTTTTCCAGGAACTAAAAAAAAGCAAATGATCCACATCTTCCTTAAGTGTAATACTGCACACTGACTAGTGATCACTGATTCATTGACTGGCATGTACAACCAAGCAAATAAGCCCATTTATGTATCTATTTATTTTTATGTCTTTGACTTCTTGCCTCATTATTTTATGCCTTCCTTTATTTTATGATCGCTGTCATTTCTGTGGCTTTCTACTGACTAATTTCTCAACTCAATATGTTTCATATTTTGCATTTTTGCATTTCTCTTAATTTATTATTGGATACTGCATTTGCAAATGACACAGGGCTGAATGTCTAAAAAGAGAATTTTATTCTCTTTGTTTAAAGTTGCAGTGTTTAATTCAGTAACCATAACTACGTTTGGCAATTGGCCATTTAAATTAGAATTCATATTAATTCAAATGAAATAAAGTTTAAAATTTCAGTTCTTAGTCACTAATGACATTTCAAACTTGTGATATCTACACGGGCTAAGGCTGCTGTATCAGAGCATGAACAAGAATGTTTCCATCAGAGCATAAAGTTCTATCAGATGATGCTGCCTGGATTTGGTTTTGGCAGACGGGTAAGCCACTTGCAGACCAACTTAAACTTTTTGAGACTCATTTCTTAGCTTTCTCATGACAGATGTCCAGTATTTATTTTAGGCCAATTTTAGCTCTTCTACTAAGCTCTGGCCCTTCCGGGATTTTTTTGGAATGTCTATGGTGTTCAATGAGGAGTTCACCCGGCCCACTTGGATATCCAATCTCCCTGAAGACATTTTCGCCTAACCACAACCTGGGACTTACTCTTTCAAGCCTCGTAAAATATCACCCTGTGTGGGTACAGCTTGGTATTTAGGCAATAATATTAGTGGACCCCTGTTCTGGGTTTTTTCTCTGCTTCTTCGTGTCCATTCCTCTGATGCATATATTCTAGGTACTTCATACACCCTGAACTCTCATCTCTACCTCCTCAACTTAGGAAGGATATTGTATTCTACACAGGTTTTCCTGTTGGCCCCATGGTGTGCAAAATGTCTCAGGGTGGGTGTGGGGGACACCTGGGGGTGTGCAGCCGATTGAGCTCCCAACTCTTGGTTGTGGCTCAGGTTGTGATCTCAGGGTCATGAGATCGAGCCCCATAGTGGACTCTGCGTGGGGCATGGAGTCTGCTTGAGATTCTCTCTCCCTCTGCCCCCACCCCTCTTTCAAATAAATAAATAAATAAATAAATAAATAAATAAATAAATAAATCTTTAAAAAAACTGTCTCAAGGGATAAATCCAAGGCAGTTGTAGGGCTCTTTTTGTTTATTTTCTTTCTCTTGGGTATAACTATTCTACCCCACCAGTTACTTAATATATGAAAAGAAGGTATTCATAGAATCCATCCAATTTTCCAGTCTTTATGGTGAGATAGCAATAACACGACATAACTGGTATTACTTGCTAATACTTTGTTCAGGATTTTGTGTCTACGTTTATGAGGATACTGGTCATTTGTTTTCATTTTTTATAGTGTCTTTCAGGGGTGCAATGTGGGCTTAGTGTGGTAGACTGAGTCATGCCCCCCCAAAGGAATCCACATCCTCATCTCCAATCCTGTGAGGATGTTTCCTCTTGTAGAAAAGAGACTTTGCAAATGTGATTTAAATAAGGACCTTGAGATGGGGAGTGGTTTATGGATTATCCTGCTGGCCCCAATTAATCACATGGTTCTTACAAGTGGAGAATCTTTCTCAGGGGAGATTTGAAGGAAACGTGACTATGGAAGCAGGGTGGAAGTGCTGCGATGGGAGGACTCCACCCTCCATTCCTGGCTTTGAAAATAGAGGGAGTACTCCTTGAGCCAAGCAATAGAGGCAACCTTGTAAGATGAAAAGTGAGCAAACAGATTCTCCTCTAGAGACTGAGGAAAGGAGCGAAGCCCTGCAAACACCTTGATTGAGCCTAACGAGACTCCGGTTGGATTTCTAATCTACATACTTATAAGATAATAAATCTGTGTTGTTTCCAGCCATTGCTTCTGTGCAATTTGTTACAGTGGCAATAAAAATGAATACACTTGGGTTATGCTGACAACATAAAACACATTCGGAAATGTCCCTTCTTCTGATAGTGTTCAAAATATTTGTATAAAATTGGCTTTGTTTTTCTTTAAATACTTGTAGAACTCACAGTGAAAGCACCATCTCCTAGAGCCACTTTATTGAAAGTTTCTAACTACAAATTCAATTTGCTTAAAAGATATAATCTATTGACATTGTCTATCATTTTCTTCTGTCAGTTTGATGAGTTGATAGGTTGTATCTTTGAAAGTATTTTCCTCACAATATTGTCAAATTTGTGTACCTAAAATTGTTCATCAGTTTTTTAGTTACTGTAGTATCTGTATTGATGTACTATGTCCTCTTTCATCCACAATAAAGAAAATTCAAAAATTTCCCCTCTATTAGTTTAGTTCATTTAAAAATTTTATTTCCTTTTCAAAGAACCTTTTTTCCCCCCTTTCCCTATGTCTATATAGTTCAATTGTGATTTGCTTGAAATTGACTTCTTTTATATCCTGGTTTGGATTATAGAGTGAATTTGAGTTGATTGGTTTTAAAAAAAGAACAGAACGATTTTAAACAATTATTTCTTCAAAAATTTTTTCTGCCCCTTTCTCCTCTTTTTCTGGGATGAGAATTATACATGTGGTAGAAGACTTAATATCACCTCTCATGTCACTGATATTCAACTCATTTTTTAAAATGCTATTAACCTATTGGGTTCAACTTGAATAAATTTTATTGGCATATCTTTGAGGTCCCTGTTCTTTCCTTCTACACAGTCCAATTTTCTGTTTAGTCTAACCAGTAAAAATTTAATTCCCATTGTTGAGTTTTTGTTCTGAATTTTCTTTATTGTGTATATTATCATTTTTTTTCTGAAGTGTTGTATCTGTTGACACATTATAGCCATATTTCTTGTAAATTCTTTTATATATTTACAATAATTTGGGGCTTCATGCTCAGCCTGGAGTCTGTTTGAGTTTCTTTCTCCCCTTCTTCCTCTCCCCCTCCTGCTCATACTCTTTCTCCCTAAAATAAATAAATTAAAAAAATATTTTGAGGAACATCCATGCTGGTTTTCATTGGCTGCACAAATTTACATTCCCACTAACAGTGCACAAATTTTCCTTTCCGCCATATGCTCACCGGCACCTGTTATCTCTTGTCGTTCTGATGACAGCCATTCGAACAGATATGAAGTGCTATCTTGTAGTTTTGATTTGCATTTCCCTCCTGATTAGTGACCTTGCACATATTTTAGGTGTGTTGGCCATTTGTATGTCTTTTTTGGAAGAATATCTTTTCATATCTTCACACTTTTTAATCAGATTGTGTGTTTGTTAGTTTACAATTGACTTGTATGAGTTCTTTATGTATTTTGGATATTAACTCCTCATCAGGTACATGGTTTGCAAATATTTTCTCTTATTCAGTAGGTTGTCTTTTCATTTTATTAATAATTTACTTTGCTTTGCAGAAGCTTATTAGTTTAATGTAGTCCCACTTGCTTATTTTTCCTTTTGTTGTCTTTGTTTTTGGTGTTGAATTCAAAAAGAAATCTTTGTCAAGACCGATATCAAAGAACTTACTCCATATGTTTTTGGTTGTTTTCCCTTAAGGGTTTAATGGTTTCAGGTTGTACATTCACGTTCTTAATCCATTTTCAGCTGATTTATTCATGTTGAATTTATGTCTGATTATTGAAACTCTCAATATTCTGGGTCCTCACCACATTCTTGTTCTTGTCAGCATGTGAGTTCCAAGTGTAGATTGTTGTTTTAGGTATTTTGGCTCCTCTTTTGGATTTAATCAGTTCTGGAATGCGTGAACTCTGAAAAGTGCAGACCTCTGTTTCTTCTTTGTGCTTTAAGCCCCTTCATCACTTCCTCTCTCTTAGTAAAATGCAGGGAGAATTATTTCCCTGATCAGTCTATTCTTGTATCTAGGGCTCCTGCAATTCCAATCTTCCCTTGTTGCCTGGAGAATTTTATAAGAATCGGCTGATTTCTCTTTATTCCTATAATATATCTCTCTGTACAGTCACCTTCCTCTTCGGTCTGCTTCCTCTTCTGTCTCCTTTGCCTGGGCATGCCCCTCTGTCTTTATGCTCTCATATGACAGGCTTTTTTATGTCCAAAATTCATTTTCCCAAGGCTCCTTGTGTCTACTACTCTTTGATAGCCACATATAAAAAAGTATTTTTTTCTGGGATTTCCTTGTTTTTACCATGCAAGTAGTTATTTCCCAACATTGCTTATCCTAAGAGTAAGTGGAAATTTTCTCATAAGATCTTTAATATTATGATCCATTAATCACTGTGATTACAATAGCAATAAAATTTGTATTTCATATTTTAATTTTTAAGTTACTGCAAAATGTTACTGTTGATTCCAGAAAAGTAAAAATAAATGTGTTTGGCTAAAAATGTTCTTTCATTAGCAGTCCATGATTGAATTTCTTCCAGCTTCATTCATTTAGCAAATACTGACTTTCTACTATAACCATAGCATTATGATAGATGTTAGAGGATCAGAAATAAACAATGTAGTGAGGCCATGTTTTTCTCTAAATAGCAAAGGAGTATTTCAGAAAAATAATGCTTAAAAACAATAACATTAAAAAATAGAACTTATTTTCACCTGAAGGTCAGAACTGAAGAGAAATTTCTAGTAAAGTCTCACAGAATTGAAATATCATCCCATGGATTTGATGCAAGAATCAGAGTTTACAGTTGATGCCAATGCACGTATTACCGCCATCTGACACAGAGCAGACTGACTGATCTGAAAGTCTTTGAAAGTCTCTTGCACTGGGACTCAGTTCTGATCACTTACACAGCATCTATGCCAACAAGAAAAAAGTGCAACTGTCTTTCACTATATGTAGTTTGTTTTACGATGTATAGTCAGAATATATCCACTTTCTGCATACTGTCTAATTGTATTGAAATTCAAGGTAGGAAAAGGTCACACATCAATAGTAGAACCAGGGATATAGAGTGTCTGTGGCTTACAGCATCCTAGCTTTTTAAAATGCAACAGATAAATACTGTTGTAAAGCTAGAGACAGGAAGTGTGCTGGTCCCGTTTTGTTGGAGACTTCAGATTTTTGGGTGCTCCATTAGTTATGAGGACTTTATGAGCTGGTATTAGAAATGCAATGCATCTTAAAGTGGGCAAACATCCCACTGATGAATGTTTATGCATTAGTGGAAAATGGGGGAAAACAGCTCGCTTGAGATTGCCATCCCAGAGTATGAAGGTATCATTTATTAATATGATGGAGACCTGATACGTAGTTGTATTGCAGGGGTTCTGCACATGCCCTCACAGGGTTTAACATCTTCAAAAATGTGCCCTCCATGCTAGACATTATCTTGTGAAGGCAATGGGCTTTGTGACTTCGCACGCACAGATTTACCAGCCACCTTCCCAGTTATCCCATGCCATTCTTTATCTTTAATAGTTTCCCAACTAATACATCTCATGATGAGGCATTCTTGCTTGAGATTAGAGACTTGAGTCCATAAGATATAGCCAAATGGTATACAGTCTCAAGGTATGTTAGCATTCAAGATATAGGACATAGGGCCTTGAGAAACCCCGTGAAGTCCTGTTAAGGCCATCAAAGGACTCAACAGAATAGGATTAGAAACCTCCTAGTTTGGTCATTAGACCTTAAGTCAAAATTAATATGTGTGTGTGTGTGTGTGTGTGTGTGTGTGTGTGTTCCTGCATGTGTGCCTGCGTGTGTGTGCATGTGTGTGTCTGCATGCATGTATATGTGTGTGTGTGTGCACTCATGTGCACACATGCCAGCATTGGAACAATAAAGTTTAATACAAGAAAATATAGATGATTATGCAGATAATGTTCCAGTAAATGAGCATTTTCTAATCATGTATCAAATATAAACAACACAAAGGATATAAAGGATAGTTTTTATAAACATTAAAAATTTCAGTTTTTCAACCACACCATAAAAGGCATGTAACAAAAATGGACTCATAAACTTATATAAATGACTTTTCAAATCAGTAAGAAAAAGATGACCTTTCCAGTAGCAAGTAATTTATAAAAAGGGTGACAGGAATCTTTAATATGAGTATTAAAAATTATTTGATCTTGCTGGCATCCACAAAAATATAAATTACAAAAATAATGTAAAACTGTCTCTCTTCTATCAACCTGGTAAAGATTTTTTTTTAAATGCTTAAAACTGCATGTGGCAACTATTTACAGAAAATAATACATTCTTCTTTATATTATTTTATTTATTTATTTACTTATTTATCTATTTATCTATCTACTTATCTACTTATCTATCTATCTATCTATTTATTTTAAGTATGCTCCACACTCAGCATGGAGCCCAATATGGGGACTGAACTCATGACCCTGAGACCAAGACCTGAGCTGAGATCAAGAGTCAGCCACTTAACGAACCGAGCCACCCAGGCTCAGAAAAAAGTACATTCTTCTTGATTAAAATGTGATTTTGTGAAATTATTTTGGGATGAAGTTAATTTCTGCCATTAACATTTTGCATATCATTTGACCTTCAAGCATAAATATAATTTGCATAATGCTACTCATCTAAGAATTGAGACCTTGGGAATATTTTTATAAATTTATTTATAAATTTGAGTATAGTTGACACACAATGTTACACTGGTTTCAGGTGTACAACGTAGTGATGTAGTGATTCAACTTCCCTATGTTATGCTATATTCACAAGGTGTAGCTACCATCTGTCACCATAGAACACTATTACAGTAGCATTGACTATATTCCCTATGCTCTGCCTTTTATTCCCTTGACTTGTTCATCATAACTAGAAGCCTATATCTCCCACTCCCCTTCACTCACTCTGCCCACTCCTAACCCGTTTCCCTCTGGTAACCATCTGTTTCTTCACTGTATTTATAGGTTTGATTCTGCTTTTTGTTTTTTTACTCATTTTTTTTTTTTTTTAGATTCCACATAAGAGTGAAATCATATGGCATTTTTGTTTCTCAATCTGAATTATTTCACTTAGCATAATACCCTCTAGGTCCATCAGTGTTTTTGCAAATGTCAAAAAAACAAACCTCATCCTTTTTAATGGCTGCATAATATTCCATTATATATATACGTATCTCACATCTTCTTTTTCTATTCAACCATCAATGAACACTTAGGTTGCCTGTCTATCTTGGGTATTGTAGATAATGCTGGAATAAACATAGGGGTGCAGGTATCTTTTTGAAACAGTGTTTATATTTGTTTGGGTAAATACCCAGTAGTGGAATTATTGGATCATATGGTTTTCAATTTTTAATTTTTTGAGGAATCTCTATAATCTTTTCCATAGTGGCTGTACCACTTTGCATTCCCACCAATAGTTTGTGAGGAATCTTTTTTCTCCACATCCTCTCCAACACTTGTTATTTTTGATTTTTGACTTGTCTTTTTGATTTTAGTCATTCTGACTAGGGTAAGGTGACATCCCATTGTGGTTTTTATTTGCATTTCAAGACCTTAGGATTAAAAGAAAGATGAGAATAAAGGAAAAATAAATTTTCCTTTCTTCTTGGTCACAGTTAGCTGCAGATACATTTTTGAACAGTGAACTTCAGGTAAACTTTTGCATTGAGAGAAATATATATATATATATATATATATATATATATATATATATATATATATATATATATATATGGACTGGATCCTTTTATTATTTCTACAGCTAACTTTAAACCATGGCTATTGTTTTATCCTATCTTAGATAATAGAATTTCAGGCCTAAGGACACAAAGTCTCATAGTATGAGAAAATACACTTTTGGGAAGAAAATATAGTTTCTTCAATAAATAAAACTGGATATCCATATGCAGAAGTATGACTGGAACTTTATCTTATACCATGCACAAAAATCAACTCAAAATGGATTAAAGACTTAAACATAGGACATAGAACCATAAAAATCTTAGACGACAACATGGGTGAAAAGGTCTTTGATATTAGTCTTGGCAATGATTTTTTTTTTAATTTGACATGAAAAGCAAAGGAAACAAAAGCAAACATAAACAAGTAGGAATACATCAAACTAAATAGTTTCTGTACAGCAAAGAAGACCATCAACAAAATGAGAAGGTGACCTGCAGAATGGAAGAAAATATTTGCAAACCACAGATTTGTTAGGGAGTTAATATACATGCTATATAAGGAACGACTCATACAACTCAACAGAAAAAAAAAAAGTCCTATATAAAAATGGGCAAAGGACCTGAATAGACATTTTCTGAAAAAGGCATACAAAAGGCTTATGGGTGGGGAGAACCTGGGTGTCTCAGTTGGTTAAGCATCTGACTCCTGATTTTGACTCATGTCATGATCTCAGGGTCATCGGATTGAGCCCGGCATCAGCTCCATGCTCAGTGCAGAGTCTGCTTGTCCCTCTTTCTCCACTCTTCCCGCTTGTGTGCTCTCTCAAATAAATAAATAAATGAAAAATAATTTAAAGGCCTATAGGTACATGAACAAATGCTCAACATCACTCATCATCAAGGAACACAAATCAAAATCGCAATGAGATATCACCTCACACCTGCTGCATTAGCTATTACTAAAATGTCAAAAAATAACAAGTGTTGGCAAAGATGGGGAGAAAAGGGAAATTTTCTTTTTTTTTTTCTTTCTTTTTAAAAAACGTACCCTTGGAGACACTTGGGTGGCTCAGTTGGTTAAGCATCAACTCTTAATCTCAGCTGGGGTTGTGATCTCAGGGTCAAGAGATCAAGCCCCACATTGGGGGTCTGTGCTCAGTGGGGAGTCTGCTTCTCGCTCTCTCCCTCTGCTACCCCACCCCCACTTTGTGCACTCTCTCTCTGTCATAAATAAAAAAACCTTAAAAAAAAGTGTACCCTTCTGCATTGTTGGTGGAAATATAAATTCTTATTGCCATTGTAGAAAACAGTATAGAGGTTGTTCAAAAAAACCCTAAAAATAGAACTACTGTATGATTCAGCAACCCTCTTTCCGGGCATATATTTAAAGGAAATGAAATTAGTATCTGGAGAAGATAGTGGCATTCCCATGTACGTTTCTGCATTATTCACAATTGTGTGTGTGTGTGTGTGTGTGTGTGTGTGTGTATATGTATACATAGTCTGTCTCAAAATTGAGGAAATTCTGCTGTTTGTGACAACATCAATTAACTTGGAGGACATTATGCTAAGTGAAATAAGCCAGACACAGAAAGATAAGCACTGCATGATCTTATTTACAGAGAATCTTTTGAAAATTCACAGCATCTGGTCAATCCATGTAGTGCTTTGGCTTCAGAGTTGGTCTCCTCTGATATGCTTTTAGTAATTCTCAGATATTGAGCATAGGGTAAGGAGGGTGGTAGAGAATAAAACGGAATAGTCCTCGCCTGACCTACCTATCGTTTTTCTAAAATCCATCTGTTCCTCACATTCTGCACTTTACTGATATACTTCTTATAATAGTTTAAGCAAAGTCTCTTTGGAAGCAGAGGAGGTAGGAAAGGAGAAGTGAGTATTAATAAATCAATAGGTATCTAGAAAGTTAAATGTCTAAAAACTGGGAAGTGTCTTTACTGAGAAGTCTTATAAATCAGTAAGATTTAAGTGGCTTTCAAATATGTTTCTCCACATTGGAATTCAATACTGAGCTTAAGGATAATCCCACAGTCTATAATGATTGGTACTTATTTAATTGACTTTAATTTTATTGATTGTCACATAAAATGTACTACTCCAAAATTTCATTGACAAGTTTGATTAAATATTTATTTAAAAATTGTCAATAGGTTATTTAGAAAACTGCCCACATTCTTTAAAAAGTCTGACTATTTAATCATTTAAATATTTTCCAATAATAATTTAAAGTACAATGTAGGATAGGAAGGGTAATAAAATTTTAATTTTAAACAAGTACACGTTTTATTTTTTTAAATTGTATATAATTCACATACCTCCAGGATTCAGTAGATTCTACAAAGTTCATATTAATTTTAAAATGTATCTAAAAGTTTCTGGAGAAAATAGTACAATCATTTATTTTGAAAAGCAAACAAAATGCATGATAAACTAAAAAATAACTGAGCTTATTTGTAAAACCTTGTCTAAAATAATCTCTGGCAGGTCTTCCACATAGGGAATTATTAATTTGAAGTCTACATAATAATGTGAGCAAATACTTAAAGAAATAAACTTAGCAGGATTGAAATTAGAAACTTTTTAAAACACATTCTATTTCTGTAAGAACATAAAATCATATTATTAAAATGTTTAGCTCCACATTTGAGAAGAGTCCGCAGAAAACTCATAATATAAACTGGAGATGCATGCTCCTTTACTTTTTTTAACCTTAAAAATAAAAGTGCTAGTTATTTCACTAGCAAAACATGGGCTGTTTGGGAATAGAAGAGTATTACAAACAAGCTAGACAAAACCATAGGCATGGGGCAGAGGAACAAAGGAGAAGCACTTTTTTAGAAAAGTCTAAGTTGGGAAGGTTATTATAAACTAAAAGTTCACTGGCGTTAAACTGGCAAGTTTAAAGTATGGTGGCTTCTCATCGGCTGAGCTGTTGTCCCAGAGGATAAGGGAAGTGCTCCTGCCTCAGGCTGGAATACTAGGGTGGTATCTGGTGCAAGGTCAAATCCATCTCTTCCTATTGGGGCTGCAACTGACTCCTAGTGAGAGTGTGAGAGCTCCCCCTCCTGAAGCCTCCAGACTCCATTTTAGGGACGTTTCCCATTACTAATATTCACAATTTCAGATCAGCTGTCTTATTTCCTCCTCATCTTCCTGAGTTCTAGAAGCTAACAGAACATTACTCTGTGATGCTCAGAAGAAGAGTTGGTATGAATATTTTCAAGTCAGATATTCAGTGATCATTTAAATGGAGAGTAAATCAGCTGAGAACAAAAAGGAACTGCGAGACGCTTGGAGCAATGATTGAAATGTCGGTAGGCTTCACATATTCGATGCGGTGCGTGTGCGCATGTGCGGACCCGTGTTAGAAGGGGACGCAGCCCTTCGTTCCATGTCCTGAAGAGCTTCCCTTTAAGAATATGGAACTAACGTATTTGGAACATCATTTTTACTTAGTCTTGTTCCAATTGAAGTCTGTGTAATATAAGAATTATATCAAGTGTTGAGGTTTAATTGGGAGTCTTCTCCTTCAATTTTATCTTCTTCAAAAAATCTTACTGGCTCAAAATGTATATATGAACTCATTCTCTGATATTGGAAGAAATTCACACTTATCCTAACCCGTACTGATAACGGGAAGTGAGATGGTGCCCTTCACACAAGGAACAAAGATTCTTATTCCAACTCTAATTTATTTTCATAAAATTCCATTGCTAAAGAATAAGCATTTTTCCCAGTCTAAATTTGAGATCTATTGAGGTACAAGAGGATGAATGGTTGGCTATGAGCTCAGTAAATTATGAAAAGACCTGGGTTTAAGCCTTAGCATTACCTATCTTGGTGCAATTATTCATTCTATAAGATTATTTAGATGTGTAGAAACCTATTTAATAGTTTAGAAGGGCATGTAAAAGCAAAGAAAAATGAATTTAACTTTGTATGATCTTTAATAATTGTTAAGATTCTTGATTGCTCTCCTATTGGACAAAAAGTCACAGTGGAAACTACTTAAAAAGGAGAGAAGGATAGTAACTCATAATTAAATATGACCAGTTTCAAGGTTAATTAATATTACTGAGGTTAATTCCAATATAATTTAAGTAGTCAATTAAATAAATTTAACATTTAATAGTCTGAGGGAAATGAGAATTGGGGGATGTGTGTCTTAGTTGGCATCAGGATACAACAATGAATATTGTCATTCAAACACACAAGTCTCTAAGATGAGAATATAGTGAACTGAATTACTTTTTAACGATGTTAAAACTTCACTAAGAAATATGTACAGATAAAAAATTACTTTTGTATTGGTCAGAATGCTAGAACATGCCTCTCAAAAATCATCAAGTTTATTCAATTCTTATAAGAATTTAAAGAAAGTTTTTCATCCTTCTCTTAATCTTGGATATAATCCCTGAGTCATGTGTACTGTACATACAGAGTCCACATAGATGGTGGTAGCATAACTTTTATAAGTCTTATTTCAAAAACATGCAAACAAACTAAACATTATTCTGTATGTTTCTACTTAGGATAGATTTCTTAAAGCAAGACATATGATTGGATTCATCGGAGTTTTAAGTCTTTAAGAGTCATACTACAGTCAAATGAATTACTTTCCATGCCCATGTGTAGTCTATTCCTTCATTGACTTTGGGCTTGGCCATGGGACTTCCTTTAGACAATGGTCAATGAGTGAATGTCACACAAATGAAAACTTGATAGAGCTTATGCATTGGTTGTGACCTCTCAAAATACTTCCATAAGACCACTATTTAAAGAAGCCCCATCTCACCTACTGGAAGATGAGCGCTCACAAGGGGAATTGAGATGCTCTGCCCAATTGCCAGAAACAAAAGCCAGCTGCAGCCCCGAACATGATTCTAGACGAGAAGAACTGCCTAGCTAAGTCCATCCGAATTGCTGATTCTCAGAATCTTAGGATAGTGAATGAGTGTTATTTAAAGTCCGTAAATTTTGGAGTGCTTTGTGGAACCTCAACAGGTAACTTACATGCACCCACACTTTCCTAACTTAACTTTTATCTTTTACATCAATCCCTCTAGTTGAATAGTCTGGCTATACAGCTCATTTCCTTTCCTGGATCATAATGGGAAAGAGATTTAAGGCACATATGTTGGGAAAGAGAAGATATAGTATAATAGCAGTATGACAAAGAGTCTGAGTCATGCGCAGCGTAATAAACTTGGAGGTGTTTAAAGGTCAGGTAATGAGTTGTAAGGCATATTAATCCAAGAATCCATGGAGCACAGATCCTGTGTACCCCTCACTGCCTCACCTTAGCTAAGAGCCTTTTTCCTTTTTCTCTAAAGGAATAAATGATTTTAAATCCCTTTTATTCCCACTTAAACAATTTTAATTTGCGGAATCACTCCATGTATTCTTACTGATATCTGTTTCAGGATTCAAATTTAACTTGTTATTTAAGTGTGAAAATTGATCTTGCATAGATATAGTAAACCATATCTGCTTATGAAATGACAAATTTCAAGAAATCATCATCTCTAAAACAATCTTCCATAGTTCATTTCCATCTTGTATAACTGCATATTGTAGATACATTATCAGACTAAATCAGCAATACCCAGGCAATATTTACAATTTAGCCAATTAATTGTCATATGGTTTATGAGATCAGGTAGCTTTGTGTGAGATTTTTCACAAGACTTATTAAGGAATAAATGTGAATACATAGAGGTATCACAAAACCTCTGAAAATATTTTAAACTCAAAAGAAATTACAACTGTTTTTTTCTTCCTGATCTTTTTCTACAAGTTTAATATATTCCCTTTACAACTGATAGGAATGGGTATAAAAATACTAATTAATTTGTTTCTGATGAATGAAAAAAATAACCTCTACTTTAGTTTTCTGAGTCTCTCGACGAATTTTCTCTAACAATTTATCATTCAATCGCTGTGGTTTGGGGATCTGAAAGGAAGGAAGATGAAGCTAGTTGTCAGGAGGTTTTGATGCAGATGAAGTCATTCATCCAACAAATGTTTTTTTTTTTTTTTAAGATTTTATTTATTTATTTGACAGAGATAGACAACCAGCGAGAGAGGAAACACAAGCAGGGGGAGTGGGAGAGGAAGAATCAGGCTCCCAGCGGAGGAGCCTGATGTGGGGCTCAATCCCAGAACGCCGGGATCACGCCCTGCCTGAGCCAAGGCAGATGCTTAACTGCTGTGCCACCCAGGTGCCCCCAACAAATGTTTTTTGAGTGTCTCAGCACTGTCCTATGTTCCAGAGATACAAAATTGCACAAAATGGGCAAAACCTCGGGGTGCCTGGGTGGCGCAGTCGTTAAGCGTCTGCCTTCGGCTCAGGGCGTGATCCAGGCATTCTGGAATCGAACCCTACGTCAGGCTCCTCTGCTGGAAGCCTGCTTCTTCCTCTCCCACTCCCCCTGCTTGTGTTCCCTCTCTCGCTGGCTGTCTCTGGCAAATAAATAAATAAAATTTTTTAAAAAATGGGCAAAACCTCTAATCTGTCGGAGCTTATATACTGATTAAATTCCAAACAATAAATTGTCTTACAGTTGCCCCACAGAAAACAGGATTAGTAACCTCCAACCCAAAACTGGTTCAATGTTGAAAACGATGATCCCATGCACACATCAAGAGATATAAAAGATGACTCACATATTTGAGACTTTCTGGTTTCAGAAAATGTGTAGATGGGGCCAAATGTTGGCCAGGGCATTTTCTAGTATGAAGATAACTGCTGAAAGTTTGGCCAACTGTGCTGCTCCCTGGGGATTGTCCTTGGTCAAGGACATTCTTATTAAGGACGGACAGCGGCAAACCTCCTGTGACTCCATCACTTTCAGTGGTGACACTGTTAGTAAAGTATACAAACTACCTTTTCTGTCTACTTAGTTGATCTCAAGGGACTCTCCAGGTGGCCATTGAGTCCAGGAGAGAGGTGACCTCCTCCAACACCATTGCATCTGACAAAGGAAACCACTTCTTTCTGTGAAATATGCCAGAGATTGTCTCCTGTAAGTAGCATTTTCATTTCAGTAAGAAGGCTTCTGTGACTATACTGAATTTATGGGTGCTGCCTCCATGTCCCAGAGCATAACAGGCCAGTGGGTCCCAACGATCATCAGTCAGGACCAGTCAGCTTCAGTCTCCCAAATACCCAATACGCAGCCTGCAGTTGTGCTAACAAAGTGTACGGTGTTTTGCACAAGAAGCCTATGGACGATGTATGGCCCTTGTGGGTAGTCCAGAGACTCCAGGATGCATGGAAGTTGCCCAATCCTCTACAGTGAGGGAGTATCTGAAGAGTGCTCATAGGAGTTCTTTTTTATCGCATTTTGGAAAGATCCTAAACCTTTTATTATTGGAGACGTTGTTAAAAGTAGAGCAGTTTGAGAGTAACAGTACCAGTGCACTTAAGTAAAGTTTGTGAATGAGGGACGTATTGCTTCTAGAAGCTAAAAAGGCCTAGATGATGTTGGGCTTGTTTAAATGTTGTAGGTTCTGCCAGGGTCAGTCGTTGTTTCTTGACAGTGTCAAGGATGGAGCAGTATTTGACTGACCAAGTTATGCCCAGGAATTTAACTGAGATGGTAGGGCCTTGTGCGATAGGTCGGGTTATGGGCCATCCCTTCCTGGGAGCTGCTTTGTCAGTTTTATTTGTATGTTTCCAGTGTGTCCCATGAATCTCCTCAGAAAAGATGTCATCAACGTAATGTCATTCCCATGATCCTGGAGGAAGTTCAACGTGATTAGATACAAAGATGGTGTGAGTTGTAGGTGTTGTTGAGATCATAGGGGCAGCCAGGTAAACTGGCTGAGAAGTTACTGAAGCAGGCACTGAATGAAACATAGTCACCAAATCTATAGAAGATAAATATTTTCCAGCTGATGATTGTATGGAACCAGTGATTTCAGTAATAGTGGGTATGGGGAGATTTAATTGAAGAAACTGTGGTATTAAGGATACGATAATCCACCATTCATTTTTATTAGGTTTGATCACTGGTAACACTGGGTTATTCAATGGCAAGATAGGAGAAATGGTCCCTGCCTTAAGTAGGTCTCTGTGATGGGTGGCTTTTGTATTATGGGTCTTGATTTCTGTATGCTTCGTTTTAATCTATGTTCAGGCATACTAACTAACTAATTTGTCCTAGTTTGTAAAAACATGTTCGACATTGAATAGACCCAAACTACTCAGCTGGGAGCATCCTTATGGGAATAAGACAAAGATGGTTTTCATATTTTATGTGCTCCACATGATTGTTCTGTTCTAAAGAGGAATGAGGGTGGAGAGAAAGCATAGAGATAATAAAATTTAGGGTAATAAATGGAATAGATGGACACATCAAACATGATTAGGAACCTATAAAGAGGCATGCAAATGATAGCCCATTTAATAGTACATGTCTTTATTTGACATATTTATGGGAAACGTGGCAGTGATGCAGTGGTAGGATATCTCAAAGTAGTTTTGCTCCTACATAGTTTAGAAACTCATAGATGAAGACATGATTTAGACCCTCACAGGGATCTAAATGTTAGGCTTACCTACTCCTGTAGCTCGGTACTAGTAATTAAGAAATGGCATGAAATGTCTTAATATTTCTCTCTGATCTTTCACCACCAAAGAAATGAAGGAAAACTTATAATTTCTTATTTTCTATTGCCATCCCCATGTTATAAAGGGGTTATATTGTTAATAAAGTGTAAAACATTTAATATTAACACATCTCACATTTAATTACTTCCTAGCCTCATTAATTAACTTTGAAAAAAAACTTTGGCTTTCTTCAGTGTGTTTCTTTTACCTCTAAGTTCACAGAGATGAAATGTTTTACAGAGTTCCCAGTACTGATAAATCTCTGCAATCGTTCATTATAAAACTGTGAGGACATATGGTCCTCACTTTTCTCATGAGCCATATTCTTGAGGAGAAGAAAACCCTAGTATTTGAGGACCTACTATGTGCAAACTGAACACGACATAAAAAAATTTAAACTTAAGTACCATAAGATGCCTTTTGTATGATCAGGATGCTGAGATTCAAAGAAAGTGAGTACTTCGCACAGGATAGACAGCTAGTGAGTAAGGATATAGGCTTTTGGATACATTTGAATGATACATTTGAATGATCCCCCATCACCTCTTTTTTCCTCTACAAAGTGCTGCCTCCACTGTCAGTGAGTCACTGTTGGTTGTATCACCAACTGATCATCCCTGAAGTTCACTAATAGCATACAGAGTAATCTGTCAAATTATTTGGAGTTTTATTTTACCATTATAATTACTCATACTCTGAACTATGTCAGGAGATGTAATATAAATATAACCAAAGAGTAGCCAGAAAAGATCCACGTTGCAAAAACAATTGTCTTGGAATCAGGATACATAACTCAAAGTCCCACCTACACCACTAGCTCTATGACCTTGTCCAACCTATGAGATCCTTCTGGCATTTAGGTTCCTAAAGGAACTTTCTGCTCTAAAATTCAGATTTCTTATCTGTAGTTTATTAGACTTATCTATAATTACTCAGGGATGAAGTAAACTTATAAGTTAATTAAGAATATTTACTAATTCATTTTTATAAATGTGCAATGGATTAATTCAGTAAACACTTTATTTATTTATTTATTTATTTATTTATTTATTTATTTTGAGAGAGAGGGGGGCAGAAAGAGAAGGAGGGAGAGAGAGAATCTTAAGCGGATTCCACACCCAGCACAGAGCCTGATGTGGGGTTCAATCTTACAACCTGAGCTGAAATTAAGAGTCAGACACTTAACCAACTGAACCAGCCAGGCACCCCTAGAAGATACTTTTCAACTCAGTTTCCTATCTCTGGATCAAGTTCTCTTCAAAACTCTTGTCATATTGTCAGTTAAGGACAAGCTGTGCTTTGGAAATTATAGTGCCCCACAAGGGTGAAGCCACAAAATTTAGAGGTAGTCCAGAAATGCCACATTCTTCAGTTCAACAGAGTAAATATAAAATGAATGAAAAATAAGTCATAGCAGATTTCTCCCAATGAGATAAAATAAAATGGTGAGTTATAAATGTAGCTAAAGATAATAAATTAAAAAAAGATTAGTATTTAGGAAAATAAATGCCCAATAATATTAATTTAATTTTATTTTTTTTTAAGATTTTATTTATTTATTTGACAGAGATAGAGACAGCCAGCGAGAGAGGGAACACAAGCAGGGGGAGTGGGAGAGGAAGAAACAGGCTCCCAGTGGAGGAGCCTGATGTGGGGCTTGATTCCAGAACGCCTGGATTACGCCCTAAGCCGAAGGCAGACGCTTAAGGACTGCACCACCCAGGCGCCCCCCAATAATATTAATTTTAAATGTTAGAATCTGTTTAGTCTTTTTTTTTAATGATTTTTTATTATATTATGTTAGTCACCATACAGTACATCCCCGGTTTCCGATGTAAAGCTCGATGATTCATTAGTTGCGTATAACACCCAGTGCACCATGCAATATGTGCCCTCCTTACTACCCATCACCGGTCTATCCCATTCCCCCACCACCCTCCCCTCTGAGGCCCTCAGTTTGTTACTCATAGTCCTAGTCTCTCATGTTTCATTCCCCCTTCTGATTACCCCCCCTTTCTTTATCCCTTTCTTCCCCTACCGATCTTCCTAGTTCTTATGTTCCATAGATGAGAGAAATCATATGATAGTTGTCTTTCTCTGCTTGACTTATTTCACTTAGCATTATCTCCTCCAGTGCCGTCCATGTTGTAGCAAATGTTGAGAACTCGTTTTTTCTGATAGCTGAGTAATATTCCATTGTATATATGGACCACAACTTCTTAATCCAGTCATCTGTTGAAGGGTATCTCAGCTCCTTCCATGATTTAGCTATTGTGGACATTGCTGCTATGAACATTGGGGTGCATATGGCCCTTCCCTTCTCTACGTCTATATCGTTGGGGTAAACACCCAGTAGTGCAATGGCTGGATCATAGGGTAGCTCAATTTTTAACTATTTAAGGGACCTCCACACTGTTTTCCAGAGTGGCTGTACCAACTTGCATTCCCACCAACAATGTAGGAGGGATCCCCTTTTTCCACATCCTCTCCAACAATTGTTGTTTCTTGCCTTGTCTATTTTTGCCATTCTAACTGGCGTAAGGTGGTATCTCAGTATGGTTTTGATTTGAATTTCCCTGATGGCTAATGATTTTGAACATTTTTTCATGTGTCTGTTAGCCATTTGTATGTCTTGATTGGAAAAGTGTCTGTTCATATCTTCTGCCCATTTTTTGATTTGTTTATTTGTTTCTCGTGTATTGAGTTTGAGAAGTTCTTTGTAGATCTTGGATACCAGTCTTTTATCTGTAGTGTCATTTGCAAATATCTTCTCCCATTCCGTGGGCTTCCTCTTAGTTTTTTTGACTGTTTCCTTGGCTGTGCAGAAGCTTTTAATCTTGATGAAGTCCCACAAGTTCATTTTATCTTTTGTTTCTCTTGCCTTTGGGGATGTGTCATGAAAAAGGTTGCTTTGGCCGATGTCATAGAGGTTGCTACCTATGTTCTCCTCTAGAATTTTGATGGATTCCTGTCTCACATTGAGGTCTTTCATCCATTTGGAGTTTATCTTTGTGTATGGTGTGAGAGAGTGGTCAAGTTTCATTCTTTTGCATGTAGCTGTCCAATTTTCCCAGCACCATTTATTGAAGAGACTGTCTTTTTTCCACTGGATGTTTTATCCTGCTTTATCAAAGATTAGTTGCCCAAAGAGCCGAGGGTCCATTTCTGGGTTCTCTATTCTGTTCCATTGGTCTATGTGTCTGTTTTTGTGCCAGTACCATGTTGTCTTTGTGATCACAGCTTTGTAGTACAGCTCGACATCCGGCATTGTGATGCCCCCAGCTTTGTTTTTCCTTTTCAACAATTCCTTGGTGATTCAGGGCTTTTTCTGGTTCCACACAAATTTAAGGGTTGTTTGTTCCAGTTCTTTGAAAAATGTCATCGGTATTTTGATCGGGATAGCATTGAAAGTGTAGATTGCTCTGGGTAGCATGGACATTTTAACTATGTTAATTCTTCCGATCCATGAGCATGGAATATCTTTCCATCTTTTTATGTCTTCCTCAATGTCTTTCAAGAGTGATTTATAGTTTCTAGAATATAGGTCCTTTACGTCTCTGGTTAAGTTAATTCCAAGGTAACGTATGGTTTTTGGTGCTATTGTAAATGGGATGGATTCCCTAATTTCTCTTTCTTCAGTCTCGTTATTCGTGTATAGAAATGCAACTGATTTCTGAGTATTGATTTTGTATCCCGCCACATGACTGAATTGCTCTATAACTTCTAATAGTTTGGGAGTGGATTCTTTTGGGTTTTCCATATAGAGTATCATGTCATCTGGGAAGAGAGACATTTTGACTTCTTCTCTGCAGATTTGGATACCTTTGATCCCTTTTTGTCGTCTGATTGCTGTTGCAAGGACTTCTAGTACTATGTTGAATAATAGTGGCGAGAGTGGGCATCCTTGTCGTGTTCCTGATCTTAAGGGAAAGGCTTCCAGCTTCTCCCCATTGAGAATAATATTTGCTGTAGGCTTTTCATAGATGGGTTTTATGAGATTGAGAAATGTACCCTCTATTCCTACACTCTGAAGGGTTTTAATCAGGAAAGGATGCTGTTTTGTCAAATGCTTTTTCTGCATCAATTGAGAGGATCATATGGTTCCTGAGTCTTTTCTTGTTGATATGATGTATCACGCTGATCGATTTGCGAATGTTGAACCACACTTGCATCCCAGGTATGAATCCCACTTGGTCATGATGGATAATCCTTTTAATGTACTGTTGGATTCTATTAGCAAGGATCTTGTTGAGGATTTTGGCATCCATATTCATTAGGGAAATCGGTCTGTAATTCTCCTTTTTGAGGGGGTCTTTGCCTGGTTTGGAAATCAAGGTAATATTGGCCTCATAGAATGAGTTTGGTAGCTTTCCTTCTGTTTCTATTTTTTGAAATAGCTTTAGGAGAATAGGTATTATTTCTTCTTTGAATGCTTGGTAGAATTCCCCAGGAAAACCATCCGGGCCTGGAGTTTTGTTATTTGGAAGGTTGTTTATCACTGACTCAATCTCTTCATAATTAATTGGCCTGTTTAAGAAATCAATTTCTTTCTGTTTCAGTCTTGGTAGTTTATAGGTTTCCAGGAAGGCCTCCATCTCTTCCAGATTGCTTAGTTTTTTGGCATATAGTTGTTGATAATAGTTTCTAATAATCCTTCCAATTTCATTGGTGTTGGTCATGACCTCTCCTTTTTCATTCATAATTTTATAATTTGGGTCCTTTCTCTTTTCTCTTGGATAAGTCTTGCCAGTGGTCTGTCAATTTTATTGATTCTCTCAAAGAATCAGCCTCTAGTCCTGTTGATTTGCTCTACTGTGCTTCTGGTTTCTAATTCATTGATTTCTGCTCTCATCTTGGTCAACTGCTTCCTCGTGCGTGGATTAGGCCTGTCTCTCTGTTGCTGTTCCAGCTTCTTGAGGTGAGAATATAAAAACTGCATTTTAGATTTTTCTATTCTTTTGAGTGAGGCTTGGATGGCTATGTATTTCCCCCTTAGGACTGCCTTTGCAGTATCCCATAGGTTTTGGACCATTGTGTTTTCATTCTCGTTGGTCTCCATAAATTGTTTAAGTTGATTTTTGATTTCCTGGTTTATCGAGTCATTCCTGAGCAGGATGGTTCTTAGTCTCCAAGTGTTTGAGTTTCTTCCAAATTTTTCCTTGTGGTTGAGTTCCAATTTCAGAGCGCTGTGGTCTGAGAATATGCAGGGGATAATTTCAATATTTTGGTATCGGTTGAGACCTGTTTTGTGTCCCAGAACATGGTCTATTCTTGAGAATGTTCCATGGGCATTAGAATAGAATGAGTATTCTTTGGTTCTGGGGTGTAGGGTTCTATATATATCTATGAGGTCCAACGCATTGAGTATGGCATTCAAAGCCTTTGATTCTTTGCTTAGTCTTTGCCAGGGTGTTCTGTCTATTTCTGAGAGTGGAGTGTTGAGGTCCCCTACTATTTTTATTTATATGTCTCTTTATTCTGGTTAAGAGTTGGCTTGTGTATCTTGCTGCTCCCCTGCTGGGGACATATATATTTATAATTGTCATATCCACTTGTTGAATACTTCCCTTAAGAATAATATAGTGCCCTTCTGCGTCTCTAACTATAGTCTCTAATTTAAAATCCAATCTATCTGATATGAGAATTGCTACCCCAGTTTCTTTTGAGGTCCATTTGCATGAAAGATGGTACTCCATCCCCTTAGTCTCAGTCTGAATGCAACTTTGGGTTCAAAATGAATCTCTTGTAGACAGCAAATGGATGGGTCATGCCTTTTTATCTGCAACCCTGTGGTGTTTTATGGGAGCGTTTAAACCATTTACATTGACACCAAGAACTGAGAGATATGATTTTAATGATGCCATGTTGCCAGTAAAGTCTTTGTTTATATCGGTTGTGACTTTCTGTTCTGTATCACTCTTGGGGCCTTTTTACCTTTATAGAACCCCCCTTAATATCTCCTGTAGGGCTGGTTTCGTGGTTACGAAATTGGTTAGTGACTGGCGATTCTGAAATGTCTTTATTTCTCCATCAATTCTGAATGACAGCCTTGCTGGATAAAGGGTCCTTAGCTGCATGTTTTTCTCTGAAAGAGCTTTAAAAATGTCCTCCCAACCCTTTCTCTCATTCCAGGTCTGTGTAGACAGGTCTGATGTAATTCTGATGCCTTTGCCTTGGTACGTGAGAAATTTCTTTGCCCTGGCAGCTTTCAATACTGTATTCTTGGATCTAATATTTGCGAAATGCACTATGACGTGACGTGGCGTAGGTTTGTCGTGGTTGAGCTTGGGAGGGGTCCTCTCTGCCTCTTGGACACGAATGTTTATTTCCCTCGCTAGATTAGGGAAGTTTTCAGCTACAATTTGTTCAAATATCTCTTCTAGACCTCCGTTTTTCTCTACCCCCTCGGGGATGCCGATGATTCTGACATTGGGTCGTTTCATTGAGTCAGTAATGTCCCGTAACCTACATTCGTGGGCGTGGATTTTTTTAAGACCAGCTTATATTTTCGTTTTTTCCTCTATTAACCCATCCTCCAATTCACTAACCCGTTCCTCTGCTTCGGTGACCCTGGCCGTCAGAGCCTCTAGATTTGCCTGCATTCGATTCATTGAATTTTTAATATCTGTCAGATTCACTCTCATTTCTGTCCTTAGGGATTCTATATTCTCAGTAAGCTTTTCGTTAATAGTTTTTTCAATTCTACTCACCATTTTGACCATCGTTACTCTGAATTCCATTTCTGATAAATTGGTTACATCCATATCCATTATTTCTGTGGCAGAGGCCACAGACTCACTGTCTTTTCTTTGCTTGGGGGGGGGCTTCTCCTTCTTGTCATTCTGATGAGGAGAGGTTGCGGGGTTGTCCAGAGCCCAAATTATTGACTGGGTCCCAGGCCGTGCCCCTTGTTTTATAGGGATCTTAGGGATGTGGGCTTCTTCTTTAAAGATTTTATTTATTTATTTATCTGAGAGAGAGAGAGACAGACAGTCAGCAAGAACGGGAACAGAAGCAGGGGAGTGGGAGAGGAAGAAGCAGGCTCCCAGCGGAGGAGCCCGATGAGGGACTCCTTTCCGGAACGCCGGGATCACGCCCTAAGCTGAAGACAGGCGCTCAATGACTGCGCCACCCAGGCACCCCGGTTGTGGGCTTCTTGATTTTTCAGCCTGCCTTCTGTGTTCTGGGGGAGGGGCCTGCCGCGCCGATACTCAGGTCACCTTGTTTGGGTAGAGTCTCCGTGTCCCCTGCGAGGGGGGATGGGGATGCGCACGCTGTGAGCCGGTACTACCAGGCTTTTGTTCTCTGGCGGCTTTCCCTGGCGGTCTGCTGTGCCTCTTCTGAGAGTCAGAGCAGCAGAGGCTGAATTGTCACAGAACAGAGGGATTGCGGCCCGTTCTCCACTGATGTTCTGGCCACTTTAACTCCGTTACTGTTGGCGCTGCTCAACCCTGCAGCGTCCCGGGATGTGCGCCCCACACCCGGCGTCCCTGCCCTCACTTCCAGGGCCGGCAAGTCTCTGTCCTTTGTGTTTCTAACGCCACCAGCCACCAGCAGCCCCCATGCATGCTCCCGGATCTCCCGGTCTCAGTCTAGTTCCGGTGAGCACACCGAGATTCCGGAGTTCTGTGAGAAGCCTGGTGGCGCAGGCTCCCGGCTCACGGTCTCAGTCTGCTCTTTTGCGGGTGCCGTCCGCGAGCCCGCCCGCTCCCCGGTGCAGGTGGCTACCGCTTCCCGGTGCCTGAACGCAGCGACTCCCTCCCCCTTCCGTTTATCTTCCGATATCTGTGTGCGGTTTCACGATTCCCCGCTTCATACCTCAATACTCAGCACTGGAGATGTTCATTTGTAGAGATCCAGATGCATCTTCCTGCGTCTCAGGCTGGTTCCGTGGTTGTTTAGGCTGGTCTGGTTCCTATCCAGCTCGACTCGGGGGACCGTCTGAAAAAGGTGTCTCCTACTCCTCCGCCATCTTAACTCTTCCCAAGGGGGCAGCGTCGGAAGCTTCTGTGGCTGAAGCAGTATTACACAGTGGTTACGAGCAAGGAGTCCTAGCCTTGTGAATGGCACGCATAATTTTCCTCCTTGAAGGTACCACTGTTGAGTACTGGCGTTTTCTGAGGACTTGTCGTCTTTAGGACCCTGCTCCTTCCTGGCTCAGTGGTTAACATCCATGGTTACTGCCATTCTTACTAGAGGTTCAGCATGCAAAGCATTCATAAATATCTCCATCTGTGAGTCTGTGTAGGAATAAACAGGGTGCCCTCCAACACTGGTATGGCTTCAAAGAATGGATGAGACCCTCAAATGCATGTAAAAGAAAAGGCCCAGCTCCACGGATCAACAGGTGGCACGCACTTCCCCACGCCTTCACTCCCAGTTCCTGACTTGCAGCAACTACCCGGCAGAGCCGAGCCGACCCAAGCCAAGACTTAAAAAGGAGAATCACTTTAGTTTTAACATGCACAATGTGAAGCAACAAGTGAGCAAAAAGATTTTTGATTACTAATAAGTTAAAGATATCCATCAGTATTTTAAATACAATAAATTTTTACATGCATTTCATGTCAGCTAATTGGCTTTTTAAGAACTGATGGGAGTTGAAATCGTGATTGCTAACAGCATAAGTTGGGCATGTTTGCCTCTCAATTAAGTCTTTATGGCAGGTATTGATCAAACTATTACAATTTTTAACACCATTCCTTAAGAGCACTCAAGTTCTGTTATCTATATTCTTTACTAACTAAAAGTTTCCTCATGTCAATTGGGGCTCCAGCTAGATTCTTTTTATTAGATGGCACGCATGCTGATTAGCTAATGTAGTAAACTCCTTGGCAGTTACAACTCTGAGTATAAATAAATACAATAAAACATTGGCTCATCACTCAATAGTACTTAATCCTCCAGTATTTTTCCATTCTGGGTACACAGATGAAAGCATACTCACCTATGATTTATGATAACAACCCCAATTTGCAGAGCTCCATTGATCCTCTCCCAGAAACAATCAGCTTCCTTCTACAAATGCAAATCTTTCAAGGCTTAGAATAAGAATATGAGAAGTCTGGGATTTTTCCCCTCATATTCTCTGCTCTTCACCTCCCACTCCCAGTTTATATTCCCTCACCGTAGGGGAAAGTTGAGTGAGGAATTTTCGGAGTTCATTTTATAAATCTACAAATTAATTGTTGTCCGAGTTTGGAGTGACAGGATAATGGAAGTACACTGGTCCTATGAGACATTTTATGATTCAAACGGTCAGGACTGTTTAACTTCTCTCGAATTGTATTTGTCCAAACAAAAGCACTCTCTCAATGAGCTGAACTTTAAAAATGACTATCACTGTGACAGCCAAGCGAGGAAAGCAGCGATTCACTAGCCATTGTCTTTTAAGAAAGACCTAGAAAATGTTTGATTAGGTAGCTTAGTCACTGTTTAAACTGGAGTTGTAATTATGCAACATGTACTTATTCAATATGTCATCATTAATTTTAATCAGACATATTTGTTGTTGTTTGTCTTCTACTGGGGGGGAATCTAATTACATTCTAATGCAATATTTACATATATATCTGCCTAAGACCAGATGAAGTGTTACTCTAATGAAATAGCAATCTTCTGACATCCTGATAATGAAATGACCCAATATTGATTGACTTTTGATACACAAAGCTGTTGTTGATGCATATTTGCATACGGATGATGTTATGTTAAATTGCAAGTCACTTTTCTATTACCATATACTGAGAACGAGTACGCTCCTCTGAGGCTGTTTTGAATTCGGAATTAAAGATACTCCATTTCTATATTTGAATCAAGACAAAATTACCAGAGGTATAGTAAGAGAAAACCCAAGTGGGAGAATATTTAGGTAAATGATAGCTTTTAATGATAATTTCTATACTGAAATGCATATTAACCAGTAGCAATATGTGCATAAAATAGTTAAATATAATTTTTGTTGTTTTTTATATTGTGGTATACTTGGCACATGACATTATATTACTTTCAGATGTGTAACAATGATTTGATATTTGTGCATATCACCGTAATAAGTCTAGTTACTACCCATTAATTCTAAAATAAGGATTCCTGTTGAAATTGAACACAATACTTGTTGTCATGTATGAGGAGACATTTTTTAGACATTTTTTAAAGTTAAAATTTAGAGTTCTTTCTTGTGACCACCACTATTGCTAATGCCAACCAATAAAAAAGCCCTTTTCATATATAGAATGGATCTTCATTATTAATTTAAATTGTGAAGATAATCCTTTCAGGATAAAACATAATTGTTTTGAGGCTGGAGAGATCATAGGGCACGTCTACACAAGTACGCATTTCAGCTTTATTGCTGTCAAATAATCTTTACAATTTGCAATTCCTCCCACTCCAGGATTCCTATCTCAAAGCTGACACCAACTCTGTCCAGGAGCCTCATTCAGTACCTAATGGTCTTCCAGCTCCCTGACCTTCGACACCAGCCCTGACTGCGCCCTGTTGATCCATGAGCCTTACCTGTCTTCCTCACGCCTCTAGAAACTGAGGTAGAGAGATGATGCTTGCAAAATGAATTGTGCACTTGAATTTAATATAACACCAAACGTCAACTGTTCTGGAATTCAAATTAATCTCTTAAAATTCCTCAAATTCCTCTCTACAAATCTTTAGCCTGCCTCATACTTTTGTAATAAAGGTTAAATGAATGAAGAAACAGATAGTTGTTACAAAATAAAAACCCATCTCATCAAAACACCAGAAATAATTGAGCGCCTAATATGTGCCAGGTACTATGTTATGCACATAAAGTGCATTGATAAGCAAGTGGATACCAATTACTGACCATGTGATTGCAGCCAGTGAGAGTAATATCCAGTGTGCTCACTCCCATTATTGTTGCTGTGATGAAATTCATGTTCCAGAGATACTGAGGCTTAGACACACTTTGAAGGAGCAGAGCTTGTCATCTGAATATGAGGAAGTTTTAGCAGAGTCATAGAATTTGAATAAGTCATGGTAGAGAATAGGAAAGATAATGGATTTGAGATATGAAGAAGCATTTGTGCCCATACATTCTTATATGTATACAATGATCTTCGTGGTTATATAATTCTCCCAACCACATAGGCCAAAACCTTGGAGCTCTCCTTGATTCCTATCTCCATCTCACATTCACATTTAATCCACCAGCAAATTCTGTTGGTTGTTACTTTAAATATGTCTACAGTCTGACTATGTCTTATAATGTCCACATCTACCAGCTAAACTGAGTTTACAATAACTCCCCTGTATGTTATTGTAGCAAGACTTCGCTCCTGCTCTCCTACCACCTTCCCTGTAGATGGAAGTCATATCGTGGCCTCCGAAGTCTCACATCTCTCTCAGAGTAAAATAAAACATTCCCTACCATGGCCTACACATCTCTCCACAAACTCTCCCTCTTATTGTAGCTTTTATCATTTGGAAACCACTTCACTCACTCTGCTCTTTTCTCCCAACACAACAAGTGCATTCCTGCCACAAAGCCTATCCACTTGCCAGGAATGCCCTCTTTTCTGTACCCTTATGGATCCATTCAGCTGTCAAATACCACTTAGCTTTTATTTATCACAATATACAACACAGTACACAAACCATTGAAATTCTTTACCCTTCACTCTATTTTCTTTTTCTTTCTGTCAATTGCTTTGGACTGACAGATTTCTTTATTAGCTGTTTCCTTGTGAATTGCCATTCATCCTACTAGAATATAGAGTCCTTCAAAGCAGGGACCTTGTTTTCTTCAGAACCATTTCCTTTCCTCAACATCAGTACCTAGATCTAGGTGGATACTCAATAAAAACTTTATGAAGGAGCAAATGCTGGGACACCTTGGGGGGCTCAGTCAGTTAAGCTTCTGACTCTTGATTTCGGCTCAGGTTATGGTCTCGGGGTAGTGAAATCAAATCCCATATGGGGCTCTGTGGTGGGTGTGGAGGCTGTTTAGGATTCTCTCTCTCCCTCTCCCTTCCCCTGCTCACTCTGGCACACACATGTTCTCCCTCTCTCTCTCAAAAGAAAAAGAAGAAGTGAATGCATGAATGAAGGAATGGATGAATGATAAATGAATGCTATTTTCTTTAGCAGTGCTCAGCGTGGTGTGGGAGCACAGAAGCAGGTAGATCCAGGCTTTTTCCTATTTGTTTGTTTTTCCCCCCAAATTTATACAATAGAGGACCAAAAAGCTTGGGGTGGTATTAACATTATTGGTAATTCAAAGAGATGAATCACTGGTTCTAATATAATAAAACTGAAGACAGAATGGGATTGACAGTTAAGAGGAAAGAGATAAACCTCAATGAGGTTGGAAATACTTTGTGGGAAGACACTAAGTTTGATGGCA
The DNA here is from genome assembly GCF_023065955.2 of Ursus arctos. Lineage (NCBI taxonomy): Eukaryota > Metazoa > Chordata > Mammalia > Carnivora > Ursidae > Ursus > Ursus arctos. The sequence goes on along the minus strand of NW_026623089.1, from coordinate 80,866,432 downwards.
AGGAAGCTTCTGAATAAGGTGAAGAAAATAAGTGTTCTCATTAACACGTGTGCAGTATGGAATGGACATAATTCATGTGGAGTTGACATTCAAAATTCTAAACTTCTTAGCTCCAAAAGTTATCCAAACATAAACATGTAGTCTCTATAAATGAAGTTTCTTGAATTAAGCTAAATGTATTTAGAAACATGGGTGATTAGTATTGTTAATTGTTAAGTACCAACTGTCTCCCTGAATATAGGAGGATGTTGGTGACTGTTGCCTATGTTCCTTTCGCTTTGCTGAAGGCTCTCCATGCTCCCATTGTTTGCAGACTGGATTAGCTAATGTCCTCCAGATCTGAGTGTGTGGTCTAGTGCTGTAGTGGCCACTAGTTATATGTGGCTATTTAAATTAAAATTCATATTAATCAAAATTAATGAAATTAAAAATCCCAGTCCTCATTCCAGCTAGTTATATCTTAAGTGCTCAAAAGCCACATATGGCTAATGGCTGCCATATTGGGCTGCAGAGACACAGAATGTCTCATTTATCTCAAAGTATTATTAAAGAGTGCTGGTCTAGTAGTTTATCACTAAGACACTGGGGAGCTCAGAAGAGCTGCATAATACTTCATTTCTGTAACTATAAATATAAAATAACAAAATATAAATAACTTGTTAGCTTACTAATGTTGATATACTAGTTGGTTGTTTATTTGCACAACATATAATGAACTATCTCTCTCAAAAGGTGGCAACTGTATTCTTGAATGAATTGATAGTTTTTAAAGATAAGGTATGGTAATTATTAGGGATATTGAAGAGTTTTGGAAGCCCACATGGAGAGATACACTTCCCTGGAGTCCAGTAACCATGAATTAAAAAAAAAAAAATTGTTGACTAGATTCTCTCAATGAAAAAAAAAATACCCCTTGTATTTGGGCATTTCATATTAAAATGGGACAGAGCAAACAATACCATGTGTATCTTAATTTTAATTAAACAACATTTTGTACTTTTGTAGTCTTCAAAAGTGGAATAAAATGAGATATTAAGGGGATATATTAGAGAATAAGATATACAAAGAACAACATTATTAGACATATATGAATTCATTACAAAGGGTAGTGATGTTCACCAGGAAGAGTCTGGGCGACAAGAATATGAATTAATCTGTGTCTCAGTCAAATTCAGTGGTAATGATATTGTCCACTTACACCTCAATTTATGTTGCCTTCTCATTCCTGGCATATACTTCAGGGTCAAATAAATAGTCGACCTGTTATATTTGATTAGTAAGGCAATTAGTAGGCAATGGACCAACAAGGAGAAAGTGTATGAGAAAAGGCAGAGTGATAGGCTCAGGACGAGGTTCGAAGAAGAGCTACTTTTAGAGAAATTCCATAGGAACATACTTGAGGGAGCACCACCTACCTACCTAGGTACCCACATGCCTGTAGTGCAGAAATGGCTGACTTCAAGCCCACACGCCTGTAGTGCAGAAATGGCTGATTTCAAGCCCACACGCCTGTAGTGCAGAAATGGCTGATTTCATTTTTTAATTTATTTTATTCTTTTTTATTATAATACTATTTTTTATTATATTATGTTAGTCACCATACAGTACATCCCTGGTTGTTGATGTAATGTTCCATGATTCATTAGTTGCATGTAACACCCAGTGCACCATGCAATACGTGCCCTCCTTACTCCCTATTACCAGCCTATCCCATTCCCCCAACTCCCTCCCCTCTGAAGCCCTCAGTTTGTTTCTCAGAGTCCATAGTCTCTCATGCTTCAATCCCCCTTCTGGTTACCCCCCTTTTCTTTATCCCTTCCTTCTCTACCAATCTTCCTACTTCTTATGTTCCATAGATGAGTGAAACCATATGATAATTGTCTTTCTCTGCTTGACTTATTTCACTTAGCATTATCTCCTCCAGTGCCACCCATGTTGCAGCAAATGTTGAGAACTTGTTCTTTCTGATAGCTGAGTAATATTCCATTGTATATATGGACCACATCTTCTTTATCCAGTCATCTGTTGAAGGGCATCTCGGTTCCTTCCACTATTTAGCTATTGTGGACAATGCTGCTATGAACATTGGGATGCATATGGCCCTTCTTGTCACTACGTGTGTATCTTTGGTGTAAATACCCAGTAGTGCAATGGCTGGGTCTTAGGGTAGCTCAATTTTTAAATGGCTGATTTCAAGCCCACATGCCTGTAGTGCAGAAATGGCTGATTTCAAGGGGGGGTGACCAATACTTCCTATATGCAGACTTGCAAGCTAGGTTTCATTAGGTAAGACTTCATTGGCCAGTAAAAAGAATTAAATAATGGAATTCTAGTTGATCATTCATAACATATTATTAGGATTTATACTTCCTAGACTGCGGTGTGGGGACAGGGCAGTCTACAACTCTATGTACCACCCAGGGATGTGTAAGATGATAAATAAAAATACCAGAAGCACAAGAAGCATACATTTGAAATAGTACTGAGCATAAGAGGAAAAGTTGACGTTTTTCTCCCACCAATATTTATTCCAGAATGAATCTCAGAAACTTTCTCCACATTCGTATTTAGTGCTTCTGCACGGGGTTAAGAATGCTAATGACAACTCAGACCTGGACGTATCCTATAGATTTGAACCTCCCAATATGGAGTCATAATCCCTGGTTGCTACTAAACACTTAGAATGTGGCTAGTCTGAATGTGTTCTCAGAATAAAATGCATGTCAGAATCCAAAAATTTAGTAGGATAAAAGTATGTAAAATATCTCATGAACAACATTATATTGGTTACTTGTTAATATGATGAGGTTTTAGATATGTGGATGTGTTGTATTGAGGGGATGATTTGATCAATAATTTATTTTATATCCCATTTAACCAATGTCTACCTGAATCGACCTCACTGCAAAATGTACAATTGATTGTATTACTATAGCTCAATAAAAAATGCCTGACACTATCTGGTGTGGTAAGATCTAGCTAAAATCTAAAAGGTTTTCTTTTCCTTTATACCAGTGACATTATTATAATAAAGAATAATAAAGACAAAGGCTTTTAGCTAAAGATTGGGTAATAACTTATATACAGAAATGTGAGTGGGAAATGTACCCCAAAGTATAAAGTTCTGCTTCCCGTAAAACAAATTCTGAGGTTAGTGCCCAGCAATCTGTACATTAACAAGCCTTCCAGGTTTCTCTGATACCTACTAGCCTTTGAGAATCTCTGGTCTCGAAGTAGTTTCAAATAATTTCTTGTGGAGGAAGGATGCCAACCTTTTGAAAATGGCTAGATAATTTTATGATCGTTTCATCAGAGATTTCCATCTCAGGAGAGGTTCTTTTTAGCAAAATTATACATAGGTCATCACTGGAAGGAGAGGTTAAGGAAATGATATTCATAATCCTAAATTCTCCCAAACCGGTTATGAGTATTTTCATTTTGTGTCTATCACTAGGTTGTGGGAGGATGGAGGTGGCCACTGCAGGTGGGCTCAAGGGCAAGGAGAGAAATTCTAGAGATCTGAAAAGAGGAATCTCTTGGACTTGTCCATTAAATTCTTTACCTCATCTAGCTTTGTGTTGCAGGTATTTGTGGGTGAGTTAGGTATCATTGCCCTGAATTATTAACAGCAAGGAGATTTATAACTTTATCATCCAGGTGGGGAGTATTTCTAATTGGAAAGGAGATACTGGATAACCAAGCTTCTAATATTCCCTGAAAAGCTATTGTTTGTAAATTACTACATTGGAATAATGTAAAAAATGATTTGTCTTCAAGGTGAGTGCTCTTGTTAAGGCGATCATGCATAGGTGTTCATCGTGACGGTCATCTGAAACTCACACATAGGGCAGTGCCTCTGACATTATTGTTCCTACAGATCGCCTGAGGATTTTGCTACAATGCAGATTCTGATGTGTAGATCCGAGTTTCAGCATTTCTAACAAGGTCCTAGCTAATGCGGTCCACGGACTGAACTTTGCATAATAAAGCACCTCCACACCAGAACTTTGGGACCTAAATCTGCATTTTCAACAAGATATGTGGGTGCTTCTTCGGCACAGTGAAGTTGGAGACGCACTGAGAGCAAGGATCTACAGTGATTCACAAGTCTGGTTCTGTTTTAGAACCACCTGGAAAGCGTCAATAAAATCTGATCCCTTGGTCCTAACTTGGAACAAATACATTAGAAATTGTAGGGTATAACCCAAGAAACTGCATATTTTGAAAATTTCCCATGGGTGGCAAGCAAAATAATAGCCCCTCAAAGAGGTTCATGTCCTAATGCGTAGTACCTGTGCTTACCTTACATGGAGAAAGTGACTTTGCAGATGTGGTTTATGTTAAAAGTGTCTTGAAATGAGGTATTTGTCCCAGATGATCAAGGTGGGCCTGATGTGAATATATGAGTTCTTGAAAGTAGAGAATGCTGCTCATGTCAAAGAGACATGATCACAGAAGGGAGAGAGATGCACGTGAGAAGGTCTCTACTCACCCCCACTTCGCAGGCTTTCAGAATGCATGAATGGGGCCATCAGCAAAGGAAGGAAGGTGGCCTGTGGATGCTGGAGAAGGCAAGGAAATGGATTCCTTAATCTTAAAGTCTTCAGAAAATAACTCAGCTCTGTGAATACCCTGATTTTATCCCTAGGAGACACATATCAGAATTCTAGCCTCTAGAACCAGAAGATTTTAAGTATGCCTGTCATATCTGCTGCAGAAGGAATAGGAAACCAATACCAGGTGATACGAATATGCAGTCAGTGCTCTAGGAGTCAGTAGGAAGAAGCCCGCAGATGGTTTCAGGAGTTCCCTATTCAAAGCAGAGGTTCCTTATGTCTGACTTTTCTTCAGCTTCAGCGAATTTCCTGACCAGCCGAGCCACCCAGATCATACCGGGTGTCTGCAATATGGGGATCTCTGAAAAACTGGGGAACCTCAAAGCTAAGTGCAATTTTCCTAATGTTGATACATTATCCCCTTAATCATTTGTGCATTATGTGCTCTGTAGATCACACACCCGTGTGAGTGCGAGTATACACAGACATCTACACGCACATTCCTGTTTACACACACACAGATATGGGGGTACATAGTCCCATATTATTAAAAATGTACAGATTTACTCAAATAACATCTTTAAATTCATATGTAATCAGCAAAACCTGTGAAGATCTAAAACAAGTCACTCTAGTAACCAGTCGGGTAAACGCTACCGGATAAATGATTTGGACGGGCTAAATCAGAATGTTTGGGTGGCTCTGAGAGGTTGCAAACGTAACACTAGCATGTGCACTTGGTGTCTAACAAGCATCTTAAACTTAATATGCTCCAAACTTTTGGCAACTCATCCTCTGTTGTTCCGGACAAAACTCTGCCATCACTTGGGTGTCTCTGGTTTCTCGCCCCTCACATCTCTTCTGCCAGCAGATCCCGTCAGCTCCGTCTCCAACGTGCCTCCACGTTAAGACCATGATACGCCACAGTTATACCACCCTCATGGGCTTTTAGCCGCGGTCCTCCCCTGAAGTGTACAGCAGCTGCCTCTTAACAGCGAGCCCTTCTGCAGACCTTGACTCCTGTCTATGTGGTCTCGAAATCGCAGCCGAGAGGGCTCCACAAACGCTCAAGGCACAGCGTACCCCGCCTTGCACGCTGCTCGGATGGCTCGCGGTTAAGACGAAGGGCTCCCGGTTACGCACGAAAGCCTCCGGAGATCACGAGTCCTGCCAACTCCCTCCCCTGCGCTCCCTGTGGCTCCCTTCTTGCACACCGCTCGCACCCGCCCTCGCTGTTCCTCAGACGCACCGAGCCGATGCAGAAGTGTTTCCACTGTGCACTTGTGTTCTGTCCTCCCAGAAATCTCCACCCCTACCGTACAGACACACTTCCTCGTCCCCTTCCTTGCATTATTTACTTACTGTAGTCTCCATCGCTGCTCCCTAGGGTCTATCTGACGTCTACCTACTGAAGCCTCAGTCGCTCAAGCAGTGCCTTGTCAGCTGCGGGCAGTCCATAAATACTTGCAAAATGAATGAAATAGCAATAATAATGCCTTCCGAGGAAATCACAGTCAGTATTGCTTTACTACTTAGGAGGCATCGAATGCCACGTTGAACGCACTACATACATGACTCTCTCTGCTCTCTGCCACAAACCGACGAGAAAGACACTAAGGCTAGACTAATTTTACAGAGGGTGTAACAGGCTGCGGAGGATAACGTGGCACACAGTCCGGGGGCAGGGTTGGTGATCGAAATCTGAGTCTTCTGTTCTCTAATCTGCAGTTAGCTAGCGATGCTCTGAAAATTCTGTTGATTTATAAATTAGGAGATTTTAATATAGCTATTGGGACAAACCATTTGATAGAATTGTATACTTTAATTCTAAAAGTATGCTGGCAGACTTGAAAAATAACTACGACTACAATATATTTACTTTATCTTAGCACCTAACATAAGAGCAAAGTTTATCTTTCTGAAAGAACAGGATTCAACCAAGTTCAGATTTCTCTCTCAGGAAACGTTACTATGTTACCATTTCCCCCTAGAGGGGCTCAGAATCTGTGTTTTGAAAGGCAGAAGGAACACAGGACCTAGTAATGACCTTCATGGTTCTCAGTGTTATATCACCTGATTTATAAAGAAGAATCGAGAATTACGTCTGTTCCTAGATTGTATCAAATCATATTTGACTCATTTTATAATTTAAAAATGTGCCAGAATTGATAAATATGGTACAGCAAAGAAATAGTATTATCCAAGGTCTTCATATCCCTGTGAATCATTTTTTATTTTCAGATTGTTTTTTTCTAGTATATGTGAGTGATATTTGCCTCCTCAGGAATAAAGTATCTTCCATTACTCAGAAATAGCGCTCAAGGTGATTTAGTTACATTACTCTATTTCAAAGGGAATCGTGCACTTATAATTCATTTCCTCTGCTGTGGCTGGTATCTATGACAGAAAAAAGAATAACATTTGGAGAGTTGGAGAAGCAAAATTAGTGGAAAACAGAATAGTAATTTAAAAATAATTACTGCGATAGCGTGTTGATGACTCATTATACCCCACCCCAATGTCTGGTCACAAAGTGCAGCTAGCTGGCTAGTAGTCACATTTGTATTATTACTTTAATGCTGTCACTCAAGCAGCAGGTTGTGTAGGACAGTAATTGAAAGTGGATTTTTATTCAAATAATCAATTAAGCACCAAAATAAATTGGAATTTTTATATCAAATCCGTAGACACTAACATAGAACCTATTCCACAATCTGAGCCCAGTAACCAATGAGTAATGTTCCTTTGCATCGTGAGCCTGGAAAGAGTTCAATTTCCAAGTGCTTCTCTAAAATATTTCATAACTTCACATTTAAGCCATCAAATCTCCAACTTTCCAAATTGATCTTTCCTGTAGGACAAAGGAATGAAATAATCTGATGGATGGTTGGTTGCCCATCAACAGCAGCTTAAAATTCTATCAGGATCAATGAGAAAATCTGATGAGGATCAATGAGAAAATCTGATGAGGATCAATGAGAAAATCTGCAGCTTCTGAAGAGATGCCGATTAAAAAACCTGCAGCTATCTATTGAAAACGTACTCTGTGTTTGAACTATCCTAGGGCTAGAAGCAGCTCCAAGTAGCAAGTCTATCCCTCAAGTAAGAAATATCCTATATAAAATATGCAACTATAGAATAAAACAGACAATGTTGTTAAAAAATTAAGTGTCCAACCTGGCAAAGATTTTGATTCCAATGTTTACTGGGAGGGGATTAATAGTTTAAATCTAAATAATGTTTTGTGTGCAGTGTTAAATTTTGGCAGAAGAAAAGGACTGGATTTGTATAATGATGGACAATAATAAAGTTGAAGGGGAGAAACTTGTAGAAATTGTCAGAGAGCTAATGAATAGATTACTATATGCTAGAGTCTGATATTGCCAATGTGTACTGAGTAAAGTCTCTGGACTGTGTTCTTAGTTTGCCAGTCATAGACGCAAGTAATAGCATAATTTCACATTCCATGCTACTAATTCTAACATTTATGTTCCCTTTTTTTTCTCACTCAAATCTATGTTGTGATATTTTGAAATGCAAAATTAAGTTTTACTTTATATTATGGTGTTATTAAAATGTAAAATGGCAACTTTCTTTAGAGTCATGCCAGTAGGGGCTTGTGGGGACAGGGACAGAAATATATGCATAGCAAATGTTAATTCCAAATAAAATAACCATGCAAAGATCTGTGGACACTGATGTGATAGGGCATAAATACACAAATACACACACACAAAAAATTAAAGAAAACCATACTTGTTATTAACTTCTTACATGTGTGCATACATTTTAGGTGGTACTAGCTTTGAAGATCTTTCTTTTATTTACTGCTATTATTATTTAAACTTGACAGGATTATGGAATCTATGAGTCTGAATTAATAAAACCATCCCCCTACCAAAAGAAAAGCCACCCCATCTTACAAGAAACTCAATTTTACCATCATAAATTTTTCACATTTATAGTGAAAAGCCATATGTTGAATTATGATTTATCAATATTGTAACAGGTGCTTATTGGAAACCAAGCTACAAAAACTTGGAAACAAGCCATGTTTCCCTACTTTAAAGAAAACTGCAACCTAAGGTATCAGCCCACACAAAATTGCTCCGTAGGGAGATAGATATAAACCGACACCAACACAAACGCCTTTGAGAAAGATGTAATGCTCGACTACATCATACCAACCACAAATGGAATTCAGGGGAGAGTATTCTTATTGGAGTAATTTGAAAATACTTTAAAAATAAAACTTTCAGAAACTTGTATATAAGGAGAGATTGAGTTGGTGGAGAAAGGTGTGAAGAAGTAATGTAGTGATATTAAATAATTATAATTATTACAAATATAATTAGTAAATTAGTACAAATTGATGGAAATAATAGTAATTATTAAAATTGTACTTAAATAATAAAAAATTAAGTACTCCTTCAAAAATGAATAGCTGAAATATCTCCAAGTGCACATGTATCTCATGGCTCTTTTATTGCTGGATTAACAGTACAATCAGTGATTTTAACCTGCTTCAATTCTATCCACAAATGAACCTGTAAAAAAAGATGGGATTCTTACGCACACAGATCAAAACCCTGTATAAAGCTGTGTAAAGTGGCGGATGAGCACCTGAGTTAGACCTTTAAAGTTCAAATCCTAATTTTGCCAATCTGTAGATATATACTTAAGTACTATGTGACTAAGTTTTCTAAATTGTAAAATGAAGAAAATAATCCTTATCAGTGGGTTGTTGGGATTATCAAATGAGTTAATACAGATAACAAAATATACAATCTCTGATTACTGCTGAAAAAGAAGTTCAAAAAGCACAAATCAATATTGCATGAAAAAATAAAACTATATCTACAACAGGGATCCGAATGATAAGAAAAAACTGTATTAATAACTTTATAGCAAAACATTTGAAAATGTTGACTTAGATGAAATAGGAAAGTCTATAATCCTTCATAATCCTATGAATATGATAAATTGCAATAATTTATATTGAATTGTATTGTGCTTTATTGAATCCCATAACTGTTATAAACTGAAACCATTATAAATTGAAAGGGTTATTAAAACTGTACTCCAAAAAGAAATCACTGTGTTTAGACGGTTTTATAGAAGAGTTCTACCAAACTTTCAAGAGTCTTGATGCTTTGTAATCTTTTTTCAGAGTTAATAGCCTACGCACTTGATAAAGTGTGTCTAAACATGAAACTACTACAGTAGTATGCATAGAGAAATAATTGAACCACTTCCTTTAAATTAGAAACAAGAAAACAATGCTCATTTTCACTATTTCCAGTCTATATTATTAGTTTATAGCCTACACATAAATAAATCAAATGCATAGAAAAGACAGTTCAATTTTTTTTCACATTTATAGATAATGTAATCGCCTTCATTTATAGTCAAAATAAACTATATATTAATTGATACTATGACAAGTGAGTTTAGCAGGTGGCTAAATAAAAGAGCAATATGCACAATACTTTGCATTTCTGTACAACCAGGACAGAAACAGAATATATAATTTTTGTAGACATTGCTTTAACAATCACTATAAAAACTAGGTTTCCTTGGAAAACCTCACTGTGTTTACATTCACATATATACTAACTATGTGATAAAAATAAGACTTTTTATTGATTTAAAAGAATTATATAAATAATTATTCCCATTGTATAGATCAGTTGTCCTAACAGATTGATCTTTTGATTCAATGAACTTATGATATATGTCTTGATAATTATTGCTGTGGCTTTCGAAAGTTGACTCTAAACTGTATATAGATTGGGGCACCTGGGTGGCTCAGTGGGTGAAGCATCTGCCTTCGGCTCAGGTCATGATCTCAGGGTCCTGGGATTGAGCCCCACGTCAGGCTCCCTACTGAGTGGGGAGTCTGCTTCTCCCTCTGGCTCTGCCCTTGTTCACGTTCTCTCTTTCTCTCTGTTTCTCTGTCTCTCTCTCAAATAAATAAAAATCTTTAAAAAAATAAACTCTAAATAGATCAGCAAAATCTCAAGAATAGTATGCCACACCTGATATAAGGTTCTAATGATTAAGTCAGCGTACTGTTGGCATCTGGAGAAGCAAACTGATGGATGCGATAGCTCAGAAATAGACAATGCGCATACAGAACTTAGATCTGCAACATGATTTACCAATGAGAAAATAGAAGAACTAATCACTAAATGGAATTGGAAATATTCCTTTATCTAGATGGGGTAGGTGCTATGGAATCTCCATAGTACAGGACTCACCACAATAATATTTTAATGGAGAATGAGTGGCAAAAATCAGTATTGTCTAGTACTTGTTAAAAGCTAGTCGTGGGGGAGGGGTGGAGAGGGAACAACAACTCTGATTCCTAGAACTTACTGCAATATTCTCATGACCAATTTCAAGTCACCAATGTGAGGACATTGGATGAAGAGTGAGAAAAGATGTGTACTATCTGCTTTTTCAAGCCAATGCAAGAATATCTAGTACATCACTCAAAAATACTAAGCTTTTCAGAAGGAAATAGAGGTGACTATGTTTTTCTTCATGGGGTAGAGGATCAATCTAAAGATACAAATAACACTAATAATAAAATAAAATATTCAGATTAAAGACTAATTTTGACAAAAAACATTTTAAAGATGGTAGAACTAGAAAGATGAGAAGTTTGGAAAAGATAATTGCAACTCAGAAAAATAACAAAGTAAGACAGAATATGCCCTGAAAATCAAAATAAATACCTACTCAGTAAAGAATGGACAAAGACAGAAATATGTAATTCAGAGAAAAGGAAATATGCACAATCAGTAAACTTTAGAAAAAAATGCTATGATTAGAAAATACACAACTAGTTTTAACAAGTGCCTTCCCTATGGCCCAAATAGAACAGAAAGATTGGCCTTCCAGAGCAAGAGGGAATTCTCCAATAGACTGCTCTCTTCATCTGCACCATTGGCTCTCCTGAGTCTCAAGCCTGCCAGCCCATGCTGCAGATTTTGGACTTTTAAGGCTCCATAATTGCATGAGCCAATTCTTTATAATAAATCTCTTCTATCTATCTATCTATCTATCTATCTATCTATCTATCTATCTATCATCTATCTATCATCTATCTATCTATCATCTATCACCTATTAGTTCTGTTTCCCCAGAGAACTCTGACTAATGAGGGAGTGACATTCATGAGTCAATGATTAGAATTAATCCAACCCTGAGCAGTAAGATTGGGGAGAGAGAGATAGAAAGAGAGAGAGAAAGAGAACGAGGCAGAGAGACACTAACTGACTGCTCTCAGATGTGGGCAGATAGGAAGATTCATTTAGACAAGGAAAGTCAACAAGGATTGAACTGTGAACCCAAATGGAACATAGTTCTTTATGATATATCCAGCTATATCTATGACTGCTGTTTTTAAAAATATTTTATTTGTTTATTTGAGAGAGAGAGGGAGAAAGAGAGAGGGAGCACAGAGGCAGAGGGAGAAACAGGCTCCCTGCTGAGCAGAGAGCCCGATGTGGGGCTGGACCCCAGGACCCTGAGATCACGATCTGAGCCAAAGGCAGATGCTTAACCCACTGAGCCACCCAGGTGTCCCTATGAATGCTCTTGAAGAAGTAAAAGTCTTCAGTAAATAAGAGTTTATTTCGAAATGGTCCTGCTTGTTTTGTAATACTCTTGAAAGATGAGGGAACACTTTCTAAGCTTTCTGCTTGATGTGTCATGCTTCAATTTTCAGGTATTGCTATGTATTATGCAAGAGATAAAACTCTGCATTTTAAATTACACATAATAAACATGATTATGCTTGCAGTTGTTTTCCCCCCTTCTTTCCAAAAATAAGTGTGAGATCCAAATGACTAAGTTTTCAGTTTGTTACTTGGCTTTGCAATGTAGATACTTCTAAAGTTCCTCTTAACCATTAAAAAGTACTGATGACTCAATAAGTATTTTCAAATATACAAGTCTAAAACTAAACTGTCACTAGCCACTTTTCAGGAGGAGAGAATTTCTGTATAGAAAACGTTAAAGTCACTCCATCAATTTCTTTCAAAGCTGATTGGATTACCAGTGCAACATTTGAAAAGAGAAATCTAGTCAAAATATTCTGAAGAGTGTTTCTCTTTTGTCTTATTTCTGTGTTATACTGAATATATTTTTTATTATTAAATGACCCCTAGCATTTCTGGAATATACCCTGTTTTTTATAGTGTGATATTTTTAGGTAGTAAGATTTGATGTTTTAATATGCAATTTACATTACTAAGATTGATTCACTGTTTTATGATATTTTTTACTGCTCCTAACTACTGTATAAACTACAAATTGAAAAAAAAAAGAAGTTGGGTAATATTTCTTTTTTGTCTGTTATCAAAACGCATGTATTAAAATAATTAGATTTCAGATTTTTGTTTTTGTAAGGAACACTTTGATAATCACTCTTTTCATTTCTTCCAATATTATTCATAGCTTTTTATCTGTTGCTGAAGTCAGTTTTAATAATTTATATTTTTTTGTTATGATGTACAAATTAATTAGCTTAAAAGCGTACAGTTTTGTCCTAATTGAAAGTTTTATAATCTTTCTATAAACAGACTTTTGTTTCTATAATGTCTCATTTGAATCCGTAAGTGAGTAATCACAGAGGTTTAGAAAGTGATGATTTTACTCATTTACTCCTCTGTGCAGGGAAGATGATTTCTTGGTTTATTCAGATGAAGGAGGAACTATTAAACACCACTGAGATGGTGTAAAAACCCATTGTTAAAGGGCACTTAGGTGAAAGCTATTTTGGTTTCCCACAGCTTCCCACATGTTGGGTCAGTGGTGTGGAACCAGTTCTTGCGGTCCAAGGGGTAGGGGAGCCTTTCCCTAATAATTTCTGCAGGGAAACATACCGTGAATCGTTGAGACTGTGGTCTTGTCAGGTGAGCTAGTTTTACGCGTGAAGTGTCATTTGAGAGACTGAGGGTGGTTTTTTCTTTGACAGACTCCATGACAACACAGAAGGTGAAGGGACTGCTGGCCCGTCTTCTCAAAGTTCCTGTGTCAGAACTTCTGCTGTCCTATGAAAGCCCCAAAGTAAGTTGCCCAGCAGAACTCAGAGTCCAGCTAAGTCCCCCCAGTGTGACATGCTGCGAAGCTAGGGAGCCATGTGACACGGATTGCTTCTAAATGAGAAACATACGCCTCTGTTTGACTTTAAGGGTAATCTGCTTTTTGGGGAGGTGTATATAACATGCTTTGTTAGATCTGTCTTAATCACTTCCCTGAATCTTTGTTCTAATTTTAGATGCTAGGCAAGTTGCTTTTTGACCCAACGGAGGAAATGTATCTGTGCCTCACGTGGATGCCTCAGAGAGGTGCTAGGCTTGGAATATCCTGAGAAGTCCTAAACAAAGGTATTTGATGGTGGACCATGATCCCAGCAGTGTGTGTGCGTGCAAGTGTGCATATGTGTGCAAGTGTGCATACGCGTGCAAGTGTGCATATGTGTGTGTGCTTGTGTATGGGCTGAACCCCTGAAAACCAGCAGCTGAGCATACAGTCATAAGTAGCCTTCCATGAGAAACGTCGCTGGCCTCGGGAAGTGCAATGGAAAGATTCTCAGCCATAGGCCTTTGAAGAATCCTCGAAATTGCTTTAAGATGGAAACAGGATTTTATTTCAAACCCACAGAAGACTCCAATGCCAGATTACAACTGTAAGAGCAATGGACACCACCCCCCTAATCTTTAACGTTTGAACTTGAGGTGAGAGAGGAGACAAGCTATGAAAATGCATAATAGAATGAATCTGTGATATTATACTTTATACTATGCTTAATTTTTAATACCTAAAGAGACTATTTGTATTTAGAAGTGACCACAAAAGCTATGGGGTCTGCTACTTTCCAGAGACAGTTACTTGGTAGGAAAATAAAGTTATTTTATATTTTAAGTCCACCTAATCGAACACATTGGTATAGAGCACACATCCAAACCTGTATTAAGGATGTATGTGTATCATAATTCAATAGCTGCTTAATATTATCCTCTATGAATTTACTGTTAATTTATTTGATTGATGATTTGTTTATTTATTTGATCAATAGTCATTTGCCGACTTTTTCGACGTTCACTGTTAAAAACTAGACAACTTGTACCAATTTTCATGCTGCCACATTATTTATGAGTATCTGTTTCCATAAACTCTTAAGAATGCAAAGTATTATCAATAGTCATTTAAGAATTATCAATTGAATAACACTTTGTCAATCCAATAGGCTAAAATATTTATCTCTGTTGTGATTTTAAGCTATAGTGTATCATATAATATAACATATATATCTCATATAATGATTACATGTATTGACCCTGCTCTTTTTAGAATTGTCTGTGTAACTAATTTTTAAGCTCTTTTGCATTTGAAATGACTTTATCTCATGAACACCTCTATGTTTTACAAATAGTCCACTTTATCATTTGGTGTTAATTTTATCTTTATGATGAATTATTACAATGCCATATCTGTCACCTTCATAGTTTCAGCCCTTGGTAGAAGGCCTTTTATGTATAGAAGACATTCTTTATTACAATACTATAAAAATACACTTTAATTTTCTTAATGTTTGTATATTTAATCTATCTGAAATACATACTGTGCTAGGACTATTGCTATATTTGTTTTATTAATGAACAATCAACTATTTCATTCATTTAATGAAGAATGTATCTTTTTCTTATTGTTAAAAAATATCTCTGTTACTACCTGTACTGAAGGCTCTGTTATCTTTTGAGTTTCTGTCTCTTTTATATTTGGTGTTTTGTTTGTTTTTATTTCCTATTTATTTAGACTACTTTATTTAAAAAAAAATTACTCCAATAATCTAGAGGAAAGAGCTGAAGGTGTCCCTACGATCTGGGAAGGTTACAAACACATTTTGTACTTAAGCTCAACAAATGAACAATTGAATCATGGGATGGATTCACCTACCAAAATGTTATGCACAAAGGGTATTTATAACTTAGTTCAGTAAATTGATTAGTCAAACAAAGCTGACTTAGCTGACACCAAGTTAACATATAATTTAATCAATAGAAATCCAGTATTCAGAATAATGAGGAATGTTGGCCTTCTAACTTTATGAAGATTATATCAAAACTAAAATTTATATCCACAGTGAGTCCTGAATGAGGACTATTATGAAAGTCTTCAGACAAATTGCCCAATGGTAAGAAAACCGGACAATATGTCATATGGACATATGAAAAATCAATTGAGATTTGTGGTTTGTATGGGTGGTGGGAAAACAGCTTCACATGCTAATGGGAAAGAGAATTTATATTCATTCTGTGTGAATTGCTTTGGTCCATTGTGCATATGAAGAAATTTTTATGCAGGGAAGCACTGCGTTCCCTTAGCTCCTGTTTAGCTGCCAAAAGATTAAGTTTGTGCTCTGGTGACTGATCTAGTCCCACTCTGCTTCAGGTTGTGCGGGATGGCTCACATTCTCAGGGAGATAAAGAGTAAAAAAAAACCAAATTCCTTTTATTAGAGTATTTATTTATTTAGTTACCATTAGATTGAATTGACAGTCTATATTACCAGGAATTAAATCCAAGAGATGATTCCAGGTAATAACTTGCTTTGTTTCGGTTCCCTTTTCTTTCTCTTTTGCTGAAATTAGATATTTCATTTCCAAAGTGAATCCCAGCAGGGTTCAATTAATGAGGTGCCAAAACAGAGCAATATCCCAGCCTGGCAAGTCCACAGTTTCTTTGCATGACTCAGTTTGTGTGTGTGTGTGTGTGTGTGTGTGTGTGTGTGTGTGTGAAGGATGGGATTTGGAAGTTTCTTGCTAACCAGAATTACTTAAAATATCAGGATTAAAGGGTCTGTTTACAGATGTGGCAATACCAGAAAGCAAATATTTCCCCCTATTGTCTGTCCTGTATCATAAGCAAAGGAAAAAAAATGTAGATATATAGAAGTTTCCTTCTATATAGGCTATAAGTTATAGATTAGGCTATCAAAGTTAAATTGAAAGAACTGATAGTTATCCCTTACTTTACCTTGAAATTTTGCTTCTGTATTTCTTCATTATTTGGGGTCTATAGCCAATTGTCTGTGTAAAAAAACTCAGCTCATTTATTTCAATACAGGCAGGTTTTTCCTCTAATATCATTTAGAGAATAACTTGAAATTGTTTTGACTAACACATGGTTCCAACATTGGAGACTAGGACGAGTGGATAGAAATTATAAGGAAATAAGAAAGTTCTAACAGTCTGATTTGCCTTTATAAAATAATAATGCCCTGGGGCACCTGGGTGGCTCAGTCAGTTAAGCATCTGACTTGATTTCAGCTCAGGTCATAATCTCAGGGTCCTGAGATCGAGCCCCACCTCGGGCTCATGCTGAGCATGGAGTCTGCTTGAGATTCTCTTTCTCTTTCTCTCTCTCCATCTGCTCCTCCCCCCTCAAAATAAATAAGTAAGTAAAATAATGCCCTTATCATTGCCCCGTGTCTTCATTAGCTCCCCGGGGCCTTTTATTATAGAGTTTTACATTTCTCACAAGAGCAAAACTGTAAATATCATGGCGAAAGATAATGTATTTCAATATACAATTACAATAAACAAGAGAAGAATATAATAATTAAATACACATTTAGTGAACAATTGATATTGGATACTTTCTAAGAGTAGGATTTGATGATGTGACTATTCATAGTTTAAGTCACTCAGAAAGAGAAGAAGCACTTATAGAGAAGGAAAATACATGTTAAGAGGAAAAACTGGGGTTATATATATAAAATTTTTCTTAGGGTTGGGCCAAACCAAATTAGGACTTTTAATTTAATTTTGTACATTAACGGTTTTAGGTCGCACTGCTAATACAAAACTGACTCAATTTTATCATTCTGCCACCTCAGGGTGGGAAAACGTGCTTGGGAACATTTTCAAAGTAGAACTGCATATTTTGCAAAGCAAAGATGAATGAGATTTGGTTAAAAAAATGCTAACCATCAATATCTATCCATAGATCAAAATGTATTGGTAACATATCTGAAACCACAGATGTATAAAATATCTTATATATTCTGATGATGCCAAGATAAATGTGGAAAGATAAATCTTATATCCAGAAAAATGAATTATATAGAAAGGAGAATTTTTCTCCCTCAGATTGTGCATCAAATATATGGTCATGTCTGTTTTACTTACTTGATATAATACTTTGTCTCAAATGTAAATTGATAGCTGTATTAAAACTGTCAAAGAGATTGGTGAAATTTATTTGCGAGTTCACGTTTCATGTGCAACTGTTTTTTGTTTGTTGGACAATTCATTTACTCTGACAGCTCTAATTTTATAGAATTGCTCTTTCAAACAGAGTTGAGGTTGTTCTTTACATCAATATTCTATAACCTCCTTCATATTTTCTCTACTCACTATCTAGACGTAACCCTCATAAAAATGACCTACTTTTGTTATTGTTCATGTTACTGCTGTCATTGCCAACATGGAGAAAAAGTTAGCGCTTGGTCTCCAGAGGCGAACTTTCTGGCAGCAAGCATTTCGAGGGTACAGTTCATAATTTAAATAAACATTGCTCCAGAAATTCCCCAAACAAGCACTGAGCATTTTGCATCTTTTTTAGTCTGTGAAGTCTGTTGTATGCACCAAAATGTGGATAAAAATCAGTTCCTTTTTCCACGTAAGGAAGAACGCAGAATAATTATGCTAGTCTTCTGGCACTAGTATTAATAGAATGCGACCAATTTCTTTTTTGATAAATTTAGCAAAGTTACTCTCTGTAAATAACATTGCAGGAAAAAAATGCTTTTTCTCACTCCTCTTTATACATACTCTGTCAAGGCTACATCTTGTGAACAATCCAAGTTTATAGTCTTGAGTTTTTTGTGTTTTTTTTTTTTTTGTATTTTACCAAATCATCTCCTTTTTGTGTGTTCAATTTGCTTACGATTCTAAAGATTTGTTTAAAGTTTCACCTTCTCCTGAACTAGTGGACTTTAGATAACATTAGTTATTTTGTTCTGAATAACACTTGTTCTTATATTCAGCTGTATGCACATTTGTTAGGTATTTTGGTCTCTTCTTCCCTATTCAGAAGTGTTGGCCGTAAAGGCATCAAGGTAATTTGAACATAGAACTAAGGTGACCCGGGGCGCCTGGGTTGCTCAGTCAGTTAAGTGTCTGCCTTGGGCTCAGGTCCTGATCCCGGGGTCCAGAGTCCAGGGATCAAGCCCCACCTGATCTCCCTGCTCACTGGGGTGTCTGCTTCTCCCTCTTCCTCTGCCCCTAGCCCTACTTAGGCACTCTCACACTCTCTCTCTCTCAAATACATAAATAAAGTCTTTTTTTAAAAAATTAAAATAAAAAAAAGAACTAAGGTGACCCATAAATTTTATTTTCTAGTTTTTCATTAAAACAGGAAAAATCCATATATTTTAGGACCAAATATTTAATTTATTGATCTCACATATGTGAATATTTAGCACTGCTTTTTCTCTTGGGCCAGTTAGATTGAGTACACCCTAAAACATACCTGACGGCTTTGTCCTTCTTGCACCTGACTGGTGCAGTTTCAAGGCCCTGTAATGTTGGCTTTGGTTTTATTTCTATTACCCAAGGCCAGTAATAAAAACAATGTGCAAAGCATGAGCCGAAGCTCTCTCTGTATGTTAAAATCTTAATTCTCCCAACAAACCAACTTTGTTTTCCTTCAAAGGTGTTTGGCATTTCAAAGTCCTTTGTATATCCGTATAAATTTTGTAATCAATTTGTCCATTTTTTTGAAAGATGCCTCTTTCAATTTTGATTAGATTTGTATTGAAGTTAAGAATCAATTTAGAGAGAGTGGCCATCTTAATAGCACTCAATATTCCCAACCACGAAGATAGTACATTTCTCCATTTATTTAGGCCTTCTTAATATGGCACAACAGCATTTTGTTACTTTCAGTCTACAGGTTTTTCACATCTTTTTCTCAGATTTATTCCTAACTCATTCATATTTTCATATTACTATACATTTAAATTTTCAATTTCCAATTTTTTATTGCTGGTATATGGAAATTTGTGTATGTTGATCTGTACCCTGCTGCCTTGCTATGCTCATTTATTAGTTTTGGTAGGCTTTTTGTAGGTTTTCAGATTTTCTACATAGATCAGGAATTGGCAGTCCTTTCCTCAATAGGACCGTGTAAGATATATTGGACGTTGCAGGCCATAATATTTCTTCCCAATTGCTCCATTCTACCATTGTAGTATGAAAGCAGGTAGAGACAATCATAACTGGCTGAGTGTGGTTGTGTTGCAATATTATGTTGATAAATCAAGCGAACCATGAATTTCTGGGATAAGTCCCACTTTGTCACAATGTACTATTGTATTTATGTATGATTGGAATCTGCTTGCCCAACTCTTGTTTGGCATGATAGCCTCTGTGTTCGTGAAGGTTTTCAGCCTGTAGTTTTCCCTTCTTTTAATGTTCTTGTCTAGTCTAAGTATCAAAGTAATGTTAGTATCATATACTGAGTTAGAAATTATTTTCCTTCTCTTTAATTACCTGGATGAGTTTGTGTAGAACTTTTCCTATTTCTTCCTGAGATATTGGTAGGATTAGCTAATGAAGACATCTTGGGCTTAAGTTTTCTTTGTGGGAAGATTTTTTTACCTGTAAGTTCAACTTCTTTAATAGACTCAGTGCTACTCAGAATACCTGTTTATTCTTTAAGTGAACTTTGGTTGTTTGTGTCTTTTAAAGAATTTTGTCATTTCAGTCATAGTTTCAAATTTAATATCATGAAATTAGTCACAATATTTTCTTGCTATTCATTAAAATCTGTGGTAGATGTCTTGGTGTGACCCCTCTGATTCCTGACATTAGTTCTGTCATCCTTTTTTTCTGATCAGTTTGGCTAGAAGTTTATCAATTTTATTGGTTTCCTCAAAGAGCCAATTTTGTTTTTTATTTTTTACTATTTTTTCTAGTTCTTGATATCACTAATTTATACTCTAATCTATTACTTCCTTTTGTTCACTTACTCTGAGTTTAATTTGCTCTCTTTCCCAGTGTTGTAAGATGAAAAGTGAGGTCACTGATTTGAGACTTTTTTTTTTAATATGGGCCTTTATTGGTATAAATTTTTTGTAAATAATGATAAAGTGGCATCCCACAAATATTTTATTTTCACTTGCATTCCAGTCGAAAGGCCCTTTAATTTCCCTTTGAATTTCTTCATTCATCCATTTGTTATTTAAATGTCTGTTACTGAACTTCCAAATATTTAGGATTTTCCAGTTGTCTTCCTCTTAGTGATCTATAACTTAGTCCCACATGGGTCAGTCAACATATTTTGTAGGACTTGGATCCTTTTAAATTTTTTGAGATTTGATTTATGGTCTAAAATATATTTTATCTTGGTAAGTATTCCATGTGTGCTTATAACAGACGAGTATTCTGATATCCATAAATGTTAATTAGGTCAAACTGCTTTATAGTACTGTTGAAGTATCTATATCCTTATTGACATTTTGAATATTTGTTTTATTGTTGAAAGGGGATTACTGAAATCTCCAGCTATAAATACTAATTTGTCTATTTTTCTTGCATTTCTAACATTTTCCATCTTCATGTTTTGAGGCCCGTTATGAGGTACGTAAATACTTGTATTTTTAAAAAATCCTCTTAAATATTAAATTTTTATTGTTCTAAAATGACTTTCTTTGTCCTTGGGCTTAAATTTTATTCTAATATCTACTTTACCTGATATTAACATAGACACTCAGGTTTTCTTTTGAATAGCTTTTTTGTGGTGTATAGTTTTCTTTATTTTTTTAGCTGTAACATTTTTTTAGGTGTTTTTTGTTTGTTTGTTTGTTTTAGTAAGCAGTACATAGTTTCACTTTCCACTTTTATCAAACCTAACAGTCTTGAACTTTTAGTTAGCTACTTATAGTTAATGTGTTTATCGTTATAGTTAGGCTCAAATGTATCATCCTGTTATATATTTTCTGTTTGCTCATCTCTTTTTTGTCTCCCTTTCTCCAGTTTTTGCTTTCTTTTGTAGTAATTGAATATATTTTTTAATTTTCCATTTTATCTACTTCATTAGTGAATTAGCTCTTTATGACTTTGGTTCTTGTTTTATGTTTTATAGAATATACATTTAAATTATCAGTCTACTTTCAAGTGATAGCATATTTCATCCACATTATAAGTGTCTTAAAATAGTATATTTTTATTTCTCTCATGCAGACTTCTGTCCTATTATTGCATTATGTTTATTTTTTATATATGTTTTACATTTCACATTCCATGGTTATTTTTAGAGTTGTTTTAAATAATTAGAAAAAAATCTCATATGTAGTTACCATTTCTGGTGCTTTTTATTCCTTTGCATAGATGAATTTTTTCCTTTGCATAATTTGCATAATTTTTCTTCTGCCTGTAATCCACTATTATTATACTGGAAGTCTGTAGGAATGGTGCTAAGATGCGGGAGAGGTGAAACGCTCTATTATGTTATGTATGCATGTCAATCTTTAGAGGTCCTGTGTCCCTGTGTCCTCCACAAGTGTGAGTCAGGAAGGCCAGTGGGGCTGGAAATGGGTGAAGTTACCTTAGAGTAGGCTTTTGTTCAGGACAACACTCCAGGCATAATTCAAGTTGGTCACTTTCCCCACCTTCTGCCAGAGCCAATAGGGGATTTTTCTTGGCTCTTCACAATGAGAAATTATGTTTTACTTGGAGGTGAAAACCACTGGAGGGATGGGGGCTCCCTAAGACTACAGCCCTTAAGAGTTTCTCAGGCTTATGCTACTTTATCATGGATTTGTCGAAATTATCATTTAAGGCTTCCTTCCTGCTTGTTTCTCCAGCGGCTTCGCTCAAGGTAAGATGATCTTGGCTACAATTCTCTGTACTTGCGTGACTCTCTGGAACTGGGGCAGTAGCTCACCCTGCTACTTCAATTCTCTAAGTTTCAAGAAAAATCAATTTGTTCAATAATCAGTTTGTTCAGTTTTTACATATTCTAAGGATATGAAAGGCAACTTGCAAGGTCTTTACATGTTGGACTGAAACCAAAAGTGGGAAACATTTTTGATAACTGGTTTAATGTATTTCACTATTTTTTAATTCCAACATCCATACTAGGTTTAATAGATTACTTTGTCTCCTTATTATTAATCTTATTTTCCTTGTATGCCTGGTAATGTTTTGCTGGATGCCAAACATTGTAAATCTTACCTTGATGGAGTCTTGGATATTTTATATGCCTAAAAATATTGAGCTTTGTTATGGGATGTAGTTAAGTTATTTAGAAGTAGTTTGGTTCTTTCAGATATTGGTTTCATTCATGATTTGTTAGGCAAAACTAAAGCAGGGTCAGTCTGGAGATGATTATCCCTGGTTGCAGAGGCACCCATCTATATAGCTCTCCCCAGTGTCTTGTGGATCATGAGGTTTTCCAGTCTGGCTCCTGGGAACAGGCACTATTCCGGGTCCTGTGTTAGATCCAGGCACCGTCACCTCTTGGGTTTCAGGCTAAAGATGAGCTTTTTAATCTTTACCATTTGAATAGCCATTTTTATACCAAAATACCATTTGGAATTTTTTATCTTTACCATTTGGATAATAAAATCTATGTTTTAAAAAAGTTTAATTAAATGGAATAATACATAACAAGAAACCAAGTAAACGTACTAGTTGGAAGTTTTTAATTTAAATTAGCCTAAATCCAATGACAACTGATTTTTTCAGAAAATAAATACCACCAGGATTCCAAAAAGAAAGAAGAAAAGGATAATATCAGGGGTAAGAGGGTCATATGAAGTCTGTAGAACTGGAAAATAAATTGAAGAAGGAAGTAACAGTCATTCAAAAGGGCAACCCTGAAAGAAAAGTACTGAGAGGTGGAAAGGAGAAGCAGCCTAAGCAAGGAGGGGTTTGATGATTTAAAGGGAAAGATATAATGTAGATTTTGATTCCTGAAACTTCATTCTCATTTAAGCAATGATTATTTCTCTCTCATTATTCTGATTGGGGTAAAGAGAGTAATGAATGAAATTCTACAGTTTATGCCACACGTACACACACAAACACACATATTCACACAGAGAATAGTTAACATCACGCATATAAGTCTACTGGCTGCTGAGGATAGAAATTTCTAACCAGGGGGCGCCTGGGTAGCACAGTCGTTAAAGCGTCTGCCTTCGGCTCAGGGCGTGATCCCGGTGTTCCGGGATCGAGTCCCACATCGGGATCCTCCGCTGGGAGCCTGCTTCTTCCTCTCTCACTCGCCTGCTGTGTTCCCTCTCTCGCTGGCTGTCTCTCTGTCACATAAATAAATAAAATCTTTAAAAAAAAAAAAAAAGAAATTTCTAACCAAAAGTTGCTCTATAAGTAGTAACATATAACTGTGCTAATGGCCATGTGACAAGGCATAAATCTACAGCTAATACCTGCTCAGAGCCGTTTACCTAAGGTTTATTAGCTCTGGCTACTGTTCCTTTTATGTGTCAACAAGAGGAACTATTTTTCCAGACAATAGGGAAAAATCAGAGGCACAGTATAAATAAATCATCTTAGAGATATAAACATTTTGGTGAATTATAGTCTCCCTAAAGCCAAAAGGAATCTTGTTGCTACATATCTTGCTGTTGCTTTGACTTGACATGAGCTTTAAAATTTAAGATTGGGGGGCACCTGGGTGGCACAGCGGTTGGGTGTCTGCCTTCCGCTCAGGGCGTGATCCCGGCGTTGTGGGATCGAGCCCCACATCAGGCTCTTCCGCTATGAGCCTGCTTCTTCCTCTCCCACTCCCCCTGCTTGTGTTCCCTCTCTCGCTGGCTGTCTCTATCTCTGTCAAATAAATAAAATCTTAAAAAAAAAAAAAAGATTCAGTGAAATCTATAAAAAAAAAAATTTAAGATTGGAAACTTGTATTTTATTTCTATTTTTAAGTGATACAGTCCCAATTGATAAGTCAATTTTTACTTGATCTATGTAGAAAGCTCATATTTGGGTAACCAATATGTATGGATATAAATAGAAGGATTTATTATAGGAATTGACTCACACCCAGGTGGAGGCTAAGTAGTCCTATGATCTGCCATCTGCAAACGGAAGAACCAGGAAAGCCAGTGGTATAGTTCATCCAAGTGTGACAGCCTGAAAACAGGGGAGCTGATGGCATAAGTCCTGGGCTGAGTCTGAAGCCTTAAGAACAAGGAGCACCCATGTACAAGGGCACAAGATGGATCCAGGAGCACCCGTTTATAAAGGCAGGAGAATACAGACATCTCAGCTCTAGCAGAGAGAGAAAATTCACCCCTATTTTACCTTTTTGTTCTGTTCAAGCACTCAGGGGATTATCAGATGCTCACACACACTGGTGAAGGCAATCTTCTTTACTAACTCTACTGATTCAAATGCTCATCTCTTTTAGAGGTGGACTCACAGAAACACCCAGAGATAATGTTCACCAGCTATCTGGGCATCTTTACCCAGTCAAGATGACATATAGAATTAAAGATCACAATAACCTAGATATTGCACAATGTAATTTCCAAAGAGAGCTGTACCAGTATTTATCCTAAATCCCACTTTTCCATAGAGAGGTAGATCTATGTTTCCTCCCCCATAAACTGGACGGGTCTGTGTAACTGCCTTGATCAATAAACTCCAAAGGAAATGATACTGCATCGCTTTTGTGGCTAGGCCGTCAATGGCAATAGGATTACTTGAGGCTGGTCTCTCTCTCTTTCTCCGTTCAAGTGCTATTATAGCCACTCTGGGACATCAAGAATTGAAAGGCACAAAATGCTGCAGAAGGCATTTCCATGGAGAAAGGTAAACAACTCTGCAGTCACTCTTCCATAAGAACATTGGTTATTTTCCGTGCACAAGGCAAAGAGACTGACATTCCCAAGATTTGGACAAAGACATTAAAATGAGCACTAAGTCAGCATAGCTTTCAATAATGATCAGAGGCTGGAGAGACTATAATAATAACAGTAACAACGACACAATAAGAGCCGGAATTCTACTGAGAAAAGAAGAGTGGTGAATTGAGGTTTCAGTATGCCAGTTTTCCCCTCAAAATGTTTGTTAATTTCAGAAGTTATTTGGGACATGAAGCTAAGGGACAAAACAAAAAGTCTCCGAAAAGCAGAGCTGAAGGCTTAGAGTTAAGACCCCTGCAGCAAGTAATACTCTGGTGAGATCCTCAATCTCTAATGTGGATGACATTGTCCGTTGATGAAGCTCTAGTAGTGGAAATTATTTGGCGGTAAACAGAACCCTAACAGACACGCAGTCTTACCCACAGCTGAGTCAGTGTATGACTGAGTTAAATCAATCGCTTCACCTGCCTAGGAAAGTAAAAACTGACAAAAATAAAAAGTGAAGTAGATAGATGTGAAAACAAAATAGGACATATGAACATATTGTTTTCAGTATCTGAGGGGAAAAAAAGATTTTAAGAAAATTGTTTGAAGTAATTCTAGGAAGATGCAGTAGAAAGCAGCAAATATGTCAAATAAAATATTAAAATGGTCTGAAATTTGACCACGTGTGATCTAGTTCAGCACTACAAAATTGGCATAACTTTCAAACTCAATTATTTCCTCATTTAACAGAGTGAAAAATAAATTACATGACCACCTCAAATAAAAACTCAAAGCCATCTGATAAAACAACACACATTCACGAGAAAACTCTTGTCCAAATATAAATCTCATAAATATATCTTAAAACCAGCACCAGTGAACTTTATACTTAGTGGTGAAATAATTAATTCTTTCCCTCTGAAATGAGGAATGAGATAAAAATATTCATCATTCCCACTTCATTCAAACTGGACCAAAGCTCTAGAACTCTACTAAGAAAAGAAAAAGAAACACAATTGAAATTATCTGAAGAATAAAATGAAAATATTTTTATCTCCTGTCTTTTTATGTAGCAAATTCCAAGGAATCTGAAGATAAAATATTAAACATAATAAATGAATTCGACCAACAAGTTTGATGAATAAAACAAAGTCACTGTAGTCACAAATAATTAAAGGATAAAATTTAAAAAGAAATCACTTGTAAAAACAACAGGAAACATCAGATATCAAGGAATACATCCGATATTGTGTTACTCCAAAAGGTATTTAACATCTAGGAGGCAAATTAAAGATAATGTAATTACATGGAAATATATGTTCCGCATTTGAATGACTCAATATTGCTAAACATCTCGTATCTTGTCAATTTAGCGATAGTATTAATGTAATCTCAATAGGCATCTTTGTCAAAAATTGGAAGCTGATTCTCCAAATTGTAGGAAAATGAAAAGTGCTGAGTACAACCCATAGAATCTTAAAGAAGATAAAAATTGGAGAGCATATACCATCTGACATCAAGACTCATTCTAATGCCACAAGAAGTAAGACAAACCAGTACGGGTGACAGAATAGACAAACCAACTAATGGGGCAAAAATACATTTCTGACACATTTCAACACAAATATGGTCACTGGATTTAAAAAGCTGTCACTGAAATGCACCCCAATGTTCATAGCAGCATTGTCCACAATAGCTAAATTGTGGAAGGAGCCAAGATGCCCTTCAACAGATGACTGGATTAAGAAGATGTGGTCCATATATACAATGGAATATTACTCAGCTATCAGAAAGAACGATTACCCAACATTTGCAGCAACATGGGCGGGACTGGAGGAGATAATGGTAAGTGAAATAAGTCAAGCAGAGAAAGGCAATTATCATATGGTTTCACTCATTTATGGAACATAAGAAATAGCAGGAAGTTTGGTAGGAGAAGGAAGGGAAGAATGTGGGGGGGTAAACAGAAGGGGGAATGAATCGTGAGAGACTGTGGACTCTGGGAAACAAACTGAGGGCTTCAGAGGGGAGGGAGGTGGGGGATTGGGATAGGCTGGTGATGGGTATTAAGGAGGCCACATATTGCATGGTGCACTGGGTGTTATACGCAAATAATGAATCATGGAACATTGCATCAAAAACTGGGGATGTACTCTATGGTGACTAATATAACAAAATAAAAATTATTAAAAAAAATAAAAATAAAAAGCTGTCACTGAAATGTGGTTGGAGAAAGAATGGTGTCTTAATAAATGGTGCTGGATTTAACTGATACATAGAAGAAAAAAGATCTTGAAAAATACCTTACAGCATAAACAAGCATCAATTCCAGCTGGAATGCTCTCCTGAATGTGAAAAGTAAAACCATAAAAATTACTGATGATAATACTACAGAATATCTCCATAATCCTGAGATAAGTGCAGATTTAGCAAAGAACACGAAGTCACACTAAACATGCATGAACATTTTATTTAATAAATCTGGCTTCATTAAAATTAAGTACTTCTGGTCCCCCAAATAATTTTCGTATGTTATACAATGGATTTGCATCTGAAATACATAAAGAATACCTTCAAATTCATAAGAAAAAGAGGAACGTCTCTAAAAAATATGTAATAGTTTTGAACAGATAATTCAAGGAAAATGATGCCTCATCCTCATGATATGAGAAAGGACTTTGTTATTTGTTATCAGCAATTTTCAAATGAAAATCAAAATGAGATAAATACCCTTACATGCCTACAGGGTTAGGCTAAAAAAGAATATGTAAACAAATTGTCAATAACAGATGGGAAACAAACTCTCAAACACTGTTAGCAAGCTATTTTAGGAAAACTGGCAGTGTCTACTAAACATATCCTAAGACACCAGTGTCATTTCTAGGAATTTACCTAATGGAAATGAGGCCATACACCATCAACAGACATGTACATTAATGTTTATAGTGGCTAAACTATTTAAAGACACAAACTGGAATCAAAGATATCTATCAACAGTAAAATGGATAAACGTCTTTTATGTGCAATTTATTGTATATATACTATACATCAAATAAAATATTAAAAAATCTTAAGCTATGTTTTTGGTAGAAGCCATGAAAGCTAATATCTACAAGGACTCATGATACAACATGCACCATCTAAATGAGACAAACCTGCATAGCTTCAGCAAAATGCTGTCGTAGAAGACTGTGAATCCAGTGTGGCCATATGTTCTAAAGTGCTAAAGAAACTCGAATTTTTTTTTTCTAAACTGTATTTTCTAATACATTATGGAAGCTAGCTGCTTTTGTGGAATTTTCTAATTTTAAGTGTCTCTTTTATCCCCTAAAACAGTATCCCAGCGTAAAAAACTGTAAAATGTGTTTGGTTCATGGGCAAATGTTTGGTGCTCACTGAGATCTTGGTATGGTCATTACTACAGGGTGTTTACCCAAAGAATACAAAAACACTAATTGGAAAGGATATATGCACCCCATGTTTATTGCAGCATTATTTACAAAAGCCAAATAATGGAAGCAGCCCAAGCGTCCATCCACAGATGAATGGATAACAAAGATGTATATATACATACAATGGGACTATTACCCAGTCACAAAAAGAATGAAATCTTGCCATTTGCCATGACTTGGATGGAGCTAGAGAGTATAATGCTCAGGGAAATAAGTCAGAGAAAGATGAATACCATATGATTTCACTCATAGGTGCAATGAAAAAACAAAACAAGGGAACAAAGAAAGAAAAAGAGACAAACCAAAAAGCAAACTCTTAACTATAGAGAACAAACAGATGGTCACCAGAGGGGAGGTGCATGGGGGGACGGGGGAAATAGGGAAAGGGGATTAAGAGTATACTTATCTTGATGAGCACCAGGTGATGTATGGAACTGTTAGATGACTATATTGTACTATGTTAACTGCACTGGAATTAAAACAAAATTTTAAAAATCTTGAAAATAGATTTCTTTATTTTGTAATTTTTGGGGGGAGAAATGTATACCTGCCTTTTTGTATTTGCTTAGGTGACCTCTGTGTAGTATTGAGTTTTTGTTGTTTTTTCCTTATCCTGGCATATTTCCCTCTTAGGTACCTCAGCTTTCACGAGTAACTTTTATTCTTTTCCCCACATCAGCTGTGAACAAATGGCACCCTGCACTGAATCATCAATATGGAATGGTTGCAATCCAATTGCTTGTCAGGATGTATAACGTCAAAGCTGATACAGCTCAATATTTATGAAAAGTAAGTTGAGAGGCAAAATATTTATGGGAAAATTTCGGAATGGTAGGCACTGCACTCGTATCTTTAAATGCTCTAATAGCTATCTGTAAATTAATCCATAGTGTAAGTGTACCAGCAGCCTGCATCACATAATTTTACCACCTCCTAATACAAGAGCATTTATAGAACTGCATTTTGGCAAGATGCCATCATCATGCAATGAGGGATTCTATAAGAAACATCCCTAAGGCATTTGTTGCTTTTTGCTACATACTGCTTTTCCTATGATAAATCCTCAGAGAAATATCTCTCTGACCTCACTATCAGGAAAAGGTGTGCATGCTAATTGAGTTGCTTGTGTTTCATGGACCTTCTGATTTATTAGCTTCTCTACTTCTCAAAAGAAGGGTACCTGGAACTGGATCCATGTAAAGAAAGCTAGAGAATGAATGTTGAGTATGGATATTTTCTCTGGAAAATTAATTTCATTCAAATACGTGGAGAAAACATTTTGAATTTTGGGGCTCTCAAAACAGTTTGCCACACGGGCATAAAAAAATTCATCAAAATTCAATGTCTTCATTTTGATAATTCAATATTTTTAGTTTTTCATTTATTTTGTTTCACAAACATCTTAAAAGCATAAATTTGACCATAGGTTTAAAACCACTAAAAATCTGAGAGGAAATTTAGAATACAAGGATATGAAATAATTAAGACTCACAGATATGAAATTGTTTCTAATATTACCCCCAAAGATTTTGACAAGAAATGTGAAAGCATTAATCAATTATACCAAGAAATTTGGTAGAAAACATACTCAAATGCCTACATGAAACATATATTGAAATAAAAATGAACTCTGATTCCCTTTATACAAAAAATCCTGAAGTGTCACAACCTGAATATATGACCTTTATGTAATTTTTCATACGTACTTAGTACTTCTTGCCTTATTCATTGTATCATTAAAGACTGACTTACAAAACTGTTGTTTTACCATATACTATTTTGAGTCTGAAATTTCACCTAACTACTACAAAACAAAATGGTGAATGTTGTGAATTCACATGAAAGATTACAGAGTTTCCTTCGCTGTGCAGAAGCTTTTTATCTTGATGTAGTACCAATAGTTTTTTTTGTTTGTTTGTTTTTGTTTCCCTTATCTCAAGAGAAGTATCTAATAAGAAGTTGCTGTGACCAATGTCAAAGAGGTTACTGCTTGTGTTCTCTTCTAAGATTTTGATGGTTTTCTGTTTCACATTTAGGTCTTTCATCCATTTTAAATTTATTTTTATGTACAGTGTAAGAAAGTGGTCCAGTTTCATTCTTTTGCATGTTGCTGTCCAGTTTTC
This sequence comes from Ursus arctos, assembly GCF_023065955.2. NCBI lineage: Eukaryota > Metazoa > Chordata > Mammalia > Carnivora > Ursidae > Ursus > Ursus arctos. The sequence goes on along the minus strand of NW_026623089.1, from coordinate 80,835,400 downwards.
CCAACATCATTTGTTGAAGAAACAGTCTTTTCCCCATTGGATATTCTTTCCTGCTTTGTTGAAGATTAAATGACCATAGAATTGTGACCCATATAGTTGTGGGTCTAATTCTAGGTTTTCTATTCTGTTCCATTGATCTATGTGCCTGCTTTTGTGCCTATATTATACTATCTTGATCACTATAGCTTGAAACAAGTGTGCAAGGTGAAGACAAGGGATACTAAACGTTTTAAAAGACAAAGTACAGGACACTAACAAGAATCATACTAGAATCAGATATTTACATTAACAATGCTGAATGCAAGGAGATCAATACCTCCAGATTTTTAAAGGCTTGTGATTATGAACACACAATTGCAAATCAAATCAAAACAGGCAAAATACACATTACCATACACAATGTTTTTCAGAAGCTAGCCACCTTTCCAAATGCTCCTCTTAAAAAAAAGGCTTAGGACATCACTCATCATCAGGGAAATGCAAATCAAAACCACAATGAGATATCACCTCACACCTGTCACAATGGCTAGAATAAAAAAAAGACAAGAGATAACAAGTATTAGCAAGTGCGGGAAAAAGAAACCCTCGTGCACTGTTGGTGGGAATCTAAATTGGAGCAGTCACTGTGGAAAACAATATGGAGATACCTAAAAAACTTAAAACTAGAATTACCATATAAGGTAATTACCACTACTAGATACTTACCCAACGAAAATGAAAACTAATTTGAAAAGATAGCTGCACCCTTATGTTTATTACAGCATTATTTATAATAACCAAGATATGGAAGCAACCCAGGTGTCCATCAATAGGTAAACGGATAAAGAAGAGGTGATATATATACAAGGGAATATTAGCCATTAGAAGAGTGAGATCTTGCCATTTGCAGCAACATGGATAGACCTAGAGGATATTATGCTCAGTGCAATAAGTCAGACAGAAAAACACAAATACCATATGATTTCACTTATTTGTGGAATCTGGAAAACAAAATAAATGAATAAAGAAGCAAAAATCAGAAATGGAATCATAAATACAGAGAATGAACTGATGGTTGGCAGAGGGGATGGTGGTGGGGGTATGAAATTGTGGATGACAGAGAGTGGGCGGTACAATCTTCCAAGTATGCAATGAATAAGTTATGGGGACAACAGCTACAGCACAGGGAACATAGTCAATGGTTTTGTAATAGTGCTACACTTGTCCTGAGACACCTGAAACTATTAGACTGTATGTTAGCTAACTGGAATTTAAATAAAAGCTTAAAAAAAAAAAAAGAATGCAAGATAGAATGCATTTCAATTTTTCCCCTGAATCATTCACCTAGAGAAACAAAGTTAGTGGATTTTGGCTACATTCGCTTTTCTACTGTTTTAATATCATATTTTATGCATATATTAATATTTTTAATAATCATAATTATGTAAATGCTGTCCATTAGTTTTCCCTTTAAGAAAGACCTACAGAAAAAAATGGAAAAGAATTATACTGACCAGAATATAAATGTTATAAATAACATAGTATTCTTGAAATGATATAGTAGCTGGTAAGTGAAAAGGAGATTGCAGACGGTGGGAAAATTGTAGGCTTAATAAAATTGTAGGCTTAAATAAAATATAATTTCTAATATTGACAGATTAAGATGTAATTTTAAAATATATCATATAAATAGAAATAACCACAAAACACAAAATTTGAGAGTAGTGAGCAAAGAGGTGGATATAGTTTCCATAAGCTAAATTCTTTGGTAGTTAACAAATACCTGAAATTAAGGAATGGACATATGTGCATTGTATGTAAATTTTATCAAAAAGATTAAGACAACTTTTAAAAAATACTTTATTTATTTGAGAGAGAGAGAGAAAGAGAGTGTGCACGCACGAGAGAGCACAAGTGGTGGACAGGGACAGGCTGCCCATCAAGCAGGGAGACTGATGCTGGACTCCATCTCAGGACCCTGGGATCACGACCTGAGTGGAAGACAGCTGCCCAACCAACAGAGCCACCTGGGCCCGCCCAGATGAAGACAACTTTTAAAAGTGCTTTCTTTTAGGAGGACATAATTTAGGACGATATAGAGCAGAAATTTTTATTTTTAAATTTATTTTTTTAAGATTTTATTCATTTATTTGTCAGAGAGAGAGAGCACAAGCAGGGGGAGCGTCAGGCAGATGGAGAAGCAGGCTCCCCACTGAGCAAGGAATCCAATGTGGGACTTGATCCCAGGACCCTGGGATCATGACCTGAACAGAAGGCAGATACTTAACTGACTGAGCCACCCAGGTGCCTCAAATTTTTATTTTTAATTGTACAACCTCAGTTCTGTTTAATCATGTTTTAGTCATCTGATTATGTTACTCAACTTCAAATTATTTTTATGAAGCATGACAATTTGGTTTTACATCCAATTTTTTATAGCTAAAAAGAGAATTGTCAATAATGCAAGAATAATTAAAGAAGGATATATGTTTTATTTACTTCAAGATGAGCTATAAAAGCATCTTGACAGATAATGTGACCACAGTAAAAGAACAGCTGGTCAAACCTTGGGTTATAAATATAGTCATTGAGGGGTGCCTGGGTGGTTCATTTGGTTGAGTGTCTATCTTCAGCTCAGGTCACATTCTTGCGATTCTGGGATTGAGCTTTGCATAGGGCTCCCTGCTTAGCCTGGAGCCTGCTTGTCCCTCTCCTTTCCTCTCTGCTCCTCCCCCTGCTTGCATGCTCTTTCTCTCTCTGTCCCTCGAAAATAGATAAAACCATAAATAAATAAATAAATAAATAAATAAATAAATAAATAAAGTAAGTTACATTGACTATGAATCAAAAAAGAGATTACCAAATCCATGTATAACGCTATCAATGCTTTTTAATGTACTCCTATCTAAACAATAGCTTCTTAAATACAGGACAAAATTTTTATGTTAAAGTTTATGAAATGTTCGTGATAAGACCATTTTGTACAATGAGGATACATTTTCTATAAAGTGCCTGGTTGGGAAATCAATGATGAACACATTTTCAAATGATATCAACTTTTTAAAAGATTTTATTTATTTATTTATTTATTTGAGAGAGAAAGAGAGAGAGCAAACAGTGGTGAGGGGCAGAAGGAGAAGGAAAGAACCTCAAGCAGACTCCGCACAGAACATGGAGCCCACACAGGGCTCGATCTCATGACCCCGAGATCATGACCTGAACTGAAATCAAGCGTCAAATGGCTTAACTGACTGAGCCACCCAGGTGCCCCCAAATGATATCGATTTCAAATCACTTTTAAAATAATATGTGGAATGTCTGCAGTCTCGATAATGCTGTGTTATATAATACACTTCAACGGCATTTGCAGACCAAGTGTACCAGTTGGCTCTATATTACTGTGTCACTAGCTTACCTCCAGGCATCTACTTCAGGTTTTCACAATGTGGAAAATATCCATCTTTTGTAAAAGTGATAAAGTTTATTAAAATCAGAGACTAAATCATTGATCTTTGTGGAGATTTTTATGAAGGAATGCCAAATTGTGATGACCTACTCTAATATAAAAGCATTCCTTCCATCATGGTTTTGCAAATTCACTATCTAATTGCACCTGACAACATCACAGCAATGAAATGTAAGTTTAATCGGTAGATAAAGATAGTTGATTACTTGAGGCTTCTTTACATATGGTAGAAGTTATACTTTAGTTATAAAATAAGTAATATCCAGTCATTTTTCTTCACAGTGAAATTCCTTTGATGAGTGTTTCACTGAGATAGAAAAAAACCCAACTTAGCTATTGAGTCATGGAAACTTCACCTCAATCATATGGCAGAATGAATTTGATCGCCAGTCAAAAAAGATGTATTGCTTGCTATTTTGCTAAAACTGTGCAATGAGCTTCTCTTTCAAAAATATGGTAAGTCAACTACTCAAAGAGGCCTTTCTCATAATGATCAACTATAATTCTAGATAAAAATGTTTTTACCTGTTTAAATGGTGCTATAACAGAGAAAGTGAGAAGGTATTCTTAGAGGGGGAAAAAAACGCGAAAAAGCAAAAGAAAAAGGAAGGAAGAAAAGACAGAAGGGAGGGAAGGTGGGAGGGAGGAAACCAAGAAGGAAAAAGTGTGAATTCAGAGAGATAAATAAGCATAGAGCCCTTATACCCTGAGGTTACCAGCTAAGGTGGAGTAGAAACCATGATTCAAACACTAGCTTAAGATACAGAAGACAAAACCTGGTGACTACTATTTGGGAGCTCAGACCTGAGACTGCTATCTAAAAATCTCAGAGGGTGAAGCCCTCAGTGGATGAACCAGAAAACACAGCAGAGAGAACAGAGTATTCTAGACTTTCTCTGCTTGTTCCTTTGCCTTTGGTGTTCTGGGGGGTTGGCTTGATCGTGTGCATTTTGAAGTTATCTATGAATATGGTGAAATTATTAATCTGTTGTTGGCTTACCACATTGTGACCTCCTCCTTTCCGGGATCTTTCCTTTTAGTAACCAATCTCTAAGGCAGCTACAAACTCTACCAGACCAGGCAGGTAAGATGCCTGCAGTTGACATGAGTGCCATCCCTCTGTGAGCCCAAATTTGGGAGTGTAGTCAGTGAACCAGCCAAATAAATGAAGGCTTTATCTAGAGTGTTTCTCTTCTTTCAAGAATGGTATTACCTTCAGTTCTTGCCTTTTTTACTTACTCTCAAGATGTCATCAAAAGGTGGGGTTTTTTTGGGGCACCTGGGTGGCGCAGTTGTTAAGCGTCTGCCTTCAGCTCAGGGCGTGATCCCAGCGTTCTGGGATCGAGCCCCACATCAGGCTCTTCTGCTGGGAGCCTGCTTCTTCCTCTCCCACGCCCCCTGCTTGTGTTCCCTCTCTCGCTGGCTGTCTCTGTCAAATAAATAAATAAATAAAATCTTAAAAAAAAAAGGTGGTTTTTTTTCCTCATATTTGTTCCCAAATTTATAATGGTTTCTGAAATGAGATACTTTACCACTGCAGAAATAGACCTTTACCTCTCTTTTTAAAGCCTATTGTCCTTTCTAGAGTAATCCAATATAATTAAATTACTCTCATTTTAAACATAATTTAATGACTGACACAATTTCAATTACTTAAATATGTAGTATCAATAGTAAATACTATTTTAAATTACTATGTGATACCAAAAGAAATTAGTAAATATTAAACATGTTGTCCTAGATCTTGGGAACATAAATATACACATAGTGCAAGAAATTTATCAGTTGCTTAAAATATCAAACATTTGCATTTTCCTTAATTATAAATAATCTTCCTTTTTATCAGAATTGGTTTTGCTGAAAGATGAGTGATTTGTGATGGAAAGTAAATCTGTAAGATCATTATAAATGGCAGCCTCTAGAAGATGGTGAGGGGGCAATCCATTTAGATAAAAGAAAATTGCTGGGTTTTTTTTTAATCATTGAAAATCATCTTCCGTAACATGCTGCTCAGGGAAAAAACATTTACTTTCCTCTTCTAATTTTCTAAACAGCATGCTGATTTTACATGGCTCTACTGATGCAGAAGTAATTGGTAATTCAGAGGAATATATTACACAATAGTCTTGAATATCTTAACATTTTTGTCTCAATTTGGGTAATCACTTAGTTCTTTCTTTTTATATTATGGTTCCTTAATATGGATTAAATAACTGAATATTTGCAGTGATGGTCTTTTTAACCATATAAATATACACTATTGGTTAGTAACATATATATTCTGAGAAGTCCTCCTATATACTATCCAATATAAAAATCAGAAAACAATGCTTTCTGTAACCTAAATCACTTCTTAATGTGAAAACATTAATCAATCTTAGAGTTTCAGGATGTGGAATCTCCTGTGAAAATCTCTTTTTTCAAATTATTTTGTTAATGAGTAATAAGGTGAAAATTAATATGATGAACAGCAATGAAGGGAAAAGATAGCATAGAATAATTCTTCAAAGTCTTAGAGGTTAGAAAAGTAGTTTTTGCTTTAACAATGAAGGGAAGAAGAGGAACGGTATGATTTTTATGTTAGTGTCTACTTTTGTTTAGTTTTTGTAAGCAGAGACATCTCCCGCTAATGCCTGGCTGTCCATTTAGAATTATTCTATTGGAGGTAAGATGCTTGGAGTTTCTCATAATCAGTCAAGGTTCTTAGTTCCTTATCGAGTGTTCCCTCATATCCAGGAAAACTGAGAACAGCATTTCTTAGATATGCATCCAAAAATGAATAAATGAATAAGCTCTATTATATTCCGTAGAACATGTCCTATGGAAATACCACTCACACATCTTTGGGCAGAGATGACACAGGGGGCACAGCTCACACGACAAACGGGAGCTGCTGTGGGAATTTCTGTCACTTGCACCCATAGGAATTTGAATGAGCTGCAGACACTATGCAAGATATCAAGAAGCAGCTGCTGCCTTGTGGACATTCACACTTTGGAGTAAGAACACACGATAGACGAAGCTTAGGTCACATGATGTAGGTGTGCGTGATCAGCGCCAAGGCTGGGAAAGTGAGTAGTTGCTTTTTCAACGTTTACAGTGAAAGGCAGACCCTCCTTCATAAAGTGGGGACCTCCCAAAGCAGAAAATGTTAATTCAGACGCTAAGCAGTTAAAAAGAATGGCATATGTCCCCTACGGATGGTCTCAAATTAAACGTGCCATTAACAAAACTAATGCGAGATAATAATATCTACAAGCTGAAAGTTAATTTTAAAATTCTAATTGCATCTAATTTTGTTTTAAAAGAAATCCATTGAAATAATTTTTTTAAAAATGAAGTATCGCTCAAGAACTCTTTGAAAATAATAGTACACTTGTTTTGCAGGAAAACAGGTGTTATCCAGAGAGATGTATTTGTTGGTTTTTAGGAAAACAATCTTTTTTTCCCCCCTAAATGCAGGATCATCTGTGAATTTTTATATTTTTAGTTTGGAAGATTTCCTTTTAGTTTGGTTATTATTATCTGTTAGTTCTTCATCAAGACAATCGCCAGTATGTTGGGGGTAAGAACATGTAATGGGCTCCCTTACATTTATCTGGCTACCATTCTGTTAAATCAGAATACTGTCCAAGCTCTGTAATTTCAACTGTGCCTATATAGACCATTGTGTATATGAATTCCTACTTCATTATATATGGTGAAAAGTATCCTTGTTTTGCAGATGTCCAAGTAAAAATATTGCATTTTATTTAATGTGCAGGAGAATTATGATTTTTCTTTGTTTACTTAAAGGCATTGCCAATTAATTAAGAAATTACCAGAGAGTTCTCTAGAGGATGCAAGTATAGCACATATCATGTAAAAATCAGTCAAATATAAAAGACAAGTTATTTTATGACTATTTAAAATGACTCTTTGTTAAACCCTACTCCAATTTCTTTTGTAGTTCCTCATATTGAATTACATGCCTTTATAATGATTCTAAATTAACAAGAGATAGCACCTGAAACCCATACAACACTGTATGTTAACTATACCTGGAGTTAGAATAAAACACTTGATAAAATTAAAAAAAATAATAAACATACCTTCATTTAAAACAACGTAAATATTAGATACTTTATGCAAGGAAATATTCCACAAGAACTAATAAAAGATGCTAATATTCCCAAATAGAGAGGTGTAAGACTACACTCTAAATAAAAGATCTGCTAATGTATTCTAGGAACAAATGCTGCTAATTTCCTCTGAAACATAACAACATTGGCTCAAACTTGTCCTAAAGGGTTTCTTCATTGAATTTACCTTCTGTGCCATCCATTCACCTTACTGTCCTTGTCCTTTGCCGTTTAGCCTAATCAATATTTTCTGTCCTATATTTTTCAAATTCCTAAAGTTTACCCCAAAGGCTGTCATTGACTTGGATCTCATTGACTTCACATTCTAATGATGAAGATCTCTCTTCAAGCCACATAAAAGTTCATCATAGGAAACACTGTCTGATCTACTGACTGCATTTATACTACTGAAAGAGCCAGACCCCTGTGCAATGATAAGAACTGTTTTCACAATTCTTAGAACTTTATTCCAGAAAGTCAAGACTGTTTTTCTGCATTTTTTTTTTTCCTTTCTGAAGGTGACTGAAAACACTACATCAACTATACTCAGGCCACTTCATTCATGGAAGAAAATAATAAAAGTTATGTGCTAAGTACCCTGTTAGGATTAGCATGGGGTGTTTACAAAATGTAAAGACATAGCACATATATCAGAATCCTGGCATCCTGGACCAGAAGAACTTTAATGTAAATCCTCAAATATTAAGTAAAGGAGAACAGGACATAATGCTAAATTATTTTCTACAATTTGTACAAATTGCCTCTTTTGCCTCTTATACATTTGTTTTATTTTCTAGCTAGATCATAAACTCTTACATGTTTGAGTCTGACGCTGGCCATATTACTGGGAATGCAGTAAAATGTTTGTTTATCATCTAATTTACTGATACTTGAGGAAGAAAGACTTTTTTTTCTCTTCTTCAATTTCACCCAAGTCTGTAGCCTGGCTCATTCAACTAGGAAGGTTTGGGTATTGCATTGTAAACTTCAGAATTATACTCACTTTGACAAAATCTCAGCCACACCATGGCTAGATGGAAAGCCTTGCACAAATTGGTAAACTTCTGTGTGCTCCATTTAGGAATGAAGGATTTCTGCCTGCCTTCCTTCCTTCCTTCCTTCCTTCCTTCCTTCCTTCCTTCCTTCCTTCCTTCCTTCCTTCCCTGGAGCTTTATTTAGAAAATGATAACAACATTTTCTTTTCCATATAAATTTGAGGGTTAATTGAGATGTCATATGCTCTGCTAATAATATTATTCTTATTTATTTTTGTTATTTATTATAGTACAGCACAAAAATAACATTTTGGGGATTGAGCTAATAGTAAACTTTTATTTATTTACTGTTTTCTAAACAAAGACACATGGTGTGGGTGAATGATAAATTCTCTAAACTTTATGGATTATTTTTTAAGATTTTGTTTATTTATTTGAGACAAAGAACACAAGCTGGGGCAGAAGGAGAGGGAGAGGGAGAAGCCGACTTCCTGCTGAGTGGGGAGCCCAACATGGACTCGATCCAAGGACCCTGGGATCACGACCTGAGCTGAAATCAGACACTTAACTGACTGAGCCACTCAGGTGTCCCTCTAAACTTTATGTTTTAATTATAGTACAAAGTTAAATATTTCCTGTCAGCATGTCTAGAAAATTCTCTTATGTAACCAAAGTACAAGTACCAAAATTAGGAAGTTATACAATGACAAATACTATTATCTAATATAAAACCCACATTCAAATTTTTCCAATTATTTCAATAATGTCACGTATAGTGATTCTCTTTTTTAAAAATTACAATTTAATCCATGCAAATATATTGCATATATCGTGTCTTTACAGTCTCTGTTAACAATGAACCAGCTCTCCACTTTTCTTTGTCTTTCATATAATTGTCATTATTTAAAGGAATGGGTTAATATTATTTGTTTATTTATCTTAGAGAGGGGGTGAAGAGTAGAGGAAGAGGGAGAGAGACAATCTTAAGCAGGCTTCATGCCCAGTGTGGAGCCCAATGTGGGGCTTAATCTCATGACCCTGAGATCATGACCTGAGCTGAAATCACGAGTCCAACACTAAACCAACTGAGCCACGCAAGCGCCCCAGAATGGGTTAATATTTTGAAGAACGTTCTTCAATTTAGGTTTGTGTACATGTTCCCACATGATTAAATCCTGGTTATGCATTTCATCAGGAATATTGTATGAATGGCTTTGTCTTTATTTCACTATATCATATCAGGGGCACATGATGTCAACTTGGTTCTTTATGGTGATATTTACTCTGATCACTTAGCCGAGGTGGTGTCTATTCAACTTCCCCACTGTTAAAGTAGTTTTATTCCTTTTATGATATGAGTAATCTGAGGGGAGATGCTATAAGCAATTACCCTTTAATTTTAGCAGCCATTAATGATTCTTGCCTGAGTTGGTTATAATTAGGATGGTATGCTACAGTTGGTGTTTTTTAAACTTTATTATTTGTTTACATGTATTTTTGACAATCCCTTATTATTTATGAATTCTGAATAATGAGTGTAGGCATATATTAATGCATGTCTGTTCTCCTATACCACTACCAACACAGTATTTTACTATAATTTTAATTTTTGCCAAACTAATACATGAAAAATTGTGATACAATCGTTTTATTTGCTTTATTTATTAGTCAAGTGGAGCACATTTTCCTAGGTTTAAGTGTCATATTTAAACATTTATTATAAATTGTTCATATTTCCCCATTATTGTTTTTACTGAATTTCTGGTCCTTTACTATCCTTAGTTTTCAAATTTTTAATATTTCAGGGGTATTAATCTTTTTTTAGGATAAATGCTGGAAATAGTTGCTCCTCTTTGTCATTTGATTTTTGGTTTTGCTTAGAGTATTATTTTTTTTTTCTATCCAAACTCTTTCCCCTTTTCTAAGTAGTTGAACTTCCTCTTGTTGCATCTACATTTTGAGTCATAGTTAAAATACTTTCCACCGAATCTTTGTTATAAAAGAATTGATATATATTTTCTTCCAATACTTGCAGGGCTTCTGTGTTTGTACATAGATCTCTGATACGTTTGGCATTATTCTTTTGTGTATTGCATGGGAGAAGAATCCAGTTATGCCTGTCTTTAAATATCTACTACAGAAATATATTACTATACAGAGGTTTTGAATAGTATTGTTGTAATATACAGATCACATTTATTTTTAAAGATTTTTGTTTACTTACTTGAGAGAGAGAGAGAGAGAGAGAGAGAGAGAGAGGCAGAGGGAGAGAGAGAAGCAGGTGCCCAACGCAGGACTCGATCATGGGATCATGACCTGAGCTGAAGGCAGACGCTTAGCCCACTGAGCCACCCAGTTGCCCCCAGATCATATTTTTTTTGCCAATAATATTTAGTAGTCAAAGCCCTTTTGAAAATGTGATCACATGAGCTCTCGAAGAAAAGGAAAGAGCATCCTCAGAAAACATGTCTACATGTGATTTCAGGAAGTTTATAGAAACTTTCCACACCACCCATGAATCAGAGGGATCCATGAACTCTGTTGTAACAGGATAATGGAGGGGAAATGATTTTACTCTCTAGTGAGTACTTTTAGAATAAGCTTCACTAGAAGGATCCAGGGCACACAGTACCATAGAGTAGGGAAAATTCCTCATCGTCCAATGCACATTTTCACTGAATATGGGAACAGAGAAGTGACAAAATTACAAGGACATCATTACTACTAGAAAACTGAGTTCAGACATTTTGCCACTGAGTCTGGAGAATATTTTTCTTAAAGTAGTTTAAAATGTTTATTATTAAAATCTAAGATATTGGAGACAAAAGTGCTTTATTATAAATTTGTGGTGGTTCCTGCAATCTGCATGTAAAAGTCCTAAATAACATATATTTAAATATTAAAGTAAATCTAGAAACAAAACTCAGTCAATTCAGGATTTTGGTTACATGTGTCTGCTACTTTTGAAATTCGTTTTAAAATTTTCTACAATTTCTTTTTGTGTGGAATATCTATTTTCTAGTCAATCAGTACCCTTTACAAATTATTACTTTATTTTTGGTTAAATACCTATATATTAAAACTAGTTCTTAATCAGGAATTTGTGCAAAGTTAGTGAGTTCTGCAATGGATAAGAGAATAAATCAATCAAAAAGTAGTATTCACAGTATTAGTTTTTCCTATGTGAATCTAATTGCTTTGTCTGGTGAAGGTAGAATGAGTGCTAGTCAGGCAAATTGTACCATGCACGCCTTGGCCTTTCAAATAATTTCCATGAATTCAGGCCTGCTAAGTAGAAGCTATTTCATACAAGTGCAAAGAAATATATCCCTAAGGACCACCTGCATAGGTAAATTGAAATCTAACAAAAAAAATTACATATACAAAATGAGATTTTTTTCCTCTTTTGTTTCTGCTTATCAAGTATAATACAGAATAAGTTAACTGGATCTGTTAGGTGTAAACAGCATTTACTGGAACCACACAGCCAATTACCTTTGACAGTTGCCTCATTTTGACAGTGTGATTCTTGATACTTTCCTTTTACATGACTCAACAGATTTTGTAATGCAGATACAGAAAAACTCACTTTGTAGTAAGCAACCATTTGATCTCAAAAGAACTAACAAGTCAATCCTGCTGTGTTAGATAATAATGCCTGTAATTCTTTCTTCTTGTTATACATTTCTGTGGATTTCTAAAATACAAAATCTAGCTGTGAAAGTGTATGGATATACTGATTTTCATCTCTGTTATATTTTTTCTCTATTAAATAGACAGGAGCATCTGTCTCCTTTGATAATAATAGGCATTTGTTTTTATATATTTTTTAAAATTTTCATTAATGACTTAGGTCCCTTTGGGTTGCTCAAATAATTTTACCTAAACCTCATTATCACTTATAATAACATGGAGTGTTAGGGGTGAAAATTGCTTCATCGGTTTTTATTTCAGTCACTAGAATATGTAGAATTAACAATCTGTAAACTTGTGAGTAAGACATCAGCAAAACCAAGCCCAGACTTCCTGGGTTGGACCTTAGTACCTTTCCCACCAAAATTAATTCTCGGTGAGGCTGTCTCTAAGGGAAACTATCTGTACAAAAGAATCATGTAAACTTTCAAAACTTGAAAATTTTCAGATTCTTTTTTTTCAATTCTTTTCTTCCTATTTTTTTCTGAAAATTTTAAGATTTTACCCACCACCCAAATCAACTGAAGTAGTCTTTTGAATCAAGGTCCAGTAACCTGAACTTAGAAATAGGTTTATCATGTAACTTATCTTCCTGCTTTCTGAGTAGTCATACAGGTCCACTACTCATCTTCCAAAAATATAAAGGAAATGAAAAGAGAAGTTAAAGGCAAAAATGCAATAATACTGGCTTTGTATTGGCCTTTTGTAGTTAACGTTCCCAGAATTCTGTGTTTCTTCACATGGCTTCAAATTCCTGTCTCATATCCTTCATGAAGAATTCTCTGTAGCATTTCATGTTCATCAGGTCAACTACTCATGAACTCCCTCAGTTTTTGTTTACCTGGGAATGTCTTACTTTAGTTAATCTGTCCCTCAGTTTTTTAAGGATAGCTTTTCCAGGCATAGATTCTTGATTGACAGGTTTTTTTCATTTTTGTTTTTGTTTTCCTTCAGGACTTTAAATATGCCATCAGACTGCCTTCTGACCTTCATAGTTTCTGTTGAGAAACTTTTGATTTTTTGAGGATCCCTTAAATTGACAAATTTTTCTCTTGCTTTCAAGATTGCTTCTTCTTTTTTTTAGATGAGCTTTTTTCATATTTTTATATATTTATATATTTTATTTATATTTATTTATATTTATATCTTTTCTTAAACTAAAGATTTCACCAGTATTTCTCACCTATTCTTTCTGTTCTTTTCTCTCCCTTCTCCTCCTCCTCCTCCTCCTCCTCCTCCTCCTCCTCCTCCTCCTTCTTCTTCTTCTTCTTCTTCTTCTTCTGTTTCAAGCTTTATTTAAATTCTAGTTAGTTAACTCGTAGTGTAATATTAGTTTCAGGAGTAGAATTTAGTGATTCATCACTTACATACAAACCCAGTGCTCGTCACACATACCGTCCTTAATCCCATCACCTATTAAACCCATCCATCCCCACCCATCACTCTCCATCAACCCTCAGTTTGTTCTCTATCATTAAGAGTCTGTTTTATGGGACGTCTGGGTGGCTCAGTTGGTTAAGCGTCTGCTTTCAGCTCAGGTCATGCTCTCAGGATCTTGGGATCAAGCCCCGAGTTGAGCTCCCTGCTCAGCAGGATGTCTGTTCTTCCTCTCCCTCTGCTCTTCCCTGCCCTGCTCATGCTTTCTCTCTCTCAAATAAACTCTTAAAAGGAGTCTGTTTTATGTTTTGCCTCTCTCTCTCTCTCTCTTTTTTCCCTATGTTTGTCTGTTTTGTTTCTCAAATTCCACATATGAGTGAAATTTCTTGGTGTATGTCTTTCCCTGTCTTGTTTTGCTTAGTATAATACTTTCTAGCTCCATCCATGTTATAGCAAATGGCAAGATTTCATTCTTTTTGATGGGTGAGTAGTATCCCATTATGTATATATACCACATCTTCTTTATGCCTTCATCAGTTGATAGACATTTGGGCTCTTTCCATAACTTGGCTATTGTTGATAGTGCTGCTATAAACATTGGGGTGCAGATGCCCCTTCCAATCAGTATTTTTATATCCTTTGGATAAATACCTAGTTCTCTTCTTCTTCTGAGATACCTTTTATGTATGTGTTGGTATGCTTGTGGGTGTCTCAGAGGTCTCTTTGGTTCTGTTCATTTTCCTCCATTCATTTTCCTTTCTCCTCCTTAGAGTATATAATTTCAACTGACCTATCTCTAAATTCATTGCTTCTTCCTACCCATGCAAATCTTTTGAAACCCCCTTTTCATTTCAGTTATACTTTTTAGCAAAGTTTTATTTAGTACCTTTTTATATTTCTATTTATTTATTTATTTATTTATTTATTTATTTATTTATTTGACAGAGATAGAGACAGCCAACTAGAGAGGGAACACAAGCAGGGGAAGTGGGAGAGGAAGAAGCAGGCTCATAGCAGAGGAGCCTGATGTGGGGCTCAATCCCATAATGCTGGGATCACGCCCTGAGCCAAAGGCAGACGTTTAACCGTTGTGCCACCTAGGCGCCCCCCTTTTTATATTTCTTATTAATGTTGAAATTCTCTATTTGTTTACACATCCCATTCTCCTGGTTTCTTTTAACACTTTGTAATTTCCTTTAGTCTTTGAGAAAATTTAAGATAGTTGATTTAAGTCCAATGTTTATTTCCTCAGGGACATTAAAAATTTTTTTTTCCTCTGATAGGCTATATTTTTTGTTGTTGTTGTCTTTTTGCATACTTCCTATATTTTGTTGAAAATTTGATCTTTTAAATATTATAATATGGCAACTCTGGAAGTCACAATATTTCCCTCCCTTGAGTTTGTTTTGTATCTAGCTTTCCTTTATGGCTGTTTGTTTCTAAACTGTTTTTATAAACCCTACATTCTTTGTCATGTGTGGTCTCTTAGTTTTCTGTTTCTTAACTTGTGTTCAGCTAGTGTTTTGACAAAGATTTTTGTCAATGTCAGGATCCAAAAAAAAAAAATATATATAAAAACAGAAATATAGATGATGATAGATAATAGATGGATAGATAGATAGATAGATAGATAGATAGATAGATAGATAAAAAAAGTTAAAAAGAAGGGGAGGAATTCTTCTCTAGTCCTTGAGAATTGACTTTGTGCTTGGCTACTCCTACAACACTTAGCCAGTCCACTTACAAATCTGCCTCAGCTTTCAATTCTTGCTTTCACTAAGTCCAGAGATTCACCATTGGTGAAAACTTAGTGTCTTTCTGGTCTTTTCTGAACATGTGTCCTACCTTCAGCATGCATGTAGCTTTCTTAGTTCTCCAATATACACAAATGCTTTTGAGAGCCTTAATTTCCCAAAGATGTTCTCCCCAACTTTTCTTCCTAGGCTTGCAGTGCTCTTTTACTTGCCCCAACTGCAATATTTTAACTTGAGTAGTTCCACTTGGTTGTTTGTCTTAAAATGTTGTCACCTCTTTTGCAACCTCTTTTCCAAACTTTGTGAGTTTTGATTTAGAAAAAACAAAGACAAGTGTTTTGAAGTACCCCATTAGGCAATACCCAGACAGAGTAGAACAGACAAACACAATTCATTGACCCTAAGGTCTGCTCTTCTCCCTTCAGAACCAGAGACGAGAATCCCATACTGGACTCACAGGCTCCCATCTTCAAAACAACTGGTGAGCCAGGGATGGGAGTGGGGTAAGTGTAAGCACAAAGGTCATAGAGCTTCCTTACCACCTGTAAGTTGCTTTTTTATTGATCCAATATGGTGTCATCCACCCTGTGGACTTATTAAAGATTTTACTTATTTCAAACAGAGAGAGAGAGAGCGAGAGAGAGACCATGAGCTAGGTGGGGAGAGGCAGAGGGAAAGCAGACTCCATGCTGAGCCGCCATCCCAGGACCCTAGGATCATGACTCAAGCTGAAGACTGATGCTTAACCATCTGAGCCACCCAGGCACCCCCACCCTGTGGACTTCTAAATCAGAGAATAGGTTTTCTTTTTCATCTCTTTGTGGAAATCATAAGTTAGTAAAAACCAATTTTTTTCCTGATATTGGTAAGAAATAGAACTGGTTGGGGAGGATCTTTTTCTGCTGTGGAAACATCTATAAATCAGATTGTGTCCTACAATTTCCCCATTTTTGGTCAAGTTGAGGATTATTGGTGAGCTTGTTATTTACCTCCTCCTTCATCCACCACTCCACTTATCCCTTATCATCAGATCAGATGGATCAACACACATTGTTTATTCATAAGTGGCTACGGTTAGGAACAGTAGGGAAATTATTTAATTAAGCCTAGTGGACTCCAAAAATCTATTACACTCTTTTGAAAAGAAATATGGTCTCTGAGTTTGTAGAAAAAATTAAAGCTTTAACATGAACCCTCACAGCTTTCTTTAATGTGTAAGTTAACCACAAATACACCCCTTCAGTTCCTTTACTTTTAGAGAACCAGCTGTCCTCTCCTTCAAAGTTAACCTCTACCTCTGCTTTTCATGTACTTCCATTCTTCTCTAGGTTTCAAAAAAATACTGTTCTTAAAAAACACTGACCATGTGCTTGAGGTCTCTAGGTTGTATCAGCTATAATCACTACATAGTGTGTATGTGCCTTTCAAAAGTAGGGAAATAATAACTGGTCAGGAATATTTTTGCTATTTTATAATTTTATAAAATAAATAATAGCTTTTCTCATAATATATTCCAAAGCATTAAGGAAGTAACTCGGATTTTTTTCTTTAAAATAACTTAAAGATCTGAATTTGTCTTTGGGGGTCATTGTAGCAAAAACTGTAATATATTTTAATTAAATATTTTGTTTTCCTTAAATGTTGGTTATAAATTCTTTTTATTTTATTTTTTAAAAATATTTTAGGGGTGCCTGGGTGGCTCAGTCATTAAGCGTCTGCCTTTGGCTCAGGGTGTGATCCTGGCATTCTGGGATCGAACCCCACATCACGCTCCTCTGCTGGGAGCCTTCTTCTTCCTCTCCCACTCCCCCTGCTTGTGTTCCCTCTCTCGCTGGCTCTCTCTATCTCTGTCAAATAAATAAATAAAATCTTTAAAATATATATATATATTATTTATTTATGAGAGAGAGAAGCAGAGAAAGGGCTGGGAGAGGAGCAGAGAGAGAAGGACAAGCCAACTCCTCACTAAGTGCCGAAGCTGACCTGGGGCTTGACCCCAGGACCCTGAGATCATGATCTGAGCTGAAATCAAGAGTTGATGTTTAACCAGCTGAGCCACTCAGGCACCCCAGTTAGAATTCTTTTAAAACTAACCTCTTTACAGATGGAATTAGCTTTGTCCTGAATTCTGCTTTTTGGCTCAAATAAAAATAGAGGATTCTCGAAAATTATAGGTGAGCTAAGGTGATAATGTTTTATGTACTTAATTTTTAAAATCTTAAAAAGAGAAAAATATATTTTGAAATAGTCTATCACTGTAAGTGATCAGTAATAATTTCTTAGTTTAACTTATTAAATAATTTTACTATTCTCCATTTTTAGAATCATTTATTTATTAATTTATTGTTTTATTAAAATAAACTTTTTTAGAAATTGTAGAAAATCCTGAAACATTTATAATGAAAATGAAGCCTAATTCCTTTTCTAAAATTCGTTACCTGACATGGATACACTCACTCTAGTCTATTGTTGCTAATTTTGGTGTACTTTTCAGTGCTAGTTTATTGTTTCATTTTGAACTATAAGAGGTTTATACAACCACCATATTTTAAAGCTCCTTCATATCATATTTATCAAATGGACTTCATAGTCTTGAGAAGGGTTACTAAAAGTCAGAATAATTATTAACTCTTGATGGAAACTAAGCTCTTCCAAACTAAATATACTGAGGATTTGTTAATATATGCCTCAAGCATGCTCCCTTAAATAGGTTTCTGAAAAAAATGAAAGAAAAGACAAGACAAACTAAACATTTTAAATCAGAAACATCACTATTTATCTTAGACTAGGTGTTTGAAAATTTACTTTCTTTTTTTTTTTTTGGAAGAATCTTATAAAAGAATATTTTTTCCATCAACAAGAATATATCTAAATATGGAAAGAAAATGTGCATCAAAATGTTTGATATTAATAATCTATGACATGAAGAAAGTCTGTTTTTGTTTGCAGATATTGCTCTGAACAAACATGAGGGTGGATCGTGTGGTGTTTTTTGCGTCCAGAAGCTTGGGTAGGTGTGGCAGAAGATGGCTAGTGTTATTGGCACATGCATTTTTAGACTGGTCTAATCTGTCGATGATTGTCAATAGAGTTATCAGTAGCAACCGTCCGTCTGGTAAACTAAGCCACCAACAGAACAATATGATGAACTGCGCTCATGGTTCAATGAACTCTCCACCATTGCGTAGAAAGTTCCCCAGTGGCCAAATCACTAAGGACCAAGCGCCAATACCTGATTGAAGCCAGTGCAGGCTGGCTGAGCCGACAGTTTGGGAAGATAAGTGGAGCCCTGGAAAGGGAGGGAGACATTTCAGCATTTAGAACCGAGGTACTCATTTCGGTCACTCTGATTGTTAATAGGGATTATGTGAGAACACAGCATGCTGAGAAAACTCCTGCAGTGAAAAGGATTAGAAGCTTTACTGCAGCCAGACTCCTGCCACTTTGTGTGATGCATCTGCTATCAGTAGTCTCATTCAATGTTTTTGCAAATTCTATTTCTAATATTAAAAAAAAAAACAATTCCTATATCAAGCTCATTTTACCTTTTTTAAGGAAGTATAATGTTTAACCGTATTTTAATGATTTTCCAGGTCAGGTAACTATGAGTAAATAATTCACTTTGTTTTTGTATATTACAAGGACAAATTTGAGATTTTAATGAATTTTGCAAGACTGGTATTTTTCTAATTAAAAAAAAACAAATTCTTGAAATGCTATTCTTTGAAAAGATTCCAACTGATGTTTAGAAAGTAACTCAGTCTCAAATATAGTCTGCAAATTCCCCTCCGTCATCTCAGACGAGGGATAATCCAAATTCTGCCTAAACACAGAGGCAGAAAAGTCATGGCTTAAATGGCAGGTTTGATTCATCTTCAGAAATTTCTATTTATTAAAAAATTCCATTGTGTTAAGCCAAAATTTAAGTTCCTTTATTTCCTATTCATTGATGATAGCTCTGCCCACCAGAGTTAGAGAGTATATTTTAAAAAAACAAACCCTCACTTCATTTATATTTCTGCAAGTATTGAAACAATTGATTTGACTGTTCTCACTTCTAGACCTAACAGAATTACTTCATCATATTGTAATTTGTGTGCCATTGGCTTAGTTTCATCAAGATTTCCATCACTTCATAAAAACCCATCCACTAGTAAAGCGTTGAACTGATGTGTGAACACGATCTAGCAAGTGCGTTCTAGCTACTGTAGAATTTTCAAATTTCTAAAATCTGCAATTCCTCCCATTTATTCAAGCAACATTCATGGCATTACAAATTTTTTTCTAGGCATGATAATCAAAAGGTAAGAAAGATAGAACCTTGTCCTAGGGTCTTGCTTTGCCATCCATCCTATGTCTGCCGTCATCCTGAGTGACTTCCATGTCCTCTGGATCCATCTAGCCCCATAATCTAGTGTTTGTCAATGTCTTCTCTATAATACACTTTCTCAGAATCATCTGTTCCTGTTGGAACACAGAAGCTCTAAGGCTGGGCCTCAGAAAGCTGAATCTCAAAGTTACTTTCAATTTTATATACGTTCACCCAATTTTGACAATGACTGTTCTGGTTTCTCACAGTTCCATTAACTCCCCTCTGGTATTCTGTGTTCATCTGCGTCCCTCAAATAGCTGGGTGGTCACATTCATTTTTGTTTTCATTACCAATTGCTTACCCGCTATCATGGGCTGTATTGTGCCCTCCTCAAATTCATTTGTTAAAGCCCTCACCTTAATACCTCAAAATGTGACTGTATTTAGAGATAAGCCTTCTAATGAGGTAATTAAGTAACAAGACCATTAGCATGGGCCTTTATCAATCTGACTGGTTTCCTTATAAGAGCGAGCACTCATGCCAAGAGGGACAACCACAGAGACCACCTGCCAGCACCTTGGTCTAGACCGCCAGCCTCCAGAACTGAAAAAGAGAAGTTTGTGTTGTTGAAGCCGCCATGTCTCTGGTAGCCCTAGCTGACTCTAATTAATTTTCTTTTCTAATCATGACCCATTCTTATTATACCTACTCTTGATCTTCATAGAGACCCTTCACACTAATTATTCTTCTGCTGGGAGGTTGGCTTGCCTCCCCAAGAATGTTGCCATAGTGGAGGCTCAGTGCTGGTATTTGTTATTGGCAGTTTCTTCCAGTGGCAGGGGTAAGATCAACCTTGGAGAAAGGAAATCCATGCTATTGATTACATATATAATCTCTAACCCAGCTGCTATGCTCACTTCGTCATGAGCCCATTAAGCAATCACTGTGTTGACTTGTGAAAAAAATTTAACATCCACAGCAAGTCATAGTGTCCACCTTGTAGTTTGGTGTTGCTCTGTGACCAAGGTCTTGTAAACGAAGTTAGGTGGAAGTGTGCGTGTCATCTCCGAGTGGGTGTCACCTGTAGAATAGTTTCACAGTGTGGGATGAAAATATGCCAATACTCTGTGCCATTTCTAGAGATCAATTGTATATCTCTTCCCCATCCTCTTAATCACCAATCTTATCTTGTCTTTTCCAGGAACATGACCATTCTGTCAAAATATTGAATACCGCCCATTAACTGGTGTATTTCTGCCAGTCAGACCATCTCCTTTTTTAGGCAAGGGTAAAAATCAGTTCTACTGCATAAAATTCAGCAAATGGTGGATTTCTCTTTTCTACTGTACCTTCCAGGCACTCCTCAGCAGGGCTGTTATGTTGTAACAGTTTATAAGTAGGTGATGGAATATAAATAATAGACCCACCTATAAACTAGGATCTAGTATTTCTCTTTCTCAGTTATGGGGTCAGAAGGAACACACCATGAGGCCCCACATGTGAGCTGAAGACGAGATGAACAGGGAGCTTACTCATACCTTTGGGCCTGTTTGATCTTATCTTCCACACTACATCAAATTTAGATTATTGTTACACACCCACATATATATGGCTTTATAACTCAAAAACTTTTTAAATTGACAGCTTGGGATAGTTGGTCACATCATTTCATAATTAAACATGATATTTTTTCCAGAATTCAGAAAGTCTCGTCAAAATTTTTTTTTTCTTGGATATAAGGGGGTCAAAGTACAGGAATCTGTAAGCTATTTGGGAGATATGAATAAATTCCTTAAATTTAACTTATAGGGTAGATCCTTCTATCTTCTTGAAGTTAATTTACCAGCATGATATTCATGTCTCCTTTAAAGGAAGTTAGAATACCTGCCAATTTCCTCTCCCAGACTGAATTGGAATGATGTTATCAAAGTAGTGGCCCAACATGATGTTCTGTGGGATAGCAAAATAGTTAGCTTCATTCAGAGTAGGAAAGGGAAACTGAGCTCTGACAAAGCCCTGAGGGAGGGAAGATGGTGAAGTACTGCTGTCACTGACAAGTATAATCAAGTGGCTTCTAATGATCTTGGTTAATAACTGTAGCAAAAGCAAAAAGGCCAAATCAATATCTGTATACTAGATGTGAAGGGCTATGCTCATTCGCTTCATGAAAGAGATTGCATCTGGAATGGCAGCTGCAATTGGAGCTCCTACCTGAGCAAGCTGGTGACGACCTACTGTCAGTTTCCAAAACCCACGTCTCCTACATAGGCCAAGCAAATAAGCAAATGAATTAAATAGAATTTAATAGCAACTATTCTGTAGTTAGAAAGGAGTGGTGTAGAGAGGTAGATGAGGGTCTTTTAACACATTTTTTTTTCCTGTGATAATAGCCTAGTCCACTAGTCAGGGAACTATTATAGATCATTGTCCTTCCTTCTGTCCTTTCTTCTTTCCTTCCTCCCGCCTGACTTACTGACTTCTTTCCTTCTTTTGTTCCTTCCTCCCTTCCTCCCTTTTTCTCTCCCTCCCTGCTTCTCCTCCTTCCTTTCTTCCTTTTTGTATTTCTGTCCAAACTTCAAAACCATAGATTCAAGAACTATGGATATAACCAAAGCTTGGGGCACTGAATCCATCTGTGCCACTGTATAAAACTCCTAAAGTGAAACTTTTTTGTCACCTCTGATTAGTAGACCACAGTGACATTTTCTATCCTCAGGAATTTACGGTACCTCAGCATCAGTACACAGTAAATCCCCAAATTATGAGTTATACTGGAACACTTTCATAGTTCTTTTTTCTTTTTAAGGGAAGGCCTGGGGAATATTAAGTACCTACTTGAGAATGTTGCAGGTTTCTTTTTTATGGGGATGAACTTCTTTTCAATTACGGACTTTGAGTCTGAACTGACTGTGATGTAAAAAATGGATTAAAAAAGCATGACTCTCAAATACAGCCCTCATCAGCCAGACATTAATTCTTTCCATTCGCACTGATCAAGTGAAACTCATGTTCAGGGATCACACGCTGAAGTCCTTAGAACATAATGATTAATCGGTGACCGCCAACAATCTCCAAGGGTCACACCATTATAATTTCTGCCCTGCACTTGCAGCCCATGTTAGGAAACACATTTATTTTGACTCTGATGGTAAGAGCTATACCTGGAAACGCCACTGCAGAAATTCATCATCCTCATTGAATCAGGGGGTACAATTCAGTAAGGCATTCCCTACCTTCATTCTTATCCTGGAGTACAATCTCCAGAAGTCTACGTAGTGAAGCATTTTAAGAACACTTTAATCCTCTTCAATATATGTCTCAATAGTTGGGAAAGAAGTTTAGAACTCTTGTGGGTACACTGGAACTCCAAACATCTTTTCACCAGGTTCTGGATTTCACAATTTCCAGTGTACATGGACTTGTAACCACTCCTTGTGGTTTAGGGGAGAGTCTAAAAGTGAAAGGATGTTTCTGAATACCAATGGACAAGATCTCAAATTTAATGAGCTAATGCATTTCCTTTATAATTAGGACAGTTTGCGTCAGTCTTCCCATTAACGGTAAGTGGGGATCTCAAGGGGGCTGGACTTCCCACCTTCCACTTCTATTATATCAACGAGCACTTGGGTGCAGGTTGCCCTGAAAAGAGAAATTATAACCAAAGGCAAAGTAGTTTCATCCATTGAGGGTAAATTCTGGGCTGAGACTGAACTGTAAGCCAACAACAGGTTATGTTCCCTGCATCTGGGGTAGGGGGGCCTTTAGTTTGTGCACCGGAGCGTCTGCTACCGCGTGTTATCACTTACACAGGTATGCGCCAAAACTATTTTTCCCTTTTGCTTTATTTTGACTTTATACAAAACCATCTATGTGAAATATTCTGGTACTTTACTCCCACGCATTATAACATTTCTAAGGTTCTTATATTGGTTAAAGGTAATCTCAGTTACTACATTTTACTTTCTGTATAATATTAAATCATGTGAATATATACAACAGCATGTGGTCAACTTTGTTATAGTTTGCAGTTCTAAGAACATGTTCAAGGTTTTTGCAGTCATACAGAGCACTTCCATACATCTTGGTACACTTTGTAAGAGTTCCTAGAAGACATAAATCTCGAAGTGTAATACACAATTCCCAAGTCTTTGGCTACGCCAATGCTCAGTGAATATTGGTTCTGAGCTATAATGTGGAGTGTTATCTATTACCAGCGACTGATTGCTAAACCAACGGCATTTCAGTTTCGCTATTCCTGTATTTCTATATTTCAAAGTAAGTATAACAGTGTGCATAAAATTTACAGGGCAAAATGTCCACCGGAATGACACACATTACAAGACATCACTCCACACTTTTAAGCAAACAAGGACTCATGTATAGTGGAAAGGTTTCTTTTGAATAGTATTTAACTGACATGACAATCTGTTGGGAGTAGTAAGGAGAGAATCACAAGATAATACATTTGAAACATACAAAAATTTAAAAAGTTAACAGATATTGAGCCATGGGACTTATGGGGGGTCCGATGTGATCTCCTTTTTATTGTTCCTTTTCCTTCCCCGAGAAATACTACTCTTGCTGCTGTGTTTCTTACTCTTTCTGCCTAACCAATTATTTATTAAAAGCCATTGAATAGAATGAGATCAAATAAAAAGTTCTTTATTAGATACTCTCATTTTAATATTAATTTATTCATTAATATTCTAAAGAAGTTCATAGGAACACAACATATTTATGGAGATCTTCTATTAAATCAGCTAAATGTATTGTTTTTTTTTTTTTAAAGATTTTATTTATTTATGTGACAGAGAGACAGCCAGCGAAAGAGGGAACACAGCGGGGGAGTGGTAGAAGAAGAAGCAGTCTCCCAGCGGAGGAACCCGATGGAGGACTCGATCACCCAACGCTGGGATCACGCCCTGAGCCTAAGGCAGACGCTCAAGGACTGTGCCACCCAGGTGCCCCCTGGCTAAATGTATTGTAAGAAAGACCACATCATGGAATTTTTTCCAATAAGGCATTTAACAAATGCTTAGCTAAATTCAGCATTCATTATATTAAAAATGGGTGGGACACCTGGGTGGCGCAGGTTAAGCATCTGACTCTTGGTTTTCGGCTCAGGTCATGAACTGAGGGTTGTGAGATCTAGCTCCATGTCAGGCTCTGTGTTCAGCATAGAGTCTGCTTGAGTCTCTCTCCCTTTGCCTCTCCTCCTGCTCATGCATGCACTCTCTCTCTCTCTCAAATAAATAATTAAACCTTTTTTTAAAAATTGGAGCCATCATTTCCAAGTCCAGTATCTGATAACTGAATATATACTGGAGTATTTATTCTTAAGGAACATGTTCTAGATCCTACAGACCTTCACGTAACTAAGTGCACAAAGAAAACTTCTAATAATCCACTATCATTCTTATAGATTGCTCTACCAATTTTCAGTTTTAAGAATCTAAATTTTAAAATTCTGGACGTTTGTCAATTTATCTCCTAACACCTCTTACTTCAAGATATTACTCTGTATGTTAACAGGAATTTAAATAAAAACTTGAGATAGATTAATAAGTAAGTAAGTAAATAAATAAATACCACACACACAAAAATAAAGAATATTTAGAGCCCCTCCCCCCAAAAAAGATTTGCATAGATTGTCAATAGCCATTTCTCAAGCTCATATGAGACATTGTTTAATACTGTGGAATACAATTCATAGAAGAAAGATTATTTGAAATGGTTGTAGCAATTAAATTAGATTAACTCATCTCCTATTTTTGTCCTTCCCTTTGGTCCTCTGGTAGAAGATGTGCATGCAGCCATAGTGCCAGGTCACCATCTCTGAAACATTTTATTAAATGAAAAACAAGGAGTACAATATGTGGAATGAATATATACATTTATAGACACAAATATGCATTGGAAATTATAACAGCATCTCACCACTGCCTTTTTAGAAGATCAAGATTCAATTAAAATATGATGAAAAATGTTGAAACACTTAAATTCTTCCTGAAAGAATGAGAAATTTATACTTGAATGTTAATTGTCATAAGCTCCATTTCAATATATATTAAGTTTAAATGTAAGGGAGTATTTGGATATTTTAAAAGTGCTCAAACAGCAGGTGAACAAATTAAGGATAGGACTGAGAGTAGTGAAGTATATAGAAACTTATGGAAGAACAGGAAAAAATAGGACAGATCTAAATAGACTCACTTGAGTAAAGTTTAGAATCAAGGGGAATTAATTAACTTTTAAAATAAAGGTTGCACTAAAAAAAAAGAAAGTGATATATTTTCTTTACTTTCAGATGAAGGGTATGGAAGCCATCTTTAAGAAGTCATCTTATATAAAATAAGATGCAGTTTAGATAACTGTTTCAGTGTTAAAAATAAGATGATAGGATATAAATAGGTTTTTAGAAGAAATGCATATTATATTGAGACATTAATTAAATACATATGTTTACTACTTTATGCATATTGTGATTGTTATAATGAGACTGATTACTATTGAAAATAACAGGAAATATGCCCTTGGTGGTCCCTATAAGCACCTCTTCAAAAATTTTATGACTTCTTCAATTATTACATTTTAAAATATATTAGCATTTTAAAACATAAGGCTTAGCAAACAATTATCTTCCAGTATACCACAATCATTCAATACAAGCATAATTTTTAGTTTTTTTATGTGTCCAATATTATTAAATTTAAATGTTCCTAGGTACAAAAATTCACATAAGTGGCTAAAATAGTAATCATAATTTTAATGACCATAATGTAGTTATATTTGCCATTCAGAATATCTTTACTCAATTAAACACCATCCAATTTTTTAAGCAAATCATGCTTTCTTCTTGTTTTCTATCATTATAAATGTACTCACAAGAAAACATCAAATTCTTTATAATTTTCAGAAACATTCACCTAATCATTTATAACAAAAGGTATGTTAGTAAGGATAACTATTATATCATATTTAAGTGTTATTTATATTTAACATATTTATGTTATATTCAAATATTATTTAAATTATATAATATTTTATTTTGTCATATTTAAAAACAGTTGGAATAATTCCACAATTTCAAATAAGAATGTATATAAACATATTAAAAGTGAAAATGTAGTAGTACCAAAACTCTTAGAGCATTTGATCAATACTTCTCCACTTTTTCACTGAAGAGTGAGTATATCCTTAACTTAATTGTGTTTTTAACTAGCTTCCTTCAATGATTAATCAACCCTTTTTCAAATTTTATTCTTTAATTTTTTTCTTCAAGGATAGTTAACATACAGTGTTATATTAATTTCAGGTGTACAATATAATGATTCAACAATTCTATAAATTTCTGAACACTCATCGTGATAAATCCCACTCTCCATCCCCTTCACCTTTTTCACTCACCCCCCCACCTCCCCTATGGCAACTACTAGTTTGTTCTCTATATTACAGTTATACGCAACTAATGAATCGTTGACCGTTATGTGAGTTGTCTTTTTGTTTCGTTGGTGGTTTCCTTTACTGGGGAAAAGATTTTCATTTTGGTATAGTCCCAGTAGTGTAATTTTGCTTTTGTTTCCCTTGCCAAACGAGACATATCTAGAAAAATGTTTCTACAACTGATGTTAAAGAGATTACTGCCTGTGTTTTCTTCTAGGAGTTTTATGGTTTCAGGTCTCACCTTTAGATCTTCAATCCATTTTGAGCTTATTTTTGTGTATGGTGTAAGAAAGTGGTCCAGTTTCCTTCCCTAGCAAGTAGCTGTCCAGTTTCCCCAGCATCATTTCTTGAAGAGAGTCTTTTGTTTCCCTAGTGTACTTTCTTGCCTCTTTTGTCTAAGAGTAATTGACCATATATATGTGGGTTTATTTCTGGGCTCTTTATTCTGTTTCATTGATCTATGTATTTATTTTTGTGCCAGTACCACAGTTTTGATGACTACAGCCTTGCAGCATACCTTGAAATCTGGAATTGTGATACCTCCAGTTATGGTCTTTTTAAAGATTGCTTTGGCTATTTGGGTTTTTTCTGGTTCCATACAAATTTTAGGGTTATTTGTTCTAGTTTTGTGAATCACATTTTTGGTATTTTGATAGGGATTGCATTAAATGTATAAATTGCTTTGGTTAATATGGACATTTTGACAATATTGGTTAGTACGGACAATGCTACTGTCTTTCATTTATTTTTATTATCTAATTTCTTTTTATTATCTGATTGCTGTGGCTAGGACTTCCAGTACTATGTTGAATAAAAATGGTGAAAGTGGACATCCTTGCTCCGTTCCTGCTCTTAGAGGAATAGCTCTTAATTCTCACCATTTGATGTTAGTTGTGGGTTTTTCTTATGTGAACGTTACTGTGTTGAGGTACGTTCCCTCTAAACCTACTTTGTTGAGAGAGTTTTTATCATGAATGGATATTGTAGTTTGTCGAATATTTTTTTTTGCATCTATGGAAGTGATCATATGGTTTTTATTCTTCCTCTTGTTAATGTGATATATCACATTGATAAATTGACTTATGAATATTGAACCACCCTTGCCTCCTTGGCATATAACCTACTTGATCATGGTGAATGATTTATTTAAGGTATTGTTAGATTTGGTTTGCTAATATTTTGTTGAGGATTTTTGCATCCATGTTCATCAGAGATTTTGGTCTGTAGTTCTCTTTCTTTGTAGTGTCTTTATCTGGTTTGGGTTTCAGGGTAATACTGCCCTTGTAAAATGAATGTGGAAGCTTTTCTTCCTCTTCTACTTTTTGGGATAGTTTGAGAAGGATAGGTATTAACTCTTTTAAAAATGTTTGGTAGAATTCACCCATGAAGCCATCTGGTCCTGGACCTTTTTTTGTTGGGAGTTTTTTGATTACAGCAATTTCATTGCTGGTAATTGGTCAGCTCACATTTTCTTTTTCTTCATGAATCAGTCTTGGGATGTATATGTTTCTAGGAATTTATCTTCTAGGTGGTCTGGTTTGTTGGAATATGAGTTTCTAATATTCTCTTATAATCCTTTGTATTTTTAAAGTGTCAATTGTTATTTCTCTTCTTTCTTTTCTGATTTTATTTATTTGAATCCCCCCTTTCTTTTAGCTTCCTTCCTTCCTTCCTTCCTTCCTTCCTTCCTTCCTTCCTTCCTTCCTTCCCTCCTTTCCTATTGATGAGTCTGACTAAAGGCTTATCAATTTTGTTCATCTTTTCAAAAAACCAGCTCCTGCTTTCATTGATAGGGCTTTTTAGTCTCTATTTCACTTCCACTTCCACTCTAACCTTTATCATTTCCATCCTTTTACTGGCTTTGGGTTTTGTTTGTTCTTCCTTTTCTAGCTCCTTTAGGTGTAAGGTTAGGTTGTTTATTTGAGGTTTTTCTTGCTTCTATAGGTCGGCCCGTATTGCTATAATCTACCCTCCTATGACCACTCTTCATCCTAAAGATTTTGGACCATTGTGTTTTCATTTTCATTTGTCTCCATTTGTTTTTTGATTTCGTCTTTCATTTCCTGGTTGGTCCATTCATTGTTTAGTAATGTATTATTTAACCTCTGTGTATGTGTTCTTTCCGGATTTTTTCTTGTGATTGATTTCTAGTTTCATACCATTGACATCAGAAAAGATGTATGATATGATTCCAATCTTTTTGAATTTGTTGAGACTTGTTTTGTGGCCTAACCTGTCTTCTATTCTAGAAGATGTTCCCTGTGTACTTGAAAAGAATGTGTATGATGTTGTTTTGGGATGGAATGTTCTGAATATACCTTTTAGGTCCACCTGGTCCAATGTGTCTTTTCCTTTGTTAATTTTCTGTGTGGATGATCTATCCTTCAATGTAAGTGAGGTGTTGAAGTCCCCTACTATTTTTGAATGACTATTAATTCCTTTGTTTATGTTTGTTAATAGTTGCTTTATGTATTTAGGTGCTCCCATGTTGGATGCATAAATATTTACAATTGTTGTATCTTCTTATTGATCATTCCCTTTATCATTAGGTAGTGCTCTTATGGTCTTTTGTTATAGCCTTTGTGTGTGTGTGTGTGTGTGTGTGTGTGTGTGTGTGTGTGTGTTTAAGATTCTATTTATTTATTTGATACAGAAAGAGTACAAACATGGGAGCAGGAGAGGAGAGGGAGAAGCAGGCTTTCCGCTGAGCAGGATGCCCAATGCAGGCCTCCATCCCAGGACCCTGGGATCATGACCCGAGCCAAAGGCAGATACTTAACGAACTGAGCCACCTAGGCACCCCTATAACCTTTGTTTTAAAGTCTACTTTATTTGATATAAGTATTGCTACCCCAGCTTTATTTTCACTTCCATTTGCATAATCAGTGTGTTTTCCATCCTTTCACTTTCAATCTGCATGCCACCTCAGGTCTGCAATGAGTCTTTGTAGGCACATAGATGGGTCTTGCTTTTTTATTCATTCAGTCACTCTATGTGTTTTGATTGGAGCATTTAGTTCATTTACATTCATAGTAATTATTGATAGGTATGCACACATTGCCATTTTGTTACTTGTTTCAACTTGTTTTACAGATGTTTTTGTGGTTCTACTCTGTTCCTTTCTTCTCTTGCTTTCTTCCCTTGTAGTTTGATGGCTTTCTTTAGCAATTTGCTTAGATTTCTTCCTCTTTATTTTTTTCATGCTTGTTACAGGTTTTTGACTTGCGGTTGCCATTAGCTTTATGTATAACATCTTATGCATATAGCAGTCTATAATAAGATGATGGTCACTTAAGTTTGAACCCATTCTCAATGCACTAAATTTTTACTCCCCTCCACCTTTTATGTATATGATGTCAGAGTTTACATCCTTTTATTTTGTGAATACCTTGATATACAAAGTAATATTTCCCCTTTTACCTGTAACTCATTATCTTTTCAGAGATCTTCACATGTTTCATATACATAAACATTCTCAAATGAAATGCAACAGAGGGAATGTTCACTTATTCTTATCAATGGGTATTTTGATTGGAATTAATGAGCTATAAATGTAACCAGGAACTTGGTATTCTAAAATATTGTAAAAGCCCACTCTATTCATGGATTTAAAATAAATATTGAGGATTTTCTCTTTGTGCAATATTCTGTTTGGCAATATGCAGAAGAAAATAATGAGTGTTAAGATTTTTGCCTTTACCGTCCAAGAGGAGTAAGTTATACCCAAATACAACAACACAACGTAGAATGTGGTTAAGTTGCAAGTAGTAAAAATTAGAAATTCTACCCCAAACAAAATGTGATTAAGCATGGGAAAAAAGAATCATTTCTTAATGTAAATGAGAACTAGAACAGTTCACTTAACATTAAAACACTTCCGTGAATAATTTGATATCTTTCAGATTTATAAGGCTATTAAATGTCTTATAATAACCTGAGTTTATCATAGTATATTTCAATTATCATCATGCCATATAAATACAAGACCAGGCTTTGGAATTAGTCAGATCTGGTTTTGATGTTTTATTTATTTGTCAACTGTGTGAACTATTGCAGGTGAATCATTTTAAAGGTTAATTTTTAAAAACTGAAAAATATGGGATATGTATGTTGTAGTGGTCTTGTGAAGATTAAAGGAAATAATGTCTATAAATCCCTCGTCACACTGTCTGAGCCAGAGTATCCACTCAGGAAATTAGATATTGTTATTATTCCTGTTACTAATGATAATTAAACATAATGAGATTTCAGGCCATAGAACTTTGGAGAAAAGAGTTTGCCTGCATAGCTCAAAGCACAAGAATGTGAATCTTTTTATTAACATGGATTATGTATAACTATACATTACTGACACATTTTAATTCCCAAGAAGGAAATAACTTTCATATGTTTCATGAAATGAATTATTAATCTTTTGAGATATTTCAATATTTTCTGTCACTTCCTATTTTGAAATATTGGCAGGCTGACTTTATGGATGTTATTGTTTCTCATATTGGAGAAAAGAAATTATTCTTCCATGTTATGTTCTGCCTTTATTAACAATGCTACTCAGCAACATCGAGACACTATTTTTGCAAAACCGACAAAGTTAATTAATTGGTGGTCAAGTAAAATAACTATAGCTCCATAAAAACTCCTCCTCAGAGCTCTTTTCTTTCCCTGAAAAACAGCAATGAGCTAATAAAGGTATTTTTAAGCATCCAGTCTTAGTTTTTCATATTTCTGCAGAAGGAGTATGTTTCTGCTGGTAATAAATATTACATGGAATCTCTCTATGTGATCAGCTGTATAGAAAGCATCTCTGAGTCTCCAAGACAAGAGATATAAGAGACAACAAGGAAGGAGAGGCAGGGAGAATGGAGAGTGGCTCCTGTTCACCTGCTCTTAACCTTGTGTTTTTCCCATAAACTGAAACAAAGTCAAGTTTTCTTTAATTCACTGCAACATCTCTAAGATATGATCCACTCTTTCTATAAATAGACTCTCTTGATAAAATGCTTTATACCAAAGCTATAACTGACAGAAATTTATTTAAAGGACAACTGAGCTAATATTTTAGGAAAGAAGATTAAGCGTTCTTTTCTTTCACCTTAAAGGATTACCTTTTGGATCTATCAAGGGTGGAAGAATATTTATATTTGATTACCTCTGTAGACTGGTTAAAATCACAAATCCATTTCTATGGTGTTCTTTTTCTTTGTTTTCAGTTTGATTCTTTTTCTTTATCCTCTTTTAAAGATGCATGAAGTTGTCCTGGAGGCATTTCAAGCCTTGGAACCAATCACATCTGTCCTGGAACCTGACTTTGCCTACAATGCTACACCATTGTCCTACATCAAAAAGCCTGCCTAATAGTATAGTTTAGATAAATGCCTTGCTCATAAAATAGTCATAGTGAAAATTTCACAATCATGTTATTTCAAGGCTAAGAATAAGAGTATTTTTCTTCCCATATATTAAGACTTCTATTCTCAAAATATCTGTAAAGAGTAAAATCCACTGTGATTAGATTTTTGATAGATGATCCAAATATTGAATGTTATTTTTAGAAAGATCAATAACTGTTTTCTTTTAGCAATGACAAACCATTACTGTGGACAATCATGTTTTTCTTCCTTTTGTTATTTTCCTATAACCATTCAAAAGAACCCTTTCATTTTCTGCTGCCGAGTGAAAATTTTCTTAAAGAAATGTGATATCATCCTTCCCCTCAGTGGTCAAAAATATTTTTTTCTCATTAATGATATTTTCACAGCATGTTTATTAAATTCAGAATGTAAATCAAGTAAGCTGAGAATGCATTAATTCAGTTAGTCTCAGAAAAGTGTTAATGAATAATTTAAAAGTCTAAATCATGGAATACATATGAAATAGATTTATTTTACTTACCAATGTAAAAATACTTAGTGACACAAACTGAGGGCTTCAGAGGGGAGGGGGTAGGGGAATGGGATAGGCTGGTGATGGGTAGTAAGGAGGGCACATATTGCATGGTGCACTGGGTGTTATACGCAACTAATGAATCATTGAACTTTACATCAAAAACCAGGGATGTACTGTATGGTGACTAACATAATATAATAAAAAAATTTTATGATAAAAAAATAAAAAATAAAAAACAAAAATATTTAGTGAGCATGTATTATTGACTGATCTTGTAAAAATCAAGGGGTCATAACAATACATTAGATATAGCTTGGATTTGAAGTGGCTGACAGTCTTAGGTGAGTCCAATATGAAAATCACTCAAGGTGTTACAGGTGCTATGATGGAAATATCTAGAATGTGCTATATTAATTAAAGGAACAGAGACCAGGAAAAATATATACTCCAGAAGGATCAAAAATACTTTCAAAGGCCACATCTCAGAAACAGAGATACACTAAATACTGATTTAATCAGGAGCTGATTGGACACTCCACCCCTCACCCTGCTACCAGCAAGCAACAACCCTCCAGTATAGAAATAGCAAATTAAAACTGAATGATATTCAAGGTGCAGACTCTTTGTGGAGCAATAAAGCCAAGGTGGGGGGGAAGCAAGAACACCAGCAGATATTGAAGTTCTTGGCACATATAGCTGCATTAAACTCAGCCAAACTCCTAGCCAGATAAATATAAAAGTTCAATTTAAAGGTCTGATTACCTGATTTCCTCTTTGTTGCTTGTTTTTGTTAAACATTATTTTTTTTAGAGCAGTTTAAAGTGCACAACAAAATTGAGGAGACAATATAGAGATTTCCCATGTACACCTCTTGTCCACACACATGTACAGTTTCTCCCATTATCAACATTCTTTACCAGAGTGGTACATTTGTTATAATCCATAAATTGGCCCTGACACATCATAATCACCCAAAGCCCATAATTTATATTACAATTGACTCTTTGCAGTCTACATTTTATGGATTTGGATAAATATACAGTGACATGTATCCATCATAATGATATCATACAGAATAGTTTTACTACTGTAAAAATCTTATGTGCTCCATCTACTCATTCCTCCTTCTTCCGTAAGCCCTGGTAGCCATTGATCTTTTTACTTTCTCCATGGTTCTGCCTTTTCCAGAATACCATTTAATTGGAATCACACAGCCTTTTCAGATTTGACTATTCCATTTAGATGGAATTTAAGATTCCATCTTTGGAAACTGCTCTGCTGGTTTCATTTAAGATTTCTCCATGTCTTTTCATGATTTCATAACTCATTTCTTTTTAGTGCTGAATAATATCCCATTGGATGTATCACAGTTTACTTGTCCATTCACCTACTGAAGCACTTCTAGCTTTCTTCCAAGTTTTGGCAATTATAAATAAAGTTGCTATAAACATCTGTGTGCAGACTTTCAGTTGGATATACATTTTCATCTCCTTTGGGTAAAGACCAAGATGAGTAAGTGATAGATCATGTGGTAATACTATGTTTAGTTGTGTAAGAAACTGTCAAACTGCCTTCCAAGGTAGGTTTATCATTTTGCATTCCCACCAACAATGAATGAAAGTCCTTGTCTCCCCTCATCCTCTAACAGTGTCTAGAGTAGCAACAGTACCACAGTAACAATGAGCACACCCAGCTCCCAGATTTTGGTTTCTATCACCATCCTACAATTAAAAAAAAAAAAGTCAGTATTCTTGAGCTAGGATTTCTTGATCCTATGGTTGGGGCAGGAAGCATATAGGATAAGCCTGGGACATCTTATTGTGCCAACAAATAAGGAAATGTTCGTAAAACAAGATGGTGGGATATATCAAAAGGACAGAGAAACCAACCTAAAAAATCTTCTAAAGATGGAAGTTGCGACAATTTGAGCAACAAAATAAATACATAGTACTGGATTATAAGCCAAAGTGACTGTGCCCTGACTGATAGATTTTCTAAAAATTCCAACCCAATGGAAATTCAGAGAAAGATATGAACAGACAAAAAGAAGAAACACAAATGATGCTTAAACATTTGAGAAGAAGTTCAAAAAAAAAATTCATTCATAGTAAGGCAAATGTAATTACTACTATCATTAATTACAATTCCTCATTTAAAAATCTGAAATTGTGGGCACCTGGGTGGCTCAGTCTGTTAAGTGTCTGCCTTTGGCTCAGGTCTGATCCCAGGGTCCAGGCATCAATTCCTGCATTGGGGGTCCCTGCTCTGCAGGGAGTCTGCTTCTCCTTCTCCCTCTACCTTTTGCCCTCTGCTCATGATCTCACTCTCTCTCTCTCTGATATATAAATAAAATCTTTAAAAAAATAAGTAAAAATCTGAAATTTTGAAAATATATATAGTTGATGAGGCTGTGGATAAATAGCATTTTTATGCATTTGTAACAACCAATGCAAAATGTAACAATGTCTTTGGAAGAGAGCTTGGCATATTTCAGCAGAATTATTTAAGAATTTACCATTTGATCAAGAAATCCCACTTCCAGCAAACTATTCCAACTTTTCTGGCACAAATATGAAGTGATTAATGAACATAGACATTCTCTGAAACACTGCTGGTAATAGCAAAAGTCTTGAAAGAACCCACTTGCCCATAGGGAAGCAGTTGAATAGACATGATACATTCATGTAATATATTGTCATGCAGTTACCGAAAGAAATAAATACTGCTACACATTATTTCCACCATATGTCATCAACCAAAGCAAAATGATATTCAGAAGAGTGCCTATAATGTACTCTGGTGTAGAAAATAAGTTGTACATAAGTATGTGTGTAATAAATTTTGTTGTCTGAAAGGAAAAATGAAAAGAAACCAAAAACAGTTTAAAATACTTACATATAGGCGGAAGGATAAAAGAAAGGTAAGAGGATCTTTTTGAATGTAATTTGTATAGGTTTTATTCTAAATCATGCTATAGTTTTTCATAGTTAAAAAAAGATATAATTACACTAGCCCTCCCTTGTCTGCAGGATATATCTCATGTCCCAAGAACACCAGTGGATGTCTGAAATCACTCATCTTGTATTTTCTTGCCATCAGACCTAGGGATAGCCATTTCTGCAATTAGTCCTAGTTTTTCCAAGAATAGCATTTAGAAATCAAGACCTAGACTCTGGGTATGTCACAGCCTGTAGCTGCTTTCAGCAGAGACATAGAAAATATATATGTGTATATATATAATATATGTGTATATATTATACACACACACACACACACTATATACAATTATAGAATTGGATATAATATCTATGATACATTTTAACCTATACAGAATAGAGTAACACTATAAGTTCCAGAAATGATCAAGATACAAGTATTTTCTAGATAAACTCCAAGACTTCAAATGTTTTTGGAAAATTAAAAATGTTCAGCATACTTTAATTTTGACCAAAAATAAACTAGTGCTTATGATCAGTCATTTTAAAAATGTAGAAATATATTAAAAAATTGATATTTTGAAATCTTTTGTTTAGTTAACATGTTTGCAAATGCTACACTGCTCAAAAATAATTAAAAATGATGTGCGAATAATTTGACTATACTTATGAAATATGTCAAAGGGCTTTGTAAATTCACCTGAGTTGATGATCGATATTTCTGAAATTGTGCTGACTAGACAGAGAAATTTATATTCAAAAGTACACACTCAATCAATAGCCTGAGTCACATAAAGTAGAAAAAGCCACTCTCCTTAGTGACATAATCATCAAACATAATTTATTAAAGGCTTTTCTGTGTGAGAGGCTGATGAAGTGACTAGACAGGTATGCTTTTCAAATGCAAGAGATTACAAATTGAGTTTCAAAGCTTTGATCTCCAAATAAAAATATAATGCAGTACATATGGACATGAACTAATTAATGAACACACTTGAGCATACAAAGTTGCTGCATAATTATAGATATGTCTAAAATTAAAATAATAGGGAAGAGTTTTTCCAAGTAAATCTCAAAAATTAGGCAAAATGAATAAGTTTGTAGGAAAAAAATACCAGATCGAATATTGATTGAATTTAAAAATTAGGTGATCCAAAAAAGAATAAATGAATTTCTTTTGTATTTTAAAATCTCCCCACAAAGGTCTTTTTCTCTCTGTTTTTCTCATGTAAAATTAATTTTTCTAAACTACAGTAGAATAAGGGGAAATTGTGATGCCTATATATGCTTAAATACTTTACCGAAAGTAGGATATTCTGTTATGCAAAGAAATTACAATTATCAAAATCTAGAGATGAGTATTGTTAATATATATCACCTAATCCATAGACTTTATTCCAATTCCTCCACCTTTTATAGGAAGCTTTATTGCAGCAAAAGAAAACTACAAGACCATGCAATTGCATTCAGTTGTCATGTCTCTTTTGTTTCCTTCAATCCAGAACAGCACCAGTCTTTATGTTTCATGGCATTGAAATTATCCAACAGTCCTGGTTAGTCAAAACTCTCTTGAATTTGGATTTGTTGGATGTTTCCTTATGATTAAATTCAGATATGCACACTCAGTAGGCATGCCAGAGAAGATGCTAATTTTGTCTCAGTGCATCCTTTTAGAAGGCCAAAGTCTATTGTTCGATTATCTGCAATGTTAACTCTGATGATTTGGTGAAGGTATTAGCTGTATGCCAGGCTTCTCCACTGTAACTTTATCATATGTGCTATTTGGATTTTATCTGTAAGGATTATTTGTCTTTCTTCTCAGGTTTTTTATTTATTCTTTAATTTGTGTCATTATTAATTTATGCATATTTGTTGTTATTTGTGCTATAATATAATATTATCATTATTTATTTTGTTACGTTCTTCCAATTTTAGTACTCAGAAACCATTGCACGTTGCCTCCTGTGTCCTTTGACATCTTTCTGTTTTTGAGCACTTCCCTAATTTCTAGCACTGTAAGATTCCCCAAGCTTATCTTGTATTTTTTTGCCATCAGCCTTAGAATTAGCTATTTACCCCAAGGAATCCTAGTTTCTTTTTCAAGAATAGTATTTAGAAATCAAGATCTGGACTCTGGGTGTGGTTGTTGCTACTTAGATGTCATAGCCTGTAGGCACTCTTGGAGGAAAGGTAGAAAATGTGTATATTATCCAATGCAGACACACAATCTCTATTTTGTAAGGCAGTTCAAACTGTTGCTCACTTATATCCCTGTGAGAAACAAATATACCAACTAGTGCATAATGTTAAAGTACAGTTATCTTTATCTTCAGCAGTATTGTATCTAGTCAAAGATACCAACTTTCCGAAGTTACTTCTGTTAGTTCTTCTTGTCCCACTTCTTCAGTGAGGTTACGTCACACATTTATAATACAGATAGATTAGTTTGTCACAGTCTGTATTACACCCTGTGATCCTCTGACATCCTGTTCTGTTGTTGTCATTTGAATACAGCCAGATTTATCCTTTGTGGTGTTGAGTTCTACGGGGTTGACAAACGCATAGTCATGTATCCACACACTTCATCTCTTACAGAACAACTTTGTCACTAATAATTCCACTGTGTGGCATGTTAATACTAAGCCGCTACTATATTGCACGTTCTGGCAAACATGGGTCTATTTTCCTTCTCTACATTTTGTCCTTTACAGAGTGTTTTATAAATGGAATTATATGATATACAGATTTCTGGGCCCGAGTTTCCCTTAACAATATGTGTTTAAGTTTCATAAATGTTGATATGTGAGAACATAGCTTGTCCCATTTAAAACTTCTGAGTAGAATTTCACTGCACGGATGTTCCACAGTTGACTTATCTGTGTATACCTTGAAGGATATCTTGGTTGTTTCTTTCTTTCTTTTTTTTTTTTAAAGATTTTATTTATTTATTTGACAGAGACAGCCAGCGAGAGAGAGAACACAAGCAGGGGGAGTGGGAGAGGAAGAAGCAGGCTCATAGCAGAGGAGCCTGATGTGGGGCTCGATCCCACAACGCTGGGATCACGCCCTGAGCCGAAGGCAGACGCTTAACCGCTGTGCCACCCAGGCGCCCCTATCTTGGTTGTTTCTTGATCTTGGTAATGAATAAAGCTGCTATAAACACTCATGCACAGATTTTAATATGAACATGTTCACTTGGTTAATAACTGGGAAGTTTTTGGTTGATTTAGTTGAAAGTCTGTGTTTAATATTACTAAAACAAACAAACAAAAACCTGCCAAAGTGCTTTCCAGAATGGCATTTCATATTCTCACCTAAAAATGAATGAGCGTTCCTGCTGTGCCTTATCCTCACAATCACTTATATTATAACTAACCCCTTCCCAGTCCAATAAGTTGCAATATAATCTCATTTGGGTCCTTATTTGCATTTCCCTTATGATAAATAAGACTGAGCATTTCTTCGTAAATGCATTTGGAACCTGCATATCTTCTTTTGTGAAGTGTTTGTTTATATCTTTTGCCTATTTGTATTTTTTTATTTTTGTTTTAAGAGTGCTCTAAATATCCTGGATATTTCTTATATATGTTTGTAATTATGCGGTGTGACCAGATGAAAAATGAGGGATACTTATGTAATTAATGAACATAAGTGGGAAGTGTTCTTAACCCAAAATGGTTTCCTTTCATGAGTAATGTTTCCTCATGCATTTCAAAACTTGATTGTTATTTCATAATCAAAACACATCCTAGTATAAAAGAAAGGGAACACACTGTGGAGCTATGTCAAATGATTTGGATGACTTCAGGAAAAGAATACATAATATATGCTTAGCATTTGCCAAAATTCTTTTAATCGATAATAAGATTTGATGTTGGATAAGATCTATAATTCACATAATTCTATGTTGACAATTTCAACTCTTTGTGTAAACTCAATTTCCTATTCAATTGAATGAGGTTGCAATAACAAAATATGACAAACAGATAACAAGAAGGTAAAAGTATAGGCTAATCTTAATGCAAACTAATGCAAAAATTCTTAACAAAATGTCAGAAAACATAGTACAGAAATATATAAAAAAAGATAATATATTATAACTAAATTGAACTTATTTCACAAACCCAATGTAGATTTAGAATTCCAGGATTCTTCACTGTAAATCACCAAAGTGATAAAAAAAAGATTTTTAAAAAAGTTTTCTACTCATATCAGTAAGATGTAAAAAAAAAAAAGAAGAAAAAGTATTTGATGAAGTTAAATATCTATGTAAGCTCAAAACTTCTATTTATTTAAGTTTATATTTAAACTCCAGTTAGTTAATATACAGTGTAATATTAGTTTCAGGTGTACAATATAGTGATTCAATGCTTCCATGCAAATCTGATGTTCATCACAAGTGCCCTCCTTCATCCCCATCACCTATTTCCACCATCCCCCATCCACTTCCCCTCTGGTAACCATCAGTGTGTTCTCTGTATTTAAAAGTCTATTTCTAGGGACGCCTGGGTAGCTCAGTCATTAAGCGTCTGCATTCGGCTCAGGTCGTGATCCCAGGGTTCTGGGATGGAGACCTGTGTCAGGCTCCTTGCTCAGCGGGGAACCTGCTTCTCCCTCTCCAGCTCCCCCTGCTTGTGTTCCCTCTCTTGCTGTCTCTCTCAAATAAATAAAATCTTTAAGGAAAAAAAAAGTCTGTTTCTTGGTTTTCTTCTCTTCCCCCCCCCCCCCCGCTTTGCTCATTTATTTTGTTTCTTAAATTCCACATATGGGTGAAATCATATGGTATTTGTCTTTCTCTGACCGATTTATTTCACTTAGCATAATACTCTTTAGCTCCATCCATGTCATTGCAAATGGTAAGATTTTATTCTCGTTGATGGAAGAGTAATATTCCATTCTATGTGTATATATACATGTGTGTGTGTGTGTGTGTGTATGTATACACCACATTTTCTTTATCCATTCATCAGTTGATGGACATGGGCTGTTTCCACAATTTGGCTATTGTTGATAATGTTGCTATAAACATTGAGGTGCATGTATCCCTTTGAATTAGTGTTTTTGCATTCTTTGGGTACTTAGTAGTGCCATTACAGGATTATAGGGTAGTTCTATTTTTTAAACGATTTTATTTATTATTTATTTATTTATTTATTTATTATTTTAGAGAGAGAGAGAGAGAGCATGAGTGGAGGGAGGAAGACTGTGAGGAAGAGAGAATCTCAAGCAGACTCCGTGGTGAGAAGGTTGCCCCATGTGGTGCTCAGTCTCACAACACTGAGATCATGACCTGAGCCGAAACCAAGAGTTGGATGCTTAACAGATGGAGCCACCCAGGCGCCCCTACGGTAGTCCTACTTTCAAATTAATTTTTTTTTTATTCTTAACTTTTTGAGGAACCTCCATACTGTTTTCCAGAGTGGTGCACTAGTTTGCATTCCCACCAACAGAGCAAGAGGATTCCCCTTTCTCCACATCCTTGCTAGCACCTCTTGTGTTTTGTGTTGTTGATTTTAGACATTCTGACAGGTGTGAGGGGATATCACATTGTAGTTTTGATGTGTATTTCCCTGTTGATCAATGATATTGAGCATCTTCTCATGTGTCTATTGGCCATGTGTATGTCTTCTTTGGGAAAATGTCTGTTCATATCTTTTGCCCATTTATTGATTAGATTATTTGTTTTGGGTGTTGAGTTTTATAAGTTCTTTATATATATTTAGATATTAACCCTTTATCAGATATGTCATTTGCAAACATCTTCTTCCATTCCATAGGCTGCCTTTTAATTTTGTCAGTTGTTTCCTTTGCTGTGCGGAAGGTTTTTATTTTGATTGATTCCCAATAGTTCATCTTTGCTTTTGTTTCCCTTGCCTCAGGAGACATATCTAGGAAGAAGTTATCAAAGAAGTTACTGCCTGTGTTCTTTTCTAGGATTTTTATGGTTTTAGGATTTTTAGGTCTTTGATCCCTTTTGAAGTTATTTTTGTGTACAGTATAAGAAAGTGGTCCAGTTTCACTCTTTCTTTTTTTAAAGATTTTATTTATTGGTCAGAGAGAAAGAGAGAGGGCTCATACAAGCAGGGTGAGCAACAGGCAGAGGGAGAATTTGGCTGTGGGGAGCCCAATGCGGGACTCGATCCCAGGACTCTGGGATCACGACCTGAAGCCAAAGGCAGATGCTTAACCAACTGAACCACCCAGGTGTCCCTCCACTTTCATTCCTCAGCATGTTGCTGTCCAGTTTTCCCAGCAGCATTTGCTGAAGAGACTGTCTTTTTCCCATTGGATATTCTTTCCTGCTTTGTTGAAGGTTAATTGACCATATCGCTGTGGGTTCATTCCTATTCTGTGGGTTTTCTATTCTGTTGTGTCTATTTTTGTGTCGGTAGCACATGGTCTTGATCACTATAGCTTTGTAATATAACTTGAAGTCTGGAATTGTGATGTCTCTAGCTTTGTTTTTCTTTTTCAAGGCTGCTTTGGCTACTGGGAATCTTTTGTGGTTTCATACAAAGTTTAGGATTATTTATTCTAGCTCTGTGAAAAATGCTGTTAGTATTTTGATAGGGATAGTATTAAATGTGTAGATTGCTTTGGGTGCATAGACATTTTAACATTATTTACTTCTCTAATCCATGAGCATGGAATGTCTTTTCATTTTTTCATGTCATCTTCAAACTTTCATCAGTGTTTTATAGTTTGCAGAATACAGGTCTTTCACCTCTTTGGTTAGGTTTATTCCTAGGTATCTTGTTGTTTTTGGTACAACTGTAAATGGGATTGTTTTCTTAATTTCTTTTTCTGCTGCTTCATTATTGGTGTCTGGAAATGCAACAGCTCAAAACTTCTAGAAAATTAGAAATATATGGGAAAGGAATGGTGTTATTGGCCTTTCCACAGCCTTTCCTCTAGCTTTAGAGAACTCCTCCTTCAAAGATAACTTAAGAAATGTGTTGGATCAAAAGTAAATGAGGGTCCTGATGAATTTGCTATGTGATGACAGAGATTGTTTATTGAGTGATGTCTTATTGATAAGGTGCGGCTACCCAGAAAACCAGAAACAAGTAACATGCCGATGTGGGACTACGTATTTAGCAATGAATAAAAGTTGAAGAGACCACAGATCTGATGCCTTTCTTGAGCTGAGGTGGTTGATATCCACTCAGAGCCATCTACATTGACAATGTGATCCCTAAGCACAGTATAGTTTCAGGAAATTGGAAGCTGCACATGGGAATCAAGAATCCTCTGCTATGTCATCATGATGCATCTGTGTTGTCTCTCTTTACTATTTCTTAAAGCTACATAAACTTGGTGATGAGTGAAGCCCATAGCATCCCATGAACTTGAGCATAAATTTAAACCCACCTTTACTGATAATTCAAACAGTATGAGAATAGATGAAAGAAATATTTAAGTTCACTAAGAGATCATCTTCAAAAAATAAAGTACAGGATAAGTTTAGTACTGAAAGATTTAAAGCTTTAACATCTGAGTTTAATATTCAGATATGAAAGGACACTACCATTTCTGTTCAATATTTTACTTCAGGTTCTCACCAGTGTAATGAAAGACAAAGGAAAAATATTAAGAATGAAAAGGAGACATTAATATTGTCACTTCCACAGATAATAGAGTCATATATGTAGAAAAATATAAAATCTATATATAAAATATTAAATATAACAGAAGAGTTTATCATGAAACCATATCTATATCCAAAAATAAGTTCTCTATTAGGAAAAAT
The DNA here is from genome assembly GCF_023065955.2 of Ursus arctos. NCBI lineage: Eukaryota > Metazoa > Chordata > Mammalia > Carnivora > Ursidae > Ursus > Ursus arctos. Next base: position 80,791,688 of record NW_026623089.1, on the reverse strand, counting down.
TAGAAAATGAAAAAGAACTTAAATATCATTTACAGAGGCATCAAATATGAACTATGTGGGAAGAAATATAACAAAAGCATAATTTAAAAATTAGTGAGAAAAGCTAAAGTGATTTTAAATAAATAAAGCAATGTATCCTGTACCTAAATTAGATGTTCCAATACTGTAGAATTATCAGTTTTCCTCTAATTGATCTATGGATTCAGTATGATCTCAATCAAAATCCTAACAGGATTTGTCAAAATTTATAAACTAATTATAAATTTTTGCTATTAAAATTCAAAGCAACAAACAACTTTGTTGAGCTGAGCAACTTTGAAGAAAATTTTTAAAGTTGAGGACCTATTTTACCAGATGTTATGATTTATTATAATGGCATTAATTAGTACAGTGTGATATTGGTACAAATATAGACAAATCGAACTATAGAACTTAACAGAGGATTCAAAAACACAGCTGCACATATATAGACACTAGATTTTATTTTTGACACTATGTGAAGGACAGTAAGGAAATGACAGTCCTTTTAATAAATATTGCTGGGTCAATTGGATAACCAGGTGGAGAAAAATAAAACTTCACTTCAGGATAATACCATGTTCCAGATTCAGGATCAGCAAACTTTTTTTACAGGGCAAGATAACAAATGTCTTATGCTTTGGGGCCAAGTGGCATCCACGGATATCATATAGGTACTTTTACAAGCCACTTAACTATTTAAAAAATGAGGGACCTTTTTTAGCTCATGGGACACACACACACACAGACGCACAAGAACCAGGCAGCTGGCCAGATTTGGTTCTTGAGTTTGCTGACAAGCCAATGAGAAAAGGACAGACTACTCAGTATAAAAATGGTCAAAGGCCTTGAACAGCCACTTCATAAAAGATGATATCCATATGCTCAAAATCATGAGTGATCAGAGAAGTGCAAGGAAGTCAAAATAGTTTCTATCACATACCTCCAAGATAGGCACATGTTAAAACTACTGTCAGTGTCACATGTTGAGGGAGCAGGTATAGAACAATTGGAAAGTTTTCATATGAGTAGAAGTGCAAATTAATGCACATTGGGAAAATGTTTTACATTTCTATTTAACTTGATTATGTGTACACCAAAATACTTAACAATTTTACTTTTAGGCATGCATCCAACAAATATGCATGCATATTCGATCTACCATACATGTACAAGGATGTTTACAGCAGCATTGTCTGTAATCAGCACAATGCAGAAAAGCTCAAATGTCTACTCACAATAGAAAGGACAAATATTTTAAGTGGGTGATAGGATAGTTTAGAGCAATGAAAATGAGAAAACTGAACATGAAGATAAATTTCACAAACATCATGTTGAGCAAAATAAATCAGCAAAAATGATATCTACCATTAAATTCATTTTTCTAAATTAAAAGATAAATAAACAGGAAAAAATCAATCTATGGTGTTTAATATCAGAATAGTTCTTATCTTTGGGAGAAAAAAGGGACATTTCATAATGGTTACATTATTAATTATTATTATTATTATTATCATTATCATTATCTTTTTTGAAGTCTTACAGTGACATAATTAAAGATAGAAACTGAAGGAATCAGCAAACCAATCCTAAGCAGATAACACTAAAGAAAAACACTTGCAGCAGAATTTTCCAAGGAGGTCAAATTTTAAGAAGTCATAGTAATGCTATCAAAAATTGTCAGTAGGCAGCCACTATCAAAGGAACCCCCCAAAATTACTTCCTATGAGTGTACAAGAAATCATTACAATTTGACCATTTATAAATTTTTTAAAAGCTTGCTGAGGCAAATAGAAAGATACCAGGGCTTAAAAAAATGTACTCTTGGTAGTTCAAATCTTGAAATAGCTATGAGATGCCAGTTTTTAATATTTTAAATCATAAAAAAGTATGATTAGCTAAAAGTAAAATTTTAAACATAGTTTTATAGACAGACTTTTATGATGTCTGCATGAAGGCAAATTTTGTGCTTAAATAAGTTACACTAAAGCAATCAATTGCATGTTTGCCCAAAGTTAGTTGTGTGCAATACCACAATATGAAAACAGTATGCAATGCTCTGCCTTACCATTCCTAGTACAAATAGAATGCGAAAAAAAAAGGGAAAATAGAAAGAATTTTTTTTTTCAATTCTAAGTCACAGACTTCTAGGAATCCGTGACAGATGTTCCTTAGTTTTGGATCATCTAGAGATGGACCATACGTAAAGGGTTAGAGTACAGGATGTGTACCTAGCACGTCATCCTGGGAAACACGGATAATGCGGTAAGGGAATTGAGGTGGGAAAGAGAGGGAAGCCGGGGAAACCTGTGCTGTCAAGATACTCACAACATTTGGGCAACTGGAGTTCAATCAAACTGGTCAATTCTGGGAAAGAGTGTCCACTATGGCTTACAGCGGCCTCAACCAAGGTATGAGAAAACAGACATAGTCATCCACCAAATCCCTGCGTATCCTTGGTTTAGCAGTTCTTCCGAAAGCATTAAGTAGCTGGTGTTTTCAGGTTGACCTGTACAGGTTGCCAGGGTCTCTCTGGAGCCAGATAAAAATTCTGCAGCAATAACCCACATGTGACTACATTAAGCAGCTTTTGACAGGTTAAAGGTGAAGGTGGAAGGGATAGAGCAGGGCACTGACAATGTCTGTTACCACTGCATACCACTTTGTACATCCATGCTCCATGTTAGGAATACTCTGTCCTTTCACTGATTTTCCAAAGGGCAGCATGTCACAATTAAAAATAATTAATTGCAACAGTAAGGTGAGTGGAAGAAGCTAAGGTCCCTGCTATTGAAGGTGATCTTGAGAACGTAAGATTCATAACTTCCCTCCTCTACTGTCTATTCCATTGCTCTTATGCTGGCATATCTGCTGGTTTAAGTTGCTTATCAAGTAGCATACACAGCTCTTCTTCCTTTGTGGTCTAAACCCCTGGTTATTCTGCCTTGTAGGACCATGGTAGTTGTCAATTCCGTTTTTATTATAGAAACACTCTTCTTTGCCTTCAAGTATAGTTACAACCCTATGAAGGTAAAGTATAGTAATTCCTTTTTTCTCCTGCTTCTACTGGGAGGAATAGCCTAAAATAGCTTCCGAGGTAGTATACTTTAGATTTAACAATTCCCTTACTCTAGGCATTGGGAAAGCATCCCATGTGGAAATAGCAGAACTTATTATAAGTTTGGGCAGAACAAATTCCCCAAATGTTTCACTGGGAGTGTTGCTGAAAAGGGTCTATCCTTACTTTCACCCCTGGGATTCAGGACCCATGAAATTTTGTGAACGGTCATTGGTTCAACGTATGTATCACATATTGAAGAATAATATCCTAAACCGTCAGGGCATCATCCCCAAGCTGATAGTTTATCTAAACATTCTGATGTTGTATTCAGTTGACTGCTTTAGAAGTAAAACCAGAGAATTCAATTTGGATTCATTGCCACATGCCTATTCCTACAGTAAGTCCCTTGGTAAGAGTGACATTATGCAGGATCCAATGATAAGAAATACAACACTTGGGTAATTGTGCTGCTGAGATATTGCAAAAGCAAATCACAACAAGAATAGATATAAATCTCAAAAATTAGTTACTTCTTTGTCCAGAATTAAAATTTTCCGATGAAATAAACTTTCATTGAATTAGTTAATTAGACTCTTCAAAGGGTGGTACCATTTAATGACTCAACATTGGTCTATTATGCTGACAACTTCACCCATTATGGATGTAGGTAGATCAATTATAGGGTCATTGCACAAGCCCTAGAATGCATAAACAGAAACCATAAACAGAAGTGTGGTAATATATGCTGGCTCAGTCATGCTATTGATCTGCCTGTTCAGGTTATTCTTATCTGGTGGATGCTCTCTAGTGAGTTGATATGAGACCCACTCCACATGCCATTATGCACATGCCAACTTCCATAGAGGAATTCACACACTTCTTCTGAATTCATTAGTCACAAATCATTTGATCTTCTTCCTTTCAGTCCCTGATTAAACAAAAAGCTATTGAACACTACCCAGAATTCATTAATATCTTTACCACAGCCCATTTTTTCCTCTTACAGCAAGCTGATGAAAAGGCATCTCTATAGAGTAGCTCAGAGCATAACATCTGGCTCTAAGTGAGGAAGTGCAAGTTGGAAGCTAGAGGCTGTTTGTAACTTAATTTTGAAAAATAGGCATCCTGACATCCTATCAAAATTTCCGTCTTCTATTCATTCCATTAAGCCCAAACTCAAGGGGATTACATGAAGCTATGAATATTAGGAAATAGTAGTCAATGGGTGCCATTTAACAAGTTGCCTACCACAACAAAATTAATCTTTTTAGAAAAAGCATTTGATAGCATTCAATACCTAATCATGAATATTAATAATATTTATGATAGTCATCATCATTATTATTATAAACTTTTAGCAAACCCAAATAAAACTAACAACACTAAGATCATCAACAAGACAAAAATGCCCACTTTTACCAATTCTATTCATCATCATACTGGGAGTTCTAAACATGAAGTAAGAAGAGGGGGAATAAAGACACAAAGACTGCAAAGCAAGGAACAAAACTGTCAATATTTGCAGGTATTTTTGTGTCTATAGGAAATACAAAGGAATATACATGTAGAATATTAAATTAATAAGAAAGATTGGAAAAGTGACTGGAAATGATATTCACAAAATTTAATTGCATTCCTATATACCAGCCATGTACAATTAGAAAATTAAATTTTAAAAGATTTATCATTTAAAATAGCAGCAATCCATATGAATAGATTTTCTTGGAAATCAACCTAACAAAGGAGGTATAAAATTTTGTGGATACAACTTTGAATATCAAAACTTAGTAAACAAAATTAAATAAATTGAGTGATATGACATTTTCATTGGTTTCATGGAACACACATGTCATATATAAATTCTCTACAGAAGTATATATAAATTAAATTAAAATCTGAATCACAATCCCAGGAAATTTTTGTGTACAATTTGTCAAGATAATTCTAAAAGCAAACAATTGCCAAGAACAAGACAGAAGGTCTTGTTCTACCAGTAATCAAGACATATTTTAAAACTATAATGGTTTAAACAATATGATATTGGCACAGGGAGATATAAATAGGTTAAAAAAAAAAAGCTTAAAGAAAACCTGGAAGCATGACCATCGATATATGTATGACATAGGTGGAAAGTTTGGTCAGTGGTTAAAGAACGATGTTTTAATAAACAGTTCTAACAATTGTATATTCTTATGTTAAACATGAAATTGCACCCATATTTCATACTGTAATAAATTATTTCCAGGAAAAAAATGGATAATTTCCACTAGTTAAAACTGAAGTCTGTGGAAAAAATTAAAGTCAAATGGCATATTGGTTCTACCAAAACAGAAAAACAAAAGCAAAACAAACTCAAAGTAAGCATAGGAATAGAATAATAAGGATTATGGTAGAAATGGAGAACAGAAAAACAATAGAGAAAAGCAACAAAACCAAAGCTGGCTCTTCCAAAAGATACTGCCGTCAAAAATTGACAATCCTATATCCAGACTGACCGAGACAACAGAGAGAAGACTCAAATAACTAAAATCAGTTGTGAAAGAAGGGACAATACTACTATCCTGACAGATTTTTTTTTTAAGTTATCCGGAACACTTGCATAACATTGAATTAAGTAACCTGGTCCACAAAGAGATGAATTCAGAAATTGAGAGTAAAGATTTAGAAACTTTTATAGCAATTTGACCAAGTGATTTGTATCTGTTGATCTAATAACAATTGGGGACTTATTATATATATTATTTTACATTTATTTTTCTAGCAGTTCATTTATAGTATATCTTACTAATTACTAATTTGTAATTTACTAATACTGAGTAAACCTAAACTGGTAGTTTTGCATTACTATTAGCACTTGATCTATTGCAATTACTAATAACTAATTTCCTATTCCATGAAGGATTTGAATTTAAAATAAACGTGTTCATTCATCAAGGCTAGCTTGAGCTCTGATCTAAGGAATATGAATCTGAGCTGTACATCATCAGTGTTTGGGGAATTTATAATTTACTTATAGACGTACACTGTAAATAAAATGATTGGAACCATTAGGCTAGCATACTAGTTGAAGTATTCCTTATGCTAGATCTTTAACCACTACCTAGATGGGTCTTTATTTTGCATGTTGAGCAGGTGACATGCTGTTGATGTATCTTTTGATAACAGTAATGACAGATACTGAGAAAATCACTTATAAAAAATCTTTCCATTTCCTCTTTCACAACTATTTCACCTCTCAGCTGAAGAGAAAGTCTTCAAAAGCTCAAGTTACTGTAGAACTACCTGGCACGCTGCCATCCCTGTAACTCCCCCAGCAGGCTGTATCAGGTGAAAATGTGCTTTGTCCCTGTGCCTCTGAGGGCCATTTCCACACTACAGAAAGAGGAAGCCAGAGCCAAGACAACAGACAGGCTCTTCCCTCCTGATTCCTTTAACCTGGCTTGTTGACACCAATATACTCTGAAATCATGTGAGTGCTGTCCTTGGCAACAATAGGGGTTAATTAGCATTTTAATAAAACCTGGAGAGCTCTCATTTCAATATGTCAGCTTTGTAAGAATGTCTATGACCCCAAATTTCCCAACATTCTTCTAAATATTTTGAATATAAAACATATTCTCTGTTGTTTTGACACCATCATAGGTGACTTGGAGACTTCGAATGAAGTGTTGGGACAGCCAGCAATGAGCTGAGCAGGTGGTAAATGAGGAAGTGAAATAAAATCCACAAGAGTTTGGTCAGATCTGTGCCACCAGTGATCTAGGACCCTCTGCTGCAGGAGAGGGGAGACCAAGAGATCTTCATGTGTTATTCTTGTGGAAATTTTTTTTTAATAAAATCGTGTGTGAAACTTTCAGTCATATATTTTGAATTTGTAAGAGATTCAGTTTAGCAGCTTTGGAAGTTTCACATAGAATAGCCTTGAGCTAACTCTTCTGATCTAAAGAACTAACAGCCCACGTTTGTATAATGACAAATGAAACGCAGGAGCCTCACCTAAAAGGATCTCAAGAGGTTCTGAGGGGCTAACTATATTGCAATTCAAGAAACTGCTGGAGGAATTTTATGATTTTTCCCTGTTACTGCAGTTGTTTGTGCAATTAGCTAAAATGATCCAAAGTTGAGGTTCCACAGTGGTAGTAGAGATGTAAAGAAAGCAGGGCAAGGTCACTGATGGAGCTGACAAAAATATATATAATCAGTAAGAACACAGGAATGAAATATTGTAAAATTAATTATTGGCTTTGACCATCAGAGATGTTGAGAGAGCAAAAACTTACCACAGAATAATCATTCTTTCTTTCTTTTTCTTTTTCTTTCTGGTGAGTTTCCCAAGGCAGGTATTTGCTTGCTTATTTTCTATCTTCTTGCCTAATAAGAAAATTAAAAATAAATTAATAGAGAAATTGTTTTATTTATATTTTCTTTAGAAATATATAAATATAGAACCTGATTTAAATGATTACAACAATAAAACAGACCCCAAAGGTTTAGTCTCTCTAATTCCTTGCTTTAAAATGTATTGCATGGTGCACTGGGTGTTATATGCAAGTAATGAATCATGGAACTTTACATCAAAAACTTGGCATGTACTGTATGGTGACTAACATAATATAGTAAAAAATTATTATTAAAAAAATAAATGTTTCTGTTTTAGACAGGTTAGTGTTTGCCTTTTTTTTTAGAACCACCATAATAATGGATACATGTCATTATACATTTGCCTAAACACACAGAATGCACAGCACCATGATAAACAGTAATGTAAACCATGAACTTTGGGGGATGATGATGTGTCAATGTAGCTTCATCGGTTGTAACAAACATACCACTTTGGTGGAGGATGTTGATAATGGGAAGACTGCGCATGTATGGGACAGGAAGCCTGTGGGAAATCTCTGTATCCCTCCTTCAATTTTGCTGTAAATCTTAAATTGCTCTAAAATATGATCTTAATTAAAGAAAAAGACTTCATAGGTTGTGTTTTTGATTAAGCAAAGAATTGTCACCACGCATAAGTGTGTATTCACAAGTTAAAGACATCGTGACTCGTGTGATACAAACGGTCAAATGGTACAAGATATTTTGGGTCTCTTATGATAACCACATCTTGCTGGATATAATGTAACTCCAGTATCTGAGGCTTTACAGAGACAGTGAAATGTGATGTGTTCCTATATGTCGAGTAAAAGTTTCTGATTTGCTGATATTAATATTTTGCCATAAATATAAGATTTAGTTCACAGTCTCTTCAGAATTAAGTATCATTTCACACACTGTCAGATAGTGAATCTGTAAGGGTTTGTTTTAGGTAAAGAATTAAAGAAATAACTTATTTAAGGAGAGAGATTTATATAGGGGAGTGAATGTCTTAAAGAATCTCTTGGAAAGCTGAAGAAATAGCTCAGGATATCAGGAATGACTTGAGAGTCACATGGCAGAACCAGGGTATTAAGGAATCATTGCTTTATCTGTAATTAAGAAAATGTCATGATCAAGAAGACACCGAGGAGCACCTGGTTGGCTCAGTTGGTTGAGCCACTGACTCTTGATTTTGGCTTAGGTCATGATCTTAGGGTCTTAGGATCCTGTGATGGAGACCTGTATGGGGTATGTGCTCTCTTTCTCGCTCTCTCTCAAAAAAAAAAAAAAAAAAAAAAAAAAGCCACTGCCGAAAAACCAAGCATATCAGTAACAGTAAATATAGTCAAAAATGGCAGAAAAAGCTGACCATACAGTTTCTGTTTCTATCAGATCTTCCGAATTGTGCATATGTACTGAAGATCTGGACGTTAGAAGTTACATACATATAAACATGTATATGTAGGGAGTCTGAGAAATGTTTCGGTAGCCCAGAAACACATACAGTTGGAGACTGGTAAAAATGATGTATGTCAATGTGCCACAGCCTACAATAGGAAGTACCCCTTATTCATTAGTATGTTCCAGTAACTTAGACGGTAGGGAGGTAAAGATGTGGACATCAGTTTAAAACAATATCTTAAGTATCCACTATGCTTTGTCACACTCTGAAAACTATAAATCAAAAACACAAATGCTTTTCATATAAATAATTCAGTAGCTATATTTTTGGGAGGGTGAAGTTTAAATTTTTGCTCTGAGAATCAACCAAATACTCTGTAGACATACACCAACAAAACTTGCAAAAAGAACAAACAACTCGTTCATTATGATAGCAAATTGTACACAGATGCAAAAGTTTGCAAACACTAGAGAACACAATAAGCTAATAAAAAGAGATAAAAAGAAATCAGGTATACATTGAGGAATAACAAAGTTAAGGCTGCACACTGAAAAAACAAAATAATATAATAATTAAAACAATTTAATGTGTTTTATTTAAACTGCAAGGAACTTAATTATTGGTAACAATGACATACTGGAAGGACTGAATCTACAATTCAGGGAAGTGGCATTTTTCTAATCTACAGAAAAGTACACACATAGAATCTGGTATGATTATATTCTTTATAATGATTTAATAAGAATTAATTTAGTACAAATTAAATAATAATAATAAATGTAAAAGAATTATTTGGCACCCATGCTAGTTTGAAAGAAATTCTGTTTTACTTTTTGATATCATTAGGCCAGCAATCCCTGATGCAGTATTTCCCAGCTTTTTATGAAGACACCATGAAGACAACCATCAACTCTAGAAAATGACCAAAACTCATAAACCCACCAAAACCCCCAAATTTACTGACCACCTATGTTCATAATTATAGAATAATCCTTACTAACTGCAAGGATCTAGATAAAGCAACATTACAAATTTAAAAAACAACAATGAAAAGTACCTTAATTCATGCTTTCTTATTTTTTACAGAATAATCACACAGGAGGGCAGAAGATATGTCACTTGCCTCCACTCTTGGGTCTTCTCTATACCCTTTTAGAGTATATAAAACCCAAAGCCAAGGAAACTAGCATTTTTTCCTCTGGGATAATAAATTTTGAGGCAGACAAAATAATAATCACTTAGTCCTCTCATATTTATATATCCCTCAGAAGAGCAATTCTCAGAAGACAAAAAAAAAAAAAAAAAAAGAAAAAATAAAGTAAAAGTAAATAAAAAGAAAAGCTCTCAAGACTGAAAGGCTCAATTTGCTTTACCTCACAGTGATGCTAGTTACCTGATCCGAGGCAGGTGACCTAAACTCTACAAGCCTAAGTATATGAATACATAAAATGTGCATATAAAAATACCCACCTCAAAGGGTTGTTGTATATGTAGATGAGTCTTCATTTTCTACATACACAATCGTCATTTTCAAATAATTATATATTTTTATTTTTCCCAATTCTTACATGTTTTCTATTTTTCTTTTCATTGTCATATTACACTAAGACTTCAAACACCATGATGAGTTTTGTGGTCCTGATCTCAGAGGGAAAATTCTCAATTTCCCATCACTAACTATCATGTCACTTGCAGGTGTACATAACCTTTATTAATTTAAGAAAGTTATATTCCGGGGTGCCTGGGTGGCACAGCGGTTAAGCATCTGCCTTCGGCTCAGGGCGTGATCCCGGCGTTCTGGGATTGAGCCCCACATCAGGCTCCTCCGCTATGAGCCTGCTTCTTCCTCTCCCACTCCCCCTACTTGTGTTCCCTCTCTCGCTGGCTGTCTCTATCTCTGTCAAATAAATAAATAAAATCTTTAAAAAAAGAAAAAGAAACCTGTTACCCTGACTCATGGCCACCTCTTCACCTTCTCTCTATTCTTTAAAAAAAAAAAAAAAGAAAGTTATATTCCATTCTTACTTTTCTGAGGGTACTCTTTATCAGTGGATATTAAATTTGAAGAAATAGGTTTTTTCTTCTGAATTTACTGAGATGATTATATGATTTCCTCTCATTTCTATTGACATAGTAAACCTCATTGTTTGAAAGTCAAGTATTTAAAATCACATTAACATAAATCGGACATGATATATACATATTCTGAATTTGATTTTCTAATACTTTGTAAATGTAAGTGTATTTGTGATTGTAAGAACCATATTTTAAAGTTATTTCGGCTTAAAAATGATTTGACAATGAATTCTACCTCTTCTAGTCTCGAAAGATAGTTCTGTAAGGTTGATTTATCTCTTGCTTGCATGTTTTGCAGAAGGCACAGGCAAGAAAAGAAAAAATAGATACTGGATTTCTTGAATATTTTTTAATATTTGCATTAAAAGTCACCATCGACAGAATTAAAAGTCAACCACAGAATAGGAGACAATATTTGCAAATCATATCACCGATAAGGGATTACCATCCAGAAGACAAAGAAAATTCCTAAGACTCAACAACAGAAAAACAAACAACTCAATTTAAAAATGGGTGAGGAACTTGAATAGATATTTCTCCAAAGAAGATAAACAAATGGCTGATAAACACATGAAATATGACCAAATCATTGATTGCTAGGAAAATGTAAAATCAAAACCTGCAATACCACCTCACAACCATTAGGATGGCTACTATCAAGAAAAAAGGAAGAAAATCACAAATGTTAGCAAGGATGGGGAGAAACTGAAGCATTTGTGCCCTGTTGGTAGGGATGTAGAATGATAATATGACCTAGCAATTCCACTCCTGAGTATATGCCCAAAAGAAGTGAAAAGAGGGCATTGAAGAGACATTTGTACACCCATGTTCATAGCAGCATTGTTCACAATAGCTTAAATGTGGAAGCCATCAACAGATGAATAGATAAGCAAAATATGGCATATGTACAATTCTGCCTTAAAAAGGAGGAAAATCCTGACATATGCTACAAGGATGAAACTTGAGGACATTATGCTAATTTAAATAAGCCAGACACAAAAAGACAAATAATACATAATTCCACTTCTATGGGGTATAAGAAGGATAGAAGGTAGTTCTTAAAGACAAGAAGGAAAATGGTAGTTGCCAGATGCTGGCAGGGAAAGAGGTAAAAGGAGTTGTTGTTTAATGTGTATAAAATTTCAGATTTGCAAGATGAAAAGAACTCTGGGGTGGGTGGTGGTAATGGTAGCATATTATGAATGTATTTAATATCACAGAATTGCACGCTTAAGAAGTATTAAGATGGTAGATTTTATATCTATTTTTTCAATAAAAAGTTGGAAAAAGCAATACTTATTGACATATTTAAAGGTTAAAAGGCAATTGGGTTAGAAATATTAAAAGTAAAAGCTACTATCAAGGACATGACAAATACACAATAAAGAAAATCAATAAATATCAAACTTATTGATTTATTGTATACCAACAATCTGATAAAGACTAATTAAATTCATAAATAAATGTGATCCAAAAAGGATAACAGATTTCCACTATTAGGAATTAAAGTCACCACACCATAGCTTACAAAAGTTAAAAATCAATGACTCTGGGGCACCTGGGTGGCTCAGTCGGTTAAGCGTCTGCCTTCGGCTCAGGGCATGATCGCAGAGTCCTGGGATCGAGCCCCACATCAGGCTCCTCCGCTGGGAGCCTGCTTCTTCCTTTCCCACTCCCTCTGCCTGTGTTCCCTCTCTCACTGGCTGTCTCTCTCTCTGTCAAAAAAAAAATAAATAAAATCTTAAAAAAAAAATCAATGACTCTGTTAAACAAATACATTTGAAAATGTGAATGAAAAGGAAAACATTATTTAAAACAGTATATTATACCAAAAGTAAAAGAAAGAAAAGAAAAAAAAAAAAAGAAAAAGAAACCACAAATAGAAGGTACAGATGGTTCTGTATCAATAAACTATAAAGTAATTCAATTCAAAAGTAAAAACCACTGGAAAACAAAACTCTTCAGTAACAAATTGTGCCAAATATGTAAGCAAAGAGATAAAGCAACCTTACAGAAATAGCTTTAGAGAATAGAAAATAATTCAAATAATTTTTAAAAAAGATATTATTAATTTATTCATGAGCGATAGAGACAGAGTCAGAGGGAGAAGCAGGCTGCCCATGGAGCAGGGAGCCTGATGCGGGGCTCGATCCCATGATTCCCTGGGATCAGGACCTGAGCCGAAGGCAGACGCTTAACTGACTGAACCGTGAGAGAGCCACATCCACTTTTAATCATTTTTTAAGCCAGAGAAAATTTACAATCAAAACCTGACCCTGGGGGCACCTGGCCGACTCAGTGAGTAGAAATGCTGCTCTTATGGTTTTTGGTGCTTTTGTATTTGGAAGGATTCCCTAATTTCTCTTTCTTCAGTCTCATTGTTTGTGTATAGAAATGCAACTGATTTCTGAGCATTGATTTTGTATCCCACCACATTAGTGAATTGCTCTATAACTTCTGGTAGTTTGGGGGTGGAGTCTTTTGGGGTTTCCATATAGAGTATCACGTCATCTGCGAAGAGAGACAGTTTGACTTCTTCTTTGCCGATTTGGATATCTTTTATCACTTTTTGTTGTCTGATTGCTGTTGCAAGGACTTCTAGTACTATGTTGAATAATAATGGCGAAAGTGGGCATCCTTGTCTTGTTCCTGATCTTAAGGGAAAGGCTTCCAGTTTTTCCCCATTGAGAATGATATTTGCTGTAGGCTTTTCATAGATGGTTTTTATGAGATTGAGGAATGTACCCTCTATCCCTACACTCTGAAGGGTTTTAATCAGGAAAGGATGCTGTATTTTGTCAAATGCTTTTTCTGCATCAATTGAGAGGATCATATGGTTCTTGAGTCTTTTCTTGTTGATATGATCTATCACACTGATCGATTCGCGAACGTTGAGCACCAAAAATCATACGTTATCTCAGAATTAACTTAACCAGAGACGCAAAGGATCTATATTCTAGAAACTACAAATCACTCTTGAAAGATATTGAAGAAGACACAAAAAGATGGAAAAATATTCCATGCTCATGGATCGGAAGAATTAACATAGTTAAAATGTCCATGCTACCCAGAGCAATCTACACTTTCAATGCTATCCCGATCAAAATACCGAGGACATTTTTCAAAGAACTGGAACAAATAGTCCTTAAATTTGTATGGAAACAGAAAAGGCCCCGAATCTCCAAGGAACTGTTGAAAAGGAAAAACAAAGCTGGGGGCATCACAATGCCGGATTTCAAGCTGTACTACAAAGCTGTGATCACAAAGACAGCATGGTACTGGCACAAAAACAGACACATAGACCAATGGAACAGAATAGAGAACCCAGAAATGGACCCTCGGCTCTTTGGGCAACTAATCTTTGATAAAGCAGGAAAAAACATCCAGTGGAAAAAAGACAGTCTCTTCAATAAATGGTGCTGGGAAAATTGGACAGCTACATGCAAAAAAATAAAACTTGACCATTCTGTCACACCATACTCAAGACTTTACTTTTCACACTTCACTGATATTGCAAAAAAAAAAATTAAGAAGAAAGATCAGACAGAACTGAGGGTGGGTGGAGGGAAGAAGGAGGGTTACGATGAAAGAAACCAATTTCATTATGAATATTAATGAAAACCATATGAATAAAACATTATCAAATGTAATTCATCAATACATTAAAGACAATACATTATTAACATGTAGTAGTAATTTTAGGAATGCAAACAGAGTAGGAAAAGATTAATATTTTCACCATACTAATGTTAGAGGAAAATTTATCATTTCTAAGCATATACTTTCAACATCTATTCCTGATAAAGTTAAGGAATTTTATTAAGGTAACAGGAAATATTTATTTAAAGAAAAAAACTCTAGCATCATTAACTCTTATAAAAGATTACAAAGAATTCTATATAATAAAGAAGACAAATGTGTCATTATCACCATTATTAAATTATTTTGAAACTAATAGCCAGTGCAATTAATTGAAGTACACAATTGTTCATTATACACAAAAATGAAAATACAAAATTCTCCTTTTTTGTTAAAAAATATATATGTCTGCATACAAGGACAATGCAAGAGGAAAAATAAGTGAGGTAAGTAAGTATAAACTTTAAAATTTGAAATTAATAACAGTAGCATTAATTTAACCAGTGTGATCAATTTTAAAATACAGTGAAGTAAATTATTCTGTTTCTAAGCATCACAGAACAAAACAAAAGCAACAACAAAGAGCTCCTGTTAGAGGAAAAAAGTCTTAATAATAAATAAGAAGTCAAGACATTATAAATATGTAAATTTGACCACAATTAATCCACAATTTTTGTATAGTAAATTAATTTGGTGGAATATACAAATTAATGTTAAATTTTATTTCTATTGAAAGAGAAGAGGGCTGTCTGGGTGGCTCAGTCAGTTAAGCATCTGACTATTGATTTTGGCTCAGGTCATGATCTCAGGGTTGTGGGATCGAGCCCTGCCTCAGGATCCATGCTAGTGGAGCCTGCTTGGGATTCTCTCTCTCCTATTCTCTCTGCCTCTCCCCACCACTCATGCTCACTCTCTTTTTCTTCCTAAAATAAAAATTTAAAAATAAATAAATAAATAAAAGAAAGAGAGAAAATGGTAGACAGGAGTACTAGGGAGATTTTTTTTTCCCAGAATACATTTTTAGTTTTGTTTGGCATTTTTAAGTATAAGATGGATTTCAATTATTTTTCTAACTATAAAATATATCAGATAATATATAAGTGCTTCAGTTAATTCTCAAATGCAAATTTATGACAGAACTTAAATATATATTTCCTTTGACTTGGTTACTACACATATAAAAAGCCCTTTGGTAGTATACTGGTACATTCAGTCTCATTGTGCCTTCAATAGTAAAAGTACTGGAAACTACCGAGATCTAGCTCGATATGGAAAAAATTTTTGTTTCAAATTAGGATAAAATATAAACAGAGATTGTAAAACTATTTAAAGGTATACTGTGTACAGATAAGAAAGGCTATTTTATTATACAGGGTATAAACATCACGTTTGTATTAAATATATTTTTGTGCATATACTTATAAAATTTCTGAAAGTTACCAATAGAAACATTTAACTCTGAAAGTTTCTGGGTGTTTGAAGAAATAAGCACATTATGAACTATGTATTTTGCCCTTTTGTAGTTTTTCTGATCACAAGCAAACACTAAATGTATAAATAATAAATGTAAATTTCTCATTCTTGAGTCTTTGCTACTAAATTTTGGCTTTGATAATGTGACTCTGATCACTCGCTTTTATTATTTTTTTTCTCATTTCTTGACTTGTGCCTCCCTATTGGATAAACAAGAAGGGAAGTAGTTAATTTTTCCTCTGTTTTTTAAGTTATTGTTTAAATACCCTCTAAAATAAGATCTTTAAAAGCCTTAAATTATTCAAAGATTTGCTTACTTAATTTTTTGAAGCAGGAGAGATGTAGGCAAGAAAATGTTTTGAACAAGTCAATGGAAATAAAGGGTTTCAAAGAGTACCCCAGGTGGCAAAGACATGGCCGCCATTAATCTGTCGGAAATTATAACTACAACTTTGAAAACAGGATGAGTCATCAGGGGATTGCCTGGAAGAGAAAATTGTAGAATACTTAATTTAGCAACTCTGATTCACTACACTGAATTAAGTAACAGAGTTGATATGATGAGGCATCCTTAGTTGCTCCCACACCATCCCACAGGTGGTAGTTGAAAGGCTTATTTGCAATATCTTCTTGAAAGTCCTATTCCCATTCCTCCTTTCCATACCAACTCCCATCACACACACGCACACACACACACAAAAGTAAAAAGAAAAGAAATGAAATCTGTAAATGGTAGAATGAATAATGGTATTTTTTGAGGACTTATTATAGACTTCAGCATAAATGCACACTGTGACTCCAAATAGAAAAGTGGGGAGGGAGTTATGATAGAAAATGTATACATGGAAGAGATACCAAAAGCAAAAATGCACTGTGCATATCACCTCCAATAACTGGAAACAATAAAATAAACAAGTAATACTGTGTTAATTATACTTGTGACCTGGAATATTGAGAGATATAAATTGATCTTTAGTAGATGAAGACAATGAGCTCATAAATTTTCATCCAATTAAATCAGGTGCTGCATAAGTTGCCATAACAACCCAGTATAGATTAGACCACAGCGTAAATGAACTTGGATAAATTTGCCTCCTTCTAGTAATGGGGAATATGTTTTAAGAAGAAAATATGTTAGCTAGGGAGAAAAAAGTTGAATAATGCGATATATACTTAGCTTCTTTGGATATTTCCTTGAAAATGAGAATACCCATAGAGATTTAATAGCGTGCCATTGTGGAAATTCTGATAATGTGAATATAAAAACTGTAATCTGGACATATTTTTCTTTAATGCATGTATGTTCATCAGTAGCCTAGACTCTTCCTGTGTCTTATTTACCTGTGTCTTCCCTCTCTCAAATGTTCCAGCTTAGGTTGTATATACTTCAAATGTTGTTCCACCTAACTGCCAATTGCTTTTAATTTTTTGCTGTTGCTACAGAATATTTTTTTAATTATAGTTCTTATCAAGTATTTATTCCATGTGTACTACATATTAGGCATCTATTTTATGATACTCTGTGTGTAATAATATGTGTATATAATCTCTTATTTATCAGAGTGCACAATCTTTGATAAAAGACAGAATCGCTCAGAAATTTTGCAAATATTCCCTCCATATACTGTGCTGCTATAAGGCTTATTATAAATGAGGCACTTATCAGTACTTACTAGTGATCAGTGATTAATACTGAAATGTGAACAAATTAACAGTGATTTTTTTTTTTGCCTGTTTTGGAAATAACCATGAAATAGTTCTCACCTACCAAGTGAGAAATCAATAGAGCAAAAATTTTCCCTTTAAACAAAATTTTAAACAAAATACTCAGTATGTTAAAATAAAGCTATGCAAAATCATAATGAAGAAAAAAGTGAATGAATCCATGTAATTAAAAAAAACGTATATAGCATTATATGGCATAATGCCCTTTCTTTAAATGCAGTGGTGAAAAATCTGGCCCTAAATCCAAGTCCCCATGAGATTTCTCCTGTATCCATTTCTTCCAATTCTCATTCCAGTAGCCACCAGGGAATCCTGCAGCAGATGTATCAAGCAGAGGTAATTCAAGAAAGGGAGGGGAAAACAGCTGAGAGGGGAGAGCAGGTAGAAAAAAATTCTGTGAACACTCACTTTAGTACTTGCCTTATCGTGAATTTATCAAACTCTCTAAACCTTGGGATATTACTGTATTTTGCAAATATATTATATTATATGTACAACTAATTCTTGCTCTATTTCCACACTCAAAGAAAACTCTAAAAATTGCCTATTTTTATAGAATGAGTCTAATTCAGTAATTCTCAACTTTTGGGTCACCATGGAAGCCTGAATTGCTTAACAAAAACTATTTAAAATCTGCCAGAAAAATATGAATGTACATATTCACAAAATTTTTTTCAGAAGATTAATGTATAATTGAAGTCTATGAACTATGAACTAAAAATAATGATCTTCTGAAAGAAAATAAAATATAATTTTCTTACATAAGACACCATGGTTATTATTTTTCATTTTTAAATAATACATTATATTGTTGATTTTGGTTCCCATGTAGATTTTTCTAAAAAAGAAATCCAATGTGTATATAATACATTTTGTGGCAGCTTTGTTAATAATTTGTAATAAATTAATTCCTATATTATCCAAGTTTTATTTTTAATATATTTTTATTTGAGTTTCAGTTGGAGTTTAAGTTGAGTTGGAAATGCAGAGATAAAGAGTCCAGTGTCTTTGCCCTGAAGAAATACACAATCACTTGGGGGCGTTGGGTGAGCCTGGTGCTAGATGAAAGTGTAAAGAGATTTAGGATGAAAAGGAAGGTATCCAAATTTGGGAAACATATCCTGATAGTTTATAAGAAAATCAGATTTGATGTGAAGACTGATAGAACCCTTGTTTTGTTTTGGTTTTGTTTACAAGTTTTATGCCCTTATGGAATTTTTACTTTTTTGTTGTTGTTGTTTCCGATGAAAAAAAGGGACATACTAACCTTAGTTTATTAAAAGGAAAAGGCAGAGTGATTATTTTATGTTTCCATTGTGTTAACAACTGGAAATTATTCAAATAAAAAGGGGTTCCTCCCACCCATTAGTCAAGCCTTAATGCATGCAATTTACTTGACCTTAAAGATCAATTGTGGAGGTTATCAGGGCTGTCAACATAGACATATTTTTAATTGATTTTTTTTAGAAAATTGTAAATTCGCATGTAAGAAATAATATTGATAGAGCACATGCACTCTCTCCAGCCTCCCCAATGGTAATTTATCTTGTAAAACTATAGTATAATATGATAGCCAGGATATTGACACTCAAGGTTCAGATAAATCCTATCAATAAAATCATCCCCCATCTTGTGCTTTTATGGCCACACTCATCATCATGGAATGTACTAGTAGTATTCCCTGGAATGGATGTATCGCAATTTCTTTAACCATTTGTCCATTGAAGGTTGTTTCTGATTTTTGGTCATCATGAATAAAGCTTCTGTGAACATTTTTTCCAGGTTTCTATGTGAAATAAATACTAATTTTTCTGAGAAAATGCTCAAGAGTAGGACTGCTGACTCATATGGTAATTGCATGCTTAGTTTTTCAAGAAACTGCCAGATTTTTTTACAATGCCTGCAGAATTTTCCTTCTCAACAGCAATGAATGTGTGATCCAGTTTCTCATCCTTGCCAGTATTTGCTGTTGTTACACTTTTCTTTTTATTCAGTATGATAAGTTGTGTAAAGATATCTACATATTTTTTGTGGAATGTTCCTTCATGTCTTTTGACTATTTTCTAATTGATTTTTTTTTTCTGCAAGGGTTGGATCTTCTTTATGTATTCTAGATACAAATCCTTTGTTGGATATGTGGTTTGTGAACATTTTCTCCCAAGTTGTTAATTGCCTTTTCATCCTTTTCACATAGGTTTTCACATATTAGTTTTTCATTTAATAAGGCTAACCTTACCAATTTTCTTCCTTATAGGTAGTTGTTTTGTACCAAGACTAAGATCTTCTGCCTAGACCTAAATTGTGAATACCTTCTTTTATGATATGTTTGTAAAAATTGTTCTTTTTATAGTTTCCACATAAATCAGTGATCCATTTTAAGTAGATTTTTCTATAAAGAATGACTTTAGGTTATGTTTTGCTGTTTTTGTTTGTTGCCTGTAGATGTCCATTAGCTCCAGCACCATTTGTTGAAAGGTTAAAACCAACTCCTTTGATTTTCTTTTGCACTTAAAAAAAAAAAATCTGTGGGGCATACATGTGTGTTTTTTTTCAGGGTTTTCTGTTCTGTTCTAATGATCTACTGTTCTGTTCTAATGATCTACACCAATACCATGTGTATTTATTGCTGTATCTATATAGTAGGTCTTAATATTGAGGAGAGTGATTCTTCAAACATTCTTATTTTTCAAAATGGTTTTAGCTCTTCTATGGCTTAGCTGTCCATGTAAGTTTCAGAACAAGCTTGTCTATATTTACAAAAATCCATGCTGGGATTTTGACAAAACATTTATTAAGCCTATATATCAATTTTGAAAGAAGTGATCTTTAGGGAGATGTGTAGAGGTTGGGCCTTCCTGTTTATGAGCATGGTATAGCTCTGCATTTGTATAGTCTTTATTGGTTCCATTTGTCAACATTTTACAGTTTTTGGCATATAGAGCCATCATGTCTTTTGATAAGGCTATACCTAATATTTCACTTTATTTGGAATTATTGGAAGTTGAATTGTTAATTTGCTTTCCACTAGTACATTAATATATGGAAATGTGACTGCTTTTTGTGTTGATCATATGGTCTGTGACCTCACTGAACTCACTTATCAGTTCTAGCTGGGGCTGGTTTGTGTGCTCGTTTATTTTATTTTATTGGTGGATTTCTTGAGATTTTCTCCACAATCATGTTATCTATGAATAGGAAGTTTTATTTATTCTTTTTAATCTGTATTGCTTTTATTTATTTTCCTTATTGCAATGGCTAGAATTTCCAATACTACATTGAATAAAACTGGTGGTAGTGGACATCTTGGCTTTGCTCCCAGTCTTGAGGGAAAGCATTTCATCTTTCAACATTAAATATAATGTTAGCTATAGGGTTTTAGTAGGTGCCCTTTATTAGGTTATCAAGGTTCCCTTCTACTCCAGTTTTCTAAGAGTTTATATAATGAATGGGTATTGGATTTTGTCAAATGCTTCTTCTGCATCAATAATCATACAATTTTTCTACATTGGCCTGTTGAGATGCTGGATTACATAGATTCATTTTCTAGTGTTGTAGCGACTTTACATGTTTAGAATACATTCTACTTAGTGATGGTGTGTATAGTTTCTATACAATGATATTTAATTCCCTACTATTTTATTAAGAATTTTTCTCTGTAAGTTTATGAGAGGTATTGGTTTGTATATCTTTTTTTTTTTTTTGTACTGCCTGTCTGTTTTATATCAGGGTAATACTAGCCACATAAAATTAGAAAGTGTTCCTTTTTCTATTTTCTGAAAAAGATTATTTAATAGTGGTGATCATTCTTTGGATGTTTCATATATGTCTCCAATGAATCCATCTAGGCCTGAAAATTTGCCTTTTGGGAGTTTTTAAATCTCTATTTCAATTATATTTATGATAATAGGAATAATTGAGACTGTCTCTAATATTGAGCGAGTTGTGCTGTGATGGGTATTAAGGAGTTGTGGCATTTTACAGTCTGCAAGGAATTGCTCCATTTCTCCAAGTCGTTGAATTTGATTGTAAACTTGTTTATAGTATTCCCTAATTACTCTTTTAATAGCTGCAGGGTCTGCACTGATATCTACTGCTTCATTCCTGATATTGGTGATTTGTGTTTTATCTTTTTGTTTTAATCTTTATCAGTCTTACCAAATGTTAACCAGTTTTACTGATTTTTCAAAAGACCAATTTTGGCTACTTTCTGGTTTCAGTTTTATTGATTTCTACTCTTATATCTGTTATTTCCTAACTTCTTCTTGCTTTGGGTTTATTTTACTCATTTATTTCTAGATTTTTGAAGAGTAAGCAAGGGTTATTGACTTGAGTCATTTCTTTCTTAATGTGTACATGTATTGTCAGAAAAATTCTAACAAAACTAAAACACAAATTTTATTAATTGTATTTTCAGCTTCTTTAATTAAAATGAATTTTTAAAATCTCCTTTGACACTTCTTTTTTGATCCAGAGGTATTTATTACTGTGCTAAATTCCAAGCATTTGGAGATCTTTCTGTTATTGATTTTTAGTTTGACTGATTCCATTATGTTCAGGAAACATACTTTGTATAATTTTGATTCTTTTAAATCTGTTGAGGTTTGTTTTATGCCTCAAGATGTGGTCCATCTTAATGAACTTCCATGAGCATTTAAAACAAATGTGCATTCCTCTTTTTTAAATGTTTTATGTATGCCAATTAGATACTTTTTTTTTTTTTGGTGTGTAGTTCTTCAGTATCTTTACTGATTTTCTTTCTAGTAGATTCAGCAGTCTGAGAAAAGGATATTGAAATTCCAACACTAATTTTGGATTTGTCTATTTTTATTTTTGTCCTATCAGTTTTAAATGTATTATAAGGTCTATGGTTTGGTGCACATAGACTTATAATTGTTATGTCTTCCTGGTAGATTTGTTCTTTCATTATTATGTGATATGTCTTTCTGTCTCTAGTAATTTTCTCTGCTTTGAGGTTTATCTTGTTTAATAATCTAGCCACTTCTGCTCTTTAAAGAATAGATGCTTGCATGGCATATATTTTTCCACATTTTTGTTTTCAACCTATTTATATCACTGTATTTGAAATCAGTTTTTTATAGCCATCAGATTGTTGGGTTCTGTTCTTTCTTATCCAACATGCAAATCTTCATCATATAATTGATATATTTAGATGTTTTATATTTAAGATAATTGTTAATATATTAGGGCTTAAATTTTTCATCTTATTTTTGTTTTCTATTTGCTTCTTTTCCTCTCTTTCCTTCGTTTATCTTTTCTTAACTTGCTGGGAATGGCCAGCAGTCCCTGTACTGATGGATGAAAGATTACTCCAAACTTCACTGTGAAAGAGAGGAGAAGGCAAGCGGGTCAATGCTCAGAGGCGAGGACCCTCTGCTCTTCTTTGCTCCAGCTTTTATTGGTCCTTCAAGATAATCACAAATCCTTATCACTGTTTCTCAAGCACGGGATGTGTGACAAGGGGTCTTACTGAAACTGGGAGGATATGCTTACAGGAAAGATACGATATGCTAATTTTCATGGTCCACAAGTTCCGCTAAACATAGCCTAAGGGACAATGCCTACAATCTCTTAGATCGCAGGGTGACTGTTTGGGCTAGGAAAGTTTGTGGAAGGCAACTCCCTGAGGCATTCCAAGGGCAGAGTGGTCAGGCAGGCCTCAGCATTCCAAAGGCCTACGCCCTTCTCCAAAATCTTCCCTGCCCTCAGTGGCCTCTGTGTTACATTTTAGCAAGCCAGGTATTATGGCTGATTTCATGCTCTACCTAACCCCAACATTAACTTTTTATGGATTTTGAATATTTTTTAGGATTTCATCTTTATTTTTATAGTGCCTTTGAATATGTAATTTTGTATGGTTTTTCTTAGTAGCTGTGGTAAATATTATGATATGTAAATATAACTTGTAACAACCTCCTGGTATTGGTCTTTTATCACTGTGAAAGAAGTATAGAAACTTAACTTCCGCTTAGATTCCTTTACATCCCAACTTTATAGAGAACGAACTGAGCGTTGCTGGAGGGGAGTGGGCAAGTGATGGGGTAAATGAGTGATGGGGATTAAGAAGGGCATTTATTGCAATGAGCACTGAGTGCTATTAAATGTAAGTGATGAATCACTAAATTCTACTCCTGAATCTAATATTACACTGTATGTTAACTAACTAGAATTTAAATAAAAACTTGAAACAAAAATAAATAAATAATTAAAATACAATTCCCTTAAGTATTTTCTTTATATATCAAGCAGCACACCTGTGGTATAATTTTTGCTTCAATTTTCAACTCTTTTAATAAAACTAACAAGGAGGGCACCTGGGTGGCTCAGTCCATTAAGCATCTGCCTTTGGCTCAGGTCATGATCCCAGGATCCTGGAATTGAGCCCCACATTGGGCTCCCTGCTCAGTGGGGGAAACTGCTTCTCCGTCTCCTGCTCCCCCTGCTTGTGTACTCTCACTCATTCCCCCCCCAAATAAATAAATAAAATCTTAAAAAAAATACTAACAAGAATTAGAATATTGTATTTTATTTACCATTCTAATTATCTTCTTTTCTGAATTTCTAAATTTCTTCTTTTATTTTTTGTCTGGAGAATTTATTTTAGCCACTTATGGGCAGACTTGCTAGATATTGAAGAAGACACACGCAAAAAATGGAAATATATTCCATGCTGGATTGGAAGAATGAATATTGTTAACATTTCCATATTATCCAAAACAATCTACATATTTAATGTGCTCCCTATCAAAATTCCAATATCACTTTTCACAGAAATAAAACAAGCAGCCCTAAAATTTGTATGAAACCACAAAAGACTGAATACCCAAAGCAATCTTGAAAAAGAAGAGCAAGGTTGGAGGCAGTATACAACCTGATTTCAAACTGTATTACAAAGATATAGTAATCAAAATAGTATGGTATTGGCATAAAAACAGACAAATAGATCAATGGAACAGAATAGAGAGTTCAGAAATAAACCCACACATATATGGTCAATTGATTTATAACAAAGATATCAAGAATATACACTGGGAAAAGTCTCTTCAATAAATGGTGTTGGGAAAACTGGACAGCCACATGTAAAAGAATGAAACTGAACACTATCTTACATCGCATACAAAAATTAACTCAAAATGTATCAAGACTTGAATGTAAGACCTGAAACCATAGAACTGCTAGAAAAAATATAGGAGGTAAGCTCTTTGACATTAGTTTTGGCAATGATTTTTTGAATTTGAGACCAAAAACAAAGGCAATAGAAGCAAAAACTAGAAAGTGACACTACATTTAATAAGCTTTTTCACATTAAAGGAAACCATCAACAAAATAAAAAGGCAATATACAAAATAGAAGAAATTTGCAAATTGTATATCTGATAAGAAGTTAATATCTGAAATACATAAAGAACTTATACAGTTCAATTGCAAAAAACCCAAACAGTCTAATTAAAAAATGGGCAGGGTATCCAAATAGACATTCTCCCAAAAAATACATACAGATGGTCAATAGGTACATGAAATGGTGCTCAACATCACTAATAATCAAGAATATGTAAATCAAAACCACAATATCACCTCACATCTATGAGAATGGCTATTATAAATAAAAGACAAGAAACAATAAGTGTTGTCAAGGATGTAGAAAAAAGGGAACACTTGTGCACTGTTGGTGGGAATGTAAGTTGGTACAGTCACTAAAGAAAACTTTATGGAGAGTCCTCAAAAAAAAAAAATAGAACTACCATATGGTCATACCAATTCCACTTCTGGGTATTTATCCGAAGAAAATGAAAACATTAATTCAAAAAGACATATGCATTCCTATGTTCATTGCGGCATTATTTTCAATAGACAAGATAGAGAATTAATGTAAGTGTCCATCAGTAGATGAATGGATAAAGAAGAAGTGGCATATATAAATGATGAAATATTATTCACCCATAAAGAAGAATGAAATCTTGTCATTTGAGGGAACATGGATGAACATAGACGGCACTATGCTAAGTGAAGCATGAAATAAGTTGACATAAAATAAGTTAGAGAATGACAAGTACCATATAATATCAGTTTTATATGGAATTTAAAACAAATAAAACCAAACTCATGGATAGAGAACAAATTGGTGGTTGCTGAAGACCGGGCAGGGAGGTGTGGGTGAAGTGGGTAAAGAGGGTTAAAATGTACAAATTTCCAACTAATAGAATAAGTAAGTCGTGGGGCTGTAATGTACGACATGGTGAATATAGTTAATAGTACTGTATTATGTATTTGAAAGTTGCTAAGAAAGTAGATCTTAAAAGTTCTCGTCACTAGAAAAAAATTATAGCAATGTATGGTGATGATGTTAACTAGACTTATGATCATTTTGCAATATATACAAATATTGAATCATTAAGTTGTACACCTGAGTTCAATATAATGTCATATGTCAATTGTATCTTTAAAAAGGGGCAGACTTGCTAACAACAATTTATTCTTGTTTTCTTTTGTTGAAAACATTTTTATTTCTTTTTTTTTTTTAATGATTTTTTATTATATTATGTTAGTCACCATACAGTACATCCCCGGTTTCCAGCATAAGGCTCGAAGATTCATTAGTTGTGTGTAACACCCAGTGCACCATGCAATACGTGCCCTCCTTACTACCCATCACCGGTCTATCCCCCACCCCCCTCCCCTCTGAGGCCCTCAGTTTGTTTCTCATAGTCCATAGTCTCTCATGTTTCATTCCCCCTTCTGATTACCCCCCCTTTCTTTATCCCTTTCTCCCCCTACTGATCATCCTAGTTCTTATGTTCCATAGATGAGAGAAATCATATGATAGTTGTCTTTCTCTGCTTGACTTATTTCACTTAGCATTATCTCCTCCAGTGCCGTCCATGTTGCAGCAAAAGTTGAGAATTCGTTCTTTCTGATAGCTGAGTAATATTCCATTGTATATATGGACCACAGCTTCTTAATCCAGTCATCTGTTGAAGGGCATCTCGGCAAATGAATTTATGGGACTTCATCAAGATTAAAAGTTTCTGCACAGCCAAGGAAACATTTTTATTTCTTAATCATTCCTGAAGTATGTTTTCACATTATATATAATTTGTGATGGACAGTTCTTTTCTCTCAGTACCTGAAAAAATGTTATGTTATATGAGAAATTCATTCTCATTCAAAATAGCTTCTCATTCAAACAGACAATGAATTTCCCAAATAACTAATGTGTCATTTCTCTCTATCTGTTGCCCCCAACTCCCTACCCTTCTGACACCAGGAAAAGGGAGGAGGGGAATGGAATGCCAACTAGTTCTGCCTCTCAGTACCTCATTCTGCCTCATTGATGCCAGGTGTGAATGGAGGCTCATTAAATCACTTGATCTCACTGATACAGAAGAGGGGAGAACCCTACTTCCCACTACTTTGTTCAGTCTGTCCTTTGCCATGTTGGTATGGAGGTTCAGCCTCTTAATGGGCCTCGATGACATCAGAGGTAAGAGGAAGTGATGTGCTTATTACCTCTGATGTGCAGCATCTTGTTTGATGTTAGGTGGGTGTAAACGCTGAGTTCCCCATAAGCTCTACTAATTCCGTGTATGTGCAGGGGACAAGGGTGAAAACTTCTGGAGACAGCCTCATTAAATCTCACCATTTCTAGGTAGAAATGAAGGATCAGAGCACCACCTAGTTCTGATAGCTAAGGGATGGAAAATCAATTGTCCACTACGTCCTGTAAAAATCATCTGGCTGGGAAATTGGAGCATCTCTTGCTTCTGTGACAAAGAGGGATTATTTGAAAGATCAACTCCCCGCTTGGATCCCTGAACTCCTAGGGGAGGCGATGCAGTTTTTCTGTTGGTGTTGGCTAGAATAAAGCAGGTGTTGCCAAAAGATTTTCTGTTGTTAGGGTCTGGGGAGAAGATTTTTCTTGGAGCTTCTTTTGTCTATGCCTGTTGGTGGTTTTATGTTGGAGACTATTGCAACACCCTGTCTGGGATACATGGGAGCCATTAACAAAATCCAGTAAAATCCAATAAAAAATCCTGCAAGAAAAGTTCCAGGATCCTCTCCATGGCCCAATTTCTTCTCCCCACCTTTCAGAGACTCCCTATGCTTGTTGATGGGCTGTTTTAATTGTAAAAGCTAAAGATTTTTTAATTGTAAAAGGTAGAACATGGGAGGAATGGGACTCCGCCATCTTGATGGACTCCAATACCATTGTTTTATTGTTAATTCTAAATTGTTTTAGGTTCCCCCACTTCTGATATCCTTCCTCAGTCTTATTTTTTAGTCTCCCATTGACATGCACATGAATCAACAAACAGATTTACATGCTTCAAATACATTTTCATATTGATGGATATCTTAAAATATATACCTGCATTCTGTGTGTTTTGTGTGCGTGTTTAGTACATTTATATTAATGATAATGTGTTAAGTATATCATTGGGCTTTTAGTTTACTCATTCACAATTTTGAAAATATATCCCAAGTTGTATGAATGGATGTACTAAAATTCTTTGATCATTGTGTAACATAGCACAAGAGGAAAAATGTGCTTCATTTATACCTTTAAAAATTGATATTTAATGTTTTTGATTTTTTTCCAATTTGAATAATGTCACAACAAATATCCTTATAAGTATGCCCTTGAGAATTATTTTGAGTATGTTTCTGGATACGGAAGTGAAATTACTGTGCTGTGGGACATGTATATATGCAATTTTATAGGATACTGCTACATTTTTCTTCAAAGGATGCCTAGTTACACTCTGGTCATGTGCTATTACCAGACTTTTTGGTTTGTGCTTAATTTTAATAATCTAATGGCTGTGTCCTTTTTAAAATTTGCATTTTTTTCTGATTTCTGGTGGATGGAGCAACATTTTATCCACAAATCATTAAGTTTTATTGGTCTGTGCAACTCCTTTATATATAACTTTCCCATTTTCCATTTGATGTGAGAGGTTTTTTTGTTTGTTTAGTTATTGGTTTGTAGGAGTTTTTTTGTGTTTAAATATAATCTGGGTACACGAATTTAGTACATTTCCCCCGGGTCTATTATCTGCTTTATATTCTTTTTTTTTTTTTTAAGATTTTATTTATTTATTTGACAGAGACAGAGACAGCCAGCGAGAGAGGGAACACAAGCAGGGGGAGTGGGAGAGGAAGAAGCAGGCTCACAGTGGAGGAGCCTGATGTGGGGCTCAATCCCAGAACGCTGGGATCACGCCCTGAGCCGAAGGCAGACGCTCAACCGCTGTGCCACCCAGGCGCCCCTCTGCTTTATATTCTTGCTTATAATACCTCCTTCTTTAAATGTCTTTGTCTTCTCTTTATATTTTGTATAGGTTTTTATGGAAGTACAAAATATTGCATACAAAGGGTAAAGTGTGTATATATTAAGTGTATTTCTCTGTAACTTTGCCCATCTGTGTAACGAAAACACAGATCGAGACGTTCAAACATGAGCATCCTTGAGTTGCTTGAGTGTCCCATCCCACAGGGTAGCCCTTACACTCTTTGAAACATAGCTCATTTTGTTTGTTTCAAGTTTTTATTTAAGTTCTAGTTAGTTAATATATAGTGGATTATTGGTTTCAAGAGTGGAATTCAGTGATTCATCACATCTATACAACACCCAGTGCTCATCGCAGCAAGTGTCCTCTTTAATACCCATCACGCATCTGGGCCATTGCCTGACCACCTCCCTTCATCACCCCTCCATTTGTTCTCATAGAGGGTATTAGCTAAGCAAAGTAAGTAGGTCAAAGAAAGACAAATTCCATAGGATTTCACTCATATGTGAAATTTAAGAAACAAAGCAGATGAACATAGGGGAAAGAAAGAGTAAAAGAGAGAGAGAGGCAAACTATGAAACATAGTCTAGTTTTACCTGTTTGAACATTTCACAAAGTGACTCATGCTGCATGCACTCTCTCTTTCTATCATTGCTTTCATTCTTTTTCTTTGAGATTCATGTCTGTTTTCTCATATAGATTCAGGTCATTATTTTTCCATTGTCATATAGTTTTTACTGTATGAATACAGTACAGCTACTATTCATATTACTATTAATATTTTGTTAAAAGTTTTGGTGATTTTTAATATTGTTTCTCAAAGTTTCTTGGACATACTTTTCCAAAGTGATATTACACACTCCACTATCAGTGTATCAGAGTCTGTGTGTGTGTGTAAATATTCCAAGTGTTCTAATGTTCTCACTATCATATCTTGAAATAAATCCTACCTCTTAAAGCTTTTTTTTTTCTATAACTTTGCTATATTTGGTTTAGTAAGATTTTTGTTTAGGATATCTGCATCTACATTCATAAGGGAATATATTAAATATATACATTATATGTATATATAGTAAATATATTGCCTAGTACATTTCTTGCTTGATTTTGTTGTCAAGTTAATAACTTCACAAAGTATTTTATTGAGTCTCATTTCTCTATTCTGTTTCTAGCCCTTGAATGTTAGGCAGAATTAACATAAAATATTTTGGGACAAGTTTATATTTTGAATTATCTTAGTAAGGAGTTTCAACTATTAATTCTCTTTATTTAATGAATAAGAAATATTGAATTTATCTTTCCCTATCTTTTTCTAGAAAATAGTCCATTTTATCTAAGTTTTTAAAATTTAAGGTATGAATCTCTTAGGGAAAATATCTTAAATGGAGATATGATAGAGCCCTTAAATAAATAGATGTTCTAGAATAGAAGAGCATTGGTTTGCATGGGGTGGAAATGTGATTTCACATTATTCATAGACTGATATTGGAGTTTATTAATGGAGATTTGAATTTATAATTGTCATTTACCAATACCATTTCTAAAACACATGGCAGACTAGCACTCTTGTGATTTATAGATTTGAATGTTTTGTTTCCGCAAGCTAAATATAAGTTGATATTTGATCAAAGTGTATCTGGGGTTGCAATTAGATCTGTGTGGAAAATGAGAGAATTATGCAGATATAAATAAGAGCATTTCAATCTGAATAAAATTATAAAGGCATGTTTGCATTGATAAATCATAATCATTTCTAGCATTTGACATGCTGTAGTTATCCCTTACTGGGCTGCTATCCCAAATAGGCATTCTTAGGAAAAGTAAGAATGTTTATTTCCTGAACACACACAGAGGGGAGAAAAGGCAGAAAGAAAAGTCAGTGATCTAAGACATTATTTAAGAAAAATAACATTAGAGTGTTGTGATGAAAGTTAAAATTCTGCCTGTGAAAAATACTAAGTAAAGAAATACCGAAAATGAGAAAGTTCTTCCTCAATGAGAGGAAGAAGAACCTAGGCTATCTGTGACCTTTTGAGTCTTTTTTTCTCATTTGAAAAATAATAATTTATGCTAAAAGATTTTTTTTTATTTTAAATGTTGAAATTCTGTGACTATGAAATTATACTGAATCTAAAATATTTAAGATCAAAATATACTGGGACTTTGTAGAGGATTTTGCATTTGTAGAAGAAAGAAACGAGTCTTAACACACAGAATTTCATGAAATAGGAGCTAGGGACACCAGCTGATAAACCATAGAACACTATAAAACGTTTGGGCTGTGACTCACCTGGGTGGCTCAGTTGGTTAAGCATATGACTTGGGCTCAGGTCATGATCTCAGGGTCCTCATGCTCTCTCTCTCTCAAGTAAATAAAAAAATAACTGGGCTGCACAATGTGACCTACTATCATATATCAAGTTCAGATTAACCTATCTGCCACTAATTGGTTCCCTGGTTACGTTAAAAAAAAGTTTTAATGTTTAGCCTGGAAGCAATACCAGTTAAAAAACAATCCAGAGCATATCCTAAAATTGTATAACCTCACTGTTTATTACGTGCTCCCAATGTCTTTCATTCTTCCTTTCCTGACATTATCTTTCCTAACTGAATTGTTGAATGCTCTGTCTTACAGTGTTGCACATCACGTAAGCTGTGAATCCAGCTACGGCCACACACAAAAATGAGCAAAGCCCCACCTCTGCCATCCATGCATAATTAGCAAATTGCTGTGATGTTCAAGTCACTCCTATTTCATTTCTTAACTTATCTCATCCCAATTTGTAGTCCCTAAGTTTGTTTGAAGCTTTTAAGACACCTCTTTTAGTTATTGAGGTAATAACCAGATCAACAAGAAATCAGTGAGAATATGGGAGATTTGCAAATAACCTTAAATGACTTGACATAACGGTCATTTTTAGAATGCACATCAAACACTGCTTAATGCATATGCTTTTCAAATGCATGTGCAACATTCATAAAAACAGACCACATTTTGGGTTATAAACAATCAGAAAATATTGAAATCATTCAAGTACTTCCTCTAATTTTAGAGAAATTAAAGCAGAAATCAATAATGAAAAGTTAATGAGAAAATGCCCAAATATGTGGAAACTAAGCAACAAACATACGGTAATCTGAGCCTAAGAAGAAGAAGAGAAATTAGATAATATTTTGAATGTATATAGAAATAGAAATATGACATAATGGAATTTTGAAGGGAAGCCAAAAGATTTGGCAAAAAAGTAATTAATACCTACAAAAACACATATTAGAAAAATGGAAAGCTTAAAATCAACCTAGTTTTAACTAGGAAGTTAGAAAAATAACAGTAAAATCACTTTAAAAGACTGGAAAGAAGAAAATAATAAAGACATGAATTAGAAATCAATGAAGTCTAATTTCTACTGCTGGCCATGCTACTGACCTTTCATCAAAAAGAAATAGAAAACTGGGTGCTATACATGAAACAGCAATTTTCAGGCATTAGGATACATGTGGCATAGGATTATGATTACAAAATAAAAGGCAATCAAATGAGGTCATATTTATGATATACTTGGATGTTTTGTTAAGTACATTCTGGACAGCAAAGGGGGAGACAGAACCAAGGAGAGCACTTTACTATTGCACAATTGAGTAAAAACAGATTGGAGTTTAGGGATGACAAGTCAGCTGGAATTTATAGGGAATAATATGGGAGAGGAGAGAGCTATACTGAGAAACTTCTCCAGAAACCTGCAGGAAAGCTCCCTTGAATCTGTTACTAAAGAATTCTCTGCAGATATGTTGTGTGAAATCCAGCAGGCCAGGAAAAGTACCTCTGAGCAGCTGTAAGCTAAAGAATTCCCAGAGTTTTCTAGGCCTGAGAGAATAGTGAGTTCCAATCAACCAGAAATGAGGGGCCTCATGAAATGACCAGGCCATACATTAGAGGACTCAGATAGCTCATTCCTCAGTAGGAGGGCTAGACTACCCTAGAGTAAAGGCTACTTTACACCTGCCCTAACAAAGCTTAAAAACAAAGGTTACAGTTATTGAGTTGATTTGTAAGTTAGTTAATTTCCTGCCAAAACAAAAATACTCAACAAATTTATAGTTACAATCTTCAGCATTAATACAAATTACTAAGCATTAAAGGAAACAGGAACACATGACTCATAACCAAGAGAAAAATCAACCAATGGAAACACATGCAGAGAGGACAGCACTGATGGATTGGCAAACAACACTTCTAGAAGAACTAGTATAAATATACATAAGGGTTTAGAGAAAAAAATAATATATTGAAAAGGCAAGTAGAACATTTGAAAACATCCATCACAAATAAAAATGCAATCTCTCAAGTGAAAAAATGTATTTGATAAAATTAATAGCAGATTAGACATTGCATAAAAAAATTTGAGTTTGAAGATGTACAATGGAAAATATCCAAGTTGAATCACAAAGAGTAAAATGACTAAAAAATTAAACAGTTACCAGTGATCCCATGTTCAGGCAATTAAATACATATAAAATTTGAGACACAGTGGGAGTGTTAGAAAAATACACTTGAAACATTAACAATTTTTACCAAATTTGATGAAAACTAGAAATCCACAATTCAATGATCACCAAATGGATTAAATACAAAGATAAACAGATCAAAGTATATCATAATCAAATTGTGTAAAAACAACTGAAGTCAATGAAAAAAGAAACATAATACAGAGAGCAAAAAATAAGAATAAACAACATTCTTATAAGAAGCAAAGCAATCTAGAATATTATGGAACCATATATGTAAAGTGCTGACAAAAAAGGCTTGCTACCTCAAAATTCAATATGACAGAACATATCCTTCAAAAATAAAAGTGAAATAAGGACATTTGTATTCAAACAAAAGTTTAGAAGAATCAGTAGTAGATCTGAACTACAAGAAATGAAACAAGAATTTCTTCAGGGGTGGGGCACCTGGGGGGCTCAGGCAGTTAAAGCAGCCAACTCTTGATTTGGCTCAGGTCATGATCTCAGTATTCTAAGATTGAGCCCTGCATCAAGATCCCTGTTCAATGGGTTGTCTGCTTCTCCATCTCTCTCTTCCTCTGTCCCTCCCACCCACTCATGCTCTCTATCGCCTCTCTCTCTCTCATATAAATAAATAAAAATCTTTAAAAAAAAAAAGCCAAGTGCCATTTCTTTTAATAAACAAAACGTGACAAAAGCCAACAAGACAGTATTGTATATCCTCAAAATTATATATATGGTTGTCTCCCCTTATCCATTGGGGTACATTCCAGGGCCTCCAGTGGATGCCTGAAATTGCAGATAGTACCAAATCCTACATATATTATGTTTTTTCCTACCATGCATACCTATTGAAAAGTTTAATTTATAAATTAGGCACAGTGAGAGATTAACAACAACTAATAATAAAATGGGACAAGTATAACAATATACTGTGATAAAAAGTATGTATATGTCTTACTCTCTCAAAGTGTCTTATTGTACACTGAGAGTACACTCAGCCTTACTCTTCTGGTGATGATGTGAGATGATTAAATAAATGCCTACATGGTGAGATGAAATGAGGTGAATGACGTAGGCATTGTGACATAGCATTAGACTACGACTGACTTTCTGACCCTATGTGAGAAGGAGGGTCACATGCTTCTAGACCACAGTTGAGTTCAGGTTACTGAAACCACAGAAGGCAATGCTGTAGGTAAGGGGGGACTACTGTGTATACACACACACACACACACACATATATGTATATATACACATACACACATGTAAATATATATATAAATATATACATATATATGTAAATGTATATGTAAACATATATATTTATAAATATATACATAAACATATATGGACAATATGTATAATATATTTATATAAAATATATACATAGTATATCAAAATATGTAATACATATAAATATACAATATACTATATATAATATATATATACACACACACATACTTGACTTCGGGATGTTTGTGTTTCCATAAACACTGCAGGTATGAATTTCTGAACATTAATAAAGAAGCAGCAGCAGCTGGATAATAATGTTTCCCTGAAAGTGTTGCATATTAAAACATTTTCCCTAATTTTGAACTGTATCTGTCTTGCAAAACCACTGGCTCTGCTACAATAAGAGAAATTAAGAACCAGAGCATGTTTGGTTCTTAAAGACTCTGACCTCCATAAATAAAAGCCTCTGCCTAGGGAGGAGAAGCGAAGTATTGAAGTATGATTATTCTGGACAAAAGAGGGTAAAACAGGAATTCAATACACTGGCTTAATTACCAGCATCTACACTGATTATTTCCCTCTCAGCCAACTCTGCCTCATTTCCTCCTGTCTACTGTGATTTTCAGGGACATTACCTTGGGAATGGATGAAGCAAAGGAGGTGGTGTAGATGGTGCTGAGAGAGTGAGGTAGGCCGTGGGTCTAGGACATACAGGTCACTGCACTGGTGAGAGTTTTATTTGCAGAAAGGGAATCCATTCTACTGAGCAGAAAGAGATTAATTAGGACACAAAGAGAGAGGGCTGAAAAACAGATTCTAACCTCACAGAAATAGTGTTAAAATCCACCACATGACACAGATTCCAAAGAAGCTGATTTTTCTACCACCTGAGGAGACTGTCGATCAGGAAGACACTGACTTTGGAAGCCACCTGCCAAATCTAAAACAATGCTACCTTGGCTGGCCATGATCCATGCAAAAAAAAAAAAAAAAAAAAAGGCAGCCACATGCTGTGATCTCCTTCTAGTAGCTCAGTTTCAAATTATAGACTTGGGCTTATGCATCCCAAAACAAATCCGGGCCCCTGGCCACAAGAGAATCATTAGGAATCTTGACTGCAGTTTTTAGCTTTAAAATTTGTCTTGAAAAGAATCCTAGAAAGCACTTGAACTCAATGTTTAATGAAGCAATTTAAACCCACTGGAAGCATCACCAAGGAATTCAACAATAAAAGTTAAGTTTGCCACAATTTTAGGGTCCATATATGTATTTGCTAAGGCAGACTGTAGTAGCACACAAAGGAAGTAGTTCCATGCAACGGAAGTTATTTTTAGATTATGTAATAGACATTAGAGGCTAACTTGGCAACAGGTATTAAGGACTATGGGTACCTTAGTTCTGATAGAGACCTAAACATGTTGGTCTGTAAACAATAGCTCAATATAATAGTAGATGTTTTACTTATTTTAACAGATCAGGATAGTTCCAGATTTATAGGAACTCTGCAATTTCCCATATGGTGTGTCCTCTGGTCTTGTGTGTTAGTTCCATCTCAGCCCAACTGAAGAGGGAAAGAGATGGAGAAGCACATGTTGGAAAGATTTATGGGCTGGAAAGTCATGGGAGGGGCAGAGCAGTTTTGCTCACAGAGTATTGCTTAGAAATCACTGATTTGGCCACACTAACTGCAAGGGAGATTGGCACATTTGGTTTAGCAATGTGTGCAGAAAAAAAATGGAAATGGATTTCGATAAAGCTAGTAATCTCTGCCAAAATACAAAGAAGGATTTGTGCAGTTGGCCATTTCAAGCACAGTTTAGCGGACATGAAGTAAATAGCTTAGGAAAGGCTGGAAATGCATAATTAGTAGGAAATATATGACTATAAATAAATTTATAGATGAACCCAACAAAGAATAGGGCTTACTACAAATGCTATTATCAGCTGGAATTATGAAGCACTTAAAACTTACGTAAACTATTAAAGACTTAATCACAAGTCATACAATTAAAAATCCACGATTACTAATGCTACAATGAAATTTATAAAACCCTACTCAGGGTTTTGTTTGAGCCTAAGGACTGTTTTCAGATGAATCTGTTTGGGTTGACTCTTGTTGGGTGAGGAGCCTAAGAAGAAGAGAAATGGCAGGCAGCTGGAGAAATGGCAGGCAGGACCCTGAGATCATGACCTGAGCTGAAATCAAGAGTCGGACACTCAACCAACAGCCACACAGGTATGCCTAAAAGTTCTCTTAAAGAAATACAGACTCTAAGAAGCACTGGGGGAAAAAAGTGGATTATATCCACTGCAGAAGCATTCCATACAATGATAAATTAAATGTAGATTGGGGTCAACATTTGAAAAGAAAAACTCTGCAGGAATTTTCTAAGATAATTCCACTACAAAAATTTATCTTATAGACATATCTATATATGCATAAAAGATGACAAGAGATTTTCATTACATCATCATTAATAGCAATAACTATAAACAAGCTAAAATGTACAACCATATGGCACTAGCTCAAAAGATTACGGTAATGATGCAATGGAATTCTATGCAATAATAACAATTATATAACAAAATTACATCTATATGCGCTAATGTGGAAAGGTACAGAATACTGTTCACACAGGGTTCCGTCATGTATCTATATATGCAAATATATCCAAATATATGCATGAGAACTATGGAGACAGTAAAAATATCAGTGGGTGCAGGGGTGCGGGGATGGGCAGGGTTGAATAGGTGAGGTGCAGAGGATTTTTAGGGCACTGAAAATACTCTGTATGATGTAACAATGTGTGATATCATAATGATATAATGACAAAATGATAGATGTCATTATACATTTGTCCAAAATCATAGAATGTATAACTCCAAGAGTGAGCCAAAAGGTCAACTATGGACTCTGTGATCATGATGTGTCCAAGCAGGTTAATTGATTGAACAAATGTACCACAGTGGCAGAGGATACTGATAATGGGGAAGGCCATGCCCATGGGGAGTTAGAGGGTTTATGGGAAGTTTTTGTACCTTCTTTTCAGTGGTGCCCTGACCCTTAAACTGCTCCAAAATATTAAATCTTAATAAAAACTAAAAATGTACATATATTAAATTTAAAATGCTAAGTGAAAAACAGATTTTGGTGTATTCACCTGTAAAATGTGTGGAACTGTCTTGGGATTGCCTTGAAATGTGTTCTTTGAAACATTGCTTTTCTTCTTTCCTTTTTTCCCCCCCTTTTAGAGAGAGAGAGAGAGAGAGAGAACACGGGGTGGGAAGGGGTGGAGGGAGAGAGAGAGAGAGAGAGAAACTGAAGCAGTCTCCATGCCCAGGGCAGAGCTCCACATGGGGCTCATTCTCATGACTCCAAATTAAAATCAAGAGTTGGATGCTTAACCGACTGAGCCACCCAGGCACCCCTGTTTTTCCATATTTCCTAATGGAAATTGCTATATACAATTAACTCTCTCTTCTTTCATTGTCACTTTTGGTAAGCTGTATTTTCATGAGAAAATGTATTTTCACAGAATTGTGTAAACTAGTCCCTTGTGATTCTTAACATTTCCTGTTTGTGTTTTTTTCTTTTCTCTTTGTGTTTATTTCTATATCAAAATTTCTTAGTGCATATTTCCGACTACTTAATTTGTCATTTTGCTTATGATTTATTACTTTTACTAGTTTTTTAAGAACCAAAGCATTTATTTGTTCTATTATACAGTTATTCTGTGTTTAAGTTTACTAAATTTTTCTTTAACTTGTATTAATTTCTTTTTGGTATCATTAGTTTTAGTTTTATATTTTTCTTCACTTTTTTAGTTTGATTCTTAACTTATCAATTTTCATGTTCTTATTAATGACTATTTCATGCTACAACTTTTCTTCAGGTACTGTTGTAGTTGCGCTCCATAGGTTTTTCTATGCAATATTTTCATTATCATCGTTTCCTTAAAATACCTTTTTGATTTAAAACATTATTAGCTCTATATTTTAATCATCCAAGTCAAGGAAACTTTTTTGTTTTCCATTATTTTATTTCCATTGTGGTCAGAGAATATTGTTACATTATTTATACTATTGGGATTTATTAAGGTTTCTTTTTGACTTGATATATTATTAGTTTATATAAATATTCCTTGGAATCTTGAAGCAAAGTCTTGTTTTCTCTTATCAGAATAAGATGTTCTGGGGCACCTGGGTGGCACAGTGGTTAAGCATCTGCCTTCGGCTCAGGGCATGATCCTGGTGTTACGGAGTCGAGCCCCACATCAGGCTCCTCCGCTATGAGCCTGCTTCTTCCTCTCCCACTCCCCATGCTTGTGTTCCCTCTCTCGCTGGCTGTCTCTGTCAAATAAATAAATAAAATCTTAAAAAAAAAAAAAAGAACAAGATGTTCTATATAAACCCATTACACTGCACTCTTTTTTGCTTTGGATCTTCAATAGTCTTCTTTTTTTTTCCCTCTGCTTGATTTAACTTGACCCCAGAAGGGTTACGAAAATTTAAAACTTGTGTTACTACTATCAGTTTCTTCTTGAATCTCCTATAATGTGTTTCTTACACAGCTGCTCATTTGTTGCATAGATATTTCTAATAGTTGTATCTTTCTCTTGAATCAAGTCTTTTGGTGCTATCAAATATCCATTTTAGATACTTTGCTGTGAATATGCTAGTAACTCAGTATTTATGTTTCATTTAAATATTGCCTTTATATATTGCCTTGTTCACCATTGCTTAACTTATAATTTTTGCTTTTTTAATTATTTTGTTTTAGCGTGTCTGCCAAAGAATTCAGTTTTGCTCTTTGATCTAATCTTAGAATCTTCATATTTTAATTTGTAAATGCAATGGACTGAATGTTGTGTGCTCCCCCCCCCCCCCCGCCATACCTATGTTGAAGCCTTAACCCCCAACGTGATGGTATTAGCAAGTAGAGGCTTTGGAAGGTAACTAGGTTTAGATGAAGTCATGAGGATGGAATCCCCATGATGGGATTAGTGCCTTTTAGGCAAAGAAATACCAGAGCCTTCCCTCTCTTCTCTGTGAAGATACAAGCAGAAGGCAGTCATCTGCAAGCCAGGAAGAGAGCCCTCACTAGGAGCCAAAATTGGCCAACATCTTGATGTTGGACTTCCCAGCTTCCAAACTGTGAGAAATAAATAATTATTTATTTAGATATTTACTACTCAGTAAATATTTTAGTAAATATGTAGTATTTTGTTATAGCAGCTTGAGCAGACCAAGACAGTAAATTAACAATATTTACTTTTATTATATTTACTGATATGACAAATGCGTTTGCTGTTAGTTGTCATATTACTTTATTTTTTCAGTATATATGTGTATGTGTGTACATGCATGTACATATAATGCATCAAAATATAAATATTTCCCATTTAGTCTCTTTTTTAAAATTTGTAATCTGTTCTAGTGATAATTTATATGCAGATTTTTACATTTATTTCATTATTTCTCTGTTTAGCTAATATCCTTACATCATTAACTTTTCCCCTTTCAATCCTGTTATTTCATTACCTAATTTAGGAAGACAGTTCCTTCTCTTTGAAGTTTAGTTTTTTATTCTTAATTATGCTTACTACTTGATTTGTCAGTTTTAAATATCATTGAACATTTACCCTTTCTCCAATGAACAACCTTCTTCTGCTATCCACTGATTCTGTCATTGTTGGACCATATAACATTTTTCTTTAACTGTTAGTTAAGTTCCTTTATGTATTTTACACTTCCACAATTCAGTAGAATCAGCATAAAGTAAATGTCAATAAAATTAGACATGCTGTGTGGCCACTAAATCCATCTGAGCCTCAATTTCCTCAGTAGTCAGATGGAGCACTCAGCTCCATTAACGTGTTGACATGAGGATTAAGTGAGGCTTCTGGAGAAGAAAATGCTCCAAAATTTAGCAGGCTAAACAAATCTTCATTCCTCATTCATTCTAAATTACTGACTATAAGCCCTAGTAGACTGACTTTACAAGGATTTATTCCTTAACAGCATAAATTTTGGCATATAAACAAAAGTGATTGAATATATATTTATTCAAATTTGTGATGTAATATATCACAGTCAAATATTTTCCTGTCAATAATATTCTTGTTTGTCATAACACAGCATATATGTTACCACATTTTTAAAAAAACCCAGCTAAGCGAAATAAGTCAATCAGAGAAACACAATTATCATACGGTTTCGCTCATATGTAGAATATAAGGAATAGTGCAGAGGACAATAGGGGAAGGGAGGGAAAACTGAATGGGAAGAAATCAGAGAGGGACACAAACCATATGAGACTCTTGACTCCAGGAAACAAACTGAGGGTTGAGAAAAGGGAGGTGGGTGGGGGATGGGATAACTGGGTGATGGGAATTAAAGAGGGCACCTGATATGATGAGCACTGGGTGCTATATTCAACTAAAGAATCATTGAACGTTTTCTCAAAAAATAATACTTCGGCTAATTGAATTTAAATTTAAAAAAATTAAAAAAAATAAAAACCCACTTACATGAGAATATCTTTGAGGAATATTTCAGAGTTATAGGTACCAAGGTAATCATTAAGTTCACAAAGATGCTATCACACTGTTTCCTCTGTATTATTGATTGTTCTGTTATGCAATGTATCTTTTATTAAATTTAATAAATTCTGATTCATTGAAGTCAAATATCATTCTAACTTTTCTTGATCTATTTTGCTACTCCTGGCTTAGCTTTTATTCTAATTCAAAGTCTTGTATCTTCTTAAAGTGGAGTAAGAGCCTTTTCCAATATCAGGTTAAAAGATCACTAAATGAAAAGTAACTCACAGAACAATCTTATGGACAATGATAAAGTCTTCCTTTGTAAGTCACATTATCATTGTCTTGTAATAGAAGGCTTATGCAGCACTGCCTGTTTCCATGTTGTTTGTGTTTCCTCCCAGTAGGAAGAGAATATTTCTTCTCCATTGTCTTGTCACATGACTTATTTGGACCAATAGAAATGTTCCTGGAAGATGGTGTTTATCAATCAGAGCAAAAACTAAGAGATATGTCTTCCCTTTTCCCTCTGCCTGACAAAAGCAAGACCCAAATAGGGGCTCCTCCTACAGCTTGGGACCTGTCCTGGTGGGATGTTGCCATGATAGCTGATGCACCACCACCTCTACATAATATGAACAAGAAATAAATGTTTGTTGTGAATCACTGAGATGGATCAGAAAACCGGGTATAGCTCCTATAAATGTAGAGCGTCGGCGGTCTATGCAGTGCTTAAATTCCTTTCTATCTAGGAACTGAGTGTTAGTCCTTGTAACAAAGCCACACTGGGAATTTGGTATCACTTTATGTGTTTTCCTCAAGTCACACATTGAGAAAGTCCCCCATCTGGCCTATAATCATTCATAAAAAGTATACTTTCCTTGTCTCTATACACTCTGAATCTGGAGATGACTCTAAATGCAGCCACTTCTGACCTTCTACCATGTTCTATGTTAGCTCCACCATTTTGACTTCTTGTGTCTTTAGAGGTACACAAACTTGAAGATCTTAGAGCCATGCTCTTGCTGGCATGAGGTGAAGGAAGTAATAATTCCACCATTCTTTCTTACGAGCAGACTTAGTCTGACAAATACACTTTCAAAAAAAACCTCTTCAAAATATCCTCCATCTCTTTCCATTCTGACCTATTTTTATATCCTTTATCATGTTGAAGAGTCCAAGGCTCATGGAACCAGTTCCTGAAATATTCCCTTGTAATTTCTGCATATAGCAAACTCTCTCAAACTCATTTTGGGAATGAATAGCTATCATACTGACACTTCAGTTGCAACCAATGCAGGGGAGAGTCCTGCCTTAAAATCTATTTTATGTGAATAGGAAATGATGATGCACTTCATTTCCAAACTGAGATATGGTCAACATTTTTAATTTGAATTTTGATCCACCAATTTTAGTTAGAAAATATCTACAAGCATCCAAATAAGAAAATCTTCCAGGGGCGCCTGGGTGGCACAGCGGTTAAGCATCTGCCTTAGGCTCAGGGAGTGATCCCGGCATTCTGGGATCGAGCCCCACATCAGGCTCCTCCGCTATAAGCCTGCTTCTTCCTCTCCCACTCCCCCTGCTTGTGTTCCCTCTCTCACTGGCTGTCTCTATCTCTGTCGAATAAATAAATAAAATCTTAAAAAAAAAAAAAAGAAAATCTTCCAGAATAATTTATCCAGGATTTATCATAGTAATTTTTAAAAAATATTTGGAATTTGAAGCAATTTATTTTTATTTAACCATATGCAGCTTAAAAGTTTACCAAAACTACCAAGCTATGTATGAGCACAGTATTTCATACTGAAAACGTACACATCTCGTGAGAGTCTTATAGGACTGAGCCTCTCTCTTTCAATCATCTAGCAAATCAAGGTGTCAAGAAAAGACATAAAGAAAAACAACCATTATACTTAATGAGATGACTTCCAAATAATATATTTTCCAATGAAAAATATGACTATATATTATCATTTAACAATAAAATAATAATCACTTATGAGAAAACTAGAGAAAACAGAAAAAGACATTGCCACTAATTTAGCTAATGATATGTTATTTGGGTATATTTCTCTTCCATATCATCTTAAGATATTTCAAAGAGTTAAAACCATCCCTTATATTTAAATATGCTTCTTTTTATAACCTCGTTTAAAAAAATAAACATTTGACTAAAAGTC
Source organism: Ursus arctos (assembly GCF_023065955.2). Lineage (NCBI taxonomy): Eukaryota > Metazoa > Chordata > Mammalia > Carnivora > Ursidae > Ursus > Ursus arctos. The sequence goes on along the minus strand of NW_026623089.1, from coordinate 80,748,160 downwards.
TTCCTTTACTTCTTTGCAGTCTTTGTAAGCATCAGGTTGAAAAGCTATGCACTAGCCATCACACTCAGTGGCCTCTGTTTATTTAACTGTTTCTTAATTTGATCACATTTCACCTTTTAAAAATCTTAGCTACTATTTATGTCTACCATCCCCAACACAGATTTGTAAAAAAAAAGAAATTGCAGAATATTATCTATATAAAATTACAAATCTTAAATCCATCAGAAAAACAACAACTAGAAATGGAACCATAAACATCTGATTTTGAGAAGTTCCTGGAAATACTAAAAGAGATCAGTACAGAAGCAAAGGGTAAGATCAGTACAGAAGCAAAGCTGCACAGAGGCCTGGGCATAAACAGATGCAAGAGAAGACTACAAAGGTAAAAGAACAACCAAGGCCCAGAAGAGGTGTGATCTGTGGCAATCTCCAGCAGATATGTCCCAGGACAGTGAGGGTGTTCTATTCCTCTTCTTTCTCTGCCCAAGAACTGTGGAGTTGGATGCTGGAACCAGAGTCTCATCAGTTTTCCAGGTAATCAGACATTCCAGAAAGCAAAACAGTATTTCCAGAATATATATCATGTGCAGAAACATATCTAGCTCCTTTCCTCCAGTACCTTGAGCAGATGCTCAAGGAATACATTTCATGTACGAAGATAATCAAACAAATCTCTTCAAACAAAAATTAAAATCTGAAAAAATAATATGACCAAGAAAAAACTTTAAGTTAAGTACAATTATATATGCTGGGAAGAATTTTGTATAACTTTATCCATAATAAACTTACATAAAAATAATTGCATGTTATGAAATAGGACCAATTAGAACTAAGAGCTATTGGAAATTCAAAATCAATTTGTAATAAACTAAAACAAAGCAAACAAAAGTTCAGTAAATAAAAAGGAAGATAAACATAAAAAGTGAAAAAAATAAGGGATTAACACTAAAGAAATAGGATATAGAAAGTATGAAACAAAAGACTGAAAATACATCAAAGGGGTCCAATTTCTTCTATAAGGAATGAGTTCTACAGTGTGAGAAAAGATAGAATACAGGAAGAATGGAAAGCAGAAGAGAAGGGAGAGAGGGAGGGAGAGAGGAAGGAGAAAATAGATCATTCTTAAAAGCAGAATTGAAATCAATCTTCAGTCTGTTATAGGCTCACCAAGTGCTGAGAAAAAAGAATGAAAATAAAATAAATAACAGTAATAATATTAATAATAATAATAATAGCTAGTAACATCCTGTAGTAATTCTGAACTCTACATTAAAAGAAAATCCCAAACACTTTGAATCTGACCATACAAGAAAGATAATGAATTTTCATCATATTTCTCATTAGTAACACATGATTCCAGAAGAAGAAAAATTAGCTATATTTTTAAGTTCTAAAGGAATATCCTGTATTCTGTTAAAAAACTGCTCAAGTGCAGTGGGAAAAAAGTTGAAAAGGTACTGACTCTATAAACAAACTTAAAACCTTTAAATACTTTCTGATTTAAAAAAACATGAGCCAGTAAAATAAAGAGTTATCACTAGACACCTACTGTACTGGACAAAACGACACCACCACATGCTGGCGAGGCTGTTGAGCTGCGAGAACCCTCATTCACTGCTGATGAGAATGCAAAATGGTAGTCGTTTTGGAACAGTTGGGTGTTTTCTCACAAACTAAACATATTTCTACCAAATGATCCAGCAATCGCACTTCTTAGTATTTACCCAAAGTTGTGGAAAACTTATATCCTAAGGAAGTCCTTGGCTTTTGATGTCTCCTGTGATTAGATTGGGCCCACTTGGATAAATCCAGGATAATCTTACTTTAAGGTCCATTACCTTATTTACATTGGAAAATCCTGCCACCCATGTAATTTAACACATTCATGGGTTCAGGGGATTAAGATGCGGGCATCTTTAGTGGGCCATTATTCTGCCTACCACAGTCTAATCCCAGACCTCCACGTCCAACCCCCACACAAAGTACATTCACTCCACCTAAAAATCTCATTTAAGTATCATCAATTCAAAATCCCCAAGTCTCAATATCTAAACCATTGAAATCAGGTGTGGATGAATCGTTGTTAGGAGACCATTATTCCATCAATTGCATTTGGTCACTCACGAATCTTACAATTCAGGTGGGAAAACAGGCACTGGACCAGTAATTCTAAAAAACAAGTATGCTAACAAACATAAATACAGTTTATATGGAAGCATAAATTAGAAGACTCGAATGTAATATGGGGAGCTTACCTCCAGTATCTGAGACCTAAAAGAACAGTGGATATAGCTAAGTGAAGTGGCTAGGTAAAGTAGTAATGGGTAGGGGGAAAGATAGGTGTAGGGCATCCAATAAGAACGCTGTTTTAGTAAACCAGGTAAGAGTGGGCATTAACTTGTGGTAACATAAGTAGGAAAATAGAATAGTAGATCTTTAAGATTTGGAGCTATATGTAGAAACTACATTTAATTTATTGATTATAGGTTGGGGAGCTAGTCTAAGGGTGAGTAAGAGTCAACAAGGACCTCCAAGTTCTGGCATAGGTAGCAGATGACAGAAGTACAAGTTTCCATGCAAAAGGGATGATGAGATCCATTTGGAGAATTTTTGAGATATGCGACCTCTGTAAGACATCCACGTGAAGATATGAGATAGGCAGGTGGTTAAACAGGTTTGTGGCTTGCTTGCAAGAGGGGTCTTTGCTAGAGATTGGACTGGGGATTGATCAGACTATAAATGACAATTAAAAACAAAAGAAGATGCATAAAACAAAGATAAAAGGAAATAGCAATGATTTCAATGACCCTGAAAGACTCTTTAAAATAAAAAGCAAGAGGAAAGCAGAGGACAAGTATTCAAGGAACACCAAAAGATGGGCTCCTGGGTGGCTCATTCAGTTAAGCGACTGACTCTTGGTTTTGGCTCAGGCATTGGTCTTAGGGTCGTGAACTCAGGGATGTCATATCAAGCTCTGTGTGGGGCTCCATGCTCAAGGCAGAGTCTGCTTAAGACTCTCTCTCCCTCTGTCCCTCCCCCGCCCACCCACCTCCATGCTTACTCACTCTCTCAAATGATAGATCTATTTTTTTTTTAAAACACTAAAGGAGGTTATGAGAAAACTAACAAGAATGACTAGGGAAATGTGGTAGGATGAAAAACAGGGCTTGAAATTAACATAGAATTTGGGTTGACATAAAAGAGACAATACATTCTAAGTAGGGGGTCAGCATGTGGAATTTGCTATTATTGAACTGACCGTGGACATGCGGGTGTGTTAGGAGTTGAAACAAGAATGACCATTAAATAAGGAATGGTTCCAAATTCCAGAGTTTGTATTAGACTTGGTAAATAATTAGAAAAACATAGATTCTTAAATACAAAATAATCCAGTGAAAATTAATGTTTATTATTTAGATTAATTTGACAGGTAATAATAAATGTCTGAGTTTGTGTAGAGATGTACAGTGTTAACAGCACGACGGTTCATGTTTTTCTTTTCATACTTTTCCAACAAAAATAATATTGTTAATTTGTCACATTGATGTACATTATTATATATAAAAGTCTCAGTCTCAAGGGTCTTAAATCTAAAAATTGCAGTGAATGTTCAGTTACTAAATTTTCTGAGGATTGAGTGTCCTCAATTAAATCAAGTATTGAACATAGAGGTAACCTGAAAGATGTTATAAAGGGTAATTAGTAAAGTTCCCTATAAATAAAATGAATTTATGGTAGCTCCCTCTGTGGAAATCTGAGTTTCCAGCCATTGCATTTTTGCCCTGAGAACAGGACAACAGATCTTCAAACAACAGCAATAATGATGAGTTCTGCTAACTGGTTTCTGCCAAGCCTTGCTTTATTTCAAAATTCTTCCTGATTACATAAAGTTCTTCACAGGATGAGCCATCTGGCAATTTCTCTGAATTTCTCACTGGGTTGATGGCAGAAAATAAGAACAGAGCCAATTCTCAGAGAATACAAAGGAAGCATGTCTAGATTGCCATGGCAGATTTTTACATCAATGCCAAGAATCTTTGCATAGATGCCAGGTAGGATATTACCACTGAAATCTGATTTAACTATCGAGGGACATCCGACACCAAGCTTACTAATTATGCCTTTGTTAATTGAAATTTGCAAATCGCCATCATCTGCATAATTAAAAAACATCTCAACCATGTATTGATTTGCAAAAACAAAATATTGATATTGATATATGTATTATTAAATTTGTGGTACTTATTTTAGGAAATAAAAACATAGGATGATTAATTTTATCAATCTAATGTAGGGTTTTTTTTTAAAGATTTTATTTATTTATATGAGAGAGGAGGGGTGGAGCAGAGGGAGAGGAAGAGAAAGAATCTCAAGCAGACTTCACACTGAGCGTGGAGCCCAAGGTGGGGCTCGGGGTGGGGCTGGATCCCACAACCCTGAGATCACGACCTGAGCCAAAATCATGAGTTGGTCGCTTAACTGACTGAGCCACCCAGGCACCCCTCTAATGTAGGTTTAAACAAGCATAACACAATGGCAATATAAGAATAAATATAAAATGATAACTTGTTGCAAATAAGAAAGCTACTTCATTTTTAGATGAATGTCTACAAAAAAAATGGTAATCAAAATATGAACTTTTTAAAAGTTCAAACAGAATGTAATTTATACTTCATCCCAACTCCATAAACCTCCTAATGATAGGTAAATAGGAATAATCTGTTTTTATCTCCAATTACATTTTGTTTTGTTTTGTTGTTTGTGCATGTATCTGTTAAAGCCTACTATGGATCAGGTGTTAGGAAACTGCTGGAAATACAAAGAATAACGAAACAGTTTCCAGTCCAGGAGTTGTCAGAAACCAACATGGAAGACTTTTTTCCATCTGTGGAGGAAAATATGTTTATAGTATGATTTTCTTCAATCTTAATTAGGTATGTCTTTTAACAGGCCAACTTTACTAGATTTGACAAAATTTTTGGTGTCTTAGCTGTGGAGTTTCTTGAACGTACATATTCTGCCACACATGCATTCGACCACACCCAGAGCTCCTTGAGACCAGCTGTTGTAACATAGAGTTGGTGCTCAATTAATGATTCTTCAAAAAATATTCATAAATGAAAGCAGCTTTTTTTTAGATAAATTACTTGCTTCACTTGTTGATTTCATGCAATTACATGTTTCCATTTCATGACAGCATGGGGAGAACTAAGAGTAATACTAGCTGTGAACTTCAGTCAGCTTGGTCATTACTGTCAAGGGTACTTTCTCCTCCTCTCTGCCATCTCCTGGGGGGGCACAAGGGGATGCCTTTGTGATCCCAGATGGTTGCAGCAGTTCTAGGAATTATAATAACATATGAAAAATTGAGAAAATGAACTATTTGTCATATTGTTTCATTTTAGGAATAAGTAAACTTATTCGAAGCCCCACCTTCAATTTCCTTTCATGTCTTATTAGTCAGGATTTTGTCCTATTCTGCAACTTTAAGCCATTCACTCATGGGGCTTTAGTTTACCTCAGTGACCTGAATTCTCAATTTGGGATGATATGGATGTTTGAGAGTCAATCATTCCGACTCATTCAGAGTTAAATTTTAATCATTTTGATTCATTCAGAGATTTGAAGGCTAAGAATTTTCATGATAAGAAATTTATTCTAACAGAGAGCTGGTGTGCACAAACTTGGCAGAACGTTCATGTTTAAACATGGGGGGATATGGCTTGCATTTGGATACAACACAGTGCACATTACTTGTTGAATCCACTAGCCCAGTTTTCCCCAAACAGAGGATGCCTCTGGAAGAAAAAAAGGAGGAAGGGGTCCAAACACCAGTGACTTTAAAATGATTTTTTTGGTACTGACAACATTGAGGGATCATAGATTAAATGCTCGTAAGGTTTTCATGGGCAGTATTTTCCAATGCAGACACTTTTGGAAACCTATTGGATAATGAAGGAGAAATTTTGCATCAGAAACAGCAGAGATCCATGTGATCATTGCTGATAGGAAAAGAAAACAAACAAAAACGAACAAAAAATACCCCATTGTTTATGGTAGTATATGTGAACAACCCTTAGAGGATTGATTGCAGTTTGACAATTCAGGAAATTTGGTAGATACAGGCAAAACCAGAAAAAATATTCAATATTTTACTAATAAAACATTATCTCTCCTCTTCAGCCTGGAAAAAATATGAGGTATAAAGGACAATTAGTGAAGCAGTTCTTTAGGGAATGGCAATGAACTTGGTTTTGGAAATATGGGTATTATTGTGTCATTTAGACATTTAATTGTTTAATCACTTAGTACAATAAAGGCATAAAAATGACTGTAATTAATGACATTTCCTAACATTTATTTTAAAAGTGTGTATTCTAGGTGACATGATTGCTAAATTTTTTTTTCAATATATGAAAGAAATTCTCCTAAACTCAGACACACACACACACAAAAACTTAATGTTTACCATATAGTGTATCGAAGATAGTATTTCATCCTGGTTGACAGATACGATTCTGGTTCACTCCCTTTCAAGATGGAATTTCTTACTTGATGTTAGGCATGACTCAGTTGATTGTATTTAATATGACTGAAATAATTGTTAATAACTTTATATAACTGGCTTTTTTTCATGAACAGCCAAAACCTATTAAAATATGCATCTGTATTTTTAAAGATCACATGTGCAACTACTGATTTCAGAATCACAATTTCTTACTAGAACAAGAATTTAATTTCATCCAAGTCTTAATGCTGGCCTCACTATATCCTTGGTTGATTGGAGTAAATTTGTTTATGGAACAGTTGTCTTTATCTGACTCCCTGAAACCACTTTATATTAACTTGGGGATTAATTTATACTGTTTCATTGTCTTCTTATTTTCTTCTTATTTTGTTCTTCTTCCACAACTGCAGCATCTGAGGGGCTAGACCCCATTGGCCATCGTTGAAGAATTAAAAATGAGAAAATACAGGGAGATTGTTTCTTATTAATAATACCCTGGTTGTTTTCCTTCATTCCCCTCTTGTCCCTCTTAAATTCAGTTATTCCAACTATTGCCCAAATAGCCTTACAACTGTATGGGATCATGGAAACACCCTTTTCCCATACTCTCTCCAAAATTCCTACCAAAGCCTCATATTCCTCCAGTTATCTTGTTTCTCTCACCTGTTCACAGAGCTCAGGACTCCAGCCTTTGGGTGATTCTTTAAAGGTCCCAAGCACATTTCCACCTTGAGGCTTTTGAACTTGCTATGGGTCCGCTGTCACTCCACTCCCTTCACTCATTTTATTCATGTTTCTGTCCAGCTGCCTTCTCCTCAGAAAGAACTCTTCATTTCTTTATAGTAGTCATATCTACCATTATGGTCCTCCTTATTCTTTATCATCATTGTCCTAGCATTTAACTGATATCACATTATGAAATTATTAACCTATTTACCTTTCTCTTTCCTACTAGAATATGTTCTATGAGGTTGGAACTTATATATATCTAGTACACTGCTATATCTCTAGCAACTGAAACAGTACCCAACATACAAACTACATCTGGGAATATATGATGAGCTCAAAGGCACATATGTTCTGTTCTGGGAGCTAAAAATGGCTAGTGGGGACAGTAAGTATTGTGTTGCTCTGGTAAGACTGCCATAACAAAATACCTCCAGCTTGGGGGGGTTGGGGCTTAAACAACAGAAATTTATTTTCTTGGGGCACCTGGGTGGCTTAGTCAGATAAGCCTCTGACTCTTGATTGTGGCTCAGGTCATGATCTCAGGGTCGTGAGATGGAGCCCTGCATCAGGCTTTGCCCTGAGCCAGGAGCCTGCCTGAGATTCTCTCTCCCCCTCTCCCTCTGCTCCCCACCCTCTTGCTCATGTGCACATGCTCTCTCTCTCTCTAAAAATAAAATAAGATAAAATAAATAAAATAAAATAAAATAAAATAAAATAATTTCTATTTTCTCACAATTCTGGAGGCTAGAATTTCAAAATCTGGTTGGTGGAAAATCCATTTTCCGGTGAGGACGCTCTTCCTGACTTGCAGATGGCTGCCTTCTTGCTGTGTTCTCACATGTGTGCACTGAGAAAGAGCTCTTAGGAGTCTCTGCCTCTTCTTATGAAGATACCAGTCTTAAGGGAGTAGAACCCCATCCTTATGATCTCATTTAACTTTACCTCCTTAAAGGCACTATCTCCAAATATAGTCACATTGTGGGGTTAGGACTTCAACATATGAATTCTGGAAGAAATGCAATACAGTCCATAAAAAGTAGTAAAAAAAGATTGGAAAGAAGGACTCTTATTTCATACCAGAAAGTTTGAATTTTACGTTAGGTGTTTCTCTATTATTCATATCACTATGTTTATTAGATCAATTATTAATCTCTTGATTTCTTTGACACCAAATCTTTTTTTCCCTATTTTCTTTTTAATTTTTTTTCTTCTATTACAAGGCTCACATAAGTTTTCTAGTGTTAAATTTAAGACATTAAATATTCTGTTATCTTTAAGGAAGGTCATATGAATTATAAATCTTAAGTATTTGAAATGTGTGGCTTAATTCCTTTGGAAAGGTTGTGCTCTTCTTGCTACTTACCATTTTTACGGTTAAATATGACAGATAAAGTATTTGATATGGGTGGAAGCCATTTCAAATTAATAACTAAAATAAGACATAAAAGAGTACCACCTTTCAGTTATAAGATGAATAAGTTCTGAAGATCTAATGTGTACCATAGACAAGATTGCTGGGAATGCTGTATTTTGTAATTGAAATTTGCTAAAAGAGTCAAACTTAGATGTTCTTAACAACAACAGAAAAGTAAATATGTGAAGTGATAGATGTGTTAATTAACATGATAGGGGTATCTTTTCACAGTATATGCATATATCAAATCATCACATTGTACATTTTAAATAACTTATGATTGTATTTGTCAGTTATACCTCAACAAAGCTGTAGACAAATTTTAAAAGCATAATAAGAAACTAAAATAGGAGAATAAAATTTGGGATAATTGGAACTGTATCATGCATATACACTGAAGAGAAATATTAAGTAGCTCAGGGATGACTTATAAGTTGTTTCCAATTCTATCACATCTATTGCTCCTTAGGCTAAAAGAAAATGTATACAGAATAAAACGTACCTATATACCTATAATTTTAGGGAAATCAATATAATGCCCAAATTACTGCATAAAGGAGAAAGGAAAAAAACAACTTACAAAAAGGATTGTGTTTTCAGTATGCAAATGCTAGACAAGACTACACAAGGAGGGATCATGAAGATCACAGATGCTTGCACTTACAGAATGTATCACTGGAAATGCAACAGCTACAAACACATTATTACATAGACAGGTTTTATTCCAGAATCAACAACATTCATGGCACCAAATTATTTTTCCAAGTGGTGAATGCTTCTCAATAAAGTTCTAATGAAATGAATTATACTTTTCTCTCAATTTGCATGGTGTTACATTCTTAGAAAGCTCAGAGTGCATTAAGCTATGCACAAATATTTGTTTTCTATTTATGTGTAAAATGAGTTATTTCCCAGCTTGGATAATTATAAAGATGTGTTTCACCTATATGATGTTCTAAAATCAAGAAAGACACAGGATGAAATTTAATTGCACAGAACTATCCCAGGCATGGCCAGAAAACATCATACCTGGCCCACATCCACTGAATGTCAGTAGCACGCCTTAATCATCTTTACAGCCTAAAATACTCTCAGACATTTACAAAATATCTGCTATAAAAGGTGGACCTGCCATCTCTCTCAATCCCAGCAGCTGAAAACCACTGAAATGAAGTCACTTAAGTATCCATGTGAACGTTTTCTTGTAGGCCATACTAGTTTTTTGAAACATCCATTTCTAACATTTCTGATTACTTTGTCACTATAATTCTTAAATGCATTTCTTCAGTCATTTAAGAAACATTTATTAAGCACCCAATACTCTATTAGTCCATAGGATCACAAAAAAGGACCCACAAAAACCAAAACCAAAAACATAAAAAAAAAAAACTTCTTTTAATAAGAGTTACAATCTATTAAAGTACAGAGACTCTTGGCCAGTAACTTTCATTAAAAGCTCCCAGAGCAACAATTATTCAACATAGTTCACACAGCTTTTACCCATGCTGCTGACCTCCTATCCCTATGCTCAAACTTCCCAAACTGTCACCCAGCAAATAAATTCGAGGTAGAAGTAATGACAATGGAGTGTAGTTTTAGTGGCTACTTTGGTAGGTCGATCAGCCGGTGGAATAAAAAGATAGCTTTTTAAGTGAGTTATATTGAGGTCTAATTTACACACAACGAAATTCACTGTTTTAAAGCATAAAGTTCCATAACCTTGGGTAAATACATACAGTCAGGTAACTATCAAAATAGTCAGAATATTTACTAAGCACCTTAAATTCTCTCATGACACTTGGCAATCAATCTCCAAAAACTAGCTGCCACTACTTTGTTTTCTGTTGTAATTTTATCTATTCCAGAAAGTCATATAAATGAAATAAAGCATAAAGTAGCATTTTGCTTTTGGCTTCTTGCATTTAGCTTTAGTCGTTTTGAGATTCATTAATTTTGCTGCGTTTATCAGTAGTTTATTCATTTTTTATTTCAAGGAGCATCCCAGTTTTCACCTAGGAATGAGACTGTTAGGTAGAATGGTAGGTGCGCATCTACCTTTCTAAGACGTTGCTGGCGAGTTTTACCAAGCGGTGATGCAAGTTTGCACTCTCACCAGCACTATATGCTGTATCACGTTGCTCCAGTCTTGCCAGGACGTGATCTGGTCCGTCTTTTTAATTTTGCCATTCTCCTATGTATTATCATAATTTTGTGATTTTAATTTGCATTTTCCTGATGACTAACAATGTTAAGAATCCTTTCCTATTGCTTATTGACCATTAACACTTCTGCCTTAGTGAAACATCTGGTCAAATCCTTTCCTCTTTTTTAAATGGGTTGTCTCTTACTGAATTATAAGTGTTCTTTTTGTATTTTGGATACAAGTACATTATAAAATATGTTTGCAAATATTTTCTCCCAGTATGTGGTCTGCCTATTCATTTTCCTCTTTTTATCTAAATTCAATTAGCCAACTTATATGGTAGATCATTAGTTTCTGATGTAGTGTTCAGTAATGTATCCGTTTCATATAACACCCAGTGCTCATCACATCACGTGCCCTCCTTAATGCCCATCACCTGATTTTCTTAATAGCATCTTTCAAAAAACAGAATATTTTAATTCTGATAAAGTCCAACTTATCATTTTTTCTTTTATTTGTTTTTTTTGTGTGTCCTACTTAAGACATACTTGTTTATGCCAAGATCACAGAAATATACTTTTATGTTTTCTTCTATAAGAATTATGTTTTTAACTCTTTCAGTTATGTTTATTATCCATTTCAAGTTAACTCTTACACAGTATGTGCAGTAGTATATGTTTATTATTATTATTATCATCATCATATAGACCAGATAGTCTAGCACCAATTATTGAAAAGATTCATCCTTACTCAATTGGTTCACCTCTTTATAACAATGAATGGACTGTATACAGGTGGACTCTACATCGGGACTATTTATTGTGTTCCACTGACCACTATAGCTACCGCTTCCCCAAAAAACATTTTGAACATCATCGCTTTGCATTATTTATATAATTAAACCCATTCAGTGTATATTAATTATATGATTTTTTTGAAATTATTTTGACCATTCTAGGTCCTTCTCATTTACATTTTTTAAAAGTTTGTGTGTAGATAGTGAATTGCTTTGATTGATTTTCCAATATTAGAAGTGATTTCTAGAAAAACTCCACTGGGCGACAATTTAGCATTCTCTGAGAATACTGCTAAGTTCGATTTGCTAATAATTTTTTAAGAATGTTTTTGTTTATACATGGAGGATATTGGTTTGTGGTTTTCTTTCCTTGTAATATCTTTGTCTGGTTTGGGTATTGAAGTAATGCTAGCTTCATAAAATGAGATGGGAAGTTTCCCTCTTCCTCAAATTTCTGTTTAGATTGTATAGAATAGATATTATTTTTTTCTTAGGTATTGGTGAGAATTTTGCTAAATAAGCCATCTGAATCTGACCCTGGAATTCTCTTTCTCTCTCTCTCTCTATATATATGTATGTATGATATAGGCCGATAACTCATTTCCTCCAGACTGATATTTGTGATCCTTGTGAGCTTAGGTATTTTAAGAAATTTAAGGATTTTATTTAAGTTGTCAAATTTATTGCTTAATATTTTTTATTACACTGGCATTGTGTATAGGTTCTGTAGTGAGGTTTTCCTTTCCCTTCTTTGTTCTTTATGTTATAATATTTGTCTTTTCAATTTTTTTCTATTAGTCTGGCTAAAGCTTTATCAATTATATTATCTTTGCAAAGAAGCAATTTTTGGCTTTATTGATTTAACTGTTCTTGATTTCCTTGACTTTTTTTGACAGGTATGTTAACATTTTATTTGTTTTCCTCCGGTTCTTTTTTAGTTATTGTTTGGTTGTCTTTTCCATAATCATAAGCACTTCAAGTTGGATTTTTGGAAACTGGTGATAAACCGTAACCTCATGAGAATTTTTTCCGCCAGAAGGATTGCTTGTGTGTTTATTCCCATCACTAGGAAAAATATTCATAACTAAATCATTTGCTACTATGATTTATCCAGATACAGTGAAAGAGACTGACTTCTCTACATTTTCAATAGTTCCTTAAAGATTTCCCTTGTTTTGACTTGGTCAAGATTATATATTCTTTAAGCAATTTTATAGAACAGTACACTGTTGAGATATTTCCTGAGCCCTTATATATCTGGGAATGTCATTTGCATCCCCGCCTTTACCAGTCAAGTGTTTTTCCTTGTCTCTGGCTTTTTATGTTGATGGACAATTAGGTTCTGCAATCACATAAATTTTGAACCTTTTATCTGTAAGATTGTCATTTCCATCTGAATGCTTTTTGCATTTATTTCCTAGTGTTCTGAAAAATGTCACCAATAGGTATTCCTAAACAGGGGGTGGGAAATATTGAGTTACATATGCAATGCTAAATATGTTTCATGATTGTAGTCTTCTAGTTGTGCACAGTGCACCTTCAAAGCTTATGTGGCATTTCCCATCAAAAATCAATTTAAACAATTTATGGAGACCAACGAAAATGAAAACACAATGGTCCAAAACCTATGGGATACTGCAAAGGCAGTCCTAAGGGGGAAATACATAGCCATCCAAGCCTCACTCAAAAGAATAGAAAAATCTAAAATGCAGTTTTTATATTCTCACCTCAAGAAGCTGGAACAGCAACAGAGGGACAGGCCTAATCCACTCACGAGGAAGCAGTTGACCAAGATGAGAGCAGAAATAAATGAATTAGAAACCAGAAGCACAGCAGAGCAAATCAACAGGACTAGAAGCTGGTTCTTTGAGAGAATCAATAAAATTGACAGACCACTGGCAAAACTTATCCAAGAGAAAAGAGAAAGGACCCAAATTATTAAAATTATGAATGAAAAAGGAGAGGTCATGACCAACACCAATGAAATTGGAAGGATTATTAGAAACTATTATCAACAACTATATGCCAAAAAACTAAGCAATCTGGAAGAGATGGAGGCCTTCCTGGAAACCTATAAACTACCAAGACTGAAACAGGAAGAAATTGATTCCTTAAACAGGCCAATTAATTATGAAGAGATTGAGTCAGTGATAACCAACCTTCCAAATAACAAAACTCCAGGCCTGGACAGTTTTCCTGGGGAATTCTACCAAACATTCAAAGAAGAAATGATACCTATTCTCCTAAAGCTATTTCAAAAAATAGAAACAGAAGGAAAGCTACCAAACTCATTCTATGAGGCCAATATTACCTTGATCCCCAAACCAGGCAAAGACCCCATCAAAAAGGAGAATTACAGACCAATTTCCCTAATGAATATGGACGCCAAAATCCTCAACAAGATCCTTGCTAATAGAATCCAACAGTACATTAAAAGGATTATCCATCATGACCAAGTGAGATTCATACCTGGGATGCAAGCGTGGTTCAACATTCGCAAATCGATTAGCATGATACGTCATATCAACAAGAAAAGATTCAGGAACCATATGATCCTCTCAATTGATGCAGAAAAAGCATTTGACAAAACAGCATCCTTTCCTGATTAAAACCCTTCAGAGTGTGGGGATAGAGGGTACATTTCTCAATCTCATAAAAGCTATCTATGAAAAGCCTACAGCAAATATTATTCTCAATGGGGAAAAGCTGGAAGCCTTTGCGCCTTAAGATCAGGAACACAACAAGGATGCCCACTCTCGCCACTATTATTCAACATAGTACTAGAAGTCCTTGCAACAGCAATCAGACAACAAAAAGGGATCAAAGGTATTCAAATCGGCAGAGAAGAAGTCAAAATGTCTCTCTTTGCAGGTGACATGATACTCTATATGGAAAGCCCAAAAGAATCCACTCCCAAACTATTAGAAGTTATAGAGCAATTCAGTAATGTGGCGGGATACAAAATCAATACTCAGAAATCAGTTGCATTTCTATACGCGAATAACGAGACTGAAGAAAGAGAAATTAGGGAATCCATCCCATTTACAATAGCACCAAAAACCATACGTTACCTTGGAATTAACTTACCAGAGACGCAAAGGACCTATATTCTAGAAACTACAAATCACTCTTGAAAGACATTGAGGAAGATATAAAAAGATGGAAAAATATTCCATGCTCATGGATCGGAAGAATTAACATAGTTAAAATGTCCATGCTACCCAGAGCAATCTACACTTTCAATGCTATCCCGATCAAAATACCGAGGACATTTTTCAAAGAACTGGAACAAATAGTCCTTAAATTTGTATGGAAACAGAAAAGGCCCCGAATCTCCAAGGAACTGTTGAAAAGGAAAAACAAAGCTGGGGGCATCACAATGCCGGATGTCGAGCTGTACTACAAAGCTGTGATCACAAAGACATCATGGTACTGGCACAAAAACAGACCCATAGACCAATGGAACAGAATAGAGAACCCAGAAATGGGCCCTCGGCTCTTTGGGCAACTAATCTTTGATAAAGCAGGAAAAAACATCTGGTGAAAAAGACAGTCTCTTCAATAAATGGTGCTGGGAAAATTGGACAGCTACATGCAAAAGAATGAAACTTGACCACTCTCTCACACCATACACAAAAATAAACTCCAAATGGATGAAAGACCTCGATGTGAGACAGGAATCCATCAAAATTCTAGAGAAGAACATAGGCAGTGACCTCTATGACATCGGCCAAAGCAACCTTTTTCATGACACACCCCCAAAGGCAAGAGAAACAAAAGATAAAATGAACTTGTGGGACTTCATCAAGATAAAACGCTTCTGCACAGCCAAGGAAACAGTCAAAAAAACTAAGAGGCAGCCCACAGAATGGGAGAATATATTTGCAAATGACACTACAGATAAAGGACTGGTATCCAAGATCTACAAAGAACTTCTCAAACTCAATACATGAGAAACAAATAAACAAATCAAAAAAATGGGCAGAAGATATGAACAGACACTTTTCCAATGAAGATATACAAATGGCTAACAGACACATGAAAAAATGTTCAAAATCATTAGCCATCAGGGAAATTCAAATCAAAACCGCACTGAGATATCACCTTATGCCAGTTAGGATGGCAAAAATAGACAAGGCAAGAAACAACAATTGTTGGAGAGGATGTGGAGAAAGGGGATCCCTCCTACATTGTTGGTGGGAATGCAAGTTGGTACAGCCACTCTGGAAAACAGTGTGGAGGTCCCTTAAAAAGTTAAAAATTGAGCTACCCTATGATCTAGCCATTGCACTACTGGGTGTTTACCCCAAAGATACAGACGTAGTGAAGAGAAGGGCCATATGCACCCCAATGTTCATAGCAGCAATGTCCACAATAGCTAAATCGTGGAAGCAGCCGAGATGCCCTTCAACAGATGACTGGATTAAGAAGCTGTGGTCCATATATACAATGGAATATTACTCAGCTATCAGAAAGAACGAATTCTCAACATTTGCTGCAACATGGACGGCACTGGAGGAGATAATGCTAAGTGAAATAAGTCAAGCAGAGAAAGACAACTATCATATGATTTCTCTCATCTATGGAACATAAGAACTAGGAAGATCGGTAGGGGAAGATAGGGATAAAGAAAGGGGGGGTAATCAGAAGGGGGAATGAAACATGAGAGACTATGGACTATTAGAAACAAACTGAGGGCCTCAGAGGGGAGAGGGGTGGGGGAATGGGATAGACCAGTGATGGGTAGTAAGGAGGGCACGTATTGCATGGTGCACTGGGTGTTATACGCAACTAATGAATCATCGAGCTTTACATCGGAAACCGGGAATATACTGTATGGTGACTAACATAATATAATAAAAAATCATTAATTAAATAAAAAAAATTGAAACAAAAAAAGCTTATGTGGCATTTCCCAAACATACTGAACAGCAGAGCCCTTTTGAGTTCATGGAAGTGTGAGTATGGGCTCTTCGTTCCTACCACGTGCCAGCATCTCCCTGCAAGAGCACTCACCTGCCGTCTGTTAGAAGGATCCTATAGAAAGCATTCCTGTCCATTAGAAGGATCCTATAGAAAACATTCCTTCTACACCATGGAAGCTAGTACCCTGGACGTCTGGTAAGAGTGATACCATCACAGACAAGGTGATTGACTCACAGCTGCTAGGCAGTATTTGCAATAGATGGTCAGCTATAAACTTGACCCTGTGTGTCCATGGGGATGTCTGAGGTTGGCTGCCTCAGAGATGCTTCCCATGATGGAGCAGACGCAAAGTGGCATAAAAGACCTGAAGTTGCCTATTGGCTGCAGCACAAACCTTTCTCACAAAGATGAGACTTCATATTTTTGGGCAGTGGCTGCTCAGTTTGATAATGTCTGGCAAATTGGTTAACCACTTGATAAACTTTGGAAAATATTTCATCAGCATAGAAGGAACCTCAGCAAAATCAGTAGGGCATTTGGTCCATTGACGTGTTGTTGATGAGTATATCCTAGCACAGAATGTATGGTATACCCCATTTCAGGGGGAAGCTTTTCCATCATTCCAAGAGTTAATAAAGTTGGTAAACTCCCTGAGGAATGGGGAAGATACAGTTTAAGAACTACAATGGAGTTAACAGTCTCTTTCTTCCAGTCTACTTCCACAGATTGTAAAATGACAATCCTGATGTGGTTTGTTTGCAGTAAATGCACCCAGCAGTCCTCTGAATTTGTGAACCACAGCCAATATTCTAAAATCTTCACACCACACCTCATTTTCCAGGCAGCTCTGCAGACAATGAAATCCCCAACAATTAGTTAAAAAAAAAATATTTAGACCTTTTTCCATTCAGGCTTTCAGGGAGAAACACGTCAATATACACTGGGCTCAATATTCTACCTCTCTGCGTAAATCATACCACTGGATGGAGGGGAATCCCAAGGCATTCATTTGGAATTTTGAAGATTTCCTTTCACTTTTTTCCTCATATCTCCTAAAAATCTCTTATAGTTCTGCCAGATAATTTGTCAAATAGTTTCTCAAGGAATTACATGACAGTCTGAATTTTTAGCTAGTGTTCTCTGGGTAGTCCTGTAAGAAAACATATCCCACTAACTTCGTCATATGTTTTCTGCTGCTGAGCAGCTTTCTGGACATTTCAATTGGCCAGCATTGGGATAAAGAAAAATTGTGCAAGCAGCTCCTTGCATAAAACTTCTAGTACTTCTGCATGTAGACCATCAATTATTACAGAATCTCTATCGAAAATAAAGTTTTGGCAAAAGTGTTCTGCGAAGAAATGCTTATCAATCTTGGAAAAATTGTTCCCCATAAAAAAATGCTCTACTCAAATCCAAGATTTTAATAGTAAGATCCACTGCTCTTTAATGCTTTTCTTATCTAGATGGATTCCACTGATTTTAAAGTCAAACATAATCAGTTAAACCACTCAATGGGTTTCTGGATTAAAGGAACCCACAAGTTTTTTAATCAGCTAGTAATTTTCAGAAACTTTGGTATAATTCTACATTTGTGTTTAAGTTTTCTCCCCTGGTGCCAATACACCTGCAAGATTTCTTCCGGTTCAGGTGAGCAACTTTCACAAAATCAACCACTCTGCGCCAGGAATCCCAGAGTGCGTCTGAGGAGCAGCGTGTGGGGGCAGGCAATATAGAGAATTCATGCTCCACCAGCAATCCTTTCTCAAGGCTTTTTCCTGTGCAATTTGAAATCCTTCTGGGAGAGTGAACTCAAAATCTCCAAAAGGACCTCCCCAGGGCTTGGTGAACACATCCAGGAATTATCCTGGGGCTTGATAGCGAAGACAGTACCCAACAAGGACTAGCTGGTGCTGTCCCCTCTCTGGCTGGGATCCTGGCTCTGAGGCTGCCAAGGCTTCAGGAGCTCAGCATCTTGTCCAGAGCTGACTTTCCCAGCTGTAAGCGCCACCTGCGCACACCCCCTCCCCGGCCCGCGCCAACCACTGGCACCCACCCTCAGCACTGCAGCTCCAGCCTTGATTTCCTTGACTTTTGCTTTTTATTTTCTTTTTCCTGCTAGGTTTGGTTTAAATTAGCTATTGTTTGATAACTTCTTAAAGTACACGTTAAGATGTTTAGGTCGAGAATTTTCTTCCATTCTAACATAAAGATCACTTTAAATTTCCATCTAAGCACTTCTTTAGTTATATTCCATCACACTCAGTTTTCATTTCTCATTAACTTCAGACTTTTTTTTTTTTTTAGTTTCTCCAGGCTTTTCTTCTCTGACCCATTGGTTATTTTAAGGCATGCTGTTTAATTTCCAAATATGTTGGTTCCAAATACCTATTACTGATCCTGCTGTGGTCAGAAGATATGAACAGATACTTTTCCAATGAAAACCTACGAACGGCTAACAGACACATGAAAAAATGTTCAACATCATGAGCCATCAGAAAATTCAAATCCAAACCACACTGATACCACCTTACACCAGTTAAAATGGCAAAAATTGGCCAGGCAAGAAACAACAAACGTTGGAGAGGATGTGGAGAAAGGGGAACCCTCTTACACTGTTGGTGGGAATGCAAGTTGGTACAGCCACTTTGGAAAATATTGTGGAGGTTCCTCAAAAAGTTAAAAATAGAGCTACCCTATGACCCAGCAATTGTGCTACTGGGTATTTACCCCAAAGATACAGACGTAGGGAAAAGAAGGGGCACCTGCATCCCAAAGTTCAGAGCAGCAATGTCCACAATAGCCACACTGTGGAAGAAGCTGAGATGCCCTTCAACAGACAAATGGATAAAGAAGATGTGGTCCATATATACAATGGAATATTACTCAGCCATCAGAAAGGATGAATACCCACCATATGCATCGACATGGATGGAACTGGAGGAGATAATGCTAAGTGAAATAAGTCAAGCAGAGAAAGACAATTATCATACGGTTTCACTTATATGTGGAACATAAGGAATAGCATGGACGACATTAGGAGAAGGAAGGGAAAAATGAAGGGGGGGAATTCAGAGGGGAGGTGAACCATGAGAGACTATGGATTCCGGGAAACAAACTGAGGGTTTTAGAGGGGAGAGGGTGGGGAGATGGGCTAGCCCGGTGAAGGGTATTAAGGAGGGCACATATTGTATGGAGCATTGGGTGTTATATGCAAACAATGAATCATGGAACACTACATCAAAAGCTAATGATGTACTGTATGGTGACTAACATATCATAATAATTTAAAAAATCAATAAATTAAAAAATTCAAAAGATAAATTTAAAAAAACACACTCCATTTGATTTTAAAGTGGAGATTTTTGTTCTGATCTAGAATATGGTCTATTAGTGAATTTTCTATGTGCAATTTAAAAGAACGTGTTTTCTGGTTCTTTGAAAATATCAATAAAATTGTCAAACTTCTAGCACTACTGACAAAGAAATGAGGAAAGACATAAACTACCAATATCAGGAATGAAACAGGATGTCACCATAGATCCTGCCAACACCCAAAGGATAACAAGATAATGCAGAGAACAACTGTGCACACATATACTGGACAACTTACATAAAATGGACGAATTCCTTAAAAAAACAATCTACCACAATCTAGCACAACTCACCAAATATTAAATAATTTGCAAGCCCTATAACTATTCAGAAAAATGAATTCATAATTTAAAACTCTCCCAAAAAAAGTAATCTTCAGGCTCAGATAGTATCACTGGAGTTCTACCAAGCCATTAATGAGGAATGAACATAAATTCTACACAATCCCATCCAGAAGATGAAAGAGGGAATACTTTCCAATTCATTTTATAAGGCTAGTATTACATTAATTCCAAACCCAGACAAACATAATTTCAGAAAGAGAGAAAGAAACAAATAAAGAAACGAAGAAACAAAATTACAGAAATCCTTAATAAGCTTGTCAAATCGAGTGTAGAAATATATAAAAAGAATTACAAGCCTAAGTGGGATTCATTTCAGAGAAGCAATGTTTGACCAATATTTGATAATCAAACAATACAATCCACCATATTAACAACCAGAATGAGAGAAAACATGAACATATCAATTGGTGGAGTAAAAGCACTTGACAAAATTTAAGCCATTCATGATAAAAACTCTCAAATAAAAAGGAATAAAGAGGAACTCCTTCATTTAGAAAAATAGAATCTACAAAAACCCTGTAGTTCACATTCTACTTAATGGTGTAAGTTGGAGTACTTTCCCTCTAGGATCTAGGACAAGGTAAGGATGTCTGCTCTTAGCACTTTATTCACCCTAATGCTGGAAGATCTAGCCAGTGAAATAAGGCAAGGGAAAAAGAAAGAAAGAAAGAAAGAAAGAAAGAAAGAAAGAAAGAAAGAAAGAAAGAAAGAAAGAAAGAAAAGGCATACATATCAGAAAAGAAGAAACAAAACTATCCTACTGAGAGGAAACATGATTATCTATGTATACAAAATCTAAGGAATATTAAAAAAAAAAAAAACCTCCTAAAACTAATGATTAAATTAAAATGGTAATACTGTGATGGTTAATTTTAGATGCCAACTTGACTAGGCTAAGGAATGTCCAGATAGTCAGTAAAACAGTATTTCTGGGTGCATCTGTGCAGGTGTTTCAGGATGGCATTCACATTTGAATTGGCAGACTGAGTAAAGAAGATTCACCTTCAATGGTGCAGATGGACATCATCCAATTCGTGCAGGAGCTGTATAGAGCAAAAAGGGGAGGGAATTCTCTTGCTCTTCTTGAGCTGAGACTTCCACCTTCTCCTGCCTTGGGAGAACAGATTCCTGTTTCTTCTACCTCCAGACTCAGGACTCACACTGATTACACTGCTGGCTTTCCTGGTTTTCCAGCTTATAGATGGTAGATGTCAGACTGTGGGATTTATCAGCCTCCTAAGTGTCTTTCTCTCTCTCCTCTTTCTCTTATATATATATATACACACACACACACACACACACACAGAGATAATATAGTAATACATAGCTATATATAGTTACATAGTTACATATATAGTTACATAGTTATATATATAAATACATAGAGTTACATATCTCTCTATATTTAGTCAAACATAGTTATATATATATATAGTTATAGTTATATATAGTTACATAGTTATATATGTATATATATATATCTATATATATATCTATATATATATCTATATATAGCTATATATAGCTATATACAGTTACATAGTTTTATATATCTAAAACTTCCCTGGAGAACCATGAAAAATAACATACTATTTGAAATCATTAAAAAAAAAGGAAATACTTAGGTCTAAATCTAACAAAACATGTATGCTGCAATCTACAAAGTGCTGATGAAATAAATCAAAGGAGATCTAAAGAAATAGAGAGACGTACTGTGTTCATTATTGGGTGGTCCAACATAACAAAGATGTCAATTCTTTACATATTAATATAAGGTTTTAATGCAATTCCTAACAAAATCCCAGCAAATCTTTGGGTAGAGATAGACAAGCTTATTTTAAAAATATATAAAAATGCAAAGGAACTAAAACAGTTAAAACAATTGTGAAAAGTAAGAATTAAGAGAACTGAACTGGCTCCTCATTCAGGATCTGTTAAGGAGGTACAGAAATCAAGACTTTGTGATATAGGTAGAGGGATAGACACATAGACAGGTACAACATAATAGAGAACCAAAAAACAGACCCACACAAATATGCCCAACTGATTTTTGACAAATGTGCAAAGCAGTTTAGTAGAAGAAAGAGCCTTTTCAACAAGTGGTATTGGATAAATTGCATACCCACAACCAAACATTGAACATCAACCTATTTCACAACTTACACAAAAATTACCTCAAAATGTGTCACACACTTTAGTGTAAAATATAAAACCATGAAACTTCTTGGTAAAAAATAGGAGAAAATATTTAGGATCTAGGAACAGGCATATAATTCTTAGACTTGACACCAAAATGGGATGCATTAAAGAAAAAGTTGATGAATAGGGCATCATCAAAATTAAAAATGTTTGCTCTACAAAGACCCTAAGAAGAGAATGAAAAAAAAAATCTACATATTGAGGGAATACATTTGCAAAATGTATGTCTATCACATGTCTGACAAAGGGCTAGTATCCAGAATAAAACTTTTAGGAAGCTATCAAAATCCAACAGTGAAAAAAAAAATCCAATTAGAAAATGGGTAAAAGCAATGAACAGATATTTCACCACAGATATCTACAGATGACAAACAAGCATTAGGAACTACAAATTAAAACCACAGGAGGTACCACTGCACGCCTATCAGAATGGCTAAAATAAAAAATGACACCAGAAAATACTGGCAGACATCCAGAGCAACTGGATCACACGTACATTGCTTGTGGGGATATAAATTGATACAGCCACTCTGGGAAACAATTTGTCAGTGTCTTTCACAAACGAGACCTGCACTTACTGTAAAACCCAGCAATTGCCCTGTGGGCAATTTATCTAGAATCATGATATTTTACGTTCACGTAAAAATCTCAGCATGGTTGTGACAGTAGCTTTATTTGTAATATCCAAAAACTGCTAAATACCCAATGGGTTAATGTCCTTCGATGGGCTTTTGATTAAGCAAACTGTGGTACCTCCATAGCATGAAATATTACCCATCAATCCAACAATCAATAAAAAGTGCCTATTAATACACAAAATCTGGATGACTCTCCAGAGAATTATGATGAGTGCGAGAAAAAAAATCTAAACCAGAAAAGTTACATAGTGTATGATGATATCCTTGAAATGGCAAAATTTTAGGAATGCAGGACAGATTACTGGTTGCCAGGGGATAAGAAGTGGACGCAGAGGAGAGGGGAGCTGTAACTATAGATGGGAATGTGTTCATAATGAGCTAACTTTGCAGTGATTGCAATGCTCTGTACCTTGGCTGTCTGAGAGCAATATGCTGGTAGCTCTTCCCCTAGGTGGAAAAGACGGTATAGGTCATATTAGGTGATGGGTACGTAAGATCTCTCCATCTTGGATTGTACAACTGCTTGTGAATGTACAATTACCTAATTTTTTTTAAAGTTTAATTTTAAAAGTATTAATGTTCAGGAAACTGGCCTTCCCAAACTGATAATGTCATTCATTGAACACTAAACAAATTTTATGAAAAACAATTTGATACTGTATTGCAAGAGTATCTCGAATCTTTCTACCCTTTTACTCAAGCGTCTGTTTCTGAGGATTTGATACTATATATAATCACATTATGTTATGTTCAAAGTTTCCATTATTAAAAATAAATGAGACTTATGTGCACAAATTCATTAGTCACTTATCATAGCAGCAGCAACAGAAAGGAAACTATCGAAATGCCCGAATATGGAGAGATAGCAAAATAAATCACTTTGTTTACATAGAATAAATACATCCATATATTGTCATGGTACAAACAAGTGGATAAGGCAAATTATAAGACTGTATGCTCTATATGATTTTAATTCTGTATTAATAGTTAATTAGTTATTAATAATTATTCATAGTTATTAATATCTCATCTAAATATACTAACAAAGATTGTTTGCTTGACCAGTCCTTAGTCAGGCCTAAACTTCCCCCTAGGCCCATGTGTGCACAGTTGAAAATCCAGTTTTAGCAGAACCCCCTACTCTCAATATTGATCACCCTAGATATCCAGTCAGGTTCTGCATTCTCTACCACCCAGGGTGATGTCTGATCACCCGGCTTGTTGGCCACAAAGAATCCTGTTAGGTTGACTTAGCCAGAATCCTTTTCACCTTTGATATTTCCTCTTAGTAATTTTCCATTCACTGCCCCCACCCTGCTCCTGGGCTATAAATTCCCACTTACTCATGTTTTTTTGGAGTTAAGCCCAATCTCTGTCCCCCACTGTGAAACCCATTGCAGTGGGACCCGCACCAATCATGATGGTGTTGAATAAAGTTTGCCTTAACCATCTTTAACAAATGTCATTGAGTATTCATCCCTTCAGCAGTATTTATACCAAAATAAAAGTAGCAGTTATGTCTAGGAAAGAAATTACAGGTTTGGTTTTTTTTAAAGGATTTTATTTATTTGTTTGACAGCGAGAGAGACAGCCAGCGAGAGAGGG
This sequence comes from Ursus arctos, assembly GCF_023065955.2. Taxonomy (NCBI): domain Eukaryota; kingdom Metazoa; phylum Chordata; class Mammalia; order Carnivora; family Ursidae; genus Ursus; species Ursus arctos. The sequence goes on along the minus strand of NW_026623089.1, from coordinate 80,723,486 downwards.
AACACAAGCAGGGGGAGTGGGAAAGGAAGAAGCAGGCTTCCAGCAGAGGAGCCCAATGCGGGGCTCGATCATAGGACCCTGGGACCACGCCCTGAGCCGAAGGCAGACCCTTAACGACTGAGCCACCCAGGCACCCCAGAAATTACAGGTTTTTAAAATGTTTTTCTTTATGTATTTCTTGTATTTTCCTAATTTTCTATAATTAACAGGTTAATTTCATCATCAGAAAAAGTCCTCTAAATTGAAGTTAATAATCCAAGACAAAGAAAAATTGATTCTGCTTTATGAATAAATGATGGATTTCATGTGGTTCAAACAGACAACTAATGTTATTTTGGTCTTTCATAACCTTGTTAATTTCTTCTCTTGTTCTGTCAGTTACTGAGAGAAGAATGTTGAAGTCTCCTAACAGTAGCTTTGGATGTTTTGTTTATTTCTCATTTCAGTTCAATCAGATTTTGCTGGGATCTTGAAACTCTGCTGTTAGAAGCAAAATCACTTGGGGTTGTCTTGTCTTCCCACTGAATCGACTCTTGCCTCTGCAATCTCCTTTACTGGAAATTAGTTTTTGTCAAGTGTTTGTCTATCTCTTTACCTTTAACTTACCCATGTTTTTACAATTAATGTGAGTTTTTTACAGACAGCATCCAAATTGGTCTTAGTTTTTTAATTCAATGTCACAATTTCTACTTTTTTAGTTGGAGTATTTAGACCACTGAGTTTATCTCAGTGTATTTAGTTTGATGATGGGTATGGTTGGATGCATCTTGCTATTTTCTATTTCTCCCATATGCTCTTTGCTTGCTTTTCTATTTTGTGGGTTATTTTGACTGTTTCTTCTATTTCATTTTATCTCCATTACTTGCTTATGTGTGAAACCTCTTTTTTATTTCTGCACATTGCTTAACTTTTCCTCCAGAACCCGGAAGGCATAACTCATGGTTATTTTATAGTCCTTTTTAGATAGCTGCCACTTATCTGGGCCATATCTAATGAGCACACCTCTTCCCTTCTCAGTACAATGTTACTGTGGGTTTAATCAATCTCACAAGTAGTGGAGCTGAATTTGGGTTTAATTGTTGCTTTCGTTGCTTTCAGATTCCACCAATATAGAATTGCCTCAACCTTCAAACCCTTCAATGACTTCCAAACACTCAGGTTCAATTCAAAATCTTGCCTTGTCCTAGAGGTCCCAGATTGCTGCATCTCCCATCTTCCTCAACTTTTCACCTACTCTCTTTAAATATTGTAGCCAGGATAAGCTCACCAATGTTTTTGGAGGCTGCTTTTGCTTTTCCCTTCTAGTACTGTTCACAATTGGCAATTATGTGTTCACTTCTTGCTTAATTTATTATTTTTACTCCCTTACTGAATTATAATTTCCAATGAGGGCTTAGTACAGTCTGACATATTGTGTGTTCCCGGTAAATATATTTTTAAAAATAACAAATGAACTGTAACAAGAAGAAAACACACCAATTAAATTAAGACTAGATGTTAATTAGGAGGATAATGGAATTACCTAGACCATGTGTGCAATGTTGAATAATTGCAGACTTACAAAGTTATTTTACATAGTGATTCTCTATTTTTAAATATTATTATATTTGATTCATTTCCTTAAAGTATGCTAAATCCATCAGAATTAAATAGATTTTGCTATAAAAGTGGCCTGTTCTATTTAGTGAAGTGCAATTGCTTTGATTTAAAATAGTGGTTGATGGTCTCTGGGTCTGTGCACAAATTCAGTATTAAATCTGAATGTATAAACAGAAGCATTCCATTAATTAATGCATGTGAGGTTTATACAAGTTACTTTGAAATCTGTCCCGCATATCTCACCATTTTTTTGACTTTCTGTCGCCGTGGTTGTGAAAAAAAAACAAAAAATAATAAGAAGGTAAGAATTTCATCTACTACAGTCTTATTCAAAAACTTTACATATTTTTTTTCTTTAACTTCAACCCCTGACATTTAGCTTACTAGCTTGGCCTGTTCACCTTGCACACAAAGTAAGAAAATTATAATCTAAATGTATGGTGCAGAAAATGCCATTTTTATATTAGTATAACGCACCAAAAGAGTGATTTTTAATTCCTTTTTAAAACCACAAGATTACAGTACATTTACCAAATAGGCATGGGATTATTAATAGGCTTCATTATGCTACAAAATGTATGGCGCAATTATGATTCAGAATGATTACTTGCAGGTGGACAGACACAAACCTTCCGTCTATAGGAACGTCCAAGCTAAATGTCACATTCTAGATCTGAGTATTTCTCACATCATTGCTCCTAACAAGAACATAGATTAGATTTTTAAGAAAGGAGGAGGAGGTGGAGCCATAGAACTCACTCACAGATAGTATCACGAACTCTATCAACTGCGTGTGAAGACCTTGTGTAATAAGAGAATGTCTGCTACACAAGCTGGGGTACCAAATCATGAGTCTGGAAGCTGGCTGAGAAGACCAAGATGGTCTGTGAGAAAGGACACTGTTCCTCCTCTTGTTAGCACACTTGAAAAGTCCAAGATCAAGAGCTGGAGATAGAGCTGCTGCCTCCTATAGTTGCAACAAATGATTGACTTTTAATATAATTGTTTCTTAAAACAGAGGATCATAGGGGAAGGGAGGGAAAAATAAAATTAGATGAAATCAGAGAGGGAGACAAACCATAAGAGACTCTTAACTACAGGAAACTAACTGAGGGTTGCTGGAGGGAGATGGGGGGGCTGGGGTAATTGGGTGATGGGCATTAAGGAGGGCACGTGATGTAATGTGCACTGGATGTTATATGCAACTAATGATTTCATTAGTTGAACTCTGCATCTGAAACCCATGATATACTGTATGTTAACTAACTGAATTTAAATAAAGTAAGTAAAAAAACTTAAAGATAAGATAATTGTTTCTTATCCTTATGATCCTGAACTATGGCAATTTAAGACTTGGGTTCCTAGGGACAGGAAACTTAAATCAGGGAACATAATGTTTTAAAGTATTGGAGTCTAACATCGCCACTTCATTCGGAAAGATAAATCATGGTTTTGACTGGAATGATTGACTCTAACTATCAATAGGAAACTATTGAAATTCTAGTAGCAGTGATACAGTGATACCAGAAGCAGTAAACATGTGTTGAAGACACATTTGTGTTGTCTGCACATCTTCATTCCTTGCTAATCATTACTGATCTTCTGCTTCCATTTCCAAGCATACTGTGGGAGCACCATTCATGTTTGATACAATGACCATAGGTGAGTGGATCACAGGAACAAGAACAACACGGGGGCACTCAAGCTCTTTGCAAGGTGAAGACAGCATGGTAAACACAGAATCTGGTGTATACTACCTGCCGTTAAGGTGGATACAATATTGAAAGTGATATTAAATAAAAGTGATTATTGGACTCAGAAATAAGCTAAGTAGCTTCCTGGGCCAGGAGCAAGATCAAAATTTTGAAGAAGGAATCGGAGTATTTTACCTATGAAATATCGAGATCTAATGTCAAGCGATAGTAATTAAGACACTATGGTAGTGGCACAGGGACAAAGAGACCAATGAAGCAGAGCAAGAAGGTCCATACAAAACCACCCATATATGGATCCTGACACATGATGTAAGTGGATTTACAGAATAGCACTAAAATGATAAACTTGTCAATAACTGGTTGTAAGCAATTGTTCATATTTTTTAATTACCTCCTACAATAGGAAATATAAAGCCAATTTAGAATATGTATGTAAATGCAAGCAAGATTCTACATCTCTTAGGAGAAAATGTCAGAGAAATTGTTATTAGCCTTGGATAGGCTAAGATGTATACAGGTACAAAATATATAAACCATAAAAGTAAAATTCAATAAATCTCACTACAATAAAATGTAAAACATATGTTTACAGAAAGATATCATAAAGAGAGCTAAAAGGCAAGTCAAGGAAAAAGAAATGATTTTTAAAACATGAGTAAACAATCAAGACAGTACATTAAGAATTTTAATAAATAAATAGACATTTTATTATTGAAAATCAAGAAAAAATAACTCATTAGAGAAACAGGACAATTCACAGAAAATGAAGCTAAATGGCTAATACCATGTGGAAAGATTGCTCAAACTTTCTAATATTCAAGGAAATGCAAATTAAAGTAAAATCCCATTTCACACCAATGAGATATATACAATTTTAAAAGTCTGACAATATCAAGAATTATTGAGACTATGAATAGCGACTTCTAAAATGACAACTCTAGCAGGGCTGAAGATGTGACTGTCCTACAATCTGGGGGAGGGGAAGAAACATGGAAATATCATGAGACGAATTGTGGAACAGAATGATCCACTGATCTGGATGCTGTCAGTTTAAAAGCCTTTGGAATAGCAAATGATACTAATAGATTTCATTTTAAAGCACTTATTTGCATTTTTAATTAAAACTCTCTTTCAGAGATCTCAGACTTCCTCAAAATTGCCCCAAAGAAATATTTGCTGCAAGTCTTTCATTAGCACAGAAACAAAGAGACTTTGGGACGCTTGGAATCCAGCTTGGTGACAGCCATAAAGGCGAAAAAAAAAAAAAAAAGAAGCAAATTTCCCAAAAGTATGGAAACAGTGACAGTCCCGGCAAAGGATGAGATCTTAAACTCTGGCTACTTTGTGGAATGTCTCTGCTATCAGTGTAAGATTGCACATTGCACAATTTTTGGAAATGGATAATTCCGGGATAATACTAAAAGTGCTGGTCCGGTTACTCAAGACCTTGATGACATGGGCAAGTTTGAATCTTCTCTGTAAGTAAACATTCTATTTTGTTATCCAGTCTTCGAGCTTCTGAAAGGGTTGTGCCTTACCTTTCTTAGCAATCTCATCTCATCTATTTCATGGTTCCAGCTCTTACTTTTAATTGGGTGACCATAAAATTAGTAATCCTATATAGAATCTCACTCCTCACTTTGAAACCCACATCCCCAACTGTTGGACATCTCCATCCATAAGTCTACCTCAGGTCTGTCCAATAGAACTTCTAAGAAGATGAAAATACTCTTTGTGCTTACCAGTAGCATAACTTCTAGCCACATGGGGCACTGAATGTGGCTATGACAACTGAGAGACTGAACTTATTTATTTTACTTTGATTTAATTAAAGTTCAACTAACCACATGTGGCTTCTGTATTGGACAGCCCACATGTACCTGAGAGCAGAAAGCTACCCTATAATGTTTCATTTGCCAAGAGTTAATTTCTCCAATTCTTTGGAACCTCTCCAGCCTTGACAGTGCTTTTGTATAGCTTTGTCACTTTTCCCAGGAAAATGCTCACTTGACCTCTTTATTGTCAAATGGTGTAAGCTAAGAACTGACATATGCTGTATAGCAATCAGCACTTAGTATTTTGGGTTTTTTTTTTTTTTAAGCATTTAGTATTTACTACATCAAACATATTTTGCTTTGCCAAATGATATAGGACTGTATCACATTTTTTTCCTCTTTCATAAGCACCTTAACTTAGATGCCAACAAACTCTTTAAGTCCAACTCTCAAAGGAAAATTCTAATCAACATATCCAAAGGTAAAATGAAGTCTACATTACACCAAAAGTGAGCACATAATTTCTTGATGTGTGCTTAATTTTCTCTGCAGGTAGATGATAGAGTAGAAACTTACAAAAATCAATTAGCTATTGTTTGTGAAAAGATAATTATAGACTGGTTGCTTTGAACTTGTTCATGCAAGAGAAATGAAAAGAAAAACATGTTGCACCATTTTAAAACAAAATGTCAGGATGAAAAGCTGACTGAGAGGAAAATTGGACCACATTGAGTGGTTACTATTCATGAATATATATGAAGTACTATTGTTACTGTCAGTTTGCATAATGAGTAACTTGTTTCCAATTTTTAATTTTATATAGAAATTTCTTATAATTTAACAACATACAGAACATTAACAACATTAATTTTCTTTATTAAAACTGTCACATATAATGTTAACGTTCTCACATTTCGGTGAGATAATGTTTCCAAGATTGCCTCTCTGACATCAGTTGAATCAAGGTCAGAAATAAGAATTTTGCTACATCAATACAATTATATAGTTAGATATTTAAAAAGATATTTAACAACCAGCTCTCTATAGCTGACTGATGTCCATGGGACATATTCATTTCTTTCCCTTTTCATCAGATTTCTTCAGATCTGCTTTGACATAGAGCCAAAAGCACACTTCCCTTATGGCACTGTGCCCTGCCTCCAAATTAATACATGTAAAAAGCACATCATGAAAAAATACAGTCCAACAGCAATATATGGTTTATAATGGGCTATAACTCAGATCTAAACCCCAACATCCTAAACACACTTACTACTCCCAAATAAATAAAATAAACCTGCAAATAAAAAGACCAGGTACTCAACATACATACATTTTCTCTTTCCTTTCATTCTTACGATAGGAGATCAAAATAACACGTGTCGGGGCGCCTCAGTGGCGCAGTCGTTAAGCTTCTGCCTTCGCTCAGGGCGTGATCCCGGAGTTCTGGAATCGAGCCCCACGTCAGGCTCTTCCGCTGGAAGCCTGCTTCTTCCTCTCCCACTCCCCCTGTGTTCCCTCTCTCGCTGGCTGTCTCTCTCTTTGTCAAATAAATAAATAAAATCTTAAAAAAAATTGTTTAAAAAAAAAACAAAATAACACGTGTCATCTAAAACATTAGTAAAGTCCTCTCAAAAGAGAATTTGACATTAAATCAGGACAACTATAATACCAGATATAGAAATAGGAAATAAGCAGATGCCAGAGAATAAATTATTACTTCATACCTTCTTTATAACCTCAATGATGTATGAGTTTTCCCTAATTTGATCATTAACAAGCAAGAGAGTTTATAAATAAATAATGAAAGCTTAATGGCATACCTTTATTTCCTACTAAAATTCTAAGGCTAAAAATATAAAAGTAAGGAAAAACAAGCATGAATATTAAAAACTAAGGCACAGAGCAGTCAAAATATAATAACTTCCAAGAAATTCTACGAGATACTGTGCAGATGGAAACAAATATAAAAATTTTCTCTCTGAGAGGAGGAAGACCTTGGGAAAAACACTTAATGCTCTATAAATGAGCCCTCTGTGTATTTTATTGTTAGAGCCATATTTCATTCTTCAAATAAACTGGGAAAATTAATATGTAAATTCTTACATTGCCTGAAAAGTTATTATGCTACCTACATAGCATGTTATTTAAAACTTAACTAAATTATTTTTTCTAAAATAATCTGTACCTAGTAAATTTTGGCTGGAATTCATTAACACCTGTTTGGCATATATTTATTAGACTGTCCAAATAGTCTATTTGTAATTGATTTTTTTGTAGACTTTATTTTTAGGGACTAGCAGTTTAAGTTCACAGGAAAATTGAGAGACAGATACAGCGATTTCCCATATACCCCCCACTCCAACACATGCATAGTCTCCCCCATTATCAATATCCCCACCAGAGTAGTACATTTGTTACAATTGGTGAACCTCTATTAGCCCGTAATTACCCTAAGTCCATAGTTTATCTTAAAATTCAGTCTTGGTTTTGTACATTCTTGGTTTAAACAAATGTGTAATGAATCATTATTGTATCATAAGCTTTTTTCACTGCCCTAAAAATCCTCTGTGCTCCACCTATTAGCTCCTACCTCCACCAACCTCTGAAAACCAATGATTTTTTTACTGTCTCCAATAGTTTTTGCCTTTTATGGTTGGAAACATATGGTATGTAGCCTTCTCAGATTGTCTTCTTTCACTTAGTAATATGCACTTGAGTTTCCTCCATATCTTTTCATGGCTTGAAAATTCATTTCTTTTTGACATGGGATAATATTCCATTGTCTGGATATGCCAAAGTTCGTCTATTCGCCCACTAAAAAACACCTTGGTTGCTTCCAAATTTTGGCATTTATGCATAAAACTTTGATAAACATCTATGTATAGGTACTTGTATGGATGTAAGTTTTCAACTCCTTTGGGTAAATACCAAGTAACACGATTGCAGAATCCTATGGTCATTTATACATCCTCCCCAAGCATTTTGTGTGGTCAGTATTCCAGATTTTCTTTCTATTAGGCATATAGTAGTATTCGTTGTTTTAATTTATATTTTCCTGATGACACATAAACATCATTTCATATGCTTATTTGCCATCTGTATATACTCTTTGGTGAGGTGTCTGTTCATGTCTTTGGCCCATTTTGGGGCCATTGTTTGTCCGTATTGTTAAGTTCTCATAGTTTGTTTTCTATTTTGGATAAAATTCCTTTATGAGATGTGTCCTTACAAATACTTTCTCCCAGTCTGTGGCTTGTCTTCTTTTGACATTGTCTTTCACAGAGCTGAAGTTTTTCATTTTCATTGTGTCCAGCTTACCCATTCTTCCTTTCACAGATCATGCCCTTGGTGTTTTATCTAAAAAGACATCACCATACCCAAGGTCACCTAGGTTTTCTCCTATGTCGTATTCCGGGAGTTTTATAGTTCTGCATTTTACATTTACATCTGTGATTCACTTTGAGTTGGTTTTTATGAAATATAAGTTCTGTATGTATATTAATTATTTTGCATGTGGATGTCAAATGTCCCTGCATCATTTGTTGAAAAGACTATGTTTTCTCAATTACATTGGCTTTGCTCCTTTGACAAAGATCAGTTGACTATATTTATATGGGTCTATTTCTGGGCTCTCTATTCTGTTCCACTGATCTTTTTGATATTTTTTTTCACCAATTCCATACTGTATAGATTACTGTAGTTTTATAGTAAGTTTTGAAGTCGGATAGTGTTACTTCTCTAACTGTTGTTCTTCGAGGCTGTATTAGCTATTCCGGGTCTTTTGCCTCCCCATAAACTTTAGAATAAGTTTGTTGATATCCACAATTTTGATTTTGATTGATATTGTATTAATATACAGATCAATTTGGAAGGAATTTACATATTGAATCTTCCTAACCATAAACCATAACTTCCTAACCATGAATATTTCTCCATTTTAGTTATTCTTTGATTTCATCATAAGAATTTTATAGTTTTCTTCATAAACATCCTGTAAATATATTATTAGATATATACTTAAGTACTTCATTTTGGGGGTCTAATGGAAATGTTGTTGTGTTTTTAATTTCAAATCCCACTTATTCATTGCAGGTATATGGAAAAGCAGTTGCTTTTGTATATTAATCATGCATCTGGAAACCTTGCTATAATTGGTTATTAGTTCCAGGAGTTGGTGTTTTTTTGTCAATTCTTTCATATTTTCTACAGATGATCATATACAGTTTTATTTCTTCCTTCCCAATCTTTATGCCTTTTATTTCCTTTTCATGTCATTGCATTAGCTAGAACCTCCAATACAATGTTGAAACGTAGTGAGAAGGGATGTCCTTGTCTCATACTTGATCTTAGTGGGAAAGTTTAGAATTTCTCATTATTTAGTATAATATTAGCTATAGATTTTTGTAGAGATTATTTTTTTATTTATCACATTGAACAAGTTTCCTTCTGTTCGTAGTTTACTGATAGTTTTTATCATGAATGGGGATTGGATTTTTTTGAATGCTTTTTCTGAATCCATTGATATGATCATGTTATTCTTTTCCCCTTTTGGATTATATTAATTGATATTTAAAGGTTGAACCAGTATTACATACTGGGAATAAAATTAGACGTGGTGTATAATTCTTCTACATTTTTGGGAATTTTTGCATCTATGTGCATGTTCTTTTTTCTTTTTAATAATTTTTATTTTGTTATATTAGTCACCATACAATACATCCCCAGTTTTTGATGCAATGTTCCATGATTCATTATTTGCATATAACACCCAGTGCACCATGCAATACGTGCCCTCCTTAATACCCATCACTGGCCTATCCCAAACACCCCCTCCCTTCCCCTCTGAAGCCTTCAGTTTGTTTCCCAGAGTCCACAGTCTCTCATGGTTCATTCCCCCTTCTGTTTATCCCCCCTTTCTTCTTCCCTTCCTTCTCCTACCGATCTTCCTATTTCTTATGTTCCATAAATGAGTGAAACCATATGATAATTTTTTCTTAAAAAAAAAAGATAAAAGATAAAAGCTTATTGATTTCGATTGATCTTTTTAAAGAACCAGTTTTTTATTTCATTGATTTTCTTTTTTAATTTACTATTTCCAATTTTATTGATTTCTGCTTTCACTCTTATTATTTTCTTCTCTTTCTTTAGATTTAATTTGCTCTTCTCTTTCTAGTTTCCTAGGGAGGAAAATTAAATTAGTGATTTTTGTATCTTCTTTTCCAGCGTGTGTATTTATTTATTTGTTCTTTTAAAGATTTTATTTATTTATTTGACAGAGAGAGACAGCCAGTGAGAGAGGGAACACAAGAAGGGGGAGTGGGAGAGGAAGAAGCAGCCTTCCAGCAGAGGAGCCTGACATGGGGCTCGATCCCAGAACACCGGGATCACGTCCTGAGCCGAAGGCAGACACTTAACGACTGAGCCACCCAGGCGCCCCTCCAGTGTGTGTATTTAATGCTATAAATATCTCTCTAAGCACTGTTTATGCTACATACCCACAAACTTTGGTGCATTGTATTTTCATTTTCATTAAGCTCAAGATCTTTTTTTAAATTTCTCTTCGTATTTTCTCTTAGATCTATGTGTTATTTAAAAGCATGTTGTTTAATTTCCATTTATTTTCAGATTTTCCAGTTATGTTTCTGTCTTTTCTAGTTTAATTCCATTGTTGTCTGAGATCAGACATTGTATTTTTTTTAATTCTTTTAAGATGTGTTTTATGGTCCAGAATGTGGTATATCTTGCAAATATTCCATATATTTGGATATTGCTGTTTTGGGATAAAATATTCGATAGATGGTAAATATATCAAATGATTGAAGGTAATGATGAGTTCAACTGTGTCCTGAATGATTTTTCTGCCCACCAGATTTGTCCCTATCTGATATAGGGATATTGAAATCTTCAATTGCACTTCTACTAGTTTTTACATCACATAGTTTGATGTCCTGTTGTTAGGCTTATGCATGTTAAGCATTTTATGTCTTCTTGGAGAATTACCCCTTTTGTTGTTGTATATTTCCATTCTTTATTTTGGATAACTTTCCTTGCTTTGAGTCTGCTGTCTATGAAAATAATATATCGACTCCTACTTTTTTTGATTAGTGCGAGAATGATGTATTTCTCTCCATTCCCTTACTTTTAATCTATATGTGTCTTATATATAATGTGACTTTCTTGTACATAACATATAGGAGGGTCTTGTCTTTTGATCCACTATTACAGTCTTTGTATTTTGATGGGTGCATTTAGATGATTGACACTCAAACTGATTATTGGCATAATTGGATTAATATCTACTGCATTATTACTGCTCTCCATTTGTTGTTCTTGTTCTGTTCCCATTTTTGTCTTCCACTCTTTTTCTTCTTTTTGTCATTTTAATTGAGCATTTTATATGATTACATTTTCTCTCCTTTCTTAGTATAGTATTATTATTATTTTTTGTTTTTAGTGGTGACTTAAATTTGCAATATATGCTACCAGTAATCTAAATACACTTTCAAATAACCCTGCAATAGTTCACAGGTAGTTTGAGGACCTTATATTGACAAAATAATCCTAATTCTTCCCTGTTCATCCCCGTATTATTTCCATCATTGGTTTCACTCATATACAAGCATATACATATACATATACATATACATATACATATACATATATATGTATATATGTATATATGCACGAAAGTGTGTGTGTGTGTATATAATGAAATGCATTATTGCTATTATTATTTTGAACAAACTTATCTATTACATCAATTGGGAATATATAAAATAAAATTTTTTATTTTAACTTCACACATTTCTTCTTCAATATTCTTTCTTTCATTATGTAGATCCAAGTTTCTTATATCATTTTCCTTCTCTCAAAAAAACTTCTTTTAGGTAGGTCTACCAACAACAAATTTCCTCTATTTTGTAATCATTCTTTCTACTTCACCTCTAAAAGATAATTTCATAGTGTACAGAATTGTAGGTTCCTGTTTTTTCTCCTCTCAACACTAAATACTCCACTCCACTCTCATTTATCATCTTACATGCAAGGTTTATGAGAAGAAGTCAATATAATTCTTATCTTTGTTTGTATAAGTCAGGTGGTTTTTCTCTTCTGGCTTTTTCCAGGATTTGTTCTTCTTTTTTTCCCCCATGGTTTGGAAATGATATTTCCAGGTGTAGTTTGTTGTTGTTGTTCCATTTAGCCTGTTTTGGTTCTCTGAACTTCCTGAATCTGTGGTTTAGTGTCTGACTTTATTTGGGGAAATTCTCAGTCATTGTTTTTTCAAATATTACTTCTGTTTCTTTCTCTCTTTGTTGTTCTTTGGGTATTCCCATTATGTGTTTGTTATATCTTTTGTAATTGTCTTGCAGTTCCTGGTTATTCAGCTGTGTTTTGTCTTTGTTCTCTTTGCTTCTTGGTTTTCAAGTATTCTGTTAATATATTCTTAAGCTCAGAGATTCTTTCCTCAACTGTGTCCAGTCTACTGATAAGCTCATTAAAAACATTCTTCATTTATGTTACAATGGTTTTGAGTACTAGAATTTCTTTCTTTTTTAAAGATTTTTATTTATTTATTTGACATAGAGGAAAAAAAGAGTGAGCACAAGCAGGGGGAGCGGCAGGCTGAGGCAGAGGGAGAAGTAGTCCTCCTGCTGAGCAGGGAGCCCAATGTTGGGTTCCATCCCAGGACCTGGGGATCATGACCAGAGCCAAAGGCAGATATATAACCAACTGAGCCACCCAGGTGCCCCAAGCACTAGAATTTCTTTTTGGTTCTTTCTTAAGATTCTCATCTCTCAGCTTACATTGCTTATCTGTTTTTCCATTCTGTCTACTTTACCCATTGGAGCCCTTAACTACTTTAAATTACCTGTCTTTTAATTCCAATACCCCTTTCATGTCTGGTTTTGATGCTTGCTTTGTCTCTTCAAACTGTGGTTTCTACCTTTTAGTACATTTTGTAATTTTTTCTTAATAACCAGACATGCTGTACCACATAAACAGAACTGCTATAAATAGAACTACAGTGATGTGGTGATAAGGTGTATAGAAAGGGGAAGTCCTATGATTATGTCTCAATCTTTTAGTGAGCCTAGTGGATGGTGAACTTCATAGGTATTTTTCAGTTTTTATTTTTCTCCCTCTTTCAGAGGGATAAGATGGCTAACACGGGTTGAAATTGGGACTTTCCCTTCTTCCCAGTCAATTAGGCTCTGACAGTACCCTAGCAGGTGAGACCTTAGCTAACTAGTTTCTTCTAGTTAAGAAGATGAGAGTTCTGTGGTATATTTTGAAATAGTTCCTTTCTTCCCTCTCTTCCATTTGGAAGCATCAGGGGATTTTTTCCCCAGTATTTACCGTAACAATCTGGTTGGGTTCCTGGATGTAAATCTCACAATACTGTAGGCACCCTTCTCTGACTAGTTATCCCCAGAGTTTTAACTCTCAAACTTGTCCACACTGAACTTCCAATGGTGTTTCAACTACAGTTGAGATTTTCCTATCCTGGCACTCGTTCCTGTGGTGGCTTCTATTCATAAGTCTCTGTTCTGGTAAGCTATAACTCCTTGTATTCGCCTCTTTGTCTCTCCAATCTTTGGTGCAGTGGTCTACCCTCTGTACTCATCTCTCTTATGGATCCAAGAAGAGTTGTCAACTTTTCAGTCCATTTTTCACTTTTGGTTAGGACAAAATGGCAACTTCCAAGCGTCTTACATGTAGAACCAGAAAACAGAATTTTATGTCTTATTAGTAAATTACTTTTGCCTGGAAAAAATCATTATGTCATCAAGATTAAGAAAATATTTTTTCATGGAATTACCATGTTGAGCAAAACCTATCCTATTATGATTCTAATAATTATGTGCATATTTGAATGTGTATGTGGTTTTTTTTATTTTTGATATATCTTTACAGAGTTTCTACTATATTGCTCTTCTAATGAACTAGTTTTGATTGCTACATTTGTATTTGTTTTCTAATTACTTAGTAACTAGAGTTATATGGAATATATGAGTATCCTTTAGCTTCACCCAGAACAAAACTCCATTATAGTGGGTGGCTGTTGCCAAAGTATAAATATACACTTACCTTTCGGGCTGTCAATCAGTGTATTTCCATTCTCTCTCCCCCAGCCTTCGTGTTGGCATTCATATTACATCTACAAGTGTTATAATCCTTGCAATTCATCATTATTGTATTATTCAAGATCATTTCACTTGCAAATGATGTAAACCCACATTAAACAAAGTTAGGCAAAAACTAAAAGGAAGTGGGAATATATTGTCTTCTGTACTAAAATGATAAGAGTAACCAGAGGGTATATCTAGCTGCATCCAGAAGCTCACATGCTCTCAGAATATTCTTGTTTGAACTCTCATCTCATCCTCTATATTCCCATGTGCATGGGCTTATGACCAAGAAATATGGATATATATATCCTTACATGTTCCAGAACTGAAAGAGAGGTTTTCCTGTTCTGTATGTAATAATAAAATCTTGTAAAAAAATACTAAATGCCTAATTTAAAGATACATATCCATTTGTGCACCCATAATGTAGCCAATTAGATATAGGTATAGTCATGAGTCTATAGAGATTGGAAAAAAATTAAAACTATCTTTATTCACAGGATGGGATCATATGATCTTATCTGAAAAAAACTACAAAAAGGCTACTAAAACTAGTAAGTGACTTTTATGTTTGCAGAATACAAGGTAAGTACAAAAACAATTAATTTTTTACACATTAGAAAAGGAAATGTAAAATTAAAATTTAAAACATACCACTTAACTAGCATCAAAAAGTGTAAAATATTTATGGATATATTTGTCAGGAGGTCCACAAGATCTGTACACCAAAAACTATAAACATTGCACAGAGATTAAAGAAGAACAAAGTAAGTGGAGAGATCTATTCATCATGGATTCAGAAACTCAGTAATGTTAAGATGTCTGTACTTGCACAAACTGAACTACAAATTTAATGCAATGACAGTCAAAATCCCAGATTGCTTTTGGTAGAAATAAATAGGCTGATTTTAAAATTAGTGTGGGAATTCAAAAGACCTAAAATAGCAAAAACAAATTAGAAAAGGAAAATAAACTGTAGAACACCATCACCACTTACTTCAAGAAGTATTTTAAAGATAACTATAATCAAGCAACTATGGAATAAAAATGCACAGATAGATAGATGGAACCAGACAGAGTTCAGAAATGGACCCATTCAAATTGTCTGATTTTCGACAGGTCCCAAGGAATTAAATGGAGAAAGGACAATGTTTTTGATAAATTGTGTTGTAGCTATTGGATATGCATATGCCACAAAGAAAATAACAATCCTTGGCTCTTACTCTTAACTGTATACAAAAGTATTGCCCAAAGACATGTAGTTGTTGAACCTATAAAATTTCTAGAATAAAATATGGAGAAAATCCCATGACTCTGGGGTTTTGTAAACATTTATTAAATAGGGTGCTGCAACAAAAAATCACATCTTAAGTCAATCTACAAATAGAGAGGTAACATTTAAAAACATAAATCAGACGAAGGACTTGTATCCAGAATATATTTTTTTAAAAAACCCTCTTACATAACAAAGATAATACCACAAACCAATTTTTAAATTGATAAAATATTTGAAAGACACTAAAAATTTCAATATACTGGTAGCAAATACATGAAAATATATTTATCATTAGTTACAGAGAAATTCAAATTAAAATGAGTGAGATACCACTACATGTCCACTAGAATGACAAAATGTAAAAGAAAGCTGATTTCAACAATTGAAAATGAATCAATGTGATCCACTATTTCCACAAACTAAAGGAAAATCACACATAGACCGATAGAAGGCATAATGGCTGAAAATGTGCCAAGATATTGGTAGATACCAATCTTCAAAAGTCTGATGGCAAGAGATTGCAAAGGCACTAAAAATACTATGCAAAGGCATGTACAAGAAGCAGAAGAAAGACCAGTGTGTACAGAGGGCAATGATAAAGGAAAAATGATAGAAAATTGAATCAGAGAGACAGGTAAGGGAGCTGGTTCATCTGGGCCTCACTAGCCGTGGTGATGATTTTGAATTTTATCCCCAGTGAGGTAGTAGCCATTGGAAATTATTGAGGCGGAAGGTGACATTACATGGCCCAGGGTGAGGGTTAATTTGTTCAAGAATGATCTCCTGCAGGTTGACTTCCTGGAGAAGGAGCTGGCTTCTTAGAAGGCTCCATGGAGACCGGTTACGTCCTCATGATTAAAAAATTAATCCCAGTCAACAACAAGACTTGCCTCAAAAGGCCCTCTGCTTCTCTCCAACCATTAGCGCTGTGGTGGCAAATCATGCTACTGGCTTATGTCATCATACAGCTGTCACCATGAGGCTGCATCAGTGGTCTTTCGTCCCTGGTGGAAGTTGGGCTTCTGCAACGTGAGCTGGCAGAACAGGGCTAGAGCCAAGGATTTTCCATGCGATCTTATTACTGATCTCAGTCCCTGGTCAAGTCATGAGGGAGCGCTTCCATTGAAAGCCACATCACTCTCCCTAGGTCTTATGCCCATCCACGTTAGATTACTATGCACTTTCCTATAATGCATTGAGCAGCAAGGACCCCACACTCCTGCTCTTGGCTAAGGAAGTATTGCCCAGTAAAAGCTGCTTGTAATTGTCTTTTGTTTGCTAGACACTGGCTTAATTAAAAGAAAACAAAATCCACTTTGGTTGCTATGTTAAGAATAAACTGTATGGCAGCAAGAACATAATTAGTGATATAAATTTGAAACCTGTTCCAAAACTCTTAAGTGAGAGATGATGATGTAAGAGAATTTGTCTGATTTGAGGTTTATGTTGAAGCAGAACCAGATTTCCTGGTTGACTAGTTGTATGGCATGAAAGAAAGAGGTCAACTTTGACTCGAGGGTAGAGGCACCAATAATAGGTGATTTAGAAAAAGGGGAGATTAGGACTACAGTACAGCCTCATTGAGTCAAGATAGCCAATAGATCCAACACTTTAATTTGGCAACAGCTTTTTACAAGGACTATAGTTCATCCAATGTCAATCTCTGCCACATATTAAAGTGTCAAGAATGCTCACCATCTCTAACAATGTTAACAATGGTTACTATCATAGAGACCCAAAAATTAAAAAATCTGGGCTACACATTGTACGCAGAGTTCATATTTCCAGAAAGCTGACAGCATTGAATAATGCACAAAGGGGTTTCTGTATCAAAAAAAAAAAAAAAAGCATATACTTGCCTATAATATTCTCTTGCTTTTATCTTCACAATTACACTTCCAAAGAGTTGTTTATACTAAATTTGCGACTTCTTTTCTTCCCATTTCCCTTGAAACTTCTTGAAGATTTGTATCTATGCTTGCCACTCACATGAAACTGATTCTTGTCAAAGGAACCAACTTCTCTAAGAAATTCAAAAGGCAAATTTGAATATAACTTTTTTCTTCAGGTACCAGGAGAACCACTTCTTCCACCTTAAATTGCTCTCTGTCCTTGACTTCTATAAATGATTTCCTAATTTGGTTTAATAATTGACCTTTTTTTTCTTCTCAGTCTACATACTCTTTTTCCACTGTGTTTATTTATGCCTCAATTTTTTGAAAAAGATTGATTTATTTACTTTAAAGAGAGAGAGAGCATGAATGGGAAGGGCAGAGGGAGAGGAAGAGAGTATCTCAAGCCGACTCCATGCTGAGTGCAGAAACAAACCCTGGGCTCGATCTCATGACCCTGAGACTATGACCTGAGCCAAAACCAAGAGTTCAACGCTCAACCAACTGTTCAGGTACCTGAATTTACACCTCAAATTTAATGATAACCAAATCTGTTTGAGCACCTACGTAACTTCTTCTGATTTTTAAAAACATACATCAAATTGCCTGTCTACAGGATGCCTCTATTTGTACCCAGTGCCCGAAATGGAAATCTTCACTGTTATCCCAACTTGTTACAAGGCCTGAGTTCATATTTTGAATAGCATAAACATTTATATCCCTACCAAGCCATATAATTTGGAAGTTTTTAAAATTTTCTTCTCTCCTCATTTCTACAACCATTTTCTGGTGACCTTCTGTTTCTCTCTTGAATCCATACTTAATTTTTATCATCATCATTATCTCTCCCTGGATTATAATTACTTTAATGGATTTTAACTGTATCCAGCATGGAGCTATGTCTGATACATTTTCATTGTATGAATGTATAACAGAATAAGTTATATTTTACCTAATCTAATTTTAAACCTTGTCTTGTGGATCAAGGTAATGGGTAAGGCTGGGAGAAGAGATTCCCTAAGGCTTAGAATCCAGCTTAATTTAACAATAGACCTGGCAAAAGATCCCTATCTTTAAGAGATTTTTAAAAGGTTTAAAAAAGGAGGAAAGAGCTAAAGAGACTTTCTAGAGCAAGTTTAGAAGCCAAGTTTAGACTTGGTTGTGTAGTTGAAAAACGCTGGGAATAAGTGAGAAGCATAGGCGATAAGAGAGAAACAAGAGGGAAAAGGGACTTGAGAAATTTTGTTGTTTATTATAAATTTAACTTTATTATCCCACCTGCTGGTATGTTCTTAGAAGCTACTGGAAAGATTTTAAATTGTTTGGTACTTATTTTTGGATGCCACCCTAGTATGTCTTTGAATGCTACCCTGGATCAGGATGGAGCCACAAGATAGCCCCCAAGCTTTCTTCAGTTTCCAAATGAATGAGTATAAAGTCCAGATCACAGCTATGACTCCAGTCTTGAAATTTTCAAAATCAGTTTTGACAGTCAGAATGGTACTTTTTCAGCACAACCTTAGCCAAGTTAATTCTCTGCTTAAAAATCTTTGATGGTTTCATTTTTTAGAATAAAATCCTTACCACCATCCATGAGATCTAGGCCCTACTTTCCTCTTCTGATTTTCTCTTGATAGAGCCCTCTATTCAGCATAACTTTCTCTTTTTTCCCCACAAATAAATTGGGTTTTTTTTTTTGCATGTTCTGAAGCATTTTTTGAACATTCTCTTTGGTTTCTAATAATGTATACACTACGTTCATTATTCATTCAATTTTGAATATCCTCATCCTACCCACTCCTCCCTACAAAACTTGGCTCCTATTTATCCTTCACGACTCAATTTAGGTTAGACCTCTTCCATCTCATTGACCATTCTCTTACACAGACCTTGCTACAAATAGTTAGAAGTCTCTCCTCTGTGTTCTGATAGGGTAAGATAATCTTAACAGAGCAATAACTATGCCAACCATTCCTTGTTTAAACTGGTAGTACCTTGAATATATTTTATATCATATTATTATATTATATTATATTATATTACTATTATGATATCAGAGCTTAGCCTAGTACTATAGTTTGACTGTTTGTGTCCTCCTAAAATTCATATGTTGTAATCCTAATGTCCAATGTGATAGCATTAGGAGATGGGGCCTTTGGGAAGTGCTTAGTTCTTCAGGATGAAGCCCTCATAAATGGAATTAGTGCACTTATAAAAGAGACACCACAGAACTCACTAGTCCCTTTCGCCATACCAGAACATAACAATAAGCCAGCAGTGTGTAACTTAGACGAAAGCCTTCACAAGAACATGACCTGCTGGAACACCGATCTTGGACTTCCAACTTCTAGAACTGTGAGAAATAAATTAAGTCACCCAGTCTGTGGTGTTTGTTATAGCAATATGAATGGACTACGGTACCCAATAATGTCTTAGTAACCACTTAAAAATATTTGTTTAATGAGTACGTATCACTTCAAATTTACTAAATTTACTATAAAAATACAAAAATGAAATGCCAATTAAATTTGCAATGCAGTATTTATGCCCAACTTAATGTCCAAGAAAAAAAGTCAAGATGACTGCAACTATAAAATATAAGAAACAAGTATATATAAGAAAAGAAAAAAGCAAGAAGAAATTCTTTAAATCAATAACTATGTTTAAAAATTACATGTATTTACTATACCTTTTCCAATATACCTAGAATCATTTGTCATCATTTTATGGAAAAGAATACTGTATGTAGTAAAAATGTAAAGGCAGCATCAAGTTCAAAGTGAATGTTTTTTATTGGAAAAGTTTGTTAATATATTCTGTGTGAGTCTTTGCTTGATTCTCAACTCCCTAAAGCTTGTATTTTGTCTTCTCTCCAATGACATGGTATTTGACTCCGTGTAAAGACTTGTGATCATTTGTTTGATTGCAACCATCTGTTCCCTAAAAGTCACTTATCTCTCTCAGGATTTGGAATGATATCTACAGATTCCTACGGTGCCCTCTTTCTTTTCCCTTGAGGAAAATTACTTTGTCTTGATTGCCCATTTCTTTTTTATTCTCTCCTGGGTTTTGTCCTAAATCAACCCTGTCCACGGGGAGTTCAAAGGCAGCAATTATAAAGCTTGAGTCTAAGAATTACCAGTGACTGGTATGTGTGTTCTGGTGCCCGTTGGGACTTCTCATGTAGTTTCAGTCCTTCAAATTTCTATGCAAAAGCAACAGCATATAGAAAAGTCAAACACTATAATATGGTTTTCTTTAGATAAAATACTGAGGTGATAAGAAGAAGAAATCTGAGAATTTACCATAATGGGCAGATAGTGTGTGCCCACTACTATGCAAGGTAATTTGCTTGAATAATCTATTACATCCTCAAAACAAATCAATGAGTTAGACATTCTTTCAGCTACTTTTAAAGTAAGAAAACGGAGGATCACTGACTTGTCCAAGGAGCCACTTAGCTAGTGGATGAGTTGAATTCAAACCCAAGTTTGAAAAACTTCAAAACGTGTTCTTTCATAAGAAGCTCTTTACCTCATATGGACATTAGTATACTTTAAACTTAGTCTTTAAAGTTCTCTTTCAACTTGGTAATGTGTAAGTTCTAAGAATATCAGAGTATATATAGGGAAAGTATTAGATATGTCTCTGTATCACAAGGTGTTTATAGTCTAGTTGGGAACATTAACCAGTGTAAAACAGTTAATTTAAAAAGATGTAATGCAAATGTGCAGACACAAACCTTTTTCTTTCCTTTTTTTTTTTTTTTTTTTCTAGTTTTTAAGGCTGGAGGGTAAATCCCATCCAGTGACTCCTGGCTAGCACTGGAAGTCATTATAAGCATCGAAATCAAGCAGTATTTTCTTCCAACTTTGTTCATCCCTTTAAAAATGGTTTGGATTTTCTGTGTCAATAATATTTCTATACAATTTTGTAGCAAACCTAATAATTTCTAAAAGATTCCTGATGGAATTATACATGGAATTGTTTTGATCTTATAAATCAATTTGGAATTAAATTACACTTTGAAAATATTGAGCTTTCCAATTTGTAAACACTATGAATCTTATCATTTGCTTAGATTTTCTTTTGTATCTGTCAGCAATTTTCAGTGGTTTCAGTAAAGAGGTCTTGCATACTCCTTATCCCTAAGTATTCTATGTTTTTTGGCACCATCATCCCTTAAATTTCATATTATTCTTTTTTCCTTCCAGTACCCAAAACTATAATTGATTTTTTTAGTATTATTAAAGAATTTGATCATTTTTGAGTACCTGAAATTATGGTTATTAGTAACTGAATATTATTTGAAAAGCATTGATGCATAACACTCTATTTTTAGCTAGTCCCTTATAATATAAAAAGCCATTTCATATTTATTACATCATTTCATTCCTTCAACAAACCTTGAGCCAGTCTTGTAAAATGTTATTATTATTTGCTCAGTTTAGAACAACAACAAAAAAAGCATAGTAGGTATCATTTATTGAACACAAACTATACTTGATTGTTATATCTCTAAGTTGTGTTCCTACAAACTTATTAAATTCATTTAATAGTTATAGTAGTTTTATAGATTTCTTAAAATTTTCTATGTAGACAACTATGTAATCTACCTTTTTCTGACAATGACTAGGACAACCAGTATGACTGAACAAAAATGTGAGAATGGGCACCTGGCTTCATTCTCAATCTTAAGAGAACGTGCTAACATTTTCATAGGACATACAGTGTCCTACAATATTGATAATTTTTATATTTGTCAATGTCTTTGTCAGATTTTGGTTTTGGGGTTATGCTGGTTTTGTGAAACTATTGTAAAGTACTCTCTATTCCTATATTTTGTGAGTCTGTTGATAAGGGCTACATTAAAAAAAAATATTTCATGTAATGCACCAGGGAAGGCATGTGGGATTGGAGTTACCACTGTGGGAATTTTGACAATGAACTCATTTCTCTAATAGATATAGAACTATTCAAATTTTGTATCCAATTTTGTTAAATTATAGTTTTTTAAGAAATTTGTCTATTTCATATAAATTGTCAAATATGTGGCAACAGAAGTCACTTTCTATCCTTTGGATGTCATTAAGATCTGTGGCAATAGCATCCCTTTTGTTCTTGGTATTGACAACAAATATTTCCTTCTTTTTTTTCTCTTTTTTTTATTTCCTTCTTTTTAGCAATCTAAGGATCCATCAATATTGTTTAACTTCAAGAACGAGCGTTTTGCTAATTTTATTTTCTCTTGTTGTGTGTTTCCTCTTCTGTTGATTTCTTTTTTTTTTAAAGATTTTATTTATTTGAGAGAGACAGAGAGAGAGAACAGAGGGAGGGTGAGAGGGAGAGGCAGACTCCCCAATAAGTAGGGAGCTCGATGTTGGGCTCCATCCTGGGACACTGGCATCATGACTTGAGCCGAAGGCAGACGCTTAACTGACGGAGCCATCCAGGAGCCCTCTTCTGTCAATTCCTATTCTCATCTTTATTGTTTCCTTTCTTCTACTTACTTTTTTAGTATTGTTGACACACAATATTACATTAGTTTCAGGTGTAAAACTTGGTGATCTGACAAGTTCATACATTCTGTTTTGTTCACCACAAGTATAGTTTACCATCTGTCCCATTACATCACTGTTACGGCATCACTGACTGTATTCCTTATGCTCTGCTTTTTGTTCCCATGACTTAGTCATTCCATAACTGGAGGCTATGTCTCCCTTCCCCTTCACCCATCTTACCAAAACCCCCAACCCCCTTCCCTCTGGCAACCACCAGTTTGTTCTCTGTACTGATAGTTCTGATACTGTTTTTTGCTTGTCTCTCTTTTTTAGGTTCCATTTATGAGTGGAATCACATGGTATTTGTCTTTCTCACTCTGACTTGCTACCCTTAGCATAACATCCTGTAGGTTCATCCACGCTGTCTCAAATGGTGAGATCTCATCTTTTTTGTGGCTGTGTAATATTATATATATATATATATATATATGTTTTATATATATTTTATATATATATAACATATATATGTTTCACAATCCATTCACCTACTGATGAACATTTAGGTTACTTCTATGTCTTCTACTTATTTCAAGCCGAGTTTGGTCTTTTAGTTCTAACTCCCTGGAGTAGAATTTACTCATATCACCGATTTTAGTCCTGTACTATTTTATTATTTATTACTATGATATTATTTTCTAATTTAAGCATTTAAAATTATAAATTTCCCTCAACAAACTCTTAGTGGCTTTCACAAATTTTATTAGACGGTATTTCTAATTTCATACATTTTGAAATATTTTCTAATCTCCTTGTGATTTCTTCTTTGTACCATGGATTATGGAGAAGTATATTGCTTAATTTCCATATATTTTTTTAAATTTTCCTAGATGTCTCATTATTATTACTTTTTAATGTATTCTGCTCTATTCAGAAAATAAGCGATATATTATTTCTAAAGTACTGAGTATTTCAACCTTTTTTATGACTACCTTATGATCCTTTTGGTGAACATTTCATTTTACTTGAAAAGAATGTGTGTTTTGACATTTTCACATGTAACATTCTACAATGTCAGTGAAGTCAAATGGGTGAGAGTTGTTCACATTCTCTATCTCTTGATTTTCTATCTAATTGTTCTATCAATCACTGAGAGAGAAGGGTCAAAATCTTCAACTCTTTGTGGTACTCCCTACTTCTCTCAATTCTGTCAGGTTTTGTTTCATGCATTTTGTGGCTCCTCCATTAGATGCATACATTTTTAGGATTATTAACTCCTTGAGCAAGTAACCTTCTTTCATTATAAAATGTCTTTCACTGTCTGTTGTAATGTAACTTTTTTCTGATGTCTACTTGTCGTTATAGTAAGATAGTCATTCTAACTCTTAAAATATGGTATATCTCACATTTTAATATTAGAAATGTTTAAATGGGGGCGCCTGGGTGGCACAGCAGTTAAGCATCTGCCTTCGGCTCAGGGTGTGATCCCAGCGTTATGGGATCGAGCCCCATGTCAGGCTCCTCCACTGGGAGCTTGCTTCTTCCTCTCCCACTCCCCCTGCTTGTGTTCCCTCTCTCACTGGCTGTCTCTATCTCTGTCAAATAAATAAATAAAATCTTAAAAAAAAAAGAAATGTTTAAATGATAAAAAGTATTTTTAATTTACCCACATATTTATTTTTTTCTATTGTTCTTCACACTTTTCTACAGATCCAAATTTATATTTGGTATCATTTTTCCAACCTGTAAAATAGCCTTTAGCATGTGTTCTATTACATGCCTGCTACCAACCAATTTTGTTGGAAAAGTCTTTTCAATCTTTATTTTTGAAATATTATTTTGTTGGACACAGATTTTAGATCCCCCCCCTTTCCTCTTTAAATATGATAATCAGTTTTCTTCTGGAAGTGTTTTCCTTGAGAATGGTAGTCATTACTTTTTCCCACATGTAATGACCCCCACACTGGTGCTTATAGTATTTCTTTTTTATCAGTGCTTTTCTACAAATTGGTTAGGATGGCTTTCCATAGTATAATTTTCTTTTCCTTTTTTTTTTTTTTTTTTTTTAGTTTAGAGTTTGTTGAGCATCTAGGGTCTTTGTGTTTATAGATTTTATTACATATGAAAAATTTCCAGCCTTTTCTCCAACTCTTTTTCCTTGTATCTGTTTCTAATAATTAGTCCTTCCTGGTTGTGGGACATACCTTCCTCTCTGTTAAGTCTGCATTCTCAATGGGCATTTTGAATCTTAGATTATTAAGCATATGAATTTTCTTGCCTTTCTCTAAAGACTATTGAGTTTGGTGCTCTTAGGAGTCAGCTTAGGTGCAAATTAGTTTGGTCATTTTAAGGCTTCCTTGGCCCTATTCCTCAGACATCTCTTTTTTTGATTCCCTCCTGATTTCTCCAGGTATCCATCAAGATATCTCTTGTGTATACTTTACTAGTTTTCCAGCTTACAGCAGCCTGTATCTATTTACCCAATTTCATACCTAATTTCTACCCTTTGTATGTGCACTTGAATATTCAGGAACATTCAATGGATATTTGAGTGTTTCCCTGCCTATCTTTTTTCTGATTCTTTGCCTCTCAAATTTGATATCTCCTAAGTCCCCAATCTTTAATACCTGTATCTTCAGCTCAACGAGATAAATATGCTCTCTTGATTCCTCAACCCTATTTTGACAAATGCCTACCGGCAGGAAGCCTAGGCCACTTTAAGGCTCAACATGCTTCTTTCCCTTCCTCATAGTTTACAGTACTGAAGTGCCTAATGTCCAAAGTCAAAAGGTATCAATACAAGTTATTCCATATGGACAGAAGTGAAAATCTCCAGAAATGTTTTTCTTTTCTTTTTTTTTTTTAAGATTTATTTATTTATTTGTCAGAGAGAGAAGGAAATCAAAAGCAGGGGAGCTGCAGGCAGAGGAAGAAGCAGGCTCCCCGCTGAGCAAGGAGCCAGATGAGGGAGTCCATCCCAGGTACCTGGGATCATGACCTGAGCTGAAGGCATACACTTAACCAACTGAGCTACCCAGGCATCCCATGATTTTCTTTTTCTTTTAACTTGGTCATCCCTCAGAACCTACAAAGTTAATATTTCATGGGCGCTCAAATAGGTTCTTGAATTATATTCACTATAAAAATCAGCATATTTCAGGGTGCCTGGGTGGCTCAGTCGTTAAGTGTCTGCCTTTGGCTTAGGTCATGATCCCAGGGTCCTGGGATCAAGTCCCATATTGGGCTCCCTGATCAGCAGGGAGCCTGCTTCTCCCTCTCCCACTCCCTCTGCTTGTGTTCCCTCCCTTGATGTGTCTCTCTCTGTCAAATAAATAAAATGTTTTTTAAAAATCAGCATTTTCCAAGCAAGTTTTCTGATATGTGATCATCTTACAAAATGAGCTTCGCTTTTATCTAAGTGCTGCAAAAGACTTGACGTACATCCAGTCATTTTGATTGGCCACCCATCAAATGCAGGCTTATCATAGTTGTTGAGGAGATCCTTCAAAGTTCTACACTATGAAATGTTTAATTCAAATTATTAAAGTACAGCATAATTACTTCTTATTCTATAATGAGAAATAAAGTGTAGTTTTCTAATGGCATGGTATAGCATTTATTTTCATATGGCAGTATATGTGTTGAGAAAATGTATTGATTCACAGGAATATTAAAAGCAGATTGTTTTCTTCACTCTTCTCAAATTATACATTTATTTAAATTACAGACTTTGTAAATGCTCTTCATGTAATTTAGATAGGCTCTCTCAGAAATTTTCATGATTAATATAAATTAAAACACATGCATACCAAGTTGTTTCCATTTGTCAAAATTGTTCAAAATTCCAAACTTTCTCTGTATCTCAAATATTGAGGTAATCTGAACATAGAGTTCCTTTCAATTTAAAAATGTTCTCTCTATAATGAGAACAGGGTAGGGGAAAATAGCATAAATTTTTAAATGTTCTTCAGAGAAAGCTCTGAAATAATGCATTTCTTTCTGTCTGTCATTTTGTTTTGTTTTGTTTTCATTTTCAAAGGGTGAACTGTATTGCCATGTACCTCTCAACTAATAAATGTGCTTGGTTATACAAGATACACTCCAAGAAAACAATTTGACTTTTTCTTAGTTCTTGCTATTAAGTTATGCTTTTGAGATCCATAGATAAAATCATTACCATCTCTTTCTCTATACTACGCTGTACAGAAACACACACACACACAGATGAGCTTTAGTTTATTTCTTAATGATTTCCTGTAGCACTGTATATCAAATTACATTTGTTTATCTAGGGGGAGAGAAAATAATAATGTATCATTTCATTAGTTATTGCTCCTCTTTGCATTAGTCATGCCAGACATTAATGATTTATCTTATTCAGTGATGCCTCTTTTATATTAAAATATTATAAACTTCAAAGTATGTCTCTAATTAAATCCTTAATATGAAAAAGTCTTGGTGAGTCGATGCCTCCAATATTTTAAATATTTCTTTATTTCCAATGAGTTGAATAATCTCAGCAGAATGTTAGTCAATTACGAAGAATGCGCTTGGGAAAGCTGACCGTGGCATAGTAATTAGGAAGCAGCTGAAATCCCTGTTTCTTGCAAGTTTTCAAGAATATGCTTGTTTAAAGGATGATTTTAGTAGAAACCATTGAATATGTCCTCTGAATTTTATTTTAACACGGTCTAGTCATGACATTTTATCTCATCAACAGTGAGACCACATTCCCAAACTGTGCTTGCTGAATGCTCTTAACATAATGATTACTAGGGAAGGAATTGAGATTCCTGAGATATGTGAGAGGTTCAGTTTCTTTTGAGATCAAATTGTCAGTGCTACCATGGTGTGGGGTACGCTCTCGCAAACGAGGAGCTCACATCTGGCATCACTAATAACCTTTAGATCTAAGCATAGAAATAAAAATAAATTTCATTTAAATTCTATGCATAGTTTTATTTTCTTCCTCCTCCAGTATACATTTCTCTAACAGCAGTTATTTGCTATTTTTCCATGTAAGTTTTGGAATCTGAGGCTAACTTATGAAATGTAGAAATTAACCCACTCTTAGATTAGGTACTATGTATACAGATGGGTACATTTGAAGACCTGAGCCACACGTTAAGATACATTAAGATGACACAGTTCTGTTTCAGAAGACCAGATAGACTCCTATACAAACGGAATCCTTTTTCTGGTTCAGCCAAACACAGGAAAGATCTCAGTGTGAGTGTTTCAGAATAATGTCCACTGTATACCATGTTTGATTTACTGTGCTTGTTACAAGAACAGTTTGTGTCTATTGGAGTAGCATTAAGATCTCCAAGGCCTTAGAAAAGCACTATATTTGAAATCAACCCCTTACCCCCAAATATGCCCCCCACACCTATAAAGGTCTTTTCATTACACCTTTGAAGTATTAAAGTTAACATAGGACATCTTTAGGAGTGTGCATATGTGAAGGAGTAATGTGTGAGAATAAGCGAGATCCTATCTGATTTACCATAAAAACATTCTAGAGGGGGAGTTACAGAGTTATGGTTTCAATTCTGACATGTGAAACCTGTGTTGTGTCACTCTTATCCTTATAGTAAGAAAAATCTAAACTAAAAATGAGTGAATTTTCTTGAACCCATAGAGAACTCAAGACAGGATAAATTGGTCATCCCCCAATCCAGAAAGAGTTGTGAATTAGAATCACAGCAGTGATCTGCTTACTCAGAGCAGAAACCATGAGACAATGAACAGGTAGGAATGCTTAAATGGTAATTTTGGAGACTGCTCAAGTCTGAGTGAGGTTGGTACCAGAGAAAAACTCCTGGTGGCCTGTCTTAGGGGTTCCCCCCAGTCTTGTGGATTTTGCTTCAAGGAACTCAACAGGTTCTCACTGTGAAGATCCTGAAAGATAAGATAACTTCATGGTTCTGGCAGAAGGAGCAGAAAATTAACATCTGAAGTACAACCAGAGCATTCCTCAAAACCGAGGCTTACTCTCCAAGTAAGAAGACTCTATTTATTTATTTATATGCCTTATTACACTTGGCATGTTATTTACCTGACTCATGTGCCCACCAGCCTTTCTGTCTAACCTTAGGAGGCAGAGAACAGTTTGTTACTGGACTCATGAGCCAAATTGCATACTAAAAATATCAATAAACTATAATATCTGTATCAGATTCTTAACTTTTAAAGTTTATAAAACCTGCACAGTGACAGATAATTACAAATAGAGAACCACAATGTTATTCATTTTAGCCTTAATAAAATGTTTTTAATATGAAATAATACAAACAATATATAGACCTTAAGATGTAGAAAAGGACTGTGATTGCTTTAGGTCAGTCTCTAGATGTACATTGTCCAATATAGTAGCCACTAGCCACATGTGGTGTTGAACACTTGAGATGTATCCAGTCCAAATTGAGATTTTTGTAAACAATAAACCAAGCACTGGATTACAAAGACTTAGTTAAAAAAAAACATGTAAAACAGAAAATTATTTTATATTGATTACATGCTGGAATAATGATATTTTGGATAGTGTTAAATAAAATTATAATATTAAAATTGATATTACCAGTTTTTAAAAATAGTAGAATACTAAATAATGCATATGTAGCTCACATTATATTTCATTTGGACAGCCACTCTAGAAGGAAAAAATACAAAACTCCGGATCAGCCATACTTTAATCAGTAATATAGTAATGGGTCATCTGATGACTTACAATAAAATGTGTTAAATTACCTCAAAATCTTTTTTAGCTTATTGACATCATTTCATTGATTTTTTTTTTCAACAAGCTGAATTTTTCTGTGAGTTTTGGCACTGGGAAGACACAAGTCAGACAACACCATTGTGAATTTGTCAGAATTTTAATTCAGAAGCAGCATGCATGAGTGTTGTCTGGAATAATAATTTTTTGAATTTTCAGCTTTGGCTATACCAATAGATAACAATCATTAAATGTAAAACACTGAAACATTTATCAAAATTAGTACAGCTGGTAATTTCCATTTCATTAAAATTTATATGTGTTTTCATTTGTAAAGTTTCTTAAACTCTCGGAGATCCATGAAACCTTTCAAAGTTTATAGATGGAGATCATGCACTCAGTGAAATTTTTTGGAACATTTTGTGGATTTGTTCATTTTTCTATTCTGGAGAGAGGAGTCAAAGACTTTATCAGTTTTCCAAAGGACTCGATGATACAAAAAAATTAATTTCCTACTTTAGAACTAGCTTGACTTCTTTCCAGTACTGTGACTTCTTTTTGGTTGAGATAAAGACTAGCATAAGTTTCTTCAATTTAGTCTCTGCTTTTAAGTTTTTTGAGTTTCTGAGTTTTAAGAAATTAACTGGAAGTATTAAGAGATAGTAAATGCTTGGAAGGGAGGATGAGGGACTGCTTTTTAATCTGAAAATGATAGCAACTTTATATGATTTAAATCACATTTGACATTTTCCATCTATCTGCTCTCAGTAGTGGAAGAGTTAATGCCTTCACAAAGAGTAGTTGATGTAAAAGAAACCCTCATGTACTATTAGTAATAAAGCAAACTGGTGCAGCCGCTGTGGAAGGCACTATGGAGGGTCCTTAAAAAGTTAAAAATTGAACTAACCTATGACCCAGTAACCTCATTACTGGGTATTTATGCAAAGAATATGAAAACACTAATTCAAAAGGATATATGCACACCTATGTTTATTGCAGCATTATTTATAATAGCCAAATTATGGAAGTGGCCCAAGTGTCCAACAAATGATGTATGGATAAAGAAGATAAATGGAATATTACTCAGCCATCAAAAAGAATGAAATCTTGCCATTTGCAATGATGTGGATGGAGCTAGAGAGTCTTGTACTAAGTGAAGTAAATCAGTCATAGAAAGACAAATACCATATGATTTCACTCAAATGTGGAACTTAAGAAACAAAACAAATGAACAAAAGAAAAAAAGAGAGAGACAGAAACCAAAACCAGACTCTTAATTATAGAGAATAAACTGATGGTTACCAGAGGGAAGGTGTGGGGTAAATAGGGGAAGAGGATTAAGAGTACACATGATGAGCACTGAGTAATGTATAGAAATGTTGAATCACTATATTTTACACCTGAAACTAATATAACACTGTATGTTAACTATACTGGAATTATCATTTAAAAACAAATAAACAAAAGTAGTTGATGTCTAAGTTGTCAAAATTTAGTTAAATTAATTTTGTATGAGGGCGATCATCAAATTTTATCCAAAAGAAACTTCCTTTTTGGTATTCTCAGACATCATTAACTTCACAGGCACACAAGCTAATATAGAGCAAAACATCCCTTAGGCTCAATAAAAATAAAAACAAACAGCTCTCCACCCTGCCACTGCAGGTTTTAGCATATGAAACAGTGATTTTCCTACCACAGGAGCCAGATTTGCTTTAGAGAACACTAATTTCATAAATTTACCTCCAAACTTGGTATAGTCTGAAGACACTACCCTTAAACACAAAATGGTGCAAAGTCTTCAAAAAACTGAACCATTTTTTTAAAAGAAAAGCTCACAGTTTCTGTTTTGTTTTTTTGCTCTTATGTCTATGCCAGCATAATAAAACAGTTGATGCTTAGTGTGGCAATTTCAAAAATTTGAACCCCAAGTGTGTGTATTAGTAAATAATAGATTATTTGAGTTTCTGAAGTAGTCCCACAATGTAACTCAAATCATAGCAGGATCGGAGGCAAGCAGCCATTGGCTACACAAGATACAGGACAGGCAGGAGATCCACTGAATCTTGTGGCTCTAACAATTCTGGCCACCAGCCTGGGCTAGAGTAGAGTCCTGAAGAGTCTTCCATGTACATACCATATCACCTATAGATCAGGGGAGTCCAGAAGACAGACCAGAGGTTGGGCTAGGGAATGGGGTGGACACCAGAAGACTCAGTACAATGTCCCCACGTTAGAGATGCTTTTGATATTTAGCTTTCACTACAGGAAAGCCATAAACCTTGACTATAAAACATAACACCATTTCAGTGGCTCAAAATCTATATTCACAATGATACTAATACATTCTATGTTTGTTTCACTACCATTCTCTTAGAGTGTAGAATAAAGATTCCAGAGGCTGCATGAAATATGATACATAAATGAGATCCATGAAACATGAAAAATGAATTCAAGAACAAGTATAAAAATCCAGCCAGACACTAAAGTCACTTGCAACAATGTAAACCAGTGCCATTCTTCTCACCATTTTTGTCTGTTTTCCAAAATACAATTATTTGAGACAAAAGTATGTTGTGTAAGTTAGCATGTAATGATTATTACTGCTATTTTAAATTTATTTGTTTGTTTATTTTTTTTAAGAGAGAGAGAAGGTGGCTGGGGGAGAGGAAAGGCAGAGGGAGAGGAAGAGAGAATCTTAAGCAGGTTGCATGCCCAGCTCTGTCAATGTAGGGCTCAATCTCATGAACCTGAGCCCATGACCTGAATTACTGCTATTGTAAATGAATAAATAAATGTTTAAATTTTTTCTTAGTTTTAATTTCTAGGCAAATTTTAATAGAATAATGCCCATAAACAAATGCTCCTTGAGGTGCCCAAAAAATTTTCAGAGTATAAGGGAGTCTTGAATCAAAAAATTTTGAGAATCATTATCCTACATTAACATGTTAAAATAAAGAAACACAATCTTCTCAAAGGGTATTTAAAATCCATCTTATAAAATTTAACATTTTCCTAGTAAAGAAATAAGCAGAAGTTATTCTTAATAATAATTATCACAGATTCATTCAAGCTATACTCACATGTGCAAAGAAGTTTCTACCTGACTGAATAATCTGTAAATGTATACTTCCAAATCAAGAATAACTTGGTCTTTTCAAATTTAATTGCCATCTTTCCATTAAACAGTCAGTATGTATAGTAGAAGATTTAGCTTCCTATTGGTTGCTGAATTAGAAAGTCTCTTTGGTGATTTTGAGCTAAATGCTTTAAAAATCCACTTCTCCTTCCCCCTTTCCAAAGAGTCTCTGTGTATGAAGATGTCCACTCTCTCTCTATGGACCCATGTGATGTCTCACAAATTTGCTCTCTGCCCCAGTTTCCATCTGACCTGTTATCTGGGTTGGCAACTCCCAAGTGCGGCAGATCCCACTGGAAATTTTGAATGGATCTATTGGGATACAGCCTAGCCAATGGTCCTAGCCATTCCTCATGCTTTCTGGGTCCTTGTCTCTATGATTAGACCTCTGGGTGCCCACAGGCCATTCTCAGAACTTGTGCATTTTCTCACTAGGGTAAGCAGAAACTTCTGGATCCTTTCACACTGTGGCCAAGCCATGTGTACCAAGGAGTTCCTCTTCAGACTCTGCAATGAGGTTCCACACCACCCTCATCTCTGCACCACCATGCCCAATCCCTGTTGGAAATTATGCTGGTCCAGTCTTGAGAAGCAGAACAGTGGAAACAATATTCTTCAACATTTATTTAGGTATTTCTAAAGTAACACTTCCTTGTCAATGATCAGTTTCAAGGAGTAGGTAGAGGAAATCAAAAGTACTGTCCTACTATTGTGTTCCTTATACACTCGCCATCTCTTGGGTCTTAGAGAGTCAAATACCCTTTCAATTTTACTGTGACCACCCTTAGCTCCTGCTTCTTCAATCTTGATTCCATTTTCCCTGATAAGCTCTCACAGGAATAACAAATCAGGACTCATTTCAAAACTTATATGTATGATTATATTTTTTAATAAAAAATGGAAGAGATACCTTCAAAAATCTATAGCACACATTACATTGTATAATAAAATGTTAGAAACATTAAAAGGAATGTCAAGGAAAAAAATATGGATGCTCAAGATCTCTGTAATATTCAATATTACCTGCAATTTCTAGGTAATAGTTTTAAGACATAAAAATGAAAGAGATATAAATATCAGAATGAAAGAGACATAACAGATATCTTTATGCTAATGTTATTATTGCTGGTTTGGAATAACCAAGAAAAGTGTCTGTCACATTGGTAGATTTGTTAGAACTTCCAATAAGGTGGTCTGCTATAAAATAAATATAAGAAAACCAATAGCTTTAGAATGTCTTAAAAAAAAACAAGTGAATTGAAGTTCACAGTATCAATTAAACATTAACAGTACAAGTGAAAATACTTTTGCTCCCTTTTTCATTTTTCCCTTCACTTACATTTCTCAGAAACTATAGTTAACAAGTTGCAGAAGAAAAACAAGTAAAGAAAGAAGCCAAAAGTCAAAGAGCAGATATTTGCTGATCAAATTATCTCTTCCTGCACTACATATCTGGGGATGGTGGATATATTTAAAATTAATTTCAACACTTTCATTGTATAATAGTACCAATTTAATTTTCAAAATGAAATGTTTTAATTTATATTGTGAAGACATATGACATGTGAGTACAAAACCCTGCCACCATCATAGTTTTCATCTAGGGGAATGGAAAAAAAATTATACTGAATATATTTGAAAGAGACATGCAAGACAAAACAAAGTTGCTTTGTGATTTCATCTATGAATAATGTTAGTTTAACTTGCTGGCTGTATTATTTAACAAAAGTATATGACTTTCAATATCTGACTTTATTGAGTCATAAAATAAATTATGTACAATGTATTTTATATAAGTAAGTTATTCAAATTATGATCTTTGCTTTGGCATATGTTTGGAAAATTCAAAAGCAATTTTTAAAAACTGTAAAATTCTGATATCAAAATATACATATGCATTGTGTACTAACCAGAAGGAATTCTAAACAATTTCACAATATAATACTGTTTATTTTAAATAATGAAAAAAATAGTTGTAATAGGAAGCCATAGACTTTCACATCTTTAGGACACTCACAGTATTATTTATACTCACAGTATAAACCCTGTCAAACCTTTTTCCTAACCCCCCAAGTAGAAAAAACTGCTTCCTTCCTTTTTTATGCTCCCTGCTTTCACTTTAAATAATACCTGCATTTGAGATATTTCAGTGGAATCAGATGTTTTCCCTGTTAGATTAAGATCCTTAGGGACAATATAATTTCCTCTTCATTGTTGTAGTCTATGTGCTTTGTATGTGTTAGATACCTATTAAAAGAATGATGGATAATAATTCTGTTGAAAGGAATATATAACTCAGAATTCTGAGCCATGAAATTTTTCTTTATTGTAAATGCTTATGATGTTTATCTACATTTACTACATTGCTTTTTGCTATTTATTACCTTACCTAACAGTTTTATTACATGAATTATTATTATCTGCATGACCTATACTTAAATATCATCAAGAATGATTTCTTTTGAGAGAGAGGGGAAAATGGTGGAAGAGTAGGAGGACCCCAGGCTTGCCTCGTCCCATGAATACAACTAGATAACTATCAAATCATCCTAAATACTCCAGAATTCAATCAAGACTGGAAGAACAAACTCCACAACGAAAGGTAGAGAAGAGGCCACATCAAAGAAGGTAGGAAGTGTGGAGAGGTAGCTTAGGAGAAAAACGGTTCATGGATGCTATGGTTGGGAGGAAGCTGTGGTTGTAGAGAAGGGCAATTGTTAGACTAGCACACAAGGCAGCATATGAGGAAGATGATTCCCCATAACAACTGGCTTGGAAAACAAGAGGGCCTGAATTTCATGAGTTCTTGCAACCAGCAGGGCTTAAACCCTGGAGTTTTAAAGGTCAGTGTGCTTGGCTCTGGGAGACCTCAGAAGACATTGGGCTGCTAATAGAGAAAAGGCAAGGCAAACAGCCCGTGGACATACAACATAGAAACAGCGAACTGAAGAGCACATGGGGTGCACAGTGGGGACGTTATTCATTCATCTTGGAGCATGTCTTAGAGAGGAAGTTTCACGGAGAGACCCCTCCAGGAACAAAGAAACTGGAAGGTACTATTTGCTCCCCCCATCCCTCAGCATAAACAGAACCACCTGCAGGACCCATCACAGCACTGACACTGGCTACCAAACTTGCTTTCACAAACCCCGCCCTCCATACTCAGAAAGAACCACCCTTCCCAGTCATGCTTGTCTCAGTTCCAGTGCAGTGGGCCCCCTCCTCCGGAAGACTGGCCCAAACCCCTGCCAATACTGGATCTCCCAACTCAGAAGTTGTGCAAGGCCTTGGTTTTTGTGGTGGCAGTGACAAGTCTCATTTCATAAGCAGACCAGAGTACACCTAGTTAGAACTCATCACATTCAGGCCAGGGACCAAACACTGCCCACAATAGGCAAAGAGAGCCTCTGCAGATGACTGGCCTGAAAAATAAAGCAGCCAGGACTTAACAGCAGAGGACATGCAGCATACATCGGAGACACTCCTGGAAGTGCCAGGCCCTGAGGAACAGAGCACACTACACTGCAGGGCACTGCAGGACCTCTTCTTCATAAAGCCATCACCCTCAAGAACAGGATACATAGCTGACTTTCCTAACACAGAAACAGGCACAGAGACTTAGGCAAAATCAGAAGACAAAGGAATTTGTCCCAAATGAAGGAACAGAACAAGGCCACAACCAGAGATCAAAGGAAAACAGATATAAATAACATGCTGATGGATGATTTAAAGCAATGATCATAGGGATCACTGGACCAGAGAAAAGAGGGGAGAACATCAGAGAGACCATTAACATGATGATAAGGAATAACAGTGAAGTAAAGTGCTCAATAAACAAAATGAGAAACACACTTGATAGAATAAATAGCAGTTTAGAAGAAGGAGAATGAATTAATGACCTAAAAGACACAGTAATGGAAAGTAATCAGCTGAACAAAAGACAGAAAAAAGAATTATGCAGAATGAGAATAGATTTAAGGAGCTCAGTGACTACATCAAATGCGATAGCATTTGTATTATAGGAGTCCCAGAAGAAGAAAAGAGAGAAAAAGGAGAATTTATTTGAAGAAATGATAGCTGTAAACCTCCCTTATCTGGAGGAAAGAAACAGATATCCAGATCCAAGAAACACAGAAAACCTCCAACAAAATCAGCAAAAGTGGATTCACACCAAACATATTGTAATTAAAATGGCAAAATGTAATGATAAAGAAAAAAATCTTAAAAGCAGGAAGACAAAGGAAGATAGTTACACAAAAAGAAACCACACAAGCCTATCAGCATATTTTTCAGCAGAAACTTTCCAAGACAGAAAGGAGTGGCATGATCTTTTCAAAATGCTGAAGAGAAAAAATCTACAGCCAAGAATACTCTGTCCAGCATGGCTATCATTCCAAATAGAAGAAGAGATCGCATTTCCCAGACAAACAAAAACTAAAGAAATTCATGACCCCTAACCCAGCCCTGCAGGAAATATTACAGGGGACTCTTTGAGTGGAAAGGAAAGACCAAAAATGACAGTATGAAGGTAGGAAACACAAAAGCAGTAAAAATTAATATTTCTGTAAAAAAACCATCAAGGAACTCACAAAATAAAAGGATGTAAAATATGACACCATATACCTGAAATGTGGGGAGGAGAGGACTAAAGACTGGATTCAATCCTAAACAACCACCAACTTAATATAGACTGCTATATGCAGAAGATGTTATATACAAACCTAATGGTAACTGCAAATCAAAAATCAGAGAGATAATAAATATGCAAAAATGAAGAGAAAGAAATCCAAATGCATGACTAAAAAAACCAACCAAATCATGAAAGACAAGGGTCAGAGAAAATCTTGAGAAACAGCTACAAAACAAGTAATAAAATGGCAATAAACACACATATCAAAAATTACTTTAAATATAAATGGACCAAGTGCTCCAATAAAAAGACATAGAGTGATAGAATGGATAAAAAAAAAAAAAGATCTAAATGCTGCCTATATCCCATCTATATGCTGCCTACAAGAAATTCATTTCAGACCTAAAGACACCTGCAGATTGAAAGTAAGTTGATGGAAAAACATTTATCAAAACATTTGTCAAAAGAAAGCTGGAGTCACAACACTTATATCAGAAAAAACAGACTTTAAAACAAAGACTGTAACAAGACACAAAGTACGACACTATATAATTATAAAGACACAAAGTACGACACTATATAATTATAAAAGGAACAATCCAACAAGAAGATATAACAATTGTAAATATTTATGCACCCAACAGGAAAGCACCCAAATACATAAAACAGTTAATAACAAACATAAAGGAACTAATTGATAATAATACAATACTAGGGACTTTAACGGCCCACTTACATCAATGGACAGAGAATCAAAACATAAAGTTAAGAAGGAAACAATGGCTTTGAATGACACACTGAACCAGATGGATTTAAACAGATTTATTTGCAACAGTCCATCCTAAAACAGCAGAATACACATTCTTTTCAATTGTACATGGAACATTCTCCAAATCAGATCACATATTAGGCCACAAAACAAGCCTCAATGAATTTTAAGATTGAAGCCATACCATGCACTGTTTCCAAACACAACACTATGAAACTGGAAGTCACCACAAGAAAACATTTGGAAAAAGCACAAATATGTGGAGGTTAAATAACATGCTACTAAACAATGAATGAGTCAACCAGGAAATCAAAGAAGAAATAAAAAGTACATAGAAACCCATGAAAATGAAAACACAACAGTCCAAAACCTTTGGGATACAACAAAAGCTGCATATAAGAGGGAGGTTTTTGGCAATACAGATCAACCTCAAGAAGCAAGACAAAATCTCAAACAACCTAACCTTACACCTAAAGGAGCTAGAAAAAGAACAGTAAATGAAGCTTAAAGCCAGCAAAAGGAAAGAACTAGTAAAGATTAGATCAGGAATAAATGATATAGAAATTAAAAAAGCAATGGAACAGATCAATGAAACCAGGAGCTGGTTCTTTGAAAAAAATCAATAAAATTGATGAACATTTAAACAGACTTATCAAGAAAAAAAAAGACCTAAATAAATAAAATCACAAATGAGAGAGGAGAAATAACAACCAACACCCCACAAACACAAACAATTATAAAAGAATATTATAAAAAGTATGCCAACAAACTGGACAAGCTAGAAGAAATGGATAAATTCCTAGAAACATATAACCTACCAAAACTGAAATAAGAAGCAAAAAAAAAAATTTTTTTTTGAACAGACCAATTACCAGCAAAGGAATTGAATCAGTAATCAAAAACTCCCAACAACGGAAGTCCAGGACCAGATGGCTTCACAGGGGAATTCTACTAAACATTTAAAGAAGAGTTAATACCTATTCTTTTCAAATTATTCCAAAAAATAGAAGAGGAAATTCATTCTATGAGGGCAGTATTATCCCGATACCAGAACCAGATAAAAACACCACCAAAAAAAAGAGAACTACAAGCCAATATCTCTGATGAACACAGTTGGAAAAATTCTCAACAAAATACTAGCAAACCAAATTCAATAATACAGTGAAAAAAAATTCACTACGATCAAGTGGGATTCATTTCTGGGTTGTAAGGGTGGTTCAATATTCACAAATGAATTAACATGATACACCATATCAATAAGAGAAATGAAAAGAACCTTATGATCATTTCAAAAGACGCAGATAAAGCATTTGACAAGGTACAGCATCCATTGCCGTACTTTGTTGAAGGATAAAAACCTTCAACAAAGTAGGTTTAGAAGGAACATACCTCAACATAATAAAGGCCATATATGAAAACCCACAGCTAACATCATCCTCAATGGGGAAAAACTGAGGGGCTTTCTCATAAGGTCGGGAGTAAGACAAGGATGTCCACTCTCACAACTTTTATTCAACATATCACTAGTAGTCCTAGCCACAGCAATCAGATAACAAAAAGAAATAAAAAGCATCCAAATCAGTAAGGAAGAAGTAAAACTTTCACTATTTGCAGATGATCTAATACTATCATGGAAAACCTGAAAGACTCCACTAAAAAACTGCTAGAACTGATAAACACATTCAGTAAAGCTGTAGGATACAAAATCAACCTGCAGAAATGTGTTACATTTCTATACACCAATAAAGAAGCAGCAGAAATAGAAATTAAGAAAACAATCCCATTTATAATTGCACCAAAAATTAGATATGTAGGAAAAAACCTAATCACAGAGGTGAAAAATCTGTACTCTGAAAATTATAGAACACTGATGAAAGAAATTGAAGATGACACAAAGAATTGGAAAGACATTCCATGCTCATGGATTGGAAAAATAAATAATGTCAAAATGTCTAACTACCCAAAGCAATCTACACACTTAATACAATCTCTATCAAAATATCAACTGCATTTTTTCACAGAACTAGAACAATCTTAACCACGAAGGACCCCAAATAGCCATAACAGCCTTGAAAAAGAAAAGCAAATCTGGAGGTATCACAATTCCAGACTTCAAGCTATATTACCAAGCTGTAGTAATCAAAATAGTATTAGCACAAAAACAGACACATAGATCAATGAAACAGAATAGAAAATCCAGAAATAAGCCCTCAATCATATGGTCAATTAATCTTCAACAAAACAAGAAAGAATATCCAATGGGAGCTTCTTTTCAACAAATGATGTTGGGAATATTGGAGAGCAACATGCTGAAGAATGAAATTAGACCACTTTCTTACACCATACACAAAAATAAATTCAAAATGTACTAAAGATAAAAATGTGAGGCCCAAAACCTTAAAAATCCTAGAAGGGAGTGCAGGCTGTAACTTCTTTGATATGAGCCATTGCAACTTTTTTCTAGATATGTCTGCTGAAGCAAGGGAAACAAAAGCAAAAATAAACTATTGGGATCATATATTAAAAAATCTGCACAGGGAAGAAAACAACCAACAAAACTAAAAGGCAACCTATGGAATGGGAGAAGATATTTGCAAATGATGTATCCAGTAAATGGTTAGTATCCAAAATATATAAAGACATAAAACTCAACACCCAAAAAACAAATAATCCAATTGAAAAATGGGGAGAGATATGAAAAGATATTTTTTCCAGAGAAGACATATGGATGGTCAAGAGACACATGATAAGATGCACATCATCACTTACAATCACAGAAAAGCAAATCAAAACTACAATGTGACATCACCTCACACCTGTCAGAATGACTAAATCAACAACACAGGAAACAACAGGTGTTGGCAAGAATGTAGAGAAAAAGGAACCCTCATGCACTGTTGGTAGGAATGCAAACTGGTGCAGCTACTGTGGAAAAGAGTGTGGAGGTTCTTCAAAAAAGTTAAAAATAGAGCTATCTTATGCTCTAGCAAGCCCAGTACTGTGTGTATTTACCAAAGAATAAGAAAACACTAATTCAAAGGGATACATGCACCCCTATGTTTATAATAGCATTATTTACAATAGCCACGTCATGGAGGCAGCCCAAGTGTCCATCAATTGATGAATGGATAAAGAAGATGTGGTATACACATACAATGGAATGTTAGCCATCAAAAGAATGAAATCTTGCCATTTGCAATGATATGGATGAAGCTAGAGAGTATTATGCTAAGTGAAGTAAGTCAGACAGAGAAAGACAAATATATGATTTCTCTTGTGTGTGCAATTTAAGAAACAAAATAAATTAGCAAAGGAAAAAAAAAAAAACAGAGAGAGAGACAAGCCAAAACACAGACTCAACTATAGAGAATAAACTAATGGTTACCAGAAGGAAGGTGGACGGCAGGATGGGTGAGATAGGTGATGGTGATGAAGCAGTGAACTTGTTGTGATGAGCACTGAGTGATCGAAATAAAAACTTTAAATACATAAAAATTTTAAAAAGGAATAGTCAACCTCAAAAAAACAAAAAGAATGGTCCTTTTTGCTTCTATCTTCAAAGATTTAAATTTACATAAACTAGGAAAACTGCTATAACAGGTATATTAAAAATTATGAAGCATTTGAGTGACATTGCTATTATAGAGATTGTAATAAATTATAATGTAATTTAACTTTCCGAAACTGAATAATAGAAATTTTAAAACCTTTGCTTGTCATGCCATGAAAAATGAGAAAAGATTCACTTTGAAACAGCGAAACAGCCATAAATCTGTTTAATGGTTGATAACACAGCCAATATTTTAAAGAAAACAAGATAGTGGTTTAATATATTCCAACTGAATTTTGAATTTTATAAATAAAATATAAGTAGGTAGGAAGGAAATTAATATTTCAAAGTGAAAGCGAAACAGTATATATAAGAGAGAAGCAAACTTAAAACCACAATGAAGTTCTCTGGGAGATATTCTATAATTTCATAATATACCATGAAATGATCTATACACAGTCTGTTTGATAATGTCCTTCACTGCTCAATTTAGCATCATGTAAGCAATACAGATGGTGTGTCTACCCTATTTTCTTCTTTCTAATGATGTCTATGTTCTCCTCTTGGAATGTGAAATTTAAAACATATATGTGACATATTGTATGTACATCTTTCCCTCCCTCCCTCCTTCCCTCCCTCCCTCCTTCTCCCTCTCCTTCTTTCCTTCTTTCCTTCCTTCCTTCCTTCCTTCCTTCCTTCCTTCCTTCCTTCCTTCCTTCCTTCCTTCCTCCTTCCCTCTTTCTTTCCTTTCTTCCTTCTTTCCTTCTACCTTTGACCTTTATGATTTATGGTAGATATGCTCATATCAAGCCCAGCAATGGGTTTTGATTGATATAAGTCAACCAACCAAAGGTTGGTTTAAAAGATGCTATGGGAGAGGTGCCTGGGTGGCTCAGTCAGGTAAGTGTCTGCCTTTGGCTCAGGTCATGATCCTGGGGTCCTGGGATCGAGCCCACATTGGGCTCCCTGCTCAATGGGGAGTCTGTTTCTCCCTCTCCCTCTATTCCTTCCCCCTGCTCATGCTCTTTCTCTTGCTCTCTTTCTCTCTCTCTCTCAAATAAGTAAACAAAATATTTTTTAAAAAGATGCTATGGGATACCATTTTGGCTAATGAGACAAAGGGTAACTTCTGAGGGGCTTCTAGGAAATGTGCCCTTGCTCTTACTAATTAATGGGGAGTCCCTGTTAAAACCTTGGATGTTATAGGGACTAAATGAGATATTTTGACACAAATGAACCAGCCTAGGATAATCTGATGTAAATCAGCAAAGAAAAAGATTTTCAAAGTCTGGGTTCCTAAGGCCATTACTGGTGTCTTCAGTCAGCTGCTGTTAACAGAATACCATAGACTATGTAACTTAAACAATAAACATTGATCTCTCCCAGTTCTGGGGACTAGATGTCTGGTGAGTGCCCTCTTCCTTATTTGAAGACAATTGTCTTCCCATTGTATCCTCACTTGTCAGAGAGAGAAGAAATAAGCTCACTCATCTCTTGTCACAAGGATGTTAATGCCATCATAAGAACAGGAAAGAAGAGCCCTCCCAAAGGCCTCATTTCCAAATACCATTACATTGGGAATTAAGGTTTCAACATATGAATTTTGTGAGGCCACAAACTTTCAGTTCATAGCACATGGACTCAACATATCCTGGAGCTCCCCTAATTCTGAACTTCTTATCTGGAGTAGTTCTCCTTGTTGCTCAAAAATGTGAATCTGAGATTTTAACATATAACTCAAAAGATACAAGACAGAAAACAATTCTACAGTAACATTATAAATGATAACACTTGTGAAGACCAATGCTATAAATCTGAGTGAGTGTATTGTGCTTTTTTGTACCCATCTTCATTGAGACTTCCTTAAAATACATCATGCATTAAGAATGCCATTTTCTTTTTCATAATTTTCACACTTTCTTCATAAAATTAGCATTTCACATTTTTCATTATTTCTTAAAAGTGAAATGTAGTA
Source organism: Ursus arctos (assembly GCF_023065955.2). Taxonomy (NCBI): domain Eukaryota; kingdom Metazoa; phylum Chordata; class Mammalia; order Carnivora; family Ursidae; genus Ursus; species Ursus arctos. The sequence goes on along the minus strand of NW_026623089.1, from coordinate 80,679,816 downwards.
TACATTCTGTGCCTACAAGTACAGAGAGCACACTCATAAAACTCATTGGCGAACAAAACAAACAATCACGTAAATACAACTCAAATCAGAGTACCAGAACCCTGGAAGCCTCCTCCACATCCATGTCCAAGCACAACCCTAACTTCTAACAGCAGAGATTCGTTTTGCTTATTTTAGAAATTGTGATAAATGGAATCACAAGGAATGTATTATTTTTATTAGATCATTTCTTTCGTAAGCCGTATGTTTCTAAGATCCATGCATTTTTAAAAGTAGATGCTGATTATCCATTGTTTTTGCTGTACAGAATTTTAGAATGAATATGCCACCATTTATTTATCAATTTTAACATTGATAGACATTTATTAAAAGGCATCATTAAAAATGTGAAAATTCAAGCCACAGACCAGTGAAAGGTATTTGAAATACATAAAGCTGACTGAGATCTCACATCCAGAATACACAGTCTATGACCATACCACTCTGAACATACCCAACCTTGTCAGAATACATAAAGATTACCCAGAATTCAATAAAAGACAGATAACCAAGTAATAAAATGTGTAAGACTTATAAATGCTATATAATGGATGATGGCCAAGTCTTCAATAAAAACCTGTAAAGATTATTTTTATTAGTAGTAATCAAACAAGTGCATATTAAAGCATAATTACATTCCACTATACATGCCCCAGAATGGCAAAAAAACAAACACAAAACAAAAGCAGGCTTATGACAATACCAAGTATTAGCAAACAAGTTTAGCAACAGAAATTCTTGGACTCTGTGCAGCTGGAATTGGCAATTAGTACATTCTGGAAAATATTTCCCTTGATCTTCTAAACTTTAGCATTTGCAATTTCTGTGACCTGAAAATTTCACTCATAGGTATACTCTCACTCGGTGGCCATTTGTTTCAGAGGACATGTATATGCATATTTTTAGCAGAATCAATTTGATTTGTCTAAAAGAATGGAAAGTATTTTTTTAAATCATCAACTCTCTCTTCTAGATCAATTCAATTGTGTCATAATTTACAAAAGACAAGAGCACTAAAGGAATGAGAAAAACAGGGAAGTAAAGTTTAATGTTGAACCCAGAGGGCTGAGCAAAAAAAAATCTGCAGGAGGTCCATTGTGCTCAAAATTTGTGGACATTGAACTTAGGGGTAGCGATTATAGAATTCATTACTATGTCTCCTGGACTGATTCTCTCCCATTCAAGAGAAAAACAATTGTTCATACCTTCTCGACTATTCTCAAGCCTGATGTGGCAGCCAGGGGTGTGTACTGCTCAGATCTTCCTCCAAGAGGAACCCACCAAGAATGTAGCTGGCTTACTGACGTCAGGGGCCATGACTTTGGCTCCATCACCACCTCACACACAGGACGGGTTCTCCTTGGGCTGCTCCCTGCCAGTGATTGTGTGTGGCAGAAGGAACGGAGCATTGTTCTGTCTGAGAAATGACTCCTCAAAAGTACACTCTTCACTCTGGGACCCCATCACCCTGATTGAGACTCTGTTAAAGCTGTCTCAGTTGGGGTGTCCTTCTACTCAAACACCCTTCCTTTCCCACTTCCTTTCATAGTTGTTCTTACCTGTGTTTGGTCTGAAAGCTTCCTGTGCTAACTGCCCTTCATCATTCACTGAACATCCCCAAATAATTCTTTTGGACATCCAGTTCCATTCTGCTTCCCGGAGGACTTGAACCAGCATGTCCAGTAACCTATACTCTCTCCAAGCACTCTCAAAAACATCACCTCCCAGTCCTACCTTCCAGAGTCAACAGAAATTCAACTTTTTCTTCCAGAAATTCTAAAAGCTTATTTACATTCTTATCAATTAATTCTTCCTTTCAAATTATTAAAAAGAATTGTTCTTCTGCTTTAAAGGTGACTACAAATTATTTGCTGCACTTTTCAATGAGTGGTGGAATCTAATTATTCTGCCCCTGAAGTTGAGCTGGAACTTCTAAGACTAGATCGCTTGAAGTCTTGCAGATTTTAACCAAGTCTCCTAAAACACTCTATCTGGGAGGCCTCAGGCGCCATGTAAGGAATTAGTTTACCCTGATACTGGGGAGAAATCACATGCTGGCCCTTCATCCATAATTGCACCTAAACTCAACTTTTTGACCATTTCTACAAAGACACAAAACACAAAAAAGGTAGTCTTGGATGGTCCAGATCCAGACTCACCCATCTACCAACAATCGCTCAATCCCACAAGGAGCAGAAGAATTGTCCAGCTGAGCTGTCTGACTTCTGACCCTCAAAATCTTAATTTATAAGAAGATAGAATGAATTTATTATTGCTTTAAGTTTTTGAATTCCATAATAGTTTATTATACAGAAATGGATAACATGAACACTCTTCCCCTGTCTATGGGCCATTCATCAACCCATGTATTCTGTCTTTATTGCTTCATAAAGGATATACTGGTATTGCTGGCCTCCTTTTCCTCTAATTATCCAAATTTACACTCTCTTCTGATACCATTTTAATATGCTTAAATCTTAGAAGCACAGACCCTGTGGACTAGGCTTGTTGAACTAACAAACAGACACAAAAATTTCAGTGACTTAATCACATAGAAGTTTATATTTTGCTAATGGAAGAGCCCTGGGTGGATGTTAAGATTGTCGAGAGAGCTCTACTTCATGATCACTCAGAGACTCATCTCTTTACATCTTGTGTATTCTCTCTCCTCCAGTGCATCTATCATACTGAAGAGGAAAGAGACAGAAAAGGAGCAAAAAATATTTTATATGCCAGGCCTGAGAGTGGGAGATATCAAAACTGCCCATATTCCACTGGCTTGAACGGAGTGAAATGCCACACCTAGCTGAGAGGGAGCCTAAAATACAGTCTACTTGCACAACCAAGAATAGGAGAAGACGACTCTTGGAGAACATTAAGTTCTACCTGTCTCTACTATCAGATTAGGGAAGTCATTTTGTTAAAATATCCCAAACAACGATGGAATATGGGTTTTTTATAACTCTTCATAAAGTGCTAGTAAATAATTTTATTATCCCTATTACTATCCCTATTGAATAACCCTATAAGAGCAGTGTTCACATGGGATAAAATATTTGCAAGTTGTGCATCTCATAAGAGACTTGTATCTTGTATAGTTTAATCAATGTACACAGGCAGTATATATTTTCCTACTATCATTGCTCGACATCGTTACCTTATTATCATATTGTCCCTGCCCTTTTATTTTTACTTTGACTAATTTTTCAGTCAGATCAAAGATTTAGGTGTGTCGTCCCTTTCCCAACAAGGATACCTTCATCTCTAAACATTTCTTTATGTTGTTATTCATTACATGTGAATTATAGGTTGATAAAGCATGGAATTTCTGGTCACCCTTTTGTAGGGAAAGTTTCCTTTCTCTCCAAACAAGTAAAGAGCCAATTTTTTTGCCCCTTTAACTTCAATTGACTGTCCCACATGCATGTTATAGGCTTAGTTCATATATGGGGATGAATACCTTTTCAATACATTTCTTTAATAACACAGAATTTCTGTGAGCAAGTTGAGTGATTCAAGCAATAACTGAAATTTTACCTAATATGATTAAATACTAATGTGATTAAAACTGATTCATAAAAACACACATTCACCAATATATTAGGTCACCAAATATATTATCTTTACTGCCAAACATAGTGAAAATGCATAGAGACAGTCTGCTGCCTTAGTGGTATTATGCGTAGTGAACACGTAATGGAAGAAACAGCTTAAAATCAGGTTTTCTGACCTCAAGTTCTCTCCAGTACAATATAGGGACTATATTCCTTTTTAACATGATAAACTATTTTGACATCTTGAAAAAAATAATTACGTTTTTTATTGGTTTCACCATAGAAGTTTCATAGATGTGCTCTCTACTTGGCCATAAAACTTCTGTTGGTGTTTAGTATAGAGTGATAACAAGTGTAGTTATAAGTGGATATATATACTGATACCCCCAATGATGTTCACTCTTCCTTTTCCTCATTACAGACACTTATAAAACAAATGTTTACAATTCAGACTGTGCCCTACAGATAGTTTTCTGAAGGTTCACAGTTAAATTCACTATGTTATATTCGTCTTTATTTTTATAGGATTTATAGCTTCCATTAAAATGATCTAGGACAGGCTTGTTTCAGTGAAAATTGCACAGATTTAAATCTGGAATAAAGACTAGCATAATTCTGCTGAAGGGTGACTTGAAAATTTGTGAAACATTCCATTCTTTTAAAAAGGAAGCCTAGGGCGCCTGAGTGGCTCAGTCGGTTGAGTGTCTGACTCTTGGTTTTGGCTCAGGTCATGATCTTGGGGTCGTGGGATCGAGCCCTGCATCAGGCTCTGTGCTCAATGAGGTGTCTGTTTGAGGATTCTCTCCCTCTGCTTCTCCCCCAGCTCACATGCTCTCTGTCTTTAAAATAAATAAATAAACCTTTAAAAAATAAAAATAAAAAGGAAGCCTGACTTCGAACTCTTGTATTAATTTAATACAATGTAAACTTGTACACAGGGGTTAAATCTCCTCAGTAAAAGTAAATGAAATGGAAAACTGAATACAAAGGAAACCAATCCTGTAGGAAGCCAGTGAGAGTAGAAATAAACAAAATGGAGCGAATTTTTTAAAATCTAAATTTAAAATGGACAAAGTCATACCAAGAAGATTCTCATGCATGGAGAGCACATGTGACAATTTTAACAGTGTCCAAAATATTATATGGGACATGGATTCAAAAAAATTGCCATTAGTATTTCTATTGTAGCCTCCAAGGAGCAAAGAAATCTTGCATCTAAACCATTGTTTTTAAATGGTAATATAGGTACTTGTTTTATTTATTCATCTTGCTACCATTTATTTACCAAGAGGGTCTTCTGCCAAGTGGAAGAGCGTATGGCAAGTGATAAGGTTTGGTTGGTTTTATATTCTAGTTGGAGAAAAGTATTCATAAACAACTTTGCTACAAAGCAGTAACAAAGTAACTATTACACAAGATGTTGTTAACCTCCATGGGGATAAAAGAAGGGAGAGGTGACTCCTTGTTGGTGTGATCAAAGAAGACCTCATAAGAAAGGTCACAATTGAGGAAGTCCAGAAAGATAATAAGGTTTCAACACTCAGAGCTCTTGGGGTGCAGATGGTCTCATAAGGATAAAGAACACTTTGAACCAAAGCCTTAAAGCAGAAATGTAACCAAGGAATGATAAAGAGATCCCCTTGAGTGTACAGAAGAGGGCTTGAAGGATTGTAATGAATGGCTAAATTAAAGGGTGATAGCAAGGCTAGAGTTATAGAATGTTTAAATCTGGACTGAAGACTTCCTTATAAATTTGGTAGAAAATATTAATTTTAATTTGACTAGTTTATTTTATCTAGAAGTTGTTAAAAAGTGTCAGAGATTTAAAGAGTGTGATGTAGGAATTTCACAGATTACATGATCATACATTAACTAAATTATGCCTCACAAAAGTGTCTTACACATACTTCTAACTGTATTATGGACTGAATATTATAAAAACAGCAGGGACCCAATGAGAACTTAAAGACCACCTGACAATTCAATGCTAAGAGGAGGAAAACACCAGAGGGATCTAATTGGACATGACAACAGATTAGCATAAAACATTAGTATATTTTCCAAAATATTTGGGTTTTCTTAAAAGATTTTATTTATTTATTTGAGAGACAGCAAGAGCAAGAGAGAGAGCATAAGCAAGGGGAGTGGTAGAGGGAGAGGAAGAAGAAGACACCCTGCCAAGCAAGGACCCCGACTCGACTTGGGACTCCATCTTAGCACCCTGGCTGGGATCATGACCTGAGCAGAAGGCAGATGCTTAACGACTGAGCCACTCAGGCACTCCATTTTCCAAAATATTTGAAGTTTTGATTTGCCACCATCACTCTTAATGATGAACGGTTTGCTTTTAAGATGTAAACTAATAAAAGTATAAAGCCGTGGCAAATAGCCAGATATTGAAAATACTGCATACTTAATCATTTAAAGATTTTTTTCTTTCATATTTTAATTTCAAAATATACTGACATAATAATGCATACTAATTATTTAATACCCCAAGCTGAACTTTTAACTAATAGTAACACCCAATCAGAAAAGTTAACAAATATTTTGTAAAGTATATTTGCAAACTAGATTCAAAGTTCACTACAACCCTGTTTGTGGGATGAAAATATGTGAAGGTTTACAAATGAAAATTAAGTTAGCTGGCTCTAGGAAATATGGTCTGTAGATACTATAAATCGGACATGTATTATTCCTTCCTGTTGTACCTTCAAACATGAGGGAATATTAGCATCTCAGTGTTGAAATACGATAAACATTTTAACACATATGATATGCAACCATCTCTCCACACTCAGACCAGGATAGGGGGCCCATGTCAATCTGTAAATTCAAACTGCATTCAAATATTAGTAAATCTTAATTTCTTTATTTTTTAGATTAAAATAAATAATAGGAGATCTAAAGTTTGCTTCTACACCACCATCAATCTTCTTGATCCTTACTTTGTGCATCACTACTCTACAATTATACATTTAGCTTAATATTAAAATTCTATTCAGATGCAAACACATCAAGAGAATAATCTCATATTTCCAACTGCCTGCATTAAATAGTAACACCTGATTGCATGAAACTAATCTACGCTTTCTGGCTGGCTGTTCTATATTTTCCCTTACCTGAAAATTTTATAACCTAGTTTGCCTTTTAGTTTAAATTACATCATCAGCCAAAGAATGCTTTAAATAATGCATCATTTCAGCATCATTTTGTTTTCACCTACCTGGGTTTACTTTCTTCCTCCCTCTAAACCCATTAATGTCTTCTTAATCTTCTCCTTCTTCCTCTTCTGTTTTAAACCACTGACATAATGTCACTGCAAGATCCAAAACGTAAATGCATGTATGCACATGCCCACACACAGGGGTACTCCAGAAAACTAATGCATTGGTCAGGACAAAACAAAGCATACAGGGTAGCAACTTTAAGAAGAGAGAGGACCAGAAGGAGATGCTGTGCTGAAAATCACTGCCTGTATTCATCAGTTGATTTGAAAAGGAGTCAAAGAACTTGGAATTTAAGGCTAGGCAACTGCAAAAGGTTCATATTACCATGCAGTAAGATACAAAATCTGAGTCCACATGGAAGATGGATTTTGCCTCTTGGTGAAACATGTGGGCTCAAGGTCTCCTAAGTCATTTGTTTCCTTTTATTGTTATTATTGTTTTGATGTAAGAAATTATTTTTGTGTAGGCGAGGTAAGAGAAGATTAATTATAACATTAATTGATTAATTTACCAGACTGATTTTTGAAGACGAAGGGAAGAAACATCAAAATCAAACGAACTGAATCCACAGAAGTCTAAGCATCCACTGTAGGGATGGAAAACTCTTCCTCCTTCCCTTCTAGATTCTTCGGCTGGTCTAATAATTAAGACAGATTAACAGGAGAAAAACAGATTTAATTTTGTACATATGGGAGCCCATAAAAATATGAGACTCTCCAAAGTGACCAGAACAGGAAGCTCTTACACCTTTTAGACAAGGAAACAATGAACTTGTGAAGAATTGACAAAACAAAGGGGTTTGGGCTCCAGAAACCACAGGGCAGGTGGGGCAGAGCAGAAGCACTCGATGAGAAGCTGGCGTTGGTAGCAGAGGTGGTGAGGTGCTTTCATGGGCATGCAGAGGGGCAAACTGATGACCTGGAGTAAGCATATCTCCAAGCACATGCAATGTCCAGAGGGACTTAAGAAGTAACTGGGAGAGACATCTGATGAAAGTAGAAGGCCCTGTGATTTGATCATTAGTGTTGACTGCTCCCACAGAGTAGTCAAGCCCAAGACAAGCAGAGGAATCAGTCATCACAGGCGAATGTTTCAGGTTGGTATTTTGGAAGCAGAATTGCCCACATTTGGGTTGTGGTTCAAGCTATGGGCACAGATGTGATTATCAGTGGAGGGCGAGACAGAGTTCCTTTTGAGAAAAAACTCTTAAGAGACATCCTTATTTATTCTATGCTTTAATCTACATTAACATATTTTTCTATAACCACCCAGACTCCAAAGTTTTGATTTTTGGTGAATAAGAGTTGAGAGGGGGGAAATGAATCAAATAAAGTAGAATGTGGTCCCTAGAGATAAAGACATTTAATCATAGCATGCAGATAAGAACTTCTAAGTGTTATTCATAAGAGGCCATTACTGTAAAGAGGTACACATTAAATTCTGCTCAGTTTAAAGATGGGGACATATCAGCACTGTTAAGGTCAATTTAATTAAAACTGGGGAAAAAATCACTCATGCTTAAGATTCCATACTTCATTTCAGGGGCCCTGATCACAGCTGCTTTAGAGAAATTCTTTGGTCTATTTTCAGAGAAATATTTTCTCAACTATGGAATTGGTTGCTTTAAAAATGTATAAACTACATGGTTTTGATTCCTTTGAAATACCATTATAAACAAACCTCTTTTCTTTGTCCTATGATAGTCAACAGAGGAGATTTTTTTAAATATAAATCATTTGCTAGATCATATACTAGAAGAACCATCAAACCATTTACACTATAATTTCAAATATTTTTTTTATATTGCCAGATTACTACTGATAAGGTCAAGATAGCACCTTTCTTTAAAATTGTGCTAAAAAAGAAATAAAATCAGAGAGTGATTTCTGGAATATTAATTTAGAAGAGTTGTAGATACTGAAATAGACAGCATAAAAGAAAGCAGCTCAAAATCAACAGCTTCATGACAATAAATTAAGCAATCTGGAAGAGATGGAGGCCTTCCTGGAAACCTATAAACTACCAAGACTGAAACAGGAAGAAATTGATTTTTTAAACAGGCCAATTATGAAGAGATTAAGTAAGTGATAAACAACATTCCAAATAACAAAACTCCAGGCCTGGATGGTTTTTCTGGGGAATTCTACCAAACATTCAAGGAAGAAATAATACCTATTCTCCTAAAGCTATTTCAAAAAATAGAAACAGAAGGAAAGCTACCAAACTCATTCTATGAGGCCAATATTACCTTGATCCCCAAACCAGGCAAAGACCCCATCAAAAAGGAGAATTACAGGCCAATTACCCTAATGAATATGGATGCCAAAATCCTCAACAAGATCCTGGCTAAAAGAATCCAACAGTACATTAAAAGGGTTATCCATCATGACCAAGTGGCATTCATCCCTGGGATGCAAGGGTGGTTCAACATTCGCAAATCGATCTGATACATCATATAAACAAGAAAAGACTCAGGAACCATATGATCCTCTCAATTGATGCCGCAAAAGCATTTGACAAAATACAGCATCGTTTCCTGATTAAAACCCTTCGGAGTGTGCGGATAGAGGGTACATTTCTCAATCTCATAAAAGCTACCTATGAAAAGCCTACAGCAAATATTATTCTCAATGGGGAAAAGCTGGAAGCCTTTCCCTTAAGATCAGGAACACGACAAGGATGCCCACTCTCGCCACTATTATTCAACATAGTACTAGAAGTCCTTGCAACAGCAATCAGACAACAAAAAGGGATAAAAGGTATCCAAATCGGCAAAGAAGAAGTCAAAATGTCTCTCTTCGCAGATGACATGATACTCTATATGGAAAACCCAAAAGAATCCACACCCAAACTATTGGAAGTTATAGAGCAATTCAGTAATGTGGTGGGATGCAAAATCAATGCTCAGAAATCAGTTGCATTTCTATACACGAATAATGACACTGAAGAAAGAGAAATTAGGGAATCCATCCCATTTACAATAGCACCAAAAACCATACGTTACCTTGGAATTAACTTAACCAGAGACGTAAAGTATCTATATTCTAGAAACTATAAATCACTCTTGAAAGACATTGAGGAAGACACAAAAAGATGGAAAAATATTCCATGCTCATGGATCGGAAGAATTGACATAGTTAAAATGTCCATGCTACCCAGAGCAATCTACACTTTCAATGCTATCCCGATCAAAATACTGAGGACATTTTTCAAAGAACTGGAACAAATAGTCCTTAAATTTGTATGGAACCAGAAAAGGCCCCGAATCTCCAAGGAACTGTTGAAAAGGAAAAACAAAGCTGGGGGCATCACAATGCCGGATTTCAAGCTGTACTACAAAGCTGTGATCACAAAGACAGCATGGTACTGGCACAAAAACAGACCCATAGACCAATGGAACAGAATAGAGAACCCAGAAATGGACCCTCAGCTCTTTGGGCAACTAATCTTTGATAAAGCAGGAAAAAACATCCAGTGGAAAAAAGACAGTCTCTTCAATAAATGGTGCTGGGAAAATTGAACAGTTACATGCCAAAGAATGAAACTTGACCACTCTCTCACACCATACACAAAGATAAACTCCAAATGGATGAAAGACCTCAATGTGAGACAGGAATCCATCAAAATCCTAGAGGAGAACATAGGCAGCAACCTCTACGACATCGGCCAAGGCAACCTTTTTCATGACACATCTCCAAAGGCAAGAGAAACAAAAGATAAAATGAACTTGTGGGACTTCATCAAGATAAAAAGCTTCTGCACAGCCAAGGAAACAGTCAAAAAAACTAAGAGGCAGCCCACGGAATGGGAGAATATATTTGCAAATGATGCTACAGATAAAAGACTGGTATCCAAGATCTACAAAGAACTTCTCAAACTCAATACACGAGAAACAAATAAATAAATCATAAAATGGGCAGAAGATATGAACAGACACTTTTCCAATGAAGACATACAAATGACTAACAGACACATGAAAAAATGTTCAAAATCATTAGCCATCAGGGAAATTCAAATCAAAACCACACTGAGATACCACCTTACACCATTTAGAATGGCAAAAATAGACAAGGCAAGAAACAACAATTGTTGGAGAGGATGTGGAGAAAGGGGATCCCTCCTACATTGTTGGTGGGAATGCAAGTTGGTACAGCCACTCTGGAAAACAGTGTGGAGGTCCCTTAAAAAGTTAAAAATTGAGTTACCCTATGACCCAGCCATTGCACTACTGGGTATTTACTCCAAAGATACAGACGTAGTGAAGAGAAGGGCCATATGCACCCCAATGTTCATAGCAGCATTGTCCACAATAGCAAATCTTGGAAGGAACCGAGATGCCCTTCAACAGATGACTGGATTAAGAAGATGTGGTCCATATATACAATGGAATATTACTCAGCTATCAGAAAGAACGAGTTCTCAACTTTTGCTGCAACATGGACAGCACTGGAGGAGATAATGCTAAGTGAAATAAGTCAAGCAGAGAAAGACAATTATCACATGATTTCTCTCATCTATGGTACATAAGAACTAGGAAGATTGGTAGGGGAAGAAAGGGATAAAGAAAGGGGGGTAATCAGAAGGGGGAACGAAGCATGAGAGACTATGGACTATGAGAAACAAACTGAGGGCTTCAGAGGGGCGGGGGTGGGGGAATGGGATAGGCTGGTGATGGGTAGTAAGGAGGGCACGTATTGCATGGTGCACTGGGTGTTATACGCAACTAATGAATCATCAAACTTTACATCAGAAACCAGGGATGTACTTTATGGTGACTAATATAATATAATAAAAAAACATTAAAATAAAAAAAATTTTTTTAAAAAGCCATTACAATTTCCTATGGCAAACATAGTTTCTGTTGAGGAAAAAAAAAGAACTTACTTGGCTTCATCAGGTTTATAATGTTAACCTTTTCAGCCTTCTTGAAATTTAGATTAGTCTAGAGAACATACAGGAATGCTGAATAAGTTACATAAGTAAACAAAAGAATGAAATTAGCATTTGAAGGATTTTTATAACCAAAGGAATAATATTATTAACTGCTCGAATTTAAGGATTACTTAATATAATATTTTTAAATTTGATATTTTTTATAATTGAAAGAAATTTTTTTTTAAGATTTTGCTTATTTATTTGAGAGAGAGAGAGCATGAGCTGGCGAGGGGGGTCCAGAGGGAGAGGGAGAAGCAGACTCCCCGCTGAGCAGGACCCCCCCCCCCCCACTTAGGTCTTGGTCTGAAGACCCTGGGATCATGACCTGAGCCGAAGGTAAACGTTTAACTGATTGAGCCACCCAGGCGCCCCAATTGAAAGAAATTCTTAAATCATCTTCCTCGATGGTGAATTTAACTAATAAACTAATAACAAATTTAAGCAAAACCTGACAAAACGTTCTATATATTTATTTCTAGGAAAGAATTATAATAGGATGACAACAGTAAGTATTAAGGAACATTTGTAAACAGAATGAGTGCAGTTAATTGTTAAAAATGTAATACTCTCCTAGAAAATCAATTCTTTAGTTGCATACCATTACTATTTGAAGTAAGTAAGAACAGAAAAACTGAAGTGTGTCAACTAACATTCATTCTGTATCGACATGGGGTCATAGCAAATCAAACTGGAAATTTAAAATATAATTTGAAGACACCAAGCTTTTTGAGAGAAGCTCAAAAATAGATACTATTGGAAGAGCTCAATAATTTTGACAAACCCTGGCCAAAGATTTTGAAATATTTACAGAGCATCAAGGAAGCACAAATTAAAGAAGAAAGCAACTATGTCTGTATTTACTAAGCATAAGTTAAAGATGCACATAGAGGCTTTGGTTTGATTCATTCACCCTTTCACAAATCTCTATTAAGAGAACATTCCAGGGGTACCTGGCTGGCTCAGTCAATAGAGCATGCAACCCTTGATCTTGGGGCTGTGAGTTCCAGCCCCATATGGGGCGTAGAGATTACTTTTAAAAATGAGAAAGAGAGAGAATATTCCACCTGACAGTATAATACATAAGAAGGTCAGACACGAAAATAATAAAAGCCTGCTTCTTCACAGGAGAGTTTGTAGTTTGGCTGGGCATGAAGAGACATGACCTGACGTGTAAGATGGTGAGAATGGACAGAGAGCTCCCAGTGGAAGGGCGAGGGAGGAAATGGGAACAGTGGGACAAAGGTGTCATAACTACATCTGCTCAGCTGTGGTGAGTTGCAGTGAAACTCAAGACAGAGCATTTGAAGATTCCGAAGACACCATAGCTCTGTTTTATAGAGTAGGCAACATAAACCAACAAACATACTTAGTATTACTCACATAAGAGGAGCTCAGAGATTCTAGCCCTATATGATTTTAATTTCACAGTATCTCTGAATTTCACGCTGAGCCTGAGTGGAACTGATTATATTTGATAGAACTGAGCCACCAGAAAGTCTTAAGAAGTTTCTGATTTGAGTTCAGTGTAGGAGAAACACCAATGACCAGCAAGAATTAGTATCTATAACTAGTATTTGCTTTTTTACAGGAAACTAAAATGGGTCTCAAATTTACTTAAGTACAGCTCTTATGATTAACGTATCTTTTCTTACTTTATTTTTCCATTTTTTTAGAATAAAATCAACAGAATTTCCTTTCTTTATCTTTAAAGCACTGATGTGGTTTTTTGGTTTTCATTTTTTGGGTTTCTTTTACTGTGTCAATTTTGCCAAGCTGAGATTACATTTCCCACATTTCCTTCCTCATATGGTTCTGGGTTAGGACTGACCACGGAAGTTAGCAGATGTGGAAGGCAGGAGGGAAGCAGAAGGACTTATTTTCTGCAGACAAAACTCCCACACGTTGTTACTGATTGGCTGTCTCACCTTGATGACATGGGACAGCCAGGCCCTCACCTGTCCACCTCCCACTTCAAGGCTACCCATTAGCAAAAGCAGAGCCCACAGCCCTGCATAGACTTTGTCCCCAGGTCCCTCTGTCATCTCTGGTTGGTGACTTTTCTCTGACCTACCAATCACTCCAATTCAGAATTAATTTCGCTGACTTCTCCCATAATTGTAGAAGGTCTCAACCCCATAATAAATATTTTATTCCATATCATATACCAGACCTTAAGAGATACAGGCATAAAAAGGAGAAGTTTTATTTTTCCAATTGAAACAAGAGTTTAATTTCTACTTTTCTATTAGTCAAACTGCTTTCAAAATGAACTCGGCATTTATTGAAATACCATTTTAGAATAATTTCCTACATAATAGTAGACTTTATATTGAGAAGATGTTAGTTAAAATAATACAAGTTGTAACATATTTTCTTCTGATAAGGGCTGACTCTACTCAACAAAAATTTGGCCACGACTATTCACCACATTATTTGATTCTATCATGGTGGTTTTGATCTGTTCTTTGTTTTGTGGTTTATCTCCTCTATTTTGCTTCATTCCTTTTAATGTATGAACCTGCAGATGATCTGAAATTCATTCTGACAGGAAGATGCTGTCAGACAGAAACAGAAAATCACAGGCTGGTCACCACTCGGCCACTAGAGGTAACAGCCATACCTTATATCTGGTGTCACTTCCTGACGATGTTGAAAGAAGAAGGAGGAGGCGGAGGAGGAGGAGGACAACCACGACCACGAAGAGGAGGAGAAGGATAAAAAGAAGAAGAGGAAGAGGAAGGGGAGGAGGAGAAGGAGGTCATGGCAGAGGAAGGAGAAGGAGGAAGAGGAGAAGGAGAAGAAGGAGAAGTAACAGCAGCAAAAAAGATAGCATTTAAAGCAAATACCATATACCATAGCATGTAGTTTTTAGATGTAAACTCACTTAGTCTTCTCTATCATTGAGCATGTAGAAGTTGACATTATTCTTATTTAAACATGAGGAGCTGAGATCTCAAGGACATTTTTAAAATTGCTTGTAAGTCATGCAGCTCCTAAGTGGCAGAGAAAATATTTGAACCCAAATCTGCCCATTGTCAAAAACCATATTCTTCACACCAAATTTCTCTCTTTCTCTCCATGAATCACCTGCTATTCTTTTTTAAAGATTTTATTTATTTATTTGAGAGAGGGAGAGTGCACTAGCAGGGAGGAGGGGCAGAGGGAGAGGAAGAAGCCGGCTCCCTGCTGAGCATGAACCCCATGAACGGCTCAATGCAAGGACCCTGAGATCATGACCTGAGCAAAAGGCGGATGCTTAACCAACTGAACCAAGGTGCCCCTCATCTGGTTTTCTTTATTTTAAAACTCATCTTTTTTGTGATACAAAATATAAAATATAACAAAATATAACATACGTTTCTTTGTGTGTGTGTGTGTGTGTGTGTGTGTCCCTGCATGTTATCGAGTCAAGGTGATACATGAACTGTTTGGTATGGCTACCTTAAAATATTTTTTCCAAAATTATTAAATCTGACAGGGCTGTTTTGCCCATCGTAAAAACAAAAGCCAATGACAACAAAACAGAAAAGCATAGAGAAAAAGTTGGAAGTTGGGTCTTCACTTCAGAGTGGGATCTTGATAGAATTAAAAAAATCCAACAATGCTTCCTCAACTCAACCACCTTGGAAATATGACAAGAATCATCTCTCTCATGACATTACAGTATTTCACTTGTCAAACATTTTAAGAGCAAAAAACAGAGAGAGAGATGTGTATTGGCTCTAGTCCCAGTTTAAAATGGGTTTGCCCACTCATTCCTAAAAGCACTTATATAAATGCTGTCAGCCCATCCACTCAGCCACTCACGTTGACAAGCTTTGTTTACCGAGAGGTTGTGATATGCGGGGTTGGGGAAGACCATGTCCTTTTGCTGTTCCCTTTTTACATTTCCAAAGTATTGAAATGTAGATTAAGATAAGATGGAAAGTATAACTCCTTTTTTTGCTTTCATGCTCACAAACCTATTTCCCCAAAATGATTTTGTCATGATGAAAACTGATGGCAATTTGATGTTTCAAAAATAAAAGTGTAGAATATAAGAGAGAGAACATGCTGAAATCTACGATTAATTGAATCAGCAAAGATGCAGATCTTGAGCATGAGTGATAAATGACAAATTTACCTTGTAATTTAAAATGGATAGCTAATAAGAAACCTGTCTTATCTATTTCTCTGGGGGGGGGGAGGGGAGATTATTCAATAAAATAATCTGACATCTCTCCCTGAAATAGCCACTCACCTTAATTTAAAGCAATAAAATTCAGAGCACAGTTAGGAAGTCATAGCTTGTTTTGCATCATAACCTGACAACTCAGTTAACCCTTCACTCCTCCCTCAGAAGCATCTCCCCTATTTTATTCAGGCATGTGCACGCATGTATGCAAGTGTGTGTGCCTAACCTATGAACTGAGTAGTTAGAATTTTAGAGCAGCAGTTTGGGAGGAGAGAATGAACAGAGTTGTTGGTATGCTTCACATATATTCATGCTAGCTATAAAGAACTAACTTCCAACCTGGAAGATCAGAAAGATCTGATAAATACAGTTAGAAGACAGGCTACATGTATAGAAAGGGCCAGGACTTTCCCCCACTGCCTGGGTATCTCCTCAGTCCCTTCACCAGACCTCGACTCAAAAACAGCTTCTTCAGAGCCACCTTCTCTGAGTCCCCTGAGTCTTTTAATTTGCTTTGTTAGATGTTCCTTTCTCACTATTTATCTCAGTTGATAGGATGATTTGAACAAAATTGATAAGGCTCATGGAGGGGACAATGTTTTTGGTCTTTGCGCCATTGCATCTCCAGTGACCAGAGACCAGACCTGTGCTTAGAAAGTGTTAGGTGTTGCTAAATATAAGTTGAAACAATACTCAAATGAGTAACTGGGCTACAGGTAATGCATGGTACAATCTGGCCTGCAATTTAAATTTGCTGGTCATAAAAAACAAAGGCAGCAATGCTAAGAGAAGACAGAGGTGTATAAGACTCTTTTACAATGCAAAACCAAACTTGATATTCCCTGACATTAAAGGATAAGAAAACTTACTTTGCAGAAAATAAAAGGCAGGTATATGACACACTAGAGAAGTCAAATTGACTTTGGTGTTAATTTTGCTACTTTTGTATTTCTGAAGGGCATAGTGGCTCAGACTTACTGTACTGCAAGAAAGGTAAAGAGTAGGGGAGAAGAATGAGAAAGACAAAGTTGGAAGGGGAGTGAGAATGCAATGTAAATCAGCCCGGGTACATAGGGACAGGAAATACTTACTTGATTTACTGACCTAAGGTCTTTCCTGACTTATCAAGGTTTGCTTGGGGCGCCTGGGTGGCTCAGTCAGTTAAGCATCTGACTTTTGATTTCGGTTCAGGGCATGATCTCAGGGTTGTGAGATCAAGCCCCGGGTTGGGCCCTACACACAGCATGGAGTCTTCTTGAGATTCTCTCTCCTCCTCTCTCCCTGTCCCTGCTCTACCCCCTCCCCCCCAAAAAAGTGTTGCTCAGTGAAGTGATCTTCAGCATCCAGAGCAGAAAAGATTGAAGATTGATAATATTAGTATCTTCGTCATGTCATTGCTATGAGGATTAAAAGATTTTCAAAAGTTCAAATTGCCCATTTCTTGGAGTATAAAAAACTCATGATAAATAAGCTCTTAAAAATGCAGCTCATTTTAGGTAACTAAAGACTTTGTGGATTTTTTTCACAATGACAGATACCATCATCACGATTGATAATCTTGTCATTTTTATTATTTCAATGTCGCGAGGGTGTTTGTCTTTGAAAGGGTGGGATTGTGCCTGTGACTCATTGCTCCAAAGTCATAAAATCACTGAGTAATAATGTGCAACATATAAATAAGAAGTATGAAAATCTGTCTAAACAAGTTAAGCTGACTAGGTGTAATTTGTTGAGAATAAAAATACAAAAAAAAAGGAAACTACAAATTTGAAAAAAAAAATATGTATGCTATTTTATACGTGCACTGATGATAGAAAATTTGAGCAATATTGGCAGGAAAAAAGAATGATGTTTTTCTTTCAGATAATGAGATTATATAATAAACATAATTTTTAAAACTAGAGTCTCTTCTGTGTGGTTTACCTTTCAAGATCCAGGTCAGACAAAAAAGAAGTTGATGATACATTTTCTGAATTACAGTGTGATATACAATATTGAGCCTAAAACATAGATTTTTCTCTTTTCATAGTTTGAGAACTCACTAGACATTGTTCAAATATATAGAAAATAGGAAGAGATGTTTGTATTATGTGTAGATTATTGATATCTGGTAATAGGCACAGGTAACATTTGGTTGACATCAAATATAGGTAATTAGAAATTACTGCTGTCATTTCTATTAGAGTATCATCTATTATCTCAATTTGAAGATCTTTTCAGCATTTATTTAATTTAGACAAGCTCTAGGGGTGCCTGGGTGGCTCAGTCAGTTAAGTGTCTGCCTTTGGCTCAGGTTGTGATCCCAGAGTCCTGGGATCGAGCCCCAAGGCAGCAGTCTGCTTCTCCCTCTTCCTCTGCCCTCCCCCAACTCGGGTTCTCTCTCTCTGAAATAAATGAATAAAATCTTTAAAAAAAATTTAGACAAGCTCTAGTTGAAGACAAAAAGCAGTTATATTTTTAAGTTAGCAATCACATCCTAAATATCCATTAGTAAGATAAAATTTAAGTTTATAAGTAAGAGTCTTGAAATAAAAACTATTTAAGAAAAAAAATTTATTTTAAAACTGCTGGATAATCTGTATATTGTTCCTGAAATAACTCAACATGAAATCCAATGGACAAATCCAATTTTGTCTTCAGTATTAAATTATTCCAAAAAGAGATTTTTTTTCATAAAATTACTTGCATCTTCCAAAAATATTTCCATTAAAATTAACTGGGAAAAACAGAAAACACTAATAATCAATGGTCTTGAAGTTCAAACATGATGGCTGCCTCTTGTTAAATGCTCACAGTCAGGTAATTAAGGACTTGTGGGTTTTTTAAAGTCATTGCCTTGTACACTGACTAGCCACACTGAAGAAATGGCGTCAGGGTTCTATGCGTTATGCTAGTGTTGCTCAGAAGCATGGGATAGCTGATAACATTTTCTTTTAGAAGTAAATCTAGTATCGCCCTTTGAGACCCAAACCCAGGAACGTGGGCAGGCATCTATAAAGAAGTAAGAGCAGCAAGCTGGAAATGGGGCTTCGACCAACTTCTGTTCATTAAAAATGAAAAATCTCAGCAAGCATTCTGATAATAGTTCGGGCTGCAACTTCTATTTTATTAGTGGGAACCAGAAAAGAATTTGCCCAACGTAGTTAAAAAATCGAGTCCCTGTTGTTGCTATCCTCTGATTTCATTATCACATTTTTCTTCTCTAGCTGAAAAAAATCCTAGATCCGATCTTGCCATTCCGATTTTCAAGCAACAACACTTTGTATTTAAAATGTTATTCACAGATTGTTACTAAAACAACCCCAGATACTAGGCCATTATATAATATATTTAAATATATTTCGCCAACTAAAAATAATTGAGGAAAAATGTCACCAACCAACCACAGGAAACTTCATTAAAAAATTCAAATATTACTACTCTGAGTTTTATTAGATGGCCACTGACAAATGTTTTACATAGTTGAAAGTCAAATGTTAAGATACATATATGTATACAACAAAAACTTTAAATAACTGTATGTTGTATTGAAACCAATGGAGAAGTCTCACTACAGTTGCACAGCATCTTGCTTGATTGCTAATTGTTAAACAAATTTAATAAACAGCAAGTAACAGCTGCAGAAGCCACTGAACTTGACCCTTCATTTATAACCCTTTTTTCCTTCTTCTTCTGCATATAATGTGGATAGAATTACAACCTGCTGCTTTAGACGTTTATTACAACTACTTTGAACATGCAACGTGTTATTTTTTACCAAGGCGACGTGATATTTTAAAAGGCTCAGCTAAAACACTGAAGTCATGATCACCAAAATTCTTTTTATCTGTCTGAACACCTTTATCACTTAATAATTCAGCTGGTGAAAGACATCTAAATCCTTTAATGTGAGCTTGTTGTTTGGTTTGTTAATGGACGAGTTGAAAAAGAAGGCTAGCACAAAGTCTATTAGTATAAGAATAGAGAATGCTCAAGAGTTCAGAGGAATGTGAAAATATGGTAAGAAGGTAGCAAAGGGGGAATAAATTAATAGAGAAAATCACACCCTCTCTGGAAGATGGCAGACTGGAGTTTGTATCACAGTTAAAGCCAAGGAGCTGTGGGAAACATCGGAGCTCCAATAGAGTAACACACAGGTATAAAGACAAAAGCTGGGACATCACCATACCTGACTGCTAGAAGCTAGATCCATAAAAACGGCCTGGAGAAATCTCTTGGTATAACTTACAACACAGTAAGGAAAGTGTTAATAAAGTTGGTTAGGAAAAGGCTCTACCATTTGATTACACTCAATTAAGGGCAAGGGAATGTAATTTCTGCTTTTATAGTCCTCAATTTTTGGGTTCATTTATATTTTATACTTAATTACACAATTAATACGAGTTCATTCTAGTAAAAAAAATCACATAATACAATCATTGGGGAATAACTTTTGTTTATATGCCACCCATTTTCTTTATTTATTAAGGTACATAATCGGAAACCTGGATATATAACAATTAGGTAATTTCTCTCATTTTATAACAAGTTAATTTCTTTCTATGTCAATAAATACAACACATATACACAGAAATTATTATCCTTATTCTCATGTTATGGACAATAGAACTGTGGCTAGTTATATTTACTAAGTAAGAGAGCTAATCAAATGTCAAATAGCATGTTATCCAAGTGTCTTGACTTTTAGTAGCAAATTGCCCAGACTTACACCATTATAATTGCCTCAATAATATATATGTATATATGTTGTTTATATGTATATATATATATATATATATATATGCAAATATACAGTTGAGGGAGTTTTATATATTCTCTCATCAATACAGATAATTACAAATATTTTTCATTTCTGCTAAAAATCCATTAAAATTTTTAATTTATGCTTTTGATTACTTTCAAATTGGACATCACCATATAATTAAGAATCATTTACACCCTAACTTTTTTTTATTTTGGGTTTACTTTATTTCTGTGTGTAAGACTTCTTGAAGGAATACATCAGTTTCAGTTTATGATACAGATGTTTTAAATTTTTTCTAAATTTTTAACATGTATTTGAATTTGTATGAATTAGAAGGTTTCACTTACTGAAGATTAATCCATATATTTTTAGTGTTTTCTCTTTGAGTTCATGCTTCAAAATCCTTCCCCACCGCACTGACATTTCCCTCAATTATGTTTACAGTTTCTCTCTCTTTTTTTTTTTTTGAGATTTTATTTATTGATTGATTTGGCAGAGAGGGAGACAGCCAGCGAGAGAAGGAACACAAACAGGGGGAGTGGGAGAGGAAGAAGCAGGCTGCCAGCGGAGCAGGGAGCCTGATGCGGGGCTCGATCTCAGAATGCTGGGATCACGCCCTGAGCCGAAGGCAGACGCTTAATGACTGAGCCACCCAGACGCCCCTACGGTTTCTCTCTTTGCATTTAAATATTTGGTCTCTCCAGTATTTATTTGAGTAAATGATATAAGAGGAATTGAACTATTAAATGACTTAGTCAATTTTCCCAAGTTGATAAAAGCAATAATACAATCTTGGCATTGATTCGAGATGCTCCTTTATTACAGATCAGAATTGTACATTTTGAAAATCTGCTTCAAACCTCTCTACTTGAAATTTATTTGGCACCCATGTATTTTGCTCTTTCTATTAATATGACTTAATATCTGGGAGGTCAATTTTACATTAGAATTTTTCAAAAAAATATTTTAAAATGTTTCAAAAATTTTCTTGGCTATTCTGTCTTCTTTATTTGTCCACATTGATATGAGAATTATTTTTTAAAGAAAAAGAGAATCTTGCTAGTTTGATCCAAATTTGATCAAATCCCAGGTGAGTTAAATCATTTTGCATGTACTAAATTATCATATTCCTCAGCAAAATTTGGTCATTGTTTCTCTAGAAATTCTAAACAATTCTTGTTTTAGTATTACTATATATTTTGTAATTTTGTTGAGATCTTTTTCTTTTTGTAACTGATTGCTAGACTTCATGTTTTATTAGTATCTGGTATCCCGTTTAATTTTTATTGTCATGGGGTGCCTGGGTGGCTCAGTCGTTAAGCGTCTGCCTTCGGCTCAGGGCGTGATCCCGAGGTCCTGGGATCAAGCCCCGCATCGGGCTCCCTGCTCCACTGGGAGCCTGCTTCTCCCTTTCCCATTCCCCCTGCTTGTGTTCCCTCTCTCACTGGCTGTCTCTCTCTCTGTCAAATAAATAAATAAAATCTTTAAAAAAATTTTTTATTGTTAGAATCAGTTGATGTTTCTTTATGGAAATCACTTAAAATTATTCTTTCAGCATTTGCAACAAATCTGTATATGTAGGGCAGGATGACATCAATATAAGTAAAGGTGTGTATTTAGGCTTTTCAGTTTTATATATATTATATTTATACTTATCAATATAAAAAATCTTCACCACTTAGATTCTATGATTGACATATGAAAGATAAGTATTTTAGTTCTTCCTATTTTTAATGTACTTCGCAATTTTGCTTGATTTTGTAAAAAAAATCCTTAATTTGGCAAGTCGTCAGGGGCTGGCTGAATTAAAGAGAAGGAATAATAAAAAATTATTTATTTTTATAGTAGCCAGCACTTGTGATACATGAAGTATATTTGACTTTATTTATTGCATTCCGTTTTGTTCTGTTCATTATTTTACTTCCATTTCTTCATAATTTTTCTATGGTATCAACTATGACTGCTAGTATTCACTTTCTTCTGTTTTCTAGAGTGTGCTTACAGGTGATTTGGCTTCTATTAATAATTATATTTCACATTTTCATAGGTGTTTATTATCTGAAGCTATTTACACTTTAGAATCCAATGTAAAACAATTTTATATCCCGGTGAATTAGATAAATATCAAGTCTTTCTTTAGTCTATGTTGTGTTCATACCACCCATTAATTCTTTTTTAAATGTTTTGTTTGTATATTGCTATTCTGTAGAATTTTACATTATATAAAACTTCTATGGAGAAAAAGTTTACATTTACCTTCTTTTTGCAGTAATACCTATAATAGTCATGCCATCTTATTTCTATTTTAAATGATGTAATCCACATAGACCACCTTTCTAAGTCTTGGCTTTCTCGTTCTTACTTATACTTGATAAATCTTCATCTCCTTTTTTGTAGGCTTAAAAACTATGCTGTGCATTAGAACTTTCTGTAGCTTTTATACATGAAAAAATGCAATTAAAATTCTTAAATTTTAATGTTTTATAAACTTCATTAATGTAGTTCCATGGATCTTAACAAACTGATTCATAGAAACCTTAAGCTATCACTTTTTTTCTTAGGTTTATGCAAAGTATAATGTTTCATTAATGCTCCACTCTCCTTCCATCCCTCCCTTCTTTTATAACATTTCTCCACTTTTTTCTTTTTAAGAGCTTGAAGGAGAGCACGCACATGTGTGTGTGTGGGGGGGAATCTTGGGCAGGCTCCACACCCAGCACAACAGGGAGCTGAATGTGGGGCTCCATCTCACCCCCTGAGATCATGACCTGAGCTGAAATCAGGAGTCCCACGCTTAACTGACTGAGCCCCCCAGACGCCCTGAGGATATTTTAATAATACACTCTTTTGTAAAAGTCTGTCTTCCTAAAAGATCATGCCCCTGGGTATAGGATTCTAATTCGAAGTTATCATTCCACTGTCTCTTGGCTGCATCATTATTGCTAAGAAACACATCATCACGCTAATTGCCCTTCTTTTGCAGGTGGTATGGCCCTACTTTCTGGCGAGTTTTAAAATCTTCTCTTTAATTAGAGTATCTTCTGCATTTCGGTGTTATGTGTCTGGGTACAGAGTTCTGTTTGTTATTCCTGTTTGGGAATCATGGGGCTTCTGAAATGAAGGACCTGTGTCATCCATCAATCCCAGAACACTATCAGTTGTTTTATATTTTGAAAATCTCATCTCTTCAGTCCTTTCTATCCTCTTCTTTTGGCTGTTGTACATCTTTTATATATTAAAAAAATCGGACCTTGTATTAAAACATTTCTTGCTCTCTTCTCTATTCTAATTTTCCTCTCGTTCACATTTCCCAGCACCTGTCTCCATGTTGCTTATCTTGGGTTTTTTAATTTTCAGATGTGTCCTCCTGTTCACCCTCTTCCCAGCTGTGCCTTATCTTTGGCTTACCCCACCCACTGATTGACCTTTTTTTTTTTTTAATTTATTCATTTATTTTAGAGAGAGAAAAAATGCACCTGAGCAGGAGAAAG
Organism: Ursus arctos; assembly: GCF_023065955.2. Taxonomy (NCBI): domain Eukaryota; kingdom Metazoa; phylum Chordata; class Mammalia; order Carnivora; family Ursidae; genus Ursus; species Ursus arctos. The sequence continues at coordinate 80,655,649 of NW_026623089.1, read as the reverse complement.
GGGCAGAGGGAGAGGGGAAAGAGACTCCCTGTTAAGCGTGGATCCTGATGAGGGACTCATCTCTGGACTGGAAATCATGCCTTGAACCAAAACCAAGAGTCTCATGCTTAACCAACTGAGCCACCTAGGCACCCCTGTTTGATTTTTTTAAAATCAATTGTTATAGTTTTAATTTCTTAAAAGTCTATTTGTTTTTAATCAAATCACATTAATAGATTTTTATTCTTTCATCATAATTCTGATTTTAAGTTTTATAGTTTATTTTAACAAATAAGAATCGTCATTATATTCATTATATACAAATTTCCTTATCTGCAATTGCACACTTTGTTGGTTTAGTTGATGACCATTTTTTCCCTTATATATTTAAAGGTTTTTTTTGTTGTAAGTTTATGTTTCTTACCAGTTTATTCAGAATATTTTTGAGGTGTATTTTTATTTTTTATTTATTTATTTTTATAAATTTTTTTATTATGTTATGTTAGTCACCATAGAGTATATCCTTAGTTTTTGATGTAATGTTCCATTATTCATTATTTCCATATAACACCCAGTGCACCATGCAATACATGCCCTCCTTAATACCCATCACTGATCTATCCCAATCCCTGATCCACCTCCCCTCTGAAGCCCTCAGTTTTTTTTCCCAGAGTCTATAGTTTCTCATGGTTCATTCCCCCTTCTGTTTAACCCCCCTTCATTCCTCCCTTCCTTCTCCTACCGATCTTCCTAGTTCTTATGTGAAACCATGTGATAATTGTCTTTCTCTGCTTGACTTATTTCACTTAGCATAATCTCCTCCAGTCCCATCCATGTTGCTGCAAATGTTGGGTAATAGTTCTTTCTGATGGCTGAGTAATATTCCATTGTACATATGGAGCACATCTTCTTAATCCAGTCATCGGTTGAAGGGCATCTCGGCTCCTTCCACAATTTAGCTATTGTGGACAATGCTGCTATGAACATTGGGGTGCATATGGCCCTTCTCTTCACTACGTCTGTCTCCTTGGGGTAAATACCCAGTAGTGCAATGGCTGGATCATAGGGTAGCTCAATTTTTAACTTTTTAAGGGACCTCCACACTGTTTTCCGGAGTGGCTGTACCAACTTGCATTCCCACCAACAATGTAGGAGGGATCCCCTTTCTCCACATCCTCTTCAACAATTGTTGTTTCTTGCCTTGTCAATTTTTGCCATTCTAACTGGCGTAAGGTGGTATCTCAGTGTGGTTTTGATTTGAATTTCCCTGATGGCTAATGATTTTGAACATTTTTTCATGTGTCTGTTAGCCATTTGTATGTCTTCATTGGAAAAGTGTCTGTTCATATCTTCTGCCCATTTTTTGATTTGATTATTTGTTTCTCGTGTATTGAGTTTGAGAAGTTCTTTGTATATCTTGGATACTAGTCTTTTAACTGTAGTGTCATTTGCAAATATATTCTCCCATTCCGTGGGCTGCCTCTTAGTTTTTTTGACTGTTTCCTTGGCTGTGCAGAAGCTTTTTATCCTGATGAAGTTCCACAAGTTCATTTTATCTTTTGTTTCTCTTGCCTTTGGAGATGTGTCATGAAAAAGGTTGCCTTGGCCGATGTCGTAGAGTTTGCTGCCTATGCTCTTCTCTAGGATTTTGTTGGATTCCTGTCTCACATAGAGGTCTTTCATCCATTTGGAGTTTATCTTTGTGTATGGTGTGAGAGAGTGGTCAAGTTTCATTCATTTGCATGTAGCTGTGCAATTTTCCCAGCACCATTTATTGAAGAGACTGTCTAAGCTGGAGATGGAACAGAAAAACAGGTCTAACCCATGCACGAGAAGGCAGTTGATCAAGATTAGAGCAGAGATCGATGAATTAGCAACCAGGGGCACAGTAGAGCAGATCAACAGAACTAGAAGCTGATTCTTTGAAAGAATAAATGAGATCAATAAGCCACTGGCAGACTTATTCAAAAGAATAGAGAGAGGACCCAAATTAATAAAATTATGAATGAAAGGGGAGAGATCACAACCAACACCAAGGAAAAAGAAACAATCATTAGAAACTATTATCAACAGCTTTATGCCAATAAATTAAATAACCTGGAAGAAATGGATGCCTTCCTGGAAACCTATAAACTACCAAGACTGAAACAGGAAGAAACTGATTATTTAAACAGACCGATTAATTATGAAGAGATTGAAGCAGTGATCAGAAACCTCCCGAAAAACAAGTGTCCAGGGCTTGACAGATTCCCCGGGGAATTCTATCAAACATTCAAAGAAGAAATAATACCTATTTTCCTGAAGCTGTTTCAAAAAATAGACACAGAAGTAAAACTACCAAACTCATTCTATGAGGCCAGTATTACCTTGATCCCCAAACCAAGCAAAGACCCCATCAAAAAGGAGAATTACAGACCGATATCCCTGATGAATATGGATGCCAAAATTCTCAACAAGATCCTAGCTAATAGGATCCAACAGTACATTAAAAGGATTATCCACCATGACCAAGTGGGATTCAGCCCTGGGATGCAAGGGTGGTTCAACATTTGCAAATTGATCAGTGTAATAGATCATATCAACAAGAAAAGAGTCAAGAACCATATGATCCTCTCAATAGATGCAGAAAAAGCATTTGACAAAAAGCATCCTTTCCTGATTAAAACCCTTCAGAGTGTAGGAATAGAGGGTACATTCCTCAATCTCATAAAAACCATCTATGAAAAGCCTACAGTGAATATCATTCTCAATGGGGAAAAGCTGGAAGCCTTTCCCTTAAGATCAGGGACACGACAAGGATGCCCACTCTCGCCACTATTATTCAACATAGTACTAGAAGTCCTTGCAACAGCAATCAGACAACAAAAAGGGATAAAAGGTATCCAAATCGGCAAAGAAGAAGTCAAACTGTCTCTCTTCGCAGATGACATGATACTCTATATGGAAAACCCAAAAGGCTTAACCCCCAAACTATTAGAACTTATAGAACAGTTCAGTAATGTGGTGGGATACAAAATCAATGCTCAGAAATCAGTTGCATTTCTATACACAAACAATGAGACTGAAGAAAGAGAAATTAGGGAATCCATTCCGTTTACAATAGCACCAAAAATCATACGGTATCTCGGAATTAACTTAGCCAGAGATATAAAGGATCTATATTCTAGAAACTACAAATCACTCTTGAAAGACATTGAAGAAGAAACAAAAAGATGGAAAAATATTCCATGCTCATGGATCGGAAGAATAAACATAGTTAAAATGTCTGTGCTACCCAGAGCAATGTACACTTTCAATGCCATCCTGATCAAATACCAATGACATTTTTCAAAGAACTTGAGGTGTATTTTTAAAATGCTTCCCTCAAAGAAGATTTTAGTTTTCTTTTGCTAATTTCCTAAAAGCACTTACCACATGGAAACAATTAGAATATATATTTTAGCTTGGGTTTTTTCTGGCCACATAGGTAATAATCAATTGCCCTAAATCCAAATACGAATAGGCTTCCGTTTAGTTTTCAAGGGAAAATTTTTTCTCACTCTGTTTAGAACCAAGTTCAAGATAATTATAGATCCCACCATTGTCCTTTGTAGAGTTCTTTTTTTTCTTTTCATCTAGTCAGCTCAGGGTGAATGTCAGCTTTCAGTGGTTCCAGCATTATTGAATGGATCTCCAATTTGCTTTCCTGTTCTCTGATTCTTTAGTCTAGTAATACCTAGATTTTGCATCAACAGAAATGAGCAAATATGTCCCAAGCAAGCAATAGCTCCAAGACTTTCTTGCCCCAAATTCGTCACTTCTGAAGAATTTCCTTTCTTCCATATCAGCTCAGTCATGTATTTAGGAAAATGTATTTTTATACCTCAACCAGCATTTCTAGCTGTGTGCCCAGAAAAGAAGTTTCTCTAATCATTTCCCCCACAGTATTTGAAAAACAGTAAATCAATTTAGTTCTTTGCACCCAAAAGTATTCATATATTTCTCTTCTTATATTTTTCCTAATTATTTACTTCACATGTCCTCAGGGTTTCTCAAGGTAGAGTCTCTTTTAATTGCCATTTAACATGAATCAATAAGGATAAAGTTTAGACAGAAATTCAAAAAATAAGTAAGAGTGATTTTAACAGGCTAAAAAAGACAGAGTTGGGCATTCTAAGACAGGTATTCTGCCTTAAATATCATTAGAGACCTAGGATTCTCCACACTAGATTTCTACCCCATAGTCCCAGATGGCTATGCTAACTCCAATTATCACATTGGCATTCAACCCAACAGAAAGAGATAACATTGAGACACTGCCTTTGTTAAGACTTGTCAGAAGTTACACACACCACCTCTACTTACGTGCCACTGACTGTGACCAGAACACTGTCACACTGCAACACTTAGCTTCAACGTAACTTGCAAAACATCAGCTTTGTGCTAGGTCATTATGTGCCCAATTTATATTCTAAGTTCCTATTAGTGAAGAAAGATAAAAAGAAACTGGGTAAAACTGTCGACCTCTAATACAATATATCCATCCATAAGCACTGATCCTGTCACAGGGAACACACTGATTTCTACCCCCAAAGAAGCAATTCCAAAGTTGTCAGTTACCACAGCTTCTTCCAAGGACCAGATACCTAGGGGTGTTGATTTCTTTCCCACAGGCCAAGACAAAACCTCCGATGGCCTGATTATTTATAAATGGTGGGTATAAACCCTGAGAGTAATCAAAATTAAAACATCCAAATAATAAACGACTAGTAGGTCAATAGCAATCATCAAACCTTCCTTGATGACACCAAGAATGATTTCCTTTACTGCTCATACAGTACGTTCTTAAGCTTGTCAGGTGTCAACCCCTGATTCTACTTTCCGGGGCGGGGGGGAGGATTTCCTTTTCATCTGTAGGACCAGCCTCTGTCTTTGGGAGCTTGTTCTTTGTTTATCATCCTTCATGGACCCTCTGAGGATGCCCGTCCTCGAGCATCCAGAGTGTTTGTGACCTCGGATTTGCGAGCCCCCTAAATTGATTACCTTAAGGAATGAGTTTTCACAAATTTTTGTAGGCCAGACTCATGACTTTTCACTCACTTAAATTCTTTTCAAAGCCTGTTGATTTGTTTGTTTGGTCCAGGGTACAAGAAGCCTCAGCCAAGCATGTTTGTTTAGACATAGCTTTTACGCCTGAAAGCCAATCTTATACATATGAGATCCTGAACTCTTATCCCATTTTTCTTTCCTTGAAGAAGCTACATCACGTGTTTCTAAAACAACAGTTTTGGGTAGAAAGACAATACACTCACTTGGTCTTTTAGGAGGTTTGCATAACGGAAGAGAACTCTTAACAATAGAAGTACCTTCTGTCATAGCTGTACCTACAGAGCCAGGCCTGGGAGGAAGGAAGGAATATTCTCTGCAGTCTCTTCCCTGAAGGCCTCTAGTCTTTCACATCCCACCTCCACTTCATGGCATTGCATCGAACACATTTCTGTGATGCCATCCCCTTTTAACAGAGCCAGTAAAATTTGTCCCATATGCGAAAGGAATACCTGGGGGCTCTATTACACTATATGTGAGGAGAAAAATATTCCAAGAGCAGTACCTGTCATCATATGACTTCTTTATGTTTAGTTCAGTTAAGAACTTGGATTCGGAGCCAATGCTGGAATTCGAACCCTAGAGTTGCTACTTTTAGTAACCTCTGGCAGGTTCATTTCAAATGACGATAATACTATTGACTATGTCCTAGAGTTGTCATATGAATAACATCAAATAAAATCGTGTTCATAGAGTGTCTGGCAGTTAAGTATAGAGCTCTATAAATATTACATATAATTATACTAAATTATGATGCTTATGATAATAATGATAATGATATATTGTCTGTCCCACATCCCTTAGATTTATCCTCAGATTTACAGTGGAATAAAGCTGAAGACCACATTTCCCATCAATTTTCTGTATCCCTATATACTTAATAACTACTATGTGCTGGACACTGCTCAAGGCACTGGGTTGAAGCAGTGAATAAACAAAAATCCTGCTCCAATGGAACTCCTGGCAATCTCCAACGAGCCTCATTTCCCATAACAGCCCCATTCCCTGGATAGATACAGCAAATAAAGAACTATAATTTCCTAGTGTGTGTTGCTCTCAAGACTTTTCCTGATGGCACATGCCTGCCTTTCCTCAAGAGATTACACTTCCAGAATAAACCACCAGTTTACTGACTCTCCACTTAGTTATTTTATGGCCCTCTTCTTTGCTGGACAGAAAAATATTGCCACAGTTAAGGGACACAGGTTGGAGCTCATCCCATGAAATTAAGCCTGATAACATATACGCTGATATGCTGATAACATATGCTGATAACTCAGCATCCTCCTACCTGCTTCAGGTAGACTCTAGCTCATGAAGCTGACTCAAAGTACACTACGTGCTCGAGTCTTAGAAGATTATACTCACTCCAGATCTGTCTACCTTATAATTACTGTCAAATCTTCCAAGATTCTGGCTGTAGGTGTTCTGCCAGTCTTTGCTTTCTGTACTTTGGAATTTTTGTCTCTTGCCCCCTATGCCTTTGGAAGAATTTTAATTAGAGTTTTAGAGAGAATACATGTGGCGCTGCTAGGCACACACCATTCAAATCAGACTCAGCCATCACTTTCAGATGTAATCCTAAACATGTTATGGTTTTCACTGTTAATTTGACTTGACTTTCTCCCTAAAATATTTTTAGCAGTTTGCATTTTGCTTTTTAATATCATAAAGAATTCTAACCAGACTTATTTATGCAGCATCCTTAACATCTATGTAATTTAAACATCTGGTTAAAATATTCTTTTCAGAACATAATTTTATGTTATGGTTCCTTAATACATCTACTACCTTGTATTTACATTACTAAATGTATTAAATCCATCAAATCTATTACAAAAATTATACATAACAACCAAAAGATACATTTCGTTGACTTTTTTTTTTTTTTTTACTGACTTCAAAGATATTTTTAAAGTATTTTAAAATACTGTTTATTGATGGTATGGGTTTTTTGTAAGAAAAAAGGTATGCAATATTTACCTGAGGCTAGAAAACATTTCCCAGCATTTTGCAGTTCAGTGTGATTGCGTTGTGGACACACAGCAAATGTGGCTTGGGAATTACCTCTCAAGAAGAGCCTTTCATGCTATTCTCCATCCCTGTCTCTTCCCTGGGGTCTTTTCTCTGAGTGCTGACATAGAAATAAGCCTGGGTCCCCAGATGTCTATGCTGAGCAGAGGGAGCCTCTTCTCTTCTCTCACCACTGTTGGAACTTCGTGCAAAGAAGACACAAATTTCTGTTGTAAAAACCCATTTAATTGTGTGTGTGTGTGTGTGTGTGTGTGTTGTTTGTTTGTTGTTTTACAATACTAAACTTAACCTGATGGATTCAGAAGCCAAGTAAAGAGATCCATGAGCCCCACTTTCTATATTCGCTCCTGAGAAAGGATGAAGCAAAACTCAATGGTTGGGTGTACTGGCGGAAGGAAAAATTATTATAGTATTAATCTCTCCTCCTCACTTGATTCCATCCCCCTTGTGTATCCTCCCTTTTATTAAGATTTACTTTAAGAAACAGTTCATAGGCATTCAAGCACCACAGGGTACCTGACTCCCTACTTTCCTGTGCTGTGTTCTGAAAGAGCTTCCTTATGATAGCAACATATCCTTTCTTTGGGTAGTGGCTCCTAGGATATTAAAAGGCAAAAAGAGTGAAACAGTCGGTTACTATCATTGTCAAACCTCAACATCAGTGATAAAATTGCTCAAGCATCTTGCAAGGGAGAGGCTGACTTCAGCATAAAGCACCAGTGTGTAGGGGACCCAATGGTGCACTCCAGAAAGCAGAGCACTGTGGAATCGTGTTTGCAGGTCTACATTAGGGCAGGCTGGCCAGCACTCAAGGAGTGTTCTCCAACCCTCTCAGCAGATACAATGGTGAAGTTCACACAGGTTAGATTTATGTCATGATGAAGAGGGACATTCCTGGGGCTTTTCTCTGCTCCCTCAGAGCTTGTAACTCATCACAGCAACTGTGGCCCCCAAATTGAGGAAAGGACCCAGGGCCCAGACCTTTGGGTTTGAGTCTTCTTTGTTTTTCATTTGGCTGATTCCCTAAAATATAAATAAAACTGTCATGCAATTTATCTTACTTCTCTCATCATAAGCCCCAATTCTCAATTTACCTAATTAGTGACAACATTAGGTTGTGAACAGCAAGAATATCATCCTGATGAAGGAACAACCCAATGAAATTTAGAATACCCTTCATGGGGGCTCAGGTACACTACTTCCAGTGGGGTTACACATACATAGGACTTTACAAAGAAGCGGTGTTTATGATTGTGATTTTATTTTTATTTTTTTGCTTTATAACTAAATGCCTTCCATTGGAATGACCAAAAATATACTGACGTGGTAATAACTTAGGGATTTGCAAATGTGCATTCATATTTCTTTCAGTACTTAAATAATGATACAAAGGGCATAACATTTCCAAGACTTTCAGCCCTCAATCAATTTATAGGTGATCTCTTGTCTACATCTGTTCTCGAAATCTCCCAAGAAGACTCACTCTACCTTGTAAAGAAACTCATGGCTGGCTAAAGGTCTTCAGTCAAAAAGAAAAAAATTTTAAAAAAATTAAAAAAAAAAAAGAAAAAGAAAAAAAATTAGAATTTTGTCATGTATAATATTTAGGTCCTATTCTCTTTACTGAAAGGCACATTCTAGCCAAAAATGGTAATAAAGTCTTAAGCCATATCCAAAACGATCATTGTGAGAAAATTGAAGTTTTTTGAGATCTACCTATTATTGCAGTTGATAAAATCCCAACCTTTTCAGCATAAGAGAACCTCCTTACAAAACCACCAGAGGGTAAAAACAAAACAACACAAAACAAAAACCCCTACTGTGGACTGCTGAGGCTGAATCAACTAGCCATTCTTCAATCTTAGTTATAAATGTCCTCAATAATCTGCCTATCTGAAATTATATATATATATATATATATATATATATATATATATAATGTTCATAAAATTAGAACGTGCATTAGGGATTTCAACTCAACAATATAGTAACCACTAGCAATTCATATCGTATATGAATGTTTCTCCAAATCCAAGATCTAGGGCTTAACCTCTTTGTTTACACACATAAAACAGCTTAAATAATGGTAGCTATTCCTGCAGATATTGTTGTTGCCACATCAGTGAAATTGAGGGATTCCAATGTTGATAAAACTGTACTACCCATAACAAACTGAGCATTTTTAAAAACTCCATTGAGTAATTTAAAATTACCATTGTTGGCCTATAAAACTGGAGACTCAATAGGAGATATTTAGTAGTGCTTATGCTCTCAGTGGATTTATAATAAATGTTGTGGCAAAAACAACACTGAAGAATCCATAGAGAATGTACTGGAAGATTGTCATGAAAAACAAACAGTATTTTTGCCTTCATGCATAGAGGTTGCTTGAGATAATGAAAATATTAGAAAATGTCATCTATATACACAAGGTAAGTCAAACATAAATAATGTGGCCCCAGACTTGGAAAAGAAACGTTGGCTAATATCAGGAAGTCTGGCCATTTTCCTGGCCGTGAGGTTAGCCAAGACAGCCACTTGATTGTGCCTGCAGAAGGTACATCAACCAGATTTTATTGGCAGATGTAAGATTATTGCAATCCTGAAAAGTCATTCCATACCCTGGATATTTCATACAAATTGGGAAAGTTCTCTTCTGTAGTTGGGGATGTGGCCGGTTCACGCCTCACCAGCTGTACTAATAGTCTAAGCAAAGCCATAACAATGGGATACAGTTCTGAGTCAGATCCAAAGGACATCTGAGCTCCTCGGGATAGAATTATCCAGTTGCTAAATCACAATTTTATTAATATATGCCTATGTTTATCTTACAATTCTCTGAATATTTTGAAAACCTCAAATGCAGAAAGACCATTGCAGTAACCATGGCAAAGAACCTAATGGACTGTATTAAGACCTAAAACATACAAGCATTCCTTTGTTGGAATCATTATAAAGGAATTTTGCAAAACATTAGCACTTGATCAAAAATTTCATTGCCTCCATCTTCTACATTTTTTAGGAAAAGTAAAGCATACAAACAATATTATGAACTCAAATCAGCCAAACTCTCAGAAAAACTTGAAAATACTTTTTTTGGCCAGGATTTTTTACCTTAATGTTAATGGCCGTTATATGTTAGTTGTTTCCGGATTTCATACACTAAACTCAATAAAATAACAATGGGAAGACCTATGGTCTAACAACAGCAGTAGTCATTACTGATTCTGCCTTGACTTTTGAAAATCTGGATATGTATTTTTTAAAGACTAAGTCAATATTCTAATCCTTACCATCGGTAGATATAAATTTCCTTTCTTTAGCACCTATTTTCAGAACATCCCCGTGTGTGTCTTAAAAATTGAGTCTTCTGAAAGATATTCTACAGAAAGTCTTCTTTGAAAATGCTCTGGAAAGGATGCTAACAAGTCCTCCTGACAACCAATAGGGTAGCTACGTTACAAGGTGAATTCAGGAGCCGATTCTTTACAGTGTAAAATGAAGGCGAAAGCACAAACATAAAAACATAGATTAACAGAAGAGAAGAGAAAGCTCAAAAATAAACCCCTGATTATATTGTCAATTAATCTTCAACAAAGAAGGCAAGAAAGCAGTGGGAAAAAAGACAGTTATTTCAACAAATGGCGTTGGGAAAACTGGACACCTATTTGCAAAAGAATGAAACTGGACCACTTTCTTACACCATACACAAAAATAAACTCAAAATGGATTAAGAACGCAAGTGAGACCTGAATCCATAAAAATCCTAGAAGAGAGGACAGGCAATGTCTCTGACATCAGCCATAAGAATATCTTTCTAGAGGGGCGCCTGGGTGGCACAGCGGTTAAGCGTCTGCCTTCGGCTCAGGGCGTGATCCCAGCGTTATGGGATCGAGCCCCACGTCAGGTCCTCCGCTATGAGCCTGCTTCTTCCTCTCCCACTCCCCCTGCTTGTGTTCCCTCTCTCTCTGGCTGTCTCTATCTCTGTCGAATAAATAAATAAAATCTTTTTAAAAAAAAAAAAAGAATATCTTTCTAGATATATCTCCTGAGGCAAGAGAAATAAAAGCAAAAATAAACTACTGGGACTATATCAATATAAAAAGCTTCTACACAGCAAAGGAAATACCAACAAAACAAAAAGACAACCTCCTGAATGGCAGAAGATATTTGCAAATGGCATATCTGAAAAAGGGTTAGTATCCAAAATATATAAAGAACTTACACAATTCAACACACAAAAAATGAATAAACTAATTAAAAATGGACAGAAGACATGAATAGACATTTCTCCAAAGAACACATACAGATGGCCAACAGACACATGAAAAGATGCTCGACATCACTCATCATTAGGGAAATGCAAATCAAAACCACAATGAGATATTACCTTACATCTATCAGAATGGCTAATGTCAAAACACAAGAAACAACAAGTGTTGGTAAGGATGTGGAGAAAACTAAGCTTTAGGGACTTTTGGTAAGATGGCAAACTGGTGCAGCTACTGAGGAAGACAGTGTTGAGTTTCCTCAAAAAATTAAAAATAGAATGATGTAATGATCCAGTAATTGCCCTGCTGGGTATTTACCCACAGAATAAAAACAGTAATTAAAAAGGATGTATGTACCCCTATGTTTACTGTAGCATTCTTTACAATAGCCAAATTATGGAAGCAGCCCAAGTGTCAGTTAACTGATGAATGGATATACATACATATAAATATATATAATGGAATATATATTATATAAATAACATAATATAATGGATTATATATATAACATATAAAGTATATATTATATATAATCCATTATATTATGTTATATATATATATATATAAAACAAAGTATTATTCAGACATAAAAAGGAATGAAATCTTGTCATTTGCAACAACATAAATGGATCTAGAGAGTATAATGCTAAGTGAAATAAGTCCGTCAGAGAAGGACAAATACCATATGATTTCATTCATATGTGGAATTTAAGAAACAAAACAAACGAGCAAAGGAAGAAAAAAGGCAAACCAAGAAAAAAAGACTCTTAACTATAGAGAACAAACAGATGGTCACCAGAGGAGGGCGGCAGATGGATAAAACAGGTGAAGGTGATTAAGACTATACTTATCATGATGCTCTCTGGGAAATGTATGGAATTATTGAATCATTATATTATACACCTGAAATTAATTTAGTGCTATATGTTAACCACAGTGGAATTAGAATTCTAAAAGTAATTAAAAAATAAATTTACACAAAAAATTGAAGGCCAAAAAAATTGTGTCAAAGATAACTTTCAGATTTTTAACCTGAGCAATTAGTGGGATGACGTCACCTTTAAACAATATGGAAAAGTATAGATAAAGTAGGATTGGTGCAGTTTAAAAGTAGGAAAATTATCTAGTGTTCACTACTGAACTTGTTATGTTAGAATGGTTTTCAGATATCCAAGTCCGGATGCTGAATTATACATGTGAGTCTGCAGTTCAGGAAAATTTTAGGGAAGACATATAATTTGGGAGTCATCATTATTTTTCAGTAGAGTTTTTCTATCTATTAATCTATCTGTCTATCTATCTGTCTATCTATCTACCTATCTATCATCTATATCTGCTGTGAACTGAATAATTGTGTCCCCCCAGAATTCATATGTTGAAACACTAATCCTCAATGTGATGATATTTGGAGATGGGGCTCTGGGAGATACTTAGATCATAAGAGTGGAGCCCTCATGAGAGAATTAATGCTCTATTTTTTTAAAAGGTTTTATTTATTTGAGAGAGAGAGACCACATGCACAGGGGGAGAGGGAGAAGCAGACTGCCAGCTGAGCAGAGAGCTTGTCATGGGGCTTGATTCCAGGACCCTGAGCCGAAGGCAGACGCTGAACCCACTGAGCCATCCAGGTGCCCCAAATTAGTGCTCTTATAAGAAGAAACATGAGCAAGCTTGCTTCTTCTCCTTCTCTCCATCATGTGAAAATATAGCAAGAAAGCCTCCATCTGTAAACCAGGTACAAAATAAGCCAGCACCTTGATCTTGGATTTCTTAGCCTTCAGAACTGTGAGAAATAAATTTCTGTTGTTTAAGTCATCCAATTGATGCTATTTTTGTTATAGTTCTACCAAACAGACTAAGATACTGTCCATCTTTCAATCCCCTATGCATTTAGACCTAGAAATCTATTTCTCCAGCCGAAATCAACTCTCCTGAAAACTGATCCCAAGGAACTAACTGAAGTAGGGATACCATTTTGCCAGAAGTCCTTTGCTAAGTCAAAGAATAGTTAAAACTGTAGTTGAGAACTCCTGAATTTTCCTTATTTTATTAAATGTTATTTTCAGTTGCCAAGTACATAAAACTATGCACACATTTACACACATACATTAACACACACACACGCAAAAGAACAAAATCATGGGAGTGAGAATAAGTAGAAAATGAAATAGCTTGACTTTACTGTAACTAGAGAAAATCATATGGTCTCTGATCTTAATCCTAAGTAACATAATGACCACTATCTACCAAGCACAATAAAATCATAAGGCCAGTGATAATGATCCACAGAAGTATGAGGTAATGAGGTACAGGAGGACTATTTATCCAAACTGGAAATACTGACCGATGTGTCTTCATATTTTCAAGATTTTTCTCATCAAATTTATAAGATGCTTTTCGTTGACCACACTGTCTTAGGTACCGCGACTAAAGTACTTTTCACATCTCAAGTTTTGTTAAACTACAAATATACATATATGGTTAAGTGAGTGTTTGAGAAGGGCTAACAGCAAGTCTAAATGTTTTTTTCTGCGGAAAGAATGGCTTACCCCTACTAGCACCGTTTCCGTGGAAACCTAATGGCTTAAGGTAAGGGCGGCACCTAAGCTCTGTTACTAAGCAGTGATGTTTGTTGCAAAAATGATTCATATTTGATGACTGCATTTGGGTTTGCAGGGCTGGGAGTGAGCTATTAAAACCTATTGAGGCACAGCCCCCTGAGCCCCCTGCGCTATGGACTCCTCTATTCAGGTTGTTCCTAGGGGGACCTGAAAGTTTTGCTCAAGGGATGTTACAAGATGCTGGTCCAGTGCTAAGACTAACCAAATCCAGGGTAGTTCCCACATCTGCATACACGGTCTCATCCTTTATGAAAGGGCTGATGCTTGGGTGGTCTGAACAATGTGTCCTGAAGTATTGGAAGGATTCCTCTTGAAGCTGTCAGGTATGTTGGGATCCCCATCCTGTATGTTTGCAAAAAACTAAAGTGAACTTGGTACCAGATGATGGGCCATGTTCGTGTGAATGAAAATGCCAATCCAAACCTGAAAGTACCTTCAATGTTACGTGGAGTACATGTAACAGTCATTTTTTTTAAATCTCTACTGTCGTCATTTACAAGAGCAAAGGACACAAATGGTTTAAATGTTTCACCAATGTGTCCAGTAAAAATTTAGCCATAGCTTCACATTCTGGGCAAAGACATTTCTAATTTATATTTGCAAATGCTTATTCCTGCTAAGGATACATAATTTCCTTGAGACTAAATTAAAAAAAAAAAAACTGTTACAAATACTCCATCATTTAAAAATAAGTATTTCCACTTCATGTTATTTTTACTTAATACATATTACATTTTAAAACACTTGTTTGGAATTCTAGGTTTTTTTAATTCATTAAATTTTATTAAAGATAATTTCCCTATTTATCACAATTTTAATTATAGCATGTTTTGTAAATAGATTTCATATTGTATTCTTTTAAAAGATGTATACATTGCCTTTAAGTATACAAAAGTTAACTTATGTACTTGTATCTTTATAAATACCCACGTTGAACCAAAAATTGTGTACCCCAAGGTTGATAACATCTAGCAGAACCAACTGACTTATGCCATATAAAAAAATGCAGGCATGGGGCGCCTGGGTGTCTCAGTCAGTTAAGCATCTGATTCTTGATTTCGGCTCAGGTCATGATCTCCGAGTGGTGAGAGCGGGCCTGCCTGGGGCTCCGCACTGGGAATGGAGCCTCCTTGGGATCCTCTCTCTCCCTCTCCCTCCGCCCCTCCCCACCCCAACTCGCATGCACGCGTTCTCTCTCTAAGAATTTTTTTTAAAAAATTCAGTCCCAAGTTTTCAACAGAGGCCAGAAATTTGGGTTATGATTTGAAATTTGAAATTTCCTAGTCTTTAACCATTGGCAACTATGATAAAACATTCACAGTCCTCGTCCTCTTCCATTAGGCCTGGGGCTCCCTCTCTTTGCCTTGCCAAACTAGGCTCCTGGTCGCCCTACAGAGACATGCCACCGGGTTCAAGCCAACGACATATCAGTGGAAGGGACGTCTGTCCACTTCGGGCTTACACTTAAAACATTTTTACATTCGAATTCTTCCTCCATTTCCTCTTCCAGTGCTGGATCACAGATGTCGTTGTACCCAGATTCCAGTACATAAATTAGGGGAAGGAAGAGCTAAAACATCCGAGGGAAATGGTATCTCTGAAAGCTAGACACTCTGCCCATTTGTCCCACTGACTCCGAACTGAAAATGGGAAATATTTCCCCAATATATCTCGTGCAAGCCAGCTTATGTTGAGAGCTCTATATTACTACAGAAAATGACTGCCTTAAGTAACACTGTAATTCATTCAATATGTAGTTTTAGAAGTCTGTGAAGGAAAAAAATGGAAAAACACCTATTGGCTTGGAAATTGAGGCCATAGGCCAACATTTCTGGTCTAGCCCTTACCGTCTACACCAGCTGTATCTTCTCCTTGCTGGAATCTTCACAAACTACTTGTGCACCAATCTGGGGTTTTGAAATGTTATTCTCTCTACCTGAAATTTGCTTTTATCACTTTCTGTCTATTGAATTCCTATTTATCATTTAATACCATCATTGTCAATCTCTCCTCTGAAGTGATGAAGTGATTTAAACGATAAATAATAAGATGATAGATTTTAAGACTATCCCCAATGTATTAACTCAGTAAACATTTATTTAGCATGTGGTCTACCCCTGGACAGTGAGAACGATGACCCAGAGGATAATATGATCAGTAGCCCAGA
This sequence comes from Ursus arctos, assembly GCF_023065955.2. Taxonomy (NCBI): domain Eukaryota; kingdom Metazoa; phylum Chordata; class Mammalia; order Carnivora; family Ursidae; genus Ursus; species Ursus arctos. Next base: position 80,639,492 of record NW_026623089.1, on the reverse strand, counting down.
TGTCTCCCAAGGCAGCCCTTCCACTTGCCCCTTTGGGCTTCATTATAGCCCATTTATACACATAACATAGCACCCTTCATGATGATAATATTGACTCGTTCCCTTGTTTTCCTTCCTTTGGATTCTAAGTGCCTTGAGGATAAATCCTAAGTCTTATTAACCTTTGTTTTCATTTTAGGTTTATTCCCCAGGAAATAGACACCGAAGCAAAGATTTGCTGGCAGAAAGTTTGTTGGGGAATACGCTGGAACAAGTTCTCTAAGGGGATGTGGGAAGCGGGATGGGGCAGAGAGAGAAGCTAGACAGTTGGACTGCACGGCCGTCACACAGAGGTCTGGATCAATGCTTCATGAGCTCTGGGGCTAGAATGATGCTTCCGAGTTGGCCCACATCACCAACTTCTTAGCCTTCTCTTCTACTGAACCAACACTGCGTTGGAGCTGTATCCCCAGGAAGTGAGAGAAGCTTGAGTAAAGCAGCCCCCTTCTGCTGAGGCCATTCCCTGGAGACAGACTCATCTGTGAGCTGCCAACGGGCAGCTTCCCCAGCAGCTGGGGAAACAAGTGTGTGGCCCCGAGGGAGGCCTAGCAGAGGAACACAGGCTTCCCTGCAGCATCATTCATGACTGGATGCTAAATCCATGTTTACTGAATTGATAATGGTGAGAGTGTCTTAAAATGTATCATTTCATGTTTGTGAAATGGTCCATAAGGTCCTGTTTAGCAAAGTTTCTCAGTCACTTATGCTGTGACATATGGCTTACAAGTATCCTCTTATTGATTCCCTCAAGCATCAGGGAAGCTGGCTGGGAGCTGTGGATGTGATTCGGTGACATTGGGCCATGAGTGGCCTTCTCCACCAGCCATATTCGGGGACTTTAGAATATTTCCTTTTCTCTGTGTTTCATTACATGGAAAAGGTTGAGAAGCACAGGGGCACTGGAAATAAAAGTAGAGAAAATATCCTGAGGACTCTTCAAGGCATGAGACTATATCATTTTACTCACAGAAAGTGACAGGATATACACTTTACTTTTACTAATGGAAGACCATGACTTACATGTGAAAGAAAAAGAATGGAGGTGATTCTCCTTAACGTTTAAATCACAGTAAGTAATAACATGCGGCTGTAATATTTTTCCAATTGAAATGCAAGGCATATCCAGCATCTTTTATCCGAAGAGCTCATCTGGTTTAGGGGTTTTTCTTTCTGCGAGTCAGCAGGCTGGTGTAAGGGACTCTGGGACTCCTGTCCTGGAGCACAGTGCAGAGACAGAAAAAACGTAGCTGAATTCATTTTCATAATCCATAGTTGAAAACTAAGAGAAATCCAGGGACAGACTCAACTATGATGACTTAGTATGTTTTCAAATCATTTCTGAAATCTATTCATTTAAAGTGTATTAAAATAACTAAGTTACAGTTCAGAGAACAACCTTCATTTATGACAACTCACAGAGAAAATCCAAAGGAATCCTGTATTTGCCTTCCCTAATGACTAGCCTCATAATTTGCAGTGTAATTAAAACCACTTCTTAACCTGTCTGTATTTACCTCCCCAGGTTCTATGTGTTATAAGAAGATATTCTTTATAACTGAAAAGAATGTCTCCAGGGTGAACATGTGCAATTTCTATGAACCATAAACCTCTTTTTGAAGTTTAGGATAAGCCTATGACTCTGTGTTACCAAGGATGCAATCCTGGAATATATTGCCCTGAGCTGTGACTCTGTGCGTGGCTTGAGACTAAACAACAAGACTGGAAGGTCATTATCTACCTTCCATGCTCCAAGTCAACTACACTGTGTCTCAGAGTGTGTTATGACAGCTCTGCACAGATGTTTCTGGTGGTTAAAGAGCTCTGTCACCCATGTCTGTTTAAAATCTAAAAATGACGCGTAAGAGATTCAAGAAAGGGCACTTGGTGCCACATCATACTCAAGCAAATCTGATGGAGAAAAAATGATGAGGGCTATGGACATGCTATTTGACACCTCTCCGGTGCTACTTCAGATTCTCATTTTACCTGCTTTGTTCATCTCTAGCTGCTGCTGAGGAGATCCACTCCCCATGCGTGCGGTAAGATGCAAACATTGACCAGTGGAAGATGGAAAAGATAGAAAAGTCCCTCCCCATTTCCCCTTTTATGTCCATTTTGGAGCATGGTGTTTTCTCTATAGCCTATCTGCTGATGTTGCAAGTAACAGGGAAAGTTTGCGTCTCTCCATGAAGCAAGGACCTCTGGTTAATGCTCACGCCTTTATTTCTCACTCTTCTTGCCCTACGTTCTTTTTTGCTGCTCTGACATTTCTCAATAAAGTGTCAGTACTCAAAAACAAACAAACATTAACAACAACCTGAAAAATGTATTCCACATTGTCTATTATCGAAATAGAACAAAAGTAGCATTGTACTTTAGTGAGATTACTTTGGGACTTCTTTTTTAAAAGCAGAAGAATAAGAGGTGTTCCATTTGGCCAATAGGCAAACCTGCATCCTTAAGAATCTCCACTCTAAAATGAAGCGGTGAGACTTGACTATCTCACAATCTCATCCAGCATCCATTTTTTTATTAAAATGTGGTCAAACTTGAAGATTTGGGACTCTTAACAACAGTTTTCAGACTTGAATTAAAAGAACGCTTAAAAACTTGTATTTTGTATTCTCGATGTAGTATCTCCTAGTAAAATGATGAGAAATCTTAAGGGAAATGATACTACTTATATGGTTCAAATTAGGAAAAGCAAAGGAGTTTACAACCCTGTCTCTTATAAAACAAGTTCTGCCAAGATAGTTGATAAAATGTGGAATTAGGAAGTTTATTACTGAAAATGAAGGCATATTTGCACTTTGGTTATATAGTTAAAATTCCATGTGTGGATATACAGGAAAATATTCTCCTTAAAAGAGAAGCGCCAGAAATGGGAATCTTGTGAGACCTTCTTAGCTCATGGAAATACAAGGGTCTCTATCTTCAGAGTAAAACAGTATTTTTGAGTATAGGTAACCTCCATGTCACCATACCTTGACTGACTTCTGATTCTTGTTGTTGTTGTTGTTTTTAATTCCCTTATGGCAGAAAACCACAAATTAATGTTTCTAACTTTCCAAAACCACCTAGTTTTGAAGCCCATGTTGCCATAAAACCAAGTTTTCCTGCTTGGACCCAAACTGCCATACAATATTTACTATTTAATTTTTATTATTTAGCAGCATAAAATAAAATGTAATAAACCTAACAGTCTTCCCTCTGTCCACAGAAATCCTGGATTAAATATAAAAGGAATATTTTTTTAAATGTAACAGAAAAATTAAAAAAAAAGAGAGAGAATTTGGCAAAGCTCAAAACCCAGGGTGGATTTGCAGTCTGAGAGAAGTAGGTCCAGAAACAGTATATAATGACTGGATGTCTGGGTTATCCTGTGATAAATGGCATAAGAGCTTTTCTAGGCAAAATGGGACTTAGAATTGAGACATTTGCACAGCACAGGAAGCTGAGCAGGCTTGTCCCTCTGGGGCAGGGAATGGAAAGGAACCCATCTGCAGTCAAGATAGGAGTAGGAAGTTTGGCTTTACCTTGAACTCAGGGTATAGGAAAAGCTATAGCCTCTCCCAGGTGCTAGTCTTGAGCCCCAAACTGTCACATTCCCTTTGTTTAGATATCTACAAGCCACTAATTAATATAAAAGGACATATAAGATCACTCATTGGTGAAATCCACTGAGCACCTGCTGGAAAAAAACTTGAAATTACTCTCCAGGAACAGTTAATGTTATAGTTTATGAGATAACCACACGATGGGAAGAAGGAAATGAAGATGAGCTGGCAGCAAAAAAAAATTAAATAATTCATGGCTAAACATTTTACCATGAAGAAGAAAACTCAAGCACAACATATATGAAGATTAGCACCCAGAAAAACTAAAAGAAGAACAATTTTAAAGTGATGGAAAAATTACTTAGGACAACATAGGAAGCAGAGAAGTCATAATGAACGAACACGAGCTATGAACAAAAGAATAGGTAGATTTGAGAAAAATAAAATCTGGAACTTAAAATCTCAGCAACTGAGTTAAATAGCTAATTTCAACCAGAGGAAAAGGAAATTAGCAAAAATTTAAGAAAAAAGTGAGACAAATACCCAAGATTTGTAATAGAGAAATAAAATAATATAAAATATGAGCGATTATGTTACTGTGAAAATATTAAGAAAAAGCAGTGCTTTAGGACAACATGAATTTCTATATAGCTAATCCAAAAGAATACAGAGATAAATTATTAGAATAAATAATAGACCCTTAATAGTTTTCTAAATACAGAGTAATCACAAAATTAATAGCTGTCCTTTACAGTAGCCAAAAAAAAAAAAAATCAATTCAGCAAGCTTAACTTTAAAAAGTGGAGTTTAGTTTGGGATTATGAAAAAGTTCTTATGATGGTTGAGGACCTGTGTGAATATATCCAATGCCACTAAACTTGTACACTTAAAACTGTTTAAATGGTCAATTTTTATGCATATTTTACTACAATAAAAATTGTTTTTATATGCTATGGAAAAAATAACTGAAAATACAAGATACTTATATAAAAATACACAAGAGTTTTTCGAAGAAAGTTATAAATTTCTACTGAAATAAACAAATGAGAGTCTTATTGTAGAATTAAACCATGTTCATAAATGGAAGAATTCAATAGCTTATGCCATTTTTCTCCATCAAAATGTATACGTTAAATATAATTCTAATAACCTCAGAAGTATTTCACAATGACACTGGGATATTTCTCATAAAATTCATATTGAAGAACAAGTTATTAAAAATAGCAAAGTCAATTTTGAAGTTGACAAATGTGGATGATTTATCTCATAAAATATCAAGCTTTATGTAATGTTATAGCCATGCAAGGTAAGCAGGGCTCCACCAATATCTCTCCCAGAGATTGGGATATATGAAAGAAGAGGAAACTGAGTTTAGAAACTCTCAGAGAAGGAAGCTAGGGAGCACCCCGGATTGACATTCAAAGATGGGGGAATCCACTGGCACATGGATGCCTTGGATGACAGCTGACAGGTGAACTAAGTCACCTTGAAGGTGTTCTTCCCAAGTAGGTATAATGTCAAGATTAGGAGACCCAACTATTTAGGTGGTATGAGTTTTATTTCTGGCTAAGGAACTGAATTAGGAAGCTGGTGGCAAGACATTAGCCAAAATGTGCATTATCCATGTCATGAAACTTAGTAGTGCTCCTCCCAAGGGCCCATCAAAGAAAATATGCTTGTATACCCTAACATGTGGGATGACTGCTAATGAGCATTTATGACCAATGAAGAAAAACCTGCAAAAGTAGGACAGTTGAATGTGAGTACACCACAATATGAGTAAACAAACAAGCAAACCCATAATCTGTCCCTTTCCTCTCTTGACTTCTTTACTTCTTTCAATTTCTGGAAGAATAAGGTGTGTGCCTGAGATGCCATCTAGAGTAGGAAGACATGAATGATCATACCAGTTTTCAGCAGGTGGAGAAAAATTAAGGCATTTATACCCCCTCTGAATTCAACCCATTTAATAAGCTACTTATAACAAGAAAAATAATACATAGAAAATTCAGAGTACTAAATCTTACAATCTTCTTGAAATTAATATTTTAATATTTCTAAACTCACTTTTAATGGTTTGAAAAAGATGAATGCTAATAACATTTTTTCTAGGTCAAGAACAAAAATACAATTATTTTACACCATAATTACAATTATGGTGTTTCTTTGGTTTAGCCTGATACAAGGAGGATCATCAAAATAATTTAACAGAAAGGCTAAAGTTAAAAAACAAAAAAAGTGACAAAAGGTCAGGATATACATAAATGATATTTCTCACTTTTCAAAAAAGATTTTATTTATTTATTTGAAAGAGAGAGAGCACAAGCAGGGGGAGCGGCAGGCAGAGGGAGAAGCAGGCTCCTCACTGAGCAGGGAGTCCAATGGGGGACTCAATCCCAGGACCCTGGGATCATGACTTGAGCTGAAGGCAGACGTGCAACCGACTGAGCCACCCAGGAGTCCCTCTCACTTTTTTTCTTGATATGGAAGAAAAATAATGAGGAATGACTACTGCTGGAAGTAAACCCTAAGTACATCATTAGAATAGAAACCATGATAGTTATAATAACATAGTATTAATTAGTATGTACTTGTATATATTATTACATATATATTTATGATATTGTAGTATTATAAAATAAAATACATAGTATTATATTAGGTCAAGGCTCATTGTTCCATATGCTTTATTACAAAGAAATTTTTACTGCAGACTACTATGTACATGATGCTATCTATTAATAGTCACATTTATGCCTAAATGATCACAAGAAATTGAAAGTAAGACCCAGAACATGTAATTTTAATTTAGAGATTATTAACTCTGCGAGTGTGGATGGTAGACCCAGATGTAGACACCCATGGCGAGAAGAGAAGGGCTGAAAGAAATGAGCTTTTCTACAATCCTACTGTAAAGACAGACCGTGCCATATTTAACACTTAACATTCTCTGCTTTGTCATAAAATCAATATTAATATCAGAGGTAACTGTTAGAAAGTTTTAAAAATCAGATGAAGTCTTAAAGAACATATAGTCCAATGCCTCCGTTTTATAGAAAGAACAATTAAGCTTCGACTTGTAAATACTAAGTGCATGTAAGTATATTTTCACGGATCACCTACTCAACGTGTGTAGAGTTGGGCAGTACAATACGTCGCAGAGTTCAGTGTAACGTATGCACTCCAGCGTTAGCGTCTAATGAATGTATTGATTATTTTCAGCAAAGCCTACTTAGGTCTCCTTTAGTTTTCTTGGTTATTAGACAAAAATTATACTTAAATCTCTCACTAATGAGAATATCCTAATCCTTTTGCACCTGTAAATACTCAGATTAAGATAAATATGTTTATTTAGAAAAGATGAACGGCCGTCACCCATATAATCATAATTCGGAAGCATAATAATGCAAATGAAACGCATTTTAATGAAAAAGTAGTTATAATTCTGGATTAAAGAAAATGATATTCTATTCCAATTTGGGCCATTAAGTAAATAGCTTTGTGGTTTAGAACAAATGACTTAATCTTCCTTGTCTTCATTTTCCTCATTGGCAAAACTTCTAAGCTGAAAACAATCTGGTCCTTTATCATTTAAACACAATTTTTCTGCATGTAAGCTTCTTACAATAAAGAACTTTTCATATGATTTACCACTCCATTTTTTTCTCTACTGTTTAGGTAATGCTGTTTCTTACTATTTAGAAACAAAGACTGTTTTGCCAAAGCAAGGCATACTTAGTTTCAAATGCACTATGATATTGTGTGATGTTTTCTCTTTAAAAACATTTTTATGAGTTCTAGGGATTTTACATTGTTTTAGACACTTTGTATGAACCACAACAAACATCTGCTTTTGAAATCATTCTAAAACAACACCTGAAAAAGATTTACTGTAATATGCGATTATAGTTTTCAAATGAAAGACTAAGGGACTACCCATGAGAAAAGAGTAATACAGCAATACACAGGGGCGCCTGGGTGGCTCAGTCAGTTAAGCCTCTGACTCTTGACTTTGGCTCAGATTATGCTCTTAGGGTTGTGGGATCAAGCCCCTGCCTGAGTTAGCTCCCTGCTCTGCTCGGCAGGGAGTCTGCTTCTCTTCCTCTGCCCCTTCCCCTGTTTGCTCTCTCTCAAACAAATAAATAAATCTTTAAAAAAATTCAGCAATATACAAATCCATAGTCTGTACAAGTTCTTCTAAATGCAACTGAAGTACTTTTGGAGGCTTTTTATTTGAGGTATGCATAATAAGGGATGAAATAAAAATGACACCAGAAATCCAGGGGGAGATAATATATACATTAAAATCAAGGCCAAAAACTATGTTCAATGTATTAGCAATAAACTTTTGAAAATCAACTCTAAAATTCAGGGCCTAACATAAATTATAAGAAACATAGATTAACATTTTAAAGTATGACTGGTCATTAAGAGTAAATTTGAAATTTTTAATCAGTCGTTCAATAACTATACAATGATAGGGGTACCTCGGTGGCTCAGTGGGTTAAGCGTCTGACTCTTGGTTTAGGCTCAGGTCATGATCTCATGGGTTGTGAGATCAAGTCCAGGGTCCAGCTATGTGCTCAGCAGGGAGTTGGCTTGAAGATTCTTTCCCTCTGCACCTCCCCGCACTCGTGCATGTACGCTTTCTCTCTAGAATAAGTAAATAAATCTTTAAAAAAATAAAATAAAATAAAAATAAGATGATCTCAGAACTAAGTACCAAGCATTGGATAGGCAATTGGTGATGTCCAACAGACTCTGGTCTTCAGGGACTTTACAATCTGGTTGGGAAACAGAGGTAATTTTAAAGCATTATAAATGTGAAGATTAAAAAGGTAGACTGTCCTGTTGGAGCATATGGCAGGAGTATTGTATTCATTACTGAGGAACAGGAAAAATTGAAGAACTGAGGAATAGGAAAAAAGGCAGTACTTGGGAGTGGCATAATAATTGTGCTCCAGGTAGAATAAGCAGACTATAAGGTCTGGAGATAAAACCTAAGTCCGAGATAAGGTTTGGAGATAAAGGTCTGGAGATAAAACCCAAGATAAAACCCAAGTCCAACGTGGCTCTTGCATAGACTAAAAAGGTTAAGAGAAGAGAAGAAATAACTATAAAGCAATGAATCTCAATAGGTGGTCCTCAGACCAGGAACACTGGCATTAGTATCACTTTTGTGTCTTATGTGTGATAGATTATCAATGAATATTTATTAATTCTTTCAAATTCAAAAGTGGCTCTAAAAGAAATTCTAAAAAATTCTCTTAGTCTATATCCCATTTACGTTGGACACTTGTAGGAGTTTTTTTCCCCCTCTGTGATAAAATACAAATATTTGTAATTGTAATCATCATCATCATCATACCATCACCATCATCATCACCATCACCATCATCATCCTTATCATCATCCTCACCATCACCATCATCATCACTATCATCATCATCACCATCATATCATCACCACCACCATCACCAGCATCATCACCAACACCAACATCGCCATCACCATCATCATCACCATAATCATCATCATCACCATTTTAAAGTAGGATATATACATCTATAGAAAAATGTTTGAGTAAATATAAAGAAAAATCACTTTTGAATGTGAGTGCAGCTTAGTAAAAGTCTAGACCGTTAGAGTATGTTTTCTTTAAGCAGCTGCAAGAATGGGGCCCACATTAATAAATGTTTGAATAGGATAACTTATTTCTTAAAAAGAAATATGTTCAAAATCAAGGAAAATGAGCACATGGTTAATAATAAATAAAAATAATAAATTCCAATGTTTTCTAAGCTATTTTAAAAAAATTATATGGATCTGTATAGTGCCTAATCATGATAGCGTCTATTAGTTGATCAAATAGATGTGTTTGTGGCCATGTACATATGTGAGGGATGAGGAGAGTGGGGAGACAAGAAAAGGAGGGCAGGAGAGAGGAAGGGTTAAAGATATCAACATAAAAACCTTGGACTATGTATTTTGTTCGTTTTCACTATTATATGATAAAACCTTTAGAAGAAGCTTAAGGCATTTAAAACTACCCCTAATACTTTATTTTAAAGATAAATTTAAATAAACAAAGAGAACTTAGACTACTTTTTATTTATGTTTCAACACAAAAATAAATAGAAAGGAGCTAAAAACTAATTATTACTTGGGTGGAGAAAAGAGAAAGTGCTAAATCTTTTATCCTTATCAAATTCTCTGACAAAACTAAAAACAATAGAATGTTAATAGCCTCCTTGATCATGGTCATCATTAGTGTGTATGCTGATTAGAGAATTCAAAAAGACATGGTTCCTATAAGATCATGCCATCTAAATATGCAGATCACTTGGTTCAAATACACAACTTACAGAAAAGTGATGCAAAGGCTTCATTCAGTATTATTCACATGGGATTTAAGAGTTGCTAAGCATTCCTCTAGGTAATTAAATTCAACAATTTTGTTTAGGGAAATAAACTTAGGATAGTTTCTTGAAATAATTAACTGTAGTTGCCTTTCTGATTTTACTATGTTCATTTATTCTTCCCTTAATGTATTCTGGATCTCTGACATTCTACTCAATCTGTCTTCCAGGTCGCTAGTCAACAACTGAGCACCAAGTCAACAACTTGGCCACTCTTTAGTAGTTGACATTATTAACGAATTTCTTTTAAAACTGCTCCATGTTTGATGTTTCTATAATTTCCCTTGCTACTCCTACTTGACACCCATCCATTGACTCTTTTTGATTTCATCCTCCAGCCCTTGTCTCTTCTGATGGTATATACTTTCCACTAGTAATCTTTTGTTTTTCTTATCTTGCAACTACAATATATTGATCGACAACTTCTAAATCTACCTCCCCATACCCAACTTCATCCCTAATAATATGATCTTGCATGATTAACTGACCAGTGGGCATCTTCATTTTTTTAAAGTTTATTATAGCTACTGCATTCTGACAAGTCCAACTTTTCTACCACCAATATAATTCCTTTCTTTGAGGACTTTCCCTATGATTTATTCAAGCCAGAAGGCTTGTAGTTTGTCCTTATTCCATCCATCATCTACTCTCATTCCTAGTATCTACCTAATTCATAAGGCAGACCAATTATTTTTCCTTAAACCTATGGATTCTTCTCTTTCCTGCTCCCTATAATTACAATTTCTACCAAAGCTTTTTAGTCTTCCTGGATGAATCATACAAGGTCATCAATCTCTTCCACATCTCAACAGAATGATTTTTCCAAATGTAATTATAAGGACAAGCCCTGCAAAAAGGTGTTTAAAACCTGTACTGCTTCCCCAAAACTTTGAAGATAAAAATAACAATCCTTCAGCATGGTGCTTAAGAGACTTCATGATGTAATTTCTGTCTTCAGTTAAACAATAGCAGTTAAAGTTCCTGTTGTTCACTTCACTACCGTTTAGTCATGTTAAAGTTTCTTTCCTAAATAGGTTACCCTACATGTCTTTGGATCTTCACAACTATTACTTGGGAACATCTTTTTTCATCTGATAGCACCTATTAGTTCTTTAGATTTCAGATTCACATCCACCTTTGAAAATTTTTTTGATATTAAGATTCCCCTACTACAAAATCCTAAAGGATTTGATTATCTGTTAGCTTTGTTGTCTTCTCCCCTAGATTTGCACACTTTGAAAAGTATGGTTTCATAAGCTGTACTAGAAACTCATTAAGTATTTATAGAAAAAATCAGTGAAGTTTAGAGTTTCAGTTTTAGTAAGGAAACAAAAGCATTAGGAGTTCACTTTCTTAAACCTTATCTGAATCTGGCAACCATCCTATGAGTTAGTCAGGCAACGTACATTTATTTGATTTTTTAAGTGAAAGAACAAAACCTCAGAGAGATTAAGCAACTTTCCTGTGGACATACAGCTTATGTGATACGTGTTCTCATTATCCTTAAGCTAAACAGAAATGAGCAGGAAGAATACAGTAGGGATATAGGTACATAATGCTGACTGAAGTTTGATTCAGTTCAAAAAATTTTACTGAAAGCCTATGTTTAAAGCTATGTATTTTGGCAATACCTTTTAAATTTTGAAATAAGTTAGATTTATGAAGGTGTGAAGTGTTATGGAGCTCACATATTCCCTTCCCTGGGCTTCCCTTCATGTTAGCAATTTACATAACAAAGCAACGATTATCTTTCAAAACACTATTAACTAAGCTAAAAAATATAGTTTGAAGTTCACTATTTTTCCCTCATTACGTAGTTTCTTTTTTCTGTCCCAGAACCCAGTCTAGTCTTCCATATTGCATTCCAATCTGAGCCAGCTCCTGGTGACTTTGACAATCTTTGACAATTGTGATGAGTACTGATCAGTTATTTTGTGGAATATTTGTCAATTTGAATTTGTCTAATATTGATAATACTTTTTCTTGAAATACAAAAGAGGGTTGCGTCCATTTTCAGAGGGACACAATGATCTCAAAAAACATTGACCATGATAAGCATCCATTTTTCAAAACTCCCTGGTTTTTACACATTATGACAACAATATTCAAAAAACAAAAGTACATTGAGTTTTTATACACACGAATTGAAATCTGGGAGAAAATCTATTTAGGTTTTGAGAGAGGTTGTTTCTTGTATATTTTGAAACTGTAGGCAGTTTTTCCTTTATTATTTACATGGCATGCAAAATTTTGACTATATTGTGCAGTCTTTTTGTAACCTATACACAAAACAAAATAGAACTTTAAAATATATTTCCAAGTTCCCCATTATATCTTCTATACCTGTGATGTTCCACAGCATGGCCATGAGACACATTTGACTATTTAAATTTAAATGAAATAAAATTAAAATTTAGTTCATTGTTAAACTAGTCACATTTCCAGGGCTGAAGAGCAACATAAGGCTGACTAGACGCTGTATATTGGACAGTAGAGATTATGGAACATGCTAGTCATCACGGAATGTCCTATTGAGCAACACTATCTCTGGACCACAATTGTGGGAGACAGTCTTTGCATTCACATAGACATATTTTCTGGACTGTTGCTATAGACCGAATGTTTGCATCCCCTGAAAATTCACATGTTGAAAACTAATTCCCGATGCGATGATATCTAAAGGTAGAGCCTTTGGAAGGTGGTTATGACATGAGGGTGGCCAGTGCCCTTTTTATAAAAGGGACCCCAGAGAGTTTATAGCCCCTTCAGCCACGCGAGGACACAGCAAGAAGACAGAGCTTATGATTCCGGAAGTGGGCTCTCACCAGACACTAACTCTGCCAGTCTCCATCTTGGACATCCCAGCCTCCATAACTGTGAGACATTTCTCTTGTTTATAAGCCACCTAGTCTATGGTATTTTTGTAGCAGCCTGAACAGAAGACAATTGTCCTCATAAGTTAGGAAACAAACAATGTCAATTTTGTTAATAACTACATAGATCTCTCAAGCAGACTCCCTGCTGAGTGCAGAGCGCAACAAGCGGCTCCATCCCAGGACCCCGAGATCATGACCTGAGCTGAAATCAAGAGTCAAAGTCTTAACCGACTGAGCTACCCAGGTGCTCCTTAATAAAATATTTTAAAATCCTCACCTCCAAATCATTTTCATTTCATTAAAGCTGTAGACCTCTCAAAAGCTCAAAATTATTTCACTCCCATTTCTATAGGATGTTCTTATGGTAGATACTTGAGCTAACCAAAAGTGTTCATATTCAGAAATGTTAATTTCATCTGTTCTAGTGGGTATTTTGAAATTCATGGTGTGCCATCTCTGGGTGAGTACAGTACCTTTTCCCTATTTCTTCTGTTCTGCACTTTATTTGTACTTTACATATTTGGTTAATTTCCTCCTCTAATTTCTTCTATGCATTTATTTTCTTCCTCCTCCAATTAACCTCCTGATAAACTGTCTCTAATAGTTTTTATCTTACAACCACTGCACTTAACTTGCTGCTATGTCCTCTGCTTTCTGCCAACTACTGATGGAGCTCACCTCCTCCCATCCCTCCTCCACCCCTCCAAAGTAATCCAGGAGACACAAAAGTGCTTGCTCAGCCTGTTAAACCAGGACATCAATTTTTTAGTGCTCAATAATGAAACAGGCTGACTCTGCAAGGAAACTATAAGGAATTGCCCTCCTAACCCTTGCCCAGCTCATCTACATTTATTGATGATAGCACATTATTTCATACCATTTTCTTGGAGAAGAGTAGAGTAATCCTGGTGCTCCAATTTTAGGCAACAGAATTAAGTGCTATATAAAATCAGTGATTTTATTATTGTATCATTAATGACTACCCTCTCACTCCATGAACATAAATAATATTTAATCATTAGTGTTCAGGTTGGTGTGCAAGCTAATTTGCAATATAAATTTCCATCAGTGCAAATTTTCTATTACCTTTACACTTACTTTTAGAAAGTATAAATTTTGGGGGGAAAACATATAATTTGCTATTTCATTCCCTAGGAAGGTATAATCTAGAAACTAGATTATAAATATCTTCCATGGTAGTGATCACTTCTGAAACTGCAAATATTTCATAAATTATTCCTTAATTTAAATGATTAGGGGTCAGCTCATTTTCCAAACTAAGCTGACAATTGTGGCAGGAAATTGTGGCAAACACATCGTATAGACAATGCTGCATTCAGGTCAGTATTCTTTCTCCAAAGGTGCCACAGGTTAAGGCAAGCAGTCAGCCTCCATTTCATGGCCCACTCATGTCATCAGTTATCTGGAGTATTCATTTCTCCTTACACTTTTAATTATGATATTTATTTTATTTGTTTAGCTGTGCATTAAAAGATTGACATTCTTTCCCTCTCCATTTTCAATGAACGATAATGATTCAAGTTTTCAACTTATCAATTCTTTATTTTCAAACCATCTGCTTTTCTTATGCATTTATCTGGGCCCCTACTGTAGTCATTTAGTGCAGGAAAAAAAATAAGCATGTGTCTAATTTGGAATGTATTAAAACTCTCATTCCTGGCTTTTTATCAAGGATGTTATCATAGATAACGATCTTCTTTCCTTGATTTTCACACACTGTGCTCCATTCCCATGACATGGGAAGTACATTCTTTGGCAGAAAGTAAACACTCTTTGGTAGTTTCCTTCAAATTTTACATACACACCTATCTTGTGATCTAATAATGCTACTACTCGGTATTTACCCAAGAGAAAAGCCTCTGCAAGAAAATCTTAGAAGCCCTATTCATTGTCATCAAAAACTGGAAACAAGCCAAATGTCCTTTAACAAGAGAACGTGTTTTTTTGTTTTGTTTTGTTTTATTTGAAAGATTTTTATTTATTTATTTGACAGAGAGAGAGACAGCCAGAGAGAGAGTGGGAACACAAGCAGGGGGAGTGGGAGAGGAAGAAGCAGGCTCCCAGCAGAGGAGCGTGATGTGGGGCTCGATCCCAGGACCCCGGGATCTGAGCCGAAGGCAGACGCTTAACAACTGAGCCACCCAGGCACCCCGACAAGAGAATGTTTTAAAATAATTCATGACTCTCCAGTAATAGAAAACAAATCTACTACAACATGGGAAAACATTAATGAGTCAAAAATGTCAGGTTGAGTAAAAAAAATACTTAAATGAATTTGCTCTGATCCTGTTGACATGACGTTCTAGAACAAGCAAAACTAAGTTTACAGTTACTGAGATTAGAACAATGGTTGTCTATGGGTGAAGAAGTGTGGCAGACTTTCTCTTGTGACTGAACTATCCTGCATCTTTTTTTAGTGGTTGTTACAGAGATATATACAATTTTCCAAACAAATGAAAATAAAACATAAATCTGTGAAGATGAAAACAACTGTATATTAATACCCCAATAAACATAAATGCAAAAATCCTTAAAAAATATTAGCACTTGAAACAAACAAAAAAATTAGTAAACTGAATGCAGCAATATATAAAGAGGTAATGCAGCATAACCAAACGGAATTTCACATGGAAAGATGAATCAGCATAATTCACCTTATTAAGAGAAAAAAAAAACTAGTAAAACCATATGTTCATGTTAATAGGTAAAGAAAAATTACTTAAGAAAATTCAACACCCACCCGTGATTAAAATTCTCAGTATTCATAATGAGGATAGTCTGAAAGCTTTCCTCTAAAGATAACGAACAAGCCAAGAACGTTCCTTCTCACCCCTACTCTAGCATCATACTCAAGATCTCAATCAGTACAAGGCAAGAAAAGTAAATAATAGGCATACAGAATAGAAAGGAAGAAGTAAAACCGTTGTTATTTGTAGATGACATGACTGGGTATGTAAATCACCCTAAGGAATCTCTAAAATGCTACTACAAATACTAAGTTTATTTTTTGTAAAGATTTATTTATTTATTTGAGAAAAAGAGAGAGAACGCATGGTTGGAAGGGGTGGAGGGAAGGGAGAGAGAGAGAATTCCAAGTGGACTCCCCACAGAATGCGGAGTCCAACTTGGGGCTCAGTCTCATGACCTGAGGCGAAATCAACAATCAGAGCCTTAATCAACTGAACGACCCAAAAGCCCCAAATACTAAGTTAACAGGATACAAAGTTAGTATTTAACACTCAATTTTATTCCTACATAGTAGCCATGAATAATTTCAAAATAGCATGGCCAACTACAACAAAGAAACAATTTCCAATGTCATCAAAGCCATGAAATGTTGAGGGTTTATTTAACAAAAATATGTGCAAGATCTGTATACTGAAAACTACAAAACATTGCTGAGAGAAATTAAAGAACTAAATAAATAAGTATATTTACAATTCTCCTGTTTGGAAAATATTAGGGTATCAATTGTTCCCATATTGACCTATAGATTCAAGGCAAACCCCATCAAACTCCCAGCAGGATTTTGTTGGTAAAAATTTATAAGTTGATTTGTAAAAGCATATGAGGATAAACAGGACCTAGCACAACCAAAACAATTTTGCAAGAGTAGAACATATTTAGAGCAGAAGGGGTTATGCTACCTTATTTCAGAATTCATTAACAAGCTAACATTATGAAGGCAGCTGGGTTCATATAGATCAATGGATCATAAGGGATCCAGGAAGTAAATCATTACTATATGGGCAATTGATTTTTAACAAAAGTGCCAAGGTATTTCAATGGGAAATTAAAGTTTTTTCAATAAATGGTTCCAGAACAACTGGATATCATTTGGAGGGGAAGAAAAAAAAAAAACGACAATATTTTCTTTACAGCATACAGAAAAATTAACAAAAAATGGATTAAACGTAAAATCTATACCCATAGAACTTCTAGAAGGAAACATAGGGAAAACATCTCTCTCTCCTTCTCTCTCTCTCTTTTAAATTTAAGATAGGTGGAGATACCTTAGTCGGGTCATAAAATGAAAAGAAATAATAAATTGGACTTCGTCAAAAATAAAAACTTCTGGTTCCTGGTGAGAAGACATGCCACAGACCAGATAAATTTTCCTCACGTGTATCTGACAAAGCACTGGGGTCCAGAATATATAAAACCTATATTATGCAATTATATATGCAATCTATATATGTCTACAACTTAGTAAGGCAATAATTGCATTTAAATGGGCAAAAGATAGAACGAAAAGATTTATGAATTGATAATGTGCCACATGGATGAATCTCAAAAACATTTTGTTGAGAGAAAAACATTTGTTGAGAAACTTAAAAGAGTGCACACTTTCTGATCCCATTAATATGTAATTCTAGAAAAGCAAGCTGATTGAGGCTGGCAGAAAGATCAACGGTTGCCTGGGGGCGGGGCAGGGAAAGGCAACGACCAACCAGCTACAAAGGAGACACAGCATCAGGAGGGAACTCGTGGAAGTGACCGGAAATAATTCTCTTTCTAGGTTTTGAGGACCTGTGTGTTGGGGGGAGGCATATTACATGATGTATATGTTTGTCAATACTCATTAAATGTGATATTAAAATGGGTGTATTTTATGATATTACACACAAATAAAATTAATTTTAAAGCAAATGTACCTATGTTGCATTGTATAAGTTATACTAATGAAAAGTATACAGAGAACTATAGTAAAGTATAATAAATGATAGGGACCAAAATGAAAAAGAATATCTGTTTTAATTAAGGATGTCCTCTAGGACATAAGGATTTAGATACTATGCCTAACATAACGAATGACCAATGAGCGAATGAACTTTGGCTCAAGAGCAGAAGGCTTTGTCCTCCAGATGCGTGGGGCTTGAGACCCAGCGACAATTGAGTGGGTGCTCACGTGTTCCAGCACATTTAAAAGTCACTGTAACGAAGAATCAGAAGTTAGTGGTTTTCCATCAAATGTACCCATGTTTGTGCCCCTACTCTGGGGAATGTTTTTGAGCTTTGGGAATGCACCTGTAACATGTAAGGACAATAAAGGGAATATGCTTGCATAACAGTCCTCAAACTCTCACTGGTAGCAGGAACATCGATTCTTACTTTGGATAAAAAATTCCTCGCTTTAGAAGCATATATTGAATTTTTACTGAGCTCCTGATACACTACTTAGCAGATTGCTGACTATGGGATTAGTCTAATATGACTTTATGGAAATAAATGGGCAGGGAACAGAAAGGTATAAAATCTTTTAAAATGGAAGACCTCGTTGGTGATTCTCCAGTGCCTCTGTTATAATGTTACCTATCCTGGATTTTTGACTGCTGTGTCTAATGGCTCACCTCTAGCTACATTTTGTTTTGTTGAAAAAAATATTTTAAGCAGTTTAATATTTGCATTTGAAAAGGAGCTGTCAACACTGCAACCCTAAAGAACACCTTGTGTGTTAATTTCAAGAGTTGCAGGGGAGAGATTATTGGCAAAAAAGAAAGTTTCCCTGTGTCTACCTTCTCCCTGGCCTCCTTATACTGTCATATTATTACCAATTATTTTTTTTGGAGTTAAAATTAAATCTAGTGCAACATAGTGTGTCAAGGTCTTTTTTTCCATTATAAGAAGTAAATCATCAGTCTAGTGGGTAAGAAATGCATTCTTTCAGACAGACAGGCAAATGGATCATTGTATTGTGTTTAAAAATCTGTTAGTAAATCAAATGTGGATGGTAATTTAGTGTGGGATAAAAATGATACCCAAGACAGTGAGCAAATTAGAGACTTCAATAAATGGGCAAGTGGACATCCATGCAAAAAAGATGGATTTGGAGTTTCATCACAATACACTAAATTACTACCAAATGGATCAAAGATTAAAATGTGAAAATAACCAATAATAATTAGATTCCATTTTAACAGTGTGGTGAGGATTACCTTTCTAACTACGATTCATCACCTAGCAACAGTAAGGGAAAGATAAATTTGACTACATTAATAAACAACAACAACAAAAATTTTCAAAGTGAAACTTAAAATTGGCAAAATTTGATAAATGTAAAAGAAAAGTGACAAAAAAATTGAAACTATCTTATGGGCAAAAATACTAAAGTTCAATGTCATGTTCTTTTTTGGAGAGGCTATGATGAATTGGGCTCTTTCATATACTGCTGATGAGAGCGAAAATTCAACCCTAATGGAAGAAATTTTGTCAATATTTTTCAAAATAACAAATACATGTATTTTCAACTTGGAAATGTTACATATGGGAATTTATTTTACTGGCAGATATATATGTACATATATATATATATATATATATACTTACTTGCAAAATGACCTCTGAATGTTCATTGCAAAAATTGTAATGGCAAAAGATTGAAGGAAAAACTCAAATATACATCAATAAGGTACGGAATTGTTTTAAATTATGATAATTTATATTAAAATAATTTAAATCAGTTTATCTGTAGTTCTAAGTAATTTAAATTAAAGATAAATAAATTTTGCTAATCCATAATAATGTCTGGGACTGTAAAAAAAAAAGGAGGAAAATACGTACTGATAGGGCAAGGGCTCCAAAATATATTAAATACAAAAACCAAGATGTGCAATAGTGATTTAATATGCTTTGTTATCTGTAAATGGGGAGGAAATAAGACCCCATGTTCATATTAACTTGAATATAGAAAAAGAAAATTTAGACAGATACAGAAGTCAAGAATAGTAGTTACATGGATAAATATAAAGGATGAGCAGGCGGAAATAGTCCTGAAGCAGGTACTGAACATTATATTTTCTCCTTTTATTATCAAATTTATATAAATGAGCGCTGGGCTTGCTCAAGCGAGCATGACCCATCCAAGACTTACCTGCTCCCTTCAGGACACTCTGTCAGCCCACGCTCCTTCCTCTTGACTCTTATGACTAGAACCTTGACCTTGGATCCAAATTCAGGACCACATGGGACCAGTATTTTCTCTTCTCTTTGAGAGCCAGAGCATGTTCAGCCAAACCTATATTCCACCTTCAGTCCAAATCTTGAGGGAGTGACAGACAGTTGCAAGGGCGATGAGAAATAACTCACCGCAGAGCAGCCCACCCCATGAAAATCCAGCAGTGGTGAGGCTCTGACCAAGTGGGAATGATGCCCCCTGCGGTGCCCAGAAGCTCCATCACCACAACTACCAAATCTTTGTCCCTTTGGATTTTATTCAGCTAAGGTCCTCAGCCTTCCCTCTACATCTCTGAACTTTCCAGTGTTCTTCCCATAAATGCCATTTCTTTTAAGGGTAACCAGTTAGTTTATTTTACTAGCTGATGTGGGAAACAAAGGAAAAAGAAAAAAATAGATTAAATTTCTTTACTGCCTACAGCCCATTGACAAGTCCTGGAAATAAGAGCTAGAAACTCAGCTGCCTCGATGTTGACACTTCGCTAAGGGCAAAAGTTAATTTTAGCCTAACATTAGCCTGACCCCCAGGATCTGTGAGTCTACTTTAAGCATATAGAAATTCTTTATGAAACTTCCTTTATCTCTACTCCCCCAAGATGTATGTTAGCAATCACCCTCCAAGCATATGGCCCACTGATACACATCCGAAGGGTCTCATGACTAAGGTTTTACCAGGCAGTAATAAATGACCTTTTCCCAACAACAGCTAACCCCTCAAGGTCCTGGAAACCTTGCTTCTGAAATTCCTTAGAGACTTATGCTCTCCCTAGCCCGCTCCCAACTTGAAAGTATATAATCAGCCACTCCTCAGGACCCCGGTGCAGCTCTTTCTGCCCACAGGTCCTGTCACTGTGCTTGATAAAACCTTTTTGCGCCAAAAATGTCTCAAGAATTCTTTCTCGGTTGTCGGCTCCAAACCCTGCGATTTCCACATCACTAGCCACATCTAGTTACAGTGCTATAATGAATTTCTTTTCTGACTCTTTGCTGTTCGACTCTGAGCCTCCAGAGGTCAAGAAGTTAGTTTTGTTCAACACTCATGGGGCCTAGCACTGTGCTTACCATATAATAATAGTAAATGGCCATTGAGAGAATTGATTAATTCAATGACTCAGATTAATATTGCTACAAGGGTTTTTATTCATGGATAATTAAAATCTTCAAAATAACAAAGAGCTTCCAATGTCTAAGCTCTGGGTTTGTGCAATTTTTACATTAACTGACTTGCTCAAGTTCCCAATCTCTACTCTAAGAACAGATTAAGTAATTTAACATTATAAAAAGAGGTTATTATTAAGAAGGCACTGAATTATTTTTGCTTAAAATAAAACAGCAGGAAAGCTGTTTCTAAAAATATATTTAATACTAAAATGAGTGTGAAGGGGTGCCTGGGTGGCTCAGTCGTTAAGCGTCTGCCTTCGGCTCAGGGTGTGATCCTGGAGTTCTTGGATCAAGCCCCGCATCGGGCTCTTCCACTGGGAGTCTGCTTCTTCCTCTCCCACTCCCCCTGCTTGTGTTCCCTCTCTCGCTGGCTGTCTCTCTCTCTCTCTGTCAAATAAATAAATAAAATCTTTTAAAAACATTTAAAAAAAATAAAATGAGTGTGAAATTTTCAAAAATAATTTCTTTTAAAACGATAAATTTTACATTTTAAATTATTCTCACTTTTATGACTATTACTTTATACCCTGGTCATTCTATTTCTCTTACACAAAAGGCAGGTTAGTCTGTATTAGATAATTTTTCAGTTAAACAGTGAGAAAATAGATTTTCTAGGAAGTATTCCTTTAAAAAACAATGTTTACTTTACACATGACAACACAATAAAAAACCCTTACTGGAATTTATATCCCAAAAACAACATTTTACTGTGTTAATACAAAATCCAGAATGTTATTGAAATAGATACAAAAAAGAAAATTCCCACAACATTCAATTTCTTGAATAATATATTTTACACAACACTAATCATCTTCAGCTAACACACCACTGGGAAATGAAATCAAACATGAGATCTGTTTGAGTAATATATTGGAACTTTGCAGAATTAGCTATTTTTCCTCTAGACAGAGATCACTTTCCCTGTACTTCCTCTTCCTTGTTAACGCCAAGTATCCCTACATCAACAACATTGATGTGACAATTTGAGTAACTTCCTTGTAAGGGCACTTCAAATAACGACTCCTTCATATATGTTGTCTTTATCTATACAAATACAATGTCACTGAGGAGCACAGGCTGTTATATGCAACTGATGAGTTATTGGACACTACATCAGGATGTACTATGTGTTGGCTCATTGCATTTAAATTTAAAAAAATACAATGTCATATGCCACTCTAGAAAGCTTTCTAAAATTATATGTTGTCAAATATAATTCTTGACCATTAGATTTCTCCATGTACCATGATAAAGATAAGAATGTGGGAGCCACAGAGTCACTAGCTCAAGGATTACATTGGCTTCACTCAAAGGGCCGCTGCTCTGTCACTCTTGAAAAACCTTCAGGTACCAATGCATTCTCTGTTCTTTTTTTCTGGTTCTCCTGGATGGATCTTCTAACTCTTGTTTTCATCTAATTATATTCACTATTCTTTTTCTTCTTTCCTTTCCTACAACATTTTCCTCTCCTGCTTTTCTAACTTCCTTCTTAACGTTTGAAATCAGAACGTATGCATAATACCTTTCTAATGGCTTTTTTCCCCTTCTTTTTCTTGCATTTGATGCAACATTTGCTCTGAGCTCTCAGTTTTGTAGTTTGTTTTTTCTTTGTTTGTTTGTTTCAGACACTAGTTCAGTTTTCTCTTAGTTCTGTGTTTTTGTTTATCCTGGACTCTCTCTTTCATGCTAGAAACTTTCCTCCACTTTGTGCTGGTTCTCACAGTCTATGTAAAGCATATTTCATAAAATCTAAGGTTGTATAAGAAAAAAATTCATTGCCAATTAAATTACAATAAATGTGTAATCCAGTACTTAAGAGAGAAATTAAAATCCTGGTCAGAAGTTGTATGTTTATAAAGAGGGATTTCAAATCTTGCACTTCTTTGTAAGGTGATCATGATACCAAGAGAGGTTTTGCTTTAGAGGAAACAAAATATCACTATCTGACCATCTTTTTTTTTTCCAAAGCATAGAGACTGATTTGTTTTTCCACTTCTATTTTTAAGAAGATACCTATGCAATTCACACTCATGTTAAAAAATGAAGACAGAAATAAATTTGAAATAGAAGACATGGAAGCAATCCCCAAAATGTGATAATAATACACTTAGTTATCATCACTGATGGGCAATTAACTTGTGTATGTTAATTTTTCAGACAAATCAGGCAAACCCATTTGATCATCCAGTTTATTTCAACTTCTTTGAAAAAAAATCTAAAATATACTTCCTATTTCCTCACTTTTCCTAGAGACTACTGAATATAATTAAACTTTTCTTGGTCATCATGAAGAACATAAGGATGAAGTAAAACAGATACAGGTCTTCTGGGCTACTAAGGTATGGAATGCCATTTGCCCTTTTGCTCCATATACAAAAATGTCCAACCTTTTTGAGTTATGCCAATTTTTTTAAGTTTCTATATCTCCTCTTAAGTCAGCTGTCACTTTTTGCTGCAGTCTGTGTGTCTGCTTCCTCAAAAAGTCCCCTAATTTGCTTCCTAATCTGCTGTGCACTGAAAAACCGCATTGCCAAGTTTCTGTAATTGTGTCTAAAATAAGAGTAAGTAAACTCAGAGATGGCTAAGGCTCCTCTCTATCAGCAAACTCCTGGGTAAGACCAGTCTCCGTGCTTGCCACTTCTCTAGCCTCTTCGCTCCTTTCTAAAAGCTTGCCAAAATACCGAATTGAGTATGTGTTTGCCATATACTTGATGTTAATTCCGTTTCATGGATGCATGCTTCTGTATTTCTGCAACTATGCTAATGAGTTCAGTCTTTGAAAGAGAAATAGGTTTTAGTAATTTTTACATGTGTCATCGATAAATAATTGTATTTATTTCAAGGAAGTGCTAAAAATTTCATTGTTTTTAATTGCTCGAAATGAAACAAACAAACAAAATTTACAGCGCTGTCTATGTGACTTCAAATCTGTTCCCCAATGTATCTATTCTGGAACTAGTGGGTTGAGACTAAAAATGCATGGATAATTCAGTAGGTTCTGGCTAGCTGGAATCTGGGGGAATGTGTTGCTCTAGATCCAAATTTTCTGTAGAGCTGAGAATTCAGCCACTATAAAGCTTTCAAAATTTGGAGTTGATTTTTCAGGAAATTGTTATACAATGTATCATATGCATCACTGTCTTCTAAAGTAATATACAAAATACATTTTAGTTGTTTTTATGTCAAGATGAACATTACTAACATAAATTCTTGTATTTCTGCATACTATTTTCCCCTATACTAACTGGATCTATTCTGATGTGCTTTTAAATTTTACACCAGTAGAATTTACTCAGCTTCATCGAGCTACTTTTAATCTGCTTTGGGTTTCAAAACCAGACAACTAAGATAGTTAGAATTCTGTATAAATTGAAAGTAAATTGAATCTGAATAAAGACCCGATAATTTGACTATAATTGTGTGTGTGGATTTCATAACCTGTATTACAGTTGGTCATCAAATTTTTGTCCATGATCTGTTTTCTGCCTTTAAAATAAATAAAGCTACTGGATTTAATACATTAGCTCCAAATAGCTGAATTTTAATATATAATAGGAACCACTTTGTTTCTTTATTTTATCTTATTTGTAGTTAATTTTGTAATTCCTTGAGTCAGATCAAAAGCCAGGCTCTTGAGTTTCTACTTCCTATGGTAATTTCTGTTTGAATTGGACACTAGATGCTGTTAAGAATTTCACTGCAGTATTGGGGTCTAGCATGACAATGTAAGGAGCTCCATGGACTCATTCCTCAGTGATACTAGGGAAAATTATATATATATATATATATATATATATATATATATATATATACACACATTAAAATTATATATATTTAAAATTACATATATGTATATATATGTATGTGTGTGTGTGTGTATATATATATATATATGTAAAATACATATACATGATACACACACACACACACACACACAGCAGTTTCTGGAAGTGGTCCCATAGATATATAGCAAATGAAGAAATATTTACTCAAGAAATTCTACTAACATCTGCTAAAAAGAGTGAGAGTTGATTTCATTTAAAGACCTGCTTCCTCCCTTCCTCCTACCAATTCAGCTAGATGAAAATCCCGGTCTGGCACAGCCAAGAGCATGGGGTTGCCTCTCCAGCCAGTGTCCAGATGGAGAGCTCACTTACTGCCCACAATACCTGTTGCTGAGACTAAGCGGTGGGTGAGGGCAGGTGAATAGTGGGGACTCTCTTCTTTCTTCCATCCTTCCCCTGTGGGAGAGAGTCTACCTTGGGCATGGAGCTGAGAAACCTGGGACCTCAATCATCCTTCCTCTAGCAATGATTCCATGCCAGGAGAAACAGGCATAGAAGTCCTAAGACTGGGGTGCCTGGTTGGCTCAGTCGATAGAGTGTGCAACTCTTGATCTTGGAGTCATTGGGTGCAGAATTTACCTTAAAAAAAAAGCTCTGAGACCACTGCTTCCCTCCACTGAGCATTTTACTCCTAAAGCAGTGATGCCATTCGGTGAAAGTTGCACTATTATCCTCAAACCTAGATTCGAGTCTTAGAGTTTTATTTTCCTGGGCATGGAACAAGGGTGTAAAACAGGTAGCTCTTAACCTTTACCTCAAAGATTGACTTCATTTGCAATAGAGCATGAAGAAGTTCAAGCCCAAGACCCCTTTCCAATAGTGGAGCTTGTAGTGAAGGACAATGAGGGGAAGTTTGGTGGACTCATTGCTCATAGACAGTGTACATATAACAGCGGCTGAACTACAGACTGGTTGGTTCATCTGTGAGCACATGGAGCAGAGACAGCAGTGAAGAGCCTGATTGGGGTCCAGACACAGCTCAAACATTAACCTCGGCAGATAGTCTTTTTAAAGGACTTGGAAAATGATTGGTAGAGTTTTTTGAGGAATTTATGCCCCAGGACAATGTCGATAACCATAGAGCAATCAGTAGATGGTCAGAGGGAACCATGCCAAAGCCACTGTCCTTCCAGGGTGACTGTGGGCATAACCAAGACTGTTCCTCCCAAGAAACAACATTAGAGGCTTACTCTGTGAGAAGTAGAATAAATTCAAATAATAACACAGTCAGTCACTAAATAACTCTAAACTATAACAAATTTGGTGAGGGCTGCTGGGTAGGTGGTGGGGGGTCGGGGAGAAATACCCGGAGTTGCTACAATATATCACCTAAAATATAGCTTATATAAAACATCATGAAAAATGATTAAACAAATAAAACAAGTTTTAAAAAGCAGAAAAGAATGACTGTTACACAAGAAAAAAAAATCAGGTAATAGAAATTCTTATAATGTGGTCTCGGTCTGGAAGTTACTCATTGAAAATATGAGATAACCCATATGGTAATCACTCATAGTCTTCACAATTTGCTTTGTAACTTTTAAAGAAAAGTTTTAATCACTGAAAATAACAAAGCAAAATAATTTTCCCCAAATGTAGATCCTTTCCAGTCTTCTTCTTTCCCTTACCTTGCTACATATTTTCAACAGGTATTATCTTCTTCCTATCTGAGGGACCTCTTTTGGTGATAATTTATTTCAGATTTTGTATGTTTTAATATGTCATTATACAATCTTCATTGTTAAACATATATTTATTGGTATAGAATCCTAAGTTGATAGAGTTGTGGTTTTTTTATGCTTTTCAGTCCTGGAAAGTTGTTGCTCCACTGTCTTCTGGCTTGCATCGTCTTCAATGAGAATTCTGCATCATTCCTGTCTTGGTTCTTCTATAGGGAAAATGTTCTCCCACTCCTAAGGTCCTTTAACATTTTGTCTTTTCCTTTGATTTACTATAGTTTGAATAGTGTATGATTTGTTGTGTCTTTTTTGGTGTTTATCCTGCTTGGTATTCTCTGAGGCTCCTGGCTGGGTGGTTTGGTGTTCATAATTAATTTTAGGAAGTTCTCTGCCATTGTTACTTCAGATATTTTTTTCTGCTCTGTTCATTATTCCTTCCTCCTCTACTCCAATTTATAGAGAAATTACACATTTTAATAATATTCCACAGTTCTTGGATGTTCTATTATGTTGGGGAGTTTATTGCTATTGTTATTGTATTCATATTCTTCCTTTTTCTCTTTACATTTCTGCTCATGGGCATTTTCTGCTGACCCCATGTTCACGTTCACGAATTCTTTGGTCACGTCAAGTCTACTGATGAGTCAGCCAAAGGTATTCATTTCTGTTAGTGCTTTTATTTTTTTTTCTAAGATATCATTTTGATTCCTTCTTAGAACTTCCATCTCTCTGCTTATATTACCCATCTGTCCTTGCATGTTGTCTCCCTTTTCAATCAGATCTCTTAACATGCTATTCATGGTTATTTTAAATTCCCCATGTGATAATTCCAAAAGGGGTGTCTGATTCTCATGTTTGCCATATTTCCTCATGGTGTGTTTTTTCTTGCCTTTTGTCAAGCTGTGTCACTCTGCTTTTTGAAAGCCAGACATGTATCAAATAACGAACTTGGTAAACAGTCCTCAGTGTGAGTATTATGTTAATCTGACTAGCAGTTGGCCCGGGTTTAATGTTTGCTATAGCTGTGACTATCTGAGACTTCGTATTTCTCTAGAGCTTTTGTTTTCATCTGTACTCTTGACTTTGGGCTTATGGAAATACTTTTTCCCAAAGAAAGTCTACATCTGGCTGTTCTTTCTACTGTAATTCATTACTATTATACCGGAGCTCTACTGGTGTGGTGGTAGAATGGATTTATTCTTCTGAATTAAGTCTCAGCCTTTTAGTGGACCTGTTTCTGTGCTGTAGACTTCATAAGGGATTCTTCCCCTCTTTAAGACATACAGCTTTTTCTCCTTGCCTCCTACTGCCCTTCCTGGCTGTGGAATTTCCATTCAATTTTTTTTTAAGATTTATTATTTTTTGTTTGTTTGAGAGAGAGAGATTGAGAGAGAGAGAGCACACACAAGGCTGGGAGGAGCAGAGGGAGAAGGAGAGAAAGAAACTTCAGCAGACTCCACACTCAGCACAGAGCCCAATGCAGAGCTTGATCTCACAACCCTGAGATCACAACCTGAGCCAAAACCAAAAGTCCCATACTTAACCAACTACACCACCAAGGCACCCCTCCAATCTATTTTCTTAAAGCCCTATCTCCTGTGGAAATGTGAGCAGGGAGGAACTGCCTTCTCCCAGCTGAGATAAGATTTCAGAATTGAGCTCAGTCCTTTCTCTCCTCCTTCCCATAGGACACATCCTTTTGAGCATTAGGTGGAAATATTCTGGGCTTCTTTCATGATGACTGCTCTTCCCTCATCCAGTCAGAGATGGGAGGGCATGTTCTCAGGTCTTTAATATGAAGAATGTGTGAGGGCCCCCCAAGGGCTCACACATCATGGTTCTCACTGAAGCCCACACAGTTTCCAACAATTAATCAAAAGGCCATGTGTTTGCTCCTCCCAGGTTATGACCTCAGGTGACTGATCCAGACAGCCAGATCTGGGCTTCTGTATCTGGATATGCCAGGAGCATCAGTCTGCCGATGACCTCAGTTACCTGATGAGTCCTAGAAAGGTTGCTAATTTGCATTTGTCCAACTTTTTCTTGTTGTAAGGATGAGAATAACAACTTCCTAGCTTTTTACATATTGGAGCTAAAGCTAGAAAACTGGATTTATTTTTAGTTTTAAAAGTTTTGATCCATCTGGAATTTACTTGAATGTAAAAAAAAAAATGAAGTGGGGGAATCTTATTTTATTTTTATTGACCTTAGCTACTCAGTCTTTCTAATCATTTATTAAATTGTCCACTTTTGTTATCAGCTATTATCACCTTTATCATATTCAGAATTCCTATTTGAACTGAGTCAAATAATTCTAATATTAGAAACATGAACTCTATCAATTATTTTATTGCTACAATATCTGATTTTGAAAACAAAATTCTAATAGAAAGAATCATGATCATGGAAAATTATAAATCTGATGGACTAATCCAGTGCTGTCATGAAATTATTTTAATTCATAAAACAGTGGTTACTAAATGTTTAATGAAATGGTAAACACTTAATAATTAATGGAAGACAATCATTTAATCTAACCCATAACTAATACTGAACTTTGAGAAATTTGGCAATTATAGGTCACAGTGATAAAAGAGACTTTCTGATTAACTTCAAATTAGTCTTAATTTAATATTTGTGGTGATTGACATGAACAATCTTGGCATACCTTTCATCCAAAAATCTGAGTATGTTTTCAAACTGTTCTTGGTTTTTAGTTCACCCATTTGTTAAGTAAGCAGCCTAAAAAAGTTCTAGTCCGTTGGAGGCTAGTCTAGAAAATTATTCTCTCTCAACACCCAAATCCAGAGTTTATATTTAAGCTAAGACAGAAGGTATTAACCCATTTAATCTGACACAATTACAGGCTAGACAAAGCCTCCCTTCTTAAAGAGAGTTAGTTTCTACTTGATTTTACTTAGTATCCTTACATTTCTTGGGTGAAAGCTGAGAAAATTATCGGGCATTATGCTGTGAACCACTGAAGTCCATCTGAATAATGGAGTTAGCTTTGAAGATTCAAGTGCTATGGAAAATATTCTAGATTTTATGTGACATTAAAATGTTGAGAGGCAATCACAATTCTGCTTAAGTTTCATATTTATATTTATAAATTTATAAATTTATAAGCACTTCCTCAAAGGACAGTTCTCTGGCCCTTCCGGTTACAGTTCAATTTTTTTTTCTTGAGAAATGGTTTAATTCGTCCAAATGTAGTTAATTTGTTTAATGTCTGTCCTGCTTCTTAGGTTGCACGATTCATAAGATCTGGAATATACGGAACCTTTCTGACCTGCCACAGAAGCTCACCCCTTGGTTTTATTTATTCATTAAATGGATGTGGAGTCTTACACAAATCCAGAATATGTTCAGATCCATAATTCAATATTCTTGCCCACTACTTGGTTGGATTTCTTTTCCTGCTGATTCAAGATGCCATCTCAACACACATTCCATTGTCTTGCTGAATATTTTGAATAGACTTTTAAATATTAAAAATCTCAAAATAAACTTGGATCATATCTTGCCCATTAAGAAATGTAAAAGTGAATAGAAATGTTGCAAGTGTAACCCCAAGTATCTGAATCTCTACAATACTTTTTAGACTTCTTCCATGAGAAAACCTATAGAAAGTGAAGATTTTGTCCAAATGAACATTTTTTTATTTAAGCCCTTATGATATTGTATTTAGCTATTCTTATGCCTAGTTCACCCCATTAATCTCTAACTGTTAATGATAAACTTAAGGTATTTAAGATTAAACAAAATAGAATCCATTAAAAGTACACTTGATTTTAATCTCTTATTTGAGTTAAGAAATGTTTTAATAAAAACGAAAACAAATTTGATTAGCTATCATCATTATCTGACTTTTTAAAGGGAACTTAAATACATCTTTGAAGAATTTTCTCCTGAAAATAAGAATTCACAAATTTCTCAAGAAAACATTTTTTAAAAGAGCTTAAGGACCAAGATGAATATTATTTCCACAATATACCAAAGTGTTATTCATATAAATGATTTCAATATTAGTTCTGCTCAAAGCAGAGATAATAATAATATTTTGTAGGAATATGATTAATGCAGTTGTGCTGAGGAAAGTGACAGTGGGTGATGGATCGGTCTCATATACTTATCCACATTAAGTTGAACAAATGTATAGCTTATCCATCTGAATCCTGTATAGCTTTCATCCCCAGGACCTCAGACCTTGTGCATAACATAGATCACAAACACTCCAGTACCTATGTGCAGATGTGGTCATGATGGTCTTCATGCCTCCACTCCCAAATTTCTAATCCCCAGCTAGATTACCATGAGATGTCATAACTTTTCACTTTATTCGATGTTCTGGAACAAGCTTCTCTGGAAACAATGCTGAAAGTGCTCTGTATCTTGGCCACCGTACCAGTATTGTCCCCTCTCCAAAGTCCCGTCAGTACCACCACCTTGCATCTAGCTCCCTCCTTCTTGCCCTTTGCTGCTCAGTGACCCCATGTCACACCCAAGGGCTACCGGTATGTGGCAGGAGATACTGACCATGACTCAAGTGAGCAAACTGAGAGGCAGATGTCTTTTTAATGTTAAAAAAAATACAATGATCTCAAATCTGAGCATAATTCTCATCACCTACAACTGCACTCAACTCACCTAGATGAAAATCTTCATCTAAGAATTTCCTATACTTATATTCCGTAATCACTCAGAGCCTTAGTGTTCTCATCTACAAAATGGGAGTGATAATATCTACATTATTTCTAAGAGATATGACTGTGATTATTTTACCTTGAGAAAAGGGAAAGGGAAAGGGAAATCACATAAGAAAATATTTTGGTTTAGAACACATTATTCTAAGTAAATGAAGTATACATAACTTTGAGCAGGGCAATATCATGAGGCTTTGGTGGCAGCAATGTTTTCTTTCTAAGGACATCATTTATTTTCCCTGAATAAAATAAGGCAGTTTATAAAATCAACAAGTCAGGAAACAACAGATGTTGGCGAGGATGTGGAGAAAGGGGAACACTTTTACACTGTTGGTGGGAATACAAGCTAGTACAGCCACTCTGGAAAACAGTGTGAAGGTTCCTTTAAAAGTTAAAAATAGAGCTGCCTTATGACCCAGCAATTTCATTAATAGGCATTTACCCAAAGGATACAAACAGTGATTCGAAGGGGGACATGTACCCCAATGTTTATAGCAGCAATGTCCTTAAGAGCCAAACTATGGAAAGAGCCCCGATGTCCATAAACAGATGAATGAATAAAGAAGATATGGCATATATATACAATAGAATACTATTCAGCCATCAAAAAGATGAAATCTTGCTATTTGCAATGACGTGGATGGAACTAGAGGGTATTATGCTAAGTGAAATAAGTCAATCAGAAAGACAAATATATGATTTCACTCATATGCGGAATTTAAGATGAACATAGGGGAAAGGAAGGAAAAATAAAATAAGATGAAATCAGAGAGGGAGACAAACCATAAGAGACTCTTGACTATAGGAAATAAACTGAGGGTTGCTAGAGGGGGGGTTTGGGGGGATGGGGTAACTGGGTGATGAACATTAAGGAGGCCACTTAATGGAATGAGCACTGGGTATTATATGCAACCGATAAATCACTGAATTCTACCTCTGAAACTAATATGCTATGTGTTAATTAAATTGAATTTTTTTTAAAAATTAAAAATTAAAAAAAAATAGGGCAGTTTAGTATTAATAATCATGCCCCTACTTCTCTGAGTATGTCTTAGGATACATTTGCTTCTCTCTTGGGCAGATGTTAAAAGAAAGACATTGCACTATGCCAACTATACCATAAATAAGAAATATATCCAAGACAGCTGGTAAGTAGCAAGACCAAGTCTATTTGATTTACAACTAATGTGGTTAAAATTAAATATCTTGAGGATCATAGGGAAAATATCCAGAAATGATTGAATGTAAAAAAAAATTAAAATCCTATTGTTTTTACTGCAGGAGCCCTGAGTATCTTCAGCATACCTTTTCATCAAGAGAAGACTTAGATTGTTTTTCAATAGTAAGGAAGTTAGATGAAGAAAACAATGCTATTTTTCTCCGTTTCCTCTATTGACAAGTAATCTGGGAGATATACAAACCATTTATTCATGTGGAAAATGCTGAATCTTTCTGTAACAACCTAAGAAACAGCAACATTTCACATTAGTACTTGTGGAGAGATGCGCTTCCAACTGAGAGCTGTTAATTCTGATCAAGAGAAATAGTTTCAATACCTGCCTGGGTCAGGCTTCATAGTTGGAGTTTCTTCTTGATTTGAAGATTCACATTTCACTCCAGTGATCACCTGTACCTCAGAAATACTGGTCCTCAAAATTCTTAAAAAAAACACATTTATTCAAACAAGGCATAAAATATAGCTCTTTTATGAGGGATATGTTAAAATCTTTGGGAAGACTGTGGACTAGATAATGCCAGGGAGATGTATATAGCCGGTTATTTGAATACATCAATAAGAAGAATAAGAGAGTGCGGTTAGCGGGAAGATGGGTGACGATGCATTTCTTTTCCAGTATAAAGGTAAGGGAGAAATGAAATACAACGTCAGCTATCATTCTAATTTAGAACAAGATTGCTTCTTACCTTTGAATGTAGTGCATCTTAGTTGCCATTTGAAAAAGGATTTAAAAAATAGATCAAGCATAGCTGGTCAAAACCTAGCCATACATATCACTTTGTTTTCAGATAAATTATACCTATATATTCATGGTTCATATTTGTTTTAATTTTAAGGACACCATATTAAAATTAAATTATGTTAAGTTGGGAATAGTAGAATTAAGAGTTACATTTTAATTTAACACCATCTTAATTAAATATTCATGGTATTTTAAAATAGAAAGCTGTAAAACTATGTCTAAGATCAAGTTCCCATAACTCTGCACTAATAAGACTTGTTATGTTGACTTCTGGCATTGTTAAAAATAAAAAAGATCAGGAGCAAGATATATTTAAATATGCCTGCCATAGAGTGTTTTCATGCTTACAACCTCATATACAGTAAATTCTGTCAGAAAAAAAAAAGTTCTGATTTTAAATATATTTTACAAGTATAATGGAATAGGATGAAAGAGTTTTAAAAGTTACATCAACTTCTTTAATAAGTATGCTTATACTAGTTAGCTATATTGCTGAATAACCAATTATTCTAAAACCTAGAAGCTTAAAATAATAGATGTTTACTGTATCATTTCTTCTGTGCACAAGCATTTCAGAGTGGCTTATCTGGGTGGGTCTGGCTCAGGACCTCTCATTAGGTTATGGCTAAGATGTTGGCCAGGACTCCTATCATCTGCAGGCTTGACTGTGGCTGGAGCATCATTTTTAAGGAGGCCTGTGGACATGCCCAGCAAGTTGGGGCTGGTTGTTGTCAAGAAGACTCTATTCCTTATCATATAGATCTCTCCAAAAGGCTACCTGAGGATTCTCATGACACGGCAGCTGGTTCCACCCAGAGAAAATGACTCAAGAAAGGAAAGCAGAAGCTACAATGATTTCCCCAGTCTCCTACTTATTTTACAGGTCGGCCCTGCTCAGCATGGGCCAGTAAGACAAGAGGCATGCATACCAGGGGGTGAGAATCACGGGCCCAGCCCTGAAGCTGGCCACTACAACTATGTGTCTTTATAACCACTGACAAGCTTTTCTGTGTACCCCAAATAAATAGGACAGTAAATAGAAAAACATTGGAAACATGCTTTTAGGCTTCACTCTTTCCATTTATAGCATTATGTCCTAGGTTAATGTTGCTTAAATAGCATTTTGCTTTTCTTATAGCATTATCACTGCCTGATCTCCCATGTTAAAAATTCGTTAAAATAATACCATTTTCAGCAGATCCATTTATCCCCTATTAGGTAACAATCACTCTTCTGGGAATGCGGTTACAAAAATGTTTTTAAAGATTTCATATACAGGTGGTATATGGCTACTTGGAAACAAACAAAAAATGTACATCAATTGGAGAAGCATTATAAAAGAGATATGCTAGCATTTCTGGAGGACTCAGTGAGTAGGAGGAATGAAAAAGGAAGTCAAAGTCAGAGACCTATCAATGAGTGAACCATATCCATCATTCTCATCTCGAGCTTTAGCCTCTTATCTAGGGAATGTGAGGCAGTACAGGTGTGAAATGAGTCCAGAGTGGATGATGATGGAGACAGGGACTGTAATAAATATATGACAGAAAATCAGGAGTCATGTTTTGGTCAGACTTCCTTACCTGACGAAGAGCCTTTGACAATTATAATTAAATTCTAAGTTTTATTTGCTATAATTTCAATAATGGTCTTCAAAAATCCCCTCTTTTGTACCTGAAGTCTTGGATTTCAATGTTTTATTTCAATCAACAAATAAATTTCTATGCTAAAGAATGGGAGTAGTTCGGTGCTCCATTTATTCTAGAGAATGAACACATTTACCTCTCATGGTATTCCTAATTATATAGGAGATGAGCTTGGGAAAACATTTCTTCTTATCATCTCTATTCTGCATAAGAAGAACTCAATTAAATTTTTTATAGTTCTCTCAATAGCTCATATAAATTTTATTTAATATTTGGAAACCTCTTTTGATGATGGATTTGCTTGACACATCTCCTCAGATATTTACTCAAATTTTTAATATCTCTATTCTTTTCCCAGAATAGAAAAAAAGGAATATATGCTTGAGAAGCTTCAAACAGTGGCAGGTGTATAAAACAGAAATAGAAAGTGCTCTGTAATCGGAGTGGGAGTCAGAGTCAAGGGGATTTATATTGAGTACAATCCTTGGTAAAACTTTTTGGAAGAAACTCATTTGTATATATCATGAAAAAGCTTCTTTGAAACAGCAAGAAAGAAAATAATTAAAAGTCTAAGCCCTTTTAAAATGTCCTCTGATGACAGCAAGGGAATACCCATGGACAGATGACAAACGAATAAAAATGGTGAGAGTTAACCAGAATTAGGGAAGAGTTGATGATGGCTTTAAGGACCCATGCATAATTAGAATCCCTGGGAATATAAATAAATGACCAAGGACAAGCTACACAGGTGCAGAAATACAGAGAACAGACAGACAATGGCTGTACACATGGTATGGGAAGGGAGAATGGCTCTGGGTGAACTAGAATAAGAGTTCCTGGAATGCAGGATTTTTGTCTCTTTCATTCATCATTAAATCACCACTGTCCACAATAGTTCCTGACCTTTATTTATTTAAAGATTTTATTTATTTATTTATTTATTTATTTATTTATTTATTTACTTATTTATTTGAGAGAGGGAACATGTGCAAGCAGGAAGAAGGGCAGAGGAAGAGGAAAAGAGAATCTCAAGCAGAATCTGCACTGAGAGGGGAGCCCTACTGGGGGCTCGATCTCACAACCCTGAGATTATGCCCACTGAAAACAAGAGTTGGATGCTTAACCAACTGAGCCACCTAGATGCCCCACTTCGTGGCCTTTAGTACTCAGTAAAAGGCTGCAAAATAAAGTAATGAAATTATGAATTGAATTGGAACTTATAAGTACATTAAAGACAAGCTATTTTGTGCCCATACCACAGTTGAAAGTAAGCTCATTGAGGCAGAGTTATCACAAAGATTACAGCATTATCATAATTATTTTTTTAAGACTTTATTTATTTATTTATTTGACACAGAGAGAGCGAGCACAAGCAAGGGGAGCAGGGAAGGGAGAAGTGGGGCTTGATCCCAGGACCCCAAGATCATGACCTGAGCCAAAGGCATACGCTTAACCAACTGAGCCATCCAGGCACCCCCAGCATCAGCATAATTCTTAAATGAACCTCCTTCTATTGGTTTGGTTTTGAAAATCTTCTTTTGTGTTTTGGTGGTTTTGGTTTTTGTAGTCTGTATATCATGCAGTAGCCCCCAAACCATCATTGTGGTGGGTCTTTGGCAAATATCATAAAAGTAGAAATGAGGATTCATGAAAATGTCCAGGATGTGTATTTTTCCATCCACTTTATCATTGAATATAAGACTTCAGGGCACCTGGGTGGCTCAGTTGGTTAAGCGTCTCCTCTTGATTTCAGCTCAGGCCTTGAACAGTGCTGTGAGTTTAAGCCCTGCATTGGGCTCTACATTAAGCAAAAAACAAAAAACAAAAACAACAAAAACAAAAAACTTATTTTTCATGTATAAACAATGAATTAATGTTATGTAAAGGAATATTAGGTATGGAGTTCCCAGAAAGAACAACATGAGTGTACTCATTTACAGCTTAGCTCAGTGGATGACAGGTTTCTTGAAGGTGCTGCTGTGTCTCCTTCACCTTGACCATAATGGGCCCTAATCATTCATTGAGTGAAACAACACAAACACTCATGAACTTCTTGATATTTCACAAGATCAATTCTTTAAATCCCTACCACATTTTAACTCTAAATTATTTTTCTTTCAATAAAATTTGCATATTTTATTGCTTGAGAGAAAAAGTATTCATTAATTCGTTTTCACTGAATATCCATTATTTTAGTTGATAGAGATACAGAAAATGCATGGTTGCTACCGTCAATGAGTTTATAATACTGGAGGAAAAAATAAAATTGCTCACATGTGTAAGTCAGACCTGGGGAGCAGGCCTCGGACTGCCCATCACTTACTTGTCTCTGTCCTGGTGTGGAGACTAAAACCCTACTTTTCACCTCCCGTCTCTCATGTCCTCTCCCCACACCAAGGACCCATCAGCAAGCCAAGGCAACTCCATGGGCGAGTACTAAAAAATGCATTTTGTTCAAACAAATCCTACTTAAACTGCTGCATTTTAACACAAAATAGCTATTCACATTTATTGCCTGGCCTCTCCTAGTATCAGATTCCAGATGTCTTCTCAACAATTGGCTTAATGAAGTTTAGAGCAACCATCTTCTCTCCCACACACAGAACTATTTTTAAGACTTATGTTAATGTGTTGTTCTGCTCACTTTTACTGAATTTACTCCTCTTTAACATTCATTTTGGCAGTGATATCTTTAAGCAAAAAAAAAAAAAAAAATCCAAGTGTCATTTTCAGGAGAACACATTTCTCAACACCCATTAAATAATCCTGTTTATATTAGGTGGGGTACAGGATGGCATTCATATTTCTTTTCATTGCATTCATATGGCTCATTCCACAATACTTCTAATCCGAAGTAAATTTTCTACATACCACTATTGATACTTATTTTCTATTTATGTAAAGCATTGTCATTATCTTCATTTTCTAAGACTTCTTCCCTCCCCAACCTTTTATACCAAAACTTTTTTCTTCCTCTTTCTAACTGCATCATTCCAAGGTCTCCTCAAATAGAATCTTTACTTATTTAGTAAACTCACCTATAAGGAACATGTCTGGAAGACCAAAAAGAGAAACAAGCAGCCACCAGAGCAACTGAAATCTAGAACAAAAGCCTAAGTTTATGCAAACTAGTTACCGAATCACACAGCCTCTGACCTCTTTAGTCGATTTTCATAGGACTTGTAATGACTTTGGTTATCTTTGGTTCTCAGCTCATACCAGCGATTTTAGTACGCTGAAGAAAATCAGACACAGCCTAGGGTGCCCTAGAACTGCAAAGCATTGAAGTAGGTGACTGACCAGCGTTCTGTGACCACCTCCCGTGACCTCAAGGAGAAGTCAAAGTAAGAACCAGAAAGCCAGTCACGTAGAAGCATGCAAGCAGTACTTTGTAATGCTCAGATAGGACAGAAACATAACGGGTTAAGATGAGCTAAGGGTCTTTCTCGTGTCTCTGTGGAAATCAGGAAACCTTCATTTTTTCAACTGAACGAATTATACCTCGTGACATGCAATCATCGGAGAGCAGCTTGCAAGCAGGTGCCTCGCTTCCCCTTTCTGCACAGACTCCCTGTGTGCGGACAAGCTTGGGAGCAGTTCTCAGAGCAATCGGAAAGGCTGTCTCCGGGGCTACAGTCCACAGGTGAGATAACAACGTCACCTCATCTGTTTTGACGATGGCCTTTTTCTTTTTCAGCTGACACTAGAGCTAAAACGGCTGGAGGTGGAAGTACGACAGTGAGCCCCGCAGAGAGATCAAGATGGGAAACTGCAAAAGGCAAACCTATGAAACACACAGAAGCCTCACATGCAGGGGCCATTTAATGCAGGTGGGAGCCGCCTCCGTATCTCTAGGACCTGAGTGGTCTTTCCATCTTAGAGCATACCTGGTACAATTATGAGCGGCCGTCACCGAGAATGCATACAAGTATACTTCATCATCGGTTCATTTACTCATTTGTTCATTTATTCAGCAAGTGAAACACATGAGACGGATCTGTCTGTCCATGTCTTTGCTTCACCCCAAAGGGCAAGCTCAAAAGGCAACTGGGAGCAAAAGCGTTTTGTGGAAATTCTTGACAGATGGGAGACATACCTCACCAGACCATACAGTGGCTAATTTAAAAATGAAGTATAGAACTCTACACCTTGAATCATATCAATCATTTCAACTAATCAGAACAAAGACTTCCTCCTGACTCTAGGTACCCTCGATGTCCCCTGCTCTGTTTGTTTTCTTCCTTTACAGAAAATTTGATGACATCCTCCTGGTCTCCACACCCACACCAT
Organism: Ursus arctos; assembly: GCF_023065955.2. Lineage (NCBI taxonomy): Eukaryota > Metazoa > Chordata > Mammalia > Carnivora > Ursidae > Ursus > Ursus arctos. Next base: position 80,600,320 of record NW_026623089.1, on the reverse strand, counting down.
CTGATCTCACCTGGGACCTTGGAGGGATTTATTAAGGGATTTTCCTAACTAAAGACCCATTCTTTCACGAGGAAGAATTTCTGTCTTCAGCTGGTAAATACAGTAATGTTTTGTCATGCCTCTACAAGAATAGTATATTTTAAAAAATGTTTAAAATTGCAAGGATTTATTTTCTGAAATTATCGAGAGGCCAAGATATACAAAGGTGACATATTAGCAATACATTACTATTTTGATAATAAGTAAAAAGTCTATTTATTTGTTCAGCTGTGCTGAGTACAGAGTTGGTTATAGTTGGTTCTTTTCCTCCCTAGTCACTGCAGTCTCCAAAATTTTACCCTTAAAGATTGCTTCCGTTGGTGAAGCACTGCCCTCTTCAGGCAAAATTGGCGAAAGTATCGATTCTCACTAGACAACATACTTGCAATGAATCGAATTTGTAAGATTAGAAAACCTTTGTGAGGTCAAGCACACAACAACAAAACTCTAGGAAATGACACAAGTCTTGCCCAAATCTGAGTAACTTTTACATAAATTAATGAGGTTTTTCATTTGTTTAAAGGTTGAATATGTATGATTTTTTTTAATTCTCTGCAATCTCATGAATGATAAAACCAAAAAGAAAGAAAAGAGTACTTTAAGACTTGTGCAATGCACAAACTCATTAGAAATTATTTCAAAAGTATCAGTTAGGTCCACAGTGCCCGAAATTGTTTTCTCCTCTTAGTAATAAACAGCAAGGTGTTGTCAGCTTATTGAAATGAGAACAAATCTAATCTCAGAGAAATACATTCCTAAATATTACTTAATTAGCCTTGCACATTGTTTTAAAAATTAAGAGCCTTTTGGGGCGCCTGGGTGGCACAGCGGTTAAGCGTCTGCCTTCGGCTCAGGGCATGATCCCGGCGTTATGGGATCGAGCCCCACATCAGGCTCTTCTGCTGTGAGCCTGCTTCTTCCTCTCCCACTCCCCCTGCTTGTGTTCCCTCTCTCGCTGGCTGTCTCTATCTCTGTCGAATAAATAAATAAAATCTTTAAAAAAAATAAAAAATAATAAAAATAAAAATAAAAATTAAGAGCCTTTCAATGACTGATGAGAGATCAAATTCTATTTAAAGGAAATGCGTTAGTGGCCAAAGATCAGCTCTACTGCATTATTCTTAAAAAGAGAGTGTAAATTGAGGAGCCTCATTATAAACTTCTTCCCTAAGTTTCATTTGCACCCCCAATTTTTCCTTGTAGAATGAAGCGTTGTGGGAACAAAATGACCTTGTTACTTGCCTGTTGAGTCCCACAAAAATTTTAGGTGTACCTGTACCTTTTATAAGACTACTTTTTGCTATGTTATCATCAACTTATTCATTCTGAGCATAAATTTTAAAAATTGCTTTCATATGAGTCCCCGATTATATCCTATGAGAACCTCGAAGTATATGTTTGGAGTCATGACCCTCGGCAATGGATTTCAAGTTGTGGACTCTCAGAGAAAACCATAATACCTCTAAACATGAGAAAAGTCAGTATTGGCATCTGGAGAAAGAACACGCTATGTGCCAATAATCAAGACAGACACATTCCAAAATACAAAACTACAGTCAATTTTTAAAAGTAAAATTAAAAAATAGGATAATTGTGTCAGAAAATGTTTCCATGACTATAGTTTCTACAAAAATCTGTAAAGTATATAGAAAAGAATAGATTTCAAATTAAACATTTAAAAAATCACGATTTGGGTTTTGTTTGAACCATATTCCCTTTAAAATTATATATGAATTTAACTACCTTGGTCATATAAAATGGGTAACAATTAATCTGCAAGCTTGAGAATTAATTAAAACTTGTTATAAAACTAATTTGAAATGAACAGTAGGTTGCAAAATATCAACTTTGACGAGGAGATGCACAATGAAGAAAACTAAATTTGGAATGGAAAATGCTGGATTCAAGCGATATTTTCTTTATATTGTCTCATAAGGTGTGTGATTAGTGAAACAGACACATTTTTGAAGCCAGACTTTTGGATTCAGTCTTTGGCTCTGCTCTTTACCAATTCTGTACTAGCCTGGACATTTGCTTCTGTGTCTCTGTTTCATCGTCTATTAACAGACATATATGTCTTATCTCTCAAGGGTGTTGTGTGGATTAACTCAGACAGAATATAGAGATTCTGCATCATAATGGTGACACACAGTTAATGTTCAATAAACGTCAGTTCTGTTTGTGTCTCACTCCCCTTCACTTTTGGAAGCATAGTTTTCTTATCTCTAAAATTGGAGCTATAATAACGCTAACATAAATAAAGCTAGTACACTATTACTAAGACAGTTAATAAAATGAATATACATTTTACTTGAAAATGCTTTTTAAACTGTAAAGCTATGCCACCCTTTAGAATTTAGGGTGGAGGATGATAGTCATACATAAAAAAAGAGAGTTCATTGCTTGCCCATTATCACCTACAGTAAAGGGTATAGTAAGAAAAATGTATTTCTAAAGTTAGAAGAAAAGGATTTATCATTCCAGTATAGAAATACCCCATTCAGAATACTGAAATCTATTTTATTTGTACTATGCTCGCCAAGTTTGCTCTAATATTCATGAGTAGACTTCCAAACAGGGATCAATTCTTCAGACAATCAGTCTCAATTATCATGCCAAGTTTATCCATCCTTATAAAATCTGTTGGTATACCTAGATTTTTAAATAAGTCTCTTACATGGCTAGTTATGTGATACAACAGTAAAATGATTCATAAAATTGAGTGTCTGATACTAAATCTGAGGATTTAATATTATGACAGCATGAAGAGCAAAATAAAATCTCCAAATGTAAAACTGAAATTCAGGACCCTCCATAATCTGAATTTACATGTAATTCCAAATATTTCTTCCAATGGTTCTTCTCAGTCTCAATCCAGATCCTGTATTCCAAGCTATTTTTTATGGTCTATGTTTTTCTTAAAATTTTGAGATATAATTTATGTATTATAAAATGCACCCATTTTAGGTACACATTTTGATGAGTTTTCACAAACGTATACACCCGTGTGCATACATGCATGCAGCTATCATAAAAAAACATATAGACTAATCCATCCCCACAGAATGTTCCCGAGTGCTCACTGCTAGAATGCCACTAGCCCAACCAGGCACCAACACCTGCTCTGCTTTCCATCTTTTCTAGTGTTTTATTTAGGCAGAGGTATACAGTATGTTTTCTTTGATACCTTCTTTAACTCGGCATCCTATTTTGAGATTCATTCATGTTTTTGCACATATCAATTGCTGAGTCTTTCTTATTGCTGCATAGTATTCTATTTCATGAATGTACCAGGGTTTATTTATCTATTTGAGTTTTGATGGATAGGCTGATTCCTATTTTTGGCCATTCTGAAATAGCGCTTCTATAAACATTTGTATACAAGTATCTGCGTGGACATATGTTTTCATTTCTCTTGGACAAATGCCTAAGCATGTAAATATTTATAAATGTTATTTAAGTTTTTAAGATACCGCCTAACCAATTTCCAAAGTCATTGTACCAATTTACATTTGTGCGGGATAATTGTGTGTCCCAACATTGTGTGGGTTAATTGAAATCTTAATACTGCATCTTCTAATCTATATGACATACTTCTCTATTATATTTATAACTTCCTCCCTATATTACTTTGGATTGAATTCACTCTTCTTTCCCAGTTCTTTCTTGCTCCTCCCCCTACTTGCTCTTCCCCTCTCTTCCTTCTGTTTCTTCTCCTCCTTCACAGCTTAAGGTGGAAGTTTAGATTATTGTTTCTATTTTTTCTCTTTTTTAACAATAGTGTTCAGGGGCGCCTGGGTGGCACAGCGGTTAAAGCGGTTAAAGCGTCTGCCTTCGGCTCAGGGCGTGGTCCTTGCGTTCTGGGATCGAGCCCCACATCAGGCTCCTCCGCTATGAGCCTGTTTCTTCCTCTCCCACTCCCCCTGCTTGTGTTCCCTCTCTCGCTGGCTGTCTCTATCTCTGTCAAATAAAAAAAAATAGTGTTCAAAGATAAATTTCCCTCAAATCTCTACTTCATTAATATCACACTAATTTTGATATATTTTCTTGCCATCTTTATTCAGTTCAAAATATCCTCTACTTCCTGTTGTAATTTCCTCCATTATCTGTGAGTTGTATAGAAGTGGGCATTATAATTTCTCCAATATTCAGCAATTTTTCATTCTTTCTGTTATTAATTTCCCGTTTAATTCCAATTGTCAGTTAACACATTCTGAATGACTTCTACTTTTATGAATGACTTGGGGTCTATCTTCAGAATTGCTCCATGTGCGGTTAAAAGAACGTCCATTTTTTTAAGTTGTGTGGAATGTTCTATAAAATATATTAGAACAACTTGGTTGATAACCTTTACATAAATCTCCCCCATCCCTAAAGATTTTCTCTGCACTGTTCTATTAATTACTAATCTGCGAGTGTTGAAAACTCTTATAGTAGACTTGCCTATTTTTGCTTTCAGTTCTGCCCATTTTTATTTCATGTATTTTGAAGCTATGTAGTTAAGCATATAACCCAGTTACAACTGTTTTTCTTCTTGATAAATTGATTTTCTCATCATTTTGAAGTGTTTCTCTTCATCCGTGGAAATATTCTTTGGCATGAAGTCCACTTATTCTGAAATTAGTACAGCTACTGCTGCTTTATTATGATTAGTGTTTAATATAAATATATAAATTACATATATAAATATATTAGAATGATTACCTTACTTTAAAGTTTCTACTTTCTTTACAATGATGGATATCTTTGTCTTTAAACCTCTGCTTTAACCAAACAAACTATGGAGAGAACCCAAATGTCCATCAACTGATGAATGGATAAAGAAGATGTGGTATACATACACAATGGAATATTGCTTAGCCCTCAAAAAAAATGAAATCTTGCCATTTGCAGCGATGTGGGTGGAGCTAGAGTGTATTATGCTAAGTGAAATAAGTCAGTCAGAGAAAGACAATTATCGTATGCTATCACTCATATGTGGAATTTAAGAAATGAAACAGGGATACTGGGTGGCTTAGTCAGTTAAGCGTCTGTCTTCAGCTCAGGTCATGATCCCAGGGTCCTGGGATCCAGTCCCACATCGGGCTCCTTGCTCAGTGGGGAGTCTGCTTCTCTCTCTGTCTGCCGCTCCCCCTGCTGTGCTCTCTGTTTCTCTCTGGTAAATAAATAAATAAATAAAATCTTAAAAAAGAAAACAGATGAACATATGCGAAGGGGGAAAAGAAAAAAAGGAGAGAGGGAAACAAACCATGAGACTCTTAACAATAGAGAACAAACTGAGGGTTGATGGAGGGTTGTGGGATGGGCTAAATGGGTGGTAGCTCTTAAGAAGGGCACTTGTGATGAGCACTGGGTGTTGTAGGTAAGTGATGAATCACTAAATTCTATTCCAGAAACCAATATTGCACTGTATGTTAACTAAAATTTAAATTAAAAAAAAAAAAGCCACCAGATGACAAACATCCACATGAATGACCCCAGGCAAGGCCAAAGAATTGCCTGGTAAATCCAGTCCAAATTGCTTGCCCACAGAATCATGTGTAAATTAATGGCCAGAAAACAAAACAAAACAAAATAACAGCAGCAACAACAAAAATCCTCTGCTTTAAGTCAGAATGATTACATTATTTGTATAATAAAATTTTTGATATGATTGGGTTAAATCAACCATATATTCCCATATGTCTTTTCCTTTTCATGTTTTTTCCTGCCTTTAAAAAATTGTGTATGTGCCTGCATTCCATTTTAGCTCCATTGAGTCTCAATACCACTTGGACTCATATTTTTAATAATTGTTATCACATTTTGATTCTCTAAGAAGCAGCCTCTGAGACAGAATTTAAAGTTTATTAGGGAGTACCTGTAGGATTAAACACATGTGATGGAGGAAGAAGAAGGATGGGGCAGAGAAAGAAGCCAGATATGGTACAATAGACTTGATAACTTCCCCTAACCCCACGGAGAGTTATGAAGCTGAAATAGTTCATCAGAGTTGCCCTGTTTTGGGCTGAAATTCCCAGAAGTTTATAACTATGCTTTGGTCAATCATGCTAGATGATTCGATATATGCCCCGAGGTCAGTATTAAGGTTCTGCTTTGTTTTGTCTTCATTTTGGATAATTTTACTGCGCATTCTAGTTCACTGATATTTCCTTCTGCAGTGACTAATCTACTTATAAGTCTACCAACTGAATCTTGCATTTTTAGATATTATATTTTTCATCTCTAGAAGTTCCTTTCAGTTCTTTTTTCCATGTGTTCTTTTCGCCCCTCACTCTGCTCCCAAAATATCTTTAAACATATTGAGCATACTTAAAACATATTCTTTAGCACCCTAGTCTGCTAATTTTATCATCTCTATTATTTCTGGCAGTTTTTATTGACTAAACCTATATCCAAATGTGCTTAATATTTTTTTATTGGATGTATGATATTTTGATTATTACATTTTGGGGTGTTGGGTTTTGTTTTCTTCCTTTAAAGAGTTTTTGGAGTTTAGATTTTGTTTTCTTTCTTACAGAGTTTTGAAGTTTGCTTTTGTAGGTAATTAAGTTACTTCCAAATAAGTTACTTGATCTTTTGGAGGTTTATTTTTAAGGTTTTGCAGGACAGATCTATAGCAGCCTTCATTTGGGAATAAATTAGCCTTATTAATAAAGATTGACCCTTCTTGGGGTTCTACTGATTGCTCTTTGAAAATTGTTCAAAGTGGTCTTCACACTAGCTGGACTTCAAACTTTTCCCAACTCTGCTGAAGACTGGGAATTGTTCACATTTAAGAGTCCTGTTATATGCAACTAATGAATCATCGAACTTTACATCAAAAACCAGGGATGTACTGTATGGTGACTAACCTAATATAATAAAAAAACATTAAAAAAAGTGGAAAAAAAAAAAGAAGTTGTGGTCCATATATACAATGGAATATTACTCAGCTATCAGAAAGAACGAGTTCTCAACATTTGCTGCAACGTGGACGGCACTGGAGGAGATAATGCTAAGTGAAATAAGTCAAGCAGAGAAAGACAATTATCATATGGTTTCTCTCATCTATGGAACATAAGAACTAGCAAGATCGGGAGGAGAAGAAAGGGATAAAGAAGGGGGGTAATCAGAAGGGGGAATGAAGCATGAGAGACTATGGACTCTGGGGAAAAAACTGAGGGCTTCAGAGGGGAAGGGGGTGGGGGAATGGGATAGGCTGTTGATGGGTAGTAAGGAGGGCACGTCTTGCATGGTGCACTGGGTGTTATACGCAACTAATGAATCATCGAACTTTACATCAAAAACCAGGGATGTACTGTATGGTGACTAACATAATATAATAAAAAAACATTAAAATAAAAAAAATAAAATAATAAAATTTGCAGACAAAAAAAAATAGTCAATGGGACACGTATTGTGATTTCTGGAGCTTTCTCCTCAGGGTGTCCTCCTTTTCAGTGCTCTGCCCAGCAAATTCTGCCTGAGGCGATTTCCCTGAACTTTGATCTCTAGCCCCTCAACTCAGCAAGGTCATTGGCTCTGTCTCAGCTCCTTGTCTCTGCACCATGATTCAGAAATCATCTCTGAGCAGAAATCTGGAGCAATCACGAGGTTTATCATGTTTGTTTCCTTTCTCCCAAGAATCAGTACTACACTGCTTATTGTTCAATATGTGGAAACAAGTTTTATTATGTTTTGTCATATTTATTTTATTGTTCTAGGAGGGAAAACCTGATATCTGGATCCCCCCAGATCTAGGAGTAGAGGTGTTTACTGGTGTTTACTCGTTATTCTTTTTTCTTCCTGTTACCTTCTAAAAGAGGCATGCAATGCATCCCTCAAAGCACTATAGTAGGTTGTTTTCTTTCCTTCTTTCTCTTTCTTTCTTTCTTTCCTTCTTTCTTTCTTTCTTTCTTTCTTTCTTTCTTTCTTTCTTTCTTCTATTCTTTCTTTCTTAAGTAAGCTCCACGCCAGCATGGAGCCCAATGTAGGGCTTGAACTCACTACCCTGAGATCGAGACCTGAACTGAGATCGAGTCAGATGCTTAACTGACTGCGCCAACCATGCACCCCTATTTGGTTTCCTTTTATTACACACATCCCCATGTCTCCCTTCCCCAGTCACTGATACCTCCTTTCTTAACTTCAGTGATCAACTGTCATACCACTAGCCTCGGTCTTCAATAGAGTTTTTATCTTGGTTAGTTATTGTTGCATAATAAACCACCCCAAAATTCAGTGGCTTGAAAAGTGGCTTTTATAATTCTGTAGGGTGACTAGGCTCAGCTGGAGAATTCTGTTCCAGATGATATCAGAAGTAGTCTCAGTAATCTGGAAGTCCAAGTCTGCTTACATATGGGGATGTCTTGAAGGCTGGGTTAAGCAGCAACTCTGGTATTGAGTCTCTCTCTCCTCCTTGCCCATGTCATCTTTCCATGTCATAGTTCCATATAGTCTCTTCAGCTAGGAATAATTATTTGAAGACTCATGACTCCTAAAAGTGAAATGAAGAATCTGACAGCCTTTCTTAAGGCTTAATCACAGAACTGGCAAAGTTCGTTTCCACTACATTCAATTGTTAAAGCCATCAGAGGTATCAAGGATTATTACAGAGCTACAGTAATTAAGGCACTATGCTATCAATGCAAAGGAGGAAAAACCAACCAAATAAGCAGACCCCACTGCTTAAAAATCAACTATTTATTTTGGAATCATTTCAAATATAAAAAGAATTTGCAAAGATAATACAGAAAGTTTCCATATACCTTCACTCAGTTTCCTTTAATGTTAACACCTTACATTACTGTGATACATTTGTTAAAACTAAGAAGTCAACCTTGGTGCATTACTATTAACTAAACTCCAGATTTTAATGAAGAATCACCAGTTTTTCCACTAATGCCTATTTCTGTCCCAGGATCTATTCAATGCATAAAAACCCACTTCTCTATGGTTATCTGAATACAACTACGACCCATAGGGCATAGAACTGCCTTTCAAAAAGTGACACTGAATCAATTGGATATTGTAGAGAAACGTGAACCTTGACCTTCCTTTATGCCTTATACAAAAGTTAATTTGAAATGGATCATAGCATTAGTTTGACATGTTAAATTGCAAAACTTTTAAAATAAAACATAGGACACTACCTTCATAACCCTGGAATGGGCAAAAGTTTCTTAAACAGGGCACAAAAACAACAGACATAAAACCAAAAGATAAATAAATTGGATTTTATTAAATTAATAACTTCTGAAAAAAATTAATAACTTCTGTCAAATAGAGGCAGCATTAAGAGATTGGAAATGCAAATCTCTCACTGAGAAATGATAACTCAATACCTATATGAAACAAATGACTCATATCCTAACTCTATAAAGAGTCTTAAAAATCCTCCAAACCCACAAGATATAGATCAAAACGGAAAGTAAAGGGGCAAAAGATTTCTCTGTGTGTGTGTATATATATATATATATATATATATATATATATATATATATATCGTAAAGGAGATATCTAAGTGGCCAGACTACGAAACATCAATACTCACCATTAAAATGCAAATTAAAACTACAACACACCACTACATATCCACACAAATGACAAAAAAAAATGAAGCCAAGGGTGGCAAGAATGTGAAACAACTAGAATGGTAATATATTGCCAGTAGAACCATGATATGATAGAATAACTTCGAAAATTTATTTGGCAGAATCTACTAAAAACTAAATAAACTTCTTCCTTATGACCCATCAATTCTACTTTTATACATATTCCTAAGGGCAATGAGTACATAACTTCATGAAAGGACAAGAATGTCCTAGCTTTATAGAAAATAGTAGTTTTATTCATAAAATCCCCAAACTGGAAAAATTAAAACAAATGTCCACCAATGGTAGAATGAATGTTTTTAAATGTCATATATCCATATAATGAAATACATTTGGCAATAAAAAGGAATAAATTATTCATACCCAAGAACGTGGATCTATCACAAAAAAAAACATTATATTGAGCAAAAAACTTCAGAACAAATGTAAATAGTTCATAAGTGTGACATCAGCAAGATGGAGGGTTACAAGGTCCCAAAATTTGTCTCCTCAACAAAGACAGTAAATAAACAACTGCAAAATGAGGAAAATAGCAGCAAAAACTCATGGAGATGAAAATCCAAGGATGGTTGCATAGAAAAGTATAGGAAGCACTTTACCTGCAACACCCCTATCCCCTGGTCCAGAGAAGCTTGGGGCCAAAGCGATCCCCTCAGAGGTATTTCACTCCAAAGGGAAAGGGAGAGTAGGAGAAACGTTGCCAAGCCACGCCACCACAGACTTCTGTAAACTTTGCTACTGAGGACCACACAGTCTTTATTAATATTGAACCCAGCTGATGGAGCTGCCTGGAGTCCCTGCTACTGTGTTTCTTCCCTAGGGCTGGAGCTGTCACTGTGGTGAGACTGACTTCCAGGGACCCCATTAATTGCTGTGCCCTGCTCTCTGGGATCAGGATGCCACAGAACCTCATGATCTACGGGATTAGAACTACCACTGCTCTGCAAGCCACCCTCTGTGTTTTATTTTTTTTATTTTTTTTTCAAAGATTTTATTTATTTATTTGACAGAGAAGGAGACAGCCAGCGAGAGAGGGAACACAAGCAGGGGGAGTGGGAGAGGAAGAAGCAGGCTCACAGCAGAGGAGCCCGATGTGGGGCTCGATCCCAGGACTCCAGGATCACGCCCTGAGCCGAAGGCAGACGCCCAACCGCTGTGCCACCCAGGCGCCCCACCCTCTGTGTTTTAAGTTGGGGTTCAGATCTGCCGTAACCACTGCTGTTCTGTGACTGTGCCAGGGGGCCACAGTCAGGACTTTCACCCACCATCCCCAAGGCATGCTGCTGCTGCACCTGTCTCTGGGCCCAAGCCACCTCTGCACCCTGTCAAACTAGGGTCCATACCACTGCTCTCCCCCAACACTCCCAAAGCATGAGTCACTGTGGCAAACCACAGAGACCTGGATCATGGTTCCATGGGAGAGCTATACCACCCATACCTCAAATACCAGCATCGACACCACAGCAAGTATAACAATGCCCAAGACCCAGGTGCTACAATAGTTCCAGATGCACCTGATCCCCGAACCATAGCTCAACTGCTGCTCTAAGTGCCAACATACCAAAACTGGTGCCAAAGGGGATTCCCTTGGCTACAACTTCTTCCCACAGGTAAAAAGGGAGGACAAGAAGACCCCAGCAGTGCCACACAGAGGACTTCTGCAGCCTTGGCCACAGAAGACCCCCACAGTTTTCACTGATGTTGCCCTCAGGTGATGGAGCCTCATGGAGACTACCACCACTATGCCCTTCCAGGAACCAGAGATGCTGCACCCCACGCAGCCAATACCCTTCCAGCCACCCTTAAGGTAAAATCTTTCCCCACAAAAGCCAGTACAAAAAGGCTGGAAGAGATGACTGCTTCCTCAAATGTGGGGACATCAATACAAAGCCATCAGAAACACACAAAAAAAGCAGCATGACACCACCCAATGAAATAATAATTTTCCAGTAACTGACCCCAAAGAAATGAAGACCAATGAGTTACCCAAAAAAGAATTCAAAATATCATTTTAAGGAAGCTCATGAGATTCAAGAGAACACAGACAGACAATTCAATGAACTCAGGAAAACAAATCATTAAAAAATGAGAAGTACCACATGGCTAGAAATTATAAATAAGAAACAAATAAAAATTCTGGATCTGAAGAATACAATGAATGAAATGAAAAATGCAGTAGAGAGCTTCAACACTGGGCTCCAAACAGAAGAAATAATCTGCAAACCTGAAGACAGATCTCTTCATATTATGCAGTTGAAGGAAAGAGAAGAAATAAGAATTAAAAAAGTGAAGAAAGCTTACTCAAATTATGGCATTCATTAAGCAAAACAACATTTGCATTATGGAGACTTAGAAGGAAAGAGAAAAAGGGACCGGAAGCTTATTTAAAGAAATAATGGTTGAAAACTTCCCAAATCTAGGGAGAGATATGGCCATCCAGGTACATGAAGTTCAAAGATCCCCAAACATTTTCAACACCAAAAGATCTTCACCAAGACATGTTATAATCAGGGGCACCTGGGTGGCTCAGTCATTAAGCGCCTGCCTTTGGCTCAGGGTGTGATCCTGGCATTCTGAGATTGAGCCCCACATCAGGCTTCTCTGCTGGGAGCCTGCTTCTTCCTCTCCCACTTCCCCTGCTTGTGTTCCCTCTCTTGCTACCTGTCAAATAAATAAAATCTTAAAAAAAAAAAGACATGTTATAATCAAACTCTCAAAATCAAAGAAAATAGAATTTTGAAAGCAACAAAAGAAAAAAGACTCATCACATATTAGGGCATCCTAATAATGCAATAAGCACACGTAAGGTACATGAAAATGTGCTTGACATCATTAACCATCAGGAAAACGCAGCTCAAAATCACAATGAGGTATCACCCCACACTTGTCAGAATGGCTGTCATTCACAAGAGATAACACAAGAGATAACAAGTGTTGGTGAGAAAGTGGAAAAAAGAAAATTCTCATAAACTGTTGGTGAGAATGTAAATTGGTGCAGACACTATGGAAAACAGTATGGAGGTTCCTCAAAAAGTTAACAATAGAACTACCATATGATCCAGCAATCCCACTTCTGGGTACATATCCAATAGAAGTGAAATCATTTCAAATCATATCTGCACTCTCATGTTCATCACAGCATTGTTCACGATAGCCAAAATATGGAGACAAACTAAATGTCCTTCAGTGGATGAATGAATAAAGAAAATGGGATATATATCTGTTGATATATAGTTATACATTATTATTTGGTCATAAAAAAGAAGAAAACCCTGTCATTTGTAAAGCCAATTTCATAGACACAAAGAAAAGAATGGTGGTTGCCAGGGGCTGGGGAAAGGGACAATGGGGAGCCACAAGGATACCAATTTTCAGTTTTGAGAAGAATAAGTTCTGAGTATGTTGATCTAGTTAATAATATGGTTCTATGTACTTGAATATCACTGAGAGTACATCTAAAGTGTTCTCACCACAAACACAAAAAGTTAACTCTGTGAGGTGATGGCTATGTTAATTATCTTGATCTTGGTAATTATTCTACAATGTATATGTCTAAAAATCATCAAGTTGTACATTTTAAATATATACAATTATTATTGTCAATTATTTCTCAATAAAGTTTGGGGGAGTACATTCCGCATGATTCAATTAATATAAAGTTAACAGAAAAATCTGATCTGTGGAGATGGAATTCGTGATTGGAATCCACCAACTCATCCAGATTTTCCAAGATTGTTCCTGATTTGTGTACTAAAAGTCTCATATCAAAGGAAACTCTCACTTCTGGGCAGACCAGGGTAGATGGTCAATCTGGGTGATAAACTCTGGGAAATCATATTAATTATCTATTGATGTATAACAAATTATCTCAGAACTCCATAGCTTAAAACAACAATGAACACTTATCTCACGTGGTTTATCTGGGTCGTAAATCGTGGAGCACTTTAGCAGGGTGGTTTTAACATGGGGTGTCTCCTGAGGTTGCAGCCATGCTCTCAAGCAAGGCTGTAGTCATCTGAAGGCTGGACTAGGGCTAGGGGATGTGTTTCCAAGAAAGTTCACTGAGATGGCTATCACCTTGGTGACCTCAGTTCCTTATCATGTGGATTTCCCTTAGAGAACTGTTTGAGATTCCACGTGACCTGGCCGCTGGCTTCCCCAGAACACATAATCCAGGGAAAACAAGAAAGAAGACATAAAGCCTTTTATGGACCTAGTCTCAAAGACAGCACTTCATCTTATCTGCAATAATAATAATAATAATAATAATAATAATAATAATAGAAAAACCTTCTTTTTATGCAAGGGGACTAGACAAGGATAAGGATACCAGAGGCAGGGTTCACTGGGATCCATCTCGAGGCTGGCTGTCTCCGGACCACCGACTAAGAAAGAACATGAAGGCATCTCCTGGGGTGCTGGAAATGTTTTATACAGGTCTGGGTGGTGGTTACATGAGTGTATGTAGATGAGAAAATCCATCAAGCTGTGCACTTAGGATTTATGTACTTTATTCTGTGTATGATATGCCACAATCTAAAAAACAGAGATAGAGAAAGAAAAAAAATGTGGAGCTATGTAAAAACGTACATATCTGCACATCTTGCTCCACTGCTTAAAATCTTTGAATGACTTCATAATTACATAGAAATGGAGACCAAAATCCTTACCATTGGCTGTAGAGCCACAATTAGGACCTCATCTCTTCTGGCATGATTTTACTTTCCCCATCCAGTCTTACTTCATTCTGCTGTTTACTTTTATGAACTATATCCTTTTTAAGTCTAGACTCTGAAATACTGTTCCTTCTGTCTGAAAAATTCTTTTCTACTTCTTATTCTTCCTTTTGGTTTGAGTTTAAAACTGTTTCATCAAATGAATTAGGAATTGGTAATTACAGGGGGGAAAATAGGCATTTTTGATGCCCTGTCAGTAAAAATTGTGTTTCAAGTTTACCAAATATCCCCAATTGATATTGGAAAGGACTTCTTCAAAAAGTATCAGCTAACAAAAAATCCTGAATGACAGAAAACCACAATTTTGCAACTGTAATGGTATACTTGGTAACTGCATAAAATCATTGGACACCACAACTGTAGCAGTAACGACATTTGGCACAGGAGATGAGGTATTATCCCAGTTTACTTGATGAGTTTGGATATACTTACAACCTCTTATTGAAGACGTCTTGGCAGCTGTCTGTTAACCCAGAAATCAAGCTTAAAATAAGCGATAATGAAAAAAAAATTACATTATGCATTATACGCCTTTTGAAATGATACAATAAAAAGTACACATAATTATCTATGGAGTGAGTCTTATTTATTCTATAGACAATTTTAAATTTACATAAAATACAGGGTCTAGGAAAACAAGTTAAATATATGAAAAGGAAATGCTTTAGACCTATCCAGAAGGCAGAATATCACGTAAGCCAGTGTCACATGTGTGCAAAGCACACAAAGGGGAAGATATGAAAAATTAAAACAGATCAATGCAACGCATGGCCTTGACTTTAGGTAAAAAAACAATTTGAGAAGACTGAATATGACTGGCAATTATATGATATTAGGGAAATATTGATACTTTCTTATTTTAATAATGATTTTTAAGATTATGTAGAAAACCTGCTGATATTTTAAAGATGTCTACTAAATAAAGTAAAATAGTAAGTAAATATTTCACTTTCAAAAACTCAGCAAAGGATGACATAAATATTGCAAAATATAATCAATTTTGTAACTAATGGAAACATTCAAAAATCACTTTATTGGATGCGTATCTCTTTCCAGCCTGAGTTGACTAAGTAAGAACCTATGAAAACAGTCATAATATTTTTCGTAGCATTTGTCACCATTACAATTATTCATTTACTTAATTGTATTCAATGCTAGGCTGTGTAACTCCTTTAAAGTAAAGCCCATGCTATCTTATTCAACATTGTTTGCAAATGTTCAGTAAATATTTGTTAAATGAAAAAACGAAGCATGTGGATGATTAACAACTCTTTGATCATTTATTTCTTACGTTTTTTCCTATTTTTTCCTTTATGTAAGACAACCTACTGTCCTAATCTCAATTCTATCAACTGCAATTATGTAATCTCCACTCAAACGCTACTGCTTCTGTGAAGTTTTCTCTTCTTTTGCCAATCAAAATAATTTCTTCATCCTCTGCATGATTATTAGCCCATCATAACAAAAATAACATGCATAATTTCTATGTAACTAGCTACTTATTTCTGTCTGTATTACACTGTATTTACATAAAAACAAGGACTATGCATTTCAGTCTGTCTTTTTCTCTTAAACACTTTATTAGTTTGTAGGGATATAATAAATACCCTTTAAATTGGGTTCATATCAATATGCGCACAGTGTACCTTTTATTGTATTATTATTTTTTTAAGTTCTGGTATTCTCTTGTGACAAAATATCGAGGGTTTTTTCCCAGGTGTTTTGCAGTTTCATAAGTATTCAATAATGTTAATTAACACAATAAGATTAACAACTTCCTTAGACAAATCCAGTCTTTCATACCGATCCTCAGAAGCAGGCTAGATCTGTGCCAGAGTCTAAGCCCAGAGTGCAGAAACAGGGAAGACAACATCAAAAGAAACTGAAAGAGAACTTTAAAGCATGAGGCTTCACCTGTCACATGGGGCCCCCAGAGAATTCAATTGAATATATCATCCCAAAGATAATAGTAAGATATGGGATAATCCATTGGATGTGTCATCCCAAAGACAATAGTAAAGAGATTGGGAAATTTTTGAGCCAAGGAATTCAAAAGCACATGGGAAGAAAGGAAAACCTATAGAAATGGGAAAGCAAACACAGGCCAATACCCAAAACGCACAGTCGCTGTTGTATTTTTGTTGGGTTGGCAGCTGAGGGAAGGCTCTTCTAGTTACCGTCTCTGTGTTAATTCCTGGTAATCTATAATAGTGATCATGTGTGTGAATGCACAAACATTAACACACATTCTACGGCTTTCCCCTGACTGCTGTCCACTACTCCTGCCTCCTACCCACCTCTAGAACTAGGCATGGAGAAGAGATGAGGGGAAAAAACCCAAAAACCTCTCAACTGGATTTCACAAAGCAAGTGTCTCTGCCTGCCAGGGATCATGGCCCTCCTGCACAGCTCGTTGTGAGGGGCCATTGGGCTGGGGGTCATCTCCAAGTGACCAGGGAAGGGCAGGGACGCATAACTCAGAAGGTTTTTCAAGGAAGTGAATTATCCTTAAGTTAGTGCTTTATTAACAAGGGAGAGTCAGCTGCTCTGTTCTTATTCCTAAAATACCCTTGCTTCTATCTTAAAATGAATAGAAACCTTTTCATTCTATAAGTATGGAAGCACCTCCATAATATACCTTTGTGCTTCTGGCTAGATACGGCTATTCTATTATTTGGTTCCCCCAGGACCATCTGATTTCTGAGTCTCTTTTTCTTGTCTTTTGTATATCCTTAAAAGCATACTTTACCTACAATATATTTTATATAATACCTTATTCAATGTGTTTTGGGAAAAAATGTGATGCACTACAATATTTATTAAGTACTTCATAACATGATTGGTCAGGAAAATGGAGACCAAAAAAGAAACTCTGAACCAAGCCTACACCAGAGCTTTATACAGAATAGTTGTTTTACAAATGTTAACTTGGAGTGGAATGAGAATTTAACCAAAATGAAGGCACTACACAGCACTAATACCTTTCTTCAGATTATCCATGTTTCCCTCTCTATAGAATTCACAATTATTTGGAACCCAAAAGTTTTCGTGAATGTTAAATAAACTGGATGACTGATCATCTGCAAATTATTTTATTTTTTTATTTTAAAGATTTTATTTTTTTAAAGTAATTTCTACACCCAACATGGGACTTAAACTCATAACCCCAAGATCAAGAATCACATGCTCTACAACTGAGTCAGCCAGGGGCCCCTGATCATAAGCAAATTAAAATATTGGAAGTACTGACACATTATGACAAATCTAGTTTTGTATTTAAAAGTCATGATGATAAGAACAAGATCCACAATGAATTTTATACAACTAAGATCTTAAGGAAATACTATTTTTTAAATTCCATTTTCCCCATTTAAATTTCATTGTTTACTCAAAGCAGTATTAGATTGTAGTCTGGAATTTACCATGTTCTTTAATTACAGATTTAAGCTAACCTCTTTATTGATTTGAAACAATTTTAATGAAATATGATCAATATATAACATTATATTAGTTTCAGGTGTACAATGTAATGATTCAGTGCATGTATGTATTATGAAATGATCACCATGATAACATCCATTCCCACACATAGTTACAGATCTCTTTTTCTTGTAATAAGAACTTTTAAAATCTACTCTCTTAGCGACTTTCAAATATACAATACAGTTATAATACATAATCCAGTTAATGTATATTAACTATATAGTCACCATGTTATACATTACATCCCAGGACCTATTAACTTTATAACTGGAAGTTTGTACCTTTGATATTTTTCTTACTACTGATTATTAATTATGGTCAAATCTAGCATGTACTCAGTATTTTGGGGTCATAAAGAGCTTTCACATTTTCTTTCATTTGTATTTTAGGAAATCTATTTCAGGACCGTATCATTATTATTATATTCTTCCCTTTTTTAAATAGAGTTAAGTAATTAAGAAACTTGCCTGAGGATCTACTAATAAATATCAAAATCTTCATGCTCTAAAGTTCTTCTGATTGACATTATAGCATGCCTAACTCTTGGCTCCAATTTACACAGACACATCTTTACATGTCTCCAAAACTGTAGTTTACAAAGGATCGAAACATCATTTCAATATTCAAAAGAAACATATTATCACTTCTCAACTTGATTCCCCTTCCTTAAACACTAAAGCTGTACACAGCAAGAAGAGCCAAATTATTCAAACTTTGTGACAGATTAACCAATCTGACTTGCTAGAGATAAGATCTGCTCAGGTTATTTAAGCAGGTGAAGAAAAATGATCTTCTGTCTGGTGTCCTAAAAATATGCTCTGAGAATACTGTAGAGACATAAATGTTTAGCTATCTCCTGGTGTCAAAATAAATTTGCTCTTGATTTCTAGTGGAAACTTGGAAGGGAAATACAGAATTTTAGAAGACAAGGCCCTAAATCAGTATGTAGTTCGGATCCACAGTGTGCCAGGGAGGGGCTGGATCCAGTCACTAGGAAGACAAAGAGCAATGGAAGGAGGAAAATTTTAATAGGCCCATGATTTGACATCACGCCGTATTTTGAGTTCTTCTCTCTCATCGAGTGAAGTATAATTTCAATCCAACTTTATACAGGAATGATTCTATTTAATTACTACCCATATTGCTCTGGAACAGTAAATTCTTTTTTTTTTTTAAGATTGTATTTATTTATTTTAGATAGAGAGAGAGAGAGAGAGAGAGCATGAGCAGGAGGGAGAGGCAGAGGGAGAGAGAGAAGCAGACTCCGTGCTGAGCGGGGAGCCCAACATAAAACTCGATCCCAGGACTCTGAGATTGTGACCTGAGCCGAAGGCAGACGTTTAACTGACTGAGCCACTCAGGTGCCCCTAGAAGAGTAAATTCTTATGAACTACAGTATGTAAAAAAAAACCTTTTCCATTATTTCATTCTAAAAATTTTGCAAAATAAAAGCTTCTTTGTCAAAAAACAATAAAGATTAAAAAGAACATCATTAGCCTTAAAAGCTCTACTTGCTATTTCTCTGTGCCTGAAATCATTGGGATGAGGAATACCTGCTTTCCCTCTTCAGAAAACATCCTTAAATCCATGGCCTGAAAATCATGAATTGAACCCAAAACATTAATTCTTGTTAATCAGTCTTTACAAAACCATGCACTGCCCCTAAGAGGAAAAGGGTGTTTTAATTAAAAGAAGTTTGCTTCTATAGTGGGCATTGAATGCTAAGAATTTTAAAGGTTTCTATGCAAAATCAGAACAGTGAATGAATCACCATTATCACAATATACCTGTGTAAAATCAAAGAACATCTTGAGCATAATTTTTGAGGCTTTTATTGAATTACTCATTTTATTTAAAGTTAGATGAAGCACAACCCTGCCACTTTGGGATACAATACAGTCACTTACAGCAAAGCCATGTTCCACCAGAAACAATCAGAGGAGTCGGATACAATACAGCATTTGCTTAAATACATTGCAGAGTTGCTAAAGAAACTAGCATTTTGAGAGGCAAAGATCTTGGAGAAAAGGGAACCCCAGAAATGTGAACATTTCTGCTTAGGATATTTGCTGATATGGAGCATAGAGCCAGAGGCTGATAAACCCACTCACAGGAATGAAACAAAGGTGCAGCAGAGCAAGGCAAGATTTGACAATCTCCTAAGGGAGGGAGGCAAAAATTGGAGTTTGCTGCTGGCCAGTCATTCACGATTCAATGATCCAAAATCTTGAGAAGGAAGGTGAAGGGAGGTAATGCCAAATCCAGTGAATTTTTAGCCAGGAAGAGCAAGATGTTAAAAACTAAACATAAAAAGCCACCAAAAAGGCAGAGCTAATTTATCAGTAGCCTCCAGCTGATGAAGAGACAAAAGTGAAGTCATACTAAATAGCCAGGGTCCTATGAAACAGTTGGTATCCCTGGAAATCTACACCCTACAATATGCAGCAAAGCAAAGGTAGGAAAAGTCGTGCTGAAAATGCACCCCAATTTTGAGTCAAATGCCTGATTGGATTAAGGTGATCCCAGTGATCCCTACTATTTTTCCATGTTCAACCCTTTTTTATATTTTCTCTATTTTTATATTTCCTATATTCAACATTTCCTTCTCAACTGGCTCCTACCCCATCAGCATTTCGACATGCTCAACTATTACCCGTGGCGGATGGGGCACACAGGGGCAGAGGGACTTTTCTTATCTTCCCACTCTTGTCTCCCTCTACAGCACTGTCTTTGCTCCCTCTTCATGTCTCACATTGCACTTACTCCTGCACCCACGGTAACCTTCCCTCCATGCCTGCCACACCTCTAAAATTGCTCTTGTCAAAGCCTCCAATAACTCCATGACCCTCCGTGTTCCTCCTAATGAACATCAGTAGCTTTCACATCATTTCCATTAAAAGATTTACTACTCTTCTGTTCATTTTTTTAAACCTTCTCTGCCTCTTCTTTCTAATCTCTTTTAGGCGTTCTTCTTTCTGTTCCTCAAACTGCTACTATGATTTTCTTTTCTTTCCAATTTCTACATGTTTTTGGCTAACTCTTACACTTACACAGTTTCAGATGTCACTTATATATGATGTTGACTCCTAAATGTAAGCCTCTAGCCCAAGATATACTCACCATTTCCAATGACACGCATCCAACTACTGTTGTGAATCCCCATTTGGACAATTTAAATGCCCTTCAAACTCAATATAATACAATACCTCCTTGCAGTAAACTGGTAGCCCTTCAAATTTTACTATCTCAACCCAGCACCCTATATGTTGTTCCCAAAATATCTTATAAAACCGACCTGTTTCACCATCTCCAGTCTGATCTACTACCAATTTTTCCTTGGTTATGTTAGTTCCCCGCTAATAGTCCTGCACACCTTCTCTTGGGATGCTCTAGTCCATTTTCCACCCTGAAATCCCAGGGCTGTTTTACACATTGTAGATCTAATCATACCACTCCTCTATTTAATTTAATAAATAACTTCCCTTAGCATTAAGGACCAAATTTTGTTACTGTCAAGCCCTGTGGCATCATGGTGTACAAGTCTTCTCTTCATTCCATCCAATTGCCCAAATTTCAGTTCCTTAAATTCTCCCTTCTTCCCAGGAAATTTTTGAGTGCCATTCCTTCCTCCTAGAATGCCTTTGTCTATTGAGCTAATTAACTCCTACTCATCTTTCCCGTCTTCATTCATATGTCATTGCCTTAGGAAAGTTTTTCTGGACATCCTCTGGCCATATTATGCTTGTCACATACTTTCTGTATGTTTTCCTGAAGGAGAATATGTTTTTGTATTTATTATTTCCTACCCATCACACATCCAACACCCCAATCCCAATCAGATAGATAATTCCATGAAGATAAGAACCATGTCTGTTTTATTCCTACTGTATTCCCAGTACCACATTAGTTCCTGGCAAATTGTAGATAATAAATATATGTAAAATAAATGAACACAAATGAATGAATGAACAGATGCCTAAAAAGATACAATATATAAGTTGTTTGGGTATCCCCAGTTAGCTAGCATATCAAGGTATAGTTGCTTGTGCTAGGCTTACTTGGATAGGCAATATTTCTCCTCAAACACTAAATCCTCTCCTACACCTGCCCCACTATGATGGCACAATGGAAACAGATTAAAGATCTGTCATCATATCTTTATGGATTTAATTAGTAAGCCAGATTTGTCTCTCCCCTTCATATTCTCAAAACACATGCATGTACACACACACACACACACACACACACACACACAGAGTCAACTTCTGGGAAAAAGAAAATTGCATTATTGTAGTTAGGGTGTAATTTTCCCAGAATGCTGCAATTTCAAATTAGTATAGAACCAACAAATGAGGTAAAATATAGCCTAGTATTAGAAACTTACATTGACTCATTGAACTGACCGTTTAGTTTCTGGAAAGAACTAATCCAAATTATTTTGGAGTTTTTTTCCTCACAATTCTTCCTCTTTCTCCTCTCAAAACTAAGATATGTTTAAAATTAAAACAGAGGGGCGCCTGGTTGGCTCAGTCGTTGGGCGTCTGCCTTCGGCTCAGGGCGTGATCCTGGCGTTATGGGATCGAGCCCGGCATCAGGTTCCTCCGCTGGGAGCCTGCTTCTTCCTCTCCCACTCCCCCTGCTTGTGTTCCCTCTCTCTCTGGCTATCTCTCTCTGTTAAATAAATAAATAAAATCTTTAAAAAAATTAAATTAAATTAAAACAGAATTTTGAAAATAATAGACTTGAAATATAGCACTCTTAAAATCCTCAATTTTTAAGTACTTCCGTCTCCTGAAAGCTTCCTAAGAAAATGTCTGGCTGCCATTTCATCTTCAACTGACATTAAGATTACAGAGCAACTTATTTAATATGCTTATTTTCATACAATAAATAATGGATAGTGGAACAGAGAAAACAACACAGAGAAAGTTATTTTAATATTTTACATTGTACCAAGTGCATTTACTACTGTCCCAAATTATTTGGTGCAAAATGTTGAATATGTAAATATTCTTCATACTTGGCCTGATAAAATCAATATTTCCTTACAATTAATTGGAACTGATGAGCTTCTTAATATAGTTCATCAAATTATGTTCTTGAAAGAGGATACTCAGAAAATATATTAATAAAACTACCATTATTATCTGTAAGGACACCTATATTTTAATATCGTAATTGCTGCAAATAGAATATATTTTGTCTCAGAAAGAAAAGTCTGAATGTGTCATGATTTAAGAGTGAAATATGTTTTCAGAGAAAAACAAGTCTTTCACTGAAATACTTGCTTAGAAAAGGGAAAGGTTTTGATGATAGTGAGAGCATTTTGGATGATTTATTCACATATACAGACAGTCCTTTGGAGGCAAGCTTTGGAAGATTCAGAAAACATGCATATTTGCTTCTTTCTTGGAGGCAGTTGGCTTTTGTACTCTCTGATATCTTAACAACAAAGAACTGCTATTCAAATGTAGTAGTGGCAGAAGGAGATGCTGTTTGATTTTTTCTAAAAATCTTCTCTTATTTCCTATAAAAATTAATTTAATATTTTTCCTTTTGTCTTTAAGACCATAAAGTCCAATACAAAACAGAGTCTTAGAGTAGGTAAAGAATTGATGTTATTTGAATGCATGTTGAATTTCCTCCAAATCACAGTTTATTTTCTCATTATCCACACAATTTTCTTGTAATCATTGCTCATTTGTCTTACAAATAACATCCAACACTCCCAGTAATATTAGCGCTTTTTGTATTTGGATTCTTCTGGTTATTCCATCTACAGTATAATTTTAGGGCTGTCTAATGTATGTGAAGTACATTCAAAATGGCATTTATGTAAATATTTATTAGTATTTCCCAAGTGGGTCACCTAACTTAGGAACTCAGAGTTTAAACACTTCTTTGCCAACATAAAAGCTGCTTTCACATCTTTACCTAATTGTCTGGTTCCTTACCCAAAGACCATCCTTGGGGAAATACAAAATCAGTGAAGTGTGCTTTCAGTGCCCCCAGCACTGGTTTTGGAACTTTTCTCTGCTTTCTAGGATCCCAGTGCCTGATCTGCTAGATACTACAAGAAACAATCTTCAAACTCTACTGAAATTTTTCTTTATCCTACAGGGTAACTGACTGGCAGCTTAAACTGTTTCCCTTCTTAGGCCTAATTATGTTTTATTAGCATTAGCAATAGTAATAACTGATTTTTATTCCTTGCTTCCTATATGCTAGACAACCTAAATACTTTCAAAGTAATAGTATTTTCTTTCTTTATTCCCAGCATAAACTTCATGGACTACAAAACAGTCAGTAAAATATTTTCAACAATTTAAGGATGTACAACATTATATTGCTTCTGAACCACTGGGTTATAGAGCTGGTCAAAAGTATGTTATACGCTCTATGAGACTGTGGCTGTAGTTGATGCAGTTGTAGAAAGCTCTAGTTCTATACCAAAGACATTGATTTTATTTTTCCAAATATAAAGTGCTGAAGAGAAAAAAAAATTAATGGTTTCATGCTGACACACATAAAAAGAAAAAAGAGACAAGAAAACAAAGCAAGAGTGAAGCAAATAAAGAATAAGAAACAGACTAACAGGAAGCCAAATTTATCTTGGAAAATTAGCTTGGATGTACCCCCACTCCACCTACTCTCTTGTCAAACCTTACAAAAATATCAGTGGTAATAAGAAAAAATATCAAAGATGTGACATAATCCTAGAGCTAAAATTGTGCTTCAGATATCACCTTATCCAGCCCAAATCACATCCCGAGGCCCACAGAGGAACTGAGTGAATGAACACAGGTATTCTGAATGCCAGGCAATGTGATTCTTTGGCCACAGCCACTGTCTTCTTTTTACACTGAGTTCTTTGTAGGCATCTTAGAGTAAGCCAATTATGATTTAGAGTATAATAATTTGACTTCTGACTCTGTTCCACACTAACGATATGACCAAGAGAATGGCATTTACATTGGGAAACAAATTCGCTTCTCTATAAAATGTTGATAAGGATACTGAGTTCAGAAGACTGTTTTGCTGATTAAAGAAGTCTGAAAATGGCTTTTATGGGACTTTGCCATAAAAATAACAGCTGATATATGTTGAAGACTTACTCTGTGCTAGACCCTGTTCTAATTTATTGATATGTATTGAATTATTTTATCCCAGCATCAGTTTGAAACATATACCTCACACAACTAGAAGGTATTATACTGGAAATTGATGATGCCAGGTAGTCTTGCCCAGAGTCTATATATATTAACACAATATACATGGAAAGTATATATAACAACAATGTAATAAGAAAGAGCAACCATATACCCACCTCTGAGCTTAATATAAAGAATATTACCAATAGCCTTAAAGACTCCATTGTGCCTTCCCTCATTGTGGCCTCCTTCCTTATGTCCAGAGCTGATCACTAACCTGAATTTGGGGTAATCATCCCTTTGTTTTAACTCATGGTTTCCCACATCTGTGAGAAAAAGAGAACTGGGGACACATAGATTGTTTCCATTTGTTATTTACCTTTTCACCTTTTTTAAGGTGACCTTTGATTTTTAAAAAAATTCTAATTTTTAGATAGACACATTAACCAAACATTTCCATTATGGTCAATGCCATTTTGGCAACCTATAAATATAAACAAATGTTACACATTAACACCACGACACACTCTCATTACTGGTCCACACATAACCATTTTAGTTTCTTATCTAGTTTTTGAATTTATTATGTATTGTATTATATTAATTATATCATGATGTTTGAAATCATCACCCATAACCAAAGCTAGGACCAGAACCATAGCCTATATCTACTCACCTTGCTTTCACTATATCATTAACTTTAAATTTGGTAACATTAAAATAGCAATAATATGCAATTTTGTCCACAAGTGGACAACCCTTACTATTAAACTGCAAAGTTCCAAAGACCTTATTAAATCAGTAGTAGTTTTTCTATTACTTAGCCTCTGAGTGATAGTTTAACAAGGAATATTTTAATGATCCTGGAGGTCAAAACTAAGCTCCATTCTAACTAAACCCCATTCTAACACATACCACTTTCTATAAATTTTTTCAGAAAACTTTTTGTTTAAATGATTCCATGAGTCCCTACTTATGTAAACACACACACACGCACACACATTTTACAACTCTCTGCTCTTCGTGTTAAAAAATTACACTTTCAGAAACAAGTTTTTTTTCATTTCATTTATGAGAATGATGTTGCTGTGAAAAAGATGACATTTGAAGAATTGCTGGAAAAGAATGATGCACTTAACCATAAAATCTAAGTCAAGGAATTTAAATGACTCCGACATCCCCATTATCTGTGCAGAATGTTCCCATTGTACAATATCCAATATGCTTTGCTTGCTATGTTTCTTCCAACTTTGTTTCTTCCCCTGTTTATCCAAGTCTTGGCAATAGAGCTTTTCAGCCCTTTTTACGTGAAGCTTATAATTTCTGTGACAAAGACTTGGAAAGCATTAGGAGCCATCCTAAATCACACAATAATTCTCCAGTCAGAAGTATTAAAATGTAAGGTTATTGGAATCATGTTTAGTTTTTTATTTTGTCATTTAGGGTGAATAGTTTACGTATTTCTCGAAGGCAAGTTCATGTGTCAGAGGTCTTTTGGCCTAACTGTAAATCATTTTGTTCTGAAAGTGGTATTACCTTAGGTAAGAGTAGGAAAACAGATTGAAAACTTTCCAGTGTTTCAATGAAATGACAGAAGCTCATGAGTCAAGTGTGCCTATACATTTTATTGGGATTCAGTCATGGAAAAAATATACCTTATAAGTGGAATTAATTCATTTAACAATGGATCTACTTTATTCAGGAAAATGTGTTAGGCACTAAAGTCCAAACTTAATTATTAAATTTCAAGAATAAAGACTACCTAGATGGTTCTTTGATAGCTACTAAAAGTCTACAGAAACATGATAAGTGGATCAATGTAACATTGTATTGAGATAGAGAAGAGCAGCCTATCATGTCCGGGGGCTGGCCTGGCATGCACCGGGAGGCCACGGCATCCACACTGTCATGGAACTTCAGCATCAAGCAAGGCCACTCTGTGACCATGATGAATTGAGACGAAAAGGATGACCACTCTGTAATTATGAACGCTGTCCAAGCTACAAGAACGACTAAATATGCCTCTATCCTGGATTATATGAATGACTACTGCCACTTTACCAACTACAACTTAGCCTTGATCTACACCTCCCTTCTTCTGGATGAGATTTATTAAGATACCCAGTCATAAAATTACCCACACTTCCTGACAATATCCAATCGAGAGCAAATATCCACATCTATAAACCCTTCCCCATATCTGCTGATACAAACCCAAATCCTAGGTCATTTTCAACACCATTTTACTTCTGTGTGCCTTCTCCCTCCCTGAAATGTGTAATAAAAGCAACTTACTCAACTACAGGTTTGTTTTTGGAGCTAATTCTCTATTTATTCAAATGTAAGACATTATAAATTGCAAGACATATGCTGATTTCACAGGTATTCAAGTATAAAAATCGTGCATCTTAGAATTGATGGAAAAATGCGTTTTTACTACATCTACTTTCTAGATTTAGGTATGCATTTAGCATATACATTAAACCTAAAAACTGAGGAAAATCTTTTATGTTTAAGGCAAGGCACTCCCTCACAGAAGTTCCTGAAATATTCTCTAAGGAAAATGAATTTATGCATCATATGAAGTAGAAGCTTGGTAAATTTTTTTCAATTTAAGAATATTCTGGATCAGAAATTGGTAAATTATGACCCATGGACAAATCTGGCCCCCTTTCTATTTTATAAATAAAGTTTAATTGAAATATAGGTGCATCTATTCATTTCTATATATATTTTCAGCAACAAAGTTCGTTAGTTGTAACAGATCTGGTGGCCAGTTAAGCTTGAAATATTTACTGTCTAAATCTTCAGAGAAAAAGTTTGCTGAGCAAGCATCTTAGAGTGAAATTTAAGCCATTATCTAAAACTAGGATTGAACATATGCCAGGTCCGTAACACTTGTAAAATACATTACCGCTTGCATGTAAACCACACTGATAATGTAATAAACAAAATACTGTGAACTAATCTCCTCATCTATAAAATCAGCATTATAATCATATCACCCACTTTACATAGTTATTGTGAGGATTGTGTGTATTACTATATCTGAAGTGCTTGGAACAGTACTAGCGAATAAGAACTGCTAACGTAAGTGTTTTCTGTTTTTGTAGTTGCTTACAACCAGTAACAAAACCAGTAGCAGCCCTTACCTTTAAACATTTAAGTTCATTTGTGGAAAAGAGAAAACATTAATGCGCACAAAAATAGCCAAATGAAGGCAAGCTGATTTGCATTCTATTACTGGCCAAAAATCGTCCAAAAATGCGGAAGAAAAAGGAGAGAGACAGAAAGAGAAAGGGGAAAAAAGCATAACATGAAAAGTAATGCAATCATTTTATTGAAAACTAGGAAACAATAAAACTGATTAGAAGCAACAACATACATGATAGCTTTTTTAGAGTGAGTGTTCCACCATTGGATTATGAACAGATGTGCATATAATAGAGTTTTGAAACACCCACGTGCCAATTAAATAGGAGAAACCTAAACATCCAGCCATACAGCCGTCTTCTGCACAAATACCAGTGTGGTAATTAGTCTGTCCTCAGACTGGGAGTTAATTTCTGTGTCTTCCATTCTTACTTCACAGTGTTCCTTGGAGGAGAAAACCCTCAAGTTGAGGCAAACCAACTGAGCAAATTAAGGAAAATGCAGGTTAACTCCTGTGGAATTTTATTATACCTATGTAATATATCAATATATATCTCCAGGTACATTCTCTTGGAAATTCATGGGACTACAACCAATGAAAGTTCATTTTCAAAGGTGATATTTTTACACATTAAAGATTTGCTTCAACATTTCTGCTTACCAGATACCATTTTCTATTATCGAAGGGTGATTATTGGAAGGTGATATGTGATATTGGGAGTTTAGCAGATTTCTTGTTTCTAAAGACAAATAAAACTTTTCCAGATTCAGGAAGAAAGTCTTGAGATAAACTGCTTTAAGTGTCATCTTTCTCTACTTCATTTAATGGGAATGTATATGAAATACGTGGTCAAACAAAGGTTTGGAGCCGAGAAATCAGATGAGCAAAAAATACATAGTGATAGAGAAACAGGTGTCTGCATGCAATGAATCAACCAAGCATTCAAAGCGCAATGCTTCATGTCTCCCCCTGTCATAGTTTCAAAGAGCTTTGACTCAAATATTTGACCCACAGAAATTTCTACATGTTCTTTTTATTACTAAGTGATACCAGCTCTGCATTTAAATTCACAATACCTAACAGTTCTGTTAGATTAATACAATTATTACCATTATCAGGTTTGACTTCATCATGGTCATATGATTAAGCCTTTAGAAAGCTACAAATTAAGCGGAGAACACTGCCAATATTTAATTCTTTCCACTAGGTTGAATCAAAGTTTGGGAGAAATGACATAATAAATGAAAAGTAACAAAGGGCTTGTCACTTTTATTGCTACATGGATCTTAGTCTGGAGAAGACCATAAGAATTTCTGAAAAACAGTTCTATGGAACAGAATAAATTCAGTAAAATATGCTCACTTGTGTATTATAGAGTTATGAAGCCTACTTATAATAGATTTCATGCTTTTATTTTCACATTGAGTTTTCCTTTTAAAAAATAACACCAATCAAGGATATTATACATGGAAAGACTTATTTGTAGATAAAAATATTAAGAAGCCATTTGAGAAAAGAGGTATATCTATATATATTTACATGAAATGACTGTCAAATTATATATTTGGTGGGAGGAAAATGATGGAGAAAATTTTGGCTGGCTGACTCTAACATTTCCCCAAAGATTTTTGCCTCCACTATTCACACCCTTATGTAATTCCCACACCTTGAGCTTGGTGGAAACCGTGACTTTTTTCTAACAAATAGAATATGACAAAGGTGATGGAATATCACTAAAATTTAGGTTACATATGATTGTACCCTCCATCTTTCTAGTAGATTGTCTCCTTGGTTTGCATGCTTTGGTATAGTGAGTAGCCATGTTGGAGATATCCCCATGGGAAGGAATTGAGGGCAGCCTTGGGCCAACAGTCAACTGGGAACTGAAGACCTCAATCCAATGGCCCACAAAGAGAGCTTGTATGTGGAGTCTTTCCAAGATGAGTGGTCAGAAGAGAACCCAGGCTTGTATGACACCTTTAACAAAGCCTTTGAAAAGCCCAGAAACAGAGGACCCAGGTAGGCCATATCTGAGCAACTGACCAGGAAAAACTAAGATACTGAATATGCATTGCTTTAAGCTGCTTATTATGTGATAATTTATTACCCAGCAATAGATAACCAATACATATTTTGATACCTGGAAGTGGGATGCTTCTTTAACAAAATATGGAAGTGTCTTTGCAACCAGACAGTAGTTGAAGGCTAAAAGGCTCTGTAGAAGCATAATAGAAAAAGCCTAAATTCCCTTAGTCAGGCTGTTAGTAGAAATTTGAACATTGAGGACACTGCCTATGAGGACTTAAAAGAAATGAGGGAGGTATTCCTGGAAACTGGAGGAAAGTGGATCCTTATTATGCAGTGGTAGAAAGCTTAGCAAAATTTTTATCTCAGTTATGTGGAAAACAATATTTACACGATAAACTTGGTTATCTAGTTAAGGAAATGTCTGAACAAAGTATTGTATATGCCACCTAGTTCTCTTGTGCTATTTATAGTAAAGTGCAAGAGGAGACACACCAAAAATGAATTGCCAAACAAAAAAGGAAGAACTGATGATCTGCAAAGTCCTCAGCCTCTTCAGATGGCAAAGGATGCTAACATTAAGAAATGATTTCCATGCACTCTCAGAAAAATGTATTCTAGAGGTAAGGCCTAATCTAGAGATAAAGTTGAGTGTGTAACTGGACAAACCTTTGTTAAAACTTCAAAAGAGAAAATATCAGAGTATTAAGTCACACAAAAAAAGTCATTTAGACAGATTAATGGTATGTGTAATAGCTCATCAATCAAACCGTAGGGCATTTGGGACATTTAGAGCATTGTTGCTCAGCCTCAACAGGAGCCCAAGGTAGAAGAGAGCTTATCTAGAAGATATTCGGGGTGTGGCTTTTGTCTAATGGACTGAATCTCAATGAAATTCACAGAAGGCCCAAAAAGTTTTAAGAAACTCTTGTCACCAAAAACACTGACAGTTTTAACTAAAAGAAACAAAGAGAATAGAAAATGAAATGACACTGTTGGTCTACCCTAAATTTCTACTGGCAGTGAGCACACGGAGAAAACTATTCAGGTGCAAACACATGCTACTTTACATGAAAAAAAAGCAGGGAGCCCCAGAGCACAAAACCAAGAGCACAGAACAGAGAGCCAGGAGCTCTCAATCCTAAAACCAGAACAATGAAACAAACTAAGGGAAAACTTGCTTTCTACACTTTGGCCCCTTCTACCCATCTTTGTAAGGGCAATATTTTAACATTATGTTCCTCAAGTATAGACTCAGCTAGTCTAGAATGGATGTGAAAGGATTAAAGAGGAAGGTAGCCTGTGCAGGACTGTCACTTCTCCTAATGGCACAGACAGACATTGTTAAATGTAGAAATGTAGACTTTCACTAGCTGCGTAGCTGCAAAGGTATGTGTTCCATAAGCTGTCTTAACTTTTGGGATATGTCCTAAAGAGGTGGCAAATTGAATAGTCAGAAATTCATTCACTAGTAGTTAATTTTTTTTTCCTTCTAAATTTTCTAGCTAAGGCCATTGGGATTTTGAAAGTTAGTAAATGTAGTAGAGAAATTAACACCTTTGAACAACTCTTGGAAAAAATAAATTCTAAACTAGACACATAAATCTATACAAAACAACAACAAAACCAGTTTCGAAGGGTTACTCCCAACCTTGAACATAATTAAGGACTTTCTAACATTTGCCCAGATCGATTTCAAAATTGTTGTGGATTCTTATTTACCTCCCATTTGCTCTCTTTTGAATAGGAATGTATGTGGCTGCTGTCCTATGTCTCACTCACCACTCTATGCTGGGAAGACAGACAGGAGGTAACTTGTCTCTTTAGTTTCACATGTCAGATCAAGAGAAATTGTGTCCCAAGATTTCTACTTAACAAAGTACACTTGTCTGCACCTGAATCTGATCCTGAAGATGAGATTTTGGATGTGGAGCAAATTCTGTACCAGGTTAGTACTCATAAGGACTTTGGGGATGGGGAGGTTAATGTGTTTGGCATGTAAAAGTGATGTGAATACTTCAGACTCAGGGACCAGACTTTGGTGGGCTTAAGTGATGGCTGTTCATAGACTTTGGAAACCCCTCCCCTTAAGTAACTTGCTTCTAACTAATAGGATACCACAGAGTTGAGGGGTTATAACTTCTCTGATTAGAATTTCATAAGACTTTAACTTCCGTTTGACTGTCAGTCTCTCCCTATTGCCTTCTCAGAGATGTCCATGTGGCAAGAAACTGAGGATGGCCTCTGGAATGCTACCAGTTAAGGACTGAGACTCTTAGTCCCATAGCCCATAAGAAACTAAATCCTGCCAACAGATGTGAGGTTAGAAGCATCCTTCATCATTCAAGCCTTCAGATGAGACCCCAGCCCTGACTGACACATTGACAGTAATCTTGGGGGAAATCTTAACAACAGCAGGTGCAGCTAAGCCATCTTCAAATTCTCGACTCATAGAAAGTGTGAAATAATAAATGTGGGTTGTTTTCAGCTACCAGTTAATTTGTTATATAATAATTGCTAATAAAGATAGTATTTATGTAACTGCATGCTTTAATATGTGTAGAACATTTCTGATATAAACACAATAAATGGAAGAGGGTGAGTATCTTTGAAGAGAGAATAAAACCTTTCTGAAGTGAAGTCATACTTCTCTTTATATATCCTTTGTAGTTTTTGAACTTTTTTCCCCAAATTTTGTGCTACTAAAAATACTAATTATTTTAAAGAAAATATGTCATTTTATGCTTGTCATTTAAAAATTGACTATGAATTCATCTTACACAACACTCACCCTATTAATTCTCTCTATTTAGCAAATGAGACAGCTTGAAATGTAACATGGTGAGTTTTAAGTATAACAAACTTTCAAATCAGAGAGCAATCAAGGTGAGGACATACCTCAGTTCAATCACTAGACAGTAAGGGTGTTAGAGCTAAGAAACCAAATCTCTGATAATTTCTATATAATCCCTTTCTATCAAGAACAGGTATCTGAATGTATCAGGTTCCAATAAAGACATAAGTGGCAGGTTGTAGAACACTTGTGTTCTTGTTATGGCTTAGTACATGGAATGGTGAAAAGCCTTATTTACTTTTTCAACTCATAAACTTTATTAATAATTTTTTATACCAGTAGTAAAATTTTCAAATCTGAGATAAAGCTAACCTGTATAATATTCTTTTCTTCTTACACACATCAAGAATGAAATAGTCTCCTGTAATTTATTTCCTTATAAAAATGCATACTGGATACATAATATGTACCAAGCACCAATGATGAACAAAGGAGTTTCTACTCACAGGAAGCTTGCATTCTAATAAAAGAGAGAGATAAATAAACCTTTGAGAACATTTCAGTGTGGTAAATGTTGTAAAAAGTATGTGTACAGGAAGGCTAATGGAAAAAAAAAAAAAAAAAACAAAACAGAGAGACACCTGAGTCTATGAATGGGGAGACCTGAAAACCTTCCCAGAAGAGCAAATACACAAGATAATGTTTTTTCATCTCCTTCATGACTAATAAAATCTAGAATTTTACTCTTAGCTCTTGTTTGCTGTTTTGCTTTTCTGCCTGATAATCGCATTTTATTTTGAACAACACACAAGCTTGTTGGTGTAGCTATCAGATTATGCCAGTAGCAAGTCCTGAAAAGACTGGACATCTTTGCAAAGTTGGGCGCGTGGGTTGGTGATACTAAGCCATGAAATAGGAGAGAAGAAGCACTAAGGAGTAAAAAGGAGCTATGCCAAAGGATCTAAAAGAATGTCAGAGAGTTGGCATGGGAGGACTTGCAGGAGCAGGAGAGGCACAGCAGGAAATGCTCTCACTGGACTAGAGCAGATGGCAGAAGGGGAAAAAATTACATACATACACACACACACACACACACACACACACACACATACGCACACATACTCACATTAAAAGCTGTAGAGAGCAGCCTGAGAAGATTGAGTAGGCTGACAATTACCATACCATATTATCTATTATTTTTAGTTTGCAGATTCCTATTTATTTCACTCAGGGAGTGCTCCGCAGTATGCCACATATTTTGAAATGCAGGATTTGAGGGAAGAGTGGGTGAGTTCAGGAGAGATCACAGTGACTCAGTGGAAAGTGAGCACAGATGCGATGGCAGACTGCCATCCCATCTTCCTGGGAGTGCACATAGACTGACTAATGACATTTCCTTGGGGGCTCGCAGTTGCTCCAGAGCTCAGCCCCATGGAGCCCGCATTAAGGCACATCAACTGCTTCACAGACTTCCTCCATCTCTGTGCACAAGAACAATCACAGCTGAAATTGTGGCATCTCTGGGCACCCTCACTGAACTCTGTGAGCTTCACTATGAACACAATTATGTCATGATTCTTGCTCTCTAAATGAAAAAAGAAAAATCATCCTTTAAAACAAAACTGTATGCCACAAGATAGGAGGTATTTGCTCCCAGCTGGAAGAAAAATACTTCACAAATCATTAGTTCAACACCCTCCTGTTAGTCCAGCATCGCATACAATGGCTCGTACAGGCTGGTGTAGTAGAAGAGGAAGGCACAGAACTTTATTGTTAAAACACATCACTTAGCCATAACAAGCTAATAAGAGCAGAAATGGTAGATAAGTGAAACCAATGGATGAATTAGGGTTTGGGCAAGTATTTTTGAATTTCAGTCTTATCCTTATATGTACCTTTGGTCCTTCATGTGTTTGAACTAACCTCACCTCAACTACCCCACCTTCCCAAAACATTGAATTAGTTTAGCAAAATTAAAAGCTCTTATGGAAATAATAAACAAAGTGTCAAAAATATGAAAAGTTTAAAGACATTGTCCCCAATCCATTGTCAGGCTTTGATTTCAATGACAGGCAGGGAAAGGTTATGTGATACAGATTGGTTTTGCTTTGTTTTGTTTTCTGTTTTCCTGTTGTCTTAATCTTCTTCATTTTCCTTTGCCAGGAGGTGAGTTATTTTTCTCAAAATCCTTTTCAGTCCAGAATAAGAGCAGAGTGGTGTGAATTAGTGAAACCATTCAAGCTAGACTTTTTCTGTCTGTGAATCCCAAATTATTATAAATCCAAACTAACCATTACAGAAATATTCTTGAGATGATACGCAACAATCTGGAAAATCACTACCTGTTCACAAGGAAGCCAAAGTAGAGGGTGGAATAAAGTAGAAAGGTAAAGGTAGAGTGTGACCACAGTTACAGATAAAATAAATACAAGTGAAATTTATTTATTCATTTATTTCTCAGTCGTGCAAATTTTGCATTTTATTCTACAGTAAGTGTTGCTACTAATAATGGTGATAATTATAACTAAACATTTACTGACTATCTCACTTGTGGGCAATTACAAATTCAGTATTCATTATCTAAATTAAGGCTCAACACCCAAAAAATGAATATCCCAATTAAAAAATGGACAGAAGACATGAATAGACATTTTTCCAAAAAAAGACATACAGACAGCCAACAGACACATGAAAAGATGCTTAACATCATTTATTATTTAGGGAAATATAAATGAAGACCTCAATGAGATATCACCTCACACCTGTCAGAATGCTTAAATCAACAACACAAGGAACAGCAGGTGTTGGTAAGGATGTGGAGAAAGGGAAACCCTCTTGCACTGTTGGTGGGAATGCAAACTGGTGCAGCCACTCTGGAAAATTTAATTAAAAAATTAAAATAGAACTACCCTATTATCTAGCAATTGCTCTGCGAGGTATTTACCCAAAGAGTACAAAAATATTAACACAAAGGGATAGATGTATCCTTTGCGGCATTACTTACAGTGTTTATAGCAGCATTATCTACAATAGCCAAATTTCGGAAACAGCCCAATGTCTATCAGACTGATGAATGGATAAAGGGGATGTGTGTGTGTGTGTGTGTGTGTGTGTGTGTGTGTCAGAATATTACTCAGCCATCAAAAAAAATGAAATCTTGCCATTTACAATGACACGGATGACACTAGATAGTATTATGTGAAGCGAAATAAGCCAGTCAAAGACAAATACCGTATGATTTCACTCACATGTGGAATTTAGCAAACAAAACAAACAAGCAAAGGGGGGAAAGAGAGAGGGAGCCAAAGCAAAAAATAGACTTTTAACTATAGAGAACAAACTGATCGTCATCAGAGGGGAGGTGGGCGGGGGGGATGGGTGAAATAGGTGATGGGGATGAAGGAGGGCACTTGCCATGATGAGCACAAGGTGATGGTTTGAAGTGTTGCATCACTATATTGTACACCAACACTAATATTACACTCCACATTAACTAACTGGATTTTAAACCAAAACTTTAAAAAATAAACCCTTCAAAAACACTTTGAGATGCATGCTATCAATATCCTCATATTACAGATATGGCAAAGATAACATGAGATTCTTAGAACTTCACTACACCTGATGCCTAGTAATTGAAAGATTTAAAATTAAAATTCAATTCCAAAGCTATACTTCTCTGGACTTTAATATGCACACCATAACTTTCTATAAATTTTAAGTGATATTTATATGTCTGTTAAATATGTAAATTTTCTTCTTCACAACTCAGGATTAAATATTATTCTTGTGTATACCTATATATATGAGGCATATTTCTATAAATACATGATATATATATATGATGAACTACACTCCTCTTTAGTAACTAAAAATTCATGCTTTTTTCCCTATGTTCCAATTTTGTGTTAACATTTTTTAGTAAGAGTCTGGTAGAAGTATTCATTTTAACTATTGGTCACAATAGTACCTAAGATGTACCTTACGTGTAGGTCATTATTGTTACACCTGGTCAGGGTGAAGTACAGTGGTGACTGGTACCCTACCATGAATGCCTGCATCATAGATATCCAAAGTACAACAGCAGAGGGAGCAAGGTTATGATGCCAAGAAAGGAAACCAATAATTTGGGCAGAAAAGAAAAAAAGGAAAGCATCAGACCAATATCAAATACTCACTGTCACTGAGTAATGATACTCATTGAACTACGCTATCAGTAGAACACAGTTCTGATCCAGGAGTCAAATGCAACAAAACTTATTACTGAGAAAAATATTGAGTTGCTTGTTTGTCATTACTAGAAGTAAGCACCAAAACTGCACTTCAAATACTTGAGAAAAAATGAGCTCCACAATATTGCTGTGTGAGAAATTAAGCTGTTTCAGTTCAATATATTTCTAACAAAAAGGCAAAATCAATTAGTACTCGGTTCTCAGACTAAAAAAAATCATAATAACCCTCAATACATGGCCTGAAATGTATCACCTACTTCCTTCTGTATCCCTCCCTTAATTCTTTCTGAGAAGGAAAAACAAAATGAAAAAGAGCAAAAAAACCCAAGTGCCCTCACTGGTATGTTTTCAAGGATTTTCAAGTAAAAGTTTAGAACTCTGATGTTTTTATTTTATTTTATTTATTTTATTTTTTAAAGATTTTATTTATTTATTTGGCAGAGAGAAAGAGAGCCGGTGAGAGAAGGAACACAAGCAGGGGGAGTGGGAGAGGAAGAAGCAGGCTCCCAGTGGAGAAGCCTGATGCGGGGCTTGATCCCAGGGATTCAGGATCACGCCTTGAGCTGAAGGCAGACGCTTAATGACTGAGCCATCCAGGCGCCCCTAGAACTCTGATTTGAACACTGATAATGTCCTTGAGGACTCAGACTCGACAGAGAATCTGGGGTGGATTTGGGCTGGGGTGCAAATGAAAGACAAGCCATTGTTGAAACAAGGGT
The DNA here is from genome assembly GCF_023065955.2 of Ursus arctos. Lineage (NCBI taxonomy): Eukaryota > Metazoa > Chordata > Mammalia > Carnivora > Ursidae > Ursus > Ursus arctos. Next base: position 80,562,391 of record NW_026623089.1, on the reverse strand, counting down.
AAGTGACATGCACAGGGCACCTGGGTGGCTCAGTCGGTTGAGCATGATTCTTGATTTCGGCTCAGGTCATGATCTCAGGGTCATGAGATCAAGTCCTGAATGGGGCTCCATGCTCAGTGTGGAGTCTGCGTGTCCCTCTCCCACTCCTCCTCCCCCATACTCCCTCTCCCTCTTTCTCAAATAAATAAGTAAAACCTTTAAAAAAAAAAGAGTAAGTGACATGCATATTTGGAGAAAAATAAAGCCTTATTCACGAGGCAAATTTATTTATTTAATTTTTTAAACAAAGCAATTTTAAAAGACATCTGATAATTCATGTCTAAACTTTGAGTAGTTGCACAGAGACACTAAGTTGTTCAGTCAAGGTCATAATTATAAAGATGCAGCATCTCCGTGCAGATGACGAAGGGAAAAGCCTGTGTGGGACACCTTGGATTATCAGAAGGATTTGAGGAGAAACAAAATCTGGCATAAGAAGTAAGCCTAGCACAGATAAGAACTGGGGCAGTTCTCTTAGTCACACCTCCTGGGGATTTTTCTAACCAATTCCTTCTGAATATATATGTAAATCACCATAAGGAAAACATATATCACAAGTAATGAAATATCTGCAATGATGTTTAAGTAATTATGCTATGCTATGATAATTCTTTGAAATCAAATCTAACAATAGATCTTACAAGGGGAGAAATTTCAGTGAATGTAAATTTACTATTAAGAAAACAATTCGGGGCACCTGGGTGGCACAGCAGTTAAGCATCTGCCTTAGGCTCAGGGCATGATCCCGGCGTTGTGGGATCAAGCCCCACATCAGGCTCCTCCGCTGAGCCTGCTTCTTCCTCTCCCACTCCCCCTGCTTGTGTTCCCTCTCTCGTTGCTTCAATATTAAAAAAGACAAAACCCTCCCCAAAAAAGAAAAGAAAACAATTCATTTCATTATTTCCTATAAAAATGCAAAAAATATATAAACTAATAAAAAAATCATAAACTATTTCCTCAAAAAAAGTTTTATTCAAACGGCCTTCTTTTGGGGTGCCTGGATGGGTCAGTTAGTTAAGCACCTGACTCTTGATTTCAGCTCCGGTCATGATCTCAGGGTTTTGAGATCGAGCCCCTAGTTGGGCTCCATGCTCAGAGGGGAGTCTGCTTAAGATTCTCTTTTTCCCTCTCCTTGTGCTCCTCCTCCTGTTTGTTCTCCCTCCCCCTCTCTCTCTAAAATAAATAAATAAATAAAATCCTAAAAAAATAAATGGCCTCTTTTACTTAAATTATTATTATATTAATTTTAAGATATAGAAACCAAGAATCAACCTTCTCACATAATCAAAAATAATTTGGTTAGTATACTATATCATTTAAGGATGGATGGGTCCCTTCCAAAAACACTCAATAGAAATGCAAATTCATTCAATTAATGGAACACTTACCTAAGATTTGATATGAAAATGAACATTCTGCCAAGACCTCTGATCAAATCCAAACAGTGTCTCAGGAACAGAGGAAGTTTATTTTATTTTATATTTTATTTTATAGTGTTGCTTTGTACTATAGCAAACAAGACAAAGCACCCACTTCCAGCTCTTGGTCAAAAATCTACAAGTAATCTTATTTAACAATTTATGAGCAACTATGTTCTCAAGATATTTTTTGAGCCATATTCAGGTTTCATTTTCTTTTCATACTTGCTCAAACAATGCCCAAACGTTCCTACTTTCTGAAACAATGTTAGAACATCAGAATATGTGTGTTCTTTGGTGTAAGCTGTATTACAAACTTGTGCTGGAATGTTATTTCATGTCAGTGCTATAACGGCTTTCTAAAGTATACCCTTGTACACTATCAGTCTTACAAATGACGAGCCCAGGGATTCTGTCTCTCTCAGGAAAGTAACTTCTCAGAAATATGTTAATAAATAAGTTCATATTTGACAGAAAATTTGTTCTTTTTATTTATACAGAGCTATACATTCTTCAAGATCCATCTTCCTGAAGCATTTCTCATTAAAAATAAAGAAATATATTTGACTTTTAAGAACAGCAAACCAGAGAGAAGATAATTTTTAGTATGTGAAAAATTTTCCTTGGAAATAAAATTCTACAGAGGGAAAGGATCATTTTAGGAGCTATTCTTTTCATATTAATTTTTGAGTTTTGGCTGACCCACCAGAATCTATCAGATAGGAGTTGTAAAATTTAATTCCACATGAACAATCATTTAACCTAAACAAGAAGATACCGAATTATTGGAGCTTCTTTTACTATTAAACAGTCTTATGCAATTCAAATCCATCTCTGAGAATAATTAATACCATTATGTTGGGAATATTATAGAAGATATTTCAAGGTGAAGAAGTCAAAGGATATTTCAAGGTAATAATTCATAGATGCTACGCAACTTTATGATGTTATCTTGTTCACTGACTTTATTTCAGATATGCCTCAGACTCCTGGCATAAGCATATTACTTGCTCTGTCAGCATCACACGTGGTTGTAAAATATGCATTTTCTATTTCTGTGCACTGTGAGGGACTGGAAGTAATAGCACCCCAGTAGCAATGAATGCACCTGGCACACAGGTATTAATTTATAAATGCCATTCACTTAACATAAGCTTGGCTCCTCACAGAAATTATTTCAGCACTAGGACAGGAAATATATGATGACCTGGAACAGATTCTTGTTCCAGAAAGTAAAGGGTTGCTCAAAGAATGACAGGAAAGCCTCATAAGTACACAGACATTCTCCTGAAGAAGCTCCCACTAACCAAGTCTGGGATAATTTCAGTGTAAAAGTAGGTAACTACATGAATGGATTGTATCACCTTGATTAGAATCCACTGAATGAAATAGGAATAGACAAGTCTATACTGAAATAAATAAATGAATAAAAAGAAAGACATGCTCTTCCTTGTAATAGAATGCCAGCTGATGAATGTGGTAATAACAACGTGGTTAGAAAATCGTTTGACACATCCTGGTGAAAACTGATGATGGATCAGACATCTACCTCTTCTCAAATATGCTCCTAAAATATTAAAGTTACTGACATCAGCAATGAGGCAAACCAACCATAGCTCGTTCCTGATAGATGCATTGAGGACACAATCACTTTTGCACTGTGTCTGCGAAAATGTAAAACCTCTATCAAATCCTGTGAAAATCTCAGACAAACTCTAAATCAAGAACATTCTAAAAAAAAAAACAAAACTGACCAGTGGTCTTCACAAATCTCAAGGTCATGCAATAAATACAAGGTGAGACTGAGGAACTCTTCCAGATTAAACTTGAAAGACATGACAACCAAATATAACATGTAACCTGAGATTTTCTGTATTTATTTATTTATTTATTTATTTATTTATGATTTTATTTTTAAGTAATCTCTACACCCGATGTGGGGTTCGAACTCACCACTCCGAAACCAAGAGTTGCACCCTCCAGCGACTGAGCCAGCCAGGGGAGTTTCTGTTTTTATGAGGAAATTTTAAGGATAATTTATGAAATCTCAACAAAAGCTGTAGATTTTATTATATTGTGAATCATTAAATGACCTTATTTGAATTTGAGGTTATGTAAAAGAATGCCCTTATTCCTAGGACACATACATAGCATTTACATGTAAAGGGCAGCATAATGTCCTTAAATCTCAAGTTATTCTCAAATCGTTACAATATATGTAAATTTTATTTTGTACATATATTTTATATGTAGGTGTGTGTATGTGTAGAGAAAACACTATAAAGCAAATATAACTAATATTTTTAAAAAAGAATCCAGAAAATGGTATGTGGGAATTCTTTTCACTACTCTTGCAAATTTTCTGAAATCTAAAATTATTTCAAAAATTGAGACTTACAAAAATATTTTCTATGCTATTTAGCTTTGAGTACTCTGAAGTCATAGAAATTTAGTTAGCATCTACTCTAGAACACACTTCCTATTTCTTTTTCCTCTAGAACCATTCCTTTTTTTTTTAATTTAGGTATAACTGACACATAACACGATATTAGTTTTAGACGTGCTACATAATGACTCAACATTTGTATATATTGCAAAATGACCACCACAAAAAGTCTAGTTAACAGCCATCACCATACGTTACACAAACATTTTTCTTCTTGTGATGAGAACTTTTAAATCTACTCTCACAGCAACTTGTTTTTTTTTTTTAAGATTTTTTTTTTATTTGACAGAGATAGAGACAGCCAGTGAGAGAGGGAACACAAGCAGGGGGAGTGGGAGAGAAAGAAGCAGGCTCCCAGCAGAAGAGCCTGATGTGGGGCTCGATCCCAGAATGCCGGGATCACGCCCTGAGCCGAAGGCAGGCGCTTAACCGCTATGCCACCCAGGCGCCCCTCTCACAGCAACTTGTAAACATGTGAAATGGTGTTATTAACCCTGGCAGTCTGCAGGGCAGTTTTAGCTTGCACAAGGGCTTTCTAAGTTTAGTTAGTTTCATGTAGTTTCATTTCACTTCTGATGTACATACGATGATAAAATAGAATTTGTTTCAGTCATTTAAAAGAGTAAAATTTCAAATGTAAATGCAATTTCCAGTTTCCCTGAAATATAAATTTGGAAAATCAAGGCCCACGATTCCACAAGACAAGAATCAGAGGAGTAACAGTTTCCCCTCTCGATTGTGCTAGTGCTCTCCTACATCACTATTGTGTTACTGATTATGGAATGATGACACTGCCAAATGATCACCTTAAACACAGTTTTTATTATCCAGGAATGGAAGAAATTACTCCTTGGTGGATGTGTTTCCTAATGAATACTGAGGGAATCGAAACGATCTCTCCTCCCTGATCTTGGATCGCCATTACAATTTGTTTTCACCCAAATCTCAAAAATGTCTCTATAGCAGAAAAATAATGGACATGATATGTTCTGATTTGTCAGGTAAAAAAGGTAAATCTTTTAATTTTAATTATCACTTATTTGGTTTTCTAATGAAGTTACCATTTGCGTACACTTACCAAACAGGCTATGTCCTTTGTCGGCTTTTTAATAAAGCATTTGGATCATTTCATTCACTTATTTCCTTTTTCTTTGAATACAAAAGCATCACACAGAGTTTCAGAAAAGTGAAAAATATGAAAGCCAAATGAACTAGATTATGCACAAACATTATTTGCATTTAAAGTGCATGCTTCTAGGTGTTTTTCTATATGCAAATATATATATATAATTATATATATATAAACAGATATATATATATATATATATATATATATATAACATCAATATGTATATAAGAGGCACTAAACATTTTTAGTTTAAGGAATATATAAGTAAAGGACTAATGACACCAAAAGAGATATGATGCAGAAGTGTTTGCAGAAGGAAAGTAAGTAAAGGAGCTAAGGTAGGATCCTTACTCTTATGTAAGGCCTGCCCACGGGGCACAAGGATCCTGGAAACTGCAGGTTGCCCAGCCAGGTGACACCGAGGTAATGTTAGGTAGCAGCACACCTGAATGCTTTAGAGGGCTGGAATCGTGGATCAGAGGCTGGATCTCATTTGCAGTAATGGAACCAATATAACCAGTATAACCAATCCAAGTAGCCAAAGGGATTGCTCCTCCATGTTCAAAAGATCAAGTGGAAGATCAGTCTAGCTCCACAGCAGTCCCAGGAAGATCCGATGAACACCACAGGAATCCTTAGGATCTGTTCTTTTCTCAGCTGCCATGGGGTCACATTAGCTAGATCCTTCCCCAGTACATACCAATACTCTATTAGAGAAGAAAGGGGAAGGAAGAAGAAATCTGGACCACTCACCCTCTAACAGCAAAACAGTTAGCTAGAGAGTCTCTTTAAGTTCAGGAGTCAACGTAAAATGATAAAATTAGGCTATTTTCTAATTTTGTGACTGTTTTTCCTCTCTTCATTGGATGAACTAATCATATCATTAACAGAACATTTTAGAACTAACATGATTTTGTAATGAGTAGTTACACAGATTATCTGTACTAAATTCTCTTTAATATGCATTACTGGATGATCTATGTTAGCCTATCATCAGAGTCATACCCCTCTTCAGAACTTTCCTGAAAATGTGATAGCACATGTGATATTTCTTCTATTTCATAGATTGGTTAATTGACCCTATAACATGAATGACCACTTCATATAAATTAAAATCTTTAAAAAGGGTCTATTTATAAGACCCTCTCTGCATTCCAGTATGGAATCAACTCAAAAGCTCTTGAATTACAATTATAGGCCCTCAGAAAAATGAATCTTATTTGGAACTAAAGCTCTATTCTACAGACATCTGGGTCTTCTCTCTGAGGGGAAGCATTAAGCCTACTTATTATTTATATGAAAGATCTATTCCCAGAAGGAGAAAAGGCACTTTTCCAAAGTTTAAAACAAGTTTTTGGGTTTTAACAACCATAAGCACTTTAATAAAGTCAAGTGTTTAACCAATAAAGTTCGGCTTTGCAATTCTCATAAGTATAATTTTGTCGCAGCTCAGGTTTATTAATATTTTATATTATAAATAGTATTTATCAAGCTCTTTCCTGTCCTTACTTCCACTGGTGGAAGATAGTCCAATTTGGGGAAGTAATGCTCTATGTAACAAGAGCCCCAGGTCAGGAATGCACCTCAGTTCTACACCCATTTATTTAACACAATCAAAGTTTACAGTAGAGTCTAGAGATGCATTTCTACAAAGAACAGGAGCACAATCCTGAACTTCATGAAGATGGTGTCTTAGAAAGACAGACATATATGTTTTTAAAAAATATTTATTTATTTATTTACTTACTTACTTAGACAGAGAGTGTGAGGGGTGAGGGGCTGAGAGGGAAGGAGAATGTCAAGTCAGCTCCATGCTCAGTGTGGAGCCTGACACAGCGTTCAATCCCACGACCCTGAGATCATGACCTGAGCCAAAATCAAGAGTCAGATGCTTAACTGACTGAGCCACCTAGGTACTCCCAGATATATGTTTTTAAATACAGAGTATTCTGTCTATACAGATGGCATATTATATAATGTTTACTAACCTTTTTAATAAGAATAGTGAGAAATACTGGAAAATATGTTTTAAAAATATCTTTGAAGACATAGGAGTGCAGCAGCATAATGGAGAATATAAAGCAATGAAATAAGAAGGAGACACAAGTAGTTGAACTTAGCATAGAGACATCTTTTCTACATGGGGCATCTGCCATTTCCTCAATAGAAGAGAGGGTGGGATACTGAGCTGTGATTGCAGCTGGCTCCAGGAGCTGGAAGGCACAATTTGACATCCAGATCATGCCAAAGGGGTAAACCCTTATTGACCCTCATCCTTTGTGCAGATCATAAAACACTATATCCTAAAACCAAGGTCAGCAAGTCTAGGCACTAAATATTTTAGGCCTTGTGGGTCGTACTGCCTGTAGCAACTACTTAGTTTTTATAGCAGAAATGCAACCATTGACAACATAAATAGATGGACATCACTGTATTTCATAAAACCTTATTTATAAAAGCAAGCACCAGCCATATTTGACCCACAGTCTGTAATTTGCCAACCTCTGCCCTAAAGAAAGCGTGAGCCAGAAACATACTAGACTTAAAGGAAATGAAGCTCAACCTAAATCATATTATTCTTTATAACTGGGTTAAGGTAAGGATGCACTTCTAACGTCCATGGCTACCTTTAAACGTCATGACTTAAGTCATGTCAAATGGAAGATAGTAAGATCCTATAAATTATGATTATCTGCAAATTATCTCTAATCATAATCGACAAAATAAAGTCCCACAAGAAATTAAGATAAATAATAAACAAACAAACAAATGCAATTACATAAAAATCTTAGTTTTTTCTTTTTTTTAGAACTTCATGAATTCAGTCTATAATTTATGTGGAAATTTAAAAGACCAAAAAAGAGAAATGAACTTGAAGAGGAACTACAAAGTGAGAGCAGATTCTCTACTAAGTATTCTTTTGAAAATACAATATTTAAGAATGTCCTATTGAAGCCATGTTAGATAAATAGAACAGAATAAAAAGCCCAGAAACAGATCCATAGATAGAAACACATGATTTATGACTGGGGTGACACTGCAGTGCATGTGTAGATGTCAAAAATGAATTTCAGATGAATTGTAGCACTAAATGTAAATGCAAAGAAAGAACCCCCTCAAATATCATATGTGAGAATATCATGATGTGGAGGAGAGAAATATCTTTTAAAAAGACATAACTATAACTATAGTTAATAATGTTGTGTTGTGCATTTGAAAGTCAATAAGAGAATAGATCTCATCACAAGAAAAAATTTGTAATTATGTGTTATAATGGCTGTTGACTTACTGTAGTGATAATTTGCAATATATACAAATATCAAATCATTATGCTGTATACCTAAAACTAATGTTTTATTTTTTGTATTTCATCAAATTTTCTAATATAATGTTATATATGTTCTATTAAAAAATAGAAGATTGGATAATTTTTTATATCAGTGAAGAACTACTTACACAACTGATTAATTATGCAAAAATAACATTAAGTGTAAAAATAAACACAAAGTAAAATAAACTGTAAATGTGAAATTTAAAAATAATCATACCTATACTATGGTATAGAAAGAAAAGTGGGTAATGAAAATCACTGGGGAGGGAGTGATGAAGAAAGGCATGTTGGGTGGATGCTCTGTCATGTCCTTTGATGTTCTCTTTCTTGAGAATTCTTGGTGGTTGCATGAGTGTTTCTTTTTCGATAACCCTTTTTTTTTTTAAGAAATCTCCACACCCAGGAATACCGAGATGAGGTTAAGATGGAGGAGGAGTAGGGGTCCCCTTTTTCAGCTGGTCCCCTGAGTTGAACTGGATAGGTACCAGACCATCCTGAACACCCACGGAATCAGCCTGAGATGCAGGAAGATGCATCTGGATCTCTATAAATGAACATCTCCAGCACTGAGTATTGAGGTACGACGTGGGGAGCCATGAATCCGTGCGCAGATATTGGAAGATAAACGGAAAGGGGGGAGGGAGCCTCCACGTTCAGGCTCCGGGAAGTGGTAGCCACCTGCACTGGGGCGCGGGCTGACTCGTGGACCGGCACCCGCGAGAGAGCAGACTGAGACCATGAGCCTGGGAATGTGCGCGACCAGACTGAAAACTGGAGCTCCGGAGTGCGCGAGCCACACTGAAACGGAGCTCCAGAGCACGCAGGGGCAGCTGGAGGCTGGAGGTGTTAGAAGCACAAAGGACAGAGATGTGCTGGCCCTGGAAGTGAGGGCTGGGATGCCGGCTGTAGGGCGCACATCCTGGGAGCTGCAGGGTTGAGCAGCACCAACAGAAACAGAGTTAAAGTGGCCAGAAGAGCTCAGTGGAGAGCGGACTGCGATCTCTCTGTTCTGAGACAGAGGCTGGGATTCGGCCACTGCTGCTCTGACTCTCAGAAGAGGCACAGCAAGCTGCCAGGGAAAGCCGCCAGAGAACAAAAGCCTGGAAATACCGGCTCACAGTGTGCCCATCCCCATCCCCCCTCCCAGGGGACACAGAGACTCTACCTAAACAGGGTTGCCTGAGTATCAGCGTGGCAGGCCCCTAACCAGGAAGGCAGGCTGAAAAATCAAGAAGCGCACATCCCTGAGGTCCCTATAAAACAAGCGCACACTGCATGGGTCCTGCTCAATAATTTGGGCTCTGGACAACCCCGCAACCTCTTCTCCTCATAATGAAGAGAAGGAGAAATCCCCCCCAGCAAAGAAAAGACAATGAGTCTGTGGCATCTGCCACAGAACTGATGGATATGGATATAACCAAATTATCAGAAATGGAATTCAGAGTAACAATGGTCAAGATGATGTGTAGAATTGAAAAAAATATTAACGAAAATATTAACAAGAATATTGAATCTCTAAGGGCGGAAATGAGAGTGAATCTGGCAGAAATTAAAAATGCTATGAATCAAATGCAGTCAAAACTAGATGCTCTGATGGCCAGGGTGAATGAGGCAGAAGATGAATCAGTGGATTGGAGGATGGGTTGGTAGAAGAGAAAGCTAAAACAGGAACTTGGCTCAAAAAAATCCAATCACAAGAATGTAGGTTAGGGGAGATTACTGACTCAATGAAACGTTCCAATGTCAGTATCATCGGCATCCCCGAGAGGTTGGAGAAAAACAGAGGTCTAGAAAAGATATTTGAACAAATTGTAGCTGAAAACTTCCCTAATCTAGCAAAGGAAACAAGCATTCGTGTCCAAGAGGCAGAGAGGACCCCTCCCAAGCTCTACCACGACAAACCTACGCCACATCACGTCATAGTGCATTTCGCAAATATTAGATCCAAGGATATATTATTGAAAGTGGCCAGGGCAAAGAAATTTCTCACGTACCAAGGCAAAGTTATCAGAATTATGTCAGACCTGTCTACACAGACCTAGAATGAGAGAAAGGGTTGGGAAGCATTTTTAAAGCTCTTTCAGAGAAAAACATGCAGCCAAGTATCCTTTATCCAGCAGGCTGTCATTCAGAATTGATGGAGAGATAAAGACCTTCCAGAATCGCCAGTCACTGACCAATTTCGTAACCACGAAACCAGCCCTACAGGAGATATTAAGGGAGGTTCTACAAAAGTAAAAAGGCCCCAAGAGTGATACAGAACAGAAAGTTACAATCTATAGAAACAAAGACTTTACAGGCAAAATGACCTCATTAAAATAATATCTCTCAGTAATCACTCTCAATGTGAATGGCCTAAATGCTCCCATAAAGTGCCACAGGGTTGCAGATTGGATAAAAAGGCATGACCCATCCATTTGCTCTCTACAAGAGACACTTTTTTTTTTTTAAGAGACACATTTTTGAACCTAAAGATACATCCAAATTGAAAGTAAAGGGATGGAAAACCATCTTTCATGGCAATGGACCTCAAAAAAAGCTGGGGGTGATTTTCTCATATCAGACAGTTCGGATTTTAAACTAAAGACTATAGTTAGAGACACAGAAGGGCAATATATTATTCTTAAAGGATGTATCCAACAAGTGGATATGACAATTATAAATATATATGCCCCCAACAGGGGAGCAGCAAGATACACAAGCCAACTCTTAACCAGAATAAAGAGACATATAGATAAAAATACATTAATAGTAGGGGACCTCAAAACCCCACTATCATCAATAGATAGATCACCTAAGCAGAAAATTAACAAAGAAACAAGAGCTTTGAATGCCATACTAGACCATATATATATATATATATATACAGAGAGAGAGAGAGAGAACTGCACCCCAGAACCAAAGAATACTCATTCTATTCTAATGCCCATGGAACATTCTCAAGAATAGACCATGTTCTGGGTCACAAAACAGGTCTCAACCGAAAGCAAAAGACTGAAATTATTCCCTGCATATTCTCAGACCACAATGCTTTGAAATTGGAACTCAATCACAAGGAAAAATTTGGAAGAAACTCAAACACTTGTAGACTAAGAACCATCCTGCTCAAGAATGATGCAATAAACCAGGAAATCAAAAAATCAATTTAAACAATTTATGGAAGACCAACGAGAATGAAAACACAATGGTCCAAAACCTATGGGACCGTGCAAAGGCAGACCTAAGGGAAAAATACATAGCCATCCAAACCTCACTCAAAAGAATAGAAAAATCTAAATTGCAGTTTTTATATTCTCACCTCAACAAGCTGGAACAGCAAGAGAGGGACAGGTCTAATCCACGCACAAGAAAGCAGTTGATCAAGATTAGAGCAGAGATCAATGAATTAGAAACCAAGAGCACAGTAGAACAGATCAACAGAGCTAGAAGCTGGTTCTTTGAAAGAATAAATAAAATAGATAAGCCACTGGCAAGACTTATCCAAAAGAATAGAGAAATGATCCAAATTAATAAAATTATGAATGAAAAGGGAGAGGTCACAACCCACACCAATGAAATAGGAAGGATCATTAGAAACTTTTATCAACAGCATTATGCCAATAATTTAAGCAACCGGGAAGAGATGGAGGCCTTCCTGGAAACCTATAAATTACAAAGACTGAAACAGGAAGAAACTGATTTTTTAAACAGGCCAATTAATTTTGAAGAGATTGAAGCAGTGATTAAAAACCTTCCAAAAAACAAAACTCCAGGGCCTGACGGATTCCCTGGGGAATACTACTAAACATTCAAAGAAGAAATAATACCTACTTTCCTAACGCTGTTCCAAAAAATAGAAACAGAAGGAGAACTACCAAACTCATTCTATGAGGCCAATATTACCTCGATCCCCAATCCAGGCAAAGACCCCATGAAAAGGGAGAATTACAGACTGATATCCCTGATGAATATGGATGCCAAAATTCTCAACAAAATTCTAACTAATAGGTTCCAAAAGTACATAAAAAGGATTATCCATCATGACCAAGTGGGATTCATCCCTGGGATGCAAGGGTGCTTCAACATTCGCAAATCTATCAGCGTGATAGATTATATCAACAACAACAACAAAAAAGCCAAGAATCATATGATTCTCTCAATAGATGGAGAAAAAGCATTTGACAAAATACAGCATCCTTTCCTGATTAAAACACTTCAGAGTGTAGGAATAGAGGGCACATTCCTCAATCTCATAAAAACCATCTATGAAAAGACTACAGCAAATATTATTCTCAATGGGGAAAAGCTGGAAGCATTTCCCTTAAGATCAGGAACAAGACAAGGATGCCCACTCTCGCCACTATTATTCAACATGGTACTAGAAGTCCTTGCAACAGCAATCAGACAACAAAAAGGGATAAAAGATATCCAAATCAGCAAAGAAGTCAAACTGTCTCTCTTCGCAGATGACATGATACTCTATATGGAAAACCCAAAAGAAGCCACTTCCAAACTACAAAAACTTATAGAACAATTCAGTAATGTGGCAGGATACAAAATCAATGCTCAGAAATCAGTTGCATTTCTATACACGAGCAATGAGACTGAAGAAAGAGAACTTAGGGAATCCATTCCATTTACAATAGCACCAAAAATCATACTATATCTTGGAATTAACTTAACCAGAGATGTAAAGGATCTATATTCTAGAAACTACAAATCACTCTTGAAAGACATTGAAGAAGACACGAAAAGATGGAAAAATACTCCATGCTCATGGATCGGAAGAATTAACATAGTTAAAATGTCCATGCTACCCAGAGCAATCTACACTTTCAATGCTATCCCGATCAAAATACCGATGACATTTTTCAAAGAACTGGAACAAACAACCCTTAAATTTGTGTGGAACCAGAAAAAGCCCTGAATCACCAAGGAATTGTTGAAAAGGAAAAACAAAGCTGGGGGCATCACAATGCCGGATGTCGAGCTGTACTACAAAGCTGTGATCACAAAGACAGCATGGTACTGGCACAAAAACAGACACATAGACCAATGGAACAGAATAGAGAACCCAGAAATGGACCCTCGGCTCTTTGGGCAACTAATCTTTGATAAAGCAGGATAAAACATCCAGTGGAAAAAAGACAGTCTCTTCAATAAATGGTGCTGGGAAAATTGGACAGCTACATGCAAAAGAATGAAACTTGACCACTCTCTCACACCATACACAAAGATAAACTCCAAATGGATGAAAGACCTCAATGTGAGATAGGAATCCATCAAAATCCTAGAGGAGAACATAGGCAGCAACCTCTACGACATTGGCCAAAGCAAACTTTTTCATGACACATCTCCAAAGGCAAGAAAAACAAAAGATAACATGAACTTGTGGGACTTCATCAAGATAAAAAGCTTCTGCACAGCCAAGGAAACAGTCAAAAAAACTAAGAGGCAGTCCACAGAATGGGAGAATATATTTGCAAATGATACTACAGATCAAAGACTAGTATCCAAGATCTACAAAGAACTTCTCAAACTCAATACACGAGAAACAAATAAACAAATCATAAAATAGGCAGAAGATATGAACAGATACTTTTCCAATGAAGACATACAAATGGCTAACAGACAGATGAAAAAATGTTCAAAATCATTAGCCATCAGGGAAATTCAAATCAAAACCACACTGAGATACCACCTTACGCCAGTTAGAATGACAAAAATTGACAAGGCAAGATACAACAATTGTTGGAGAGGATGTGGAGAAAGGGGATCCCTCCTACATTGTTGGTGGGAATGCAAGCTGGTACAGCCACTCTGGAAAACAGTGTGGAGGTCCCTTAAAAAAGTTAAAAATTGAGCTACTCTATGACCCAGCAATTTCACTACTGGGTATTTACCCCAAAGATACAGATGTAGTGAAGAGAAGGGCCATATACACCCCAATGTTCATAGCAGCAATGTCCACAATAGCTAAATCATGGAAGGAGCCGAGATGCCCTTCAACAGATTACTGGATTAAGAAGTTGTGGTCCATATATACAATGGAATATTACTCAACTATCAGAAAGAACGAGTTCTCAACATTTGCTGCAACATGGACGGCACTGGAGAAGATAATGCTAAGTGAAATAGTGAAGCAGAGAAAGACAATTATCATATGGTTTCACTCATCTATGGAACATAAGAAGTAGGAAGATTGGTAGGAGAAGAAAGGGATAAAGAAAAGGGGGGTAATCAGAAGGGGGAATGAAGCATGAGAGACTATGGACTCTGAGAAACAAACTGAGGGCTTCAGAGGGGAGGAGGGTGGGGGAATGGGATAGGCTGGTAATAGGTAGTAAGGAGGGCATGTATTGCATGGTTCACTGGGTGTTATACACAACTATTGAATCATGGAACTTTAAGACAAAAACCAGGGATGTACTGTATGGTGACTAACATAATATAATAAAAAAAATATTAGTATAAAAAGAAAAAAGAAATCTCCACACCCAGTGTGGAGCCTGATGTGGGGCTTGAACTTATGACCATGAGATCACTACCTGTGCTGAGATCGAGTTGGACACTTAACCAACTGGGCCACCCAGGCACCCCACTTTTTTATAATTTTTTAACTGTGCATTAAGTTCTATTTCTTTTTGTTATGTGTGCTACAATGCAATAAAAGTTTAAATTTAATTATATGCATCATCCAATGATTCAGCAACTACAGTAATAAATCTATGTAGTTCTATGAAGTTCTATGACAGGCACAAAAATATTAGCATCTAAAACAAGAGACACTTACCTAATCCAAAGGGCAGAGGAGGCTGATTCCCTAAAGATTAACAAGATTAGAGAGGTTGAGTAGAAAGAGAGGGCAAGGGTGTAATTTAGAGACATGGTAATAAGAAGCATGACAAGTTGACTTACTTGCAGGGACACAGCTGAGGCATAAATTAGATAGACCCATCCACCAAGTGCTTGAGAAAGTCAGGGGCCAGATAATGCAAAATATTACAGAACATGGTCAAGTTATTTTTAGAAACCATATTTTAAGTTGAAAATCGGTGAGTTTTTACATTATCAGGTTTGCATCTTGAAAGATGATTGGCTGCTGTGTGTGAGCCATTAAAGTAAGGTGAGAATGCTGGTGGGAAGACCCACAGAGGCTATCCTGACCATCCAAAGACAGTGATGATCACTTTTGCTGGTGTGATGGCTGTGAACTTGGCAAGTATTAAGTTCTCTGAAATTAAGATGTACTTTAAAATTTAAGGTGTGCCATAGTTAGTTAGCAGGGTTTTTTTCTTTTTAATTTTAATCTCTTTTAAGGATACATATAATATTTGTGCTTCTTACATGAGGACATCTTATATTCAATGAAAATAACATTTCAGGGGTCATGGACCAGAACTTCAGATTAGATTGGATAGGAAAGATGATGGCAAGCCAGTTATCACAGATTCATCCCAGCCATGGGCAATTGTGACAATGGGGTGGCAGTTTTTGAGTGTGGAAAATTGAGGAGAAAAGCTTAAATAAAAAGTTAATTGGGGATCAGAAGTTACGTTTTGGATGTGCTATGTTTGAGATGCCAGTGCTTCACAAGAGGATGATACCACAGAATCCACTGAGACCCAATAGAACTCAAGAGAATGATCCACTTTACTATCTAAAAAAATTTAACTCTCTGGGCAACAATGAAGGCCTATCTGAGGTAACAATCTAGTTACATATTTGATATTTTGTTGAGGAATTCTCATAATCTGAATGCTGAAAGATATATTTTTATAAATCAATATCTCAGTATATACTAATATATGTTGTGGCATGGTATACAATCATTCCATGTGACCAGAAGTTCCATTTTGATACTTACTGATTGAATCTGTATTATTTTGGTGTTTATCATTTAATAGAGATTTTGAAAATTATTTATAAATTTCTAAATTGTTGCAACTCGAATTATATACCTAATCCTATTTCAGACTTTCTTTTTTGTCCAATGATATTGTTTGTTCTTGTCAATAACACAAATGTTGATAGTTTGGAGTTTGTAATTTTTTGCACTTTCTGTTTTAAAGATTTTATTTTTAAGTAATCTCTACACTCAACATGGGGCTTGAACTCACAACCTTAAGATCAAGAGTTGCATGTTCTACCAACTGAGCCAGCCAGGCGCCCCCTTTCTTGCACTTTTATATTGGCTAATATTGTTCTAATTTTCTTCCCATGTCTATTTTTTTTTAATTTTATTTAAAATTTTTTCTAGCTTTATTGAAGTATAATTGAAAATTAAAAATTGTATATATACATAAGTCACACAATGTGATTTTTTAAGCTGTGAAATGTGATGATTTAATATACATATTTACATCATAAATTAGCACATCCATCACCTCATACACATACCATTTCTTTGTGTGGTGAAACCACTTAAGATCAACTCTTTCAGCCAATTTCAAGTATGTAATACAGTATTATTAACCATAATCAACATTTTGTATATTAGTTCCCCAGAACTTATTTATCTTTGTAAAAGTTTATACTCTGACCAACATCTTCCCATTTCCTCCACCCCTCAGCCCCTGGTAACCACCACTCTACTTTTAAAAGTCCCTATTATAGTAGTCTTTTTATCACACAGCATAGTATATATTTTTTTCACAGGGTCCTACACACTTCTTGTTGACTTTTTTCTAGAAAATTTGAAATCTTTCTTGCTATCAAGGTCAAACATTTTTATTTTTGTCCTTTAAATTTATTTCTATAGGAATGTAGCTATTTATCAAATATGAGTTAAGAAGGAAATTCCTGAAATTTTATAATAAGATTTTAATAACTGTATAAAATGAATCTAAAATGATTTTCTGTGTTTATAAAATAGTTTATAAAAACCTGTTTCTGTTCTTTAAAATTGTGATGAATTTACCTACAATGTTTCTGGTTTGGATTCTGGAACTACTTATTAAGGTTATTCCTTAAAAACTTCTTGAATTTGTGTCAGATTCCAAGATTTGATTCTTCTGAGATTCTTGAATAAGTTTTAATGATACATCTTCCTCTAGAGTAGTAAAGCCCATACTTTGTTCTATAGTCAGCTGTTGAACTGGATGCATACTAATCACCTGGAAAACTCACAAAAAGTGCAGATTATCTGGGGCACCTGGGTGACTCAGTCGATTAAGCACCAGACTCTTGATTTCAGCTCAGGTCGTGATCTCAAGGTTGTGAGGTGAAGCCCCACATAGGGCTCCAGACTCAGTGTGGAATCTACTTGAGATTCTCTCTCTCCCTCTGCCCCCTCCCTGCTTGCTCTCTCTTTCTCAAATAAATAAATACATCTTTTAAAAAAATTACTGCATAGTTTGTCATGCATTAATCATTATTACGATGTGATACTATAAGTAAGGTGCTCCTAGGATGTACTTTTAGGGGCTCTAGGAAGATAAGCCAGGGGGCATGGTATAGAGGATAACTATAATAACTCACTCACCTATAGTCACTGCAAAAAAGTACTATGATGGGAAGCAATCTTTACTCTTTGGAAATATTTGGGAAAAATTCTTAGATGTCTTAACATATCTTAACATCACACACACACACACACACACACACACGTATACACAATATAACATAGATAGAGACATATAAATGTTAATAGACATACCTGTGCTTAGATACACTTCAGTGATAAAGTCACTAGCCCAACAGACATGGTTTTCTTTTTTCCACCATGAGCATAGCAACTCTTTATTTAGAACCTGATTTTAACTGGAGAACAGTTTATTTTTATTCTGGAAATCAAACAAGGAAATTCTAGAATAGTATTAGAAAGCCAACAACTTCAGGAAAATGAATCCAAATTGTCTGGTATGTGTGATTTTGCCTTCAAATCCTAATTTCCTCAGGCTTTTCTAAGAAATTGCATTACTTCCTTTAATCAATGATTTTAACTTAGAAAGGAAAATCAATACAAATTTAACCAATTAAAGTCAAATTAATTTACCTTCAGTTGCTGGTATATTTTAGTGGTTTATGTTTGGATGACCAAGTTTTCCATACGGTCATTTAAATATTCCAGTTTAGAATACAAAATTATTTAAAAAGCATTTAAAAAAACAAAATGTAAAATATTACATAAATAACTCATGTTTAATTTTCCTTGAAGAGTAAAAGATAATTTGGTTTTAGAACTTAGAAAAGTACTCCCAAGACATTTCAAGCCTTTTGGGTTTTTTTTACTGTGTCTCCCTGTCAGTTTTAACATAATCATTTTTAGTTGTCTTTGCCCTGTTGGATTGCTTTCCACGTCAGCTGACCCTAGCCTGAGTCTTTTAAGAACAAAAGCTTCAGAAAGTTCTGTGAATTGCATTTAGGTCAGAAATTAGGATTTCACTGTGGAAAGTATTTACATTTTTGTTTGAGCGAGACCTTATAGGAAACTTTTACTGAAGAGTTTAGCAGGGTAGTAACTCAAATTTGAGCTCTGTAAACTCAATGTTTTAGCTCTGACAGTAGCCAACTTTTCCCCATAAGGATTTATATCTTAAAGTGAGGAGTACTAAATGACATAGAGCAAAAAATGATATAAAGACAAATGCAATTTTAAAATCTGACTAGGCATAATGGTCTTATTCCCCACTTTTTTGCTGGGTCAAAACACTGAGATACTACCAGCTGTTACTTATTTCAGTTACTTAAAGCATGGGACTGATGAAGCCAAGGTGAAAGTATTTTTGGGATCCAGTTATTTTTCTACTTTGCTATAGTCTCCAATCTCAGCTGCCTACAGAGAAAATAGAATATTTAGTCATAAGGGACAGAGTGTTGTACAATTGCTCAAATATATTCTCTTTCCATCTATAAAAAAAGTAATCTTCCATGACTTATAAAAGCTGGGAGCATCACCTTTATTGAGAAGCACCATGCTACAATGGAAGGGGTCATTATTTCAGAGTCTAAAGACATTTGTTTGAGCACTAATGCTATCTCTAAACTAGCTGAGTTCCCTAGGATACATGCAATTTGAGCCTATCTTTTATCATCTGAAAAATAGAGTGTTAGTCATGGTTCTTCAGAGAAACAGGAATATATATATCATTTATAAATAGGGAGATATAGATATATAGATAAATAGGTGGATAGATAGATAGGTAGATAGATAGACAGACAGACATACCCATAGATACATAAAGAGATTTATTATAAGGAATTAGTTCATGTGCTCATGGAGGCTGAGAAGTCCCATGATCTATATCACCTGCAAATTGGAGACACAGGAAAGTTAGTAGTATATTTCTAGTCCAAGTCTGAAGACCTGAAAACCAGGAGCACCTATGTTGTAAGTAACTATCCAAGGGTACAACAATACCAATGCTCCAGCTCAGGCACTCAAGCAGAAAGACAGATTTCTACTTTCCCCCATCTATTTGTTTTACTCAGTCCCTCAGTGGATTGAAAGATGCCCATGCACAGTGGGGGACAGTCTGCTTAAACTCAGTCTACAGATTCAAATGTTAATCTCTTTCAGAAACACACTCACAGAGACACACAGAAATAATACCTAACCATATATCTGAGCAACCTATGACCAAGTCAAGTTCACCTATAAAATTAACCATCACAAACAGGGTTTGATAAAAATTGTAATAAGGGCCATTTTGTTTTTTTCAAGAGTAAGTCAAATGAGATAACATATGTAATTTTATTTCTGTATGTTAAATTTTATAAAAAGGTTACTTTTATTAAAGTATGCAAGTATTCCATAAGATGGTTTCTTTATGGCAGGTTCTAAGCCTGAGGCATGATGTCAATGTAACCACCCAGGGAATGTGATGATTTCTGCTATTCTGCTAAAATATTCCATGTAGGTGAATGAATTATGCTAGATATAATTATAGCAACTCATTATTTTCTGTTAACTAAATATAGATTCTGAAGTTTAATTGATATTTTGATAGATGTGTGGGAGAAAGGGTGATATGTTTAAGAAGCTTTGATTCATATCTCTTTATTTAATTGAGTACTATTGCATTATCAGTACACATTATCATGAAATATCATCATCTTCTTTTAGAATATACTTTTCATTTTACTTCATGGTTATAGCACATGTATTTATCCAGGTAATTTTTTCCCCTGAAGAACTAAGAAAGCATTTATGAAAATATTTAAAATATTTAGTTACAAGGGGAAATACAAATCAATATTTTCTGTGATATGTGCAAAAAATTATGTGAAAGTGGTCTGAATCCTACTATGTAATGCTTTGAAACAGAACGTAGTAAAATATGAGATGATTTCAAAAATAGAAAAATATAATGGAAGAAAATGACATACAATAAATATAGAGTAAAATCAATAGTGCCAAAATTTAGATCAATGATGAAGAGAACGGCATTGAAAAAAATCTCATACACAGAGAGGAAAGTAAGAAAGAGGTGGAAGCCATTATGGAGAAGACATTACTGAAGAATTATAGCCAGTGAAAGGCTAACATATAGATACAAGTTTTCCTGAAGAAGAGGGAAGACCAAATTCACAATATATTTATACTAGAAATATAAATCTTCCTGAACTATAAGTTTGAAGGAGTCCATTGTATAAAATTAATCATCAACAGGTAGCACCTAGATTATAACTTAATAATTAATAAAGTATTTGGTTTCAAAGGCTAATAGAATTAGTGAGGTATAGAGAAAATCTGTTAAATGTGGAAGTTAAAAATAATAAAAGTATTTTCAGATTTCTTTACAAGAGTAGATGCTAGTAGACCTATTCTAAGTCAAACAGATATGACCGGGATAGACATATGGTATAGTAATATATGTATGTAAAAACGTCTCCCAGTAGAAAGTGGGGTGTTCATCAGAAAGATCAGAGTAATGAAGAAGGGCTCAATTATCCCTAAAATAAATCTAAAAATTTAAGATAAATCCAGTTATAATATCAATTTAATTTTGATGAACCTTAAAAATACAGATTAAATTTATGCAAAAGAATAAACAAAAGACAGGAAATTTCTGAAAGTTCAGCTTAAATAATAGGGGATAAGCTCTATTGCTTATTTAAAGTAGAAAACAAATCTAAAGAGTATGTTTTTGGCTCATAATAGGAAAATAGATCAATAAAGTCAAGAAGCAGATTCAAGAATATAGAAATTTTATTCTATAGTAAGTCATCATTTTAGATTAAAAGGAATTGATAACTTGGTCAATATATTTAATTAATAGTGTTCAGTTATGCTATTTTATAAAATACATCTCCAACACCAAAATAATATCCAGATAGACTGATTATTTATATGTAAAATATGAAGACATAGAAGTAGAAGTAAATATATGCAGATTTTTAAATATTATGATAAAAAGGTCTTCTTGAGCATGATTAAAAAGCTAGAAATGAATAAATAAATTCATGGTGTAAAACCCCATGAATAAAACTGAAAGACGAGCTCCTGGTAAAAAGCATTTGTTACATATGTCACAGATAAAAGCTAATAAGTAAATATATGCAGATTTTTAAATATTATGATAAAAAGGTCTTCTTGAGCATGATTAAAAAGCTAGAAATGAATAAATAAATTCATGGTGTAAAACCCCATGAATAAAACTGAAAGACGAGCTCCTGGTAAAAAGCATTTGTTACATATGTCACAGATAAAAGCTAATAACCCTCATAAATCAAGAGATCATACGAATTTGTAAGGAAAGAACAAGTATCCTGTAGAAAAATAGGCAATTAGATAGATCTATCACAAAAGAATAATACAAGTGGTCAATAAACATAAAAAGGTATTTCCATAAACATGCATTGCAATGAATATAAAGAAGGAGGTCATATTTTCAGCCTTCATGTTAGTATAAAATAAACAATCTTAATGTATAAAGCTGGAATAGGTGTATATACATGAGCAAAGTATAACGTATTGACAAAGTTATCTTAGAGGGCCAACATTTCATGTTGTTTCTTTTTCCTTTCGGCTTACTTTATTATCTCTTTGTTTCTTAGATTTGTGTCCATTTAATAAAAATTAAAGGCCTTACTTCAAGTTTTCTATGTAATGGGAATTGTAAAATATTGAATATTAACCAGCAAGTTTTCCAAGAAGACTTGAAAGAATATTTGACATTTGTGATCTGGTATTTCCTATCCTGTCCTACTGTTAACTGAGGGTACTTGATTACACTCTTTACAACCTTTCATGACAATTTGCTTTATCTAATTTCCGTTTGCCCCCTCTTAACTAAGACAGTGTTATAATCACACTTAGAAATACTCTGCAAGCTTTGGAAATAATATAAGAAAAGTAGTATTGTCCCATTTCATCACAGGTCAGTGACAAGCTGTTTTGAGTGATTTATAGCCTAGATGATTCTGAAAGGCTCCCAATGATGTGCTAAGTGGCAGAGTTGCCCTCGGGGGTTAAAACATGAAAGTGGGTAGACTGTGTGTAGCATGTCAGAGGCATGCTTACTCTACCTGTTACATCATGGTCAAGTTTTACTTAGAAGGACAAATGGTAAGAAAAGAATATTAGCAGTTCCTACTGGATTATTTTCACATACACGATTCCCACCAAATCACAACATAAATTTATTGCCTAACTTTGATTCCCTTAAGACTGAACATTGTAGGGAGCACCTGGGAGGCTCAGTCGGTTAAGCTTCATGAGGGATTGAGCCCCAAGTTGGGTTCTCTGATTGGCCAGAGATCCTATTTCTCCCTCTCCCTCTGCTGCTCCCCCTGCATGTGCTCTCACACGTGATCTCTCTGTGTCAAATAAATAAATAAAATCTTTAAAAAAAAGAGAGAGAGACTGAACATTGTAAAAATCTGTAGATTGTTTATCATTTTTCTATATTCAAATACTGCTAAGTACTTTAAGTTACAACTTATGAAAAACATATTTAAAAAATGTAGATTATCGTTCCCTTCAGAGATCTTCAATCTTTTGTTTCTTTAGCAAAATTTGTCTCAAAGAGAGATTTGCCATACAATCCCATCTCTTCTCCAGAAACCCACAAGTTTCTCAGAAGAACTCATACCAGCTCTCAATGATGTGAATACAATCTATTGAGTCATAGGATGTTCTGGTCCTTACCTCCACATATTTTGGTGCCAGCTCTTTTTTTGGCTACGTCAGTGTTACCTTGTATTTCTCAAAAGAGCCAGTCAACACAAAGTGAGTCTCTGTGAACTACATTTTAGACTGATTCAATTCATCATGTAAAACTTATAATATTAAAATTTAATTATTGTTACTGAAAATAATTACATATGGATATAACTTATTGAAATTCTTGGTCTCATCATTAAAAATCTACAAATCTAGGGGCCCCTGAGAGGCTCAGTTGGTTACTGGTCTGGCTTCAGCTCAGATCATGATCCCAGGGTCCTGGGTTCTGCTTTTGCCCCTCCCCACTGACTCATGCTCTCTCTCTCTCTCTCTCTCTCTCTCTCAAATAAATAAATTTAAAAAAAACTTTTAAAAAATTATAAATCTAAGTACTTAAGTGGAGATGTTAATAAAATGATGGATTAAAGTTAAATATCTATTTCTCAAAAAAAATTAACTGATATAATTCGCTGGCTCAATCACCAGATCTCTCAAGCCCTAAGAGCGGTCGGATTGAGGTGAAGCTTTCTACTCCCATTCAAAAATCACAGATTATTTGGTAAGAAAAATGGCTGCCTGAAGATGTCCACACCTTAATCTCTGGAATCTGTAAATTGTTTCATTACAGTGCAAGAGGGGATTTGTAAATGTAATTAAGTATGTGGATCTTAAAATTGAGAGATCATCCTGGATTATTCAAGTGGGCCAAATCTAATCGCATGACCTCTTCAAAGCAGAGAACTTTCTCTAGCTGCAAACAAGATATATGTGACAGAAGGGAAGTCAGAGAGTTTCAAAGTGTGAGAGGAACTTGAACCACCATTGTAGGAGATATGGAAATTTTAAGAAGGAATATGGGCATCCTCCATAAGCAAAGCCTGGCTGACAGCCAGCAAGGAAATTGGACCTACAACTGCCAGAACCTGAGTTTGGCCAACACCCACAATGAGCTTGCAAATGAATTCTTCCCCAGCGCCTTCAGTAAGGAATGCCTGACAGCACCTCCATTTCAGCCTTCAGAGACCCTAAGCAGAGGACCCAGTCCAACCCACCAAGTCTCTTGACTTATATAAACTGTGAGATAATAAATGTGTTGTTTTAAGCCACTAAACCTGTGGTAATATGGCACCAACAGAAAAAAAATGCAAATTATCAAAAGAACATTCCATCCTGGCAAACAGATTTTTGTGCATTTGATCTAAAGCCACACGTTTTGTCCTATTCTATTTTCACTGCAAAATCAGAAACGACTATTTACAATCTCATCTTGCTTTCTAAGAGATTTGTTTTTAAATATGTCCGTTAGAATTCACTGATAAAGTGCGTTTGAATTTTTCAAGCAAGCTTTCATCCCACAGTTTCTGTCTTACACAAATATCTCATATGTCTTACCTTTCATCAAAATATAAACCTTAACTTATTTATCTAGGGGATACTATCAATAAAAATCATTTCTGAATTTGGTAAGTGTTCTTCCCTATTGAACAAAGAGAGTATGTGAGAAAAAGGTGTGACTTCAATGGTTGTAGAATACTTGATGCAGGTCAGGGGACTCTATTATGAAAAATATACACTACTTAATTAAAAACATTCTGGGGCGCCTGGGTAGCTCAGTCAGTTAAGCGTCTGACTCTTCATTTTGGCTCAGGTCATGATCTCAGGGTCATGATATCGAGCCATGAGTTGCGCTCAGCGCTCAGTGGGGAGTCTGCTTGGGATTCTCTTCCTCAGCCCCCCCTCCTGCTTGTGCTCTCTCTTTAAATAAATAAACAAAATATTTTTTAAAAAAGAACATTCTTTCAGATTTGTATTCATTTTGGATATGTTTGTGTTTTTATTACTAATCTCAGAAACATAGTATAAATTAAATATATATGCACAACTACAAAAACAATGTTACCTAAGTAAACTATACAATGTGACATATTGATCTATCCACTGGAAATGATTTATTGACCATTTATGACATGGTCAACACTCTGCTAGGCACTGTCAAAGGGATATAAGACATTATTTCTGGAGGCAGAATCATAGTCAGGGAAAACAAATTCCTACTTAGAAGGACAAACATATGAGTGATTTATTTTATTTATGTGTTGAATGATTAACCAGGTACTTAAGTCCTTTATTCAGCAAACATTTATCACATCCTTACTGTATGCTAGGCATTGTATAAACAATAGGGTGACCACAAGCACGAAGACCAAGTCTGTGCTCTCAAGAATCTAGCCAGGGAGTCAGGTATTAATGAGAGGACTGCATGAGAGAGAAATAAATCAACAGACCTACATACAGCATCACATAGGAGGTCTGGGGGTATCAGGGAATCAGGGGTCAAGAAGAGTTTTCTATAAGAGAA
This sequence comes from Ursus arctos, assembly GCF_023065955.2. NCBI lineage: Eukaryota > Metazoa > Chordata > Mammalia > Carnivora > Ursidae > Ursus > Ursus arctos. Next base: position 80,536,581 of record NW_026623089.1, on the reverse strand, counting down.
ATGTCTGGAAGGAGTCCTGAAGGATGAGCTGAACTATTTCTCTTAAGAGATCAGGGCATTCAAACCAAAAAGAGTTATTGCATTGAAAGGACCAGAGGCAAAAAGAAAATGAAACATTTGTGGTAGCCGGTACATGTTTTAGTGAGGAAAAACACATCTATGAGTGGGGATGGGAGAGACGACAAAGGGCTGAATCCCAAAGGGCCCCTATGGCATTCTAAGCAGGACAGACTTTATCATAAAGGTGACAGGAAGCATATTAAAGAGGTTGCAGTAAGACACCACATGGGCAGATTTGCATTTTAGAAGGTTCATCCTGGTGGCAGAGGAAAAAAATAGTTGGAGAGTGGCAAGATTTTTCAGAGGGAGATATGATTGGACATTGTATAGAAATCAGATAGCAGTGGTGTTATAAAATTATTGTGAAATGTTAAGTACATGGCATGCTGTCTGACAAATCCTATTAAATGAGGAAAAATAGATTGCTCTTTGATATTCAAATTATGAAAGTAACATAGGGGAAGAATTTGGTCAATACCCACTAGTTTGAATAATAACTTGAGTGTGACAAAATAATCACTCCTGAGTCCTGAGTCTGCCAATACGATGTAACATTAGGCAGCCTGCCCTTACTAGCATGTTCAGCTTTCTTATGATATGAGTTCATTTTTATAAATAATGTTATGAATACCCTAAAGGGAAAAAATAAATAAGAAAAGAAGATATCCAAAGAGCACAAGGGGGGAAAAAGGCATAAGTATTTTCTCATTGTGAATTTATTAATAGTCCATCCACTCTAGTTCTCCCTTCTGTCTAACCAAGTCAATTTAAAATATGCACCTGTGAGGTGCCCCCTCTGTTTTGCAGCTGGAGATTTCTGGTATAAATTGGAAAGTTAGGTATGAAACTTAAAAGCTGATGACTGGGACATGAATTTTGGAGCGATCATTGTATAGCTGAAACCAAAGGAGTGAGTAAAGTAACCCAGTGGAGAAAAAGGATCAATTGAGGGAGGTGAATCATTTGAGAGGAGAGGGAGAATCAGGGAGTATAAATAGTAAGACTGCTGTAAAGAGTAGAATAAACAGGAAGTACAGGTTAGGTGAAAGTGATCAGGAATTAACCAAAGCATTAGGTTTGGTTTGAGGTATGTATTCCTTGTAGAGTAGACAGGGTTTAATTCAGAGTAAATATCAGAATTTAAGCATCATCAATATTTGTTCTGGAAGAATACTGGACAGAGGAGTGACATAATTAAAACAATGTTGCAGATTTGAGAAAAAGAATGGCTTGTTCTTACTGTAATATGTCAATGGTCATAAGGACTTGGACATAAGTAACAGTAGCAAAACATTTCTAAAGAAAGAAATAACACAATTCTTAAACTAATTTCACCTCCTGTTTAATTTCCACTTTCTCATATTTTGCTTCTTTTGCTTCAGGGGGAAAGAAGGAAACTAACATTTTTGAGTGTCCCTACATGCTAACATTTGCTCTAACCTAACACTGAGACCTAATTTAACCCACATGACAGCCTAGGAGGAGAATGGCACTGCCAATTTCACAGAACAAAAACTCCATTTCAGTGATTTTAAATTGCTTGGGTCATCAAACCAATTAAGTGACAAAACTTGCATCCAATCCAAGCGAACCCAATTCCCAAGCTCAGACTCTTACCACTATACCTGCTCCCTCTTGCTCAGCTGCTCTGTCTCCCACAAAATGTATCTGGAATTGTCATCACCTCTCTCTTCCATCTCTTCCAATCTCTCTACCTTCCTAAGGTTTACCTGAAGTACTACTTTGTTTGGGAATTCCTGCTGATGACTTTATGTCAAAAGTATTTTTCCATTCCCAGAATTCATATAGAATATTTTTCAAAGTGTTTTCTGAGAACATTTGTTCCCCAAAACTCTACAAAATTGGGTTCTATAATCAAATAAGCTAGAAATCCTGCAACTTAGATCTATTCAGGGAGCAGCCTAGTATTTTTTAAATCTTTTTTAATACAAAAAGAGTACTTTCCAGGCATTCCTATGGTTATATAATATCAACCCAATTCAACTGCTCAAATGTTATTTTACCAATGTTCTGGTAAGTCATATTATGAAATAAATTGTAATCTTGAATGTCATGACCAGAGATTACTTTGCATGTTTAATTATGTGAGAAGTAATTGAAATGTTAATTGATTAATTTGTGGGGGGAAATAAATAAATATAGACTATTCTTTTTGTCTAAAACAGTAAGAAAAGAATTCTGGAAATTTAGAAGGTGGGAGGGGGTTTGACAAGAAAAAAAATGTCTTTTCTGCAAGGTTGCATCCATCTTTTTAAAATTTTGTCACACTAAAACTGAGTAAACAGGTTTTTCTTATGATTCATATGGAGAAGGGTACAAAAGACCTTCACTCATGTGGTAACACCAAGAAAAATCTGGATAAAATAAAAAAGCTTTCTTATGAATAGGACTGTCAAAAGCAGTGGACACAAACACACAAAACAATTCTTTATCAACTGGTTTCCAGAGAGAAGAGACTTTCATAGGTTATCAGCAACTTATGGCAAACTTTGTGGGCAAACATGATGTCAGGTAAAAGAGAAGCCTTGCAAAAGACAAAGAGACAGATGAGCCACTGGCAAAGGGAAGGACAGGCAGTAATGGATTGGAGTCTGATCGACTCCTAAATGCAATTGTTTTTTTACAGCATTACAATTATTCTCCCCTACAACCGTGTCTAAATTTTGCTGAGAAGAAAGCAAGTAATTTGAGATTTTAAAGCAAAATGAATTCACATAGCTCAGTGTTTTTAAACTGCTGCCAGGCCCTAAGAAAATAAAAATTAGGCAAAAATCTGAAAGATCATCACCTTCCTTTATTTTCCACACATAAGAAAAAAACATAACATTCTTTGGAAAAAATAAAAACAAGGTAGTAGTCAACTTCAACCTCCACTATTTTTCATACACAAAGTACTATATATTATCAAATATGATGAAGTATGCAAAGAATACAAATATGCTAAAAAAAAAAAGAATGCACACACACAAAATTTGAAAACCAAACAAGTAACCGAGACACAGCAATATCTTCCATTATCATATTCTATAACAAGACCTTGACACTCTTTCCATCCAAAGGGAGAATCTTTACCCTTTTCACTTGAAGCATGGTAAGCCAGTGACCTATGTTTAATGGAATGTGACAGCAGTGATGCTGCATGACTTCTGAAGGTGGGACAGAAAAGGCAGGAGCTTCTGCCATGTTGCCTGGGACATGCATCTTTGGAACTTGAAGTCACTAAAGAAACAGTCTCACTACCCTGTGACTTCTGTAGCATCAGAAGCCCAAGCCTCCTGGGAAGTCCACATATTGGCATTTCATCAGCAACCCTAATGTCTGAGATATCCCAGGTCCAGTGCAATAAATGGTCTGAATCCAGCCTTCAGCTAACAAGTCACAGCACTATTTGAGTCTTCACAGACGAAGAGCCAGTCCCAGGGGAGCAGATACAGGTTCCTGACTAGATTTTCTCAAATTACTAACCCACAGAATCCATAATCATAATAAAATGATAGTTTTAAACCATTAAAAAATTTTAGGATAATTTGTTACACAGCAATAGCAATTGAAAGAGCTGCCATACATTCCACGGGACACAGATTCACCACCTCCTAGAACTGAAAACAGTTGTCAAATAAGCAACACAAATTCCAGAGATTTCTACAATATGTCATTTACAATCTCTGATTTTTATCCCCGAATCACAAGATATGGAAAAAGGAGGAAAATGTGAACCATATTTAGGTAAGAAACGCATTGGAATAGAAATAGACATTGAATAGTTTCAGATGACAGATTTAGTTGCCAAAGTTTTCAAAGCAGCCATTATTAGTATAAATTAAAGGAAAACATATTTGGTATTCAAACAATGCCAAAAGAAAAATGAAAACATTTTTTAAAACATCAAAATAGGTATTCAAGAACTTGAAAATATAATATCTGTAATAAAAAATTCACTAGACGAGCTGAAGAGCAGATTTGAGATGGCAGAATAAAGAATCAATGAACTTGAAGACAGATGAGTAGGAATGATCTATTTCCTCTCCCGTCCTTCCACTCCCCCACCCCCCCCAAAAAAAACATACAGGAAATAAGACTAAATGAAAAGGAATAAGGCCTCAAAGATCTGAAGTACAATATCAAGTGGTCCAACTCATATATCCCTGGTTGGGGTATATAATGCTACTTTGATTAACTATTTGGATGTTTCTTATAAAATACCCCTACTTATCTATCTGCAAGTCAGTGCCAACATATTAACCCAAAAGAAATTCAAACATGTGCCCACAAAAAGATTTGCACAAGAATGTGCTTTGAAGCTATATTCATGATAACAAAATAATTGAAACAATACAAATCTCCATCAATGGAATTGATAAATCGTGGTATATTTATAAAATAAACTACTTAGATGTAAAAAAAAATGAATTAATGATTCATGCAATAAGGTAGTCAAATCTCACAACCATCATATTAAATAAAAGAATCCCCATATAAAAATGAATGTACTATATAATTCCATCTATGAAGTTCCAGATGGCAGAAGAAATCCATGTGGGTAAAAATTAGGATAACTGTTGGCTCTCAAAGTGAAGGGGATTGTTTAGAATGAAGCACAGGATTTCTGTGGTGATAACAATGTTCTATATCTTGGAAAGAGTAAGGACGAAGCAAGTGTAATTATTTGCCAAATTCATCAAATTATGCACTTATGATCTCTGCATTTTACTCTATGATTTTGCATGATTTTTTAATTCCAGAAATGAACATTTGTATATATTTCTTTTTGTTTATTTCTTCTTAGGAAAATTATTGAATGAACTATTTTTTGGTTCCATAATTCACTTTAATTATTAAAACATCGAGATTGGAAACAGTATAGGAAAATCAGAGTACTGTTGAATAATCTTATTATTAATGAATCATTTTTTGCATTTGGCAAAATCTAAATTGGACACATTTTTATAGTTAATTTTCTTCACAAATATTCAGTTTAAATAAGGAAGTAAAAGGTCTCTGCTTGATAATGGTGTAATAGTTTATTTTAAGCCACTAATGTATTTGAAGGTAACAAAAGTAAATTTTCTTAAATAAAATCTTTATTTCTGTTTTCTATTAATTCAGATTATTGCATTGGTTTCACAGGTCAAGTTAACAAGGTAATGCTTTTTCGATTGGTATAACAAAAATTTATTATATTTTAATTCCTACCACATTTCACTACCTCAAACCTTTTTTAGAAATGTTACATAGATCTAAATCAGTAGGCACTTGTCTTAATATTGTTTCATTTGTTGGTTCTTACATAATACAAAGTATGGGACTGAATAAAAAGTGGAGGTAATACTAAATGTAAGGTGACCAAAGATGTTGGTAATTTGAAGTAGATGAATAGGGATCTGTGTACTATGGAAGCGTAGCCCTCAACAATAGTTTCTTTTCCACTCTCTTTCACTTATAACTTGGAGATAACTTCTTTAAAAAAAAAAAAGAAACTTGAGGCCCCAGGGTGGCACAATCAGTTAAGTGTGTGACTCTTGGGACAGCTGGGTGGCTCAGTCATTAAGCGTCTGCCTTCGGCTCAGGGCATGATCCCGGCATTCCAGGATCGAGCCCCGCATCGGGCTCCTTGCTCCACTGGGAGCCTGCTTCTTCCTCTCCCACACCCCCAGCTAGTGTTACCTCTCTCGCTGGCTGTCTCTCTCTCTGTCAAATAAATAAATAAAATCTTTTAAAAAAAAGTGTGCGACTCTTGATTTTGATTCAGGTCATGATCTCAGGGTCTTGAGATTGAGCCCCACATTGGGCTCCAAGCTCAGAGAGGCATCTGCTAGAGGTTCTCTTTCTCTCCCTCTGCCCCACCCTGCACATGCATGCACTAACTCTCTGTCTCAAATAAATAAATAAATCTAAGAAAGAAAGAAAAAGAAAGAAAGAAAGAAAGAAAGAAAGAAAGAAAAGAAAAGAAAGAAAAAAAGAAAGAAACTCAACTTAAAATTATTCTAGATACCTCTAACTCATGAGATTTGGGTAATGATTATAGTATGTGCTATTTTCTTTTAGTCATAAAAAAATGGTAAATATCTTTATCATGTCCAGACAGGTTGAAAACATAGAACTGCCTGTCACTTAATAACTATTCAGTTAAGGAGGAAAAGGTTCAGTTTTCTCAATCTTGAAAAGATTTTTTTTTGTTGAAAAGATTTTAGGGACGCCTGGGTGGCTGAGTTGCTTAAGCATCTGCCTTTGGCTCAGTCATGATCCCAGGGTCCTTGGGCTCCCTGCTCAGGGGGAAGACTGCTTCTCCCTCTGCCTGCTGCTCTCCCTCTCTGACAAATAAATAAATAAAATCTTTTTAAAAAGATTTTAACATTATAATTTTATAGAATGCATGAGAAATACTACATATAATACTCCTTATAAAGAAGATGGTTGTGTATATGTAACTACATATAAATAAAACTTTTAATTCTTATTATTTTCACTATAATGGCCCATCAGGAAAATGGTACAGAGGGTCCCACACCTTCTCATTTCATGGCCCCCTGACTGTCTCTGAAGCCCAATGGCAAAGTAAACATCTGTTTCTTCATTAAGTAGATGACACTAAACAACTTAATAATATTTATGTCATAACAATTTAGTATTTTAAAGAGGGACGCCTGGGTGGCTCAGTAGGTTAAGCATCTGCCTTCAGCTCCAGTTGGGAACCCCCGAGTCCTGGGATCGAGTCCTGCATCAGGCTCCTGCTCAACAGGGAGTCTGCTTCTACCGCTCCCTCTGTCCCTCCACCCCCACTCGTGCTTGCTCTCTCACTCTCTCTCTCTCAAATTAATAAATACAATTTTTAAAAACATATATAGTACAGATGAATTAAACACAAAATATTATTTTACTTTCACTCTGAAAAAAATCCCAATTACTAAAATATGAGATGTGGGCATTTGCGACTTCTCAAACGTCAGAATCAGACTGTACAGCATTGTCCCCATTTCCTAGTCCACGTCAACTCGTGCATGGCCCTTGTTATTCATCAGAGCAACTGCCAAAATTCAGCTTTGTAAAGATATATTCTAATCAAAAGAATGTAGCACAGTCTAATGTTGAAATTTTGAACTAGCTCAAGCTAGCAGCTCACACAGTGTTCAAAATGGCTAGAATCACTGTGATTCTTTATAATTTAAAAAGATTCCATGGTGCCCCATGAGTTTGCCGTGATGCCCCTCGGCACTCTGTCACAAAGTTTGCAGGAATGTAAATATAAATAAAAATAAAATAATAAAAACCTCTGATTATAAAGTACAAATTGAAGGAACATACTCTGGAATTAGTATGAGAAAATCTGTAACATATGAACAAGTATTAGACTGAGAAATTAGTAATTAATGAGTAAGTAATTGCCCTACAGGGAGAATGAATAAAATATAGTTTTTTTACTTTCATGAGAGTTAGAGCAATTAGAAGAACTATAAACCAGAAACAAGGCTGCCACGCTGGAAAAGAGTGTTTTAGAAACACAGAATGTTACTTTAAGATTTTGCCACATAATACAAGTGTTTGACAAGAAATAATCCTGAAAATTCCATGACTTACTCTTACATTTTGAAAAGAATTTGTAATGATCCCCTGAACTACCTTCAGCTAAAGAAATAGATTTAATAACCCTTTAAGATACTTCCCTCACAGAAATATACAACAAGATTATAAAATACTATTGGGAGATGATTGAGAAATGTCATCAATTTTTTATAAATGCTTTCAGGGAGAAAATATATAGTTTATATAAAAATGAATAAGATATTTTCATGGAGTGGAAATGACAACAAATGTACTTTGTACTGATCCTATGATGTGAAATTGTGATGGTAAGAAATAAATACATCAGAGCACATGTATTCTCCAGCATGAGATTTGACTGCGCCTTAGCAATTTGTAGCCTATGTGTTAGACCAAGTGAAGAATACAGCAGTCCACAATCCTTCATTGATAATTCCAAAACAGAAAGGCTCTAGGGAAATTTCTTTATAAATTCGGTGCTAAAGCTTTCTTGGGAAGGAATTTGTGTCTATAGTCAAGAAGGAATAACAGAGACCAATTTACCTTCCTGCCTAAAACAAACCAAAAGTTCTAAGTAGAATTGTTGTACCTTTTTTTTCCTTTAAAGCCTGTTCATTATTGGGTTATATTTTTTTCGGCATTCCATGACAACCTGACAACAATTTTTCATTGGTTTTCTTACTTACATATTAAAAATGACAAAAACTCACTGTCATTCATCTAAATATCTTGAAACATCCATGCCATTTTGAGAAATGCATTCCTGTGATTCTATGTGCCAGTTAATTCTTCTCAGATTTCTGCAATAGTCCATTGAGAATCAAAAGATGGTCAACTCCCTTAGGATATCATCCTTACTGGCTTCTGGCTATTGATAATGAAGCAATGTTCCCAATGGAGACATCACGGATTTGAAATTCCACCATATGCGTTCTACCACATGCATTATGGAGGTCAATAAGTGATTATTTTTTTGTCCTACAGATCCCTCCTAGCAGCAATTTACCATGTGCTATGTGTAAGGCACCATCCTAGAGTTGAGGGATAAAATGGTGAAAAGATCATAAGGGTCTCCTTTTCACAGAACTTACAAACTATCCCAAGGAAAAAAAAGAACAAATAAGTAAATAATCAAATGCACGTAATCAGAGCTTATAAATGTGGAATCTGGGGCCAAAGAAGGGTTCCCTGAGGAGGTGGCATTCACACTGAATACAGAAAAATGAGTCATACACAGCTTAACAAAAAAAAGGGGGAGAGAAAATGAAAATTAATGGACACAGGCATGACAAAATTAAATAAAAATTATGAGTGTGTTTTGAGAGTTTTTGAGTTGAAATATTATGTTTAGCTTTACTTTAATTGCTATATAAGTACTTATAAGTAGGATTGTCAATCCCAGAGTAAAAACAATGAAGAGACATAAAGTTTAACCATCACAAAGATATGTGTAGACATTTGGTCACAAAAGATAAATGAAAAATATTACTAAAATTTTTAAATTTAGAAAATTTTCTTTCTTGGCTCTTCAAATTCCAATTAATAATTCATTGTGGGGGGAGGTGCCTGGGTGGCTCAGTCGGTTAAGCGTCTGCCTTCAACTCAGGTCATGATCTCAGGGTTCTGGGATTGGCCCCATGTCAGGCTCCCTGCTCAGCAGGGTGCCGGCTTCTCCCTCTCCCTGCCACTCCCCCTGTGTGCTCTCTCTCTCTCTCAAATAAATACATAAAATCTTTAAAAGAAATAATTCATTGGGGGAAAAGACAGTTTATAATATCTTTTGTAGAAAGGATAGTAAAATACCACATTACTTGCCTGTATTATTTTGAATAATATTCAGAAATCAGTCTTCAAGAAGCTCTAAGAAAAATGGTAATTGATAAAATGAGAACATTTTAAAATCTGGCATAAATATTAGCACAAAATAAATGGCTCTGAAAATTTTTCTTCTCTTAATTCAGGATAATCTTCAATATATCATCAGCATGAATTTAAATTTTGAAGAATGCAGCCATAAAACTGGCATAATAAGTGAAGGAAATGCTATTTCCTAAGTAGCAATAACTCAGGTATATGTGTATAAATAGAGGTATATATGCGTGTGTGTTCATTATGTATTCACTTTATATATTCATATACATGTATATTCACTTTAAGTACACTTGTTTTCTGTGTACTAACCAATTAATTTTCCTTTAAACTCTGAGTAAGCCTGCATGGAAACCAATAAAATGACCTTTTTTTTTGTTGTTGTTTCTTGAGCACAGTTACGAAACCAGTGTTTAAATGTAAAAGTACAAAACAAACAAAAACAAATGGCCTTTACCAAGGGAAAACTAAATGCCTCAGCCTATGATCAGATTCATGTCCTGGCTGAATATTGACAGATAACCGTAAAGAGGCATTTGGTCTGGAAGACTCTTCTGTAGTGAACAGCAAATCACTGGAGTATGAGACAGAAACAAGAGTGATAATAGATATTCAAATTCAGTTCCACACTCTTTTTCAATTAATCTCCCTGAATACTCAGGTACGAATGAGAAATTACCTTGAGTGCAAACACATCTGAAAAGTACTTCCTGAAGTACAGCCCATAGTTCAAAATTTCCTAAGACCAGTTGATCACAGTACAAAATTGTCATTTGGAAGTAAGGATAGCTGCCTGACTGAACGAATTTACCACCAGTCAGAATGCTCTGACAAGGAAAGATCGAACAAACTCATCGGCCACTTTATGTTTGGAAATGGGATACCTTGAGCCACGCTTATTGCCAAACATCCAGGAAAATTGAACAGAGCCAGCAGTCATGCAAAGAAGGAGCCTACAGTGATCACATGTCAGGATTTTTGCAGCACAAAGAAAAACAACAACTAGACTAGATAGCAAAAACCTTTCTATCCACAAAGAGAAAGTTTATAAGGAAATAGTGACGTATAAAAATTAAGAATACTGTTAACACAGGCTCACCTATGAAATTGTTGAAATATTTGAAACAGGCATTCTTCAACACTGAGTCTACAAAAAGATCCAATAACTTAAAGGAAAGCATCAGTCACTAACAGATAGTGAAATTATTAAAGTTCAATTGCTGAAAGAGGTGAGAAAAGATTCTTGACATTTGTAAGCTCAAAGTTCATAGGGAAAAAATTTCACCCCCCTGACAAGTAGACCATTTTTTTTTAAGTATGATGATTTAGAAATAATTCCAGGTGTGAGCTGTGCCAGAACACTTCAAATAATTCTACAGCATGTGGTTCAAGCCCACTATCAGAGTACTGAGTTCACAGGTCCAATTTCCCAAGTCTACATTTCTTTGGTGTTATAAATACTGTTAGTACTACCATTCCTTTAGTAGGGTTTCCCTTATATGACACACTATTTCCATAAAATGTAAATGTTTTCCTGTTAAAATGAAAAATTGTGTTATGGATTAAAGTCTGTGCACTGAGTTTAAATGAGAGAGGACAGGAGTGCTGTCCTTTAATGGATGGTACCTGTACAAGAATGTGAGCCTTGCTCTGCACTGAAGGGTAATCTGCCTGAGGAGATAGAAAAATACATCAGGCTGACAGAAGCTAAGAGACAAGTAATAGATTCTGTTATGAAGAGAAGGTACCTTTTCCTTGCGTACGCTTCTTAACTAGGTTAGTGAATGCCGCATTAGTAGGAAAAAATAATAATTTGCTGTTCAGTTCAGCTAGTGTGATTGTCAAATCCAGACAGGCAGAAGTCAGAGTCAGGGATTCATTAGAGCCCTTTCTAGAAAGCACATTACCAAAACTTTTCTGTAAAATAAATAACTATATTTTTAGAAGACCTCATAAACACAGTAAAAGTAGTTTTCCTCTTCTGTGTACAGTTTGTTCAGAGAAAGGAAGTTAATTAGCACATATGGAACATCTACTAAGAACCCGGAGCTGTTAGGTGCTTCACGTTCTCTGTCACTGGACTCTCTAAACAAACCCTATAGGTAAATCTCGTCTTCTCTCCAAATCGAAGATCAGGAAGTAGGCATCATGTATTCAATGTCTCACTAAGTCAGTTACCCAAAAAGTCTTATGTATTGGGCATGGCGCTAACTTCTAAGAGTCTTGCAGTGAATCGTATGGGTACATTGGGTTTACATCTGTCAGTGAAGAAATGCATGTACAAATTATTGTTTTAAATTTTTTGTTGTTTTTAAAATGGCTTTGTATATGATGAATATGTCAATAGAAGATATGACAAAAGCAGATATAAAGATGACCTGGTCTGATTCAGGGAGTATGGAAAATTCTCCCAGAGAAAATAACCTTATGACTCAGATGATTAACTTGCCCTACATTGTAGAGCAGCGTGTGGAAGAAACACCATTTGAATTTGTCAGTCTGACACCACAGTCTATGTACTTCACTGTCATATGCTGGCATAGCTAGTGAGTCAGATAGCCACTTAGTTGGCTATTCAAGAAGAGTTTGTGTGCACTTGCTGTGTTAAGTGTTCTTGCAGAATCTGTGTCCAGGAGTATATCATATGTGCCTTAACCACAAAGGAAATAATATGCAGTGAGGGGACCCTGCTCCCTCACCCAGTAATGGAGACTCCAGGGAACACCTCAGGAGAAATCTAGACCAAGGGGAATGAGCCAAGAACTAGCAACGCCGACAGTCTTCAAGTCAGGTCAGTTTGCACTGATGTTGGGTGACCTCAAGCTACATAGTTCAAAGCAGCAACCAATAGCTAGACTTCAGCTGCATACCTTCCTCCTCTGGGACCAAATAGTAGCCTGTCTTCCATTCATCCATGACCTCAGCCAAGTCCCCCAATTTGTCAGATCTGAACTCAGTGAGATAACAGGGGTAGCTTGGTCCACTCATACTGTAGATTTGCTTCCTATCTGATGTCTGCAGCCCGCTGCCCTCACTGAGGCACTGGGGCTCACATCCTGCTCCTTTCTCATCAGTCCCAGCCCAAATATCTGAGTGACCCAGAACAAGCATACAGATAGCAGCCCACATACGATAGTCCTAATATTTAAAGTATGTATGTCTCAAGCCAATAAACCAAGCCAGCCAAATCCAAAGTCAATCTGTAATACTTCCTTTCGGACCCACTATGTGTTAAGTTCTATTTGTCTAAGTTTGAAGATTGTTTTTACTTTGCAACTAAATAAGTTTTGATGTGAGAAACCAAGGCAGAAGAAAAATGATTAAATCTCCTTACTACCTAGAGCCCACTGACAAGTCCTTGAAACAGGCAGAGTGACACTCCTCTAGGGAATCAACTGCCTCAATGTTAATACTTTGCTAAGGGCAAAAGGCAATCCTAGCCTGACACCCCCCCCCCCCCACACACACACCTGGGATAAGTGTACTTTAACATATAAAAATTCCTTTGGAAATTTCCTGTATCTCTAAACCCCCCAAGATACATGTTGGCAATCACCACCCCCCCCCAAGCATACGGCCCACTGATATACATCTGAAGGGTCTCATGATTAAGTTTCATTAGATGGTAATAAATGACCTTTTCCCAACAACAGCTAGCTCCCCTCAAGGTCCTTGAAACCTTGTTTCCAAAATTTCTTAGAGACTGATGCTCACCCTAACTGCCTCCCGACTTGAGAGTATATAATGGGCCACTCCTCATGGCCCCGGTGCAGCTCTTTCTGCTTATGGGTCCTGTCCCCATGCTTTGATAAAATCACCTTTTCACACCAAAGACATCTCAAGAATTCTTTCTTGGCCATTGGCTTTGAACCCTAACATCTTTCCTACATCAAGTTTCATCTAATGGAAGCATTAGCTGACATTTTAGATGACATTATTAATTAACACATTAGAAGACTAGTTTAACACCACCTCAAACACAGTAACTGAACTCTATATAATTCCAGACAAGAGTAAAACCAAATGGCTAAAGCCAAAATGATAAATGAATGTGCCATAGAATTTATGCTGCTCCTTGGTGGGGGACACTTTTTCAGCTTTAACTCAGCTTTGAGCTTATACTTCTCTTACAAGAGGAGCAAATTTAAATTTCACCCACTGCCAGGATCAGGCCACAGCAGCAGCAGGAGGAAGGATGGGGAGGAGGAGAAAGGCCAGAGGGTAAGGCCCACTAGAGAAACACCTTGGGGCACTGAGTAGATAGCATTAGGGATTTGACAAACGCCATGACTTTGAAATAACAGAACTCAAGAGGCAGTAAGGTTGAAAAACCCGAACTTTGAGAAATGACGTGTGCAGAGTGAGACGTCTCTATCACCAGTAAATAATGCTGTTTTTACCAAGAAAAGATAGTACTGGCCAGTCTGATGAGGGCCTGAAACAACATACAACACCCCGAAGAGGAACAACTTTATATGGATGTCAAAATAAAACAGATCAGCACACTACAGAGTGTCCCTTTGGCTACAGTGGGCCAATTCTTAATAGGAAACATTATGTTAAGATAAGCCTATCTTTATATTATTTTAAATGTTTGTACAAAATTACATTTAGCCAGAAAATGAACCATATCCAATTTTCATTCCAACGACATTTGTGTGTATAGGCAGTTTTCAATTTGTTCTTTTATTTATGATGAGTATTTATAACTATGTTTGAAAACTGGATTTAAATTAGCACAAATAGTTATTTCAATAAACATTCCCAGGCATGGAGTGTGTGGACCAAATAAATACTTCTCTTTAAAGAAAGTGAAATTAGCCAGGCTTCTCTCTGGCTGATTTGTTACACCTGCCATTAGCATATCGTACCCCATTTTAACTAATTTATTCCGGAAGAGGCCCTGTTAATAGCCTCTTATGTGTGTTGACACATTAATAATAATAGTAATAACCTTCTGAGAAATAAGACTGCTTTTTCAAACAGCTACAGAGGAGGTCCCATATAAGGAAATCATCACAAAAATTACAAATCCAAATGCTGAACAAGGGTCAAAGCCAAGCAGCATACACATTTTTTTTAAAGAAAGCAATATGGAAAAAAAAAAAAAGCAAAATATGCCAAATAAAAGTGCTTTCGTTCCTATTTCTATGCTAATTTAGAGGGTTTGCATAATAAAATAAAGAGCATCAACAGGGTGTTTCGTTCCTGAGAGCATAAAGAGAGACACCTCACTACCTACAGGAGACTACAGATGATAAAGACTTTTATCTTGCATAGATTTTGATGACAATAGCATTTTGTATTTTAACGAATTTCAAGTTCACAGTTGTATCCTTAATAATCTTGCCGGTGACAATGTGCTACTCAAAGGTAATTAAAACCTGCTTCTCTGAATATTATTTTTTACACATGCTACGGAGGCAGACAAAGCCATTGGATGGTTGTATTGAGACCTTTTGTTTCACGATAAAATAATTTTTGAAAAGGGAAAAGATAGAACATCCCAATATAATGAAATTCTATGAAGGAAAATTCTGCAGAGAGACAACTGATATTTAATTTAGTGAATACTGAGAATTGCTTATCTTTAAAGTTTGACCTGTAATTACAGTGCACAAGATACAAATGAAATCTTAAGCAACTGCCGAAGGGACAGTCCCTGGAAGCTGAATTTATTAAGCCTGATATCACCTTTGTTTCAATGAAGTAGAAATTTAGAAAACTTAATCTTTAAATGTTGGAATAAGATTATTTATATATAGTCAGTATCTAACTGCACATGTTTACCACCCAAGTTACCAGAATGTGGAAGTCAAAAATTGCTAGTCATTTTTTTTAATGTGGTCTCTCCTTTCCACTGAAAAAACTGATAGCAATTTAAACTAGGATTGCAGTTGGGGAAAAGCTGTCGAGTACAATTTGCATCATAAATAGAAAACATGTAATTAGAGATACCCAGATAGAAATGCTGACAGGTCATCTGTCTGTGTTAGGTTGATGGTCATGTAGAGGAGGGAAACTTGCATGATACAGGCTATTAGTAAGATGCTTTACATCATTTGTATGGGAACAAAACAAAAAGTGGAATGGACAACATAAACCCCAAGACAGGTGAACCTCCATATTGCATTACATCTGTTCTTGAATACAATGAGAAACAGTCAGCGTATGATTTCCAAACAGTTACCCTTATCACAACAAGAAATATGTTATATGCTGTGTGTGAAAGGTAACTCCAGATCAGTCCCGTTAATGGACTCTTCTTCCAATCCCATCACTTCTACCCTAGTGCTGTGTTCTCACTCTTCGGTGGATCATACCTACAATGCTTTCAACTGCCATCAGTTTGCTGTTGGCACTCGGATCAAGATCCCCATCTCTGTCCAGTGCCCTGAGATCCTGGAGCATACATCCAACAGCTCGGTGCATGTTTCCATGTGCTGGTGATACAAACTCCTTAAGTCTTTCTGTCCCCAAGTCAGTTCCCCCTCCACCATTTCCCAACCATTTCTGCTTTCAGTGCTCCCACCCCTCCACCTACTCATTTATTCTTGAATCATCTTTGACATATCCCCCCTATTTTCCCTTCACACTTAATCTACTGCCAGAGTCTTTTGGATCTACCTCCAGCATGTACCTCGATGACATTTTCTTCATACCACCTCCACGATCACATTATTCGTCCTAGCTATTATCAGTGTTTGGCCACACCAGTGTGATGTGGCACTCCTGCTCCTTTCCAAGTCATTCTCCACAAATAAGCCAGAGCAATACCTCATGAAACAATGCCCTCATGAGTGCTTGAAAACCTGAACTGCTTCTAATTAATCTTACGTGACAACTGGAGGATACAAGTCATTCTTTCAGAAAGTCATACTGGGTCAGATAGGGTGACAAGCAAAAGCAAAGGTGTCTAGCAGGCCTCAGATCATTCTCTCTTCTCTGTTTCAGGTCATTTTAACAACCTTCTAGCCCTATTGGTCAAGAAGAGCCCCAGGTTCTCTACTAGATGCTTGGATGTGTACCTACAGGGGAAGCATCTACACAGAGACAATGGATTCCCATAATCCTCCCTGCAATCTTCCCATTTTGTCCCATCTACAGTGGCTGAACCTGGTTGTTTTCTCAGATTTTCTCATTATTCAACTACTAAAAACCAAAATAGAGGGCAAATCGTGAAAGCAGCAAGGGGAAAATGAAAGATTATAAACAGGGGAACAATGGGAAAATTAGTAACTTTTTTTTGATAAGAAACCATGGATATCTGAGTACAGATCCTTTGCCCGTTTGGTTAGGTTTATTTCTACGTATCCTATGGTTTTTGGTGTAATTGTAAATGGGATCAACTCCTTAATTTCTCTTTCTTCTGTCTCATTGTTAGTGCATAGAAAAACTCATGAAAGAAACTGAGGAAGACAAAAAGAAAATGAAAAACATTCCATGCTCATGGATTGGAAGAACAAATATTGTTAAAATGTCTATGCTACCTAGAGCAATCTGTAAGTTCAATGCAATCCCTACCAAAATATCATCAACTTTTTTCACAGAGCTGGAACAAATAATCCTAAAATTTATATGGAACCAGAAAAGACCCCAAATAGCCAGAGAAATGTTGAAAAAGAAAACCAAAGCTGATGGCATCACACTGCCAGACTTTAAGCTCTATTACAAAGCTGTGACCATCAAGACAGTATGGTACTAGACAAAAACAGACACATAGATCAGTGAAACAGAATAGGCAACCCAGAAATGGACCCTCAACTCTGGTCAACTAATCTTCGACAAAGCAGGAAAGACTATCCAATGGAAAAAAGACAGTCTCTTCAACAAATGGTGCTGGGAAAATCGGACAGCCATATGCAGAAGAATTAAACTGGACCATTTTCTTACACCATACACAAAAGTAGACTCAAAATAGATGAAAGACCTAAATGTGAAACAGGAATCCACCAAAATCCTAGAGAAGAACACAGGCAGCAAACTCTGTGACGTTGGTTGCAGCACCTTCTTGCTGGATATGTCTCCAAAGGCAAGGGGAACAAAGGTAAAATTGAACTATTGGGAATTTATCAAGATAAAAAGCTTTTGCACAGCAAAGGAAACAGCTGACAAAACCAGAAGACCACCAATAGAATGGCAGAAGATAGTTGCAAATTTCTTATCAGATAGAGGGCTAGTATCCAAAATCTATAAGGAACTTATCAAACTCAACACTCAAAGAACAAATAATCCAATCAAGAAATGTACAGAAAACACGAACAGACATTTCTCCAAAGAAGACAAATGGCTAACAGACATGAAAAAATACTCAACATCACTTGGTATCAGGGAAATACAAATCAAAACCACAATGAGATACCATCTCACACCAGTCAGAATGGCTAAAATTAACAAGTCAGGAAATGACAGATGTTGGCAAGGATGCGGAGAAAGGGGAACCCTCTTACACTGTTAGTGGGAATGCAAACTGGTGCAGCCACTCTGGAAAACAGTATGGAGCTTCCTCAAAAAGTTGAAAATAGAGCTACCCTAAGACCCAGCAATTGCACTACTAGGTATTTACCCCAAAGATACAAATGTAGTTATTCAAAGGGGCACCTGCATCCCAACATTTATAGCAGCAATGTCCACAATAGCCAAACCATGGAAAGAGCCCCGATGTCCATCAACAGATGAATGGATAAAGAAGATGTGCTATATATAAACAATGAATATTATGTAGCCATCAAAAAAATGAGATCTTGCCATTTGCAACGACGTGGATGGAACTAGAGGGTATTATGCTAAGTGAAATGAGTCGATCAGAGAAAGACAATTATATGATCTCACTCATGTGGAATTTAAAAAACAAAATGGAGGATCATAGGGAAAGGGAGGGAAAAAACAAGACGAAATCAGAGAGTAAGACAAACCATAAGAGACTCTTAATCATAGGAAACAAACTGAGGGTTGCTGGAGGGGAGAGGTGGGGATGGATTAACTGGGTGATGGTCATTAAGGAGGGCAGGTGAAGTAATGAGCACTGGGTATTATATAAGACCAATGAATCACTGAATTACACCCCTGAAACTAATAATGCACTATATGTTAATTAATTGAATTTAAATTTTAAACAAAAGCAGAAATTGAAAAAAAAACACACAAAAAGAAATCATGGATATCAGCTTAGAGTAGAACAACAACTATAAAATGTTAAGAGAGGGGGGCCTGCTGACTCAGTTGGTAGAGCATGCAACTCTTGATCTCAGAGTTGTGAGCTCAAGCCCCACAATGGGCTTAGACCCTACTGTTAAATGCTAAAAGAAATCTACCAAGAATTCTATATCTTAATGAAAATATTCTTCAAAAATGAAGGCAAAATAAAGGAATTTTCTGAGAAAAGAAAATGGACAGAATTCTTTGCCAGCATATCTGCTTTATATGAGATGATAAAAGAAGTTCTTCAGGATTAATGGAAATTATATCAGACAAAAACTCAGATCCACAGAATAGCCAAAACATACTAAAAACGGTAAATGTCAAAGTAAATTTGAAAAGTGAAAGAATTTTTTTTATTCTTCTTCATTTCTGTATAAATCACCTAAGTGTTTCAAGCAAAAATTATAACATTTTCTTCAGGGTTTATAATCTATGTGGATAAGATACATATAATAATTACAACATGAAAAATTAAGGATAGTCATGGCAATATGCAATTGCAAGGTTTGCTATGTTTTACATGAACTGATACAGTATTAATAGTAGTTAGAATTAAATGTTAAGGACATATGTTTTATATGGGAGAGCATCCTCTTTTTAAAAAAAGAATTTAGCTGAAGAGTCAATAGAAAAATTAAAGTGAAATTCTGAAAATATTCAAATAATCCACTAAAAGTCAGAAAAGGAGAAACTGAGGAATGAAAACAAAATAGAAGAGAGAAGTGGACAATAAATAATAAAATGGTAGCCCCAAAATCAAGTATACAAACAATTATATCAGATATAATGGACAACAACAGAAAGAGATTTCAGAATGGAATTAAAAACTAGTCCCAACTATAGGATGTCTATAAGAGTCACACTTCAAATGTAAAGAGAGGCAACATGGAAGGAAATATATGGAAAAAACACCTGTTATGCAAACATTAAGCACAGGGAGGCTGCAGTGGCTAAATTAGTAGGTGCTACAGTCCCCTGTGTGGGCAGATGAATCTTACCCCAAAATTTGATTCAGTGGTTGAGACTGCTGAGGCCATATGCACACACCAAAAGGGTAGGAAATGGTTTATTACCTACATAATTGAGGTCTTGCAGAAGCAGGGGCAGACCACTAACGCAGGTCCAACAGGGATGATCTGGGTCTTTATGTAGTCAGGGGCTGGGGTGGGAGTCACTGGGCTCAGGAAGTTCAGTGAGATTTCAGTTTCCTACCTGCACCAAGGAGGAAGCAGTCACACTTGCTTTTCTCTAAGGAAAAAAGAAAAATTGAGCACTAATGATCTGTCGCCCACCCTAAGGAATAGGAAAGAGAAGAAAAATTATCCAAAGTATGTTGAGGGAGGGGGAAAATAAAGTTAAGAGCAGAATTCCATCAGAGAGAAAATTTTTAAAATAGAGAAAATCCATGAACCCAACCAGATGTGACTATTGAAATTCAAACGTAAGTTAATTAAAATTAAATAATATCCAAGTTTAGTTTTCTCAGTCACACTAGCCACTTTTCCAGTTCCAAATAGCCATGCATGGCTGGGGACTACCATATTGCACAATGTGGCTACAGGGACACTTCCATGATCACAGAACACTGTATTACATTGTGCTTCATTAAAGATATTACCCAAGAGAAACCCAAGAAAACATATGTCTCCACAAAAACTTATCTCGTGATGTTCACAGTAGCATTATTCCTAATAATACAAAATTAGAGGCAACCCAATTGTTGATTAACTGATAAAGGGATAAGCAAACTGTGGTATATTCATATTATGGAATACCACTCAACAATACAAAAGACCCAAATACAAATAGACACAACGGTAAGGATGATTCTCAGAAATATGCTAGAGAAATAAGTCTAATACTGAAGACTTTACACAGTATGAACATATGTATATGAAATTCTTGAAAATGCAAAATTATAGTGACAGGAAGCAGATCAATGACTGTGTGTGGCTGGTAGTCTGGAGGGAGCTGGCTGCAAAGGGGTCTGAGGAAACTTTGTAGAGTGACAGAACTTCTCTTATCTAGAATTTGACGGGGCTCCTATGAATGTATATGATTAGTGAAATCCATATCTAATATCAGCGAATTTTTTCATATATAAAGTATATTTCAGTAGAACCAAAACAAACATGCACACGTACATACACACACATACAAAACCACTAAATACTACTTAGTTTACCTGAGTTTCATATTTTCAAAAGAGAGAGCAACCACACACCTGCATGGGTACTTTGACAAAGATGATACTGCAATGCAGGAAGAACTTTTTTAAAAATAAATATCGCTGTGCCAATTGGATATGCATTTGGAAAAAGTGACTCTTGATCCCAGCCTCACACAACATATCAAAATTAACACCATGTTCATTGCAGATCTAACTGAAAAAGGTAAAACATATAATATCTTTGGGACTTTGGAGAGGCACAGATTTCTTTCACAGGACATGAAAATAAATAATCATAAATAATAACAAAAAGTTTAATGAGTCAGAACATATTATAATTAAGGATTATCATGGGTAGGGAGGAAAAGGTTTGTCATAGAATGGGAAAAGGTGTTTGTGATATCTGACAAAGGATCGAATCCATAATATAAAGAATTTTTACAAGGTGCTAAGCAGTCAAGATGAAACTTAAATATTGGCCAAAAAACTTGTTAAGGAAATTCATACAAGTATACTCCAATGGCCAAAGGGCATATAATGTGTACTCAACCTTTCAGACATTAGGAAACTGCAAAAATCACTCCATAGAATTATATTCCTATTAGAATGGATACAATTTGAAAAGAAGATGAAGGAAAAGGAGAAGAAGAAGAAAATATATACCAAGTTTAGGTGAGAATGTAGTAAAACTATGACTCTCATGTATTGCTGAAGGTGCTTATATTGATGCACTCACTTTGGAAAACTATCGGAGAGTGACTAATAGAACTGAATATGTGTGAGGCCTATGACCCAGCAATTCCACCCATAGGTATATGTCCAACAGGTTTGCATTCGCGTTTACCAGAAGCCATGCAAAAAAATGTTCAGGTAAACATTATTTGTCAAAACAAAAGAAATAGAAACCAAAAAAAAAAAATTCTCAATAGTTGAGAGAGAAAATAGCCTTTACTGTTATCAGACAATGGACTTCTATAGCAGTTGGAATGAATAATCTGCAACTATATGCAAAGAAATAGATGAATCTCATAAACTCAATGTTCAGTGAAAGAATCCAGACAAGGGGCGCCTGGGTGGCTCAGCGGGTTAAGCGTCTGCCTTCAGCTCAGGTCATGATCTCAGGGTCCTGGGATGGAGCCCCCCATCCGGCTACCTGTTTGGCGAGGAATGTGCTTCTCCCTCTCCCTTTGACTCTCCCCGCTGTTCTTGCTCGCACACACACACTCTCTCTCTCCCAAATGAATAAGTAAAATCTTAAAAAAAAAAAAAAGAAAGAAAAAAAAAGAATCTAGACAAAAAAGGAGTACATAGCGTATAATTCCAATTCCTAGAAATATCAAAAAACAAGCAAAACTATTCCATGCTGTTAAGAGATCAGGACAGTAGTTGCTCTTGGCAGAGAAAGTCACTAGACATTAAGGCGAGTTTGTGTTTTGTTTCTTTATCTCTATGCTCTTTATAAAGATGTGAGCAATTTGTGAAGATTTTATTAAACTGCACACTATTTGAATGTTTACTATATTTTAAGAAAAGTTGCTTTTAAAAACAGCAATCCAAGGAAAAGAAAGAAGTAGTTTATTATTAAAAGCACGACATCAAAAGCCCGAAGGGGTAAAGATGGGACAGAAAAGAGGAATTTTCAAGCTACCCAGAGAAACATTATTTATGGAGGTATGAAAAGTAGTTTTCTAGATTCTCATCCCAGCTTCCTCAGAGATGCATTATCTTGTCGAACAGCATCGTTTGTTCTGCTTTCATTTTATGAAGCTGGTCCTAAAAACTAAAAGATCTCTGGATCTTCACACTGCAAGTGCTCAAGATGTCCACATTAGTACCAGACGGCCGACAATGTGAGCGTACAGGAACGGCTCTCCGTGATAGCCAGTAACATCATGTGAAATACAAACAAATATCTGCTTATTTGTCGCTTTGTGCAGAGCGCTTTCAATTCCTTATAACATTTTTCTTTCAAATTGTAGCTTCCTTTCTGTAAGAGCCTGGCAAAACTTGGAGAAAACAGTATGGCTTTCAGGTTCAGAAGGAGATAAAACACCCTGTATAGTAAAGAAACAAAGGGAAAAAAAATTGTCCTTAGATTGAGTCATTTGCATGATGGTATGAAGAGAAAACTCAGAATCTTATTCATGAAAAGTGAAGGATCGTTGCAAATAAATGAAAAGGGCATGCAAGTGATATGAGCTTGAAAAACCTATGAAAACATATTAACCAAATACAATGGTTCCTATAAATAGAACAAAGCCAAATGGATTCTCCCCTTGTGAAACTGACATAGCAGATTTTCCACACAAATGGGAATCACATAAATTTTTGTCTATTTTAAAGTTGATGAGTAGGATAAAATATTAAAATGTAGGCAATCCATAGTAAAAATCAAATGGCAATGCTATTTCTGTCAAAGTAAAATGTCTTCCAATTTACATGTGAATTACCTGTGGTAAAGAAAGGGAAATTCACATGCACACAAAAGAAAAAGTTTCCTTGATGTCCATTATCTGCACAAGCATGGTTCCCAGTTTATTTGTAACCATCCTTCCTGTTAAATTATTCAAACACTTGCCAGACGATACAGAATTTAATTTGAATATACGGCGAGCACTACAATTCCTATACTAATGTCTTTGGCAAACATGCTCAGATTACTCTCTCCACCTCTACCGCTCACTCACTATCCAATATTTTGAAGACGCCTTCAGAAACAAAAGTGCTAAGTGTAATTTTTTCAGAAAGATTTTCCCTATTAAAAGAAATTTAACAATTAAATCTTCGGAAATATACGTTAAGTCTACTGAAAATGAATTTCACAAAACAAAGGAACAGTGCTTGAGATCCTTGAAGAAAAAAAAAGCAAATAAAAGGAATCCCTGAGAAAAGAAATGAGGCTTAAGTTTCAAGGAACACACACAAGAGTTTTTGAAGTATTTTATACTATTTTTTCCATCATGGTGGTAGAATTTTTGAGAGCTTAAAATTCACGGTAAGCCCCCTCAGTTCAACTTCAGTTTAAACAAGTGGGAAATGGATGACCAGCAGAGTTAAATCAAGTTCTCAAATCACATAATAAGCCTGTTTCAGAGGCAGCGCTGGCCCCCAGCCTCCTGATTGTCTCATCCATGGTTCATGGACTCTTCCACACCTCATGTCTTTAGGAATACTCCTTCCAATCGTGAGTTATATCGGCTTGCTATGTACGCATTGCTATAAGAAAATGAATGTAATTTTTCCAAAACTCCCAGTGCCCTGGATCAAACCTTGCCAGCTATAAAAATCAAATTATTCTCCCCAGGCTTTGATTTCATGACATTAACTAGTGTGTAATTTCACTGTGATTCTTGGGAGGTCAGTCTCCTTTCTTGTAAATAATTCCTTAAATATGAGAGCTCTATATCTCCAGTTTGTCAACCCACTCTATCATGCCTTCAGTAGTATATTTGTGAGTGCCTATAAAATCCTGTTTTTATTCCCTAAGAAGTAGCCCTACACTATGCTGAGTACAAAAGCTGACAGCAGGGTAAAGGTTAAGTGCCAGTGTTTGAGTTTAGACTAATTGAACAAGAAAGCCGTCTACTGGATGAAACATTGCACTTGAGATCTAGTCCCTTCTTGCCAGTGAGTGACGGTCCCCTGCAGCAGCTCTCTTTCCCTCCTTTGTTCCCCAGATAAATGAGATTCGGTAATAACATTTGAGAGCAGAATGGCAAGGATTGAAGAAGCAAGCAGTTCCTTTCACGTACTTCCCATTTATCAAAGATACACGGAAGCTGGCATAAATAGTCCAATTTCTGGATTCCTTCTACCTGAAATGAGCAGGAAGAAATAACAAATAGATTCTGTGTTCACCCTTGACTCTTTAATCTCTTCACTAGACAGCTGGAATACCCCAAAGTATGTCTCAAACTCTCAAACTACCTTTCTGTTGATGGTGACTATTCCTCTACCCACCTCTTAAGTGTAGATACTGCTTACTATTCTCTCCTAAACAGTCCCATGTTGTAAGGATCAATAGAATCATATCGTTGCCATGCTCAAAGATTGTTGAAAGTCTGCTCACCCTAAAATACACAACAAAGTCATTGGTATGGCATCCAAAGCCATGTACCAACTGGTCCCAACGTCTTTCTATCTGCCAATATACTCTCAACCCACCATGGAAGTTCGCATTATTTTACAAGTATTTCAAACACCTCTAAAACACTATCCTTCTATTGAAGTCTCTTTTTTAAGGAGGCTCTTCGCCCAGCATGGACCCCAACACAGGGCTTGAACTCAAGACCCTGAGATCGAGAGCTGAGCTGAGATCAAGAGTCAGACGCTCAACCCACTGAGCCACCTAGGTGCCCCCTTCCTTTTCTTGAATTCTAACTGCATCCCTTTGTCAGCTTTTAACAAATAAATTCCATGTTTCTTATGAAACTTTCCCAAACCTCCCTTGTTCAAGTATTTTTAATTTCTTTTTTTTTAAAGATTTTATTTATTTATGTGACAGAGAGACAGCCAGCGAGAGAGGGAACACAGCAGAGGAGTGGGAGAGGAAGAAGCAGGCTCCCAGTAGAGAAGCCCGATGTGGGACTCGATCCCGGAACGCCGGGATCACGCCCTGAGCCGAAGGCAGACGCTTAACGACCGCGCTACCCAGACGCCCCAAATATTTTTAATTTCTATTTGTATTCCCTCTATTCTGCCTCTCAGATCATGTCGCAGTCTGTCTTCTATAAGCCGTGTGCCTTTTCTCTTCCAGCACGTGTTCTTTAAGCTCCTGAATCTTATCTTCATGCTTGATCAGAACCACAAGCAATACTCCTCATAAGTAGTACACACACACTATACAGGCGTACAGAAGTGTGTATGCCACACTAACAGAGAAGTGAATACAATAAGGCCTCGTCTGACTTGGCAAAAATAGAAGGACTTACTCTAGAAAGAAATTTGACATCAGTTTTTTTTTTCCAGAAATGAAGAAAATTAGTATATCAGTGTTTCATTCTGGAAACGGACATTATAGCAGCTATTCCAAGAAGGAAAATATTTGATACAGAAAATTAGCAGCTCTCAAAACCATTTGGAGACCTAGCGAGCAAGGTCAGGAAAAATCTACTGCTGTTCAAGATATCAGGAACTGCAGGAGACAACGGCCAGGGAGGTCAGCTACCTGCTGCTCCGCATGAGTGACTGACTCGCAGGGGGATGCCCAGAATCACTGGAAATGCCTCCCGGCTTCCAAGGCCAAGGCCTGCACTCCTGCCCCAACCTGCCAAGAGGCATCAGGCCTTCTGTTTGTTTTCCACCTCCCAAATTTCAGACAAGTGTCTCCAATTGATTTCTCCGAGTGCTGGCAGAGGTTCTGGGAAATGTAGTTACAGGATTCTAGGCCCTATTATGTAAGAGGCAATATTGAAAAGGCAAAAGATTGTTAAATATTTAATGGCTAATTGGGCACACAAAGACCCAGAGGTCACCATGAGTCAGGACTGTTTTTCTGAGCTGTGGAATTTTGATACAAACATACATGACTAAGTGAGAGAATTGTATGCAACAGCCCAGAATTTTAACCCAGTCGAGCTAAACGAGTTGACCCAGGATGTCACAGTGTAGTTATTTAGCTGACAGAGACCCAATTAAAGACTTAAAAAACAATAAATTATGTATTTCTTGAAATGTGTCTTATTGCAAAGTCTAAGTGATACCATTTAAAAAGAGGGGAAATAAAATTAATTGATAAGAAAAAACACTTTAAAATTTCATTATTTTCATGTGAAAGAAAGACTGTTTTTACCATTAACAGGGATCTCAATATTTTAAGAGGCTGAAAAAGTTGCCAAATCAGTAGTAAAAACTATTACTTCGATGTGGAAGAAAAAATAGAGCCCTTGACATGAACTCCACCAGGAAGCTACCAATGTTCCATAATTGGCTAGAAGGAAACCCACATTTCCCATGCTTCTTTCTTTCATATAACCACATTTATATTTTTAATGCAGCAACTTCTGGAACATTAAAATTCTGTCAATTTTCACTCATTTCTTTAGCCTGCCTTTTTATTTCTCTGTTCTCTGTATTTGCATATGAGCATGTTTTAGGAGCAAATAAGACCTGGATTATAAGAAGACCATGAAACCCACAGCTGTGAAGTTAGGCATGAGTCATATTGGAAGCAAATATTGTCAACATATAGGATGGCACATTTTTAGGAAAACTTCCCCCTTGCCGAAAAGGATGGGGCTAAAGCGGTGTAGAAGAAACAAAAATGAGAAAATATACATGATGTAGGTAAGTCTGTAAAGCATTATGAAACGTTAGTGGTTCTCCTGCTAAGAGCTGTGTGACATTCGACAAATTGTATAATCTCTCTGTTCCTCCATTGTGTTTGTTCTTTAACCATACAGGTGATGTAAAAACTGTGTTGGCATTCCTCTGACAGGAGCACCCCAAACTGTGAGGCTTGTGGTCCTCCCTCTGCTTCAACCTGAGCAATCATTCCCCCTGCAAAGTCTGCATCAGATTCCACTGGAGCTGAGGATGGCTAAGCTGAAGGACAATTTGAGAAACACTGGTTTAGTGAACTACAAAAGGTGATGCCCTAGGACTGTGATGTTTTCTTTTTGTCGGGTGGCATGAGATGAAACCTCTCAAGGGATATAAACATCTGTCTATTTTAAAAGGTATCCAGGAAAGACTTCATTATGGCTTTTGTGCTATATTCCCCAGCCTTACTTTCATCCTGAATTTCTCTTTGGGGGATTTAGTTCTGCTTCACCAGTAATCAAAGAAATAAATTAATGCCCATATAAAAGACCATTTTTAACCTATCAGATGAGAAAAAAACTCAAAAGGAGAAACTTTTTAAAGGATGTGTATAGATAACAATTTCTCGT
This sequence comes from Ursus arctos, assembly GCF_023065955.2. Classification (NCBI taxonomy): domain Eukaryota; kingdom Metazoa; phylum Chordata; class Mammalia; order Carnivora; family Ursidae; genus Ursus; species Ursus arctos. Next base: position 80,508,831 of record NW_026623089.1, on the reverse strand, counting down.
ATTTCCGAAGAAGTTCTCACTTGGGATGGACTTGCGGGAAAGAAAGCAAATTGGCAATATATGTCAAAACCATAACATGTTTCTGCGCTTTGAATCCATAATGTCACTTCTACAAATGAAGCCTAAAAAAATAGTCCAATGAATGAAATTATTTGTCAATCCAGATATTCGTTTCTGTACTATTCTCTAGCAAGTACATCAGAACTAATACAGATTAAAGGTATCATATTAACTGTGCTACATACATGCATATATTGGTATATGTAGGCAATAAATACAGGCTTTTGAGAATTGCTAATGACACAGGAGACTCTTTTGTGATATAATGTTAATTGTAAGAAAACAGAAAAATGCATAGCAGAAATGCTACAATGTACTAACAGTGGCTAAGGGTGGTGAATATATGTAATATTTTCCATTTATAATATGTTCTGTATTTTCCAAAGGATAAATATTAAGTCCATCATAAACAAAAGACTATTTATATAGAAGTTGAGCAATTTTATACGCAGTGGAGGTACAGAAAAAAAAATGTTTGCTCTCTCAGAGAAAACATTTTACATAATGAATGTATTTTAGACTGTGTCTATCCTTGCAAGTAAAAGTGGAGAACATTGCTGGTCTACTTTATATTATCTCAATTTCGATATGATGCAAATCATTCTTCCTTTCAGCAATCTATTATTTTACATGAGAGTTGACATTTCACCTCAGAATACTGACTCATCTACATTCAGTTTCCCAATACCTGAGTTTAAAGATGATCACTTGTTTGCTAAGCTATTGTCAAAGATAAACAAAGCTGGACACCAGTTAAAGTGACGACAGATTTTAATTAGTAATAGCTATTGCAATGGGGAAAAGAATGCATCTTGCACTGAACCCTCCTTTGATTTGTAGAGATGACTGGACATACTGAAGGAAGAATCATGGATTAGAAAAGGGGGCAAGTGGGTGCTCAGTAGACTCTGGGAAGTGAAGAATCACCAAGGGTTGGTCAGTGTAGATGCAATTGGGCCAGCTGGGTCTGCTAGCTGGCAATTATCAAGCTTAGGATTCTATCCTCCTGCAGAAATTGGGAGACAGAGGCTGTGTCTCAAGTCACTGTAGGGCAGAGTTTAGACCTAGCAGAGACAAGAGCTCAGAGAACCCTGGCTGGAATTTGGTCAAAGAGAATCTTTGTCAGTATCAACATCTTCCAGGTGGAATCTGACTGCCTCAAGTACATCACACATGAAAGAAGAAAGTTCTTGCAACTTAGAAAGTCCTTCCATGTACTTACCTCCTTATCCATATATCTAGCAGCAGTTTTGGTTTTTTTTAGCTCCCAATGATCGACATATATGCCAGTTGAGTAATATTGAGAGCTTAAGTATGATCTATTTAAGTAATTATTACTCTTTGTTTTTACTAGAGAATCCCAGAAAAAGTACTTAAAGCAATCAATAATACATATTAATTAAGTTCATACTACAAATTCAGCTTGTAAGGACAATATTTATATATCAAAAGTGATTTGGGGAAAATGGCAAAAGTTTTAACTCACATACCTATGCATAATTCATCTATTACCTTCAATTCAACAATAATTTATTGAGAGTCTGCTTATAACAGGCAATGTGTTTCATAACTTACTCACTACGCATCTCAACAAGCTGTTCTCAGTGGCTAAGACAGTAATTGAAGATGAATGTTTTTGTGTAAGATTTTTCATGAATCTTTTAGAAATAAAATTTGTAGTGGGGCAGACTTCATCCTGATCTTTAGTGTGAATATTCCCATACTAAGCTGGGGTACCATAGCTATATTTTCAAACACAACTGTATTTCAAGTTGTATTTTCAAGCTGTATATATCTGTACTTTCCAGAAAGATATATTGGAAACTGACCAAAGGCATGTATAATTTAATAACTTTCCAGAAGTAAGATCACCTTAAAAGAAACATCTAATATTGTGTTTAGAAGAAAGATCTTGGAAGTTAGGTAAACCAACGATTGATTCCTCAATTGTTCTCTAGCTTTGTGACCTTGGACAAGTCACCAGGCTTCTCTGGGACTCCATTTCATCTGTAAATTAAGGATAATTCTTATCACATAGAATGTTGCTCTAAGGTTAGATAAGATAATGTAAATACAACTCCTGATACATAATAAAGTCTCAGTAATAATTGTTATGTAGACTTTTTTTATTTATTACAAGCATGCCTTGGAGATATGCCAGGTTCAATTCCAGACCACCCACAATAAACCAAATACTGCAATTAAGTGAGTCAAATGAATTTTTTGGTTTCTTGGTACATGTAAAAGTTATGTTTAGGGGCACCTGGGTGGCTCAGTGGGTTAAGCATCTGCCTTCAGCTCAGGTCATGGGATTGAGTCCTGCCTGGGGCTCCTGGATCAGCAGGGAGTCTGCTTCTCCTTCTCCCTCAGAACATGAAATTAGTGTCATTGAGGTAGAGACTTGGTTGGGGGGGGGTTGCAGCGGGTTGGGGAGATTAAAGCTTCATTTGGGACTCATTATGCAGGTGTTGACCTATAGTTGTTTCTTTTACATAGTAGGTACCCAAATGAAGAATTATTATATGCACATCTGTGTTTTAGGATAATGGCTTGGACTTTCCTCCATACAGTATGCAAATCCTAAGTTTTCTCTCAATAGACATACATTTTGAACAAGTTCATGAGTTACAGAGAGGCAGGGAGAGCTCTCATTTAGCAAACTACTAATAACAAATGAGAATTATTTAATTTGTTTGCCTTGAGGTTTACAATACCTAGCCTTACTTTTGGGCCTAGAAAAAGTGCAAGTCCCCTCTCTTAAGTGCCCCACCAGAGAATCCACAACAAATCTGCAGCTGAGGGTCTCTGCCACATATTCAATTGCTCCTGTAAAGAAAGAATCAACATACATGAAAACAGTGGTCAGTGCTAAGCGAATGTATTCTACATTAGGAAGGCAAGAAACCGTGCCATCGGTACACGAGTAGGCTTAAATTGGAGAAGAGCTTTCCATGTTTGTCTACACCTTATTGCTACTCTGATGGACATTTGGGATAATACCTGAGGAACATTTCTCCATTTAAATCATCCTTTTGTTAATGATATTTATTTATTTATTTATTTATTTATTTATTTATTTATTTATTTTAGAGAGAGAGAGAGCCAGGGAGAGGCAGAGGGAGAGGGAGGACAGAATCTCAAGCAGACTCCCCACTGAGCGTGGCACCCAATGTGGGGTCTGATCTCACGACCCTGAGATCATGACCTGAGTGGAAATCAAGAGTCAGAAGCTTAACCGACTGCACCACCCAGGTGCTCCTGAATTGTCCTTTCATTATTGCACCAAAATAAGCTGTCAAGTATTCAACAGTACTGCACCATGTTTCTATGTTTCCAAGTTTATTTCCTAACATAAATACAGGGACTTTTCCACATTTCAGAGTGTAAAAATTCATCAGGATAAATGGCTTTGTAAACATACTGTGCAGGGCAGATCACCTTGATGGTCAGCAAAACGCTATTACAAGATTTATTTTAAAATTATAAACTGTTGAAGATAATGCTACACACTCTTCAGGCCTAATAGTCATTTCACAAATGTAGGTTCATCAAAAGGACTGATTTAATATTTATTAACATGATCATTGAGAACTAGTGACCATGATGACAATCTGGCGATGTTCAAAATCAAATCCTTGATATATCTGCCAACCACACCAAACCTGATTGTAGTCCTATTGTTTTTACTTCTGTTAATAGGACCATTACCCTTCTAGATATCCAAGCTTTAAACCTCAAAATTGTGTTTAAATTCCTCTCTCCCTTATCCCTTCAAAATCTGGTTGGTCACAAAGCCCTATAGATTAAAATATACTACTTCTAAGATATCTGTGATTCAATACATATATATACAGACACATATACATATATGTTGTATATATATTCTGTGTGTGTGTATATATCTATATATCTATATATCTATATCTATATATAGATATATATTTGCCATCTCACTAGTTTAAATCCTTATTACCTTATCTGGACTATTCCAATAACTTCTAAATTGCCTTATTGCCTTCAGGCTCTCTCTGCTCAAGCCAAACCACACAGTGTTGTCATAGGAACTTTACTCCCTTCGCTCCCTGATCAAACACTTTCAACAGACTCCCCTTCGCCTACAAGATAACTCATTAGCATTACATACCAGACTCTCCAGATACTGTTTTCTTTTTTTTTTTCAAATACTGTTTTCAAACTGTCTTTCACTAAACCTTTTCACTCAGTGACTGTGTATTCCTCCCAAATAGGACCTCACCATGGTCTAACAATCATCAGGTGCATTTTGAGAATATTTTTGTTTACATGATGCATATCAATAGATAATGCTTCCCTCTTGAAGGGCTATAAAATTTGCTTCTAAATATTGTTGCATTTTCTAGCGTGCATGACACACACACACTCACACACACATAACTTTATGTTATGTTCTCCATAATAGCATTTTTCCCCATAATATCATTTTAAAGCTTTGTTCATAGGATCTAATTGGAAGGCACAGGGATGACTATAAGGGAAGATAGAGGCCTGGAGAGGACTAACAATAGCAAGCTCTTAGCACACCCACCCACTACTTCAATCCAATAGCTAGGATTTTAGATTTTTATTTAATGAAGTATCATATGGTATTCAATTTTATTTTTTAAGTAGATTTATTTATTTATTTATTTATTTATTTATTTATTTATTATTTTTTTATTTGAGAGAGAGATAGAGAGTGCAAGAGTGCAAACACAGGGTAGGGAACAGAAGGAGAGGGAGAGAGAGAATCTTAAGCAAGCTCTGCGCTGGGCTTGGGCTTGATCTCAGGACCCTGAGATCATGACCTGAGGGGAAATTCAGAGTCCACTGCTTAACCGACTGAGGCATCTCCCTTTTTTAAGTAGTTTCTACTGCTTTTTTTTTAAAGTTTGGATTCTTGTTTCTAACTTTAAGAGATGTTCTACCCTGACCTCCTAAATATCCATATTGACAGGAGATCTAACACAGAAACTCGCAGGATTCTCCAGAATCAAACTTCATCTGGAAGGAGGTAGCTCTCCCAAGAGCTTCAAATCTAGCATCAAAGGAGATTATTAGACTGAGATCCCCACACTCCAAGCCTCTGACTGCCAGCCTACTTACTCTTTCCACCATTTTCTTCCCATTGTCATTTCCCCCCTTTCTCTTGCATTAACATTTTTGATTGCTAGCATGAAGTTCTGAAAGTTTCTTCTCCTAACCCTGGTTGTCTGGGCTAATCTAGGGAATGAACACAGAGTCATGGGTATCAAACTTGCCTTATGTAAAAATTCCAGAAAGAATGGGATCTATTCTCCTGGCTGATTCCAACTGGGGCAGAATTTGTTCTAAGAGGCATGGTCCCAAGCTTCCTGATAATTATCCTGTCCATGCTTGGGTTTTTTGTTGTTGGTTTTCCTTGTTGGTGTTTTTTTTACCACAGTTTACTGTGTTTTCTCCTGATTCTTAAATGCTTCTCTACCATTACTTACTCAACCAATGACTGAAATCCAACCTACAAATGACAGCAGTCACGCCCAGCTAGTCGGAGATCACACTGGATGGAAGTGAGATTGCTATTTCAGAGGTCAGATTAGAGCAAGTTTTCCTGCTGACCAAGAGGACAGCCCATAAGAGACCTTGAAAGATTAAAAATTTCTACAGTGGCATTAGCATTACTTTGATCCCTGGAGCTTTCTCTTCCCACCATTTTTATAAATGACTTTAGCATCTGCTACATTTCCTATTCCACCTTCTAGCTAAACCTAAACTGTCCAACCAGCACCTGCCAACTACTACAGTAATTCCTCCCTTTTCCAAAAATCATTTTGACCCACTCTTCCTTACACTAGCTGAATTTCTGCTTATACCTCTGGCTAAAGCTTCGTAAAAACCCCACCTTTCTTTCCCAAGGTAAAACACTACTTCAGAGTTCTCATGCCAGAGTATTACAAATAAAGGCTTATGTTTAACATGCCCTGGTTCATCTTCTTCCATATTACCTTGCTCGAATCAAATAAGAACTGGCAGAGCCCCAGCTCACACTCAGGTCTTCTGCCAACCAGCATACTTCTCTTAGTGACATGTGACACCAACTCACAATCGCAACTGTCATATCAACACAAAGAAGAGAGAGATTTTTTTCCTGGTGATATGTGAAGGGGCAAATGCCTAGGAAAATACAAAATCAAGCCTGATGCTCTGGACATGAACATGTAATGAGATATCCTTCTTGAAGGCGTGTATGCAACAAATACCGAGCAAGCTATGACAATTTCACAACAGCCTATCCTATTTACCTCATGAAGGAGGAACAGGATCCCTCACTGAAGTCCTTCATTTAAAAATTCTGCTTCTCTGCTTTTTCACATGTAGAGATCAGGAAGAACCTTGCCTTTAGTGTCCAAAATAAGCCAAAACAATGTTGACATTTCCTTTCTTCAAGGATCAACAATTTCTGCTCAAAGCAATGGAAGTACAGGTTAGAACACTCTTGAAGCTTGCTGGAATGGTCACTGGCTACTCTGAGTAGGAACTCAGGGGAAGCTGCTGTCTAGAGTTGACCCCTTCCCTATCACCCCCATCACAATCAAGGAATAAAAAATACCAACTGTAGAGCTCCGGAGGGTGAAGACAGTTAACATTTTCCACCCTCAGGAAAATTGCTAGAAGCAGGGCAGGGTAAACATGAGTGTAATGTAATAGGTGCTCTTTATATTAACTGATGTGCTGCTTTTAATGAAGAAAGACCTTTGACTGATTTTCTGGCTTTTGGTCCCCTTGTATTGTAATTAAAGAACCAAAGCACAGCACAGTTCAGAGAAGTAGGAAGTGCTAAATTCAGCAGACTACACAAGATGTGGTTAGAAAGAAGGCATATACAGAGATGAGAACAATGCGGAGCCTTGGCAGACTGTAAGGAATGGTTAAACAGGCAGTTTCTCACAGTTGGATAGAGGGTAACATCTCTGGAATGAGGAGACACCCAAAAGGATAAATACTATTGATCACCTCTGCTTGAAACTACGAATCAGTGAGCAGCTGTATTAGCTGTTATGCTACCCAGATCCCCTCCTCAGAACCAAGACGCTCATTCCCCTGTTGGTGAGTCCCTCTGTAGGTAAGATCTTCAGGCCAAAGGGAGCAGCCTTGATCGAGGATATAACTCTGTCCAGGAACACCCAGCATTCGTTGATTGGTGGTATAAGGACCAAATCTGGTCTCTGATTAGAGCAGTTCTGAAATTGCTGAGACCTTTGCTCTCATTTTATAATAGGTCAGCTTCTCCATCAGCCCAGTCCTATGTCCTTTACTGCCTTCCAGGTGTTAAAGCACCCACAGAATACTCCACAATAAACCTCCTACACACACTACTTCTTAGGAAAACTGGCCTAAGACAACAACTTTCCTAGCGACAAACTTCTCAAATGACCAGTTCCTTCATAGATGTTATAAAACCACCAGTAATAGAAACTTTGATTTTAAAAACAGAGACAACTGGATGAATGATCAGAATACATTTAACTCCAACGGAAAAATTTGTATCCTGAGCTTAATTTTCCTGATCTTACATGGGACACTCTGGGAGCCATAGTTCTATTTTTAGAGCTCACTGGTTTAGACAAATGTGCATAATTTGGATAGGTTTCAAAGGCAAGTCAAATGATTAAATAATGAGAATGAAATTAGTATAAAAAGTGCTAGGAATATTTAGGCTTTTGCAAGAAAGGGGAAAGGGCTCTCTTAAAAATAGCCTTCAAATAATGCCTATTTATTCAAGCGAGTTGAGGATAGCACGTCGTGAAGTCAAACTGGAGGGACAGACCAAGATGGGGATTACCATGGACCCGGATTTCCACACTGGCCTCTGGACGTGGCACCTGGTCTCCAGTCTTGACCCCTTACATTTCATTCTCTTTACAACATCCAGAGAAATCCACTAAAAAGCATCAAGACAAATCATGCCTTTCTTCCTCTCAAATCTGTCTTTTTGCTTCCCATCTCACCTAGAATAAAATTCTAGGCCCTTATCATGACTTAGAGATATTCAGGGATCAGGCCCTGGCTGTGTTTGTGGCCCATCTCCTGCCATCGGCCCTGCACTGGGATTCGTGGGGGCCTCCAACAGGCCAGCCACAGTTGGGCTCAGGGATCACTCCCTGGCTGTGCTGGTAGACCAGACGTTCTTCACACAGCCGCCACACACCCACCACTCTGTCACTTGCCCCCCTGTTAAGTGGCTCCTAAGAAGGGATTTAAAGTAGGACTGCTACTTACACTTTATTCTCTTTCCCTGCTTTCCAATTCTTCAGAGAATGTATTAGTTCTCTAATAAGCTCAGAGCATTTTCTTCTCCATCTTCTAATATAGGTATTTATATATTTCTCTATAAATATCATTATAGATTACTGCATATATATTACTGCGTATATATTTTTAATTTAGACTAATTCATTTAGACTCATTTAAACTTGTTTAGCACCCCCACCAAAATGTAATCTTCCTAAGAGTAGAGTCCCCTACTCTCACTTAACTGCTGTATGACCAGTGTCTAGAAACATGCCATACATTTGGTAGATAATAAATAATTGGTAGCTGGATGAATGCATGAATGTGATTGCTATACTCTGTATCCTCACTGTTCCAGCCCCCATAAGTATCCAGTAGATAATTAACCCAAACTTTGTTTATTTACTCAAGTTGGGTGTGGGCCTGGTCTTTCCCACCTCCTCAACCTAGTACTATGGACAGCCACACAGCGGTCCTACACTGCCAGCCTCCTTTCTCTGTTTGCTGGAATAGAAGGAGGATTATTTATAAAAAATGGTCTAGTCCTAGTATCTTTTTGAGGGGTTTTGTACTAAGGGAGAGGTATTGGAAAATTTAAATCTACATCCAATCTATAGTTAGGAACACTTGATCATGTGCAGGCAGAGCAAAAGAGACCAACATGCTGAAACACCTTCACATTAAAACTACAGCTGCTGCTACAAACAGAGAAAGGAGGCTGGCAGTGTAGGACCGCTGTGTGGCTATAATCTTGCATTATCTACTGACCTGATGATGCATGTAATCAGTTTCCTCCCAAATAGTCCTAATTTACCTGTTGTTCCAGCATCCTGTTCCATTTAGTACTAATGGTTAGGGTACCATTGCTGCCCTTGGAAGCCACTTGGCTTACCGGCCAGCTGTTCCTTTACCAGCATGAAGTCTGCAGAATGTAAAAGCTTTCAGGACACCAATTAGGGGGTCAGTGGAAAAGTAAGAAATTATAGTTCAAATAGTTGTGAAATATATGTTTTTTTTAAAAGGCTGAGCCATCCTGCCATAAAATCTCCTTTTTTTTAAAGATTTATTTATTTTAGAGAGAGACAGACTGTGCATGTATGTGGGGGGAGGGGCAGACAGAGAGAGAGAGAATCTCAATCAGACTTCCCTGCTGAGTGTGGAGACCGACATGGGGCTCGATCTCATGACGCTGAGATCATGACCTGAGCCGAAATCAAGAGTTGGATGCTTAATTGACTGAGCCAGCCTGGTGCCCCCAAAATTTCTAACTAATAAACTGAATGCTATTGCTACAGCACTTTTGGTATTTATCATAAGCTGTACATCTATAACTATTTTATTTATTCTGATGTTTGATAATATTTTATTTTTATTTTGTAATAATCTCTTTCAGAATAAATGGCTCAAAAGTCAAAAATTACATATAAAATGCAAGTAATATAAACTGAACACATGAACTATGGATTTTCATTTCTTAGAAAACTGAAATGGACAAACATTTCACAAAATGTTTATAATGTTTATGATTTTCTTACATGTTAGAGTGATATTGTTGTCAATTTTTTTTAAATAAATAAGACACAATCCTGTGGAAGGATACTCAACATCCACTTTAAAAGTTAGTAAAGTTAACACAACCACCCCAAAAATGGTGATTTAACACACAAAACTGAAGAAGATGCATGTTTTTGAGAGAGCGAGTACACATGTGTGGGGGGCTAAGGGGTTGCACAGGTGGAGAGAGAATCTTAAGCTGGTTTCTCACCGAGCATGGAGCCCAGCATCAGGCTCAATCTCTCGACCCTGAAGTCATGACCTGAGCTGAAATCAAGTCTGTTGCTTTACAAACTGAGCCACCCAGGCACCCCAGAAGATGCATTTACATATGAAACATGTAAGCCTGTGAAGCATGACTTTTCATTTAGATCAGATGGCTAATCTCTTAAATAAATTTTTCTCATATCAATGAAGTATTGTGAAAAATTACAAAATGAATTGACACCTGTTAATGTGATGACTCCAGTAGTTTCATCAGATGCTTTAAATAGAAATCAGCTATTTCCAATAGCATTTTTTTTTATTTTTTTTTAAATGATTTTTTATTATATTATGTTAGTCACCATACAGTACATCCCCGGTTTCCGATGTAAGGCTCGATGATTCATTAGTTGCGTATAACACCCAGTGCACCATGCAATACGTGCCCTCCTTACTACCCATCACCGGTCTATCCCATTCCCCCACCCCCCTCCCCTCTGAAGTCCTCAGTTTGTTTCTCAGAGTCCATAGTCTCTCATGTTTCATTCCCCCTTCTGATTACTCCCCCTTTCTTTATCCCTTTCTTCCCCTACCGATCATCCTAGTTCTTATGTTCCATAGATGAGAGAAATCATATGATAGTTGTCTTTCTCTGCTTGACTTATTTCACTTAGCATTATCTCCTCCAGTGCTGTCCATGCTGTAGCAAATGTTGAGAACTCGTTCTTTCTGATAGCTGAGTAATATTCCATTGTATATATGGACCACAACTTCTTAATCCAGTCATCTGTTGAAGGGCATCTCGGCTCCCTCCACAATTTAGCTATTGTGGACATTGCTGCTATGAACATTGGGGTGCATATGGCCCTTCTCTTCACTACGTCTGTATCTTTGGGGTAAATACCCAGTAGTGCAATGGCTGGATCATAGGGTAGCTCAATTTTTAACTTTTTAAGGGACCTCCACAGTGTTTTCCAGAGTGGCTGTACCAACTTGCATTCCCACCAACAATGTAGGAGGGATCCCCTTTCTCCACATCCTCTCCAACAATTGTTGTTTCTTGCCTTGTCTATTTTTGCCATTCTAACTGGCGTAAGGTGGTATCTCAGTGTGGTTTTGATTTGAATTTCCTTGATGGCTAATGATTTTGAACATTTTTTCATGTGTCTGTTAGCCATTTGTATGTCTTCATTGGAAAAGTGTCTGTTCATATCTTCTGCCCATTTTTTGATTTGTTTATTTGTTTCTCGTGTATTGAGTTTGAGAAGTTCTTTGTAGATCTTGGATACCAGTCCTTTATCTGTAGTGTCATTTGCAAATATATATTCTCCCATTCCATGGGCTGCCTCTTAGTTTTTCTGACTGTTTCCTTGGATGTGCAGAAACTTTTAATCTTGATGAAGTCCCATAAATTCATTTTATCTTTTGTTTCTCTTGCCTTTGGGGATGTGTCATGAAAAAGGTTGCTTTGGCCGATGTCGTAGAGGTTGTTGCCTATGTTCTCCTCTAGGATTTTGATGGATTCCTGTCTCACATCGAGGTCTTTCATCCATTTGGAGTTTATTTTTGTGTATGGTGTGAGATAGTGGTCAAGTTTCATTCTTTTGCATGTAGCTGTCCAATTTTCCCAGCACCATTTATTGAAGAGACTGTCTTTTTCCCACCGGATGTTTTTTCCTGCTTTATCAAATATTAGTTGCCCAAAGAGCCTAGGGTCCATTTCTGGGCTCTCTATTCTGTTCCATTGGTCTGTGTGTCTGTTTTTGTGCCAGTACCATGCTGTCTTTGTGATCACAGCTTTGTAGTACAGCTCGAAATCTGGCATTGTGATGCCCCCAGCTTTGTTTTTCCTTTTCAACAGTTCCTTGGAGATTCGGGGCCTTTTCTGTTTCCATACAAATTTAAGGACTGTTTGTTCCAGTTCTTTGAAAAATGTCCTTGGTATTTTGATCGGGATAGCATTGAAAGTGTAGATTGCTCTGGGTAGCATGGACATTTTAACTATGTTAATTCTTCCGATCCATGAGCATGGAATATCTTTCCATCTTTTTATGTCTTCCTCAATGTCTTTTAAGAGTGATTTATAGTTTCTAGAATATAGGTCCTTTACGTCTCTGGTTAAGTTAATTCCAAGGTTCCAATAGCATTTTTTTCATTGAAATTAAAGAGTCAAAGTTAAGTGTTTAGAAATTCATTCTGACAAAGGTAAAACATGCGACTTTCTAATAAATGCTTTTGTGAACTTATTAAAAAGTTTAAAGATAAAACTGCTTGCTTTGTGGTGATAATAGAAATACAAATGTTCATGGACCATCGCACCATGGTGAACAGAAAGTTCTCACAAAATTAACAAACCTGGGTAACAGAAATGCTCTCGGATCTGTGGTGCATACATAAGTGCATCTAAATAAATTGTAATATTCCAATGACCTAGACAGAAGCCATAGTGTCGAGTTGTACAATATACATGATTTGAGTAAATAAACTATGAAGTTTTATAATAAAGTTGATGTTGAAAACAAACAAACAAAATCCTTCAGTGCCTTAGTATGCACCACACATGGGATTTTACAAATGTCTGAGTCTTTGGGGTACCTGATTGGCTCAGCTGGTTAAGCATCTGACTCTTGATTTTGGCTCAGGTCCTGATCTCAGGGTTGTGAGATCAAACCCCACATCTGCTGAGTGTGGAACCTGCTTAAGGGTCTCTGTCTCCCTCTCTTTCTGCCACTCCCCCCACTCTGTCTCCCACCCTCTCTAAAACATAGATAAATAAAAGAAAAAAGAAGGAAAAAAAAAAGAAATGTCTGAGCCTTTGAAGAATTATTTCTTAAATAGACCTAAGTGTACTACAATTGTATTGAACCTTTTTTTTTTTTTTTGGATAAATGGGTCCTCCGAACTTAGAGAACCTTTGTTTTTCTAACACCAATAAAAATATTCAAATTATTTAATAAATTTAGTACCAAAAATCTTTGACACTTTTACTGAATTAGTTATTGAAAATAAAGTATATGGACATTCCCCAACTTATGATAGTTGGACTTAGGATATTTTGAATCTACAATGGTGTGAAAGTGATACGCATTCATAGAAACATTCTTCAAATTTTGAATTTTGATCTTTCCCCAGGTGTGACATGCAGTATGATACTCTCTCAGGATGCTGAGTGGCAGCAGCACCCAGGCAGCCACGCCATCACAAGGGTAAACAACCGATATATTTAACCATTGTGTACCCATACAACCATTTTGCTTTTCACTTCCAGCACAGTATTTAATGTTGTATATCAGCTTTGTGTTTGATATTTTGCCCAACTGTAGACTAATGGAAGAGTTCTGAACATGTTTAAGGTAGGCTAGGCTAAGGTGTGATATTTAGTTAAAGTTAAGTGTATTAAATGCATTTCCGACTTACAATATTTTCAATTTATGGGTTTATCAGGACATAATCCCACCGTTAAGTCAAGGAAGATCTACACAAACAAAGATACATCACAAGATCAAGAGACAAACGGAAAAAATTAAATAAAGAGCATCACCTGTTCATAAAATTTCATTTTTAAATAATATAATCCCTTTCTATAGAATCTTCTCTTGCAGGAGGAAATTTATCATGGAGTTTCTATTTTTAATAGGATAAGTGCATTTTTTTTACTAGAATGGAATGAAATTAAAAAGGCCTATAATTTTGTAACTTAAACAATTTGAGAGGGTTTTTTCCCTAATGAAACTATTTGGAAAAAGAAAAAGATTCTTAGTAGAGCCTAAAAGACAGTATCTGTGAAAATAGTGTAAAACAATGAAAATTTTCAATAAAAATATTCTCCAGTGAGCAATATTTTTTCTGAGTTTAGATTTATGTTACCCCTTTCAGGTAGGATATCTTTCTCAATTACAGAGAAGAGTGGAAAATTTAGATTTATTAACCCACTAAATAAAATTTCAAGGAACACTTACTGCAATAGTGGAAGAGACTTGAAAATATTAAGACTACATTAAAAAAATACATTCAACATGCAAATAGTGATCCATTAATGAACTGGTTAATAAAAGTTATTTTACCTAAATCTAAGATTATTCTGCTTATTTATTTAAATGCTTAAATAATAAGCACAAAGGCTTTTTTCAATTTTATATTCATTGTACACAGATATTATCCTTATTTTTCAGAACTAATTTTATTTCTAAAAACTGTTTTAGGACAGGACTATTTAACTAGCCAACCAGTATATTATAACCTATTTGTCAGTCAATAAATATCAAAAATAAAATTAAAATTATACAATTTTTTTAAGAACACCTTTAACTCTCCAAGTGTCCCAGTGTCTATAACAGCTTGTATGGTAACCTTGCCTATGACTAATATCTTTCTTATTATTCACCCAAAAGAACAGGAATCCAAAGTGACAGATTCAAAAATGTTCACAGCTCTATTATGAGGTTAAAATTTTAAAAAATCCAATTGTTTAAATAGTGTGATATACAGAAAAGTCTTGAAGAGAATAAATCCTAAGAGTTCCCATCACAACGAGAAATTTTTTTTCCTTTTTTTTTTTCTTCTTTCTTTCTTTCAAGTTGTATCCATATGAGATGACGAATGTTGGCTGAACTTACTGTGGTAATCACCTCACAACATATGTAAGTTAAACCATCACACTGTATGCCTTAAATTTATACAGTAATATATGTCAATTATTTCTCAATAAAATTGGGGGAAAATCCAATTGCTCAAAACTGGAAGGATGAATAAATATAGTTTGTTATAGATTACTATATTACTAATGAAAACAAAAAAATGCAACAACACAGATGAATCATACCAACATAAAACTAAGGAAAAGGAGACATACATAAGGGGATACATACTCTATGAGTATACTCACAAAACTTCAAAAACAGATTAACATTATTAGTCAGATATTCACAGGAGACAAAACGATAAAGAAATTTCAAGAGTGTTATTACTTATAAAGAGAAGAAAGAATCAAGGTTTTAGGGGTTCTGGAAATATTCTATTTCTTGACCTTGATGGAGTTTAGACAAATGTCTCCTTTATAACAATTCATAAAGCCTACATTTGGATTTCATTTGTTTTACTGTATATGTGTCAAATTTTCATTTTAAGGAATACCAATGAACATTCTGAAAAATATTTTGAAAATTTTTATTCTAAAAGCCTCCTTTTTCATTTGCCAGAATCATTGATACTTTTGAAATATAAAGTTGTTACAAATTTTAAAATATATTTATATCAAGGTGATTTTCCTAATCTCAGTGAGCATGTGTGTGTATGTATGAGTCGTACTCATGTGTATGTTTCTGTGTGTATATATGTGCACCTCTGCGTGTGTTTGTCTGCGTGAGTGCACGTGTGTGTGTGTGTGTGTGTGTGTGTGTCTACATATGCATTTGCCTGTGAGAGTGGTTTGTATGCTTTGGGGTAAGGTAAGGATACAGTTTTTGGCATGGGAAAATATGATGATCACAGAAAAATTAAGATGAACTGGGAATCTGAAAATGAAAACTCCAAAACAGAAAGAGAAGTTCAAGTAAAGAAAATAAAAGAAATAAGTATATTGTTTTCATCAACTTTGGTGTTTTAAAATACATGCTAAATTAATATTAGCTTATTCCCAGATTTTTGTTTTCTCAGTGTGTAGTTCATGCAACTATAATGACTTTGTGAAAATAGAGCCCTTAGCTAGGAGAGGAAGAGCTCCACCTGCTATTCTCAGATTACTCTCATTTCATACTTCTTTTCACTACCTCCTTATGAGTATTATGCCCAAACAAAAACAAGAAACACCTGCTATATTATACACAACTTTCAATCAATTCATCAGTAGCTTTAGCATAAAAAAAGAGAAATCAAGCAAATTATTAGTCTGTTTGGGAACTGTAAGAACAGATTTAAAGGATGTGAATATTTTCATTTCAAAGTAATTCGGTTTCTTCACCTTTTGTAATTATGGAACACAAAATTCTTTTTGCCTTGCCACTTACAATCTTTATCATTGCTTTTTATAATATGTATTGAAAAAGTCTCTAAATATTAGGCACCACCAAATACAAAGACACGCACACACACCCCAATCCCACATATGCAGATAACATGACCCAGCATTTTCCAAGAGATTCAAGTTTCATTATAATCATTCTGCCATTCTCTCAAATTCTGAATTCACTTCTTTAATCCTCTCAGCCTTTAATTTGGTACTTTGATTCTCAGGTAGCAACATTCACTTAAATTAAACAAAGATTTATTGATTGGCTGTTACATAATATATTGGATAAGTGCACTAACTCTGAAGCTTACAGATTTGGCTTTGAATAGTATCAAATGATAATTAACTATATTTTGGGGGCACATTAGTTAACCTGCATTATTTCCTCTTCCTCACCAGTAAAATGGTCATAATATCCTGAGATAAAACTTTAGTAATGTAGAAGTTAGCTAACAAAATCAAGAAAAATGAAGTCATTATTAGAAAGGTAGTCAAATAAGATTATTGAGTAATTGTCAATTCCCCAGCTTTATCTAGTAATGCAAATATTTGGTGAACACTTTTTTTGGTTGCTTGGTTTCACCTTAAATGAATGGAATGCAAATCAAAATATTTCTAGTGTTATATAAAATTTTGTGTATCTATTCTAAAAGTTGAAAAAATAATAAATAATTGAACTTTATCACCAAAACAAGTCATTTGTATTGCATTTTTGCATAATCAAATACATACACAAGTGCCAACCATTTGCCAATATCAGTAAATACAATATAGCAAATAACCTCACTGGTCCTCATCACCCTCCAGGTTGGAAAGCCTAGGGAAAACATACAACCCATTTTCATTCTATAGGATTGGCTGAGTGAAGGAAGGAAGGAAGGAAGGAAGGAAGGAAGGAAGGAAGAAAGAAAGAAAGAAAGAAAGAAAGAAAGAAAGAAAGAAAGAAAGAAAGAAAGAAAGAAAAGAAAGAACTAAATGTCCTCATTTACCATCATTAAATATTACTTTTTTAATTTTTAAAATATTTGGAGGTTCATTTTCAAATTACATAGTATGATCTCTCCACAGGGTAGTAAAGTTAAAATAAAATAATTGTTTGGCTGTGAATTATATTACCATGTTCAAGGTATATTTTGATTTTGAAAATGTCTGACCCGATCCTTCTAGTCATATAGGCTATTTACTATAATAGTCTAAGTTATTAGTACTTCTATTCCCTTGTACAACACAATAGATCCATAAAATGGTGCAAGTTTGGGTAGCAGATGAAGGAAGCTCAATGGAAGGCTATAAGCAACCAAATGGATGAACACCATGATGAACAGAGCAGTGCTGGGAGCAAAGAGATAACTTTTCTTTCTTTCTTTTTTTCTTTTCTTCTTCTTCTTCTTCTTCTTTTTTTTGTGTTTTTTTGTTTGTTTGTTTTGCTTTGTTTTGTTTTTTTGTTTTTTTGTTTTTTTTGGAATCAGATAACTTTTTACTTCCCCGTATCTATGAGAACAAGTCCAGCTAATTCCCTCAGGTTGGTGGTTTTCTCTGTGAAATAGAAGGGAGAAATAAAGTGGCAGTAGTATGGTCTGCTTTTTAATTTGAAGAGTGAATTTGCTACATTCAGAGCAATTATGGGTTTAATGCTCAGGACTGTGAACACTGAGATCCCAGTGCAGATACAAATTAATGTCTTCTCACAGGCTGGGGCATGGCTAATGGACAGACTTGGCCTGAGGGCCTGGGAGCTACGAATGCACATGTATTAATGGAAGGAGAGAGCAAGTGTGAGGCAATATGGAATCCAGTGTTCTGACCTTATACTTGAAAAAAAAAGAAGCTACAGGAGTGGCAGTAATTCTGGTGGAGTCATGGCAAAAGAGCACTTTGAGTGACCCTATTGTTCCTGCATGATCCATAGAACGAACCTCTAACCTCAGTCCACAGGGGGTATGACAAGCAAGGAAGCAGTCAGATGTGGCTGGTGTCTAATCCCTTGAACTGGATGGGTCCTGGATCATCTATCAAACAAAGACTTGTCTATCCCACTGAAAAAAAATATCAGCCTTCAGGGAATTAGCCAGGACTTGCTGTCACTGATGTATGGAGGTGAAAAGTTGTCTGTTTTCTCTCCAATATTGGTTGGTTCACAGTTCTCATTCATTCATTCAACAAATATATATTTAGAAATGGCTATACCAGGCTTTGATTTAGGTATTCAATTGCAGGTGAAACAGACATATTCTCTGTTAGAGCTTACTATCTAAAGGCAGAGAGAAATAACATAGAGTAAACAATCAAACACAAATATGAAATGATGATCTGAGAATGATGCTATGGTATAATCAGACATTTTAACAATATGAATTCTTCCAATTCATGAGTGTGGTATCTTTCCATTTTCTGTGTCATCTTCAATTTCTTTCACCAATGTCTATGGTTACAGGGTACAGGTCCTTCAACACTTTACTTAAATTTATTCCTAAGTATCTTATTCTTTTTGGTGCATTTGTAAAAGGGGTTGTTTATTTAATTTCTCTTTCTGCTAGGTCCTTATTAGTGATAGAAATGCGTCTGATTTCTGTATATTAATTTTGTATCCTGCAACTTTACTGAATTCATTGGTTAGTTCTAATAGTTTTTTGGTTGAGTGAAAATAAGTTTTAGCTTGAATGTTATTAATTTTTCAAAACTTCTCTTAATTTTTTATGCTTCTTTATTTGATTTAGAGAATCCCTCACAAGCCCAAGGTTAATTTTCTGTTAAAATTTTTAAATTTTGTTTTTCATTTGTCTTTAACCTATCTGGAATTTATTTCTGTGTATTGTAGGAAATAAAGATCCCATTAATTCTTTCAAAGTCCTATTCCTGAACAGTCTGCCCAGTCACTACTGATCTGCAATACCATCTCATTCATATACACCCATGAATCTGATCTTGGGTTCTTTCCTCTGTTTTGTTTTTGTTTTTGATTTTTTGAGAGAGAGAGAGAGACAGGTGGAAGAGGGGTAGAAGGGGAAGGGGAAGGGAAAGAGAATCTCAAGCAGGCTCAAAAATGGAATCCGATGCTGGGCTGAATCTCATGACCCTGAGATTATAACCTGAAATCAAGAGTAGGACACTTAACCGACTGAACCACCCAGATGTCCCTGTTTCATTTTTTCACTTTTCCTATCATTTAACCAAAAGAACACACCACTAGTTACTACAAATATATATATTTGTATATATACACACACACCAAGTACAAATGTTCCTCCTATTCACTCTTACATGTACATTTTAGAATCAGCTTTTCAAATTGAAAATAAACATTATTGGCATTCTCATTGGAATTATACAAAATAGATCTAATGTTTTCAGAAAAATTGACAATGTATGACATTTAATGAGCATTTTATATCTTTCTAGTCAATTTCAATCTTATTTAACATCTTTCATTAAAGTTTTCCTGTTTTCTCTGTAAAAGTTTACATAAATTTGTCATATATATTCATAGGTCATTATTGTTGTTTTGCAAAATAGATTTTGTTTTGTTGAGGAATGTTCACATACTTTTAATAGCATTCAGACGTAATCTTTGGTAATTTATTTTTTATTTAACTTAATTAATTTATTTATTTGAAAGTGAGAAAGAGCATGAGCAGCGGGAGCAGCAGGGGGAGAAGCAGACTCCCCACTGAGCAGGGAGCTCAATGTGGGGCTCGATCCCAGGACCCTGAGATCATGACCTGAACTAAAGGCAGTAGCTTAACGGAGCCACACAGGCACCCCAATCTTTGGTACTTTAGTATTCTATTGTCATTGCTATGCTAGGTAAAATTTTTCTTTGTATAACATTAGGAGAAATGAATTTCATTATCTAATCCTGCTCTTACTTTCAGTAAATTTGCTATTTTATTCATGTAAGTAATTTCTAAGTCTTGCAGGATTTCTCTTGGAAGTGTTCTCACATCTTACTCTTCCTCCTGTCTGTCCAGCTTGCACACAATAGCACTTTCTTACCCCAGCCCCTCCATCACATCAAGCCTGAACTTCCAGAGTCGCTCCTCAAGTCAATCCATTGTCTAAGCTCCACCAAGCCCCAAATAGCTTATAATCTCTTGATGAATGAAATGGGTCATTTTCCCTAATAAAAATGTTTAATGGCTAAAATTCTTACCCTACTAGATTCTCCCTGCCTCTCATTTAACTTCCTCTAGAAGGACTTCTGTAATGTATACTTACAATCTGCTGTTCCATCTTGGTATCCTTCTCTCCCCTCAAACCAGCAGGCATCTTTGCCACCTCTCTCCCCTTATTCCAACATGCCACGTTCACTCATATCTCTGAAAGCTTCTGTCATATTGGTCCCTGTCTTCCAATGTTTTCCACACTTCTCACATAAAAAACAATACTCTCACCTTTGACATCCAAGTTAAGCCTCACTTTGATTTTAGGTTTTCTCTTGTTACTCAACCCACATTCATAACTCACGATCCTGAATTCTTTAGTAATTATTCTTTGCACATGTGTGTTGTTAGAATACCATATAATGTGCCGTTTTCCCATTTTTATATTTCATCTGTCAGCAATAATGGATCGAGTTTATAATATGGTCAGACACTGTTTCTGCAACCAAAACTCTTTGATATATTTCAAATGGGACTTTTTGCATCCTCAAAAGGAAATGCGTTAACCTGAAAGTAATAACTCCTCAATCAATATTTAATTAATTTCCCTTATTTACTCTTCAATTCCTGTAACAGAACAATTGTGCACACATTAAACATTGAATGTACAAAGTTATGCACATTATGTACCTCTCCTGAAGGTAAAGTGTGTAGTATTTTTTCTCTTTCTAACTTAGGAAGTTTTTATACAAAAGATGGGGTTTCTATGAAAAAAATCCATATATAGTGTCATGAAAATGCCAGAATCTTAATTTAGTTTTTGTCTGATTTGCCTAATTTTTATTATTATAGTTTGGCTTATTCCAAATCAACTTAACGGAATAAGAATTCGGAATAAATTTAGAATAAAGCAACAGCACTTTAGTGTTAACATTAAGTGGGCTCTGTTAACACTTCATTATAAGTATATATTATTTATTTCTCTCTCATAAGCCTATCATTAATGAGTATAAATGATGATCCAACTCCTCATCTATAAAAGAGGATATTTTCCTATGGTTATCACTAGCCATTTACAAGGTACAATTCTACAGTCCACCTATTTACTTAGAAGTCAATTAATTTGCTTCCAACCACCTCTTTTAAAGACTGCAGTATTTCTAACTTCATCTACAGTTTAATCTGTTTGAACTTTGAGTTGTGAAAAGCTGTCATGAGTGAAGCCATTTTAAAATGGAACTGGAGGAGCGACTGCAGAGAAACTGCCTTACCCACCTGTGTTTGAGCTGGGCTCAAACCTTGGGACTGGGCAAATGGCAACTGTTGTGAGCAATTACTTGAGGAGTCAGAAGGAGCTTGGTCACAAGACTGATAGACGTGGGGTTTCTATAGGTATGGGGTTTCTGAAGATAAAATCAGTCGTCAGTTGATGTCTAACCAAGTTACCGTGTTAAAACCCAGAGAAAAACTTTTTTTTTCTTTTCTTCAACTTATGTAATTAATCCCCTTCCTTTTCCTCATAAAAAACCCTTGCCTTCACCCTAGAAGCAGGAACACTATTCGGGTAACCACCTGGATCGGTGCAATGCTTTAACCCCAAATAAACACTCATTTGCCTCTCATTGTGGCTCTTTATCTCCAGGGTGACAAAATAAAGACAGGACGCAGCCATTAATGATGCAACACTTTGAATAAACTCCCATTTAGGGAAACAGATTTTGTAAATCTAAATACAGAAGTTTGTAATTTAATTGAATGGCAAGTATTTTTAAAGATTTATTTATTTATTTGAGAGAGAGAGCAAGGGGGAGGGGGGAATAGGGCAGAGGGAGACAGAACGAATCCGAAGCAGACTCCGTGCTGAGTGCAGAGCCCAATGCCGGGCTCAATCCCAGGACTCTGAGATAATGACCTGAGCTGAAACTGAGTCGGATGCTTAACTGACTGAGCCATGCAGGCGACCCTTGAATGACAAGTATTTGAACCGATAAAGGAAAAATAATCCATTTCTCCTGTCCATTTTATTTCAGAGAAGTAGTAGACGCTAAAAAAATTGGAAGTATGTTTCCAATTATAAGTCCTATTATTCTGGGAATACGGATATAGATAACTAATTAAGCTCTACATAAATACCCTTATGAGTAGCGAAAACATAAAGTCTCAGTTTTTACTCTCTTAATAGCTTCTTATAATCTAATCTTATTTTCTTCCAGAATGTATTGACTATGATATTTCATCATGTTTGTTTATCAATGATATAATTTCTTTTACTATTATGGATAGTAAACATTTCCTGCCATTTTCCTCCCACCCTTCAAAAAATATGCCATCTAAAAAAGAAATAAAAGGGCCACACACTCAGGCGTGTGTGGCTCAGTTGGTTAAGCATCTGCCTTCAACTCAGGTCATGATCTCAGAGTCCTGGATTGAGCCCCACGTGGGGCTGCCTGCTCAGTAGGAGCCTGCTTCTCCTTCACTCTCTGCCCCTCTTCCCCACTTGTGCTCTCTCTCACTCGCTGTCTCTGAAATTAAAAAAAATCTTAAAAAAAAAAACTGCAATAAACCACCTCTGAGAAATTCTGACAAAAACAAAGTTCAAACAATGCTTAACTAAAAGTCTTATCCGAGCTTTCTGCCTGTGGACGCTGCCGTGTAAGCTTCCCTAAAGTCTCCCTTCCCGCCACTGTCGATCTAAGTTAGAATCTCCTAAAGAGCCTGAACAGCTGCAGAAGCTCTTCATCGGAAGTCTGAGCTTTGAAGAAACTCAGGAGGAGCCATTATGAGCCATGGGGAACATTTATGGACTGTGTGGTAGTGACAGATCCAAACATCAAGGCCCTAGACGTTCTGGGTTTGTCAGGTGTGCCACTGTGGAGAAGGTGGATGCCGCCATGAATGCGAGGCCACACAAGGTGGATGGAAGCGTTGTGGAACCAAAGAGCACTGTCTCAAGAGAAGATTTCTGAAAGACTTGGTAACCATTTAAATGAGAAAAGGATTTTTG
Organism: Ursus arctos; assembly: GCF_023065955.2. Lineage (NCBI taxonomy): Eukaryota > Metazoa > Chordata > Mammalia > Carnivora > Ursidae > Ursus > Ursus arctos. The sequence continues at coordinate 80,485,616 of NW_026623089.1, read as the reverse complement.
TTGGTGGCATTGAAGAAGACACTGAAGAACATTATTCTTAACAGTATGGGAAAATTGAAGTGATTGAAATCATGACCCACTGAGGCAGTGGCAAGAAGAGAGGATTTGCTTCTGTAACATTTGATGACCATGACTCCGTAGACAAGATTGTCATTCAAAAATCACATACTGTGGGGGCGCCTGGGTGGCACAGCGGTTAAGCGTCTGCCTTCGGCTCAGGGCGTGATCCCGGCGTTATGGGATCGAGCCCCACATCAGGCTCCTCTGCTATGAGCCTGCTTCTTCCTCTCCCACTCCCCCTGCTTGTGTTCCCTCTCTCGCTGGCTGTCTCTATCTCTGTCAAATAAATAAATAAAATCTTTAAAAAAAAATCACATACTGTGAAAGGCCCCAACTGTAAAATAAGGAAAGCCCCATTTAAGCAAGAGATGGCAAGTGCTTCATCCAGCCAAAGAGGTCAAAATGCTTCTGTAAATGTTGGTGGTGGTCATGGATGTGATTTTGGTGGGAATGACACCTTTGGTTGTGGAGGAGACTTCAGTAGGCAAGGTGGCTTTGGTGGCAGTCAGTGTGGCAGTGGATATGGTGGCCATGAGGATGGCTATAACAGATTTGATAATGAAGGAAGCAATTTTAGAAGTGGAGGAAGCTATAATGATTTTGGCAATGACAACAGTCAATCTTCAAATTTTGGACCCATGAAAGGAGGGAATTTTGGAGGCAGAAGCTCTGGCCGCTATGGTGGTGGAGGCAAATACCTTGCCAAGCCATGAAACCAAGGCAGCTATGGTGGTTCCTGCAGCAGCAGTAGCTATGACAATAGTAGAAGGTTTTAATTACTGCTGGGAAACAGAGCTTAGCATGAGAGGAGAGCCAAAGAAGTGACAAGAAAGCTACAGGTTACAACAGATTTGTGAACTCAGCCAAGCACAGTGGTGGCAGCACTGAGCTGCTACAAAGAAGACATATTTTAGACAATACTCGTATGTATGGGCAAAAAACTCAAGGAGTGTATTTGTGACTAATTGTACAAAAGCTTACTTTAGTTTCTGTTCTGTGGAAAATTTAAATCATTCTAACAAAGGGTTTTAATGCAGATTTTTTTCTGCATCCATATCATTGATTGCTAAATGTAATAGTCTGATCATGATGCTGGATAAATTGTGTTTAAATAAGTAAATAAATAAATAAAAGTTCTATCAGAGATTTTAATATTTTAATATGCCATATGAAATTTTAGGAAGGATGATACTCTGTACAGGATTTCCTAAAAATCTGTAACCATGGAACTGAAGGACAGAAAATTCTTCCACCTCAGATATGGTTCTTTGGCATGTTGATTATTTTAAGCTGTTTTTTTTTTAAGATTTATGCATTTATTTTAGAGAGAGAGAGAGACAGCATGAGTAGGACAGGCAGAGAGACAGGGAGAGAGAGAATCTCAAGCAGATTCCATAGTGAGCATGGAGCCTGACACAGGGTTTGATCCCAAGACTCTGAAATCCTGACCTGAGCTGAAACCAAGTATCAGACACTTAACCAACTGCACCACCTAAGTGCCCCTGGTTTTGTTTTGTTTTGTTTTGTTTTGTTTTGTTTCTTAAGTTAGCTCTACACCCAGTGTGGGGCTTGAACTCATGACCCTGAGATCGAGAGTTGCATCTTCTATCAACTAAGCCAGCCAAGCACCCCTTAAGATGGTTATTTTTAAGAAACAGCAGACACAAGAGAAGCTCTGAAAACTGAGTAGAAGTTACTCCTTTGTGAGAAACATTTACATTTATAATAGAAATCTCCATTTCTAAGGATGTCTCCCTTACTATATCTGGAAGGCAGAATGGCCCAATCTCTAGAAATTTATCAATGGAGAAGGTAATGAGTGAAATCTGGGTAACAACCTTATCTTTGTTGACTGTGCTTTTCCTAGCAACCTCCCATAAAGAACACCCCATCTCCAATACCTTCTTTTGTCTTTAGCTGAAGAGGGTATTTAAGGTGATGGGTTCAGTCATTTTTAGGTGTTACTCAGTTTTTGGGTCTTTCCCATGTATACATATTATTACACTTTTGTTTGTTTTCCTCTTGTTGATCTGCCTCATGCAAATTTAATTATTAGATCAGCCAAAGAACTTAGAAAGGTAGAAGGATTTTTTTTCCCCCAACAGAACTGTTCCTTTTTCAACTTCACCATAGGATTGAAGACATTTTGAAAAATCTTGTTATAGTGGAAACATTGTGGGTTTTTGGATTCCTGGAAACTACATTTAAATCCCAATCCCTTCCAGCTCTGCCTCTGTTAATTAAATATTTGAGCTTTGATATCATCATATGTAAGCAAGAAATATTACTGACCTAATGGGCCATTGTATAAATGCAATAAGCTAATTCAGATAACTCATTTCAACATTTACTTAGGTCCTAGGCAAAGACCAGCAATTGGATAGAAGCTAGAGATAAAGAGATAATTAAGACATAACCTCTAACCTCAAGGAGTTCACAATTTTCAAACTTACTGGCCATTTGTTACTATGGGAATTCCCTCTGGCCACATTCTTCTTATTTTCTACATTCTTCTCTGTATCTTTCAGTCACTCTTTCGTGGCTGCCAGCTCCAAACTATCACATTCCTAAATCAGAGCTTTAAGCTCTCTATTTCCCCAAACTTTCCTCGAATATCTAAAGCCCCAAAATGGAAAACAAAAGCCCATATATTCTGGATATCTATCCTTACAAATACAAAGGATGGAAAAATATTTGAAATCAGAAATTTTTCTTGAACAGACTTCAGATTGGATTCATAACAATTATCTCATCCAGTCTTGACATAGGTAGAGTGAAGCAATGTCACTGTATTTTCTTGAAGGCTCTGAGATCATCTGGAGGTGTTTGTCACTATTATTTTGTCCATCTTCACTTAGTCCTATTTACAATAAAAGCTTTTTCAAAAAAATAAAATAAAAATAAAAGCTTTTTCAGCCAAATAATATATATACAAAGAGTAGATCTTTTATCTTTAAGAATCAGCAGCTGTTCTGATGAATATAGCAGTGCATTCAAATGTGGAAAGAAAAAATAGATATAAAACTGCAAATTCACAAAAAGAACATATTCATATGAATATTAAATGTTTCTTTTTTAAAGATTTTATTTACTTATTTACTTATTTATTTATTTAAAGAGCACATGAGTTAGGGGAGGGACAGAGGAAGAAGGAGAGAGAGAATCTCATGCAGACTCTGCACTGAGAGAAGAGCCCGACACCAGGCTTGGGGCTCGATCTCAAGGCCCTGAGCTGAAATCAAGAGTTGGATGCTTAACCAACTGAGCCACGCAGGTGCCCCAAATATTAAATGTTTCTTAAGTAATAGATGAGTTAAGAAAAATAACTTACTCCAATACAAAATAAATATTTGAGTAACTAGTATATCAAAGCAATAAAGGCAGTTGCAAAAAAATTTTAAAAAGGGAAAACCTCAACATTAAAATAATTTACATTTTGTACTAATGACAATTAAGCATTTTTTGAACCACTGCTGTGTGTTTAGCATTGTTATAGGTCTTTTTGTTTTTGTTTTGCTTTGGATGTGAAGGAAAAGATCAGAAGCTGAAGCTTCTGATTAGAATTTGCAGGAAGGAAAAAAGTATCTTGTAATTTTGGGCAGGCAATCCTTACTTCTACCTGTTAGATAGTAATAATCATAGAACCCATGAGATATATTTCCTCAGGGAAAAATTCATTCAGGTAGTCTGTAAGTTTGGGTTGATTTTTGTTTTCAAAGCCGGTTACTGTAATTGACCATATTAGAGGCAAATCTAATTTTTTTAGATTATGTTTTGCCAAAAAAAAATAAAATAAGGTAAAATGAAACACACCAAATAAGGAGTAACAAAGTTAAATTTTTAAATCTGGTCTGAGTTGGCTCAAAAATATTTCCAACAGTGTTTCCTTCTACTCCATAGCCTGTTCGAATTTGGATAGTAGAATAAGCTTTGGACACCCATGTTTTTATCCCAATCCATAAAAATCCAGAAATGAGAATATACAGAAGAATAAAGATTGTAAGGGCAAAATTGGTTTCTTGAATCAACTAAGGATTTAGAAAATAAGGGTGTTTTTTTTTACATTTCATGAATAATTTTATTCCCAAATTTATAAAAATGTTGTAACATCATCTTGTCTTATCTTCTAATTTTTCACCTTGCAAAAGGAAAATATTGCTACTCACTTCTTTCTATGGAAATAATATATAGAAGGAAAACCTCTCCTTCACCCTATTAACTGTAATGACCAGGGCCTAAGAATTAAATTGACAAAAGACAGATTAACAGGAGAAAGGGCATACACATTTCATTGATGTTAATATTCTTTCATTCATGGGAATTTCACAGAAAAGAAGTGAAAATCCAAAGAGATGGTTAGACCTGAGTGTTTATATACCATTTTAACAAAGGGTGGTATATTCTGGAGAAGTAACTAGATAAGAGAAAAGGGGTTTGGGGCTCCTAAGGACAATAAAGTGTGGGGAGGTATGTATATGGAGAAACTAGTGGGAAATGAGGGTGGTTTTGTTTGTGCAGATTCATTTCCCTGTTTTCTGTCATCTCCATGGCCATAAAATTCCCCTAAAGAAGGGATTTACGGCAGTCTTCATTTCTTAGAAATTTCTGCTTTTCATCAGATAAGGGAAGCTCCAAGAAGACCTTTCTGAATCTGTTAATTCTCAGCTGCCGTCAGCACAAAATAATCCACATTCCAAAGTGGCATATTTCGAGGTGACATATTCAGATCCCCTTCAGTAGCAGTTTCAAATGGCAGCCTCAAACAAAAGCCTTGTCACTACACTTTTACAGTTTCTGTTACTGGAAATTAAAGTCAATTAACATTTGATCATGAGCAGTTGTCAGGAGTCATCCGCAGTCAGGATTCCAGCTGTAGTTTCATTTCCTGGCAGAGCTTCAGCTCAAGGTAGAAAGCCAGATTCCCTCCAGCACTTGGCATGTGGAAGATTCTTCCTACCTTTGGCAATGCTAGAGATTCCTTCCCTCACGAGTTTCACTTAAATTTTCAAAGATCTTCCAATGAACAAATGTACCCACCTATTCAGAACTTAAGCTCCCAATTTCTGAAAATGCATTATTTCTATAATGTAAATACCCAGGAAAAGGAGCCTACTCTGTCTTGTTTCACACATCCTACGTGATGCTGTGGCTTCCAGAATAGGAGCCATTAATCGAATCAGTTACCACATAAAAATCAGAGATTAATTGCTTCCCTTTGTCTTTCATCTTTGCATCTTGTTCAAATGCCAAATACCTCTTGTTAACAGAATCCAGGTAGAATATTGCTGGCAAGTAAGTCAGAGAAAAATAGTTTCCAGGGTTTACCTTCCTTTAGTAAATGGGAGACTTTAAAAAGGTGAGCATAATAAATACATCCTGATATGTTACATGTAGGTATGATTTAGAGTTATCTGAACAATTCACAAATATTATCAAGTAGCTCCCTTGGCAGTTTTTGTTCTACTCAACATCACATTAGAGTTGTTTTCCTTCAGATTATTTTATCTGCTATGGAAACTTTTATTTTTTTTTAATTGTGCAATCACCAAAATAAGTCTTCCAGAGTTAAGTTCTGACTAATAAGATTAGTGAAATGACTGAAGCATTCTCTACATTTACCCCAAAAGAGTACTGTCTTTTGACCAAGGAAATAAGGCTTACATTCCAAAACAATTACATGCAGGTTTCAGAGTTGGGTAAATATAGAAAGTAACTTAGTACTAAATCCAATGTCCCTTATTTTAGGCAATAAATAAACCAAAGGATGGTGTTCTTTCAGGTGGTCCTCAAGACTTTCCCTAATCTTAGCATTAAGAAGCATGTTAAATGTCACCTATACTTCCAAAATATTCATGCCCATATTTGCAAAAACACTGTTTGCTATTAGACTATATATTTAAAAAGTAAGAATAATTCCATAAATTACCATATCCTGTCATGTTGGGCTATCTCTTATGTGTCGTAACAACAAATGTGAAAACTGAAAGACAATGTGTGAGGCCAGTTCTCTATCATCTTCGGGTCAAAGAAGTCTTTCTCAGATGGCGCACTCAAACTAAAAAAGGATAATAGAGGAAACTCTACTCATATCTTATTTGTGTATAGGAACAGAAAGTAAACTACAGCTCCCAGACCAGGCCACAGTGTATATTTTACTCATATGTCTAGATAAGTGCACTGTACATGCTATATGATATGACACGGAATCTATATCTGTATACACTTTTAAAAATGCCATTTCTGTTACTTTATTTTTTTTTAAGATTTTATTTATTTATTTGACAGAAGGAGAGACAACCAGCGAGAGAGGGAACACAAGCAGGGGGAGTGGGAGAGGAAGAAGCAGGCTCCCAGCAGAGGAACCTGATGTGGGGCTCGATCCCAGGACCCCGGGATCATGCCTTGAGCCGAAGGCAGACGCTTAATGACTGAGCCACCCAGGCGCCCCCATTTCTGTTACTTTAAATCAAAATGCAATTGCCTTGGATGAGAGAGAAGATCAAGTGCAGGATGAATTATCAGAGTCTGACTACAGGGGCAACACACTGCAAAATAAATACAAAATTTAGTTTTGGGTAATGACTTTACTAATCAACCTGCATTTTTCAGTTTAGGTTATATATTTTTGAGGTTAGGTTACAACCTACAATTTAAGAATGGAACATTGAATCAAATCTCCAATGAATTCAGTTGGGTAATAAAAATGTTGCTAAGTGAATTGAGTATACATATGAATAAGAACATAGGCATTTATTTGGCACAGAGGGTGTATGATGTATTGGTTGGAAGTTACAACTTATTTTATCAAAGCTGCCCTTAGCAAATCCTACTGCGCAGTATTTGGCCGTCAAGGTTACCAGCTGTTCTTCACAACCAGCCAGGTTAATAATTTTTTTTTCTGTTGTGTAACAACAGAAACTGAGATAGGTTATATAAACCTTGGAACAAATACAGAATAGAGAATGTGTTATTTTAAATATTTTGAACGCTATATATACACATGTAGTATAAAGTATCAAATGAAACTAGGTAATTATCCTCTTAATTTGGAAGATCCATTTAATCAAGCTAGAAATTTTGAGCAGTATCAGAATATCAGTATTTGAGATTTGGGGATAACTTAACTGAAGTAGTTGTGTGGGTTCTACAAATTCATTTTACTACATTGATGTGATTGCATGAAAATATGAAACTTTAAAGTAAAATTGTAATTATGAATGAGGTAAATATTATTTATGTTGTTCTTTGAACCCAAACATGATGGCTATTTAATAAATCTCTTATCAATATTTCTGGCTTCAGATCAATCATTTAAAGAGCTTGAAAGTCATCAGTCTCATTTTTACGAAAAGAAAACAAACCAAACAAACTGAAAACCAATGACTTTTCTTAGATCCATCAGAAATTGAGGTCACATGACAAATAGCCTCTCGGAATTCCAGAGTAGCAGGTATATTCCTTATGTGACACAGATCTGAGAATTACAGACTGGATCAGCTTACCTGGAACACCAATCACTGGACACAGATAGAAACACTGAAATGGTCATTTTCATGAACTGCCAGAAGCTGAAAGTGGACAAGCTCAAAAGCAAAAAAATCCTGAAAGCTTTAGTTTTATGAGAACCCCACACTTCTATCGGTTATGCCTCTGGGAGCCCCACAAAATTCTCATGGTGGGGAGCCAGGAAAGATCCCCTTATGGCTCTCATACAGAGAAATAGGCATTTTCCATGATGAAGACTTGTTCTCCAATTAAAAAAAAAATAGACCTCAGTTACACCTAGAAGTAAGGGCAACTTACCCACCTGATGGCACCTCTAGGCTGCCTGTGTCACCCAGAGTGGGAAAGGAAAAAAAAAAGCCAATATATACTTGCAAAGGTCATATCCCAGGCACACAAATCAAAAGATTACACAGTACTTCCCATCCCCTACTCTTTACCACCATCAAAGGCTCTGGGATAATAACAGCGGATGCAGCTCAATGAGCTGCAAAGTAAGACTCTAAGAAGTTTTAGGGGGAAATCAGAGACAACATGAGAAACAAAGATACCGGAGGAATTTGAAGACCCTGGAAATTGCACCAACAGCAAATATTACACAGCACCCAACTCTTAGCTAAGTTAATGTAAAACTTCACATTCATTGACCTTATTCCTATTAGTTAATATGTTATGTCCATTTTCAACAAAATTACAAGACATGTTAATAAGCAAGAAAAAAAATACAATCTAAAGAGACAAAGCAAATGTTAGAAGCAGACTCAGATATGACACGAAGTTGAAATTATCATTTTAAGGTAACTATAATTACTATAAGAATTCTAAAGGCAAAAGTAGACAATATACAATAATAGATGGGTAAAATAAGCAGAAAGATAGAAAATCTAAGAAAGAATAAACAGAAATACTAAAAGTAAAAAACACTAAAAGAAATGAAGAATGCCTTTGATGGGTTCATCAACAGTATTAGTGAACTTGAATAGTAGGGGACCTCAACACTCCACTATCAGCAATAGACAGAGCACTGGAGCAGAAAACCAACATAGAAACAAGAGCTTTGAATGCCATACTCGACGAGTTGGACCTCATAGATATATATAGAACACTACACCCCAGAACCAAAGAATACTCATTCTATTTTAATGCCCATGGAACATTCTCAAGAATAGACCATGTTCTGGGACACAAAACAGGTCTCAACCGATACCAAAAGATTGAAATTATCCCCTGCATACTCTCAGACCACGTTCTGAAATTGGAAATCAACCACAAGGAAAAATTTGGAAGAAACTCAAACACTTGGAGACTAAGAACCATCCTGCTCAGGAATGACTCGATAAACCAAGAAATCAAAAATCAATTTAAACAATTTATGGAGACCAACGAGAATGAAAACACAACGGTCCAAATCCTATGGGATACTGCAAAGGCAGTCCTAAGGGGGAAATACATAGCCATCCAAGCCTCACTCAAAAGAATAGAAAAATCTAAAATGCAGTTTTTATATTCTCACCTCAAGAAGCTGGAACAGCAACAGAGGGACATGCCTAATCCATTCATGAGGAAGCAGTTGACCAAGATCAGAACAGAAATCAATGAATCAGAAACCAGAAGTACAGTAGAGCAGATCAACAGGACTAGAAGCTGGTTCTTTGAGAGAATCAATAAAATTGACAGATCACTGGCAAGACTTATCCAAAAGAATAGAGAAAGGACCCAAATTAATAAAATTATGAATGAAAAAGGAGAGGTCACGACCAACATCAATGAAATTGGAAGGATAATTAGAAACTTTTATCAACAGCTATATGCCAATAAATTAAGCAATCTGGAAGAGATGGAGGCCTTCCTGGAAACCTATAAACTACCAAGACTGAAACAGGAAGAAACTGATTTTTTAAACAGGCCAATTAATTATGAAGAGATTGAGTCAGTGATAAACGACCTTCCAAATAACAAAACTCCAGGTCTGGATGGTTTTCCTGGGGAATTCTACCAAACATTCAAAGAAGAAATAATACCTATTTTCTTAAAGCTATTTCAAAAAATAGAAATAGAAGGAAAGCTACCAAACTCATTCTATGAGGCCAATATTACCTTGATCCCCAAACCAGGCAAAGACCCCATCAAAAAGGAGAATTACAGACCAATTTCCCTAATGAATATGGACGCCAAAATCCTCAACAAGATCCTGGCTAATAGAATCCAACAGTACATTAAAAGGATTATCCATCATGATCAAGTGGGATTCATACCTGGGATGCAGGCGTGGTTCAACATTCGCAAATCGATCAGCGTGATACATTATATCAACAAGAAAAGACTCAGGAACCATATGATCCTCTCAACTGATGCAGAAAAAGCATTCGACAAAATACAGCATCCTTTCCTGATTAAAACCCTTCAGAGTGTAGGAATAGAGGGTACATTTCTCAATCTCATAAAAGCCATCTATGAAGTGCCTACAGCAAATATTATTCTCAATGGGGAAAAGCTGGAAGCCTTTCCCTTAAGATCATGAACACGACAAGGATGCCCACTCTCGCCACTATTACTCAGCATAATACTAGAAGTCCTTGCAACAGCAATCAGACAACAAAAAGGGATAAAAGTATCCAAATCAGCAAAGATGAAGTCAAAATGTCTCTCTTCACAGATGACATGATACTCTATATGGAAAACCCAAAAGAAGCCACTCCCAAACTATTAGAAGTTATAGAGCAATTCAGTAATGTGGCGGGATACAAAATCAATGCTCAGAAATCAGTTGCATTTCTACACACGAATAACGAGACCTAAGAAAGAGAACTTAGGGAATCCATCCCATTTACAATAGCACCAAAAACCATACGTTACCTTGGAATTAACCAGATATGTAAAGGATCTATATTCTAGAAACTATAAATCACTCTTGAAAGACATTGAAGAAGACACAAAAAGATGGAAAAATATTCCATGATCATGGATCGGAAGAATTAACATAGTTAAAATGTCCATGCTACCCAGAGCAATCTACACTTTCAATGCTATCCCAATCAAAATACCGATGACATTTTTCAAAGAGCTGGAACAAACAGTCCTTAAATTTGTAATAAAGCAAAAAAGGCCCTGAATCTCCAAAGAAGTGTTGAAAAGGAAAAACAAAGCATCACATCACAATGCTGGATTTCGAGCTGTACTACAAAGCTGTGATCACAAAGACAGCATGGTACTGGCACAAAAACAGACACATAGACCAAGGGAACAGAATAGAGAACCCAGAAATGGACCCTCGGCTCTTTGGGCAACTAATCTTTGATAAAACAGGAAAAAACATCCAGTGGAAAAAAGACAGTCTCTTCAATAAATGGTGCTGGGAAAATTGGACAGCTACATGCAAAAGAATGAAACTTGACCACTCTCTCACACCATACACAAAGATAAACTCCAAATGGATGAAAGACCTCAATGTGAGACAGGAATCCATCAAAATCCTAGAGGAGAACATAGGCAGCAACCTCTAGACATCAGCCAAAGCAACCTTTTTCATGACACATCTCCAAAGGCAAGAGAAACAAAAGATAAAATGAACTTGTGGGACTTCATCAAGATAAAAAGCTTCTGCACAGCCAAGGAAACAGTCCAAAAAACTAAGATGCAGCCCACGGAATGGGAGAAGATATTTGCAAATGATACTACAGATAAAAGACTGGTATCCAAGATCTACAAAGAACTTCTCAAACTCAATACACGAGAAACAAATAAACAAATCAAAAAATGGGCAGAAGATATGAACAGACACTTTTCCAATGAAGACATACAAATGGCTAACAGACATATGAAAAAATGTTCAAAATCATTAGCCATCAGGAAAATTCAAATCAAAACCGCACTGAGATACCACCTTACACCAGTTAGAATGGCAAAAATAGACAAGGCAAGAAACAACAATTGTTGGAGAGGATGTGGAGAAAGGGGATCCCTCCTACATTGTTGGTGAGAATGCAAGTTGGTACAGCCACTCTGGAAAACAGTGTGGAGGTCCCTTAACAAGTTAAAAATTGAGCTACCCTATGACCCAGCCATTGCACTACTGGGTATTTACCCCAAAGATACAGACGTAGTGAAGAGAAGGGCCATATGCACCCCAATGTTCATAGCAGCATTGTCCACAATAGCCAAATTGTGGAAGGAACCAAGATGCCCTTCAACAGATGACTGGATTAAGAAGTTGTGGTCCATATATACAATGGAATATTACTCAGCTATCAGAAAGAACAAATTCTCAACATTTGCTGCAACATGGACGGCACTGGAGGAGATAATGCTAAGTGAAATAAGTCAAGCAGAGAAAGACAATTATCATATGATTTCTCTCATCTATGGAACATAAGAACTAGGAAGATTGGTAGGGGAAGAAAGGGATAAGAAAGGGGGTAATCAGAAGGGGGAATGAAGCATGAGAGACTATGGACTCTGAGAAACAAACTGAGGGCTTCAGAGGCGAGGGGGTGGGGGAATGGGATAGATTGGTGATGGATAGTAAGGACGGCACGTATTGCATGGTGCACTGGGTATTATACGCAACTAATGAATCATCGAACTTTACATCGGAAACCAGGAATGTACTGTATGGTGACTAACATAATATAATAAAAAAACATTTAAAAAAAAGAGTATTAGTGAACTTAAATATATAGAAACTTAGCAAACTGGGATATGAAGAGAAAACAAATGAAAAAATAAAGAAATAGAACACCCAAGAACTGTGAGAAAATTTCAAAAGTTATAATATCCATGTAATTGCATAACAGAAGGAGAAAAAATAAAGAAGAAATATTTGAAGTAATAATAGCTTAAAACTTTCCAAAAATTAATGACATACACCAAGTCAGTTCTAGGAAGCTCAGAATATGAAACAGGATAATAAAAAAACCAGCAACCAAACAAACAAAACAAACAAAAAAACAAGTCTACACCTATTCACATCACATTCCAAGTATAGAAAACCAAATAGGAAGAGAAAGTTTTGAAAGAAGCTAAAGCAAAACATACCTTACGTATAAGAAAAAGAATAAGAAATACTGGCCACTTCTCATCAGAAACCATGCAAACAAGAAAAGAGTGGAGCAACATACTGAGTGTTGAAAGCAAAATCCACCAATCTAGAATTCTATATATTCAAAAAATTATCCTTCAAATGTGAAAGGAAAATAAAGACTTTCTTAGGAAAACAAATAGTAAGGAAACTTATTGCAAGCAAACCAGCCCTGCAAGATGAAATCAAAAGAAGTTCTATACAAAGAAAAATGCTACAGGTCAGAAACTTGGATCTACATAAAGAAAGAAAAATAGTCAGAAAAGGGATAAAAGAAGGGATAAATGAAATATTTTTGCATTCTTAATTGATGTAGTAGGCACCTTTGTGTTCAAAGTAATGATAATAATAATGTGTTGTGTAGATAAGTGAAATGAATCATAGCAATATTACAAGAAAAGGGAGGGAAGAATTGGAAATACTGTGTTTTAAGTGACTTGCACTATCTATGAAGTGGTATAATGAAATTTGAAAGTGGATTTAGATTAGTTGTTAGGGTATACTGCAAGCCATAAGGTAATCCATAATTTAAAAAAACAAAAAGAGATCTAATATGCAAGGAGAGGAGAGAAAATAAAGTCATATAAAATGTTCTGCTAAAGCCAGAAAAGGCATGAAAAAAAAAGATTTTTTTAAAAAGAAACAAAGAAGGGCATCTGCCTGGCTCAGTCCGTAGAGCATGTGACTCTTGATCTTAGAAAAGAAAAAGAAAAGAAAAGAAAAAAGAAAAGAAACAAAGAAGGACAATGAATAGAAAACAGTTACAAATGTGGTATAAATATACATATGATAAACACATGATATAAATAAGTAAGTGCATACATAAATAAAAGGAAGAGAAAAGACAAATTTCCATTGTAGAATTCTGCATAATTTATATAGATATTCTTCCTTCAGAGGGAAAGCACAACCACTCCCTTGCCTTGTTAAGTATTATTTAAAAAACAAAATTCTGGGCACCTGAGTGGCTCAGTCAGTTAAGCATCTGCCTTTAGCTCAGATCATGATCCCAGGGTCTTGGGATCAAGTCCTGCATTGGGGTGCTCACTCAGAGGGGAGCCTGCTTCTCCCTCTCCTTCTCTCTCTTTTCTCTCTGTCTCTCATGAACAAATAAATAAAATCTTTAAAAAAAAATAAAAATAAAAAACAAAATTCAACTGAATGCATTTTAAAGCTCTTATTGGCTTTATTCCATGATTCATGAATGGGCAGAATCCTATCTAGTAGATAGAAAAAAGCTCCAAAGGGCTGTACAAAATGAGAGACATTTATAGGCAGAAGGACACTGCATAAAGAAGTAACTAGCAAAGCAAAAAAATATTGGGACACATCAAAATAAAAAGATTTGCACAGCAAAGAAAATAATCAGGAAAACTAATAGGCAACCTATGGAATGGGAGAAGAAATTTGGAAATGACTTATCTGATAAAGAGTTAGTATCCAAAATATATAAAGAACTTATAAAACTTAACACCCCCAAAACAAATAGTCCAATTAAAAATGGGCAGAAGACAGGAACAGACATTTCTCTAAAGAAGATATTCAGATGGTCAACAGATAAATGAAATGATGCTCATCATCACTTATCATCAGGGAAATGCAAATTAAAGGTAAAAGGAAATATCACTTCACACTTTTCAGAGTGGCTAAATTCAAAAACACAAAAAACACCAGATGTTGGCAAGGTTATGAGAAAAAGGAACCCTCATGCACTGCAAACGGGTGCAGCCACTCTGGAAAACAATATGGAGGTTCCTCAAAAAGTTAAAAATAGAATTACCTTATGATCCAGCAATCACACTACTGGGTATTTACCCAAAGAATACAAGAACACTAACTTCAAGGGATATATGCAGCCCTATGTTTATAGCAGCATTATTTACAATAGCCAAGATATGGAAGCTGCTGAAGTGTCCATCAATTGATGAATGAATAAAGAAGATGTGTTAGATGATAGATGATGATAATAGATAGATACATACATACATATATCTATAGATGTAGCATATATATTATTTAGCCATAAAAAAGAATGAAATCTTGCCATTTGCAACAACATGGATGGAGCTAAAGAGTATTATACTAAGTAAAATAAGTCAGTCAGAGAAACACAATGCCCTATGACTTCACTCATATGTAGAATTTAAGAAACAAAACAAATTAGCAAAGGGGAAAAAAGAGAGAAGGAGAAACCAAGAAACAGACTCTTAACTATAGAGAACAAACCGATGGTCACCAGAGGGGAAGTGGGTTTGGGGATGAGTGAAATAGACAATGAGCACCGGGTAATTAAAATTAAAACTTAACAAAAAAATAAAAATTAAAAAGAAGTTACTAGCAAAGAGCTAATTGTTTCAGGCAAGGTCACCTCCTTTTTGAGGACAGCAGGGGTCTATCAAGAAGATTACCCTATTAGTTTTAACCAAGTAATTCTAGAATGACTAGGTAAGATGACATTCCTGGAAGAAGCTAGCACTGTAATTACATTAGGTATTAAGTCTTGGTTTGGGACACGGGCTTAGCATAAATCACTCCATTTTGGGTCTGTTGTCTCTTTTTTAACAGTATGAACCACACATAGTAACTTCCTTCTTACATACAAAAGTATATATGAAAATGGGGGGTATGATATAAACTTTACAGTGGAGAAAACTGATAAAAACTATGTCAGCCAGATGGCCAAGGTCAATATCAAGAGTGATATGTCACATTGATAGTATGTACCCTTGATATGATATTAACATCATACTTGACCTCTGTGGTCTTTACGGATTAAAAACCCATAATCTCGGTCTAATCGTGGGGAAAATATCAGGCAAATTCCAATATACAGGAATCCTACAGAATACCTGACTAGTACTCCTTAAAACTACCAAGGTTGAAAAACAAGAAAACAAGGAAGTTTTGAATAACTATCCCAGCCAAGAAGAGAGTAAAGAGATAATTCAACTAAATATAGTGCTCTGAGATAGGATCCTGGAAGAGAAGATGACATCAGATAAAAATAAGGAAATCCAAATAAACTATGGTTAATAATAATGTATCAATATCTGTCCATTAATGGTAACAAATGTACCCCACAAACATAAGATGCTAGTTACAAGGGAAACTGGATGCAGGGCATATGGGTATATGGGACTTCTAATAGGATCTTAACAGGTTTTCTGTACATTTAAAAAATAAAAAGTGCAAATGTTCTAAAAAATTAAATCTATTACTTGAAAAATGTTTTCATTATGTATTAGTAGTTTCATATAATGTCCTTATTGGCACTCTTAAAGAATACATGCCTATAATATTTCCTTCTGAAGGCATACACTGGAATTATATCTTAATGTTAATTTAATGTGATTAATATTGCTTATATGGATAATTAAACATAAAAGTTTACTTAAGAAATAGAATAATAACTGTTTTTATATGTTGCCCAATGGTCTAATATGTAGATTCAGTGAATATTAGTGAAAGAGCTCACATTATGAACCTAAGAACTATTGTTGAGATCTGAGTGCGCAGGAAAATGCATGAACTAGTTTAAGAAGGACCGGGCTTGGTGTCCTTCAAAACACAGTCCATGGGACTTGACAGCAGGAAGTTAAAGGAGTAAACCCGGGAGAGAAAATAGACACAAAGCACAGTGGTCCCATTTAGATTCTCCCTTTCATATAAAGGTCGACATAAAACTCTAGAAACTCTTCATGAGACAGAATCTGGCTTTCTCCACAGCAGAAGCTGTGTATGCATCAAATTACAATCTGGTGTCCTTGCTGGCCCTGAAAGCTCTCAAAGAATCCTTCTTTAATGTCTGCTTATTTGAAAAGATGAACTTTTTTTAGTAGCAGCCATAAGAAACATGAAAACATGAGCCAGAAAATAGATCTTCTGAGTTAGGGCAGAAGAACCCAATGCTGTACTGAGGGTTGGTGGTGAGAATATGCCTTCCTTACAGAGGAGGATGGGAACCCATGTGTCTTTTCAGATGGTATTAGAAGAATAAGATGCTGCCAGAGAGAGTAAATCTCATCATGAGGAGATTCATTACAGGCCCAAGTAAGAGAAATGCCTCCTGGGGAGCTGGCTTCCTGCTGGAGGACATGCTCAATAGTATTTAAGACTGTTCTACTGTCTGGGTGTCCCTCAGTCAGAGACAATTAACCTGCCAGCCAAACCTTCACATGAGGGTCTGTACTTTAACCAGAAGAAGGGGAGGAGAGTAAAGTGCCTTGGGTCAGAGATGGTGTTTATGATTTTTATTCCATTAGGAGGTTGAGACATTGGAAACGAAAGAAGTGTTTGGAGAGAGAAGAGGAGTTTCTACAGAGTGTGTGAAAGAACAGGAAGTGGTTTTGCACCTTGGAAGGATGCCAGCATGTTTCCAAGTCCAGCTTCCTCGTAACCAACCCCCTCTCCACCAGCAACTAGAGCAAGTGCAACAAGGTGGGTGCTCACCAAGGCCTGAGCATTCAATATCTGTCATAGCATAAGCCTGTAATAGAAGATGGAGATCGTGACTTGCTGTGGTATTCCCCAGACTTGACTTACAGGTCAAGCTTTCAAAAGAGGAGGAATGAGCTGAATGGAACACCAAGTAAGAGGGCAGTTTCCATATCTCTAATATAAACTCAGCATCAAGTGTCATGCCTGGCATAGAGTAAGGTCTCCATAAATTTCTGTTTAATTAAACCTTTATCTAATTCATTACTGGGAGGTGGTGGTGTACATTTTGGAAGGAGAGAAACCACTGGGGTCAAGTGGACATGGATTTAAATCTTAGCTCTGCTACTTACTAACATTGTGACCTACAGGAAGTTATTTGAACCTTGGTTTCTATATGTGTACAAGAACAATAATAATATTTATTTTACAGTGCTTTACATGGATCACAGCATATATATATATATATATATATATATATATATATATATATATATATATATATGGCATCCAACAGAATAACAGGTGTAGTAGACCACAGACATTGAAGAAATATAGCTATGATTAGTCTTATTATTGTTTCACATTACTTTTTCCCTAAATGCCAGGGGTTATTTGTTATCAAGGGTAGAGGAAATCTCTGATCCTTTCTGTCTGTTGCGATGGCCTAGCTAAGTATGCAAATGCTTCTATTTAACCAAACCTATGTAAGTGAATAAAACTAACTACAAAGTAGAATTGGCATACAAAGCATGCAAAAATAGCATAATGCCATAAAGTATGTGTGTATCTCCCAATGATATAGGGAGGATACGTATCAATTCACAGTTACTCCACCTAAAGATTCACAAACGGTGTAACTATGCATTCCAGAGCTCGTCTACTTCATTTGCTAACCCATTGCAATCAAGGAAGAGAGTTCAACCAGTTATTTAAATTAAAACTTTGTCATTTTCCAACTATCACTCAGGATTTCTGTTAGTCATGATTTCTGGAGACAGAACCAGCAGTTTCTATGTCTTCCTCAATAAATAAAGTACCTTTCTAATAAACAAAGTGCCCATCTAATAAACAAAGTTTCATTTAGTCATCATTTTCTGTCCATGTTGAAGAGAAACCTTTGAAAATTCATTTATTCCTACCCACCAAGGAGGGACGACACCAGCTATCCACTTCATACAATGTTATCTTTCTACAATTACTAGTAGTAAAGCAATCCACTTCCACTTTTAAAGCTTGTTCCATAATAAAATATGTAAAGAATAGTACCAAATTTTATGTTAGCCTCAGGTAGGCAATTTTTAAAAATATTTATTACTGTGCTTGCATTTAAAGAAAAATCAGAGATTTTAAAGACACCTTGCAGGTGTCTTCTCTGGCCCACTCACTCATCGTTTTGAATGGCTTGTGTCATCTTCTGAATGTTTATTACCAATTTTGAAAAAAAAATAAATCTAACGAATATCTAGCCCTTTTTTAGATGGCTGTTTCTCTCAAATTCACAAAAGAAAGAAAAAAAGAAAGAAAATAAGAAAGAAAGAAAGAAAGAAAGAAAGAAAGAGAAAGAAAGAAAGAAAGAAAGAAAGAAAGAAAGAAGAAAGAAAGAAGAAGAAGAAAGAAGAAAGAAAGAAAAGAAAAGAAAGAAAGAAAGAAAGAAAGAAAGAAAGAAAGAAAGAAAGAAAGAAAGAAAAAGAAAGAAAGAAAGAAAAAGAAAGAAAGAAACCTCCTTCCCAATGAGACCACTTGGTATATGCTTGCCCTTTAAAAAACAAGATAGAAGTCAAGTAAACCAAAAGAAAATATTAATAGTAATATTAAGAGACTAACTTCAGTTTTTATGTCTAGATAGAGCAACTGGATGTGATTTTTTTATTTCCATGCTTGTCTGCAGGATCAGGAGAACAATAGTACATCATAGTGTGTGTGTCTGTGTGTGTGTGTGTGTGTGTGTGGCTTATTTACATGGTAAATACAATTCTTCCTTCTGATCCAAATGTGCATAATCTCACTAAATATTTGAGCTCTATTGACAGAGTTTGTTTAGCAACTTAAGACACCTTCACAATCGGATTTGAATATAAAGCTCCCTTGAGCCCCCACAAGAGCTCTGTATGTGAATGTCTTCCACAGCGGTGTCAACCTTATATGACTCCTAAAAGGAGTCAGACATAAGTGCACAGTTGTTCTTCTGTTCTTTCACCTGACTTACTAATCTTTATATAATTTGCTGGACTCATTCCTGTTCTTTTTAATAATAGCTTTATTGAGACTATAGAATAGAGTGTGTGAATTATATTTCACATACTAAAAAATTCACCCTTTTAAAGTGCACAATTCAACAGTTTTCAGTATATTCCCAGAGTTGTTCCGCCATCACTATCTAATTTTAGAACATTTTCATCCCCCCAAACTCCATTCTCATTAACAGTCACTCTCCCTCCAGCCTCTGGAACCCGACTAATCCACTTTCTGGCTCTGGATTTGTCTCTCCCAGACAGGATGTTTTCATGTTGCTCCTTTTCTTTTACTCCCTTACATAGATTTTCTCAACACCAGTCACCTGGCATGTTTCACTTGGGCATTTAAATCAGAGTTATAGCTCCATAGAGAAATTATATGTTAAAAATATCTTTTTCTTTTTTATTATTTGAGGCATAATTGACATTTAACATGACATTAGTTTCAGGTGTACAACATCATGATTTGATACTTGTATACATTGCTAAATAATCACCACAATAAATCTAATTAACATCTGTCACCACACATCATTACACAACAGGTTTTCATCTTGTGATGAGGATTTTTAAGATGTACTCTCTTAGCAGCTTTCAAATAAGCAATACAGTGTTATGAACTGTAGTCACCATGCTGTACATTACATCCTCAGGACTTACTTATTTTATAACTGGAAGTTTATACCTTTGGACCCCCCCCCTTATGCATTTTAACCACTGCCTCTGGCAACCACCAATCTGTTCTCTGTATCTATGTGGTTTTTTTAATTTTTAAGAGAAGAATTCTTTACTTATTTCTTAAAGAATAACAAATTATGAAATGATTAAGTTCCTTAGATGAGTTAATTCATTCCAACAAATATTTATTGAGGCATTTAACCAGTGTGTCTCCAAGTGCAGACTTTGTATGACCTGAACAGAATCACCTGGGGTACTTTATAAAGAAGCAGCAATTTGGGACCCACCTTACATCTACTGAATTAGACCTTCAAGGAGAGGACAAAGGATCTTCACCTTATAGGGCTTCTGGTTATTCTTTTTTTTTTTAAAGATCTTATTTATTTATTTATTTGAGAGAGAGAAAGAGAGAGAATGAGCAGTGGGGAGGGGCAGAGGGGGAAAGAGAGAAACAGGCTCCCCGCTGAGCATGGAGCCTGCCGTGGGGCTTGATCCCAGGACCTTGAGATCATGACTGAGCCAAAGGCAGACGCTTAACTGACTGAGCCACCCAGGCGCCCCACCTCTGGTTATTCTTATGACACTAACATTTGTCACTCAGACGTCAACCTTGAGGAAGGTCTGGAGATAAGACAGTGATTAAGACACACCATTTGATCTGAGATGATTTCAACACATTTAGTCTATACATTTTTCCAATCATATTTTAGTAAAATTATACAAATATGCTGATATAAAAAGGAATACTGAAAGAAAAGATTCCCAGTGAACAGCCACTTTCTGCTTCTTACAGAATATTCCACAAATACAGTTTTTTTCACTACTAGGTATATCATGTGGTACAAGATGTTGTGACATATATACATTTTCCATATTTTATCTTATATTAAAAATACTCATGTTAGCATGAATTCATTCACTTATGTATTCATTAAATGAATATGCATTGAGTTACTCGTATGTGTCATGCAATGTTAAAGGCAGTAAAAAAAATAAATCAGGTCTTCAAACTGTTGAACTAAAGGAAGAGGGTGAACACAAGAGACATTCAGAGAAGAGAACATTGGATCGGCAAAGGCTCTATGGAAGAAGAAAAAGGAACTGTTTCTCTGAGGATGTATAGGATTCCTCTGGGAACCAATAGACAGAGGCTATTCACATAGTGGATAACATATAAATAAAAGTGTATATAGCACCAAAACATGTTACTCAATTCAAGTTAAATCAAGTTTAGAGTTAGATCGAGATTGCAGTTAGATCCAACGAATCAATCTACCTCTTTGGAGTTGAGTATCTGCTGATGCCTGGACTATATGAGAGAGACTTGATCAAAAAAACTGGTACATGACCATCTTATATTTGGGCCATATATGAATCTGGAGACCAGTATTGGGGATACTCAGGGAGAGATCCTTAAAATAGTATATCCTAGTGAGAACCACTGTGTGCACTCAAGGGGAAAATGTGTCCATCTGCCACTATAACCTTGGTCTTCTCACTCTTATATTGCTGAAATGCCAAATGGCGTCCTCAATCTTTTCTCCAGATAAAAGAAGGAGAAGAGATAAAAGAACAACATGTCAACCTTATGTGCTGTAACGGGGAATTGAGAACCTGTTGCTGCCCAAAGACTAGCCTGTAAGTAAAGAATCCTGTTAATTCTGCCCCTAATGTGGCTATTTCCTTTGGATATGCCCCAGAACGTGGATCAGAACATCAACAAACAAGGAAAAAAACAATACTAATACGTCTAACACAGTCAAGCAAGCAAGGAGAGAGAAAGGGAAAAAAGTAAGCTTAGATTCAGCACCCCAAAAATATAAAAATTAAACCACTAGAAGAGATAGACCAGACCTTGAATAATAGTGAGTATTTAGGGAGTTTCAATCATGGTACAAAAGACTTTATAGAAATATAAAACTAAAAATATTCAATAGGTGTAGAAAAATAGGACAGTTACTGGTGAGATCAGAATTGGTGACCTAGATGACACAATGTAAGAAATATCTTAAAACACAGAGCCAAAAGCATAAAGAGACAGAAAACTATACTGGGAACGTGAGAATTTGGAAGAGAGTTCTTACAGAAATGCATGTGGATTGTTTTGGAGTTCTGGGGAGAAGGACAGAAACAGACAGAAGACAGGAAATGAAATAAAATAAACATGTATTTTTTTTTCACTTGAGCTGAATAAAGAGCCAAGCCCGCAGATAAAAATTATTCATTAAACAACCCAGGCAAAGTTAATGATTAAAAAAATGCTTGGAGAAATTCCAGAACTTCAAAGAAAAGGAGAAAACACTTACAAGCTTCCAGAGAGAAGAAACAAATTACCTAAAAAGGAAAATGGATCAAACCAGCCATAGGCAAGTTATCTGCCACAGGGGCAAAAACAAAGCAGCAGAAAACCATGTACAGAATATTGAGAAGTAAGAATTATAGACTGATCATTCCATTCCTAGTCAAGATACTAATCCCTGACAGGGAAAAAAGACAGGTATATGTCGATATGCTACCCTTCAGGAAATACACAATTCTTCTTCCTCATCTAACCAACATAATTATATTAGGGCAAAACCTCAAGAGACAGGAAGGCAAAGGGAATAACAATGGAGGAGAGGAGGGATGGATGTCCTATTTCATATACCTATAACTGAAATGAATGCCATAAAATGGTCATAAGGATGCTCAAGATTGAAGAGAAATCCTTGAAATCAAATGAATGTAAATCATCAAGACTGAAGAGAACTGACATTGATAGGAAAAATGTAAGAAGACTCTGGGATTGAAAATATTAAATAATGCCAATTAAAACTCGGAGTTAGGGTGTTGTAAAGGAGAGAGAGAAGAAAAAAAAGAAAGAAAGTCTGTTTGAAAAAGACGACCAGGGAAATGAATATGTGCCAAAAACCTCAGCTTGTGGAGAAGGGTGCTGGAGAGCAGGGGGTGAAGTCCTCATGAGATAATAGCTGGTGACTTGCCCCCAAGTCCAGCAGGGAAACCTGAGTGTGCCAAAGCAGAGATGGTGACTACAAATAAAATAAAAGCAACAGGAAAAATAAATACAACTTGTTCAAGTCTTTAAAAACAATGTTTTTAAGGAAAAAGAGAAAAGAAACTGTAAAAAAAAATAGGTCTATTAGAGTACAAATAAATAAAAAGGAGGAAAACAATTGAATAAGTAATCAACAATGTTGAAGACATGCACAAGATATATATTAGAAAGAAACATAGATCACATTTCTTTCTTAAACAAATGAAATTGGAAATAAATTACAAAAAACATACCAACATAATCTTACTACTTAGGAATGAAGCATAACTTCATTTGGGTCATAACTCTTGGATCAAAAGAGAAAATGCACACCACTTATAAATTTACAAAGGTATAGAAAGAACACATCATGCCAAAACCAATACAATCTAGCAAATCTGTAAGTGGTGAAATGGTATTGCCTAAAGTGCTTTATTAAAGAAAACAGTTACTGTGCTGAAATTTCTCATTATCAAAATGTAATTTTAATATTTTGTTCTGAATCTAATTCAAACTATCTCTTAAGATTCATGGTTTTCAGTCATTTTAATATCTACATTTAATCAGCCCCATCAATTGAATAATTTCAACAGAAGTCTTCTTCTCTACTATGTGGAATAAAAAATACTCTACTATGTGGAATAAAAAATATTCCACATAGTAGATTATTGGATGAAAATGGAAACAGTCATTAAAATGTTAAAATAAGAGCATTTGAAATAACTGGATATTTAGGTGAATTTTTAAAACCTGTACTAATCAGCTTGGGTTGCCATAACGAAGTATCACAGATTGGGAGGCTACAACAGGAATCTATTTCTCACAGCTCTGGAAGCTGGGAAGTTCAAGGTCAGTATGCCAACCAATCCTGTTCCGCAGTGAGGGCTCTCTTCTTGACTTGAAGCCAGCTACCTTCTCCCTGTATCTTCCCTTACAAGGCAGAAAGAGGCAGAGAGCTTTGGTCTCTTTACCTTCTTTTACGCACACTAATCCCATCATGACTGAGCCATCCGCATGACCTCATCTAAACTTAATTACCTCCCAAAGGTCCCATCTCCAGATATAATTAAACCAGGGATCAGAGCTTAACATAGGAATGGCAGGGGGGCACAATTCAATCCATAGCAGGACCCATCACAGATTTTGTATTTTCATTGTCTTTATTTAGAACTTCTATTCAATTTAAAATTAATCCAGTTTCATACTCAAGCCCAACAATTTTGCAACATACTTTAATGTTATTATAAATGTTTATATATAGTGAGTTAGCAGTCATTTTATTAGTTAAGGAGTAATTCTGAACTTGCTTCCTGCATATCGCCTAAGAAGGACTTTGATATCTAGGCAATCGGAGACCTTTAAATACACTCTTTCTTCAAAAGCTTTCTAAAAACAGTGCACAAACTAAACACAGCCAGCCGTTGAAAGTATCCGTTAAACATTAACTGTTCCAGGTAAAATTATCACAATCTATGCTTTACACATAAGAAGCTATCTCTGAGATTATTACTGTAATACTTAACTATACTGCTAACAGTGGAAGAGAGCTTAACAGCTAGTAAACTTGCCACTCCAGGTATTACAAAGGGAAGTTAATATAGTTGAAAGGGGAGCAGTAAAGCAACCAGGGCATCATAAAAGTACGGTAAACAGGGGTGCTTGGGTGGTGTAGTTGGTTGAGCGTCTGACTCTTGATTTCTGTTCGGGTCATGGTCTCAGGGTAGTGAGATCCTGCCCTGTGTTGGGCTCCACGCTCAGCGGGGAGTCTGGAGTTTCTCTCTCCCTCTCCTTCTGCCCCTCCCCCTGCCATGCACACACGCACACTCCCCTCTAAAATAAATAAAGAAAATCTTTTTAAAAAAGTAAGGTAAACAAAATCACATCGTAGTAACTAATTAACATGACACATGCAAATCTTCAGAATTATTCATTGCTTGAAATCCTTTATATTGAATGATGATATGAATTCTTTATATGAAATGATTTCATATAATCCTTTATATGGAATTTTCTTCTTCTGTTCTGTGGAAGTAAACAAAGCCCACCCAGATGAAAACAAGCAAAGACTTTATTCAGAGCTTGCTGTAACAGAAGTCAGTCACCATCACTTGTGCCTGGCAGAGACTCAAAAGGCAGACCAAGGAGCAGGAAAGCTTAAAATAGTGGGGAAAAAATGGAAGGTTTTGGGTCTGCCCTGATTGGAGGCTGTTGGCATGTGAGAACTGGAGGCAGGCTAAGCAGACGTAAGGCATTCTAAGTAATTGGTTAGCGGAGCTTTTTTTGGTCATAAGTTAGAAGAGGAAGCAGAAATTAGGAAAGCTGACAGTTATTGATTACTTCCATTTTGGGATCATGGTTTGGCTTCCTGGACTGGTTGCTACATTGTGGATGAGGGCTCTATTTTTATATGTGGTCTGGCTCTTGTCCACTTGTATTCAGTCTCTCAGTTTCCATCCTGATAAATGTCTGACAAATATTGCCCCAATAGAATTTTAATTCAGGGGCGCCTGGGTGGCTCAGTCGGTTAAGTGACCTACTCTTGGTTTCATCTCAGGTCATGATCTCAGGGTCGTGGGATGGAGCCCTGCCTTGGGCTCCACACTCTGCTTGAGATTCTCTCCCTCTGCCACTCCCCCCACTTGTGCACATGTGCTGTCTCTCTCTCTCTTAAATAAATACATAAACCTTTAAAAAAAGAATTTGAATTCATAATGGTTTGGGGCAGTGAAAGAAGAAATATACAAGTTTTACTTCTGAGAAAATGCAAATCAATGTGATCATCTCTCATTTTTGGTACATTGTTTTACAATAATAGGCTTCTTCCTTTTATTACTACATTTTGTGCTGCCTCCTGTATTAACTAAATTGCTTTTCAAGCATATAATTTTAAGCCCATGAAAATAAATATGTAGGACTAAAATAGGCTTATTTCATTTTACATCATATATATAAGTTGTGAAAATATTTCAGAGTAAGTGTCATCTTGTCATTTTACCATTATTACAAAAAAATCCTAAGTGCTAAACTATATGATATATATTGATGGGGACTATATTCTAGGTGTAGCTTTTAAGTTCACTAGAATGAGGCTTTTAGTATCCCCAGGCATTCATATCAACACAGATATTCTACTCTATTACCTGTGGTCAAAGGGCAGATGTCAGCTTCAGGCTAATAAAAGCCACGACCACCATAACAACAATTATTATTACCATTTATCAAGCTATGACTGTCTGCCAGGATTTCTGTATATATTCACATTTAAGTTTACTTAATCTTTACAACACTTTAAACGTAGTCTAAAATAGGAAGTTAAGTTCTACTGACTATGCATTTATTCATTCAAGAAACATGTATTCAAAAAAGTTAAAAATAGAGCTACACTATGACCCAGCAATTGCACTACTGGGTATTTACCCCAAAGATACAGACGTAGTGAAGAGAAGGGCCATGTACACCCCAGTGTTCATAGCAGCATTATCCACAATAGCCAAACTGTGGAAGGAGCCAAGATGCCCTTCAACAGAGGAATGGATAAAGATGTGGTCCATATATACAATGGAATATTACTCATCCATCAGAAAGGATGATTACCCAACATTTGCATCGACATGGACGGGACTGGAGGAGATTATGCTAAGTGAAATAAGTCAAGCAGAGAAAGACATTTATCATATGGTTTCACTTATTTGTGGAACATAAGAAATAGCAGGGAGGACATTAGAAGAAGGAAGGGAAAAATGAAGGGGAGGGAAACAGATGGGGAGATGAACCATGAGAGACTATGGACTCCGGGATACAAACTGAGGGCTTCGGGGGGGGGGGGGGCTGGGATAGGCCGGTGATAGGTATTAAGGAGGGCTCGTATTGCATGGTGCACTGGGTGTTATACGTAGACAATGAATCATGGAACACTACATCAAAAGCTAATGAGGTACTGTGTGGTGACTAACATAACACACACACACACACACACACACACACACACACAAAGAAACATGTATTGAGCCTCTCCGAGGCCCCAGGGCAACTGGCTAAAATTGATGAGTCAGGACTCAGACCCAACCCTGTCTGCATTCACTTTCTGTGTTCTTATTCAAATATGCCCAGTCTTCTTTGTGGGCTGAGGCTCATTCAAAAGAAATCTTTTCAATTTTAGGCTCTAAATTACAGACGAGAATGTCCCTGATAAGTTTTTCTATTACTAAAATTGAGTTCATAGAGCACATGAAAAGAAGAATCCAAAAATCAGATTTTATACCTGGTCTTTAATATATTCTTCTAAAGGGGCGCCTGGGTGGCACAGCGGTTAAGCATCTGCCTTCGGCTCAGGGCGTGATCCCAGCGATCTGGGATCGAGCCCCACATCAGGCTCTTCCTCTATGAGCCTGCTTCTTCCTCTCCCACTCCCCCTGCTTGTGTTCCCTCTCTCGCTGGCTGTCTCTATCCTGTCGAATAAATAAATAAAATCTTTAAAAAATATATATATATATATATTCTTCTAAAGTAATGTTTTGTAATTTTTTTTTCCAATTGACAAATAGTAATCATGACATGTTGCTTGGGGATGTTAAGTGGTTGTCCGTATGAGCTAAGACGGTGAACAGAAGACAGGAGTTCATAAAGCAGTAACAAAAATATTCCATGTGATGGTTAATTTTAAATGTCAACTTGTTGAGGCCATAGGATGCCCAGACATTTGGTCAAATATTATTCTGGGTGTTTCTGTGAGTGTGTTTCTGGACGAGATTTGCATTTACCGGTAGACTGAGTAAAGAAGATTGCCCTCCATAATGTGAGTGTCATTCAACCAAGTGAAGACCTGAATAGAACTAAAATGCTGAGTAAGCAGGAACTCCTCCTGCCTGAACGCTTGAACAAGAACATTGATCTCTTTTCCCCCTTTGGACTTGGATTGATCATTGAATTTCTTAAGTCCCCAATTTGCTGGTTTTCAGACAGGAACTTGCGCCATTAAAGCTCAGATATGTTCTCGGGCCTTTGGACTCAAGCTGGAAATACACATTGGCCCAATCTGGCCCCTGAGTTGCCAATTCCTTATAATAAAACAATGTCTCTCTTTCTACAGAAAGAAGGAAAGATAAATGATAGAGAGATACATAGATACATAAATATGTAGATAGATAGATTGATTGATAGATGATAGATGTGTGTGTGTGTGTGTGTGTGTGTGTGTATTTTTTTTCTATGCATCCTATTGGTTCTGTTTCTCTGAAGAACCCCGACTAAAATAAACCACCTTAATTCTCTGCTGGTGGCAGAAAACAACAGCACAATTCTTATAAAGGGCAACTGACCTGTTTATTAGGAAAAAATGTTTTTAAATAAACCATGCATTTTGGAAGTCTTTCCAATTCACAGATCTATCATAAAGAAATAATTAGAGATAAGCACAAATTTATTTACACAGAGACCTGTTGCAAAAAATAAAAATTTATATGATTTAGATATACAATGATAGAAGAACGGTAAGTAGAATGTAGAATAGCCAAGTGGGGAAATAGACAATTTATAATTACCATGTTTTAAAAATCAAGTTATATGTTAATATTTGGATAATTTTTATGTTATTTATAGTTCTCTGTATTATAGTAGGTTTCTTGGTTGGTTGGTTTGTTAGCTTTTTAATGGTCACTATCTTTTGTGGCAACTTCTTCAAGAATTGTGCTCTATTTCTCTATCCCTTGCATCTGGGATTGGTCAGGTGAGAAACTTCTAGAAACATAAAGAAGCATATATGTACCGATTATAATGTATGCACACTTTAAACCATTTAAAATCATGCTGTGCATTGTTTATGGACAAATTCATAGGTAGTAAAGTTAACAAACCACAGATAGGAAGGATAATTGGTTACTTCGTGATCATGGTTTCTTCCGATAATGAAGGTAGGAAACAAGATTGAGAAGAGGTGTTATAAAAGGACTTTCAACCATCTTTATTTAGTTTTACTTATTTAACTTTTAAATACAAAAAATAAATATAGCTAAATATTATCTTTAAGAGATGGATACAAATGTTTGTTATATCATTTTATGTGTTTGACATATGTCTTCTTTAAATGAAAAGATATAGTCAAGTTACCTGACAGCCTAATAGAAATAAGGAAAAAGGTTTAAGATGAACAATTGCAAATGATTATATGAAACATCAAATGTTTCTTAGGCATCATTTTAACCAGAGAGGCCATGCAATGGAAAAAATATTACATTCAAAATAATTCTGAAATATAAAATTCCTAGGAATATTTTAACAGGAAATATGCAGCACATATGACATATTTAATTAAAGAAATGGAGAAAAACGTGTCTGAACAGGTAGAAGAAATTTTTCAAATGCTAATTCTTCAATTAAATAATTTTATATAATTTCAGCTGAACCTCAGTGAGGTTTAATTTGAACTCCCGGGGAGACTGCAAATTCTGTGAAATCATAAATGGCCAAATAGTTAAGATATTTAATAAGACCTAAAAAGAAGGACCTTGAAATTTCAGTAATTAAAAGAATAGTTACTTATGAAAAGATATTACTAAAATTTCAATGGATCGTGTTTCTGGAGAGATATAACTTAGCATTCTTATTTATAAGAATTTCTATTTATAATTCTTATTTATATGAATTCAGTACATAATTACATTTCATTACAAAGAGCTATGAATGAAGTCAATCAAAAATAGTGGAGAGTCAATTAACTATACTTTTAGGGGAAAAATTAGTTTTCCAGGATCTCCATCAAACATCTGAACACAGACTAGTTGGATGCTGAAGCCTCTACCCCTGTTGCTGCGACCACCGTGCCAGGTTTCCCACAAATACAGCAAATGCACTAAGGAAGTGCAGACCTGTGGCCGCAGTGCCTGCTGGAGAAATTATCTCTGGCCAACAGAATCCCTGGAGGAACCAGCATCAGCTCCCCAAACAAGGAGCTACCCTTTCAGTTTTTTTTAAATATGAGCAATCAGTATACAACACTGGACACACAAGGCAAAGAGCAGCCAGAAATGGTAACTCTGCACTCTGAGATGAGGAAAAAAACAAACAAAAAAAAACCTACCAAAGAAAACAGAATTAATGAACGACATTAGAGAGGACTTTGCAAATAGGTAATTAGTATTCCCAGGCAGATTCAAGAGAATTGCCATGATAAAAACAAGAGCAAGTTGCAAAGAGAGGCAATCAGACTGCAGGAAAAGGTCCTGGAAATTGAAAGCATGATCAAAAAAATTCCTACCTTGTTCATAAGTCAAGAACAAATCGCAAGTTCTAGAAACGAAATTTGTGAAGATCAACTGTATTAAAACTATGGGAGAGTGAAAAGATTCGACACAGAGGGGAAAAAAAGGTAAAATATGTGCTAGGCAAATGCAGGCACGCCAACACCCACTGAACAGCCTACAGAAAGAAAAGATATGGAAATTAATAATCAAGCAAATTAATTATGACAAATTTCCATAGCTGATGTCAACATTTTAAGAAAACACACACACACATGAATCCTTATTAGAAATTTTGACTTCCTGCAAGTTTCCAGAGACACACAGATACACATGCAAAAAACACAGCACCAAAATAAATGAAAACGGCAAACAAACACACATAAAAACTCAGGTTTACAAAGGAAAGACACCACAATGGCTTTGTGGTTCTTACCTGCAATACCGCAGTCAACACCACAGAATTACAGGAAATCATTGCAAACCTCTCAAACTAGAGCTCAATTGGGAAGACAATAGGAGAAGCAGGTTAAGTTAAAGAATATTAAACATGTTCCCCCTCCCTTTTTTTTTTTACTATATATGCAGAGCCAAACAAAAATGTGGAAAATTTGATATCGTGGCATGTGTTAACATTCGTGTCTAAAAGGGTATGCTGGAAACAATTCCAATGGCAGGAGTGGATTTCCCCACTACCAACAGGCAATGCTCTGACACCAACTGGGTGTCCTGCAATTGAACTCAATTCTGACGCCATCTACCTGGAGATCAGATCCCACAGGTGATGCACTCAGTCCCACAAAGACTGCCCCTGTCCCCCCTTCTTCAGATGCCAAGCGCAAGTCCAGGTTGTCACCTGTGCTTCTGACCAATCAGCTATAAATCCGAGGTTCCCACCATCTCCTCCTCGGGTTCGATTAATTTGCTAGAGCAGCTCACAGAATTTAGGAACACTGTGTACGTAGTGTAAACCAGTCTATTGGAAGAGAATATGGTGAAGGATCTGGATGGAAAGGATGCTTAGGGCACAGTATGTGGGAGGGGGCGGGAAGCCTCTATACCCTTTCCAGGGGTGCCCCTCTCCCCACACCTCCACATGTTTGCCGACCTGGCCGCTCTCCAAACCCCATACCTTTGGGATTTTTATGGAGGCTTTATCACATAGGTCTGATCAATCATTAACTCCATTTGTTGCCCTTCTCCCTTCTCAAAAGAATGGAGGTAGGATGGGGGAGGCCAACAGTGGCTGAAAATTCCAAGCTTCTGACATGGCACGGTCGTTCTGGTGACCAGCCTTCATCCAAGAGCCCACCCAGAGTCACCTCATTAGGGCCAAAGACACTGTTGTCACCCAGGAAGTTTGAAGGATTTCAAGATTCTATGTCAGGAACTCAGATCAAAGATCAACTACGAGAACAAAAAATGTTCCTAGTGCTCTTGTCACATAGGAATTTACAGGAGTTTTAGTTGGGCTGTGCCAGAAATGGGGATGGAGAAGTATAAGAAAGATATATTTCTTATTATAAATCACAATCTCACAATGTCTCTGTTAGGGGCCAAACATTGTGATTTCTCTGCCCACAAGGAGCTCTCCCTCCATTCGGGCAAACCAAAAACCCAAATGTAAAGCCAATGAGGACACACAGTAAGGACGATCTCCTTCCTGTGGTACAAGGAAAGCCAGCTTTGAAGGGATCCTCCCCCAGCCACATGGATATGTGCAGGGAGGCCCCTACTGTTGATGCTCAAGTTCTAAGGGGTAGCAGGACTTAACCAACTCACAGGAGAGGAGAAAGCATTGCAGGCAGAAGGCAAAACATGAGGCAAAAACAACACATTGTGTAGGAGGAAAGAAGCAGGACTAGAAGCTGAGCAGTTGTCAGAACGTTTACAGAATGAGTCATTATGTAGACAGAAATGAGGCCAAAGAGTTTAGTGAGTTGGACCCAAATCAGACTGGGCTTTCTAACCCTATGCGAAATACTTTGAAATTATTCTGCAGGGCATTGCTTTTCAATCTTGAAGTGAAATAAATAACCCCTATTCAAACAATATCTACCCAGAGATCCAGTATATAAAACTTGAGAAAAACCAGTCCCTTATTAGTGTAATTACCTGAGCTCCAGTTGGTGACATCAACTTACATAGTCAAGCATTAAGTACAATGCTGCTACTTCATTGAACCCCCAAATCTCACCCTTGGCATATTTTATTTCTAAATTGAATTTTACTTGCACATTAGCCAAGACAATTTCTTAAGTCACAGAAAGAAATATTTGCAAATAGTCATTCAAATTTTATTAAACAGAAGTAGCAAATGAAGCATTATTCTGGGACCTTGGTGGACAAAGGGAGAGTGAGTGCCAGCAAACATGCAGTACAGGTAAATAAGCTGACCAGGGATGGATCCTTCAGGTGAGTCCCCAGGACTGGCTAAGGATTGTAGTAGCTTGTCACCAGGAAACTTTAATACTTGCTTAACATTTATTAAAGGCAGTGGTAAGGCTGGGGCTCTTTTAGGAAACAATGTGTTCATCTGTATCCAAATTTTTTCATTACCAAGTAAGAAATCCAAATCTGGGTATTTAAGCAAAAGGGATAAATTATGGGAAGGTATGGGGGCTCACAGAATTGACAAAGGGACCCAGCTTAGGAAATGCACAGGAACCAAGACAACCTTAAATCAGGAAGAATGGCAACTCTACCCTCAGCAGGAACAAGCTTGCTAGGATGCATCTGTGTGCAGCAGGGCACGGTCTCCACTGTGGGGACACTGCAGTGGCTTCATGAGTGATTCCTACCCGACCTGGGGCATAAATGTCTTCTTTGCTGAGCTCAGGTCCTGAGGCCATCCCCGGCTCTCTGGGGGTAGGGAGAAAGAGAACTTCTCTCTGCAGCTCCTAGAATGGGAGGATGAGCAGTGGTGGCTGCCAGTGAGACAAGGATCTTATGCATGAAGTTAAGATTATAGGTCAGTCCATCACTGAGGAAAGAGATTGTCAAGATTTTCCCTTGAAACTCAGAAAGGAATGGGAGTCGTACGTATTCTGTGAATAGCATGGGCTCATTACCTGTTCTTTCCCCACCACCCTAGGGAATTCATAAAACATCAGATTGGTAACCTAAGGAGTTTGGTCTTTGGTGACCTTTCCTCTGGCCACAGTGGGAAAACCCCTGAGATTGGCACGGAGGCAGAGAAACATCCACCTTCATGGGACGTCATTATTCCAACAACACGCCAGTTATTATCAACATGGACAGAACCTCAGGAGCGCTCATTTCTTGAAACTTCTACATTCCATAAGACAGGTAAATATTTCTAGGGAGGATAAATCAGTGGGTAAGTACTAGAGTATATCATACAGTTTAGATGCTGAGGAAAGAAATCTTAATTCAAACACTTACTATGGGCCAGACAACAGTCACAACATTTTACGTATTCAAGTCATTTTATCCTCACATCACCCCATATAACAGGTACTAGCAGTATCCCATTTCACTCATGGGGGAGTGTGAAACAGTGAAATTAAACGACAGAAGTGTACAGCAATTAAAGAACAGACCCAGGTTTCTAGTCCAGGCCGTCTACCTTCAGAACCCAGCCTACTAATCCCAGAGGTCTGCAGACCAAAACTGATATCAGTTACATTTGCATGAAAAGACAAAGAATTTCTAGACACTAAATACAACTTTCAGAATTATTTTTCAAGTTGTTCATCACTCCTAACTAGTTAACACCTGTTATTCACACTCATGAAGAAGAGCAGTTAATAATTCTTGAAATTTTCTTTGAAATGTATTTAATCTTGGGGTGCCTGGGTGGCTCAGTTTGTTATATGTCTAGCTTCAGCTCAGGTCATGATCTCAGGGTCCTGGGATTGAGCCCCAAGTCACGCTCCTTGCTCAATGCAGAGTCTGCTTCTTCCTCTGCCCCCCCAATAAATAAATAAAAATCTTCATATATATATATGTATATATAATCTTTATAGTCTTTTATGTGGGAAAACATTTCCTACCATTCTATTACTCTTACTTTCTCTTCAATGTTCTTTTGTAATTTTCTAAATCAAACATTTTCCTGAAACACACATTAAAGATTTTAAAAATATAGAGTTACCAAATAAAACACATTCCTGATAATGATTAGCGGGCCACTGTTTATTTAGGTTAGAGTGCATGGTTACTGGGACAGTCAACTTCAGGGGACTCTTGGCAGGCATTTCATTTGATTGGTAGTGAGGTCTTGGATGGTTTGTAATTGATCCTGAAATGCTTCAACAGGGACAGTTTGTTTTATACAAAAAATACCCACGAAAACTCACATTTAATCCTTAATTGGTTAGGGATTGCATCCCATCATCTGACCAGCCCTTGTTCTCCAATGATCTGCTAGTGGACTCTATTTCTTACTCTTTGGAGGATCAGGCAAGCTCCCCCTAGGGTCTATATCTCAAGATCACCTCCGAATGAATTAAGTGAATGAATTTTTCGGATCCCACTTATTTCGTTGTAGTGAGGGTGGTGTCCAGGTTTAGTTTTTCTCTGTCTCTTAGAGGTGGTTAATAAACAACTCCAGTTGTAGTTATCCTATAAAGGTCTATTATTCAGAAACTCACAGTTCAAATACAGCTGCTATAAGTGTTAAGGCCTTCTCCATCAACTACAGAGATTGTGCTGCTTAGCATAATGGACCTTAGCAATTTTTCGAGATATACCTATTGACTAGATATTTTTAAGAAATCCACCCATGAACCCATTGAGCCCAATGCTTTACACATCATGGAGCAGTGCTCTAGGCTTAGGTTTCTGCAGCCAATAATCAGAGAAATACTTCCTTCCCCTCTCCAGAAAATTAGCTGCTAAAATGCTGTCACATCTGGCTTGAGTGACTGTTTATGTGAAGTGCAAGGAGAGCTGGGACTCCAAGTCTTCGGAAGTGATAGTACAACTTTTTGTAATCTCTTGCTAACAGATGGTTTTCATGTGTGGTAGAAGCTGGTCGGGGACTCATCCTTGATTTTAACACCTTCTCTCATGGCACAGCTGGAGGGTTGGAAACCTAAAGACCTCAGGATCTCTAAAAATTAGACAGTGCCCATATCCACCTAAAAGAACTGATACTTCAGAATAACCACATCAGTTACATCAATTTGCAACAGTACTGGGATTGGGCATGTGCTTAACCTGTGTGAGCTGTAAAATAGTTAGCAAAGAGAGGTCAGTACCAGTGAAAATTGTGGGAGTTTTATTATTGATTTATTTTGCTTCTTTTTGTTTGAGAGCACGAAATACTCCAAGAGAAGAAGAACAAATGTACATTCTGCTGATGATGTTAAGGGGTCCCTCATAGAAATCTGAGTTTGCTGGCACTAAAAACACCTATTCTTATTAGGAGGTTTCCATGACCCTTATACACGGGCATTGTGAGCAGCCAACTTATAGCCTGCCCCTTAATCCTACACCAATTTTAAAGGGTTAAAAATAAATTTTATTGGGATGCCTGGTGGCTCAGTAGGTTAAGCATCCAACCCTTGATCTTGGCTGAGGTCATGATCTACAGTCATGGGATCAAGCCCTGAGTCTGGCTCCACGCTCAGCTCGGAGTCTGCTTTAGATTCTCTCCCTCTGCCCCTCCCCACCGCACGCACTCTCTCTGTCTCTCTCTCTCTCTCTCAAAAATAAATAAGTAAATCTAAAAAAAAAATCATAAATATATTTTATTAAAACACACTTGATCTTTCAAAACAGTATAGAGTATTAAACTATTTCCAACGAAAATCATTTTTGAGCATTTGCTGAATGGCTAGAGCACCTGCGTGTAACAGTGTAGGTGAAGGGAAACTACCAAAGGGTTTTAGGGAAGAAAATAATACTATCAGATTTACATTTGAAAGCCATGTCTAGCATCTGTGGGAAGAGCAAATTTGACAGAAAAAAGACGGAAAACACAGAGCCCCTTAAGAAGCAATTAGAAGGAGAGCAATGGTGCTGGGAATGGCGAGAAGTTGGACTGAAAGCTGATTTAGAAGTAAACCTGCAAGAATTTAAGTCATTTTCCTATCTGTTGGTCTCATTTGTAGTCTTTCTTTGCAACCATGAGATCTGCTGATGTAAACTAGCTGGGTAGGAATGGAAGTAACACAGACCTCAGATTAAATTCCAAATCTGGAATTTATTGACTTGTGATGTTGAGCAAATCACTTAGCCTCTTGATCTCCATTTCCTCATCTGTAAAATGGAAATAATAATTTCTATCTCACAGGTTTAATAGCAGAGAGAAAGGAAAAAAACAAACACTTACTTTTAAGTATTAGGATAATGTGTACCCACACGAACAGTAAATGGTTATTGCTTTCTCAAGAAAAGAGCAGTTTAGGACTAGCCAATCAAAGTGGAGAAGGTATGTTAGTAGTTTAGATAGAAATATAAGATAAGGGGCGCCTAGGTGGCGCAGTCGTTAAGCGTCTGCCTTCAGCTCAGGGTGTGATCCCGGCGTTCTGGGATCGAGCCCCACATCAGGCTCCTCTGCTAGGAGCCTGCTTCTTCCTCTCCCACTCCCCCTGCTTGTGTTCCCTCTCTCTCTCTGGCTGTCTCTATCTCTGTCAAATAAATAAATAAAATCTTTTAAAAAAAAGAAATATAAGATAAGGCTGTAGGAATTAAGCTGTATCTTCACATGGAAACCAGGCGATCTAAGAAAGAGGAAATGAAATGAGTAAAACAGCACTACTTTTGCTTTGCTTGATTCAATCTTATATTTTTCTAAGTGGAATTGTATGGATAGCAATGACTTCACCTGCAAAAAAAATAAAATGCAAGATGGAAGTAGAGAAGATGAAGATGAATTAGATGGGCCTATATAGAATCCCTTACAGATCAGAGAAAGGCTGATTCCTGGACTGGCAAGTCAGTGGCCTTGTTACGTAGAAAAGCAAGGGTGAGGAGATTGGATGAGGCTACTTGCTATTTGACCGAAGGACAGAGATGAGCCGTCAAATACACCTCTGTCCCCACATGGGCTGCCTGAGTCCTGAGCTCTGCACCTGCTTGAGCGCACAGGTAAATCCCCTCCCTGAGAAGCCAGACAAAGCTCCTCGCTGCTCTTCCTAATTTGAGCTGAGAATGAATTATCAACATGTCAAAGCCACTGTGCCTGGATCTTCTTCAGGTGTCCCGTGGACATTTAATTCTCAGTTGCCCTTAGGAGGCTGGATTTTGAGCAAAAAGATATATAAATTAAATAAACAGGTCTGTGCATGAAATCAAGTTTTCCCTCCATTCTAGAAGTATCTACCTGGTGTTACAGACTGTTTCTACTGAAATAGATGAAACCACCATAGATATCCTACAAACCCTTCCATGTTTGCAATTACAAGCAGCCAGTTACCTCTAGGGAACAGATGCTCTTTTTTTTTTTTTTTTTTTACCATTTTATTACCTTAATTTTTGTCATAAGATATCATTTTGTCACAGAAGGTAATGATGAATTATGCTGACCTTTGAATATCACTAAAAAACAGACAATCTGGGTTTTTTTTTTCCCTGACACAGGTCATGAATTTTCACCACTTTTTAAAGTTATCTTAGCCCTGGACTCCTGTAAAAATGGTTTACTGACAAATTCAACATAATGTCACTGTGAAAGAATGGGACTGGGCTTTAGCATTATTTCTAAAACTTACTCTCAATTGTTTTTATATCTGAATAAAACCTTTAGAGTAATTGTAATTTAATATATAAACCAACACAACCAACTGCTCCCGTCTCTAATCTCAGAAGCAGGTGCAAGCATAGCATGCCTTCTCGTATGCCAGGAACTCGTCTGGATGCCTTTTTATTTTCCTTTATGTAAAAAGATACAGTGATTAACTGATCCCTGCCCAACGCCCAAATACGTTTCAAACCATGGGTATTCTGCCTCTGGCAAAATAAAAACAAATGATAAATATATTGTAATACAGCATGAGGTATCATCAATTTTTATGTAGTTAATGACATGAAAATTCAGAGTGACCATTATTTCATCCATCATTATTCTGAAGTTGTTATCTACAAAGTGACACACCTGTATTTTCACAATCGATTCAAAGTCAGGGGTGGGTATGGGTTGGAAGGGAGAAATGTGATTTAGAATTGACAGCACTTTTGTAAATTAAAAAGAGATCCACAATTAACAGTCACATTTTGTTTTGTATCACCAGCATTTTTTATCTTAGAAAATTTAAGGCTAAATTAGTTGTTCTTGGCTGCATTTTTAAATAGATATTTAATAAACAGCAATCTTACTTTCTCTTCATAATCATTTATCACCATTTGCTAAGAAAAAGAAAAGGTGAAGCTGAACAGGGAATTGATTTGTAAAATTTTGTTTGAAAATATAAACATCTGGAGATTCTCCGAATCCCACCTGATAATGTCACCTCCTAACTGGAGGCCTTAAACAAAGCACTCTCACTGATGAGTCAATCCGAGTTGCCATGTAAGACCAAACACATTTGCTACCCCAGACGTAGGAGGAAACCTTTGTGCATGGTCCCAAGCTTGGGTATTTTTTTCGGTGGGCTGAGATAGCTGCAAATGTCTGAATTTCTTCACTAAAATACAAAAGAGTCCACCAATGAATGGCCAGTTTCCCATTAAAATTACAGAGTCTAAACTTCCAAGGTCAATGACTATTCTACATATAATTCTAGTTTTATTCTTTCATGACTTCATTCAGCAAACATTTATTGAGAACCTAAAAACTGTGACAAGCACTACTCCAGGGGCAGTGGATACAGCAATGATCATCAGAGACAAAAATCCCTGGCCTTAGGGAGGTTACATTTTAGTTGGATTTGGGGGACACAGTCCACAAACAAGTATATAGGTAAAACAGATAGAATGACTCATGGAGATAAGTTCTACAGAGAGGAATAAAACAGAGAAGGGTCTAGGGACATAGGCAGACGGGTTGTAACTTTCAACAGTGTGTCCTGGGAAGTGTGAACTTAGAAGACACATTTGGGCAAAGACCTGACGGGTGTAGGTTGAGCAAAGACCGTGAAATGCCTGGGGCATCATTAGGAGAGGCAACAGCAAATGACCCCAGTGTGTCTGGCCGTGTGCTCTGTGTTAGAGGGACAGGTGGCAGGGGAGCCACAGGGGAGTGAGCCAAGAGATGAGGAGTAGGAGGCAGGTGCAGAGACTTGAGTGAGCGAGAGAGGAGAAGGCAGTAGGGAAAGACTAGAGGAAGAGCCGCTGGGGAAAAAAGATTATGAAGTCAGTTTGGAGCATCTTAGGACCACGGTACCAATTAGGCTTGAGAGAGCTTTGGTGAGTGCTGGAGTTCAGGGGAGAGTCCAGGGAGCAATGCCCCTGGAGGGAGAGCTGGGGTTAGCATCTCAGGTGGTCTGAGCCATGCTGGCTGGAGAAACTCTTCCTTCTGCAGAGAAGAGTAAATGGCCTATGGAAGCAGAGAGAGCATGAAATTGGAAGGCTTCCAGCCACCTCTGGAAAAAGAATGAGGAACATTTAAATATCCAGGTAGAAGGGAATCTTAATCCTAATGTGGAAAAGGAACCTAATCCTAATGTGGGAAAAGGAAGTAAATTTGTTAAAGTTACAACATCTATTCTCCTTATTGGCTCTGTTAACAACAACAAAACACCTGATTCTTCAGTGAGACATAGATGACATTCGATCGGTAGCCAACATAATCTGGAGACACTCTCCCGTGAGTTCCTGCTCCAGCAGGAACATGCAGATTGGCCGCTGGAGTGACCTCGGACAGACCACTCCTCAGGGTGAACCATGAGAGGGAAGCTGCAGAAGTAACCCACTCTGCAGATTTAAGGGTAGAAAGTCTGCATTTCCCAATACCCCCATGTTGTCAATACCACACTCAGAGACTGAAAAGGACTACTTTTACTGCTACTACAATAAATAAAATAATTAAGGTTCCACTTGATTGTTTCACTTTGTTTTATTATTTTTTAAAGACTTATTTAGTGGGGTGCCTGGGTGGCTCAGTCGGTTAAGCACCTGCCTTCAGCCAAGTCATGATCTCAGGGTCCTGGGATGGAGAGCCCCATTGGGCTCCCTGCTCAACGAGGAGTGTGCTCTGCCTTCCACTCTGCCTGCTTGTGCTCTCTCTCTCTCTCTCTGTCAAAAAAAAAAAAAATAGAAATCTTTAAAAAAAAATAAAGACTTATTTAGGTATTTTAAAGAGAGAGAGTAATCTAAAATATAATCTATAGCAATGTAGTCTGGGTTTACACATTTTTAGTGTGTGTGTGTGTGTGTGTGTGTGTGTGTGTGTGTGTGAGAAAACGAAGCCACCTCCTTTTGGTCATGATCTGTCATTCCAATCATCTTTAGAGGAGATTGGGAGACAATGAAAGATCTATGAAATGAACCCCATAACTAGAATCACAAGGTAGTAAGAGTAGTTCTTAATCTGTTGGGAATCACAGACTCTGTTGAAAATCTGGTAAAAGCCCTGGACATGTGAGAAAAACCCAGAAAATAAAGTGCCTAGCATCTAGTGAGGAATACAAGCTTACATTTTAATTGAGGTGCTCAGTTAGTTTACCTGGAGACCATCTGGGTACCTCCTTAAAGCAAAGGCCCTGACACCATCCAGCTACTGGTGAGTAAATCACACTGAAAAGGGGGCCGAGCCTCTTCACTCTGAGGTTCTCCCTGCTCCACACTGCCTTTCCCGGGGTGAAGGCAGACAGGGTCAGAGTTTATGAACATACGCTGAAATATAGAGACCTTGCTCAACCTAGTGTTCTAAACCTGAAAAACGACCTACGTTTTAAGACAAAGCGATGATTCCCCGCACATCTTCTATAAGGAAAAACTGCCTCATAATGACGCTGAAAGGGAAGCAGCTGTCGCTCTCACAAAGGCGGCTTGACAGTACAGCGGGATGAGTCGTGAGTCACACATGCATATGGAATTAGCAAAGTGATCATTTGTTGACTTGTCAAGTCCTGTCCCTCTCTGGAAGTCTGTTATGAAAGTGCAAGGTTTCTGTGAAAATGCCAACAGCAGGCGAGGTGCATTCATTACGGGCTAGGAACTGTGGGCTCACCCTGGCTAAGGTAAGACCATGGAGAGCACGCCTCATACAGAATGTGGGGGCCAGAAGGATTCTTTCTAAGTATCACAAAACACAAGAAACTCTCCTTGGCAGCCCCTAGGAAGTGTGCTTTCAGACCAGAGGCATCCACTTCAGTATGGTTGGACCTTCGTAGCACCTTCTGCCACAGGCCTTGGGAGTTGGGTGGGTTGTGGCTAATGACAGAGAGAAATGAGAGTTAGCCCCTTGCAAGGTAGGTGGATTAAAATTCAATTAGCTTTCTAAATTTGAATGACTCCTACCTACCACTTTAAGCCTCAATGAGACATCTTAAAGGCAACCCTTCCTTCAAAGAAGACTGGGTTGCATGGAAAGTGGTCCAAGCCCCAGGGCAGAGGTTGGCCATCTCAGATCTTCAAATATTTAGATGTATGTCTGTGCTATGCCATCAGAAATTACCTTCTTCAAGGCTTAAAGAAGAAAATGTTCATTAATTTAAGCCTGGAAGTTGTTTGAGACACTGCATTATGCTTTTTCTGAGGAACATGAAAAAAATAGCACAAAAGTGATCTTTTTGACATTTTTTAAACGTTATTCTTGATAAAACATCTTTTTTCTTAGGGAGACATGGCTATTAAAAAGTAACTATTAAGATAGCTGAGAAGTAAATTATCCCCAAATCATACGAGTTCTGTTCAAAGCTGGGAGATGGGCAGATTTTTTATTTTTTTTACGTCAGCGATGAAGGCATTTTTAAAGCCATACTTTAATTTACAGTTTACACAGTTGATATGAAGACCACATGCTAATGAGGGCTTAGCAAATGCTGTGCAATGCAAACAATGACACAATTAAACTTGGGTGGTTTTAATCAGCTCTGGAAAGCTAACACGTACAGTCTGTATGTAATGGTTAAGACTCTGAACTTGAGACGCTTGCATTATGCTCTCCAGTTTGTGCTATTCTAAGCTGTTTAGTTTATCATTTCTATGATATTCCAAGTCAAGTGAGGACAGCCTGATTTTGCTGATAGCTGATGAAGCTGTAGAATGCTGCAAAATTAGATAGAAAGGAAGTATCTATTTAAGAAGGAAAATAAACATCCAGGAAGTTATTCTACGAGGGGAGAGGAGAAAAGAGATGTGAAAATTATTTCTTGCCCTGTTACCAGACTTTTCCAAGAACTTAGATTTAGCTTTTGTTTGCAGCATTAAGTCTGACATTCTGGAGTCTTTACTTAAATAATTGACATTTGAATAGTGCTCTCTGGTTATGAAACCACTTCATGGGTACGATCTGCCTGAGTACTCCAAAGGAACCTATGAGAGATACTGTTGCCTCCCATTTTCATGATAAGGACACTTGGGCTGCCTGAAGCTAAATTATTTCCCCAAAGTTATACAAGGTAAGTGACAAAACTGTAAAGTAAACTCCCTAAGATATTCTGCCCTGCCACCAATGTGATGCTCCCTTTCACTTAGGAATTTCCCAGACACAAATTAGAAGGAGCCAGTCATCTTGATTTGCCTAAGCTACAGTCAAATCTGCTGACCTGTACCCTCCTGCAGTCTCATCACACTCAACCTTCTCTCTCCTACATCCTGGTGATGGTACTTGGCTCCCCCAAGTACCTCAAGTACCTACTGAGTAAGCTCCATACGTGTCCGCCCAGGAATGAAGGCGCTTCAAAACCAGCCAAACTTCATGTTCCCTGATAATAAGAGCAATTATATACATATGTGGTTTATTTCTTATTTGGCAGGCAATATGTCAGGAATTTTGCAATGTATTATCTCATTTAATCCTAACCAGCTGGGTACTAATATTATATCGATCTTCCAGTAGAAGAAATATGACATAAATCTGAAAGATGAAGTCACTCCTTTGGGATGCTTTACCTTCTCTCTCACTGGGTTCCTAGCATACTGCCTTTGCTCTTCATTAAACAAGTGAGAAATAAAACAGCATGACTGTTAACTATTGTTCTCAGCTATACCACGATTAGTCGATTTCATCTGCATGTGAAGTCAGTGTAGTTTCAGGAGTGATGCATCAAAGAATTTGAAGTGTTTCCTAAATTTTGCTTACAACCAAAGAGAAAGCTTAGAGTGTCAGATTATGCAGAAAAATGCTCTCCTCTGAATCCCAGAATGAGATACAAGATGATCACATTCTAATAAACTGGGATAGCACTCAAATTAGATTACATAATGACATCCAACTAAATGCTGATCATACAAAACACTTTTGAAATATATATG
Source organism: Ursus arctos (assembly GCF_023065955.2). Classification (NCBI taxonomy): domain Eukaryota; kingdom Metazoa; phylum Chordata; class Mammalia; order Carnivora; family Ursidae; genus Ursus; species Ursus arctos. Next base: position 80,442,029 of record NW_026623089.1, on the reverse strand, counting down.
TAAAAGTAAAAATGGGGGCGGGGCAAATGAGTAGACACAAAAGAAGAGAAAAAATGGAAATACGAATTCATTTTCATAATTAAATCCAACTATATATCAGTCATATGAAACACTTCCAAAATATACATAATGTTTAAAAGAAATCAATTAGCACACAACTAGGGGGGAAAAGAGAAATGGAAATATAAACATCGAACTGCATTGATATGGCCAAAAAAAGAGATTTGTTGTATCAACCATAGTGCCCTTTTGTCCTAGGTGATGGAACATCATGTTTGGGAGGAAAGGTCTACTATCTTTCCCCTGCTTTGAAAAGAGGGAAGAGAAAGGCCTTCAAAGGATAGCTTCCTGTGGAGAATTTAACCAGCTTTTGCAGGTTAAAGGTAGGACTAGGGAGGCTCAGATCTGGTTTTGGAGGTCTGAGCTAGAGCGAGATTTTTCTGAATTAGAAAATGAGGAAAATTTGTTTGGAAATTATTTGTTGTTTCTGGCTCCTAAAAAAAGAGGGAAGAAGAAGAGGGATGTTTAAAATTAAATTTTAACTTGTTTCTGTTTGAGCTGTGTAAATGTCCTTGCTCATCTCCAAGCTCTCAGTAAAACACAACATAGATCCTCACGGACACGCTTCTCGGTGTGCGGAGCTCCAAGCATGTGGCTGTGCCTGTGTGTTTGCATTGAGTGTTTCAGGCGACCATTGGTCAAATCCTGAAGTATCCAAACACCTTCCAAACTTCTCGTGATTTTCTCCTTTTCCTCTTGGGCAAATCATAATCGTAATCTTAGTAAATTGTGACTGTTAACTATTGTTCTCAGCTATACCACATGAACATCTAGGTGCACTCTTCTCAGAAATACAACTTTTGTGTGACTTAGAAATGGAATATGGTACCCATGTAAAATGCAACTGAGAAATATCTATCCAAATTTGTACCATTGATGCTACAAAACAGCAGGAAGAATTGCAATCATTACCCTGCCTAAAAAAATGTTTTACTATGTGGTGAGCCTCACCATGGCCAGTATTTTCTGCTGGCGAAATCATACAGGGTTTTAATGCTCTCCCACTTTGGGTCAAATACCCAGTTTCATGGAAAGCCAAGCCCCTTTGCTTGCATCCATGTCTCCCCAAACTGGGTCTTTTTAATCTAAATCATTAGTACTCTCAAGAAATAGAAAAACATCACACAATCTTAAGTGGTAAAGGCCATTATAAATTGCAGACATAGACATATAAACACAGAGGATGCTTATAGTTGCAATTCTACAATTTTAGCCAAGAATAAATATGGAAACACAAATATCCACCAGTCTAGATATTAAAGAATTTTTCTCCTTCCCAGTGTTCTTAGAACTCTTAATTGATTCAATCTCAAATAGACAAATAGGCAATCAAACACATTGGAATAACAAAACAGATTCTCCATCATCTCTCATTCAAGACATAAAATATCTCGATAAACCATTAATCCATTTATAGCAATCAGCAAGCTATCAGACCATAAAGCAAATTACCAATCATACTGCCACCAATGGATCATAATTTATCTGCCTTAAACAAACCAAAAACACAACAGTGTAAAACACAAAATTATTGAAGAGGAGAAATTAATTTTTCTACTGGCACTTTGAATTCATCCTATTGAGACTTACCCTGGGTATGAGGTGCTCCACTTCCCTGGTGAGGAAATTCATCACGTTCCATCAGGTGAATCCACTGAGTGTCTCGGGGGAAGACCTCTAAAATTATATAAAGTTACAACATTTACGTATTGGAATACTAATACAGAAAATAGGAAAACAATTCAATAAAAGGTGAAATAGCCTTAAGTCCCTAGAGTATATGTAATAATTTATGTTAACAGAGGCATCACAGATCAGTGGGAAAAACGAGGACTATTCAATAAAAGACTGAGGGATTTAGCTACTTAGAAAGAAAATAAAATTAAACCTTAATTTTATACTATCTAGCATAAGCAAGTTCAAATATATCAAATAACAAAATGAGAACAATCAATCATTTTAATAACTGTCAGAAAAAAATAAGATGATTATTTTAACACTGTTTGGGGAAAGACCTTATAACATGCCTTTTTTAAAAAAAAAAGGTTTCGTTTACTTATTTGAGAGATGGCGAGAGAGACAGCACGAGTCGTGGGAAGGGGCAGAGGGAGAAGCAGACTCCCAGTGGAGCGGGGACCCAACTGGGGCTTGTTCCCAGAACCCTGGGATCATAACCTGAGCCAAAGTCAGACGCTTAGCTGACTGAGCTACCCAGGGATCCCCAACATGCTTTTTTTTTTTTTTAACTCAGATGGCAGGTTTGATTCTGTGATATGCTGGGTCCGACGCACACTCTTGTCTTGGATCACTTCTAAGCTCTCCCCTCATCACACTTTTGAACATGCTAATGTCTGTGTCTCATGCACCACTCCCTTTCTGCTGCCCTCCTAGAAAATTATCGTGATTTTTTAGATGTTGATATTCTCCATTAATATGTGTTCGTGTGTGCACGCATGTTTTTAATTTTTGCAAATGTCATTACGTTAGTATCTCATTCTATTTCATTGTTTTTTTCCCCTGGATATTATGTTTTTAAAATTCCACCTGTTGCCATGTGTACAAATACAGCAGTTGCTTCAAACTGCTGGGTGACTCTCCGTGGCAGGTGGGCATGGAATGCTTCTGCTTTTGGTTTGTTAGAGGAGGATAGTTATTACTCCCCATTGATGACAGCAATTGAGGATTTGGGTTTATGGTCCTATTATTGGATGGCCACTGTAAATGGATCAATGGTTTATAGATATTGTCATCTCTTGAATGAGAGATGACAGAGAATCTGTTGTTATTGATTACTCTGATTGCCTGTTCATTTATTGACCTGATACTGACTGCACTCCAATTATAACCAACTCCCTGCAACACAAATCATACTTAAATGAACAAGTTCATGGATGTCCCTGGCTGAGCGTTTCTTTTGACTATATACCCAGTAGTGTGTGGTTGTAGGGAAGGCTTAGTTTTAATTTGAATAGATGATGTCAGCTTACACCCCAGAACAGTTACACTTCTCCAAATGGATTTGATAACCTTAAAATGACATAAGTGAAATAGCAATTTTTAGCTAAGTGAAGATAGAGGAGTAGAAGTTGTTAGGTTTCAGTTCATCTGAGTGGGTTAAAGGAGTAGGTTGTGGTCGTCCATCACTGTAACAATGCTGCATTACACGCCCCCTAAAAATCCGTGGATCACAAGCACAGACTTTCCTTTTTCTTACCCACCAGTTTGTCTGGGGATGCTCTGCTTCAGCCTACAGATCACCTGGATTTGCTTCTAGACTTTAAGTTAGGTTCAATCTGTTCTTAGGCGTCTCTTCCCTTTCCTTGGAACCATGGCTACTTGAGGCAAGTTGTCACTGGATGGCAAAGGGCAAGAGTCTGAGCAGGAAAACAGTGAGGAATGTTGAAGCCTCAGCTTGGAACAAACCAACCATGATTTTGCCCAGACTCTAGTGGACAAAGCAAATGCCATGCCCAGTGCATGATCAGTGGGTGAGGGATAGTTCTCTCACTTAACCGAAAAACCTAGAGTGAAAGATGGATATCCAACAATCCGATCTGCCATGGCGGATATTTAAGGCAAGGCCAAGGATGTCAGGAAACTTGTTGGTATTTCAGTAACATTTCCAGCACACACCACTGAAATAACTGGTAGAGGAACGAATGGGAATGAGTAGGGGCTGAGAGGACCAGAAGAACAACAGGTCGGGAAGAAAATTAAAGGGAAAGATGGGTGGCCACAAGTGTTGCCCCTAAGGTGAAGATTCCAGTTCCTTAGAAAGAGAAAGACATGTATTTTGAGCAGTGTACAGAGAGAATTAATTGAGCAAATGGATATCAATTTCTCGAGTTAAAAAATATAATGGGTTGGGGACATGAGACAAATCCAAGCTGGCAGAAGTAAATACCTTTTATTTCAAATTCTTTCCCTTAGAGCAGAGCTGCTTAATAGATTCCTTTTCGTCTCTCTAAGCATTCCACATTCCTTTGAGAGAACAAGGGCCTAATGAATACCCTTGCCCTTTTTTAAAAAATTTTTTTATTATGTTATGTTAGTCACCATACAGTACCTCATTAGTTTTTGATGTAGTGTTCCATGATTCATTGTTTGTGTGTAACACCCAGTGCACCATGCAATACATGCCCTCTTTAATACCCATCACCGGCCTATCCCAATCCCCCACCCCCCTCCCCTCTGAAGCCTCCCAGAGTCCATAGTCTCTCATGGTTCATTCCCCCTTCTGTTTACCCCCCCCCTTCATTCTTCCCTTCCTTCTCCTACCGATCCTCTGGCCTTTCTGAAGCTCAACCGTGATAGAGTTTGAGCAGCATGATGCAAATTATTCCAGCTTTTCTCCTTTACCTCTGGATCATGTTTCTATTAATTGAATTATGCCAAACGAAATATAAAATTGTTGAAATGAATGACTATGCCTTAATTAAAAAGAAAGAAAAAAGTGCTCACCTCCACATTGTTCTTCATTTGGAAAAGGCAATTAGTCCCATTTTAGAACATTTCTAATTTAACCAAAACTTCAATGATATTAACTTTTTTAAAGGACTTTATTTATTTATTTATTTATTAAAGATTTTATTTATTTAGTTGACAGAGATAGAGACAGCCAGCGAGAGCGGGAACACAAGCAGGGGGAGTGGGAGAGGAAGAAGCAGGCTTCCAGCGGAGAAGCCTGATGTGGGGCTCGATCCCACAATGCCGGGATCACGCCCTGAGCCGAAGGCAGATTCTTAATGACTGTGCCACCCAGGCGCCCCAATATTAACTTTTTAACAGTAAAAGCATGGCCCTAGTAAGATTCATTTTTTTTAAACCTCAGATTCATTCATCTGCATATATAAATGAGAGTCATTCATTTATAATACTATTTTCCATCCATGTCTATTCACATTTTCTGTGTGCAAAAAGATCTGCTCTTCAATGTAAGCATATTTAATTAGTATATAAGCAACACTTTGCTACCCACCGTTCAACAAATCAGATTCCCATGCTATCTCCAAAAAAATTATTGATTAAACATTTTTAAATTACTTTTTATATTAATACCTTGAACCCCATACCTAAAAATAATTCTTCTATTTTATTTACTTCTATATCCAAAGGACAATGTTGATAGTTGGTGAAATACTGTTCAGAAAAACATAATTATTGTCACCAGACCGCATCTGCTTCACCACCTCAGCATTCCAACTAGAAGATTCTAGCACTTAAAGCATCTCTACCCTAAATCAATAACACTCTCAGGATGGTTGATCTCAGTTATCAACTCCTTATTAGGAATTAAAAGTATTTTCTGGATACAAATGAATCCCTAATTATAGAGATGTGTTAATCAGGACACTTTCCTGCTTTGTTTACACTGCTTCTCTTGAGCAACCATAACTAGGTATCTGCTTTTTAGATTCTATTTCAGAAATGGGGTTGACGTCTTTCTGAACTCTCAGTAATCCATGCTAGAAACTTGGGAACGACCAAATGCAGCTTGGCTCGTGTGGGCTTTCTCTGTCTTCAGCAACAGAATAACAGCTAAAACTGCTCTGGACTGCTGAGGGAATTCTCCCAGGGGATAATTGATATTCCCAAAGGAATGCTTTTAAGCCCAATTTTAATGCTAGTATTTTTTTTTAATCACAACAATGTTCCCTCCAAAATTAGCAATTACAATAATTATTTGCATTTTTCTCATGATTTCCTTCCAAGTGGCTCAGTCACATCCACCTGGAAGAGCTTGCTTCCTGAGTTCCTGACCCCCACAGAGATACGTGTGCACAGCGGGAACAACGGAAGCCAGACTTTTTATCTGCCACAAGGCAAACAAAATTAATCTTACCTTCAAAACCCATGAAATCAAGCAACTAGTCTCCCAAAGTGGCAAATTGATAGCATAGTCCTTAATGGATTTTTATCTCTTTCTCTGCTTCATAGCCTTGTCCCTAATGCTTTCTCCCAGGAAGGTGTTCCAGAACCAACCATGGGTACATAATTCTTTTTCTCTCAAGCTCCACTTTTGGGAGAACCCTAAAAAAGAAGTCTGTAGCTTCATATCTCATTATGTCTGTTGATTTGTCTGGTTATCTTTCTATCCATTCACCCATCCTTCTTAAGGACCTTATAATTTAGAACAAAATGGTTGAACTGAGGAAAAAGCCTAGATCAATGGATAATTAGAGTGATATGCTAATAAATACCAAGACATAAGTACTTTTAATATGTTGGGCATACTTTCCAGAACTTTTCTTCAGATATTTAGATATTTATGCACCTATAGTATATTTTTATAAAAATGGGATTTTACTATCATTGTAATAGCCACACATAGGTACATAGACACATATACATGTGTCTTATTGACAAACATTAGTTTATCTTCAGTTTCTTACTCTTAAAAACACGTTATCAGAAGCTTAACTTTATATTCATCCTTGTTCAATGAAACAAGTTATTTTCTTAATATAAATTTCGGTGTGAACAGCATTCAGTTTTACAGAAAATTTACACCAACTGAAATTCTCACCACAAGTGGATTATGAGATACTTGTTTTATCAGACCCCCACAGGAAACAAATGACATTACTTATTTTCTTACGTATTCTGACAAAGAATACACACACACAATTATAGATAACTGAGATATACATAAATATGTTTTAACTTGTATTTGATTGTTACGGAAGTGTCACAAGCGTTTATGTTTGGGCACGTGTGTGTGTGTGTGTGTGTGTGTTTGAACTGCAGGTTCTTATCCTTCAGCTACTAGCTCATAATGAGCTCTTAAAACACTCATTCATTTCAATGGCCAATAATATTTATGGAGGACCTACTATACTCTAGGTAATATGGGTTAAGAGTGGCAGATAGCACTGTGAATATAAAACATGGTTTCATCCCTCTTGTGTCCCAAGTCTAGCAAAGAAGATGGCCACGAACAATGCCACCTGTGGTGTGGTTGGTAAATGATTCCCCAGCAGAGAAAGCATGGCAGGAGACCTCAGTCAGTCCATCAGGGCATCGGGGAAGACCACCCATGGACATAAGGCTTAAGTTGAGTTCAAAGAGTACATGAAAGTAAGCCAGGTGAGGAAGGACAGAATAACATTTCATGGAGAGGAAAAAAGCACAAAGCACAGTTTTCTTAGGGTATTTTTTGTTTTTAACCATTTCACCAAATGGAAATTTAAAAAAATTTTTTACTGTCAAATGTATAAACACTTTCCCTTACAATTTAAATTTTTGTTGTCATACCTAGATACTCCATTGTTACCATAGGTCATATTATCATTCACTTATGTTTCCTTCAGTACTTTAATTATTTTAGTTTTTCTCTTTCAAATTTTTAAAAGATCTGGAATGTATTTGTGGAGTATGAGATGGATATCTTTTTTTGTTTGTTTCAGATGGATTTACAAACATTTTTACCTCAAAAGCTTAAATAGATTCCCCTACTTAAACAGAGAAGTTTCTTACTCTGTCCATGACAGTTACCCCAAATTCAGTCAGTTTGGCATTCTTTCTTAATCAGCCATATAAGAGACAGGTTAGAAAACAGAAGTTAATATCCATTAGCAGGAAAATAAAATAGCAATAAGAAATACATTTACCTTCTTTGGAAGTGTACAATTCAATGAAAGTTTCCAGTAATTTTATTCTAATATTTCAAAATAACTAAGAGCAAAGGAATTCACTCTAAAAGTAATTGCTACTTAGACTGCATGAAATTGGCACAGTGCAATAAACAAAATAATTTAGAAAGGGTAATTCACCAAAATAAGAGAATCTGTATAGCCAAATTCTCTCAAGGAGGATTAGATTGTCCCTGAAGCAAAGGTACTTAGTTGGTCTTGTGAAACACGAAATACTTCTGCTTGTAGCAGCATGAAGTCTGGCAGACAGTCACAAAATATGACCAGAAATATGAAATAAACACTGTCAAATACAGTCCATATGTATTTTTAGAGGCAACTCAACTAAAGCAGCTTACAACAACCTCAACTAGAATAATTACGATACATAACTAAAAGCATTATTATTTTTAATGACAGTAATAAGAATGCAGTCCATCTTTTCTCTCTGAATATTGTTTACAAATTCTAAATACATTTCCCACGAGCTGTAATATTGTCAGAGAGAAAGCATGAGGTCTTGGATTAAAATATTGAGAAGATATGATTACTCTTTTCCTGAAGAAATTTTGTCTGTGATCAATGACAGCATGTTGGGACATTAACAGTTTGCCTGGTTTGGCAAACACTATCTCTCCTCAGACAAGGCTTATATCCTGATTAATTTGATGGTATTGTGGGATGGAAGCAGGTGGATTCATGTTAGGAAAGAAACAAGTGATTGATTTGTCACACTGATTTGAGTGTCCCCTGTCCACCCTGCTCAGGGGCATTCTCAGCCATGCAGCAATGATTAGCAATGATCTGCAGCTGTGCATCACTAGAGCAGAGCCTAGGAGTGGGTCAAGAAAGGCAAAGGGGGTCTCAGTCCTGGGAAGCTGCTCAAGGTAGGGAGGAGCGGCCAACGCCACGGCTGAGAAGGTCAGTACAAGAAAAGGGCCACAATTTGGTCAAAGAGCAGAGCCTTGGCCAGCCACCACCTTGGTCCTTGGATGAAGTATATTTCTGGGCATTCTCTGGTCTAGTCTGAAGAATGCCACATTTCTCCCTGGCCTGGGCTTTTGCTCCCTGTTGCAGATGTTTGGGAAGAAAAGGGCCTCGTGAGAAACAGCCAGGCTGCTATAGAGAGCAACACTCTGCTTCTCAGGCCCACGGGTGCTTGGAGGGATGTCTGAGAGAAATGCCTCCCTAAAATCCCATCTTTCTTTTATCATTTATCCTCCTGAAGAATACAAACTATCCTTCTTAAGTTAAGACACAGGAGTTGCTAAGCTGGTAAACAATACCGGGGAGTCGATTCTGGGATTTAGCAGACCATATATGCCCACTTGATCTGGTAACTAGTTGTCGAAGCTTTTTATTGTCTTGTCTAGCATCTGTGTGAAGATTGGAATGAGAAAAATGTAAAGAGAGCAAAACTGTAGAGAGGAGGAATGAGGTGTCATGTGCCATTGCGGAGACTTTTAAAGTACAGATGGGGGATCATCTTGAAAGACTTTAATATCCGAAATTATTCAAATTTGGTCCTTGTACCCTGACGATGTGCATCACATTCCTAGCTCTAAATGGCTGTCCACTCCACTACAAACCACTTCGCAGCCTTTTCACCAGTCCGTGACTGCAACATGTTGCCAAACCTGTCCTACCACGTCCCAGATGCCAGTCTGGCCACAAAAACAGGCCCCTTGACTGGACAGTGACCAGATGCACGCCCTGATAGAAGAGATGCATTCTACCTGCAAGGTCCTCGAGAATGCACTCAATACTAGCTCTCTCTGCAGAGTGGAGATACTCACTTTTTACTCAGAATCATTCCGAAGCCACCACTGGTACTGTTGGTATCTGCAGTTACACCTTACAAAAGGAAACAAACAAGAAGGATCTGGAAGCGTCCAGAAGATATTGCATTTCAAGGAGACGCCCCTCTTCCGTGACTCAGAGTAATGAAAGGTGCTTCACCAAACGTATCCATCTACACTCTTGAAAGGCAACGGAAGCACTTTGGGGGAAACACAATCAATATTCACAACTTTTATAAGAGAATATAATGCTTAAGATGATGAATATTTTCAAGAAAAGTCTGGAAAATCTGAATGACTGCTAGTACTTTCTCGATAAAGTTGGCAGATACCCCATGGATAGCATCATAACAAGCAGAGAAGGGGTGGTTCTGAGCTTCACGCTGGATAAGAAATTTCAAAATGGCAACATTTTATCACTCATGGTCAGTATTGACAGCTATCCAGGAAGATATTTTGAGTGGGTGCATCATAAAGCTCATTAATAAATTTGAAATCAAAGACAATTTCAAACAAGAATGCAACTCAAAGGGAGAAAGCGAAGCCCCAATAACTCACTTACTTCCAGTGGAAAACCAAATGTCAGACAACCATACAAGTTGTCTGACAGGTAAAATGAAAACTGTTCAACCTATGCTGGGCCACAGGCCAACCCAGTTCCTTAATCCTGGTCAGGTGCTGGCTAGGATGCAACTGAAGGCTTGTGCTGACAAATACTCCGTGATTACTGCCCCAAATCTGGGGAAATCACAGCAGAACTGCAAGTTAACTGGAAAACTGACTCTGCTGATAGAAAAGAGGCCCTTATACCCAGGGGTAACAGCTTTATGACAAATCCCCATGTTTGAAGTCTTCTGCTGACTGAGAAACCTTCTGTACGACACCTGAACTACCCACTTGAGGCTGCTCCCCCAATCCTGCTGGCTCCTCATCCCTGCTTTCAGATGTTAGCTCAACCAAAGTTGAGCTTCTCTTTTTGAAAATAGATTGGAGATTTGATTTCGCCATAATCCCTATATACACTTCCAGGCCAACCTGCATATCTCCTACAACTGTGATCTGAGCTGTGCTCACCTGTAGTCACTGAGGAAGGCCAACACTGGGCTTCTGCTCTCAGGAGAATCACGTTTGGATTATAACAAACAGACATGGGCAGGGAACAGACAGACCTGAGTGATTCCATTTAATCTAGCCTAATCCTCTGCGATATACACCACAACCCAGGTTACACCCAGGTCTTAAAAGAAGAGATTTTGAGCTTATATAACAGCATTCCCAAAATCCATGCATCCTTCTACCTGGACCATGTACAATCGTATGGATACTTCCTTTACCAGTTTAGTAAAGATACAACATGTTTACTTTGCTGCTTTTCAGCTTACAAAATCTGGAGAGGGAAGTCAGAAGCAGAGATGTGAAGGATGACTGGCAGACGCCAAGGGAAGAGGAACTATTTGTTGCCAGATCACTAATAGCAGGAGAAATGAAGACAACAATGAACAGAGCAAAAGGAACCAAGAAATACAGCATTGTATTGCCACTCTGTACCATGATGGCTCTGTAATGCTGTCATGTCAAAAAAAAAATTTAATTTGTGTACATTCTAAGAAAGTCCAAGCTATTTAATCCTCAGTGTCTTTCAAGATAAATAGAGATGAGGAAGGGGGGGGAAGAGAATAATAACGGCCAGGGTGTGAGCAAAAGGGATTAGGACCAGGATGGTAAACAAGGTTGGTTTCCTTTGGCAACCCCATTTCATTCCTAGGGACTTCCCAGAGCACTGCGCAGCTAAGAAATGGGCTACGTGCAGACGAAGGCCAGTGGGGGACCAAGGCTGATTAGTGATGTTTGCCATGGCTTTGAGGGTGAAGGTACAGAATGCAAAGTCAGGAGGGGAACTTGGATCCTGTACTTACTATCCCTTAATAAAGAAAGTGCTGTTGCATGTCAAGGAATGGAGAGAACCAACTGGCACTTATAAATCATATACAGCTCACTCATAAAATATTTTGGATCCTACCAAATAGGGATATGCCTGCTGCTTTTACAGACTGAGTAACATAGCTACTTAGGACTTTAGTTGAATTTGCAAAAATCAAGACAGCATCATATGGCAGGAGAACCATTGAATAGGCTTCCAGTTAAAATACTTTGTGGGCAATGTGATGCATTGTTTAAACAAGGAAATCTTCAACTGTATTTCACTTTTGATGCTAACAGTGAATTTTTAAAGCATGAACTTTCTACTGTCTGATACAGGTTGGCCTTCAGAGGAACGTTTACTAAGGAGTCAAGAGTCCTGGGAACCTCTCTTGCTATGGGCCATTCATTAGCTTTGTAACCCAGCACTAGCCAAATTGCTACACATGTTTCTTCAGATGGCAATTAGGGGAGCAGGCAAACAAATAGTAAGTTCTCTTCCAGCTAAAAAACTATAAGATCATGATAAGCTCAGAGAAATTTATGTTCTATAACAAATGCAAAGATCCTACAGAAGTAGTGGCATCAATATCTTGATACATCTGTAATGTTTTATAACACTTTAATTCACTAGTCATATGTTCTCAGAACAATCTTTCTGAGGGAAAAAAAAGCCTTATTAGTATGTGAAAAAGATGTATGACTTTTCTTGGTCAACAAAACAAGAACTGCAAATTAACACATTTTTTAGCCATTTATTTTCATAAGCATGCCTCTCAAGCCTACATTTGATATTCCCATTTGAGTTAATTTTTTTAAATCTGGTTTTTGACCAAAAAAAAAAAAACTCATCAAATTAAATCATTTTGAGGGCAGTTGTTTTGGGGTCATGTCAGTATCAAATGTCTGTGTCATGTCACAGAGTATGTACACTTCCATTCTGGTCATGAGGAGAGCCTCTGATGAGATTTTTGCTTCCAAGGCTTGTTTTCATCATGTGTTCAAAACCAAAGCAGAAAGAAGAGGTACAATTAAGTGAAGTTGCTTAGTATATTCGTCACCAGATCCAAACTGCAGTTTATACAAATTAGAGAATCCTGATATAAATATTAAGGCTTTGTCCATTTGTCCATTTACCTGGCACAGCACGTTGAATGTAGCAGTCAATGAAATTTATTTTAATGAATGAACAAAATTATAAAGAAGTGATTATAGACCATTAAGAGTAAAAGCATCATTAGATTTACTTTATATTTCTTTCTTCATAGCCCATTATCTACCTATGTAATTCTTAAGCATTTTGCTTCAGAATGCAGAAGCGTCTTAGCTCAAGGTAAAAATTGTTATGCTTCTTTCCACAGTGCAACATGACAAGCTAAAAGCAGGGAATCAAAAGTTTCCAAACAAATTCACCTTCAAATTAATTATAGAGTTAAAAAAATTAAAAAATGATTTTAAAAATCAGTAAGTAGAATTTTACTAAACTTTGTGGTTGTGATAATGGGGAAGAGCGGATCACAATGCTACTCAATTCTCATCAATGCTTTTATATTATCAATTCTTAATTACATGGCCTTGGAACATCTGAGCGTTCTCCATTTAAATAACATCTAATGGTCATTGTTAGTCCTATGGAATCATCCTAAATATTGCCAGTTGCTTTGTTTTGTTTTTCAGAGAAGATTTATGTCTGGCTTTTCATTTTAAGTTGTAATTGAGAACATTACAATATACACACGTGCACACAGAGATATTGTAGGAGAAGATATCTTAGTGTCAGCGAAGGAGGCACATCCTCTGCAGATCCTATGTTGACTCCTTAAGACCAAGCTAGACCTCTTCTGTATTCCCACTGAACGTTGCACTGGTCATAGTACCTATCAGATGACCACTGACTTCCTGCGTGCCTGTGAACCCAATTATGATCACGAGGTTTCTCACTTTTGTAGCTACAGTGCCTGGCAAAGTACACACCCCATCAGATCTTAGTAAATTATTATTTTTTAAAAGATTTATTTATTTATTTTAGAGAGAAAGAGAGAGAGAGAGCAGAGGGAGGGGCAGAGGAAGAGGGAGAGGGAGAGAATCTCAAGCAGACTCCCTGCTGAGCACAGAGCCCAAGGCAGGGCTCAATCTCATAACCCTGAGATCGTGACCTGAGCCAAAATCAAGAGTCTAAGGCTTAACCAACTGAGCCACCCACGCACCCCTAGTAAATTATTTTTTTAATGAATGAATAATGGACATTATGGGAGGGCAAAAATAGTACAGAGTGTGACCATAAATTTCTGTGTGGATTTAAAGCAGTTCATTCTGTGATCATGTAAATATTTACCGCTAGCAATTGTCCAAAGAAAAGCTCACTGTTCTTATACCATAGTAGGAGATTAATTTATTCATTAACACTAGGGTATAAGATTTATATGGTTCTTACCTCTAAAGTTTAGTGACATTTTAGGACGTATGTTAGGAAGGAAATGTTTTAATACTGGCCTTAACTTTTTAATAAATTGCATTTTTATAATTGGACCAAACTTAAAATCACTATTTTAATGGGTGGGGTAAAGGTGAACTAAAAAATAAAAAAGATATGAGAACTTAAAAGTAAGCACAGTTCAGTGATTAAAATATTCTCATGGAAGTGAGGCGCCTGGGTGGCTCAGTCAGTTGAGCCTCTGACTCTTGATTTCGGCTCATGATCTGAGGGTCATGGGATTGAGCCAGGCTCTGTGCTAATCGGGGAGTCTGCTTCTATGCTTCCCTCTCTCCCTCTGCCTCTGCCCCTGCTCACACTCTCTCTCTCTCACTCTCTCTCTCTCTAAAATAAATAAGTAAATCTTTAAAAGAATATTCTCATGGAAGAAATAGAGAATTTTAAATACTGCACATGTGATAAAACAAATTTTATAACCTTACGTAATTTCTAAAAAGTAATCTGTACAAAATTTAAATTAACTGTATAATCTAATCTAATTAATTATTGGGTATATCTTGAAAAAATAATTCATAAAGTGACTCCACTGAATTAATACCCCTATGTGTACATATCTACCCATTCCTCTAGGGCTTAGAAAGGGAATCAGGCCATGCTTTGAGTGAGGAGATTTATTTTAATTTGAATCGTTATGGTTTACTTCTTTAAATAAAATAGAATTCTGAATGGCTTGGAATTATTTCATACCATTTTTAATTCTCTGGAAAAATATGTGAAAAATACATAACTTTTCCTATATACTTAAACATGTTTCTTTGAATCTGTAGTGAACTCTGTACCTTAAAATAACTTCAAAGAGCAGAAAGGTCTAATTTCAAACTGCTTTCTTCAAAAACGCAGATAGAATTGTGATGGCTGGTTTGAGCAGCTTTGTGTTTTAGCCTTACATTTTCGAGTTGAGTGATATGGAATGAGATGCAGTGTCATATGGCCCTTTTCTTACATTCAGAGCTTCAATAAACACATCATGATGATGATTCCCCATAGAGTATATTCATTCACTGTGAAAAGATTGGAGGACTTGATTTGGGAAATAGAATGATGGTTGGTCAAGGGAGGAAAATTTCAGTTAGTGAAAGCACTTGGATAACTTTGGTCATATCATCCTTGTTCTTTTTGTTTGTTTGTTTTATATTCCCTATGATATATTAGGTATCCTGTACTTGTTATTTATTGCTTTCATAGATTGGTTTATGTACTGTTACCTGAGTTACTCCACTTTTTATTTTATTTTTACTCTAAGCCCGGAGAGGAAATAATCTTTCATATGCACCTTGTGGTGCTCTTTCCCAAAATTACTCTTTGGGGTTATTGCAATAAAATTATATTTTTACAGATTTGTGTTTGGGATATGATCTATTCTTCACATGTCCTTAAAGTACATTGTCTATTTTCCTGACCTTAGAATATCATTTCCATGATATTTATGTAGAAGGTAGTGAATTTAAAAGAAAAATAATTTAGAATATTTCTAAGTCCTCTTTTAACAGAATGTAGTATGCTAGGAGACACATAAAATTATGAAAATAATACATGTGACACATCTGACCTCATCTGTATTCACATGAGAAAATGATCCAGTGAAAAGTCAAGAAGATGTGCAAATGTGTCTCTATTACCAGTAAATCTTTGCTAAGTTTGTTACTTTCTTCTAAAACAAATTAATTTATACATAGCAATTATAGAATGTTCATATAAAAAATTCAGAGTCCAGGACAGGCCCTTTACAGCAACTTCTTAATCAAGTGAAAGTATGCCAAACTTTGGATGAAATCTCAATGAAGTAAAAAAATTATTTAGAATTCACAAAAATTAGGATGGAAAGAATTTAACATGCACGTGCAAATGCATATGTAAATATGTGTACAAATAAATACTGAAACTTCAAACGCTAAATCCCAATCTAGGTTAAATATCTTGATGTAAATAAGACTCAAATCATCAAAAACCTAAATAAAAAATCATTTCCATAATTTCTACTGCCGTTGACTAAAAGCATCTAAGTATTTATTTAGTGCTTTTTGTTCCCTAATTATTTTTTCATTCTTTTCACATATCTTAATCCATGCAGTTCTCATTGCACTTAATATTGTTTAACCAAAGGGTATCTCTTGTTATTCATAAATCTAATGTTTAATAAAACAGAAAATAGAATTCTACACAAAAAATACAGGCTATGGTGATGAATCAAGCATTTTTTCCCACTACAAACACAATGAAATATTGGATTAAATTTTTAAATTTTAAAATTTATTCGAGTGAATCCTAGAAAAATATGGAAAATCACAAAACCTCATCAAGGAAGGGGGCACCCGAATGTTGGTGATCAGATCAAGCCAAAAGTTTCATGTGGTCATCAGCACTGGATTTAAGCGTTTGGAGCTGCAATCTTAATGGTCTCACAAATACAGGTGATGAGACTTCAAAGTTAGACCCATTATCAAAATAATGTAGAAATTCACTTGCTATATAAATCTTGGAGTCAAGGATAGCAGAATTGTCTGTAAAGAAGAGAACAGAAAACAACTCTACTTAATATCAAAGACTGGAAGTTGACTCTGGCCTAGGATGTGAGTTGGTATCATGATTCAAAATGAATTTTAAATTCCCACTATCTTCAGTATAGGACATTAATATGAAAAATGAAAAAAAAAGCAGATTTTTTTAGATTGAAAAAGACAATGCAAGAATCTTGATTTGCTCCTAATTTGAGGGGTGGGGGGAATATTTGGGAGAATGAAAAATTATAGACTAGATATTGTATGATGTTATGGACTTATTGAGAATTTGAACATTTTTCACCTCCAAATACCACACAATGAATATTTGTTAAATAAACTAATAGTAATATTGCTCCCCAAGAAACACTGTAAGAATTCAAATAAAGGAGATAATGCACAAAAAGCATTTCACACAAAGCCTGCTCTACAGAAGCATTCAAGTTCAAAAATTATAGTTACCATCATCATCAAATACCTCAATATGTTTTATCACTATTATAATTGTTGTAAGTCAGTAATTTAATTAATAGTATCACATTGAGGGAGATACAATTACTCTCCCATTCTTTGACAAGACTTTGCAACATGTAACTCCAGCGGACTGAAGAAATGTTTGCTTCTGAGGCAAAACCTCTGAACGAATTATGAGAGGATTGCCCCAAATATAGTGACAATACAGGGAGCAGCTGCAAAGACTGGTCTGGAACTCTTTGTTGAACTCTGAAAACTAAATAATATTATTAACAAGAATGTATTTTTGTATATTTTTAACTGCTTATTCACATTCGGCAATATTCTGGTAGTTTTGTCCAACTCAGTGCATATGGATACATTAGAGGCCTTCAGGAATAATCTTCAAATATAAATTTCAAAATTTAGCAATTCTCTTACAAGTGAACCATCATCCAAAAGATTTGGATAAACCCCAGCCTCTGATGGCCACTGATTCTAGTACACATAGAAAAGATTTATTTTTCAATGTATTTTCTTGTCACAGAGCTGCTACCAGCCTTCAGGAACAATAATGCTATGCTTTTTAACTAGTTTTCTGTATTAAATTGACTTGCTGCAGTCAGTATTTGTAATTTTATAAGAGGTAACATCCAAGAAAAATGTGGATGTTTTCTTCTAAATTAAATTCTGAGAATGACAGCCTAGCAAACTTAGCTACTCAATGAAATATTCAGATTGGCATTTTATTTTACTGTATTTATTAAGGATACAAACAATATGACCTTTAAGTGTTATACTTTTTCTTCTTTAATTGAAAAAATGTCACATTCAATGTAGATGTCCTGTTTTAACACTGAATATGAGCATCTATTAAAAACAAGCATAAAGGCTGAAAACCTTTGTAATCTACGTAGGTTATGTATCATAAGCAACTCAAAGAAATAACCACAATTTTGACTGAAAGTGTAGATTTGTTATGAATAATTAATAGGAAACTTATCCTCAATCCATGGAACAGAAAATACAATAGGGACCTCTCATCTCTACTATCATTGGACTAACTCTTAAAAGCATAAGAATTTTAAAAAAACAAGGGATGATGACACTAATAGGTATTTTTATTTTGTTATATACATTATCTCATTTAATTCGCACAATAACCCTACAATATAAAAATTATTATCCACATTTTAGAGATGAGGCAATAGAGACACAGGACTCGGGTCTCGAACTGCACTGTATGACAAAGATGTATTGCCAGAATGCCCTATCCGATGACTAATCCTTTTTTTTTAATTGATTTATTTGAAAGAGAGACAGAGAGAAAGAGCAAAGACATGCAGGAGGGGCAGAGGGAGAGGGAGGGAGAATCTCAAGCAGACTCTGTACTGAGCACAGAGTCCAATGTGGGGCTGATCTTAGGACCCTGATACCATGACCTGGGCCAAAACTAAGAGTTGGACACTTAAACCACTGTGCCACCCAGGCGCCCCTGACTAATCCTTACATTTTTGAGAAGCTTCTATATGTAAGGTCTTAGACATGTCGAGCAACAGACATATTAATGAGGTAAGGTGCTACGCTATGAGGGTTCAAAACACAGTAAATAAATATCATGCATCACAGCCCCACCCTTATATAATCTTCCACTCAGAAAGTCTTACAGCCTGAGAGTCCACTGCCTAAATGCCTCCAGCATTTACATCAGTTGGCTCAGGCTTCTCCTGTTCTTGAGCTAATCTTGACAGAGGCAATTAAAGCTTCAGACCCAATTCACCCTCCATTTCTCCCTTTATTCTGTTGTGTCTTGAGTTAACCTCTCAAATCTGAGCTCAGGGAACACTGCTAGGATTTTGCTAAGAATTGGAGGCAGTTATCATATATTTTCACTCATTTATGGAACATAAGAAGTAGGAAGATCAGTAGGAGAAGAAAGGGAACAAGAAAGGTGGGGTAGAGGAGTTAAGATGGCGGAGGAGTAGGGGACCCCTTTTTCAGCCGGTCCCCTGAGTTAAGCTGGATAGGTACCAGACCAGCCTAAACAACCATGGAATCAGCCTGAGACACAGGAAGATACATCTGGATCTCTACAAATGAACATCTCCAGCGCTGAGTATTGAGGTACGAAGCAGGGAGCCGTGAAACCGCGCACAGATATCGGCAGATAAACGGAAGGGGGAGGGAGCCGCCACGTTTGGGCGCCGGGAAGCGGTAGCCACTTGCACCGGGGAGCGGGCGGACTCACTCACGGACGGCACCCGCGAGAGAACGGACTGAGACGGGTGAGCCGGGAGCGCGCGCCACCAGGCATCTCGTGGAACACCAGAATCCCGGTGTGCTCACTGGAAATAGACTGAGACCCGGAGATCTGGGAGTGCACGGGGGCGGCCGGCGGCTGGCGGCGTTAGAAACACAAAGGACAGAGACGCGCCAGCCCTGGAAGTGAGGGATGGGAGGCTGGGTGTGGGGCGCACATCCCCGGAAGCTGCACGGATGAGCAGCACCAACAGAAACAGAGTTAAAGTGGCCAGAACATCAGTGGAGAACGGTCCGCAATCCCTCTGTTCTGTGACAGAGGCTGAAACTCGGCCGCTGCTGCTCTGACTCTCAGAAGAGGCACAGCAAATCGCCAGGGAAAGCCGCCAGAGAACAAAAGCCTGGAAATACCGGCTTACAGCGTGCCCATCCCCATCCCACCTCCCAGAGGACACAGAGACTCTACCCAAACAGGGTTGCCTGAGTATGGGCGCGGCAGGCCCCTCCCCCAGAACACAGAACACAGGCTGAAAAATCAAGAAGCCCACAACCTGGGGCGCCTGGGTGGCGCAGTCATTGAGCGCTTGTCTTCAGCTTAGGGCGTGATCCCGGCGTTCCGGAAAGGAGTCCCTCATCGGGCTCCTCCGCTGGGAGCCTGCTTCTTCCTCTCCCACTCCCCCGCTTGTGTTCCCTCTTTCGCTGGTTGGCTCTCTGCCACATATAAATAAATAAAATCTTTAAAGAAGAAGCCCACATCCCCAAGATCCCTATAAAACAAGGGGCACGGCCTGGGACCCAGTCAATAATTTGGGCTCTGGACAACCCCGCAACCTCTCCTCATCAGAATGACAAGAAGGAGAAGGCCCCACCAGCAAAGAAAAGACAGTGAGTCTGTGGCCTGTGCCACAGAAATAATGGATATGGATGTAACCAAATTATCAGAAATGGAATTCAGAGTAACGATGGTCAAAATGATGAGTAGAATTGAAAAAAGTATTAACGAAAAGGTTACTGAGAATATAGAATCCCTAAGGACACAAATGAGAGCGAATCTGACAGAAATTAAAAATTCTATGAGCCAAATGCAGGCAAAACTAGGGCTCTGACGGCCAGGGTCACCGAAGCAGAGGAACGGATTAGTGAATTGGAGGATGGGTTAATAGAGGAAAAAATGAAAACAGAAGCTGGTCTTAAAAAAATCCACGCCCACGAATGTAGGTTACGGGAGATTACTGACTCAATGAAACGATCCAATGTCAGAATCATCGGCATCCCCGAGGGGGTGGAGAAAACCAGAAGTCTAGAAGAGATATTTGAACAAATTGTAGCTGAAAACTTCCCTAATCTAGTGAGGAAAACAAACATTTGTGTCCAAGAGGCAGAGAGGACCCCTCCCAAGCTCAACCACGACAAACCTATGCCACGTCACGTCATAGTGCATTTTGCAAATATTAGATCCAAGGACACAGTATTGAAAGCGGCCAGGGCAAAGAAATTTCTCACGTACCAAGACAAAGGCATCAGAATTACGTCAGACATGTCTACACAGACCTGGAATGAGAGAAAGGGCTGGGGGGGGGCATTTTTAAAGCTCTTTCAGAGAAAAAGATGCAGCCAAGGATCCTTTATCCAGCAAGGCTGTCATTCAGAATTGATGGAGAAATAAAGACATTTCAGAATCACCAGTCATTAACCAATTTCATAACCACGAAACCAGCCCTACGGGAGATATTAAGGGGGGTTCTATAAAGGTAAAAAGGCCCCAAGAGTGATACAGAACAGAAAGTCACAACCAATACAAACAAAGACTTTACTGGCAACATGGCATCATTAAAAATCTATCTGTCAGTTTTTAGTGCCAATGTAAATGGTTTAAACGCTCCCATAAAGCCATGGGTTGCAGATTGGATAAAAAGAAATGACCCACCCATTTGCTGTCTACAAGAGACTCATTTCGAACCCAAAGATGCATTCAGACTGAGAGTAAGGAGATGGAGTACCATCTTTCACGCAAATGGACCTCAAAAGAAAGCTGGGGTAGTAATTCTCATATCAGATAGATTGGATTTTAAACTAGAGACTATAGTTAGAGATGCAGAAGGGCACTATATTATTCTTAAAGGACGTATTCAACAAGTGGATATGACAATTATAAATATCTATGCCCCCAACAGGGGAGCAGCAAGATACACAAGCCAACTCTTAACCAGAATAAAGAGACATATAGATAAAAATACATTAATGGTAGGGGACCTCAACACTCCACTATCAGAAATAGACAGAACACCCTGGCAAAAACTAAGCAAAGAATCAAAGGCTTTGAATGCCATACTCGACGAGTTGGACCTCATAGATATATATAGAACACTACACCCCAGAACCAAAGAATACTCATTCTGTTCTAATGCCCATGGAACATTCTCAAGAATAGACCATGTTCTGGGACACAAAACAGGTCTCAACCGATACCAAAAGGTTGACATTATCACCTGCATATTCTCAGACCACAGCGCTCTGAAATTGGAACTCAAACACAAGGAAAAATTTGGAAGAAACTCGAACACTTGGAGACTAAGAACCATCCTGCTCAGGAATGACTCGATAAACCAGGAAATCAAAAATCAACTTAAACAATTTATGGAGACCAACGAGAATGAAAACACAATGGTCCAAAACCTATGGGATACTGCAAAGGCAGTCCTAAGGGGGAAATACATAGCCATCCAAGCCTCATTCAAAAGAATAGAAAAATCTAAAATGCGGTTTTTATATTCTCACCTCAAGAAGCTGGAACAGCAACAGAGGGACAGGCTTAATCCACTCAAGAGGAAGCAGTTGACCAAAATTAGAGCAGAAATAAATGAATCAGAAACCAGAAGTACAGTAGAGCAGATCAACAGGACTAGAAGCTGGTTCTTTGAGAGAATCAATAAAATTGACAGACCTCTGGCAAGACTTATCCAAAAGAAAAGAGAAAGGACCCAAATTATTAAAATTATGAATGAAAAAGGAGAGGTCACGACCAACACCATTGAATTGGAAGGATTATTAGAAATTTTTATCAACAGCTATATGCCAATAAACTAAGCAATCTGGAAGAGATGGAATCCTTCCTGGAAACCTATAAACTACCAAGATTGAAACAGGAAGAAATTGATTTCTTAAACTGGCCAATTAATTATGAAGAAATTGAGTCAGTGATAAACGACCTTCCAAATAACAAAACTCCAGGCACAGACGGTTTTCCTGGGGAATTCTACCAAACATTCAAAGAAGAAATAATACCTATTCTCCTAAAGCTATTTCAAAAAATAGAAACAGAAGGAAAGCTACCAAACTCATTCTATGAGGCGAATATTACCTTGATCCCCAAACCAGGCAAAGAATCCAACAGTACATTAAAAGGATTATCCATCATGATCAAGTGGGATTCATACCTGGGATGCAAGCGTGGTTCAATATTTGCAAATCAATCAGCGTGATACATCATATCAAGAAGAAAAGACTCAGGAACCATATGATCCTCTCAATTGATGCAGAAAAAGCATTCGACAAAATACAGCATCCTTTCCTGATTAAAACCCTTCAGAGTATAGGAATAGAGGGTACATTTCTCAATCTCATAAAAGCCATCTATGAAGTGCCTACAGCAAATATTATTCTCAATGGGGAAAAGCTGGAAGCCTTTCCCTTAAGATCATGAACACGACAAGGATGCCCACTCTCGCCACTATTATTCAACATAGTACTAGAAGTCCTTGCAACAGCAATCAGACAACAAAAAGGGATCAAAGGTATCCAAATCGGCAAAGAAGAAGTCAAAATATCTCTCTTCACAGATGACATGATACTCAATATGGAAAACCCAAAAGAAGCCACTCCCAAACTATTAGAAGTTATAGAGCAATTCAGTAATGTGGCGGGATACAAAATCAATGCTCAGAAATCAGTTGCATTTCTATATACGAATAACAAGACCGAAGAAAGAGAAATTAGGGAATCCATCCCATTTACAATAGCACCAAAAACCATACGTTACCTTGGAATGAACTTAACAGGAGACGTAAAAGACCTATATTCTAGAAACTATAAATCACTCTTGAAAGACATTGAGGAAGATATAAAAAGATGGAAAAATATTCCATGCTCATGGATCGGAAGAATTAACATAGTTAAAATGTCCATGCTACCCAGAGCAATCTACACTTTCAATGCTATCCCAATCAAAATACTGTGGACATTTTTCAAAGAACTGGAACAAATAGTCCTTAAATTTGTATGGAAACAGAAAAGGCCCCGAATCTCCAAGGAACTGTTGAAAAGGAAAAACAAAGCTGGGGGCATCACAATGCCGGATTTCAAGCTGTACTACAAAGCTGTGATCACAAAGACAGCATGGTACTGACACAAAAACAGACGCATAGACCAATGGAACAGAATAGAGAACCCAGAAATGGACCCTCAGCTCTTTGGGCAACTAATATTTGATAAAGCAGGAAAAAACATCCGGTGGGAAAAAGACAGTCTCTTCAATCAATGGTGCTGGGAAAATTGTACCGCTACATGCAAAAGAATGAAACTCGACCACTCTCTCACACCATACACAAAAATAAACTCCAAATGGATGAAAGACCTCGATGTGAGACAGGAATCCATCAAAATTCTAGAGGAGAACATAGGCAGCAACCTCTACGACATCGGCCAAAGCAACCTTTTTCATGACACATCCCCAAAGGCAAGAGAAACAAAAAATAAAATGAACTTATGGGACTTCATCAAGATTAAAAGTTTCTGCACAGCCAAGGAAACAGTCAAAAAAACTAAGAGGCAGCCCACGGAATGGGCGAATATATTTGCAAATAACTCTACAGATAAAGGACTGGTATCCAAGATCTACAAAGAACTTCTCAAACTCAATACACGAGAAACAAATAAACAAATCAAAAAATGGGCAGAAGATATGAACAGACACTTTTCCAATGAAGACATACAAATGGCTAACAGACACATGAAAAAATGTTCAAAATCATTAGCCATCAGGGAAATTCAAATCAAAACCACACTGAGATACCACCTTACGCCAGTTAGAATGGCAAAAATAGACAAGGCAAGAAACAACATTGTTGGAGAGGATGTGGAGAAAGGGGATCCCTCCTACATTGTTGGTGGGAATGCAAGTTGGTACAGCCACTCTGGAAAACAGTGTGGAGGTCCCTTAAAAAGTTAAAAATTGAGCTACCCTATGATCTAGCCATTGCACTACTGGGTGTTTACCCCAAAGATACAGACGTAGTGAAGAGAAGGGCCATATACACCCCAATGTTCATAGCAGCAATGTCCACAATAGCTAAATCATGGAAGGAGCCGAGATGCCCTTCAACAGATGACTGGATTAAGAAGTTGTGGTCCATATATACAATGGAATATTACTCAACTATCAGAAAGAACGAGTTCTCAACATTTGCTGCAACATGGACGGCACTGGAGGAGATAATGCTAAGTGAAATAAGTCAAGCAGAGAAAGACAACTATCATATGATTTCTCTCATCTATGGAACATAAGAACTAGAATGATCAGTAGGGGAAGAAAGGGATAAAGAAAGGGGGGGTAATCAGAAGGGGGAATGAAACATGAGAGACTATGGACTATGAGAAACAAACTGAGGGCTACAGAGGGGAGGGGGGTGGGGGAATGGGATAGGCCGGTGATAGGTAGTAAGGAGGGCACATATAGCATGGTGCACTGGGGGTTATACACAACCAATGAATCATCAAGCCTTACATCAAAAACCGGGGATGTACTGTATGGTGACTAACATAATATAATAAAAAATCATTATTAAAAAAAAAAAAAGAAGTTGTGGTCCATATATACAATGGAATATTACTCAACTATCAGAAAGAACGAGTTCTCAACATTTGCTGCAACATGGACGGCACTGGAGGAGATAATGCTAAGTGAAATAAGTCAAGCAGAGAAAGACAACTATCATATGATTTCTCTCATCTATGGAACATAAGAACTAGGATGATCAGTAGGGGAAGAAAGGGATAAAGAAAGGGGGGTAATCAGAAGGGGGAATGAAACATGAGAGACTATATACTATGAGAAACAAACTGAGGGCCTCAGAGGGGAGGGTGGTGGGGGAATCGGATAGACTGGTGATGGGTAGTAAGGAGGGCACGTATTGCATGGTGCACTGGGTGTTATACACAACTAATGAATCATCGAGCCTTACATCGGAAAGCGGGGATGTACTGTATGGTGACTAACATAATATAATAAAAAATCATATTAAAAAAAAAGGGGGGGTAAACAGAAGGGGGAATGAGCCGTGAGAGACTATGGACTCTGGGAAAAAAACTGAGGGCCTCAGAGGAGAGGGGGGTGGGGGAATGGGATAGGCTGGTGATGGATATTAAGGAGGGCATGTATTGCATGGTGCACTGGATGTTATACACAAGTAATGAATCATGAATCTTTACATCAAAAACTAGGGATGTACTGTATGGTGACTAACATAATATAATAAAAAATATTATTAAATAAAAAAAAAAGAATTGGAGGCAGGTACACCTTGAGTGCTCACACTGGTCAAAGCCCACCTAGTCCTCTTCCTCTTATGTCACGCTTCCCCAAACACAGAAATTATATGGGCTGTACTTTGATTTCCACCCAGATATTTGGCCTGGTTCTTCTTTCCCCTTTCACGGGAGAAGCTGCATCTTGATTATTTTTCTGATGATAATTAGCTTCTTAAGAGTTGTCTTATCTTGGATCCTTAATGTCACAGGCTACTTGCCCTACTCCACCTCCATTTAGAAATGCTGGTACCAGGGCACCTGGGTCCAGGCTTAGTTAGTTAAGCATCCAACTCTTGATTTCTGCCCAGGTCATGATCTCAGGGTTGTGAGATCAAGCCCTGCATTGGGCTCCATGGTGAGCTTGGAGCATGCTTAAGATTCTCTCCCTCCCCCTGCCCCTCCCCCCACCCTCAATCACACGGTGCATGCATGCACATGCTTTCTCTCTCTCTCTAAAAGAAAGAAAAAAGAAGGATGGAGAAAGAAAGAAGAAAGAAAGAAAGAAAGAAAGAAAGAAAGAAAGAAAGAAAGAAAGAAAGAGAAGGAAGGAAGGAAGGAAGGAAGGAAGGAAGGAAGGAAGGAAGGAGGGAGGAAGGAAGGAAGGAAGGAAAAAAAGAAAGAAAGAAAGAAAGAAAGAAAGAAAGAAAGAAAGAAAGAAAGAAAGAAAGAAAGAGGGAAGGAGGGAGGGAGGAAGAAAGAAAGGGAGAAATGCTGGTACTGAGCATTGTCTGAATCTCATCTGACCATTCCACATACTCTGAGCTCTGTGTCCAGCCGTCCAGCTATCCGCAAGGTTGGGAGTCAATTACATTCCTTTCCTTGACAGCTCTCTATTCTTAAAGGGAATTTTCTGATTTCCTCCATCTTGTGTCCTGTCCTTCTGTCCAAATGCAATCATTCCCCCAAGAATTATACTACAAAACCAAATGTCACAACTGCCAAATGTTTACAAAGTCTTAAGCGTCTTCAGAGATTAGAGAATTATTCATTATAAAAAATGATGAAAGGTACTACTGAAACATGAAGCATGTGGTACAAATTTTAAATTTTGTGACAAGCAGAGATAGTAGAAAAGGGTATGTTAGTAGAAGAAATAGCCTTATTGAACCACATGGAGTACAAAAGTCTGTAACAACATGGCAAGAGGCCCAAAATGGAGTCACTTATGCTAAGTTCCATATCACTAAACTGAGACTTAACTTAAGGACAGTTTTGGCTCTCTCAGAAATGGACTCTTAAACCAGTCAGTCTTGGCACTAGTTAAGGTAATCTGCCTGATAAACCTCTGCCATTCCCTAACGGAAAGTAATCTTTCAATAACCAATCCACGTTTTTGCTTCCTGTAACTTCCTTGTTCCCACTCCCTTCTGCCTATGAAAGTCTTTCATATTATACAGCTCCTCAGAGCTCCTTTTTGTCTGCCAGATTGGAAATTGCCAAATTCATGAATTGTTGAATAAAACCAACAAGATCTTTAAATTTTACTCAGTTGAATTTTGGTTTTTTAGCAAGTCCAAATCACGTACCAAAAATAAATAACTTGGTTTGGTTTCTTTGCATGATATATAGGAGACACTAGTGGGAGACAAACCTAAAAGGGCAGATTAAAACCATACTGGGAAAAATCCTGACTATCAGACCAATGAGTTTGTACAAAATATTTTAGGGAATACAAATAAATGGGAAGTTTCTTTCTATCTTTCCTTCTCTCTTTTAGAGGTAGACATAGGAAGAATTAGAACAGAAAATATTAGAAGCCATATTTAGGGAGAGATTATAACAACACAAACAAGATGAAAGATTAAGTAACAGCCTGAATTAAAGTGTTGCTAGTGTAAGAAAAAAAAAATACTTAGTAAAAAATTAAGCGCAGAACAGAACTTGATATTTGACAGAGAATCTTCTCATTTAAAGAGACAGAGGGATGATTCCCCAACGTTCACCTTCCCTTTGGGGACTCTGTAATTACCACTCCCGTAGGTACAGTAGTCAATCAATATCATTGCTGTCCCTCTGTTCTCTGACTCAGGAGTACACACCTGAGTTTCCTTCTCCACAGACCGCTAGCATGGCAGAAACAAAGCTAGAACAATCAAGAAATGATTTACTGAAAACTAGTCTGCAAGTTGAGACAGGGTGTAAAGTCCGGAAAATGTGGCATGTAAAATATGACAGCATCTTCAGCTTGTGATCCACAGAAGAAGACCTAGCTTACAGGCTACTGAATCTTACTAGATTTCTGGTAATCACCAGAATTACACATCTGAACATAATCCAAGTCAAAGGAAGGATACAACCACTTAGCTATCTAAGCATTATCTTTCAGTTCTAGCTTACTGCTTAAGGACCTACTTCAATTCCTGGCTTACTTATACTAGGTATGAACTCATCCTGCTCACTCATTTGTCCGTTGTTTTATCTCTGACCTGTTTAGGATAACTATTTCAAAGCATAACTTCAACAAACCCAAACCACTGGTTTGCTAGTAAATGTTTAGCAGTAGGCTCTTTAGGAAGACAAAAACAAAAACAAAACTGGTTCATACTGCTTGCCAATTTCCATGGTGTAAATATCCTTACCACTTCCAATTTCAAGCTACCAATGTGAGGTCACTGAAGTAATGGATGGGAAGAGCCTGTGTGAGCAGGCTTCAGCTCAACTGCTATTTGTGTATAACAACAATAGTTAGTATTGGTAAGTTCTAACTAAATGTCAGGAAGAGTGCTGAGCAATCAACATACATTTTCTCCTTCACTCTTCCAACAGCTCTCTAAAATAAGTATTATTTTCATCATTGTTAAGTATAACAATGAGGATATTAAAGATCAAAGAAGTTGAATCTTTAAAACTCACAAAACCAGTAAATGGAAGAGCCAACATTTGAGGCTCATTCTGTCACTTGACTTCTGATGTGCACATCCCCCTCTTAATCAGCAAGTCCTAGCATTGACATCAACGTTTCTTACCCAAAAATCTCTCCTCCAATGCTTATGTTCTTATTTTTCTCTACTTTTCTTGTTCTCTTACAAAAGAGAAAGGATTAATATAGAGATTATTACCATAAGAAGTAATAAACAGTAAAATAATAGGTATAGTTATATAAATATTGCAGGTATAAACTCTGCATGAGTAGGCAATGGATTACATATGGTGATCAAAGGGACAATAGTAACTTGGTTTTTTATTCTGGGATGACTGGAAGAATGGAACAATCATTAAAGTTTTTGGAATCTGGAAAAGGCTTTGGTTAATGAGATGCCTATTTCAGGAATGCTGGTTTAGGAAAAGGAAGAGTCTAAAGGTTGGAGGGAAACGTATACTGTAGAATCCATTCTGGAAAGATAAATAAGTCTATTGGAATCAGGTTGGACAAAGTAGGCACAAGGCAATTAATTTCCATGACTTTAAGTTTCTCTACTTTCAAAACCCAAAGGTAGGAACTCTGCTCAAATTCACTCCTCAGAGAATAATAGGAAGATTAACATATTTTAATCAAGAAAGCTCTTATGCCCATCTCCAGGAACTGTTGGGGGAAGTTGGTGCCAACGGAAATGATAGTTTATCCCTCTCCATGAGGGACACAATCAGTTGTAACACCATTGTGGTTATCAAATCAATTCATTTCCTACATATTTCTTCACATTCCCTTTTTCTTTTTCACCATGATATTTGTAACGGACCTCTGAGTATGAAGGAAGGCTTTTTTTAAAAAAAACAAACAAACAACTATACACTTAGCATTATGGCTTTTCAGCAACCTTGCAAGACCTCATTATCACATGGAAAATTGTAATTCAGAATACAAAGAATGTGATACTTCTTGCTCTATTCACTTACATAAAATCTTTTTCATGTGGCCTTAATACCCAAGAATCTGAAAACTAAATTAATATTTGCTTCCCTCTATAAGGTTGAAACTTACCCCTTTGAAATAAATCTTAGCATACAAATTGTCTCATTTTATAGATCACATATGTTCTATTACTTATTTTGTCATATTTTCCATCCCCTCTTTATCAGGATGCAGACTTTGTCTTTCACACCTCTGTCTCAGCACAAATACATCATATATTTGACGGCCTGAAAAAAAGAACAATTGGATGAATGAAAGAATGTGGCAGGTCTGAGATCTTGGTTAGCTCTGAAAATAGGGCATTTGACCAGGTCCAGAATCTGGGCTCCATCTTGCCTCAAAATTGGAGTCTTGGGTGATTTCTAATTTTGTATATTCTATGCATATGATTTGATATCTGCTCCAACACCAGATATTTTTCTGATTCCTTACATCATGTCCCTATTCCTCGGTGCTGGTCTTCTATTTAGTAAGGACTGCCCAGAAGCAAAACTTGGGCCATGCTGACATTTTGGGTTATGTGTTCTCAGCTGGGCTGTATGTTTCCTGAAGGTAAAAAGAGTGTCCTTTTCCAACTCACAGTTGCGCGTGCAATGGATGTTCTGAGACTTCAGTCAAGGTCTTTCTTTAAAGGCTTCATGTCTGAAATGTTGGAGGCATTTTTGTATTCTGCCTAGCATTTCTCTTTTCTTTTTCCCATAATATTTGGTTTGATTTATAAGGTAGTTCCATTAGATATTTGACCTTTGCTTAACAATTTCAGGAGAGGATAGGCAGACCGGAGGCCAATAAATATTATTTTTAACAGATTCTATTATTTATATTCAATATTAATACCTTATCTACCTAATATTTGCAGTAAAAAATCTGAAAATTGTGGAACTCAACTCATTGAACGTTGAAATAATTAATTGTTCTACCACTATCATATCTTCTAACAGCAAATGGCTACTTTTCTAATGTTTCTACATGGGTAAAGAAAAGCACTTATTTTGTGTACATAAATAGTGATAATTTGCAAAACAAGTACCCAAAAGCAGTGTAAAGGGAGAATCTTGTAGCAGATTTTAACTGAGGCACTTTCTTCTTTTTGTGGCAAGGAGTCTTACATCAAAATCACTAAGAAAAGATAATAATTTAGTTCCTAATTATAGCATTAAATATAGCATAGTTTATTTTCTGTTAGAAAGCATGTAATTCAAATTAAAAATAAAATATAATTTTACCTTCTGTTACCATTTTATCCTGTGCATTTAGAGTTATTAAAAGGCACTCTCACTACACTGATTTCCCTCAAAGTAACTTCTAACAGTTAACAACAAAAACAAATAAAGGTTTTATCTTAATCTTCCTTTATATGGTAATTATTTGAATATATTTTAGGAGAAGTCATGCCACCCACAAGATACTTAAAGGAGTAAACTCTTAGTACAATTGAATTAGCCTGTATTTTGGTTGTAATTGAGAATGAAATTGATCCCATTTTATCCTCTGGAAATTTGTAAAATAAATTTGATTGGAGGTCACGACTCTTCAAGACATCTTTATTTTTTAAGATGTAAGAACAAAGCCAAATCTCCCTATGAAAATCATACATTGTACTAAGTTTTCTAGACAATGCCTCACATAACTACTTTGGAATTTTCCTGTCTATAGGTTGCTTATGATTATTTATGAGTTTTTATGCTCATATTCAGATAAGTGTTATATCATTAATCAATTTTTTTCAAGAAAAGCAATGTATTTTAGCATCTTTTGGGTGGTTGTTACATTTATTAATTGTTGAAAATCCCAAATCCCACCTTGAGCATTCTCAAAGGAAACATCTGTGATGTTTAGTTGAGGAGGTTCTAAACATATCACATTCCCAACCTCACCCATCCTAATTTGATTTACTACAAGATTCTTAACCCAAGGTCCAAGAACTAGATGTCAGTAAGTTCGTGAATATGGATGGGTTATTTTCACTGACCTGCAACCAAAATTTATCATTTCCGTCAGTAGTAAATTAGTCAACAAAGTGCAGTAGCAATAGCAGTGAATGTGAATTTGTCACAGATAGAAGCACATAAAATTAACATGTACACTCAACACCTTGCATTTATGTTGAACAGATCCACAACTAGATCTTTGATGTACAAAACGGTTCCATTAATGAATTTATAAGCGCATGTATTATTATATCCCAAATTTATTTACATATGTATATGCATGCATGTATAGACAATCCTGAGATCATGACCTGAGCAGAAATCAAGATGCTTAACTGACTGAGCTGCCTAGGTGCCCCACCCTGATAGTGAGATTTTTAACAAAAACATTTTTTAAATGAGGTGCTATGTGCAGTCATAAGACCCATGAAACAGCATTAAGTGAGAATCAACTTGCTGTCAGAAAATTTTGAATAGACAAATCAGCCTCATCTCTCAGGGTATGCAGTAGTGACTTTCAAGGTAGCATATTTACCCATGAGGTTAGTATCGTAACTTAACTTCTTTATGAACAGAACCTCCTTTATTACTATAGTCATCCACAATGTTAAGCACACACAATCATCCTCAAATCAGTCAGCTTAAAATCCATTTGAAAATTCTAACCCCCCAAAAAAGTTGTATTTAGAGGGAAGATGCGTGCAATGGGAAAAAAAATAATTAACCAGCGTATTTGAAAAGCTCGTCTAAAAACATTTGGCTAAGAGATAGAGCCTTCATTTCCAGGAGTGAGGAACTTTGGATCAGGACTTAGGTTTGGGATAGAGTCCAGGTGTATCTGACTCATTATGAAAAAAATACAAGTCATTTAAAAAATATTTTCACCTCTGTTCACCTCCCTATATTGGAAATGATACTGATTTTTTGCTTAGGATTATCATGTGCCCTGATAGTGAAAACAAAACAAAAGCATATTTAAAATAAAGTACTATGAAAATTTTAATAATAATTTGCAGAAATGAATTTGTCTGAGAAAGAATAAAAAAATCAATATAGGTTTATATTGTTACTTATATTAAATATAAGTAAAGGTAATTTATCTCTTAAAATTGGAAGAATGCTTAATAGAAAAATAAAATTTAAATATAAAACTTTACATGTATAAAATAATCCCTTAATTATAAAGTTTATTTAAAATTATTGTTTCTTTAATATCTTTCAATAGTGGAACGAATATAATAACATAGAGTACAAGCTTCCCTAAAATTTTAATGTCACAATTCAACAAAGACTATCAACTATATGAAATACATTGTTCAATGGCTGGGGAAACACATCGATATAGTTGTTGTTCTCAATTAACTTGCAATGGATATTGTAGAGTAAAATTATTTTTTATTATTATCTGGATCTCAGTTTTCTAGTTGGAACAAAGCATATGCAAAACTGAGACAAAGTTTTAATGACAGATTATACTGTTGTTAATGTGACAGGGCATGGACAAATGTTTAAATTAACACCATTTACTAAATATTGTTTTCTTGTCAAGTGCTGTGTTATATACCCTAGGAAATAAAGCATAACTCCTGCCCGGTGGGTCTCACAAGATGTTGAAGAAACTAGATAAATAATAAAACAGAAAGGGGAGAAAGCAAAATATTTCAGACCTTTCCTGGAATTACTAGTAGATGACTGCAGGGTCACAGGCTGACCGTATTCGGTTCCATAGGATCAGGATTCGTCCCTCGCCCCAGAAGTATGGCGCTGTCGTCACTCTACACCACAAGTCTCCTCCTCGGCATGCTGCAAAGGCACACTCGTGTCACACGGGTTTTTTGGCAGTGAATTTATTCCATGACTCTAATGAGTCTCTTGTATTAGGTTATATTTAGCTCCAACACTTGTTCAAATTCCACAGAGATCAATTAAAATTTCTTTTTGTGAAAGGGAAAAACTATACTTCTATTTCTATAATTACCCTTCTTACCATACAGGAATAGAGTAATAAATACCAAAGACAATGGACTGTGCTACCTGATTTTAAGACATATATTTATGAAAACGTTGATTTGTTATATGATAGAGACATGCTGCCAGACACTGAACACACCATCAACAACAACAGAAAGAACAGCCCTCCTTGGTTAGAGCCACAGGTTTTTTTAAATGACACATACAAAAGTAAATGACATTTGGATAATGTATTTTATACTTAAATTTTTTTTATTTTTATACTTAAGAAGTAAAGGTGGAATAGGGGAACTAATGCATTGAGTGTATACTTAATGAGTCAGGCACTTTAGTATGCATCATTTCATTTGATCCTCACAACAATATTTTCATAATTTAGGTGAAACACTGAAGTTATAAAAGTTCACCATGACATTAGTGAAAGAACAAATATATGCTGAATATAGCTGAATATAAGATGTTAAAATAACTCTATGTCACCTCTAAATTTTTCCACAGAAATACCATTCTGCAAAATAAGGATTCCGTAGAATGTTGATAAAATTCATCAATAACAAAGAAAAATGATAAGTGTGAGAAACCGAGTTTTCCTAGCTATAGTTATGCTAATGTGCATTTTGAACAATCAAGAATGAATTGCAATATAGATTTCTCAAAATATTTAGCCTACGTCTGTTTTCATGACTCCTTGCAGATATATTGTGTTAGAGTATGTGCTATGGGAAGCTTTCCATGGGAGCTATAAACAGAAATGTGGGGATGATGTATGAAGAGGGACAGGAAGGAGATGTGCCAAGAACTATCTTAGGGCTTCCTGTAGGTGGACAATCTTTAAGGAAAGTGATTACTGTGGGCCAGAGGAAGAGGTAATGAATTCTAAAACTAGAAGTAGTGGCCCAAGTCCTCCTGCTGCTCCGGATTTTGCCCAACCCAACAGCAGAAGCAGATACTTCACTAAACGACCTCCACTTACAGCTACAGTGAAATTACTGGGATCAGGCATACCCTTTTGCCACACACACATGAAGCCAGAAAACTAGACATAATATATGAAAAATATCATTACCAGGCCGAGGACATGAGACAGGAATGATAGGATCCCCAAGAGAAAAGAAACCAATGAGGTTACCCTTTGTCTTAATCTGTTCAAGCTTCCATTAACAAAATACAAAAGAATGGGTGGTTTAGCCACCAATAATTAGCTTTCTCACAGTTCTGGAGGCTAGAAGTACCAGATCAAGGTGCCCACTGATGTGGTTCTTGATGAGGACCCTCTTACTGGTTTGCAGATGGTTGCCTTCTCGCTGCGTCCTCACATATCAGAAAGAGAGACATCTCTCGTGTCTCTTCTTATAAGGACCTTATATTGAGTCAAGACCACCCTTATGACCTAGTTTAACCGTAATTACCTCTAAATAGGCCCTATTTCCAAATACAGTCACATTGGGGGTTGGGGCCTCAACATTTGAATTTGAAGGGAACATAAACTTTCAGTCTGTAATCCTGCCATCAGTCTACCTTTCTTCCTATAGGTATTTCTTAGATTGTGATAGAGGACTGCTGTTGGCTTGGTAGGACACATGAATGTACCTTTCTCATCTCTGATTGCAAGGGTAGTAAAGGCCCCAGGTCTGTCCTCAGAAATCTGTTGGTGCATTTGCACAGAGGCAACACTTCTCAAGGGTTGTTTTAGTTAATAACTGAGCATGCCGGGAATATTAAGGCAGATCTATTCTGGAAAGTGCAGAGCAAGAAATAAGAAGTTAAAATAGAGTAGATATACAGTACAATACTGTGAAAAAATCAACAGAGAAATTAAATAGGATTAAGTATACACATACAGATATACATAAATACATACATATGTATATCTTAACAAGAAATACATATATGTATATATAATTTAAAACATACATGAGACACAGAGGAACAAAATAAACTTGAAATATATATATATTAAATATGTATTATATATATAAACAAATAGCAAAATAGGAGACATAATTCCAACCATACAGATATTACATTAAATGGGAATGGACTAAACACTCTAATCAAAAAACAGAGATGATCAGACTGGAATAAAAAACAATACACAGAAACATATTGGTTCAACAAGGTCTCAGGATAAAAGATCAATATGAAAATGGATTTTATTTCTGTATACTAGCAATACACAATAAGAGATTGAAACTAAAGAGTAGTAACTTTTAAAATGGCATCAAAAAATATGAAATACTTTCAGTTAGATCTGATGAAAGATCTCTCAACTGAAAACTATAAATCATTTCAGAAAGAAATTAAGGAATACATAAATAAATGAAGAATTACACCCCATCTATGGGTCAGAAGAATCAATATTGTTAAAATAACAAGGCTCAAATTGATCTACAGATATGGTATGATCATAATCATGATGAATGAGGGCACTTTTATTTTTTTATTTTTTTAAATTTTTATTTAAATTCAACTTAGTTTATAGTGTATTATTAGTTTCAGGGGTAGAATTTAGTGACTCATCAGTTGCATGTAATACCCAGTGCTTATTACATCAAGTGCCCTCCTTAATGTCCATCACCCAGTTACTCCATCCCCTACCCACCTCCCCTCCAGCAACCCTCAGTTTCCTATAGTTAAGAATCTCTTATAGTTTGCCTCCCTCTCTGTTTTTATCTTATTTTTCCTTCCATTCCCCTATGTTCATCTATTTTGTTTCTGAATTTCCACATATGAATGAAATATGGTATTTGTCTTTCTCTGACTGACTTACTTCACTTAGCACAATACCCTCTAGTTCCATCCACATCGTGACAGACAGCAAGATTACATTCTTTCTGATGGCTGAGTCATATTCCATTGTATATATATACCACCTCTTCTTTATCCATTCATCTTCTGATGGACATCTGGGCTCTTTCCAAGTTTTGGCTATTGTAGGCATTGCTGCTACAAACATTGGGGAGCATTTGAATCACTATTATTTTATCCTTTGGATAAATACCTAGAAGTGCAATTGCTGGGTCATAGGGTAGCTCTATTTTTAACTTTTTGAGGAACCTCCATACTGTTTTCCACAGCAGCTGAACCAGTTTGCATTCCCACCAACAGTGTAAGACGGTTCCCCTTTCTCTGCATCCTCATCAATATCTGTTGTTTCCTGACTTGTGAATTTTAGCCATTTTGACCAGTGTGAGGTGGTATCTCATTGTGATTTTGATTTGTGTTTCCCTGATGCTGAGTGATGTTGAGCATTTTTTCATATGTGTGTTAGCCATTTGTATGTCTTCTTTAGAGAAATGTCTGTTCATGTCTTCTGCCCATTTCTTGACTGGGTTTTTTTGGGTTTTTTTGGGTGTTGAGTTTGATAAGTTCTTTATAGATTTTGGATACCAGCCCTTTATCTGATACGTCATTTTTGAACATCTTTGCCCATTCCGTTGGTTGTCTTTTGGTTTTGTTGACTCTTTCCTTTGCTGTGCAAAAACTTTTTATTTTGATGAAGTCCCAATAGTTCATTTTTGCTTTTGCTTCCCTTGCCTTTGGAGACATATCTAGCAAGAAGTTGCTGTGGCTGAGGTGAAAGAGGTTGCTGCTCCTCTAGGATTTTGATGGATTCCTGTCTCACATTTAGGTCTTTCATCCATTTTGAGTTTATTTTTGTGTATGGTGTAAGGAAGTGGTCCAGTTTCATTCTTCTGCGTGTGGCTGTCCAATTTCCCCAACACCATTTGTTGAAGAGACTGTTTTTTTTTCCGTTCGGTATTCTTTCCTGCTTTAGTGAAGATTAGTTGACCATAGAGTTGGGCATCCATTTCTGGGTTCTCTATTCTGTTCCATGGATCTATGTGTCTGTTTTTAAGCCAGTACCATACTGTCTTGATGATTACAGCTTTGTAACACAGCTTTGAGTCCATAATTGTGATGCTACCAGCTTTGGTTTTCTTTTTCAACATTATTTTGGCTATTTGGGGTGTTTTCTGGTTCCATACAAATTTTAGGATTGTTTTTTACAGCTCTGTTAAAATGCTAACGGTATTTTGATAGGGGTTGCATTGAATGTGTAGATCGCTTTGAGTAGCATAAACATTTTAACAATATTTGTTCTTCCAATCCATGAGCGTGGAATGTTTTTCCATTTCTTTGTGTCTTTCTCAATTTCTTTCATAACTTTTCTATAGTTTTCAGAGTACAGGTCTTTTCCCTTTTTGGTTAGGTTTATTCCTAAGTATTGTATGGTTTTTGGTGCAATTGTAAATGGGGTTGATTCCTTGATTTCTCTCTCTGCTGCTTCATTATTAGTGTATAGTAATACAACTGATGGGCACCTGGGTGACTTAGTCTGTTAAGCATCTGCCTTCAGCTCAGGTCATGATCCCAGGGTCCTGGGATTGAGTCCCACATTGGGGTCACCACTCCATGGGGAGTCTGCTTCTCCCTCTGACCCTCCTCCCATTTGTTCTCTCAATCTCTCTCTCAAATAAATATATAAAATCTTTTTCTAAAAAAAGAAATGCAACTGACTTCTGTGCATTGATTTTATATCCTGTGACTTTGCTGAATTCCTGTATCAGTTCTACCATTTTTTTTGGTAGAGTATTTTGGGCTTACTACATAGAGTATCATGTCATGAGAGCAGGAATTTTTAAAGCAGTTGACAAGTTGTTTCTAAAATTCTTTTTTAAAAAGATTTATTTATTTATTTTAGAAAGAGAGAAAAAGAGAGAGAGAGCAGGGGAAGGGGCAGAAAGAGAGGGAGAAAATCCTCAAGCAGACTGCCCACCAAGCATAGAGCTCAATGAGGGACTCAATCCCAGGACCCTGAGATCATTACCTTAGCTGAAAACCAAGGGTCAGATGCCTAACCGCCTGAGCCACCCAGGCACCCCTCTAAAATTCTTATGGAAATACAAAGGACCCAGAAAGCCAGAACAAGTTAGAAATTATTTTAAATTTAATCACTAAGACAGTGTGGTATAGGCTTTGAGCTAGACAAACATATCAATGGGTTAGAAAAAGAGTATAGAAACAGACAGAACATAGATGGTCTACTCATTTTTGACAAAGGTTCACACACAATTCAATGGAGAAAGACTAGTCTTTTCAACAAAAGATACTGGATCCATTAAAAATGTAACTTTAATCCATATTTCACAATGTATATAAAAAATTAACTTAAATTGGATCACAGACCTAAATGTAAAACTAAAACAAATTGCTAAAGGAAAATTTAGAAGAAAGTCTTTGTAACCTTGGGTCTGCCAAAAATTTCCTAGATCAACATCAAAAACACAACCAATAAAAAGAAAACTTCATAAATTGGACTTTACCAAATTAAGAAATTCTTCTCTTCCAAAGGTTATGAAAAGAAAAGCCATGGATTGGGAGTAAATATTTGCACAATCATTTACTTGATAAAGGACTTGAACCCAGTACATATAAAAAGCCTTCAGAATTCCATAATGAGAAAACAAACCAATAAAAATTAGTCAGGGGGAGGGAGGGAGGATTTGAACAGCTATTTCACCAAAAAAATGATGGCACATTAGCACATTAAAAAGGCCCTCAATATCATTAGTCATTAAGGGAATGAAAATTAAAATCACAAAAAGAGATCACAATGCACCTTGTAGTACATTAATACAACTGAATTATTATTTGATTTGGAGAACAAAGGCAAAAGAAGTGTAGGGGAAAAAATTACATGGACAAGTACTTGAGACAAGGAGGGTGGGTGACCTTCCTCCAGGAACTCAACTTCCTCAATGTGAATACTTTGCTAGAGGCAAAAGGCAAATTTAGCTAAACATTAGCCCGACCTCCAGGACCCAGTAAGTCTTCTTTAACATATAAAATTCCTTTGGAGGATGCCTGGGTGGCTCAGTGGGTTAATGTCCACCTTTGGCTAGGGTCATGATCTCGGGGTCCTGGGATTGAGCCCCGCATCTGGCTCCCTGCTTAGCGGGAGTCTGCTTATCACCTCTCCCTTTGCCCCTCTCCTGTGCTCATGCTCTCTCTCTCTCTCTCTCTCTCAAAATAAATAAAAACTTAGTTTAAAAATTCCTTTGGAAACTTCCTTTAGCTCTAACCCCCCACACGTGATTATTATTAGCAATCATCCTCCAAGCATATGACCCACTGATATATACCTGAAGGGTCTCATGACTAAGGTTTTACCAGGCAGTAGTAAGTGACCTTTTCCTAACAATAGCTGCCCCTCAAGGTCCTAGAAACCTTGCTTTCGAATTCCTTAAAGACTTAAACTATCCCTAACCTCCTCCCAACTTGAAAGTATATGATCAGTCACTCCTCACAATCCCAGTGCAGCTCTGTCTGCCCATGGGTCCTGTCCCCATGCTTTAATAAAACCACCTTTTTTTGCACTGAAGACAACTCAAGAATTCTTTCTTGACCGTTCACTCCTGAACCCCAACACTTCACATGGTTATTCAGCAGTGAAAAGAATAAACTATTGATGAATCTCAAAATAACTATTTGGAGTCTTAAGTTACAAAAAATACAGTTCATACTATATGATTCCATTTATATAAGATTCCATTTTCATTCTAATTTTTTAATTATTATTAAGTAAACTCTACCTCCAATGTGGCGCTTGAACTCACAACCCCGAGATCAAGAGTTGCATGCTCTACTGACTGAGGCAGCAAAGTGCCCCTCCATTTTCATTCTAACAAATGGACACTAATTTATCATAACACAGAGCAGATCAATGGTTGCCTCAGAACAGGACACAGAGGAAAGGGAACAGAAGATCCAGTTTATTGAATGTCAATTATACCTTATGAAAGCTGTTGAAAATAAACATAGTATTTCTTC
This sequence comes from Ursus arctos, assembly GCF_023065955.2. Taxonomy (NCBI): domain Eukaryota; kingdom Metazoa; phylum Chordata; class Mammalia; order Carnivora; family Ursidae; genus Ursus; species Ursus arctos. Next base: position 80,401,741 of record NW_026623089.1, on the reverse strand, counting down.
TACCATCTTAAAAGAATAAGCAGTCTAGCATTGGTTAGAGATAAATCATCGGCTAGAGGTGAATCTGTGAAATTCTAGAAATAGCGAAGTTCATGAGTTAACTGTAGAATTGAGTGACATTTGTAACAATGTAGGAAAAATGAATTAGTCACCATAAATCAATAATCTAGTGAAAAAAAGGTAAGGTTGTAGTGACCTACAGCAGATTATAGACTTTGTGCAATTAGTGCTGGCTCCACCACTTACTAGTACTGTGACTTTTGAAAAGTCACATTGTCAAAGAACAAAACAAGTAGAAATTTAATGTAACCTTGACCTCTAACTAACAATACCCCTAAAAATTAGCTCAAAAGGATCATAGATTTATACATAAAAGCAAAGATGATGAAATTTCTAGAAGAAAATAAAGGGGAAAATCTAGTCATTTCTGATGGTTGAAACAGCTCGTCAGAGACAAGGAAGAGTCTCATATTCTTCAGGAGCTTCCCGAAAAGGTAATCTCCCTGCCAGGCCTGAAAATGATTGGTTATGAACCAGATATAACATATCTTCAGTTTTCATCTATGAAGAACAGAATAGTTGTTTTAACCAGTCTCAGAGAAGAATATCATGAAGAAATAATACTTACTCCTCCTACTCAAAATTCAAACAAAAGATTATACATCTCACTCATTCTTGTGTTTTCAGTCTTAGTTTCTCATGCCAAGCCTGAGGCTTGCCTACATTTCTTTTTCCTTCTTAAATTGACTTGGTGCTCTAGGAAGAACATTGTCTTTGAAGTCATACAGAATTGTGTTCAAATACCACCTATAGCATTTATTAGCTGGGCTACCAGAAGCAATTCTTTTAAACATTCTGTGCCCCTATCTTGTCAAAAAGGAAAAATAGGGTGGGGTGGGTGGAGAATACTTTCTACCATGTACAGTGAATGAGAAAACATGGAGACAGTGTGTGTCTGACTGCAGTCATTTTAAAAACGTAGACTTCTTTAAAAAAAATAAAATAAGATAAAAAGTTAGTCTCCTTTCTTATTTTGAATATCAAACCTAATATTTTGTTTGTGTCCCTAGCCAGCCTAGCTTTTCTTCAATCCTTCAAGAACCATTCAGGTTAAAAATTTATTTTAGCACTACCCTAAGTAAACCATTGTTATAGATAATGCTAGCATTTTTACTGTCCCTTTGTATTATCTTTGACCTTTCTGGGTTTTTGTTTTTCAGAATTCATAACATCAGGACGGTGAAAATGGCCCATTTTGTCTTATTTATGTTAATAGGAACAACCAATGACACAGAAACAATTGAAACAGTAAGTAGCAACCCATCACATTCCTTTTTACAACCTCCTTCCAAAGCAGACCACTTATGGAGAAGGGAACAAGTAAAAATTTAACAAATGTCTCTCCTTTCCATTCCTCTCTTCTTTTCCCCAGCTCCCTGCTGACCCTCTGTTAAACCTGTAAATTTTTATAAAAGCAATCAGACACTTTTAGCAAAAGAAGGAAAAAAGGTAGTATTTGAATTATCAACAATGGGAAATGAGTTTTTAATAATTAAGAGCAACCTGTTTTTCAGGAATCAGTACAAGACCATCTTGTGATGTATCTGTGACCATACTTCCTTAGCCAAAACACCTTCACAACTATTACCTCCCACAGCAGCATCAAAAACTCTTTGAGTCGAAAGAAAGAAAGGCTGATGGTATTTTTCCTCTCATAAGCAGGAGTTACTATCATTGTTCAAGGTCAACGTAACAGAAAAGAAAGTAGAAATTGAGAGGAAAGAATGTGAGGAGCTCTTACGAGAAGAGAAAAAATGTTGAAGAGGCTTGTACAAAAGTGGCAAATTTGTATTATCTTTCACAGAAAAGATAAAAAATATTTAAAAAATCATATAATTTAAAGATTTTTTAAACTAATTATGATTATTCTGATTACTAACTTTCCAAGAGGGGGAATAACAACATAACAGGTTAATTTCCTATTGATGTGTAACATTCATATTATCTTGATAACACGAAAGCATAAAAGTTCATATTTTATATTTATATTTTATATTTTCATGACAGAAGATGTTTTCAAATACTACAGACTTTCTACCTTTAAAATGTACTGGGGTGCCTGGCTGGCTCAGTCAGTGGAGCATGGGACTCTTGATCTCAGAGTTGTGAGTTCAGGTCCCATGCTGGGTGTGAAGCCTACTTAAAACAATAAAATAAATAAAATAAATTGTGATTATTTACAAAAATTCTATTAGTTTCCCATATCTCTGAGCACAGATATCTAGTATCTGATATATCTATTGAATGCTTACTACATAATAGGCTCTCTGCTAAGTAATTTACAGAGATTATTTTATTTCTCACAACAGTTTCAAGTGATTTTTATTATCGTCTTTATTTTGCACTTGTGAAAACTGACACTTAAAGGAGATGGCCCTCCAGTATCACTCTGTCACTAACTAGTGAAGTTTACATTTTAAAATGATGCTTGTCTGGCTACCAAGTTCAAGGCATTGACCTAATGTCTCCATGAAAAGCTGCTTTATTTACCTTCTTCTTTACCTTCATTTATGTTAGCCCTGCGATACTAATTTTTTTTTTTTGAGAGAGAGAGAGAGAGAGGTAGAGAGCACAAGCATTGGGGGAAGAGGACAAAGGGAGAGAGAGCATCTTAAGCAGACTCCACACCCAGCATGGAGCCCAATATGGACTCATCCCCACCACCCTGAGATCATGATCTGAACTGAAATCAAAAGTCAGACGCTGAACTGACTGAGCCACTCAGGTGTCCCCGTAGTGACTATTTCTTAAGTCATGTTCCTTCTTTGCAAATTGAAATATAAAACTGTAATTTCACTCTTCTGAAACCATGATAATAAAAACTACTTTTCTAGGACTTCACAGTTTATAAATTTCATATTTAAAGGAATAATTTTGAAAAGGTAAAATAATGACTCACACAAATTTGAAATGTACACGTCAAATATTAACGCATTAATGTGGGGACCAGTAAGATGTTACAAGGGTTTCAAAGGGGACTCCAAAGAGCATGCAAGTATTTAGGCAGAGAAAATTACTGACATAAATTCTCCTATACATGCAAAACTGGCCAATACCCGCAAGACAAAAATCAACCCTATCTCCAAGGAACTTTGTATTCCTGTGGGCAGATCATTTGTATTAATACCAGTATTTGACAATTTACAGAAGAGCTCAAAGACAGTGAAAGGCACAGAGATTCAATAGGATCATAAACTCAATGCTTCGTATTATTTTTTATTTTTTTAAGATTTTATTTATTTATTAGAGAGAGAGAGAGGGCTCACAAGTAGGGGGAGCAGCAGAGGGAGAGGGAGAAGCAGAAACAGGCTCCCCACTGAGCAGGGAGCCTGATGCAGGGGCTCTGCGATCATGGCCTGAGCCAAAGGCAGATGCCTAATGACTAAGTCACCCAGGTGCTCCAACGCTTAGTTTTATTTTAAAGACACCCAGTAATCTTTTCATCCATTTCAGTCTTTCACACTTTTCCCCTAAATTCTCTAATTTTACCCAATTCAGAAGACTGAAGTTTTAAAAACGAAAAAACAGGAGGGGTTGACTGACTTGACAGAGATCACCAGAGCCAACAATCCAACAGTGTTAACTTAGAGGAATCATCACAAATATGTACTTCCTTTCCCTCCAAAATCTCACTAACTTACAGTGCAGAAATGAAAAGAAAAAAAAAGCAACCTTCTTCAAAAATAAAGAGAAGGTCAGGGCAGAAAAGTTGGACCATGGGCATCCTAGAAAGAGTAGTGTACAAGCCCCCTAGCCCTTGCTTCCCACAGGAGATCCATCCATCCTTTAATTTTTATAGAAATTTAACCAGAAAAGCTCTGGGCTCAGTAACATCAAAAGCACTTGATGGAAGAGGGTTAGCATAGAAATAAAAACAGGATGATTAAGTGAAAGATGCCCTAGTGAAAGGTGAGAATTTTTGCACCTTCTCAGTCTCCAGGATATGACTTAGGACCTGAGGTCTGAGGATTCTTCTCTCAAGACACTGAAAATTTCCAAAGAAATGACCTTCATTTCCTGAGATCGCAGATCTGCCAAGTTATTGCCTAATAAGCAAGAGATGCATAGGGTAGCAAGTGTTGGGGAGAACAAACTTTCCCTCCACTCTGTTATGTTCTTTTCTGGGAACCTGCAAATTAAACTAATAAAGGTTAGATCTACAAGAGACATGTGACTCAAAGAGGAGATTCGAATTTGGGACTTAGATACCAACTCAATAGGGGATAACGAGGAGCAGAGGGGTACTTCCAGGAGAACAAATGACATATTTGCAGGAGGGATAAAGGGTATTTATGGAAAAACAAATGAATTTTTGAAATAAAATGGACCATTATGAGAATAGAAGGGATATGTGATGTTTTGTGACACTGTGCGTGCTGCTGACTGCTCTTCTCTGAGAAGAGAAGATGTGAATTGCTCTGGGGAAGGAATTTAGGACAACAGTTCTTTCTGGAGGCTCTGCATGTAGGCAGCTAGGGATTTCAGCAACTCAAATGCCTCTAGCTCAAAATAAATTTAATGCCACAATGACTTACTGAGGACCCCTTCATAAGCCTTCCCCACACCCTACCCTTAGAGCAATGGAAATTAGGTACTACTTAACAATAGCAACAACAGCAAAAACCTACAAAGTACATAAAAATTAGCACTTCTGTGTGACTTATGGACAGTTTCACACATGAATAATTTAATGTCTGTGTTTTGAGATGAGATAAATCATTAAATAGCCTGACAAAGGAAAAACAAGAGAAAGATCTATTCAATGTATTTATATTTTGGAAAGGGCTATTTCTTTTCTGGTTCAGTATGACATAAAGGGCATAAAATTGCCTTAGCAAGAAAATGCCTTTGGCTACAAACTTGAGGGAAGGATAAGGGAAGGAAAGACATTAAGAAATGATAATGTTTTAAGATGTTATATTAGTTATGCTTTCATAGCTTTTTGATCCTGGAATGTCACAAGACTACTTGAGCGATTATATCATGAATCACCTGTCAGTTAGAAGCAGCAAAATAGAGACATGGCATACTAGAGATGGACAAAATCTTAAGCATCATTTATTCCAACGGCTTCATTTCACAGGAAAGCAAACCAAATTCCAATGAGGCTACAAAGAGTCCCGTAAGAGTTCAAAGCATGCTCATATTTCCACCTACTTTGACTAGCCCGTATCGGTATTTAAGAGGTAGAAAAACACAAATCTGTCTCCATTAATTACAGATTAGGAAACCAAAACACAGATATTAAAAAACTTCTTTAGAACCATACACATTTTAATGTCTTGGTTTCTGACGTAGGACATTTACCATTACACCATGCTGGCATGTCTTAACTGATTAAAAATGAGATTGAAAAAGTTTTGGTTTTTATCAAAATAAACCAGGTAATCTCTAGTTGATGTGGTCACCAGTGAACTGGAAGTTCTAAATTACCAAAAATGTTAGATTTTTCTTAGAATTCGCTTTAAGCAATCTATAATGTGACTGGTTTTGAATGTCCTCAATATCATCATGCAATGCATGTTATTTTTTACATTTTAATCTGGAATACCATACATTTAGGATTTTCTTTCTTTATGAAGATCAATGCAATATGTTAATTTATACATTTTCAAATTTTCTGTGCAAAATTAAACAGCAATAAATTCATGCCCATTTTATATTTGTAAAAACTAGAATTTTACATAGCCGTTATTCCCTTTCAACACTTATGACCAAAGAAATTGGTGTTTTCATTATATTTTCACACATCAAAATCCTTGGAATCCTTATTCCTGTTCATTTTCAGATTTTCTTACATATTTCATATCAAACTGATTCTTTTATCCAGAAATTTATATCTTTACGTTTTTTGGAAGTTTTTATATACGCCAAAGTATCTTATTATATGTCAACGACACTCAATTTTATATGTTGTTCTTTGATATATTCTGACATATGTTCATGAACTTTTACCATCGCATTTGTCTTATACATTTCAATAGCGTCATATGATCTAAATTTTGTGTTTTGTCAAATTAATAATTCTTTTAAAATATTATGCTAATTTTGATCAGGATTGTAATAAAGATGCAGAGGAATCTGGGAACAGTTGAAACATTTCAAATGTTTCTCCTTTCCATTAAGTAAAATATATCTCCCCATGTAACTGTCTTCTCTGTTTCTAAGAAACTCATGTTATTTCACACTTATATACATCCCCAAGCAACGTTAATTATTCAGTATTTATTCATTTTTATTAAGGAGAAAGCACTTTTGGTTGTAACTTATACCTGGTGATCAAAGGAATAAGGGAACATCAGGAATATATTTTTTTCCTATTTTATACTTACATGTATAATATACTTAATTATTTCATTATCACTTTCTTTGGGGAAGAAGTATAGTGATCAATATCTTAGGCTTAGGGGGCAAAAGCCCACACACATGCCCAGCTGTTCATTGCTACTGAATCCCCATGGTGTGACACCCTGCCTATTATTAGAAATTATAAATATTGGATGTGTATCACCTTTCCTCAGTTCAATATCTTCAATAAAAATCAGGACAGTGCTACTCAGTATGCTGTCTTTAGTGACTGAGCTATTTTCATTTAACTTCATGTATTTGAGAGTCATCCATGTTGCTTTGTGTACACATTTGTTTATCCTTCCTGTGATCTAATATTTTATTGTCTTATGGATATATTATAATTTATTTATCCATTCTAATGCAGATGGATTACTTGGTAGTTTTTGGCATGAAGCTATTTCAGTAATGTTGCTGTGAACATACTAATATGTGCCCACTGTATACATTTGTACACATCTCTGCTGGCTTTTGGTCAGAAGTAGCATTGCTGGACCATGGAGGCATATGTTCAACTTTACTAAATACTGCCAAACAATTTTCTAAAATGATTTAACAATTTTTAACCCACAAATGATGTTATTCCATATCCTCACCAACACTACCACCTACCTAAAATAGATTCTTCTGGGGTGCCTGGGTGGCTCAGCCATTAAGCATCTGCCTTTGGCTCAGGTCATGATCCCAGGGTCCTGGGATCAAGCCTTGCATGGGGCTCCCTGCTCAGCATGAAGCCTGCTTCTACCTCTCACATTCCCCTTGCTTGTGTTCCCTCTCTCGCTGTCTCTCTCTGTCAAATAAATAAAATATTTAAATAAAAATAAGTAAATAAATAAAAAATAATAAAATAGATTCTTCTGTATGATGTGATGAAGGGGTCAAAAACAGTTGTGTGGGTTTTTTTCATCCCATCCTATCGTTCATCTTTGTTGCAGGTCAAATGTCTAACATACGTGTGGAACTGTTATTGAACCCCCTACTGTATTCATTGGTCTGTTTTCCTATCAACATTGCACTATTAAGTATAGCACTGTAATAAGTAATGTTTTTTGCTGGTATAAGTTCTCCAACTTTGTTTTTTAAGATTAATTTTTGGCTATTCTTATGTATTCATGCTTAGAAATAAATTTTCAACTAAATCTTTTATTTTCTGTTCTTTGATGTGATTTTGTGATTGAATCACAGATTAGTTTGAAAGCATAGACGGACTTGAAATAAAGATTTTCTTTCTATTTAGGAATATAACCTATTCCTCTGATTTTCTTCGTGTCTTCTTAATTTCTCAAAGTAATGTTTTCTAGCTGTTGCCATGGAGGCCCGTGGTATGCAATAGTCAATGACCTTCACCCTTGTGTAATCTCCTCCCCATGAATGTAGAAAGAATCGGTATAGGAAAAGTAACTTCTATAGTTATGTTACATGATGTAACAAAAGGGATTTTGTAGATGAAATTAAAGTCATAAAAGAGTTTACTAGGGAGATTATTCAGGTGAAATTGACCTAATCACACCAAACCTTTCAATCTGGATCTAGAAGTGAGAGGAAAAGTCACAGAATCAAAGCATGAGAAGGATTAAGCATGCTATTGATGGCTTCAAGTTTGTGGGGACATGTGGCAAGATGTATATGTAACCCCTCGAATTGAGAATTGGCCCTTGACTGACAGCCAGTGATGAAATGGGAATCTCAGTCCTACGACCATAATGAACTGAATTCTGCCAACCAGAATTAGCTCATAGGTGAATTTTCTTCCAGAGATGCCTAACCAAAATCCCACCTGGCCAACAGTTTTCAAAAGAGAAAATTCAAGTGGCTAATAAACATGAAAAGAGGTGCAATCTCACTAGCTGTCATTTTTTAGACAAATTAAAACAGAGATGAAATTTCACACACAACAAATTCCAACAGAAACATTGGAGGCTTATATACCAAGGGTTGATACTTATATGGGGAAAAAGGAATGCTCTGATAATTCTGGTGTGAGTATACATTATTAGTTCAACGACTTTGGAGAGCAATTTTCCAATGTCAGCTCAATTTAATAAAGATGTGAACATCTTAGGTCAAGAAGTTCCACTTCTGCGTATATACACTATGGAAATACTCATACATGTACACAGAAAGTTAGGTAAAAGAATGTCCATTAGAATGCTATTTGGAAGGAAGGAAGGAAGGAAGGAAGGAAGGAAGGAAGGAAGGAAGGAAGGAAGGAAGGAAGGAAGGAAGATACAACTTAAAATTCCATAAGTAAGGGATTGAATAAATTGTGATATATTTACAAATGCCCACTAAACAACAGTGTAAAGTAAATTAACATATATCTTGCCTTTGTAAATTTTTAAAAACAACAAAAATACTATATATTAGTTATGGTTGCATATATATGTAAGAAAGGTAAAAAAACACAACAGGAAGGATAAACAACAAATTCAATTTATTGATTATGTATCTAGGAGGGCATAAATGTGGATGAAATTTGGCAGGTGGTTCAATTTTGTCTGTAATATAATAGTCCTTCAAAAAATAGTAACATTTCTGAGGTACATTGGATATGTCTTGTTTTCTGTTATTTTTGTGTGTATGCTTGCTTGTCACTTAATAATACATCTGTATAGTTTAAAGAGCTGTATAGTTTAAAGATTCATGACAGGTCTCATTTTTAAAAATATCTTGGTTTTTAAACTTTATCACAGCTTAAACTACTTTACATCTTCTTCCCGGGTGATAACCCAAATCAGAGGCAGTCCCCATTCAGAAAGCACTTGGAATAGTCAGCATCTATAAGCTCAGAAAGCTCTTCAAGGTCAAAACCCCCCTCTTCCTTATGGCTGTGTCAATAGTACCTAACTTAAAGCAATAGTTAGGCAAATAGTCTGTCCAAGTGCGCTCCCTGATAGCTAGTAGACTCATCCAGATGAATACTGTGATGGAAAGCTGCTCAGATATATCCTATTCCAGGTTTTGGATTTGTTTGGGCTTTTTCTTTTTCAATAATTTTACAATATTCATTGTTATTGTGTACTTCTGGCAATAACAAGCAACAGATTATGAGGAACTTAAATGCATCTGGATTTGAGTTATAGGTCTGCTTCCTGAACTGTGACACTAGATAGACACATGTATAACTGAAGACCAAATAGATGTCACCTAGCTGTTTTCTTGCTTCCCACCAAGCTCTCCTAACTGAGAATCCATGCAGTCTTCTGTTCTGTGACTAGCTGGAAGACAGAGTTCAGACTGGCCCAGGGCCTGGCTGACTTTCATTTGTTTTGCCCTCTGGTTGGGTTCCATGCTTGCCTTGGCAGGTCATTGCCTATTCATGCAGAAACCTCTATAAAGATGAGCTGGCTGCGGGGATGGTGCAGGCTTTTACGACTCACATTACAAGACTTTCTGCCTAAAATGGTGTTCCTTCTCTTCTGCTCCCACCTCTTTGACTCGCCTCTCCCATACACCACCTCACAGTTATCTTGCAGCACTCCAACTACTTAGAATTCCCTGACACACTGTATTGTTTCTTGACTCTGTACCTTGGCCTGGGCTGTTTCCTATGCCAGGAATGCCATTCTCTGTTTCTTGTCTATTTGGCAAGCATCTAAGTCTACCTGGCAAAGCCCTACACAGACATCGCTCCTTCTCTCATAACTTCCCTGAATTTTGCAATCCAGAATTGTCATGACCTAAAACAGAACAGGAAAAAAGGACAAAATTTATTCACCTTGTCCTGAGATTCAATATCTTCCACCATATGCCCAACATATTAATTCATCCATTTATAGATTTAAAATTGGTTGATTGTCTATTAAATTTTAAGCAATATATAAGGTATTAAAGATAAAAAGATGTCTATAATATAACCTCTGGCTATAAAGAGCTTGCTGGATAGTTGAAAAGACCAAAAATCAAACCAACAAACCTCCCATTCAGTAGGTTGCCTTTACAATGTATTGAGGGTCCTTTGCAAAATCTTTAATTTCCCTATCATTATGTTCTTCCATTATATTTGAGTCAAAAGGCTAAACCTGAGTGAATGCTACCCCCTCCCTTCTCTGTAACTTTACTTTCACAGATCCACAACTCAGGGGGAAGAAAATATTGCACCAGATCAGCTGATTGTATTTTAAACCAATGGTGCCTAAATTCAAAGAGGCAATCATCACCCTCCAGCTCCTCTTATAGACCAACTTTCCCATTATTGAGACCATTATAACAGCATCATTTCATTATTTTCTCCTATTTCTTGACCTGAGAGAGCTTACACAGTTCATATCTTATTGATATGTTATCTTACAGTTATGTTTTAGGTATTTCTTTTTGTATCTGGTTAGACTTAAGAAAATTATATTTTTAACTTGATATATAGGTTTCTATCATACTTAATATCTGATTGTGTTTGTTACAAAGAACTCATCTTTGTGTTACCCAGTATGAGCATTTCATTATTAGTTAAGCGTGGGAGCAAAATTTCATTAAAACTTCTTTTATTGCTGTACATTGCCATCTTAATTATTTTGTATCAGAATTCAGGGTCCTTATTAATTATTAATTTGATTGGAAAACAAGAGAGAATTGGAGGCAACTAATCATAATCCATGAAGAAGAGAATAGAGATAATATGGGAGAGACAATATTTATAAAACCAATGCTTGTTATGGATTTAATGTCTGTGTTTGCCCCCCAACATCCCAAACGTGTATGCTGAAGTCTTATTCCTCAGTGTGATGGGAGGTAATTAGGGTTAAATCAGGTCATGAAGGTGAGACTCCATGATGAGATCAATGTCCTTATAAGAAGAGAAAGATACCAGAGTGCTTGCTCTCTCTCCCTCTTCCTCTTTCTCTTTCTGTCATGTGAGGAAACAACAAAAAGACAGCCTTCAGCAAGCCAAGAAGAGAGTCCTCACCAAAAACCCAACCTTGTTGGTACCCTGATCTCAGACTTCACAGTCTCCAGAATGAGAAATAAATGCCTGTTTAAGTGACTCAGTTGATGGCATTTTGTTAGAACAGCCCCAGCTGACTAAGACAATGCCTGAGGATTTTTCAGATTTAATGCAGGACAGAAACCCTTTAATGACAGGAACGGATTCACAGATACAGGAAGCACACCATACACAAAGAGGGAAAAGTAGAGAGTCCATGCCTCACACATCGTACTGGAACTTCAAAACACCAGACAAAAGACCTAATGTAGGTAGCAGAATCAGCGAAGCCTGCCTAAGGAGATGAAATTTGAACAGACAACTGAATTAGGAGAAAGAGGGAACACACAGGCTTGCTCAAGGATAAGCAAGAAACCAGTCAGCCGGAGCACATTTACAAAAGGAGAAGGAGTAGGAAATGTGCTTAGAAATTAAAGCCCGTCGTGTAGGCCTTGGAGGCCCATGGAGGGAGAGAGTTGTATTGTACTTTCCCTATGTGAGGGGGAGCCATTGGAGTGTTCTGAGCATGGGAATGGAATGAATGAATTTATCATTTAAAATGATCACTTGAAGGGCACCTGGGTGGCTCAGTTGGTTAAGCGACTGTCTTCAGCTCAGGTCACAATCCTGGAGTCCCGGGATCAAATTCCAAATCATGCTTCCTGCTGAGTGGGAAGTCTGCTTCTCCCCCTGACCCTCCCCCACCATGCTTTCTCTCTCATTCTCTCTCTCTCAAAGAAATAAATAAAATCTTTTGAAAAAATAAAATAAAATGATCATTTGGATATAACACTCTATGTTAACTATGCAGGAATTAAAATTTAAAAAATAAAATAAAATGATCACATGGACTGTCTCATCAGGAATGCACTATTGGAACAATAGTGGAGGCAGAAGGACTTCTCAGGCCAGTGGGATTGCCATAATTCTAGAGAGAAGTGAGGGTGGGTTAGAATAATGGGATAGCAGTAGATAGGTGTCAAGGAGTTGGGTTTGGAATATATTTTAAAAGTATAGCAAAGAGCATGGTGATGGATTTGGATGTGAGTATTGAGGAAAAGAGGAATAAAGAATGACTCCTATGAGAAAGGGAAGGGATGCAAAACATTTTCTCTTTTCCACATAACAAATATGAAATATTAAGTGGAAAGGTTATATAAGTAATTGCACAAATGTGTCTTAAGTTCACATCAAAGTCAGTGCTGAAGATTTAAACTTTGGAAGTTCAACTTATTAATGCTGTAAATAACACAAATAATATATGTTGACTCTAATAGGTGATAACCAACTTATCTGTGGGTCCCTTGATCTGGGGAAAGCAGTCAAACTTCTTCCTAGAAAAACTTAATACAACTGCTATGGTCTGAATGTTTGTGTCCCCCTAAAATTCTTATGTTGAAATGCTAACCCCCAAAGTGATGCTATTAAGGGTGGAGCCTTTGGGAGGAGATTAGGTCATGAGGGTGGAGCCCTCATGGCTGGGGTTAGTGCCCTTATAAGAGAGATCTGTGAGAGAGTTCCCTTCCCCTTCCTCTATGTGAGATGGTGAGAAAATGGCCAACTATGAACCAGGAAGTCCTCACCCAACAATGAATTTGCCTGTGCCAAGATCTTGGACTTCCCAGCCTCCAGAAGTGTGAGAAATAATTTCTGTTGTTTGTAAGTCAGTCTGCAGTACTGTGTGTAGGCAACAACTGAAAGAGATTTTTGTGAGAGCCACCTTATCTGTTTCAACATATCATTCTGATCATGCCTCACAAGTATATTGAGGGCTGCAAGGTGATTTAATTCAAATAGCACAATACAGAATTTCATTTCCACTTCACATTTTTTGAATATGTTTTATTGAATGATAAATTAATGAGATTCTACTCCAATATTCAATATTTCTTGATGTTTGTCTCGCCAAAACATCTCCCTCCCAGTGGGACTGGAATGGTCTATAGACTTGCTTGCAAAGAGGCAGAAAATAAGCTAATAATGATAACACTTGAATTGCCATTTCCTTATTCCCCAAGGAGATCTTCTGCTTCTCTTTTCCTTTCAGCCAAAGTTCAAAAAAATGGGTCAAGAAGATTGAATCTAATCAATGTCATCTCAAGCTGGCCAAGGGAGTACCTTTCCATGGCATTGCTGCAGATGACACTGGGAAGCTGTTCAGTCCCATTAACTTTACAAGCCAATCTGCTCTAAGCATCTGGTTGTGAATATGCCAATAATGAAAAAGGCTAGAATATACCTCCCGGAATCATAGCCTTACACATTTTGGGTATTCAGTATGATCTTTCCTATATTTCTGATCATTTGCCAGCATTCTGAATTTTTAGGAACAGCCAGAGTGGAAGATAAATTAACAGAAACTAGAAGTCTGATCCTCTTATAATCTCAGTCTAGCACATTGGCACAATACCATCAATTTCTTTACTTACAACAGAGGTACCCAGTAACTAATGAGCTTGGCTATGTCAAATTTTGTACTGGAAACCTTAGATTTCCTGCACGTCCAGACCAGTCATCTCCTTGGGCTTCTTCATTACAAGATATGTCATCAGTACTTCCCCAAATCAACTTCACTCTCCCTTTTGCAAACTTATTTCATAACACTGAAAATTTTCACTTACAATGAAAGTGAAATCATGTTGAAATTTCAAAATCACTTTTAAATCCTATAATTTGATCACAGAAACTTATAATTAAAATATAAGTTTATATATATGCACCCCTATGTTCATTGCAGCATTATTTCCAATAGCTAAGATATGGAAACAACCTAAATGTCCGTGGATGGATGATGAACAGATAAAAAGAATGTATGTGTGTATACACATACATATATAATGGAATAGTATTCAGCCATAAAAAAGAAAGAAAAGATCCACCCATGTTGTTGTTAATGACAAGATTTCATTCTTTTCATGGCTGAATAATATTCCATTGTGAGTGAGTGTGTGTGTGTGTGTGTGTGTGTGTGTGTGTGTGTGTACCACATCTTCTTTATCCATTCATCTATTAATGGACACTGGGACTGCTTCCATAGTTTGGCTATTCTAACAAAAATGCTGCAATAGACATAGGGGTGCATATATCCCCCAAATAAGCTTTTTATATTCTTTGGGTAAATACTCAGTAGTGCAATTACTGGATCACAAGGGTAGTTCTATTTTTAATTTTTTGAGGAACCTCCATACTGTCTTCCACAATGACTGCACCAGTGAACTGTTAGATCACTATACTGTACACCTGAAACTAACATAGCACTGTATTTAAACTATGGTAGAATTACAATTTCAAATTATAGGACCTTACTTATACATGGAATTTTAAAAAAACTCTTAAGATACACAGAATGGATTGGTAGTTGCCAAAGGTGGAGGGTGGGTACATGGGTGAAAGTGGTGAAAGGGGTCAAAAGATACTAACTTCCAGTTACACAATAAATAAGCCATGGGGGTGTAAGGTACAGCATGGTAACTCTAGTTAACACTGTAGTGCATATGTCCAAGTTTTTAAGAGAATACAGCTTAAAAGTCCTCATCACACACTCACACACACACACACACACACACACACACACAATTTTGGAACTATGTATGATGATGGATGTAGTTAGAATTATTATAGTGATAATTTTGTAATATATACAAGTATCAAATCATTATGTTGTACCTGAAACTAATATAATGTTGTATATCAATTACATCTTGATTAAAATATAAAATAATAAAATAAAATAAAATAAAATAAAATAAAATAAAAATTCCTGATTCTTAACAATAGTATAGTGAGCCAGGACCAAAGACATGACCACAGAGGAAACTGAGATGAATTTTTCTGAGGCACGACATCTAAATCCTATACAAGTATTGTGTAATTAGTATCAAAGTAGCAACAGAAGTCTTTAAGCAGGTCAAGCTGCCTTACCCAAGTTATTCTTGGCAAATTTCATAATTCCTAAATTAAACGCAATACTGAAGTCAACATACATAAATCAGAAATGATATTTTTAGATAGGAAAATTACTCAAATAACCGTAATGCTCTTATTAGACTTTGACTTTGTACTTTCAGTGCCTCCAGTCACAATTTAGGAACTGTTTTCTACTAGTCAAAAGATTACTGTGTATCATGAAAATACAAGCAACACACAATCAAGAAACCACTCCCAGTGACATTATTCATCCAGGTTTTCCTTGAGTGAATACAGAATAATGAAGAGTATTCTCAAAACCAGAACCAAATATTCACCTCTTAAAAGGTGTAAATATGTTAATACTTCCTAACATTTTTTATGAAAAAGATCACTTTTAATAAAGAATAACCATAAAAAGAAATAAAATCATAAAGGGGAAATTTATTCATTGACATTAAAAGCTCAACTATATAGTTTGAATAGTAGATACAGCAGAAATGATGAATAGATTAATGAACAAGAAACTGAAACTAAAGACCAAATGGTATACAAAATTATAAAGAGGGCATTTTGGGGGGCCCAACTGTGCAGTCCAGTGATTGAAGAAAAATTTAGCAAGTGACAGTAAAGCACAAAAGTATCAATTCTTTAACTTCTGAGTACTAAAATTTTAATTACAGTATAATTGCAATATGCCAATATAGTCATATGTTATATAATACATTAACATATAATGCTAATAATAATTGATCATATTTCTTATTTTTTTTATATCCTGGAATTTTATATCCTTCTTTGCCAATGGTTATTTTTTGGCTTTGGCAATGAACTCAGACAAACAGAGATTTTACAGTCATTCAGCCTTTGCATGAATTATGACTTCATTGAACATTTTAAATCTTTTCTCATAATAAATAAATCTAGCATAATTTGACCCTGATCATGATATCCCATTTTTTATATTACTGTTGTCTATTATTTTAGTTCCATTTTGTTTCTGCATCTCAAAATAGTAATTACTAATGATATTGTTTTATGCATTCACTGTTTATTTAGATGTTCTGGTGTAATACTTCCTAACATTTAAAAAACGCTTTCAAATATATCAGATCATCAACTTCTTTCAATATATCTTTGAGAAAAATATTGTTTTATTCCCTGTAAAGATGAGATTCAAAAAGATTCAAACACGTAAGTGGCAGAAAAAATAGTCTCAAATCCAAATAATGTAACCCTGCTCTTTCTCCACTAGAAGCTTCCATCACTGAAGGATAGATGTAACTTTTATAAACTATGATGATGCTACTGGCTCAGCATTCTTGAAACACAAACTCTGAGTTGTTTTAGTTGATTTGGATGTACAGAAAACCTTTCACTATTCTGTTCAGATATCTTACCGTGCTCCCTTACACCCAAATATGCAAATAAGAAAAATGCAAATGCAATGCAAATAAGAAAAAAAGAAGAGGCTAATGAAACTGGCACCAGCTGTGGCAATATAATTTTTAAAAACCAACTGATTTTCATGAAAACTGAAACATTTATTGTTTTTTAAAAGATTTAATTATTTATTCTAGAGAGAAAGAGTGAGCAGGGAAAGGGGCAGCAGAGAGAATCCTGAAGCAGACTCCCCACAGAGCGAGGAGCCCTATTCAGGGCTCAATCCCAGGACACCAAAATCATGACCTGAGCCGAAATCAAGAGTCAGATGCTTAACAGCCTGAGCCACCCAGGCACCCAAAACTTGAAACATTTATAATGAAAGCATCTAAGTCTACACAACTGAGACAAAATGTTTGCAAACATTTGAAATATCCTGCTAATATTTTATAATTCCTTCCCCAGGTATGAAATCCTGAATATACAGAAAGCTTCTGCCCCAAAAAAGTGTATATCAAATTAAAATTAAAGATAGAAAGGATCCATATATAATTGCAAATCCAGAGTTCTTTCACTATACAGTGATATGTCTCATGAGTTCATTCAAATATTAAAGATTAGCTCTTAGCTAAGGATTTTGCAAAAACTATTAACTATATAAAAATATATGCAGCACCAACATTTTAATACTTAAAACTTGATAATCCTGCTCATTCAATCTTAATAGGACCTAAAACCATATTTAATGCTCACCATTTTAACTCCATCATTCTGTTGTTTTCATTGATGACAGAACACAAAAATAACAGGAAAGACATATATCATCAGTACTTTATCCCACAGTTTCTAGAGACACTTCTAAATATTATAGACTACTGCTAGTTCTATCTACTTATAGGTATATTGAAATAAGTGGAATTAACCACCAGGTTAAGAACAAAAAGCAATAGTTTCTATTTTTGGTAAGTCTTGAAGTACTTAATGTCTGCAAGTTTGAGTATCTTAGCATGAAAGATAATAGTGCTCAGAAAATAGAGGAAAAAAAGACAATATATTTTTCATATAGAAAAACTGACATTAGACCTCATTGGGGAATAATAAGAAAGTGAACATCATTCAATCATATGATAAGCACAAAGGCAATTTTTAAAAATTAGACATAATTCTTTAAAATTTCTAAACTTCTCACTGTTCATATTGCCAAATTTATTAAATCTTGGAATCATGCAATTGCCCTACATCCTGACCCTCTTTATATCCCTAGTAGTTAACCCAGTACTGGAAATATAGTGGTTAAAAATGCTGTCTTAATTCTACTGAGTTTTGTAATATATGGATAATATCGATTGCTACAACTAAACCTCTAAGGTATTGAAAGGAGTATTTTGGTCCAAACATAATACATTCCAAATGAACACTCTGCCATCCTCATAAAATTTTCCCAAGAAGGGGAAAATATCCATATGCTTTGTGATCAATTGGCTGAAAATATTGCTGTGTGCTTTGTCATAACAGGCTGTTCTGTTGTAGAGACTTATGAATACTGGCTCATGTCCAGTTTGTATAAGAGATTAACTTTATCAAAGTCTCTGAAGATAAAGGCTCAGACCAATTCATGTGACTGTGGTCACAATAGCATAGCCAATGTGAAAAACTTACAAAGGAACAAAGACTGCCTCATTCATGGTGAAAGACATATATGCATGACTACTGTAAGCTTCAGCAATGCAAGAAAAATTGGCAGAAATACTTGAATGTGGCCACCAAAACCAATTCCATTTTTTATGTAACAGCTACTGTGAACACTGATTAGATAAGGAAAAACTGTTGCCAGGACTTAGAGAAAAACATTTTCCATCAATTGATGATGAAACACTGCTAGAGCATAAAATATCCTTCTTTCTAAGCAGATCACTTGCAGTGAAACAGAATCTCTTGTGTCTTCCCATGAGCCATTTCTCTGGCATTTACCTTTCCCCTGGGGATTTTCCTATAGCAGGATCTTGGCCATTGGGTATCAAGACCACAGAGGAGGCAACAGAGCCAGATCTGGCAGAAGATGTTAGGGTGGTAACATTTATCTTAGCCTTACGTTTGGAAAAAGGTAGCTTGGCCATCTGCCAGACATATTCTTTTGGACTGTAGGAAAGGCCACTCAGCCATCAAAAGTAGAATTTTATACAGCAATGGAGAAGAGAGGAGTTGGAAAGAAGAATCACAAATCTATCTTTTTTGGAAGAATAAGAGGAAAGAAGTCATTGGTGGTCTTCCGCTCTGTTGATCAATAGTTAAGGCTCACCTTTTATATTTCTTGTCAATGATTCATAATTTGCAGTCTCAAAAATTAAAACTGAATGTATAAAGTCAACAATTCCTGTGGATGGGGGGAAGCCTATTTTCAAATGCTATGTATTAAAATGCAAAAAGCAAGATTTTAATTTTTTTCCTAAATTCTCCACATTAATGATTAAGAATTATGTCCTTTTATTATGATTTCTCCTTACTCATTTATTCTAATAGTTCATGATAGTGGAGCTCACCAATTAAAACAGCTCTTTATAAACTGTTTTACTTTCTGAAGAGAACCCTAAAAACTGTATTTCTCATGCCAGCCTACAAAAGATAGTTATATGTAAACTCTTTGGAAAGACCAAATGAGTATAATATCAAAAGATTTTCATTTTTTTAACTTTTACATTGCTTCCCTTTATCAAGTAAACCCCAAACATGCAAAAACACAATGAGTTTTAAATGGTGAGTCCCATTTGACACACATATGAATGCAAAGAGTTTGACTGTCTTATCTAATGAAAAGAATTTGAGTGCTGACAAACCTACAATCATGAATATTTGGTTCTATTTTAAGTGGATTCCCCTTTACTCTACCTTGTATTTTACTTTTGCAAATTAAATATCAACTCAGTGCCCTCCTTAAGCAGTAAATATCCAAGGTACTGGTAAAGTATGATGGATATCAAAAAGCTTATGATATTGTAATTCTTAATGCAACCCATATAACCACATGGTCAATACCATTTAGGTTTAGGATATAAATAGCTCTGTAAAAAATAATTTTACTTTAACCCTTAAAATAAACAAAACCCTTGAGAATTTTTGTGAAAATAATTTCAAGGAAAGAAAAAGCAATCTTATTCTCTTGTTTGGCTAATGCACAAGGGAAAGTGTCTAAAAAATCAACCATTAATGGGTGCTCACAAGTGCCTTTCCCTGAGTATGTGATTTTTCTGAATGATTTCAGTTCACTCTCACAGGAAGAAAGCTAATATTGATATCCTTACTTTACAGATGGGGAAACTGATACTTAAAGATATTAAATAACATACAAGCTATTAAAGATATTAAATCATAAAACTTAAAGTCACACAAGTGAACGCTGGATCCAGGATTCTAAGTCCTTTCACATTCTATTTTGCACAACTTCTTAAACTGATGGCTGAATTTCTTCTGTTTCATGACTTAGTGACTTAGCCATCTTGCCCCCTTTTGGCATTAATGTCTTCATACTTTAACACCCAGAGCATTTATCACTTTTATGAGGCTGAACACAGTTCATTTTTTAGTATAGATATCACATGCTTGTTTGGATACTCTTGGAGATTTTAAGTTTCTATCATGATCCATGCCTTTTTCACATGTTCATAACATGGCATTTTATACACAGTAAGTAGTCGGTAGTGAATGAATACTTGCTAGGAAGTTATCTTTTGTAAAACATCATAAAGATTTACTAATACCTTGATCATTATATTAGAGGTGACTCTTCAGATTAAGTAAGCAAATGTTGGATCCACAACTCACCATATGGTAAATATCATTTAAAAATTCATCATTAGCTTCTCCTTGCTCTATCATATTAAGACTTCTAAATCTGGTCTCATGGTTGTCCTGTTCTGCAGACTCTCACTACTTTTACAAGCATATTTATTTCCTAATTGCCATTTACCATGCTTGTACTCACAATCACCATCACCTTTGCAGAGAAAGGCTTCCTTCCATCTTTTATCATCTTTTGCTTCCATTCCTCACAACCCAGTATTAGGTTTTGTAGTTGCTTCTCACTTATAAGTGGGGCTTCCCCTCAAACAAAAGCAGATATCTCTCTTTTTTTGGTCCATATTTCCTGTGTAAATATGCCCAATTCTTCCATATGTCTACTTCTTGTCTAAACCTAATAATAAAATTTCTGGAAGAGAGGTGCTCTACTTTATATATGCCCTTAAAAATGACCTATACTCAGAGCACTCAGTAGAAGGCTATTGGTAAACCCTTAACAAATATTAATAAAAGTACAAAAGTAGAATATACTACAATGGTTAATTTCCATTGTTAGACAAATGAGCTCCAGTTGCCTGGGGTTTCAGGGTTTTGTCACTTTTTTGCCCATGTTCTGAGTGAGCCAGTCATTCTAAATGAGTTTTATTAACATACTACATGATCAGCAGATGTTCACTTACACTGAGTTGACAACAGACACATTCATGTCAAGGTTTATTTGAATAACCACCTTGTCCAACTGTATGCATTACCATTTGATCTGTAGGAGTTATTAGTTCACTTGCGTGACTCTCAGGATGCTGGAACGTGAAAGAAACCTGAGCTTTTATGAAAGTACTCCAGATGTTCGGCACCAAGGTTGAGGACTTAAAATTCAAACAGCACACTGAATAAGTATTAGACCTGTTAACGTTGCTTTCAGGGACACTTAAATACGTGTTCTTTTCCTTATGTGCCCCTACTACGTTAGATTTCTTTTCTCCAAATGGAAATATTTAATTGATATTTGCAAGATATCACTGCCATTAATTATGATCCTAAAACATATAATGATCATGACATTCGCACAAGGTGAACTAGATCAAAAAATTCTACCATTTATTGTTTACTCATATGAGCCAATAAAATAAGAGTGAATAGTTTACAATAAGTGGTTTCACACATATATGTATGCGTGTGTGTGTGTGTGTGTGTATTCCTCTATCAAAATACTGAGAATCAAGCTACCAAATCATTAGTTTTCTTTAAAGTGTATATAAAAACAAAATTATTACACTGTAATCAGAATTTAGGGTTTGTTTAAAGATTAACTTTTAAAATAATTTTTAATAATTTTTTAAGATTCATTCATTTACTTGAGAGAGAGAGAGAGCATGCAAGCAGGGGGGAGGGACAGAGAAAGAAGGAGAGGGAAAGAGGCAGACTTGCCACTGAGCTTGAAGTCCACGGTGGGGGTCGATCTCACAACCCTGAGATCATGACCTGCGCCAAAATCAAGTCAGATGCTTAAGCAACTGAGCCACCCATGCTCCCCTAAGGCTCGTGTAGACAAGAAAATTAGATTATGTCTATACCTAGACAAGGCTGGACATCACTGAACAGATTGTGAGTCGTGATCCAAGGGAAGGACCTGCCCTAGGCCACTTTCCATATTTAGAGGAAGCTGGGAGAGGACAAGGAACACCAGACTAGTTGATAACTTTCTTCTATAGTTAAGAAACCTTGTTGAAGAGAAGAACTTCATTTATAACCCAGCACAGTTATTACTTTAAAAAAAAAATGACAGACAGAGTTCAGTCCTGCTGATACATGTCATGGCTAGGGGCTTCTTAAGTTGGGGGTAGGAAGGGAATGGAGAGAACACAGAAGCCACCTAGTGCCTTGTCTTTCCTCACCCAGTAAAGAAGGTGCAGAAGGAATGGTGTGAAAAAGCAAAGTGGAAGGGCAAAGCTCTCTTTTGATACACTGTATGCATAAAGTTTGATCACTTAGTCAAGACTTTTCAGAGAAAAATTGCTTACTGTTTACCTCTACATGTTCACTCCACCAGGAGATACTGGTTACCTTCTCCCACAGGTGAGAATCAGGCCAGCCACAGGTATTATTTCCCATTCTGAAGAGCAAACTGACAAAGAGTAGTTCCACTCAGGAGCTGCTTCAAGTACTAGGGTCTTCCTGGTACATGGTAAAACTGTTTTCCTTGCTTGGACTTCTTCAATCCCTATGGATATTCTCACATAAATAACTATTGGCCAGACATTAGAATGATAATGGATGACTTGTATTATTACACAAGTAATAAATGCTCATTCTAAAAGAAAACTTTTAATATAGATAAGATCACCTGAAGTCTTAAGAGTAGACTCCCAGGGGCACCTGGGTGGCTCAGTTGGTTAAGATCCGCCTGTGGCTCAGGTCATGATCCTGGAGTCCCGGAATCAAGTCCCGCATCAGGCTCCCTGCTCAGTGGGGAGTCTGCTGCTTCTCCCTCACCCTCTCCCCCAGCTCATTCTCTCTTTCTCTTTCTCACTCTTGCAAATAAATAAACAAAATCTTAAAAAAAAAAAAAAGAATAGACTCCAAATGAGGACTGCTGGGGGTCCCTGTTGGTTGGCAGTGCTGCATAGCTGTCTGGGAGGTCACAAGCCACATGCAGGGCAGACATGCACACAACAGGTTTTCAGTGAGTTAGCTGATAGGCAACTCAGTCAAAGTAGAGTATGGTACACTGTTTTGGAGAAGTGAATATCAAACGTCCTTTTACATGCATGTGACACTGACTTAGACAATAGGTTAAAATCAGAGCTTCAAACATACACACAATGACAGCTATAGGCAATCTTACTGAGAATAAGAATGTACATTCACACATCCTTATAATGGTCAAGCAAGGATTTGCTCAGGGAACATAACAGATCTGGGTTAACAAAATATCTCAGAAGTGCTATTATTATGAACTGGATTACATCCCTCTACAATTCCTATGTTGACGTCCTCATCCTCATACGTCAGAATGTGACTAGATTTGGAGATAGGGTCTCTACAGAGATAATTAGGTTAAAATGAGATCATTAGAGTGGGCCCTAATCCAATCTGACTGATATTCCTCATTAAGAAGAGGAAATTTTGGACATAGATAGATACAGAAGGAAGACGATGTGAACACACAGGGAGAAGACAGCCATCTACAAGCCAAGGGAAGAAGCCTCAGAAGAAACCAATCCTGCCAACACTTTGACCTTGGACTTCTAGCCTCCAGAATTGTGAGAATGTAAACTTCTGTTGTGTAAGCCACCCAGTCTGTCATACTTTGTTATGGCAGCTCTACTAGATGAATACAGATACTATGACCCTAGTTTCTGGCATATATGAGGCCATAGATGCCCTCTATGCAGATGATGCAGAAGCTTTCTTGGGTCAAGCCAGTTCTCTCTGAGGTGCTAAATTCGTGTCTGAATCATCCATACCATTAAAGCCAAGAAACAAGGAGCTGGCCTTTACATAATGACTTTGAGCCAGTTGGTTGCTGGAGTCAGGGAGTTATGCCGCTGAAATCTGGGATTACAGCCAGTTTTCTGCCTATAGGCAGATGTGTTCTGTTAGAGTGCTGCATGGTTATGGTTCCGTCCTTGTTAATAGCTTTGTTACTTTTGTTTCACTGATGGCAGGAAAACAATAAAAGAAGGGTATCATTACAAGCTGGTAAAGGATTCATGAGGACTTGAACACTCCTGACCCCCATAATAGCAGAGGATGAAACAGGAGTGCTAGAAAATCTGCTCCACGGATTCAAACCAAAGTCCCAGTCCTGGCAGGGAGCTTCTGATCAGGACTGCAATGTTAAATCTGGCATAGTACATATGTTTATAAACTCCCTCCAACTGCGAGAGTTGGAGGAGCAAATAAGACAACCCATTGTAGAAAGAATCCACTGATTACCTAGGCAGATAGCCAGGAATATCACTGGTCTTACTAAGGGAGGCTTTCATAAGCAGCCTAAAGCAGTGTCAAAGGAACTAACAAGGTCAAGCAGATTCCATCCAGGAAAGGACCCCATCTCTAGCAAGGGAAGAAAGATTCAGGAAAGTGACAGGAATTCAGAAAGCAAGCCTTAGGGATCTTCTCGTTTCCTGTGCCACAGGCTTCCTGGTTTGCTTCCAGGAGATCAAGAACTTAAGCAAATAGCACACGAAGAAGACAGAAAGACCAGAGAGGATGTCAGGGCACTGATCAGTTGTAAGTCACTCATAGTGGTACTAGTCAAGCCAGGGTCCATAACTGCAAATTTTATGCTTAGCTGGTCATAGGATTCTTAACACTGACAAGGAGAACACACAGAATAGCTAGCACAGGCACCTCATGTAAAGCCTGCGCATGAAACGCATAAGTTCATATAAGCCTGTTCTATGGCTGAGGAAAGTGGTTACTGCTCATTAGGGCTGGAGGTAATACCAGAAGCACAGCCACTCAAGTAAATAAAGTGTCCAGTAAGCGCCATCAGCATAGATTACGTGAGTATGCTTTGGAGACACGCCCCCTTGTGGAAACTTTGGGGAATGACATAGACAGCTGTCTTTCTACCCACAGGCCCCACCCCCCCAAGAGCACTATGGCCTTCACTTTGTGATGGCAAAGTAATCACCCCTGCCTCATAAGCTGAACAAGTATGGTTACCAGGCCAGAGAGTCTAGAAAATTAAGGCTATTATCCCAGTTAGTGTTGGCCCTGGAGGAATCCATTATACATGGCCCCATTTAAAGCAAAATAATCATGGCTGTACCACATTAATCATTTCTCTCTCATAGCTTGCTGGGCAGTAATCTTCAGTGGGTTAATATGCTTAAAGAAAAAAAAATGTGCTTACTTTTTGGTTTCCAAGATAAAGGTAACAGCTGGTTACTTTCCTCTAACAAAATTGACACTTAAACAGTGAAAAGATCCCCCGAGACTTTTCAAGTTGGAGCATTTTTCATTATTTATTCTCTGCACCCTAGACCAAAGGGGAAAGAAGTTGAGTTTCCTAGCACTGGAGAGCACAAGGGTTATATTTCTCAAGCCTCCAGGCAGTATGGTACATGTTAATCATGTCCTGATATGAAATTAATTGTTCCACATTATCCCAGTCAAGGGAGGAAAAACAATTATGTCCATGGATTACAGCAGATATAATGACACATACTGCAGAATGGAATATACGCCCTATTAGATCAGGCCATATCAAATGAAAAAGCTGGCTAGTCATCAGCCTTATCATGTAGGTAACCCTTAGATAGACTAGATCACTTCAGCATAAATAATTCTCCAAATGTCTCAAGTTCTGTCACCAAAATACCAATGACATCAGCAAAAATGGCAAAGTAAGGACATCTGAGAATGAGCTCCTCCATAACAGAATTTTTTTAAATGACAGAATTTTAATTTTCAGAACTCCAAAAATTAACTAAAGGTTTGCGCTGGCCCAGGCAACATTTATTCAGGAAAAGCAGCTGAACCTCAGTAAAAACAGCAGTTTTTGTGGCATTTTTTACTTGCCCTATTTTCATTCCCTGCTCTCCAGCTTTGTGGCAGTCTCAAAAAATTATAGCCCACAGTCCTGTTGCAGACGGACAGCCATTAGATGTAGCAGACTAGGACTGGACCACTTTCATAGCCTCATTCCCAAAGAACTATTATGATTTGAGGTGCTGGTAGCTCCCTGGAAGACCCCACTTACAAGGCTGTCTGTATTTGACCTACTTAGATGCTCCCCCAGAGGGAAAATTCGTCACCTAGAAGGCATTTGTCAACAGCAATTAAAGGCAACTGTTCTAACCTCCCATTGTTTGATGTAATAGAGGATCATTGTTTGTGCAAACAAAAGACTAACCAAAAAGATTAAAAGGAAAAGCTGAGAAATGAGATGTCCATAAGCTTTTTGAAAAGTTATGACACATTCTGGGAATCTAGAAGACCGCACACATGAACACTCAAACAGAACAGACCTGAGAGAACCTAAGCTCTCACTTCTAGCTGATTTTGAAGCTCTACATAAGGATGAAGTGAAGGCAAGGACAGAATTGTTAACTGCTTCACTGAGTGTGAAAAACATGCCTGGACATAAACACAAGCTCCCCTGGCAAAAACAGATCTATTGGTTTCTGGTATTTAAGCAAATATATGTCCAATCCTTAGTTAAGCCTACACTAAGGGAAGAGAGTAGAGATTTCAGTGATTACATACGAAAGAATACTGACTTCACAGAATTACTTCAAAAGTCACTAAATGATAAAACAACTAAAATGAGCAGCAACAACAAATGTTGGAAAGGGGGAGAACCTGATTTCTAGAGTTGCCACACTATTTTATTTAAAATACCCAGTTATTAACAACAAAAACAAAAATACATGACATGCAAAGAAACTGCAAATATTATCAAACAGAAACAGTTCTTAAGGATGCCCAGGTGTTAGACTTACTGCACAAAGACCTTAAATCAGCTATTTTTTTATAGAGAGGGGAGGGGGAGAGGGAGAGAGAGAATCTTCAGCAAGATGCACGCCCAACATGGAGCCTGATGGGAGGCTCAACCTCACAACCCTGAGATCATGACCTGGACCAAAATCAACAGTCAGACCTTAACCAAATGAGCCACCCAGGCACCTGTAAAAAGATGAAAGTTCTAAAAGAACAAGCTAAACTTCCACCTTAGCAACCCCCCCCCAAAAAAAGGGCAAATAAAACCGAAAATATACAGAAGGAAGGAACTAATTTAGAAAATAGCACAGAAATCAACTAAATTGAAAAAATTTTAAAGTAGAGCAAATTTCTGAAATATAAAGTTGGTGCTTTGAAAGATCAACAGTAGACAAACTTGAGCTACATTGACCAAGAAATAAAAAGCAAGAAGAGTCGAATTACTGAAGCTAGAAATGAAAGAAGGACATTACTACTGACTTAAAAAATTAAAAATTTACATAGGAATACTAGGTAACCTAGATGTAATAGGTACATTCCTATAAAGACACAAACCACCAAAACAGATTCAAGAAGAAATAAAAATAACCATAACAAGTAAAAATATTGAATCAGAAAACAAAAAACTTCCTGCAATGAAGAGCGTAGGACCAAATACATTCTCTGGTGAATTCTACTAAGTGTTTAAAGAAGAATTAATGCCAATCATTCCCAAAATCTTCCAAAAGAGGGCAGCTGGACCACTGGGGGCTCCTCAGACATTATCCCATTTGGAATGTGAATGTGGGAGCTAAGTGGACACAGGACTCTACCTGGGAAACCTGTTTCCTCAAAGTCAGTGAGGAACTAGCATCTAGGCACCCACATGGGTATTTATATCTGAACCAGACAGAAAGACACTTGAATCAGGCACTATGTTGAGAAATGTATTTATTTGTTTAAATATTTATCCATAAGAAAATAGAATAGCAGGAAACATTTCATAATACATTCTATGAAGACAATAATACCCTAACACCAAAACCAGATAAAGATCTCACAAGAAACCTATAGACTAATACCCCTAATGCATATGGATATAAAAATCCTCAAAACATAGAAAACCCAAATCAATAGATCTAAAAAAGATTATATACTAAGACCAAATAGAATTTACCCCAGTCATGCAAGGTTGGTTGAACATGCAAAAATTAATTAATGCACTGTATTATAATAATTGAATAAAAGACAAAAATCACACAGGTATCTCAAAAGATGCTGAAAAAGCATTTAAAAAAATCTGTCATCCTTTCATGATAAATACACTTAACAAACTAGGAATAGAAGGCAAATTCCTCTACCTAAAAAAGGTCATTTATGAAAAACCCACAGCTAACATCATCTTTATCTAGCCTGAAGGTGTTCCCCTGAAAATCAGGAACAAGACAGGATGTCCATTGTCACCATTGCCTTTCAACATTATACTCAAGGTTCTAGCCAGAATGGATTAGAAATGATAAAGTAAAACTATCTTTATTTGTAGATGACATAGTCTTAAACATAGAAAATCCTAAGGTATACTCTCACACAAAACAACTATTTGAGCTAATAAACAAGGTCAGTGAGGTTGCAGGATATAAAATTAATATGCGTAAATAAGTTTCATTTCAATGTACATGCAACGAATAATCTGAAAGTGAATTTTAAATATTTGAAATATTTAAAAAATAATTTCATTTACAGTAACATTGAATGGAAAAAACACTCAGGAAAATTTAATAAAATATTCAAGATGTGTATACTGAAAACTTTCAATTACATTGTTGAAAGAAATTTTAAAAGACCTAAATAAGTCAAAAGAGATCTCTTGTTCATAGATTGGAAGGCCTAATGCCTGCTATAATGGCTATACTCCCCCAAATTGATGTACAAATTAAGTACAATTCCTATAAAAATCTCACTATCTTTTTTGAAGAAATAGATAAGTCAATCCTAAAATTCATATGCAAATGCAAGAGAGCCAAACTAGTGAAATAAAAATGGAAAAAAGGACAGAGTTGGAGGACTCACACCAATTTCAAACATACTGAAAGATTAAATAAAGACAGTGTAATACTGGTATAAGAATAGATCTATAGATTGATGAAATAAAATTGAGAGTCTAGACATAAACCCATACATCTATAGTCAGCTGACTCCTGACAAAGACACCAATACATTTCAATGTGGAAATGGTAGTCTTTTCAACAATTGTGCTGGGGTAACTGTATATCCACTTAGAAAAGAATAAATTTGGACCCCTAATGTACATCATATGAAAAATTAACTCCAAATTAAGACATAAATTTAAAGGTTAAACAGTAAAATTCATAGAAGAAAACATAAGTATAAATCTTTGTGACCTTAGTTAGGCAATGGTTTCTTAGCTATAACACCTAAAAATCACAAACAACTAAAGAAAAAATAGATAAATTAAACTTTATTAAATTAAAAATTTTTGTGCCTCAAAGAACACTATCAAGGGAGTGAAAAGATAATACACAGAGTAGAAGAAAATATCTACAAATCATATATCTGATAAGGGTCTAATATTCAGAATACAAAATGAAATCTTACAACTCAGCAATAAAAGGTCAACTCGAATACAAATGAACAGAGGCTTGAAAAGACATTTCTTCATAGATTTTATACAAATGGCCATGGTCAGATGCTCAACATCATTAGTCACTAGGTAAATTAAAATCAAAACCACAAGACATCTTTCATTCTTACTAGGATGGCTTTAATAAAAACCTGGAAATAGCAAGTGTTAATGAGGATATGGAGAAATTGGGACCCAGAGACATTGGAGATAGAAACATAAAATAGGTCAGCAGCTTTGGAAAACAGTTTGACAATTCCTCAAAAAGTTAAAAATAACAGTACCATCTAACCCAGCAATTCCACACCTAGATAGATATCCAAGGGACATTAATATTTGTTCACACAAAAACTTGTAAGCAAATGTCCACAGCAGAATGACTCATAATGGTCAAATGTGGAAACAACCCCAAAGTCTATCAACAGATGAACAGATTAATAACATATGCTATGTCTACAGAATGGAATATTATTCAGTCATTAAAAGGAAGGATATATCAGTATAGTACCTTGAAAACCCATTGCTAAGTGAAAGAAACCGGGTGCTAAGCGTCACATATTGTATGTTGCCATTTATATTAAATGTTAGGATAGGAACATCCATAGAGACACAAAGCAGATTAATGGTTCCCAAAAGCCAGAGGAAGGTAGAGATGGGGAATAGAAGTGGATATGGGGTTCCTTTTTGAGGGCAATGACAATATTCTAAAATTAGATAGTGGTAATGGCTGCACAACTTTTTGGAAATATTATAAACCACAGACTGGCACCTTTAAAAGGGTGAATTTTATGATATGTTAATTATATATCAATTTTTTAAAATCTGTGGGGGATGGAAGTTTTAAGACAAAAATGAAAAATTACAGAAAACTTATAGTTAAACATGCATGTTTATTTCTACCCTCTACTCAAACTGCAAAAAATATATATATTTTTTAAAAATTTTAGTTATAAACTCAATGGATGAATTGCATGGTATGTGAATTATATCTTTACAAAGCTCGTTTTAAAATGTATAAACACATCAGGATTCCTGGATGATTCAGTCAGTAGAGCATGAGGCTCTTAATCTCAGTGTAGTGAGTTCAAGCCCCATGTTGGGTGTAGAGATTACTTAAAAATAAAATCTTTTTTTAAAAAAAGCATAAATACATGAAAATAATGAGAACAGCAAAGATATCAATGGATGACCTTTGGCAAAAAATTTTTGGAAGTTGGGTATCTGGCAAAAGACTGGCAACTGAGTTAACGGAATAAAAAGAGTCTAAGGGCGTGCTAAAGGAGCTATAAAGAGAAGCATGCTAATTCATACCCTAAGACCTAGGTAAGGATAAAGAATAGGAACATCCAATTACCCCAGCAGGCATAGGTGAACTGTGGCATTGAAAACAGGATAATTTGTTGGATGTCTGTATAAAGAACCAGTTAGAGTTCCAAGTTTCTTTTCATACCCCAGCAAAGACCAGCATTTATTCTTTGAAGAACGTGAAACAAGAGACTGTAGCCGTAAGTCAGTGCAGAGAGCATGCATGAGGCACCATGCCAAAAACGGGGAGATAGAGAGGCATTCCATACAATGTTGGTGACAACCTCTTCCACAACCCTAACTCCTTCATTAGCTCCCAGATTGCTGGAATGTTTGCTAACTATCTTTAGGTGAAAGGTTAGAGATCTTCCCTTGGAAAACCCTCTAGAATAGGAAAGAATACTTACTGTTACTTATATTTAGGTATCCCACTGTGATGGTTGGTTTTTTGTGTCAACTTGGCTGGGCCACAGTGCCCAGATATTTGATCAAACATTATTCTAGATGTTTCTGTGAAGGTAGTCTGAATGAAACTAACATTTAAATTGGTGGACTTTGAATAAAGCAGATTTTCCTCCATAATGTGGGTGTGCCTCGTGCAATCGGTTCAGGCTTAAATAGAACAAAATACTGGCCTCCCCTGAACAAGAGGGAATTGTGCCAGAGGAAGACCTTTAGACTTGAACGGCAGCGTCGGCTCTTCCCTGGGTCTCCAGCCTGCCAGCTCCGCCTGAAGATTTGGGGCTTGTCAGCCTCCATAATCTCAGGAGCCAATTCTTTAACACCTCTCTGTCTCTGTCTCTGTCTCTCTCTCTCTCTTTCTCACACACACACACGCACACACACACACACACCCCTATTGATTCTATTTCTCTGGGGTACACTGGTTAAGACACCTGCAAAGAAAGAAAAGCCCTGATCACCACCACCTATTTATGACAATGAAGTCCATCAGTTGACAAGTCCCATATATGGACATAAACTTTCAATCTTGATAATGCTTTAAGCCAAGAAAACAAACATTTGAAGAAAACCTGTGAGATCAAATCAAATAGATCAAAGAAGATTTCAGAAGAGAAAATGACAGTGCAGGAAGAGGAAAAGTTTTAAAAATTAGAATTAATATCCTCATAGCATTGAGAGAAGATAATTTTTCCATTACAGAAGAAGAAAAATAATAAAGAGGAATAGATAACAAGAAAAATTTCTTAAATTAAAAATATGAAAATTAGAATTTTAAAATTCAGTAAGGAATATGAAGCTATTATTGAGAAAATCTTCCAAAAATACATCAAAAAGAAAGATGGGAAATAAAAGATCAAATGAGATGATAGAAGAAACAGATGTTCAGACATGACAGTTCTCAAAAATTAACCTCATGGGCAGCACACTCATTCTCATGACAGCAATAAAAAATTAACTCTACTAAAATGAACAGTAGACCAAGATAACATAAAATCCAGGAAAGAGGGGATCCAATGCGGAATTCGCACAAAGGGACTTAACAAGCTGTGACTGACAGGCAGAGTCAGGGAAGAGATGTGTCCTTAGACTAGAAAATAATCAGTCCAGATAAGAACAGGAGAACAGAGTCCTCCCAGAAGGGGACTGTAGCCAAATTTCTT
Organism: Ursus arctos; assembly: GCF_023065955.2. Taxonomy (NCBI): domain Eukaryota; kingdom Metazoa; phylum Chordata; class Mammalia; order Carnivora; family Ursidae; genus Ursus; species Ursus arctos. Next base: position 80,369,325 of record NW_026623089.1, on the reverse strand, counting down.
TCAACGAAATCAATAGATTATTTTATCAGAAGTGTATTAGAGTTCCATAAGAGAATTTTTGGGAATTAATGACAAGTTTATAGAAAACTTAGCACATACCAACACAAGCAGTATAGGGGCATCTGGCTGGCTCAGTTGGTAGAGCATGCAACTCTTGATCTCAGGGTCATGAATTCAAGCCCCATGTTGGGCATGGAACCTACTTTTTAAAAATAAGTAAATACTAAATTTAAAAAATTAAAATGAGCAGTGTAGAAGATAAGGATATATAATAATAATAAATTATTATTGTGCAGATAAATAAAATAAATAACCCAATGTAACTCTATAGATAAATGATAGGAAGAGTTATTTACAGAATTATACATTGCAAATGGCTAATGCACATAAAAGACCTCAACAGGAATTTTTTTAAAAATTGAAATTAGAGAAATTAGAAGTAAAGCAAGAGTAAGACATCATTTCATACCCATCAAATGGGTGAAAGTCTGACAATATCAAGTGTTATACAAGATACTGACCAAGGGGAATAGGTACATGTTGACTGTAAGAGTATAAATTTTCCAACCACTTTGAAGAGCAATTAGGGAACATGTCTTAAATTTTCAACTGTGCATAGTCTTTAACTCAGGATTTAAATACTAAAGAAACTCAACATGGTTACACATCCTAACTCAGGATTTAATACTAAGGAAACTCACACAGTTACACATCGACATATGAACAAAATATTTACTGCAGCCGTAACATTATGGTGCATTTTTCTGGGTACACACAAATTTTTTTCAAAGTGTAAAGTCAGATGTGGCATGATAAGTACTAAATTCAGGATCCAGGTTATTTGGGAAGAGAGGAGAGAGAATGAAATTGTGCTAAGGACGGGTATTATCAACTGAATCTATGAATGCTCTGAAACATGAGTAGCCATATAGTTAATTTTTTTTAATTGGGTAACTACGTGATTGTTTATGATAGTCTCCTCTATACTTCTAGGTATGCTAGAATTATGTTTTAATTTTTAAAAAAGGGAAGTAGATAGTGATGAAGAAATTGATAACTGTGTTAAGCCAACCTGAAGAGTGTGGAGATGGGAGGAAGGAGTGGGGTGAGGCTGAAGGGCAAGAGTGAACTCGTAAAATGTAACCCAGATCAGTGAGGACACAGGTGGACAGGTCAGACCAACAGGAAGAGCACAATGCAGAAAGCAATAGGAAATGGCTCCCAGGTCCCAAATGGTTGGAACGAGCCTTATTAGAACCCACCCTGGTTTCCTCCCAACAATGCCCGTGGTGACTGGAGAATCTGGGGACTGAGTTCTTCCCTGGCTTTGCCCATCAGTAGGGAGTTTGGTACAGAAGTCAGCATTTCCCCCTCTTCACAGTTTCCTCACCTGTGAAAGACTAGGTGAGCTCTTAGGTAGTCCTGTCATATTTGCACAAAGGTATCTGTGGCTTCCACCTTTGGAATGCATAGGGTTACTCTTGACTTCTGATGGTAATGTTTCATTCTTAAAACTAAAATAGCACAGTATCTCCTCCCCACCCAATCTCTTATAGCATTTGTACCTTTCCTGTAACTTCAGATCAGCATTTTCTTGCTGATCCAGCATTTCTGGTTCTCTTAAAAGATCTTGGTCTCATTTTCAAACACTTCCTCTAATTCTTAGTTTTTTTCACACCAGACAAAATCCATTTTTCCTACCTTTTTGTTAAATGTTTGTTTTGGTGCATTTCATTCAGTAACAAGAGAACAATTTCCAGGGATGTCTTGAAAACAAATGTAAGAGATGGAGTCAAAATATGATACAACTAATAATCACAGATGAGATGGATTTCCACGCTCTAATCCACATGAAAAAGACAATCCATACGCAATTATGTTATATTTATATCAGGTATTTCCCGTCTCAAAGGCAAAATAAAAATCAGGAAAATAAGTGCCCTGGTAATTTGTTTGATTCAAAAGAAACATAAAATCATTAAAACACCAACTAACTTCAACAGCAGCAAAAGAAATATCTTTTTCAACTGAAGTGTTGCTCAAGAACAGACCATTTGACTTGGGTAACGTGACAGAAAATCTCAACAGAATTTGTCCTAGTCGAAGATTCATTGCAATAACAGCTTTAAGTTAAGTATTTACCAAATCAACTGTATGATTTCAGTAGTTCTCCTTTAGTATCATATTGATTTAGCTGTGTTAAATACTAACATGTATATAAGTCAAGATTTTCTTAGAGTTTAGCTCAGAATTTTTGCATCTTCAGTGTTGCACACTTTGGAAATTGAGAGCAAAGAAGCAAGTAAAAAATGAGGACCTGGAAACTAGTAAGGCACTTTCTTTGAGAGAATGAATGAGGTCTTTGAATAAAGTCTAAACCCCAGCGAAATAAATAGAAATAAGCAAAAACTACAAAATGCTGCAGAAACACATTATTTTTACATTCTTTTGCTTTGGTGATGGCGAGGAAAGGATATGAGTTTAAAATATAATTACGATCCTTCAGACTGTATAATGCCAGTGAGATCATTTCCATCTTCCTCCTCTGTCTCTTTAAACATCTGTCCATTAGCAACATTAAGCACCTCACTGTAAAAACTGTGAATCATTAGGTAGATGAAGCACAAGTATAATCTGGATGCAAAATGAGCAAAGCAATGAATCACCAAGTGAAAAAAAAAAAGTGGAAAGACTCCTTATTGCTGAATCTCGTATCAACTCAGCCTCCAGAGATACTGACCCTTAAGCAACTCTTTTTTTTTTTAAGATTTTATTTATTTATTTATTTGACAGAGATAGAGACAGCCAGCGAGAGAGGGAACACAGGCAGGGGGAGTGGGAGAGGAAGAAGCAGGCTCATAGCGGAGGAGCCTGATGTGGGGCTCGATCCCATAACACCGGGATCACGCCCTGAGCCGAAGGCAGATGCTTAACCGCTGTGCCACCCAGGTGCCCCCCTTTAAGCAACTCTTAGCAGGAAGTCAGAAAGATAGACAGTGTGGTCATCCAGAACATTCAGAACTTAGCAGCCAGTTAGGTGGCCTAATACCAGCCCTGGTTAGATTCTAGGAGGTCTTAACCCGTAGATGAAACAGAGGAACAGAGGTCTCTGGGTAGTAAAGGATTGTGAGGAAAAGTTATCATTTGTTTCAGAAGAAAACCCATCGAGGGCCTGGTAAAACAAAAAGAAGGTTGAAAAAGATCAGGATGAACCAGATTATCTCCAGCTGTACTGCCCAACTAATAACCACTAGCTAGAGGTGAGTTTAAATATTTTAAAAATAAAATTAAAGATGGAGTTCCTCAGTAGTGCTCACCACACGTACCCAGTGGCAGACATACTGTACAACACAGATCTAGAACATTCCCATCATCTGGGCAAAACTAAGCCAGGGTCTTGCTCCTCAAAGTGTGGTCCATGACTCAGCAGCATCAACATTACCTGGAAGTTTTTAGAAATGGAGAAACTTCATGTGACCTCTGTACCCATTAAAGTCTGAGGAGTACTGCTTTACAGCTCATTCCAGGAACCTTGCCTCTGAAGGATAATGGAATACAAGTCAGAAGGCTGAGGCAGAATAGCTCAGTGGACTATACAAGAACTATCTGCTGAGCTGACTACTGTTCTGCCTACTTGGTCAGGAGTGGCTCGGGAACAAACACGCAAGCAAACAAGTAACAATAACAAATAACAATAGCACTTACTATTTGCTGGGCAATTAGGCTTTTTCTAAATTATTCACAGAAGTGCCCTTTAAACACTTTTACCGATGATATAATTTATCCTCAACAAGTATGAAAACCATGGCCACGATCATACAGTTAATAAATGGTAGAGCCAAGTTTGAAGAAAAGAGGAAAAAAGGTTTTTAATCAACACAACACTGGGAGGCATGTGCTGTTATTTTTGCTTTCAAGTACTAGAATTTCTAACCATAATGAGTACTGTAGCAGAGATTAAATAAATCTTATTTGAGAATATGAATAAGAAAGATTTTGTGCCTGGGCTCATGAGTAGTGAAAAGAAATATTTATAATTTCCTTAAAAGCTTTTAGTCTTCTGAAGAGGTTCTAATCTACATTAGCAGAGGTTCCGTCCTTGAAGTGACATTCAGTTTTATCTTCTGTGCATTTAGAAATCTGAATTTCAGTTTCGCTCAGCCTTACTTAATGGAAGGCCACTTCTCTACTTGCCTTATTAACTTAAACTCATACTGTTGTTGCCCCAGAATTAAACGCCACCATGATCTCACATTAGCTATGAGAGCCAACTGCAAAATTCTTAGTAATACAGGGAATATGGAATGTTCTACTGGGGAGCATGGAATTTTGGTGGTGTTACCAAACAATCATATCAAGACAACAGTTAAGAAAACATGGTTTTTACAATTTTTACACTGATCACCACAATGAAGCTGCTTGTCCCTTCGGTTTATTCCTAAAGGTTACCTTTACACAGGTTAAAGTATATGCCCTCTTTAAATCATCACCAGAACTCAAAAGAAGCAAACAAAGCTGATGTTTTGCAAGTGCAATTTTCATTTTCAAGTGGGCAATGCAAACAACTATTCTCTCAGTGGAAATGTTAAAGAAAATAAAAGCCTATGGAGTAAAAAGAAAATTTAATGAAGATTAGCCATGAAATTCTCGTGAAGTATAAAATAATTCCATTCATATAGTTCTGTACTCTCCACTATGTATTTATTCATGAATTTGACCCATCAAACTTTTTGAATACATATTTCATATATTCTAAGTTGTTTGATGTATTTATAACATATTACAAATATCTATTTAATATTTTAAATGTAAATGTATGATTTTTTTAACAACAAAATGGTTTGCTGAGGGATGGTAGCACACAATATTTTCACATGTGTGGTGGAAATTAAATTTCAGAAACCATCATTTGTCCCTAGAAGGCAATCAAGTTTGCTGATAAGTTTGGAGAGGTCACTGGAGGAGTTAAGAATTTTTAGCCTAAAGAACAGAAGTTTAAATAATTAGTGGAGTTTCCTGTGGAAAAATCCATGTAGCATCAGAATGCAGATCTGGGGTCATTAAATGATTATGCAATCCTGGAGACAAAAACCTAAGGCAATTGCTAACAATATGCTTTTTTAAAAAAAATTCATCTCAGGGTCACCTGGGTGGCTCAGTTGGTTAAGTGTCTGCCTTGGGCTCAGGTCATGATCTCAGGGTCCGGGGATCGAGCCTCCAGCTCTCTGCTAAGTGGGGAGTCTGCTTCTCCCTCTCCTTCTGCTGCTCCCCCCTGCTTGTGCTCTCTCTCAAATAAATAAATAAAATCTTTTTAAAAAAATTTCATCTCAATAAAAGCAAGATGTTGGATTGTAGGTCACCTTCTAACCTCTTGGGGGAGCTCATTTCATTTCATCCTCCAGGAGAAACGGATCAAGGAAAAGTTGGAAATTCTGAAAGACCTGTAATCAGTGCACCAGTGGGTGGAGTTTTAGGGGTGATATCAAAAAAGGTCTGAATGTTCTTCCTCCTTGTGTTTTTTGTTCCTTTCCTCTTCTGCTCTAGTTACGATAAGGTAGCCTGCAGATTACTTCTGCCAGCAGGTGTTCTTAACACTTGGAAGGTAAACCAATGGTCACAATACAAAAGCCCAATGTACTGGAAATTAGTTTAGGCAAGCTTTGCTCTTGGCGTAAAGAAAAAGATGTTTATAGCCATTGTGGTTGTCACGGAAGCTGGCATGGAGGGAGTTTCCCTGGCCAACATGTATTTGGGCCTTAAGATGAAGGCAAAGAATAGCCATCTGAGCTTTTTCTAAATTGCCCAGCAATTTAAAATATTGGCAAGTAATCTTGTCAATATTTAAAAAATAATGAAGAATTAGAATACTTTTTCTTTTATATTAGCTCCTTATAACGTCTCAGTTAACTTCTTATGAAGGTACAATGTAGATATTCAATAAATACCAAAAATAAATTTCATAACTTACCTTCAGCAACATATTTAGCAAGCCAGCACAATTATGAGCATTAGCTTCATTGCATTGTTTCATATATTTATGGCAGTTACAAATATAAAGTCATCATCATATTGTTTGTTCTTCCTACTTATAAATTATATTATCATTTCAATGAATTTGCCTTGGCAACATGTAGACATTTAAATGTATTTGTTTCTAAAATAATCACCTGAAATTACTAATTGCTGATTACTTCTCCAAAGAGTTGATTAATTCATTTATTAAGTCATCATATGGTTCATTAAACCAAAGCTTTGACAGAGATTTAAATAAAGTAACTATGTGTAAAAAATTTCTTAAACATTGCAACCATTTTCTCAGTTGTCTTTCATCTGTATGTCTGACAAAGTTGAGTCGGTTGTACTTTGATATGCAAAAAGCTCCTTGTTTTAACTGCAAACCACCCACTAGAACACTTCTAAATTCTCATTAGGTAATTTGAGAGTGAAAAAAAGACGGTGATAGAGTGGCAAGTGTAAGAAAATAAGACACATTTACAATAAGGTAGAACAATAACAGAACTTACTATTACATGCTTACTATGTACCAGACGTGTACATTTCACGGGCAATATTAATTCTTGTCAAGGAGGTAGAGGAATAAACTGCTGTTAGATATCACCGTCTTCCAATGAGGCAAACTCAGATCACTAACATATGATAGTTTTGGATTCAGAGCCAAGTCTCTCAACACCAAAGCCCATACTCTCAAAAGAAACCCCACACTATTCTCCTGCAACCAGTATTGTGGTTAAGGATATGATTAACAAATACGGACATTTTCAAGATGGACAAATAAATGGGGCAAAATCTATGTAAATATAACCTGGCTACTGCAGAAGATATTACAAACTACACACTGAAGGTGTTAATAAAAGTTAGAGTTTTATGTTTTTGGAAAAGGTTAATTGGATTTCTACTCCCAATTAGGATGCAGGAGTACATGAAAGAATTTCACTCCCATGGTAGCAGCAAGATGAAAATAGATATGCTAACATGCATAATTTTTATAAAGCTATTGAAGAGCACTGAACACAAAGATGTCTTAATGAACCAAATTCCAGATAGAGATGAGCCCCTCATACGTTATCAAAGTGCTACTTCCACACCTGGGATCAAGGGCCTAGTATGGGAATAGGTAAGTGGACAAGCAGGCCTGTCAAAGACAGAGCCTTGCAGAGATACTGTAAAATCAGCCAATGACAGATGGAACATACAAAATCAGTAACAGAAAAATTAAATATCTTGACCCATCAATCCTCTTCTTTCCCTTTGCAGAATATTGCTGAGTAAAGACAATGAGGTAAGAAAGAAAAGCAGAGAGTCTTCATGCAGCCTTGAATAGCTATATAGTCTTCACATTCTAGGAATCAGCTAGGGTAGAATCCAACAGTGAACCAAAACTACCTAAATCTGCCATCTGAATCACTCCAGCTCAACCCTAGACAAGATCAAAGAGATTAGCAGAAGAGCAGAGAGAAGGTCTTAACCCAGTTTGAAACCACAGGTAAATGTAATCAATTTACGGTAACAGGCTCACAAACTCAACTAAACTCTTCATGGAATCTGAAATATCATTCCTTTATACTACTTGCCCCCAGGAGAGAAATACAATTTGAACTACCTAGGGAAAAACAACAACAACAACAACAAAATATTACAGTTCTAATCTCCACTCTATTTAATGTAAATGCCCAGCTTTAAATCTTTTTAAAAGATATACAGAAAACAGAGAATGTTACCATAATTATGAGAAAATATAGTCAAAACAGGCAGAACAACTGGGGACCCAGATACTGGAATCAGCAGGAAGAAGTTTAAAAGGACTATGATTGAAATGTTAAAGAATTACAGAAAGCAAGCAAACAAAAACACAAAACAACCAAACCAGGATAGATTCGGAGATGAAATGGAGAATTACAGAATAGCTAAGGAAACTATATAAATGAACCAAAGACTCTAAAACTTAAATAAACAATATCTTAAATGTAAAATATATTTAAGATAAGAAATTTAAAGTAGAGTAAATTAATTTCCCTCCTCCTAACCTAGGTGATAATTTTGGACATAGCTCACACACAACAGGCAGGGTTATGAACCTTACACAAATTGATAGAAATTATCCAAATTGAAGTAAAGGCAAAAATAAAATTTAAAAATGAAAAGATGGGGCACCTGGGTAGTTCAGCTGGTTAAGCCTCGGATTCTTGATTTCAGCGCAGGTCACGATCTCAGGATTGTGGGATCCAGCCTCACATTGGGCTGCACGCTCAGTGAGGAGTCTGCTTGAGATTCCCTCTCTCCTTCTCCCTCTGCCCCTCCCCCTGCTCGTGCTCTCTCCCTCTCTAAAATAAATAAATAAATCTTTTTTAAAAAAGATTTTATGTATTTATTTGAGAGAAAGAGCACGAGCTGGGGGAGGGGCAGAGGGAGAGGGAGAGGCAGACTCCCCTGCTGAACAGGGAGCCCTATATGGGGCTCGATCCCAAGACCCTGGGATCATGACCTGAGTGAAGGCAGACACTTAACTGACTAAGCCACCCCAGCGCCCCTAAAATAAATAAATAAATCTTTTTTTAAAGAATGAAAAGACAAAAAGTGACCTGTAGGAAAACATCAAATTTCCAATCTATTTGTAATTAGTCAGAAAAAGAGAAGAGAAAGAATACAAGAAAAAATTCATGAAATAATTACTAAAAGGTCCATAATTATTATAAAACATCAATATATATTTCCAAGAAAAACAGCAAAGCTAAGCTCAATAAGTAAACAAAAATAACCACCCTGAGGCACATCAAAGCCAAACTACTGAAAATCTAAAATAATTATTTCTCTCTCTCTTTTTTTTTTTAATTTTTATTTTAAGTAGGCCCCACATAATTGCAAGAATAACTGGCTTCCCATTAGATACAATAAAAGCTACTGGACAACAAAATGAGATTTTAATGTGCAAAAAGAAGAAAAGACAACCCTTCATTCAATATTTAGCAAAATACCTTTTACAAATAAAGGCAAAATAAAGAAATATTTAGATAATCAAAAGCTGAGAGGATTCATTGGCTCAAAAACCATCCACAAAAATACTAAAGAAAGCTCTTCAGATCAACAGAGAAATCCAGAAGTCTATCTTAAAAAATACTGTAAAGATCAGGAGACACAAGGCCAATTTACAAAATTTAATTTCATTCTTACGTAACAGGAACAAATAATTGGAAAATGAAATTTTTAAGAACAACAATACAGTATCAAAAACAAAACACTTAGAAATAAATTTAATGAAAGATATGCTAGAACTCTACAACAAAATATAAAAAATTATTTGAGAGATATTAAAGGCGAGTTACATGAATCAGTAGATATGTCCTGTTCATAAAATGAAATCAGTATTGTTAAGATACTAACTTTCAGATTAAACTAGTGATTCACTGCTATCTAGATCAAAATCCTGGGGGTTTTTTTTTGATAAAAATATAAAGTACTTCTAAAATTTATGTGAAATTGAAAGGGATCTGGCATAGCCACAACAATCTAGAAAAAGAAAAACAATTTTAGACAGTTTTCACTACTTGGTTTGAAGGTAACATACTCCATCATAAGATATATTACTTCCTAATTATAAAGCGTACAATAAACCTACATTAATTTTGACAGCATGGCATTGACAGAAAGAGGCAAATAGATCAATGGAATAGATAAGAGACCCACAGGAGCCAATGCAATTCAGTGGGGAAAACAAAAGTCTTCACAATAAATGTTGTTGAATAAGTGGAACAGTGAATTCTGACCCTGCTTCACACCAGTCAAAAAATTAATTCCAGGGGCACCTGGGTGCCTCAGTCAGTTGAGTGTCTGACTCTTGGTTTTGGCTCAGGTCATGATCTCAGGGTCGTGAGATCGAGCCCTGCAACAGGCTCCAAGCTCAGCATGCTCAGCATGGAGTCTGCTTGAGATTCCTTCTCCCCTCCTCACCTCCCCCAGTTTGCATGCTCTCTCTTTTTCTCCCTAAAATCAATCATTAAATAAAATCTTTAAAAAAAATTAATTCCAAATAGATCATAGACCTGAACAAAAATTAAACTATAAAGCTGCTAAAAGCATGCACAGGAAAGTAGTTTCTCAACTTTGGGGTACACAAATATTTCTTAGACACATCAGAAAAGTACCAATGGCGATAGAAAGAAAACAAATTGAAATACTGCTCATCAAAAAAGACCAATTAATAAAAGAAAAAGGCAGAGACTGGGAAAAAAATGTTCATAATCCATATATATCTAGCAAAAGACTTGCATCCAAATTACACCAAAAAACTCCAACTCAGTAAATGCCAATGAAAACTGGCAGGAGATGTGAACAGACACTTTCCAAAAGAAGATACCTAGATAGGTAATAAGTCATGAGAAGGTGCTCAATATCATTAGGGCATCAGCGAAACTCAAATTAAACCTACAAAGACATGTGGCTTCACATGAACTAGAATGAAAACAATAAAATGCCAGACAATACCGTCTATGAATAAGGATATGAAGCAATGGGAACTCTCACATATTTTTGGAGGGAGTGTAAAATAGTGTAACTATAGGAAAACCGATAGGCAGTTTCATTTCAAGTTTAATAGATATACACCATGTCCTAGAAGCTCCTCCTCTAGATATAAGCACAAGAGATATGAAAGCATGTGATCATAAAAAAAAAGGCAAATACAAAAATGTTCACAAGAGGGAATATCTATCAACAAAAAAAATGGATAATCAACCAAATAGAATATTCTTCTCAGCAATAAAAAAGAACAAACTATATATGCAAATCATGGATGAATCATGTTGAATAAAATAATGCAGGAATAAAAATATAGACTTCATGATTTTGTTTATAAAGAAATCTACAAAAAGCAAGATTTAACTATGGTAATAAAAATCAAGATTTGAGCATTGACTGGGTAGGCACAAATGTGATTTCTGGGGTAGCAGAAACACTCTGTTTCTCGACTAGTGTTTTTGTTATATGGGCATATATATTTCTCAGTATTCATCAGAATATTTCCTTAAAATCTATGCATTATACTATAAATAAATTACATTTTATTTAAAAATTCCGAAGAGTTACTTGGATGAAGGACTAAAGGATAGACATGCAGATCCCAAAGAACAAGAGTATCTCTTTTAAAAATGTCCAGAACTAGGGGCACCCTGGGTGGCTCATTTGGTTCAGTGTCTGCCTTTGGCTCAGGTCATGATCCTGGAGTCTGGGGATCAAGCCCCACATTGGATCCCTGAGCAGTGGGAAGTCTGCTTCTCCCTCTCCCTCTGCCTCTCACCCTGGCTTGTGCTCTCTCTCGTTGGCTCACTCTCTCAAATAAATAAATAAAACCTTTAAGAAATAAAAATGTCCAGAACTAGTCAAATCATATTTTTTTAAGATTTATTTATTTATTCGAGAGACAGAGAGAGGGAGAGCTGGGGGGAGGGGCAAAGGGAGAGGGAGAATCTCAAGCAGACTCCCCGCCAAGCGAGGAGGCCCAGTCCGGGCTGGATCCCACAACCCTGAGATCGTGACCTGAGCTGAAACCAAGAGTCCGACACTCAACCCCCTGAGCCCCCGAGGAACCCCAAACTGTATTCTTTATTAGGTGCACCCCAGTCCTCTTGTTCAAACTGATTTAGAAAAAGATAAACAGTAGGTTGACAAATTGTGGGAAGGCAATTTTTTAAAGTAGAAATAAATAGGTGTTCTTTTATTTTGCATTCCTGCAAACTCACCCAAACTACACATTTGTGATCACAAGGCTTTCCCTTATGGGTCCTGGATCCATTGTAGCTCCCAAGTAGTGGGGAAAAAAATTTTTTTAAGAACTTAGTGTCAGTATCAATCTCTGATCCTGACTGGTATTTGGGTTGGCTGGTATTTGTATTCTGCCTATTTGTCTATGACCAATATGACTCATGCCCCATCTCATACCCTCAGTATCTAAAAGTTTACCTGATTTCTAAGTGACTACATAGATCTTACCTACCTGGGGCTCAAGTTTCATCAGAAAATTCTCTCCACAGTTGGTGTAGGCTAGGCTGGAGTAACAAACAGACACAGAAATTTAGTGTGTCAACAGAATAAATGTTTTTAGTTCTCACACATTTGACAGTCTATACTGGTTCCATGTTAGTGGAGGATGGGCCTGGGAGGAGTCTAAGTTATTTTATTTCATGGAGTAGAGTGGGGAAAATAACCCAAGTCACGTCCATGCGTGTTCTTTAGGGCACGCATTACATTGGCCCACTTTCCATTGACTAGAGCTCATAGAATGAGACATGGAGACTAGCAAGGAGAACAGAAAATTGAGTTTGGTGACCAGCTTATCAGTCTCTTGGTCTAGGAGTGCCCTAGAGATAATAAAGGTGATAAAATTCCTCTACAGCTTGTTATCACTGCTTTTTAAAACATGCATTTACTTAGTACCTATGGTCTGAGACAGGATTTTTCTAAACCTGTCGGAATTGATTCAATATAAATTTACTTTAACTGAAAGACTACAATGGATATTTCTTTTACAACACGTATATTTTTCCGACCCTTTTTATAACAAAAGTATCTTGTTTTTTCTCCCTTGTTAAAAAGCAGAAAAGTGGCTTTTTCTAAATAGTTCTTTTGTATTATCACTAAGTGAAAATAATTTAAATATCCTCACAGCACCTTAACAATGAACCAGATACATCAACTTAAATTCACATGTGTATAAAAAATGACTGCATTTTATACCTGGTTTTTTTTTTTTCCTTAGTCTCTAGCACTGGACTGTTACCCATAGTGAGTATTCCTAAGTGTTTGATGAACAGGTTAGACTTGCTTTGCCTTAAAAAAACAAGACAAGCTGTGTGATGTCTTCAAGGATTTTATGCAATAAAGTTGCTTAGAAAATTTGTGGATCATCTTCAAGGATGACCGAATATTACTTTTCTTACATGATCCCTTTATTACATTGTCTATAATTGTAGAACATCTCACTTTTTACTGTAAGGGTTACAAATATTTTCGTGACACTAGTCCTTGACCTCAAGGAGTTCACTGTGAAAACGTAGAGACTATGACAGTGGATTAGCAGTAGAGTGAGCTAAAGAGAAAGAGTACAACTGATAGGAATATTTTTAAATAAAACTATAAACAACCTATGTTTAGATTTTTAATCATTGACTTCTCTGAAGGTCCCATAATAAAACCAGTTGACTTGTGAACATCTTCTTTAGATCCTTGCCTTTCGGTATCATAATTTGCTGTTTCAAGCATACTTTTAAAATATGTTCCCTGACTCTTCTCCTGGTTGTATTATTATGATGGTTAAACTTACAAACTCATTCATCTCAATTATTCCATTAACTTTAAACATATTAGGGTAAGCATATCTAATAAAGTTATCATAAAAGACTCAATTAATGGAGCAGTAGTTCATAGGAATGCTTTTGAAAGTATTTCTTATTTCTTAAAGTGCTCATTGACTTCAGTGAGAGGAAAAGAAAACTGACTCACAAGACTGGCTACCATTCACACTTGGTGGTATTCCATTAGCAGTGAGATATGTGTGTGTGTCTTCTCAATAGCTTAGTCACTTCAGAGATCCTCTAGAAGCCAACTTATGATCTGTCTGTTGACCTTAGATGTTAATACTGATTGATACAGGTATCCTTTGTCTAGCCACAGATGCAACTGAAAACTCATACCATATGGTAGATTATAGGTGGCTGCAAATTTTTGGTTATTCTTCCCATCAGGAGGTGGAGTCTAGTTTCTTTCCCCTTGAATCTGGACTGACTCTGTGATACACTTGACTGATAAAAAGCAGAAGAACCAAATAACATTGCATGATTTCCAAGGCTGGGTCATATGAATCATAGTATCTCCTGCTTGTTTTTTTTTTTTGTTTTGTTTTGTTTTTTAATGCCTGCTCTTAGAACTCTTCTTCTGAAAATCCACCTGTCATGTTGTAGAATCCCAAGCCACAAGGTGAGCCCTTGTGTAGACATGCCAATGAACAGCTACATCTGAGCTCTCAGTCTAGAGCCAGCATCAAATTTCAGTCATGTGGAGAAGCCATTGAACATGCAGTCAGTCAAGGCTTCAGCTGACTGCAACTTCACCTACCACATGAGAGACCCCAGGTGAGAACCATACACCTGAGCTCAGTAGTGCACAAAATCGGAAGGGGTAATAACTAAAGCCAGTTTAAGTTTGGTGGTCATTTATTACACAACAATACATAACCACAAACCAGTGAACTCAGAAAATAATCTTTCAGTCTCATTCTGTTCTCTTTTCTGACCTCAGGATAACTATGATAAAAGCAAAATCACTAATGTGTAATTTTACATGACTGGGGATGGAAAGTTTCAAATGATCTTTAATTTGCTTCATTTAAGTTTGGATTCTGCTTTATAAAGTAGCTTTGCATACATGTACTTACAAATTTGGAACTATCTTTATTTTTAAGAATGAAAAACTAAAAACATCTATTTTAATGAATAATTTATAGTTTATAGATAAAATTGAGTTTATTATAAGTTTTCTCTAACTGCACACTAGATATTAACAGGTACACTCTTTTCTCCAAGATCTAGACAAGACTGATTCAGATCCACATTTATTGATCAGAGAAAAATCCAATGCCTTCCTCTAAATTTCTGTGAAGTAACTGGGCTGAAGGATGATAGCTTTTATATTCTCAAGGATACCTCTGATTTTAAGCTCCCATCTCTGCTGAATTTACTCAATTTCAACATCTTTTTCATCTACTCCTTATTGCAAGTCCTATAGATGTAAACCCAGTCCAATTCCTTAATTTCCTTCCGGAAAACATATAGATGGTTCACTGAGAACTTAAGTGAGAGACACCTACCAAAAATAAAGTCAACAGTAGATATGCATGGTCCTTAACAAAAATTAAAAGAACAAACAAAAGTTAGCTCTCGATGATTCTATAAAAGTGGCATTTATCATTCTTGTTCTCATTCTACTAGACAGACCAAGTCACAGGGTTAATCTTGGTGCCACTGAGGCAGGAATGGTTTCTCCTCCCTGAGGGAAGCACTGCAAATCATATGGCAATGGGGAAGGATAATAGTCTCTTAAAGTTAGTGAGCTAGTCATGGTGCTCTCTGAGGGAAGAACATTCAGGGAGAGGGAATAGTGAGAAGAAGAATGTTTCTGATGAAAAATATGCTTGATACATTTATTTGAGAGACATCAAGACAAGTATCTCCATATCAAAGTGAACAGGAGCAATAATGAAACAAAAAGAGATCAGAGAAGTAAGTAGTCAGGACTATGTAGCCATAGTAAAGACTTAATATATTAAATATTCTAAATGCTCTGGAGAGCCATGGAGGGATTTGGAAAAAGCAGCATAATCTGATTTACATTTTCAAAGAATCATGCTGCCTTCCTTGTGGAAAAGTAATTCTGGTGCTCTACAAGGGAGACCAGAAAACCAATCTAGAGGCTCCTGCAATAGTTCAGGTGAGAAAGGAGAGCAGCATTGCCATCAGGGATTGTGATGTAGCAGAGAAGGTAGAGAGAAGCATTTGTGTTATGGATCTATTTTAATGGAAATGACAAGAAGTTTTTGGTGAACTAGATGTTGCATGTGAAAGAGGAATTAAGGCACCATTTCCTAGAAAAATCTCATGGAACAGCACATGTGGAGAAAGACAGAGATTAAATATATTAGGTTTGAAATGCCTATTTGAAGTCTGACAGGAGAGAGTCTGTAGCAGGATGTATGTGTTTGGACTCAAGAGAGATACAAAATGTAGTCATATTAGAAAATAGATTGTAAGTAACATCATGGGATTCGATGAAAGTACAGGGTCAATATAGATAAGATGAGAAGTCTAATGCCTGGTCACTGGGGCACTATAATATAGTCAACAGGTGAGAAAGAATAAATAAAGGAGGATGAAAGGAACAGCAATGCATTAAAAAAAGAAAACAAACCAAGGAAGTGGTTGTCCTAGAGTAAAATGTCTCAAGAAAGACAAAATCAGTTTTTGCAGGCCACTGAGACACCAAGTAAGATGGCAACTTAGAATCATGCATTATATTTAGAAAACTGTAACCAAGATGAAAGTGATAGGGATCTCAATGAAGTCACAGGGATGAAAATCTTGTTAGAGTAATCTAAGTAAGATTGGGAGGTGAGGACACAGAAGCATAGCAAAGTCATAGTTTTTCTTTTTTCCAAGTTTTATCGCCATATAAGTGACATACAGCACCATGTGAGTTTAAGGTGTCCAGCATAATGATTCTACTTCAATATATTTTGTAATGGGGGGTGCAGATATCTCTTCAATATAGTGTTTCCTTTATCTCTGTATCAATTTTGTTTATTTTTCGAACAATCAACTCCTAGTTTTGTTAATAACCAAGTCATTTTTAAAGGACATTTGCTTTAAAGGGGAGAAGACAACAGATGAGTATAAAAGTGCCACAAGTTTTGTTTTGCTTTCCTTTTATTCTAGAGATATCATAGTTGTTCTGAATTTACTCATCAGTACTCATTCACATTATTAGTGTCAAAGTAAACACACAACAGAATCAAAATAACATGGTAAATCTTTATGAACTGTGGCACATCCATTGCCTGTTTCATCCCACCTATTTACTCTTCATTACTCAACTCATTCATTCTGTGATTAAGCAGCAAATGAGTTGTCCCCTTTCTTACATTTGTCTCATCTTGCCAATGACTCAACAAATCACTCACAACTTGATAGGCTTCCTTGCCAAAACATGAACCAAGAAAAAGTAGCCATAATTATTTCCAGCTAATGAAGGCATTGAGCTTCTGTTACTTAAACGGAAAGCCTGACGTGGAGCTCGATCCCAGAACCCTGGGATCATGACCTGAGCTGAAGGCAAGTGCCTAACCAACTGAGCCACCCAGGCACCCCCTCCTATATTTTATCTAAACATATTTATAGTTTAAGCTCTGTCTATAGTTAATAGATAAAATACGTTTTATCTATTTTGAGTTTATTTTTGTGTATGTTGTTGCAACTTCATTATCTGCATTTAGGTATCCAGTTTTCCCAGTATCATTTGTTGAAGACTACCTTTCCAACATTGAATAGTTGGAATCCTTATCAAAGATTAATTGACCTCAAATATGTGTTAATCTTAATGCTATTTCATTAATCTATATTTGTATCCTCATTTCAGTAACTCGCTGTCTTGATTACTGATTACTATAGCATTTTAATAAGTTTGCTATCAGAAGGTTGAGTCCTCCAACATTTTCTCCTTTTTCCAGATGGCTATGGCTATTCTGTGTTCCTTGTATTTTTTAGGATTGAATCTATAGACTGATTAGACAACTAATACCATGATAACAATATTAAGTCACCCCATCCATGAATATGGAATGTCTTCCCATTTATTTTGACCATCTTAAATTTTTTAATGGTGCTTTGTATGTTTCAACATGTAAGTCTTCACATCTTTTATTAAATTCATCTCTAAGTATTTTAGCCTATTTCATGTTATTATTAATGGATTTTCTCTTTTAAGTTGATTTAATTTTTTTTAGTAATCTCTACACTCAAAAGTGGAGCTTAAACTCACAACCTCAAGATCAAGAGTCACACACTCTTCCAACTGAGCCAGCCAGGTGCCCCTGGAGTGTTTTTCTTCTTAATTTCATTTTCTATTTTCTTTTTAAAATTTTATTTATCCATTTGAGAGAGAGACAGAGCACAAGCAGGAGAGGCAGAGGGAGAAGCAGACTTCCCACTGAGATGGGAGCTTGACATGGGGCATGATCCCAGGACCCTGAGATCATGACCTGAGCCAAATGCAGACACTTAACCATCTGAGCTACTCAGGTGCCTCTAATTTCATTTTCTGATAATTAATTGCTAATATGTAGAAACACAATTGATTTTTGGGGTGTATTGTTCATGTATCCTGCAAACTTGCTGAACTCATTTATTAGTTCTAATATTGTGTGTGTGTGTGTGTGTGTGTGTGTGTGTGTGTTCCTCAGGATTTTCTGTATAAGATCATGGCATCCACAGATACAGCTGTGCTTTTTTCCTTTTCAATCTGAATGCCATCTATTTCATTTTCTTGCCTGACCACTATGGCTAAAATTTTCAGTAAAATGGTGAAAAGAGGTGGCAAGAGAAGACATCCTTGTCTTGTTCCGTATTTTAAGGAAACAGCATTCAGTCTCTTTCCATAAATTCAATGTTGTCTTTGGGTTTTATACAGATACCATCCATCAGATTAAGGAAGTTAACTCTAAGTGTGTTGAGGTTGATTTTTTTTTTATTACAAAGTGCTGTTGAATTTGTCAAATGCGTGTTCTGCATCTATTGAGACGATCACAGTTTTTTTTTTCTTTTTGTGTTAATATGGTATATTACCTTGATTGGTTTTCAGATATTTAAACCAGGCTTGTACTTATGGATTAAATCCCACCTGGTTAGGGTGTATAATCCTTTTTGTATATTCTTGGATTTGGTTTGGTAATATTTTGTCGAGGATTTTTGCCTATATTTTAATAAGAGATATTGGTCTGTTGGGGTTTTTCCTGAGTTATCTTTGTCTAGTCTTGGTATCAAAGTAATACTAGATTCAAGAATGATGGGGAATTGTTCCTTCCTTTCATTCTTCGGAAATAGCTGTAAAGGACTGATATTAATTCTTTCTGAAACATATGGGAAAAATCACCATAGAAGCCATTTGATCTTGGCTTTTTCTGTGTGGGAAGTTTTTAATTATCATTTCAATTTCTTCTTTATTACAGGGCTACCATGTTCTTCTATTTCTTCACTCAGAATTGGTAATTTGTTACATGCTAGGAATTTGTCCATTTGATCTATATTTTCTAATTAGTTAACATATAGTTGATCATAGCATTCTCTTATAATCCTTTTTTATTTCTGTAAGGTTGATAGAACTGTCCCCTCATTCATTACCTATTTTACTAAAATGAGTCTTCTCTTTTTTTTCTTGGACAACCTAGTTAAATTTTAAGAACCAACTTTTTGTTTTTGTTGATATTCCTCATTGTTTTGCATTTTTTTATATCCTTCTTTTTCTCTAGTACTTTTTCTCTTAAGGTGTATTTTCATGAGATGATTATAAATATTCTAGCTCTCTTTTGGTTACTGTTTACATGGTGTATTTTTGTATCATTATACTTTTAATCTATTTGTGTCTTTGAGTCTAAAATATGTCTCTTACAGACAGCATATAAGTGAATCATATATCTTTATCCATTCTTCCAATCTCTATATTTTAATTGGAATGCTTGATCCGTTCATTTTTAATGTAATTACTGATAAGACAGGATGCATATTTGCCATCTTGCTATTTGTTTACTACATATATATATTTTTCTCTTCTTTCATTACTTATTTGTGTTAGCTAAATATTTTCTACTGTACCATTTTATTTTTTAAGCTTATTATTTATTTATTTAGTTTTGGTAATCTACACCCAGTGTGGGGCTCGAACTCACAACCCCATGATCAAGAGTCACACGCTCTTCAGACTGAGCTAGCCAGGCACCCATCTAGGGTACTACTGTAAATATCTATTGTTTCTTTTACTGACTAATTTTGAATTATGTTTTTAGTGATTTACTTGAGAATTATAATTAAAACCTTGGCAAAATCTATTGTATTTTAACACCAAGTTAATTTCATTAACATAAAAAGATTTGCTCAAACATAGATCTGTTCCCACCCCATCCTTGGAGCTATAATTTTCATATACATTACCGTTTATGCATTATAAACCCATTATCCTTAAATCAGGTAGAAGAAGACAAATCTTACAATTGGTATTGTATTTTATATTTATCCACATAGTTATCTTTACTGGTGTTATTTCTCTGTGGAGATTGGAATTCCTGTTGAGTGTTCTCTCATTTCAGACTGAAAAATTCCCTGTAGTGATTTTTTTGAGCTGTTCAGATTCTTAGTTTTTGTTTATCTGGGAATGTCTTCATTTTCCCTCATTTTTGGGAAATTTTCCCTCCTTGGCGGATCTTTTTTTTTTTTACCAGTACTTTAAATATCTCATTCCACTGCCTTCTGACTTCCATGCTTCTGATGATAAGTCATCTTTTAATCATATGAAGTCCCATACAACATGAGCTGTTTTTCCATTCCTGTAGTGAAGATTCTCTCTGTTTTTTTGTCTTTCAACAGTTTTATTATGATGTGTCAGGCTGTGGACCTCTTTAAGTTTATCCTACTTGGACCTTGCTGAATTCCTTGGATTTGTCATCATGTTTGTCATAGATCTGGCAAGTTTTCAGCTATTATTTCTTCAAATATTCTTCCTTCCTTTTCTCTCCCTCCTTTCCTTCTAGGACTCACATTATGTATATGTTGGTATGCATGACTATGACCACCTGTCTCTCAGGTTCCATTAATTTTTCTTCATTCTTTTCTTTCTGCTCCTTAGTCTAGATAATCTCAACATCCTATCTTTACTTTCACCAGCTTTTTTCTTCTGATCTTTTTTCTTCACCCCTACTATGTTATTGATCTCCTTAGTAAATTTTTCATTTCAATTACTTGACTTTTAAAACCCAGGGGGCACCTGGCTGGCTCAGTCAGTGGAGCATGTGACTCTTGAACTTGGTATTGTGAGTTTGAGCCCCATGTTGCCTGTAGAGATTACTTAAAAATGAAATCTTTTCTAAAAAATTAAAAAATAAACAAAACCCCAAATTTCTCTTTGGTTCTCTTGCTTTTTTTTAATTTTAGTTTAATGTTTTTTTATTATATTATGTTAGTCACCATACAGTACATCCCTGGTTTTTGATATAAAGTTCGATGATTCATTAGTTGCATATAACACGCAGTGCACCATGCAGTACGTGCCCTCCTTACTACCCATCACCAGCCTATCCCATTCCCCAACCCCCTCCCCTCTGAAGCCCTCAGTTTGTTCTCAGAGTCCATAGTCTCTCATGCTTCATTCCCCCTTCTGATTACCCCCCCTTTCTTTATCCCTTTCTTCCCCTATCGATCTTCCTAGTTCTTATGTTCCATAGATGAGAGAAATCATATGATAATTGTCTTTCTCTGCTTGACTTATTGGTTCTCTTTCTTAAATGCAATTCCTTTCTCTTTGTTGACATTTTCTATTTAATGAGATCTCACTCACATATTTTCCTTTCCCTCTTAAGACACAGTTTCCTTTTTTTTTTTTTAAGATATTTTTAATAATTTACTTAAAGTCTTTGTTTAGTAAACCCAACCTCTGTGCCCCTCAGGAACAGTTTCTATTAGCTGGTTTTTTTGCCTGTGTATGGCCACAGTTTTCTTTATTTTTGCATTTCACATTATTTTTTTGTGTGTGTGTGAAATTAGATTTTTAAAATAATATAATGTGACAACTCTTGAAATCAGATTCCTTCCATTCTGCCTTTGTTGTTGCTACAGTTTGTTATTGTTGTTTTTGTTGTCATTGTTGGCTTGTTTAATGACTTTGCTAAGTCTCTTACTGCCTATGTGTTGGGTTCACTCACTGGCATTCACGTAATGTATTTTACTTTTCTTAAGTTCTCTGAAATTATTTTATCTACAGCAGGGCTTGTTTTCTTCTATGGGAATATCACAAGAATGATTTTTTTTTTAAGATTTTATTTATTTATTCGACAGAGATAGAGACAGCCAGCGAGAGAGGGAACACAAGCAGGGGGAGTGGGAGAGGAAGAAGCAGGCTCATAGCGGAAGAGCCTGATGTGGGGCTCGATCCCAGAACGCCGGGATCACGCCCTGAGCCGAAGGCAGACGCTTAACCGCTGTGCCACCCAGGCGCCCCCACAAGAATGATTTTTGAAAGATCATTAAGACAAGTCCTGCATTTCTTTCTACCAGGTGCACCAAAGTTGTCACAGATATTAAACAATTTACACTCACTTTTGATTTTAGAGAATCCTGACACATGGTTAGCCTACATTTATTCTAAATCTACACAGAACACATGATTCCATTGTTCCCAGGATCCTTTTATTTTTTTTTACACTCAATACCTAAGCAGCTTGCTAATTTCTTGGACTAAGTAATGGCTTTGTTCTACTGAGGGTACGGCACCCAGAATGTCTCACATTAAAACACGGTTACCGGAGGCGCCTGGGTGGCTCAGTCGTTAAGTGTCTGCCTTCGGCTCAGGGCGTGATCCCAGAGTCCTGGGATCGAGCCCCACATCAGGCTCCTCCGCTGGGAGCCTGCTTCTTCCTCTCCCACTCCCTCTGCCTGTGTTCTCTCTCTTGCTGGCTGTCTCTCTCTCTGTCAAATAAATAGATAAAATCTTTAAATAAATAAATAAAATAAAATAAAATAAAATTAAATTAAATTAAATTAAATTAAATTAAATTTTAAAAAACATGGTCACCGGTAAATTCCAAGCTCACATGTACATAAGGTTTTTGTCTTTTTTCCTGGCTCCTAGTCAGATTACTTCTCCCTCTTACTTAGGCCTCTATGACAACATCAGCTTATCTTTATTGTTCTAGCTTTCACTTTCTTTCCCCACCTCTGTCACCTGGAACTTCCTACCCTTATTTTTGTGTGTGTGACTATAATTTACCCAGTGCTTCTAGGTATTTTAAGGGAGTTTAAGCTGAGTCCACCAATTTGCATCCACTGCACATTCTCTCAACATAATTTTTAAGTTTATTATTGCTGTTATGTGAGGAATGGATAAGAGCAAGGTAAAAATGAAATTTGTATCTTTAGAAATATTATCCCTCAATATAAATGAATGGTTAAATAATTACTCAGTTACATCTTTTTACGCAATGTTACATTCAAGGCAATAAACATTATTTTGAGTCCTCTGGCACTTAATACAAAAAAAAAAAGTAAAGGTATATGTTCCCAGGTTTTAGCCAAATTTCATAAGAGCCAATTTAATCATATTTTACCTGTTCTTTTTATTTCCTGGATTTGAAATAAGGCACCACTTTCCTGGCAACATGACAGATGACTGGATTGACTAGAGAGGTGTATCCATTATTAAATTAGCTTCTCTCAGTAATCAACTTCTTAAAACACTCCTGAGAGGATAAAAATTGTAAAAGTTGACATGTACTCCAACAAAAAAAAACCCACAAATATAAAAGGCACTTTGTAAAAAATTGCTACCTTGGCCAATAGCAATGTAATAGGTTTGTTAGAGAGGGTGCTGTCCTCATGTTTCTGGGCTGCTGGTAGACATCAAAGATATTATTTCTGAAAGCCATTTTATCTTCTCTCCGTCTGCTATTTCAAAGAATCATGTGCTTCATTCTCATATTGCTGCACATCTTTTCCTACCAGGGAATATCCGT
Organism: Ursus arctos; assembly: GCF_023065955.2. NCBI lineage: Eukaryota > Metazoa > Chordata > Mammalia > Carnivora > Ursidae > Ursus > Ursus arctos. The sequence goes on along the minus strand of NW_026623089.1, from coordinate 80,345,993 downwards.
CAGAGATAATATGAAGTCCACCTACTTGAGACAGTCATAAAATGTATGTTTTTATTTTTGTAGCATGGGGGGAAAGTTCAGATGAATTCCAATACATATAGGTGACAAGCTCTTCGTATGTTATCCAGAGCAGGGAGTTACAAACAAGTGAAGTTGCATGGGCATTTAGCATAGTAATCCAGGTTAAAGGAAAACATCCAGTAAAGGAACTAAACATGTACCATTGAGATTTTTAATATAGCCATGATTTTCTATCAGTTCTTGTGAGTATGACTTAGGATTGAGAATAATCATGCATAACAATGATGTAATATCATATCTCCCACTGATAAGCAAGCAAAACTCACCAGGTAAATTTGAAATCGAGCCTTTGTTATCTTATCTTAGGAATGAGGGCTATGGGTTTATATTTAAATTCAGAAAAAAATTAATTACCCAGGAATTATTATTAGTTTCTCCAAGAATAGTGAAGGTAAGAATGTTCTCCTGTAACCACAGTATTTAATAATATAGTAGTAGTAGTAAAAATACATTAATATGCTGTACCCACAGGTAATATCTTGCCCAAATTGACAGAGCCAATAATACTATGTATAGACAGAGAAAAAAGAGCATTCCTTAATTATTAGTTCATTGGCTAAACCTCAAGTTGGTTTCACTAGTAGTCCTGCTACAGACTGAATGTTTATATCCTCTCAAAATTCCTATGTTAAACCCTAACTCCCAATGTGATGGTATTTGGAGGTGGAGCCTTTGGGACTTGAGGAAGTCATGAATGTGAAACCCTCATGGTTGGTATTAGTGCCCTTATAAAAGATGCCCCACAGGGCTGCCTGGGTTAAAGTGTCTGACTCCTTGTTTTCAGTGCGAGTCATGATCTCAGGGTCCTGGGATCAAGCCCTACCCGGGCTCCATGCTCAACAGGGAATTGGCTTGGAATTCTTTCCTCCCTGTCCCCTCCCCATTTCTCTCTCTCTCTCTCTCTCTCTCTCTCTCTCCCTCTCTTTAAAATAAATAAATAGGGTGCCTGGGTGGCTTAGTTGGTTAAGCGTCTGCCTTTGGCTCAGGTCATGATCCCAGGATCCTGTAAGCCTCACGTAAGGCTCCTTGCTCAGTGGGGAGCCTGCTTCTCCCTTTCCCTCTGCCCCTTCCCCTGCTCATGCTCTGTCTCTCAAATAAATAAATAAAATCTTAAAAATAAATAAATAAATCTTAAAATAAAAAAAGATGCCCCACAGAACTTTCCTACCCCTCTCCACCATGTGAGGACACATGCAGGGAGTTTAAATACCATAATGAAAATATCCAAATAATAAAATGAGTGAAAAGTTCTGAAACTTGGCCAACATGTTACTGAGAAAACTAGTACTCAACAACAACAAAAAAAGGGTTCAATACAGGACAAGTGGGGAGCAGTGATTAGAACAAATAAAACCTTTTCTTGTTCATACTTCATTGTATGGAGATTCCTCAACAAATGATTAAAAGTTAAACATGTTGTCATGCTAGAGTGTGATAGAGGGGCTGTTCAGAATTTTATAGGTCAGTGTGTGACCCTACGAAGGGACAGACTTCATGCTTTGGTGTGAGTTGTTATCAAGAAAACAGGGAGTTTTATTTCATTTTATTACCTTAACTAGATATTACTGCAAGCAAAATAAGTTTAGGTCTGCTATCAAGGGTCATTTAATTTACTTGTATTCTCTCCTACTTCATCAACTAAAGAAACGTGTCATAATCATTTCTCCACTTACTTTCTAAAATACTTGATATGACTATACTAATGAGGCAAAAAGAAAAAAGAAAAAAGAGAGAAATTCTCAGATGATTTATGGAATGAATCTCAGTATTTTATTTTCATTCCTTATTCTTTCTTTCACCTTGGATGTAAGTACTGATTTTAATGGATTTTTTTGGCTTATGAATCGCAGGAAGGACATAGCTAAAAGGACTCTCTATTTTATTATAAAATATTCAAAAGCCAGTTAAAAGCCAGAATTGGTCACTTATTTATTTATTTGCTGAACAAACGTTTATTCACAAACTCCTACGTACACTCTAATAGACCCTGTGAGCGCTTCAGTGAATGAGAAGATGTTGTATATAATAAATTACTACAAATTTAGTAGCTTAAACAGCAAACATTTATCATTTCACAGTTCTTGTGGGTCATGGGGGTGGATGTCAGTTAGTTGGTTTCTCTGCTCAGGATCCCACCAAGCTGAAATCAACATGTCAGTAGGAGCTGTGTTCTCCTCTGGGGCTCCTGGGTTGTTGTCAGAATTCAGTTTCTTGGGATTGTAGGACTGTGTTTTCAGTTGTCTTGCTGGCTGCTGGCCGGGGTCATCCTTTGCTCTTGGGAGCCACCCTCTGGTCCTAAGTCCTGTGGCCCCTCCTCTCACATGAGAGCTCATTTTTTGAAGGCACCGTGTGTGAATGCTTATGAAGGTTAGCTTATCATCCCCAAAACACTAGGAATTGCTACTGTCCCCATTTTGCTCATGAGAAAACTGAGACACAGTACAGTTGAGTGACTGGTCCCCAGCCAGGTTTTAGAGTTAAGATTTGTATACAGATTGACTGAGAGTCGGGCTCCAAAGTCCTTGCTTTTAAAAAGCGCACTTTAATTATTTTGAGTATCTTAAGTTTTAGGGTAATATTTAATGTTTTATAAGTTTTATAAGTTTCAATAAAGATGAATGTATTCATCACATTCTGTTTTTATTTCTTTCTTTAAAATTCTAGGTCAGGTCCTTGCCCAGCTTTCTGTTGTTATTTATTAGAGCTATTAGTAATAAAGGGAATTAGAAAATATGCTCCTATTGTGTTATATCTCTTTTCAGTTTGTTAAAGCTATTTTTCTTTTCTTTTTTTTAAAGATATTATTTATTTATTTGAGATAGAGAGAGAGAGCAAGCATGAGCAGGGGGAGTGGCAGAGGAAGAGGGAGAAGCAGGCTGTCCGCTGACCAGGGAGTCCAATGCAGGACTCTATCCCAGGACCCTAGGATTGTTACATGAGCCGAAGGAAGATGCTTAACTGACTGAGCCACTCAGGCATCCCTGTATAAAGCTATTTTTCTGTAATACAGTCATTTTAATCTTATTCATCATTCTATTTGGACATCCAGGTATGGTTTATAGTTATAGTTTCATTTTTAGAATAATTTCTAATTTGGTTGTAAGTAGACATTAAAACACATATTTATGTTCTTTAATTTCTATTAATGTCATGATAATTATTTTAAAATATGCTATAAAATAATATGATGGCCAAATATTGGTACCATTAAAACCAAAAAGAGAATTTTATATAAAATGAGTACTATTTCAACACTAAACTCAATATAAATCTAACCTAATTCAGTTTAACCACGTAAGGTACATTACTAAAGAAAAAAGTTTGGAAGAGCATACACAAACACCATCACGGATTCTTGGAGTGATAAAATTATGGGCTTTTTATTTTCACCTTTTTTCTCTCCCACAAACTATCTAACATTTTGAACTTCTTTTGCCTTTTCAATGAATTTTTCATATAATGTGTGTACAGAAAAAAAAGAGCTTCAGTTTTTCCTCAGCTCGTAGTAAATGTCAAGAAATATATATATACTCACTCTCTGTTTAGGCTTCTGGGATACCTGGCTCTTTCTTAACACGTCTGCGAATATGAGGAATAGTGTTGTCAGACTTTTCTGTTACTTTTCTACATTCCCTGCAATAAGTAGTTACAGCTAATTTTAAAAGTAAAATGTTATTTCCCAAGAAAGGAAGCAGAACGAATGGAGAAATGGTAAATCAGGGGGCGTCACAGCTCACGGCAGAGTAAAGGACCCAGCAGATCCCGCTGCCCAGGTGCGGCCACGAGGATGATGGGGAATGACAGCACCTTAGCCTTGGCATACGCTGGCCTGTGTGTCAAGCACAAGCAACGCGGGCAGCCTAAAGCAATGCGGGTAAAATAGTGTGACTTCACAGCATCACCAAGCGCCACACTCGGTTAAAGAAGACCGTAGCTGGGCTCCTGGGGGGCTCGGTCGGTTGAGCGTCTGCCTTCGGCTCAGGTCGTGATCCCCAGGGATCCAGTCCCACATCAGATCCCTGCTCAGCCGGCAGTCTGCTCCTCCCTCTCCTCCCCGCTCATGCTCTCTGTTGCTATCTCTCTCTCTCTCAAATAAATAAATAAAATCTTAAAAAAAAAAAAAGGAAGACCATTGATTAACACACAGTAGCTACGCACGTGGTGAGCAGATCACAGCATCCAGAGCGGCTGAAGCACTATATGCTGTACACCCAAAACTAATGTAACACTGTGTGCCAGCTGCACTTCCAGAGAATTTTTAATAAGACCATAATTATTGTAAAGTAGGGAGACGCATTCCCATTCTCAAAAGCAGTGACTATTGAAAGTGAGGGTTCTTGTTCTTAAAGAATGTTCTTAAAAATGCAAATATTGGTAAATATTAGTTAAAACCATTTTAAATATTTTATGTTTTTAAGCATTTATGTACATGGATATAATTTTATGAAGTACACACATGAGTACATGTCTTTTTCTTTAGCTCCCTTTATTACTCCATTTTTTAAAAGATTTTATTTATTCATTTGAGAGGGAGAGAAACAGCACAAGCAGGGGAAGAGGCAGAGGGAGAGGGAGAAGCAGGACCAGTCCCAGGACCTGGAGATCATGACCTGAACTGAAGGCACACACCCAACCATCTGCACGAACCAGGCACCCCAAAAATGGCCTACTCCATTTTTGTATGTACAAGTGACTCTCTCTCCATCTGTGAAACTCTGTGTGTGTGTGCTCGTGTGTGTGTGTGTGTATTCAGAATCTCTGGGTATTTCTTTTATGCGGCCTTATTAATTTCTCTATGGATCACTGGCTTTTAATATTAAATAGGTTACCTATATCTGTGCAAAGGTGAAAATAATGATCAGAAAATTTAGTGAAATAATGTAAAGCAAGTGTTAGTGAAATCACCACTGTTTTCTTTTTTTTTTTTTTCTTCTTTAAGAGAGAGAGCATGAGCGGGGAGAAGGAGAGAGACGCAGGGCTTGATCTCACGACCCTGAGAGGATGACCTGAGCCGAAATCAAGAGCGGAACACTCAACCGACTGACCCATCCATGCGCCCCTTATTTTTCCATTTATGTTTTTCACATATAACCAGATAGTTAAGAGTAAAACTTCTTTCACAGTCAGTATAAAGTTCCTCCCTCGCTGGAAAGAACAAAAAGACTTTGGATTTAACTGTTTTACAAGAAAAAATACTTGGAATATAGTAACCAAATCTCCTGGCTTTAAACTAATGCCACGTCAACACGATAACAAATGTTCTAAGAGAGCAAAGTAGCAATTACCTATTTGGCCAAGACAGTGAAAAATGTTGCAGATTTCAAATTCCCCACATATGTCTTCCTTCATTAAAATTTAGCTACTTTGTGTCTTCAGTCCCCTGGTATTGCGTGCCTGACTCATTTAAGTCACCCGGACATCTGCTTAGAATCAGTCACCATGCCCACTGGGTCTAACGGGATTCACTCAGGTGGAAAGCAAGCAGCCCTCTTAGAGTAGAGTAAGATCCTACTTTCCTCTCCTGTCCAACCTACAGAGCATAGCTATCATCCAGTAGCAGGATACATTATTTCCAAAAGCTGTGGACATGTGCAAGCCTACAAGTTAGAGGAGTCAAACTGTAGTTTCTCATGGGTAAATCAGATCTTGAAACCATACTCCATGACAAACATTTTTCACAATTTTTTCTCTCATCCACATTCACTGAAAACGATGAGATATGAAAACAACACCAGATAATAAGCAGAGACCAATTAACAGGCAGTTTCCACAGCATCTTGGCCACCTTAATTAAAACAATCTTGCAGACTGGCTACGTAAATCACAAATTATTCACCAGTCTGAAAACGTGACTGTGATGAAGGTATCCAATCCGACAGGCACTATTAGATGCCTTGTCTTAGGTTTCCTCGCTCTCTCTCAAAATGTACATTTGGTAGTCAGTCAACATTAGTGACTTTCAATTTGAGTGACCACCATTACCCTCCTCCTCCTCCATTCTCATCCTTTTATTTCTTTTTTTAAAAAGATTTTATTTATTTATTTGAGAGAGAGAAAGCATGAGCAGAGGGAGGGGCAGAGGGAGAGCAAGAAGCAGGCTCCTGGCTAGCCCTGAGCCCGATGTGGGACTCGATCCCAGGACCCTGAGATCATGACCTGAGTGGAAGTCAGACACTCAACTGACTGAGCCACCCAGGGGCCCCTCATCCTTTTATTTTTTATGGATGTTAAGCAGCACCTGTGTTGGCTGACAATCTATTTTGCCCTATGGACACGGTGCATTATTAATCTTTTCCACAACTCCCCAGTTCAAGCTCCCTTGGCCATTCCTTACAGATTGTTATGGTGATGGAGGCCTACTAACTTCCATTGTTTAAGTGCCTCCCCCTGGTCTCTATTACTCTGGGGCTCTGTCACCCCCATGGTCACGAATGAGCCTGGATCTCCTACACTCTGCCCTGGCCTACAGAGGACAGCCATCACCTAACTCTACTTGGTGATGTCGGTGGCTCTAGATCACTAGGGTATGGCTGACAGCCTCAGTGAATGACATATGTGCTGAGCCCTCTCATGGAGCATAACCTCTGGTGAGTCTTCTGTCCTAAAATAATAGATCCATTCCAGCATGCCCACTCCCCTCCTCCTCTTGGCTTCCTCCTCTACTCTCTGCCAGGACAACTTGGGCACTCTACTTCACTGAGAGTTAGCCATAAATTTTTGCAGGCTTCTGACACCACCTTGGCAGTGAGATTGTCCCTTCCCCAAGAAAATGCCTCCAAGCCAATGACTTTTTGCTTATCCAGCATCACATCCCAGTCCAATCCAATCAGGAGTGCTGCTAATTCTTGGATTTCTTTTAAAAAAAATCTTGGAGTCTTTGGATCTTTTTTCTTCTTTTTATTATCTCTTTCATCTTGTATCAAGTCTAGAATATCTCTAGCTACATTATTTTACACCTTAGGTTATGTTAGGATTATCAGCCTGGCAATGAGGACAGAAGGTAGAAGGACATCTGAGGGGCCACCACTTGCCTGATTTGGAAGATGCTTCTGCTACACATTCTAGCACAACACAAGTGCTAGCTCTTAGCAGGGAAGAGTGGATCCTCTCTGAAAATCCAAAGAGTCTGAGAGAGAAGGGAGGGACTGCAGAGTCTACATCCTAATGAGCATCCATCTAAATGCCTCAGTCCAATGTTTGAGAGTTCCAGGTTTTCCCAACCGAGGCTTTGATCTCTATATCATAGACCTGCCTGCTTGATTGAATGTTCACAAATCCTCAGAGCTCTACAAGTCCCTCAATTCAGTCTTCAGCTTGTTGCACAACCGTTTCTGCCCCCACTAGACAAGATAAGGGGCTCTTTGTAAGTCACCACAGGGGACTTTGGCTCTCACACTCAGCTATAAACTGTGAACATCCCTCAGTCTTCTTTACCCTCCTGAACGGCATCAATACAAGTTAGCATCGGACGCCTTGGTGGCTCAGTTGGTTAAGCATCTGTCTTCAGCTCAGGTCATGATCCCAGGGTCGTGGAATCAAGCCCTGCATCAGGTTCCCTGCTCAACAGGCAGCCTGCTTCTCCTTCTCTTTCTGCCACTCTCCCTGCTTATGCTTTCTCACTCTCTCTCAAATAAATAAATAGAATCTTTAAAAAACAAGCATAAATACCTCTATATTGTTTCTGCAGGCTATGTTCCCCCACATATTTTTGAAATGTCTGCATGAGTACACCAGCTATGGCATTCTCCTCCCCAGGAATGTTCTGTCAGATTACCACCAGTGAAATCTTTGGCAACTGAAATGCTACCTTGCACCAGGGACTATATGTGCCTCACCTACCAACCAAGATGGCATCCTCTTTGCTTGTTGGGTGGTGGGCAAATCAGTCCTACATCCTCATCTTACTGTATATTTTCCCAGATCTCTGCTGGTACCACTTGTGGTAGACTGGGTTCTCTGAAAGTAGACTCTAAGTCAGAAAGAAATGTACAATGATTTTATCCAAGGAAACACTTGTGACAGTAAGTGGAGGCTGGGGGTACACGAGAGCTAAGTATTTCAGATTACAGCATCTGAAACCCTTGATAAATTATGCTCTCTGTCATTGGGGGATCTATGAGATACATTCTCAGGTATAACAGACCAATGTGAAGGGAAAGACTGTAGAAATGTGGGACCTATCTGATTTGGGGGCTAGCCCTCAACATGCACGGCCAACAATCCAAATTAGGACTCTGTGTCCCAAGGACTAGCTCATGTTTGATCTCGTCAGGCATCAGTCTTTGAACAAATACCAAAAAGCTGAATGACAGGTGATGCTCTTGGCATTGAGGATCAGCAAGAAATAAGACGTAAACCGCCACTGTGGAGCTGACTTTTGGAAACTAGTTATCCATGCCTGGATATATCGGTGCTTTTCAAAGTGGGTTCCTTAGACTATGACTGTCAGAATCAGTAAGTCTACTCACTAAAATTTTTGATCTCTGGGTCAAGTTCCAAGTTTACAAGTTGAGTGAAAACCAAGGCTGAGACAAATTTGTCCCAGATTTAGAATACATTAGAAAACTCAGTGGACATATTGTTCTGTAAATTTCAGCTCTGATCACTGAATAGTATATTTAAGAATAATTTCAAGATTCATTTATTGCTAAGGTAAAGCACTTTGTGTATTTCCTACCTTTACTGGGATTGTTTTAGAAAAATGGTCTGTAATGAGCCAGAAGTTTCTGAGCCCTAGCTGTTCTAGTTTAACAGATCTGAAGAAGACAAGTATCGAGAAATTTCAGAGTTAAAGGGGAAGGCTTCATGGAAGCAGCCAAGTTTAGCTAAAGAGAGACAGAAAGAGAGACAGAGACAGAGAAGAAGAGAGAGAAAGAGAGAGAGAGATCTAGAAACATTGCCCTTCATTAAACACTCCAAGAATGTCAGAAGTTCAGCACTGATAAGAGGAAGTACTATTAATACTGGCAAATATGTACTGTTGGGAAAATTATTTTATCCTTGAGACAATGTCCCGTGGCTTTGAGAGTTTGCAGCTAAGGTGATTTATTAACTTGAGGCAAGAAGGAGGTAAGACTCAATGAACAATAGATATACATAAGAGAACAGTCTTTAAGGAGTACCTCCTATTAGTTAGGTACCTATGTATATTTCACACGCTTAAACACGCCCTCAAGGGAAATATTATGACTTCCTTTTCACAGCAGAGGAAACTGAGGCTCAGAGAATTTAAGTGGCCATCCCAAGATACCACAACTGATCACTACTGGATTTCAGGTAAAAGTAGATTTGTCTGCTTGAGAAGCCTATACTTCCAGCTCCTACTGAAGATATTCAGTTTAGCCAATCCTAAACCTACTTCACCTGCTTAACTCACTCTTTCCCACAGAAACCACATAAGGGTCTTGCTCACATTTTTTTCTCCCTCTTTCTGCCTCCTGAATGACTCTCATGCTTCCCTGCATGCCTGCCCCCCCTACACACAGCATGGTGTACCCCCTTCTTTTGCAATCTGTATGTGTAACAGACTGTCTTTTCAATGACGGTCATCTCCAGATCTGTTGGCCTTTCCATACCTAAATAATGATAAAACCTATATTTTATAACATGTGCACGTGCGCATGTGTGTGTGTAAAATATAACTTCAGGTAAATATAACACCAACTGGCAAACTATGAAGGCACCCTCTCAGAAACTGATGGAACAGACAAGGTGGGCAAAGAGAACTTCACAACTATTGTGTGCTGTTCTTCTACACCTGGAACACTCACCAAATTTTACTATGAACCAATTCTCAAAAAAACAGTCTCAAGTCTCAATAAAATGCATACAATCAACATAATATAGACTTTTTCCGCTTGGCCACAACACAATAAAATTAGAAATCAGTTACCAAAGGATACCTCAAAATGGAGTCGCATTATGAATTCATAATATATTGCTAATTAATTTTGTTAAAGAGAGTGGCATAAAGTAAAGTATACATAAGAGTAATTGTCAACGAAAACACTATGTACTAATACTTGTGAGATAGTTCTGTATATTTATTTATACAGATATTTATCTGTAATATTTATAGCTTGATATAGGGCTCTAAATGTACTTGCCAGAAAACAAACGTTGAAAATATAGAACTGAGCGCCCAAATCAAGAACCTAGAGAAAGGAAATATAGCAACTCCTTTAGTAATAAGATGAAAGGAAAAATAACTCTAAGATCAAAACATACAAATCAGAAAAACAAAAAGTGCAATAACAACACACTGAACATCTGATTTATTGCAAAGATCAATGAGATGGCCACACCTCTAGCAATATGGAACAAGAAAAGAATAAATTTCAGATGAGCAAAATACATAAGTAGAGGAGGATAATTTTAGATTACGGAGAGATTAGTAGAACAAGGGAATAATACCGATCAGATATATACTCAATAGCCCAAACCAAATTGATGGGTTTCCGAAAAATATACAAAACACCAAAGTTGGTGCAAAAAAAAATTAAAACCTTGAAGGGACAAATATCTTTAAAAGTTGAACAATAAGAGTAATAAACAATACCTTCCATTCTCTCCTGGAAGACCCCTGGCCAGATGATTTGTACCAAAATTTCAAGGAACAAAGAAAGACAAATCTGCTTAATCCATTTTCTAAGGCTTGTACAAACTCGATGTCAAAACCACAATAAGACTGCAAGAAGTAAACTATCAGTACATTTCACTTAGAATTACAGTTTAAAAATTATTAATCAAAATATGTTTAAAGAGTTACCCGTCATAATCAAGAGTTTTTAACTAAACAATGTATTGAATTGTATCTGTATTTTATATGCACTAAACAAAATACATGGTATTTTCTTTTGTCAGTTCATGTGGCAAATTACCTCTACAAACTGCTGTAACTGCCAGGGTGTATATTTACCAGGAAATGTTTGCAAAGATCCAAAAGCAGACAGGTACTTAAATTTCATCACTCTTGTTTTTGTGAGTGTGCAATAGTGATGATTTGGAAGCAACACAGGTGTCCATAAATGGAAAAACTGAAAAATAAAATATGGTGGTTGCATTCAAGGGAAAAGTATACAGCAGAATGAAAGATTGAACTTCATGAATGCACAACATCATGAAGAGAACTCATAGCACTGAGTAATAAAAGTAGAAAACAGAATAAATATATAGCATAATTTAAAATATGTTAAAATATATACATATAGAAATGATACTTCATTACTGAAGGATGCGTGCATATCTGACATAATACGTATATTAAGTACATTACAGTATGTATCATAGGCTTACTATTGTATAGCAGAGAACAGCACAGCACTGCACAGTTTAGTAGTATAGCATAGCATGGTGCAGCAATGGGAGGAAGGATGAAAATTGGTCCTAGTGAAAACGGGCAAGATAAAATAAAGAAGGAGAAAATAAAATGGCAAGCCAACATCTTTATACAAACTAATGAAATAGTGTATTTTGAATGGAGGATTATGAAGATTCAAATCTATGCACTTGGGGAACACAAAACTTTTAGAATAAAAGTGAAATAGGAAAAATGTCATATCATGTCAAACTGTATTCTATTTTCCTGTTCCTTTTTTAAAAAGATTTTATTTATTTATTTGAGAGAGAGAACACGAGGGAGGAGGTAGGGGTAGAGGGAGAAGCAGGCTCCCTGCTGAGCAGGGAGCCTGACTCTGGGCTCGATCAAGACTCTGGGATCATGACCTGAGCCAAAGGCAGCTGCTTAACCAACTGAGCCACCCAGGTGTCCCTTCCCTTCTTCCTCTACATGGTGATTTTCCACAGACCTTCCTTTAAAGACCAATTGTATCTTTAAATGTCTCTTTGTTCAATTTCTATATTATGTTCTATGGAAACTCAAAGTCCAATTCTAAATGTGAATTTGAGTCAACCACTGTGATGGTGAATTTCATGTGTCAAATTGGCTACATCTTAGCGCCCAGTAATTCAACACGAATTTAGATGTTGTTGTGAAGGTATTTTGTCGATGTGGTTAACCTCCTACAACCAGTTGACTTTAGGTAAAGGAGATTATCCTCAATAACATGGGTGAGCGTCATCCAATCATTTGAAAGGCCTTGAAAGCATAACTGAAGTTTCTGTGACAAAGAAGAAATCCCAGCTCTCAACAGTATCCTGTGCTCCTGCGGGAGAGTTTCCAGCCTGTTATCCTGCCCTTTGATCTCAGATTTACCTAGCCACGCCCCAGGATTACATTCATCAATTCCTTGAAAAAAAATCTGTGCACATGTGTGTATGCAATTCTGTTTCTCTGACGGAACCCTAACGGATACAACTTCCAAATCTTGAATGTCAGAGACAAAAATCAAAATTATGAACAAAATGACCAGTACTTTTAAAACCAATGGTGAATTTGTTTTAAAGTAGGACAAGGGTGCCATGCTGGCTCAGTCAGTGGAAATGTGACCCTTGATCTCAGGGTCATGAGCTCAAGTCCCACACTGGGCATGGAGCCTACTTAAAAATAATAATAATAAAGTAGGACAAATCCCAAGAAAACAAGTAGGATCTCTGGACTGTTTTACTCTCTTATGAATCAACTATTTTGAATTTCTGACATTACTGCAGAAAGGTGGCTTTATGTATGAGTCTATATTAAGAGATTTACCTCAGTTTATGAATATTCTCTCAATCCACATCTGCATGTTTATGTGTACATATATTCACAGATGGAAATGTACAGACTAGAAGAGAATTTTAGGTAGATAATTAATAAGCTCATGTGGGAAAAATAACTTGTCATTAACAAAGTTTCTCAATTATGGTTATTCAATTATGAACTGCTAACTTTCACATGAAGCATTTAGTAGACTTTCAGTAACCACAGCTGATTCACTTTGGCACGTTCCACATTCAGATATGCTGAAAACCTTAGTCTTTCTTTGTCATTTCAAAACATTCAGTCAACCACCTCAACAGAACAACCCCTTCTCCACTGCCCCTTGGGGAGATTAAAGCAGCCTGTCAATGGTTTATTCTCTTGAAATGTCAGTATTGCTGTTTGAATATGCAAGCCACAGTGGAGGATGTCAGACAAAAGAAAAGCCTCAGCTTACCTTGTAAAAAAAAAAAAAAAAGATAATTGATCTTAGAATAATGTCAAGCCCAGATGTGCACATTTCATAGAGTTGCCCTTCATGGTTCTCTTCTGCATTTTCACCTCTCCGCCTGTGGCTTCGCTTGCCTGTCTGAATACAGCGCTGGGGCTGGGCTGGGCTGGACTTCTCAGCACTGACTCCCACTGCCTGGGCTTTCCGTGTTGTTTGCATCACCTTGATCCTGGCCTTGGAGGACAGGGCGCCTGTTTCCCTCAGCACTTTCATCTCTCCACAAGCTCTGCCTCTGCTCTTTCAAGTGAAAAGGCACTAAGTCTAGCCTGCTTTCCTCGGAGGCCACCCACGGCACCTCTTTCTACTTCCGCCACTTGAACCTTCGATTGTCTTTGACAGAGAAGCAAATGTGTTTGCCCTAAATACTCCACGCTCTGGAACAAAATATTTTGAAGGCACATTTATTTTTGAATACGCATGTTTATCATCTCTTCCTTAAACATGTCTTGAAATTTGGGCAACGGGAAAACTAACACTTGACAATAATTATGATAATTCAAATAAGACTTTTTCTTCCCCAGATCATGTAGTCTCTGAGAAGGAAATATTAAAGGCCCTTATTAGCTTTGTAGTCGTAGACAAATTATTTAACTCTGAGCATCATCAATGAAATGCAAATGATATCTATCTTGCAGGGTAATTCAATGATTATGTACAGAAAATGCCTGGTACATGATATTCAATAAACTGTAGCTATTGCTATCATTAACTTTCCCTCCAACAGGGACGAAAGGACACCATCACCCTCAATTATCTTTTGTCTGTGATCTATGACTGGGTCTCAGGATGGTCAGAAGAGCCTCAGCTCTAGTCAACCTCAGATTCTTTCCCTGCCCATGAGGGGTGTTGCCTTTAATATTAGGGCAGCTTTGTTCCCTGCTACCTGTTTGTGTGTCTTGACCCGAGACTATCAGAGCAAACCCATCATTGTTGTCTTCCCTGTGAACCTCATTCAGTTGGATTTTGATATCATGAAATCTTCCACGTATGCATGCAAATTAGGTAATCCACTTTCCTCTAAAATATATTGTTGCTTAGTCCAGCCAAAGATTTTAAGCTGATATAGCCGGAGAGGTCAATTTGTAACTAACTGTGTTCCACGGAGTCAGCACCATATATTTGAAAGCATTTATTTTGAAGTTTTGCCTTTTAGATTTTTTCAGTGAATTGAAAGACACTTATGTAGTAGAGCTTCAACTGATTTTTCATAATCCAAATAAGAGTGCTGCCCAAATGGCAAGGAGATCCAGCCAGCAACAGAATTCAGGCACTGGAATGAAATAAGGTGGAAACGGAGAGCCAGAGTCAGATCCCATATTAGAGCTGCCATTCGGGCATCTGCTGCAGAGTGTGTCAGTATTAACCAGAGGGACAGAGACAACCAACAAGCAGGGGACTGGACCTCACTCTTTCTGTAGAGACATCTGCTCTTTCAAAACCCTCTTCCATGACCCCCAAGATGAGAAGGACTTTAGCCTGAAAAGGAAAGGGACTTGTGAAGATGATGCCAAGCCCCCACCCCATTCCACACACTTCTATCTAACCCTCACAAGAGAAAGAGAAGGGCTTTGAATTGGATATGAAATTGGAATTTTAAATGAGTGAACTAATTTCAATGATAAAAAATGACAAAAGAGTTACAATCAGATCTAGATGTCATCAGGTACTTGAAAGGCAGCCAGAAAAAGAGATTTGATGTCGTACTTTGAAAGCAATGATTGAAACAAAAATAAGAAGTTTTATGTTCACATCCCCCAAGTAGTTGAGGCACCACCATAAGCCAACTGGTTATATAATCATCATTACTATTCTAATAAACACTATGTACCAATATATAAATGCTTGAACACAGACCCAAAAACGTTAGCAAACTATGATTACATGTATATAAAATAAATAGGCTTCAGATAGAAGGTTTGATTGAAATATATTAATATTCTGAAAAAAGTTGTGCTTGGATGCTAAGATTTATACGTCATTTTTTTCCTTCTCTCCACTGATCACATATTCCATACAGTGGTTATACTGGTTTATAAATTAAAATATAATTTTATAAATAATAAGGATCACTTAAAATTATTTAACCCCATCTCTCACCTGAGTTTTCATCTAACTGCCATGTAGAGCAAATGGGTGCTACCGTAGTGTAAGTTCCCCAACAAAGGATGGCCCTCACATAGCTTACTTTGGGAAGTAATTCCAAGAATTTACTCCACAAAAGTGGAGGACTGAGAAGCATGAAACAAGGAAAGACTGAAGACAAATTCAAGGCTACATGGTTATTGCTGTGGACAGTGGTGGCCCAGTTCCACTGGGGACTCTCTAAGAAGCCACGAAATATGGTCCTCAGGATTTGTCACCGAAGCAGAATGTACTTATCCATCGACCTCCCTCCTCCTTGGTTAAGGGTTTCCTCATTCTTCCTGGTTTATCTTACCTTAGAATGGCAAGTGGTTCCCTTAAGGGTGCCCATGGCACCTTCAAGGTCAACAGAGAATTCTCAGAGCAAAAAGTAAAAAATACATGACCGAGGTAAGGCATGGTATTTCAGGTTGCAACTACACAGTGGTGGCCACACAAACCTAGAGTAAAGAGGTGGGTGAGGGCAAGTGAGGTGGGACACAAAAAATGTCTCATGTAGGCTAGAATAGCAGCATCTCTGGTTCTCAGTGGATAAATAAACTAGAGGATGGGCAGTTTCCCTAGGGCAAGAGGAAGGACAGAAAAGCATCGTAGATGGGGCAATCATTGAGTTGCACAAAATACTGGCTTCAACCTCAATGAATTACTATAGCACAGAATGAAATGCTTTGGCAAAGTCAATGAATATAAAGGAGAGTTTTTTCTATTTCCCTTCTTCGGCATCTTACTTACAGGAATAATTTCATTCTGGCTCTGCTTAATGAGTTTTATGACCCTGAGCAAGTGAATAACTTGGCTGGCCTCCAATTTCTTCATTTATAAAATGAGATGATCACTGAGCTCCATTCCTGCTCTAACATTATGATTCTATGAATCTATATCCACACAGTTTACTAAAAGCTAAAATCCCACTCTGTTCCCAGAAGTATCCACATCTATATCTGTCTCTTGCTCTCCTGCTGGATTCTCCGCTAGAATTTTTCCAGTCCTGAGAAATCCCACTAGCAGCATTTTGGTTACTAGATTCCGTATGCTGAATATAATGATATGTGAATGACTCTGGAATTTTCTGAAATTTTTCAGGGAAAAAAAAAGTCTATAAAGAATGCTGCCATGAAGAAAATAGTCTACATGGATTACGTGAAACTCAGCATGTATGCTTTTGGAAATCGTGGCTTATACCTGCACACTAAATGGTTAATTTCCAGTGTCCCTACTAACATTTTAAAAACCCCGAACTCCTTCCAGTGGCCTCCATGCTATACATAATCTAAAAGAATAACTCTGCTCCCCCATTTCTTTCCACTCTTGCCTCCCTTCGCTACCTCTGGTAGCACTGACTTGTTCTCTACTCCTTGACCACATTTGCCCTAGCATTGTCTATGCTCTCCCTACCTGGACCACTCTGCTCATCTGTCTTTGCTCCTCATTCATCTCTCAGACCAAACATCACATCCTCAGAGAAACCTGTTCTGGGAACCCAGTCTAAATTTGCCCCAGTCACCCTGTACTATCATTGTCATATATTTTTGTTTATATAGTTTATATTTTGTTATGTATTTATTTATTGTCCCTAATAAAAGGGAAGCTTCATTCCTCATTGAATCCCCAGTTCCTAGGAGAATATCTGGAACACAATAAATTCAAGATAAATATTTGTTGGCCAAATACATGATTGCTGAACGGCACACAGTAAACATTCCAATGAAAGGCATGAACACTGAACTCGAAGCTAGAATTCCTGTTTCAATTCTGGTTCTGGTATGAGATTATATAATCTGAGAATGATATCTAGCCTGTCTACCTCACAGGTTGCTGCTTTATGTTTAGACTTGATGTCTACTTATCAGAAACCTTCCCTCCAAGAATATTCTGGAAGAATGCATTAATTCATTCTTTCACGTTTTATGTTTACAGTTTGACTCCGAGCTTCATCAGATATTAGCTGTGAAAACCTGTGCATGTTACTTAACTTCCCTATGCCTGAGTTTCTTCATATAAAACAAGAACAACAGTATCTATTTCAGGTATATCTAGAGTCTTTAGGAAGAACCTGACACATACTAAACATTGCACAGCTGGTGTTTGCCACTATTTCGTTTTCGTTCTATATCAGCATGTTTCTCTGTTAACAGCTGTTTAATCCTAACCATGCTCCAAGGCAGCACACAAATGCTAGGTCTTCCTCGAAGCCCTTCCTTATAGCCCCATTTCCCTTTTCCTTCCCCAACACAATTCACAAAACATTAGTAACTCCTTTCATTCTATTCACTTAGTGAACACGTCACACGTGGTTTCTTTACTATTTGATTTCATAACACACACCAAAGAATCATCATGAATTTTTCTCATACCTTCTTGGAACCACTTCATTTATGGATAGATTTATTTTTCTCCAAGTAAGTGGAATTAATTCTCACTGTCTTGATTCATTTAAAATATTTATTTAAGCCATTTGATTAAAACAATCTTCTTTGTCATGATCATTGGTCATCCTAAATAGAGGAGAAAATATCACATCTATCTTTTCAAGCCAATTTTCCTTTCATTTCAAGTGACTTCAAAAAAGGTTCATGTTTATTGTAACATAATTTATTTATATATGATCCAAAAGAAGTTTTGAGGGAAAAAAACTATTGAATTTGATGAAAGTATCTGTATACCCAATCCCAAATGGATATGTTATCTGCTGTTTTCTCAGAAGATTAGTAACTTTAAAAGTACAATAAATTTAATGACTTCCAGGATAGTTCTAATAAATTTAAAATAGTTCATACCCCAAAATGAAGCACTGAGCCAAAATTATAATAAACTACGGTTTACATCTACTTTTCCAATGATAGAAGTGTTAATTTCTTACTAAGAACTTCATATGTTTCATTTTCTAATAATAGAAATACAGATGAAACTCCAAAGAAATTTTCCTAAATATATTTAGAAGTTACACAAATATAATTTCTTGATTTATTTCTTGTCTGTCATCTTTTCTGTTCCCATAATAAATTATCTAAATCTTTTTTTTTTTTTTAAGATTTTATTTTTTAAGTAATCTCTACACTCAACGTGGAGCTCGAACTTACAACCCGGAGATCAAGAGTTGCATGCCCTACTGACTGAGCCAGCCAGGCACCCCAAACGATCTAAATCTTTATCACTCACCCCAAGTCCCCAGGTACACACCTGCAGGGACATTCATCTGCAGATAAAATAGAACCATCAGATATGAAACTTTTTATTTCCTTCTGCCTCCAGACACAAAGATCTCGGTATTCGCTTATATTTACTTCCTTTCCTTCTTGGAAGATCAAAAAAAGTATCCCATTTTCAAACTCAAAGCCTTCTCCAACTTGGCTTGGTGGAGGAAAAGGGATATTAGATATACCTGCTTTGGTTATACCTGAATATGAATCTCAGTTCCATCACTTATTAACCATGACACAATGGGTTATTAAATTTATCTGAGTCCCTTTTTTTCTCAATTGTAAAGTGGAAGTAATAAGCACTACCTTATAGAGTGATAGTTACACACATTATAAATTACATATATGTGTTAAGCAATTAGCAATGTACAGGCCCTAAAAATTTTTGATTTTCTTCCTCTGCTTTTTCTCTCTTAAATTCAAAATTCTCCAAGACCCCACTTATCTTTGTCTCTTAGTTGCTGCTCGATGAGTGACAGTTCCTTTCCTTCTCATTTCTAACATATTTGGTCTCTCATTTTCCTTTTTTATCTCATTCTTACCCAAATCACACCCTTACCTCTTCTATCCTAAACTTAAACCTTCTTTCCTTACTACCTTTCTTCTCCTAACCATGTGGCTCAAAAATTTTCTCCTGTGCTTATTTCTTTAGCTTTCCATGCATCCTTCTAGCTACAGTAAGCTGACTCAAACTCCAACCATGTTACTGGAAGTTCTGCTTGCAAGACTAACAGTGACCAGTTGCCAATTTCAGCATTTCCGCAGATCCCATCCTACTTCTCCAACCTCCTGGTAAGTTGACATGAGATGATATGAGACTATTTTCTCCTTCTAACATGGTGAGTCTAGTCTCCTTCATTGGCTGCCCTCCTTTTTTTTTTTTAAGATTTTATTTATTTATTTATTTGACAGAGAGAGAGGCAGCCAGCGAGAGAAGGACACAAACAGGGGGAGTGGGAGAGGAAGAAGCAGGCTCCCAGCAGAGGAGCCTGATGTGGGACTCGATCCCAGGACTCTGGGATCACGCCCTCAGCCAAAGGCAGACGCTTAACGACTGAGCCACCCAGGCGCCCCATGGGTGCCCTACTTTTAGTTCCCTCTCCTATACCAGTATGTTCCAGCAACCCTTTCTTTGTCTCATGTGTGCTGTGTTTTTTTTTTATGATTTTATTTATTTGTTTGAGAAAGAGAGAGAGCTTGCACAAGTTAGGGGAGGGAGAGGGACAAGCGAACTGCACTAAGCATGGAGCCCTAGAACCCTGAGATCATGACCTGGGCCAAAATCAAGAGTTGTTTGCCCAACCAACTGAGCCATCCAGGCACCCTGTGTACTCTATTTTAACAGAGTAATATTGTAAGTTCCCACTTGTAATGGTTTACCTTGTTTCAAATATTAAGGAATAATTGCCTCTCAGCTGCTGTCTCCCCATCAAACCACCTTGCCAAGCATATCAACTGGCAAATATGCATTTCAACCCGAATATTCTGCATGACACTGGAATGAACATCTAGAATCATCATCTCTCTTACACCCTCAAATCTATTGCTAATGGTTTTCTATATGTTGCTTACAGGAATAAATAGCCCTCATATGTCCAAACTAGAGGCAAAAGAAACTTTCTAGATTTTTCTTTGTGCCTCATTAATACTACCCCAATGTCCAAACAGTAAATAACAGTAAATTCTACATCATACATATCATTCCAAAGGTTCTAACTTTTTTCCACTGCTTAAATTTAGGGCCTCAGTATTTTTCACCAGTGTTGTTATGGTATTTCCCAATTGGTCTCTTCAGTCTTCAATTTCTCCCTTTTATTGGTCATGGTCCAAAATGTTATCTAAGTTGTTAACATGCTAAATCCAACCACTTTTAAAAATATTTTATGAATTGTAATAATTCTAAGGTCTTCAGTGGTCTAATATATATTTAATTATAGTCCAAAGAGGAAGAGAGAGGGCAGGAAAAAAACTGATGAAGTCTATAGCTCTTTCATGAGAAGCTATGAACACTTCTAAGAATCTCAACAATCTTCTAACCATCCTAACAAAAAATGAAGGAAACTACACTTACTTTTTAAAAATTACCTAAAAGAAGTGATAAAGAGTAAATCTTAATATCAGCTAGAGAAGAAGTCAAAATACATACAATGGAACAAAGATATGAATTATAGCAGATTTCTCATTGGAAATAAACCAGAAGACAATAAAGCAAAATCTTAAAAGCCCTGAAAGAAAAGCCATCTACCAATCAGCATTCTAAATTAAACAAAAATTAACATTCAAAAGCAAAGGCAAAATGAAGACATTTTTTAGACCAAGAAGAGCTGAAGGAATTCACCACCAGCAGACTTGCACCATAATATATACTGAAGGAAGTCCTTCAGGAGAAAGGAAAATGACAGAAGCTAGAAATTTGAACCAAGAAATGAAGAGCACAGGCAATGGTAACTGCATGGGTAAATGCAAAAGACTTTTTTCTTAATTAGATCTCTTTAAATGATAATTGATTCTTTAAGGCAAAAATAACAACGTACTATGGCATTTGTAACATTTGTCAGAAGTAAAATGTATAAGAAAAAAAAGACAAAGGACAAGATGAGATAAATAGAAACATATTCTTATTACCTTATATATAAAATTATATATAATATATATATATATACATACTATATATGTATGTGTATATATATATTTCTTATACTATAAAGTGGTATAATATCCATAGGCTAAAGATGTACGTGAAAAATCCTAAAGGAACTACCAGTATCACACAACAAAGAATTATAGTTCAAAAACCAAGAGAGTGCATAAAATAGAATCATACAAAAAAAGACTCAATGAATTCAAAAGATATTTAAAAAAAAAGAAAGAAAGAAAAATCAAACAGAGAACACATAGGACAAAATAGGAAACAGATATCAACAGTTAAGTGAAGTGTAAAGGGTCTACATATTGCAATTAAAAAACAGAGGCTTTCAGATTGGATAAAAAATGAGACCCAGCTTTCTGCCAACAAAGAACTTATATGCTAGCAACAGGTAGCCCAATTTTCAGTATAAAAACAGAAAGAGTTAAAAGTAAAAGATGGAAAAATAGATAGCATACTAAACTAATCCAAAGTAAGCTACAGTTGCTACAGCCAGACAAAGTACCTTTCAGAGCAAAGAATATTACTAGGCATAAAAAGGTCATTTCAAAAATGAGAAAGAGGTCAATGCATTAAGAAAACATAAAAAGCTTAAATCTTTGTGTACTTAATAATAGAACTTCAAAATTTATGAGACAAAAACTCATGATAGTTCTGAAAAGAGAAATAGAAAAATACATAGTTATAGTTGGATACCAAATTCCAACATATAGACAGTAAATCAAAGGGATATAGAAGCATTAACCAACGCCACCAACTAGCTTGACCGGTCCACAAAACGGTGTAGAATACGTATGTCTTCAAGTACACACGGAACCTTTTAGAAAATTTTAACATAAAAGAAATGCCAACAAATCTAAAGGATTTCAAGCCATAGAAAATGTGTTCTCTGATCACAGTAGAATTAAACTAAACATAAATCACATCTGATAAAGGAATATATCTGGAAGATATAATGGACTCCCAAAACCCACCAATAATAAAACAGACAACCCAATTAAAATAATGGGCCAAAGACTTTACCAAAGAAGATGTATGAAAGACAAATAGGCACCTGAAAAGCTGTCCAGCAGTATTGGTTATTAAGGAAATGCAAATTAAAACCACAATGAGATACCACTAAGTGTGTATGTGAATTGCTCAAATTAAGTGACTGGTTATACCAAATGTTGACAAGGATGTGGAGCAAAATTGAGCTGCCGATAGAAATGTGAAATGGTACAATTACTTTGGGCAATAGGTTGGCAGTTTCCTAATATTGTAAATAGACTCCATGTGCCCCAACCTTCCCTCTCCCAGGTATGCCCAAGAGAAATGAAAGCATATAACAATACATTTATACCTGAATGATTTCTTTTTTTTAAGATTTTATTTTTTTAAGTAATCTCTACACACAACATGGGGCTCAAACCTACAACTCCAAGATCAAGAGTTGCACACTCTACAGACTGAGCCAACCAGGGGCCCCTCTACATGACTGTTTATAATGGTTTTATAATAGCTCAAAACTGGAAACAACCCAAATGTCCGCCCACAGCTGAATCAATAAACAAATTGTGGTATATGTACACATTGTAATACTACTCAGCAATAAAAAGGACGAACTATGGATACATTAAAAAAAAGGATGAATCTCAACCTAATTATGTTGAATGAAAGAAGCCAAATCAAAAAGTACTTTATGATTCCCTTTACGGAATATTCCTAAAATTGCATGTATATCAATAGTGACAGAAGAAAATGAGTGGGTATGTGGGCATTGCAAGAAGGAAGAACTACAAAAGGGGCATGAGGAAATTTTTGGTGATGATGGATATGTTCATTATCTTTATTACAGTGATGGTCTCATCAGTGTCTACATATGTCATAATATATCAGATTGTACAATCTAAATATGTCTAGTGCACTGTACATTAATTAAACCCCTGTGAGAAAACTTTAGTTCAATGTCCTCGTTCTCCAACATATTATGAAAAGTGCTTTTATGTTCATAGCCTTAATTCCTAGCTCCCGTATGCACACATCCTGTCCGGCAATCACACTGCAACACTCCCTACCATGCTTGAAGAACCATTCTCAGGCCGCCAGGCCTTAATATCTAGGCCTTCTTTCTAGAGCAGACTTTATCCCTTTACTGAAAATACCTAAATATCTTTCAAAATACAATTCAAATGCCCTTGACACCAGAGTGCAATCAAAACCACAAAAACAAGGAAATAGTATTTGTTGGGTATGTCTTATTCAGTTTACTTTCAGTGAGTGACAAAATCTTAATGTCAAAAACCAGAGGAAGTCCAACCAATCAATAACCAAAACTCAAGGGTTCTTTACTCTGGAATTTATAGACAATAAAAATATTAGTTGGCATTGAACTTTACATCGGAATCCAGGGATGTACTGTATGGTGATTAACACAATATAATAAAAAATCATTCAAAAAAATATTAGTTGAGAATGACTAATCAAACACTAGGAGGGAATGGTCATAGTTTACTAAAAAATTACATTAGGCATACATAAACTACTAATAATAGATACATTGTATGGAGTGATTATTTTACCCTGGACACTACAGTTGTATTATTTCATTTAATGCAGGAAAGTTATTTTAGTTAATTGTCCCAAGCTTTTTTCTCTTCTCTTACGAATACGGGGTAGAATGAACTCTTCTTAGTGTTTGGGCTACTAAACAGATTCCACAGAGTTCTACATCTCTGCTCAAACAAATCCTGCATCAACTACATTCACACTATTGCGGACATCCCTGTCTCTAGTTGACCATGCGTGGGTCTATATAATGCCAAACTTCCCAACGCTGCTTCAGCCATATGCCTCGTGTCAGGTGTCCAAGATGATGTTTGTCTCTGCTTACCTGAAATGCCTTCGGGGGCACCCAAAACAGTATTAATAAGAGTGGGAGGTCAGCCCTAGCTATCACAAGAAAGGAACATCTTCCAGACCAAGTCTCACTAAGATAAGGCTCCTCCACTGAACAGAAATAATTTATTCTTGGTCACTTACTGCATTAATGTCTTCAAATATTTGCCTTAGCTCTTAACAGTTTTCATATCAACACTTGTGTGGTTATATCACATTTTCCCTGTACTCATTCCCATTGCCCTCCTTCAGAGTTGTTACCTGCCCCCTCTGTACTTCTGGCACTTTGCCTATAGCTGTGTTATAAAACCTGGCCTGCTGGAGTGTGCTAGACTCTGAATTACTCCCAGGGAATGGCCATGTCCTACTTCTCCCGTATGGTAAAGCCAGTCCTCAGCACATGAGAACACTTAGCAGCATTTGGCACAGTTGATTCTCCTTCCTTGAAGCCCGTGCTTTGTTTGCTGTCAGGACACCACACTCTTTGCTTTTCTGAGCCTACACAACCCCTGCGTCTCTGTCTCCTTCTAGTCAAGGTAAATGGCTCCTGAAGGAGTCATGCAGCCCCTGGTTGTGCTGTTGGCTATGGGAGCCCTGTTCCCAGAACCAATCCTTTGAGCATTTATATTCTACTTACTTTAATTCTTTTCACTACCCTCTCCAGTTCTGTGGCTTTAAAAACCATCTGTATGTTGATAACCCCTGCATTATTATCTCCAGCCACAGACTTCTCCACGAACCCTGACTTCTTATATCTATCTGCCTATTTGACATTTCCACTTGCATATCTAATAGACCTCCAAGTCCCAGCCTGTCCTAAAGTGATCCCTGAGTTGTCCCTGCTCCCAAATCCTTTCTTAACACAGACTTTCACATTCAGTGGGGACAATTCCATCCCTCCTATTGCTCAGGCTAAAACCCCTGGCATCAGGGTACCTGGATGGCTCCATCGGTGGAGTGTGTGACTCTTGATCTTGAGTTTGTGAGTTCAAGCCCCACACTGGGCATGGAGCCTACTTAAAAAATAATAAAATAAAGTAAAATAACATAAAACCCCTAGAATCCTCTTTGACTCTGCTCATTTGTCTCCTATCCAAGAAATGGTCCATTAACCAATTCTCTTACCTCTGTGCTCAGTACTATTCAGAATCCACACACTTCACACCTCTTCTACTGCTAACACCCTGGCCCAAACTACCATCACCTCCTACCTGGCTTCTTCTAGCAGCTTCCAAGTCTATCTCCCAACTGACACCCTCATTCTCTTCAACCTATTCTCAACACAACAGCTAAAGGAATCTGCTGCTCAAACCCACCCCTGGCTTCACATCTCACTCACAGTAAAAGGCAAACTTATTGCTATGGGCTACAGGGTTTCTTAGGATTTGTCACCCCACCATCAGCCTGTTATGCTATTCCTCCTTCCCTTGCTCCCTCGGATCCACAATGGCCTCTTCCGCTGTTGTTCAAATACCTCCGGCAAACTCCTTTGTATTTGTACTGACTGTTCCCTTTGTCTAGAACGCTCTTCTCCCAAATAGCCACATGGCTCATTCTCTCACTTCTTTCAGGTTTTGACTCAAATGTCAGCTTCCTAGACCAGCCCCCTTAATCCTCTCAAGAAGGTGAAATTTCCATGACCACCTCTATCTCCCTTCCTGCTTTATTTCTTTCCATAAAACTTACTATCCGTGTAGTCTGTTATATGCTTTAGTTATTTAGTTAATTGATTGTCTCTCTCCCCTCACTAGAATATAAAACCCAGAAGGCAGGGATTTTTTTCTGCTTTCCTCACCACTGTTTTCCCAGCACTTAGGGCCCGGTACACAGAAGACACTCAAAAAGTATGCGTGGAAATTGCAAAAGCATGAAACAAGTGAACAAGTGAATGAAAGAACAAATGAATGAATACTTCCTATGACCAAACCTCGTTTCTATTACAGATAACCGACACGGCCAACATTTGGTGAAGCTAAAAGGAGAGCTTGGGCAGATAGGACAGAGTTAAAATGGGAAAAAGGACAGTGAAGACAAATGGAGAAAGACATGAGCCCTGTACAATATTGTTTTCTTTTTCTGGTCTTCACATTTGATTTAGGAAAAGGGGAATTGTTTTGGACAGCTTGTGCTGCTCTTCATTTTAGCACAGGCATTGAATTTTCCTTTTCAAGTTTCCTACCCCCTACTTTCTTTATGTTTGTAAATAATGATGACCCGCCTTTTCAGGTGGCTTCTGTCAGCCACCCTGACCTTTGATCCAGTCTCACTTTGCTGTGTGACCTACCCTACCATGCTGAGAAAACACTGAGATTTAAAACTGCTGGTAAGTCAAAAAGGATATGTCAGTTCCTTTCAGGAGAGACTGTATTTTGGTTCTCAGGAAATAAAAGTAAAAAACTGTTCAGATGTTAGTGGAAACGTAACTGTTGTCTAGGTACCTATTGCTTCTCTTTACTTTTATATATAATCCTATGTCAGCCAAGGTATGTCAGGAACATTTCCAAATATTCTCCCTCACTTCACAAAAGTCAGTTTTTTTTCAAATGGATCACAATCACATATTGATTATTTTAAAAAATATTTTATTTATTTATTTGTCAGAGAAAGAGAGAGAGGGAGGGAGCACAAGCAGGAGAAGCATCAGGCAGAGAGAGAAGCAGACTCCCGCTGAGCAGGGAGCCCAACTCAACTCAGGGCTCAATCGCAAGACCCCTGGAATCACGACCTAAAGTGAAGGCAGATGCTTCATCGTCTGAGCCACCCAGGCGCCCCTCACAAAACTCAGTTTATCAGGGTTCTAACAGAATAAAAGTGACAATGACTTCATCTGTGCCTATTCATTGTGGTTGGTACAGACTCATATTATCGATACAATGGCCACTCCATTTTGAGAAGCATATTTTATGCAAAACTCTTGCTTTTTTCTGTAGCTAGGTGGACATTGTAATTTCTGTAATCAGCTGTGTCCCATTTGGCAAAAGTTTGAAGACACTGTCAAAGCACTAAGGAAAATTACTAGTCAATCAGTAATTATTTATTGAGCAGAGCCTGTGCCTCCAAGAAGGGAATGATCCAGTTGAAGTCTCAGATACACACGTGAGGTTACAGTATGCAGACTCACAGGCGTGCCACTGTGACCCACATACATGTAGGCATGAAACAGGTGGTCTTTCAACTGCCAGTGAGACAGCATGTCTCTTTCTGCCCAAAGTCTGGAGTTGTAGACTAAACCAATCAAGTTAGGAAAGAACCGGAAGGAAAACAGCTCAGTCAGTGTGTTTGCTGCTAACACAGGGATCAGAAGACAATTTATGCTTCTGCGAAGCCAGAGGGCAGTGTGTAAACCAGCCCTCCCTCCCACCCATGTTCAAAGTCATTCACAGAGGATGCAGCCTAAAATGCAAATTTTAAACAAGGTTTAGCAGAGTCGAAGGAAGCTTCAAAGAGGCTGCATTTACATTTTCGCAAAGGGAAAGAGGATGACAGTCTGTCTTGAAGAAACAACCGGGCTGCAGAGACTGCAGGAGGGGTTCCCTTGAGGGACCACGCTGAGGAATTCGGGCTCCTGACAGCCCCTAGTCATGAGCCCTGTGGTGTGCAAGACCCAAGAGTCAGGGGGTTCTTCAGGGCATGGAACTCGGCCCGTGTCCTCCTTCTGGCTCCACTTTCTCATAACAGATTTGAGGAGAGCAGCTGGGTGACCCGGATGCCCCTGCCTCAGCAATTAGCACCCGACACTAGTACCCAGCAGGCATCCTGCCTCCCTGGTCCTGAGCCTTCGTCTCTTGAGTGTTTGCTCTCGGATCATTTCCTGACAGCCTCCTGCCAGCTCTGCATCTCAGGAAACTAGTTTCCATGCTCCCTTGTCCTCTGGCTTCTGGGGCATTTTGAGTCCTTGGGGAGCAGGGCTGAAGGGAGGGAGAAGCCTGTGTACCGTGCGTCCCTCCCGCTCAGCCTCCCGGCATCCCGTCGGTAGCTTTAGCTCCCACTGCATGGGACCTCCCTTCATGCCACCGTTCCCAGCAGGGAGCCAATGGCCTATTGGCTTCTCTTGCCCTGGTCCTTTCGTTTCTGAGCTCTGTGAACCCTGCTTCTGCTTGATCCTTCACTCCTAGGCTGAGAGCTTCTTCACGTCGTAGCTAAGTTTAGGATGCCTTGCTGTCTCTCTTTATCTTGTCAGGCCACTCTCCAGCTGCGCAACCAATTTCTTATATTAAATTATTTTACTCAGAAGGAGCTAGTGTTGTTTCTGTTTTGTTGGTGAACACTGACTGATTCACAGGCTGTCAACTGAGTTGAATCTTTCCACCCACCTCCTTCTTAGCTGGTGTTGCTAAGGTATAGAAAAGGGCAGTATTAAATAGACCACCGATGGTTTTCTCAGTCCAGCGAGTATAGCCCTGAGGAGGCTATTTTATATATATATAAAGATATTATATATGTGTATGTATATGTATATGTGTATGTATATATATACATACACATATATGTGTGTGTGTGTGTGTACACATGTATATATATACCCCCTCCCACCATATTTCTGATACTCTGGCATCTGAGGTCTTACTGACTGGTAAGAAACTGTTCCAGGTTCCTGGGTGGCTCAGCCAGTTAAGCGTCTGCCTTCAGCTCAGGTCACGGTCCTCGCATTCTGGGATGGAGCCCCATGTGGGGCTCCCTGCTCAGCAAGGAGTCTGTTTCTCCTGCTCCCTCTGCTGCCCCCCCCCCACCAGGCTTATGCTCGCTCTCTCTGTCAAATAAATAAATAAATAAATAAATAAATAAATAAATAAATAAAATCTTAAAAAAGAAGAAGAAGAAGAAGAAAGAAACAAACTGCCCTTTCCAGGGCTAGCCAGTTCTCACAGATAGCAAACAATTCCTCTGTGGAGCATGCCTTTCATATGCAAACCAACCCAAAGCCCACAAAAGCCAACCACCTCCTGTCTAGAACTCTCACACTTCTAGCCACTTTCCATCTGCTCTAATTATCTCATGGCTAGGTATCAGACGATGTGCAGCAGTCCCTACATTCCAGAGCCCACTGAAACTATTCCAACTAGCCAATCCTAAACCCGCCTACCCTGCCTCACCCAACCCCTCTCACAGAAACCATGATAAAAGCTTTGGCCCAGATTTTCCTCTTACTCCTTCTGCCTCCTGACTGAGCCTAGTGCTTCCCCATGTGGCCCTGCATGGCCTGCCATGACTCCTGTTTGTAAGGAGGGATCTTTGAGTATAAAAATGTCTTTCCTCGGGGAGCCTGGGTGGCGCAGTCGTTAAGCGTCTGCCTTTGGCTCAGGGCGTGATCCCAGTGTTCTGGGATCGAGCCCCACATCAGGCTCCTCTGCTAGGAGCCTGCTTCTTCCTCTCCCACTCCCCCTACTTGTGTTCCCTCTCTTGCTGGCTGTCTCTGTCAAATAAATAAATAAAATCTTTTAAAAAAATGTCTTTCCTCAACAGTCAACAAAACAAAAAGGCAGCCCATGGAATGGGAAAAGATATTTGCAAATGAGACTACAGATAAAAGTCTGGTATCCAAGATCTAAAAAGAACTTCTCAAACTCAATACACAAGAAACAAACAAATAACCAAATTAAAAAATGGGCAGAAGATATGAAAGACACTTTTCCAATGAAGACATACAAATGGCTAACAGACACATGAAAAACTGTTCAAAATCATTAGCCAACAGGGAAATTCAAATCAAAACCACATTGAGATACCACCTTACGCCAATTAGAATGGCAAAAATTGACAAGGCAAGAAACAACAAATGTTGGAGAGGATGTGGAGAAAGAGGAACCCTCTTACATTGTTGGTGGGAATGCAAGCTGGTACAGTCACTTTGGAAAACATTGTGGAGGTCCCTCAAAAAGTTAAAAATAGAGCTACCCTATGACCCAGCCATTGCACTACTGGGTATTTACCCCAAAGATACAGACGTAGTGAAGAGAAGGGCCATGTGCACCCCAATGTTCATAGCAGCATTGTCCACAATAGCTAAACTGTGGAAGGAGCCAAGATGCCCTTCAACAGAGGAATGGATAAAGAAGATGTGGTCCATATATACAATGGAATATTACTCAGCCACCAGAAAGAACGATTACCCAACATTTACTGCAACATGGACAGCACTGGAGGAGATAATGCTAAATGAAATAAGTCAAGCAGAGAAAGACAATTATCATACGGTTTCACTCATTTATGGAACATAAGAAATAGGAAGATCAGTAGGAGAAGGAAGGGAAGAATGAAGGGGGGGTAAACAGAAGGGGGAATGAACCATGAGAGACTGTGGACTCTGGGAAATAAACTGAGGGCTTCAGAGGGGAAGGGGGTGGGGGATTGGGATAGGCTGGTGATGGATATTAAGGAGGGCACATATTGCATGGAGCACTGGGTGTTATACGCAAATAATGAATCATGGAACATTACATCAAAAACTAGGGATGTACTGTATGGTGACTAACATAATATAATAAAAATTTTTTTTTAAAAAATGTCTTTCCTCAAGACAGTTATTTCTTTGTGTGTCTTGGCACACCCGATTAAAACAAATCCTGGTACATTTTTAACAATACAATACAATCTGTGGTTTCTGTAGCTCCGTCTCCCCTCCCCCCACTTTGTCTTTTCAGCATCTTTTTAGCTATTCTGTAAGGCAGTCAGTTGGGAGAGGAGATGACAGGGAATGTTAACTCAAAGCTACACTTAGCTGGACTCAAAACAAAGTCTGTACACATCACCAGTTAGCTCGTCTTCCTCAATGATCATTCTTGAATTTAATTGATTTTATTAGGCCGACTGTCCTAAAAGAACCACTTTCATGGTTAGCATAGTTTCTTCTCTTATTTCACAAAAAAAATGGAATCAACTATAGGTTAATGCCTTCGGTTTCCTATTCCGCACACACAACAAAGTCCTGTTCCAGCAGCTCACCTGCGCTGGGATCCCACCTGCTCCCAACTGCCGCACCTCAGCCTGGCTCTCTCCCGGATTCTCTGCTCTTTTCACTCATCTCCTCAAATTAAGAAAAGTCCAAGTCTTTTTCACCCTTAAACAAAATGTTTACCTTCTTCTGTGTGCCCCCTCTCCCCGCCTCTGTGCTTTCATACCCAAACTCCACAGAAGGTTACTTAAATTCACACTTTCTCATTTGTCTCCTCTTGCTCCATATTATCTGATTTGTGCCCCCTCTTCCCACCAAAACTGACCTTTCCATGATCTCTAGTCACCTGCCAATTAACTTCCTTGTGAATTTTATTCAGCCTATGCAGTATTTAATCATCTAGACTTCTCTTTCTTCCTGTGGTTTGTGTGACACTGCCCTTCTTTTTGCTCCTTCCCACCTCACTTCCTCTCTCCTCTCCTTCTCTGTTTGTCTTTTGAATACTACACTTCCTTGGGTTCTTTCTCTGTCATTCTCAAAGGTCCATTTATCCATTTTCCTGGTGAAAATGGTACCACTTAAAATTATCATTTTGTAGAATTATGCTGTCGGGTTAACCCAACATTTCCCTAGTGGGAATTACAAGGCAACTATAGGTAGGTATAAACTAATGCCTATAGTTGTAGAAATGCTATAAAGGAATGTTTTCTCAATTCAGAGAAGATTGGATTACAATTAACTGGAGAAAATTAAACACAGAGAGCATACCTGCAATGCACCATTTCTAAAATGTTTCTGTATTTTAATAGGGCATGTATTAACATCTTTTGGCAGTATTGTCATGCAGAAGCCAGTTTATAAAATATTGGGTAATAGCAGTGTCTCCAAAGGACCTTGTATAAATTTGCACTAAGACATTAATTTATTAGAACTCTCTGATAGACTGTTCAATATTGGCATGAATAATACCATGTCCGTCATATTAGGAGATAAGGTAAGCAAGTTTGGGTAAAAAGGAAGAGACAGGCCTGAGGCAAGGTAGTACCATGAGAAATCTCAGCAGTGGACTAATTGAGACATTCTCAGAACTTAAGAACTCCAGGTGTCTGCAGGGAGGTAGTAGACATAGCAAAGGAATGAAAGATTTGAACAAGACTATTGTTCTGGGCAGTGATGGAAGAAGAGAAAGTTAAACATAATTTTTTTAAAAAAAGTTTTGTCGGTTAATAAAAGAAACCCTTCAATATATACACAATTTCATAAAAATATAAGAATACTAGGAGAAAACCTTTAAAACCTAAAAAAAAAAACCCTCTTTTCCTTTTCCTTATAGACAATTTTATTTCCTTTCACAGATGATGAGGTTATAACTAATCCAATTTACAAAGAGAGAAACCTAGTTTCAAAAGATAATTGAATTTGTGCTATTATATGCACAGAACTAGTCTTTGTTTTTCTTGTAGGTATGATTAGAAATAGGAAAATGAGGAAATAAAATTGAATTTTAGCTGAGGCACATATGAAAAGTTTAGTTATAAACATTTTGTATATTGTGCAGCTTCAAGCTGCAGTGAATACTTCTTAAAGTCACGGCAAGTTGTTTTAGATGGAGTCTACAGCACTGGACAAAAATCAAAGCCCAGAGGTACAATTTCTCAGAAAACATAGTTTTTAGGGGCTCTAGGCTGGCTCAGTTGGTGGAGACTCTTGATCTTAGGGCTGTGGGTTCCGGCCCCATGTTGGGTGTAAAGATAACTTAAAAAAAAATTTTTTTTTAATCTTTTAGAAAAAGATTTAGTTTTTTAATTGTCCCTTTTCAAAACTGGAATAATTTTGAAAATTTTCAGGAGCACCTGTCTGGCTGTTGGTAGAGCATGCAACTCTTGATCTCAGGGTTGTGAGTTCAAGCCCCACATTGGGTGTAGAGATTACTTAAAAATAAAATCTTTAGGGATGCCTGGGTGGCTCAGTTGGTCAAGCATCCAACTCTTGATTTCAGCTCAGATCCTGATCTCAGGGTCGTGAGATGGAGCCCCGTGTCAGGCTTGCACAGGGAGTGGAGCCTGCTTGGGAGTCTCTCCCTCTCCCTCTGCCCCTCCTTCCTCCACCCCCACCCCCCCGCTGTGCACGCACTCTTTCTCACTCAATAAATAAGTAAAGAAATAGACAAAATCTTTTTTTAAAAAACTTTCAATAAATTTCATTTATATTTACATAAAAATACTACAAAGTAGTGCCCTTAGCTCCACTCCACACAAACACAAAGTTAGGATACATATGTAAACAGGAAATTACTCATTTCAAGTAATGTTATGAAAAAAGTAGAAAATGCTATTTTATAATGAATCTCTTCTCATTAAAAAGTATATCACATATATTTCAAGATAATATCATATTATGTGAAATTTGTTTCTTTCTTATGGGTTTCACATATAATTTTTTTAAATGTTCATCACCAAGGGTTAAAGAATGACACATTGGCTACATAAAAGTTTTACAACATTTTAAGTGAACCTATTGAAAGCTTAGACTACATTGTAACATCAAAAGAACCAATACCACCCAGCCTACAAGACTCAAAGAATGAAGCATGAAAATATGGGCATTTTAATTTTTCAAATTATGTCTGAAAGAGAATTTGCTATTTTCTCAAAATCTGATGCTATCACCAAACTGCAGATGATTTCCCCTGGATCCGTCTGGGAGTATCTATCTACCCAGCATCTGCCCTTTTTCCCAGCTTCCCCTCAGTGTCACAGCTTGTGCTAAAGTATAACATACTTTCTTTCACTTAGCAAACTACTCTTGCTCACAAGCACAGATCTGGGGATTTCCAAGGCTTTCCCTCAAACTTGAGAACGTGTCAGAATGTAGCACCTCCCTGCTAACCCTTCCTCGTTTTCCATCTCAACATGCACATAGGCAGAGAAGAAATAGAAACCTCAGAATGTACCATTTTCGGGGGAACTCTGTGCTGTGCAAGCCCATGGGTCTTTGTACATTGTGCGAGATGCTGACATCAGCCTTGGGGGGTTTATTCTCCCACTTGTTCAGGTTTACAACACGCTCAGATAAAAAGTTTCAACATACAGGCCCTTTTGCAATTAGAGATTAATTGAATGTGGCTAATGACAGGTACATCGATGACACTGAGTGGGACTTTGGGGAGATTTATTTTAAATCAGGGAGATTCTGCATTCATGTGCCCTTTGGCTTTCTTATTTCTTCTTCCTGCCTGAAACTCAGTGCAACCCTGAAGGCCAATGGGAGGTGACAAGTACAACATGTGAAGGATGGCTGGATGACAGGCTGAATCCCAGCAGAGTCCTGGGACCACAATGCCAGTCCTGCGCAGCCTACTCTGGACTACTTGATATGTTGAAAAACCAAACAAACAAAACGCCTCTCTTTTTAAGGAGATTTTTTGTTTGGTTTTCTATTACTCATGGCTGAGCACTGTCCTAACTACTGCAATGAGCACAGTCTATCTTAATGAATTTTATAATGCCAGCAAGTGGCCATAGTATTTGAGCCAGATAAGTATGAGTTTTTCTGAATTCTAATAGGATGAAAATGCTAGACTTTATCCCCATTTTAAACCCCTGTTTTTGAGGATAAACTTATAAGCAGCACAATCATCAGCACTATAGCCATTAAAAGTTAGAAAGGAAAGACCGATAAAATTTGAAAATGTATTTGTATCGGGTGATGTTTAAGAGCTTGAAAATCTGTGGTTAATAAATTGTATATACATGTTAATTAAAATGCATGACTCTAAAAAAATAAAATATGTGACATTTGAACTATTAACAATAAACACAATAAAAATTCTAAAAGCACTGTTAAATTTAAATGTAAAAGATTGTAAGTTTAAAACTAGAAAGCTAATAATCGAATAGACATCACTTGAGTGTGAAATTTAAGGATGAAATGAGGGGCGCCTGAGTGGCTCAGTTGTTAAGCATCTGCCTTCAGCTTGGGTCATGATCTCAGGGTCCTGGGATCCATCCAGACATCAGGCTCCCGGCTCAGTGCGGAGCCTACTGTTCCCTCTCTCCCTTTGCCACTCCCATCACTTGTGTTCCCTCTCTCACTGTGTCTCTCTGTCAAATAAAGAAATAAATTTTTTTTAAAAAAAAGGAGGAAATGAACAAATATACTGTTGAAGAACAGTATGGTTTTGCAAAAAAAAAAAAAAAATGCTCACGTGGAACCCATGAAACCAAACTCTCAACTGTATCCTGTCTGACCACACTAGATAGATAGATGATAGATGGATAGGTACATGGATAGGTGGGTAGATAGAATATGGCAGTGCTCCAGCCGCCTGGGTGGTACAGTCGGCTAAGCAGCTGATTCTTGGTTTCAGCTCAGATCGTGACCTCAGGGTCCTGAGATGGAGCCCTGCGTCAGGCTCCATGATGAGCGTGGAGTCTGCTTGGGGGTTCTCTCTCTCCCTCTGCCCCTTGCCATCTTAAATGAATAGAAGAATCTTAAAAAAAAACAATAAAACAGAATATGTCGTCCTTGTGATGTAAACTCCTTGTGTGGCCTTCATGACTGTCAGAGAAACATCCCCAGCATCTTTCCCCAGCTCTAATGTTCTGCATAGCCATCCCCAAACTCTAGACTCAGATCAACACACAGTTAGAAAAAAAATAGGCACAGATAGAAGGAAAGTGTCCATGGCAGAGGGGTTGCTTCACTATACTTCGGCTCTGTGTATTGAGTACAAAATAACTGTGAGGGAAAAGAAAATGTGGGAAATTTAGTGTTCGTGCACACGCAATAATCAGAATGGCCTTACTTACAATTTAGGTTGTGTAAAATATTAAATGACGGCTTTGCCTTAATAAACACGTATTTGAAGAGGGCATGAGATCATTAATACTACAGAAGAGTTTTAATGTATACGGTGATGATTTGGAATTAACAGGAATTCTCCATTCTCTGTGTAAAAATGCTGATATAGCCCTAATCAGGGGAACCTTCTGATCTCATCTGTTTATACCTTTCACTCATTGTGTTCACTATGCATTTTTATTAGAGAGCAGAAAACCCAACAGTACATAGTCGTATAAAGAAAAGTAAGATAAATAGCTGGAAACTTGGTAAAGGTAAGTGGTTGCTCCTTGCTCCTAACCCCCAAGCCATCTGTGGAATTAGATGTGGGATAAATAACTGTAAAATATGAGTTTAAAATGTAAAAATATTGACTTTCCTGAATGTACTTCGTGTTTGCATGTAAGCAACAACTTGGCATTAAAAATTGAGAACTGAAACTTTAGTCAAAGTCTTATGAATACGGCTTATTCAAGAAAGACTCAGAGATATCCAACAGTGGGCATCTAGTCAAACAAAGGCTTTGTTCCTACATGAAAACACAGGGTGAGGGGCGGTGAAGGTGTGCGCAAAGGTTTTAAGTTACAAAAAGGTGTTATGCTATTGGGTCAGACCACTACTTTATCACCTCTCAACTATGAATCTGGTATACTATGCTTATTTTATACAAGAGGGGAGACTCAGAAAGGAAAGCAACTAGCCAAGATCACATACTGAGTTCAGATTTGGACAAAATCTGCTTGAATCCTAAACTACTGTAGGCAACTATTGAATTCCTTCCTCAGAGGACACTATGATACATTAATATCATTGAGACTGGTTAAATTGGAAACACATATACATAAGTAGAAAGCATATATATATCCCTCAAGCAAACCACATCAATTTTTGGTTTTACTTGCTATGAATCAAACAGGAAAAAAAAAAAACAGCATTTTAGGATAAATACTTGTTACCAACAAACTTATAATGATTTTGAATTGGAGTACATTTATTTGGATCTTAGATGATAAGATATTTACTAAATTTATACAGTTGCTAAGTAACAGATTAAATGCAACCCACCTCAATGATTCTAAAAACTGGATAAATTCCACCAAGTTTTAAGTAGAAAATGTTCAATACCATAGGGTACTCATTTCTTGGTCCTTCAGTTACATCAAGATTGGAAACATTAACTTTTCAACTATGAAATTGTCTTCCTTCCTTTAGTCTTCTTATGATATGGCACTCCTTTACCCTTAGTCTTACGTTCAAGGAAAAAAAAGGGTATGTACTCAGAAAAGAAATATGAATCACTGTATGCAACTCATAGAAACTATAGCTTAACGCTAGAAAGATGTTAAGACCAAATGGTAAAAAGTCATTTAATCATCTTGGTGGTGGTATTAGTGATTTTGTTTGTAGCATTCAAAATATCAAAGAAATTATTATTATATTAGATTTTTTAAAGTAATGCTTTCAACTTCAAGCTAGACTTTTTGCTTACTTTTGTTATATGTATAATCTTGGGTTGAAAAGATCCAGACCATTAAATTCCTATCAATCTTCTTTTAAACTTAGAAATATTCCAACCCTGAGGTCAGAACAATGTCTCTTTAATTAAGCAGTCTCTATCGAATTCTATGCCTATTTAGGGAGGCATATTCATACTGCTTCCTTGAAAAGTGGTCAGTCTCACAAAGGTATACCTCATTTTAGCAAACATCATTTTGAAAAACCACCACATAAGGAAAAAAGATAATATGTATATATTTCTGGTACAAGTCCAAGCAGCCTCGTACTTGTGTACAAATCTGTAGTTCATGACAATCAATAGCGGCAAATACCTTTGATGTGCTCTCGGCCCTGCAGACTTTAGTTAAACAGATGAACAATTAGTATATTTACAGTAGAGAACAAAGAACCGAAAGGGGTAGAGAAGCCAGCTGCTTTTAACTTGTACGTTTGGCTTTTAAAGAATGCTTATCCCAGATAAGACTTCGTCTCCAAGAATATGCACCTTTGTTTGCATTACATTTCTTAACTATTTAGAAGAAAATGACTGTTTCCTTACATTTAAATCTTTGGCTTTAACCTTGGTTAGGTTTTTATTTTTCATCTTGAGTACAGTGCATTTGTTTCCTAGGAACGTATTTTCATTTTTTAAATGAAACTTAAGAAAGAAGTTTTAAAAAAGTTTAGCTGTTTGAAGAAGTTTATTTCACATCTAGCTTTGTTCAGCATGTCTCTCTCAGCATAGCGATGCATACCTCAGCCTAGCAATTTAGATTTCGATTTCTTTTTTTAAAATATTTGTGTATTTTAGAGAGAAAGAGAGAGAGAGCAGAGGGAGGGGCAGAGGGAGAGAGAGAGAGGGAGAATCTCAAGCAGACTCCATGCTGAGCCTGCAGACCAACGAGGGGCTTGATCTCACAACCCTGAGATCATGACCTGAGCTGAAACCAAGAGTCAGAGGCTTAACCAACTGCACCACCCAGGTACCCCAGATTTTGATGTCTTTTAAAACCTGAAGGGTTTAATATTACTGTCAGTCTCACTGTCTTGACCTTGCTTGTGCAGATCTGGGGGGGGGGGGGAGATTAATTCCAGACATGAAGAGGATTTGTCAGTGTCCAAGTTATTCTACAATGGTAAATTATGCCCTTTAAAAAAAATGCAATAACTCTTTCATGCCACAAAGGAAACATTTCAGAAAGAACTGTTGCATTTTAAATGGATACACATTAAGTGTTTTTTTCAGAGCAGTCAACTGAATTGTTAGCTCAAATATCGCTGGTAATTTCCTCATCTCCAAACCCCATTTTCAGCCTACACCTTCATCAGATTTTCCCTTCATTTGCCCCCGTTGCTTATCCTTTGTTTGACCTGCCTCCACAGGTGCTCTATACCACTGCTTTTCTATCCTGCCAATCATTCTTGTTTCTCCTAACATCCCCTGAGGAGTAGTGTCCTGGCTTCTTTCTGCCACCTTTTGTATTATTTCCAGCTCTCTGAAGTCATGCCTTCGGGTAGTTCCCTCTCTCTTCTCTATGCAGATAACTCCAGGATCTGAATGCCCAGCCTGCTCTCCCCTCCACTCCCAGGTCCCCATTCCAGCTGTCTGGAGTTGGTGCCTTCCCAGATGTCTCACCCACAGCTCAGATTCTGTTTTCTTCGCCATCAGGTGCAAACTCCTTACACCATTTAGCCCCTATCTTATTCCACGCTTCAGACCAAACAAGTTATTGGCCATTTCATAATGGCTCATTCCTTCAACATTTTTGTCCATTCTGTTCCCTCTGACTAAAATGTTTTATAATTTTTCTCTCTGTCAAAAAAAAAAGATTTTATACAAAATATTTTTATTCTAAGCTTTGTAATTTGGTTGAGTTTCATTTCAGACTCTCTAAGACTTTGTTCTTTGTTTTCACTATGAATGTTTGTGTCAGGATATACCTTCTAAGATCCTAAGTTTCTTGTGGGCAGGAAACTTCATGCTGTACAACAGTGCCTGCGTAAGGTGCTCAGTAGATAATTGTTCAAAGAACATATAACAGCCCATTGTCACAGGGCAATGAACTCATTACTCCTGAAATAGAAGGATGCTGTGCTTTGTTTGAAAAACTGAACTCTACAACAAACTGTCTGAAAGAAAGAGTGCTAATGGTGACTCCGAGACATAAATCTGCTTGGAAAAATCTATGATGGGGCACCTGGGTGGCTCAGTCGTTAAGCATTTGCCTTCGGCTCAGGTCATGATCTCAGAGTCCTGGGATAGAGCCCCACATCGGACTTCCTGCTCGGTAGGAAACCTGCTTCTCCCTCTTCCACTCCCCCTGCTTGTGTTCCTTCTCACATTCTCTCTCTCTCTCCATCAGCTAAATAAATAAAACCTTTAAAAAAATGATAAATTTCCAAGGAGGGAATATATGCTCATTGAGATATACTATTTCTATATTTAAAATTTGAAAGCCATATTTTTTGCATTTGAAATAGTTTAATTAAATTATTGTGAAACTGTATATTTTCATTATATAAATGGCTAGGGAAAAGCAAATCTGAAAATACATAAAAACATGCTTCTCTTATATTATTTAGTCTTAAGCAACACTGATTTATTTAGGCAAAGTAATGCTATTGTCCAAATACCTGAGCAACTGGTTTAATTTATTTATTTATATATATTTTTAAAAGATTTTATTTATTTATTTGACAGAGAGAGACAGCCAGCAAGAGAGGGAACACAAGCAGGGGGAGTGGGAGAGGAAGAAGCAGGCTCCTAGTGGAGAAGCCTGATGTGGGGCTCGATCCCAGAACGCTGGGATCACGCCCTGAGCCAAAGGCAGATGCTTAACAACTGTGCCACCCAGGTGCCCCTGGTTTAATTTTTTATAATGTAGAAATGTAGAGAGCTCTAATTTCCTTTATCACTTCCAATAGATATCTAGAAGTGTCTTTTTCCATCAAATTATTAAATATTCAGAGAATAGGAAAAAATGTATTGCCACTTGAATATAACAAAGTTCAAATGCCTTAGCAGTCCCTTAATTCATTATTTTTTGTACCAAGAAACAACCAGGTGAAAAATAAATTTTGTCTGAAAGGTTAAAACAGTGGTACAGATTTTTAAGAGAGAGGGACTGGATGATTATATTTATTCCCATAAATGTTGTTGCATATAATATACTCTGTTATTCGCCAGGTCTTAATAACATATTACATAATATGATGTTGATCAGAGTTCTGGTTTGTGAGTCACAGTTTTATTTTGATATTTCAGGTGCCCTAATTTTTTTCCTATAAATGAATCTTTTCCAAAAAAGTCTCCATGATTTGTTTTCCCATTTTTGTTTTCTCCAAGAACAGCAGCAGGCTGGAAATGCTTGTAAAAAAAAAATTTAGGGGAATTTGCAACTTTTTTTTTAATTTGCTATCTGTTGATTTGTAGCCAAACAAACAAAACAACAACAACAACAAAACAAACAAACAAAAAAACAAAAAACCCCATTTCATCTTGAGAGAAGGTAAAATAATCAGTTCCATATATTCACGGTAAGCTAGGACTTAAGGCTCTTGAATCCGTGTGCCTGCCCCTGGCTACGAAACAGAGTTGCAGGTGGAAAGCCTGTTCCCTGCTCTGGAGGATGGTCTAGATTCCCCCCACCTTCCTTCACAGCTTCACCCATCTTAGCAGGATGCAGGCTGCTGGCTTGGAGCAATGCCAAACACACCACGGGTGCTGGAGCATGTGGTTTTGGGGTGGGTCTAGGTATGATAATGATTCTAAAAGCAATTACTCTCAGTTGAAAATCTTTTTTGGGAATGTTCTTCTCAGGATCACCAGTTTGGGGACCAATCTCTTTCAGCCCTATCCCTTTTGTGATTCTTGTCTCATTCTTTGGATTGGGTTTCCAGATTGCTCTGGCTCCCCTTCCTGTCTCGTCTGGTACAGGACCCCTTCCTACTTGACATGATGCAGTTAATCAGCTCTCACCCATACATCACTGCCTCTAATCTATACCTGAGGGTAGTGGAGGAACAGCAGAATTCGCTTACCCTGTGTTCTCCATGCCACCAGCCCCCAAAATAGTCAACTGACCTCCTCCACTAACTTCCCGGCACATATGGTGCAGTTCTCAGGGGTGGCTGTGCCCATTCCTTTCAAGGGATTTGGAGATTATTGCTCCAGAACAGAAATGGGCCATGCTAATCAATGTCTTCTCTTGAGTCCAATAGATATGGCAATGCTGTGCTCTTCTTGGACATTAAGCCATACCAGATGAGGGACTGACATTCCTTGTGCGAATGGGACCATGCTTCTTGCTTTGCCCCTTAACCGTCCTCCCCACCTGTGTTGGTATGTGGAAGGCAGGGACAACACTGTAAGAGACCACATGCTAGGAATACAGTGATTGTGGCCTAAAGAGCTCAAGAGAAGATATGATTGGATGATGCGTTGTCCTGTGTTTACACCATAAAATCCCAACAGTAAATTTAACACAAGAAAATGAATTATCTTTCACATTATTCTGAATATCCTGGATAAGATTTACATCATAGCTCATTCTCAGCAAAGCACAGTAACAACCTATGATTAGACAGAATCTAACCTTCACGGAAGGCTCCATGGATAATGTGGTATCATGTATTCAGCATTAGGCAAAGGATATAAGGCAACAGCAAAGGGAAGAATATCTATATCATTTCAATAGAAACAGATTCTGAAGAGCAGTGCCATTTTAAGTAGTAACAGAACTGCTACCTTTTTATTGTGGTAGACATGAGAAATTAACCAAGAAAGGTGCATTTGATAATAAAGTCCATGAGGAGATCGATAGTTCCTAGATCTGAACAGAAGATGATAATGCCTAAATATCAGAAATGACCCTCATGCACTGATTGAACGATAAACAAATAACTGGATACCTCATCTCCACCCATCCTTCTAAGTCTAATTCTAAATCTGTAAGTCACCATATCCTACATGGACCCATGAATTTTGTTTATAAAGACAAAAGCCCCACAAAACAAACAAACAAAAAATTACCCATGTTCTCATAGACACTGGAAGTAGCCCTGTCCACGTTCTGGGGTTTGGTAGCCTGTTTGGCCCTTGCAGGGTCAGCAGAGCAGTATCTTAGTGTCCCTCCCAGAATGGAGCTGAGCTTGTCATGCAAGAAGCAGCAGGCTTGTGGTCATTCCAGAGAATCATTTCTTCATTGGTGCCAACCACAATACCAGGAGCTGAAGCATGGCTTGGGTGGGGAAGGAGGTGTTTAGAGCAAGGGATTGAAGAAACTTGGAGACTCTTCACGATTTCCTTAATTTCTATGACAACTCCCACCATCAGCTTCCAAAATAGACCAAAAGACCAAAGTGCTAAGGATTGAGAACAACCTCAAGACAAACTCCTGGCATTTCTCACTTTAAACTGGATTGTAATTGTTAAGCCTTTCTTTTTTTGAAATCATAGTCACCACTGTTAGCAGGATTGATATCAACAACTTACACAGTAAGATGGTAAATGAACCCTTTTCTGATTTTCAGCAGTTCTTAACAGGCCCAAAACAGAGTCTAAAGAAGTGGTACGTATTCCCGCATTCTAAAGAGATCTCCTCAAATTGGAATTTGACACATTAAGAGCTTACTTAGAAATGAAAGAAGGAGCCATGTTAAACTCAGCATCATCCCAACCCAGAAATTCAAACAAGGCTGAGATATTTAGGGAAGGGGAGATGTTATCAGAACTTCTCAGCCAAGTCATTTTGGATGGAAAGGAAAAAATAAAGTGCTCTCCTTATCTCTGAAGCCAAGTGAGGGCAGATACAACAGAATTTCTCATCAAACTTAAAGATGCTCCAGTAGGGGTTTCTGGGTAACTGTTTGCAGGTCTATCTTATATCTATTCCTTATAGACCAATGCCAATAACATTAAAGTGAATAACATCCCATCTAGCCCCATGTCTAAATACAATGAATAAGAGATAATGTTCAGAATGCTGTACTAGAGTAGTTCTTAAATACCAATATAGACAATCATGAAATCATTACAGGGGCGCCTGGGTGGCTCAGTCGGTCAAGCGTCAGCCTTCAGCTCAGGTCATGATCCCAGGGTCCTGGGACTGAGCCCCACATCAGGCTCTCTGCTTGGCAGGGAGCCTTCTTCTTCCTCTCCCCTACTTTTGCACTCTCTCTCTGTCTCTCAAATAAATAAATAAAACCTTTAAAAAAATCATAAAATCATTACAGTGATGGTGTCCAATAGTGGAGTTGAGATTTGTAATGCCTCTCACTGATTCTTTCTGGCTTAGCTTACAAATACATTCTAAGAAATTCTTATTTACAAATAGCCCAAAGGGTAGGCAAGTACAGGACGAACGTAAATAGTTGCTGAAATTACTTATCATTTCCTTCATCCCTCCTTGCCTCTTTGTGTCAGCTTGTCATGAATTACATAGATTAACTTGCAATAATGTTAAACTCATGGGATAAGAACTCTACTTCTCATTGTATAAATATTATTTCTTGTTGAATTTTTGAAAAATACCTACATTGGGTTTAATTGTTTAGGTATATTTCCAGAGTCAGAGTTCAGTGTTCTGTTTACTATAAAAAAACAGTCAATGCTTATTGACTGAATCTCTCAAAAGAGAAAGCTTGTCAGGTAGTGCACCTGGATTTGAATCTGATTAAACTCCTAGCTGACACTTACAATCCATGAGATCTCCACCAAGCCACATGACC
The DNA here is from genome assembly GCF_023065955.2 of Ursus arctos. Lineage (NCBI taxonomy): Eukaryota > Metazoa > Chordata > Mammalia > Carnivora > Ursidae > Ursus > Ursus arctos. Next base: position 80,301,935 of record NW_026623089.1, on the reverse strand, counting down.
TTTCAGGGCCCCAGGTTTTTAATTTGTAAAATGGAGAGAATGGACTCAAACATCCATCTTGTGCTGCCTTGTCCATTACCTGCAATGATTGGCTTAGTTTAACTTAGAAGTCCAGCTGCTTTTCAGCCTGAGCAAGTATCATACCCAAATTTCTGGGTCTATTAGCTAAATGTCAAAGCCCTTTTGTTATACTGGTGAAATGCATACAATTTAGATGCTCGCAGAGAAGCTGAAGGTCTGCTTTACTTTGACCCTGGAATAGACCTCTCCTTGGACACCCACCTCGGATCATCTCTGGTTGACTGAGACCAAGATGCATCCTGAGCAGGAGAGGTCACACTTAGCTTGAGAACAGAGCACACCCCAAGAGTAATTATCAGTGGATAGTCAGTATCAGTGAACATCATTTGAGCGAATCGTATGCCTGATGAGTTATGAGTGGAGGAAAGGAAATTGGGAGTCTAAGAAGAATGAATTAGAAATGCCAGGAGCCTCATACACATTTGTGATGCTGTGTTACTATTCTTCCTTTACTGAGTTTGTTTTCTAACCTCCAAAGAAATGTTTGGCCATTTAATGAAAATCACTTTTTTTATTTCTGAAAATCCCACAATTTTACATGTAAAATTTTACTTTTGTACAGTTCACACCAGGAAGAAAAATAAACCATCTTCCTCTGAGAATTTTAAAAATTATAAGAACCCACCATATTTCCTACAAAAGATTCACTATTTAAGCATATATTTGGGAGAGGGGGAAAGAAATTATAATATAAAAACATATTTTCTTTCTTTTTCTGGAAAGCTACAATACATTTGACTTGGTTTCCTGTTGTTAATTCTTTCCTTTGGCCAAATTAATCTTTAATGCTAAACTTGTTTGGGGGGATTTGTTGGGTTAAGACTGGCAAAGCTCAACTTCTTTAAATGTCTCACTTTTGCTTATTAACAAGCATCAACATCTTACTTGCTTTCTTAAATCTTTCTCCTTGTAGAAAACTCATTCTTTGAAAAGATTAAAGAAGCAAGGAAACTAATAGAATAACAAACTCTCCCCTTAGAGTTCAACCAAAATTTTAGTCATAGAATGCAAATGGACAGTTTCTACTGCCAGTACTGTCTGAAGATTTAACCCTGTTTTCTAAGACCACTATCATTACCTTCATAAGGAATGAGATATCCTTTTGACACTTAAATTTATGCATTTAACTTTATCTCATGAAAGATAATTCGTCTAATGCCCAGAATAAATTAGTGAGGAATTAGTTTCACTTCAGGTAACTGTCCCACATGGCACTGACCTGATAACTTGGTTACTGAGAGCCATAGGTCGGGGCTATTAACAATTAACTAAGGTAAGCTGCAACTGTGACGTGTGATAAGAATGACCTTGTTTAATAATACAGTTCACAGGTGAGCAGTGAGGTTTAAGTAGCTCTAGGCTTAGAATATGCCCTAATAGATGCATGCACAGAATAATTACAGTGTTTACCAACTGTATTCTAATATCTACAAGAAATTTTATTTTTCAATGACAGAATCAGTCATAAGGAAGTTTATTTTACATGGTTGGATTTCATGAAATAATATCATCTGACTTACTTCCTTATGTGAGCTAAAATAAGTCTTTGTGATTTCAGGAACACTAACTTTTAAATTTCGTATCATATCTGATACGAAATCTTCAAAAGATTTTATATCCCAACAATCAACTGTTTTTTGCATTCCGCGGTAAGTATTCATTTAAGCACTTCTATTCTTTCTACCGTTGAAGTAGAAAAGGAATATCATAAATATTGCGGCGTCTGTTCGATGAGCAAAGGGAAATGCACAATCTGATGCACCGTGTTCTTCCCTTTTTTTATTGGTCTGACTTGAACCATCAAACAGATTTTGATCAATTGGATATTTTGAAGTGTAGTGATTTTGCACTGCAGAAAATATGAATGCAAAAAAAATGTATTTGAAGTTTGACAAATAAAAACATGAGATCTTAGTCTTTCATGGAGTCACGTGAGCAAACATGCAAGGATCCTAACCTCAGATGACTTACTCAAGTACCAGGAGCTCTATATTCTGCTTACTGAGGGTTTGCAGGGTTCAAGAGAAGACAGGTAAACAGAGGTATCTGCTGGTACCCCAAACAGGTCATGAAACGTCTTAAGCAACCTTCTGCACTGCAAGATTTTTCAAAGCTCTTAATATGCTTTGGGTACTTTATCTCCAAGTGAGGAACAGAGTAAGCAAAATCCTAAAAATTACATCCAATGGAACGGCTTTTGACTGAATTATTATTACTATCTTGAGGAACAAACACAGTTTGGGGAATGCGGGGCTGTAGATCTGTGTTTAGAAGTAACTAATATTCATGTGATAGTAAATCCTTTTGACTATATGCGATTGTTCACAGACAAAAGACAGACAAGAATGGAACTTTGCAAAGGAATACCACCAGTTCCAGGACAGGCAGAGTATTATATTGAGTTTGTTAAGCATGTCATAGACTCACAAAATTTCTACATTAGAAGAACAGACATCATATAATTCAACTTCCTCACTCCATAGACAGGGCAATTACGGACTGAGGAATTAGGTGACTTATTTAAAGGTGTGCAGCTTGGTTCCTGGTTCCTCGTCAAAACCAATAGAGTAGCCTAAGGAAACTCGCCATGAATAAAAGCAGCAACTGCTGGTCGCAAGACATTGAAGTATGTTAAAATAATGTCTTAGTATATTAGACGAAGGAATCCACTGGGTCCCTTCCTTACACCATGCAATTTCTCATAATAAGGAAGAGATGTTTTAACTTGACAAAGTAGATGAAACCCTTATTGGAGCCCACCACACAATGACAGTGCTTATGACAATGATAAAAAGAGAAAGAGAAAAAGGAAGTCCCCATGGTTTGTAGTTTTATGTAGCCTTTCATTGCTTCGTTTGAGAATGTAGAAAACAGAAGAAAATAGAGTAATTTATTTCTGTTTCTCTTGACTCCACAACAATGATTTTTCTCTTTAAGCAAAGGACTCTGTGTAGGTAGACTTAAAATAATTCAGAATGGTATAATCCAAATTCCGGCAGCATTTCGCTCTCATTTTTAGATTCAAAAATAACAACAAAAAAAAGTGACTGGCTGCTTATTTAGCATACTCTGAAAACAACTACAGTTTTGGAGCCGCTGGGAATCCAGCTTCTTGTCCTCACAGTTAACGGTGTTTGCTCACATGATACAGGCCACAGCACCTCTAATTGCTGTACAACTGTACCTTTGATCTGTTTTCATTTTCTATCTAATTAAATGTAAATATTATTTCTAATTACAAGCCAATAGAACGAGGTGTCATTTTCCCATCCTTCTCTACATCTTCTTTATTTCCTGGAGCAGGTGCCATAATAGATATTCAACATAAATACCTATAAAATCAAGAGTAACAGTAATATCACACTCACAGTCTTACTGAGAAGCTTAAGTGAGCTATTATATGTGACCAGTCTTTGCCAAAAGTAAAGCACTACTTACACATTATGGATTGTTATTACGATTACAAATGTTAACACTATTATTTAAAAGACAATGCTATAGGAGTGTCTGGGTGGCTCAGTGAGCTAAGCATCCCCCTCTTGATTTCAGCTCAGTGTTGTGAGATCAAGCCCCTAGCAGGGCTCTATGCTGGGCTGGCTGGGTGTGGAGCCTGCTCAAGTTCCTGTCTCCCTCTCCTTCTGCCCCTCCCCCCACCTCTCTCTCTCTAGAAATGAAATACTTAAAATTTTTTTAATTTAAAAAATTAAAAGACAATGCTGTAAACATTGTAATGGATACGAAAAACAATCAGAACATTTATAAAGCATAAGGGCACAGTTCTTGTCACATAATAATTCTTCAAAAGTATTTTTGAATGAAATATAAAATCAACATAGCACAAATGGAGCACAGTGGAATGTGGGTACAGAATAAAGGATGTCAGAACCTCATGAAAGTCATGTGGAAAATGAGTATTAGGTAATTTCTTTAAAAGGTGAGCGATATAACTTCGTAATCTGGTGGAGAAGACAACATAAGGAAAATCGTTAGCATTGGCGAAATCAAAACTGGCAGGAGTACTTATGAGCAGGGAACTATAATGATAATGTGCAAGGAATCAGGCAGTAACTGAAGTATCATAATTAAGGTGCGTATTCATGATGATGATAAGGCTGGAAACTTCTGCATATAGATATAAGAAAACAAGGCAAGACAATCCAGGAATTGAGTAAGAGGTAGTTCCCTTCCACACAACTGGCTCAATGAGGTGATCTTTCCTTCACTTTCAAGATAGCTTCTCATCTGTTTTCCAGTCTAATCTTTCCTTTCAACTCTAGAATTAGACAACTAATTATTTAGTATCTGCACTTGCATGACTCAAAATTAACATGTCCGAAAATGAACCACTGCTTCCCTGCACTCAAAACCTGGGCACCCCGAGTCTCCCTCCATCTCAGAAAATGACACTACATTTTACCCCTTCCTTAGGCTACTATGCTTGGAATCATTTTTAACTCCTTTGCTTCACTCATAACTCAAATCGAAACCATCAGCAAATTCTATCAGCTTTCCTATCAAAATACATCCTAGAGCTGTGAGTGTAGTATTTCTCACCATTCCTGCGCTACAGTGCTAGTCACATCCACAAATGCCAACAGCCTCTCCATGCTTTCTCTCAGCCCAGTGTCTATAATCCAAACAGCAGCGCAAATTACTATTGAAAACATAAAAAAAATAATGCTACTGTCTTGCTCAAAGCCCTGCAATCTCACTTAGAATAAAGTCCAAATTTCATCTCATGACTTAAAGAATGATATGAACCTGACCCTTGCCTTCACCTCCTGTATGATTATTTGCCCCTTAGCTCCCTGCTCTCCAGCCACAGTGGCCTCCCTCATATTCCTGGAGGACACCAGGCAACGCATACCCACTGTGGGGGCGGGGGGGGGGGGAGAGCTTTTGCACATGCTCTTCCTTTTATCTGACACACCCTTCCCCTAGACAGTCACATGCTCCCTTCCCATTTCTGCTCACATGTCACCCCTTCAGAAAAGCCTTCTCTGACATCTCATCTACTTATTAACCTTAGCCATTCTCTGTCCCCTTACCAAGCTTTATTTTTCTTCATTGCAATTACCTCTGCAATGCTTTTGTAGAATTTGCATATTTGCTTATAATATGTCTCCCCTGTTACAAAGTAAGCGGCATGGGACATGCCGTCTGTCTTAGTACTGTGTTCCAAGCACCAGCACCTGGAATATAATGGACACTCAATAGATGTTTGCATATAACACATAGTCTCCAGATCCCTACTTTTTAATCAAGACGATATGTGTTTGATATCTATGATTTTTATATATTACCATCATTTGAAGAAAAAGACTAACTGAATCCTGCAATTTTTCAACAATACCTGTAGGGCATACATTTAACATTATAGAAGTGAGTCATTACCTGACGCACCACACACACTTCCAAGGGAATCATGCCTACACCCCTGCAGATGAGCTTTCAGGGCAAGGGACTGTTCTGCATTGAACCTAATGGCCTGCCCCAGCTTACTGACTTAGCTGTGGTCAATAGATTCATGGCCAGCCCCCACACACCACCTGCTTGAAAAACTGAGCAGAACCAATCGTAATCTCAAGAGTTCAGAAATAGGAAACTTTGAGATTGAAATAAACAGAGGTGGATGACTGGAAGAGACTGGAAGCAGGAGCAGCCATTCTAGGTGTCTTGCAAGCAAAATGCAACGAGTAGGATGATGACCAAATGTGCTGAGAGATGCCGCGATTCCCAAGTGAGCTTTTAAGAGAGTCCTAAGAGGGAGACAGAGAAGAGGACACCTTCCCAACTCAGCTCCAGCCTTCGTATATCTTAAAAATAAATTCCATTTTCTTTAGGCTTTGAGGTAGACCACTTTTCTTTGAACCTGAGAGAACCATGACATAATCTGCCTAATTGTAGACTAAGAACTACAGAACATGGAATGTCATCCATAGTCTTCTCTTGCTTTTAAGCAAGGGCAATTACAGGTTAAGTGGCAGAGTTCTGTTAATGGTCTATGAAGCTCACCTAGCTTCATGTTTATCCATCAGCACACAAGGCACTTTACCTACTTGCTCCCTGCCCAAGAAGTTAAATGTTGTATTAACCTTATAAAAGTATAATGAAATCAGCTACCAATAAAAATTCCAGGGATGAATGTCTGAATTAGAATCTCTGGGGCTATCTGCTGCCTAAGCCATGCTTCCCAAGGTTAGCTCTCAATTAGCAAAACAAAATACAGATTTGAAGCAATTATCTGGATAATTCAAGCAAAAACATTGCTTTGACTTGAATTGCCTGAATAATTGCAAGTTAATAATCTCTTTACTTCCTAGCAAGTCAATTGTCCGGGTAATAGAGACACCAGGTAAGCATGGTGGTAGCTTAAATTACCCAAATAATTGCACACTTACTTTGCTCAACCTTATCAATGAGTCCTGGCTATCACGTAAAGAACGTTAGTGGAGAAATGATATGAGTCGATAGCTGAGGTTAGACCAATCGATGGGAGGTGAAAGGTCACAGGACAAAAAGTCAAGAAGGTTTTGGTAGGGAACACAAGGTGTATGGAACAGGGACTGCTCAAGTGGGCAGACCTACCGTACTTGCAAAGTCACTTGACAGGCAAGGGAATGGTGGTGGGGAATGACATACTCTGATGATAAATTCTCATAAACGTGAGAAACTTGGGGAACGAAATGGCCTTCCAAAACCCCACTCGCTATGCAATAGGTTTAGCTATTGATAAAGTCACAAAATTTAAAAAAAATTTAGGAACTTTAAGTCCAAAATAGTGTCACTCTTTTGCTTATACATTGAATAGTTTTAAGTATATGATTAATGAAATTACATTCAACAAACTGAAAGCACAAAGAAATATTCTCCACCTGTAATTGATTTTTATAGGCTTTTTTAAAGTGTGATTTCCTCAATTAACCTCTCTCTAGTACTACCTGCAGAGGAAAAAAAAAAAGAGGTGACATTCTAAATATAAATAATCTGTGCTGCACTAAATCAGCAATGATTACATTTCTGGAACTGAGGGTGTTCATGAAATACTGACTCTATGTCTATATTGCTTTAAATCCATCTTCCAGTAAAATAATTCTGCTGACAGGCTGGCTGCCCTGTGAGATATTGGACATTTATGTTATGAAGGTTATAACCAAATTATAGTTTAAGATATATTGAATTATCACATTCATTCAATAAACTTTTACTACACACCTACAGTGTGAGAACCAGTGTGCTTTCACGTGTATTATCACATGCATTTATTTGCACTACAAAGCAAGTCATACATCCTCAATGTATGTCACCATGAACTATTTCACTTTCTGTTATCAAAGCTGTAGCTTTTATATAAAAGCAAAATAGAAATAAAAACAGGACAGTGATAGCTAATACCTGGATGTTAGTCCAGACTCTGTCAAACACCTGTGTTTTCTAGACAATGAGCATGTTGATAAAGAACATTAAGGTTTCCCTCCTGCTAAAATTTCTGACCCTGAATCTTCATTATTACCAAATCAATAATACACTTTGTATGCTATCAATGATGCTAATTATTATCTATAACGTTGCCTAGGTCTCTTTGTTTACATTCCATGAGTCAAAAGAATCGCCCTGATCATATTGGCATCAGATCTGCTCTCATGAAAGAAAGATTTTGTGAAAGAAAATCTGAAATATGCAGTTAAGGGAGTGGTTTAGAATTACTTGAGGTTTTCTGTTTTGATTTGTAAGCCTTTTTTCTGTTTTAATTTTATAAATATTATAAATTATAGTATATATGGAGATCTGCCAAATTACTTATGTCTCCATGTACTATAGATCTGTTTTTTTCCGCTTTGATTGCTCTAAATTACCAGTGTTCCTTCGCTGTTATTTTAGAACACACATACTCATATTTGAGTACTCAATTTTGTAACTTACTGTTCCTAATGCACGCTAGGTCAGATATGGAGACCAGGTGAACACATTACCTAAGGTCATGCGGACTGCTGTGAAGGCAGCACTGAGACCTTATCAGAGTCGATCAGCAAGGCATGGCACAGCTTTGAGTTTACGTAAGAGGAGGCAGAAGGTACAAATAACTGATATGCCAAACCAGGTAAGGGATCAGGTCTGGAAGCCACACCGTGCTATATAAACAGCATGTGTTTGTTCAGATGTCTGCCTTGATCATTTTCCTCCCTTTTTGTTCAAGGAATGCCAAAGCTCCGGGCTGATTGATTCCAGGGAAGAAGTCAAAGGGCTGTATGACCTACTTTGTGGCTCAGTTATCATTACCACAAGAGCGACTGCATTCAATTAGATGCCCCCGATCTGGCAGTTTTTATTGGCTGTCTTGTAAAGTCTGAATGTGTGCGTGTGTGCGTGTGTGTGCCCGTGTGGCACATGCACACCTCTCTTTCTCTCTCTCTCTCCTCTTTCTCTCTGTCATCCTCTCGTTCCTTATACAGCCACACTTCACAGGGGGCACCTATGTTGGCCCTAGAATTTCGTTACATGAACCGTATGTCAACCATTTCAGTGTGAGGCCATTCTGAAGGGTTTATGGGAAGGGTATTATTAGGAAAGCGTTCCCATTTGCATTTGCTTCAATTTGGCTCTGGCTCGATACACGTTTGTTCTTCCTCTTTTTTTTTTTTTTAACTGCTATGCATGTTGGAGGGGAAGTTGGATGACATTTTATTTATTTTAAGTTGTCTTTTTTTTTCCCCTAAGAGCGGCAAAAGGAAGGATGTTTTTGAGAATAATCTTTTTTTAGTTACTGATGTCTACAAGCGAAAGCTTTTTCTTATATCTGAATAATTCCTTTTGTAAAACAGACTATTTAACTTTGAAAAACAGCTGCTATACACCCTTACCCACTACTCCCACAGCAATTTCTACTCCATAGGGTGTTCCAGAGCTGCATACTTCTTATAAAAAGTATTCTCATCAGTAACCTATTGAAGTCTTGTAACTGTTTGACACTGACCCTTTCCTTTTCTAAACCTCACATTGAAAGTATCATGTGACAATCCCACAAAAGGGAACATGAAGGTACATTGTATTTCTTAGATGTGTAATGGATGGTACATTTGTGTTGTTGTTGTTTACATTTGTGTTGTTGCTGTTGATCATGTCTTTTCCCCTGTTTTTCATGTTCAGGTATTTACTGTGTATCTGCTACGTACAAGGGACTCTAAAATATACGAAGTATATAACTTCAATGAACGTGGTTTCTATCATGGAAAATAAACTATGGACACAAACTCTTTGCCTCCAATCCAAAATATAATGTACCATTAGAGAAGGAAAAGATATCTTCTAGATAGAGGATCTGAAGAAGACACCCCAAGGATTTGCCATTTGAGGGAGAGGATGTTTAGGACTTCCACATTTGAGATTAAAAGTTGGGAACCCAATGGAAAGAGCGGAACCAAAGTAAGGAAACCACAGGGTGTAGTAACTCACTAGGAAGCCACCTATTTTGATGAAACCATAGAAAAATGGTTTAAGAGAAGTCTTGAAGATGAGCCAAGATTTCCTTGTAGTAGGGCTTGAATGTCCATCGTCCACAAAATAGAAAGGATGAAGCTGTTGTGCAGGGAGAAGGAAAGATTGAGACCACGTACCTCCAAAAAGGAAGAGCTTGAGGAAGTCAATCCCTCGCAGCGTTCATATCCGACTCCCAGCTTCTGAAGCCCACACATGTGGTCTTCTCTGCATGGGTCTAGGACATCCCTCTGTGTATGTGTGTGTGTGTTTTAATTCATGTACACACAGGCTCACATATCATAATCCTCCCCTTTTCTTTTCTCAAGATACTTGCAGTATTTTTTAACTTGAAAATGAAATAACATTCATAAAACCAAAAATGAAACAGGACTCACAGGAATCACTTACTCACCTATCTGAGTAAACAGCAGTGGCTCCTAGAAAGCAGAACATGAAGAAGGTACGAAGATGTCCACTGCCAGATACAGCATGGCTTAAAGGTTTCAAGGGAATGAAGAAAGGAAGCTGAGAATAACCAACAGGAAAACTAATGGCCTAACAAGTAGAGGAAAAGTCATTGCACACTCTGCTTCACAGAGACTTATGACTGCACAGATCAAAGCTGGGAGCTGTGGCATTGCAGAATCTGAATGATTTGATCCCAATTTCTTACAGTGAAGGTCTCAGTCTTTATTTTTTTTTAATGTGCATGTTTTGGAGATAAAAGGAAAGGGCTTCTACGTGCATCCTGAATTTAAAAAGTAAAAAATGGAATTTGATGTATTTTCAGCCTTATTCACTACCAAACCCTAAGGCCATTTCAAGATGACACATGAGCTGGAGAAGCAACGTGGTCTTCAGTAGCTCTCAGATGTTAGCGAGCATCAAATAATCTGGGCAACACAGTAAAGATGCTGTTTTCCTAGATTCACTCCTATGTATTTTGATTCCACAGATCAGGTGTGTGGCCAAGAATCTCCGTTTTTAACAAGTATTCCCATCAATTCTGTTGCAGAGGGTCCCTGAAAGAAGCTTGGAGAATTCTTATCACTGATGTTTACCAGGCAACTTGAATCATCCCTGGTCTCTACATCAGAAGGCACAACTTTTCTGAGGCTGATTATTCCAACTAGGAAATATTAATTCTATCTTTCCCATTTCAGTTATTGTCAAGTTAAAATAATATAATAAACTATGGTCACAGTAATACTGAACACTATTCGTGTTACAAATCACAGGAGTGAAAGCATGCTGATTCTTTGGGAAGGTGCTCTGAATATCAAAGTCATACATAACTGCAGTTTTTAACAGGTACGAATGAGACTGTAAAATCAAATGTTTGCAGGGGGGAAAAAACCTCTCTTTGTTTTGATATAAAACGGGTTTCCTTTCTCAAGGCCTCATTCTTTCTCAGTGGCCAAGGGTTAACAAAATCATGACATTTCCAGGTATTCTTTTTTCTTTTAGTTTAAAACTTCACTTCCTTTGGGTAAATATTCAGTCAAATTCAAGTATTATTATTTCCATCACTAGCCACAGCCCCTTGCTTCCCCCCTGCCTTAAGGCCTTCACCTCCTGCTCTTCCTTTTCTCAGGCTGCTGGGGTCCCTTTCCACTAGAGCTGCAGGTGGGAAAAGGCGAGTGGGCTTATGGGACTGTCCTCCCTCACGGAGAGACACTGCATACATGGTCTGGCTGGTGCTTTGCCTTCTGCCATTACTGTCAAACCTCATTCCGTGCCTGGGACTGGCTGCGCCAGCCTGGACAGCAGCCAAAGCTGGCCTCCACGTAGGAAGCATTCCATGTGTGTGGGTCCCCGGCTGGACCCCGGTCCAGGGAAGCATGGGTGCCCCCCCTGAAACTTACTGCAGAAGTGGCTTCATGTAGGTGTTCTGGGGCCAGAGCTCCACTGTGATGGGTGGCCCCTCATGGGGGCTGGGAAAACAGCTCATGCTTCCAGATCTTTTCACAGATGACTGTAGGCCTATTGGAAATCTTATGAATCAGACTGAGCCCTGAGGGAAATTGGGGACTGTCTTTGCCTTCTCCTACCGGGTTCTGACTCTCCCCAGACTCCATTATCCACACTACCAAACCACTGCACTCAACTCTAGGTGAGTTTTGCTGCCAAGCAAACACCCCCAAACTCTCGTCCTCTGTACCCAGAATAGCCTCCCCAAATGTCTAGCAATGACCTCAGTGGCCCCCATTTTTAAGGGGAGACAGGTTGAGCATACACCTGCAGCCACAGGGACCAAGAAAACTCCAGTCTTCAACTTTCTTCTACTGCTTCTCTCTTCCCCTAGCTAAACTGTCTTTTTATGTCTTGTACATTTTTGCCTCATTTGGTTTGGAACATAGACTTCTGACACCAGGTTGGAGTATTCCTTAAATTTAACCCTTTGGAATTCTGTCTTTTATTCCTTGCTGTTTGCTGTCTTCCAGGAGCCATGCATGTTGAGTGTGGTTACCAAAGGGAATAGGGAGCAGGTTGACCTCTTAAACACAGCAGCAACAAGTGATTAAAAAAAGGAATTAAACATACCACTTATGCTTTAAGGCATTTACAACTGAGTGCATGACTTGGGCAGACAATTATAACACAACGTGCTGATTACCATGGTAGAGATATGGACAGGATTATCCTGGAGTTCACAGTGGGGCCCCTAGGACCAGACTGAGAGCTCTAGGACTGTATGTGGGAGAAAGTCCAATGCCGTGCAAGGAGGTTAAGTACGGCGGTGGGGGGAGAAAGGCTACCAGAACGACCAGCAGGAGCAACAAGAGAGGCAAGCAGATGCAAAATGTGTGCACGTGAAATGTAGAAGAGGTGTGGGATCAAAAGGGAGCTCAAGTAACAGGTTTTCCAGACAGCAGTTAACAGTGGACGTTCTGTGAGTCCACAGAACCTGTATTGTAATCAGCGCGTTGTGTTAGAATAGTTTGCCACAAGTCAGCCATTCAATTGTAAATGCCTTAAATATATAAGCGGTATGTTTTAGTTTGTTTTTTATCAACATTTTTATATCAGTGGCACCTAACACTGCAACTTGGTAGAGGCTCCTAAATCTTTTTAAAATTAACTTACCAATATATTAATTACAGTAAGACTAATGCAGTTACAACGACTCATACTAAATGATGAAATACTGCATCAAAGATTTGTCATATAATATATAAAAACTACTTAAATCTAAAAAATCACCAACAGGGGCACCTGGCTGCCACAGTCGGTGGAGCACGTGACACCTGATCAGAGTCATGAGTTTGAGCCCCATGTTGGGTGTAGAGATTACTTAAAAAACAAAATAAATTAAATATAAATAAATAATAAATACATAAAAAGTCACCAAACAGGTGCCAAGCACTGACATTAGATTCTAGCTCCTGGGAGCACAAAGATGGTTGGTGAGAATAGCCTTTCTGTCTAGTGGCAAAGGCACAGACAATCATAGTCAACGTGAGAAGGGTTCTATGAGGCATGTAAAGTGCTACGGGGAGACAGAGGGGCAAACTTGACTTAGGAAAGTCAGAGAAACCTTCACCCAGAGGGATTAGAAGGCGAAGAGATTGCAAGGCAAGGGAAGTCACAGCCTCAGCCAACGCAGAAGATGCTGAAAAGCCCAATCTGAGGCTTCCTGCAGGGCTGGCGTGGCTGGAGCATGTTTCACGTTGGCTGTGGTAGGAGATAAAGCAGGAAGGAGTTGTCACATGATGAAGAAAGCTAATAGTAAGAGCAATATTGATAATGCATTTATGAGCGCTTACTACGTTTAGGGATTAGGCAGAAAGCATGTGCAGGGCATAAAGTCTATGTTTGATCTTCACAACTTGGGTATTAGGAACCGTGTATGGTGTAAAGCTCTGCTCAGCACTTGGTCCACTGCTGTCCATCATGCAACAAACAAAAGTCAGTTAATACTAATTATATTTATGGATTATTTAATTCTAACTGCCCAGGACTTCACAGTGGTGATTCTTAAAAGCCCGAAGCCAGCAAATACAGCGCATGCTAGGCCTCAAGCAGTTAAGAGTCAATCCCGGGAACTGGTTTAAGAATACTAAGTCTCACTTTCAAATGAGATCCCGAGAGTCTTCCTGCTCATATGCTTCCCCTTGAATTCAATGTCATGCCCAGCTTTCAAACGGTACTTCTGTTCTGATTCCCAATCTGCATAATAAATCCCTGATGGGCAAGTCCTGTGAGCTCACCCACTGCCATTCCTTCCCCTGGGGCTCCATCTGTAGCACCTGATGTTGAATTAGAACTAAGTATCTCAACTCTTTCCCCTCATCACATCACTAGATGGGTTAGCTTGGAACTCAAATCATCCCCTTAAAACTTCAGCAATTGGAACCAATGCTTACCCTCTTTAAGGTCAACTTTAACGTACACTCTCCCTGAACACTGGCCCAGATAACTTTCCTTGTATATTTTCTTTTCAGACCAGGTCATCCTATAGCCTCTTTATGCCTTCTGCCCAAACCCATGAAGGCTATAGAGTTGACTATGCTTCATAAGAAAATAAATAATATAATATGATATGATATAATATAATATAACATAATATATATAATGTTTATGTGTAATATATTAACAGAACAATGGTCTCCCCAAAATGTCTACATTGTAATCCTGGAGCCTGTGAAAACATTACTGTATAGGCAAAAGGAACTTTGCAGATGTGATTAAATTAAGGATGGGAAGATGTTTGAGATGGGAAAATTACCCTGGATTATCAAACGGACCTAAGTAACCATAGGGAGCCTTATAAGATGGACGCAAGAGGGCCACAGTCAGATAAGGAGACAGGAAAATGAAGCAGAGTCTGGAGTGAGGCACATACAAGTCAGAGGAAGCAGACTAGAGCCAAGAAGTGCACATGGCCCCCAGAGATGGGTCAGGGCTCAAACATAGGTTCTCCGCTGGACCCAGTAGAAGCATGTAGCCCCGCTGACACTCCTTTCTGACTTCTGACTTCCAGAACCATGAGATGAGTACATAACAAATAAGTAATAAATAATAATAATACATTACTATACAATAAATATAGGTTATATCATTATATACTAATACAATATAATAGGATATTGTATACTATATTGTATAATTTGTAATTTATTATACATAAGTATATAATATATAAGCATATAATAAATATATAGTTATATAAATATAATATGTATAATACATAATTATATAATAAATTTAAAATAAATTAAAAAAATTTGTGTTGTGTGAAACTATTAAGGTTGCCATACTTTGTTACAGCAGAAATAGGAAATTAATACACTGCTGCATCTTGCTGAAAGAAAGAAAGGTATGTTATATATGATAGCAAAACCTTCAGTGTTTAAAGTTTTTGTTTGAAAGAGAATCTACAGGGGGCTCCTGGGTGGCTCAGTTGGTTGAGCCACCTACTCTTGGCTTTAGCTCAGGTCATGATCTTGGGATGGAGCTTCCCTTGGGCTCTGCACTTCACAGGGAGTCTGCTTGAGATTCTCTTTCCCTCTGCCCCCTCCCCACTCCCTACTCCCATGTGCTTGTGTGTTCCCCTTTTCTCTCTCTGTCTCTTTCTGGAATGAATAAATACATCTTTAAAAAAAAAAAAAAGGAAAGAAAAAATTTACAGAAGTCCATTTCCATCCTTGACAGTAACTACTATCTAACAGGTTAAATAAATGACACTACTGTTTCAGCTGTTTCAGGAATTAAGCCACACATAGCATCGGACAATTATCTTTGCCTGAAGGGAAACACAAGTCCTGGGACACATTGGGTTTCCAGTCCAGCAAGAATAATACAACTTCAGTGAGTTCCTGTGACATTCAAGTAAGATTTTATAAATGTCATGACTTAGGCAAAGGGAAATGTCTCATGAGAAGGGTCACAATTAGAGACTAAGTTTTATAAAAACTGAAGTATTTCCATCAAACCAAGAGTAAAACCAATCCTGATAGAATAAAAAGATGTAACTGCCTCACTGAACAAAATTCAACACCTTTTAAGGGAAGATGACCTAATTCAAACTCCCTACAACATGTTACACACAATATACACCACATAGTCAAAACTACCAGGAAATAAAACAACAAAGCAGAAAATATATCCTCCAATCTAGGAGGACAAAAAGCTTTCCAATATACACTGACCTTGATATAACCCAGGTATTTGAATTAGCTAGTAAGAGTTTTGCCACTTTACTAAATATGTTGGAGACATTAAAAAGAAAAAAGAATGTCACAGTGAAGAAACAAGCAATCACAATGCACAGAGGCAAATTATAGATGAAAGAAGGGAATTCATTGTTTGAAATCAGAAATTAAATAAGTGGAGTTCTGTAGATGAGAGCTGGCAGAAGAAAGGGTCAGTGAACTTAAAAACAGGTCAAGAGAATATATACAATCTGAATAACAGAGTAGTTAAAAACAACCAACCAGAGCCTCCGCTGGAGGAAAATATCAAAGTCTTACACATATGAAGTTGGGTCCCACTGGAAGGAGGGAAAAAGAGAATGGAATAAAAACTTGTGAAAAAAATACTACCTAAATTTGAAAATATGATATTAAAAATCTATTTTGATATCCAAAAGGTTCAGGAATCACCAAACACTATAAATAACAACAACAACAACAACAATAATAATAATAATAATAAAAACACAGGTACATCATAGTTAAAATGCTTAAAACTGAAGATGAAGAGAAAATCTTTGAGGAATCTGGGAGTGGGGGAGAAGGCACATTATAGCAAAAATATGAGTAATCACTGGTTTTTAATTAGGAACAATGGGAACAATGTGGCATTGAAACAATGTACTCTAAGTACTTAAAGAAATTGAAGAAATACCCAGAATTCTAAGGAGGTGGGTGGGAGATGGGCTAGATGGGTGATGGGTATTAAAGAGGGCACATGTGATGAGCACTGGGTGTTGTATGTAAGTGATGAATCACTGAATTCTATCCTGAAACCAATATTGCACTGTATATTAACTAACTAAAATTTAAATAAAAATTTTAAAAAGATATATCCAGAATTTTTTTTTAAGATTTTATTTATTTGACAGAAAGAGAGGCAGCAAGAGAGGGAACACAAGCAGTGGGAATGGGAGAGGGAGAAGCAGGCTTCCCGCTGAGCAGGGAGCCCGAGGCCAGGCTCAATTTCAGAACGCTAGGATCACGACTTGAGCCGAAGGCAGATGCTTAACCACTGAGCCACCCAGGCGCCCCCAGAATTCCCTAGAGAGGAAAAACACTACAAAAAGTAACATTTTTGGTTAAGAAAATTCGAGATAATTTGTTACCAGTGGACAGTGATTACATTAAATACTAAAAGAAGTTCTTCATTCTAAATGGAAATGATACCACATGAAAACTCAAATCTACAGTAAGAAATAAAGATTACTTGAAATGATAAGTATGGGGTAAACTTCATAGATTATAACTTAGCTCCTTTTATTTTCTTCAAAAAACAACTGATAGTTTAGGCAAAAATAATAACTTTGAATGTTAAGCCTTATTACATCTATAGATGTAAAATATATGACAACAATAACACAAAGGATGAATGGTAATTAATTAGACTTCTGTGGCTTTTAGATTCTTGTATTATGCATGAAATAATACACTATTAACCCTAAGGAGACTTTCGTAGATTAATAATGCATATTGCAACCCCATATTCACCACACTAGAAATCATACAAAGAAGCGAGTATAGTTGAAAGCCAAAAGAGATATTAAAATATTGTGCTTAAAATTATTTAGTTAATACAAAGTAAAGCGGGAACAGAAAATCAGAGGAACAAAAATTCAATGGATCATACAGCAAGAGAGTTGATTTAAACCCAAACATATGAATAACTACATTAACTATAAAAGAAATTCACAAACTAAAGACACAGACTGTCAAACTGGTTAAGAAGGGAAGAATCAACTCTATGGTAAGAGAATTACCTTATATAAAGATACATAAAATATAAAAGAATTGGAAAAGATTTTACATACAAATAGTATGCACAAGAAAATTGACATGGCATTATTATCAGACAAATCAGGCTTCAAGACAAGGAATATTGGGGATCCTGGCTGGCTCAGTTGGTGGAGCATGCAACTCTTGATCTCCAGGTTGTGAGTTCGAGCCCCACTCTGGGTATAGAGATTACTTAAAAATAAAGTATTAAAAAAATGTTTTAAAAAGAAAGATGAGGAATATTAGCAGAGATAAAGAAGTAGGATTACCAGTTTTTACATATATACGTGTGTGTGTGTATGTGTAAAATATGTTGTATATGTATGTGTGAGTGTTCATGCATGTGTACATATATACATAAAATAATATATACCACCTTTGTGTGTCTGTATATATACACATACAGATCAATAACCTCTTCTTATACATACATGTCAATATATTATATAAAAACTCTGTTGTAAAATTTATACCTGTTGTAAAATTATAACACGTAAATATGTATAATATATAAAATACACATATATGTCACCATAAAAAGTGAATCAATTCAACAGGAAGGTTTAACAATTCCAAATGTGTAAATACTTATTAACAGAGCTACAAAATGCATAAAGCAAAAAACTTTCAGAAATAAAGAAGTGGATAAGTTTTTAATTGGACAATTTGACATCCCTCTCTTAATAATTGATAGAAAAACTAGAAAGAATGTCAGTAAGAATATAGAAAATTTCAAAAACATTATTATCCAGGGGCACCTGGATGGCTCAGTTGGTTAAGCTTCTGCCTGCGGCTCAGGTCATGATCCCAGGGTCCTGGGATCCAGCCCCGCATTGGGCTCCCTGCTCAGCAGAGGGGCTTCTTCCCACTCTCCCACCTCCCCTGCTTGTGCTCTCTCTCTCTGTCAAATAAATAAATAAATAAAATCTTTAAAAAAATTATTAACCAATTTGAAATAACCAATTAATTTATAGAACACTACATTCCATGTTTATGGAATACACATTCTTTTCCAGTGTACGTGGAATGTTTATTGAGATGGACCACACAATGGAAATAAAATGTATCCCTAAATTCTGAAGAATGAAATTTAACAAAGTATGTTCTCTGACAACGGTAACATTAAATTAGGAATCAAATAAACAAAAATATGTTTAGAAAATTATCCAAGTATTTGGAAATTAAATCACATAATACTAAGAACCCATTGGCCAAAAAAGAAATCACAAAAGAAATCAGAAAATACTAATTGAATAGTAAAGACCACACAACATATCAAGTTTTCTGCAATGAAGATTAAAGTATGCTTAAAGGAAAATTTATACTTTTTAATGATTGTACTATTATAAAACAGGTTTAAATTGATTATCTAAATTCCCACCTTAAGAATCTAGAAAATAAGAAACAACCAGTGTGGAGAAAAAGGAACACTTGTGCACTGTTGGTGGGAATGGGAACTGTTACAGCCACTGTGGAAGACAGTATGTAGGTTCCTCAAAAAATTAAAAATAGAACTACCTCATGATTAGGTAATCACACCATTGGGTATTTACCCAAAGAAAAAGAAAATGCTAATTTGAAGCATTATATGCACCCTATGTTTGTTGCTACCTTATTTACAGTAGCCAAGTTATGGAAGCAGCCCAAGTATCCATTGATAGATGAATGGATAAAGATGATGTGGTATATATATATATATATATATATATATATATATATATATATATATATATGATGGAATATTATTCAACCATAAAAAGGATGAACTCTTGCCATTTGCAACAACTTGGATGGAGCTAGACAGCATAATGCTAAGTGAAGTAAGTCAGTAAGAGGAAGACAAATACCATAACAAATGAGCAAAAGAAAAAAGAGACAGACAAAAACAAATCCTTAACTATAGAGAAAAAACTGATGGTTCCAGAGGGGAGGTAGATGGGGGGTGGGTGAAACAGGTAAAGGAGATTAAGAGTACACTTAACTCGATGAGCACTGAGTAATGTACAGAATTGTTGAATCACTATATTGTACTCCTGAAACTAATATAACGTTGTTTGTTAACTATACTGGAGTAAAAACAAAAAACTTAATAAAAAAAAGAATCTAGAAAATAAAGAGCAAATTAAACCCAAAATAAGTAGACAGATGAGGATGAGAACAAATTTCAATGAATAAAAACCAGAAAAACAATATCCAAATTTGTTTCTTTGAAAAGACTACTAAAATTAATAAAGTTCTCGTAAGAGACATTTCTGACTCCTCAAAGAAAGCAAAACAGAAATTCCAGTATTTAAATTGGAAAAATAATATAACTTCATATGAGTTTCCTAAGACTTCCATAACAAAGGGCTACACACTTTGTGGCTTAAAATAACAGAAATTTATTCTCTAGAGTATAGAATTCCAAAAACGGAACTCTCTAGGGAGGCTTCTTCTTTGCATCTCTCTAGTTTCTGATGGCCTTCAGGCATTCCCTGATTTATGACAGCATGACTTCAATCTCTGCCTCCAACTACACATGGCCATCTTCTCCCTGTGTGTCTCTGTATACCTCTGTATCTCTCTCTTCTTCTTACAACGTCATATTGGATTAAGGGCCATCTTACCCCCCATATGAACTCACCTGAACCTAACTAATTATATCTGCAATGACCTCACTTCTAAATAAGGTCACATTCACAGGACATCAACATATCTTTTCTATGGACACAATCTGACTCATAAGAACACTACGGTTGACCCTTGACTAATGCACAGTTTGGAGTACTGACCCCCCTCAAGTCCAAAATCTGCATATAACTTGCGACTTCCCCCTAATTTAACTATGAGTAGCTACTGTTGACCAGAAGACTTACAGAAAACATAAACAGTCAATTAACACATACTTTGTACATTATATATGTTACATAGTGTATTTTTACAATAAATTAAGCTACAGGAAAAATGTTAAGAAAACCATAAGGAAGAGAGAATACATTTACAGTACTGTACTGTTAAAAAAAATCCACATATACAAATAAAAAGAGGGGAAAAAAAGAGGAAAAAAATCCACATATAATGGACCTACTTATGTTGTTCAAGGCTCAACTGCATAAGCATTAAAAAGATTAAGTCAGGGGCGCCTGGGTGGCACAGCGGTTAAGCGTCTGCCTTCGGCTCAGGGCGTGATCCCAGTGTTATGGGATCGAGCCCCACATCAGGCTCCTCCACTATGAGCCTGCTTCTTCCTCTCCCACTCCCCCTGCTTGTGTTCCCTCTCTCGCTGGCTGTCTCTATCTCTGTCAAATAAATAAATAAATAAATAAATAAAATCTTTAAAAAAAAAAGATTAAGTCAACACAAAAGCAACCTTATGTCAATAAATTTCAAACTTTAATGGACACATTCTTTGAAAGGGATAAATTGCAAAACTAGAAAAGGAAGAATTAAGAAATTGAAATAGCCTTGTATTAAGTTAAAAAAAAAAGTAAAGTATATATTAAGTAAAAAAAAAAAAAACCCACAAAGAAAACTTCAGGCACAAATAGTTTTACTAATGGTTCATTCAAACATAATAAAGAATTAATGTCAGTATTACACAAACTTTCAGGAAATAAAGGAAGAGAGAAGACCTCTCAAGTCATTTTATAATGCTGGAATTACCCTGATACTAAGTTAAGACAAATATTTGATAGCATTTAAAAATGGTAGACAAGTATCTCTCAGGAGCATACATGCAAAACTCCATAAAACCATTGGCCAAAACAACCCAGAACAAACAATATATAAAAAGGAAGCACATCAAGACCAAGTGAGTTTTATTCCACAAATGTAATTTAGTTTAACATTAGAAAAATCAATCATTTAATACACCACGGGATTGAATAAAGAATTAAAAACTGATTATCAGGTAAAGCAGGTGACTATACTCAATACTCACTAAAGATAAAAAAAAAAAAAAAGAACTCCATAACAAACTAAAAATTGTAAGGTACTTTATCAGCACGGTAAAGGGCATCTAGGAAAAACATATAGCTAAGTTCACCCTCAGTAGAGAACTGCCACTGGATATGCAACTTTAATTTACAAAAAAAATCAACTGTATGTCAATTTAGAAGTGATAACAATTGAAAAATAGATTTTAAAACAATTCCACTTAGAATAACATAAAATATTTAAAGCACTAGGATTCAATTTAACAAAGATGTTCAAGAACACTACACCAAAAACTACCAAATGGTGCAAAAAAAATTTTTATGACCTAAATAAATTAATAGATATAGTATGCCTGTTGATTGAAAAACTCAAGATTACTAAAATTACTAAAACTCAAGATTACATGGCAATTCCCTTCAAATTGATGTATAAACTTAGTATAACTGGTTCAAAATCCCAACAGGTTTTTTTTCCAGTAGAAATTGAAAACGTGATTGTAAAACTTATATAAAAATGAAAATAGTCAAATATCTTTAAAAAGACAAATATGATTTAAAATACTCAAATATAGCCAAAATAATCTCTTAAAAAACTCAGAGGTTTTACATAATCTAATTTCAAATTCTTTCATTTATCTACAATAATTATGGCAACGCATATTGTACAAGAATAAACAAATGTATTAACAAAATGGACTTAGTCTGGGAATACACCACACATACGTAATTGATAAGATTTCAACACCTGACATAATTGAATGAGAAAGAAAGTCTTCCAAAAAATTGGGGCAAAAACAACTGAATTAACATACAGGAAAAATTTAACTTGAACTCTGCATTATACCACGTGCAAAAATTACTCCATCATGGATTCTAACCATTGAGTGTAGGTGCTAAAACTATAATACTTTTAGAAGACATGCAAGAATACCTTCTTGAATTTGAGTCAGACAAAAAAATTCTTAGTATGAGAAAACTATTAACTATAATGTTTTTCATGACAATTTGATTTTATTAAAATCAAAACTTCTGCTAATGAAAAGATACCATTTAAAAAATGAAATGGCAAGCAATAGGCTGGAAGAAAATATATACAATCAATATGTATAATGAAAGACTGTTAATCCAGAATATATAAAGAACCCATAAAAAATAATAAAAGAAAAGCTTGTATCCAGAGTATATAAAGAATTCCTACAGAATAATAATTAACAGAAAAATAACCCTATATAAAGTGGGCAAAATATTTCAAAAGACGCTTCACAAAAGAAGATATATAAATGGCCAATAAGTGGCACACCGGAGTGGCTCAGTCAGTTAAGCGTTCGAGCCCCATGTCCTGCTCCCTGCTCAGCGGGCAGCCTGCTTCTCCCTCTGCCTGCCGCTCCTCCTGCTTTGCTCACTTGCTGTCTCTCTCTCTTTCTGTGACAAGTAAATACATAAATCTTTAAAATAAATAAATAAATGGCCAATAATCATATTAAAGTATGCCCACTATCATTAGTCATGAGGGAAATTATAATTAAAATCAAAATGAGATACCATCTGTCCGCCACTCAAGTGGCTAAAATTTAAAAAGAGGTCAATGCCAACCCTTTCCGAGATTTAGAGCCACAGGAACACATTTACTTTGCTGAGGGGAATGTAAACTGTTGCAACCACTTTGGAAACCTTTGTATCCGTGTGTGTGTGTGTGTGTGTGTGTGTGTGTGTGTGTGTATGAAATATACATCTACCACGAGTGCCAGGAAGGCTCAGTCAGTAAAGCATGCAACTCTCAATCCCAGGGATGTGAGTTCAAGCACCACGTTAGGTGTAGAGCCAGGACCAGAGGAGAGGAGAGGAGAGGAGAGGAGAGGAGAGGGGAGGGGAGGGGAGGGGAGGGGAGGAGAGGGGAGGGGAGGGGAGGGGAGGGGAGGGGAGAAGAGAAGAGGAAAAGAAAGGAAAGGAAATGGAAAGAAAGGAAAACAAAAGAAGAAAGAGATAAAGGAAGGAAAGAAAGAAAGAGGGAAGGAAGGAAGGGAGGGAGGGAGGGAGGGAGGGAGGGAGGGAGGGAGGAAGATACATCTACCACATGACCCAGCAATTTCATTCTTAGTATCCACATAGAGAAATGAAAATATATGTCTATAGAAACAATTCCACAAGAATGTTTGTAGCAGATTTATTCATAATAACACAAAACTTGAAACAACCCAATTCCCATCAACAGATACATGGATTAACAAATTGACCATTTGTGGGATGAGAATACTTGTTTTTTAAAAATAAACTGGGCCGCTTGGCTGGCTCAGAGGATGTGACTCTTTTTTTTTCCTTTTTTCTTTCTTTCTTTTTTTTTTTTTTAAGATTTTATTTATTTGTCAGAGAGAGAGAGCACAAGCAGGGGTAGCAGCAGAGAGGGAGAAACAGGCTCCCTGCTGAGCAAGGAGCCCTATATGGGACTCGATCAGGATCATGACCTAAGCTGAAGGCAGACGCTTAACCGACTGAGCCACCCATGTGTCCCAGAGGATGAGACTTGATCTCAGCTTGTGAGTTCCACCCCACACTGGGTACAGAGATTACTTTAAAAAATGTTTTAAAAATAAGATGAATTAACTGTTTTTGAAGTGTTTCTTTTTTTTAAGATTTTATTTATTTATTTGACAGAGAGAGAGTGTTGTGTCAGGCAGAGGGAGAGGGAGGGGCAGACTCCCCGCTGACATGCGACATGCGGCTGGATCCCAGGACCCTGAGATCATGACCCGAGGGGAAGGGAGACACATTACTAACTGAGACACCCAGGCACCCCTTCAAAGTGTTTCTTAATAACAAAGGTAAAAACAATAACTTTGCAGAAGAAAAACACTGGCAGACACTAACTTAACCAGGTATCCAATGTAAACATTACAACTAACGGGGCAAATTGACATTATAAGCCTCCTGATATGATGAATTGAGAAAGATACATCATCACTCCTATGGTATTTCCTGCCAAAAAATGCATAGCCTGAATCTAATAATGAGGAAGTATCAGACAAACCCAAATTCAAGGACACTATACAATGCCTCCACTCTTCAAAAATGTCAAGGTTATGAAAGAAAATATTAGACTGAGGAACTGCTCCTAATTAAATGATCCCAAAGAGACCTCAAAAGTAAATGTAATACTTGATCCTGGATTGGATCCTGAACCAAACTAAACCAAACCAAACAAAAACAAAATAAAACAAAACAACCACTTTTTTTTGTATCCATAAAGGAAAATATAGGGACATTTGGTGGAATTTTAATGAGGCGTCTTAATTAGTTGTTAGTAGTATATCAATGTGATATTCTGACTTTGATAATTATACTGATGTTCTGCAGGAGAATGCTGTTTTGAGAAACTATACATGGAAGAACTTAGGGTTAATGGGACAAAGAGTCTACAACTTACCTTAAATGGCTCAGAAAGGGAACGAGAAAGCAAATGTGGTAAAATATTAACAATTAGCACCTTGGGTGAGTGTCATACAGAAATCTCTTGAACATTTGTCTTAACAACTTTTATGTGTATTTAAAAAAATTTTTCAAAAAAAAAACCCACTGGTATACACAGCACCAAAGAAATTCATAATTATTACGTTCAGTGAAAAAGACAGGCATTGAAGTGTACATACCATATAGTTATCTAAACTTCAGAACAGGCAAAACCAATCTAAGGTGACAGAAATCACAACATATTTTTCTATGGGCAGGGGGGGATTGACTGGAAAGGGGCCCTGGAAAACTAAGAAAAAACCAAAAAACATGAAATAAGGATACTTTAAATTACATTTTGCAGTGAAGCAGGAGGTGCTGAAGGACGCTTTTCTCTGGCCCTAGCTTAACAGATCAACTGTTTTATAATAGTTGATTAGGTAGAACATCTTTCTTCCAGAAGCATCCTATCAGGTAAACGGCATGGAAGAATTTTTATATTACTTCTCTTCCTACCAACTTCTTGCATAAATTCGCTATATAGGTTAAATTTGGACTCTTAGGGAAACTGTTTCTGATTCTTCTAAGCAAAATTTTTTAAAGGAATACATGCTTTCCTATGTGTAAAAACTAATAACAAATTAATATTATTAACAGTTCACAATTACTGATTACTTAGAACATGCCAAGCACCAGGCAAAGTATTTTGTATGTATCATGTCACTGACTTACTGTGATTATTCCCATTTTACACAGAGAGAAACTAAGGGTCAGAGAGTTTAAACAACCGCAATTTTACACAGAGGCAAAGGCAGGTCTGGAACCCAGCTATGTGTTAACTCAGCTGTCCCTATTCAACATATATTCAGAATATCTGCTATTCAGTGTATAGTACCAGTTAGTACTACTGCCTCCAGTGACAGTCTACATGAACAAGAACCACGAATCTAATTCTTATCTTCATAGAAAATTAATACACTAGATCTCTCCCATGGATTAGAGACATAGGATAATATCTTGGGTCTTGCCATGTATCATTTCAAAGTCATGGAATGGAATGTTGATCAAATATATTTCTGTTTGTTTATTTACTGACATTTATTCCACTAGGAGTTCAAATAAAGTATGCATTATGTTGAGGCTCCTTTGTGGTTTTATAATCTCGGACAAATTTCACCAATACCAGTACCACCAGTACCAACGCCGGGGCCGTTTTTTCTTTCTACTACAGGATCTAAGCAATAATAATAAAGAAAACTGGAAAGATCATGTATCATTGCAGAACACTTTTAAATCAATGCAGCACGTCTATTGTTTAAAGCCTTCATGTGAATATCAATTGCAGGTAGAATTTCAATTGCAAATGAGGAACATTTTAAATATTAGGAGAAGTTTGGCTGATTTGCAGTGTTTGTCATACTATTTGAAGACTATATCGAAATGTAATATACATAGATATATCTATATGTATCTATATCTCTCTATATATATATTTTGAGAGGTTGAGCGACTAGTCCACACTTACTGAGCCATATATATATACCAACAGATGTAGAACACCTCCTGGTATTGTGGGGAACAAAGACAAAAGAAAAAAGTTAAATTTCCTTACAACTTACAGCCCGTTGACAAGTTCTTGACACAGACACAGTGACCTTCCTCTAGGAACTCAACTGCCTTGAAGTTAACACTTTGCTAAGGGCAAAAGGCAATCTTAGCTTAACATTAGTCCGACCTCCAGG
Organism: Ursus arctos; assembly: GCF_023065955.2. Lineage (NCBI taxonomy): Eukaryota > Metazoa > Chordata > Mammalia > Carnivora > Ursidae > Ursus > Ursus arctos. The sequence continues at coordinate 80,275,307 of NW_026623089.1, read as the reverse complement.
ATCCTGCAAGTCTCCTTTAACATATAAAAATTACATTGGAAACTTCCTCTATCTCTACCACACCACCCACCCCACCAAGATATATGTTAGCAATCATCCTCCTCCAAATATATGGCCTCCTGATATACATCTGAAGGGTCTCATGACTAAAGTTTTACTAGACAGTAATAAATGACATTTTCCTAACAATTGTTAGCCCCTCAAGGTCCTGGAAACCTTGCTTCCAAAATTCCTTAAAGGCTTATGCTCTCCCTAACTCACTCCCAAGTTGAAAGTATCCTCATGATCCCAGTGCAGTTCTTTATGCCCACGGGTCCTGTCCCCATGCTTTAATAAAACCATCTTTTTGCACCAAAGATACCTCAAGAATTCTTTCTTGACTGTTCTCTCTGAGCCCCAACATTTTCACATCATTGGAATTATCTTTTCTTCTGGCTTTATGGAGATACAACCAACATATAACACTGTTTTAGTCTTAGCCGTACAAATAATGATGTGGTGTGTGTAAATATTATGAAATGCTTACCAAATAAGCTTGGTTAACCTCCATCACCTCCCATAGTTACTTTTTTTTCCTTGTGATGAGATTAAGATCTACTCTCCTAGCAACTTTCAAATATACAATAGAGTTGTTAACTATAGTTACTGCGCTGGACCTCACATCCCCCAGAACTTCTCCTACAACGGGAAGTGTGTACATTCGGCCACTTCCATTCAATTCCCTCAGGTCCCCACCCCCTGCACCTGGCAACCACCCATGTTTGTTAACTCATTCTTTCGCCTGGGTTCTTTCACAAGAGGTAGATAAAACACATTTCATTTGAACAAGGTCGGAATTTTGTTTCTAATAAAAGAGAAAAAGATGCATGGGGAGATTTCCCCCACATTCTTCCTCCCATCTTTTTTGTCCTACAAATAGATGTCCATTGGAATGGGAGAGAAGTCAAGAAAAATCTGCAGAAGCTAACACAAAACCCTGATATTATTGAGCTGCTGAACCAATTCAGGAATTACCTCTCTCTACACTTTTTATAAATGGAGGTCTCCAAATGTCTAAAGCCACAGTGACTCAGCTATTTTATTATTTTCATCCCAACTCATTTCTAATACAATATTTTTATTAATCTCTTTAATTCCACTCTCCATACATCAACTTCTGCAGAAATTCTACTTTCTTTCTTTTTTTTTTTTTTTTTAAGATTTTATTTTTAAGTAATCTCTACACCCAACGTGGGGCTTGAACTCATGATCTTGAGATCGAGAGTCTCAAGCTCTACCAACTGAGGCAGCCAGGTGCCCCTGAATTCTGTTCTTTCTGAAAAAACAATTCACTACTCCTCGTGGCCTCGTTATATATTTCGGAGTTTGACTTTTACTCTACCCCAAATGAACCAATTAATAAATAAATTTGATATGTGTTCACTTTGATCTTTATTTCTAGTTTAACAGTTGTGTTCTGTATTGTACATATTCTTCTATCCCTCCCATGAGTCTTGAAATAAATCCCCCCCTTTATTTGGCTAAAGCTAATCCGTGTTAACATCAGTTGTTCCCATCCTAGAAGGCATTCATTTCTACAGCTCTCACATACCACTCCTGTGAATCCTCTCACTCATTTAGATCCTTTTTCTCTGCCTTCACTGTTGTCTATCGTTATTTTCTTCGTGTCCTTCTTAAGCACAGAATCCGGTGAACATCATCTTCCCCACAGAATGGTTTCCTCCCTTCCCTTCTTTCCCAGGAGCTAAGATATACTGATCCTGCCTCAATCTCTCCGACCACCCCTGTCAAGTTCCTCACTGACTTACTTTCCTCTAAACATTTGCATTCCACATATTTAAGCCTCCTGAGCTCTTCTCCAGACAACCTATCTGCCCTTTGGGGAATGCATTCATTCTCACTGCTAAAATGTCATTTTGATGGAAATGGTGCCAGGACTGGAGCTAGGACAGATCCCTGAACCCTATTCACAGGCTAATTTCTCAACTTCTCAGATCTTAATATTTCATTTGCCAATGAATTGTTTTCTATAAGGCGACTGTTAGCTCTAAAGCATTCAGTAGTTACTGAAATCTGCATCTCATATCCTCTGACTGGCCATTTTCACCCAATGTTCCACTGATGTTGTTGTTTTTTTTTTTTCAAGCCAATATGATTAAAAACCAAGTGCTTCCTCTTTCCTAGTGTTTTCCTCTTCAGTTGGTGTGATCATTCCTTCTTCTGCTTCTGTGTCTCCTCCATGACTACACTCTCTCCTGTCCATCTTGTTATTATCACAGTACTTTGCATTCTTCTAAAAAGTTGATTAACTTTGTTTATTTAAGACATTGAAATTACTTCTGTTTTCTCACATTCAATACCCTTTATAATCTGGGCTTAGTATACCCGTCAAGAACATTCTCTACCGCTCCCTTTTACTTCTCTGCACTTCTAAAGCCAATTCCCTAAATGCCTTGGCGGGGGGGAAATCTCATGTTTGTCCCTTTTGCTTGTAGCTTTGGTTCTACGGTTCTCCTCTTGGAAATTTTTCTCCAATTTCCTGTAGACATCTAAATGCCTATTTTAAAACCCCCTTCTCCATAGTCTTCTAGGAATGAGTCTTGTTATCAATCATGTCACTCTTCCAAAATCCTATTCAACTAATGATCAGCATATCACAGATAATTATTACTGTTAAGAGCTTAGACTTGGCATCTAAGATTTCATTTATGTATTTGTTACCCTGTATGGTTTGCTAACTGCGTCATGTGGGTGAGTGAACATTTCCCGGTTTCCTACAAACATCCCGGGAGACCGGTCATGCCTCTTTGTCTGTCACTTTGTCATTCATCTGTTGAGTGGATCCCATATATTTGCAACAATCCTTTCTAAAACTAGGTAAACTGTCATTATTCAAAATTTATGTTGAAATCAATGAGGTTCTGAGGGATTCAGTCATTAACCCAAACTTACACAGTGGTTAAGTGTGGGAGCCAAGACTTAGCTCCAAATCAGCCCTACCCTAAAGCCCAAGCTTAAGCTTGTTCATTGAGCCCAGTCAAGAGCCTCAGAAAGTACTCCCCCACTAGCCACTGTCACCAGCTCTATAACCCTGTGGGGAGCAGGCGAGAGCTATAATGCAATTCAAGTATTTGAAACTTCTTTTTCAGAGACCACACTTACACATAGTGGAAAAATGCAATCAGTAGTCGGATGTTCCCACATCTGAGAGGATTCAACATTTCTAAGATTTCACAAGTGCAGACTGTGTCAGCTTGTGACTTATCAGACAATTAGTAGTACTTTGGTCTTGTCACACACATTGGATTAATTCACCCATTTACAGTAACCATTGTTCTATACTGTGAAGAAAGGAGTGGGAAAAAATAAAAATTGTGGCCTTAGAATTCATTAAGTGCACAAACAGGATAAGCTTTAATCTGGGAAAAATTCTCATCACACCTGATAAAACCTGAGTTAAAAACATTTGGAATTAAATAAAATTATGTGATTTAAAAATGTGCATGCTTGTGTGTGTGTGTGTGTGTGTGTGTGTGCGCCTATGTGCTTACACGCAAGTGTATATAAACATACACATAAATAAAGAACTTAGGATTTTTTTGTTGTTGTTGAGAGACTTTTTTATCTTCTCTCCACATTCCATCCTTATTCACCCTGAACTTGGTATAAAACTAGCACAGATCTATTTTTGTATTAGGATCCATAAGTTTGCATTTCAGATATATCACCCATCGGATATATTTGATTTTGAAAAAAAAAAAATCAGTTGTGACAACTAAAATAGAGTTTTCTTTTGTATTTACCAATAGTGAGAATGAGGTAAATGTGAAAACTCAAAGGGGGTATAGGATTGGTTGGTACACCTGGACCCCTGGGAGAGAATAGATAGGAGGTTCATATAGCAAAGCACACACCTGGGTCCGGGCAGCACGGGCCAAATTTGCCCATTTGCTTCCTTGAAACAATCACATCATTATTGTTAAGTTACAGAGTACAATTTAGATAACTAATGGGACTCTCTCAGAGCAAACAGCACTTAAGTGAATTTTAGATCAATGATCTTAGAAATCTAACTTTCCTGAGAAACAATTTATAATATAAAAGTCTGTTTATTCATTTCAATAAACATTCACTCAACACCTCTTCTGTGCTATGATACTGTAATAAATGTTGATTGGGAAAGTTAGCAAGACTGAACCTTGCCCCCCAAAATTTCGCAGTCTCAATGAGAAATTAAGCCATAAATTATAATGTGATATATACTAGAGGAAAAAACTTTAAAAGAGCCTTGCAAAAGGAGCTGAGAAAGCTAAGGACAAGAAGCTTACTTCTAAATGCAGTCAGGATTTGACTGAGAACTGATTTCACAAGTAAAGTTGCAAAAGAGCTTCGTAGCTCTGTTTGGAGTCAGTCGCATATACTGCAGAATAGTTTACAATACAGTTTTCGTTACCGCTATGCCAAGTTCAATAGTTTCCTGCCCAAAAGATGATTCAAATAGGTTTCCTATTGAAGTTATTATCCTCCCTTTGGAGATCTAGGGAGGTACAAAATGCCTTAACTTCCTAGGCTTTCATTACACATGTAGTACAGAATAGAAAGAGCAAACATGCTCATTAATATTTGTAGAGCACGTATGGCTTTCAAAATAGTTTCACATAATTTTCACAAAAAAAATGGTGCATGAGTAATTAGCAAGAGGATGGCAAGACAGTTTCAAGACTCTTATTAATTATGATGAAGGAGAAGAATTGAATCTATCGTCAGAGGATTGCATTGAAATATCAAGTTTGTCAGTAATAAGCTCCAAGACCCTGAGCATATCATTCCACCTTTATGAGATTCAATATTCTCATCTTTGAAATGATATAATACCTACATTGCAAGATTATCATAAGAATTGAGAGCAAGACGAAAGAGAGAATACACAGAGATCCTACATATACCTCTTTCTGGGTATCTTGGCAGAGTTAAAAATACTATTGCTTTTCACATCCTAAAACATGATACTATTTTTTAAAGTAGATTAATTCTTTTGCAATATATAAAGATCACAAGGTTTTTTTCATTTAGTGAAGTATTATACTCTAGGTAAGTGTTTTTGCTAAATATTTGAAACAAAACTTGTTTAAAATTGAAAATGTAAGATTAGCATCTACTTGAGTGGACTGTCTGATTCTAAATAACAGAGGAAGCAAGTAAAACATTCTTGAATCCTTTCTCTAGAACTTTATAAACATTAGTACTTCCAACATTCAAGTTGAAAAGAGAACTTACACCATGACTCTCACCTACAAAGCTTATGCAAAATGTGGGGAGATAGACATGAAAAAGGATCAAAGTGCCCTGGGAGCTGAGTTTTATTCTGCTGACTAGATTTAAGACATTACAATAATAGATGTCCTAATACTGACCAATTCCTAAACTAAGAAGTTCAAAAGAAAGGAGAAGAAGAAGAAGAAAAAAACCCACCTACTCTTCTACTCTGAAATTTAGGAATAGAACATGATGCACATTCCTGGCATTCAACAATCTGAAACCCACATGCTTTCAACATTGGCTCAGCCCTGTTTGCATTCAAGACTCAAACACTTTTGCATAGAATTAATAATTCTCACATTCTCTTGTGAGGGGGCAGGAGGCACAACAGTGCTTACGTACATCTTGCAGGGTTGGCAATGTACTGATGTAATGTTATCCAAAGCCATAGAGATTCTTGCCAAGACTATAGTTGATATCGGAAATGTAGTTAAAATGTAGTCATTATGGCTCTAAGAATTCTTTGTAACTGTAATCATCTTAAAATAAAAATGATGTAATTAAAAATTTTCCTGAATAAATATGTTCATAAAATAGCTGGGCAACCAAGTTATACTTGAGGTGAAGCAGTTCATGGTAAAAGTGATAGTAAAAGTGAAAATTTAAATCAAAACTACAAATATTAGAAATTTAGTATTTTATTCCCATCCCAAATATTAATGCTCTTTTATCCGGTCCCCTAGCTTCAAAGACTGAAAATACAAAAATTTTTATAAAGCCTAGGAATTCTAGGCTCAAGTTTGGAGATAATGCACTCACATAAAGAAAAATATAGTGATACAAGAAAGTAATGTGCCTTCTATGTGATAAGTGGTCCTAGATGTTTTTAAAATATTATATTGTTCAGGGGCGCCTGGGTGGCTCAGTAGTTGGGTGTCTGCCTTTGGCTCAGGGTGTGATCCTGGCGTTCTGGGATCGAGCCCCAAGTCAGGCTCCTATGCTAAGAGCCTGCTTCTTCCTCTCCCATTCCCCCTGCTTGTGTTTCCTCTCTCGCTGGCTGTCTCTCTGTCAAATAAATAAATAAAATCTTTAAAAAAAATAAAAATAAAATATATTGTTCAATCCTCACCTCTACCTTTAAAAATAAGCCTTTATATTCCAATAATCCAGATGAAGAAACAAGCTCAGGAGATAACGTGGTTTGCCTAAGGCTAAATAGTTATAAATAATAGAGCCAAAATTGAAGACCAGGTCTGTTGGAGGCAGTCCTGCTTTTTTGCTCATTAAACCATGAGCTGTACTTAAGGGTAAATGCTATCAGACATGAAGAGAATTGAGAGAGAGAGACCTAAACGGAGCCCTTACAAATAGATAGAAAATAGCTATAGACAGCATTCTGGGGGGGTGGGGGGCTAAGCATGAGCAAAACTATGAAGCCCCCATTCCATCCTGAGAGTAGACTGAAGGTCCTTTTCACACAGTTGAGAAGCCTTAGTACCAGAGCTCAAGCCCCAGAAGTAAGCACTGGAATAACTGAACTCATGTTTTAAACCTAAGGGTATGTTTGATAGTAGTAATGAGATAAAGAACAGGCTGACTTGGGGGGGGAACAGAACTAAGGAAATGCTTTGCAAGTCTTGGTGGTTGAGTCAACAAAAAGATTAGAAAGAAAAATGTGTCAAATACTTCAGCTCTCCATTCCTTCCTGCCGTTCTTGCTCTGCTTTAGTCCTAATTGGGGAGGTATTTGTATGGCTCTGGAAAAGTCACTTCCCCCACTGGCCTTAAGAACATTCACCTAAACAATGGAAGACTTTGATTAAAAGATAGCTAAGAAGCTACAATATTCCTACCAAGTCAATGAGAAGGCTAAAAGATCTCTAAGGACCTAAGGATCCTTCTATATGTGCATTTCAATGATGTTTGGCTTATATGTTTAATAAATATTTCTTGAATAATTGGGTCCCTGCCTCCCACATAGGGATTCATTATAACCTAACAAATGTAGAACACAGAAACAAGTAAGGAGTGTTTTTCAGAGCATTGTTCCCCTTCTGGTGAGGAAAATAAACTGGAAGATGAGAAAGGTAAATTATAAGACATGTTAAATTTCATAAGTGATTGGGGCAAATGAACAACCAAAATAGCACTCATTTCGGGATGAGTATTTTTCTTTTTTTATAGATTCAGTGGTTTTTCTGGGCAAATCTGCTCCTATCAATGGTGAATGCCACTCAGAAAGAGACATTGTATGACTGACAGCATAGGGGAAAAGCTGATGAATTAGTCACCAAAGCACTGAAATTCACAGTCTAGAGTAAAACAATTTATAAATAAAGAAATTATAAGAGTCAGACTTCTTCCCAAAGTGTAAACCCATTTTTGCAGCTAATTAAAATTCAAAGAAAAGCTGAAATAAAATGAGGGGGAAAATCACAATAATTCCATGAATTTCACCCTCTGAGAACAGAACTGACACTTGAGGACTTAAGAAAATGCTGTAGATGTTTCTAAAATTGCCTCAAGGAGAAATGTCAGTGCTCTCTGAGCATGGCTTAAAGAGATTTTGAAGGAAAATTAGCAGGGAAAATAAGTAAAGAAAAGAAAAATAAAATTTTGGTTGTATAACAGCCATAGCAAAATTTAGTAATCAAAGGTAGCAACTGAAATAGAAAAAAGAATGAATATTATCTTTTAATATTAGTATTAGAAGAATTTTTATCTAGTATTTTATATTCAGTTAGTATTATCTTTTTGATAACATCGAATACATTATGTTGACTCTTTGCAAGCATGCTTTGCAACCATGATCTCAGCTCATTAGAATAACTTTGACACTTCTACCATTGGTTAAGAGGAACAACAGAATGCATTTGCACAAAATCAAATCTATTTCCATTGCTAGAGTATCAACCCAGTGGTACTTTCTTACTACAATGGTTCAGACCATCCTCAAATATGAAGGCGGGCATGTTTCCATGATATTCACTGATGACTATAAGCTGAATTCTTGAAGGCTAACCAGACTAACAGGATTCACCTTATGTATTAGACCAAATATATAACTGTAGGTTTTAGTGAAAATCCTAGGAGTTAGGTAAATGGTGGTTAGATTTTTATATAATTCTTGGTGGTTTAAATGATAGGGGTTTCAGTGAGAACCCTGACTTGATTTTTTCTATTTTATAAACTTTCATTATATCTCTTTAATTACATAAGAGAATTGAATTAAAAGAGAAGTTTCCCTTCCCTGTAATTCATCTAAAGCCTTCCTTCTTTCATTACTTTATCTGCTGATTAAGTAATCAGTCTTTGTTACAGAGTGCAATATAATATATAATTGAAACCACACTTCTTTCCCGTCTAAAACAGCAAGAAAAAAACAAGCAGTGTATTCCTTGTAGTGAATAGTTTCGTTTACAGATGTTGACTTCCCTTCTGTACTTTGTATCACTGTTACTAAAGCCTTCAACCTTTATGTGATCATGCAAGGAAATAACATTGTTTTCAGTTTAATAGAGATGTAACTCTATTTCGGACCTTTCTGATACAGTGGAACCTACACAGTTCCTATTAGTGATCCACTTTTTCATTTCTAATCTAGAAACAAGAATATTAACTCAAAGTTGTTGATAAGTTTGTTTCTAGTTTACTATTTACAAGAGTATAATCTTAAATCATTAAACAAAATAGAAATAATAGCAAAATAATGCTCTCTAGTCCATACCATTTTCAGTGTACTGGTCTATATGTGTGGTAGTGTTGCATGTTTGGTACTTATAACTCATGTAATAGTCAAGAAAAAGAGGGGTAAGGAACTCCAAATGTCACACAACGACATGGGGAAGTCAGGATGTAAACCCCGGCACTCAGGCTAAAATTCTAGAATGACCACTAATGAGGCTGCAAGGGGCAGCTTCAGCAACCATTAGCCTTTCAAGGCCTGAATACTACTTTTCACCTTCACAGCAGGATAACTCTGAAACTGGCATTCTAAGTTAAAAATAAAGTAAACATTAAAAAAATAAATGAGTATGTTGACTTTTACTTATTTTTGAGGGTAAAGAAGTGATCAGAAGTGTTTTGTAACATTATGGCTTTTAAAATACAGTTTGACTTCTTTTCATAAATATCTCACAACTAGAAAATTAATTTTAAAATAATTCCAAAATGTACAGTTATAAGCACTTTCATAAACACCTAATTTTTCAGGTTTTGTTTCTTTGTACTTTCTAATACAATCAATAGAATAGCTCCTTTATAAATCTGAAACAGAATACAATTCAAACTAGCTCAAACCTATTTGCATTTTTAGTAGAATACTTGACATTATGCTTTTAATTCAAGAATCCATATTGGTCATCACTAATTCAGGGGCTCAAGCTGGAATTCTGCTTAGGTGTCCCTGTCTTGAATTCTTGAACTAAACTATTTCAAATCTAAAGAGGGGGGAAATGATCCAATTGGCCAATGTAAGCTTCATTGCTAGTATTATTTCCAATGACTTCTATTGAAATTAGACAAAGAAAACAAGTCAATAAAGTAAACAAAGCTGCCAAAAATGATTCTGAAGAAATGAAATTATTCAGGACAGGGCTAAAATGAAGAAGACATCCATAACAAGTAAGAAATGCAATGAACATAGCAATCCCATATGCAGGAACAGTCACAGATGACAGGCGAAACCTAGGTACTGACTGGTCTAAGCCTTGTGGTCTGTACTGTTTAAATTTTTTTTCTTTTTCTTTCTTTCTTTCTTTTTTTTTTTTCTTTTTGCTTTTATTGGAGAAAAAAAGGAATCCAAAAACATCCAAAGTTTGAAGTCCTCTAGACTTCAAGAAAAAACTGTCTCATGAATGTATTTTTGATTTGGTGTAATAAAATATATTTCATGCTAAACAGCATTTGTGTTATTCTTGGCTTAAGATGAATACCATGAAACTAGTTCTCCTTGGGTGACCTGATATGCAGGGCTTTAAAGGTTCAGGGCATAAAAGTAAATTCTCCTAAATACCTTTCACCAAATGGACCACAATAACTCATAGGAAATTAAACACATTTCCCATTCAATGGTATTTTTTTAATTGGATTTACTATTCCTTATGCAATACAAGCTAGAATATGTTCTGCTGTCCTGCAGGCAGGCATATATCAGAGACAAGCTAAGTGAGTGATGACTTTTTTTTAACATAACCATGTTCTTATTCTTTAATTTAATAAATATTTACTGTATTTTGTTTATTGGAAGAATAACTCAAAAGCGTTGTCAGTACCTAATAAACTAAGGGAAATACTAAAGATCTGGGCACTTTAAAGAGTGATCACAAACTAGTTTCAAGTGGGCCAGCCAAACAGTAGTCCTCTACATCTTCAATTCAACATAAGATAATGTCAGGAAGAAATGCCAACTGGAATAATGAACAGGAAGACCTTATGTTCCTTATGTATAAGACTTACAAAGGAGTATAGCTTCACTTCATACCTGAAAAAATCTATGGGCAGGTCTACGTACAAGCATATTATTTAGTTTTGTCATCTGATTTGTCTGAAGTCAGAAATGTGACACAGCAGTGAAAGTGGAATGAAACATTCTTCCTGTTTAATTAAATATCCTGTTCATCAAGTGTATGTCTGCACTAAACCATTATTTAATATACAAAACTCTGGCTTTTACTATTGCACATAAATAACCATAAAGAAGATGGCACAAGTAATTAAATATGCTATATAGTGACTCACTGTGGGTATATAAATAACCTTTGATTATGCACAGAATATAGGTACATTTGCCACTTTAATAACAGCAAATGATGAAAAATACACGTGGGAAATCAAAAACTAAATGATTCACTTTTTCTTGATATGGCATAGAGTGTCAATAATTCAGACCGATGACACATTAAAACCTCTGTGATTTCATTCAAAGAATATTAGGAAGGTCTTATGTCCATAAGCAGCATACAGATAATGACAACTACCATTCTGATTACAAGCTTCGGACGCAAAGAAGAGCGGTTTTCTTACTACCCAAAAGCCACTAGTCATTTGCATTTTTTCACAGGGATAGCAGATATATGTATGAACTGCCTGCATATTGATGATTTTTTTATTTCTACTTTGTGACCTAGTCTGGCTTAAGTTAATATATCCCCACTTATCACATTTGGAAAGGAATAAAAAAAAAAAAAAAAAGGAACCAAGGGAGAGAGATCACTGAAGGAGTAATATAAAGAACCAGGAGCATAGGAGAACATGAAAGTAAGCTAAAGAAATGATGTTTCAGGAAGAGCATGTTCCCCAGTCTGGGAAGAAACTGCCTTTGCAAGAATCCATTGGCCGTACTGGTCAAGCACTGAAGGAACGTGGGAAAGGACCACACAGGCAGGAGACTGGAGGCAGGCATGAGTCATCAGGTTCCGTGAGCGCTGCCATCTACCCCAGAGGACAGCGGCCACATTGTCATTGGGTGGAAAAAAAGTTTAAAAAGGATGAAGACTGAGAAGAAGATCACTGGATTTGGTACTCAGAGACAAGTTTTAGGAATAAGAGAGGGACAAACCCAAACTGGAAATGTGAAAAATTAAAAAAAAAAAAATTAAAAGGGAAGCGAATGGGGATCCGGGAGCATGCTCGCCTCTTGAAGTCGTGTCCTGGCAAAAGAAAGAGGAGAAATGGGCCATGTGGGAAGAGGCCGCAACTTTAGAGAAGACTTGTCAGCTTGTTTGTTTTTTATTGTTTATTTTAAGCAGCAGTGACTTTAGCAGTTTTGTTGTGAGAGTCAGTAGAAAGGAAAATAGAAAAGTTTTGAGAGACAGAGGCACAACTTATTCCCTGGGGAAAGATTGGTAAATAAAAGAGAGAAGGTGAATCCCAGTCCGCTTGAGCTGTGAACTGAATGAGGTGCGAACAACTGGAAAGTTGATACCTACATGTTAATGATTAGACATGGTAATAATGTAGGAAGGTGTTTATTTGCAGAGCAATATAACTGGCACTCAAATAAACTTCCCTGTAAATCCCTCCCGCCTGACATCTCTTTGTAGTTGTGGAGCCCTGAGCAGCTCTGGGAGATTTGCCGGACTCGCCACCTGCCGTAATTGGATTATCAAGAGCAATGACGTTATAGGGCCCCTGGCCGTCCGAGCAGGTTCCCTAAATGATTTTCGATTTACTGTCGTCCTGATTGAGAGGAAAGAGAACAAACATGTTCCATAACCCCAGAGTTTAATCCTTGGGAACTTAAGCAAACACTTCTCCGTCTTAAAAAAAAAAAAAAAATCCCAAAACAACCCCGGCATGTATGTAGTATTTATGGAGTTGTAGTTGAATGATCTAAAAAGTCAAGTACCACAGTATAAATAAATGCCTGGACTTTCCCAGTAACACATTCATGCATCTCATCAAACACTATGACAATACTACTAATAAACTACATGGCAATCACTGTGCAGGGGGCAAAGAAAAAACAAATACAATCTAGTCCTTGTCTTTTATAATTTAGAATGTTAAAAACAGGCTGTTGGTTGATCACCCTCCTGACACACTATTTACATAAACTATTCCCCGCATTTCCCTTGCAGTTGGTGCTATGAATAGCTTTAAGGGGAAAAAAAAATCTAACTCCTAGCCAAAGAATTTTGTAAAACCATTAAATAATATAATCATTTATTTCATTTTGAAATGGGAGGGGGTAAGAATAAAGAAAGTCATCTTTCTTGCTAAGACTTCAGGAATACACAAGAGTTTTTCACAAATACGGTGTATATTTAGGTATTTAGGTTTTTGGCTTCAGTATAAACTTACGTTTAAAGAATATTTTTAAATTAGTCAAAGAATATTATTAGGCAATTCACAAAACAGTAAATATAAACATTTAATAAACCCGTGAATGGATCTTCTACCTTACTAACATTAAAAGTGTGATAATTAAAAACAAAATAAAAATATCGAAAGATTGATATTATCTAATGTTGGCACGGATAGAGGGAAATAAATTTGTTCATGGGACATTGAATGGCAAATTGCCTTAACCTTTCTGAAAAGTAATTTGACAATTGTTTGATGCAGCAACATAACTTTCAAAAATTCATCATGCATTCATAAAAATATTTAATCCACAAACATATTTTCAACACTTATAGTAAATTGTATTTCTCACAGTATTGTATATCAAAAGGAAAATGGAAATATTCTGAATGTTTATCAGTGAAAAATCTCTGAAAAAATGACATTGCATTTATATACGAATTCAACTATGTTTTGTAGTCGCTGTTAGAATGGCTCAAAATATGTGGTTTCTCCCCTTCTGGGCATGTGGTATACTTTGCAATTTCTGATCCTCGTAACGTTAGGCATGGTCATGTGTCTTGGTTTGGTCAGTGAAATGACATTGCTGTATAAGGCTAAAGCCTTTTTATAATTCATGTTTTCTTTCCCTCTAGCATAGATATAATTGCTCCAACACACTGAATAAGAATATGACAGAGGACAGATCCCAGCAACTTCAATAAATATGTAGTCGAACAAAAAATAAGCCTTTGTTTAAAACACTGAAATTTAGGAATGGTTTATTATTACTATTATTATTATATTTACTATTACTGAAGCATAACCCAGCCTACCATAACTGATAAAAAGTATTTTTGTACTTAATATATATTCATGATATACTGAACAGTGAGGAAAGCAAGTTGTAGAAAATATGTATATTAGAATACCACTTTTTAAAAAACTTGGAGAAATACATATATGTTACAAGAGATAGGGAGGGGCGCCTGGGTGGCACAGTGGTTAAGCGTCTGCCTTCGGCTCAGGGCGTGATCCCGGAGTTATGGGATAGAGCCCCACATCAGGCTCTTCCGCTATGAGCCTGCCTCTTCCTCTCCTACTCCCCCTGCTTGTGTTCCCTCTCTCGTTGGCTGTCTCTATCTCTGTCAAATAAATAAATAAAATCTTCAAAAAAAAAAAAAGGAAGCATTCCCTCTTCTTTAAAAAAAAAAGAGAGATAGGGAAAACTATCACAAAATAGACATATAAATATTAACAACTGATGACTGCAAGCAATTACAAAATTATGGGTATTAATTTTTGCCTATACACACTGTAATTTTATTATTATTTTTAAAAACTTTGGTATTCTTTCTTTTTAAGATTTCATTTATTTATTTGAGAGAGGGAGAGAGAGAGAGAGCATAAGATGGGGGAGAGTCAGAGGGAGAAGCAGACTCCCTGATAAGCAGGGAGCTTAATGCAGGACTTGATCCTGGGACTCTGGGATAATGACCTGAGCCAAAGGCAGTCGTTTAAACGAGTGAGCCACCAAGGCACCCCTGTAATTTAATTTTTTTAAAACAAGCAGTTATTTCTAAACTTAAAAATAATAAAGAAAAAGTTATCCTAATCAACCAGGTAAACAAAACATAGCATAATTCTATATTTATTGAAAAATATTATATCTGCATGAGAATAAAATAATCAATGAAAGTGAACAGCAAGTCCAGAAACAGATTAAAATACAATTGAGTAAAAATGAGTTTATCATTTCAAGTTTGTGCAGAAAGAAATATCTATTCAATGAATTAGGTTGATATATTGGTTAAACATTTGAAAAAGATTAAGTGAAATTTATACCTCTTCTTTTTAACAAAATTAATTCCAGATTCATTACAGTTATGACCATAATAAAATAAATCACATAGACAAATAGGACATGTCTACTGGATAAGGATCGCCTTCTAAATGTGATGCCAAGGCCAGAAGGAGTTATGAATAAGTTGACAGATTTGACTACATAATCAATCAGCCAAATCAATCAATCAATCAATCAATTACAAAGGAGGGGAAATATTTGTGACACATGTAACAGTGCTCAGTCAAAAATGCATAGCGATTACATTCCTAGGTAAAATTAAGCAAGGATTATTTTATTTTATTTTATTTTTTTTTAAAGATTTTATTTATTTATTTGACAGAGACAGCCAGCGAGAGAGGGAACACAAGCAGGGGGAGTGGGAGAGGAAGAAGCAGGCTCCTAGCGGAGGAGCCTGATGTGGGGCTCGATCCCAGAACGCGGGGATCACGCCCTGAGCCGAAGGCAGACGCTTAACGACTGCGCCACCCAGGCGCCCCAAGCAAGGATTATTTTAAAAAGTTTTTATTTCACTGCTGGGACATTAGGGGCAATTGGTGTGCCCTCCCCTGGGGGACAAGACTCACAAAATGTGATTGATGAACACAGAATTATTTTGTAGAAGTCAGAAGTAATAAACTAGATTACACCCAACAATCTGGATTAATTTTTTTAAAAATATGGTGAAGAATGAGAAAATTATAAAATAGAATATGTAAACCAAATTCACGAGTGCATAAAGAACAACATAGAAGTACACACAAAAACAAAAAGAATGTACGTTAAGTACTTTAGAATGAATATCTATGTGGGAGGAGATTAGTTATACAACAAAGGAAACGGAATATGTAAATAAGTAAAAAACAAAAACAAAGGAACAAAACGGGATTGTATTTTGCAGAGAACAGTGACAATATCATGCCAGACCATTGATGAGTACAATTAACTCAATGCACTTGAAGTAAAAAAAATCACCAGTTTTTTAAAAATAGCCTAAGACATGAGCTGGTAAATTAATAGCAAAGGAACACAAATAGGCAGTAAGAATATTAAAAAGAATTCCACTTTTACTACCAATTAAATAATTGCAGAGCAATATAGACATTGATTTGTTTTTATTGACTAGTCCATCGAGAAATGTGATATTGAGTAGAAAGTACAATCATAGCCATTACTAATGGCACTAGACAGTGGTAGAACTTCTTTGGACCACTTGACAACTGTCAAGTAATACTTGCACAAAAGTGTTAATGGTAACATTCATTACAGAAGCTAACAGCTGGGGAGAAATAACTAAGGCTTATGGGTTTGATCAAACAAATGTTACATCAAAGATGGAGTATCAGATAGCCACTTGAGGTGATGAGGTACAGGGATTTTTCTCTTTGTCCCTGTACTCTTAAAATCTTTCCATAATTAACATGTATTATAGTCTGTAAAACATAATAAGTAAATAATAAAAATTAGGATAAAACTAATTGGGGGGAGCTTCAAAAATTAAATTCTTCTAGAAGAAAAGCTCTACTATTTATAATCTGTTCTACAACAAATAAAGTTAGACTTTTAATGTATTTTATTTTGCCTCTTTTCACATAGATAACTAAAGTGGGCTTCATTGACTTAGGAGTTCATACGTTCCCTTCCCACCATTGAGAAATGTTGGTTCTTGCTATTAAAACTCTACATGGATTGTACTATATTATACTACAGCTACGTGGGGGAAAACAACTTAGGTTTTCCTGCAATAAAAAGATTACAAATATGTGCTAAGCCAGGTTTAAAGTCTCTTTAACAGAAAATGGCATAAAAAAAGTTTTTTCCATTAATTCAGTATTACATTTTGATAAAATGTAAAATAGAAATAATAACAAATTTGATAAATTTTACGTGACTTCTTGGTTTGTGAATTAAATAGTAAAACTTATGGCCAGCAGTATTTGTATTAAGATTTTACTTTTTGGGGCGCCTCGGTGGCACAGTCGTTAAGCGTCTGCCTTCGGCTCAGGGCGTGATCCCGGCGTTGTGGGATCGAGCCCCACATCAGGCTCCTCTGCTAGGAGCCTGCTTCTTCCTCTCCCACTCCCCCTGCTTGTGTTCCCTCTCTCGCTGGCTGTCTCTGTCAAATAAATAAAATCTTTAAAAAAAAAAGAAAAAAAGATTTTACTTTTTATGGTGCCTGGCTGGCACAGCCCTTGAGCTTTGATTCCTGGTTTTGGCTCAGGTCGTGATCTCAGGGTCATGAGATCCGGCCCTTCACCCAGCTCCATGCTCACTGCAGAGTCTGCTTGAGATTCTCCCTCTCCCTCTGCTCTTCCCCTCCTACTCTCTCTCTCTCTCTCTCTCAAAAATAAATAAATAAATCTTTAAAAAAAAGATTTTACTTTTTTTAGAGCAATTTTAAGACCACCCCAAAACTGAGCAGAAGCTACACAGATTTCCCATTACCCCCGTGCCCCACACATCCACTGCCCCCCCTCAATTATCAACATTCTCCACCAGCGTGGTCCATTTGTTACAATGGGTGAACCCACACTGACACGTCATCATCTCCCAAAGTCCACAGTTCACGTTACAGCTCACTCTTGGTGTTGTATGCTCTGTGGGCTTGGGAAAATGTACAAGGACATGTATCCATCATTGTGGTATTCACCAGCATGTTTTGACTGCCCTGAAAATCCTTTGTGCTTCACCTGTTCAGCCCTCCCCACCCACTGATCTTTTCACTGTCTCCATAGTTTTGTCTTTTCCAGAATGTCCTATAGCTAGAATCATACAAGGTGAAAGCTTTTCACACTCACTTCTTTCACTTAGTAACATTCTTTTAAAGTTTCTCCCTGTCTTTTCATGACTTGATGGCTCATCCATCTGTTTTTAGTGCTAAACAGTATTTTATTGTCTGGATGGACCACAGTTTATTCATCCATTCACCTACTGGAGGACATCTTGGTTGCTTCCAAGTTTTGACAATAATGAGTAAAGTTACTATATACATTTGTGTGTGGGTTTTGTGTGGACATTCGTTTTGAACTCCTTAGGGTAAATACCAAGGAGTGCAATTATAAACATAGATATTATTTTTTTCCTCAAGCTAATCAGACATTTCAGGTATCCACTATTGAACATCCCACACTCCAGTAACTTTTATTTCCTATAATATGGAAAAATAATTTTTTTCTGAGATGAATCTGTCTTTGCCAATAAAGTTATCGCTTAAAAGAAAAATCTGCCCTTCACATCAATGGGCCCCACAAACCTTTCTTTTGCCCTATGTAATTCTCTTTTCCTGGTATAAAACTTATTTACTCTTTAACAAGATGTTTGTTCTATTTCTACTGGCACTCTCCTTCACAAAGAAGATAATTAAAATAACAGTCCAAAGAGTCCCGGATATAGTCTGGGTCAGCTATGAGCAGCCAAGACACTCAGAGACAAAGGGCTGGAGTCAAGTCTTATTTTGCCATGAGAGTTTATCCTGCATTTTTTTTTTCTTTCTCTGCAGCTATAGGAAATGAAAATTCACTGTTTTATTTGTAGTCTGATGACAGTTTAAAGTTTTACTGAGGATGTGGTCAGGCAATGGTAATCTACAACCCACACACAAAACATAGCACTAAAATCTTTATAATTAACTGCATATGATTTAGCAGGGTCATTTAGAAAGATGATTCATCAGCAGTAGGTGTAAACTGGTTCACTAACCCTAAAGCTTAAAGGAAAGAAGAGATAGAATGGTTTTTTTATTCCACTTTAGGCTAATAGCCAGGTGATTCAGAGTCCTTAAGAGCCCTGATTCAGTCTTCATTTCTCATCACTGATAGGATGCTGGAGTCTCATGCCAAACAATTTATCTTTCCATACCTCAGTTATGTAAATCTCTAAAATAAGCCTCTAACAGGGGTCTAGGGAATGTGCTGCTTGTAACCCTATGTTTCAACATTTTTCTTCATTCTCCTTTATAATTGAGTGTGTGTCCATTTGTGTACAGAGGATTTTCCCCCAATATGATTGCACGACTTGGGAAAATTGTGTGGTGGGCACTGGTTTTCTTTGGTGCCTTTCCATCTTCTTGCAGACCAGCCATACCCAGTCTTCATATGCTATCTGAGCCCTGACAGCTCAGAAAATTCTATTGTAATTGATTCTTTCCCCAGGGAAGCCCTCACCCTCTACAGAAATCTTTACCCCTTTCTCCTTAAACTCTGCTTTCTGTAAGTTGCCAATGTAAAAAGACCTGCAAATCTCTTCCCCTAAATTGCCAGTAGCTCACTGTGGTATTGTATTCCCCTCAGAAGAATTTGCCTTGTAAAAGGGAACAGATCTTTGACTTCAGGCTGTTTCACAACTAAGGTCAACAGAATCTCTTGGAATGAATGTTTAGGAACACAGGTTCACAGGGTACCAGGTCAAACATGGATGTTTTAGAGAATCCTGAGATGGAGACTGGGAAATGAGAACCATTTACCTGGAGCAAACACGTGGGACATCGCCATACTCAACTGCATAGTTGGGATTAAAGCAAGGGGTATTAGTACCTCTCCAATATTTTCCACCATGCTCCCTAGAGTGACCTTATATACAGTCTATGAGTGCTATCATTTGGCCTGATGCCAAATGCCAAAAACAACAGAATCAGATAATGA
The DNA here is from genome assembly GCF_023065955.2 of Ursus arctos. Classification (NCBI taxonomy): domain Eukaryota; kingdom Metazoa; phylum Chordata; class Mammalia; order Carnivora; family Ursidae; genus Ursus; species Ursus arctos. Next base: position 80,255,781 of record NW_026623089.1, on the reverse strand, counting down.
GCATTATCCATCCAGTACAACATCTGGGGTAAAGTACATTTTTGGTCAGCTCAGGATTAAGGGTCAGGACATTCTTCAAATGTATATTGCAAAGCAGCTATATCTCTCATTTAGAGGAAATTATATTCACTTCACCAGGAAGGTAACACACTTTTTGATACCTCTGATTGCCCACCTAGTCTAAACCAGTGGCTTCATAATATTTTCTGCTAGTTTATTACAAAGGCTTTTATTGTTATTTTTTACTCCAAGAGTAACATGTGTTTGTTACAGCAAACTTAGAAAAAGCAATGAAATAAACAATAGTGAGTGATTACTACCATTAACATTTTAATGATCTCTTTATTCTTTCATTTATACATTCATCCGACTTTTCTGTATTCCATGAGCTGCTCTAAGCCCTAAGAATACATCTGTGGACAAGCTATATAAACTCATATGGTTAGGACAGCAGTCTAGTGCGCATGAGAGCAGACAATAATGAAACACATACGTTTTACGAAAAACACAAACTTGATTAATGGGACTAAGAGGGTGTGGAGAGGGAGCGTTACTTTACACTGGATGTAAGGCAAGACCTTACCAAGGAGGAGCATATGAGCTGATATCTGAATGAAAGGGAGTTCAACTTAAGACACTCTGGGGAATCAAAATCCAGGCAGGGCAGCTGGCAATGCAAAAGTCCTAAGATGGGAATAAACTTGGCATATTTGAAGAATGAAGGGAGGTCAGTTGGATGAGTATGACTGAAGATGTAGAGACTGATAATAATAACAGAGGTGGCAGAAGTAATGAGGGCTAAGCCATATACACCTGCACTGCCTAACCAGAGAGCCACTGGCCAGATGGATTATTGAGCACTTGAAATCAAGCTAGTCTGAATCAAGATGATCTGAATTTAAATACACACTCAGGTGAAGATCTAGTGTAGAAAAAGAATATATCTCGTTAATAATTTTTATATTGATTATATACTGAAATGATGATTTTGGACATATTGGATTAAATGAAATATATTTTTACCATTAAATGACTTGTTGGCTTTTACCATTAAATTACTTTTTCTAAATGAAATAATATGGTATTTGTCTTTCTCAGTCTGACTTATTTCACCTAACATAATACCCTCTAGGTCACAAATGGCCCGATCTCAAACTTTTTTATGGCTGTGTAATATTCAATTATATATATAATGTATGTTTTATATGTAATACTTATATATGCTTTTATACAATTTTATATTTTATTTGTTTACATATAACTATATAAATTATTCATCTATACATTATTTATATAATATGATATATAAATAAAATACTACACATATAAGTTATAGATGTATAATTACCACATCTTCTTTATCCATTTATCTATTGATGGATATTTGGGTTGCTTCCATGTCCTGGCTACTGTAAATAATTCTGCAATACATAGGGGTGCATATATCTTTTTTTCTTAAAGTAATCTCTACACTCAACAGGGGGCTCTAACTCACAATCCCGAGACCAAGAGTTGCATGGTCCTCTGACTGAGCCAGCCAGGCACCCCTGCATGTAACTTTTTGAATTAGTGTTTTCATTTTCTTTGGGTAAGTACCCAACAGTGGAATTATTGGATCATATGGTATTTCTATTTTTAACCTTTGAGGAATGTCATACTGTTTTCTACAGGGGCTGCACCAGTTGCATTCCCACCAAGGAGTGCACAAGGGTTCCTTTTTTCCACGTTCTTGCGAACACTTGTTATTTCTCATCTTTTTGATTTTAGCCATTCTGACAGGTTGTGGTTTTGATTTGCATTTCCCTGCTGATTACTGATGCTGAGCATCTTTTCATGTGTCTGTTGGCCATTGGCATGTCTTCTTTGGAAAAATGTCTATTCAGATCTTCTGTCCATTTTTTAATCGGATCGTGTTTTCTTTGGTGTTGAACTGTGAAAGTTCTTTATATTTTTTGGATATTAACCCCTTATTGGATTTTATCATTTGCAAATATCTTCTCCCAGTCAGCAGTTGTCTTTTTGCTCTGTTGATGGTTATCTTCATTGTGCAAAATCTTTTTATTTTATTTTTACGTGGAACCTAAAAAAAACTAAACAAATGAATAAACAAACAAAAAGCAGAATCAGTCCTACAAATACAGAGAACAAACTGATGATTGCCAGAGGGAAGGAGGTTGCTGAGATGGGCAAAATGGGGGAAGGGTAGTGAGAGATATAGTCTTCCAGTAATGGAATGAATAAGTCACAGGAATAAAAAGCACAGCATAGGGAATATAGCTAACAGTATTGTAATAGTGTTGAATGGTGACAGTTTGTAGCTACACTTGTGGCGAACATAGATAACATAATGTATAGAGATGTTGAATCACTATGTTGCATACCTGAAACTAATATAACATTGCATGCCAACTATATACAAATTAAATTTTTTTTTTAAAAAGAGCGGTGCCTGAATGCCTCAGTCAGTTAAGTGTCTGATTTCGGCTCAGATCACGATCTCATCAGGGATCCAGCCCTGCATTGGGCTCCCGGCTCAGCGGAGATTCTGCTTGCCCCTCTATCCCTCCCCCTACTCATGCACTCTCTCTCTCTCTAATAAATAAATAAAATCTTAAAAAAAAGAAAATGAATAATAAACATTTGTATGTAAACTATTAAAGCAAGTAAAAAATACATATAGAGAAGGAACTAGAACCAATGGAAAAAATAAATTACTTTTTCTAAAGTGGTTGCTAGAAAATTTTAAGTTGCAACTATGGCCCACATTATATCTTTAATGGACAGCATCAATATAAATCCTTGCATGTCACAGGGGGGAGTTTCAGCTTTTCTTTAAATTAAATTTTAATTTTTTAGAAAGAGAGACAGTACGAGCAGGAGGGGGTGCAGACGGAGGGGGAGTGAATCTTAAACAGACTCCACACTGAGCAAGGAGCTTGACGTGGGGCTCCATCTCATGACCCTGAGATCATGACCTGAGCCAAAATCAAGAGTCCAATGCTTAACCAATTCAGCCACCCAGGCGCCCCAGGAGTTGCAGCTTTTTAAATACAATGAGAAGTATTTAGAAATATGTTGGAAACATTTTAAGATGCCTATTAGACATCCAAGTAAACTTCTCAAGAGAAATCCAGTAGAGGAAGAATGAACCAAGGAAGAGGAGCCGGTAAGTTGCCAGAAAATTGTACATGGTAATGTCCCAGAAGTCAAGTAAATAACTCGGTTCAAACAGCAAATAGTGGTTCACTATTTAACATTCTGTTCAGTAGGCAAGTAAGATGTGAACAGAGAAATAGACATTACATCTGACAATGTGGGGAACCTTGATGAGAGCGGTTTCTTATAGTGGTAACAATGAAGGTCCAACTGAAGTGCATAGAACAGTACATGAGAGGTGATAAAATTAGAAAATAAAATTTCGCAAAAATGTGTTGTGAAGCTAAGCAAACAAAAGGCATACTGGCTGGAGAAAGACATGATATTTGTCCTTCTTTCTAAAGTGAAGACCTATTTATCTATGTGCTAAAGGGAATTATTATTCAATAAAGTAGGAGAAAATTATATGGTAGAGAGAGGGGATGATTGTAGACACAAGGCTCTTGAGTAAATTAGTCAGAATAGGATCCAGATCTCAAAGGTAGTATTGGCTTTTGATTAAGACTAAGAAGCTTCTTCCATTATATCTGAAGAAAAGACAGTGTAGATGAGCAGAGATCTCTCTCTCTTCTCCCTTCGTGTATGTTTGTGTGTTGTGTGTATGTTTATAAACCTCATATCATATCAAACTTATCTATTTGTAACATGTGTAGACATTTGTAGACACAATTTTGAATCGTGTCTACACAGATCCATGTGTTCTAGCTTCAAATGTCATTACAGAAAACTCTCATCATAGGTATGTATGGATACATATGTCCCTTTTAGCTGTGATCCTTCATATAGCACTGGTCATTTTATTCTGGGAATTTTTATGATATGACATTTAAAAGTCTCCTAAAAATGTGACTTTGTGAAGTCTTTTGTTTAATTCATTATGCTGAAGCCTCAATGATTCACTGCAACCTGAAGATTGATATCCTTCACTTTGGGGAATTTTCTGTATTATTTCCTTGATTATTTCCTCCTCTCCAATGTTTATTTTCTCTCATTCTGGAGGCCTTTTTAGTTGGATATTCCATGGATTGTTCCTCAAATGATCACAACTTCCTTTCTTATTATCCCTTTGGTTGCCTGTATGTTCTATTTTCCAGTAGTTTTCCTTAACTTTAACCCAGAAAATATTTTTGCTTTAGAAAAAAATTTCTATGATATTTTTAATTTCCCAGAGCTCTTATTTTGATTTCCATTCCTTCTTCACAGCATTTGGCTCTTCCTTAATCTTATCTTATGTCTCTGAGTACATTAATTACTGTTTCTTTGAAGTTTTCTTTGCTTTCAACGTTGTTACTGCTCCTTCCAAGCTCCTTAGGTATTTTTTGTTGGACTCTCCTTTTCATGTTAGAGATTTCTCTCAGACGATTTGAGATACTTAGCTCTCTGTTCATAGTAAAAAATGCTTTTAAGCTCTGTATGAACAGTAGAATATGCTGACCAGCAGGACTCACTCATCAAGTGGCTTCTGGAGAACGATACATGGCAAGATCTAGGTTTTCTCTCTGAAATGGTTTGGTTTATGTAGAGAAGGAGCCTTTGCTTTCTTGGTCTTGGGCAAAAACCTGATGGTTGGTGTTCTCTAGCCAGGTAGGAAGAAAGGCTGGGAGGAGGGGGGCTGCTCATCGTGTAGTTGGTACGTGGACTTCCATTGACCAGCCCTCTTTTAATCTTGCCCTTCGCCTACACTTTTCTGTACCTGGTTTTCTTAATCTAAGCCTCTCTCATTCAATTTCTCCAGAGAGCAGGCTTCCCATTCCTAGGAAGCCTAGAAGCTGTAGTTGCCTAACAACGCGAGGTGGAGGTGAGGGCTGGACATCTAGCTGCGTCTTCTGTAAACTTCCAAACTGCCCCAGGCTTACAGCCTATCTCCAACAAGCCCTTTTATAGTCATAGGGCCACAGCTTCCTCTTTCCAGTATCCAAAAACCAAATCAGCTTCCTTCGCACTGATAACCCACCTATAGACTTATACATAACTCACCTCTTTCTACTTTTTGAAAAATATTTTATTTTTTTAGCAATCTCTACACTAAGTGTGGGGCTCAAACTTACAACCTCGAGATGAAGAGTTGCATGCTCCACTGATGGAGCCAGCCAGGAGCCCCTCATCTTGCTCTACTTTGATAAATAATTAAATTCCTACTTTTTCTTTCCATCTTTACACATTGTAATTCAGAATTATAGATCTCTCCTAATTTAATAAGAGATGAAGTCAGTGTCTCTGCTTATGGGCAAAGGCAGGAATATCGCTAAGTTTCCATCTGATACCAGAAACTCTTTAAATTCAACACTAACACAACTTTTTAATTGTCAAGATTCTTGAAAATATTGTCTTTGATATTAATCTAAATTAATAACAACGTTTATGGTGTTATATAACCCCATATCCATGCTGTGTACTAGCTTTTGTTCTAAATATTAATCAGAGTAGAATGGAAAAAATAGCATCCTGTTTGAATCTGTGCACTTAAAACCCAGAAGTGTTATTGTTGTCTGAAAAAAAAAAGAAGAAAAAGAAGGAGGAGGAGGAGGAGGGGAGGAACAAGGAAGGAGAAAGAAAGAAAGAAAGAAAGAAAGAAAGAAAGAAAGAAAGAAAGAAAGAAAGAAAGAGGGAGGGAGGGAGGGAGGGAGGGAGGAAGGAAGGAAGGAAGGAAGGAAGGAAGGAAGGAAGTCTTCAAAACCAAAGAGGAAAGCAAATAATTCTGCTTTCCTAGTGAAACAGGGAAGACTTCATAAAGGAACTAATATTTTTACCTGTATATTGAAAGATCTTCCTACGTTTTAAAAAGGGATTTAAAGAAGGGATTATATATCACAAGAGTATGCAAGCAGGGGCGCCTGAGTAGCGCAGTCCTTAAGCGTCTGCCTTCGCTCAGGGCGTGATCCCGGCGTATGGGATCGAGTCCCACATCGGGCTCCTCCGCTGGGAGCCTGCTTCTTCCTCTCCCACTCCCCTGCTTGTGTTCCCTCTCTCGCTGGCTGTCTCTCTGTCATATAAATAAATAAAATCTTAAAAAAAAAAAAAGAGTATGCAAGCAAAAAGGAGACCAGCATGTTCAAAGAAAAATGAGATCCTTGGGAGGACAAAAATGAGATAATATACGAGATTTGGGGAAAAGTTTAAAGTTTATGTAAATTCAAAGAAGCATTATTTTTATTGGTATTGATTCTACCTTCTGCTGGTGTTTTGCACCTTCTCTATGAATAACATGCATGCCTAATGGTCTAGTTTACAAGAACCCACAAATCCACTTCAAGAGAGACCCAGATGATTCAATTCCAATTTCACAAGAATTATTACTTAATAGAGAACTCATAAAACATCTTTTGCTTATTTTTCCATAGTTAAGAATTAGGCTATAGTTGATGGTTCTGATTCATTGTGCAAAATCCCCTGAACACAGCTGATTTCAGCCCACCAGTGGTGGACAGTTCCAAATACACTGCCAGCACCCCAAATCTTGAGTGCCCCTCTGCTTTGATGCTTCAAGGCCTTCTCCTAAGCCACAGGAGGCCACTCAGCTGTAAGCTGGTCCAACCTGCAAGGGTAGGGGAATTAATCCCTTGAGAGCAATCTTCTACAAGCGGAAGAAAGGAATCTTGGAACACCCCAGGCTTCCTATCTTGTATGGAGACAATGCAAGGCAGAGTCCATGTGGGACTGAGCTTCACTTACTCCCAGTGGCAACTGGGTCATCAAAACTCATAGCTGGCTCCGCTACCCTCTTTTTCTCTCATTTTACCCAAACTTTTACTTCTGTTCCTTCAAATTTCCCCTTGAATAATTTACCTATACCTATTTTCTTTTCTCAGGTTGTGTCTTTGCAAAAATTCAAATAAAACAAATCCTTAACTAATTATGTGCCTCTACTAATTACTTTTTTTTAAAAGTAGGCTCCATGCCCCGTGTGGAGTCCACTGTGGGGCTTGAACTGATAACCATGAGATCAAGACCTGAGCTGAGACCAAGAGTCAGACCTGCTCAACCGACTGAGCCACGCAGGCACCCCTATTTGTTTATTTTTATTAACTCCACATAACTTGCAGCATCCGGACTTTCCTACCTCTTTATCTTAAAAACTGAAGAATAATGAAAAATTGTGTGTTTTTTTAATTTGCTGGCATTGATTACTTATATTTAGAAGATTCACCAGTGATATACAAAAGAACACTTAACTAAGAACCAGAAGACCCATATTTTAGTCTTAGATTTTGTAGTACTTAGTGGTGAGACTACAAGAAAGCAACTGTTATCTCTCTAAAACCCTAGTTTCCCAGTTTATTAACATGCAGGAATTGATGTAGAAGGTTATTCCTAGGCACTGATTTTAAGATTCCATGAAATTACAGAGGTAGGCCTGCTTTGGTTGAAGCTGTCAGTCAGGCACATTGTCAGCTGGTCATGGTTTGGTCATGGTCCCCCGCACCTAGGGCCAATGCCTGGAGCAACCTTTCCCCAGCATCCAATCCAAATCTGCCCATTGCTTGAATAGTTCCTAATTCCTCAATAGCCCACAGCTTTAAATACATGTAATATCTGATTTGTGTAATAACAGCTAACCCCAGGTTCTTCTCTTTCCTTATATAGCCGTCTTAGGTAACACACATGAATATAAGTGACCTTTTGTTACTCAACAGTGACTCCAAAGGTGAAGTTTCAAGACAAAAGGGATAGGGACACCAGTGGTGGGGTGGAGCTGAGAGGCAGGAAAGACTTCGCTGCGCTGAGCTTTGCAAATTGGCACTGGTTGCCAATTCAGCTACACTGAAGCCTGGCTCTGACAGAAGGCGTTAAAAGGAGAAAGTAAAATAGTTCCTTTGTTCTGAGCCTACAAATGCTGAAAGGAAATTCCTGCTCACAGCAGGTGATTAAACAAGCTTTATTAGAGGCCATTACATGGAGTCATTGACGCTGCTTTGTTGCAATAAAATGGTTCATTTTCCCATTTTCTCATTCTTTAACTTTCAAATGGTATTAATTAGATTTATCAACAATTTAGTAAGTCCAAACTGGCTGCCAGAGTCTTACAAGAACACGTTTACAACCTGTTCTCTTAGAGCAGTAGCATAAACGTATCCAGCAAATTCCCCCTAAGACAGAGGAGAATGGATTTATGTCTTAGAGGAAGGGGATGACTCCGTAGCTCCAAGTGTTTAACCACAAGCATGAAATTTTTCCAAAGCCTCTCCTTTATTTTAAAAGTTCATATGAATTTACCTACCACTCTGTAGTAAACCTCAACTTACATTAATTTCAACATAATGTATGGAATTATTTATCAACTATACTACCCCATCAAAATGTCTAAGGAAGAATAATGTAATTTGGATTTTATGTTTTATTCTTGTACTCCTCATCTTTTTACAAGGATAAAATAGAAATGTTTCTGTTTCTTCCAATGACGCTTTAAACTGTTCCTGTATCATATATTCAACCTAGGAGAAAGACTTCCCCATTCGTTATAAAGCCCATGTTTGTGCATCTGAAATCCTATGCCATGTATAAATATGAAATCAAATGTCAACTCCATTATCCTTGCAAGAGAAAGACAAGGATCAAAATTCACGCCTATCAAGTAAAACTAAAAAAGGGAGGAGGGGATGGAATATTATGGTCTTTGTGTCTTCAGTCTTCAGAACTCCTATGTGGAGCACGATAGCTTTGCACCAGCTGAACAAGCCGCAGAATTTTTGCTGCTGGCATCTGACCTGCCACAACAGACTGAGGCAGGCTCAAAGTGAGCACACAACGTGCGGCAGAAACATCCATTTCTCTCCCTACATTCCTATTCCTCCCTTGAACCTCACAAGCTCATCCTTTTACTCTTTTTCTTCCTTATATTTTACAAACTCATCACTGTCTGCTTTAGAGAACATTTTTTTTTAAGATTTTAATTTTTTTAAAGTAATCTCTACACCCAACATGGGGATCGAACTCACAACCCCCGAGATCAAGAGTCCCCTGCTCCACGGAGTGAGCCAGCCAGGTGCCCCGAGAGCACATTTTTGTAATTTTGTTTCTATCCTGTATTTTCCTGTACGGTAAATACCATTGTTTTGGTGCATTGAAGAAAGGCAGAGATACACTTCCTCCTTCCCGTTTAGCCACTCTCTTTGAATTTTGTATTAATAAAATCATTACGTGTCTTTGCCTAATCAATTATTACTCTTCTACACATATATTCAGTGAGTTTGATGACAGAAATCTGCCAAGCACCTTGGATCTCACAGTATGGAAACCTCTGTATAAATGTTTGCTATGATTTCTATTAGATGAAGACACTCTAAGGTATGTTTTATTGGTCCATTAATAAATGACTGGAGTGGTAAAGAATCTGGCTAGAAGCCCTATTTTTTTGCAAGCACGAAAGATGTGGGTTAATGGAGCAATTAAACATACTTTTATATCCCAGGGCTGTAATAATATTGGGGAAAAGTAAGCGAACTACTAAAAAGGAAAGACAACTATAAATATAGAGCAAGAACTAGAGGCTTAACTTCTGTAAAAGTGAAAAGAAATATATGACAGAATTTCAAACAGTTGGCAATTTACAGGGCACCAAAATTGGTATCTTTACATCTTTTCTTGTCAAAAGAGGTATCTTGCTTTAACGAGGCAAAAGAAATATTAATAAGGTGGAGAAATAGTCTAACAAAAGAGGCAGACAATAGCACAATGTCAGGTCATCTGGGGGAACAGTGGTCAAAACGCATTTGAAGGAATGTTAGCAGTGATCTGATTATCAGCTGCTGATACAGTAATACTGCTCTGAAGATACAGAAGACGTGAGAGTTTGTAAAATGAAGTGCAGGGGCTGAGAACACCATCAGTGCAGGGCCAAGTACTGGTCATCTTTGCATCCCTAGCATATCGCATATTTGTGCCATGTAGTGCTTGATCAGGTAATATGCCCGTATTAGTGAACCGATACTTGGTGACAATGGTAATAAAGGTGATAGAATGATGGGGTTTATTGGGCAGTTTCTTGACAAAGCCAAGTTGAAGAATAGAGGTCAGTGGAAGATTTACTCATCCTGATGTCAGTACCATGTACTCCCAGAACTGTCACCTTCTTCTTTGCTTTTCTCCTTTTTCCTATGCAGCCTGTGTCTGAGACATCTAGTCTCCCCTCCTATCTGCCACCCTGATGTAGTCTTATGCCTCCACCATCCGGGCTATGTGCATTTGTTATGATGATCTAACTTCTTAGCTCCTACACCCTGGAAGCTGAGGGTTCCTACAAATAACTGCCTAGCCGTAAAAATCCTGTGGCATTTAAAGTTAGCTGAGACCTCAGAGGAACTTGCAAAAATTTCACTTAATTTTTTTCAGCTTCTTCTCTCAGCTGCCTCAATGACTTTTCCAAAGATCTCTATTCTTTACTACTCTCCTTATACTCTCTGTTCAAACTCCATCCTCCACACTACCAGGGACAATTTATCCCCTAATTCATGAGTTTTACTTGGCATACCCATTATGCATCAACCCTTACCATATTCGTCCCACCAATTACAAACTGTATGTGTGTGTGTGTGTGTGTGTGTGTGTGTGTGTGTGTGCGCACACACGTGTGTGTAAACCTTGGCTTGAAGTCAACAAGTTTTGTATCCAAAAGAAACACAGTTTTTATTTCAAAACCATTGAAGAGTAATGGAAGTTTGTATTGATTCCCCAGAGGAAGCACTAGTAGGATTATACAAATTGCAAGATGTCCTAAAACTTTCCCAAACTTCCACTAATCATTACAGGTATTGTATCAACATCTCTTTTGTGTGGTTCTTGAAAACAGCAACAACAACAACAAATTGCTTGTGGCTTCCTCACCCAGATGATTTCCTCTCCGAGAGAGGTGCCATGTCTTTCCTTATGGATCTCAATTTTACTTGCGGAGATCTCTTCCAATCTGTCACAACAAAGGTTCTCTGTGGCAAGCCACAGAGTAAGCAAATACTCCTTCTTAGAATGGAATGAAAATCGTGAGATGCTTTGAGTACTTATGCTTCTATATTCATGCTTGTCTTCGCCTTTTCTCCTCCAGGTGTAGGAGACAATTATGCCAGCTCCTTTCAAATAACCCTGATATCTATTCCTTTGACCAGATGCCTTTCTGTCTCCAAGACATTACCCATCAGGACTTCTGTCTTCTACCTCTGTAAACAGAATATATTTTTAAAGCTCTCTGAATTCAGTAATGAGAAAGAAAAATTTTTAAATGGGCAAAAGAACTGAACTGACACTTCCCCAAAGATGTACCAGTGACCAATGAGCACACGAAAAGATGCTCAACTTTAACAGTCATCAGGGAAATGTAAATTAAAACTGCTATAACATATCACTATGCACCTGTTTGGCTAAAATCAAAAGGACTGGCCATTTCAAATGTTGGTGAGGATAGAGAGGAATTGGAACTCTCATACACTGCAAGTATGGTAACATAAAATGGTACACTTTGAGAGTTTTAAAAAAATAAACATGTACTTTCTTCATGACCAAACCATTCAACACCTGGATATTGATCCTAAAGAAATGAATATAAATATTCAAAGAAGATTTGTACAGAAATGTTCATAGAATCTGTTTACATATAATAGTCCAAACCCAAATGTCCATTAATAGGTGAGTGGGTAAACAAACTGTGATACTCAGCACTACACAAAAAGAAATTAATGACTTACAATGGCTACAGCACGAATAAATCCCATAATACTACACTTAAGGAAAAAAGCCAGACCAAAAAGAGAGTATGTAACGTATGAGTCCATTCATATAGAATTCCAGAAAATGAAAACTAAACTAAACTAATTTCATTTCATTAAAATGAAACACAAATCAGTGTTTGGTTGGGGGTTACAGGGGGTGAAAACAAGGACTGTAGAGTGTGTGCGTATCACTCCTGTGTTTCTCCTTTACTCTCACACTGCTACCACAGTTGCAACACTTTGACACCAGCTATGTGGGTTTTCCACACATCAAGCAATTCTGCAACACTAGCTGGGTGCCTATATTTCAATGCAGTTCTAGCACTACCTGTCTGGAGTTAGCATCAGATTCCACAGGTTAAGGCTTCAATTCCACAAGACTGCCCTACTTGGGATGCCAATATTGAGTCCCAGGGTGTCACCTGTAGTTCTGACCAGTGGGCTATAAATGGGCATTCTTATGGCCCTGTCTTTGGATTCCACAATTTTCTAGAATGGCCCACAGACGTCAAGGAATTGCTTAGTTATGTTTACTGGTTTATTATGAAGGATATACTAAAGGATACAGATAGATAGGATACAGCCAGATAAAGAGATGCATAGAGTAAGGTATAGGAAGCTTCCTATACCTGGAGCTTCCAGGATCTCTCTGGGCCATTCTCCCAACACCTCCTTGGGTTCTCCAATCCTAGAAGCTGTCCAAACCCCTTACTATAGGGGTTTTAAGGGAGGCCTCATCACAAAGGCATGATTGACTATTCACTTCATTTTCTGCCCCATCCCTTCTCTAGAGAATGGGGATGGAGGGATGCTGAAAGTTCTATGCTTCTAATCAGGACCTTGTCTTTCCCGTGATAAGCCCTCAACCGGAAGACTACCAGGAGTTGCCTCATTAGAACAAAAGACATTCCTATGACCCAGGACATTTCAAGAGAGCCGGCGCTTTGTGTCAGGAACCCAGGTCAAAGACCAAATATTAGAACAAAGATGCTCCTAGTGCTTTTATTACTCAGGAAATTGCAAGATTTAGGAGCTCTGTTCCAGGAACCAGGGGCAGAGACCACTATATACATTTTTTCTATTATCTGATTAAACACACATACACATACATATGTGTCAAAACTTACCAAAACTGCACTTTAATATGTACATTTAATTTAATGTCAGTTATACGTCAGTAAATCTATTAAAATTTTCATACACATGCTTTCCCATTTTTTAACCCATTAAATTTGATTTCTATCCTTATTACTTTAGAGAAACAGCTTCAATAAGATCTTCACTAATATTTGAATTCCTATGTATCTATATCTACACATTTTAAATCCTTATTTTATCAGACCTCTCCAGTGCATTTGATTAATTATGATAATTCTGACTTCCTGAATTCCTTTAGTCTGCTGACATGTCTCTGAGAGTTTCTGGTCTTTCTTCTGTATATACTCCCCTTTCTCTTCCAATTTCTGAACTGTAACTTTTTCCCAAGAAACGGACATCTCATCTCAATCTTAACATTATTCCTGAATATTCTCCTTGATTCTCATTGACCCAACTATCTCAAAGATGCAGGTGACCCACATTTACGTCTCTAGCATGAGACACACACTAATTATTTCCAAATGCTTCACAGACATCTCCACTTCATTTCCCAAAGGAAAGTGAACACAACAAAAGAAACACTGAAATCATCTTCACTTTTAAACAAAGCCATTCTCCGGAACTAACAATTTTAAATATTATTGCCCTCCTATCCACCAGGATTCACCCTTGAGTTATCCTCATGAGTCACTTCTTCATCGTTTCTTGCTTCTGTTAACTGAAACAGCCTCTAAAGTAACCCCTCTGCTTCTAGTCAGTTACCCATTGAGCCCAACCTTGACACAATGGCTGCCATTTTGTTCCTTAGCTGGAAACCCTTCTGTGGTGCTTTTTTAACCACAATAGGAAATATAAACACCTTCTTCTGGTAATCAAGACAAAATCTTCAAGACCTGGGTGTATCTATCTTGTTAGCAAACATCTACACTTATCTCTGCTCTGCTAATATCAAATAGCTTTGAGTTATATACACACACCATGTTACATATTGCTACCATGTCACTATTACCATTACCCGTCCTGCCTCAAATGCTCTTTCTTATTCTTTTTTTCTGGATAACTGCTGCTTGTTGCTAAGATTTAGAACAGATTATTCTAAATTTCTGAGATTATTATTTATTTATTTACTTACTTACTGACTTACATATCAGAAGACCAAGCTGGTTATAGAATTCTGGAGTTGGTAGTGGGGAAAAAAAAAAAAAAAAAAAAAGACTGACAAATGAAAAATCAGTTGAAATGTTGGTAAAGACTTAATATCTAAATGTCCTTAGAAACAACTTAAAGATATATCAAACTTAAAGGAAGTTAAAAGCCTTGAGTCAACGTGAAGGAATGATGTGGGCTGAGTTCTAATGCCAGTAGTACTTGTGAATCCTGAAGCCGTATGTCTTCACTGAGCTCTGAGAGTTCAGAGGTAAGGAATTGACTTCATGGGTTTGTGTACTTTGCATTTATCTTTGGTTTGAAGGAAGTTTAAGTCTGGCATTCATGAAAAACAGAAAACTATATGTAGCCAAATCAACTTACTAAAAAGATACATTTGTTAAAAAGCATGCCCAGTCCTTAGAAGATACAAAGATGGAGCTAAAAATACAAAGATAGAGCTAAAAAACAATGAACTAAATAGGCTTTAAAAGTCAAGTTGCTGATACACCTAAAACGAATATGACACTGTATGTTAACTAACTGGAATTAAAATAAAAACTAAAAAAAATTTAAAATAAATAAAAATAAAATAAGTCAGATTGCCAGTATCATGAAAGTTCTATAGCTTCTAAGAGTCCTTTTTTTTTTTAAGATTTTATTTATTTATTTGACAAAGAGAGAGACAGCCAGCGAGAGAGGGAACACAAGCAGAGGGAGTGGGAGAGGAAGAAGTAGGCTCCTAGTGGAGAAGCCTGATGTGGGGCTCGATCCCAGATAGCCAGGATCACGCCCTGAGCCAAAGACAGATGCTTAATGACTGAGCCACCCAGGCGCCCCAGCTTCTTAGAGTCCTAAAAGATGTTTTGCTCTTTCTCAATTAACTTGTATTCTCAGTTATTTATTTTGACTAATTCCACTATTTTCATATTTTGTTAAATTTTCACCAAATTTTGAGAGTATGTAAAATAATAAAACTTACTTTCTACTTGGAAGGAACCTACAGTTTAGAAGAGGCAAATGCCTTTAGTACCTGCTGTGTCTGTACCTTCTCAGCTAGGTTGAATTCAGTCTTAGATCAGGTTTGTTTAGGATAGTATAGCTAGGTATATATAACAGTGTAATCAGCTATACAGAACAATATATTTTATAAACAAAGTGATATAGGCAGTGATGTAGATTACAGTACAATTATAAAAGGGTAAGTAAAATTATCTGAGTCGGAGACTATGCCACTGCTAGAAAGAGGTAATGCTTCAAAATATGTTATACATTAATCTTAAGAGCAAGGGGAAAATGTAGGAGGGGATCGTTAGTGTTTTTATCTGATATCCACTTTCCCTGTCTTCCTTATTTACAAAACTCCACAATTATATTCTGACAAAGGACCATATTTTACAGCCTCTTTTGCAAATGGAGTTGCCAGTGAGATATAAAGGGGCAGATGGATCCTTTTGACCTTACAGTAGGCTCTCCCAGGAAAGAGATTATCCCTTTCATCCTCCCTTCTTACCATGTCCTCCTTTTACTTGCTTCCAGCACAGGCATTATTACAGGAACTCCAGCCGCTGTTGTAGACCATGAAGAGATCTTGACGAAAGCTACAAACTTCTGGTAGAGCAGAAAGCTAGAAGGAACATGCCTCCCTGGGGAACTGTGTTGTTACCATACTTCTGGATTATTTTTACGGCGAGCTAAATAAGCCTCCATCTTGTCTAATGTTGAGGTTAATTTGAGGTTTTATTTCATATATATCAAATTTAATCCTAAAAGCACCCATATAGGAACAGGATAGCAAGTGCAGGTAAGAGTCAAGAAATTGACCTGACCATTAGAGTCAGATACCACTATCCTGACAAGTAACACAACTTCGTTTCCAGCCTCCCCTTTGCAATTATAAGCCCTCATTTAAAATGTCCTTAGACTTGTTTAATGCATAGCCTTCAAATACAACTCTCCATTATTGACATCTATAACGATCAAGCCAACTTGTCCATGGAGAACAACTAAAAATTGTAGATTAAAAAAAAAAATCAAAGACATTAAACTGCTCTCAATGCAACCTAGTTTCAGGGACCAGGATCTCAAGAAGAAAAAAAAAAAGCACATTTGGGGAAGCCTGATAGAATTCATTACTTTTCTTTTAGAGACATTCTTTTCCCTGAGCCAAGGGGCTGATGTTGGTAGACAAACTTGGGAGATCCCCCAGGTGAAATTAGAAAGTGACTTCAAAACACAGAGGGCAAGGAGAGCCCGAAGAGAGACAGAGCGCTCCAGATTGGTGGGTGGCAGGTTTAATAAGCAAGGGGATTTACATGCCAGGCTTGTTTTGTGTGGCCACAAGCCAGTAGATCTCTGTGCCCACCTGCCGGAATCTTAAAAGTGTACACAGAGGCCTTCACAGGGTTCCGTCACAAATATAGTGTCCTGATGGTCTCAAGCATACTTACATTCTCTTAAGACTACATCCTACATCCTTGAATTGGCTCCAGCTATGGCAGCTAAACTTGTGTTTCATTTTGTTTTACTTAAGTACAAATATCCCATCACCAGAATATTATTATTTGTAGGCAGAAGTCATCACTGTGTGATTGGGGGATTTGGGGGGGGGGGGGGGCGGTGATAATGGAAAACTAAATATGAATCCAACTTCTGCCATCTATTCGCCTCTGTCACATTAGCAAGACATTTATGCCTCTGTGAGCCTGTTTTCACCTCTAGAAAAGGAGTTTCATCAAGAGATTACAACAACAGAAGTAAAAATATTTAATGTATTAAGATGCCACAGTAAGTTTTATGCACAATATCGTCATATTGTTCGCAGAAATGCGTAAAAAAACCCGAGGCACCGACATAAAAACTGGGGTACGGGACAGGTAGAAACTTGCAAAAGAGGCTGGCGCTGTGGAGCGCGCGGGAGCAAGAGCCGCCGGAGCTGCCCACCGACCGGAGCCAGACACAGAGGGAGCGCAAAGATGGTGTCCACCAAAAAAAAAAAAAAAAAAAAAAAGGAAAAGAAAAAGGAAGGAAGGAAGAAAAATGAAAAAAAGAAAGAAAAAGAAAATAAACAAACAAAAGGCACGACGCGTGCCGGCCTTAGAGAGGCAGGGGCAGAGCAGGCAGATGGCGGCAGCCAGCTCGGTCCCAGTGAGTCTCCCAGCACCGGCGGCCCCTCAGGCCAATGCCCGCCTCAGAATTACCAAAGGAGTCCCTTTCTCATGAAGTCTGGGCACTTTGCGAAAGGGCAGCTTCTGCGCGGGGCCCTGGACGGGCGAGTGTGCATGCGGCCCCTGCGTGGGGCCCCGCTGGTCTGCAAAGCCGCACGTTTTGGGGGCTCATGGTTCAGATGCTGGTCTTAAAGTTGGGGTACTCCGAGAGACACACGAACCCTTGGTTCCTGAGGGAGAAGCTTCGAGTTTTGAATTACCTCCCCCTTGTGGGTCTGCGCAGGGCCTGGGGCTTATGGTGAGCCGGCGCCTCTGCCTTTCCTACCTGCGACCGCGGGCCTTCTCTCTGGTTTGCTGACGCGAAGGGGTTGCGCCGCCAGTTGTAAGGTTTTTCTGGGAGGGAGGAAATGATTCCGGATGGAACGGAATTGGGTGGCTCTGTGGGAGGAGGTGAGCTTGGGCTCTCCCTATGTCGCCATCTTGAACCGGACCCCCTGGCACTTATGCTGGGGTGGGGGTGGGAGGGCACTGTCCCTGAGGAAATAATCTGTGGGAATGACTCCTCCAGGGCTTCCTCTGACTCCAACATGGCAGCCCTGTGTTGGTTGTTCTTAATATCTGAAAATGTAGTTTGGCATATATTGTCCAGATGTTGTAGTTATTTTATGGTAGACGAGTAAGTGTGCTATCTTGTCCATAACCAAAGTTTGTTTGGTTTTCTAAGATTTTATTTATTGGAGAGAGAGAGAATGAGCAGGTTGAGGGAGAGGGTGAGAGGCAGAGGGAGAAGCAGGCTCCGCGCTGAGCAGGGAGCCAGACATGGGGTTAGATCCCAGGACCCTGAGATCATGACCTGAGCCAAAGGCAGACCCTTAATCAAATGAGCCAGCCAGGCGCCCCCCTGAAGTCTTACTTAATAATGGAATACATGAATAAATCTTATGCTTATCCTCTGTGTGTTTGTTTGCTTATTTTTAAGTAGGCTGCAGACCCAAGCCGGGCTTGAACTCACAACCCTGAGATCAAGCGTCTCATCCTCTACATACTGAGCCAGCCAGGCACCATATCCTGTGTGGTTTGTTTTTTTTTTTAAACAAACCTAAAAGGTAAGATTTCAAAATGTATTTTATCTCTAGTTTATCTCCTTTGTTTTAGATCAACATCTAAAGTAAAAACTCTTTGGGTTTGACTTTTATCATCATAAATTATCACTGCCCCTAATTTGGTTCATTCTCAAATCTGATAAGTATCTTTTTTATATTTTCCATATATATATATATATATATATATATATTATACATATATTTATATATATATAAAATATATGTAGTGGTAAATATATATACATGTATATATACATATATAAATATATTTGTATATATTATATATTATTTATGTGTATATATATATATATACACACACACACACACATATATATACTATATGTAATTTGGTAAATTTGTTGAATGATAGGGTACCAAGCTCAAAATCAAGCACTACTCTGATCTAGCATGAATATACTCACCAAGACACTCTGGTGTCCAAGCTCTGTTCAAACTGTTAGTTTCAGTTTGTTCAATGTTGATATACAATTTACACTTACCTTGTCCATAAAAATAATGGGAAAGTTAGCTGGAATTGGGAAATGCCACATGTATGATTTTAATGAAGAAAGAAAAATGAAGCAAGTCTGGTAAAATATTTTCATTCAATTGTAGTTGTTTTGTTTTCAGACTACTGGCAAATGATTTATTTCATCACCTTCCCTAGAAATATTGCCAGTAATCCATATGACACTTAATCACTATATAGATAAGAGAATCTACCTTTAAAAAAAAAAAAACGGAGTATTTCTATATGCCCATTCTTCTTGTATAGCCCCCTGTATGTTGTTTATGGGTTTACCAAATATTATCGAAGCTACTCCCATTCCCACAGGCAAATAGCAGTTTTATGTAATGGAAAAGATATTTTAAATTTGAATTTTTAATCCTCTTACTAGCTATGCAATGGGCAATTTATCTAGTCCTTTAAATTTCTGTCCTTCTCCTTTATTAAATGACAGTAAAATACTTTGAATGTTTGCTTTGAAGATGAGGAAACATATGAAGGCAACTATTATATTTCCACCTGAGAGATATCCAAACAAGACGGCTACTATATTAATAGTTATTACCATTGCAGTATTCTGCATGTAATTCACCTGAGCTTGGATATTTGGATTTAAGTAGCCACATGGTTTCTCACTAGTTTTTTCCTGTTGTGCCCTTCATTCTCTCTGAGCAGTGTCTAGTGTCTTCTGTTCTAAAGGTTGTTCTACCTAGAAGAGAATATATTAACTCAGAATGTAATTTGTATACATCTAGTTCTCTCGTAACATGACTTATTTTCTCAAAGAAGAGCTCTTTTCCTGTTTATTTTCTTGCTCCAAATAGATTAACAAAATCATTCTGCCTCTTCCCATATTATTAAAAGTTTCATTTCATACTATGCTCTAACTTCTTTTTTTCTTTTCTTTTCCCCCCAGAGTTACCAATATTGCCTTTGTCCTTCCTTATGGGATTCTCCTGTAATTGTTCCTTACAAGATCTTTTAAAAACCTTCAGAGCGCTGTGGAGCAGCATTGTTGGTATCTCTGCAACTTTGGCATCTTTCCACTTTTTCCATATTTAGTTAGCTGAAAGTAGTATAATAAGACATTACTCCTCCCTCCCCACCTCCTTCTTCTCCCTTTTTCTTTCCTTCTTTCTCTCTTTGTAGCTTCTCATTCCTCTTGAGTTACACATAAAATTTAAAAGCCTGGCTAGCAAGATCGTATCTTTTATCTTACGATTCAAAAAAAGTGTGTGTGCGCGCGCGCGTACGCGCGTGTGCGTCTTTTTAAATGCATATTTCTCTTTTACTCCTAAGCTGTCAGCTTCTGGAGGAGAAAAAGCCAGGTCGTCCTCTCTCTATTCCATTGTTCTGCATGAAGAGACTCTCACCAAAAAGAAAAAAAAAAAAAAAAAACCCTTAAGGCTGCTCTCTAAGGAAAGGATCTCAACAGTGTCGTTTATTGTAACTGAGCCGGGGTTCTTTCAGCAATAAGTTGTGCCCAAGAATCCACTTCCTTTCAATCCTTCTGAGCACTCCAAGCAAAGCGGTTTAGAAGAGAACACAGCAAAACTAACTGACCAACAAAAATCTGTCCTTGAAGTACCGGGGGCACACAAACTGGGGCACGTGAGGCTTCAGCGAGCCAGCCGGGAGGCCTCGGGGCTCTCCCCCAGCCGGGTTCCTTCGCCCCCCTCCCGGCGCAGAATGCCCGCGGAGCCCGCACGCGGGAGCCTAGCGCGGCGCCAGCAAGGCAACTGGGCATGCTCAGAAGCCGGGCAGGTTTGGGTCTCCAGCAGGCAGCTTGTGCATTACACCCGTGCTCGCAGTCCTGGGAGGAGTAGGAGGAGCGCGGGAGGAAGAGGAGGAGGAGCGGCTAGCAGTAGCCACGACCGCCACCACCAGGCAGAGGAAGAGTTCGTGAGGAGGGAAAGACCCTCCTCCCACTTGGAGCGCCTTGTGTCTGCTTTTGGAAAAAGAGAATACAGGATAAAGGAGGAGAAGGAAAGAAGAAAGGGGAAAAAGTAAGGAGGGAGAAAGAGAGAGATAGAGAAAAGACGTGAACAGTGAGGGCCGGAGCGTGCAGGGAGCCCGAGGCGCGGGGGCGGCGGTGCCGAGCCAAGAGCGCTGCCGCTTGGGCAGGTGCCGGGCCGCTGCCTGGAGGCGGCATGTGACGCGGCCGCAGCTGCCCGCGGGCGGAGCGCTCTCGGACCCGGGAGCGCACACCGCGGGGCAAGTCGGTGCCATCCGGATCCCCACGCTCCTTGTGAGTTCGCCGGCGGCAGCCTTGCTTGTGCAAAGACGCGCGATGAACCGAAGGGCGGCTCCGGGCATGGGCGTGTGGTCCTAGGACACTCGCTCCCTGAGCGCCGAGCAGGAGGCGACTAAGGGACCGCGGACCGGGCGCCCCCCGCGTGTCGGGGAGGCGCGGGCGACCGCCGTGGGACGGTCACCTGGAGCGCAGCGGCCAGGTAAAGAAGGTGCTCGCCAGCCGGGCGCTGGGCAAAGCGGGTGGCGGTAGCGGCTGACCTGGTTTCTTGCCTGATCGCGTTGCGAAGGGAGGAAAAAGTTTTCGGCCCGGGTAGGAAATGTCTTTGCTTTGGGGAATGCAAAGAGGGTACTGGGGAGGGTAGAGAGAGCTGGTCTGTCGATTTTGGGTGGTGGTGGTGGCAACTTGAACCTAGAGAGAGCGTGACCGTGTGCGGAGTTGGAGCTTGGGACCGAGGGTGGGGAATGCGGGGTCGCAGCAAGTGCCGGGAAAATGACTGTATAACAAGAACGGTGGCTCGGAGAGAGCGGGGGACGCCCCACCCGGCTCTCCTCCGCTTGAATTCTATGTCTCCGGAATGCCGGATCTGAGGCACGAAGTGTCCGGACCAGAGGAACTACTCGGCTTGGTGTGTGCTCGTATGCGCGCGCGTGTGTGCTGTGCGTGTGTGGCTTCCCTCGTATGATTTCCTACCGAGGCAGGCACCCGCCAACCTCGAAACGGGGTGGCTTGTTCGGATTGCATTTCAGGGGGCGAAGAGGCAGATTTGACACTTAGTGTAACACCTGGGCGAAGGTGGGTAGCCCGGGTGCGCATCTTTACTGATCCAAAGAGAGTCTACACTCGCGGAGCGGCGGCCCTTGGACTGCACCGGATCTCCTCTCTGGAATCCTCCCCCAGAACAGCCTCCTTACAGCTGGGTTAATTTCTGCGTGTTTTTAAACGATGGGGGGGGGGGCAGTTGACTCGAGCAGCAAGATTCACTTGTCTTCTTCGCGTTGTGCGTGTTGGAATTGTGATCCTGTTCGGTGTGCGTGTGCGTGTGTGCAACTCTCCTAGCACACAGGTTGGAAGTGGTAGAGGAAGCAAGGGTTTGGGAATTGCATCCATATGGACAGATACAAGAATGCAAACATTCATTGGTCTGCAAGTGTTGTTTGAACCTGTCTCATGGCTGTAAGGATATGCTTTCCTCGGGCTGTGTTGCGATGTAAAAAGGTCGGCTCTTCTTAGGAGGTAAATGTATTTATCCCAGCGTTTATGTTGTTAAGGACACTGGTTATGTCACTGTATGCCTTGCACAAATCTTTTCATTTCTCTCTTGGCCTCTGAGTTACAACAAAACAGATAGCCTAATCCCCCATTTTGGGTCTTTCCGGGTTACTATGTGAAACATAATCTTTTTTTAAAAAGTGTATTTGTTGACTATGTAGCCCCAAATAATTTCATATTGTGAGATCATTAAATTGCATGAAACATTCATCACTATTTCCTGTGTTTAAAACAATGCTCCTGTATTTACTTACGAAAGAGACCCTGCCTAAGAATATATACTTAAGAAGGGGAAGAGCTGAACTTAGAACAAATATGTGCATATAGTCACATATTAATTTTAAAAATTGAAGTCTGTCTGTTCCAAATGTGGTGGGATAGATATGGCGCTGGGTGCACCCTCTTGTTATGGGAGCTGGTATTGCGAAGGATACATAGAACATGCCTGCCTCTCCAGTGTGCGTTCAACATGACACAGAATTATGCTTTAGATCATACACTCCTATCACTGAATAGCCTATCTTGAGATTTTGTTTACATGGTTTGTCTCAATTAGCTTAATGTATAATTAGCTATGGTTGAGTTAGAAAGCATGTTATTTTTAAATGGTTTCCATATGGAAATATAACTTTATCTTAAATTACTAACTTAAAATTAATTATGTTGCAGGTCTGATTTAGATTGTTTCTATAAGCTGGGGAGGTGCTATAAGATTGAGTTTAACATGAAAATAGTCATACTGAAATGCCGTTTATTTAAATAACAGCAAATATTTATTCAAATACACTTGATATTTAAAAAATTAAATGAGATAAAAAAGTTCTGAAAAAATGTTTGACAATGTATATCTTTTGCATGGAAAATTATTGTAAGAGAAAAGTGTAATTTGGGACAAGGGAAAATGTGTGTGGAATTGGTCAATATATAGAGAAAGACTGAGAGTGCTATAAGAGTAATTCTGCATTAAATCTACATTTAAACTTATTTAGGAAACCAAGTTTAGAGAAATATAAGAATGCACATTACCTTATTTTTTCTTTTTGGGGAAAAAAGGGAAAAGATCACTTCAAAAGTATTATTTATTTCGAAGAGAACTTAGGCATGCTGAGTTCTTGAGGACGGACCCATTTTCTTTTCCTTATAAAGACAAATAATTTACTTTCTTAAAGAAAACGTGCTCTTTAAGCTATGGTGTGTAAAAGTGTGAACTTCCTTTTAATGGTATTTTAGCTTTTAATTACAGGCAACCTGTTGAAAATGAGCCTGGAGGGGGAAAACATAAAATTCATAAAACTAGAATTTCTTGAATCCACACCAATAAATTTAAGAGAAAGAAAATGAAATGATGTAATTAAAAGCAAAGTTCCCTTGTGTATTTGCAAATTATAAAGTAATAATTTTGTTCCTATTTTTACCTAAAATTTCCCCTATCATTTCCCAAGCCAACATACTGTTCTTGCCTAACAAAGTTGTTAACGTTGGAAGAATTACTTGCCTACTCCGAAATGGCCTGGACATTGTCAGTGTAACTATTAAGAAACTGGGTCTTCTTTGCAATGCAGGGAAGTTTATATTGAGAACAGCTGTGGTGTAGTGGCACTTCAGCTATGAGATGAATGACTTGTGACTCATATGGAGATAGAGTCCCTGATGGGTATGTAGAGAGTTGCATCTGTGTTTCACTTGTGGAACCTAATTTTATGTCATAATATATTGTGACCCATAGCATTATCCTTGCCTTGTGGTTCTGGGGTATTCAGTAAGTCACTGGAAATGTTTAATTTTATACAATATGTTTGTGAATTTAAAATATGTTTTTCTTATAGGAGAATATAAAAGAGACATATGACTCCAATAAAAAAAATAATCAATGCCTCTACCATGGTTATTTAAAAAAATTAATCAGCATAATAAATTGTGCCTTATGCTTAATCCTTGAATGTGGTGCTTCCCAAGGTGTGACGGCAGTGAAACGGTCCCCAGGACTTTTTACCTATCAATCTCATTTAGTCCAGTGGAATCCCGATCCTAGTTATCAGTCTTAACAGAACTTTGGGATAGAATTGCAGCCTCAGTGGAAAGTTTTGATTTTAGGGGAGAAAGCTGAAGAGATCATCTAATGAATTTTGGCAAGAGGCAAAGCCTGTCAAATTGGAAGTTAATTTCTCATGTCTGATGGACTCTACCTTTTCTATTAAGGAAGTGGTCCTTTTTCAGATCAAATTAAAAGTAGTGTCTCTGAATCCTAAATCTGTAGTCTTGGCCCATCTCCCTCCACCAGCACTCCACAGAAAGTCTGTACAGGTGCCAAAGGCACCCCCATTCAGTTGTATCCCTGCATTTGCATCTGGAGGGCTCCCTCAGACTTCCCCATTCCCTAGAAGGTGCGTATCCTGGGCAGTGTAGATGTGCATTAGCATTGCCTTCAAACAAGGAAGTAAAGACAGTTTTGTTGCAGTGAAACTATTGAAAATATTACATCACAATGGGCCTTACAAGAAAATTGTGTTTCCTCCCCCAGCATTTCTTCCCGGGCGTGCAAGTGGAGGGGATAGTAGTTGCAGAGTGCTTTGAGGGTCCAAAGCCTGACGCGTGTGAAAGTGGTTTTTGAACAATCTCCAAACACTATTACTTGTGGCGCACGGTTTAGACCCTTAATATGATTTGACGTGGAGCACGGAGAGCCAGAGAGGAGGTGTCCCTCTCGCTCCGTCGTTGGCTGCCTTGTGTTCCTTTTTGTCCACACGTTTTGGCGGCTTGTAGACTCCCCAGCCTCTGGCAGGCTCTCTCCTGCGGACTGGGAGTTCTGCTGTCCCACCTGTTGAAACTTCCTGCTCTTCCACTCCTGAAGACCAAGTACTCTGGCTGGCATGCACCCTCTTAGATTTTTCTCTGCCGAGGCTGCAGCTCCCCACATTGACACCGTCCTGGGATCCACTGGCGGTGACAGCAAGCCAACAGAAGGAATGTTTGAGCTACTGCCATCTTCTTCTCAGTGATGGAGCCAGCTCATCCTGAAGCCAGCTAGAGTATGAACACTCGGAGGAGAAAAAACGATGGGAAAAAAAGGGTGAATACGGTTGGACAAGCAGTAGCTGGCAGATCCATGGGGGCTTTAAGCTCTAGCCTTCCCCAGCCCTGCGCTGAGTGAGACTTGGAGGCTGGGCTTCTGGATTCTTCCACCAGTGAACCCCACAGAATGGAGCGTGAGGTCGGTTCACCTGCCCTAACCCTAGTGAGCTCTAGTGTTTGCCATGCCCAGCCGTCCTCAGTTTCTCTTAACTCTTGTCATATTTGCCATCTCCTTGGCTAGACTTCTCTTATGTTTGCATTTTTAGTACTGAAGTCTTGCCTGGAAGGACTTTAGCGATGACCTTGGCAGTGAGCCTCACCCTTGCCAAGAACTTCTCTCCAGGAGCGAGACTGCATTCTTTCTCTTCTCAGTCTCGGATGCACCCCCAACGTGGACAAACCCCCTGGGCCTAAGGCACAGCCACCCTCCTGACAGTGTATCATTTCTGCCTGACCTGTGTTGCCAAGTTCCACTTGACAAATAAAATCTCCTTGTGTGTCATTGTTGGCAGGATCAAATCTCAGTTCTCCACACTCCTCCTGGCCACTGTAATTCGAGTTGCTGACTATCCACTACAGAATTAATTCTTCATTAGGTCATTTGTTCTAGCCTAGCCCTAGCTTATTTCCTGTCCCCAGTGTTCCCTTGAAATCTGGCACACCAGCCGAGCCATGACATAGTCTACCTTCAGTCACCTCTGCTGCAGGAAGTAGTGCTCGTGTAGACATCCTGGGTCAGGCAGGATATCCTCCAACTCCTGCTGTGCAGATAAAATTCAGGTGAGATTAAGCCAAAGTAAAATATTACCAGCCTGTTTCAGAGACGATGGGGCTACCAGATGTCTACTGCAGAAGACCATGCATTTATGGTTGTGAGGTGTTCATCTGCTAAATCCTTCTACCTTGTGGGTGGGGAGACATTTGGGAAAACTGGAGTTGCCACAGTAGTCCTTCATATAGGGTCCTCCTTTCTTGCTTCCTTACCCCCAAATCCCCAGCCAACCTTTTTCAACTTTCCTTCAGTACAGCTATCCTTCTGCTTTTCTTGTATAAATTATTTTAAACCCTTTAATTCATTTAATTGTGAGGAACTGAAAATTTAAGCAACTACAAGCCATATGTCCTTCCTCCAGATTCTGGTTGTACTATCTTTAAGAGTAAATATGACAGTCAAGGATAACCCAGGTAGTATTTATGAAGGCAACTTCACGAGAGTATGACAAATTTTAATTTACTTGCCTAAGTAGAATGAGTCTATCTATCCATATTCCTGTCTGTCTGTCTATCTATCTATCTATCTATCTATCTATCTATCTATCAGGTATTTATCTACTGTCTCTCTGTGTCTGTGTACCCATCTCTCCTTTTCGCTTACACACATGAGTGTACATTTCTGTAATAACTCTCCCTGACAGTGTTCAGTGTTTCCTAATGTGCCAGGCACCACAGATATCCTTTTTTGGATTCACAAGAGAGTGCACCAGAGCTGTGCCTTCCATGATCTGCATGAGTTGAGAGCAGCTCCAAAAATCTAAGACTTGTAAGGTGAGGTCAAGCGCTGTTTTGATTTCCCATGGCTTAAAACAAAAGAAATGTATTCTATCATAATTCTGGAGACCAGAAGTCTGAAGTCAAGGTGTGGGCAGGTGCACAATTACTCCAGAGACTCTTGGGGGAAATCCTTCCTTGTCACCCACAGCTTCCGATGGCTGTCTACATTCCTTGACTTGTGCTTGCCTCCAGTCTCTGCCTCTGTGGTCACGTTGCCTCCTCTTTTTCTGTGTGTCTCCTTCTCTGTGTGCCCATCTTATAAGGATACATGTGATTGCCTTGAGGACCCACCCAGAAATCCAAGATAGGCTATTCCTTCCAAAAGCCTTAACTGTCACATCTTTTACCATATAAGGTAATATTTACAGGTTTCGGGGATTAGGATGTGGACATATGCTTTGAGAGGCCACCGTTCAGCCAGCTACAGATGTCACTGATGAGCAACATTCTACTTTGTGATTCCTGTTGAATTGTGTGGTCTGTAGGCTTTGAGAAATTAATGCTTGCAAGGAGGCCTATTCCCTTTTCAGAGAGCAGTGAGAAGATCCTCCTTAGATTGAGCCAAAAATCTAATTCTTACTGTGCTTGTTTGCCCTCCTAATATTTCTGAGCATTATGAAGAAAATACTTCTGATCTCTCTTCCAGAAGAAAATCCTTAAAGTTCAACAGCTTAAAGTTAATGAAACCTGGTCTTTTATGCCCCTTTGAAATTTTTTATGTTTATTCTTAATCTTATCATTTGCACTCATTGCTTAAGATCCACCCCCCACCCACACACACACATGCGTGCACACCCAATTTCACTACCCTCTGACCCTCACCTTTGGCTCTCTGGCTTTCATCCTCGCCAGGTTCACAAAACCACTCTGCCAAGTCACCTGTGACCGCTTAGTCACAAAACAACTGGTCATTCCTCAGGTGTCCCCTTTAATCTCTTAGCAGCACCTTTCCCCTCCCTTTATTTTCAAAGCATCATGCTTCTCTGGCTCTCCTCCCCCGTGGCTCTTCTGCCTCCTCCCAGCTTCCCCATCCCATCTCCTCCGCAGCTCAAGGCTAAGAATGTCTCCTTGGTTGACCCCCATGCCTTTCTCACCCCCTCCTCCTTTTGTAACTGCATTTATTTTTATGGCTTCCAGTGGCCTCAGTGTGGATCACACCCATTTCATGGTCTCCAGGCCCGGGTCGGCTTCTGGAAGCAGCATTTCCATGAGCTGGCTGGACCCCGCAGCCTTCATCTGTTTCCTCCTCATGCTGCTCTCCTGGGGTTTCCTATTTCTATGAATAGCATGACCATCCTACAGCTCAACATTTCTGAGTAATCTTGATTTATTCTCTTCCATTGCCTCCCACATTTAGTCAGATGCCAAATTGTAATAATTCAACCAAGTAATAGCTCAAACCTCTTGGCTTCTTTTCTTTCCTATTACCAGCACCTTGATTTATTGCCTTTCCAACTTTACTGTGCATTCAGACCACATAGAGGTCTTGGTAAAAGGCAGACTTTGAATCAGGAGGTCTGGGCCGGGACCTGAGACCCTGCATTGCTAAAAAGCCCGGGTGATGGGGATGCTGATGGAAGTCCTGCCTTCTGTACCCCTTTCTCGTTTGGACTCTGAGTTCCCAGATGATTTCACTGACCATGCCTCTTCTTCTAAGCCATTTGATACAGATCGCTTTTCTTGAAGACCCAATCTGATCATTTTTTTCTCCTGTCCTCAGAAAACTTCTTTGACGTCCCCTTCTATTATTACTGAATGACAATTAAATCTATTACATCAGCATTCAACTAGCATTTGACTTGGTCGGTAGCTTGGATTTACATTTTAAATTCAATTCCAAGTCTCAAGGTCGCCTTTCACTTTACCCTTACCACTTGCTGTTCTGTATATGCCCTGCCATTTTTATGACTTTCATGTGTTTTATTGCTTCGTAGAATGCCCTTTCTTCCACGTCCCCATGGGCCCAGATTTTAGCAATTTGTCAAGGACTTCTTGAACTGACATTTCTTACTAGGAATTCATCTTTTAGTACTTTATCAGATTCTCAGTTTCATCACTGGTCACATTTACTCATGTGTATGTGTAAATTATATCAAATACTGGAGTGGGAAGTCCTTGAAGATACCATGTCTCATTTGTCCTCAATTACCCTAAAGGACCCTATATGGAGTCTTCCTGTAAATGCTCAGCTCAGTATACTCGTCAACATATAAAATATGTAAATATAGTGTATTGGCTGCTTTCTCATTATGAAAGTAATAGAGATTATACTGAAAATCAAACATTAACAATATATATGATGTCAAAAGTAAAAGTCTATCATTACCCAGTGCCTCATAAGAAAACTACGGTTAACAATTTGATGCATGAACCTCTGATACTTTTTTAAAGTAAGGTCTGCACCCAGTGTGGGGCTTGAACTCATGACCCCGAGATCAAGAGTCACATGCTCTCCTGACTCAGCCAGCCAGGCACTCCAGTCCTCTCATATTTTTCTATATACATCTTCACATCTACCTTATACAATGCTGAGATAATAATAGATGCTTGTGACCTGGCTTTACATGTAAATCTACCTCCCTATTTTTTAAAATCTGCAACTTATTCCAAAAGATCTACTGATTTCATTGCATAAACGTCAATCCCCTTAAAATGGCCCAGCAGTATAGAAATACATTTGCTTTGAAATTCTGATCGGTTAAACATGCTTATACTCAGCACTTTCTCTGCCCCCAGGATTAGACACTTCGGGTTTGTAAGAGTAAGACACGATACTGCCCCAGTAGGCACAAGCTACCCTCGTACCTTCAGGCGAACGTTGGCCGGTGGACGTGTTTGGGACCAGATTACAATCATCATGTTAGATGACATGTCCTTTCGGATAGCTGAATTTTATATTGAAATTTAACCTTTCACATACTTTAGATCTGTGAAGAGCAGATGATTCATTTTGAATTCTGAATATGGACAATATGTATTTATCTAACATACATGTATATACGTATATTAGTTTTTGTTTCATGAATGAATCTAAGCTTAGAGTAAAAAGAACCAGAGAATCTTTAACAAAGATCTAACAGAATAATTTTGTATGTTTAACAAAGCTGTAATTTAGGGAGACGCGCCAAGAAAAAACAAAATGTCATATGTACTGTGTCTCAGAATGTCAGTAAGTGAATGCCCAGTATAAGGCATTTGTTGAGAAGAAAATTCTTGCAGAAGTCAAAATCAAAATTCCTCTAAGAATTTTGGAGAGACAACTCTTAATGAAGATAAATATTTGCTACTGCTACTCTATTTCTTACTTTTTGAACAATCAGTTTTGTGGTAGAATTCTCAAAGATCTTTTGCCTGGGTAGGGGGAGGGGCGGAGTCTGTTTGGGGAAACTCTAGTTGTCAATGAAGCTGGTTATGTCTCGTGAAGCAAAACCTGGAAGTGCAATGGCAGGCAGAAAGTGGCTAACACTTGGAGATAATGAGACTCCTGTGGTCTGAGTTAGTGAAATTATATGGAGAACATTTCGACATCTTATGTCTTATATTTGAGGAAACTAAGGTCCCAAGACGTGGAGTGATTCACCCAGCATTAGAGAGTTAATAAGCCTGGGTCTTCGGACTCCGCGTCTGGGGTTCTGTGTTCTTCCATGCTCCGTGTCTTCCCAGGAGTCATCTTGCCTGCTCTCTGTCTGCCTTCTTCCCCTGGAGATCTCAGCTGCACTTGAGGCTTCAGTGACAGTTGACCCAGTTCTCTTCCCTTGAGTGTGGGACATCATTTCTGGCACTCTGTTGGACATTTCCACAAAGAATGTCACCCGGTCACCTCTAATGTTCCATTTGGACATTGAAACCCATCACCTGTCCTCAAAATATACCACGCCTCCTGTTTCTCCTGTACTAATTGATTGTATCACGGTCACCCTGGGATCTCAGACTCGAACCTTTTGAATTTGTATTTCCTCGATGCCCTCACTGTTCTTGCACAGTCTCTTCATCCTGATGGATTGTCGTGAACAGTCCCATCCATTCCTTCCTTCCCCGTCCCTCTGCCTTTCCTTAAGGCAGGCCTTTCCCACCTCCTCCTCGTATAGTCCCCATGGCCTCGAAAGCATCTTCCTGCTTTCTGTCTGCTTTTGCTTTTCCTTATTCTGTAAGGAAGTCATATTCATTTACAGTTTCTCTCTACACAAATGTCAGTGCCATCCTCCTTGCCTCCCTCTGCTGTAGCACTGTGGCCCCGTCGGCCTGCTGGAGGGCCCTTGCATGGGCCTCCCTTCTGCTGCCTCCAGGTTTTCATCCAGACCCCCTTGCTTCCTGAGCTGCCAGCCCTGCTCTGACTGTGAGCAGCCCCACAGACCCTGCAGGCCCACCTTCCCAGAGACAATTCACCTCTTCAGTCCTCGTGCCCCTTGACTATATTGTTCCCACGTCTGCTGTAATATTTGCTATACTTGTTTGCACTAGAACTAAATTATGTAAATAACAGGCTTTTCCTTTAGATTTTCAGCATCTCATCAGGAGCCACCATTATTTATTTTTCTATACCCAGGACTTTACGGTGTAAGATTTGAATGAGAAGCTCACGAAATCTGCCCCTGTATGGGCAGAGATTTTTTATGTTATGTTTTTTTTTCATTGATAGATCCCATGGGCCAAAAACAGTACTTGGCACGTAATCGACTCTCATTATGTTTTCGTTGTTGAGTGAATTCTCTCTTACTACTCCTTTTGGGGAGGAAAATTAAATATGAGGTTTAGCGGTTTTCAGTGTGTCTTGGTAATGACAAAGTAGTTTATATATTAACAAACAGTAAGCTGTTCTTGAGGACTATCATACAGAACATAATAGAATTACCCTGAGTCAGACTCAGAGTCTCACTTGCCTGGAGGGTCATCGGTGTCGATATAATGGTTACACTGGTGACCCTAACATTGTGGGAGGCACGGTCCTTTCCGGTAACAACCTGCAAATACGACTCCTCTCACCAGCTTGTGCTAATTGTACTTTTGAAGGAGCCACTCCCGGTTGATCATGATAGGTGGCCAGTCTCCTGAGGGATTCTTGTAACCACTGGAAAGGTTTAGAAACGGTGATGTTTCGGGGCACCTGGGTGGCTCTGTCAGTGAAGCGTCTGCCTTCAGCTCAGGTCATGATCTCGGGGTCCTGGGACTCCTTGCTCAGCGGGGAGCCTGCTTCTCCCTCTGCCCCTCCCTCCCCCCAGCTTGTACAGCTCAGTGCTGTCCCTCTCTTTCAAATAAATAAATGGGATCTAAAAAAAAAAAAAAAGAATAAGAAGAATTAATACCCGGGAAAAGATGATGGGTAAAAAAAAATTAAAAAAAAAATAGTGATGTGTCTGAAGGCATACAGAGCCCCAGATCGAGTGCACCGGCATCATCTGGGGTGGTTGTTCAAAATGCAGTCTTGGGGATTGAAAGCAGATCAGCTGAATGCGAGTAGGGTCAGATTCTGTCAGGCTGCCTTTTAAATAAATACCTTGAACAACCTTCTGCTTGCTAAATTTTAAGACCCACTAATAGAAGATTAACAGAGAGACAAAGAGATAGAGATTGAGAGGGAAACATTTTCTGTTTTTTTCTGAGTAGATTCTGAGTAGCCCGGTTGGCAAGGGTACATTATCTTAGGCTGTTCTCTCTGGTAAGATGAGTCATATTCAATTTAGGGTGTTTCTCAGGCTTTGAGGAAGGGTGGAGCGCTCTTTTCCACTGGAATTTAAACACAATCGAGCAAGGACTGAGATCTCAGGTGTAGAAATAAGATGAAACTCCATCAAATGTACCGCATTGTATCTAAATATATTGTGGGGTTTTTTTTAATATGGATATGTGTTTGTAGGTGGTATTAAAATAGAAGTTCTTTTCTCAAATATAGACAGTCCTCAACAATTTTTTTCTTTGTTTCTTGATTAAGTTATTTGATGGAGCTATAATAAATAGACCATTTGTGTGTGTGTGTGTGTGTATAATGCTATATTTAGGGATTACCTTTCTGAGCAAGTTTATCACATATATTATTGATATGAAGTGCATAATGTCAAGAAAGTGAGACAGTAGTCTAGAACTCCTGCATATGTACGTAATAATTTGGTTATGAATATTCATAAAAATACACATAGATTAGTTCTCATTGATTAAAGGTCATTCTATATAGATCTTCTAGATAAAAGTAAATTTTAAAAAGCATGTATAATTACAATTAATAGTATTTCACAAATTTAAAGTATTATGTCCAGTTTAAGAGAGTTAAACAAAATTACCAATCACACTGTTCTTTAGAATTCTAGAAATTCCTGTGGTAGGCATCCCACAGTCTGGTCTGTCTCCGGTTCCTCTGCTAGCCATTCACTAGTTCATTGAATTTATTAAGTTCCTGAATTGTTTCAGGCACTGCTCTAGGTGCTAGAGATAAAGGGATGAAGAAACAGGGCAAGATGCTGCCTTCATTGAACTTCTTTGTGAAAATCCATAGGATCTAGAATAGTATTCCCAAGGGGTTCTTTTTTTTTTTCCTTTAAGATTTTATTTATTTATTTAACAGAGAGAGACAGCCAGCAAGAGAGGGAACACAAGCAGGTGGAGTGGGAGAGGAAGAAGCAGGCTTCCAGCGGAGGAGCCCAATGTGGGACTCGATCCTGGAATGCAGGGATCACACCGTGAGCCAAAGGAAGACGCTTAACAACTGAGCCAACCAGGCACCCCTCCCAAGGGGTTCTAAAGAGGCCTGCCCTAGCTTGGGGTCAAGATCAGAGAGATACGGGTATTAGAATAGCATGGCCAGTTAGATGTGTCACCTTCCTAAGCTTTCCTTTTTCCCTACCTTTTAAACTTAGGGCAGAAATGGAATTGTTCTTAAAAAAAAAAAAAAAAATGTTTTCTAGAAAAACTTGGCTGCTGATACCAATTTTTGCCACTAGATGGCAGACATCTGCATTTGTGTGTCCAATGAGTGGGTCAAGTCTTGAAAAATTAAAATGAGGTTCAAAATGAGCCACTTGATATGAGAAAGTATTGTTAGTTCCCCATGAATGAGAGGTCAGGGTTGCTGTTATATGCCATAGATTTCATGCTTTAAATATGACCATTCACTGGCATTTAGTTTGTCTTTTGTTTTTTGTTTTGGAATTTAGTTTTTAATGTGGCTACCTGCTCTGTTTCCTTTCAAACACAGGACAACCTATTTTTGGAACCCTTTTTGAAAGTCACATATATTGCTGAAGTTATGATGTAAGCTATTATAGTATTAAAATTATAATACCTTATAATATTTACGTTATATGAGATATATTAGCTAGAATAGAAGTTCTCTACCATACTTTGACCAGTATTCCCCTTACATAAACAAAAAAAAAGTTAAAATAGACATTGCGAGTTGAGACCTAGATGAACACACTTGATGAATCTAGGGAATGTGCTACTATTCTAGATGTGTGAGAAACAAAGGTTTCTCTTTCTTTCTTTCTTTCTTTCTTTCTTTTCTTTCTTTCTTTCTTTCTTTCTTGTGTGTGTGTGTGTGTGTGTGTGTGTGTGTGTGTGTGTGTTTGTGTGGTGACAAAAGGAACAAAGATACTAGAAACTCAGCCTGACGACTTCATTTGATTGACCATGGGCTGCAGGAATCCAAAGAAACAGAAACATGAACAGAAGTTATATCAGGCGACTCTTACCTATAAACCGTGTTTAACATTACCATTACAGAGTGGAAAGCTGGCTCACATCCTGCTAATGAAAATCCCACCTACTTATCCTTTTTTCAGCACAGAAATACCTAACCGAAGCATGAGATTAGGCATGACTTTTAGAAGACTGAGGGGGGCATCTTCTGTGTTCTCCAAGTCCAAACCAGACCAAACTGTAAAGAAGGAGCACTCACTGGGTCTTTGAAATTTTAGAAAGCTCACACCAACCATAGATGCTGTCTTTGACTTCCTGAGCAGCTTGGACATGATGGTTGTAGGACACCTAGGTTCAGAAGGGTCTATAAAAGTTGGTGGCAAAGTCTTGCCCCAGGATATGTGTTTATAATCTACAGAAATGTTGATTTGTGAAATAGAGTTATCAGAGCCAAGTTGTTCTTGGGATTCAAAGGGTGGAGAAGCCAAATCTTTTTGGAGGGATTCCAGGAACTTCTTAGTTGCAGGAATTTCACTTGAGAGATACTTAAAAGGACCAGTAAGATGGAGATGGAAGGCGTGCCCGCCAGGCAAAACTTACCTTACATGTGGAGACTCTGCTGTTTTCTCTCTGTACCAGGAACATTCCACCTCTGAGTTTTTGCCTGTACTATTCTATCTGTCTGGAACACTCTCTAGAAATCTATACAGCTTGCTTCTTCACTTACGTTAGGCCTTTCTCCGGTGTCACCTGATCAGGCATGCTGTGACCACCTCATCTGGAATGGCATGCACGCTCTTCCATTGTTCACCATCTCAATCGCCCGTCTTTTTCTTCATAGCTTTTATCACCACCTGACATCACGTGTATTTACCTTTTCATTTATTGTCTGCTCATAATCACTGAAATATGAGCTCTCTGAGACCAAAAACTTGATCCTTTTTTTTTTTTTAAGATTTTATTTATTTATTTGAGAGAGACAGTGAGCGAGAGAGAGAGAGTGCGAGCAGGGAAAGGAGCAGAGGGAGAGGGAGAAGCAGGCTCCCCGCTGAGCAGGGAGCCCGACGTGGGGCTCTATCCCAGGGCCCCGGGATCATGACCTGAGCCAAAGGTTGACCGTTAGCCGACTGAGCCACCCAGGTGCCCCAGATTCTTTTTTTTAAATCTCTAAATCTCCAGTTCTTAGAATACTGCCTGGCCCACAGTAGGCTCGCAACAAACACTAACTGAATAAATGAATATTCAGTGCCACTTTCGTGTTTCTTACTGCAGAAACAAAACCCAGCAAACCCACCACATATTGTTCTTTCGACCATGGCCTTTTCTCTTGTACACCCATATTAAAATGATCATTAATAGCACCATTTACAGGGAACTGCAGGATTCTAGACTGGAAAAACAATGAAATAAACTAGCACATTCACTCACATTTACTTGAGTATGCCTAGCCTCATTTTCAATAATGCTCTTTCCCCCTATTTTCTTATTACAATTACATAAGAGAGAAGCAACTTGCTGCCTTCTAATTTTCAAAAATTCTATTTTCATAAATGCTCATTTACTTAATTATAATAAGCATATACATTAAAAAGGAAGTCAAGAAATTTCTTAGGTTATAAAATGGGACTTTTCTGAATTTGTACATTACATTAGGAATCAACAGTGAGTGCCCACTGCGTGTACACTATGCAAAATGTGACAGATAATCGTTGGCCTGGGATGCCCTTGATATGCCATAAGCTCCTTAATTTTTTGCATTACTTGGCTAATACAATTTCCAATGGTTTGGTTATTCTGAGGCTCTTTAAAATAACTAAGTATTATACTTTATTAGGTTTTTCACAACAAAATGTACGTCTCGAAATATTGCTAAACATACTTGAAGACGACATACTCTATTTTTTCATTTCTCATATTGTTTTTGAGCAGTTGCTCACACCAGGACGCTGCTCCAGTGGGAGAAAGAGGGCTAGAGAAAGAAGACAGGGTCTTCCCCTGGTGGAGCTTGAGGCTTAAGTGGATCAACTAATTTTTCTCGCTATTGAGAAGTAGCTTTAAAAAATATTGTAATAAGTAATCTAGTTTGAAGTGTGCTGATGCGTGGGCATAATCGGGAGAAAATCGATGTTCCTAATACGGTAAATTTTGCTCTGATGATGGTTGGATAGAAGGCGCTCACTGGAGACGCTGTTTCTCGTACCCCACAGATCCAAACACACACACACTCAAGTGTATGAACTGTTTCCGCAGCGCCAAGAACTCAGTGGGGCCTGCCTGAATTTTTCCCCTTTCTCAGGTCTTGAAACCGTGTGTGTAGATGAAAACCTCTGTCTGGGCTCTGAATCAAAGTGGGAAACAATGCTTTTACAGGTGAGGCTTCAAAGCAGGTATTTGGAAAGTTAGGAATATATTTTACCGGGATCTCGTAGATGCCATTATCCAATAGAATTTGGGGTTGTCAGGAGCTTGACTGACTGATCTCTAAAAGGCAATGAGATGCTTGGAATCGGTATTAAGAAATTCACTGAGTAGAGAGTATCTTTTGTTAAAAACAAGCTCATTGATCTGGATACTGGAGCAGTTTGATTTGAGGGTATCTACTGCTCTAACATTTTAAAGAATGTGTTGGTGTGTGTTATTAGGTGGCTGATATTAACCTTAAATATGTTTTTTTAACCACAAAACCCTCTCCTGCTCCCAGAATTGTAAGGTTCTTCTCAATTTTTACCAATTTCCATTCCAAAGTTCTCCAACCATTTTTTTTTCCTGTTAATTTTCTTCTGGATTTTCTTCATTATCACTCCCCTAAGGAGCCTTTTCAATGTTTGTTTGTTTCTTTGTTTTGGTCCTAATATCCTCTCTAATCTATGAACATGTAATAGCATACATTTGCTGTAAATCTGTTTATAAAATGTGGCCATTCAGTGAGTTGGAAATCATTGCAATCTCTACGACTTTTATTTGCCCGGTAGGAACCCATTTTTGCCCCCTAGGGGGTAGTATCACCGGCACAGAACCCATACCTTCATCATTTACCGGGGGAGTCGCAAGGCAGAAGTGATTCTATGGCCCCTCACGCTTCACTGCACCTTTAGTCCCCTTTGTCGCTGCCCAGAAGCTCTGTACCGTTTCCATTGCCATGATTCCCTCCTGTAAGCAGGCAGCACCTGTCCTCCCCCATCTCTGTGCTGGAATCCTCTGATCCTTCAGGACTGGTTCTAGAGGGGCTCCTCTGCTGTCGCTAAAGGAGGATTTCCAGTAAAAAATGTCTCTGTAATACTGGGTTTCTTGAGAAGTCAGGAAGATCAATATGTTTTTCTGAGGCAAAAATAAGAAAATCCAAGCACGATTTCATTTATCTTCCAGCAGCCCCATGGCTGCGGGTGTCCTTAAACTTGCTCTGTTCTGACTGGCAAATCTGCCTGTTCTCACCACCAAAGTACAGTTGAGATAAAGGACAGCCTAGATACAGCCACTGTTTTTTTAATACAGTTTACACAGTTGTTACATTCCTATGTCATCAAAGAGTTTTGAAGTTTTTGTAATATCTCAGCCCTTTAGAAAGTCACATGGTTCCCAAGGCTCTGATACAATATGATAGCAGTCCCCAGCACCCCGTCCCTCCCAGCTTCCCACTCTTGAGAGGTGAGCATTTTCCACTCTTACCCTGTTTTGTTTTGTTTTTGCTGTTATTCACTACCATATTTCGAAATACCATGCTTTGACTGCCGTGTCTTGCTTTTTGGCTTTTAGAATTTACTTCCTACTGTTGAAAATCTCTTTCCTTATGCTCCCGAGAGAATCACATTAAAAGTTTGGTTTTATCAGTCCATACATGATACTAGCATGTTTTGACTATGTAAATTTTACTCACTGCTGAACCATTTAGTGAACTATGATATCCTCTCTCTCTCTCTCTTTTTTTTTTTTTTTTTTGGTTTTCTCTGAACTAATACTCATGTTCTCCCTTCCTCTCTGTCTCTCTCCTTTCCTTCCCTCCCCCCTCCTTCCCTCCCTTCCTTCCTTCCTTCCTTCCTCCCTCCCTCCCTCCCTCCCTCCCTCCCTCCCTCCTTCCCTCCTTTCCTTCCTCCCTCCCTTCTTTCCTTCCCTCCCTCCCTTCTTTCCTTCCCTCCCTCCCTCCCTGCCTTTTCTCCTTCCTGTCCTCTTCCATCTTCTCAGGAGTCTTCCAGAACTGGTGGCTCTGGAGACCTGCCATACATCTGCAGCATTAGGGATTTCCCTCACTGTCCTCCCTGCACTGTCCCTTTTCTTCAGAGTGCTGCAGTTTTATTATTTGCAGTGTGAGAAGGATAATTACCGTACTTGTCTCTTCTGGTTATCAGGAAGATTAGATGAGTATATGTGTAAGCACTTAGTAGAACTCGCACATAGTATGCACCCCAAAAACACAATAACTGCTATTATTGCTGTTATATATACTGTTTCATTGTTACTTTTCTATTATTATCTGACCTGTCTTGTCGCCTAGTTTCTATGAGATGATATGAGTAGAGTAAGAGATTACTGGGGAAGAAGTTAAGAGCCCTCTGCAGTGATTATATAATCATAATTATGACAGTTATTAAGGATCCATCATCCTGTAGACTCTTTCAAGGATAAATCAGGGCAGATACCATCCCAACGAGAGAAGGATGGTTCTCCTCAGTCTGGCTGAGGGTTGCTGGCTGGCCACTGCTGGCCATACCTCCCTATACTCTGGCTCTCCTGAGAAAAGCCCATTTTCTGTGAAGGTTGGAACTGAACCATAATCTGAATTTAAACCAAATGGTGGTGTTTTTTAATAGTCATCCACATTTTTGTGAACTTCAGTCAACATAATTTAACATTAATATGAACAAAACCGTAGAACATAATAGCATCAATGGCCATGTCAAAGTAGAGAACTCACTTGAACAGGCTATTTAGTTAATCTGTTCAATGGAAAGACTCAAAATCAAGTGGATTTAGATGTTCCTTTGCAGTCAGGGTGTTTTTGGGGTGTAGACACACACACAGTTCTTTAAAGAAGTAAACGTCAGCTTGTTTTCTATGGTGATTATTTCCATTGCAAATCTTTGCTTTGGTGGCTTTAAGTCATATTGATGATATCAGAATAATATAAACCCAAGGCGGGGAAGTGTTTGTTGAAAAGAAACGAGGGTTCTTGACAAAAGGAATTTGAGTTTCAGACTCACCTGGGACCTCGTCCTTTGTGAAACTTCCGTGGTCATTTGGTAAGCAGTCCTCATGTTTGCTATTTACAAACAGGTCACCGCTGTCTCTGCAGCTGAACATGTCGGTGTGTCTGAGCGGGTGTTGGGGCGCTGGCCCACCTCCTCACTGCTCTGCTCTTTGTTCCATCCAATTCTTGGCTTCTTTTCGACTCACAACTAATTCTGTATTGAACACACTTGCTTTGGTGACAGCTTAATACTTGTCTTTGACATACATCGAAAGAAGAATTCCACAATGCATCACACAAGTGCCTTACCTTTTTAAAAAGGTGTTCGCCCCTTTCCTCACTTAGATTTTAATCAACCTAAGTAATTTTTAATACTCATATGGGTCGCATCTACCTACGGCAACTGTTTACAACAGTTTGATGCTATTTAGACACACTTTCCAAGTTGCCTGTGCTGCGTGACACATCCACCTCAACCTTAAGTTTGTTCCAAAGCAGGCAGTAAAAATCCTGCAACAGAACAAAATAGTTTAGATCAGATAACACACTTCTCAGAAAAATGGACTAGCTTAGATAGCTTGTGTAATTTTCATATATTTTCCTAAATTCAATTCAGCTGAGAACAAGGAGGATTATTTCAATGTAGAGAGCAGAAATTGAATGGGGCTCTATATGAATATGTGCTCATACTCCATATGAACATAAAATTTTATTTTATGATCAATTTCTTGGGAGCTTCTGCCCTTGTGGTACAAAGGGCTAGTAGTGGAAATGCTGGTAAGTATAGGAAGCCAGTTTGACCCTTTCACACAGAATGACTCATTGGCAATAATGTAAATATTAATGTTTACCAAAAGATGCTGTGTGCTTACTCTGTGTTAGAACAGTGCTGAGTATTTCCTTTGTAATGTCTCATTTATCCTTAAAAGTAGGTCTCCTCTCTGATTAATAGGTGAGTCTAACAAACCACACATATATTTAATAACTTGCCCAAACCAGGTTTCAAACAAACAAGAGTCTGACTCTGGTTTTGGTTAGAGGTGTCTGCAATCTCCGGACTAAAAAATGAACCTCATAGACTGATACAAAGAAAAAAACGGAAACTAATTTGGCAGTCTTATGTAAATAATGCATATTGCTATAAAAGATGACAAACAGAAATCCTCAATTTCTATATGTGGTTTAGATTTTCTAAAGAGATAAAAAGAGAGGAAGAGCAGACTTTTCAAATTTGGACATGTGCTAATGGGAATGCCATTGTGCTTAGCTTCTTTGATTCAGGTGTCTTGTGAGAAATAAAAGGCTCTTCAGGCACAGAATTACATATTGTGGGGAAACCACACTTGATCTGAATTTCACAATCTACCTTAAGACCATTCTTAATATAAATAAAATAAAATCATGAAGACCGTTCTTCATACGATCATATGTCTCCAATGACCATAGGTTGGTTTTTGTTACATGGTTGTTAAATTTTGGAAACTCATTTTTATCTGGTCCTATCATTCAGTTCCCCCTGAAGTTTAAATTTAAACAAATGATAATATGTTGTCAGGGCAGGAACTAACCATTGACATTTGTAGGGAAATAGAGGAATTTCCTCCTCCACAAAAGAGAGATGTTCTCTGTAGAACAATATTGTTGTCCTCTGGGGTGAGGAGTAGAATCTCTGATGGGCATTTCATTGACTTTCTTTGCATCTTATTATTTCGAAGGATAAATGGCCAGGAATGAGAACTCGAATGAAATGTATTTGTGTCTTCTTCCTAATGAAAATATATCCGTCTGTACTAATGACTGAGGCATCAGTAACAGTTTGAAACTATGTGTTCTTTTTCCTGCCAATTAATATTTTCCTTCTTTTCGGAAGATGATTTCATGGATTTCAAGTTTGTAAATCAAGACAAGGGTGGGGGGAGTTTAAAATAAAGAAGTGTAAGATTTAACAAGGAATATGCCCTTACCTTTCAGACTCATTCCAGGGTTGGTAGGCGAGGAGAATTTCTGGAAGCTTTATATGTACTCTTCATCCTCTCCCATGGATACAGTTTGGCAGCCCAGATTACTGCCAGTTAATAAGTTGCTTTAACTGTCTCATCAGCTATGAGGATGTGTAGGTGGGGAATATGAGGAGCTGGGTCACGCCATTGTTGATGAAGAAGGAGGCAGGAGAAACCAGGAAGAAGGAAGGTGGTTGCTGAATTTGCTTTTGCTATTCATGGAGCAAAAGTATGGCACAAGGGGATAAACTTATAATATTATGGGAATTCAGGGGTTCATTTGTAGGATGGAAAAAGGTTTGTGAGGACAGAATCCAGTGTACCAGAGGCTGCCCTAATAACAGACTGACTAGATGATTTTGCAATCACCCTACCATCTGTTTTTGAATTTGGGGAAAGAAGATGCATGTGAACTTTTCATCGTCTTTCTAAGATGCAAAGAAAACAATTTCAGCTGTGAATATGTGTTGCTCACACATGCTGTTTTCAAAAGAAAAAATGTGTGAATGGAGAAAATTTTAAGATGTGAAATTCATAGACTTCATGATAGAATAAAGAATATAGTCTAGTATATTTTAGAACAAGTGGTCTGCGCTTCTGGGTAAACTTTAAGCTTGTTCCATTTGGTTCTTTAAAGAAAAGAAAAAGAGATTGCTCCCAACTCAATTTTTCAGAATATTGCCATAGAAACTGATAAAAGGTTAACTTCCTACTGAACAATAAATTATAAGTTCATGGTGATATGGGTATTATCCTTGATATTCATCAATTATGTTTTAAGCCAATATCTGAAATGTAAAAATTCAGTTTTAATTTTTGCTTTTTTCATAATTTTACACATCTATATGTATATTTCTTTAAGCTTAAAGGCAGCTATTTCAGATATTCCTGATTTTATATTTGAAGTCGACAAGACTTATTAATTTTGAGTTCCATAGATTTCCCTTTTGACTAAAGACAATTTGAAAAAATAGCACAAGTTTTTAAACCTAGGCAAATGAATGCAATGAAGAAAATAAGCGATTGGGTCATGAACTGTGTTATAACTATTTGAGAGCAGATAGCCAATTGTAACAGATTTGTTTTTCCTTTTCAACATTTTTTTTATTTACCATTGTCAAACATTTGCTTCTGTGTTAAAATATGTATAAGATAGGATGCTAGTACATCTTAATAAATAAAGC
The DNA here is from genome assembly GCF_023065955.2 of Ursus arctos. Lineage (NCBI taxonomy): Eukaryota > Metazoa > Chordata > Mammalia > Carnivora > Ursidae > Ursus > Ursus arctos. Next base: position 80,212,766 of record NW_026623089.1, on the reverse strand, counting down.
GGACTAAGTAACAGATTTTTTAGACTATAATGCTTGCTCTTTTAACAAAATGTTTCATAAATGTTTCCTGAAACGTGTACATTTAGGCATTGAAGCAGGGGTGCTAAACTCAGATGCTTACATCAGGGAAGTAGCGGGTCAAGTGTATTTGCAAACGTACCCCCAGGGAAAGTGTCCGTACTCAGGCCAAATAGATGTTGCGTGCCCTTCTGAAGACCACACTGCTCACCATGAACCTGTCTTTGCAACAAGACAAAGTTTACCTTTTGTTGCCAGATCTGTTATGTGTGTAAGAGATGCTTAAAATAAGGGGTTTTTTTTAGCATAATTTTTACTAATGTGTTGATGTTGCTTTATATATTTTTTAATTAAAAAATTTTCGTGAGCAAATGAAAGATCTTTGTGGTTCCGTTCTAGCTAGTGGGCAGACGTTTTGTGATGTTTATATTAAGGAACCAGTATCTGTGTGTGGTCCACGCTCTTGTGCACCAAGTGTTCTATTACTTGAATTTTAACCTGTGTCTTAGAAGCATTTGTGATTTTGAGTCCATTAATCTTTGGTATACTAGGGAGACATTTGTGGGGTTTTTAAAAAGATTTTATTTATTTGAGAGAGAGAGAGAGTATGAGAGAGAGCACAAGCTGGGGAGGGACAGAGGTAGAGGGAGAAGCAGACTCCCCTCTGAAGCCGGGCTGGATCCCAGGACCCGGGGATCGTGAACTGAGCTGAAAGGAGAAGCTTAACCAACTGAACCACCCAGGCACCCCGGTATTTGTGTGTGGGTTTTTTTTTTTTTAATGGTTATCTTTTTGGTTTATTGAAAATCTTGAAAGGTTTTAATTGATAAAAATTGCATTCTTCAAAACCCATTTGTCTTAGATGAAGGAGCTGAGGTTTTCTATGTATTTTTCCGCCTGCCCTGGATGTTTCTTAGGGAGAAGCTATGCTGATATTGGCACTGAAGTAGGACAAAGCGTAATGCTTGAGAAGGAAAGTATCACCCGAGATAATCAGTCGTTGGATGGTTGGTTTCCTCACTGCTGCCTCATGGGACATTGGTGCCAGCCATTCCTAGTGACTTTGTTCTTTAATGAGATGGGAGCTCGTTGGAGGGAAAGAGCAAAGCCAGTGTGTGCTAAGCATGAACATGAAATAGTCCTGGAGGATCTGTAGGATTTTTGAAAGCAGAAATGATGTTTAGAGAGAAGGGCATGCTGGGAAGTGTGGGAGGCACATTTGGGGAGGAGGTTGGGTGCATGGCCCATTTTGTCTGAAGCTTAGGATAAAAGCAGGAAGGAAGGACGTGAAAGACAAGACACAGCTACATTCTAGTCTAAGGGTCCTTGTCCTGCTGATCTCTTTATGCTACGTGTCCCTCTGTCTTGTCACAGTTTTGAAGGCAGAGACATCTATTCCTTCCTTCTATAATCCATAATATTGCCTCCATGAATTTGGACATTTGACTTGATCTGACTTTAGGTATCCAGGTCTCTTGTAAGTACTTACTAGAGCCAAACAAATTTTAGTACTATAAGCTCCCACCCAACCTTTCCATATGGATTGACTTTTTTGGAAGAGTTGATAGTAGTGTTATGCTTTTAACCATGTGGAGACATAACTCATCTTGACATTTGGATTTCTCTTAAAGTTATAACAACATGTACAATTGGATTTAAGATTTGATGTTAGGAAATGACAAGGGAAGATTTTTATAAAACTATTTAGTTTTATCTGCCTTTTATTTTGAAGGACAATAGTTAAAAGATCAGATTGTATATGATTAAAGCTTTTGGGCTTGGGGAGTCCATAGTCCATATTGTTTATATATTCCAAGAATTTAATAAAATGAAATGTTAACAATGTTCAGATATAACCATCAGAATGCAAATGGGGAACAATTTATTATATAAAAAGATCAAAAATAAGATAACTGGAGCCTTTCACTCTAGATTACATCATTCTTCATGGTCTTATTGTACAGCACTTGATCCAGGGAACCTTGAACGAGCTGGGCTTGTGTGGGGTGAGTGTAAAGCAATTGTATTTGTATCTCTGTCCCATTGCCTCCTCATGTCATCTCAGTGGGGCTGAGCATTCCCTGCCCCTGTATGAAAATTAACAGACCAATGACTTTCTGGCCCACCTGTCATACACCAGACTCAATTGATTAGACTCTATACTCCATCCAGTGGTCAAAGTTCTAACATGGGGTAAGAGTGGGTTGTTCCTGTGCTGGCTCAGGCTCCTTGAGGAGCAAGGCCTGTAGGCAAAGGAATAGACTATGAAGGCTTCTCATTTTGGAGACATGAGCTCTCTGACATAACCTTCTTCATTGTTCCAAAGCACTCTGTGTGTTACCTCTGTTTAAAACTTACCTCACTCTGTTGTAACCAACGGCTTCCCCTCCTTCATGGGGACGTAATCCATCCGCATCCTTGCTTTTCCTGTACCTTATATATATTCCTGCACCATCAGGAATACAGTAGGCATCAGGAAACAGATGCTAAAGGAAAGAACGGACTCCTAACTGGAGTTCTCAACATTCTTGGGAAGCTTTAAAGAAGTAGAGGTGTTCTGAATCTACCTGGGAGATTTTGATTCAATAGATTTTTAAAGTTTCACGGGGGGGGGGGGGGGGCGCCTGGGTGGCACAGCGGTTAAGCGTCTGCCTTCGGCTCAGGGCGTGATCCCGGTGTTCTGGGATCGAGCCCCACATCAGGCTCTTCCACTGTGAGCCTGCTTCTCCCTCTCCCACTCCCCCTGCCTGTGTTCCCTCTCTCTCTGGCTGTCTCTGTCTCTGTCAAATAAATAAATAAAATCTTTAAAAAAAAAAATAATAAAGTTTCACAGGGGATCCTGATTTATAGCAGAGTTGAAAGTCACTGAGCTGGATATTTAGTAAGTTTTTGTAAATTTAATGGCATTGACCCACTTTAATTAAGGAACATTTCAATTTTAGTCCAAAAATGAGTTTCATAATAAGAAATCTTAATGAGGTTTCCCCTCACTCCGAGTAAATATTATTAAAAATACTATCTTTCAAGACTAGTAAATAGGTATTGATTTCAGTATAAATAACCCCCCTGGGACGACTATGCTAGCTTTCCCAGTTATTTTGTTTAGCTAATAAGTTTTATGCGAATGGTCAAAGTTTAAATGTATTTCTTAGCTTTATTTCTTAAGAAAGACAAAAAATGAAACTTTCAGAAGCCTACTGTGATGTTAAAACATTGAAACATCAAAGCACCGTGATGCCTATTGTTCTCTCTTCTCATAGTTGACCACCAGACCTATTGTAATAGACCCTCTCCCTGGGCAAGTTTTTCTACTTTTTAAAAAGAGTTCACGTTTTTAATGGGGTAAAATGGCAAAAGAGTCTATAGAGAATGCATAAAACTTCTGTAAAAGATGCTAGGTAGAGTTGGATCTTTTCAAAGGAAATGAATAATAATGCATTCCAATTTATTGATTTCTTTAAAGATGCACCAGCTTTCTTTAATAATTCAACAAATGTTATTTTATATCTATAAAACATCCTGTACATTTGCTATCATAAAATGGCGAGATTGTGCTGTATGTTTAGAATGCTTCCTCCCGGGTGCCTGACTGGCTTCGTCGGTAGAGCACATGACTCTTGATCTCCAGGTCATGAGTTTGAGCCCCCTGTTGGGTATGGAGTCTACCCAATTAAAAAAAAAAAAAAAAAAAAGAAAACGAAGAATGCTTGGAAACATCGTGTCATTAGTGACAATTAGTATTCTCATATGCCCATTTTATTTTCTGATTTCCTTATAAGAAATATCACAGTGTTTTTAGTCTTTTATTTGGGGGTCACTGACCTTTTATTAAAGTGACTTGAGGGGGTTATTTATCTGCATTTGGTTATATAAGCTTAATGTTTTGCTAATAAATATTTATCATTTAAGTATATTTTAAATATTAAACTCCCATTTAAGATGCTTGTAAAGAATGTTAATTTAAAAAATTGCATTTATGTATTACTTTCACATACACTTATGTTTGTGCAACTTGCTATTTATAAAAAGAATTTCTTTGCTCTCCAAATATATTAACTGGTCATTCTTGATTTTACCTCCAAAACATAGTTCAGGAAATACGAAGTTCTCTTATCCTTTTATTGAGAAATTCCAATCATCCGTGTGAAATTTACCCTGTGGAATGCGTCACCTCTAATGTGCTCTTTATCTGTCCATTTTTCTATATTAGGCTAGTTTTACAGTCTCTGGTTTTCATTGCCAAACCACACCATACTGACGCCAGATTTTTTATTGGACTAACGAATGTGCTTAAATTTTTTTTTTATCTTGTGAAGAATGAACGTTATAATTTATATTCCACTGTGGAACGCACATAATACAATAATTGTAAGGCACATAGATGTAATTATCCTCTGTAGCTAACTTGTCTCCATTGTTAAATTATAACACAGATAACATTCAGGAAAATGAAGTCTACAGTGATAGCCTTAAGCCAAGATAAGGCCAGAAGCTGCCTACCTATCACGGTCAAAAGAAGGGACTTTACCTTTTTTTTATATTTCACAAAACGTTTTTCTTTGATGCAAAAATAAATGACCATCTCAATGATACTACCGTAAGGAGGCTTTGGGGTTACAGAATTTGGGCAGAGACGGCATTTTTCCCATTGTGGCCTTCCATTGAAGTTTGAGAGTTTTACTGTGTTCAGTATCTTCATGCTCTAGACCTTGCGAGCCCCGAGAAAGTGACTTCGCCCGGTGCGCGTCTGTAGGGAGCTTTCGGGAAGTCAGTAAATCATCTTTTGCTTTATTTTGTCATCATGGGCGCCTGCAGTGTTCCTTTGTTTCTTCAGAACAAGCATGGAAGAGTGTGGATTGCAGTTGTATAATGCCAAGCTTCACATATTTATTTTTAAAAGATGATCTCAAACAAATAAATAAATAAATAAACAAACAGAAGACAGTCTCAGCAACTGAGAAGGCAAAGGTTTGGTAATGGCAAGTTATTTATGAAATCCTTTGACAAGACTAAAGCCCATGTGACACATGAAGGCAGTGATCACATAGAAAAAGTCATTATGGGACAGTTTTGCAACTAAGAAAATGTTAAGTCTGATAGGAGAGGGTGGGCCTCAAGGTCAGAAAGTGTGGGTGCCCCTTCGGTTGGATCTCCACCGAGTTGCTAAGTTTTGTTTGATCCTTGGTCTTCTTATCTGTGAAACGGAGATAGCACCTTCAATCTCAAAGGGCTGTAGCCAGAGCGAAATGAGCCGAAGCGTGTTAGACTCACCAGCAGGGCACCCGTACCTACGGAATTCTTGGGAAATTGATGGAAATTCAACCTTGTTTCTTCCTCAGTGTTTCTTAATCTTTTTAGGACATGTGTCAAAAAAAATATGTATTGCAGGTGTGCAATGTTGATCCTCATATTTTTGCATTTAAAAGAAAATCATATGCAATCAAGAAGTTAAAACTCTCACGATGATGATAACTTGTTTATGGAACATTTTGACTGGAATAGAAGCTCTTTACCACATATGCTCAAAGACCACCTGGATTCCATTTCTCCAAAGGTATGCGTTAACCACATAGCCGGTGTATAGGGCAGCAGCGTGGGGGAGGATAGAGAGTGGGAATGAAGAAGGAAGACAATATCGGATCTCAGCTTTGGCGCCAGTATTTTGGGAACCAAGACCTTCAGAGAAACTATTTAGCAATTATTCATTATATACTGGAGTGGAATTTTATTGTAAAACTATGTTATGAAAAGGTAGAGTCAGAAAAGATTATGGAGTAGAATTAAATTGATAAATTTATAAAAAGCCTCAATCAGAATGACTGGTACAGTGTAGAAGTCCAATAAGTAGTAGGTTTAAAAATTACACGTATTAGGGGTGCCTGGGTGGCTCAGTCGTTAAGCGTCTGTCTTCGGCTCAGGGCGTGATCCCAGGGTCCTGGGATCGAGCCCCACATCGCGCTCCCTGCTCGGCAGGAAGCCTGCTTCTACCTCTCACACTCACCCTGCTTGTGTTCCTTCTCGCGTTCTCTCTCTCTCTCTCCATCAGATAAATAAGTAAAACCTTTAAAAAAAATTACATATATTATTGTGATTTTTTCCCCCTAAGAAATAGAAAAACATTCAAGAAGAAAGCTTTAAAACTTCAGGCCAAATGCCTCTTCCTTTGTGAAGCTACATTGACTATCCAGAGACTGTTAACCTGTTTCTCTATTCTGCGTCCATAGATTTCAGCCGTATCTGTATTAGTGCTCCTTACACATAGTATGGCAGTTGGTGGTGTATCCTTCTGGGTAGACCAGACATTCCTCAGGGGAGCTGAGAAGATCTTATGTAACCATATAGTCTGCGTCCTTATAACACAGGACCTGGAACATAAGAATTTGTTAACGACTATTTGTTGAATTAAATAATGGTTTTCGAGCAGGACATGGAAAAAAATATTAATTTCGTGTTCATGGTGGGACATGGGGGGGATGGGTGAAGTCTCTTCAGGAATGGGAACAATCTTTAAAGATGTGGAGATTGAAATGAGCATGTCATTTCATTCATTCATTCAACAAACACCTATTAAACAGCTGTTAGGTGCCAAGCACTTGAGTAAAAACAGAGATAGCCTCTGCCTCTGGAACGTACAGACTAGTGGGAGAGATCGGCATTAATCAAACAGTCATGACAGTAAGTACACATTTGTAGCTGTGATAAATTCCACAAAGGAGAGGTACACAGAGCTCTAAGACAGCGTCTAACCTAGTCACAGAGGACAGAGTGTTATGTGCAATGTGGTGACAGGAGGAGGGGGGAGGATGCTTACCACAAGGAACAGTGTTGCTTTGAAAGAAGGCTGTGGGGCCGGTACAAGGAGGTCAGGGGGAGGGTGGTGGGTGTTAGCCTGAAGAAGGCAGTGGAGGCCAGTTCAGATAGTGCCTCGGAGGCCACTTTAAGGAGTTTTGACTTTCTCGTAAGAACAGTCCAAACCATTGAGAAATCTTAAATCTTACAAGAGCAGTGAAGGGGTGGCAGAAATCATCAGACTTTCGCTGTGGCATTTCAAAGAGCTGACTGGCTGTAGCGTGGGTCATGCAGAGGGGCAAGGCTGGAGTGGATTCCATTTGAGGGTCTGGGAGGCTGTTTGCAGTCCCTTGGAGGCATGGACATGTGCGTTAATGATAGAGACAGAGTAGATGGATAATGGGACGAAAATAGGATTGGTAAACTCACTACAAGTGATTTAGGAGTAACAAGAATTAAGGTTGAATAGTGTATACTGGGACAGGTGCTAAAAGATGCAACCTTAGGCATAAGAGGTCAAATCTTAATTAAATGACCTTTCATATCTCTGCCTTTACCTTTACTTCATTCCCTCAGTCATTTCTTCAGTGAGTCATTGACTTATTTATTCATTCATTCGCTCACTACTTACTGTGTGCCTACTGTGTGCCAAACGCAAAACCTAGTACCCTTGCTAACCTCAATCTTCCTTCCCTCTGTGTCTCAATGTGTTCTGATTTTTCTTACCAAAGTGCAGCTCCAACCTGTTTTTCCCTGAGCACTTTGTGGGTCTTCCCAGTTAGAAATAGAAGCCTTCAGTCATCCTTCCACCAGGTAGAAACATCACAACTCTCAAGCAATGAGGCATTCTGCTTCATCAGTAGTATGGACAAAGACCTTCTTTTTCACATTTGGTTCCTCCCCCTGGAACAGAGTCCCACAAAATATAGGCACATGGTAAATGCGTATTTGATTAAGTTAAAATAAATTAAAGAAAACAAAGGAGAGAAATTTTCCATAGAACAAAATTAAATTGTCTCCAAATGATGATCACATTCTGATGATGTTCCTAACTTTGTTATTTTTATTATTTTCCTGGCAAGTGACTGTTAATTTGTATTATTTTTCATGTTATTTCTTAAACACTGCATTCCTTCTAATTGTGTTCTTTCAGAAATTTGTAATGAGTTAGGTAATCTGACCTTCCCTAGGACAAACATGGCTTTCAGTGGTGTGCTGGACCAGCTCCTTCCAGCTTTCCAGCTCAGGAGAGCCCGATGTGCCCACTCGTATTCAGTGATGTTGCTTTGGTAGCTTCCAATTGGCAATGACAACAGTATTTTCACCACGGAAACTGCCAAGTGCTGCAAACCAGAGCTTTGGCTTTCCCCTCAGAAAGCTGGTTGTTAGCTACTTTCCAGCACACCACTGCTTTGAATCCAAAAACAAAACAACAACAACAACAAAAAAACAAAATTAAGATTAGTGTATTACATTAATTCCTAAGCATGTGTGTGTGTGTGTGTGTGTGTGTGTGTGTGTGTGTGCATGCGCTGAAGTGATTTGGAGCTATTTGTAAGACCCATGGTAAAAGGTGGAATTATGTTATTCATACCTTCACTTTGCACCTCATTCATTCAGTCACTCATTCAAGCAGTGCTCTTACTGACAACAATAGCAAGCAATTGTCTTCTTCCTCAACTTGATCACAATCTAGCTGGTGGGAGATAACAGGGGTGCCTGTACAATATAGTGAGGATGGACCCGGAACTAAAGTAGAAGCCACACACACAGAGAGAAGGAAATGGGCGCAAGAACTATGTAGGAGAGAAAACCGAAAGTACTTGATAACAGGCCAGAGAGAATGAGGACTGGAAGGTAATTACCAGTTTTCTAGGCTATGCAGGTGGGTGGACGGTTGTCTGTCTCCAAAATGAGAATTATGGTTGGAGAAATGGGTTGAAGGGAGGTCTTGGTGGGGCAGGCAGAAGTCAGTGAAAGGGATGAGTTTAATTTAGGCAGTGTTAATCTGAAGTTATTTTAGAATACCTAGAAGGTGCTCTGAAATATGTACTTGGAAATTGGAAAGAGATTGGGTGATAGTGATTTAAAGTCATTACCCAGTGGTGGTAATCAAAGCTGAGTGAGAATAAGATGGAGTATTAGTCAAGATCCCAGCAGGAAACAGATGTCCTACACAAATGGGGTAATCAAGGGGGATTTGATGATAAAATGGTTCATAGAGATTATGGGCAGGATTAAGGAAACCAACTGGGTTGATAAAACATGCTGGGATTAGCAACAGCAGAGAGCCATTTTCACTCTTAGGTCTGGAGAGCCAAAGGGAAGGAGCACAGAATGTGGACATCAGAAGTGAAATCTGTAGATGTGGATATAGGAGAGTTGTCTGATAGTACTTGTAGTCTTCCGCAGAGGAACTTGGCCAGAAATGGCCAAGCAGGAAAAGAGGCTGAGGGGTTACATAAGATGACCTCCCTCCATTCCCACCATCTGCACTTTGGCCTCCCATTGGCCAAATCCACAATGAAACCACAGGGAAGGAAACTCTTTGAGGTTCCATAGAGTTTGTCTTCCTTGGGCACAGAGCAAGGTAGGGAAAAGTGGATAGTGGAACTGTGAACTTGGAGTGGCAAGTGGAAAATGGTGAGTGAGATACTCTGAAGAGGCTGAGACAAGATAGAAGCTTAAGAAGCACTGAAGAGACACTGAAGAGACAGGTAGAAGAGCCTGAGAAACAGGATCCGGAAAGAACTAGACGAAAGCCAGGAGAGGACGGTTTTGCTCAAAGGAAGGAGAATGTCGTAGGAAAGAGGAAACAATCAGCACTGTAGTATACAAGAGACAAACCTAATAACAAAAGGCCAGCGCGTGTCCAGCAAATTAGTCATCAAGGGTCCTTGGTGACTTTTTATTTCACAGTATGATGTGTACCAACAAGTTCATGAGATTGGCGGTGGCCCCAAGAACAGATTTTTAAAATTGAGTGCCATTGTTCTTGCATCAAACATGAACTCATAGAAGGAAAGAGAGTTTGCCACCCTCAAACTCCTCCTCCCCCCCCCGTTACCCCCTGTACCATCTGTGCCCCTGACTCTCTGAGCACACGCTCTGAAAGGTGTGTGAGGGAAGATGGGTAATTATTAACTTTGGTGCGCCACAAGGACGCTGTCCAAGAAAGGAAGGCAGTGGCAACTGCCAGCAACAAGAAAGGAGGAACCTGCTACTTTGGAACACTCCCTGGAGTCTGACACTCCTCTTAGAGTCGCAGACATAGGAGCAAGAGTTCAGTGTTTTCCATTTCAGAAATGGTGGTAGATTATTTTACGTAAGTGATTAATAGTTCCAGTCTTTGGCACAGTTTGAAGTGATATTTCAGAATACAAAATATGACCTGGTTGTGAATTGACAAGGAGTCAGAAGTCATTCCAGGGAGTACTTTAAAGAAAAAAGATGAAGTCCTTGTATTTAGTAGGAAATGTCTGGAGACTCATACTTGGAAGTATGAGTGAAATGCATTTGGGGAAGGGCACAATACATAGAAAACATTCCATAAATGTATGTTGAATAAAACAAAGGAAAACTTGGAGAGATGCTAAAATTTTAGTCATGAGTACTTTTTTTTTTTTTAAGATTTTATTTATTTATGTGACAGAGAGAGAGAGACAGCCAGCGAGAGAGGGAACACAGGCAGGGGGAGTGGGAGAGGAAGAAGCAGGCTCCCAGCTGAGGCGCCCGATGTGGGACTCAATCCTGGAACGCAGGGATCACGCCCTGAGCCGAAGGCAGCCGCTTAACGACTGCGCTACCCAGGTGCCCCAAGTCATAAGAGTACTTGGTAGAGGAAATGTTTTCATTTTATTTGTTCGACATCTCACCAAAGGATTAGCAAAAGTAGCGTTTTCACTGTTTGCTTCTAGTTTATTTTTTCCCATTACAAAATATAAATTTGTTAACAGAACAACTACAACAGCAATTTTCACATGCCAACATAACCATTTTTATCACTTAGAGAAATTTCTTTCAAGATTGTTGGGTTATGCCTCTTTTTTTACATATTACACATACAGTTACATATAGCATTTCCTGGTTAGCTTTATATGATGGAGATTCTCCGTGTTACTTACAGTCATCATTTTTAGTGGCTGAATAATAGCCTATTTAAAAGATGCAAGACGGTCTTCTTAGTTGTTGTCCTGTTACTGAGTGTTGATGCTTTTTCATGTGTTTCACTCTTATACATTATAATAAGATTTTTGTATCCAGAATTTTCCCTACTGAGTTTGGGTTGTTTTCTTAGGAAACTTCTTTAGATTTCCTGAAATCAAATAACTAGATCCAAGAGCAAAATTATTGTTATGGATCCTGATGCAATCAGGCACATTGATATTACTATTTCTTAATTTTGCCTTTGAATGAATACACGCGGAGTATCTTCAGCATTTTGTGTATCTAACAACTCTCTCAACTAAGTAAACCCAGTGGTTTGTATCTGTAGGCCTGCAGAATGCTCATGGTGATAGCTCTGTGTAAGGGGAGTTAACAAAGTGACTTAAAACCCATCATCCCTGAATACAACGTATAAGATGACAGATACTTATTAAACTGAATTGAATCTGGTGAGTTAGGTTTTGATACATGATTCTTAAGTCATTATCGGTGATTTATTTCAATCCAATTAAGGTTAGCTTCAAACTAGATCAAAAAGGCTAGCTGTGACCTAGCACTCCTACCCAGTATAACATATGCTACAAAACCAGGATGTGATTGTTATATATCAGTACTTTCTTAATATGTTTAACTCTTGCCCTATCATTTTACACTGCAGACCTCAAGTGTATGGCACATATTTTCTGTGCTTTGCTCTTTTACACTTCTGACAACGTGTTGATTTTTCGTATCTGGTGTTTCTATCTGGTTAGTCTGATAGCATTTTTCTTCTCTTTGCATTTAATTATTTTTCCCCTTCTGTCACTGTTTCCTGTTCATCTTCATTATCATGAGTTTTTCTCCTCTAACATCTCAATGGTAATTCTTTTATGTTTTCCCAAACTGCCTGTACCTGGATTTTGACATCTTACTACCTCTTATCTTATTAAACATTTGATAACAATTAAATAAAATATATGTTCAAAAGCTATAAAACAATTTGATTAAGTAAATAAGCTCCCGGACAGTCCTTTAAATAATTTCTTGCACCATATGAAAATAGGTAAAATCCATAATTTAACACGTCTTCTAAATTTGCACTTTAGATTCTAAATTAAGTAAATAAATGCCAAAAATACATATAGTTTCACAAACTCTCACAAACTACCACTATGTCTCTGCTTAAGAAAGGTTCATCATTTATAAGTTAATAGGTATAATTTTCATGTCACTGCTGGATGCGTTTTCACTCACTGGCCAGAATAATCAGAAGAAAACTGTGTCCAGCTGAATTTTGAGAAAACATTGCCATAGATAACTAGCCAAGCATTAAACATGGTAGACTCAATTTTTTAAAATTAAGACTGTTTGTTAGGGCAATTTTAGGTTAACAGCAAAATTGAGGAGAAAGGTACAGAGATTTTCCATATACTCCCCTGCCCCCAAATATGCATAACCTACCCCACTCTCAACATTCCCCACCGGACTGGTACATTCGTTAACAATGGATGAACCTACACTGACACATCGTTAATCACCCAAAGTCCATAGTTTACATTATGGTTCACTCTTGGTGCTTATTATACATTCTATGTATTCAAATATGTGATTACATGTATCCATCATTATAGTATCATATCCTCTGTGCTCTGCCCATCCATACCTTGCTATGCCCCCAGTTCCTGGAAGCCACTGATGATATTACTGTCTCCACTGTTTTGCCTATTCCAGAATCTCCTATAGGTGAAATCATACAGTATATATCCACTTCAGATTGGCTTCTTTCACTTAATAATATGCATTTAAGTTTCTTCTATGTCTTTTCAAGGCTTAATAGCTCCTTTGTTTTTACTGTTGATTAATATTCCATGTCTGGATGTTCCACCGTTCACTGATTCATTCACCTACTGAAGGATAACTTGGTTGCTTCTAAGTTTTGGCAATTGTAACAAAAGCTGCTACAAATATCCATTTGTGTAGACATAAATTTTCAGCTATTTTGGGTAAATATTGAGGAGCTGGAGAGGGTAAGAGTATCCTCTTTTATACGAAACTAACAAACTGTCTTTCAAAATGGTACCATTTTGCATTCCCACCAGCAGTGAATGAGAGTTCCTGTTGCTGTATATCCTTGTCAGCATTTGGTATTGTCACTGTCCTGGGTTTCGGCCGTTCTAATGAGTGTGTGGAGGTAAATATCTCATTGTTGTTTTAATTTGTGTTCCCCTGATGATATGATGTAGAGGGTAGATTCAATTTTAAAAAGCAATTTTCACACCTAAAATCATACTGTTTTTTTATCCCGCAGATACACACACACACACACACACACACACACACACACTTCCCCAAATACATATATCAAATGGCTGATAGGAGTTTAACTCTTTTCTTGTTAACATTTTTTTTTGCATTGACATGTTTCTTGGTATGTTGATTTTTCTATAATAAATAGATGTTTTGTAAGATAGGAGTTTCCAGAGCATGAGGTGAGAATAATGGCTAAAGAGATCTTAGTTACTTCTAATATTAAGTGAATAATAGAAAAGTGTTTCAACATATTAAAAATAATAACATCTATTACTACTAGTTGATATTGGAGTTTCTTTTTTTTTAAGTTTTATTTATTTATTTTTTTAGTAACCTGTACACCAAACGTGGGGCTTGAACTCATGACCCTGACATCAAGAGTCACATTCTTTGACTGACTGAGCCAGCCAACCACCTCCTAGAGTTTCTCTTAAACCAGTACCTGCCTCTGATCCATGTATGATACTACTGTGCCAAACTTTTCACTGTGAATGATAGAATGTGACCTTCATAATCCTTACATACTGAAAAATCTAATGAAATTAACTCATTTATTCACTTGTTCATGAAATATTTATAGGCACCTACTATGCCTATAAAATGCTCTAGGGTACAGGAGGAATAAAATTAATTTACATAATAAATCTATGCAACCTAGTTTATTTTCCCCCGAAATAAACTTATAAGGAACATAAGGATCACACAACAGTTTTTTGTTCTGTCAACCCTCCACAGATTATCAAATCTGCTTCACTGATTTTCATTTTCAGGAGAAGGATTCTTAAGGGCTATAAAAGAGGAATTAAAATGCCTGGGGATATAACTAGGCATGCCAAATAATGAAATTAACAAGGTTCAGTGGCTCTACATGACACAATAGTCTCTTTACTAACAAGGAAATAAATATTATCCCTAAAAGTTACTACGTGTGGACTTAGATTGGAGCAAAATAAACCCAGACAGAGTTCAAGGTCAGGCACTGCTTTTTGAAGTGGAGAGTGACTGCTAGCCTAAATTCCCTGAAGTTCCCTGCCTTTCTCTCCCATGCTCTGTAATTTACAGCCAAGGATAGTGTTGGTTACCACTTGAGTATATACTGATTCATTCCACTCATTCAGTGTATTAAGTACTGTGAGTGTATTAAGTACTGTGAGGGATACAGAGAGGTAGACTACAGTGTTTTGTATCCTTTGAGGAAATTATGCTAATAAGAGTTCCTTTTTCCCCTGTCTTGGGGATTTTGAAATGGTAATTAACTGACTAAACTTCTGGACTCTAATCCTAAACTGCTTTCATTTCCATATTACTGGGTCTAGAGACTTTCCCCTGAGCCAGGAAGTTGCCTGCTTGGGGTAAATCCGCCAGAGTGCTAAACACTGTACTGTGACCAGATACAAAACTCAGCAGGCCCCTGCTGTGGGGGAGGGTGGGGAGCAGCGCTCCCCTTACTGCTTATCACACGACACCCTGACACCCTTTCTCTGTAACCCTCTGCCTCCCTCATCCAGGATGTGGGAGTCACAGCAGTGGTGCACGGGGAACAGGAGAAAGGTAAGTGAGAGGTTCAAATTCAGAATCTCATCTGGAAGTGTCTGGTGATTACCTACTCAGTAATTTCGTGTACAGTTATCTCATCTCATGGGAAAATCCTGGGAACATCTTGTTATTGGTTGATAACTTCTTGGGGGTATTCAATTAGCTGGTCTGTGCACATATAATTCAACATGACATTCAAATTCTGTATTTCTATCGAAATGTATTAATCTCCCTTCTCAGTCATCTGGGTTTCATTTATGTTTAATCTCACCTAATTAGCCGTCACTGTGCTGCTGCTCTTTGGTGTATGAAGAGTGAGTGGGGAAGATGTTCCATAGGTAGATGGTGTTTTGCCAAAGTGGACTGATTTGGGCTTGAGCTGACCCCACGATATGTCATTTGCAAGCGCTGTGCAGGGACGTCTGCTTTGTTTACCCTGAAAAGCTGATTTTGCTGTTCATCGTCTGAAAATGTGATGTGATCAACAAGATACGTTTGAAAAAAGAATGTATGAAAACCAAGTATGGTATCATTTCATAATCTAGAGAGAAGATTCTGTTTTCTATGGTACTTCAGGATTGAAGAGAAACTGTCAAATTCAGTCAAATGCATTTTCTACCTGTAGATAATATGTCGGTTAACATATAATTATAGCTTTCTCAGCTGAGTTTATAGGCTCTTTTATTTTCAACG
Source organism: Ursus arctos (assembly GCF_023065955.2). NCBI lineage: Eukaryota > Metazoa > Chordata > Mammalia > Carnivora > Ursidae > Ursus > Ursus arctos. The sequence goes on along the minus strand of NW_026623089.1, from coordinate 80,197,274 downwards.
ACTGGGGCTTCTTAAGATAATATTTTTGGTCCTTTTATTAATTCAACAATTATTTCTTGAACTCTGTCGCCTTCTTCACCCTCCACACCACACTCTGGCCTAAACAAATGTAATCATCCTTAATTAGGCTTTAGGCTTCCAGTCTTTCCGTGTTTCCTCCTCCCTGACCCTCAGCACTGGCTTCTGAAGATCACAGTCTGATCAAATTACTTTTTTTGTTTGAAATTCTTCAGTGGTTTCCCACCCGTTACACTTGAGCCTTGATGCCTAGTAACGTTGGTCCCCTTCACCTCTATACGAGCCTCTCCTTAGTAGGGCAGGCAATGCTTTGTGACCTCATACTTCATGCCTTCATGGGCCCTGTTTCTTCCACCTGGAAAGCCCTCTCTTGCCGTCTTTGTCTAGCTAATTCTGCTCCTCTTCCCTAACTTAAGATAAACATCATCTTCACTTGGATATTTCCCACGATGACTCCATCTCTGTAGAAGTAGAATTACTATGCTGCCTTCTGCATTCCAGGGGCATTTTGTGCATGTCTCCTGTAATTATCACATAACACATAGTTTATATGATAATCTTGTCTGTTTCCTCAGATATATAGTGACTACCCTGAGAGCAGGAACTGTGTCTTATTTATTGCTCTTTTCCCAGTAATGGGCATATTCAGTTCAATTCAACAAATATTTATCGAGCACCTACATTGTACTAGGCAGTAAGCACTAGGAACACATCAGTGAACAACAACAACAAAAATACCTGAACATATGAGTTTATATTCTAGCATATAATATTTGCTTGGTGTTGAGACAGAAGGAAGGAGAAGAGAGAAAGAAGGAAGGAAGAAGGGAAGGAAGGAAGGATACACAGATTAAATTATGGGATTGTAGTTGTTTTGAGAGAGAATAATAGTGCGTATTTTGGTTGGGAATTTGAGATTTCCAAATATCAGTCTGTGGAAAGGGAAGCAAGTTCTTAAGATCTCTTCAGGAGTTTTTGTTTTGTTTTGTTTTGTTTTGTTTCCCCTCATGCTGTCTACTGCTTTAGGACTTCATTATAGGACTCCAGTGCCTGTGGATGGCAGTATTGTCCCCATTTTTTCCTATTAATTAATGTTAAATGTTTCATAAAACTTGGGAGTAGAAAAAAAATATATGAACAGTTATCTAGTTAATTATTTAGAAATAAAAACACTAGTGAAAAATGCTCAATGCTTTTCAGGATGCAATAAAAGATTTTCCCACTATGACTGGTGGGATTGCCACTTGGAATTATCCCAAAGAAACAGTGAGTAAGTGAATGAATGTTTGTATCTGCAGCTTTCCTACCAATCAATATCTAAGGTAGGCTAAGCATTTGGGAGTTCCTTATTTATTTTTGGTAAATATCCATACTTTTAAAAATATGCTCAGTGTTTTCTGTGTTTTACAGATAATGTCTAGAAATAATGAATTCCACCATGTTTGTACAGTACCTTGATTTAATTTTGGATTCAAATGGGCCTTTGATTTTCCTGGGAAGCATTTTATACCATTATTTTTCAACATTTCCATATTTCACTCTGCAGGGGCTAGATATAAGGCATTGTTCAGAGGATCACATTTCTCTTTTGAGAATTAAAGATATGTGGTATTTTTTTAATATTTTATTTTTAAGTAATCTCTCCACCCAGCATGGGGCTCAAACTCACAACCCCAAGGTCAGGAGTCACACGCTCCATCAAGTAAGCCAGTCAGGCACCCCAAGATATGTGGTATTTTAAAAAAAATAATTTTGAAAGATACTATAAATAATAATAAGAGATTTTTATTTTTTTAATTTTTTTTAAAGATTTTATTTATTTATTCGACAGAGAGAGACAGCCAGCGAGAGAGGGAACACAAGCAGGGGGAGTGGGAGAGGAAGAAGCAGGCTCATAGCGGAGGATCACGCCCCGAGCCGAAGGCAGACGCTTAACCGCTGTGCCAGCCAGGCGCCCCATAAGACAGATTTTTAAAAGATGAATCTGTGTATGCATATGTGTGTGTGCGTGTGTGTGTGTAGGCTCATGGGCACATAAGAAAGAAAGGGAGAGAAGTCTTGGCTATTTTAGCTGAGCATTCTGAGCGGCAGTGGGGTTGGTTTGGGAGTTTTAACAACGTCGCCTACCAGATTGGAAACATTAATTTCAAAGATCCCACTTCCGGCCAGTTGAGGCATTTCTAAGCTGGTGGGTGTGAGGGACACAAGCCCCGCAGAAGCTGGAGGTGTCGGTGACCACTTGGTCCTGGACGTTCCGGGTCAGGGACCACAGGATGTGAGCCTGCTTTCCGCACAGTCTACAGAGCGGCGTGTCCACGGCCGCTGCTCTCACCAGACCATTATGAAATGAACGGGCAGGTTGCCCCTGCCCCTTAGCATTTCATTGTGGTGTGTGCAATCCGGAGATAACGCGGCTTTATTTGTTCCTTTGTATCGAGTGCTGTACTAGTCCATCTAACTCACCAACCTGTCAGAACCGCACCGGGGCTACTGACTTGCCCTTATTTTGATCCAAAGTGGGAGAGCTTTATGAATGTTTCTCACGTTCATTAATTGGGCTCAGGTACTTTTTCTGTAGGGTGTTTGTCACCTCTGCCTTGAAAGGCTTTGCACTGAGAAACCTCTGAGTAATACATAGGTACTTTTTCTAGGGCCAACACATTAATTTTAGTAGCAGTGTAGGGTTTTATCTTTATGCCTTGTTTTTTTTCCCCAGCACCCCTCGCAGATAAAACTCTGACTTGAGTGGCGCTGTTATTCCGTCTTTATTGGGAGTTACGTCTTTGCCTGCCCATTTTTTGTTTGATCTTATCATTAAGGATGCCCCAGTGAAGTGACCTCTCATGGGATTTCCGATTTCAGAACCACACACGAACTGCTCACTAGCCACAACACATGAAATTTTTTGTTTTCTAAATGATTGGCCTCACATAGTTTACAGTCTAGTGGGTAAGGAAAACATTTTTCTCTTCCAGTTAAATAATTCCTGATGCTTGGTCATGAGTCTTTCAGAGCTTTGCAATAACACCAGAGTCTCTGCTGTGGGACTTTGCTCTGCCTGCTCCCCTTTGTGGCCTTGGGGAACCCCAGGACTGTGGTGGTACGGAGAGCCTTTCTTATTGGACCTGCGCGCACCATAGAAATGGCAGAAGGTGAAAACTGACAGAATAGAGAGTCCCAAAGATTCACCAAAACAAGTCAAGAAATCTGGGACTGAAATCTGAAACCAGAGACCACTGAGAGGGTTTGTTAACTCTCCTAATAGAACAAAGATTTTATCCTTTTAAATAAAAACTTAGAGGCATTTTTGAATAATATTTGCAGTTTTTAACGTCTTGTTATGTCCCTAATGTTTTGCCTAGTGTGGAGCTGTGATCTTCCCTGGGGTGATTGAAACAGGGAATGGAAGAATCACAAGGTCAAGGTCACGTGGAAGAGAAATGGCAGATAAAACTCTGATAGATGTTAAAGCCCGTTAATGACTTCTTGTTCATTATATATCTCCTTTGGCCACAAGCACATTACATTTTAAAATATAATAAAACATGGTAAAGTTCTCACCTAAATCCTCTTTCATGATACTATATTTTAAGTACATTTACTTATTTCCACCCCAGGGTTTTTTGTTTTTTGTTTTTTTTTTTACAGTCAGAATAAGTATTTTTTTTATTTTAATGTTTTTTTTATTATATTATGTTAGTCACCATACAGTACATCCCTGGTTTCTGATGTAAAGTTCGATAATTCATTAGTTGCGTATAACACCCAGTGCATCATGCAATACGTGCCCTCCTTACTACCCGTCACCAGCCTATCCCATTCCCCCACCCCTCTCCCCTCTGAAGCCCTCAGTTTGTTTCTCATAGTCCATAGTCTTTTATGCTTCATTCCCCCTTTTGATTACCCCCCTTTCTTTATCCCTTTCTTCCCCTACCGATCTTCCTAGTTCTTATGTTCCATAGATGAAAGAAATCATATGATAATTGTCTTTCTCTGCTTGACTTATTTCACCTAGCATTATCTCCCCCAGTGCCGTCCAAGTTGCAGCAAATGTTGAGAACTCGTTCTTTCTGATAGCTGAGTAATATTCCATTGTATATATGGACCACAACTTTTTTTTTTTAAAGATCCTATTTATTTATGTGACAGAGAGACAGCCAGTGAGAGAGGGAACACAAGCAGGGGGAGTGGGAGAGGAAGAAGCAGGCTCCCAGCGGAGTAGCCTGATGTGGGGCTTGATCCCAGAATGCCGGGATCACGCCCTGAGCCGAAGGAAGACGCTTAACGACTGGGCCACCCAGGCACCCCTGGACCACAACTTCTTAATCCAGTCATCTGTTGAAGGGCATCTTGGCTCCTTCCACGATTTAGCTATTGTGGACAATGCTGCTAATGAACATTGGGGTGCATATGGCCCTTCTCTTCACTACGTCTGTATCTTTGGGGTAAATACCCAGTAGTGCAATGACTGCGTCATAGGGTAGCTCAATTTTTAACTTTTTAAGGGACCTCCACACTGTTTTCCAGAGTGGCTGTACCAACTTGCATTCCCACCAACAATGTAGGAGGGATCCCCTTTCTCCACATCCTTTCCAGCAATTGTTGTTTCTTGCCTTGTCAATTTTTGCCATTCTAACTGGCGTAAGGTGGTATCTTAGTGTGGTTTTGATTTGAATTTCCCTGATGGCTAAAGATTTTGAACATTTTTTCATGTGTCTGTTAGCCATTTGTATGTCATCACTGGAAAAGTGTCTGTTCATATCTTCTGCCCATTTTATGATTTGTTTATTTGTTTCTCGCATATTGAGTTTGAGAAGTTCTTTGTAGATCTTGGATACCAGTCTTTTATCTGTAGTATCATTTGCAAATATATTCTCCCATTCCGTGGGCTGCCTCTTAGTTTTTTTTGACTGTTTCCTTGGCTGTGCAGAGGCTTTTTATCTTGATGAAGTCCCACAAGTTCATTTTATCTTTTGTTTCTCTTGCCTTTGGAGATGTGTCATGAAAAAGGTTGCTTTGGCTGATGTCATAGAGGTTGCTGCCTATGTTCTCCTCTAGAATTTTGATGGATTCCTGTCTCACATCGAGGTCTTTCATCCATTTGGAGTTTATCTTTGTGTATGGTGTGAGAGAGTGGTCAAGTTTCATTCTTTTGCATGTAGCTGTCCAATTTTCCCAGCACCATTTATTGAAGAGACTGTCTTTTTTCCACTGGATGTTTTTTCCTGCTTTATCAAAGATTATTTACCCAAAGAGCCGAGGATCCATTTCTGGGTTCTCTATTCTGTTCCATTGGTCTATGTGTCTGTTTTCGTGCCAGTACCATGCTGTCTTTGTGATCACAGCTTTATAGTACAGCTTGAAATCCGGCATTGTGATGCCCCCAGCTTTGTTTTTCCTTTTCAACAGTTCCTTGGTGATTCGGGGCCTTTTCTGGTTCCACACAAATTTAAGGACTATTTGTTCCAGTTCTTTGAAAAATGTCATCGGTATTTTGATCAGGATAGCATTGAAAGTGTAGATTGCTCTGGGTAGCATGGACATTTTAACTATGTTAATTCTTCTGATCCATGAGCATGGAATATTTTTCCATCTTTTTGTGTCTTCCTCAATGTCTTTCAAGAGTTGTTTATAGTTTCTAGAATATAGATCTTTTACGTCTCTGGTTAAGTTAATTCCAAGGTAACGTATGGTTTTTGGTGCTATTGTAAATGGGATGGATTCCCTAATTTCTCTTTCTTCAGTCTCTTTATTCGTGTATAGAAACGCAACTGATTTCTGAGCATCGATTTTGTATCCCGCCACGTTACTGAATTGCTCTATAACTTCTGATAGTTTGGGAGTGGATTCTTTTGGGTTTTCCATATAGAGTATCATGTCATCTGCGAAGAGAGACATTTTGACTTCTTCTTTGCCGATTTGGATACCTTTTATCTCTTTTTGTTGCCTGATTGCTGTTGCAAGGACTTCTAGTACTATGTTGAATAATAGTGGCGAGACTGGGCATCCTTGTCGTGTTCCTCATCTTAAGGGAAAGGCTTCCAGCTTTTCCCCATTGAGAATGTCAGGGTATTTTCTTAATAGTTAAGAAAGGTTTGCTGTTGGCAACTATAGCTAAAGTCTTGACACCTAAAACTTACATAAGTTATATATAAATAGTGCTAATTTTTGACACACACATAAACACAAAGAGACATATTCAAGTAAAGTGAATTCTGTGTGTAATTTCAAAACCATATCCAACTGAAAACGGAGTTGCACTTTATAAACTAATAAAGGACAAGATTCTGCTTTGATTTGGCCAAGCTAAACGTGGCATTCTGCTGCTTTATCTTGGCATGCTGACCCTGGTGGGGGTCTGTTTCTATGTTTTACTTTTATACATCAGAGTTTCTTATGTAATATCCTTATAGATTGTCTATATGACATAGACTCACAGCAAATCTGTAGTTACTGTAAACTTGATAAACTGTTGTGTCAGTCACAATACTGACTCAATATTTGAGATTCGAGAAGTTTCCCCAAGCTGCAAAAGCTTTAAGTGATCTATGTGTTAGGAGAGATGATGTTTACTTTTTAAAGTTATGAATATCTTTTAAAGAACATGGAGGCTTCCTGATTAAGAGTACAATCTAAGGAAAAAATAGTTATTATATCAGATTTTTCAGTAGTGATGTGCTTCTGAAACCTATTCCAGAATTCTGATATTACCTAAACAGAAGGTTGCCGACATGTGCCCCAGTTGTTAAAAAGTAGAAAACCAAGTTGAGATAACTCAGGGACTGTGGAAACAAAGAATGTTTCATACAGAATCAAAGTGCCATCTTGACTGTCACAAACATAGTGACACTCGTCCTAAATAATTGTATAAATCGAGCCCAGTTTAATATTCAATTTCTTAAATAGTTGCAGCAGTATCTTCTCTTGGCATATTTAGTGTGAAAATGGACAGGTTCACATAAGTTAATAGCAGTTACTGAAAAGGCACGTTTCCCTGGGTAAACCAGGAATTCCACTGCAGGCCGCTAGTTAGTGAAGGTATAATTTTGAAACATGCTCCTTGGGTCTGGATGGCCCTGGAACTCCTGGGTTTTCCTAGGTGGTGAGGTCAAGTCAGGCTGTTTTCTGAGACCTAACTCTGAATGGCTCTGCTGATGTCAATAATAATGAAAATAATAATGATAGTAATAATGGCACTCCATAGCTTTTATATTTAGACACTCATGGGAAAATGTAAAGAGTGTCAGGGAAAGAGAACTAATATTGGCATTTGTGGTACTTCTGAGACCGTAGCTGATGGGAGGCTATGGTCAGCTTTGGACTCTGCACCAGGAACAGCACCAGGTCACCGGGCACCTGGAAGTATGTAAGGGCCACGAAGCAGGGAAATTGAAAGAGGGTACAAAGAAGGATCACAGAGGGCTTGTTGGACAAATTCTAACTCTTTGTTAGTTTTTCTTAGAATAATGGAGAAGGCATTCAACATAGTACAAAAAGTTGATCTTGATAAACATACAAGTTATTAGAACTCCTGCAAATTTAGTCTTCATTGGTTTATTATGATTTGCTGTGGTCATTTCAATGTCATTGTGCCCAGCTGGGTCTTTGTATCTGAATGGTGTAGACTAAGTGTGTTTAGGACATAGAGTGGGCTGTCAGTACAGAGCACCGTCAGGAGGGAGCAGAAGGCAGTCATTGTACCGTTCATTAGGGCATGGCATTAGCCTATTAGATTTTAGGAAATAATGTCCAAGAAGGTGATATCAAGAAGTTTAAAAGACCTCACTGCAGGGCCAGGAGCCTGGTGGGTCTAGACATGACTGAAAAGTGTAGAAGGTTCTTGAAAGTGAGTCACCAAGAAACGAAAAAAAGAGGACAGAAGATCAGAAAACCCGACCAGGAAGCTGAGCTGTTGGTCCTGTACAATGTCTATATCCCATTTATGAGAAGTACTAGTATTAAGGGCATGGCTAACTCTACATGCTAGGGTTAAACTGTTCCAGTTTGGAGGGTGGAGAAATATAAGGCATAATTTATCATCAAAGTGATGTTTGGCTCTGTCCCTCAGGATATTCCTATCTCCTCATCAATAGCAATATTTGTCGAATGTATTATTTTTTGTCAGAGAACAGGTCTCAATGCTCTTTTGTTCTTCAGTGAATTAACAAATGTATCTCTTACAATATTGCTAAAGTGGCACACTAAGGATGGCCCCAGAATTGCACCTAATTAAATAATCTCTTAATCCTTGCCTGGAAACCTGTGATATTAGCTCAGATCTTTACGGTTCAACTCCATAAACAGCTCAATCTTCCCTGGGTGATTGAATTTGCATTTACTGTTCGTTTGTAAAGCAGACATTACTCTGGGTGGTATTTTTCTTTGATAGTCTTTTGACTGTTTAGTACTCTTAGTGTTGACAGCTAAATTCACAAACCGGCAGACTGAGGACAGAAATGGAAACATAAGCAAAGTAAATTCTCCTGATAACGGTTATTAACTAGTGGAGGGCTTTACAGAGTTTTCCAAAATTATTGATTATTATTGTAAGCACGTGTCATCATTTGCTGATGCATGGATCCAGAATGGGAACACAAATGTGAAAGAACATTTATAATTGGAGAAGTTATTAGAGCTGTTGGTTCTTGGCCAAGTTAAGCAAAAGTAAGACAAAACGAAAAAGCAAACAAAACACAACCAATACCTAAATTGGAGCGAGTTCTGGATTTTCTGTGCCATTCTAAGTAAGGTCTTAGACACTTCTGTCTTCCATCAATATCTACAAAGACATTCAAAGATCTTTTGTCCCTATAAAAAGTCAGAGGGGTGAGTTGACATTTCCCTTGCTTAATTTTTCATTGAGAGCTTCCAGTATTTCTCTGCATGTGAGCAGAACTGAATCTATAGATGGAGGGTGCAAGAATAGCAGATTTATAGTTGGGCACACCTGTCTGCACACCTGATCTTGTTCAATCGGGGAGAGAGATGGACACGAAGTGGACTGGTCAAACCAACCGCCAGCACATTTTGAAAAGGTCCATAGACAATGTAAATGTGAAGTGTTTGTGACCTGGCATAAAGGGAAGCAGTGAAGATCCTTTCGGATCAGTCCTTGGGAGAGACTGGGAAACACTTTCCCAGGTGATTAAAGCTTTTGCTTATTTTTCACGGTTGCAACTAAGAATTTTAAATAAAACAAAATTCTTCTTCAAATAGTTCTTGACCCATTTGTGTATACAGCTGTTTGTGTGGTTAAAAATTTATGCAGTCTTCATTAGTTGAACTACTGCCTCCTATTGCCATGCACAGAAGAATCTTAAAATCCTTGATAACAAAGAAATGTTTAACAGAAATTAAGATAAAATTACAGATATATCATTTTTTAAGCATATGGTGCGAATCGAATTTCATTGTATACCTAGAAGGAGACAGCCCATTTATTAATTTTCAAAGGGCATGTAACGGCATGTTTTCTCAAGTGCTTCATTTCAAATAGGGTTGAATATCAGGTTGTCTCAGATTGTCATTTGGCATTAAAGACAGATTCAGTACGTGCTCGTCCTTGACGGATGCATACACAGAGACAACTTTTTTTTTCTTTTTGTGTACTTGAGGTAATGAATTTTTCGGGATGAGAGATTATGGACTGTCTCTGGACACAAATGGGTCTGGGGCAGGCACCCGTTGTATTTCTTTGCCTGCCAAGGGTAACTTGAGCAGAAGTGGGGACTGTCTGTGGATTGGACCCTTTGAGGTGTCCCCGAGAGCAGATGCTCAGTGTTTGATTTTGCTCTGATTAGAGAAGTAGAAAAAGAAAACTATAAGCAGGGAGATGTTTCAAGTTGATTAAACCTATGACAGCTTTTATTTTTTAGTTTAGAAAGGGACCAGACATGGCAGAGACTTAAGCTTTCTCCCACGGCCAACAGATGTGGGAAGAGAAAATCAAAATACTCGTTTCGTACTTAGAACCTGCGTCGTTTCTTTTCTGCTGAATTCTGCGTGCTGGTTGCCTTTCTTTCCTTGGCAGTGGGTATATGTGCCATCTGTGTACACAGATCCTCGTAATCAAGTCTGAGGTGTTCAAAAATGTATTTACAAATAAGGGTAAGAATATCAATTTTAATAGACCCACCTATCTTTAACATTTTCATTTGATTGTACAAAGTTTTACTACTTGATGGTTTTATGTGTTTAATTTATTGTGAGATAACAAAGCTTATTTTATTCCATTTAATAGTGAGTTACAGAAGTCTGAGGTAATTGTTCTCACTTATAAAAATATTTGAAGTGAATTTACAGAATCCTTCTCCCCCCATACATGACTTGCAGTTTTTGGTGTTCATAGAGGATGAAAGTCATTTATGGAATAGTCCTGTATTTGAGGAATAATCTGATGATTGTATAATTTGTCATGAGTCATGTATCCTAATATGGTATTAAAGTGAATATCTCTTAGTGAAGTCTTCTGCGGTTTACTAAAGAAAGCTGCTTTTTGCAGTGTGACTAATACAAAATTGATATCAGTTTTTCAAAAGAAATAATTATGAGAACACCAAATCTGGAAAAAAAATTGCCAATAAACTACACTTATGTAAGCAAGAATGAAGTCGGAATTGCAAAGATTGTATCAAAGTGTCTGTGAAGAAAAACCGCTGTTAGGATAAGATTTTTCCGGCTGTTTAAGGTGACTGTCACGTTAGAAGCTGTATATAATAAATCCAGAGTATTTTGTTGGAAAGTACTTACTTTAATGAAGAATCTGAAGAAATGCTTAGGAAGTGAAAATGTGAGGAAAAATATTTTTCTTTGTTTGAGCATTAGTCATTGTAATATTTTGACTCATCGGAGGCTGGGTATACCCAAAATCAGTTGAGTGAAGAAAACTTCAGTCATCACAGAGAATTTGAGAGAGAGTAAATGAAGATTCAGTTAAACATTTGTGGAGGTCTTCCTCTTCTCCTAATTCTATTACTTGAGCTCTCTTGTGTAAAATGTGTGCTCCATATTTTATGGTTTTCAAAATCCTTCTCCATTTATTGTTATGTAATGCCTACCAAAGACAGCTTACGAGGCATTTGCCTTTAAGAATTGCAGTCGTGACCTTGAATACTAAGAGCCAAGCATCATGCCAGGCATGTCCTGTGTTTTCTCTGGTTCTTTCGAGAACCCTCCAGCTAATTATCAGTATTCTTGCTTTACTGATGAGTAAAAACCCCTCAGGCTGGTTGCAGGTCTTCCCTCAAGAGCCACACAATTTGTATGTACCAGTGAAAATGTGAAAGCCCATTATATTTTTACTCCACTTGGTTTCTATCTGTTTTTCAAATTGTTTTTCCTTTTAAAAAAAGAAGAAAATAAGATCCAGAAGAGTTAAATAACATCTTCCATCTCTGTCTCTCTCTGTCTCTGTCTCTCTCCGTCTCTGTCTCTCTCTCTCTCTGCTGGGTACAACGGGTCCTGCAAAGATAAACAAGGAATTTTACAGTATGATAGGAGAGACAGACATTTCATACACAACTGAAATAAAAAGAATGTTTTGGATACGTTGAAGAATATGAAGATTTCTAAGGATTTATAAAAGATGAAACACTTAATTTGTGCTAGAATTAAGAAAGACCTCACTGAGGCTCCGCTGGATGAGGAGGGATTTGAAAAGTGGGTAGAAGAAGAACTTTGTCAAAGAGAAAGGTCATGTACGAGGAAGAGACTGGAAAGGAAAGATGGAGGACTGGAAAGGGAGGTTGAAACTAGATCATGTAAGGCCTGGAATGCTGTGTCAGTCTGGTTGATTTCAGAGAATTTGAGGGGAAAAGTCAATGGATGATAGAATTAGAATGATAACTCTGGCAAAAATGCAGCATGTCTTAGGGGGAGAAAAATACAAATCAAAGGGAGCAGAGAATATTGCGTATTTCCCAGTGGCCTTCAGGAGTGATGTGAGCTCAGAGAGAGAGTGGAAAGGAAGGGAGTCTTGCCAAGGTGGAGAGATCGGATTTGATGGATATTTGCTGGACAATTATTTACCTGTAGGAGCAGGTGGGAAGAGAGTGGTACTGAGGTAGGTCTGTGGCGTTAGTGACAGGGAAGATAGAAGGTTTCGAAGGTTTAGGGCGAGAGGTGATTTTGTTTTGTGTAGTGGACCAGCAGACTTAATAATGAGAAGATGATGGACATTGGAGGTAGTTTCTTCATGAATGGAAATCCAATTGTAATGCTGAAGAATATATGAAAGTTGGGGAAGCTGAACTATAAAGTATGAAATAATTATATTTCAGAAATCTGTCTGGCTTGGCAGAGGAGAAGGAATGAAAACCTGGTTGATGCTAGCTGATGCTCTGACAATAACGATGATGCCGATAATGGCTAAAAGTCACTGGGCTCTGCCAGGTGCCAGGCACTGCCTTAAGTATTTCCCCATTTCCTCTTCATAGCAGAAGGAGATTGTATTATGATTTTCTTTCTCCTGATGAAGGAGAGAAGACATAGGAGCTCACTGGACAGTGATCGTCCATATGACAGACTTATTCCAAAGACTAAGACATCTGAGTTTGGTGGGGGGTGCATTCCCAACAGGAGCTGGAGGGGAGGAAGGGACAGGAGATGGCATCAGTGTTCTGTAGCACTTTGCATCCACCTCTATTTTACAGTTGCTGGTGGACAGTGCGGCCATCATGTAAGACATCGGCTGCAGGGAGAAGGCTGACCACTATTCTTTAACGCCCCTTCATTAGAAAAGCAGACTATTGAAGGTGGATTTCTTTCTCTTTCTAATATTGTTGTATAAGGGTGGTTAAGAAAAGAAACTTTAATGCATCAAGGAGTTAATATTTGTAAAAGTGATTGGAACAGTGCTTAAGAAGTCAAATAACATTAGCCATTGTTATTACTGTCCTCGTCCGTCCATCCGTTCATCCATATATAAAACCAGTAAATATGGAGTGTTATTTGCTAGACACCAGGGTATTCAGGGATGAAAGACGGAGCCTGCCATTAAGAAGCAATCTAGTGGGAGAAGGAATGCAAAACGGCCAACTACAGAGGGTACTGAGCCATCAAAAAAAAAAAAAAATTACCAAACATCTTAAGTGGAGTATGCTTTCTAAGCCTTGAAGACAGAAGCAATAACAAAGGCAAACAGAATCGAACACATTAGTGTTTATAACCTTTATGCCAAATAAGTATTCACATTTGGAGCTGACTAAGCTGTGAATGTAACTTGTGGCAAAATAAAGGGAAACTTTCTTTAGTATATAATAGCTATTAAACTGTTAAGAAATTGGTAAACACCTCATAGATTAGTGATCAATGTAAGTAACCAACCATTTACTAAAGAGTAATCAACATGTCTAAACAAGAACAAAACCACTACATCGTAAACTATAATCAGAAAAATGTAAATTAAAGCCATTTATGACCTAACTTTTCCTTTGTAGACTAGACCCAAAGTTTAAGACATTTTCAGTGATTGTCAATGTGCAAAAAAAAGAGCTAACCCATGCATTACCAACAACAATATAAATGGTACAATCTCTTGAACAAACAACTTAGCAACACATAAGCCTGAATGGGCTGTTCTAGTGAAATATGATTAAGTATGGCGAGAACAATGTGCATCTTTATTTCAGCACTATTTATTTAAAAAGATTTTTTTTCTTAATGAAATATGTTACTTTTATTTTTTGTTGTTTTTGTTTTTTAGTTGACGTACAGTATAATATTAGTTTCAGGTGTAAAATTTAGTGATTCACCACTTATGTATAACACCCACTGCTCATTCCAACAAGTCAGTACTATTTGAAGTAGGACAGGGCCACCTGGGTGGCTCAGTCAGTGAAGCGCCTGCCTTTGGCTCAGGTCATGATCTCCGGGTCCTGGGATCAAGCCCCACATCATTGGGCTCCCTGCTCAGCGGGAAGTCTGCTTCTCCCTCTGCCGTGCCGCGCCCCCTGCGTGTTCTCTCTCCCTCTCAAATAAATACATAATTTTTTAAAAAGTAGGACGGAATTGTAGTAATCTAAATGTTCATCTAGACATGGGGAATGATTAGGTAACAGTGGTTCTAAGGGACCTTTTAGAAGAATATTAGTAATGTAATTTAACACCATGGAAATTGCCCATATAACAATAATAAATAAAGGAAATTAAAAATTATGTATGTAAAAATATAGGCATTAAAAACGGGATATATTTTTGTGGTTGTATTGGGTCTTGGAGTACAGGTCTATAAGTGACTTTTTTTTAGATTTTTCACATTTTACAAATTATTTTTAATTAGAATCTAGTTCGTGGGTATGTATGCAATCAATTTCATCATCAGCTTAAAGATTAATTAGCATTTTAAAATGTTCACTGAATTATTTCACTTTGATTTTTCAGAATAACTTGTTAGGTAGGGCTGGTAGTATAGTTTTCTTTTTAGAGATTAAAAAGGGATTTCTTGACTGCCCAATATTAAAAATATTTTGGAAAAAGTCTTAAGAATCTTTATACAAAAAAAGAGGTAGAATGAAAAGATTTAAGTAAAAGTAAAATTCTAAGTTAGTTTCTCTGTATATTTTCTTAGAATATTCTAAGAATTTGGGGAAAGCAGGAGGGAAGGGTAGAGAAAGTTCTGGAGGGAAAAAAAAATTGCATGCATTTTTTTTTCTTCAAAAGCAGCTGAGTGCCAGGAAGAACAAAACAAAATTTAGAAATGCTTACTATTATAGCAGGAGCTTTGGGTCCAGATAGAAGAGCCTTAAAATTGGAATCCGTTTATTGAGAAGGCACTGTTGGAGTTGAGAGCATGATTTAGAGTGTTTTTCTTCGCATCTGCACTCCTTTTAATATCTTCTTGTTTTTTGACAGGGTTTGGTGTGTCATTATTCAATGGTAGACCCATCCCAGCCACACCATTGGTTGTAAACCCAGCCCGCCACTTTGTTCTTGAAAAAAGTGGCATTTCAGGTCAGACAGATGCAGATTCCGGTCTGGATTCTGCCATTTCACAATTACCACGTCCTGGGCGAATCAGTCAAACTCTCTGACCCCCTGTGTCCTTGTTTTTTAAACTGAAAACTGCCACCTTAGAAAGTGATTTGGGGGGATTAAATGAAACAACATGGGGAAAGCTTTAGAAAGCATTTACCACATAATAAAGGTTTGAGAAATGTATCTTTCCTAAAACAGCCACTGTCAAAGTGTGGGGTACTCTGCTCTTGGTCTGAAAATGGATACAATGTTCCTATATAATTCACTTCCTAAATCAGTCTTGGGCTTTTTTAGTCAAATCATTAGCTTTAATTTAAAAATATTATAGGTAGAGTAATATATTTGGTAAATTATTAAGGTTGGAGCCTAGCATGTATTTCATTAAAGGATATCTCAAATTTAGTGAATCAAAGATAATGGATTTTTAGAACATGAGCACTTTATCAACTTTGTAGCAAATACTGAGCCCAATTTTACCTCAGACAAGAAAAGGTTACCGAAGTTGTCTAAAAAGGAAATACGTGTTCCTTTATAAAGACTCAAAATGATATACTAGCAGATTTCTTTTTTGTGATTAAATTATCACTGTTGTTACAAGAGAATTTTAGAAGAAGACAGAAGTATTGGTAATAATTATTACAATAAAACACCCAAATAATGTTGTTGCAGGCAAATAGTTGTTTTTTTTTTCCTCAGTCTGCTTACAAATCAGCTAAACCACGAAAAGAGATACTAAAGATTACACTAGCTGTAAAAAATCCAGACCAAAATTCTCCATGGATCAATATTGGGAATTGAGGGTCTTTCTAGTTTCAAAATACTCTGGTCCGTGAGTCTTCAGTATCACAAAGTATAAAGTTGAGGAATACCCAATCCTTCTCAACTACAGGATGAACACTGAGCCTTCTATTTGATTTTTAACACAACGGCTCTGTTTATTATAACCGTTTGTTACCATAAAAGTATAAACTGAAAGGTAGCAATGATGGGTGAGTGTAATATATTACATTAAATAAACTTGTCCTGTGCGCAGTACATGGAAAGCTCTGTTTACATTACAGTAAGCTGTTTTCTGCTGCATGTACAATTCTGCTGAGCAAATAAATTAAGAGGGCTTATGACAGCTCAATTTAGTTTGTTTGGTCAAACCCCAAAGACATTATTAGTATAATTTTAGCATATTTAACTGAATATAGGTATTTAATAGTGCAATCTCAACCATCTTTTTTTTTTTTTTTTTTTGGTAAAGGAAAGGATGTTTTAGCTGATTTTTTAGAAAAAAGAGCAGAAAACAAATATTACTGCACAAACACCTGAACAGTACAGTTCAACATACATAGAACATGCAAAGGAGGTGACTATAAGGTCATTGTATGAGCTGGAAGGAGACTTTAAAAATGGAAAGATGTGTAAATATGAAGATACTTTTTCATACTCCTTCCTGCAGGTTGATCTAGGATTTGATTTTGGTTTAGACCCGAGGTACAAGTGAAGGAGTTGAAGGGGGTGTGGTTGGAACTTGCAGATGGCTCCAAGTGCTCTTTTGTAGGAAGCAGAGTAGATGCGACCAAGACAAGGAATTTAGGTAATTCCAGTATTTACTTAGCCAGACTTTATTTTCTCAGCTCTCTATTATTTAAGATGAATTGTCGTTTTCTGGGGGGTGTGTGTGTGTGTGTGTCTGTATGTGCATGTGCCTGCATGTGCGTGTGTAATACTGTAACATAAAGAGGCAGAGCAGAAAGGTGGAATGGAAAGAGGCATGGATTTGGAGTAGGAGGACCCAAGTTCAAGTCTGTACTCAGCTACATGTTAGGTAGGCACCCCCCTGCCTTTTTTTTTTTTTTTATAAAGTCTTTATTTTCATTCCAGTGTAGTTAACATACAGTGTTATGTTAGTTTCAGGTGTCCAGTATCTTGATTCGACACTTCCATACAATAGCCAGTGCTCGTCATCACAAGTGCCCTCCTTCATCACCATCACCTATTCCAACCCCCCACCCCCCTTCCCTCTGGTGACCATCAGTGTGTTCTCTGTGGTTAAGAGTCTGTTTCTCAGGGCGCCTGGCTGGCTCAGTTGGTTAAGTGTCTGCCTTCGGCTCAGGTCATGATCCCGGAGTCCTGGGATCGAGCTCCACATCGGGCTCCCTGCTCAGCGGAGAGGCTGCTTCTCCCTCTCCCTCAGCTTCTCCCCCTGCTTGTGCTCTCTCTGTGTCTGTCTCTCTTTCTGTCAAATAAATAAAAATTAAAAAAAAAAAGAGTCTGTTTCTCGGCTTGTCTCCTTCTCTCGTTTTTCCCCCATTGCTCATTTGTTTCTTACATTGCACATGAGTGAGGTCACATGGTATTTGTCTTTCTCAGACGGACGTATTCTGCTCAGCACTATACTCTGTAGCTCCACCCGTGTCGTTGCAAATGGCAAGATTGCATTCTTTTTTATGGCCGAGTAATATCCTATTGTGTATACATACCACATGTTCTGTAGGTGACCCCTTAAGCAAAGTAAATTATTGGGGACTTGGTTAAGGCTCTCAAATCTGTTAATTCAGAGTTACATGGTAAATATGGGTACTCTGGGCCTAATAATAATATAGGAACCTTTGCAGATTATACATTTTGTGCCTTTCCAAGCCACTGTTCTTCACAGTCAGGTAGATGCCCCTTGTCTTAAGCACCCCATGGCTCTGCATTTGCACAAGCCCTTCTTTTGTCAAGAATGCTTTCCCACTGCCTTCCAGGTGAGAGCTTGTCATCCTTCTGTGCCCATCTCAAATGCCCCCTCCATTCTAAAGCTTTTCCCTAAGGTACTTTTACTTATCTCTTATTTGGTCTTAAAAACATTTATAGCTTCTAAAGTTAATATAAACACATTGCATAAAAATATAGACATAAAAAGGTGAAAATAAATATGAGCCATAACTCCATGAAGAGATAAATACCACTAGCATTTTAATATATTTTTCCAATTTAACTGTATGCAAACCCATTTAAATAAATGAATTCGTTTGGAGGGCTTGTAACAAAACAATTTAGTTTATCTTGTCAAATCCCCAACATGTTATTGTATTATTTTAGCGTATTTACCCCATATTTAACCCTAACCCCTCCAAAACACAGGCAATAACAATAGGCACAAAAGCAGCTGGGGAATCTGATGTGCATATACTTTATATTCTGTTTTCCACTTCATATTCAATCATGTCTCTAAAAATTCTTAGAAAACGTGGTTTTAATATCTTAATAATAGCCCATCGCACAGGTGACTATAATTAATGTAATAGCTCCTCTCCTGCTCTCCTTCGAGGCTGTTTAGAAAAATATTTTGCTTTTATAAGCAAAGCATTCTTGTGCACATCTAATATTATTTCTGTGGGACAAATTCCTAGAAAAAGAATTCCTGGGTATGTACATTTTTCATACTCTTGAAATGTGCTGCCAAATGGGCCCCTTGGGAGATTGCATCATTTTGCACTTCTGCCAGCTAGCTCTGTGCGGTGGTGCCGATTTTCACGGTGCTCTTCCTGGAAGGGCAGCCCTCATCACGCTCTGTGTTAACGATTTATTCACTTGTCTCTCTCACTCACCGGACCACAAACTTCTAGGTGCCAGGAGCTGTATCTTACTCGTTATGATTCCTAGGGTCTCATGCAGAGCCTAACGTGCCACAGGGAAGGAAGTGCGAGTTAAAATTTGGAGAATGAATGATGCTTCTCCAGTTTTTATCTCTACTCTGTCATATTTTTCTATACATTGATTCCAGTTGTCCGTGATATTAAGTATGAAATGCTGCCACTTCTGCCACTTCCTTGAACAACCCTGTGATTTCAGGATGTTAAAGTTAGGACTGGCTTTGTTATATCCTGCAACAGGAGATTTCCTCTCCTACACAGCATTCTCTGTGTAGAGAATAAATATGATCATGAAAAGTGAGTTTATACCTATCCCACGTTCGGTTAGGAGTATTTAGCAGAAAAGTCCTATGAAACTAGACTTAAAAACTTCTTTGGAGAGAAAGGTATAGACCTTCTTGACAAGGCATGGGAGTTCCATGCTCCGGTGTGATGTCCCACGTAACTCAGACTTACACATGTCCACATCGGTTCCATATTTGATTTGTATCCTGTGGATTTATAAGATGGAACAATTTATCTTTGGTTAGGTGTCTGTCCTTAAATCTTAAAAGGATTCTCCTTAAGGCAGTATCAGAGAATTACTTATAAAATTAGAACATTTGTGGATCTGATCCTAAAAATCTCATTATAGTGGTGAATTGATAGATGAAATCTGTGTTCAGGTAACAATATCAGTTCCAAATTTGGGCATTTTAGGTATAGGTCCACAAAGTGCTCATTGAGTCAGAGAACACACCACATTAGTCTGAATTTGAATGAAAATAAAGCAGCCTATCTTTTATAAACTCTGCAGAATTAAATTTGTAAGTTATATTGGACAAGACCAAGATTGTGGCCAAGAATGAGTATTTAGGCAAGAAAAGACCTATGAAGTCAAGAATGTGGAGGGCTGGCCCTCTTGGTTCAGAGAGCACAGGCTCAGGACAGCTTGGATCGAGCTCTCGCTGGGTGTGGCCACAAGCAGCCCACCCTGGGTCCTGTGCCTCTGTTTCCTCACTGGAACTCAGGGATAAGAATAGTACCACTTCACAGATCTCATACAGATGAAACGAATTCACACATGTAGGGGGGCACTTTTAACAGTGCCTGGAACATCTTTTTTTAAATCAGATTTTCTACTGAAGCAGGATTGTGAACTTCAGGAAGATATATATATATATATATATATATATATATATATATATATATTTATTTATTTATTATTTTTTTTTTTTTTAAGCAATCTCTACACCCAGTATGGGGCTCAAACTCATGACCCTGAGATCAAGAGGTTGCATGCTTCACCAACTGAGCCAGCCAGGCCCCGCAGGAAGACTTTTTTTTTTAAGATTATTTATCTATCTATCTATCTATCTATCTATCTATCTATTATTTAAGAGAGAGATTGAGAGAGTGAGTGAGTAGGCGGGGGCAGAGGGAGAGAGAGAATCTCAAGTAGACTCCATGCTAAGAGTGGAGCTGGACGCGGGGTTCGATCCCAATACCCTGAGATCATGACCTGAGCTGAAATCAAGAGTTGGATGCTCAACTGACTGAACCACCCAGGAGTGTCCCCCAGGAAGATATTTTTAATAAACCTAACTTAATAACCAGCAGGAAACCATCCAGCAGAGGGATGGGAAAAATAAAATACATTTTACAATGCAGACTATATGAGGAAAGGTGCTCCGAATGAACATAATACATAAAATATTTGATCTTGTTTTCCTAAATTCTATTGCCTTTTCAAGTTGGATATTATATTTTAGAATACTTATTCTATTAGATTTTAGAAATAATATCATTAATTGATTAACGTGCAGTATATTTTGAAATAAAAGAAAATGTGAACTCTAAACACACCATTCCTATACCTTTTTTGTTATTACACAACATTCTTGCTTAAATATACTTTCCAAATAATATTATGCCCATCCTTTAAAAAATGGTGTTTATCCATTTCCCATCCCTATGTAACACAAACCGATGCCCACATGTTATAATTCAAATACATCACATTCTACGCTGATTTAGGCCACATGAAGGAAAGAAAATTCGCATGTTAAAATAATTGTGAATACATGTGTTTGAATTATTTTTAACTTGGGTTTGGAGTTCATAAATGTAGCAGAAATCACTGGCCATTTGTACAAGCTAATTATAATTTGTTTCATTAAAAAGCTTATATAGTTTACTCTTAGACAACAGTATTCTCATTGCCTGTCCACGAGTATCTCCAGCAGTAAGTGACTGATGGTATTTCCAGGGGGTTGACACCAAAGTCAGAAAAAGACCTCAGGAAGCCTAGAAATTAATTGCTTCATTTTGCCCAGATTTTAAAGGTGGTTTCCTATTTTAAGAGTCTCTGCCAGGAGAACCACTGAGCTACTAAATATGTTCCAACATTTCTAATAAAATTTCCACTGTAGCCAAGATTTTTCATAGAGGTAAGTTCACCGTAATAATGTAGGATCAGAGTCCAGTGCCTGATGTCAGCAAACAAGGAATTAATGGACGTATCAGATTACCCAAAGGGAGTATAAATTGTAGCAAAACTCTAGATTAATATCTGACAGTTATTTTAAAAAGAAAGCCATTTCTATTCTTGAAAGCAGGGAAAGTTAAAAAGATGAAACAGATTCTTTCCGTATTTAGGCCTGCTCCTAATTAAATGATACGGGGTAGTGTTGATAAAAGAGACCACAAGGATGGAGAATCGGCTCAAAAGCTTGAAAACTTCAAGCTCAGTATGCTGTCATGAAGATAATTTAACGTCTCCCTTTAATTTCAGCATTGCTTCTGCGAAATGAGAAAGAGAAAATCTAATTTTAACTAGTAGTGATCTTTTATTCCTACCTTACAATGTTTATCAATATGAAACTATAATTTAGAATAGTAAATGGAGATGACTGTGCTGCTATCCCATGTGTTGTAGCCAGAGCTAAGCTAAAATGCCTACTTTGGGAAATTGATTAATTTTTTAATGTGGTTTCATCTAAATTACACAAATGTCTACAATAGCATCCATGTTCTCACGTTATATGGCAAAGGCACATCTCCATAAACTTTTGCACAAAATTTTCGTGCAGACACATTATGTCATGTTATAAACAAGATGCTGCTCACTTACATTTCCAAACAATGAACACAGATGTATCCCAAAAGAAATGAAGAAGTTTAGCCATTGAAAACAGAAGGATGCACATAGGTATAAATTATGCCTTACATTACACAAGACACTCACTGTGCGTTCTATTAGATAATATGAGATACTGCAAAGATTCTGAAATAGTTAAAGTGTTATTATTACTCTGTGAGCAAATCTGTGTCAGTTCAGAAGCTGGGTTTTGATGTACAAGAGATTCACTGGGGGGAGATGCCTCTAAAGGCTAAGGGGGGAAGAAGTAGGACTAGGTGGGGAGAGCCTTCGAACCACAGTACAGGTCTGGCATCTCCGATGGGAGCAGGGAAGGAACATCAGGGTGCGGGAGCCTCAGACGGCAGTGCGGTTCAGAGAAAGGCTCCGAGCCTAAGTGTTGGGCTGGAATAGCTTACTCGGGTAGCCTGCCATCTCTAGACTACTGGCTTGGAGCCACTGGTGTGGGGAGGTAGGGGCTGGGCCTGGCGGAAGGGCACGTGGCCTGCTAGAAACACCACAGTGCATCAAAAAGTACAGCGACTAGAGGCTGCCAGGGAACGACCGTCCCCAAAGCTGGTTCTACTGAAGGGAGCTCAGAGCAGAGTGCTGGGGCCATCTTGTTGACCTCCATGGAAAAAGTAAAAATTCACGTTTACACACAAGCAGCACTTGGAAGTTTACCCACCTCTAACTGGCTTTTTATCTGTCTATAGATGTACCTCTTCACGTTGTGGTCTGATTTCTTCGTTTCAGCCCTCCCGTGTCTGAAGGCCGGCAGGAGGTTAAAGGCTTGCTCTCACTACCCCACAGAAAGGTCACCCGTTGCGTCTTTGGTGTTTGTGTCATGCTTTCCCAGTTCAAACCAAGGGGTCTCCGGGGTCTAGATTCAGCTATCCACCTGGCTTTCTTTGTATGATCACAGCCAGGTTACTTTACTTTTTACGCTGCACTTTTCTCCACTGTAAACTGGGAAGAAGAATATGAAGTATTGAAAGTAAGGATTTAATGACAGAACACATATGAACCTCTTAATATGATGCTTGGCTTAAGTTAAACGCCCGAAAACATTAGCAATTTTTATTGTGACTGCAATTTTTGAGTATCCTTCTGTTATCTATACATTTCATGGTCTTACCCAGAAATATCTGAGTTGCTATATATATTGCTTCCACTTGAGCGGACAAGCTTTGTTTTGAAAGCGCCAATTGTGTCCTTCAGGGTAATGTAAAATATAGAATAAATGATGTCAGAGATCTATAAGATACCAAATTGGGACCTTGTCTAGTGCTGTGGATTTTAAATGTGATGTTCTGCCTATTGGCAAGGAAAATCTGAGTTCCGCAATGAGTACTATGATTTCATATATCTGAGGAGCAAAAGTAAACGTCAACAGTGGTGAGGCTTACGGATAGAAGGAAGCACGCTGCTTATCTGGACAGAGGGGAGCACACCTGCAGTTCAGAGATGCTTCGTATACAAAGCAAGAAATGAGGGGCGCCTGGGAGGCTCAGTTGTTTGGGCATCTGCCTTTGGCTCAGGTCATGATGTCAGGGTCCTGGGATCCTGTTCGCAGTGGGCTCTTTGCTCAGCGGGGAGTCTGCTTCTCTCTCTCTCTCTCTTTCTCTCTCTGCCCCTCCCCCACAGCTTGTGCTCTCTCTCTCTGACAAATAAATAAATAAATAAAATCTTAAAAAAAAAAGAAGTGATACAACTCTTCTTACCTTCCTTGCTTTGTGAAAAATGCTCACCACAAAATTAACTGCCTAAGAGTACTCTTAATAGAAAAGTAAAATAGTTTGAGAAAGAGATTATAAAGAGTGGGATTGAATACAGCAGCTCCTCATGTGGACCCAGACCAAGTGGCTTGTGAAACTGTTTTATCACTTGCCCCTGCCAGTGACAGAAATGGCTCCTCATTTGGAAGTATAAATTTGTGGGTGTCAATTAAATTTCAGTTATGCTGCCCTTGTGTTTCGTCCAGGAAATTACATACTACAGTGGTAGTTGAATATTAGGACCTCAAAAACAAACCTGTTCTCAGGAAGCTTGCATTACAGTAGGGAGAAGAAGAAGAAGAAGAAGAAAAAACAAAGAATATAAGGTATAAAATAAGAAACTATATAAGGAAAGAACAGAATATATAGTATGTTGGGTGGTGATAAATCTCTGGAGAAAAATAAAGCTGAGAAGGAGGCCTTGGGTTTAAGATGACAAGATTTACCATAAACTGTGACTGTTTTTCCAGGCATACTCAAGCCATGGGTCCCAAGACCCAAGATGCTTGACTGAATATAGGGATGTGGTATGTGGCTGGGACAAAGATAATGCCTGATCCAGGCTCTATTGGTATGGTTCTAATATAGCAAGCTGACAGACGAAAAGAAATATATTGCTTCTTCCCAAATAGAAGTCCCTACTGTCCTGGTACTAAAACAGTAAATTTAAATGCATAGTATTTAAAATTAATACAGGAACAAAAATAGATAAGGTGAAGCAGGATAATTAAAATAATAAGGCATACGTATTATGTCTAAATTCCATAAGGTATCATAAATGTACAAGTCTTAAAACCCAAAGGGTTTTTGTTCTTGAAGGTATTTTGAAGGAATTTCCAAATTTTGCAAACCCTAGATTTAGACCATGACTGTTATTAGCTTGCATTGTTATTTTATATTCTCTTTTATTTCTCTGCGAGGTCCTCATCACACAAGAGTAAGAAATGACTTGGTACTGTTCTGGAAATAAAGACCACATGCTCAAAAGTTTTTAATTATACAACCTGAAATTAATATAATATTGGGTGTCAGCTGTACTTCAACAAAATACATAAATCAACAAAATAAGACCCTGTGGGAGAAGTGCCATGGCAGGGGTGGGGGGGAGTGGGGGTGGGGGGAGCGGTTCTTCTGCCTACTTTGTACTTCCCATTTGCAGGCCTCGTTTATACCCTTCATGCAGAAATGGTGTATTATGTTGAATAGAGCTGTCAAGAGTGTCTTCAAAAGAATTTTTTTCCCTGCAATTAGGTGTCTTTACCCATCTGGAATTAGCTGCTTCTCCCCAGCTAGGTGTCAGGGTTTCAGGATTTCCTGTAACACAAGGAAGTTTTAGCCAGGATTTTGTCATGTGGGCCAGCGGCTAGAGGTAAGGTGAAGGTATTTCTAATGAAGCAGGATGAAATTTGTCATCTGAAGTCTGGGGTCTTTCTCTCACCACAAATGTAAAAGAAAAATCAGGTACTTTTTATTTTTTTATTTTAATTTTTTAAAAATAAAGGTCCATTCATTTATTTTTGAGAAGGGGAAGAGGGGCAGAGCAAATCCTCAAGCAGACTCCCCGCTGAGCACAGAGGCCCACTCAGGCCTCTATCCCAGGACCCCGAGATCATGACCTGGGTCGAAAGCAAGAGTCAGACGCTTAACTGACTGAGCTGCTCAGGCATCCCCAAATCAAGCATTTTTATTTATTTTTTTAGTTGGATTGTGTTTAACTTTATTACTTTTTAAACTTTATTTAAATTCAATTAACTAACATATAGTGTATTATTAGATTAGTTTCAGAGGTAGAGTCCAGTGATTCATGAGTTGCATATAACATCCAGTGCTCATCACATCACGTGCGCTCCTTAATGCCCATCATCCAGTTCCCCTTTCCCTCCCCCACTCCCCTCCAGCAAACCTCAGTTTGTTTCCTATGATTAAGAGTCTCTTATGGTTTGTCTCCCTCTCTGATTTCGTCTTGTTTTATTTTTCCCTCCCTTCCCCTATGATCCTCTGCTTTGTTTCTTAAATTCCACATATAAGTGAAATCATAAGATAATTATCTTTCTCTGATTGACTTATTTCACTTAGCATAATACCGTCTGGTTCCTTCCACTTCATTGCAAATGGTAAGATTTCATTTTTTGGAGGCTGAGTAGTATTCCACTGTGTGTGTGTGTGTGTGTACACCACATCTTTATCCATTCATCTGTTGATGGACATCTGGGTTCTCTCCATAGTTTGGCTATTGTGGACATCGTTGCTATAAACATTGGGGTGCACGTGCCCCTTCGGATCACTATGTTTGTATCCTTTGGGTAAATACCTAGTAGTGCAGTTGCTGGGTCCTAGGGTAGCTCTATTTTTAACTTTTTGTGGAATCTCCATACTAATTAAGTACTTTTGAAAGAAATAACCGTTCAACCTCCAGTTATTTGGACCTACACTAGGGGAGTCTTGTTGACTATGTGGCTGAGATTCCAGTGACAGGGATTCTCCCCTCCCACTACCATACGGGCTTGCCAGGGGTGGGGCAGATTTCTAGTAGAAGGAAAGACTTTTGTCTAAGAATTTGGTTTTACTTAGCCAAACTGATGGTCTATAACATAGTCAGGAAATCAGATGATGCAGGACAGGAGTTTCTTGGAAGTGGGTAGAGGCTTAAAAAAGACTTGAGTCTTTTGAATGGGCTAAAGCTTATTAGAAGAGAATTTAATGGGGCTCAGAGAACAGAGAGTATTAATTTTCTTCTCCCTGTTTCCTCAAGTACCTGAATTTTTTTAATACGCGAGTTGAATCTTTTCTACTTCCCAATAATTCTGTAGAATTGTCATAATTAAAACTAAGTAAGAAATAAAACTTACCAAGAAAAAATCAGTATATTAGTTTCACTGCATTTTTCTACTTTTTCAGATTACAATACAATATGGCTGAAAATATATTGTCTTGAAAGTGTTTGTAAGAGTCTATTTAATCCTCTTAATTTTTTCTACACCCTGTGTACAGAAATCTTTCCCCAGAATGTAGTTTCTTGTTTTGTTTTTTTTAAATATTTCATTTATTTTCCAGTTTCTTCTTGTCCTTATGATCCTTATTTTGTCTTAAGCACTAGATTTTTAGAGGGATATTATAGGGATAAAATTGAATGAATTTGAATACTGTACATTTCAATTAAGAATTATAATTATACCCAAATGGAAAAAAATGTTCTTTAATAAGTACATCTTATTTCAGTTTTTTAGAGAGCATTTTTTTTTGGAGGGAGAGTTCTGAGGTTCTTCCTCCCTAACTCAATATTATTTTAAGACAGTTGATAGCTTTGTCTGCCAATTACGTGAAGCAAATCCTGATGGTGAGTCTTTTGACTTTCTCCATGGTGGTGAGTCTTTCTTCAGAAGGTTCTTGTTAAAAGTACTTTCCATATATCCCAAGGAAGTAATGTAAATGCATTAACCTAGAATGTTGAAATTAGTTCGCTGTCACCTGAAAGATGTCAGTGTTCAGAGTGATCATTTTCATTTAATGAATAACTAACACATACTGTATGTCAAGCACTGTTAATTAAATTAATACTCCAGACAACCCCATGAGGAAGATACGATTATCTCCATTGTACAGATGGAGAAATTGAGCCACAGAATGGTTACATGAGTTGTCCACAGTCACCTGGATGGTCAGTGGTGGCGCTGGGATTCAGACCTCCGCCATCTGGCTCCAGAGTGGTTCTGAACAGGAAGATGTGTCTGGTAAAAGGAAAGGTCTGGATGTTTCTCCAGGAGCTTGTAAGAAAGTGTAACAGCAAGCACTGGGGAAGGATGGAAAGGTCAAACAAACACAAAAGGGGTCAGGGAGGAAGTGGGTCCAACTATGCCTTGACTCCTCTGCTCTGTCTTGGGCATGGGCTTCCAACTCCCGTTTTTCAGTCATGACTGAAGCGTTGAAGCTCCAGAGTGTTAAGAAGACAGCTCTGCCTTTTATCAGCCTGAACGTGCCACCCTCAGTCAGAGCCAGCAAGACCTCTTTGTATTATGGGATGGATTTCCTACCAAACTCCATTCAAAAGTGCTGTGTAACCGGTGAAACCAGTGGTTGATTTCAACTCACCGTTGCATCTTAGAAAAGATGGTCCTTTCTCTTCTTCATTATTGCTTTGGGCAATTCTCTGTTTTTATATATTATTTATCCTTCCATTTATGGAAAGCATCCTTTCTTATTCGATATTCCTTTACATCAAGGAAAAAAATTCTATACCAACTCCCCCCAAAAAACTTAAGGTGATTTTCAAAAATACTTGGAATACAACACGATAAAATTTAATGAGGTCAGGAAGGGAAGTAGTGATAGAAAAAAAAATTAGCAGACTAGCAATAAGTTAACATCAATTCAGGTGTACTTAAAAGTGATGGGAAACAAATAGGCGACACAAAAAGGAAAATAAAAGGTAATATGAAGTGTTCTTTGGGTTAAAAAAGACTCAGGGAGAGTGTAGTGATCCCTGTGCTGCAGAAAGGACTTTCATAGTTCCTCATGCAGAGCCATCATGGGATGTGATGAGTAACACCTGTGATCCTAATAGTAAAATAAAAAATGAAATCCATCATGTTGCTTGTTAACACAGTCTTTACTGAGGTCTGTGGCATAATATCTAAGAAAACTCCAGCCAAAGCAGTTCTGCTGAGAGCCAACGTGATGTGGTCTTTGTGTGTAGTTCTTTATTATTTTGGCTTGATTCAAAGATAACATTCAATATGTAATTTTTTTTTTTTTTGTAAGTAGGCCCCAATGCAGGGCTTGAACTCACAACTGTGAGATTGAGACCTGACCTGAAATCAAGAGTCAGACGCTTAACCAACCAAACCACCTAGGAGCCCCCAAATTTAATATATTTAGAAGAGAAAGTGTAAGATTGTATTCTTTGACAAATGCTTTAAGTCTAGATATGATGTGCCAATCAAGGACAGACTTAGGTGGGTTATAGGTTCTGATCAAGTTTAGTTTTTAAATTAAATGTTTTTTTCCCCTTTACTGTAGAATGAAAGTATTATAATTTAGGAATTGTGTATAACTTCGTCTGAGAGGAGATATAAACTGATGCATTCTTTGTTAAATATACAAAGATGACTTGGTGTTTGAATCTCATGCCATCAGAGAGAAATAATTTAAAGGTGACAGAGTTTGCAACGGCTGATATTGTTTATTTGATTGGGTTTTTCAAGCAAATTACACTGTGGGAGGATTGGCTTCCTATATCCTGTCATAATTCCTTTACATCTATGTTCCTTTTGTTCTGTGTGTGTTTAATGCAGATTCTATATAAGAGAACCTTGGAGAATGTGCTTGTTTCTGTAAACACACACAAAATAATATAATTCCCTTGACAGAATGAGCTCTTTGGGTGGTATTTCTGGTTGATTTGCAGTGTGGCTCCATCCAGCACATGCAAACATACGCCATTTCCCCTGGAAGGTAATTAATACCATTTTCGCAAACCCGTCCATCCCGCACCCCTCCCCTCAACCCTTCGACCCCCCTGCTCCCCACTGCTGCCAGGACCCCCCATATCCCATCTCCTACTGTGTCCTCTGAGGACATCTTCGTGGGCTACACCCTGACTTCATTTTCTTCACCATCTTGCTTCCTTACAAGCTCTTTCTCCTTCACGTTCTCGATAATCTCCCATTTTCAAAAGTAAGTAAGTAAAGTCACAGGAAAACAACTTTCTATTGAGCCTGCCCTTCGGCTTCTCTATCTTCAGGTAATGCCACTTTGTTTCACAGATGAGTAGAAATTTTAATTTTTTAGATTATGTTTGATTTCATTATGAGTCAAATTTCAGTTTTCTGCATGAATTTAAATTTTTTTTAAGATTTTTATTTATTTGACAGAGAGAGACACAGCAAGAGAGGGAACACAAGCAGGGGGAGTGGGAGAGGGAGAAGCAGGCTTCTTACTGAGCAGGGAGCCCAATGTGGGACTCGATCCCAGGACCCTGGGATCATGACCTGAGCCGAAGGCAGACACTTAACAACTGAGCCACCCAGGCACCCCAGTTTTCTGCATGAATTTAAACAAGTAAATAATTGTGAATTTTATGTGAAACATACAATGCATGAATGCTAAATTTGCTTGAAGTGGCAAATGTGGGGACTTAGGGATATTTGCTAAATTTGAGAATGGAGGGGGGATTCATTTTATTTTCCTTCAAGCAGGTTTATGGGAGCAGAAGTGTTTACCGTCTGTTATAACACTGGGCAAATAACATACATTGGGTAATATCGGACTAGTCATATTAACAAGAAGCAGTTTTTGTGACCCAAAGTTGATCTGTTTGAGAAGTTGTGATTCTGAAAGTCCATA
Organism: Ursus arctos; assembly: GCF_023065955.2. NCBI lineage: Eukaryota > Metazoa > Chordata > Mammalia > Carnivora > Ursidae > Ursus > Ursus arctos. The sequence continues at coordinate 80,167,416 of NW_026623089.1, read as the reverse complement.
GTCTTCAAAAGAAAAAAGAATAACTTTTCTCTACTTATGTTCTTGTGCCAGATCATAAATGCTCTTGTTTGGTTTTGTTTTTATAATATAATGCATCCCAGGGATATAAAAAACAGTCAGCATTTCATTTTGTACATTCACACTTTTACAGCTGCTTGCAGGGTATGTGTAAAAATAACTTGACTACAAGTTCACTTTTCTGGCAGATTAAGAGAGCAAAATGGATGATTGATGTTAAACTACTCACAAATGCTCTAATAGAGATAATTTTTAAATATGTAAGTTAGTTTTAGATCAACTTTATGTACATATAGTGTGTTTGACACTAAAAATGATCTTGGGAGCTTTTGAATTTATATCTCAAGTTTAGTTGACAGCTATTTCTTGATAGTTCTATTTTGCTAGCATTGGGTTTTAAAATTCCACACTGTGAAAAAAACTTACTCTTTTGAGACATTTTATGGAATCAGTTCTAGACAGTCAGTGTTATGTTTCTTCTCCTTCAGGTTGACAAAATTAATTTTCTGATCACCAGTCAGCAAATATATGATGAGAGGAATAGAGAAAAATGTGAGTCATGATTCCTAGAAAAACCAGTTCACTTTTCTGCTGCTAAAATACATCACTACATTTTCTATTATTCCGGACTACATATAATGACTTCATTGGCTGAACAGCATAGATTACGACGTGGAGAATATCCACACCGGTCCTTTAGCGGCTATAGTGATGAGATGGCATCACATCAGCCCTGGCACAGAGTCTGGTCTATATAGAGGACGGCAAGTCATTAGTAAGCGGATAAACAGACAGATAAGCTACAGCAGATTGTATGTGCGTTGCAATTTTGCGAGACATTATTTTCAAACCAAAGTCAGAACTTGTTTCCACATATGGTCTAATTTTCATCACTTCTACTGGTGAGTTCTGAAAAGGCGTGCCCCGAAAGTCTCCCGTGACAATGTCCATTTGGATCCTCCTGACTCCTCCTTGCCTGTTCCTTTGCTCTCTTTCCCGGCACTGTACTTCCTGGCTCCACGTTTCCATATTAGCTCCGGAGCTGAGCTTTCTGAATCTGTCAGTGCCACATTCATCTGTCTTAACTGCTTCTCAGCAAATGTAAGTTTAGCTGTTACCTACCTGCTCTTACAGTTAGAATCTCAAGACCCGTGAATCTGACTTCCCCACTTCTCATTGGCCTGCCTTCTCTCTCTCCGTCCGGCTTATCTTCCTCCCGTGCTAGACTTTACTTCCCATCGCTGTGAACTCATCCCTGTGTCCCTTTCTGCAGGAGCCTTTCTCCCCTTGTCTGGAATGCGCTCTTTTTTCATTACCAAAAACTGTGTGATACTTTATTCTGCCGTACTGTAAGCATTCTTGCGGTTTGCATTTGTTTCTGGCTGCAATGGATTAAAGATGATCGTGAATTATTTCACATTCTTCCCACTGAGGTGTGATGTCTGTGTGCTCTGCCCTTGAACATGGGCTAGTTCTGTTATGTTCTGACCAACACAGTATTGTCAGCAGGGACACTCTGCTGGCTTCCAGTCTGGAGCGTTGAGAGATGGGCAACTTTACTTCTCTTCTCCTGGAGCACTCACTCTCCACTCCACAAGCCTTCATATAGAAAGTCTGACGACCCTGAGGTGGCCCTGTTTCCTTTTTCCTTAAGAAAGGACTGTAATGGGTTCCTGACTCTAATATATATATATAATATATATTTTATTATTGCATTTTTAAACGTTTTATTATTAATATATAATGTATCATTTGTTTCAGGGGTACAGGTCTGTGATTCATCAGTCTTATACAATACACAGGGCTCCAACTTATATTTTTATTTGAGACATTCTCACTGGAAACAGTGGTCTCCAGATAAAAGACAATTTATTGGGGTGTCGGAAGTAAATATCATCTTTTACATTTTGTTGCGTATTTTAAAATTTCCATTTGGTACATCATTTCTATTTTAGCAATATATAATGTGTAATACATGGTTGTGATTTATGTGTAAATACACACCTATTTGAGGCATATGTATATTTTTAATGAAAAAAATTGCACTGTTAAAGAGTTCAAAGTCTAGGAGTCTATAAAAATGAAAATCGTCCTGGACCTTTGTGTGTATGTGCATACCTGTGTTTCCTAAAAGAAGAGCAGTACTGAACTTCTGAAGCATTGTTCAGGGCCCTGAAATGAAGAATGCACGAATAAAAGGGAGTGAGCCAAAGCCTCCCCTCACAGAATTCCAGAGCTAAGCCTCTATGTTGATTTATCCCCTACCCCAATCAAATTCCGTTTCTTTAGGTGCCTATACACTTTTCTCCACAAATGTTTCATAATAATATCAAGGCGTGTACATGGAGACTTGGTGTTTTCTAAGTTTTCTTTATTTATCCAGTGACCATTCAACCCTGAACACGCACGAGAAGCCAGTGCGTCTCTGTGCTCGTGCCGCCGTTGCAGAAACGGGGAACATGTGGCTGTTGCTCAGTTCACAGTCCGTTAGTGCACGCGGTGTTCTGGACTCTGCAGATGGGTGAGGGAACAAAGAGCACCTCTGAGCTCATGGGACGGCATCTGGAAAGCAAGCATCTGGAGGTGAGCACAGACAAAGCAGTTTCTGAAACGGCCAAGCAGGGGGTTGAGCAGGGTACAGATGTGCCATTGACCGTGCTTGGCTCCTGAGTTTCCTTCTGGGGCGTACTTGCCTGTGTTTGCCATTAGTATGAGGCATCGCGCTCATCTCCTCTTCCACGGCCAGGTTAGGAGACTTGTAAGGTGAAGGATCGCTTTTGATCCAGGTATGAGCCGGGAACTTAGATTCAGGTAATGCTTAGCTGTGTTGTTTCTTTCCAAACCTTCCAGTGTGGCTGCTGGAGTGTGTTTCTGAGAATCAGAAGCCTTCCCTACCAGTTTCAGTTTCGTATTATGTAACATTACTTGAAATTATAAATTACAACTCAACTCGAATTATTTGGGTTCATATAAATCTCCTAATATGGGCAGGATGATGGTACAGCCTGTAACAGACACGTGAAGAAACTGGATGCAAGCAGTTTCTATCAGCTTCTCATGGTCACGTCTCTGAATAGGTGCAGAATTGAGGCTCGTGTGATGGCTGGGTCTTTTCCTGGGCCTCTTCTCGTCCCTCTCAAAGGTATTTAGAATTCTGGAGACAGAGTAATGCAGTTTTTAAGGTTAATAAAGAAGTGTTTCATTGTTGCTCTCTTTAAAGAGGTGATTAAGTATACTGGATTTTTTCTTCTGGTCATTTAGTATTTTTTTTTCTTCCATGTGGCACACTTAGCAATTAAGGAAGTGAACCTGTCACTTGAAACACCACATCCCTCAGGACTTCTATCGCATGCCTTGAAAATGAAGCCTTGTTAAAAAAAGTTCTCAGTGATGAACAGGTTCCAGTGATGGGTGAATGAGTTTAAATGCCTTTAGATCTTGAGCGAGTGCGCGCGGACATGAAGGAAAACGCATTTGGGGTACATGATTGCTGTTGCATTGGACACGTCATAAGCTTTACCTGTTGAGTATGCTAACATTGAATAGCACGTGACACTTTCGCTGAGATAGTTTATTGCTTGGGTTAAAGGAAATTATGATTAATGCCATGCTCTTCTCTTGCTGAAGGGGTTGGATCACTTTTATTTTCTGTATTTCCCAGAGTGCCATTCTTAAAATAGAACTTGTCATTTTCTCCACCCATGTTTCCTACCCCCTCCCAACTTTATTCCAAGAAGAAAAGATGACAAAATGTGATCATTTGTCTCCTCGGAGTCTGAGGGTGTTAAAGAGTTCTGGGTGGTAAAACAGATGGAATTATGCTAAAAAGCACATGGCCCCTTATAATTTTTTCTTTAAAAAGCTCCAAAACTTCAGCTTAGTAATGGAATAGACTTTGCTATTCTTGAGTAACACATAAAGAAATCTTTGCTTCTCCCTATTCTGACTCACTGCTCTTTTGCCAGAGTGCAAAACGTCCATTTTGGATCAGTCATTGAGAAATGCTGATTTAATGGACTTGTAAAAAATGTGACCATGGTGGGTAACTCTAATGATAAGGGAAATTAAGTAAATCAAGTTATAAGATTGTTACTAAGTTTTCTTCTGACTTTTGATGACACATAAATATAAGTCTTTAGCTGCTTTTGGCACTGCAGTATGTTTCTACCATTACGTCAATGTTAAATATATTTTTTTTCTATAAATAGTGAGTCAGTATGTACTAATTTTAAAGTATAGTTTTTCTTCTTTGGAAAATTAAATTCATTGAAGTTAATGTCTGGCATAATGTTTTTGGCAAAATGAGAGTGATAGCTGCCAATTCCATATGACTGAAATTTGCTTTTTTAGGAGGGATTTTTGTTAGCTCCCACAAATAGCACTAAGATCTTTATGTCAGAATCTTTAAATTCTTTTCTTCCTATAGGTGGTACACTCAGGTATTTGAAACAATGCCATTGTGCTATTTAGCATCTGACATACTGAAATTAAAAACAGGGGAACTGGGCATCATTCCTATGACTTTATCTTAGAATGTAGTGCCATAATATCCTTTAAATGATTAATGTGTAGTGACTATATATTCTTATGTACAAAATACATCGAAATAGGTCTTCAGACACAGATTGCAAACAGTGAAACTCAAACATCTAGTGTGTTAAGATTAAGAAAGATACGGCCAGGGGCGCCTGGGTGGCACAGCGTTTAAGCATCTGCCTTCCGCTCAGGGCGTGATCCCGGCATTATGGGATCGAGCCCCACATCAGGCTCCTCCACTATGAGCCTGCTTCTTCCTCTCCCACTCCCCCTGCTTGTGTTCCTTCTCTCGCTGGCTGTCTCTATCTCTGTGGAATAAATAAATAAAATCTTTAAAAAAAAAAAAGAAAGATACAGCCAGTATATTCATTAACAGACCATAATTAGTAAATAATAGCACCTTCGTAACATATTCCCACAGAAGGAAAAATTGTTCTGGGGTTATAAAAGCTCAGATTAGAAACGGAAGACCAGAGGTGGGTAATTTCTGTGAAAGGCAAGCATAATGAAAATATAAATTAGACTCCAGTTTAAAGGCCTGGGTACAAGTCTGTGCCTCTCATCTGTCTTACAGGGAGATCTGGGTAATTTATTCAGCGTGGGTCTTAGGGTCTCCTCCCTTCAAAGGAGCCCATTTTGCAGGATTTGTTGTGGAGTGTTGGAGGGATACAGCGTTTGTTAAAGTACTTTGCACTTTCTACCTATGCCTCTGCCCCCCTTCCTCCCATACCTTGGACATGCAGTTTATTCTGCCAATTTATTTCACTTGTCTCTCTTCCTGTTACACTGCAAGCTCTTCAAGGTCTCTGTCTGAATCATCTTGGTGGGTGTCTGTAGTTGCTGACACATTGAACGTTCTTAGTAAAGGTATGATTGAAGGGATGAACATTATTTGCATGATCATTACTACCATGTGAAAATCTTCAGCCCAGGCCTTAAGTAAATGGCTTTCGAGCACTCTCGGATTCCTTCAATGGCCTCCACCTGTTCCCGGGACTGTGTACACCCCTCCCTTGTCAAGCTCCCTCGGGAGGCTGGAGTCTGAGGTGATAGCCCGGGGCCATGCACCACACCCACTGAGCTTTACCTTTGCGGTTCAACCTGGAGGGGATTGAGTACTGTTGTCCACATTCTAACCCCTGGTACCTGTGATTGTGACCTTACCTGGAAACAGCGTCTTTGTGGAGGTAATTTATTTAGTTAAGGATCTTGAGATGAGATCATCTCCCTACATTCATGACTGCTGTTCTTACAGGAACACTTCCTTCCTCCCTTCCTTCTTTTCTTCATCATCACCACTGCAGAATTGCACCTCACAAAAAAAGTGTCAGTATTTTAATACTTGCTTTAGGCTCTGCTTCATAAAGGACTTAGCTAAGAGAGTGTGTATTAAGTTGAAGAATTACAAGAAGGCTTCAGTTTTTACTGAATTCACTTCCTGAAAAACTCTTGCTGAACTAGAATAGTCTTGAGCAGAAACAATCTTAAGGAGTCAAATTTCTGGCCTAGAATCAAATATATCATTTATATAAACAATAAGATTTCCTATAATTAGATATAAAGGCTATATGTTTTTTAATCCTTTAAATAGTCCTAAGAAGTGGGCATAAATTCACTACATTGATTATATGAGATAAGTCAATGAGTCATTAATTATACTTTAAAGAATTTGAAAACAACTTACACGTTTACGACACTAAATTTTTGTTAATATTTCATTGTTGCTAGACTTCCTTATTCTATCAGAGTGGTGTCAGGAGCTCAGCTGAGGGAGAGAGAAAGCTGGGCTGCCAAGTGTTAGAGCTGGTGGGATAATTAAAGCAACAAGCCAAGAACAAAAGAGTTAAAACTTTAATCACTTATAAGCTGAGATGGTATAAGCAGCAGTCTAAAATTGGAGAAAGTGTTGAACTCTCCCATTCCATTTACCCCCATGAAATGGTGCACTGGTTGACGGTCAAGTGGGTCAGCCCAGAAGTCTCACAGTAGAGAGAGCCCTGATCAAAAGGCTCCCACAGATTTATCAACCCTGGCAGGACGGGGTGGGGGTGGGGGCAGGGGAGGTAGAAACTCCTAATGGAAAAGTACTGGGTACTGCGTCAGGGTGGGGAAAGGTGTCTTCATGGGTTTCCCCTTCTCCTCCCATAAGCAGGTCTTGTGCAGAGGCACCTGAAGAAAACCTCTGCCCAGGACCTAAGATAAAGAGATTTCGGAACAAAAGCACCAGAGCTAGTTATGCAAACGTGTTAGGGCATTACCAGCAAGGGGTTGGGGAGGGGGAGGGTCCTGAGTTTTGACTGTAACTCCGCTCTCTCTGTGCACACTGTCTGTGCACAAGTTTGGTGTGGAGAGGGCAGCTTCCCCTCGTGACACTTGCCAGGAAAAGCCTTTGTAATTGCCTGTGGTCAGTTCTGAAGAAATCACACATAGGTTTTAACCAAAAGCCCAATTCCTCAAGTGATTTTGTTTTACTGTTTCAAGTAGGAGGGTCACCCCCATAAGGCGGGAAGGATAACCAAATATTTCTCAAATAGCTTCTTGGAATTCCATGCATTTTTTATTCTATGTCCAACATCACTTCACAGACAAGAGGAACACAAGTGATTGTAAACTTATGAACCTCAGGCACAAACATAGCTTATTATACATCTCTACTGTTCTTTTTTTTTATTTTAAAGATTTTACTTATTTATTTGAGAGAAAGAGCACAAGCAGGAAGGAGGGGCCGAGGGAGAGGGAGAAGCAGACTCCCTGAGCTTGATCCCATGATCCCAAGATATGACCTGAGCTGAAGGCAGACACCCAACCAACTGAGCACCCAAGTGCCTGTCTACTGTTCTCCTAATGACCCATTCCTGGCCCATCTTCTTGCAGACAACCGCGAATATCCTTTTCTTGTCTTCAAGTGTGGGTACTGAAAACTTTTCTTATCATTCATCTTATTTTGGTTCTATAACAATTTTATTTTTTTATGGATTTGGTGCTTGTGCTAACCTAATATTGTACATTCTGTGATTTTTCTTCCTGCTTCCTATAGCCTACCTCTATAGGAAACCCTCACTGCTAGAAACTCCTGAAAAGAATGAACAGACAGATAGGCCATATTCATTGATAGTAGGCAAAATGCAGTATCAAAAATAAGTCAGTTGTCTTCAAATGTGGGAGATTGAAATACCAAGATGAGACAGATTTATTTTAAAAATAAGAGCAGGTAAAAGTTTGCTTTTACAGATAGCAAATTAGGAGCCCATACTAATTAAAATATTATGGTATCAGTGCAGTTATAAACAGTAAACCAAGGAAATAACAAAGATCAGAAATAGCCTCATATATGAAAGAAATCTCGATGTATGATAAATTGGCATTAAAAAGAACAGATAATTTTTCAAAAATTGGTGCTGGAATAAATGGATATATGTAAGGACAAAAAATAAACCAACTTAAAAGTAAATCCCAGGTCCATCCAACACTAATTTTAAAATGTGAAAATAATAGAGAAGGATCTTTTCATGAATGAAGGAAAATGCATGCATTCTTAAATCAAATGCAAAAAACATGTAAGCAAAAAGACTGAAAACTTTAATTGAATTTAAGCATGAGCAAAATTTTTAAAAAGATATGCGAAAGAGTGAAAAACAAGTCACAGATTGGGGAAATGTATCTGCAACACATATTATCATCCATGGATGGACATTTAGACTATAGTATACAGAAATTTCTTATATACAGCAAGACAATGGTAACTCAATAAAAATTAGAGAAAACATAAGAATAGGCAGTTCACATGAGACATGGTCCAAATGGCTGCACAAGTGTGAAGCAAACAGAGCCCCCATCAAATGTTGGTGGGTGAAGGGCTCCTGAGTGACTCAGTCGGTTGAGCCTTTGACTCTTGATTTCAGCTTAGATCGTGTTCTCAGGGTCATAAACCCTAAGCTGAAGTCAAGAGTCAGAGGCTCAACCAACTGAGTCACTCAGGAGCCCTACCTTGGGCTCCATGCTGGGCATGGATCCTGCTTAAGATTCTCTCTTTCCCTCACTGTCCTACCCCCCCCAAAAAGAAAGAAAGAAAGAAAGAAAGAAAGAAAGAAAGAAAGAAAGAAAGAAAGAAAGGGAAACAAGAAAAGTTGGTGGGTGAATAATTTGTATAATTAATTTAGACTATAATTTGACAACACATAGTAAAGCAATTTTATTCCCAGATGTTGATATTTTTATGACAACATTGTTTGTAATAATGAAACAATGAAAACAATCTAAATAATACTCAAAAACAAAACAGATAAACTGTGGTATACTATATGGTGGAATAACATAAATAACATAAAGGAATGGACTTGTGCCCTGAAATCAACATGGGTAAACATACCCTCTAAATACATCAAGTGAAAGCAAGTCAAATAAATAAAGAGGAATCTTCAGAGGTGTGCATACAGTATTATACCATTTCTATATTGTTAAAACACAGGTACTATTCATGTATACATGTTTGTGGTAAGACCGCGTTCAGGGTAGTGGTTACTGACAAAAGCAACAGAGAAAAAATGGTATCAGGGAGGGCTTCAATAGAATCATTATTTTTACTTATGTATTTGTTTTGGAGTACCAAAGTGCCAGACAGATAGATGCAGTTAAGAGGGTGTTTCGTGAAAAACAACAAAACGATTAGGAAAATGGGATGATTTAACTGCTAAGTTGACAAAATTTTGTACAGTGTGGTTAAGAAGTAATTAAGTTAGAACAAACCCATCCATATTGTATCTGTGAAGGATATACACAAGTAAGAATGTGACCTGAAGAAAATAAGAGCTATGTTAGTACAAAAATAATTTTAAACATTGCTAGTTCTATTCATATCAATAGTCATAAGGCATGTATACATTGCGAAATGATCACCACAAACAAGCTAATGACCATATTCATCCCCTCACTTGCTACCATATCTGTCCTTCTTTCCTTCTCTCTTTTTGTTGTTGTTGTGAGAGCACTTAACTCTATTAGCAAATTTGAAGTTTATATGTGGCATCTAAAAGAGTCGAACCCACAGAAGTAGAGAGTAGTGTTACGTTCCTGGAGCCTGGGGGTGGGAGAAATGGGAGATGTTGGTCAAGGGAGTTATGCAGATTAAAGTCACTTTTTAAAAGTATACTGATTATATTTTCAATTAATATGCTCAATATGGGTTTTTTCAACCTCCAGATATCTTTTCGGGAGGAATACCTCTAAACTTAAGGTAATGGGTCCCATCGTTATGCTGAGAAAATATAATATACATAGGACCAACCAATCAAAAAGTCTGGAAACACAGGGAAAACAGGAAAATTTTCAAGGGAGTGGGGGATATAAAGGGATACTCAGAAGACAAGATGAGGGATTTAGGTATTGGAAGAAGAATGGAAGATGAGTAGGAGGTAGACCTGTAGACCGTCCAGTGGAGGGTAATGTAAGCTTCAGAACAGTATGTGCACAGGTGCTGGGGTGAAGTACCATGGCAAAGTCACAGAAGCCCCCACCTAATGCTGTAGAACTTAAGGTCTGGTTAAAACAAGGAGAATAAGAGATTATGTTAGTCTCCTTTGGTTAAAATCCTGGACTCAACCACCGACTGCCTGTATAAATTGAGCAAGTTAATCTTTCTGTGACTCTGTTTCCAACTCTAAAATTGAGGGTCATAAAGTCATGAACATTGGAATAATAGCAGTGAGGTATGTGTTTGGGCGATTGCCACATAAAGTTGATTTAGAAAATCGTGAGAGACTGCTGTTACTATCCTAACAATGAGAACAATCTAGATATGCTATAAAATCATAGTTTTTAAATCCACTCAAGACCTGAGGAAGCAAAGAAACTTAAATGAACTGAAAATACAAAAAAGGATAAAGAGAGACAGCTCCCCACCCCAGCTGCTCTCAATCTTACAGAAGCAGCATGAGAAACAAGAGTTTGCCATTGTAGGGGTAAGAAGGAACAAGCTCAATTTTAATAAACTTTTAACATCTGCATGAGAGCTCATGTGGTAGTTGAGAATCCTGAGGAACTCCAGCTACAGAACAGAGTCTGTATCCACCACCCCTCATCTCTTTCCTGTGGGCCTTCACTGATTATATAGTGCCTTTGCAAGCACAAAACTGAGGGCATGGCCGGAAATCTTAGGGAAATCTGAGAAAATTGAGGCGGGAAAAAAAACCTTTATAAAATTGTAGAACTTCATTGAGTGCAAAGCAGTGGAGGAGCAGGAAAGCTGAGAGAATCCTCTTGGAAGCACTCCAGACTTTACCATGTGCAAGGGGTGACCGTTCAAGACTTTGAAATGAGTAGGACATTCCCCTGAGGTTCTGTGGGACTTTATTACATGCACAGTAGATACTATGTGAAGCTGGGGCAGGACAGAAAGAGAGTTCCCAATGCACAGTAAACCAGGAATAGGAGAGAAGGTGAATGACCCAGTGAAACAAAGAGCTGGCAGGGAGTTTAATAAGGCAGAGAAAGATCTTGCACAGTGTGGAAACCAGGTGGCTGGTCTGTAAGCAAAACTGAATATCTAGCCTGTTTTCGGGTATTAAGTTCTCAAGTCCTGTTTAAAGGGAAGTCCTGATTCTTCCCTCAGTGGTTAACTGAATGAAGATATAAAAAGCCCAAACGGAGGTCAAATTCAGATAACACTGACTCATCCCCACACTAGCAGCCTGACGGTAGAAGAATATGTTACTACCTCTGGAAGAATATGTTACTGGAAGAATATATTACTACCTTCAGTCTTGATTGTTCTTTGCATACAATATTCAGCATAAAATAAGCAATGACAAAATGTTGAAGAAGCAAGAGAAGCTCACTAATAGTCTAAAGAAGAACAGTGAATAGATATAGACCTAGAAACGCTACAAATGCTAGCATGAATAGATAAAGAATTAAAAATGTCTATAATGGATATTCCAAAAGATGTAGTAAAAAAGGTAGACAGTGGGAATCAATATGTGGAATTTTAGCAGAGCAAACAGAGACTATTAAAAAAAATGGAAATGCTGAACTTAAAAAATATAAGATTTGAAGACTTAATTCCATGGATTTTAACCATAGAGCCTCAGTAAACTCTTTAATAAGCAGAAGAAAGAATCAGAGAATTTTAAGATAGATAAATAGAAATTATGTAAACTAAAACATAAAGAGGAAATAAAAAGTGAAACAAGGTAATAAAATACCTGAGAAATAGGGGACAATAACAATCTTAAATTAGTAGCTGGAATCCCTTTAGAAGAGGAGAAACTGTGGCAGAAGAAATATTTGAATAAATAATGGCCTTTTTTTTTCAAAATTAAAGAAAGACTGCCATCTATAAATCCAATAAGCTGAGTAAATCTAAATGGGGTGGATAAAAGGAAAACCATACTTATATGGATTGTATTCAAACTGATGTAACCAAACATATGAAAGAAACCTTGAAACCTGCCAGAATAGGAAATTTATAGGCAAACACAGGTAAGAAAAACAACTAACTCTTCATAAGATACAATGGAGGTTGGGGAGATGATGGAACATTTTCAAAACACTGAAAAGATCTCTGTCAACTTAGGATTCTACATCAAGGAGAAAATATCCTTACAACATAAGGACTAAATAAAACATTCCAGGCAGACAAATGCTAAGATAATTTGATGACAGCCAACTTGCACTAATTGAAATACTAAAAGGAGTGATTTAGGCTGAATGTTTATGTTTAGGTTATGATACCAGATGAAAGTTGAGATTTATACAAAAAAATAAAGAACAACAAAAAGGCTAAGTATGTAGATAAAACAAAGGACTGTTTTTGTTTACGTACACATATGCATATGTATTTATTTATCTTTAGAACGTATTAACTGTTCAGAGCTTATGTATAGCAATACACCATGAGATTTAAGCATGTGAGCAGCATCTTATAGTACTTTATACAATTTTTAAAAAGCTGTAATTTATTGAATACATCCTGGGTGCCAGGTACTGTACTTTACACACTTAAACTCAGGTTTATAGCCCTTCTTTTATAGACTGGGAGATGTAGGCTCAGATGACTGAAGTAACTTGCCTGACACTCACAGCCACTCGGTTGCCAGGTGAGAATTGAGCCCTTGCTCTCATACACTCCAAAATGCATGAACAAGGTTTTAACATTGTTCGTATGACTAGAACACAGAAAATAACTCAATTCTCCTAATAAGAAACTGATACTAAATAATGATGTTTCCATTCAATGGAGTATTATACTGCTGTTAGAATGGGTAGTAGATCTAAATGTGCTGATCTAGAACGATATCCATGACATAATTTGAAGTAGAAAAAGTCAGGTTGAATATAGTGAGAATAGTACATTTTCATATGTATGTCTAGATGTGCATGCATATTTTTGTGCTTTTTTTTTTTTTAATTTTTTAATTTATTTATTTATTTGACAGAGAGAGAGACAGCCAGTGAGAGAGGGAACACAGGCAGTGGAAGTGGGAGAGGAAGAAGCAGGCTTCCAGCAGAGGAGCCTGATGTGGGGCTCGACCCCAGAACGCCAGGATCACACCCTGAGCCCAAGGCAGACGCTTAACCACCCAGGTGCCCCATATTTTTGTGCTTTAATGCACAAACACACATCTTTACATACACACAGAGAGAGACAGACTAGCTCTTAATGATATACAAGAACTGCTAAGAGGTTTTGAATCTTAGAAAGACTTTAGAACGTGAGGGTGAGGGGGTGCCTGGGGGGCTCAGTTGGTTAAGCAGCTGCCTTCAGCTCAGGTCATGATCCCAGGGTCCTGGGATCAAGCCCCACACTGGGCTTCCCGCTCAGCGGGGAGTCTGCTTCAGGATTCTCTCTCTCTCTCTCCCTCTGCCCCTCCCCCTGCTTGCTTACTCTCTCTCGCTCATATAAATAAATCTTTAAAAAAATTTTTTTGCTACATACTTGGATAATTTTTTTTTCCAATTTTGAAAAATCTAGTTTTTAAATAAATCAGAGTTTTTGTTCATTTCATTGCACTAAATTGGTGGAAGACTCACAACATGAGCTTCTTAGGTCCAGACGCCATTTTTTAAACTATAGTTTTCCTTTTTACCCAGTATAATGCCATGGCATATAGGCCTTAATATTTGTTGAACTTTCAGTTAGAAGGATGTTGGTAATATTGGAGTAAAATTGTTTGAAATATTGGTATGAGACAAACACAGAAAAAAATAGAACTGCTTCAAATAACACATAATGTAGGAGTTACTATTTGAACAGATACTGGATGGGCAGTATTTTGGGGTTTGAGGTATGAGATCTATCACATATATCACCTTAGGCAAGAATGATACACACATAGTTGGGGGGGTCGAAAGTGCAGATATACGTTGGTGAACTGCGGTGTTTTTTGGGAAATAATGAGCAGCGGGAGGTAGGTTGGTGCCATATTGTGGGGCGAAGGGTGGGGATGGGGGAGTCATCAGTGGGTTCTGAAGCTCAGACATAACAGTGCTTTAGGAAGATTCATCTGGCAAGGAGATCCTTCTTTCAAGCAAATTTTGAAGGCAGCCCTCTTTGCCATTTTAAGGACTCTCTCTTTTTTTTTTTTCTTTTTTTTTCATCTTCTCTTCTCCTTTCTGTCCCAGCCGTGTCTCTACTGCATGGCCCCTTTCCTTCCTCTCCCTTTCTGGCCCTTCTGCGCCAGCCTGGGCTCGGCGGTAACAGCCCGGTGACACCCTCCTGCTCTTCAGAGCTGCTCTGCTGACTCACAGAGCAAGCATTCCCTCACGTCGCTGCTGGTTATAGCCTTTCTCTTCTTTTGCATGTCTGTTTTTTCTTAACCTCCGTCCACATGGATATGCAACTGTGGTAGGAAACTTTGGCCCTTTCAGGGAGAAAAACAACCACAGGGAGAAAAACAAGCCTAAAAGGACCGCTTGCGTGTTTCTGTTCCACAAAATAACTGGTCTGAGCTTGGAAAGGCACATACCCTACTTGAATCACAGTTTCTCTTATCTGTAAAACAGGATCACCCTTTTGCCTAGGAAGGGTGGTTCCCCTTTTGTCCCTCACCCTCAATTCACCTAGCTAACCGCTACTCATCCTTCACGTATCAGAATAGATGTCCCTTTCTGCAGGGAGCCTCCTCGGACAGCCCATACCCCAGTTGCTCCGATGTAACCTTGAGCTGCACAACTTTGTTATGACCCTGAGGTGCGGTTGCCTGTTTATATTATCCCCTGAGCCATAAATTTCGTTCTGCTCTGTATCATATTTGTCATATTCCTCTTTTATGGCCAGTACCTAGCTTAGTAGCTGGAACTTAGTAGACTCTCAATAAATATTTGTCAAGTGAATGAATGAATAGCACAATATAAAATATAGGGAGGTATTTCATTATTGTTTTCATGACACTGAATTCCTCAGAACTTCTTTCCTATCCTCAATATTTTTTGTATTCACGTGATTCTTAAGCATTGCTTCCCCTCCCCACCTCGAAAGATACTCCATTGTATCTGTGCTGATTTCACAGGCATGTTCCTAAAAGGCACTATTTGGATCAAATGGATCTTTTAGGGTTACTCTTTTGGTTTATGGCCCTCTCTAAGTAAATTGGAAAAGGGTAAGGGGAGTATTTTGAAGATGCTAGTGTTAACATAGCAATAATTAACAGCCTTGTTGAAGTGTTTGAAAAACCTACAACAGCTGTTACATGTCTGTTCTACAGTTTCTGAATTCTCATTATTCTCACCTTCATTATGCAGGAAGGTAGTCAAGCTTTACTGACTAAGGAGGCTCAGGAATGTTGCCCCAGTAGAAAAACGCACCTCCCCAGAAGCAGTTGAGAAGCTCTCATTGTCATAAGCTCCCATTGTAATTCGAAACGGTTTCTTCCAAGGCTTCTGTAAAATTAACTAATCATACGCTGCTGGGGTTCCCAGTGTCAGTTCTCCATTTCCTGCATGCCGCCCTGACCAAGGCTGGTCACCACTGGACTGAGTCTTGTAATCTGAGCTGGTCAGCCTCCCAAGAGTGGATGGGGGTTTCCACAGGAACTCTTTGCTTTGCAGGAGCAAATGGGAGTTGGTTTGCCCTTCTTTTGCAAACCTTCTTTAACTGTGAAATTGTTTTTGACAAGATGCTTTGTCACATGCTTGACATCTTTTTTCTTTTTTTAATGAGGGAGTGACTGGAAGATAATTTAATCTGAAATGCTGCCACCTACGTAGCAAGAGATTAATTGGATACTGTCTGAAAAATGATGGGAGCACCTCAGAGACAGAGTCTAGAAACAGAGGGTGGTCTTTGACTCAAAGTAGAGGCAAATCATGCCCCTCCTTTGGCTATTCAAGTAGGCAGTGGGTAAGCCGTCATCCTTACTTTTTGTCCACCCTTACACTGGCTAGAAAGCTGGTTTGGTATCACAGCAAGTGTAGATTTTACACAACTAGGATAGAGTCTACTTCAAATACAGCTATTAATTTAATTCTCTTTCTCTTGGATGCTCATTTTGTGCAGGAAGGGAAACCATTTCACTGCAGTGGACTTTGTTGAATAACAGAATGTCGTTAACGAAATACATGTGTAGGCATTTTAGCTCTGAAGCAGTCCTTCAAGATCTCCAAAGGATCTTCATTGTGAGTCGTTTCTAAGAAATAATTCCAACATGTGGAACACGGTGATTAGAATGGAAGAGACCAGACATGGGAATAGGGGACAGGCGCGGAGACTGTGTAGGGCTGGGCATTTTGCATTGACGAGGCAAGGGTGTGGTGTGAAAGTCACACTGTGAAGCTGATAAATCCTTAGGTGGCTGTGTTCTGAGAAAGCAAAGATAAAATCTAGAGGGAATCTTATGACAAAGACTTCTATAATATATACTACTTCATGTCAAAGAAAATACTATAGGGAAACTCCAACTTACCCATTTCTAGAAACCTCTGTGTTCACCTGTCCAGTTCTGCTGGACAGGGGGAAGTGGTGCATACCTATGGCAATCTTGAAATTAAACTGATTTTTGCTAAACAGTTCCCCATTCATTATCACCTTCAGGTTCCTCAGTGACCCTCGCATTTTCTTGATATTCTGAAGTAGAGCATTATTCATTTTTAGCTATCACATTTATCTGTGTTATCAAGCTGTGAAAACTTCGTAGATTAATTTAGCTATCTTAGAATGCCTGAGAACCCAGCTATTGCCCATTTCTATGCTGTGTCTTGCATGAATAGGATGAGTGCACAAAAGCTCAACTGTCTACAGGAGTCACATAGTGGGCCAAGGGTTTGCTGTTAAATCGGCAAGGCTAGTCTTTTCAGTCTCAGACAATACGCTACCTCCCATTTCTTTTCTCGAAAGGTGCAACAATCTTGGCCTGTCTTAATCCTTCTTTCTTTTGATGTGGGAATCGAAAAATGTATGTCCAGCTCACTGATTCCTTGCGGATGACATTTGGTCTCAGTGTTGAGAAGCAATGGGGAATGGTGGGGCTGGGGCACACTAGGGACCCGTGCTTATACTCAGGGGGCCTTCCTGCATATCTCCTACTTGTCACTAGCATACATGCACAGGGCACAGTGTGAGCCATTCTTCCAATTATTTCAATAAATTTTCTATTTTTATTCATTCAAGTAGAGAAATTTCATTTCCTCTCTGTGTCTTGGACACCGCATGACATGCTTGGTTCCAAAGCTGGATAAGCCCCATCCTCTGACTACTAAACTGGCAGTCTTGTTCAGCTATCTCTTTTTGCAAATACTCCGGCACAGACATCAGGTTTATCTTTTCTCAGTATCTGTATTGATCATGTCCCACCATCTAGCATCTGTAATTCCCTCATGCTACCAAATGCATTCTGACCTGCTTAGCCTGACATTCAAGGCTTTCTTCGGTCTAACTGTGGTCTGTCGTGTACTTCAGCCTCCATTTATCACAGCGCTTGTTACAGACATGACAGGCCATGGGTTTTAGCTCCCAACTTGCTTCTCCATAAACCCAATCTATTCTCAATCCCGTTTACTTCCAACTGTCTCACCCACATACACAAACCATGGAAACTATCTAGTTCCAATCTGTCTGGGAACTTGGTCATGACATGGTTTAGGATAGGGGTTGGCGAACTTTATCTGTAAAGGACCAGAAAGTAAACATTTTAGGCTTTGCAGACTATATATGATCTCTGTTGGAAATACTCACCTCCATAGTTGTGGTGTAAAACCAGCTAGATAATATGTAAAGGAGAGAGCATGTTGCAGTAAAACTTTATTTACAAAGCAGATGACTGACTGGCTGTAGTTTAATGACTCCTGACTTAGAATCCCCTCCCCTGCTTCTGTGTTCCTGAACTTTCTGCTCTCTGATGCTTTCTCATCATCACCACTAGAAAAGAATTCTGGTTTCTGATCTGTGGCACTCACCTCTACTACTGTCTACTGTAATAAATTGGTTACCTCCTTAACAAGATGGTAGATCCTTGGGGGAGAGGGCCACATGTCATTCTTCTTTATATCTTCTGTACTGAATGAAAATATGAAGAAATGAAAATATGAAGAACAATTTGCTCTATGTCCCTGAAATTTCTGACTTTTGATATGTACAACAAATACCAACTTGTAGATAGAACTTATTGAGAAAAGCAATAAAAACCATGCAAGGAAGACCAAATTCTTGTCATATTTCCACTAATCTTTTTTCCTTTCAAATATGAAAGTCAATAAGGAAAATTAAAACCATATGTATATTGAACTTTATAAAGTCAATAAGCTCAAAGTATAAGAAAAAGTCCCTTGTTTAAGACATTGAAGTATGAAAGAAAGAGCTTTTTCTTTGATTTTTGTGCATGATTATTGGGGTGTAGGACATTCAAAATCCCAATCATGATCTTGTTAGCCTTTCAAATTAACTATAGTATCATCATTATCTTCAGCTGATATTATCTATTGTAAGCCTGAAAATCTTGCTGAAAACAAATGAAAAAAATGAGAGAATTTAGTAAAGGTTCTGCTTTAAAAAATTGTTGTACGTAACTTGGTCTAAGTAAGTTTCCATACACACAACAAATAAACGCTTAAATTGTGGAAGAAGAGCCTCCATGTATAATATCAACAAAAAGAATAACCTATCTAGGAAGAAATTCAGTCAGAAATGTGTCAGGCCAACGTGAAAAACTTTAAACCTCCACTATTGGCATAAAAGAATGATTGAATTCATGGAAACACATGGCGTGTTTTTAGATAGAAAGTTTTGGTATTGTGAAAATGTCAATTCTCCATAAATTAGTCTATAACTACATTGTGTTCCCAGTCAAAATTACAAAAGACTATCTTGGGAATGCTTACCAGGATATGAGAAAAATAAACCTAAGATGATAGCACATTTATCAATCCTATCACATTTATAAATCTTAATCTAAAAAGGAAAAATACTATTCCTTTTAAAAAATCTGTACTACCAAACATACAAAATTAAATGACAGAAACATGCTTGTATAATATTTGCAAAAACCAACCAAACAAACAAACAAAAAAACCAAACACAGAAAGACAAAGGAGAAATATTCTTAAAATACAAAAAGATAAATAGAAACCATGCAATAGAAAATTACGCAGAGCAGTTCATAGTTAAAGAGATATGAATAAATAGACA
Source organism: Ursus arctos (assembly GCF_023065955.2). NCBI lineage: Eukaryota > Metazoa > Chordata > Mammalia > Carnivora > Ursidae > Ursus > Ursus arctos. Next base: position 80,148,248 of record NW_026623089.1, on the reverse strand, counting down.
GAAATCGTATGGGAAAAAAGAAGCTCACCTCATTGCTAAGTAGAGAAATGCATGTTAAAATGTGATACCCTTTAGCCTACAGGTGGGCAAAGATTAAAAGGTTAATCTCAGTGAAGTAAAGTATTGGTAAACGGCCACTCTTCCTGTCCTCTTGGTGAGAGTGAAAACTGTTCTAGAACCATCACTGCAATTTGGCCAACTTTCAAAATGTGAAATGCACACACTCATTGACTACTCTTATGAGTCAAATTCCCCTGATAGGAAGATTTTCTCCTTATGTACTTGTAAAGGTAGGAAAGGTATTATCGAAATTACAGCTGTCATTCCTAAATACTCATTAATAGGAGACCAATCAAATTATGGTAGATCCCTATTTTGGATTCCTGAGTAGTTGTTAAAATGAATTATATAGTTTCGTAGATACTGATGTAGGACAATCTTCAACACATAGAGGGGAAGAAAGCAAGCTGTAGGCTGTGTACGTTACAATTTCTCCTACATAAATTGTTTGCACTTAATGCACATAGAGATTTTAGAAGAATTGGTAAGAAATTAGTGTCTGTAGTTTCTTCTAGATATTAGGTTAGCAGATGATATGGGAATGAATATTAGATATATCAAAATTTATATCTGTCTGTTTTCCATTTCTTCATATTTTATTTTTGTACTAAAAGTCTGGTTGCAAATAAAGATGACCAAGTTTTGCCTAGATACTTTGCAGATAGAGAAAGGCAGGATACAATTTCCGACTGCTCTTTTTTTGAGCAAGATAAATACTTGGATAGGTTAGTAACAACCCAGCTTCTCATACTTGGTATCACTCATCACCTGGTAATGAATGTAGTCTAAACCTTATATATTTTCAAGACCTCCTGCCTCAGAGCTGGATGTGTCAGGAATCATGGTTTAGTTTTTTAAAGTGAAATGTTTCTTCTCTATCTCTGATTTCCTGATTTCCTGGAAGGTATTTTTGCCCAAACACAGGTGGCGTCGGTGTAATCCCTCACTCTTCCCTCCTCCGTGTGGGAAAAGTGTTGTAGCAGAAATGGTGACATAATAACCTGGCATTCTCTGATTAGTAGTGCTGTCTTTTCTCTGCCCGCCTGCAGAGAGCAGGGCCTTTGCTGTTGTGGGCCAGGCTGGGAACATAGGGGTGTGCAGTCTCTGCCCTAGCAGAGGGGGGCCTGCCCAGTCCAGGGCTACCTGCCAGTAAGTTGAGCAAAGTTGACTTCAGTTTGTTCCTTCTCCAGACCCAACTTTTATCAGACTCAAGGGGGATTTGCTGACTCTTTGGTCTTACTGCTCATTTGTCCAAAACTCATCTGAGAAGAGAGCTGTTACATATGTGGAGTCTGCTCAGAACTCAATACCGCACTATTTAGGAACTAGAGTAGCCCTGAGACCTGACCAGTGTGAGCTCTTAGTTTATAGGTAAAGAAACTGAGGTTCAAAGAAATGAAGAACTTGTACAGTTTGAGACAGTAGCTCAACTGAAACTGGAACACAGATTTGGTACTGTAATCAGATGATTTTGCAAGGAAAAGCTAATAGTAAAAACCAAAGATCTTAGGAATTATGTTTATTTTAATGCAATTAAATATTAGACATATACAACTGATGAAGTTCTACACTGCAGTTGTGTTAGTACTTTTGTGTAGATGCATGCAAGTTGACCGGTGCGGTTTCTCAGTGAGATCTGTAGCATCCATCTGGGAGACCCCAGTTACTCGCTGAAGAACTCTGTTTTCACTGCTGGGCTTCTCCAGTTGTCTCCTTTAATTACACAGCCCTATCAGACGAGATTTTAAAAAATTCTGTCCCTCCTGGCCTGAAAATATCTCAGCTAAATTAATCTCTGTGGGAAGTTGCTCTTATCACATACTTTTTTTTTTATAAAGATTTTATTTATTTATTCGACAGAGATAGAGACAGCCAGCGAGAGAGGGAACACAAGCAGGGGGAGTGGGAGAGGAAAAAGCAGGCTCATAGCAGAGGAGCCTGATGTGGGGCTCGATCCCATAATGCCGGGATCATGCCCTGAGCCGAAGGCAGACGCCTAACCGCTGTGCCACCCAGGCGCCCCTCTTATCACATACTTATAAGATGGAAGTTTATTTATGGTTAAAGTTTCTTGAAAACTTTGTTCAAAAATAGCTTTATGGGGCGCCTGGGTGGCACAGCGGTTAGGCGTCGGCCTTCGGCTCAGGGCGTGATCCCGGCGTTGTGGGATCGAGCCCCACATCAGGCTCCTCCGCTGTGAGCCTGCTTCTTCCTCTCCCACTCCCCCTGCTTGTGTTCCCTCTCTCGCTGGCTGTCTCTATCTCTGTCGAATAAATAAATAAAATCTTTAAAAAAAATAGCTTTAAAAAATTATTTGGATACCACACCAAACACATAGTAGGGATTTCAAAAGCAGTAAGGCTAATAATAAACTTAAGAGCTTTGTACTTAGTTAATAGGTTCCCACTGAGTAGAAAATTAAAATTTCCAGCTTGCAATGTAGTTTAACTCTCTGACTGTGTGTAAGGAGGAACGGGAATTCAGACCCTGGGTATTATTTATGCTCAGTTCAAGTCCACTAGTCCAGGTACTGCTGTTTAATAATGTCCAAGAGCATTCTTATTTTTTTTTTAAGATTTATTTTATTTAGGGGCGCCTGGGTGGCACAGCGGTTAAGCGTCTGCCTTCGGCTCAGGGCGTGATCCCGGCGTTATGGGATCGAGCCCCACATCAGGCTCCTCTGCTATGAGCCTGCTTCTTCCTCTCCCACTCCCCCTGCTTGTGTTCCCTCTCTCTCTGGCTGTCTCTATCTCTGTCGAATAAATAAATAAAATCTTTAAAAAAAAAAAAAAAAAAAGATTTATTTTATTTATATGAGAGAGAGAGAGAGAGCGTGGGCGGTGGTGAGGGGCCAAGGCAAAGGGAATCTTAAGAAGACTCCATGCTGAGCATGGAGCCCGATGCGGGATTTGATCTCACGACCCTGAGATCAGGACCTGAGCTGAAACCAAGGGTTGGACACTTAACTGACTGCACTACCCAGGCGCCCCCAAAAGCGTTCTTAAATACAAACTGTATATTAATGTTCACTTCAACAGACAGTTAATTTGATATTGAATATGTGGGGATATTTATATAAATGACAGTTAAAGTTGCCAAAAATATTTGTATAGTTTGTATTTTTATTCCATTTCCTTCTTCCTAGGGAAAACCCCCTTTTTTTTTCCCTGCGTAGATAAAATAATACCTTTGTCAGGGTTCTTCCGGTCTTCTTTTGTAATCATCTTTGTATTAAAGCATTTGACATTTTTCAGTATTTGATTTTTCATGTCTGTCTGGACTGGGACACTCACTTCCTTATGTCACAGATTTTCATTTTAATGGAGACAAAATTCTTAGTGCATCTACTTATAATTTTTTGAAATTCAGGTATTAGGACCTGGACTCTCCATGTATTTCCGTTGCTTTCATGTATCGTTACTGGTTTGTCAGTTCACAAGAAGGAAGTTACATCAGTATCTTTAGAATTAAACTCCTTGGAATTCATGTAGATGTTTGGGTTTTCTCCACATTAAACCATCAACTGTTGGGCAAAAAGGAAGAGCAAGAAAGCAGCCCAAGAAATAGGCAGACAGTGGACCTGTAGCCTGTCTCTCTTCTCTCTAATTAACCTTCCTTTTAGCCTCCTGCCCTCCCTACCGCCATGCCCCCTCACGCCAGACCCCATGCAAATTTGGCTGTCTTTTCTTTGAACCACTCTCTCAGTCCATCTGTGAAACACCTCTGTGTGCCTCTCCATCCCTGTTCCGAGGTCGGAGTCATGCTCTCTTTGCTCACAGTGGAATGGGGATAGCGTGCTGCCTGAGCAGCCCGCAGGTCCCACTTGAGATCAGTCTACCTCCCTCTGAACACGTTTCTGCCCTCCACCAACTGTGAGCCCTCACACTAGTACGCTCCGCTTCAGACTGTCACGTATAAAATGGAGGTGATAATTACAATGGCTATTATAAGGTTGAAGAATGAATGAACCTATCTGTCAAGTTTTCAGCACATATTAACCCCTCCATAGATATTAGCTATTATTATTAATTTTCACTGCTGCCGTTCTTATTACTCATTCCTGCACACCCCATCTTGGAGTTCCTTCTACTCAAAAGCAAGCAGACTTTCTTTTAATTTCATATCCTTTTTCTCCTACTTTTGGCAACCTATGGAAACACCAGGAGTAAGAGGGTAAAGGGGTACAATGTATATATACTGTCCCTGGGAGGGGGCGGGGCCAAGGATTGTGTACCAGTATTTCCTGTCTACTGCTAACTAATGTCCGGGAACTGGAGGACATTCATCATCATTCATGCAGTCTGTAAAATACCTTTGTTTTCAGATGTCTCCCATATCTCACTCTTTCTTGAGTATATACTGCAGAAATCATCAAAGGGACAAGCTAGATGAAAACAGCATGCATAATGGTGTCATCGGAGGATAGGCTGGCAGGAACTGGCCTTCCACAGGACAGATATCACTCCTTCCCCTTTACATGTGAGGATCGCAGGCTTGGAGAGAGACACTGAGCCAAGTACTTACATTCAAATTCCAGTCCTACGTTTGCTAGTTTCATGAATTTAACTTTCTAAGCCTCAGCAAATATGGGTAAAATGAAAAGTTTTTGGCAGTGACAACTCTTATCTCTTTTATCTCCAGATTACACCATGGATGAACTTTTAAAGCAGCTCCCTGTGTTGATATTTAGAATTCTCCAACTTGAGTGATGTGTTTTGAACATAATTTCACACAACTTTTACATGCATATCGTAATTCTACAGTCTGAAGGTTTATTTTTTCTAAAAAAAATATATTTATTTATTTTATTTGAGAGAGAGAGCATGAGTGGGGGAGCAGAAGAGGGGAAGGTAGAGAAAGAATCCCAGGCAGACTCCACGCTGAGCTCTGACCCCAACACAGGGCATGATCCCAGGATCATGACCTGAACTGAAACCAAAAGTCAGATGCTCAACCGACTCAGCCACCCAGGCACCTCTACAGTCTGAAGGTTTTTAAATAATTTATTTTGTTTGTTTTTAACCTGTAAACAGGACAGTCAGGGCCCTGTCTTGATGAATCACTGTTGTTCTCCACTGAAGAGAAGCTGCTACTAAATCCATTCTCTCTGCCTCACCATTGCTTTTGAAAATTCCCCTTTCCCCAGCCAGTCTTCTCATCTATGTGTGTGTAAACACAGATACTGAACTAGACTCTTAGGTTTCTAGTGAGGGCTATTTGGGGTTGGATGTATACTACAGTAACTAGACAGACCCAGGAAGGAGCACGTTGCTTTAAAGTTCTCAAATCTGGTCTTTTGAAAATGGTAACTCGAAGCACGGCTTTGGAGAATGAATTTAGAGAGAAATGTTACCTCAAGGAATGGGAAGTGGTGGTCACACTTCTGGGAGATTGTCGGTGACAATGATGAGGATCCACACGGTCATTCTCTTTATACTTTGGGGTAGGGCTCAATGCCCCAGTTTTGCAGTTACTTTTCATTTTATTCAGTGCTCTCCAGGGACTATAAAAAGATTGATTAATGTACTTTTCAGTTCAACTGACTCTGGAGAAAATAAATGAATAAATAGCTCCGTAAACAATTTCCCATGGAGTAGTGATAAAGGCAGAGGTAGCAGAGACTGAGTGTCACCAAGCCCCACAGCACCCTGAGGACTTTGTCCTGATGTCTCTTTGTGCTTCTTCTGTGGTCTTCCTCCTTTGCTTGCTCATGAGCTCTTTCTCTAGCACTTCACTTGGATGAGATAGAAGCAAATTATAGCATTGTTCTGAGATCTTCTTTTCCTTCTCTGGAAGTTACTATCTTTAAAGAATAATAGAGGATTAAAAAGTTAGAGATACTCATTTTTTTGTGCTTGCTTTCTTTGTCTTGAGGTGCCAGGAGAGAGGTTCAATGGCAGTGTGAGGCTAGGGCAGAGTAATGGTGATGGACCCGACAGGAGGAGAAACTAGGGACGAGTGAGCTGTGAACTCTTTAAAACAACTGGAACAGTAGCAGCAACCAGTCAGACTGGATGCAGCCACGTTGCTGGAGCAGGGAGCCCACCATGCCACTCATTAGCTCTGCAGTGGAAAAGTGTCAGGTATCTAGGATATGAGCCAGGCCTTTCTGGGCAGCCAGGGGACAACTAGGGTGTTTGAGTCAGTCAGCAGCTATTTACCAACTAATACAAACATGTCTTAATAATTTATGAACTGCTATGAATATCTGCCAAAAGGCTGCAGGTAGAATAAGATTGAGGTCCCAATCTGGTGGAAACTATGGTCAAATGTGGACATTGAGCATCGTTGATATGGGGAATTATAGATCTGCTTTATTCAACCTTTTATTAGTCAAATAAAAGTACATACCAAGACACTTGCCTTGTAGAACTAAAAATCTTGCAAGTATCAAGTTTTTGCTATAAACAATAAGAATTCAATTTATGAAGATGCAAGTAATTTAGAGATTTTTGGAATACCTAGCATATTAAATATGATTATTGGTCACATGCATTCTTGGTTTTTGTAGTCACTGTATTTGTTACTAAAGATAACCTAGTAATTACAAAAATACATTGTAAGAAGTAGACTATTCAATAAAAAGTGAATTTAATATAAATAAAATTAAGTTTCCGCCTAATGAATCCTATATCTCTTTTTTTGTGTGTAACCTAAGTTTTTTTAAGAGGGAGGTGGACCCACAGAAGACAAACATTTTGCTTTACTAATAAGTAAAACAAGGGGACATAAACCATAAGCATAGACTTTCTGAGAGTTTATAAGAAAGCTGTCTCTCTCTGACTGCTTATTCATCAATGCTCTAATGGTCATCACTTTAACAAGCTGAAATGTAGGTGTCTGGCAAAACCTGACCTATTTTTGTGTGTAAACTAATTTCTAAGAGTTGTATGTAAAATATATCTTTTCCCTCTTGTCCTGCTGGAGAGCAGCTAGCTAATAAAACTTTAATAGATCAGTTCCCACTTCAAGCTGCTATACAATTACACCTTTGACATACTTTGATCTATGCCTCCTCCCTAGAAAGAAAAACAAATTTTAACTTAGTTAGCATGCTCTGTCCTATGTAGATCCTCCTTCCTTAGAAAATGTGAGGAGACTTGCATTCAGGAGCCTTTAGCTTTACAACTTCTCAAAAGAGGATTACCTTTAAAAAGAGAAATAACAGTGCCTTCCATCCCACGTGCCCTCCTTGAATTGGGCCACCGCCATCACCACCATCACCATCAAGAAGTAGAGTTGTGTCCCCGTCCACTGAACCTAGGGAGACCTTTATCACTGCTTTGACCAGTGGATAAAGTGGAAGTGACTTCCAAGGTCAGATCCTGACAATGGCATGCCCTGCCACCTGGTTCTCTTGACATGCTAGGAACTCAGCCACCATCTTGTGAAGAAGCCTCAAAGCAGCCTCAGGAGCCGGTGTGGACAGGCTCTCAGCTCCCTGCCCTCAGCCCCTGCCATGCTCACAGCTGGCAGCCAGCAACCCACTTGCCCGCCCTGTGAGTGGGTGCTTTGAACGCAGATCCCTCACCCCACGGTGGAGCTGCTCCGTCTGATGCTACTGCAGAGACGAGCCAGCCCCAGGAGCCCTGTCCAAACTGCAGACCTGTGAACAAAATATGGATTGTGAGTGATTATAATGGCATATTAAAGTGGAGTTTAATAATAACTAGTTTTAACTTTATTAATTATGTTATCAATATATACTCATTTGTAGTCTATATTCTATATTTATTTTATATATAATTTATATTATATAATCGTTTCTTATGTAACATTAATACAATTAATGCTTATACTGTATCATAATTGATAGTCAATTATAACTTAATCTTAACTAAAGACTTCACTCTTTACCAGCTCCGTATTTTGGGAAAATTCTTGACCTCCCTTGGCCTTGGTTTCTTCGACAGGGCTCCTACTAGTACTTATCTCTTACTGTTGTGAGAGATAACTGGAATTAACATATAGAAAAGGAGATGTATTAAGACTCAGTAGGTATTTGTTGTGATGGTAACGATGATGCTGATGAAGGTAGTTCTTGATAATGCTGATGACCGGACAAAAACATCAAGAGATCACCTTTGTGTGGGCTAAGTGCTTACTGTATTATATTTTCAATGATGTATTTATGGGCCTGTTTATGTGAACAGACTAAAACTCACTGAATTCAGGGAATTGGTCTCATTTATTTTTGTATGTCAAGCACAGCTGTGCTTGTTGGATTGTTGAGGAACTAGACATTCGAGTGAAAAAGATAAATTCTATTTTGGACCTTCTGGGGTTTAGGATGTAAGGGGGATATCCCTAAAATTTATATAGAAGTCCCTGGAAATAGGAGCTTTGTGCTTATGAGAAAAGCAGAGATTTGGGTGATAATTCAAAACACAATTGGAGAGAATCTCCATAGTATATGGCTGATAAGAATACCAGGCAGAATGCAGTACTCATTTCCGGCATAATGCTACTGTGCCCAATGCTGAAAATACTACTTTGATGGGGGAGACAGGGAGAGTTCACAGAGATGGCACCAGACAAGCTTCTCCTGTAAATCTTGAAGTCGTTGGAAATGACTATTAATCATATGCAAATTTATTTTCCAAAGAAAAGGATTAAACTGGCTCTCCCCAAGCTAGTATTCAGAGAAAAATGAAAGGTGAAGCTACACATTTTCAGTTTAAGAGTAGTTGATAGTTGGTACAAGTTCTTCAGAATCCGTAGACTACGGAAGCATAGTTCTGTACAATGAAGTGGGACCTCTAACTATTTACCTCAATATTTTCTGGAATTTGGGTTGATTATCATGAATATCAGAAGTTCTCATGAACATATAAATGTTTAAGCACCAAATAGCAATGTAAATGAAGTCTTTGCATTTTTAAAAACTGCAACACCAGCTCTGTTTTGTCCATGCTTTAATTATTTTTGTTTTTGTCATTTGCAATTTAATGCTTGTGATATTCTTTCCTCTAAGGTTTAGGGTAAAAGTGACTCTACATCTTTGCTCTCTGTTCTCTTTGTCAACCCACTGCAGTCTGGCTTTTGCCCAGAGGATTCTGCTTCAAGTATAATCACCAGTAACCTCCTATTTATAATTCCAATGGGTACCTTATTATGGAAAGGACTAGATGCTTACAGAGACTAGAACGCTTCGCATATTGATACTTACTTCTAGAGCTTGAAAGATGGATCCTCTTATGAACAAAGAAAATGAGAATTCTGTCAACCACTTTTTTTTAAAGATTTATTTATTTTTATAGAGAGAGCAAGCACCAGAGCACAAGGGTGGGAGGGGCAGAGGGAGAAAGAGAGAGAATCTCAAGCAGACTCCCCACTGAGCGCAGAGCCCAACACGGGTTCGATATCATGACCATGAGTTCATGACCTGAGCTGAAACCAAGAGTTGGACACTCAGCCGACTGACCACCCAGGTGCCCCTGTACCCCTGTATGATGCTTTTAGCATCAGCCCTGAGTCCTGGCAAAGTGCTTTTGACATAGTGGTAGTTCAACACATAATTATTGATTAATTGAACCAGGAATCAAGTATCAAGCAAGCTCTTCTCAGTTTTAGCTCTGTCTGTGATACTGAAGTTGTGACATTGGGCGACTCATGCAACCTCCTTCAAATTAGGAGGTTTTTAAAAAATCTTTTGAACTACGTGCTCTAGAGGGCCCTGTAAGCTATATATTGTGAGGTGACGTTTTGGAAAATGTGAAAAAAAATCAGCTTTGCATGAATTGTAAGCAGTAGAGAAGACTAGGAGGAACAGGACTTTATTTCAAAAGAAGTGATTTCAAATAAATATACTGGATAAACAGATGAAGGACTGGGTCTCCACCTTATACTGCATAAAGTGTCTCTGGCCCAGAAAACACTTACTACATTGTCTAAACGAGGCATTATAAAATAGGGAATTTTTCACTTTAGTCCCAATACAAGTTCTTCAGAATCTAGATAGTATTTTACTTTCTTCCTTCCAGGTACTAACCAGATCCGACCCTGCTTATTAGCTTCTGAGATCAGACGAGATGGGGCATGTTCAGGGTGGTATGGCCATAGACTATATTTTTCTTTCTCTCTTTCTTTCAAGAGAGGTAAGTGGAGGAGAGAGAGAGAGAGAGAGAATCCTAAGCAGGCTGCATGCCCACCACAGAGCCTGATGAGGGGCTTGATCTCAGGACCCTGAGATTAAGACCTGAGCCAAAATCCAGAGTCTGGTGCTTAACTGACTGAGCCACCCAGGCACCCCTGTATTTTACTTTCTTGATTTAACTAATCCATCTAATGAAAATGTTCAGGGTGTTGGTAAATATATTTGATTGACATTTTGAGAAATATCCTTTCGTCTTATCCACTCTCTCTGGATATGTTATAACAAGAATGTTTCATTTTTACTATTGAGCAATTACATATGCTATTATGGTCTTGAAAATATTTAAAATAAATTCCATCAATGGGAATACCTAGTTATATGCTTTTTTCCCTTTATACAAAGAGGAAATTAACCTAGAATTTCCATCCAACAGCATTCATGCTTTTGACTCTGGTAAAAATCTGTGTATAAAATACTAGCGAATGTTTTTCCCCAAGGTGCAGGCAGAGTTGGTTTCCGTGTGATCCGGTTGGCTGGTTTCCAGCCAGCAACTCACAAGCTTCTGGGATCATGTGACACCATCCATGCCTGTTTACGTAGAAATGTTGATACTATAGGTAGCAGATAGAAACATTTTTTTAAGAGTGCCATGCTGTCCTGAGCTTTCTATACTTACGCTATTATAGTGTCTATAAGAATAACATTATGTATTTTTTACATGTTTTAGACTAAATTCAGTGTGTAAAGATATTTATGTGTGCCTTTTGAACATGAATTTTGAATTTTGCTTAGGAATTGTGTGTGTTGATGAGTTTTTCTTAGTCAACAACTAAAATGTCTTAAGAAGTAAAAGTTATTTACCCTGTGTAAGAATTCTGAGATACACAGAAGAAGCCGTAGTTCTCAATGAGGTTTTTTTCCTCAAAATATATCTTATTCCCAGATTGTTAGTTTAAGCCAAACAAAGTAATTCTATTTTTTTTTTTTTGTAGATATAGTAACTCTATTTTTCCTACCAAATACTGGTTTAGAAAAGAGCGTGTGCAGTAATCTAGGTCTATGAGACAGGAGCAGAGTCAGCTTGGGACTTCTGCAGAATTTTCTTGTTCTTTAGAAAGAGAAATGAGAACAAACTGTACCCTCTTCTTCCTCTGGGTATTGAGGCATGAAAATGCGGCCACCATATTATGACCATCACTGAGGAGCTAATGGCACAGCTGACACAGAACCGTCTTTAGTAGCATCATTGGATTTGAATGTGCCCGAAGCCCGCGCTAACCCTCTAGACTTTTGTATCGTGAGATAATAAGTTTTAGCTACTTTGAGGTTTTTTCCTACCTACCTCTTAACAGATACAGAATTGACACTGAAACCCTAGGAGTGAAATAGAATTGTCCAGAAGAAAAAAAAAAAAACTACAGCAATAAAGAGAAATAAAATATTAAAGAAAGACAGAAACACCTCCATATAAGAAGAGAATGAAATGTCCAAGCGCTAATTAAAGAAAAGGTACCAGATGCCATGAACTGAACAGCATTCGCCAATCACACATACGTCGTTATAGGTTATGCACTCTAATTAATGCAAGAAATCAGAGAGAGATATTAATCAAATTGATAGCATACAGTTTTATTTTATTGTCAACTATGAAAATTGGCTAGAATGATGGATGTTACTTTCCAGTACTAATGATATCTTTTAAAAATTAAACACAAAGTATCTGTAGCTGTGTGGTTATTGGTTACTATTTTCGGTTATCTCGTAGTTGTTACTTGTAGATGTATTTAACATCAAAGTATGATAAAGGTGAGATTTATTATTTGTTGTAATTTTGTTACTCTGTAACTGAAAGTAGATGTTCACTTTCTTCTGGTAGAATTCAGTGTCTCAAAGGATTAAAACAATGACAGTGTCAAGTCTGATTTCTCTGGTTATATTTCTCCCTAAAAATAAATTTCCAAAAAGGTTAGCTATGTCTATTCCATTTTTGTCGTTACTTTATTAAATACTTTCAACTATATGGGGTTTAAAAAAATAAATCAGGCTCAATTAGTTTGGGAGTTGTACCAGATTATATTGGGAGGAGAGTTTGGAGAATTTTTGCCTGACACTGTAGCAAATTAAAACTTTACTTTTGATTAAGTTTAATTCCATGAAGTATAGACTGATACTTACTTTCAGATTTACTTCTTGATTGGAATGAAACATGTTTCATGGGAAATTAAGGGAAGAGAACAAAAGTGAAAATCCTAACATTGCCAAATCAGTAGATCAAGGAAACAAAATACGCTTTTTGTAAGGTAATTGAAATTGTAATTGAATGAGCACTTTATATTTTTATTGCAAGTACATTTTAAATTCATTTATGCAAAGAGGAATATTATTGGAATAGTAATTGGTTATGATACCTACATGGATTGGAGGGTTAAGACTGAAAGAAGCAAGCTGGAAGGAGCTACTTATTTTAGTTGAGGGTTTGGGCTAGGACGTTGGCATGGCAACTGGATGAAAGGACCCAATGGGAGAGGTGAAGGATTGACTTTGCAGGATGAATTAACAGAGAACTACAAATCCAGAAAAAGGACAGTCCAGAGGGGGTATGGTTTAGGTGGAGACTGCAATTCACTCTTAGAAAGCCATTGGTGGAGAAGTCGGATCGTCAAGTCTAGGTGTTCAGGCTGCAGGTGGAACTCAAAGCTTCAATCAGGTGAATGCTCAGAGAGATGTGGGAGCCATCTGGGCTCTGGTGGTAGCTAAAGGATTTCAACTCCATGCAGCGAATTTTACCTGGATGAAAGCTTAGTCTCGTGTAGCAGATCTCATGGGAAAGTGGCTAAAAGTGAAGGCATCGAAGCAGCAGAGGCCTGAGCAGTCACCACTGTATCCCCGAATCCTTGTCCCCAGTCTCCTTTCTTGACTTCACCATAGTTGGACATTAACTAGGGTATTGTTTTTTAGGAGAGCTTGGCCTGTTTATTCTGTCTGTAAGTTTGTAATTTCTTCCCTCCTTCCCTTCCTTCTTTTTTGTCATAACCCTTTGCTGATGAATATTCTTTTGTGGTGTCCAGGTTTCTTAAGGGTATAACCAACCCTCTGAGGCACCTACCTGTAGATGAAGGTTTTAATTCCATACTTTGTGTGGGTCACATTTTTAACCTCTTCCCCTAAGAAAAATTCTAAGAGACAGGACCATTGGTTGAACAGAAAAGCAGATGGTCCAGGGTTCTGTGCTAACTCACTAATCTAGCTGTCAGCTTCCCCTTCACTCTTGGCTCACTCCGGTGATTTCTCTCATGTTGTTTTGGGGTATGCCATGCATTTGAGAGATGCCTGTTCTCATGCCCCCTCACCTCCAGCATTGATAAATGTTTTACATTGAAAGGGCTTTTTAATGGGGCGCCTGGGTGGCAGTGTCGGTTAAGATTTTGCCTTCAGCTCGGATCATGATCCCAGGGTCCTGGGATTGAGCCCCACATCAGGCTCTCTGCTCAGCCAGGAGCCCGCTTCTCCTTCTCCCTCTGCCCTCCACCCCTGTTCATGCTCTCTCTCTCTCTCCCTCAAATAAGTAAATAAAACCTTAAAAAAAAAGATTTTACATTTTAAGTCATATTTCTGATATCAGAAATCTAGATTTTGGAATGCCAACTGGGTTTCTAGTGATATATTTTAAATGTTTTTATGGGTATTGTAAAAACATAATAGGAGATAGCAAAAGGGTACTGTTATTCTTTTGGCATCTTAACCTGATTCCCCCCCCTTTTGGGGGGGATTTTGATTCAGTTAGTTTACATCTGTTCTTTTTAATTTTGTCTGTTTTTCAAAATAACATTTCAATTTATTTATATATACATTGATTGGATTTTTTTCCTATTTTCTACAGACTTTATAAATGTTCTAACAATTGAGAATAGAGCATTTTCTATAAATTATATATACAAAATTCTAAACTTTTAAATTATCTTTTTATAAGCCATGCTCCCAATATTTGAAATATTAATTAATCAATACAGTCAGATAATTAGTCCTTTAACAAATGACCAATTTATGGGAGTGGGCAGACGCTGCTCCAGGCACTGGAATGTCAGTTACTGGGAAACTTTCTGATGTCCCAGCACTTACCTTTCTTCTGGCGCAAACACATCATTTACTTGTTTCAACCAGAGTCTGTTTTTTGAATGAAAATAATGATACTGTTGGAAACTGCTTTAAAGTATAGCTTATGTATGAAGTGCCTGTGTTTTTAGTTGATATTGTTTTTTAGAGAAGTTCTAAGTTTACAGCAAAAATGAAGGGAAAGTACAGAGTCCTTATATGTCCTATCCCTTCCAAGTCCTCTACTAGTGTGGTAAGTCTGTTATAATCAATGAACCCACATTGACACTTCATTGTGTTCCAAAGTCTTTAGTTTACATTAGGGCTTACTCTTAGGGTTATACATCCTGTGGGTTTTGACAAATGTATAATTTACCCACCATTATGGTATCACAGAGAGTAATTTTACTGCCCTAGAAATCTATGCTCTGCCTGTTCATCCTTCACTCCCCTCTACTCACCACTGACAACCAATCATCTTTTCACTGTCTCCATACTTCTACTGTTTCAAGAATGTCATCTAGTTGGAATCATACAGCATGTAGCTTTTTCAGATGGCTTCCTGTGCTCGGCAGTCTACAGTTTAGATTCCTGTCTGTATTTTCATGGCTTAATAGCTCTTGTCTTTTTAGCACTGAATTTTATCACTGAATTCCATTGTCAGGATGGACCACACTTTATTCATCCATTTACCTAGTGAGAGACATCTTGGTTGCTTCCAAATTTTAGCAATTGTGGATAAAGCCTCTGTAAACATCTGTGTGGTGTTATACGGTATGATAATGTTGTTTTATAAGAAACTACTTAACTGTTTTCCAAAGTGGCTGTGGCAATTTACATTCTCACCAGTAATGAATGAGAGTTCCTGTTGCTCCACAGCCTTAACCCTCGTACAGTGTTGTCAGTGTTTTTTGGATCTTGACTATTCTAATCAGTGTGTATCTAGTTCTGATTTGCAATTTCCTAATCACATAGGATGTTGAGTATCTTTTCATAGGCTTATTTGCCACCTGTGTATCATCTTTGATGAGGTGTCTGGTAAAGTCTTTTGCCCATTTTTAAATTGCACTGACCATTTTCCTGCTGTTGAGTCTTAAGGGTTCTTTATACAGTTCAGATAACAATCTGTTATCAGATGAGTCCTTTGCAAATACCTTCTCCAGTCTTTTGCTTGTTTTTCCATACTCTTGACAGTCTTTCACAGAGCAGAAGTTTTTAATTTTAATGAACTATCCAGCATATCAATTATTTCTTTTTGGATCATGCCTAAAAGTGTTTTTTTTTAATCTAAAAAATGGTGTTTTATCTAAAAAATTTTGTTTTATCCAAAAAATTATCACCATACTCAAAGTCATCTAGGTTTTCTCCTATGTTAACTTTCCAGAGTTTTATAGTTTTGCGTTTTACATTTAGCTCTGTGATCCATTTTGAGTTCATGAACGGTGTAAGGTCTGTGTAGACTTTTTTTTTTTTTTTTTGGCATGTGGCTGTCCAGTTATTCCAGCACTATTTCTTGAAAAGACCATCTTTGCTCCATTATATCACTTTTGCTCCTTTGTCAAAGGTCAATTAATTCTATATTGGTCTGTTTCTTGGCTCTTTATTCTGCTCCACTGTTCTCTCTGTCTTTTCTTTCTCCAGTGCCACACTGTCTTCATTGCTTTGGCTTTACAGTAAGTCTTGAAGTGCAGTAGTGTCAGTCATCCAACTTTGTTTTTCTTCTTCAATATTTAGTTGGTATTCTAGGTCTTTTGTTTCTCCATGTGTGAACTTTAGAATGGGTTTGTCAATATCTACAAAATAGCTTGCTGGGATTTTGATCAGGATGGGATCAACTCTATAGATCAAGTTGGAAGAACTGACATATTAACAACATTGGTTCTTCCTATCCATGGACATGAAATATCTCTCCACTTATTTAGTTCTTCTTGATTTTATTCACCTATAGATTTTTTTCTTTTTTTCTTTTTCTTTTCTTTTTTTTTTTTTTTTTAGTGTTTCTTCTGTAGATCTTGTACTTTTCTGGTAAATTTATACCTATTTCATTTTGGGGTGTTAATGTGAATGATATTATGTTTTTACTTCCAAATTCTACTTGTTCATTGCTGGTAAACTGGAAACCAATGGACTTTTCTATATTAACCTTGAATCCTGCAGTCTTGCTATAATCAGGTATTAGTTCAGGAGTTACACTGTTCTTTCAGATTTTCGACATAGACAGTCATGTCATCTGCAAACAAAGACAGTGTTGTTTCTTGCTTCCCAATCTGTATACCTTTTATTTCCTTTTCTTTACTTATTGCATTAGCTAGGACTTCCAGTGCAATGTTGAAAGGCATGGTTGGAGGGGACATCCTTGGCTGTTCTTGATCTTATTGGGGAAGCTTCTAGTTTCTCCTAAGGGTGCCTTTTTAAAGCTTACTGTTTTGAATATCTTCTTCGTGCAGAATTTAAGTGTTTTACATGCGTCACTTATTTCAGTGCCCTACCCTAACTACTGTCTACTGAACTTGATCAACAAGAAAATTTGCTAGTGAAAGTATTTCATTATTAAGTGTTGGACCACAGCAGAAATAAATTTTTAAAAATTTCAGGACTCAGTCTATCATAAAATCCTCTCTAAATCCAAATATCACCACAGAAATGAAAATTAAAATTACTTAATTGAATATTTAAGAACTTAAAAATACTTTCCTTTGCTAACGTCCCATACATTTATAGAGATAAGATAAATGTGAGTAAATGTAATGCTGAACTTTATAAGAAAAAATATATTGATCTTTTCTATCAACAGGTGTATTTACTAGTCATATTTTAAAGATGTTGCCAGTGCTTGGTAATTGTGTATATTTTCCTATAATTAAACTAAAATTTCAAAGTTTTAAAAAAATGTTTAGTAAAATAACACATACATTTTTTTCCCTAAAAACCCAGGAAGATTCCCTCTAGCTTTTAAATCTTATATTGACTTTACAAGTAAGCATTGAGTAAGTTAAAGATAGATATATGAATGAAAGGCAGAAAATAAGTCATATAATTGAAACTTTTAATGGGACATCTATAACAATTTATAATCATATGTCTTTTTAAAATTCTGGGATAAAGATGGGGTAGGGGAAATACTTTATCTTAGCTTAAAGGATTTCACAATATTTATACGTGAAGAAGAGCAATGTCTGTTGCAAACTTGTTTTTTCTGCCATAAACAAAGAGAAAATTATTTCTCTGGACTTTAACTTATTTACTTTTCTAAAAGCATGCTGCTTGGCTTCAAAAACATGGCAGACAAACTAGTATTGTGAGAGATGAAAAGTGACAATATATTTAACCCCTTGCTTCATATTTTTAGGCAGGCAGAAATCTGCATCTGGAATGATTAAAATGTGATGGAATATGCCAAGGTAGTACAAAATGTGACTTACACACTTCACGATTAGTAAAAGTATAATTCCATTAATAACCACATACCTAAAACAACAAATATATATATATGTATATATATATATATATATTTAATTTTCTGTTTATTTTTTTTAAACCTCTTTCAAAACTTTTAGGAACTTTTAGGAGCATGAACTATATGAAATTAAGAGTGCTGCCCTTTGGTTTGGTTATTGAGTAGAACCATGGGAATCTTACCCCTAGTAGTCTCCCTTTTACTAGCCATGAAGAGGTGGATAACTCACTGCTTTCCCCTTTCTTCTGTCTGGATTGCCAGAAAACTGAGAACTCATTTCTTGCTTATTTGCCACAACCATTTGTAGGCTAGTCTTCTAGTGTAATATTTCCATCTCTTTTTTTGAGGGAATTTACCACATGAAAGAGGGGCCTTCCTAGCAGGGCATGCATTGTACGCAGTTATGCAAACATATTAAATAAAGAGAAATAGCTGAAAGAAATACGCTATTTGCAAGTAATTTCTACAACCTTGAAAATATATCACTTGAAAATTCAGACCTTGACATTTGGGTTAGGATTTGTTATTTCTCTCCATTCCTTGATGTGAGAGCTGAGGAAAAAGAGGCAAATAACTCGCCCACGTTCACTCAGCTGATGAGCGGAGTTAGTCTCCCTACTTTAAAATCTTCACTTCCCCATTGCTTTGACGTTGTTGCCATTGCTGTGCTCTGCATTTAAATCGTAAACAAACAACATGAGTTTATCTTTGATATAATACACCTTTTAATGTTGCTCCAGAATTTAGTGAAGTATAATACATGAGGTGGCCAATGATCAGCAATATTAATGATAGCTAGACAAAGAGTGTCTTTCAGACCTTCTAGCAGAGTAATGGTTAGGGAAATATAACATTTGAATTATTTTTTATTTTTCTCCGAAGACTACTTATATCTTTAGGAATAAGCATTTTTAAAGGACACATTTCAGGAAGCACTTTTTTGATTGTCTTCGTTTTGTTTATTAATACTACTTTAAAATTAACTCTGGCAAACTGGGAACAAGTAGTAAAGACAATTTCCACACGTTTTAATTTAATTGCTTTTTAAAAAAATCTTTATGGTTTTTTTTTTAAATAATCTCTACACCCAGTGTGGGGCTTGAACTCACAACCCCGAGATCAAGAGTCACATGCTCCACAATTGAGTCATCCAGGTGCCCTTAATTTAATTGCTTTTTAAATAGCACAAGGGAAGAATAGTCAAATAAATGTTCCAGGCTATCTTTAATAACCAGAAGTACTCAGCTCATTAAATATATGCAGGGGAATAGTAAATACAAATGAAGACTTTCTCCATTTATAAAAGAGAATCAAGTGAATGGGGGTTTGAACCTATCTCAGTTCAGTCATCAGTTAACCCACTGCCCCCCTTCTGTTACTCCAAATTATTCTCAACTTTACAACTGGACCAGATGCATAATATGAATACAAGGGTGGCAATTGGTTTCAATGACATTATGCTATATAGTCTTCCACGCTGAGGTCTACAAAAAGGACTTCTCGTGAAGTGTTTCCTTGGTGGGTGATGGAGAAAGCAGATGTGGCCCAATATAAGTTGTCAACCTGGGTGCAGGCCCTTTCAGTTTGCTATAGGTTTGAAATATTTCAAAATCAGAAGTTTAGATGGAGTAGGGGGGAATGCAGAAAGCCAAGGGTATTTCCAGGAAGTTAACTGGTATTAGAAATTAACCTGTAAATACAGTGAAGACAATTAGCATGATTTAGGGTCATGATGGGAAAATCTACACACTGGTACTTATGAGGGAAAGTTTATGTGCAGCTATTGTAGATGAATCTCTTTGTCTGAAAGACAGAAAGATAGTGGTTGAGCTGCTAAGACAGCCTTCCTGTCTAGGGTGATCTGTCCTATTCATTCCTTCTCCTTCTCATTTTAGCCCAGTGCATATTTGTTACAAATGCTTCTGTGGCCACAGAATAATGGACTAATGGTCTTTGTATCATCATAATTTGACTTTGAAAGGTCATCAACATACGTTTTTCTTTGAGTATAATTTAGGGAGATGTTGAATGTAATTTCTTCAATGTAAATAGTTAAATATTTAGCATGTGGTACACACGTATCTAGATAAATAAAAATTTACACAGATTTTCCTTTGTAGTAATTTAAACTCAGATTTTAAGATTGTCTATTGTGTTTCAAATAAAGCGATCCACTGTGAGGCAGTATTAAGAAATATAGCATCTTCTGTATGTTTTAAGACATACCAAAATTAATTTGCAAACTTTTTTTGTAATTTTTTCATTGATATTAGAAATATCAATTTTCTGTGTTTTCCATGTGAATTGTTAGTCATCAGTTTAGCAGTTCGTTAATTAGGTTCATATTCTTTTTATTATCAAAGGAAGACCTATTTTGAAATAAGTCTAAACAATTGTTAGCCGAGAGATTTTTAACAGAGGTAATATTCAATGTTCATCCACTTTATTTTGACTCCTTGAATATTTCTCTGTAAGAGGAATTGTTCTCTCATGTTCCTTGAACTCACTTGCCATTTTCACATGCTTAAAACTAGCTCCTTGGTTCTTATTCTTTTGCTTTCTGTATCTCCTACAGTTCAAAATGTATTATTTCACCCTTGTCTGAGGAAAGCAGCCGCATGCTCGAGGCCACCTGGGAAGGCCCGGGCTTTGGGTGAATGAATGCACTAACCTCTTTGCGGCTACACTTCAGCCTCCTACCTCCAGGTCCGGAGCCGGAGCCACGGCCTCCAGCGCAGCCATCCCTCCTGCAGACCAGCTGTCCCCACAGCCCACGTCCTCCTGTCCTGCCCATTTTCTCCTGCCTCATGGGATTTTGTGCAATTTGGGAGTTTTCCCATAAACTGACCCTTGTATTAGTAGAGTCTTAGGAGATTCGAGATTTTTGTTAGAGACCTAGGACCTTCCTTCAGCTTGGACCAGCTTTTTCTCTCAATTCCAAAGATTTATATGTACCTTTCTAGTTCACTGAAACTTCGGGGTGTTGGGGTCCCTCTTTGCTATTCTGCATTCTCAGCCCTATATTGCAGAAATGGTGGTATTTATCAGTGCAATAAAATATGAAATAAGCAAAAAAAAAAGTATTATTTCACATTCAAATACCAAATGTTTTAACTCTAAATGTGCCCAGTCATTGCTGGGGGAAAAAAACAACACTATTTTGTTTAATTCCCATAATGTATTAATATTTTGGCATCCAAGAAATGCATACATGAATTTAAGTTGAAATCAGGAGTATTTGGGGAGTGGGAATGTTTTATGGTCATCACGTACTCTGGTTCATAACAGCAAGGCATGTGTGTCATAATTCAAGTCAAAGCAATAACTGAAACAACATCCTGACCAGGTTCTTCTGGTTCTTCAGGGTATTAGAAGCAGTCAGCTCCTTTGAGCAGATCTAATATTGACCCTGTTTTAGGGACACTTTCATGTATTTGCAGAGGCACTGGTTGACTCTCAAAAGACAGATTCAACCCAAAGCATTTGTACATACATGGCATACTTCTAGTGCCATCTTATGAAGGCTTTCAAATGTATCCTAATAAAACTCCTGTCTCTTCGGAGTTACATAATTATAAAGCACAGAAAAGGCAGAGATTTGACCCGAAAAGAACTTGAAGGAATCAAGGTTGGCAGTAAGAGTGCAAAAATAGGCATGCAGGAAATCCTTTAGAATGTATTTTATTATTCAGATTTGTATTAAAAATAATTGGATTAGATGTTCATCCCACGTTGCTAGTACCATCCAGAAGTCTGTTATCTTTAATTCCAATCCCAGCAGCAAACCTAGACTTCACCTATCCGTCAAAGACTAAAGATCCTCCTTTGTAGTTGTCAGTACATAGCAGTTTGAAGCTCTCCAGTGATCAACAGATGGTCATTGCTAAGATAAGTGGTGCCCTGTTCCTGCTTCCCCTAGGACACACAAACAAACAATTTTTCTAGCCATTAAGCCTTTAGAGTTAATGCTGCAGTGAAGCCATGGGGGTCTTTGTGAAGACACTGCCTCTCTGAGTAATACAAGACAATGAATCTTTGTCATCCTCCTGGAGGGCATCTTCAGAATTACTCACTGAAAATCGGTGCCCCACATAATTCTCTGAAATTCTCCAGTGTTGGCATAGTAACAATGGTTCTCCATAAGTAGAATGAATGTGCACTACGCATTTTGTGGTTATTCACTAAATGAAGTAATTTCTGATATTGAAATAATATACCATATGAATTACGCCAAGTTGTCAGAGGATTTCTTCAGTGCCTTAATTTTACAGAAAGATAGTGAAATTTCATTGCACACCGGGACAGACAGGTTTACTATATGTTTTGTATGTGGAAAGGATATATTGCTTTGGTCATAGTACTATTATTACAATGCGGCACTGAAAATTTTTGGTCAAAAGATGGGAATGTGCTCTCATTCCTTGAACACGGGCAGACTGTTTTTGCTGCCTCAACTCTTAGAATAAGATGTTTGACTTGCAAGCCATGTCATGAAAGGCTTTACAGCATCCATCTTGCTCTCTTGAATTGTTGCAATTAGGGAACCAGGTGCCCTGTTATGAGGACATTGAAGCCACCCTGTGGAGGGAGATGGCCATGTGGAGAGGAGCTGTTGCCCTCAACCCCCAGCCTGTACCAACTTGCCAGCCTTTTGAATAATCCTCCTGGGAAGCTAATGACTCATCTCCACTAAAACTCTTTTTTTTTTCTTGTAAGATTTTATTTATTTGTCAGAGAGAGAGAGAGAGAACACAAGCAGGGAGAACGGCAGGCAGAGGATGAAGCAGGCTTCTCACTGAGCAAGGAGCCCGATGTGGGACTCAATCCCAGGATCTTAAGGGATCATGACCTGAGCCAAAGGCAGACCCTTAACAGACTGAGCCACCCAGGCATCCCCCTACTCAAACTCTTAATGGATCCTCCAGGCTTAACCAACATATGACTACAACTGCATGAGAGACCCTAAGGTAGACTTACCCAGCCAGACCTGTCCCAAGTTCCTGTCCAACAGAAACGACATGAAGAATAACCATTATTATTATTTGGAGCCACCATGTTTTGAGGTGATGACTTTATAGCAGTAGATAGCAGACATTAATTTTGGTTGGGCATATTTGTTCATTGTATGGTCTGCTTTTGTGCATATGGGGAAATGAGCTTTCTGACTGCTGAAAATCAGGAGGTAGAGCCATTCTGGATGGAGGCCGTTAGGCTTTGAACACACTTTCTCCTTCCAAGAGATACGTGGCCTTGCAGATGCTGGGCTTGATTTAAGAAAAAGAAACTCAGTGTTTCTAAACACTCCCCTACAAAAGTTCATACATTGTTAGTTTAAGTCCTTCTGGGAAGGTCATGTAAGCCCACCCACAAAAGAAGAAAAAGTGGTGGTCTAGCAAAAAATTGGAGCTCCTTAGACCTGGCGGAATCCTTTCTTGAGTATAAAGTGTTACTCCCCCTGCAGGTATCTGGGCCCGGGGAGTCCCTCCCTCAGAAATGTGTAGCATGTAGCACCAGGAAATAATTGTGTTTATTAGTTTCTTCTCATAATTAAAAAACTTCATAGTATAAATGTGCCTGCACCTCACAGGCATCCAAAGCGTCACAGTGGAAGGATTGACTACATTTCAAAACACATGTAATGAGAAGTTTTATAGCAAAATCATTCCAAAACATAGGCTTACCTTTTAGCATCTTATTCCACAGCCATGACTGTTAGCAGAGATTGGTAATGACATTCTTAATGGTGACCTGAGGTTCATGCAGAATTATCAAAGGATTTATGCCATTTAGTTTTACTGTTTACAAGTTCTTGGAAAATAGGGTATCTGTCTTATATATGTCCACCTGCTGTTGGTGGATTATTTGATCAAAAACATTTCATTCCGTAGTGATTCCAAAGAGGAGTTAGTATTTTTGAAAATTTTTAATAGCAAAAACGGGATAATATCTACACAGTGCAATTCAAACACAGCCCAGAAATTTGTCACAGCGGTCTGACGTGCATTCTCTGGAGGAAGAACTGGGATGCTGTTGGGTGATGTGTCTTGCTGTTTGATGTGCAGACCTTGGTGGCTGATTTCCAGCAGTTTCAGAACTGCTTTTTGTGGTCTCATACTTGTCCTTCACAGGTGTGTTAGAAGATAACTTTTAGAAAAGTTAAGAGTTGTACATTATGCTTAACATTTGGAGTTTCTCACTGTCTTTATACATTGAGCATATCAAATGGGATCAGCTACTTCTACTAAGAAATCACGTACGATTCTTCTGATCCAGTTATTTTTCCTTTTCCAGTTATGTTTGCCTATATTTATGAGACTTTCGGTCTGGGACCTTCCATGAGATCTGGTAGTTAAATGGCAAATGGTGCGAATATAGAGCCAGAAACACAGACACGTGAGCCTGGGTACTTGTCCAAGTTCCCATTTCTGGAAAGCTTTTCCTCCACCTCTGCACTTTACTGTCATCCTTGGGATCCTGCTCAGATGTCACCCCAAACCCCCCCAGAAAGCCTGTCCTAACTATCCACCTGAAGCCATCCCACCCGCCATTGCTTAATTGCATCCTTCCCATTTATTTTCTTCCTAGACATTGTCACAGTGTGATCACTCGTTGATGTATTTGTTTATTTGGGTCTTGTCTATCTTCCCCCCTAGTATGTCACTCCCTGTGCATCTTATTCACTGATCTATCCATAGCTTCTAGCGGAGGGCTTGGCACACAGTAGGTACTCATTAAATATTTGGTGAGTTAATGAATGATTGGCTTTTATTTGAGGCTGTTGTTTCATCAACTGGTTTTCTGACAATATTCTATAATAAATCAAGCACTTTATCTTTTGGTATATCCAGTTCCTTCTCACTAAGGGAAGGAAAGCACAGTGAGAATTCTTGAATCTTAGAACCTTAAAGACTGAAGTAGCCTTTATCATCTTGTGAGTCCTGCTCTGTCATTTAATAGTTGAGGGTACAGATCTTAGAGGTAAGGCTAATGCCCAGGTTAACATAACATTGGTAACATATGTCCAAACTAGGCGTCTGGCTCATAAGCCACTACCCTAGATACTAGCCCTGCAACAGGAAATTAATTTCTCTGCAGTGATGTTTTGAAAATGAAAATATCACTTAAAAATTACAGATAAGCTGATGAATGCAGATAGTCGGAGTGACAGATGTGGTTTAAGACAAAAATAAAATCTGAATCCTTTGTCCCCCATATGTGAGAATGTTTTATGTAATTTTTTTCTAATTCCCCTCGGATGTTTCTCTGTTATTATCATATTGTAATTCAAAAATTCTGATTTCACTTTATTTTCTTGATCAAAATAGAGTCAGGAACATAAATGGTGCCATCAAGTCCTCCAGTGACAATTAGCCAAAAACTGTTGTGTGTTTTGGTAGAACGGTATGTTCAGAGGGACCGAAAGTAGAGCTGACAAGACAGAAGGTAAGATGGAAAGTGATGTCAAATGGAACATTTTTGTTTGGATTTTTTGTGATTTTATGCAGAAGTTATAATCAGAAAAGGTGTGCTCCAATCAGGAAATCAAATAAATAAAGGAATGAATTAATAAGTGAAATATTTGTGACATGAAACCAGGCAGACTATGTCAATTCAATGACATCTGTTAGAAAGTAAGGTCTATGGAGTGGAATTGATAATCCAAGTGTCTGAGTTCTGGAGGTCCTATAAAATTTAAAGTCACATTTCTCAGCTTTTAAGTACTAAACCCACTCAAAACGTTTTTAACAGTTTTGAAAACCCAGTAGCCCCACCCAAGTTATAAGTCTAGATTCCTACTGACTTAAAGAATATATATACACCAGTTTCTCATAATATTATTTGCCTTTCCCCCCTCCCCCAAAACAGGCCTTCTGTGATTTTCTAAATCAGTGCAAATTCTACTGACAGCCTATATTTTTATCTCCTCAAGAAGACGGTTCCTTGTCATTGTTCTTCCCAGCAATCTGGCATTTGATTTAAGTTAACTTATTCTCCACTTTGTAGTACTTGAGGTAACAACCCAGGGAAATTGCTCTGTATCTCTGTAGCATGGTGTTTTCTTGAAAACATGGACAGAGCATTCAATTATTTATTGCCAAGTCCATCCACAGGGCTGCTGAACAGCATACCTGGCTAAAATATGATAAATGTAATTTTAAAAAGTGTGACAGTAAGGGATTTTCAGTTAAATATAATCAATGAATTCCACAGACCGAATTCATACCCTGAGCATGAAAATCAGGTTTCCTTTCCACGTTTTTTTTTTTTAAGATTTTATTTTTATGTAATCTCTACACCCAACGTGGGGCTCGAACTCACAACTCTGAGATCAAGTGTCTCATGCTCCACTGACTGAGCCAGCCGGGAGCCCCTCCCTTCCATTTGTGAATTCTAACCAGGGAGAACCATGCCTTACCTCAATAATAAAAATAAAGAAAATTAAATGATTAATCAAAAAATTTGAAAAGGGACCATGGTAACATTGAAGTGCATTCTTTTTTTTTTAACGTTTTTTTATTTTATTATGTTAGTCACCATACAGTACGTCCCTGGTTTCTGATGGGAAGTTCGATGATTCATTAGTTGAGTATAACACCCAGTGCTCCATGCAATACATGCCCTCCCCACCACCCATCACCAGCCTATCCCATTCTGCCACCCCCCTCCTCTCTGAAGCCCTCAGTTTGTTTCTCAGAGTCCATAGTCTCTCATGCTTCATTCCCCCTTCTGATTACCCCCCCTTTCTTCATCCCTTTCTTCTCCTACAGATCTTCCAAGTTCTTATGTTCCATAGATGAGAGAAACCATATGATAATTGTCTTTCTCTGCTTGACTTATTTCACTTAGCATTATCTCCTCCAGTGCCGTCCATGTGGCAGCAAGTGTTGAGAACTCATTCTTTCTGATAGCTGAGTAATATTCCATTGTATATATGGACCACAACTTCTTAATCCAGTCATCTGTTGAAGGGCATCTCGGTTCCTTCCATGATTTAGCTATTGTGGACAAAGCTGCTATGAACATTGGGGTGCATATGGCCCTTCTCTTCACTACGTCTGTATCTTTGGGGTAGATACCCAGTAGTGCAATGGCTGGATCATAGGGTAGCTAAATTTTTAACTTTTTAAGGGACCTCCACACTGTTTTCACCAACTTGCATTCCCACCAACAATGTAGGAGGGATCCCCTTTCTCCACATCCTCTCCAGCCATTGTTTCTTGCCTTGTCCGACATGCATTCTTGAGCTGTGCTTTCTTCACCCTTCCATGTAAGCCTGGCTTAGGTCAGAAGGCCTGATCAACAAAGGTTGTTTCCAGATACTACTCTTTGATTTTTCTTAGATCTGTCACTTTTTAGGGAAAAAAAAATTAATCAGCCCTGTTTCAATACTTGGATAAATTAAAATTTTTTAATACTGGGTTTTGCAAAGTGAAAAATTGCATGCATTCAAGCATTCCAATCCGTTCACATGCACATCCATTATGTAATACTCTCCAGAATACATTCTTGTGCATTTTGTTCTATTTTTCTTATACAAGTTTTTGTGTTTCAAGATAGTCCACCCGATTTTCACTTTCCTAGCCACATAATCCCGTGTTGCTGTCTCCTAACTTGATTATCAGCTATTGGATTGTGAAGCATTTTGGTTTCCTTTTCTCTCTCTCTTACAGAAAACCTTTAAATCACATATAGTTTAAATACTTATATACAGATTAGGCGTTTATTTGGGGTTTCATTGAACAGTTCAACTGAAGTTGAATACTACAAATTATAACATATTCCCAGATTTTTCTTTAGAGAAAATAAACAAATTAATTGGCAACATATGTATATATACCACTTCACCTTCCCCCCATACACTATCTCACAACAGCTTAAATTTTTTGTTTTAATGCCTAAAAAGTCAATTTAATTTGTGGCTTTTTAACCATACTCAGGATGATGCATTTTTTCCACAGTACAATTTTCTGTTTTATCATTATGTGGAACAATGGCAAGTCGGCAGGAAATGAGATACCATTCATAGCATATTGTCAACCCCAGTGGTTCTCTACCTTGGCTGCATATTATGATCAACTTGGGGAGCTCTTAGAGACCCTGATGCCTAGGATACCACATTTCCACTTAAATCAGAGTCCTTAGGAGTGGAACTCAGGCTTCAGTACATTTTGAAGCTTCTTAAGTGATTCCATTGGGTAGCCAGGTTTGGGAAGCCCTGGCCTCACCTGCTAGTGAACTTGCACTGGGGGGTGATGGGGGACTGGAAAGAGAGAAGTAACCTTAGCTCCGTCTATCTGGGGCAATCAGAGTTAGGTAGTGTTTCTTGCCTTACTCGGATCCATTGTGCTGAAGCAAACCCGACCTCGACCCTGAATCTCCCTGCAGCCTTGCTTGTCTAGTCTCTCCATATCAGAATGGCCCTGAGACTGGTCTTCCCTGTATTGGTCCCACCTTATGCTGTAGTCAGTGTGACTGGTACCGCATCTGACTACTTGCATGTTTTTTTCTGATCCTTTTTCCTGCAGAGCTAAGTCTTGCTTCCTGAACCTCCAAACCCTGGCTGAAATTGTACTGTCAAAGGATACCTGATACTTCTATGACATTTTTATATTAATGAAGGGTCAAAATAACCCTACTTCATCCCAGTATTTTTAGGGCATACCTTGCTTACTGGATTGACCTCTGTGATGAATATGAATGCTGCTAGCCTGGGCCACAGTACTTGCTCAAGGCCCCTGGCTGGGTTAGCCTCCCCATAGCTTTAATGAGAAAGACATTTTCTGGCCTCAGCAAACACACTCCTGTTTTGATTCCTTTGCCACGATTAAGTGCAGTGAAACACAGCAGTTTTTTTGCTGTATTTAATAGGACCAACTCCCGGAGCAAGGAAAAAGAGCCCATTTTCATTTATTAGGCTTTTCCTTTTTTTACTTTTATTTTCCACCAGCTGCAAACTCAAATCTATCTCATCCGTAATGATAATAACCACAATGGTGAAAATAACTAACTTTCATTGGTTTCTTTTTACATCTTCACACCCTGAAAAGTCTTTTACAAGTTTTATATCTCATTTGCTGCTATAACAACCTACAAAATAATTACTATACTTAGTCAGTTTTTCTGTTGAAGAAACCATGGGTGAGATAAAGTTTCTTGGACAAGGTAACATATTTAATAAATGACAGAGCTAAGAGGATCCAAGCTAAGAGTGATGAGTTCTTGGAGCCTGAGCTACTCACCTTGGTCTTGTGAAAACTGGACTTAAAAAATATGCAAGATCCTCAAAAAATCTATCATCCAACTCCATTTATATCCTTCTGTGTTCTCACTGTCATCTTTACCTATCCTTTCCTCAAGCCCTTCCAACCTACTGGTTGTCCTCCAACTGTGACAATGGCATATCTTTCCATGTTGTTCCTTAGGTCAGATATTTTTGTTCCCTCCTTCAAGGTGAACACCCACTCACAATTTTCAAGCCTCAGTTCAAATGTCAGATGGTTCTGTGCGAAGCTTTACCTGAGCTCCCAAGCCGATTATTTACTGTTTTCTCTGTTCCTACAGCATATGGTAAATACCACAATCATAGCATTCATCACTGACTAGCTAATAACTTTTGATGATTTAATTAACGTCTATAAGACTCAGTTTCCTCATCTACAAAAATAAAATTAATCAGAGATCCCACCTCAGAGTCTTACGAGGATGATAGGACATAATAAATTTAAAATACTTAACAGCATGTTGTGTCGTAAGCATTTTTAAAAGTCTTAACTATTTTTTATTACCATCTCAACATAGTAAAGTTTCTTAAAAATCTGTTTTCTCATTCTACGTGGTTACTTTCTATAAGGATGGGCACAATGACATCTATTTTATATTTCCTTATTATGTAAAGTGCTCAGCACACAATAGAAACTTGGGAGCTCTTGCAAGTTACCTAACTCCTCTATCTCACAATGATGAAGACCCCATAGGGTTATATGAGGATTAAGAGAGAATGTTAAACTGATTAGCATGGAAATCCCTTCATAAATGTCAGCAACTACCATTATGTAATAAGTTTGAATAAATGGTTGGATGAATTCAGGAGGGAGTAAAACTCTTTCATGTTGCTGGTTTCTATGTATTATACTGAGATGATGGCAAATCACTGCTGTTCTTGTCAGCTGTCTCCTAGATAAACCTCCCTGTGTGATGGGATATGACGAGTCTTGAGACTTTGTCTTATTAACATGCAACAGAACTGATTCCTGCTGTCATCCAGGGAGTAAGTATTGTATTGATCACTGAGAGACCTGGCAAGTCTTGCTGAATGTCTCTTTTGACATAAGATGAATACTTTCCATAGATCCTTTCTGTTCTGCACTGGACTTAATTGTTTGAAGGTGTAGGGCATAACGGTGACAGAGGAAATAAAGTGCCCTCCTATAAATTCTAGTAATCCATCTAGAGTAAATACCAAAACATGACTTGAATTGGGTACCTGGCAATTTTTGTTACAAAGTGAACCCACAGATCCTAGGGCAGCAGAGGTCATAGAGGGAAATAAAAGGGCGTTCATTTAGTTTGGGATGGAGACGTCCGTAAAAAAAAATCTTTTCTTCTGGAATAACTCCCCAAAACAGTATGGACGTTTCTTTTCTTATTCAGGCTTAAAAGAGCAATCTTTACTTGTTGGATCCTCTTCCCCCCTTCCATTCTCACACACTGATGTCTTCTCGTACAATTGTTTTGGCAATAGTTGCCTTTAAAGAAAGAAAATATGATTTAAAAATTGCTACCAAAGAAATACTTGTAAGTCTTCCTTTGTTTGCAGGGAATATTCCATGTCATAGAATATAGCGTATCTTCAGTTTAGTGATTATCAGCTGCTTTGATGTGGTAGTCTGAGAAGTGAATATATGAATTTCTAATTTCAAATATCTTTCATTTTTAAATTTAAATAGCTAATACATTATGAGATATCTTGTTAATAGCTTGTTCCTTTATTTGATTAATTATGCATTTTCCCATTTCTGTCCCTTTATCGTTCATCTTTGCATCAACCCAATAGTCATTTGTCTTCAGAGACTACCCTTTACAGGTTCAATGGTAGCTTCAGATGCTGGTCTCACCTCTGTTCTTCTAATAAAAACACTTATAATTGATGAATAAATTCTCTTCTTGAACCTTCTCTCCAACCCTGCTAAGCTATCATGTCTCTCATAAGTTTTGATAATAATGTCTTCCAAAATAGATTAAATTAAATTGCACAACTGAATTAGCTACTAATTTCCCAATTCCTCAAATTCAAATTTCTATCCCAACAAATGAGCTAAAATTAATATAACATTTTTTATCTATATTGGTTGATCCAATAAAATTTATGTTGGCATTAAAACAGTGAGGAGCTCTAAATAGTGTGCCTATAAAAATTAATTGTAAAAAGTCTTAAGAAAAATGGGACTTTTTGAGTGTGACCCATACTAAAGAAAAATAAAAAAAGAAGAAGCATTTAGTAGAAACTGTCAATGTGACAGCCCAGGTGTGCAATTCAGCATACAGAGACTGCAGTGGAGCTATGATAAATAGGTTCAAAGAACTATAGGACTCTATGCTTTAAAGACTTCACTGGAGCTGTGATAAATAGGATCAAAGAACTATAGGACTCACAGTACCTCAAGTACCTCCAATTTCCACAATATAATGAAAGGAAATTGCAAATTAATAATCTAAGCTTCATCATAAAATATTAGAAAAAAGAGGAACAAACAAAAATGAAAATATGAAAGAAAATAATAAAGATTACAGTGGAAATCAATGAAATGGAAAACAGGAAAACAGTAGAGAAAACCAATAAAAACAATTGGGAAAATACATAAAACCAAAGGTTGGTTCTTTGTAAAGATCAAAACAATGGACAAACCTTTAGCTAGACTGACCAAGAAAAAAGAGAAAAGTTACAAATTGTCAAAATCAGGAACAAGAGAGGACATCACTACCAATCCTACAGAAGTTAAAGACATTGTAAGGAAATACTTTAAACTGTATTCTGCCAACGTTGGACAATTTTGATGAAATACACAAATACCTAGAAAGATATAAATCCATAACTGACTCAAAAAAAAAAAAAAAAGAAAAGAAAATCTCAATGGCCAATAAGTAAAAAAATAGAATTAGCAATTTAAAATATTCAAATAGAGGAAAGTTCAATCCCACATGGCTTCCTGGATGAATTGTCGGATATTTAAGGAAGAAATAATATTACTGTTTTACAAACTCTTCAAAATTTAGAGGAGAAAACATTTTCCATCTAATTCCATCAGTCCAATATCATTGTCATGCCAAAGCCAGACAAGACATCACAAGAAAACTAGACCAATATCCCTCATAAATATAAATGCAAAAAACATCAACAAAATAACAAACCAAGTCAATGTGTAAATTGACCAACATGTGTAAATTAACTGTGATTTTTTCACTTAAAAACAAAATTAGTTTAATATTCAAAAATCAATTAACATGGCTTAGTCGGTTAAGCATCTGCCTTTGGCTCAGGTCATGATCCCAGGGTCCTAGGATTGAGTCTGGAATTGGGTTTCTTGCTTATTGGGGAGCCTACTTCTCCCTCTATCTCCACTGCTCCCTCTGCTTATGCTCTCTTTCTCTCTGTCTGTCAAATAAATAAGTAAAATCTTTTTAAAAAATCAATTAATGTAATGCACCAAATTAATATAAGAAAGGGGAAAATACATGATCATCTTAAAAGATGCAAAAATGATGAAAATTCCAATATCCATTCCTGATTTAAAAACAAAAATGAAAACAAAAAACTTTCAACAAACTAGGAATAAAACAGAACTTTCTCAGTCTATGAAAAGGCATCTACAAAAAACCATACAGCTAACATACTAAAGGATGAGAGAGTGATGTTTAATGCCTATCATAGGGAACAAGTCAAGATATCCAATCTCATTACTCTACTCACCATTGTAGGACATTCTGACCACTTGCAGTAAGTCCAAAATTAAATTTAAATAAAGTGAATAAAGGGGCGCCTGGGTGGCTCAGTTGGTTGGGGTCCAAATCTTGATTTCAGCTCGGCTCATGATCAGGGTCATGAGATCAAGCCCTGTGTCAGGCTCCATGTTCAGTGTGGAGTCTTCTTGAGGTTCTCTCTGTCTCCCTATGCCCCCCCCATAAGCACACTCTCACTCTCTTGTTCTCCCGCTCTCTGTCTCAGTAAATAAATAAAGTCTTTTAAATAAATAAATAAATAAATAAATAAATAAATAAAATAAAGGCATCCAGATTAGAAGAAAAGTAAATTGCCTTACTGGCAGATGATGTGATCCTGTATGTCAAAAATCCTAAACAATCTACAGAAATACTGGTAGAACTAATAAAAGTGTTCAGCAATACCAGAGAATATAATATCAATAAGCATATTCAATTGCGTATATACATACTATCAATGAATTTTCTGAAAACGAAAATAAAATAAAAATAAAATAAAAATAAAAATAAAATTTCACAAGGAAATTAAGTATGTACGAATACTTTAGCAAAAGAAGTACAATACTTATACATCAAAAATTTCAAAGCACTGCTGAGAGAAAGAATATGTTAGTCGAGAGAAATTAATGAAGATTTAATTAAATAGACATTTCTTGGTCATGGATAGATAGACTCAGTATCGTTAATATGACAGTTCTTGCCAACTTTATCAATAGATTCAAAAAATCCCATCAATATCCCCCTGGGATCTTTGCAAAGAGTGCTAAGCTGATCCAAAAAATTTATATGGGAATTCCCAGCATTCAAAATAATCAAATGGTTTTGAAACAGAAGAACAAAGTTGGAGAACTTAATACTTCCTGACTTTAGAACTTAATATAAAACTACATTAATCAAAACAGTGCGATGGCATAAAGACAGATACATAGATCATTGATTTTACTTAACATATATAAAAGAAGCCAGACAAAAAAGGCTTTTATCTGTATGATTTCATTTGTATGGCATTCTGGAAAAACTTGAAAAATAGAACTCAGAGCAGGAGTTGCTCTGGAGGAGGACATTGGGGTAATAGGAGGGCCCTGGCTACAAAGGGACATAGGCACCCACTAGAGTGATGGAAGTGTATATTGTGATACGTGGCATGGTTACTGTACTAGGAACATTTATAAAAACTCAACAAGCCATACACTAAAAAGGGGTGAATTTTACTATACTAAGATTATTTCTAAACAAATTCAACTTTAAAATTAAAGAAAGAACATCCTGAACTTATTCATAATAACATGTTAGTAAATACTGCCAATTTAGTTAAAAGAGCATAAACCTTTGAATCAAAGCACAGTGATGCTTGTGAATTTAGGCTTTGCCACTTACTAGCTGAGAAACTTATTTTCTCTTCATTAAAATACAATGGTGGGATGCATGGGTGGCTCAGTTGTTTGGGTGTCTGCCTTCCACTAAGGTCATGATCCCAGGATCCTGGGATTGAGTCCTACATCGGGCTCCTTGCTCAGCGGGGAGCCTGCTTCTCCCTCTACCTGCCACCCCCGCCCTCTGCTTGTGCTCATGCTCTCTCTCTCTCTTTCTCTGACAAATAAATACATAAAATCTTTTTTAAAAATGCAGTGGCAATATCTATCATGTAATAAGTATTATACTTTTCTCAGTTATTGGAAATGATATATTTAGGACAGTTATGTGACTGCCACATAATTTTGTATTTTCTTCATTCTTTGTCTTGAAATGTTGAAAATATCAACTGAAAGTTGAGGATTTCTCTTTGTTTTTGTCTTTTCTGTTTTTGCCATTTCAAAGATAGAGAAATAGAATGAAATGCATTACCCTTCCCTTTGCTGATCCTGTTAAACAAACTTTATTCTCCAGCTCAGGAAGTTTAGTTCCCCAACTAGACCAGTTGACTTGTCATTCACTAACCAAGAGCTATCTCCCATGCTCAGAACAGGCCATCATTTCTTTTGTTTCTGTGTCGTCCAGTCCAAGCGTAGGTGGATGTTTTGTGGGAAGATTTTCTCAGTCAAACCAGTTTGGGATCCATATCATGTATCTTCAATAACCCTTCTCGTACATAAATTTATACACATGTGATTTCTTTTGAAAAATTGAATAATTTATCTTATTCATGTCATAAAGTTAAATCAAGATTTATCTCATTGCATTGCTAAATATACTTTTGAAGAAATAAGATTTTCTGCAACCAAAGCATGTGAGCTTCATGGCTCCTAGAATCACGTTTTGTACCAAGCTCACTATGTTAGTGGTTTGATAGTGATAATAAAAGAATAGGACTTACTTCAGAACATGTTTCATGTTATTCATTAGACCACTATTTGTTAAAGTTTTCAGGACAAAAACAAGGAAAAAAACTACATATGTGATAGAGATGATGAATTAAGATGAGGAAAATTACATTTAAAAGTGATAGAGGATCATGAGAACATCTGAACAGAACTTTTAAAAAATAGATTAATGGCAGCCAATAATTGTATTTAGGGATTAAGCTTAAATCATGTAGTTAGATCATGGCAGTACTCCTAAAATGTTAGAGAGTAACACTGTGTAATTCTAGTTAAAATGGAATTTTTCTGAATTAAGTATTTCAAGGTATCATGAACTTGGTTAATTCTAAGGAAAACCATGTCTATTATTCACTTTGTCTTGTAGAAAAGAAAGTCTCCAGAATTGGTTTCTAAGATGAAGAACTTTTCTTACAAGATATGTAGGAGTCCCACTCCATTTGATAAAATAGACCCTGAAAGAAAAGCAGTGTAATGAAAACTGAGAGGTTAAGTATCAAAGTAATTGAGAATATGCTAAGTCAGAAAGGAGTGGCATGATATATTCAAAGTGCTGATTGTGAAATATTTGCAGGTAAGAATATTCTATCCAACAAGGCTATCATTCAGAATAGGAGAGATTAAGTTTCCCAAACAAACAAAAACTAAAGGAGTTCATGCCCACTAAACCAGCCCTGCAAGAGATATTAAAGGGGACTTTTTGAGTGGAAAGAAGAGACCAAAAGAGACAGTATAGAGGTAGGAAACAGAAAAGCAATAAAAATGAATATTTCTGTAAAAAATCAGTGAAGGAACTCACGAAATAAAAGGGTATAAAATATAACAACATATACCTAAAACATGGAGAAGAGGAGTAAAGAATGGGGTCAAATTTAAACAACCATCAGTTTAATGTAGACTGCTATTTGCAGAAGAGGTTATGTACAAACCTCTGGTAACCATATATCAAAAACCACTAATAAATATGCAAAGAATAAAGAGAAAGAAATAGCAAATAAAGAAAACCATGAAAGAGAGAAAGACAAGAAAGGATGAGAGACAATCTTTAGAAACAATCATAAAACAAGTAATAAAATGACAATAAATGCATATCTATCAATAATTATTTTATTTCTTTTCAAAGAGAGAGAGAGGGATTTGTATTTGAGAGAGAGGGAAAGCTGGGGGAAGGGCAAAGGGAGAGGGAGAGAAGCAGACTCCCTGCTGAACACAGAGACAAAATTGGAGTTCAATCCCACAACCCTGAGATCATGACCCCAGTTGAAATTAAGAGTTTGACACTTGGAGGGGGCGCCTGGGTGGCACAGCGGTTAAGCGTCTGCCTTTGGCCCAGGGCGTGATCCCGGTGTTATGGGATCGAGCCCCACATCAGGCTGTTCTGCTGTGAGCCTGCTTCTTCCTCTCCCACTCCCCCTGCTTGTGTTCCCTCTCTCGCTGGCTGTCTCTATCTCTGTCAAATAAATAAATAAAATCTTTAAAAAAAAAAAAAAAAAAAAAAAAAAGAGTTTGACACTTGGGGCACCTGAGTGGCTCAGTTGTTAAGCGTCTGCCTTCAGCTCAGGTCATGATCCCATGGTCCTGGGATCAAGCCCCGCATCGGGCTCCCTACTCAGTGGGAAGCCTGACTCTCCCTCTCCCACTCCCCATCCTTGTGTTCCCTCTCTCGCCGTCTCTCTCTGTGTCAAATTAAATTTAAAAAAAAAAGCGCCTGACACTCAACCAACAGACTGAGCCACTAAGGTGCCCCATCAGTAATTACTTTAAATGTAAACGGACTAAATGCTCCAATAAAAGGTATAGGGTGACAGAATGTATGAAAAAAAAAAAGACCCAGGTGTATGCTGCCTATAAGAGACGCATTCAGACCTAAAGACACCTGCAGATTGAAAGTGAGGGGATGGAAAAATATCTATTATGCAAATGTATGTCAAAAGAAAGTCAGAATGGCAATACTTATATCAGACAAAACAGACTTTAAGACAAAGAGTATAACAAGAGACAAAGAAGGACACTATATAATCACAAAGGGGACAATTCAAACAAGAAGATATAATAAAGGTAAATATGCACCCAACATAGGAGCACCCAAATACATAAAACAATTAATAACAAACATAAAGGAACTCTGGTAATGATACAATAATAGTAGGGGACCACTAACATCAATGGAAAGGTCATCTAAACAGAAAATCAACAAGGAAACAGTGGCTTTGAATGACACACTGGAACAGATGGATTTAAGAGACACATTTAAAACTTTCCATCTTAAACAGCAGAATACACATTCTTTTCAAGTGCACATGGAACATCCTCCAAAATAGATCACACATTAGCCCATAAGACAAGCCTCTGCAAATTCAAGAAGATTGAAGTCATATCATGCATCTTTTCTAACCACAATGGTTTGACACTCGAAATAAACTATAAGAAAAAATCTGGAAAGATCACAGTTACGTGGAGGTTAAATAATATGCTACTAAGCAATAAATGGGTCAACCAGGAAATCAAAGAAGAAATAAAAAAATTACATGGGAACAAATGAAAATGAAAACACAATTGTCCAAAACCTCTGGGATGCAGCAAAAGCAGTCACAAGAGGAAAGTATATAGCAATACAGGCCTACATCGAGAAGAAAGAAAAATCTCAAATACACAACCTAACATTACACCTAAAGGAGCTAGAAAAGAGAACAACAAACAAATCCTAAAACTAGCAGAAGGAAGGAAATAATAAAGATTAGAGTAGAAATAAATGATATAGAAACTAAAAAACCAATAGAGCAGATCAATGAAAGCAGGAGCTGATTCTTTGAAAAAAATCAATAAAATTGATAAAACTCTAGCCAAACTAATGAAAAAAAGAGAAAGGACTCAAATAAAACCACCAATGGGAGAGGAGGAATAACAACCAATATAACAGAAGTACAAACAACTATAAGAAAATATTAGTAAAAACTCTATGCCAACAAATCAACAACCTAGAAGAAATGGATAAATTCCTAGAAACATATAACCCACCAAAACTTAATCAGGAAGAAATAGAAAATTTGAATAGACTGATCAACAAAGAAATTGAATCAGTAATCAAAAACTCCCAACAAACAAAAGTCTAGGACCAGATGGCTTCACATGCAAATTCTACCAAACTTTTAAAGAAGAGTTAATGTTTATTTTTCTCAAACTATTCCAAAATATAGAAAAGGAAGGAAAACTCCCAAATTCATTATACGAGGCCAGCATTATCCTGATACTAAAACCAGAAATAGACACCACTAAGAAAGAGAACTGCAGGTCAATATCCCTAATGAAAATAGATGCAAAAACCCTCAACAAAATACTAGCAAACCAAATTCAAGAATAATTTTAAAAATCATCACCATGATCAAGTGGGATTTATTCCTAGGGTACAGGGTGCTTCAATATTCACAAATCAATCAATATGATACACCACTTTAATAACAGAAATGAAAAGAACCATATGATCATTTCAATAGACACAGACAAAACATTTGACAAAGTACAACATCCATTCATGATAAAAGCCCTCAACAGAGTAGGTTTAGAGGGAACATACCTCAACATGATAAAGGCCATATAAGAAAAATCCACAGCTAACATCATCCCTGAGAGCTTTTCCCCTAAGTTCAGTAACAAAACAGGGATGTCCACTCTCATCACTTCTCTTCAATATAGTCCTGGAAGTCCTAATCACAGCAATCAGACAACAAAAAGAAATAAAAGACAATCTAGATCGGAAAGGAAGGAGTCAAGTTTTCACTATTTACAGTTGACATGATACTCTATATAGAAACCTTGAAAGACTCCACCAAAAACTGCTAGAACTGATGCACAAATTCAGTGAAGTCGCAGGACACAAAATCAACATATGGAAATCTGTTGCATTTCTATACACCAATAACGAAACTGCAGAAAGAGAAATTAAGGAATCAGTCCCATTTACAGTTGCACCAAAAACAATAAGATATCTAGGAACAAACCTAACTAAAGAGATGAAAGATCTGAACTCTGAAAACTATGAAACGCTGATGGAAGAAACTGACGACAACTCAAAGAAATGGAAAAACATTCCATGCTTATGGATTGGAAGGGCAAATATTGTTTACATGTCTATACTACCCAAAGTAGTCTACACATTTAATGCAATCCCTATCAAATGCCAACACCATTTGTCACAGAACTGGAACAAACAATTCTAAAATTGGAACCACAAAAGACCCCAAATAGCCAAAGCAATTTTGAAAAAGAAATGCAAAACTGGAGGCTTTACAATTCCAGACTTCAAGTTATATTACAAAGCTGTAGTAATCAAAACAATATCATATGGCACAAAAATGGGCACATAGGTCAATAGAACAGAAGAGAAAACCCAGAAATAAACCCACAATGATATGGTCAGTCTTCGACAAAGCAAAAAAGAATATCCAATGGGAAAAGGACAGTCTCGTCAACAAATGGTGTTGGAAAAACTGGACAGCAACATTGCAAAAGAAATAAAGTGGACCACTTTCTTATACCATACACAAAAATAAATTCAAAATGGACTACAGAGCTAAACATAAGACCTAAAACCATAAAAATTCTCTAACATTGGCAGTAACCTCTTTGACATTGACCATAGCAACTTCTTTCTAGATATGCCCCCTGAGGTAAGGGAAACAAAAGCAAAAATAAACTTTTGGGACTTCATCAAAATAAAAAGCTTCTCTACAGCGAAGGAAACAATCAACAAAACTAAAAAGCTACCTATGGGATGGGAGAAGATATTTGTAAATGACATATACAATAAAAGGTTAGTATCCAACATGCATAAGGAACTTGGCAAAACTCAACACTCAAAAAAAATCCAATTAAAAAATGGACAGAAGACATGAATAGACATTTCTCCAAAGAAAACATACAGATGGCCAACAGACACATAAAGAGATGCTCAACATCACTCGTCCATCAGGGAAATGGAATTAAAACCTCAATGAGATATCACCTCACACCTGTCAGAATAGCTAGAATCAAAAAGACAAGAAACAACAAATAGTGGTGAGGCTGAGGAGAAAAAGGTACCCTTGTGCGCTGTTGGTGGTAATGCAAACTGGTGCAGCCACTGTGGAAGACAGTATGGAGGTTCCTCAACAAGTTGAAAATAGAGCTACCCTCCAATCTAGCAGGTGCACTACTATTTACCCAAAGAATACAAAAACACTAATTCAAAATGTTACATGCACCCCTATGTTTATAGCACCATTATTTACAATAGCCAAGCTGTGAAAGCAGCCCAAATATTTATCAGTTAATGCAGCAATAAAGAGGATGTGGCATATGTATACAGTGGAATATTACTCAGCCATGAAAAATAATGAAATATTGCCATTTGCAATGACATAGATGGAGCGCTAGCTCCATTATGTGTATTATGCTAAGGAAAATAAGTCTGTCAGAGAAAGACAAATACCATATGATTTCACTCACATGTGGAATTTAAGAAGGAAAACAAACAAGCAAAGGGAAAAGAGGGAGAGGGAGAGAAAGACAGATTAAGAAATAGACTCTTAATTGTGGCCAACAAACTGATGGTTACCAAAGCAGGGTTGGGTGGGAGGACGGGTGAAATGCATGATGGGAATTGAGGGGTGCACTTGTTGTGACGAGGACCAGGTGATGTATGAAATTGTTGAATCACTATATCATATACCTGAAACTAGCATAACACGGTACATTAACTAATTGGAACTAAAATAAAAACTTAGAAAAAAGAATATGCTAAAAGAAGGTAATTAAGAGAGAAGAGTGTCTGGTGAAGTTTAATATAATCCTTGCTACAAACTTAGGCATAATCACCTCTTAAGAAAATGAGAACAAAAATGAC
The DNA here is from genome assembly GCF_023065955.2 of Ursus arctos. Lineage (NCBI taxonomy): Eukaryota > Metazoa > Chordata > Mammalia > Carnivora > Ursidae > Ursus > Ursus arctos. Next base: position 80,107,347 of record NW_026623089.1, on the reverse strand, counting down.
TAAAGCAGATTCTGCTAAAATGTTACTTATGTGTGTGGTTTTTTTTTTTTAAGATTTTATTTATTTACTTATTTGAGAGAGAGGCAGAGAGAGATAGAGAGCACAAGAAGGGGAGAGGAGCAGAGGGAAAGGAAGAAGCAGGCTCCCAATTGAGCAGGGAGCCCGACATGGGCTTGATCCCAGGACCCTGGGATCATGACCTAAGCCCAAGGTAGATGCTTAACCAATTGAGCCACCCAGGTGCCCCAAGTATTATTTATGATTTTAAGTTGATTTTCTCTCTAATTCATTAGTTTCATGGATATTTTTTTTTATTTTTGCAAAATACCCTAATTAAAACCTTAAATAATTCTGGAGCATCCTTTAATTATTCTGAGAACTCTGATAGAAATAACATATTTTGAACTATTTTCATTCTCATTCTCCATTAGGGGAGGAAACCAAAGGTAACATTTTTCCAATTTTTTAGAGAAGAAAAGCATTGTATTCCTTTTATTCCTCAATTTTCATGTGAACATGGTAATAAAACATACTAAGGCTTCCATAATAAAGCCAACCTTTCCATGATGGGAAATGGGGACATCAGTGATGAGGCTAATCTGGCTACCATCTCTGCATGCCCCATTGAGGGTGAGCTGACCCAACAGTCCTCGCTAGGTAGTCGGAGGTCCCCTGCTTCCTTTCCTCGCCATTACATGCATGTCAGAATGGTGGTGTTCATTTTAGGCAAATACACACACTGGTTTGCAATGATAGGTCTTTAACTTTCGAAGCATTTTCACATGAATGTTACTCTATTTTATCCTATGTAATAGATTGGGAAATGGATCCCAGACTAAAGTGCTGTCATGTGACTACATGCTGATGCCAGAATTAGCAAGCACCTCTCACCTGTAGAAGTCTACCTTATCATTTTTGGTTTCAGGGACAGTCCCTGAAACAGAATATTAAACAAAAATTTACATTATTGTATGGTGGAAGGTAAATGAAATTTGGCATAATCCAACCTAAGTATGAATCACCAGTTTCCTCATCTCTAAAATGGGGCTAATATACTTTTCAAGGTAGGAAAAAGGATTAAATGACACAATCCATATTTGGAACAATTAGCTTTTGACCTAGTCCATGGGAGAACCTCAGTAAATAGCAGTGTATAATAAAAATAATAATCTGTGGTTGTAGTGAGGCTCTCATTAATCCAAGGGTCTGGTACCACTGCTGGTGGCTGCTGAGCTTGGGTACCGGCTATGTTGAAGATCCTGTCTTTGTGTAAGGACGTGCATCCTTTGGAAACTACTCCAGTAAGCATCAGGAGCTGTGCTAGGCGCTAGATTCGCAGGCGTGAGCCTCTGCTCTCATGCAGCTCCTCGCATGTGCAGCCTGGACTGCTTCTACCACTTTCTTCCACCAAATGATTGTACCCTTATGAGAACCTCAGTGATGGAATTCATTCAGCACCAAGTAATGGTTGAGGGGAGGAGGATGGACAGAACAAAACTTGGCATTGACGAGGATGCATGTCCATGCATGCCAGTGGCCAGAGTCTGCATGCTGTGGGCTTAAACTCAAGTGGAATCAGTCTTCTAATGGTTAGTATTGGCATTATGCACTCAGCATATCTGGGGCAAAAAGCTCTTAATGCATCTTGTGTCTTGTCTCCAAAAGGGAGAGTTCGTCATATTGCTGCATATGATACCAAGTTGAGGACTTTGAGTGGAGCCCATCACGAGGTCTTACTTAAGAGACCTTTATTTTCCATCTAGTATATATTTGAAGGCCTTTACATTTCTTCTTCCTTCTTGGGGCCCTGTGTTTCTTGTATCCCAGACCCACATTGAGTGTGGGATCTGCTTTGTGGAAACACTTCCACGTTCTTGTCAGGCAAATCTTCAGGCTCCTATGTTGTCCTTGGCTTTGGCTTAGGCTTAAGTAACCTTTCTTATTGGGAAGATTATTTCTCCTGCCCATCCCTACATTTGTTTTTCTGCTTAGGGATCTCTCCCAGCAGTTTCCTGGCCTGGGGCTGCTGTCGATACTTCTGAAGCGTGTTCCCTAGCATCAAGGAGTCAGCCTCATGGAATTCTGTGACTATTGAGAGCAAAGTCATAGGGTAGGCCTGGGTAGAGGTGAGGACTGTGAAGCTGGCTGTCACCTGGGCCTTTGGGGTACAGGCTGCTGCAGCTTGACGTTGACCCAAAGATGTGCCACCTAGCCTAGAATTGTTGATAGAGCAGATTGACTATTTGAAGCATGCTGGGTGAACAATGTGCATTGTTTTCAAGCTGCAAGCCTGCTGCACATGTGAAGGACCCCTGAGATTCATCATTACTTTACTAGGTCTGAGTCTTTGTGTGGCCGTCTTACGTCTGTTGCTCCTGACTCCACTCTACACTAGGAGTCCAAGAGGCAGAATTAACACTGGACTTACATAGCTTATCCTCATGGTTTCAAGTTTAAGTACCATTATTCTCACTTTGGCTTTGGTTTTCCAAAAACAAAAAACAAACAAACAAACAAAAAAACCCTGTGGCTTGAGTGCTCTCCATTCAGTCTCAACCATTTATTTAGATGTTCCAGCTGGAGGACATGGTTACATGTCATTTTTGGCTGAAGCCAAAACAGTCTCTACTGAGATGGAGAGCACAGCTTTAGGATTACTACTCGGGAGCAATGACTGGGGAAGAGGGCAATGTGTGAAGGGTGCATTCCACCGACTGGCCCTGGTGGTTGGTGGTGAGGCTGCCAACCAGTGAGTTCCTGCGTCCATCAGGAAGCTGTATGCTTATGGAATCCAGTAGACCCCTGCCCGGAAGTTAATAACCTGAATGAGTGTGCTCATTGTATAAATGCGTAGCTTGAGAGCAGCTTAATCATATGTACCGTAGACCTGTCTACCGTAAGACTGTTGCTTGTCCCTTGTATCTTAATCCTGTCCTCAACATCCCTTTGTACGTGGCCTGGAAACCTACTTTCCCTAATGTAGTGGAAGTCCCTCCCTTTATCCACATTTAGACTGATATTTTCTTTGCTTAAATGTGTCTGATAGAGAGGGGCCTTGCGCCGAGAGACAGCTGCGTGAAGCCACGCCCTGAAATCCTGAATGCATTGTCATAAGCAAACCTTGCTGCTACTTTAAGCCATGAGGGCATCCTCCTTCTGCCCTAAGAGCACAGTATCCTATTGCCCTAAACGTTTGCTCTAGTCTTCCTTACTTAGTCAAGAGAGTGCGGAATATCAGCACTAAGGAATGCTTACCCATTCGTCTTTCCCTGGGCCCTGACATTAGGAAGCATTATCACTTCCAAAGACTAAGGAGCATTTGCTGGATTTGTAAATATTCTGACTCCAAAATATACCTGACACATCTCTACCCAAAATACTAGTAAACCATCACCTTTTTTGAAAACTGTAATATTCATGGGAGGTAGCTGTGTGATTTCTGAGTCATAAATCACTTCCTTTCAAGACAAAAGTAGGAAAGTGTCCAAAGGCATTCACAATGATAGCCATCTAAATATCCAGGCTGGTAAGGGGAAAAGAGAAAACCCCAACGTTAATTTCTGTGTTCTCTTGGCTGCCTTCCTTCTTGCGTGTGCTTCCAGGAAACCAAGTCCTTTCCAGGTGTCAGAATCACTGGGGCACTGGCTTCTCAGTACTGGAATGTGAGCCTTCCCTCTAGCAGACAGCATGTAAGAATTTGTAGGGAAGCCATTCCCATTTAGAGATAAATGCATGTGTTGCCTCTGTCGATCTATTCTGGTAGAAAACTTCCGCATTCCAGTAGTGGGTTCCTTTAGGTTTTAAGATCATAATTAAGTGGTTTTTTTCCCTTTTCCTTTTGTTTCTTAAGCTTCAAAGATGACATTTAAGTTTGCTTTCCTTGGGCTTTATCTCTGGAATCCCTGGCAGATAGCAATCAGATGACTGAATTCATGGATTAGTAGTTTTGTTGCAGTTCGGTAAAGAAACACCCCTTTAGCCCCTCCTCCAGTCTAGACACCTCTTTGTCTAATCACAATTATTTTTCTTCCCTTTTATCATCCACAAATTAACTGGTACATTGGCACGGATCATGGTCCTTTTTAACATGAAGTTTCAGACTTTGATTCCATGTGTTCCTTAAGAACTTGTTCTATTGCTGTGATTTAAGAATGTGTAATCAGGAAGCTCTCTGATACGGAATTAGGTTCTGAAGGATAACTTAATTCAGCCCCCAGTTTCCTCTCCCACCCCAAACCCGCATCATAATTCCTTGTATGCTCAGGGTCTGCGATGTTGCAGTGAGTTCTTCATTTATGCAGAACTGTACTCATAGGAATCTTACTTTTCTTCCTAAAAGAATCAGATTGGGCTTGGTTTCTGCCTTTGCCCACTCATGGCTGTTTGGCTGTGAAATTCAGTCTGTAGGAACCTCAGCTTCTTTGAAATACCAATAGCAACAGTTTGGGAAGATTGTGGAAAGAAAACAAATCCACGTGTAAAGTACCCATCCAATGCTTGGCATGAAGTAGGCACGTGAGTAATGCTGACTGTGATAACGCTCCTGCTGAAAAGGACAGGGGGAAAGAAGAGGAAGAAGAGGAGGAGGAGGAGAAGCAGAGGGAGACAAGAAGAGAAGAGGAGGACTATGGGATGGTGCAAGTAATGAGAGTCTAGATTGTACCATAGCCTTTGGGGAGGGTTTTCCCAAGTATCTCTTCCTTTAATTTAATAGCTCTCATCTTCAATGTGATCACATCAGGTGATGAGAGTCTCTGAAAGGTTTTCTTTTTTTTTTTTCTCTTTCAGGAAGATGCCAATAGAAAGTGCTTCCCACCTTCTCTCTGTTGGCCGTTTGCCCTAACTTTTGACCGCCTCTCTGCATTAGCTAACCTCCACAGTGCCCCACCAGCAAAAGGCTTGGCCACTTGTCTACCATCATAACATTCTTGAATCATAAGAGAGCTCTTTATCCACAGCCTGTCTCAACCCAGTCAGATAATATAGGAGTTAGATTTAAAATTTAAAGTAGAGTTTGAAGCTGCTGTCTCTGTTTTGTAAATTATATATGAAAAAAGTCTCCTGATTTTTATCCAGTTAATTTAACAGTCCTTACTTAAAATTAATAGAGATTATTTGGAACATCAGGAAAGCAAATGGAGAATAAGCATGGAAGTTAATTTTCAGTACCACTAGTCTTTGAAGTTTAATAGCTAATAAATATAAACATGAAGTGACAGTTGCCTCATTACAGATGTAAACACATATAAACCTACCCAGTAGCAATTTAAAACAAACTTAGAAATATACCTCCTACTTTGGTTATGCTTGAGCCTTTTTCACCAAGGCTATCATTCTTTTTGATTTATTATTTCCCACCTTAACACTGTAGCTGCCCAATGCAGTTACTAAAATAGTTAATTCTTGCAAAAATTAACTTTAGATTCTTAAAGGGAGAAAGAGAAATACCCACCAGATTATCCTCTAGATAGTGGGAAACCTAGCTACAATGTGTATTTTCATCCGGAATATCACCGTGTGCCCTGGGCGTAACCGTTAGTGTGCTCAAACCGTGTACGTATCAGCTGTGGATCTCTGGGCGTAATCACTGTGTGGGAGAAAAACCACCCCCTCACACAGGACCTGCTTCTGATTCCTGGATGACCAGATTTCATTGTTATACAATCAAGGTCACTTTTTTTGTACTTTCTTTCATAGAAGATGCTTTCGCTTAAACAGATGTCTTTACATTTTTGTGGCTTTGTTATGTTATAATGCAAAGGGATTAAGAGGACATCAGTTGCCTCCTGAGTGAGGGACACAGGTTAAAACTGCCTTCAGTGTAAAGTCAGGGATGCACACGAGCTGTGAGCTGGATATCCTCTGGCAGAGTTAGATTTTGGGTCCTGTCTGAGCACAAATCAACATGTTTCTGAGCCTCAACTGTTGCTCTTGTCAAATATTGTCTCCCTTTTTGGGTAATGACTTTTGTCATTATCTTTGATGTGGTTCTGCTAAGGCAGCATGCTCTCTGTGTGAGATATATATAAATCCTGAGTGGAGGAGTGAGCGTTGGCCTGCGCTGATTGCTTATGCTAACTGGCAAATATTAAGGTAAACTTGTCTATTTTAAGTAGATGGTTTAAGTGACTCCATTTCACAGAGAACTTAGCTTCAGTAATTTGTGTGTGTTTTTTTTAAAATCTGCCTCTAAATAATTCCATTTCCAAGAGCAAAATAAATAAATAGACAAATAGCTCTTAGTAAAACAACAGTAAGTATTCGCTTGCTGAGAGAAAAAGTGAGATTTCCAATGTGGAGAAGTCTGGGATGTTACCACCACTCTTAAAAATGCAGACATGTCTGCTTTCTTTAAAAAAATAAAATTGAACTCAAGCAAGTTCACACTTTTCTCAAATAAATTGATGAGTTTCAAATAAGCAAGCTATAATCACATAGTCTTATTTTCACCATAGTGTCTTCCAATATTTATTATTTACTCTACATGAAATTGCCTGTAATTTTAATGAGCCTATCATAGCTTTTTATATTCGGCGTTTATAGACACATATCCTTATGTTAGCATAACTCCCATACTTCTTATAGCAAACAAAGCATAATATAAGTTTTACAATATAACATTCCATAGCGACCAACTGTTTCCCTTTTGCTCGGTTATAATAACAGTAGTCACAATAACCACTACTCATTGACTATTTCTACAGCAAGTATTCTGTTAAGAGCCTTTTTTAACAAAGTAGACACCAAGGCTTAGTTTGTTATATGGAAATGCCTACAATTTGATGTACTTATGTCTACTCTCTGTGTGACATTTGTAAGGAAAAAACTTGCTAGTCTTTGCGCACCTTTAACTTCCTTCTCTGAGAAAAAATAAGGCTGGAAATAGCTGAGCTCAAGGCTGTACCCAGCAGAGTCTGGCACATAGTAGATGTTCGAGAAGTGGGGAGGATCATCATTGAGAACTACTCCCGAAGTTGATTTGCCCAAATCGGTAAGATGGAGAGATGTATACTATTTTGTGCATATTTCCTGATGGATTTCCAGGATAATTAAGCAGTCGGTGCCCCCAAGAATGTGCGAAGTGTTCATTTTTTATACACCAGAGCCTTACCGGGTTTGCTTTTGCATTCTTCATGTGTTCATTCTTCATTTATTCTTTCAACAAATAACAGGTGCGTTGTGCACCAAGCAGTTCTGAGGTCGCCGTTACACTCAGGTTGCAGCCAGCATGAAGGAGGTGTGGTCTGTTCAACAAGAGTCGGAAGACTCAGGTGTGGTCTGCACTGCTAGGCCAGTAACAGGCAGCCAGAAATGTATGTGGGGTGTGTGTGTGTGTGTGTGTGTGTGTGTGTGTGTGTGTGTGTGTTACATGTTTGTCTTCTCCATGAGGCTATAGTTGGTTATTTTGATATCACATCATACCGTATCAATGAAGATGATCAAGATACAGCCTCCTGGGAAAGACACGTGTTAACAGAAAATACACTATGACTTATAATAGTAGATTATGCACCGAAGGTCGTGCCTGTATAATTTTGCTCCAGGGATTAAGGATGGCTACAAAATGCACTACCTACTTAAACACTTTCTCAAGTGAATACTAGTTTATCAGTGTGATTAGAAAAAGGCTCAATGTTCGAAAGTGTAATCTCCCCAAAGGAAGCAGAAAATGCAAAGTCAGGAGAGACCTACCTATCCGGCAACCATTTTCCTATAGCTGTAACGGTCACAGTGGATGGATGAGTATTAGTCCAGGATGGTGGAAAGGTAAACAGGGCTAGACCCGGAAGAAGATAGGAAGCTGGTAAATATCACATACCTCCTATGTGACAGGTGACACGCTGGACATTTTAAGTGTATTTTTTCTTATAAGTTTTAGAATAATCCTGTTTTAGAGGTGATGGAATGAGACTTTGAATATGAACTTGTTCAACTTTGTACAGCAGGAATATGGTGGATCTGCTGTTTAGAGCCAAGATCAGAACCCCTTTGAGATCAGAACCCCTCTTCTCTTCACCAAGATGCAATTAATAGTTAAATGGGAAACCACTTAAATGGCTTCTCATTTATGTGGGTTTAATTAACTTCTATGAAGATAAATCTTTGGGATTTTGTTCTGTGATGTCTCAAACTTCGTTGAGAGTACGAAATAAATGTTCTAGAAAACTTATTTTCACTTTCTTTGGTGTCTTTCAAACGTAAATGTTTCCTCTTCATAAAGACAGCATGGTTTTCCTTGTGCTATGTAGCAGGTCCTTTTTTTTTAAATAGGATTTTTAAATTATTTTTTTAAGTTTTTATTTAAATGCCTGCTAGTTAACATACAGTGTAATATTAGTTTCTGGTGCACAATTTAGTGATTCAACACTTATGTAAAATACCCAGTGCTCATCACAACAGATTTTTTTTTTATAGGCGTTAGGCTTTGCTTTGCTTACCTTCATCACCCCCTTTATCCATCCTTAGATATGGCCAGTGAGAACATCTTGGCCTGTTGGAGGATGACACTTACCCTGGTGGCCAGCTTTCTCCATCCATCCTCATTGGCCTAGCCTGTGTGCCAGATTGAGTGTGACTGAATCTCACCTCCTTTCTGGTGCCTCTCCAGGGAAAAGCCCCACTGCCCCCAAACAAGGCTGGCCATACTCAGTGCAGCTGTTTCATTGCCCCTGGGACCCCTCCCATCTTCTGGAAGGATTGGATTCCCACCCCCTGCATGCAGTCTGCCCGAAAGCACCCTCTTTCCCTAATATCGTCCCCTCCAAAAGGAGAACTAACAATTCTCTAGACCAGAAACCAGCCAACCATTTCAAGAAAAGGTCAGATAGTTGGTATTTTAGACTTGGCGAGTCGTGCTATTTGTCACCACCCCTCCACTCTGCCATTGGAGCACGAAAGCAGCCAGAGAGGAGATGTAAATGAATGGCTGTGGCTGTGTTCCAATAAAACTTTATTTATAGACTCTGAAATTTGAATTTCAAATAATTTGCAGGCTTCTTTTGATTTCTTTCAACGATTTAAAAATGTAGGACCCATTCTTAGCTCAAAAACAGGCAGCAGGCTGCAGTTTGCCAGCCCCTGCTCTAGACAGTGCACCACGGTGCTCACTCCTTCTTTGGTGGGGTCAACTGGGGTCTGACCACTGGGGTGTCTGATGTAGCTCTTTCACGACAGCATCTCCAATCCAGAGCAGCTTTTCCTAGTTCCTTCCTAGAGCCGTTAGTCATTTCCATTTGCTCCTGTCTTGTGCAAGGGGAAGACTGCACTCAAGGATCTGGTCATAGGTGAAGGTGGTTAGGTTCTGCTAGCAGGCTGATACCTGATCTGGGAGTGAAAGGAGAACTCTTTTTCTCTGGAAAATTTCTTTGTCTTTAACCTTCTGCTGTTCATCAGGAAACCTCTCCAACTGAAGTAAATTAAACTGACTACTGATCACTTTGTAATTCTTTGAGTGAACATATTTGACCTTAATTCACACGATTTTTCAGATTACTTATTCTACTTTTTTTTTCTCTTGAGATTGTGTTGCAAACAGGAAGATAACTTTGGCAAGTAAATGAAAGGATTGATCAAACAAGAGTGTGAATTTAGACAAAAAAGATATGCCAATTCCTATGCTGGGTGTTGCCATTTATTTGTTCATTCACTCAGCAAATATTTACATGTGCCAGGCACTAAATCCCAAAATGAAATCTCACTTTATAGCTCTCCATACAGTGATGAGCGGAGTACCGTGCTTGTCATCCAGAGAGCTACAGGGGAGGCAGAGACCAAGGAGATTCATCTTTCTGTGATCCTCTTTGTATCTGTTACTCACACTGGAGGACTAAGGGGTACAAGTAGGTGTGGGACAACGCATGTGCCTACACGCTCCACGTAAGAGGGTGAAAGAGCTTGGCTCTGGAGGTCAGAGTCTGTGGCCAGTTGCTCTGCTGAACCTTGAACATTATAAATGAGGAGACTATGTTGCAGCTTTGCTGTGAAGGCTTAAAAAAATGTCATACACGAGCATGATAGAGTGTTAAATACATAGGCCCTAAATAAAATTCTGCATCCAAGGATGTTAAATATGCCTTTTGTTTAGTTCCTTTTTTTTTTTTAAGAGACGGAGAGAGAATGAGAGTTGGGGGGGAGGGGCAAAGCGAGAGTGAGAGAGAATCTTAAGCAGACTCCACGCCCAGTGCAAAGCCCTATGCAAGGCTTGATCTCACAACCCAGAGATCATGACCTGAGCTGAAACCTAGAGTCAGACACTTAACCGACTGAGCCACCCCGGTGTCCCTGTTTTGTTCTTTATTGACAAATGTATAGCCTTCCAGTAATGTTATAGCAATTCACTACTATCTACTACTTCCTAATCAGACTTATTTATTGACTGCTATACTATGCTTTGTGGGGAAAACAGAGAGGTGTGAATTAAGGCCTCTCTGCTGGATTGTCAAACATTTTTTTAATGCTGTAGGTTGGAAAGATGCTCTTGTATGAATGATATAAAATAACATTTGTTGACTTTGCTATCTCTTTGTGTTTCTTTTTAGATCTGAACGGTGATGGCACACATTTCGGTTACAAGTTGTTCAGTGAGCTGTGGGTCGACAGAACTATCAGCATTCCTGCCGTGATGCATGCCTCGAAGTCCCTTCACTAGTAGGTATTTTCTATTCAGTACCATTTACGTGGTTATATTGAGATCTTCAACAGAATATACATTTACAGTGAAAAATGTGCAAGATACATGTGTTCGTGTTGATGCTGTGAATATGGCTAGATTTATTCTGGTTCTGTGCCAACCAACTGCAAAATGAAAGAACAGGTTAAAATGTACCTGTCACGTGTGTGCGTGTCCAGAGCAGAGTTTAGAAGTGTAGAATTTTACCTCTCCTTGGAGTAAAAAATGTCACTGGAAAGTTGCAATGTCTTTTGGTTCTTTAATATCTTATAATCTGGCAGTATAAAAATTTTATCTAATGTAATGATTTGAAACTGTTCGATTTTATTGTAGTTTTAACCAACAGGATATCTGATGATGCTTTCACTTACCCAAGTGTCATACGGTAATTGATACATGAGGTTTATGGTTTAATGGAAAGAGAATTATATTATGTCAGAAAACCTTAATCTTATCATCTGACCAGTTCCTTATAACATGAAGATACAGTATATCTGTGTATAGTCCAGGCCTCAGTTCCCTCTGTCTGCAAAATGAGAGGAAGAATTTCTGCTTTACCTAATTCATAAGATTACCTCAGAGGTCCACTGAGATAGTAATATGAAATTACTGTTTAACCGCAAACCCCATAAAAATGGTATGGCTGTGGCTGACTCATATTTCAAGTAGGGAGTTGGACAAAAGTTGTGATCATATTTTGCTTTTTATTTTTTTTAAGTTTTTTAAATTTAAATTCCAGTCATGTTGACATACAGTGTAACCTTACTTTCAGGTGTACAATTTAGTGATTCAGCACTTGCATACATCACTCCCTGCTCATCACAATAAGTGTGCTCCTTAATCCCATCTACTTTGCTTTTTAAGTTGGTTAATACAGTTTGATATTTTGCGTGTTGTTTCCCTAAAATATAAATGATAAAATCATAATTTTAATTCATGACTCAAATGAATTTCTCGTATTTGAGAAAATTATGTTTAAATTTTGAGAAACACGTTTCTCATGCACACTGCACACACCAGTCCCCACCAACCATAAGAATTGGGTTTCTGCTCCTGATTTCCATGATACTTTATTAGACTTAATTTTGGGTGTTTACACTTGGAGGAGAAAACATACATTAGGTATTTGTTATGTATAGTTTAATTTCAGGATACTAAGGAAATGATATAGAAATTCAATCAGATATTATCCATTTGGTTTAACATATTTAATTCCTTTTCCCTGCCATCTCTTTAGTACCTCGTATGACTATTCTCTTGCTAACAGAATACAGCTACTCAGTTTAAAGTAAAAGATTGAAAATAAAAATCTTAAATATATTTAGTAAGATTGAGAAAGACTTTTTCACTAAAATTAAATAAGCTGTTATATAACCAGGCCAGTGCAATGAGACTGATTTGCAAATTATTCTCCAGAAATTGGATATGATTATTATTGAAGGGGCAATGGTTTATTACACGAATAAAGTGTTTGCATTTAGGTGACACAAAAACCTTAATAACAGGTAACATATATTCACTTGGTAATATTGTAGCATAGTCCTGAAGTATGGGGGCTGTCTAGAGTTAGACGGGGGTTGCAACCTAATTCTTTCATTTTCCAGCTTTGCGATGTTGGACAAGTCACTTGACCTCTTTGTGCCTTTGTTTGCTCACCTGTAAAATGGGTCTAATAATAAAATTATTTATCTCATAGGGTTGTTGTATGGATTACTTGAGTTAGTAGAGTCAAGTGCTTAGGAGTGCTGTGTGATGCTTAGTAACTCAGCAGCATTAATGGTTATTATTCACTGGACAAGTGTGGGATTATGGTGACCAACACAGACTTTGGAATCAGAAAGCCCTAGGTTCAAAACCATTCATAAATTTATGGTGGACCTGGTCACTGAACCGTATAAAGTCTCAGTTTCTTGGTGGGGGGGGTAGGAAATAATTAAAATATACTTCACACTGCTTTGGTTAGGATGGTTTACAAGAGCATCTGGCAAGGAATGGTAGCCAATACCTGCATCGAGAGCTGTGAAGATACCATCACAAATTATTATATAATGCAGTTTTGAAGTAATTTATATCAGAGATCCTCTGATTCTGAAAATGTCCTTCTTGCCATATGTTATATTTAGGGGACTTTTAGAAATGTGCCCAATGACAAGATTTGCTTTGTTAGATCCAGAATTTCAAAAAAGATAAATGAATAATTTAAATCAAATCATAAAATGCACACATAACTTAAATATGGCATCCTGACTTTAAAAAAAATCCATTAGCCTTTTTAGGTCTATCAGGCATATCAGCTCAGTGTTTAATTTGTAATGAAGATTAGACTGTTACCACATTTAAAATGATTTTCTTTTCTAGAAAAATAGGAAAAGAAGAAAAGAGGTGGAAATGCAGAACCTGTGTCACAAAACGATGGGGAGAAAGGGCTTGCTTCTTCAGTTCCATGATCATGTAGTCTAAACCACATTGTGTGCTTATTCTTGTTATAAATAAAATTAAGGTATTGTCCTTTGGGCTCATATTGGACAAAATTCAGTGGTTGTACTGGGTGGCATATTTTAAATGAGTCATCACTTTTTCCCAAGGTGGGAAATCCTGATAATTTGGGCCAGTGATCTGAGCCAAGAGTCAATTGCCTGGCTGCCATGTATCACTCAGAACAGAAAGCCAAGCCTCCTTGCCTCACGTGTTGATTAAAAACCATCTGGAACCATGTCAGTGCTTGGTCAGTCCCGCTCTGTGGCCATCCATATCAGCACCCAGAGAGTCTTTCCCACGTGAATTTAACCTGACTTATTTCCAATTCAGATTGTCATATTCTCAGTAGCTGCTTTGTACACTCCTCTTACTCTTCCTGTTTATTTTTACAGCAGCGTTAGCCTTGAAGAGTTTACCCAGGATGAGGACAGTCATGGTTGGGGAGGAGGGTTTTGAATGTAAAGGTTTTGGAGGTGCATTCCTAGCTAACAGCCCACGTCCCATGGATGTGTACTTGGGGACCTTGCTGAGAGATGACCTTGGTGCTTCTTCTGAGCTCTTTCCACAGGGCTCTGCATCGTTCCATACTTTCAGTCCTTCTGCGGGGTCCACATTCACATCTTGAAGTCGTGTATTAAAATTTAGAGTGTAATGAAAAGAAAAAGCAGAGTCATGGTGCTCATCCAAACAAATGGTTTCTCATGTGGCCCTACTTATTTCCATGGCCATTATATATTTGTGATGTCTATCTCAAAAATTATTGGTGACTTTAGGAGTGTCCTTTAAAGGAGTTGAATTTTATATACATCCGTGGAATATATATATTATTAATCTGAATAGGGGAAGGTGGAATGTGTATATTGAGTAATTCAACATTCCTGTAGGTCTGAGCTGGTTTGTTTTGTTTTGTTTTGTTTTGTTTTGTTTTGTTTTAAGAAGTGCAGAGATGAGGGCACCTGGGTGGCTCAGTTGGTTAAGCATCTAAGTCTTGGTTTCGGCTCAGGTCATGATCTCAGGTCCTGAGATCGAACCCTGCATCGGGCTCTGCACTCAGCGTGGGGTCTGCTGAAGATTCTCTCCCTCTCCCTCTGCTCCTCCCCATGCACATGTGTGCTCGCTATCTCTCTAAAATAAATAAATCTTTTTTTTTTTTAAGAAATACAGGGAAAAACAACCACACCAAAAAATCCCCTCTAAGTCAGTAAGCAAAATCCTCATTATGTAGCCACAAGAAATTTTATCTGAAACTTATTTTAGTGGCTGTATATAACTCAGAAGCAGACATCAAATCATTTTGTTTAATGTTTATTCTTGAATAGTACCATTTTAACAGGAAAGACCTTTGGGTCCACTAAACCAGTATTTTAGCCCTCAACATTCCTCTTCGTTACTTAATGTACATCAGTTATATACAGAGGAGTCAATGCAGGCTAACTACAGAGAACTCTAAGTAACATACCGTATCTCAAGCCATTCAGCTTTCACAGATGGCTGTAGGTAGGTAAGTGGAAAGCATTAAGCCAGTAAAGATGTATTTAAGAGAGGAAAATGGGCTGACAGTTTTCAATGCATGAGCTATTTTAGATTGACATGCTTCTAGCAAAGAGGGATAATGTTTGAATGAATCATATATCAAGAATATTCATCCAGTTGTGTAAGCAGAAATATAGGACTAATGTAGGACTAATGAATATTCATCCAGTTGTGTAAGCAGAAATATAAGACTAATGTAGAAATATAGGACTAATGTAATCACAATATTAAAGCTTTGATAGGCTTCAGAAAGTAGGGCGCAATACAGCAAGAATAATATATTATCGAAAGAAGTGGGGTTTTTTTTTGTTATTCCCAAAGGTAGCACTTGAAAAATTTCCAGATTGTTTCCAGATAACTTTTTAAGTCTTTATTTTATGTATTTGAAGATTAGAATATCTCAGTGACTATTTTCTGACATTCATTTTAGCTAAAGAATTTACAGTCGTGTGTTGAAATATAGTAATAATAATGGTGACTACCATCTACCGAGCTAGTAACTTACAGTCGGGTTCCATCTCAAAATGTGCCATGTCATCATGTCATCTTCACAACAGCCGTGTAGGGACAGCCTCATCACCTTCTTTTTACAAAGGACATGTATAATGTGCATTATACAGTACTGATTCACATGCATACTTACATAACCTAAATTTGTAACAGCCTCTTCACTACAGAATGGGCGAATACATATGGAAGCATATCATATTTTATAAAAGTAGAAAACTAATTTGATTTTTGAAATAAAATTAATTTTGAAAATATGCTTCAGGTTTTCAGCCACATTTATTTTATATTCTAGAGAATAAATAGCTTATAAAATTATAATTAAAGGTTTCCCCTTTTATCCTTCTGCAATAACTGTTAGGAATAAAAATGAAAATCTGCACTTATTTGAGACCTCTCCTCAGTGACAGATACAAGCAGGTGTCTTTCCGGAAAATGCATTAAAAATGCACTTTTAAGACTGGACAGTTTATCCTTAAAGTTAAATAATATTTTATTCGAGATATTTTCTTAGGTCTTATATTTTTTTCTTATAACTGGTCAGTATAAATGCCATGAAATCAGCATGGGTTTCATAGTGAAATTGATTGCTTCCACAAAATTGAGCCTAAAACTCTTGGTCTCCAACAGATGTCTTCTCTACACCTCACCAAATGCTTTCACATTATTCTCTCCTTTCAGCTCAATTAGTTGAAAAGAATTTTGTTGATTTGTCTCATATTTTGCCTCTCTCTCCAACAGACAGATACTAACACTGCTTTACTGTCCCTTAGATGTGCCCTCAATGGATCCATTAGATGGATCCCAACAAGGAACACATAAATGTAATAAAAAATAAGCCTGGGAAGCAGAGATAGTTTTGAAGAAGCAGTGGTTTTAACACTTGCTGTTCAATAAGGAAGATATTTATAATCTGTTGAAGTCATTTAAAACTTGTGGGGACTAAATAATCTGAAACAAAAATCATGATTTAAATTACATTAGTTAAATACTAGAAGCTTGAGAACTCAGGTATTCCCTTTATTCATTCAAAAGGTATTTCTGGACCTCCTTCTATGTAGTAGGCCCTGAGCCTGTGAACAAGAAACAAATCCCTGTCCTCATGGAGATTTTCTAGGTAACCACTGGGGAGTGGGGAGCAGGAGGTATGGGGGAGGGAGTCCAATGTGTGTGTGTTTATGTATATATATACATATATATATAACTTATTTATTATAATTTACTTATAGTAATATATATCATTAAATATATGTATATGCAAATAGTAATAAATTCAACTTTACATAAAAGCAGTTGCTTTTTATAGCAAAAAGAATTCTTTTACTGAGGTTTCTCGAAAGCGTAGTTTTAGATTACAAAGTTGGAAATTCTTACCCGTCAAAACTCCATATTTTGATCACTTCCAGAAATGAAAATTTTGATAAATGATGACAGTCTTTGTTTGAAAATGGTTTGTGTGTTTCCTATCTTTTCTTAATTCATTGTAAGATTATTTGTAGATGTTCCAGAATTTAAAGGAGAAATCCTCAACAAGACTATTTTGTGCCTCATCAGATTGCACTGAGAGGGGCTTTGTTTATAGGGGCTAAGGGGGACAGAAAACTCACACGCCATGAGACCCAAAGGGGAAATATAACACAGAAGAGAAGCAATTCCAGTTTTGTATTCTTCAAAGGACGTTGAAGTGCTCTCTCTGCTAAAGCATGGAGTAGCCCGGGTGTGTTGTGCTTGTGTTACGTAATCATGTGCAAGTAGGTTGTAGAACCAGAGTCATTGGTTCATATACATTCCTTAATTAGAAATATAGTGTCAGATGTGCACTGCGAGCTTGTAACAAAAGGAACAAGGAAAAAAGGGGATAAACAAAGTGTCAGCCGTGCACTGTGCTGAGCCAGTTTTCCAACTGGAAAGTCAGTCAATCATTTTTAGTGATTTTTTGGATGCGATATAATGACCTCTTAAGCTCAGCAAATAAGTGGATATTAAACTCTGATTACTTAGATTGCAGTGATAGATAAAGTAGCCTATTCCTGTTGGGGGAGATGAAAAATATCACAGCTATTATGCATCCCTTTAAAAAAATATTTCTTTTCTTTTCATGAAGAACAGCTTCATGTTAGAAAACTTACCTACTTTGTAGGTTCTCTGGATATATGATTTTGGTGGCTTTCCCAAATCAAGATCACTTAACTTTCATGCCATTGATGTAAAAGGCAGTACTTGATACAAAATGTGCTATGAAAGATTTTGCAGCCATTCTTGATAGTGGATTTTTAAATTTAGCTTTTTAAAATAACCTAGATTAAAAAATAATCTAGTCAAATGATAATGTCTAATGGCTTTTTGACAATGGGGCAAAAACAGTGCTGAGGTGGAGGAACATGAATAGCTCATTGGTGCTAATTTTGTCTCTTTCCAGTACTCCATATAGAGAGCAAAAATAAGGGATTTCTGCCAAAGTAAAAGTTGTTGACAGAGTAATTATCATTGAGTCCCCATTCTGTGTACTAACAACCTGCAAGGTATTGCACTCTAATAGGAGAGTAATTACTGCTGTTTCAGTGACTACTACTCCTAGTGTTTGTCTATTAAAATATATTAAACAAGTTATAGAAATGTCAGAGTCTTGGGGCGCCTGGGTGGCTCCATCGGTTAAGCATCCCACTCTTGGTTTCAGCTCAGGTCATGATCTCAGGGTCATGAGATCGAGCCCTGAATCAGGCTCCACGTTCAGTGCAGGAGAGTCCTTTGAGATTCTCTCTGCCTCCCCCTCTGCCCATGTGTGTGCGAACTCTCGCCCTCTCTCTCAAATAAATAAATTTAAAAAATCTTTTTAAAAAAGAAAAAGAAAAAAAAAAGAAATATCAGAATCTTCTTTAATTAAACTGTGCCGGGAATGGCCAGCAATCCCTGTACCGAGGGATGAAAGATTATTCCAAACTTTGCTGTGAAAGGGAGGAGAAGGGCAAGGGGGTCAACGCTCGAGACGAAGACCCTTTGCTGTTCTTTGTTCCAGCTTTTATTGGTCCTTCAGTATAATCACAAATCCTTATCACCATTTCTCAAGCACATGATGTGTGACAAGGTGTCTTACTGAAACTGGGAGAATCTGTGTCTGGGAAAGACATGATATGCTAATCTGCGTGTTCTATGAGCTCTACTAAACATAGCCTAAGGGACAACGCATACATCTCTTAGATCAGAGGGCGACTGGGCTAAGAAAGCTTGGGGGAAGGCAACTCCCCGTGGCATTCCAACCGCGGAGTAGTCATGCAGGCCTCCCCATTCCAAAGGCCTACGCCCTTCTCCCCCTTCTCGGAAACCTTCCATGCCCTCCTCCGCCTCCCTGTTGCATTTTAGCAAGCCAGGTATCATGGCTGATTTCATGCTCTACATTAACCCCAGCAAAGCTGGAGATCTGGCTCCCACTCTCTCAAGGAAAAATCATGTAAGTTGCAAGCTGGAAATATAAGTCTAAGGCAACGAAGAACTCATTGTATAGAAGGAGTTCCGGGTTGTTTATTTCAGTTTTGTTATAATTCTCAGTGGAAAATTAACACTAAGTGGGGCCCAAAGGAGGAAGCAAATAAAAGTTGAATTGAATGATGTCCCTGCTTATCAATTTCTGGTAGAGATCAACCACAAACTTAGACTGTATTACCAAAAGTATTTATTTATTTTTTTAACTTTAAAAAGTAACTGGATCATGGACTTTAATCTCATCGTTTCCTTTATGCTGTGGGCTAGGAGATCCTCAGGGGCTGTGTGAGTAAGGAAAAGCCACTTAATTAGTAAAGAGAGCCCCCTCCCTTTGTTCAGACGCTCTTTTGCCCTCTCTCTGTCAACGCTCTTTTGCCCTCTCTCTGTCAACGTTGTTCAGACTTCAAGGGTGACCTCTGAATTCATCATAAAATCAGCTTAGTAGATTGCCAACAGCATTTTTAAATGATACACGAGAAAACAAAAAATGTCAGAGTATATCCCTCATTACTTTTTGTAAAACTTTTGTTCCATTTATACTTGTATGTAGATGAGTCAGGTCAAAGGTAAAATGTGTTTATTATTAGGGGCCACAGTCAAAAAAAGTTAGAAAACCACTGTTATTGGGGCGCCTGGGTGGCACAGAGGTTAAGCGTCTGCCTTCGGCTCAGGGCATGATCCCGGTGTTATGGTTCGAGCCCCACATCAGGCTCCTCCGCTATGAGCCTGCTTCTTCCTCTCCCACTCCCCCTGCTTGGGTTCCCTCTCTCGCTGGCTGTCTCTATCTCTGTCGAATAAATAAATAAAATCTTAAAAAAAAAAAAAAGAAAACCACTGTTATTTATCTAATCTGCTCTCATTCTTCTAAATTCTGTCTTTTTAATTTGTCTTTTTTAATTCACCCATTTTCAGAATCTTCATCTCAGTATCTCCTTTGTGTCTGTGTAGACAGCTCCCTGGTTCCTCAGTATCTCCCTCGTGACAGCGGACATGTAGCATAGAGATCCCTGTAGTGCTCTCTAAATGTCCTTTGAAGTAATGAGTTCATGGCATTCTCATAGCAGTTAAAAATTTTTAAGTCCAAGTGTGAATTTAGTTTTTAATCCCACTCTTTCTCTTCCCTTAATCCCTGTTAGGACCACCGGTAATCACCATCATGCAGTTGCCCGTTGGAATTTCTAGTCGTTTTTCTAGTTCCCTTGCCTATTTAACCAAAGTGAGTGATCAATCCAGAAGATACTATCACCTAATGTCCTTTAAAACAATCCTATTCTTGGGGCACCTGGGTGGCCCAGTCAGTTAAGCATCCAACTCTGGATTTCGGCTCAGTTTACGATCTCAGGTCGTAAGATGAAGCCCAGCATCAGGCTCCACACTGGGTGAGGAGCCTGCTTAAGATTCTCTCTCCCTCTCCCCCTACTCACCAATACCTTGTACACATCTGCCCACCCTCTCTCTCCTTCTTTCTCTCTCTTTCTCTTAAAACCAAACAAAAACAATCCTGTTCTTTACCTTGCCATCACTACTATTTGGTCCTGTGATTTTATACCTAAACTATTGCAACTAACATTGTAATAGGCTCTTTGACTCCAGCATTACTTCCTTCCGGTAGGTCCTTGCTGTTGCCGTTGGAATCCTTTCTAACACACAAATCTGAGTATTTTACTCTTTGTGTAAACATTTCCCATAGCCTCGCTCCCTTTGCCTTGAGATTAAAATCCAGATACATTTCAGTGAGAAGAGGCCCTCAGGTATCTGACTTCAGGAAATTCTCCAAACATATCCAACCCTACTCACTCATACAGCCAACATTCCAACTCAGGTCGGTATTCTCGGCTATTACACATGTTAAGATCTTTAGTGTTACTTGGCCATAGACTAGCCTATGTTCTCCTCTTTGCCTAGAATGCCTTTGCCTTCTGTTATACCTGGAAAATGCCTACACATCCATTAACATATTGGTTCAAGTTTTTTGCCTCATGTAAGAATTCTGAGTCCCCTGAGTCACCTTCTCTGCCATTACTTACTAAGTATTTATGGACCTGAAATCCTTCACTGTCTGTATGTTCATCTTCTTGTCCCTTATTGGGCTCTGAGCTTCTCTAACATCTGTATCGCCAAGTCCGCTTTGTAATCCAAGATAGAACCTGTCGCAGTGCTTAGCACTGGAAGGGTTCTCCGTCCATATGCGCTGAGTGAATTCTTATACCAAAAACATCTAAGGTATCTGCCAGTTCTCTTCCACTGATGGGACCTTCCTTATCCTCTATCCCCCACTGTACCACTGGGATAGTTCTTGCTAGACTCATAATAAGTATGACACAAAATGATACTCACAATAGCCATTCTCCATCCCTTTCCCTATATCTGTGAGTTTTATAATCTGTGAAAAGGTTGTATAAGCAAAGCAGTATGTCTCCATTATTCATAGTCCATGGAAACACCTTGATAACCAGTTAATATTCTGGACCTGGGTTAAGATCATGTTACATGGATTCACCAGTTTATGTTCCTACAGTGTATTCCCTAAAGATATGTTCCAATATGGGCACAAACACGTGTTTAAACACTAGCTTTTAAAATCAGATCTTGGGGGGGGGGGCGCCTGAATGCCTTAGTCGGTTAAGTGTCTGCCTTCAGCTCAGGTAACTATCTCAGATGCTGGGATCCAGCCCAACATGGAGCTCCCTGCTCAGTGGGGAGCCTGCTTCTCCCTCTGCCCCTTCCCACCACACTTGTGCACACCCTCTCTCTAGCTCTCTTGCTCAAATAAATAAACAAAACCTTTTTAAAAATAAATAAATAAATAAATAAACAAACAAATAAATAAATAAATAAAATCAGATCTTGGATTTCAGCTTAGCCTTGACCCTAATCTTGACCTTGAACACTGCTATACAACACATTTTCCCCAATTGCTTTATTATAATTAAAAGTTTTTAATTGAATACCGACAACTGACAATTTAACCACTGCATCAAATTTTAACATCAAATTCCGAGGGGCCGACTTTTTTAAACATAAGATTTTCTTCATAAGATTTCAGGGAAAGTTAGAAGAATTTCAAGAGAGATGATAGTGACTGGTTTAATTTGGTAAAGAAGACATTCCTGTTGCAGAAAGCTAATCAACATTTCTTGTGCCAAAGTTGATGACATTGTTACGTCTCACTGGATAGCCAGGATAGCTTATGCTTAATAAGGGAAAATACTGCATTGATTTTATAATTGTAGAGATATATAGCATTATTCCAATGACTATGATGTGCCCTACTCACACCTTTCCCCTTTTTTGCCATTGCAGTGCTCAGTTCTTAAAACAAGTGATCATTTCCAATGTGTCATCCAAATCAACCATTAAGGGGAAACAAAACATTTCATGGCCCTTTTGTTTTGGAATGAACAGCAGTGGATGTCATGTTGCATTTTTCCAAGTAAATTTAACAGTGATGCACAGACTAACTAGATACCACTTATTCATACAAAAAGGTACAAATGGTGAAGTACAGTAGTAACTTGTATGCAAAAGTTCTCTGGGACCAAAAATTTATGTATGCAAAAAACAGGAAAAAAGTATTGAGAAATGCTTAGTGTTGTAAAAAAAAATTAAACAATACCTTTATGCAAGCACATTATTTAGAAAATATATCAATACCTCTACTTCTCAGTTAATAAATTTATAGTTATGTTAGGAAATGAAATACTGTTAAACTGTTTTTGCTAAATCTTTCTTTAATATATTCTGCTGTGTTATTGTAACCCAGAAGCTAATATTTTTATGATCATTAATTTTTCCATATTTTTATACACTTGAAAATACAAAAAAAGATACAAAAAGTAATACAAACACCTCTAATCTTACTACCAAAAAAGTCCAAAGTAACTTCAAATATTTTTATACTCTAGACTATTTTAAGTTTTATTTTTAAGTAATCTCTATACCCAACATGGGGCTTGAACCTACAGTCCCGAGATCAAGAGTTGCACACTCCACCAACTGAAACAGCCAGGTGCCCCTATATTCTAGACTTCTAAAATTTAAATACTTATACACAAATGTGGGATTACAAAACTCATACCTTTTTCCTCTTAATAATATAATAATACATTCCCATTTTCCCATTTTTCTGTTCCTCTAATTATTATTCTAAAAGATAATTTAAGGATGCATAACCTTATGTCGTATGGGTGTACCATAATGTATTTATCCCACATTATTGGTCATTTCGTTCGTTCATTTTCATTCACTCTATGTGACAACTTTTGGGAAAAAAAAATCTAAACGTCCTTTGGTATAAATCTCTGACTATGTCTGAATCCTAACAGCTCCAGCCCTAAGCCCTTCTCTGAAGATCAGACTCCATTAACAAAGATGCTGTCATCACGTGAGTGACTAACAGATAGTTCTAAATTAGCACGTGTGCAATTGGACGGTGGATTTTCCCCATTCTACCCCAAACGTGCTTCTCCCCCCATCTATCTTGTTTCCCTTTTCCAAACACTACTCCTTTCCCAGGAAAACCAGGCAAAGCCTAGGTGCTGTTTTTCTTCTTTTTCTTCTTTCCTCATTTCCCACACGTAATTTGCCAGTACATTTTATTAAGTCAGTGTTCATAACACATTCTCCCACTCTTGCAGTACCACCTAGCCCATCTAGGTGTGCCTGGGCCCCTGTTGGCTGTCACTTCCCACTGGCTCTCCCTGTGACCAGTCTGGACACCTGTCACACCTCTCTTCTGCTCACAATCCTGTGGGGGCTTTCAGAACACCTCAATAAAGTCCAGACTCTTTCCTGTAGCTGCCAGGGCCCCATATGACAGTCACCCGCCCTTGTCACCCTCATCTTCCACCACCCTCTTCCTCTTTGGCTCTTTGTCTGCCAAGCCTTGTAGAAAATCCCCTCCCCTCACACTCAAGCTGCGTCTTCCTTTTTGTTCAGGATTCAGCGGACGTGCCATCGCCCTCAGTGGCTTCCTGCCCAGTGCGTAGGAAAGGAGACCCAACTGCTTTTAAACAGACCTCCACATTTTGTTTCCTGCATATGTGTATTATTTCTTAAATACTTGTGTATTTGCTTATCATACATCTACTCATCAGAACGTAACCTCCGTGGAAGCAGAGAAAAAACTCGGTCTCACTCACTCGCAGCTCTATCCCTAGAACCAAGAATAGTGCTTACTGTGTGGTGGAGACTAAATATTTACTAAATGAACAAATAAATCCATGGAGATGTATTACTTTAATTTGTATTAAATAGAATTTCTCAGTCAAAAAAATTTTTTTAACATTTTTTTAACTTTTTTTTTTTAACTTTTTGCTTCTCAATCTTTAGTCCCCATACCTCCAAAATACCAGTTTTCCTTCTTATCACCCCAGTTATGTGGCAGGGCTAAATTTCCTGCACCGCCCCCCATATCCCACAGTGCATGCATAATTTTGTTTTGCCAGTTCAGTGGACAGTATTTAACCAATTTTCACACTAGTTTCTACCAGTGGGGCCCAAGTAGTTTGAAATTTGAAAATCTTTTTCATTAGAAAGCCCACTCATCTTTTTTTTTTTTTTTTTACGATTTTATTTATTTATTTGAGAGAGAGAGAGAAGGTGCACAACCAGAGTGAGGGGGTAGGGGCAGTGGGAGAGGGAGAAGCAGACTCCCTGCTGAGCAGGAAGCCCCACACAGGGCTTGATCCCAGGACCTGGGATCACGACCTGAGCCAAAGGCAGATGCTTAACGGACAAAGCCACCCAGGCGCCCTTCACTGCTGACCCAGTCCATGCAGGCCTCGTGTTTCTGATGACATCTGGAAGTAAAGGATGAAGCAAATGGGGACGCGTTTATTGAGACCTTGTTAGTATACTTGTTTTCATTTAAGTACTTACATATAAGTCACTTGATCCTCATGACAACCCTAGAAAATAGATATTATCCCTTTTTTCCAGGCAAAGAGATGTTCTCTGAGGGATTATGGTTCATCGAACTAACAGGTTGTAGGACTTAAATGTGTGCCCAAGTCTGGCTCGTGCCAGAGCCTGAACTTTTAATGCGACATCGTAAAAATAAAAGGTTTGTGTCTGTCATCCAAAGCTTCTGAGCCTTGATCATTACGTTTCAGTGTGGATTCTGGATATCCGTTTTCTATTCAGAGCATTTTTAAAAGAAACAAGTGTCATTCCTTTAGAATAGTTTCACAGACTCGCGTATCTGTTTTACTAAATAAAGGAAAGTTTCGCAGGTAGTGAAATGGAAGAGACCGGAATCCATCATTTATACAGGCAAAGAAATGATAAACTGCTCTTGCACATTTCAGCAAACCTTGTATTTATGCATTAATAAAATCACATCATCAAAATTGGTGCAGATGGGATTTATATCATGTTCTAGACTTGCCTTCCTTCTCATAAAGGGAAATGTGTCCTTTATCCCAAGGTTGATGTGGGGCGAAAAGGCAAGAAACCATAAAGGGATCCATCTAGGTGCAAACCTTTTCTTTAGATTATATAATCAAAATTATGAATATTTATTTGTTTCCAAGAATAAGTAGATCATCACAGAAATGGCTTCAATCAGGAAGATGAGGTCAGTTTAGAGCGTGCATGGAATTGTTAAAGTTCCCCAGAGAGCTCACTTCAGAAAGAGTCTTCAGAATGTCACTAAAATAACCAATGTTTGGGATAAAAAGTAGAAGAACAAGAATGACTGAAGCTAAAAAAAAAAAAATTAAGTATGAGGTTTGAATCACTTTTATACTAGTTCTTCAGATGTATGAATGACCTTTTCATGATTGTTCCTTTTTTATCCCAAACATTTAGCCATAGAATTCAATAATCGTGAAAAATTTCAAATGGGTTCTCAGAATTCTAAGTTTTTATGCTATAGCAGTCATCTATTTCGGGGCAAGGAGGCAACGTTTTAATGAAAAAGTTAGGTTTTGTGATTTTTTTAATTAACAGGAGGTAGGCATAGGGAACTGGAGTGTCTTCATTTATGGTAACTGTGCACACGGCTCAGTGCACATTTGACAAGAGGCTATTTGTAGGAAGCTAATTTCGAGTGGAAACAAATAGTTGTGAAAAATGAGGAAATCCTGCTTGGAAAAAAAAGTGTGACAGGATCACATCAAATAGGAGTGTTAGAGTAATTTACTATTCTAGGCAATCCAGCAGCTGGTTTATCTAAAGCGTTCCTCTTTTTCATGAGCCCTGGAACAGGGACAGGAAATGGCTCAAAAAGCATGCTGACTTTCCTCTAACAGATTTCTGTAAAACTTTAATAGCAAAAAATGAGTTTTAGAAGCTCAATTCTTAGCCATTTTGGGGACTCTTTAATGAGACAATGCATATATTTCTAACTTTAGTTACTCAGAAATTATCCTAGAATGGAGAATTTTCAAATAGAGTAAGGATAAAAGGAAACAAATTTCTGCTTATGTCATTCATAAAAAGTGTACTAGATTGAACTCAATACTTAGAATCGGTCTCATAGAATAATGAAGATTTTGGCTAACCATTGAGAAAACAATCCAGAGACCTACTGTAAAGTAGGATGTATGTAACATTTTATAAAACTGCACTTAATTGTTCCAAATAAGGAGATAGTCGGACTGGTATAAATAGTAATTGGAATCCCAAAAGATACAAGAACTAGAGGAGGTAAAGGAAACAGGTGAATCATACAATGTAAAAAATGTATCCTGAAAAATATTTAATGCAACTAATAACCTATAGGTAGGATTATCTTTTTAAAAAATCATCCCAAGAGATTTGAGTGAAATCTCTTTATAAAGTCTCCCCCCCCCCCCAAAAAAAAAGTAAAGTTTCCTTACCAGGGACTGGGGGATGGGGAAGATGGGGAGGTGTTGGCAAAAGATATAAACTTTCAGTTATACTGTAAATAAATGAGAGATATATCATAGGATGTATGATTCCACTGCAGTGGTTAGCCACTGCAACTAACGATATTTTTACATAACAAAATGCATTTTTCATTGGAATTTTTGTCTCCTTGACTCTAGATTTTATTTGGGTTGTGGAGAACAAAAATCAAATGCTGAGTATGAGTTTCCCAATGTCAGCGTAAAAAATTACCACACGGGCCTGGGTGGCTCAGTCAGTTAAACATCTGCCCTTGGCTCAGGTCATGATCCCAGGGTCCTGGGATCAAGCCCCTCAGCTGGATTCCTACTCAGTGGGAAGCCTGCTTCTCCCTCTCCCGCTCGCCCTGTATGTGTGCGCACGCTCGCTATCTCTCTCTGTCAAATAAAATAAAGTCTTTTAAAAAAAAATCAGTACAAACTTTGTTTATTTTCTCACAGTTCTGGAGGTCATAAATCCAAAATCAAGATGGTGACGGGCTGCAGTCCCCGCATGAAGGCTCTAGGGAGAATTCTCGCTCTTCCAACTTCCAGCAGCTGGTGGCATTGCTTGGCTTATGGCCACATCGCTTTTATCTCTGTCCACATCCGCTCCTCTTGCATATGGGTCAGATCTCCCGTGGCCTCCCTCTTGCACATCAAACACATTTAGCGCTCACCCAGGTAATCCAGGATAATCTCCCCATCTCAAGATTCTTAATCACATCTGCAGAGACTCTTCTTCCAAATAAGATCACAAGTGCAGGTTCCAGGGATTAGGGCCTGACATCTCAGGGGGCACATTATTTATCTACTCTATGCTGCATGGAGTTTCCTTTTCTCAAGTACCTTTAAATCTAATGTAGTTTGTGGAACATATTAAAATGTAGGTGTTAACTAGAGCTTTTTGTTAATTAAAACTAATCAAAGCTATCATAGCTCTAATAGTACAGGATAGCAGGGATTTGGGGTGAAAAAATCAGCTCTGTACCCAAATTACTTTTTACCCCAAATACTTCATCTGTTCTCAATAACTAAGGTCATACTTAAAGCTCTATGGTTCTGCGCTAATTGAATGTTGCAGAAACCAAGTTTTTAATGTTTCAGTACAATTTATTTATTAGAAATTTATATTCCCAAGTTTCTTGACACATTTCCCCTAAATGGTCCTCGTTGATGTGTATTGAAAGTACATTAGAATACTTGCTATTAGGTATTTTTAAACTTCGGTGGCTAAGTGAACTCTCTCTTGTTCTTGTTCTGTTTTCTAGTGATAATTTCTTCACATTCAGGCAATTTGTTCTCATGGTAAAGAAATTAAGAAGATCAAAAAACAACTCTGGTCTGGTCTTGTTTTATAACATGTCCAGCTGGGAAAATGATACACGTTAAAACACCACGTGAACAACACTGTTTTCATCCCAAGCATCTTTGATTGTGATTCAGAAGCATGTCTGCAAGAGCAGACCAAGCAATAGATAATAATGTGAATCCGGAGATTATGTCATTGTATCTGTTATTATGTTAATTAGTTTAACTGAATGACTGATGTCCAGCAAGACATTACTCACTTTGGAATGCATTTCACTGGCAATTTATCATAGTAATAAGAGGCAGGAGAGACATATTAGTTCCTTAAGTGGCAGCAATTATACCTGCTAATGGAAAGAGAAGCTGTGGTTATTAAAACACACTGTATCTTTTGCTTCAGAGTTGGTCATCTTTACTTAGATGCCTGATTTCAGTTCCTTTTAATTCAGATTCTTCTGTGTACGTTTATTACCTTGAAGGATTCTCCAGTCCCAGGTGAATTATTTGCTTTTTATTCTAACTTTTTGTCAAATACAATGGGATTTGAATTCCTAGTGGGGCATGAACATTTCTCCTAGGAATGTGGATTTGAAGGGAAATTTGTAGAAACTTACTTGCTCTCCATTGACCCCACGTTCATAGAGAAATATTGGCAATTTAGTTATTGAGCTGTAGGCTCTTCCACACAGCCAGGCTCCTCCCTTATGGATCAGTGGGTCCGCGGCAGAGAGGCGGTCTGAGAAGAAAGGGTGCCCACGGAGTGCAGCTCTCTCTCGGTAACAAATACGATTCCTTTCACTGAAGACAAATACATACAATGTGTCTGGTGCAAGCTCATTCTCAATGATAGATTAAAAAATCTTTGCAGAATGTACCAAATTTGTGTGGAGTGAAATTAACCAGATCAAGATCTTTGTTCCAGGATGACTAGAAGAGCTTTCTAAGAAACACGTCACTGTATTGAAGGACTGAATGAAGTAGCCCTGTATTTCCTAGCTATCTCAGGAACTTCAAATGAATTCTTTGCCACAATTTCATGATTGCCCTTTCTTAATTGGAAATAGTGTTATAATATCCTATCAAAGAAATATTTAAGAATTATTGTTAGGGGCTTTCAACCTACCTCTGACCTCATTAAAACCAGTAAGCTCTCTTTAGGTACTTGCTCTCTACTTTAAGAAAGGAATTTGACGACGTCCTTTTGGCTGTAGTTAAACGCTCTCAGTGCAACACACATATACGGAAAAAATACAGTTCCGTTCTTTTAACCCTAAAACACTTTCAGAATTTATTCTGAAGCAATAATTCAAGCAGTGCCTTGGGTACTGCTCATTGTCTAGGGACATGATCGGCTTCAAGTCACCCACCACTCCCGTCGGTGAAGACTTCTGTACGTGGAGGTGAATGTGTGGCTTCCATGATATCATGGAGCATGTGATCCACATCACTCGGCAGGAGGCTGTCTGCTCCAGGCTCCAGGATGCTTCCCCCACCTCCTCTGCCCCACTTTCCTGTGACACTTACTGATGAAATCTGGATAAGTAGCAACCTCGAGGCGGGTCTGTTATGGCACAGTCTGTGGTTTTCCCTGACTGACTCCCCATTTCTTTGACACCTGCTGGTGGGTTCTCTCTAGTTCCTCATGGTGTCTTCACTGTATCCCATTCTGCTCCAGTGAGGCTGACACTCTGCCGTCCCTTCCCCCTGCTGTGATGTCCTGCTCTGGCCAGTCTGCACACAGCCCCTCAGCCACTTCTGAGCCTGTCTCTACTTCCAGGAACTGAGCCAGGTTAGGAAATGGAATTTGCTTGATCTCCCCTGTCCAGTCATGCTGGGCAGCCATGTTCTCATCATGGGACTGTACCCCAGGCTGGTGTGGGCAGCCTCTTTCCAGAGTCCAAGTAGGGAAATGAGACAAAAGCCCTGGTTTGCTTTGCTTTGCACTCTCTTCTTTAACCTGCCCTCCCATCCCATGGACAGCATGGAGAGAACAAAATAGGAATACATACCCCTTAGCCTTCTCCCTTCTGGCCTTTTTCCTGGGCCTCCCCTCTTAGTTCACTCTTCCCCAGGATCCACAAAAGGCAGCTTTTCCTGGATCATATACTTCTTCCGAATAGAAGCCGAATCTTAATCTCTAAGGAAGAATAGGGGCACGATCTCTGTTCCCCGGGTTATCTGCAATCCGAGTACTCCTCTGCTTAGCTCCTGGCAAAGTAAATGAGAGCAATGGGAATTCAGCAAGTCTGTTCTCTACATGTCATGCCTGGCTCTCATTGCCCCCTGCTAGAGAGAATCAGGTTCTTTCCATTCTGAGCCCTTGACAGAAAGAGAAAGACTACATTAGAACATAATTAAAGGAGAAAATGTAGGAGACATTGGTTTAATAATTACAATCACACTATCTCTAGTACTTACATAAGTGATGTGTGTATACATACATATGTAAGTATAATAGTCTTGTCACCTGCTAGCTATATGGCAATAAGAAATCTGCTTCACTTTGTAAGCTTTGGTTTGTACTCTCTAAGATGTGGCTATAAAAACACATAACTTGTAGGGTTGTTTTTAAAATGGTAAACAGGATTTAGTAGGTGAAATGATAGGTACAGTCTTCAAGAACCTTTGATACAGATCTCCTCATGATCTTTGACTCTGCACTCGGAGTCATTTCACAAACAGGCACATATAACTCATTGCATAATAACTCAGATGGCTACTATGAAGTCTATCAAAAGAGCCTTTGTAATGATTTTAAACTAAGAAAAATGTAAATATGATGGCAGTGCAAATTATCAGGAAATACATTTTTGTTTTGGTGGTAGGTTAGTAATTTCAACCAATTCGTCAAACTTGTGCCTTTGGAAAATGATCGTAACCATTGGGGTTGAAGAAATCCACTCCCCTTCATACTAAGAATTCTGATTCCAATGAGAAAGAATAAGAGGGGGCAGAACAAGGTGTCAACTTTATTGCTAATAAAATCAAAGCTGGAGAACATTGGTTTACATAGGTGCTGAAGTGGGTTTCCCAATACTGACTGTCAAAGACGTAGACCAAGACAGCAGAGCTGGATGGAGTCCGGTGTCCTCACAGGGGTGGAATCCGTTCATACAAACATCCAGAGTGGAGGGACGTAGAGGAGGCTCACTTGAGCCCTAAGAGATTTGTATTTTAAGATGACTTCTCTAGGTTTATAATTTCCCCCATTGTGTGTTATTTTAGTAGTTTAACTGAATTCTGAAGATTCATCTAAAATTGGCTAGCTACTCCCTTCCTAGGAAATCAAAAAGGACACTTATGTTATACTTTTAAAAAACACAACAACAGAACAAAGAAAGGTCAGAGTGGCGCTTCTCATACGAACAGGTCAGAAGCTCCTGCTCTCGCTGGGAGAGGGGAGAGCCATCCCAGATGTGGAAATCTCTTCCCTTTACTTCCTGCAAGTTTTTACCAACATCAACAGTGCTGTGATTTGCAAATGGCCAGACTGTCAGACACACTCAGATCTCTAGTAACACTTGTAGATCAGCTTTATTTGCTTGAGGCTGAGCATTGATCTGTCCATTGTTTCAAATAATTGATAGTTGAGGGCACTTTTTAAATGAAAACAGTGAACCGGATAAAAGATGTTCCCTTAAATCATGTATCATGCTCAAAAATGTGAGCTGGGAAATACACTCTGGAGAGAAGTAAGTGACTTGGCTAGAGGTCACCTTGGCGAATGGGGTATATTCAGATTATCTGAACCCCTAGCTTTGGGTAAAGAGGTTCCCATTCCTTCTCATCTAACCACTTGCAAACAAAAATAACAAGAAATAAACTCACACTTCGTCCTCTCTGATAGTCGGGGCTACCGCTATGAATAATTCTGGGAAAATGGGAGGAGGGGAAGGTGCCAGATTAAATTTAGGGATTTATGTGAAAGTCTACAGCGAATTGGAGTCCCTGGTGCCAAACTTTCTTGCCTGCCCAGTTCGAGATGACAGCAGCTACTGAACAGGGATGCTGGGGAGCTCTCTCTTGATATACTCACTCTACCCAGAGAAATAACCTAAAGATCATAACAATTAAGGGGCTACCCAATAAAAGTCACTGACCAGGCCTTTGATCTCTCTACCACGAAGTGGACAAGCCCTCCCCAGTGTCCCAGACCTTCCAGTGAGCTTTTAGGGCTTTGCATGTTATTAAGAACAGACAAACCAAGGGGCGCCTGGGTGGCACAGCGGTTAAGCGTCTGCCTTCGGCTCAGGGCGTGATCCCGGCGTTGTGGGATCGAGCCCCACATCAGGCTCTTCCACTGTGAGCCTGCTTCTTCTTCTCCCACTCCCCCTGCTTGTGTTCCCTCTCTTGCTGGCTGTCTCTATCTCTGGCAAATAAATAAATAAAATCTTTAAAAAAAAAAAAAAACAATAGACAACCAAGGAGCATAAGCTATTTGAGGAAAGACTCCAACAGAAGTGTTCCAGAAACATAGTGCAGAGAAAATCACAGGGAAAAATTTTAACAAGGAAACAGTATAAAAACATCTATCAAAACTGAAGGACAAACGTCTCCAGTTTGAAGAGGCATGCCATTGTCCCGTGCTTAAATGAATTAAGATTAACAATGAGGCACATGACTGTGAAATTTAGAGCATCTTGGAGCCCTGCTATTTGGTGTAATCTCTGAGACATGTCCTCCCACCCCGAGGAACCACCATGGACACACGCCTCCTTGAAGATGGCTGGGTGAAGACAGTCACCACCAGCTGTCCCTTCCCACAGTAACATTCCATACGAGCCCTACTGCTTCAGACTTCTTTTTTTCTTAGCGATTTCTGTCTACCACACTTCATTACTCTCCCCTGATCAGTCAGGGCAGTCCCAGGCCATCAGAAGTCTCAGAAATGCCCAACTCCAAATGGAAGTGGTCAAAGCTCCGGTCCCCTCTCTTAAAAGTAATCATTGTACTGATTCCTAAATGCAGATAGATATGTGGGCACTGGGCATTCCCATCTTTCTTCCCACTGGAATTCAATCTCTCGATACTGGTCAATGTGTTAGAGGAGAGCTGACTTCTTTGACTTCTTCTTCCAAGCCCTGGCTCAGCCAGTATGTCCTGTCAGCTACCATTTAATTATAAAAGTACCATGTGCCGGACGCCATGCTGAGTAATTTACATATGATGTCAACTTACTTTTACAAGCATCCTATGGGGACGTTACAGCATTCCACATTGAAACTTGGATTTGACCTAAGGCTGCATTATGAGCCATTTTGCCACCAAAATCTCCTGCAAGTTGCCACGTAGGAATTACAGATTTGCACGGGAGTACAGATGGGGGTGCTGGGGGAAATATTCCTTTATGCAGAATGATTTTGAGCCCTGGGGGATTCCCGCAGTGAGTGCTGGAGATCCTAGACCACCTTGATGAAATGGAGAAAAGATACCAATGTATACATTTTTCACAAATTCAGTCCTCTTTTCCAGGCACTTAGGTAGATCAGAGATATTGCTAATTTTCTGTCTGGAATGGAGAAGTGTATCATTTCTAGACTATATATCAGTAAATTATTGTTAGAAATGTGATATTGATGAAGGTCATGTTGAATGAGATTTCCTAATTCAGTATAAACT
Organism: Ursus arctos; assembly: GCF_023065955.2. Classification (NCBI taxonomy): domain Eukaryota; kingdom Metazoa; phylum Chordata; class Mammalia; order Carnivora; family Ursidae; genus Ursus; species Ursus arctos. The sequence continues at coordinate 80,073,900 of NW_026623089.1, read as the reverse complement.
TGTATCAGGACAATGTGCATGTTTTCCAGCCAGTGTGCATCATAATTAATAATCATCAGCAATGAGCAAATTCATACATTTTTATTTGTCTCTACTGCTCTTTTAAACCAGTTTATTTAAATGAAGCCTTCTATTTCCATTAAGTACTTAATACATCAAATCTTTGTTCTCAAGGATTATTGGATTTTTATGCATCATTTTGATGTAATGATACGCCCCTGGTCAAATAGTTAAGTAAAGTGACAAGGAAGGCCAGTTCTTCATGGGTGTGATCTGGGATGTTTGTTATTTACACACATCCATTGTCTCAAATTTCTTTTAAAGGAACTATTTTTATTTAAGAGAAATCAAATCATGTTATTAAGGATGACACAAAACATTTCCAAAGTACAGAGAGAGGAAAACTAGCTTGTATACTTTACATCTAATCCTCCCTTGTCTGTGATTCTTTATATCCCTCTTGGAATTTAACTTTCACTTCCAATACTCTTCCTTCTCCAGAACATCCTTACCTTCTGCTTCGCTTAGCAGGTAGTGCATACCCTCCCATTCACGCCAAGCCTCCAAGGGTTCTCTGGCATTGGGAGGACTTTGACCTGAGCCTTGTTCTCCCATGGACATAGAGAGCAGGGAGAACCCCATATCTTTTCTTCTTTCCATATCCCTTCCCATTACGACACTTGTAATCCGGCATTCACTTCCCCTCTTCCCCTCTAATCCTTCCTTCCTCCTTCCAGAGCTGTGCGGATTGTCTCACAGGGCAGTTCTACTGAGGACCTTCTGTGAGGTTAAATTCACGAAGATGAGGCTACTGAGTAATAGTATATTGAAATATCGTCAAGAAAAGATTCTCTGTAGAAAATTACTTTGATTAATTTAACACTGATCCATCCTAGCCAAAAATTGGCCGTGGATCTCTGGCAGGTCCTGGAAATTCTCTTCTTTAAGCCATATTCTTCCCCAAATGATTGCTAAATTCCTTTAATGATTTTACTACATAAGAAAGAGTCATTGGATGAGAACAAAATTATATTAAATGCACCTAACCCATATTAAAAACAGTCACTTGTAAATGTCTGTAATCTCATAGAGCAGTGCAGTAGCGGTCCCCATAAACCATGCTTTTTATCTGCTTTAATTCTCTTGCGGTTAGCAGCTCTTCTGGTCAAGGATCTCCTTTCACTGGCCTTCAGGTCCCCCATTAAATCTCCTCCCTCTGGAATTGTCCTGTTGCCTTCTAAATGATGGCGCTAAGTTTTGCTCAGAGCATATCTCTGAGCTGAAATCCCCATTTTGTAGATATATTAATCTCATCCTTCTACTAACTTTCTCGTTTCTGGACCCCAAGTCTTCCTGTAATTCTTTCCCAGTGCTTTAACATTCTGGACCTTGTCTTCCACACCAGGTCCCCACCACCCCTAGAAAGATTCCTAGTCAGTTATTCGGTTGGTGATGGAGGCTAGGTGTGGTCTCTTGTCTCCTGATTGAGCGGTCTTTGCAGAATGCCAGGACTACCCAGCTATCAACACATCTGAGAGCAATCCTCACCAACCCACCCAACAGTCTATCAAGAGTTAGTCTTTTATTCACATACAACTAGCTTTTGGTAGGGGGAAGAAAGATTTGATCTTCCCATTCCTTGCCCCATTTTAGCTGATGCCCAGCAGAGCAGCCAAAGTGATCTTTGTAAACCATAAGCCTGTTCATCTCACTCTATGGCCCCTCACTTCACTGAGTCAAAGCCACGGTCTTTATAGAGTCCGAAAGACCCCACATGGTTGGATGTCCATTTCCCATTGGGCCCCCTCTTCTGCTTCTGCCTCTCACCTCTCTCCAGCTGATTGTCCCTGCTGGTCCTCACACGTGCCACACATGCTTCCACCATGGGGCCCGCGCTCTGGCTTTGGGCCTGGAGCACTCTTCCCCAGATACACGCTGGGACAACGCCTTCACTTGGTTCAAGTCTTTGACGAAATCTCACTTCCTTTACCAGGCCTACCTAGACTGCCATGAGGAATAGAGCAGGCTGTCCCTCCTGCCCACTGTACCGGGGCACATCCTGTCACTCTCAGCTCGCTTTATTTATGCTTTTTTTTTTAAACCATGTGCCCGTCACTTTTTGGCATTCTCTACAATTTACTTTTTTACTGGAGTTTTTATTTATTGTCTTATTCCTTCTGTGATGGTTAATATTCAGTAAGTGCAATGATTTTCATGTTATTATGATTATGCTTGTCATCACCATCATCACCATCATCGTCACCCAGGGCAATACCTGACACATAATAGGTCTTCAAAAATATGTGTTGAATGGAAGTAACAATCTTAGCCAATTGACATCTTGGCCCTAATGTTATCCTTAGAATAGAGGACACCATTTCAGAATTTACAATGCTCATCTTATAGTGTTGGAAACTATGTCTTGCATTTGCAACAACGTGGATGGAACTAGAGGGTTTTAAGCTAAGCAAAATAAGTCAATCAGAGAAAGACAGTTACCATAGGATCTCACTCGTATGTGGAATTTAAGAAACAAAACAGATCATCAGGGAAGGAGGGAAGAATAAAACAAGATGAAATAAAAGAGGGAGGCAAACCATAAGAGACTCTTAATCACAGGAAACACACTGAAGGTTGCTGGAGGGGAGGGGGTTGGGGAATGGGGGACGGACATTAAGGAGGCACATGATGTAATGAGCACTGGGTATTATATGAAACCTAAGAATCACTGATCTCTACCTCTGAAACTAAAATGAAAGAAAGAAAGAAAGAAAGAAAGAAAGAAAGAAAGAAAGAAAGAAAGAAAGAAAGAAAGAAAGAAAGAAAGAAAAGGAAGGAAGGAAGGAAGGAAGGAAGGAAGGAAGGAAGGAAGGAAGGAAGGAAGGGAAAGGAAGAAAGAAGGGGAGGGAGGGAGGGAGGGAGGAAGGAACTATGCCTTGATTCTGATACAAAATAAATGTCAGTATAGTGAAACTCTTCAAGCCTCGCATGTCCAAAGAGAAGGACTAAGGGATTTAAATTAAGGAGACCCAAGTTGTTGTTTTTGCTTTTCCAACCGGGGTATTATTTTTGTGCTTAAATTTCTCTTTTTATGAAAATAGATTCAAAACAAAGATTCCCTCTATTTATTAGCATTTGATCTTTTTAAAAGGCAGAATTCTTTGAGTAAAGCAGAACAGAAAGTGGGGAAGGTTCTTACACCTCTGGTTAACCAAAGTCATCATCAGTCTGTTGTGCATGAAGAGAGAGAAACTGCAAATCCTAATAAAGCCCAGGGATAACCAAAATAAATCGTATTATTTTAATCCTAATATCTTCTAAGAATCTCCAAGGAGGGACCAGAGTCTTTTTCGACTTACTGTGTTTCTGAATTCATTGGCTCGCACCCCCTCTCACTTTCTAGAGAAAGTAGAACACCTTTGAGAATAATGGTTAGCTTTGCCTCATGCCCAGGACCCAGAGTTCATTCTGACTCCTGACTTAGGTCACTGGCCAACGTGGGTGGGCATTGAAGGTCCTGGATGCTTTGTGGTGTCTTGTCAAGGGATTCCTATTTTCTCCTAGGGTGAGCCAGTCCTTTGGGTTCTATGCTAAACTAAGATTCCTTTCTAGAGGTTGGAAAAACTAGAGGCTTTCGAGCCGGGAAGGCGGCAATGCTCAGTGACCTCAGTGACAGGACCCACGGGCAGCCACTCGTCAGGGCTGGAGCAGGACGGCTGGGGGATGACATCCTGGACCTGGAATGTGTGTGTAGTCCCACAGGCTGTGTACCTTTTACAGTTTTTGAACACACACACTCATATTTTGATTATCTTTGTTGTGACAAAAACCCCACATGGCGTTAGATTTACCGTCCTAACCATTTCAACGTGTACAGTTCAGTGTTATTAAGTACATTCGCAGTGTTGGTCTGCCCACCTCCAGAACATTACATCCTGCGAGGTTGAAACTCTACCCCCATGGAACAGTAACTCCCCGTCCCCTCCTCCTCCCAGCCCCTATAACACCATTCCACTTCCTGCGTTGCTGAATTTGACTTTTCTAAGAACCTCATATATGTGGAAACATAGAGTTTTTGTCGTTTTCGTGCTGGTCTTGTTTTACTTAGCTTAGTGGCCGTTAGGCTCATCCATGTGTAGCCCGTATCAGAATTTTCTTCCTTTTTTAGAGCCAGATAATATGTTAATATGATAATATGTCCATTGTATAGACACATGACGTTTTGTTTATCCATTCGTCCTGCGAGGCTAGACCTCTCCCCACATCCTATGCTCCTCCTCCCAGGAATTGTAGTTAATGGCAATTTTAAGTGAAATAATCATGGTTGGAAGAAGTACTTGAGATTATTCAGAAAGTGTCATCGGAGAGAATATTAGAATGACTCTTATTTTAAAGCATGGTTGACAGAAGTAACTGGTGAGCAAGTGTGGTCCATGATGAGGAAGTAATGAAAGTTCACCATGCTTCATCGCAGCAAAGAAACCTGCAGCTCCTCGTTGTGACCCTCTGAAAAACACACATTGTGCTCACAAACACATAGGAGCAAAATCCTTCTGGGTAAAGACCAAACACATAGAGATTTTAGCTTTAAAACTGAGTTATTTATTTCTCCATATGAAAACATTTCCAGGGGCAAGAAATGATCACAAACAATCAAGAATTTTTTCTTTTTTTTTTTAAGATTTTATTTATTTATTTGGTGGGGGGCGGGCACAGAGGGAGCATGAGAGGAAGAAGCAGACTCCCTGCTGAGCGGGGAGCCTGAGGCGGACTCAATCACAGTACCCTGAGATCAGGACCTGAGCCAAGGCAGATGCTTCACCGACTGAGCCACCCAGGCACCTCACAGTCCAGAATTTTCAAGACCATTTGAGATCTTTAAACTGAAACTGAAATATTAGAAACGTCATCTGTGATTCTTTCTCTAAATTTGTAAAAGACTCGAATCCAGAGGCTTCTAATCATCTCCAGCTAGGTGTTGTTCTGGTCTTGTCTCGTGTAGCCTTCTCTTTCTCCTTCCTTCCTCCCTTCCTCCTGCCTTCTCTCCCTCTCTTTCTTTCTTTCTTTCTTTCTTTCTTTCTTTCTTTCTTTCTTTCTTTCTTTCTTTCTTCTTTCTGTATTTGTTCACTGATAAGGTTATGATATGACCAATACCCTTTTAATTTTATTTTAAAATGAGAAATCCAGGGCGCCTCGGTGGCGCAGTCATTAAGCGTCTGCCTTCCACTCAGGGCATGATCCCGGGGTCCTGGGATCGAGCCCCACATTAGGCTCCTCCGCTGGGAGCCTCTTCTTCCTCTCCCACTCCCCTGCTTGTGTTCTCTCTCTCTCTGGCTGTCTCTCTCTGTCAAATAAATAAATAAAAATCTTTAAAAAAATAGAATAGAATAGAATAGAATAGAATAGAATAGGATAGAATAAAATAAAATAAAATAAAATAAAATAAATAAAATAAAATAAAATAAGAAATCCTTCTTTGTTCGTATACATTTTGAAAACCATGGTGGAAAACAAGCTGTTCAGAGAAAATTCACAATGAAACAGTTCTCACATCTGAGGGGAAGATGGGCCAAACCTGTAGGCCAGCTCACCTGGGACTGACACATGATCTTCCCATGCGGGGGGGTAGGGGGGCACATGGCAGGTGTCCTTACCACCACAGGCATCATCCCCTCCCCTGCCTCACAGTCACAGAATGATGGGTTCTATAAATTCTTAAAACCGTTGGCAGCATGCCCTTGCAGTTGGGTTTGGGAATAATGATTGCTTCTGAGTACAAACTGTTTAATAATTTTGCATCGCTACCTATTCCATTGTAAAACTTCTGCATAAAATGCACCATGTTTGAATGTAACATTCTGGTTTTTTCCCCCAAGTCTTGCTTCCTGTCAGATTTATGGCTTGGTTGCCATTTCGAATACGCCCAAGCCGTGCATTACCCTGAAGGAGGCAAGTCCTGTTTACAGCATCCTCACTTCCCCTGTCAATGCCATTTCCCTAAAGTGCCCATGATGGGCATTCTGATCCCTCCTGAGAATCATTACAGTTCTAGCAAAACCCTGCTCATGAAGGAAATGACAGACTTATTAATGTGATGACATTAATATCTGAGAGGGCTTATTATGTCATTCTTCCCAAGGGTATGTGCATGTTTATAATGGTCAGTGCTTTATGCCCGAGGAATAGCACTTGCGGGGAGATTTTGAATGTCTAAAGTGAACCAAAGAAATGAGACTTCTTTTTGTGTGAGGTAGGTTCTGGAGCACCCCTGAAGTCAGATCACACAGATGATGGTCCTTATGGAAGGCCAGCCAGAGCTTTTACAGCCATTTATAGCCCCAACTACATGTGTAATTATAGTGAATACATTTCTTTTTTTTTTTTACAACTTTATTTTTCTTTATTTGACAGAGAGAGAGCACAAGCAGGGGGAGTAGGCAGAGGGAGAGGGAGGAGCAGGCTCCCCACTGAGCAGGGAGCCCGATGCGGGACTCGATCCCAGGAGCCTGGAGTCATGACCTGAGCTGAAGTCAGAAGCTTCACTGACTGAGTCACCCAGATGCCTCAACAGTGAATACATTTCTGAATCTGTGTCTCGTGGCTTTGCAGTTTCTGGTACAAGAAATGTTTGTGTACATTTTTGTATTTTATATGTTATATTTCATATTTTTTATATTTGCCAGAAATATTCCTTGAGTTTTACTAAGATATACATTACATATATTTCAGTGATGCCACTTTGTTCAGAAAAATTAATAAGTTAATTATGCACCTTACTAATATTATTTAGCTCTGGATAACGACTTTTTCCAAAAATCAGATCTATCAGTAAAGTCAGAATTTACTACCATGGTCAACATTCAAAAGGTTATGCTACAGAATCTTGAGGACATTAGAAGACACACTCTATCATGTTTTAATCAGCTGATGTTGTTTTTGTCATTAGTATATAACCTCTATGTGACTATTTTGAAAATGATCTAACTTACCAGAATGGACAGACAGGAGTGTGTTGGGTTTTATAAAATGATTCTTACTATCCTGGGTTAAGCCCTTTATTAATTACTATTTTTTCAGCAGTCCAAAGCCCAGATGAATATCAGAACTACTGCACACACGTTTTACACTACGAGGTCACCAGGACTCTGCCCAGAGACCTGACCCAGAATTTCCTGGTCTCCCACCCAAGATGCATAGTTGTAATTGGCTCTCTAAGTGGTTGCTATGCAACTGGGTGAACACTTGCTGGGGACCATTGAGAACCAATAATGTGCAGTTACCCTGTTCAGAAAACTTGCAGTGACTCTGAAGTTCCTCAGTCCCTGTTTTATTAAGTAATGAGATCCTTTTGACTTTACATTCTAAATTTATTTATTTATTTGGGGAGGGGGGAGAGCACATGCAGGGAGGGGCACAGAGAGAATCCTTATGCAGACTCCCTGCTGAGCTTGGAGTCCACTGGGGGGCTTGATCCCAGGACCCCAAGATCATGACCTGAGCCGAAATCAAGAGTCAGCTGCTTAAGTGAGTGAGCCACCCAGGTGCCCCAACTTTACATTTTAAATTCTCTCACTGCCCCATTATTATATTTATAAGCATGAATGTCTCACCACTTCTCTCAAATAAGGGGATTGAATTATATTCTGGCATAATTTGAGCATTTATGAAATATCTGTTGAATGAATGATGAAGCAAATGAATGAAGGTATCATGACAGATCTTGTTAAATGTCTTTCTGACCCCAGGTTTTATTATCTCCCCCATTTCCCTAAATTACCAATCTGCCAACCCTAACAAAGAAAATAATGAAGTTAGTTTGACCTAGACTGGTTTTATTAAACCCATAGTGATCCTTAGGGATTCCCCAGCCTCTTTTCTTGATGCCCTTTACTATGCTAATCCATTATAGAATCATTTCAGGAATATCAAACGTATTAGTCTCAATATTTAGCAATGACATTGCTTTTGGGAAATTGGAACAGCAGGTACATTTTCCAGAATTATAGGAACTCTTGGTGTTTTGTATATGGTTTTAAAGGTTACCAGTCAAAGCTAAATATTCTTGCTTGTGGATTCTTTCAGTACCTATAAAGCTATTTCCCTGGGGGCCACACTAGTGGAATTCCCTTCCAGAATCCCCTGCATAATCCCTGCTTTCGTGTAACTAGAGATTGGATTTCATTTTAGCAACTTTCCCATCCACTCAGGAGCTCACTTTTCTTGACAGAGAAGACAAGAAATATGTTAAAACCTTGAGAATTTTCAGTCTCTTTCACTTTCCTTTCCCATCCAGGAACATAACTCGTTTGCCCAAAAGCTGTCAATGTGAGGTTTCCTTACTCCTAAAATAATCCTTCTTGCCTTTAATAAAAAGTGTTGTGCCCTTTAACTTATTTTGAATTTTAGATCTTTTAAAATGTGTTTTGCCAGTCCTTCCAAATAGTTAATACCTCATCCTCACAGTATGACAGACATTGCTGTAAATATCTTATATGTATAGATGAACTTACTGATCTTCACAGAAACACTAGGAGGTAGGCAGCTGTTTTCACCATTTTACAGAGGAAGAAACCAAGGCACAGAGAAGTCGAATAATTTGTCCAGGGTCCGGCAGCTCAGAGGTGTTTGAGTTGAGATTTGAACTCAAGCAGCGTGGCTCTAAATTCTTAACCACTATGGAAAACTGCCTCTTTACTTAGCTGTCTTCGTTATGTGCCATTGTCCACATCTTTTGTCTATAGTTTGGGACTATATGCATCCACATGGACCCTGTTAGTTAGCTACCCCCTCCTCTATCACCAAGAGGATTTATGAATACACAGATGACATTACTTCCCCCCATATTTTCCCAAGCCTCTTGGAACCAGACCGTGGTATTCAGAAAACACACGCACATGTGTGCACACACATACAAGCACATCGTTAGTTGAAAAGAAATTGACTAAATGTGTTTAACTGAGTATTATGATCAGTTTCCATATTTCCTTTTTTAATAGAATTGTTAAGGTGCTATTATCTAACAAGGAAGGAAACTAAAATTCCTCCATGCTGTTCACACTTTTCAACTATTTATATAATCTTCTATTTTGGCAAAAAGTTTAGCAACTGTTTATGCCTTGCTGGAAAGTCCTCTTATTCTCACTCAACAAAAGAAAACACTGTTAAGTGATTGATTTGTGGTCATCAAGAATTTATCAAAACTGACAGTACAATTGAATGTTTCTGCTCTGATTTTCAGACCCAATGTCAGACTATCACCCCGTGCTCCCTCCCACTGTTACTTGTATGTGATTTTAGATACACCACTTTGCCAAATATATATATACATATATTCTTATTCGTTATATACAAGTCAAGAAATTTTACGTGATATTAACATGTAGAAGTTTTCAGTGAAAGTGCGTCTTCAAATCGGTTTCTCAGATGAGCACATCTCTCCGCTGCTGGAACCGAGGACTGTTTGCCTCTCGGGCGTTGGACTACCAAACATAGGCTGCTTGGGTCATACTCTGACTTGGCAGTGACCCAGGGACATGGCCCTTTATATAGACCTTGAAGTAGTCCAGACTTGCATTTTATCACCTTTTTTTTTTTTAACCCTCTCAAGAGAGCCCTTGATGTTCATTTTAATTAAGGACTTTTGGGTAGGAAGCTATTATATGAGCCATGTAGTAAAATGACGAAATGTGTACCCTTACATGTGTGGTTTTGTTTCTCCACTGAGAATATTAGTAATGAGAAGGGCAAGGAGGACTATGTTAAGGACTTACAATAAAAAAGTTACCTTATTTAAACTTCAAAACATTGTTATACATTAGATACTGTTATCCTTCTGCTTTAGATAGAGACATCAAAGCTTACAGGGTTAGAAGTGGTTTAACCTCACACAACTAGTAACTGGCAAAGCTGGAATTCGAACCCAGGACTGTCTGATACCAACACGTAGGGTGGAAACTGCTGAGATTTGCCTGTTTGTGCATGTGTGTGCATGCATGTGCATATGTGTGTACATGTGCGTGTGTGTGTATGTATCAAATGCTTACAGAGTTTCCATTGGGCAAGTATTTATTGAGGACCTGCAAAGCCAGACTCCCTGTGCTGGTCACCTTGGGGGTACTGACATGATTAAGGCCCAGTCATTGATTGAGGGCAATTCACCATGCTTAACTATGTGTTGAGCAATTTATGTGTGACCAGCACTGTGCGAACACCTTAGTTATATTATCTCATTTAATGCTCACAGGTAATCCTACAAGGTAGGTAATATTCTATATTACAGATAATGGAACTGAAGTTTAAAGAGTGAGTTAGGGCATCATTTAGCAAGTAAGTGGAAAAACCAAGGCTTGAACTTAGGTTGCCTGACTCCAAAGCCTGCACATCGATTCCATGTGTCTTTTCGCTTTGATATTCTGCAAAGAAATTAGGAGAAATATTTTTATACTTTCAGCTCTATACAGAGCAGAGGAAAATAAGTTTCAAAAATGATTTGTAATATCTTTCGTTTTGTCCTTCATCTCTGCTAGGATGTGGTGACAGTAATATAAAAGAATATATATACATGAAAACATATCACTGTCCAATATTTGTAGGACTTTTTAGCCTAGCTACTTTGCTGATAGGTGCCATTTAAATAACTCAAACTTTGAATTTCTCATAGGAGAGCACAGGGCAGCAAAACTGTGTGCTGAATGAAAGCGTTTGTGTGCTACAAGTGTGGGATGCTATTGGGCAATACAAACCAGGCCAGTCTGCTAACCTATGACTTTTTCCTCTGTGCTCTCACTACCCTGAAAATGTCAAACTGAAGAGGATTTAGACTGCACCGTCAGCTTAGAGAATTAGCAGACTGACTTCGCTAAAAATACTTACTTTTAATCTATATTTTTGTCTCTTTAAAAAAAAAAAAAAACCGAACCATCTCTGTGTTAAATAAGTAAGTCTGCGGTACGTCCCTTTTGCACATATCTTTTACCAGAAATTCAATTTTCTACCTGTGGCAACATTGTTCTATCAAGTGGTAAATCTCCCACCTGAGAATCCACGCACAGTACGGCTTCAGTCACTAGCCACATGCTCCTGGCTCTCAATTTCCCTGGAGAGAGAAGGTGTCCTGTGTTCCAGAATGGTACATCCTGCATTTTATTTTATTGACCACCACCTCTTGTGTGCTGCAGGCATCTCGAACACACCACCTCTCGAACTAAACATGTTTTTCCTCCTGTCCTCTCAAAGCCTTCTCTCCAATGCCATCCTAGTCCATGCACTGTTCTCTGTCAAACAGCACCATTGCCTTCACTGAGCCCCTTAGCGAAGCCGCTCCCCTCTAGAATCTATTCTTGACTCAGTAACTAATGGGAACTTTCCAAAATCACATGAGTCTTTCTCATGGGATCAAGCTGTGCATTCGCTCAGAACTCTTGAGTGTCTTCCATGGGGATCAAGTACAGTGGCTTTTATTTGATTTGCAAGACTCCTTCAGATACGGTCTCCGGTGAGCTCCCAGAGTCACCATAAACCACTCTCTCTTTCCCTGCTGCCCTCCCGCCAGGCTGCGTGTCTCTGGCCTTCTCTGATGATGGAGCTCACTCACACCCATGCCTTCACTCAAGCTGAATGACTAGGCTAGCGGGCATCTCCCCGTCACCCGCTCATTGAGTCTCTGCTCACTCTGGACCACGTGACTATCCCATACCTCTGCTCACCACACTTTAGTTCATAGTTCAGTGTCTGTTTTCCTTGGGAGAATGAAATTTTAGGAGGGCAGGTCTCATGTATGAATGAACCATATGGAAAGCAAGTATATTAACACTATTTGTAGTATTTTGTATTAAACAGGCATATGTATTTGTTTATAACTTAACTGTAAATGATTCATTGAGTTTATAAAACATAGAAATAGTCAAATATATCTTGAGTTTCAAAAATGCTTATATTTACTAAGTGCTTACTAAATGCTAGGCACAAGAAAGAATGCATTTGTCCAAAAAATATTTAGTAAATGCCTCTGCTATGTCTGCAACTGTGCTAAATATAGAAAGTATAAGGCACAGTGTGTGTTTTCAAAGTTTAAGACAATTTAGTTGAGGAGATAGGACATAGACACAAAGAACTATGGTAATGTAGGTCAATTTAATATAGGGATACTAGGTCTCAGAACCTATTTTTACTGGTTACTTACTTAGCAAAGAATTACTTTGGAAGTAATTTCACTAATTCTGACTTGCTCCTCTCTCCCTTTTCTCCTCCCCTACACCCGCTTTTCTGAGCAGAAATGTAAGATTTATTCAATTCCCTTCATTTGGCATCGTGACAGTATAAAGTCATCAGTGTAATCACCATAAGAGGACTTTGTTTTAATTTTTATCACCCAGCACATTTTTATTGTCAGAATAGTTACTAATCATTCATTTTTATTTACTCTAGCTGGGGAAGTTTTGCAAAAATCTTGTGACTATTTAGAAAAAAAAAATGTTTTAAATCATGGGTTCTCTCCTACCCTGCTTCCCAGTGAACACACCATAGACTCAAACCTTATGACTCCATTAGATGAAGAAGCCTTGACCAAGAGACAAGATCTGCTTCTCCCCTTGCCAACTCCTGGCCCTAGAGCTCCCTTACCTCCTCCCAGACCGTGCTCAGCACTGGAACATCAGAGCTAAGCTGTTTTTTTCTCTGGTTTGATTGGAATAACCCTCTGGGTGGCAGATATGGAAGATACAAAAACACCGATGATTTAGTGTCTATTTCAAATTCTTGGGCTCTTAAGATTTTTAAAAATATAACCATTATTTTACAGTTTTTTTTAAAGCTGAATTGAAATATTTTAGTAGTTGTTGAAGAGCATATATAAGAAGAGAAGAGTGAGGGCAAGAGTAAACACAAAATACTCTTTTAAAATGCTATGATATAAACTAAATCTTTGGGAGCTGTTGAGAGTGGCCAAAACCTTGTGCTGAGAAGAGTCAGGAAGGTCTAGGTTTAGAAGATTCTCGTTACTGTTCAGATTTGGTCTCCACAAAGTGCCAAGTGTAATGACATCTTCTCTCTTCAGCTCAGGGTGCATTCCTCATAATTCGTTCAAAATGCCGGTTGGAAAATCATCTGTTGGTTTCATGGATATCGTGTTGACCAGCAGTGTGTTAATTGTCTTCCGTGAAACTCTAGAAGCTCATTGAGACCTGGAATTCATGATTCAGATATAAGTATTATAATTCTAAGGTCAAATTATTTTGCGAACACGTGCACTCGGTTCTGGTTGGAATAATTCAAATAGGCCCACGACTTACAATGGAGCCCATTAGAGTAAAAAGCGATAGTTGTTCACGAAAGAAACAAAATAAAACTTGAAAAATGACATAAATGATTGTTTGGAGATATAGTGAACCTATATAAATCTATTCATGGTTTCAGACATATATCTATAAGCATATGTCTAATAACTTTGATACTAAAAGGATAATAATCTGGACAGTTCATTTGAGTAAGAAGTGTTGTCCTTCTCTTGGCGATTATCCAAATGTGTTATCTGGGAGAAAAAAATAGATGTTCGAGGCCTTTGTGAGAGTCAACTAGCTAGTCAGGAGAGAAGGTTATTTCCTCTGGTGATAGTAGAGAGATATTTGAAGCTGGGCAAAGATTTTGAGCAGTGTATCTAACATTAGGAGAAGGATTGGGATGATTACAGCAATTTAAGATGTGATACATTATGGAAGGGGACCCTGGAAACCTTTCGTAGTTCAGAGGTGTGTAGGAGAAACACCTTGATTGATCATTTCGTCATCAAAAGCCCCATAGCAGCCTTTCCCGAAACAGAAGTGTTGGAGAGTGAACACGGAGCTGGATGGGTCTGTTGTACCCTGCATTGGATGAGCACAGCTCAAGGCGGCTGTAAATACTTGGCAGGCGGATCCCTGCTTTCCTTCTCAGGCTGAATGTTAGGAAAGCCAGTGGAGAGTTGTAGTTTGGTAAGTCCTTGTACTTGAAGAGACAGAATGGGAATTCCAAGTGGCCATATCAAGATTAATGTGGTCTGTAAACTGCGGTCTCCATCCTCTATCAAATTTTGCACAGCATGCAAAAGAACTTGGAGTTCAAGGGACACTTGTTACTGCCCCAGCACTTTGCTTCCACTCTAAAAGCTTTTCCTCTATGATGTCAGTTTTATTTGTCATTCCCATTTTAGAGATGAGAATCCTTAGGGCCCATGACATAATCTTGCTAGGGGAACTCAGCTAATCAATCATGATGCAGATCCTGATCTGATGGGTCGGTGTTCCGTCGACCCGCCATGCTGTCTCTCTGAAGGAATAATTTCTCTCTACCCTGCTCTGCCTCAGGAAGCAGACAGCCCCAGAAACCTCTGATGTCTGTGAATTGATGTGATAAAGATGTTTAGATTCTTCATAAAACAGTATCTGAGGCCAAGGAGAGTCAGAACTAATGGAAAGTTATATAGGTTTTTTGTTGCTGTCTGTTAGTGGATTTTAGCTCTGGAATTACACCAAAGCCTATTAATATATAACTGTGGCCTATGCAGCCATAAAGGTCTTTTTGTGAAAACTGCAGAGGTGAGCTTGGACTGCAGTCTCTTTTTTGCAGTCTGGAAGTTTCTCAAAGCAAATGTCAGGGCTTTGGATACTCATGAATCAAAACACAGACAGAAATAAAATTTTAGATACCTCTTAGACCCAAAACGAAAGGCCAAAAAATAATCCCCTTCCCATTCTTCAATGTCTCAAGGAGATTACTCTTAAATTCACCATTAATTTATTTATAAATTATTCAGGTGTTCTTTGAGAAACATTTCAGTTCTTTTCATTATATATTTTGGGATGTTATAAAGCAGATATGTCACATGCTTCCTTTTTATTTCTGTGTGCAGATATAACTTTGGCACTCAAGAAAAAAATGTGCGAGGAGGCTTCTTAAATTTTTGGAGTAAGTTAAAATTATTTCCTTGCACTTTCTGAGATACATAATGAGTTCCAGCCAGTTCTAGGATTGGTACTGGAAGTTTGGGGTGCTGATTTATTGCCTCTTATTCTTTCTAGGTTCTCTCTGGGAGAGATGAAGAGAAAAAGGAGTGTTGATGTTCACTTTTATTTAGGATGGTTAGTGGCATCTCCCAACACAGGTCTTTTTGGTAAAGTTGGATTTGAAGATAGGACTAGTGGACAAATCTGGGGCTCCCACTAAGTTCTCAGGGCTGTACCTTTCCAGGCTTGTAAAGAAAGCTGGGTGCATGTTGTCTTGTCTGAGCCAGGGGAGGGTCAACGCCAGCTCTACCTCACCCATTCTGTCACAGGCCGACCACAGTGAGCTCGGGGTGACTCTCCCGGCCTCCCTCTGGGAGGTGGGCCCTCAGCCTCACCCACAGGTGTTGAATGGAGCAACCATTAGGTCCTGGTTGCTTCCTGAAGAGCTGTGACACTCTCCACAGACAGACAGTGACATGCTTCCAGTTCCCACTTGAGTGGAGAGCTCATCAGCCCTCCATCCTGTAAATAACACGCCCCGGAGAGGCCAGTATCTTACCAGTTAGTTTACTGCAGCTCCTTTCCTTTTGATGGAAAAGATGGTGGGAAGGGAGATAGAAGGAGGATCTCCTCCTCCTACTTCACCCCACCCCCAAACACACAAACCAGAAAGGACTTTTCTTCTCATCAAGAAATTCCATCATTTACAGGCCAAGCTGGGACATGGGGAAGCAGAGGGTGGCCCACGCAGTTAGTGCCCTGGGGAATTTTAAGCCAGCTATGCAATTAAAATAGTGAGGTTGGCAAAACTGTTTAAATTACCTACAGACACTAGTCTTTATTTTATTTTTCTGTTTATCTGCCTGTCTCTCTGTCCTACACTGCCTTCCTTTCTCCATTTCTCTAACCCCTAAACAGCAACCAAGTTATTTTCCGGGGCTTAATTCAGGAATTATAGCCACAGTTACAAAAGCGTGGTCTGGCCAAGAGAAACATTTTCTCAGATTCATTTATAAAGAAACTTTCTCTTTTGCTAAGCAACAAAAGAATCTTCATATTGACTTAAGTTGTACATATCTGATTAGCCAATGTCGCTTTCTCACACGCCCTGGGTATATTTTATTAGACCAGGAAACAAGCTTGTACATTCTGTTTTCCTACTTTCTTATTTCCTATTTTTACGTAAGTACAAAGGTTTCTTAAAGTTTGGTTTTTGAACATTCCATTAGACCCATAGATGAGCTACACATCTCTGCTGTCTTATTGCAAACCATGTAGCATATTTTTAATTCTATGTGAATACTGCATAAAAAACTTTTGAATACATTATGCCATTTTCTAATTTTAAACAAACTTGATTTAAGCATGTATGCAGATTGGTTCGTTTGCTAGTTAGAATTCCATTCCTGCAGCTCCCAGGGAGTAGATGAGCCTCGGGACAATATTTATGAAACTATAATCTGGAATATCCATCAACCTTCCCACTGTCCAGTTGACACTCTTTGGAGATGAAGCCCTGTGTCTGGAAGTGTCTATCATATGGAGGTATATGTACGATTGTTAACCAAGTATTTGTCTCTAAAATTCACAGACCTCCAAGAAGTGGCCTAGTGCATGGCAAATGAGAGAATCTCAACAAGCAATTGTTGATGGAGTCAATGATCATCTATTCAATGTGTGACTATAATCAAGCCCCCACTAGGAATGTTCAGTTGTTCTTTTCATTTTCCATTTTCAGATGTTGTATTGCAGTATTTGAGTAGAATATCATCTTTCTTTTGTGAACAAAAGATGATTTTGAAAATCAAAAGGAAAATAAAAGGAAGGGTACTGAGCTAAACTTTCTGGGGGGATAGGAAGTGTATACACACACACACATGCACACAGACACACACGCACACACACATATTCATCTGTCTTCTGCCCTAGTGTCCTGTTCTGTGACGGAGGAACCAGACGTCAGCCATTCTGGATGCACAAGCTGGGGGAAATGCTGCCTATAACAACATTTTATAAAAAACCACATGGGCTTTAGCTGTGTAAAGAGGTGGAATGCATATATGCACATGTGTATGATAGTTCATAAATGCTCAGACAACTTTGTAGACAAGGAAGTGGGTTTATAAAGCCATCTTAGACCTTTAGGTGTATGAAAAAACAAAACTGTCACCTTAATGAGTTATTGAAGCATCATTGTAAGAGAATCAAACAATGTATTAACTTATGAATAGGTAATCTGATTTCAATGAGGAGCCAAATTTAATATCTACTAAATTACTCAACTGAGTGAAAATAACCTCCTACGTTTGGAGACATCTCTCTGCCAAAGATGATTCAAGGTACCAAATGCAGGCACTGTTCATGAAAAAAAAATCATATATTAGTACATGAAAATTACATAAAACTACATTTCTGACTTTGCATCTGAAATACTACAGAAGTCCCCATTAAATGCATGACTTCAGAAGTTAAGACCATTTATTTACAAATGTCATAGAATGCTTTAGGTGTAAATATGAAATAATAGGATCTTTGATTTTTATATGAAAACCCACATTTTTAAGCATCATTTATTTAAAAAAATCTTCTATTATTTTAGATTTCTCTCTGAGGCATATTATGATGTTTGCATGTAAAGGACCTTAGACCTAATATTGTGGATGTGATGGATCCATGAGACTCAAGGTCACCTTCATAGATCATCTCATCTGTCTGACTCCCTTCCTCCATTCATCTCCTGAGGAAGCCAAGCAGTGGCCTTGTCCATGAGGATCTCTAGCTCAGCCAGAAATATAGCAGATGCTGAATGTTTCATACTTGACCTGCATACTTTACCTTCGATTCATTCAGTGATTTATTAAGTCAACCATTAAAAATCTTTTAAATGCTCATTGTGTATCTGGGGGTATCAAAACCAATAAGATATGATTCTTATTCCCAAGAACTTCACAGTTGAGCATAAAAAGGAGACCAAAAGGCAAAGAAGGCCAGTATTTCGTATCAGTATTATGATCTACATATAACACAAGATGCGTTTGGGACACAAAGAAAGGGTAGCCAGTTCTCCTTGAGACAGGGATAAAAGCTGACTTAAAGCATGATGGTTTAACCACTTTAATAAGATGAAACTTGATAATTAAAAAAAGGGGCCTTGATAAATTTTTACAAAGTAGAGACCAAAAATTTTCCCTGTATCTGTTCTAGCTTCTCTGACCCTTCCTTTATGAAATTCTTTATATCTTACCCAAATTCTTCAGGATGCATTTTTTTAACTTGAAGTTCCTTAGTTTCTCCAGGGAAGATAGAAAACTGCTGATTGGTATCCCTTATTTAGCAATCTGAATTTTTGGCAGGCTGAATTTGAATTGCTGGATCAAAACCAAAAGATTAAATATAACAGGAATAAACATAAAATCCTATATTTAAATTAAAAATGTTATCATACAGATGAAAGACAAGAGAAGCACTGACTTACATGAAAAAGGAAAAGGTCTAAAGAATTCAGTTGGCCACAAACTTCAGTAGGAGCCGATTGTAGCAGCTAAAACGCCAACATCGAGCTGCCATTGGTGCTCCATCGTGGAGCAGTCTCCACATCACAGGAAGGATTATGCTCATTATCCCAGGCACTGGTCAGAGCACACCCGAAGAATAATCAGTTTGGTTCTGTGTGTCACATTTAAAATAACGGAAAACCCAAAAGCTCTGTGTGAAGAAGATGCGTATTTCTAGCCTCGCCCAGCCCACCATCTTGAATGTGGGTTTCAACCAACTGCCTGCCAAGCACCACATAACTACACAGTAATACGCGGTCTAGTTTGTAACAACTCTTAATTGTCCAGTCCGTTCCTCACTTCCAACAATTCTCGGGAGGGGGAATGGGATAAGCTGGTGATGGGTAGTAAGGAGGGCACGTATTGCATGGTGCACTGGGTGTTATACGCAAGTAATGAATCATCGAACTTTACATCAAAAATAAATAAATAAATAAATAAATAAATAAATAAATAAATAAATCCTTAAAACTGAATCACTCTTCCTTCCCTGTGACAGGCTCTTCTTGTAAGGCCTACATCCATTTTTGACACCACTGCTCTAACATTCCCCCATTTGGAAAACGTGGGGCTCATTCATTTGAATTAAGCCTTCCCACCATGTCTTCATTAAAAATCTGTGGGGTCCCTGATATGCGAGATCAGTATATTCCACAGTGTCCTAGACATTACAGTGGCATGGCTATATTAAAGAGTAAAATTTCCTCTCAGAAAGCTTCATTACGGTGAAGAGGATTTGGCCTTTTTCTCTCAAAAATACAGCGAGTCTAGAAACATGTGCCTTTTATAATTATCTGGGCATGAAGTGATCTACCAAGATTAACCTGAAGACTAACATTTTATTCTTCATCCATAATATACCCGCCATTTTTTTCCTCCTCATAAATTGTCAGGTTCTTTGTTTTTGTTCTGATCTTCATTCTCATACCTGAAGGCCTTGATTCCTCCTTTAGTTTCCAAAATCTGTTTGGGTGTCAGATCAAAGTAATAATTGGATTTGCCTGATTTATTTCTTACTTTAGACCGTTCCTTTAAAAAAAAGATAAAGCTCAAATATTTTATTTCATTTGCCTGAGATCAATTCTATGATCTGTTTAGTAGGTTATTATAATTGAATATTGAGTTCATACTATTGAGGAAAACTGTATTAACCTATATCAAAAAGTAAAATAACTATATTAATTTCAGTAGCTTCCCCAAACTTTTCCCTGCTCCCATTTTCAAAGACAAATGGCCAGATTTTAATCTTTTCACTTATTTCTGCTGACTCCTCTAAAAGTGTGTACTTACAGACCACCTAATCTACGGAAGACAGCAATATGCCTCTTTGTGACCTCATCCAAGAGAATATATCAGACTGAGAATTTCTCCAGAATTGAAAGTGCCTTGAGGTAAAACATGAGTAACACCATGAAGAAGCCAGTAATGTAGCATTCCTCAACTAGAGGAATCAGTGTCCAGCCTTCAGGGAACCACCACATTAAGCAAAACATCCACTGATAGACCTTCATTCGGGCCCAAGGAGAGCACAAGCCATTAATGCATCTGACATATTACCACAGTTGATTATAATCTTATTCAAAAGCAATCCTTAGCAACTATAACCCTTACTTAGCAGCACTTGCCATTAAGTTGTAAATAAATCTTCAGAATTGTAATTAAACCCTGATGTTCAAATCCACTCTTAAGCAATTTCATCATTTACTGCTGTATATTACCACTTCGGTTGTGTTCTTAGGTATTTGCCGTATTAACTAACGTGTTTCCCCCTTTAAGCTGTGTTAATGATTATTCAGGCATGGGAGGTATCAGAAAGTATTGTAAAACATGGAAGCAGATAAGCTTTCTCTCCCTTTTAGTGTCTAAATTATTTCGCTAGGCACCAAATTATTTCTGTGTTCTGTGTTATGATACAACGGCGTTATTGGTTTTAACATTTGGAAATCAGAAGTGAAGTACTTTTCAAATGACTCATTTGATTTACAAGCTAGGGAATAAAAGTACGTTTCTAAAACCAGACAAACTTGATAAGCACAGTTGTACTACTTGGGAGTTTGTTGACTTTTGTTTAAGGAGACTAAAAGTGGTAGCAACAAAGCTTTTCCCCAAATGGTTGGATTTTCTATATTTGGTGTGTATCATGAGATGCATTGGGCAAAGAAGACATTTCGCAAGATGTTTGTGTTTATAAGAAGCAGTGTTTGTATCTATGCAGGCACATCTCTGTTGTGAATATAGCAGTGGTACTGTTGTACCTGTGAATTTATTGTTGCTGAATCAGCTTGTCATTGGTCAAGGTTCACTTAAGTTCAATATCAGCTGAAGACCGTCTTTAGTATTTCAGACTTTTAAGGTATTTTGAGAATGTATAACTTCAGATACGTTTGTGGCCATTTCTCAGTTTGATCAAAGCCTCACTCAGATTTTTGATAGCCAGAATTCCAGTGGCATCCAGAAACCTGCTGGAATACACGTTTAAATGCAAGTCTTTTAAGAAAGGAAATAGTATTATTTTGATAACTGAGACAAGAGTATGTCTTCAGGGGGAGCCTGGGTGGCTCAGTCGTTAAGCGTCTGCCTTTGGCTCAGGGCATGATCCCGGAGATCTGGGATCAAGCCCCACGTCGGGCTCTTCCGCTGGGAGCCTGCTTCTTCCTCTCCCACTCCCCCTGCTTGTGTTCCCTCTCTCACTGGCTGTCTCTCTCTCTGTCAAATAAATAAATAAAATCTTAAAAAAAAAAAAAGAGTATGTCTTCAGAAGTATTTCCCATAACTTAAGAAATTGACATATGCCACTGGACCTCTTCTATCTTTAATCATTTAATTAGATTTTTATAAAGCACAAAATCATTGGATTTATTTATGAATTTGAAAACCATGTATTTTGAAGGTGTTTGTTCTATCAGAGCATTTTCTAAACTTCTCTTTCAATTGTCCAATTCTCCAAGGCTGTGAGCATTGTAAGTTTTTGAAACAACGTTTAATATTTACTCATTTGGGTGGCAGAGATTAGAATTTTCTTTAGATAAACAAATCTAAATCTACTTTAGCCATTTCAGTATAAGATGGCCAAATTAGCACCAGCATTGTTGAAAATTGAATTGTGTACCAGGGGAAATATGTTCTGATATCAACATCAATGCCAAAGTTTAGTCCTGTTTTTCTGTTTGGTATTTCCTTAATTTTAGAGTTTTGTTTTTTGGTTTTTGTTTTTTTTTTTTAAGAATACTGACTGAACGTCTTTACAAGTAGTCCCATGACTTTAAATACTAAGTGATACCAGTCTTTCTTGTTATATCTGATGCATGTTATATTTAGGAGACAGACCTGGCCTAAAGCATTCAGTGTCTTTTTCTTCTTTTAAGATGTTTTTTAAATTTAGTATTTGAGAGACAGAGCGCACGAGAGGAGGTAGGGTCAGAGGGAGAAGCAGACTCCCCACTGAGCAGGGATCCCGATGCGGGACTTGATCCCGGGACTCCAGGATCATGACCTGAGCCGAAGGCAGTCACTTAACCAAGCGAGCTGCCCAGGCGCCCAGCATTCAGTGTCTTTGTGCTCAGAATCAGTATTGGTGTTCGTTCATGCTCCTTGGTTTTAATCAGAGAAGAAAAAATCCACTTTAAAGTATATTTCACCTGGCTGGAGTTGGCAAAATTCAAAGTTTAAAATGTTTTCTATTGACTGTTTCTTCCACTCTCTAGTTTCACTAGACCATTTGAAGTGGCATAGAAATAAATCAATGTGGAGCTAACTCTAGATGACCTTCTTCTCCATTCTTTTCTACTTTCTTTAAATCCAGTAATTTTCCATCTCTGACTCTCTACATGAAAAGCTTTTGCAGCTCCTGGGACATTTCAGCTGTTGACACTTTAGGAACTTCCAACTCTGTGTAGGTGTTTTGAAGTAAATTTGAAACCTGGAGGTGGAAGAAAAGCATATGTCCCTAAAAGTTTTATTTTATTTTTTTTTTGAGTGAAAGCATTGCTGCCAGTATGAGAGACAGTCAGCAGCTCGTACATAAGGAAAGTCGTGAAGAGAACTGAA
Organism: Ursus arctos; assembly: GCF_023065955.2. NCBI lineage: Eukaryota > Metazoa > Chordata > Mammalia > Carnivora > Ursidae > Ursus > Ursus arctos. The sequence goes on along the minus strand of NW_026623089.1, from coordinate 80,051,321 downwards.
GTAGAATGTCTATTGTTTAAAAAAGTCTTAGCAAGAATTACAAACCATTGTTTTACTACTTGGAGAATATGACACATTTAAAAAGAGCTTCATAGCTATGGTGTTTTTTTCTTGACTGACAAACATTGTATTATCAAAGGTAGGTAGGTGTCTCTCCTGATAATTTTTTTAAAAGATTTTATTTCTTTATTTACTTATTTGAGAGAGAGAGAGCATGATCAGGGGGAGAGGCAGAGGGAGAGGGAGAAGCAGACTCCCCACTGAGCAGGGAGCCCGACACAGGGCTTGATCCCAGGACCCTGAGATCATGACCTGAGCTGAAGGCAGCGCTTAACCCACTGAGCCACCCAGGTACCCCTCACCTGATAAATTTTCATTTCAATTAGTAAACTGATTAATTGTAAATCAGAGGATGGATGTGGCTCTAATCATCACATCTTGAGAAGAACCCTTTCTTGCAGCAGAACACGCTGCACTGTTCCAGAATGTGAAACACTTTCTGAGGAAACAGATGTAATCTCTGCTGATGACTTTTCAAAAGATTAAAATTTAATGGATAAGGGGCCCCAAAATGGCTTTTTCTTTGACCATCTGCACATATATACAAATGCTTTGTACAAGCGTAAGTGCTCCACATGTGACCAGAATATTTTTTTTTTAAAGAAGATTCAGAACAGAGAAAGCCAAAGAAGGTTCATTTTTCTCTATATGTCTCTAGGAGGGAGTAAGGGATAATCCAAGAACAAGAACCTTTCCACAAAGAAATGAGCAATTTTTGATTTTCCAAATAGCTCACAGTTTAAACGGAGGAGTCAGAACAAAAAATAAAATAAAATAAACATAACCAATAAAATTAAAACAAAAGACTTTATGGATGAAAATTCAGTTATAATTCACTTCGCTTATTTTTTTTGAGATTATTCCTCGTTTTACATCATCAAAATGCATTTTGGGACATTTCTGATGAGCAGGGCCCTGGAGACACAAGAAGGTATAGCGTGTGTGTACTCTACCCTTCAGTGATTCCAATGTGTTGATTTTTTGTGTTACAGAAAAATAACTGTGCAGTTATTTTTGTTTCACTGACTTTTTCACAAGGGCAATTGATTTGTGAAAGGTAAAATGGTCTACACTCGAACTATCGTCAGTAGCTGACCTGTAGGGGAGGCTGAGGGGTCTCATCCAAGGTACAAAGTGCAACCACCAGAAAAATGGTGGTCTCTAAAGTTACTGATCTAGTGAGGGGCTTTGTCATTTTTTTAATGAAATGACTAGTTCATTTTCTCATCGTAATTTGTTTCTAGGTGATACCTTTTGATTTGTTTCCTTTCATAACCAATGAAAATGAGGGCAAATGACTGCAAGGCTGACTTGTGTATATTCTTCCAACTTTCCCTTTGCCTCACGTGAAGCAGAGAGTTATGTTTTCGTATTTTCTTACCTTTCATTTGATTTTTATATTTTTTCTTTTAAAGAATTTATTTATTTACTTACTTATTGATTGATTTAGAGTACATGAGCAGGAGGAGGGGCAGAGGGAGAAGGAGAGGGAGAGAGAGAATCTCAAGCAGACTCTGTGCTGAGTATGGAGCCTGACTCAGGGCTTGATATCACGACCCTGAGATCATGACCTGAGCTGATATCAAGAGTCAGATGCTTTAACCCACTGAGCCACCCAGGTGCCCCTGTATTTTTTTTTTTTCAATCAGTAGCATCTCCTGTCTTCTATAAAAGCCTAAACTTGTTGATGGGGATTTTGCTATTGTGAGTCTGGCGGGGAGGGCAATGGGAAGAGAGCCGAAATGACTTGTCAGAGCCTTCGCTTCCCCGAAAATACAACTCTAACAGTTGGGATCTCTGAGAATAGGGGTCCCTTGTGTAATTTAGTGGCAACAGCTGGGGACACGGCTGGGGTTCTAGCAAGAGGCTGGGCTTAGACATCCAGTTCTTAATTGTAAAATCAATTCCTCATCATAGTGCAGAGCCGGGGGCTCTGAAGGCAAAAGCCAGTGTGGACAGCTGACATGGCTGCTAGGCGGATGAGGACTCCCTATGCTTTGGTTCTATGTAAGCTAGAAGGACCTTGCAAAGGCCCTGGTCATTGTTGAGATTGTGGTGTTTGTGTTACTGTTATTGCTCAGATTTCCCTGCCAGCCCAGCACAACAGAGGCTTCAAGCTAGATCTTTGTTGATTCAAAGAAAATAGGAAGCATGTATTTCACGGCTTCTTTGCATCTTGAATGTGCCCTGAGATCCATCCATGTCCAATACCTTTATGTTCTTGTGCAGCTGGTGTCATGAAAAGGCTGCTGACCTAGCATTGGGAGTAGTATCTCCGCCTTTGTCTCAGATCTGTGTTTGGATCACACCTTTGTCTCAGTACAATCCAGGACATAACTCTATTTTGAAGTGGCACTAAACCATGTTGCTTTATCCATGCCCCCAAATTTAAAGGTGGGGTTGCTTGATTAAAGGCCCCTGATTAAAGATAAGGCACAACTGTGGTTCAAGAGCAGAGTCGCAGGTGAATCCCCTTGTTTTGGGGAAGCAGTGACAAAGGTTTCAATTTTTTAAACTTTCATTTGGTTTCCTAATTTGGAATATATACAAACTGCTCTGAACTAGTTTTTCTCCTTTACACACCAAAGTGTAAAGCCTTTCCTCCTCTCCTCTCTCTCTCTTTTTCCAGAACTGAGAGTGTGGGCTATGATTGTGGGTTAACTGTGCTCCTCCCTGAGTCCCAGTCCTGTGTCACCATCTAGGTCTGCACAGAGGCCACCCAGCATGAGTCACCTTGACCTCCCACGATAGAGGCCACCTGAAATTCTGCTTATCCCCTGCTCACATTAGGCTCTTCCCTCATCTGTTCCCAGCTTCTCCCTGCTCTTGCGACATCTCTTTGGGGATCTTTTTCTTCTCTGTGTTTTCAAGCCCTCTCTTTTAGCCCCCTTCCACAGACTGTACTCAACTTTTATTTTGAAAAGAGATCCGCACTCCTCCCCCAGTCTTGCGTTCCACTGCAGGAATTGTCCACCCCACAGCTCCCATCACCAGCAGACTTCTTCGAAGGTGAGAGAGACTTTACTTTCACTTCTCAGTCTCCCATGCTTTGCCTTACCAATGGCAGCCAATGCAGCTGCTCTTCCCCGAGGCAGCATGACCACCCCATCACCAAATCCAGTGGGTGGTCTGCAGGCTCGTCTCAGTTGTCTCCCACAGTGACGCCCTGCACACACCTGTCCTCCTCCTGCAGCTTCCACTACTTGTCATCCTTTGTCAGTCTCCTTTGCAGGTTCCTGGTGGCTCTTCTCTTCCTTCCTTGGACTCTTAAGCATGAATAATATTCCATAGGGCTACTCCCTAATCCCCTGCTTTTCTTTTCTGATGTCATATCCATGGGCTTTGCATCCTTTCTCTTGGCTGATGATGATGCCCAAAGCTTACTTCCTACCCGTACCTCCCACCAAGGTATGTAAAACCCAACAACACATAGTGTATGCCCTCTAGGCCACTCCTCAGACATAACGTGCAGAACTGATGTTTCTTCTAAACCTGTATTTTAATGTACATGCCTTCTTTTGGTTAAAAGCAGTGCCCCCTGCACCACCAAAACCAGAAACCTCAAAGTCATCTCTAAGCGCTCCCTTTCCCCCCTCGCATCCAATTCAAAACTAAGTCACATGGAGTTTAGCTCTCGGTCTCTGCTGCCTTGGCCTTCGTCTCTGTCGGCGCTGTCACTCCCCGTGGTCAGGCCCACGACAGCTGTGCCGTGACTCTATCAGGAGCTGTTCTGATGGTTGGTCTCCATTGGCCACGCCCCTCCCAGTGCATTTTCTACCCTTCATCTGATCATGCCCTGGACAGCTCACCTCCATGTAGGCTCTTCTGCTTGAGCTAAATCAATGGGAGGCCCTAGAGGAAGGCAGAGGACATGAGGAGAGAGGTTGGTCCCCATGGTTCTGGCTTTCTTTGCCTTCCTCTGGAGACACAGCTCCTCTGGGAAGGCCCTACTTCCAACCCTAGTTCTCTCCAGCCTCCAGTAACACTGTTCCTCCTGTCCTTTCTTCTTTGAGCTGATAACAGGTTTTCACTGTTCCTGGTGCCTGGGTGCCTCACCCTTACTTTGTGGTTCCTTACCTCTGCTCACACTCTGCAAATAGCCCCTTCTTTAAAATGTCTTCAGTTAAACCATTTGTGTGTGCCAGTGGGTTTCCTGCTAGGACCTAGATTGATGCACTTTTTAACTGGTCTCCGTCTTCAGCTCTGGTCTTCCCCCATCCCTCCTCCATGTTCTTATGCAAAATGGACTTTTATTTTTTTTATATATTTATTTTTTTGAGAAAGAGAAAGAGGGGAGAGAATTCCAGACAGATTCCCCACTGAGCACAGAGCCCGACACAGGGCCCCATCCCACGACCCTGAGAACGTAACCTGAGCTGAAACCAAGAGTCAGATGCTTAACCGACTGAGCTACCCAGATGCCCCCAGAATGAACTTTTAAATGTAAATCTGTCATACATCTACTTAAAATCCTACCATGACTTCCTTCACTCCAAGAATGAGGATGACAGTGTCCTCCATGATCGATCGCCTCTCCTGGCTTCTTCTACGCTTCTTGGTACCCAGCTCTGCAGGGCCGAGGGGCCTAAGTCTAAGTGCTTATAAACCTGGATCGGTAGGGACAGCCCTGCACTCAAGCTCTGAGGATGCCAGACTCTGGCCACGCTCTGTTTGACCGCCCTCTCTCCTCTCCCAGGGCTGCTGCCACCATGTGAACTCATAGGGAGTTTTGCAGATTGTGTCACTTAGGTTAATAGCCCGAAAAACAAATCGAAACAAGAAAGATGACTATTTTTCCTAATGGATGGCTTTCCCCTCACAATGTGTGAAGTTGGAAATAAGGCACTTTTTTTTTTTCATATGAAGGATACAATGATGGGATGGAAACTCAAGACACAGGTAGTTTCCCATATAGGCAGCGACCTCTGAACATATTGAAGGAGCATTTTCCCACATTGTACAAAGTATATTCAAGATTTTTAAACCCACTGATTTAAAGGATGTGGGCTGGGGCGGAGGAGCAATTTTAAAGGCCGGTGATAGGAGGCTGGACTTCTCTTTCTCATCTGAAATATTGCCTTTAAGAACCCAATGGAGAGGATTATGTCATTCCTTAAGTGGATCTTCATATTTCAGAAAGGCTAATTATTAATTATCCTAAGGGAGTAAATCCCATGCTGAATAGCTTTCTCTCATCCTCGGCTCTCAAATCTTGTGTTTTCCTCAGTTAATTTGCTGAGGTCTGTGCTGGTTGGTGATTGATGGGAGACCTTCGAGAGGCCTGGAATGTGAGTCGTGGTGACATGACCGATGGAAATGTGGGGTTGTTTCCTGGTCCATAAAACAAGCAAATAATCTTTGTGACCTGATTGATCCTCTGTGATGGAAGTGGTTTTTAAACTGTGTTTTCTTAAAGGAAATGTCAATATGCATGAAAATCTGGCAGAGTTTATTGAGTAATAAAGTGGGAAGGAATGGGAACTGGGTTAGAACCAGATACAGTGCATGCATTTTAGAGGAACGTCTGGGCCTATCTTAGTTTGATAGATCCTAAGAACAATTAGAAAAAAGGTGGTGATCTCGTGGATACCAGCTACGTGATGTTGGGCAAATTACTTACAAATTACTGAATGTCAGCTTTACTTCTAAAACGAGGGGGAAGATAGCCCACCCCATGTATTTATTGTGATGATTAAGGAAATGGATAACCTCTAACACATTGAATACAGTGCAAAATGTGAGTGCCCAATAAATGGAGAACTGGTGGTGGTTCCAGCTCTCAGAGCTGTTACTTAGACGTCTTTGTGCTTTTTAATGATCTGTGTTGCTATGCTTTTTCTGTAAATCCACTCACTTTGTTTTTGTTCTTCGTTGTGCACTAACTGTTTTCTACCATATTAGTCGTCAGGTTATGGCTCCTCTGGTGGCGTCCTTCTTTCTTCTCACAAAACTTTTTTTTTTATTTAAAGATTTTTTTTTAATTTATTTATTTGACAGAGATAGAGACAGCCAGAGAGAGAGGAAACACAAGCAGGGGAAGTGGGAGAGGAAGAAGCAGGCTCACAGCAGAGGAGCCCAATGTGGGGCTCGATCCCAGAACACCGGGATCATGCCCTGAGCCGAAGGCAGACGCTTAACCGCTGTGCCACCCAGGCGCCCCTCTTCTCACAAAACTTTTAATATATAAATGCCCACAATGCTAATAAGTTGGTCCTTTTTTTTTTTTCCAAAGTGTTTTGAGTGAGAGGACTCACTTCAGACTTTAAGACTATGATTTTATAATACAAAAATCATTCTAGTAACAAACATGGACAAATTGAGATATTGTTAGAGATGGAGTACCCATGTAAGATCATGAATTTCGGTGTTAAAAGAAAGTAACTGGGAGTATGAGACGCTCAAGTAATGAGGGACTTCCATTATGATGAGTTCCGATGAGAAAAAATAGATTGTCTCTCTGCCCTGAAAAGCCCATCCTGGGCTCTAAAAAAATTAATAGAAATGTCCATTTGATAGATCTTTATGCAATAAAAAGTAACGTTTTTAACAACAGGCAAATAGTAGGTGCTTAATACATATTTTTTTGAATTAATGCTTAGTGTGCAAATAATTATTTAGGAAGCCTGCTTGAAGTGTTCCATATAAAACTAGAAGCATTTTCTTAAACACCTGCAGAACAATTCATTTTTTTAGAGCTATTTGCATCTATAGTGTAAGGAAGGTGCTTCATCTCTAAGTGTTCGGTTCAGTTGTGTTAAGTACACTCACATCGTTGTGCAGCCAAACTGCAAACTTTTCCATTTTGCAAAATTGACCACTAGACCTGTTAAACAACAACTTCCCATCACCCCGAGCCCCTGGCAACCACCATTCTACTTTTTCTTTCTGTGATGTTGACTACTCTAGATACCTCGCCATTGTAAGAGGGATCGTACCGTATTTGTCTTCTTGTGACTGGCTTATTTCACTCAGCATAACGTCCTCAAGGTTCATCCGCATCCTGGCAGATGTCAGGAAGCTGAACGATACTCCATTGCACGTATGCACCACATCCACTTACCCACTCATCTGTTGTGTGGGCACTTGGGTTCCTTCTAGAACTTGTGGCTGTTGTGCATAGATAGTGCTGCTGGGCACATGGGGTCCAAATAATCTTTTTGAGATCCTGCTTTCAATTCTTTTTCAAAAAAAAACCCAGAAGTGGAATTGCAGGATCATATGGCCATTCTAGTTTTCACTTTTTTTGAAGAGACTTCATACTGTTGTCCATCGTGGCTGCACCATTTTACGTTCTCCACATCCTCAACAACACTGGTCACTTTCTGTTTTTTGATCATCCTCATCTGACTGGCTGTCAAGAGATCTTGTGGTTTTGATTTGTGTTCACTTAATGATTAGTGATATTGAGCATCTTCTCATATGCTTCTTGGCCATTGATGTACTCGCTTCCTTTGCCCATTTTGTCTTGTTCCTGTTGTTGAGTTGTAAGTAGTTCTTTATACATTCTGGATATTAATCCCCTATTATGTGTATGACTTACATATATTTTCTCCCATTCTGTGGGTTGCCTTTTTACTCTGTTGATTATGCTTTTTGATGCATAGAAGTTTTGAATTTTAGTATAGTCCAATTTGTCTGTTTGTTATAATTATTTATTTAATTTTTGTTTTCATTTATATTGAAGGAATATGGAGTCTTATCATAATACTTTCAGTTCAGTATTGTTTGTTGTCTAAAAAATAAAAATATTTAATAATCCATTATCATAATAGAAAAACATTTTTAAAAACATAATGCTCCTTATTTTTCATGCCAAAATTTTTGTAAGGAATTCCTACAATTGAAGGCAAGAACTTAGACAAGTTAACTTTTTGGAATAGATCGATAAAACAAGAATAAATAGGTAAAACGATGGAATATTTTTGGAATATCTGAGTTTTTCTAAACAGATGTGAATGCTTCTACTATTCAGTGATAGACAGGGCCAGGTGTGCTATATGCTGGTAAGCATTCCCTCACCTTGGACAAAGCAGGCGTATGCTATTGCCATGTTCTACCTGGGGTTGATCAGATTTTCTTAGCCTTTGGAAGGAAGTTGGCTCTAAAGTAAGCATGTATAGTCCAAGCCAACAAGCCCTGGGTTTGACCTTTTTATAACTAAAGGTTTTTCTTTTGGTCTTTTTGAAGCTGCATCTAGAAACTAACCTTCTGCTTTATCAGAGAAAATATATTAATGCCTCATGAAAAATGCCCTTATATGATTAATGCCTGATAGGCTCATAGGGAATCTCAAAGGTAAGCTAAGTTATGGGTACATAGGTGTTTCTTTCACTTTTATACACATACACACACATATGCACACATATACATATACACACATACCCACCCATATACACACACATATATACACACACATACACACATGTACACACACGTACACACATACACACATATGTGCGCACATATACATACATACGCATACACACCCATATACACATACACACATATACACATGCACACACATGTACACACATACACACATATACAGATAAAATGTGGACAGTTTATAGATAACAGTAAATTTCATTATAAAAATGAATAGCTTTACATTAAGTTCTATTTGGAGTGAAAATTAGAACTATAAATAATTTTTTATAGCTTAGTCATTTGCTACTGGAGATGGCAGTTTATGGCCCAAATTCTATTTGGTTTTCCTCGGCGGTATTATGAAGCTTCAACAATGCAGTAAAAGATGAACTTTGATAAGAACCGCAGGCTACCTAGTTATGTTAGTAAAAATGAAGAGGGTCCACAATATGTAAATTTTAAAATTGAAATTCATTTAAAAAAATTTCTCTCCTCGGCTAAATCCTTTTCCTTTGGATTAAACATCTTCTTTGTGATCAAGTTTAAGATTTAGATATTGGATTAAACATTTCATGCCTGTGCTTTAGTGTTCCGTGCATGAAAAATGATGATTATTGGCACTTTAAGAAGTAACATCTATTAAACTGGAAACTTAATAAAATTTTAAATGAAATAGAAAACTCTGCCCATTTGGGAAAACTGCAGCTAGATTTTTTTTTTTAATCAAGAAAAGCAACCTGAAAAAAAATCGAGTTTTCTAAATATGACTTTGGAATAATGTCATGGTGTTTGTTCATTCCTTCATTTCATGTGGCCCATTCCTGTAATTTCTGGGCTCAATGAATTCTTGAACATATTTCCACCTCTCTTCAGATGAGACTGAAATGATTGAGAAATGGAAAGATCCCCTTCAGTCTCTGACAGTATGTCTAACATTATGCTTCCTTCTCTGAGACTTCTGTCTGGAGCCACGTGAGTCCTGGCTGGCTCTCTGCATGTCGAGCCCTTTTCTGAAGTGACAGACTGTGGATCTCCAGAGACAGGATCGGTTTCTGTGGCTTACAAATAATCCAAGAGAAGTCGGTCCCAACATAGAGTTCATCCGGAGAACTTTTAGATACTTTTATTGTTCCTTTAATCCAGGGATTTGCAGCTATGTTTCCTCTGAAGTGGTACAGTTGGGGAAAGTGGAATGCCAACTGGTATTTTTAAATTTCTGTGCCTTTCAAAGATTGTTAGACTGTTTAATTGCAGAGTAAATTCCTTCCATTTTACTTTCTTAATCTATGATTACATGGTTTAATTTCATTAGGATTTCTTTATTTTCAATCAAAATGCTCCATTTAATGACCGAGATTTTTAATAGAAAATTTGATTTAATACTATTTTTATAAAGTTAGGATGAATTATATATTTCATGAGATCATTTTTCGGTTGAGTTACACTGGTTTTCATGCCAGGAGGAGCCACAGGAGCTACCCAAAATTTAATCAGATAAGAGTTTAAATATCTGTATGGCTGTATGGCCCAGATAATATGAATGAATGAAGAATTATTGTCCAGTTCAAAGGTCCTTAGGCAAGAAGACATTTACATAGCTTAAGATCCAGACGTATTCAAAATCCAATCAAGCCACCAACCTGTGTGAGAGTTTTAGACTTTTTTATGAGAAAGAAAAAAAATAGGTCATGCCCATAACTGAATTTAGGATTATAATCTACATGCTTTTTCCCTCTTGCTGGTACGGAGCCATTGACATAATGACTATGGAGTCTAGTGCCTCTCATGAGATCAGCTAATAAAATCCTATGAGAACACTGGCCAAAGGAACAAGTCAAAAGGAATCCCAGTTAGACTGGGAAGGTAATTGTCTTCCCTAGAAAGCAAGTATGTTGTACCTCTGAGAAAATACAGAATTAAAATATAAATGTTTAAGATAATCAAGACCATAATGTTAATATTTTTTAAGGAGAATCTGTGCATAATTGGTAGTTTATAGATGTGTAATTTTAAGATCACCCTGGTGGAGATACAGTCTGATAATTCCAATGTAAAATGTATAAGCATTTAAACTTGGGATTTGGGGTAGAAATCTTGTTAAGTTTATGTTCTCCATTAGGATATTTAAGATAACTTAAAGTTTCTGGCATTTATAACGTTGACTTATTGAATGCATGAGAACTACTTAGTGCTTAGAAAGGTGCTTAGAACGGCTTTTCATCTGGGTTTTCGTGATACTTAAAAAGGATTAGACCTATCAGTTGGTAACAAACAATATTCAAGGTCACTGCTGCGACGAGTTTCCAAAGTGTGCCTTGGGGTTCTGTGGGGTCCTCAGGTCCATGAGGGATTTTGCGTGGTCAAAACTATTTTCATCACAATGCTAAAATTTCAGACTATTTGCTTTTTCACTCTCGCTGCCTCAGCATGTCCAGTGGACTTGCCCAGAGGCTTCCCCAAATGTGATAGTCCAACAAACAGAATGCAGAAGCAGATAGGAGAGTCTAGCTGTCTTCTGTTAAGCCAGTCATTAAAGAGATTTGCACAAATGTAAAACAGTGCCACTTTTTTACTACATTTTTGTTTATTTGTTTGGGAAAGCATAGTTATTTTTCACCAAAAGATAAATTATGCATGTTAATTTTTTTAAGGATTTATTATTTCCAAGTGAATTAATTTTTGTTTAAATTTCTAGCTTTCATTTCTAATACAGTAAATATTGATAGGTATAATTAACTTAAAGAACAGCTCCTTGGGGTCCTCAGTTATTTTTAATGGTGTAAAGGGATCCTGAAACCTAAAACCTTGTGACCCACTACTCTAAATTGATTGCTAAAATTACCAGATTCATGGCGGCGGCGGGGGGGAGGAGACTAAGTAAAATGCCTAAGGAAGCCATGATCTTGATTCATGACTTTAATGAATTGAAAATTAAGTTTTAAATCCAGCGTCAGCCTCTAAGTAGTCTCTTCTGTGCACCCAAAATGCCCTTAAGACCATCGAACCACATATCATATGTGAACAGGAAGGCACCCAAGATGGGAGCCTCCTGGCGGCAGCCCTTCGAGGAGGAACACTGGCTTCTCACTCTCATCCACTTGGCCTCTCTTCCCTCTCACCACTTAAGTTTCATGTAGGTGGAATTATAATCTTTCCTAAACTAAAAGAGCAAAAAGACTGTTTCCACATAAGCAGAGAGATGATAAAAGTTTGTGTGTTATGGGCGTGCCCAACAGGCTAACCTTACTCTTTTCTGGGAGCCAACAATCACTCTGGCTCCAGTCCTCACCTGTGCAAGGAGAACAATAATGTAAGAATCCTGCAGAGGGTGGTTGTGACAGATGAATTAGTACATTTAATGTGCTTGGAATAATGTCTGGTGCATAATAACTGTAAGAAAATTGCTAGATCTTTTTTGTTTGTTGAAAAAGTGTTGTCAAGTTTCCCTTAGCAAATATATAGGCATCTCGCTGAAACAACTGTTTCTTGGTGTGGAGGCTGCCTGAATTCCTTGCTTTGATGTCCCTAGGGAAGATAAAAGTACATATAGGACTGATATTAATGGTGGGGTCAGTTTCTTTAATAATTTAGAATCCTGGCAAATAAAAATAAAATTCTGACTCAGCTTTTTTTGTTGTTATAAGAAATTGATTTTATTTTTCCATTTAAATTATTTATCTCACTTGAATGCCACTAGTATGAAAAACTAAAATGAAAAAGACTCAATTTAAGTCAACCATTCCATTATGTGTGTGTGTGTGTGTGTGTGTGTGTCATAAATTAATCTTGGAATTTATTACTTAACCTGAAAAATGCCCAAAAGCTCACATGCATTCCTTCAATATATTTGAAATATTTTTTGCAATGCAAGTCATGGCTGTAAAATTTAAAACTGTAAGATCAAGTGGGATTTATTCCAGGCATGCAAGGATGGTTCAACCTTGTCTAACCTTGGTGTGATATACCACATTAACAAATTGAAATATAATGATCATACGATCATATCAACAAATGCACAGAAAAAGCTTTGACAAAATTCAACGTCCATTTTGATTAACAACTCTCAACAAACTCAGTATAGGGGGAATGTATCTTGACACAATAAAGCCCATATATGACAAGCCCACAGTTAGCATCATTCTCAACAGTGAAACTGATTTTCTTCTGAGATCAAGAAGTAGACGAGGTTGTCCACTCTCACCACTTCTTTTCAACATAATACTGGAAGTCCTAACCAGAGCAATTAGGCAAGAACAAGAAACAAAAGGCATCCAAATCAGAAAGGAAGATATAAAATTGCCTCTATTTGCAGGTGACATGATATGATATATAGAAAACCCTAAGGATTCCACCAAAAAACAGTTAGAAGTAAGCAACTAATTCAGTAAAGCTGCAGGATACAAAATCAATGTACAAAAATAAGTTGCTTTTTTGTACACTAACAACAAACTAGCTGAAAGGGAAAATAAGAAAATAATCCCATTTATAATTGCATTAAAAAGAATAAAATACCTAGGAATAAATTTAACCAAGGAGGAGAAAGATCTGTACACTGTAAACTATAAGATATTGATGAAAGAAATTGCAGAAGATGCAAAGAAAAGATATTCTGTGCTCATGGATTTTAACAATAAATATTGTTCAATCTACCCAAAGCAATTTACAGATTCCCACAATCCCTATCAGAATTCCAGTGGCATTTTTCACAAAAAATAGAACAAACCATTCTAAAATTTGTGTAGAATCACAAAAGACCTTGAATAGCCAAAGCCGTCTGGAGGCAGAGGACAAAGCTAGAGGGATCACACTTCCTGATTTCAACCTATATTACAAAGCTACAGTGTAGACATAAAACACAAGCATAGAGCAATGGAATAGAACATCGAACATAGAATACCCCGAAATAAATCCAGGCATATATGGTCAATTAATTTACACAAAGGGGCTGGGAATATCCGCAGGGGAAATGACAGTCTCTTCATTAAATGAGGTTGGTAAACTGGTCGGCTACATGCAAAAGAATGAAACTGGGCCCTTATACACATACACAAAAATCAACTCAAAATGGATTAAAGACTTGCATGTAAGACCTGAAACCATAAGACACTTAAAAGAAAACATAGCTAGGGGCGCCTGGGTGGCGCAGTCGTTAAGCGTCTGCCTTCGGCTCAGGGCGTGATCCTGGCGATCTGGGATCGAGCCCCACATCAGGCTCCTCCACTAGGAGCCTGCTTCTTCCTCTCCCACTCTCCCTGCCTGTGTTCCCTCTCTCGCTGGCTGTCTCTGTCAAATAAATAAATAAAATCTTTAAAAAAAAAAAAGAAAAAGAAAAAGAAAACATAACTAGTAAGCTCCTTGACCTTGGTTTTGGCGAGGAGTCTTTGGATCTGACACCAAGAGCAAAGGCAACCAAAGGAAAAATAAACAAGTGGGACTTCATCAAACTATAGAGCTTCTGCACAGCAAAGAAAAGTATCTATTTTATTAACTTGCTAATGAAAATATGCTTCACATTATAACCTGTATTCTGTTCAAGATTGTGGTATAATTATGCATTCTTTTGTTTGCATTTAGAATTAGGGAAAGCTTTCATTAGGCAACCTCCCATGGGCTTCTAGAAGTTCATATATATTTATATACTTTAAGGAAGATGCTTTTTCCCTGGAAGAAATGACTAGATATATATTAATAAGCAAAGTAGTTTTCATACTTCCTGAGGTCTGAAGAGTCCCTTCATTTTAAAGGCTCTACTCTGTATCATAATGAATAGAATAAATTGCACCATAAGTTAAATATAATCTGTTGCAGCAAAATTTTGAAGTTTACGTGTAATTATATTTTGAAATCATTTAGTTATAAATGAATCAAACTCATTTATCATTGGATGAACTTCCTTGACAAATATCATGGTAAATGCAGGCTATAACCCAACTCTGCCATCTGAATCTTTATGTGCTTATCACACAGGCCTCCTTTGTTCAAAAGTTGCTTTTGAAAATGTTCCCCACATACTTATTGTTTAAATAAACTTTTGTGGGTTTTAATAATTTAGAGTTTCTGAAAAGAGCAGCTCTGACAGAATTCTTGTTGGCAAGGGTATTTCCTCCTAAATACTTCCATCTGTTTTAATTGTTCTGTATGCTCTAAAATAACCAACAACGATATTTTCACATGCAAGAAAGTGCCAGAGCTCTCTTGCCAAACCATAGAACAATAAACTTTGATAATTCTGAGGTTTAGAATATGGACCAGTTCATTTGGGACTTTTGAACAACACCTTGCAAATGCACATAGTGGCAACGGCACCACCTACCCAGGCACATATGCAGAAACATTCATGAATGTCAAAGTTTATCAGCTCTGTTACTCAGTTGTGGGGAAAATGTAGTGATTTTCACCAGGACAAAGGTTTTGAATATAAAACTCTTAGACATAACGTTTGCTTAAAGAAGATTTTTTTACTTCACAAATAGATTTAACATACTCTAGATATAGCAACTCAATGCAAAATCATTTTTCTGCAGAGCCAACACTGTTCCTTTATTGTCTATTTGCATAAATTGCAGGGCATTGAAAAATACAATAAATTGAAACATACAGTTGATTTATTATTTTTCCAGCTTTATTAAAGTATAATTGATATCTATAAATTGCACACATTTAAAGCATCCAGTGTGAGGTTTTGACATAATGTGTACATTTGTGAAACTATCAACAAAAACAAGATAATGAGGATGTTTGTCACTTTATAATGTTTTGTAATGTTGTAATTCTTTGCAACCTCTCCCTTTGCCGTCCACCCTTCATTCCCTGTCACCAGGCAACCACTGATGTGCGTTCTGGTGGTATAGATTACTTTGCATTTTCTAGAATTTCATATAATTGGAATCATATTATAGGTACTCTGTTTTGATCTAGCTTCTTTCACTCAGCATAATTATTTTGAGGTTTATTCATACTGTCATGTGCATCAGTAGTTTCTTCCTTTTTGTTGCTTGTGAGTATTGCATGATGTCGATATTCTGCTATTTGTTTATCCATTCGCCTCTTCAGAGACCTTTGGCTTGTTTGCACGTTGAGCTGTTAAGAAAATTCTGCTGGGAACGTTTGTGTACATATCTTTGCATGGAAAATGTTTTCATTTCTCTTAGGTAAATACCCAGGAGCAAAATGTCTGGGTCATATGGTAGGTGTATGTTTAACTTTTCAGGAAACTGTCAAACTGACTTTCAAGGTGGTTATAGATTTTACATTCCCAGCAGCAAACGAGAGTTCCAGCTGCTCTACATTTTTGCTAACGCTTCCTGTGGTCAGTATTTTTCATTTTAGTCGTTCTAGCAGATGTGCGATGGTCCTTGTTTTTATTTGTATTTCCCTCATGGCTAATGATCTTGGGTGTCTTTTCGTGTTCAGTCTATTATTGAGTGTTAATAGTTCTTCACATATTCCAAGTATAATTCTGTAAACTAAAACTTACAGCTAATTTGATGCTGTTAAAATCAACTTTCATCCATAAATTCATCAAACTAAATTTCTATAACTTTAAAATTGATGTTAGAAGAATGATCCAAAGTGTGAATCATCTCTGGTGTTGTTATTCATGCTTCAAGAACTGTGCTATCATTGGGGAGCCTGGGTGGCTCAGTCGGTTAAGCATCTGACTCTTGGTTTCGGCTCAGTTCATGATCTCACGGGTTCTGATCTCATGGGTCATAAGATTGCACCCCGTGTGGTGCTCCGTGCTAAGCGGGAGTCTGCTTGAGGATTCTCTCCCTCTGCTCCTCCCCTCACTCACACATGCACTCTCTCTCCAATAAAATAAATAAATCTTTTTTAAAAAAAAAAGAACTGTGTTATCATTATTTATGCCTCTTGTTTTTTAATGCCTATGCCTTGTATGTATTGATTATAATGTCTTATTAAGTGGTGTACTGCTGTCCCATTTCTCATGTCATAGTTATTAAGTTCTCTCTAATGCTGTCCCTGATCTATAATAGATTTATAAAACCTTATAACTTCATACAGGTACCGTAATAGCTAGAAGTGAATAGCACTTTTCCTTGCCAGGAATTATTCTAAGCCATTCTAAGGTCTTTACAGACATTAAATAATTTGTTCCATGCAATAACATGAGTGTACTACTGTGATCCCATTTAGAAATGAGAAAATGGAGTCCCATAAGGAAAGACGTTTGCCCAAAGTCGTGAATGAGGAGGTGGCAGAATTAGGATTCACATCCAGGCTGTCTGGGATCAATGTGCACATTCTCTACCTCTGTTAAAAGCTTGGGAATTTTCTTTTCAGAAAAACTATGGACAGTAACGATTTTTCTATCACCAAGTTAACCTTTATATAAATAAAATAAATTTGAGTGCTAACTTTATTTCCCTTTCTGAGTAATGAAAATGTCAAAATGTATAGGAGAAAAGAAAACAAAGTGAAGCTTACTGGAAAAACCTACAAATTCTAAACCAAACTCTTATCCATTAAACACGTTGAGTATGATGCACTCATATGCCAATTTTTACAGCATGTAAATAGTATAAATAGACAATTTAAATAGTATATATCATGTAAGTAGACAATTCATTAAACATTGGCTAAATCCAAACTTTATTTTTTTAAAGTAATTTCTATGCCTAATGTGGGACTTAAACAATCCCGAGATCAAGAGTTATGAGCTCTACCTACCTAGCCATCCCGGCATCCCTAAATCCATACTTTTTAAGTGGCATTTTTTGCATCTAAGAGAAAATTTCTCTCTGTAGACAAACTTTCATAACATGGCAAATTCAGGCAAGTTTACCTAAAATTTATTGTCAGTGGGTTATAATTAAGAAGAGTGTGATATTGATATTGATGAAAAATGAAGAGAAATTCTCAAGGATTTTAAGAATTCTAAGTACACCTTATAAAACTCTAATTTATGGATTTGAGTTTATTCACATAGACTCATTCATAAAATAACTTACCAACCAGGTTGTGGAGCTAGGATTGCTCTCGTGGGTTTCCAAATTGGTTCTTTTCCTTTACCATGTCCTCATGAATCTAGCAATAAACTCTCTCTGCTTAAAGATATTCAGAGATGGAAACACTGAGTCTTTTTTTTTCATCATAGATGTATTTTGTTATATCAAAGGGACCATCACAATTCCTGCTGCTCTGACCTTCTTAGAAGGGAGACTTTTAGAAGACATGTACCAGATTTTTAGTTTTTATTCTAATTAGTATGTCACGAGACATCATATCACATATCATTTAGCAGGTTTTGCTTAAAATTTTTTGAGGTGATTTTATTAATTAATATACAATTGCTGTAGGGTGCATTTTTGTGTACTGAATTGCCACTTCTGATAAATCAAGGGTATCAACATTTTCTGAGTTTTGCATTTAGAACTCTTCCTTAAATCGGAAAATGTGTTTTTCCCTCTTCTATAAATTGCATGCCGTCTTCCTCAGACAGATAAGAAAAAAGCAATCAGACCCACAGATAAACAGAAACCATCCTCCTCCTCACTGCCTGCCAACCCCACTCTTCATTACACACTGAGAAATGTCCGTTTAGACAGGGTATCACTCAGAAGCAGTCTCATTTCTAGTTTTTTCTCTTTTTTTCCCCTTCTCCATCATTTTCCCCCATTCCTTACAGAAATACTTGAAGAAATGCCACCCATTGTTTCTCATTAAACCATGTGGATCCAAAACCGTGGAACTTCATCCCCACTGAATGTTTCCCTGTGATGTGGGGTGGGATTAACTCCCCAAGCAGTGGTGTGGAATAGCATGGTGGTTAAGAGCCCCTGTAATGGAGCTGGATGCTCCAGGTTCAGACCCCGCCACTGACGCCTACTACCTGTGTCATCTTAAGGAAGCTATCCATCCAGACCTTGCCTTTCCCTTCTCAGTTACATGGAGGATAATAATAGCTCCCTTGCCATGGAGTTTTCTTGAGAATTAGAGGTCATTCCTGAAGACCGTCAGGAATACGTCGGAAGCTATATGTGTATGCTAACTTCCACTTCTGATCATGAACTCAAGATCATTCTCAAAGAGAATGCCCCCTAGCACAAAATAGGCAGATGTGGTTTGAGGTGTTCTCACCTCATCTTCCATGTGGCTCCCGGGAGGACCTATGCAGGCAGTGAAGAGCTGGTGTAATAGCTCATCTAGCACAAGCTCTTGCCAAACCAGGTACAAATTGCACTTCCTGTGCACAACGTGCAAAGGCTAAACGCACCATCATTCCTACTGTCATGTTACAGATTATCTCTAAGGAACCGCTAGTGACTTGGAGCAGAACAAGCCACTTCAGAGCAACAAAGTGCTTTGATTTTTTTAAAAAATAGAACAAAGACAACATATATTTTTAATGCATATGTAAATATAGGGTTTGTAGTTGCAGACAAATGAGGATCACACAGATTATATACTCTAAAGGTCTCCCAATCTCAAGTGCCACATACTATAGCACTATTCATGGTCAACCTCATGCACACACACCAAAAGTTGAAGCCTAGGGAGTTGCAGGCCTCAAAATGAGTAATGTTCATTGATGAAGGATCTGCAGGTAAAGAGAAATGAAAATAAAGGGGCCATAGGTGAAGAAAAGCACACAGCTGTCCTTGTGTATGTGCATCTTTTTGTGTGTCTGTGTCTGTCTCTTTCTGTGACACACGCATGCGCATGGGCATGTAGACCCACTTTCCCCACATTAGTAGCTCTAACCATTAATCAGAAATGTTAAGTCATGACAGCAATTATCAGGAAAGGTGCGGTATCTCATTTAAGAGAAAAAGAAGGGTAGGGTAGGTCAGATAGCTCTGTACCTGGCCTGCATTTTATTTTATTTTTTTTTAAGATTTTATTTATTTATTCGACAGAGATAGAGACAGCCAGCGAGAGAGGGAACACAAGCAGGGGGAGTTGGAGAGGAAGAAGCAGGCTCATAGCAGAAGAGCCTGATGTGGGACTGGATCCCATAACGCCGGGATCACGCCCTGAGCCGAAGGCAGATGCTTAATTGCTGTGTCACCCAGGCGCCCCTGGCCTGTTCTCTCTTAAAGACTCAAATAAGTTTCTACTTAATTGAAAAATATTTGCAATCCTACTGATCCCTTCCAACTAAGCAAATCAAAACATTATTAGGAATAACAACCAAAAGATACAAGAGAACAATGTTACATATAATGTGAAATTTCAAATAAAAATCTTGAGTTTAAGGAATCATCACATTTTGTATGTGGGAGAGTGGTTGTCAAGTCACACTAGGAAGCCATGGAAATAATTGTTACAATTTTAATGCTTATGCACAGAATAAGCTCACACTGGGCTTGGGAAAAATAAATCCTGAACCTAAGTTCAAATGTCTTTCCTTCACTGTAACTCAGATGCCCAGTGACTCCTGTTAACTTCTAGGCAGTCAAAACGTCCAGCTCTCACCTCACCCAACTAAACTTCTATTTTCCCAGTATAGCTGATACCCCATGTGGTTGAAAGTGAACTGTGCTTTAATTCATGCAAAGGTGGAAGTGATTTCATGGATTATAGAAATATTTACACGTAGAATATTTTTGAATCCCTGATTGAGTATTTAATTGGCAAAAATTCAGATCATCTTTTTCAAAGTGATGAATATGTCAGATACAGTAGGGTTAATGGAATTTTAAAAAGCGAAATGGAATACGAAGGTATTAGATTCAAATAAAAATACCCTTCGATTAGCTTGAAAAGTATTCACTTCTGTCTAGTCTCCATAATATGAGAAAAAGTTTATACATTTTTTCTAGAGTTATTAATTATTTGGTTGACTATTTCCTTTTTTGTCTTATTCCTCAAATTATTATTTTGATTCCAGTGTAGTTAACTTACAGTGTTGGCTGACTCTTTTTCTTTTTAAAGATTTTATTTTTATTTTTTTGAAGAGATAGAGACAGCCAGAGAGAGAGGGAACACAAGCAGGGGGAGTGGGAGAGGAAGAAGCAGGCTCATAGTGGAGAAGCCTGATGTGGGGCTCCATCCCATAATGCCAGGATCACGCCCTGAGCCAAAGGCAGACGCTTAACAACTTCACCACCCAGGAGCCCCAAGGCTGACTCTTAATTAATAATTTTCATTGGGTTTTTTTGAATGACAGGTAGTTTTATTAGAGTCTAGTTGTCTTCTTCTTCCCCCATCTTACCAACGTTTTGGAGTGCGGGGGAGGTGATCTCAATAAAATGGGTGTTACTAGAATGAAACCTCTTCTATGAAATCCAGACATCCAGAGGGACTTATATCCGGATGGACTTCTCTAAGGGAAGATACAAATGCCTTCATGTACCAGCCATCAATCAGGAGAAAGCTCCTCCCACAGCTGGCCCCTGGGGGCTCATGCAAAATGGGAGAAATGACACTTCTTTGTAATGAAAGAATTCCCTTAGTCCTGTGGCCTCTGGGCTCTGGGGATCCTTTAGTCTTCTGATTTAGAAAGGGATAGCCTTGGTTATTAGAAGGCAGTATGTGCTAACCATTTACCTACCGAAGATATTGTTTAATCCAGCAGGAAAAAACTGTACTAACTCAGAACATTTGAGCATTTTCTGAAAGATATTTAATAAGAAAACTCCAGGGGAACTGATTTAATGTGTTGTTCCCACCACCAACAGCATTCTACTTCCCAAGAACAGCTGTACAATGGATTTGCCAAAATTGTAATTCATCACGTCAAAATTAACCTTTCCAAATATTTAAGAGGTTGAAATTTCAGCTAAATACAGTTTCAGAGGCTCATTAGATTTTCAAAAGTGTATCCTAGAATATCACAATTACATTTCAAAATGTGGTATTTGAAAATATCTATTTTGGATATTGTTATTGCATTTTTTTTCTATCTCAAATCAATGAGTTTTTAGTTGTGCAACACAACATGCCGTATTCTTTTTGTGGAAAGACAAATTTATTTTTCACAATGTTAGAGAGTCAATGAATTTGGGGAAAATACTAATCCAGACTCAAGAGCAAATTCATTTTCAAGCTAGGCTAGGAAAGAAATAGATTTTTTTTCTGTACTGAAATAGAAAAGTACCCTGAGCTGTACAATGCTGCATTTACCCTAGTTCTCCTATGAGAAACTCACACATGGCAAAAAAAAAAAGGAAAAGAAGCATCAGAATGCATCTGCCTTCATGAAATTCATAATGTGTATCTGTTTTAATTCCTGAATGATCCCGTTGTAAAGATAATGGTAACATAGTACTTAGCCCAGTAATTCCCCAATTTATTTGAGCACCAAATCTCTTTTTTGAATATTGTGGAGCTCCTAGGACATTGGGTGCAGTCTAGAAAATGTCGTAAACACCTGTGAAGTGTCTTTTGATTGCTTGATTTTGTCTACTCTAAACACTAGCCACTTGCTCATTTATCAAAATTCAGATATTTAAGATGGCTCACTATGACAATGCCAGCAAGAGTTAGTTTTTATATAAATGATAGTTTTGTGCCAAAAATTTTGAATCTCCAATATGGTGTTAAAATGTCTGTATTTGTTTATGCATATTATATACAATACACTGTAAATGATACAGAGTTCTAATACTAATTTCCTTTGCTTGCTACATGTGTGAGCACACACACACACACACACACACACACACGCAATGGATAACAGTCTATAGCTAAGATGACCCCTGGTAGTGGTCCACTGGAGGTTCCTTTTGCGTCTGGATTTGAATAGTGTGTGATAGTCCCTTTTATGTCCCCTTGTTTCGTGACAGTGTCTCTAGGTATTTTGATTATCTTGTATCTTATAGAAGCATTTATGAATCTCAGACTCTGCCTGAAGTTCTTAAGATTCTTTGCTCTTGTTTGCTTGTTTGATCAACCATATTCCTGAGGGATCTGGCTTAGCCGTAGTATACTCTGAGAAGTGCTCGCCACTAAGAGTTTGCCAGGCATGACTTCAGTACTTCCTCTGGTCTGAGCTCTATGTCTATCTTGAAAGCAGTGTGGACTTAAGGGAACATTTAGGGCACACAGTCCTTACCTACAATCCTGTGAAAGAGCTAGATATATGAACAGAAAGTAGGGCTAACTTTTAATTACAGGGAACCACAGATGAAGCTAGCAGCCCAGAGTGGGAGTGTGGGGAGAGAGGAAGCACAGAGAGGGTGTCAGGCTTGGGGGATCCCGTCTGAGTTGGAGACAAGCTCAGCCTTCATATTGTAGAGGATTTGTTTCAGATGACTTTGATATCAGAATGTAATATCTGCTTATATTAAAAAAGTTGAAAACAAGAATGTTAGAGAGAAAAAAAATCACACAAATTCCCATTATTCCAAGACAGTCATGTTATCATTTAGATGTAGTATTTCCTCTCTCTTTTGTACAAATTATGTTATCATTTCTCTGAGCTGAGTTCATGGTTTCAACTTAAAGCTGTGGATGAGAAAACCAAGACACTGAATCAAGTGACTGCCCAAAGTCCAGACTCAGCTATGGCTAAGGAACATGGCTCAGGAAATTTCCTGAGTACTGAAAGGAAGAGTAAAGAAGAAGAAGAAGAAAAAAAAGGAAAAATTTGTTCTCCAAACAAGCAAACCCTAGGCATAGAGAAAAATCTACTTTCATTATTATTTTTTAAGAGTATATCTGCCTAAGGTGTTTTAAATTAAGCTAGAGTCATTACTAATTCTTCATCACCAAATCAGTTCCGTAGCGTAGTGGGTGAGCTTGGCCATCCTCCACATTCGGTAGTGGTCCTGTAAGGTGTTTCTCAGATGCCTAATGGAAGCCCCCCAGAGAATATCTTTATAAGAATCTATACTCCAGGCACATTTTTCCCCCTTAAAATTCATCCCTGGAAACATTGTTATTTGATCAGGCATTGTAACACTGGTTTGACCAAAAATAAGAAATACTCCTTTCTGGCTTTCACAGTCGTATTATGACTTAACTTCAGAGACAGAGAGAAAGACTGAGATTTAAAGGACTATAATTACAAGCCACCTGAGTAGGGACGACGGAAAGGTTACCTGAAGAAAAGGGTGATTAACATTTCCAAGCATGTGAACTGAGCCATTTGTGGCTGAAGGGTAGCATTTTAAAGATATAATATTGTTTATAAAATTAAGGAACTTCAAGACTGGACCTTTTCCTTTGTTACAGATTTTTTTTTTTTTTGAACTTTTAAAGAATACAGGAAACCATTTGGTGGGTTAGACATTTTTAAAATCATAGTTTTATGGAGAAAATAATAGCAGTGCCTTTTAAGTCAGAATGTATTTTCCCACGTAGAGCAACTTTCTGAACGGAGCCTTTACTCGTTTTCACTCAATACAGCACCTTTACACATTCTTTCTCTGAACAGTAGTTACTGTTGTTTTTCCTAAAATGTGTTTTCCAAGGATTATCTCCCTCTTATGCCACGACATTGGAACATTAGCCAAAGTTTCTTTACAGTGTGCTCTTAGGGTAAAACTCTCTCTGAGGCCCAACAGATAATAAAGAGATAATGCTGGGAACACGGATTTTCTTGCTAAAAAATAAGATAGATAGATTGATTGATTAATAGATAGAAAGAGATAATACACAATTCTGGAAGGTGGGAAACAAAATTGCTACAACCTTTTTGATAAGTAATAGGCATGATCTACTTAAATATGAAGTATGAAGACCCTTTAACCCATAAATTACAGCTTTTGGAATATATAACTACAAAGTGAACATACGTATACACAAGGATGATTATTGCTGAATTGTTTCTGATAGAAAAAAAGGAAGCAATCCTAATCTCATGCACAGTAAAAGGATTGACTAAGTGTTGGCACTTTATCCTGAGGGGGTTCGATCAGCTCTTACAAACCATAAGTTAGGTCCGTATGGATTGATGAGGAATATGTGTCGTACTGTTTTCTGAGAAGAGCATATGCATAATAATATGAAAGTTAGGGTAACAGTAAAGGAAATGGGTATGCTGAATGTTAAGACAAAACATAGGGAACAATAAACACCAAACTATTAAATTCATGGGGACTGAATGTGGGCATGAATGAGGGAAAGACAGAAATCATTGATTTTTTTTTTCTCTTTGTACAACCAGGTATGGTTTGGTTTAAGTGAGCTTTATTAGTTTATAGCTAAAAAAAGAAAATATTTTATTATGTATTATTATGCATGAATGGCCATTTAATTCCATTTCTAAATTATTAGGTTGCCTGGAATTCAGGCTCCAGAAAGAAAGTTAATGGTGAAACCTGGGTGAATAACACAGCCTCCTGCCCCCACCTTATTCTTTCCAGTCTGTTTCCATAGACTCCTTGGAATTATAGATAAGTTAGTCTCCTAGGCTTACTCATAAATGCATATATCAACTCATAAATACCTCCATATCCAATGGGGATAAAAAGGTGGAAAATAATAGTTTTTCTGTATAAAAGAAGAAGTTAAAATGTATAAACCCATGGCTCCTTTTCCTTCCCACCTCGTTCCTACTAGTAATACAGATTAACTACTTTTTGACCAACCTACCTCACCAGTTTTAGAAATATCATGATGAATCACATGTGATAAATGACCCTTCCACTCTTTATTTCAGATATAGGCCCCACATAATATTCATTGCTGTGCATTGCCTTCAAATTATGAAAGGAGCTGAGGTTTCGAGTCTTCTTTTTTATCCTTATACTGAAAGATGCTAGCAAACAAGGATATTTCTTTTGTCATCATACATACTCTACTGAAAGTTCAAATTTCATTTTAAATCCATCACTTCTAACTGAAGGACAAAATTCAGAAATGGTAAGATTTGGGCTAAATTCTTCTTTAGTTCTTTTTACCTTCAGTGTTCTAGAATTCGATGATTTTAAAGAAAAATAAAAATCAGATCTACAGGTGAAGCTCAAAATAAACTCCAGTAGATTTTTGTTTTTGTTCACTGGAGAGCTGAATATCAAATTGGAAGGGTATCAGTCTGCTCAGGCTGCCATAACAAAATACTCCCGACAGGGTGGCTTGAGCAGAAGCTCCTGTCTCACAGGTCTAGAGGCTCCGGGTCCCTGGTCAAGGTTGGTTTCTGGTGAGGTCCCCCTCCTTGGTTTGTAGACAGTGCCTTCTCCTTGTGTCCTCACATGTTCTATTGTCTGAAAGAGGGAGAGATTGAGAGAGCTGCCCACACGAGCAAGAGACAGAGACCGAGAGAGAGCAAGGGCAGGACAGGCAGAGGGAGAGAAAGAATCCCAAGCAAACCCCACACGGGGCTTGATCTCATGACCCTGAGATCATGACCTGAACCAAAATCAAGAGTTGGGTGCTCAACCAATTGAGCCACCCAGGTGCTCTTCTTCCTCCTCCTATCAGGACACCAGTTCCATGGGATTAGGGCTCCACCTGTATGACCTTATTTAACCCTTGTTACCTCTTTAAAGGCTCCATCCCCAAATATAGTCACATCGTGGGGCTTAGGGCTTTCAACATTTGAATTTGAGGGGGACAAAATTCAGTCGACGACAGGGAGAAAAACATAGGATACTGTGGGATACTAACTTTGTGTAGATTTTATGTTACGCTAAGTTTCTCCTTTGTAAGTTTTCCTCGTGTCTTTTAGAACAAGAAACAAATTGAACTGACATTTAACTGCCTACTCCAGCCAGCAGGCATAATCTATAGAGTCTGATTTTAGAAGGTCATGAATTATTTCATAAAATTGTTAAAATGTCTTTATATTTAACATACTATGTGACATATGTCCATATATCTTTCTCAAAAGTGACATTTAAAACTCTGCCTTTTTAGAAGTTTTTCTTTTGCTTTTTAAAATAGCTAATGCTGAATGAACTGGCTAAACGTGTTAAATTCTAGTAAACATCAGTTTCTGTTATTTAACTGGCCCTGTAGAAATACCAGTTAGTTGATAGTAAAGATTTTTTCTTCTACTTCGTGAGAAAAAATTAAAGCACACAAGAATCACATCTAATTACAGAAAGAGTCAGCCAATAGTGTTAATATTATTAGAGAAGCTCCTTTTTGTTACTTTTCTGTGCACAGAGAAATGTGAAATTGCAAACTTTGGATAATACTCTTCACACTGTTTTCTACATCTTGTCGAATCTAGCCTCCAACTTTTATCTCCACAGTATGAGATTAGGTTTGTGGAAATTGGATTGAGAAGCAGTCCTTTTCCATGGATAGGATAAAGTTTTCTTCTCCCATTCCGTTTTCTGCCAAAATTGAAATGGAGAGCAATAATACTTTTCTCTTCATTTAATTGTCTGTCGATACTGCCTGGAATTTCCAGAACTCTTGGCGTAATGAGTCTTTATAAGAATCTCCGTAGCCACTCTTGCTGCCCTCAGGCTCGGGGAGCTGTAAGAATTGAAAACTGCCAGGCAGTAAGACTCAGCCCTGTACAGAAGCTGTGCAGTGAATAAGCAGATTCATCCCCTCTACTTGGTGGCTTCTGGGAATCGTGTAACCTCCGAGAGATCTCGGGTGGGTCTCGGTGAGACAGCGTTTACAATTCATCATCCTCACATCCCTGTTCGCTCTCCTCGTCCTTATTTAAAATAGATGCCCTCCACCCCTACGTCAACACACTTCTGAAAGCAAGGGACCCAGTGATCTGCTTCACCATTACCAGTGGACTCACTCCAGATTATTGAACTTGCCCGTGTTCCCAGACGCTGGCTGAGGTCTTGTCAGCTCATAGGAGCCACTGAGTCTGCTACCATCCTGATGGTTCCTGATGGAACCTGCCTTGAAGACTTCTGAAATTGTGTTCTTTGTCAACCTGGCCCACTGGACATCATCCTGGCTTTGCAGTAACTCCTTCGACACCGTAGGGTGGTAGCATTCCTAGACAGCAAACCCCTGAAGAATGCCATTCCCACTTACTGTCACTTCCCTGCCAGAGCGTGATGTTCTCAGGAATTCCCAGGGAGAATCTGTCTACCGTAGAGCGCTCAGTGTCCACTAAGAACTCTCATTGTTCTGCTCTGACCAAGGTCCGTTGCCTATCAAAACAGGCAAAGCAACGTCTCAAAAACGTAGATATTGGGAACCTGTTGTACCTCGACCCATTCAAACCAGGAGTTGTGTTAATTTTATGTCTTGGATGAAGTAAAGTAAGAAGGAATGGATAGAGAAGGGAAAGGGCAAATGGAAAAAGATGAAGCAGCACCAAATTTTGTCTCAATCCTTGTAGAGCTGTGGTTCCCCTACACTGAGCAAACAGGGGGCTATTTGTGTATCTATAAAATGTAGACAACAGATAGGCTGTGATGATGACATGGTTGGGTGTACAAAGGGCTTGCAGTAGCCCCTGGAAGATGGTAAGCATTCAGTAAATATTCATCATCACTGTTGTTGTCACAGCTACGATGATGTGCGACTGGAAGTGGACAGAGTCCAAGCTTGGACAGCAGCTTTACCCGTCACTCACTGGACAACTCTGAGACAGTTCCTGAGCTTCATTTGCAAATTGGGGATTATAGCAGAGGAATGCATAATTTCATTCATAAGAACAATTTCATGTTTTAGGTATCTCTGTCTTTCAGGGTGCCTGGGTGGCTCAGTCGGTTAAGCATCTGACTCTTGGGTTCAGCTCAGGTCGTGAACTTGTGGGCTGTGGAATCGAACCCTACGTGGGCTCCACACTCAGCAGGGAGTCTGCTTGAGGATTGTCTCTCTCTCCCTCTACCCCCCCCCCATGTGCTCCCTCATTTGCTCTCTCTCAGGTAGATAAATCTTTCTAAAAAATCTTTAAAAAAAATAATTATCTCTGTCTTTTCTTGTCTGGATGGGATGGCTTAAAAAACGAGAAGATGGACTTTGAAGGAACTAGTTAGGGTATAACACGACATCTGAGTGAGCACAGATACTTAGTGAATCCTGTTTTTAAATAAGAAGTTAATGCAAACCAGACTTAGCATAATATATACATTTTTAGAACCATATTTATCCTATTCCCATGAAACAGACTGTCAGGCACAACTTTGTCAAAACACTTGTTATTTTGGTCTTCAGATAAGGCAAGTTATAAACTAAAACTATATTGTGAAATTAAAAAGGAATATTCTGTATCTTAAGAGACTCGGATCTGATTTCAGCTGAATACAAGAAGTTTAATTAGTTAATTAAGCTTATTTATTTCGGAGCTGTGAGCAGGTAGGATGCTGTCTAAATCAGACGGCTGCGGGTTGAGTTATCATTCACTTAGATTGCAAAACATCTGCTCAAGTGGTCTATGTCTTCCAGGAGATGAGAGCAGTACGCACGCTCACAATGATTAGAAAGTAGGCATATAATGACTTTTTGGAAAAGACTGAAGGAAATGGGACCATTCAGACGGTTATACTTAAAGTCCAGACCTGCCACCTCATTGCTACTTCACTACGTCTGTAAATACCCAAAGATGTGACAGAAGGAAACTATTTAAGGATATTAACAAAAACACTTACCTTTCTCTATACACATCCTAGAGGTGATATTGTGTTGGCCTACGGAAGGAAGCATCTCATCTGCCCTTCCTTAATTATCGTTCTGTCTCAGGCTTTGTGTTCCTCTTTATTTGGCTAACTGCATGATTATGACAACAATCTCTGAAATCGCCAGTCATATTTTCATTTTATAACCCTTTGAACCATGTTTGCTGGGATTTGGGAGAGCCTGTCATCTATACTCAGAGATTTGAAGTTCACCCCTAAATGAACGTCATGTGCAATTAATTTGCAATAGAAGTAATTTGAAGTTAGGATGAAAGCCGGTTCTCTCACTGATTCTCAAAATGAATGCTTTGCCGAGTCTAACACTAGAGAAACTTCAAGATACTTCAAGGTATTCAATCTCAATTATTGTTCTCCAGTTCATTTAGTGAACGAGGTATTTTTATTAGCAGACATTTTAATGATTGAGTTGTGTTTATTTTATCATTAATTGTGTAACTTAATTTTATTTTATTGAGAGATATGTACTTATTAAAATGATCTGATTCCATGTTGGGCATGGAATGTAGGCATGTTGGGACACCTCCTTGTAAATTAGGGAGATGTGTTCTGGAGAACTGTTAACTTTAATGATAAAATCCATATAACAAATATTTACTGAGCAGCTGCTATGTGCAGGACACTTAGCAGGTTACAGTGAGAGGACTGACCTGTGGCTCTGTGGGATTCACTTGCCCTTGGGCTCATTAGCTTCTAGAAGGAATCAATGGTGAAAGATGAAGTCTAGGCTCACTGGCTTGCCCCACATGGCCGAAAATGCCTGTGCATTAGAGACCAGAGGCCGAAATGTCTATATCCTCCCACTGAAGTGTTATTTGATGACTTTCCCACCACTTCTTCCAGTATGAAGGGGAATGTCAGTACTGCCGCATATTCTCTTGAAGTTCCAGTTGCTCGTACGTTATTTCCTGAAGAGATGCTGGGGGCTAGAAAAGGATGCTGTCTAGGACAATGCTTCTCAAACTGATGCAGGACGAGTGACTTTTCTTTCTTTTCCTTTTTCCCAATCCTTTGTGGATGGACACTTAAAAAAAGAGAGACGTGCAAAACACGAATCTATTTTTTACTATGAATGAAACGTTTCTTTCCATCTCTAGGCTTATCTTGTAGACCCTACTCTCAGAGGCTGCCCCAAGCTCCTCTGGTCATATGCACCTCAGGAACCCTCAACTTTTCACCTCACGACCTCTTCCTGTGCTATCATCTGACTTCACTGTCACCCCCCAGGAAACTACAAGGTCCTCCTTTTAAAAATCCAGCAACATCTCAACATCTTCTCAATCCCCATCTCGAAGTTCTCACATAGCCCTTACTATTCCCTTCTGACCTTGCATTCCCAGTGACGTCCTTGCCACGAACACACTGCCTTCGTTCTTGGTTCGTGGAACTTGGTGCCTCTTTTTCTTTCTCTTGTCAACATTCTAAAAGCTTCCCAAGGTCCTGGCCTAAATGTCAGGCTCTGTACACTTTAAAAATGTGAGTGCCAGTGTCCAAAATGGGGTTGGGGGATTTTCTTTAAGATTTGACTCTAACCCTGTGTGAGAAGTGGGCTAAGCAGGGCTGTCTGTGTGTGTGTGTGTGTGTGTCCGTGTCTGTGTCCCTGTAGCGGCTGGAGAAGGTTCTTCTTAGAAGGAGCTTCTAAGGGCAGTAGATAGTACTAACCCACTGGCTAAAAAGAGAATCCCATCACTAACATATGAAATGAAGGAATGTGCAACTTCTATTGTGTTTTCTTCTTGCTTTATGTTCCTTCACTGTCACCGCATCTTTGGCAGGTGTGAGGAGTGGAACTATATACAAAGAGCCTTTTGTAGAAAGTCAATATATGCATTTCTTCTGCCAATGACAGGGACCCTCACTCTCCGACCGCGTGTATCCTCATCTGTTACATGAGATGGTGAGGCACCATGATCTATGAGATCACTTTCACTAGAAAATTCTGTATTTTCTGACATTTCCTCAGGTCTTTTTGTGTAACCTATTGACTTTTCCCCTCCCAGGACTATGTGTTAACTGCATTTTCGTAATTCTTTTCTAGCACCTATGTTCTGATCAGAGGCCAACTAAATGACATTCAGAACTTCCACTAAGGTACTGTAAGGTAAGATCTTTTTTGGGGGTTGAGTTCTTTGCTTTAATAAAAGGATTTATGGCTTGAACAGTGAAACAGATTAATGAGGAATAGGAATTTCTAAGTTGGTGTCTTTCAATGTGATTTCTAATTCCTCTCTGGGCATCTTAATATAGCTACACAGTAGTGCTTGATTTTTGCATCTTAGTAAAGATACTTTTTTGGCTTATTTGCTGATCATATTCAAAATTACAGTGAAAGCATGTTTGTTAAAATATGAAATAAATTAATTTTAAATACTCATTTGTATCATAGCAGTATGGGGTTATTGGAAATTAATGCAAAATGTTTGAATTTTTAACACATATAGAATCTTATAGCTCGTCTAATTCATAGAAGCTTAAATATTGTCCCTTGATTTATATCATCTTATCCAAAATGCTGTACAAAATCTGATAGTGAATATAAAGAGTGACACTGTAAGAAGGTTCAATCTCCTTTAAACATTGTTAATACTTTCTCTATTCAGCAAACAGTGCTACTGGCCTACCTAATATCCCTACTCCCTTCCAAATAATAATAATAATAATAATAATAATAATAATAATAATAATTCTGATGTTTTTAAGGAGAGCGAAATGCCTAGTTTAAAAATCTTTGCCTTTCCTGACTCTTTTCCTGAAGCCACATAACCCAGTTCTGGCTAATGAACTCTGGATGGTGAGCCCCAGGGAGGGCTTCCCTTCCTGAATTTATTCCCTTTCTGAAATAAAAGAGCAGGGTTTCAAGAGCGGAATATATTTGGAACATTTTCCTTGTTATGACTCCATCTTCCTACCTGGAAAGCTCTTCTAAAATTTGAAGCCACAGATTTTAATTTATGGGGGTTACAGTGATGACAGTCAATGCCATTAAAAGGAGAATTTGTTACCTAGAGTGAGAAAAGGGCCACTCCCTGTCACCAGGGCTACCTGAGGAAACACCAGGTTTGATCTGGTGACAGAAGAGAATGAGGAGAAGGTCTAAGTCAGAGCCTTTACTGGGAGTGTCTGTAGGGAATAGCTATGCAAGGGTCATAGGGGTGGTCTCTGGCCACCCCGTCCCAGGCACTGAGTGACTTAGAGCTGGGGAAACCCTGGCTTGGGGTGTGAGTTAGAGGAGAATTGGGACTGTAGATCCAGAATTGCTTGGTTTACATATGAAAGGTGTGCTCTGGGCCATGGCCTTTGCTATCTCAAAGAACTGGCTAGCCCTGGGAAAGGCAGCCTCTCTCTGGGCATCAAGCTTTTAAGATCTCAAAACATCATAAAATACAGAAAGTAAAAACCATGGTGAGTACCCAGCACAGCCCCCATCTCGTAATCTCAAGGACAAAAACCACAGCCAGAGATGTTCGAGCAGGGAGATAAATGAACTTGACTCTTTGATGACGTTCTTGCACTCTCCTGAGCCTACCATCAGCTCTCCTGTGGCTTGACCCGGATTTGGTTAGGTCCCCTGACATTGGGAGCCAATGCAGACATAGCTGATTCATGGGCATTCAGATCCGGACGTTGTGCTAGACATGCCTGTTTAATCTTCACAGGAGTGCCGTCGGGGTGTTAGTATCCCCATGTACAGATGGGGAAACTGATGTTAAAAACTGTGTCCTGTGATCATAGGGGTCAAAGGCAAGGCTTGAACTGGACCTGTCAGGCACCCTTCCCGGTGCTCTGCTACCCTGATGCTTGTCCTGACAATAACACAGAATTCCCATTGGATTATCCACTTATAAAACTAAGTGAACTGAGACTGTGCCAGATAGATGAAAGAAAGAAAAGAAAAAAGAAAGAAAGAAAGAAAGAAAGAAAGAAAGAAAGAAAGAAAGAAGGAGGGAAAATTCTAATTGGGGGAACCAAGATGAATTAGAGTTGCCGATGAAAGCAGGTGAAGGACATATTAATTCCAAGATGGGTTGTTTTGCTTTTTAAAGATTTTTTTGAAGTAAAAGTTTAGAAATAATGGTCTCGATATGGGCACCAAAATTCAGCTTTTAACCTACAGTCCTGATGTTAAATATTCTCCTTCTAACAGTCTCTGTTACTTCATTCATACTTACTGGGTTCAGGGGAAAAAATGCAGGTAAAAGATAAATTATATAAAGAAACACCTTTCCAAAGAAAGTCATGCACGATATTGAATAAGGTACTGAGCTGAGTCAGGGAAGGACAGGGAAGGAGGTGCTTGGGTAATGGAAAAGTCTCTGGGCTGGAAAATACGAGAGGGGCAGTGCAAGTGACAGCCAGCTCTACTGAGGCTTAAAAATGCCATCTCACCTCTCTGGACCTTTGTTCTTTATTTGTAAATTGAAGGTGTCAGATATTCTGATATTCTCTTAGTGTAAAATAATAGCTTACCTCGTCGGATCTCCTTTGTGAATGCGGGGACATGCTGTCTCTGCTAAAGCTAAGCTTTCTTTTTGGCCTTTGAATCTATGCGTTGTCGGTGATTTTCCTGTCCCTTTCCTCTCTTTCAAATAGATCCTGAATCTCTTCATTTCTTTCTGTGTCTTCTGTTACGACCCTACCCCAAGTCATTCTGTCTTTCCTGGACCACTTGTGTGAACTTCCTGATGGTCTCCTGGCTCCCATTCTTGCCTTAGCAAAATCCGCCCTGTGTGCAACGGCCGGTGCCTGGGGAACCCATGTCACGTCTTGTGTTCCCCCTGCTTGAGACCTGATCAAAACCCTTCAGCTCCTTCCCCTACATCAAGGGCAACACTCCAATGCACAACTATGACTTAAACATCCCATACTTTTCTCCTTGTCTCCCAGCTTCTGTGTCTGTCCTTTTTACCGTTCTGTGCGTGTTTCTTTGTGTTCTTGCCCCATTCCCGGGGCCCTTCCCATTCACATCTCAGCAGCTGCAGCCTTCCCTAACCACTCTGTAAATGAGCACTAGCCTGGGCACCCAAACTGAATTCTTTCTAAATACTAGAAATGTTCTTTTGTAAAATACCCCCTATGGTAAAAATACCTACACACACAACTTAAGGGATTTAGGCAAGACATGAAGAATTCGGCCACATTTGTACAGTTTGTTGTTTATCTCTCGCCGTAGAATGATCTAAGCTCTTGCGATGGCAGGGCCTTGTCTGTTTCTTCGTTGCCGAAACCACGGTGCCTGTAAGGATGCCTGTTCCCTGTGAGAAGCTTCGTAAACATTTACTGAATGAATGAATGGAGAGGCAGAAAATGCCATAGGTCAGATATCCTGGAAGAAGTTAAGCAGTGCTTATAGATGTCTCCCATGAGTCTACTGCTTAGGAAGGAGGGGAAAAAAAATTAAGGTAAAGATGAAAAGAAAAAAAAAAAACCCTTCAGAGGAGAGGGACAGCCAGCCATGCAGACAGAAGCAGCAGCACCTTTGGGAGGGATCACTTTGGGTACTCTCCCCAGCAGCGTTTTTGATCTGGGAGGATGGGCGGCAGAGGCCAGTCCTTT
Organism: Ursus arctos; assembly: GCF_023065955.2. NCBI lineage: Eukaryota > Metazoa > Chordata > Mammalia > Carnivora > Ursidae > Ursus > Ursus arctos. The sequence continues at coordinate 80,016,867 of NW_026623089.1, read as the reverse complement.
GGATCTCACATAGATGTATGAGCTAAGCCCGGCACATAGACGATCAGAAATGTTTGTTGAGTGAAGGCCCCAAAGAATGAAAGAATAAGTTATTGAACTGCTAAGAGCCTTTTGCCTTTTTTTTTTTAAATGGGCATGATACTATTCCCTGGATGCCAATATTCAGTCCATGTTAGTAACAGGCATTCCAAGTACACTGAGTGTGAAAAATGCTCCACGAAGCAGAATTCAGTTACGGTGCTAGGCGTCTCCCCGAGAGCATTTCAGAATTCATTCCATCATCACGTAAATTGTCACAGTGTATCCAGAGTGGCACACCTTGCTAATGTATTTAACATGCTGATGGGAAAATGGAAACTAGAAAAATGTCTTATCTGTCAATTAAATAATGTAGCCTCGTGGTTGGATTACAGCAACTCGGGGCCTTTTTGTTTTCTGCCAATTGAGATTTGACAGCTGTTTATAAAATATTTACATTCTGATTTCAGTCACATTGACAGCACTTTTGGGTCTTTGAAAGATGATAATTACGTGTTAGAAAAATGTTAAAAAAATTTTTGAAGCTGATCTGTTGAGGGAAAAATCTGTTTTTTTCAAATTGTACAAAGGAAGGAAATGTTCTTTATTAAAAGATTTATTTCTAATAAAATTCAGAAGTAATAGGTTTTTGTGATCCAAAGGCATACTTCCTACAATGTGAGGGAATATTCTTCTCCAGCCTGCCTGCTCTGGGCACCTTAGCTGTTCTTAATCAGCTCTGTCTCGCTAGATACATGCTTCTCACCTTTTTTCACTTTATTGTGCACCTGTAATGTTTGTGTGGTACGTGGGTAAATTAGACAGGATTTGGGAGCATCTATATGGAATTTTGCAGAAAAAAAATCAATACATATTCTTAGTATTGAAAGAAGAGAAAATAAGAGTTGGGAACAGTACTAAGTATAGAATTTATATAGAGTTTTCCAATAAAATACTTTCAAATGTTTTCATGAGAAATGTAAATTTACATATAACTTTTTCTTATCAGGTATTATGTTAGAAAGAGTGACTGAAAATTCTTGATCAATGGTCTGTCTGAAGTCTTGACAGTCACTGTCTGTGTGAAGCATTTTTTTTTTTTAAGATTTTATGTATTTGTCAGAGAGAGAGAGAGACAGAGCACAAGCAGGGGGAGTGGCAGGCAGAGGGAGAAGCAGACTCCCTGCTGAGCAGGGAGTCTGATGCGGGACTGGATCCCAGGACCTTGAGATCGTGACCTGCGCCGAAGGCAGACGCTTAACCTACTGAGCCACCCAGGTGCCCCTCTGTGTGATGCTTTGTAAGAACAAGTAGATGACAGAAAATTTAAGACCTATTTTATAGCCATTCAGGAGTGTCCTACGATTGAAATTATGTTTCAAGAATCCTACAGCTATTACTTTCTTTCGCTGACAAATGCTATGTTGAAATTTCTTAAGGCAAATGTTTTCGGAATCCAACCTAACTTTTTTAGTATCAGGTATTTTAAAACTTCTTTGAAAGCACAGATTCTTCTATAGCCATCACCCTGCACATAGCTTGGATGCCACTAAAAGGGCAAAAGTGGGCTTGAGCCTATCTGTGGATCCAAGAGGAAAAGTACAGTTGGAGGCCCTGGGCCCACCCCCGGCTCTTTCCTGCTCCTCCAGGAGCCTCCTCTGGGGGCATTCATGTGGACACTCACCCTGGAAGTCTGACGTGCTCCTTCCCCACTGTGTCACAGCTGTCCCTTGGCCAGTCATTGGGCCCCAGGGGCACTTGAGGATACATCTGGGGAAGACACCAAGTATGCCCTAAGCACTAAGCAGACCTGAGCCTTTGGCACAGGATTCCAGGGACCTACAGATATGAAGCTGGTCTAGAAGAAAGTGACTCCCTATGGGCATTTCCCTTGCAGTGGGCATTTCATGGCCACAGGAAATCCAGAGTGGACCCTTGGATGCTGCACTCAACACTACTGTGTATACACCTGTTAAAATACAGAAGGGCTGAGGTGGGCCCAAGCTTTGGCATTTCTGACGTGCTCCCTGATGAGGCTGATGCCGACACGGACCGCGCACTGAGTGAGACGGTGAGGCAACGGGACCATAGGGACATGGCAGTGGGTCCCACTCCCTAGGTTGCAGGGCGGTGCTGGACAGAAGTATCAGCTTTAGGCGAAGATAGAGACCTGGGCCTGCCACAAGGAGCTGTCCTCACCCCCCAGGATCCCCCAGCCTGGCTCCTTTGCAGCCCTTACCCCTCCCAATTCTGTATCATGCCCCTTGGCAACCTGTACCACCAGCTTTACCTCCCAGGGCTCACAGCCCCTTGGGCATGAGAGCAGCAGCTCGCTCCGTGTCTGGGCACTGAACTTGATGTCCAGGTGGCAAGGCCCACCTTGGCTGTGCTCAGAGCATCTCAGAGAGGCAGCAGGTGCCAGGCATCCCCATCATGCTTGCAGCCGTGAGAGCTCAGCACCAGCCTACCCTCTGGGGGACTGGTGCCTCCACCCTGGCCCTGCTGGCCACAGAGGGCTCTCAGGGCATCTGTGGGTATCCTACCCCGTAGGGCACTGAAGGCCCCCATGTGTGGGAAGCCCTGCAATCAGGTTCAAAAAGGCACATTAGGGAGAAGTAGTAAATCCAATAGTTTTCTAGCAAGATTGCAATACATTAAATGGAAGTAGATTAAAAAGTTTTCAGAAATGACCCAAACAAAAGCAGTGCATTAAAAAAAAAAAAGACTGCATTCTCAAAGGAACAGTTGAACTAAAGGGAAAAGAACATCCAAATCAAGAACAAAATAAAACAAAATAAAAGGAACCTTTAGGAAACAAAAAACATCCATGTTATGCTATATGCAAAAGAAATAAAATGCCTCCCTCAAAATTGATTAAATTATCAAAAGATATCACAGAATCCCATTTAAAACAAACACACAAACGGTAGCAGGAGATGGGAATCAAAAATAAAATAAATCTTATGGGATAACTAGAAAAACATAACAAAAAGCAGCTCTCAAAAGCTAGAGTAATCAGGTAAAGTCACAGAGGTCATTCATTTCATAAAAATCCAAATGTGGAGGTGACACTTTTTAACTAGATAGGTGACACTTTTTAACTAAAAGTGGTTTTGGACATAGTTCCATAACATACAGAAACTCAGTCACATTCCAAGAGAAATAAAAGAGCTTGTTACAATAAAAACATTGTAGAAAAGAACGTGAAAACCAGAGGCACAGTCTTCACACCAAATGTCATGCAGCGTGCATGCAACTATAAGAAATCAATTCAAAGCACATAGAAGAATGACTTGGAAAAAACAAAGATCTCATAATGTGATAAAAGTCCAAAGCTGTGGACTAGCTATATTTACATTCCAGCATATCATGGGGCGGGGGGAGAGAAAATTCCATTTATACATCTTCTTAGAATGCAAATTCTGTCCAGTTTTCTTTTCAGCAAAATAGTTATTCAGTTCCTGCTGTATGTTGCTAAGATAAAAATCTTGGATGATCTGTACCCATGCTTTAATACCACAGCTTCCTTCCTTAAAGAACATGCAGTCCAGTTTGGATGAGAAGCTAGACACATTTTTGTAATGATGTCAGGGTTCAATATAAGACCTGATATAAGCAATGTAACTAAGTAGTTTAAGTAGCAGAGATCCCGGCCCTGTGGTTGTCATGGTTTGTAGCTTTAGCCTGTTTGATGAGGTTGTGGGATACAGGTGAGGCTCAGTGGGGTGGAGTCCAGAGCCGACACCAAGAAAGAATTCTTGAGACGCCTATGGTGCAAAATGGTGATTTATTAAAGCACGGGGACAGGACCTGTGGGCAGAAAGAGCTGCTGCCCCGTGTTGTGAGGGGTGGCTGATTATATACCATGGGGTTGGGGGAGGTGAAGAAAAAGGAAGGTTGAGAAAAAACTTTCATATGTTAAAGAAGATTCACAAGATACCGGAGGCCTGGCCGTTGTCAAGTTAAAGTTGTTTTTCCCTCTAGCACGGCATTAGCATGAAGATGGTTGGGAGCTTCCGGGAGGCTTCAGATTATAAGGACGTTTAATTGTATCTACATTCCCTTCTGGAAGCTAGGTTATTGACAGAAATGCTTTGTTCCTGTAGACCGTTAAAACATTTGTAAACTGAGGGAGACTCAAGTCTTGCACGATTGTGGTCTCTATAGGCTAACTATTTCCTTTTTCCTTTAGGGCAGCCAGGAGTGTCTGAGGAATGTCACATACATCCCATGGGGTGGGGGGGCTTGCGGGGTGTCAGTTTCTGCTTTGTCCTCAGCTTGCCTTCTGTTCCCTAATCACCTGTGCTGTTTGCTTTCTCCTGCGTCTTCACACTTTTCCATTCTTTTGATGACTCACCTTTCATAATGTAAATGTAAAATGGGTTCACACCATAAAGAAGAAGCAGACAACGCCCTGCCTAGGTTCTCTTTTGATTTCTGTCTCTCTGTCCTTCTCTTCCTCCAACCCTCACTGACCCTAATTCTTTCCTTAGGTTTCCTCCTCCTCCCTGCATTCCTGAACCCACTGCAGACTGGCCTCTGGGTCCCCAGCTTCACTGGGAATGCTACTGCAGAAATGAGCGGAGATCTCCTAGTAGTTGATGAACCCCAGCAAGTTTTGATCCCTAACTTTCCTGATGTCTCTGCAAGTTTTGTTGCCATTGGCCATTGGCCTTCTTGAAATTCTGTTTCCTTGGTTGCAAGGAACTTCCCTCTCCTTGAATCTCATTGTAACTCTTTCCCCATCCTCAGTTTGTCCTTCTCTCTCCTTCGTTCCTTCTTTCCTTCCTTCCTTCCTTCTCTCTCTCTTTTCTTCTTCTATCACCTGCCTAACTGCAAATCCTCTTCTCTGCCCCCACAAAGCCCTGTTCAGAATTCTTACGTCACTTAACTTCCAGGCTTAGACTATAATTTTAGCCCACTGCCTCAGGTTTGTGCCCCTAGCTTAGACTAAATCTTTGCCTAGTCCACATCAATATATCCAACCAGACAACTCTCGCTACAGGTTTTCACCACCTCCTCCATAACCAGAACAGCAGAACTGAACACCCCTGTTCCTCTTGCGTTCCCTGGTTCTCCATGTCTCTGTCCTACAGTTCTGTGCGTCATACAGGTGCAAACCAGAAACATCCCTTTATCTTTCTGAAGTGAGAAATCTAATCAGAGTTCAAATTGAGCCACTTCCTAGCTACATGACCTTCCACATTCCTCAACATCTATGGCTCTCAGTTTTCTTATCTATAAAATGGAAAAAATAGTTAACACCTGCCACACAGAGGTGTTGTGAAGATAATCAATGGCACATTGTAAGCCCTCAATAAATATTAACTGTTGCATTGTTTGAAATAGACTCCCCATTGACTTAAAAAGAAAAAAAAAACTAGTCTTCTTAGCTTGTAATTTGATTTTTTGCTGAATTCTCAAACCTCAGTTCTCCCATTTCCCAGCTGCCACCCTGCTATCTGCCCTTAAGAAGAAATGCTCTAAGGGGCTGTGCTCTGCCCCACCCTCCCCCATACTCACTGGTGCCTCTTCCTGGCATTAGATTATGGCTTAACCATGATCATTTCCACCGATCCTCCAAGTGTATGGGGGGTAGCTTTCCTTGCTTTTGTCTCCCCAAGTCTCGACTAGTGTTCTTCCACATGCTTTGAAAGCCTCGACCTTAGAGATGGTTCACTCTGCATTGCCATTGATGGTGCGTTTTTGTCTGCATCTCTGTACTGTCAGCTCCTTGGTGGTAGAGGATGCACTATTTATCTTTAGGTGGGAGTGGTTTTGAAAAGAAGTATAACCACAGGATGTGGACAAAAGAGAATAAGCATAAGACACACCAATGGGACGCCTAGAAACGGCCCTAGATAGAAGGGAATCAGCACCCTTTCCTCTTCAGTTGAGTCTGAGATAGCTGAAAAGGGGCAAGTTTGAAGAGGAGAAGGCAAAAGGGAATATGGCGATCTTGAGACAAAGCTAACCCAAAGATGTGGGGGGGGAAACAGAAACCAGCTGGTACATTGTTCACCATGGATTAGAGATTCACGGGCCACAGGGCACAGGGCCACAACGGGGGTGGCTGGCGAGAGAGGAGGGCTCATGCTGACCTGGTGATAAATTTATATCTGCATAAAATCTTCCAGAAAACAATCCCAAAGAAGAGAGGCTTTCAGTCTCAAAAATGAGGACAAGACATACATAAATCTGTGATATTTTGGAAGCTGAGCTGTAACACTGACATATACACATCATTTTAAGGAGTCACAGTATTTTTGTTACACTATGCGTGTATGTAGTGCCATATATAATAGCATATTACAAATACACATTTTTATATACAGTTGACCCTCAAACAACACAGGGCTTAAGCGTGCTGACCCCCTGCAGTCGAAAATCCATGTATAACATTTGACTCCCCAAAAACTTAACTACTAATAACCTGCTATTGACTGGAAGCCTTCCCAGTAATATGACAGCCGATTAACATGTAGTTCCTATGTATTCTATACTGTGTTCATATGATAAAGTGAGCTAGAGGGAAAAAATGTTATTAAGAAAATCATAAGGAAGAGAAAATACATTTATAGGGTTGTAAGAGAATCTACGTGTCAGCTTGCCTGCGCAGTTCAAAGCCATGTTGGTCAAGGGGCAATTGTATTTTGATTGTAAGAGTAGTACAATGTGTATTATAGAAAAACCGGCAGTCAGAGAAATCAAAGGCTGATATGAAATGGGGTTAAGAACAGAGAAAGAGGTGAGGATGCAGGGGTAGGCATTATAGACAGTGTCACAGGCAAGCTTGATCTCACAAGGAAGCAGAAACATGGTGGTGGTTGTGGTCAAGACAGAAGGGCGGCATGGGGGACTCAGCGAGGGCGTCTTTATGCTAAGGGATAGTAAAGCCTGTCTGTGAAGTGGTGGACTTCATGGAGGAAGGAAGGAAAGACAAGCCCACAATGGATGAGAAAGGGGGCCTCTTTACTCCCACAGGAGTAAAGACCTGTGGGAAGTGGGAGAGGAGGACCCACGGCTGGGATGCCCTCGGCAGGTGCAGGGCTGGAAGGCCAACTTCACGGGCACAGCTGCCAGCGAGTGGATAGAGAATGGTGCTCAGAAAAGGAAGTGGTCCCGAAGCATTATCACTTTTCTCTTTTCTCCCAACCCTGAGAGACTCGGCAGCTGGGGCTGTGTTCTCTTGTGTTTAAATGGTTTGGATTTAAAAGGACGGCTCAGAAGAAAGCAAGCCATGTGCCCGGCGACTGACCTCAGGGGCTTGTTTTCAGACAGACCTCTGTGTCCTGACTCTGCCACCTTTCTTCAACTGCGGGGCCCTAGTCACCGCTGGTGGTGGTAGGGGCTGGGCTGGACTGGGCTGGACTCTGGCTGGACTCCTGAGCTCAGACCCCGCCCCATCACCACTGTCCATGTCAGCTGGGGCCGGGGGGCTTAGCCCTTCCTGCCTCAGCACTTCTGGTGTAACATGGCGATCAAAGATGGTCCTGCTCAGATGGGGGATGAGCAACAAATAAAGTTTGTGGAGCCGAGCCTACTACATACATTTCATATGTGCCCTTTGCTTCCTAAGTTTCCATGTGTAAAATGCAGTTGATAATACACTGACCACACACGAATGTTGCGAGAATGAAAAAAAAATGCAAATGAAGTTCCCAGCACACAACAAGGGAGCTTAAAGACAAAAGGAAACCGAGCGAGTGTCAGAGACGTCTTTGCTGGGCGGCTGGACACTGGTGACATTTCAGCGAAGATGGGGAGAGAGAAAGTGATCTGTGGTTTGAAGGCAGAGTTTTTAAAATTTAATTTTAAACAGAATGGAAGCCCCTGGATAACTGTGATGTGGCCAAGGTCGAGCCTTTCTTTTGAAGCTGATAAATTTAATAAAAATGCATTCATTTTCACTTCAGTAAAGGCGAGGAGAGATTTCGTGTGTGCACAGGCACATTTCAGAACACGTATCTGCATTAATGTAATGACATTTTCTATTGGGAAGTGACATTAATTACCATGTTAGAGCAGAGCCTCTGAACAAGGATGCAGAACGGTTGAAATTAAGGAAACAGAATTACTTAATTAAAATACTACGTTTTGTTGTATCACAAATATAATATAAAAGTAGTGTATTAAAAATGTATATATTATGTGTCTTGATTTTCAGATGAAACCACAAGGATCCAAGGGCAAACCCACACAGTGCCTGGGACATGATAGCCACTCGGTAATGGTGCATGAGTAACTGAACAAATAAAGCCCATGCTGGCAACTCGTGTAGCTTCTGCGGCAGGTCTCCATCTCAGGGGGAAAAAAAAACAGCCAACACACTCTCTTTGTTTCTTACAAACCAATGTAATACACAATTATGCTTAATTATAGAAAACTCTTATAATTAGGGAATTTTAAAAAAAGATTTGTTTATTTATTTTCAAGAGAGAGAACATTGGGAGGGACAGAGGGAGTGGGAGAGAGACTCTCAAGCAGACTCCGTGCAGAGCATGGAGCCCGACCCGGGGCTCAATCCCACAACCCTGAGATCATGACCCAAGCTGAAACTGAGAGTCAGACATTCAACCAACTGCACCACCCAGGTGCCCCTATAATTAGGGAATTTTATATGAGTTGATGTATCAAATCAAAGGAAAAAGGCAAGGCATTCTGAAATGCATCTGATGTAAGTGTAGATGGGATTGTGTTCCAGACAGTTGGAAAAAGATTATGGTACAAAATAATACCCTTAAGTATTACCTGCAATCATGTTATATGTGATGCAAAAGGGAAACATTCCTGTGAGAGCATGAGGACGGCAGGATTGAGGGCTGGAGGTGATATGGCTCAGCAACCGTGAAGGGCAGTGCAGAAAAGCCTGAAGAGTAGGCTTGGCTGAGACAGAGCCGGGGATCCTTTGTGCTTCTTTCTTTCCCTGGGCTGGTCCCCAGAATGGGAATCTCAGTGACCTGAATGACTAGTACTTTCTAAAGGGAGTATAAAGAAACTGGTACGTAAAGCTCCCTCCATGGTCCTTGAGCATCAGCATCAGCTGGGAGCTTACTGCAAATGCAGCATCTCAGACCCCATAGCAACCCTCCAGAACCAGAATCTGCCATTAACACGTTCTCTAGGTATGTGGCATTCAGTCTTGGATTAAAATTTGGGAGGTATTTATCTGGTGATTAGAAATGTGGGCTTTAATGCAAAGTGACATGGATTCCAATGCCCATTCTACCTCAGGCAAGCTGGTTTTCTGATACTGTTTCATCATCTGCCCTCTGCCGTTATAGGTACCTCATAAGTATCGTCATCTCATGTAAATGAGATTATTACGTGTAAAATGTTTGTGTAGTGCCTGCCCTTTAGTAAACACTCAATAAATCTTAGCTACTTTTAATATTTCTCTTCTGCTGAGCAGGAGGAAAAGGAAATAGTGAGGAAGAAGAGGTCTCCCCATGACCTTTCTCTCTACTTTCCCAGTCCTAGACTCAGCAGGAACTTGCAAGTAGATCTGATCATTTTTCTGAGTCTCCTTCTGCCACCAAACGCTTTTCCTATGTACATTCCTATGGACAAGTCAGTTCTCCTCTTCAAGCCTCCTTGTCCTCTCCAGGGGCATGGGATGTCCACATTAGCCTGCCTCAGAGTTGTGAGAACCAAGGGAAGTGGTCCATAAGACAGTACATTGTTCATTGTTCAGTGGGCTCATCTGGAGAAGGGAGCATAACAGAGTTCACAATTAGAAAGGATCATCCTGGGATGAGAGGCTGAATAACCAACCAGATGCTGAATTGCATCATTTGCTAGTAATTGCTAGTGGAATGACTGAAATGGCATTCCCTTTCAATAGAAAGTGAGCAGGTGGGTTCTAGCTGTGGATAGGGAGGACATGAAGCTGGTTCCGTCTTCAGAGACAGAGGCCTCTGTAGAAACATCCCAGAAAATTGGTTTCTGAAAAAAAATGGCCTAGACTTTCAAGGGATACCTAAGCGTTGTGCTCTCCAGCTTATGTAGCAGCAGAAAAAGAGACACATTCACTGGAAGAGCAAGACAAAAGTAAGGAAGTGAGCCTAGAGGACAGTTTCTAAAGAGGATCGGAGGAAGGAACGATGGCCTTTGGGTGGGTGTTAGCAGAGCTTCTGAGAGAGATTTTTATGGTTGGCTTTGGGGGATGGGTAGAATCTTGAGAGGAAGTTGCCGTCTTCGTAGAGAAAATAGCCTGAGAAAAAAGAAGCCAGAGAAGGTTGAGGCACATGAAGGAAAGGTGAAGAGTCTACTTGGGAAGCTCCAATGGCACAGGGCTGGAGAAGGAGGGTCCGTTGTGAAGGTAGGCGGGGATCAGATTTTGAAGGACCTCGACTGCAGAGTTCCTAATTTCTCTGCAATGGCTAGTCATGCACTATTCGGGATTGGGGAACTGACATGATCGGGGATGTGTTTCAGAACATTTATCTGGCATCGGTGTGTGATTTGGCTCAAACCAGGAAGAAGCAGGGAGATCGAATCCATATTTGAGTGGCCCAGGAAAAATACTCAGGCCCTGGATTTGTAACACTGGGAATGAAAGGAAAGGACAGTGTGGAACAGTTGCCTTTGGAACATGACTCTTCCCTGTCAGCAAGAAGCCTCAATAGTAGAGGAAAATAAAATGCACTCACCTCACAGTGAGCATTGCTGTTGCCAAGCTCCAGGTTTCGATATATTTTTTAAAGTTAGTGTGAGTAGAAGTGCAAATATACTAGTTACTTATTCTATTTTTATGGCCCTGTGTAGGGAAGGAGAAAAAAGAAGAATTCTTTTGATGTGTCATACTCTGAGACTTATGGTAGTTTGCTAATTATAAGTTCTATTGTCTTGGTCTCAAAAGGCATTCAAGAGCTGAACCAAGTATAGTAAGGTCTCCCAGACCCCAGTGATTACACAGCTGCAAAATTTGTAGCCGAAATGTCAGCCTGCCTTAGTATTTTTGCAGGCCAAAAGGCCAAGAAAGTAAAGTTAAACTGTTTCTTGTTTCTTACCAAAATTTGCAAGATCTAACAATAGAACTCAAGACTGCATCGAAAACTTTTCATCCCCTTCTTTGACCCCCTGGACTGTTGGCTGAGCCGGGTTTTTTCCATCTGTTGAATGGGAGATAATCATACCTCCATCTATCCCTGTCTTTCTAACAAAGGCTGTTTGAGCGCCTTGGTTTCAGGATATTTTCGTAGAGTCCAAAATTAAACATACTTCGGATGTCCTCATACACATGGCTCCAGGCCAACTTTCTCTCTTGGTGTAAGTTGTTGCAACTGAAGATTAGCCACCTTCATCCCACTTACTCTCAGAGCTGCATGGCCACCTGACTTCTCATCTGCAAAGTGAGTTCATTCACCTGCAGTCAGACACGATCTTAGCGTCATCTTGAAATGTCGTCTCTTCAGGGACAGTCTTTCTAAAGGCTTCCCAAATAATATGAATTGAAACAATTTACTTAATGCCATCCCCCCCCCTTTTTTGGTAAAAGTAAATATTAAGAAAATGCAAAGAAAGAGAACTGATATTGAGGGTGGGATTATAATGATTTGTAAAATGTTTTTATTTTGTCTTTTCAAAGTCTTTATAATGAACAAGCATTGCTTACATGAGTTGGAAAAACTATTATTTTTCTAAATTGAGAGATAATTGACATACACGTTCCGTCAGTTTCAGGTGCACAGCATAATGATTCAGTATTACATACGTTGTGAAGTGATCAGCACCGTAAGTCTAGTTAATATCCATCAGCACACACAGTTACAGAATTTTTGTTTTCTTGTGATGAGAACTTTTAAGATTTACTCTTTTAGCAACATGCATGTATTCAGTTCATTATTATTAAAAACTGTAGTCACCGTGCTGTCCATTACGTCCCAGGAATTACTTATTTTATAGCTGGATGTTTACACCTTTTGACCCCCCCTCCACGGGTTTCACCCTCCCTGTACCCACCTCTGGCAACCACTAGTCTGTATCTATGAGCTTGGTTTTGGATTGTTGTTGTTTTTTTATAAAATTTATTTTTTTAGATTCCACATATAAATAGATCATGTGGTATTTGCCTTTCCCTATTTCACTTAGCACATTACCCTCAAGGTTCATCCATATTGTCACAAATGGCAAGATTTTGTTTTTTATTGCTGAATAATATTTCATCACATATATATGTATATTTCATCACATATATATATATTTTTAAGATTTTAATTTTTATTTATTTATTTGAGAGAGAGAGAGAGAGAGAGAGACAGCCAGAGAGAGCGGGAACACAAGCAGGGGGAGTGGGAGAGGAAAAAGCAGGCTCCCAGCAGAGCACGGAGCCCGATGCAGGGCTTGATCCCATAACGCTGGGATCACGCCCTGAGCCGAAGGCAGGCGCTTAACGACTGAGCCACCCAGGTGCCCCCATCACATATATATATTAACCACATTTTCTTTATCATCCATCTGATGATGGAAGAAGATCTATTATTTAAAAAACTTTTTTCTAAGCATAGTCATTATACTTGATTTTTATAATTCTGATGTTTTATTTCTAAAAGGCATAGTCTTTGAAATGTTTTGATGATTATGCACTTCGGAGTTATTTTCTTCTATAGTAATGGTTCTTAAATTTTAGGATTTCAAAACAGATTAGGAGGCAAATAGGGAATTATGAATTTTTGGTTTTGAAAATGGAATAATTTTTGAAAAGCAACTAATCTTTGCTTTTAATTTTTAAGAAAAGGGAAGGATGGGCACCTGGGTGGCTCAGTCAGTTAAATGTCTGACTCTTGATTTCGGTTCAGGTCATGATCTCAGGGTTGTGAGATCAAGCCCTGCATCAGGCTCTGTGCTAAGTGTAGAGCCTGCTTGAGATTATCTCTCTCCCTCTCCCTTTCTCTCCCTTTGCCCCTCCTGCTCTCACTCTTTCTCTCTTTCTCTAAAAAAAAAAAAAAGGAAAGGATATTCTAATACTATACTACTATAAAGTACTTGGTCTAAGAACAAAAAAGGACCCTTCACAAGAAAAGCCAATAGGTATATTTTTGCAAACTTTTATGAGTGTTATATTAGCACGTGTATATACCATTTCAAATCCATTAAAATTCTATTTAATGACATTATTATAGAATAAAATTATTTCAGAGACAGTCATTTTACAGTGAAATATGAGGAAGAGATGGAATACTCCAGTGCCTCAGTTTCTCTCTGTGTCCTTGTCATTATAAAGTTATCCAGCTTTTCACAAGAATATTGAAGAAAATGGAACAAACTTCTTAATATTTATTGTGCTCAATTTGGAACATTCCAGGTAAATTGAGAGACACCAAGGTACAACCAGCCATACTGCTAAATGTTTTCCCTTGGGGAGCCTGGGATTTAAGGAGTCAGGTGACTGGCTACCAAGGTGGCCTCAGCAGTTTAGGACCCTGATGATTCAGCACCAAAGTCAGCAGTTTGTATGAACGATTCATCAAGATTGGTACCAGAAGAGGCATTGAGAATCCGTTTTCTTCCTTAATTGCCTATTTCTACTCTGACATCCCCCCACCACCGCCATCAGAAATATATTTTAGGTACTAAATCTCACGATAAAGCCATTTTAACTCTAGTTTGATTCTGTGATTGAACCATGGACACGTTAGTCATTGGCCCTCAGAAGAAGTTTACTCTGGTAGGCTGCCTTTTAAAATAAAGCAAAATCCCATTAAAAATAACATCTGTCTCCACTGCCCTTGGTGGCTTTGTCCTTTATATAACTAATACATCTATATTCTTCCTTCTACATTCCTCGGAGAGAAATTACAAGATTTATCTCTTTACTCTGACAGCTGTGTTATTGCATAAGTACTGAAAAACTGAGAACAATGCAATATACTTTACTGGGGTTATTTTTAAATGGTCTAGTATGTGCCCCTTTGTTAATTTTAATTTGCAATTCTTAATATGCTCTATTTATGGTTCTTTCAAGTAAGGAAAAGTCCTTAGATGAGGGGTTGAATGTCTAAGAGAGTTGAGACCAACTGTTGAGATCTACTTTTTTATTCCGAGTGAGTGATTAATTCTTTGGATTTCAAATAATGAAATGAGTTTATTATTGTAAAAAAGAGGTTATAGCTTCACCATGGGTTTCCTATGTGTGGCTCACTACACATTTGTAACATTATTTGTGCTAGATTTACCAATAATTTTTAGTTCTCACTAAGTGGTAGATTAAATACTGGGTATTGTGTTAAAAGACATCCTGAGGCTTCTTTGGGCCCAACCAGAAGGAATATCAAGACGGATTCAGAGGGTCCACAAAGGGATAGGAGCCAGGAGATACACATGAGTGGCTGGGTGTTGCCAGGCCCAGTTTAAAATAACATTTTTAAAAAGATTTTATTTATTTATTTATTTGAGAGAGAGAGGGAGAGAAAGCACTAGCAGGGAGAGGAGCAGAGGGAGAAGCAGGCTCCCTGCTGAGCAGAGAGCCCAACGCGGGGCTCAATCTCAGGACCCTGGGATCATGACCCCAGCCGAAGGGAGACGCTTCACCGACTGAGCCACCAAGCTCCCTAAGAGAACATTTTTAAGTTGTCCTCTGTAATTTAATATCTGTTTAGACTGTTCTCTAAGCTTCTTCTTGAAGTCCAGACTTTTCAATTTCATTGTAAGTTTGCTCAGAATACCCGGTATGTTAAGACCCAATCAATAATAATAATTGATTGGTTGATTAATGGATATACAAATAAGCAAATATTTTGCACCTGAAGGTACAAAGTGTCTGTGCATCCTGGTAGCTTCTTCAAAATAATTTTACAATTTTGATTTTCAGTAAAGACACTTGTTCCATATTTACTTTGTGCAAACACTAGCACAGTCTCAGTCCGTCTTCATCCGTGGCGGGTTTTGTTATTGCTCGAGGTTAACAGGTATGAGTTCTGTATCTTCTATTTCAGACTCTCTGTTTGTGTGCATGCCATCTGCTATGGGGAGAGGGGACTTTTCTCCTTCAACTCTAGGTAAGCCCCTGCTCTACCATTATCTTCCCCTGCCTCTCCTGGGATCTCGTGCCTCCCTTATTCCCCAGATTGGTAGCAACTGCCCTGTCTTTCTCTTGTCTGGAGCCTTGTCCTCTCCTTAAAGATCTACTTGTGTCCCTGCTGCAGAGTAAACTTCACTTCCCCCCCAGCTGCCATCTCATTTCTCCCCTCTCACAGGTGCCTCTCCAACCTCGTGACCCTCTTCCTCCCAAGACACTTTCTGCAGTGATGGAAATGTCCTACATCTGTGCTGAGTGGCTCAAACACTTGAAATAGGACTAGTGTAACCTGAAGAAATGAATTGTCAATTCTTTGCATTTCATTTAAATTTGAAACAGTCACATAGGGCAAATGGCTGCAATATCGGGCAATACGTGGACTTTCTAAGCCAGAGCCCCTCACCTGAGCCACAGAACACAGAAGGACACGTGACAAGGATAGTCCAGAGCTAGTACGGTCCCAAGGTGGGAAGAAGTGAAGTCAGCACATGCAGTGGGCCCTTGAGGGCATCGGGACTTTGTTCTCTCTGCTTAGGTAACTGGAGCCTTCCTTTCCAGCCATTGGAAGGAGGAAGTTCTAATACATGTCATTTGCAGAGGTCACTTATCTTTTCTAAAAGGCAGTCCAGTGCCAGTTTTTCAATCCTGGCTCCTAACGCTGCTGTAATGTAATTTGTCACTATCCTCTGAATGCCACATTTACTTTCTACTTGTCAGCCTCGGCTTATGCTGTCTCGTCAGACTGTTACACTCCACCTCCCCCTGCACTCACCACATTACAGAGATTCTAGGAGGCTCACATCCTGGCTTTTCTAAAAATTAGGTTTATGAAAATTGGAATCTTCAGTGTTTTAAAAAATATCTATTGAAGGGGCACCAGGGTGGCTCAGTCGGTTAAGCTCCAGTCATGATCTCAGGGTCCTGGGATCGAGCCCCGTGTCTCGCTCTTTGCTCAGCAAGGAGTCTGCTTAAGGGTTCTCCCTCTCCCTCTGCCCCTCCACCTGCTAGCTCTCTCTCTCAAATAAATAAACAAATCTTTTAAAAGTATCTATCGAAGTTTTACTATATTTCAGGCAGGCACCAAAGATAAAGTGGTTGTTAATAATATAATAATAATAATATATTTTAATAAAATTTTTGTTATTATGTGTCAGGTCCTCTTCTTAGCTCTACGGGTGCATTGATTTCATTTACTTCTCATAAGTACCCAGTGCAATAGATATTATTATTATATAAATTTTACAGCTGAGGAGTCTGAGGGACATAAAAGTAACATACCCAGGTCTCATGATCAGTGACTGACAGAAAGCTCCTGCTTCTACAGAGTTAATATGACAGCACTTGCCCGTTCTTCATATTCCTCAACAGTACTAGGGAATTCCTAGTTTCTTATAGCTCTTTTACCTTTATTTGTTTTGTTGTTACCCTTTGCTTTGTTCTTACCCTTTTATTACTAAACATCTCACGTATGTAGACTTTTCTTTCCCAATAACATCTAAGCTTCCAAAATAAGGACCAAGCTCTCTGGCCCTTTGTGTTCAGCAAAAATCGAACATTGTATTTCAGGCAATAGTGTTTGAAACTACAGATATGACCCCTTCTGAGGTTCTGAAATCAGTTTATCATTTACCTAATTTATAACCCAGGAATTCTCATGAAGTAGAATGCAAGAATATCAAGCTGTGGCATGTCCATACAACGTAATGTTATCCAGCAATGAGGAAATAAGCTCTAAAAGATACTGAGGAACCTTAAATGTATAGTGCTCCGTGACAGTCTGAAAAGCTGCATGCTATGGGATTCCAGCTCTGTGACTTTCTGGAAACAGTAAAACTGTGGAGACACTAAAATGATCAGTGGTTGCCAGGGATTCTGGGGGATGGAAGGAACAAGTTTCTGTTCGGTTTTTTGGCAAACTTAGACTACTCTGAAGAATAAGGTCTGTTAATTTAAAAAATTGAACAGAAAATCATCAAAGCACACCACTCATTGTGAAAATAAATACTGTTTCAAGAAACATTTTTTGCAGTTTTTAGATGTGTGTGCATGTATGCAAATGGGTACACTGGGTTGGATATAAAAATACATCTATCATATTGTGGGTAAGAAGTCAAAATAGTTTGAAAGCCACTGTTTTAGAGATCATTGCAAAATCAATACCTGTTTGCCCACTGATTGAAAAGCCGACTTAGAATTCTGGGAATGATGGTAAGCTTATCTCACATAAGAGGGAACAGTCCTTTATCCACAGCCGTTAGTTAGTATGAAATGTGTCTGGTGTAATAGGTCTACTTTGTACATGATAGTTATAGGATCCTTTATGAAAGTGTTTAACCATGGGATATGACAAAATTAACCCAAAAGTTGTAGATGACAGAATGATTTTCGTCAGGATATTTTTCAGTGTTCCTGATTGGATGTCGCAGTACAAGTTTGGATAACATATTCGGAGTGTCTTGATTTTTCTTTTTAGTGCAGCAGAACTGAATGAGAGCCTCCAAACATCAGCCCTGGTTTTTACCAAATATTTGAAGGAACCCATGAACATACAGTCTGTGTTTGTGTGGCTCCTGCTATCACCCTCCCATCTGGCTCAGGAGAGGTGCCCAGGAAATACAAGTCCAATTTTAGACGGACTCAAGTTAGTAGTTTTCTGCAGTTGGCATTAATACAGAACAGGAGTGTTTATGGGGTGATTTTGTTTTTGTTATTGTTTGGTTGGTTTTTATTTCCCCCTCCCCCTTCGAGGCTCCCCCTCCCCCTTCCTCCTCCTCCTCCTCCTTAGGTTCTCCTCCTACTACTCGCCCTTCTCCTTCCTCCTCCTCCTCCTTCTCCTCCCTCCTCCTCCTCCTTCTCCTCCTTCACTTTTTTCTTCTTTTGTTAAATACCTCTTGTGGATACATGTGTTGGAGAAGTCCAAGGTCTGAAGTGAGTAGCCTGGGCTGTCTGGTGCTCGGGCATCTATCAGGTTGGAGCTGAGGAGGAGTTTCTGTCCTGTTTGCTTATCAGGGCTTTCAGTATCCCCTCTTTTGCTCTTCCTTTGTCTTCTCCCCTCTTTCAGTATAGATCACCGTGAGAACTTTGACTTTTATCTTAGCATACTCACAAGAATATCAAAGGAATGAACATACGGAATTTTGTCTACAGTGTCCTAAACGCCTGGATTCCATATAACTCCCTTTCGACACACTCACATTTCTTTTTCTTGCTGCACATCCCCAGGAGAGGGGAACACAGAATGCCTCGCTGTGGCAAGTACGCGGAGGGCAATCTCATCCCGTATCAATGCCGTCAGAGTCAGCGGAGTGGAACCATAGAGAAAGGAAGAACATAGAGTAAATTCATTCCTTCTTTACTGCATGATTATCTTTAAGCTTATTTATGTTTTTGAGGGAGGAATAAATAAAATGAAAACCATGCATATTGGATTTCCAAATGAAACAACAAGCGAGTCTTCTATCTGGGATGGGAGTTGAGCAATGCCAATTTACTCTTAAATTTTGTACAGCACCAATCAAAATATATTTATTTGGTGATTTATTAATTACAGTTAACCAGTAGAAGCCTCTTTCAGTATTTCTTTGGAGGCTTTTTGTAAAAATACAGATTCCTGGGTCCTGCCCCATGCCTCTTGAATTAGAGTCTCTGAACATAGTACTTAGGAATCTTTCCTTTTAAAGAAATCTCTTCTTTAAGAGAATTTTATTGATTTCACCAGGCAAGGGAACCAGTGGCATACTGTCTTGAGTGGTAAGTGAAAACCACTTAAATATCAAAAAAAGTTTAAACTATGTATAACACTTTTAAAAATTCGCTTATTTTTTTTCAAGTTTACATGATAGGTTTAACCTTGGGGGTGTCCCTTCTCACCCCCAGAAGAAGTGAAGGCTACCAAACTTCGAATGCAGTCTTCATTCAAAAAATATTTTCATGACATCAGAAAGCAATAGATGACTATTCACTTGTCCAAGAACCCTCTTTGTCTGTAAATATTTACAGAGTTCTTTCTTTCCGAGCGTAAAGCACTATCTTCAAGCAAGTCATCCTACTCAGCCCAGCTCTGTTAGCTCGTGCATGTAGTTTGGGAAGGAAAGTTGCTTCTATTCCATGTTTGGTTTATCACTGATTGAATAGTATCAGAAGCATTTTTTACATTCTCTTTTGCGTGTGGCCCTGTTCTTTGTGCTCTACAGTGAACGTCACAAGCACACTGGTAGTTGCTCCCTTAGAACAAATCGGGCCTTCTACGTGTATCCAAATACTTGCCAAACATGTTCATTTTTTATTCTGTGAGAGGGAGAAAACAGTTGCCCTGGCCTCTTTGGCAGAAGGACCCCTTTCAAAGTTTATTTTGTTCTCTCACACCCCTTGTCTTCAGAATCTCTCCTCATGAACTGTGGGTCCTTTTCTTCCTCAGAGTCTCCTGTGAACTCTTGAGGAGTCCCCTTCAGACGACACAGGCCTCATCCAGCCCCCTCACTGCCTTCTTCTCTCATACCTCAGCCTCTTTCCCTTTTCTTGCCTCCCCTGGGTCTCCCCGGTCACTCTCCTTGAAACTTTTCTCCCGTGTCATTGTCTCAAGACATTATTGGAAACTCCCACAAGCGTTGCAGACGAGGCCCTTGGTAAATGTGGGTCTTCCTGGCTTCTCAGCAGCCCTCCTGGCTGCCTTCCAGAATGTCCAAGTCTGCGTGTCACAGTGGCTTTGCCAGTTCGCCTTCACTCTTCACCCCTAATCCTCTTTGTTGCCCCTCTAACCTAACTTCTCTTAGGATACCCTGTCACCTGCTTTTCTGAGGAACCAAGAGCTCACACGCGTGCCCTGCAGGCATCTTGAACACGTCTGTCCCTATTCTGCTACTCTCTCATTCTTCCCTCAGTCTCTGGAGAAGTGTCCTTTCAACTAAGACATCCCCAGACTCTCCATCCTATCTCTCTGGTCTTTCACATCTGCCTTTAGCCTACTACTGATTTCTTGTCCTGGTATTTTAAACACTACAAATTAAAATTTTTATCTTAAAAAGTTTTCAATGTTTGTTGACCTCACCTCCCTGCCTTCTTTTCACTCATTCTAGAAGGCTTGAGTGCCCGGGGCACCTGGGTGGCTCAGTCGGTGAAGCGTCTGCCTTCAGCTCAGATCATGATCCCAGGGTCCTGGGATGGAGTCCTGAGATAGACTCCCGGCTCAGCGGGGAGCCTGCTTCTCCCTTTCCCTCTTCCTCTGCCTGCCACTCCCCCTGCTTGTGCTCTCTCTCTTTAAATAAAATCTTTGAAAAAAAAGTAAATTAAATAAAAAGCTTGAGTGCCCCAGTGCATGCCTGGTGCTGTCTCTAGCAAGCATGCGTTTTCCTGTGTTCCCTGAGCTGTGAGACTCAGCGTTGTCACCTGCCCTGACTGGTCCCCTCTTTAACTCACTGTCATTTGGCTTCTCCTCCTTCATTATCTCAAAATATTGGTCATAAAGGTTTTCAGTGAACCCTTCTCTTCTCTAACTTAACCAATTTTTCCAACTTTTCTACCTGGAAACTTTTTAGAATTTGAGCAATTGTTGTCAATTTTTTTTTACATTGCCATCAGTAATATCTGAGAATCTTTGTGTTTTTCCACTTTCTCTAGTTGGTTCTTGGGTTTTGGCTAGAGTCTTCCTTTCCACCTCCTGCCTCCTAAAATAGTTATTCCCTAAGACTGAGTCTGCCTCTCCTGTCTTACACTCTTTTCTCCCTATTCTGCGTGTCTCTGCTCACATAACTCTCATAGCTGTCAGGCAGGTAGGTCTCTTTTCTGTTTTAATCTTTAAACTATCTCTCCAAGGCTTAATTTCTGTGTTATTAATTGTTTAAATGGCTGAATGAGTCACCCTCCCATCAAAATTATCACCTCTGAAACAGAGAACTATCTACCATTTCTCTTGAAATTTACACACACACACGCACACACAGACATCCCCCCCCCCCACACACACATGTATTTCCTTCTCCTTTTTGTCTCAAAGGAATTACTGTTCTCCTGGTAACTTGGCTTTATCAAAATAGGTGAATAATCTCCTTTCTCTTTTTTTTTAAAGATTTTATTTATTTGACGGAGAGACAGCCAGCGAGAGAGGGAACACAGGCAGGGGGAGTGGGAGAGGAAGAAGCAGGCTCATCATAGCGGAGGAGCCTGATGTGGGGCTCGATCCCACAAAGCCGGGATCACGCCCTGAGCAAGAAGGCAGACGCTTAACCGCTGTGCCACCCAGGCGCCCCTCCTTTCTCTTTTATATCTGGTCAGTTGAGATGGTCTTTGTTGGTCTCTGCCTGAGGGACTCACCTGGGCCCATAGTACCTGCAGCGAGCCCCCGCTGACATTTCCCCAATCAGAGCCAGTGTTGCGGCTCAACCAGACCTCATGGTTCTTACAGTTTCCAAACCCATCTCAGCAGCAACCATCGGGGAACTTTGAGGAAGAAGATTTTTTTCTCACAGATTCTGGAAGGTGGAAGATACACCCAGGAGCCCACAGTGAGGTCACAGGGAGAAAGAGGGAGCTTGACCTTGGGCTCCCCCTTTTTTGGAGTCCAGGGATGGGATGCCCAGGGGTGAATGGGTTCACAAGTGACACATTTAAAACATGAGAGCGGGAATTAGGAAGGAAAGAGTGGGATCCCTGAAGTGATCGGTTACCTCGGTTACCCAGGGCTTTCTGGAAGGGGAACTTCACGCGTGGGAGAGGTCTGGTTCCTTATCTGGTGGTTTTATGAACAGCCCTGTCCCACAGTGACAGTGTGTTGACTTGAGATGGGTGTCTTTGAAATGGATGCCTCAGCGATCAAAAGCGATCTTGCACTCCAGAGTCTGGTCAGCTGTGTTCTTCATGACATTCCTCGGCACCTGTCCCTCCTATTCCAGCCCTGCCTTGGCACCTGTCGGTCACTGTGCACCTCGACTCTTGGTGTGGTCTTCCAGCTCCTACCAAGGACTCATTCTTTCTCACAATCCCATCATGACTGATTCCCATCATGACTCTGTTCCGACTTTCCGTTACAGATTATCACTCAACTTTTTAACATGTCTTCCACGTGAGTTCAAGCCATAAAAACGTAGCGCTCCACGAGGACACTGAAATGCAAAGGGGATTTCCACAAAGAAGCATGCCTTCTTTCTTTCCTTCTGCATGTGCCACCTTCCATAAGTATGGATGCGCCAGGCAGGCCACCTGCCATATTCCCTGCCGCAGCCTCTGGACATTTTCCTGTCTTCTTCTGCACCTGAACCCCCTTATCTCCCATGTCTTCCTGTCAGAACTCTACCCCACTCTGCAGGATCCAACACGAATCTCCCACTGCCTCCTGCAGCCTGATGAGAACTGAACCCATCCTTCTCTGTGTTCCTATAACTTTGTAACTCTGGTACAAAACCTGTTGTCTTTCTCCCACAACTCCAAGAGATACGGAGTCAGTGTTTTGTTTTGAATTCTGCAATGTGTGCAGACTGGAAACACCTAATTTTATTGGGAGTTTACTACTACTTAGAAATGTCCTTCATTCATCACTTAAGGATATACTTTCCAAATTTGATTTGGCCTCTGCTTCCACAGTCCCTGGCTCTTTGTATCTAGTCAGCGTTGCTCATAGATCTCTTTCACATCAACCTTCTACTCAAAATATTCAACGACTCTGCTTTGCCCTCAGGAAAAACCACAAATTCCTTATGACAAGCATTCAGGGATTTCCCCAGTCTTGGCTCCAACCTAATTTCCTATAACCCAGCTCAGTGTTATTCTCCCCTTGGTCCCACAGTATATCATCTTGATTCTTGATTTTTAGCCTTTGTTTTTATTGTCCCCCTCCCATCCTTGAAGCACTTCCCTCCTCTGTTATTTTATGAATTATACTCAGAATTTAAGATCTAGCTTATCTACCATAAAGCATTTCCTTCTTTTTCAGTTTATCTTTTATAAATCTATGCTTTCCCACGGCACTATAAGACTCACTGCCAGTGACACTGAGCACCACGTTAGAGGATGGATGGATGGATGGATAGCTAGATCCACACCATATACATATTATATGCATATATATGTAACTTTCTGTCATTTTTCTGATGACATGATTATCTTTTTGCCCAAAAGATCACGTAAACTTCCCAAGACAAGGACGATGACTTACACTTCTTTATATCCCACAAAGACATCAGATCCCTAGTGTATCACACTCTCTACCTTTGGGATGATTAAATAGAGAACATCTTGGAAAAGAAAGAGATGTATGATGTCTCTATTCTAAAAGTTTTTCTGACCCTTGTTCTGTACAGTCATACTCTTTCTTTTGGACATCTGTAAGTTCCTGTTACTAAGGTGAAATGTTTTACGAGGAGATAAAGTTAAAATTTTTAAAAACTGTGTCCACAGGAAAATTAAAGCTCCACAATAATAGGATTAAGTGTTGTTTCTGTACAGCTTGCACTCTTAAACATCCTGGTGTTTTATTGTCCTAGTTCAACATTAAGAACAATTCCCAGTTCATCCATAATGTGTTGGTTTTTGGAAAACAGAATTCTAATTTATCACATCAGAGTGTGATTGCAGAAGCCTATGTTCTTTGTTGGTAATTAGTACTTTTTTTTTTTTCGGTCCATTCTTGCTCATTAGAAAAACAGTTTGGGGTCTTATTCACAGAAAGAACGGGTAGTTCTAGAGATAATAGGATCAAGGAGGAAATGCTATACTCCATTCTGTACAACACTAAGAAACCTAAAGGGACATTAATGTCTCTAAAGGGCATTCCTGCCGACATAGTTGAACACTACCTTCTACATCGTTCATCAGTTTCTCTTCTGACTGACTGAATCCTGAGCTTCAATCTCACTGGAAAGTCTAGGAGGCTCTGTCAGCATGGAGCCTATTAGATGCTCATGTTCCTCAGGAAGGGGCTCTGCACTTCAGGACCCAGACCCCACTCATGTGACTGCGAGCCTGCAGCCACATTTCCCTGCAGTTAGCAAGAATTCTAATGCCTTGAAAGGGAGAGGTAGGATGAAAATAATGAAATCCAATTTCCTTTCCCTTTGAAAAATTTGTGCAACCGTCTCTTTCTTGGTGTTCACTGTGTTGAACTGACTTCTTGGTTCTGCTTGTTTTAGTCCACTTGGTCAAGCGGACTTGCTATCCAACTTCATGTGACCACGTGGGTGTTTCTCTACACCTTGCTTTGTTTATTCCTAAGAGGGCCTCTCTTCTGCAGGCCAGGCTTACTGAAATTCATTATTGTTTCATATAACGAACCAGACTCAGATTTAACCAATTTCCCTTCAGATTCGGGTCTTGACTTGCATGTGTGACACACATTGATTCGCGTCTGAGAGCTGCTGTTGACTAAAAAATAAAAAGAGAAAAGCAAAGGACAGTAAAGAAAAAGAAAGACCCAGAAAGACGTCACCACACAATCTGGGTATAAGCATATGGACAGGAGGGGGTTAAAACATACATGTCATACTAACTAATATATTAATGATAATATCTTAGTTAAAGAAATGCAATCCCCTAGATGTCTAAAACGTTTTAATAAAAAACTGCAGACTTATTCAAAAGTAGACAGAAGAGCATACTCAACCCCCGTACTCACCCTCTAGCTTCAGTAATTAGTAGCATACAGACAGCTTATTTCTTCTATATGGCCCTCTTTTCCCGTGGATGCCAGATTATTTTAAAACAAATGCAAGATATGCATATTCCCCAATGCCCCTAAATTAATATTGTAATATTAAAAATTATTTTTAAATAAAATATTTAATTTTTAAGAGATCATCTCTGATATTACAAAAGAATTAAGAAGCCAGTTAAGATTTTATTTTAACCAACTATATTGAGGTATAATGTATATACAGTAACAAACACCCATTTTAAGTGTATATTTGGATGAGGTTAAACAGATTCATCTAGGGAAATCTGGGTCGCTCAGTCTGTTAAGCATCCGACTCTTGATTTCAGCTCAGGTCATCATCTCAGGGTCCTGGGATAGAACTCCACGCTCAGCACTCAGTCTGATTCTCTCTCCTCTCTCCCTTTCCCTCTGCCCCGCCCCCATCTCAAAAATAAATAAAATCTGTTTAAAAACCCCCGGTTCATCTACCATGTTGTTATCACTTAATCAAGTCCTACAGTACATTTCCATCACCGCACCAAGTTCTCTTATGCCCCTTCTTTGTCTGTTGACACGAGTCCTACCCCCACCTCAAGCCCCAGGCCATCACTGTTATGCTTTCTGACCTATAGATTAGATTGCCTTTTTCTAGAGTTTTATAATAATGGAATCCTATGATATATATTTTTGTGCCTGGCTTCTTTTGCTCAGCGTAGTATTTTTGAGGTTTCTACATGGTATTGTGAATATTAGCAGTTCATCCCATTTTATTGCATTTTTCATTCCATTGTATGATAGTATCTAGATCTGCTTCTCTATTCCATCTGATGAACATAAACTTATCCAGTTAGGTATAATTGTGAATGAAATTACTATGAACATTTATATAAAAGTTTCTGTACAGGGGCGCATGGGTGGCTCAGTTGGTTAAGCGTCCAGCTTTTGATTTTGGCTCAGGTCATGATCTCAGAGTTTTGGGATCAAGCCCCATGCTAAGCACGGAGCCTGCTTGGGATTCTCTCTCTCCCTCTCCCTCTGCTCTCACCCCCCACCCTGCTCATGTGCTCTCTCTCTCTGTCTAAAGAAAAAGTTTCTGTGTAGATAAGTTTTTTATGTCTCTTGGTAAACTAACTAGGAGTCTAATTGCTCAGCTATGTACTCGGCATATGTTAAACTACATAGTAAACTGCAGACTGTTTTCTGAAGTGGTCATACCATTTTCTATTCCCTCTAGCAGTGTATGGGACTTAGAGTCTTTGCCAATGTGAGTCTGGTCAGTCATTTCAATGAGAGCCATTCTTTTTTTTTTTTTTTCCCAAGAGAGAGGGAACACAAGCAGGGGAAGTGGGAGAGGGAGAATCAGGCTTCCCGTCGAGCAGGGAGCCCGATATGGGACTCGATCCCAGGACCCTGGGATCATTCCCTGAGCCAAAGGCAGACGCTCAATGACTGAGCCACCCAGGCACCCCTCAATGAGAGCCATTCTTATGGGTGTGTTATGACTTCTAGTTGAGGTTTTATTTTGCATTTCCTGATAACTCACATTGTTGAGCGTCTTATTCATAGGCTTCCTGGACTTCTCAAACTCAGATCATCACTTTCTCAGCTCAGTGAGGCAACCGCACTCTGCCCACTTTCCAGAAGTCTCTTCCAAAGAGCCCAGGTGTTGGTTTCTCTTCATTTATTGGTTTCTTGTCTCTCAGTTGTCACAGTCCTGCACTACCTATTGTCCAGTTCCTGAAAACAATTATTTAGTTTATTTTGTACCTTCTTCTAAGGGGCTTTTTTTTGGGGGGGTGGGGTACAGGCAATCAATGCAGGTTATACTCCATCCCCGTGACTCTGCCAGGGCTATAAATAGAAGTTCAGGTTATTTTAAATTTTTTCTAGATTTTTTTTTAAGTTTGTCAAGAGCCAAGCCCAGAAAACTCAAGAAATATTGTATGGAAAAGAAATCCCTCAACTTATTACCCTTAGGCTCACTCTCTGCTAGTAAGAGAAGATGATGCCAAGAAAGAGAAGGGCAAGCATACCCCTTTGCTTAGTCTGAGGAAATCTGCCAAACAGGAATGACAGTGGAGGGGAGGAAATGAAGCCGCCAACTTTCTCTCTTGGGGTTTTAGCTCAGAGAACAAGAGGTGTGTCAGGGAAATTGCGGTGCTCACCAAGACAGGGCGCTATGTCATGTGCAGCCCTCCTACAGCATTCTAGTGAGCTCCGCAGTTCAGCCTGTGAGGTCAGAGGGAAGCCTGGGAACTTGGGTTCTCCTGTGACAGAGATAGGACCCTGAGATAGCCAGACAACTTGTCTTGGGGCTGGGGTGGCATCATGTGGCTGAGGGTGCTTCTGACCCGGGCACTGCAGCCCTGGGCTGAGTGGGCATCACAGCCACACCCCAGAAAAGGCTTCATCATCAGCAGGAAGTGAGGTGACTTAAGCAGAGATGTCTACCCAACCAGAGCAGATCAAGAAAAGGCAGATGGCATACCTACGAGTGGTGAATTTAACTGTAATGTCAGCAATGCCAGGAGCACGCAGATTGATAAGGAACCCTGCCCCACAGTTCAGAGCAGATAGAAAAAGTCATGTCTGGAGACACAGACCCTTTTTCTGTTCCTACCTTTATTGAGGAAACACCTCTTTCCACTTTGCATAACACACACACATGCACACACAATTTTAGAATGAACAAGAAGGTAAACAGAGATGCTGACTTGTCCAAAAAAGACTGAACGGTACCTGAATTACACTTAATTTTGTGTTTCTTTTTATACACAAACGCATAAATATGTTGTAGCAGGAAGGGCAGGGATGTGGTTTGTGAATTTCTAATGATTTGTAAGATTTATAACCTTAGGAAGCACCTCTGCTTTCCAAGAAGTTTCTCTACTTTCATCTCACTTCTAGAAGGCAGGTTGCTATGGAGCAACAAATGCTAGGGTTTACTGCCTAAAACCAAGAATGAGACCAAGAGTGGACAGAGATGAATAAGACACCATATTCAGAAACAGAGGATGCACCCTTGTCTTGTTCACCCTCAGTCTTACACGAGGTAGAAGCAAGCAGCCAAAGACTCGTTGTTTCTTCAAATGCTGCTTTTTGCCTGGCCAAAGACAAAATGTCTTCCCAGAGATGGAGGAGACCTTGCTGGGGACATGGGTGACATCTTAGAGCAGAAAATGAAGGAGCAGGAGAATTCTGGATGGAGAGGGGCGCCTGGGTGGCTCAGTCGGTTAAGCGTCTGCCTTCGGCTCAGGTCATGATCCCAGGGTCCTGAGATCAAGTTCCACATCAGGCTCCCTGCTCAGCGGGGATCCTACTTCTCCCTCTCCCTCTGCCTGCCACTCCCCCTGCTTGTGCTCTCTCTCCCTAACTCTCTCTCTCTCAAACAAATAAACAAAATCTTCTAAAAAAAAAAGAAAGAAAGAAAGAAAATGGGATGGGGAGAAGGTGAAAGCTGTAATACATAGTGAAAAAGACTGTTGGTCATAGAGCCATTTAAAATCATATACACTGGTAATTATGTCAACAAATCTTCATGTTGCAATCTTATTTTCCATGAACTGCCATAATATAAAAATAATTGATTTTCATCTTATGTTAAAATAGGTGTATTTTATCCTGGTATCATACAAAGTGTATCTCCTTCCCCCTTCTTCCACTATCAAATGGTTAATGATGTAACGACATAATATTGTAGATGCTGGAAACCCTTTAACCATATGAACACATACTCCAACTATATTGTATTTGTGGGTCTGTATTTTAATTCAATGGATCCTTTAAATGAGTACAATTTTAAATTATACAGTGTGAAGGGGATTAAGATTTCTTAAATGCGTTCATAGCTACTCTACCGTAGCACGACTGTTATCTTTTTTGTGGTCACCAGCTAGTATTTACTCACATATATATTTTGTTCCTACTTATAATCAGAACATTCAATTTTATATACACCGTTCTTTATCATTCTCCATATTGCTACTTATTTATTACTTTAATGGCTATTTAATATACTGTGGAGTTAATACAGCAAAATTTTCTTAGATTCTCCCCTATTGGATACACAAATTGTTTCCATTATTCACCATAATGAATAAGACTGCAATGAACATTTTCCTAAGTATGCCATTTTCTAATTTTGAATTATTACCTTGGGATAATCTGTAAGATTACTAAATCCAAGGATCTGACAATATTTAGGGACTCTTAATATAGGTATAGGTCAGATTGGGGGTTCAGTGGGCTGTACATGTCTGTATATGAAATGTATGAGTTTATCAGTTGTTTTCCCAACAGTCTCATCTGCATTTATATTTTATGATATATAATTTTAGTTACCATAATCTGTGTCACTTTTTTATTTATTTGTATTTCTTTCATTGTGATTCAGATTTTTAAAGTTTCTTATGGCTTCACATAAGCTTTACTCTTAGGCTTAATCAAGGAAATCACTTAAATATCAGACAAGCATAGGTTCAGATTTCAACTCAGGCCATTTCTTATCAGTCAGCCTCTCAAAAAAATAATAATAATGTCTTCATTTATGAACTACTGACAGTGAAGCCTGCTTCATAAAGTTGTTGAAATGATTTGGTGAATTAACTGATGTCTCATGTGTTAGCAGCACACAGGGAATGATGACTTCTTCTTCCCTCTGTTTCTCCTTCCTTCATCTCCTTTTTCCCCCTCCTTGCCCTGACTTCTTCTCATGCAGATGATGCATTCACGTTCTCTTGGTACAGAGTTTCATAGAAGCTGCTTTGTCCTTCCAGGATGTACATCCCTGGGGGCTCACTGTCAGCGTTCTCTAGAGAACGGTCTCTGTCCTGCCAGCAAGTGCTGAGTGATATTGCAAAGCACTGAGGTCAGATCTATTGGACCCCATGAATTAACCAAGTGTTCACACAAACAAATGGATAATACACTCAACAGAATTGTTTTTCCATAAATTACTCATTTTAGGATTCTGCGTATAGGCCAGTTTCTCCATTAAATGTCTCTTTTCCAGGTTTTCCTCTGTTAGGTTCTCAGAGATAGTTTGATTTGTTTATTTGACTCTTTCTGTTGGTTTTGGGTACTGCTTTAGCTTAATCTTCTATCTGTTGCATCTCACCCAACAACAAGCCTCTTTCTATAGAAACAGATGCAGTTGCTCAAGCAGTTGAAAGACAAGACAATTGCTAGATGTTGCATTCTGGCTAATTCCATCATTTGGATTATGTCTGTCTTACATCTAGTATCTGCTTTCCAGGCATTATTGCTCAGCAGTTGCCTGGGATTGGTATCCACCTTGAGGGCCTTTGTAGCAGGAGTTGTCTTGCGAAGCAAATATTCCTCTTTAAAGCCAAAATAATTCCTAATACATTATAAGGTTTGAGAAAGCCTGTTAACAAGTGTATAATTTCTCAACTGGAAAAGCATTGAAAATATAAATTTCTATCCTCTTCCATGAGGGCAAGGCAATTGGCGGGGGCGGGGGTGGGGCTACCAGAAGATGTTCCAGTCTCTTGCCTTCATGATGAGAAATCAAACTAAGTAAGATGTATTTTAAGCAGTTTCACTTCAGGATTTTATTAAAGAGAAAAGGGGGAGGAGGGAGAAGGGAAAAAGTTCTCAGCAGTGTCTTCCAGCCTCAGCAACTGTTATTTCTCATCCTCTGGAGAATGCTATGGGCTCCTTTCGATTTTTATTACTTACATATGCCTTTTCTTTATGTGTCACATACCAGATTTCTTCATTTTTGCATTGCTAAACCCGCTTTCCCCCATCTCCATGCCCACTCTCCCCGTTTTTAGATGTTACAAGTGAGCGCTGGCCTCTTTTCCTCCTGAGTGGATGCAACAATTCTAACTTCTTACCCACATCGAAGCCCTTCATCCATACACTGCACCAGCAAAGTTATTCAAATACTGACGATTTCTGCGGCAAAAACCCACCAAGCCTTAGACCGGCTCCTACGTAACTAAGTCCACAGACGGAATTCGAGGATCACAGCAGGGTTTAGACAGAATGACTGGTGTCTCTACTGTGCCTGGGCAGCACACGGGAGCCACTATGCCTGCAATGTGGCCGTACAGAGGGACACCTAGCACTGAAAATATCCAAACTCACAAGGTGAAAAAACGTGCACTTGGAATCCCAATCTTGTGTTTCTGCCCCACACTTGCGTTCGTGAGGCTGGGAACAGAAAGGGTGATACTAGAAACAGTGTCGTTGTGCCCAGAACCCACTCAGCAGCATGCAGCAATAAAGCCCTTGAAATAGATCAGTGACTGGAACGGCCATACAATGTTCGTCGTACCATACACACTTGCTCATGAATCCTGGCCTCGTGAGCCTCTTGTTGTGGCCAACGGAGGACTGGCCGCCAGCTTCCACCTCAGCCTACATGACTTACTTTATGCTTTGGGCAAGCCCCTCAACCACAGTCTCCCCTAACACACTTTGCAGGTCAGCTTACACTGTTCTGCCTTCCAGAGAGATTGTGAAGCCAGAACGAGGTGTGCCTACAGGGTTTTGGAACAGGGTTCAAATTCTCTACAATTATTGGGGTAGGTGTCTTTGTTAGTACTGTTAGGCTGATTTACAGTCATTGAAATCCGTAAAAAGATGTTCTGCCATTTGTTTGTGTATGTTCTATTTTCCTCACACTATTGTACGCCCATTAAGGCGGCTGTTGGAACATGCCATTCTCCCTCACAGCTTCCTGTGTTTGAATA
Source organism: Ursus arctos (assembly GCF_023065955.2). Classification (NCBI taxonomy): domain Eukaryota; kingdom Metazoa; phylum Chordata; class Mammalia; order Carnivora; family Ursidae; genus Ursus; species Ursus arctos. The sequence goes on along the minus strand of NW_026623089.1, from coordinate 79,985,489 downwards.
TGCTGCTTGAATATCCTTCTCCTCCCCTCCGCCCCCATGTCCCTTTGTCTGTCTGACGCCTTCCTCCTCAGCATTCAAGACTTGGCTGAAAGACCTCCTGATTGGTGATGCCCACCTCTGTACCCTGTCTGTACCGTGGTCGGGCAAGTAACTGGATGGTCTGCATCCATTGTGGTCTCTTCCATTTGACTGGACTGAGGCTTTTTGAAGGCAAGAGCAAGTTTTGCTTAGTTCCCAACCCAATATCTGGTTCAAGTCATTCACTGGGTAAAGATTGATCAAAATGATGCGTGAGGGGTGCTTGAGTGGCTCAGTCATTAAGTGTCTGCCTTCGGCTCAGGTCATGATCCCAGCATTCTGGGATAGAGCCCCACATCGGGCTCCCTGTTCAGCGGGAAGCCTGCTTCTCCCTCTCCCATGCCCCCTGCTTGTGTTCCCTCTCTCGCTGCCTCTTTCTCTGTCAAATAAATGAATAAAATCTTAAAAAAAAAAAAAAGATGCGTGAATGTCAAATACTTGTTGCCATGAAATAAATTGTATTAATTAGGAGAGGGATTCTTTGCTCTTTTGCTATAAAACTTAGGAAGGAAACTCAACACAGCTTTCTGTAAGTAATACAAATATATATGCATTATGTGTGCATCTTAAGGGGGAAGCTAATAAAGTACTCCCAATTATTGGAAGTTTCAGACAGAGGACGTGGGACCATAGGACAGAGACCGCAAGATGCGGTATTTGTTGAAGAGGTAGGCTCCACAAACTCATTGTTCCCCCATTAGTAGATGTGAATCACTCATTCAGCAGGATGCTAACAGGTATTACAGAAGAAAGGGGTTTCTTGATGAATATGTGGAAAATACCGGCAAAAAACTCTATTTATAAAATTTATCATTTAATTAACATGTCATCTGGAGGAATAGGAGAAGGGTGATTGAAAGGTACAAACTTCCTAAGAGTTCTCATCATTATTTTTCCTTTTGTTTTGTTTCGCGGTATCTGTATGAGATAATGGACGCTAACTAAACTCATAACAGTAATCGTTTCACAATTTATGTAAGTTAAATCATTATGCTGGACACCTTACACTTACACAGTGATGTGTGCATCAATTCTATCTGGATAAAACCTGGAAAAAAATAAATAAAATGCTCTCTCCAGTGCAGTGATCCAAGTATCCTCCTTCATCTTTTATTTTGATTTAGATTCATTTACCCCTTCTTTGTTTGATTTTCAGATTTCGTGGAGGCATGGCACCTGCTTTTCTACAAGAGAAATTCAGCACACAGCAGAGTCCTTGATAAATTGGATTGGTTTGAGGATCCTACCTGGAATAGGTATGTAAAATGTCCATATATGCTTACCCGTTGTTTTGAATCGTATTTATGATTCAGCAGGAACCATTTCTGTTATTCTTGTTGTTTCATTCTGGGGAGTAAAATTTACGTGTCAGAGATGACCTTTGTCTCTTCTGCTTAAAATATTTGTTTATAGTGTGACTTACAAGCCTCCTAAAGACCCCTTTATTTTCTTTCATATGTGATCAATACACATTAAGAACACACTTATTCCAGGAAAGGGGAAATTCTATGCTCATATAATTCTGAAAATAATAAGATTTTTCTACAACTCTGTGGAAATCAAGTATATGGAATATGACTGGTCCTCTGGTATGTTTATGAGTATAATATCTGTAGTTCAAGATTCTAACAGAAAGGTATGAACTTCTTTTTTCCCAAAAATTAGTCCAGGCTTAGACAAAACTGAATATGAAATTATGAACTAAATAACTACACATGTGGATTAATTAATGATCCTTTGATCTCTGAGGTTTGTGCCAGTTACTCCCTTGGTGTATCATGATATAAATATGGTTTAAGAAACAAAATATACAGTATTTGACAGTTCTATTATATAATGAATTATCTTGAAGGAAACGTTCTAAAATTAGATTCTTATAAGATATGAGTCTTGTAACTCTTGATGTAACCCATTTCAGACTACTCGGATGACTACTGTGTGTGTGTGTGTGGTTTGTTATCACTCAGGGATACTTGATTACAAGATTCATTGCCTTCTGGTATTCAGCTTTTAAAAATATTATTAGGAATATGGTAGGCTTTGTTGAGATACTGGAAAAAATTTAGAAAAGTCTCCCTATATAAATTGTATTTTCAAAACTGAAACTCTATAACAACTCCCCTCCCCCCTCAAAAAAAGGTGCTGAAAACCACATTTGGGAAGTAGCACAGACGTGAGAGCTAATCAGATATGAGGACCTAGCTTTATGACTTAACGCACTACCTCGGGAGAATTTTTTTGTTTCTTTAGGAAGCGTTATTACTTAACTTGGAAGGGAGGGAGGGAGAAAATGAATTAATTCACAATTACTGTGTACCAAATATACCAAGTAACCCTTACTCTCAATGAAGGATCAAGCAATTAATGATTGTGTTTCCAAGAGTCTCCAAAGAATTTCACTCCTATGCTCTGTGAGAGTCTGAAATCCGTAATTAGAGTTTAACTCCCTGATTTAAACAGAATTTGCAGCTGGACACCTACACATCAGACCCATCTTCGTTTGTTTCTTTTTACTGGGTTTTGTTTTGTTTTGTGGCCTACACAAAATTGATATGTGTGTGTGTTTAAAAATTACCAAATCAAAAAACCAGGTGAGTTCACATAAAAATCTGGCTTCCAGTCTTCTCTTTCTCTGTCAGCAGCTCTACAATTAAAGCAAGTACTCATTTAAGAAATCGAGCTGCCATACAAGAGAGTATTCCCTCTACTTAAGCTCTCCACATCTACCCCACCAAGTTCTTTAGTGTTAGCCCAGACTCGGGGGTTCTCAGCCCTCAGGGTGAGGAGATGTTGGCACCCAGGTTGTACCCCGAAAATTAAGTCCAGACCACAGAGGGTGGAGCTAGGGCTTCAAAATTTTTAAAAAGCTCTTCAAATGACTCATAAGTGTAGTTGGGGTTTAGAACCACTGCTCCGAAATCTTCATTCGTCTCTGTGTCAATTGTCACCCCCCAGTACGAGTGACATCCATCAATTCCTTGTCTCACCAGTGTTCAGCAATAGTCCTGAAATCACCTTCTCGCTTCTATTCTGGTCCCCATTCAATCCACTCTCAGCCCAACAGCCAGAGGGATTGTTTATAAATAGGAAAATGTCTGGTCAATTCCTGCTTACACCTCTTCAGTACTAATAGCAGTAATGAAGATAACAGCTAGTGATCCTTCAGGCTTTGGTGGGATGAAGATTGAGTTCAGGCTTTGTTGAAAGACCGAGTTACTGAGGCAGTGAATTTCAGGAGCAAATGGGACAAAGGGCATGGAAGCTGTAGCTGAAAATACCAAGGCGGTTGTATTCCATCCACATATCAGGGCTCTGGCCTGATCTTCTGCTTGCCTGTCCCTCCAGGCAGTGACTCAGATGCCACAAGTGTTACTGACGTCTCCCACAAATGGCCACCCAACCCATTCTCACGTCATTATCAGGAGCAAAGAGATTTTGTAATTTGTCCGTGACACTATTATAAGATTAATTTTTTTGACACAGCCTCCAAAGTTTATTAAATGTCACTCCTTCATAGTTGCATGATTCACCCAGCAAAACACGATGATACTGGTACATTTTTAGACAGAATAACAGAATTAGGGGCATGTATTTGTTGGGTGATGGTTACAGCTAGGATCTTTTATTCTGCAGCTCAGCTGTATAAGCCTTTCTTTCCACCAATAAATAATGTAAATCCAATATTTATCTGAGCTGTCGTGGAGACATTTTTGCTCATGGTGACTGTCTAGTGACTTAATAGACCACTGTTTCAGCCACCGAAATCTTTCCTTTAGACTGTAACCACCCATAACTATAGATGTTGTGCTTCCCATTGGAAGGGAAGAAGATAAGGTGTCCTCAAAATGGTTTCATCAAAAAGGACACCCTCTGAAGGATAGCGATGCTATTTTAATCAGAATTTTTAAAGAAACCAATAAATGTAAGCTGCTTTTCTGCTGAGTGGAAACTTGGATCCGTGTCAACACCCCTTGGACACCGCATAATCAACTTTTATCTCATGCTGTCTTCCACATAGAACCTTGAGCCTGTCACCATTTACATTATTAAAAAGTTCAAGGAGCTGCATGCATTAAGAACGTAACAAAAATGTGCACTTGACGTTCAGGTAATGGAGACCAGTGGGGAGGTTATCAGTGCAGCTACCTGGGTGTTGAATTAATGCCTGTGGCACAGCTACCTTCTTTACCTCAAATTATTTTCGTCAATGAAGCTAAAGTGTGTTTGGGGACCTAATTTACCCAAATAATATGCCTGCGCAGTTCATTTCAGAAAACAGTTGATATTTCAGGCTTTCTCCTAAAGGCTAATTTTGGGGGGGAAAGGAGAACAAAATGCACAGAGAGAGACACAAACACACAGACACTGAGTATCCTCGGAGACCCAGGACAGGACAGCGCTTAGTAATGAGATGCTCATGCATTTCCTTTTGGGCTCAAGGTGGGTTGGTCTCGTGTAGAATTTTCTGTGGTGAGTGGAGCTTTAATAAGGCCAACAGATTCTTTTCATGCTGTTTTAAGAATATCTTTGAAACGATTCAGGCAGTGACGCCCCTTATGTTTTAGGGTTTTACATTAGTACAGGCAAAGCTTTTCAAATAATATAAAGCCATTTTTTTCCTGAATTCCTTATATCCCCTAGTCTCTGGGTTCTGGACAGAGGAAGATTAAAATCTCTATAAAATCTACCATATTGCCACCACATGAAACAGCTATTGAGAGAGAAATTAATAGTGTCTGAAATGAACCTTGGGTTAAGCATACTTCACTTTGCATTTTCTATGACTTTTTTCATTTGTCATGATGTCTCTTTAATCAAAGAGGTTCTCTAAAACTGACATACGGTTGGTCCAGATTAACTTTAAAAATTGAATATAAAACATAAATATATCCTATGTTTGTTATAGATCAGACACACTATGGATGCTTGATAACACTGAGTTCATCATGAATACTTGTCTTATTTTACGTTAATGCATCAAACGGCTCCAAAAATCCACGTTTGTCACAGATATTTACTAATGCATCGGACTTTTTCTTATGTCTGTCATTCCCCCAGCACCTCGTGCTGACTCTTGAGAGTGAATATTTTGAAACAAAACATATAGTCTTCCAATATCCTCCATGTTTGGACTCCACATTAGACGTTAGTAAATATTTGTGGAGTTTATGGAATGAGTAATTCCAATGCATTTTACTTTCAGACACAAGCAGATGAAATACCCAAGCTAGGAAGTGACTTGGCCAGTGAACTACACACATGAAATAACGAGCAATGAAAACGGTAATTCATCAGATCAGAGACTGTATCTGATGTGCTCTGCCGAAGCAGAGAGATGGACATCATTTTTAAAGGATTTGGACAAAGTCAAAGGGCCAAGAAAGCTCATATTTTGGTTAGCAGATCATCCTGACGTTATTAAGGCCATGGCTGTTCACTTCCTTCTTCTTCACCAATATTTTCATCTGTAATTTTTCCCCCTGCCATGTTGAGGAGTTTTCTAGTCTAAAAATGCCTAACAGAGGTGCCTTATCTTTCAAAACTTTGCTACAGTCATGTGGACAACCATGAAAAGGTTTACTACAGAATGGCTATAAATACTAGTCTGGTAAAGAAAGACATGCTCTAGTGAACAATTTGAGTAGATTCTGATGCATCCAAGTAGATGGTCCAAATGGATACAATGTCTTCACAACACTAGAAGCCCTTGATACATGAAGTGATTATTCTCAGTAGCTGTGAAACTTCACTTTGAAACTAGATTGCATTCGTTGTATCACACAGTGCCTGGGAATTAAATAATTTCATATATTTAGAGTTCCTAAATCATATTCCCATATCGTTGAGACTTTAAAACAAACCATTTTGCTTCATCAGAATCCTAATAATATGATTGATGATAACTTTGATTACAAGTATTTTGAAATCAAGAACTTCCATATTTAACTTGGTCTTGCCAATGCTCAAACATATTTTTCTTTACATTATTAATTTTCTAAACCATTTTCTTCTACTATTCACTTGTTTTTATATATCTATCTGTACTATGCTGTTTTTACCAAAAAAAGAAAAAAGAAAAAGATTTAAGTGTGTTAGCACAAGAATAAAATAAATTACAAACAAAATGGAAAAATTAGGGCAAGAACAATATATAAATAAAGGCAGAGAACCAAGAGAGACATAAATATCAGTCACAAGAGGCAAACCCAAGGGACCAGCAGTTGCTACTGTTGAACCTTAGGCTTGACTCTGAGTTTCCTGGCAGCTAAAGCAATATTTAGTCAGGCAATTTTGTTATCTGGGGAAAAAAAAAAGATTCTCATGAAAAGCAAGTACTGCCTAACATTAACATACGTATTCTGTAGAAAGAGAAATTACACACCGATGGGAGTAGAATGTTTCTGCTACTGTGGGACCATTGAACTTGGATGGAAGCATCACAGTAATAGGAACGAGATACACTGTCCTGAACCACGGGTATGAATCTTCAGCATCTGTTTATATTTGAAGTCATGTTTCAGCTAATGGTTGAAAGAAGTCCATTGAAGTCAGGATTTTGTATGTTGAATTCCATTGGCCTCAGTGGTCTCAGAGGTCTTGATTTTGTCTTCTGTTCTCTACCACTGTCAGCATTAAATTTTTTTTTAAGATTTTATTTTTAAGTAACCTCTACACTCGTGTGGGGCTCCAACCCAGAACCCCGAGATCAAGAGCCCCACGCTCCGCTGACAAAACCAGCCAGGCGCCCCTGTCGGCATTAAATTTCAAATGATGTTTTATGGAATCGAGTTGAAGCTATGGTTTCAACATTGCTGTCTAGGTTCTCACAAAAGTGGAGATACTTTTATTGTTTCAAATTCTTCAGTTTATTTCATTTGGCATAAAATCCTGTGCTTGCATAACACGGTTTTTATTATATTGGCTACTGCCGGATATACATATTTTTAATTTTGTTACTCTTTAAGCTTTTGAAAAAAGAAAAAAAACGAACGGGTATTTATTTATTTATTTATTTATTTATTTATTTATTTATTTTGAGTAGGCTAATTCGACAAAGACTAGTAAACTGCTACTTATTTTACCAGACAACACCTTCTTATATTAATGGCACAAACTTTATGGCATTGCCTTGTTCTTGAAATCCACCCCTTTTAAAAGCTTCTATCAAATCTATTGCAGTTGCAATATGAAAATTCTTGTGATCAATTCTCATAGGCGCACGGTACACATTTGATCATTTTATTTTTTTAAGACTTTATTTATTATTTGGGAGAGAGTGAGAGAGAGCACAAGAGTTGGGTGAGGGGCACAGGGAGAAGCAGACTCGGGAGCCCAACGCAGGACTCTATCCCAGAACTCTGGGATCATGACCTGAGCTGAAGGCAGACGCTTCACCAACTGAGCTACCCAGGCACCCCCGATCATTTTAGAAAGAAAAAAAATGGGGCGCCTTGGTGGCTCATTCAGTTAAGCATCCCACTTCTGATTTTGGCTCAGGTCCTGATCTCAGGGTCCTGGGATCCAACTCCGTGTTGAGCTGTGCACTCAGCATGGAGTCTGCTCGAGATTCTCTCTCCCTCTCCCTCTGCTCCCCACTCCACCCCACCCCCTGGCTGCATGCTCTCTCTCTCTTTCTAAAATAATAAATCTGTAAAAAAGAAGAAAGGAAAAAAAGGAAATCACATATTTTGCAGGAAATATTATGTATAAGATAAAGAGACTTAGGAATCCCTATGCCTGAATTCTGGCCTTAAAGATTGACAAGACTATTTCCAATATGGAAAAACCAATGGAAATAAATCCATAAAAAAGAATGAATCATCAGTAAAACACCCCTCTTCCATGTTGATGCATAACTTATTTCCAAATGCTGCATTATAGCCTACGCAATGTAGTAAAGCATCAGGGCAAGTAGTACCAAGTAATGAGCGGCCAAAATCTCACATTTATATTCTTCTTCCACTAGTTATCTATGACTTTAAGCATATTCTTTTTTTTCTAACAGCCTTTTTTTTTTTTTCACTTTGAGCATATTTTTAACTTCGGGTTGCAATATAGGTTCTTTCTATTTAGAATAAAAGATAAATTTGTCTCCAAGTTGTAAACAGAAGGTTAACATGCTGGTACTGAAAGGTGTCTTTCTGGGATGTTTTTTAAACTTATAAAGATCACTTTAAATTAAATTGATTATTTTAATGCAAAGCAGTTAACACTTGAATATCACCTTTAATCTGCTGGACTATTTCACGTTTACCAGGCACTGCTATGGTCCAGTCCCTGTGTAGGTTCCCTAATGCATATCATTACTTCGGATTATCTGATATCACCTTCAAAGCAGCCCTGTGTGATAGGTAATATCCTCACTTTACATGTAACTAAAAAAGGTGTATTAGAGTAAAACTATGTCACAAGTAATTCCCATCTACTTAGTAAGAAGGATAACCCATGATAACCAGAACTCTTGCTTTCTTGGTGCAAAACCCTGTCCTGGATATCAGTGCTTCTCAATAAGGGTGATTTTGCCCCCTTTGGGACATTGGGCAATTTCTGGAGCCATATTTGTTTGTCACAACCGAGGGGAAGCATTCCTGGCATCTGGTGGGCTGAGGCCAGCAATGATGCAAACTTCCCACAATGCACAGGATGCCCCTGTCACCCAGCAAGGAATTATCCAGAAGAAAACGTCCATAGTGCCAAGGTGGAGAAACTCTCCTCTAATAAAGGGACTTGTGGTGCGTACTGAGCAATTAGGGAAAGGATACAGATGTACCTAAGAAAGGAAAGTGTGCAGGGAGTGTGACTCTTGACAGGGACCCCGGGGAGAGGGAGTCTGGAGGCTGAGAAGCAGCGTCAGGGAGAGGAAGGCTTTGCTGATGGAGCCTAGAGACCCGTGTGGAAACCTGTATGAAAGGAAGATTTTCTCCTTCCTTTTAAATACAGGACATGCTGTCTGCCCTCAAGAAGGGCACACCTTTCTGGCGGAAACACACTCTGAGGTAGTCCATCTCCATTTCAGGCTCAACTCTTTTTTTTTCCTGAAGATTTTTTATTTACTTATTTTTGAGAGAGAGAGAGAGAGCGCGCTCAAGCGAGTGCATACAAGCTGGGGGAGGGGCCAAGAGAGAAGCAGACTCCCGCCAAGCAGGGAGCCCGATCTGGGACTCGATCCCAGGACCCTAAGATCATGACCTGAACCGAAGGCAGATACTTCACCAACTGAGCCACCCAGGTGCCCTCAGCTTCTAATTTGAGTTGAAATCAGTTTCCTAAAACAGGCTGTTCCCCTTTTGATTCATCCTTTTGGACACAGCCTCCTTGTGTTCCAACCTCACCTAGCATTTCACTGGACTTTTTTGTTCTTTACTCTCTGCCTACCCCTTTTTCTGATGCCACGGCTTGGAAGCTCAAAGAAATGCCCTGACCCACTATATGTTCGGGGGCTCTGTCTTACTCCACATCTGCATTTCAGTTGTACCACTCATGGAACCCCAGCCTGGAGCTGGATGGCTCGACAACCGGAGAAAAGACACTTCACTTCTCTGACCTTTGATCTCTTTATCTCTAAAAATGAAAATAGTAGTATGTTCCTCCTGGGATTGCAGTGAGGAATAAAAGAGTATCTACTACAAGCAAGTTCTTCTAAATATTCTATGAGCTCCTCACTTGTCATTTCATTGGCTTTCTCAAAAAAAAAAGTGTGTGGGGGGGGAGTTGTAACCAGTAGTCCTCTGTATTCCGTATGCTCACCCTAGCGGTACAGACAAAAGCAATAACAAAGCCTTCTGCTTTGCTTCCCCCATAGTCTGGGTCTTGCTAGCTCGCTCTTCGCCTTGTGTTCTGTCTTTGACTTACCCCTCCCCCATTGTCCTGCATGTCTGCATCGCTGCAACTGAATGACTCTAATGTCCTTTCCAATAATTTCCTCCATTATCTGTCTGCCACCAGTTTTACCTCACTCCAGTCCTTCCTCAGCACTGATCCCAGAATAATCTATATGCTTTTAAATGGACTGCATAATGTTACTCTTCTACCTTAAAAACTGTGGACTCCAAGGTGCCTCTAAGCACCTGTCCTACAAACTCACCCTGAAATGGCAGAGTTTTTATGCAAGCTTCCTTCCATCAATCCTACATAAGTTCCTCTACTCTGGTGTCTTACTATTTCCTGGGGATTATCCAGCCACTGTGCTTGCACATGCCGTTCATTCTGCCTGCAGTACGCTGACCTCCCTTTCCCACCACATACACATTCCTCTCAAGACCCGGATTAAATCTCCCTTGTTCATTGATGCCTTTCCACATGTCTTGTTCATCTCCCCTAGGCAAAGTAAGGTTCACCTGCTCGTTCCCCAGAACCCTTCCTTCATAGTGACCCAGCACTGACCACCCCACATTGTAGCTTATTGATATCCTCGATCATTCCCCTTCAGACTGTGTCTTCCTTGACGACACACCTATCCTAGTCATCACAGTGTTCCTCGTGGCAGTACAAAGTGGCCACTTCTAGATGCTTTATTGTTGAATAAATGCGAAGTGATCCCTGAATCCCTCTTGGTTTATCATTCCCTTGCAGCTAGGGAAATGATTCAGTACATCAATTTGCCCAACATTTGGGAGCATCCAAAAAGATTAGCAGCGAGTTTCATTAACTTGAGCTTTTACCCTCCACCATTTTTTCAGTTGGGAAGAAGTTCAGATCGAAAAAAAATGTAGTGTACCTAGCTCCTAAGACATTAACACATTTTATAAGATGTAGTGTCATTCAGTTTCTTCACAATTTTTAACATGAGTATTTAGTGCTCACTTTGGCGGCTCGTATACTAACATAAGCAGTTGGGAAAAATTTAAGATATTAGAATGGTCTCAAGAAAAAAAGCCATCACTTGTGGTCAGATGTCATCCATTCATTCAGTAGATTTGTGTTGATTGTCTAATATGTGCCAGATTACCTGCAACATCATTATTTTATTTATGCTAAATTTTAATAATCATAGTAATATTTTTTGAAAATTAATGAGATGTAAAATGTGTCCTCTAATGCCCCCAAATAATTAATTGACTCACTTATGCTTAGAAAGTATTTACAAGTTTTATATTTGACCTAGGACTTTAAATTTATTTGTTAATAAACTCCTTCTAAGGGAAGATGATGTTACCTGTGTACAGTGGTCCTGGGATCAGAGATGATTCGTCGCTGTGCTTTATGAGCAGGAATATTCCAGGGCAACATCACATAGTATTGTTATGACGTGGTCTTCCTGAGTAAATTAGTTCATACTGATACTTAGATATGCTTTTAAGAAATCAGTTCACTACATAGTTAAAGCCATTCCTTTTACATTTCATTGAACAAATTTAACAAGTTTGTGATCTTCTTGTCACAAAATCAGAAAAAAACCTACCTTTACTAAAAGAAATATGACATATTTTAACCAAGTACACCCAAGAAGTATATGCATTTGACTATATAAGTATGTTCTTATCACCATCAAATACCACTGTGATGGATGCATCCTGCCGGACTGAATGTTTTACAGTGATGTATGAGACTCTGCTCTTGAGGTAGTTGCCAGTCTCGGGGAAAAAAAATTGGGGAGTTTTGAGACTTTCTTTTACTATTCAATATATCAGAGTTTTTCATCAATTTATGTGCAGAAGGAGCTAATATAAATATGTTAGTGTATAACTAATAATGTATATAATTAATGTATTATATATTATATATTTCAATAAAATATAAAATATAAATTAAAATAATATAAAAAATATAAAAATATAAATATATTCATATAACTTTATAAATTATATAATTCATAAAATTTATGAATATAGAAATATATGTTTATATGTAATTTGATATATAAATTTTTATATTTATAAAGTTTATATAATATATATAAATTATATGTATTATATTTGTATTATATATAATACAAATAAAGGTATAGGTATAATGCATATATATATATATGTGTATTTCCCAGTAACTTAGAAACATTGTCATGGTTTTTTCCCCCAAAATATTTTACCATACCGGTTTTCAACAGAGATTTAATGACTATTTTTTAACTGTATTCAAACTGCATTATCAATACAAAATTTAATGTTGTATATGCTCTGTATTTTAATGCTAAGATTATTCAAGTCCACTAAGTGGATATTTGTATTTGTACATTTTTATTGGTACATGTGCCCATCTTCGTTTAAAACTAAAGATATTGCATGTTGATGTATCTGTGATTTAAAAAAAAGTACTTCCATAGTAAGTAAGTAAGTAGCATAATGTGGTTGGTGGTTTTGGGCATAAGCTTTGCACCCAGCAGCTCTGGGCCAATGGAGTCTCCTTGTTTTCTGGCTTATCTTAGCCTCTGCTTTCCCATTCTGCCTAGGAGGGTAATCAGGCCCACTTTACAGACAGACTGTTGAAAAGATTCTGCGGGATGAGGTGTATAAAGGGCTTTCTCCATGCCTGTGCAGGTTAGAGTTCAGAGAATGGTGATTTTAATTTAGACCTCACAAAGGCCTTTAGGAGTTCAACTTGAGGGGCTCCTGGGTGGCTCAGTCAGTTAAGCATCTGCTTTCGGCTCCTGTCCTGATCTCAGGGTCCTGGGATAGAGACCTGTGTTGAGCAGGGAGCCTGCTTCTCCCTCTGCCCCACCCCCGGCTCATTCTCTCCCCCTCCCTCCCTCCCTCTCTCTCTCTCAATTAAGTAAATAAAATCTTTTTTAAAATTAAAAAAATACATATTTCAATTTTATGTCAAAGGGAGGGATAGAGAAGGAAAAGCCATGTCTGAAGCAATTGGGAAGTATTTGACTCCAGGTCACGCAGCCTTGGAGTGCCAGAATGAGGGCTTCCCTCAAGCCCACACCCACACAGACTCCAGCCCTGAGCTCCTGGTGAGCCTGAGGGATCTATCTTTGCATTGTCAACGCTCTGAAACACAGTAAGCACTCCAGAAACATTGGGTATTAATGCATGTAAAGAAAAATTTGACAATTCAGAGATCGTAAGCATTCTTGTAGGGAATTAAAGTCGGGGATGAGCACAGTAAGAGACTTCGAGACACACTCGTAGAGCAGAAAGTACTCTTTTTGCTGAAGGTGTGTTGCTCTCACATCCCAAGGGCAAGAATCCTGTCTTAATTGATGTAAGAGAGTGCCTGGTATAGACCCTCAATATATATTTAATAACTGAATGAGCAAATGGATGAACTTGAATAACTAGAATTAAGTGTTAATAAAAACATTTTCAAGTTTTAAGAAATTATTATTGTTATTATTATTATTATTATTATTTTGCACTAAAATTTCGGAAAGAACATATGCCTTTGGGTAGGTTTTTTCACCTTAGGTCTCATCGTGTTCTTCTTTTCTATATTCAGTCTAAAATTCTTCCCTTCCTTTTTTTCTTTTCCTTTTCTTGCTTATAAACAACTGGACTTTGTCCTCTCAATATTTTAAAAATATTTATCTTTTTCTTAACACTCTAATTGAAATAATAAGACTGTTGCTGTGTACTAAATGAATAGAAAGTCAAAGCATCGGGGCGCCTTCGGCTCAGGGCATGATCCCGGCGTTGTGGGATCGAGCCCCACATCAGGCTCCTCCGCTATGAGCCTGCTTCTTCCTCTCCCACTCTCCCTGCTTGTGTTCCCTCTCTCGCTGGCTGTCTCTATCTCTGTCAAATAAATAAATAAAATCTTTAAAAAAAAAAAGAAAGTCAAAGCATCGCTGTTTATATGTAATGTGTAACTCAAATTCAGGGACAAAGTGTTGATAGTGGTACTTTTGAGGGATCTGTATTCTTTTAAATCATCTTAGGATAGTTTAAGCTTGAACTGCAGCTTTATTTATTTTCTTGTCTTGCTTATTGAAATATATATCACTTTGATCCCAGTATTATGATAAATTCACCATAGAACATCACAATTCAAGATTTAAATAAAAAACCATGGGAACCCCTGGATGACTCAGTTGGAGGGCCATGCAAATCTTGATCTTGGGGTTGTAAGTTCGAGTGCCACAGTGGGTATAAAGATTACTTAAAAAATAAAATCTTAAAAAAATAAGGATTTAACTCAAAAACCAAAGATTGAAGATAGTAATTAAAAGATATTCTGGAAGATATATTTATATTATAAAGAGAAAAGATAGATGATAGATAGATAGATAATAGATAGATAGATATTACTCCTGGTTTGTTTTAAAATGACGTAAACCTCTTTAATTCTCTCCACGAGAATTTTTAATAACAGTTTCATGAAAATGTGATCTGCTTGAATGTTACTAATTTGTTTTGGCACAGAATGAGATTTTTCTCAGTTAATTTTTTTTCAGGTGAGGATCTAATTGAAGTTTCACAAATTTAAGATGCAGGAGGAATGACGAGTAATAAAATATTAATGGAACCAATCGTTGCCTTAGTTTCCAGCACTTGCTTTGTGCACAGAAAGATTTACATTCAGACATAGGCTAAGTAAACATTTGCATAAAAGGGTGATAAGAACATGAATAAAAATGTAAATTTCTCTGATTAGAATTTTTTTTAAATGAGAGTGGAAAGAATTGTAAAATAGCAGGGCTTATAAATTAGATTTTTGATAATGCTGCGTGTTACAAAGCATAAAATCGGTCCCCAACTGTAAAATTAGTTTGTATTTGGAATGCCCTGTACTTCATCAGCCTTGCACTATGTCTTCTGTTTCCTCTTTCTGAGAGATCTTAAAACTGAGATATTTACTGACTACATACTTTGTGTAAGACATCCTTAGGTACTAAGGCTGTGACGGCGAATAAGAAAAAAGTGGTCCCTTTTTGGAGGTCATGTTACAGCAGCAGCAGATAGAAAGTACAGAGATACACATGCAAATGTTGAGTGTCCAGGGAGACCAGGCTTAATAAGCATGTTAGGACAACAGAGAATCTTGATGGGAAAGAGGTGTGGTGCAGAGTTCTTTTAAAGAGAGTGTTCAAGAACTCCTTTTTAGTAAGATCATATTGGAAGAGAGACCAGAAGAAGGCAGGGCAAGGGACCAGCATCAGCAAAGGTCTTGAGGTAAGAGCATGTTGGAGGTGTTGAGGAGAGACAGGGAGGAGCCAGGAGCCTGGGATAGAGAGTAGGAAAACCGTGAGAAAATGGAATCAAATCAGAAAGTGGTGGATGAGGAGCAGATCATGCAAGTCCAAGTAGACTACTGTAGGACCTTGAATGCTAGATGAGGTGACCTGCGCAGCCTTTGGAAGATTTTGAGCAAAGGAGTTACATAATCTAAGGATTTTATAGAAGGATCATTCTGGCTTTTCCGTGAAGAATTGATGGGGGAAGAGGTGCAATCCATCGATAATTTACAGGGGAGGAGTAGACATGAACATTTCTCTTTCTTGCACAGCCAGGCCCAGCTATAAAGAAGGTCTCCTTGTAACCAGCTGAGAGTCTAAGGGGCTTATTCTTACAAAAGCAGGGAGAATGGATACAGGTGTGCAAAGAGCAGTTTCAGTGTCATTCACAGAGGTAAGATATGGAGTAGGAGGCCAATTTTGTGGAGGGGAGGTCATGAGTTAGGGTTTGAACATGAAAAATAGGAGGTGCCTAGATGAACTCCTAGTGGAATATTTGGGAGGGACATGAGGGAGTTGTCTAGTTGGAGAAGATTTGGGGTTCTTTCATATTGCTATATGTCAGTTCAATACCTGGAAACAAGAGTATCTAAAGTGAAAGAGAGAAGAATCCCAGGGATGTTGATGTTTCTAAGCACGGTTCTAGAACATATTCAAAGGGTCACCTCACCCTCAGAGGGAGACAAGGTGCTGGTGGGCAGAGTTCTCTTTTTCTTCAGTTCTCTTTTCCTTTTTGCCCTAACATCCGGAATGCCATGGATTTGTAACCCAATTTGTCTCTCCAACTTAATGTGAGAGCAAGTTTTTGGACATGTAATACTTGAAATTCCTACGTTGATCCCAGCAAGGCACCAAAAGAAGGGGCTGTATTAACATAAATTGAGCATATTTCATGCAAAAGTACTTTCTCATCTTAAGAAAAAAAATGACTTAAAAATAGGACTGTTTTTCTCAAAAAATTACCCCTTATATGGAAATTCACAGTAGATTATTTTGTCTGCTTTGGGAAAGGATCATTATTTAAGAGTTGCATATGATTATTTGTGTTAGTATTCCTAAAAATTCATAATGTTTGTATGACATGTAGTGGCTGGTAGTTTTTAAATATATGTTTATCTCTAGTTCATCTGCTTGTAACAAAATACCTAAGCACACACATATATATAGTTATATTCCTACATTTATATATATAGGGTATTTATTTATATATATATTACTATATATTACTATAATATATATTACTCTCTATATATTATATGTATTATATATATTACTCTCTCTTTATATTACTATTTATATATATATATATTACTACATAAAATACTATAGTTATTTATATATGTTACTATGTTATATATATAGTAATTTTATATATATATAAATAGTAATATAGTAATTTTATGTATAGTATTTTAGATATAGTAATCTAAGAGAAAGGAATCCAGAGAGTTGATGACAAGCTATGAAGTATCCAAAGTTGAATTAATTACATTGTTTGGACACCAGCTAAGAGTAGCAGAAAGCAGAAACCTTTGGTTACAGAATGGTCTCTAGATGAGACCAAAAGATCTAAAGGAAAATTTGCCAGGCTAGGATGGGAGTTGTTAAGGATGAGCCCTTGCTGCTCAACTGGAGGAAACCACTCAGGGGTTGGAGAAGCCCTGAGATCGTCCTGATCGGGTAGCAGATCAGGAGTTGGGCAGTGAGGGGCTTGAAGGGCTGACTCAAGATCGTCAGGAAGCAGTTGGATTTCATTTTAAACTTGTAGGAAGAGCTCATCAGACTTGTAAAGAGAAGCATTAGTAAATGTGATTAAGAACTTTCAAAGACTAATTTTTCTTAAATGCGGTGGATATGCCTTGTGTTTGCTCAAAGAATTTTACCTTCCTTAACATGTTTTTAGAAAATTTTCCCAACTCTGACCAAAAAAAAGGAAAAGAAAAGAAAATATTTTAAAGGTCAGAGGCTTCAAGCTTTTCATCATTTAGCCAAGACACATAGATAATATAGTCCATGTATTCGGTTTAATTTAAATAAAATGTCAGCTTGCAGGAGTAACTACTAAGCAATTATCTGAAGATAGATTAGAGTGACATTAATTCCTGTCCCTCATGTCCACTTGGGGATCTCATCATACAGTAATTCATCCATTTTAAGTTTTAAAATATTGTTCCTAGGGAGAAGATAGTCAATCATGATTTTAAGTGAACTCTAAATGTTTTATGTTGCATTCGCCTTTTCTGTTCAGTCACGCTGACGTCTCCTAATTTGGGTGTGCGTAGGACCAGTGCATTGAATGGTTCTCTCCATATTCTGTTGTGAAATAGAATGTCCACTTTTAGATTCAGGGTTTACAGCTCCCCAAGGCACATCATTTGGGGATTTCCCCCCAAGACCGAGTGTCTAGAAAGATCAGTTGTGAAATAATAAAATCAAAGGGTACCTATTTCAGTGTTTTGACAAGGATCCTGAGGCAAGAGACCTTAGGGGACAAAAGTATCTCCAAATGAATTAGCAAATTCAGATGTCACCAGGATCTTATGTCCATTCCCCCTGGGCTAGTTTCCTGGAATCTGTTCCAGGCTTTTTTCTCTTGAGTCTGAAAGGTGGTCTCTCTCTTAGGCATCTTGAGCAAAACAAGTACATCTTCCAGATAAACGTTCAGAGACTGGAATTAGTCACGCAAGGAAAAAAAAACAATGGGGCGTCTGTCTTTTGAAGAAACCCGCCTTGTTGATGTTGCCCTTTGTCTTCCAGAGCGTTTTGTATGTGCTGATTCCAAGTGATTCTACAGGGGGCAGCATGTCTATGGAGTTCCAGAATCAGCGTTCTGGAATTTAAACTCTAGTTAGAGGTAATTTTCAAAATAACCCAAAATAATTAATAATAATTCAAAATAATTGAAGGCCTGGGGTTAGTTAAAATTTTGAAAGACAAAATAAGACAAAAAGAGACAAAATAAGAAATAGCAGTTGAGGTGAGCTAAGAACTGTCGTGCCTCTCTGTTTGGCAATGCTGCCAGCTATTTTCAAAAATAGCGAGCTAATCCCGCTGTTATGCTCAATACTGATGAGACCCTAATGAGTACATTGGTTCCATAACTCAAGAGGAGCATGGAGAATTTGAAAAGGATTTAAAGGATAATCACGAAGATGAGTAACGGAACAAAAATCAGGAACAGTTAAAAAAACCAAATAGCTTCTCAAGAAGGACTTCAACGATCTTTAAACTCGCCAACAGCTCCTTAAGAGGAGATAGTGGTCTTGCCTGCGTTCTTTCTGCAGGACCAAACCGACAGCCACGAGGCACAAAGGCTTTCACACTTCAGGAAGAAAATGATTGCTTGACAGTGAAACTTGGAAATAGCAGGCGTGGGAGCCAGAAGATTGTGAAGTCTAATTGTTCAAGGAATTGGAGTGTAGAGAAGATGTGTTTTCGTCTATCTGGATTTCAGTCAGTTCTGTCCTCAGATTGACTCCTTAGTCTTTTCTAACCACTTCTGTGAATTCCTTCAGCACTCCAGAGAAAGTCTTCAGTGCATTCAGGAGTAGAAACCAGTCATCAGAGGGTGTGCAGCATGCATATTGTTGCTCTGTGTTCATGCACACCTCTGTTTGCCCCATGTTTTCTTCACACAGATTTGTAAGGAAAGCATTGTGATTGCTACCCTTAGCTGTCTACAGCACCATGGCCCGATAGTTCAAAACAGAGACCACTTCCTTTTTGGTCACAAGGGTACAATAGCTTTTGAGAGCACTGTGGATTACATTGTGTGCCCCCAAATTCATGTGTTGAAGCCTTAACCCCCCATGTGATTTTATTTTGAGATAGGGCTTTTAGAAGATAATTAAGGTTACATGAGATCATAAGGATCCCATAGGATTGGTGACCTTATAAAAACAAAACAAAGCATATCTCTCCCCTCCTGATCCCCCCACCAAGAATCAAATCTTCCAGAACCTTCATCTTGGACTTCCCTAGCCTCCAGAACTGTGAGCTGTCTGTATTTCTGAGCCACCTGGTCAATAGCATTTGGTTATGGTAACCTGAGTAGACACATACGAAGAAAGTTTGCTGCTTGACTCTCATAATCTCATTTGTCTCCAGCTGGCTTTAATTAGAGAAACCTAAGAAAATTAGAGAAGACTTTTCTGATGAGTATCTCTGGAGAGGTGAAGGGCTGGGGGAGTCATGGATAGTGGGAGCAAGAGGAGGACGGTAAGATAAAGCTCAGGGCATGTCCACCTTCGACCATTTCTCATTAGAGCGAAAACAGGCTTGGGTTATGCCATTTGTGGGAAGCATCAGAACACCCTTTAAATCAGACCTGTTTAACATTTTAGTGAACAGATCAGGAGATAAACTTACAGGGTTTCCTTTGATTTCATACATAGTGGGGATTATTTTTCCAATATTAATAAAAGATGGGCTAGCCTCTGGCCAATCCATAAATGACAGTAAGCCATGTTACAGAATGATGATTTTCAGCTCCTTTTCACATAGCAATAATTTATATATTAGATACTGTGTATTAAGATGCTGTGAGTTTTACACTATTTGTATGGTAAACAAGTTTCAGGTCTTTAGGTATCTATGAAGTTTAAGGGAATTAAGAACAAAACTCAAAATATAACGAGACAAGAATTACATATCAAAAGCAATGACGACTGAGGTTGTAGTTGAAGACTTTGATCTGATGCCTACCCCCAGTACAGTAGGAATTCAACCAAGAAAGGTGTCATTGCGAATAACAAGAAGAAGAAAACTCAAAGATATGGAACTTAGGCATGTTTTTTCTAGGACATCACCACTATTTAAAACGTTTTGTTCTTACGTTTATATATTCGTACAGATGACAGCAGTTGCTCAGTAAATATCTTGCATGACGGAGGGAATGCTCAGAATAAAAGACTGCTGTGAGAGAGAGATATTAATCTAAGAGCTGACTCACAGATTTGCTATAGAAGCTTGGAATTAAATGTCTTAATGATCCTCACTGGATTCAATATGACTTGGAAAATTTAGAGAATCATCAGGTGTAGAATACACCGAGCCATAGGGACTTCTGCGGATTTTCCAATTATTAAATTCTCTCTTCCTCATATTGCTCTTCTTTGAGGTGGGTGTTGTGATCAGCGCTCCCATTTTGCAAAGGGTAGTTAAGGCTAAAAATACTGTTGTTTGCATGAGTTTCATGGTAGGAGCTGAACCTCAGCTGTCTGGGCCCATCGTACTTCTAGACTCTACTTCCTCTCAGCAGTTCCGGTCTGCAGACACTCCGTACTGCCTCACTTATGAGCTTCTCTACCTCTCAGATTTGTTTTAATCATAAAGAATTAGATCAATATGGAACCAACAACTTACGGTTGCAATGAAGATAACATTATCTTAAGATGTGAAGTCACATCATGCATGCAAGATCTGCTTCATTTTCCACCGGAGCGGGCACATGGGAGCACCCCTAGGTCAGGAAACGAGGCACAAATCCCTTGTTACAGGTTATAGGAAGGGCGCTCAGCCAAATGGGGCATATTATTATTATTATTATTATGAATGGATGTTGTACTTTGTCAAATGCTATACACATTAAAAGAGAGAGAGAGGGGGCTCAAATAAAGAAAACCAGTCATGAAAGAGGAGAAATAACAACCAACCCCAGAAATAAAAAGGATTATAAGATATAATACAAAATATATAACCTCCCCAAACCAAGAACCCAAATCAGAAAGAAATAGAAAATTTGAATAGACTGAGTACCAGCAATGAAATTGAATCACTCATCAAAAAACTCCCAGCAAACAAAAGTTCAGGACCAGATGGCTTCACAGGTGAATTCTACCAAACATTTAAAGAAGAGTTAATACCTATTCTTCTCAAACTATTCTAAAAAATAGAAAAGGGAGGAAAACTTCTAAATTCGTTCTATGAGGCCAGCATTACCATGGTACTAAAACCAAAGACACTGCAAAAGAAGAGAACTGCAGGCCAATATCTCTGATGAACATAGGTGCAAAAAATCCTCAACAAAATATTAGCAAACCAAATCCAACAATACATTTAAAAAATCATTCACACGATCAAGTGGGATTTATTCCTCAGTTACAAGTCTGGTTTAGTATTTTCAAATCAACATGATTTGTCACATCAGCAAGAGAAAGGATAAAAAACCATGTGATCATCTCAATAGATGCAGAAAAAGCATTTGACAAAGTACAACATCCATTCATAATAATAATAATAATAATAATAATAATAATAATAAAAAACCTCAACAAAGTAGGTGTAGAGGGAATATACCTCAACATAATAAAGGCGATGTACGGAAAACCCACATCTAACATCATACTCAGTGCCGAAAAACCAAGAGCTTTTCCCCTAAGATCAAGACAAGGATGTCCACTCTTACCACTTTTATTCCACCTAGCACTGAAGTCTTAGCCATAGTAGTCAGACAACAAAAAGATTTAAAAGGTATCCAGACTGGTATGGAAGAAGTAAAACTTGCACTATTTGCAGATGTCATGATACTATATAGAGAAAATCCGAAAAACTCCATCAGAAAAACTACTAGAACTGATAAATGAATTAAGTAAGGTTGCAGGACATAAAATCAATGTACAGAAATCCATTGCATTTCTATACAATAATAATGAAGTAGCAAAAAGAGAAATTAAGAAATCAATCCCATTTAAAATTACACCAAAAATAATAAAATACCTAGGAATAAACTTAACCAAGGAGGTGAAACACCTGTCCTCTGAGAACAATAAAACACTGATGAAAGCAACTGAAGACAACGCAAACGGGAAGACATTCCCTGCTCATGGATTGGGAGAACCAGTATTGTCAAAATGTCCATACCAGCCAAAGCAATCTACAGATTCAATGCAATCTCTATCAAAATACCAGTAGCATTTCTCAAAGAACTAGAACAAATAATCCTAACATTTGTATGGAGCCACAAAAGACCCCAAATAGTCAAAGCAATCCTGAAAAAGAATAAAACTGGAAGTATCACAATCCCGGATTTCAAGACATACTACAAAGCTATAGTCATCAAAACAGTGTGGCACTGGCACAAAACTGGACACATAAATCAATGGAACAGACTAGAGAGCTCAGAAATAAACTCATTTTATGTGGTTAATTAATCTTCAATAAAGGAGGAAAGAATATACAAATGGGAAAAAAAAAAGTCTTGTCAACAAATGGTGCTGAGAAAACTGGATAAGCTACTTGCGAAAGAATGAAACTGAACCACTTTCTTACACCATACACAAAAATAAACTCAAAATGGATTAAGGACCTAAATGTGAGACCTAAAACTATAAAAATCCTAGAAGAGAGCACAGGGAATAATTTCTCTTGACATGGGCCATAACATCGTTTTTCTAGCTATGTCTCCTGAGGCAAGGGAACCAAAAGCAAAAATAAGCTGTTGGGACTACATCAAAATAAAAGGCTTCTGCACAGTGAAGGAAACCATCAACAAAAGTAAAAGACAACCTTCTGAATGGGAGAAGATATTTGCAAAAGATATACCTAACAAAGGGTTGGTATTTAATATAAGCAAAGAACTTATACAACTCAACACCTCCCCCCAAAACAATTTTATTTAAATTGGGCAGAACACATGAACAGCCATTTTTCCAAAGAAGGCATCCAAATGGCCAACACACACATGAAAAGGTGTTCAGCATTACTCATCATCAGGGAAATACGAATAAAACCACAGTGAGTTATCACCTCACACCTGTCAGAATGACAAAAATCAACAACACAAGGAACAACAAGTGTTGGCAAGGATGTGAACTTAAAGGAACCCTTGTGCACCATTGGTGGGAATGCAAACTGGTGCAGCCCCAGTGGGGAACAGTATGGAGGTTCCTCAAAATATTAAAAATAGAACTATTTTATGATCCAGTAATTGCACTACTAAGTATTTACCTTAAAGAAACAAAAACATTAATTCGAAAAGATATATGCACCCTTATATTTATTGCAGCATTATTTACTATAGCCAAATTATGAAAGCCGACCAAGTGTCCCATCAATAGATGAATGGATAAAGAAGAGGTGGTGTATATATACAATGGAATATTACCCATAAAAAAATGAAATCTTGCCATTTGCAATAACATGGATGGGTCTAGAGAGTATAATGCTAAGTGAAATAAGTGAATCAGAGAAAGACAAATATCTTATGATTTCATAGGTGGAATTTAAGAAACAAAAGAACAAAAATAAAAAGACAAATCAAAAAGAGACTCTTAATTATAAAGAACACACTGATCTTCACCAGAGGGGAGGAGAGTGGGGAGATGGGTGGAATAGGTGAAGGGGGTTGAGAGCACACTTATCATGATGCACTCAGTAATGTATAGAATTGTTGGATCAGTATGTTGTACACCTGAGACTAATATAACACTATGTATTAATTGTACTGGAATTTTTAAAACTGCAAGCTTTTGCATGTTGTCACTTATATTGTAAGTTGAAAGTCATTAAGAAAATAGATCACAGATGTTCTCTCCACCGAAATGATAGCTAATTCTGTATGGGGACAGAGGTGTCATTAACCTTAGTATGGTCATATTTCACAGTATATACATGTATCAACTTATTCATCTTTAAACAAGGGATTATGAAAACATTCCCCTCCGAGGACAAAGTGAAGTATAAACAAGAAATACATGTAAAGTATTTACAGAAGAGTCTGGCAGGTTGTGAGCATAAAATAAATAATAATTCATATCATATTGGCACATTTCTGTAGTTGACATTTGTACCGCTTAGAGCGTGATATGTGTATTAAGAAGAAAACGTGATTTTTCTTTTTTTTAAAGATTTTATTTATTTATTTGACAGAGAGAGCCAGCGAGAGAGGGAACACAAGCAGGGGGAGTGGGAGAGGAAGAAGCAGGCTCCCAGCAGAGGAGCCTGATGTGGGGCTCGATCCCAGAATGCTGGGATCACACCCTGAGCCGAAGGCAGACGCTTAACGACTGCGCCACCCGGGCGCCCTGAAGACATGATTTTTTATTTTAGTTTTGTAATATTTATTTTTCCTATTAACTGAGTAATACATCTTTGCTATAAAAACTCAGAATATACAGAAAAGCATCCAGAAGTAAACAAAATGACCATCAATTCAACTACCCAAATAGAATCACTGTTAAGCATGTTTTAGAAGGAAAAGTACTTGAACAAAAATAATTTCAGGGAAAACCAAAGTACACTAGGGATGGAAAGGGGATGGATTTGGGTTGCAGAGAAACCAGTCCCTAAGCATGGAAACCAATGGAGGGGACAGAATTCAGGAAGTTTAAGAGAGAAAGAAGCAACGGACTTTCAAAACTGTGGTAGTTTTGACCAGGACCGAGACCCACTTTAATATTCTAAAGACTAAATAACCACAACACATGTCCTTGCTTAGGGTAGAATCATCCTGATTTCACCATGTCCCCCATAGTATTTGGCCACTCTACTAGCAGGGACATCACCAAAGCTGGCTTATAGAGATAGCCATGCAGAGAGAGGTCAAGAGTTACACATATAGGGGCGCCTGGGTGGCACAGCGGTTAGGCGTCTGCCTTCGGCTCTGGGCGTGATCCCGGCGTTATGGGATCGAGCCCCTCATCAGGCTCCTCCACTATGAGCCTGCTTCTTCCTCTCCCACTCTCCCTGCTTGTGTTCCCTCTCTCGCTGGCTGTCTCTATCTCTGTCGAATAAATAAATAAAATCTTTAAAAAAAAAAAGAGTTACACATATAAACCACTTTCCAGTGTTTTCCCCCAGAAAAATAAACCAGGAAAAGAAAAGAAAACTAAATTCTCTGAATCATTCCCTTCGTACTTGTGACATCAGAAACCACTGTCGTTGGTGGCTGGGGAGGGGAAAACGGCAGATAAAAAAGTAGGCAGAGAAGTTAGAGTAAATTTGACATCCCTGGCTTTGTGCAGACAGAACTGGGGAATTATTCACACACAGGGGCAATTAAGAAAAAAAGATTCTAAGAAAGGAATGACAAACCAAGTTTGTCAAATTCGTTTTCTAAAAACAGGCATTAAGAGGTAATTATTATTTTGTAGAACCGTGCACCGTGACAGGTATTATGAATGCCACCATGTCTACACTTGACATTACTACATAATTAAGAAGAGATTATTTCAGATCTCGAAAAATCGCTCTTCTATTTCCTTCTCAAAGGTCATTATTTCTAAGTCATTCATCTAAAATGAAATTTAAGGTAGTATATAGGAAAATAGCTTAAAAGTTTAAGCAGATTTATTCTTTACACGCTGTGGTAATTGAATTTACGGCTGTGGACCCCTCCAAGGGCAGAATCATGCCCACCTGATACTCTGCCCGATACTCTGGAGTGCGGCTCAGTATTTCATCAACAATGAGGGAAGTGAATCAATTGCATTTCTTTCTTTTTTTTCCTTTTGTTTTGGAAATAAAATACATCTTGCTATGAGGCCACTAAACTGCTCAACAGTACATAAGATTTAAAATACAATAAATAAAATGTACTTCTAGTTAAGTATACCCTTGACTGGCAGAACTTAATTCTTCCAAATAGAAAAGCTAATTAACCAGAACACGTTCCGTTACTTTGGAGGAGCCACACTGATTTTTCCCATTGCCCCTGCAATGGTCAGCTGCTATCTTCCTGCAGAAACAGTGAGTTCAAAAAACAGTTGTAAGGGTCGACTCTGTGTCCTATGGGCTCTGTCTATGGTGTGTGGTAGCCAGGATCCTGGTTGTCTGCTCTCGATTGCTCCTCAGGGGCATTTACATAACAAAGGAATAGACCTTCCATCAGTTCTTTTTTTTTTGTTAAGACTTTATTTGTTTATTTGACACAAAGAGAGCACAAATAGGAGGCATGGCAGAGGGAGAGGGAGAAGCAGGCTCCCTGCTGAGCAAGGAGCCCAATGTGGGGCTCGATCCCAGGACCCAGGGATCATGACCCTGAGCCGAAGGCAGACACTTAACTGACTGAGCCACCTAGGCACCCTCTCAATGAGTTCTTGATGAGCTGTTAACAGGCATGTTCCCACAGACTGAATTCTTTCAGCACAATTTTAAAGTTGTACATATGTAACTATTAAAGCCTGGAAAATAAAAAGGTTTTAAAAAAAAAAGGAAAAGAGGGGCGCCTAGGTGGCACAGTCGGTTTTAGCTCAGGTCATGATCTCAGGGTCGTGAGATCGAGCCCCATGCCAGACTCCATGCTTGGCATGGAGTCTGCTTGAGGTTCTCTCTCTCCCTCTCCCTCTGCCCCTCCTACTCGTGTTCTTTCTCTCTCTCTCTCTAAAATAAAGTCTTTAAAAATATAGATATAAATATTTAAACATTTTTTAAAAGAAAAGAGAAAAGAATAAAACCATTCATAGTCTGACCATGCTAACACAACCACAGCTAGAATATTGATATTTTTCTTAGAAGACTTTCTTCTGTGTCTGAGTTTTTCTTGCCATGATTTAGTGATATTATATTTGTAATTTCTGAATCCTCTTTTTTCTTTAATCTAACAAATGTTCTGCTTTATTACATAGTTTTAGAAAGCTAATTGTTGAGTAGTCTTATGGACTGAATGTTTGTGTCCCCCCTCCCAAATGCATATATGTTGAAGCCCAAACCCCCAGTGTGATGGGATTTGGTGGTGGGGTCTCTGGGAAGTATTAGGATTAAAGGGGGTCGTGAGAGTGGGGTTCTGGTTTGTGGTCTGAAAAGTTTAGTGCTCTTAGGAGAAGAGACACGAGAGAACTCATTCTCTCTCCATGCAAACCAAGTAAGAGGTCATGTGAAGACACAGTGAGAAGAGGGCCATCTACAGGCCACAAGAAGCGAGCCTTCTCGAAGTTGACTTGTTAGGCACCTTGATCTTGGATTTCCCAGCCTCCAGAATTGTGAGAGAGAAATTTCTGCTGTCTAAGCCACCCAGCCTGTGGTATTTTGTTACAGGAGCCTGAGCTGGCTAAAACAAGTGACTATGTCCTATACTGTTTGATTATTTCTAATTATTCATAGGTGAACTCTGTTGTTGTGGTATACGTCTTCGTGTGTAAAGTATTTCTCTCTAGTTCACATTGCTTCCTTTGTACAAATTCTCAGAAGTGGAATTATCTCATCAAAGATAAGAATGCTTGCTAAGTGTTTGTAAATTAGTTGTACCAAGTTACACAGCCAAAAGGAATATGGAAAACGATGTCTTCTGCCTAACAGCACTAAACAGAAATACATGACAAAAACCCTCAAAATATTAGTTAGAATATCAGAACTGAATTTGGAACCAGCCTTAAGAAAATAGGGAAGAAAGTTAGGTTTATTTTCTTTTGTGTTTCCTTTTTCTTATCCTTAGTTTCTCCCACATTCAGCAGGATTGTTATTTTCCTGCACTTGAAAGAAAAAGAGTCCAGGATTCCTATGCCTTTAGATCTTTCATTCATTCTTTCGAGTATGAAGATGGTGTCTGATAATTAGAGGCTCATGAAAGAAATGCCAGACCAACACTCTGGGCTCTTCCCTCACCAAGCCCTGTACCTTTCTGTCAGGGTACCAGTGTTTTCTTCCATCCTCTCCCCCTTGAGACCTCGATGTCATCTGCTGTTAGAATTTTAGATTTGTGAAGGATCTCGGAGGCTATCATCC
Source organism: Ursus arctos (assembly GCF_023065955.2). Lineage (NCBI taxonomy): Eukaryota > Metazoa > Chordata > Mammalia > Carnivora > Ursidae > Ursus > Ursus arctos. The sequence continues at coordinate 79,957,633 of NW_026623089.1, read as the reverse complement.
CAACATCCCGTCCAGTGTGGGTTATTCCCTCTATAACATCCTCACCAAGGGTTCGTTTAATCTGGGTGTGAGCATCTTCAGTGACCGGAAACCCACCATCTCACTGCTCAGTTTCATTTGCTGATATCCGTCCTCTGGAGTTTCACAAACAAATGTAATTCTGCTCTGACTTAAAAGCCTTCAGAAATTTGAAAAGAGCTGTCAAATAAGCCTTGTCCTGGATAAATCTTATCAGTCTGTCCCTGTCCCTTGGGTGGTATGGCTTTGAGCTCCCATTAGCATCCTGTCACCCCCAGAATGCTCTCCTTTGTGGACATGCTCCTATTAAAGCAGATGTCATAAATCCATAGCCTGCAGCCTGGCTTTTGATCCTTGAGTTTTTGGGAGGGAAAAAAAAAAGAAAGAAAGAAAGATCTGAGGGGCTTTATTTCTTTGATTTGGCGTGTTCCTCCCAGTGTCCTTGCTCCTTGAAGTGATTACTCATCTAAGTTACCTGCGGACTTTTAGATGCATTTCTGTTTGTGACCCCTGTCTTAAAAGGCAGGTCCCTCCACTGAACACAAAACTGTAGATACGATTTGAACTGCTTGGAGGAAAAGAGAGCTGTCCTCTCCATTTTACTGACGTTCCACAAATGGGTTGAAATCAGTTTAATGAGTGTATCAGCCATTTACACACTTGGCTTTTGTTTATTCTTCATTTATCTTCTTAATAACAGCTGAAGTTCCTAAGGCTTTTTTCCACGGTTTGGATGTCCTGTTGAGTCATTTCTCTGCCTTTATTTTGTGCAGTTAGTTTCCGAACCGAAGCATGGGACTGTGTACTTAAGTCTACTGAGCATCTCCTCTTCTACCAAGGCAGAATTTTGAGAACTTTGGTGTCCTGGTTCTGTTAGTCCTTCGCAGGATTGTGCCGCCTGTGGAAAGCTTGCGATCTCTGTCACGTCCTGGTACGCTGGTGAGCAGGACCCAACAGAGAAGAGATCCACATGCAGGGTGTTGCAGATCCCCCCTTCCCCCTGCACCCCACGTGCTCCTTGCTCTCCTTGGAGTCTGTCCTCCTTCCCCAGGCCTTGGCACCAGTGTGTGGGAGGTCTGACTGTAGATGGGCCATCAGGTCCTCCCCTTCATTCTCATGGTTGAGAGCTGTCCCTCATCAAATTAAGCCTTGAGTTTTGCCTGCAATTATGTACCTCATTTGGCTAGCTGACTCTTACTCTAAATTTCAGTCTATCCTGCATGACATTGCCCGACCATTTTCCTAAAATATCTCATTCATCATGTCTGTTCTGCTCCTGAGATTTTAATGGAATATAATTAGAAATGCACATTCTTCCCTGTGGGGGGCGTGGGCTCAGTGACCCCCTTCCTTTCTGACCCACCCAGTGTTTTGGGCAGCCTGGACTCTTAAAGCCTTAAGTATGCTTGCCCCTTCTTGCTCCATTCCTTGCTCATACTATTTCTTTCACCTGGAATATTCTTCAGACTCCTTATCAGTTATCCAAATCCTACCTGTTCTTTGAAAACCCAATTTAGTCCCCTTCTTCCGTGTAATTTATTTGCTCTGGTCCATACTAATCAGCCTTCAATCAACTCCCCCAAGATTCTATTATCATTTCCTTCATAGTTCCTGTTGTGTTACATTCCTCGTTCCAGGCTGGAGTGTAAGTGCCTTGAGAAAGGACCGTGTCAGTTAATGCTTTGTCTAAACACTTTTCCTGAAATAGTGTAAAACATACGGTGGGTGCTTGGTGAATGTTGCTCTCAGGTTGATACAGTTACCCTTCAAGGAATGTGGTGCTTAAATTTATCACTGATCGATTGCACAATTAATTTGACTGATTGTGGAATTTCAGAGTGAGGACAGTATTTGGGGTCAATATATATCCAGCCCTTCTAACAAGAGTTCTGAAGAGCCTTCTACTTGCCCCCTGACCATGGCTATCTTGGATTCGATCTTGGCTTTCCTGTGAAAGAACACTGTAGGTAGTTCTTGTTTTGAAAACCTAGTACACGGACTTCTCCCTCTGCTGACTAGTGGGTGCTACACGAGCTAACTTTCACAAGTGCGTTCACTGTACGTCTAGAAAATTAAGGGTTGTCTGTCTCTTTGGGTTTTTTTTTCCTTCACTTTAATTTCATAAGAGACATACAAAATAAAAACTGTAGTATTATAAAGGGTTGTAGAAATTTCTTGTCTCATATACTAAATCAGTCTCACATTTACAAAAATAAAATTCACCTCATTTGCTGCATAATAACAAAACATAAATTCAGTCCATGGAGTTTCTATGGAGACCTGAATCTCTGTTCCAAAAAAGTAGCATGCGACGGGTAACTTACTCTACCGTGATTTTCAGTGTTTTTATGTCAGCCTTGCGTGTAGTCTTCAATAGATATCCTATGTGGGTTGATAGCATTTTAAACTGCTTCCAAAATTTCAGACTGTTATCCCATCCTCCAATATCACATGTTATTGTCATTAATTCAAAGTTGTACCACCATCACAAAAAAATATTGATTAAGCCCCTCATTAGACAGGGCACTGGGCTTTTGCTTTCCTGGGAAACTCTATTTTGCTTGATTCTCTTACGAGTTTACATCCATTTTTGGTTCCTAGGGTGACAGAGGAAGTTTCTAAATTGTCTGGAGATTGCATATCCCCACATACAGAAATCCTTTTAGCTAGATGAGTTAGCTTTCACTGCTCCTGTACCTGTGGACTAAAAGCAAATTATGGGAGTCAACTCCAGGTCCCAGTCACATTTGGGAGGTGTCATGTTAAGGAAAGCAAAACGATGAATGCTTACTAATATGATCTTTACTGTCCTGGGTAGAAGTGTGAGAAATGACTACAGTACAAATCAAGGAATTCATAAAGGCCCTCAACTAATGACCATTCACTGTCAATCTTTCATTTTCTTTTGACCCCCAAAGACATGTCCTCTTATTCACATCAAAGCAAGCCAAGTCTTATTGCTTTTATGAGATGATAACATGATAAAGATTAAATTGAAATTATCCCAAGTGTGATAGAACTGTCCTCAAAGCTTGAGGCCACAAATGGTTTAATCAAATTAAGTACAAATCAGTAGAGAGAGATATCACTTTAATAAGTGATAATGTCATCTTGCAAGCATTAGTTGGTGAATCCACTTAAAATTTGTATTTGATTCACTCCAATTCAGAATGTATTTATTTATTAATTAATGCAGGAACAACTCATTTTTGCATCATATTTGACATTTCAGCTGGAAAGAAGGGGACTAACTTTGGGGGAATAATTCTTTGAGTGGTGATAATCATTTAGCCTCTAGGCTTTTCATGAAGGTCACAGAGGCTTTATCCAGCTTCGTTCATTTTATTTTTTTTTAAGATTTTATTTGTTTGTTTGTTTATTTATTTATTTATTTGAGAGTGAGAGAGAGCACAAGTGGGGGGCAGAGGCAGAGGGAGAAGCAGACTCCCCACTGAGGAGGAAGCCCGATGCAGGGGCTCAATCCCAGGACCCCGGGACCCGAAGGCGAGATGCTTCACCAACTGAGCCACCCAGGCACCCTCAGCTTTGTTCATTTTAAGGAAGAAATGCTGGTGTGAACGTTTTTGGAAATGCCCTCCCACAACCTTCTGAAAATATTCTATATCAACTACAATTTCTGCATAAATGGCTTTGAAGTTACATTACTCAAGAAGAGCAGAAGTGGATGCAGCTGCAGACCAAAAGCACACACCCTTGTTAGAGCGGGTCCACGTCCAGTACCAGTCGAGAAGTGTGGGATGAAGCAAGGAATGAAGTGCCGGCCATGGGAATTATGCATGAGGGGGCAGTTCTTTCTTCCACTGAACTGATGAGTCAGTGGGTGAAAAGACCTTTCAGCTGAACTCTGACTTGAATTTTTGTATTAATTACAAAAAGGGAAAGTGGGGTTCACCAGATCCAGGGAGAAGATACAACTTGAAAGGACATGGAGAAGAGAATAAACTATCAGAAGTATATGTTAGCTTCTTACCACGGAAGCAGAAACACAGTTCACCACAACCTTTTCCCAAGTAGCTGGACTTCTCTTGTGCAACTCAGGTAACAAAATAAACACGAAGTACCTTCTCTATGCAGAGCACTGTGGCCAGCATTATGAGCAGTACCAGAAGGAGGAAGAGGTAGTCCTCGCCACAAAGGACTTGGTTTATTTATTAGAGGAAGATATGTATTCAAGTAACAACAAGACAAAGTAGAATTTATTAATATTTATGATAAAGATACAAATAAAGTACTACAGGGAGCATGGAAGAAATAAATTCATTCCATCTGCCATTTTGCAGGATTTACGGTGTAAATCATCTTCAGGCTAATCACAAATGATAATGAGGAATTCTCTAGGTATATATGAAATAAATAAATTTTGAAAAGTGAAAGTATGGAACATGGCTGGGGAAAAGCAGATCGCCCTTTTTGAGTGCAGTTCAAGTTATTACTGGAACTAGGACTGCTGTAACAAGGTATCATGGGCTGAGGGCCTGACCCAGTAAAAATGCATTGTCTCGGAGCCCTGGAGGCTGAAGTCTGAAATCACAGTGCTGGCAGGGTTGGCTCCTTCTGAGGGCTGGAAGGGAGAATCAGTCCATGCCTGTCTCCTCCCTTCAGGGGGCTGCCTACAACCTTTGGTGTTCCTCGGCTTATAGATGCATCACCCCTATCAATCTCTGTCTTAATCTCTGCATGGCTTTCTCTCATGTGTTTGTGTCCAAATTTCCACTGTGTACACGGACACCAGTCACATTGGATTAGACCCCACCTTAATGACCTCATTTTTACTCAGTTACCTCTGTTAAGATCCACCTCTAAATCAGATCACATGCTGAGGTCCTGGGGTTAGGACTTTAGCACATCTTTTGGGACAGACACAAATCAACCCACAAGAGATGTAAAGGAGAAAAATATGGCAGGCTGGGAGGGAAATTCACTATACATATCTAGTGGCCTTGATTTTCAAAATAAGAAGTGTAGACATTATTCTAAGTGTTGGAGCTCTGTGGCCAATAGATGCAAGGTGTTTAAATTACCTTGGGTTGCTAAATGAACTTTCATACACCATTATGATACAAAGTTGTGAAATAAATGATAGAGGTAGATGATGTTGAAGATAAAAGAGAAATTATAATTAAATATTTTAAATCTGAGAGGAGTTGTTCAAATGTCAAGGAGAATGGTTAATTTATTCATATGGAAGGAATATTAACTGAGGGAAAGAATACCTTCATTCAAATTCCAAGAGATGGTAAAGACACTGAACACCTCAGTTACATCCCATGATCCAACATGCAGACTATCTCCTCCCTCTGAATTATAAAATACCTGAAACACTGGTGTCAAGCTCTATCTCCTGGGTTAGATGGTCTGTCTCCTTGTGGGTTTCAAAGGGGTAGAGTTTGTTAGCCATGTGGACACAGGAACTAATCTTACAAACTTTGGTTAATGTCCCATGTAAAAGGGGGATAAATGTGTCCTAGACTCATTTGGACAATGAGATGAAATGAGCTATGGAAATACAATAAGTGTTGTTTATTTCTTTCATTATTATGAATTCTAATTGCCATAACCAAAAGGATTCCAGACATTTCTCTTTGTAGATTTAAACATGTGCTTATGCACAGACTGATTTGCAGTCTTGCTAAAAAGTTGAAAATAAGTTCGCTGGACAATAAAAAATAAATAAATCTAAATTTCTGGATGGAAAAACCCATAGCTGTTCCAGGACTTTGTGATGAGTCTCAGTAAAACTGGTAACTATTGTTTGTGTAAAGTTTCCTTCAGTTTGTTTAGTTTTGCAAACCTAGCATGGAGCCCAACATGGGGCTTGAACTCACAACCCTGAGATCAAGACCTGAGCTGAGATGAGGAGTCTCACACACTTAACAGACTGAGCCACCCACTTGGCCCTGCAAACCTGGATGCTCTGAATAATGAGATACTTGTTTTAGAAGTAAATAAAATCTACATTTTCAAATAAATATACCTATGTTTGTTGGAAGAAAACTTCAGGAACGATTTTAAACTTTTTACGCAGATGTATGATCCTGGTCCCACAAAGACATTAATAACACAGAGGCATTGGTTTTGAAAAAGGATGTAAATAAAACATCCTCCTTTTTTTCATTGCTTTTGTATTTTTTGCACTCAATAATTCCAACAGACATTTTCTGGGCAACAGAGTTTGTCAGCAATTATTCTGTTGAGAATGTAGAAGAGAAAACAGTAATTAAATACCTTCACTTATCCTACTTTATCCCTGACTCTGTAGCTAAACTTAAGAGTACATTGAAAATAAACATACCTTGGGGTAACTTAATATAGAAAAGTACTGGCTATCTTTGGCCTTGGAGCAATTTTTTATACAGTTATAGACATTAAATGCCTTTATGTATACTATTTTAGCTATTTCCTGCAGTCTGTCTCCAACTTGGTAAATAAATACTATGGGATATTTCATTAAGCAAAATACCTACTCATCTCCTTAAAAAGGACTGTGTCAGTGTCTGAATGTGGTAATTCTGGAGCATGAGAGAAGATATAACCAGCAGGATGTTTGAGTCGGGAGGTCAGTGGGGGATGGGTGAAAGAGGTGGTGGGGATTAGGGAGTGCACCTGTCATGATGCGCGCGGGGTGATGTATGGAAGTGTTGAATCACGATATTGTACACCTGACACTAATGTTACACTGTATGTTAACTAACTGGAATTTAAATAAAAACTTTAAAAAAAAAACATAACCAGAAGATGAAACAAAACAAAATCCCATGCTAGCAATATAACACTATATAATTTTTTAGAAAATAGAAAAAAATACTCATAATTTCACTCAGCTATGAACATTTTTATCCTTTTTCCTATTTATGATCAGGGTGTGTGTAAAGTTTACATATATTTTACCAACCTTAATTAAATTTCCCATCTCAGGGTGGACTTCTACATTGTTTCATTTGATTCATAATTCTGATTTTTGTCTGATATATAATATTTCGGAAAATAGTCTTTCATCTAGTTGAGTATGTTTCTAGGGTTGGGCATTTATAACGATCTCAGTGTTTCAATATTCTCATGTGGTGAGCTCCCTCTTAAATAGCTAAGGATTCATCGAAATTGTATTGCCTCAGAATGCAGTTCCTGAGGTTGGATTATTCAGTTTTTCACTCCTCAGAACCAAGAAAGAAAATACACTTCAAATTATATAAATGTCTTGGCAGAGTTACTATTAATGTGTGTGCATTTTTGAAGAACAGACACCCTTACAATGTAAGCATTAAACATTCCATGAAGAGGGGCGCCTGGGTGGCGCAGTCGTTAGGCGTCTGCCTTCGGCTCAGGGCGTGATCCCAGCGTTCTGGGATCGAGCCCCACATCGGGCTCCTCCGCTCGGAGCCTGCTTCTTCCTCTCCCACTCCCCCTGCTTGTGTTCCCTCTCTCGCTGGCTGTCTGTCACATAAATAAAATAAAATCTTTAAAAAAAAAAAACATTCCATGAAGAAATGGAAAATTAATTTTCTGAGAAATTAGGATATCCAAATGGTTATGACTTTGTGAGCCAAAGCCAAAAGGGGCAGAGAAAGCTCTTCTTCCATCCTGGAAATGGTGTTTATGAGTGAGTAAGATATCTATTTCCATTTCTTTTGTGAAATATGCAAGGTAGCGTAAGACAGCTGCTCCTCAGAGGCTAGAACGGTCAGTTAATGAAGGAACTTTCATGAACGTCCAGCTTGTCCTCCACCTGAGTGTAGAAATGGTTTCCAAGCCTGAGGGCTAAAGGTAAACTTGAAGTTATTTATCTGTGTCTTTCATTGGGCTCTTCAGCTGTTTCTTCCGTAGGGTTTTGTTCCTCAGGTCCCATGACAAGTTCAACGACATTAACCAGCCTTCCAAGTCCGCGTTGCCAAAAAGACATTGCCATTAAACAGAAAAGAGCTTACCCAAAACTTATTCTTTCTATCTAGTCCTGCCTGGTTATTTGCATGTTCTGAAAAATATAATGCTTTCTTTTGCTTCCTATTTTCTGCAACTCAACTCAGGATTTATCAAAGGTTTTAGCCCTCAAGCGCACTCATGTTGACCTTCTTGCCACTTTTTTTTTTTTAAGATTTTATTTATTTATTTGACAGAGATAGAGACAGCCAGTGAGAGAGGGAACACAAGCAGGGGGAGTGGGAGGAGGCTCATAGCGGAGGAGCCTGATGTGGGGCTCGATCCCATAACGCCGGGATCACGCCCTGAGCCGAAGGCAGATGCTTAACCACTGTGCCACCCAGGCGCCCCCCTTCTTGCCACTTCTTGAACACAATGGGACTTGTTCCCACCTCAGGCCTTTGTTCTCCATGTCCCCTGTCTGGAATGCTTTAACAGACTGTCACCTGAGGCAGCTTTCACTGACCCCCGCATCTAAAGTAGGCATACCCCTCACATCCCATACTCTTCTTTTCCAGTTGCTCCTTTGACCCACATACCCCGCTTTAATTTTTCAGTAAAGCAGCTAATGTTGTCATACAAATTCAGTTGCAATTTTGTGTCCCCTATTGGAATAAAATTCCTTTTAATTATTGACTTTGTCTATTTTATCTCTATGCCCCCAGCTAAAGCAGCCTTTGCTATGTTTCAGGGACTGTATATTTGTTGAAATAATGATGGATGAATGAATGAATGAATGAACGAATGAATGAAATCCTTCTTGTAGACATGTAACTGCTGAAAGGGTTTTACAAGTCCCTTTATCCTGGTCAGTGACTGCTTTGGGAAATCCTGTTGTCAGAGATGGGCTTTTAAGAGTTCTCTTTGGGGGTGCCTGGGTCGCACAGTCGTTAAACGTCTGCCTTCGGCTCAGGGCGTGATTCCCAGCGATCTGGGATTGAGCCCCAGATCAGGCTTCTCCGCTGGAAGCCTGCTTCTTCCTCTCCCACTCCCCCTGCTTGTGTTCCCTCTCTTGCTGGCTGTCTCTCTGTGTCAAATAAATAAATAAAATCTTAAAAAAAGAGAGTTCTCTTTGAGGCAATTTCTGCAATTTATGATTTGTTGTGAGATTTTATGAAGTTGCTAAATCCTAGATGAGCTTAAAGAGATAACCATTGGTGTACCTAAATTCTTCACTACCAACAAATATTGCTCGATAGCAAAGTGATCTTGTTTTACTTTATCTTTAAAGCCTAAGTGTTTTTAAAAAGTTCCTATAATAAATCAAAACAATATCTGCATTATGGTTAAGTTAAAAATGATATTAATCGGCATTTGGCATGAAATACCATTGTATTATGGGATACTTCTAAAAGAAACTGCAGTCCTATACCCTGGCCAGATAAGAAAGGCACTGATCACAGTGTTTGTAATGGCAGTTTCTTTTTGCCAACATTGACCTTGAAGGCTGGTTAATGTTGTTGAGCTTGTCATGGGCCCCCAGGAATAAACCATTGTGAATTAGAGAATTTAATAGCCCACCTGATGACTAAAAAGATAAATAAACAGCCTTTCCATCTATTGATATCTATGTATCATCTATATAACTATATTCACATCAAGGTCAATCAGTGCAAAATTCCCTGATCCAAGGAAATTTCATAAAGTCATAGTGATTTCGTATCAGTAGGTAAGGCAGATATTGCAAGAAAATACAACAGGGCAGCCTAAGTAATGATGGAGCACTGTAAATGATGAAGATTGTTAAAACTGTAGAGCTAGATGTGCTCTGGGTCTGCGTGTGTGACACCAAGGGAAGGAGACACAACGAGGGGGCTGAGGTTCGCTTCAGACACAAGCTTCAATTAAGCATGCAAATAAAAATAACTTACTGAGTATTATTTAATCAGGTATAGTACAGACAATTTGATGACTGTAATCGAATACCATGTCTGAATTAAGTAATTTAATAAATTTTTCTTACGTCTCATTCTGGAGAAATCACTTCTTCCTAAGCATAAGGACAATAAAGGGAGTCTTCAGGTGCTGTCTCTGAGCACTCCTCAGCCATGTGTCCAGCACCTTTCACTGCCCCCCAGAATTCCTGTGTGTGTCCCTGGCCAACTTCTTTCATGCTATATCCTTTGCTTGGAAAGCTCTTCCTCTTCTTTTCCACTTTTGTGTGTCTTCTTTTGAAGGAATTGAAGGGATACAGTCCTGAGATTTCAAAATTTTGTGACCACTTATGCTCACCCTCCCGTACCTACCATTAATGCCACCTCATGGGTGACACCTCCAAGTCCCAAGGTAGGATGAGGGAGCCCTTCTTCGGGGCCCCACAACATTGTGCAGACACAGCCCCTATGGTACAGGTAGATTCTCGAGGTTTTGTTCATTGCTTGCCCATCTGTCTTTCCCTCCACACCATGAGGCTTTGGGGTCATGCATGGACCGTATCGATCACCCTGATGGTAAGATGGAATTTTCTTGCTTCTCTGAGATTCAATAAACAGCATTCACTGTGTCCATCTTTGCATCCTCTTAGAGTCCAGAGTTCTCCCTTCAAGTCCTGGAATTTACTCAAGAGTTTATTTCTTTGTAATCACTGGTATCTTCATTCTTAACTCTGTGTGTCCAGTAAAGAGCTAGTGCCCAGAACCACCACTCAATCCCTTTGTGATTTTCTTTTGACTTTCTCCGGAATTTGATGAACGAATTAACAATTTATCAAAGATTTGAGGGGTTTCCAGAAAAGTGTCCTCAAACCAAGCACAACAAACCTCCTTCCACCCAATCCTGAGTTCCCTCCCAGTCTCCCCCCCCCCCGCCTCTGTCTTCCTTTTTCCAGGTAAAGCTACAGCCAGATCCCTCCCCAGAGCTCACTCAGGGCAGCCCCTCCTAGGCTGACGCTCCTCATCATCCCAGCTTTTATCCCCAGCAAGCTTTTTCAGAAACGTTCCCAACAAAAAAAGTTCTTCCTATAAGACAAACTCTCAGACAATCCAGAAAGAGAATAATTCCTTTTATCTCAATTACACCTCTTATTCATCTTTGTCATGAGCATAGGATCAAGATTTTTATAGATGTTAAAAAAAAACTTTCATTGATTGCTACTGTCTCCATTAACTCCATCCCTGATCAATTTCAGGTAATCTAAAGTCTTCTATTTTAGTTATCCTTGCTTGTGATTTGAATGACTTCATTGATTGGTGAGCTATTTTAATTTTCCTTTTGTCCTTTACGGAATTCTTCTCAGATCAGAAGAGAAAAAAAGATGGTGTGAAAATCATCTCTTACTTAGGAAATATTTCTGTAAAATGAGTGAAATATATGATTTTGAAAAACTGAAAATACCAGAATTCACCTTTGAGTTTATTACTAGGATCTTAGACTAATAGAACTCTGTCATTGGAATGAATGAAAACCCAGAAGTCTTTGTAACAGGGGGCAGAGGGGAGTTTGACTCCCCAAAAGTCTCAACATTGTAATGAGTTCCTCTTGCCAACATTTAGGAGAATATAGCATGATGGCACATTGCCTTTAACACCCTAATTGCAATCTCAAAAACGATTTCCCTTAAGAACCTGAGAGCAGCGAAAGATCTATTTTATAAAGACTGAAGAGGACCCCCAAAGCACCAATAAATTAGAATTCATCTGTTAACTGTAGGGTAAACTAGTTCATGGACAGATCTTGGAGAAATGCCCACATTTTGTGTGCTAGAGGTGGTCTCCCATTCCCAAGACTGGAGTGACCATAGCTGGACTATTTCTTTGCTCCCCTATGTGAAATTTGACCACACAGTAAAGGACATAGTTTTGCCCTTTTAATTTACCCAGGATTGAAGCAGAGGTATGATACAAATGACAAGCCAATCAGAGGTTGTGTGTTTGGCATTTTAAAGCCTCTTTAAGTCCTTGTCACAGGGCCAGTTCTCAGTGCCTAAAAAGGAAGTGTGCACAGACAACACAAACTGAGCCTGGGCACCGTCTGCCTCTGCGAAGCTTGTGTAAATGTTCTTTATGGGCATTTCTGTGTGGTAGCAGACAAGGACATAAAATACTTTTAGGTGTGCCGCCCTGTTTTCAGAGGCAGTGGAGCAAAATGAAACAGATCTCTGACCTAGAAGTCAGAGACGTGATTCACCGTCCCAGCGATGCAACTTATTATCTGCATTTCTGAGTTCTGGGTGCCAGTTTCCTCGTCTGTCAATAGGGACAGTACTTTGCTTTATACAACCAATTCTCTAGGGACGGTCTAGATCTTGTTGTTCTTCATCTTCTTGTTCTTGTTCATCTGAAGTTGTGCCGGGCTCAGTGTTTTTTGAGGAATCTGGGTTTACGGTGGGGATCAAATGACATGATACCCAGCATAAGCTCTGGATAAAATGCAGGGTGATTGATGTGATTGTATTACCCATGAGGGTTACCGCAGATCCATTACTCATTCCACAATTGGAACAGACGACAACACCACATTGTAAGAAGCTTTCTTCTGAAGTGGATTTGGTCATTCTCAGGCTCCAATCACATTTCCCCCTGGGCAGAGAATTTTGTGCTTACCTATTTTGTTCCGCTATGTCAACTAAAACTAAGGTGGCCACGTGTCCCAGTTATCGGGAGATCACCACCGTTTACCTATCTTGTCTTGGTGTAATTATTAATATAACCACTTTTCACTGACAAATATACCCCAGCTTACGTAATGAATTCTGTTGTTACCCTACTGGAGTGTACATAAAGACTGAGCATAAAACTAGGAAAATGTATACTGCTTTTGATGATTTTAAACCTTGATCTTTAGGTGAGACATACTGTGAAGACAATGAATTTCTCTTATATCATTTGAGTAACTAATCTGTCTGTGCCTCCTCCATGATGTTTACTAAATCAGGTTATGTCTCTGTCAGAGCCTTCATTTCCTGGCTTAGAACTGCTTTCTGCTTTCTGCAGGAAATCTAGTGCTCTTCCAGTGTCCCCACCTGAAGAAATCCTGGAAGTTCCCAGGATCTGCATTCTTGCATTCAGCGAATATTCACAGAACTAGCACAGCTAGGGTGACATAAACTGCCGGCTGCCCATTTGTTGTTGTCATCGTTTTTTAACGTTTTATCTTTTTTTTTAAGGATTTCATTTATTTATTCAGAAAAAGATAGAAGACAAGGGAAGGGGCAGATGGGGGGAGAGAATCTCAAGCAGACTCCGTGCTGAGCTTGGAGCCTGATGTGGGGCTCAATCTCACGACCCTGAGATCATACCCTGAGTGGAACTCAAGAGTCAGATGCATAACTGACTGAGCTCCCCAGGAGCCCCCCAGGTGCACACTTGTGAGCAAGAAGGGACAGTCTTGGCCTTCAGAGAGGTCACTGTCTAAAGAGAAACAGATATTAACTGCTGTATTAAATAAATGTGTAGGGGCCAGGCTAGGAAAGAACACAAATGAGTGGTCCCTGAAAAGGACCCTGGGAAGAAATAACAAGAGAGGTAAAGGAGAAATTCAAGACACGGTGATACCCTGGAAGTCAAGGCAAGAGAATTATAAGGAGGGAGTTGCCGATAGAATCAGATTAAGTTGGTAACAATGGCAAAGTAGCCATTAGATTTATCAACTGGAGGTTACTGATTACCTCGGAAATACCAACTTCAATGAAGAACTGGTAAGAATTACAGGCATATTTAGATTGGTTAGGAGGGAACGATTGACTGAGTACACACTGCATTTTCAAGGAGAACACAAAAGGAAGGAGAGAGGGTAATATAACTAAAAGGGAACATAGGCTAGACATAAGGAATTATTTTGTCAGTTTCTGTTTCTTTTGAGTGGGGCTTATGCACAGTGGTGTCCTGATAAACCAGCTCCCCAGGGTGGACTGATGGCCAAACCCCTGATTTGTAGCTTTGGCCCATTGCCATGAGGCCAGTACTCCCACCATGGCTGACATCAAGTTGTCAGTGTGATATTACTGAGGCAGATACGAGAAGAGACACAGAATCAGCCACCAGCTCCAGCACAGCACCTCGCAGAAACCAGCGCGATGGGAGTGGCTGAAGGCTTACTTGAAGAATGAAATACCTCATAGAGCAGGCAAAGAGGAAGAGGGTAGAGTCGAGAATAAAGGTGGAAAGATCAACGTTGAACAAGAGAAAAGCTCTCTTCTAATGAGTTGAGAGGCAAAGAACAGGGTTAGAATAAATTCACAGAGAGGAGGAGTTGAAACAGTTCTCATTTCGTTGGGCTACTTTATCTGTAAAATAAAATCAGGAAATGAAGGCTTTGCTGACAGCGAGGAAGTTGTGGTTGGTGTACAATACTGGATTGGAAGCGATAGTCAAAGTCTGAAGGAAAGATGGATGTGGTGGGATAGTTGAGCAGTGTTGGGGTTCCACAGATACTGTGGACCAAGGCTCTGTATCAGTACCATTCTGTGGAGCCATGTGGATTTTTCCAACACTGAGCAGCACAAGTACAGGAACACAGAAATAAAACAGTTGCATTGTTCTTGGGTTGAAATTTTACAGGAGAATGTAGAGGGAGGACAAGAATTCAGGGAGCAAGAGAATGTTCGAAGCAATAGGCTACGATGTCTAGGATGAAGAGCGAGAACAAAAATTAGAGCCAAAGGGAGTTTTTAGACTGAAAGAAAATGTTACTTCTAAGAGATTCAAAGTCTTAATGAGGTTGTAGAACAGATGTAATAGAAGTACGAAATTGAGAGATGAAACATGGAGAGGGTACTCCTTGGAGAATATTCCAGAGTCAACAAGTGTAGAGGTAACCGAGTCGTGCGTGGCTATGAGTGTAACTGGCCAAGGCAGAATGGAGGGGTGAGGATCCTGACAAGGAGTAAGCTAGGGCGTCAGGTAGTCATTCAAAAGGACATTGAAGTCACCCCGGATCTTGCACCAGATATTAAGAATTTAAACTATGTGTTAAACACTTGGTGAGACGTAGCGGGGCTCGCTGAGATTGCAGCCATTTGCTGGGAGAAATGGGGTAAAGTTGAAGAGTGTGCTCCTTAGAAGAAAGCATGTTTTTGTAGAAGAGTGAAGAAATAACATTGGTTAAGGTGGTAATGAAGAAAGCTGGCCAATGGATCCTGAGATAATAGGATTATTTATTTATTTATTTATTTATTTTTATTTATTTATTATTATTATTATTTTTTTTTTTTGGTAATGAAGAGCCTGAACTGAACTTTAGGAAATATGAGTGCAGGGGTGCCTGGGTGGCTCAGAGGGTTAAGCATCTGCCTTTGGCTCAGGTCATGATCCTGGGATCCTGGGATCCTGGGATCAAGCCCCATGTCGGGCTTCCTGCTCAGTGGGGAAGCTGCTTCTGCCTCTGCCCCTCCCCACTGCTCATTTTCTCTCTTTCTCTCTTTCAAATAAATAAACAAAATCTTAAAAAAAGAAGTATGAGTGGACACAGAATAGAACCCAGGTTCAGCAAAGGGGGAACGCAGGGAAAGGCAGATCTCTCTGGATATGGGAATGCCGGGGAGGGTTTTGGTTGGTTCATTTGTGTGTTTGTTTGACTTGGTTGAGGTTTGTCAGTTTTCTTTGATTTTAACCATCCACACAAGCATATCTGAAGAATGTTTGTCCAGAAGACAGTGAGAGAGTGACACTTTAGGGAACAATAGTTGAATTGTCTTCAGTTCCAGAAAGACATAGGTATTATTAATCACATTCATTTGTCTTGCATGAAAAAGTGGCCATGAGTACATCTTCCAAGAAAAGAGAAAGTTCAAGGGTAAGATCTGAGATGAATCATGAGGTTCTTGAAAGTATTTTTGAATTCATTTTCTCAACTGCAAATGCTGGGACCCTGAATAAGGTTGATCCATGTGCCGGGCCTGTATGCTTGCTGAGGAAGTCGCCGCTGGCTTCGGAAGAAGCTAGTGGTATTGACTTTGTCATGCTGGCACCGGGGAAGCGTTGAACAGGTTACTTTTCAAAACCCCGAGCCTTGCTGGACATTTCAGTATCACAGAGGGGAGCTGGGGCTTTTTCTCTGGCAGAGATGGAAGTATTATTCTTAGCCGACAACTCCATCATCACCGGAAAATCCTAATACAACACTTAAGAGACCTACACACACATGTTTCTCATTGTGAGTAAACAGTAACTAAATGTGGCTGATGGTTACAATCAATTGGTTAGGGATTAGAATTAATTTCTTCAGATCTGAGTAAAAACCCATGTAGTAAGGCCCTTGTGTGGCCAACATTGGGGGTCAAGGTGCTTATAGCATTTCCTTTCTCAAGGCCGGTCAACTCTGTCATTTCTGGCTTAAACATCGTCCAGGAAATCCACCTCCACTGAACAAAGAACCACCTCCCTTGCTTGAGTGTGATCCTTCCTCCTCTAAAATTGGCATTCCTTGAGGCCATGTCCTGAAATGACTCGCCCTGTTCTAGCTCAGTGGTGGTAATCCGTGTCTACCTGCAGCAGTTGGCCAAGCGATCTCGTCTTATGTCATGTCAGTGTACATGGTGATACGGATTTAACAGGATAGGTTGACTTTTGTACATGGAGTTCTACTTCATTTGATACGTGAGTTTGTGTACGGACAAGCAAATGGCATAGGTGTAGAGAAAGAGTAGCAACCATCCTATCATTTTGCCAGAACTCTCATGTTACCATATCAAAGAATGCCAAGAAAGAGAACAGTGGATGTTACAACGTTCCTCTCAAATAGAAGCAAGGCTTTAATTAACTGATACACGGACCCACTCAGGATTGAAAAGCAGCTTTCAGGGGTGAAACATGACAAGCGGTTCATTGAACACTGCACAGAAGGTAAATTGAAGTGTATATTTTCCAACCACCATAGGAATTTTAAGTGAGTGGAATGGAATAAACCCAGTTTGGAATTTGAAATAAATTCAGCTTGGAATGTGTCTTAGAGACCCAAGGTTTACACAAGAGCTATACAAAACTCTCAGCATGAAACATGACACTAGGTGAAAATTTCCTGGCATCTGAGAGCCAGACATGGATTTCTGAAAGACCAGGGCACAGACATTTGGTCTAGAGCTCTTTGTTTCTACCTGGGAAAGGAAACATAGATGCTTATTTAATACCCTGGGGCAGGAGTAGTAATATTCCACCTGACAGATGGAGCTGTGTACACTTTCTCACAAGGTGGTATTTTTAGTTTGGTGTTACCAATAAAATATTGTCACCCTGTTTCCATTTTGCTTTCTCCTGACGTCCACTTCAATAGTTCTAAGTAATGTCATAGATCACACATAGTAAAACTGATTAGAAAAAAAGGAGAAGTGGTTAGAGAAAACACAACGGTCAACTTCCAGTAATTCGTAAGTAACCACTAGTAGCAAATTATAGATCCTCATGAGCTAGTAACTTTGCAGGGGAATCATAAAGGGAGAATAGACTCTGTGCAAAGCTGAAGAAGCAATTGGTAACTAACAATACATCTTTTCCAAGGTAAGTTCAAGTCCCAAAACGACTGAGTGTGCAGAGTTGAAGAACTTCCATATTTCTTAGGAGCTCAGAAATACTGGATTAGTTGGGACGGCACACAGGTGC
The DNA here is from genome assembly GCF_023065955.2 of Ursus arctos. Classification (NCBI taxonomy): domain Eukaryota; kingdom Metazoa; phylum Chordata; class Mammalia; order Carnivora; family Ursidae; genus Ursus; species Ursus arctos. The sequence goes on along the minus strand of NW_026623089.1, from coordinate 79,940,147 downwards.
AAGGTGCGAGACTTCAAAAAAGAAACCATCTGTCAAGCGCAAAGGAAAGGGGGAATGCTGAGAATCATGGAGAATGCAGAGCTGTGGATTAAGTGTTCATGCTTAGAGTTTGGGCGTTTTGCAAGTGAAATGATGAAGTGGGTGAGCTCCAGGAACACAGGATGTGTTGAATTAACAATCAGGTTTAGCGGATTGCGTGTTCTGAGTTTACAGTTGTTTGGAGGAATGGAATTAGTCCCTTGTACTGCCTGTTACACTTTTCCACTTTAAACAGTAGCTTGTGATTATGTGGCCCTCGTTTGCATTCAGGTAAAAACCAAGATAATGCCCTATAATTCCGCAAATATTTGTTTTCCTGGCAGGGACGGACCTGCGTGTTTTACAGTCTCAGGGCCATTCTAGAATGTTTACAGTTTCCACTGCTTGGAGCTTTCTGTATATTTATCCCTGGATTAGGCTCAAAGTAAGCTGATTTTATCAAACCGCTGGGTAATTCTGACCATTTCATCTGGCGATTTTAGTACTGTTGTTGTAGCTGACCTGTGTATGTAGGGAATTACTGGGTCACCAGCTCATGGAAATGCCTTCTGATTATGAACACACTTTCAGCATGCATGCACTGAAGGTAAGCGGGAAAAGAGTATCGCACCATCTACTTTAACGCCAGTTTTAGCTAAATAAAAGTGGGATTTCAGGCATGGGCTAGTAGTCTCTTCTTAAATGTAAATAGAAGTGCTGCGATTCAGTGTAGAAACAAGAGGTCTTTGAAGAACTGAACATTCAGATGAAGCAACCGTGTCCTTCAAACCACATCCTTCCTGCTGCCTGTGGGAAAGGGGTGGTATTTGTGTTGTGCTCAGAGCACATGCAGAAGAGATCTGTGTGTATTTCCATAAATAAAAGGACATTGTGTGTGTATTTGGCACCTGTGATGGCAAGAGCTGTTGATTGCTTCCGAAAGCTTTGTTCCAACTCCAGGATCAGCAGGATTTTTAAACACTGAACTAGGAACTGGGCACTAAAAATACATACACAGGAGACCTATGATAGCATTAGGTTTTGAAGAGCAGGGCGAGGACTTGCAAACTTTGTGATAGCTGTGTCGTTACTCTAATTATGATGGTTCAGGGGAAGGGATTTGACCTGTCGTATATCCAGCCTGCAGACTAATGGGCCATGTTGTGGTAACATTTTGAGTTACTGTTTGTTGTTTCAGCGAGGATGTCCGGGATATAGAGAATATGAGCGTATGTTTGGTGAAAACCAAAAACTTTACCCTATTTATTTTCTTGGCTTTTATTGTTCACATTATGTTCATAAAGCCACCGACAATTAATGATTTTGTCACTTATTTGGAGGCAAAGTAGCACCCAATCAAAAAAAAAAGTTTAAAATAGAATTAAAAGTTGTATTAAAAATTCAGCTTGGATTATTAAAATGAAATAGTAATGCCATTTGCCTCCATCTTTCTCAAGGTGTAAATCAAGACCTTTCCATGTTGCAAATAGTCACCAAGTGAACAAAGAGCTAAGCGTGAGCATATTTTAAATGCTCCTGATATTTCCAAATGCTTAATCCCACACCTTAATGGGCTTTGTCTGTAGAGATATGGGAAATTTGAGTGGTTTTTTTTTTTTCTATTATGCAGTTCTCCAGAGCTTTTACTATAAAATGCATGGAACAGGCATGATTTAAGAGAAAACAAAGTCCTATGTAATTCATATTGGAAATCATGACTATTGTTAGGTGTCCTTACATAAGATCAAAGTGGTCATCTCCCTGAATATAATGAAAATAAAGACAAGTGATACCCCTTAGGTTTATTTGAATGGAGTTTTTTCTGTCTGAATAAAATTTCCTTCTTTAAACATCTCTACCAGAGAGTGATTTTGTTGAGAGGCAGTGTGCATTTTTATTTTTTTATTTTTATTTGTTTGCATTTTTAAAGTTTATTTTTGTTTTATTTACATTTGACTGAAATGAACTTGAGAAGAACATTTATTTATTTAAGCAAGGGTCTCCATAAATTATTATAACATAGAAATTATGTATTGCGAAATTTAAAATAATCATGATTTTCTTCGGGTTATCCAATTAAAGAAGTATTCAATTGCAGGATGAGAAATGTGTCAAAAGCCCAAACTCTGTGACATGATGCCTATTTCTCAGAAAACGGAGGGTGCTTTAGTTCTTAAAACAGGCACTGCAAAGAAGTTCCTGTCTAATTCTGTGAGTGAAATTCTCTTTAGAGGGAATGCTGAATACAGAAGATGAGATGAATGATAGATGGAAGAGAAAGGTCTTCTCCAGTTCCCCCTTGCAAGAGTTGCCTTTCCTACCAGCTCAGACGGCTGTGCTTAGATCAGAATCCCAGATACTGCGGGATCTAGAGGGAGGAAGCACATTTCAATGATAGGCACGGCATTATACCTTAAGAATGGCATTTTTATTGAATAATCACTAATGTTTCCAGGGCTCCTGAAACATTAGAAAGAAAGTGTAACCCGTGCATGATATAAACTCATTTATTTCATTAACAAGCAGGACAAAGTTTCAAACTGAAAGTCACATAAGAGTTTGTATTTTAATCAAGTACAGAGAAACTCCCCTCCTGATAGATTCAAAAGAATGAAAAAAATCTCTTACCTACTGTCAGCCCAAATGAAGAACATTTCATTGAAACGGTTCCCACATTGAATTTCATTGCCATGTTCTACCTCTCTATAGTATGGGAAATAGAAAACAAGAAGTGTTGAGCATATAATCTGGGTGGGAATTTTATGCACTCGTGTGTTATATGTGCTTGTGAAACAATTGGAGAAAAATACAAACAAGACCAATATATATGTTATATATATACATACACACATATATATATACATACATATATATATATATATATATATATATATATATAAATAACAGTGTAGCAGAAAAAAATAAATATTGCAGAAGATGAGGGAGGGAACCAGGGTTGATATGAGGAATTTCCAAGACAATGATTTTTACAAGGACATTGAAAATGGGAAAAATGGGTCCCCTCAACAAAGGGTTGGGAAAGACTGTCCAGGCCATGAAATCCTAGAAAAAAATGAAAACTAGTTACTTTCCCGATTCACATTCAGCTTTTGGTTCAAGGGACAAGTGTTTAGATACAATTCAACTTATTTGATCTTCTCCTGCATAAATCGTTCCATTTCTGTAATGTTCCAACCAAACCCTGTGAAGCCATGTAACCACTTGATTTTTGTCAGGAGATTTATAAAGAGGCACTCTCCTGGAAAATGCTAAAAGGATTGACTGAAACCAATTTCCTTCCACTCTTGTGAAATGCGCCTTTGCTTCAGTCAGGTTATCTGGACAGCCAACAAAACAAAAAGACCCCGGTGGCCATGTTTCTTGGCGCCTGTTGGCCATACGCGCCTAACCACTCACATGCACCCAGTTAGTTGCATGAACAGATATTAGAGCTCCCTGTCCCCCAACCCCTGGTTTAAGTATTATTTTTACCAACTTACCCAATCTTTCCTCTTGCAGCTTAATGGTAAAAAGGACGCAGTAAAATCTGAAGACTTAGATTCTAGTCTTCTTGTTTTTGCCTACTGGATTTGTGACTCTGGTCAAGTCATTTAACCAACCTGCATTTTAGTGTTTCTTCATTGAGTTCTTCTTACTCATTAATCCCGCTGAGCAACCCAAATGCATTGTCTGCAATGCAAGTCTGTTAGAATTAAGAATCTTCATTATTTAAAGTAGTAAATATAACTTTGGACAAATAATACACTTAATTTAGAACTAACTAAGCAAGAGTGGCATTTATGATGATCATTCAAATGAATTCTTTCTTGCCTGGAAAAACTATTCATAAACACAATAGTGCTTTATTGAATGTCGTATTGCTTTTACCTCGGCTCCTTAAATGTGAGTACATCCCAGAGTAGATAGAGAGCAGGTATCATCACTTAAGAGATTATAAAAAATTAAGAGGGAAATAAAAGCCAAACTAAATCTGGCTAATTCTGTAGTCACTATATAATTTGTTTTGATTAAAGACTGACAGTTCCTTGTTGATGCCTATGTTGTACCTAGATTAGCCCTTGGAGTTAATGGAGACAAGAATTTACTCAACATCCTTGGCTTTCTCTCTCTTACTTCCTCTGTGTACCGTGAGAAATATTGCTTAGTTGCCATGTCAGTAGCATCTAAATGTGCTTACGTGAGGAAAAGGTCCTTACTTCAATTTATATAGCTATATATAAGGCATCATTACTCAGCTAATTTCCAAAAATACCAAATACATGAAATATTTCCTTTCAGTAAGCATACAACAGAGCCAAGGTGATTTTTATAGATACTTTAGTATAAGGATAAAATTGTTTCTAAAGTATAATTGAATCACAGTTTTTATTTTTCTTTTTCAAAGATTTATTTTATTTTAGAGAGAGAGAGAGAGGGTGGGGAGTGGCAGAGGGAGAGGGAAAGAGAGAATCCCAAGCAGACGCCCCCCCCCCCCAGCACAGAGCCTGACACAGGGCTCAATACTGTGACCTTGAAGACCAGAACCCAAGCCAAAATCAAAAGTCGAACACCTCACCAACTGAGCCACTCTGGCACCCCGCACAGCTTTTATTTTTAAAAATTTAAATGTATTATCAGCATTTTCTTTGAGCAGTGAATAGTTTAGATTATCTTTAATAGAGATGTTTGTTTTGTTTTGTTTTTACTTATTTGGATGCATTATTTTTCAACTTTATCTTTAAAATATATAATGGGTTATGGGGATTGGCAAATTAAGCAATTAAGCAAATGGTTATCAAGCTTCCCTACCACTGTTACTAAACTATCCTTCTACAACTTGTAGTAATAATAGCTAACATATATCGAACAATTTGTGTGTGGCAGGCAGTGTTTGGCATTTCATATGCTGTTTCTCACTATACCAATCATATAAGATATAAAGTGATTAAATATGATCCCTGTCCTTTGGGGCGAATTGTATGAGATGTCTCTAGACCTAAATTGGGAATTGCTGTGGCCAGCATGACTGACCCAGACTTACACACCACTTAGCTTCTATTGATTCCAGAACTTAAATATGAGTCCCCAGGGTACAGACCAGTAGGACTTTGCTTCCTTAAAGCACCACTTCAATTGAGTGCCCAGTTGCCAAAAGTCCAGAGGCTTTCACCGCAGTAAGTTGGAAAGCAAACTCCATTTTATGAATGGTTGTATTTTGCCCCTTGGCTGATATTCACTGAGGCCAAGCTGTACAATCTCTGTTACTTTCAAATGCGGTTGAAAATGAACAAATCTGGCTTTTTGTCTTTCTGTAAATCAGAATCGGCCCAGGTGAGAAGTCTTGCCTTTGTTGACCGTGTTGTAGATGCCGGAACACTGGAACAGTGTCAGTTTGGCAAGAATGTTGACTTCAGAGAACATGAATACATTCTGGTCCTTATAAACCTCCCCTATTTACAGAAGGATGTCTTGAGCTCCCAGTGCAGTAAGTGTGATTCTCTTTACGGGATAAGACACATGGCCAGGCCCAGACAGCACCCCTGTGGGGCTGGCATTAGCAAAAACCATCATTTTTTTGCAGTATTCTCCAGATTGGTTTGTTTGATTACCACAATGTTGTAGTGGCTAAGAGTCCACTTAGAATTATGAACTAATGTGTGTAAGTCCAGAGTGTGCCGTTTATTTAACTATGCATGCTTTGACGTCACTTACTTTTGGAGAGTTGGTCCCGTTGCCGGTAAAATGTGTACACCAGTGGAGCTTTTCTGAGGATCCAGTGAGATTACAAGTGTAAAGGGCAATAGCACAGTTCCTGGTACAAAGAACACATTCAACAAATGTTAACGTTAGAATAGTTTATAATAATGAGTCGCCAATCTGGCATTTTCTCCACTCAGATGCTCCAGACAAATCTGCAATAGAACTCCTTCATCTTCCTCCCCTGATCCACATGTGTCTCTGCGTGTCATATTTCAACTTTCCCCCAAATCCTCTACGCTAGAATTCCTGATGCTTATGCTTCCTTCTCTGTCCCCCACGTATAACCAGTTATCGAGGCCTGAAGATTTTACCATCTAAATACTCTTCATTCTGTCCTCTTTGCCACATTCCTAAACCAGTGCCATATTTCAGGCCCTTAACATCTCTGGACCTGATCATGAAGCAACCAATCACTTATTCTCGTATGCTGTCTTTTTTTTTCTTTTTTAAGATTTTATTTATTTATTTGACACAGAGAGAGAGAACATGAGCAGGGGGGAGGAGCAGAGGGAGAGACAGGCTCCCCACTAGGGAGGGAGCCCAAGGCAATCCCAGGACCCTAAGATCATGACCTGAGCCAAAGGCAGACGCTTAAGCTTAACTGAGTGAGCCACCCAGGTGCCCTCTCGTGTGCTGTCTTGTCCGACGTTCCCCCAACACCCCCACCCCAGCACATCCTCCACTGACACAGTGATCCCCGTGCCCGCCTTCCTGGGAATGGAGGGCCTCTTCTTTGATCTAGCTGCTGTCTGGCTCTCTAACATAATTTCCTTCCACAACATGCTTTGCACTTTGGGAGTTACTTAGGAAATGAGTTTTTACAATCATTTCGTTATTAGAAAAAAATCTAGCTTTATCATTGGGGAATAAGGACGCTATATTTTCTTTGCTTTTGTGGTGTAACATAGGATATTTTATCAAATAATTATGCCGTTTTTCTAGTACCATTGCAGTGAAATTGAAGCTTGGGAAATTGAATATTAAGTAAGAACCTAAAATCAGTTAATTACCGACCATTCGTTTTCAAAATATTATAAGTTTGAATAAACATGTTGGGTAGAAGTAGCCACACATCAACTAAAATTGAATACACTTCTATGTAAGATGGATGCAATATACTACAGTAATTTTTAAACTATACTCGAGTATATATTTTTGTGTACTGGAGTAGTTCCACCCTATGCAGTCTGATGTACTTAACTGTTTCTTGTTATTGGACATACATGTTGTTTCTGTAGATGTTCATGCTTTTAATATCAGGTGTCTCACTACATAAATAAAGATAATATAGTTGCCTCCATCTATTATATTTTAAGCTTCTTGATAAGGGAACTCTTACAAGTGTGAATTTCCCCTGTGCTTAGAAAAGACAAAACACTTTGTAACCAATCTGTAAATGCTTGTTGCCTGACTGATCAAGTCAGATAATTAATTTTGAATTATTTAACCAAAAGTAATGAGAGTTTTGTTGCCTGGCTAAATATTTTAGAAAGTCTCCTTTCCCTAATATCTAGCCTAGAATTTGAAAACTATTTCAAGGGGGTAAAGGTGAACTGGATTTTTTTTTTTTAATACTGCTAGTTTGAATTCAAATGGGCAAATGTGTAGCTTGATTATTGAAATGTGCACATTTCCCCCCTTTAAAATGTATTAAGCAACATCAGAAAATATTACTTAAAACACTAGTGTAAACGTCTTTAAACTCTTTCGTATTCCCATGGTCTAGCACAGGAGTCCGCAAACTACAACCGTCAGCTAAAATTCACCCTACTGCCTGTTTTGTAGATAAACTTTTGCTGGAACATAGCCACGCTCATTCATTTGCACATTGTTCATGACTGCCTTTGCACTAGAAGGGCAGAATGGAGTAACTGCACCAGAGGCTGCAAACTAGAAGCTCTCAGGCCCTTTAATGAAAAGTTTGCTAACCCCTGATTTAGCATATTAGGTGTTGTAAATTTTTCTGTCTAGATGTGGTTATATTATTATGCAATTTGGGTGCATTGTAAGCGGATAGATGTTTTATCTCTGGATTACCAATAATGTTCATATTGGTGCTCAACTTTTGAACTAAAAGCAGTGGTGAATCCATACCACTCATGGAATAAATGTGCCATATTGCTAAACGAGGCTTCATTTATTGGCCATTTAGTTCCTTTCTATTTTCTTATATTTTGACTAATTCTGATTTACCTTTTTAGAAATATGACTGCCATATAATTTAAGGCATTGAAGTAGCTTCTCTGTCTAGAGAGCTCTAACCAAGTGTTTGTACCACATATGGGAGTAGAGAAATCATCTTTGTGGCCTCAAAAATTATTTTCCTGATTCTCTACCAGACATACGAGTGTGGTTTAGTGATAGAACGCTTGGATGAAATCAATGGGCAGTAATTCTGTTTTCAATCGAGTGTAAAATCCTGGACAGTCTCTGTTTTGGTATCCCTTCCATGAAAACAGACATGACAATAAATGTATCACCAAGCCGAATCCAAGAAATGATGTGCAATGAAACTGTATGCTTGTGAAGAAATAACATCAATTTCTTCTTAATTATCACAAGGCCTGATAGATAGCAATGCTTATCAGATATTTATTGTCTACATTAAGCTGTCTGAATTAGTTAGTAATGATGCAATAGTTGCCTTCCAGAACCATAGTTGGAAATGTGGCCTTTAGGGTTAGCAGCCCTGGGTTTGGATACCAGCTTCACCACTCACTACCCCCGTCCCTTCATACACATTAATTAAACTCTACGCCACAGTTTGACAGAGTGTAACTAGAGTTAAACTCACAGCCACCGTCATCTGTATGAGAAGAATAACAACAGTGGCCATTCCATAGGCAGGATCAAATGGCACAGATCAAATAAGGCTCTAACAACGCACTTGACACATAGGCAGCTCTCAATAAATGCAAGTTATTGTCATGTATTAATATAAATCTTAAGCGAAGAAAGACAGCCTGTTTTGAAGATAATTCTTCCTGAAAGGTCTTCGTCTTCAGTTTGGATGTAGTCGTTACTCTGAATAGCCTGCCCCTGAGCCCCCGAAAATGAGTATTAAAATGTTCTCCCGTTTCAAAACGTCAGTTTCACAATTTCTTTGCCGATGGAACCCTTGAGAGTGAGGCACTCTCTCTGACCTTTTTTGGTATCACCAATTGTTTAAAAGTCTCTATTTAATTTTAAAAAGCTTTTGTGCTACTTTTCCTTGATGCTCATTATAGGTTTGGAATCGCATACTATAAAAAGTATTTGGCTGTGTGTGCTCTTATAATGAAAGTAATTTAATTGGACACTCTGCCTCCACACATCAGCAAGGGTCAAAATGACTTTTTTTAAAGAGAAGTAATATAGAGGGGGAGGGAACAAAACAACCTTGCCGTTTGCTTTCAGCCCTGAATCATGCATGCTTCATTAAGGGCAATGGCGAGTCTCCCATGTTGGATATTTGCAAACCTGTTCCCCTGCCAGACCAGTTCTCCGCATGTGTGCTCCAGGAGCGGACAGCTCATCACCCACCTTGGCTAAGTCTGTCCTGCCCAATTGGACAGTGCTGGGACGAGGCCTCTTAAACACACTACTGCATCAGATCACCTACTATTTTGTCGGGAATTCTTGCTGCCTCTCAAGATTCCTTGTTGAACTTTTCCAAGATTACCCTTGTCACTCTGTAAGAGTACAAGAAAAAAATACGTTTCTAAATAGGGGATATCCCAGCCAGATTAATTTACATAACCTACTTCCTTTTCACACAATGTCAGCAGGGTTATGGAGGTAACCACTTCTGCCCGTTATTGATAAGGGTTTCCCATAAGTGGAACAAACACTGTGTTTCTCTCAGAACGGACACACTCTTCATGTCATTTCCACTGACAGAAGTTACATTTAACATTAGTGGTCAGGGTCATACGGCATTTGAATGAGATTAGGATCGAAGAGAATGGATCTTAGGGATTCTGGCAAAAATCCCAAGTTTCTGATTCACATAACATCAAGATAGACCTATTTCATGGCCAACTGTCTAGGAAAAGAAATAATGCAGATACGATGGTGGGAGGGGAAACTAGGTCTGGAACATGCCATGTTCATCTGTCAATATTCCTGACTTGGTTTGGTTGAGTGAGTCTTTCAGATCTTTTCATCTTTGCTTGTCCCATATTTCATAAGTTCAGAAGAGTAGTTCAGTTAAGGATTATGTAGATAAATTGCTTTTCAAAACAGTTAACACTAGCTGACAAGTCTATATATAATGAAGCAACAGTGTTATATTCCCTAGCAGTTGAAGGTGCCCCACTTCATGGAGTAACTTAGACCTTTCCCATGAGTATATTCCCAAATCAGAATGGACATTTCTGGCACACAGCCTCTGTTTTTCAGTTGAATTTTGACTCAAGGGTCTAGTAAAACATACATCAAGCAAACAGGGATTCCACTGCACACACACACACACACACACACACACACACACACACCTAGGTGCATGCACACCCACATATATCCTTGAAGCCATCACAAGGACTATGGTCATAGATGAATCCAACATGGATTCGTTCATTCAGAATCTTCTGAGTGCTCACTGTGTTTTAGGCATTGTCTAGACCAGCAGTTCTCCAAGTGTGGTCTGTTGAGCTGTGTGTGTCTTCAAGACCTTTTCCGGGAGTACGCCAGGTCAGAAATCACTAGATTATAATACTAAGAGGATGTGCACTCTGTTGACATTTGCATTGATGATGGTAAATCAATGGTAAGTAAAACTGCTGGTTCCTTAGCAAGAATCCAGTCAGGGACACAGAGCTATACTAGTCGCTGCCCATCCTCACTGCCCCTGGCCCACACAGTTTTCAAGTAAGAATGTTTGCAATGGAGCAGTTTTTCTGTTTTCTTAAACCAACTAATTTTGTTAAATCTCCATCTTCGAGTACACAAAAATTTTAAATATTCAGTATTTTTAATTCGTGTGAAGTATGCGTGAATTTCTGTTTCATGCTGGAGCATGATGTTTGCCTTTAAAAAGGAACCTGTGAACTTGTTTGAGATGCAAGCTGAACTGATCCCTTTCTTCATGGGACACCACTTGTATTTAAAAGAACGACTAACAGATAAACTTGGGTTATTCAGGCTTGGGTATTTTACAGATATTTTCTCAATAATGAATGAAATGAGCTGTTATTTCAAGGAAAATAGTTGACAGTATTTGTTGCCAATGATAAAATTTAAACTTTCAAGTAAAAATTAAAATTGTGAAAAAAAATTTAATTCACCACTGTGAGTTTGACAGCTTCGGAGTATTTAAAGAGTTTTCTGATGAGATGCTGTGATATTAATTAATGTGACTTTTTTGTGATATATAATGAAAAGTGTTGAAATTTGGAAGATATGCATAATTCAGGAAACTGGTGTTTTTTTTTAATGCAAAAATCATGGGTAAAGATTCATTCAAAATACAAGGTATTCTAATATAACATAGTGCGAAAACCTTATATTGCATCTCATAGTTAAGAAACTACTACTGTTGGGTTTGGGTGTATTTTCTTCTTTTCTTTTAAGAAGTATTTATTTATTTGAGAGAGAGAAAGCATGAGGTGGGGGTGCAGAGGGAGAGGGGAAGCAGACTCCCTAATGAGCAGGAAGCCTGATGCAGGGATTAATCTCCCAATCAGGAGATCATGACATGAGCAAAAACCAAGAGTCAGATACTCAACTGACTGAGCCACCCCGCACCCTGGGTGTATTTTCAAAGTAAAATATCCACAAGTATCTGAAGAAACTATTAAAGTGCTCCCCTTCTGACTATATATTTGTATGAAGCTGGGTTTTCTTCATGTGTATCAACCAGAGCAACATATCTCCTGATACATTGAATTCAGGAGCAAAAATAAGTCTTCTATAAAGCCAGGCATTAATGCAATTTGAAAAAATGGAGAAGAGTACTACTCTCACATGTACATTTTTTGCTTTAGAAAATACTTTCTCACAAAAATATTTGATTTATGTTGGCATGACTTGTCTTTAGATTATTTTTTAAATTCTCAGTTTTAACTTTTAATAAGGTAAATATTGATATCTATACCCCATAAATAAAAGATCTTTGGTGTAGTCAGTCATCTTAATAGTGTAGAGAGGACTCCAGGCCCCGAATTTTGAGATGCAGTGTTTTAGATATGGGGACTGCAAACTCAAAGCCGTGCTCTTCACCTTCACAACGTCACAGAAGTACAAGTGAGGCAGCTACTACCTTTCGTGTGACACTGAAATGGACGTTCTGTAAGAAGGCTATGGGAAGAGACGGAGGACCTGTAACTCACAGAAGGAGACAGGGAAGGCTTCTTAAAGGAAGTGACACTGTAGTTGAGTCTTTAAGTGTATCTGAATCTTGATGTTCATCTGAATCTTGATATTTGAGTACATACTAGGCAATAAGGAGAGTGTGGGAATCCTTGTAGAGAGGACACACTATTCAAAGAAACTGATTAGAAGAACACATGTTGTGTTCCCGAGACTGCAAATTTAGGTTGCAAATTTAGGAGTGAGCCATGGTGCTAAAGCTGGAGCACTAGAACTTGAACTTGGTTCTGACCATGGAAGAAACAACTTAAAGGTTCTTATTGTAGAAAGCCAACTTTAGTGGTACCCTGGAGACTCATGTGGGCATTGAAAAAGACTGGCAGTAGCAGGTAGGAGTGGGGGGAATGCAGAGGTGGATTTGAGTAATGTTAGGTGAAATTTATAGGATTTGGTAGCCAACTGAATGCAGAGGATGATGAAAAAGGTGAGAAAATAGTTTTAAGTTTTTGGCTTAGGTGGTTGGATAACAATGGTGCTGTTCTTTGCATGAAAGAAAAAGAGGAAAAAATTGGGGAAGGCTGGTGTTGATTAATATACTTGAACATTTTGAACTGTATATCACTGGATCATCAAGTGGAGAGAGCCAGTGAGCACTTGAATGTACACCTCTGTTAGGAGAAACACAGAGGCTGGAAATAGAGACAGGGATGCCATCAGGACAGAGACATCCTCTGGATCCACAGTTCTGACTTAGATCACCCAGACATCAGGCACAGGTTGAGAATGGAAAAGGGCTGAGGATACCAGTGTCGAAGAGCTAAACACGGCAAAATTATTTTGCAGGTGATGTTGGCTGTGGTAGTAACTGGTGTCTTATTTAGAAGAGTTTCATTTTCAACCTTTGGGTTCCCTAAGGCTGAGATTAAGGAGGATCCCAGCTGGTGATCTGTTCACAACTGAAGAATTGTTGTCACAGTTGGTTTTCATATGCTACGAGTGTATGTTGATATCTGTATTCATTCTTGCATGTGAATAAGAATAAAAGAGTGGGGAGAGGAAGAGATGGGGGGGCATGGGTGGTAGTGAATGTATATGGAAACTGTGAACATTTTCTAGTACAAATCTCTTTAAATATCTGGCAGCATTTTGATAATTTAAAACATTTTAATTTTGGTTTGGATTCAAACGTATCTTTTGCCAACCATTTATGGTCTATAAATACCCATTAAGATTGTTCCCTCAAAAACATTTAAAAATCTTTACTGCTGGCCTCAGTGGTTTGGCAGAAATGTTGGTCCAAAACTGAAAAATTAACCAGTAATTAGCTATACGTTCTTGTGTTTTACATTTTAAAATACATATTAAATTGTCTTCTGAGGATTATGGTTTTAGAATATAAAGAGTAAATAAAAACAGGTTCAAACACAATTATTTAGCAGCCTTTAAATTTGAGTTCTAACAAAGAAAAATCTCTGAGTCTAGAAAATGCTCAGTGGCATAACCATGGGACATAGCCTGCTTGAGCAGGGGACTTTCTTCCATAGATTTGCACTTGGTTGGCCCTCTACCCATGTCCAGATGAAATTCAGTGATTCATATGAAGTTCTTTAAAACATATCACATTTAGATAATCATAGTTAGTGTCTCATTTCATTTGATTAATGGAGCTGACTTTATCCAGAAAGAGGAACAAATCTCATTTTAACATTGCTTCCATTCTTAGAAGTGGTATTTTCCCTCCAGATGTCTCCACTGTCTCAGTGCCATTTTATTCAAAAAAGATTTTTATGTCATCTTATCTTTTCATCATCTGTTTTCCTGGTCATTTAATTGAGTTGACCAAATTTTTCTATTCTCTCTAGCTCCGTATCTTTTTGAGTTACCTCTCTGTGGCTGTAATCCCACACCATACCACCAACTATCTCCATCAGCCGTGTGCCAAAGTGGAGACTGGGTCCAGCTCCAGCAGCTGGACAGCTCCCAGAGTATGAGAAGTAGGAAGAGGCTGCAAGGGCAGGGGGGAAGCGGAGTAGAAAGGAAATGAAGACCCTTCCCCCAAAGTTTTCTCCAGCTGTCTCAAAGATTTATGAGCAAAAGGAAGGAATTGAAGCAAAAAGTTCAATTAACAGTAGGCACGTGACTATTTGCACACATATACTTGACATACAGTATGCATCCAAGAAATATTTATTATTATTATCATTTAGTAATGTTCAAGGTCAAGAGTCTTAAGTTCCAGACTGGCAATAAATTCCTGTTCTACTGTCACCTTTGTAGATGCACATAAAGGTACTGTACTTCTATCACAAAGCACAATTTTGTCATTTTAGAAGGGAAAAAATGTAGTAAAATTAAAGGCTGAGGACTCAAAAGGAAATTGAGTTGAGTCAAGAAGTAAACTCAAACATTAGTTTCAGTATGGCTTTGCTACACTTTCCTTATGTAGAGAAAGGTGAAAGGGAGTAAACTCTCATCAATTATTTCTTGTCTGTCAGACATTGCTAGGGCCTTTTACAAACTTATTTCATTAAATCCGCTTTAACATAAAGCATTTCTTCTCTTAGGTTTCTTTGTGTAAGATGTTAAACTGAACTGAACTTGGTTCTGGATCCAAATTTTATTTTTATTTAAAGAGTTACTCAAGTGACAGAAATTACTGTATCCTGCAGACTGTCCATACTTGTACACAATGTCAAAGGTGCCTTGCTGGTCAATTGCCAGTTATTTTCATCCATAACATGACTATTGCCTCTGTCTCTGTCTCTGTCTCTGTCTCTGTGAAGCCAAGCTTCTATTCATGAAAGGGAACTACCTAGTAGCAATGAACATCCCAATCATTCAGATTTTGGTCTTGAAAAATCACTTGCCACTTAAAGGAAAGAGTTACTCTTGGAAAAATAGCCAACTCCAGATCTGGGACAGGAAGTATTCAGAAAGAGCCTAGAGTGTCTTGTTGCTTGAACAGCGGGGAAGACAGAGCCTGCTGAAGTTCTAGCAAAACGACCTGGAGCCAACTTAGTGGACTTCCACTAATGAGAGATGGGAGAGTTTGAAAATCGAAAAGTATATTCACAAATAATTTAAATACATTAAGTGTGTTACAGCTCTATGGATTTGTAATAATAATACAAGAAAAATGGTAGGTTGGGGAGAATGTTAGGAACTCAACTTAGCATTCTGAAAACTGATAAATGAAGGGAAGGACTCAAGCATTTTTCCTGCCTTTTCTTTGCAAACTGAATCTCGGGCCATCCCCAGTCACTGATGAGGGAAATGTTACCCTTTTTGAAGAATTCCAGTTAGTAACTGGAATATAACAAGTAGGTAAATTTGGATTTCACTATTTTTTAGCAAGTTAAATGAAATAATGAATCTAGGCAGTGATCATCAGTCACCATCAAAACCATGTTACACATGATAAATAAATAAATCAATATTTTCAACAAAGGAGGAGGACAATGGGGAGTTCATAGATTAAAAGAGAAAAAGGCCAAACAAATGCAATGTGTGGACTTTATTGTGATCCAGATTTGAGCAAAACAACCATAAAATAACACTTAGGGTCTAATGAGAGAAATACTATTTGGGGGCATTAGGGGAGCTGTGTTAATTTTTTAGGTGTGATATTGATGTAGTGGTTATATACCTGGGATTTGCTTCAGTACAATCCAAGATGGAGAGAAGTAGGTGGGAAGTTAGATGAAATAAGATTGTCGTATGTTGGCAGTTGCTGAAACTGGGTAATGGAGTTCAATACAATATGTCTACATTTGTGTATGTTGGAAATTTTCCATTATTTAAAATAAAAATAAATAGATATATTTTTTATTCCATAGGCTGTACTCATTTGCAAAATACAGGGCATTTGCATCTGCTCCAAAAGGGTGGTGATGTCAGCATAGGGAAAGAATTATCATCTTTTAATTTACCCATTTTTGTAGGCAAGAAAGCAAACTGAATATATATATGCTCAGACACGGAAACATAAAACTCTAGTATTAAATCAGTGTAACGTGAGTTTGTCATCCCTGATTTCACCCTGGCTGAGATCATGTGACTGATCTCAAACTCCAGTGGCCTTGCTTGGGTCTTCTTTCAACACAGAAGTCAAGTCGTTTCTATCATTGTATTATGGACGATGCTGATTTGCTTCATGCATAAATTGGGTATTCAGAGCACACAGTTTGTGTCTGTTTCCTGTGATGCCAGATAATCCTGTTCACTGCTGTCTCTCTGCTGAAGCTACTCATTCTCTATGTAGCCGACAAGTTCCAATTGAGAGACCATTTTTTCCTTGCTTTTATTTTTCTTTTAAAAGTGATAACCCCAGTTTGTAATAGTCTGAATGTTTTTGTCAAAACAAGTCACTGTCAAACTTTTCTTTCCCAGACAGAGATTCACTACTTTTGAGTAGTGAAAAGTAAAAGCAGTGAATAGAAACAACAAATCATAAACAAAGCAGTAATTTGTCTAGAGGTGCAAATTGCTGTGGCATTTCTTCTCTGACCCCCCGTATTGCCTCGTGAGGACTGACTTCGGTTCAGTTACTTCTTATTTTCTCTCCTTGAAATCCGCCTTCCAGAGAAAACTGCCCCCCCTAAGATGAGTGCTGACAAATTAACGTTATTATATAATTTACACAACTAAAATACATCAGAAAAGCAGTTAGGCTGAAACGATTTAGCAGCTGAGCCCACAAAGGAGGGTTTCCTTGGAGACACGTGGATGTGCCGTTCTGTGCGCTGCTCACCACTTTCAGCAGGAAGGACTCCTGTAAACAGTGTGGACCAAGAAATTAATGGTGTGCCGATCCCCATCTTCACTACTCCCCCAAGAGATTGGAGCCTAGACTAAACCAACACTATACTGTCATCTTCTCCACTCTATGGTAACAGCTGATAGAGCCTGAACCCTTCCTGTGTGCCGTCTTCACAGAAGTTCCGAGGGAGAGGGTTACTTATTACCGTAGGCATATATGTCATGTGAGGAACTGGTGGCATAGGAAAGGAGCTGCCCCAAAGCCAACGGGCTAGACTGTGACAGAACCAGGGTTTGCCCTGTGCAGTCTGAGCTGAACTCTGCACTTTTCGTCTGCACTCTATATGGCCTCCTTAAGGATCAATAGCTTCTTACTATCAGCTAAAAGATAAGGTGTAGTTAAAAGCACAAGCAATCACCAAATAATACAAGAAGATGCAGGAGAAGAAGGATTTAAAACGTGCCGATGGGTCATCATTTAAGTCGATCTTGACTTTAAAACTGCCCCGAACACAAATGATACCAAGACATCAGTGGGTCCACAGCTATGGCCGTGGGAGTCAAGGATTTATTTTAGGATATATCATCAGGTGTTCAACCTAATGACTGCCAGATTAGTACAGAATGCTACTGATTTTGCTTTTGTGTCAAGGATTTGAAACTCTATCTCATTTTTTCGTTCTTGAAAATTTTCCAAGCTTAACTGCTGATCTTGCTCATATTCCTTCCATCACAGACGATGCCAATAAAATTGACATTCCCAGCATTAAATTGGCAGCATTCCGTTTTTAATGTTTTATTTCCTTAAATATAATAACGTATAATCAAGTAACTTGTAAAGAAATTGCCTATAAAAATGGCTCCAACTTGGAATCTACTTGGAACAATCCATTGGGTAATCACAGAAATCAATTCTCTGCTCTTAATTTAGTTTTGCATGAAAGTTCAGTCTTACCCAAAAATGTGTGGATACACTTATGTAACACATTTGTATTTGCATAGAATTACTACTACTGTGGAAGTATTTTCCAGTAGTTTAATGTTTGGCGTTCATTTCAGGAATATTTTTCCCCCAAACACTAACTTCTGGGCAATCAAGTATATATTTGATTTAATACATTTTCCACATATGTATCACTTCCAGTGTATCGCTCCAGAGTACTGTATCCATATCGACAATGACCTGCCTGCGTCTGCTTACAATCATTAGTCATCCAGAATTTTTAGCTACATTTTGACCAAATAACTTTTATAATTTCATTATTGCCCTAATTTATCGCTGTGGGTGATGAGTATAGCTGCTTTGTAATGATCTCCTTGGACAAAATGAATTTTCCACAGAAAATCTAAGCAAATAATGGAACTTGAATGTAATCACTAACCCAAGATCAGTTGTGGAAAGTGTGATAATGTTACTGTTGGGATGATTGCTGCAAATAGTTTGAAGAAAACAACAACAACAAAACTAACCATAGGTACAGGTGCTCAAATGTGTTAAAGGCCATTTACCAACGTCCCAAACACGAGTTCGAAACTAGAGCTCTGCCAAGTAGCTTTGACCTTACTTGCTCTTTTCTCAATATTTTTCTCCTCACCCTTAAGATACAGCCACTTTTTTCTTGCATTTGTGTATCATTCCTTTTTGCAGCTTGAATGTGGTGCTGGGAGGTGACCTGGGTCAGAGCAGTGTTTTCACAGTAGAGTGGCACAACACAGTGCTGCTCTCTCTGCTCTTTGGAGTCGTTTGAATTCATAGCTAACCCAGACAACTCTTCTTACAACATCCCAACGAGGAGAGCATCCACACGGATTGCAAAGAGCCCTGTTGAAGTAGCTGAGATCACACCTCCACGACTCAACAAGTCAAGTAAACTGATCTTCGGAACACAAACGAACATTGTTTGTGTTTATTTCTCACTGTCAAGTCAAGAAAAAATAATTACTCATGGATAGAGTTTCTTTAGTTGGTCTATTTTTTGTCAGCAAGAGTGAAGATAAGCATTTTGAATACCTAATAGGGATTGAGGATCGTGAGTTTCATTTCCATGAGGGTTTTGCAGCAAAGCATCAATGTAACCCAACTGTTGTTTAATCATATCTGCATTTTGGAAAACAGCTTTTGGTCCCTTCTCTCAGCCCTGTCCTCATCCCTGGTAACGCTGTGCCCTTCTCTTCCTCTCTCTGATGCCATCTGTGGTTGGAGGATCCACCTCTGTTCGTACAGAATTAGAGAAAAGCTGTATCCTTGGCATGCAAGCATCCACGCCCCATATGGAGATCCCTGGCTTGTGGTCAGCACTGGGGCTTAGTGGTGAGGACAGCGGGTGACCCCAGCCGGCCAGATGGGGATTACCATCCCAGGGTCAGGCTCAGAGAGATTTTGAGAGCCAGGGGTTGTGTGTAAATGGGACATTGGGAGACACTAATTCCAAGATAGCCAAAAATCCGTTTTTCCCCTGGGCAAGTGTGACTCCGATCATTGGCGGGTGAATGGCATCGGTTTGGTATTAGCAACCTGTGAATTAGATGTTGGGACACAAGGAATGAAATGAAAGAGAGGAGAGAAAGCCCAGTCAAGGCCTATCCACGACTAACTTTCTTTTGCTAGTTCTTATGCTCTGGGAACAGAAACTGAAAATTGACCACTTTGGCACTCTTTCTACTCTCTCTGAAGATATGTAGAGCATACTCAGTGCACTTGGCAGAGCACTGTGTAAACAGGGGGTTGTGTGCCCGTCAGAAAAGGATTGAAAAATCCACCCGTGGCCCTAGAAAAGATTGGGTTCATTTAAGACGTGTTTTTGATGTGAAAGTCTCCATCAACACTATAAAGCGTCTTACACATCCTCTCTTTTCTGAGTTTGCTCCCGGCCCTCCTCCCCATTCCTACCTGCCTCCATAGATTCCAGTCGTATTGTTAATGTTCACTACAGGAAGCACCTAAGAATAGAGTTGCTGCTCTGAGCAGATTCTATCTTGAGACATGATGGGGTGGAGAACAGCCAAGAACATTGTAGCAAATAGGTGTCCAGTTGGGCTTTTCAATATTATGTATTTGACAGGGCACAGCAGCACCAGCAGGGATAGGCATTGGAAAAATGCATTGCCCGGTTCTGTTTGAAAGCTCCCTGTCATTTCAGAAGCACTTGAAAACGGGTGTGCCTTGGGCTTTGCTATAGCACTTGCAAGGACTATTAATAGGAGTTCAAAACTTGTACTTGTATTGCCCTTTATATCTGGGGGGAAAAGAATCCGAAAGCTTTTCTCTTCTAAAACATTACCAATCAAGCCAACTGTAGCAGTCTTTCAGCATACCATCGCATAGCTGTGAAAATTTGAGTCAGGAGAACTAAATCACATTCACTTTTAAGCAAGATACTTCCTTTGTGCCCAAGATATTATAGAATTTAGAGTGAATGAGGATGGTGAATGCAAAGGTCCCCTTACTTAGTCTGGGAAACACCCAACTCAGCTACAATGTCAGGGCATTGTATAATTCTGAAGAACTCAGCATCCTATTATGTACCCAGATAGCCTTAGTCACTGGCTGGAGGGCATATATATTTGGCAGTGGCGGGGAGGGTTATTGTTCCAAATACTATACTGGAATGGGGCACCTGGGTGGCTCCGTGGGCCAAGTGTCTGACTCTTGATCTCAGCTCAGGTCTTGATTTCAGTGTCATGAATTCAAGCCCCACATTGGGCTCCTACTGAAAAAAATAAAAATAAAATAAGTAAATACTGTACTGGGAAAAATGGGGCATGTCCCAATAATCTGGGGGAAAACGGCAACAATGATATCTAAAACCTTATGAGTGTCTATGTTCTCCAGCAGTCTAATATTTTTTAAAGAGATTGATTTCTCTTATACTCTGCTCGCTGGGGGGGGGGGGGGGGGCTTGGCATCCGGAGGCCAGTTTACTTTGCTTTGTCCTGGTACCTGATGAAAGGACGTGAGCTGCTTCTCACAGGAGAGCTCTCCAGTGAGATGTGAGCTCATGCGGGACTTCACTTCTCTGTGGGTGTTAATGCAGTTAAGTGCGAGTTTCCAAGTCAGAACAGCAATGGGGAAGGGAAGTATTCCAAGAGGGGTGGACCATCGTGACTCAGTCGTAGTGGAGAACTGTAGTGGAGTGCCTGCTCTGAGGCATTCGGGTGTCTCCTGCAAGGTCACTTTCTGTCATACAGCCGTCTTCCTGTCAGGGAAGAGGATGTTCTCAAGTCCAGGAATTTTAGAGGCTGAAACCAAAGTTAAGAAAACGATTGTCTTTTAACACAACAATTGGAAATCTCCTCAAAATAATAGTGTGAAGTGCTTTGCCTAGGGTGTGAGGAAAAATCACGTCTTTTTCATTATTATTATTATTATTATTATTACCGTTGTTTCCCCATTTTCAAAGCTGGACGTCTGGAATTTTGACAAGATGTTCTAGGCTCTGTTTGAGCTGCTGAAGCAGGAAACGTGAGCGCTGTGTGCTCTGAGGTGCCATGAGCTACCAAGGAAACAGACTCCGAGGGTGTTTTCACAAACACGTACTGAGGTGATGGTGAAGGTCAAGTTTAGGAAAATAAATCATTGTTGTTTTTAAAAATGTTTCTCGCAGCTTAATCTTATTATGATTCCCTATTTTTCTTCTTTCTTGATGTATTCATATGTTTTCTTCTCAGCTCTTTGTATGTGTTCTGTAAGCGATCTCATATCCTTTTCGTAAGACATCTGGGTTTGAACAAATAAATGAAAGGAATTCCATCCTTGAAGCCAATTGAATATTGGTGGAATTCAGTCAGTTAAAGCCTTTTTATTTATTTACAAGAAAGGCCCACACCCCATTCATAGATATGTATAGTCACACCACACACACACACACACACTTTATATGGAAACATAGTCGAAAACTACATTTAGCTTCACGAAGTTGGAGTTGTGGTAGATTAAAGGAAACTTCTTTCTAAAATGTAAATCTGATTCCATCTTCTCCATTGGCCACATCTCCGCCTGAGTCCCTGTGAGGTGAAGTCAGCCCCACCCAACATGGCAGTGCCTGGTCCCCTCACCCCGTCCCCACCCTCCCCTCCACACCCCACGCTTCCTCACACAGCTCCCAACCCCAGGCCTCTCTGGTCTTCTGTCTGTTGCACTTGGATTGTGACCCGTAGGCTCTAGCAGTTTGCATTGCTTATTCCTTCAATCATTGGACATTTCTGCTTTCTCATTATGTCATGCGTAAAAGTATGTGTGAATTCTGTGCCTCGTGAGTCACAGATCCAAGGAACCCATGTGGCGCCAAAAAGGAACATCATCATTTCAATCGGTTGAGACCTAAGTGTTGGTTTTATAATACAGCTTTGGAGAAATTCCTCTAAACTTTTCAATTTCTTCAGTGATATAATGAATCCATGAGTTTTTTTCCCCCTGGGGGGAAAATAACATAAGCCAAAACAATTGCATAAGTATCTGTCATGATCAAATGTTACAGTTCGTGTTCTGTCCATCTTCCTCCTTCTCTGTTTGCTCCTTCTCTGCTGGACTTGATACAAGAGAAATTTTATATTAAAATGGTGGATTTTAGAAAATCTCTGTGCCATTTAAATTATTTTAAGAACTGCTGTCACAGTTACCCACTGCTGCAAAACCACCCCAAAATTTAGTGACTACAGGTAATAACCATTTACTTTCACATTTGGGCCGTTTGCAGCTGGGCAGGTCTTCTGTCCTGCCTGGGGTCACTAATGCAGCTGCGGGCATCTGGGGTCCAGCTGGGGCAAGATGGCCCAAGATTGTCTCACTCACCTGTATGGCCGCCAGCGGGGCTCCCCTAAAGGCATCTCAGTTTCCCTCTGCATGGCTGAGCCAGGAGGGTAGCCAGGATTCTCATGACAGTCTTGCCATTCTGAGAGGGGGAGAGCAGAAACAGGCCTCTTCAGGGCCAACCTTGGAAGTCACATATGTCAGAACCTTCACATCCTCTTGGTCAAGGCAAGTCACAAGTCCAGCCTAGATTCTAGGGCTGAAGAAATACACTCTCCCACGATGGGAAAGGCAGGAAATCATCTGTGACCGTGTCTAATACACCACTGTCTTAATTTGTGTCACATTCATTTAATGAGTAGTAGATATGCAAATAAAAGAAATAACATGTTGCAAATCTGAATAGCAAGGAAACAAGAGCCTGGTGTCATTTTTAAACTTCTAACAAGATTCATTGAAAAATCAGGCCCTGTGATAATTGAAAGAAAACCAAAAACCTGTAGAGCTGTTGCCCGTGTTACTCATTCATATTATCATCTGACTAAACCTCACTTACTGCGTATAGATCTTTTTAGAAAGCTGCCAGTTTCTATAATTTATTGAAAGGGGAAACAGTTTGGGGATATGTTCAGTGCCTGGTAATGTTTAATTGAAGCCATAACTTGGAGCCCAAAGTAAAACAGATTTTTAAAAATAACTTCTATTTAAATGGAAACTCTGGCATTGGCTTATGTAATGAGGATGCCTCCATTTTACTACTCATTTTAATGACAATTGGCACTCAAAGTTGAAATAAGTTTTCAAAAAAAAAGCAGAATTTTTTAATATTAGCGGCAGGTGACCATTGGATGCCATTTACCATCACTTATTATTGTATTCCAGGTCCTTTTCTCAGTATATTCTTTTCGGTGAACTCCAGTTGAGCATAAATATCCTTTAATCATTTTAGCATTGATTTTTCTTGCTGGGGAAAATCAATTCCTAGTAAAATTCATGCAAACCTATCAACCCAACACTTCCATGAAACATGGCGATGAGATTAGTGTGTGAGAGACCCATCGAGTGAGCCCCGTCATTTCCGATCCGAGCTACAACTGAGAGAAACACAGCGTACATTTGTCAGTTACACTTCGGTGAAGCTGGGGGTAGAGATCTATTTGGGGAGAAGGGAAGTGTCTTCAAAAGATGATATTCTTACTCATGAGCTCAATGTGTAGAGACGATTTCCAGTAAGATTTTGCAATTTCCCTCATAAAGCAAAAAAGAAACACAGCATACGTTTATTTGCCGAGAAACATTTTCCCTACTCCCACCACCAAATTAAAGAGGTCAGTTACACATTTATTACTTCTGACCTCGTACGTTCACAGGTCAGTTTGCATCTGTGAGAAATCTGAATATTTTATCTCAAATCTGGATAATTCCAAAGGATAGTGTTAGAGAAAGGCCACTGGGTTATATCCATGCAATACACAAGTACAGTCCAGGGAGCTCTGTCAAGCAGTCTTTGACTCATTCACCCACATCTTTGGAGAGTGTGCATGGCTGGGGCACTGAGGACCAGATTTCCCTTCTACCCTACAATTGAATTCAGGCTATGCCATCAGCCAGAAAAGTATGGTTCAGACGAGAGAACTAAGTGCCATCAACAACTTGCTGCAGGTCTAGCACCAGCAAATGCTCAGCTAGGATTTTAACATAAACCTATCTTTTTTCCTACCAAATCTCTTGCCTTAGTGTAATTTACAGTTTTAACATTTTATCCTTCGAGGCTTTCTCCACATGCTCCCTCTCTTCTTTCAATGCACTTGCCTTTATTTGCAGATGGTACAATAACAGTTTGGGCGTCCTTCCAACCAAGGTCTCTATTCCTATAATATTTTGGAAGGAAAAGGCATCTTTAATTAACACCACACACAGAAGGGCTTTTAGCCTCCAGAAATGATGGACCCTTAAGAAAAAACAGTTAGGGTGGGGACAGCTCCACCAGTGATCTTGACTCTCTCTCCCCCAGTTTTTTTCTTCTTTCCTGTTCTTGGGTATCCAGGGTGGGGGAAGGGAGGGGATGTCTTTTCTTTTAAACGTGATCTGGGCGACAGTGGTTGGCTCTCCATGGTTCTTTCTTGAGGGTTGTAGGTTTGCATCATTTTCAGAGTGATGATCTGACCACGTGCTACTACAAAGTGAGCTAGTGATGAAATCACCAGCAGCAGCTGCCATTGCATTGTTATTGAGCATGGACCGTGCATTGGGTCCTCACTCTCCTGCTCACAGCAGGTGCACCTCAAGGATCTTAAAGATTGTGAGATTTGTTCGGGGTTACCAAGAGCGTAGATCAGAAGCTGGTACGTCTAATGCCTACTTACCTGTTAGAAGTCAGGGCAGGCATCACGCCTTCCAACAAACTTCCTCTGCTGCGCTCCCTAAACTTCTAGTCCATCAGGCTCTGTTTGTTGGTCTCCTCTGTGGTCAAGTGTACACTCCCTGAGGGCAGGGACCATTTCTCATTTGAAGTGTAATTCCCAGAATCTAACAGAGCGCCCAACATACGTTCCTTAATAACCGAACTGTGGAAATGGGGGGGGGGAATCTTAGTGGGGATGGCCTCAAAATAGGAGTCCTGGGAGCTGGATCTGATCATAGTAACCGCTGACCTTGACTGAGCAGTTAGGGCCTGCCAGACCTTGAGCAGCCTTCAAACAAGGTACCTGATTCCTCCCACTTCAGGTGGAAGCAAGCCGAGACAGAGAGGCTTGGCCATATGTTTGGGGCCACTAGTCCAGGATGTGGTAGAGCCAGGATCAGAGCCCAGATCCCAAACTACGCTCCTAACCACCAAGTTTTATTCCTTTTCCAAGCCACTCAGAACCGATCACTCCATTTCTCCCTGCCTCAGTGCCTTTCTTTTTTAATAGTCAAATTATTTTTATTTATTTAATCTTGACATAAGTGCCCTCCATTTTAATGGCACAATTAATACCTACTTCATTCAACGGGCATTCACCGAGCCACTGTATGTCCTAAGCACTGTCGTAGGCCCCTAGGCTCTAGGGATTCAGCAGTGAACAAAACTGGCCTAGTTCCTGCAGTTAAGCCTAAATTCTGATCAGGAGCACAACAACAACAACAAAAATAAGGAATAAAATATATAGCGTATACGTAGGTAATAAATACCATAGGGAAAAATAGAAAAACTAGGAAAAGAGAAGGTGCATGGGGTGGGGGTAGTGACGGTGGGGGGGTGTCACTGAATTGCAATTTTAGGTAGGGAGGTCAAGGAAGGCCTCACTCAGAAGATAGCAGCTGGGCAGAGGCCTGGGGGAGTTGGGGGAGGGGCCAGTGGCTAGAGAGGAAGGATGTTCCCAGCAGAGAGAAAGGTGCAAATGTCCTGAGGCAAGAGTGTGAATGCCTGGTTCAAGAAAGATCAAGGACGCCCATGTGGCTGGAAGGCAGCCAGCAAGGGGAGGCTTACTGAGAAGGACAGATGGGAGGGGAGGGTTTGTTTTAGCGGTTTGCATTTTGAGATGCTTATTTAACATCCATAGGGAGAGGTGGAGGGGGCACCTAGCTAGATATGAGAAACAGGAACGCCAGGCAAGAGGACATCTGGGCCGGCACATCCATGCGGAAGTCATCGATTCATAAACTGTTTAAGTCTGTGGCAGCCCAGACCGGGAAGAGAATATGATGAGTTGCCCCGGGGCAGGCGGCATCTGGGCTGGTTCCTGGAGAACTTGCATCAGATCAAGGAGCGAAAATTGGGGACAAGGACACTGCAGGTGAAGGGTCAGATTTTGTGCAAGGACACAGGGAACGTTCAGGGTGCTGGGAGCGGTGTCAGATGTGGCTATATCGTAGGACACGGTGTGGAGGGTGTGGGAAGGGGCCAGCGGTGAGGTTAGATAAAGAGACTGGAGAGCCAGATGGCTAACATCTTTGTAAGACATGCCAAGGAATTTAGTATTTGTTCTGCAACCAGATGGGAGCCATCGAAGTCTTTTAAACAGGAATGTGACATGATCGGATACATCGTTTAGGAAAGTAACTAGCAGCACAGTGAAGGTTAAATTGGAGAAGAGGAGACTTAACTCACATACATAGTAACTATCAACAAGGTTGAAAGTGACGGTTACAGGACGTGCAGGTCAAGCGCTATGGAATGATTATAGGTACCGCTTCCTGTTGAAAAAATATCCCCCCCCCAAAAAAAATAATGCTCTGTGTTTAATGTGACTTACTGTTATCATATTTGTGAGAGCATAATATGATGGCCTGACTTCTTTTTCTTGAAGCCCTTAAATAATTTTCCTTCCAAACTGGTGATCTCTTTTGAAATGTGCATACACTGTAAATATTCACAATCCTCTCCACAAAGTGGGACCCTCAGGTGTCACAGTTAACTACTATTTTACTTGGTTCCTGAAGAAATATATCCAACTTACTTGTGACTAAATCCCATTTTGATTTGTTTTTTTAAAGATTTTATTTATTTACTTCATAGAGAGAGAGAGAGAGAGAGCACAGGCATGAGCACAAGCAGGAGGAGGGATAGAAGGAGAGGGAGAAGAAGGGCAGGGAGCCTGATGTGGGACTCGATCCCAGGACCCTGAGATCATGACCTGAGCTGAAGGCAGACGCTTCACCAAACGAGCCACCCAGGCGCCCTCCCTCCTCCATTTTGATTTAATACATGGGGGGAAAAAAGGTGGCAATCCAGAAATACCCCCGTATTTTCTATCCCTGAAAACCATTACCCATATCATACTGACCAAATCGAAGTATTTCTTTTTGGATAAATGGGGGGCCGTTTTACCCAAGTACAAGCTGTAGGAGCCAGGAGTATGCATATATGAGATCTTGTTGAAGGGAACTCCCCAGGATCAAAGAGGAGCTTGTTTCCTGTGTTGACAGAGTCGGAGTATGAAGCCACCTTTCTTGCATGTCTGTTCTCTGCCAGGCACTGTCACATGAACTTTCACTTAATTTTTAAAACACTGTATTACATGTGTAATTTTACAAGTGACAAAATTGAAGCTCAGAGATTTAAATAACTTGGCTCAGAACAAACAGCTCTCACCCAAAGTAATGGTTACGTCCATTGACCTCTGCTTAGCTTGCCATGCATGAGAAAGCATACTTGATGTGTAAAGCGAAACACTCAGAGATGGGTAGAAGGGTCCTGCGAACACTGTTTCTCATAGAAGCTTTGGAAGGCTGTTACGAAGATGGATCTGTCGCATCAATAAACACCAGTTCTCTTTCTAAGTAGTTCATTCTCTTCCTGGCCAGGATGCAGGTATAAGTATGAAAGCTCCCAAAAAATTAATAAAGAGATTTTGTCTGTTTGCTCTCCAAGACTTAAAAGCCTTACTAAAGATTAATATATATTATTCCAAATATTTCAAGCCATTAACAGGAAATTTGGCTCATTTCTGTGGATAATGGATGAAATAAAAGGGAAAATTAAAATTTATTCTTGTATGATGTAAAAAAATATCAATTTTTTGACGTTCCATGTACTTAAATGGACTGATTTCTACCATTGTTTCCTTACAAGGAACTTGCGTCATTCATGGCACAAATATTTATTAAGCACCTACTATTTACTAGGCATTGTTCTGGAAGCTAAATAGGGAGCAGTAAACAACAAACACGACAATTCCTGCCCTGGGAAGCATTCAGTTTAATTTTGCGGCGCGTTCCATTGAAGACATCCCTCGGAATTACCCACGGAGCAATCTGAGGGGGCGCACTGTCCATCAAAAGCGTGCGACGTTTGCGTGCTTTTGAAGTTTCACAGCGTTCTGAGAGGGACCTGGGACTGGGAAGATTTTGTAGAAGGAGGTGGTGGTAACTTATCCCTCCATTCCAAACCATTCTCTCTCTTCTTTTCTTATCAGATTCCCATCTTTTGGTCAAACGCAGTGAGCAACTTGAGAAAACACAGGGCACAGAGTTCTTGCTTTGATAAGGTGTAATGTGCTCAGTATTTTAAATGTATTGATAAAATGTTTCTAATCAATTTTACAAGCAGAGTAATGCTTTTAATCCCGTAGGAATAGTGATGTGTCAAGAACTGCCATCAAAATAGGAATAAGGAAATGATGTTATTTTAACTTGAATAGACACCTGTAGATTTCACTGTTTTGTAAAATTGTACTAGATTATCAGCTATGGGGGTATCTTAAACCACCAGTCAGGAAGAACGTGGGCACACACTCATCCATTCTCTGCACTACTTTGAAATGTATTTGGTATTAACTACTTATCATTAATTCTCACACTGAGAGTCACATTCCTCATTTTTGTTTTATTTTGGCTTTCCAAACATCAGTTCTCTCTTGTTGTAAAGGCAGGTTTTGTTTTTTTTGTTTTTTTTTTTTTTATTTGACAGAGAGAGAGACAGCCAGCGAGAGAGGGAACACAAGCAGGGGGAGTGGGAGAGGAAGAAGCAGGCTCATAGCAGAAGAGCCTGATGTGGGGCTCGATCCCAGATCGCCGGGATCACGCCCTGAGCCAAAGGCAGACGCTTAACCGCTGTGCCACCCAGGCGCCCCGTAAAGGCAGGTTTTATGAGCATTTTTTTCTCATTCTCAGCCCGATCAACCTACCATCTTATGGTGGGCTTTTGTTCAGCTATTATTCTCGTAAGGGATAAATCATAGTACCCATCTGTCTTTGACTTTTTAATTCCATGGAATTTTTAAATATACAGTATTTTTCAGTAATGAAATGTCTGGACAGTTAAGTAGTAAATTCTGTGCAAAAGTCGATTTCTAGGTCAGAAAAATTCCAACTATGAAGTTATTAACTGGAATCAATTTGCATATATCTTGTCTCATTGTCACTTCAGTGTTAGGAAGGAAAGAAGGAACAGCCAGGGAATATGTGATTAGTCCAAAATGGATGGATTGAATTCATTTGATAAATATAATTAGCCTTTAAACACCAACGTCATTAAATAAGGAACAATTTGCAGAAGACAAAGGAGGTCTGTGCAAATCCTGGTGCGCCTTTTATTTTATGAGTTAGCCTTGTCTAGATTTATGCAGGGCTGAAACACTTGACCTTCATGCTGAGTGGATGGCTTTACTGAGAGGAAGTGATTTCTGTGGAATACCAAGGCTGTGCTCGTGGCTCTGCGAAAGAGGTTCAACTCTGAAAACAGGCGTTGGAATGAGCATCAGTAGGAGCTCATGGGCAGCTCAGTTGGTGAAGTGTCTGCCTTTGGCTCAGGTCACAATCCCAAGGTCCTGGGATCGAGCCCGTGTCAGGTTCCCTGCTCAGTGGGGAGTTTGCTTCTTCCTCTCCCTCTCCCTCTCCCTCTGCTCCTGCCCCTTCCCCTCCCCCCACCACGCCCCTCTCCCTGTTCATATGCTTACCCTGGTGCTCATAATTGGGCGCACACACACTCATCTCTCTCTCTCAAGTAAATAAGTACAATCCTAAAAAAATGAAAAAAGAAAAAAATGAGCACCATGTACTGAAATGCATAGGAAAGATGACTCCTCATTAGGTCGAGTTGAGGAAAGCCCATGCGATGCGCAGCGTGGCTGCCGAGACCACAGGCTATGTTTCTCACTGGTTCAGAAGGCCAGGTACATATTTCTCCCCCCCCCTGCCAAGACTTGTTTTATATTTAATAAAATGTGGGTTTGGGTTCAGCAGTACTTGGTAAAGAAAGAGGAATCATTACCAGTAGTGAAACTTTACCTTTTGACCCTTGACAACTTTGCAGTAGTGAGCTTCAGTGGAGTCTCTCTTTTTTTTCCCCCTTGGGAGACTGGTTTTGATCAGACTGTTGTGCATGCTGAATTATGCCCCACAAATCCTAAAGTAGGAAAGCAGAGGTGTTCTCGTTATCACTCCAGACTCTGGAGTGCTCGGCACACTTCCGCTCTGCATAGTGAGTGTGCGTCTGAGCTTGGGCAACTGGAAGCCCACTTTAAAAAGGGCACTTTAATCACTCACCACAATGACTGTATTTGTTAAGAGTTTTTATTGGAAATAAAACTTAGGTAGGACATCTTGACCTCAGATTATAAAATGCCCATTTAATGTATTAAAGAACTTACCTGCCCAAATGGGAAGAAGATATTGGAGTTAGAAGGCCCTCTGTGAATGATATAAAGGAAGCCAAGACCACTGTGGCTTGGAGTCTCAGTTAATGGTTAGGAAAATGACGGCTGTTGGAGAAATGATTATTTAGAGATGGAATTTTTATTAATGGGGATAAGACTTGTCCAGTTACTTCGAGTTTTATCTTAAATATCACTCATTCCGTAGCACCTATTCTTCTTACTGTCTCCTGGAGCACCGCCTTTCCCAACTGCTCTGATCTGTATGTACCTCCATCTTTGTCCTTGTAACTCAGCATCGGAGTTTGCAACCTAGTTGATGGACTGGCTGGAACAGGATTTAGCAAATGTGTGCAGGATATCAATGGAAAAATGATAAATGGTAGACAAGTAGATACAAATGTGCTTGGGAGAAAGTACATGAAAGGCTGTAAAAATAAAATGGAAAAAAAAATCACATGCAAGACCTATAAGGAAAGAATATTCTAGGAAGTCTCCAGAGATGTGTATTTGTTGTCAAATGAGTTTTTGCAAGTTATTGAGAAGTTTCTTTAATAACTAGTGTTGCTGCCATTATTTGGTCAGCCCTTCAAATTCCATTTCTGTGTGAGGACTTTCCATTCAAGGATTCCATGTGACCATCCCCAAACATGTTCTTCACACCAAATATCTCCTGATGGATTCTTTCATCTTACCCTTAACAAAGGATAAGATGCCAAATCAAGATGTATAAAATCATTACCCCTTGAGGGGATATGCTTTGAGGAGTCCCTGCCACCTCCTGTTTGCGTCTTCTGTGTTGCTCTAAGGGAAACATGGGCGCCAGCCCACCTGTCAATGTCTGGCATTCGATTTCTGCAGTGTAAATCTGCAGTTGACAGCAGTCATCTTAAACTGACTTGTGCTGATGAGCTAAGGACTAGTGGACATCAATCCTCTGGATAAAGTTCGTATTTCTGGGGGCGCCTGGGTGGCACAGCGGTTAATCGTCTGCCTTCGGCTCAGGGCGTGATCCCGGCGTTACGGGATCGAGTCCCACATCAGGCTCTTCCGCTATGAGCCTGCTTCTTCCTCTCCCACTCCCCCTGCTTGTGTTCCCTCTCTCGCTGGCTGTCTCTCTCTGTCGAATAAATAAATAAAATCTTTAAAAAAAAATAAAAAAATAATAAAAAATAAAAGTTCGTATTTCTGGGATTTTTACAGGCATTTTTATCAAAATGTTCTTACTCCTAACATCATTTCTTTTAGATGCTGGAATTGTGGGCCACTGCTCATTTATATAGCCAGCTAGTGTAACTCCACAGAAATAAACAATTGTCAGGTCAGAAAAAAGAACATAAGGACTCAGTCAGACAGACGAGGACTCTCATCTCAGCTCCACCAAGTTACTCAAGGACCCTCAATGTTTTCATCTACAAAATGGGGTCAACAATACAGTCTACCTGAGAGAGTTTGTGTGAAATAATATGATCCAGCAAAGTGTTTAACATTGGCTGGAGCACAGATGAAGCATTAGACACTAGGAGCTATAATAATAACACATTATTACTTTAAAGTAATATGGCAAGACACAAGAGAGAATTCATTTGCTGGAAGAGTCCATCAGGACAGTGTGTTGGATAGGGAATGCTATGCCGCTCTAGTGAAAGACCCCTTGGGGTTCAGGAGCTCAAGGAGTGCAGAAGTTTACACACAAAGGTCATTGAGGGGTGTTCCAAGTCCGTGAGTTCTACTGTGTGGGGTCATTTCCCAGGTCTCTCCAGTTAGTATCATCTCAGCACATGGAAAGGACAAAGAACATGGAGATGCAAAGGTGGGAAATTTGGGGTCAGGCATGGAGGTGCCAGCTGTCAGCGCCACGCAGATTGCCCTGGGGAAGAACAGTCACAAAGCTGGCTACCACGGAAGGAATGTGGCTGGGCTACCATACTTTGCTTCTATGGAGGACAGGGAGAATGAACTTTCCTCGAGCTGTTAGCCTTCTGTGGGGAGATTGGAGATCAGCAGAACACACAGTAGGTCCAAGGAGATTGCCACTTGTGAAGTTTGTGAGTCAAGCCTGTCTCAAGTGTATAGTCTTGTAGTTTTCTTTTTCTTAAATGGGGAGTGGGAATAAACCGCTTACCCGATCGCTTCCCATTCTCGGTATCACGGAATTAGAGAATACTGACTTTAAGCAAAATACCATTTCAGTTAAATGTTTTCCTCATTGAAAAATCGCCAACAAAAATATAGGGTAAGCGCTGTAAGGATTTATTTTGTTTTCCATTTTCAAATATGAAATAACATTAAGTGAAGTTATGACAAACAACCGCCAAATTCATCCCTTCAAACAGTCTTAAAAACAAACAGGAAGGTGTAACCACGCCAGTCTTCCTAAGCTGTTTTTCTAAATTGGAAAATTCTGAAATTCCTATGATTGTCTATTAGATGTGATCAGTGTATTTTTTAAATATTATTTCAGCAGGCTTCAGCTGTCTCAGGATTCACATCAGAAATCAAAGAGAAAAGGGATTAAGGTCAGCGTTAGTATTAGCTTTTTCAGATCTTGGTAAAGAGAATGAGAAACTTCAAGATATACATTATTTTTTATTGATATTTACATATAAGGAGATAGGTGATGTTTTTTAAAATTCCTCTTTGGGGCGACCCAGTCTTTGTTTGGAGGAGCTCCTTTGATAAGCTGCCAAAGCTAGAGGCAAGACTGCAAAGGCATAAACTACTCCGTGTAAGATTAGAGTGATTTATATTCTTTCTGAAAGCTACTAGGGTGAGCGTAGGAACCTCTTCCAAGGAATTTGGCACTTAGAATATGGAACTTTAGTTCTAGTTTCCTGAAGCAGGAGTTGTCTCTGTCTTGTTCACCAGGACACAGCCCCCGGATTTAGAGGGATGCCTGATTATAGATATAAATATAAATATTTATAGATACAGATAGAGATGGCAGGTTCTCATATTTTGTTGAATGAATGGTTGGTTATAGAAGTTGGGGCATCAGGGAAGCCTCAGTTTACTCCTGGTTTATATAAGCAACCTGTACATTGGGATGATGTCATTTGGCAAATGACCATAGTTTGCTACAAAGACAACAGTGGATATTTCCCAAGGGATTTTTTTTTTTTAAGATTTTTTTTTTGACAGAGTAAGAAAAGTCACTCAATAGAAGTAGACGATTTCTTCTGTTGACCTTTTGAATATCATACATCATGCGTGACGGAGCCCATTTGATTGTAGAGTCTTGAGTGATTGGTAGAGGCTTTGCTATGTGCATTCACTTACTCATTTGTTTGTTTTCTTTTCAGTATTTATTTGTGCCAGACACTGTGCATATTAGCACTGTGAGTATAGTGACCAACACGGGGGACAAGACCGCCTTCGAAGAGCTTATAGTTCAGGGGCCAGTACGGACGAGGCCCAGGTTATTAGTACATGCAGACTGTGCATGTGTATATACACAGGGTTTTTCAATTAGGAGACACTCCGAACAAATGTCTTTCAATTGCAGTGGTGGGAACAAAGGAAATGTGATAACCACGATTATAAACTGTAAATATTTGAGTACCACATGAACAAATAATTTGGAACCTGAACACCTTCCGCATATGGACTCAGCAACTATTTCATGGTCCTACCAGGTACTAATTTTCACCCGTGGGGTAGTTGTTGAGATGGTGGCGGTAGTGACTGTTGTAGAGACATTTCTGCACAGCACAGTGTTCGAGGTGGTTCTCACTTGGGGCCGGTACCGCCCCTCCAGGAGGCATACGCGGTGCATTTTCATTTCTCACAATGACTGCTCGCTTGGGGCAGAGGCAGAGATCCCTGGATGCCCTACGGTACATGGATAGCTCAATACCCGGAGAGTCTTTCTGTCCCAAATGTTACTGGCTTCCCAACGAGAAGGACTAGGACAGATAAGTCCTTCTTTCTCCATTTCTGTGTTTTGAAGATCCTGCTTTAGGTATGTGTCTTGGGCTAAGCATGGGCAGTCTATTCACATACTGGGACACAGGACAAAAAGGATCATATCAGGATCTGTGGGAATTAATGCTATGTTCATGAAGGGAACTGTGATCTTGGGGGAACTGCAACCAGAGGACAGTGAGGAAGAAAAACCTAAAATCTATGAGTTATGGGCTGGTGTTCCAGAGGCTGAAGGAGGCAGAAGGAGGAAGGAAGATTTTCTTTCATAATTTGTCTGATGGTGGGGAAAAAAATATGCCCAGTCTTATTCTCAGGTTAAGACCATTAATGAATTTAAAATGTGCAGACCCAAGGCTGTCCTACCCGGTCTTAAAAGGATTATGGATTGGATTAAGGGACTTTTCTGTTCCAGCAAAGCTTACAAGAACTTTCTTACTTTATTGAGGTAGAATTCTCTTTAATTTTAATGCGATTTATCTTTTCTTTGTTCTCTTAAAACTGAATCCAGAGCATGTCCTTATCAATGCTTCTATAACCAGGTTACATATTCTGGAGGACTCTGTCCTCTTTTTTTGAAGGAAATCTGTTCAAAACCACAGGGGATGTTATGATCAACACTCTGAAAAGTTCCCTTTACCTTATTTCAGGCAGCACCCCAGGCTGAATTCTGTACACCATTGTGTTTTATTTCAGTAACACAATAAAACCTCACTTATCAGGAAGTGCCTTATCTGTGAACCTCAAATATCTAGGATATAGTAAACCCAAGCAACAAAGCGCCTGGTTTTTATGCCAAAAATGAAAAATGTCGAGGCTCTCCTGGGATTCAGTGTATTCTCCATTTACATACAGTTCTGAGACACTGGCTGGTCGGCTTCCCCGGCTCACAACAGACCGAAAACTGCCCAGCCAGAGACTTGTTCAGGTTGAGTATTGGAGCAGGACTGCCTACAGCCTAGCAAGGAAGAGGTACAGGAAAAGGGTACCGCACATTTATTTGAAAACTATAGAGAGACTCTTGGGGCGCCTGGGTGGCACAGCGGTTAAGCATCTGCCTTTGGCTCAGGGCGTGATCCCGGCGTTGTGGGATCAAGCCCCACATCAGGCTCTTCCGCTGGGAGCCTGCTTCTTCCTCTCCCACTCCCCCTACTTGTGTTCCCTCTCTCGCTGGCTGTCTCTATCTCTGTCGAATAAATAAATAAAATCTCTAAAAAAAAAAAAAGAAAACAATAGAGAGACTCTAAAACCATGTGAGTTTGGAACTGGGTTGTTTTGTTCAGAGGAGCCGTCCAGCTAGGCAGCTCCTGAAACGCTCACTGCACGTTCCCTGGGTATGGTCCTTGGTGACCACAGTAACCATATGAAAAGAAGCAAGAGAGGTTTGTAGCACCTTTTTTGAGGTTCCCCTCAAATGTGTAAATTTTTTTTCCAAATTTGTAATTTTTAAAGATTGTGCTGGTTATAAGACTAAGCCATAGTTGTCTAGGGGGAAAAAACCCCACTTATTAAGAATAGCTTATGTCCCGGGGCGCCTGGGTGGCACAGCGGTTAAGCGTCTGCCTTCGGCTCAGGGCGTGATCCCGGCGTTCTGGGATCGAGCCCCACATCAGGCTCTTCCGCTATGAGCCTGCTTCTTCCTCTCCCACTTCCCCTGCTTGTGTTCCCTCTCTCGCTGGCTGTCTCTATCTCTGTTGAATAAATAAATAAAATCTTAAAAAAAAAATTAAAAATTAAAAAAGAATAGCTTACTTCCCAATAAAGCTGGATTGATGAGGCAGTTGTACGTGAATTTCCATTCAGAAGTCCACCTTTGAAAGTTGGAATTATTCAAAACTAAACAGAGCAAATTCTGTATTTTCTTAATCCCCTCACTGGATATGTGTCTTTTGGACCCATGGATCTCTTGACACTGTGTGTTGTTGACTTGATTTCCTCACACGCACAATTGGCTGCATCATGATGAGGTCTCGGTCTCACCGGCATCATCAAGCTGGTTCGTGCATGAACCCACAGTTCCCAACTCCCCTTCGAGTTGAGGGAGAGAACGTCTTTTATTCGTCACCAGCCTGGGTAAAGAGAAATGAGGAATTGGACTGAAATCAAATGCTACCAGGGTGGAAAATATCAGTTACATAACAATTAAAGCTTACATATTAGATTATTTTTATCTCTTTGTTAGTAACTCTTAGATTAGTATAATTGCATCTATGGAGTATGTTCTGCCTATCCATTTATTTCAGAGAAGGGCTAATCAGTATTGGCAGAGTAAAATGCATAGCCCTAAAATGTTTGTGTATATTGGATCACTGTTGTTCTATTACCCGATATCTAATAAGGAAGAAAAATGGACTAGTTATTGAAATAATGATAAACTTTGTTGGGGGAGGCTCTCAGAGAGTGAACTGGATGCTATGAGTGTAGCAAAGGTGGGAAGGGCTAACCTGTTTTCTGTCTGAAGTTTCGAGGTCAAGAACCATTCAGTTGCAATTAAATTGCGGTGCCCACAGTGGGCAGCATAGGTAAACTCTTGTCCTTACTCTCTTCTCATCTTATTCTTGCCTGAGTTTTTTACGTAATATTTCTGCCCTCTTACTACAATAAGGTAAATATTTTAGACTATTAATACTTAGTTAGGAGGAAATACTGAGATGTAGGTTATCATCTGCATTTTTAAACATGGGACAACTGACTTGTAATCATTGGAGAGTTTTGTAATTATACATTGTCTATTAAATAGAATTTAAAATAGACCACATGCCTTGCTATAGTCTCCTATTTCTCACTTGAGAATAAAATACCATTTTCTCTCACACGACAGTGTTGTGAATATTATCTGTGAAGGACTTTGAGGGTTTCAAGACAGAGGTGCTGAAGGCTTTTGAGAAGAAAAATGAATGTTGTTGCAATTTTTAATTTATCTCCCTTATCCATGAAATAGTTTCAAATTCATATTTATCCCAGACTTCCTTTGATTGTTAATTCAAGGAGTGAGGTACTAAAAATCAACTGTTCGTGTAATCCTAACTTCTCTTCTCTAATGAATGAGTCTATACATCCCCATTCAGTATATACACCCTATTTTAAAATAACTGTAGGGAAGACATCCTCATTAAGAATGTTTGGATTAGGGGGCACGTGGGTGGTTAAGCGTCTGACTCTTGGTTTCGGCTCAGGTCTTGATCTCTTGGTCGTAGGGTCAAGCCCTGAGTCAGGCTCCTTGCTCAGTATGGAGTCTCACGCTTTCTTGCTACTCTGTTTCTAAAACAAATAAATAAAATCTTTATTAAAAAAAATGTCTGGATGGTAGATGTGAAAGTTATTTTTTATGTACCTGCCAGGGGCTATCTAAAGTAGAAGTTCAATATAAGCAATCCATTTTAATCCTTTGCTTTTCTTACCTTAAAGCTCAATAAACATTTGGTAAATGAATGTTGAATGTTAATGCATTCTGTTTGCCCATCTCATGAAATAGACAAAGGGAGGCAGGTACCTTAATAAAGGCAGCAGGGACTTAAGCACTTAATCCTGGTGAAATGAAGATGTTTAAGTGCCATTCACTCTTCCTGAGTGACTCTTAGGTCAGAAGCAGTCAGTCAACTGCACACATCTTATGTGTGGGTAAGAAATCCAAGTTAATTTGTAGAATTAAATAATTCCCAGCATTGCCCAACAAAACAGTGCTAGATCCTAACAGTTTGTTGCATAAATAGCAATTATTGGTGGTGGTTGATAACACTGAGTATCTTACACAACTCTTCTGAACTTGGCACGGAGGCCTGAGACTGCCAGGTCTCACTGGCCATTATAATCAAGACTGACACATTGCAGAGGAATACTTTCTCTTACCTGTCACCAATGTAGCTTTAGCCTCTGACTACATTTCCCCCCGCCAAAAAAATCCAAATAGGAATATAAAAATTTAGCTAACTATCTAGATTTTTTTAGAAGGAGAATCAAATATCCAAATTTAAGGCCCCAGTTGAGGGTAGACTGGGGACAAGGAAAAGCTTGACTTGGCCTTAGATAAGACTTTCCAAGGACTGTAGCTCTTGAAACTTTAAATAAATGTCTAAAAATAGTAATTAAGAAAGAAACTTTTGTATCCAGTATTTTTAATAATTGTATTCTAAATGGTAGACAGGAGATATATTTTTTCCCCTCTATGTCTTTCTGAAGCATGGAGCTCTGTGCCCCACATAGTAATTCTTGGTGAATGAATGCTGAATGAGTCAGTGGATGGTTCTTGGCATGGTGTCTCCCCTTCCCACCCCAACAAACAAGGTGGAAAATGGTTGGCAGTTGCTTATTGGAACATGAATACATAAAAACATACATGTCAATGATTCCAGATTTATCCAGCGTTTTAGGAGCTGTCTTCATGCCTCACAATTTTCAGGTAACTGAAATTGTTAAATGTTTGAATTTTTTTTGATTGGCTTGTCTATTAAAAGCAGTTTGGAATATGAATGGTTCAAAGGGAAGATTATATTTTATAATTCTGTTGGGGTTTTTTTTCCCATCAGGAAAAATCTTATCTGATAGAGCCTATTGTGGTTTTTGGTAAATTATTGCAGTTACTGATGAAATCCAGAAGTGGACAACTTTGTTTTGTAAATGTTCACGTAATAGAGGTTGGACTTGGTGAATGTGATCCCCAGTTCTCACACAGCTGGCTGTTGAAGGCCTTGTCTCAGGAAATTCAAAGCTTGAGGCATCTTTATGAAGAAATCAGGGAATCAGCCATACAGACTGTCTTATCATCAGGTCCTTGGCGCTTGAACTTGTAAGTTTTCCAGTGTATGCAGTCGAGCATTCAGATTTATTAAATGGCTCCATACCTAAATCGTAAAAGCAGGGGTGGGCATTTTCCTCCTAACTCCGTGTTTTGCTTAAGAGGGTCCGGAAGGCCTGTGGACGTCAGCAGAGAGGAAACTCATACTTTAAAATACATGCAAACACAGCTTGGGCTAGATGTTAACTCAGTAAAAATACATTCTTTTGGAACAAGCTCTTTAATATATCATCTCTTTAATTTTACCTGGGCTTTTGTTTTATATCAGTTTATCAAAGAGGAAGTGAGGATGTAGATGGATACCAGTCATACTTTAAGAAAGGAACTGCAAGCAAAAAAAATAAGGGGCCTTCGGTATGCCAAATAAATCATGGCCATGTAACCACAAAACAAAAGAGATTAGAGAAACTATAGCATTTTCTAACCGTTTTATCATCCAAGATGGAACAACACTGACCATGTCTTTTTAGATATCTAAATTTGTTCTTCATTCTGTGTATAAAAATAGCAGCAGTAATCATATTGTTATTTTCAATTTGTTTTGAAAGAAACTATAAAATTATGAGATTTTTGAAACAGGAACATGGGTGTGGCTGTGCCATGTGTGGTGTGTTTTCACACAGTCAGGAAGTCACAGAGGAAATGAGGGCCGGCCTCGTGCTCCTTCCCTACAGCACAATTTTGAGTACTTAGTTGAGGGAGGAGTAAGGACATTAGTTTTTTACATCAGCATCATGGAATAATTTGTAACCAACTTCTAAGATGTGTCTTTTATTGTCTGTTGATATATTTATATTTAATACTTATATTTTGAATAATTATATTTTTCTATAATATACAATATTATTATACAATATATAATTTCACTTATTTCCACACATGCCCGTGCACCAAAATTTGGCACACCCATGGGTTCGCCCATCTTTATTCAGGACAGGACAAGGTTTCTAAAATATGGGGCAGCATATCATCCCATTTTAAAATTTACATGGAAGTGCCTACAGTGCTTGAAAAAAATTGTTTATTGTGGCTTGAGAGTCAATAGGCCCTTCAGTCTGTTGCTCACTTGTCTTTCCACCCTCTCGACCAGCCCTGCCCTTCCACGATCCCCCACTGCATGCCCACTTTCCTATCTGCTCCCTGAATTCACATCACATCTTCTCAGCTGGATACCTTTGCTTATCCTAGTGAACTCCCTTTCTTCTTCTTATCTTGCCCTTGTATTTGTGACATAGGTTCTCTGACTGAATTCCAGGTGGACGGCTGGTTTTTCTTTTAGTCTGAAGGGGTTGCTCTCTTGACTTGTGGTTTGAAATGACCCTGACCAGAAGCCTGCAATCATTTTTTTTTAAACCTTTGCTGCTCCACATTATTGGTATTTTTCTCTGGGTGCTTTTAAGATTTTCTCTTTATCACTTGTTTGAAACAATTGATCATGATGTTACCTGTTGTATTTTTCTTCGTATTTCTTCTCTTTGGCATCTTTTGAGATTCTTGAATCTATGGGCTTATAGTTTTCATCAGATTTGGAAAATTTTCAGTCAATATTTCTTTAAATATTGTGTTTACCTCCCTCCTCCCCATTGTGTCCCCCCTTAG
Organism: Ursus arctos; assembly: GCF_023065955.2. Classification (NCBI taxonomy): domain Eukaryota; kingdom Metazoa; phylum Chordata; class Mammalia; order Carnivora; family Ursidae; genus Ursus; species Ursus arctos. Next base: position 79,899,181 of record NW_026623089.1, on the reverse strand, counting down.
GGAAATCTCATTACCCATTTATTTGGCCATCTGATGTTGTCCCACTTCTCACTGATGATCCATTCTTTTTTTTTTTTAATATCAGACACTGTATATTTTGTCTCTAGAAGTTTGATGTGGCTCTTTTTACGTCTTGTGTGATTCTGTTACTGTGCCCCTACTTTACTTTCTCAACACTGTGTGTGTGTGTGTGTGTGTGTGTGTGTGTGTGTGTGTGTGTAAGCTCCTTTAATGTTCTTGTCTACTAATGATGCCATCATTTTCACATCCAGGGCCATTTCTATTGATTCTCTCTTCATTAGGGATTGTATGTTTCTGCTTGTTTGCATGTCTAAGGATTTTTAGATTTGATGCCAGACATTGTGAATTTTATTCTATGCGGTACTGATAATTTGTATTCTTCTAAAATGTTTTATCTTTGTTCTGGGATACATTTAAGTTGGAACATTTCAATCTTTTCTGAGGCTTGCATTTCAAGTTTTTAGGAGACACCCAGACCATCTTTAGTCTAAGGTTACTTTGGCCCTGCTACTGCACTGTGTCTTCAGAATGGTTTACCAGATGTCCCACGTGTCAGGAGGCCTTTCCACTCTGGATGGGTGAAATATGAATTCTTCCTGACCTGTGTTCTCTGAAGATTGCTTTGCTGCTCCTTTCTTGGGGTCCATCACCCAGCCTTGGGTAGTTTCCTTCTACACACACAGTGGGCAGTCACACCTGACAGATTTCCAGAACTCTCCTTCTCTTTGCAGCTCCTTAAATCCTAGTTCAGCCATCACTGATGGCTTATGAGAGCCTTTGAATCTCTTTTCTTCCTAAGAGAATTGATTATGACTCCATTTACAGTTTTTCAGCTTTTCACTTTTTCCAGCATTATGGCACATCTCTGTTCTATTTTGTATTTTTCCTTGAGTTTTACAAGTTACCTCTCAATAAATTCTAGCTTCTTTTTTTAAAAAAACATTTTATTCATTGGACAGAGAGAGAGACAGCCAGTGAGAGAGGGAACACCAGCATGGGGAGTGGGAGAGGGAGAAGCAGGCTTCCCCTTGAGCAGGGAGCCTGATGCGGGGCTTGATCCCAGGACCCTGGGATCATGACCTGAGCCGAAGGCAGACACTTAACGACTGAGCCATCCAGGTGCCCCCAAACTCTAAGCTTCTTGAGAGCAAAATCCATGGCACACCCTATTTAACATCCCCCACTGCACATCACAAAATGTGTAGTGCATACACGGTGCATCATAGAGGTCAATGGAATGAATGAATAAAGACATTTGTAATATGTTCACATTAGTTAATATGGGAGAATTTGGGCCTCTGTTTAACATTGCAGAAAAATGAAATACATTTTCCAATAGTTGCCTTTGCTCGCCTTTCTCCCCTCAGTCTTTCTGCATAATTTTACCAGTGACAGGAAGGAGGGAATCGTAAGCACATTCATTAAATTTGTAGAGGACACCAAATCCAAAGGGAATCGTAACCTCAAAATATAAGATTAGGGTTAATTATATCCTTGGCAAAGTAGGATGAGTGATCACAAAGTAAGTAAAATTAAATGAAATGACAAGGTATTAAATTTTAGAAAGAAATTAAGCCACCTGCCATGATAGAGATGGTTGGAACCACCTAAGACTGTAAGAGCCATAGTGAATCACAAGCTGAAAATGTGTCAAAAATGAAATTTCCTGTTGTTACAAGACGCTTTGTAAAAGTGGCAAAGATAATTATCCTTTTACAGTCATAATTATACCACCCTTATAAAATCCTGTGGCATTTTTGAGGTCTATTTTTATTTTAAGAGCATTAGCAAATAGAGGGTTTTAAGAAGAAAGCTATTAAATTATTGCAAATGGAACCCATGAGAAAACTTTATTCTCCTTTTCTTTTTTGCTCTTTTATTTTTCTGCAAGAACGAGGTGCATGTAAAGAAAATTAGCGTATTGTGACAAAGAAAACATACAAACAAAAAAGAATAACCACTGCCTATAATCGGAACCAGAGCACTAGTGTTAGCATTGGGAGGCAGTAAATGAAAAACAGGACAAACTGTTATGAACATTGACTAGCATTTCAGTGGATGCTGCACTGACTGCTTTCATGCATGCAAAAGAATGCCTAGCATTCAAATAGCTTTTTTGACTTTTCAGTGTATCATGAATATATAATATCTAAACCTCACAGCTAATTTGTGAAATATTATTTCCATTTTACAGATGGCAAAGTTGAGTAGTTTCTCTATTTTAAAACTTTTTTTAAAAAGATCTATTTACTTATTTGAGAGAAAGAGTGTGCAAGTGGGGGGAAGAGCAGAGGGAAAGAATCTCCCAGACTCCCTACTGAGCATAGAGCCCAGTGTGGGGCTCGATCTCATGACCCTGAGATCATGACCCAGGCTGAAATCAAGAGTCAGATGCTCAACCGACTGAGCTATCCAGGTACCCCTAAAACTGAGTGATTTCAAAGAAATGAATCCTATTTTAAGTCAGGTAGCTAATTCGCAGCATAGTCTAGATAGAAATAGAAATCTCTTCAATACCATGTCAAATGAATAGTAATCCCAGCTACACAGATATATGGTGGAGTACTTTGAAAGCACCAAAGTGCTATGTAATGGAAGATGGTAAATACTGTTGTCTGTGGTCTGGAGATTGGACCTTCCTGAAAAGGGCTGCTGTGAATTCCCATCAATTCTTTCAATATTCAGGGGAAAAGAAAACGTATTAGTTGTTTTTCAGATTGTGGCACTAAGAATTGAAAAGACGCACAACCTAAAAGGTTTGTCCTCAGTGAGCTTTCATTTCATTAACTCCTTGGGGGTAAGATGATGATTAATATTATAAGCTGACAATGCTGCCAACTCCTTCCCCATTGTGCGTGAGTTAGTGACTTACGTTACCGTGCCACCTCCAATCATTTATTTATTGTATTTCTCTTTAAGAATGATAAGTTGGGGTGCTCAGCTGGCTCAGTCGGTTAAGCATCTAACTCTTGATTTCAGCTCAGGTCATGCTCTCAGGTCATGAGATTGAGCCCCACGGCGGGCTCCACACTCAGCACAGAGTCTGCTTGAGATTCTCTCTCTCTCCCTCTCCCTTTGCCCCTCCCCCACCACACGTGCTCACGCACTCTCTCTCAAATAATAAATAAATGAATCTTTTTAAAAAAATGGTAAGTTAATGACAGGGTCCCTGGACGTGTATGTTGAAAATCTGGACCAAAAAAGGATGAAATTGATGCTGACTTGGAAGAATATCCTTTGCATGCAGAAGACTCTCCCATTAGAACAGAAGGGAAAGAGGAGGGAATTAGCACAGAGGCTGTATGGCGGATGGACCATGAGTGAGTGTCCCTCCGAGGCGGACTGCTTTCTCAGGGAGTCCATGGAGTGGATCAGCTGCTCCAATGTGTGGATTGGATACAAGGCTTGGTTGGGTATGGGGCAGGTGGTGGAGTGGAATAGGGTTTGAATCCCAGGGGCTTTATACAGCTGCTGTGGGAACGCCACTTCTCAGAATCCCTTCATGTCCGTTCTGCGTGTGCGTGCAGTTTTTCTTCTCAGGAAAGAATTTTGTTAGCTTGGGAATGTCCAACAATAGCATAATAGGTTGATAAATTAGGCTTCATTAACTCAATAGAATATTTTTGGCAAAGAGAAGCTGTTCTCTAGCCACTTCTCCTCATGTTTATCTCCTGGCTTGATGAATTCCTTACAGGTAAAGACATACTCCACATAGTTACTATTCAAAAGAGTCTTGTCCACTGAGCCTGAAATTGCCTTTTGTTGGATAACAAGTGTGATCATGTGAAGGAATTTAGTCATACAGTTGACTGGCCACCACTGACGTGAAATTATATGACTCTAGAAAACTTTTTCTGCTATTTTACCATGTTCTACAGCTCAGGAAATTCCGGGTGAAAAATTCCTAGGCCTGTCTGGAAACATAAACTTATAACAGTCTGGAAATGAAAGAGACCTGGAGATCATCATTTTATTCCCTCATTTTAGAGATAAGGGAACTGTACCAGTAACAGGGTGCCTCACTTGGAATGTTCTGGAAGGTACTAGTGGTGCTGCGGTTGTGCTGCCCAGGCTTTCCTGGACAGATGTTGCTCTTTTGCAGTGGAAGCCAGCAAACCTCTCTACAGATCTCTCTCTGTTCACGGAGCCTAGGAATCCGTCTCCGTCCTCCCTGTTGCTCTCCATTGCCTCCCAGGAAACCCAGAGGTCCCTTTGCCATTGACCCATGGGCCTCGCTGGCTGTTTTTAAGTCCATCCCTATGGCAATAGGTCCTGTTTAGGGTCAGTTGCGGTTAATGCTTTATTATTTTCTAGTTATGACGTTTGTGATTCTAATTGTTTATAGCAACAGACAGTAGAAACCTATGCAGACTTTATTTTGACCGTCTGTGACATTTGACAGAAATAAACAGAAGACACATTTTGAAGACGAAAAACCAGTAGTGTAATTTCTTGATGTTGCTGGTGTCAGGGTAGTCATAAAAATTGAAGGTTCCTTCTTACCTGACACCAAAAGTGGCTTTGTGGGGGAAGAACCTAACTTCTGACTTTCACCTATTTTATTTGATACAAGAATGTATGAAATGTGGTAGAAAGACCCTCAAGCAGTGAGTATATTCAGTATGCATTTATAGGGTCAGACTTGGAGGGGTGGGGATCAAACTGGCAACGAAATAACCTTAATAAGATGAGGATTTTCTTAACAAAAATAAATGCCAGAAATGGGAGAAATAAGTAAGTAGATATAAGTAAGAAGAAATGGCTTGTATAAATAACTGCAATTCTGAGAGCATATCATCAAATGGTTGTGTTGTCATACAGTGAAAATAAAATGCAGAGAAAACAAGAGAAAAAACAATACATCTATCTCAGTGTACTGTCTTGCCAAGGCTTATTGAAACACATGGTGAATAACCAACGTCCTTTAAGCATAATAAGTAAATGCAGACTACCAATACTGCAAATAAAGAAGTTTCAAATGTTACCCTCTTCAACTTTAGGATGCAGTAAGTTATTAATGTCATTTGTGGTTTTGCCTGAGATTTGTTAAGCATACACAGGGAACTCTGGAGAGTTCATAAAATACCCTGCCCTCTGTCTCACAGAGCAGTCTTTGTGACGTCTGATATAGACACCCGGTGGAAGAAGATCACACTCACCCTCCTGCCAGGTAGATGGGGACGTGGCTTCTACATAAGGAAGGCAGTCCAGCTTCCAATAGCTAAGAACATGCGGACCCCACACTGGAGAATCAAACTTCCGGAAGACTTGTGGTTTTGGGGGGATAGAGGGTTGGGTTTTTTTTTTTCCACTAGATACACAATGTTACATTAGTTTCAGGTGTACAACACAGTGATTTGACAGCTCGGTATGTTGTGCTGTACTCACAGGCATAGCTCCCATCTGTCACCGTACAACACTATTACAGTGGTATTGACTCTATTCCCTGTGCTGTGCCTTTCGTCCCCATTCATTGATTCATCCCATAACTGGAAGCCTGTACCTCCCACTTCCCGTCACCCCCTTCCCCTCTGGCAACCTCCAGTTTGTTTTCTGCGTTTATGGGTCTGTTTCTGTCTTTTGCTTATCTGTTTGTTCATCCGTTTTGTTTTTTAGAGTCCACATATAAGTGAAGTCACATGGTATTTGTCTTTCTCTGACTGAGTTCACTTAGCATAATACCCTCTAAGTCCATCCATGTTGTTGCAAATGGCAAGATCTCCTTCTTTATGGCTGAGTGATAGTTCATTGTGTATTTGTACCATATCCCAGAAGACTTAGTGTTGATGCAATAACAGCTTTAGTAGAAGAATGGAATACAGACAACAACAACAACAGCAAAACCACACAGAAAACCTGAGTTCTTATCCTGGCTTTGCTTGTAAAACATTGCGTATTCCTTTGCAAGCCACTTAAGCCCCTGGAGGCCTCTGAAGTGCTCTATGAAAAAAATACTGTGTGTCTCTTCTACTTCTAAGGAAATATTGCAAGATTTAAAGAGAGATCATTGGAAAAGGACCTACCAAGCATTTAAAAATATATATTATGCAGGGCACCTTGGTGGCTCAGTTGGTTAGAGACCCAACTCTTGATTTCAGCTCAGGTTATGACCTCAGGGTCGTGCAATAGAGCCCCGAGTCTGGCTCCATGCTCAGCATGGAGTCTGCTTGAGATTCTCTCTCCCTCTCCTTCTGCCCCTCCCCCCACTCACACACTACTCTCTCTCTCAGATAAATAAATCTTTAAAATATATATATATATATTATGTGTGTGAAATAAGTGATGTATAATACATGAAATGTAGCATAGAGAGAGAAGTTTAGAGAGGGCACGGAAACACATAATTTCTAGGACTTTGTAATCCTAAGGAAAAATTAAAATTTTGGCCATTTAAAGCATGTGTGGGTACAAAATACAAACGGAACTCATAGGATCTATATTAAATAATGTAGCAAACATAGAAATGTGGGCAGAAAGGATTTTTACTTGCTAATCAAATCTTTTTTTCATTTAATTTCACCTCTTTCCCAAGGGACTTGTACATTTTTCTTTCTAATGATAGTTCAGTAAATGTCTGCTACATGCGACATGAAAATCAGGCTGGTGTGATTTTTTTTTAAATGCATATAGTTTATACGTGCCTAAGATAAAAGGAAGTTGAAATGCTAATTAAATATTAGATTAGGGTGCCTGAGTGGCTCAGTCGGTTGAGCGTCTGCCTTCAGCTCAAGTCATGATCTCAGGGTCTTGGGATCAAGTCCTGCATCAGGCTCCCTGCTCAGCAGGGATTCTGCTTCTCTGTATCCCTTGCTCCTCCCCCCTGCTCGTTTTCTCTCTCTCTCAGGTAAATAAATAAAATCTTTAAAATATATATATTGGATTATTAATTTAATGGTATAAAATGTGACCCTCAGGAATCTAAACCTTTCAGATTCAAGACGTAAGTTCCAAGTCTGCGTCTTCCATGTCTCTTGCAGGAAGAGGAAAGCAATCACAGAGGACCATCTGGAACTTCTGTAAAACAATATCCTATTCCTCCAAAAGTGTAGGTCCTTATAATAAAAACAACTCCTGCAGCCCAAGGGTTCCTCGATAGATGAATGGATAAAGACTATTACTCAGCCATAAAAAGAATGCAGTCTTAACCATTTGCAACAACATGGATGCAGCTAGAAAGTATAATGCTAAGCTAAATAAATCAGTCAGAGAAAGACAAATACCATAAGATCTCACTCCTGTGGAATTTAAGAAGGAAAACAAAGACGCAAAGGGGGACAAAAGAGAGGGGGACAAACTAAGGAACAGACTCTTAACTACAGAGAACAAACTGATGGTGACCAGAGGGGAGGGGTGGAGAGATGGGGGAAATGGGTGATGGGAATGAAGCCACGCACTTGTCATGATGAGCACGGGGTGATGGATGGAAATGTTGAATCAGTATATTGTGCACCTGAAACTACCATAATACCACATGTTATCTAACTAGAATTAAAATTTTTAAACTAAATTTAATTAAAAAAATAAATAACTAAAATTCCTTTGGAAAAGAAGTTAAAGGGGACTTTTCAGGGTTCTGAAATTCCCCTTTCATTAGAATAAACATTAGTTATACTACCCTTCTAAAATCAAAACTACTAACAAATTAATTCTGGTAATCATTTGAAATGAAAGACTATAATTTTATATTATGTAATATATGAGTGAAGACTATGTAGAGCATAGATAATATTAATTCCTATATTTTATTATTTATCGTATGCCAAGGTGATTTATATATTATGTTTACCATGACCACACAAGATGTGTATTTTCTTGCAGGAGATCATACAGTTTGTAATTAATGGAATCTGATGGATACCTGGTTCCAAAGCTAACACCCTTCCCAGGACGTCAGAGCTTACTCAGGTGTGTTCTGCAAACACTGATATGTGCAAATCACCTTGGGTATTTCTGACAAGCTCCCTGGTGATGTCAGTGCTGGTGACCACGGGGACCACACTTCAAGTAGCAAAGTTCTAAAGTGCAATAATTCCAGAGTATTTCCATAGAAATGATTAAAACAAGAAAGTACTCTTATTCAACAAAATAGGGAAGACTGGGCTAAGCAAGACCGAACTAATCTGCTTGCAGGTCTTCTCAGAGCCTTTAATTTGTTAATGTGCATTGTGCCCCGAGAGGAGAATAGCATATATCCCATTTTTCAAATCTGTTTGGCAGTAGAAATTTTTTTCTCATAGAGCATACCTCAGGATTAGCATTCACTTCCGAAGTATTGCTTTCCATCAAGCTGACTGTTTAAAGGTAATGCCTTTTCTGGAAAATACTAAAACAAAGACTTGGCAGCGGTCAGAAGGGGGTAAAATTATGTAACCGTTATGATGCTTAGTAGTGACTGGAGTTGGGAAAGGTTGGAGGGGGAAGACGGGGATGCAAAAATGAATAAAGCGGGACACGTGCCTTCAAGGAGAGCTCAACCTGGCAAAAATAAATGTAAAAAACTAACTGCAGGGCAGGATTAAATGAATTCTAAATGTAGGTTAAAAAAAACATGCAGTAAGAAATAGAAGGGGGGGACTGTTCATTCTAAACTTTTGTTGGCAGTTTTGAATTCTCCTTTTTTCCCTGTACCTGATGCTTCCTTTATTGAAATCCTTAGACACTGTGGGAATTGCTTGTGGAGAGGCTGAGAACACTTTCCAGATTGAACCTTTTCAAACTGCCTTAGAGTTCTGTCCTTTCCTTGCTTCTCCATGGGGGCTGGGCCATAACATCAGTGATTTTGTTTTTCTTCAGAACATGTCCTGCCTGATTTTGCACATCAGCGTTTTGAATTTCTTCTTCAATTCAGTTGCTTTGTGGGGGGACTGGTGAGGACTGGGATTCATCTGCTTTTCCCTTCCAGAGACCCGGGGCAGTCGGTAGTAAAGGACACTGTGCGTGACCACCTGCTTGTGGCACGGTTGGCTGGCAGCTAAAACTGGGCTCTGATTGGTCCTAGCCCCCAGTCCCTGGATCTGACCTCAGCGATCTCGAGCAAATGCATCTATGCGGCTGTTATGTCATCCAGACCTGGGAACTCTGGTTCTCACAGACGGAGACAGCCACAGGATCTTCTTTGCTTTAAAATGTGAAGTTTGGTCATATGATTCCTGACCTATTCAGTATATAGAACAGTTGTATAAACGTCATGTTCCAAAAGGAATCATGACATTTTGCTATCAGCTTTGGTGCTGTAGCTCTTTCTAGATCACTCAAGAATCCCATCACTTTTTCTTCTCAGGATCCAGAATCATTTGTGAGGGGTCCACCTGTTCTTTCCGGCCACATTTAGCTTTCTTTCGGTCAGATTCTGTCTGCTACAGCAACTCCTTTCCTCTTAAAAATTGGAGTGGTTAAAATAAAAAACCCACCAATGTGATATCACGTCATTTTTAAAGTACTTTTTAGATTTTGGAGCATTCTGGTTTAATACTCATGAAAGCTCTGTATTAAAACATGTTAAACAGTTCTTGGAGGGTACAGCTGACCCCTTATGGCATTTTCAGGTTTTCTAGTTTCTGTTTTGGCCACATGTTTTTGCTCCCAAATTCAGTGAAAGTTTGTGGAGGCCTAGATCCGAATGGGTTCCCAAGGCTGTGGGTGAGCCTAGACCGTATCAGTGTATGTATGTCCTTATGACTCTGTGGCCCTCTGGTGATCTGAGCTTCATCATTAATGCCCATGACATGGAAAATTTATTTCTTCATAAAAAATGGTCATCAAGTGAAAGGAATAATTTTAGCCTAATATGAAAATATGTTTCACTTGTGGTGTGAGGATATAGACAGCAAATATGTGACTTCCTATGAAAATGTGATTCAGAAAAAAGTTAGGTACCTGAGTAAACATCTTAATAATCTCAATTTGAGGGATTCAGGGACGTTAGCCTCAGGGGTGTTGTCCGCCTTTACGGTGGAAGAGGGAAAGCATCGTAAAGAAGATGGCCGCCTAGGGGACCGAGGGAAGTCTCACAGTGGGCAGGAAGGTCATGACGGCCACATGGGGAACTGTTGGGTTTAAAATAGCTAACATTGGTAATACAGAGAATCACGAATCTTTGTTCACAATCTCGCTCATCACTAAATGAAAGTGCACGTGTGAGTTTTACATCGATGTGTCATAAAAGTGACGTTCAGGAAAATATATTATCTGAAGTTCACACTGCTGATGGTGTTTATCCTTTTTCTCAGGGGATTGGTTACCCATCTTTTGATTTCAGGAGCATTTGAACCCCAGGAGCACTCAACACTACCCTTCCGCCTTGACTTTATCCAGTGTGGCATTCTCGATGTTTCTTCCGTCAGTTCTAACACCTCTGCCCATTCTCACCTTCCGGCTTTCTTCATCTCTGGCCTGGATGATAAAATAGCCTCCTAATCGATCCATTTGCCCTAAGATTCCTTACTCAGACTCTTCTCCACACTGCCACCAGGACTCTCTCCTAAAAAGAAAAAAAATTTTTTTTTAATCTGCTCATACAGCAAATCCACTTCTAGAAGGTTCTTATACTCACATAAAGGATACAGATATATATATCAAAACATTTGTTACCATTTTATTTGTGACAAAACAATTGGGTGACCTTAACTGTCTGTCAATATGGAAATGATGACATTTTTACTAATGCCTACCTATTATACCAAAAGTCAGCAAACTTTTTCTATAAAGGGCTAAATAGTAATATTTTAGACTTTTCATGCTATACAATCTCTGCCATGATTACTCGATTCTGCTCTTATATCAAGAAAGTAGCCACAACGATAGGGGCCTTTGGGTGGCTCAGTCGGTTAAGCCTCTGACTCTTGCTTTCAGCTCAGATCGTGATCTCGGGATGGTGGGATCTCTAGCCCCACATCTGGGTCCATGCTTAGAGTGTAGTCTGCTAAAGATTCTCTCTCTCCCTTTGTCCCTCCCTTGTATGCACACACGTGCTCTCTTTGTCTTTCTCTTTCTCTAAAACAAACAAATAAATAAAATCTTAAAGGAAAAAAAAAAGTAGCCACAGATGATACATAAGCAAATGAGCATGGCTGTGTTCCAATAAAACTTTATTTGCAAAAACAGGGATTTGGCCCCTAGGCCTGTAGGCTGCCAAGCCCTGGTGTAGATTACAGTATATATATTAAGAATGATGAGATAAATCTGCCTGTGCTGGCAGGGAAGGATATCCACAATATACTCTTAGGCAAAACAGTATACGACTAATATATCCTATATTTGTTATCCTGTCTTTCTTTGTGTTTCTATCTTTGTTAAAAAGATATATATTTATCTTACATATATATATGTAGATATATAGATAAAGATAAAGATAAAGATAAAGATAGATATAGATATATATATAGACAGTGGGAGACAGAGACAGATGCAAGCAAAGGAATGAATAGATAAAATAGGTGATACAGTGTGCACAAAAAAGAGAAATCCAAAAGAATGCACACCAAGTATTACTAGGAGCTCTTCTGAGAGAGTATAGGTATGAAAGCAAGGAAATTTTCCATTTTTATCTACTTTACATTTTTATCTAGTTCTGCAGTGTTTAAACTTCTGTGTGACTATGTATTATATTTACATTACAGAAAAGTACTGAAATAATGAATCACCTGAAATCTGAGCCTATCTCTGCACTAGTTATAGACCTTCTGGTGTTTCGCATTGTCTGTAGGATAAACTGTGAGCAATACATCAGAGCCTTCTCAGGCTCAGTGCATGATCGGCCCCGCCACCTGCTCTGGTCTCATCTTGAACCATCCTGCCTGCTCTGCAAACCCCGCTACCCCCCACAGCGCATAGTGCCGTTTCATGACTCCCTCTCTGCACAAATGATGCTTCCCTTTCTCTAATTGGCTCCTCCTCTGCTTCTCCTCCACGCTCTTCCTCATGTACGTCACAGCCCCAGCTAGATGTCCCCTTTTTTTACCTCTCTTGCATCTTTCCTCTCTCCTATAGGCCAAAGTTACTCCCCACGTGTTAATATATAACTGTTTCCATTTTCCATAACCACTGGTAGACTGGGTTTCTTCAGGCAGGGTTATTCTCTTGTCATTTCTGATTCTCCATACTCCGCCCAGAGCTTAGCACACAGTAAACACTCATTAAACCTATGCAGTTGGAAACTTCTAGTTAAGGAACTATTTTAAGAATCTTAGGGTTACATTAAGGAGATTTTTACACTGAACTTTAAAAATGTTCGGTAAAGTCTACAACTGAGACTCATATGGCAAAATGCTTTAAATATCCCCACCTAGAAAAGGGTTATTTGTTAATGATCTGTAGCAGAAGGGTGCACATGGGGGTCTGCTTTATTGTTTAGTGGACTCGGGTGTTTTCAGCATCATCTAAGAGCCAACACAAACAAAAGCTTTTGGCTTTGTAAGTCAAATAGCCCATTCTGAGATGTTGATTTATAGCTATATTCATAGTGAATGTATTCAGCTGTAATAGAATACCTTATTAATGGGCTAGATAATGAAGTGCTTACTTGTCCCAAATATGAAGTCTAGAGGAAGGCAGGTGTTGATCTTTAATTACCTGCTCAGTGCCAGCATCAGGGGCAAATGCACTTTTTCATCTTTACATTTACTATTTCTTAGCACATTGGCTTCCATCCCATTCTTGTTGCCCCGTCGTTGCAGGCTGGCTCTTCACCACCAAGAATCACGTCCACATTAGAGGCAGAAATTAAAGAATAGGAGCAAAATACCTCTGTTCTTGGTCTTTAAATTCTGAAAGAGAAGTCTTGACTAGCAGTGTTTGCCTTACATTTCATTGGCCCCTTCCCCATGGCCACTCAGCTATCAATTATTATTAGTCAAGGGAAATGAGATGAAGATGACTAGTTTTTATCAATCACGATTCAACCCCTAGACTTCGGAGGATGAGCATGGCCTCCTTTTATGAAAGGAACCCCTACTTGTTACCTTGAGACATAAGGATTTTTTTGGAATGGAAGAAGGAGGGAGGATGATTTTCTGTGCCAATGTCGATTACTATTATCAGACCAGCAGATGACTGGACCTAGGTATACTGGGGGGAAAACTCATGAAATTTGAGGTTACATTGGATTCTTGTTCCACTATTTACAGCTATAGGAACCTGAGATAATTACTTAACTTCTCTGCACTTTTTGTCCTAGCTACAAAATAGGAGAAAACACCATGTATCTCATAGGATTATTGTGAGGACCGAATCAAGATGGCTGGCCTCAAGCCTAACACTGTAAGCGCCATGGTCGGCGTGCCAACAACACCAGGGCGCCTTGCTATTGCTCTGCGTACAGGGATGGATCTTGATAGATTCTTCCTTGCCTTGGACTTTCAATCTCCATTTGTGCCCAGTGGTGTCATTGTTCTTTGTATAGTCATGGCTGTGTCTGGTTGGATATAAATTAAGTGCTTCTAAAGTGTTCAAAGTAGGGATTCCCAGGCAACATGCTTGTTCAAAGAGAGGAGGGAGGCGTTTACAACACATAGCAGTTCCTGTGTTATTTAATCATGAAAGCCAATATTGTTTCAATGTGGGGAAGAGAAAGATTTGTACAATCAAGATACAGAAAAAGAACATTTAATTTAGAGACCCATCAAAATAAAATTTCCTTTGAATCTGAAGTTCTTGGATGACATACGTTGCTAAAATCGAATGTTTCGTTCACCAACAATGACAGACATAAATTAAATAAAATAGGAGTTTGAGGGATTGCATCCTGTTGCAGAATAGTGCTGACCCTCCGGGGCTCTCCACCCATACTTTCCATCCAGCAGTTTTCTCCAAAATCTGGGGTTGCACTGGCTCAGAGAAGGATGTGGGTGAAGTCCCACAGTTTCAAAACAAGAATTATCTGACCCCTGCTTTGTCAGATGCTCCTGCTGATAAAAAGGATCAGGAAGGCTTTCCCCTCACGGAAAAAAAAGGGATAGCATGTACCACTCCGGCATTTCCTGACAGCCACTCTGGAGCGTAGAGAGGGAGGAATTTGGGGAAGGGGAACTGGATTCTTTAAACCTGAGTGTGCAATAGTTCTGGAATCCTTCCTATCATTGGAAGGAGAATCAAGCTTCTTGGGGGGGGGAAGGATCTGAAAATAAAAGCCAAAAAGCTCACACATATTCTTCATATGAATTTTGTCTTTTTGGAGTTCTGCTGAATTGAAATTTTGCAATAACTACTATTTGATATTTCTGCCTTATCTGACAGCCTCCCTTGTCTGTTCCAATTTGGGATCATTACCTAAAGTTTATTTTACTTCTTTAGGTAGGTTAAAAAAGAATTTAGATCAGTTTTGCAAATTACTAAAATATCAAACAATAACTTTATCTTTGACATCCACATTAATAATCCAGTAACACTTTTATATTTATTATTCAAGAATAGTTTGAAGCTTGAAAGTTTTCCTACGTACTTCTCCAACTGTATTTGAACCACAGCCTTGCACAATTAAATGTCACTCTCTGAAAAGTACTTAACTTGGGAAACGCCAGGTACTCTTTCTCTGCGTCAGAGAGTCAGCTTTCTAAAAGGTGAGGGACTGTCTGTGAAAACGTTGAAGATTACTACCCAGATGGGAGGGATTTTTGCAACTTTCAAACCTTACCTAAAAGACTTCTGCTGAAAAAAACAAAGGCTTAAAAACACATATTATCTTTCATAGTATGAATAAAGAAGTGTCCCGAATCTCCTTAAACAGAAAATTCAATTCAGTTTTAGCTTTGTACTTAGAACTTCACAGACGTCTGCACAAAGCCCCCTGTTGCTGTCGTGTCCCCTCCAACCCCTGTTGCCTCTGTAACCGTGGCAATGCCCGGAGCACGTTTGCTCAAGATTTCCATTTTCAGGTGGAAGAAGGCATGGATGGGGTATCGTAAAAGACAAATGGTGGACTAGATCATGTTATGGGACGAATAAACATGTGGCATATTGCAACACTTGTGTTATCCATGGAAAATGAAGAGGAAGACTAAATTATCCCAGAGCAGAATTTGAGGAGAAGCAGCCTGAGGCTTAATGCTGCTGCTGCTAGTGAGCACAGAAAGTGGGGGCGGGGGGGTGGTAGGAGTTTTTAGTGCAATGCAGGTGAGTTTGTAAGAAGGGAGATCTGTGGGAAAGACTGACCTGGAGAGGGTGCCCTGTTGTAGCTTCTTAACCCTAAGAGGCTCTTAACTTGCAGAGGTATTTGTAGACCTGCAGTCCCGTCGTATGTGGTGTAGGCGTGCTGTAGTTCGAGGAGTCTGACCAGTTCTGTGCATCTTTGCTCTCTCGTGTGCTTCTTTATGTGTTTCCCCATTCGTTTGTTTGCATTGTTGAGAAAGGCATCAGGTGAGGATTTGGCCTCTGTGAGTATTTCTCCTCTTCCCTCTATAACGGCATAGTAGTGACTGAAAGCAGAGACCGTGGAACCAGTCTCCCTGGGTTTGTGCCTCAGTATTCTCATCTGTAAAATGGGGATAATAATAGTTTCTACCTTTTAAAGTTGTTACAAAAGAGTACACGAATTAATGATTTTAAAGTCCTTAAAACAGTATCTGAAACAATGTTGGGGCACCTGGGTGGCTCAGTTGGTTAAGCGTCCAACTTTTGATCTTAGCTCAGGTGTTGATCTCAGGGTCATGAGATCGAGCCCTGTGTCGTTGGGCTCCACGCTGAACATAGAGCCTGCTTAAGATTCTCTGTCTCCCTCTGCCCCTCCCCCCCACTCACTCACACTCTCTCTCTCTCTCAAAAAAATAAAATAAAATACAGTATCTTAAGCAAAATTTCAAAGCTAGTGCCAGTTATTAAGTAGGATAATAATATAAAGGATTGCTCAATATAATCTCATCTCTCTCAACATTGCTATTCAGAACTAGATGCCACACTCAATATCCCCCTCACCCCCTGGCAGATAATAAGCCCTTCACATAATTTTGTGAAAGCAAGGGAAGAAGAAGAAAGGGAAGGACTGGAAAGAAGGACTCCGCCCCAGGAAAGGATCTACTAACTGAGGTCCACACCAGGGGACTGCCCGTACGGTGCAGTGTAAAACAGTACATCCCTCACCCATGAGCCAGAGCGCTAATTCTCTGAAGTTTTTAGGCTGTCGCTATTATGCATTGTACTATTTGTATCTAGAAAAGGTTATTAAACAGATAGTCATGAACAACAGATAACTAGAAGAGAGATAGACAAGAGCCCACCAAAAGAAAGTCAAGCCCCAACAACATCGACATCTAGTTAAGAGAAGAGATTGGTAAATAAAACCTTGTGCATCTTGATTTCAAATGAGAACGTCTTGACTTAAGCACGACATTTGATGAAATTTTTCAAGGCACGATGATTGGAAAAAAAAATTTATGGATTGCTTAATAATGCAATGTGATGGATGTTTAATTAGATCAGTAATTAACATTACAAATAACAAAGAAAATGAACATCATTCCATAAAACTTTGTTCTGGGATCATGTTAGTTGGGGTGGGTTAGTTAGAATCAACTGGATTGCAAGGAAGACTTGAGGCAGATAAAACATTAAATATATCACCGTTAAGTCAGTAAACAGTAAGCTCCAAATTTGGGAAAGGCACAAACGTTTTGTGTAAAGGAATGGGGGGATGGGTGGTGCACAGAGGTGAAAATACACAGCCTTCTATTCCATGCGCACACAGGTTGGAGGCTGACTGGTGATCTCTGCTCTTCAGACACCCATGAAGTGCACAAGAAACCCAGGGGACCACTGGTTCGTAGAGAGCCAGCTGTATTCTAGGATTTATGAAAGACAGTAGGAACAAACTTGAATCCCTCAGATCATTGACAAGTTGCATTTCCGGACACCCGCGTGATATGCCAATTTCTTTTCTTCGGGGGAACATAAGCTGCACAGAGCTGGATTTGACCCTTGATCAACCGACCCAACATTCTGCTTACCTGGGGCACATTCAGCAAGACCATATCCTTAAACTCCATGGTATAGGGATATCATCTCAAAACACTCTACAGCCCAACATGTTAGGGATCTCTTCTCAAAACAGAAAATGGAACTATTAGACCTGATGTTATGTAAGCCACCCTTTGGTGGAATTCTATATATATTCTATATATTTACCAGTTCTTGAAGTAGTGAGTGGCAGAAGTTTACTATAGACTGGTTAAGTGGTACTTTTATTTATCCTCAGTTTACCTCTGACATATCCAAGGCATCACCTCCACCAGCCTCTCCACACACAGCTGCGGGTTTAACAGCATCTGGCTGTGAAAGTTCCATGTTCACCCTGCTCGCGCCTTTATGATCAGACAGACTTGGATCAGCTCCTCTTGCACACTCATCTTGGCAGATGAGAATTTATACAAACTTCACAGCCCCCGCCTGCCCTTCCCCATTTCTACCGCCTCTCTCTGGCCCTTTGCCCACAACCCTGGAGGACTCTGGAAGGGCAGCCGCAGGCCTTGCTGTGAGGTGGATGATCGTGGGCCGGTCGGTTCGCACACAGTGTTTTCCTGATAGCAGCTAGGGGATTTGGATTTGATTCAGAAATGACTTGGACATTACCCACACGCGATCCTGTCATTCCTCTCCTTAGAGCCACAATTATGGGGGATGCCAGATCCTATTATTTTGGCCTTTTTTGTCCAACTTTTCCTTCCCTGATTATAAACACTTGCAATGACCATAAAAAGCCCTATCCTTAAAGGAGACTCACTTATAGTTTCAGAAAGGTGATGTCTCTGACTGTGGGTCCATTTCCACTCTCCTTCCAGGAGGAAGGATTAACATCATCTTCTCATCACTTGTCAGAAGGACGAGGGGACTGTTTTTCCTGTCTTTATAGAGTGATCACTTACTAATCCTAAGCAGTCTCAATGTATGGGTTTGTTTGTTTTATTTGCTTATATGTTTAGGGACTGAATTAACTTGTCAGCAGCAAGGCCTTACACAAGTCATGTGACAGGTGTCTCCTCCCTTGATAAATATTTGGATGGGGGGGGACTAAGTTATTTTTAATGTCTCTCCCAGCTCTGTTTTTCAGTGATTTGGGTTAAGTCTTTTTCTCCTTCTATGGCTTACTAGATTTGCATACCAAATCATTAATTAAAACCCAACAGCCTTGTGTCCTACCATTGCCCAGCATCCCCATTGTGTCCTCCGTTCCCTTGCTTGCTTTCCAATTTGCCATCTGTCAGTTTGCTGACTTGGCAATATCTCCACCACCCGCGCGATAGCTTTGCAACCTCTCGGCAAGGCTGTGGCTCCTTCCACACGATTTCAGGGTCTCAGAATAAACAGAACCAGGAAGGCAGAGGGAAGCCTTCCAGCCTCTGCAGTGGGATCGTTCCCTCATAAAGCCACAAAATTCAAGGCCAGCATCCCTGTGACCATGTTTATAGATGAACCCCTGTGACTTCATGTAGGAGTATTTCTTTGGTATAGGTAAGGAGACATTCATGGGACAGGGAAACCTTATAAAACCTGGCTACATGATTTCTTGAAGTTAAAATCTGAGTTATGGAGGCTGTATTATTTTCATGGATTTTGGAACTTAGTTGAGATGAGCATTTGAGGGTATGAACATAGAAAAATAAAGCACTCAAGCCCCTGGCTTTCTGCCTACCTGCCTGGAGACCACGTAGATGGCTGGTTCTCTTCTCCTCCAGCCCTAGTGACACCTCTGTGTCCCTTAGGGTCCCTGTCCTTCCTTGCCTTTTTCCTTTCTCTTCTTTTAATGTGAGATTTCTTTCTTGCCCTTCCATCCTTCCTTCCTTTGTTCTGTCCTCTTTCTCTTATGATCTAACTTCTTGTTATCTCAGTATTTTGTGGTTTTCTCAGCTAATTGTTGCCTTGGATGATGATTTCTCCTGATCCCACATGCATCATCTGAGATTCATAAGGGTTAGCTCCTTCATGAAAAAATGGGGACCCAACTAACTATGGAGCCCGCCATCATCAATGGGTTATGGTTTCTATTTTAATCTTCATGGAATCATTTACTTTGTAGATCCTCCTGGTTTTGGCACTTAGGAGCCTTTCCTCTGCAAGGGGGTGGAAATTAGGTAAAATTATGTTTTAACAAATCCTGTCAAGTGTGCATGTGTGTGCACCTGTGGGTCCAAGTGTTTTCACGATATCAACAAATCTGATATTTTAAACACATCATCTCAGGCAACTTGTTTGAGGACACAGGCAGACCCTTGAACAACACGGGGGTTGGGGCACCAGCCCCAGCGCAGTCAAAAATCTGCACAGTAGAGTTTTTGACTCCCCCAAAGCTTAACTACTGACAGCCTTCTATTGGCTGGAATCCTTGCCAGTAACATAAACCGTCAATTAAAAATGTTTTGTATGTTATATATATATCTTCTTAAGATTTTATTTATTTATTTGAGAAAGAGAGAGCACGAGCGGGGGGGAGGTGCAGAGGGAGAGGGAGAAACAGGCTCCCTGCTGAGCAGGGAGCCCAATGCGGGGCTCGATCCCAGGACCCCAGGATCATGACCTGAGCCCAAGGCAGATGCTTAACCCGCTGAGCCTCCCAGGCGCGCATATGTTATATGTATTTTTTACTGTATTCTTCCATTAAAGTAAGCTACAGAAAAGAAAGTGTTATTAAGACAATTATAAGGAAGAGAAAATACATTCACAGAACTGTCCTGCATTTGTTGAAAAAAATCCGTTCTGTAAGTGGGCCTGTGTCGTTCAAACCCGCGTTGTTCAAGGTCTACCGTAGTGATCGTGAAGGGACTCATCAGCGGCACATCTTCCGTTTCCCCTGCAATAGCATCAGCCGGTCGTTCTACTAATGGCAACTTAATTTCAGGAAGACTGGGTGTTGCTTTAATCAAGATGCAGTCTGATTTAGTTTTATTTTTTAAATGCAGTGTAAGAACACTCCCTCCCCCAGTTGTATGTCGTTCATTAACATTTTCTGTCCACCAAGCAAGGCTAGTGAGGCAAAACCAAATCCTCACTATCACCGACACTTATGAGTACTAGGCACCAGGTACCATTCTGAGCACCTGACATCCATCACCTCATTTCATGCCCACAACTTTCTGTGGGTAGACACTGCAATTAGGCTAAAGACACGGCACGGCGGTGTCCACCAGCTCGAGGCGTCCACACTGTACCTGCATGGAAGGCAGGGCGCGAACGAGTGAGCAGAGGGCAGGAGAGGACTTTGGTGATAGGACGCCAGGCTGTGGACAATCTTGTGGCTAAACCAGGGAGTCTGAAGTCACAGACAGCCATATGCAAGCAAATTCAGTACAAGATGTGTTTTTCAGAACGAGCACTCTGGCTTGAATGTGGAGATGGAGAACAGGGGGCCAGACAGAAGGCAGGAACACTCATCAGTGGACGATTGCAGTAACCCCGGAGAACGTCAGGAAGAGAATCACATCTAGGGTATCGGCTTTTGTAAATAGGTCAATGATACCAATTCAGATAAAGAACGCACTAAGACCCGCGGAAAAGGAAAGACCGTGGGTTTAGATGTTGGATCTCTAGAGTCTTAAGTGCCAGAGTCCTCACATCCTGGTGTAGCCACCAGGCAGCTAAAGAGCCGTGTCTGGAACGTGAAGAGACAAGAGGTTCTGCGTCAGGGTGGCTGGTAAAAGCAAGGGGGGATTCGGGCGGCTGAGTGAAGCCACCCACATGTGGAGGGAGAACTTCACGGGGCAGATACAGCAGACCCTGTGTAGCAGCTTCAGAGAAGCTTGTGAGGAGGGGTGCACACCAGGAGAGAATCAGGTCTTAGAAGCCAGGACCAGAGTTTCCAGGGGCAGGAGTGATCCGTACAGGGTCATCAGATTTGGCAACTCAGAGGTCTTTGTGATCTTAAGATAGGTCAGTGGAGAGAAACACAGCCCAGACTCTGTGATCGACTCTGTGATGCAAGAGGATGTGGGAACAACTCTCTCTGACTCATCTTTTAATGAGAGTGAACATGAGCATCGGCACAACCGAGTTCAGATTACGGCTCTGTCACTGACAAGCCCGCCCGACCTCAGGTAAGTGACAGCGCACCTTACCCGCAGCTTCGAATGTGTAAGGTTAATGCTGGGTATCTCAAAGAATGTTTGGGGATTAAATGTGCCAATATGTGTGAAAAGATTTTACATAGAAAATATCTTCTATATTTGTAGCATATAAGTATAGAACATATATAAACATATATATTCATATATATAAATATGTATTTATATATGTAAAGTACATTGTTAATGAGAATAGTTGCCATTTCTGTAATTCTTAGATTGAATAATTAAGTCTTTTTCTTCCTCTGAATCCCAAGTAGGGCCAATATTTTAATATTGGGAAATCAGACACCACTGAGCTGCAGCAACTAGACTTTTTTTTGTTTTTTATTTGGATGACCCTGAATGAAAGACTACAGAATATGTTAAAACATCAAAAAAGAATGAGATTTCATTTGATTTTAGAGTATACTTTATGCTATTTTAATTATTTGAAAGGATATTGAATATGTATTAATTATGGCAGTTCTAGCTAATATCATTGATAAACTCCAAAACCTCAGTGGAATAAAACAATATTAGCTTGTTGGCCATCTGGATGTCTTCTTTGGAGAAATGTCTGTTCATGTCTTCTGCCCATTTTTTTGGTTGGTTGGATTGGTTTTTCGGTGTTGAGTTGTCTAAGTTCTTTATATATTTTGGACACTAACCCTTTATTGGATATGTCATTTGCAAATATCTTCTCCCATTCCACATGAAGTGGCTGTTAGCAGGTTGCCTTTTAGTTTTGTTGCTTGTTCCCTTCGCTGCGCTGAAGCTTTTTATTTTGATGTAGTCCCAATAGTTTATTTTTGCTCTTTTTCCTTAGCCACAGGATACATATCTAGAAAAATGTTATGGCCGATGTCACAGAAATTATTGTCTGTGCTCTCTTCTACAACTTTTGTGCTTTCAGGTCTCACATTTAGGTCTTTAATATATTTTGAATTTATTTTTGTAAGAAAAAATTTACAGCGTAAATTTATGGTGTAAGATGGTGGTTCAGTTTCATTCTTTTGCATGTAACTGTCCAGTTTTTCCAACACCATTTGTTAAAGAGACTGTTTTGTTCCTGTGGCATAGTCTTTCCTCCTTTGTCAAAGATTAAATGATCATATAACTGTGGGTTTCTTTCTGGCCTTTCTATTCTGTTCCATTGATCTTTGTGTCTACTTGTGTGCCAATTTCATACTGTTTTGACTACTACAGCTTTGTAATATAACTTGAAGTCATGAAAAGACACTCAGCATTACTCGTCATCAGGGAAATGCAAATCAAAACCACAATGAGATATCATGTCACACTTGTTAGAATGGTTAGAATCAAAAACTCAAGAAACAGCAAGTGTTGGTGAAGATGTGGGTGGGAGTGCAAACTGGTGCAGCCACTGTGGAAAACAGTATAGAGATTCTTCAAAAAATTAAAAATAGAACTACCCTACGATCCAGGAATCACACACCTGGGTATTTTCCCAAAGAATACAAAAACACTAGTTTGAAGGGACATTCACCCCATGTTTATTGCAGTATTATTTACAATAGCCAAACTATGGAAAGTATCCATCGATAGACGAATGGATAAAGAAGATGTGGTGTGTGTGTGTGTGTGTGTGTGTGTGTGTGTAATTCACACAATAATATTCCAGCATCTATAATGGACTATTATTCAGCCATAAAGAAGAAGAAAATCTTCACATAGAGAGTGTAACGCAAAGCAAAATAAGCCAGAGAAAGACAAATGCCATATGATTTCACTCATATGTGAAATTTAAGAAACAAAACAAATGAACAAAGGAGAGAAAAAGAGAGAGAGAGAGAGACAAACCCCAAACAGATTTTAAGCTATACAGAGCACACTGATGGTTACCAGAGGGGAGGTGGGGGGATGGGTGAAATAGGCAATGGGGATGAAGGCATACGCTTGTCCTGATGAGCAGCGAGTAAGATATGGGACTGTGGAATCACTATATTGTACACCTGAAACTAGTATAACACTACATGTTAACTACACTGGAATTAAAATATTAAAAAAAAAAAATAAAAAGTTAAAGCCCTGAAAATTAAGATGCAATTCATGTCCATCAGGTAAATGAAAATTACCTTTTAACAAACTAAAAAAGAAAAAGAACCAGTATTAGTTAATACTTCGTTTACGCAAGAGTCCACTTTGGGTTTTCTTGCTCAGGCATCTCTTCTCTGAGCAGTGGTTTGATGATGATTCCATCCTTTGGCTCCACCGTGTTCAGATAGGGTGTCTGCTCTGCAGCCATTTGGAAGAGAGAGGGAGCATATGCAATCGGTCATGGGAGCGTGCTGCATGCCGGGCTTGAGGTGGTGCACGTCGCTTCTGCCGTGGCCCTCTGTAGCACCCAGACCCTACCTCATTACGAAGGAGGCTAGAGAATGTCATCAAGCTGCATGCTCAGGAGGAAGAGAAAATCAATTTGAAGATTAGCCAGTCAAGGCACAGTATGTAAGCAGTGGGAAATATTGCATATTTTTTTCAAGATTTTATTTATTTATTTCACTGAGAGAATGAGAGAGAACACAAGCAGGGGGAGCAGCAGAGGCAGAGGGAGAAGCAGACTCCCCGCTGAGCAGCGAGCCTGATGCAGGGCTCGATCCCAGGATCCCAAGATCATTACCTGAGCCGAAGGTAGACGTTTCACCGACAGCCCCCCAAGCGCCCTCGTGCAGATATTTTTCCTGTTACTAACCAGAATAGCACCTTCCCAGCCACCTTGAGTAAATATGCAGTTCGTTACATTTTAATCTTTTGAGGATTACTTACGATACATAACCTAAACAGAGGCAAACACAAGGCTGTTAGTAGCAGAACTGAAAGTGGAAGACGAGTTCCCTGACCTCTTGCAGAGTATCAGTTCCTAAGTCACATTCATCTCCCTGAGCACAGACACGGTAGAGCCAAGACCGGGCTTGTGCCTCCAAACACAGATTTACTGACATGAAAGTCACCCTTGGAGACCCATCTGCTCTGCAGTTACAGAAAAGGTGTGAGTTCGTGGAAAGAACTGTTAAAGGAAAATGTACAATGAAATGATTCACATACTCTTGCTTTTAACTAGTAAAATTGCAGATACACACACACACACACACAAATACAGGAAGAGATCCACAGGGAGTCTCTCCTGAAGAAAAAAATGGGCCGCCCCACAGTTTGTCAGGATCGGTAGACTTTCTGGAAAAGGGGCGGGCTGAACAGCTCCAGTAATATCATTAAGGATGTGCGGAAGCGAGGTGAACTGCCAAGAGCGAATACATCTAGGTATCTCTGTCTGCACCTGTAGCCGCCATAGAAGTGCCATTGTTGGGGTCCCAGTGTTTCTAATCAATTTTAATTTTTGCTGTCTGAGACAATGATACATTTTCCTGGCCATCCAAAGAGTTGCTTCACCTTGGGAGAACACGAATCAAACAGAAGTCTTAGTATCTTATCTGCCAGCTCTGAGAGCTTGAAGGGAAAAAACCAAACGTATTTCATTAGGTGCAGACACGAAGATGGTGTGGAAGGGGGGAAACGGGTCCTCATGGAGTCGGGGAGACAGGAGAGCAGCTTACCGATCCAGCTGTGAAGGTGAGAAAGAGATGGGGCAGGGGGGATCCAGAACCATCCTGGGTAGGTGGACAGGGGCAAGGAGGCCTATAACAGTGTGCATGTGTGTCTATAAATATCTGTATTTAGTCTTGTAAATCCTGCTTAGAAGACTGATTTAAAAAAAAAAAAAGAGGAAGAGTCCGGTGAATGGGGCAAGCCCTTGGACAGCTCACTTCCCTGTGGCGAGTGTGGCTGTGGCCACTGTCCACGGGGAGGGTTATCTTCAACCTCTGCCTCTCTAAGCTGCTTGGCCACTGGGCTGCAAGACTAATAGGGAAAAAAAAATCCTGTTTTTTCCTGTGCCCCCTTTTTCTTTCTCTCTCTCTCTGATGTTTACTGCCAGGATCACGGAGGACAAAAGGCTCTGCTATTTACTTATTTCTTTGGTATTATTGAATATCTGCTATGTGCCAGGCATTGTACCAGACACCCACTGAGCACTTTCAGTCTGTTCAAAAAGCAGCTGAGACGCGGAATTAATGTTCAGACAACAGCTAAAGAAAGCCTGTCTGCCAGGCTCTGGGCAAAGCCTTGGGACAGACAGACGAAAAGTCACTTTCTTTTCCCCTGTAAGTCCGGCTCAAAACAAATCCTAAGAAATTTTTCAGTATCAACATGCATTATAATGTTCACAACTGGATGAGACCATTTTATAAGATTTTCCTCATATTCAACAAACCATAAATAAGATGACTGTCGAATTTGTTGTTTTCCTGTTGTTTATAGCTACCTGTTAAAACCGAAATGTGTTTGTATAAAGCTACAGGATGTTAGGACTTGAATGGATTTTAGAGATGGTGAACTTCAAGCCTCAGATACAATAACCGGTTCTTTCCAAGGACCTTCGGATAGTGAACCACAGAATCAAGTTTAACACCTAAGCCTTGGACCCTGGGCTTGAGGTTTGCTCACCAAGTTACAGTGTTGCTAGTGTCCTTGGTAAACTATGACATGCTTAAGTGACACAGCTGTGATTTGCATTTTACAGCAAAACCTAGCCTGTATTTGTGAGGGGTCTAGCTACAGATGCCATTAAACAGAAAATAACTATCTTTTATAATGCAGGTATCAATAGGGAGGCAAATCCTGAACTTGTCGGCTGCTCTTCCTGGCTAGAGAGAGTTTGACTGGCCTCTCACTTGTATTTCCAAAAAAAAAAAAAAAAGACACTACAAATGTGCTTTAGTCATTTCTCAGTATTTGTCACACACTTGGATATTTTCCCAACATTAGAATATGAATTATGGAGCTTCTTTTAAAATCAGTAGCCATTCTGAATGGTATTGGGGCATCGGTGTTTCAATTCTCTTAAGATGACTTCAGGATTGTTTGTTTTAATACAGCTTTATCTTTTGTGTCAGAGATTAGGATTTTGTCTGTCCCTGGAAGAGTGCTAAGTAAAATTACAATGACCCTGTAGTTTTTCGCTGGGATGGAGCTGCCAGGAGGGAACTGGCAAGATCAGCTACCTTCCCTTGCAGGAGAATCACCTCTTAGATTATCCACCAAGTTATCATAATTCCAGAAAACAATGAGAGGGAGCACGCCCACACTAGGGACTTTTTAAAAACTGAATTTAAAAAAAGAAAGAAGAAAGAAAAACTGATGGTAAGCAGTGAGACCATGAATATGAAGCAAAGTGATTCCTCGAAACATCCAGAATTTTATGGAACTGCTCAGGCAAAAGAACTAAACCCATCAGATTCGCAACCACGGAGTGAACGCTGCCGTAGATGCTCTTATCTTGCGAGCTTCTAAGCGCGAAAGCGTTTCATCTGCTAGGATTAGGCAGAACCCTCTAATGAGGGGAAATTGGCCTACCACCTCAGCTTTCTGATGACTTTTGGGGAATTCCCACTTTATCACACCCTTCTGCATTGAAAGTGAGCAGATGTGTGACTTTCAGGAAATACAACACATACTTCCTCCCGAACTCCCCTCTCCCCCCTGTTGTTTAGGTCAGAACATTTTTATTTTCTGTACAGCAAATATTTGTGAATGGAAAATGCAGAGATTACAGTAAAACAAATTATGTACCGGCTATTAGCTCTGACAGTCCTACGGAAGACAGTACAGAGCATGCAGTGAAATAACGGGTATACGCTTTGTGGTAATGATGGCAGGTGCATGGGGAGGGAAACCCTCACAAGCCTAGCACACACCTTAGAATTAACTTGAGTTTTGTCTCTCCCACTGAAAAGCTCATTCCTTTTTTGTCTTTTTCCCTTGGGCTGACCTGTAATTTGTATTAGATTGACCGTGTGACCATTCTATAACTCAATGGATGTTTCAGTCACATGCCAAGATTTCAGACAGTGGAGCAATGAGAGTGGTAGCCAAGGACCTGTTGTATACATTCCGTGCTTTGTTGCAATTAGTGCCCATGGGGTATTTGATAGGTCATCTCTCTGTGTTTTCATTGTCCTACCAGTAAGATGTAGGGGTTGGGCTGTATGAATTCAAAGGTTGGATTCGGCTCTAACTCTGTGCTTTCAGTTACCACTCTCTGAACAAGCAGTAGGTGTTTTGTTTATTAATTTGCAAATTTATAAGCTAGTAAACTGCTTCTAATAGTAAGCAGTTATTGATATTTCATCGCTGTATCTCTATTCCATCATTTTTTTCATGAGTTTTATATTTTCAAGATGTTCCTGGTCGTATCGATGAATTTAAGAAGTCTTTTAACCAGCAGAATAGCCATTATGTTGGCCAGATGACAGTACTACATTGCTGTCACATTTCTGTAAATATCCAATTTTGAATAATTTCCAAAGTAGCTCATATTATCCACGCACAAGGGCAGATTATTAGTCCGTTAGATAACTCACATTTGCAAACTCACTGTCGATATTCAGAATCTTTACAATATAGTACTGATCTCTTTTTGCTGACATTGTATATGTATATTTTTTTCATATGAGTATATGCCACACAATGTTATATTAGTTTCAGGTGTAGGACATAATGATTCAACAAGTTTATACATTATGCCGCACATCACAAGTGTAGCTACCATCTGTCAGCATACAGCACAACGGCGATAGCTCGGTGTTCCTCATTCTGTGTTTCTGGCTTCTGATTCATTCATTCTATAACTGGAAGCCTGTACCTCCCACTCCCCTTCCCCCATTTTCTTTGTACCGCTACCCCCTTCCCTCTGGCAATCATCAGTTTGCCCTTTATTGTTATATGTTTTATTCTGCTTTTGTGTATTCATTTAGGTTTTTGTTTTGTTTTGTTTTTAGATTTTACACATGAGTGAAATCATATGGTATCTGTCTTTCTCAGTCTGACTTATTTCACTTAACGTACCCTCTAGGTCATGTTGTCACAAATGACACAATCTCTTTCTTTTTTATGGCTCACACGCACACACACCCCACGTCATCCTTATCCACTCTTCTGTTGATGGACACTGAACTACTTCTATTTCTTGGCTATTGTAGATAATGCTGCAGTAAACATACGGGTGCATACATCTTTTCAAATTAGTATTTTGGTTTTCTTTGGGTAAATACCCAACTGTGGAATTACTGGATCATATGGTATTTCCATTTTTAATTTTTTGAGGATACTCTGTACTGTTTTCCACAGGGGCTGCACCAGTGTGCATTCCCACCAACAGTGCATGAGGACTCCTTTTTCTCCACATCCTCACTTATTCTTTCTTGTGTTGTTTACTTTAGCCATTGTGACAGGTGTGAGGTGATGTCTCACTGTAGCTTTGATTTGCATTTACCTTATGATGAGTGATGTTGAGC
Source organism: Ursus arctos (assembly GCF_023065955.2). NCBI lineage: Eukaryota > Metazoa > Chordata > Mammalia > Carnivora > Ursidae > Ursus > Ursus arctos. The sequence continues at coordinate 79,870,767 of NW_026623089.1, read as the reverse complement.
ATCTTTTCATGTGTCTCTGTCTGTCTTCTTTGGAGACATGTCTGTTCAGATCCTCTGCCCATTTTCATTGGATTATTTGTGTTTGGGGTATTGAGTTGTATCAGTTCTTTATATATTTTGGATATTTAACCTCTCATCAGATATACCATTTACAAATACTTTCTCCCACTCAGTAGGTTGCCTTTTTGTTTTGTTGATGGTTTCCTTCACTGTGCAGAAGGTTTTTACTTTGATGTAGTCCTAATAGTTTATTTTCGCTTTTGTTTCCTTTGCCTCAGGAGACATAGCTAGAAAAATGTTGCTACAACTAATGTCAGAGAAATTATTACCTTTGCTCTTTTTTAGGATTTTTACGGTTTCAGGTCGCATATTTAGGTCTTCAATCCATGATTAGTTTATTTTTGTGTATGGTGTTAGAAGTGGTCCTGTTTCACTCTTTAACATCCAGCTGTGGGACTGGTTATTCAGAAGAGGGTAGAATTGTCCTTAATAATTATTTTGCCGTTTTCATGTGAAAAACAAATTATCTTTGCTGCAGCAACCACATTTCTTTTAACCAAAAGTTAAGAAAATATTAGCTTCTCTGGTTATAATGCATATAAAGTCCTTTGATTTGTGGCATTGTATTTTGAAAATGAGAGGCTATAAAAAATAGGTAGGAGGTAATGGATACTTTGATGATCTTCAAGAGTAATTTACGAGGGGCACCTGGGCCCAGTTGATTAAGCTTCGGACTCTTGATTTCCACTCGGGTCATGATCTCAGGGTCGTGAGATCGAGCCCTGCGTCGGCTCCATGCTGAGTGTGGAGTCTGCTCAAGATTCTCTCTCTCTTTCTCCCTCTGCCCCACCCCTGCTCATGCATGTGCTCTCTCTCTCTCTAAAAAATAATTTTATTGAAGCAGATGGAATTTTTTTGATGATTTTTTTTGATGATTTTTATTTTTTATTGATGATTCTTTAAAGTAATTTTTCTCAAGATCCCTCAAGAGAATGTATGCCTTTGAGTGAAGTGACTTTAAATTTTGTTCACCAATGGAGTTTAATCGAGTGACTTGTATAACTGTTGGTCATTTCAACCCCTCATGCTGTGAGTTAGCACATCAGCGTCTCAGGGAATGTTGTCTGATTAATCTTGTGTGAAGCGGGTCTCCCCTGTGCTGTTCCGGTGGCTGTCTTTCAGTCCTGTTAATTGTCCAAATACGGTGTTTCACACCAGTTGGACTCAGGCAAGAGAATAAGGGTGAAGGCCTTTTCTTAATTTTTTCATTTGTTTCCTCCATCCTATAAAATGCTTTTTTAATCTGTAATAATATACTTCTTGAGTGGATTCACTATAGCTTCAGAAATTGGGACGATGTTGAAAAGCTTCACAATGTTTATTTTTTTAATTTATTTTTTATTTAAATTCAATTAGCCAGCATATAGTACATCACTATTTCAGATGTGGCGTTCAATAATTTATCAGTTGCGTGTAACTTTTATTGAAGGTGGTTCATCCTTGCATTTTTATGTAAAGTTTGGTTTTTTTTTTCAGATTTAGAAGGACCACATTTTTAAATAACTGAAATTGTTATTTGCTTAGTTGGCAGCCCATTAGATCCGACCAATTCATCTTCATCTGAGCTGAGTATAAATAAACTATGGTCTCCATGGGATAAGGTGTAAGGGGAGTTTATGCTGATATTTTCCCACTGACGACGCTCACTGACATTTACATTCTGGCATGGGGAACAAAAAGGAGACATTTCTTAGTCTTCTAGCTAAACGTATTTTTAAGTTCGTCAAAGAAATGCAACATGTTGAAATTCCTGTTGCTATTACAGTTTGTTTTAAGACATTTATTCATATTACTGCTTTGAACAAGTATACATTGAATTCTCACTGGGGCCAGACCTTGTCTTTCTAGAGCCTCCAAGCTTGCACGTGTAGAGAAGTGCTGGAGTTTCGATGTTTTCCTTCTTCCTCTGTGCTCTGTCTTTTCCTTCAGAGTTGAAGAAAGAGACTACAGTGAGATGAAGTGAGAAGGAAGAGGGTCATAGGAAACAGGGAAATAGAGAACAGTGATTTTACCCATACGTCACTGGGGGAGGAGAAAAGTCACACTTCTTAAGGGATGGGCGTCTCAAAACGAACATCGCGAGAGGCTCTTTCAGATAGGCAGAGTTTCAGTGTCATTTTCCAAGTATTTCATAAGTAGCTACGAGGAACTGAAAATCTGTGGTGCAGACTCCGTGTACGTTTCGGTGCAATTAGCTCCACGCTCTAGACACGTGTGCGTCCTAGCGAATGTCCGTGGTCCCAGCACTCGCTGATCCAGCTCTCAGAGGCGCTGTCTCCGCTGTTGAAAGGCGTTCTCCTGCTATCCCTCCTTGGCCTTTGCCAAGTCATCCTAGAGTAGATTGGATCCTCTGTTGTTTATAAACTAATGAGTTCACCAACTGGACAAATATTTCACCTTACGCTCCACTGACAGTTCTTGCAATAAGAGTATGACAAAAGGCCTGAATCATTCTGAAATAATGGTTTAAAAATGAAAACGGTGAGGCCGATTTGAGGGAATAATTCAGTTATGTAATGGAGACAGCTTCGTGCTGCTGTGTTCAGCGTGTAGCATGCAAAAAGGCCGTAGCAGTCCGTGCGATAAGTCTCACGCCTTCCCTGTGTGGTGTGTGTGCCTTTGCCACCTGGCATTCGAGAAGCTCGATTTTCAATGCAGTAGTCTTCTTAGAGTGAGGCATCTAGGGCATATGTAACAAATTGCCTCTTTGATTCTTTATCCTCTAGGCCTAGCGCATGGTGCCGACTCAAAAAGCCCAGAACCAAATTCCACATTCCCACGGCCCCAAACCCACTCCTCCGTCTTTGACACCTCCTTCTTTTCAAGTCCTCAGATCCAGCAAGTTGAGGTCATTCTTGTTTCTTCCTCTCCTGCTGTTGGCTCTGTCTTTTAAAAAAAAAAAATATATATATATATATATATACACATATATATATATACAGTATCTGACCAGTTCCACCAGCCCCTCACCATTGGCTCCCATCCAAACTATTTTAATGTATTTTATTCTCCTTCTGCACTGCGTGCTTCTGTCTTTGAATATGCAAGTCGCTCCAGCCTAGTCTCAGCATGGCAGCCGGAGCAGTTCTTACAAAATGTAAGCCAGCTCGTCGCACTCAAACACTCTTATTCAAAACTCCATGATGGCTTCTCCTCTCCTCTGGAGGAAAATCCGGAGTCTTTGCTGGGAGCTGAGGCCCTCAGTGATTTCCCTGCTGCTTCTCCAATGTCCTCTCCCCCCACAAGCCCTTCCCTCACTGCCTGGCCCCCACTGGCTTCCTCACCGGGTCCCGCACACAGCAGTGCTCTGGGCCCCGTACCGATGCCCTTCCTGCAGGTGTCTCATGCATGATTTTCTCTCTCTCTTTAGATCTCTGCTCAATATCAGTGCATCAGAAAGGCCCCTTTTACATCCCTAAATAAATAACCCTTATCTATAAACACACCATTTCCTTCCCTCTTACTTTTATTCATTTTTCTTCATGGTGCTTATTACCACCTGAGATAGGTAGGTAGGTAGGTAGGTAGGTAGATGATTGGCCAGGTCCCCCTCCCATTCTGGAATATAAGCTTCTTGATGGCAAACTATTCTTTGTTAACCTCTCTATTCCTAGCTCTGTGAACAGTGCCTGGCACACAGTAGACACTCCATAAATATTTGTTAAATACGTGAGTGACATAAGGCAGAAGTGTTACTCTGCATAACATCAGACAGCTCAATCCTGCACTGTCCTGGGGAGAGAAGTCACTCTGTGAAATACCAAAGACCGAGTATTACTGTGCAGATCTCAACCGGCACCCTTCAGTAGGGAGAGAGAGAAGTTGTCTGAGGCTTAGAAGTCGTTGAAGGCTTCGTGGTGCTAATAAGACCAGCGCTCGGCCCCGGGTGGTGGTAGTGTCTAGAGTTGACACAGGTAGACGGGGAGATTGTCAATCATATACAAATGCCCAGGAAACAGCAGAAGAATTATTATCCCATCCCAGGGAATAAGAACGTCAGATGCTGATCTGTGTATTCTAGAAGTATTTTCAGTCAGGCATCATTTGAGGCTGTTGGAGTGGATACATATCTAAAAAACGAGAGCGTCACTAGACATAGACGGGGCTGGGCCTCAGGAAGTGACTGTTTAACAGACAGGGTGAGGGGTCAGGCCATTAAAGGGAACACAGAAGCGAAGACCAGATACATTGATAAGGAGCAGACTAACGAGGTGCCAAAGGAAGAAAGGAGGGTAAAAGACAAACCGTTTCAAATATTGGAGTAACATCCAGTGGGAGAGCGTCTAGAAAGCCATTGGACTTGAAACCTAGGAGGTCAGGGCAGACTTTCTGTGACTGAAATGGGAGGGGGTGAGCCGGGTGGCATGGGCTTAAATGAGCATGTGCGAAGGAGGGGTGCTGATACTGGCAATACCTTCATGAAGTTAGACGGGAAAGGATTAAGATGTCATGGATGCCGTCAAGGAGTGAGGCCATATTTGTGGGATCTGCACCTCTGATGGGCAGCCTAGAGGCCCTTCCTTCCATCCCAGCACCCAGGTTCACAGGGACCAGGCAGCCCCTCACAGAGTCCCTCAGACAACCCGCTGCCTCTGTCTTACCTTCCTCTTCTCCAAAGTGCCCAGCCCCGCAGATGACACTTTGCTGCCACTGTCACTTGTAGTGATACCATCCCATGTGTCGACCTCAAGAGAAACAGTCAGATTGGGCTCCCATTGACTTTTTACTTTTTCTGCCTTAACAGTCTTTCGTAACAGTGAGGATCCTGTGGTCTTTGGGCGAAAATGTCACTCTGCACAACATCAAACTTTAACTGCTCAACACAGCCCTGTCTCGGGGAGAGCATAAGGGCTCTGTAAAGTATAGAAGAGCATTCATTCCCTTGCAACTTTCAATGAACCCAGGAATTATTAGCGACAGAGTCAAATGAGAGCATGTCAGAGGCTTAGGCTGTAAACAGGTGTCTATAGTACACAGACCATTCATTATGCAATCCCAGAGTTCCCTTTAGGAAACTGCTTTATTGCCAGGCTTGTCAAAATGGATTTTTATTTCTTCTTCACACCAGGTAGTTGAATTTTTTCAACACTAATGATATGTGTAGGAATGAAAGAATAATATATTAAAACACTGAAGAATATTTTAATAGGGCTGGAGATGGGTTGGGAGCTGGAGAAGGGAATAGGAGAGAGGATTATGGCCATTTTTCTAAGATCTCCAGGCTGAGATCACCGAACTCCTTTATGATCACTGCTCTTTAAAGGTGGACAATCTCTAACGAATAGCTGAGCAAATTTCTAATGGGGCAGATGGCAGGTTCCTGTGGGGCCAGGTCATCGCTGTTCCCTTGTTCCCAGCTAGAAAACCCGTAAAAGAAGGAACAAAGCGTTGTCAACTCTGTGTTCCTCACATTAATTAGCACAGTGTCAGGCTCCCAGGCTCGATAACTGCATGCTGATTTCCTCCTCCTCTGACTTAATCAGAGTAGGTTAGCACCAGTGGCCCCTTGGAAATCAAGTGCAATGCTTCTCAGCATTCACTCGCATACTAATACTCAGGGATCTTGATAAAATGCAACCCTCACCCCGTGGGTCTGGGCAAGACCTGGTTCTGCATTTCTCACAAGCTCCAAGGGGCGCCTCCAACGCCGGTTTGCAGACCACACCAGCTCCACACCTTGCACTGCAGGAATGCACCCCTACTCCTGCAGTAGACCCACAAGATGACCCAAGTTCCTCTTCCTGCGGGTCAGATGTGGCTGAACAGAACTTGAACTCTGGTATATTTTAAAATATTTAAACAAAGGTTTATTATGAAGGCAAATGCAAAATTTGATTTTAAAAATTATAAGAAAAGAAATGTAAACTATAAAACAACAACCACAATAACAAGCTATAAAGGCTTTTTTTTGCAGTTGAGATCACCCCCTGTAGGTTACACTCCCAGTTAACCTACGGAGGACGCATTCAGATCAGAAGCTGCTGGAGTACTTTAGAGGAAAAGGCTCAGAGCACTAATATAATCCCAATGAGGAAATGGGAACCAGGAAGTTTCGAATAGCTAGTTAGCCTTATAACAACACTGAGGACAACAGCAAACATTTATTGGGTTCTTACTATGTATGAGCCACAATACGTGTATTATCACAGTATTCACGACAGTTTTCTGGAGTATGTATTGTGGCTGTTTCCATTTGGATCTGAAGAAACTGAGCCTTTAGAGAGGCTGAGAGGTTTGCCCCAGAACACACATCTAACTTTCATCGAAGTCCCTGCTGTCAACCACAGGGTTTCAGAACCTCCCGAGGAAGGGAGAGCCAGGGCCGGAACGAGAGCATCTCACTTCCGTCCAGCACTCGTGCAGAGGCTGAGATAAAGCAGGTCAATGCATTCAGCGGAGTGCCTTTGAAAATTATAGAAATATGCCTTATATGAACCTGGATATTTACTCCTTTTTTGTTTCTTTCATGATAACAACCAGCACTTTAACTGGGTTTTCTGTTCAGATATCTGATCCACTGTTCTAGGCTCACAGGCAGTCAATACTTCCTCACTCACCTGTACTTCTGCCAAGCAGTCATCACAGTTAAAGGAAAAGAGTGTCTGTAGTGAGTTTTTATAAATTGCATTACTAGGTGACAGTTAATGAGTTTCATTCTTTACACAAATGGAACTTAAAAGGGTAGCACCTGGAGTGTTACAAAGAATAAATTCTCTTCTGTGCAGTTCAACTCAGCACTCTAGAAGCCATCCAAGCCAATCTTTCGGAGTTTTTTTCCATACTCCTTCCATGTCTGTGCTACCCAGTATGCACCACGTTCCTTTTGGGATGTGGCTGAACGTTCCTGCTGCTCACAGGTTGACCTGGGGGCCAAGGGCAAGTGCAGCGGAGCTGTAGCCCGGGGCAGGCCGGTTGCTCTTAAGCATGATGGGTCTCCATTCGATAAAAATAGACTAAATTCTCTCCTTCACCCTCTAACGAATCCCTGCTTTTCCAAAAGCGAGAAACTATGGATTATTAAGGGAGATTCCGTAGAGGTTCAGGTTTGGAGAAAGTCAAGCAGCTTTGAAATGATACAATCTGATGTTGCTGAGACATCGGTAGACCCCAGGGTCAGCAGGAACTCTGAAGTTTCGTGTCTCTCTCCTTAAACTAATAACGCTGACGGCGTATGCTAAAATATTATTCTGCACCATACAGTACCATCATTTGTAAATTACTGCATACCAATAGCTGAGAATATGTTAAAATTCAACACAGTTTATTAAGCAAGAAATACAAGAGAACACCAAATGTTCAAAGCACCGCTTAGCCCACGAGTTAGTTGCTAAAGATCCCTCCAGTGGCTCAGCAGCGCCCTCTGTTGTCTTGCACTGGCAGTGAAGTAGAACGCAGCATTTGTGCGGAAAGGAAGCTGAGTGAGGGGCCTAAGACTCCGCGTGTTGATGGCATGTGGAATCATCTCTAACTCTTACTTTGAGATTTGATTGAGAGTCGCAGGGAAGCTAAATATTTCCTCTCGTGGAACCTATGATCCACCATATGCAACCCAGGATTCATGCTAAATCCTTCCATCTTCTTTCCATTGTTTTAAAATACAAATGTCTCCGAGAAAGGCGACACGTTGAATTCTTCACATTGCATGCAAGTGAAGACACTTGTAGACACCTATTTCATAGGGTGACTGAGTAGAAAGCTGTATTTTCCCAATGAACAAAAAGGTCCAGAGGTATCCACCTATCTTCCTTACTGCCAGTTTTGGTGAGGGCAAGTCTCCGTGGGCCTGGTCCATCTGGTAGTTTCTTACTGCAGCACAAAATCTAAGGTATGGCAGCAACTTCAGAGAACAGTTTCCTTAGAGCACCTCCTACAGGTGAATGGAAGTACACGCTAGCTTAGCTTACCACTTACTCCATTGGCTATGGTAAGGAAAACGGAAAGAAAAAGTATTTTAGATACAAGGCAAGCATGTCCATCATTGCATTTCCTTCAAAACCATGAATCTGTTTACCAATCTTTTTTAAAGACCTACATTTTCTGGAGAGAGTGTTTTTGTGAGGCAGGAATCCTGGGAAATGTTTTCCCTTTCATCGGCTGCAGCTGATACAAAGAACTTTGAATTTCAAGAGGTCTCTTTACCCATCTTCACTGATTGTCAAGTTGTGATCATTTCAGTGTCAGATTTAATCATAAATTTTTGAAGATTAACTTCCTTCTGAGTATGAATATTATAGACTTAGCCACTAAAATCCAATCCAAAAAGCATGAGGTAGGTGATCACGGCTAACAAGTTAAATGATACCGGTTAAGAGTCTGTACCATGTTTCCAGGCAGAGCGGGATTCTCATAAATTGAAGCAGAGAAGCAGGGCACCGCCCTCCCTTTCAGGATGGCCTGTTGGAGATCCCAGTAACGGCCTTATGTAGCATTCGCATTTGTCTGAATTTAACTCTGCAGAGGCAGCCCTAGGTCCCGCGGCAGACAGACTGATATCTTGCCATTCTGAGATTGGCCAGACTTGCCAACCAAACCAAATTACCTTTAGACTCTGGTGATCAGAGGATTTATAGTCTCCAGAAGCAATAGGCATTGTGGTAACGGGAGAAAGGCAGCATTCCCCCTCTCAGGGAACATTTATCTCTCCTCGGTGATGACAGCTTTATGATTTTACCGAGAAAATCCACAGAAGGTGCTTTCACAAAATCAGCTGTCTTTTGACATATTTCCAAGGGCAGTGGCATAGGAAAGAGGAACCACATTATGAAGTAGAAGCTGAATAAAACTCGGGAGTGAAAAACGACATGTCATTACCATGAAGGGAAATTGACTTTTTTTTCCCCTTGATTTATCTCATTACAGCTTCACATGTCATCCACTGTTTTTCTTTATTCATAAAGGACCACACTGTGGAAAACGTTCTTCCTGTGGTAAAGACCTGTGCATTTGCTGTTTGACATTCTCTCCTGGGAATTCCTCGAAGTTGGCAGCCTTTGAGCTGGCTTGGTCCCACTTTGCATAGGTGGAGGGTCCACCTACCACTTCTTAACTGTTGCAAGTCTTGTCTTCATTTAGCTCAAAACTGCCTTATGTTTTTGAGGGAGTTTGTTTTGTAGTTGGGTTTCTAAGGGAGCCAAGTTGATGGTGAATCTGAACTGCACAGCATCTTTCCTAGAGAGTCATATGGTCCAGAGAGGGCCATGTGCAAGTTCATCCCCAAGTCCTAGGACTTGGCTTGAGATAAATGTAGCCCCTTCCTCTTAACTGAGGCTGAGGGGGCAGCAGAAGATAGAATTATCATTCCTCTAAATCTTCTTCCGGCTCCTTTCACATTGGTCCTTTTTTCTCTGTGTCACTTGCACTGTGTATATTTTCCCCTTCTTTTCTCTCTGCCTGTGACTCGTGCAATCTCTTTTCTTCTCTTGGAAATGTTCTCTTTTATCATGTCCTTGTATTAATATTTCTACTCTTTAATCTCTTCTCATTCATCCCAAAGATCATTAACTCATTTCCACCTCCTTTTCCTTCCCTATTCTGAAATCATCCCCAGCTTACTTCCTTAACTCTCAACATTATTCCCCTTCTAGACCTAAAATAAGTCACAATGATGAGAGTAGTAATGATTGTATGTTGAAGCTGTTATGTTTCAGGACGCACTGGGCTACATGCTTCACACTTGGCATCTCATTTAATCCCTGCAAAGGAGAAGATGGCATTGTGCCCTCTTAATAGATGAGATTTGATGAGGTCCGTACAATGAATAGCTGACAGAGCTGCTGGTCTGGTGGCTGTTTATTGGACTCCTGTTATGCAAAGAAGGACATGGCTTGCTTCATTACAAACTGTAACTCACAGGCCTCAAGTGAAGCTTGATAAATATTTACACCATTTCACTTCACTCAGGGCCATTCGTTGACCCATATCCATTGATGCAGATAAGTTTCTTTTACTGTACACGTTTCAATAATTACATATTGGACATCTGAAGCAGCTCATAAATTCAGGTCCTAGAGGTAGGCATAGTGACGAACTGGGATGAGGAAGAGAAGAGTAGGGAACAGGAAAAGCAGCTGGGAGAGCAAACAAATGAGAAGAGCTGACGTTTCTAAGACTTGAAGGACTTTGCCGCAGCTGAGCTCCCAGGAATCTGGGGCCTGACTGGGGGTGAAGTGAGGAGTCACAGCCTTAAAGAGGGTGGGCAAGGAATGGTCAAGCTCATCCTGGTCCTCTTCACCCTTTCCCATGAAGCTGGAGAAGATCTGTTCCTGTAGTAAAGAAAACTAGAAATACATATTTTAAACTGTAAAGTTTGTTTAATTAAGTATACAAATTCTCAAGGTTGGTTTTCCATCAAAATGTATGACATGCTATGTCATTCCAAATCAGCCTGCCCCCACCCACGCAGTGTGGAGTGGTACCTTCCGATGGCTCGCTTCCCTCAGCTGTAACAGCACCCTGCGAAATGCCAAACCCATCATGAAACTATTAAATAGGCGAAAGAAAGAAAGAAAGAAAGAAAGAAAGAAAGAAAGAAAGAAAGAAAGAAAGAAAGAAAGAAAAAAGGGTTAACCAGCAGGGTGAGCATCAATAGAAGGATCTGGGTCTGAGTCTCAGCTCCATCCTTTCTGTCACTTCATACACATGGTACATCTCTTGGTTTACATTTTTTATATAATGGGAACACCGGTGCCATATATCCTACCATGTTATTGTAAGGACTAAAGAAACTAGGGTACTTTAAAATGCTCATGAAGTGTAAAACACACTCCAAGGAAGACTGCAATTAGTATCATCATTTTTTATTATTATTAACTGCACTAACTTCAAAGCCCTTGATTTCCCTTATTGGTTAAATCCAAAGAAGTTTGCTTCCACGCTGTTTCTTTACAACATCTTAATAATTGGTATTTCAGTACCACATTTTAAGGGGGGGAAAGAGAGAGGAAGAGAGATCTTTCTTAGAGCTTGATTCTGTTTTTTGAAAGCTTTAGATTCCCAAGGTCATCGGGAAACCGAGCCTGCTCAGACACTTTTGGCACAACCCCCTATGAGCCCCCTACCGTGCTCCTGTGTGCAGATCCCTAAGAGAGGTTTTGAGATCTGTCATGAGCCCCCAGCTGCTGGCCTCCGATTCAATAGCAGCTTCTGCCTGGCTTCGAGCAACCACCTCATGAAGAGGAGAACTGAAAATCTCACTTTTCTGCTCTTCCAGTATCCTGCTTGCCTCAAATTGCTTTGGCCTCACTCACTTAAAAAAAACACCTGTGCACAGGTGTTAAGCGGGACCCAGCAATATGGGATGGAATTACAAACCACACACACATCTGTGCACAGGCAGAGATTATAATTGTTGAGTCCATCGGGAGCAGATGGGTGTGCTTAGCAAGAGAATAGGATTGAATGAGAGAATTAAGCCGAGAGCAGTAAGGGAATTAGTAGGCCAGACGGATCAGGCCTGCAGAGTAATGGCGGACAGCGTTGCAGGTCACATGACCTCAAGGGTGGACAAGCCAGACAGGCAGGACTTCCTTCCTCTGGGAGGTGGATCATCACTGCGTTCACGTCTAGGAACATGTACGTTGTCAAAAACAAATATATACCTACATGCTATTTCCCTTTCTAAAGTACAGATACATTTTAGCTTTTTTTTCCATCATTCAGAGTAGGCAGTATTGGCAAGGAAAGAGAAACATGGAAAGAAGATCTAGAAATAAAAGAAATCTGGCAATATTAGGTATACTTCCATTATCTTTCAAGACATAAAGATAATAAATAGTTCACAGAAGAACCAAGAAGAAGGCACATTCTGTTTTGAGAGTAGCACCTGCCATCACTCCCTCAGCTGGCTGCTCTCTGGTCAGAGAATATTCCAAATGTCTGTGGCTCCTCGTGGGTTTTGACGGTGAGGATAATGAAAATTCTTATTGATAAAACCTCTTTACTTGACATTAGCATTGGGCTGTGTCCTGCAAAATAGGAGAATTTGACAAATACATTCTTCCACACATTTTAATTTTTAACACAATGAAAATATAAGAAAAGAAACAAAAGGCTTATTTAGGTAGAAGATCGTATGACTTTTTAATCTTTAGAAATTCGGTTCTTTTTTTACTTCTTTAGAAAAGGAAAAGTAGCTCAAACTCGTTAATACATCATTGTAAATAATTATTCTTCTGGCCTTTTTATTAGTAGGTGTAAGTTTATAGTTTGATGGCAAGAATAATGTTTATAGGTTGGCACAACCTAAAAAAAATCACCTTGTTTAAAATTGACCTACCATTTAAATATCATCATTTTGGCAATGAACACCTTCTAAACTTATCCTTCTCAATTGTGGGCATTAAGCCCATAAATAGGAATGCTAGAGGGGGAAAGGAGGGGGTCACTTCCAGAAGAGGAGCCTTGGAGAAGTGAATGGAAAATGTTGCCTCTGTTTAGCATGAATGAGCCTGGGATTTAAATAACATTCTTCAGGCCAGATAAATAGTTTTTCTTTGGCTTAGTAATCATGTGTTGCATTCAAATATTTAAGTGAAATGTTTCCTGGCTTTCCTCACTTTGTCTTTGATCTTTACATGCTCTGTTGTATTTTAACTCATCAGCTTCACCAAATAAAAGATCTAATTTATACCTTTTAGTACATGTAAGAGAGACAAATTTGCTATAATGCATTGGAAACATGTCATCGAGTTTTTGTTTTGTTTTGCACACGCACATATCCCCAAATGCTGAAATACCAGAATTTTAAAAGCAGCTGGTGCTCAGGGGCTGTGCATCAGGGGTGATTACAACGATCTATCTCATTGATTGCTTTCTTTCCCCTGTTGCCAAGCTATTCTGCAATGTCTATGCATTATATTTATTAAAAAAATAGATGTTTTTAAAGAAACCTATTCCAAAATCATTTACATTCTTTGTCAGTCATCATCCACCTTTTGCCATTTTGAAACCCCAGTTGCTTTGACCCAGATCGGAAGAGTCACAGAGTCCAGTTGCAACCAGGCTCGTCTGAAGTAAGTGTCTTCTCCGTGGGAGCTCCACAAAGACAGCCTTACAGAAAGCTCTCACACATGCGTCTACCCATGACAACTCAGAGCTGAAGTCAGAGTCGCAGAAAGCAAGTGTGATCCTCTCCTTTGTTCCCGCCACCATGTGACCTTTGGGCATGGGACATTTGTACAGCCCTGATCTCAGTCAGTAAAGTGCCAGGCTGTTTTATGGGCAAGATTCATCTGCACCAGAGAAGGTGGGAATTCGTGTGGGGTGTTTGAACAAAGAGAGATGAAGGGAATTCACCCTGAATTTGTGCTATGGCTGAGGAGACTACCTCATGCTGCCTTAATTACAGGCTGTGTGAACCATTTTCACTCTTAACACAGGTGATCTTTTCTAGGTGTAGTGAGACATCAAGTCTGTCTAAAGGAATGAAGCAGACAGCCTCTTCTGTACCACCTCGAAAATGCCTAGTGATCGTCTTTGCCATGTCTATAGGCTGATGAATCAAGTGTGACAAGAATGCCATGCTTCCTACTTTCCACAACTTGAAGTGGATCGGGAAGGAAAACTTAAGGCGAACCACTGATTTTATTCATAACCTTAGACTTTCCACAGACTCTGTAAAAACCTTCCAGACAGTTGCCCAAAGTAGTTTCACTTCCTAGAAATACAATGATTCTAAAGAGAATTAATCAGCCCTCTTCTAGAAAACCCATCAAAGATGACTTGTTGATACAGGGCATGAGCAGTAGTTGAAAGGCTTGTTTGTAATACTGCCTTTCCTATTACTCGTATCTCGGCAAGTTCCCAGGTGGTGTGTTAATCTTTACAAAAAGGGAAGTAAGGGAGTTCGCGAGCTGCTGTTTTCCTCACCCCACCAAGATCTGTAGAGGCACACCTCATTTTATTGTGCTTCACTTTCTTGTGTTTTGCAGATTTTGGTTTTTTGGTTTTTTAGGTGTTTGTGTTTGTTTCTGTTTTTATTTTTAACAAACTGAATGTCTGCGGCCACCTGTGTCCTGCCAGTCTTTCGGCATGATTTTCCAACAGCATCTGCTCCCTTCGTGTCTCTGTGTCACAGTGCGGTGATCGTATGATTTTTCAAAGGTATTACTCATTACTACTCCCTTTGTTATGGTGATCTGTGATCAGTGATTCTGACTCACTCAAAGTTCAGCTGGTTGCATTTTTCAGCAGTAAAGAATTTTTTAAATTCAGGTATATACATTATTTTTTTAGACATGATGTAGTTACAAGCGGCACAGACTACAGTGTAGTGTAAACATAATTTTTATAGGCACTGGGAAGAAAAAAAATTCATTTGACTCACTTCATTGTGATATTAGCTCTACTGTGGTGGTCTGGAACCAAACTTGCAATAGCTCCAAGGTTGTCCCCTTCTCCACTCCTGTCCCCCCACCCTGTCCCATCCCAGGAGGAAATCTCCTGCAGACTTGTCATTTCCTGTTCGCTTCCGCAAAGGCTCCTTGTGGCCATTGAGCTGAGTTGCCAGGCCACATGAGAAGATAGGGAAGCCTCACACTTGTGGGCCTGGGTGGTCTGGAGGCCCAGGAAAGGTGAAGGTCCATCTGCTCAACTAAGGAGGAGCAGGATGTGTGGCCACGGCGGTTTTTCATCTTGAGACCTGCAAAGCTTCCTCCTTTGTCTTGAGACTCGGTTCTCTCACGGGGGGCCCTCGTGCAGAATGTAACATTGTTATTGTGCTTTTCGGCCCAAGCTGGGGGACCCAAGCTGATCTGTGCACCTGCAGCTTCCACAGTGTAATGGCTGTTCTTCCAAATATCCTTTTGCAATCCTAGGAGCTGGGATGAGATGCCAGCTGTGTCATAATCCTCACCATAAAGGGATCTGTGCTGCTTTGGACTCCCAGGCTATAAAGGGATGAGGGAGAACTTGAGCTCATGCTGAAGGTCAGTTGAAGAGTGCATGGACACATGGGGGCCAAGGCACAGCCGTAGCTTCCCTGTGGCCCTGGGGACAGCACCGTCTTCCAAAGGAAAGCAGGGCCAGCCAGGAGAATGTTGACTTCTTGCTGTGAGATTTTTTAAAAAGGCTATACCAGGTGGTACACATCCCAAAATGTTCCAGGGCGAATGGGCCTGGAGGACTAGGAAGGGGGAGGGCTTCCCAATCAGGTGCTTGGGATCCCAGAACCTAAAGCTGGGCCAGTTGTTTCAAATGTTCTATCTCTGGAATTTACTGGAAGTTTCATTTCCCAGTAGCTGTCTTTGAGGGCCGAGTGACAAATGTTCAGTTTTAGCATAATCACAATGATCATTCGTGGATCCTCAGCCAAGGCCAAAGGCACCTTGATCATGTTAGTGAGAGCTAACAAACGGGGTGGGCTCTGAGTTGTGATTAAATCCTGCCACCTGCTTATCAGTGCTCCCAGGCTAAGGGAAGGGGCTGTCCTCATCTTACCATTCACATCTTATAATATGCTGTGCTAACGTTTCTGAAAGTGCCAATCTGTGAGAGTCAAGCTCACTGCCAAGTACCTGTGCCTGTATGTGGTTCCAACGGAGACAGAGCTTCCAAAGAAATCCTTAGAATCGATGTATGTTTTGCTTCTAAGGGCATAGAGGAGCCCTGATCCTTTGCATATTCAGGAGATAAACATACTCAATGCATACATGTGAATTAAAAGCCTCTTTCCCTTTAAAGCAAGACACAGTTTATGAATTTGCACTCGGCCATGATGTGACTTTGTCAGTAAAAGCCATCCTGATACAAAGGCTAGGTAACATTTCAGGGCATCATTGAGAATGCTCTCTGCGAGCCGTGAGCAGATCGGCACTACAGGGAGGCTCTGCCTTTTGTTTCCAGGTAGTCTGTGATTGGAATTATTTTAGCACGTATGATGTGGTGGCTCGATTGGCAGCAGGGAGCATGCTGCCCACAAGACCTGTTGTCTCCCATCCAGGCCATCCAAGACCGCTGTGAAAATTACCTCCCTTGCCAGCCGCTTTGATCCTGTCAGTCCCCTCCTGAAAGCTTCTGGCTGTTTCCTAAAGCCCCTCACGTGGGCCTCAGCCTCCTCCCTCTGGCTGCTGCAGCCCCCGGCGTGGGCCCTCGCACTCCCCTAACAGCACATCTTCGCCTGCCTTCCCCTGATGCTCCCGCCACCTCTTCCACTGAAGCCAAACGTGCTTATCCTCAGACTTGGGGAGCACAACCTGACATTGTTGTTTGTTTTAAGATTTTATTTATGTATGAGAGAGAGAGCACGAGCAGGGGGAGGGGCAGAGGGAGAAGCCGACTCCCCGATGAGCAGGGAGCCCCATGCAGGACTCGATCCCAGGACCCTGGGATCATGACCTGAGCCGAAGGCAGACGTTTAACTGACTGAGCCACCCAGGCACCCGGCAATCTGACGTTTTCAACACCTTGTTTTCACTAGGACAATTTACCAAAACAGAAGGAGGACATACAAACCAAAGTCTCTGTGTCACGTGTGCTATTTCCACTGGCCCCCTAACCTCTGGGGGTTAGGTAGGGATGCTCCGGAATGAGACCCATATGTTGATTCATGCTTTGTGTGTGTTATATGGCTGCCAGAAACCACCTAATGTCAGAGTCCCTCCAGGGGAAGGTTCTAGGGACAGAAGAAAGTTTTCCAAATTATTTTAAACACAATTAAGGATGTTTTAAAGCCATTTAAAGACAAGAGGAGAAAAAAACATAATTTGTAGGAGCAAGCAGTGTCACAAATGAGGAGCTAACCAGAATGAACAGAAGGAAAAGCTATCCGGTGACCCCTAGGTAGATTTTGCAGGTGAGCAACATGGGACGATGTACCAGGTACAGATCGCTTTCTAATCAGACCCACTTATGCATACTTTCATCTGTTTGACAGAACATATCAGAAGCCTAATACATGTCAGGTGGCATTCAAAAAAGAAAAAAGCATGCTCTCTACCTTCTAAGACTAACAAAACAAGTCACTGGTTCCAGGAAAGAAGGACATATAAGATATTACAGGGGGGACAGAAGCCATGGTGGGGTCCCCACTTCAGTCTTTTTTCATAAGGATGTCTACTTCCTTTTTTTTTTTTTTTTGGTTTTATTTTTTTTAAGTTGCCTCCACGTGGAGCCCAACACAGGGCCTGGATCTCACAACCCTGAGATCCAGACCTGAGCTGAGATCAAGAGTCGGATGCTTAAACGACTGAGCCACCCAGGTGCCCCAACGTCCTTTAAATACGATTTAAGATTCATGGTTTATACCAAGAAAACGTGGGCAAAATTTGTAATAACACTAATCTCTTCACGGTTGTATCTGTGCTGTTTTCAGTCCGTCTCCTGGACCTTCAGGTATCTACTGTACATAGAGACACTGAGGCCCCATGTTTGAGCTTAGAACCACGGCCGCCGACTCAGCAGCACAGATCCCAGGCTTGACACCACGAGCAAAGCTTGGTTTCATTGCAGTCATGCATGAACTGGTTCGCCTCTGTCCTGGAGAAGGATTTCTGTCTCCTGGAGTCTCTTGCTGGAATCTAGTAACTAGTGGAGACCATCCTTTCTCACAGAGGGAAGATGATCCGATCCTGCTATTGTGACAAACTGGGACAGGCAGCCCACTGCTGTTTGTAACTGTTCAGCAACAAGGCCTGGGCCTCAGTGAGGAGCCCCCAGAGCTGGTGATGAAATGAGAGAGAATTCCCTCAGCCAATTTTTTGTCGGAATCTTCCCGATTAAATGGAGAGTATTCCTGTAAGCACGTACACGTTTACTTATAAGCTGTACATGGTAGGGCTTCCCAGAGACCACAGAGTATATTGTGAGACATTTCACACAGGGGAAAAAAAAAAAGATGAATTCGATCATATTTATAGAAAATTCAGCGTGTGCTGACTGATGTACCCAAGACCACTTGAGCATTGGCAAAATTAATAAGAAAGACAGCCCTACCTACTGCATAGGATAGCTCAAAATGCAAGAGGAGTCTAGGGTTTCTGCATAACTAAGTACAAAGTAGGAGTGACTTAATTTCAAAGATTCCACTTAACATGGATTTGTACAAATTTGTACAAATTTATAAAAGGCTGACTTTGCTGGCAACAAATCACATTTTTCTACAATTGCAAAAAACCATCTATTTTCAACCAATATGATCATAATGAGCAAACTGTAAGTCCGTCATGGAAATGAAAATCATGGGTCTCTGCCTATGCTGGCACTTTGCCAAGCACGCTACACACTTTCCAGCCCAGCAACCTGGAAATACAGGTATTTTATTTTACAGAGGAGACAAAATGCTCACAGGACTTCAGTGCCCAAGGTCACCTATGTGAGAAATGGCAAAACCAGGGTCTGCCCTGCAGTGTATCTCCTTCCAAAACCTGCTTCCTTTCTATTACTGCCCCACTTCCTAAAGAAACGTCTGAGAAAGCTGGCTGTGTGAAATTTCCTTTAAAAAAAAAATTGTGAGGCGCTTGGGTGGCTCAGTCAGTTAAGTGTCCGACTCGTGCTTTTAGCTCAGGTCATGATCTCAGGGTCATGGGATTGAGCCCTGTGACAGGCTCCGCACTCAGCAGAGTCAGTTTGAGATTGTCTCTCTCTCACCTGCCCCTCCCCACTGCTCACGTGTGTCCTCTCTCTCTCTCTCTCTAAAATAAATAAATCTTTAAAAAAAATTAAAATTAAAAAATAAAAGAACCAATTTAGTAAAGGATACCCACTATATTCTCCTATTCAGAGAGTCACAATACATGTCAGTGTATTAATAAAATTCTAAGTAGTAAAATCTACAGTTAAAAAAAGGAGGGGGAGGACCTGATTTGGACTACCCAGCGTTTCAGAAACTTGTTTGATCAAACAAAACAAAACAACTTTTTTCCATGAACTAACTTTGGCAAATATTTATCTTCCTTGGATGCTTCAGCAAATACCTTATCTCCCACTCCGCAGTCTCATTCCACATTGAGGGGAAGACATTAGGAAGTACCAGCAGCTTTCACTCTGAGAGGTATAGACTGCTTTCTTTTTAGTCACTCCCAAGTCCCCAACAATCCCATGAACGTTATTAGCTTGTTAAAAAAACAAAACAAACAAACAAACAAAAAAAAACACTATTGAAACCATCCTAAAGGGCCAATTGGGTTTGGTTTGGTTTGGTTTTGGCTATTTAAGTCCAAATTTAAATGAAATTAAAGCATTTTCAGTATTCTTGGACTAGAAGTCAAACGGTTAATTTCAAAGTAAAAATGAAAATTAGTGTGTGGCTTGTCTCTCCCCTTCCCTCCCTCCCTCCCTCCCTCCCTCCCTCCCTCTCTCAGTATCATAAAATTCGTTTGTGTTATCTAGGTCTTGCTCATGGGAGACAAAGTTTGATTTTTTAAGAAGGTCACCATAAAGGTTGTTTGATATATTTCTCAGCAAACCCAGGCTTCTCTGCTTTTCCTCTTAGTCACACATCAGAGAAACAGTCCTGAGTCTCATCAAAGCTGCCCAGAGATGAATATATGAATATGGTACCTTTCAGAGGCACCTGAAGCTTCCTTTCCCTCCGCCCAGCTCCCTTGGGGGGAATGCACCTGCTCCTCTCTCATCCATGGGAACCGCCACGTGTACCTGCTGGCACCTTCCGCATTAGGGAAGCCAATGAAATTGGCTTTAATGCTGACTCAGTCGTCCCAGGCATGAGGCACACTGGTGAGAACGATGGTCCACAAAAGGCACCGCACAAACGCCCTGTAAATGATAGCAATGTGTTTCAGCCCAGCAAGTGGGTTCTGAGGGTGACTGACAGCCTGCCTCGAAGACGGGGCCGGGATTTCAGTCCCCTCTGATTCCCCACATGACTGGCCATTTGCTTTTCTTTCTTTTTCCTCTAACAACCTATCCACCAATCCTTTGTATGCATTTTAGCTCTTTATCGTGTTATCAGAAGGTAAGGATAAAGTAAAATTTGCAAGTCAAAGAGTCAAAAAGGATTCACAAATAAAATTGAAAACACGGTCCCCTGCATCATCAGGGCGGTTCTGTGTGTACCCATTATCATGACTCTCCCAGTAAAGGCAATGCGTCACTTTGAACTAGGCATTTAAATGGTCTGCACTTCATTCTGTGGAATTTTTTCTCTTTCATTTGTAGTCATGTTTCTTTATTTGTAAAATGAAGAGATTGTCTAGAACATTCTCATAGCTCTTCTGCCTTTTTCTCTCGTTCCATAAACTATGCATAAACCCATATCTTTACTTAATTAGTACTCATTTCAGAAGTTATAGTAATTAAAACCAAGCATGTTAGTGCAGAAGGACAGTCCTTCTGAAAGCTTCTATCTTGCCAAAAAATAATTGGAAAAACGGAAAAGATGATCTCTCACACACCCAAATATAAAGAAAATGTTAGAGTATTTACCACAGGGTAGGTCCAGCTCAGCCTACAGGGAGTGAAATCAAATGTAAAACAAAACGAAGTTATTTGGACATTGGACAGAGGTAAACTGGCTCTGGGAGGGGGCAGGCGTTTTCATCTGGGGACCCGAGTTTGCTGCTGGTGGGGGAGAGTGCCGCCTGGGTCTGAGGCCACCTCTTCGATCGAATTCTATGTATCTTTAAATTGCACTTTTAATGAATTCTTCTGCCTCTGCATGACGTGTAGTGACAGCAGTTCAGCAAAATCGATGCAGCACTTTTACCTCAATGACAACTTGGACGCTGGGGCCCTGCCGCATGCCAGACAGCAGTGTATTTCACTCCGGTTGGCTTTCGGGTTTGGTTTTGGCTGTGACTCTCGCATTCAGGAAAACAAACAAACACAGCCAGAATTCCACGTCAGCTCTCTCCTCTCAGATTCTCCTCCCGCTGTCCTCTCCTCAGAGGAGGATTCACCCACCAGTTGCTACCATCCAGATGCTCTTGTAGCCAGCGAGCCGCGGGGCTGCCCAGAAGCATCTCCAATGCCGGGAAGGCCGCGCCTCATTCTGATGTCTGCTCCTGCCCACTCCCGTGAGGCTGATTCAGGCTGAGGGAATGTGTTTGTCTTACTTCAAAGAGATAGTCTTTCCTAATACAGTCTTGCTTTACTACTCCAGCTGTGCTGCTGCATTTTTACATTTTTTTATCCACGTAAGCCTGTTCTCCCAAGGAGCTTTATTAATCACGTCTAAGCATTCCCTCACTAATCCCCACAGGGAATGCATAAGTAAAATCTATGTGGAATGGCACTGTTTAAAGCAAGGCAAACAGGGGCGCCTGGGTGGCTCAGTCGGTGAAGCGTCTGCCTTAGACTCAGGTCAGGATCCCAGGGTCCTGGGATCGAGCCCCACGGGGGGCTCCCTGCTCAGCCAGGAGCCTGCTTCTCCCTCTCTCTATGATTCCCCCTGCTTCTGTGCTGTTTCTCTCTCTCTGACAAATAGATAAATAAAATCTTTAAAAATAATAATAATGATAATAATAATAATTAAAGCAAGCCAAACGGAGACATGGGTGCAGTAAGAAAGCATTCAGCGTCAATGCTTCTAAGACCGCGCTCAGACCTTTGCGTGCCGTGCCTGTCTTCCCTTCTCCTGGTGCAGGAGGTACGGAGCAAGGTGGCTTTCTCCAGGGCCTGTCTTCTAGCGGTCAAGAGCAGGGGAGTGAGGCCGCCTGGGCTCCACACCTGCTGTCCTTGCCAGCTGAGTGACCTGAGAAACCATCCAGCCTCTCCGAGCCTGTCTTTAGTTCCAAACTAGGGCTATTCGCACCTGCTGCCCAGAGCACAGGTGAGGAGAGATGAGCTGATGAAGCCAAAAGCTTTGCACACTACTTGGACCTCTGCCTGTCACCCTCTCCAGAGAGGCAGTGGGGCAGTGATACGAGACTCTGAGGACTCCCGAGGCTGTCTAAGTGTGAGGGAGACCCACAGAGAAGTTACAAAACACCCTGACTGACCCTGAAGCCCCACTCAAATCGCAGCCAGCCCTCCCTCAAGGTCCCCTCCCTCAAGGTCCTTTCTCCTCACTGCTCCCTGCCTAACAGGGGTTTCCCGGTCACTTTGATGTGAAGTCACATTCCCTCACTGTCCCACCCACAGAACCACCCACATCTTCAAGACAGGACACAGCCCCACTGAGATGGCCATGGGCCACGGGCCATGGGACTCCATGGGTCCCTAGGGCCTCCTACAGCCTCTCTGAGGCGAGTGGACGCTCTCACGGGCTGCTGGGACACTGCCTTTGGCCTGTGCTGCCTTGACCTCCAGCCAGGTCTCCCCAGCGGATGCCTCTCCCAACGCAGGTGCGCATGCGTGCAAAAACCCGGTCCTCTCCCCAGGAAGCCCACTACCCACCCACCTGCACCCACACTCGTGCACAGCTGTTTAACTTAAAGAGACCCCCCCCCCGACTCCAGGAATGTGATTCAGTCAGTTAATGAGCTCCTGTATTCCTGCACCCCCTGCTCTGTGCAAATGTCTGCAGGTGCTTAGCAGCCACGCAACTTGAGAGAAATGACTTTGTTTTTCTGAGGCTGCTTCTCCATGTGTAAAATAGAGACGCCCAGCTTGCCTCGCACGGAGGTTCTGAGCATTCAGGGAGCTCACGGCCGGCATGGGCTCAGTCTGCTCCGGGGGCTATCACGCATCACGGGCTGGGTGGCTGAGACAGCAGACGTTTACTTTCTCATGGATCTGGAGGACGGAAGTTCAAGATCAAGGTGCCAGTGGAGACGGTTCCTGGTGAGACCTGTCTTCCTGGTTCACAGAGGGCAGGCTTCGCGCCATGTCCTCGTATGGCCTCTCCTCTGCGCTTGCCGGGGCAGAGATCTCAGGTGTCCCTTGCTCTTCTTATAAGGACACCAATCCTACCAGATTAGGGCCCCACCCTGAGACCTCATTTACCCCTAATGACCTCTTTAAGGGCCCTATCTCCAAAAATGGTCACATTGGGCGTAGGAGGGCAACACAGGAATTTTGACGGAGCATTTCAGCCTCTGGCACAAAGCAAGTAAGTGACCTATGCTAGTTCTTCCTGCGCCCCTCCCACCGCCTGACGGCGCCTTGGTTTCCATCTTTAAATCAAATGCAGGCCAGCTCTTGCAGGGATGCTGTGGTCAGGGTCTCTGATCAGCCGCAGAGACATGGATCTGTGCCTGACCCAAAAGAACCGTGGCTCTCTGGATCCTCTGTTCCACTGAGCCTACTTTACCATGTGAGGCGGATCTGAGGGGTCCCCTGGAAAATAGGCCCTTACTTTGATGTCATCATTGACATTCCAGGCCCATCGGTCATCAGGAGATTCCCAGAAATCCTCTGGGGCACGTTCTGATTATACCCACTTTCCAGTCTCAAGAGAGGGCAGGCACTACCTGGTGCTGGGTGGGAAATAGGAACCAAGTGACAGATGCCATGGGAGTAACAGGGATGAGGGGACAGGAGGATGGGGGGACACAGGTCTTGTCTGTGCCAGCCTCCCAGACACTGGAGTGAGAAACTACCCTTCAACCTGCCCCAGTGCTCAATTCCTTACAGAATTTAAAAAAAAAAAAAAAAGGTCAAGTTTGGGACTACTTTATTGAGGGTTAAATTCAGCTGGAACAGAATTTTTAAATTCTGGAATCAGAGTATAGGTTTTTAAAACTGCGCTTCGAGGGGCGCCTGGGTGGCACAGCGGTTAAGCGTCTGCCTTCGGCTCAGGGCGTGATCCCGGCGTTATGGGATCGAGCCCCACATCAGGCTCTTCCGCTATGAGCCTGCTTCTTCTTCTCCCACTCTCCCTGCTTGTGTTCCCTCTCTCGCTGGCTGTCTCTATCTCTGTCAAATAAATAAATAAAATCTTTAAAAAAAAAAAAAAAAAAACTGCGCTTCGAGCATTCAGAGCCTAAGAGATAGAAAAGAAGCGTTCATGTTGAGAATTTCTAGATGGAAATCTAATCCGTTAAATCATAGCATCCTTCAAAAATTATGGCACCACAACTAACACAATTAAATAACAATTCTCTTTTATAACCAACAAACGATACATATAATTTAGTTGCACAACCAAGGTGGGTGTACCTTATGGGGAGGTGTTTATTCAGCGAGAAATAGGAGCACATTGAAGAATCATCATTCACCAGAAACCCAATCAGAACTTTTACAACTCGAAAAATTCCTGACACCGATGAAAAAGTTGGGACTGAGACCCAGATCCTGCTTTTCAGTATCACTTTGGGAAGGTCATTGTCTGGTTATATTTCAATAAATGACCATCACCCTGGGAAGCACAGAGGTTCTTACTATCTACTCCTTTACGCTAACATGCAAGGCAAGAGAACGTAATTAATCAATAGGAGGTAAACTTGGGTTATGGACACTAACACTGTTGCTGATCATTGAAACGTGGAACAGGGTTTTGCATTAAATGACCCCTTTGAGGAACGTGGGAAATTACAATGTTGGCATCGTTACCCAAGTAACATAGGTACTCGGAGAAGCAATGGCACAAAAAACAGAGTGAAAGAGAAAGAGGACAGGCACGGAGACCCAGACCCGGCAGTTGTCATTTCCCCATGGTTAAAGTGGCAAAGAATAGACTAGAACTGTGACCCCCCCCAATCCATTATTTAATTAATATCGTAAAGAACTTTTCCGTCAGGTGCTCAGGAGCTTGAGGCTGAACTGTTGCAAACCAATGGCAGAAAGTTTATCACAGATTTATGTCCAAGAGAGATACTGTCATTATATATCACCTAATCTCTAATAATAATCTCTAACACTTGTTGAGCAGCTTATAAATTTCAAACCACTATGTCCTACATCATCTTATCTGATTGTCTTGACAGTTTGATGAGGGAGGCAGATAAGGGAACATCCCTCTGAAAAAATGAGGCTTGGAATCAGGAACACGATCACAGTCAGCTGGGAATGTAGAATCCCACAGCCTTATGGAACAGTAGAGCCAGAAAAGGCCCCCAGACACTACGTGGTCATCATGCCTTGTGCCTTGAGCAGGATGGTATCCGAAGCTCCCAAGAAAGGTGACAAGCTGGTGATGACAAAGCCTCCAGCCTGGCTCCAGGAAGGCCACCTATGTGATGCCTGAGGCAGAGTGGGGTTCTGCCCACCTGCTGTGCGCCCTGTTCCCCCACATGTCAACCCATATGCCCGTGTTCCTGCTCCCTCCTCTCTCAGCCTCAAGTTAGTATCGCCTAAAGAATATATTATAATTGATTATTAAAAATATTCCCAATTAAATAAGTTACTAATGAGTCAGTTCATCTTTAAGAAACAATGCAGAAAATAGTCATAAATTTATGATGCTGATAAAATTATTTTTCTCATAAATGAGAGGTTTATGTGAGATGTTTCGAAGAGGAAAGGCAAAAAAAAGTGGACAAGTCAAGAACACAGATCCTTTCGTGATTTTTTTTTTAAGTAAAATAGCAAACGAGGGTAAGAAAAGTTTTCCAGAAGGAATTGAAGAGAAACCGGGCAAGCAGGTAGAATGTCAAATGCAAACGGAGTGAAGGAGACCACAGGGGTGTTAAACGCTGCCCGTCTGCAAACACCTAAAGCTCGCAGCCACCCCGACTGGTAAGACTGATAACCACTGAGAGCAGTGGAGGGCCATCTCCCTGGTGGCATCTGGCTCCCTGGGAGCTGTGCCCTGGCATCTGCACCTGCACGGGGCGCTGGGCCACAGCGGTGCCTCACTCCACTCCAGCCTCTCATGCCACGTGTCAGACATCTCAGTAGGCAAATATATTTTTTTAAGATTTTATTTATTTATTTTAGAGAGAGAGAGCACGAGCAGGGGGGACGGCAGGCAGAGGCAGAGGAAGAAGCAAACTCCCTGCTGAACGGGGAGCCCAACGTGGGGCTTGATCCCAGGAGCCCGGGATCATGACCCGAGCCAAAGGCAGACGCTTCACCAACAGAGCCACCCAGGTGCCTCAAGTCAGTAAATACATTTATCATCTTCCATTTAGAGTCCGAGAATACACAAGGTGGACTCCAGGCCTTCAGCTGAAGCATTTCCGACGTGGCATTGTCAACGAGACTTCCTTTCCAGGCTTGACACATCAAACTGTCAAATGCCGACCACCCGTGCCTGTCCAATGCCCCAGAGTTCCATTTATTGCTTGCAGGTGATCGCAACATTCGGTGAAAAAAATAAAAACCTCTGCAGTTTGTGGATAAACAGAAGATAATTAATGAACTATTGTTTCAAGAGGGAAAGGTAGACAAGCTGAGAAAACAAAATTAGCATATCCATTAATGAGGGTCCTGTTTGCCTTTCTGTATCCCTTAGGATTGTATCTTTGTGGGAAAATACTGACTACAAGTGACCTTGTAAAGAAAAATGAATGATTAGGAGCACACCGAAACCACGGCAGAAGGAAGGAAATTAACACCTGTTAAAAATCAGTTTTCATAGGACAAACCAACCCATTTTGGCACTGACAACAAATAGAAACAAAACCCTAAGCCAGGAGTTCCAGCATCTGTCCCTTCTTAGTGTGTTTCAGATCCAGAACCGTTGTTATTTCCCACAGCTGTGCGTCGGCCCTAGTTCTTGTAAGTGAACCCCGAATCCCGCTACTCCAGCTTTCTCTGATAGCCCATCTCCTGCCCAACAGTGATTCCCTGCAGTTGGTTGATCATTCGCAGATTTGACAGATGCTTGCTTGCTGTACCTGTCCTGTTGCAGGTTCTGTGCTGGGCACTGGGTCTGCCCTCACCACCCGCACTGTCCAGCGGATGCCTCTTCAATTCTGAGAAACTCACAGTTTCTTCCTTGTCTGGATTTCTTTGGAAAAACATTACAGTCACAGTCTTTAATGTTTTATATCAGTGTTCTCCTCATTCATTCCAGCCAGCGCTGTATGTTCTAACCTAGAGATTGTCCCATCCCCCATGCCACCCCATCACTCGTTTCTCAACTTGTGGTTATTCCGTGTACAATTCTAGTATGCCGAGAGCCCTCCCTGCCTCTTTGCTCTTAGACCTTATCTCTTGCCACATCGAAAGCACCACTCCACAGTTCCCTCTTTGCCCAGCCCCCACCTGGCTTCAGTCCTTCCCGTGACACACGCAGCACCGTGTGAACCTAGCTGTAAGTGCTCACCCTGCATCTGCGCTATTCTGTGACTTTGAGCCTTTAAAAATCACACGTGCTCTGAAGAGATCATTGCACATCCACGTTAACAGTGTTACTCGCAATAGCCGTGGACAGGAGCAAGCTAAGAGTCTGTGGGCACAGAGGTGAATGAATAAAAGTGTGTTGTACACGTGCTGTGGAATGTTATGCAGCCTTCAGGAGGAGGGGCATTCTGACATCAGCTGCAACGTGCAGGAGCCTTGAGGACATTGTGCTGAGTGCAGTGAGTGAGGTACAGCAGGGCAAACACTGTAGGATTCCACGTCTACATGGTAGCTGCAGGAGTCAAGTCCATAGAGACAGCAAGCAGAAGGGCGGTTGTCAGGGGCTGGGGAAGGGGGAGAATGGGGAGCTGGTGTTGAATGGGTTTACAGAGTTTAGTTTTGCAAGATGGAAATGTTCTGATGATGGTCATAGAACAATGTGAATGTACATAATGCCACTGAACCATGCACCTAAAAATGGCTGAGGTGGTGTATTTTATTTGTATTTTACCACAATTTAAATATGTGTCTGTAAAAATTACTTACGCTCATTTTCCCACCCCATTCGGTGAATGACTTGAGCGTCCCTGCCTTTTGTTATTTCACAGTGTTGGCATCACTTGTTTTATTCTGTAGATGCTGAAAACATAAGATATACCAAGATGCTCAATAGACATCCTTGAATGACTGCAAAATGACACTGTGTGGGAGAGAGAGAATGAGGGTGGGAGGGAGAGGGCAGGAGGGAGCAGCAGGAAAGGAAGCAGAGGGAAGGGCGGGGAAGGAGGGAGAGAAGCTTCTCCAACATCAAGGCATCTCTGATCTCTTTCTGGTCTCGGTGTCATGTGGCAGTCATAGTCTGATTAAACCAAGGTCAATGTCACTGATATTTTGAGAAGACTGTGGCAAAGAACCAAATAAGCAAAAAATTACCTTAATCCACAGGCTTGGGAAAATGAAAAGAATCAGAGAAAGTAATCAAAGAAAAGCTTTGAGATAAACGAAGAAGTGGAGCACTTTATTAAATAGATTTGAGGTGGAAACAAGCACAATCGTGAACAAAAGCAACCTAGGAGTCATATAAAGAAATACAGATAAAATAAGATGAGAGAAAGTGCATCAGGATACCGAGGGAAAATGCAAGAAATATCACTTCTACAATAGAGGGAAAGACATAAATCAGTGGAAACAGCAATAATATATTTCTTTCCAGGCCAACACTAAACGCAAGTTGCAGAGCTGGCCTGTGGTAGAACTCACAAGTTTATTGGCAGTGTATGTGAGGAGACAAAAAGCAGCATATGGAGAAATACAAAAATATACTCTCCAGAGACACTGCCTCTTCAGATGTCAGGAAAAACCTGGATGGAAGTGTGCAGCAAGAGTGGCAGGCTGCAGAGTCACAAATTCAAGGCCACCCACAGAACCGAACTTGAAGCCTTAGGCAGCTTATTGCTGAAATAGTGCCTTTTCCTTCTGGGTTCAGTAGCAACTCTAGGGAAGCAAGAGGGAGACCCTGGATCCCTTTGCAGTGCTTTAGTGACCCCACCACTAAAATGGGAATACAGATGGGGAAGGGTCTGAGGCCTTGCCCTGTGAGCTGTTCCTTTGTGCTTCTCCCCGCATGGGCTTGGCCTCTCAGGCAGGCTGGCATCCTGTCCATGTTCTCTCTTCCAGGAGAGCAGAGGGCCCGCATCACTATGTCGTTGCATGGTTGTCACCCGACTTGTGCCCGCCACACTGCAGCTACATAAAAGCTGTTTTTTAGATTAAAGGTGGATGAGTAAGGAGAAGTGGGCACATTGCAGGCTATACCCCACAGCTAATTCACCGTGTGACTATGATTACTATGCTTTAACTCTTTATCTCAGTTTCCTCATTGGTAAACCAGAAGTAATAATAGTTCACTGCAGAGGTTCTTAAAGGGTTAAATGAAAGAGAGCTGATTTAGGTTTAGACCAGTGCCTGGAGAGAGCATACCTCAATAAGTACTAGCTATTTCTCATATTATTTTGGTTAAGTTATTACCTTTGCTAAGATACACTTGGTGACCATCGTAAATCTCACTACGCATAGAGAATATGACATTTTTTAAAAGATTTTTTTTTTGAGAGAGAGAGAGCAGAGGGAGAAAATTTCAAGCAGCCTCCCCACTGAGCGCAGAGCCCAATGTGGAGCTCGATCTCACAACCCTGAGATCATGACCTGAGCCAAAACCAAGAGTCAGATAATTTTTAGAAGCACAAATTTACCCCGCTTAAAAAAACTCAACATCATTTCCACCTAACGGTGAACCTCAGCTATTCATAAATTTTAGGCCACGTGTCCTTTTGAATGACAAAAATTTTTTGGTACCTAAGTATCAAACGCTAGGATAATTTTAATGTGCTTGAAATTTAAAAAATCATTATAAAGTGTACAATATAATTCTTCACATTTTTTTTTCAGAATACGTGGGAGAAAATGTAATTTTCTCTTTGTGTCTCAGATTCACTATTGTGATCATCAGTTATTCAGTTCTCACTAAACACAAGGTTATTAAGCAGCTGTTATGTTCCAGGTAGTGTTCTAGACACAGGGATGCAGTAGGGAATTGAACAAAGCCCCTGCTATATTCCTGCTTGGAAACACACACACATACACACACACACACCATTATGGAGCAACAATGGCCATGAAGGAAAATGATTATGGAGAGCGTTGCATAAAGAGGATGGTTATCTAGAGTAGTCAGGGATGAACTCTGATACAATAGGACACTTAGGCAAAGAACTGATTTACATGACGGTGCTCTCTGGGAGGGACCAGTTCAAGGAAGAGAGGACAGGCTCTGTGTGCAAAGGCCCTGGGGCAGAAGCATGTTTGGAGTGTTCCCAGAGCAGCATAGAGAACATGCATGGCCAGGGAGCAGTGAGTAAGGGAAAGAATGATATGGGAGAACTTCGAGAAGGGAACTGGGAGCTATAGCATGGATTTGGATTTTGTTCTAAGTGAATGGGAAGAGACTGGAGAGATCGTATGCCTAGGAGTGATATGACGTGTCACTCCGGCTGCTGTGTGTATGGGGGACAGGACGAGACCCAACATGGAGACCTTTGCATGTGATGGTCATGGTCCGGAACTAGGATTCTAGGTATATTTTAAGTCAAGCTGAAGAGGTCTGCTGATGGGTTGGACGGACTAAGGGTAGTAGAAGCCGGGGTCCGTTCTGTGGGACATTGCCAAGTGTGACTTGCTACAACAGGTGTGCAGAAACTTGCCTTCTCGAAATGTCCTCCATGTCAGCTTGCTTTTCTTGTGGTGGTGGTTTGGTTTGCTTTGGTTTGGCTTTAACTTACTCTCTGTGTGAAATAAATGAATCCGTGCGAGGAGTTGGACTGTTCAACTGTAGATACGTGTAGAACTAACAGTTTCAGTTCTGATTCCAGCAGGGGGAATCTTGGCCTCTCTGAACCTGTTTCCCCAACTGTAAACTGTATGTAAGCCATAAACCTCTGTCCTCTAGCAGAGCTATAGCCACTGCTCGGTCAAAGAGCTCCCCAGTGGTATAGCTGGAGTTGGCTATACCAACTGGAAAGGACTCGTTTAATTCGATATGGGGACTCAGTGATTTTTTTTTTCTTTACTTTCTTTCCTTTCTCATCCTCCTCTCACCCCTCCTCCTCCTTCACCTTTTTCTTCCTCCTCCCCTTCCTCTTCTTCCTCTTCTTTTTAGAACTTTTAAAGTTGATTAGCCTGGTTCCATTGAGGTCGAGAATTATTCCAGCATTGGGGTTCTCAAACACCTGCAATCCATTACCGTATTCTACGTTCCATATTTTAAAAACATTTCTTTTCAGATAAATTTTCATGCATCAGTCTTCGGTGTTCCAGCCTTACCATTCTGGTGACCCGAGTGGTCTGTCAGCAGGTTGGAGAGGGCTAAGGAGGGCCACACAACAGAGTGGTTAAACCAGGGTCTCTGGAGCCTGACCTCTGGGATTGCAAACCCAGCTCTGCCACTTACTAGCTGTGTGATCTTGGGCAAATTATTCGACCTCTCTGTGCTCAGTTTGCTCATCTCTAAAATGGAGAGAACTGCAGTATTCCCTCACAGGATCAATCAGTGTCTGATCAGCAGGTAAAGCCTTGTCTAATATGTGGACAAACTGAATAGGAGTTTCTTATAATCATTAGTCCCTCTCTCTACTCGAATACTGTGCCCACCTCTACTTTCGAAGAATTTAGAAAAGGCTTAATATTTGAAATCTCTGTGTCTCTTTCAAGGAATTCTCTTTAGTGGTGAAATGATACCCGTGCCCTGAAACTGTGATTTAAGACCGACCGTTGATGAAACATGCTCTTTGAAACACCTTAGATTTTCAACTCAGAAGCAACTCCGTGAATCCCATGCCACTGATTCATTGGCTCTGTATATCTGGGGAGATTCCTTCCGCGTTTCTATTCCCACATCTGTCAACTAGAGATTAAAATACGTACTTCTCAAGGTTGTTGTAAGGCTTAAAAGAGAGAATGTATGTGAAGTGCTGGAAAATATCTTTATCATTCTTCATTGCTCCCCACTCAGTCACAACGTGTGTAACCTAAGGCAGCATCTGTGAAATTTCACAAGATGCCCCAAGATTCAGAAATGTCTCGGTGGGACGCATCTGTCTTGCGTGAGAGTCGCTTACGAGAGAGTGGGGCCACAGGTGGCATCACTGTGGGCATGGGTGGTGGGGGGACACACGACGGCCCATGCGGAGCCCTGCCCACGTGTGGTCTCCACAGCTTTCATGCCTGACACTGCTGGATGTTTGTGTGATGTTTCCTCAGCTCCGGTTTCAGAACGTTCAGTACCCGTTGGCTGAGGAGGCAGAAAATCCCCCTATTCATTTCACAAAGAGATTTTCAAAATTGTCTTTGTGCTTAGCATTTTTTTTAATGCGGACTTTGTATTTTAAGGGCATGTGTAGGAATGGTTATGCTGTATCACGCTGCAGTCTTTGCTTTTCTGCCACACGTCCCCCCAGAGGAGTAAAGGCAACATTGCCGAACAGGGGGGATGTGGCCAGCTGCGGGGACATGCAAGGCTCTGAAGTGAGCCAGTCGCTATCTAGGTGGGAGATCTCCAATGAGATGTGCCCTAAGTTCTTCCATTCATCTGCAAACCTCGGATTCCCTGTGATCAGACAGAAGTGGTCCTACCCCGGGCCCAGGTGGAGCAGGAGAGGGAGCAGCAGGTTGGTGGTGTCAGAGGTTGTCCCCCCCGCCCGCAACAGAGGCGTTGGGCACCAAGTGTTTTATGAATACCTCTTGACCAACTTGGGAGAACAAGCACACTATTAGAATACTGGAAGGAACTATTTTTCTTCGTATACTACTTTAAATATATATATTTCTCTTCCTGGCCATATGACGGTAAGTGTTCTGGCATCTTCGACAGACATGGGCAGAAAAATGAGGACTCTTTGTCCACAATTTTGCCTCCTGCTATAGAAGGAGTAGCGGACTCGGATGGAGCTGTTGAGAGTGCTCAGGCACGGAGACAGTTTATCATTGCAAAGTCAGTTTGGCAAATATCCATTCTCTGAAAATGCAATCCAAATTCCAGCCGCAAACATGAGGTCTGGAGGTGCCTGACCCAGCGCGCTGACAGGTGGCAGGAAAGGCGGCTTTCCCAGCACATTGTGGGGACAGAATTTACTAAGTGCTGCAGGATGAGATCAGGTGTTCTATAGGTTGAAGGCAATATTTTTATGTCTTAACAGGAATGAAACAGTAAGACTGTGAAAGCAGGTAGAAATATTTTTCTTTTCCGGTTAGAAGCACTCACAGTCTTTGTATGCTTATGCTTGTTATATTTACAGAAAGACCATTACACTTTTGCCTCAGCCATCATGCCCAATTTTTGCTCATGACCTTTATGGAAATGAGGAAAAGAATTAGATCTCCCTGCTTGCAGTCTAGGACAAAACGTGTCACTTACTGTTTTATGGTAAAATCACTTGAGAGGAAACTGCCATGTGTGAACCCTTGTGGTCCCTCCATTGTAATGCCGACCTCCTGACTTCCGGAGGAAGCGATGCTTCTCCACCGGTCAGTTGCCCGCCAATGACCTTTTGCCATATTCTGGCTCTTCATTTATAATTTTGTCAAACTGAGACTAAAGCTGATAGTTGCAATCTGTGCTGCCTATGAGGACATCTAGATGTCTGTGGCTACTTGTTCAACTTTGAATCACTTTCTGTCTTTGCAAACTCTGTGGCATTTGTATTCATTCTTGGAAATACAGGTATCTTCACTGTATCCATTCCTTATTGGAACACGCTAGGGCACCCCAGCCTTCCTTTGCAATGGGCCCAAAGTCTTGTAGCTCCATCCTCCCAGAGAGTTTGCAACATTCTGCTTTTGTATTGACTCGATTTTGGGTTTGCCTCTCCTGAGCCAGAATTAAGACTTGGTGTCTCCCCCTGGAAACAAGACATTTTCCTTGAATCTAGCTTGTTACCTAGACTCTGTCCTCCCTCACGATGAGATCTTTCTCAGCAGACTTCCTGATTGCTTATGCAAAAACATCAGCCTTGTCCTGTCATTGGAATGAGTACGGCCTAGGCTCAAGATGGAGTCCTACGGGGGCGCCTGGGTGGCTCAGTTGGTTAAGCATCCAATTCTTGATTTCGGCTCAGGTCATGATCTCAGGGTCCTGGGATCGAGTCCCATGTCGGGCTCCCCACTCAGCTGGGACTCTGCTTGTCTCCCTCTCTCTCTGTCTCTCTCTCTCTCAAATAAATAAATCTTAAAAAAAAAAAAAAAGATGGTGCCCTACAACCCAGAGCTTGACATACATGGAAATCAGGAGGTAGCACACCCGAAGGAAAGAGCCAGAGGAGAGGAGAGGTTTCTCAAATTCCTCCAGGTGGTGACTTTTCAGAGCCTCTTCCTGGGTCACACTGTCCTATGATCCTTACACTACATCCCAGTGGAGGTCGAAACAGGGCCCATTGAAGGAGGCTCACACTCTCAGACCCAGCGGATTCATGAGATTCAGTCTCCTCCCCAAAACTCATTTTTACCAACAGAGGAATTCCTGTACACTAACTAAGGAGAATTTTGTTTTAAATCCCCAAGGAGATGTCCTATGTGTGTTGTTCGTGACTGAATGAGAAAGATGCCCTGGTGGAATCCAAGAGAGGCTCTTGCTTGTGATTACTTTCGGCATAAAACTGCCTCATTACCAAGTCCTTCCGGTACTTCTGTAGCTCTGTTCCCTTGGACGGTGTCCAAATCAAAGCTACCTTTACACCAAATTCCTCTGTGTCCTGAATAGTGAGATTATCGGTACGCCCGCCTGCTCCCACACTTCCTTCCTGCTTAATTTAAATAAACAGTGAGTTGTTTTTCTTTTTGACTAAGAGCCAGTCTATACAACAGCAGCAGGAAGATTGCTTTCTATCTATATGCAAATAGGCTGAATTCTCTCCAAACCCTGGGAAAAGACCCTTTTAACCAAATGACTTATACTTCTGTTTCTTCGTGTATAAAATTAGTGGTTTGTATAAAATAACCTGAGTTCCCTTCCAGCTGTATAATTCCACATCACGAACACTGGAGAGGACCAGCTTTGCACATACTCGACAATTAGAGAGTAGACAAAGTGGTACATGTTTAAATGCCCAGTAAATACCCAACTCCCTACCATGATACTCAAGTGCCTTCTCAACTTGATGTCAACTTATTCCTGCCCCACCTACACCGCAAACCTCTAGGCAGCAAAAACACCCAGCCACTCAGCAATCACCAGGGTATCCTGCACTTAACCTGCTTCTGGTAGCCAAGTTCATACAATCCCTACTAACCTGAATGTAGACCAATAACTTCTACTTTTGTTGATTCCCACCCAGTCTTCAAAGCCCTGTTTAAATGCCACCTCCCTGTGAGCCCTCCCCTCCCCACTCTACCTCTCATACTCAGCAGAAGGGTAGACTCCCTTTCTGTGTATCCATGGCTCTTTGCTCAGATCTTTGGTATTACAGTTGAAATATGGTAGCAAAGCTTACTGTGAATATGGCTGCCTCTGCCAAGTAGACCGAGAACTGTTCAGCTATCACTTACCTTTCTGCCCCCCATGATCTAGCATCATGCTTACATTAGAGTGAGTTCTCAATGACACCTGTTGAGTACAGCTTAAATGAGTCGCTTAGAGAAGGGTTCTTAAAATAAATCTGTTTAGGATAAGGTTTAATATATGCACAAGGTTGTATGCTTAAGGTTGATGCTACAGGAAAAGCAAATGAAGATATGGGCGAGCTTTGGTTCCTGGCTAATTAGTTCATTTTCAATACCTGAAGATGTCAGAGGACAAATCTGCTACAGGTTTAGATGATGGGACTGGGGATCAAGGGAGTAGTGCTGGTTTATCTTAAACCACCATTTTGAGTTAAGCGTGTTTCCCCGTTAGCCATGTTTTGTCTAGTACTGATAAAATATGAAGCACATGGAGCTCTTGCTAGCCAACATGAGACTCAGCAAATCTTCAGTCATTCGGGAGTCTCCATGCCAGCTCGATCCTGTGCCTTTTGTTTGAGGGCAAACAGAACTGTTTCTGCTTTTCTTACTTTTTTCCCCTTTCCTTATTCCTTCTTTCAACGAAAACATTAAAGTGTGAATCTTTTATAGATTTCTGTGGTCTTTCAGCGAGCCAGTGCCCACTATGTTCTCTGCACCCTAGGAAACGTGGGGCAGGGGATCAAAAGATCATTTGGACAGTGCTGTTCAAGAGATTATTCTTTTTACTTGGAAAAAAATAGGTAACAACATTTGACTTTCTTCGGTGTGTGAAGGCATTATAAGAGACAGATGAATAAAGCATGGTTGTCGACTTTCAAACAATAGTTTTCAAGTTTCAAGACATGAAATCAATGTAGGAGATGAAGAAGTGAATTTTTATTTAGAATAGTACAAATAGAAAGCATCTGAGTACCTCCCGTGAAGT
This sequence comes from Ursus arctos, assembly GCF_023065955.2. NCBI lineage: Eukaryota > Metazoa > Chordata > Mammalia > Carnivora > Ursidae > Ursus > Ursus arctos. The sequence goes on along the minus strand of NW_026623089.1, from coordinate 79,834,670 downwards.
GAAGACATTATCACATGAGACTGAGTCTCAGTAGAGTGGATGTATGCACACCAAATCACAGTGAAGAACATCTTTCCTTCTTTAAGACACAGTCAAAAAAGTCAGAAGCCCACTGATTCAGAGGAACCAGTGAAGATATACCTAAGTCACTGCAATTTGGGTTGTAAGAAATTAAAGTTGAGAAGAGAAGTACGGGAGAATCCAATGTCAAACGAGCAAGCGTCCAATGTCAAAGGATCCAAACTGCCCCAACTGCATCACACTCACCCACGTTGCCTCTCTCCCTTCCCGGGACCAGGTAACTCTGTATGAAAGCTGTACCCTAAGCATCCCTTCATGCAGTAGTGGACTTACATGAACTAAGTCTTCGACTGCTGTGTTTCAGTGGTTAGTATTCATCACGTGGAGGAGGACATGGATGAAAAGATCTCACATATGTCTTCTGCCATATGATTAATATTTAGTCTTTATTATAATTATAACAATAAAACATTCACCATATTACAGTGCAAGATGTAGAAAAATGACCTATAACTTCATTCCCCAGAGATAATCACTTTTGGTATTTTCCTTGAGGCCATTTTCTGCATGTATCATATACTATGCATGTGTACACAGATTGCTTTTTTGGGTATCTAAATGTGTCTGAGTAAAGCTCAGGTATTTAGTCTTTTTTTTTTAAGATTTTATTTTTTTATTTTGAGAGAGATCGAGAGCACACGCAGGCAGAGCAGCAGGCAGAGGGAGAGAGAGAAGCAGGCTCCCTGATAAGCAGGGAGCCCGACGTGGGGCTTGATCCCAGAACCCTGGGATCATGACCCGAGCCGAAGGCAGGTGCTTAACCACTGGGCCACCCAGGCACTCCTCGGGTATTCAGTCTTGTTCAAGAAAGAACCAACCACGGGGACCCTGGGTGTCTCAGTCAGTTAAGCGTCTGGCTTCGGCTCAGATCATGATCTCTGGGTCCTGGGATCGAGCCCTGCATCGGACTCCCTGCTCAGCGGGAAGCCTGCTTCTTCCTCTCCCTCCGTCCCCCCCCACCCCTGCTCATGCCCTCGTGCTCTCTCGCTCTCTAGCTTGCTCTCTCCCAAATAAATAAATAAATAAGATCTAAAAAAAAAAAAAAAAACCAACCATATCCCTGGCATATCTTTTGTAGCAGCTGAAGGAAAACCTTAAATATTTTGAAGCTAATAATCTTTAGAGTTTTATTTTCAAATTAAATGTAAGAAATAGGACTTAACCATCTATGTGCTAATCAGTGGGCACACAGAGGTATAAAACATGGTCCTTGCCCTTAAAGGGTTTATAATCTAGTAAAGGGAAAGAAAGCATTAAATCACTATCAAAACAACGCATTAAGCACAATAAGGAAAAGCAAGTACCAGGTGCAGAGGAGAAAATGATCCAGCTTATCTGGGAGTTATCAAAGGAAGCGTTCCAGACGCTCACCTGGGTAGACAAGGGCTACGGGAGTTGCCAGGCAGTAGAGAACCGACCTAATGGAAAGCCAGTTCAAGAATAATGTCCAACGCTAGCAACAAAGTTTGAAACTAGGTAAGAAGACCAAAGCAGGATGAGAGAATAAATCAGACTCCTCTGTTCAACATTTGGATTCACATAACCCCACCTGTGTCTCAGGAAACCCGTTCATTTTCCCTGTGAAAATGCCCAGTAACTAATACCACATACAACCCATAAAGTCAATGCAAAAGGACAGGTGTGCACACGGACACACACACACACACTGATGTATTCAGTGCAGAAAGAATGCAATTATGCAGGTTAATTTCGAGGAGGGCTTTCTTTGAGTTGATGGAACTGCATTCATGGAGAAGAAGGTGGCTGACGCTGTGCGTGCACAAACACACATATTTCTTCATGGACAGAGGTTCCAGCCAGTCACCTGGTGTGACCTCTTGTTGCAACCGAGGAGTATATTGGCTTCAAATTGGTGAAGCTCGCGTGACCAGCTCCCCATCCAGCAAATTCATAAGTGAGAAAGAGGAACACTTAGCACAACATCAGGAAATGCAAGCTGCTCTAGTCCCATCTCTCAAATCTATTTCAAAAACAAAGTCTTATCCTCAGACCAAGAGGGGGTGTGTCGTTAGAGGAAGTGTGCTTTTCTCTTCTGTCCCCGGCCGAGCATCTGAGCCTGGCACAGTGCTTGCTGAGTGAAGCCATAGCAAATCCTTCTCTTTTTTAAATAGCAGAATATAAATATATTTCAATTGATAAAAATATAAGAAAGCTTGTGATTATGTGATTCCTATCCCTGTGTATTTCTTGGCTGGGAAGCCACAGTAGGAGCGAATTCCATCCTGCTCTGCTACAAGTGGGGGTTCCAAGTTCATTCCTGCCGTTCCTGAACACAAACCCCAAAGCTCCTTCTCACCTGAGAGCAGACCCTCCTAGGATTCCTGGACCACTGTGGACGATGCAGGAAACCATAACAAAAGGAAAGTTTCTCAAAGTGTAAGATGAATAGAAGTGGGCGAGGAATCTTTGGAGCATGTAGTCAGCATCATTCCCTGCTGTCAGAAATACATAATAAATAAGGCTGTAAAGAGATGAAATTGAGTCCTTTTGCCTCGTGTTTCGTGGATCACCCACTGAAATGCTAGCTAAACCGTGAATTGAGAATCTGTCATGCCTCACCATGTACGAGCAGAGAGAACACATCTTACTTTTCTTTCATTTCCATGCTTGCCCTTTGAAGCATCTGTTTAGGGCCAATAAAATGACACATTTGACACATCCTTAACGATAGCTCAAGAGAGCCAGGAAAATATCCAGAGGCCTAGAAATGCAAAATTAGAATGAATCCATAGAGGTTGTCCTGTCCGGGCTCTTGTCTCCAGATTTGCCTGAACCTGACATTGCCAATTAGTTTTGAGCAGGGAGGGACTCTGGTGAGGGGGTCAGGTACCAGTCCTCACTGCCTCCCCCTGTGTGTCCTGCTCTCCTTAAAAAACTGCAAACTCTGACAGACATTCACAACCAATTAATTCCAGAGACTTAATGGCTACACTTAAGGTGGAGCCCAGCGGAGAGAACTGTCCCATCTTAGTGAATTTCAGCTCCTGCCAAATATCTCTGCATGTAAGCCCCTAACTACACAATTACATAATGATGACTAGACATCTCTCCTTTGGAATTTTATGGATCGCTGACTTCACGTGTTGATCTGGAAAGGCCAGCCTCCCAGAGAGGGTTAGAGCAGGGGTGTCCTTGGGATATTCTGTGACCTGTGTCAACTGAATGCCGTGCCACTCGCTCACTCCTTCCTTCATCCATTCATTCCTCATCTGTCGAGTTTCTATTAAGTGAGGTGCATTGGGCCAGGCTAGACCGGTACCCTGAGGCTGAAACAGGGTGGCTCAGGCTTGAAGAGTTGGCAGTGTAACTGGGAGGGTGAAGTTGTGTGCATAGGTGACAACACAAAAAGGTAGGAATGGTAAAATGGCAAAGCTCTGCAGGATTTTAAAGAAGAGAGAGTGTGTACCTCGGAATGTCTGACTCAGAGAAAGATCATGCAGGCAGTGACATTTGGCCTGAGTCCTAAAGACCAGGCAGGGTGTATAAAAATGGAAGAGAGCACTCTCAGCACTGGATAAACAGTGAGGTCAGAAATTTCAGGGGGTATTTGGTGGATGGGAAGCAGTTTACTTTGACTGAAGAATGGGATCTATAAATGGAGCTGGGAAGGCTGGGGTGAAGGGGAGCATGGAGTCAGACAACTGGAGGCGACAGTCTGGAGGGTGGGGACCCGTGGAAGATGCTTGATCAGAGACAGGTGTGCGTGGGTAAAGATTCCAAGCTGTGCCACAAACACCATCTGTTCTCAGGCAGTTTGGGATAACACCACAACGTACAGGTATCCTCTTGGCTATAGCTGGCCAAGCAGAACACACATGCTGAACACATTCCTTCTTTCCCTGCTCCTCCTAACATTTGTACACTCTTTAAAATGGCCACATCCGTTTTGTATGCAACTGATCTCATTTATTCCTTGCCACAAACCTGTGAGGTTTTATCCCATTTTAGATGAAGCAGACGATGCTCCAAGAGGTAGGTGATTTGTCGTCTGGTCACATAGCTTGTTAGTGACAAAGTAGACATTGACATCTTCTGCGTGCAGATCCAGGGAATTTCGTATTATATGACAGGGTTCTCAGCACATAGTTCTCATTGTCCTGTTAACCACCAGCCCTATAGAATACAAGGGGTCCTTGCATGTGGAAAACATTATCCCAGGTAAAGGAGAGAGCTGTCATTGCAGAAATATGAAATTATTGTCTGGGAAACTGACTCTTCTGGAAAATGCAGCTAGAAAGTCTTTTATATATTCAGAAAGGGACCAAGAAAATTCAAATTAGATTAAGGTAGATGTCAAAGCATCACGTCGTCTAAAATATTAAGCTTGGATGGGGACAGATTTTCTAAGAGGGCAAGTTCAAAGAAGGGAGCATTAGATTCATCTCTGAAAATATGAATGCCAAGTGAATACCACTTCCATTTGATTCATCCTTCAGGGCAATCTCAAAACAGTTGATCCTCCAACTAACCCCTTAGGATAGGCATGGTAAGTATTATTATGCCTTCCTTGGTAAATGAGAATATCATCGAGACTCATTAACGTGCCCCAGGTCACGCTGGTAAATACTGGGGCTGGAACTCAGGTGGTTCTTGTAGCTCTTAATTCAAAGCCGCTTTCACTGCCTTTAGGTTCACATCAGGCCATTTGAGATGACTTAATAATAAGGTGTTGCAGACTGTGTATTTGGATTGGGGTATGTAATCTGCTGTATTGGATCTGCATACTGATCAACCATATCTTTTAGGTTCTACTGGGATGGATTTTTGTTTAGGCTTTGGGAAGCGCCATCCAAGTCAGAATAGGATGCTTAGGAACATTACCATTTATATGCCTAAATGTTTAAATGCTTTAAAATATCCAGGGTCAGTGATAAGAACCTCCTGAGGGTCCACTTATTTGTATCCATCCTTTAAGCAGAGAGGCAAGGGTCAGGTGGCTTCCAGGGGAGCAGCGAGGGCCATAAACAGTTTGGGAAGCTTGATATTGAATTCAGTGGGGGGTGTGAGCAGGGCTCCCATAGCATGCTCAGAGCTGGAGAGGAAGCAAAGAGAGGGAAGGAGAGAGAGACACCCGGGCTCTTCTCTCAGCACACGAGGAAGAAGGTCATCCCCTTGGTGCAGAGCACAGTCCAGCTCACGCCTCAGTTTTTTGTTTTTTGGGTTTTTTTTAAAGATTTTATTTATTTATTTGACAGAGAGACAGAGAGCACAAGCAAGGGGAGCAGCGGAGGGAGAGGGAGAAGCAGGCTCCCCGCTGAGCGGGGAACCCAATGCAGGGCTGGATCCCAGGACCCTGAGATCACGACCTGAGCCAAAGGTCGTGACAAAGACACTTAACCGACTGAGCCACCCAGGTGCCCCTCACACCTCAGTTTTTAAATCCATTCATGCAATCGTTACAAATTCTGTTTGTTTTTAACTTTGACAACAATGCATGAATAATACATTCTTACTCTAAAAACTTCTTTTTTTTTTAAAAGATTTTATTTATTTATTTGACAGAGACAGCCAGCAAGAGAGGGAACACAAGCAGGGGGAGTGGGAGAGTAAGAAGCAGGCTCTCAGCAGAGGAGCCTGATGTGGGGCTCGATCCCAGAACGCTGGGATCATGCCCTGAGCCGAAGGCAGACGTTTAACGACTGAGCCACCCAGGCGCCCCTACTCTAAAAACTTCTAACAGGAGAGGTGAACTACCATCTCCCTTGACTAGCACACAGTCTCACTCTCCTTCCCCAGAGAATCTTCTCCTCCCTTAATATTGGGCATATCCCTCTAGACAGTTGTCTGTCAGTTTACCTTTATGCTCGATGTGCATTTGGAAATATGTAGGTCTATTTTGATAGTGGTCTTTTTTTTTTTTTGCATCCCATTAAAGACACTGAGAAGTCAATTACCTTAAGACACTGTGTAAGTTCTAGAATTAGCCCCATTAACATGATCTCTATGCCCCATAATGCATTTAAGAGCCAATCACTGGTCTATAGCACTCGGACACTTCCAGGCCATAGTCTATTCTCAGTCAGGCTCAAAGAAGCAGTCTAGTTCTGCAATTCCAGCTTAACTCCCAATAAACTGGTATTTGGGAGAAAGTGACAGTAATCTACAAAACAGTTCTGCAAACAAGTAAGTTACAGTGAGCATCAAAATGGGGTCTCATGGCCTGGAGGAAAGGCTCAGGCAGCACGAGGGGACACCATCGATGCATGTGTCAGGATGTCAGACTTCTTCCTGCCCAAGCTGCAGACTGTTCTGAGATAAAAAGAAAAAGGTTTTAATGACCTGATTTTAAAAGCCCAACCCAACAAAATCTTCAGAACAACAGAAATCTCATTCTTTGCATCTGTGGGTTCCTCCAGCAATTCCAAGAGCATCTGCTCGAAGAAGAAAAAGAGTCACTGTGGTGTTTCCTCTCTAGAGCTTCCAGGGTGATGTCATGTGTAGTATGCTGAGCAGAAGAGAGCATACTCACTGTTTGTTCCATTCCTTTGTGATTAGTATTCATTGCTGTCGTCCTGGCATGTGAAGTGATTGTCCCTTGTTCCTGGTGCACGTGCGGACAGCAACAGACACTGAGGAAACATCATAATTTTAGGCCATTTACAAAGGCCCAGCTCCCAGAACAGATGGAACAGAGGCCGTCACCTACATTGTACTTCAAGATACCCTACCTCTCTGTCTGCTACAAAACTGACCCGCGGTGTCTTCTTCACTAATGAGCAAGGATTGAGAGAACATGAGTGTTGCCTTTCACTGATCCTTAAAAGTTGAGAAATGACCTTGGATGGTATGATAAAGCTCTGTACACTTAACCGAATTTTCTCATGGAATCAGCCTCTCCTTGAATAATACCAATGGAGTACATGTTAGGTATCGGCACTTTGGAGACAGTTTGCTAGAACTTTCCGTAGGAGCCTTGAGCTAGTGTGCTCTGGGGATGAATTTAGAAGAAATGTCAGGTTTGGTGGGGCATGTCCGAGTCTGATGTTGCATTCTGATAAGACAGAATTATGTTCATTTTCAGTGATCTATTACGAGTCACTGTAGAATTTTATTGTGTGCAGATTCACAAACTTCCAGCTGTCTCCAAGGGAGGAAAGTAGAGTAAAACACCATTATTTGTTGACTTGCTATTTTTCATTAGACCTGCAGGGCCCCAGTTTTTTCCACAATGAAGAGAAGTTCCATGTGGTTAGAGATTCAAAAGGCTGTGGGACTTGGTCTCCTAAATTCATTGGCAATTGAGGTAGAAACTGAACTCCCAGAGAGAGAGATGGCCAAAACCACAGAAGCTGACTAGACCTGCCTCGTTTTCTACTTGGAGTCAAGAGTAGTGTGTAGCTCTTGAACAACACCATGTAAGGCATCAGCATGACCGGCCTATTTTCATCTCAATGGGAAGATGGACAGCTTCAGAAAACCCAGAAAGTAGTCTCCATCTCTAGGGGCTGATAACTAGAAGTAAACTGTGTTGAATGAAGAAGTGGACTGAAGAGAAGTTGTGCAAAACAGAATTCTAGAATAAGACTTTACATCTGGAAGGAAACATGGAGTTCTCTTACTCAAGGGATTCTCTGCTGGTGGAGGTGGGTGGAGATACATATATCAAAATCTTGGGGCTGTGTAGTTTGAAAAATCTCCTCTAGGTAATGCTGAAATGGGCTGCCCCTCACTTTACTAATGAGGTTCAGAAACAATGAAAGATTTATTTAAGGTTATATCATTTATAACAAAGCTAGAATTTGAGTATAAGTCTTTTGGCAATTGCATATCATGCAATTATAATATTTCATCTTGAAATCCCATTTTCTTCTTCTTTATTGATAATGGGTGGGGAGAGCTGAAGGAAAAGAGAAAAGAAAAGGGGGAGTGCCTGCGTGGCTCAGTCGTTAAGTGTCTGCCTTCGGCTCAGGGCATGATCTGGGGTCCTGGGATCAAGCCCCGCACCAGGCTCCTCTGCTGGGAGCTTGCCTCTTCCTCTCCCACTCCCCCTGCTTGTGTTCCCTCTCTTGCTGGCTGTCTTTTTCTCTGTCAAATAAATAAATAAAATCTTTAAAGAAAAAAAGAAAAGGGAAGGATTGATCAACACATTACAAGAATAGAGCATTACCAGAGGCACCTTTTTTGTCCCAGTTTTGATCACTTTGAGATACCAGCAATCCAAGTGCTTCATAAATCCCAAAGTTTAATGGATCCTCTAGGTCAATCCCCACCCCCCAACACACACACACATACACTGAAAATAAGGGATAGCAGCAGTGTTGGGGGGGAAAGTGTTAAAATGATGTCCCCATATCTCAGGAACTCTTGGGTTTCCATTCTCATGGCCACCACCCAGGACTCAGAGCCTCATCACCCCTCCCCTGGACCGTATCACTAGAGTCCTAAATGGTCTTCCTGCCCCTAGACCTCCATTGTTTTGACTATCCTTTAGACCAGAGCCTACAATTTTGTGGCCACCTCATTCCTGTCCTCCATAAACTTCAGTGCCTCTGACCCTACCACTCACTAAGGACAAAGCCCCTTATGTGGCTTTCTTGTCCCGAGTTACTTTTGTTGTTTTTTAAGCCTTATAACTCCTTACTTTCCATGTGATATAAATGTGCTGTCCCCAAACAAGGATCATGCTTTGGTGACTTTATGGCTTTGCTCATATTAATCCCTATACACTCATTACCATACTCCATACCCCCATTTCCAAATTCTGCCCATCCTTCAGAACTTGAGCACAAATGTAGAATGTGGTATTTACTGCTTCTGTAGCCCCAGGGACCCACGACGACTTATGTCATAGTTATTTATAGACATTTCTTACCTACTCCATTAAATTATAAACTCTGTTGGATTTTTATGTTTCTTAGTATTCCTTTGAGGCCTTATTTGCTTTGATGTAGCAGATTAGCTGGAGGCATGAGTGACTCAGCAGTGGTCTTATACAGGCAGAGGAAGAAATCCAGGATAAGATTTAGCTTTCAGTAAAAGACAAAGTGTATCCCACACTAAAATATAGATTAACCCAGGACCTTTAGTATTTCCACATGTTACCACCTAAAAACCTTAAATTGTCCATATAGAAGTACTATGCCTCTATTCTTCTTCCAATAAAAGGAAAAAACAGGTAAAAATTTTTAATTTTTTTATTACCAGTATAATCAATGTACAGTGTTATGTTAGTTTCAGATGTACAATATAGTGATTCAACCCATACTTTACTCAGTGCTCATCATGATAAGTGTATCCTTAATCCTTCACATTTTTCACCCATCCCCCTCCCACCTCTCCTCTGGTGACCATCAGTTTGTCTTCTAGCTAAGAGTCTGGTTTTTTGTTTGTCTCTTTTTTCTTTGTTCATTTGTTTTGTTTCTTAAGTTTCACATATGAGTAAAATCATATGGTATTTGTCTTTCTCTGACTGACTTATTTTGTTTAGCATAATATACCTTAGTTCCATTTACATTGTTGTAAATGCCAAGGTTTCATTCTTTTTTATGGCTGAGTAATACTCCATTATATATATATATATATATGTATATGTATATGTATATGTATATGTATATGTATATGTATATATACACACACACACACACAATGAGGCTAACGGGTGCAATCTTAACTCAGATTCGGGGAGAATTGCCTAATATTTACTGTTAACGATAGAGCAAACTGTGATTTGTTACTCCATTCTATTCTTCCCATCAGTAGATTACATTCTTTTCAAGCCTGTTTCACCAATAAGGATATTGAGAAGCAAAGAGACTGAACAATTTATTCTGAGTTACTTGATGAGTAAGTGGCAAAACAGGAAGTCACCCCCGCGCGTCTGAGTTAAAAGCTCAGGCTCTTAACCAAAACACTGACACCCATCTTGGTAATCACGGGTGCAGGGGTGCAGAGAACGTGGTCTGAGAATGTTGTAGATGGAATGCAATGCCGACAAAGGGAAGGGACTTACAGAAGATTCTGGAAATGTTTTTCCAACCTCCAGATTCAGGGGAGATTTAATCTATATCTAAAAGATTGTTTATTTTAACAATAGCAGAGGTCACAGATGGGCTAAATGGGCTAAGTGGCATAATACCTGCAGAGGAGAGGCTGTAGTCAGTTCACAGTGAGCTTTCCCTTATGCCCCCACTTAGTCACAGTAGAAAGAAGTTACATAATGCCTGTGCAAGAGCCGATTAAGAAAGAGATGCTAGAAAACTGTAGGAAATGCTTCCTCAGTGAGGTGTTGAGCGAGGAAATAGGATGGTATAAACAAGATGTAGCAAACCAGCAGCCCCTGGGCCAAATTAGGAATTAGATCCACAGATACACTATTGTTCATTAGCTTTTGGTTGATTTTTACCCTGCACATTTCGTGCGGTTTTTTTTTTGTTTGTCTGTTTTTTCTTTTTAAATGATTAGTTACCAATATCTTAAAGTCAGGATATTTACATGCTTTCTTGGAGAGAAAAATCTAGCACAGTTGAATATGAATCCACAGGTCAACCATCCAGTGTTTCCAGAAGGTTCTTACCATGCCCTGTCATCTTACGGCTTGCCCATTTCACTCAGTATGTCATCTACCCAGCTCTTGTAGTCATTTGGGCATAGACCCAGCCCTTCACACCAGCTTGAAGAATACTTTTTAAGTTGCTAGCGTTCTACATGGAACAAGGCATAATTTTATTTCTGAAGCAACTTTGCGTAAAGGAGCATTAAGGAAAACAAACTTGTGGCATATCTAAAGAACATCCACAGAACAATTGAAGGCTTAGGTCTTGCATACCAAATTCTGACTTCTGGCCTGTTTTACAGATACACACTAAAACATACTTCAACTGTGGACATTTATATATCACTATAAACCATATACTTCCAGATGGGTCCATGCTTATTTTTTAATCTTACTTTATTTGTGCTTTTCTAAAATAAGCTCATTCTTAAGCATTGACTTAACAGAAATAGATCCTAAACTTATATTGGTTTTTACAGAATATAAGTTTGGTAGAAAGTAATTTATCAATAGAGAGATAGGTGGGCACATTTTTTAAATACACACTAGTGAAATTTTAACTGTCGAAGAAGGAAATGTATCTTGATACACTTATCTCAGGTTCAGCAATTTTAAAGCTAATTTTATGAGGTTTTTTTTAAAGCTACGATTGAGGTGCCTGGATGGCTCAGTTGGTTAAGCATCCAACTCTTGATCTCAGCTCAGATCTTGATCTCAGGGTCATGAGTTCAAGCCCCGTATTGGGCTCCATTGCTTGGCATGGAGCCTACTTTAAAAAAAAAAAAAGGAAAAAAAAAAGCTATGATTTAATAGACATTTTCTAGGCCAGAGCTCCTGTTGATACAATAAATCTGTGCTTTGTTTCCTTGTAAATTTTCTGACATAGATGGCAGTGTCAATGTCATTTTTAAAGTAAATTCCAGAAAATGCTTTCTCTTGAAGGGCCTATAACAAAAATTATATTCTTGGGACTACTATAGTTATTGGCCTGAACATTTATCTAGACATAAAGGAAAATTATTATTCCTAGTAGATATCTACTAATCTGCTGTTATAAACTCAAGAAAAATCCAACAGACTTTATCTGAATTTGGTCAAACTAATCACCTCTATATCACAGAAAGAAAGGACTCAGTCTAATGCATCGACGGACAAAATGATGAAAAATATTCCAGAAGTGCCAGCTTTGCCAATATCTGAGACAAAACTGAGGGACAAGTCTCCCCAAGCAGCAAGTGAGCAAAAGACAGAGCAATATGGACAATTCATGACAAATGCTAATTCAGAGGAACAGCCACAGAAATAGATCAGCATTTCCCAAAGTGCGTTGTGTGGAAAGAATACTGATAACCCCAGATATTAGTAAGTGTTATTCCAAAACTTTAAAAATCTCTGGTTAAGTCAATTTGGGGATCAAGGTGTTAATGGAGTCAGACATTTTCTTTTTATTATAGGATTCTCTGAGTTTTATCATGTTACTGTGTTAATATGAATGGTGAATTCCCAGGGAAGATATATGGCATACAGTAATTTCTAAAAGAAATCCAATTTGGATAGAACATCTCTTTGGATGATACTCTACATAAAATACCTTGTATATTGATTAGGGTTGAGTTCAGCTGCAGGAGACAGAATCCTAAGCTTCAATAATAATGACTTATTTCCCTCGCAAGTAAAAAAGAAGTTTAAAAGCAGGCCAGGACTGACATGGCTCCGTTTTTATAGGGTACTCAAGCTCCTTCCAGTGTTCTGCTCTGTGCACCATAGAAATTTTTTTAATATTTTATTTATTTATTTGAGATAGAGAGTGAGAGAGCACAATCAGGGTAGGGAGGAGCGGAGGGAGAGGGAGAAGCGGATTCCCCGCTGAGCAGGGAGCCTGACTTGAGGCTCCATTCCAGGACCTGAGCCGAAGGCAGATGCTTAACTGGCTAAGCCACCCAGGCACCCCTTCACCACAGAATTTGATCCACGGTATTATAACCCAAGATTGCTGCTATAGTTCCACGTATCACATCGGTATTTCAAAAATAATATGAAAGTGGATGTGGTGTGCCACTTGTCTTTTAAAGAGACTTTTGTACAGTCAACGCTTCCTTGCACTTCTCATTAGCTAAAATTTAATCCCGACACCAGGATAAGAAATGAGGTCTTTTAGCGAGGTAGTCCTATGTATGGTTAAAAGTAGAGTATCTGTTTATTTCAGAGAAAAGGAGAGAATGAGTATTTGCGGACTATTAGAATCTATGCCCTGCCTCAGAAATCACTAAATAGATCATCAGAATAATATATAACATTAAGTATTCATATTTGATTTAGATACATCTAAGTATTACTTACAAGGCCTTTGATTTTTTTTTTTTTTACTAGTATGACTTTCTTGAACCAATAACAACAACAACAAAAACAGATGTAGGCTTGAACTATGTGGGGAAAATAAGTAAAGGAAAAATAACTACATGAATTCATGATAGTGAGAACCTGACGTTCTTTGAAATGGAAACAACCACCCTTTAACACCCTTTAACAACACAGTTTAACAACACTCTTTAACACCCGTTAACACCCTTTAACACACCCTTTAACACTGCCTTCACCCTCGCATTAAAAATACCTTTTTGTTAAGACTTTTATGCAAACATTTGCCTAACTATAATAGATATATCCATCCATCTACCCATGGCTGGGGAGGCAATGTCCAAACCCAGAAAGTGTTCATCATCCAATCATAAAATTAGTTCTGACTCAACTAAGGAATAAATCACTACCTTAATGCTTTTAAAAGGAGGAGGAGTTGTGATCAATCTTTTCTGCCGTTCGGAGTTAGTCTGGAAATAGGTTGATCTCAAAATTATCTTGGTTTGCTCAATCATTTGTTCTGCTTGGTCAGATGCATAGCAAATTGCAATATACTTTACTTATCAATATTTCCCTGGTGGTGAGGGTGATTTTACAGTTGACCCTTGAACAACATGGAGATTAGGGCCACTCACCCTTGTACTGTTGAAAACCTCCATGTAACTTCTGACTCCCCAAAAACCTAAGTGCTAATAGCCTACTGTTGACCAGAAGCCCTACTGATAACACAGTCAATTAACAAATATTTTTACGTTGTATGTATTATACACTATATTCATACAGTAAAGTAAGCTAGAGAAAAGAAAATGTTATGAAGAAAATCATAAGAAAGGGAAAATACAGTTATAGCACTGTATGTCTATTTATTGAAAAAAAAAATCCAGGGGCGCCTGGGTGGCGCAGTCGTTAAGCGTCTGCCTTCGGCTCAGGGCGTGATCCCGGCGTTCTGGGATCGAGCCCCACATCAGGCTCCTCCGCTAAGAGCCTGCTTCTTCCTCTCCCACTCCCCCTGCTTGTGTTCCCTCTCTCGCTGGCTGTCTCTCTCTGTAAAATAAATAAATAAAATCTTTAAAAAAAAAAAAAAAGAAAAAGAAAAAAAAATCCATGTGTAAGTGGACCCATGAAGTTCAAACCCATGTTGTTCAAGGGTCAACAGTATATGATATTAATGATTGTCGACAAAAATTATAGAAAACCAGTTACAGTTCCTGACTGCTGGATATTGTGTTAAGTGGTCTGTTATAACACTGTCCCTTTATCTTCATAAGATTTTATTGCCATTTTTCAAATGGAAACTAAGGCATGGAGAAGTTAAATAACCTGATGCTCATATCTAGGAAGCAGCAGGTGCTGGCTTTGATCTTAGTTTCTGAACCCCTATGCTGTATGTCCCCAACTTAGGAAGAGACTATTCATCTATTCAGAAGTACTTGTATGTATTTGAATTTATTTTTGCAAGGGAATCTCAGTATTCTATGTTTGTGTGTAACAGAACAACGTGCACTTCTTGTTTATTATCAAGAAGAGGTAGAATGCCCTCTTGACTCATTAATCTAATCATGGTGCCTATGTTGTCATGGTGTTTATACAGCACTTACAATAATACAATTCCGAACGTGCTTGGTCCACTAAGATTGAAAATAATTCGATCATCTATAAATAACTTCACCAAATCATTGTTACAGTATAGAGTTTTAAAAAGAAATTATTCCATTTTCCCCATACAATCTTTGAGGCTTAGTCTTCATAGATAAACTTTCAACGATTTTAAGAAAAGGAATTGAATGCTGGTTTCAGCTGATTATATAAAAAAGTGATGATAGATAAGTGGTCTTTTAAAAATCAACATCTGTTCCCTGTGTATCCTCTAGTCATATTTGCTTAGTTTACAATTCAGGCAAAATCTGGGCTGTTTTTAGCAAAGCCAACACATCAATGGAGGAAAACGCTGAATACCATTCTGATTTTGCATATTTACTTCATGTCCTCAGAGTCTTTATTACTGGTGATGATTCAAGTATCATTGTAGCATGAAGATAAGACCAACAGCTACATTCTTCCATCTACAGACAGTTCCTATTATAGGTGCATTGCACGCCTGGGAGTTGAGTCTTAAAACAGAGCTAAAATCCTGACTGCATATTGGGGTTGTTGACTTCATCTCTTTGAATACTAGAAAAATTGCCACATGAAATGATAAAATTTGCAAGAAATAAAATACCGATATTTATTGTGCAATAAAATTCAAAGAGGTCCTATTAAAATATGTTGCCATTTCTCCCATATTCTGAAGTAGTAAAGCACCCGTGTTTGAAATAGGTTGATTCTGACTTGATCAAAAAGCTAGTTGTTTTACTAGGTTTGAGACTTAGTTGATTCACCTCATATTTTCTCAATTTCCCCATCTATAAAATGAGATAACAATAGTACTTATCTCATAGAGTTTTTCCAAGAAATAAGAGAATACAGGGAAAGCTACCATGTAAGTGCCCAAGGAGTGTCAGCTGTTCTTGTTAATATTAGTAATAGATGTGCTTGCTATCCCCGGCTCACGAGCCCTAGTTTTCCTACTGAAATGTATTTGATCCCTTTTTTACACTTGCCATACACGTTTAATACAAAGTTGCTGAATTACTGGGAAAATACTTAAGAAATATATGATCTTTTCAAAACTTTCTCATCATTTGGTGGGAAATCTATTGTAATCAGCCACCAATGGAGCGTAGGTTTCCGATTATGGGATATGCCAATGTCTCACAATATTATTTGCTGTATGTTCCCACTGGTAAGAGATAAAATGGAATGAACCAATGTAGAAAAATAAAATGACTCTATCATTCCACGTATTTATATCAAGCAGAAGAAAAATCACATCTATGTCTTTCAGGCTATGGGCATCCATGACACATGCAACATTTTTTAAAGATTTTTATTTTTATTTATTTGAGAGAGTGAGAGCCAAAGAGATCACAGAGGGAGAGGGAGAAGCAGACTCACCACTGAGCAGGGAGCTCAGTACGGACTGGATCCCAGGACCCTGAGACCATGACCTGAGCCAAAGGCAGACATTTAACCAACTAAGCCACCCAGGTGCCCCCACATGACATTCTTATATCTGTTTTGAACCCTGAGAATCAGAGCCTATATCCCAAAGAACAGTGAAGTTCTGGAAAAAGTGAGTAAAACCAAGGCTGGCTTAGGAAAACTGTTATTACTTTCTAGTGAAATACGTAAAATCAGCTGAATGGATAAAAAATTGCAATTCATTTTGAAAAGTAATGGCTACCTAGCAAATTTAATCATTGATCTCTGAAAGAAATGAAAAAAATTCAAGAAAGCAATCTAGTGATTTTAAATCCTTCGTCAAGAAACGACTAGCTGTTTTAGGTAGAATTCATATCACTGAAATATGGAAATTCTAAGAAAAAAATTATTTCCATCTTTTTTATTCAAGAAGAACCATCTCTTTACTAAATTATTGCAAATATAAACAAAGTGTTTTTATCTTCCCACAGTATGTGGCAGGAGTAAGCAAAACTGTAGACAACAGGCTGAGGCCTCTTACCTCTTAACGCCTTTGACAAGAAGCTTTTCCAGATAATGCAATTGTCCAACAAATGAAATTTAAGCCCATAGGAATCCAAATTTGATTTTAACCATGTTCGATGAAAAACCCTTTCTGAAATGTATTAAACACCCACAGACCTTTCCAAATAGGAAATAAATAGCAAAATTTGACACCTTCTCAGGAACCAGGATCGCGGTAATGGAGACACGGAGGAAGCATGTGCTGCTCTCAGCAGTCGCCTAGAGCTTGGTTTATAGGAAGCATGGCTGCCATCTGCTTGCCTGCTGACTCTTAGCTCTATTCCGTAAAGCTAGCATAGGAAAGGGGGCACTTCCTTCGCTAGAGAGGAGTCTACATAAAATTAGTTACAAATGAAAGGCTTTCTCCCAAATGGCTTTCCTGCCTTCTGGTAGCTGTCCATTTCTCAAGGTGACCAGTAACACCAGCATCACTTGGGAGCTCGTTAGAACGGAGAAGTCTCAAATCCCAACCCAAGCCCACAGGAGCAGTGTCTGTCTATGAACGAACTTCCTGGCTGGTTTGTGAGGCCCGCTGAAGTCTGAGAGGTGCTGGGTCAGATCATCTTCTTCACTCCCACCCATCAGACAGTAGCTCGAATTCAAGTCCTGTTAACTCGCTTGATTCTTATTAACAATGAATTTGTTGAGGGTTCCCTCACCTACTCAAGAAACAGTGCTCCGGTACTTTGGAAAAGGCTTATTTTTTTACATCTATGTTTGTTTCACAGAAAAGAAGTGGAAGAAAGGGGGACTCTGACAAATTTGGAAAAGCAATGAATTTGGCGTTGCCCTCTCGCTGTAATGGGAACTTGGTCTAGTCGTTATAACTCCGCCTGTTTCCCCTTCTTGAAATGATCCTCAAGTCCCTTCCAGCATAATGATTTATACACTTGTGCAAGCGTAACAACAGGCATATTTTTCAAGTCTTCAATTACGTTCTTTTGAGCAGAGTTTCAGATACAAGCAATGTCATATCCTTCCAGAGAGGGAGTTTTTCATTTGAAACAAAGACCATAAAGTCATAGTTAGCGGCCAAGATGGGAATCCAGGTCTCTTGACTCAGCATTCAGACCCATAATGCCAGTAAATTTTCTAGAAATGTATAAGTGAAAAAGGCGCTTGTAGAATCTTGGATTGTGAACAGTCAATCTCGATTGTCCCAGCTGCCCATATTTTATTAATTCTTCTTACACTTCAGAATTATTGAGCAAATATTTTCAATCATAAAATATTTTCAAGAAATCACTAATGGGACTGTATGGATATTTAGAAGTCATTTAAGAAAATAGATCCTGAGTTCTCATCACAAGGAAGAAAAATTTCTTTCTTCTTTTTTTTTTTTGGTATGTATGGGAGATGATGGATATTAACTAAATTTATAGCGGTGATCATTTCACAATTTATGTAAGTCAGATCATTATGCCATACACCTTAAACTTTCACAGTGTTGTATGACAATTATGTCTCAGGAACACTGAAAAACAAATGAACAGTGAATGAATAAATGAGTAAAAGAAAATTAACATGCTAAAAAATACTTTCAAGGGGGGCATCTGGGGGACTCAGTCAGTTGAGCGTCCAACTCTTGATTTCGGCTCAGGTTATGATCTTGGGGTGGTGAGATCGAGGTCCACACTGGGCTCCGTGCTCACCAGGGAGTCCGCCTGTCCCTCTCCCTGCTTCTCCCCCCACCAGCCCCGCTTGGGTGTGCTCACTCTCTCTCAAATAAATAAATAAATAAATAGTACTTTCAAGAGATTACACAGAAATGAAAAAAATTGCACTCAGTAGCATTACTAAAGGGAATGGCTGAACCACTCAATTTCAGGGTCATCATTCCCATCGAAGTTCATGTAAATGGTATTGCCCAAAATATACTGTACACTGCACAAAATACATGCTTTTTCACATTGTTCAGTCCATGTTACGAATAATAATAAAATTCATTCTTTTTAAAATCATCGGGGAAAAAAAGTACTCAGTGGTAGACTTTTCCCCAGGGACAAGGATGACTTCCATGGCTCCCAGTAAGGATGGAATGATATTGCATTGAATGGCTCCATCACTTATCAGGCATTTTCAACTGTAAACTATGGGTCTCAGCAGTGGGGATACCGCCCTGAGCCATGTGGGGCGTCCAGTGATCTTGTGACTAAAAAAAGTGACCAGGACAGGAAAGCATCATGTGTTTTACCCATGAAAGTACAAGTGAGAAAACAAGAGGTAAGAGGAAGAAGGAATACTAATCATTAGCAAAGTTACAATAAACTAGTAATAAATGTTACCCAGAAAACAGAGTTCTGACAAGGGAAAATCAGTAGGGGGCAAGAACTGCAAAGAAGCAAACAGTTGGAAATAGGAAGAAAAAAGAAAACCAACTATTCATTTTCATAGGCTTTCATCCAGAGTGTTGGTTTTAGAAGTTCTTAAGCTCAATCTAAATTATTCTTTTTCCCTAAATGCTAAAACGCATAAAGTAGAAAGCATTTAATGGAATGCTGGAGAACAAAATGTGAGTAATTAAAACACTGCATAGAGACAGGCTAAGAATATTATTCACATACTTTTGAGGAGAACGAGGTTTCGGGAGAAGGGTTTAAAATAAAATGACCAGTATATACATATAGATAAAGATATGTATATAGACATGAATATATACATATCCAGAGAGAGACCATTTAAAATATCAATACAGGGGCACCTGGGTGGCTCAGTTGGTTAAGCATCTGCCTTCCACTCAGGTCATGGTCCCAGGATCCTGGGATCAAGCCCCGAGTCGGGCTCCCTGCTCCGCGGGAAGTCTGCTTCTCCCTCTGCCTGCTGCTCCCCCTGCTTGTGCTCTCTCTCTCTCAAATAAATAAATAAAATCTTTAAAATATCAATACAGTCTGTGATAAAGGGCAGTTTAAAATATTTGAGTTACAAATAGATTTATTCAAGTAGAATACTTTCAAGATGATTTTCTTAATGAATAAATGTTGAGACATAAATTAATGCAGTTCATTTGCAATGTGGTATTTTTAGGCTTTGTGTTTTTGGGTGTTTTATAACATTCACACTGTGTTATATGAACCAATATACATACAGAATGAATGAGGAAAAATGTGGGAAAAGAATGGAATCATTTATTTTTTAATTGGGTTTTTTTTTACTATTTTTAAAAAATGAGTTATAACTGAAATATAACATTATATTAGTTTCAGGTGTACAGCATAATGATTTAATATCTATATATATCACAGAATTATTATCATGTAAGTCTATTTAACATTCATCACCACATGTGGTTACAGATTTCTTTCTTACGATGAGAACTTTTCTTTAAGCCTTTTTTTTTAATTATCTAAGTGATCTCTACACCCAACGTGGGGCTCGAACTCATGATCCCGAGATCAAAAGTTGCATACCCCTCCGACTGAGCCAGCCGGCACCCCCTTATGACAAGAACTTCAAAATCTACTATCTTAGAAACTTTCAAATATCAGTACAGTGTTGTTAACTGTAGTCACCACGCTATACATTCCATCCCCGTGACTTCCTCATTTTGTAACTGGAAGTTCGTACCTTTGACTCCCTTCACCCACTTTGCCCATCTCCAACCCCCCTCTGGCAATCACCAGTCTGTTCTCTGTATCTATGAGCTTTCTTCTTTGTTGTTGCTTTTTTTTTTTAAGATGCCACGTAAAAGTGAAATCACACACTGCCCTTTCTTTATCCATTCATCCTTCAGTGGACACCAAGGTGGCTTTTTTATTGTCAATAATGCTGCTGTGAACATGTGGGGGTATATATCTTGTCAAACCAGTGCTCTTCTTCCCTTCAGATAAATACCCAGTAGTGGAGTTACTGGATCATATGGTATTTCTACTTTTGACTTTGTTAAGGCCCTCTAGAATTTTCCATAGTGGCTACACCAATTTAAATTCCCACCAACAGTGCACAAGCGTTCCCTTTTCTCCACATCCTCACCAACCCTTGTGATTTCTTATCTGTTTCATAATAGCCATTCTAACAGGTGTGAGGTGACATCTCATTGTCCTCGATTTGCATTTCCCTGATGATGAGTGATGTCGAGCTCCTTTTTATGTACCTGTTTATGTATCTATACGTCTACTTTGGAAAAGAGCTTATTCAAATCCTCTGCCCATTTTGTAATTGGATTCTGTGATTTTTTGCGATTTCCTTTTTAAATAAGGAGCAGTGAAAAAGCGAACTCTATTGTAAAATAAAGTTCAAAGGGTTTTTATAATAGAAGTTACTTCTATTATAGAAGTAACTACTAGGCAACTGTAGAAGTCCTTTTACAAGGTTATCAGGTTTGCAAATAATTATTAGGAGAAATGTAGGACAGATAGGCATTGAGAGCCAGCTGTGTGTTGTGAATATTTTGAAATGTAGTTACATCAGAGTAAAGTAGCAAATCTAAAGTCATCCACACACTGCTCCTTTCCAGTTGACATCAAAGATGGAGCCTAAACAATGACAGACCTGCAAGGATGATTTGAAAATTAGATTCCATGATTCCTGCTTTTTCTCTCATTTATGTAAGACGAGGGCTGTTCCTCAAAAGGCAAGCACGACAAGGGAAACAATTATATGTCCTATGTAACTTATTTAATGAGCTTCGGACCCTCCCAGTGCCGTAGAGATCTAACTTGAGAGAGGTTAGCAGTGCCTTGATGGCTGTTAGGAGAGTTTAAAGCAAATACTGTATCAATTCTATGTCCTTTCTGTGTCTCACCACTAATTAATTTCTATAGACTATGCTACCGTCGTTAATACTCCTTTACATTGGACCTTTTGTCACTAATTGCTTCCAGCCGGATTACAAGCTCTTGAAAGGCCATGCTGTGTGCTTTTGACTTCTCTTACACTTCACCATAGCACTGGGCGCAGAATAGGCCCCTGACACCCACTTGATTGATCATTTGAAATGCATGCAGCGTGTGAACGGAGCAGTGATTTACAAAAGCTTGAGTGGATTGCTTCCTGGTTGTCCTCGAGAGCACATTTTATTCTATGACTGAATCTCTTTGTTGATAGCACCTGGAAAATCCTTGGTTATAACATAGGAGTCCAAATGTAAGGAAGGTAAAGAAATCGTCATTTCCTATGAAAACTCTTTTCTGTTAAAGTCATCTGGTTTCTTATTAAACCGTCTCTGCCATCTCAATGGTTGGAAAGCATTAAACTACACCATATGCCATGGTGGCCATGTCCCTGTAATGAGGGAATTCATCAAGACCTATTGAACTCATAGGCATTTAAGCTCACACTTATTTCTTTGCCCTAGGTGTAAAAGCTTTTACTGGACACGTAAAAAAACAAAATAAAACAAAACAAAACAAAAAGCAACAGCAACAACAAAGGCAAATGCCAAAGTGCTCAACTTTTATGGGCTCTATTTAGCCTGTAGGTGATTTACAGAAAACATGACTCATATGCCACCTGGATTCATAATGAAAAAGGCTAAATACTCTCCAAACCACCTGTTTGTTGCCTTGTCTTTCATACCTAAAGACTCATACCCAGCATGAAACATGGGCTCTCTGCCACTATTATTCCCTAGGAAGAAATATAATTCCAAAGATTTTACCAGTCTGTTCTTCTAAATCACTAAGGCTATTAGAGACTTGAGAAATATTTTTATGTGGAAAATTTACTTTAAGCCCTAGCATGTTTCCTTCACTCTTAAAGCTTAACACTGCACAACTCAAAAGAATTCAGGTAAGTGGAAGGCATTTTAAAGTTAATTGCTCCATTTTATAAGTTGCATTGCTCAAATTCAAGAGTAAAAGCATTTCCTCATTTTTGTCAGGTTCCTTTTTCACTGTGTATCTGCTGTCACTCCATTCATAAAGTCTACAAAGATTCAACAGCCTTAGTATGCAGTTCTTTCTGGTCGTGCCCTCCACTCTTGACTTCGCAAATTGAAATATATTTTATTGATCCAGATGCATTATGTGTTTCAGACACTCTCCAGCATATTTCACCTCGCCAGCCGTTACTTTAGTAACGCCTGCTGGAACATACACAATGAGTGTCCCTTGGATAAATCCTTGCCTTTCGATAATGGCTTTGAAATGGCCAAAATGCTCCTGAGGCCTCATGCAGCCCCAAAACGTTTCTTAGCACTTGAATAAAAAATTACAGAGGGATTTTTAGGCTGGAAGTTGACCTGTTTTGATGAGCCACTTCATTGTGAAATCCATTCAGAAACCACATAACTCGTTTTCCATCAAACATTTTTATGTAAGCTTCCGGTGAATTACTATTTCCAAACACTGCCTCCATCAGACAAGAATTTCCTTCACTATACACAGACAAGGCAGACTCTAAGTGAGATGAATGCACATTAGCTGAATATACCAATATGTCCTGTGAACCTAGTCAACGTCAATAAGTTTACTAACAGATGGACCTTTTTACAGATTCACAACACACACACACACGCACACACACACACACACACATGCATGCACCCACACATGGACTTCATTAAGGAGATACGCCTGTCTCCTTGTAGACTGACCAGTATGCAAAATAAGAGATCATCTCTTTTTACATCAGAACTAGCTTTTCTCCAACAATGAATATAAAATTTTTTCAATACTAAAAAACAAGGAATTTGACAGTGAGCATCCCCAACCCAACCTGTTAGAGTCAATAATCAGTGTTGCCCCATACTTGCTGTCGTACATATCAGCATCTACCCATCCAACATGACATCATATTTATTCGAAGCATTTCCAAGTTAGTGTAGACATCAGTATATGTTCCCCTAAATGTTTCAGCAGATACATCAGTGTAACTGCTTTTTATGTAACAGTTTCCAAGAAGGATCATTTCAGGTAACCTTAAATATCATAAGCCACTCAAAATTTTAGTCTAGCTGTTCTGGCTTGTGCAAAGATCCAATATTCTCCCTTCTCTTTTTTGGCTTTATCCACTGCTCCCTTGAGCCTGATGCTAATTGTCCTACAGCACACTGACTTGTGTATGCAGCCATGAATCAGTTCGAGGTCTTGAACCAAGGTGCATATAGCTGTGCAGATGATATGAAATCCCTACCAGAAAAGACAGGTGACCGCCACAGAATATTACAAATCATGAAAGGCAGGGGTCATGGATAGAGTGCCTCACGCAGTGTGTGACACATAGATGGTACTCAATAAATATTTATGGATAGAAGAATGGAAGGAGAGAGGAAGAGAGGCAGGAAGGGAGGGGGAAAGGGAGGAAGGGACGCCATTAGCTAGGATGATAAGTGAAGGCTCCTTGGAAGAGCTGACACGTACTTGAACGAGATTTCATGAAGAGAGTAGGTAAGACTCAGCTCAGTAGAAAATTTCAAGCAAGCCCTCGGCTATACATAATCTCCTTATCAGCACACCGATTAAAAGTGGAGATGGCCAATGAGTACTTGTATGCTTGGTGGTGGAAACTTGACTGGGGAAAGCTTCCAGAAGACAAAGTAGCATTCAAGAGTGTTTTTAAAACAGATGATTTCGTAGGAGGCTGTTTCAAGGACTTAAGATTCAGACAGAAGCTGCACGGGTAGAGATGAGAGTGGCAAGTGTGGGACACACAGAAAGTTGCTAAAACCAAAAACAGATGCATAACTTTCAGTCACTGATCCCCGTATTTATAAGGAAGATGATCATATCTCAACACACATCTTACACAGAAAGAGCCAAAATAATATTTTTGACTTTTCCATTTGGAACCAGAATTCCTCCTATTTAGTATATGAACACGAAGACACCTTTCCCAAGTCAATTCATGATGATAGCCCAACAAACAGGCAAAATATTGGTGTGTTCCCTAAAAATTAGAGGGTGAGGGTTTATTGCTTTTGAGGGTCAAAAATATTTAATAATCAAGAAACCGGGGGTGCCTGGGTGGCTCAGTCCTTAAGCGTCTGCCTTCGGCTCAGGGCATGATCTTGAGGTCCTGGGATCGAGCCCCACATCAGGCTCCTCCTCTGAGAGCCTGCCTCTTCCTCTCCCACTCCCCCTGCTTGTGTTCCCTCTCTCACTGGCTGTCTCTCTCTGTCAAATAAATAAATAAAATCTTTAAAAAAAAAATAGAAAAGAAAAGAAAACCGTCTGTGCGCGCATAATAAAAACCAAGATAAAAATGGAACATCTATCTAAAATTTACCTTGCAATTCCAGAAGATTCTGAAGTGACAGCCTGGGTGTCTGGGAACTGAACTAGGATGTGTCATTTGTTTTTATTTATACCATTTTTAAATTATTCTAATTATTTAGCTCTGCCAGAGGCTCGCTTTAAGTAATGTGGACTGTCACTCGAAGTGCTTTTGTTTACTTTGTCTACGACCATGGCCAGACCTGGAAGGCAGCCGGGTAAGCATAGGGATGAGAGAGCACGGTCAGATACAAGGGGTAAAATAATTTATCAGCTGACGAAGGGTTTGCTCAATTCCTCACGGTCTTTAATTATGCCTTGCCACTGCTGCTATCTATCTGAAGTCTTATATGTTATAACATGATCTGAACTTGCTCGGGATATTATCAGTGGGGCCCCTCAGGAAAATAGGCAGTTACATGATACAGATGTTAATTAAAATTGCTTATCTTTTGGAAATAAGGCTATGCATAAAAGGTCGAGATTATATAGTTCACACTGCGTCCGTCATAACTCTTCTTGGTTGCCAAAGAGCAAGAGGACTTCAAATTAATTCACTGAATGATGCACTGGCCATTTTATTAGATAGCTGGGAAGCAGCAACAGTTAAAAATCCTTGACCAGTTTTAAAGAGCTCTCACAAACTGGCCTTGTGATTTCACAATATTGCACAAGCAGGTGGTGTTGTTCTTTAATCACACACACGAATGCGTTCTAAGTATATATTGGATCATCCTTTTCCTTCTCCACACTTCCCCCTTTAGAGCTGGCTCTGAGCTTTTATTGTCACTTGTCAAATCAAAGAAGAGCAGAAAGGGATAATAAGAGGAGCATTAGTGTGTAGTTGTTTGAGTATGTGTTCTGAAACCAGACTGCCTAAACTTCTATTTTGGCTGTTCCGTCAACTGCGTATGAAGCCCACAGTGAGGGGCGCCGGGGTGGCTCTGTCGGTGAAGTGTCTGCCTTCGGCTCAGGTCGTGATCCCAGGGTCCTGGGATCGAGCCCCTCGTGGGATCCCTGCTCAGAGGGGAGTCTGCTTGTCCCTCTCCCTCCCACCCCTGTTCATGCTCTCTGTCACTCTGCTGCCATTCTCTCTCTCTCTCTCTCTCTCTCTATCTCAAATAAATAAATAATTAAATCTTTGAAAAAGAAAAGAAGTCCTCAGTGAGTTACTTAACCTTCCTGTGTCTGGGGAGTGTTGTTCTTAGAAACAGAGATAGTAATGGTACTCGCTTTATGCAGTCTGGGGGATTATTTTTTTTTAGTGGAGGTAAAATTTACATAACATAATATTAACCACTAACCATTTTAATTCAGTAACATTTAGTACATTCACAGTGTTGGTAACTCACCTCTGTCTAGTTGCAAGATATTGTCATCACCCCAAAAGCCAACTCCATACACATTATGCAGTCACTCCCCATCCCCCCCAGCCCCTAGCAACCACCATAGCTTTCCGTCTCTACGGACTTGTTTATTCTAGACATTTCATATAAACGGAATTATACAATACATGACCTTTTTTTCTTGTTTCTTTCACTTAACATAGTAATTTTGGGGTTTATCCACACTGTACCAGGCAAATGTCATCACTTTTTATGGCTGAATAATATTCCATTACCTGGAAATACCACATTTTGTTTCTCCATTCATCAGCGGATGGACATTTGGGTTGTTTCCACCTTTTCACTATCATAAATAATGCTCTGAGAACATTTGTGTACAGGTTTTGTGTGCACATATGTTTTCATTTCTCTTGGGTGTGTACCAAGGTGTGGAATTCCTGGGTCATGTGGGAACTCTGTGCTTAACCATTTGAAGAAGTTCCACATTGTTTTCCAAAGTGGCTGCACCATTTTATATCCCTACCAAGTGTATGAAGGTTCTAATTTCTTCATACCCTTGTCAATACTTGTTACTTTCCTTTTCATTTTTATTTTTGATTATGCCTAACCCAATGGTCATGAAGTGGCATTGCATCATGGTTTTGATTTTGTTGCCCTAATAAAATGAGGTTGAGCATCTTTTCATATTCTTGGTGGCCTCATATCATTTTTTAATGAAGACTGATGGAGTGAGTAATAGATAATACACGTATAGTACACGCCATGGGTCAGGCATTGTATTAAGTACCTTCCATGTATATACACGTGTACATATATATGTAATCATTTCATCTCAAAATAGGTATACTATTACTATATGTAAGTATTTAGAACAGTACTTTGCAAATGATAAATGTGAGTTAGGATAGAAAACCAGAGAGAGTGAGCATAGAAAAGAGCATGGTGTCTTCCTTTTCTTATTACACCACTAGTTAACATCTTCACTGAACCCCCAAAAGATGTCAGAGTTGTTTCTCCCACGCTCTTCATCACTCCAGAATATGCCAGAGGTAGGAAGATCACTTCATTGCTTTAGTACATCGACAATGAGGATTTTGTTCTCAAGGTAGACCAGAAATGCTTTTAGGGTTTTGTTCACATATAAACCTGAAAGAAATCCTCTTCTATTCACATGTTCATTTGTTTGTTCATTCTTTCAACATGTATGCATTGTGCCTGTCATATGCCAGATGCTGTTCTAGGAACTTCATAATAGCAATTTACAAAAAAGAAAAAAAAAGGGAAGGATCTTCCTTTTGGAGCTTACCCTCTCTGGGCAGAAAACGAACAGTAAACAAGTAATAAGTATGCATACATCATGTGGCAGTGAGCACTGTGGAGGAAGAGAAAGGGCAGAGGAGACGTGACATAGGGAAACACAACGAAGGGTCGGCTGAGGAAGTGACATCAAGTCCTGTCCCTCTGCTCATCAGCCGGATTCCCCTCCTGTCCCTCCTTGCCCTTTTGCCCTTTTGAGTCCCTGGTTGGGGAGGGGGAGGAAGGAAGGAAGGGGAGGGCAGTGGTGAGAAGAGCGGGCACTACTGAAATGCAGCCCCCACCTCCATCTACTATCAGAGAATCTGCACCTCTAATTCTCACACCCATAATCTTGAGAAAGAGAAAGAGCACAACTATTTTACTCTTTCTTAAGTATCTGCATATGACTCAGAGATTTGCTTGGTCCCTCCATGACAGCCCATTTAGAGTAGCTAGAAATAGCAGGGCCATTGCAACAAATTAACACAACCTGATTGTTTGGAAATGTCCAGTGAAGTTCTGGGCGAGCAAGAAGGAGCCAAGGATGTACGTAACATCAGAGGTTAGCATAAAAGTATTTCTCAGCAGACAGGGGTGGGTTCCTGACGCTGTCTGCCCATGACGGTGTGTATCAGGCTGACTCACGCTGGTCAAAGACCACTCTTTCTCTTTCTCTTCAGTACTTGAATCCTCTTGTATGAATTAAAGAGGCAGGGGGAGATTAGGAAGAAATGAGACCTGGACAGACTTGGTTTTTATTCATATTGCTAGCATCAAGTAGTCTGACTTTGGGCAAGTCCATTGCTTTACTATAATATGGTTACAGTAACATCTGTTTTTCAGGATTATTGTTAAATGACATATAATGGGTAAAAAAAAAAAAAAAGACCCAGAACAATATCTGAAACAGATTAGACACTCATACATTACAAAGGTAGGAGCTACAGTTACTATTAGTAAACCTGTGGTTACTATTGTTGGTGGCATTTGGCCAAAATCACCCTGACTCCAGGTGAGCATTAAAAGAAGCTTCAGGGGGGCATCTGGGTGGCTTAGTTGGTTAAGCATTGACTCTTGATCTCAGCTCAGGTCTTCATCCCAGGATTGTGAGTTCAAGCCCCATGTTGGGCTCCATGCTGGGCGTGGAGCCTACTTTAAAAAAAAAAAGGAAAGGAAAGGAGAAGAGAGGGCAGGGGAGGGGAGGGGAAGAGAGGGAAGGGGAGAAAGGGAAAGGAAAGGAAAGGAAGGGAAGGGAAGGGAAGGGAAGGGAAGGGAAGGGAAGGGAAGGAAAGGAAAGGAAAGGAAAGGAAAGGAAAGGAAAGGAAAGGAAAGGAAAGGAAAGGAAAGGAAAGGAAAGGGACACTCTAAAACCCAGCCTCAAACTCTGCTAAGGCTGAAATATGCAGACCAGAGAACCTGGCACTCTGCAGTTGGAAAGGAAGTCCACCTTCTCTACTGTTTTCAGCCCCAGGGGAAGAAAGCGGCCTGGGGAACTGGCAGGTGGTGGGGCTGCTCAGGGAGTCAGAGCAGAGCCTGACACTCACGGCAGAAGATACTGCCTCAAGAGAGCCTGTTACCTCAACTGTGAAATGGGACCCTGATAAGGTCTATGAAAGCTCACTGTAAAGTAAAAAGCACTATACAAAAACATTATTATAATTAAAATGTGTGAATACCTGCATTTCTGCATTGAACAACAAATCCAGAATCAAAAGTATCCAAGCCATTTAAACTATAAACTATTATAAATATGCTTGTCTGTTAATTATTTCTAAATATGCCGATAGCAGCTGATAGGGTGGAATTGAGACATCAGTCCATGCAGCTCAAACCCATGGCATCAAACACACCGAAAATATAGTTTATCAAAGAAATTTTAAGCATTTCAAATATCCTTTAAATTAATCCTGAGCAGAAAGTCATATCTATGATTTTGTTTTTATAATATCCTTTGAACGCTATGATTGTTGTCCATATTCACGGGGTGAGAAAGTGAAGGACCAAAGAAATATGGTCCCCAAGGTCTCAAAAGTCCCTTAGTGGGAGAAACCGGACTGTGATCTAGGACGTTGTTTTTCTTCTTGTCATTAGTGCCCGTTATGAATAGCATTCCGTTTATATTCTGCCGGGCGGATTTCGTGAGTCGGCCCTTGGCTGGGCCCTAGGGATGCTGTGTGCACGGAAGAGACCGCAGGACTTCCAAGGGGGGAAGGAGCTGGGCTCCCATAACCACACAGGCAAAGTCACAACCGGGGCCGCGCCCTTGCGTTTGGGGATCCTGGCGTCTGCTGGGGAGGCTGAGGCAGACGGGGGATCAGGGAGGACTTGCCGAGCCAGCGAGGTTGGAGCTGACGTCTGATGGATGGCTGTGTATGGCTCAGCAAGGTGGGTCCAGGCAGGAGAAAGAGCCAGAGCTGAGTGTGGTCAGCACAGCCACAGAGACCGTGCAGAGAAGGGCCCGAGACGAGGCTGGGGACACTGGCAGGGCCACCATGGGCCTCAGAACTGTCCCCGTGACCAAGGAGGACAAGGCGAGGCAGCGGCTGCCAGGCCACGTGTTCAAGGTCACTCCTTAGTCCCTTTCTCAGAGGCCGCCTCATTCCGGGAAAGCACATCTCCGAGGACTTTGGAAATGTCCCTGGGAAACTCAGATCGAGATCCCCCCAACTCAGGATCTCATTGTGCTTTCTTGTTCCAGGCCTTAGTTTGAGTGACTTAGTAACTGATGAAGCTGATCAAATCAGAAGACAAAATAAATAAAATGTTTTCGTAGAAAGACAAGAATGGTTTTTGGAGAGAGGAGCAATTTTGCAGATGGGAAACTAAATTCTCTACAACAAGCCTCCCTTTGAGACTGTCTGTGGAGCCCATGCTAGAGCTATTGGAAAGATCCAGAACAGCTCGCAGTCCATGAGCCTCGGTCCCTGGTTTCCAGGAGGGGACGGCACGCCGCTCTCCAGACCCAGCCTCCCAGTTCACGCAGGATGGCTTGTGTCTGCACGAACGCTGCAAAATCAGAGAGACTGCAGAGCCTTCTAGAATCCACGGAACTCTCTCATGATTTTGTATTACAGTTGATGTAAACACAAAAGGAAGTTTGCTAAGCTTCTCAGAAATTATTCAGACTTCGAGAAAATGCAACTCTTAGGCTAGTGTCTCTCCCTCTTAGGTGAGAAATCTAGGTATTAAAAAGGAAGCAGGGTCAGAAATTGAAACTTCTCTACGGCATCGCTGCTTGGACGAGCCCCGTCCCTGTGACTTCATTTACAGGTTACATCAAAGGACCGGGTCATCCATGCAGTGATGACAAGACCCGGGAAGTCGCTGAATGCCAGTGGCAGTGATATTATGATCTTTACTTTGTTATCTTTGCTGAGTCCCAAGAGGTTGGAAGAACATGGGGGGAAAAAATGAGGATTGACGTTTTAAAATAGCACTTAGAGATTTTCAGGTAGGGTATGTTTAAACACATAGGCAAATAATTAAATTTCATGTTTTGGGAGTTATTAATTTGCTTTCTGTAAGTGGGCTTTTACTTAGTAACAGGTTGTGAAAATAAATATGACTAAGACTGTCGCATGGCTTCCTAGAGCAGAAAGCAAGAGAAGGAGCTCAGAGGCTGAGTCACCCAAGTGTGGCTCACGTTCACGCAGCCTTCTTTCCGTTTGCCTATATAGGTCAAAGCACTTTGGATCATTAAAGTGGATACGAAGTGACAGAATCCATTTATTTTCATAAATGTCTTTGAGCCTTGGGATATCAAGAGGTGTTTTTGCCTTGAGGAACCTTCCAGGCCGGTTAGGTGTCCTGGCGCGGGTGGCAGGAGGCTGACGGAGATGGGGCCAGAGCTCAAGCCCAGGACTGTTCCACTCCAAAACCCGCACTCTTTATGGCTAAGCCACATCTTCTCGCATTACTTAGGTTCTCTTCCTTGCAATAAGAGACACTGGCACGTAAACTCAGACTGGGTTGCTCTCAAGGCGCGATGACCTGGTCAGCCATCCTCTGAGTGCACAGGGGTGACGGCTGGTCTTTGTTCAGGCTATGAGACCGCACCTGCAGTGACACAGCCATCACTTATGAGGCCTTGAGCTGCCCGGGCTGCTTTCTCTTCCTTCTGTGTGGGCAGCTCGGATGCAAAACCCCCAAGAGCAGAATGCATCAGGTCCCGAGTCACTTTGTAGTGGGCTGACCTCACTGGCCAGAAGCCCGCTCCAGAGCACCGTGCTCCAGCTCCTGGGTGTCACCCCATGGGAGCATAGCCGCTGGGGTGGCACATGGAACCACCAGGGGCTGGTTCCTTAAAATGGGACCATGAAAGGGAGCCTGCTTCTCTCTCTGCCTGCCGCTCCCCCTGCCTGTGCATTCTCTTGTCCTCTTTCTCTCTCTCTCTGACAAATAAATAAATAAAATCTTTCTTAAAAAATGGGGCCGTGAAGAGCACTGACTCTAGACAGTGTCCAAGGGGGATTCTACCAAACTTTTTAAGAACAGATGACCGAGTGCTCTTAAACTGATTCCAGAACACAGTGTGGAGTTGGCGGGGGGTGGGGGGAACGCAGCAAAACCAGCACATGATGTTGTAAAACTCACCAAAGGACAAAAACCACCCAATAGTACTACGTTTGGAAAGTGATGGACCAACCCTTAATACGATAGCAACAGCCAGGACGCAGGAGAAGGTAGGGTTAGGAGGAAACACTCTGTGACAGTGTTGCTTGTTCCAAGAATGGAAGGACAGTTTGCCATAAGGGAGCGAAGGAGAAAAATGATAAGATCTGCTGCTTGGATGCTATATCTTGACTCCCAAATGAGCACCGAGCCAAAAGGGGAAAGACCAGATGCATTTCGGTTCCATCAGGAATAAAACAAGGATGGTCACTGCCCCCGCAATCACTAAAATTGTCCTGAAATTGCCGGGCTCGAACCGGAAACTAGAAATATGGATATTTTATTAGTTGATTCTTCACGATTGTCAAAGGACAGACTCGCGTGCAGATTAAACTCTCCAGGATCTCCTCTGTTACCCATCAGATCGGAGAAGACTAGCAAGTGTGACACGTTCCGCCAGCCAGAGCGAGAAGGCTCCGGCACTCTGGCACGTGGCTGATGGGAGTGTGAAGTGGGCATCTTCCCCAATGGCTGCCGTGACCACCTCTGTCACAATCACAAGTGCACGTATCTCTCCATCTCTCAAGTCCGCTGCTGGGAATATTTACACGCACTAGTTGCACATGTTCTGTAAGGGAAGGACATAGACGGCCGCATTGTGTGTAACGGTAGAAACCCAGGAAACACGGAAGTGGCTGCTAGTTGACTAAGCTCTCATCCATCCATGCATCCATCATGATCCATCGTGGAGTCTAATGCGGTCATAATGGGAAGGGGGACTCTCTTGGGAACAGACGTGGACTCCTTCTCCTCCGTGGGATAGCAAGTGAGAAAGAGCAAGACAGAGAACAGTATCCGTAGTAAACTCCTGTGTGCGTACAGCATGCTCCCATCTGTATGAAAAGAAGAAAATAACATATACACTTATATACGCATAAAACATCCTCTAAAAGGAATCGTGGGACACAGAAAACGGTGGATGTCTGTGGGGCAGAACACTCAGTGTCTGAGGGACGAGGATGTCAGGGAAACATTTTCATTTGGAGCTTTTGAATTTTGAACCATCTGAATATATTGTATTCTCAGAAAAATCAATGAACAAAATGCAAATGAAGGAAGAATGGAGAAGGCAGGGGAAGGGCAGGGGGGGTAGGGCAGGAATTGCATTGAGCGGCTGATGGAGTCCAAGCATCTAGAAGGAAGCACCATGTGGAGGAGGGGTGGGGGGAGAGGAACAGTGTGCGCATGGCCTGTGGTGGGAACACAGGAGCAGGGTCGGGGCTGGAAAGTGCAGGAGGGGAGGATGTTCAAAGGGTCATGGGTAATTCAGGTTTCACCAGGGTCAGCAGAGCAAGAATCAAAGGCAGAAAGCCTGGGGCAGCATTGCATAGGGCGTGGGGCTCCAGGCTTGACAGGGCTGCAGACAATGGGGACCCATCAGAAACTTTTCATTAGAGAAGAGACATGATCAAAACTGTTCTATTAAGGGCTTAACCTGTTGCCGGCTGGGAGAATGAATTGAAAGGAACAGGCATAGCACGTCAGTTCCTTGAGCACAGAAATTCAAGCAGGCTCAGCCCTGTAGACCCCCCGCCTAAAGCCGCACCTGCACCTGCACAGTAGAGACACACGCAGGCAGGGCTTGCTAGAGCACGTACCACGTGCCACACACTGTTCTAGCATGTTCCATGAAGGGCCTGATTTAATCCTGGCAACAACCGTATGAGGGCCTCTGCTATTGTCCCCATTTTACAGGTGGGAGAAATTGAGGCTGGGATAGAAGCTTGCCCAGAGTCACAGCCAGGCAGGGAGGAGCTGGATTCCTCAAGCGCTCTGGCTGTAGCGTCTATGCTTTTAAAGAATATTAAACTCTGTTTCAAACGTCTCTGTAAACGGGGATTGTGGCAGTGGACATGAACGGGAAGGCAAAAATTCAGAAGAAATGCAATAGCACAGTAAGCCTGGAAATACTAGGCTGATAGCTTCATAGTTGCCATTGAATAGGATAAGAATGTGGAAGAAGTTTAAGGAGAAAGACATAATGCAGCATGTGTCTTCATCCATTCAACAAACACTATTAATTACTGTGTGCAAAAAAATTCGGTGGACTGGATACAGGATGAAAAGTAAATACAAGCCCTATTTCAAAAATTATATATTAAAAATAACAAATATCTGGGGTGCCTGGGTGGCTCCATTGGTTAAGGATCCGACTCGATCTCAGCTCAGGTCTTGATCTCAGAGTCGTGAGTTCAAGTCCCGTGCTGGGCTCCACACTGGACATGGTTCTTACTTAAAAAATAAATAAATATATGTTATTTATCATTAATCATTAATTAAGAAAACTTCACATGAGATTTTGTATATACCATGCTACTGGAACTCAACAATCATGCAATAAAATATTTATCACTACTCCCATTTTACATAGGAAGAATGGATACATATGAAAACTGCTTTGCCACAGGCCACACAGCTAGTATGTGGTAGACCCACACTCAAACCTGCGTCCTCCGACTCTGGAGCCCTGGGCTGCCTCCCGCAGCACCCCCTCCCTGCCAACCTCGGAGCGGGAATGTTTGCACAGAGATCTTTTCTAGTCCAAAGCCTCCATCAGGCACCCACAGCACAGAGGGACATTGCTCTATTCCAGTCGAAATCAAGTTCTAAGCCGAATAAATAGAATGCCGTTTCCCTGACACCAGCCTTGGAGTTTTTAAATGCAGATTGTGCTGAAGACAGCAGAGCCCTACAGACAGAATCAATGAGTCTACAACTGTGTTCTGCATTTTGGAAACGGAATCCAATGGTGGGGAGTAGGAATATGCCCTCTAGGAGGAGGGCATTTTCCAAGACACATTGAAAGTCACATTCCATCTGTGACTTCGTGCCATGAGCCCTAAGAGCATACCAGGGACATAGGGTGTGCTCTTGTCCCCGTGTCTGTAGCCCTGCCCGTGGGCGCAGAGACAGCACACGGCCCCCTCCAAAGTAGCCTTCCACCGCCTGGAGAGCCGGGAAGCCCCTGGTCCCCAGAAGGGACGGGGCACACCTGTCTGGGTTACCAGCATCCCTTCGCATGCATGCACATTAGAGGAGCCGGCTGCCACGCGTCTCGCATTTAGCCAGAGCCGCGTGAGCCACGGAGGAAAACGAGGCGGGGCAGAAGCCCACGACGGCATGCCCACAGCAGCCCGGCTCCAAACGCTGCCACCTTCGCCTCTCCTGCGTTCCACACACGGGAAAGAGATCAGCAAGTCAGGCCTCCAACGAGGTTTGTGGGAAAGCCCGACCCGACCGTGTGGGCAAGCAACTGCACTGCCCAGCGACAGCCTTGCTCGAGCGCTTTCGGAGATCGTCAGGGACCTGCTGGCGCAAGTTCCTGGGGGCGCCTCCCGGGCACTGAAATGATTCTGCTGCATCAGGGCCCGGTACAAATTTCCAGCGGGCATGTCCATTTTACAGCGGGACTAAATGCTGGGGTACAGACTCACGCGGTGCAGGGGACTGCCGGCCAGGGGCCACAGGGCGGCGCTGTTCTCCCTGCATTTCTCTCTGTCTCTGTCTCTGTCCAGTCGCGGCTCCGGTAGTTGAGTGGCAGGTGAAATAGATGTTTCAAAGGGAACACCCCCAACAAAGCCCACTTCATGGTGAACGTTCGGGAGCTGTTCTTTCCTCAGCCACGACTTCACACCCAATCCACGCCCCGATCTAGAAAGTTCTCCGGTCCTTCCCAAGCACAGTCTGGCGCTCAAGGTCCTCCTCCAGCTCCCCCCTCTTTGCCCAGCTGAATGAAAGAAGGCCCAGCATGTCCCTCCTGCACAGAGTCAGCCAGGAATCAGGGAAGGGCCCGAGCCTCGGGTCCGCTCTCAGCCCCGCAGGAAGGGTAGAGGAATTCGTGATGCTCGATGCTGAGAGTGAGCGAGCCTGGCTCCGTAAGCAGTGCTGTTGTCACTGTGACGTCGTGACTGGGAGCCTCAGTTTCAGCTGAGAAATTATGAGTAAATAGCCTGCCTCCCTCAAACTAAATATACCTGTGAAATTGCGTTTTAAGCTCTAGGTCCGGTTCCCGAGAAGCAGAGCCTGAGGTGAGGGTTCATGTGCCTACAGGGGTTGGGGCCGTGCTCTCAGGAGCTGAGCAGGACAGGTCTGGGCTGGAGCCAGCTTCAGCCTGATCCCTGGATGTCTCTGGAGCCCACCTGTCCGCAGAGTTGGCCCCATCCTGGGGCCAGGCCCCAGCACCGCGGGGTGGTAGGGAGCCCTGCCAGTGTCAGCTGCTGGTCAGTGAGGGGCCGTGTACAAGTGGGATCTATCTGGGACCCCAGCAGCAGGTACTAAAAGCAG
This sequence comes from Ursus arctos, assembly GCF_023065955.2. Lineage (NCBI taxonomy): Eukaryota > Metazoa > Chordata > Mammalia > Carnivora > Ursidae > Ursus > Ursus arctos. The sequence continues at coordinate 79,798,383 of NW_026623089.1, read as the reverse complement.
CCACAAAACATCACACTTACAGACCATTGACCAGGTGTGATGGAGTATGATAGAAACAGGGCAGATGGCAGTGAGCCCGTCCTACAGCAATGCCTGGAGGCCAGCTGGGAAGGAGCCCACCACGCTTCCCCACTTCCAGCTCTGACTGCTCCGTCTAGAAACAACACGCAGTCAGACGCAGCCTCATAAGCCCGGGGTGTGGAGATCAGACAGTTGGGGGGACACTGGATCCACTTAGCCTCCAGGCCTGCCCTTCCTTCATGGAGGTGAGCCTCTGCGTGGCCTCCCCCTGGAGCCCGGGTCCCCGCTGTCTGGAATGAGAGCTTCCTGGGCTGGCCTCCCCCCAGGAGCTGGGTGCGTGCCTGGTAGAGAATTTATTGTTTCTTATTAGGCATTGTCTCTTCATGTGCCCAGACTGTGAATTCCTGTAAGCAGGGGCTGTGTCGAAACGTCCCTGTGCCTCATTCTCCAAGGGTGTTTGCCAAATACTCCTCAGTGGGATGGTCACTGTGACTCGGCGGGGGCCAGAGGCTTCGGGCAGCTGTGAAGGGACAGTCTGTGATGGGGAAAGAGCACTTGGGGGGCACTTGTAACTCACTGGCTTCTGGTTTTGAGAACATCATCTTCTGTTTAGGACAAGTCATTTTGGGATTACTGCTTTTTTTCTTTTTAAGATTTTATTTCTTTCTTCAGTAATCTCTCCACCCGAGGTGGGGCTCAAACTCACAACCCTGAGATCAAGAGTCGCACGCTCTACCGACTGAGCCAGCCAGGCGCGCCTTGGGATTCCAGTTTCTACTGCCATATGAACTTTAAGTTGGGGGGGGGGGCATTCTGGTGTTCTTGTTCTTGGGTTATTCCTCGATGCTAGAAGCTGGATAGGATTGAGGCCCGCTCTCTGAGGTGCCCCCAGGAAGGTTCTAAACGTGTAAATGATACAGTCTTTGTACACAAGGAGTTTATTATCTGAAGAGGGAAAGAATAGGCATTTGTATGCGATGCTGAAGAAGGAAATAGAGCTGGAAGTCACATCTCTATGGAGTCACATGTTTATTCCCAGGGACATTGAGAGAGGCCAGGGGCGAAATGCGGAGTGGCCGTCCATCTCCCAGGTACGCACGGTTGTCCAAATAAGCAGACTTGTCCCTTCCGGGCAGGGAGGACAGATGAAACCTTGTCTTTTAGCTTCCTGTGCAGGCCTTCAATTAAGTCATATGAGAAGGATTAATATTGTTTGTTGAGTGTCAGCAGTGTGCCAGACATACGACACCATCCGCTCCTGGGAGCGCTAGACAGACGAACAATTCAAACATAAAATGGACCAGCTGGCACTGATGGGCGGCTCAGGCTCGGAGGTGAGCAGTTTCAGGGTTTATGGGCTGGTTCACTGTTCGTTTGTTCTTCGGCGATTTTTCCCCAAAATTCCACCTGCTGTTCTGGGAAGGAACACCGTACCTCCTGCGTGTTCTGCGCTCAGCAGTCACTCCGTGGTGACGCTTCTAGAATAGCTGTTGACCTCGTTAGCCACTTTCCTTCATACCGAAAGCTGGTCAAAGCAGAAGGGCTCTGAGGAGATCCTGCTTTCCATACATTCTCACTGGTGCATTAAATACGGGAGTGATCTCAGGGGCTGGGTGTGTTTACCGTCGTTTTGACTCAAATGAGATCATGAGTTCTCGCCCGCAGCATTCCTGAAACCCAGCTTCGCTGCAGGTGAGCAAGACATAAAAATGACAGCTGGCCACAGAGGTGATTTTGTGTCTCCCTCCTCCCTCCGTGATCCATTCTCCCGTCGTGGGCTCCAGTCCTCCGACCACCCCAGCAGGGTCCCCTCTGCGAGATGTGCTCCCAGTGGGTTTTGCAAAGTTAGGATTGTGGAATCACTCCAAACATACTAGTGAGAGAAGACGATCAAGAAAAGTGGAGGGGCTCCTGGGTGACTCAGTGGGTTGAGCGTCTGCCTTCAGCTCAGGTCATGATCCCGGGGTCCTGGGATCCAGCCCCGCGTTGGGCTCCCTGCTCAGCAGGGAGTCTGCTTCTCCCTCTCCCTCTGCCTCTCCCCCTGCTTGTGCGTGCACACACACTCTCACACTCTCTCTCTCTCAAATAAACAAATAAAATCTTTTAAAAAGAAAGTGGAAAGTTAGTATTCTACTAGTATTCATGGGAACACATAATGTTACAAACAAAGAGGGCGTCTCGGGCTGAAGGAGGAAGGCTGGCTGGGAGGCACCACACACTAGTCCGTGGGCTTGTTACTCTCTTTTCTGTTTTATTCACAGTATGGAGGGAATACATGGTTACAGTTTGTTCCGTCTTCCCTCCTGCTTGGTTTTGGTTTGCTCATTAGTAATATGTCCCTGTTGCCACATTTCATGTGGAGACTTGCAGTCTGTGAGCTATGCAGCCTGAAAGGGGTTCTGGAGCGCCAAGGCTTACGACTGTAGCCTTTATGTTGAGAGCCTTCCCCTAGTTTCTCCTTTGCTCCTCAGTAAGAGGCAGCATTCCCAAATATTCCCAAATAGGAGGGCAGCACTGCGGATTTTAACTGGGGCCAAGAGTGAGAAAAGTTGTTGGGCCATAAATATGCCTGTGTTTATATGCAGCCTCTCCACTTGCTAATTAATCTGAACAGTCATGCGGCCTGGATTCTGAAAACAGAAACAAAAATCAAGTAGTCACGGTTGTCCTGATAAACGTGGGAAGGTGGCCAGCACACCTCCCACCCCCACCCACTGCAGCCTCTGGTCACTTTGGGAACGGCTGGTGTTTCGATCCTGGGGAGGCCCGTGTCCCGGGACCCGTCTCACCTGGAGCTACGGGTTGGAACACTAGGTCAAGGGGAGTCTCGGGTGTTTACGAACGTGCCAGCAAGTGTGGTCAGAATACAGACTCCGAACTGAACCCTGGCCCTGTTGCCACTTTCCAGTTACAGACAAGGGCCTGAAGATCTCAGTTTTCATGTCTGTGAAATGCGGTGACGGTTAGCGTGTCGGTCAAGGTTGGCAAGCTGGTGACTGCCCTCTAGCTCACAGCCCGTGACAAATCTCAGCACCAGTGAGACCCAACAGGTGTGTGGGCCACAGTAGGCAGGGAAGGGATATAGCCATGGTGAGAATCCTCCAGATTCACCCCTGCATATGAGAGGAGCTCAAACCCAAGATCAGCTCCAGGGACAAGCACCTGGGGCACATGATTTATCCATGACAGCTGGGAATGACGGGCCACAACACGCATCTTTTCCCGAGGCTGCCCTCCCCAAGCCTGAGTCCATGGCCACCCTTTTATCCAGAAAAACAAAACAAAACAAAACAAAAAAATGGTAAACACCATACTTGTGAAAATGTTCAAATATCAGCAGGAAGTATAAAAATCAGAATATAACATTCTGACAGCCTGCTGTTGGGGTAGACTGGAGTATTTTTAGCATCGCGGGTATGTTTTTTTCAAGTCATATACATGCTGTGATAGATGTCAGGAACAGACCTCAAAACTCAGCAGGCTCTCGGTCCCTCCGAGCCTACGGCCACCTGCGCAAAACTGTGCTTCAGTCAGAATTCCTCTTGTGCGGCTTGAAAGTTTGTCCATATTTTTCTTCAAACCGCATGTAGAATTTAGGGCCAGAAGACTGTTGTTTCCAGGACGTACTTTTGAAATGACGCCAGGACAGGAATGACTAGGGAAACACAGCCCTTCGTGAGGTCCCAGGTAGTTTCAAAGTCACGACCGGGTCAGCAAAATACAGTCAGGATAGACGCCCGAGAACGCATCCAGGGTCTTCAGGCCCGAGCAGTGCAGAAGCTGGAAGACCTCCCTGGTGACGGGATAATGGGAGGGAAGTTTTCTAAACACCCCTTTGCACCTATCACTCCCTGTAGAAACACCTTTAGCAGATCTCCATTCTTTCTGTTTTTAAAAAAAGATTTTATTTATTTATTGGAGAGAGAGCACGAGAGGGGGTCCTGAGGGGGTCCCTGAGCAGGGAGCCTGATTTGGGGTTCGAACCCAGGACCCTGAGATCATGACCTGAGCCAAAGACAGATGCTTCACGGACAGCCCTCCAGGCTCCTGTTCTTTTTAAATTAGAGTCAAAACTCCGAAACTGGGACCTGCAGGGCGGGCTGCTTCTCCATCTTCTTTCTTGTCTTTCTCACATTTCCCTGCACGTGAATGCTTACTTCCTTTTCCGCCTCCCCGTGTACCAGACACCTCTGGATCCCGGCCTGCCCTGGCCTGCCCTCTCGGGTCCGGGAACTGGTTCTTGACATGAGGACTGTCATTTATCGAGTGCACACCAGGTGCCCAGCACCCAGCTACGAATGTCACATACGTCCTCTATGATGATCCTCACAGGAGCCCAGAGAGGCCAGCATTATCCCCATCTTACAGATGAGCAAGGTGAGGCCCGAAGGCACTGGCCCTCATCTAGGACACTGGTTTGGAATTCATGCACTTTGAGCTTCACTGTGTGTAGGTTTCCGTCACATAGCTTCCTCGCAGCTTCAGTTTTAGACCCTATATATGTATAAAACAATTGACCCTCGAACCACACGGGGGGTAGGCACGCCACCCTCCCCATGCCCCACACAGTCAAAAATCAACATATAATTTTTGACTTCCCAAAAACTCAACTACTGACTGGAAGCCTTACTGATAATAGAAACAGGTGATTAGCACATATCTTATAGGCTCTATGCATTATATCCTGTCTTCTTACCGTAAAGTAAACTGGAGGAAAAAAAAATGTTATTAAGAAAATCATAAGGAAGAGAAAATATATTTACAGGACTGTATTGATTGAAAAAAAAAAATCTGCCTGCAAGTGAACCCGTGCAGCTCAAACCGCCATTGTTCTGGGGCCTCAGTATTCAGTGAGAACAAACACACGTTCCATGTCCCTCGTTAGGTCTAAAGGCGGGGTCCATGTATTATATATCTTTGTACGTGTCTGCTAGGAAAGTGTTCACAGTCCAATCATATGACAAATATATCTGAATGCCAGCTACGTACAAGGCGTGGGTCACCAGCTGGGTCAATGACAGTGAGACGGACATGATTCCTGGCCCTCGGGACGCATAACATGCAGGAGGGGGTGTACGAAGCAGGCTCAGCGTGTTTCTGCGGCAGGGGGTACACACGCTTTTTCTGCACAGGGCCGGAGAGTGCGTATTTTAGGTTTCGCCGTCCCACACTCTTGATTGCGCTATTCAACTCTGTTGTAGCGTGAAGGCAACCACAGACAACACATCAACAAACGGGCCTTGCTGTGCTCGGCAAGCGCTATTTATAGACACCGAAGATGGAATTCCGGCTACTTTCTTTGCATCACAACATGTGGCTCTTTGGATATTAGTCTGAGCCTCTTAAAAAAAAATGTGAGAACCATTCCTAGCTCATCAGCTTTGATCCGCAGTTAACCCAGGTCGGAGGGACGGTCTGACAACTGGGAACCTACGTGAATTGTGCTTTTTGTTGACAATCGTGGTGTAAGAAGCTGCGTTTAGGATGATGTCGTGTATCCGTTGGTTGTGCCACAAATCACTGGTCTTCCTGGTGTCTGATTTCGCTTGTTGGGGGAAATGACCAGCAATTGGTCAAAATTAACTGTAAGTTCATATCTTTCTATTTAAAGCCTCTTAATGATTTCTCCTCCTGTTTCTTCCAAGACAATATGAATGAACTAAAGGAAAGACACTCACACTTAACTTCTCCCTCCATCCCCAAATCGGAGCTCTTACTGCGACCCCACCTTCTCTCCCAACTCCCGCTCGGAGGTACCTGCATACGATGTTTAGACAGGTGTTGGCAGAAGCACATAGCATCTTAATCCTTAAAGTGTGGCCGTAGGGGGCATCAGAAAGCTGATTGGCACACCGTCCGACGGGTACCTCCACTTTTGTTTACGATCTGAACTGAAGAGGCAAAAGCTCACTGGCACAGTCTGCTCTCGTGTCAGTGGTTTTAGCCCATTCCGTAGGCATTATCTGAGTAACCAGCTTCGTGTAGGGGGTCTTCTTCCATAACTTCGCCCTTGATCATACGCAGCGATAGCGAGCCCTGCATCCTTAGTATCAGTCTGATTTCTGAACGTTAAAACCGTGGTCTGCATTTACTGTTGACACAAGACCGCTTCCCGCTCGGGTGGTTATCAGCCGCAGAAGGCAGCTGGAGGCAGTGTGAGCCCCCAGGAGAAGTGACAGCGAGGGCACAGGGGGCAGGCCTGGAAAAGGGCTGATGGGGCCCTGGAGAGCCTTTCGGACCCCAAGCAGGACAGTGTCTTCATCTGAGCCCGAGTCTCCTCTGTAGACAAGCTCACTCTCATCTCTCTGTGCATAAATGATGAGCGGAAGACCACATGCCCGTAGCCCGAATGCACACCCCACTGTTCGTGACACTGGACCCCACGGATGGCTGCCTGCTGTTACGTCCCAAATACACATCCCGGGGGACAGAATGCCACAACGTGACCTCCAGCGGGTCACCCTGGCTGGTTATATGCTGGCACGATGAGGTTGAACAGCAGAAGCCAGGAAGCCAGAGGGATTTTCACGGAGGTAACTCTACATTTGGGATGCACCATAGAATTTTTTAAAAAAATTTTAGTTATGCCAACTGTCAGTTTCCCGTAGTGTTTTTTCAGCAGTCACTCTGTGACCCTCACTTTTCTTAGCTTAGCTTTCGGGGTCACCAGGGGGTTTCACAGACCAGGCCTGTTGGCAGGAAGTCACTTGCTTACGAACGGTCCTGGGAAGAGACAACACTGTGGCTTTGTTCTCACCTGCTCTTTGTCCTGTCGCAGAGGGAGCACTGTGTCAGGGGAAGCGCTCCATCAGAAAATGCAGCACGTTTGCTGAAGTCGCCCCCTCCCTCCCTTTCTCGCAGAGGGACACACGCACCCACACGCAGACTCTTCACGTTTGCGATTTCCGTCTGTCCAAGGCACTCGGGTCATTTTGACTTCAGCTACAGAATCTATCGTAATCATTCCTTCAAAACTCAACTGGAGGATTTCTGTTTGGAAACATAAAAGCATTCTTTTCCGTAAGGTCCTCTAGGAAGCTGGAAACGTTAGGGGAGCTACAGTCTTATTATTGAAAAAGGACCGCATCCACCGCTTTCACTTCGCAGTATGTGAAGTCTCGCTGGTGCGGATTAACACTGGCTGCCATGTATTCAGTGAGGGGAATGTGCTGGATGCCGGTCCCCGCGATCGCTAGCTTTCTAAACTGCTGCAGGCCCGTCATCCCTCCATTTTACAGATGAAGACACTGAGGCTAGAAGATGAAAACTGACCTAAAGCAGCATCATTTTGTGACAGGGTTCAAACCCTGGGGGTCCATTCACTGCCTGATGCTTCTTCCTGTGAGGGGAACATCCAGAATTTTTTTAACAGAAAATTGTATGTAGTGACTATCTTCTCAGTATTTTTTAAATTGCTCAGTGTTAAAAATAAAACCTATCTCCTTTCTCCCCCACACCGGATGTCCGTCCATCCACTGCCTGGGCCAGGCAGCCTGTCAGATATTTGGATACCCGGCTGCTGCCCTCGGATAGCCACGGGTCCGTGGGGGACAGAGAACAAGCTAGGAGGCAGTTCAGTGTCATCGTTGCCACGGGAGGATATGTGCTGGGCGCTCTGCGACGGTGTCACAGGGACCCCTGTCCCAGCCTGAGGAGGACAGGCTCCAGCAGCATCCTCCGGGGCTTGACTAGGGGACCAGGGCTTGACCAGAGGCTGGACTTTCCAGGTCGACAGAGTGGCAAGTGCAGGGATACAGCAGAGACAATGCTTCCAGACTCCTTTATTTTTTTTTTTAAGACTGTATTTATTTATTTGAGAGAGAGCACCAGCATGAGGGAGAGGCAGAGGCAGAGGCAGAGGGAGACATGGACTCCCAGCTGAGCAGGGAGCCCAACGAGGGGCTCGATCCCAGGACCCTGAGATCATGACCCGAGCTGAAGGCAGACACTTCATCGGCTGAGCCACCCAGGCGCTCCGATTCCAGACTCTTTTAACCCAAAAGTCCTCAATCTGGAGTGTGCATTAGGATTGCCTGGTGGGTGTCACCCCCGGACTTTCAGGTTCAGTGGGCAGGGCCCAGGGACCCGCACATGTAGCCAGCTCCCAGGCGACGCTGGTGCTCGAGACCACCCCTGGGAAGCAGTACTCTGAGCGTCACAGCTCGGCAGCCTCGGTAGCTCCTTTAGACTGGGCTGTGCTTTCTAGGTTTTGTCAATTCACGTTCATGTCCACGAGTGACCTCAGAAACCGTCTTTGCATTGCTTGTGTTTACTAAGACATCCATAAATCTGTCAGGTTTCCTTTTTTTGGTCTGAAAATTCCCCTGTCAAGGAAGCAATGAATCATTGATTTGAAAATCAGGCTCGTGGACGAACCGGCTGGTCCAGGCACGGGGCCACCAGCTGGAGTGCCCCACGTACAGACGCCTTTTCACCCCTTCCCCCAGAACTGCTGGCCGGTCCAGAACAGAGGTGGTCAGCCACACATCCTGCCCGGCTCGCACGCAGCTTCTTGTCTGCTGGGGCAGCTTCCAGAAACATCTCCCCTCCCCAGTCCTACCAGTAGCGCTAGACAGACGTCTCTCTGTGTCTGAGGGCCATGAAAACAAAACGGGTAATTTCAAACATCTGCTTGTTGCTCCTAGTTTGTATATGCCTGAGCGTTCACAAGAGGAAGCTAGCAATCCTCATTTTTAGCCAAGGCAGCAGAGGCTGACCTTAGGAATGATGGCAGCAATCGAGCGCTAGAGGAAGGAGCGCGGGGGGCGGCCAGAAGGGAGCTGGTGCTGGTTGCTAAAGGGGCAGCCACTGACTGGCCTGACAAGGAAAGGGGGGCGGGGGAAGAGAGGGAATTGGGGGCGGGGATGAAAAAAATGGAAAAAATAAGGCGCAACTCTATTTCGGGCTCTACCCATATATACACCGTCTTATCATTGCGGGGATCGTCAGTTGCCTCACCCTGCCCTCGATGGCATTGTCCCCAAAGCTTCCGACGTCCTAAATCAAACAGAAGAATCCACATCTCCAGATTTTACCTTAATGTTCCCAGGGTTCTTTCCCAAGCCACTGACTTGGAACTCACACTCAACCATCTGCTTCCTATGCCCTTTGAATAACTATTTAAAGTAAGTTGTTTGAGCTTCAGTTGCACCAATGGAAGAAAACCTCTTTATGGTTCTTCCCCTGCAAGGCAGAAGAGCTGGACCATTGGCGGAGCCCGACAGCAACAGCAGTGAGGAATTTAGAAGCAGTTCTACAAAGTTACAGCGAGAGAACAACTCATTACCTCCATTGTCCTCATTTTACCCAGGAGACACTGAAACCCAAGGCGGGAAACTGCTGATTAGTGTAGAGGGGCTCCGGTGCGCAGGCGACCTGTAGTTGTTTTCTTTGCTTTTACTTCGTAGCAAACTAAGTTTTCCTGGTGATGCTAGCAATAACTGTAATCATTTAACACTTATCCAGTTTTTACTAGACTAGACGCTCTTCAGAGTATGTGTATTAATTCATGATCCCAACACAATCCTATGAGGGGGGGTTTTAATCTATCATCTACACTTTGCTGCCTGGGAAACTGAGGCACAGAGAGATCTAGTAACCTAGCCCTTCACATCCATATGTAGCAGAAATTGAGAGTGGCTCAATTGCTAACAGGTGTGGGAGCCGTAAAAAGGCAAATGTGAGGGAAAGCCTCATCTATGCTAAATTATAACCTGAAACGTACGTATCTTTGTAATTTGTGGCTGACTACAAGGCCATGTAGCGTAGTGCTTTGTCACAGGCTGTGAGATGCTGGAAAGCAGGGAGGCACACGCTGGTGTGGGGCACGCTGGGTACACCCACTAGGAAGAATCCAGTAAACCTGTGATGCGGTGACATCTTCCCAGGGGTGTGATTCCTATTCAGGGAGACGGCACAGCTCCGAGGGTACTTTTTGCATAGAAAGGATTCTCCTCTTCAGGATTATTGGAGGACCGTCTCCCCATAGTAGTTTAGGAAATATGTATCCAAGTGTTCCCCTCACATAGGATGTTTTCCTTGTGGCTCCGGAGAATTTCCTGCCTATTTCCACCGTCTGCATGCCGCTGTTACGACATACAAATCATAACAATGAATCAGTTATTCAGTAGAATGACTGCCCCCCTTTTCTGACCCATCATGGTAAAGTATAACATCTCTGAGCCCATCACGCTGCTTCCCCCCACTTTCTGTGTGCCTCCTTGCTTATGCTCAGCTTAATTGTCACCCCAGCAGAGAGAAGAGCCCACCTCACATTTTCTAAAATAGGGCCCCCCATCCTACGCATGCTTTAACTACACTACAGAGCCTGTTTATTTCTTTTGCAGGACCTCACTGGGTTCAATTTTTTTTTCTTTTTTGAAGGATGCTCTTTTCTCCTGGAATGTAACCTTTTGTTTGTCTGTCTTGCTCATCCCAAAAGTCAGCTCAGAACCTCGCACGTTTATTTTCTTTATTTAGCAAACAGTACCTGTTCCCTAAGTTCCCAGCCTTCTAAGTGCTTTATTAATTTAATTCTCTTTACAATCCCACAGTCAGGTACTCAATAGTGGACGTTTTACAGACGAAGAAACTAAGGCACAGAGAAGTCAAGTAACTTGCCTAAAAGGCACAAAGCGTGTATGTGGGTTTGAACCCAGAGTCTAGCTCTGGGTTTGTGTTCAACCATTCCTTTTAACAAATATATACGCACTTGATTCTTACTTGTAAGACATACGAATAATTTACAGAAATGCAAGGAAAGGAGCAGAGAATGAAATGTCTCCTGCTTAACTGTATCTGTTTTCCCGCAGCTTTACTTCTTACACCTTTAATTGTATTTCTCCCCACCTCTAACCTCTTCGTCTTCTTTTTTCTTGAAGTATTATTGAAAGTGCTCCTCTCTTTGTAAAAATCTAACGCAAATGAAAAACCAACCGCACTGGCAAAGCTAAAGTTACAAAGGAAATATATTTATCATATGAAAAAAGAACCCCATCAGCAAACACTCACGGACATCAGCCCTGGCTTGATCCAAGTTCAAGGGCTAATCTTGCCTGTTCTATGTTTGCAGACCACAGCCCCCACAAGATAGGTCCACATCCTCACCTGCCTGAATCTGTGAATGTTACCTTAGCTGGGAAAAGGGTTTTTGTAGGTGTCATTAAGTTCAGGGCTTGAGATGAGATCATGCTGGATGCTCTACGTGGGTCCAGGGACAAGTGTCCTTTATAAGACATGGGAGAAGGCAGGAGAAGGCAGTGTGACTGTCGGGGTAAATAGACATGTGTGGCCACGAGCCACTGAAAGTGGGGAAAAGCATGGGAGGGATCGTCTCCTAGAGCCTCTGGAGGAAGTGCAGCCCTCTAACGCCTTGATTTTAGACGTCTAACCACTGGGACAGTGAGAAAAGAAGTTTCTGCTGTTTTAAGCCACCCTAGTTGTAATTGGTTTAGAGTCATGGGAAACATGCAGTGCCATGTGCAGACTGAGTAAGTGCTTCCTAATTCTCATTAATGACGCTTTCGGAAACCAGTTCGGTTCATCTCTCTCATTTAAATGGATGATAAAGGGTAAGAAAAATAGCTCACCTCGGGCATCTTGAAGTATCTTTTTTCTTTTCGTTACTCTAGCTTTACTGGGCGTGCCTGCGGATGGACAGAGAGTAAATCCAGCATGTGTGTGATGCTTGCTACGAAGTTTTATTTTTTTTTAATTTTATTAATTTATTGACAGAGAGAGAGAGAACTTGAGAGAGGGAACACAAGCAGGGGGAGTGGAAGAGGAAGAAGCAGACTCTCCATGGGGTAGGGAGCCTGACTCGGGGACTCAACCCCAGGACCCTGGGATCATGACCTGAGCCGAAGGCAGTTGCTTAACCATTGAGCCACTCAGGCGCCCCACTACGAAGTTTTAGATATTCCTGCTCCTGGGTTGGCGGAGCCGGCCCATGCAGAAGTTCTGCCCTGGCCTGTCACTGTCCGGGCATTGCAGAGGGACAGGAAAGCAGGAGCCTGTCTGTAACTTGAATGCTTTTGTTTCCTTCTGTTCAGCTGGACTGTAATTCCTTGAGTTTAAAAACATGCCACGAAGTTTGTTAAATATCCCTCAAAGCCTTGGGAAGCTATATTCGTAGGTGCAGAGTGAATTCTTGCCGAGTGGCTCATAGAAAACAAGGGGACTGTGCTTAGCCACCAGCAACAGATGTCTTGCCAGATAGAAGATGTGAATCATGCTGCTGGTCTCGATTCCTTCGCACTGCCAGAGAACGTGCAATCCACTGTCTGCTTAGAATCTGATCGGTACGAATTGGGGTTGGGGAGGCGACCAGGATGGATGCCTGAAGAGGATGTTTAGAGATTGCTGGAGAAATCGTAACAGGCAGGCGTCTTAGAAGAAATGGGAAATAACTGATGTCCTTGAAATACCTCCACGCTCCCAGGTGGGTGTCTTGGTTCTGCTGATAGGTGAGGTAGAAGACACATGCCAATCATCCAGGACAATGGCTCTGAAACTTTCACATGCATTAGAAAGACCTGGAAGTCTTGTGAAAACACAGATAGCTCGAGAATTTCTGATACAGGAAGTCTGCAGTGGGGTCCAAAAATGTGCATGTCTAACAAGTGACCAGTTGGTGCTGATGCTGCGGGTCCCAGGACCACACTTTGAGAAGCACGGGTCTAGGAAACACATCTGAGGAAAGTCTATAAATTGGTTGGCTTATTGCAATTGTTTGGGATCGGCTCTTCTACCCTGAGCGAAGTAGCTCCACATGGTTCTGCGCTGAAGCCATCAGGGTATTTCTCGTGCAGATCTGTTTATTTGGTGACAACTCTGGTACCAAACAATGACTATGTGGTGGGGACTCCAGTAGCCACATCAAGGAGAGAGCGCACCTGCTCCCTGCTTCCCACATCCGTACTGTGACGAAGCCACAACACCTGCCGTGGCTTTGCCCTCACAAGCCACCAAGGGCATCTATAGCTCCTCTGAGACCACTGCAATGGAGCGCAGGGCGACTCCCCGGAACAGCTAGCTGACCCAAGTGCACTGGGTTAAAATCACTCCTCAGCGCCTCTCCTCGGATCTGTCTCACGGAAGCTAACCTCTCGGATGCCTCCCTAGAGAGCTGAGGGGAATGCTAATCAAAAGTCTCTCAGAGTGATTTCTAAATGATCTCGTAGTTATTTCTCATTGACCAACAAAATTCTGTGAAGATATCGAGTATCGCATAAGCTGCTCCCCTAATTTCTCGTTAGGCTTTGTTACTCCACGCCGGTCACGTGACAGTGACATCTTTGCGGAAGCAAGAAAGATAGTACGGTTCCTCATGCTTGTTGAGGCCGAATCTGAAACCTCGGTGAAAGCCCAGAGGAGAGTGTTGGGGTGGAGCTGTCGGCAGCACACAGCTGCCCCTGAGTGATGGATGGCTGTCGGCACGGGCCGGGAGGTGTGCCGCACACCAGTGATTTGGGGGTATGTGCATGAGGGTTTCCAACCCTGATGGATATGTATTCTAATTTAAAATATCACAGGGAAGAAGAAAATAGACGTTCCCATGGAAACATTTTCTCAGGGCCAGCTCTTCTGTCTCATTATCATATCTTATTTAAATATTTCCTGGAATCCGTTTCAACTTAATCCTTCTGTAGGTCTTGTATCTTCAGTGGCCATGGATAGCATAACATCTGGTCAGAGGTTTTCTTTAAATAAACTGCAGACTTGTAGGCAGTTCCATGGTATTCCATATGTCTGCTTGTGCTTTCGGTCATTGCAAGTTTAATAGCACGTGAAGAGGTCATTAGCATTCTTTTCTGGATCGCTCATTAAGAATGTGAGTTGGCTGGACCTAACATCCCTTCAGGAACCACAGTAGGCACCTGCTACAGCTGGATAGGGTACCGTTTGTCACACATTTGCTAATTGCATTCCAGCCTGGTTCCAATAAGCATTGCCGGGCCTCGTGGCGTGAGCCCCATTGTACCAAACACATGGGGGACGTTTTCCCATAAATGTTTCTCTGACATATGACCGTATGAAAGTGACTTCCTCTTTGTTATTCTTTACCATCCTCAGAAAAACTAAATCAAATGTGAGGTTTGCATGTCCTGATTTGCCCTTTTGTCGTCCTTAGAGGACCGCGTATGTGACTCACAATTCGTTGGCGTTCCCCACGTTGACAGATGGGTCCCTTTGCTTCTGGCTCTGCATTGACACCAGCTCGCCAGCAGAGGGAGCTCGCTCTTCCTTATTTTTTTCTTATAATCCAGAACCTCCCCCCCTTTTTTTTAACCTGATCATTGGGTGGCATGCAGTGGAGACTCCTGGGTTCTTCATTTTGGAAGCTAATTAAACTTTCAGAAACCTAATTCGTTGGAATACATCATACCTGGGCAACTTAAATTTCCTTCCTCACAGCGTCAGAGTTTCCATCCATTTTATTTGCATGTTTGTTTGTTGAGATAATTTTGAAGAGAATTTCTCTACCTCTAGATACACAGATACACAGATTGACTTGGTTGGATGCAGAGTTTTAAAAACTTTCAGTTCCTTAATCGTAGCCCGATCATCTCAATTTTTGCTGGAATTAGGAGAAAATTTACTGTGAAGCTAATAAAGCTAAAACTTCAAGTTCTGTCCCTTTACACCAGCCCCTGGGGGAGAGCGGAGCAATGGCATTTTATACTCATAATTTAGTATTCATTTTTTAAGGTTTTATTTATTTACTTGAGAGAGAGAGCAGGGGGAGGGGCAAAAGGAGAGGGAGAGAGAGAATCTCAAGCAGACTCCCTGCCCAGCGCGGACCCTGAGATCAGGACTGGAGCTGAAATCAAGAGTCAGTCTTAACCGACCGAGTGCCCCAGGTGCCCTGTATTCATTTTGTTCAAGGGGGACCATAAAGTTATAGAAGCTCCAGTCTCCACAAAGTCCGTATCTGCCCCTGACTGGAATATATTTGAAATACTAACTTTTATAGAGAGCGTTCTCTTTCCCTGCCTGTGTTTATAGTTGAAAGGGTTTCTTCCTATGAGGTGGTGGTGCGTGGTCATTGTGGTGTTCTTCTCTGGAAGCAAGTTCTGACACCAGTACTCGTGTGTCAGTAAGAACGGCAACGAGAAGTAGACGGGAGGACGCTCTCTGTTCTGTGCCTTCACGGAGAAGCCCAGCAGCGTGTTAGTCAGCTTCCCTGAATAATTAACTTTCATAGGAGTTTCCACCGTCAGGTTTGCTGATTTGCCTGGGGGTCAGGGACGGAATCTTTTTTTTTTTTTTAAGATTTTATTTATTTATTAGACAGAGATTGAGACAGCCAGCGAGAGAGGGAACACAAGCAGGGGGAGTGGGAGAGGAAGAAGCAGGCTCATAGCAGAGGAGCCTGACGTGGGGCTCGATCCCATAACGCCGGGATCACGCCCGGAGCCGAAGGCAGACGCTTAACCGCTGTGCCACCCAGGCGCCCCAGGGACGGAATCTTAGTGTGACTTCCCCTCTCATGGAACACTTGCCCTGAGAACTCACTTCACCTCCGAGTACAGCTCTACCAAAGGCTGGAGCGGACTGGTCCCTCCAGGCCAGCCAGCAGTATCCATGGCAGGTGCTGCCTATGAGCCAGTCCGCTCACCGTATCGGTGGCTCGTGGAGGTGGCATTTCACCGTCAGTCCCAAACTGGGATGTGCTGAGCCCGTGTCAGAGATTTAACCAGTTCTAAACGATGGTCCTGCCAGAGGACACCACGCATAATGAGGGAGGTCAGAACGAATAAGACAGGTTTGTGTCAAAGAATACAAATCTAAACTCAGGCAGGGCCTAACCCTAAATTTTGTAATTCTCCCATGAACCCTTACCTGCTTCATCGATTGCAGAGAAAGAGGAATCAAATGCATTGATTCTCGAGCTAGCGACCTATGAACACAGCGTGTACCCTGTGGTTATGTGCCAGTTGCAAGAAGACCCCGCTGGTAGAGCCCGGAGACTGTGGCTTCACGTCAGACACACCCAGTCCGTGATCCCAGCACTGCTCCTTAACTAGTCCACTGGCTAAGTCTTCACCTCTGAGCCTGTTTTCTCAAACATAAAATATTAAGCATATTAAGAATATCCATCTTACAGAGTTATTACAAGGACTTACCCTAATGAATAAATATATATTTGGAATATATATATACAATATATATGGTACATAGAGAGCAGGCACTCAGATGGTGGTGTGACCCGTGATTGTAGAGTGGTTACGTCACGGGTCCTGTCATACGCGCCAAAATTGAACAGTGCAGCACTATACACAGCTCTACAACATGGAGTGCAGTCTCCAGGATTAATGTGATAGGACGTGTGAAATCACCGACATCATAAAGACTCTAAAATCATTTGGGTCCAGGAGTTAGCAAGATTTTTCTTCATTTAACCATAGATTGTAGACCTCTTTCTCCTTCAGTGTGAATGTATCTATGTCACCATGCTTAAAAGGAACCCAATAACATAAAGAGGGACCATCTGGGATTCATTCCCACATTATGACCTTGATTTCGTCCTTCCGAGAAGCATGGCTACTCCGTGGTGGTATATGAATTCTACAAAGCCTTCGACGCTTTGTAGTTCAACAGTGAGATGCGGTTAACAGCGACCACAGATAGAGACTTCACGTCCCGGCCACAGGAGCATAAGCTTTACAGGTATTACCTGAGGAAAGAGAAACACAAGCCTCGGAGGGGAAGTCACCTGTCCAGGTCCCATAGGTGTGCACACTGTGCGATCAGGTGGGTCTGGCTCCGAATCGCACCGCTGCTGGGTCACACGTGCATTTGGGTGCCATTTCTTGCCTTGTGGAGCACAGGGGCAAGTGGGAGATGCAATGCTTCTGAACTCATCGGGCCGGGGACCCCTCCACACCTAGATCCTGAGCGAGACCCTGACAGCGAGCGCTGGATCAC
The DNA here is from genome assembly GCF_023065955.2 of Ursus arctos. NCBI lineage: Eukaryota > Metazoa > Chordata > Mammalia > Carnivora > Ursidae > Ursus > Ursus arctos. Next base: position 79,781,433 of record NW_026623089.1, on the reverse strand, counting down.
TCAAAGAAGTGCAATTTGATGGGGATTTCTAAAAATAGTCCCAGGCACCAACCCTCAACACTCTCCCCGAAGTTATATTTTGTTTGCTTTTATTCCGAATCCTTAGTATAATTTCTTCTTTTCTGCCTAAATACATCTTTTTATGTTATTGATTTCATACTTCTGGTATTTAATTTTTTCCATCCATATTCCCCTCGAGTTTTAGAATTAAGATTCGCCCTGTTTTGTTGAACTGGTTCAACCTTATTCCTTTGCCCCTTTGTTTTTAATCCCGTGGAGACAGAATTAATAGTGATATGAGCTCTACTTTCCATTTGGTTTCAGGAAATCCAAAACAAGAGATCATTGTTTTCTCATATTTAATTGTCCAGACTGTGCCAAAATATACATTTTACTATTTTATTTAATTCTCACAGTTTCTGTTCCCATTGTTTCATTTTAACAGAAAGGTAGTACTTTCAGCACAACAGTCCCTTTTCTATGCTTTAGTGCACTTGAAGAATTCGATTTCCATTTTCTTTCAACAAAATCTGCGCTGAAGCTCGTGTTTCTTGGATGCTGGTGCTTTCGAGCCCCCGGGCCTCTGCTTTGTCGTCAGGGTCCTTCCATGTTTGCTCATTCAGGCGATTTTCCTCACGGCCTTGTGACGGGGGCCGGACGGTCAGCGCCAGCTGCCCTGAACAGGGACTCACGGCCCTTTGCCTTCTTACTAGGATTCCAGAGGAGCAACTGGGGAAAGTGAGTCTCGAACTGGCCATTTTCTTTTTCGGGGTATCGCAGAGATTTGCGCTGGCCACACTCACGCTGCACTCTGCAACATTTCACTTAAAAAAAAGTTAGAATCTTCAATAGACACTGTGTCTTGTGCACTTTCCTGCCCTGAAAACTCTATTTCAGTCAGGGTCATAAGGTGTAAATGAATCCCAGACGGTCCCCCTTTATTGGGCTCCTTTTAAGCATGGTGACATAGATACATTTGCACTGAACGAGAAAGATGTCCACGATATGTTGTTAAAATGAAAAAAAAAAAAAGCAAGGCAGACAACATCATACACATTGGGTGGTTGGGAGCAGTATCTTGGGTTAGACTGCCTTGGTTCAAATCTTCACTCTGTCACCTAGAAGCTGTGTGACCCTGGCCCAGTCACTTAACCTCTCTGTGCCACTTGTTTTCTCATCTGGCCATTAAATAAGACTCTTAACTCACAGATTGTTGTGAGGATTAAATGGCTTAATATATATATAAACACAGAGCAGGGCCTGGCACATAGTCAGTGTTTGAAAACGTACATCTATAATTTCGCAAAAGAACAAACACATTTTGAAAGGACATATCCATTCATCTAACAAATATTTACTTGCTAAGTAAACTGTTACCTAAGTGGTTACCTCTAGGGCATTGGGAGTGAGAGAGACAAGGGCAAGAGGACGGAATTCATGCTTTATACATTTAGGTGTTGTTTAGAAATCGCGTGTTCGTAACAAACCCACTAGGAGGGTTGAGATTAGGAAAAGATGGGGATCCGGCCACATTTGCATCTTGCAGTTAGCTGGGGGACCCGGGCACGTCTTTGCACAGCTGGTGCACCTGCTTGCTCGCGCTTCAGGTGGGAGGCATGCCGGTGCCCCCTGCTGGGACGACTGTGAGGAATACATGAGTTCGTACACCCATACTTGGAGGAGCGCCTGGCTCCTGGAGGACAGACGGTACCGGTGGCAATAGTGGGAGGGACACGGAGATGAAAACCCACAGCCCCTGGGTCCTCACGATGTTTGTCTTTCAAGTCATGAAAACTTAGAAGGCATGTCCCTGAAAGGACAATAGCAATCAAATGAAAATTGTGGGGTCTTGTGTTCCTTTCCATTGTCTCCCTCCCTCGCTCCCGCAGTGCCTGTGAATGTCTCGGCCATGCATAAATTCTTGGCGGGGCACCCCAGAGCCTTCTCACCAGCGTTCTCTCCCCGTTCTCCATTTCTTCCTCTTCTTCAGTAGTTCGATCTTAAGGGTTTTTGCTTCTCAAGTCATTGAGAGGAATCACAATTGCTGTGTCTTTTTCTTGCCTGATTTCCTTTTATAAGAAAAAGTGAGGGGGGCCTGGGGGGCTCAGTCAGTTGAGCAGCCAACTCTCCATTTCAGCTCAGGTTATGATCTCAGGGTCGTGAGATCGAGCCCCGTGTCCAGCTCCCTGCTCAGTGGGGAGTTAGCTTCTCTCTCTCTGTCTCCCTCTGACCCTCCCCCTGCTTGCGTGCTCTCTCTCTCTCTAATAAAATTTTTAAAAATCTTTAAAAAAAGATGAAAGAAAAAGTGAATATTATTAATAAAACTATATGCATCAAATACCCATCCATTGAATGTGTTAACTATGGAGAAACCACTTTACTTCTATCATGGATATGGATTCTAAGACAGACTTGGAAAATCAAAAAAAAAAAAAAAAAAGTAAAAATGTCTTTTCAAGTTGCCCCCAAGAATTTACAACCTAATAGTAAAATGAAGATGCGTAGATGCAAGAAGCTATGTGTCAAGTGTTGGAGCGGGGACCGGCACAGTCCAGGGACTTCAGCTCTGGGTGTGATCACGTAGCAGAGAGAGAGGACCCCTTTTTGCACAACACCTGTTGAGCGATGGCAGTTGTGTCCTTGCTTTGCCTCTTATCCCCCTGAATGTCCTTAATGAGCACACGGTGTTATCATTCTTACTTTGCTGTGCAGATCTTCAGGGTTTCGGAGATCCCTCTACTCAGAAATGACAAGGCAGGACCCAAACCCAGACAATCCCCTCCCTCCCAGCGCCTTCAGGGGAGAAGACCAGTGTCACCGGTGTGAGGTCCAGAGTACGGTCAGGGGCAGCACAGAACGATACAAGATAATCCGGGCTGCTTGCTTTCCCAGGAAACTGGATTTGCCTTGTGCCCATCACAGAGGGACAGTTGAAAGGACGGGGTGGCTGAGAGGCTCAGGCAGCCCCTTGACGATGGGGATTCCTCTTTCCCAGCCACACCTCCTTCCCGTCCCCAAAACCGACTGCACTGATTCTGTATCTGGTTGGGTCACCCCCGCTGAGTGGTGCAGGACCTGAGGTGGTCGTGAGAGACCGGGGTGGTTTCTCGGGCTTCCCTGCAGTCGCCTCCGAAGCCCGCTGCTCGCTTTCCCTTCAGAGCCTCTGCCCTTCTGCCTTCCTGCTGCCTGTTTACTCTCCCAGCACCTGCGTGCCCTCCTCGAGCCCTCCCGTCACCAGGTCTCCTGTCCCAGTGAAACTGTGTTCATCCCAGTTACGCTGGAGCGGGGGCAACACTTCTGGGTCTGCTAGGGCAAAGAAATCATGGCAGATCTTGGAGTACAACATCGAGTGGGAGACGGTGGAACCTTCCCTCCAGGCGCCTGCGGTCTATAGAGAGAGAAAAATTGAAACACCGTGTGCGCTGATGGGAGCATGTGTAGAGTGTGCCGGCAACACTTCGCAGAGGCTGTTCCCTCTACTCGGAATGCTGTGCTCTTACTTTCCAGCTTGGCAGCCTGGCATTTCTTTCTGGCGTTTGCTTCACCGCAAACCCTCTCCTTTGCCACCTCCTCACTGACTCAGCACAGCTCATCATCGAGGCTGGTCCCACTGTCGCAGCGATTCAGTGTAGTTGATGGTGTCTCCAGCCTGTGGCTTCTGGGGAGCAAGAACTGTGTCCCCAGTCCAAGGCGTGCGGTAAGCTCTCAAACGCACGGACCACCTCAGATCACAGCTGAAGCGTTGGACCAAGCAGGACGAGGTGGATTCCAGCGGGTGGGGAGGGTGGGGAGTGTGATTCCCGGAGGAATTAAATGTGAGCTGATCCTTGCCTTCGCCAGAGAGTTTGCCAGGTTAATAAGCACCAGGACATGGTCCAGATTTTCCTGGGAAATGGGACGCTACGTTTTTCTCGATCTCTGGTATCTCTCTTTCCACGAGAGCTTCTCTGCATCGGCACTACTGGCCTCTCAGGCCGGTGATTCTCCTGGGCTGTACAGGGTTGTCTGGTGCCTTGTGGGATGTTCATCGGCATCCCTGACCTCCCTGCCACCCCCTAGGCACCGGTAGCACGTTCTCGCCAACTGGTGACAGGAAAAGTGTCTCCAGACATTTGCCAAATGTCCCGTGGGGGCAAATTCACCCTGGGTTTAGAACTCAACAAAGCTTGGCTCTTGTTTAGCCTTGAAAAAGCCATTCTATCAAATAGAACGAGCAGGCACAGAAACGAACCAGTCTTACCGGTGTTGAGGATCCTCTATGGACCAGTCAGGCTGTGCTGCGTGTTTTCTGCACATTCTATCTAATCCTCAAATAGGATAATCCCCGTTTTATAGATGAGGAGGCAGGATCAGAGTCTTCAAGCAATTGTTCACGGGGCAGAAGGGGGATGCTTCCCGACCCTAATGAGCTCTGGCAAGGCTTGGGGCGCCCTTGTCTGCATGCCTTCCAAGTGACTTCTCCCTTTGCAAGCAGTCTTCAATACCTGTGGGAATTGGGGGGCAGGAGAGGGGGTGCAAATAGGCTGAAGGATAAAAGGAAATCAGATATATGAAATATGTCCAGATACAAAAATAAATACTCTGATAAATACGGACCTTGACAAAAAATCATAACTAGTTTACCTTCAAGCAATCCTAAAACATAAATATCAAAGCAGAAGAACGTTCTTTGCCAGCTGTCCTCTCAGTGTTCGTGTGAGAAATATGTAGTCCAAATGACTGTTTTCACTGGATTTTTTTCATCAGAATTCTTTCTGCAATTATATTAGCTTTGACCGCAGTTTACAGGCACTGTTCCCTACCCATTGTTTGAAGAAATCATAAGTGAATCTAAGATTCTGAAGGTTTGCAGTGGGCAGAATCCGGCCACACTCCTTCCCTCGTTTTCCCTCATTAAAGAGTAAGGATGGGGTAAGGAGTTGGCTCCTCGGGGCAAAGGGGCCTGCCGTGTGTTTAGAAAGAACTGCTTCTTCTAGCTTGTTTTCTATTGCTTGCTGTTTCGCTAGAAATTCTACTAACAAAAGGTTTGGGGCTTGAGGGTGCTGATGCAGATCATGAGTCCAATGTGAACTTTTGTTTTTGAGGTAAGTCCCTGTGATTTCAGCAGCCGCCATTGTGCATACGCAGTAGGGATGCAAATACTTTGCCAAGCGTCCCTCAGTTCTGTGGTCAAATTGCATAAAGCCTCTGAAAGGCAGCAACCAAGGGAGGCAGCATGATGCATCGACTTTTTAAAAACAAGCTTTGTCTTTTTTAAGTGGGATTTTATTCCCATTTTGGCATTCCGGAATGTTCTGTTCGCGACATGAGCGATTGCACCATATTAGGGCACATCTTTTCCCCCGGCAGCTCGAAATGAATAACAAGAGCTCAGTTCCCAAAGTTTGGTTCTGACTGTGCGAGCCTGCAAAGGCTGGATGCCCTTGAAGGACACGTTTGATTGCAGAGGTTCGTTGACCATCTTTGTATCCTCCATGGGCTGCATGACTGAGCTAAGCGGAGGTTCCCGGTCACCAGCCCCGGGACACCGGCTGCCTCTCAGCACCTGGCCGCCAACGCTGTACTCCGAGTCGACTTTGCCACCTAGTGGCTAGCTCTGGTATTGCGTCTCCCCGACCAACATAGCTTGGGGGACCGTCCTTTTAGCTGCTGCGGACGGTAGTGAAGGGTGACAGGTAACAGAGACCCTCTCAGCAAAGAAGGCGAAGAGAGACCCACAACAAGCCCTGAAAAATGTTGTGTCCTGCGTTCTGAATATGGAGGCAGCACTAAATAATTGATCTTAGGAAAAAAGCATGGTTGCAAACTGCAAAGGTATTTTTGGGTTTTTGCATGATTTTTCACAATTTTTCACGATTAAAATAACACTCAGGACCTGACTGAAAGTTGGGAGGAGGTGGGATCTTGTTCCCTGGCCACATACGGACACCCCCTTACTAGATCCAGCCTCACTGTGAATAGAACGGGGCACCAGAAATGCACCCCACTTGGGCTGAGAATAGAAGATGTGTGCTGTGCAGACATGGCCGTTGCGAAGGTCCCTCTGAGGAACGAACAGAAGAAAGTTCCCCACAGCGGTGGGGAGAGAAGGTCCATGACCGACAGAAGGACTAGGATTTACTGTGTGTCACATAGGACATGAGCCATTTATGCATTAAATGTATATCATCTTTTCAATCCATTAATACTCTGACAAGGGAGTAAGGAATTTTATTTTTAATTTTACTTTATTATATTTTTTTGAGAGAGAAATTGCAAGGGGTGGGGCAGAGGGAGAGGGAGAGAGAGACTCTTAAGCAGGCTGCACACCCAGCATGGAGCTGGACACGGGGCTCGATCCCATGACCCTGAGATCATGACCTGAACCAAAATCAAGAGTCAGATGCTCAACTGACTGAGCCCCCCAGGCGCCCCAGGAATTTTATTTTTATATAACAACTTAAATCTCCATTTTCAGGCCCCATTCTGCATCAGGAGTCAGCACACACTTAGCAGCTTACGGAACATCCATTTACTATCTATTATTTACTGTTCACTGTCACCAGTCCTCATGGACCCTGTCCTCATGGACCCTCTCCTCATGGACCCTGTCCTCCTGGAGAGCCAGCATCAGGGTGGAGGGCAGGATTCCAGGACCTCCCCCTCAGCTCTCTTCCCTGCATCCCTCTGGCTTTGGAAACGTGTGTTGTTCTCATTAGGGACATTACAGGTCAAGCTGAAGCTGTCTTCGTCCGTCACCCTCACCCTGGTTGTCTTCCCCGTCCAGGACGTCATTGCCAATGTACGGTTCGCAACTTTGTCTTTTTAGGAGACTTTTAAACATACAAATATCTATATGTGATACACGCTATTTTTGTATGTGTTTTGTTGCTACCTAAATCATATGTTTATTCATCACCCCACAACTTGTTTTTTCTTACTCACCAATATATTTTTAGAGCTTTTAAAACTTTCTCTATTTATGTATACATCTGTAACCTCCTATATATGTTTGTATCCAGCCGTGAAAGTGTTGCCAAGACCAAAGTCATGAAGCTTATCCCGTGTTTTCTTCTGGAATTTCAGCCTCAGGGCTTATGTTTCAGGCAATAGATGATAGATACATAGATACATAGATGATCGATTGATCAATAAACTTTTTTCTGCTGTATTCCCCTTTATTACCAGATTTTTTTATCCACTGTCAAACTGATGTTCTTCTACTTTTCCTAATTTTTGTCATGATAACACATGCTTCAGCAAACATCCTATGTACGTCCCCTTGTGTAGGACTATCAGCAAGACTTTCTAGAGGACAGGAACCTAGAAATTAAACTGCTGGCTCCTGGTGTGTGTACTTTTTCCATGGGATTGATCCAGCTCAATCACCTTTTCATAGTAGTTGTATCGATGTATTTACTTCAATGGGGTGAGGAGGGACCTCTCCTATTTGCCTGATGTTTCAGCCAGTACACCATTCCTTGATGTTTAAAGACTCCAATGTTTAAAGCTCTGTGTCTACCAGAGTGTTTCAAGTCCACTTTAAAAAGCAAACTTTGAGAGGTGCCTGGGGGCTCAGTCAGTTGAGCGTCCAACTCTTGGTTTTGGCTCAGGTCATGATCTCAGGGCCATGGGATGGAGCTCTGCATCCGGCTCCCCATTCAGCGGGGAGCCTGCTTGTCCCCTCTCCCTCTGTCTCTGTCTCTCTCTCTCCCAAATAAATAAAAAGCAAACTTTGGGCATGGTTTCCCTGTGTTCCTGCGGCAACAACCCAACACTGAGGACCGGAGAGGCTGGCCTCGGTGGAAGACGGGTGGCAGGTCAGTGAAGACTCCCAAGAATCAGCTCACCACACCCGCGCTCCTTGCCCTCTTCCTAACCCACAAAGAGTAGGTGGTGGCATTCCAGGGGTTGCATTTGTTTTTCCTTCTCACTTAACATGAGATCGACCTCCTGAAAAAAAAAATTTTTTTAAGCACATGCTGCAGTGCTGTTAGTTGCGGATACAACGTGGTACAGGACGTCTCCAGTCCGGACACACCTTGCGTCACGTCTGTCCCCTGAATCAGGAGTTTCTTGTTCCCTCACCCCCCGAACACCCGGCAACTGCGAATCTACTCTCTGCTTCTATGCGTTCTGCTATTTCCGACCCTCAGATAGGTGAGTAATGCAGTATTTGTCCTTCTGTGACTGGCTTATCTCACTTAGCACAACGTCCTCAGGGTCCCTCTGTGTGGTCACATAATCCATTCTTTCTTAAGGCTGAAAACTATTCCGCTGTACGCACACGCCGTATGTCCTTCATCCATCCATCCGTCCATAGATGTTTAGTTTGTTTCTCTGTCGTGGCTACTGTTAATAGCGCTCCGAGGAACAGGGGCCTGTGGAGAGGGGCTAATTTCGGTTCTTGTGGATAAATACCCAGGAAGTGTTGCCAAGGACAGCGTCATGAGGCTCATCGTCCGTGTTCTTTCTCTTTAGAGTTGCATGTCTTATGTGTAAGTCTTGCATCCATTTTGTGTTGATTTTTGTGTTGACTTTTGTGTATAGTATAAGATGGGGTCCAGTGTCATTCCTTTGCCTGTGGCTGTCCAGTGTTCCCAACGTCTTTGGTGGAATCCTCATTGTCTGTTCCCGGCACCCTTGTCAAAGATCAGTTGGCCATATATACATGGATGTGTTTCTGAGCACTCCTTCTGGTCACCCGGGTCTACATGTCCAGTGTCCTACTCCTTCAATTACCATAGCTCTGTGATAGATTTTTAAATCAGGGATTGTGCTGTCTCTAGCTTTGTTCTTCTCTCCTGAGATAGTTTTGGTTCTTCGGGGCCCTTTGTGGTTCCACACAAGCAGTCCATCTTTACAGAGGGAAAAGTGTGGTCTCAGGGAAGTCAGGACTTTGGCCAAGTTTGCCCTCCTTCTCAGCCAACCCAGAACTCAACCCCAAATCAAACCGGCTCTGAAGACCACGGTTCTTCAAATACCTTTCGCAGCTTTCCCATGAAAAGTTATTACTGATAACACCAACATCATACTTATTCATAGAAGTGATGTTCGTGCATCTCATTGTTATCACAGCATCAGAGAAGTGCCCATGAATTCTAGACATTTCTCCCCTCATAGCCGTAAGGCTTAACAGGTTTTTTACATGCTTTGCCCATAATTTCCACTTCCTATTCAAAAGGCTTTCTTTTCCTCACCGCCAGATTCACATCCTTTTTGCTTTCATGTATGAAGATATCAGAAGGAGACAAGTGTAGTTATCTGGAGTGAATATGTGATTATTAACTATAAACTTATTAATTATTATCCTTTGGATGTTGTATCACATGGTGGGATTACAGGTTACTCTCCTTAAAGGGTCCTTTTGCAACAGTAAAATTTTTGCTCAGTTCACAGTCTATCTCCATGGTACGATGGACAGAGACAAGAATATTTTTAAAATAAGAAAAAGCACATATCTGAAACTTTTAAGGGGTATTCAATATTGAATTGGTGTTGAATTATAAAGAGAACAATGGGGCCACCGGTAGATATGCCAAAGAATTTAGGTCAAAGATCCCCCATCTAACAGTTTGTGGCTCACAGCATTTCTAGTGATTAAGCCAAGAAGCCGCTAGGCTTCAGGGGCCCCAGAGCAGGTATTTAATGAACCCAATAGAGAGAGCTAGTCCCACCCATGGGTAGGACTCAGTTCTGGTTTCTTTTATATTCTGTGTTCCAACAAAGTATAATTGCAATGGAATGTTATATAATTTGTGGTGCTCTCCAGATTCACAGGATGAAATGAACCAAACGAGAAGAATTGACCTAAGGCATATCATCCAAATTCCTACTTATATTCTTCACTAACATTGGTCAGCTGAGCAAATTAATTTACTCTTGAATTTTTACAAACATAATATGATTACCTGCAGGGACCAATTTGACATTGCCTAAATACTTGGTGCTTTTTAAAAACTGTGTTATTCATATGCCATATCTCATCTAGGGGTAAGTCCGTGGAGGGGAGGGTCCCGACTTACTGAGTTCAGTGGCACCAATCACAATGACCTAAAGCTACCAGTGGTTCAATGACAAGTGTTGATGCTGAGGGTGACAATTACATTGACTGGGACTGTTTGGGCTGCAGATAGCGTAGGCAACAAAAGAAATGGTTGGCTCCCACAACCTGCAAGGTCAAGGAGGAAGGGTTGACTTCAGGAACGGCTAAATCCAGGTTTTTTGAGAAGACATCATGATCATGCTGTCTCCACGCTCCACATTGCCTGCCATCTTTCTCTTCTATGTGTGCTTGCTTCTCAGGTTTTCCATGAGGATATAAATAGGTCACCAGCACCTAGAAACCCCGAAGAACACAGAATTACCCTCTCTCTTTCCAGAATCCATATCGGCTCCCTTACTTTACTCTTACTGCTCCTGTTTGCATGATATTCAGGTCCACTGCGGAGGTAGAGGAGTCAGGGGCCATGTGCTTGATGCCCTTCTGGAAACACGCACTGTGGAGGACAGGTCATTTCCAAAAGAACGGCTGAAGGAGAGACAAAGAGCAGGCATCCACTGCATGACGTTGACAAGAAGAAACAAAGATGAGAGGAGACAGACGTATCATCAACACAACTACAAAGCACTGGGATTATTGGCCATTGTAGTTCTTTATAAGAAAATCGGCCAGGCAGGAGCTGCGAAAATAAGTCTCCAGAACATGATCAGCAACATGGAAACATGATGGCAGAGACTTAGAAGATGTTTTAAGAATTTTAAAAGGTGCTGTGGGAGCTCATGTGAGATTCAGAGCACACAGCAGGGGCGGGGGGGCAGGAAGAAGGGAGGAATGTCATAGGGGCTGCAGTCCAACCCAAGCATGGACAAGAAACTTAGCCGGAAGCTTTGTCCAAGAAGTGTTGGAATGAAAGATGTTGGGGAGAGAAAGCTGTCCAGAGAGTGTGTAGAAGGCAAAGGGAAATGCATGACTAAGAGCAATCATGTGAAGAAGGATAATAGCCCTCTGAGCACAGGGTGGGGAGGACAGCGGAGGGACATCTCGTCTCCCAGGAGGAAGTAGCTGTTCACCTCGGAGACAGGACGTCGAGCTGAGGTGTGTGGTTCAAGTCAGGTCTGTTCTCATCTATCCATATGGGTGTAGGTGTGAGGGAGAAGATAGGCAGACACCCTTAGAGACTGTGGGAGCCTGGGAACCAGGTGGAGGGAGAGAGCAGATGGATCTTCTGCATTTGCATCTGGGAAGAAACCCTAAATGCAGTTGAGCACCCAGACAGCACGGAGCGCTTCCCAAACACGGACATCACTCAGCGGAAGCAAGCTAGAGATACGGACGACTGCCCCCAACAAAACCCAGAGGAGTGAAAAGAAGTAAGGAAGAACACCCCATCCGTCGCCTATAATTGGAAATCAGTTCATTGTAGATGTCATCTATGGATCACACAGATGTTCTTAAACTGTTCTTCTCTGTAATAGAAAAACACGTTAGAATATTTAGACAATTTAATTTTTGTACTACTTCAAATCATGCTTAAATAAATATTTATAAGTGTATATATGTATGTAAGTGTATGTAAAATTTATGTGTGTGCTTGTGTATGTCCAACCATTTATGTATTTCATGTATGTATACATACACCCACAATGCATGTATACCACACATGCAGACTGTCAGCTCCTGGGATCTGGGAATTTGTGCATGATTCTGACAGATGTTGCTAAATTACCTTTCACATTGCTGACCAATTTACACTGTAGCCAAGACGAGGAAATTCTTTTCCTTCACACTGTTGTCAACACTGCCTGCATCCAATCATTTATATTTGCTCATCTTTTAGGTGACAAATGGTATCTCATTTAATTTTTAAATGCACATTAATTCCACTTTAAAAGGTGTGTAGCAAGTTTTAGCCAGTTGGGAGAGGCTAGTGGTGTGTGGCATCTGGATAGGCTGGTGGAAAGTTAGAGAAACATCACGGTGCAATGATCGAGGTGTGAATCTCTCCCCCCTCCTTCCTTACTCATTAGCTTGATCTTTGGACGCATTACTTAACTCTGTGTCTCCGTTTTTTATAAAATGTGATTATGTTAAGGATTGAGATAAAGCATATGGTGATTTGCACAACATCTGTCACGTAGGAAGTGTCCGGTCTATGTTCTCTGTTGGTCTTTTATTATTGCACTATGTTGAGCTTTGAGCATCCTGAAAGCCAAAGCCAAGTGAGTTCATTGTTCAATAAAAAGAACAGTAAAATAACAACAGACCCTCCGCTTCTGTCACGCACAGCTCTGTGTCAGGCTCTGTACTAAGCACAGGACATATATTAAAACATTTCAGTGAGACACATAGTTTCCTTGACCGTTTACTGTTGAATTCTAGGTGAAATTTCTCAATGGTTTATTCTATTATACAGAACGTTTCATTCCTGTTTTTCATGAGGCAACTGGTACTCCAAAATTGTTAAGTCATACCCAAGATCCCACCCGCAGGAAGTGGCTGACCTGAGATTTGAACCTACGCCTTTGGGACTGCAAAGTCTTCCTGCCACACGCTGAGGCCACTCCAGAAGGCTGTGTGTGAATCTGACGGCGCTCTGTGGGGAGACTGACGTGCGATGTCTAAAGGCGTGATGCGAGGCTCTTGCCAGGCGATACCTGTGCATATTTGTACGTAGAGCTTAGAGTTGAACGCTGTTTAGAGCAAGAGCCTAAACACGAGTGTTCCCAATAGTATTTTGTTAGGTTTATCAAACACCGAACTCATATAATGACACTCGTCAGGGAATGATTGCCTGGGTCAAGTCCACGGTGGCTGGTGACGTAGCCAACAACCGCGGAGGCCCCAAGGGGAGGGGGCGGGTCTCACCCAAAGCTCTCGAGACAGCCCGGGGGTCTTCCTGGTGATGCAGTCACTGTAATGATTCTTAGTTATTGATTTATTTGGGTTAACAAGTGTTGGAAAGGATTAGTTGCAGTTTTGCAAGTCTGTACAGAAGCGTGTGCGTGTGGTTCTCATCGCCAAAGTGAAACCGTCCAAATCCTGGAAATATCCAAAACTGATATGGTCAGTTTGTAATATTCTGGCAAAATCCTGCGTATTATCAAGCACATGACAGCTGCCTTGTATACCGTTACCAACCCTTACACAGAACCGATACACTGCTTTTCTGTCCGCGTCTTCAGGAGGTGATAGGCTGGGAAGTGGTTTACACCTGTTGCTTCCCTTGCTCTGAGCGGGTGCTGCTCGTGCCGGGGAGGCTGAAATGCTTGCGTCCGTCTCCAGCCTGGCATGGGCACGTGCCCGGCTGCATAAAATGCAGACGAATAAGATCAGTTTGTCCCGGAGCGCAGTGATAAAGCATTCCGGCACAAGTCGCATAGACGCATCTCATATCTTCCCCCTTCTCTTTAAAATAAGAGAAGGAAGATTTTGTTGGATCGGTGCGTGATGCGGAACTGTATGTGTTATAGCCTTAGAAATAAGGACAACGTGGCTGGAGAGAGCCCTGCGCGGTGCGCGCCCCCAGCTAACCGTGCTCAAACAGATGGGTCTCTACGGGCTCCCGGCTCCTCGCCCTAAAGTAAGAGAAAGAGCTGGATGTTTCTGGCCTGAGAGTCAGCATCCTGTAAGAGGTCTTCCACGTATTTTAAAAGTTGTGCAATGCAGAGAACCAATCCAACGAAGGCAGACGTTCTCCTAACTGCGTCTTTTCTCTCCTCTCTCCCCAGACTATGTCCGAGAATCACAATGAGCTGGCTCACTAACAGTACAGCCTCGCCTTTGTTTCCAAACATCAGCGCGTCCTGGGTGCATAGCCCCTCGGAGGCAGGGCTGCCCCCAGGCACGGCCACCCACTTTGGCAGCTACAACCTCTCTCAAGCAGCTGGGAATCTGTCCTCTGCCAATGGCACCGCCGGTGACCCGCTGGGAGGTCACACCATCTGGCAGGTGGTCTTCATCGCATTCTTAACGGGCGTCCTGGCCTTGGTGACCATCATCGGCAACATCCTGGTGATTGTGGCCTTCAAGGTCAACAAGCAGCTGAAGACGGTCAATAACTACTTCCTCTTAAGCCTGGCCTGTGCGGATCTGATTATCGGGGTCATTTCCATGAATCTGTTCACCACCTACATCATCATGAATCGATGGGCTTTGGGCAACCTGGCCTGTGATCTCTGGCTCTCCATTGACTACGTGGCTAGCAATGCCTCGGTCATGAATCTTCTGGTCATCAGCTTTGACAGGTACTTCTCCATCACGCGGCCGCTCACCTACCGAGCCAAACGAACGACAAAGCGAGCTGGTGTGATGATAGGCCTGGCGTGGGTCATCTCCTTCGTGCTCTGGGCCCCCGCCATCTTGTTCTGGCAGTACTTCGTCGGGAAGAGGACCGTGCCGCCCGGCGAGTGCTTCATCCAGTTCCTCAGCGAGCCCACCATTACATTCGGCACGGCCATCGCTGCCTTCTACATGCCCGTCACCATCATGACTATTTTGTACTGGAGGATCTATAAGGAAACCGAAAAACGCACCAAAGAGCTCGCCGGGCTGCAGGCCTCGGGGACGGAAGCGGAGGCCGAGAACTTTGTCCCCCCCACGGGCAGCTCTCGGAGCGGCAGCAGCTACGAGCTGCAGCAGCAGAGCCTGAAGCGCTCGGCCAGGAGGCGGTACGGCCGCTGCCACTTCTGGTTCGCCGCCAAGAGCTGGAAGCCCAGCGCCGAGCACATGGAGCCCGACCACAGCAGCAGCGACAGCTGGAACAACAACGACGCCGCGGCGTCCCTGGAGAACTCCGCCTCCTCCGACGAGGAGGACATCGGCTCTGAGACCAGGGCCATCTACTCCATCGTGCTCAAGCTGCCGGGTCACAGCACCATCCTCAACTCCACCAAGTTACCCTCCTCGGACAACCTGCAGGTGCCCGACGAGGAGCTGGGCACAGCCGACCTGGACAGGAAAGCCGGCAAGCTGCAGGCCCAGAAAAGCGTGGACGACGGGGCCGGCTTCCAGAAGAGCTTCTCCAAGCTTCCCATCCAGCTGGAGTCGGCCGTGGACACGGCCAAGGCGTCGGAGGCCAACTCGTCCGTGGGCAAGAGCACAGCCACGCTACCTCTGTCCTTCAAGGAAGCCACTCTGGCCAAGAGGTTTGCCCTGAAGACCCGAAGCCAGATCACCAAGCGGAAGCGGATGTCGCTCATCAAGGAGAAGAAGGCGGCCCAGACCCTCAGCGCCATCCTGCTGGCCTTCATCATCACCTGGACCCCCTACAATATCATGGTTCTGGTGAACACCTTTTGTGACAGCTGCATTCCCAAAACCTATTGGAATCTGGGCTACTGGCTGTGCTACATCAACAGCACCGTGAACCCCGTGTGCTATGCGCTGTGTAACAAAACATTCAGAACCACTTTCAAGATGCTGCTCCTGTGTCAGTGCGGCCGGCACAAGCGGCGGAAGCAGCAGTACCAGCAGAGACAGTCCGTGGTCCTCCACAGGCGCGGGCCCGAGCAGGCCCTGTAGGGGGCGCTGTGCAGCGCGGCGGCCGGACGCACGCGGCCGCCCACAGACCTTAGGAGGGCGCCGGCGGAGGGGGGTGATTCCCGGGGGCCATAAAAATGGGATTTGTTGCTGTTGTTTTTTTAATCACCCAGAGAATGAAGGAAGCTCCCTGTTTACTGACCCATTGAATAAATCCATTTTAATACAGAAAGATACCAATTCAGCAAAAAAAAAAAAAAAAAAAAGCATATTCCTGAATATAAAGAAATTTATTCTGAGATAGACTTAAGTGTTTTTTTCCTCAAAGAGGAAAAAAAAAAAATGTGTTTCATAGCAATTCCACACCCAAATTGATCTGCTGGGTTCTTTGAATTCCCATTAGTGCTGGATTCTCAGATGAGCCTAACTAACCGAGCCGGTTGCCACGTTCCTTCCGAGAAGCCCACACGGCTCGATCCGGATTCCACGTGGAACTCGTCAGGCTAGTGAATTCGTGGTTCTGAAATTGTTTCATAACGTTGCAAAGCTGAAACTTCTTGTCCCAACAGAGCTTTCCTGTCTTCTTTGGTGTGTTGTTAAACTCTATTTGTGGACTTGATTCTTGAAAAGTACTGTTTTGTGCAGTTCCAGTTTCGTACCAATAAAAATTATATAAGTATATATATATGTGTGCGTGTGTGTGTGAGAGAGTTCTGCACACACACACACACACACACACACACAGTGTATATAATATAGTGGGAATCACTGAGCTGGCAAATTATTCTTGCAATACATGCTTTCAGTACTCTGATAACTGAAGTTCTCTAGGATCCTAACACGACATAAAAGTGAAATAAACCCACTGTAATGTTTTGGAAACCAGGGCTTTTTTTTTTTTTTTCCGGCCCACAAACCACCCTGGGGAATGTGCAGCGGCGCACGGCCGGCCCCGGCGGGAGCGTGCAGAGCGGCCGGCCCCCGAGGCAGGTGCAGCACCGAGGCCGGGCCGGACTCCAAGTGCACGCCGTTCGCTCCGGTAGTCTCCTCGACAGAGCGCCGCAAACCCGGCCCCTCTGAGCTCCGACCACGAAGCACGTCCACGGGGTTGAGTCTGATCATCCAAATCTGAATGTTGCCCAACAAAATTTCTGCTGTCTCAACTGCTCGAAACTCGTAGTGTCACGCTTGAATGTCACCTGCAGCAGTATCTCTGGCACAGCACCAGTGACACGGCGGGGCGGGGGGAGCACGTGGTGTTTGCGTTCTTGCTACCTGGCCCCTTCGAAATGCAAAAGGGCTTCCACCTGTGCTGCCCAGCTGTGGCCAGCGCTTTCCGGGGTTCCTTGTGTGGCCCTCACCTAGTCACAGGTGGGGTTCGGGAACTCACGTGTCTTCTGAAGAAAGTATTAACACTTTGGAAAGTATTGCTTCAAGTCGATTTCCTTACGTTTCGAAAAAATGATTTTGTATCTCCTTTGAATTGATCCCAAAGCGCAATGTTGTATTGGGGGGTGGGGGGAGGGGTGCCGCCGTTGCTTGTGATTTTTGTCACTGCTGTAGTCATTGGGGTTTTTCTCCTTTCTCCGGGGTGTGTGGGGAGCGGGAGGGGAGGGGGCGGGGGGCGGGGGCGGGGGCGGGGGCCGAGAAGAAATCTCTCCTTTGTACAGGGCCTCCGGGCACGCACCCGGGCCGGGGTAAAGCTGCTTCTGTGTTCAGTGTGAGCTGGTGTTTACAGGCGACAACAGTCGACGTGGACTCAGTGATGTCTGTGTTTCCGAACTATTTAATTTCGTGTTCTGTTTCTATGAAGAAATATTTATGCCTCCTTCACCAAGTGTCTATTTAATGTTGATAAACATCACTCTTCGGTCTTCAGCCGCGGTGTCCCTCCAAAGTGATTCTTTCAGGTCACCTCGAGCGGTCTGTCGAGCTTTTCACGAGGCTGAGAAGACGGCGGCCATCCTGCTGGCGGTGGCGAGTCCCGAACTCCTGGGGAATAAAAAGCCAACTGTAACTTCGACGTCAACGTGGAAAACCACTCTTCAGTTGAACCTGATGGGAAATGAACGAAGCAGCCCTCCACCGTGCTGTTTGAAATCACATGACAAGGGTAAACAAAAAGCAGATCAGCGTAATTGAAAGAACATATATATTTTTTTGGCCCACATTCAACCAAAGAACAAGAAAAACCAGAGACTCTTTTCTACTACACAGAGCAAACTACGGAATGTTCTGTGATTCACCTGAGAAACGTCTGGTGAGCAACGGCATCTCTAGTTTCCTACTCCGGTTGGCCAAGCACTAATTAACATGGGAATGCTGATTCCAGGGTCCCAGGACGTCCGTAATTCCCCTTCTTTTTGAAACTCCTGTCCTGCCTTCCTCCCAAAGGGCTGTTTCCTGTATTTCCAACAAAATTAGAGACCGTTACGCTTGAGAAATGGAGAAACCCCGAGCTTGGCTTAACAGTGAAGGTCAGTAACAGTTCTGCTTGAACTCGATCTCCTCCTGACCCCGTCCTTGTCTAAGGCTGGTGACGGCAGAAAAGAAACTGCTCCAAGCCTCTAGCTCTCCTTTACTGTTTTTAAATCTCTTACAAATGAAAGCTGCTATTCCATGCTAACTACTGATGGTGTTTGTAGAAAGGTATGGCCAACTTTTAGGCTGTTTTCAGAGAAGGAAAATAAGAAAAACAGACTCTTGAATATGGGGGATTTAGGATATGGGTGATCAGAGAGGTAGGAGTGTTTATAACTGGACAGAGCTACACGTGCATTTCCCAAAGGGCTTGTCATGGGAGAAGGTAGGTGGCATTTACATAAGATCAGAATGTCTCCATCCTTAGCCTGTTCTACTCCACGTGAATGAGGTTCGCAGAGCTTTCGCGATTATTCACTTTAATGGAAAGAGCAAAATAATTAAGCCTAAAATAAACTGCACATGAAGAACCCCCCAACACACATGCACACGCGCACACGGATGCACACATACACACAGATGCACATGCACACACGCGCACAGATGCGCACACACGCACACATGCACATGTGCGTGCACGCACACACAGATGCACGTGCATGCACACTCATACATGCACATGCACACGGATGCACACATACACACAGATGCACATGCACACACACGCACAGATGCACACACATGCACATGCGCATGCACGCACACAGAGATGCACGCGCACAGAGATGCACGCGCATGAACGCTCATACATGCTCACAGGCACACGGATGCACACATCCACATAGATGTACATGCACACGCGCACACATGCACACACGCATGCACACATGCATGCACCCACGCACAGATGCACGTGCATGCACGCACATGCTCACAGGCACACAGATGCACACACACACATAGATGCACAGGCACACGCCCACGGATGCACGCACATGCACACACATGCACACACACACATCCATTCTCCCATCCTCTGTTCTCCAGGCCTTACCAGATGGATAAGAGAAGTGACCTGTCCTGTCCCCTAGTTCCCTGGGCTCTGTTCTCTCGGCCCATCCCCCACCTGTGGTCTCTCTGCTGCTTCTCCGTATTATCCTGAATCACCCCTGCCTTAAATCCAGCCTTGACTCAAAATACGCCCGTTTCTGTTCAGTGTTTCACGTATAGTAGTTCTACACCCTGACAGAGAAAACAAACAGGAGAGCATCACTATGCACTAGAAGCTGCAGTGGGTAAAGATCTAGAAGCATCTCTGCTTCCTCCGTCAGCCACCCTCTTAGAAGCTGGGCAAGTTCACGGCTCTGGGGACGGATGAGAGCCCCTGGGCGTCAGCTGTGAGGAGCAGGGGGGCGGAGTCGGAGGCACAGGGTGGCCTCAGGTCGACCTCAGGAGGGAAGAGGGGCGCGCGCAGGCTCAGGCTGGTGCAGGAGGCTGATACCGACGACAGGGAACTGGGGATCGCAGGGGTGTCCCACGCTTACCAGATGGGGGCATATTACTGAGAAATCAGACAGTCCCTCACTAGCAGCTCCAGAGGACGAATGAAGGACGCACAAAGAAGCACTAAACCTAGCAGGGAGTGGGGGGGGGCTGAGTTCTTGGCCCAGATCTGTCACCATGTCATGCATGTCACTTACACTCCCTGGGTTGTCTCCAGACGCTCGTACTCAAGGACGACACGAAAGCATCTGAACTTGCCCTCTCACAGCAAACAGATCAACGCTGAGGCCTGGGGGCAGGTGTCAAATGGTGTCTGATGAACCCTCGAAAACTTCACAGTTAATAAAGCGACTCCACTCCATGGAAGTTCGCACCCGCACCAGGCCATGCTCCTGGCTCCAACATGGGCAGGGGTTCCTGACGTTGTTCAGTGAGCGTAGCTACACTCACAGCCTCACACACTCGGGTAGACAGGGCACCTGGATGTGTAGACACGGACCCCAAATGCTTGGGTAAGAACTAATGCCTCAGGAGAACCTTAGGCCTGTGGTGGTCGTAGCAGAACCACAGAGACTCAGCACTGAGGCCGGACCCTCCTGCTCCAGCCTGGGCTGGGGTCACCCCTACCGGGAGTTGCACGAGACATCCTACATAAAAGGAAAATGGAAAAGCCGTAGCCTCCATGACAGAGAAGTATTCATAACACTTCCCTCACCCAAATCAGACTCCGGTAACCCTATCTTAACCTAAAAACAATTATCCCCAGAATATAAAAGTCTCTTAGCGTTCCTTCTCGAAGTCTGAAATACTTAACAATTCCGCGATTTGCACACCAAGCCCCCAAACTATTTTTATGCTCAATTCTGTGAGTTCCTTGACGATACAAAGTGGGTCTTATGCATCTGTCTGCCTCCTGTGGCGGCAGAGTGTCTGTCAGAGACTGGACATTCAGTACATGTTGTTGAATGTTCACTAGAAACCCCTTATGACCCAGATGCCACATATTTATCTGGACTGTGCCCACACCCCTGCCCCACGCTGCCACTGTAGTCAGGGGTCACCCAGCCGGGAAAGTAACTTAAGGGGAAAGGTGATGATTATTAGCTCATGAAATGTTCCTGAGCAACAAGGAGAACTATTTTAAACAGGCCTGAAGTCGTTGACATAATGAAGAATACAGAAAGGAAAAAAAAAAAAAAATCAACCCTCTCTTTTCTCCCTAGGACTCGGGAACTTCTTACCAGAGTGGTGAACTTCCGCGGTCCTCCCCGGCCGTCCTAGCAGGAGTGCGGAGAGCGCCCGGCGAGCCGGGGAGATACGTTTTCCATTTGCGCCAGTGAAGATCTGTCGTTGGCGTAAAACCTGTCCGCCTGCAGTTCTGCTGGGCGTGGGAAGTTAGGGGAGAATCCACAGTGTTCTGCAAGCAAACACACAAAAGCCCTGTCTTACTCCTTTCCTCGTCCGGGACCGGGCTCTTCGGCCTCCCGGCCGCGACCCCCCAGGGAAGCTTCCTTGGGGCTTGTGTGTACAGCCATGGGCGGCAACATTGCGAGCGACGCCCCTTTTCCTTTCTTTTTCTTTTTTTTCAAACACGTGGGAACGAAGCTGGTGGAGGTCTGAGGGATCATTACAGGGAAACAGGCCTCCACGCTGGGGAGGGAGCACGTGGATTCCTGCGGGCAGCAACTACGCTGCGTCCGGTGATCACACCCTTTAGTTCATGAGGCCGTGGGGAGAAACCACTATCCAAACAAGATGGCGGCTCTATATTTGCTTTGTAAGCAAAAGGCATGTATCATAGTTGCGTCTAAAATAGTGTCCACATCTTTACCAAAGGCACTGAATTTTACCCGTTTTTATGACCTGGTGGCCCCCCCCTTCCTCGGGAGGCATTGCAGGTGCCCCCCACGCCACGCTCATTCTTTCTCCTGAAAATACATCCGTTGTCTGTACTATAAAATGATGCCTGCGACTTTGTGGTGATATTATCCCGAGTTTAACAGTGAAATAAGAAAATAAAACTATTAATAAGCAAAGACTGTGGTGTGCTTGCTCTGCGATCGCCACGGCACCGGCCGCCTACCGTGAGAAAGGGAGAGCGCGCAGAAGGGCTCATTCTTGAAGAGGCCCGTGTGTGCCCTGACTGCTCTTTCTTTTTTATATGCACTAGAATTTTCTTCAGCAACCAAGACGGCTGCTGTCCTTACCCCGAACACTCACAATGACGTGTTTAGGGGTGT
This sequence comes from Ursus arctos, assembly GCF_023065955.2. Classification (NCBI taxonomy): domain Eukaryota; kingdom Metazoa; phylum Chordata; class Mammalia; order Carnivora; family Ursidae; genus Ursus; species Ursus arctos. The sequence goes on along the minus strand of NW_026623089.1, from coordinate 79,759,809 downwards.
GTAGTAAGCACGCATAAAATCTATCTGCACACACAGTCCTTATTCCAAGAGTGTAGGTGGGGAAACGTACTGCTCTCTAGATAAATACATTAACAAGGGGTTTTATTGTCCTCCTTTCAAAAACAAACAAACAAACCGCTTATCTTTTTGTTCCCCCCTTTTTTAGAGTTGTTTGTTCATTTGCTTGGACCCATCAGCATTGTTTTCCTACCAAAAATAAAAATCAATCACTGTATTTCATTACATTGCCTTTAAAATTATTACAAGTGTAGGTACAAACGGAAGTCACTCTTAGCAAGAGACGTGAATTTTTTTTTTTTTTTAATGTCTTGCTTGGCTAATTTAGGGCTTTGTGCACGGCATGTACCATACACACCAAACACTGCCTCTTCAGTGTGGAAGCTTCCGGACTTCCACCTTGCGAGTGAAAGCAAGAAAATGTTTTCTGAATCTCTCTCAATCCTTTGTCATTAATTAAATCCTCATTTTGGGTTTACAATTTGGGCACGTGCTCTCTGGACCCTAGGACAACCCTGTCTGATCCGACATACCCTTTTATGATGATTCCCACGGAGATCCATGCAAATTGCCAGAAAATGAGCTACTTTTCTTACACCCGATGATGACAGGCAGTTTTACGTGAAATCAATACTGAGATTGAGTAAGAAAAGTTTTCTGTTGTACCGAAGTCTTCCATAATTTGTTACATAAATTTATTAGATATAACCTGTAACTACAGGGGAAAAAACAACAATGGCTGAGAGTATGGAAAAAATAAATGAAGCATAAGAATATGTTAAAGTTGGAAAGATCAACCAGGCACGAGCTGGTTTTTAACTGAGAGGTACACTGGAAGGAAATGAGAAATAGCTTTTGGGAGGAATTGCTACTTCTTAATCTGAATGGTTACAGGGGAAGCAATTTTATAAAAACAGAACTCTGCTCTCTTGACCTCAATTAATCCAAGGATTAGAACCTAGCTGGACTGATCAAAAACTTTCCAGGAGAATTTTTAGTTTGGGGGATAGAGACTCTGGGGCCCATCCTCTCTCACGCAGCCATGACTGGGACACACTAGCTCGCAGCCATGTCTTACATAGTCTGTGTCATAGGAACACATCAGAAACTGAAATGGAAAAACAGTGAGAGTAATCAGACTCGAGAGACAAGAGAAAGATGCCATTACCCCTGATTTCCCCAAGGTCCGGCGCATCTCCACACTTCTCCCAAGCAGGGTTGTTCGGATGTATTTTGTCTGTCCCGGGTAGTCATCAAATAAATTTAACAGTTTAGTTTAAAGGCACTGGGTTAAGTATCTATTACTTGTAACTAAACAGGACTACCCACTGCAAGTTGAGTGAATTAGTTAACACAAATGTTTGTGAAATCTTAAACTAAATTGTTTCAGTGAGAAAATGGGATTGGTCATTTGGGCTTCATTGACCATTCAGCTGATTTAAATATTCCCACAATTAATTAAATTTTTATTTGAATTATTTTTTTATTAAAATTATACTTCACAGAGTCAAGTGTTAGAAGAGGGTGCACGTAGCACTTATCTGGAAGAGACATGCCACCAGCCAGAGCGCCGACAGAGCTGTGAAAGGAATGCAGCCAGCTCCTTCCTTGGTCTAATTATGGTCTTTCTCAGGCATTTTTGCACACCACCCTTCACCCTGATTCCCTCTTCAGTTTTTTGGAGATGCCCCGTGTATCTTCCAGTGGAACTCGTTACTCTCTAAGAGAATTAACCAACAGCATTCACATTATTAAAGGGCAAAGCTAATTAGTAATTCGTAAGAAGCAGTAATTGTCGAAGATGGGTTCTCATCTGAGTTCTAGGAGGACGCTGATGAGAATCATGTTGGAAACGAGGGTCTCAGATTGTGGGAACTCACTTTCCTCAGCACTGCTTTATAAACAGAGTATTCAAACCTTGGTTCGTAAGAGAATTGGCAACTTAATCTTACAACAGAGCAGAAGGAGGGCTGACTTCAGACCACAATGCTAGAGAGACATGCCCCTTAGGTTTGCATTCCTCACTCTGTCCTCCACGCTGCGACTTTGCCTATTCTGATACCAATCGCTTGCCCGTTTGCTACTGGAAAATACTGGAGCAATCAGAAATCTCTGTCGGGGAAAAAAATCCATGCTTCCACAGGATAGACATTTTATAGGATCCAGAGGTTGCCCTGAATATGCTGATGAGTACAGGACCCCATCACCATGCCCGTGCTCTGAGCAGCAGGCGCCCCAAAAGCAGGACGGGCTGGCCAACACAGAAGCTGAGAGTGACAACAGTTATGCTGCCGTCTACTTCTATCACCTTTCTGATGGGCATCTTTGTCTTCTTAATTCTCCGAAATCATTACATCAGGGGTCTCTGTACTGAATTTCTCTTCATTCTAGACAGTGCAATGCAGTGGGGAAGTTTTTAATAAAAAGTCACTATTAATGCTCTGGATTCACTAAATGGCGTTTCTCATAATATCTTGTTTGTAAATGATGTATCTACCATAGTTAGTCCTTAATTCATTTTACAAATTGTTCTTTTCCATAAAGAAAAAAAACATGGATTTTGAATTTTAAATGATCTTACTTATTGGGTTTGGAGGAAAGATAGGCTGGGCATGGATTTGACTTAATCCCAGGCAGTGTTTACTTCATGACTAATACTTACTGCCCCTTCTCTTAACTAACTTACCTTTCTGAGTCAAACCATTCTCCCCTGAGCAATTAATTCACAAAGATGACAACTATGGAATTTGTCCTGCTACAGACAGCCACGTACAAGCCAGGAAAACAGATAGAAAGCAGTGGTAATTGTATACTCATACACTTGCCATAGGAATGATTCTTTGACATTTAGTTCCATAAGGCCAATGAAATTTTAATAATAATCTATTCCAGGAAATTGTTGGCACATGGACACAAACAGATCTCTAGTGACACAACCCCCAACCCTGGCTTCTGAACACGAAGGGCCTTTAGAAATCAGACCACGTTCGTGGAGTCCACCAGCAGGGACAGCTATATTTAGAAATAGTTGACTACACTGTCATGCTATCTGGGTTAGCCTGAAATGGGAAGTCAGTAGAGGCTCTGACTAAGCCTAGAGGAAGGTCGTAAGCAGCAGAGATTGCAAAGGAGAACCCCCACTACCCACCAGCTGCAGTGAGTAACTTTAACTGTGGCGTCACGGACAAGGGCCGCCTCTGAAATTCACTTCAGAATGACAGAAAAAGGCCAGGCCTTTGCCACTGAGCCAGAAGTGAAGTACTTTCCCAGTAGCGTTGGAGGAGATCACCCCCAGCCCTGTCATGGAACCCACGACTCAGCTCTGGTTCTTCACAGCAGTAGTGGGAGCACATGTGGGGCGGTGACCAGACACGTGGGGGCCCCCCCACATCCCTGCCCCCACCCGCCAATCCACACACCCACCAGCTTCACGATCAGACACACTAGAGACTTCTGGAAAATCCACGTAGGCAACCTGCCCAAACTGCCTCCCTTTTTGGTTGTATCAGAAACAAAACACGCATACCTGAGTGCTCCTTATCGAGGTGGGAAACTCTGTTAATACGCCAACCTTTCTCTCTGCTCTGCTCTCCCCACCACCAAACCCCAGTGCCCTTCCTCATGCCTTACGTGTCCCTTTACCCCGAAGTTAAGTCTCCCCTTGTTGACACCAAATATATAAGCTTCATATATACTTTCTAATTCGACTTAAGACCTTCCCACCTCTGAAGTTCCAGAAATGATTTTGTGTACTGTCAAGCGAGAGCTCGTTGTGTTAGCTAAGCATTGCAAACAGAAGTGACTTTGACTTAGAAGCTAGAACCAATGTGTAAAAACAGAGATATGAAGAAAAATAAAAAGAAAATAAACACTCACTGTTTTTCAAGAGATAATGGGTTCCTCTGTTTTCTTTCAGGATTCCAAAGTATGACTAGGATCTTAATGCACTCCGAAGTTTGAGCATTCCTGGGTGAAATAACATAAATCCTTTAGTTGGAAGAGACACTCTAAGTATTCTCCAAATTTATACTCCATGCAAGGGTCCCTCCTTCTATAGCACCCTTGATGGCTCACCCCCCAGATTCTGTGCAAATAATTCCAATGACAAGAAGCTCCTTAAGAAAAGAAGACCACTTGTATTTAGAGACTTCTAATTGTTTTGTTACACTTTATCCACTGGCGGTAGCCTTCCCCTCTAGGGCACTGATCTTCCGCTGGGGTATGTGCATATCAGTGTGGCTACATGAGGACTTTCCAGAGAGCACTAGAATATGGAAGCCATTTGCCCGATTCTCAACTGTCACAGGTACTCCTCAAAGCTGACCTACCTAAAAGATCATCTCCTCCTTTCCACCTGCCTTTCTCACTTTACCTGACATGCGTCTCACCCAGCCTGAATCTCACTCGTGTGTGCAAATAATCTGTACAACACACAAAAGGACGGCTTTAAAGTGCACAGCTCCTCAGACACTGTCCTGTACCAGAAACGCAAATAGCGCTTCAAAGAAACACTGAAGACAGCAGTGGCTTATTTTATTCAGAGAACAAACTTATACTAAAGGTCCGTGCTTCTATCTATCCATCCACATGTACATCAGTCCATCTGTCCGTCCGTCCATCCATCCATTTATCCATTCACTAATCCAGTCATGAATTAGAATTCAAAGGTGACATAGTTGTCATAAGAACTGTATGACCGCATTTATTTAAATTGGAAAATTAGATCAGGTTTTTTCTAACAAAGAAAATGAATCTGGTTGATTAGCAATGAGGATTGCTTTTGCCAAGTGGATTATAAGGTATGTATTTTCCATAAGGTGAATGAAAAAATCTATACTACAAAGTTGGGGTTTTTTAAAGATTTTATTTGTTGAGAGAGAGAGAGAGCGTAAGTTCATGCAAGCAGGGGAAAGGGGAGAGGGAGAGAGAAAATCTCAAGCAAACTCCCCACTGAGCAGGGAGTCCGAGGTAGGGCTCGATCTCATGACACTGGTATCATGACCTGAGCCAAAATCAAGAGTCAGCCACTCAACCGACTGAGCCACCCAGGTGCCCCCAAAGTTTTGATTAAAAATATGTTTAATGAACAGAGATCATATGGCATGTGCAGGAAATTACATCCTTTGAACTTATATTGAAACTATTTACAGACAAAAATATGCAAGAGGCATATAGCTTTTAAAATTTTATGTAAATGGGGGGCAGTGAAACAGAAGACAGAAGATGAAGCCCCCTCATCCATATGGCACATCCCTGAATATCTGAAGACAACTCTCATTTCTCCCACACCACTCACTCTCCACTTCAGACCTCCTTGACAGCCTGAGCCATCCCTCATAGCTCACGGTCAAGGGCACCACTGAGCAGGGAAGGCACGAGCGATCCCGGCAAGTCCCAGCTCTGCCTCTCCGGGGGCCCTGCTCATACCCCCACCCAGACCTCATGATAACAGGCTCGGCAGCTGGCTGGTCCAACCTCACTGCCCACAGAAAGGCAGCCAACCAAAGACAAGGCCTGGGCCATCCTCTAAGGAGCACAGTTTACACCGACCACACTTTGCTTCCCTGACTCCAGCGAATGTCGTGAGTCAGAGGCGCCCAGTCTGCCCCAAGGCACGATCGACAAGCAGAAGAAAGCCAAAAAGTAGGAGCCCGTGAAGAAGGGAGGCTGAAGGGAGGTGTGTGTGTCCACCGATGCTGAGATGCATGGGTCCAGAAGCAAGACCATTGATGATGTGGTTAGAGTCAGTGGCATTTTAAATGCAGTGACATCACACATGGGGAAGGCTCTGATTTTGTGAGGGTAAAGGCTGTTATGCTCTCAGCTTCTTTCAACCCCTTACTTTCTCTGTCACCACCACAGCATCCCCCCCCCCCGTCCTGGCCAAATTTTGTGCCTGAACCTATAGGTTTCCGTAAGTCCCCCCTCAAGGCAAAGGACGAGGCAAAGTAACAAAGAGTCAAAATCTGAACTTCTGAGCTTCCGTGGAGATTTTTAACCAACCTGCATGAGAAAAAGACATCTTCAAAGCCACAGCTTTCCAAAGAAACAGAGAGAGAGAGAGAAATGTTCTGGGAAATTCTAAAACCTCCCCTGGGCTCCTGCCCACGGCCATCTGCCTCTAGGCCCCCACGCCTGTTGCTCACGAGTTTCTGTGAGGCCACAGCTCACGGGCTCCTGCTGTCAGCTGAGCTGGGTCCTCAAGCAGCATCAGGGCTGAGCCTTCACGGGGGCCCGCGGGAGCCCCATCTTCCTGCCACCTGTATCTAGTATTTTCTTCTCCGGCCTGTAGCTGACCACTGTTGTTCGCTTGTTCATTTCTGGTTCACAACTCTGGCTCCTTTTCAGCTCGGCTGCAAGTCTCTGTTTCCTGTCTGATAAAGGACAGAGCAGAGGTCAGTGCGGAGAGGAAAGCACCAAGAACAGTCTTCTCTCCTGGCTCAGGAACCCACAGCCCCAGGCCCTTCAGGCTCATATGGATGACAGAACGTTCGAGCATTTCTCTGGGAAGCACAGAGCTTTCCAAAGGCTCCAAAATTGCATTTCGTACAGGGTGTCATAGTTTACATGGTGGAATGGGATGTATGGTTAAGTCTGCCCAGAATGAAGGGGAAGGTCTCCAGAATTCTCACCGTCCCAAAGGCTCGTAGCTGAAGCCACACTCTAGGGCTTGGCTATACATGCCCTGTCTCCATATTTTGCAGTGGGGGCTTCAAGGAACAGCACAGTGGGAATGTTCCCGAGTTCAGAGTGCCCATGTCGAGCAACAGGAGAAAGGGCAAACTGGCTTTAGGATAATCTGTTTTGGGCGGCGACTGAAGTTGGGGACTGAGTTGCCCAGAATTCTCTAGCGACCACCAACAGGAGAGAAAGAGCCTGGAGGAGTTTCCTGAGGTACAAGTGAAGCTCGCTTTAGCCCCGTGCCTTTAGCTTACTGCCATTTCCACCCACTACCGTGGGGCCACTTCATGGAAAAGCAAGTACCCCTGCTCTTAACTAACCAACTCCGTGCAGCCTTCCCTAGGCCACCTCCCCAAAATGGCACCTTCCCACCCCGCGCTCAATTTACCCCACTTTATGCTTCTTCACAGCACTTATAACTTCACACATTTTTAGAAGATTTATTCTTTTATTTGAGGGGGGGAGCAGGGGGAGGGACAGAGGGAGAGGGAGAGAGAGACTCTCCAGCAGACTCCTTGCTCAGCCGGGAGCCCGACACAGGGCTCAATCCCACAACCCTGAGATCATGACCTGAGCCGAAACCAAGAGTCAGACACCTAACGAACTGAGCCACCCAGGCGCTCCTACTTCACACATTTTTAAATGCACTTATTGCCTGTCTCCCCTCACTGAATGTAAACTCCATGGAAACAGGGTTTTTGTTTGTTTTCCTGTCTCTCCACCACCCCAGGTGCGTATAGAGCCTAGAAAAGCTCTTTGATACGTGTCAGGCACTTAAAATGTATTTGTTAGGTGAATGAATAGACTAAAATCTAACAGCCTGTCTTCTTACTTCCACGATTCAATTGATTTGAATTATTCTTTCAGTAGATATACTTCCCTATCTAATGTGTGATCAATAATTCCTCAAGCAGAAATCTAATAGGATCTCCAGCCTTTCATGCTACCCACACGAAACAACGCTCCCCATCCCCCAGTCAAGGCCTTTCTGTGCAGGACATGCTATGATTTCTGCTATTTTTGTTCTTATTTCTAAGGCTCTAGAAATAACAAAGAGCTCATTGCAATGAAAGCTTAGGAAACATTTAATATCACATATTGGATGGTGATGTGAATTTTCACATGGTCTAGATACATTTTCAGGTCTTTAGTATAATGTTTTACATTTCTTTCCAGTGTAAACACTAAAGTATACTCATATTTGGAAAATTTCTCCACGACTATGTAAAATGTTCATATAGTATACTTAGATATTGATGATTTTTCATATATATAGATTTATGTATAGCTATGTATATATAAGTACATATATTTTAAAATATGAATATATAAATGTATTTATATGACATAAATATAAATATATATTATATATTCAATATACACACGTATATATATATTTGAATTCCTCAATTTTGATACTATCGTCTTTTTCCTTTCATCCTTCAAACTTCAAACTATTCAGTAAGCCACCAAATGGTTATGTCTTTCTCCTGCCTTAAAGTTATTTGAACTTGAAGCCGGTTCAACAACAAAACCAATGGTGAGTTCTGTAATATCCTTCACATCCCGCATTTTCTTCTTATGCTTGTAAATTATTACTCCGAAAAAAAAAGTAATAACTCTGCCTCTTCCCCTAGAGCCCCCACACCTCCAGCAGCCGAATCCAGATGCACATTCCAATTAAATCTCCCAGGCCGGTCATCTGGGGGTCCCACACTCCCCACCCTGGCTGAGACTTTTTCTTATATTTCATGGCCACTGACTTGTCCTTCCCCGAATCCTTTGTACTCCAGGGAATACATGGGAATCAGCCATTTCTCTCTTCTCTCTAAAGAAGTAAAGTCCAGTTACTTAAATGTACTTTGCCTTTACAAGAGAAAGATAAGGCTTTAGACACCTGGAAAGTGATATGGAATGAGAAGGGTACATACGTGCACACAAACCCATCACATGGGCTCGGTGCAGCTACGAGGCAGCCCCAGCCTTACATCTGAAATGAGTCCTTGTGTTTTGTTTGTTTTCAGGCTTATTTTTGGTTTCTTTTGTTTCACCTCATCTGGCGTTTCTGTGTCGTCATTTCCAGACAAGGGAAGAGAAATGCAAACTACAACAACTTATATTCAAACATCTTTTCATTGCCCTTTTTGGGAGGTTCTTTGGTCTTTTTCCCCCAGTTCCTTCTTGGTCCACGTACGTACTGACCTAGAAGAAACACCTACTAAATTACTTCACAACAAGACGGGAGTTAGTTACTGTTTCTGCCATTTTATTCTTATTGCTCGGTAGGTCAGAGACCAACATGAACCTCCTGGATTAAAGTCAAGGTGTTGGCAGGGCTCCATGCCTTCCCGAGGGGCTGAGGGAGAAGCCATGGCTTTTCCCATTCTAGATGCTCCCCGCATTCCCTGGCCGGTGGCACCGTCCCCCTTCAAAGCCAACAATCTCATCACCTCTGTTTCCACACCTACCTCTGTTTCTCTGAGTCTGACGCTGAGCCTCCCTCTTCCACTGATAAGGACTCTGATGATTAAATTGGACCACCCAGATAATCCACGTTAACCTCCCCATTTTAAGGCACTTAATTGAATCACTTTAAAATCCCTTCTGCCACGTAAAGTAAAACATTGATAGGTTCCAGGAACGAGGCCATGGACATCTCTGGGGGCCGTTCTTCCGCCTAACGAAAGTGGTAACGTGGCAGGCACCCTCCCACCCCCCCCAGGAAGGACAGACATTTGTACTTCAAAAGAAAAGCCTACGACATGTGGATTTCTAAAACCTGGAACTCAAGGCGTGCCATCATTGGGGTGTGAAAGAGGAACTTAGGAGAGGGTGGGATCCTCCTAGTGTGTTAAAAATTATACAGAAATATCTGTCTCAGTGACATTGTGCACAGACAGGATGACAAGGTCTAGGCTCTATGGCTGCTCTGTAATGATTTATAACACGAAATGTACGTAAATTCTCCTGTTCACTGAAAGAGCATACATTAGGTTTGAAGAGAGCCAGCATGCTCTGAAAGCCCATAACGAGCTTCCCAAATCCTCAGAGTTCGTTTTTACTACTAAGTGCCAGTTTTTCGTAAAAGAATCCTCAAAACTGTGTAGATACATTTGCCGTAATGACATAGGGTGGCCGCCGTTGTGTGGGAGGCCTGCGATGGGCAAGGCGCTTTGCTAACACATTTGCATCCTACGTATTCCGCCTACATTGCTAGGAGACATTTAGTCCACAAAAAGGAAACTGAGTCTCAGGAAAATCATTTGCCCAAGATGACACATTTATGACCTGGCTGAGCTAGAATCCAGATACTGGTCTGATTCTAAAGGCTTCTTAACTCCTCTTCCGTGAGGTGCCATGGATTCCGTGTGTGGGTCCCTTCACAGCCCCCAAGCCCATTTTGTCATCATTCCTCTCACTTCCTCTACTTTTCCTGAGCAATGCTCTTTAGGTCATATTCATAACCAGTATAACCCACTTCTGAGCTCGGTGGCAGGGCCTAGGAATGAAATCCGGTGAGTGCAAAGGACGCATGGACACAGGGCACATGGACATAAGGTTGGGCATGGCTGGGTCACAGAACTGAGACTCATTCTGCCCCAGGATGGCTTCCACGAGCCCAGGCTCCCACGGGCTCTGGACTTCGTGTCTGCCAGCAAGCCCCCATATGTCCCGTGACTGTTGCCTCGCGTCTTTGTCTAGCCTCTGACCCTGGGTGGGCCGACGTCTCCCTGGGCCCCTGACCCTTCACACTGTGCCTGAAGAATCCCCATTGTCGGCTCCCGGCCCTACAGGACGACGAACACACAGGCTTCCCCAGCTGGCTGCCCCCACGTCATCACGTGCCTGTGGCTTCGGCTTATCTGTCAAGGCCCCAGCCACTTGTCTCCCCGGCTGCCCAGGGCGCTGGCTTTGAGCCAACAGTGCATATTAAACAAGAAGAATGATAGAATGTAAAGTTCAGAAAAATGTATTTTTTCTTTAGTGTAGAACAAGTCTATGATTTAAAAATGTAGGCAAACCATTCATTTAAACCACTTCTCTCTCTGACATGAAAATAGGGATAATACAATTACAGGTGTTGCATTGTTTTGTTTTATTGTTTGTCTTAGTGAGGGGTGGGGGCACGGCTCCTGGAGATGAGAAAAGAATTAATGTACTGCACGTGTTCTAGGACTCCCACGCTTTTCCTGGTTTCGCAGGCTTCTGAAATTGACTGTATCATAAAAACCCAGTTGTCCAGTTGGGATTGTGATATGGTTATTATGTTACTTTGGTGGTTATGACTGGGAACGTGTCTGGACAATGACGACCACTTGCCGTCTGAGTCAACAAAACCACGAAAGGACCCTCAAGGAAAGGAGTCCGTGTTCTGGTCATCTGAAATCATTTTGACACCTGATAGAGGGAGAAGGGACCACGAGTCAAACTTGCAGAAGGAACATAGAGCAGGAAGAAAAGCCCAGCAGTCAACGAGGGCCATGCTTTTAGAAGTTGCGGCATCACCAAGGTTCCAGGGAGCCAACAGTGAGGGGAAAAAAGTGGACATCAGGGACTTTGATTCAGAAAAGCAGAACACTGAATGTCAAGCAGCTTTGGGAACGTGTGAAACAATTATTTTGCTTATAGTCCCTTCTTTACAGATGCATGAGAAAGATACATAGCTTAAATTCATACCTAGAGTCTGCAAGAGCTCTCTCACTAAACGTACGATGACAATATTCATGATGAAAAAGCTTGGGGTTCTGTAAACCTAAAACTGTTCTAAAATAAAAAGTTTCTTAAAAAAGCACTGGTTAACAGTAAAATGAAGGAAGTTTTCTGGTATATAAAACAATGTGCTCACATAGGATTTCACTCATATGTGGAAGTTAAGAAACAAAACAGATGAACATATGGGAGAGTAGAAAGAGAGAAGGAAACAAATCTTAAGAGACTCTTAAGGATAGAGAACAAACTGAGGGTTGATGGAGGGAAGTGGGAGGGGGATGGGCTAGATGGGGGATGGGGATTAAGGAGGGCACTTGTGATGAGCACTGGGTGTTGTCTGCAAGTGATGAATCACTGAATTCTACTCCTGAAACCAATATTTCACTACACATTAACTAACTAGAATTTAAATTAAAAATTTGAAAAGAAAAAATAAATAAAACTATTCCCTACATGGAAAAATTTTTTTTAAATTTCTAAAAAAGAACCAATGTGCTCACAATTAGTTACTTAGATTCAGTGAAATAGAGAATTTTATTTTTCATTTTGCATCATTTTGCCATTAGAGTTGACAGACAATAATTTCCTAAAACAAGAGATAGTGATTTTTAAAGTTTAATTTATGCTACTGTTTCCAGAAGGGGAAAAAAATCTGACTCCTTGCCTACTTTGCACCAAATAGAAAACTAAACTATCTTAACAGAAGAAAAGCTATTTGAAGGTAATAAAGTGTGATGTGACCATTAGTAGGTGAGTTTTGTGTTTCATATGTCTCCACACTAACAAGTCCCATGTTTGTGTTGGCCGTGAATAAGGCAAATCCGTTGGGAGCTGGATTTTGAGAATTCACCCACATTCATGAATGGAGACATACCTTGATATGACTCATTTGCTTTTTAATGTAGTTCAGGTGTAAATGAAGAGTATCTTTGATAATTACCAATTTCCTGAATATAAAATTTGTTCCACCTAAATTTCAATTAATGATGTTATGTGATCATTTCCCATAAATGCACTCATTTCCATCTGGCTGGGAGTCGGTTTGTGACTTAGAATGTTTCTAATTATGTAGTATTAATAGAGTGCCACCTCACAGCCAACAGAGAGTGTGACTCTTGCCTCGACACAGCCAGGAAACATTCTGCACGGCCGAAGTTTTCCCTCAAATCTCTCTCTTGCAGTTGTAACCAGAAACTCTGTTGTTAAATGCCATATGCTGCACTGTTGCTCAACGTTTGGCTTATGTAACTGACGGTTATTGGGCACGCTTGCTGCTCAGAGCAGAATCTGAGAAGCTGATAAGTGGTGGAGTGAGCTTGTAGTTATCTTGGGTCTAAAATATAATGATTTTTGTTTTTAAAAACCTCTTTTCAAGGTCATCCAATTAGCAAATATTTATTGGGAATTCACCATAAGCTGTGCACTCCTTTGTTAAGATCAATTAACAAGGGCAGGGAAATAACTCAATATTTATATTGGGTGAAATGTATAAAACCTTCCACAGAACTGCAAATTCAGAAACCATTAAGACAAGCAGTGACATCTGATCAAAGAAAGAGGTTTGTTGCCTATACCAGTGTGATCTGAGAAGCAATCAAATTCCCATCAAATTCAAAATATTTATCCAATATTTTTGTTGGCGCACGATGTCCACCTTTACCTGCATTCACTGTTTTAGGGCAAGGGTTTTGAAGTAGCCGTCCACGGAAAACTACGTCCCACAAACCGTGAAGAACTCATCACAAGAGCTGCACTACAAGAAACACTGAAGGGAATTCTTCCAGCTGGAAAAAAACTTTTTCTACTTGAACCAGGAAGAAATAAGCAGGAGCTAAGAATGTGTGTGTGTGTGTGTGTGTGTGTGTGTATAAAATACATATACAGGAAGAGGAGCAAATTTATACGTATATGTAAAAAGAAGAGAATGTTTACCGTTAACTTGAAAAAGTAACAATCATAATAACATGTAACACTTACAAGTAAAACATAGCACAGCAATGCTAACAACCAGAGGGCGATAAATGAATGCAAAGAGCCTTCAAGTGGTTTATGGTTTACAAGTAGTAAAAATAATATATTCCATGCAACTCTAGGCATAGGGCAAATACTGACTCTCTAGAGTAACTAGAGACTGAATTCAAGTAATTATGTATTCCTTCGTACACGTATATTGAAATAGATGTAGATACCTAACTAAAAAGTAGTAGGAAAGTGGCTAGTACACAGAAAAGGTAGGCATTGACAGGGGTCAAAATGGAGGTCAAGGACGTGCTGGAACAAGAACCGGGGTCCAGAGGGTCAGCGGATACAGACGAGGACACGCGGGGAAGCCGCTCAACAGTGTCTCGTCCGGCATTCCAGTAGTTCTCCCGGCCTTTCCCTCGGAGCCACAAGGTGGCGCCAAACCTCCAGCCTTTCCTTCAACTGCTACCCCGCCGGGACCCGTTTTCTGGGCCGCCTAGAGGCTCCCAAAGCTGAAAACTTGCGCGTGCACTTTCGCCATCAAAATGCAGCGCTTCCTTCCTTAAGCACCTTATTTCTGAATTAAAATTCAGATCTAATTGGTGGAGTCTGCACCCTAGCTGCAATTCTTGTTATCTTCAGAGTTATTTTTTTATCCCTATTAAATAGTAGTTATACACCTTACCAATTATTAATTCATCATATTAAGGTATCCCCGTTCAAATTCGGGTTTGGTTTCTGTTTCCTGTGTAGATCCTGACCGACGCACTTTTTTCTAACCAGGACTAGCAGCACGTGTCTGATTTTGAACTGCACAGTCTGGTGTTTGACTTTTCTGCATGATGTAGACTATAACAGAACTAGAAATGTTATTTTTTAAAGATTGCATAAGATTATTATAGGTTATAATGTGATCCACATGCATAGAAGTTAGGCAACTGAATGCAAAATATAAGTCATATATTTTGCATATCATAATTAGTGTAATTTGGGCTACACGTTTTTTATTTTATTTTATTTTATTCTATTTTATTTTATTTGAGAGAGAGCGAGAGAGAAAGAGCGAGTGGGGTGAGGGGCAGAAGAAGAGGGGAGCCTGATGCGGGGCTCTATCCCAGGACTCCGGAATCATGACCTGGGCCGAAGGAGACACTTAACCATATGAGCCACCCAGGCACCCCAGAGCTACACATTTTTATCAAATGATTCCGTGTGTTCCTAATGTATGATTCTACAGTTTACAAATTGACACAATTCCTCTTTATTGCACTCCATTCTCTTTTTCCTAACAAGCATATTGGTCAAAATTTTAGGATTTCAAGTCACATTGCCTCAGTTAAATTCTCTGCAGTAGTTTGCAGTTTGCCAAGTAATCGCACATCCAGGACAAGCTCAGGCACAGAAGACAGTACATTCCGTGATTCCATTTATCTGAAGTCCAAGAGCAGGCAGATCTCACCAGAAAGTGCGGAGGGACTAGGGGTGTCGCTGGCTGGTGTCATATGTCAACATAACTAGGCTGTCGTCCTCGTCTACCAACACGAGACTAAGCGCTGCTCTAATGTGACTAGCATCCAGTCAGGTGACTGTAAGGAAATGAGTAGATCCTCCATGATCTGGGTGGACCTTAAAATAGAACGGAGGTTTTCCTGGGGAAGAAGGAATTCCTCCTGCGGCCTGACCATGAGCTCCTGCCAGAGAGTCCAGGTTGCCCTTCCTGACAGGGTGCCCTCTGCATTCCAGACTCACCCAACCAGTGCCCGCATTTCCCTGTTACATAGAGAGAGAGACAGATGCGGACAGACAGACACAGGTCTGTCTAGCTGTCTAGATCGAGATCTATCTATGTCTCTATCCATCCGTGTATCTATCTATCTATCTATCTATCTATCTATCTATCTATCTATCCATCCGTCTATCTATCCATCCATCCATCTATCCATCCATCTATCCATCCAACCGTGTATCTATCTATCTATCTATCTATCTATCTATCTATCCATCCACACATCTATCTATCCATCTGTCTATCTATTCATCCATCCGTCTATCTATCTATCCTCTATCTATCCATCCATCTATCTGTCTATCTATCATCTATCTATCTATCTATCTATCTATCTATCTATCTATCTATGTTATGGACTGAATGGAATCCCTATGTTGAAACCCTACTCCCAATGTAATGGATCGGGGGGGAGGGGGTTGGGAGGTGATCAGGGTCAGATGAAGTCATCGGTCTGCACCCTCAAGAAGGAGTCAGCAGAGAGCTTGCTTCCTCTGCTAAGGTGAGCTGAGTGCCCAGTGACAAGCAGTCATCTGTCAATGACAAAGCTGCTGTCACCACACACCAATATCCCAGTTCCCTGACCTTGGACCCCCCACCTTCAGAACTGTGAAGAGTAAGCGTTAGGTTTGCAAACCGCCCAGTCTATGGTATTTTTGTTACAGCAGCCCGAGCTGATGTTTCATACATAAATATAGATATAAACAAATATATGTGTACATATGTAATTTCTAGAGCAACAGAAATGTTCTGTATCTTCATTTAGGCCATGGTTACAAAGATTATAAAAACTTTCAGAATTTAGTTTTACCATCTGTATAGGAAAAAATAAAGAAACACCCCCTACCACTGACCATGCCCCCAAAATTAATTTTGTATGGACCGTAGACCCAATTATGAAATCTAAAATTACAAAGTTTTCAGAAGGAAAATTCAGAGAATATCTTCATATATATATCCCTCCCTCTCCAAAAATAGAATAGATCTGTATATGAGAAAAACAGCTTTTTTTTTCCTGTTTAAGACCTTGCCTGTCAAAGGCCTTGAATCCAAAAGGTAGACAGCTTATATATATGTGTGTATATATATAGCAGTGTGTGTGTATACATGTAAATATGTGTATACACACACACACACACACACACTGCTATACCTCAACAGTAAAGAATAACCTGATATTTGAACAAAGCTTCACAAAGGAAAATATACAAATAGTGAATAAATGATTTTTAAAATAAATAAACAAGGACATAGTCTCAGCATGATTAGTTGTCAGGGAAACACAAATTAAAACCACAGTGAAGAAAACCTAACACACAGCACTCAAAGGGCTAAAAATTAAAAAAGACTAAAGACACCAAATAGCAGAGAGGATGTGAAGCATAGAACTTTCCTGCCTCGCTTGTTGGAGTGTAAAAAGGAACGAGCCCCTTTTCTTCTAGAGGACGTGTGTACCTGTTCTCCAATCCGGCAATAATGCTCCTTGGTGTTTACCGAGATAAAGAAAACACATGCCCCAAAAGGGACTCCTGCCACACAGTTCCGGACTATTTTATTCATAACAGCTCCTACTTGGGAACAACTCGAATATCCATCAGGAGGAGAACGGGGGAGTATGTAAAAGGAGTATTGTTGAACAAGGCAATACTAGTCCACAGTAAAAAGAAGAGGCCACCGATGAATGCAATAAAATTGGAAACCCTTTAGAAACATCATGATATGCAGGAAAAATTAGACAAAAAGTACATGAATTAAACCCCCCCTCCCACCACTGAATTGTCTGTGTTCCTGTCAAGAAACAATCGGTGTATACATGTGGCTCTACTTTGGTCTCTGTGTGTATTCTTCAGACAACACCACCATCTGTCGTGATCACTATATATGCTACTAGTCACGGGATCGAGCACTGCAATCCAACCTTGTTCTTTGTAAAAGCATTTTTGGTTTCTAGGTCTTCCAGAATTGCAATTTTAACTACTCTAATTTTGTCACCTTTTACCTAAAATTGAAATAGTAATCACTATTTCGCAATAAATAAGTGACTTTTAAACCACCTAGCACAGAAGTTGGTACCAAGTAAATATTAATTTTCATCCCTTTT
Source organism: Ursus arctos (assembly GCF_023065955.2). NCBI lineage: Eukaryota > Metazoa > Chordata > Mammalia > Carnivora > Ursidae > Ursus > Ursus arctos. Next base: position 79,742,551 of record NW_026623089.1, on the reverse strand, counting down.
TCTCCTCTTCTTTCCCTCCCTCTCCAAAGCCTAATAGACTTATCGATGAGAACAACAGCCTCTCCTCTTGTGAGTTTCAGTAAGTTATAGTTAAATCCAAGAAAAGAAGATAAGGGAACTAAAATAAGCAGAAGAGGAATATTTTGCTGTAAATTTTTACCGTTTCCCCCCCACCCAGCTCTTTAGGTCTTTATTATTATAAGATTCCATGAATCAGATCACCGGTGCCTTATCTGATGAACTTCGTGTCCAACTTTAAAGTGGCTGCTCACATCCCTCTGCCTTCCTGGAGCTGTTAGCTCACTCCGACTGCCGCGAGGGACTTGGGGTCCCCCAACCACTCCAGCACCAGACCCACCTCAGGCTGCTCTACGGCTGTGTTTGGGCCCCCCTTCGGACCCCTGTAGCGGTTGCACACATACGCACCCAAGGGCACCCGCCTGCAGCCAGAGGGTGAGGCCCCAAGCCCAGGACTGCCCGATGTTGTGAACCCAGGTCATGGAAAATTGGAGAGAAACCGGTAGAACCCAGCTGAGCAGATCAACACGTACCCCAAAAGAAAGGCAGACTTTGAACAAACTGCTTATCCTAAAACGGCGCTCCAGCTACCCTTCGTTCAGCTTTGAAACAGCTACACACAGTACCAAAGCTGCCTCATACCCACATGAACTATCCGAAGCCGGCATGACCTCCAGACAAAGGGCCACCTTCGAGCCCCGACACTGTCGCCCCAGCTCGGAGTGACGGCTGCTCTGTCACTGTTTCCATCTGCTGAGACCACAAAGGCTGTCACCACAACGTTCCCTTCTGTCCTTCAGGCCTCCTTGCATGCGCTCCTGTGGCCCCTGCCTCCCCACTCCACCACTGGCCATCAGCTTACTTCCCTAACACCAGATTTCAGGAGTGCTTCCTCCCTAAACAACTGTGACCACACAGACCCCGGATTCTCAAGGGGCATTCAGACCTCATGCTTTGTTTGCATTGTCGTGGGAACAAAGTGACACTGACTTTTTGTTTAAAACTGTTTATGCACCAGTGTCTTCACTTCAAGTTCAGCTTCCTCCTCCCACACGCCTGGAGTATTTCACTGTGGCTCTCTGGTGGCGGTAAGTCCCGGGCTCTGTTTCACCCTCGGGTGTGGCCCTCTGCCTCTGAGCGTCCTGAGGACAGGACTGGTTTTCATTCATTCGTGTGTTCTCCACACACTCACCCTGGAGGAAACACGCGGAAAGTAAATCCACAATTAACCTCAACCCTCAAATAATGAACCCCCTCAGCGTCTCATTTTACATCTAGCAATGTCAGAAAAACGAAGTAGGAATGATTTCCAGCCTATCAACACTCCAGTGTGAGTACACGAGCTGAATTATGTTCCCCTCCCAAATTCACGCATTGACAACTCCTGGGACCTCAGATTATGAATTTATTTGGATGTGGGGCTGATAGAGATGTAAGTAGTTGGGTTAAGATGTGGTTATACTGGACCAGTGTCCTTATAAAAGAGGAAATCTGGACACAAACATGCACACAGGGAAAATGCCATGTGAGGATTAAGGCAGAGATCAGCACAGGCAGCCACGAGCCGGAGAGAGAGGCTTGGGTCAGGCTCCCCAGAGTCTTCAGAAGGAACCCACCCTGATGGCACCTTGACCTTGGACTTCTAGCCCCCGGAGCTGTGAGACAATACATTTCTGCTGTTGAAGCCACTCTGCTTGTGGCGCTGTTACAGCAACCCCAAAACACTAACATGGTACCCCGTCAACACAGACCTTCCCACCTTCACACTTACAGTCATAGACCTTTAGTACTACAGCCCTCCAATCTGGAAGAATGACTCACTTGGCCCTTAGGCTGCACTTACTACAGAGACAGACCAGGTGATACCTTTTCTTTTCTTTATTTTTTTTTGTTTTAAAGATTTTATTTATTTATTCGACAGAGACAGAGACAGCCAGCGAGAGAGGGAACACAAGCAGGGGGAGTGGGAGAGGAAGAAGCAGGCTCATAATGGAGGAGCCTGATGTGGGGCTCGATCCCATAACGCCGGGATCACGCCCTGAGCCGAAGGCAGACGCCCAACCGCTGGGCCACCCAGGCGCCCCAGCCTTTTCTTTTCTTTTAGCAACAAAGGTGAAGCAAATAGTTTCTTTTTCTTTTCTTGAGCCTCGTAAATTCCTACTTATTCTTCAAACCAAGTCTTTCCATTAAAATTCACTGTAGCTACATATCATAGAGATCCCAAAATAAGTGATTTATACAAAAATAATTTTTTTCTTTCATATGTAAGTCTGAATGCAGGTAATCCATGAGATCCTCATAGCCCAGGCTCTTCCTACCCCACACTCTATCATCCCTAGTGCACTCATCCTCATTACTCAGAACGCAGTCAGGGCTCCAGCCATCAGATCTGCATTCCAGAGCAGAATGGAAAAAAGAATCAAGAAGAAAAGGGCACATTGCATAAAGCATCTCTCTTTTAAGGAAGGATTCTACCAGCTATTGCATGATGCTGCTGCTTACATCCTATTAACTAGAATCAGACGCTTGGCCACATTGAGTGACATGGTCACACCCATGACACACAGTGGGAGCTGGAAAATGTCATTTCATCTTCATTATCAGCCCCCAGGCTCCTAGCTAAAGTCAGACACGTCATTACTGTTGAAGAAAACAGTGAGTAGTGGGAGAAGCTAGTGGTCTTAGACACATCTAGTCAAGAAAATTTATCTAGGGGCACCTGTGGCTCAGTTGGTTAAATATATGACTCTTGATTTCAGCTCAGGTCATGATCTCAGGGTCATGAGATCGAGCCCCGCCTTGGGCTCCATGCTCAGGGCAGAGTCTGCTTGAGATTCTCTCTCTCTCAGTGCCCCCCACACACACTTGTGCCTGTGCCCTCTCTCTCTAAATAAATAAATAAAATATTTTTTAAAAAGATCCATCTAGCAAAATCATTTTTAGATGTCATTTGACATGAGTAATACTTTCTGTGGTCTACCCTCACATCTGCATTACTCCTGTCAATGCTGGGTGCTAAAACCCTTCGCCCGCCACATTTCAGGGGCCTGACGTAATGGAAATGTGCTGCTCATTCACAGGACAGATATTTCCAAACGACGGGCAGTTTGCCTCCTCGATGCACCACAGAGACAGACTCCAAGTTGGCCATGACGCACCCGGCAGAAGAGGGGAGGGCAGCCAGAGCTGCGTCTTGGGGTCACAGCCCCGATGTGATACACGCCACTCCGTCATGTTCCTGAGGCTCGACCTCAGCCACCTGGCCACAGCCCGTGCCTGCTACTCGGGAAGAAGAGGCCGTGAACACTTCTCCGCAGGGAGCTGCCTCTCCCTCGGGGCCACGTGAGCGTCCACGTGTCATCTCCTCGCCAAGCAACGTCACCTGAGTCTCCGCTCGGAGGGCGGTCGCCTCACCTCTCTGGGAAAACTGGAAATACGCTGGAACGAGGGACGGTCGTGGGGTCCTTGGGGGACTGACGAAGAATGTCAATGGCACTGTAAAACCGAGCACGTGCATTATGAAAGTCACTTCACCCCGCTCAGATGGGACAGAGAAGAGACTGACATTTTGTGACCATTTGAGGATGAAAAACTCACTAACCAATAAGGCAGTCAGATTTTTTTTTCTCTAAGGAATTTGTCCATTTTGTTTACATTTCAAAATTTACTGATATAAAATGACAGAAAAGGACAACGGCAAACTGAGGTAAGGGATTGGGGTCCTCCCCCTGCGCGAGGTGCGGAGCTGAGACGGCTGGTCAGAGGTGCGCTGGTTTCAAACTCCCCGCGGGGCAGGGGTGCTGGCTCAGGTAACAGCCCGTGACTTCTCCCCGGAGCCACCACTGCGTCTGGATCTCTGTTCTGGGGAGGCTGCCCAGCAGCGTCAATTCTAGGCACACTGGAACCATCCAGCGCACATGTCCCTGAGGGCCCCCTCCGTAATTCCCATCCTTGCCCCTTACTGCGTGAAAGCAGGTTTCCTGCTTACATATCAGGGTTTGAAACCAAGACTTCTCTCTCTCTCTGGAAACAAACAAAACCAAGGAACGAGAGGCTGTGGTAGATCGTGGTATGACTGCCCAATGCGTCTGGAAAGAGCCCCAGGGCGCCCCCTTGTTCCTGGAGTTTGGTGCAGGGAAGAGCCCTGCCCTTGCGCACACGGTGTCCACTCTTCTCCTTTTCTTAACCTCAGAGATTCCGCTTCATTCAGGGTAACCATTCACCAAGCGAAAGGCTCCAGTTCCTCACCTCTTGCAGCTAAGAATGACCACGTGACCCCCTAATCCTCCCCTTTGCTCCTTCTTGCCCTCCGGAACGCACTGCCATGACAACAGCCCAGCAAAGACGGGCTTTGCTTTATGGTTTTCCTGCGTGAGGCGGCCGTGCCAGTGCTGGCCACCAGGGGGCACGCGGTGGGTCCCTGTCCCCGTCCCCCCCAACCCGCCCCGGGTGAGGGGGAACCGAGCCAGCGCAGCCTAACCCCGAGGTCCTCGCGGCCATTCTCTTGCCCCAGCCCGACAGGCACCTTCAGGGACGGGCATCCGTGTGCACAACCCGAGCCGAGCCGAGGTGGGATGCGGGCTCCAAGAGCCTCTCGCTTATTCAATCCCGCAACTGACGGAGCCCTGACGGAAACGCCGCAAAGGGCAGACGCGGCCTTGCCCCCGGAGCTCACATTCTGGGGGAAAGAGGGACCTCACCACACAAGCAAATACACGTGAAAGAAAAGAGCCAGAAGCTGCATTTAAATAAAGCACGGTGCTGTGAGGGGGGGGGGGGCTGGGCGCCCCAGGTGGGGAGGTCTGAACAGGCCACCGCGAGGTGACATTTATGCTGTGGCCACGAAGGACGAGATGAAGCCGGCCCCGCACAAGCCTGAGCACGGCGCGCTGGGGGGCGGCTCGTCGGTGCAGAAATTCCGAGACAGAAGTGAGTGTGGCCAGAGAAGCCACGAGAACACCAACGTGGCTGGCTGGTGGCTGGGAGAAGAGGAGAGCGGGAGGGAGCGGGAGGGCTGGGGCCTGGCAGACGGCCTCGATGATCTATTTCTGCGTGGAAAAGCTCTCCCCAAAACAGGGGCTGGCCACAACAGACATGTATTATTCGCGGTTTCCGTGGGCCAGGAATCCCCCTGCTCCTGGGAGCCTCTCCCCTAAGAAATCTCAAGAGGCTGGGGCTCTGGTCTGCACTGAGGTTCCGATGGGGCAGGATGGCAGCTGTGTGCACTGGGAGTGCTGGCAGGACTCGGGGTGGACTGAGGTCTCTCTCAGTTGAGGACCGCATGAACCTCTCCTCGCACAGCCAAAAACATGTCTGCTTCTGCCTCAGAACGAGCAATGTGAGACAAGAGAGAGAGAGAAAGAGGGAAAAGAGGGGAGAACAGGAGAAAGAGTGAGAGAACCATTACTCAAAGTCATTTCCAACTCTTGGAAGTGAGAGCACATGGGATAGAGGTCACTAAGTCCAGTCCACACTCACAGAAGGGAATTACACAAGGATGTGTCCACTAGGAAGTGGGGACTGAAGGGAGCACTCAGGAAAGAAGGGGAAGGCCCCAAAAGGTTCAGTGCCTTGTTCAGAACCCCAGTAGGAAGGTGGAGCAGGTGTGAACCCAGCTGTGTCCTCAAAGTCAGGCCCTGGCTGCACTGGGCTTTCTCAGGGGACTCTGGAAAAGGCTGTGTTAGTAGAACTGGGGTGAGGGTGGGGGGCACTCGGCAGCCTGGACGGGCACTTAGCAGCCCTGTCCACACAGCACCTGGGGCAGAGGGAGCTGGGGCCTCTGCCATGCTGAGTTCACACTTACACAGTTTCTGAATGTAATTCCTCATTGGACAACTGGGAAACAGGCCTACAAAGAGGCAAAACCAAGGACAAATAAAGACTTTCCCCAACAAACAGAAGCTGAGAGAGTGAACTGCCATTACACCTGCCTTACAAGAAATGATGAAAGGCATTCTTTAAGTGGAAATAAAACGATGCAAACTTCACATCATAAAACATGGATATATGTGTAAAATCCACTGTTAAGAATAATTAAACAGAAGTTATATTCCTCAATATTGTGAGGGTACATAATTCACTTAAAAGTCTACTTTAAAAGTTTTTAAAATGTATTATAAATAAGCATAACTGAAATATTTTGCTATTGGATGTATAATATAAAAATATATAAATTATAACATCAATAACCTAAAATGTGAGGAGGGTGGGGAGTAAAAGTGGAAAGTTTAGGAATGCTATCAAAGTTAAACTGTTACCGGCATAAAATAGAGTATCACATACAAAAGATCTTAAGAAAGTATTACATACATGGCAATCCCAAGAAGAACAAAGGTGGAGGCATTACACTTCCTAATTTCAACTATATTATACAGGTATAATCAGAGCACTGTGGTACTGGCATAAAAACAGACACAAAGAAACAAGTGGAACAAAAGGGAACCCAGAATTTAAACCTCATACATACAGTCAACTAACATTTGACAAGACAGCCAAGAATACTCAATGGAGAAAAGATAGTCTCTGCCTGAGAAAATTGGATAGTCACATGCAAAAGAATGAAACCAGCTCTCCATCTTAAACCACTCAAAAAATTAACTCAAAATGGATTAAAGGCTTAAATGTAAGCCTGAAACCATAAAACTCTGAGAAGAAAACACAGGGAAAAAGCTTTTGCCATGGGTCCTGGAAACGATACGTTTTATATGACACCTATACCACAAGCAACAAAATCAAAAACAAGTAGGACTACAACAGACTAAAAAGCTTCTGCACAGTGAAAGAAATGATCAACAAAATGGAAATGAAACCTACAGAATTGGAGAAATTATTTGCAAACCACATATCTGATAAGTAAGGGATTAATTTTTAAAATACATAAACAACACAACTCAACAGCCAAAAAAAAAAAAAAAGTAAAAATTGGCAAATAACCTGAATAAACATTTTTACAAAGAAGATACAGAAATGGCTAACAGGCCACCCTCACTATTTATTAGGGAAATGCACATCAAAGTCACCATCTGCTAGAATGGCTACCATTAAAAAAACAAGAGCTAACAGATGCCGGTGAGGATGTGGAGAAAGACCCGTGTGCACTGTTGGTGAGAATAGAAAATGGGCCAGCCACGAAGGAAAAAAGGAGGAAGATTCCTCAAAAACATAAAACTGGAACTACCATATGATTCAGCAATTAAAAATTCAGTATATACCCAGGGGCGACTGGGGGGCTCAGTCAGTTGAGCGTCCAACTCTTGATTTTGGCTCAGATCATGATCTCACGGTTGTGAGATCGAGCCCTGGGTGGGGCCTGATGCTCAGCATGGAGCCTGCCTAAGATTTTCTCTCTCCCTCTGCCCCCCCCCAACTCGTGCTCTCTCTAATAAATAAGTAAAATCTTTTTAAAAAATTAGTATGTATCTAAGAGAAATGAAATCATTGTTCTGAAGAGATGTCTGCAGCCTCATGTTCACTGCAGCAACATATAGAAACTTCACGTCAACCAAGAGATGACTGGTTAAAGAAACGGGGAAGATGTGTGCTTGTGTGTGTGTATATATATATATATACACACACACACACATGCACACACATGGAATACCACTCAGTCATGAAAAAAAAGGAAGTCATGTCATTTTTGACAGCTTGGATGAGGGCATGACGCTAAGTGAGATAAGTTAGAGAAAGACAAATGCTTGCACATAGAATCTAAAATAAGTTAACTCACAGACAAAGAGATCACATGTGTGGTTACCGGAGGCAGGGGTTTGGAGGGGGGAGTCAGGTGAAGGTGGTCATAAGCTGCAAATATCCAGCTACACAATAAATAAGTTCTAAGGATGCAGTGTAAAAAATCAGAACTACAGTTAACAATACTGTATTATAAGGGGGGGTAATCAGAAGGGGGAATGAAGCATGAGAGACTATGGACTCTGAGAAACAAACTGAGGGCTTCAGAGGGGAGGGGGGTGGGGCAATGGGATAGGCTGGTGATGGGTTTGGGGGGGGCATATACTGCATGGTGCACTGGGTGTTATATGCAACTAATGAATCATCGAACTTTACATCAAAAACCAGGGATGTACTGTATGGTGACTAACATAATATAATAAAAAATATTTAAAAAAAAACAATACTGTATTATATATTTGAAAGTTGCTAAAAGAATAGATTGTATTTCATCGCAAGGAAAAGAATTGTAACAATGTGTGTTGAGGAAGGTTAACTAATCTTACGTGGTAACCGTTTTTTAATATGCATATAAATCATTAGGTAGTACATCTAAAACTTACATAATTACATGTCGATTGTATCGTAATAAACTGGGGAAAGCACCTGTGACCTAAAATGTTACCACTGTTAGAGCAGCTCCCATGTTGCACTCACATAACCATCTTTGTTATGTGTGTTTTTAAATAATTCTAAATGCAATACAGAATGCCAATCACATCCATTCACTTAACAACACAGTTCTCTTCGTAGAAGGCGGGTAACACTATTCTAATCCTCTTTATTACACGATTTTTAAAAAATCTCTCTAAATGCATTACAGGAATGCGATCACATCCGTTCCTGGAATAACATTCTGGTCAGAGTAGCTCGTGTGGATCACTCAGAGAGCAAATGTTAGCATGTGGGTTTTTAGCCACTTCTCAACGTGCGTTCCACAACAGCATCACACCCCTTACCTTAGATAACACTGTTTCCCCAGCCAGTGGGCAGCACACTTACAAACCTTGTTGTTACGTGTGTGTGTGTGTGTGTTTTAAAGATTCATTTATTTGACAGAGAGAATGAGAGAGCACAAGCAGGGGGAGCAGCAGAAGCTGAGGGAGAAGCAGACTCCCCCTGAGCAGGGAGCCCAACGCGGGGCTCGATCCCAGGACCCTGGGATCCTGACCTGAGCCAAAGGCAGATGCTTAACCCACTGAGCCCCTCAGGCGCCCCTTGCGTGTGTTTTAAACACTTCTCTAAATGCGTTATAGGAGAGCAATCATGCCCATTCCCTGAAATAAAACTCCTCTCAAAGTGGCTTCCACATAAAACTCACATAACTATCCTTACTGTGTGTTTGACAGAATGTGGCCAGCATACATTCCCCGGAATAACACTCTCGTCAAGGCAGCTTGCAAGCAGTTCTGTTGTGTGTTTCAGTCTCAGCCTGGCGATAACCAGTGTGGCTGGACCGGCCTGTGTGGTTCTTAGTATGACTGCAAGATACCCTCACCAATAACCATCAGGAAACTTCGAAAAAAAAAAAAAAGAAAGAAAAACCAACAACAGGTTTATTGCTTACAAGTCCTGGAAATTACATACACACCTGAGGCCACACTTCAAGGCTGCAGGTGGGGGCGGGGGGTTAGAGTTCTGCTTTTACTGGAGTCAAGGGTGGGGGCCTAGGGCTTCGTGGGCTCACTTTTTATTGGTAAATGTTAAACATAACAGTGGGAATCTAAAGCATGGGAAGAGAAAAAACAAGTGGCCCAAATGGTCAGTTACCAAAGCAACCAAGATAAACATGGGAGCCCCGGGGGTGGGGTGCAGGCCAGCTCTCTACCTAGTCCTGGGGCTGGCAGTGGAGTGACTTGACAGCCGCCTCGGAAGGGATGCCTTTCCATTCATCTGTCGATAAACACTTGGGTTGTTCCCAAGTCTTCGCTCTTGTAGATAAGACTGCCCCGGACGTGGGCGTGCAGACAGCTTGTTGAAGTTTTGTTTCCTTACGTGTGTTCCCAGAAGTGGAATGGCCTGATTATATGGTAGTCGCATTTGCAATCTTTGTGGAACCTTCATCCTATTTTCCACAATGGCCACACCAAGTTACAGTCCCACCAGCAATGCAAAAGTTTCCCTTTTCCCACAGCCTCGCTAGCACTTTTCTCTTCTTTTTAATTCTTTTTCTTTTTCTCTTCAAATCATTCTAACAAGCAAAAGATGTCTCACTGTGGTTTCCGTTTGCATTTCTCTAGTGATTGGTGATAGTAAGCACCTTTTTCATGTACCTGCTAGCCATTTGATTATCTTCTTTGGAAAAACGTTTCTTTGGATCCTTTGACCATTTAAAAAAATTTTTTTCTGTTGAGTTGCATGAATTCTTTATATCTTTCAAATATTAACCCTTCATCAGATACATGGTTTACAAATTTTTTTTTCCCATTCCAAAGATTCTCTTTTTATTTTGTTGATCATTTCTTTTGCTACACAGGGCTTTTCGGTTTGAGACACTCCCACTTGTTTATTTTTTATTGCTTGTGCTTTAGGTCATTATATCAAAAACAATCATCACCAACACCCATGTCAAAGAACTTTTTATCTGTTTTCTTCTAGGCATTCTATGGTTTCTTGTCTTGCATTTAAGTCTTTCATCCATTTTGAGTTCATTTTTGTGGGCAGTGTAATAGAGGGCTTGTTTCATTCTTTGACATGCGAATGTCCAATTCCCCCAGCACTATTTATTGACGAGACTGTTTTCTCCATGGAGTATTCTTGGTTCCCTTGTCAAATATTAGTTGACTGTATTGCATGGGTTTATTTCTGGGCTCTCCATTTATTTCTATCAGTCTGTATGTCTGTTGTATGCCAGCAGCACACTGTTTTGCTAACCTTAGCTCTATAAGATAGCTTGAAATAGGGAAGCGTGAACCTCCCACAGGATTGCTTTTGCTATTCAGGGTCTTCCGTTGTTCCATATAAAATTTTAGGATAATTTTTTTCTACTTCTGTAAAAAACTCCCTTGGAATCTTGATAGGCATTGCACTGAATCTATAGATGGCCTTGGTTAGTATGGAGATTTCAAAAATATTAATTCTCGTATCAATGAATATGGAATGCCTTTCCATTTATTTGTGTTTTCTTCAATTTCTTTCATCAATGTCTTATAGTTTTCAGTGAAGAGACCTCTCATCTCTTTGGTTAAATTTAATCCTGGGTGTTTTACTGTTTTTCATGCTACCGTGTATAGCAGAGCTTTATTTCTGAAAATTTGTTTTTAGTGTATACAAATGCTGCTAATTTTGTATCCTGCAGCTTTCCTGAAATCACTGCTTAGCTCTAACAATATTTTGGTGGAGTCCATAGGATGTTCTCTATATAAAATCATGCCATCTTGCAAATATAGACAGTTTTATTTCTTCTAATCCTATTCTGATACCTTTTATTTCTTTTCCTTACCTAAATGCTCTTCCAGCATTATGCTGAATAGGAGTGGTGACAGGGGACACCCCTGTCTTCTTTTTGATCTTAGAGGGAAAGCTTTCAGACTTTCACCATGGAGAATGATATTAGCTGTGGGCTTGTCATATACAGGCTTTGCTATGTTGAGATGTGTTCCTTCTATAATTAATTTATGAGTTTTTGCCAGGAACAGACGTTAAATTCTGTCAAATGCTTTTTCTGCATCTATTGAGATGATCATGATTTTTTCTTTTGTTCTTTTAATGTGTTTGTATCACCTTTATTGGTTTGCATATGCTAAATCATCCTTGCAGCCCAGGGAAAAATCCCACTTGAACATGGTAAAAGATCCTTTTAAATGGGCTGCTAAATTCAGTTTGTTGGTATTTTGAGAACTTTTGCATCCATATTCATCAGAAATATTGGTCTATGGTATTCTTTTGTTGTAGTGCCCTTTTTTGGCATCAGGGTAATGCTGACCTCATAGAATGAATTAGAAAGCACTCCTTCCTCTTCTGTTTTTTGGAATAGCTTGAGGATAGGTATTGCTTCATTCCAATATGTTTTGGTATGTTCTTTCCATTTTCATTTGTCTCATGTCTCATGTTCATTTTTCTTTTCATTTGTTCTTTCATACACTGATTTTTGAGGGAGTACTATTTAATTTCCATATATTTGTGAGTTTTTCCAATTATCTTCCTGGGCTGTTTTTTTTTTTTTTTTTTTAGTGTGTGTGTGTGTGTGTGTGTGTGTGTGTGTTTAAATTCATGCCATTGTGGTCAGAGAGGATACTTGGTATGATTTCAGTCTTCTTGGATTTGCTAAGACTTGTTTTGTGGACTAACATACGGTCTACCCTAGAAAGGGTTCCATGTGGGCTTGAGAAGAATGCTATTTTGCTGTTGTTGGATAGAAGTCTCTGTATATGTCCATTAGGTCCATTTCGTCTATAGTGATGTTCAAACCTGCTGTTTCCTGGTTGATTCTCTCTCTGGATGATCTATCCTTTTTGAGAGGGGAGTATTTAAGTCCTCTAATATTATTGTATTGCTGTTTATTTTTCCTTTTAACTCTGTTTTACTTTATGTATTCAGTCGCTTTAATGTTGGGTGCATAAATATATACAAATATAACTTCTTGATGGGTTGATGCTTTTACTGTTATATAATGAACTTTTCTCTTTTTACTGTTTTTAAAGTTGATTTTGTCTGATATAAGTATAGCTCCCTCTGCTATTTCTGGTTACCATTTGCATGAAATAATTTTGTCATCCCTTTGCTCTCAGTTTGTATGTGTCTTAATACTAGAGTCCCTTGTAGGCAGCATATTGTGGGATTTTATTGTTTCATCCATTCAACCATTCTATGTCTTTGAAGAAGCCATTTTTACATTAAAGTAAGTACTGATAGATAGGGGCTTACAAATGCCATTTTTTTAAAAAGATTTTATTTATTTATTTGACAGGGAGAGAGGCAGCGAGAGCGGGAACACAGGCAGGGGGAGTGGGAGAGGAAGCAGGCTCCTAGTGGGGGAGCCTGATGTGAGGCTTGTTCCCAGGACTCCGGGATCACACCCTGAGCCGAAGACAGACGCTTAACGACTGAGTCACCCAGGCGCCCCACATATGCCATTTTGTTCATCGTTTTCTGACTCTTTCGTAGATCCACTGTTCCTTGCTTCTTACCCACCTGTGTCTTGATGTCTTTTGGTCAGTATGCTTTGACTTCTTTATCATGTTCTTTTATGTAAATGCTATAGGTTTTTCCTTTGTGGTTCCCTTAAGATATAAAGTATCTTAAAATTGTAACAGTCTACTTTAAACTGATAACAACTTAAATTCAACAGCATTCCTAAGCTTTACACTTTTACTTCTCCTCTCTCACACATTCTCATTATTGATGTTACAGTTTACATACTTTTATATTGTATTCCCAATAAAAGGTTACTGCATTCATGGTTATTTTTACTAAGTTTTTTTTAACTTTTAAACTAGCATTGATAGGGAATTATGCACCACTGCAGAATAAGCCTCAGACCACACACACACACACACACACACACACACACACACACACAAAAGAGGCTTGCAGGGCTTGGAGCTGGTCCCCACTTCGCCCAGTCAGGGGAGCTAATATATAGCCACACCCACTACTGAATGTGGATGCCCAGCCCACCTGAGCACCTGAGTGGAGATGATGGCCAGCAGCACTGCCCATCTGCAGGGTGAGGACACCGGCTCCATCTGGCCAGGGAACCAGGGGCACAGTTCTGCCTGACCAGCTCCCCACACAAGAGTTTTGCCAGCCTTGAGGCCTGTTCTGTTGCCCTGCCTGGGCAGGGAAGCTACCCCACTGCTCTGCCTACCACTGAATACAACCTGCAGCTCTTCTCACAGCAGAACAGTGAGCACAGGCAGCTCAATAACCTCACGAACCCCTTACTCTCTGCTCTACAACCCTCATCCACCACCCAGCTCTGTGAGTCGCAAGACAGAACTAAGTGTCAAGTTAGTTCAATAAAACATTTCAGTTGGGCAAGAGACCTTTTCTAGAAGTTTACAGAACACTTCTGCAAACAACTCTGGTGAGAAATAGAACATGTGCCCATCCCAAACACATCTCTGAGACGAGTGTCTTTCATGACTGGCTTAATCCAATCAACCTTTACCTTTGAACCTTCCCAGGCTAAGGTGAAAAACAAGTTAAGGCTCTGCCATCAAGGGAGAAATGAGTGTTGGGTATAAAGAGTCTGTAAAACCCTATCAATTGTTTGAAAGTTAATTTAAGAAATACCAGCTAACACATGCACAGCTCATATTAAACTGCCCCTATGAGCTAGCCACTATTAATGTCCCCATTTTACAGATGACAGTCTGAGTACAGACAGTAATTTGTCTCAAATCTAATAAGTGATAAGAGCCAGACAACATCATAAGAACCCAAGAGACCTGATCTCTAATTCTACAGCCTCCCCTATACTGGGGAAGAAATGAATAAGACAAAATATGTACATACAACATCATAACACAAACGTAGATGGTTCCTGTTATATTAGGGCTTTGCAACTCATACCTAAGTAGATTTCTCATTGGAACATTTCGGCTGGATATTTTCTTCATATAATGGAAAGCAATAGTGTGTTGAACTCAAGTAGTACTCTTCACATCTGCTTTCATTCATTAATTTGATATTGCTTGTTTTTTTAAAGATTTATTTTAGAGAGAAAGAGAGAACATGCATGCACAGGGGGAGGGGGACAGGGGGAGAGAGAATCCATAAGCAGAATCCCTGGCTGAGCAGAGAGCCTGACTTGGGGCTCAATCCCAGGCCCCTGAGATCACAACCTGAGCCGAAACCAAGAGTTGTCTGCCCAACCCACTGAGCCACCCAGGTGCCCCGATATTGCTTATTCTGTGTAATTAGTACACAGAATCATTACACCCACTGGTGGATCCTGAGGCAGATAAAACTTCATAAACACAATGTTTGAATTCTTTATTGAAGAATTAATACAAAACACTGGCCATATCCACTTTTATATGCCAGCAAACTGTGAAAGAACACATAGGAGATATGGTAAAACTGTAGGATATTATTTCACTTAACATATATATTGAATAAGATGACTTGGTTAGCTTTTAATAAGGAACACCATTGCTATGTGTCACATGGTAATTTTACATAGTAAACTCACATACATAAGCACTTATTACACATGGGATTCTTCACACACATGTTCACTGCTGTTGTCCTAATTATTCATCTTGTGTCGTGTTTTTAAGTGAGATGGGAAGCTGTTGGAGGAATCCAAGCAGATAGTGAACAATGCCAGGCTTTCTGCTTTTATTAAGGAACATTTATACTCAAACATGAATATATATAAATATTCACAATAAATTTTGTAAACTGAATACACCTACAATCAATATTGAGATAAAAAGAGTACCATTAGCACCAGAGGAGCCCCCTTCAGTCAATCTCTGCAACCTACCATCACCCAGGCAATCACCATCCCATCCCAACTTCTAACAGCTTATATGACATCTGCTTGCTTCTTGAATGAAAACACAGCACTTACTATCCTGTGTTGTTTCTTTTGAAGGCATACAATTGGGTTCATTCGTTCCTACTTCTGTAGAAAACAGCACTGAATGAAGAGCACAATTTCTGCGCCCATTTTAGCGACGGTGGCCATTTGTGCTGTTTCTACTTCTTCTGGGCTAGATTACTACTACCATGAATATTGTTTCAGGAAACATGTATTTCTGCTCAATATATGCCTAGAAGTATAATTACACAGCCAAAATTTACATGTATGTTCAGCTTTAGTAGAAAGAGCCCATTTTCCAAAGTGCACAGCTTACATTCCCACCAAACTTGTATTAGTCCCAGCTGCTTCAGCTCTTCATCAATTGGTGTGTTATCACCGTAGCCATTCTGGTGTGCAGTAGTATTACATTTTTGTTAGAAATTTGCTTTTCCATGATGACTAATGAAATTGAGCAACTTTCCACATTTACTGGTCATTTAAATATACTCTGTGAATTATGTTCAATCTGCTATTTTTCTTTTTCTTGCTGATTTGTTGGAGTTCCTTCTATATTCTGTAGAAGGGTCCTTGATTTGAGATACGCATTGCAATTATCTTCTCCCAGTCTGTGGCTGGCTTTTAACACCTATGTTTTTCTGGCTTTTGTTTCTGAACAAACAGCAGTTCTTAATTCTAATGTAGTCGGACTTTATCGATGGTTTTTGCTTCCTGTTTAAGGTGTCTTAGCCAAAGTCATGATGCCCACCTACATTTTCTTCTAAAAGTGTTACTGTATTACCTTTCACATTTAGATGTACAATCCATACGAAACCAGTTTCTGTGTATTGTGTGTGGCTACAGTCAAAATGTTTCTTATGCATACAGAGAGCCGATTAACCCAGCAGCATTTATCAAAAATGCCATCTTTTTATCACAATATTACAGTGTCACCTTTGTCATATATCAATATATTGGGGCCTGTTTCTGGACATTGTTTACATTTGTGCCTATACCACAGTCTTGATACACAGCAATCTAAATCCTGTAGATTTATTTTTCTATTTTCATGTTGTCTTAGCTATGACTAGCCATTGCATCTACATATACATTTTAAATTCAGACTTGCTAATTTCTAATTAGCTGCTAGATGGTGATTAGGGTTGCACTGAATCTACCATTCAATTTGGGGAGGGGGGAATGAGTCTTCAAAGTCATCAACACAGTGAGTATATCTTTCCACTTATTTTGGTCTTTAACATCCCTTAATTTGGCAATGCAGTTTTTGGATATCTAGAACTTACTGTTTTAGGACTATTGTAAACCTAACAGCAATGTAACAGTAAAAGTGCACATCTTGATATAATTTGATAAATACATCTGCATAAGCATCACCACAATGTAGTGAACCTACCCATCACCTGCAGGGATCACTGCCCCTTTACTGCCTGATGTCCACTGACATGAAAACAATTATTTCCTGGATTTGATCTGTTTTCCTTTTCCCTGTGTTTTTAGGCAGGCAGGTAAATCTGGTCTCTGCTACACTATCCTGGGTGAATACAACATTTCTGGTATCACTTAATTTATTTTCTATTTGTAGTTTATATATAGAAACAATTTTTCTACAGTGAGTTTGCTAATTCATTTACTTCTAATAATGTCTCCATAGATTTTTTTCACATCTCTATGCAATGATACCACCTACCAATAATGAGTTGTGCTTCAATCTTCCCAGTTTTATGCCTTAAACTTCTTTTTCCTTTTTGCCTTATGACGAGCTAGAGCCTTCAGTCCTATGTTAAACAGAAGTGGTAACAAGCACTGTTGTCTCACTAATATCAGGAAGAGATATCTTAGTACTTATCTACTTGGTATGATGTTTGCTGTATGTTGGTCTCCTTGTTTTTGACACACTTTCCTTCCATTCCTAGTTTTGTTGTTTTTTAACCACAAATGGGTACAGTTTTATCAAATATGTTTTCTGCATCTATTGAAATAATCAAGTGGCTTCACTTAACTTTTTCTACTCACGTGGTAGGTCAGGTCAATTAACTTTTAAATATTTATTCTGAAATAATTTCACATTTGTAAAAAGTCACAAGCATAATACCAAAAAAACTCCCATATCCCCCTCACTCAGATCCCCCTAAGTGTACTGGACCTCCCCCTTCTGTCCCTTGCATACCTGCATTCACATACACATTATTAAGTCTTTCTCTAAAGCATTAGAAAATAAGCTGCAGATGTGAGGCTCCATTACCCCTACCTACTCCAGTGTGTATCTTCCCCAAAGACACTCATCTATGGAACCACCCACAATCATCCAAGTCAGGAGATAAACATTGATAAACACCACCATCCAATCCATACACTGAATTTTGCCAACTGTTCTAACAATGTCTATTCTTCCTTTTTGTTATTTTAAAATATCTCCAGTCTCAGAATGCCTGGGTGGCTCTGCTGGTTCAGAGTCCGATTCTTGGTTTTGGCTCAGGTCATGATCTCAGGGTCGTGAGATCAAAGCTAGTAGGGCTCCCCACTCGGCAGGAAGTCTGCTTGAAGATCTCTCCCTCTCCCGCTCCCCCTACTCGCCGGCTCACTCTCTAAAATAAATAAATCTTTAAAATATCTCCAGTCTCCTCTAATCTGGAATGGTTTCTCAGTCTTTTTAATGCTCTTCACATTTTTAAACACTATAGGCTTTGCATTCAGTAAAATAACCTTTCAAATGGATTCACCTATTTCCTCCTAAGCAAACGCAGATCACACTTTCTTGGCAAAAATACCACACAAATGATGCTGGCTCTTCTCAGTGCATCCCATCAGGGGGACCTGTCCTACTGCACTGGTGAGGTGGACTTTGATCACCTAATCCTGTTGGTGTCTGCCAGGTTTAATCATAAAATCACCACTTTCACCTTTGCAGCTGATTAGTATTTTGTGGAGAGATATTTGAAGATTATGCCAATATTCTATTCTTCATCAAACCTCTACCCAAAAACTCTAACCTATGCTGGCAACTACCTCGTGAATCAACCACCACTCTGATGACTGCCAAATGGTGTTTTCCTATTTCCATTATTCTCCCTATGATAATGGCATTCTTCTGTAAAGAAAAGCTTTCCCTTCTCCTCCATGAATTTACTCATTTATTTACATCACTATAAATTAATGGATTCCCATTTTATTAAGTCTCTTGCATTCTGATGCTATCATTATTTCGATGGCCAAACTGTCTCAATTTTGGCCAGTGGAACCTATCCAAGATGGGTCTTTTGTCTCCACTATTCTTTGAACCTTTCCTGCCTGGTAAGTAAGATGATTCGAGTTCATCTTGTATTTCTTCCTCTCTCTGACCTGGAATCAGCCATCATTCCAGAGACTTGGTCCCTTTTTTGGTGGAGATCAACATTTAGAAATTAATAACCTGGCACTTGGTGTGCTCACTGCTTATGTGGTGTCATTGTGTGTAGGCCCTCTCAGCAGATAGATCCATAAAGCACGCGCGTGTGCACACGTCCACACACACACACACACATTTCTATGAGTTACATTCCAATCCAACACTCTGGGCTTTTCTAACTTCCCCTTCTCCATTTTTTATCAAATTCTTCCCCAGTCTGGCTCTCATCATCCTCAACACATTTTCTCCTTCGCTCAGTGTTAAATATTTCGGCCATGCTGATCGCCTCTTCCAGCTGCCCTCAATGCTCCTGATGCAAGTGTGCACCTCACCACAATACTTTTCTAATCCCTCAAGCCAGGCCTGTTCTGACTTCCACTCTAGGAAGGGAAGGGAGGAAAGAAATACAGAAAGCACAAGGGAGAAAGGAGAATATTAGAGGAAGGAGAACTGGCCACACTAATTTCATTTTAAATATTAAATCCTTTGACTCCTCTAATAAACATTACTTGGTCCGTGGATTGACTGGATTTTTATTAGGATTATGCACCTTAATTCATAAAATATTGGTAACTTCACTTTCCTGAAATGTCTTTTACAGGTTTTGGTGTCAAGGTTGTCCTGAGCTCACAAATGAATTAGAAAAGTTCCATCTTCCTTTCTCTGGAGAAGTTCGTAAAAGCTTGGTATCATTTTCTTCTTAAATATTTGGAATAACTGCAGTGAAGCCATCTGTTCTTAGAGTTTTCTTTCTGGGCAGTTTAGTTTGCTTTTTAATTTCAAATACCAGGCATCGTTTGCAGTTGCAATAAGGTATAATCCACCTCTGGTATGACCTTGCTTTTACTGATAGCACGCTATGCTCTGCAAGGGCCCATCCTACAGGCAGGTCCCAAATTCTAATCATTTTTTTCTCAGTACTGAAATCTTTCAGCTTCGCTTTTCAGGTTCCTGCCCTGTGCTGAGTCAGTCTTCTAAAAATTTCTTGAAAAACTGACCTCTAATGTTTAAGAATTTTTCACTCCAGGCTTGACTGCCAAAAGTTCCGCTGGCTTCTAGTTTCCACCCTCCTGCAGAGTTTCAGCTCCACCTGAGCCACACTCAGTACTCAGGTTCCTCCCCGAGCCCAGAACTGGCAAGTGCTCCCAGGAGAAACAGCTGCATTTCCCCCTGTACTTTCTATGATCCACTCCTCTCCTGAATTCTACCTCTAGTCCTCTTTGCTTCTGCAGCCATAGGCTGCATTCAAATAGATGCTTTTTGTGGTATCTTTCTAGTTGTTCTCAGTTAGTACACTGATCTGCTGCAAGCTACTATAACCTACCCAGTAGTATTATCTGCTTGTGCGTTTTTAAAGCTTTATATTTATTTATTTATTTATTTATTTACTCATTCATTCATTCATTTTATTTATTTTTTAAAAGATTTTATTTATTTGACAGACAGAGACAGCCAGTGAGAGAGGGAACACAAGCAGGGGGAGTGGGAGAGGAAGAAGCAGGCTTCCAGTGGAGGAGTCTGATGCAGGGCTCAATCCCAGAACGCTGGGATCACGCCCTGAGGTGAAGGCAGACACTTAACGACTGAGCCACCCAGGCACCCCTAAAGCTTTACATTTAAGAACACATTTTCATATATAAATGTTTCATTTTTTGGAAATTGTTACATATAAAAGGTGGTAAGTATGTGGAGAACCAGAGCTGGGTACAGTAAGTCTCTCACAACAGGATGACACTTGTCGGGACAGAGACCACCTATGCTCCCCACTCACTTCCACTACATTCACTAAGCTGCACGCACAGCAACTCACCCTTCCCCTCTGATCCACTATTCCAGGATGAGCCACTCAAAATCAGTCTGTTCCAGAATCACTAACATCCCGCTGGCAAGCTCCTCCTACCTGTGTCACCAGCTCCAAAATCTTTTACCTGGACATCAGAAAGTACTGTGGATGGTTCCTCTTGCTAAAAGTCTTCTCTTGCTCTGCATATGCCTGAGGAGTAAACCTCTGATATGCTTACAACTGCTGGTCCCAGTGTGGTGTGTTTTCACAGCTAATACCTTAAACATCCTGGGTATCTTTATTAGAAAAGGTGGGGCAAAAATAGTAATACCTTCAACAGAGGGGAACAACAGACCTGGCAATGGGCCAAAGTGTATCTTAACAAAAATAAAATGCTATTTCTAAATGAAAACATTCTCCATATTTCCTAAATTGCTAGAAACCCTTCAATTCAAAATCTCTGATGTATAAGCTTAGAGTTTAACTTAAAGCTTAAAATAAACATATTTATTTTCTCTAGTAACTTCCAACATCCACCAGATGCTACTTTAAGCACTTAGCACAAATCTAATAAAATATCACCTCATCGTACATGCTTTCCTATAGTTTCCTATAATTTGTGCATTTTCTAAAATCTGTGGATAAAGTCTTCTCTAGCCTATGAATGCTGACAGAGGTTTCTAACTTACGTGTTTTCTTTGATGTTTAGTGAGAAGTGGCTTTGGGCAAAAGGTTCCCTACATTCATTCACCAATAGGTTTCCACACTGAGTTTTCTGATATACTGCATGGTTCAAATTCCAGGACAAAAGTTTTCTATATTCCGCAGCTTCAAATCATTCTCTCCCTTCTATAAGGTCTCTGCTACATTGTGAGACGGACTTTAGACCAAAGATGTTTTCAAAATCATTGTATCAATGGATTTTTCTCCCCTTTTGTGTTTTTTCTATAAACTCTTGACTTCACCCAGAGTGATTTCCCTCATTTATTACATTTATAGGGTTTCTCCCCAAATGTGTTCGTTGATGTACAGTGAGTTTAGACTTCACATAGAATGACTTTCCACAAACATTACATTCATAGGGTTTTTCCCCCGTGTGTGTTCTATGATGTGCAATGAGTTTTGACTTTACACAGAATGATTTTCCACATTCATTACATTCATAAGGTTTCTGTCTTATGTGAGTTCTCTGATGAACAATTAGAGCTGACTTCTGACGGAAATTTTTTCCACATTCATTACATCCAAAAGGTTTCTCCCCTGTGTGTCTTCTCTGATGTTCTGTGAAACCCGAGTAATAGCAGAAAAATTTTCCACATTCAATACATTCATAGGGTTTCTCACCTGTGTGAGTTCTCAGATGTTTGGTAAGGGTTGACTTCTCAGAGAAGGATTTCCCACATTCGTTACATTCATAAGGTTTTTCCCCTGTGTGAGTTCTTTGATGTTTAATGAGGTCTGATTTTCTGAGAAAGGCCTTCCTACATTCGTGACATTCATAGGGCTTCTCCCCTGTGTGTGTTTTTTGATGTACAGTAAGGACGGACTTAAATGTGAAGGCTTTCCCACATTCACGACATTCATATGGTTTCTCCCCTGTGTGTGTTCTCCGATGTTGAGTGAGGGTAGACTTTTCACTGAAGGATTTTCCACATTCCTGACATTCAAAAGGTTTCTCCCCTGTGTGAATTCTCTGGTGTTTAATGAGGTCTGAATTCTTGTAGAAAGTTTTCCCACATTCATGACATTCACAAGATTTTTCTCCTGTGTGTGTTCTCTGATGTCTTGTATGGGCTGACTTCTGGGTGAAGGTTTTTCCACACTCATGACATTCATAAGGTTTTTCTCCTGTGTGTGTTCTCTGCTGTACACCAAAGACTAACTTTTCACTGAAAAACGCTCCACATTCATTATATTCAAGTATATTGTCAACTGAGTGGGTTCTCCGAATTGGAATGAGGTTTGACTTCTGGCTGAAAGGCTGAACACTCTGATGCTCAAAGAGAATGCATTCCTCAAAGAAATTTTCTCTACATTCATTAAATTCACAGTGATTCTCTCTTGGATGTGTTCTCTGATGAGCAATGAGAGATGACATATCACAGAAGATCTTCCCACATTCACTGTATTCACAGGTATTCTTTCCTGTGTAAGCTTTCTTATGTACAACAAAGAGTGAATTCTCATGGAAAGCTTTCCTACATTCACTGTATTCAAAAGGTTGCTCCAAAATTTGAATTTTCTGATGGTGAACCAAGTCTTCATTAAGGTGGAGGCCATTCCCATTTTTATTATATTCATAAGGTTTCTCTTCAGAATGAATTCTTTCATACTTATTATGGAGCCAATTTCTACCTTTGTTAAACTCATTGAACTTCTTCCTTGAATAGTTCCTACTCTTAATTAATTCTGAAATATAAATAGAGTAACAAGGAAGATTAGTTGACAAGGATATTTAGGAGAAACAGAATTAGTAAGGATTTAGGGAGCGGACAAGCCTAGTTCATTATCTCCTCATGTCTTGACTATGACAACAGTATACACACTTCCAGGCTCATCTCTTTTCCCTTCTACACAATAGCAACAAATCAAATTTCTAAGAACTCTAATTCAAAAGGGAATAGTGTGTGTATGTATATAAATATATATATATATATATATATGCATATATATATGTGCATTTTATCTCTGCATAACATGAAACCTACAATTCTTTTTTTTTTTTAATAATGATTTTTTATTATATTATGTTAGTCACCATACAGTACATCCCCGGTTTCCAATGTAAGGCTCCATGATTCATTAGTTGTGTATAACACCCAGTGCACCATGCAATACGTGCCCTCCTTACTACCCATCACCGGCCTATCCCATTCCCCCACCCCCCTCCCCTCTGAGGCCCTCAGTTTGTTTCTCATAGTCCATAGTCTCTCATGTTTCATTCTGCCTTCTGATTACCCCCCCTTTCTTTATCCCTTTCTTCCCCTACCAATCATCCTAGTTCTTATGTTCCATAGATGAGAGAAATCATGATAGTTGTCTTTCTCTGCTTGACTTATTTCACTTAGCATTATCTCCTCCAGTGCCGTCCATGTTGTAGCAAATGTTGAGAACTCGTTCTTTCTGAGAGCTGAGTAATATTCCATTGTATATATGGACCACAACTTCTTAATCCAGTCATCTGTTGAAGGGCATCTCGGCTCCTTCCACAATTTAGCTATTGTGGACATTGCTGCTATGAACATTGGGGTGCATATGGCCCTTCTCTTTACTACGTCTGTATCTTTGGGGTAAACACACAGTAGTGCAATGGCTGGATCATAGGGTAGCTCAATTTTTAACTCTTTAAGGGACCTCCACACTGTTTTCCAGAGTGGCTGTACCAACTTGCATTCCCACCAACAATGTAGGAGGGATCCCCTTTCTCCACATCCTCTCCAACAATTGTTGTTTCTTGCCTTGTCTATTTTTGCCATTCTAACTGGCATAAGGTGGTATCTCAGTGTGGTCTGGATTTGAATTACCTTGATGGCTAATGATTTTGAACATTTTTTCATGTGTCTGTTAGCCATTTGTATGTCTTCATTGGAAAAGTGTCTGTTCATATCCTCTGCCCATTTTTTGATTTGTTTATTTGTTTCTCGTGTATTGAGTTTGAGAAGTTCTTTGTAGATCTTGGATACCAGTCCTTTATCTGTAGTGTCATTTCCAAATATATTCTCCCATTCCGTGGGCTGCCTCTTAGTTTTTCTGACTGTTTCCTTGGCTGTGCAGAAACTTTTAATCTTGATGAAGTCCCATAAATTCATTTTATCTTTTGTTTCTCTTGCCTTTGGGGATGTGTCATGAAAAAGATTGCTTTGGCCGATGTCGTAGAGGTTGCTGCCTATGTTCTCCTCTAGAATTTTGATGGATTCCTGTCTCACATCGAGGTCTTTCATCCATTTGGAGTTTATTTTTGTGTATGGTGTGAGATAGTGGTCAAGTTTCATTCTTTTGCATGTAGCTGTCCAATTTTCCCAGCACCATTTATTGAAGAGACTGTCTTTTTCCCACCGGATGTTTTTTCCGGCTTTATCAAATATTAGTTGCCCAATGAGCCGAGGGTCCATTTCTGGGCTCTCTATTCTGTTCCATTGGTCTCTGTGTCTGTTTTTGTGCCAGTACCATGCTGTCTTTGTGATCGCAGCTTTGTAGTACAGCTCGAAATCCGGCATTGTGATGCCCCCAGCTTTGTTTTTCCTTTTCAACAGTTCCTTAGAGATTCGGGGCCTTTTCTGGTTCCATACAAATTTAAGGACTATTTGTTCCAGTTCTTTGAAAAATGTCCTCGGTATTTTGATCGGGACAGCACTGAAAGTGTAGATTGCTCTGGGTAGCATGGACATTTTAACTATGTTAATTCTTCCGATCCATGAGCATGGAATATCTTTCCATCTTTTTATGTCTTCCTCAATGTCTTTCAAGAGTGATTTATAGTTTCTAGAATACAGATCCTTTACGTCTCTGGTTAAGTTAATTCCAAGGTAACGTATGGTTTTTGGTGCTATTGTAAATGGGATGGATTCCCTAATTTCTCTTTCTTCGGTCTCGTTATTCGTGTACAGAAATGCAACTGATTTCTGAGCATTGATTTTGTATCCCGCCACGTTACTGAATTGCTCTATAACTTCTAATAGTTTGGGAGTGGCTTCTTTTGGGTTTTCCATATAGAGTATCATGTCATCTGCGAAGAGAGACATTTTGACTTCTTCTTTGCCGATTTGAATACCTTTGATCCCTTTTTGTCGTCTGATTGCTGTTGCAAGGACTTCTAGTACTATGTTGAATAATAATGGCGAGAGTGCACATCCTTGTCGTGTTCCTGATCTTAAGGGAAAGGCTTCCAGCTTTTCCCCATTGAGAATAATATTTGCAGTAGGCTTTTCATAGATGGCTTTTATGATATTGAGAAATGTACCTTCTATTCCTACACTCTGAAGGGTTTTAATCAGGAAAGGATGCTGTATTTTGTCAAATGCTTTTTCAGCATCAATTGAGAGGATCATATGGTTCCTGAGTCTTTTATTGTTGATGTGATGTATCACGCTGATTGATTTGCGAATATTGAACCACACTTGCATCCCAGGTATGAATCCCACTTGATCGTGGTGGATAATCCTTTTAATGAACTGTTGGATTCTATTAGCAAGTATCTTGTTGAGGATTTTGGCGTCCATATTCATTAGGGAAATCGGTCTGTAATTCTCCTTTTTGAGGGGGTCTTTGCCTGGTTTGGGGATCAAGGTAATATTGGCCTCATAGAATGAGTTTGGTAGCTTTCCTTCTGTTTCTATTTTTTGAAATAGCTTTAGGAGAATAGGTATTATTTCTTCTTTGAATGTTTGGTAGAATTCCCCAGGAAAACCATCCGGGCCTGGAGTTTTGTTATTTGGAAGGTGGTTTATCACTGACTCAATCTTCATAATTAATTGGCCTGTTTAAGGAATCAATTTCTTCCGGTTTCAATCTTGGTAGTTTATAGGTTTCCAGGAAGGATTCCATCTCTTCCAGATTGCTTAGTTTATTGGCATATAGCTGTTGATAAAAATTTCTAATAATCCTTCCAATTTCAATGGTGCTCGTCATGACCTCTCCTTTTTCATTCATAATTTTAATAATCTGGGTCCTTTCTCTTTTCTTTTGGATAAGTCTTGCCAGTGGTCTGTCAATTTTATTGATTCTCTCAAAGAACCAGCTTCTAGTCCTGTTGATCTGCTCTACTGTACTTCTGGTTTCTGCTTGATTGATTTCAGCTCTAATTTTGGTCAACTGCTTCCTCGTGCGTGGATTAGACCTGTCCCTCTGTTGCTGTTCCAGCTTCTTGAGGTGAGAATATAAAAACTGCATTTTAGATTTTTCTATTCTTTTGAGTGAGGCTTGGATGGCTATGTATTTCCCCCTTAGGACTGCCTTTGCAGTATCCCATAGGTTTTGGACTGTTGTATTTTCATTCTCATTGGTCTCCATAAATTGTTTAATTTGATTTTTGATTTCCCTGTTTATTGAGTCATTCCTGAGCAGGATGGTTCTTAGTCTCCAAGTGTTTGAGTTTCTTCCAAATTTTTCCTTGTGGTTGAGTTCCAATTTCAGAGCGTTGTGGTCTGAGAATATGTAGGGGATAATTTCAATCTTTTGGTATCGGTTGAGACCTGTTTTGTGTCCCAGAACATGGTCTATTCTTGAGAATGTTCCATGGGCATTAGAATAGAATGAGTATTCTTTGGTTCTGGAGTGTAGTGTTCTATATATATCTATGAGGTCCAACTCGTCGAGTATGGCATTCAAAGCCTTTGATTCTTTGCTTAGTTTTTGCCAGGGTGTTCTATTTCTGAGAGTGGAGTGTTGAGGTCCCCTACTATTAATGTATTTTTATCTATATGTCTCTTTATTCTGGTTAAGAGTTGGCTTGTGTATCTTGCTGCTCCCCTGTTGGGGGGATATATATTTATAATTGTCATATCCACTTGTTTAATACTTCCTTTAAGAACAATATAGTGCCCTTCTGCGTCTCTAACTATAGTCTGTAGTTTAAAATCCAATTTATCTGATATGAGAATTGCTACCCCAGCTTTCTTTTGAGGTCCATTTGTGTGAAAGATGGTACTCCATCCCCTTACTCTCAGTCTGAATGCATCTTTGGGTTCGAAATGAGTCTCTTGTAGACAGCAAATGGATGGGTCATTTCTTTTTATCCAATCTGCAACCCTGTGGCTTTTTATGGGAGAATTTATGGCATTAACATTAAGACTGAGTACTGAGAGATATGATTTTAATGATGCCATGTTGCCAGTAAAGTCTTTGTTTCTATAGATTGTGACTTTCTGTTCTGTATCACTCTTGGGGCCTTTTTACTTTTATAGAACCCCCCTTAATATCTCCTGTAGGGCTGGTTTCGTGGTTACAAAATTGGTTAGTGACTGGCGATTCTGAAATGTCTTTATTTCTCCATCAATTCTGAATGACAGCCTTGCTGGATAAAGGATACTTGGCTGCATATTTTTCTCTCAAAGAGCTTTAAATATGCTCCCCCAACCCTTTCTCTCATTCCAGGTCTGTGTAGACAGGTCTGACGTAATTCTGATGCCTTTGCCTTGGTATGTGAGAAATTTCTTTGCCCTGGCCGCTTTCAATACTGTATCCTTGGATCTAATATTTGCAAAATGCACTATGACGTGACGTCGCGTAGGTTTGTCGTGGTTGAGCTTGGGAGGGGTCCTCTCTGCCTCTTGGACCCGAATGTTTGTTTCCCTCGCTAGGTTAGGGAAGTTTTCAGCTACAATTTGTTCAAATATCTCTTTTAGACCTCTGTTTTTCTCCACCCCCTCGGGGATGCCGATGATTCTAACATTGGATCGTTTCATTGAGTCAGTAATCTCCTGTAACCTACATTCGTGGGCATGGATTTTTTTAAGACCATCTTCTATTTTCATTTTTTCCTCTATTAACCCATCCTCCAATTCACTAACCGATTCCTCTGCTTCTGTGACCCTGGCCGTCAGAGCCTCTAGTTTTGCCTGCATTTGGCTCATAGAATTTTTAATTTCTGTCAGATTCGCTCTCATTTCTGTCCTTAGGGATTCTATATTCTCAGTAACCTTTTCGTTAATACTTTTTTCAATTCTACTCATCATTTTGACCATCGTTACTCTGAATTCCATTTCTGATAATTTGGTTACATCCATATCCATTATTTCTGTGGCAGAGGCCACAGACTCACTGTCTTTTCTTTGCTGGGGGGGGGGCTTCTCCTTCTTGTCATTCTGATGAGGAGAGGTTGCGGGGTTGTCCAGAGCCCAAATTATTGACTGTGTCCCAGGCTGTGCCCCTTGTTTTATAGGGATCTTAGATATGTGGGCTTCTTCTTTAAAGATTTTATTTATTTATTTATCTGAGAGAGAGAGACAGTCAGCAAGAACGGGAACAGAAGCAGGGGAGTGGGAGAGGAAGAAGCAGGCTCCCAGTGGAGGAGCCCGATGAGGGACTCCTTTCCGGAACGCCGGGATCACGCCCTAAGCTGGAGACAGGCGCTCAATGACTGCGCCACCCAGGCGCCCCGGGTTGTGGGCTTCTTGATTTTTCAGCCTCCCTTCTGTGTTCTGGGGGAGGGGCCCGCCGCGCCGATACTCAGGCAACCCTGTTTGACCCTGTTTGGGTAGAGTCTCCGTGTCCCCTGCGAGGGGGGATGGGGATGGGCACGCTGTGAGCCGGTATTTCCAGGCTTTTGTTCTCTGGCGGCTTTCCCTGGCAGTCTGCTGTACCTCTTCTGAGAGTCAGAGCAGCAGCGGCCAAGTTTCAGCCTCTGTCTCAGATCAGAGGGATTACGGCCTGTTCTCCACTGATGTTCTGGCCACTTTAACTCTGTTTCTGTTGGTGCTGCTCAACCCTGCAGCATCCCGGGATGTGCGCCCCACACCCGGCATCCCAGCCCTCACTTCCAGGGCCGGCGCATCTCTGTCCTTTGTGTTTCTAACGCCGCCAGCCACCAGCCGCCCTGCACGCTCCCGGATCTCCCGGTCTCAGTCTATGCCCGGTGAGTACACTGGGATTCCGGAGTTCCGTGAGAAGCCTGGTGGCGCGCGCACCCAGTTCAGGGTCTCAGTCTGCTGTTTCGCGGGTGCCGACCTCGAGTCCACCCGCTCCCCTGTGCAGGTGGCCCGCCAGCCTCCAGCCGCCCCGCGTGCGCTCCAGGAGCTCCCGGTCTCAGTCTGGATCCCGTGAGCACACCGGGATTCCGGTGTTCCACGAGATGCCTGGTGGCGCGAGCTCCTGGCTCACCAGTCTCAGTCCGCTCTCTTGAGGGTGCTGTCCATGAGTCCGCTCGCTCCCCCGTGCAGGTGGTTGCCACTTCCCGGCGCCCGAACGTGGCGGCTCCCTCCCCCTTCCATTTATCTTCCGATATCTGTGCGTGGTTTCACGGCTCCCCTCTTCGTACCTCAATACTCAGCGCTGGAGATGTTCATTTGTAGAGATCCAGATGTATCTTCCTGCGTCTCAGGCTGATTCCGTGGTTATTTAGACTGGTCTGGTACCTATCCAGCTCGACTCAGGGGACCGGCTGAAAAAGGGGTCCCCTACTCCTCCGCCATCTTAACTCGATCCCCCGAAACCTACAATTCTAAACCTGATCCTGGAACTTTCATTTACCCGTACCTTAATATTTTTTGGTTATGCACTCCTGTGTTTATAACAGCATTATTTCTAGTAGTCAAATTATGAAGGCAGCCCTAGTGTCCATCAATTGACAAATGGATAAAGAAGATACACACACACACAATGCAATATTATTCAGCCATAAAAAAGAATGAAATCTTGCCATTTGCAATGACATCAATGGAGCTAGAGAATATAATGCTAAATGAAATAAGTCAGTCAGAGAAAGTCAAATATCATATGAATTCACTCATGTGGAATTTAAGAAGCAAAACAAATGACCAAAGGGAAAAAGAAAGAGAGAGAAACCAAGCAACAGACTCTTAACTATAGAGAACAAATGGATGGTTACCAGAGGGGACGTGGGGGGGATGGGTGAAATAGATGATGGGGATTAAGTAGTGCACTTGTCCTGATAAGCACTGAATGATTAAAATAAAAAGTTTTTAAAAAGCCTGTTTGTATAATTTACTTTAACACAAACATGAACTACACTGCTATAACAATGTTTTTGTTAAACACTGAATTTTTAAATCTTTCATGCAGCTCTGATTTTCATTCAACTATGTTTCTGGCAGCTATAACTCTACCTATGATTATCTTTCAACACTCTGAATAGATATTAAGTCAATGGTATTTAACAAATGGTTTTTATCAGAATTAACTGGAGAGCTTTACCAAACACAAGTTTTTAGGCATCATACTGAAATATTAAGTGGTTTAATGTCTGTACTTTTAAAAACACTCCTGTAAAAACCAGCAACTATGGTAAAATGCTAATGAAAGATTCAAAAAAGCATATAAAGAATAATATATTTAATATTTACGATATTAATAAATGTTAGTTTTATTATGAAAATAAATATTTAAATGTTATTAACAAAACTGTGTAAATCACATCAAATGTGTCCTGTTCCTCTTAGGACTTGATGTGTGTGTATGAGGGGGATGACACAGGGTTGACTTTCATGTTCTAGGATAACTTTAAAATGAGCATGTGTTATTTCGGGTAAGAAGAAATAAGAACGATAACACAGATATGATTTTTCAGTCTCTGTGTCAATGTCTATCTGACAAATCAGAATCTAATGCCTGAAGACCTGGCATGTAAGTTTACAAAGAATTTGTGGTAATGACTTTCTGAATTATTATGAAAATCTGGCTCTATGTGGCTCCATTCAAGCAAAATCGTTAATAATGTGTAATTCTAGATTATCAAGGAGTGAAACTGAGACCTTTCTCTTTGTAAAATCAAAATCCGGGGCGGGGTAAAATACTATTGCCTAATTATATGACCAGGAATTAACTTCTTGATGGACAGACATGGATGGAGAAGTGAGCTAAAGTATTCAATGAGCTTGTCTTGGCAAAGGAAACTTGGGATAAACATTATAAAACATATGTAATGAGAACAAGAAGCCATTACTTGATGTCAGGCACTGTTTCCACACCCTTTGTTGTTTCGGTTTCTCATTTATAACTTCTATATTTTCAGCATTATCTTTTCTACATCTGTTTTTCCAAATTGTGTTTTGATTACTGCAGTGATTTTATTCTTTTTTTTCCCCAATTATTTCCTGTGATATAACACAGCTCATAATACATCTTCCTGTGGTCTTACTATCTCTTTCAGAATCTCTTATTTGCCTATTTTATGTTCATGCATACCCAAAGCCATTATTTCATTGTTAATTTATATTAAAAACTAGTTAACAATATTCAGGCATTACATGACAACATTTTTCAGGTGAATTACCACTTGCTTGTCCTGTCTTCTCCTGTTTCTTGTAATAATTTTGAATATATCTTGTGATGGCTGTTATTACTTTTTTTAATTCCTGAACACTGAAGGAGGTGGGTTTTTCCTGATCCAGTTATTTTCTCATCCAGCTTTCCTACGGGGTGAACTGAGAACCGTATTCCAAACTGGCAGGAATGTTTAAAAAGGGCACTGCATGCTCTCCTCAATCTTTACTACTCTTCAACTGAGACACGTCCTTCTAGTTTTTTCAAGTATAAAGTCTTTTTCATTTTCTCCCACTTCACAGATGGACTGCAGCTTTCCAACACAGCTTGTGCCTATGAGTCCTCATTCCACTCCATCCCTCTGCTTCTCAGGAAGAAACCCAGTAGAGAGATCTACCACCACACTGAAAGTCCTTCCTGCTGTTCTAAAAGATTAGGTTTGACAATCTGAGGTTCCACCTTCGAAAGTAGCAGCTCTGAAATCCGCAGCTTGGCACACACCTTCACTGCTATTGGCAACCCTTCCCCTTGTTTTGTTGTTGAGAGTTAAACTTTCTGCTAGTTCTTTTTTTTTTTTTTTAATGATTTTTTATTATATTATGTTAGTCACCATACAGTACATCCCCGGTTTCCGATGTAAGGCTCGATGATTCATTAGTTGTGTATAACACCCAGTGCACCATGCAATACGTGCCCTCCTTACTACCCATCACCGGTCTATCCCATTCCCCCACCCCCCTCCCCTCTGAAGTCCTCAGTTTGTTTCTCATAGTCCATAGTCTCTCATGTTTCATTCCCCCTTCTGATTACCCCCCCTTTCTTTATCCCTTTCTTCCCCTACCGATCATCCTAGTTCTTATGTTCCATAGATGAGAGAAATCATATGATAGTTGTCTTTCTCTGCTTGACTTATTTCACTTATCTGCTAGTTCTTTTGAAAGTGGGATTCGATTTGCATCTGTTAGTCCTTCTTGTATTCCTGTTTCTAAGAAGTCAAGGTTAAAATGCCAACTTTATGTTTCCGTCTTCAAACCTGAGGTCCATTTACTTCTCCTTGAAATACATTCTTCTCTTGGCCTCCAGAACGTCATATTCTCTCAACTTTAGTCTGTCCTCACAGATTCCTCCTACAGTCCCCACTGCTCAATCCTCCTCATCTTCATCACTTCTAAACCTCTAAACCTCGTGGTGCCCCAGGATTCAGCCATAAGACCATATCTCTCCTTTATTTATATTCACGAGCAAGAAGATCTCATGTAGTTCCCATGACTTTGAACATCTTCACACCACTGGTGTCCATACTTACATACTGTTACGTATAGTGTAACCTCAAAAAGACTAACAAATTTTCTGAAAGAATATATAACTAAAAGTGAAGAGAGGCAAAAGAATATAATAATTTAAAAACCCAAAAGGAGTTGTGAAATGAGGAATAAGGAAGAAGATATGGCACATAAAGAAAAGATATAGCAAGACTGTAGGCTTAAGTCCAATTATACGAGTAAACATAAATGGACTAAATAATCTAAATAAGAAATTTTAAACGTCAGACTAGATTTAACAAACAATACTGTTTCAGTTTATAAGAGACACACTTTAAATATAAGAAAATGATAAGGCTGATGGTAAAGGATGGAAAAGAACATACCATGCAAACTCTAAAGAAAAGAAAGCTGGTGTAGCAACACGAATACCAGAAGCAGACTCAAAGGCAAAAGTATCGCTGCATGTATGGAGACAGGCACTGCATCACGGATGAAGCGTCCATTACAAAGTGACATGTAACAATCCTAAATTTCTATTTGCCTAATTAATACAGCTTCAAGAAATATCACAGTTGGAGATTTTAAAACACCTTAGTATCCGACAGAAGACAAAAGACAATCAGAATACAGAAGACCTGAAAAAATACCATTATAGAACATTATACAAAATAATTACAGACTATATCTCCTTCTTAAGTGCACATGGAACATTTATGAAAACAGTATCAACAAATTTCAAGCAACTGAAATTATTTCAAGAAAGTGAAATTCTCTGTATTAAATTAGAATTCAAGAACTGAAGCAACTCACTTCTCAACAGCCCATGGGTCAAAGAAGAAATTTTAAAGGTGGGGGGAACCTAAAAAACATCCATGGCAGCCCTGCAGCCCCAGCCCTGCCCCAGCCAGGGTCCAGACAGCTGTGACAGTAAACCTGCCAATGCTGAATTTAGCTGCCAGGAGTTGCTGCAAAATTTGTACTAAGAAAAAAAGGGGGGGGGGAATTTTTAAAAACAGCTTTGTATTGTTTTATGGCTACTACATCCAAAAACATGTGGTAGGAGAGAATTTGGCATAAGTCCTAGAGACAGTCATTCCCATCAAGGAAAGAAGTGTGTGTAGGTAGGGATTTTTTTTTTTTTTTAAGATTGTATTTGTTTATTTGAGAGACAGAGTGCACACATGCACAGGCGGGGGGAGTGGAAGAGGGAGAGGGAGAAGCAGACTCCCCGCTGAGCACGGAGCCTGATGCAGGCGCTCAATCCCAGGACCCTGGGATCATGACCTGAGCCGAAGGCAGACTTTTATCTGACTGACCCATGCAGGCGCCCCTGTGGGTGAGGATTTAGTGTCCCTGTCTAGAATCTTACAATACTGGAGACAGAGCAAGCCTCCATGATTGACGATTTTTGCCTAAGGGAGGGAGTGTGCAAAGGAGAGAACATGATTAGGGAGGCAGTGTCCAGACGGAGAGACACTACGGGAACTGCCTTTTGGAAAAGTCATTTTGAGTATGCTAATGAGCTCTTGTTAAAATCTGATGCCTGACCCACTAGAGACTGATGATGAGTCTCTAGCCTGTTGAACCCATCTTTTGGGTGGATCAACTTGGAATTCACCACTGGCAAGGTCAAAAAAGACTTTTTACAATAAAACCCTGCAAGAAAGGCCTTAGGGTATCTGTCCAAAGCCTGGAATCACAGAGGTTTATCCTAGCGGCTTGCTCTGCTGTGACCTTCAGCTCTGCCAAGCAGGTGTGGTCAACCTGTTCAGTGGCAGAACTCTGTGACTATGATGTGAAATGCCAGCCCGGTGGTGCTGTGAGCTGTGGAAACACCATGGGTCCTGGCCGAACCATCTGGGTTATTATCATGAAGAGGGCTAGCTCTGATGCAAGGACCTGCACAACACAGACCACAGAAGTGGACCGTATTCTTACCTCAGGATTCCTGTGGGAGGTGCAAGGTGGTGGGGCAGTGAATCAAATCTCAATTTTAACTTCCTCTAGAGGATATCTCACCACTGTTGACTTTTCAAGAATGAGCAAGAATGAGTTTATTTGCCCCACCTCCTTCTTGGTACACAAGTCTTAGCAAAGCAGACTATTAAATGCAGCTGTCCTCAAAAAGGGATGGTCTCGAGTCTATTTACTGGGTATGATTAGGAAAAAGGGGATATGTGTGTGTGGGGGGGGGTAAGTATATGGACCTATTCTGAAAATTTTGAAAATTCAAGATCTCACCCCGACCATTCCCCTGGACGTGCTGTATATCTCCTGACAGCAACTCCAGGCCCAGAGCATGGCCAAAAAACAGTTTCGAGGATTAGAATTAATTCTGTTTAAACTATGTAAGATTTATTTAAGATTTAAGATTTTATTTATTTATTTGACAGAGAGACAGCCAGTGAGAGAGGGAACACAGCAGCGGTAGTGTGAGAGGAAGAAGCAGGCTCCTAGCGGAGGAGCCTGATGTGGGGCTCGATCCCAGAACACCGGGATCACGCCCTGAGATGAAGGCAGACATTTAACGACTGCGCCACCCAGGCGCCCTGTAAAAATGTTTTTCTGTTACAGGGCTTTGGTCTCCCTGGCACTCAGCCCCTCCAGATGAAAGTTCTGGCTGAGAGTAGAGATGACTGGAAAAACGTGAAGCTGCAGTTACTGATAAGACACACAGATTTTTAACAATGGGAGGAAAGCAAGAACTCTGACACCTGGGAAAGTGAACCTTTATAACAGCATGGGGACAGGGCTGTTGCTCACCTTCGTCCTTCAGACCTCTTCTTGGAGTTCTCCTCCCAGAGGAGAAATGCCTCTGCTGCTCTCCCTAACTGCCAGCCACGCTGCTTAACCCAACTACAAATGGCACCGAATCCCTGCTGTTCAAACTGGCAGCTGCTTCTCTCAGCCCTGCTTGATGCTCTGATCAAAAGACAGCAGCTCCTACACTTTCCCTGTGGAACACCTCCAGGTGTCATGCACACCACAGAGAAGAGGGGCAGGTAACATGGTGTCATGGACAAGTGGGACTGTTTGGAACTGACTGCTTTCAGGCAGTCCCTCTGAAAAGAGGACAAAATCAAATATTTGGACTGGTATTGGGGGTAGGGAGTCTAATGCTTACCAGACAATGAGAAGTCATGCTGGGGTTAAGGGAGGGTGCTCCTAACAACTGCAAAATCTTTATTTCCAGGTATACCCTCTGGGACTGGGCTTGCATGTGTGCATGTGTGAAAATCAGGCATTAACTTGCAGTCTAAGTGTGATCTGCACCCAGGGGTGGTTATCAGAAACATTCAAGAATTTGAGGAATACCTGGTGGTGCAACAGGCCTCAGACATGACCTCTGGGAGCGGGTTTACCTATTGGGTGGTTATTCTGTTAGAAAGACTTACAGAAGCTGTCCCTGTCTTGAGCTAAAATGCTTCACGGCCCTGCCTCAGTCTGGAAGGCATTCAAATCAGCTTCAACTGGCTGGCCAGAGCTCTATGGATAACAGAATGTGCCACAGACTTCTTCCTTGCAGGCCAAGTCTGGGCAAAATACTAATACAAACTGCTGCCCCTGGTTTGACCTTGGGCCAGGTAAAAGGCAAATGGAAATGCCTGAAGAGCATCTAGCTTTCTAAGACAGACCTTGATGGTTAAAGACTAAACCAAAATGACTGAGGAATGGCATGTACACAGAAAAACTGGCCAGAAGTCAAAAATAAAATGAGTGGTTGTGTGGGGCTGTAGGGAAAATAAATTTTGTTTCTGCACAGCTAGGACTTTTTGAGCAAATCTCAATAAAACTTGGAGCTTAAGGTAAAAGAATGAGACTTGGAAAGTGATTTATGACTAGTTAGACAGGAATAGACTCCAGAGAGACTTACATTTCAGTGGGGACGCTGGAACCTGGGGCCCTAGTGACATCCCTGGGTATAAGGCTGGAGACAGTGGTCTTCTTTCTCCCCTGAAGAAATTTACTCATAGTCCAAAGGGTTAGAGTGTAAACTCAGGATTCTTTCCAAAGGAGCAAAGGTTTCCTCTCTCCCTTTAAAAGGGTAGGAAGACAGCTACCTCTCTCTTCTATAGAAACACTCACATTCATTTTATCAGTATATTTCACCCAAAATACCAACTTTGTATGTATGTGTAGAACACCTGATTTCTGTCTCATTGCTCCAAGAGTAAGAAACTGGAACCACAAAGTTGTTACTTAGTTTTAAGTAAAATACTAATTCATCTGTTCTGTTTCATGTGTTGTATTTATGGTAAAATTAACAAAGATAAATACTAAAAATTTAACTGTCTGAAATTTAAAATCTCCACCAAGAGACCCAATAGGTGAAATCTTCCAAACATCAAAGAATAACATAATCTCATAAAATATCATCCATAGAATAGAAAAGTATGAGACACTGCTCAACTCATCTAATGAAAGGAGTGCAGTCTTCAACCCCAAACCTCAAAACATTACAATGAAGGCCAGTTACAGGATAATAGTTCTTATGAACACACACACAGAAAAATCCTACATAAAATAGTGAAAAGCCAAATTCAGTGATTATAAGAGCAAAGTACATCATGATGGAGGATGTATTTCAGACATATCAGGTTGGTTTAACATTGGAAAATTAATCAATATTACTCAGCATATTAACAGAATAAATATGAAAAATCATGATTATCTCAATACATGCAGAAAAAGGATTTGACAAAATTCAATACTCATTCATGATTCAAAAAATAAAAAAATCAGGGGGTCACCCAGGTAGCACAGTCAGTTAAGCATCTGACTCTTGGTTTTGGCTCAGGTTGTGATCTCAGGGTTGTGAGACTGAGCCCCATGTCAGACTCCCTGCTCAGCACAGAGTCTGCTTAAGACACTCTCTCTCTCCCTCTCCCTACCATGCATGTGCTTGCTCTCTCTCTCTCTCTAAAATAAATAAATAAATCTTTAAAAACAAAAACACTCTTAGCAAACTAGGAACAGAAGAGAACTTCCTCAAAATGATAAGGCACATTTATAGAAATCCTTCAGTTAAAATCAAAATTAATTCTAAAATACTCAATAGTTTCTCCCTGAAGTCAAAAACAAGACAAAGATGTTCACCTTCACCACTTCTGTACAACATGTTACTGGCATTCTTAGCCAGCACAATAGGCAAAGAAAAGAAAAAAGGGATAAACATTAGGAAGGAGAAGTAAACTTGTCTTTATTCATAGAGAATACAATTATTGACCTAATAATTTTTAAGAAATCTATAAAACAACTACCAGAATGAGTAAAACTTAGCAATGTTGCAGGATACAAGGCCAGTGTGCAAATACCAACTGTTTTTCTATACACTAGCATTAGATGTCAATTCTCTCCAAAATGATCAATGCAATCCCAATAAAAGCCTTAAAACAGTATAGGGGTACGAGTGTGTGTGTGTATTTGTGGAAACTGACAAGCTGATTCTAAAATTTATATGAAAATGCAAAAGCTCATAGTACCACAGCACTGGCCATAATATCTGGAAACATAGAAATTATTTTAATATATTTTGTAGGTTAAAGATGTTCTTGGCAACATTCTGTATTCATGCTGTAGCCAAGGAACCTTGAAGAAAATAGCAAAGCTAGAAGGCTAACACTGCCAGATGTCATGACTTATAATTAAATTATAAAGATAAAAAACAATGGTATTGTAAAGAAGATGGATAAATCAGCCAATGGAACAAAACAGAAAGCCCAGAAACAAAACCACAAATACATGGTCACCTGATAAATGACAAAGATAAAACCACAATTCAGCAGGAGAAAGAACAGTCTTTTTACCTGTCATCAGAAAGTCATCAAGAGAATGGTAAGACAAGACATATAACTGAGAAAAGGTATTTTCAGTACATACATCTGCCAAAGATTCACATTTGGAATCTATTTTAAAACTTCTATCATTCAATAGAAAAAGACTAATGATCCAATAAAATAATACAGGCAAAAGACCTGAATAGTACACTTTGCTAAAGAAGATGCAAATAGCCAACACACACATGAAAAGACGCTCAACACCATCAGTCATCAGAGAAAGGGGAATTCAAACCTAACGAGACAGCACAACATAACGACTAAAATGGCTCAATTAGACTGACAATACCAAGTGCTCACAGCAATAAACTGCAATTAAAGCTCTCACACACTGCTCGCAGCAATATAATTTAGTACTTCTTTGGAAAACTCTTTGAACTAAAAAATATTGCTAACGCTAACTATGTGATACTCTACCCAGCAGGTCCATTTCTGGTCATACATGTAACAGAATTAAGAGTTTATACCCTCCTTAAAAAGATACACACAAGAATATTCATCAATGTTTTTCAAATACCTCAAAACAAGTATGCTTTAAAACAAGTATGTTTCAAATATACATCTTAAATATGTTTCAATAACATAGTAAAGAGATAAACTCTGGGATAGTCACAATGGAATGCTACACAGCCATACAAAGCAATAAACTACACACGACATGGACGTTTCTCACGGACATAATACTGCACCAAAGCAGCCAGATACCACACACACACACACACACACACACACACACACGGCACGTGTGTATATTCTATATACACATATATATAGTAAGAATACATACACATACGTATAGTACATGTGTACACTTAAGATCTGTGTACTTAATTCTATATAATTTATTCCTAAGGGAGGAAAAAAAGATAACATTTGTGTATAAAAGTGACACTGGGAGATCCTGGATGATTCAGTGACATCGAACATTTCAGTCATGTCAACATGCTACTTCCAAAGATCCAGAGCCTCTAAGAAGTGATTCCTGAAGACCATTTCAATGGCCTTAAAGCTCTGAACTAACCCTTTGTGATCGAATTTTCTCCTAAGTGCCATTTGGCTCATACGTACTAACTCACCCAGGTCACTCTGGCTTGGGAACTCTTCCTCTAATATCCACGGCTCCTCTCCTTGCTCCAACTTGAGGATCACTTCTGGTTTAGAAATGGAATACCCTGTGAATGAGAACTGTATGACTTGGGACAAACTGGATGAATTTCAGGGCCTCTGAAGGTGGAGGACGTTATAACTCAAAGACTATACAATTAAAAAAAATTAATTTAATCCCTGTTATGAGGGAGAAAAAAACAAATTCCTTCCGATAACCGAAATGAATAAGTCATCCTTGACCTCCAAATTCCAAAGTTAAATATTATTATACTCTACAAAAACTCTGCAAGTTTCTGTAAATAAAAAAAGACACACATACTGGGGGTCTACATGAAAAACAAACACTACC
The DNA here is from genome assembly GCF_023065955.2 of Ursus arctos. Classification (NCBI taxonomy): domain Eukaryota; kingdom Metazoa; phylum Chordata; class Mammalia; order Carnivora; family Ursidae; genus Ursus; species Ursus arctos. The sequence continues at coordinate 79,702,649 of NW_026623089.1, read as the reverse complement.
TACCCAGTGAGACAAGGTGGCTATAGTTCTCCAGCATCACATCCCTGTACAGGGACCTCTGTGCAGGGTCCAGGTGCTGCCACTCCTCCTGGGTGAAGCCCACAGTCACATCCCTGAATGACAATGATCCCTGGAAAAGCACGTTTCTGCTCAGTCTGAAGTGGTCAGAATCAGGTGATATGAAAAAAAGAAGTTCAAAGACTAACTCTTACCATTTTTTACTGTTGAAAACTGGCCAGAAAATGTTACTAAGGACCTCTACTATATAGCTTATTTTCTGTAATACTTTGTAAGTACAAAAAAAAAATCATACTAGAAATACCATTGGTGAATTATTTTGTTATTTAATACAAAAAATCTGAGTGCCCACATGTACCTGGAACTGCCCTAGTTTCTGAGAATTCCAAGTTGAATAAAATACTCTTCCTGGTCTCAAAGAAGCTATTCTCATAAGGAAACATACAAAGACATAGCTACCACAGGACTTAAAGAATCCACACCATAAACACATGCAACACAGACGGGAATCACAAAGGGGTTCTGTACAAGTTCCCATGCTCTGATTGCAGACCGATGCCTCTGATCACACCAGTGCAAAGAGGCACACAGCCACTGTTGATGGATTTCCCCCAGTCAGTGCAAGTCCCCTTCAGTTCGTGTTTTTCCCTTTCATTTTCTCCTCCTTCATTCTTTGCTTTTCCCCCTTCAGGAACCAGACACTGAAGACTAAGACATTCAAAAACAACTACATATACTAGGAGAATTAGAAAATGACTGTGCATATGCAAGGAAAGGCTCAGAAAACACCTAAGAAGACATTAAGTTTACACATCAGGCTGGTCCTTGGTACACAGACAGCCTACAACAATCAAAAAATGAATAAAAATAAACAAAAACAATAAGAAAGCACAGCAAACATTGAAGAATGGGGAGAATCTGATTTCCAGAGTTACCACATTATTAGTCAGATGCCCAGTGTTCAATCAAAAAATCACAAGGCATACAAAGAAACAGGAAAATATGAAACCATAAAACTCCTAGAAAAAACATAGGTGGTAAGCTCCTTGACATAGGTCTAGGCAATGATTTTAGATTTGACACCAAAAGCAACAAAAGAAAGAATAAATAAGTGGGACTACATCATAACTAAAAATTTTTGCACACAAAGAAAATCATCAACAAAATGAAAAGGCAACCTACTGAATAGGAAGTAATAGATCTAATAAGGGACTGATAACCAAAATATATAAAGAACTCGTACAACTCATTTGTCAAAAAAAAAAAAGAAAGAAAAAAGAAAGAAAAAATCTGATTAAAAAACGGGCAGAAGATCTGAATAGTCATTATTCAAAAAAGACATACAGATGACTAACAGGTTCATTAAAAAGATGCTCAACATCATTAATTATTAGGGAGATGCAAATCAAGACCACAATGGTATTACCTTATACCTGTTAGAATGGCTATCAAAAACACAAGAAGTAAAACAGGTGTTGGTGAAGATGTAAAGAAAAAGGAATCCTTGTGTACTGTTGGTGGGAATGTAAATTGGTGCTATGGAAAACAGTATGGAGGCTCTTCAAAAACCTAAAACTAGAACTATCATATGTATACAATGGAATATCATTCAACCATAAAAAAGAATGAAACCTTGCCATTTACAACAACGTGGATGGACTTTGTAGCATTACGCTAAGTGAAATAAGGCAGAAAGAGAAAGACAAGTACCATGTGATCGCTCTGATATGTGGAATCTTAAAAAAATATGCTCATACAGAAAACAAACCAATGGTTGCCAGAGGTGGGAGGTGGAGTATGGGCAATGGGTGAATTATTTTTTTTTTTGTTTAAATAAATTGTTTTAAAGAGAAAAGAAAACTACAGGCCAATATCCTTTATGAACACTGATGTAAAAAATCCTCAACAAAATATTATCAAACAGAATTTAGCAGCATAGCAAGAGGATTATAATATACTACAAAGCTATAGTTATCAAAACATATGGCACTGGCACAAAACAAGACACAATAGAGAGAGAGAACAGAATAGAGACCCCCAGAAATAAACCCATACCTATAAGGTCGATTAATCTACGACAACGGAAGCAAGAATGAAGACTGAGAAAAAGACAGTCTCTTTAACAACTGGTGCTGGGAAATCTGGATGGCTACATGCAAAATAATGAAACTGGGCCACTTTCTTATACCATACACAAATATAAACTCAAAAGGGGTTAAAGGTCTAAATGTAAGACCTGAAACCATAAAACTCCTATTACAAAACATAGCCAGTAATTTGACATTGGCCATAGAAATATTTTTCTAGATATGTCTCCTACAGCAAGGGAAACAAAGCAAAAATAAACTATTGCAACTACACCAAAATGAAAAGATTTTGCACAAAGGAACCCATCAATGAAACAAAAAAAGCAACCCAGTGAATAGAAGAAAATATCTGCAAGTGATATATCCAATAAGGGATTAATATCCAAAATATATAAAGGGCATATACAACTCAACACCAAAAAACAAAAAACAAAACAAAATAAACTAAATCACTGATTAAAGAAGATATACAGATGGCCAACAGACATAAAAAGATGCTCAACATCACTCATCAGGGAAATGCAAATCAAAATCACAATGAGATATCACCTCACCCCAGTAAGAGCGCCTACTATCAAAAAGAAATAACAAGTGTTGGTGAGGATGTGGAGAAAAAGGGACCCTTATGCATTTTTGGTGGGAATGAAATTGGTGCAGCCAAAACAGTACGGAGGTTCCTCAAAACATTAAAAATAGAAATATCATATGCTCCATTAATTCTACTTTCTTTAGGCATTTATCCAAAGGAAAAAATAAACTAATTTGAAAAGATATATGTACCTCTATGTTTACCGCAGCTTTATTTACAATAGCCAAGATAAGGAAGCAACCCAAGTGTCCACTGATGAATGAAGAAAGAAGATTTGGTATACAGACACAACAGAATATTACAGAGCCATAAAAAAAGAAAGAGATCTCATCGTTTGTGACAAAATTGGTGGACCTAAAAGGTATTATGCTAAGTGAAATAGGTCAGACAGAAAAAAACAAATACCATATGATTTCACTTACATGTGGAATCTGAAAAACCAAACAAATGAACCAATAAGTGAAAAATAGACCCATAAGTACAGAGAACAAACTGGTGGTGCCAGAGGGGAAGTGAGTGGGAGATTGCTGAGAAAAAGGATTAAGAGTTACAAACTTCCAGTTACAAAATAAATAAGTTATGGAGATGAAAATACAGAGCAGTAAATAGTCAATAATATTATAATCACATATGGCAACAGCTGGTGACTACACTTATTGTGGTAAGCACTGACTAATGTATAGAATTGTTGAATCAGTATGTTGTACAACTTAAACCAATATAAAGTTGTATGTTAATTATACCTCAATTAAAAAATAAAATAAAATAAAAAGGATTATATACCATGACCAAGTAGATCTATTCTTGGAATCCAAGGATGGTTCAACATACAAAAATCAATCACTATAATACACAACAACACAAAGAAGGAAAAAAACACATGACCATCTCAATTCATGCAGAAAAAGCATCTGACAAAATTCAATAATCTTTCATGATAACAACACTCAACAAAATAGGAATAGAAGGGAACTAACCCCACATAATAAAAGCCATGTATGTAAAAAATACAGGAAAAATTATACTCAGTGGTGAAGGGTTGAAAGCTATTCTTCTAAAATCAGGAGCAAGGCAAGGCTGCCTGCTTTCACACTTCTATTCAACATAGTACTGGAAGTTCTAGTCACAGCATTAGACAAGAAAAAGAAAAGGTAGTCAAATTGAAAAGGAAAAAATAAAATCATCTGTGCAAATGATATAATCTTATATTTAGAAAAACCTAAAGACTCCACAAAAACAGCTGTTAGATCAACTAAATGAATTCAGCAAAGTAGCAAGATGCTTCAACACACAAAAATCAGTTGCATTTCTATACAGGAACAATGAACAATCTGAAAAGGAAATTACAAAAGCAATTCCACTTACAAAAGCATCAAAAGAAATCTTAGGAATTAATGTAACCAAAGATGTAAAAGATTTGCACAATAAAAACTACAAAACAGTGCTGAAAGTCATTGAAGAAGACATAAAGAAATGGAAACAAATCTCATGTACATGGATTAGAAAACTTACCGTTAAAATGTCAATATTACTCAAAGCAATCTACAGATTCAATGAAATCCCTAGCAAAATCCCAATGATATTTTTTGCAGAAATGAAAAACTTCATCCTAAAATTCATACAGAAGCTAAAGAAACCTGAATATCCACAACAATCTTGAAAAAAAACAAAAGTAGAAGACTCATACTTCCTGATTCCGAAACTTAATACAAAGCCACAGTAATCAAAAAAGGATGGTACCAGCATAAAAAGAAACATACAGACCAATGGAATAGAAAAGAAAGTCCAGAAATAAACCCTCACATATACTGTCAAGTGATTTTTGACAAGGTTGTCAAGACCATTCAATGGGAAAATGACAGTCTTTTCATCAAATGGCACTGGAAAAACTGGATAGCCACATGCAAATGAATGAAGCTGGACCCTTACCTAACACCATATACAAAAATCAACTCAAAATAGATATAGTACCTAAATGTAATACCTAAAATGATAAAACTCTTAGGAGAAAATATAGGACAAAAGCTACACAACATTGGATTTGGCAAAGATTTCTTGGATATGACACCAAAGGCATGGGTAACAAAAGAAGAAACTGACAAATTTTTCATGAAAGTGAAAATATTTTCACTACAAAAGATACTATTCAGAGTAAAAAGGCAATCCACAGAATAGGAGAAAATACTTGTAAGTCAGATCACTGATAAGGGATCAATATCCAGAATATATAAACTCCTAAAATTCAGTAACATAAAAACTCCAAACAACCCAATTCAAAAATGGGCAATGTACTTGAACAGATATTTTTCCAAAGAAGATATACAAATGGTCAATAAACACAAGAAAAGATGCTCAATATCATGAATCATTAGGGAAATACAAATCAAAGCTACAGTAAAATACCACCTCACACCCATTATGATTACTACTACCAAAAACACAGAAAACAACTGTTGGTGTGGATGTAGAGAAAATGGAACTCCCATGCACGGCTGGTGGGAATAAAATGGTATAACCACTGTGAAAAAGAGTATGGATACTCCTTAAAAAATTAAAAATAGAATTACCATATGACCCAGCAATTCTATTTCAAGGTAAATATCCAAAAGAAGATCTCAAAAAGATGTCTGTACACTCATTTTCACAGCAGCATTGTTATTCACAAGAGCTAAAACATGGAACAACTCAAGTGTCCATGGACAGATGAATGGATAAGCAAAATGTATATATACATACAATGGGATATTACTCAGCCTTAAAAACGGAAAAAAGTCTGCAGTATGCTACAAGATGGATGAATCTTGAGGACATTATGCGAAGTGAAATAAGGCAGTCACACAAGGACAAATACTACAGGATTCCACTTGTATGAGGTACCTCAGGTAGTCAAAATTACAGAAGCAGGAAGTATCACAGGAGTTTGCAGTGGGGAGTTATTGTTTATTAGGTACAGAATTTCAGTTTTGCAAGATGAAAGACTATGGGGATGAATGGAGTGACAGAAGCACCAGAATGTGAATGTATTTAACAGCACTGAAGCACACACTTAAAAATGTTTAAGATGGTAAACTTTACGTTATTTCTATTTTAGCACAATAAAAAAGAAAAAAAAAAGTAAAAATGTACTGATATGTACTACAACATGGATGAACCTTGAAAACATGCTAGGTGAAGGAAGCCAGACACAGACGGCCACACACTGAATGACTCCGTTTGTATGAAATACTCAGAACAGATCAATCCCAGAGACAGAACACAAACTGCTGGTTTCCAGGGATGGGTAAATAAGAGAATAAGGAGAAACTCCTTCATGAGTAAAGGGCTTTATTTAGAATGATGGGAATATTTTGAAACTTGATTAAGGTAGTGGTTGCATAACACTCTGAATGTACTAAATGCCAATGAATTGATTTGGTCATTTTAAAATAGTTAATTTTGTATGTGAATTTCAGCTCAATAAATTTTTTTAAAGACATAAGAAGAAAGTGTGGAGCATAAAATTACAATGAAAGATGAAGGAGTTAAAACCATGTATCAGTAATCACAACAAAATGAGAACAGATTAAATTCTCAATATAAAGGACAGAGCATTTCAGATTAGGCTAAAAATGTCTAGTTACATGTTCCTTACCAAAAAAATATACTCACAAAGAATATGGAAAATCTAACTAAGGTGCAAATACCCCCATGACCCAAAACCTCCAGGACATCAAAGGAAGGAATCACTGGTGAGTGAGAATGGATAACATCTCCTTTTACAAGTCAAGTGGTTTTCAGTTCCTTGCTTTCAACTAAGTTGAAAGAGAAATTAGAGTTGTATTAAGAAAACAGTTTCATTTACAATAGCATCTAAAAGAACAAAATACTAAATAAACCTGAGCAAGGATATGTAAGATTTGCACACTGAAAACTATAAAACATTACTGAAAGAAATTAAAGACCTAAGTAAATGGAAAAACATGTCACGTTCATGGATTGTAAAACCTAATCTTGTTAAAATGTCAATATTCCCCAAAGTGATGCACAGATCCAATGCAATCCTTACCAAAATCTTAACAGCCCTTTCTTTGCAGAAATACAAAGGCCAACATAAATTCATATGGACTTGCAAGGGCCTTGCTGTAGAACACAGTTTGGTGGTTTCGCAATAAACAGAATGACCCATCAATTTTACTCCCAGGAAAGACGTGAAATAGGTCTTCAAACAAAAACTTGTACATGAATGCTCACAGCAGTACTGTTCTCAATAGCCAAACAGGGAATCACTCCAAATGTCCACCAACAGATGGATACACAACAGGTGGACTATACATCAGTGGGATATCATTCAGTCATAAAAAGAGATGAAGTAGTGGTACATGCTACGACATGGACGGGTTTCAAAACATTAAGGTAAGTGAAAGCAGCCACACATTAAAGACTATATATATCGTATGATTCCATTTATGAGATATCCAGAATAGACAAATCCATAAACAGAAAGAGGTTAGTGGTTGCTAGGGGCTGGGGAGACTGGGGAGTAATTTGCGCAGAAGTCATGGCCCTGCTCATTAAAGGTATAGGGTTTACTTCTGGTGTGACGAAACCGTTCTGGAAGGAGAGGGTAGTTATGGTTGTACAACATGGTGAGTGTATTAAGTGCAACTGAATTCTATACTTTAAAAAGGTTCAAATGTGAATTTCATGAGTGGAATCCCTCACCAGACTGCAAAAATTTAGATTCTGCCCACTCCCCAGGGCTGTCACAAAGCCTATCTCATCCTACTGACTACCCTAGATCACTGTGGTCTGCCCAAACGTGCTCCTTCTTTGAACAACCATGAGTCCTAATGCTGGCACAATTCATGTGCAACTCAACTTTTCCCCTGAACTGGACAAGACTTACTCTATGCCTACCACTTCTTTATGCAATTGCAGGACTGTCACTGGAAGGTACACAATGCCACCAAATGAAGCTTATCAAAAAACTTATGTTCCAGTTTCAAAACTCAGTAAGATCACAAGATGTGCATTTATCTACAAGGCATCTTTGCCCTACTGTATTAGAGGTCAGCAAACGCAAACATTTTTGGTAAATGGCCACATAATAAATATTTTAGGCTTGCCAAGCCACACAGTCTCTGTCACAACCACTCAACTCTACCCATGTAACACGAAAGCAGCTGCAGGCACAAATGAATGAACATGGCTGTGTCCCAATAAAACTTTATAAATAGACACTGAAATCTGAATTTCATATAATTTCCCATCACAAAATACTCCTCTTGATTTGTTTCTCAACCACCTAAAAGTTCTTACTTTGTGGGCCATAGAAAAATAAGCAGCAGGCTGTATTTGGCCCATGTACTGTAATTTGTTGACTTGTGCTCTGCACTTGCCCTGATGTTAACGTATTCATTTCTACTATTTCATATGAAAGTACAAACATTTTATGAACCTCACATAATCACTGTTAGGCAAAACTGGGAATAAATGAACAACTCACCTGGGTTGTGATCATCTTCTGCTGGCCCTGGAAGATTGTGGAAAACTGTAGGGGGACAGCTGAGAAGGAAAGAACCATCATAAAAGATGTCACGAGCCTGAAAAACCCTACATAGCTGCTGGCAAAACACCTCCGAAGCAGAGATGCCTTGAGAAGGGGCAGAAAGGATGACAGGAAAGGAGGGAGCAGCCCATGCACAATTCGCAGTGGTTGGACATACCAGTTTTTAAATGTCAAAACATTTGTTTTCAGGGCATCTGGATGGCTCAGTTGGTGGGGCAAGCGACTCTTGACCTTGGGGTTATAGGTTTGAGTCCCATGTTGGTGTAGAAATTATTTAAAAATAAAATCTTTAAAAACCTTTGTTTTCTCCTGATTTACTAACAACGTATGCTTTAAAACAGAAAAATGAAAACAACAAAGTACACTAAATAAACAAATTAGGAAAAGCCAAGGAATGGAACATAATGCTTTCATTAAAACCGATGCTGAGCAAAAATATATCAAGTCTTAATGTTCATTCTAAACCAGAGAATCCCACTAGGTTCTGGAAAAAGGGATGGGTTTTTAAGGGCTGGTCTTTTCCCAAAGGAAAAAAAGAGCTTACTTTAACTCAGTTTCAGATTCTCAAATGTATCTTTTGATTAAAAACAACAAACTGGTTCTGACTTACCTGTTGTCAAAGCAGAAAACACCTGCCTGGCCATCAAGCAATTCAATGTCTGCTCTTGTTCCTGCCACAACAAAACGTGTGACTATGAGCAGGTAAGGTAAGTGAAAGAAGACCCATTTCCTTCCCACCCTATCCCACCCCCATCTTTAAGCAGAGCACAGATAGGTGAGACTCAAAGACCTTTCCTGCAATACCATCTCGGAGTCTATCACATCGGGACAGAGGGGGCATCAGCACTGGACTAGTTGTGCTGTAGTGAGCAAGAGGCTCAGAATCTGGGAGTGGAGGAAAGATGAGGGACGAAGGAGGTAGTTTCCTTCTCTGTAGCTAGGAAGCCCTTCCTTCCACATGATGCCTCACAGCTCCCTAACAAGCAGTACCTTCTGTTCCTTTTGGCATGCCCTCCTCTCCCAGCCACAGCTGACACCCCTCCTGAAAGCTGACCCACAACGTCCACCACCACCCAGTCTGAGAGAATCTGGCTATGACCGTGGTTCTGGCAGGAGGATCCAAACTGCTTCTGGCTGAGGAAGAGTCTTTGCCCCTTCCACCTTCACTCTGGATCTCTACTGAGGTCTGCGGCCAACTGACTGGCGTCCTAGGTGGGGTCTCTGCTCCCAGGATCCCCCTTCCTCCCTCACAAGAGTTGCCTTGTTCCAGGACACCTTGGCTCCCCATCCAAGATCTAAAGCTCTTGGACCTTCCTGTCACCCTAAATCACAAGCTGGACCTTCTGTAAACGCAAACGGCTGCTACAAGGCTGTACGGCGTCAGCGGGACCTGGCTGCTCCACTTGGGTGCCAGGCTCACAGGTTCTTCAGAAACAAGGTCTGGACCCCTGCAGCTGCTAGCTGCTGGGTCCGCCTAGCTCGCAGGTTTGATGCGGGACAGAGGATGAGGCAGGGCATCTCCCCCTGCTCGTTAGCCACCTGGGGTCCTGTCACCTCCCTGAGCCCGGTACGCGGTTACCATGGGGACGCGTCACTGACCACAGGTGGCCGGGCGGACGAAGAGGGACCGTGAGCGCAGAAGAACACGGTTCCCCCCCCAAGAGGGAAGCGCCGGGCTACGAGCGCCCCGAGGCCGGTTTCCGCCGGTCTTACCGCGGCCTCGGCCCACCTCTCGGAGATGAAAACACCAAGCTTCGCTCGGTAACAGCGGTGGGACGTGCTGGTTCGCATTCGATGCATAAAGACGGAGCAGGACTCACCCCGAGCTCAGGCACCAAATCCTCTTCCTCCGTCACCCGCCCCTCCCGCGCGGAACCTCCCGCTTCACGGGTCACCCCCGCCCAACCCCCAGGGGCTCACCGGCCACGCACCCCCGCCTGCGCCTAGCCCCGAGCCGCGGGAGCATCCGGGACCGTCTTCTCGCGAGGCCGCGGCCACCGACGCGAACTAGACGGGAGGGGCGCGGCGCACATGCGCAGAAGGCCGGGAGCGACCCCCGCCCGCGTCCAGCTCCACAGCGCACACTAAGTTTTCCAAACCCCTGGCGCCACCTCGCTGGAAAACGGCCTTCAGACTTACGGGGACGTTGGGTAAAGCTGCTCGAATTAGCCAATAAGGTACAAACAGGAGACATACTGATAACTACAGTTTTATTCGTTGTTTATCCGAAATAAATTGTAAGTATTTAAATACATACCTATTTCATTAATTATATTTCCCTGATGGATTGGCTCTCCTAGCAGTTCCTTGTTTTGCAGAATGCGCTTGCAGAATTCCTTCCAGAGACAGTCTGTGTTCCCTTTACATTGTAACATATCTTAAAGTAGTCCTATCTCTCTCATTTCATTCTTCGTCCTTCTGGACATTCATTGGTGAGAAAGCATATTCCATTTAGCATTATGAGTGGTTATCCTGGCATGAAGTTAACACTGGGAATTGCTCTTCAAATTTCGATTTGTTTAAATACATGATACCATCTTTCATGGCATAACTTGCCTTTCCCATTCTTCAAAATTACGTTGGATCTCTTGATTGACTTTTAAAAATGTCCACTGACAAAAAGAAAACATTTTTTTTTGCCAATTTTTCCCTTTCTCTTTGACATTACACATGATAATTCACTTGTTCCCATGCTGGAAAAGCATTTAGTGACATTTATGTAAAAAAAATAAAATTCTACAAGAGGTGAAACTCATTTCAAAAGACAGTCATGGCAAGTACAATAATGATTATCCACAAGTCAATTTATTTTCCTATTTATAAGTAATGTTTTCCTTTTTAAGAACAAGTTTGACACGAAGATTTCATCAATTCTTCCTTGGATGCTTTCAAGTTCCATTGAACACTGGAATATTTAATAATACTTTTTACTTTTCTTTCAATTTCCATAATCCTGTTGCTAAAAAGATACTGAAAACTATGAACAAGAAATAAGGAGATTAGCTTCACTCAATGGATTATTTAAAAAGACAACAAGAAAAAATAAACAGGCAACAAGAATATTGGGACCTTTTCTTGAGAACTGAAATACGATTTCAGTGCTCTAAATAAATAGAACTCTCTCAACTGTGTTTGTTAAAGAGAGCCAATGGATTCCTGAATGCAAGAGAAGTGAAGAATACTGAATACCAAAAAAAATCACATAAATCCTTTAGCCACTCAACCCAAACAGCATAATTTTGAAGTAAGGGAACAATTACTTCAACATGTACAGAAAGAATGTCAAAAGCTATTTGAACAGCAGGTATTATAAGCAGGACAGCCAACATCTTCCATAAAATCATTCATGATTTGTTTCAACTTGGAAGAAACATGTCTGCACCTTTATGCAAACATCCACCAAAATTTGTATTAATATTAACTTCCACCAAAAGGAGCACAGAAGCAAAGGGAAAATATTTATTTTCTGCACTGTAATTATTTAAATCCATAGCTATGCTGAAAAAAGGTGGGGCATTTAGGTTGTCAATAATCTCTGTAATCATAAGTGGAGCTATTATTTTTGTTGTTGTTGATTTCATCCTGGCACTTGAAATTCTGATTGCAACTTCAGAATCAGAAAACACTTCTGTCTGCAGTACGTTTGAACAGTCTATTTGAGCTAAGAGACTGATGATGATATGCAACATACAGGGTACTCACAACCTCTCCTGAAATTACTGCATCTCAATCTGAATTCCTCGTAATCATAAATTTGTGTCACTTTCTATAGCACTAGTTGAGGAAATAATACCTCTCTTATGTTTAGCTGTTAGTATTTGCTGGTTTATACCTGACTGCCATTTTTGCATATGGGACAAAAAGCTTCAAAGGGAAATTTTCCTTTCTTAATAAATGTCTACTTTTCCAAAAATTCATTGCACAATTTACACTTGCATTTTGGCACTTTAGGATTCAAATATATGCAGATAAAAATAGATAATAGCAACCACTGCAAAAATTGAAATGATTGATAATCTCATGACTGCATTAGTGTGTCTGTCACAAGTTGGAACTCATAACTAACCACAAACGGGTTGAATCATTGAAAGCACTGCAAACTCGCAAACTAAAAATATATTGAAGTAGCGTTACCATTTAAGTGGACAGAGACAGCTGTCCTTAGAAAGCCTGCTTGCAAGTCTGGCCCTGTGACTAGTATCTGGGAACTTGACTTTTGAAAAGGCCTAGGAGCTTGGACTTCTGAAGTGTTTCTACCAGTCTACCTGATAAGAGTGGCTTACTGTGCCTAAATTTCTTTGTGCAAACAATATGGTTTATGCTGAACACGTACTTTCCTTCTGAGAATCTGGAATTTTAGTACGTGCCAGGCAGAGGGACATACATAATCAGCGTCCCATAAAAACTGTGAGCATAGAGATTCTAGTAAGTTTCGTAGACAACATTCCACATGTGCTATCACAGTTCATTGCTGAGTTATTAAGCACATCCTATGTGACTCCACTGGGAGAGAACCCTTGGAAGCTGATTCCTGGTTTCCTCTGGACATTGCCCAAGAGAATTTCCCCTTGCTGATTTTGCTGGAATAAATTTTAGCTATGAGTATGACTATATGCTGAGTCCTATAAAACTTCCTAGCAAATAACTGAACCCAAGGATGGTCTTGGGGATCGCCAACACAATTGACATCAGAAGTGGGATTATCTAGAACAGAACAGCACGGACTCACTGAAATATGGCTAAATCATTGTTTTGTCAAGGAAAAAAAAAACAGAGCTGGACAGTAGTTAAAGCCAAAAACAAAGAAACAGATTTTATTCAGGACTATTGCTTGCAGTAGGGAAAAAGGGATCTCAGTATACAACCAGGCTCAATTTTAAATATAGGATAGGCAGTAGGAATTTATAATCAAGGAGGTCAGTGGATGGTAAAGTACTAAGAGGAAGCATCAGGGTTAAGGAGGACTTTGGCTAAATCAACCTAACAAGAATCTTGCTAAAGACAGGCCAAGGTGATCAGACATCACCTGGAGGATAGTGGAGGATGAAAAACCGATCAGATATCCGGAGTGATCAGCTATGGAGGATGAAGGGTTCTGGTTAAACTGATTTAGCCAAGAAGGCTACCCACACAGTGGGAATCAGAAATTGCCAGACTTGTCATTTGGTCTCCAATTGCCTGTACCCCACCTTACATGCTTACTCCGCTGATATATTCAATTTCAGCCAGCTTCAACTCACAACACCACCATTGCCCCAGGCTTGCCTTCAATTATATGCCCACTAGTTTTCCATTCTAATTGCTCTTCAAGGAGTAAGTTAGAAGTCCATTTATGGGTCCATTTCCTGGACCAGAATTTGAAGAGGAATTGTGTGAGAAGACAATTATGTCTCTCAGTATACCCTCCACCCAGAATATGTCAGGGACGTGGAAGTTCTGTTGAATGCCTTTCCCAAGAGCCCAGAATTGTGTATTTTGAGAAGTGAAATGTGTGCTTTGGTTACTACTAGTAATGTCTTTTACTTTGAAGGGAAAGAGGAATGTCCTGGCAAATCCTTGTGTCATAGTGTTAGTATGTATAGAGACGTATGATTTTTAAAAAAGATTTATTTATTTATTGGGGGGGGCAGAGGGAGAGGGTCTTAAGCAGACTCTACCCTGAGTGTGGAGCCCAATGTGGGGCTCAATCTCACGTCCCTGAGATCAAGACCTGACCCCAAAGACTGTGCCACTCAGCCACCCCGAGATGTAGGATTTTGATTTATATTTTTAATTCATATTTATATTTTGGGTATCCATGAGGCAAGAGATTCCCAGAGTTCTTTACTTTGACGGGGTCAACTCTTTAGCAATATCTCAGTAGTTCATAATAAATGTGAAGATGGGACCATTTTTTTGGCAAAAGCACCCAGTGCTAAAAAATTACCACCTGAAGTTTGGCCAATTTTGTTGACCTTTGGGTCTCATCCTTTATCAAAGACTTTATGACTAAGGGATGGACATAGCAACATCCCACTGAGTTACATCATAATTTATGATGAATGGTAGTTCCAACAAACTCCTATTGCTGTTCATTTGGCTAATCCCAAGGGACTCTTCAGGCAGCTCAGGGGTCTTGAGGAGAGGTGGCCTCCTCTTGTACCACAGGATCTGGCAATGGATTGAGGACAGGGGAGGCCACCCCACCACTGCAGGTGGATTATGCTAGAGATCCCAGGTTCGGCTCCATCGTGTATTAAAGAGGCATTGGTAGCTAGTGAAGTTTGTGAGGTGCTGTTTCCACGACCCAAGTATAATGGGCATCTGGGTGTGGAGAGCCATAGGCTTAGGGTCTGTGAGAGCCTTTATCTCCAAGATACCCCAGGAAATAGCCAGTAATTTGTTGTTCTAATGATGTATAGCATGAAGCTAAAAGGTGCAGTCTCTTCCATCAGAAACTCTTGGGCAACTTAACTTATGGCCATAATGAGTGATCCAGAGACTCTAGGAGGCATGACAAGAGGTTGTCAAAGCCTCTTTAGTGAAGGAGTTTCTGAGAGCATTCACAAGAGTGCCTGCTGATGTTAATATGGACAGATTTTAGAGGTTTTTGGCTGGAGAGAGCCCCACTTGATGGAAGTTATTTGTAAGAAGCAGCAGCAGTGAGAGTAAGCAAAATTTATAGATGAGGACTATGTTATCACTAGAACCACCCGCCCCACCCCCCCAAGACGGAAAGATATTGGATTTGTGTGTCAAAAGAATATCCTCATAGAAGAATGTCATCAATGTCATGCCATACCTGTGCTGCAACGTCAGCCACCTGGACAAAGGCGCAGTTAATATCTTGTCTGACAAGATCGAGCACAATAGCAGAACCACTGAAGTATGCTATGAGTGGTCCGAAAAAGGTGTGTTGTGTCCTTTGGGAACTAAAGGCAACCTGCAGCTGAGAGGTTATTAAAATAGGCACTGAATAGAACATGCTGGCCAAGTCTGCAAGAGCAAACTATTTACTAGCTGCTGATTAGATAGAATCAGTAATTTTAACAATATTGGATAGTAAGTGTGAGGGATGTTATGGACTGAATATTTGTGTCCCACAAACATGTTTACTTAAGACCTAATCCATAGTGTGGCTATATTTGAAGAAAGAAGTAATTAAAGTCAAATGAGGTCATAAGGGTGAGGTCCTGAGCCATTATTAGTGACCTTATAAGAAGAGAGACCAGACAGTGAGCTTTCTCTCTTTCTCTCCCCGTGCCAACACCCAAGAAAGCCACGAGAGGACACATCAAGAAGGCAACGGTGTGCAAGCCAAGAAGAGAGCCCTTACTGGAGACTGCACCCTACCAGACCTTGATCTTGGACTTTCCAGCCTCCAGAACTGGGAGATAATAAATTTCTGTGGTTTAAGCCACCCAGCCTGTGCTACTTTGTCATCACAGATTGAGTAGACTGATACAGGGGCCCTAATGGATGGGACCACAGGATTCAGGTTGTAGTGATTCACCAGGAGGCATCCCTTATATTTTCCATGTTTAAGAACAGGCAAAACTGGGGTGTCACACAGAAAAGTAGTGGGGATAATCGGTCCTTTATCAATTAGGTTTTATATAATAAGTTTTAATCCTCTAATGCCCTATTTTAGCTTATATTAGCATATATTAACGATTTTAACTGGGGTCAATGGGTTACCATTTTATCAAGCCACTTTGTAAGTCCTAAAGATCTACTTTAATTTTAATGTATTATTTATTGAGTTAGAGCATCTATGCCTAATATGGGATATTTTAGGGCAATGGTGTTACAACTATGGAAAATTTCGGCAAGGCTACAGTGAAAGTAAAACATACCTATTTTCCCTCCATTGTTTGGTTAATATCTAAGATTATAGTAGACATGATGCTTAAATTTAGCAGCATCCCCGGTATAACAAATAATTTGAGACCCAGTGTTGATGAAGTCCACAAAGTTTTGTCAATGGGTGCATTTTAGCAAATACTAAAGTTAATTTAGAACCTACATTCAAAAGAAAATCAGCACCTTTTTTATCTTTCTATTTTATAAATCATTTTAGTGTAGAAATTTTGGACTTTCAATTGGGTCACATTATGGACCTCTGTTTTAATAGTTATATATTTTATATACACATATGTAATTTATTTACTATATATTTACATTAAAATATCATATATGTCACTTATTTAGTTGTCTTTTATTTTCTCCCCTCTATCTAGGGATTTTGTTTCTTTCCACCTTTTTCCTGTTTTTGCTTTTAGTTGCCTGAAACCATGGTTTTTAGACTACGTGTCTGCTGAAGGACAAAGGAGAGGTGGAGGGAGCACCCTGGTGCCAAAGCCAGCACCTTCTACCTGCGGTAAGCCCTGTCTGCAGTATAATGAGAGCGTTTCCCCACTTCTCACTCTTAAATACAAACTTTTAGAATGATTTGCATCTCTAGGTGGGTAATTTCACTTCTTTCTTTCTTTCTTTCTTTCTTTCTTTCTTTGTTTCTTTCTTTCTTTTTCTTTCTTTCTTTCTTTCTTTCTTTCTTTCTTTCTTTCTTTTTTTCTTTCTTTCTTTCTTTCTTTCTTTCTTTCTTTCTTTCTTTCTTTCTTTCTTTCTTTCTTCCTTCCTTCCTTCCTTCCTTCCTTCCTTCCTTCCTTCCTTCCTTCCATTTGTTTTTGTCATCTGTTCCTGATCCTTTTTTTTTCTTGTTTTTCCCCCTTTCAGATGCTTACCTGATAAACTCCTGGTGGTCACTAGTGGCTTTCCTTTCAAGACTGTCCCACTTGATCTCAAAGGGTATGGGGATTACATGCAAGAGAGCAACAGTGGTATCAGCTTTAGCTTTCAGATGTTTTGTTTTGAATATAAGACCGTTTGTTTGCTAATAAGCAGCAGCACTTAAGAGAGCCCATACACACTGATCAAGTATTTTATAATATTTGTTAATTAGACCACATCCTTGGGGTTTGGGGCAAAGTCAGAACAAGATATTCCTTTCCTTTCAACTTTTTCATTGAGCATTGAGCCACTGGTCTCCACAGATGGGCCCTCTTACATCCTGCTGGGTCTGGAGTCAAACTGACAGAACCAAGGCAGACAACAGCTGGAGTTTGCAGCAGCATAACATTTGTGGGGAGCTATGCTCTCTGTGGGACAGGCATCCACAAACCAATAGATAGTTGGTAGATCCTTCCAGTGTAAGAATACCTAGCCAGGCAGTCTCCTGCTACCTGATGAGGCAAGCTAGTGCGTCTTTTGTGTACAAGGAAAATCAGGGCGAATAATGGAGCAGTCCCTAGGCACATTGGCCTGGAGGGTCAACAGATCAAGCGTGCCCATCAGGTTAGGGTGGAAGGGTAACTGTTCCATTCCCCTTAGAGGACCTTTGCTCAGTATGGTGGCCAGTTACCCTAAGCACCCTGGAGACCTCATCCAGACCAGGTGTGTCTGTCACAAACATGTAGGGACCAACTGCGGACTGCTTTGCCCAGACTACAGCACCCTAGGCTTGGCAGCTGATCTCTCTTCTTGAGCTCTGACACCACTGAACTGGATCAGCAGAGCCACCCAACAGACACAGCACAATGTGGTGCCCACCAAAGCACAAGTGTGCCAACATGCAGCGGTGTGCTCCCAGCAGGATCTGCTGTCTATTGGTCGGTTAGTAAGCCAAAAGCATTCCAGAGACATGCCATCCCTGTCTGTCACTGAACCACCCTGCTCACTGCACCAATTATCTTAAGATAAACCCAGGATTTGTTCTAATCAGGTATGATAAGATGACAGACATGAGGACAACTGCCTTTGAAGGAAAACTTTATTATGTACAATTTTCAAGAGGAAAGAACACACCATACCATGCAGGGCCACCCAGGGAAGCACCAAGGTCAGTGAGGAGACAGAAGTGAGAGAAAATCATGAATGACAGCCTTTATTTCCATAGCAGTAGTAAGTTCTTAGGTGGGGATGTGCCCCATTGGGCAGGAAACAAAACAGATTTAGGGTTTGTGGTGGGAGGATAATGTGATTTCTGTGCACCTGTGGAAACACAGAGATGGTATGAATATAAAAGACTTTAGCCATTAGCCTATGGATGATTTTGAGATGCCAAACCATCAGTTACAGTCAAGAATGATTATTACAGGAAAACATCAAACTAAATAGAATAAAGTCATATTGTTATCTCATGTAATTACATATTGAAATAAAACTCAACAGACACAGGAAAGTACTCAACAAAATCCAGCACCCTTTCATGACACAACACACAACAAACTGGGAATAGGATGGAACTACCTCAACCCCCACAGCTTAATAAAGGCCACTGATGAAAAACCCAAGCTAACATCATACCTAATGGTGGAGGATTGAATACCTTCCCCTAAGTGAAAGTAAAATCTTGAATTTGGACAGGGTGGTTTGTTTGCCCAGTATTCCAAAGAGTAGAACATTAGCAGGAGGACATTTTACAATTCGGTGTCTCTTATCTGACTAGTGTATGACCATACAACTTCAGCTGATCACGTCAGGAATTGCCAGACTCATCCTATCTTTATAACTAAAATTGTTAAGGAAATATAATTAAAAACAAAATCTTCTCCAAGCCTAGAAAACATCCACTCAGGCAGAAGATAAAGAAAACTTTATTATTGAATGATGTGATACATATCACAGATAATCCAAAGACAGAAAAAAATCTCACCTCCCCTTTTTTTGGTGCAAAAATATAGGTTTTATTATAGCATGAGGACAGGACCCATGGACAGAAAGAGCTGCCTTTTATTTTGGTAACCCCCCCTTTTTGAGAGAAAGAAAGAGTGGTGGGAAGGGCAGAGGGAGAAGGAGAGAGAGAATCTTAAGCAGGCGCCACACTCAGCACAGAGCCCGACACAGGGTTTGATCTCACAACCCTGAGATCTGACCTGAGCCAAAATCAAGAGTTAGACGCTTAACCAACTGAGCCACTCAGGCACCCCTCACTCTTTTTTATAGCCAAGCAGATACAACCCATTACATACATGTCAAGATAAACAATAACTAGTCCTCAAGTAAAAGGATTTGAGAGCATTATTTATCACACATTGTTTGCCCTAAATTTACCTGGTAATTGGAATGACTGGCTGTGTTAGTTTATTGGTTTTTCAATAAGTAAAAAAAAAAAACCCAAACTTCTCATATCTTTATGACGGGAGGTAATTTTGCAACTTGGATCAAGGCACCCACCACCAAAGACACTCTCCTACCCTCTCACAGAAACTGGGAGACATAAGTGCTAGCTCCCCTGACGTTTACATTTCAAAGAGATGGTTCTGAGGTCCTTGAGAAAGACATCCTAGGTTGTAAAACTGCCAAGAGACATTTAAAAAGATTTATGTTCATTCTCAAAGGGACAGAAAAAGATTTTACAAGTTTACAAATGAAAATAGATATCTCTTCCTTTTAGAGGAATATTAAGCCTCTTATTTTTAATTTGTATTTGTCCTTATACCACTCTTACCACTTATAGTTAATACTGTCCTGAAGGTCCTAGGCAGGGCAATTAGGCAATAAAATAGAATAAAAGTCATCCATATTGGAAATAAAGTGGTAAAACTATCCCTATCCGCAGACGATGTGATCTTATATGTAGAAAATTCTTAGGAACCTGACAAAAAATACCAGAACTGATAAATGATAGCAACAAGTTTACAGGATACATGATCAACATATTAATATCAAATGAATTTGCATACATTAGCATTAAGCAATCCAAAAACAAACGAAAAAGTTCTTAGAAATGAATTTCACAGGAGTGTAAGACTTCTACAATGAAAACTGCAAGACTTCTACAAGATGTGTATAATGAAAATTTCAGTGAAAGATTTTAAAGATCTAAATAAATGGGAAATCAGGAGTGATGTCAGCAAGATGGCAAAAATGAAGTTCTACTTCTTGTTCCTTCACAGAAACACCAATTTAACAATAACCCATGGCTAAAAATACCTTCAGACAAGCTCCAGAATCTAGGTGAGAGGTTAAAGTACATTGGTGGAGCACAGAAAAAAACAAACAAAACATATGGGAAAGGGTGAGAATAACAGTCTCACTATACCCTCATCACCCCTTCCCCAAACCCACACAGTATAGCACCAAAAGAGAGTCCCTTAGCCCATAAGTTCTCCTGTAGAAAAAAAGAGAGCAAAGCGAGTATCCAGCTTCAGTGCAGACCCAGCACTGGGCCCATTCAACCCCAGATCTAGCCAACCAGCCCACCCAGAGTTTCTGGTCAGGCTGACTTGTATAGGGCTTCATTGACAATGCAAGTCTATAAGGACTGGGAAAGGTGACACCTTCTTTAAACGTACAGACACCAACAGAAGGCTATAAGGATCACAAAAAATTCGGGAAACATACAACCACCATAGGAACAAAATGAAGCTCCAGTAACCAACTAAAGAAATGGAAATCTATATACTACCTGACAAAGAATTCAAAATAATGATCTTAAAAAAGCTCAGTTAGGGGCGCCTGGGTGGCACAGCGGTTAAGCGTCTGCCTTTGGCTCAGGGTGTGATCCCGGTGTTATGGGATCGAGCCCCACATCAGGCTCCTTCGCTATGAGCCTGCTTCTTCCTCTCCCACTCCCCCTGCTTGTGTTCCCTCTCACGCTGGCTGTCTCTATCTCTGTCGAATAAATAAATAAAATCTTTAAAAAAATAAAGATAAAAAAAATAAATAAAAAAGCTCTGTTAAATACAAGAGAACACAGACAGGCAAATGAGATCAGGGAAACAACAAATGAACAAAATGAGAACTTCCACAAAGTCATAGAAACCACAAAAAAGAACCCAACTGAAATTCTTGGAGCTGAAGAATACAAATATCATACTGAAAATTTCAATAGAAAGCTTCAACAATAGACTCAATCAAGAAGAAAGAGGTCAGTGAACACAAAGCTCATTTTAAATCATCCAGAGGAACATACAGAAAAAAAAGAAAAAGAATGAAGAAAACCTATAGGACCTATGGAATACTATCAAGAAAACAACATACCTACACATTATGGGAATCCCAGAAGGACAAGAGAAAGAAAGAAGCAGAAATACATTTCTGTCCAAGAGTGGGGAATAAATCCAGCAAAAATTCATGGAAGGGGTAGCATTTTGTCCTTACTGGAACAGACAACTGCATACAGTCTTGCCTTCTTTGCATGCCATGCTTCTGCCAAAACATCCATTTGTGGACTTACAGAATGTCTTATTCACTGTCATGGTATTCCACACTGTGTTGCTTCTGATCAAGGAACTCACTTCACAGCATCTGCTGTGGCATGCAGAGAAAGAACCATGAGCAGCTGAGATGTTTGCTGAAGGTAAAGGGAATAAGAAAGGGTAGTGGAAGAAGATCATTATAAATACCCACTGTGACTGTATGATCAGTTACAGGAATAAGGAATGTATTGTCAGAGGAGCATTTTTTCCTTACTTTGTTAACAGGTGTATGCATATATCTTTAATTAAATATATATATACTGAATACATATATATTTATATACTAAATGTTTACTTAACATATTATACTTAGTATAATATATATACTTAATTGATACTTGGTATATAAAGTAGATATCTTTGTTTACTACCTTCTCTTATCCCTATATCCATAATATATGGTGTACTGACTTTATATCATAGTATTTAAGTATTGTTAACTTAAATCATACTCCATCATACTATTTAAGTTATGGGCTATCAAAGAGAAGAGTAAACAAACATCACCCAAGGACTTTGCATCCTCTTTCAGGGATAGGGATAATTTTTTTTTTCAGTTGTACCCTGGATAGTTGTATAATGTTAGATGGAGGAAGTATGACTTTGTTATTGTCTTTATTTGAAATTAAACATGGAATGTGGTATTAGAAACCAAGATCTTGTTATACGCATGTAACGAATCATGGAACTTTACATCAAAAACTTGGGATGTACTGTATGGTGACTAACATAACATAATAAAAAATTTTTATAAAAAAAAAAGCAAGATCTGGGCACTGCATGTACATATTGCTTCTAAGACATTGGTGCACTTATATCCTGTCAGTTGACACAGAAAAGATATGTTTTGTGTATACTAGCATGTATATATAAACATAAGTGTTTCACTGAATAGTATTTCATTGTATGGATATGCCACAGTTTGTCCACTCACCTGTTGAAGGATATCTTGGTTACTTCCAACGTGGGACACTATGAATAAAGCTGGTATAAGATGCAGGCTTTTGTGTGAATGTTAAGTTTTCATATAAGTTGGGTAATTACCTAGGAGTGCAGTGGTTGGATTGTATAAGACTATGTTTAGCTTTGTAAAAAACTGCTAAAGTTTGCCAATATTTCTAACCTCAATTTATAGTAAGAAATACATTTTAATTCATGATCCAATATAAACACAAATATTCATTTAATATTTATTCACTGAGTATTTACAGTGTGCCACAATCTAGGCACTGGATTTATAGTCCTCACTAAAATAGAGAAAACTCCCAGTTTTGATGGAGATTATATTGTAGTGAGGGAATATAAAGAAAATAAGCAAGACATTTCATATGCTAAATAATACCTCTGTAAAAAGTTATACTAGGAAAGGGAATAGTTTACAGAAAAGGAAAAACTATGGAGACAAGATAAAACAACAAATCAACACTTCCCTTGTCACTGGTGTGAAGCTGTCTAGCAGCACATGCTTTTCCCCCTCTGTAGTTATTAGTAAATACCATCATAAGCAGCTTGCTTTCTGCTGGCAAGACCAGCAATACACCCTTACTGTCCTACCTCAGGGGCATATCAACACTTCAGCCCTGTATCATAGTCCAGTCTACAGACAGCTGTCTGTAGATGTCTTGCTGATTCATCACACTGATGATATAATGCTGGTCGAACCTATTGTAGTAAATACTGGACACATTGGTAAGGCACCTGTGGGCCTGAGGGTGCGATACAATCCCACAGAAATGCAGGGGGCTGCCATCATGGTAAGATTTCTAAGGGTCCAGTGTTGGAGGAGATGCCAAGATATTCCTTCTAAGGTAAAGCATGAGTTGCTCCTCCTACCAATAGGAAAGAGGTACAGCCATAATTGGGCCACATTGGATTTGGAAGACAATATACACCACATTTGGACCTGCTACTCCAAGCCACTTCCTAAGTGAACAGAAAAGCTACCAATTTTGAGTAGGGTCCAGAACAGGAGACTGTTCTGCAACAGATCCACGCTGCCAAGCAAACTGCTGTGCCATGTGGGCTGTGTTATCCAGCAGATCTAATGTTGCTTCAAGTATCGGTAGTGGATGGTCCTGCTTAGAGCTTCTGGCAGGCACCTACATGTGAATCACAGCGCATATCCTTAGGACTCTTTAAGCAAAGCCATGCCACCCTCTGGGAACAACTATTCTCCTTTTGAGAAACAGCTTTTGGCATGCCCGATGGGCCATAGTGGAGACTGAACATTAATCACAGGCTAACAAGTAACCATATAACCTGAACTGCCCATCAAGAATCAGATGTTGTCTGATCCACCAGGCCATACAACTGAGTATTCAAGCAGCAATTCATCATTAAATGAAATGGCATATACAAGATTAGTCTCCAGCAGGTCCTGAAAACACAAGTATGCCTGTGACCTCTACTAATGCTATATTCTACCCTCTTCAATCCACAATTATAGTCTCACAAGGAGTTTATGACCAGCTGACTGAGAAAAAGAAAAAACAAAACTCAAGGTTGAGTTAGATAATTCTACACAGTATGCAGAAATTCAACCTCACTCTAAGATGGTTCTGAAAGTCAGTGATGAAAGAAAATCATCCAACTGAGTAAAAATTTGAGCAGGGCACCTGGCTATTTATTTTGTAGGGAAGAAGAGATGGCCATAGTTATGATTCTAAACTGATTCATGTACAGGGGCTAATGGTTTGGATGATCAAGGACTTGGAAGGAGTATGTTAGAAAACTGCTTAACCAGCTCCCACACTGCATAAGGTCAAATCCCTTTAACAAATCTCTATCCACATCTTCTCCTATGGTTCTGCTTCTCTGCTTGAACTCGCATTTACATTCTGATCATGCAGTTTAAAAACCTGTGATTTCATGAATATAACCAAGATTACGACTTCTGGTTCACAGGTAGGTACTCCTCAGAATGACTGTTCCTGGGGTGCCTGGGCGGCTCAGTCATTAAGCGTCTGCCTTCGGCTCAGGTCATGATCCTGGGGTCCTGGGATTGAGCCCCACATCAGGCTCCCTGCTAGGGGGGAAGCCTGCTTCTCCTTCTCCCACTGCCTCTGCTGGTGTTCTCTCTCTTGCTGTGTCTCTCTCTGTCCAATGAATAACGGGAAACTTAATAAAAAAAAAAAAAAAGAATGACTGTTCCTATTTATCCTCCCAGTGCCTAAAAACTTTTGTATTTTTCTGTGAGCCATTTTTCTAGAGTTAAAAGTGGTATTCCCAGTTTTGAACAGGTCTTCCCATACTTTGTGTATAAACTCAACTCCTAATGTGCCCTAAGCTTACAGTGGAAAAGAGGAGTCATATACCCTAAGGATCCAAGCAGACCAAGAATACCTGAGCTCCACCATCACCAATCATGTTTCCTACTCCCAAACAGCTATCAGCAGATAGGGCCTGAACTACACAAGCAAGCAGTAATGGGGCTTTTGGTTCATAACCCTGTAACAGGGTCATTAACACATTACTGAAAATCTATATGAAATGGGATTTACATGACAAAAAAGGATACAAACAGATTAAAGGTGATCATCCAAATTCCAGTGATCTGGCTGTCCCAGTTACTACTGTTGTATAATATTAACCATCCCAAACACAGTGATGTAAAACATTCACCATTATGCTGGGAAATACAGAAAGGGTGTGGTAGACACAGCTTGTCCCTGCTCCTTGATGTCTGAGGCAAAGCTGGGATGACTCAGATGTGGGCTGCAGGCATCTGAAGGCTTACTTGCTACCATGCACAACATAAGGTTTGGGAAGACAACATAAGGTTTGGGAAGACAATGACTGGACTAATAGAATTCCTATGCAAAACTTCCCTGTGTTTCTTGGCTTCCTTATGATATGGTAGCTTCAGTATAGTTGGAATTCTCACATGGAGGCTCAGGGCTCCAAGTACAAATGCTAATAGCAACCAAGGCAGTGAATTCTGTGGCCTTTCATGGCCAATGTTGGAAGATACAGCGTCACTTCCACCATATTCTATTGCTCAGTGGAGTCACAAATGTGCCCACATTCAAAAGGAAGGGACACAGAACTGCCCTCTCAACGGGATAAGTGTCAAAAGATTTGCAAATACGTTTTGAAACGTTCACACTTAGACCTCTTGAGTGGCTTCTTTCAGGGTGCCTGGGTGGCTCAATCAGTTAAGTGTCTGCCTTTGGCTCAGGTCATGATCTCAGGGTCCTGGAATGAAGCCCTGCATGGGGCTCCCTGACCAGCAGGGAGTCTGCTTCTCCCTCTGCCCACCGCCCCCTGCCATGTTTGTGCTCCCTAAAAAACAAAAAACAAAAAAAAACCCAGCTTCTTTCGTCTTCCCAAGAGAGGTTGTATGGGAATTGGGGTGTTGAAAACATCTCAAAATACCTGAGTAGGCTTTATTACCAGCAAATACATGAGCACTCCTGCAAAGATCATGAGCGTTTGCCTAAGCTCAGCATTAAGCAGGCACTTTAAAAAGCGAGAGTTGCACAGGTGTACTCATATACCACAGCACGTCCCACGTGCAAGAGGTGGCCTCTCAAGTAGAAGGACTGCCTGGGACTTCCAGGGTAAGTGAAGGTTCTATTGAACGCCTTTTTCAAGAGCGCAGGATTGTGTGTTCTGAGAAGTGACAAGAGTGCCCTGGTCACGATCAGTAATGTCTGGAACTCCAAAGGTAATAGGAGTGTCCTGCTTAGTTCCTGCATTATAGCCATAGTCCATGTAGAAACATGTTACCTTGATTTAGGTTCAGCCTATACTGTGAGACAAAAGATTTCCACAATTCTTTACCCAAGAGGGGCCAACTCTTAGGTAATGGCCCAAGAGATTGTGAAACTCTGCAGATGAGGCCATTTGTTGGCCAGAAGATCCAGTGCTAAGATGACTATTTGTGATGTTTGGCCAGTTATGCAGACTCTTGGGTCCTTCCCTTTATCAGGACATCCTGGATAAGGGATGAAAGCCAGCAACATTCCCCTGTGCTCCCTCACATATGATGATGATGATGTCATCTGTAAAGTCTAAGAACTGCTATTGCTGTTCATTCAGTAAATCCCAAGGGGCTGCCCTGGTAACAGGGTCTGTGAGAGGAGTGACCTGTTTCAGCATCACAGTATCTGGTAAGGGACTGAACACAGAAGAGGTCACCCCCTCTTGCAGAACCCAGGTTTGGCTCCATCTTGTAGCAAGGAAGCCTCCGTAGCCATGCATGCAAGGTACTGTTTCCATGATTCAAGCTATAATAGGCAGTTGGGTATGGAGGGTCCCAGGCTCAGAAAGTGTGTGAGAGGCTCTATGTACTGGAGTACTCAGTATACGACCAACAACTGATGCTCTAATGGTGTATACTGCAGAGCTGAAGAAGGTAGTTTCTTGCATCAGAAGCCCATGGGCAACTTATGGCCATCATGGATGGTCTACAAACTCCAAGAGGCATGAGAGGAGATTACTACAGTCTCTATAGGGAAGAAGGACACTAACAGGAGTGCCTGTCGATTTCAATTTGGGTTGATTCTAGAGTCTGTTTTTGGAGAAGGCCCTATACAAGTTGAGTCAATTTGAAAGTAACAGCATTAGTAAAATTAAGTAAATTTTGTAAGTGGGGAATGTGTTGCTTGCCGAACCCAAAAAGGATTAAAAGATGTCTTTGTATTAACATTCTGTGTGCTAAGAACACACAATACAAAGACCAGTCAATATCTGTTTCTCGACAGTGCCAGGGATGGAGCAGCCCTTGGCTTACCAATACTAAGGCACATCTTTGCAATATGTATGGGGAAATAAATTATCTACTTTGATGATTCTTTTGTATGTGTATGTCACTAGTGAATGTGTGAAATAGTTCCTCGGAAGAGGATGTCATCAATATAACGTCATCCCTGCGCTCCTGAAGAAATGTGGATGCAATTAAGATACTGCCTGCAAAGACCATGTGGAGGCAGAGGTGCTGAGATATCCATTGGTAGCCTGGGAAAGGTGTGTTGTGCCCTTGTGAAGGTGAAGGCAAATTGTGACTGAGGCTGTTGAAGAGAGCACTGAACAGAATATCAGCCAAGCCTGTAGAACAAAATACGTAGTGGTTGCTATTGGGATGGAGGGAGTAATTTCAGTAACAGTGGTGTTGGGTCCATCCCACTGTGAAGTGCTGTCAGTATTCCAGGTTTAAGAACAGACTAAACTGGACTATTAAATGAAGAAACAGTAGTGATAATCACTTCTTCCCTAAACAAGCCTTTACAATGGTTTCAACTGGAGCGTATAGTACACAGGGTGGGGGGAGGGGTCCTATTTTGTCAATCCACTTTGTAAGTGCCCAAAGTTTATATTCACTGGATCAGAACCTACTGTGGGACTGTGCTATAATTAAGTCAATAGCTGCTATGCCACGGAAAACTTAGGCAATAGTTCTGTTTTTTTTTTTTTAAAGAATTTACTTATTTGACAGAGATAGAGACAGCCAACGAGAGAGGGAACACAAGCAGGGGGAGTGGGAGAGGAAGAAGCAGGCTCATAGCAGAGGAGCCTGATGTGGGGCTCGATCCCATAACGCCGGGATCACGCCCTGAGCCGAAGGCAGGCGCTTAACCGCTGTGCCACCCAGGCGCCCCTAGGCAATAGTTCTATTGGTTAAGGTAGAACATACTTGTATATCCTGAATGCCTCCGATTGTTCAGGCTGTTAAAACAAAATACCATAGACCGGGTGGCTTAAAAAGAAAAGAAATTTATTTCTCACAGTTCTGCAGGTTGTCAAGCCCAAGATCAAGGCCTCAGCGTTATCGGGGTCTGGTGAGGTCCTGCTTCTTGGTTCACGGATGGCTGTCCTTTGGCTGTGCCCTCAAATGGGCAAAAAGCCAAGGGAGGTCCCTGGAGTCTTACAGGGCATTACTCCCCTTCATGAAGGCTCCATCCTCGTAACCTAACTTATCTCAAAGGCCCCACCTCCAAATACCATCACCCTGGGGTTTGGATTTCAACACATGAATTTTGAGGAAACACAAATATTTAGTCTATAGCACTATTTTATATTCAATAATTCCTCCAAGATTTTAGGGAATAACATGATTAAATTTAGTGGAATGTCCAGATATAGCTGTAATTTGAGCCCTGCTTTAAGGCCATGAAATTTGTCAATGGTGCATTTCAGCAGACATGTAAGCTAATTCAGAAACTAAATAGTAGAGGTACAAAAGCCAATTGGTGCCCTTTTATCTTTTGTTGTATAGATTATTTAAGTCCGAAACCCCAATTGGGTCAATCTATGGACCTTCGTTTCTGTCATTTTGTGGTCTCCTCTTCCTGTATCTAAGTCCCTCCCTCTCCCTTATTTCTTTGTTTTTGATATACCTCAGGGGGTTTCTCTTTACTCTGATCAAATTTACAAATTTCCTTTCCCAGAGTCTCCAGTCAGGATCATCAGGGCCGTGGGCGCACTCCATGGCAACAGTTGCTTCTTACAGATTAAAGAGCCTGGGCTTAAGTCACATTTGAATTATCCCCTTTGCTGTGGCGCAGAGCGGGTGTTTTCCCTTCTACACGCGAGGATGAGAATTTCTTTCCAACACAGGCACGGGCAGCAGAGTGGAGCAGCAAGGGCGTGCTTGGCCCACAACCCAGCGGTTGACTGATTATCTTCTATGTGGCTGCCTCTTTTTTCTGCTGTGCACATTTTCTTCTCTCATTTCTCTCTGTACAAATTCCCTCAGCATATTTTGGATTTCTAGCCATGCAAAGTCACAGCTTACTGTTTTTGTCTCCACTCAGACACCTGTGGCATGGACCTGGGTGGTTAGAAGGGAAAGTACCAGAGCCCAGCGGTCAGCCTCATAGGCAGCTGTTGCTTCCTCCAGGAAATGCCAGTCAATCTCCCTGGGGTCAGGGTTCGTAAACAGTAAGGTCATTTTGCCTACACCCGGGCCAAGGCCATTAAGCCCCATGATTCCAAGGTCAGATCTTTAGAATACTGATAAAACAGCAGTGCTAAGCAAACTCCAGGTTCACTGGCTAAAGGTTTTGCATTAGAAGAGCATTTGAGGTACGTCCTCTGGTAATTTGGAAGAGGTCCCCTTTTCTTTTCTCATCAGCGTCTGGGCCACAGGACACCACAAATGTGCACCTCCAACACCCTTGGGCATCAGGTGAGTGTGCAATGGCAGCAAGGGAGGGAAGGAGCAACAGAGGAGAGGGGGAAGGTTGCCATTACGTGAGCAACAGCTCATTAAACAACTGGAGTGCCACGCTTAATTCTCCCGGGGCTGTCCTACCTTTCCAAAATTTCACAAAGGGCCAGCTGCACGCCAACCCCAGCAGTGCACAGTAACAAACAATGGTATCATGGGCACCCTGAACAGCCAGGGATGGTCACCGGACTCTATGCAGTAACCAGAGGATTCTAGCCAGACCCTTGGTAGGTGGGGCGCAAATGCCCCTGGGGTACAGTGCTGTCACTGCTTTTACACAGGAGCCTCACAGCCAAACTGAACCCAAAGGGAAGTCACCTGGGTAGAGCCAATTATCAGAGCTTTTTAGGGTGGGAAGACACAGTGACACCCCAGAAAGAAAGCAGTACAGTGCAGGTCAAAGGGCAGGCCTGCTGGCAACTGGCAGCTCTGTCCCAAGGGGTCTTTGTCATATCACGGAACCAGTTAGTTGACAATTAGTCAATGAGAACTACATCAACTACATCGTGACTTTGGTCTTGGATGGACCGTCCTGTTCATTATGCCAACTGTATTAACTGCCTCCTATTCACTAGGCTGGGTGGGATTCCACCTTGGTTTCAGATATAAAAGAGTCTATTCTACTAGGCCTTAATTTCAGGTCACAGTTACTATAATTTAAAATATTTTGAGTCTATAAAAACATCTCAAGTGTTCATTAGTAGCAATTATATTTTCAGTGCAGAAACATGACAAACAAGAACCTTAATAAAGAAATGAGATGTTATGAAGAGAGGTAAGAAATTTATGATACTTCCAAAAAAGATAATATGGCTTACAAGAGCAGAAAACCTGTAACTGAAAATAGGCTTTAGTGGTTGTCAATATATGATTTCTGAGAAAGCATTCTGCCTCCCGCCATGGGAAAGCCAGTACCAAATAATGTGAGTTTTTAATTTTGTAAGTACAGAAGAAAGCACCTTCACAGATTCATCCATATTGCTATAGGCAGGCAGGGTTGTTTATTTAATACACTTTATTTTTTAGGGTAGTTTTAGGGTTACAGAAAAACTGAGCAGAAAGTACAGAGTTCCTACATACCCCTTCCCTTCTACCCACCGCTACAGTCCCCCATATTCATATCTCGCATTAGTGTGGAACATTTGTTACAACTGATGAGCCGATGTGATACATTATGACTAACTAAAGTCCACAGTTTACCTCAGGGTTTACCCTTTGTGTTTTACACTTTATGGGCTTTGACAAATGAATGACATGTATCTACCATTATAATATCCTACAGAATCGTTTCATCTCCTAAAAATCCTCTATAATCTACCTATTCATCCTTCCTGGCCTTGTCCTGAGCCCCTGGCAACCACTGATCTTTACTGTCTCCATATACTTGTGCCTTTATCAGAATGCACGATAGACGGAAACCAAAGTGTGAAGACATTTCAGATTGGCTTTTCTCATTTAGCAATATGCAAGTTAGGTTCCTCCGTGTCTTCTGTTACTTGATCGCTCATTCTTCTTACCACCCACTCAATCACTGTACCTTATAACCTTGTTATAATTGCTTACCAGTGTCAACGTATTCTATTGTTGACTCCCCGGAATTTTCTACCTACAGAATCATGTTATGTGTGAATATAGACAGTTTTACCTCTTCCTTCCACAGTTGATTTCCTTTACTTGTCATACCGCATTAGTGATGACTTCCAGGAGGCTAAAAAGGAGTGGTCAAAGGGGCCTCCTTCATCCTTATCTTACTGGGAAACCATCTAGTTTCTCACCATTAAGTATGATGTTAGCTATAGGGCTGTTGTGGATGTGCTTTACCAAGTTAAAGAAGTTCCCTGTATTCCTAGTATGCTGAAATTTCTTATTGCGAATGTGGGTTAAGATTTTGTGAAATGCTTTTCTGCACCTACTGATATGATCATATGATTATTTCTTCTTTTGCCTGTTGATGTGATGGGTTACATGAACTGATTATCAAATGTTGAACCAGGACTGCATACCTGGAATAAACCCCACTTGGTCATAGCGTGAAATTATATACTGTTGGATTCAATTTGCTAATGACTTGTTGAGGATTTCTGCATCTAGGTTCCAAGACATATAGGTCTGCCTGCAGTTTCCCTTCCTTGTAATGTCCGCCTGGTTTTGCTACTACAGCAATGCTGGCCTCACAGAATGAGCTAGAAAGTATTTCTTCTGCTCTTACTTTTTGGAAGAGATTGTGGAGAACTGGTATCATTTCTTCCTGAAGTGTCTGGAAGAATTCACCAGTGAACACATTTGGGCCTGACACTCTCTGATTTGGAAGATTAAGTATTAACTCAATTTCTTTAACAGCTATATGCCTATTCAGACAGATCTTTCTGTGAGTTTTGGCAGATTGTGTCTTTCAAGGAATTGGTGCATTTCACCTAGGTTATGCAATCTGTGGGCACAGAGTCATCCCTAGTATTATTATCCTTTTAATGTCCATGGAATCAGTTGTTACGGTTCTCCTTCATTTCTGATATTAGCACCTTGTATCTTCTCTTATTCTTACTTAATTTAGCTAAAAGTTTACCAGTTTCATTGACCTTTTCGAATAACTAACTTTTGGTTTTACTGATTTCCTCTATTTTCTGTTTTTAACTTCCTGACTTCTGCTCTAATTATTATTTCTCTTGTTTCATTTACTCTGGATTTAATCAGCTCCTTTTCCTAGTTTCCTAAGATGGAAACTTAGACTCTTTGTGCAAGTTAAGATCATTAGTTTGTGTTACCGGTTTTATGTAATCTGACTGATCATATAATCTAGCATACCACCTTTATACCCTGTCAGTCAATAAAAGCCCCACTCTAGCTTCACCCTGGCTCTGCTCCAGTCTCCACCCACTCTCTTCTCACAGAGCCAAAAATCTCCAAGGGCTCAGATCTGTCTCTGGTTACATCGGTCTCTGCCTTAGAGGGCAGTTACTTACAGAGGATCTGTACAAAATTTAGGCTGAGGGCTAGAGGACTCACATATGTACACTCAAGGCACCCCCTGGCTTGACATGAACCATAGGTGAAAGGGGAAAATGAGACTAGGGACTAGATAGCCCTCTGCACTCAACATATTCTATTTGCCACTTTGTTATTTTCATTTATACATTTTAAGTGGTTACTTATTAGCTCTGTGGGCCTCCTTTCAAAAGGTTGCTCAGCCCTTACACACAAGGGAGATGTGCCTGATACTGTAACAACTGCTAAATTAGGGATGTCTAGTCTCTGTTCACAATTTACTAAGTTGCATTATGCATATAAAGCACATATAGTTTATATAAGGTACCATATGTGATACATAAGTCCTGTAAACTTTAGAGACACTTCACATAAGCATTTAAGGCTGTGGCCCTAATTATTCAATTTATCTCTACTTTTAAAAAGCTTCATATTCCCATGATTGCCAGGATGAGGGCTGCAGAAAGGGTATGATTATTAACACAAGGGAACTTCTTGTGATGAAATCCTGGTTCCTTTGTAATCTTAATGCAACAGAGACTCCAGGTTCCTTTTTGATTTTGTAACCTGTGTAGATGGTTACTCAAACTACTAAGGGATAAAATTTCACAGAACTACACGTACACAAAGTGCATGTAAAAACTGTTGAAGTGGGAATAAGGACTACTTAGTACTGTGGTACCACCAATTTCCTGTGCCTGACAATATACCGTGGTTGTGGAAGATGGCATTAGAGGAAGCTTGGTGAAGGGCACGTGAGAATTCTATGTACTACTGCAACTTCTTATAAGTCTATCTTTTCACTTTACTACTTTTGGGGGGGGGGGGTTAAAGCTTTACATGGCACAATACACGTCCATAAATTATAGTTTCTCATGATTTCCTAAAGATAAATACGGTACCAAAACCCAAAACACGACTTCTAATGTTATATTACTTCTAAAAATAATCTTCACGCTATATTCCTCAAATTTAAAGGTTTCTCTTTAATATAAAATCTGACATAACCTAGTTTGTATTTTTGCCAAAAAAAAAAAAACAACTTTTGCAAAATAAAATCTGTAATGTTCCAGTATTTGCTTAGTGACATTCAATGGAATGTTACTTAACAAGACTATCCTGGTTTGTTGCAGTCTACTTTGGAGTAAAATAAGGCCAGTCTGTGTGGAAGAAGAATCTTGAACATTCAGGATGTCAACAGAGCTTCCGCAAGTGTGAATTCTCTGAAGTGTAATGGGCATTGAACTGCAGCTCGACACTCCTAACATCCACTTCAATCATAAAGTTTTTCTCCTGCGTGTGTTCTCTGATGCACAATGAGGTTTGACTTCTGAGAGAAGGTTTTTCCACATGTGTTACATTCATAGGGCTTCTCCCCTGTGTGTGATCTCTGATGTTTAGCAAGGTCTGATTTACGGTAAAACACTTTCCCACATTCATTACATTGACAAGACTTCTCTCCTGTGTGAGCTCTGTGATGCACTGTGAGGGAAGATTTGTGACTGAAGGATTTCCCACATTCGTTACATTCATAGGGTTTCTCCCCTGTGTGTTTTCTCTGATGTAAAATAAGTCCTGACTTCACACAGAAAGATTTTCCACATTCATTACATTTATAGGGCTTTTCTTCTGTATGAGTTCTCTGGTGGACAATTAGAGCTGACTTATGACAGAAAGCCTTTCCACATTCATTACACTCATAGGGTTTCTCACCTATGTGAATTCTCTGGTGCTGAGTGAGCTGAGACTTCTGGCAGAAGGTTTTTCCACATTCGTTACATTCATAGGGTTTCTCCCCTGTGTGTGTTCTATTATGTTTTGTTAGGTATGATTTATTATAGAAGATTTTCCCACATTCGTGACATTCAAAGGGTTTCTCCCCTGTATGTGTCCGATAATGCTGAGAGAGAGTGGACTTATGGCTGAAGAATTTCCCACATTCAGGACATGCAAAGGGCTTCTCCCCTGTGTGAGTTCTCTGATGTACTGTGAGGTCAGACTTCAAGCAGAAGGTTTTCCCACATTCATAACATTCATAAGGTTTCAACCCTGTATGAATTATCTGATGCCTGGTGAGTACTGACTTGTGGTAGAAAGTTTTCCCACATGCATTACATTTGTAGGGTTTATCTCCTATGTGAGTTCTCTGATGTTGTGTAAGATGTGACTTCTGACAGAAAGATTTCCCACAGTCAGGACATTCAAAGGGTTTCTCACCTGTATGAGTTCTCTGATGCACTGTAAGGTGTGAATTCATACAAAAAGATTTGCCACATTCATAGCATTCATAGGGTTTCAGCCCTGTGTGTGTTCTCTGGTGTTTAGTGAGGTCTGACTTCTGGTAAAAGGTCTTCCCACATGCATTACACTTATAGGGTTTCTCCCCAGTATGTGTTCTCTGGTGTAACGTGAGGGCTGACTTGTGGCTGAAGGCTTTCCCACATTCACTGCATACATAGGGTTTCTCCCCTGTGTGTGACCTCTGATGTTTAGTGAGGTTTGACTTCTCCCAGAAAGTTTTCCCACATTCATTACACTGAAAGCGCTTCTCTCCTGTGTGTATCCTCTGATGTCGAGTGAGGTGGGACTTCTCCCAAAACGCTTTCCCACATTCATTACATTCAAAGTGTTTTTCTCCTTTATCAGTTTTCTGAAGTTGTGAAAGGCATAAATTCGTCCTGAAATTATTTCCACTTTCATTACATTCATAGTGTTTCATATGTGCCCCATGATGTTTTAGAAGGGTAGACTTCACACATATGGATTTTCCACAACTAAATCCATAGTGATTTTCCTTTGAGGAATTTATCTGACGGAATAAGGAGGAGTTATCAAAGAAGGTTCTCCCATATTCACTACATTCACAGTCATTCCCTTTTGTGATCTCTCTCTTGTATGTACTGAATATTGCCTTTTCAAGGAAGGTTTCCTGATAAATGTTATAATCAAAATTTTGCTCTAGAGTTTGAATCTTCTTATGATGAATAGGGTCCTCATCATGACTGAAAGTTTTCCCATTTTTAAAAAATTCACTTTTCTCTCTAGTATGAGTTTTCTCATGTTTAATACTGAGTAGCAATTTTCCACCGGCATTAAATTCATCAGTCTTTTTTCCTAAATAGTTTTTCTTATTGATAAACAATTCTGAAATACAGTTGAAACTCACTCCACATGAGTCACACTGACAGAGGGTTTTTCTGGGAGGAAAAGTATTTGTGTCCAAGTTAAGTGGTCTTCCTACTACATTACCTCGTTCTTTAGTAAGCGTTTTATTATTGATGAATGCAACTTCCCACACATGTTTAGGCTGGTTTTCATGGCTCCTTTCTTTCGTGTGATCGGTTTCCCAGGTTTCTAAAAATAAAAAAAATTAACCTTACATATAAATATTAACACATTTTTTATGGAATGCAAAGTATATACAAATGCCCTGTTACAGCTGATTTGGATTTCTTGTCTAGTCTCCAGAGAAGAAAATAACTGTAAGTACATATTTTTTCTATTCTTGAGTTTGACATGAAAAAACAAAAATGAAAATAAGAAACAAAAAGCCTGGCACAGTGGAAAAAGGGAGCAGACACTGGCTATTACAACACATACATCTGCATCCCAACATCTGAAGAGTAACAGCACCCGTTAAACTCTGAATGTGTCCATCTATCCTCCAAAAAAATGTATGGATCAATGTTTAAGGAGAGCAAATAAAAGTACCTACAACAACCCACGACGACTTCAGCCTAGCTAGGAGATACAAAATACTACTAACTTCAAATCGCCACTAAGGAAAGAAACATTTAATACAGAAGAAACTGATAATGAGCCCATATCCATTGAAAGTCAGCTAGAGACTGTGGCAACCACACACAAAGAAGAGACAGAGAACTTGAGATGATTAAATGCAAATAAAATCATTCACAGAAACGGAAAGTCCCACTATGAGTGGGAAAATACTAAGATGACATCTCAGTTCTGATACATGACAGCTCAGACCACTGGGAACTCCAGAAGAAGGAACCTGCAGTATGTGGGAACTAAGGACACAAGGGCTGATCCAGGTGAGGAATAAAACTGTAAAAAGGACAAAGTGATCTTAGAATAGACTTAAATTACAAGGAGATGGTTATGAACTGAACTGTCACTCTCCCAAATCCACATGTTGAAGCCCTAATCCCCAATGTGACTATATCTGGAGACAGAGCCTTTAAGGAAGCAATTAAGGTTGAATTAGGTCATCGGTGTGTAGTGCTAATGTGATAGGAATGGCATCATTATTAGAAGCAGACGAGACACCAACTTGCTTGCTCCTGCTGTGTGCACAGAAAAAAAGCCATGTGAGGCTACAGCGAGAAGGTGCTGTCTGCAAGCTGAGGAGACAGGGTTCACCAGAAACCAACCCTGCTGGCACCTGCACCTTGGCCTTACGGACTCCAGAAGTGTGAGAAAACAAATTTGTTATTTACGTCACCCAGTCTGTGGTGTTTTGTTATAGCAGTCCAGGCAGACTAATAGCCCAAAGAGAAAAGAGACTTCACTGAAATGTTAATAATTATTAGCATTGAAAAAAGGCATAACAACAGAGCAGAAAGAAGAATGACAATAAAACTAAAGAAAGAAGAACTGGATCACAAAGAAGGTCCTGGATAAAGAAGGTAGTCTGCAAAATAAATAAAAATTTTTAAATAAAATTATACATATATATGTAGGATTATAGTCTCTACAGAGAAAAAAAAAATACTAAAAACCATAATCTAAGAAAATTGCCCAAAAGAAGACCTCATCCACATATTCTAAGGGACCACCATGAACCTGGGCAAGCTGAAATAGTCCTCTCTAAGGCATACTTTATTTTATTATTATTTTTAAAATATTTTATTTATTTATTTGAGAGAGAGAGAGAGAGAACACAGCAGAAGGGCAGGCAGAGGCAGAGGGAGAAGCAGACTCCCCACAGAGCAAGGAGGCCAATGCGGGGCTCGATCCCAGGACCCTGGGATCATGATCTGAGACAAAGGTAGATGCTTAACCAACTGACCTTCCTTCTCATCCAACATGAACTTCACACATGTGTTAGATAACGCATGTGTATGTACACACACAAAATCCAACATGTATGAAATTTACACATCACATGATAAATACATAGTACTTATAATACATATTCCATATAAAAGGAATTTCATGTATGTATTTGTGTGTTAGATATATACACACACAAAAAAAATTACTTGTGTTGCATAAGAAAGGTCTCAATTACGTCAGCTGTTTTCACCTTAGAAAACAAGAAAAAAAAAAACACTAGAAAACAGAAAATTAAACCTGAAAGTAAGAGAAGGAATAAAGATCAAATGGAAAATGAAATCATACATACTTTGTTTCCTATATAAAAATTTCCTACATGTAAATTTCCCACAAATTCTGTTTTCATGAACATTCAGTTCAAAGTAGTTTCTAATTTTCCCTTTGAATTCTTCTCTGAACCATTAAGTTAGGTAAAAGTGTGCTATTAAGTTTCTAACTATTTAGGAAATTTTACAGCTCTTTCTGTTATTGATTTTTAATTTTGCTAGATTTAACTCCACTCTGATAAGAGAAAATATTTTATATGACTTGACTCCTTTTAAATTAATTGAGATTTGTTTTAGGTCTTAGAATATGATCCACCTTGGTTTATGTTCATGTGTTCCTGAA
This sequence comes from Ursus arctos, assembly GCF_023065955.2. Lineage (NCBI taxonomy): Eukaryota > Metazoa > Chordata > Mammalia > Carnivora > Ursidae > Ursus > Ursus arctos. Next base: position 79,664,326 of record NW_026623089.1, on the reverse strand, counting down.
AAGAATGTGTATTCCACTGGTTTACCTGTGTGTGTGCGGGGGGGGGGGGGGGGGTACTTTATAAATGTCAATTAGGTCAATTTGGTTACTCAGTTTTCTTCAAGTCTACTTCAGCTCTGCTTATTTTCCATCTCCTCTTTCTACTAATTATCGGGAGAGGGATGGTGAAACATCAGACTAATAACTGTGCATCTGTTTCTCCTTCAAGTTCCATCAGGTTTTCCTTCATATACTTTGAAAATTTTATCTGCAGGATAAGAGTACAGAATTAAGTTTTCTTGATAAATTTATCTCTGTCAATATGAAAAAAAATCCCTCTCTTTCTCTGGCAATATTCTTGGCTTTGAAATCCATTTCATCTAATACTGACACAGGACTATAGCCTTTTGAATAATTTCACCACCGTGTATCTTTTTCCATCCATTTGACGTTCAACCTATTTGAATCTTTGAATCTAACATGTTTCTCTTAAGAGGTGCCATATGCTTGAATCTTACCCTTTTAATTTATCTCACTTAGCAATCTCTGCCTTTTAAATGGGGGTAAAGTAGTGAAGAAAACAGGCAAAAAATCTCCACTTTCCCAGGTTTACATTCTAATGGAGAGACAGTAAAGACACATGTAATATGCTACATGAATTAAGTACAACTTAGAAAACTATCTTTGTCAGTGATTTGCAGTGGGAGATGTAACCAAAGATCAAGTTCCCACATAGGTAAGTTATCCTCTAAGCTGTCCTTGAGCTAAACAGACCTAATTACCACAGACTCATTGTGTATCTCAATCATTTTGTGGGTTCTAAGTATTAAAGGGGTAATGTGACTTCTTGAAAACAAAAACAAAAACACCATCAAACCCCACAGGAATTCTAATTAGAATTAAATAAATCTGCACACGAATTTAGGGAGGAATACATCTTTATGATGCTGGCCCTTCCAATAATCAACAACATACACTATTCATATATATAAAACTTCTTTAAGTTTTTCAATACCACTTTAAACTTCTTATATAAGAACATCATGTGTCTTATGCTATATCAAGTTTTAAGAAACACTCAGAAATATACACATCTAATTGTAAACCACAGCATCACCTTGAGAGAAGCACAACACTGTTCTGGCTCCTAGCTCCAGGGCAACAGTGCAGCACTTTTACCCAGAGACACAGGCAGAACAGAGAGCTATGAAGTTCTCATGAACATAAGGCCACCTTCAAAAACAATGAAATTTCAGTTTAAGCAACTAAGAAGAAGCTGGTACCTCCATTAGAGCAACAAGGTAAATCACAGACCAACTAAAATTATACCAGAAAGAACAAGGGAAAGAGACAATTAAGGAATGGTAACCCAGGCTATAGATTTTTTTTTCCTATCTACCAGAAACATTTACACAAACACACTTATAACAGATCAGGATTTTCTATGGAAATGATTTTCTCAAATTATGTTTTCTAGGAGATGATTTCAAAAACAGTGGCATGAAGGGCAATATTAAAGACCACTCTCTGAAAGGGCTCAAGTTTGGACCAATCCATGGAGCAATACATGACCCAGGACAATGCTGGAAACAACAGAGCAATGGGCCAACAATTAGCAGAGGCTAAAAGCAAGGTGTGACATAAACAGGGGCAGAGAAGTTAACACAGAGATCACTGAAAGAGATTGTGCCAATCAGGGTTCTCCAGAGAAAGAGAGCCAATAACCGTGTGTGTTTGTGTGTGTGTGTGTGTGTGTATGTGTGGGAGGGGGGATAAAGAGGTCTATTAAAGGAACTGGCTTATGTATTCACACAGGTCAAGAAGCCCCCAATCTGCTGTTCGAAGGCTGGAGAACCAGGAAAGCCAGTGGTATAATTCAGTCTGGTCAAAAAGCCTGAGAACTAGAGGAGGTGATGGTATAACTTCTAGTAAAGATTGAAGGCTTGAAAGCTAGAGGGCCAGTGGTGTAAGTCCCAGAGCCCAAAGGCCGGAGAACCAGGAACACTGATTTTGTCATGGACAACCCGGCACACGAAGAGAGAATTCGCCCTTCTTTGCCTTTTCATTCCATTCAGGCCCTCAAAGAATTAAATGCTATCTGACCATATTGGTGAGGGTGTATCTCTTTACTCAGTCTACTGAATCAAATGCTGCTTCCAGAAACACCCCCCTAAGACACGCCCAATATATAATATTTTACCAGCTTTCTGGTCATCCGTTAAGCCACTGAGGTTGACACACAGAATTAATCATCATAGAGACACTCAAAGAGCACCCCCTTTAATACTACAGTCATTCTAATAACAGTGTGCACGCCCAAGGCAGAGCCCTCTGACAAGAGACATCAGAGACAGTACACTGTGGGAGCAAAGGACTTCAGTCAAATAACCCAATCAAGTCATTAAACAAATAAATGAGCAAGCAAAAATAACAACAGGCCCCAGAGAAAGAAGGAATCAGTATGAGACTAGGGACAAAAGACCTTTTTTGTCAAAAAAAAGATTCACAAGATAAACAGGAAAATTTCACATATATGGGAGAAACAGCAGGCAACCAACTGCCCTTGAGAGAGTCCAGACAGCGGATTAACAGACCTCAAAGCAGCTATTACAAACATGCCCAAAAGGCAACCATGTTTAAGAAAGGAAAGGAATGTGCCGATGATGCCTCATCACACAGAGAATATCAATAAACAGAAAAGAATAAAACAAAAATTCTAAATTTGAAAATTATAATACCTGCACAGTAAATTCATTAGACAAGGCTCAACAGCTGATTGAAGCTTATAGAAGAAGAATTAGTAAACTTGAAGATAGATCAATACATATAATTTAAACAAAAGAACTAAGAATGAAAAAAACCGAACAAAGCCTCTAATAAATGAAAGCGTTATCTGCACCAACGTATTTATAATGGGAACATCCAAAGAAAAGAAGGAAGAGCAAGGGGAGAAAAATTATTCAACAAAACAATGGCGAAATCCTGCAAATTTATGAGAAAAACAATATGCAAATTCAAGAAGATAAATAAACTCCATGTGAGTTAATCAGAGATCCATGCCAAGATGCATCATAGTAAAAATATTTAAAAAGAAAGACAAAAAGAAAACGTAAGTATCAAGAGAAATACAACTCATCACATACAAGAGAACTCGTTAGATTAACACCTGACTTTTTAACAGAGTCAGTAGAGAGCAGGAGGTAGGGTGACATATTGTGAGCTGGAAAAAAAACCCCAAAATAGCAGAAATGTTTTCAAAACTGAAGGCAAAATACATAAACCCACACATTTCCAGGCATTAGTTCAAGTCCACAAAGATTACAGGTAAAAGTAACTGTGTAATTTATAAAAGACAGTATAAAGACATATTTCTTCTCCTAACCATTGCCCAAGGCCATGCAACAACAAATATGTATATAATTATATTGTTAGGTTTGTAACAATACTTGACAATAGGAAAGACAAGGCAGAAAAACAAAGGTATACGGGAGTAAGGAGATGAACGTGAATGGTAACTTGAATTCACAGCAACAAATAAATTAAGCGGAAATGGTGAATAAGAACATTAATATAACAAACTCCATAAATAAATACTTGCTATCCTTTCTTTTCTGTTTCTTTAAGAGACATCAAATTATATAAAGCAGTAATTCCAACAATGTACTGTTGCAATTTAAACAAATACAGATCTACTATGCACAAAAGTAGTATCACAAAAATAGAGTAGAATAAATAGAATTATATAGGAATGGCATTTCTATATTTTAGTGTAGATAAGGGGGTATAAATCTGAAGTAGACTCTGAAAAGGTAAATTTAATAGGTAAATCTTATAACAACCATTAGGAAGATAATTCTTAAGTGAAACTGTCATTGAAGAAATTAAAATATTATGCTAAAACATACACACTTAATGAAAAAGGAGGCAGTAATAAAAGACCTAGAGGATCAAAAAGGCATAAGGCAGATACACACCAAAAAGTAAAATGGCAAGAGTAAATCCAACCATACCAACAACAGAAAACTGGGAATGGATTTAGAAATCCAATCAAAAAGCAGCAAATGTCAGGATGTATAAAATATGTAAATGCAAGCACATGCTGTCTACAAGATTCAAAGCACAAAAAGGTAGAAAAATTTAAAAACAGAGAAAAATATATCAAGTACACAACATTTATAAGAAGGCTACAGGAGCTATATTAGTACCAGGCAAAAATCTATTTTTACACAAAAAAGTGTTATGGGAGATAAAGTGGACATTATACAATGAAACAAGTCAATCAGTAAAGGAGACATAAATCCAAGCAATTATAGGCTGCTAAAAACAAAAATCTCAAATGCATGAAGCAAACACTGACAGAATTCAAAGGAAAAACACACATGTCAACAATAATAGAGACTTTAATATCCCACTTTAAGTTTATAAAAGATAAAACAACGGGAGAATACAAACAAGAAAAAAAAGTTAAAATACACTATAAAGGAACCTAGACCTAAGAGATACATATATAAGACTATCCATTCAAAAAGAGAGGAATACATATTCTTCAAAAGATGAAACATGCCCCAGGATAGATTTCAAAAGGTTCTCCTACTACAATGGAAGGAAATTATAAATCAGTAATACAAAGGGACTTTGAATTCATAAATGTAAGATAAAACAGCACATTCCTGAATAGAACAGAAGGAAAAAATAACAAGAAAACTTAGAAAATACTTTGAGTAAAAATGTAGATCTAATACACCAAAACTTATGAGATACACACAAAACAGTACTTAGAAGATAATTTATACCCACAATAACCATACTAAAAAAAAAAGAATCCTGATGGCTCAGTCGATTAAGCATTTGACTCTTGATTTCGGCTCAGGTCATGATCTCAGGGTCATGAGATTGAGCCCCACTCAGTGCACAGTCGGCCTGGGATTCTCTCTCTCCTGCTCCCTTTGCTCCTTCCCCCCTCCCAAGCTTACACAGGTGCAGGGGCTCTCTCTCTTTCTCTCTCCCCCCCTCAAATAAATAAATGAGCTCTCTCACTTTCTCAAATAAAATCTTAAAAAATGATCCCAAATAAATAACCTGCTTTGCACACCTGAGAACAATGAAAAACCTGAGAACAATGAAAAAAAAAAAAAAAAGCAATACCAATCCAAAACAAGCAGGGATAGAAAATGAATAAAAATTAATAAAACAGCAAAGAGAGGCAAAAAATGACTCTCTGAAAAAATCAAGAAACCTGACAAACCTGTATTTAGACTGACATGAAAATAAGAGACATGAGATTCAAATTATTAGGAGAACGAGTTAAGATGGCGGAGGAGTAGGGGACCCACTTTTCAGCTGGTCCCCTGAGACGAGCTGGATAGGTACCAGACCAGCCTGAACACCCACGGAATCAGCCTGAGAGGCAGGAAGATACATCTGGATCTCTACAAATGAACATCTCCAACACTGAGTACTGAGGTACGAAGTGGGGAGCCGTGAAACCGCGCACAGATATCGGAAGATAAACGGAAGGGGAGGGAGCCTCCGCGTTAGGGCACCGGGAAGCGGTAGCCACCTGCACGGGGGAGCGGGGGACTCGCAGACCAGCACCTGCAAGAGAGCAGACTGAGACCGTAAGCCGGGGAATGCAGGCGACGAGACTGAAACGGAGCTCCAGAGGGCGCGCGGGGGCCGCTGGCGGCTGGCGGTGTTAGAACACAAAGGAGCGAGACGGGCCGGCCCTGGAAGTGAGGGCTGGGACACCGGCTGTGGGGCGCACATCCCGGAAGCTGCAGGGTTGAGCAGCACCAACAGAAAGAGAGTTAAAGTGGCCAGAACATCAGTGGAGAACGGTCCGCGATCCCTCTGTTCTGAGACAGAGGCTGAGATTCGGCCACTGCTGCTCTGACTCTCAGAAGAGGCACAGCAAACCACCAGGGAAAGCCGCCAGAGAACAAAAGCCTGGAAACACCGGCTCACAGTGTGCCCATCCCCATCCCCCCTCGCAGGGGACACGGAGACTCTACCCAAACAGGATTGCCTGAGTATCGGCGCGGCAGGCCCCTCCCCCAGAAGGCAGGCTGTAAAATCAAGAAGCCCACATCCCTAAAGTCCCTATAAAACAAGGGCGCACGGCCTGGGTCCCGGGCAGTAATTTGGGCTCTGGAAAACCCCGCAACCTCTCCTCATCGGAATGACGAGAAGGAGAAATCCCCCCCAGCAAAGAAAAGACAAAGAGTCTGCGGCCTCTGCCACAGAATTAATGGATATGGATGTAACCAAATTATCAGAAATGGAATTCAGAGTAACAATGGTCAAGATGATGTGTAGACTTGAAAAAAGTATTAACAAAAATGTTAATGAGAATATAGTATCTCTAAGGGTGGAAATGAGAGCGAATCTGGCAGAAATTAAAAATTCTACGAACCAAATGCAGCCAAAACTAGATGCTCTGACGGCCAGGGTGAATGAGGCAGAAGAACATATCAGTGAATTGGAGGATGGGTTAGTAGAAGAGAAAGCTAAAATAGAAACTTGTCTCAAAAAAATCCAAACTCAAGAATGTAGGTTACGGGAGATTACTGACTCAATGAAACAATCCAATGTCAGAATCATCGGCATCCCCGAGGGGGTGGAGAAAAACAGAGGTCTAGAAGAGATATTTGAACAAACTGTAGCTGAAAACTTCCCTAATCTAGCAAAGGAAACAAGCATTCGTGTCCAAGAGGCAGAGAGGACCCCTCCCAAGCTCAACCACAACAAACCTACCCCATGTCACATCACAGTACAATTCGCAAATATTAGACCCAAGGATACAGTATTGAAAGCGGCCAGGGCAAAGAAATTTCTCACGTACCAAGGTAAAGGTATCAGAATTATGTCAGACCTGTCTACACAGACCTGGAATGAGAGAAAGGGTTGGGGGGGGGCAATTCTAAAGCTCTTTTAGAGAAAAACATGCAGCCAAGGATCTGTTATCCAGCAAGGCTGTCATTCAGAATTGATGGAGAGATAAAGATCTTCCAGAATCGCCAGTCACTGACCAATTTCGTAACCACGAAACCAGCCCTACAGGCGATATTAAGGGGGGGGTTATAAAAGTAAAAAGGCCCCAAGAGTGATACAGAACAGAAAGTCACAATCTATAGAAACAAAGACTTTACTGGCAACGTGGCATCATTAAAATCATATCTCTCAATAATCAGTCTCAATGTAAATGGCCTAAATGCTCCCATAAAAGCCACAGGGTGGCAGATTGGATAAAAAGATATGACCCATCCATTTGCTGTCCACAAGAGACTCATTTTGAACCTAAAGATAGGTTCAGACTGAAAGTAAAGGGATGGAATACCATCTTTCACACCAATGGACCTCAAAAGAAAGCTGGGGTAGCAATTCTCATATCAGACAGATTGGATTTTAAACTAAAGACTATAGTTAGAGACACAGAAGGACCCTATATTATTCTTAAAAGATCTATCCAACAAGTGGATATGACAATTATAAATATATATGCCCCCAACAGGGGAGTAACAAGATACACAAGCCAACTCTTAACCAGAATAAAGAGACATATAGATAAAAATATGTTAATAGTAGGGGACCTCAACACTCCACTATCAGCAATAGACAAAGCACCGGAGCAGAAAACCAACATAGAAACAAGACCTTTGAATGCAATACTCGACGAGTTGGACCTCATAGATATATATAGAACACTACACCCCAGAACCAAAGAATACTCATTCTATTCTAATGCGCATGGAACATTCTCAAGAATAGACCATGTTCTGGGTCACAAAACAGGTCTCAACCGATACCAAAAGACTGAAATTATTCCCTCCATATTCTCAGACCACAACGCTTTGAAATTGGAACTCAACCACAAGGAAAAATTTGGAAGAAACTCAAACACTTGGAGACTAAGAACCATCCTGCTCAGGAATGATTCAATAAACCAGGAAATAAAAAATCAATTTAAACAATTTATGGAGACCAATGTGAATGAAAACACAATAGTCCAAAACCTATGGGATACTGCAAAGGCAGTCCTAAGGGGAAAATACATAGCCATCCGAGCCTCACTCAAAAGAATAGAAAAATCTAAAATGCAGTTTTTATATTCTCACCTCAAGAAGCTGGAACAGCAACAGAGGAACAGGCCTAATCCATGCATGAGAAAGCAGTTGATCAAGATTAGAGCAGAGATCAATAGATTAGAAACCAGGAGTACAGCAGAACAGATCAACAGAACTAGAAGCTGGTTCTTTGAACAAGTAAATAAAATTGACAAACCACTGGCAAGACTTATCCAAAAGAATAGAGAAAGGACCCAAATTAATAAAATTATGAATGAAAAGGGAGAGGTCACAACCAACACCAATGAAATTGGAAGGACTATTAGCAACTTCTATCAACCGCTTTATGCCAATAAATTAAGCAATCTGAAAAAGATGGAGGCCTTCCTGGAAACCTATAAACTACCAAGACTGAAACAGGAAGAAATTGATTTTTTAAACAGGCCAATTAATTATGAAGAGATAAAAACAGTGATAAAAAAAAAAAAAAAACCTTCCAAAAAACAAAACACCAGGACTGGATGGTTTTCCTGGGGAATTCTACCAAACATTCAAAGAAGAAATAATACCTATTCTCCTAAAGCTATTTCAAAAAATAGAAACAGAAGGAAAACTACCAAACTCATTCTATGAGGCCTTGATCCCCAAACCAGGCAAAGACTCCATCAAAAAGGAGAATTACAGACCGATTTCCCTAATGAATATGGATGCCAAAATTCTCAACTAGATCCTGGCTAATAGAATCCAACAGTACACTAAAAGGATTATCCATCATGACCAGGTGGGATTCATCCCTGGGATGCAAGGGTGGTTCAACATTCGCAAATCCATTTGTGTCATAGATTTTATCCAGAAGGAAAAAGCCAAAAATGATATGATTCTCTCAATAGATGCAGAAAAAGCATTTGACAAAATACAGCATTCTTTCCTGATTAAAACCCTTCAGAGTGTAGGGATAGAGGGTACATTCCTCAATCTCATAAAAACCATCTATGAAAAGCCTACAACAAATATCATTCTCAATGGGGAAAAGCTGGAAGCCTTTCCAGCTTTCCATCCTTTCCAAGGATGCCCACTCTCGCCATTATTATTCAACATAGTACTAGAAGTCTTTGCAATAGCAATCAGACAACAAAAAGGGATAAAAGGTATCCAAATCGGCAAAGAAGAAGTCAAACTGTCTCTCTTCGCAGATGACATGATATTCTATATGGAAAACACAAAAGAATCCACTCCCAAACTATTAGAAGTTATAGAGCAATTCAGTAATGTGGCAGGATACAAAGTCAATGCTCAGAAATCAGTTGCATTTCTATACACATATAATGAGACTGAAGAAAGAGAAATTAGGGAATCCATCCCATTAACAATAGCACCAAAAATCATACGTTACACCTTGGAATTAACTTAACCATAGACATAAAGGTTCTATATTCTAGAAACTACAAATCACTCTTGAAAGACACTGAAGAAGATGCAAAAAATGGAAAAATATTCCATGCTCATAGATCGGAAGAATTGACATAGTTAAAATGTCCATGCTACCCAGAGCAATCTACACTTTCAATGCTATCCCGATCAAAATACCAATGACATTTTTCAAGGAACTGGAACAAATAGTCCTTAAATTTGTATGGAACCAGAAAAGGCCCTGAATCGCCAAGGAATTGTTGAAAAGGAAAAACAAAGCTCGGGGCATCACAATGCCGGATTTCAAGCTGTACTACAAAGCTGTGATCACAAAGACAGCATGGTACTGGCACAAAAACAGACACATAGACCAAAGGAACAGAATAGAGAACCCAGAAGTGGACCCTCAGCTCTTTGGGCAACTAATTTTTGACAAAGCAGGAAAAAACATCCAGTGGAAAAAAGACAGTCTCTTCAATAAATGGTGCTGGGAATACTGGACAGCTATATGCAGAAGAATGAAACTTGACCACTCTCTCACACCACACACAAAGATAAACTCTAAATGTATGAAAGACCTCAATGTGAGACAGGAATCCATCAAAATCCTAGAGGAGAGCATAGGCAGCAACCTCTACGACATCAGACACAGCAACCTTTTTCATGACACATCTCAAAGGCAAGAGAAACAAAAGATAAAATGAACTTGTGGGACTTCATCAAGATAAAAAGCTTCTGCACAGCCAAGGAAACAGTCAAAAAAACTAAGAGGCAGCCCACGGAATGGGAGAAGATATTTACAAATGATACTACAGATAAAAGACTGGTATCCAAGATCTACAAAGAACTTCTCAAACTCAATACACGAGAAACAAATAAACAAATCATAAAATGGGCAGAAGATATGAACAGACACTTTTCCAATGAAGACATACAAATGGCTAACAGACACACGAAAAAATGTTCAAAATCATTAGCCATCAGGGAAATTCAAATCAAAATCACACTAAGATACCACCTTACACCAGTCAGAATGGCAAAAATTGACAAGGCAAGAAACTATTGTTGGAGAGGATGTGGAGAAACGGGATCCCTCCTACATTGTTGGTTGGAATGCAAATTGTTACAGCCACTCTGGACAACAGTGTGGAGGTCCCTTAAAAAGTTAAAAATTGAGCTACCTTATGATCCAGCCATTGCACTACTGGGTATTTACCCCAAAGATACAGACGTAGTGAAGAGAAGGGCCATATGCACCCCAATGTTTGTAGCAGCTTTGTCCACAATAGCTCGTGGAAGGAGCCGAGATGCCCTTCAACAGAGGACTGGATTAAGAAGTTGTGGTCCATATATACAATGGAATATTACTCAGCTATCAGAAAGAACGATTTCTCAACATTTGCTGCAACATGGACGGCAGTGGAGGAGATAATGCTAAGTGAAATAAGTCAAGCAGAGAAAGACAATTATCATATGGTTTCTCTCATCTATGGAACATAAGAAGTAGGAAGATGGGTAGGGTAAGAAAGGGATGAAGAAAAGGGGGGTAATCAGAAGGGGGAATGAAGCATGAGAGCATATGGACTCTGAGAAACAAACTTCAGAGGGCTTCAGAGGGGAGGAGAGTGGGGGGATGGCATAGGCTGGTGATGGGTGGTGGGGAGGGCACGTATTGCATGGTGCACTGGGTGTTATACACAACTAATGAATCATCGAACTTTCCATCAGAAACCAGGGATGTACTGTATGGTGACTAACATAATATAATAAAAAAAATTTTTAAAAAAAGGATCCTTTACAGTCTTAAAATTAAGGATCCCAAAGACCTTGTTTTATGTGGTTATATCTACCAATATTATCTGTATTTGAAATCAAAACAGAATTTTTGAAATACTAATTGATTGTTCTAAAATAATAAACCATGATTTTAACATAAAAAAAGATTCAAATTACTAAAGTTATGGAATAAAGATGGTACATACACTAGGGACAGAATGTACTAACACTACAAAACTGGAATGTTTCAAACGTTACAAAAACAAAATTGTAGGTGAATGTTTTGAACAACTGTATGCCAACAAATTTGATAACTTTGCTGAAACACAAAATTCCTAGAATAAGAAAAAATATAACTCAAGAAGAAATAAGAAATCTGAAAAGGGTATAAGAAGTAAAATCACTGAAGCAGTCTTTTTTTTTTTTTTAAGATTTTATTTATTTGACAGAGAGAGACACAGCAAGAGAGGGAACCCAAGCAGGGAGAGTGGTGGAGGGAGAAACAGACTCCCCACTAAGCAAGGAGCCTGACACGGGACTTGATCCCAGGACCCTGGGATCATGACCTGAGCCGAAGGCAGACACTTAATGCCTAAGCCACCCAGGTGCCCCATGAAGTAGTCATTTTAAAACTTCCCATAAAAAAAAGCCCAGGTCCAGATGGTTTCACTGGTGAATTTTTAAAATCATTTAAATAATAATTAATACTAATTATTCAAATACTCCTCCAGAAAACAGAAAAAAGTCCCAACTCATTATATGAGACTAATACCACAGTGACACTAAAATTAGACATGAGAAAAGACAACTACAGGTCAATGTCTATGAATATAGACCCATAGATACTCAGCAAAATAGCAGTAAATACTATATAGTAACACAGAAAAAGGGTCATCCACAAAGACCCTGTGGGATTTATCCTACCAATGCAAGGCTGGCTTATCATTTGAAAATGATAAGTGAGCACCAACAGTGCACTCTCCCTCTAACTCACTAGAGCTGGAAGGTGTCTTCTCTGCTTTCTCCCTCTACCTCACTCCTGCTCTCCAGTATCTCCTGGAAAGGAGTTTGTATACTCATCTGCTATCACACTTTTTCGACTGCTGCCTAGGGAACACTTTGAGACTTCCAGGCTCTGGTGGCCATCATGACTTCTGCTTTCAGTCTCCAGGACTGTATATATTTGCATACTTTACAAGGTATTGCCTGAGGCTCTCCCTTCCAATCTGCCTGAATCTAGATACTGACTGAGATCCTCCCACCCGACAATGACAGGTCTTGGAACACCCTCAACTACTGAAAGCCACTACTAATAAAATAGACTGGTTAGACAATCACTAAAATTTGACAGACAACCAAGAGCTAAGTCAGGGTTGAACAATAAGGTTCATGACCTACATGAGGCCATTCCTCCAATATTAGGAGAGTTGGCTGTTTTATCTAATGCATAGAAACCAACACAGAGATTCAAGGAAAATAAAGAAAGAAAGAAATATGTTCCAAATGAAAGAACAGGATAAAACCTCAGAATAAGTCCTTAATGAAATGGAGGTAAGTGATTTACCTGATAAGGAGTTCAAAATAATGGTCATAAAGATACTCATCAAACTCAGGAGAAGAACAGATGAACACAGTGAGAACTTTAACAAAAAGATAATAGAATAAAGTACCAAACAGAAAATACAATAGGTGAACTGAAAATACACTGGAGGAATTCAACAGCAGAACAGATGTGGCCTAACGGATCAGAGATCTACAATATATGGCAGTGGAACTCACTCCATTAGAGGAGGAATTAAAAAAGTGGATATAGTTTAAGGGATGTATGAGACAATATAAAGCAGACCAACATTCACATTATAGAAGTCACAAAAAGAGAAGAAAAAGAAAGGGTCAGAAAACTTATTTAAAGAAATAATGGCTGAAAACTTCCCCAAATTGAGGCGAAAAAGAAATCCCTATTCAGGAAGCCCAGAGATTTCTACATAACTTAAAACCGAAAGAACCAAACCAAAACATATTATACTTAAAGTGCCAAAGATTAAAGACAAGGAGAGAATCTTAAAAGCAACAAAACAAAAAGAAAAAACCCACAACTAGTTCCATGAAAGGGAACTCCCAAAAGATTATCAGATTCTTTGGAACAAACTTTTGTGGCCAGAAGTCAGTGGCATGGTAATATTCAAAAATTCAAGGAGCTGGAAAAGAAAAAAAAAAAAATTACTAACCAAGAATACTCTACATAGCAAAGCTGTCATTAATAACAAGTTTTCCAGACAAACCAAAAGCCAGAAATCACCAACACTAGAACATCCTCACAAGAAATGTTACAGGGACTTTTTAAAACTGAAACAGAAGAATACAAATGAGTAACAGGAAAACATATAAAAGTATAAATTGCAGTGGTAAAAATAAATATATAGTAAAATTCAGAATATTCTAATATTGTGAAGATAGTGGGTTGATCACTTACAAAAGAAGTATGAAACTTTTATGTATGAAAGTACAAAAAAATAACCATAACTACAATAATTAGTTAAGGGATACATAAGATAAAAAGATACAAGATTTAGCATCAAAACCATAAAATAAGGTGGGGAGAGTAAAAACACAGAGCTTTAGAATGTGTTCAATGTGTTCAATTTTAAGTTGCTGTCAATTTACATTTGACACTGGCTTTAAATGTTCCATTAGACCAGGTGGACTTTACAGACATTTACAGAACATTTCATCCAAAAACAAAGAAAAACGCTCAAGTACACAAGAAAAATTTTCAAAGATTGATCATATATTATGACAAAAAACAAATCCAAATTTAAGTAGACTCAAACTTAAGCATCATTTCTGACAACAATGGCATGAAACTAGAAATCAATTACCAGAAGAAAACTAGAAAATTCACAGATATGTGCAGATTAAACATGCTCCTGAACAATGAGTCAACAGAGAAATCAAAACATATCTTGAGACAAATGAAAATGGAAACACAATATACCAAAACTTACAGGATACAGAGAGAGCAGTTCTAAGAGGGAAGTTCTTAGTGATAAATACATTAACAAACCAGTAAATTTTCAAAAAATCTAACCTTACACCTAAGGGAACAGAAAAAGATGAAGAAATGAAGCCCAAATTAGTATAAGAAAGGAAATAATAATGATCAGAGCAGAAATAAATGAAGTATTATCTAAAAAGACAACAGAAAAGATCAATAAAATTAAGAGCTGGTTCTTTGAAAAGATAAACAGAATTAACTAAACTTTTAATAGGCTCACCAAGAAAAAGAGGACTCAAATAAGTTAAATCAGAAATGAAAAAGACGTTAAAATTGATACCAAAGAAATACAAAGGATTTTAACAGAGTACTATGAACAACTGTAACAAATTTGACAATCTAGAACAAGTGCATGAATTTCTTTAAAAAATAGAGGCTACCAAGACTCAATCATGATGAAATAAAAAATCTGTAACAGACCAATCAATAGTAAGGAAATTGAATCAGTAAACAAAAGCCTCCCCCAAAATAATGCCTCCCCATAAAGCCCAGGACCAAACAGCTTTACTGGTGAATTCTACAAATAATTTAAAATAGGATACCATTCTCAAACTCTACCAAAAAAATAGAAGAGGAGGGAACATTTCCAAACTCATATTATAAGGCCAGCATTACCCTCATAGCAAACCTGACAATGATGCTACAAGAACAGAAAATTACAGAACAATATCACTGCTGAACATAGATGCAAAAAAAAAAAAGCTCAACAAAATATCAGCACACTGAATTCAACAATACTTTAAAAGGATCATATACAATAATGAGGTGGGATTTAATACAGGATACAAGGATGGTTCAACAGCCACAAATCAATCAATGTGATATACAACATTAACAAAATAAAGGATAAAAATCATAAGGTCATCTTTCAAGAAAGTGGGGTTAAAGGGAACATACCTCAACATAATAAAGGCCATATATGAAAAATCCACAGCTAATATCACACTTAATGGTGAAAAACTAAAAGATTTTCCTCTAGGAATAGAAACGAGACAAGGATGGAAGTCCTAGCCACAGCAATCAGACAACAACAAAAATAAATTAATAAAAGGTATCCAAATTGGTGAAAAAGTAAAATTGTCACAATTTGGAGAAGATTTACATTCTACATATGTAGAAAATCCTAAAGACTCCACCAAAAATGTATTAGAACTGATAAATGCATTAGGTAAAACTGCAGGATAAAAAAACCCAACATACAGAAATTTTGGGGGGGGGCACACAACACAGATAATTCTTTTATTAACTAAATTACAAATGATTTGAATAAAAACTTAGAACAAACGATCATTTAAGGGTCAATGATTTGCTTTCTTCTGCAGATAAGAACCAGTTATTTTTCTTGTTTTGTTCTCCTGAACAGTGAATCAGGGCCATGGTGCTTAAACACAACTGTGTTCTACTACTTTCCAAATTTGAGTCCCTCGTTTCATGTCAGTCACTCATTAAGGGGGCTCCTCTACAGCTTTCCTAGGAGACTGTATAGTCTTCTGACTGGAAGCAACAGTTTCATATAAATTAATCCAAGTAATTGTGCTAGAGCTGAAATCAGAAAGAAGACGACCATGCACTGGGGTGCGCTCTGAGAAACAGAGGCTTAGTCCAACCAGAGAGAGCACACAGCTCCTGAAGGATCAATATGGCAATGGTGAAGGAAGACATCCAAACACCTATCATAAACACACAGTAATATTAATATTACTGTAGGAATTACAATAAACCAACTCCACAAGCATTCCTTGTTGAATATACACTTGGGACAAAATGACAACTTTGGTGAGCACTAGTCCAACAAATAAAAGAATGGTCTCGTCCTTTGTAAGACTAGATTTATATTTTAGTGTCACAATACCACACTGTCCCCAAGACAGAAGGACAGCCAAAATTGGGAAAATAACAATGAGGATGTTTTCATTTGGAGAAAACCATGAAACAATACAATATTTTAGTTCTATGATGGTTTCCCCTTCTGTGCTTAATTCTGTTACCTCACAAGTGTGATGGCCTCTATGAGAGGCTTCGCATGACAGCCTCTTTCTTATCCACCTTCAAAGAGGCAATGCCATTAAGTAATTCTTGTGGTGAGATTTCAGTACTCTTAAACTTATCACCATGAATGGTCCTTTATAGAGCTCCATCAACATGCCTTTTTTCTGTAGATTTCCACTTTATATACATTTCATTAATGTTTGTTGCAACCACATTATTAACAAAGCATGGGATGACAACAGTTTCACTGCAAACGGTGTATTCTGGTTATGTCAAATATCAGCTGACCCAAACCGCAGCACAAGAAGCCCAGCAGCAGCCACATGTCCATGGGGTCACAGTCTGGTCCATCACAGGGAAGACCCGCTGCCCAGGCTGCTTGGCCGGGCACATGCACGCTCCTGCCACCCCACACCTGCTTCCACTACTCCCGCTTTTCCAGGCGCACACAGGCATTCCCCACAGGCTCAAGTCCCCACTCCAGTCTGCTCCAAGGAGACCAGGACCCCACTCCCACATAGTGGCATGCGCTGGACCTGCCAGTCACATTCTGCCACCCCTCATCCACCATGGTCTGTTTGCCAGCCCACCACAAGAGGTTGAGCATGTATTCCTATGCTCACCTGGGACCTCCTTGCACCTGTTCCCTCCAAGGTTCTCTCCTGCCTCTCACATCATCCTGGGCCCCAGTCCTCTCTAGCCTTCAGGCTTCAAGAGTGCTAGCAGGCACTTCTCCCTCTGACCTGGGCACCATAGCCCACAGAAGCCCCTAATCTCTCTCCCTTCCCGGGTCCTAGGTCAGCCTGTGCATTGACCCTGAACATCTCTACATAATAATTACAAAATAATAGAGGAAAAATTAAGAAAAATTTACAATGGCACCAGAAAGAAAAAAATACCTAGGAATAAACTTAACCAAGAAGATAAAAGATCTGTATTCCAAATAATGAAACACCAATGAAAGAAATGGAAAACAACACACACAACTGGGAAGATATACTATACTCATGGATTGGAAGAATTATCATCATTAAAATGTTCTTATTACCCAAAGCAATGTACAGATTCAATGTAATCCCTATGAAAATATCAACAGCAATTTTCACACTAGAAGAAACAATACTAAAATCTGTGTAGAACCACAAAAGATCCTGAATAGCCGAAGCAATCTTGAGAGGGACAGCGAAGCTGAAGGTATCATACTTGCTGATTTCAAACTATACTACAAAGCTACTGTAATCAAAGCAGTATGATCTTGGCATAAAAGCAGACACACAGATCAATGGACCAGAATAGATAGTCCAGCAATAAACCCATTTATATGTCAACTCATCTACAACAAAGGAGCCAAGAATACACAATGGGGAAAGGACGGTCACCACTTCAATAAACGGTGTTAAGAAAATTGGACAGCCAAGTGCAAAAGAATGAAACTGAACCACTCTTTTATACCATACTCAAAATCTAATTCAAAATGGACTGAAGACTTGAACACAAAACCTGAAACTATAAAAGTCCTAGAAAACACATAGTAAGCTCCTTGACATCAATGATGTTTTGGATTGGACTCCATAAGCAAAGGAACAAAAGTAAAAATAAACACATGGGACTACATCAAACTAAAAAGCTTCTGCACCGCAAAGGAGACCAACAACAAAACCAAATGACAACCCACTGAATGGGAGAAAATATTTGCAACCATTTGTCTGATAAGTGGTTAATATCCAAGATAGAACTAATATTATCAATTAGAAAAATAAAAATCTAATTTAAAATGGGCAGAGGGGGCGCCTGGGTGGCACAGCGGTTAGCGCCTGCCTTCCGCTCAGGGTGTGATCCCGGCGTTCTGGGATCGAGTCCCACATCAGGCTCCTCCGTTATGAGCCTGCTTCTTCCTCTCCCACTCCCCCTGCTTGTGTTCCCTCTCTCGCTGGCTGTCTCTATCTCTGTCAAATAAATAAATAAAATCTTTAAAAAAAAAAAAATAAAAAATAAAATGGGCAGAGGACATGAAGAAGACATTTTTCCAAGGAAAACATACAGACGGCCAACAGATACATGAAAAGGTACTCTACAACACTCATCATCACCAGGGAGATACAAGTCAAAACCCAACGAGATAGCACTTCACACCTATTAGAATGACTATTATCAAAAAGACAAAACATAACAAGCTTACAAAGATGTGAAGAAAAGGAAACCCTTATGCACTGTTTGTGGGAATGTAAACCATGCAGCCATTTTAGTATGCAATACGGAAGTTCCTCAAAATATTAAAAATAGAACTATCATATGAGCCAGCAATTCCACTTCTGGGTATCTATCTGAAGAAAATGAAAACACTAACCTGTAAAGATATAAGCACATTTGTTCACTGCAGTATTATATAAACAAGGAAAGAAAGAAAGAAAAAACATATAACTATATATTAACCTACACACATAATGCATACTATATGTATTTTATAGATGTGTGTACATTATCTCATATATAATTTACATATATGTGTGTGTATATATAATATATACATATAGTGTATGTGTGTGGATTATTATTCAGCCATAAAAATTAATGAAATCTTGCTATTTGGGGAAAACATAGATGGACCTTGAAGACATTATGCAAACTGATACAAGTTAGACAGAGGAAGGAAATATCATAATGATCTCAATTACATGTAGAATCTGAAAAATGCAAAACACAACACAATGATCTGATAGATACAGGGAACACACTGGTGGCTGCCAGAGGTGTGGGTTTGGGGGTGGCCGAACTAAGTAAAGGGAGTCAAATGGTACCAACTTCCAGATATAAAAAAATAAATCATGGGATGTAAATGTACAACATGGTGACTATAGTTAATACTATACTGCATATTTAAAAATTGCTAAGAAGTGGATCTCAAAAGCTCTCATCACATACAAAAAAACCTGCAACTATGTATGGTGACAGATGTTAGCCAGATTTATTGGTATGATCATTTTACAATAGATGCAAATATTGAATCAATATGTTGTACACCGAAAACTAGTATAAGTCAATGACACCTCAATTTAAAGAAAGAAAAAGAAAAGAGATACAAATAAATGTCTCCAGTGAAAAGAAAACAATACAGTAAAACTATCTGCCTAACTTAAAAAAAAAGTCTTTAGGAAGACTTATAAAGGAACATTTTGTTTTGTTTTGTTTAAATTACTAGGTCACAGGGGCGCCTGGGTGGCACAGCGGTTACGCGTCTGCCTTCGGCTCAGGGCGTGATCCTGGCGTTGTGGGATCAAGCCCCACATCGGGCTCCTCTGCTATGAGCCTGCTTCTTCCTCTCCCACTCCCCCTGCTTGTGTTCCCTCTCTCGCTGGCTGTCTCTATCTCTGTCGAATAAATAAATAAAATCGGTAAAAAAAAGAATTACTAGGTCACATTGGTAATTACAGCCACTTCTACAGCATGGTACCATTTGCACTCCAGCAACATTATTAAAATTGGTAGAGTCACAAAATGCTCCCAATATTTATAAATTATAAACTTTCCTCTCGGATATTCTGCATGTAATGGTCAAAGATCACACAGAGACAACTCCTCCAATCCCACCTCCATATTCTTTCTTCCCTGCCTCAAAGCATGAGGGGTTCAGCTGAACATGACATACAGAGTACAGATTCATGACTGTGTAAGATGGCATAACAGATCATAGCTGGTAAGATACACACTCTATTCATACGAAAACTGTACTACACTCTTTAATTACATGTTCTCCAAGTAGCTGTCTTGGAACAGAATTTGGTTTTAATGAATACACAGCAATTAAGCAGACAGAAAATAGCTTTAAACTGCAATATTAGTTCAATTCAAGTATGTTTGTTGAATACTTGGTGTATGACTGGTTTATAAAGGTGATGGACATAAATTCCCTGCTCTCAAGAACTCAACAATCTAGAATTCAACTAACAAATCTGAGTCTCATATTTTAGCATGCATATGATGGTTTCAACCACCCCCTCCCCCCAAAAAGAAAATCAATTAATAGCCCATGTAGATAGGAAAAAACAGGACACTGCCTGATCATCTCAATACACACAGAAAACGTGTTGGACAAAATCTAAGACCCTCTCTTGATAAAAACAATCAGGAAACTAGAAACAGAAGTAAAGGCCCTCAATCATTTAAAAGACCTCTATGAAAAGCCCACAGGTAACAACACAATGAATGGTGCAAAATGGAATGCTTTCCCTCTAAGATCAAGAACAAGACAAGAATCTACTCTCACCACTCATACAGATAGTTCTAGCCAGGAAAAGAAAATACAGGTTGGAAAAAAAGAAATAAAATTATCTGTATTGAACACTAGATCTGAAACTAATAATGTACTATATGTTGGCTAACTGAATTTAAAAAAAAATAAAAACTACCTGTAGTTGCAGTTCACACAATCTTGTACATAGAACTTAAAGAATCCACTAAAATACTACTAAAACTAATAAATGAATTCAACAAGGTTACAGGGTACAAGATGAACATATAGAAATTAATTGTATGGATGCATGGGTGGGCATCCAACTCGCTTTCAGCTCAGGTCATGATCTCCAGGTCCTGGGCTCGAGCCCTGTGTCCGGCTCCAAGTTCAGCACAGTCTGCTTGTCCCTTTCACTCTGCTCCTTCCCCTCCATGTGCACACACGCTCTCTCTCAAATAAATAATCTTTAAAAAAAATTAATTGTATTTCCATATGCTAACAATAAACAATCTGCAAATGAAATTAAGAAAATAATTCTACTTACAAAAAAATAAAATACATAAAAAAATAAAATACTTATGATAATCTTAGGTAAGGAGATACAAAGCGTATAGTCTGAAAACCACAAAACAAAGCTAACATGTAAACATACCCATCATGTTCATGAATCGTAAGACTTAATATTGTGAAGATGGCAATACATGCCAAAGTGATACCTAAATTCAACATACTCCCTGTCCAAATCCCAGCTGCCTCTGGAGAAATTAACTAGCTGAACCAAACACTCCTGTGAAAACTGAAGGAACAGAAAAAAAAAAAATCAAAACAATCTTGAAAAAGCAGCAAAAAGTTGGGAGATTCACACTTCACAATTTCAAAATCTGCTACAAAGCTATAGGAATTGGGGTGTCTGGGTGTCTCAGTCAGTTAAGTTTCTGCCTTTGGCTCGGATCATGAACTCAGGGTCCTGGGATCGAGTCCTGCATCAGGCTCCCTGCTCAGCGGGGAGCCGGCTTCTCCCTCTCTCTCTGCTGATCCTCCCCCCAGCTCATATTCTCTCTAGCTCTCTCTTTCAAATAAATAAATAAAAATCTTTTAAAAACCTACAAAGCTATAATAATCAAGACTGGCAACATGGTACTGGCATAAGGACAAACCTATAGATCTATGCAAGTAAACTGAGAATCCAGAAATAAATCTGAATATTTATGTCCCGTTCATTTTCAATGAAGATGCAAAGACAATTCAATGGAAAAAAAAAAAAAAACACCTTTTCAACAACTGATGCTGGAGGCAATTGGGTATCTACATGCAAAACAATTAAAATAAACCTTTTTCTCACACCATACACAAAAATGGTAACAGATGTAAATGTAATAGCTAAAAGAAAATACAGAAGTGAATCTCTGTGTCCTTAGGACAGACAGCCCTTTTAGATACAATACCAAAACCAAAAGCGACAAAAGATAGAATAAATTGTACTTCATGAAACAAAAAACTCTTTTGCTGCAGAGCACACAGCCAAGATAGTAAAATGACAACCCAGAAATGGGAGAAAATATTTGCCAACTATATACCTAATTAGAGACTGAGATACAGAATTCATAAAGAACTCTTACAACCCAGTGATAAAAAGACAACTATAACTAAAATATTAACAAGGCAAAGGACTTTTGAATATTAAGCTTGTATCTTGCAACCTTGCTATAACAACTTTTTGTGGTAGGAGTATGCTACTCCTCTAGGATTCTTAGACAATCAAATCTCTGCAAAAAAAAAAAAAAAAAGGACTTTTATTTCTTCCTTTGTCATCTGTATACCTTTTATATTCCTGTTTTATTGCATTGCCTGGGATTTCTAGTCAGATGTCAAATAAGAGTGGTAAAACTGGACATCCTTAACTTGTGCCTGACCTTAGGAAGAAAGTATCCAGTTTCTCTTTATTATATATGAGACTAACAGATTTTTGGTTAGATGTTTATCAAGTTGAGGAAATTCTCTATTCCTAGTTCGCAGAGTTTTAATCATGAATGGGTGTTAGATTCTGTCAAATGCTGCTTCTGCATCAATTGATAGGATCATATAATTTTTCTTTCTGCAGCCCACTGCTGGGATGGATTGTATTAATTGATTTGAACATTGAATGAGCCTTGCATGTTCAGAATCAATCCTACTTGGCCATGGTATATAATGCTTTTTATACATGGTTGGATTTTATTTGGATTTTTGCATCTATATTCATAAGAAATATTTGGCATTTTTCTTTCTTTTAAAGTCACCATCTCCTTTTGAGATTAAAAAAAAAAAAAGAGTAAGAGTTCCCTCTACTACAAATCATCCTAAGGAATCTATACGCTACTACAGGTAATGTATGAATTCACACAAGCTGCAGGCTACAACATAACCACCCAAAAATCATGTTTCTGCACACCTACAATAAACAACCTGAAAGGAAATTAATAAAGCAATTCTATGCATAATAGCATCTTTGTTAGCCTACGGTGGATTGCACTGATCAGTTTTTGAATGTTGAACCACTCCTGCATACCTGGAATATATCCCACTTGGTTGTGGTGTAGGATTCTTTTTATACAGGCCGGTTTCTATTGGCTAATATTTAGTTAAGGAATTTTGCTAGTAAATTTATGGGAGATATAGGTCTATATATTTGTTATGGTTTCCTGTACTGTCATTGTATGGTTTTGGTATTAGGATAACAAAAAACCCTGTTAGGAAGTGTTCCCTCCTATTTTTCTGGAGGACATTGTGTAAGATCACTGTTAATTCCTCCTTAAATGTTTACATGTTTGGTAGTCTTCTATGGTGAAAACATCCTTAAGAGATTTTATCTCTTTATTTTAAATTAAATTTAATTCAAATTATCTATGTCATCTATGATAATCCACAGAACCTTTAAATTATCCATGTCATCTTGAGTTTTGGTAACTTGGAATTTCTAAAGAATCGATCCATCTCTTCTCAACTGTCTAATTAAGAGCATAATGTTTAAATTATCCTCCTGTTAATGAATGCAAAAGTGATATCCCCCATTTATTTCCTAATATTGGTGGTTTGTCTTCTGTGTGTGTATTAAAGATTGCTAGGTTTATAAATTTTACTGATTTTTTCCTAAGAACTGGCTTTGTGTTTCAGTAGGTTTCTCTATTGTTTTTGTATTTTCAACTTCATTGATTTCTGCTTTTTTATTTTCTTTCTCCTACTTGCTGTGGATTTACTTTGCTCCTTTGCAGTCTCGTAAGGTAGAAAATTAATTTAAGATTTGAGAACTTTCATCTTATTCAGTGTTAGCATTTAGTCCTATAAACTTCCCACTGCTTTGGCTGCCTCCCACATAAACTGGTATATTTCTTCATTCTGTTCTATGTATTTTTAAAATTTCCTTTGAGCCTTCTTTGATTCATGCTTTACTTACATGTGTCTTGTTTAATTCTGAAGGGTTTGGATATTTTTCTATTGACTTTCTATTACTGATTCACCGTTTCATTTCCTTGTGCTCAGAGAACATGGCACAGTTTCAGCTCTGCTAAATTTACTAAGGTCTGTTTATGGCCCAGGATATGTTGTATCTTACTGAATGCTCCATCGGCACTTGAGAAGAAAGCATATCCTGCTGTTTTTAATGGTATTCTACAAATGTTCATTCAATCCTGCTGGTTGATGGTGCTGTTCAGTTCTTCTGTATCTGTTGCTAATTTACATCTGCTATCTAGAAGTTCTATCAATTGCTGAGAGTAAGGTGCTGAATTCCCCAAATAGAACTGAAAATTTGTTTATTTCTCCTTAAGGTTCAATCAGTTTTGATTTGTATACTATGAAGTTCTTTCTATTTGGTGGGGTCACATTTTGCGAGTCTTTTTCCTTAGAACACTGCTTTTTCTCTAATAATTCCCTTTGCCCTCCAGACTACTTCATCCGATATTAATGGAGTCAGTCTTGTTTTTGTTTTCATTAATGTTTGCATGGTGTATCTTTTTCTATTCCCCATCAACCTCACTATGTAGTACTTGAAGTGAATTTCTTTGTAGATAACATATTTCTGCCTCATGTTTTTTGTTTTATCCAGTCTGCCAGTCTACACCTCAACTGGTGTATTTGGATCATTTACACTTACAGTAGACAATTGCTATGTCAGGGTTTAACTCCGCTGTGTTATTTGCTGTTGTTTTCTCAGTTTCTCAATCATCTGTCCCTAACTTATTTCCTTACTGGTTACTTGAACATCTTTTTAAAGACTCCATCTTCATTTACTTACAGCATTTCTACATGTACACGTCGTATAGTTTTTAGTGGTTGTTCTAGGTATTCGAGTCCATTTCTAGGTAAAATGCACACATATATATTATTACAGTCTTCCTGGATCAACATTTTACCACTTCAAGGGAAATGTAATACTTTAATTCCAATTAAGACCCTGTATTCTCACTTGTAAATGTACCATCTCCTCCACATGTAGAGCATCAAATCATATGACATTCCAAATTTTGCTTCAACGATCAAATATGATTTTAGAAACTCCTGTGAAGGAAACTCCATTACATTTACCCTTATTTTTTGCCACTTCTAATGTTTTCTTTTTTGAAGTTTCAAGCTTTCTTGTGTTATTTCCTTTCTATTTAAAGAAACTCCTCTAGCCGTTTTTAAAAGATAAGTTTACTAACGACATTTTCCTCTTTGTTTTCCTTTCTATACCTTCAGTTGTCCTTCTTTCATGAGTATATTTTCACAAGCCACAGGAGTTCTGTTTGAAAGTTCTTTTCTTTCAGTACTTGGAAGAAAATGCATTATTTCCTTCTAGCCTCCATGGTTTCAGATGACAAATCCACTATTATTTCCAAAGGAAATGAGTTGTTTCTGACTAATTTTTTCTTTTGTTTTCAGAAATTTAATCATGACATGCCATTAGTATGGATATCTCTGGATTTATCTTACTTAGCGTTCACTCAGATTCTTCAATGAGTACTTTTATGTCTTTTGCCAAATTTGGGAAATTTTCAATCATTATTCCTTTAAATATTTCAAGTGCCACCCTCTCTTCCCTTTCTGTTAATCTGATGAAAGAAACGTTATTTCTTTTTTTTTTAAAGATTTTATTTATTTATTTGAGACAGAGAGAGATAAGGTGTGAGTGCGCATGGGGGGGTGCAGAAGGAGAAGCAGGCTCCCCACTGAGCAGGGAGCCCAATGTGGCGTTTGATCCCAATGACCCGAAGGCAGACTCTTAACCAACTGAGTCACCCAGGCGCCCCAATACAAATGTTAGTTCTTTAGTTATTTCAAATACAGAGAAAATCCAGCCTCTTCTCATTACCTCCATGCCACCCCAATTTTGATTAAATGACCATAATCACCCTTCAGGATGACCAGGGTCCTCTAGTGAACTCTCTAAGTGCTTACATTCTTCCCAATACTTTATCTATAGAGGTGAGAAAGATCTTATAAACATAAACCAGATGTTGCTTGTTTACCAAAATATACTAGTAAGAATAAAATTAAAATCTTTGGTAAGATTGATGACATTCATCTTTTGGACTATAGCTGCCTGACATCATTTCCTGCCCCACTTCCCATCAATCATTCCCCTTTGGCTATTGTGACTATTTCTGCTATTTCCCAAGAAACACCAAGCACATTCCCGCTCATTGACTTAGCAGTTGCTATTACCCCTGCTGAGAAGAGGCAGGATCCTCACAGCCCACACAATCATGTCATTCATATTCTCCTCTAATGGTGATCTCCTTAAAGTTTCCCCTGACAACTCTTCTTGGAGTAGCATAGTCAGCTTAACTCTGCTCTAATTTCTAGGATAATTTTTATCACTACAGAGCTTTAATACACAAGTGTCTGATTTTAGTGCTACCTTTTTAATTTATATTTGATATATAACTGTATAAATCTACAGTGTAGAACCTGTTAATCTGATACATTTATATGCTGTATAACTGCCATTGTACCAATAATTAGCACCCCTATTATGTTACACAATTACCATTTCTTATTAGTGACTGGAATAATTCAGTTCTAGTGTCTCAGCAAGTTTGATTATTATAATACAATACTGTCTATATTCATTATGTGATATATTAGATCTCTAGGGCCTATTTACTACTCATTACACTTTTATACCCTTAGAAGACATCTCTCCTTTCCCACCATCCCCCCTCCACCCCCAGTAACCGCCACATTACTCACTTTTAAAACAAGTTTGGCTTTTCTAGATTCCAGACACAAGTGACACCATATGGTATTTGCCTTTCTCTGTTAGACTTACCTCACTTAGCATAATGTGCTCAAGGTTCATCCATTTCACAAGTGGCAGAATGTCCTTTCTCACAGCTGAATAATATTCTATATTTACACATACCTATTTTCTTTAGCTAGTCATCCACTGATGGGCACTTAGCTTGTCTCCATATCTGGCTACTGTGAATCATGCTGTGGTAAACATCAGCGTGCATATTCTCTCTTTGATAGCCTGTTTTTTATTTCCTTTGGGTGTCTTCCCAAGTGGAACTGCTGGATCATAGGATAGCTCTATATTTTACTTTTTGAGGAGTCTCTGTATCGTTTTCCATAGTAATTGAACCAATTCACATCACCACCAACAGTGCCCAAGGGTTCCCTTTTCTCCACATCCTTGTCAACACTTGTTATCTCCTGTCTTCTTGGTGCTAGCCATTCTAAATGGTGTGACGTGTGGTTTTGATTTGCACTTCCCTGATGATTAGCAATGCTGACCATCTTTTCATATATTTGTTGGCCACTACAGCTACTTGTATAAACTCACTGACACTTATTTATTTCACTACTATAGCATTTAGACAATAACAAGTACTCAAAAATTACTTGAGTTAAAAAATGAGCATATGAAAGAATGCCCAATGACGGCAGGAATGCAGAGCAGTGGAAGTAAGGTAGGCAACTGAAACTGCTTCGAGAAACAGAGGAGTGAAGAAAAACAACAGTAAAGATGAGGTAGGTGAAGACTGGTCTGTTGACAGATGTAAGAATGGTTAATACTCAAAAAGTGAAATCAAAAAAGAACATTTTTTGTAAGAGTGGTATCTGGAGATTTGGTTCAAAAACCAGTATTCCCAGTCACTTCCAAGGATTAAGCCTTCTAAAGAGATATTCTTGAAGAAACATCTCAAAGTTGTCAACCTCTGGATTAATCATGGGAAAATAATAAATCCGCTGATGTTCATCTGTGCATATCCATTAACTCACCTGGGAAGCTCCAGCTTGGGAATTCTTCCTCCAATATCCATGGCTCCTCTCCTTGCTCTAGCCTGAAGATCACCTCTGGTTTGGTAACACAATACCCTGGCAAAGCAAAACAATTTATGATTCAGACCAGAAGGCCTAGACTGCAGGGCCTCTGAAAGAGGAGCAGGCTACTAGAGCTGCTCGAGGAAGATGCTATGGAACATTTCACAGGAGAGCTAAATGCAAACATCTTCCTGGTGCCCAAAAGAGATCAATCAACACGGATTCCTGAGTTCTGATACTAAAAATCATTAAATTCTACAGTGTCTATATGCTTCATAACTCAAAGAATTAAAACATGCTATTTAGAATTACAGAAAAACAGACCTTACCCACTGAGACAAGGTGGCTATAGTTCTCCAGCATCACATCTCTGTACAGGGACCTCTGCGCAGGGTCCAGGTGCTGCCACTCCTCCTGGGTGAAGCCCACAGTCACATCATCAAATGATACTGATCCCTGGAATTTCTGTTCAATCTGAAATGTTCAGAATTGGGTCACATGGAAAAAGTGGTACGGGAACCAGTCCTTACCATGATTACCAAAATGGTTTGCAAAACATTTGTTTGGCTTTCTACTTTGAGAGAAGATGAGAAATTGTAACAGAAATATGATACCATTGCCTTAAGGTATTATTCATGTAGAAAATTATCAAATCCCACAATGTACCTTGAACCACTCTAGTTCTTAGAAATGCTAAGATTAATAAAATTATTCTTGTATCCAAGTAGCATAAAATCTGATAAGAAAACATGCAGTAGTATGTTATAATTGCTAAGGTGAAAGTACACAGTAGACAGACAAAAATAAATGTGGAACAAAATTAGTTCTATTTTAAGCTTCGCTGAAGAAGAACAGCTGATGGAGAAACAGTAATTCCGTGCTCTTCATGAACACAATGCATGGTACAGGCAAAGGCAGGGCTCCTCTGACACATTCGGGAAATGAACAGAGGGCAAACAGCACAGAAAACACTGAGAATACACAGCCTGGAGGTGCCTGGGTGGCTCAATTGTGAAGCACCTGCCTTCGGCTCAGGTCATGATTCCAGCGTTCTGGGATCTCTGGGATTGAGCCCCGCATCGGGCTCCCTGCTCAGTGGGAAAGCCTGCTTCTCCCTCTCCCACTCCCCCTGCTTATGGTCCCCCTCTCGCTGTCTCTCTGTCAAATAAATAAATGAAATCTTTAAAAAAAAGAAAAGAATACACCCTGGAGCTGTGATGACAGAAAGGGCCATGAAGAAGTCATGGAATGGATTATGAGTAATTTTAGACCAAGTCTCCAAAGTATGTGATCACTTCCCACCTTAAAGGGTATTTTTGAGTACTAGAGAAGCTTATATCTACGAATTATAGAAATAAACTATCAATATATTTTGTGACAAATTTTAATTTTTTCCCTCAATTTTGAAAAGTAAAAAGACAGCTTAATATTTTATCAAACTGCAATACATATATTCTAGGTTCTAAGTCTTCATTTCAGAGACCATAATTAGGACGTGTAGAAAATGAGAAGGGAAGATTTTGGAACTGTTACACTTGAAATACCTATAGAACATATAGAAGATACCAAATGGATGATCTGGGATATCATCTACAGTGCGTGCCTCTACTTTAGGGCTCACTGTTTCAAAGAAAGGGGAGCCAAAGAAGAGATCAGAGTATACTTTAAAATTATGTGACCAGGTTTTTATTTATAGAACCAATTCTCTCAAAAAAGGAAAGAGAAAGCTAAAGGACAAAAACCACCACTTACATAAGCTACTATAGCAAAAGCTGTGAAGCAAATAGGGAATTGATAAAAGGACAGAGAGTGCCAGAACATGGTAACCAATCATTGGCAGAAAGAAGTTTCCTCAGGGTACATGCCCAAACAGCTGTATAAACACAAGTATTACAAAATAAGCAAGGAAAAAAATTGGATTCTGTATTTTAACAAGATGTATCTTAAATGTGAAACATAATACTGTAGGTCTAGAATGAAAATAAAGATTTGACAAACATTAATAATAACTTGGTAGTGTTTGACGTCACCAACAATGAATCAGAAAGAAGGCTCTCAGAGAAGTAAGAGACTGAAAATAATCAAGAATGCAAGGTGAGGAAAAATCACCTTCTTTCTCTGGGTAACAGAGAAAGAACAGGCCACGAAGGAATTTCCTGAAGGTGGAAATAAAAATAAGAATGAATAGTTTTAAAAATTAAGAGATGATGATAAGATCATCTCTGTATATACACAAAAGCATGATTAAAAAAAAAAACAACAAAACTCTTGGCAAACTAGAAAGGAATTTCCTCAGTATGGATTTTTACATATACATACAGGAAGTATTACACTTAATGGTGAAATTTAGGAGGTGTTCAGTTTAGGGGCACCTGGGTGGCTCAGTTGGTTAAGCATCTGACTCTTGACTTTGGCTCATGTCATGATCTCACGGTCGTGACATCAAGCCCCGCATCAGGCTCAACGCTGAACAGGGAGTCTGCTGGAGCTTCTCTTTTTCCCTTTCCCTCTGCCTCTCCCCAACTTTTGTACACACACACACACACGTGTAGTTTCTCTCTAAAAGAAAAAATTAAGGAAGGACACATGCAGAAGAATTCTGACCTCCATGTATGAAAAAATCTTATTCTGACTCCTGGTTTTAGCTTAATAATATCCTTGAGATTTCTTTAGATAAACAATTTGTCACTGTCAACTCTTTGTGATTATTGTAATTTTTGCTGAAGTATAAATATATACAAAAGGAACACACGAGTGTACTTTGCCGTACAAACAGCTCAATGTATTTTCACACAGTGAACACAGCCATCAAACCAGCATTCACGTCAAGAAATAAAACATTACCTGAAACTAAGAAGCTCCTTCATACCCCTATCTAGTGCCTACCACCTGCCCCCAACCTAACTCTCCCATGACAACCACAATGACATACACACTGGGATGTCCGAAACGAAAAAGTCAGAAAATACCAAACGGAGATACTGGCAAAAATATGAAACAACTGGAACATTCACACCTTGCCAGTGGGAGTATAAGTAAGTCTATATACTTTGGGAAAATATTAGGGAATTTCTACTAAAGCTATATGTATTAATTCCTCTCCTAGTTATATATCCAACGTGAATGAGTGATTTGTCAACCAAACGGCCTACAGGAAATGTTCACAGCAGTTTTGTTTATTAGCCAAAATCTGGAGACAGTCCAAAAGTCCATCAACAGAATGGAGAAATAAAACTGTAGTACAATTATATAGAATACATAATAGCATTAAAACTCAGCAAAATTGATGAATCTCACACATACTATACTGACTGGAAGCCAGATATACAAGCAAAACTAATTAATGATAACAGATGTCAGAGTCAAATGAACTTGAAGTTCCAGGGAACCTTCTAGGATACTGGGTGGTCATTACATGGGGGGGTGTATGTGTGTGCACACACATGCATGCATATACACACACACATAAAAATTCATCAAGCTTGACATTTAAGTTATATGCAGCTTACCTCAGGGAACTGACATAAAAAATTACTTTTTGGAACTTATAAAGCATGTTAGTTCTTGGCATAAAACTGACGATACACTGTTCACAAAACTAACAGACTAAAACAAAAGATTCTGAAATACCACAACAAAACCAAGGCACTTGTTTGGAAGTGATGTGGAAATGGAGTATTGTTCTGGCATTCTTTTCTAGCTTGGATGAAAGAGAAGAAATGGACAATCAAAAGATCCTGATGATAAAACATTACTCAACAAAGACACGTTAACAGACAAATACAGACTCTATTGTAACAGTAATGTCTTCATAATCAAAACTAGAAAGCACTAATCTAGCAAATCAGGAAAAAAAGAAAATAAATTTGACCAGCAGTGCAAAGAGTAAAGAAACTGAATTTATGACAAAAACTATAACAAAGTGGAACACACAAAATACTGAAGATGTTATACTAGGATATACAGTAAACAAAATTGTAAAACAAAAAACCTGAACTATAAGATGGCATACAAATGTGCTAAATTTCTTACCAATGACCAACATAATTGATTTGAAAACAAAACCTGTCACAGGTTATTTGCAAGATCAAGAAAATTTGAAAACAAAATAATGGCCAAATATCAAATACACTACAAAAAATATATATGCAAAATAGGGGCACCTGGGTGGCTCAGTCACTCAACCACCTGCCTTGGGCTCAGGTCATGGTCTCAGAGTCCTGAGATCCAGTCCCGCATTGGGCTCCCTGCTCAGCGGGATGTCTGCTTCCACCTCTCCCTCTGCCCCTCCCACTGCTCATGTTCTCTCTCTCTCTCATCTGAATAAATAGAAAATTAAAAAAAAATGTATAAGCAAAATAAAAGCTGGTTTGGCTTAATTCACAGCAGATAAGGTAACACTGAGGGCTAAAAGAATGAAATAAGCAAAGATGATTCTTCGAGAAAAGAAATCATTCATTTACCATTTTTTGGCACCAAATACCAGAAAAGCCAATCACTTAAAGAAAATACAACTATAAATACGAAGATACTTTAAGACACAGTCACGTATCTATGAAAATACAGGCGATACACTCACATCTCCATGAAATATATTGTTTTCCTAAAGAGAATATTATATGAAATCCCAAAATAAACATGCTTTGGGTCAGAGTATTAAGGAACTACCAAAATGGATTTAGAAAAAGGTAGAAAATCAGTGTAAAGATCAACAACCAGAAATAGGATTTAAAAATATTTAAAAATCAACTGAAGGTCTTAAAGATCTACCATGGAAAAAAAAACAATTTCACGTTTTCAGGATTAAAAGTCTAGCCAACATTAAGTGACAACCTATGTAATTTATTTTTTATTAAAATATTTTATTTATTAAAAGATTTTATTTATTTATTTTAGAGGGAAAGAGC
The DNA here is from genome assembly GCF_023065955.2 of Ursus arctos. Classification (NCBI taxonomy): domain Eukaryota; kingdom Metazoa; phylum Chordata; class Mammalia; order Carnivora; family Ursidae; genus Ursus; species Ursus arctos. The sequence goes on along the minus strand of NW_026623089.1, from coordinate 79,631,629 downwards.
ACACAAGCAGGGGGAGGGGCAGAGGGAGAGGGAGAAGCAGGCTCCCCGCTGAGCAGACAGCCCAATGCAGGACTCAATCCCAGGACCCTGAGATCATGACCTGAGCCAAGGCAGAAGCTTAACCAACTGAGTCACCCAGGAGCCCCAACAACCTATGTAATTTAAACAACCCATACCATAAAAAAAATTTGTGAACTGTTATAAACTTAGTAACAAAATACTGTTCAAAAACAGTTCCTATTTAATTTTCATACAAATATTCTCAAATAAAACACTGGCAAACTCAATTCACAACAGTCTATTAAAAGTAATTCAGAAAAGAAAAAAAAAAAAAGCAATTCAGCATGTCCATTCAGAACACTCCAGGTTCCGAACAGGTTCAGAAAAGCAGATTATTTTGTTTACAGTATATACTCCAAACATTTAAAACAGTCGATGAAAGGTGTTCAAAAAATATTTGCCAAATGAATGGCCTAGTATATTTTTTCCAAAAATTCAAGCTTAAGACACAGGGTGCTCCAAATATTGGAATTATCTGACAGATTTAACAACGATGATTAAAATGATACAGAAAAAGACTTGTTGAGTCACCATGTTGTACACCTGAAACTAATGTAACATTGTGTGTCAACTATATATATTTTTTTTAAAGATTTCATTTATTTATTTGACAGAGAGAGACAGCCAGCGAGAGAGGGAACACAAGCAGGGGGAGTGGGAGAGGAAGAAGCAGGCTCTTAGCAGAGGAGCCTGACGTGGGGCTCGATCCCAGAACGCTGGGATCACGTCCTGAGGCGAAGGCAGACGCTTAATGACTGCGCCACCCAGGCGCCCCTGTGTGTCAACTATACTTTAAATTAAAAAAAAAAATGATAAAGGGGAAGGTCAGACTGAGAGTTTCAACAAGAGAACTAAAAACTATGAGAAAGACTGCATATAAGTGGCAAACCTTAAAAGCAACCAGAGAGAAATGAAACATTACCTTCAAAGGAGAAAATGCCCTCCCAAACTGCGATATATGTATACTTTTCAGATTCACATAGACCTTCTGTACTTAAATTGACTACAGTCTGGGACACAAAGAAGATATCGACAATTTCGAAGATTTGATATCATATAGAGAACATTTTTTTTGCAGTGTTTAACATAACAATCAGTAAGAAAAAGATTAACTAGAAAATTTCACAATGTTTACAGATTTAGAGATATATTTCTTATTGTATTTAAGAGATATATTTCTAAATAGAGATTAGAGAATCTTTTTTTAAATTTATTTTATTATTTGAGAGAGGGAGTGCACCCATGTGCATGCAAGTGGGGTAGGGAGGGGCAGAGGGAGAGAGAATCTCAAGCAGGCTCCCTGCTGAGCATGGAGCCCAACGCGCAGCTCAATCCCACAACCCAGAGACCATGACCTGAGCCAAGACCATGACCTGAGTCAAAACCAAGAGTCGGACACTTAACCAACTGAGCCACACACGTACCCCTAGGTTAGAGAATAGCTTTCAAGTGAACTATCAAAAATATGACATACCAAAACCTGTGAGACACAGCTAAGAAGTTATGCTTAGAAAAAACCAAATCCTTAATAGTATATATTAGAAAAGAGTTTTAAAAGATTAGTATCTACCTTTTTTTAAAGCAAAAGAGCAAGTCACAGCTAATATATGTACAAAGACATGCTGCAGATCAGATATTAAAGAATTTAAAAAATCTACATACAGTAGAAAGAGAGAGGACAAAACCAAGTCTGTGCCTTGACAATTCTATGGCAAAACTGATCAAGTTATAAAGAAGAAAGGCTCACTCACCAATATCTGGCATGAAGAAAAGAACATCCCTTTACAGGTCCTGTGGTCTATGAAAATATAGTGAAGAAATTATGGGCCAATACATTTGAAAACTTGGGAAAAAAGGTCACTTTCAAAGAAAAAAACCACTTATCAAAACTTATTTAAGAAAAAAGAAAACGTAGGGGCACCTGGGTGGCTCAGTCGGTTGAGTGTCCGACTCTTGATCTTGGCTCAAGTCTCAATCTCAGGGTCGTGAGTTCGAGCCCTATATTGGGCTCCACTTTGGAAGTGGAGCCTACAAAAGACAGAGAGAGAGAGAGAGAGAGAGAGAGAGAGAGAAAGAAAGAAAGAAAGGGAAAGAAAAAATCTAATGCCACATGTCTATTAAGGAAATTGCATCTATAATTTAAAATCTTCCCATGGGGGTGCCTGGCTGGCTCAGTCGATGGAACGTGTGACTCTCAATCTCAAGGCTGTGAGTTGGAGCCCCATGTTGGGCACAGAGCTTCCTTATTGAGAGAGACAGAGAGAAAGAAATCTTCCCATGAAGGAAACTCCAAGCACAGATGACCTCATATACGAATGAATACCTAAGAAGTAGCAACAAAATAAAACAAAATCTTGTAGAGAAAGCAAGAGAAAATATTCAGAATTCATGTTATGAATTCAACATATCTTTGATACTAAATACTAAATCCTAACAAGAACATATTGTCCCTCCCCCCCAAAAAATCTTACTGGTCGATCTCGCTCATGATGGACACAAATATAAAAATCCAAAACAAGTATTATCAAGCTAAAGGCAGGAATATATAGAAAGTATACCATGCCCCAGTTAGGTTTCTTTCAGGAATATCTAGTAAGTTTTACATTTTAAAATTAATGTAATTCACCAACTGAGAAAATAGAGGAGATAAATCATATGAGGATTTCAATAGATGTCCAAAACCATTTAATAAAATTTAACAGGCACTCATGAAAACATGACAAACTTTAGATAAGAAGGAACAGAATGATAAGAAATAAGGGGAGCCTGGATGGCACAGTCAGTTAAGCAGCCAACTCCTGGTTTCGACTCAGGTCATGGTCTCAGTGTTGTAGGATGATGTCCCTGTCGGGCTCTGCGCTCAGCAGGGAGTCTGCTTGAGATTCTCTCCATTTCTTTCTGCCCTTCCCGCTCATGTTCTCTCCTTCTCTCAAATAAATAAAATAAATCTTAAAAAAAAAAGAAAAAAGTGAACACCAGGGACACTGTGCAGGTGGCCGGCACCACGAAGATCTAGACTTCAGAGCGCGTCTTTGACCACCTGTCGGAAACTGTTACAACAGCTGCAATGAAGAAATATCCAAACCCTTTGGACCCAAACGTGGTTGGAGGTGATGTACTGGACAGACTGGACAGATCACTCGGGAAAGCTGCACAGCCAAACACTCCTAAGCACACAGTGGGGACTGCCTTCCATTGTGAAATCTCGTATTTGTGCAGCAAGAACTAAAACATATGCACAAGATCATTCTGTAGTTGATCCTGCAGAGAAAACGATGGAACTTAAATCTACTAAAACTTCTCTTCCAATATGATTTCAGTAGTTAGTATAGAAACCACACCCTCAGGACCCAGAAAAAACCGTTTTGACACAAGAAGCCATAATCACGGTGAAGGAGTCAGTCTCAGCAGTTACCTTGAAGGATTCACAGCAAGTACAATATCTTCAAATGCCAATAAAGGCAGAGAAACAGTGGAATGGGTAATACATCAATTAAATGCTGATTGAAGACTTGGCAGCCTCGGCGAGAGGGAGCATGAGGACACTGATGGTGGCAGCAGCATTTGTAAGAGAAATGAGGATAAAAGCTGGTACAGGACACCTGCTTCCCACATCTCTGCAAGCTGGCAATATACTTGTTATTTAAAAAACAAAAATATATTTTAGGGGCGCCTGGGTGGCTCAGTGTTAAGTCGTTAATCTTCTGCCTTCAGCTCAGGGCGTGATCCCAGAGTTCTGGGATTGAGCCCCGCATCAGGCTCCCTGCTCAGCGGGAAGCCTGCTTCTCCCTCTTCCACTCCTCCTGCTGTGTGTTCCCTCTCTCGCCGCCCGTCTCTTCATCAAATAAATAAATAAGATTTTTAAAAAATTATATATATATACATACATATATTAGGTAGAATTTTTTTAATAAGCGGATGACTTTTAATCAAAACAAAGAGGTGCAGGGTTTCTAAGCAAAAGGGATCATCTGAAAGTAGTATTGTTTGAAATGACCATCTAATTTATGAGGATTCTAGTATTCATGTGAAAATTTAACAATTTCTGAAAAGTACTTGGAAATCATATTGGCATATGAAATCTCCTTCAAGGTAGAATTTTAAGGCTTTCATGCATTAGAACTCTACGTGGCTTTGGACTAACCCCAGAACAAAGCTAAGCCACCTAAATACATAAAATTACCCTGCTACGGTAAACTGCAAGAGCTTGCATGAGGAAATGCTAGATATTTATTTATTTATTTAGGTATTTATGTATTTATTTATTTATTTTTCTTCTGATGTATAATCTTTTAATTTTTATTTTTTATTAACCTATAATGTATTATTTGTTTCAGGGATAGAAGTCTGTGATTCACCAGTCTTACACAATTCACAGCACTCACCATAACACATACCCTCCCCAACATATGTCATCCAGCCACCCCATCCCTTCCACCCCCCCTCTACTCCAGCAGAGAGAATGCTTTTTAAAAGGAGAAATTAGGGGTGGCTCAGTTGTTAAGCGTCTGCCTTCAGCTCAGGGTGTGATCCCGGGGTCCCAGGATCAAGCCCCTCATTGGGCTCTGTGCTCTGCTGGGAGCCTGCTTCTTCCTCTCCTGCTCCCCCTGCTGTGTTCCCTCTCTCACTGCCTGTCTCTCTCTCTGTCAAATAAATAAATAAAATCTTTAAAAAATAAACTAATTAATTAATTAATTAAAAGGAAAAATTATAGGGGTGCCTGGGTGGCTCAGGTGGTTAGGCATCTGCCTTTGGCTAGGGTCGTGATCTCAGGGTCCTGGGATCAAACCCCACATTGGGCTTCCTGCTCAGCAGGGAGTCTGCTTCTCCCTCTGCCCTTCCCCCTGCTGAGGTGTATGTACTCTCTCTCTCTCTCTCCCCCTCAAATAAATAAAATCTTTAAAAAAAGGAAAAATTATATAGTTTCAAAGACATTAATTGGTATAAAATAACTTGCTCTGCTATACACTACCATTAAAAACCACAGTCTTTTGTTTGGTACTTAAATGACATTTTTGGAGTGAAAATTATCACTAAAGTAATACATAACTCCAACCAACAACAAAAAAGGATTTTATTGTATTAAAGAGTACGTTATTAATTTGCTACAGTTTTGTAACTTAGAAAAGGTATTACCTTCCTTGGATTTGTATTTCATGTCTTAGCATGCTGTAACATGGGCTTGTGACGTTCCCTGAAAAAATAAAGTCAACCCGGAATTTTGCAGCACTTCAAACTTAGAAAGAACACCTATTCACATCTTTTAGCATTTCACATCTAACTTATAAATTGCCAGGTGTCAAAACCATGGTTCTGTAATTGCTATAGCATAACATGTCTGATTATTTGGATATAGTTACTTTTTGAAGTAATTGTGACCATAAAACATTTTTTTTTTACATAAAGAGTTGAATGTCATTTGAAATTACTCAAACGATGTCTTTCTGAAGCAGAAACCCTAGGTACTTAGTGTTTTTAATAATATGGTGCAACTGCAGGGGGTTGGGAGGTGGGGAAGAAAAAGAGTGATAATGAGAAAAAAAAGCATTGATCTAAACTAAGCACTACATGAATTGCTTTGGAGCTTTTATTTATGGGAAATCCTTACTTTGGCTGCAATCTGAAAAACAATCCAGTAAATGTATTTTGTTTCAAATTTTGTAGCAAGCAATTATCAACCAGTTAATACCCTTGATACCTGTAATTGTTACATACAGAGTATTTTAGTTAAAAGGTAATTAGCTCCTGCCTGGATTCTGTAATGCTTAACGTGATAAACTCATCAGGTTCCCTGTAAAAGAAACCAGTTAATATATGCACATAACCACAGAAAGAGTATACCAAACTATTTAAAAATTAGTATTTTTCTACTTAAAATATTGTTTAGCTTAAGACTTCTTAGGATATTGGTAAAACCAAGTTAAATCCAATGAGGTTTTTGGTTTTTTTTTAAGATTTACTTATTTTAGAGAGAGAGAGAGCGAGCACACAAGCGGGAGGTGCACAGGGAGAGGGAGAGAAAAATCTCAAGCCGACTCTGCACTGAGCATGGAGCCCAGTGTGGGGCTCAATCCACAATCCACCCGAAACCAAGAGTCAGACACCTAACCGACGGCACAACCTAGGCGCCCTCCAATAAGGTTTCTGATTATTTTTTGCAACTGAAGGTGGTTTTTACAATTGAAATAATATTTCAGGGGCGCCTGGGTGGCACAGCAGTTAAGCGTCTGCCTTCAGCTCAGGGAGTGATCTCAGTGTTCTGGGATCGAGCCCCACATCAGGCTCTTCCGCTATGAGCCTGCTTCTTCCTCTCCCACTCCCCCTGCTTGTGTTCCCTCTCTCGCTGGCTGTCTCTGTCTCTGTCGAATAAATAAATAAAATCTTTAAAAAAAAAAAAAAGAAAAAGAAATAATATTTCAGCTAAACAAAACATTGCTAAACATTGATATTTGATAAAAAGTTGCCTTCTGTAATTTCCATAAATTATACTTATTCTGAAAAACGTGCAGCGCCCTAATGATAAAAAGATTTCTAAACAAACAAAAGTAAATATCAAATCCATTAAAACAAGCATAAATGTGAAAGCCGTAACAATACACATTTTAAAAGTAACAGAGGAGATTACCTATGTGGACTCAGAGTAGGAAAATTAATTTTAAACAGGACACATATGACACCAACTTTAACAAATTTAATAAACTAATCTAAGGATCTGGAAAGTTTTCCTTGTAAAGAGCCAGACAGCAAATGTTTCAGGCCTTGAGCGCCAGATGGTCTCCATCATTTCACTGCTCAACTCCACCACTGAAGCCACAGATTATACACAAATGAATCACCAGCGAGGTAACAGGTAGAGACTATGAGAGGAGCACAAGGGGGGCTTTAGAAGTGCTGCCAGTGTTTGTTCTGACCTGTGTATTAGTCATGTGGGCATTAGATTTGTAGTAATTCACTGGACTCTAGACTTAAGATTTGTGGATTTTTTAATAATCTGCTATATAAATAAAAATAAGATTTTTTAAAAAATAAGATACATTTTAGGTTAGTGATCGAAAGCAGCATCAGAAAGGAGTCTGAAACCTGTGTAGAAAAAAAAGCACCACATGCTGATACTTAGATTTTGCAGCTAAAGTAGTAGTAGAGGGAAACTATATCCTTACACAGGCATGATAAAAAGCTTTACAATAAACTCATCTTCAACAAAAAGTTACAAAAAAACAGCCTATAACCAAAGACAGCTGAAGGAAGGAATAAAGGTAAAAGCAGAAGTTAATAAAAATAACAGTGAAGGGGGGCCTGGGTGCTGCAGTCAGTTAGGCATCTGACTCTTGATTTCGGCTCAGGTGATGATCTCAGGGTTGTGAAATCAATAACCACATCAGCCTCCACGCTCAGCGTGGAATCTGCTTACGATACGTTCTCCCTCTCCCTCTGCCCTGCTCCCTGTGCACACTCATGCTCATGCTCTCTACCTCTCTCTCTTAAATCTTTTTTTAAAAAGGGAGAAAAAAAAACCAGTGAACACCAATAAAACCAAAAGCTGCTTTCATGAAGAATAAAATATTATCTGTGATAAAATTTAGTCCAAAAAATTAGAAAAACCATTAGGAATAAAAAGGAACAAATTAAACATTTTTATTTTTTTGCAAATTTTTATTTAAATTCCAGTTAGTTAACATAGAGCACAATACTGGTTTCAGGAGTAGAATCCAGTGATTCATCACTCGCATACAACACCCAGTGCTCATCACAAGTGCCCTCTTTAATACCATCACCCACATAGTCCATCCCCACCCACCTCCCTCCATCAACTCTCAGTTTGTTCTGTCTTTAAGAGTCTCTTATGCTTGTTCCCCTCTCTTCTTCCCCCCTCCCATAAATTCATCTGTTTTGTTTCTTAACAAATCATTCTTAAAATGATTAAGAATACTATAGACAAGTTTATGGAAAAAAATATGACAGACAGAATTACGGTGATCATCCAAAGAGTAACACTTTTTGACTAAGTGGGGCTTGTTTTAGAACACAAAGATTAGTTATTAAGAAATGTGGAAAAGTAATTCAATAGATCTAAAAAAATTATATCATCATTCCCATGAAATGTTTAGAAAGTATTTGGAAAAATTAAACTCTAAATTTCAATAAAGTAAGACTCAAAAGATACTTTGTGAACATGACAAAATCTAGCTCAGTCCAAAGCCAGCAGCACGCATAATGGAGAAGAAACACGGCAGGCATTCCCACTCGCACATATTGTTTTTTTTTTTTTTTTAAAGATTTTATTTATTTATTCGACAGAGATAGAGACAGCCAGTGAGAGAGGGAACACAAGCAGGGGGAGTGGGAGAGGAAGAAGCAGGCTCATAGAGGAGGAGCCTGATGTGGGGCTCGATCCCAGAACACCGGGATCACGCCCTGAGCCGAAAGCAGACGCTTAACCACTGCCCACTCGCACATATTGTTAGTCCTTTCCTTGTGCTGCTTATTTTTTATAGATGGACAAATATAAAATCAGATCCTTTCATCACATTATACTAAAAAAATTCTGGATTAAGGTACTAAATATTAAAGAAAAGTCTTATTAGAAAAAAGACAGAATCTAGAAAAATTCAGTAGGCTCCTGGGGTCAGGAAAACAAGAATAAAAAATAGAAGACGCAAAATGGTTGTATCACAATGTAAAACTTTCAGAATTATATTACATTAAAAGACAAAGCATTTGGACAGAAGATAATTAGTAATAATTACAACAAAAGATTACCATTTAAAATATATAGGGAATTCTTAAACTCAGTAGGCTGAAACAACTTAAAAAGCCATAGATTTATGAAAGTTGAATAAACTCAACAATGAGAAAAATGGAAATTAAACAGTGTTTTTCATCCTTTAGTGTAAAAATAATTTTTATATCTGGAGAGGAGGGAGGAAAAGTAGTCTTCTAATGAAAAAGTTCACCCAGAAAAATTAGAAATCCTCTTACCCTGTAACTCAAAAATACTAACCACTGGACTCTAGAGCAGTAATTTTAAACGTAATGTGTATCACCATCATAGGCACCTTGTTAAAAACATGGATTGCTGGGCCTCACCCCCAAAATTTCTCTTCCAGTAGGTTTGGGAGGGTACATAAAAATCTGTTTCAAGGTGATGCTGCCATTTCTGGCCAAAGAATCTTAACTTTGAAAAGCACTGCTCTAGAGTCTGGAGATATACTTGCATCCATGCAGAGAGAACAAGGATATTCACAGCAGTATTTATATTAATGAAAAATGGAAATTACCTAAATGCTTACCAATAAAATACAGTATTTAAAATATAGTGCACCCATACAGTGGGAAAAATAGAGCATTACAAGGGATAAACTACATATAGATCAATCTCAAATTATTGGTGAACTGAGGGGGAAAATGTCCATCATATATACATGAAGATAACTTATACATTTTTAGAAGTATTCAAAACAATGAACAGTACTGTTCAACTCTCTACCTATCTTTTCAATGTCTATGTCGAGATAAGATGATAATGCTAGTAGACAAAAGATGAAAAACCGGAACTGAACTACAGGGCACAATGAGGACGACTCCACTAAGGAGCCATCAGAAGAGTGGTATCAGAAGAGGACAAAGACGACTTGCCCCGTGAGCTGCCAGGAGAGTAGCAGTTCTTCAAGGAAAGCAATTACAATTAAATCATTGGCCACCTTTACCTGCATAGATCCCAAAAAGCAGAGGGGAAAGACCAAGACCGAATTCTATGGGATGAATTTGAAGCGCAGACACATTTACCAGAGAATGTTAACTCTGAACCGTCTACTGTGCAACTTATATACACAACCTCGCTAAAGTCGTTACGGAGAGTTTTTGTAACAGGCGTACAGGCCATTCATTCCTCTGAACATACCAGCTTTCACAGCAGAACCAAACAAGACCATTATAAAAATTAACTACTTGAACTATCTCTTGGACCCTATTACTCTCAGTGAGGAACGGTTTTAGGCACTCATTTCAGGGCTGTCACCAGAAGGTTATCCACTATGTGTCCCTATGTTAAGACCAAAAAAGATACCTTCCAAGAAGTCTTTGTGTTTAAAAAAACCACTGTAAAATGAAGTGGGGAATGAACAAATAACTCACCTGGGATTTGTTCATTTTCTGGTGTCTTGGAAGAATGTAGACAACTCTAAAGATGTGCTGTGTTACAAGAAGAGGAATGGGGTCATGGAAGATCTGGCGTGCTTGGCGGCTCCCGAATCTTCCTGCCCTACAAAACTACACACGCCCAATAGTCAGGAAGAATGTCAGGACCTCCGACCTTCAGAAGGGATGGCAGATGTTCAAACACCACCCATCTAACAGGACTCTGATATAATCATGTAGTAGCTCCTGGGCATAACATTTTTCCTAGGTAAATGTAAATATTTGCTCCCTGAGGATTTAACAGCTTAAACTTCCCTTGATGCTCATGAAAAATGTTTAAATAAAAAAAACTGGTTTAAACAAAACAATACAACCAGTGAAGTAACATCAACCCTTCACCAAAACTGTAGTAAAAATACTCCCGACTAATCTGCTCATGAATTTTCCTACTGTTACTAAACCTCTGGTTAGTATACAGAAAGCTATATACTGTATACAGTATACAGAAAGCTATAAAAAGCGGTGCTTTAAGGAAAGGTCTACGTTTCAATTTCTGTATCTTTGTTAGCATTTCTCAAAAGGATCTTTTTAATAGTCATTTGCTTTTCCTTGCGTGGAAAAGCAGGCAGTTCTCTCTTGTGAGTCAGGAGACATGACTTTTAGTCTTCGCCACTAACAAACTGTGATTCTGAACAAGTCACTAACCTCCAAGAGGGGAAATTTTTTTTTCTATTAAATACGACAAAAACAGAGAATTCTTGAAGATCCTTCCTGAATGCCAGGACAAGTCAGGACTGAGTAACAGCGCACATCAGGATGCAGTGATGGGCACAGCAGGTGAGCAGCGCAGACTCCAGGAAAAATAAAGGGAGAACCAAGGGAACCAGTCTCCCCGGGGCGGGACGGGGCGGGGGGGGGTTGGTAACCGCACAGCCCCGCAGGCCGACCCGGCTCCCCCGACCACCGCACGCAACCACCCACCGCGCACGCGCAAAGGTCCTCCCCGGAGCGCCGTCCCCTTCCGACCGGATCCGGCCACCCACCGCGCATGCGCATACACCCTCCTCCTGCGGCCTCCAGGACGGTGGCGCACGGACAGCGCGGCTCGCTCCGCGCAGGGGCCGATCACGTGGGCTCACCGACCCCTAGTCTTGATGGAGACGTCCCCATCCTGCCGTCGGGGGTCCGCGGACCTCCACACTATCGGGCACCGACCGCCTACCCCTGACATGCGTCCCCCGGGCAGCGCGGCGCACCCCTCAGCCCTCGTCCCACCGTCCCGGGCTCACCTATCGCTCCCTCGTTGTGAGGCACTGGCCCCAGAAAAGGGCAGAGACTCAGCGGCCCGGGAATCGCCTCCCACGCGAGACTTGAAGAAAACGGGGGGAAAAAAGACGGAAGTGCACGGAGGCAGAAGGCGGAACCAGGCATGCGCAGAACCAGACAGTCCGGGCAATCAGTGCTGCAAGACTGAACTCCCCTTCCCTGCTGGCTACTAGCCGTGCGAGATTGGCTGAGAGTGCAGTCTTTACCGAGCACGTGAAAGTTGGGGGCGCTTGAGATAGCTCCCCAAGCAGTCGCAGCCCGTCAGGGACTCCCCTCAAGTTACGGATTACAGCTGAGTTCCATGTGTAGCAAGGGTGCAATTTAGACACAGCTAGCTATCAGGAGAAGGGAACCTGCATGTCGAGTTCAATTTTTCAAATACTAGGAAATAGATTCCATCAAAACAATAAAAGAATGTTTAAAAAAAATAGTATCTGGGGAGCCTGGGTGGCACAGCGGTTGGGCGTCTGCCTTCGGCTCAGGGTGTGATCCTGGCGTTGTGGGATTGAGCCCCACATCAGGCTCCTCCGCTCTGAGCCTGCTTCTTCCTCTCCCACTCCCCCTGCTTGTGTTCCCTCTCTCGCTGGCTGTCTCTATCTCTGTCGAATAAATAAATAAAATATTTTAAAAAAATTAAAATAAAAATAATTGAAAAAAAGTATCTGACAGCATCAGCGATTCTCTCAGAAAATGAAAAGCCAGGGGGAGAGGGCAAGGTCAAGAAAGTTAGTTCATCAAAAATCATGAAAGCAATAAACGAAAATTGTAGATAAATCATAAAACACAGTCCAGATATATATATTCATTTACATAAACATATTCTTTCCTCTGTGACATTAAGATTACTTGAATAAATGAAGACCTATCCTTTTATAGAAAGAATATTCTTTGAAAACATTCCACTAAGAATCTCATAAACTTTTGTATATATTTTTTTCTCTTTGATTTTTGTATACCTTAATGTGTACTTTACAAAAGAATTCTCAACTTCATCTGGAATAAATAAAAATCTAAATTAACAGAAAACATTTCAAAAAGAAAAATTCCTAAAAAGTATCAATATGCGTAATACTGCTCCACTAAAAATAGTTTGGCATCTGCTTCATGGAAATAAAGCCATGATTAAGTATATTTTTTGAATGTAGTATAATAAATGTAGCATTTCAAAGCACTGAGGAAAGAATGGAATATTCCAAACAGTAATCCCTTCCCAATAATTTGGAGTAAAGTTATGTACATAGATCACACATGGTATAATTCACATGGATTCAAGATTTAAAATAAAACACTAGTTAATAAAAAAAATACAAGTGACAAGTTATGACACCAAAAACAGAAACCATAAATTTAGTATCTGATACATTATAAAAAATAACTCAGTCCTAATTTTTAAGTTAAAAGCAAATAAACCAGGAAATTATATTTTTACTATTTGAAAGAAAAGATACATTAATTTAAAAAGAGATCTTGAAATCAATAGAAAGAAAAATTTAAAACAGGCTATAGAACTAAATGCTGATATGATAATGAATGATAAATGTATATAAAATGAAAATGAATGACAAATGTATGTAGAAGTCCATTATTAGAATTGAAAAAATGCAAATGTTTTAAGTAAAAAAAGTAAGATATCATTGAGATTTAACTTTTTAAAATTTCTATACACAAAAGTTCACTCTGCTGTAATTTTATGAATTTGACAAATGTACAGATCTGTGTAACCACCACCACAGGCAAAATACAGATTTGTTTCATCACAGCCCCCCAAGTTCCTTCATGCTACCCTTTTGAAGTCACACATTCTCCCCACTCTTATCCTTTGGCAGCTACTATCTCTTTTTCATGCTTACAGTTTGCCTTTTCTGGAAAGTCACATATATTGAATCTTACCGTATGTAATCTTATGAATCTGTTATCTTTGACTTAGTACAAGACATTTAAGATTCATCAATGTTGTTTCGTGTATCAATACACTTGTTGGCTTTTATTTCCCAAGTCCTAGTTCATGGTATGAATTTACCACACTTCACTTATCTCTTCCCAAACGACCTTAATTTCCAATCTGGGGAAATTACGAATAAGTAAAATACCATTTTGAAGTATAAGACTCAAAAATATTTTTAAAAGAGTAATATGTAATTGAGAAAATACTTACTCCTAGTCACTTTTATTGAGAGTTTAATTCATGTAAACTCTCTGGAGGTTCATTTTTATCAAATTATAAAGGAATTTCAATCTGGCAATTCCATTTACACAACTACGCATGACTTTATAATAATAAAATTAATTTTCATTGATGTACATACAAGAATGTTTACACCAGAGTCCAGATGGGAAGAGAAACCACTCAGATAGATAAGGGAGGGAATTTAATAGAACGGGTTAAAGCAGGTATTTTAAAGGCATAAGTGAACACTGAGGTAACAGGGATAACAACTGCAGACAGCAGCTACCACCCCAGGGTAACATGATAGAAGTCAAAGAATTCAAACTTAGCCACTCAAGAGAGGATCCTACACTTGAGGAACTAGGATTCCACACCTGAAGCAGGGGAGATGCCTGGGTCATGCTGATATCATAGGTACTGAGAGAAGAGCCTCTCAGAACTGGAATTCAGACCTTCAGAGGGGCGCTGTTCAGTTGCTGCAGGCCTGTCAGAGGGCATGGTGGGGATAACGCCTCTGAAGGCTGTCCCACTCACCTGGTGCTGCCTGTCAGAGAGGGATCAATACGGCTACAGTGGGAGAGCAAAAAGAAGCTGGAGAGTGAGGGAACCTGCTGGGATTAGACACTAGTGATGGTTGCACAACTTTGTGAATATAGTGGAAACCACTGAATTTTCTGCTCTTAAGGGAGTGAATGTAATGATATGTGAATTATATCTCAATTTTTAAATACTTCAAAAAAAGAAGCTGTAGTGTACCACTAGTGGCCAAGGTGAAGGGCCATTGCTGGGGTGATGTTAACGAAAGCATCCTGCAAACAGGAAGAAGGAAGTTGCTCCTCCTGTAACCCTGTCCTCCAAACTTCCTGTAGGGTCTCCTAGGGGAAAGCCTAACAGGCAGCAAGGAAGAAGTGTGCAATGTGGTTTACACAGTCCCAAGCACCAATATCCCAATGCACAGTAGAGAATGCTAGGTTTAGTGCAAAGAGGCAAGAGCTAAAACTAACAGGATTCCTTAAAATTTAATTTATAAAAGCAAATACTAGAAATGAAATATTCTTGAAGTTTGTGTAAGTAAAATAAATTAAGGGTATAGTGGAACACTGTGTAACCATTAAAAGTAGTAATGTAGAGGGCACCTGGATGTGTCAGTCAGTTAAGCATCTGACACTTGATTTGATTTCACCTCAAGTTTTGATTTCATGGTCATGAGTTCAAGATCCATGTTGGGCTACACACTGGGCATGGAGACTACTAAAAAAAAAAAGGTAATGCAGAGGTATACTAACTTACATAGGGGGTTGATTACAAAATACTTCAAAATTAAGAATTTGGTTTATAAGAATATGTAAGCAAGATCACATCTTAGAAAAATATACTAGAAAGGGGTGCCTGGCTGGCTCCATCAGTAGAGCGTACGACTCTTGATATCAGGGTCATGAGTCTGAGCCCCACACTGGGAGTAAAGATTACTTAAAACAAAAGTGGGAAAAAATGTACCAGAGTGACATCAGCATGTCAGCATAAGACATTGGTTCCTCCTTTTTCTCTTCCTTTTAAACAACTAATTCAACATCCATCCATGAACAAAAATGCGTTGGTAGAAGTTGTGGAACCCAACACTATATGCCAAGGAACCCAGGGTGAGCCTCCTCCACCTGTGTACCTATTCACAGGCAGCCAGACCTTAGTAAGAACCACAGGACCAGGAGAGCCAGCAAACCACACACACACACACACACACACACACACACACACACACACACACGGGAATATTATTCAGCCATGAAAAGGGAAACCTTGCTCTTAAGGGAGCAAGAGCAATATGGATACACCTTGAGGGCATTATGCCAAATGAGGAAGTCACACAGTGACAGACAAATGTTGTATGATCTCACTTATATGTGGAATCTTTAAAAACAAAACAAAAACAACCAAAATCATAGTACAGATTGGAGGTTGCCAGAGGCAGGGTGTGGGGAGTGGGCAAAGGGAGTGAAAAGGTACAAAATGCCAGTTACAGGATAAATAAGGTTGGGGATATAATGTTTGGCATGGTAAGTATAGTTAACAATACTGCATTGTATTTTGAAAGGTGTGAGGAGAGTAGATCTTAAATTTCTCATCACAAGAAAAAAACCTGTAAAAATCTGTGATAATGGAGGTTAACTATACTTATTATGGTAATCATTATATATATATATATATATATATATATATATATATATATATATGCGCCAAATCATTATGTTGTCAACCTAATACTTACCCAATGTTATATTCCAATTATACCTTAATTTTGAAAACTACCCAAAGCCAATTATATATTCAATGCAATCCTATCAAAATTTCAATGGCATTTTTCACAAAATAGAAAAAACAATATGAAAATTTGTATGAAACCATAAAGACCATCAATAGTCAAACCAATCATGAGAAAGAACCAAGCTAGAAGCATCACACTTCCTGATTTCACGCTATACCAAAAAGTTGTAGTAATTAAATTAATACGGTATTGGCATAAAAACAGCCAGGTAGACCAATGGAACAGAATTAAGAGTCCAGAAATAGACTCATGCATATACAATGAACTAATATTTGACAAGGGATCCAGAAATGCTCAGTGCAGAAAAGACAGTCTTTTCAATAAATGATAGTAGGAAAATGAGATAACCACATGCAGAAACATGAACTTGGAGCTCTATCTTACACCACTCACAAAGGTAACTCAAAATAAGTTGAAGACTTAAACATTAAGACCTGATACCATAAAACTCCTAGAAGAAAACATAGGGAAGCAGATCCTCAACTGTGGTCTTGGTAATGACTGTTTGGACAGGACACCAAAAGCACAGCCACAAAGAAAAGAAAAATCAGTAAGTGGGACTACATTAAACTAAAAAGCTGCTACACAGCAAACAAAACAATAAAAAAAATGGAAAGGGAACCTACAGGAGAAAATATTTGCAAACCATCTATCAGATAAATACATTAACAACTCCTGTAACTCAAAAATAACAAATCCGATTTAAAAATGGCCAGAGGAGAGGTGCTTGGGTGGTTCAGTCAGTTGAGCATCCGACTCTTGATTTCTTCAGCTCATGATTTCAGGGTCATGATCTCAGGGTCACGAGATCAAGCCCTGAGTCCCACTCTATGCTTAGCAAGGAGTCTGCTTGAGATTCTCTCTCTCCCTCTCCCTTTGCCCCTCCACCCTGCTCTCTCTCTCTCTTTCTCCAAAATAAATAAATACATAGATGTTTTAAAAAATAAAAATGGGCAGAGGAATAGGCATTTTTCCAAAGCAGGTATCTACATGGCCAAGTACATGAAAAGATGCTCAATATCACTCATCAGTGATATGCAAATCAAATCCACAATGAGAGATCACCTCATACCTATTAGGATGGCTATTATCAAAGGCACAAGAAATAACATGTGCTGGCAAGGATGTGGAGAAAAGGAAACTCTGGCACACTGGTGGTAGGAATGTGTATCAGTACACCTACTATAGATAACAGTATGGAGGGTCTTCATAAAATTAGAAATAAAATTTTCATATGATCTAACAATTGCTCTTGAGGATATACACCCAAAGAAAATGAAAACAGGACACTGAAGAGATATATGCACTCCCATGTTTATTGCATTATTATTCACAATACTCAAGATATGGAAACAACCTGTGTCCATCAACAGATGAATGGATAAAGCAGGTGTGATATATATGTGTGCATGCACACACACACACACACACACACACACACACACACACACACACCAGAGTATTACTCAGCCATGAGAAAGAAGGAAATCTTGTCCACTTGCAATATGAATGGACCTTGAAGGCACCCTGGATAAAGTTTCCATGCCAAGTGAATTTTTCTCACAGACTCAGGTCCCAGCACAATGAATAGGAATCCCACCTGGAAGATTAAACTCTCTTACCTGAGCTCTCTCTTTCTGGAGCTAAATCATGGAGACAGAACCCCCAAAAGAGCTCATCTTACATCTCTGTGATCAGAATTTGTTATTCATCTCCCAAGAAGTGGGCAAAACCTGCAGGATGTCGCCATTCTCAGAAGCCATCAAAGACTATGATCCCAGGTTCAGAAGGGAGGATGAGCGGGAGCTGCATGAGGTGACACCAGCAGTCTGTGTAGGAAGTGTCACTTGACTGGAGGGACAGCTCCTGAGTCTTTCCTCATCTTTCACAACCTTGACACTTTGACAGATACTAGTTGGTTATTTTGTAGAAGGTCCCCCAATATGTGTTTGTCTGATGTTTTCTCGTGATTGGGATGATGTATGTGTGGGACAAGAATACCACTTAAGAGATGTGTAGGTCTCAGGGCATCGTATCAGGAAGTTCATCATGTTGCTATGTCTGATTACGAGACATGTTCACCACTCTGTTAAAGTTATGTCTGCCAGGGTCCTCTGCTGTAACGTTACTATTTTTCCCATTGTAATTAATTAATATCTTATTATTAGCATCTGTTAATGGATAGTGTCAGCAGTCATCATTGATGTGTGGTTTGCCTAATGATGGTTTTCTTAGTTCCTTCATTTAGATGACTTTTAAAGATTTTAAGAATTATTTTCAATTTCAGTTTGTAAATTTAAAGAAGAACAAATCACCAAATCACCCAAGAAACCTCCTATGCACTTACTTAAGAGAGGGGCTCATTCACAGGATACCAACAATTCTAAAATTCATTTAGGCTTACTAGTTAAAGTATCATTACCACATGGCAACCAGAGGTACAATCTGTACTTCATTTGGGAAGTCAGTTTTAACATTTTGTGGTTCTAGACAATTCAGAAATTGTATTATTTCAACCACAATAATAAATATCAGACTTCATGAATGTATATATGATGTTATTTAAAAATTTGAATCTTACTTTAAAATAAGATGGTACTCTTATTACATATTTTTAATGTACATATATGTGGGTTTTAAACACACTGAACTAACAGCAATGGTTACAGCAAGGAAGACTACCGATGTATAAGTGGTGAGTCCAAAGAAACTAATTAATGATTTATTTTGAAATAATTTCAAACTTCAGGAAAGTTGCAAGAACAGTAAAAAAATTCCATCTCCCATACCTAGATTCCCCAACTGTTCACATGTCACTGCATTTGCTTTGTCTCTTTCTGATCAACTATCCTCCTATTATCATTATTCTTTTCCTGAGTATAAGAGATAGAGCTGCAGACGCCATACACCACAATTCCTAAGTACGCCACTAGGCATTCTCCTAAAACAAGGACACTTTCTTACAGAACCACCGACCAAACAAGCAAGTCAGAAAATCAACCTTGACAGAACACTACTGTCAGATCCACAAACCCCACTCCAAACTCAACAACTGTCCCAACAAAGTCTTTCCTTTCTGGTCCTGGATCCCATTAGTCTGGGTCTCTCCTGTGTTTCTTCATTACCAGACTTAGGTCATGCTTTCTTGGTAGTAACCACAGAAAAGATGGATCAGTGTACCATGTCAGGGTCCACACAATGCAGATCATGGTGGTATTAGCCTGGATCATCTTGTCATTTTGGTGTCTGCTGGGTTCCCCTGCCATAATATCACCAGTATCCCCTTTGAAATTCATATTTGTGGAGATATTCTGAGATAATGCCAATAATCTGTTCCTCATCCACTCACCAATCTTAGTATCTATTAATAATCTCGTCTGAATCAATCACTACTATGATGGGTTACCAAATACTGGTTTTCTATTTTCATTATTCCTCATACATTTACTAGTAAGGAAGAGAATTCCCTTCTCCCCACTTATTTATTTCTATGTCAATATGGCTTCATGGCTTTCTGTTTTATAACATAGGTTATATTCCATTGTTACTATTCATTTTTATGCTCAAATTGTTCCAGATTTGGCCAATAGGAGCATCTTCAAGATGGCTCTTTTATGTACTTTTGCTATGCCTTCATTATTCCTTGAGCCATTCCTTGCCTTCTCTCGTAGGAAGATGTTTTAGGCTCATCTGCCTTCCCATGCCCAGGTCTGGAATCAGGCATTTACCAAGGAGTTCTGCTTCCTTTAAGTGGAAGACAGTATCTAAAAACCAAACTCTGGAAGCTAGTTCTCATTGCTACTGGAATGGAGTTGCTTTCCAGTACAAAGAGCTAGGAAATATGTGTACGGAGGACATTCATACACACACACATACACACATAGGTTTGTATACACACATATTTGCATATACACATGCATGTGTCTACATATGTACACACACATCTATTAATGTATCTATGTCTATCAAGGTATATTTATTTTAAAAATGATCAATTCCTACCAATACCTCCAATTCTGATTCAACACTTCAGGGTTCTGCTCAGTCTTCTTTCTATATTTATAAACACTTTCAACAGGGAGAAACTTGTACTTCATTTTCAATACATTCATCTTCCTCTCAGTGTAATCAATCTCCAACCATGCCAACAATTCCCTGTATCTGCAATCTCCTTAGCCGCCAACTCCCCAGTGTCCCATGTCTCTGTGATAGGAACAGCAGTACTACTCTGCTCCTCTGTGTGGAGCTCCTCTCTTCGCCTCACTGACCTGCAATGGGACTGCTGTCCCTGTGCTGGGAAGGGAAGGGAAACGAAAGGAATAGCTGTCATTTTAAAAAAGACTATATCTCAGTATTATTTGTAAAATAAAAATAAAAATGAAGAAATCACGCTATAGATTGACTGTTTATGTCTGGTATCACCTGTTCCCTCCAAAAAAATCATGTGGCAAACTACTCTCAATGTAATAATATTTGGAGGCGGGGCCTTTTGGGGGATGATTAGATCACAAGAGTGGAGCCCTCATGAATGGGGTTAGTGCCTTTACAGAAGAAACCCCAGAGAGATCCCTCACCGTGTCTGCCATGTGAGGACACAAGGACAAAACAGGCTTCTAGGAACCAGGAAGCAGGCCCTCAGCAGACACAAATTATGCCAGTGCCATGATCTTAGACTTCCCAGCCTCCAGAAGTGAGAAAGAAGTATCTGTTGCTTATAAACCACCTGTCTATGGACTTCCTCAAAGCAGCCTGAATGAACTAAGATGTATGATTAGACAACATGGGTCTACAGTTTCTACTCACCTTAAGGATGCTAGGAGGGTCCTACCCTTAGCTCCACGGGACGCTGACAGTTATTTCACTGCTATAGCCATTCATTCATACTCCCCTGGCTTAATAAGAATTAAAACTTACAATTTCTAGCACAGGCCTGACATGTCGTAAGTGTCCAATAACATACGTTTAGTCAATACACAGAGGGCACAGAGAGGGAAATTTACCTAAGGTAACCCAGCCACTCCCTCCTCCTCCTCACCAGACATTCACAACTCTTCTTCCACCCAATAGCCCAGGAACAAAATGCCTGAGCCCGGAAACAGTCATCTCAGGAGTAAAACTGGGCACCAATCTCAGCTGCCAATGCCCTCCAATTTCCTTTACTTTTCAAAAAAAGTGATCCAAAGACCCATGTGCGAGGAAGAACACAGGAGAGACATGAGTTTTAAGTACACAGTAATCAGCTCTAAGTCCTGGCTCTTCTGCTTGGGACACATGGGCTCCCTCTAGAGGAGATTCTTTGAACCAGCTTAATTTTTAACCAAGTCTCTATTTTAATTTATAGCTTAACATTATTACCTAAGTTAAAGAAACAAAGGTTAGGTGATTTATTTATCAAGTACAAACTACATTATTCTTTGGAAATAATCTTAAACTTAGAAAAAGTTTGCAACAATACTGCAAATAAACTTTCATTCTCTAAATTATTGAGAGCACGTTGTCGACATGCTATATCACGTCCAAATACTTTAGTTACAGGAATATATAATCACATTTCAAACACCAAAATCGGGAAACTAACACTAATACCTACCACCTAATCCTCAGACCCCATTCACTTTTCACCCATTCTCTGAATCATTTCCTTTACAGCCAAATGATTTAATCCAGGATCAAGCATTGTAATTGCATCTTTCTTCAGTCTCCTTCAACCTGGAACACTTTCTCAGTTTTCCTGACTTGCATGAACTTGACATGCTTGAAGATTACAAGCCATGTATTTTAAAGAGTGCACCTCAATGTGAGTTTGTTTGATGGTCCCTCCTGCTTAGACTCAGGTTATGCACTTTTGGTGGAATTCTCATTGCATCCGATTACATGGCACACAAATCCAATACTATTGAATGATACCAAATGCCAATATTATTTATGTTAACTTCAATCGCTTGACTGGGTTGGGTTGGCCGACTTTTTCCACTGCAACCACACTTAGGTTTTACCAGCTGTCATGCTTGGCCAAGAGTATATGCTTTGAGGATTGCAAGGATGGACGGCGAAGGGACATGCTTCTTCCCATTTGTTTCCTGTGGGCTTTCCATCAGCATCCTGTGCTGTCAGCACCTTAGCATCCCTGCTCCACACCCGTCAGGCATGGGGTCTTCTGAAAGCAGCAGCTAAATTCAGTTTGCTGTTTTTCTAACACTTGTACACCAGCGTCATCACATCCCATCAGAGAAACCAGTGCCAGGCAGCCAGCACTCCCTCCTCAGCCAGTACGGCCGCAACCCCGTGAGGCCCCTCCTCTGGGCTTGGATACCCACATTGATAGAATAGGTTCCTGCCGGAGGGCTGCTCTTTAGCTCTAAGAGATGCCTCTCCTGTTCCCTTTGTCTGACCAGCCGAGAGCTGGTAGCTGCTGCCTGCAGTTGTTATCTTAGTGATGCATTTGACTTTTATTTTTCCCTTCCAGATTCTTGCTATCTTCACGATATCTCAGTGTTCCCTTTTTACCATTTCAGATCCCTAGTTAAAAACTGTACACCAAGTTAACAATCCTTTGGTTTTTTAAAGATTTTATTTATTTATTTGAGAGAGAGTGAAAGCGAAAGACAGAGCCTGAATGGGGAGGGGCAGGGCAGAGAGGGAGGGAGAAGCAGACTCCCCACTGAGCTGGGAGCCCGATGTGGGACCCAATCCCAGCACCCTGGGATCATGACCTGAGCCGAAGGCAGCCACTTAACCAACTGAACCACCCAGGCGCCCAACAGTTCTTTATATCATATTGTTTCTTTTCAAATCACTACTATGGGTTCTGTCTTCTGACAACCCTGATATGTCTTACTGGAATTTAATCTCAGGAAAGGTAGAACTTATGTTTTATTCACTGTTGTACAATGCCTTCTACTTGGTGATTAATAAATACCGATCGAATCAACAAATGTTTATATTTACAGTCACTAAAACGTTTTTCTCACCGTGGGTTGAGGATTCAGCTCTACTCTGTATTAAATACACAATGTACAAAATAGTATTGTTCATAATGAAAAATTAGAAACAAGATGCCTTTCAACAGAATTAAGTTGCTTTAATAGAACGGAGTATAAGATGCTAAAAAATAACAAAAGCTACATATATAAACACGACGTAACGCAAAACCATTATGCTGGTTTTAATACAGGATAAGGCAAAGTGTGGTATCACAAAACGTCACTAGAACCACTGAAATTCACAATGAGTTTATACGCAGCGGCAAAAAGCAGAGAGTGCAGAGCAGTGACATCATCAGTGTGGGACAGCAGGGTGGTGTCCTATGGTTGGCCCATCTGGAATGTGCACCACCAGTATGATAATGGGGACAGGAACACAGGGCCTAGAAATGTAGCAGCCACACCAAAGGATAAATCTGTATACAATAAAAATGTGGTTTCAAATCAGTGAAACAGGGGTGAACGAATCAAAAGGTGAAAGATCAACTGACTCTTCATTTGGAAAAAAACAAAGTTGGATTTTTAGTTTACACCATATTTAATCAACAACAGAAAGTGGTCAGGAGATTATTCCATTTACTTTAAACACATCTGTTTCATATGTTTTAAAGACAAACCTGACAAAATACAAAGTTTTAATTTCTTGTATCAACTA
The DNA here is from genome assembly GCF_023065955.2 of Ursus arctos. Classification (NCBI taxonomy): domain Eukaryota; kingdom Metazoa; phylum Chordata; class Mammalia; order Carnivora; family Ursidae; genus Ursus; species Ursus arctos. Next base: position 79,607,978 of record NW_026623089.1, on the reverse strand, counting down.
AAGATGGAGGACTGTACTATGGGATGACAGACCATTTTACTTCTAATGTCCGAGTTCTAAATATAAATGTCTTCAGCTCGAATACCAGAAAACTCTGACCCAAACTGTTCAGTATCTGCAAGGCAGACAATATTATCTCCATTTTGCAGATGAGGAAACTGAGGCAGAGATTAAATCACTATATAGGTCACTCAAATAAGAAGTGACAGACATAGAACAGCTTGTCTGAAAAAACCATGTATAATTGTAGGAGGAAAAATGTGGCATTCTACCACACTAAATACAAATGCAGACAATCCTTTCCTCACTTAAATCTGCATTTCACACGTAAAACTTATATAAGCATATCCTTTGGATATGACACAAATATAAAATGGGGAAAATTTCTTCAACAGGCCCTGCTTTCAATCTGCGCAGTATAATAAGTACTAATGTTCAAGGCCAATTTTGAAAATTGACTCAGACGTGTATTATAACTAACTGTGTACTAAATCATCGCATACTTCAAGTAAATCTTTATGAGTCATTATTTGGGTCATTTACTAAAAGAACAGTTTGTTAACAATGTCTATACTGATTAACACGTGCCACCAAATAGTAGAAACACAGGACAGGTGGTATCATGCATTCAACGTTTCTTTTAAAATTTATATATCGTGGCGTAAGTATATAATGGGACAACAAGAGCATTTAGCGTCAGAAATCGTAGCGTATGTTACAAAAATTAAGCATACAGAAAGTAGCCATTAAAGAGCACACTCATATGTATAAGCCTAACAAAGCTCAGAGGCTTATTCACGTAAACACACAGTGCTGTTACTTTATTCACATAGACACTTAGTGCTGTTACTTTGATGTTTACAAAGTGCTGTTACTTTATTTACACAGGCATTTAGTGCTGTTACTTTGATGTTTACATATATTATTCACATATACACTTAGTGCTGTTACTTTGATGACTCACTTCACTTGTGCCTTCTCAAAGCTAGCTACATATTCTTTGTTGACCATGACGGTCAAATAAATATCCTTTGTTAGATTATTAATAAGATATTTAGTATTGCATCCAAAACATAAGATTATTTCCAGATGAGAATGTTTTCCTCACTTCCTAAACTGACAATTTTCTTTTATTCCCTGATAAATCTTGAAATGTTTTTCAAGTTATTAACTTGTATTCTACTCTCAAGTATCTGATGGTCAATCAGATGCAGATTCTTTGTGAAAGTTTTCCTATATTCATTTCATTTTGGGGTGTTTTAATTCGTAAATTTCAGATTTACAAAATGCTTGACTTGTTGATGAAAATTTATTAAAATGCAGGATACTGACAGCAGTTCCCCTCAAATGAATTACCTGACACATACTGTTTCTCATACCTTCATTAGATTCACAGGGTATACGAGATGAGGGATGGCTAGGATATACCATGACAACAAAAAGCCCTAAACAGCCCCCAGGGGCTGAACAAATCCAAAATTTATTTCTGGTTCATGACAAGACTTACAAGTGATGTTAGAGAAGCCAGAACTCTCCCCAGGACCCTGGTTTCTTCCAACCTGTGAATCTGTAATCTCTAATAACTAGTTCCCAAGTTACCCTGAGGATGATCTTCATTACCCTTTGATAAGGAAAGAAAAGTGGAAGTAGGAAAAATTCCAAACGAAGTCCTTTACAGGCTTGGAATTTGTACCAGAGGTCATATGCCCTCATGTGAATGCAAGGAAAGCTAGAAAATCTCGACTAGTTGTGTAACCACAAAGAGAAATGGGTATTGGGAAAAACACAGCAAGTTTCTGCTACAGAGTTTCTACCCTATGTGAATTCCTTGATGATTAGTAAGCGCTGACTTCCGGCCGAAAGTTTTTCCACATTCACAACATTTATAAGGTTTCTCTCCTGAGTGAATTCTCAGATGGGTAGTAAGGGTAGATTTATGACGAAAACTCTTACCACATTCGTTACATTCAAAGGGTTTTTCCCCTGTGTGAGTTCTCTGATGATTAATAAGAGTTGACTTTGTAAGAAAAGATTTCTCACATTCATGACACTGAAAGGGTTTCTCTCCTGTGTGAGTTCTCTGATGTACATTAATGGCTGACAAATGACGGTAAGTTTTACCACATACATTACACTGAAAGGGTCTATCTCCTGTGTGAGTTCTCTGATGTTGAGTGAGGGCTGACTTCTGGCAGAAGGTTCTCCTACATTCCTTACATTGATAGGGTTTTTCCCCTGTGTGAGTTCTTTCATGTCGAGTGAGGGATGACTTCTCATAAAAGGATTTCCCACATTCATTACATTTATAAGGTTTCTCTCCTGTGTGAATTCTCTGATGTGCATTAACGTCTGACTGCCGATAGAAAGTTTTACCACACTCATTACACTGAAAGGGCTTCTCTCCTGTGTGAGTTCTCCGATGCACATTAACTTCTGACTGCCGATAGAAAGTTTTACCACATTCATTACATTGAAAACGTTTCTCTCCTGTGTGAGTTCTCTGATGCACATTAACGTCTGCCTGCCGATAGAAGGTTTTACCACATTCATTACACTGAAAGGGTTTCTGTCCTGTGTGAATTCTCTGATGCGCATTAACATCTGACTGACGATAGAAAGTTTTACCACATTCCTTACACTGAAAGCGTTTCTCTCCTGTGTGAGTTCTCTGATGAACATTAACATCTGACTGCCGATGAAAAGATTTACCACATTCGCTACATTGAAAGGGTTTCTCTCCTGTGTGAGTTCTTTGATGTGCATGAACGTCTGACTGCCAATAGAAAGTTTTACCACATTCATTACATTGGAAGCGTTTCTCTCCTGTGTGAATTCTCTGATGTGCATTAACATCTGCTTGCCGATAGAAAGTTTTACCACATTTACTACACTGAAAGGGTTTCTCTCCTGTGTGAATTCTCTGATGTAGCTTAATGTCTGACTGCCAATGGAAAGTTTTGCCACATTCATTACATTGGAAGCGTTTCTCTCTTTTATGAATTCTCTGATGTACCTGAATGTCTGACTGGCAATGGAAAGTCTTACTGTGTTCATTATATTGGAAGTGTTTCTCTCCTGTGTGAGTTCTCTGATGTTGAGTGAAGGCTGACTTCTTGCAGAAAGTTTTTCCACATTCATTACATTCATCGGGTTTCCCCCCTGTGAATGTTGCCTCATGTCGAGTGAGAGATGACTTCTTGCAAAAGGACTTACCACATTCACTACATTTATAACGTTTCTTCCCTGTATATGTTATCTGATTGTTTGTGAGGGGTGTTTTGTGACTTGTTTTCCCATGTGAATTAAATTCACAGGGTTTCTCTACTGTGTGTATTCTCTGATGCACTGTGAGGTTTGACTTGTAGCTGAATGTTTTCCCACATTCACTACATTTGAATAGACACTCACGTCTCTCTTTTTTCTGAACTTGAGTGAAATGTGACATCCTGCTGAAATTATTTTCAATTTGATTGCCTTTGCATTGTTTTATTTCGAAGGAGACCCCATGACATTTCAAGAGAGATGACTTCTCACAGGTTTCTCCATGTCTGTTCTCTCCTCTGTCAATTTGCCTGCGTGGAATTACTGTGGTCTTTTTTCCTAAGGATTTTCCACCATCATATTTTAAAGTCTTCTCTGAAGATTGCATATTTACATGCTGAATAATACCATTCTTATGACCAAGGGCTTTCTCATATGGATTATTTTCATCAGAAATCTCTTGAGTATGAGGTTTTTCCTGCTTAATATCAAGTAATTTCTCATATACATTTAACATGTGAGGCTTTTTTCTTGAAGAATTTCTATTACTACCAACTGATATTAAAATATTTTTCAAATTCATTCCATATAAGTTATGTTTACAGGGCAATTTTCTTGAAGGAATAAAATTTGTACTCATATTAGATGATTTTCTTAAAGCATAAACTTTCTCTGAGGTCACTGTTTTGTTGTTGAATAAAACTTGTGGCACATATTTGTCTTGGTTTCTCTGCATTCTCTCTGTTAGGTAATAAGCTTTGCTGTCTTCTAGAAATGAAAATATTGAACAAACCGTAAGAATTTTGCAGTTCTAATGGAATTGGATTAATATACAAATGTCTATTATATATCTGACTTTTGGTTTCAGGATCAAAGTGCCTTTTTCCCACCCAGTTCGAGAAAACATATGTGGAAAAAGAAAGAAAAGCTATTAACACACAGACATATAATTATTCAGCACTTTATAAATAAAACATTCAAAATGGACAGAAATAACAATATAAATTCAAGAAGCAGTGAAGAGAGGATGGAAGATTTTACAGGAGTGACAGATGCAGGTAGGAGAAAAATCACAGAAAATAAGATGGGTCCAACTGAGTTAATGAAAAGTAATTGGAATCACAAGAAAAATGAGTAGACAAAGGTGTTCATGGAGAAAAATGAGAAATTAGGGACACAGACTAGGTACAATACCCTCAAACCTATATTGTTTCAGTAATACCCAAATAAGTTTTCACGCTTCCAGTCGAATTTCCCTCCTACACAATAGCAACATAATTTCTGAATGCACCAATGTGCTTACGTTTAAGGAAAGAGTCATCGGACTGTACTCTAATTCCTCTCCCAACATCCCAAAATAAAGTATAAAATAATGACAAAAAAGTAAACTTGTGCCAACACAGATCTGATGTATCGCCCTATTTTGGCTTTGATACTTTCATATTGCTCCACCGTAGCCACTCAACAGGTGAACCTACCATGATAATCACATTTATGTTCACTTACCGTTCCTTAAAATAGCATTACCCGTCCCAAAATACTAATACTTAATTTTGCTTTATCTTTCGCACCTCACATTTCCACATTTCAGGCTTCTGTTTATTACCAAAATTTAAAGATCATATTTTTCCAACCAAATCCCAGGAAATGAGTAACATTCATGTTGATTTACCATTTAAAAAGTATTGTCTACATTTGCTACCCAATGCAACAAAGTCTATCCCAAGCTAAAAAATCACTGGCCTGACCCAAGTACCACATGAAAAACTCTCCTTGATTCCAATCAACATGTGTTTATCAAATGTCTATTTCAGGTTATATACCAAAGTAAGCAAGAATAACACAATCACCATTTTCTTTGTTAGATCATACCACAGGTGTGAAAAAAGGTAGATATTATCACGTAACAGATCATTTACTTTTGTATCTTCTGAAAGACCCACTATACGCCGAGTACTGAGAGAAAGAAAAGATTACATTGGCTCAAACACTCAAAGTCTCTTTCTTGGAAGCAGACACACTTAACTTGTACTATACATTCAATGTAATAACAGTAAAAATAATGTTTTACTTATATACTAAACAATCTTTTGAGTCATTTTCACTTATTAACTCATTTAGTATCTAGTCAGGGAAAGCCCACAATGCAGAAAGGTGTGACATGGGAAAGCATACAGTATGCCTAAGTGACATTTACTGCGAGTGGAACATATGATGTTTACCGTGAGTGTAAGCAACATAAAAATAAAATTGGAGCAGCCAAATAAGGCCAGGATGCAGCAGTCAATAAAAAGTAAGTTAATTAAATTTCATGAAATAAATAATAGGGGGAGCATAGATTTATCTTGTTGGGCTACTGAAAAAAGAGATGTTCTAGGTAAACAAAAACACAAAAACACCACCATGAACAACAAAAAAACTCTAACCAACTACAATTAGGAATGGGAAAAAATTAAGTATGAGGGAATATAGTTCTTACTGATATTGACATAAGGCAAGAACACGAAAAATATTAGAAGTTTACAAAGAAGACATAAGAATACAAAAGAAAAATAAAAAGTAGTTTGTCATGTGTGCTTGATAATTTTGTTACCAATTTGTGGTTTTATCAGACAATAACTAGGGAATGTCTTATTTCCTATTTCGTAGGATTTACTGAGGGTTTTCTTTTAGCATCATATACTTCCACTTGTTTGCCAATGTTTTTTAGGCAGTAAAATAGGTCTTTTTCCCATCTTTTTTTAAAGGTACCAACAGAAGTACAACTGTAAAATTAAGAAGGCTGTACTTTTGGTACATTAATCTGATAAATATAAACTTGTAATCCTATTAATTTATAGGTAATTTGTTTAAATAGTATCAAGTACTACTATACAACATGTAACACTGAAAACATTGTTTCCTCCCTTCTCAAGAGCCAAATTTTAGATTTTATTGTCTTTCTTACTTTCATCTTTGTACCATTAAACACAAAAAAGCCAGTATTACTTGTCTGCATAAATGATATGCTTGGACCCCTAGCTTTGAACAATCAGAAAACCCGTTTACATTCCTTCTCAGGCATTACCCTTTTCTCTTCCAATTTTACCATTCATATATATATGTGTGTATATATATATATATATATATATATATATATATACACACATATATATACACCCTTTCTCTACTTCTAAAGTAGGTGCCACTAGGAAGAGATTCTTAGAAAACGTTTTAAATAACGTCCAACTCCTAAACTGACCACCTACATTATTATTTCCCCTGGCTTCCTCACTAACCTTTCTGGTACTCACTAACTCACCTGGGTAGTTCTGGTATAGAAATTCTTCCTCTAATATCCATGGCTCCTTTCCTTCTTCCAACTTGAAGATCAGCGCTGGCTTTTTAATGAGATACCCTGTAAAAGGAAAAATGACACAGAATTTGGACATGAGCTACAGCAATTCTAAAGGAGCGAGGAGACAGAATTTCTGGATCTGCACCTTGATAGGCTCATTTAAACCTTCATGAGATGTGAGAATACAAAAACTCTTCCTTGTGCTCAAAAGAGATTAACAACCTCAGACTCCTGAAGCAAAGTCTCAACAATATTAACTATAAAAGACGGAACATTTTGGTATCTAAGAAATAAAATGCATGCTACATAAAACTTGATGTGAAAATAGCTTACCCACTGAAACAAAGTTGTGGTAGTTCTCCAGCATCACATCCCTGTACAGGGTCCTCTGAGCAGGGTCCAGGTGCTGCCACTCCTCCTGGGAGAAGTCCACAGCCACATCTCCAAATGACAGTGACCCCTGGAACAGCACATTTCTGCTCAGTCTGAAGTGGTAAGAATTGCGGTTGCACAGGAAAGAAATATGGAAACAAATTCTTCCCAAGTTCACTGTTGAGAATTTATGTTACAACATGCCCAGTGTGTACATTATTTTGTATTAGGTTTTGTAGAAGAAAGAAAAGAACATTCTGCTTTTTTAATTTATTAATGCTCTATACCTGGAAATGTCCTGGGTGTTGTGAATACTAAGGGGAATAAAACACTGTTCTTGTTCTCTTGAAAGTTAAATACACAAACACGACACGCTGCAAAACTGAGAATAAGATATTACCAGAACATATTAGAATATGTAAAAAGTAAAGAAAAGAAAATGTAAAATGTATACTAGAGTCAGAAAAGAAAAGAAAAATTAACTATTTTGTATCACAACTTGTGCTTAATTGAGGAGTTAAAACTGTAGGGCCTGAAATATGATGCATAAATGTTCTTTATGATTATGAGGCAACACAACATGAACAAAATACTGAAGTCATTAGAAACACATGGGTTGACTTAGTTTCTGCCCCAGGATGTATAAAGCAAGGAAAAAAATTACTCTTGCTCCTACAATGAAAATGAGCCAGACCTACTTCAAATTCACAACTTTTATCCCCCTAATTTACAGGAGAGGCAAAATCACAAAGCACCCAAGTGCCCCAAATCTAGGAGGAGGCAATACCTGCAAGAAGAGAGAATATATGTATTTTTGCCTACCTGGGTTGGACCATAGGTAAGAAGAATTCAACCAAAATAGGGGGAATGTTAATTAATGAAAACAGAGTGTGAGCCAACACAACAGTGTGAAACCCCTTTAAACCACAGAGATGGAGGATATTTGCACCTTCTTATAGGCATTTTTCTCTTTCTTTTGGTGAAGACTTATTTATTTCAGAGAGGAGAGGAGGGTCAGGGGGAGAGTGAATCTCAAGCAGATTCCACACTGAGCACAGAGCTCCATGCAGGGCTTAATCTCATGACCCTGAGATTATGACCTCAGCCAAAGCCAAGAGTAGGATGCTCAACTGACCATGCCACCTAGGCACTCCTTTACAGGCTTTTTCTCTGTGAACCCCACTAGGCACTTACTTTACTCCTGTGGGAAGGGCAGGATTATGCACTACAGCTGGGTGGGTGGGGGGGGACAAGAAAACCAACAAGGTCACATCCCCACGACTCAAGGACCCAGGGCAGACCTAACAGCAAGGCTGTATTGGAGCAAGAGAACACATTCTGCCCAAGCTAACAAGCTTGGAATAACAAGTACCAATAGAATACTGCTGACATAAAGACAGGAGATAGATAAAAGCATGTAAAGAGACCCTCTCTGAAACACAGAGCAAAGAGAACCCTTAAAACTCAGAAATGAACAGACATAACTCTGGTAAATGAGACCGTATCTGAAAAAACAACTCTCTATAGAAAGTTGAAGCCTATGCTGCATTGAGAGTAGTAAAAGAAGAGTAACTCTCAAATTCTGCCCAACTCCTAACTAGTTAAACTTGAACCCCTGGACTAAAGGTCTAGCAGGAACTACCCATCTCCAGCAGTAAAATCTAGTTACCCCAGTTTAGAGTCTTACACAAGACGTACACATTTCAACAGAAAGTTCCAAAGCATATGAAAAGGAAAGAAACTAACAAAATACTACCAAGATACAAAGTAACCATCAGAATCACATATTACATAGTTGTTGAAACAGATTTTTAAGTAATTATAACTAATTATTAAAGACTGTAAAGTATGTAAAGACTCAAAAGGTATACAACATGCAAAATGAAATGGATAACTTCAGCAGACAGAACCAAATGGAAATCTAGAAATAAGAACACAGTAACAGATGAAAAACATCTTCAACAGGCTGATCAGCAGTGAACACAGTTAAGGAAAGAATCAATGAACTTGAAGATGGGTCAGTAAAAATTACCCAACCTGAAACTCAAAGAGAAAAAAAGTAAAAAATAGAACAGAACATTAAAAAGCTATGAATAGGGGTGCCTGTGTGTGGCTAAGCCACTTAAGAGTCTGCCTTCAGCTCAGGTCATGATCCTGGAGCCCCGGGATTGAGCCCTGTTTTGGGCTTCTTGCCAGTGGAGAGCCTGCATCTCCCTCTGACCCTCACCCCTCTCGTGCTCTCTCTTGCACATGTGCTCTCTCTCTCTCTAATAAATGAATAAAATCTTAAAAAAAAAAAAAAAGCCGTGAAAGCTGTGAAATACAATAAAATGTTCTGACATATGCATAACTGGGATCTGGGCAGGGTGTTGCGGGGAAGAACGGGACAGAAGAAACACTTTACGAAATAGTGTCTTAAAATTACCTGCAATTGGGGTGCCTGGGTGGCTAAGTCAGTTAAGAATCCAACTCTTAATTTCGGCTCAGATTGTGATCTCCGGGTTGTGGGATTGAGCCCCACATCGGGCTCCCCATTCAACAGAGTCTGTCTGAGATATTCTCTCTTCTCCCTCAGTGACCCCCGAAAGATAAATAGATAAATCTTAAAAAAAAAAATCTTTCAATTAATGACAGAAAACAAACCAAAAATCCAAGGAGCTCAACAATACCAAGCTGCATAAATGCCTCCCAAAAGCATAAAGACACACAACATATTAAAATGGCTACAGAGGGGCGCCTGGGTGGCTCAGTTGTTAAGTGTCTGCCTTCGGCTCAGGGCGTGGTCCTTGCGTTCTGGGATCGAGCCCCACATCAGGCTCCTCCACTGGAAGCCTGCTTCTTTCTCTCCCACTCCCCCTGCTTGTGCTCCCTCTCTCGCTGGCTGTCTCCATCTCTGTCAAATAAATAAATGAAATCTTAAAAAAATAAATAAAAAATAAAATGGCTAGAGAGAGAGAGAGAGTGAGAACCCTGAAAGCAGCCAGTGAATAAGAAAATATTACAAAAAAGGAATAAAGATACAATTAAAGCAGACTTTTCACCAGGAACCATCAAACCAGAACACAATAAAATGGCATACCTAAAGTGTTAAAGGAAATATCAGTCATAATCACAGCACAAAAGGAGCAGTTTGAAAAGCACCTGAGTATATTTCAAGATTTACTGACTAATTTTAGGATATGTGCAGGAAGAGCTGGGATCTACAAAAGCTTTCTCCAGAAACAAAGGAGCTGGAGGGCACTAGTTTCCTTGCGCTCCCAAAGCCTAGCCAGATGCTTATACAGCCAGTACAAACACTCTCCATCTATCTTTCTAGCACAATGTGCCTGACCCCAGTGCTCCCCCACCCAAAGCACCCTGGAAGGGGCTCCTCCAAAGTGGCTCCCACCCCACCATACCTAGCGGGCAGCCCCGGCAAGGCAGGTGCCTCTCCAAAGTGACTCGAGGCCTGAGGAAGAGGGGAGCTAATCCCACATACCAACGCACTTAGAGCTCATGCAGCCAAGACTCTCAGTTGGCTGTGCAGGAAGCAAGAGCTGCCCATCAGTACACCCAAGCCGTCCCAGTGGCTAAGTGCAGACAACCAGGCTGAGAGCAAGACCTGCAACCAGTGTGCATGCAGCAGGCAAAGCAGGTCATTACAGGTAGATAAGCTGAGGGTAAGCTACACCTACTAGCATGCCCATAGCAATTGTGGCTCAGCAACAATGCAACACCCCCGAAGTATCTGGTTCTGGTGACCAGGGGGACTGCACTAAGGGAACAGGGTCCCTTCTACACAAGGTGAGTACTTTCAAGACCAGTATACATAGCTGACCTACCTAATACACAGAAACAAACAGAGAGGTAGACAAAATGAGGAGACAGAGGAACATGTTCCAAATGAAATAACAAGACAAAACCACAGAAAAAGAGCTAATCGAAATAAACACATAAGCAATATGCCAGACGGAGTTCAAAGTAATGGCCATAAAGATACTTACTAAACTTGAGAAAAGACTGAATGAAGTGACTGAGAACTTCAACAAAGAGATATAAAATATAGAGAAGAACCAGTTGGAGCTAAGATAGAATAAAATGAAAAATATACTAGAATACTTCTTCAACAGATTGGAGGATGCAGAAGAATGGATCAGCAATCTTGAACATATAGAGTAATGGAAAGCAACCAAGCTAAATAGCAAAAAGAAAAAGATACATTAAAAAATGAGGATAGATTAAAAGACCTCTGTGACATCAATCCAAGTATCATTTGGCTTATAGAGGTACCAAAAGAGACACAAAGAAGCAGAAAAATTATTTGAAGAAATAACAATTGAATATCTCCCTAACCTGAAGAAGGAAACAGACATCTAGGTCCACAATGCACAGAAGGCCCCAAACAAGATGAATTCAAGGAGGTCAAAACCAAAACAATAATTAAAACAAGATTAAAGATAAAGAGAGAATCTTAAAAGCAGCGAGAGAAAAGCAGTTACACACAAGGGAAACCCCATAAGGTTATCAGGTGATTTTTCAGCAGAAACTTTACAGGCCAGAAGACAGTGGTATGATATAGTTAAGGTGCTATAAGGGGAAAAAAAAACCTACAATAAAGAATATTCTACCCAGAAAGGCTATTATTCAGAACCGAAGAAGAGAGAGTGTCCCAAACAAACGGAAGTTAAAGAAGTTCAACAAACAAGCTTTCAAAAAATATTAAAGAGACTCCTTTAAGTGGAAAGAAAAGGCCACAACTAGAATAAAATTAAGGAAGAAAAAAATTTCACCGGTAATAGCAAACATATAGTAAAGGTAGTAGATTAGTCACTTATAAGGCCAGTATGGAAGTTAAAATGCAGAAGTAGTAAAATCAATTATATCTACAAAAATCACCCAAGGGATACACAAAATAAAAAGATATAAAATGTGACATCATATACATAAAATGTGGAAGAGGGAATAAAAATGTAATGCTTTAATAATGTGTTCAAACTTAAGCAACCTTCAACATAATATATTACTGCACACATAGGATATTGTATATGAATCCCATGGTAACCACAAACTGAAAACCTGTAACACATGCACAAAAAAATAAAGAGAAAGGAATCCAAACATAAGACTAAAGAAAACCATCAAACCACAAGGGAAGAGAGCAGGAGGAGAAGAATGGAACAGAAAACAACTAGAAAACAATTAACAAAACAGCCATAAGTACATACCTATCGATAATTACTTTAAATGTAAATGGACTAAATGTTCCAATCAAAAAACACAGGGTGATGTAATGGATAAAAAACCAAGATCCATCTATATGCTGTCTACAAGAGATTCACTTCAGACCTAAAGACACATACAGACTGAAAGTAAAGGAATGGAAAAAAATATTCTAAGCAAATGGAATAATCATTAAAAAAAACAAAAACAAAAACAGGGGATATCAAAATCAAACAAAATAGACTTTAAAACGAAGATGGTAACAAAAACCAAAACAGGTCAGGATCAATCCAAAAAGAGGATATAACAATTGAAAATATATACTCACCCAACATAAACAGAATACAAATTCATAAGGCAAGTATTACCATATGAAAAGAGAAACTGACACTAATATGATAATGGTAGGAAACATTAAAAACTTGCTTACATCAATGAACAAATCATCCAAACATAAAATCAATACAGAAACAGTGGCTTTGAATGACCCATTAGATCAGATGGACATAACAGATATCTATAGAACATTCTATCCACAAATTGCAGAACACAGATTCAAGTGCATATGAACATTCTCCAGGACAGATCACATACTACAACACAAAGAAAGTCTCAATGAATTAAAGGTGACTGAAATCATATCAAACATCTCTTCCAACTACAACGGGACAAAACTAGAAATCGATTTCAAGAAAAAAACTAGAAGAAATACAAATATGTAGAATCTAAATCTAAACCTAAATAACATGTTACTCAACAACAAATGGGTTCAATGAAGAAATCAAAGAGAAAAACAAGAAATACCTGGAGAGATATGAAAATGAAAACACCACAGTCTTAAATCTTGGCGATGCAACAAAAGCAGTACTAAAGGAAATTTATAGTGATCAAGACCTACATCAAAAACAAGTAATAACTCAAATAAATGATCTAACGTTACACCAAAAGGAGCTAGAAAAAGAAAAAACAAAACCCAAAGTTAGCACAAAGAAAGAAAGAATAGAGGGGTGCCTCGGTGGCTCAGTCGGTTAAGCATCTGAGTCTTTTTTTTTTTTTTAAAGATTTTATTTATTTATTTAACAGAGATAGAGACAGCCAGCGAGAGAAGGAACACAAGCAGGGGGAGTGGGAGAGGAAGAAGCAGGCTCATAGCGGAGGAGCCTGATGTGGGGCTCGAACCCAGAACGCTGGGATCACACCCTGAGCCAAAGGCAGACGCTTAACCGCTGTGCCACCCAGGCGCTCTGCTGAGTCTTGATTACAGCTCAGCTCATGATCTCAGGGTAGCGAGCCCTGTGTTGGGCTCTGCACTCAGCAAGGAGTCTACTTAAGATTCTCTCTTTGTGTGTCCCTCTGTACCTTCCTCCCCCTGCACTGTCTCTGCCTCTCTAAAATAAATAAATCTTTAAAAAAAAGAGAAGAAAATAACAGAGATCAGAGCAGAAATAAATGAACTAGAGATGACAAAAAAAAAAAAAGAAAAAGAAAAAAGAAAGTATCAATGAGGCTAAGAGCCAGCCCTATGAAAAGATAAAATTGATAAAACTTTTGCCAGACTAATCAAGAAAAAAAGTGAGATGACTCAAACATACAAAATCAGAAATGAGAGGATTAGTTAAAATTGACACCATAGAAGTACAAAGGACTGTAAGAGATTACTATAAAAAATTACATTGGAAAACGTAGAAAAAAATAGACAATCTAGAAAAAATGGATAAACTCCTCGAACATACAGTCTCTTCTGAGACAGAATCATGAAGAAATAGAAAAATGTGGAAAAAAGCCACAATTACTAGAAATAAATTTGAACTGGTAATCAAAAAACTCCCAACAAACAAAAGTCCATGACCAGATGACTTTGCAGGTGAATTCTACCAAAGATTTAAAGAAGAGTTAGTACCTATCATTCTCAAGCTATTCCAGAATACAGAGGAGGAAAGAATGCTTCCTAATTTATTCTACGAAGCCAACATTACTCTGATAGGAAAACCAAAGATACCACAAAAGAAAGAAAATTATACAGCAATATCCCTCAGGAAGACAGATGCAAAAATCCTCAACAAAATATTAGCAAACCAGATCCAACGATACATTAAAAAAATCACTGAGATCAAGCGGGATTTATTCCAGGAATGGAAGGATGGTTCAATATACACAAATCAATCAATGTCATATTCAATGATGAAAAGCTGAAACCTGTTCCCTTAAGATCAGGAACGTGACAAGGTTGTCTACTCTTAACCACTTTTATTCAACATAGTACTGTCATTCTTAGCCATGGCAATCAGACAAGAAAAAGAAATAAAAGGCATCTGAATTGATAAGGTACAAGTAAAACTGTATTTGCAAATGACAGCATACTATATGTAGAAAAACCTAAAGACCCCACCAAAATACTATTAGGTCTAATAAATGAATTCAGTGAAGTTGTAGGATACAAAATCGATATACAGGAATCTGTTCTGTTTATATGCACTAATAACAAAATATCAGGAAAAGAAATTTTTAAAATACCATTTATAACTATATCACAGAGAATAAAATACCAAAGAATAAATTTAACTTAAGAGGTTAAAGTATTATAAAAATTTAAGACATTAAAGAAAGAAACTGAAGACAACACAAATAAATTGAAAAATATACCATCCTCATAGATTGGAAGAAACAATATTGTTAAAATTAAAATGTCCATACTACACAAAGCAATCTATAGACTGCAGTCTACAGATCTGCAATCCCTATCAAAATACCCAGTGTTTTTCACACAACTAGAACAAAAAAAATCCTAAAATTGGTATGGAAACATGGAAGACCTCAAATACCCAAAGCAATACTGCGAAAGAAGAACAAAGCTTGAGGTATCACAATCCTAAATTTCCAGAAATACTACAAAGTTACAATAACCAAAACAGTATGGTACTGTTGCAAAAATACATATAAAGGTCAATGAAACAGAATTGTGAGTCAGAAAAAAAGATATATGCACAGAGAGAGAGAGAGAACACCAATTAATCTATGACAGTGGAGACCAGAACATACAATGGAGAAAAGACACTCTCTTCAATAACTGGTGCTGGGAAAACTGGATAGCTACATGCATAAGAATGAAACTAGGCCATTTCCTTGAACTATACACAAAAACAATCTCAAAACAGATTAAAAACCTAAATGTAAAACTTGAAACCATAAACTCTGAGAAGAAAATACAGGTAGTAATCTCTTAGATATCAACCTTTGCAATATTTTTCTGAATCAGTCTCCTCATAAAAGGGAAACAAAAGCAAAAATAAACAGGAATACATCAAAATGAAAAGTTTTTGCACAATGAAGGAAACCATCAACAAGATGAAAAGAAAACTAATGAATGGGCGAACGTATCTGCAAATGACATGTCTGAGAAGGGGTTAATACCCAAAATATATAAAGCATTCACACAAACATCAAGAAACCCCCAAATAACCCAATTAAGAAGTGGGCAGAATGGCGGGAAAGTAAGTGTTGCCCCCCACTATGAAAAACAGTATGGAGGTTCCTCAAAAAATTAAAAATAGAACTACATATGACCCAGTAATTCTACTACTGGGTATTCACCCAAAGAAACAAAAATACTAATTCAAAAAGATATATGCATCCCCGTATTTATTTACAATAGCCCAGATATGGAAGCAGCAGTGTCCACTGATAGATTAATGAATAAACATGTAGTATACATATACAATGGAATATTATTCAGCCACAAAAAGGAATTAAAGCTTGCTATTTGTGACATAGATGAACCTAGAGGGTATTATGTTAAGTGAAACCAGACAAAGACAAATACCACATCATTTCATTTATATTTCACTTACATTTAAAATCTAAAAAATAAAGCAAGTGAGCAAACAACAACAAAAGAGAAACAGACTCATAAAAACAAAAAAGAGAAACAGACCCATAAACACAGAGAACAAACTGGTGGTTGCAAAGAATACAGGGAAGAGGGAGTGGGAGTGATTAGTGAAGGAGATTAAGAAGTACAAACTTCCCTATTATAACATAAATAAGTCCTAAGGATGAAAAGACAGCATAAGAAATATAGTCAAAAATACTGTAATTTACTTATAGTGATGAGCATTTCATGTTATATAATAAGTAAGGCACTGTTTTACATCTAAAACTAATTTAATATTATGTCAACAATACTTTAAAAGTTTAAAAAATTTCAAAATTAAAAAACAAAAACAAGAAAAAACAAAAAAACCCACACACACAAAATAATTTCAACCAAGAATTATTTATTGAAAACATCTTCAAAAATGAAGAAATAGGGGTGCCTTGGTGGCTCGGTTGGTTAAGCATCTGCCTTTGGCTAAGGTCATGATGTTGGGAGTCCTGGGATCAAGCTCCATGTCTGGCTCCCTGCTCAGCGGGGAGCCTGCTTCTCCCTCTCCCTCTGCCCTTCCCCCTGCTTGTGCTCTCACTCTCTCTGTCAAATACATAAATAAAATCTTAAAAAAAAAAATGAAGAAATAATACCTTCCCAAGAAAAACAAAAATTTAAGAAATGCTTTACCAGCAGAACTATTTTGCAAGAAATATTAAAGGAATATGGTACCAGTGAAACTTGAGTCTACACATAAAAATGAAGAGTGACAGAATGAAATAAAAAAGGAAAATTTAAGTTAATTTCTCCCTCCTCAATTTCTTTTTTTTTTTTTAAAGATTTTATTTATTTATTTAACAGAGATAGAGACAGCCAGCAAGAGAGGGAACACAAGCAGGGGGAGTGGGAGAGGAAGAAGCAGGCTCATAGCAGAGGAGCCTGATGTGGGGCTCGATCCCACAAGGTCGGGATCACGCCCTGAGCCGAAGGCAGACGTTTAACTGCTGTGCCACCCAGGCGCCCCCTCCCTCCCCAATTTCTAAGTAAAGCAACTTTCAAAGCAAATGTTGGAAATGTTTTTCTGTAATGAAGTAGATTACAGTAAACACTGTATTGTGAATATAGCCCCAGACAATACATAGAAGAAAGCATGAGGCTGTGTTCCCCGGAAACTTAATTTGTGAAAGCAGATAGGGAGCTAAATCTCACCCACGGGCTGCAGGTTGCCAATCTTTATTCTAAAGGATAACTGACTGTCTAAAGCAAAAATAGTAGTATTGTATCATGTGTACACAGCATATGTTAAAGTAAAATGTATGGTACAATAGCACAAAGAACGAGAAAGAAGAATAGGAATATACTACTGTAAGGTCGTTATACTATACATCATGTGGTTTAATATTTGAAGGGAGGCTCTGATTAATTAAAAATGGGTATTATAAGTCTTTGACTAACTATTTTAAAAGTAAAGAAAAGAGGTATAAATAATAAGTCAAGGGGTGCCTGGGTGGCTCAGCTGGTTAAGCGTCTGACTTTGGCTCAGGCTTAGGTCATGATAGGATCAAGCCCCATGTTGAGCTCTCTGCTCATCAGGGAGCCTGCTTCTCCCTCTCCTGCTTGCCGCTCCCCCGCTTGTGCATGTGCTCTCTGTCAAATAAATACATAAAACGTTAAAAAAAAAAACACAATGGCAATGATAAAATGGAATAGAAAATAACAAATTCAAGAGAAGAAAAAGAAAGAAATAAAGAATAGAATAGAAAAACAGCTAGCAAAATGGAAGATTTTAATCTACTATATCGACAACCAATTTTTAAATATGAATGTTCTAATCAACCCATACAGAAAGTTTATCAGATTGGGTCAAAAAAACAGGACAATCATATACTGTCTACAAGAAACTCAAATTATAAAAATACATAAGTTAAAAGTAAAAGGATAAAGAAATACAACACAAACAATAATCCAAAGAAAGCTGGAGTACCTACGTTAATATCAGACAAAACAGACTATATAATAGGAGATATTATCGAAGATAAATAGGCACGTTACATTAATGATAAATGGTCAATTTTCCAAGACAAAACTAAACGTATTTGTACCTAACAAAGGAGCTTCAAAATATAGGGGGTAAAACTGATAGGACTGAAAGGAAAAACAGACAAAAATTAATACAGTTGGACACTTCAATATTTCTCTCAGTAATTAATAGAACTAAGAAGATAACTGGAAAGAATATAGAAGCCCTAAAACAACACCATCACTGAACTAAACCTAAGTGACATTTGTAGAACATGCCACCCCACAATTTCAGGAAAGTCTTTATGTCCCATTAAGAATCATTATGGGTTATTCTCATTTTCATTGCACTTCCTATAGTAATGTTTGCTATTGCTATCAGAGACAAATAAATGTATAGCTCAGCAATGACAACTTCAACTTTAAATACTTGAAGGTCATCACCACAGCCCCTTAGCCCTGCTACTAATCTGCTACTCCATATTTCCCAAAAGTTGACATTTGTCTATTTCTACGTTTACATTTTAAAGGTTATACCTTATTCATAATATCTAATGTAAAACAAAGTAGGAATTAAAAAAAAAAACCAAAACAAAACTCACCTGGGGTTTGTTCATTTTCTGATGTTCTTAAAAAAGCATGGAGACATGTGAAGATACAACTGAGAAATAATAGAAGAGAGATGAGTCATAAATGATCTTGCCTCCTCTCCAGCTCCTGGATTTACCTGTCTACAAATAGCCTCCATACCACTGGGTAAAATGCTTTCCTATGGGATAATGTCCTGCTGGTTCCTAAAAAAAGAGGGAATGGACACATAGAGGTAGTGCCAACAGCCTCTCAAAAAAACAAAAACAAAAAACCCCAAAAAACCACAAACAAAACCCCTAAAACCCAAACAAAAAACCCTGACTTTTAGTTGCCAATTTCAGATGCATAAATACTCCTGCCAAGGCCAATTTCAGACTACCAACATGATGTCACTAACAGGGCTGGGAAGAAATGTGCAACAGTGTATCAGCATATAGGATTTTTACCATACTGATAGTCTCAAGAATACAGAAATGAGTAAAAAGAAGGAAATTACTTAGAAGTCATGAGTTTTGAATATGATCATTTCCATGAGGAGCTTAAGCAGACAGCTATTAAATGTAGTGCAGTATCCTAGAAAGGAACCCAGAACAAAAAAGAACATTAGAGAAAAACTGGAAAATATGAAAACATATGCACTTCATTGGTTCGTTACTTGGGACAAACGTACCATACTAATGTAAGATGTTAAAAACAGAGGAAATTAGTGTAGGGTCTACAAAGCTGTCCCTGAGTGAACTAGGGAGACCCTGGGCCCTGGGGCCTTAACCTGGCCCATCCCAAAGATGTCCGCAAAGGTTCCTGGTCTCATCACAAGGAAGAATTGAAGGACAGACACAACACAGTGGGAAAGTTTATTATTAAAGTGAAACTACACGCTCAAGATTTGAGAATGAGAAAGAGAAAGGTGCTCAACAACTGTGGCTGTTGGGCCGCTGGGTTTCTCTTTTATGGACAGTGGTTAACTAGGGGGTGGAATATTTATTCTGTGGGGAGGGATTTCTTGGTCAGGAGTTTCCTGTCATGGCACACACCATCATGGGCCTATCTGGTTGGATCCAGCTTTCCTGGGGCTTTGTTTTGGAGTGATGCCAGCTCAGGCCTCTGACTTTCCCCACAGCTGCCTGTGACTTCTTTGTTGATGGCCTCCAGGCCTCCTGTTAGAACCCAGTTAACTGCCTTTAACATAATCTCTTCAATTTACTGACCATAATTCTATAAATCTAGAAACTGTTCTAAAATAATTTACTTAAAAATTCATCAAAGGAAAAGGTAAAGAATATCCACTTAATACAAAAGAAGGCAGTAAAGGAGAAACGAAAGAACAAAGACATGAGATATAGAAGGAAATATCGCTGGTAGGCATAAATCTAACCAAGTCAACCATAACATTAAATGTAAAAGCGTTAAACACAGCAGTAAGGCCTCTGATGTGGGGGTGTCTCCAGTTAGACCCTAAAATTTGACCTTCACAGCCTACGGGCTTGTACCCACCTCTGTCCCACATTTGTCCTTTAGCTCTTCCTTCCAGCTTATCTCTTAACTCAGACAAAGCGAAACCAAAACCACTCCTCAGGCAACTGCCCTGACAAAACCTCCAGCCAGCCCAGACCACCCAGACAGTCGCAGCTTGACCTCCAACTGACAACTACCTCATTGTAACACTAAGACCTCCGCCCAAGAAGGAGGGAGCACAAGTCTCATTTACTAACATACACTGTATGAATAACCATGTTGCCTTAAGACATATGCCTGACTTTATGCCCGCGTCTACATACAATGACAAGGCTTCCCTACCTAAATACCTAAAAATTCATCCTAACCCGAAACAAAGGAACCAATCCACCCTTGCTCCAGAAGAGTCAGGGCTTTGTAAGTTGTTCCCGGTGATCTCCTTACTTGCTTCAAATACATTTTACTTTGTGCAACAACCCCACCTGATGTAGTTTTAAGGACATACCAAGGAGCAATCTCATGTTAGTTTGGTCACCAATTTGGCAACCCAGATGGGACTCCCTCCGAGGCTCTGCCCTCTGGTTATGTGGTTTACAAAGGACAGAGCTGCTCAGCCCTTCTCGGCTAACGCATTCAATTAACCGGCACTAGGGGGTGGAATCCCTTGAGAGGGCTCTCCTTTCTTGCGGTCTGTGCTGCTGGACTGGTCTTGCTCCCCTTCTGAAGACACTGTGGCCACTCCAAGCCTCTTGCTGAGAAACTCTCCATGGGGTAAGTGGTGCCAATCCTATGGCACGACTCTAAGTATTTTCTTTGAGCTGTCTCACGAAGCCTGGCAGGTCGACAGTCAGTTAAGAACAGGGCCTCTCCTGTCAACACTCTGTGGGATTAAGCGCTCATTACAGAGGAGTCTAGACATCCCTGGGTGTCAAAGGATAACACGACCTGGCCATTCAGAAGCTGAATGCTTTTTAGCCTGGCAGATGGAAAGTGGCCCAAATGAGACTAGTCTAGAATCAGCAAGGGTGAGGGATATCTCCATCTTATTTGTTTGACCTGTAGATGTTTGTTGGGGACATCTGACACTGTTCAGGTTTGTTTTTCCTCTTAAAACGGGAAGTGTGCCTTGAGTTACTGAATCTAAACCAGGTTCTCTCTGAGCCAAGGGAGTGCCTGGACACTGAGGGGCTAGAAGAGGCAGCCTATGCACCAGACCAGTGCTCCTCAAGGCACAAGTACCCAGACCCCCTTGGACACCTTAGCATTAACCCACTCTCCTTGTGGGCTTGGTTTTAAGCCAACCGAGTCTCACACATATTGTGGGTAAGGTTGTGTGGCATTTGTGTCACCACTAAACACTGTAAGTTACCTTGAGGGAGGGTAAGAGGAGATCCTCAGAAAGAATCCCAGATTACGGAAGGGACATTTCCACCCTGAAGGAGAGCCTCCCTTGGACTGTAGCCTCCAGAAACGGAAAGCATTCAACTACCTTCCTTTGACCCCCAAACAGACAACTTTCTTCTATAACACAGCCTGGCCACAATAATAGACTCTAGAAGATGAAGACAAGTGGCCAGAAAATGGGACCTTAAATTTTAATACAACACTACAATTGAGCTTATTTTGTTAAAAGAGAAAGAAAATGGGAAAAGATTCCATATAAGTCAGTGCTTTATGGCATTATATCAAATTGAAGGGTTGCAAAGGAAGTGTAAGATTTGTAAAATGAAGGTAGAATTGAAAACTCTAAAAATGTGTCCTGTACTCTCTGATGAGTAAGGGAATCTTTGTCCCTATCCCCGTCTCCACCTCCAAGTCCTTAGATTGTACTAAGTCTCCACCTGATTTCTCTGGTACTCCAGCCTCACTCCCCAGCTTCAAGAGCACCAGCCTCTAATCTTTACAAACTCCCCCAAAGCCTTCCCCCATGTCTCCTGTATCCCTTTAGCCTCCCTTGTCAGAAAGCACTATCAGACTGGGGACCTATTTTAAGTCAGGGATGGGAATGCTGCCACTGAGACGGGCACCTGATGGAGATGGATGTCTCGTTAATGTGCATGTCCCATTTTTGACCTCAGACCTGTATAACTGGACACACACTAAAGGGCTATGGGCTGACCTGATTGATTTACACATTTAATGCACAGTATCTTTTCTACCCACAACCCATCTGGGCAGATATGCAAGCTTTGCCAACCACTGTCTTAACAGAAGAAAAGTTTGCCATGTTAGCAGAAGCAAGACAGGAAGCTGATAAAGACCATTAGCCAGGATCAAGTTCTCCGAGACCAAACAAGGAGGCAGTGCTTAGAGCTGACACTGAGGAGGATCCCAACTCCCACGATGAGAGAGAAAGTTCAGGGCATCACTGCAGGCTTCTTTTAAAAGCTAAGAAGGAGGTAAGTAAATCTGGTCCAAATTAAGGGAGATTTGACAAAGGACAGATGAGAATCCATCAGTTTTTTTGGAAAGGCTATAAAACTGCCAAAGACGAACTACAAACTGGGACCCTGAGGTTCGGGGTAGCTGAATGGTCCTTAATAACCTATTTCATATCTCAAACCACTCCGGGCATCCAAAGGAAACTCCAAAATTGGCTATAAGTCCCGATACTAAACTGCTCAGCTTCCAGAACTAGCTCTCAAGGTGTTCCATGGAGGAAGTTAAGAAAAGACCAGAAGATGAGAAGGCAAGATGCTCTTCTGGTGGTAGCTCTCCAACCTACACGAAGTAACCTGGGAGAGGAAAAGACGATACCCATGTGAGCACCCCAAGACCCCTCTAAGGGACCAAGAGACCACCAACAAAGTTGGGATCCAATCAATGTGCACATCGTAAGCAGGAAGGGCACTGGAAACAGGACTGCCCAAACCACTCCCGGAACAGAAGGAAGAAGGACAAAGGGGAATCATTTTGGCTGTCCCTCACTGAAAATGAGATATGATAGGGACACAAGGCTCCCCAGTTGGTCTTGGACCATTAGATCCTCATCTCCCACAAGGAGCCCTGAGTAACCTCAGCAGTAGGAAGAAAGCCAGTTAAATTTTTACTTGATACTGGAGTTACTTTCTCTGTACTCAACACCCAGAAGGGTACCATTTCTAACAAAAATTGTAATATGAAAGGAGTCTCGGGAAAAGGAGACATCAAAAGGTTTCTGGATCCTTTGACTTGTGAAATAGGATCAAAGCTGTTAAAACTCTCTTTTTGGGGGTGCCTGGGTAGCGCAGTCGTTAAAGCGTCTGCCTTCGGCTCAGGGCGTGATCCCAGCGTGCCGGGATCGAGTCCCACATCGGGCTCCTCCGCTTATGAGCCTGCTTCTTCCTCTCCCACTCCCCCTGCTGTGTTCCCTCTCTCGCTGGCTGTCTCTCTGTCACATAAATATAAATAAAATCTTGAAAAAAAAAAAAAACAACTCTCTTTTTGATATGTGCCAGAATGTCCCATATTCTTTTAGGATGAGATATTTTAGACAAATTGGTGGCCACAGTAAGTTCAGAACAGGACAAATTAGAAATTCAAGTCCCTAGATACCAAGGAACTGAATTCATGTCATTACTACAACATATCCTAGTATTTAAAAGAGGAAATCCCCCCCCCCCAATCTTAAGGAAAGTCAACCCAAAAGCCTGGGTGTGAGGGCAAGTGGGGGCATACCATTAACAACACATTTGTAATAGTAAAATTCAAACAGACAGATTGCTAGCTCTAGATGCTATACAAAGGATCCAGCCAGTAATTAACAGGCTTGTAAAACAGGGGTTGATTAGGTTCAAGTAGATCCCCATGTAACACCCCAATTTTACCTATTAAAAAGGAATACAGATTTGTTCAAGGCCGCAGAGCTGTTAATGAAGCTGCTTGAGACATACAACCTGTTAATACCCAATCCCTATATTCTACTGATCAACTTACCGAGTGATAGCAAATATTTACACGGTGTAAGATCGAAAGGGTACCGTTTTCTGCATCCCACTAGATTCTGAATTCCAAGTACTATCTGCTTTTGAGTGGGAACATCCTGTCTCCCACCAAAAACAACAGTACTGCTAGACTGTTTTACCTGAGGGTTTCAAAAACTCCCCCATCATCTTTGGAAAAATTCTGGGAAGAGATTTAAGAGAATTAAATTTAGAAAAATAGCACTGTATTACAATATGTAGATGATATTTTGATAGCTACTCCCATTCAGGAGGTTTCTGACCAAAATGCTTTATCCATGTTAAATTTCCTGGCAGACAGGGTATATAAAGTCTCAAGGAAAAGGCCCAATTACTAAGGAAACTGAAAAGTACTTGGGGTTTTTTTCCCCAAAGATTTTATCTATTTAATTTTAGAGAGAGAGAACACACACGTGAGCAGGAGGGGCAGAGGGAAAGGGAGAGACTCTCAAGCAAACTCCTCGCTGAGCACGAATCCCACATGAGGCTTGCTCCCCTGACCCTGAGATCATGACCAGAGCAGCAATCAGGAGTGCACCGCTTAGGTGACTGAGCCACCCACGTGCCCTGGGGGTTATTATTTCAAGAGGGCAGTGAAGGCTCCCTCAAGAGAGAAAAATGGTAATATGGAGCTAGCTCCACCGAAAACCCATATTCAGTGTTCCCTTTGGGTGAAAAGAGCCTCAGGACTAATTCTGGCTGGTGTTGGACGGGCTGTCGGAGTAGCAGCTGCCTCTTGGGGAGGTTTTATAAGTTATAAAGTCAGTGCAAGGAAATTGATGTGACAGAAACCTTAGCTGAGAACACAGGAAATGCCCTCAAACACTTAGAAATTTCTCTAAACTCTTTAGCCAACGTAAGGTTAGAGGATGATTAGCCCTAGACTACTAATGAGCAGAAGAAGGAGCACGTGCAGTAAACAGCTCATGCTGTACCCGGATCAATGCTTCAAGTCACATGGAAATAGATATTTAAAAAATTGGGGGCGCCTGGGGGTCTCGGTCGGTGGAGCGTCTGCCTTAGGCTGGGGTCATGGTCTCAGGGGGTAGCCTGCTTCTCCCTCTCCCTGCTTGTGCTCTCTCTCTGTCAAATAAATAAATAAAATCTTAAAAAAAAAAAAAAAAAAATCTTCAACCAGGCAGCCTGGCTACACACTTTCAACCCAAAAGGAAGATCCCCTGCTAAGGTCTGCCGGCTATTAAAATAGTGTTACCCAATAGTACATGGTTTCTCCCCTTCTTGAGGCCACTAATAATCCTACTGCTCTTAGCCTGCTGTTTAGACTTTGCATCATTAACTGACTGATACAATTCTATACAAATGCGCAGAGGCCAAAAATTACAGATAGCAGTAACACAAAGATAGGAGCAGCTTGGGGTTAAACCTGGTGACCCACAGACGTATCTAAAACTGGCTGAGGGAAAATTCTGCTGCACTAACAATCTAAGTAACTACACCAATATCGGGCAGGAAGTAACTGCAGAAGATAGACCTTTGCCCTGTGCCCCGCAAGAACGAGCAGCAGAATAAAACTAGAGGAGCGATTTGCCACCTGCCAGATCCCAAGACCTGACATTTACTGCCCGCCTGCTTGTACTCACTGACCTCTGTACCACATTTTTCCTTAACCTCTTCTTTCCAGCGTCTCTCTTAACTCAGGCAAATGGAAACCGAAATCACCCCTCAAACAACAGCGACTGCCAGGACAAGGACCAGACCACCCAGACCAGTATGAGCTGAACCCCTGACTCTCACCTGCACAGGTAGGGCCATGGAGTGACCTCTAGAAGTGACAACCACTTTTACCTCATTACAATACTAACATCTCTGCACATCTAACACAGAATGTATGTTATGTACTGGCATGTTTCCTTAAGAAACAACCTTATGCCTTCTCTACATACAATGACAACGATCCCCTTTCTAAACATTCATCCCCTCCCTAAATGAAAGGAACCCATTGACCATCTCACAGAGTCACAGCTTTCTAAGTTATTCCTCATCATCTCCTTATTTGCTGCAAATTTTCCTCTGCATGACAACGGGATCTTGTATCTGTGACTAGCCAAGGAGCTAACTCAGGTTAGTTGCGTGACAGCACCTCAACAGGAAAATGAAGAATTGCCACGCTATGCCCTGCAGTTCTAGGATCTATCCCTTTCCGGGACTTGTCTCCACCCTAAAACTCTGGAGAGAGATCAAATGTCCCTAGGGCTCTCTTCAGGATGAGATATCTGTTTCTGGAGTTGCAGCTCTTTAACGTCACTGGAGCCCATCCGTTCCCTGGAAATCAGGACATAAGAAGATAAGGGCGCCTAGGTGGCTTAGCTGGTTAAGCATCTGACTTCAGCTCAGGTCATGATCTCAGGCTCCCCACCCCGTGGGGAGTCCGCCTCTCCCTCTGCCCCTCCCCCAGCTTCTGGTCTAATAAAATCTTAAAAACAGAAGACAAATTCATATTTGGAACCTTCACCCAGCACCCCAAATCTGCAGCTCTCGAAACGTACTTTCCCCTAAAAACTAGAGCCACTGAGTACAAAGACAAAGGAGACCACGTCCAGGTTACTTGCTACCCAGCTGATGGCCAAGCCAGCCTCCAAGTCACGGGGCACACCACGCAGCCAGAGCGCACCCTCACGCATGCGCACGCGCCCCATCCCTGGGCTCACGGACAGGACCACTCGCTCAGAGCCGGGGACCCACGGGAACTCAAGCCGCTGGTTCGCACCCTGAAGCCCCCGCCCGCCGTGGGAGGTCCCGCTGCAGGGTCCTGGGCCTCCTCCCCACCGAGGGTCACCGCCGTCTCCCACGCGGCCCATGCTCTAACCTCTGCTCTTGGGAAGGTGGGCAGGCAGGACCTTGAGAGTTACTGGGAAATCTGGAAACGGAATTTCGGGCTTCACCAAACCTGTTGGCGCAGGAGGGGGGGACCAAGAAGATGGCGAAGCTGCGCGTGCGCAGCACTGTCCGCAGCCAACGCGCAAGTTCTGCTGGGTAAGCAAACTAGACTCAAGACTACGTCTACCATAATCCTTCGCGTCCACTTCTTTATGTAAATAAACCTGTCTTATTCAAAGGGTAGGGAGGTGGTTGCTGTGGAAGGTCGGTGGCTCTGGAGTTTTCGGAGGCCGCCCCCTATTTCACCCCCGGAGGTGAGGCCCTACGTAGAAGAACTACCTAAATGCGATTTGTGGTCCTTTAGTGCATCCTGGTTTGGCAAAAAACAGCCACCAAACAACTCTTTGAAAGACTTTTGCGGACATTATGGGAATTTCATTATAGATGCGCTATTAAAGAATGTACTTAGTTTAAGAGTGAAATATATCTATTTTATTTTAAAATGTTTTCGCAAACACAAGACAAATGTGGCAAAAGGTGAAATTTGTCCAGTAGAGAAAATGGTACATGGGTGCTCATTTTCTTTATTATTCTAAGATTGGAAATAGAAACTTCAATAAAAGAAGGAAAGGGTAAAAAAAAAAACTGGGTGTATCTTTTAGACACAAAACTAATAAAAAGGAAGATATTTGTCAGTTATCAGTTCTTGTGAATAGAGAATTTAATTAAAATGTTAAAAAATGGAATCCAGTAATACAATAAGAAAATAACATCTCTACCCGAGCAGTTTGTCTCGAAATTGAAAAAAAGGAATTTTTCAAAACTAAGGAAGCAATAATTTTTTTAAAAAGATTTTGTGTATTTATTCGACAGAGATAGAGACAGCTAGCGAGAGAGGGAACACAAGCAGGGGGAGTGCGAGAGGAAGAAGCAGGCTCATAGCGGAGGAGCCTCATGTGGGGCTCAATCCCATAACACTGGGATCACTCCCTGAGCTGAAGGCAGACGCTTAACGACTGCGCCACCCAGGCGCCCCAGGAAGCAATAATTTTTTAAACTAAATCAGAAGATATATGTATACTTAAAAGATTTTAAATAAGCAAGTACTTCACCCAAGTAATTCCACTTCTTGGGTTATATGCTACTATAATTCAAAGATCTATATAAAGAATGCTCTTCACAGTATTAGTTGGGTCAATACAAATATTCAAGAATCTATGGGTAAAATATGCTTATCCACAAAGTGGATGCCTTACGAGGCAAGCAGCACAAAGCACAAGCCACAGCCTTAAAATGTGATAGAAATATATTAAATCATACAACGGATATTCAAAATATATTCCGAAATTTAAAAAAATATCCCGGTAACAAAACAGAGCTATCTATAAATGTATGTATGTGTGTATGTATGTATTCATGGAGATATGACACTGTCTGTCACAAGGTAAGTGCTCAAATTGACATTATTTCCAGTCAGGTTATGTAAACGTATTTATTGTGTCAGCCAGTCTGTGTGTATGCATTTTTATGAAAGAAGTTATTTCTGTATGACCTGTATATTTGTGTGTGTCCATCAAGTGCAGGAGTAACCACCACAAATTCTCTTGAGAATAAGGCAAGTACTAAACAAAGGTTAACAGTAGATAAAAATGATACTTATTATGTAAAAATACTTATATATCTTTGTGTGAATTATCCTTCATCAGTAAATAGTAACTACATCCATGGTTCCCCAGGCCAAAATCTCAAATCATTTGTTTGGGCAGAATTCTAAGAGATCCTTTATTTTTAATTATTTCTCCAACACCGCCCATCCAGAAAACTGGTATGTGTATGTGAAAGAGGATTTCGACTGCCTCCAGTTTGACCTCAAACTTTCTGGTTGGTTTCTTCTTTCCAGCTGGTCTCTTGGCTCAGGTGGAAGACCAAGAGAGCAAAAAATTCCACCCCTAACAGACACTACCTTCCTTAAGGAATAAGGACTACCCTGTGCCCACCCATGTTTGACTCCAAGGCAATGATCCATTGGACTTTCACTACCTACCTGTAGTACCCACTGTCTTTTGCCCCACATTTTTCTTATATAAACCTGGAAATATTTTTTAGCACGTTGGAGACAGTCTTTGAGTTACTAGTCCACTGCCTTCCTTGTGTTGGCCTCACTGAAATAAATTCCTTTCCTATTTCACCATGGCTCCTCTCTGCCTTTGGATTTTGTCAGCGGTAAGTGGCCAGACCCGGTATGTTTGGGACTACCACAGCCAGGTGCTCCTGCACCCCTGAATGCCAGCAAACACATATATTTCTCTATATGGATTTTGCGTTTTAAAATTAATCTTACCAAATTAATATTTTTGTCATTACTTTGAATGGAAACTCATTTCTGTTGGCGCAGAAAGAGTAAATTAATGTCATAACGTTACTGACCAGAAAATCACTACATATTCAGTATATATTTATTCCCTAGTGAGAGGAGTTAAAATATTTTATACCATTAGCCAAAAAGTGAGTAAAAATCTCAGACTGTGCACTCACATTAAACTCCTTTTCTTTTGGGCAGTGGTATGTGTGGCACTAGTCTTCTGTTTTAACCTATATATATTTTCTCTTTATATCATTTGCATAATTTTGAAAGCTTCAAGTCAGATGTTACAGGATATTATTCTTTGAATGTACTATTGAACTTAGTTACAAGTACTTTCTTTTTTTTTTAAATGTTTTTTTATTATGTCACCATACAGTACATCCCTGGTTTCTGATGTAAAGTTCGATGATTCATTAGTTGCGTATAACACCCAGTGCACCATGCAATACCTGCCCTCCTTACTGCGCATCACCAGCCTATCCCATTCCCCCGCCCCCCTCCCCTCTGAAGCCCTCAGTTAGTTACAAGTACTTTCTTTATCAAGTGGTAGTTCTGTTTTCAAGCCCCCAGGTAACGGGCTGCCAGGTCAAATTAGCTATCACTGGGAGTAATCACCGGAGAAGCCTTCAGAAAATCCCAGCAGTACTCAGACCGCTGGAAGAGGCCGAATATCAGGCGTCTTCCGAAATAGAGATGCTGCGGAGGCTCCTGGGAAGCGCAGTTCCAGAGTGAGGCGCGGGGGCCTTCTGCGCATGCGCAAGTCCACCTCCTTTTGATATTCGCCATTTTGTCTCACGCCCCAGGGCGGGAGAGGACTTTAGAGCCTCCAGGTCTGCGCTGCGCGGCAGAGGGCGGGGCCTGTAACCTGCGCCGGCCGGGAGCTGTGGCCGAGCCCCTGCAGGTGTGTCGAAGGCCGCTTTGCCGGTGCGAGGCCGGGGAGGAGGGGCGGGGGGAAGCCGGGTCTGCGCTGCTGCGCGGAGTCGGAGGACCTGGAAGCCGCCACCGCCCCCCTCTGAGCGCCCGAACGGCCTCCGAGGACTGGGGAGGGGGTCAGGCAGGGGGCTTTGCGGGGGTTGCTCATTGTCCACCTTCCTGGTTCCCGACCTGCGGAGCCGAGCGCCCCGAGCTGGCCTGGGGCGCGGTAGAAGCGGGGAGGGACGCTGGGGGACGGCTTTTGTGACGTGGACCCTGGGCCCGCCACGTCCGCACTGGCGTGGCTGCCGCGCTGTCAAACCCGGGGGACCTGCACCCGTCTGGCTCCCGCCGGTAACCGAGCAGGATAACCTCGGTACGACCCGGACACTCATCTGTAAAATAATCCCAGTAACCACTGGGGTTGTTTGCTGTAGTAAATAGGGCTGTATATATAAAGTATGATAAGGACTCAATAAAGGTGAGCTGCTTTTATTATTACAAGGAAATGCTGTTCTTTTCATTATTGGCTCATTTAATCATAATCATCTTAACCATCCTTCGAATCGGTATTAATCAGCTCCATGCTAATAAATGCGAGTACTAAAGGTTGAGAGGTAAATTGGTGTACTCAGCACTAGCGGAGGAGAGTGAGTAAATTCACATTTTACTCTGCTTCATGCTGTTTCCCACGGTAAAATCCAGTCTTCGGTTGTATTTAGTACAGTAATTCTCCCTGAGCAAAACTGTGAAGTGTAGTGGACCTAACCTTACCACGTAGAGTTCTACTTCCAAAAATTCTTGAGGCTTGCTCAGAACCCTTGTGTCAAAAGGTTAATTAAGGCCCTTCCTGCATTCTCCAGCCTGTTTCTATTCTTAGAGGGCTGTTGACATGTAAACTGAAACCGGTAAGTTGAGCCCTGAATTTTAAGTTTTATTGGGGAAGCTGGGAATCCTCTCCAGGCCAGAGGCTAGTTTCTAGAGAGGGGAAATGGGACAGACTTTGTTAAAAGACGAAACTGGAAATTTCATCCGGGCTCCACGTTAAGAAAGTGATACAGTGTCTCTCTGTTGGGCAGTTGTGTCTGGGCTTTCTGTAAAAAAAAAAAAAAAAAAAAAGTTGTATCTTAGGCGTTCTGTAAGCATCATGCCAGCTGCAAGAGATTTTTGCTATCCCTGCATTATGGCATCTAGTTACCTTTTGCTACCTACATAAAGTGTTCTGGGATTTATGGTGTCAAATTATTATTTTAGATTTATTTGTGTGGCTGTCAGAAGATCAGCAGATGGCCATGTCAAAATTCTTCGAGGCCTAATTCACTTTTACCCTAAGGCACAGCCCAGAGTTGGAGGGGACAGTGAACTCCAGGATACCATCTGGATTTGTGGCAATGAGTGAAGACTTACAGAATCAAAATGGTACAGGAAAGGTTCAAAATTATCTAATTCCTCCTCATGTTAAATAATAGCATTGAAACTAAGTGCCTAAGTTTGTTAATAGCAGAGACTAGCACAGAACAAAAGTCTCCAGGTCGTCCACAATACCATGTTTAAGTCAAAACAAGTTTCTTGGAGAAGTGATTTTGGAGAAACTGCAATTTAGGGAGAAGAAACATGTTAATTTTTGAGGGCTATGAAGACTTTCTAACTTTCTGAGGTTTATAATAGAAATAGGAAAAATTGTTATGTAACTTAAACACTTCCACATCAGTATTTCTCTTCAACATCATTTGTAATGCCAGCATCGGGGTCCATACTTTGGATATATATTATACGTATAACCTTGCCTAACTTGCTATTTTTGGATATTTAAGTTTTCGATTCTTTTGTGTTTTTTAGTAAGGGACATTTAGTCCATTTAGTAAATGGACACACAACTTTCAAAACAGCCAGTAGGAAAGAAATGTTTAGATTCACTCAAAATTTTCCCAGATTCGTCATATTATATCAGAGTCACCAGTGGAAGGTGGGTACTCCTTTATCATGGTCCTCCTATTCCTCTTCATGGCTCAAAGGGCTATTTTCCTAGGGGTTTATGTTTTACTAAAATGTATGGAAATTTCTCACAGGTGATTCCTGAGCTGCAAGATAAGGTCTTCCAAGACTTCTGTCTTCCAACTTTCCCTGTTCTGGCTTCATAGTTTCTGTCCTTTCCCAAGAGCAGCAGAAAATGAGCAAGTATCAGGTGAGTCATTTCTTTAGCCTGTGTGTGTGTGTGTGTGTGTGTGTGTGTGTGTGTGTGTATTTTCAGTGAGTTTTATGAAAGCCCATACATTAAACTCAAAAACTGGAAATAGTTAAAAATCACCTTAAGGGAAAATGTTGTTTGAATAGCACAGCAGGGATGCCTGGGTGGCTCAGTCCTTTAACTGTCTTCCGCTCAAGTCTGCCATCAGGCTCCCTGCTCAGTGGGAAGCTTGCTTCTCCCTCTCCCTCTGCCTGCTGCTACCCTGCTTTTGTTTTCTCCTTCCTTTCTCTGTCAAATAAATGAAATCCCCCCCCCCCAAAAAATGAATACTACATCAGTTCCAAAGTAGTGTGCAGACTCCTGGGATCCCCAAGAATTTTACAAGGGGCCTGTGAAGTCAGAACATAATACTAAGATGCAAATTGCCTTGCACACTGATGGTGAAGAGCAGTGGTGACTAGGTTGCTGCATGTTTGGCATGAATCAAGACAAATGATACCAATGACTATTTCTCTGCAGTGTATTCACAATAAAAAAACCTGCCACCTTTACTTAAGGTATCTTTGATGAAACGGTAAAAATTAAGGATTTTATTAAATCTTGACCCTTGAATTCACATCTTTTTAATGTTCAACATTCAATGATGAAACGCGAAGTTCACATACAATACTTTTGCTACATACTGAGGAATGATGGTTGTCTACAGGAAAAGCACTTGTGTGATTGATTCGTGAGTTCACCTAGCCACCTTTTCATGGAATACTATTTTTACCTGGCAGACAAACTGTGGTTATTTGGACGGGTCTTTACCAAATACTTTCTCAAAAATGGCTGCAGTGAGCTTGTCACTTCAAGAAAAATAACTCTCCGTACTTGTTGCCAATGTTAAAAGTTGAGCTTCCAAGTGAAACAGAATTTTGGAAAACTTGTATCCTCCACTGTGAAGCTGACACCTTCTAATGCACTTTTCTGAGGAGACTGGTGAGGATACTAACAAATGTATTTTTATATGTGTCTGCCTTTGAGTAATATTTTTTTAAAGATTTTTTTATTTATTTGAGAGAGAGAGTGCACGCACAAGCAGGAGTGGCAGGCAGAGAGAGAGAGAGAGGGAGAAGCAGGTTCCCCGCTGAGCAGGTTACCAGAAGCAGGGCTCCATCCTAGGACCTCGGGGATCATGACTGGAGCTGAAGGCAGACGCATAACAGACTGAGCCACCCAGGCGACCCCTGAGTAATATTTCTGATTATGTGCTCACAGGCAGATTAGGACAGGGTGACACACAGAAGTGAGGAACAGAATAAGGTGGTTAGGGAATGCCACTCTAAAAGGTAATATTTGAGGAAAAACCTGGTTAAATGAGAGAGGGAACCAAGTAGAATTCTGGGGGAAGAGCATTTAGATAGGAAGAACAGCAAATACAAACCCCGAGGCATGTTCCAGAAACAGTATTCAGAACATTGAAGCTACAGAGCAACCTGGGGGGAATGAGCTAAGAGGGAAGATCAAAGAGGTAGAAGGGGCTGGAGTATGTAGGACCTTGTAGGCTGAAGAAAACATTGAATTTCAATTTTATTTTAAAAATCATACTTATGCAATCAAACAAATGTATGTAATGTGTATGTAAAATTTAGGGAATATTGATGAAACACAGGTGTATGCCCTATTTGGCTTAAGAGATGAAAATTACTAGTTATCTTTGAAGCCCCTGTATGCCCCTCCTTAATCTCATCTCACCA
This sequence comes from Ursus arctos, assembly GCF_023065955.2. Taxonomy (NCBI): domain Eukaryota; kingdom Metazoa; phylum Chordata; class Mammalia; order Carnivora; family Ursidae; genus Ursus; species Ursus arctos. Next base: position 79,573,899 of record NW_026623089.1, on the reverse strand, counting down.
TTCATTACCCAGAGAAAAAGGAATCCTGACTTCTGAGTTAACCATTTCTTTGCTTTTATGATTCAATGTTTAAAACAAAACAGTGTATTTGGCAATTAATTTCCCAGCCCTTTGATAAGCACTTGACAACAGTCTTACGTCGTTCTTACAGCCCAGCTTTTGAAATGGTTTACTACCATATCAGAAATTTTCAGTGTGGACATTATGTTATTAACTAAAAATCATAGTCTTTGGGCATGATGGTGGGGAGAGACTCTAGAAAGAGTGAGAAATAATGTAGGAGGAAGCTCAAAAAAACTTAGCCTATTCAACACTCTGCTTTAGTCTTGAAGGTGTGTCTTGTACTCGACATTCTCCTTATCCAGAATTCATTCAGGGGTTCCACAATGTTTTCCCCATGTTGTGTTCTGTAACTAATTTCTGACTGGTGCAGTTTGGACAGCAGAAATGACTAGTGAGCCTTTTTGTTTTTTGAAGTAATTTTGAGTGCAGTCATTACTACTAACTTTGGAAAAGTTTATTTTATGTAGATATTGTAATTTTTTGTTTATTCATAGACATTTTGGCCAAATTAGATCTTTTTTTATTTCTTCTTGCATCTCTCAAGTTGTATTGGCATAAATTTCTTGTTTGAAAACATCCTTTATGTTGTTTTTATCCTGCTCACTTGCTTGTTTTAGTGAAGGTCTGCTGGTGGAAAACTCTGAGTTAGGTTTATCTGAAATATAATTTTTTCACTGTGTAAAGAACTCTCAGTTGACGGTTGTTTTATCTTAAAACATGGAAAAGCATTCATTGTCTTCTGATACTACTCAAAATTCACCTTTTGTCAGACCTCTAAAGTAAATTTGTATTCTGGGCTAGCTACTTTTAAGATACCCTAACTCTATTTGTGTATGTGTGGATTTTTCTTTATCCTAATGAGATTTGTTGTACTTCCTTTGGGTTGAGTATTTTGAGTATTTACACTGTATCTCCTTTACTGACTTTCAAGCTCTACTTTTTGTTATTCTGTTTATTGCTTAGTCTGAAGATTACATTTTGCACCATTAATTTACACATGTCTGCAAATATTTATTCATGAACAACATAATTTTCAGCAGCATAATTCTGTTTCAACCCTCCCACCAGTGTGGTCCTTGTTTTATATCTACTACATATATTTTTAATCCCCAATACTTATTTTTTTCTTTAATCAGTATTAATCTTTTAAAGGAACTTAAGTGTGTGTGTGCGTGTGCATAAAATAGTGTTATTTTTATACAAATATCTGTGCTTTGGGTGCTCTGTATTCCTTCCTACAGGTCTGGGATTCTCTCTGATGTCCTTTTCCTTCAGCCTAAGCAACTTATTTTATCATTTCACACAGCACAGGAGTTACGGTGACAAATTCACTTTGCTTGTCTTTCTGGAAATGTCTTTATTTCCTTGGTTTGGGAAGAATAATTTTTGTTGAATATAGAACTCTATGCTGCAGGTTTCCTTTGTTTCTGCATTTATGGGATGCCTTTGTCTTCTGTTGTTTCTGATGAGATGTCAGTCTTCATCTTATCCTTATTCAGCTGAACACAATGTGTCTGAGAGTTGTGCTTAAGATTTTATCCTTAGTTTTCAACAGTTAGACTGTGATGTGCATAGTTATGGTTTGTTTTGGATTTATCCCTTGTGGACAATAAAGATTTATAGGTTGTTGCCTTTTATCATTTCAGAAAATTCTTAGCCACTTACTCTTCAAATATTTTCTTTGCCCCTTTCTCTTTTTTCCTTTCTAAGATTATTATTACACCAAATACATATTGCCCCAAATTCTATTTAGTTTGGAGAGCTTTTTGTCTTTTTGTTTGAATATTTCTGTTGAACCAATTTTTCAAGTTACTGGTTTCCTCCTCCTTTTTTGTCAATTCTCTTCATTCATAAGCCCACAAAATCCACTTCTGATACTGTATCTTTTAATTCTAAAAATTCCTGGGTTTTGTTTTGTTCTTTTTCTGCTATCATTCTTTCATTTGTATTGTCTGTTTTTTCACTCATTTAACATTTTCATTGTACTTAAAGTCCTTATCTGCAAATCCCAACATCTAGGTTATCTGCTTCAAAGGCTTCTTTCTTTGGTATGTATGAACATTTTCTACTTTTTTTGCGTCTCATAATTCTTTATTATGTGCTAGACATTTTATAAAAGTACAGTAGAGATCGAAGTAAGTAATAGTTCCAGAAAATGGCATATCCCGTCTTCTGCCTGGTTCCTGAGTCAGCCTGATATGTAGTTGAGCTGACCCTGGGCTTTAGTTAGATTCAGTTCACCACGGGCTTCAAATGCTTTAAGGGCAAGATCAAGGCTTTACCTTCAGCAGAGCTTGGGATCTGAGCACCACCAAGGCTCCACTGATGTGCTTTACAGTCTGGCCACCAGCCTTAATTTGGATGAGCATGGAGTTCTTACGCCACAGAGCTTTCACCATCTGAGTCAGCTCTTCCTGCCCTGGTGCTCTGCTCCCAATCTAGGGAGGCTTGCTGCCATGTACTCGGTAGAGGCCTGTGGGGAAAACTGGTGGCTGTTTGTATTTCAGACCATTCATATTGGTTATGAAGCTTCCTGTTTGGTTCCAAAAACTCTTCCCCAACTTATAATGAAATGATCACTTTGAGACATTTAAAGGGAAGTAAAAAAAAAAAAAAGTCCTAGAGATACTAGGCTTCCATTTAGGGACTTTTTTTTTTTTTTTTTTTTTTTAAAGATTTATTTATTCTACAGAGATAGAGAGAGCCAGCGAGAGAGGGAACACAAGCAGGGGGAGTGGGAGAGGAAGAAGCAGGCTCATAGCGGAGGAGCCTGATGTGGGGCTCGATCCCATAATGCCGGGATCACGCCCTGAGCCAAAGGCAGACGCTTAACCGCTGTGCCACCCAGGCGCCCCCCATTTAGGGACCTTTTGAATGTGAAACCTCCAGTCACCAGCTAGTATTAAATGGCAGATTGGGGTTCACTTGCTTTATGACTGGAGTTCTTTGGGATCTAATACATCACAGAAATCCATAAGCAAACATTACAATTTTGTTGAGTTGGACTGGTTCCCTCTTTTCCCTGCTTGCCCCTAAAAGTGAGTCATCGTGGTTTTCTTTTCTCTTCTGGAGTATTCATCTCTTGTGAATTTTTTCCTTTGTTCATCTTTGGAGTCTCCATTTTCTGATAGGTTATGGAAAACTTGTAATTTTCTAGGTTAGGGGCTTGTTCTTCTTGTTAGGGTGAGATCCACTTCTCTTTTGCCTTTCTACATTCTATTCAGAACTAGCTTTTTATCCTTATGGTCAAGATGCTAGCTCTAAGCGACTTTCTGCTCTGGCTATGAAATTTGAAAATGCCCCGAAAATTCAAATTCAAGGTATAGGACTCATCCCAATCAGTTTCTTTTTTTCTAGGATCTTGATCCCTCCACAAATTTGGTGTGTATGGTAATATTTGATGCTTTCGTACAGCCATTTTTAGTGTTCTCTAGGGTTTGGTTATTTTATTTTTTTAATTGTGCAAAATATATATAAAATTTACCATTTTAACAATTTTTAACTATACAGTTCAGTGGCATTTAAGTACATTCACATCGTGGTACAATCATTATCACCTTCCATCTCTGGAACTTTTTTCATCTTGTACAACTAAAATTCTAACCATTAAACAGTAACTCCCTATTCCCCCTTCCCCTGGGAACTACCAATCTACTATCTATAACCTGACTATTCTAGGTCTCTCATATAAGTAGAAGCACACAGTATTTGCCACTTTTACCTGGCGTATTTCACTCAATATAATGTCCTTAAGATTCATCAATGTAGCATTTGACAGGATTTCCTTCCTGTTAAAGGCTAAATGATATTCCATTGTTTCTATAAACCACATTTTGTTTATGCATTCATCTTTTTTTTTTCTTTTGGTATTTGACATGTTTTATTAAAAATCAAGATTTTATACATTTTAATGAGTTCCATCTTTCCTTTTGCACCCAGTTAACTTCTCTTAATATTCACATCTACCTTCTTTGATGCAGCCTCTTCTCTACTTCTAGTTGTGGTGTTTGTTCGGCCAGTCTTAGGGCTGTTCTCTTGGATGATTTATGCTGATGTGAGTGTTATCTAGTTGTATCCATGGGAGGGGGTGAGCTGAGGGTCCTCCTACTCCACCAACCTCTCCTTTATGCATCCATCTCTTGATGGATGCTTGGGTTTTTTGCACCTTGTGGCTATTGTGAATAGTGCTGCAATGAACATGGGTGTACAAATATCTGTTTGAGTCCCTGCTTTGAGTTCTTTTGGATACATAACTAGGAGTGGAATTACTGAATCATACGGTAATTCTTTAAGTTGTTGAGGAACCAACGTACTATAGGGGTTGCACCATTTTACATTCCCACCAGCAATGCACAAGGGTTCCAGTTTCTCTATATCCTTGCCAATACTTGATATCTTCCTGGGTTTTTATGTTGTTGTTGTTGTTATGTTGAGTGAAGTCATTTTTGTTTTGTGCTATGTTTTATCTTCTTTATTCTCTAACTTACAGCAGAATTCACTCTGTTTGGATATACATTTCACTGAGTTTTGACACATACATAAAGGCATACAATCATCACCACAGTTAAGATATAGAACAGTTTCATTGCCTCAAAATTCTTTTGGTTCCCCCCACCACCAATTCCTGGCAATCACCAATTTATTCTTTATCCCTATAATTTTGCCTTTTCCGGAGTATCATATAAATTAAATCAAATAGTATGTAGTTTTCTGAGACTACGAACTTTCATTCAGCATAATGCACTTGAGATTTAATCATGTTGACTGTACCCACAGTTCATTCCTTTTTATTGCTAAATAGTATTGAGCTGTATATATGTACCCAATTTATTAACCCATTCACCAGCTGAAAAGCATTTGGGTTTCTGTTTTGTGGCAATTACAAAAGGAGCTATTACAAACAATTGCATTTAGATTTCTGTGTGTACACAGATTTTCATTTATCTTGGGTAAGTACCTAGGCATGTGCTTGCCCGGCTCATGTTAAGTGTTGTAATTAACTTTATAAGAAACTGCCAAACCGTTACCAGAGTAGCCATACTATTTATTTTGTGTTCCTACAACAATGGACAGATTTCTATTTGTTTTGCATTCTTGTCAGCATTTGGTATTGGCAGTTGTTTTTTTTTCAAATTATGCTGATAGGTGTGTAGTGATATCTCAGTATGGTTTTAATTTGCATTTATCCTAATGACTAATAGGTTCAAAATGTTTTGATGTGCTTATTTGCTACCCATATATCTTCTTTTGGATTGCACTTACCAAGTTACTCTACCTTGGACTTTCACATTTGGGTTTTAAACTAGAAGTGCCCATTAGTTGTGAGTCTCTCTTTCTTTGGCTTCCTAACCACTCTCCTCCTCACCTGCCCGTATGTTTAGAGTTCTGTCAGGCTTCAGTCTTGGCCTAGTTTCTTTTCTTTTCTCTTTTTTTTTTTAAGATTTTATTTATTTATTTGACAGAGAGAGACAGCCAGCGAGAGAGGGAACACAAGCAGGGGGAGTGGGAGAGGAAGAAGCAGGCTCCCAGCAGAGGAGCCTGATGTGGGACTCGATCCCAGAACACCGGGATCACACCCTGAGCCGAAGGCAGATGCCTAACGACTGCGCCACCCAGGCGCCCCTGGCCTAGTTTCCCCTGGCCTAGTTTCCCCTACTATTATCTTGAATGTTGTTGCTTTCAGATTTCTTTTTTGACTCTTCTGGAACCCCATTTTTAAAATATATGACAATATTATTTGTGGAAATTTACTTACATGTATACCCACTAGAATGAACAGTTCCAGCTATATGTTCCACAGTCACTTCAGCATGAACAAAATTCAAGCTCACTGTCTCCTCCTGCCCAACGGATTCTTTTTCTTGTTTTCCAGTTTTCTTTTATGAATTTCCTAGTTGCTACAGAATAATGTTAGTTGGCAAGATACAAATGTTTCCACACGCCACAACCCGCTCCTACTGTATAGCTAGGAGACAGGACTGTTGATGTGTAAGTTGGGAGATCACTCTCATGAGCAAAAGCAGCTTGGAGCTCCCCCCAGAGCAGGAAGTCAGAAGGGCACTGATGGAAGAGGAAAGATGGTGAGGTCATAGTTGTAGAGCAACGTAAGATCAAGTGGGTGCTGCCACAAGCAGAGGTGCTCACCCTGACTGGGGAGATGCAGGAGCGGTCTGAGACAGTGGGACCCAAGGACTGGCACTGGGGGTAAATAAAATAGAAGGGACTTAGAATGTGTGCAGGAACACGGATGGCAGCTTCAAGCAGTCAGCAACACAGAGGAAAAGAAGTGGAATCCCTTGTGCTTTGTAGTGAAGGCAAATCAGAAAACAAGCCGCTGAAATCAGGTGTCCTAAAGAAAAGCGTGTACATTATCACAGAATCTAAAGACACCACCCCCAGTACTGCTGCTTCCTTTAAGAATGTGAATATACTCTGGCCACAGAGAGTGTCTTTTGAACTAAGGACTAGGGTAACACTTTCATCCCTCCCCACCAAAAAATGTTACTCAACATGCAGACAATAGTAAAATAAGAAAAAGTAGAATGTGTGAATTAACGCTTTGTCCATTGATGTCAATACTCCTCCCCCAAACAAACGCAAAGTAGAGGAGAGTACAGCTTTCCGATATTAAGGAGTTTCAGATAGGAAATAACTTTAAAACCCGGAGATTAAAGACTCAGAAACTGAAAAACAAGTAGATATAAAATAAAAGCAAATTAACTCAGGAAAGAAATAGTAGAACAGAAAATCCTGTCAGGTTAGAAGATTAAATGACAGTGCAGCTCGGGGAGAAGAGAAATTCAAGTCTGATAACTGACATGAGGCAGAGGAATTGGAAGAGACCATGGAGTGGGGGGGGGGGGTGCTGATAAGAATCGACAAGGAAGAGGAAGAGAAGTAACAGAAATAGGAGATAAAGTAGAATCCCTGAATAACAAAACCTAAATAGTGGAAGAGAGCTAACATTTAATCCAAGGAAACTTTCCATAAAGAAAAGAAATACTAAATTACATATTGAAAAGGCTGTATGTGCCAGAGAGAACTGACCCACACTGGTAAACCCCAAGAGAGATTCTAATAAAACTACTAGGCTTACTTAAAAGTAGAGAAAAGAGTCCTCTAGGACACAAGGAAAAAGACTACATCACTTGCCAAGGAAAAATGACATAGTTCTTTTTAAAAAGCAACATATATATATAAAACAAAAGCAGAACAGTGTTTCCAAGAAAAAAAGTATGAAGCAAGAATTTATATTCAGTGAAGAACTTCAAGTTTTCACATTACATTTCAGATTCTGTGGAATATAAGCGAAGTAATGATTGGAGGAAATTCTATAGCCTTCAATGTCCTACTGATAAAAATGAGAGAATGAAAATAATTATCATTATGGGTCTAGCTACCATCAGACTGTATAGATACTGTGGAAGTTATCCTTCTCTTCTCTCAGTAATAACTCATTTCCAACGAAGTTATGTTTCTTCCCCCACTGCTGCTATTTTAAATGTTTATCGTTCACATATGCCTGTTACTCTTCTGACACTCCATATTTCTGGTGTGCTGTTTGCCTCTTCTATTTTGTGTTTTCTTCGAAACTACCAGGCTACTCCTGTAACTCTAGCACTTCCCATCTGTCTGTTCGGTGGCTCCGTTACCTGTTAGTGAATGGGTGAACATCCCAGAGATGTGTAGGACAGCCCACAAAGTGTAAAAATAGTGTGAAATAGCAGAATATCTAAACACATTTTTCTTTCTTATAAATACAAAAACAAAACTTGTCAATTTTTAATAAAGACTAGTATAAATATATATTTACAAACAGGCACCAATTAAGTGGGTATGCAAAATATATTTTAATGGCCCAGAGACACACTCAGAATTCTTCCATGTCTGACACCTGACTGAACTGTGTCACCTTCTAACTAATCTTTCCTATTCTCATATCATGCTGTCTTATTTGTAATTTTCCTAAACTTGCCATTTTTCATGCATCAAGGCCTTTGGCAATTCTGTTTTCTTTATTTCCCAAGTTTATGTTGGCTTGCCTACCTAGTAAAATCTGACTTGGTAACACACAATGCAAATATCTATCCCCATTTGTCACCACCTTAGATCTTGTACATGTTTGTCAGAGCACCTGCTATGCATATTGCATTCAAGTATTTACATTTCTTTCTCCTTGTCAGAGTGTAAGCTCCTTGACAACAGGAATCGTTGCTTCCATTCCTCTTTGTATCTCCAACAGTTCCAGGCATGGGTGGTATCTCAGTAAATAGAGATTGAACATTTCATCTGTGTACAAAGCAGCAAAGTATCGTAACTTTCTAGAGTAAACTTTATAGTTGGCAGGTTAACAGCTCCTTTACACGTGTCTTTTTGTGGTACTCTACTCTGATTACTTCAATTTGAACTGAAATATATTGTTCCAGGGACCAGTAACATTCAAGGATGTTATTGTGGAATTCAGCCGGGAAGAGTGGCAGCTACTGAACGCTGCTCAGAGGACCCTATACAGGGAAGTGATGCAAGAGAACTATGGTCTCCTAATCTCAGTGGGTGAGAAAAACTTCCCCATATGTAAGTCCCAGTAGTTTGCATTTCCTTTCCCAGTTGCTGGACTGCATAATATTAGCTTTGTTTCAGGGCTCAAAGGTGACAAATCATTTTGGGTACCAGAAAAAATATTTGTGTCCCCACCCTCCCCATTGAAAGAATCTAAATCTGCCAAGCCTAAGCGGAACCTTCATTGTTCTCCTAAAACTGCACTTGTCATCCTTCAGAGTCCCTAAATCCCAAGTAATCTCTATTACATACTTTTCCATTAATAGGTTACCGTGTGAATAAGCCAAATGCAGTCTTCAAGCTGAAACAAGGAAAAGAACCATGGATATTGGAAGTAGAATTTCCACATCGGAATTACCCCGGTGAGTGAGGACCTGTGGCCCCTGTTGCTAGTCAGGTGGTTGGTGCCTTTGCCTTCTGAAATATTTTTAGGAATCTCTTTTAAATGTCCTATACTTTTGGAAAAAACCAAGGACATTTGATCTGCATATGCAAGCAACATAAATCACACCTCTGGTTTCCATTTTTCCACATAAATTCCTCCTTTGCCAGACTTTTTTTTTTTTTTTTTTTAAGATTTTATTTATTTATTTGACAGAGATAGAGACAGCCAGCGAGAGAGGGAACACAAGCAGGGGGAGTGGGAGAGGAAGAAGCAGGCTCCTAGCGGAGGAGCCTGATGTGGGGCTCGATCCCAGAACGCCGGGATCACGCCCTGAGCCAAAGGCAGACGCTTAACTGCTGTGCCACTCAGTTATTTTTAGCACTGGTTTTATTAACTTCCTTTTCTCTCTTTAAACTCTGAAATCAGATTACAGATCTTTATGCCTTTCATCAATTGTATTATTTCAGAGTTGATACTTCCTTTTAGATGTGGTTTGTCTTTCACACAAAGTACTAATTATGCCTTCTAAAATCTACCGCACCTTACTTGGAGTGTCGGAACTCTCAGATTTAAAAAACTAAAAACCAAAAAACCAAAGATCATCTCCCTCTGCTTCTGTAAATGCTTTTCTTATATTCCTGACTTGTGCACTTATGTGTTGCCAGGACCAGGAATAATGCCTGGTATTTAGTGGTGGTTCACTAGATATTTGTTGAAAGGTTGAATGTGAATTAACAAAAGAACTGTCTTCTCCTCTGTGACTTTCATAGTTAACTGCTGCAAGGGCTCCTCCTTTCCTAAGACCAAAGACACATAAGACCTTGTTTCTGTGTGTCCCAGTTAGCCTGGCCCAGGTCCCCAGCAGGTAACGTCCTACGTCTTCCCCACTGATGCTGTGAAGTTCCAAACCCAAGCCTCTGCTCATAATCTTTCACTTTCTGTCAAGCATTTAAAGATGAATAAATATGAAGGTCAGTAAAGGTTCCAGAATGATGCTAAGTAATCTTTAAAGATGATGTAGTAAACTGAAGCAGAGAGGTGGGAACTCAACTATGAAAGCAGAATAAGCCTGGGGTTGAGTCGTGGCTGACACTGCTTTGGGGACACAGTCTTTGGCAGTCAGGCTTGAACATCTCTGCTGCTACAAATGGGAGTTCATCCTGTTTTATGATGGCTTGCACTCTTTCATTCTGAATGTATGTGTTCCTGGGTCTTCTGTCCCAGGGAAAATTAAGCCAGCTAGATGGAGAGTGAGAGCCCAAAGTGCAGCACTATTCCTCCACACACAGGGAAACGGAAGTTCTTGGAAAGTCACTTCAGCGTTGGCATCCAGACTGTCGTGTGTACACAGAGGAAATCAAGCAGAAGTTTACAGTCTGCTAAGATAACACAGCAAATTAGATTTGAGCTGACGAAGACCTCTTAGCTCTTTGTCCAATTTCATCTTTCCCCTGATATTTCCAGTGAACACAGCTGTATACTAATTTTTCTGGTCACCCTACTTACTGTTCCTTGTCTGTTGTGGGCTTACAGCACTCTGCGTATCTTTTGTTCTCTGCTCCCTGTTTTTTTTTTTTTCCCTTGACTTTTTCCTCCAAGTTTTTTAAGGCCTTATTTTATTTTATTTTATTTTATTTTATTTTATTTATTTTATTTTATTTTATTTTATTTTTAAAGATTTTATTTATTTATTCGACAGAGATAGAGACAGCCAGCGAGAGAGGGAACACAAGCAGGGGGAGTGGGAGAGGAAGAAGCAGGCTCACAGCGGAGGAGCCCGATGTGGGGCTCGATCCCATAACGCCGGGATCACGCCCTGAGCCGAAGGAAGATGCCCAACCGCTGTGCCACCCAGGCGCCCCAAGGCCATATTTTAAAGTGTCAGAAGCACTTGGGTTTATACCCATGTTTCTTCCCTGGTCTGCTACAGCAGTTTTTAATGTTTATGTTTTTTCTAAGCCAATGGGATAGATGAAATTTGCATTTGAGAGTTCCTTTTTTGGGGGAGCTTGGCCTGAAGCCTAAGAATCAACCCTACAACCATAATAATACATTAAGATTTATACGGTATTAAATTTTTGATTCCTTTGTAGAAGACCTCTGGAAAATTCATGACCTAGGAGCGAAATACCAGGAAAGCCGAGCTGAAAATTCAAGGCAAGTCCAAGATTTTGATTGTAAGATTAGAAGCCTTGTAATAAGAAAGTCTTGACGAGAGTACTGGAAGTGGGAAAGCACTAGTTAATCCTAAATGTGAGAAAACTAACACTAGAGTGAATTCCAAAGATCTTATTTAGGACCAGGAAATTCAGACTTTGAAGTAGTCTTTTAATTCTTCTGAGTTACACAGTAAGGGAGGCATGGTTACACAAAGTAGATCTCAGGCATTTGAGAGACTCTGCATACAGTGCAAGGGAAGGTTCCTTCTACCAAATGTTAAACCACAGTGTGTATCAGAGAACATTCACAGTGGAGAAACTTTGAATCTAATCAATATGGGAAAATCTCTAGAAATTGGTTCTCAGCTAGCGTACCTTAGACATTGAATTTGGAAATTTCTCTCTAGGAATGGAGAACTTAGAAAACACCAGCAACCTCAACCCAGAGAGAAAATCCATAAATGCAATGAATGTGGAAAGTCCTTCTGCCAGAAGTCTATCCTCGTAATACACCAGCATATTCACTCAAAGGACAAACCCAGGGAATGTGGGGAATCTGGCTCTAGAAATGGAGACCTCACAGTACAACAGAAAACTCACACCAGAGAGAAAACCTATGAATGTAAAGAATGTAAGAAAACTTTCTATCACTTGTCATCTCTTAGTAGACATTTGAGGACTCACGCAGGGGAGAAACCCTATGAATGTAATCAGTGTGAGAAATCCTTCTACCAGAAGCCACACCTCGTAGAACATCAGAAAACACACACAGGAGAGAAACCCTTTGAGTGTAACGAATGTGGGAAGTTCTTCTATGTTAAGGCATACCTCATGGTACATCAGAAAACACACACAGGGGAGAAACCCTATGAATGTAAGGAATGTAGGAAATCCTTTTCCCAGAAATCACACCTCACAGTACATCAGAGAACACATACAGGGGAGAAACCTTATAAATGTAAGGAATGTGGGAAATTCTTTTCTAGAAATTCACACCTCAAAACTCATCAGAGAACTCACACGGGAGAGAAACCCTATGAATGTAAGGAATGTGGGAAATGCTTCTACCAGAAGTCAGCCCTCACAGTACATCAGCGAACTCACACAGGGGAGAAACCCTTTGAATGTAATAAATGTGGAAAAAATTTTTACTATAAATCAGACCTCACTAAACATCAGAGAAAACACACAGGGGAGAAGCCCTATGAATGTCATGAATGTGGTAAATCTTTCTCCGTGAATTCAGTCCTCAGATTACATCAGAGGACGCACACAGGAGAGAAACCCTATGAATGTAAGGAATGTGGGAAATCCTTCTCTCAGAAGTCACATTTTATCATACATCAGAGAAAACACACAGGGGAGAAACCCTATGAATGTCAGGAGTGTAGGAAAACTTTTATTCAGAAATCAAAACTTACTGCACATCAGAAGACACACACAGAGGGAAAAGGCTGATAAATACTATGAATTGGAAAGTTCTTTTGGAATTCATCCTTCAGAATAACTGGGTAACTCACACAAGAGAATATCATCGATCTCAGAAAATTTCAGTCACAGTCTTTCTTGACAGAAAAGAGTAATACACAGAAATTCTTTAAATCTATAAGAGAGAGATTTTTACCATATGTCAGACTTAACTAAGTATCAGATGACCTACAAATTGTAAAACATGAGGGAGACCATTCTTTTAGAAGTCATACTAGACCACACAGCACAGAAATCACAGGAAGAGAAATCCTGTAAAAACGAATGTCAGGAAATTTTCTGTCAGGGCAGCCAACACTAGGTATCCAAAAGCTCACATGAGTGAGAAGTTCCTATCAGCATCCTTCCCAAGCACTCAGAAACCTCTGACACCACGTGGACTTGGAGCACTCAAAGGTGTAAGTGCACAGACTGCAACAGAGATCAGAAGCCTTTACGGAGAATTGTCAGAGATGTGTCAGTGAACCTCAGATCCGTGATGCCGGGATAGAACCTCTGCAGACATTTCAAATACGTGAAAGTTCCTTGACAAACATTCAGAGAGAATCTGTACTGAGTGAGGGTAACAGTTACACCAGAAGTCATGTTGCAGCAGTTGGATTCTGAGCGGTTTTCTTTGTTTTTTGGTTTTGTTGTTGTTTTTAAAGAAACCTACCAATGTCTAGATCTTTGAAGCTTTTTAAAAAGCACAAATACATTGAAAAAAAAACCAGGTGACATCCTTACACACATGAAGAATCCTTCAGTATGTACAACTAGCGTGTGTTAGCACGCTACAGGACAGGTTGTGGATGTTTATGTGCACGTGGATCCCGTCCATAACTGTACATAGGGATATATGTAGCCTTCGTTCAGCAGTTTTCATGTATGTGAAGATATTTCACATTGCATCTCAGCATCGACTCCTGTAACTCTAATATGTATTTTAAGTGTAATATTCTTTTAAAATTGTAGTGCATCTTTTTCTCCTATTTCCCAGCATTTTTAAATGAATATAGATATTACTGAACCAATCCTTCAGAAAGGTCAGCGAATTTTACATTAGGGACACATTTATTCATAAGACAAGACTGAAATTATTTTTAAAAACAGCTGAAAACACTCTAATAAAAACAAGTAATGCTATGTAAGGAAGTCGTATCTATCTTACTGCTGATGTTTTAGCAGGGTGCAGAGCTTATCTGCACTAGAATTTTGTATGAGTGTTTTAAGAATGTTATTCACTACCTTTTTCTTCATAGTAGAAGCAACATGGGTAGTGGTTAAGAGTGTGGACTCTGGACTCTTACTGCCACGGCTCAAATTCCAGCACGTGGCATGCCACTTAACCTCTCTGTGCCTCTGTTTCCTTTTCTGTAAGAGAAGTGATAATGACAGGACTGCTCTGAGGTATAAATGAGTTATTTTTAGAGCACTTAGAATAGTGTCTCAGACACAAGAAAAGCATAAGTTAGATACTAGTATAATTTGTATTTCTTGAATTATGCTGGAAAAAAAAGTTGGCTACCAACATTCAGCACTCCCTTTATTGCTGTAGTGCCTTGGTTTGGCTTGGTTGTGCAGTTTTCCACAAATGATTCAGATATTCAGATGTGACCCAAAGCCTGTTTTTGTAGCCTACAAGCCAAGAATAGTTTTGCATTTCTAAATGAGTGGAAAAAAAATAATATTTTGTGACATGTGAAAATTATATTCAGGTTTCAGTGTCCATAAATAGTTTTATTAGAACACTTATAAAAATCATTTGTCTCTGTTTTGCCTGAGGCCGCCTTCAGCACTACAAGAACAGAGTTGAGTAGTTCTGACAGACCATGTGGCTCAGAGAGCCTATGACAGTTACTATCTGGCACTTTACAAAGTTAAGTTTTTCTGTTACTTAGAGCTGAAAACACTACAATCAGTGTATATGATGTACTTTTATATATGTTCTGTTTCAGAAATGATGCATACAGCAATTTGTGGGTGGGTGGTTTTTGTGCCGTGTATTTATTTTGTACATTGTATTTATACGTTAAAACCCTAAGCATTAGAATTTTTTCAAATGTGTTTTATTTGTTGAACTGTCATAAAATCAAAACAATTTCTGATGGAATGTAGCAGTACATGTATGAAATAAACATTGTCTAAATTAAATCAAATTGTTAATTGGTCCCTACTTTAAAAATATTCCCTTATTTTCTTCCAAGTCAATGGCCAGTTTTCCCTATATCATTTTATAATTTTCTCACTATCCCATGACCATCTTTGTCATACTTAACTAGCATAACCTAATAACAAAAACCGTACAATACCCAACTCCACCAGCTACCTTACTAGTAATCTACATTACTAGTATTACTACAGTACTAGTAAAATTATGTTATTCCCTAAACTTCATGATTGTCAAATGCTGTTCTGATCTAAATCCTGCCACCTTTCCGTCCCTTCCAAACGATGACTTTTGTGATGCTCAACTTCTTAAACATGCCTTGATTTGTCTGCTGTTTACCACTAATGAACACCTACTGTGATATTTAGTAATCTCTTTGTTATCTATATAACTTCTGAATACTCAAATACAATAAATATTGTTACCAATACTCTATCCAACACTGACATGAGCATGCCATCTTGATTATAGCTATGCCTTTAGAGTAGTTCTTTATTTCAACCTGCTGTGAAAGCAAATGTTTCCTAATTTCCCCTGGCTTCTCAATAAAAAATTAAATAAAAATGATTGCTTTTTGAGGAAAATCCAATAACTCTGCTAACCCTGTCATTAAGAATAAAGTCTGTACTAATGAAAAGAGTTTAAAAATACTCTGATGATGGGGTGCCAGGTGGCTCAGTTGTTAAGCGTCTGCCTTCGGCTCAGGGCGTGATCCCAGCGGTCTGGGATCAAGCCCCACATCAGGCTCCTCCGCTGGAAGCCTGCTTCTTCCTCTCCCACTCCCCCTGCTTGTGTTCCCTCTCTGGCTGGCTGGCTGTCAAATAAATAAATAAAATCTTACAAAAAAAATACTCTGATGAGAATAAAATATTCCTGGTCTTCAAACTCAAGAAGGATGGAGGGAGACTGCCTGCCTCTTGGCCAGTTTTAATCCATGAATTAGTAACCATAAGAATCGATGGATCAGAGACAACTGATCACCAGATCAAATGACGGGTGTTTCATCAGCACACATGCTTATGAAGGCCAGCCAACCCAACAGCTCCACATTTCTGAAGGCCAATCAGCAACAGCATGATGATGACCATGTTCTGGAAAGTCAGAAAGTCAGCTACAGCCTCACTCTGGTGATCACACTTTTACAACTGAAAGCCAGTCAGCCAGTCCCTCAACATTACTTTTTTTGAAAGCCCACCAATCCCTGAATCTATTTCCCAAACCTTGTATCACTTCTTACTTTCCTGGACTGATTTAGAAGTCTAGCCCTTCTTTGGTATGGTGGTATGATGGTCAAAGGAAGACAATACCAATTCCTTCTCTTATTCCATTCTAAAAAGCTATTCTTTTTTTTTCTCATCCTCTTCAATCTGCACTGGCCTTGTGACTTGCTTTGATTTGAGAGAATATGGCAGAAGTTCTGGGCCAACCCTTTAGGAAGTTCGGCAGTTTCCACGTTCCTTCTTGAAGCTAATCATCATGCAGAAAGTTTAACTAGTCTGAAATTACCAAGCTTTGAAGAAGCCCAAGCTATGAGGAGAAAGCCCTGTATTATTCCAGACATGGGAGCAAAGTGTCTTTAGACCAGCCCCAGTGCCATCACTGGCTGAATTTAGCCAGCCAAAAAAGACTTCAGCTAGTGCCAGGTGCACAGAGAAACTACCCACTCCACGTACAAGAAATAGTTATTTTCAGCCAGTGTTTTGGGTGTTTTTGTTACACAGTAATAGATAACTGAAACAGAAAGTGAGCCATAAGTCAAGCTTGTTTTAGGAATTGCTGAGTCTCTTCTTTCTCAAAGTTATGCAGCATATGAAGCCTTTAGAAGTTTTACCACATTAATAACACACAGTGACCACTGTTTCATCTGATGTCGAAAAAGCATTTACCCATATACAACAATCTACCCCCATGAAAGAGAAGCAATCCTAGCTCAACTACATGTCTCGTGCTGCTACCCCAACGACAGCTGTACGCCAGATTAAAAAGACTAAACCACTATGACAGGGATATTGTCCAGACATTTTTTTACAATAAAGATTCTATCTAAGAGATTCAACAGGTGACCAGATCTTGCTTTATCTGTAAAGTCCAGACATGGCTTGGGACCCTTCCTCATGGAGCATTATAGCTCTGGGCCAAAGGGGTATTTCAGGTTGTCTGGTTGATATAAGGCAGGGCAAGCACTGTGTTGCTGTGAGAGAGAGGAGGACGTTAGGGGCTGGGATGAGTTGGTTTGCATTTGAAAGATGAGCTCCACGCCCAGCCCTTTGCCATCTCTAAGAGAGGCAGACTCTCCCAGGCCAGCAAGCTTTTTAAAGTTGCCAAACATAAAATACAGGAAAAAATGTGATTAATACACGATGCTTTCAGAAAAGCTCAAAATAGGAGCGGCTGGGTGGCTCAGTCGTTAAGCGTCTGCCTTCGGCTCGGGGTGTGATCCCGGCATTCTGGGATCGAGCCCCGCATCAGGCTCCTCAACTGGGAGCCTGCTTCTTCCTCTCTCACTCCCCCTGCCTGTGTTCCCTCTCTCACTGGCTGTCTTTCTGTCAAATAAATAAATAAAATCTTTAAAAAAAAAAGAAAAAAAAAGAAAAGCTCAAAATAGCTAAGCTACAAAATAGCTATCCTCATGATAATGGCAATGTGATCTATACTTTTAAAATCCTTGTAAACTCTCATGAAATTGTTACTAAATGATCTAAGAAATAGCCTGAATTTTCCCCTCATAAATTGAGATTATCAAATATCTAATGTCATGTGAACTGTCATATGCCTGAAAGGTAAGAACTGCATTTCCAAAAGTGAAATCACCAGAAACACCTCTCCATATTCCATAATAAGATTATATATGTTAAAACAGACACCAATCAATGTCAGTCTTAAAATCACACTGGAAAGGATCATTTCCTGTATTTATATGCTTAATAATAAGTGCTGCAAGAATAAAACCATGGATCAAAATTACCAGAATATTTGATCCATTTATTTCTGCCTTTGAAACAAATGGACAAAAGCAGCTTAAGTTGTAAAGGCCCCACAGACTTAAAATACATCCATTCATTAGAGTAATACCAAGAAATAACATTGATGTTGAGTATTGCACAGAAAGACGGAATCTTTATACGTCTGATTCCCAGGTGCTTAACGGCTGCTACACCTCTAGTATGCTCAGCCAACAATAAAGGGTGATTCTGCGCTGAAGAGACTCAAGACTTCACGGTCAAAACTGTTTTGACCAAAATGAGAGAAACTGAGAATTTCTAATGAGGAAAATAATACAGATCTAACTAATGTGGAGTTGCTACCAGAAGAACAATGACATTATATAGAGACAACCTGTGAACATACTTAACAGTTATACTCTCTTTTTAGTTCAGAGAATCCATAAAACTTAATATTTTCTGATGTCCTGTGTAGGCTACTTAAAGGTAGACTTCCCAGACTGATTTCTGTTAGCTCCCAAACTACTAAGTTTACCTAAAAAAACGGAATAGTTAAGATTCACTGTTCTCATTGTATCTATAATTTCCCATTTATCCTCGTAAATGAATTCTATATTTTAGCACAACTATCTGGTATGAGTAAATTTGTGTACAGAGTATCTCTTAATTAACTTTTTGACAGAATATGGACTCCCTAATTATAAACATCTGTTCAGAGGCTCCAACACCATGAGCAACATCGCATCATCTCATCATTCCCTTGGCTTGAATTTCTCTTTCCCCTCAAACTCTCAACACACCCTGGGAGGAGTCCTTGCAAGACTGTGACCATCCCATCTCACATGTCTGTGACAAGACTGGCCTCAGCGTTCCACATAGTGCCTGTCAATCTCTTTCATCCTAGAATCCTCCTTAGGGGAGCTTAAGATTGACCAAAATCTCCCCCTGAAGAAACTGAGAGCAGCCAGAGGTGGTAGGTGATACCAGTACCTCAGGCTATCCCTGCCTCTTCTAGGAGCAAAATGTTCATGCCATGAATCTAGAGAACTGCCATTTCTGGAAACGTCCATGACATGTGCCCTTGGTGTCACCAGTCCAATTCCCAGAAAAGCACTAGGACCAGGAGAGGTGCAAGTTTCTGTGCTACAGATAACCTTTTTCAGGGTACTGGAAGCCTGGTTATTAAAAAAAAAAAAATTCATAAAACAGAAAAGAATGGAGAATAACATGAACAGCTATTCCCCTGCTAACAAGTAAAAGGTTACAAAAATAAAAGCCATGGTATCTTTGCAAAATCATTCCCCAAACTACCTTTCCACTCTAAACTATTCTAAACTTGTTTATCTTCTCTATTTACTTATACTCTTACTTTATATCTAGAGTTCGTATCTAGAAATAATCTATATTATTTGCTTTGCAATTTTTCTATCAGTGGTAACATGTAAGCTCTGAAACGTACTATTCAATTCTATGGTTTTGAGACTTATCCATATTGATCTATGTATATAACTTGACTATTTAAACTATTACATAATATGATACTTTATAAAACTACAAGAATCTTTTCAATTGAACATTTAAATAGTTTCCAATTTTTTATTAGTGAAATGTAATTTCACCATATGAAAGAATAAGAGAATTCACTAATATAAATATAATTATTGCCCATACTTTTGCAATGAGTAAGAATTTATAGAGTGTTTAAACATTTTAAAAAACTTCCACACTATAAGAAATAATTTATATTTCATGATCAACACACCTACACAAACTTAATTCATTCATAAAACTAAGTGCCTACCATTCATCAGGAACTATTTTAGGCACTGTGGAAACAGTAGTGAATAAAAACAGCTCTACCTTCGTAACACTTGTATTGTGGTGGGCAGGGTGTTGGGGGAGGAACAGAGTTAAGGAAATATAAAAAAGTTACATATATAGTACACAAGATGGCCAGTGTTATTGTAAAAAAAAAAAAAAAGGAGAGTGAATTACAAAGAGGGAATTCAATTGTAACGGGGTCAGAGAAAGTCTGAGAAAAAGTAAAGTTCAGCAAATAGCTGACTGAAGAATGAGAAAGTGAACTTTGTGGATATGTCGGAACATATGATATGTGAATACATGATAAATGCAAATATACATATAATTATATATATATTTACATACATATTCATGAATGCTTGCATATCAACTTGAAACACTGTTGCATGAAACAATATCATTTCTACCCATGATGTTATTTTCTAATCAATTCTATTTTACACTTTTACTTATTGATATGAGCACTTACTAAGTCTTGGACACATTATGAGAGTTTCGCTAAACAAGTTTTTTTTTCTATTTTTTTAACTTCAGTTCCCTTTAAGCAATGCAGTCTTCTCCGATAGCAATAAGAGCTTAAATGTGGTCATACCTTCAACAACGTTTGAACACTTACTATGTACCAGGCACTATTCTTGGCATGGGACTTACAGCAGTGAACAAAAGAAAACTCCATGCACTCACAGAGGTTTATTTCTAGTTGGGGAAGACAGGGCAGGTAGGGGGTCAAAAAGTAAGATACTTGTTATGGCAGACTGTGGTAAGTTCTAGGATAAAAACCTAACAAAGCAAGCTAGAGAACTGATGGCGGGGGGCGGGGGAGCAGTCAAGGAAACACTGTTAAGGATATAATCAGAGGAGCCACATTGCTATCTAGAGTAAAAGCATTATAGACAGAAGGAAAAAATACGTATAGTATATACAAATAAAACTGAAGTATATCCTAAAAAACTTTCTAGAAAGACACCCTCACTATTTATAATGCAGTTTTACATTCTATTTCAGCCTTGCATATGAACATGTTTTGCCCAAATCCACTGAAAGAACAGCCTATTAATAGATGTCATCCTACAATTTTAAAACCAAAGCTCCAGGAGTTACAAAGAAGAATGGGATTGCTGGGTCACAGGGCTGGTCCTCTCAAAGAGACCATGCCAACTCTGTAGGGCCCAGAGGACACTAAAATGGGAAGAAACATACCAGCGAGGGGAGCATAGACACAACCAAGCTCAGTGGTGACTGTCCTCTGTAGGCCAAGACTAATGGGAGGAGACACTATGGAACTGCTCTCACGAAGGCCAAAGGAGATGATGGAAGTCTGACACCGCACAAGCCAGGTGGCAACACTAACATCAAATATAGAGCAAGTAGAGGCCACACCCCATGACCACATGTCATCCTAATCCATTCCGAAGGGCCCCAACCCCTACTACCATCATATGGCGAGGCTGGCTTTCAACAAATGAATTCTGGCGGGACACAAACATTCAGTCCATAACAAGCAGAAACCAAAAATGACCTCGTCTTGGATTTATAATGCACATATAACAATTGTAACAAAAAGAACAGTGTCAGGCAGGAGGGAAGTGGACTTTTATGGTTGCAAGGTTTTGACATTTTGTGTGAAATGGTACCTTATTAACTCCAACTACAAGGTGAAAAGTTGAAGATGTATACTGAGGTAGTTTCTCTAGCAACTGCTATACATATAATGCAAAGAGATATTGCTAAAAAGACAACAGCTCAATTAAAGTGGAATTCTACAAATACTCAAATTCGATAGAAAAGGGGCAAAAAATCAGAGAACAAAAAAAGAGGGACCAAACATAATGAAATTATAGAACTAAATCCATCATTAGCTACATTAAATATCAATGGAGGAAATGAGGAGAAGGATGGTAGTTTTGGAGAAGGCCCAGTATGATCCTGAAAGGCAACTGTCTCATGGAAGGAACCTGCACAGTCTCCAGAAGTGGTAGGGTATTGTATTAAAGAGAAATGGCTTCTGCAGCCAGCCTGAAGAGTTTAAGAGAACCTCTACGCTCAGAACAGCTGCCAATTTCCCCATTCTAGATCTCAATTTTCCACTCCTTTATGAGATTCCTGAATTTCACACAAGAAGTCTGTAACACCCGCACCGTTGCAATCTCCCTCCATCCTGAAGTTAAACCTTGGGCATGACTTAACAGGACACAGCCTCACTTCTCAGGACATAAGAATCTTTGGAATGCTTTTATGGAGGTCTACCATCCTTCACTGTGTGCCCCATGTTGACAGTTAGCTAACCTGAACCTGTATCTTCAAGGCTTCTAAGGCAGAGAAGTCTGTAAGTCCACAATTCACAAACTTACCATCGCCCCATCCTGTTCCAAGTGCTACCACTACCGCACAGGACCATCTACCCGTCCTCCCCTGCATCTACCACACAGGAGAATCCTCCTATTATTACAGGATGACGAGGGTTATCCTCATACTATCAGCAATGTGGCCTTCGTTGAAATGTGACTAATAAATCTAGTTTTAGATTCCAAAACTCAAGTTCTCATTTCAAGGAACACTTTTGGCACCAACAGGACTACACTGGGTTTGCTCAAAAGCAGAGACAGACAAGGATAGGCAAAGAGAGTTTATTTTGGAGGTCACCCTGGGAAAACAGGGAAGGTAAGGAGAGAGCTGGACAGTTAAGGAGGGAACGTTAATAAAGTGCCACTGGAGAGAACAGTGTCTAACACCACTGTGGACTCTGAGTCACGCTAAAGGATGCACCTCAGAAGAGATCCTACTGAGGGATGACCGGGGCAAAATTAACATTCAGTGTGTTTCTTCCCTATCATTTTCTTACCGTTTGCTCATATTCCACTGGTACTGATGTTTTATTACTGAATGAAATATGGAAAATTACTACCTATGTTCTTTACCAGTCCTATTTTGAAATATAATTGGTCGTTAGTATTTTTCTCTTTATATATACTGAGTACCACATCAGGTGGTGGTATGGTTTTTTGCTTCCAACATGAAATAACTTAAGCAGCTTATGAAAACAGTTTTATACTTACCCATATTTTTACCCATTCCTTCTTTCTTTTCTGAATTTCCAAGACTCCTTCTGTTATCATTTTCTTGAAAAATTTCCTTCAGCCACTGTTTGAAGGTAGGTCACCGTGCAATAAGTTCTGTTTTCCTTTATGAGAAAATATTTCCCTTTTATTCCCAATGGCTATTTTTAAAATAGACTTCACCGTAGACAATTATTTAATGGCCTGAACAATTTTACTCCATATACTTCTGGCCTCCAAGGTTTCAGGTGAGAACTCTCTTGCCATTTGTATTGGTGTTCCCTTAAAGTTAATACACAGTTTTTCTCGAACTTCTTTCAAGATTTTTTCTGTTATTAATGTTTTTAGGTTGATTAAAATGTGTCTCTGCATGGACTTGTATTAATTTATCCTCTTGTGGTTTACTTTCCTTCTTCAATCTGGATGTTTACGTTTTCTGCCAAATTTGAGAGATTTTCAAATACACACATACTTTCTTCTATTGTGCTTTGCTTTATAGCATTTCACAGATACTGCATTCTTTACAAATTAGTTTTGTAGTGATCCTGGGTCCAGCAACACTATTGGCACCATTTTTCCAGAAGCAGTTGTTCACTTCATGTATCTTTGTCACCTCTGACTAAGTCTCACAATGCTTCATACGTGTTCATTATTATTTTTGTTATGGTGATGTGATCAGTGATCTTTGACGTCAGCACTTTAGTTATCTGGGGGCACCAGAACCGTGCCCATCCAAGGCGGCGACCTTAATCATAAATGTGTGTTCTGACTGGTCCACCGACCAGCCATTCCCCCATCTCTTCCTCTCCACGCACCTCCTTACTCCTTGACACATAACAATGTTGAAATTAGGCCAATTTATACCCTACAATGTTCTCTAAGTGTTAAGTGAAAAGTCACATGTCTCTTAAATCAAAAGCTGGAAATGATCAGAAGCCAACACAGGCCAAAAGTTAGGCCTCTTGTGTCAGTCACCAAGATATGAATGCAAAGGAAAAGTTTTGGAAGGAAATTGAAAGTGCTACTCAAGTGAACACACAGATGGTAAGAAAGCGAAACAGCCCTATTGCTGATATGGAGGAGGTCTGTGCAGTCTGGATAGGAGGTCAAACCAGCGATATTCCCTTAAGCCAAAGACTATTCCAGAGCAAGGTCCTAACTCTCTTCAATTCTGTGAAGGTTGAGAAGGGTGAGTAATCTGCAAAAGAAAAGTTGGAAGCTTGGAGAGGTTAGTTCATGACACTTAAGAAGCCATCTCC
Source organism: Ursus arctos (assembly GCF_023065955.2). NCBI lineage: Eukaryota > Metazoa > Chordata > Mammalia > Carnivora > Ursidae > Ursus > Ursus arctos. The sequence continues at coordinate 79,550,018 of NW_026623089.1, read as the reverse complement.
ATAACATCAAAGTACCAGGTGAGGCAGCAGATGCTGATGGAGAAGCTGCAGCAAGTTCTCCAGGAACTGAGATAATTAACGAAGGCAGCTACACTGACCAATAGATTTTCAGTGTAGACAAAGCAGCCTTCTACTAGAAGAAGATGCCATCTAGGACTGTCACAGCTAGAGAGAAGTCAATCCTGACTTCAAAGCTTCTAAGGACAGGCTGACTGTCAGTACGGGCTAATGCAGCTTGTGACTTTAAATTGAAGCCAATGTTCAATTACCATTACTAAAATCTTGGGGTCTTTAACAATTGTGCTGAATCTACTCTGCTTGTATTCTGTAAATGGAATAATAAAGCCTGCATAAAAAATTGACAAGGCAAGAAACAACAAATGTTGGAGAGGATGTGGAGAAAGGAGAACCCTCTTACACTGTTGGTGGACTGCAAATTGGTACAGCTACTTTGGAAAACTGTGTGGAGGTCCCTCAAAAAGTTAAAAATAATTGACCCAGCAATTGTGCTACTGGGTATTTACCCCAAAGATACAGACGTAGTGAAGAGAAGGGCCATATGCACGCCAATGTTCATAGCAGCATTGTCCACAATAGCTAAACTCTGGAAGGAGCCGAGATGCCCTTCAACAGATGAATGGATAAAGAAGATGTGGTCCATACATACAATGGAATATTACTCAGCCATCAGAAAGAACGATTACCCAACATTTGCAGCAACATGGACGGGACTGGAGGAGATTATGCTAAGTGAAATAAGTCAAGCAGAGAAAGACAATTATCATATAGTTTCACTCATTTGTGGAACATAAGGAATAGCAGGAAGATCGGTAGGAGAACGAAGGGAAAAATGAAGGGGGGGGTAAACAGAAGGGGGAATGAACCACAAGAGACTATGGACTCTGGGAAACAAACTGAGGGTTTCAGAGGGGTGGGGGTTGGGGGATTGGGCTGGGCCAGTGATGGGTATTAAGGAGGGCACGTACTGCATGGAGCACTGGGTGTTATATGCAAACAGTGAATCATGGAACGCTACATCAAAAACTAATATAGCATAATAAAAAAAATAAAGGCTGCATAACAGCATATCTGTTTACATCATACTATACTGAATATTCTAAGTCAATTACTGACATGTACCACCCAGATAAAAAAATTCCTGCTCATTCACCGGCAATATACCTGGTCACCCAGGAGCTCTGATGAAGATGGACAATGAGATTAATCTTGTTTTCATGTCTGCTAACACAACATCCATTCTGCAGCCCAAGGATCAAGGAATAATTTTGATTTTCAAGTCGTACTATTTAAGAAATACATTTTAGGGGTGTCTGGGCAGCTTAGTAGGCTAAGCATCTGACTCTTGATTTCAACTCAGGTCATGATCTCGTGGGTCATGAGATCAAGCCCCACGTACAGCTCCGAGGCAGGCAATGGAGTCTGCTTAAGATTCTCTCTCTCCCTCTCCCACTGCCCCTCCCACCACTTGCACTCCCTCTCTCAAAAAAGAAAAAAAAAATTTTTAAAGGCTATAGCTGCCAGAGTGATTTCCCTGACAGACCTGGGCAAAGTAACTGAAAACCTTCTGAAAAGGATTCCCTAATTCCAGATTCCCATGTGGTTCTGGGAAGAGGTCAAAATATCAACATTAACAGGGGTTTGGAGGAAGTTGATTCCAACCCTCATGGAGGACTGTGAGGAGTTCAAGACTTCAGGGGAGAAAGTCACTATAATGTGGTGGGAAGAGCACGAGAACTAGAATTGGAAATGGAGCCTGAGGATATGACTGAGCTGCTATAATCTCATGATAAAACCTGAACAGATGAGAAGTTGCTTCTTATGGATGAACAAAGAAAGTGGTTTCCTGAAATGGAATCTACTTCTGAAGATGCTGTGAAGACTGTTGAAATGACAAGAAAGGATCTAGACTGTCACATAAGCTTGGCTGATTCAGCAGTAGCAGGGTCTGAGAGGACTGACTCCAATTTTGAAAGAAGTTCTGTGAGTAGAATGCTGTCAAACAGCAGCACATATTACAGAGAAAGTGTTTGTGAAAGGAAGCATCAACTGTTGTGGCAAACTTTGCACTGTTGCCATAAGAGATCACCATGGGCACCTGACCTTCAGCAACCACCACACTGCTCCGTCAGCAGACAGCAACACTGAGGCAGGACCCCCCACCAGGAAAAAGATTAAGACTCCTTGAAAGCTCAGACAATGGTTAGCATATTTTAGCAATAAAGTATTTTTAAATTAAGGTATGTACTATTTTTTTCTTTAGATATAATAATATTGCACACCTAACAGACTACAGTATGGTGTAAACATAACTTTCATAAATACTGGGAAACCAAAAAATTCATTTGACTCGCTTATTGGGACATTTGCTTTATTGTCATGACCTGGAACTGAACCTGCAATATCTCTGAGGTATGCCTGTATCTAACAAAGAACTATAATCCAGAATATACAAAGTACTCTCAAAACTTATCAGAAATGGGCAAAAGACAAAAAGAACCATTTCAACAAAGAGCAACACAAGACAGCAAATATACAGATGAAAACTTTTCAGACACCCTTAGGGAAATGCAAATTCAAATGACAACAAGCAGGACGCGTAAGTGGCTCAGTTAGTTAAGCATCTGCCTTCAGCTCAGGTCATGAACCCAGGGTCCTGGGATCTGTCCCACATCATGCTCCCTGCTCAGCGGGGAGTCTCTTTCTCCCTCTCCCTGCCACTCCCCCTGCTTGTGCTCGCTCGCTCTCTCTGGCAAATAAATAAAATCTTAAAAAAGGAAAAAACTAAATGACAGCAAGCTGTCACTACACACCTTATCAGAATTTTTAAAAAAGATTTTATTTATTTATTTGACACAGAGGGAGAGTGACAGGAAGAGCACACACAAGAAGCAGCGGGGGAGGCAAAGGGAGAGGGAGAAGCAGACTCCCTGCTGAGCAGGGAGCCCAATGTGGGGCTTGATCCCAGGACCCTGGGATCATGACCTCAGCCAAAGACAGACGCTTAACCGACTGAGCCACCCAGGCGCCCCATCAGAATTTTTTTTTAAGATTTTATTTATTTATTTGAGAGAGTACAAGAAGAGGAGGGGCAGAGGGAGAAGCAGACTCTCCACTGAGCAAGGGGCCTGATGCAAGATTTGGTCCCAGGACCCCAGAATTACTACCTGAGCTGAAGGCAGACACTTAATTGACTAAGCCACCCAGGCACCCCTATCAGAATTGTAAAAACAAAAAAGTCCTAACACAAATGATGGTGAGGATTCAGAGAAACTAGATGACTTACACGTTATTGGTGGGAACACAAAATGGTACATTCATAGCAGCTTATTTGTAATAGCCAAAAACTGCAAAAAACCCGGATATCTATCAATGAATGGTTAAAAAATATGTTACAAATAAATAAATAAATAAACAAACACACTATTCAGCAACAAAAAGGAATGAACCATTGACACTCACAATAACTTGGATGAATATTCAAGGTGGTGTGTCTAGGGGAAAAAAGCTAATCCCAAAAGTGACATACATATATATTTATGTAACATGTTTGAACTGACAATGGCAGAGCACACAGGAGTAAAGAGTGTGTAGTTATAAAAGGGCAACACGAGAGGTCCTTACAATGATGAACTATACAGTATTTTGACTATAGTGGCAGATACAGACAACCTACACAAGTGACAAAGTTGTATTGTACTGAATACATACATGCAAACAAATGAAAAGAAGAAAAACTGGAGAAATCTTTATAAGGCCTGAGAACTGTATCAATGTCAATATCCAGGTTGTGATATTTATACAACAGTTTTGCAAAATGTTACCATTAGTAAAAACTGAGTAGTGTTCCCAGGACTTACATGTATTGTTTCTTAAAACTGAATGTGAACCTATAGTCATCTCATAAAAATTTCATTAAAAAAAAATAGCAAGATGGTGTATGTTCACCTAAGAAGTTACTCAAGATTATCAGACAGGATAAGAGAGCGAGAGTCAACTCTATCCTATAAAAAAAATTCACTTTAAATAAAAAGACAAATATAGACCAAAGAAAGATGGAATTAGATATACCATGCAAACACTAATCATAAGAAGCTGAAGTGGTGATATTAATATAAAAAAGTAGATTTCAGGAAAAGGAATTTTGCCAGGAATAGGAAAATTTCACAAAGAGAAAGATGTAACAATCTCAATGTAACTGTGCCTAAAATAAGAGCTTCAAGTTATACGACAAACCAACCATAGAAAAACACAAAATCACAATTACAGCTGGAAACTTCAACATACCTTGCTCAGGAATAACTAAAACAACTGAAAGGGAAATTAAGCACTGATATGTGTAATTTGTAAAACATTATCAACCAACTGACATTTTAGAACATCTCACCCAGTAAGAGCACAAAACACAATCTTTTCAAGTTCACACGGAACATTCACCAAGAGAGATAAACTTAAGTAAAATCATAAAGATTATATTCTCTGAACACAAACAAGTTAGAAATGAACACACTTTTCTAAATAACCCATGGCAGGGGTGGGTAGAAAAACCTCAAGGTAAATTAGAAAATATTTTGAACTAAATGAAAATGAACACATAACTTTCCAGATTTTCTAGATGCTAGAGTGAAATTCAGAACTTTAAAAGCTTATAATTAAGATGAAAATAGTATCAAGACCAGTGAAAACCCAGCTTTCATTTTAAGAAGTTAAAAAAAGAACTAACCCCATAGTGAATGGAAAGATAAAAATAGTAGAGAAGTGAACATAAGTCAATGAAACAGAAAAAGGACAAATAGAGAAAATCAATGAAACCAAAAGCTCATTCTTTTGAAAAACATAAGCAGTAAAACTGGTAAATTGCCTCCAAACTGATGAAGAAAAAGAGAAAACAAATTATCAATGTAAAAACAAAAGGGGCGATCAGTACAGATCATACAGACATCATTCTTTATGAATATTGACACAACTGTCTTTAACACAGAATCTGCAAATCAAACTCAGCAATAAATAAATGAGGACAACAACCAAATGGATTTTATTCCAGAAATACAAGGTTGTTTAAACATTTAAAAGTAAACGTAATTAATCATACTAGAAAAATTTTAAAAAGAATCTTATAATTATTAGATCTTTTGCTTAAAAGGCCAAATTACAAAAATCAACATTTATTCATGATAAAACTCTTAGCAAACTCGAGTAAGAAACACCATTCTGTGTCTGAGAAACCCACAGCTGACATGAAACACATGGTAGATGATTCAGCGCTGTCTCCTATGACTGAGAGAGACAAGGATGTCTTTTGTCACCAGTTCTCTTCAGCACTGTAGTGAGAATGCAGTAAAGGCAAAAAAAAAAAAAAAAAAAAAAAAAGAAGAAGAAGAAGATGCAGACAGCATAGAGACTGAAAAGAAAGAAGCAAATGCAGGAGACATGATCATATACAATTAGAAAACTATGGAATCAAAAAAGCTACTAAAATGATGTTTGTTTATCAAGGTTACAGGAAACAAGGTCACTATACAAGGATCAACTGTATCGCTACCGATTAACAAAGAATTACTGAAAGTGAAATTACATAAACAATACTACTTATAATAGCATGCAAATCAAGACAGACTTAGGGATAAATCTAACAAAACATACAATTATCTCAGGCAATATTAAAACGCTTTTGAGAAAAACTGAAGGCCTAATTAAATGGTGAGATAGATCATATAAATGGATCAGAAAACTCAGTATTAAGATGTCAACTTTCCCCAAACAGACATATAGAATCAATAAAGTCCTAAAAGCAGTATTAAGGCAGTCTTTGTTTTTGTTTTTAGAAACCGATAAGTTCATTCTAAAATGTATGTGGAAATGCAAAAGACCTGGAAGGGCCAAAACAATTCTGGACAAGAGAACAAAGCTGGAGAATTTATACAATTTCATTTAAAGACTTAACAAAGATATGGGAATCAGACAATGTAGAGAAGCTAAACAGATCAGTGGGACAGAATAAAGGGTCCATAGGTAGAAGCCATCCCCTGACACACACAAAGACAAATAATCAACTGGATGTCTTAAAAGGTGCCAAGGTAATTCAATGGAGAAAAGAGTCTTTTCTTGGTGCTGAAAACACTGAATGTTCAAATGAAATAATATAAATTTTGACCCTTAAAACAGTATACACAAAAATGTATTCCAAATAGATCATATACCTAACACAGAGCTAAAGCATTTAGAAAACAAGGGGGAAAATCTCTAATATTACTGGTCTGTAAAGATTTCTTAGAGAAGATTAAAACTGATAAGTTGGACTTTATCAAAATGAAAAATTTCTAAAAAGCAACAAACTAGGTGGGGGAAAAGGCACAGACTGGGGGGAAATATTCAATCAATAAAAAATACTCAAAAGTAAGACAAACAATCTCCGAAGTGGGCAAATGATTTAAACAGATGCTTCACAAAATAAGATAACACAAATGGCCAATAAGTAAGTGAAAGATGCATAACATTATTCTTTATCAGGGAAATGCAAATGAAAAGCACAGGGAAACACCACTATGCACATTAAAGTGGCTATATTAAAAAGTAACAATACCAAGCATTGGCAAAAATGTGAAATAACTACAACTCTCACACATTCGTCACAGAAATGTAAAATATGGAACAACCACCTCAGAAAAGTCTGACATTACATATACTAATCCTACAAACCAAGAAACTTTGCTCCTAAGTATTTACCCAAGAGAAATAAAAACACGCCTACATTAAAATGCACATGAAGTTCACTGCAGCTATGTTCATAATAATCAAAAACTGGAAAGAGAATGGATAAACAAACTGTAGTATACGCATACAATAAAATATGACTTAATAAAAAATGAAGACACAGATGCATCTCAAAATCATGCTGAATGAGAGACAGACAAGGAATGGGACATCTTGGATACCTCCGTTTATGTGAAATGATATTTTAAAAAGTCAGTCTAGCGTTAGTTACAAAAAGCGGATCATTGGTTGCCAGGGGCCAGGCGGGAGGGGGAAGTCCCAGGAGTGACTGGGAAAGGGAATGAGAAACCCTTCTGGGTAATGGGTGTGTCTCTCTTAACTGTAGGAGTCATATGTATGCATATACTCTTATTAAAACTCAAGGTGATATATTTATCCCTATTTAAATTATTGCCCAGAGTTAATTTTTAAAAATTTGGAAACATTATTATTTTAATAACACAGCTCTTAAAATTTTGAAAAGCATAAACAGGAAAGTAGACAATATTGTTATAGTCATATATTATGCTTTATTAAAATGAGTCAACTAAAGCTAAATATATCAATATGTATAAATATCAAAACCATGCACTTGAAGACAAAAGCAAGTTGCAAAACACGTGTTCCCACTGACACATTAGCAAAACAATATTACACACACACACACACACACAGAAATATATGTAAAAAATTATTGTAAATGTAATGAGCTGTGAGATCAATATCAACCAAATTTAGAAAAGTGCTGAAGGTGGGAAAAGTTATAGGATATGGAATGAATTTGAGGATGGTGTGCAGATACTTCAAGTATCAGTGCACTACATTACTTCCAACCTGCAGCAGACACACCAATGGTTATAGTATTCCTCATATCTGGACACACATATGAAATATTTCACTAAAACAACACTAAGTTTCTCTCCTCTGGAAAGGTGGGCTAACATTGGGTCAACAGGCCCGAATTCAAGAAAGTGGAGCTACAGTGAGCTTCCCATAAATTTCAATTGGGACACAAAGGTCATATGCCCTACAGTACTCTACTTTCCTTAACCCATTCGATGTTACTGCTGGTTCCTCAACCTAAGACGAGGAAGCAGATACATCCTCCAGACTGTCCCTGGCTGGTGGCAATGCACATTCTGGTATGGATCCAGCCCATGGGGAGAATGCTTAGAGTAGACCCCAGGATGAACCAGACCATCAAGCATTATTTGTGGAGGTAACAGCATAGTCTGGGGACAAACTAATCAAAAACCTATGATGGCTCACGATAGGGAGGGCCAGGGGGTGGTGTTTCTCCCAAAGTGAAATCAGAGTCTGAGAAGATTATTGTTTATTTGTTCTTTCAAAAAGCTTCACATTCCACAGTTAATGTTTTTGTAAATGTCTGTTTTCAGCTTTATTTCTATTAAAAATTTTGAGCTCAGAGAAAAACATAACTTTAAGAAACATCTTTATGACTTCCTCCAATATCAACTGTATTGCTCAACAAAATGGCATTTCTTGATAAAGGGTCAACCACGTGTCCTGCATTCTTTGGGTATCTTCCTTATTATTTCCCTGACATACATTGAGTACAACTTGTGTATGAAGACCTCAAAAAAATACAAGATGTTGACACTTTTTCCCAAGTGTGGTCTGATTGTTATTTATGGCCAAATTCTGGAAGAACATTTTCACCCATCTGTTTGATTGACAGGATTATCTCCTATGTAAGTTCTTTGTTTAATAAGCTCTACTTCATAATAAAATAATTCCCCGTATTTCCTACATGCATTAGTAGGGTTTCTTCTACAAACAGTCACTTTTAGTTGTCTTATTTACAACAGTTTTTCAAACATTCACCAAATTCAGAGTATTTTCCACTATGAGTATTCTCTTGTTCACTTTGGAAGATGACTTATGGTAAAAGATTTGCCATTCTTTACATTCAGAGGGGTCATGTCCTTTGTGAATTTTCTGTGGTATTTTGAGGTATAAATCACAAGAGAAAGATTTCTCTCACTGCTATATTTACAAATTTTCTTCCCCTGTGTGTAACCTTGGATGTACCGTGATAACTGATTTCTTGGAGGTTTTCTCACTCTCAATACACTCGTAGGGTTTCTCTCTTATGTGTCTTCTCTGATGTACTTTGAGGCCTGAGTTGCAACTGAAGGTTTTCCCACAATGATTACATTCATAGGGTTTCTCTCCTGTGTGTGTTCTCTGATGCTTAGTGAGATCTGACTTATGATAGAAGGACTTCCCACATTCGTTACACTTGTAAGGTTTCTCCCCTGTGTGTATTCTCTGATGTACGGTGAGAACTGATTTCTCAGAAAACGACTTTCCACACTCATTACATTCATAGGGCTTCTCACCTGTGTGAGTTCTCTGATGTGATCTGAGGACTGAACTGCAAGTGAAGGTCTTCCCACACTGCTGACAGTGATAGGATTTCTCCCCTCTGTGTGTTTGTTTATGTATTGTATAGTCTGACTTATGGCAAAAGGTCTTCCCACATTTTTTACACACATAGGGTTTCTCTCCTGTGTGAGTTCTCTGGTGTACTGTAAGATATGAATTCCTGGAGAAGAATTTCCCACATTCCTTACATTCATAGGGTTTCTCACCTGTGTGAGTTCTATGGTGTTTAGTGAGGTCTGATTTATTGTAGAAGGTTTTTTCACATTCATTACACTTATAAGGTTTCTCCCCTGTGTGTATCCTCTGATGTACTGTGAGGACTGATTTCTCAGAGAAGGATTTCCCACACTCACCACATTCATATGGCTTCTCCTTCGTGTGAGTTCTCTGATGTACTTTTAGACCTGAGTTGCGACTAAAAGTCTTCCCACACTGAGTACATCCATAGGGTTTTCCCCCTATGTGAGTTTTCTCATGTTTAGTGACATCTGATTTGTGACAAAAGGTTTTCCCACATATCTCACATTCATAGGGCTTCTCCCCTGTGTGAGTTCTCAGATGTACTGTAAGGTAGGAGTTTCTAGAGAAGAATTTTCCACACTGATTACACTCATAGGGTTTCTCGCCTGTGTGTGTTTTCTGATGTATTGTGAGGACTGAGTTGCTTATGAAGGTTTTTCCACACTGATTACATTCATAGGGCTTCTCCCCTGTGTGAATTCTCTGGTGTACTGTGAGATATGACTTATGGTAGAAGCTTTTTCTACATTCCTTACATTCATAGGGTTTCTCTCCTGTGTGTGTTCTCTGATGAATTATGAGGTGTGAACTTCTAGAGAAGCATTTCCCACACTCCTTACATTCATAGGGTTTCTCTCCCGTGTGGATTCGCAGGTGTAATGTGAGGAGAGATTTCCGAGAGAAGCGCTTCCCACATTCCTTACATTCATAGGGTTTCTCTCTTGTATGTATTTTCTGGTGTTTGGTGAGTTTTGACTTTTTGCAGAATGCTTTTCCACATTCATTACATTCATAGACTTTGTCTCCTATGTGTGTTGTCTGAGTTACATTAAGGACTGACTTCTCCCAGAAAGGTTCTCCCAAGTTGTTATATTCAAATATTCTCTCTCCTCTGTCAGGGAAGTCTGATCTCGCATTGAAATTATCCACTCTTTCAATATACTCATAACCTTTCACCTCTAAATGAACTCTGTGTTCCAAGAGAGATGACTTCTCAAAAGGTTTAGCATATTCATGAAACTCGTAAAGATTTTCTGTTCTTTGTGCCACCTTATGGACCATGAGGGTTGAATTATTACAGAATGTTTTATCAGATTCATTATGTTCACAAGGACTCTGTTCTATGTGAGCTTGGTTATATGGGATGACAACTGCCTTCTCATGGAAAGCTTTCCCACATTCCTTGTATTCCTTATTGCTTTGAATAAAGGATTGCTCTATATTTTTAATTCTCTGATATGGGATGAAATCTTCATTATGAATGAGATATTTTCCATTTTGAATGAATTCACAAGGTTTCTCTCCCATTTGAGTTTGTTCATGGTTAATATGAAGGAACAATTTCGCGTATGTATTGAGGTCAACAGGCTTCTTACTTAAATAGTTTTTCTTATTAATAATTAATTCTGAAATACATTTCAAATTCATAACACACGAGTCACACCTACAGGGTATTTTTATGGAAGGAACTGTGTCTGTGTTGAAATTAAAAATGCTTCCTAATACATTACCTCTGTGCATAGTCAGTGTTTTGTTGTTGATAAATGGAGCTTGCCAGAAATGTCTGTCCTGGGCTTCTTGATTCTGTTCTAGTTGGTTATCAACTTTGCAGACTTCTAGAAATGAGAAAAACAAACCATAAGCCATGAATCATATCATAATTATGATGAAATCACACTTAAAACAAATGCCCTTTTACATTACTGACTTAGTTTTGTGAAATAAGAGTGATCCAAATAGTCATGTTGCCCCATCCTTTCGGATTAGAAATAACAAAATCTGACAGGCCGGAAAAGGGGGATAGAAACTTATAACACACACATCTACATCTGGCAATTTACAACTACATCCTTCAAGCTTGATATATACATTAGAAATATATATAAAGCATGGTGGAAAAAAGAAAACAGACTTAAAAAAAAAAAAAAGGCTCTTCTAGGAAGGGGAAATGCAGAGAACTAGAGAGGCCATGAAACTTAGTAGGTAAGAGTACCCTACAGAAATAGAGGAATGATTTGACACTTTGAAGGATCAGACGTCACATAATTTCCCTCTCATACTTACATTAGTGCACCTAAATTCTCTCTACACTTTCCATGTTTCCAGTTTCATTCTCCTCCTTTTAAAATTACTTGTTTTATTATACGTTAATTCAGTATACTGTTAATACCATATCAAATTTCTGAAAGCACTGATTTCTTTGTGCTTGTGAACAGAGTCCTATAGTGTAGTTTCTAATTTTCCCTCTACTCACGTTACTCAGAAAAAATACAAATGTCTACCAGGAAAAGTAAAATCAAAAAGATGAGAAAGAAGACTGAAAGCCGACCAAATCCATCAGTTGTTTTCAGCTGTGGTATATTCAAGCTTATTTGGTCAGATATCCTACCGCCAGATGCTAGTTTTCCCACACTGAAAACTTGCTCTGACATAATATTAATAAAATTTTTTTTCTTTTATACCCAGATTTCTACATTTCTTGGTTGTATTCATATTTATAACCATGGAAGACCTGACCTAAAACATTCAATAATATATTTATTTACCCTAAGAATTCTCCGCTATGCTTCACGTTACTTTCTTGCTCAGTACATACAACGTAACAATGATGGCCCTGTTTAAAAACCTATTCAAAGCCCATTGTCTCCAAGCACCATTAGAGCAAACACACTGCAGTTATAATTCGGGGGGGGGGGGGGGTAGCTTGTCCACAACACCATACATATTAGGTATTTAAGTGGTCACTTTACTAGTCCATAATAAATGTCTTCTTTCTAGAAATGCCAGACTACTAATTTGCCAAAAATCATTCAAGTTCAACCAAGACTTTTCACTCAGCTGCCTTATTCCCATTTTGGACTTGCTCAGAACTTCACTCTTTAGGAAAATGACACTGTCTCATAATAAGTGTTCATAAACATCTCCACCATTTTAAGCCCTGTTTACATTGAAATTTAAAATTAATCACATTCTATACATCTCATTCTATTAGAATGTTGGATAATACTCCCATGAAACTAAAATATACTCTGTTAACTGCTGAAATTTTAAATACTCCAGTATCTTTTTTTTCCCCCACTACAACCTATGGTGTCACAAGTATTTACATCTGATTTCCTCTGAATATATCTGAGTGGATATTAAAGTTGGTCCTTAACAAGTGGTGTGCTTTTTCAAAACAAAGCTCATGTTTTATATAAATCCGTAAGTTTGAACTTTTAGGTTTTATAACCTTACAGGTTTATAACCCAACATGTCCATTTAGAAGTTAATTCTTTGTATTTTTTGCATATAAAAGTTCTCTCACTCATCAAGAGGCACAGTTAATGAATTAAGTAATGATCCAATATCCATTATATGTTATATGACAAAATAAGATAAGCTCTCTTTGAAAGAAATCATAATCCACATAATACCTTCTTCAGTCAACATCCACGTACTATCAGGAATCAGATTCTATAGTAGATAATGTAAATCAAAGCAAGGAAGGAACATTTTACAAAAGCTGTGGAAAGCTGAGCTTAAACTTAAAAAATGTGCTTAAAAACAATGGTAATGACATTAACAACAGGAAAAGTAACCATTACCATAAGCCAAGCACCATCCCATGTACTTTTCATGTATTAATTCCCAAGAATCTCCAACTATGTTAGGAAGGAAATGTGGACTTGTATGGCAGGAAAGCATATCTGTGGGTGATCCTAGGAAGAAGGATTAAATTGCAGTTTAGCACCAGTTTTGTGCCACAGCGATGAGATGTAGCCATATTTAAGAGTCACTGGGGCACCTGGGTGGCTCCGCTGGTTAAGCGTCCGACTCTTGGGTTTCAGCTCAGGTTGCAATCTCAGGGTTGTGAGATTGAGCCCTGGTGTAGGGCTCCACACTCACCACGGAGTCTGCTTGAAATTCTCTCACTCTCTCTTCCTCTGCCCTACCCCTACTCATGTGTGCTCACTCTAATAAACAAACAAATAAAATCTTTTTAAAAAGGTAAAAAATGATTAAGGGTCGTTAAATGAGAAAAACATAAATTTGCTATAATACATACTGGGGAAAATACAACTCAAGATATTAACATGATAAATTAGATGCTTTGGGGGGCAAAGTCTAATTGCCTTTAGGATTTAAAACAATCAAAGAGTAAAACAGTATGCCCAAGAGTTTTGGGTGGTATCAGTGCAAAGTGAGAATATAAAAAGAATTTTTTAAAGTTTACAAAAATATAACAATAGTGATCTAACATTAGTAAGAAAGGAAGACAAAAATAAATGATACTATGTCAGTTACAAGAGAAGACTCATAGAAGGTAACAAATGAAGTGGGGAAAATTAATGACTTGTGAATGCTAACTGTGATATTACTTCTTGCCACACTGAAGGGATGAGGATATCCTGAATATTCTGTATACAGACTGGTATAACACTGATGTCCAGTGGGCAAAAGATGCTGAAAATATAGGTATGTGGTTATCAGAATAAATGAAAACCTATTACCTTAGCTATAGCAAGGTATTATTATGTTTTGAAGATCCAATTTGACAATTTGTACTTCACCAGGTAAATGAAGCCTGTTTCCATTTATGATGATTACTGAAGTATATCAAGTCGTCTCTCACATTTTACTTGCTAATTTATATTTGTCACAATTTTACTATGAATTCTATTGTACTTTTCTTACTTCTTTTTGAAATAATTTCATACCTTTCCCATTTCATCTTCTTTACAACTTTAGAAGTTATACACACCTGGTTCTCAGCTTCAGGTGGCTATCTATCACATCATACCATGAACATTTAACTTAAAATCTGGAGTAATTCAGTATCTTAAACCTCTTTTTCTGAATAACAGAAGCATCAAACTCAATTTGATCACCTCTCACCTCATTTATATGCAGTTATTGCTTTGTGTATCATGTTTTTTCCTACACATTAGGTATAATTGCTTTATGTACCTATTGTTCAGATTTACCTTTATGTTTTGTCATTTCTTATCACTTACCACTCCTTCTTTCATCTCAAACATTCTTTTGGGTTTCATTTTCTCTTTTCCTGTAGTATCTCCATTAGAATTTTATTTATTTTATTTTATTTTATTATTTTATATTTTATTTTCTTTATTTTATATTTTCTTTATTTTATATTTTCTTTATTTTATATTTTCTTTATTTTATATTTTATTTTATTTTATTATTTTATTTTATTATTTTATTTTATATTTTATTTTATTTTATTTTATTTTAATTTATTTTATTTTATTTTATGATGCGCTCTGACACGAACTCTCCTGTTGACTAAACCTTGATTAGTGTCCTCTGAGCCCTATTCTCAACTAGGCCTTGACTAGGCCTTCCAGGTCCATCTGGGCTGAGCTCAGTTTTAGCAAGAATCCTTTTAGTCAATCTAGTGACAATCCCTTCATCCTTGATATCTGATCAAGTTCCTTATACCTTGCCCCTGATGTATTAGTGCCTGGTCTGCATTCAGGAAGAATCCCCCTACTGTTGATGTTTCTCTTAGTACTCTTCTAGCCAGTGGTCCCCCCACTCTGCCTGTTTTCGCAGTATTTGGAGTTGAACTCAGTTTTACTGATACTTCTTGCCTCCTATTCCAACAGCTACTGAATAAAATCTGTATCTATCACTGTTAGCTGGTGTCTGGCTTTATTTCTCATTGAAACAGCATGAGCTCAGTCGACTGCTGGAAGAGAACTAGGAGTAGAGAGATAAACCCTCTGTGATACAGGCTTGGATGGGCAGCCAAAGGCTGAAAATGGAGCACAGACATTGAGAAAATTCTCCTGACATAACAGGCCCAAGGGAACAGTATCAAATACAGCCACACATAAGTAACTGGAGTCCCAGGAAAAAATAAAGGATGAAATATATCAAACCATTTAGGAAACTGAGAAAACAACAAGAAAAATACCCAGGAAACCCCGAAAACCAAATCGAAGGTAAACCTAGAAACATCAGAGCTGAACAACTGAAAACCAAAGATGAAAAGAAAATCTTGAAGGCAACAAGAGAAAATAGAATATTAACTATGGAAAAACAAAGATTTACAAATCAGAGGAGAAAGTAAGTATGTAAGCCAGAAGACAATGAAGTGAATTAAGTATGGATGGAAAAGAGTATCGATACCGATTTCTGTAACTAGAGAAAACATCCTGCACAAATGAAGACCTGGAGGCAGAAAGAGCTGCTGCCTTGTGGGGTTTGAAGTAAAATATCACATAGGAAGGGAGGGAGGAACAGAAGCATATGGTTATAACACTGCACAGCCTCGTATAAAATAGTATGACGTCGTTTGAAATCAGACTGTGGCAAATTGAAGGTATTTTGTATTCCACAGGGCAACCACTTCAGTGGTTAAAATATTCCCATTAAAGAACAGCAGTTTTCACATTAGTTAAAAAAGACCCAACCATGTGTTAGCTACAGGAAATCCATTCTCAATGTAAATAGGTTAAAAGTAAAAAGATGGAAAAAGATATACCACGTAAACACTACAAGAAAGCTGGAGGTGCTATGTATGTTTTTTTCTTTTTTTTGCCTTCTGACTAACTATGAACTGTGGGTTCCCATGACTAGCCAGTGATAATCCACTAGAAAAGCTCACAAAGCTCAGAAAAACAATTTACTTATATATTACTAATTTATTATAAAGGATTCAATTCTGGAGCAGCCAAATGGAAAAGATATATAGGCAAGGTTTCGGGATGTGTGTGGTGCGTGGAACTCCCACACCCTCTCCGGAGCACACTACTCGAAGTTCCCCAAACTGTTGCTTAGAGGCTCTTACAGAGGCTTCATTACCTAGGCTTGATTGATTAAATCACTGGCCACTGGTGTGGCCACCCCCATGCTGAAGTGACCTAGTGGCCCCCAGCCACCCATTATCTCAGTATACAAAAGACACTTTGCACGCCAGAGACTCCAATGGTTTTAGTAGCTGTGTGCCAGGAATCACAGGCAAAGATAAAAAAAAAATTTTTTTTTGTTATATTATAGTCTCTCTCACTACTAAAAACTGCAATGGATCCCCCTTTTTTTTTTAATGAAATTCAAATTCTGCAGCATGGCCTACAACTTCAAGATCAAGTTTACAGTGATGTGTCCAACTTTGTTTCACGCTGTGGCTCACTGTGCCTGCCACGCTAGAAACACACTAGCCATCTTGCTATTGACTGAATGAGTCAGCTGTGCTCCTGCCCAGGGCATCCCTGCCTCTCTCAGGAATACCCTTCTCACGGATCTTTGCTGTCAAGATTTTTCACATAATTTAGGTCCTTTTCAAATATAATCTTGACGACACTACCCTTGCCCACCTGGCTGAAACAGTCCTCTTATCCCCAATACCCTCTATCACATCATCCCATTTTCTTGTCTTTAAAACCCTTAATAGCATTCAGCATGACCTGAAATTATAGGATTGATTTATCAGAATCCTCTCTTCCTCTGTGGTCCTTACCTCTACACCTCCCTCCTGAATCTAAGCTCCACAAAAGCAGAGTCCTTGGCTTTCTTATTCATTGATACATCCTGGGCTTTCAGCAGGGCATCAGTTAAATGTTAGTTAAAAGTATAAACTTCCTGAATGCCTATTTTAGTAAGGCACTGTGTATTTGTATGTTGCCTCATCTGATGCTCACAAGTATTGTGACAAAGATATTACCTAAATTTACAATGAGGAAACAGAGGCTCATAGAAACTAAGTGACTTGTCTAAGCTCATAAATGGCTTAGCTAGGATTTGTGGACGAGCTGTATTAATATCAGAGTAGGCTTCTGAACAAAAAGTTCTACCAGAAATAGAGACATCATCATAAAGGGGTCAATTCATCAAGAGGACATAAAGATCCTAATATTTATACACTTCATAATTTTTTAAATTGATAAAGGAAAAACCAATAGAACCAAAAGGAGAAATAAATACAAAATTACAGCTGGAGACTTCAATGCTGCCTCTCATTGTGTCCCTGACAAAGCTTTTGAGCATTAGATCCCAAACCCCCTTTTCCCATTAGCCCTGCGATTTTCAGCACACCACGTTATACGCAGCAGTGGAACACACATCATGTTACAACAGAATCCACTGTATCTGTACACCTTCTTCCCTCTCCATTTTTAGCCTCCTCTTCTCTACATAGATACACAGCCTTTCTGTGTTGCCCAGATTTGCAACTGGTACAATCTCTTCTGTCATCTAGCTTCCACATTTGCTTTAAAATTACTTCTTCGGGGGCACCAGGGTGGTGCAGTCGCTTGACTGTCTGACTCTTGGTTTCAGCTCTGGTCCTGATAGCAGGGTTGTGAGACAGAGCCCCTTGTCAGGCTCCATGCTCAGTGCGGAGCCTGTTTCTCTCTCCCTCTCCCCACCATGCTCACTCTCTCTCTTTCTCAAATCTTTAAAAAAATAAAATTGGTTGTTCAGTTAAATTCAGGGCCCACTACCAGCCTTTTTACCATGCTTCTTTATGCCATTCCTTCGTTACCTGATATCCACTCTCTAATAGAGGCTTCTAGGAACAAAGATCATAGAGTTCTCATCTATTCAGAAAAGATTTGCTGTATTTGTTAAAGAATATCTTCTTAACCAGGCATAATATTCTCAATGTGACACCTTGAGGATTTTGTAGAAACTGCTCTGCTCTTAGCTACAGATTTTACTAGGAAAAGTCTGAGGCTAGTTGGACTTTCTCTTGTATTGGCTGGTTGTCAAAATGACTATTTGTTTTTGAAATCTAGTCCCTTTATTAGAATATATCCTAATGTTGATGAAGATTGGCTCTTTTATGTAGATTCAATTATACATTTCTTCCCCCAGAAAAACTGCTCTTAAAATATTTTAAGTATTTGTTCTATTTCTTTCCTTTCTATTTTGGGGAATGAATTGTATGTATAGTATGAATGTGAACTCTCTTTTTAATGTAATCTTCAAAATTTATTTCATTTTCTTCTTGCTTACATTTCTCATTTCTTTCTCAACAGAATTTTGACAGTACCCAATCTTCCTTGGGATTCCTCCAATTTACTTTCTTTACTGTGATTTTAATTTCTGTTGTAATTTTTTTCTGAGTTTGATACCCCACCATTCCCTTATTAATATCTTTCTTAAATTCTTGTATCACAGAGATAACTAATTCAATTAGTTCACCCTTCGGAAATTCATGATTTAATACTTGGTCACATAATTTATCTACTTTATGACTACTTTGGTCAGATGATAATTCATTCACCAACTAGCTTTCTTCCTGATCTTTTTTCACCCTTCTTTCTTGCAGTAGTTTTGTACGCATTCTGTGCTGGTTCCTTTTCTATTGCTTGGGCTCAAACGATGTGAGCTTTTTAAGGAACAGCAAAAGGTTTATTTGGGCGAGGGAACAGAATCATGTCTTAGGCTAGTGAGGTAATTCATTATGAGCAAGTGTTTTACACACGTACTGGTCTCAGTTTATAGATCAACCAAGATGTAAGATGTGCCTTCCTTGTCAGAGCAGCCTCAGCAATGGCTTGCTCTCCTGGTAATCACGGAGTCAGGTTCCTGGGGCTGGCACTGCTGCAGCTCCAAACTGAAGAAAGTGGAGTGTTGAGCTGACTTCATAGAAACCACAAGCCCAAGAGGCTGAACTGGGCCCAGGGAGGCTCTGACTTCCCCAGCATCTGCCCAGACAAACTGACGCAATCCAGAAAACAAAGGTAGTTAAAACTCTCTACAGAACAGTTTCATCTACTGAGAGAGAGGAACAAGACAAGAGCTAGTTTCATTTCCCTTCCCCCTTTCTAACCAGCTGTTCTGGCACACAATGGTTCACATCAACACTCAGAAAACACCCTGCTGGTCGGAGCAATCAGATGTGCTAATTACAGAGCTATAGTTACCGAGGTAATCACCCCCTTGAATCTTCCCCTCCTCCTAACCAGCCTTACTCCCCTGCTTCCCTCATTTTTGCAAAAGGTCTGCACATTCTGACCAACTGTCATCAGGTAAGTTTTTGCTGCAAATTCTGGGTCCTAGGAGTATCCACTAAGATGGCATATAAGATTATTTCTCCACATTTAAGTGTCTGTGAGGTTGTTTTCCCAAAGGTACCACCTTTCTTGCATCATCACAGAAACAGAGGACTACTGAAAAATATGGTTTGTGCTTCTACACTTTACTACATCTGCTTTGCAGAACCAAACTGTCTGCAAGGGAGCTCAGCTATCTCGCGTACGGCACTGTTGTTCATGTAAGTCTTATGTTTCCCGCCTCAGAGGATGTGCTCCGTTCATGAAAAGCGCACTGCCAGTCCCTGTGAGCATCAGAAATGCTTTTGTTTTCTACCCACCTGCTGATACATACGCTCCTTGACCCTTTCATCAACTTTGCTGCATTTACACTGGTACTGATTTGGGATTTCAGATATCCACTAGTGTCGTATAGTGAAAATTGTGTTGCTCATTTTCCTTAATGCTTCTGGATGATTTGCAGGCAGAGACAAAAAATGCTGACTTTATATACCTTCTTCAAGAAGTTCATTTTGTCTTTGAAAACTGTCTTAACTTGGCTACAGGACACCACGCTCTCTGTTTCCCCCTTATCCCCAAACTGCTGCTTCTCATTTTCATGACTTCTGAACGTTAGTTCAGACCTCTCAAATCTGTTCATTCTTACCTCTAGGGACAGGTGGTTACCTGATCCCTTAGCTTCAAATGCTAAATTTAAAAACTTTAAATCCTACCATAAGTTGATAATTTCCAAATAAATATCTCCAACCTGCGGTCCTCCCTAAACTACCTCTGCTCATACAGTAAAATGCTTATTCCCATATGAACCTGTATATTTTACAATCACCTGAAATTTGGTATATGCAATCTAAACCCCTACTAACCCCTCCAAAACTGTTTCTCTCCAGTATCCCCCATCTTGGGACCTGCTACCCATTCATCCAACTGCCCTGGATGAAATTCTTGGAGTTGTTCTTGACTGCTTGCTTTCTCTCACATTCCTTACCAACTCAAAGCAACTCTTAGAGGTCCCATCTTCAAAACATATCCAGAAGCCAATCACTTTTAATCTTCTTCACCACTTCCAACCAAGGGTAAGCGATCATCACCTTTTCATAGATTGAAAAACTGTCCTGATGGTCTCACTTTCATCCCTCTGCCCCTATAGTATTTTCTCTGCCCAGCAACCAGAAAGAAAATTTAAAAGATAAATAAGCATATGTCACTTATACTAGGTAAAATTATACCAATGGTACCTCACTTCACTCAGAATAAAATCAAAGTCTTTACCACGGCCCGATGGGCCTACGTAATTTGAGCTCCATGACCTCTACAACGCCAGCTCTTACCACTCTCTGCTCACTCCTCTCCCCCAATCCACAGTGATACTTGTGGGTCCTCCAAAATACCAAGTACATTCCTGCCGTCGTGGACTCACACTTAGTGTCACCTCTGCCATCAAGACTCCCCATGATATTCACCCTCATTTCATTCAAGGTGATATCATCAAAATGCCTTCCTGAACTTCCTCTTCTCAAGTATTACATTTCATTATTTTCAATCTATAACTTCCTTGCTATTTTATTGACATATTATACATAAAGTATGTGTATGTATGTACTGTTGTTTATTTCTTATCTTTCCCTATCAGAAATGTAAGGTCCATGAGGTCAGGAACAAATTTAGTTTGCTGATGTGTTCAGCACCTAAAACTTGAGTGAGGCACAGCAGGTACTCAGTATTTGTTAAATGTGAAAATGAACATATACGCAAACACTTGAGAATAAAAACAATTCATACCATGTCACCTGGTGTCCACCTGTTTAATACATACTAACTCACCTGGGTAGCTCTGACTTGGGGACTCTTCCTCTAGTATCCATGGCTGCTCTCCTTGTTCCAACTTCAAGATTACTTCTGGTTTAGGGATGCAACACCCTGTAATTGGGAAATGACATGGGAATTAGGCTACGCTCTCGGGCTTCAGGGCCCTTGAAAAAGACAGAAAATGAAGCTTCCAGGGCCAATTACAATGTTTCATTGAAGAAGAAAACATTCTTTATGGTGTTTCAACAATCCTGCTTAATACTTGAATCTCAAGCCTAAATATCATTAAACTCAAAGCATCTACAGGTGTCAAACCAAGAAAAGAAGTGCATACTAGCAGTCTACAAGGAAAACAATCCCTACCCAGTGAGACAAGGTGGCTATAGTTCTCCAGCATCACATCCCTGTACAGGGACCTCTGCGCAGGGTCCAGGTGCTGCCACTCCTCCTGGGTGAAGCCCACAGTCACATCCTCAAATGACAAGGATCCCTGAAACAGCACATTTGTGTTCAAATGTAAGTAATCACAATTGGAAGGCATGGAAAAGCCGTCAGAAAATTGTTATGGAATTCACTATTCACAATTAGAAAATGTGTTCTGACACGTCTCCTTTTTTTACTTGGTTGGAGAAGGAGAAAGCATGATGGATATTCCTCACCACTGTGGTAAGTTACTGGTGTCCTGTTATGTGCCTAAATGCCATAAGGAACTCTTTGCGAATGTGAAAACCAATACAACTGTATCACTGTTCTCAAGGAGCATGTAATCTGACAAACAGACACAAACATTAAGCATCCAACTACCACACAGCACACCGTGCTACTACGGTAAAAAGATGTGCAAAGTAGAGGGAGGTTACAGAGGGAAGAAAAGTTCTCTTCCTGCTATTAGGGTGGGTTTCACTGGTAATAGGGTATCATTCATGAGCCTGGGGCAATGGCATAACCATGTACATATCTAAAACGTAGTTAAAGGAGTAAGTGACACAGAGGAAAGTACTGTTGGCCTATGTTCACATAATGAGCTAGAGTAGTCTTTGGGGAATATGTTACTGAGTAACTCTGGACATAACTCCTGTAGGACAGGGGTGTCCAAAACTTTTGGTTACTCTTCCATCTAGGAAACCTTTTTATATAAATAGTAACTTTGGAATGCCAATCAATACATTGCTTTATTATTATTTTTTCTAAGTCACTTTAATTTTTTTCAACTGAATAAATTTGGCATGTAACATTGTGTAACTCTGATACGCTTACATATTATAATGATTGCCAATGTAGCTATATTTATCACATTACATAACTGTAGTACAATATTACTATCTATATTCATTTTACTGTGTATTAGATTTCTTCATTCTTCTTTTTATGGATTAAAATAAACCCAGGGAGACCCCCCAATATTTTCTTCCCATAACTGAACAGACTGTCTTGTACAGTTCCTAGGTTATACGCCACCCACTAAGAGATGACCACTGTGGAAAATATTGCAAGCAGAAACAGAGACATGTCATTCCCAGGTTATCAAAACAAACAGCTAATCAATACTCATGCCACAAACTAAAAACTGGGTAATAGGAAAAAGAATAAACTATTATCCAGAAATGTATAAAGTATTATTGTGAAAAAACAAAGAATACCTAAATAAATGAAGGAATACAATACATTCATGGTTTGGACAATTCAGTATTATAAAAAATCTAATTTCTCCACAAATTGGCCTATGAATTCAAGACAATCAGAATTAAAATCTTAGCAGATATTTTTGTGGAAACTGGTAAGTTGATTCTCAAAATTAGATAGAAACTCAGATGGTCAAGAATAATGAAACCCATCTTGGAGAACAAAATGGATAACTTCCTACTAATTGTGGTATAAAGAATCTAAAAGATGACCTCCAGTGGATCCAACACCCTAATATAAACTCCTCGTAAGTGGAAGACACTTATGTCCCTGTGATTATGTTACATTCTATGGCAAAACAGATTTTGCAAGTATAATTAAGATCCCTTAATCAGTTGATTTTGGTCTATAAGGGAGATTGACGTGGGTGGGCCTGACCTAATCATGTGAGTCTTTCAAAGAAGATAAAAATATCAGAGACACTCTTCTATTGACCTCAAAGAAGCAGCAAGCTACCGTGAGTTCTACAGCTGTGCAGAAATAAATTCTGCCACATATGTACAGAAGGGAACCCAACCAAACCTCAGATAAGGAGTCCCAGACGACACCCTGACTGCAGCGTTATGCCTAAGAGAACCTAGTTAACCTATTTCTAGACACCTGATCCACAAAAACTGTGAGATAATAAATGTGTGTTGTTCTTACCTGTAAAATCTGAGGTAACTTATTATGAAGTAGAAAACTGATGTACTAGTGGATATAGATTTATTCTGAAGTTAGAGTAATTTAAGAGTGTGCTATCAGTAAAAGAATAAACTGAAAGATCAATGGAACTAAATTTATAGTCTAGAAACTGACCCACAAACATGGACGCCTGGTTTATAAAAAAAGTGTTTACAGTAGTGCAGTGAGAAAAGGACACGAAAAAAACAAATTTGATTTCAAACTCACGTAATATGTGAAAATCAATTCTAGATGGATTATAGGTTAAAATGTGATCAGTAAAACTTCCAGAAGATAACATAAAAAACTGTCTTTACAATCTGTGAAGAAAATTTTAAGCAAGACACCAAAAGCACTAATCATAAAGGAAAAGACTGAAATAAACTGGATGACATTAAAATTAAGAACTTCAATTAATCAAAAGGAAACCATTAGTTTAAAAAAAGCAAATCAGAAAGCAGAAAAAGTTGGCAACATATTGAAATGATAAAGGGATTATATCCAGAACATAGAAAAAAACTTCTAAAATCAACATGAACACCACAATCTAATGGAAAAGTGGAAAAAGGACCTAACAATGACTTCACAAGAGAAAAGATCTATGGCCAATAAACACAGTAAAAGGTGCTCAACTTAAACAGTCAACCACTGGATGAAAGGTCATTGGGAATGAAAATGTTCACACAGTCTCCAAGTTTCACCCAACAGATTATTAGTTTACAAAAGGAGAAAAGAAAGTCTACTTCTCAAGTGGAGATATTTGGTGGTATTATCAATAATGGTACAGTCAGACCATTCAAGCAGTACACAATAAATGAGCCTAATAAAAATAGATATTCTGAATCTAAACATGAGGAAAAACAGATCACTCAACACAGACATGGGGGCATTCTACAGTCATGCTTCTCAACACGGCTGCACACTGCCAGGTGTCACCCCCAGAGTCTCTGACTTAACTGGTATGGAGTGTAGTCTCAGTACAGGAATATTCAAAGAGTTCCAGATGATTCTAAAGCGTAGTTAAGTTCAAGAACAACTACTCAACAAGACATGTGTCCAGGGCTTAAAAAAAAAAAAGTCCATAATATGAAAAAATACAAGGGCACGATCTTTGATTGGATGCTAAAACCAACAAAGTGTCCTTTTTAAAGGACACTTTAGGTACAAACAGGGGTATATCACAGATAAAGAAAATATGTGGGGAAAATGCTTGTACTTTTTAACTTTGTAAAATGTAAAAGTTGAAGTAAAAATACTTAGGCATGAAGTTGTAATAAGAAAATGAACAAAACTGGAGCTCCTGGGTGGCTCAGTTGGCTGGGCATCTGCCTTTGTCTTGGGTCATGATCTCAGAGTCCTGGGATCGAGCCCCACATTGGGCTCTCCGCTCAGCGGGGAGTCTGTTCCCACTTCTGGGAACCAACCACAAGAAAGAGGCCAAAGAAAGAGGAGGTGTAGGGACAAGGCTATATCACTATTTATATTTACAAAAGACTAAAAACAACCCAAATATTGATTAGCAAGGAACTGGCTGAATGTGTTATGGTATACTCACACCATGGAGTGATAGGAACTGGAAAAAGAACTGAGGAATATCTCTAATGTAGGGCTACAGAGTGAACTCCATAATATATTATTAAGTGACAAAACAAAGTTTAAGTGAGAAAATCAAGTAAAATGTGGGACACACAAAGATCTATGTATGGGCCTGCTTATATTAAAAATAATAAAATGAGAATCACTATACTGCACATCTTAAATATAAAATTGTATGATAATTAATTGGAATTAAAATAAAAACTTAGGGGCGCCTGGGTGGCTCAGTCGTTAAGCGTCTGCCTTCGGCCCAGGGCATGAGACCAGGATCCTGGGATCGAGCCCCACATCCGGCTCCCTGCTCTGCTGGGAGCCTGCTTCTTCCTCTCCCACGCCCCCTGCTTGTGTTCCCTCTCTCGCTGGCTGTGTCTTTCTCTGTCAAATAAATACAATCTTTAAAAAATATAAAAAAATAAATACTTAAAAAAAATGGCCACCCACACTGGGTAAGGGAAGGAATAGGATAGAGGGGGCAGAGACAGAGGCCAGACTGATCTCTAAATATGCTTTGCTTTATATTCATAGTCCACCTTCAGAAAAATATAAAAATATTTTTTATATTTATATGAAAATAATTATCAAAATTAAAACAAAACCCTAAAAACAAGGAGCACATGAAACAAATGAATCAAATTGCGTCTGAATTTGATGGTACACCTCAGAGAGGAAATATCTGCTAAATTCAAGACACAGGAATGTGACTATGTATCACAATGGGAATAACCCGAAGGATAAAAGAACTGCAAAAAACAACACAACGATGAAAAAACAAAACAAAAAGAAAAAGCCTGAATAAAAACAAAAACCATGAAAAACAGATTCACAAATCTGACTACATCAAAATGTAAAACTTTGCTATGACCAATGATATATATAAGTGGAAAGAGAAGACAAACCCTGGAGAACATATTTACTGATGAATAAAACAAAGACTACTATACAAAACTCATAAAGGATATTTATAAATTAGTAAGAAATACACAACAAAATTTACAGAAAAATATGTAAAAATATACAAAATATATAAATCAACAAAAGGCCCAATCTTATCCATAATCAGAGAAATACAAATCAGAACAATGAGGTTTTCATCGTCCATGAGACTGGCCATAATTTTGAAATAACAGTATCAACTGTCAACAAGGAGGCAAAGAAAGCTGTTCTATCATGCAACAGCTGGTGTGAGTTGTATGGTCACTCAGACCAACTTGGCAGTACCAAGTGACATTGGAAGTCCTTAGTCTTTAGGACCCAACAATATTAATTGTGTGTACACTACGGAATGCTTGAAATGCTTGCTCTTATATAGGCAGAGAAAATATAAAACGGTCACTGAAGAATTATACATAATAATGTTAAGCAAAATGACATAAGAAGAAATGGACAACTAAAATGTATGCTATCATAACAATATTAAAAGGAATCAAATATTAACCAATTTGCATAAATCCTAAATGCAACATTAAATTTTAAACACGGGGTGCCTTGGTGCCTTGGTCAGTTAAGTGTCTGGCTCTTGATTTTGGCTCAGGTCATGATTTCAGCTCAGGTCATGATTTTGGGGTCATGAGATCAAGCCCCACGTCAGGCTCTGTGCTCAGCATGGAGTCTGCTTGAGATTCTCTCTCCCTGTACCTGTCCCTCCCACTTGTGTGCACTCTCTCTCTAAAGCAAATGAATAAATCTTTAAAAAAAAAATAGCCAAAACAATCTTGACAAATTTGTCAAGAATTTGTTCAGGAGAACAAATTGGAGAACTCACATGTCGACTTCAAACTCGCTACAAAGGTAAAGTATCGAAACAGGATGGAACTGGCATGATAATATACATATAGAGCAAATGAACAGAATTGAGAGTCCAGAAATAAACCCATACATCTATAGTCAACTGATCCTCAACAAGGGTGCCAAGATCATTCAATGAGAGAAAAAAACTGTCTCTTCAGCAAATGGTACTAGAACTAGATATCCACATGCAAATGAATAAAAATGGACCCCTTCCTCATATCATATATACAAATTAACTGAAAATAGATCAAAGACCTAAACGTAAGAGCTAGAAACTACAACATCTTAGAAGAAAACAGGTATGAATCTTCATGATCTTAAATTGACAGTGGATTCTCAGATACGACATCAAAGGCAAATGCAACAAGGGAAAGGAGATAAACCAGACTTTACCAAATTAAAACCTTTTATGAATCAAAGGATATACTTTCAAGAAAATGAAAAGACACAACTCACAGAATGGGAACAAATATTTGGAAATCATATGTCTGATAAAAGTCTAGTATCCAAAATACTTTTACAAGAAATCCAATTTAAAAATAGGCCAAGGATTTGAATGGGCATGTCTGCAAAGCAGATATACAAATATCCAACAAGCACATGAAGAGGTACTCATTAGTCATTAGGGAAAAGCAAATCAAAACCACAGTGAGATACTACTTCAGGCCCACTAGGATGGCTGTCATAAAAAGACAAGCATTGTCAACAATGAGAAGCAAACTCTCATACACTGTTGGTGGAAATATAAAATTGTGCAGGCATTGCGAAAAACAGTTTGGCCATTCCTCAGTAAGTTAAAACTACAACTAGTGTATGACCCAGCATTTTCACTTCTCAGTAAATACACAGAAGAACCAAAGACATGTATTCAAGCAAAATTTGCACATGAATGTCCAGAGCAGCACTATTCAGAATAGTGGTAAGGCAGCAACAAGCCAAATGTTCATTAACTAATAAGTGGATAAACAGAATGTGGTCTTTTTATACAGTGGAATATACTTCAGCAATAAAAAGGAATGAAGTCTTGGTAAAAAGGTACAGACATTCAGCTACAAAATGAAGGTCTGAGGATCTAATGTATAACATGGTGACTACAGTTGATATCACTGTGTGATACAATTAAAATTTGCTGAGAGCAGAACTTAAATGTTCTCACCAAAAAATAACAACAAACAACAAAGAAATATGTGAGGTGATGGATGTGTTAGATTAGACAGGAGGAATCCTCTCACAATGTATACAAATCTCAAAGTCATCACGATGTTCACTACATAGCTCAGTTTTGTCAAATACACCTTAATAAAGCCGGAAAAGAAAAAGAACAAAGTCTGTAACATGCTCCAATACAGACGAACTTTAAAAACATTATACTGGGGCGCCTGGGTGGCACAGCGGTTAAGCGTCTGCCTTCGGCTCAGGGTGTGATCCTGGCGTTACAGGATCGAGCCCCACATCAGGCTTCTCCGCTATGAGCCTGCTTCTTCCTCTCCCACTCCCCCTGCTTGTGTTCCCTCTCTCGCTGGCTGTCTCTATCTCTGTCGAATAAATAAATAAAATCTTAAAAAAAAAAAAATAAAAAAATAAAAACATTATACTAAGTGAAGGAAGACACACAAAAATACATATATGCACGATTATATTCATAGAAAAGATCCAGAAGAGGCAAGTCCACACTGACAGAAAGTAGATTAGTAGTTGCCAGGGTCTGTGAATTTTGGAGTTATTTTAAGGACATGCAGTCATTTTATTCTATAGAAGTTCTAGGTTTTATCAAAGGAAAACAAAACAAACCAAGACCATGGGAAAGCTGTCTACATGGGCTCCAGTAACACATTCTCCTAAAAAACATCATTAACTGGGTTCTGCTTGGTACTCTGTCTTTTGCTTCCACTGAAGCATAATTACAGGCATTTAGTTCATGGTTTGCCACCAGAGGTTGTTCATCATTTATATAAACAGACACGAAGGTTTTTTATTCAGCTTTCAATGCCAAAGTCTTTAAGTCCAAAAGGAATCTGGATGCTCTATATGTGTGTTTTATTTTGGGGGATGGGGGGGTGGTGGGCAAGTCATGGCTAAAAGGTCAGAAATATCTGCAAGTTGGGGCGCCTGGGTGGCACAGCGGTTAAGCGTCTGCCTTCGGCTCAGGGCGTGATCCCGGCGTTATGGGATCAAGCCCCACATCAGGCTCCTCTGCTATGAGCCTGCTTCTTCCTCTCCCACTCCCCCTGCTTGTGTTCCCTCTCTTGCTGGCTGTCTCTATCTCTGTCGAATAAATAAATAAAATCTTTAAAAAAAAAAAAAAGAAATATCTGCAAGTTAAGTTTGATAACCATCTAACTTCCTATGATCTGTGTGTGTGTGTGTGTGTGTGTGTGTGTGTGTGTGTATCCCTTGCCAACGTTGCCCTATTGATCTGCTAATCCAATGCTTCTCGTCTACAGACCTCAACATCACCTGCAACCTTGCTCAAAACGAAAAGTCTCAGGCCCTAGTTTATGGTTAAACAAACTTCCCAGTTTCAATATGATGCACACCAAAGTCTGAGAACCACTGTGTCATGCTGTTTCCCTTAGGTTCATTTTATCTATTTCTACTTTTCCATTTTAAATATAGGAGTCATTAGCCTACTAAGATCCATTATAAAACAAAGCAGAAAATGACCTCAACACCAACTCACATAGGACTTCTTCATATTTTGCTGGTCTCTCTTGGAAAAATGTAGAAATCTCTGAAGGCAGAGCTGGGATAGAAAAAGAGGAATGAAGTCATTAGAGGTACAGACTGCCTTGCAGTTCCTGGACTTGCCTTCTTAAAAAGCTGCAAACATCACCACGGTGAAATGCCTCTCTGTGGGAGAATATCCTTTTCACCTTGCAGAAGGGGCCGGAAAGGACATACGATAAAGCACCCACACATCTGTGTGCAACTGTGATTTGGCCATGCAGACCTTGGGTGTGCAATTTTTCACTGGGTGAATGGAACTGTTATCTAGGACATTTTTAAACTGTGTCTGTACCCCTTTGTTCTGTTTCAAAGACATTTTAAAAATGAGAAAATTGGTTAATAAGCCAATTACAATACACTAAATGAAGGAACACTAGACCTTCAGCAAAGGTCGTACAACAAAAGTTGTTACATGTATATTTCCTTGCCTACTCCTCAAGTTAGAGAACACAACCAAAGCTATGGAAAAAAGGATGGAAGCACTTTCAGGTAAAGGTACTTTTTAATTGTTTTTCTAAAGCACGTGCAATTTCTCAAATGGCTGTGTTTCAAGGAATGTGTTTTACCAGTGATGATGTGGGCAGCACCGACTGGGGTGGGGGAACTCAACATCTCCTCTGGGCTCTGGCCCAACACAAACCCAGGAAAACTCACTTAGACTCTCAGCACCAATTTCTCCTCAACTTGCAAGAAGAAAAACAAACTCTTCCTGTACTGCTGTCCTATAGAGAACTCATCAGCACATCTTTAAATGCCAGATTCATTGTGTGAGAATAGCTCAGAATCTGGGAGGAGTGAAAGAAAAATGGAGTGGGGGTTGAACTGGGATTGGTGAGACAAAATTGACTCACATCTAGTTTTAAGGCCCTTTCCCACATATCCCTGGAACGCCTCCAGTGAAGTTCTAGTTCCTGTGTCACCTGATGGTCCTTCACTCCTTTTAGCCCAGCTGCCCTGGTCCAGGCTTCCCTCCATCAGGCAGCCTGAGAAAGCTTCTGAATGTGGTAACATTCTCAAATCTCACTCATTCTGAACAGGCTGTGAAAACCTAGGATCTGCTCCTCTCTGGGAACTACACTGACTGTGCTCAAAACTCATTCAAGAGGTGCCGGGGGGTTCGGTCAGTTAAGCGACTGACTCAGCTCAGCTCAGGTCATGAGCTCAAGTCCCACACTGAACCTACTTTAAAACAACAACAAAATCTCAAACAGTGGGATGGTTCTCTCCACCAAACATTATGCACTTAGAGATTCCTCCTTCTTACTTTACAAGAGGTGCTCTGTTCTAAAGTATTAGAGAAATGCGCCTGAGGGGTAAATTCATTTTAACTGCAACTGTCACCCAGGCTCATAGTTCAAATGTATTTGTTATTTCTTCAATAAACTCAAATCAAAGCTGCTGAGAACTGTTACAAAACTAACTCAGTTGAGAGAGACTATGCTGTCTCTATCAAAGGCTCTGAAGACATCTAGAAATCCCCGAAACAGAACTACTACATGTAAGATTCATCGTTCAAATCATTTCTTCAAAGATTATTTCTGCTAAGTGCTGTGTAGGATGCAATGCTGGCTTTTATAACCAAGACAGTAAGCTGCAAAGATCATGACATTTGGAGAAATAACTAAAATTGTCTTCTAGTGGGGCGCCTGGCTGGCTCAGTCGGTTAAACAGCTGCCTTCGGCTCAGGTCATGATCTCAAGGTCCTGGGATCAAGCCCTGCTCAGTTGAGCCCCTCATTGGGCTCCCTGCTCAGCGGGGAGCCTGCTTCTCCCTCTCCCTCTCCCCGCCCCGCTCATTCTCTTTCCCTCTCTCAAATAAATAAATAAAATCTTTAAAAAAATAACATTTAAAAAAATAAGATTTTCTTCTACTTTATCTGCAAATGTTGTGCCCACAGGGTATATAACGTTCTTCTCCGTCTCAGTTTTCTAATTTCTTACAGCAGGGAGAGCTATACCGCCCTAAGTGAGAGACTGTAAACATAAAGTATCGAGTGATAAGAAAAAGCCTATTAACAACAGCAGGCTAATATTTACTGCTAGGCACTGAGCTACAGTATTTAATCCTCTGAACAACCCCACGAGGCAGGTGTTATTACTATCTTCAGTTTTACAGACATAAAATCTCACCTAGGTTATCCTTCCCAGATGGCACTTTTTTAATATCCTGTTCAGCCCTGCACGAATCAAAGCACCCGCTGAACTCCGGACCTTCCACGACCGAGTGCAGCCATCGCGCATGCGCAACGCGCTCTCCTCCCGCAGCCGCACAAACCACGCCCGGGCATCCACGGGAGTCTGCATCCTCCCCGGGGTACCCAGTCCCCGCCTCCCTACCTCCCTCTAATAGAGACTCTCCCGTCCCGTGGTCCTCCACCCGGCCAACGCCTCTTCGTACCCAGTCTCTCGGATAGAACAGCCGAGGGTCCCGCCGGGGTCCGCGGGCCTCTTCCCTACTGCCGGGCACCGTCGCCCCCACCCGCTTCCTGGAGCCACGCAGGGACCCTCTTGGATCTCCTCAACCCTCTGGCCTCGCCCACCTTCCCACTCGGGCCGCACCAGTTCCCAGAGCAGCATGTAGCCCTCCAGAACCCTGGAGGTTCCGGACCGTCTCCCACAGCACGCCGGAACATCTAGAGGAGCCTGCGAGGTACTGCACATGCGCAGAAGGAGCCGCAGAAGACCGGCTCCCATGACCACGTCCGGCGGGTTCACAAACTTCCGGACTTCAGTTCCCATAAGCCTGCTCGCCCAGGACTTGGGAGAATTTCAGAAACGTTGTTTCTTTAGCAATTCAGAGATTCTGGCATGGGGTTGTCGCTTCTGTATGCAGCTCTGAATTTTTTCAGTACCTCAAAGAAATCGTTTCACAACCAGTGTGCCTTTTGAACGCCAAGCGACCACAGGAGGCAAAAATGTAAATCAATGTGCGTTATGAATAGAAGTAGAAAGGGTACCCTAAATACTAGAAAGCTAAACGAATTAGATACTAGGAAATGCTAGCAATAAAATAGTAATACAGGTTCAAAATAAACAATGGATAAAATAATAGCATTTCAGCAGTGAAGAAGGTAAGCAACTGGGACCTTCAAATATAAAAATAAATCCAGACTTCGGTAAGGAGAAACATTTCAAAAAGATTGTTGCAATAGGAACAATGCTCTGACTTCAGGATCTGAAAGCATCTCAAAATCAAATACAAAAAGGCTTCTTTGGGTCGCCTGGCTGGCTCAGTTGGGGGTGTGTGTGACTCTTGATCTCAGGGTTGTGAGTTCGAGCCCCATGTTTGGTGTAGAGATTACTTAAATAAGTAAATACACTTTAGAAAAAGACTTTCAGAGGGTGGACTAATATGGGTCAGCAGGAACTTTTGAGAAGAAACTGGGCAAGTGAGTGGGGGAGGTAGTCTGACGTGAAATGTTCCCACTGTGGTCAGCAACCTTGGGATGAGCTGTTCAGGGCGCTTGCTCAGACCTGGGAACAAAACAAAATTCAGGAGCTTGTGAAAGGAAGCAAAGCCTGACCAAAATTTAGTCAAGCTAAGTCAGTGTGCACTTGACCTCTAAAAAATTCTAAAAGGCGTCCTTTAGCATGAAAAGGAAGAGCACTAGGCATTCGATAGTAACTTGAAACCATATTAAGAAATAATACTAATAAAGATAACTATGTAGGTAAATATAAAAAACCAGTATCACTGTATTTTTTTTAGTAACTCTTCTGTTTCTCATGTAAGGTAAAAGATAAATGCACCAATGATAAATATAAAACAATGTTCTTACCAAGAAACACATAAATTACCAAAACTCAAGAAGAAATAGAAAAGCTCAACAGATCCATAACAAATAGAGATTGAATCAGAAATGAAAAACCCCTCAACAAAGAAGAGCTTAGGATCAGATGGCTTTACTAGAGAATTCAACCAAATATTTAAAAGAATAATTAACATCAATCCTTTCTCAACTCTCCCATAAGACTATGGAGAACACTTATTCTATGATGCAAGCATTCTCCGTATTCAAAACAAAACAACAAAGACATCACAAAGGAAAACTACAGATGAAAATTATCAGTATAGTTATAAAAATCCTCAACAAAATACTAGCAAGCAAACACACACAAACACACACACTCTACTAGCCCTGGTATATAAGTTAGATTGTTTAAAGATACAAAATCAATACTGAAAAATTGCTTGTGTTTCTATGCTGCAGCAATAAATAATCTGAAAAGGAAATTAGGAAATTCCATTTCCAAAAGCATACAAAAGAATACCTAGGAATAATCTTAAGAAGGAAATAAAGAAATTGTACACTGAAATCTGTAAAACATTACGGAAAGAATTGAAGTAGACTGAAATAAATGGAAAGACATTCCATGTTCATGCTATGGAAGACATAATGTTAAGATGGAAATATTACTCAAAGCAATCTATAGATTCAATGCACTACCCATCAAAATTCCAACAGCCATTTTGCAGAAATGAAAAAAACCAATCCTCAAATTCATAAGGAAATATGAAGCATCTCAAATAGCCAAAGCAATGCTGAAAATGAACAAAGTTGAATAAGTCACACCTCATGATTTCTAAACCTACTACACAGCTACAGAAAAGAAAAAAAACTGTGGTGCTGCTTTAAGAATAGACATATAGAATAATGAATAGAATGGAAGGTCTAGAAATGACCACATACATCCATGGCCAATTCATTTTTGACAGTACGTATTGGCATATAAAGACAGAGATCAATAGAACAGAATAGAAAACAACACAAATGCAGTCAACTGATTTTTGACAAAAGAGCAAAGTCAATTTAATGGAGAAAAGATAGTTTTTCAACAAATAATGCTGGAACAATAGGACAAACATATACAAAAGAAATGAATCTAGACATAAAACTTACACTTTTCACACAAATTAACTCAAAGTGGACCATAGACCTCATAAACTTCTAGAAGAAAACAGGTGAAAATCTAAGAGATTTTGGTGATATATTTTTATATACAACACGAAAGTATCATCCATGAAACAAAAAAAATGGGCAAGTTGGACTTTATTAACATCAAAAACATCTACTGTGTGCAAGACAGTGCTAAGCAAATGAAAAGACAACAGATTAGGAGAAAATATTTGCTAAACACATATCTGATAAAGAATTTGCCAAAAAAAAAAATGTGCATCTAAATCATTCGAAGTGTTCCTAAAACACAATAAAAAAAGAGCAATCCAATTATTGTATATTAAAGTATATTGTAAGAAATAATGAAATGTAAATATTTAAAATATCACATAATATATTGTTAAATATATATATATATATATATATATATATATATATATACATATATATTAAAAGTGCCCAAAACCAGAATACTTACGTAAACTTAACAAACATGTATAGGATCTATATGCCGAAATCTATAAGCACAGATGAAAGAAATTAAGGAAGATCCAAATAAATGATGTTCCTGGCTTCTAACACCAATATTATGTGTTAATCCTTCCCTTCAGAACTTACTCTAAACCAGTAATATTAAAGACAGTGTGGTATTGGTGAAAAGATGGACACAGAGATCAGTGGAACAGAATACAGGAACAAAAATACAGCCACACAAATATGGTTGTTGACACAGGTACAACGCCAAGTCAGGGAGAAAGGATAGTCTTTTCAACAAATGGTGCTGGATCAGTTAAACATTCAAATGCAAAAAAATGAAAACAAACAAAAAGAACACCAACCTATACTTCACACCTCCTGCAAAAATTAACTCAGAGTGGATTTTAGACTTCGGTAAACTTAAAATTCTAAAACTTCACAATGAACAGATGGGAGAAAATTTCTGTGATCTTGGCTTAGGCAAAGAGTATTTTTAAGTTTTACACCAAAATCACAGTCCATAAAAGGAAAAACTGATAAACTGCACTTTAACGAAAACTGAAATCTCTTGCTCTGTGTAAGATACTGTTAAACTGAAAAGACAAGCCACGCACTGGTAAAAAAAAAAAAAAATGTGCCAATCACATTTCTGACAAAGCATTTGTATCAGAATATATAAAGAGTTCTTAAAAACACAAATAAAATAAACAATCCAACTTTAAAAAAGACAAAAGATGTGACATGTTACTAAAGAAGATTCACGGCTAGCACGTAAGCATGTGAAAAACATGTACAACATTTGTTTATAAGGAAATGCAAATTTAAACTGCCATAAGGCCTTTCCAACCCTATTAGAATAGAAAAACAAACAGACAAACACTAAAAATACAAATTACCACTGTGGATTTTGAGAAACAAGAACTCTTATTCATTGGAGCACCTGCATGGCTCAGTTGGTTAAGCGTCTGCCTTTGGCTCAGGTCATGATCCCAGGACTGGGATCTAGCCTCGAGTCAGGCTCCCTGGTCAGCGGGGTGTCCGCTTCTCCCTCTCCTTCTACTTCACCCTCTTCCTCCCCCCAACTCGTGCTCACATGTGCTCTCTCTCTCTCTCAAATAAATAAAATCTTAAAAAAAAACCACCTCTTATTCATTGCTGATGGGAATGCAAAATAATACGAACATTTTGGAAAACAGTTTTACAATTTCTTATAAATTTAAACATGTACTTACCATACAATCTAGTGATCTTATTCCTGTGTATTTACCCAAGTGAACGGAAAACTAAGTCAACACAAAAGCCTCAACACAAATGTTTATAGTATCTATTCATAATCACCGAAACAGCTAAAAGCTCAGATATCCTTCAATAGGTGAATAAACTGTGAAACATCTATAAATGGAATACTATTCAGTAATAAAAAAAAGGAATGAATTAATGCCTCACACTACCATATGAAAAAATCTTAAGTGACTTTTGCTTAAGTGAAAGAAGCCAAACCTCAAAACTGTATTTTATATCATTCAATCTATTTTGACATTCTCAAAAAGGCTAAATCATAGGACAGAGAACAAATCAGTGGATGTCAGGGGCTAGGGGAGAAAGCAGGGGTTGAGTAAGAACTGGTCACCCAAGGGAAATTTTTATGGTAATAGGATTGTTGCACATGGTACCATGATGATGCATTCATCGAGACTCAGAGCTGTACACCACCAAGAGAGAACGTAACTATTCAAATAAAGAAAAAAAAATCAAACGGGTACAGATGTAATGCAGACCGTGACAAGTGATTTTTTTTTTTTTTACAAATATAGGTATCACGGAATCTGAAGTTAGAAAATGGGGGAAAAGGAGATGACCTAAATAATTCTGTAAAAACAACATTTTGACTGGAGACGTGAAGGCTGAAAACAGAAAGAACTCACTCTAGTTGGTAAATTCTCACAGGGGTTAGCAATTCTGAAACTACTTTACACATACACAAGGGCAAAAAGAATACATATATTGTAGATAATGTAGTGTCTGCCTATGAAGTTAAAAATAAGCAAGGGGTGAGTAGGAAGGCTAAAATGAACCCTGGGTTAGACTAAAAAGTATCAGTGCTAGCTCATTAATTTTCATATATGTAGTCATGTCATAGAGACTATATCATACAGATATAGAAATATGGATACTGTGAGGCAGATGACGAGCCTGGATTGGTACACATACATTTATTTCTTAGATGTGTTCACAGACAGGGTCTAGAAACAGTTTCACCCAGTACCAATCAGCACACCTAGAGTTCAGATCTTGATTTCTCCAATAAAAGGAACGAGCTCCTTGGAAAAATGCCTGATTCTGGGGCGGGGGCACAGAAAATACAAAAAAAAAATCAGAAAAATAAGGAAGTGCTTTAGAAACAATGACAAAGATTTGTTAAAAGTACCCAAAAGCTGCGGTGCTTGGGTGGCGCAGTCGTTAAGCGTCTGCCTTCGGCTCAGGGCATGATCCTGGCGTTATGGGATCGAGCCCCACATGAGGCTCCTCCACTATGAGCCTGCTTCTTCCTCTCCCACTCCCCCTGCTTGTGTTCCCTCTCTCGCTGGCTGTCTCTATCTCTGTCAAATAAATAAATAAAATCTTAAAAAAAAAAAAAAAAAAGGACCCAAAAGCTAACCTGTGATAGCTCCCAGTGCCCAAACTGGAACAATTTAAGCAATATAATAACATAATAGCATGGGATGAAATGAAAAGAGTGGGGAGAGGCGCTGATCTGAGAAAAGGAGCAATAACACAAATGAATCTTAAACGAGTTTTGTGACGTGAAAAAAGCCAAATTCAGGAGATACATATTATATAATTTGGTTGACATTCTGAAAAGGGTAAAATTGTAAAACATAAAATAGATCAAAGTGTTGGGTGAGAAATGTGGGATTGAGTAACAACGGTGGAGAAGAAAATAGATTATCCATGAGCCCGTACTGACATAAGTAAATGATGGAATAAATAAATGGGGAAAATGAAAATCTTTCCTTTACAGAAGAATCCCAATAAATACAGAAGAAATAGAATAGAAAAATCACCACTTAGAACACCACAGTAAAAGTGGTTGCAGGCAAGATCCAGAAATGAAAGCTAAAATGAGTGGCCAAAACTCTAAATAGAAACAGTACATTTGGGTAGCGTCAGAGGGCCTCTCTTCAAATTTACTAATATACGTGGTGGTTTTAAAATATGACCACAAATTTGAAATGGAGCTAATTTCCTGTCCCTGAGTGTGCACTGGACTTAACAACCCACTCAAGTGTTGACTGGAAATGGAAAAATCCTAACTATATAGTGGAGAAACCTGTCAGATACCACTTAACCAAGTACTAAAGGTTAGTATGACAAATCATGTTGATATCATGTCACCTGATATATCGGTAGGGCACATCCTCCCAAAGGTATTCTTCCTAAAAATTTATACCTCAGTCCAACAAGGAGAAAACATTAGACAAACGTAAATTCAGGGTCATTCTTCACAATACCTGCCCACTATTCTTCAACCATGTGAAAGTCATGAAAGACAAGGAAAGACGAAAAATCTCCCACAGACTGAAGCGGACATGATGATTAAATGTACTGTGGGATGGGGATTGGATCCTGGATCGGTAAAAGGACATTAGTGGAAAAACTGACGGAATCTGAATAAACTCTAATTTAGTTAATAGAATTGCACCCGAGTTATTTTCTTAGTTTTGATAAAAGTACCATGGCTCTGTAAAATGTTAACATTGGGGAAAGTTGGGTGAAGTGTATATGGGAGGTTGCGGGAGATGACAGCGTGCTTTTCTCAAGTTTGGTAGACGAAGTTTTTTACACATCAACTTTTTTTTAGTATTGTTTAACCATGCTGGCCACAGATACCACATATGTAAATGAAATTCAAGCACAGCTTTCCTTCTCTCGGCTTGTGTCTAAAAGGCACACTGCTTTGATGCACAGGTCGAGGGGCAAGGACAGAAGCCTGACCCCAGGCAGCTGGAGTATCTCAGTAATCTCTCAACTCAGCAAAGTCGGCAGAAACTCTCCAGCTGATTTCTCAAGAAATGGGCATGGTGTACACAGGGGAAGAGAATCTTGCGAGAGCCACTGAACAATTTATGTGCCAGACATACGTCCTAAACGCCTCTAATCTTCACTAAAACCCTGTTAGCTCGGTACTGTTAGCTTACTTTTTACAACTTTGGGGTGAGGCATCCCTTCCTTAGAAGTAAAGGCACTTGCCAGGAGCGGAGTTCAGCTACCCTCCGCCGCCGCGCCGCGCCGCTCCCTCCCTCTGCGCATGTGCATCCCCGCCTTCTCCTCCCGGCTCGTCCTTCCCCGGTCTCCAGCCCCTCGTGGGAAACCTTTCCTGGCTTCCGGGTCCACGCGGCGAGGGAGCTACCGGTGAGCCCCAGGGGGTGGGGGCGTGGGCCGAGGGGTCCCTGCGCCGCTCGGGGGTCCTGCGGGGGCGGCGGTGGTAGGAGCCCCGCGGACACTGGAGGGACCCCCAGGCGTCTGCGGCGCCTGCGGAGTTGAAAGGACGGCGGGCGGGGGCGTCTCTTACTAAGGGACCAGGGTCCCGCGCGGCAACAAGGGCTCTCGGGCTCGCAGGGCCCGCAGGTGTCCAGCCCCAGCGTTAAGCTGGCTGCGCCGTCGCGCGGCCGCAGGTGGGGAGTGCGCGTGCGTGACGTGTGCGCTGGGCCCACGGGGAGGGGGGGTGGGGCTGGGAAGGAGTGAGTGCGCGTGCGCGACGTGCGTGCGCGCTTGGCGTTTTGACGTGTACGCGTGCGTCCTATGTGCGCCGGGCTTACTAGGAGGGGTGCGGTTGTAGGGGAACCAGGCAGGGCGTCTGATGTGAATGAATTGCTCTGACTGAAGAGTCGACCTGAGACTTCGTCTCCTTACTTGTAGAGTGTGGATGTCAGTAATACTTACCGCGTGGCATTGTTCTGAGCACTCAGATTTTGTTAGCTGCTATTGTATTTGTTTGTTACATATATAATACATGCGGCTGGAGCTTGGACAAGTCTCTGGGGCCTTCATTGCTCAGTTAACTAACTCATTTGTGCAATGGAAGAGGGAAGAGGCTGGACTAGCTAGCCACCAAGGCCCTTTCCTGGCTCTGACATTCCCCAGGTCCCCAGTTATTATTTATTATGTATTCATTTGTTATTTGTTATGTATAAGCATGGCAGTATCCTGAAGCCATCGAAGGCTGTGTGACGGTGGAAGGTCTGGGACAAATTTATGAAGAGCGAGGTGAGCTGGAGCTGAGAGGGGTGGGCACGCAGGCGACACAGGAAATGTCACTTCTTTGGAGAGTTTGTGAGGGCATGGTCGGGAATGAAAGGCTCACCAGCCATAACAAAGGCAATTCTGTCATCACCCCTCCCTGAACACCGCCTCCTCCCCTCATTTTCCGTTCACTATTTCCCATTGTTGATGGCATCTAGAAAGATGCTGAGGTTCCCACTCTCCTGGCCTTATAGACGCACGGGATGGTAGTGCAGGCAAGTTTTTTTTGAGGTTATCTGTTTTGGCCTTATTTGAAAAACGAAAAAAAAGATTTTAATTCTGAGAAGGTGACTGACCGAGATCATGCAGTTTGTTAGTGGCAGAACCATGGTTAAAAGTAAGGTCTGCAAATTCCCAGGCCACTGCCCATTTTGTCACTGTTAAGTCAAAGATAGTTTCTTATTAAAAGACCTTTTGAAAGTTGTAAGAAGGTTAGAACAAACATGAAACATTTTTTATCTTGCCTTAAACACCCCCATCTCTTTTTTTCAGAGGTTTCTTGGATAATCTGACCTCAAGGGGTTAATGGTGTTAAGAGGAAAACATTAACAATGTGGCTTGAGGTTTTTAATTTTTCCGTACCACATCAGTTCTGACAAATCCATAGTGTTTCCTCCTTTAGGTTACTGTTAAATGTTAAACTCATCTTCTCATGTTTTTAATTTTTCTGTGTCACAGAACCTAAATTGGTAATAAATCAATAAGAAACAAATGTTTACATTCACTCAGTGAAAAGTATCATGTCTAAGCTCAACATATATCGGAGCCACACATGGACACGTAAGTATCTTGTATGTGGAGCTGTGTAGGCAGGTAAATCCAGGAACTGCAAGGCAGGCCAAGTCTCTCCTAACTTCCTTCTCCCTTCCTTCTTCCTCAGCTCTCCCTCCTTCAGTAAGAGCGGAAAATGAACAGATCCCAGGTGAGCTTTTTGTTTATTTATTCCCACTTTGTTTTAAAATGGGTTTTCTAAAGTTTGTAAGGATTCATATTTTTAAAAAGAAAAAATAGAAATAGGCAAGAATTACTTGAAGGGAAATATGTTGAGAGTAGCAAATTCAAAGAGCAGTTGGCAGAATCAGATGCAGGACTCTTAATTTCACAGAATTGTGCAAGTTGTAAATTTTCCTCTGATTTTTCTAATAACAACACTGAAACTGCCTATAATCATTTCTGATAGACACAGCACTGTGCCAAAGATGCGTAGATGCTTTTCAGGGGACCAAACAAAGAGGTTTGAGTAGACAGCCCTCCATGGTCTTGCTTGATGCAGGAATAAGACTTTGAAGACCTGGCAGAATGGAGGGACCACACGTCCTCCAGATAACTCTCCTTAAGTGTTTGTGTCAGCTTGGTTGTGTTTCTAGCTTGAGTAGCAGACTGTTCTGGGTTTGGTCTCTGCATTTCTCATTTACATTTCAACCTCATGCATGCATTCTTGCTCCTTCACCACCACCACTCACCTGAATCAGTTCTGGAAAAGGCCACCATATTGTAGTCAAATCCAATTTTTGTCTTTGTCTTACTTGACCGTCCTGTGGCATAATCCTCAGTCTCTCTTGTCTCTGACACCTCCCTCCTAGCTCTCCTTTCTTAACTCTGATACATTCTCTTTCTGTTCCTCATGAAGTTGTCTTTCCCTTTTGCTCCAAATGTTGCCTCTCCTTGGGTATATTGCTTAACTGTCCTTGGCTCACTGCTTTTTTCAGTCTTTTTTCTTTTTTTTTTTTTTTTTAAGATTTTATTTATTTATCTGACAGAGAGAGACAGCCAGTGAGAGAGGGAACACAAGCAAGGGGAGTGGGAGAGGAAGAAGCAGGCTCCCAGCGGAAGAGCCTGACATGGGGCTCGATCCCAGAACGCTGGGATGACGCCCTGAGCCGGAGGCAGACGCCTAACGACCGCGCCACCCAGGCACCCCTTCAGTCTTTTCTCTTGACTGGCTTTGTCTCTCTCTCTTTTTTAATAAAATACTTTTGAATTAGTAATGTATTAATTAATTAATATAATTAGCCATTGTGTTGGCTAAAAAGTTAAGTGATGTTCCCTCTAGGACGGGTGACATTTATTTCTCATCTAAATTGAGACACTTCTGCCGAGAATGAAAGAGGTTCTGTAAAGTTATGATGGGACAACTGGCATATATTGGGACAGTCCCAGACAAACGGGACTGTATGGTCACCCTACTGTAGATACCCATCTTTCTTGTTTGTCCTACCAGTGTTTCTTTATTCAGTTAAAAGATACTCTTGTATGCCCCCTACTTTTATTTAGAAGGGACTCCATCATCCTTAGGGCTTTTCGAACTTCGATGCACCTGTACATCACTGGCATCTGCAAAAATTCGGATTTTGATTTAGTGGATCTGGTGGGGCCCTGGGTTTTGCATTTCTAAAAAGCTCCCAGGTGAAGCTGACTCTGCTGCTCCGGGCACCACACTTTGAGTAGCGAGTCTATACACGGTTTCCCATTCTTTCTTCGCTTTTTTTCCACTGTTTTCCGCCTATCTCAGACATCTTTCTGTAAACAGAACATGGATTGCTTCTTTTTTTGTTATAACTGCACAGTAATCCAAGCATGGACATTCCATAGTTTATTAAACTGGTTATTAGTTATGAACTATTTCAAACCTTTTGCTACTACAAACCATGTTCTAATGGATGACCTGGTACATACAGGTTTTTTCTATCAGATAAATTCCCAGAAGTGGGCTGCCAGGTCAAAGTGTGAATATAATTGATAAACTTGATCATTTGGGATTATGGTATCATTTTGTGTCACTCCCATTGACACCTCGTGAGTGCTTCTTTGTCTGCAGCTTCTTCCATAGAACACGTGGTTCAACTTTTGGAATTTTGGCAACGGATAGACTACAAAGTGGTATTTTATGAACTTTGTATCTGCAGTTTTCTTAACTGGGTGAGGTTAAATATTTTTTCATATATTTGAAAGATGTATTTACATTTCTGTGAACCCTCTGTTCATATCTTTTGCCCATTTTGCTCTTAAGTTTGTCTTTTTTTTTCTTTCTGTGACTAGCTCTTCTTCAGTGACTAGCTCTTTATATATAGGGATACTAATGCTTGTCTATTATATGGATTGCAAACTATTATGGTATGTAATTTTTCTTTTGATAATTGACCGTGGTGTTTTCTCCTCCATGCAGGTATTCTGTTTCAGGGTACCACATTTCACTTAGTTGTTTCCTTAGGCTCTCCTTGGCTGTGACAATTTCTCAGACTTTCCTTGTTTTTGATAACCTTGGCAGTTTGGAGGAGTACATTCAGGTGTTTTGTAGAACGTCCCTTAACTGGGAATTGTCTGCTGTTGTTTTCATGATTAGACTGAGGTTATGGGTTTCTTGGAGGAAGACCACAGAGATATAATGTCATTTGGTCACATCATGTCAAGGGTAAGCGCTCTCAACATGACTTATTATAGTGATGTATCACTGTTGATCACTTGGCTGAAGTAATGTGGTCACGAGTAGTGGCAAAGCTACTTTTTCTTTCCTCTGTTTTCACACTGTACTATTTGGAAGGAAGTGGGGAGTTACAGTATACCTCCTTCCTGCTGGAGCATCTACATAAATTATCAGGAATTCTGCACAGGAAATTTTTCTGTTCTCTCCTATTTACTAATCCATTTATTTATATCAGGATGAATTCATGGCTAGTTATTTTATATTTTGGTTATAGTATAGTGCTCCGTTGTTCCTTTTGTTGCTCAAGTTGTTCCAGGTTGGTTATTAAAAGCATCTTCTAGGGTTGGTTATTAAAAGCATCTTCTATTAAAAGCCTGGGCTGCTGAGTTGGTTGAGTGGCCAACTTTTGATTTTGGCTCAGGTTGTGATCTCAGGGTCCTGGGATTTTGAGCCCCACGTCAGGCTCTTTGCTGAGTGTGGAGCCTGCTTGAAATTCTCTCTCTGCCTCTGCTCCTCCACCCTGCTCACGCTCTCTCTCCATCTCCTTCTCTCTCAAAAATAATTAAATTCATCTTTTAAAAAGCACCTTCTGTTGGTTCCTGTGTCTTTTGACATACCCTGTTATTGTTTGAATACTTCTTCCTTTCTCCCTGGTAGTAGATTTTCCAGGTTTCCTGCTCTAGAATTAGCCTTTTTTTTTTTTTTTTTCCTAAATAGCTCTGGTTCTTTTCATTGGAGCATAGTATGAGAAACCAAGATTGGGGGACTAGGTGTGTTTGT
Organism: Ursus arctos; assembly: GCF_023065955.2. NCBI lineage: Eukaryota > Metazoa > Chordata > Mammalia > Carnivora > Ursidae > Ursus > Ursus arctos. Next base: position 79,505,446 of record NW_026623089.1, on the reverse strand, counting down.
TGCTACTGGTGTGTCATTGTTTGCAGACCCTCTCAGGTAACTGAACAAGGAAATATATGTGTATACTCACTCGTGTATATACAGTGTCTATAAATATTTCAGTATGTAACCATCTATATCTATATTAAGCTAAGTATTAGTTCACACTGTTGTCTCCTGTTGTAAACATTGCCACATGGAACATTCTAACCTTCTCTCCTTGCTTATCTGTAATCTCCCACTCTACAAAGAGAATCCGGCTAACATCATCTGGATTTCACTTATTTGATAGTTCAATTCCAGAATACACATACATGATTTCAGAGTTGTTAACCCATGGACTCTTGATTCTTCCAGTTTGGGGCCATTGCGAATTAAGGTACTAGAAATATTCACATGTAGGTTTTTAAGCAGACATAAATTTTCAAACATGTAGAGTGTGGAATTGCTGGCTCAGTTATGTACGTATGTATGTATGTTTAGCTTTGCAGAAATTGCCAAACTATTTTTACAAAGGTGCTGTATCAGTTTGTATTCCTACCAACTACGAATCAGAATCAGAATCTTTGTTGTTCTGATTGTGGACCTGAAATTGGTATCATCATTATTTTGGATTTAATCATTCTAATAAATGTGTCATGTTGTCTGCATTTTCCCACGAATAGATGATGTTGAGCACCTGTTCCTATATTTATTTGCTATCCTTATATGTTTGGTGAAATGTTTCTTCAGCTCTTTTGCCCTTTTTCAATTGGGTCATTTGTTTTCTTATTCTTGAGCTTTAAGAGTTCTTTGTATTTTTTAGATGCAAATCCTTTATTAGATACATGTGTTGTGAATAATTTCTCCCAGTCTGTGCCTTGTCCTTTCATTTTCTTAGAAATGTCTTTCACAGAGCAGATGATTTTATTTTTAGTATTATACCCTCTAGATCCATCCATGTTGTTGCAGTTATTAAGATTTCATTCTTTGGCTGAGTAATATTCCATTGTATATATAAACCACATCTTCTTTATCCCTTCATCTATCGATGGACTCTTCCATATCTTGCCTACTGTAAATAGTGCTGCTATTCTTTGTTCTGTATTTTCTTCTAGAAGGTTTAAAGTTTTGCGTTTTACATTTAGATCTCTGATTCATTTTTAGTTAATACTTGTGTAAAGTCTGTGGCTAGGTTCATTTCTTTTGCATGAGTGTCCAGTTGTTCAAGCACCATTTGTTGAAAGACTGTCTTTCTCTTTTTATTGCCTTTGTGCCTTTGTCAAAACATTTGACTTTATTTTGGTAGACTATTCCTGGACCTTCTATTCTGTTCTGTTGGTCTATGTGTCTCTTTCAGCACTATCACACTATCTTGGTTATTGGTAGCTTTATAGTAAGTCTCAAGATCAGGCAATGTGAATTCTCATTTTTCTTCCACATTGTGTTGGCGATTCTAGATCCTTTTCTATATAAACTTCAGAATCATTTTGTCAATATCTGCAAAATAGCTGGGGGATTTTATTTGGATTGCATTGAATTTATAGATTAAGTTGGAAAGAATTGACATCTTAGGCATTTTGAGTCTTCCTATTGATGAATTTGGAATCTCTCTCCATTTATTCAGATCTGTGATTTCTTCCATCAGTTGTTTTGTTTTTCTGTATATACATATTGTGTTAGACTTTGTACTTGAGTACCTTTTTGGGGGGTGCTATTGTAAATATTTTTTTTCATTTGAAAATTTGGAATTCTAATTCTTTATTCAGATATAGGAAAACAGTTGACTTTTTTATGTTGATCTTGAATCCTGTGATGTTTTGATATTTCCTTTTACTTCTAGTAGATTTTTTTCTTTCTTTTTGTAAGTTACTTGAGATTTTTTATAGAGACAATAATATTGACTTCAAATAAAGAGAGTTTTGTTTTTCCTTCTCAGTGATACACCCCAGTTGTCTCATCCCCTCTTCCCACCCACCTTCCCTCTGGTAATCACCAGTTTGTTCTCTATATTTGGGAGTCTCTTTTTTTGTCTCTTTTTTGCTTTGTTTTGTTTCTTAAATTGCACATGAGTGAAATCATATGCTATTTGTCTTTCTTTGTCTGACTTATTTCACTTAGTATTATACCCTCTAGATCCATCCATGTTGTTGCAGTTATTAAGATTTCATTCTTTGGCTGAGTAATATTCCATTGTATATATAAACCACATCTTCTTTATCCCTTCATCTATCGATGGACTCTTCCGTATCTTGCCTACTGTAAATAGTGCTGCAATAAACATATCTTTTCCAATCAGTGGTTTCATTTTCTTTGGGAAAATACCCAGTAGTGGAATTACTAGATCATAGGATAGTTCTATTTTTAATTTTTTGAGGGAACTCCACACAGTTTTCCATAATGGCTGAACCAGTTTTCATCCCCACTATCAGTACACAAGTGTTCCTTTTTCTTCACATTATCACCAACTCTTGTAATTTCTTTTTTTTTTTTTTTTTATTCTAACCATCCTGATACGTGTGAGGTGATATCTCATTGTGGTTTTGATTTGAGTTTCTCTGGTGATTAGTGATGTTGAGCATTTCTTCATGTGTCTCTTGGTCTTCTGTTCGTCTTCTTTGGAAAAATGTTTATTCAGGTCCTTTGCCCAGTTTTTAATCAGCTTATTTGGGGTTTTTTGGTGTTGTGTAAGTTATATATTTTGGATATCAGATCCTTAACGCATATATCATTTGCAAATATCTTCTTCCATTAGTAGGTTGTCCTTTTGTTTTATTGATGGTTACCTTTGCTGTGCAGAGCTTTTTGTTTTGGTGTAGTCCCAATAGTTTAATTTTGCTTTTATTTCCCTTGTCTTGGGAGACATATCTAGAAAGAAGTTGCTATGGCTGATGTCAAAGAAGTTACTTCCTCTGTGCTTTTCTAGGATTTTTATGGTTTCAGGTCTCACATTTAGGTCTTTAATCCATTTTGAGTTTATTTTTGTGTATGGTGTAAGAAAGAGGTCTGGTTTCATTCTTTTACATGTAGCTGGCTGTCCAGTTTTCCCAACACCATTTGTTGAAGAGACTCTCTTTTTCTGTTGGATATTCTTGCCTTCTTTGTTGAAAATTAGCTGACCATATTAACTGTTGGTCTATTTCTGTTCTCTCTGTTCTGTTCTACTCTGAATAGCCAGAGCAATCTTAGGAAAGAAAAACAAAGTTGGATTTGTTTCACAAATTGATCACAGTCCCAGATTTCCAGCTATACTACAAAGCTATAGCAATCAAAACAGTATGGTACCGGCCCAAAAATAGACGCATAGATCAATGAAACAGGATAGAGAGCCAGTCATTTATGTTTTATTTCTGGTTTTGGGTTGGTTTGGTTTGGTTTTGGTCTTCCTGCACTAGCTAGGACTTCTAGTACAGAGTTGAATAGGAGTATTGAGGTAAGACATCCTTGCCCTATTCCTGCTCTTTAGGGGAAAAGTGTCCCAGTCTCTTAACATTAAATGTGATGTCAGCTGTAAGGTTTTTATGGATGGTCTTTATCAAGCTAAGAACATTCCCCCTATTCCTAGTTCACTGAGAATTTTCATAATGAATGGCTGTTAGATTTTGTCAGATGCTTTTTTCCCATCAATTGATTTGATCATGTAATTTTTCTTCTTTGGCTTATTGATGTGCTGCATTGTATTGATTGATTTTTTTTTTAATATTGACCTGGCCTTCCATACCTGGAATAAATTCCACTTGGTTATGGTTTATAATGTGTTGTATACATTGCCAGATTTGATTTGCCAGTATTTGGGGATTTTTGTATGTATGCTAATGGGAGGTACTGGTCTTTAGTTTCTCATGTCTTTATCTAGTTTTGGTATCAGGGTAATGTTGACCTTATAATATGAGTTTGGAAGTGTTATTTACTGGAGGAGATTGTGGAAAATTAGTATTTTTTCCTTAAATGTTTAGTAGAATTCACCAGTGACACTGTTTGGGCTTAGTACTTTCTATTTTGGAAGTGATTTAATTAGTAATTCAGTTGTTTGTTTGTTTGTTTGTTTAACAGGTATAGATCTGTTCAGGTTATCTATTTCTCCTTGTGTGAATTGGTGGCTGTGTCTTTTTTTTTAAATTTTATTTATTTATTTTTATTTATTTATTTTTGATGTAAAGTTCGATGATTCATTAGTTGTGTATAACACCCAGTGCACCATGTGATACGTACCCTCCTTACTACCCATCACCAGCCTATCCCATTCCCCCACCCCCCTCCCCTCTGAAGCCCTCAGTTTGTTTCTCAGAGTCCATAGTCTCTCATGCTTCATTCCCCCTTCTGTGTCTTTTAAGGAATTTATCCATTTCATTTAAGTTAATTTTTCAGGAATAAAATTGTTTGTAGTATTCTCTTATTATTTTAGTGTTCATAGGATCGGTAGTGTTGACCTATCATTTCTGAGATTCACAGTTTGTTTCTTTTCTCTTTTTTCTTGGTTAGGTTTCTGGAAGTTTATTAATTTATTGATGTTTTCAAAGAAGTGGCTGTTGGTTTCATTAATTTTCTTTTTTTCACGTTTTCAATTTCATTGGTTTATTCTAATATTTCCTTTATTTTGCTTCCTTTTGGCTTAATTTACTTTTCTTCTGTAGTGTGTTAAGATGGAAACTTAGGTTACTGATTTAAAATTTTTCTTTTCTAATATATACACTTGCTATAAATTTCTATGTACTGCTTTCAATTCATCCCACAAATTTTGATGAGTGGCATTTTTATTTTTATTTCATGTACAATATTTAAAACTTTCTTTCGAGTTCTCTTTGAACTACAGGTTATTTATAAGTGTGTTGTTTAATTTTTTAGTGTTCGAGTGATTTTCCAGCTCTCTCTTTACTGATTTCTTTTCCATTGTATTCAGAGAATGTATTTTGTATGATAGCTATTGTTTTAAATTTGTTAAGGTGTGTTTTATGGCCAAGACTATGGTCTCTCATGGTGAATGTTACGTATGAGCTAGAATAGAATGATAAAATGTGTGTTTTATTGTTTTGGATGGAGTATTTTGTAACTATCATTTAGATCATGTTGATGGGTAGTGCGGTTCAGGTCATCTGTATACTTACTGATTTTCTAACTCCTTGAACTCTCAGTATTGACAGAGGGGTGTTGAAGCCTCCCAACTATGATTATAAATTTGTGTATTTCTCCTTTCAGTTCTATCAGTTTTGGGGGTATGTATTTTGGTACCCTTCTGTTAGACACATACATGTTTTGATACTCTTGTTAGATTTATATATGTTTTCCCTAATAGGATTTTGAACCCACTTAATGAGTTCTTAATTCCAGTGTTGTATTTCTCAGCTCTAGAATGCCCATTTTATCTCTGTATGTATGTGCATGTATATGTGTCTGTATACGCATCTATCATAGGTCCCCAAGACCATCCCCAGGCTCAGTGACTTCCTAGGGTGAGTCTGCAGGTGGTTCTACTTATGGCTGTGACTTATTAAAATGCAAGGATATAAAGCAGAATCAACAAGGGGAAAAGGCGCACACAGAGCATAGTTGAGAGGAAACCAGGAGCAAACTTCTAAGAGTCTTCTCCCAAATCTAGCAATGAGATTGACAATAAATGTGAAATATCTGCCAGGGAAGCTTAGCAGACGGTGCTCAGTGTTTTTAATCGGGAGTTGATCGCATTGGTCTTCTCTGCTTGGCGCAGAAACTTCCGGACTTAGAAGGAATGTATGTGTGCAGCATAAACCATATTGCTTACACAAACAGTTTAGGCTCAGTGAACCATTCTTATTAGGGAATTTAAGTTCCCAGATGCCAGCCAAGGGATACCCTCATAGCAGCAGACCTTTCAAAGGAGGGCAGTCTCAGGCCTGCTCTAGTAATTCTGTTCTGTACAGTACACACCATATATCCATTGAACTCCCACTTATTTTGTTCGTATTTTCCTCTGTTATATTGAACATATTAATCACAATCCATTTTGAAGTTCCTGTTTATTATTTCTGGTATCTGGGTCCCCTTCTGGTCTGCTTTGTCTGTTTTATTGTCTATTTTTTTCTATCATATAAATGATAATATTAAAGAACTATCTTTTTCTTGGTCTGCTTTCCTTCCCAGTCTACTGTGTGCATACTGCTAGCTCCTGCAGTGTATAATTTAATAAATGTTATTGTATGTATCTCCTCATTAGATCATAAGCACTTTGAGAATAGGAATGGTGTGTGTTTGTTTTCATCAGTAGTATTTGCAGCAAGGGGAACACTTTGAGGCCTTTAGTGGAAATGCTGTTTGTACAAGATATTTCTTTTATCCTACAAAGTAAATAGCACAAAAGAAGGCATCCTGTGTATCAGTTTTTAGCAAACTCTAAAGAGATTAGCTCTTTTAAAATTCTTCCACGTCATATAGTTCTGACAGCTTCATATAGAAAAGGAATATACTATTACAGGAACAAGTGTCATTCAAAGATGTATGTGTGGACTTCACTCAGGAAGAGTGGTATCTGCTGGATCCTGCTCAGAAGATACTATACAGAGATGTGATTCTAGAAAATTACAGCCATTTTGTCTCAGTAGGTAAGAATCTTTTTTTTCCTTGTGACTACCAGTAGCATGCGTTTCTAGTTGTTGAAACATATGAACTGCCTGTGGAATTTTGATTGACACTTGAGATTCAAGGCCCTAAGATGACCAGTCTCTTTGTCCACCATAAACAATGCTGTGTTCTTTTTTTTTTTTTTTTAAGATTTTATTTATTTATTTGACAGAGATAGAGACAGCCAGCGAGAGAGGGAACACAAGCAGGGGGAGTGGGAGAGAAAGAAGCAGGCTCATAGCAGAAGAGCCTGATGTGGGGCTTGATCCCATAACGCCGGGATCACACCCTGAGCCGAAGGCAGACGCTTAACCGCTGTGCCACCCAGGCGCCCCCAATGCTGTGTTCTTAACCTGCTCAGGCATTGGTTCATTTGGGCATCTCCCTTGGGCAACTTCTGAAGCTGTACCTTTCTTCCCCATCATTTTTTCAGAGTCCCTGAAGCCAGGCTATTTAGCCATCATCTTGTATTATTTTTGCTCAACAGGATATTGCATTACTAAGCCAGAAGTGGTCTTCAAGATAGAACAAGGAGAAGAGCCCTGGATATTAGAGGCAGGATTCCCAAGCCACTGCAACCAAGGTGAGTTAGTGACTGCACAGGCAGGTGGAAGACAAGGGAATGAGGTCTTAGGCCATTGGTTTAGGGTTTATTGCTTGTGAAATATTCTTCAGAAATTTCTTTTTTTAATTTTAGACCTTTGGAAGTGACTAGGGACAGTTGGCCCACATCCCTCCATTACCTTAATCACACTCCTCCACATGTAACTTTCTTGCATAAATGCTTTCCTTTGTCCTTTGATATTTTAGAGTGATTTACCAATACATATAATGCAGACTCAGTTGACATCATCTTAGGTAATTTTTCGTAGTTAATTTATCTTTTAAAATTGTTTGCCTTCCCTCTATTCTCTTTGGACACCTTTTGTTACCTGGTATGTATTCATGCTATACTTGAGATATTCATTTAACAAATATATGTTGGACACTCACTACAACCCAGTTACGTTTTTAGGTAATTAAGAGATTAACATCCCTTTTATCATGGAGCGTGTATTACAGTGAGGGACAAGAAGCATGTTTGTGTGTGTGTGTGTGCACATACACAAGTGTATGCGTGTGAATGTGTACATACAGTATTTGTTGTGGTAAGCACTGTGGAGAGAGTTAAAGCAGTGGGGAGGGGGTGGAGAATGATGGCATGTGCTAATGGGTAAGGAAGTCAGAGAAAACCTGTTTGATGAGGTCCATAGGAGGGATGAGGCCCTAGTAAAGTGAAAGTGCGAGCTCTTCCAGGCAGGTGCCAAACTTCTCAGCTGTGTTCTTAGTGTTTGAAAAATGTCAAGGGGGCTGTTGTGGCTAGAGTTGAGTACGTGTGAGGGAGAGTGATAGGAGGTGATGTCATAAGAAATAGCATGGACAATGGTAATTATGTTGAGTGATGTGAGAAATCCTTGGGGTTTTTTTTTGGTTTTTTGAGTAAATATAAGTGAGATTAAATCATCAGATCTGATTTACAGTGTATGCAGTAAATACAATCTGGTGGTTAGGTGGTGCTTGGGCACGAGCAAGGAAGGAATACCATTTAGGAGACTACTGTGTATTCCAGAGGAGAGCGGATAGTGGCTTAGGTGATGTTGGGAGGGCTGAGGAGTTGTAGGTTTGTACATATATCTTGACGATGAGGCCAACAAGATTTGCTGTTGGGTTGATAGTGTGGAAGAGAGACAGGAGTCCAGCATGACTCAACTGATAGGTCTTAAGCAACTGGGTAAATCAGGGTGCCATTTACTGAGGGGAAATTAGATTATAGGGGACTTATGACATACCTAAACTTGGACACGAGAAGCTGGAGAGAACTGCTAGAACCCAGTCTGTGTGTTGAATAAGATGTTGGTTCTATGTGAGTGTGGTGCACGTGGCTGAGGCCAGAGCCAGAAGTGCCCACATGAGAGGCGTCAGCTGTGGGTGTGGTAAAGGCACGGGGCTGGGTGAGAGCTTCTAGATGGGAGGTTGGTGGACTCTTATGTAAAGACAGTAGCACATATTTTAGGTTTGGTGAGTCACATGTGGTCCGGGTGGCTGCTCCTCCTCTTTCCTGATTCTGTTTTTCCCTCTCCTCCCCTTTCTTCTTCCTCCTCACTCCTCCCTACTGTCTCTGCTATCTTTTCCCTCTAAAAATGTAAAAAACACTCATAGTTCAAGGACCCTTGCTCAGCAGTCTTAGTGTGCAGACTCCTTTTCTAGAGAGTGGTTGCTTGCACATGAGAGCAGTGGTCCTAGAACAATTCCACTTTTACAAGATGTGAAAATCCATTCAATCTCATCATGAGAGGAGCTTGGGGAGAAACAGTCTAAGCGAGGTGAAAACGAGATGAAAACATCCTACCGTCCTATTACTACCTTAAATGGCACCATCTCTTAATTCAGTGTTCAGTGTCTCTGTCCCGCTCACCCCATTCTCTGAGCTTCCCTGAATCAGCCACTCCCAGCTCCCTGTGCTTTGAATTTGCACCCTTTTCTGTCCAGTTTTGAAGGTTTTATATTTAAAATGTTAAATGTCCTTGCCAGTTTCCATTCCCAGTTTCCACTGCAGCATGTGTTTACTTTCCGCTGAGACCAGGAGGATAAAGGAAACGTATGCTTGGATGTAGTTCACGCCAGGAAACTGAGCCTAAAACAAAAGAATCGACTACATGAAAGGGCGTTTGTGTGAGTTCAGTCCCATTAGACGTGTACTAGTATTCATAAGATGTGGTTATTTTTCTCATTTCTAGAAGACTGGAAAGTTGATGACCTGATAGACAGCAGCCAGGACAATGAAGATGAACATTTTTGGCAACTTGCTTTCACCGCCAACAAAACATTAAATATAGATAGCGGTGATAGAGTAACAAAAGCTTTCAATCTGGGCACAGATTCTGTTCCTTCAAGAAATTTTCCATATAAGATATGTGACTCGTGTGAGATGAGTTTGAAAAATATTTCAGGCTTAATTATTAGTAGAAAGAGCTATTCTGGAAAGAAGCCTGATGAGTTTAATGTGTACGAGAAATTGCTCCTTGATATTAAGCATGAAAAAACTCCAGGAGGGAAATCTTACAAATATAATCAGAAAAGGAATGTGCTCAATCATAGCCACAATCTCAGTCAGCCAATTTTTGACCAGCCTTCTGAGTATAATGAAAATGGACAAGCCTTCTGTGAGGAAGCAGCCTTTTTCACAAACAAGAAAATTCAGATAGGAGAGACGCTCTGTAAATATAATGCATGTGGAAGAACCTTCATCCACAGTTTAGAACTCAGTTTATCTCAGAGAACTCATTTGGAAATGGAGCCATATGAATGCAATATTTGTGGGAAGTCCTTCTATACAGATTTAAGATTGGGACATCAGAGAACTCTTATAGGAGAGACTCCTTATGAATACAATGCATATGGGCAAACCTTCTGTGATAACTCAACTTTCATTATCCATCAGGGAACCTATGCAAGAAAGATTCCCCACGAATACAAAGTGGGTCCTAAAACGTGGGAAAAGTCAACTCTCTTTAAACATCAGATAGTACACATGGGCAAAAAACCTTATGAGCACAATGAAAATGGAAGTAACTTCACCAAGAAGTCACATCTCACCCAACTTCGAAGAGGTCACTCAGGAGAAAAAACCTTTGAATGTGGTGAATGTGGGAAAACATTCTGGGAGAAGTCAAACCTCACTCAACATCAAAGAACACACACAGGAGAGAAACCGTATGAATGTACCGAATGTGGGAAATCCTTTTGTCAGAAACCACACCTTACGAACCATCAGCGAACACATACGGGAGAAAAACCCTATGAATGTAAGCAATGTGGAAAAACGTTCTGTGTAAAGTCAAACCTCACAGAACATCAGAGAACACACACAGGGGAGAAACCGTACGAATGTAATACATGTGGGAAATCCTTCTGCCACAGGTCAGCCCTAACTGTCCATCAGAGAACACACACAGGAGAGAAACCCTTTATGTGTAATGAATGTGGGAAGTCCTTCTGTGTGAAGTCAAACCTCATTGTACATCAACGAACTCACACAGGGGAGAAACCCTATAAATGTAACGAGTGTGGGAAAACCTTCTGTGAAAAATCAGCTCTCACTAAACATCAGAGAACTCACACAGGGGAGAAGCCCTATGAGTGTGATGGATGTGGGAAGACCTTCAGTCAGAGGTCGGTACTCACAAAACATCAGAGAATTCACACAAGGGTGAAAGCTCTTTCAACATCCTGATGTCCAGAAGCCTTTACCCGCCCTTTCACATTCTTACACCATTTTAAAAAATGAGACGATTGAAGCCCAAAGAATGCCTCATGTTATTAGAAAGTGATGTCTTGTCATACTTCAAATAATTAATACTAGCACAAAACCTTACTGATATTTTGAGTACATGAAAGCTCTCAAGAAAAACTGAAACTTTTCATCAGAAAATTTATATTGAGGGGAAGTTTGTTCACTTAAGGAATGTGGTAGAAATCTTTGTCTAGAATTTATGTTGTGTCATATTCCAGATGTGATACCAAATTTTTTGTAAATATAGTGGATGGTATTCATTCATATCCATATTCACAATGGAATCTGAAGCTTAAAAAAAGATGAATCACAACAACATTAAACATTTCTGAAGAGTCCCTGATGTTTGCAGGCCAGATGTGGGTATAATAATATAGCGGAAATTAGAGGTATGCTTAATTTGCATATTGGAGTCCAACAACTTGTGAGGAGACAATATTCCCTAATTAAATAACTACTATGGTCTATACTAGTATCTCCCACACTAAATACCACCAGTGTCTTTATGGATTGACATAATTATATATGTATATATATGTAAATATATTTATACACACATACCCACACGTATGCAGTGGTGTGTTAGAGTAAGCTCATGCTGGCTTGCAACTGCCGATGGTTAAATTTTCAGGAATTTAGTGAGCCAGTACTTAAACATAGTCATTATTTAAAAATTAAATTATATTAAAAACAAAGGTAATAAATACTCAGCACTCATCACTTCCTAATTATAACATTTTGCTCTTTGTTCTTTAGGTCACTTACATTATTGAGTTGCATGGTAAAAATATGTCTAATGTGCTTCTGCACATCTCTTCCCACCTCTGCACTCAGTGTCGTCCCATAGGTGGCTTGGCTTTAGTGGGAGCATTTATGCCCTGGAAATTGGCAAACTCTACAAACGGGGGTTTTATTTTCTCAGCGAACCTGTTGTCAAATACTTCCCAGCACACCATTGTGTATATATGAAAATATATCTGGACAATTTAAAGTACAAACAACATACCCCTCTCCCATATCCTGACATAAATAAATGACTATGGCCATTATTGCTGAACTGCCTCATAATAAAGAAGCCCAAATTTGTTTTTGTGAGGTTTTTTAACTACCTCTGCATCCAGTCTTACTTGTAAATACTACCTGAGTCTCTTTGTCGTTTGGCCAGTATACGTTATTTTACAACCACATCACCAACTTTCCCTCTGACGTTGCTGGCAAATAGGAATCAGTATGGCCGTTGTTACTGATCTACTACTACTTCCCAAAGAAGCCAAATGATATTTTTCTGAGGTTTTTCAGCTGCCTCTGGGCCAGTCTATAATGGTGTAAGTGCTGTTAATAACAGTGGGATTTACATGAATTTTTCAAAGGTTAACATCATTTATGAACAGGAATACCCATTGCACTCCACAAATAAAAAGCGATGGTATGTACTCGAATGCCACTTTCTTACTCTTAGTATTTCATTATTGTATCTATTTAGGCATGATCTGTATGTGACCCAGGAACTCTGTATTTGTATTTAAAATAATAAGGTGTCATACACTGTCCCTGCCTCCTTTGTCCTACTGTTTTCCCACACCTCCTTGGAACACACTGATCAGCAGTTCCAAGAGACACTGCACACCCACTACCCTGCTTCTTACGTGCTGGGCTCTGTTTTATCTCTGTTCATTCTTCCCCCAGATGATTTAGGAGTAAATCCAGAGTAATCTAAGTTAATCGTGGAGATGCTATTCTAATGATTTTGTTGAGGTGTTTGGGAAATATTCTGCGGTACTTCTGGGAAACATCTCAGTGATAAACTATTGTCATGACGTGAGAAGACACAAGGAGAGATTGTCTCTCTTATGCTGGACTTTTTCCTGTTTGTATGTTATACCAAATTATAGCTCGTGGTCCTGAAGGGCAATATCCTGAAGATAACAGTAGACAAAATGGGAAAAGCCTGGTTCAGAGGCGATGTCATTGAGCTGCACAGCTCCATCTGGACCTGTTCTCGGCTAGGACTTTCTGTTACTGCGATAATAGTGGTTGCTTATCTGTTACTTCTAGCTGAAGGCATTCCAGCTGGTACAGATGAGTACTTAGTTCTAAGTGTTCATGTTCTATACAGTGATTTGGGGGAAGAATGATTTCTTTTGACAAGTTAATACGTGGATAGCTATTTGTATCAGCCCTGCTTCTAATGACAAACAGAACTCTACCCCCACCAAGAGGATTGTAATGGTAGACGTAGTACAGTGGTGTGGGCCAGAAACAAGGGATACCGAAGCACCTAGAGACTAGCATCACCCAGAAGCCATGACCATTCTAAGTTGTAAAGGGGCAAAGGATGGAAACTAGTGTCACCAAAGCCCAGTGGGAGCTGCTCTCATGGAGGAGAAACCATCTCCTAGGAGATACTGTCCCTACCAGAATTGTGGCACCGAATTGCTGGTGGAGAACCCAACCAGATGCGATCGGCAGGTTAGCCCAGGTGGGCACAGAGAAAGTGGAGAGAAGGTCTGGGTGGAGCCAATGGATTCTAAGCAACACGGTATTTTTTTATTTCTGTAAATTCCTATGTAAAGTCTCAGTAATAGAAATAAACTTATTCTACTAGTTGAAAGCTAACTATTTCTACTTCATTGTGCTTTTGTATCGCCATAAGTAGATTCCTTTTGGAACTGAGCACTGTGGCAGGTATGTCTCTGTTGACATGCATGAAGCAGACATTATGTTAAATGACATTATTCATATATCTTTCTGTGGTGTTTCTTGTTATATGTGTTATGAGAAAAGCAGCTCTGTATTCTTCCAAATAAACAGCCAGTTGTCCCTGCATTGTTTGATTAATTTACCCTTTTCCTTGTCCGCTTGATAGGGCATTTTTAGCATGTACTTAAATATTATGTGTAGCTGCTGTTGCTTTTTCTCTGCTCAAGGCAACTTTTCTACATTCTTGCTGTAACATAGCCCATCCTTGTGAACACAAGAGTTGACATTTATGCCAGATGATACCATCTCTTCCTGGCCCCGTGTTTGTAATGATCCAGGAATGGTCATTTGTTACAAAATAGGCCAGTGATAACTTATTCTAGAATATTTTTCACAAGTCACTATAACCAGATAATTTGTGTCCTTGTTGCTGCCAGAGGTCATATCAAGAAAATATGTCTGCAAGGGAGAAGATGATGGGGATAAGTGCTGTAAAGTAAAATGAGAGTAGGGGAAGTTGTCAGGAAGATGTTTGATTCTACGAAGCATGGAGAGGGAATGACCTCACTGGGAAGGGTACAGTGGAGGGAGTTAGCCATTTGGTTATCTGGAGAGAGTGCGTGTGTGTGTGTGTGTGTGTGTGTGTGTAATACATGTACATGTATAACCAACAGTTTTACATACCTATGATTTTGTTTCCTGAAACAACATCCTAATTACCTGTACTATACTTTGATGTTTTATTTTGTATTGTACCACATTCTGTTAAAAGAAATGCTTGTTCCCATATACTAAACTGATTTCACAGCCAATGAATGGGTCATCTCCCAGAGCTTGAAAACCTATGCTCAGGTGCAAAATCAGAAAAGGAATGACTGGGTCACAGGGATGGCTTTCTGAAATGGCTAAGCAATTTATGTTCCCAGTGCCTGGAAACTGTTTCCTGGTTAACTCCCTAGAACCTGACTTTTGGGAATTAGGCCCGTTTTCTATGTGGGAGTTGGCCTTCCCTTTCCCAGTGTGTTCTGTCACTTCACATACAGCCTATACTGGCACGGAAAGGTAGAGCCAGAGCCTCTGGAAAGGTTCAACCCCTGGGCATCCTAGATGCCCTCAACCACCCTGCTTGTTGCCCCCAGTAGGCAACTGCAGTTTGTAGCTGCCCTTGCCCTACACCTTTGACCTTCATGTTTGTGGAGAAGGCTTAGCCTTCCTGATTTAGCCTTAGCCTGATTCCTTTTATTTCTACGGAATCTTGTGCCACTGAGTTGACGGGACACTGTGTAATCTCCGCCTCCTCCCTCTTCCCCACCTGCCTCTTCTTTCAGACTCTGCACATCCCCAGGCTTCTCTTTCAGATGAGGAACTGGTATCTCCTCTTAGACACCACTTTTTAAGAGCAAGGTCACGTCAGATACTTGGGGAGTTGGAAAGTGATGCTTGCTATCTTGCCCGCTGCACGTCTGGAGTCCATAGTTTGGGATGATTGATCCTCTCTGGTTCAGTTTCCTCATATACAAAGTGGGAATAGTTATCCCTGTCTCAAAGAGCAGGCCTTAATTTCAGCTTACTTGTAGTCACACACAGGCAAAAAATTCTCTCTTGTCTAACCCCCCAAAAGAAGTTCACTTCCTCAAAGAGCAGCAGGGGAGTTTAGGACTACCTGAACTCCAGCCCCTAGTGAAGGCATGTCCTGCTCTGTTGGGTCTCCAGCCACATTCTTTAAACTAGAAAAGGAACTTGGAGAAGCATGGCAACCATGACTAGTGCCCAGGAGCTGGTGGGACTTCCTTAGCCTTCCCAGGACTGGGTGCTCCTGTGCTGATGGTCTATACTAGCTGCCCATGTTAGGGGAAGAGGGTATTAACGATTCTTCGGAATGTAACAGAGTTATCGTCTTCTCCCCCGCCTCTCAATAATTGCCTCTCTAAAATAACTATTGGTTTTTAGTTCAGCATGCATCCTAGGCCTTTTTCCATGCATTTTAATCCATATTTGTTTACCTACAGAGAATTTATAATGGACCAGACTCTTACGGGCATTTGACTTTGGCAAATCAGAAATACTGTCAGAATATTAAAATTCTGTATTGCAAGCAAAAGTATCCATGCCGTTTCCAAATAACATGTTGTTGCCTGGAATTAGACAACTTTAAGGCTGTCATGCCCAGTGGTTTGCAAGGTGTATTTTTAATTGCTACTGAAGAGAAATAAACCGTGTAATTTTTAATAGCCTATGGATCAACAACTATTATTGTTTTATGTTATTTGGCGTTTTTTCTTTCCAGATGATTTGGTGATTTGTGCAGATATTCTATATTATTATAGTTTGAAACATTTAAAACTTCCTATAAAATGTGTCCAAAAGTTTTAAGACTGCTACTGTTAGTGGTTGTGGTGAAAACATATCTGAACCTCAGTAACTTTAGAAGAGCAGATACTATGGAAGGCTGTGAAAAACTTTTACCTATGAAACAGCATGCTGTTAGTTTAGTAGGTAACAATGAGAAAGTAATACTGCTTAGCAAATATAAATAAAATGCCATTAATATACCACAGGAGTCATAGACTTATATTCTCTGAAATGTGTTCTTCAATTTTACTTATATGGGAAAGTTAATGAAATCCTAATACTGTTCCCTGTTTTTCATCGTAGATGGGTGTAGTTTTGTCTCTGACATTTGTTTGGCTGCTTCTATGTCAGTGTTCGTTTTGGAAACACACACACACACACACACACACACACAGTATTAGGATAGCGTATATACTGTAAACTCCCATTTTTTCATTTCACGATATGTGATTAACATCTTGTCCATGTTGGCTTTTCTGCCCTTACGTGCTCATTTTTAATGACTAACTAGGATTTTCTCCGTGGATCAATACCATTTTACCGATAAGCTATTGATTCTCACTTAGGTGGCTTCCAATATCTTTATTATTATCGGTTAACGTTGTAGAGGAATACCTTTGGCCATATACCTCTCTATATTCCTTCAAGTTTTCTTCCTTGGATTTCTTTCTAAAACTGTAATTTCTGGATTGAAAGGTAAGTTCATTTTCAGTTCTGATGAAATTGACTCCAGAGGCCTGTATGAATTTCAGATCCATCCAAAGTTTGGAAATCTGAGTTCTCCAAACCCATTTCCCTGAATGGACCCTATTCTTTCCCAGGCTTTTCCAACCTTCTGTAATAGTTCTTGGATTGATCTTCTAGAGACATTGAGCAATTTAACACTCTTTATTGACTGCTCATCTTCAGTTTCTTGGTTAGTGTTGACTCATGTCCTTAGCTTCATTTTATTTGATTGATTGATTGATTGATTGATTTATTACGTTTCTAGTTTTATTGTTTTACATCAGGCTGGGTTTTCAAAAACATGAGCTGCAGATGGACGCAGGGTCCGTGTTTTGGGATTCCTGGGGCAGCCACACATATGGGGAGGGAGGTCAGCAAGTGGGTTTGGAGGAGAGGTCTTGGGCTCCTGGACGCCAGGGCACAATGTTCCTCTGGAGCAGAGCTCAAACGCCTCACTGCGACCTTGTAGCGGCAGGGGCAGGCCCACCAGGGGGAGCAAGAGCAGGAGGAATGACTTGACCGTTTGCTGTCACTGCTCCCCCACTTCCCCATGAGGGCTGGCTGCAGCTGTCAGACTCTGTCTGGCATATGCAGAAGTAGGACCTGCAATGCCTTTGGTTCCTTAGCCTCAGTTTAATTGAGGTGCTCATTTTATAATACTTGGTCATAAAAGAATATTACATCTTTTCTTGATTTATGTGCTCTTCATAATAAGAATCTATGTATTTTATCTCTGTTTACAGCAACAATGAGAACTATACATAATGGCTTTTTTCACTTTATAACATTATTCCACACTAATATGATTCCCTTTCTCATTATTTTGGAGAACACTCTAAAATTTGTCTACAGAAGGATTCTTTTTGAAGTCAAGATTTCATAAATTCAAACCTTTAAATAAGTTTTGTCTGCTGTTTGGTGTCCTGCATTCTCAACATTAAAATTATGAAACTCATGATTTTTGAACTTTGACAGTTTAAATTGCATATTTCAATTAGGAATACTTATAATTACACACAGGTGTGTATTCATTACAATATAGGAAGTAAACATCTACTCTTTCTAGCTGTCTAGAGACACCATCAGTTACCCCGGGAGGCCCATTTCTTTCTACCTCTTGTGAATTGTACAATTATTACATACTATATTCTTTTTTTTTTTTTTTGCAGGGTTGCACTTAATTTTTTTTTAAGATCTTATTTATTTATTTTGACAGAGAGAGATAGAGAGGGAACACAAGGGGAGTGTGAGTGGGAGAAGCAGGCTTCTCGCTGAGCAGGGAGACAACGGCTGAGCCACCCAGGCGCCCCTACATACTAAATTCTTACATGATATTAGGACTTTAATTTTTTTTTCACAACTCAGAACTAAAATATTTAGATTATTGTAGCTATTAAAGACACTTTGGTTCAGCTTCAGTCTGCCTTTTCACAAAATGTTTGCCTTTTATTATTCTACATAAAATTTACATTTGTCCTGGCAACAGAACACAAAAATGTGAAAATAAGAGAGTTTGTGGAGATTTTGTTTGGAATATTGTACCATAATATACTTCATCTTTTTATTTAGGAAAATGATTTGTACCTCTTATTACTCAAATCTTTTAAATTATTTTTCACTGAAGTTCAATAGTTTCCTTCATACAGACTGTACATTTCTTATTTATGTATAGATTTTTTTTCTCTGAACATGTAAACCTCCGTACTATATTATCATCATGGACATGAGGAATTTTATATTGTTAAAATATATTTACCAATAAAGATTTTTACTATGTACTATTCGATAAAGGGATACTCACAAAGCATCTTTCTCTTTATAAAAATGCCAGAGCTTGCACTTAAAATTAACTCCAAGAGGAGGGGCGTCTTCTTTTGGATTTTATTTCTTTTTAGAATTTTTCCATTTTGTTTAATGTTTATGTAATTTTCCCAAGCAAACCTATTTTGCAGCCCAAGAGAAATCTCGATGATCATGGATATGACATTTTTTAATTGTTGGACTCTGTTTTCAGCTTTTCTTAAATATTTTACTTGTGTTCCTAAATGATGTATCTGTGATATACCTTTGTTTGTGGTAGTTTTCTGTCAATATAGACACAGGCTATGATTAAATCCCACTTTTAAACCCTGTCCTTAGGGACACCTCCAGGGAGAGGAGATTGTTTTGGCCAGCTCTAAATGAGGGGCCGTAGAGGCTAATGGGCACTGAATCTAGAACTGTAAAGAATGGGACCTCTGATGACATCAGGAAGGGAAGGCACAGCTCTTTGTTCTGCACATGTACGGTTCCATGTTGTCTCCAGCCTCCTGAGTTGCATGCGGGAGGCTCCAGCCTTTATCCTTTGGACACCTGGTTTTGGACAGAGAACTGGAAAGGAAGTTTGTGCTTTTTTGGGTTCTGTGGAATTTGGTAGTCAGAAAGAAAAAGAGTTGTAGTTGGATTGCAGTGGGTCGTGGTCACAATCTCCAAATGCTTCTCAATTGGGTGTTTAATGTGTGTAGTTTTGAGCCTGCCCAGGATTTACCTTCAGAGAAAGGCCTTTGAGGATAGGCTTTGCCAAGTGTCTGCTGTTTCAAGGTGGTGGGAAGGGTGTAGGGGAGGATGAGGACTGGCATCCAGCAGGAGATGAGCTGTGATCGCCTCTCTCACCTTCTTTGAGGAAAGCTCCTGATATGCCATGAAATGTATGGGCCTCAATCCCGGAAGGTCTGTTCTTCAGCTGCATGTGCCGGGGAGTGAGGCTCGTGATTGTGACTGAGGAGAGTTGTTACAGGCTGTCCGATAAGAGCTGGGGATTGTGGGGTCTTAGTGGTCTGTAGTAAGACACTGCCAAGGAGCATGGACTTCCCAATCAGTCTGGTCCGCATACACATCCGGACTCTACCACTCAACACATTTGTGACTTAACCACCCAAATCCTCAGTTTCTCCCTCACTAAAAAGTGAATGACAGCAGTAACTACTTTATGGGGTTGTTATAAGACTTAAAAATAAAATATGTAGGTTCATTTGCCAACCAGTAGATGTGCATCAAACAGTTTTGTAGTTGATGAGGAGTTATTTGAAAATGAAACCCAAAACTGTTGGAGAGTGATGTCACCAAGATGATGAAGTAGGGGATCCTGCCTCCCCTAGTTGAGATCCACAATTACACACCTTATTCATGAATGGAAACAGCTGGCAAAGCTCAGGTGCCCACTTACCAAAATTCAGCAACAGTAGGAAAAAACCCTGAGAATCACTTTTCAAAAAGAGAAGGAGAACAGCTTCATTTTGCCCCCTGAATCCCCCTGCCCCGGCTGGCACTGCTCAGTGCCAACAGGGAACTCCCAGCCAGAAAGGGTTCTTGCTGGGAAAGGAGGAGCCAGGTGAGCATCCAGCTTTCTGAGCCATTCAGGGCAGCATGCAAAGGACCAACTTTGGTTTTGCTCCACCCGGAGACTGGCAAAGCTAAGACATGTACAGATGGCTAGGAGCAAGGACAAGCAGGAGCTACCAGTGTCAGCACAGGGCGGTAGTGACCGCAGTTCCCAGGGACCCGCCCTGCAGAGGACCCTGGCAGCTCTGGTCACTGAGGAAACCAGTGGCCACTCAGTACTGTAGTGATGGGGAAACTTCTCGCAGACGCGTCTCACCTTGTGGACATACCTCTGAGCGTCCGAGAGTCTGCCCAGGTGATAGTAGACCCAGGCGTAGTTACTCCAGCGCCGCCTCACCGCGGCCGTTCACGTGTTGTATGTAGGCCATGAGGTTGTACGCCATCGCTCTGGAGTCCGTGTCTAAGAATGCAATCTGGTGACACACTCTGTCTTCTAGATCACCCGAGACGCCATCTGGTTTCAGTAAGTTCCACGTGAAATGGCATTTCAGCTGTGAAAGGGCTTTCTCCAGAGAATCCTTGTTGACCTCACTGTGGAGAAAATAAACAGGGTCACTGTGTTACCGGGCGTTGCACCCTGGGCCGCGGTGACACGTTGTTCATGTGTCAGCTTGCCAGGCCGTGGGGTTCCCGGCGGTTGGTGACACATGAGCTCGGGGGGTGTGACGGTGTCCCCAGGAGAGATGAGCAGCTGACTCGGGGGACGGAGTGAGAGCAGACTGCCCTCCCCATGTGGATGGGCCTCACCGCGTCTGCTGAGCGCCTGAGTAGAACCGGAGGCAGAGGGCGTGTGCAGTCTGTCTGTCTGTCTGTGTGAGCTGGACATTGTCTTCTCTCTCCTTAGACTGGAGCTTCTACCGTCAGCCTTCCTGGTGCGCAGTCACACTGGGACTGGAGCTTGTGGCGTTATCCCTCCAGTTCTCGGGCCTTTGGACTCTGACTAGAATTACACGCTTGGCTCTCTGCTGGGTTTGTAGCTTGTGGACAGCAGACCGTGATTATGACCCTCAGCTTCCGTCATCATATGACCCAATTCTTCAGTGTTTTAATATCTAGTGAATTTTGAAGTCATTTAATAGACTTTCGAGTCTAATATTTAAATATAGAGGCTTATAGCTATATTATTGTTTTGATATCATAACTGTATTTTATTGTGTGCAGAGTCCCTACTTGGGAACATAACCTTAATTACAACACTATTCCCAATGGGGGAAATGACTTGCTGCCAAATAAAATATGTCCTGCAAAATGTGACAAATGCTTCTTCTGACAGGTGAGGACTTTAGTCCTGGCTTTATGAAATACTCAAGTAAAGATCATTCCCTTCCCTGTTCTTCCTTCTTAAATAAACAAATGAAATCAGTAAAATAAACAAAAACAGCAAAGCCTTAAGTAAATCAAACATTTAAAAAAACTTATTCATGAAATACATTGCAGTATAGCTGTATGTTTGAGTATGCATAGAAAACATCTGGAAGGATACATATTAAATTGTTAACAGGTTGCCATGGGGGTAAGAGATGCTCTTACTTTTAAATTCATATGCTTCTGTTTGTTTAAAATTTTTACAATGAGAATTACTTTTATATTACTTTTGTAATAAAATAACAGAAATTTAAAAATAAAAATAGTAACAATAAGTAAAAAATACACAGTAGTCTTAAGGCAGTGTTAGTGTGGAGAGTCAAATCACACGGCACACTTTTCCACTGATACTGCGGTGGTAAATATAAGTGTAGATGAAAATCAAAGAAACGTTAGAGAAGCTACTGTCAGCAGCATCTCGATTTAAAAAAAACCCCAGGGATACTGCTCTTAAGCAGTAGACCCTTCAGGTGGATACTCAAACCAAACACAGGGCTTAACTATTCCTGGAAGGTCTACAGGAAAACATGTCAGTCTGAAACCTTCAGGTGAAAGACAAAGCTACACAGACGTAAGCTTGGAATAGTCAAGGAGTTAACCAAAGGCCAGAAATTGGGGGGAACCACCCAGCCCAGATCCAAAACCAATCACTGAAACCTCGGTAATCTATGGATGTGGAATGGGGATATCAACTTTACCCATTTTTTAAAAATCATTTTTCTCAATCTGCTTTCTGTCTCAATAATTTTATTTTATTTTGAGATTTTATTTATTTATTTGACAGAGATAGAGACAGCCAGCGAGAGAGGGAACACAAGCAGGGGGAGTGGGAGAGGAAGAAGCAGGCTCATAGCAGAGGAGCCTGATGTGGGGCTCGATCCCATAACGGCAGGATCACGCCCTGAGCCGAAGGCAGACGCTTAACCGCTGTGCCACCCAGGCGCCCCTCTGTCTCAATAATTTTAACCTAAAATTTTTGTAGTTTTAGTTGGAATAAAATTAATTCCATTTAGGTTAAGTTTATTCTTCTAGTTAAAAGACCAGAGAAACTTGAGACAACGATTTTCCATTGTTCATTTTTTCCTCAAAACTGTTTCTAGTTATGCAGTAAACATTTTGGGGAGATAATACTTCTGATTTCTCATGGGCTCCTAAAGTTCTATATTTAAAGAAATCCTTTCCCCCCGTTTTAGTTTTTTTCTCCTTTTATTGAAGTCATCATAGATGGCAGACTTTTTACTATTATGAATTTTTTCTTTCAACAAAAAGGATTCTTTAAGTGACTGTCAGGTTAATGGTTAAATATCCTCATGAGTCAGAACTGGATAGGATCCATCTTTTGCAAGCTACATAGTTAAGAGCATAACTCATAATTTTGCACTCCTGAAAGAACGTTCTTGACCTAGGGGTCAAAGGCTTACACAGGATTATGCTCACTGCATAAGTGAGCAGTATGGGAAATTTGACAAAATTTAATCAGAGAATTATTATTATTATTATTATTATTTAAAGATTTTCTTTATTAGAGATACTTGGGGGGACACGCAGAGGGGGAGGGAGAGGGACAAGTCGACTCCGAGCTGAACTTAGAGCCAGACGTGGACTCAATCTCATAACCCTGAGATCATGACCTGAGCTGAAACCAAGAGTCAAACGCTTAACCGACTGAACCACCCAAGTGCCCCTAATCCGAAAATTATTATAAATAGCAGAGATAAAGGGGATATAGTCATAATGGCCATACCATTTTTGAAAGCTACAACATCTGGAATGTTTTTGTTTCCAAAAGGATTACAGTATTTTAATTAGAAAGAACAACAATACCCAAAGATTCATCACATTTAGGATGATGCCTGGTATACAGTAAACATTCAATAAAAATTGGCTCTGTAATTAACGATGGATTAAAACAATAAACAAAAATATATGAGCCCAAAATGGGAAGAAAAGCTTCAAAGAAATTTCCCAGCAATTTTCTAATTAAATAGAAAGTGGAAGCTCACGGAGAGCAGCCAGGAACTCTGCATTTTCTGGATATATCCTCTGGGCCTGCTCATAGTACTCAGCAGCTTGCCCCTCTTCTCCCTCCAGCTTGTGGACAAACCCTAGGGCACGTAAACTCTGCATGTCTGAAGCATCGTGACCAATCTCTTCACAGCCAATTTCTTCACAACACTTGTCAGTTTGGGACAGAGGGAGGACTGGTCGCTGATCTTTAAGGCCTCTAAATAATGGTGGATGGCAGTACTTTCTGATTTACAGTGAAATTCCTGAAAGCGGCCATAGTAGTAGTGGATCTGATGTCTGTGATCATCGGTTATGTTCTCCAGATGAAGGGCTTTCTGGAAAACTTCTTCTGCTTTGCTACACTGGCCTGTCTCGACATACATGTTGGCCAGGTCTGTGTAGACAAATGGGAACTTGGAGTCTCGTTGCACAGCTACTTTGAAATGAGATATAGCCATTGTAATAAGCCTATCCAGTCTCAGTTTATCCTCCCCTTTTGGTCTGTTGTCTGTGGCCTTCTTGATTTCGATCATTTGCGCCCTATAGCAAAGTCCCATCTGGTGATGCAGGAACGAAGACATTGGTGTCACCTTCAAGGCCTTTTTCAAAACTTCAAGAGCTTTATCCCAGGAATTTTTCCTCCTGTAGAATTTGGCTGTGCAGCGAAGGACATGAGGTTGGGAAGATATTTGGTCCAGGATTTCTTCAATATACCTTTCCCCTTCATCTTCTGCTTGTACATCTTGAAGCTTCAGCGCCAATAAAACTTTAATGCAGGCGTTACCTGGGTTTAGGGTGACAGCCTTCCTCAGCGGGCCCAGAGAAAAGCTCTTTATACACCCATGTCTGTCAGTATCGTCCAGCCGGTACACTGTGATGGCATAGCCGATGTTAAATTCTGGATCGTTGGGTTCTGCTTCCAGAGCCTTCTCAAAAGCCGCTTTTGCCCTGTGATAATAGTTTCCTCCAAATTTCAAGAGTGCCCACCGTTTCTCACAGTCAATCTCAGGCCTGTCCAACTTGTAGTCAGAAGGACTGGACAGTTTCTTACAGACGATCCCTATCTTGTCTAAATGCTTCTGAGCTTCCTTAAGCTGGTCCATGTGATAATACACCCAAGCATAGTTTCCCCAAGTGACCAGACGTCGCACTTCTTTTTCCGAGTGCTCTCGCTCGATGAGGTCTTCTGCTTGTTCCAAGCATTCTAGGGCATCTTCATTTTGGCCTTTTAGGAGTTTCACATAGACTAGTAGGTTATAAAGAGTAAGTCTGGATTCTGTGGTGACAAATTCAAGCTGCTGCCCAATGGTATCTTCTATGTCAAACAGAATGTCTTCCTTAAGTAAATTCCATGTAAAGTGAATTCTAACTCCGACAGAATGGCCTTCAAGGGGTCCTTAGGAATTTCACTGTCAAAGATAAAATCCTTTTTAAATTTTTGAAGAAATAGGTCCATTTTTAAACCTTAAACAGTGTTCTCTGCTTAGCAACCAAATTGTTCTTCAGTTGGAATTTACAGTTGAAGCACTAGGCCCTTATAACTTTATATTAGTTTCCTCTGTGTACAGCTATATCCTAGAAATATTTCATTAAATTCTCATTATTTATTGCAAGACCAGTTCCAGAAAGATGGCAGGGTATTGATTTCCTTCTGGCAGTCACTAACCGACAAGTACCACCTATTTTTACAGAAATTTAAATGTTTTGCTTACTAGCCTTGAAAATTAAGAATCATAGATCTATAAACAGTCAGTAACAAACACAAAAATTCCATGTCTGTATAATGAGTAGGATGGGAAAGAAGAATAGTGAGAAATAAGAAAAAGAAGTGCACTGAAGGAGACCTGGGAGCTGTACCAATATATCATTTTTGCTGAGGGAGGAAGGAAACCCCACAGAGAGAAAAGGCCCACAAACAGATAGGAACAATCCACCAAGAGACGGGGAAAGCAGAAGTTTGAGGAAGATAAAAAGGAGAGTAACAGATTTCAAAGAAGATAGGGAAAAGGCAAAAGGAGGCTGAGTAATAAACTCAGTAGGTTTTTTGTTTTTTTTTTTTTAAGATTTATATTCATTTGAGAGAGAGAGAGCGCACACAAGCAGGGGGAGGGGCAGAGGGAGAGGGAGAAGCAGGCTCCCCACTGAACAGGGAGTCTGAGGTGGAAACAGGATCTCTGAAACTAGGAAGATGAAGGGGAAAGGAAGGGATAGGAAATATTCATTACAGGCAGCCTTCTATGTGCAAGAGCTTCTGGATAACCCTGGGGGTGGAACCCTGAAGGAGACACAGCCCTGCTTATACAGAGCTTGTAAGGAAACAGTCACAACTCAGCATGGCAGCCAAGGCCCATGGAAGTGACCCAGGAAGTGTACACAGTCCAGTGCTGCGGACGTCTGCGGCTTCGACTTGGTGAGGATCCCTCCTCGTGGATTTTGTTTCTGGAACATCCTCTCCCTCTGCTCTCGGTTCAGGTGATTTGAGGTGGGTTGTCCACCATTCACTCCAGTCTGGGAAGGCTCAAGGTACTCCAGCCATTCCCTGGTCCCAGTGATTTACTCAGAGAGAGTCCAATTAAGATACCATTTCTCTGAAATGGGACTTCGCTAGAACTATGTCTCTTCCTCCTAAAAATTTTAAACTGGTAGAATATAAGTTCAGATTTGCTGGGGGCCATCTTCCCAACCTGAGGACAGCCTGCCTGAGAAGGAATCTAACAGAGTAGAAAGCAGAGCTTCAACAGGAGGAAGGACAGAAGGCCCAAGATAGTGACTTAGCAGCCTTGCCTGGATCACCCTGTCTACCCCTGAACTTCTCTTCACCTGAAGAAATAACCCTCTTTTTGTTTAAGCTAGTTTCAGTAGGTTTCTACTATCTGCATTGGACAAAGTCCCGATTAATATTCCTAGTTTTATTTGTTTGTTTTTTGATGGCAGTGGTAAGGCAGTCAGGAAAGACTTTCTAAATCTGCCACTGGCCATAGTTAAGAAATATACAGAAAAAAAAAATTCCTTAAGGCTTCTCTCAAACAGAGGAGTGCCCTGCTTATGGGATGAACAGGGTACACTGTGTGTGAGAACATGCATGTATATTTCCCTTTCCACTGCATACAGGACCCCCATCCCCACATGTATTTGTATAAATGTTTATGGGAATTGTTGTACTATTTCCATCAAAACATTTATTGACCACCTCATGTCATCCATGCCAGACAATATTCTAGTTGTAATGGATAAAGCAGCGAGCAAGTAAGTTCAAAAAAAGGCCCTTTCTTCATGGTAATTTCATTCTAGAAGAGGCGGGAATAAAAGGAATTGAAAGAAAAGGAATATGGAAACAAATCAACAGGGAAACAAATGGACAGCATAATTCCAGATAGGGAGGAGTGTTAAAAAAAGAAAAAATCAGAGTAATGGTATTAAGTGGTGGTGGTGTGTGGGGGCGGGGGGAGGTACTTTAGTTAAGATTGTGAAGGAACAGCCCACGTAGAAAGGGGCAATTGAAATAGTAAGATCTCAACAGTGGAACAGAGGCAGTCCTAAAAGGTCTGAGGGCAGAATGGTCTAGGCCACTGCTTTTCAACCAGGGTGCTTTTGCCCCCCCTGGAGACATCCGGTGATACCTGGAGACCACTGTGGTCATTACAGTGGAGGGATGGTGCTGGCATCTGTTGGGTCAAGGCCAGGATGCTGCTGAATATCCTGCAGCACACAGGGAGGCTGCAACCACCACGAGTTATCAAGCCCACAGTGTCCGTCAGACTGAGGTCGAGAAACCCTGGTGTGGGCTGGGAGACCAGCAGGTGCAAAGGCCCTGATGTGGGAACAGACTCAGAGTGTTCAAGCGACAGAAGGAAGGGAAGCGTATCCGACGCACAGTAAAGGGGCAGAGTGGGACCTGAGGCGTGGTAGTCTCAGGGACAGAGGTGCAGGGCTTGCAGGCCATGGTAAAGAATACTAATTTTACTCTCGTTGCAATGGGAAACCACCACAGGGAGATTTTTAAGTAGGGAAATGAGAATGTTTGATACAGGCTTTTAAAAAAAAAAATCCCTCTGGCTGCTCTGTGGAGAATGGACCATAGAGAGGTCAAGAAAGTTGGGAACCTGATAGGGAAGTATTTATTCAACAAATATTTATACAGAGCATTTATTCAGGGCACTGTTCTAAGTGTTGGGATGCAGCAGCGAACAAAACAGAAAAAAAAAAAAAAAAAGCCCTGACTTCATGTATCTTATATTCTAATAAGCAGTTGGCATTGGGGAGGGTGTGCCATAAGAAGACCTGAAAATAATTGAAAATATAGAGTAGGTGAGATGGGTAAGAAGTATAAGGAGAAAATTAAAGTAGAAAAGGAAAAATGGGAGGCTGTCAGGGGTCAGATAGGTAGTTAAAATTTAAATAGCATGGCTAGAACAAATCTCCCTGAAGAAGGCATGAAAGCAGCTGTTGATGGGCCACAAGGGGAGCGCGAGCTGGCCAGTGCTGGGGTTGCAGTGGAGGGTAATGAGGTCTGGATGGTTATGTCTGAGACAGATCTGACAGGTCTTTCTGATGGGTTGGGTATTGGGTGGACCAGAAGGAGAAGAGGGAATCCAGGGTAACTCTTAAGCTTTGACTTCAGGAACTGAGTGGGTAACTCGAGAGGACTATTTAGAAATGTTAATTTTGAGATGTTGACTAGACATTTAAGTGAAGAGGCCATGAATGAAGCTGGGTATTAATGAAGAAAGTACTGGGAATGAAGAGAGTGCAGTTAGAACTAGGGATATAAAACGGAGTCATCGGCATGCACATCAACTTTTTTTTTTTTTAAGATTTTATTTATTTATTTGACAGAGAGACAGCCAGTGAGAGAGGGAACACAAGCAGGGGCAGAGGGAGAGGGAGAAGCAGGATTCCTGCCGAGCAGGGAGCTCGATGCAGGGCTGGACCCCAGGACCCTGGGATCATGACCCGAGCCGAAGGCAGACACTTAACGACTGAGCCACCCAGGCGCCCCACACATCAACTTTAAAACCATGAATTCTAGAATGAAATTACCCAAGAAGTGAGCACAGGCAGAGAAGGTCAGAACAAAGCTGTACTACACTCCAGGTCAAGCAGGGTAGGGGCAGGAAAGGAGGCCAAGCAAGAGCAATGCGTGAGGGAGCTGGAAAGCACTGGTGTCATGAGAAGAACCAATATTGTTAAAACTTCCATACTACCCAAAGCAATCTACAGATTTAATGCAGTCGCTGTCCAAATACCAACAGTGTTCACAGAACTAGAACAAATAATAATAAAATTTGTATGGAACCGCCAAAGACCTTGAATAGCCAAAGCTGACTGAGGAAGAAGAACAAAACTGGAGGTACCACAAAACCAGATCTCAAGATTTACTACAAAACTGTAGTCCTCAAAGCAGTCTAGCGCTGGCACAAAAACAGACACAGAGATCAATGGAACAGGACAGAGAGCTCAGAAATAAGCCCACGCTTACACGGTCAATTAATCTTCAACAAAAGAGGCAAGAATTTACAAAGGGAAAAAAAACAGTCTCTTCAAAAAATGGTGCTGGGAAAACTGGACAGCTACTTGGAAAAGAATGAAACTGGACCACTTTCTTTTACTATACACAAAAATAAAATAGGGGTGCCTGGGTGGCTCAGTCAGTTGAATGACTGACTCTTGGTTTTGGCTCAGGTCACGATCCTTACAGTCATGAGATCCAGCCCCGCGTCAGGCTCCACGCTCAGCACAGAGTCTGCTGGTGATTTTCTCTCCCTCTCCGCACCTCCCCTTGCACACTTGCACGCACTCTCTCTAAATAAATAAAATTTAAAAATTAAAAAACTCAAAATGGATTAAAAACATAAATGTTTTTATGACCTGAAACCATAAAACTCCTAGAAGAAAATATAGGTAGTAATTTCTTTTACATCGGCCATAGAAACATTTTTCTAGACATGTCTCCTCAGGCAAGGAAACAAATGCAAAATTAAACGACTGGGACTACACCAAAATAAAAAATTTTGCACAAGAAAGGGAACCATCAACAAAACGACAAGGCAATCTACTGAATGGGAAGAGATATTTGTAAATGATATATCTGATAAGGGGTTAATATCCAAAATATATAAAGAACTTATAGAAGTCAATACCAAAAAAACCAAATACTCTGATTAAAAATGGGCAGAGGACCTGAAAAGACATTTTCCAAAGAGGACATACAGAAGATCAAGAGACACATGAAAAGACGCTCACCACCACTAATCAGGGAAATGAGAACAGAGTTTCCTCAAAAAATTTAAAAGAGAAATACCACTACTAGATATTTACACAAAGAATACAAGAACACTAATTCAAAGGGGTACATGCACTCTTATGTTTATCACAGCATCATTTATAATAGCCAAATTATGGAAGGAGCCCGGGAGTCCACTGATAGATGAATGGATCAGGAAGATGGCGAGATACACAATGGAGTATACTCAGCCATAAAAAAGAATGCAATCTTGCCATTTGCAACAACATGGATGGAGATGGCGCTAGAGAGTATAATGCTAAATGAAATAAGTTAGAGAAAGACAAATACCATATGATTTCACTCATATGTGGAATTCAAGAAACAAAACAAATGAACGAAGAAAAAGAGACAAAAGACCCAGACTCTTAAATACAGAGAACAAGCTGGTGGTTGCCAGAGGGGAGGTGGATGAGGGGATGGGTGAAGTAGAATATAAAAAAAAAATCCATGATGTCATGAAAGCCTAAGGAAGAAATATTTATTTCAGGAAGAACAGATGGATATCGATATGTACAATGACCCTAAGAGGTTGAGTGATTGAGGACAGAGAAGAGATCACTGTTTGCACTGGAGCAACGCTGTGGGGGACCTTGATGAGCATTTTACTAGAAAGGCAGGGATGAAAACATTACTGGTTGGGGGGACAACAGGAGGTGAAAAAGTGGATATGGGGAATATAGGCCACTCTTTTCAAGGAATTTTACTATTAACGGAATAGACAAATAGAGCTCCATCTGGAGGGAGGCTGGGGGAACTGTCAAAAAAAAAGTTTTAATCATGAAGTTTTTAATGGCTTAATGATAAGCCATTGGGAATGATCCAGTATTGAGGGAGAGAATGATGCCTATGGGAAAGAGTGAGGATAACTGCAAGAAAGATGGAACATGAAGCAGAAGTGAAGCTATACGTTGTTAATACTCAACTCTTGATCTCCAGCCTCAAACTCCGAACCGTGGTTGCCATGCTCTTCATCATCTGTTCCATGTCTACTTCTCTAGCCTCATTTTGTACAATCTCCTCTCATTCATTGTGCTCCAGTCACACTGGCCTTTAAAAAAGGTGTATTTCCTCTGCCAAGTCTACCTACCTCAGGGCATTTGCATCTGCTTTTAACACCCTTATTCTGTGAATTCCTCCTAAGAGAATTCTAGGGATTACTTATCCTCATAATTCTGGTCTTGGCTCAAATGTCAGCTCTTCACAGAGGGGTACCCCCTGACCACTCTAGCTAATGCTGCACCCCCACCTTGCCAGTCATCCTGAAGTCTAGTATATCTCATTTTCCTGTCCTGCATAGCACTCATCAATATTTGCTGGGAGTTGGGAAGGAGAAGAGTGCTTTGAATCACATACAAGATTGAGGTTTTAAACTGCATGGGACTGAGTCTTTGGGAATGGGGAAGGGACTGTCTTAATAGCTAAAAGTGACAAGAGTTAGAGAACTGGATTAGTGGCACAACCAGTAGTAGTAATTGGACAAATAAAACCATTTCATTCTTACAATCTAATCTACTCCACGAATTGTTTTCCAGCTTTTATAAAAACTAAATTTAAACCTTAATGACAATATTATCTTTAGTACACATTTAAGTTAATTTGTAAATTATTAATTTCAGTTTTATAATTTTTTTTTAAGATTTTTATTTATTTATTTGACAGAGATAGAGACAGCCAGCGAGAGAGGGAACACAAGCAGAGGGAGTGGGAGAGGAAGAAGCAGGCTCATAGCAGAGGAGCCTGATGTGGGGCCCGATCCCATAATGCCAGGATCACGCCCTGAGCCTAAGGCAGACACTTAACCGCTGTGCCACCCAGGCACCCCAGTTTTATAATTTTCATATTTATTGTCATTCTTTCTGGGTACATATGCACATGTCTATAGGTGCCATGTTTTATTGATTGTAGGTGCTAGACCAGAGCTTGCCAACAGAACTTTCTTCCATGATGGAAATGTTTTTATCTGTGCTGTGCAATGTGATGGACACTAGCCACAAGTGACCACTGATCCCTTGAAATTTGGCTAGGATGGCTCAGGAACTGAATTTTACATTTCCTTTACTTTTAATTAATTTAAATGACCACATATGACTCATGGCTCCTGTATGAGACAGGACACTGGAGATGCTGGGCCTGTCTGGCTTCATAGAATAAAAGGCCTCCAGCACAACAAGTTAGAGCCCTCCTTTAACTTAAAATTGTTTGCTATTTTATTCAAGGTGAAGAGCTAAATAAAATGGCAAATACAGATAGATTTGAAAAAACAACTTCATGCATATGACCTGGGCTCACTGAGATTCGGCTCAAAAATGCAAATGCTGCACCATTTATAATATACTATCCAGAATCAATCAGGTGAATACTGAAAAACAACACAAAACAAACCCCTGCATAAAACTGGATGCTGCCATTCATCGCTAGTTTACTGCATGCCAGGCAGTGTGCCAAGCACCTCTAAATTACATTTAATTTTTATAACATTTTAGTATGTTCACAATTGTATGGATGGGGACTGAGGGACAGAGTTTAAACTCCATGCCCGAGGTTACTCAGCTATAAAGTGGCTGAGCTCAGACTCAGACCTCGTCCTGCCTGACTCAGAGTGCTTAAAGCTAATGTCTTTCAACCATAGTGCTGTACCACCTCTTTAACATAAACATTGGAAGTTGTTTTTAGAATAGTTTGCTTTAAAATACAAAATATATGTAATGTATTTAAAATTCATTTTGCCTGGGGAGGCCCTAAAAAGAAAATGTGAAGGGATTCTAGAGCAGCGTAAAGAACAGCTAAGACGTCTGTGTGGCTGCCCGGGGGGGGGGGGGGGGGGGGGGGGGGGGGGGGAAGGACAAGCCAGGTGTTTCCAGATCTCAGGTGAAGAAAGTGATGGCTTCAAATATGAGCCCTCAGTCAAAAGTCCCAACATTCTACATTGTTACAGCTGTGTCAGATGGAGCCACTTCTCACCAGGACTTGCTGTGCAGAGTGCTTTAGATAAGAAGTGGCAGAGGGATTTATTTCTTGAAGGATGATTAGTGGCTCTCTCAAACAACAACAGAGCTAGGTAAATAAAGTGATCTGGGGGCATCTGGGTGGCTCAGTCGGTTAAGCTCCTGCCTTTGCTCCGGTCATGATCCCAGAGTCCTGGGATTGAGCCTCTCATCCAGCTCCCTGCTCAGCAGGGAGCCTGCTTCTCCCTCTCTCTCTGCCTGCTGCTCCCCCTGCTTGTACTCTCTCTCTCTCTGTCAAATAAATAAATAAAATCTTCAAAAAAAAAAAGTGACCCGAAGGAAGGGCAGTGATCTTAGTTATCAAAGATAAAATTATCATCGAGAAATGCATTAAAATACTTTACTCCTACAATCCAATAAAGACTTCCTCATACAACATGATGACCTTTCAACATACTTCCTCAACTTCTGATCTTTCCCCTGAATTTCAGACTTAAGGAATTTTTAGTTCACATCTTCAATTAGAAGTTCAGTTGGCATCTGAAATAAACATATCCAGTACAGAAACCTGGACTCCTTAATTCTGTTCCTCCTGTCTTCCCGATCTTGTTTGGCAAATAACCTAGGAGTAATCTTTGATCCCTCCATTCCTCTTGTCTTAACCCCTCAACCAATCCAGTACAAAGTTGTGTTAATTCTACCACATCTCAAATCCATCCACTTTCCTGCATTTCCACTGCTGTTTTCCTAGTCTGAACTACAATCGCCTTTCCTTGGGGCTGGGGCCAAAATCTCTTCTCCCTGCTTCCTGTCTTAATTCCCCATAGGGTCCTAGTAAACTTTTGAAACTGTAAACCAGATCATGTCAGTTTCCCGCTTACAATCTCCCAATGGATACCCAACACCCTTAGATATCAATCCAGCCCTTGCCGTGTCCCACAGGTCCCTAAAGGACCCAGCCTTGCCTACCCATCTGATCTTTTCCCTCCTACTCTCCTCATTCACCGTATTTGAGACATACTGACTTTTCTTCTATCTCAAACACATCAAGTTTAAGGACTTTTATACCTGCTGTTTTTACTCTACTTGGGATGCTCTGCTTCTGAATTTTTGCATGACTAGCTCTTTCCTGTTACTCACTCAAATATACCCTACCCAAGAGGCTGCCAGGGCAGAGTTATCTAAAACAGCCCCCTCCATTCTAGGTCACTCTCTTAGCCCATTACACTATTTTATTTTCCTTGGAGCTCTTATCACTTTCTGAATTATGTTGATTATTTACTCACTTAGCTATTGTTTATTTCTTCCATTTAAATATAAGCACCATGAGAATAGAGACCTTATTGTGATTTAATTTTTTTCACCTCTGTGTCCGCAGCATCTATTATTCTAGGCAGATAATGGAAGCTTGGTTAATATTTGTTGAATGAATGAAAATGTAGATACATACTGGCAACTTCTGGCACGTCCAGCCCAGAGGTTAGGCTTAGCATAAAAAGCACCTGGATTCCAGATGAGGAATTCCTGCTAGTTCTTCCCTTCCTGCTAATGGCTCCAGACTTTTTCCCACTTAGTCTTCCCTATCCCGCTTGGCTTTATGTCTTGGCATGCTGTCTGGCCCTATGTTTGGATTCTGGAAATAGGTTTTGGATTGTCTTCTATGGTCCTGACTGGGAAACCTGGTATGATTATCCCTTGGTGGCTAGTGGTTTCTCTCTCTGGTGCAAGTGCACCAAAATCATGGGAGGACAACCCCTTCACAGCCTGCCCAGATCCCTGCCAACACGGGCTTACCAGCCGCCTGCCCATGCACCCTGTACAATCCCTCTCTGCTTCTGTCCTGAAGGTCAGCCCTAGCCCAGCCCAAGGAGGTTGAGGAGGGCTGTCCCGGAGAATGTGATTGTGACCGTGAGATCTCAAAGGTACATTCAGCCAGTCACTGAAGTGCTTTGCCCAACTCTGGAATTTGTACACAACCGGGTGCCCTGCTAAGTTTTACTTTTTAACTTTGTCCAGTTAGTTTTTAAACTTTGTCTCTGGGAAGCTGGCAGAGAGAGGCTCTTGTGTCTGAAAGAGGCAACATTTATCTTAAGGCAATTTTGATTTCTAGCCAGGAAGGAGCATCTTTCTTTGTTCTTGGGGGACACTCCCCAGTGGGGTCCACCGGCTTCCAGGCCATCCTGCATACACAGAGTGCACCCCTTTTCCCTTTCTTCAGGCACCTTCCTGAAACCCCCCTCCCTTCCTGCAGATGTTAGAAGTGGGGCACTGATTAAATTTCATTTTTTACTTCACATAATATTTGCAAATATTCACATGATAAGCAGTTGATTAACTCTTTCCACAGTCCTAAGATTTGGACGTCATTCGTTTTTACGGATAAGAAACGGACTCACAGAAATTAAGAAATGTTGCTTTGGGTCATCCAACGAGTGGGTGTTCAGAGTCGGGACTTGGAACAAGAATTTAGCCTCTAATCCCTCCACTGATGAATGCGGACGGTTCACTAATCAGGCGCAGGGCAGGGTGCCAGCACCTGGGCGCACAAACCGGGGGAGAAGAGCAGCCCTGCCCTGTAAATTGGTAAAGGAGACCAGCTACAGACACCCGCACAATATCGCGCACTGGGGGGGTCAACAAGAATGCAGCTCCCAGGAGGGGACGAGCTGAGACCTGGAGACCTCGAAGTCAGAAAGGCACCAGGGCAGTAGCAGCAGATCCAGGTGACAAGCCGGCAGCGACAGCCCCGGGAGGGAGTGGGAGGCCAGCGCCGGTGGGGCCCGGGCTCACGGGGGCGCCCCAAGCCGACGCCCGCTGTGGGGCGCCCGAGGCTCGGCCCCTGGAAGTGCCGCGGCGCTGCGCGGGCCACGGAGTCCGAGGCCTACGCGGAGTTTGGGAGCAGAAGCGGAGAGAAGCCTCACCTCATGGGGGCGGCGGGCCGTCCTAGGAGGCGGCTGTCCCCTCGGGCTTTCTGCGGAGGATGGGGAGCCCGGGGCTGCTGAGCGGGGGGGTGGGGGGAGGGGTGCGTGGGTGCGCGTGAGGCGCGGGCGGGAGGGCAGGCGCGGGCGGGCGTGCCGGGAGTGCGCTTCCCGCGGGCGTCTACGGCTCGAGGTCTGTGCCCCGGGCCTTCGCCTTTATAAGAGCCGCACCCCAGCGGGAAAACGAAACTAGGTGGTCACCCTGCTCCAGGACGAGGCGGAGGCCAGAGCCAGGAAGCGAACTTCTGCAAGATCCTGGGGAAGAGGTTTGCGGAGCTGGGGGTGGTTCCGTGTGCGATTTGCAGCGGGGCCTCCGGACTTTGGTCTGGGGTCTCGCCTGCCTCGCCGAGTCTGTGTGCCACTGGAGTGACTTTTTTTTTTTTTTTTTTTTTTAAATAAAATAACAGGAGAGGGGCACCTGGGTGGCTCAGTCGGTTGAGCGTCTGCCCAGGTCATGATCTCAGGGTCCTGGGGTCAGCGGGGAGTCTGCTTCTCCCTCTGTCCCTCCCGCTCGCTTGTGCGTGCGCTCTCTCTCAAATAAATAAAATCTTTTTAAAAAATAAAACAACAGGAGATTGTTCTGTGTTATTTTTGTTGTAAATGGTGGCAGTGATGTTCTTTGTTATCTCTTTGCATTCTAAACGGAAAGAAGTCCCTGCTTCCCGCCTCAATTCAACAGACAACACAGGTGTGCTGCTGTGCACCTGTGCCATTATTCCCGTTGGGTAAAGTTAGGAACTTTGGAGTCAAAGCGAATATACATTTTAGAATTTGACAGCTATTGCCGAATGGCTTTGCCGAGAGATTTCCACACCGCTTCGCGGACTTAAATGACAGTGCTCGTCTTCTGTGGCACTGCTTTGCTTAATACTTCTAATAAAGATGGGGGTGGTATTGGGGATCTAAGCAGAAAACGCCAAATACCTATACACTAAAATTTTTGTCCCCTTTGACTTTAATCATTCGTTCATTGATTCAGCAAATTATGTTGACCTGCCGAGAGCCAGACATTGTGCCGGACATGATCAATACAGCAAAGAAGAAAACAGAAGGGACCTACCTTCAGGGAGTTAATTTCTGGAGGGAGTAGATCAAGATAATAAACAACAAATAAAGCATTGTGTGTCAGATGGTGCTATGGAGAAAAAGCACGGAGAGGGTTACAGTGCAGGGTGTTTTCCATTATAAATATGTGGGGGGGGGGAAGGTTTCACTGAGTAACATTTGAGTAAAGAACTGAAGCAGGTGAAGAAGTGAGCACTGTGGTTATGGGGCCAAGGAAGGAAGTTCAAACCCCAGAAGGCGGGCATATACTTGCCATGCATGGATGGTGTGGTTGGAGTAGGAAGAGCAGGGAAAAAGTTATAAGAAATGAGATCAGAGAGGTACTGTCATGGGCCTGAAGGCTATTGTAATGTTTAACTGAAGCAGGAAGCCACATTTTACTTATTTTTATCTTTGTAAAGATTTTATTTATTTGACAGAGTGAGTGAGAAAGAGAGAGAGAGCAGGAATGGGGAGGGAGAAGGAGAAGACCCCTCACTAAGCGGGGAGCCCAATGCGAGGCTGGATCCCAGGATCCCAGGATCATGACCTGAGCCGAAGGTAGACGCTTAACCAACTGAGCCACCCAGGTGACCCAGGAAGCCACATTTTAGAAAAGGTACTGAAGACTTTGTTGTGGGTGAAAAATAAACCCACAATTTCCTCCTTACCAAGGATGTAGAAAAATTTAATAGCACTCTAGTGCTTGAAAAAATTTTCAGTGCATTGTTTTCTGCCTTGTTTCTGCTTCTTTCCCTTCTTTTCTCTTAACCATATCTGGGCCAAGAGATTCTCTTTGCTTATTATGGTTTAGATGGATAGCAACTAAGTAATCAGAGGTAAACATGGAAGGGAAAAAAAGTTCCTGGTTACCTACTTATATTGTTTAGGAATTTAAATTCAGAAACACAAAAGCCATCTGTAAATACAATTTCAAAGGAAGATACATTTTCAGGATTGAAAAGAAACAAGCCTGGCTGCCGAGTGGGTGTTGAACATGCCAAAATTACTAGATGGAATTTGAATATTGATCTTTTTTCACAGACTGTTGGAATGGGTGAGTTCTTGGGAAAATCAGTAGTCCTTTGTCTTTTGAATTTATTCTTTTTTTTTTTTTTAAGATTTTATTTATTTATTCGACAGAGATAGAGACAGCCAGCGAGAGAGGGAACACAAGCAGGGGGAGTGGGAGAGGAAGAAGCAGGCTCATAGCGGAGGAGCCTGATGTGGGGCTCGATCCCATAACGCCGGGATCACGCCCTGAGCCAAAGGCAGACGCTTAACCGCTGTGCCACCCAGGCGCCCCTTTTGAATTTATTCTAATCAACACGTAAAACATAGCAGCTACCAACAAAGGGAAATAGAAAGTGAAACATGGCAGTTGATCTAAAATCTGCTTGGGAAACCAAAACATAAGTAATAACTCTTTCAAGAAATAGGTGTAGGAGAGGGTTTCTCAACGTCATGCTATTGACATTTGGGCTGTATGATTCTGTGTTGCGGGAAGCTGCCCGGCATCGTGAGATATCGAAGCAGTGTCCTTCCACATACCCATTAAATGTTAGTAGCACCCTGCAGTTGTGACAAACAAAATCGTAAGGTGCCAAAAGCAACTTTTTTTTCCCTCTCAGGGCAACTTTCTCTTCTCCCCTCACACCCTCCCTCCTTGAGAATCTGTGCTATAAATGATACTCTCATGTATTTGTTTGAATTCATTGAGTTAGTCCTCACAACTGGAAGAGATAGAGCTGGATTTCAGGTAGGAGAGAAAGAGTTGAACACAGATGGAGAGCAGTTGGGCATGATCCTGGAGTTCATGAGGAGGCCTGAGTAAAAGGGAGGATACCAAGGGGAATGTTGGAGAAGGCCCACTCCCTTCAGCGTGGGACTCTGGAGTGGAGGCTGTTGTATCACATTTGGTCTGGCTGGGGGCAAGCCACAGGGCTGTGGATTCAGAGTGAGGGTGGGTCATTCAAGCTGGGGCAGGCCATGGGTAGGGGCCCTCATTCCCAATGCAGTTCCAGCACCAGCAGCATCATGAGAATGGAGACACTGGTGGCCAGGGAGGGTCCTCAAGGAACTGAAGCTTGCAGTGGTGTGCTGACAGCAGTTAGCAAAGATCTGGCCTGGGGGCACCTTCACAGTAGTGAATGACAGGAGCTGTGGCTTGGCCTGATTTAGGAGACATGAGAGACATTTCCTAGGCACTTGGAGAAATTTTGGAAACTCTAAATAAAGACACCAGCTGAGGTTCTGCCAGTCATTTCCATGGGAGTAGCCAGCTCCTGGAAGTCAGCTGTCAATTTAAAGAGACTTCTTGGTAATGCCTGGAGATAGTCATGTGTAAGCTTGGCAGTAGTGTTTTCAATACCAAAAAGCATCTGTTTTTCTGGATTTGCTGCTTGTTGTTTTTCTCTGCAACATCCAGGCTATTGCAAACATGAGAGCTGCTGAGCCCTGAGGGTGCAGAGACTTCCTCCAGGATAGGGAGGGAGGGGATAGAGAGATGGTATTAGGTTATAAGACACTGTAATAACTGTGGTCTCTGCAGATTGTCAAACACACCTCACACAAACATATCATATAATCCAGAGACTTATTGCACGAATAAGCTCTGCTTTCTGGTGGCAAATGATGGATAGCAATACCTGGGAAGAGTTGCCTAGTAGAGAATCAACCAATTATCCAACAAGTATTTACCTTCAGTATTTTTCTCTCTGGGAGAGTTGGCAGCGGTCAGACTCATTTTTAGCACCACCTGGCCTCCTGCCCCAAACATAAGCACTGTAAGAAGGCCTTTTTGTTCCATCTAGTAAGTCTCTGATTTTAATTACAAGTTAAGTGGGGAAGATTGCCTCTCTGTAACTGATGTTTGCCCTTCAATGATAAAAAGTCTGGTCCCTTCAGTTCCTGTAGAATTCCGGTAGGAATCCAAAGGCCTGTGCAGTCTGTCTGTGAATTCCTTGAGGACTTGTATTCTTGTGGATTAGGATCCCCACCGAGAAGTGCAGGCTTTCCTCTTGTAGTTGAAAAAAGGTACAAAAGGGCTTGTCCCCTAGAACCTCTGGAGGCAGTGTGGCCGGGCCAACACCTTGATTTCAGTCCAACGAAACCCATTTCAAACTTCTGACCTCCAGGACTGTAAGAGAATAAATTTCTGTGGTTTTAAGCCACCAAGTTTGTAGTAATTTATTACAGCTGCAGTAGGAAGTTAATACATCCACCCCCCAAGTAAATAGAAGAACGAAAAAAGTCACATGGTTTCCTTATTTTATCCTTTTAAAAATATTGCTCGGTATACAACCCCTTTTAATAAAATGTCATAATCAAAGGTGATTGTACTGATGGTCTCTCAGATCATTTAGTATCCTTTTCCTATGTCTTGATCAAGACCAGAAAACAACTGAATAAATCGTGCTTCAAATGGCATAAAACAAGAGGAGCTGCTTGGAATAATTTGGCAATAAATTAACTTCCAGACATCTTCCTGGAGAAAGCTGACTTTTAATTGACTGTGCACTTGTTTTACTGTCTGTGTAGATTGTGAACTTCAGGAGGTTTGGGGAAGTGTCTGCTTTCTTCACTGAAGGATAACAGAGTATGCACCCCAAAATATGCCACGTTGGCATATGGATTATTTTTATTTTTAAAGATTTTATTTATTTATTTATTTATGAGAGAGAGAGAGGGAAGGTGCATGCACATGAACAGGGAGAGGGGCCGAGGGAGGAGAGGCTAAGCAGGGAGCCTGATGTGGGTCCAATCCCAGGACCCCGGGATCTCGACCTGAGCCAAAGGCAAATGCATAACGACTGAGCCACTCAGGCACCTGGCACATGGATTATTTTCAGCTGAAGGCAATTAAGAAGCAGATGTAAGGAAAACTCTCTGCAACCCCCCTATCTGCCTAAAAGCAGTACATAAATTTGTAAAGATGTCCCCTTACCCTCTCTACCCAGAGAGAGAAGTTGATTGATGCCTGAGACCACTCTAGGCCCCTATCAGCCCAAGTCACTACCGGAGAAATCTACATGACAAACCTTATTAACTAGCTCTTATTTTCCATTAATCTCCCCCATGTATTTACATTCCTACAGTTTGCCACACTAGAAACTCAAGGTTCTTTTCCTTTTTCTTATCCCTTCTCTAAATGTAATGTTAGTTTGTTAGGATGCCATGTAAATCCAAGTTCTAACCACCCTTTGAGCTACTCATCACTGGGCGCTCCCATGTGTATGGGAGATGCATGTGTTAATCAACCTGTTTTTCTCTTGTTCATCTGTCCTTGTCAGTCTCACTACAGGGTCCTGGCCAGTGAACCTAAAATGGGTGGAGTAAAAAGATTTTTTCCTCCCCCACATCACCATATTCAGTATCTAACACTGAAAACTATATGTTGATAAAATGAATGAATTAAACATTTTATTTTATGTAAGTCCAGTGCTTTATTTGCTACCAGTCTACTCAAAAAACTGTTTTTCTACTAGATAACATTCACAGAGAAATGGTTCCTCTCACTCTCACATACAGAAAGGTATACATATCTGTTTCACTATCCACTGTTGAATACAAACAATATTGTATCAGGTTTCAGTATAAATGTTAAAAACTTACATCACTATAGTGGATTACTTAATATGTTTTTGAAAGCAGCAAGCAGAAAAAATGATTAGAGTTAACATGTTTACCTAAAAATCAAACAAAATGTGAACGCCGTTCATATTTCCACGGCTAGGGATCCTGTCTCAGAGTTCCCAAAGTCAGCAGCCAG
The DNA here is from genome assembly GCF_023065955.2 of Ursus arctos. Classification (NCBI taxonomy): domain Eukaryota; kingdom Metazoa; phylum Chordata; class Mammalia; order Carnivora; family Ursidae; genus Ursus; species Ursus arctos. The sequence goes on along the minus strand of NW_026623089.1, from coordinate 79,464,006 downwards.
CCGCAGGGCCCGCTCATAGTACTCCAGGGCCTTATTCATCTCTCCTTTGACTTTGTAGATGAACCCAAGAATGCTCAAGCTTTCTACATCAGATGCATTTCTACGAAGTTTCCTTAAAGCCAATTTCTCCAAAGATTTCATACTTTTATCCTTTAAAAATGGCGCCTTGTCTATTTTTACTGCTTTCAAATAATGGATAATTGCATTAACCTCAGATTTCTTTTGAAATTCCTGAAATTGACCATAGTGGAAATGTATCTTTTGGAGTTTTTCTTCTTCCAGTGATTTCAAGCAGAACGCTCTTTGATACGTGTCTTCAGCTCTTCCGTAGTCGCCAGCTTCTATGTACATACTTGCCAGGTGTATATAAGCAACGTCAAATGTGGGCTTTTGTTCCAGAGCAAATTGAAAATGAGATAAGGCTAATCTTATCATTCTATCAACATTTTCTCTATCCTTTCCTCTGGGCTGCCAGTTGGCAGCTCTCTTTATTTCGATCATTTGTGCCCTGTAGCAAAGCCCTATCTGGTGGTGCAGGAAGGCGGAGGAGGGGGTGGCCCGCAAGGCCATTTTTAAGAGCTGAAGAGCTTTATCCAGAGAGCCTTTTCTTCGGTAGAACTTGGCTGCGTATCGGAAGACATAGGTCTGCGAGGACATGTTGGTCAGTGCTTCTTCAATGTACTTTTCTCCTTCAGCTTCTTGGCCTACGTCCTGAAGCTTCAGGGCAAGGAGAGCCTTAATATACGCATCTTTTGGGTTTAGCCTGATGGCCTCTTTCAGGGGCTGCAGGCAGAACGCCTCGCTAGCCTCTGCAGCTGTGCTGAAGACGTCCAGGCGGTAGATGGTGATGGCATACCCAGTGCTAAATTCAGGATTTTCCGGCTCCACTGCCAGAGCCTTCTCAAAGCAGGCCTTGGCGCGTTCATAGTTCTTCCCTCCACATTTCAGCAAGGCCCATCCCTCCTCACAGTCCATCTGGGGACACTCCATCCTGTAGCGGGAGGGAGCCTCGAACTTCTGGCAAGTGCTCTCCACCTTGTCCAGGTAAGCCTGGGCTTCTGCGGGTCTGCCCATGTGGTAATACAGCCAGGCGTAGTTGCCCCACGTGACCAGACTTCTCGCATCTGATTGGGCGGCATGTTCCTGCTGGATGAGGTCTTCTGCTTCCTTCAGGCTCCCCAGGGCTTCCTGGTTCTGGCCCTTCAGGTGTTTCACGTAGGCCAGCAGGTTGTGGATCCCCACGTTGTATTTGGTGTCTAGGAAATCAATCTCATCGAAGATCCTGTTTTCCAAGTCAGGCAGTTCAGTGTCTTCAATCAGTAACTCCCAGGTAAAGTGACATCTCAGCTGAGCCAGCTTATCTTTGACCTCATCTGCATCCTCACTGTAAAAACAAAAACATTTTCTTTGTTGAATGAGGAACAATCAATAGAAAGAAGCCAGATAAAACACCTCCTTTTTAGAACTTCGCCTTGGAAAGGGCATGCCTGCTTTGGTTTTCCTTAGAGGCGTATATGTCTAGGATCTGCGCGGACTTTGAATGCAGTTTGCTAGGTCCCATACACCGGTTTCACCACTTTCCACCAGGTCACCTCTCTGCTTCGGAGTCTTGTTTGTAAGATGGAGATAATAATAGATTTACCACACTTGAGTCTGGAGTTGGGTGAAAATAAATGCGCCTGTTTCTGTGGAGCACTTAGAGCATATGTACTATCTGCTATGAGTGTCCTATGTTCTTGTACCTATAATCGAGACAGAAACCAGTTAGAGAGGAAGAACCTTACGAAACGTTATTCACTTCAGGACCTTAGTCTGTAGATTTTGCAACAAACGAAGGCCCCCTAAAAAGGATGATATTTGTTCAACCAAGTTTTTCCCCCCTGTTTATTATTTGAAAATAATTATAGACTCACTGGTACTTGCAAAGAGAGCACAGAGGTCCAGCGTACCTTCCCCCAGTTTCTTGCAGGGATTGTGCCTGACTGAACGAGAGTACCATAGCAGAGATACTGACATTGGGACAGTATCTGTCAGTCGGTGTCATTTCATCACGTGAGTAAATCCATGGAACCGCCACGTCAATGAAGACGCAGAACTACTTTATCATCGCAGACGTCGCCCTCATACTATCCCTTTAGAATCACGCCTGTTACCCTCCCTTCTCCTTGCCAAAACCCCCTAGCCTCTGCTCACTTGTTTTTATCTCTATAATTTTGTCCCTTGAAGGATGTCATATCATGGAATTATACAGTGACATTTTGAGATTACTTTTTTTTTTCACTGATTGTAATGCCCCTGACATCTATCCAAGTTGTTGAGTTTATCAATGGTTCATTCCTTTTCACTGGGGAATAATATTTCGTGGCCTGGGTGTGCCGCAGTCAGTTTATCCATGCATCGATTCTGGGACATTTCCATTGTTTTTGGTTTGGCCCTATTACAGATCAGGGTGCTATGAACAGCTGTGCAGACTTGTGTGTGGACGTACATTTTCATTTCCCTGGATAAATGCCCAGGAGTGACATATAGGTCATATGGTTAGCGTGTGCTTATGTTTTTAAGTAACTGCCAAACTATTTTCCACAGTGACTGTATCGTTTTACATTCCTGCTAGCAATGCATGAAGGATCCAGTTTTCTGCATTCTTACCAGCATTTGGAATTTTCACTTAAAAATTTTTTTCCTTACCTCTCTTAATAGGGGTTAGTGATACGGCATTGTGGGCTTAATTTCCCTTCCCTAAGGGCTAGTGGTGTTGAAAATCTTTTCCTGTGCTCCTTTACCATCCACACATCGTCTTTGGTGAAATACCTGTTCATATATTCTGCCTGTTTTCTAATTGGATTGTTTGTTTTTTCATTGTCAGGTTTCAAGAATTCGTAATAGATTCTAGATGTGAGTCCTTTGTGAGGTGTGTGGTTTTCAAATATTTTCTCTCAGGGTGTAGCCTGTCTTTTTATCCTTTAAAGATAAAGGTCTTTTGAAGAACAAAAGTTTTTATTTTTGATGAACTATAGTTCATTGATTTTTTTCTCTCATGTATCATGCTCTTGGTGTTGTGTCCAGGAACTCTGCAGCAAGCACTGAAGATTCTCTCCTATGCTTTCTTTTTCTTTTAATTAATTAATTATTTTTAAAAAGATTTTAATTTATTTATTTGTCAGAGAGAGAGAGAGAGAGCACAAGCAGGGAGTGGCAGGCAGAGGGGGAAGCAGACTCCTGGCTGAGCAAGGAGCCCAACTCGGGGATCGATCCCAGGACCCTGAGATCATGACCTGAGCAGAAGACAGACGTATAACCGACTGAGCCACCCACTGGGCCCTCCTGTGATTTCTTCTACATGTTTTATAGTTTCACCTTTTACATTATATCTGTGATCCATTTGGAGTTAACTTTTGCATAATGTAGGAAGATTAATGTGCTGGCTCATTTTCTGCCTATGGGTATCTGATTGTTTCATCATCATTTTTGAAAAGACTATTATTTCTTCATTGAATTGCTTTTGCACCTTTGTGAAAAATCAGTTGGCAGAATTATGTGGGATTATTTCTGGGTTTCTTATTCTGTTTCCCTGAGCTGTGTATTTATACCTACAACGATACCATATAATTTCACTTACTGTCTTTTAAAATTGTGTAGGGTGATTCCTCTCACTTTATTCTTAAAAATTATTATTCTGGTTCCTTTGCCTTTCCATATAAATTTTTTTAAAGATTTTATTTATTTATTCGACAGAGATAGAGTCAGTGAGAGAGGGAACACAAGCAGGGGGAGTGGGAGAGGAAGAAGCAGGCTCATAGCGGAGGAGCCTGATGTGGGGCTCGATCCCAGAACGCCGGGATCACACCCTGAGCTGAAGGCAGACGCTTAACCGCTGTGCCACCCAGGCACCCCCCATATAAATTTTAGATTAATATTGTCTATATTTATAAAAATCTTGCTGGAGTTTTTTTAATATTTCTTTTTTTTTAAGACTATTTGGGGGAGAGAGAGATACCGTGTGTGTGCATGTGAGAGAAAGCATATGGGGTGGTGGAGGGGCAGAGGGGGAGGGACAAGCAGACTCCCTGCTGAGCAGGGAGCCCGACTGGGGTTTGATCCCAGGACCCTGGGATCACAACCTGAGCTGAAGGCAGATGCTTAACTGACTGAGCTACCCAGGCACCCTGTTGCTGGAATTTTGATAGGAATTTTATATCAATTAAGGGAGAGTTGACAGTTTTGCTATGTTGAGTCTTCTAATCCATGAACATGCTATATTTCTGTTTATTTAGACCTTCTTTGATTTATTTCATAAGCATTTTGTAGTTTTAGGCATTCAAATCCTATACATTTTATGTTGTGTTTACAAGTAAGTAATTATTTGAAGCAACTTAAAATTATATTGTATTTTAACTTCAATTTCCACATGTTCATTGCTAGTATACATAAATACAATTCGTTTTTGTACATCAGTCTTATATTCTGCTACCTTGATGGGCTCACTCATTAGTTCTGGGAGTTGTTTTATAGATGGGGTTTTCTAGGTAGACCATCATGGCATCTGTAAACAGCATCAGTTTTATTTTTCCTTTCTGAGCTGTATGCCTTTTATTTCCTTTTTTTGCTTATTGGAGAAGAACTTCCTTTACCTATTCTTTTAGGGTAAATCTTCTGGGGACATCTTTTAGTTTTCCTTCATCTGAGAATGTCTTTTTTTTTTTAAGGTTTTATTTTTAAGTAATCTCTGCACCCAACAGAGATTTGTGGAGTTTGAACTCACAGCCCCAAGATCAAGAGGAGCACACTCCACTGACTAAGCCAGCCAGGTGCCCCTCATCAGAGAATGTCTTGATTTCATCTTCATTCTAGAAGGATATTTTTGTTGGATATAGGATTCTGGGTTGGAAGTTCTTTTCCTTCAGCACTTGAAAAATGGTGTGCCTCTTTTTTCTAGACTCCATAGTTTCTAATGAGAAATTAGCTGCCATGAGAATTGTGGGTTTTTCTCCCCATTATAGGTAAGGTGTCATTTCTGTCCCCTACTTTTGTCTTTAGTTTTCAGAATTTTGACTGCGTTGTGTCTTGGATTTCTTTGGGTTCATCCATTTTGGTGTTTGCACTGCTACTTAAATTTAGTATGAGATTGGATAATTTCTATCATTCTATCTTCAAGTTCATGAGTTCTTTCCCTGTGTTCTCCATTTGGTCTCTAGGTAAGGCAATGCCTTTTGTTAAGCGGGGGGAAGAACACATCCTCTTACTCTTTCTCTGTAGGATATGTATGGACTTCCAGAATAGAGAAGTCTAACCAAGGTTTCAAATGGTAAAGTTGGATTGGGGAGTGTGGGGATGCACTGATCTGACTCGTGATACTGAACTGGTGCTGCCAGTCTTTGGACAAGACAGTCAAGAACATCTAGCACAGGCAGGCACTGCCCAACAGGCCGACTGCATTGGGGAAAGGGAACTGAGAAGACAACACTCAGCATGTCCAAGTCGGCCAAGTCAGAAACAGTGGCCTTTTACTGAGTAAAAATGTGGGCCCATCTGTGTTAGCTTCTGGTCTCCACAGTTATGTTGGTCACTCCACACTTCCTGGCAAATGAGACACACAGGGTGGAGTACATTCTCAGTGAGTAAGTCTCCCATCTTCTACTCTAATTAAATGACCCTAATGCAAAAAAGCAAAAAACTCAGACAATAAAAATATAAGATGGTGATCTAGGTGGCAACATACATAGGTATGTGCCTATGTACATTTAAAAACTCTCCCAGCAAAGAAAAGCTCCAGGCCAGATGGCTTCACTGGTGAATTCTACCACACTTCTGAAGTGTCAGGAGCAAGGCGGAGCTACCAGATGTCAGGGGAGCCAATTAAAGCAACCAGCCCCAAAGGGAAGAAGTAAGGCTTTATTCATTACTGTGATGATACAAGTAAGAGGCTAAAACTGGAGAAAACGCCAACTCTGCTGTTCCACTGTCCCACACAAAGTGGCATACTGGTTGTAGGCCACGTAGATCAGCGCGGATGTGGCCAAGAGCCCCACAGAGAAGTCTCTGGCCATTTATGAACCCTGAAGTTGGGGGTTGTGTAGGTACTGAGTCAGAGTGGGGAGACGTGTCTTCCAGCTTTCCCTCTCCACCCCTCTGTCACATTGTCTCAGCAGAGGTACGTAAGGAAGACCTCCACCCAAGGCCTCAGATAAAGAGACCAAGGAATGAGGGGTCCTGGGTCAGGAACTGCAAATATGTGAGGAGCGTGATGAGCCAGAGGGGCCTGCGTCTTGGACTGCAACTTCCTTCAGAGACTGCATTTCACTGGCTGTGCCACGTCAGTGATGGGGGAGGCAGCTGTCCCTCACGAGGCCTGTCAGGTGAAGCCTTTGTATTTTCCTATGGCAGGTCTGGAAGATCACATATGGAGATTTAACCAGGAGTTGGAACCCTCATAAAAATTCCAATTCTCCTAAAACTCTCCCAAAAAATTAAAGAGGAAGAACACTACACTTTCCAATTCATAAATTCTACGGGGCCAATATAATAGTGATACCAAGGCCAAATAAAACAAAAACAAAAAATTAAACTACAGACCAGTTTTCATTATGAATATTAATGCCAAACCCTCGATACTAGCATACTGAATTTAACAGCATCTGAAAAGGATTATACACCATGACCAAGTAGGATTTATTCCTAGAATGCAAGAAATAATAGTTCAATGTAGGTAAATCAATCACTTGAATATGACACATGAACAGAATGAAGGAAAAAATCCATATGATCATCTAAATTGATGTAGATAAAGCATTTGACAAAATCTCAACATCTTTAAGGTAAAAACACTCAACAAACTAGAATAGACAGAAACTACCTCAACATAATAAAAGCCATATATTGAAATTCCATAGCTAGCATCACACTCAATGGTGAGAGGCTGAAAGCTTCTCCATTAAGATCAGAAACAAGGCAAGGATGCTCAGTTTTGCCACTTCTCTTCAACATACTTCTGGAAGTCCTAGCTATAGAGCAATCAATCAAGAGAAGAAATAAAATACATTCTAAGTTGGAAAGGAAGAAGTAAAATGATCTCTGGTTTACAAATCATGGGATTTTGTACCTAGAAAGTCCTAACGATTCCACACAAAAACTGTTAGAACTAAGAAATTATTTCAGCGAAACTGCAGTATACAAAATCCACATGTAAAAATCAGTTGTGTTTCTGTGCACTAACAATGAACAACCGAGGAAGCAAATTAAGAAAACAATTCTTTTTATAATGGCATCGAAAAGAATAAAATACTTAGGAATAAAGTCAGCCAAGGAGGTGAAAGGCTAGTACACTGGAAACGGCAGAACATTGCTGAAAGAAGGTAAGGAAGACAGAAATAAAGTAAGAAGCATCCTGTGTTCATGGCCTGGAAACTTTAATGTTGTTCAGATGTCAGTTCCACCCAAAGCAATCTACAGATTCAGTGCAATCCCTGTCAAAATCCCAATGGTGTTTCTTTGGCTTGTTTTTTTTTTTTTTTTTTTTTTTTTTTTTTTTTTTTTTTGCAGAAATAGAAAAATCCATCTGAAAATTCAGATGGAATCACAAGGGATCTCAAATAACCCAAATGATCTTGAAAAAAACAAAGTTGGAGGTCTCATACTTGCAGATTTCAAAACTTACTACAAAGCTACAATAATCAAAACGGGGTGGTGTGAGCATAAAGACAGACATATTGATCAGTGGAACAGAACAGAGAGCCCAGAAATAAATGCTCATGTTTGTGGTTGCATTTGTCTTCTAGGGTTACCATAATGAAGTACCATAGACTGGGTGGCTTAAACAGCAATTTATTTTCTTGTAATTCTGGAGGCTGGAAGTCCTGAATCAAGGTGCCCACTGATTTGTTTCCTGATAAGGGCTCTTACTGACGTCCACATGACTTTTCCTCTGTGGTGCATGGATTGAGAGAGAGCCAGTGCACTTCCTCTTCTTCCAAGGATATCAGCCCTTTCAGATTAAGGCCCCACCCTTATGGCCTCAATTAACCCTTAGCACTTCCTCACAGGCCCTATCTCTACAACAGTCACAGTGGGGGTTAGAGCTTCAACATACCACCAGAGGAACACAATTCAGTCCATAACGATGGCCAGTTTATTTTTTTTTAAAGATTTTATTTATTTATCTGACAGAGATAGAGACAGCCAGCGAGAGAGGGAACACAAGCGGGGGAGTGGGAGAGGAAGAAGCAGGCTCATAGCGGAGGAGCCTGATGTGGGGCTCGATCCCATAACGCTGGGATCATGCCCTGAGCCGAAGGCAGATGCTCAACCACTGTGCCACCCAGGCGCCCCCAGATGATTTTTGATACATGTGCCAAGACCATTTAATGGGGAAAGGTGTTTCAACTAATGGTGCAGGGGGGGGGGCGCACCTGGGCAGCTCAGTCAGTTAAGCGTCTACCTTCAGCTCAGGTCATGATCTCAGGGTCCTGGGTCCGTCTGGCTCCCTGCTCAACAGGGAGTCTGCTACTCTCTCTCCTTCTCCCTCTGCACCCCCCCCAACTAATGCTTGCTTGCTCTCTCAAATAAATAAAACCATAAAAAAAAAAAAAACCCAACCCCCCAAAAAAACAAATGGTGCCAGGAAAGCTGGATATCTACATGCAAAAGAACGAAGTTGGACCCTTACACTGTATCCCAAAAAACAAAAACCTCAAAATGGACCAAAACTACAAAAATCTTAGAAGAAAATAGGAAAAAACTTAATGACGTTGGATTTGGCAGTCTTGGTTAGGACACCAAAAGCATGGGCAACACAAATAAACAGAGATAAACCGGATTTCATCAAAATTAGAAATGTTTGTACATCGAAGAGCACTACTGACACAATGAAAAGACAATCCACAAAACGGGAGAGATTATTTGCAAATCACGTACCTGATAAGGGATTAATATCCAGACTATATAAACAACTCTTGTAACTCAACAACAACAAAAACGAACAACTGGGGCACCTGGGTGGCTCAGGTGGTTAAGCATCCGACTCTTGATTTTGGCTCAGGTCGTGATCTCAGAGTCCTGGGATCGAACCCCACGTTGGGCTCGCTGCTCATTGGGGAGTCTGCTTGAGATTCTCTCTCTTCCTTTCCCTCTCTCCCTCCTCCTACTCATGCTTTTTTTCTCTCTCTCTCAAATAAATAAATCTTATTAAAAAAAACATAACAACTGACTAAAAAATGGGCAAAGGATTGAACAGACATTTCTCCAAAGAAGATACACAGGTGGCCTTAAGCACATGAAAGATGTTCAGCATCACCAGTCATTAGCAAAATGCAAATCAAAAGCAAAGTGAGATACCACTTCACACCGTTAGGATGGCTACTATCGCAAAACAGAAAAAACAAGTGTTGACGAGGATGTGGAAAAATTAGAACTGTTGTGCATTACTACTGGGAATGTAAAATGGGGCAGTTGCCATGGCAAATGATGATGATTCTTCAAAAAATTAAATAGAATTGTCATATGATTCAGCAGTGCCACTCTGGGATATATACCCAAAATAAATGAAAACAGAGACTTGAACAGATATTTACATACTTATATTCATAGCAGCATTGTTCACAATAGTCAAAAGGTGGGAGCAACCTAAATGGCCATCAAGGGATGAATGGATAAACAAAGTGAATGTACGTACAGTGGAATATTATTCAGCCTGAACATATTAGGACATTCTCACACCTGCTACAACATGGATGAACCTTGACCACATTATCCTGAATGAAATAAGGCAGCTGCAGAAAGCCACTTCTTGCATGCCTCCACTGATAGGAAATATCCACAGTAGGCAAATCCATACAGAGAAAGCAGATTAATGGTTGCCAGAGCCTGGAGCGAAGGATGAGTGGACAGTGACTGCTTAAACGGTATGGGGCTTCTCCTCAGAGTGATGAAAATGTTTTTGCCCTAGGTACTGGTGATGGTTGGACAACATCGTGAATGTACTAAATACCACAAAATCGTATGCTTGAAAATAGTGAAAATGGCTAATTTTATCATACATATATGTTATCACAATAAAAAATCATGCTACTAACCTGAAGAGAAATTCTACAGGTGATATATACATATTTTTCTTTAGTACATATTGAAAGAAACACAAAAGCATTAAAACATAAAAACTAATTAGTATGCAGTCTGATATGGTCTCAGGAACCCCTCACTGGTACACCTTAAGAAATATGGGTTTAGGAGCGCCTGGGTGGCTCAGTCAGTTAAGTGTCTGACTCTTCTTTTCAGCTCAGATCATATTCTCAGGGTCTGGGCTCTGCACTCATCGGGGAGTCTGCTTGAGATTCTCTTTCCCTCTACCCCTCCCCTGCCTTTCTAAAATAAATGAACAAATCTTAAAAAAAAAAAAAGAAAGAAACATTGGTTTAAAGGTTAAATGAGGCATCACTGAAAACAGATGCCGGTCCCTGTCTCAGCTCTATCATTTGTCATCTCTGGGATTCTTAACGTTTCTAAATCTAAGATTCTTTATTGCAAAATCAGTATGATCTGAGTACCTGCCTCATTGCTGTCTTTTGAGGGTTAAATATAATAATTTACATAATACTTTAAGAAGCCAGGCTGGCACTTAATAAGCATTGAGGAAATGATAGCTACTTCTATATTATTATTATTATTATTATTATTATTATTATTATTTCCTTTATCAGTGATAACCCACTCCATCAGTCTATGGACTAGGGAGAAGGATTGATCATAGGTGTGTAATTATGCACTTTCTGGAACTTCTGTCCCTTCAAAATTTTGTCCACTGGAGCAAGTCAATATTAATTAAATTAATCTGCAAGTCAATATTAATTAAATTTTTTTAGTCTGTTGATATCAAGGGTGATTTAAATCAAGATTCAGTTTGGACAACATAGAAATTCCCACATTAGGGCCTTTAGCTAAGAGAGATGTGAATGTTCTAAGTACCCAACTCCGGTCAAGCCCCGTGGCCAGCAGGATATCAAGGATCTGCAGACCACTTGCTTCCCTAGCAGAGAGGTAATCTGCTCATCTTAAATCCCGTCAGACTGAGAAGACCTGCCGTGGGCACCCAGCAGTGCAGACGGTGAGACCGGAGGCCTACAGAAGAAGGTCTTGTTGTCCAGGCCGCAAGCTTCTGCTACCCCATGTCCACAGAATTTTTCTCAAGAATCTGAGAGAACCCGGGACTGTGGCTCATACACTTAGCCCCCATAGTGAGGAGCCAGCAGAAAGCATTGTCTCTTTCCAGACTAACTTTCCATTCCTAGGTCAGACAGTAGTGAGTTTAGGGAAAAGAATTTCAGAGACAGGGGGTCATTTCCTCCCTTCCTAGAAAACTCTTTTCCTGCATCCCTCTGCTTCTTTGGGCCTTATTATGAGGTAAGCTGCCTCAGGATGATGGTAACACAAAGGAAAATGCCTGAATTAATGAACACTCAGTCCACAAGCAGATGCCCAAATAGAAGAGTAAGGGAACTTGAAATTACTGAAACGAGGTCTCTTGAGATGGTTTTGATTAACATTTTTTCCAAAACTTTAGACTGAAAGGCGGGGAAGCAGAGAAATCCTTACCTCATGGCTGCGGTGAATTAGACAGCAGTTCTGCAGCTCCTCAGAGACCCAGCCAGTCTTCAGGATGTTCTGGACTTAAGCCCCGTCACGGGGCTAAATAAGATCAGCAGTTAATGATGTAAGCTGTAGGCGTGTTGTTACCAAATTAAACTGGAAACCAAGATAAAAACTGAAAGTGGAAACTGAAACTAGTTAGCAGAGTTCCTGCTTGGGGAAAATGAAACAGGGATTGCTTTCTTTGTTCTGTTTGAAAAAACCGATAGAGAAGAAGCTGGTGAAAGGAGTTTCACTGATCACACTAATTCCTTTCTCGGGCTCTGCATGACCTTGTGGAGAGCGGGAAGGGGGGCGATGCCAGGCGTGCAGAGTCCACTGAGTCCGGGGCCAGGGATGCCTGTGAACATCAGCTTCTGTGAACTTGCCAAGCTCATGCCCCAGATCTGTGCCTCTATTGGCTCATCTGGAAACAAAGTGTTCCTTTCATAGTATAAAATTCTGCACATATCTCTAAACTGGAGTCTGAACCCAAATTTGTTGCGATTGTCTGAGAGGCTGTGTTTTACTAGTTCTACTCTGCCTTTGTTTTGCATACCCTTCCTGAGAATGGCCAATGACAGTAAGAGCCTGTATCTAACCTCTTCCTTGTTCATTGGAACAGAGAAAATGTCTGTGCGAGCATCTTGAGACTTCCAACAGAACACGTTAGGCCTTAATGACAGTATTTTTAATTGTCTCTGTGGTAGTGGCCTAAAGCTTCTTGTTTCTCAGACTTGACTCTCATAGCTGTGCAGGGGCACTGTCCAGTTCTGTCCGGTTCTCTAGGTGCCCGTGGCTCTGTTTAATCAGCTGAAAGAGTAATAGGTGCTGGGGCGCCTGATGGCTCAGTCAGGTCAGCATACGACTCTTGGTTTTGGCTCAGGTTATGATCTCAGGGTGGTGAGTTTGAGCCCCACGTCAGGCTCTGTGCTCAGCAGGGAGTCTGCATGAGATTCTCTTTCCTTCCTTTGCCCCTCCTGCTTGTGCTCTCTCTCTCTCTAAAATAAATAAATCTTTAAAAAAAGAATATTAAGTGCTTATATAGATTTAGTATTCCTAACAACTCTCAAAAATATAATAGCAGTTAATCCAAATAAGTTCATGTGCCCTAGGATTAATCTTTTCTTTTTTAAGATTTTATTTATTTAGTTGAGAGAGGGAGAGAGCACAAACTGAGGTAGAGGCCGAGTGGGAAGGAGAAGCAGGCTCCCCACTGAGCAGGGAGCCCGATGCGGGGCTCGATCCCAGGACCCTGAGATCATGACCTGAGCTGAAGTCAGATGCTTAACTGACTGAGCCACCCAGGAGCCCCTAGGGTTAAACTTTAATAAATAAAAGCTAACCGAAGTTTGTTGGTTTAATTAAAACTGGCATGTTTTCAGAGCTAGCAGCATTAGATGTAATGCAGATAAGCAACTTTTTCTATCTGGGTTTACTAATCATACAAGGTCATGTTACCTCTGTTATAGAATTTGTCAGCAAGAAAGATAATTTAAAGATAACAGTTAGCTGTTTAATGTCTTGTGAAATGTTCATGACTCATCTAAACATAATTACTAAGAACAAGTGAATTAAATAGATATAAGTAAGATAAACTTTATAAATTAACTTTCTAGCAATATTGATGTCTTCAGAAATAGTGTGCCCAAATCTTTTTGGCAACTTAAAACTCCAACTTAAAACCTTGGAGTTTTGCTGAGTTAAATTAGATGATGGCTAGTCATTAAATATTTAGGTCATTTCCTAATAAGATAATACATTGAGATATTGATCGCTAAGCATAAGTTTATTTGCTTTTGTCTTTTAATTTTTACAGAGAGACTATATATATAGTCTCTATATAAGTCTCTATATAAGTCTCTCTATATAAGGTGTTTTTTTTTTTTGGTTTTTAATTTTTACAGAGAGGTTGTATACATATAGACTTTACATATATTTAGTCCTATTAATAAATAGGTTTTATGACAAAAGAATTTAAATTACCATGAGGAGGACTATACTTCTAGAAATTATGAAATGTGTTTATAAATTTGCCAGGCCGTTATTGTTGCTTTCTTAGTTTTCACTAGGAAATAAGAATTCTAAGAGTTAAAAATTCTAATTAGTATATGTAAAAGTAATTACCAAAAACATTTTCTTAGATTATAGGTCTGTTCTTTTTTAAAAAAGGACTTTATTTACTTGAGAGACAGAGAGAGTGCGCAGGCACACCCGAGTGGGGGGCGGGAGGGGCAGAGGGAGAGGAAGAGAGAAAGAGACTCTCCAGGAGACTGCATGCTGAGCACAGAGCCCAGTGGGGCTTGATCTCATGACCACTCCCCAAAATTGACCCCTGGCTTGAACTCATCTGCCCTCCACCGCCTGTTAATGACTCTATAAATACTCAGCATTGCTGGTTTGATGTATGCACCTGAGGGGTATATTTTTGTTTGTGGATATGATCACCAGTCTTGGGCTTATGAATGTCTTGATAGTTGGAAAGCCATTGGTGGCATGTGTTTTTCTTGTTTTTTATGTTTTTTGGCATTTAACATCCTCTTTAACTTCCTCAAAATGGCTACAACCACTACTCCCGAATCTTACTCAAGAAGGAAAAGGGCCTTATCGATAATAGATGATTACCCTGATGAGGAACTTTTTGAATATGAAGACAACAGCTGTGGTCATAGCCAAGGCTGTGACCTTCCTGCCAGATATTCTGGGGATCAGTTTAACCAATACCTTGGAATCATAAATTCATGGCTTGAAGTAGACATGGCCAACTTAGAAGTTATGATGAGAAACCATGTTAACAGAAGAGCTCGCTCCACTGCCTGAACCGTTGAGACCCAAAAAAAGCTTTAGATTCCCTAGCGCAAGTGATCCTTGGTAGTAGAATAGCATTAGACTGTTTATCTGTAGCTCAAGGAAAGCTCTGTGCCGTTGCTAACACCTCATGTTGTACATGGATAAATACCTCTTCACAGGTAGAAGCAGAACCCCTAAATTACTCAGATGAGCTAAATCCTTAAAGAGACATTCATATTTTACATCAAAATGGTTTGATTTTAATTTCACCTATTTTTAGCTGACTTCCTACTAGACGCAGAACTCTCTTATCCTCAGGATTGCAAATTTTTGTGCTGTTAATTAGTGTCTTAATTTGTGCCCTATTCAGCATCTTCAAACTATTTGTGTCATGCATTTATTTCTTTTTGCTGTTTCTCCCCAAAATATTGTGACGGTAGCTCAGAGACTGGAAATGATTGACCAAGCCTTCCCTCCTGAACATCTTTCCTCAACTGACCCACTGATGCATCTGGCTAAGGACAATGCCCAAGATCCCCTTCCCTGAGTCTCCCTGTTGCTCAAATGTGGACATGGTCCTTAGGACGACAACTCCTGCATATACATCTTTTTCTCCTCTGTGGGACACGCCGTATCGGAAATGAGCCTTCTTATGATGGATAAATATCTCTTTGCCCATCAGCTTGAAATTTGTTAAGAGGAGGGGTGCCTGGGTGACTTAGTCAGTTAAGTGTCTGCTTTTTGGCTCAGGTCATGATCCTGGGGTCCTGGGATTGAGTCCTGCATCAGGCTCCCTGCTCAACAGGGAGCCTGCTTCTCCCTCGGCCTCCTGCTTGTGCACTCTCTGTCTCTCTCTCATAAATAAATAAAATCTTTAAAAAAATTTGTTAAGAGGAGACCATTAGACTTGCTTCCCTGAAAACTGAATCTGGGGTATGTCAGACCTGTCACATAGGCATTTGGGTACCATTGTCAGCCACGTTTTTTTGTGTGGCCTGAAATAATAAAACCAGAAGAAGCTTATTGAGACAGAAGAACAGCAAGTGTTTGACATGAGAGAATAGAGAACTGAGGTGAGAGATGGAAGGTTCTGATGGTGCCTTTCGTCCACAGCTTCACCATCAAGAGTCAAGGGGCAAGGACTGTGTGCAGTGTCTCGTGGTGTTTCCAGGTGACTACAGAGTTGAATGAAACCTGATTACCAATGACTGTGGACCTGGCACCATCTTGAGGGGCGTTCCTAGTGGCGTAAAAACTCAGTGACTGGCCAGTGTTTGGACCCAGATCTGCCTCCCACCGTACAGGAGAACTTCAGCCCTCTGTTGCCTGTCATGGAGGTTGGTGGCTGTATTCTGGATGGCTGTGTAGGAAAGGAGAGATTGAGGGAGGTAACCCCATTTTCAGTTAGTCTCCTAACTATAGAAGGAATCTACTGTAACATATAAAAACCTACTCTTACTGAAGTGGTCAGGATTCTGTTGCTTTTGGTTTCAGCCTGACAGAAATAAGCAAGCCACCTGGTTCAAGAACGAAAGGAATGAGCCAAATGCCAAGAAAGCCTCTTAACCCCTGATCACTTGGGCAGGAGTGAAGAGCAAGGTGTGGTTTGACATAAGAGTGCCCAGCTCACCGTGCATCTCAGCCCTCACCACTAATATAAGCTTCCTTGGAGGTGTCCTAAACTAGCCAGAAAGGTCTGCACAAATAAAAGCTTCTCAATACATAAGACAGGTTTATCCATATGTTCTGACAAATGCTCAGGCCATAAGCAAATGCCAAAATACATGAATTAGAAGAGCTCTCCTGTTTTGGGAGGCAGGTGTCTTTGGAATTCTTGCAGAGAAAGGCGATTGGGTTTGTAATTTTCCAAATGCACTGGATAGCATGCAGAGAAGCAGACAGAATGTCTGTCATTATTGTGCATTTGGCAGCAATCCCGGTTCTGAGGAGCTTTGGCTCAGAGTGAACAGATATTCAGAATCTTGCCCATGAGTGACATTAGAGAGAGCAGAAAGGAAATAGCCAACAAAGGACACACACATGCACGCCTGTGAGTGACTGTGTGTGTGTTTACAGTTGAGAAAGAAAACAAGAGCTGGAGAAAACAAAACTTTCAGAAAATGAAATTTCACCACTAGGCGATGATGAGTCCATTACCAGGAGTCTCAGACCAGCTCCCTGAGGGACTGACCAGCTGGGACGAGTCGCTTCGCCTCCATGAAAATCAGTCTCCTCAGCTGGTAAACCAGTGATTTGGAATAGATGATTGGATCTCAACCCTCACTGCACGCTATAAGCATCTAGGGGGTTTTAAGAGTGATGCTAACTAGGGCGCCTGGGCAGCTCAGTGGGTAAAGTGTCTGCCTCGGCTCAGGACCGCGTCGGGCTCCCTGCTCAATGGGGAGACTGCTTCTCCTTCTGCCTCTCCTCTCGCTGGCACTCTCAATCTCACAAAAATAAAAAATCCTTACAATAAAAAGGAGAAGAATGCTAACTAGGCCCCATCCTGGGCCAATTGAGAAGTCTGGGAATGGGCCCCCACCCCTGTCTCTGTGTTAACAGAAATCCTCAGGTGATTTTGATGCACAGCTGGGCAGGAAGCAGGCCCTAGATGATCCCTGCAATCTACTGTATAACTGGAATTCTCTGAGGGACCTGGGACTCCATCCCTGGACCTACGTTCTGTTCTGCGTGGCCCGGATTCAGTGTCTTCATTACTCTGTGCCTTATTTCCCCACCTGCACAGCAGACAATCACCTCCACAGTCTCTTCCTGATGCATAGGACGGCATGGAAGAAGAATGGAAGTTTGAGTGTCTGGACCACTGTGTGAAAAGCATGTTCTTGGCTTTTGGGATTATTCCCAAATACTTGGAATCACATCCGTGGAGAAGAACTCAAAGACACAGAAATCCTTTGTTGCGAACGGTCTAATGGATTTCACATCTTCAGCCCTTCACTTGTCCTCTCAGTCCACCTTGACCCCCAGTTTGGCCTACTGCAACATAATCAAGTACTAACTGAATTTGTATCATTGCCTTTTTGACATTTCAGGCTTATTCTGAAATAATTACAGGCTCGCAGGAAGTTGTAGGAGGAGCCTTGTATGCCATTTGCTCCACTCCCCCCACCTGCCCGTGGCTCATTCCTGTATAACTGTAGTACAGTGTCAAAACCAGGAAAGTGACATTGGCATTCTGTGTATATTTTAAAGATAAAACAGACCATGAGTTCATCTTACAAATTCAAGTTGATAAGATTTTTACTTAACCTAATTGACGTTACATCTGTGTATCTTTTCTCCTGAACTGAATGTCTAAGTGATGCTGATATTCATATGATCTATTCCACAATGCACCTCAACAGCCTCAGAGTAAGAAAATCAACAAAACAACCTTCAAAATGATGGCTGAGTATAGTTTAAGATTTTTTTTACTTTTGCTGTTCCTTTCGTCCATAAGCTATATCCTTCTAAAAATAGACAATCAAATTACAGCGTACGGAAAAATCACTGGGGTGGGGGGGTGATAGTGACCTTCGGAGTGTTGGTTCCAGCACCATGGTGCCCTCAGGAAGTTCTTCATGGTGCGGAGCACTGTAAGATGAATCTGGGGAAACGCATCACCACTCTGAACGCTGCCAAGCTGGGACAGACACCTAGATAGTTTGTGTGCTCCCCCCCCTCCCCACGTGGCCTAGGCCCGGCAGAAGCAAGATCCCAAGACTGCAGTGGCTGGGAGAACTGCGACGCAGTGACTGATAGGGTCTTTCTTGGGTGCTCAGCCCTGGCCGTCCTGGGGACTTGGAAAAAGGGCCTGTCTTTGGGGAGTCAGATGAGCAGATAGGGAAGAAAGGGGCCCACACCCTTGCAGAGGGACTGCGGAGAATCGCCTGCACTGGGGAGAAGCTGCATGAGAGGGAAGCTGTCATCACTTTTGAGCAAACTGCGGCCACCATAGATAACGCAAAAGACTGGAGCAAGTTTGTCCTGGCCTATGAGCCCACGTGAGCCATTGGTACTGGCCAGACTGCAACTGTACTTCCTAAGTACACGAAACGCTCCAGGGATGGCTTAAGTCTCACGTGGCCGATGCAGTGGCCCAGAGCATCCTGTTTATTCGTGGACGTTCTGGGACTGGAGGAACCTGCAAGGAGCTGGTAAGCCAGCCTGCTGTGGGTGCCCTTCTTGTGGGTGGTGCTTCCCTCAGGTCCAAACTGGGGGACGTCATCAATGACAAACTGCGCCCCATCCATTCCCCCTACTCCTCCTGCTCAGCCAGGGACAAGGTAGCTCAGAGGCGCAATCACTGCGCACCCTACGGCCCCCCAGAGCTGCACATGCTTCTGGATTGTGTCACCTCCACCTCCTCACGGCCTAATCCAAACTGTACCCCTTCTTTACCTTTACCCCTACCCTGTAATGGTTGGGCCAGGCCTCTCCCTTCTCCACTTATTGTCATGGTTAGCACGACACAGGTGACCAAGGCGGCTCTCCTTGGCTGAGAGGGGAAAGGCGTGGAGTTGGCTCGCGGGTCCCCTCGGTCCTGAGGGCAACAGAGAGAAGCCAGCTTCTTCTCCCGTCTCGCGCCACGAGGCCAAGAGCTGAGAGCCGGGGGTGCGGCTCTGTCCCACGGAACCGACTCCTGTGTGTGTTGTGTGTTGAGTGTTTGTGAAGTTCCACGTCTGGGGAAAAGAAACACCCGGTGCTTCAAACAAATCACCTGGAATATTTTCTCTCCATGGGCTTTTATCCTCTAGCCCATATATATTTTGGTTCCCTTGCCTCATTTTTGTTTCCCTTTTAGATTTTTTCCCCTTTCTATCCGAACAGTTTTGTTTTGAGCGTCATCAAACAGAGATAAGTAGAGAATTTTACAACGAACACTAGTTGTAAGTGTTCTTCTCACCACCTGGATTCTACAGTAACATTTTACTGTATTTGCTTGATTCCATATCTATTCATCCTCCAGGTCTCTATCCATTAATTTATCTTTGTTTTTGTTGTGGTGTAAGCAAGCTGTCAGTACCACTAGCTGACACGTCAGCATGCATACCGTGATGACTTTAGTCCCATCTTGTTTGCAAGAAAAAGAGTATTCCTGCTCTAGTAGCTTTTTGCAGGTTAAATATAATAAATTCGTTCTTTGTTTAATAGCAATAAAGTTGAAAAGGGTGCTAATTACGTGTTTTGTGTTCCCTGAATGACCACCCCCAACACCGGTCAGTTCCAGGCCTCAGGGAAAAACCAGCCTTATAATCCCATGGCCTGTAGAAGTAAATCCCTACCCAATATTTTAAAAAAATTCTCGGTAGTGTTTATATTCCCAAGGCTTCTACTACCTTTGACCTTCTACTGCTCTAGAAGTTGCTTCTGTGTTTTTCGACTTCCACCCAAACATAGAATATACACCTTTAAAAAAGTTCCACCCATAAAATGCACTCAGAGACATTGTTAGCTTATCAAGTGGTTAATTTTACTGAATGTTTTGGGAGAAAATATTTTAGTTAGAAACAGGAGAAGATTATATCATGCACGCACAGCAAACACTTAAAAACTGCGTTAATGTATTTGTCACATTTAGCTGGCATGTCCTAAATCAGCTTTCCCTTTGTCTTTCCTCAATACGTTTTAATTTTTCTTAGATGTGAGTACATGTCCGGCAACATGTTTGGAACACATAGATCCTTTGTGATTGCCAGTAGCTGGACAAACGTATAGCGAAGAGTTTGAGTTCCTTAGGAGGTTAGAGACTTGGCTCACTGAGCAGCAGGTCTTGGCAGCAGGACGGCCCTGGGAAGTGGGCCCCAGGGCTGGAACACGGTAGTGACCCCCTGAAGTCCCTTCTCCTTTTTTCTTTCTCATCTTTGCTCATTTGCTTTGCCTTCAGATCTGGTAGGTCAGCGTCCCTGGCCACATGGAAAAGAAAATCCTTTCTGTTTTTGTTTTCTGTTTCCTATGCCTTTAACTTCTGAGTGGGTAGTAGTGTCAGGTATTTTCCAAATATAGAATGCACATGTGCATAAATAATCAGGAATGCGCCTGTGTGAGCTCAAGAATCAGCCAGTGTGGAGGGAGATGCATGAGGCATGTGTATATGAGTAGCCTGTGCCCTCGGTTCAGGATCACCGCCTCCGGGAATTCATGCCTTGAGTGCGCAAACCAAGCAGCAGGAGTGTCTTTGGATCAGTGTATGGGTGTCCTGTGGGTGTGTGCCTGCAGATGCCGGGTGTGTGCACGCAGCTACGCTGGCATGTGACTGGTATGTAAGACTCCTCTGTTCAGGAGACCAGACAGACTGAGGGTGGAAGGTGCTCTTCCCAATGCAAAGCCAGAGGGGAAAGGACTCTTGTTGGTCTAGCAGGTAGCAGGTGCCCCAAACAGCCTTCATCAGCCTTGGCTAATGAGTACAGGGATGTCTTATAGAAGAGTGGATGCTCCTTTCACAGATGCATGGACGGAGGGGGAAAGAAGAGGGGAGGGGATCAGCGAGGAAAGAAAGAGGAGTGTCAGTGGGCAGCTGAGTCTGTGTTCTATCAACTGTTTTTTATTTCAGCATGTTCTATGTTTCTGAAAGTGGCGATCAGCAAAGATGTTTGTTCTACTTAGCTATGAGCATATTAAATAGGTAATGGTGACCTCTAGTTCAAATCACGGTGTTGAAATCAGCAGCCAGCCTGAGAGCCTTCTCATAACACACCAAGGCTTCCCTCACTTCCCCTTTCAATTTGTGGATGAACCCAAGGATGCTTAAACTTTCCACCATACAGATATTCTGATGAACACGTCTTTTAGCCAGCTTCTCTAAGGCAGTAAGAATCTTTCCCCTGGTGCTGGAGGCTACTTTGATTTTGAGACCTTTTAAATAATGGGTGATTGCTTTATCTGCAGATATCTTGTGCAGTTCTTGGAAATGGCCATAGTGGTAATGCTCAACACTTTCTGAAAAGTGTCCTCAGCCTTTGTGTATTGGCCTATTTCTGCATACAGGTCAGCCAGTTCAACGTAAGCCAACTCAAATGTGGGCTTTATCATCAAAGCCTTTTGAATTTCATCTATAGCCAAGTGAGCCAACCTGTGGACATTTTCTCTATCCTTTCCTCTGGGCTGCCAGTTGGCAGCTCTCTTTATTTTGATCATTTGTGCCCTGTAGGAAAGCCCTATCTGGTGGTGCAGGAAGGTGGAGGAGGGGGTGGCCCGCAGGGCCATTTCTAAGAGCCGAAGAGCTTTATCCAGAGAGCCTTTTCTTCGGTAGAACTTGGCCACGTATCGGAGGACGTAGGTCTGTGAGGACATGTTGGTCAGTCCTCATCCAGAGAGAGATCTTGTACTACTATCTTTATACTGGAATGCATAAAATAGATACATTTCCTGTATGATATTCCTTTTCCGGGTGCGCAAACCAAGCAGCAGGAGTGTCTTTGGATCAGTATATGGGTGTCCTGTGGGTGTGTGCCTGCAGGAATCACACACAGGAGTCAGTGTGAGGGAGGGGAGTTTGGAGTAAGTGGAGAAAATGACAGGAGAAGATTCTAGTAGAAATCCACAACTTGGGGCTCTGAGCTGCCCCTGCGGTAGAGCCTGAAGCCTCTTGGCCTGTGCCAACAGAATCAGGAGATAGCACGGCAGAGCGCACAGAAATGCACGGGAGCAGGGTGGTTTGGTTTCATACAGTTACGGGCTTGAGTGCCAGTCATACCTCTTCCGAGCTGTGTGGCCTCGGGCAAGCTAGCAAACCTTTCTGAGCCTCATACCTTCCACATTGGTTTTTAGATGCTAGCAATGGGCTTAGCACAGATCCTGGAACGTGGTTCGGAGGCCAGGACATAAGCCTGCTATTGTTTTATTGTTACTGTTTTGTAGCTTGGGACACTTACCATTTTATCTTCCCAGCACCCTCTCCTAGGATTCGGAGAAGTTGTCTTGGAAGGTGTGACCCTGAGCTGGTGATAATGGCAGTGTCACAGTTCTCAGTGGAGACAACGTGTTCCTATATTCCTCAAAATTTTTTGAGAGCCTCGTTCATTCCAGGCACTGAGTGGCTAAGCTTGAGGGGAGGAGTCCATGGTTTCCCCTGGGGAGGTGGACCCCCGCTCCTCCAATCGTCTCTTTTGTGGACAGCCCTGGGATCTGCTGGGACATGCTGTGTGGCCACCAGGTGAACCCGCACTTCCGCCTGGCTGGTAAAATGGGGCCAGTCTCGGAGCTCTATGTCCCCACCAGCTTACTAGTTGGGTAAGGTTGGGTATGGTCCCAGGTAGTAAGGAGGAGTGGACGTCCGTGAAAACCAGCAATTTATGCAACCCCCTCTGGGTCTCCGGAGGCCCCATTGTGTGAAGTCAGGGCCCCACCAGGAAGTGCGGGGGACGTTCCCTCAGACAACGGTACACTGTAGGTGCAGAGGTGTCTTTTCAGTAAAATTGCCCGAGCAGCAAAAGAAATCACAGCGTACGCCATGTAGGTCAGGACCGGTCAATAGCAATTCTGGGAGCCTCAACACCATCTGGAGGGTGGACGGGACTCTGAGCCTGGAGGGACAGCCTGGGTGTAGTCCAGGATCCTTCTGGGAGTCAGCTGTGTGCAATCCCTGGGGATGGGACCAGGTACCCCTGCTGGCAAAACCTGTGCTCTCCCTGATCGCGACTACTGTTTAAAACCTCTGTGTCCCTGAGCACGTGTGTTTGCTTCTAGATAGCCCGTTCCTCACGTATACGCCCCCCAGCTGTAGCCGTAGCCAGTCCCCACCTTGCCCCCAACCCCACGCTCTTCCACGCTGTCCATGTTGGTTTCCATGGTAATATTCTTTATGCGGGCCCAGCACCTCCTCTGGAACCGGACACGAGAGACGGTGCTGCTCTAGGCCAAGGCTAGCCAGGCATCAGCAATGCACTGCTGGGCACTCAGCCGCCCCCCAGCCTTCCGGGAGCCAGCAGATAGTTCAGGGCTGGGGGGGCATTGCTGCTTGTATAGCCAATGTAGCTTATGAAGCATCTTCCCGGAGTTCTCCTTCTGTATGAGGAAAGGGTCAAGTTTCTGACTCTCCACTCATATAGGAGATGGGAATGCCAGGCCCTCTGTCTTGCCTGGGAACTGGCATGTAACAATCTTCCCCTGCACACACACAATCAGATGATACCACTAGGAAACCATACGCATGCAAGCCTTGTAAGTGGGGTGAGGAGAGGTGGATGGTTGCTGCATGGTGGACGACACTGTGGGTTTCCCCAGCTGGGAGGTGACTACTTGAATATTTGCATTCGCTTAGGAGGGTGAAGATCTTTGCCTCCGACCAGCCTCGTCCTGGTGCCTCTTACACACAGTCAGGGAGGCCACTGCCCAGGTATTTCTGCTCAGGAGCAGCAGCTGCTGACCGGGCCCTGGGCTCAGCCAAGGCCCCTGGCCTGGAACAGGAGTCAAGGGCAGGCTGGCTCCTCCTTGGAGCTAACGGGGCATGTGGAGAATAGTACGGCATGGCTCTATCATTTACCCACTGTCCCTAGACAGAGTCCCGAAGAGACACCTGGGGAATGGTTATCACTCTTAGTCACACATGCAAACCACACAATTACTTTAATCCTGAGTTGACATTTTCAAATTTATCGTAGCATCGCTATCCAGAACACACATTTATTGCTGTCTCGCAATCAAGAATGTATATAAACACATGGCTGAAGCCGAGAGGAAGACATAAGCAACATTCCAGGGTTAGTCCAAAGGGGGCTAGTCTTTCAAGGGGTCCAGAAGGCTAGAGAGCAATGGGGCAGGGGCCGGGAGAGCTGTTGGCAGGCAGCGGCCAGCTATGAGCCTCGGTAAGAAGGGCAGAGTTGGGGGACATCTGAAGCACGGAGCGCAACTAAGACTTAGCATCATGCAGGCCCCAAGCCCTGCATCCACGGGTCATGTCATTGGAAGGCCCACTGACTAGAGGGGTGTATGCGGCTGAGATGGAAAGGAGAGACAGATACGAGGAAGCAGTTCCACAAAGTGTCCTAAAGCAGTCCCGGGGCATCCCAGGTTCCCTGACTGTGCTCCTATCCCTCCCTGCCTTTCAGCTCAGGGCTCCGGGAGCTCTGGGAGTGGGGTTGTGCGGGCCCCGGCCTGCTGCCTCACTGCCTTCTTCAAGCTCAGACGGCGGCAGGAAAAGGCTGCCTATGCCTGTGGGGCTGTTCCGTAAGAGGTAGCCCAACTCCTTCTCGAAACATTCAGCTGCCTGCTGCAGCTCTCCGTTCAGCTTGTGGACTAATCCTTGGAGATACCAAGAATTCGGTGCATTTTGTGGAAGCTGATTTCCAGCTCTGTTCTGTGGTGGGTATTTCGTCTTTCCTGCCTCTGTTGATTTGGTGCTTGTGGGCAAACCCTCCAAATCACGTTGGGTAGCAGTGTCTTCAGACTTCCCATGACACCCAGGAAAGTCGCCATAGTGCTGGTGGGGTTGTTGCCTCTGGGTGCCGGGGAGCTCCTTACTGCAAGCTATCTGATAATAGTCTTCTGTTTCCAGGAGCTCATCAGAATAGGCATACAGCGGATCTACGCCCTTGTCAATAGCTTTAATCACGTAGTCAATAGCACACTGCTTTAGCTCTCCAATCTTCTCTCCATTCCTACTAGCTTCAGATTCCCCTGCATTCTGAATTTGTTTGACTTTTGCCCTGTAGCAGCACGCAATCTGGTGGTAGAGGTAACCATTGTTTGGAATGGACTTCGATGCCCTTAGAAACAGTTCAATAGCTTTGTCTAGATCACCTTTTTTTTGGTAAAACGTGGCTGCATTGCGAAGGACATCTGTTTGGCAAGGCGTGTTCCCCAGGGCCTCTAGAACCAGCCGCTCCCCATCATCCTCTTCATTCATCCTCTGCAATTTCAGGGCCAAGAGCACTTTGATGTACTGATTGTCGGGATTCAGCTCAAGGGCCTGCTTCAGAGCGTCCATGGAGAATGGCTTCTGTGGTTTATTATCCAGACAGTACGTGGCAATGGCCAGTCCGGAAGAGAATTCTGGGTGATTGGGCTTCTCTTCTAGAGCTTTCTCAAAACACACCTTGGCCCTTTCATTGTGCTTTGCTCCACACTTCAGCCGTGTCCACCCTTCTTCGCAGTCAAGCTCGGGACACTCGATACTGTATGGGTTTGAAAACTTCTCGCAGACGCGTCTCACCTTGTGGACATACCTCTGAGCGTCTGCGAGTCTGCCCAGGTGATAGTAGACCCAGGCGTAGTTACCCCAGGTGACCAGACTGCGGGTTCCCGCCTGCTCGGCGTGCTCCCGCTGGATCAGCGCCTCCGCCCGCCGCAGGTGCTCCAGCGCCGCCTCGCCGCGGCCGTTCACGTGTTGTATGTAGGCCAAGAGGTTGTACGCCATCGCTCTGGAGTCTGTGTCTAAGAATGCAATCTGGTGACACACTCTGTCTTCTAGATCACCCGAGACGCCATCTGGTTTCAGTAAGTTCCACGTGAAATGGCATTTCAGCTGTGAAAGGGCTTTCTCCAGAGAATCCTTGTTGACCTCACTGTGGAGAAAATAAACAGGGTCACTGTGTTGCCGGGCGTTGCACCCTGGGCCGCGGCGACACGTTGTTCGTGTGTCAGCTTGCCAGGCCGTGGGGTTCCCGGTGGTTGGTGACACATGAGCTCGGGGGGTGTGACGGTGTCCCCAGGAGAGATGAGCAGCTGACTCGGGGGACGGAGTGAGAGCAGACTGCCCTCCCCGTGTGGATGGGCCTCACCGCGTCTGCTGAGCGCCTGAGTAGAACCAGAGGCAGAGGGCGTGTGCAGTCTGTCTGTCTGTCTGTCTGTGTGAGCTGGACATTGTCTTCTCTCTCCTTAGACTGGAGCTTCTACCGTCAGCCTTCCTGGTGCGCAGTCACACTGGGACTGGAGCTTGTGGCGTTATCCCTCCAGTTCTCGGGCCTTTGGACTCTGACTAGAATTACACGCTTGGCTCTCTGCTGGGTTTGTAGCTTGTGGACAGTGGACCGTGATTATGACCCTCAGCTTCTGTCATCCTGTCAACCAGTTCCTGATAGTACATCTCTCTTTTTCACTTTGTGTGTGTGTATGTGTATATATATATATATATATATATATATATATATATATATATATATATGTATATACACATACACACACACACACACGCATATATATATATATATATACACATACACACACACATATATATATTTTAAACCTGGAGTAGGTGAGAATCTTTGTTTTAATCTTTATTTTACAGGAAAGTAAAGAAAAAAGTAGGTAAAAATAAGTATGTTTAGAAATTATTGTAGAAAGAATAAAAAAGAGGGTTAAAATTCTCAGTGAGGAACACCAAAAAATATGTCCAATTATATAAAATATGTCCCTTGCAAGAAATGGGACTAGGGCTGAAGATCCAGTTTGGTTTTGCTGTTGACAAATACACAAGGTCACAGAAAACCCAGCTGAGGTCAAACGTGGTGAGTCCACTATTTGTACCTGCCTACTCTTGATGTGAGCGAGGCTGATGGCTCCAGTGCAAGGCCGAGCTGATGACAGGACAGTCAAGAGTTCTCCATCCTGGAGCCCATCCTGTCTTAACCCTCAAGTGGAAGCTGAAGAAAAAGCCCTTAGTGAAGCCTGAGCTCTCGAGTTGGCTGACTGAATTTCCTCTATTATGGTGCTCAGAATCGTCTACTTCTTGGCCAGCAAACATGGCGAAGAACCTGGAACAACTACCTTTAGCAGATGCTTGCTACCTCTCTGCAGCCTTGGTGGTGGGGCCTGACTTCACCCAGCAGCTTATATGTCTATACATGTATCTCCTACTAGTTCTGCCTCTCTGGAGAGCCCTGACTAATCCACACCCTGAGTTTTTCTAGACAGAAGAGGAGGTACCCTCCCTCTTGCTTCCCAGCTTCACCTCCTATAGCTGTGGTCTGTGCAAGAATCCACGGAGCACGTGCCTTCCACCGCATGGGCAGACATGCAAGGCAATGTGGGGTGGGGTGCATGGGAGGAGAGGAACTGGGACCTCTTGTCCTGCTCCATTAGAAGTCAGGGCTCAGTCCTCACATTCTGGGCAAGGTTGATTCAGCCATCTGACGACCCTTCACAGGGCTACTCCTTTGTGTCACTTGGTTAGTTTTGAAGTATACTAATTTCATGGACTAGCACAATATCAGAAAAAAGTTATGTGCCAAATAGGGTTGCCATCTCATGGGAGAAAATGTATCCCCAAAGATACCAACCACCTATGCTTACCAATACCGTATTAAAGAGAAAAAGAAAGAAGCATTTTTATCGTTACTGAAGAAGGAAGAAACATAAAATCAGAATAAAGGGAAGTCCTTTAACTACTCAAAATACATTTTGCTCCCTGAGGAGCCACTGACTTTATCTGACTTTATTTGGAGTTTCCCGTGGACCAGCATGGCCCACACACGCTGCTGCCCGTGCTCTGCTCTAGCTTCTTTGTCTCTCCAGCAACATCTAGCTAAGCCGTTGCTGCCCCAGTGTGATCGCATCTGAGATGCTCCATAGCGAGAGACACAGAAGCGAGGGAATCGACCCAAGGCAAGGCAAGGGAGGGTTTGCTGTCTATCTAGATACCTTTTATGGGTGGGCCTCTATTCATGGCAGTCTTTTCCATTCTCTTGGTCCCTGGCTAGAGCACCACAATGCCAATCTTTTGTCTCCATTCTAGGGTTTTCCAATTTGGCTTCATCTGGTGAGTCTAGCTGCCCTGTTTGAGGGACTACAGATCATAACTCAGGGTAGCAATTATTAGAAAATAAATATTAAGGACAAGTGACAAAAATGATCACTGAACAAATATGTTTGTAACCGTTAAGCAATCAAGGGACAATAAAGGCATTTCTGTGTTTCCACATTAGTTAACTGTGCTGATTGCCCAATGAGGGCATTTGGAGAGAGGAAGGCAGGCACGAGTTTCAGATCAGTAGAATGTATCTGTAGACATAGGTGCCTGGAAGTAATGGGTGGACACTCTAAGGATTAATGGAGGGTATTCACCCAACTTCTCAGTGAGCCTAGAGAAGGGCAGGTGACTTTAGACGTTTTTGCTGCAGCAAAACCAGGAACCACCTTGCCAGTTTGATCACACTATCTTTCTTTTTTTTTTTCTTATGGTGGTGATGCCGGTTGACATATCAGCAAACCAGAGGGATCTTACCACACTACGTTTTTTAAAAAAGATTTTATTTATTCATTTGAGAGAGAGAGAGCACAAGCAGATGGAAAGGCAGAGGTAGAGGGAGAAGCAGACTCCCCGCTGAGCAGGGAGCCTGACACGGGAATCGGTCCCAGGACCCTGAGATCGTGACCTGAGCCAAAGGCAGATGCTTCACCGACTGAGCCAACCAGGACCCCAACAGACTACATTTTTAAGCACTTATTGGTAAAGATTCTCTCTCCAAGATGAAATATATTCCCACCCTGTCATATAGAAGCTCCAGGAGATGTCAGTGGCTGATGAAGTGTACGGCAAGCAGAAAAGCTTGCTCTCCGCTCCAGAACCTGTAAGAGCATGGAACACTTCAGAATATTCCATCCATACCACCTCTTCACCAATGCTAGAGTTGGCCATGCTAAGACATTTATGGTAACAAAGGGCAGTTTATTCAGGAAGATAGCCAACTATGTAAGTGGAGGAGTAAAAAGGTGTGCTTTCAAACTTAAATTATATACCTAAAATAATCTGTTATCGATATAAGATGTTTTACTTAAGCCTCATGGTAACCACAAAGAAAAAACCTATATTAAATACACAAAAAGGTAAAGAGAAAAGAATACAAGCATACCACTACGACAGAGAAGCGTGAAATCACAGAGGAAGAGAGCAAAGGAATGGGAAGGAAGCAAAGGGATTATAAAACAGGCAGAAAACAATGGACAAAGCCATAGAAAGTTTATAACTATTCCATGTAAATGAACCAAATTCTCCAGTTGAAAGACAGAGAAGGGCTGAATGGATGTAGAGAACACACGCTGCCTCCAGCTTTCGGGACACACACACTGAAAGGGAGGCCATGCATGGGTAGCTCTGTGCAAACCAAAGGAAGCAGCGCTGGCTCTACTTACATCGGATGAAGTAGCTTTCAAGTCAGAGGGGAAGACAGTCATTACGTAACGACAGAGCAGTCAGTCCAAGAATAGGATAGGACCTTTATAAATGCTTATGCGCCCAACCCAGGAGCACCTAAATACATAAAGCAAATATTAATAGCCCTGCAGGGGGATAGGCAGCTACACAGTAAGAGCAAGGGACTTCTGTACCCCTTTCAGCAGTGCATAGATCATCCAGACAGAACATGAATGAGGAAACATCGGAACACTTCAGATCAGAAGAATTTAGACGTTTGGAGAACATTCCGTCCAATGGCAGCAAAATACACCATCCTTGGAGGTGCACATGGAACATCCTCTAAGCCAGATAGTATTTTAGGCCACAGAGCAAATCTTAAAATTAAAGAGGACTGAAGCCATATCAGGCACCTTGCCTTTCTTTCTTTCTTTCTTTCTTTCTTTCTTTCTTTCTTTCTTTCTTTCTTTCTTTCTTTCTTCTTTCTTTCTTCTTCCTCCCTCCCTCCCTCCCTTCCTTCCTCCTTTCCTTTCCTTTCCTTTCCTTTCCTTTCCTTTCCTTTCCTTTCCTTTCCTTTCCTTCTTTCCTTTCCTTTCCTTCTTTCCTTTCCTTTCCTTCTTTCCTTTCCTTTTCTTTCTCTTTCTTTCTTTCTTTCTTTCTTTCTTTCTTTCTTTCTTCCTTCCTTCCTTCCTTCCTTCCTTCCTTCCTTCCTTTCTTTCTTTCTTTCTTTCTTCTCAGATTTATTTATTTATTTTAGAGAAAGAGAGAAGGTGTGTGGGGAGGGGCAGAGGGAGAGAAAGAATCTCAAGCAGACTCCCCGATGAGCGTGGAGCCTGATGTGGGACTTGATCCCACAACCCTGAGATTATGCCCTGAGCCAAAACCCAGAGTCACGAGGTCAACCAACTGAGCCACCCAGGCACCCCGAGTTACTGCCTTTTTAAAAACCAATACCCATTGTAAATGGGATGGATTCCCTAATTTCTCTTTCTTCAGTCTCATTGTTCGTGTATAGAAATGCAACTGATTTCTGAGCATTGATTTTGTATCCCACCACATTACTGAATTGCTCTATAACTTCTAGTAGTTTCAGAGTAGATTCATTTGGGTTTTACATATAGAGTATCATGTCATCTGCAAAGAGAGACAGTTTGACTTCTTCTTTGCCGATTTGGATACCTTTTATTCCTTTTTGTTGTCTGATTGCTGTTGCAAGGACTTCTAGTACTATGTTGAATAAAAATGGTGAGAGTGGGCATTCTTGTCGTGTTCCTGATCTTAAGGGAAAGGCTTCCAGCTTTTCCCCATTGAGAATGATATTTGCCGTAGGCTTTTCATAGATGGTTTTTATGAGATTGAGGAATGTACCTCTATCCCTACACTCTGAAGGGTTTTAATCAGGAAAGGATGCTGTATTTTATCAAATGCTTTTTCTGCATCAATTGAGAGGATCAATAGCACCAAAAATCATACGTTATCTTGGAATTAACTGAACCAGAGACATAAAGGATCTATATTCTAGAAACTTTAAATCACTCTTGAAAGACATTGAAGAAGACACAAAAAGATGGAAAAATATTCCATGCTCGTGGATCAGAAGAATTAACATAGTTAAAATGTCCATGCTACCCAGAGCAATCTACACTTTCAATGCTATCCTGATCAAAATAACAATGGCATTTTTCAAAGAACTGGAACAAATAGTCCTTAAATTTGTGTGGAACCAGAAAAGGCTCCGAATTGCCAAGGAATTGTTGAAAAGGAAAAACAAAGCTGGGGGCATCACAATGCCGGATTTCGAGCTGTACTACAAAGCTGTGATCACAAAGACAGCATGGTACTGGCACAAAAACAGACACATAGACCAATGGAACAGAATAGAGAACCCAGAAATGGACCCTCGGCTCTTTGGGCAACTAATCTTTGATAAAGCAGAAAAAAACATCCAGTGGAAAAAAGACAGTCTATTCAATAAATGGTGCTGGGAAAATTGGACAGCTACATGCAAAAGAATGAAACTTGACCACTCTCTCACACCATACACAAAGATAAACTCCAAATGGATGAAAGACCTCGATATGAGACAGGAATCCATCAAAATTCTAGAGGAGAACATAGGCAGCAACCTCTACGAATCGGCCACAGCAACCTTTTTCATGACACATCTCCAAAGGCAAGAGGAACAAAAGATAAAATGAACTTGTGGGACTTCATCAAGATAAAAAGCTTCTGCACAGCCAAGGAAACAGTCAAAAAAACTAAGAGGCAGCCCATGGAATGGGAGAATATATTTGCAAATGATACTACAGATAAAGGACTGGTATCCAAGATCTACAAAGAACTTCTCAAACTCAATATATGAGAAACAAACAAATCATAAAATGGACAGAAGATATGAACAGACACTTTTCCAATGATGACGTACAAATGGCTAACAGACACATGAAAAGATGTTCAAAATCATTAGCCATCAGGGAAATTCAAATCAAAACCACACTGAGATACCACCTTACACCAGTTAGAATGGCAAAAATTGACAAGGCAAGAAGCAACAATTGCTGGAGAGGATGTGGAGAAAGGGGGTCCCTCCTACATTGTTAGTGGGAATGCAAGTTGGTACAACCACTCTGGAAAACAGTGTGGAGGTCCCTTAAAAAGTTAAAAATTGAGCTACCCTATGACCCAGCCATTGCACTACTGGGTATTTACCCCAAAGATACAGACGTAGTGAAGAGAAGGGCCATATGCACCCCAATGTTCATAGCAGCATTGTCCACAATAGCTAAATTGTGGAAGGTACCGAGATGCCCTTCAACAGATGACTGGATTAAGAAGATGTGGTCCAGGGGCACCTGGGTGGCACAGCAGTTAAGCGTCTGCCTTTGGCTCAGGGCATGATCCCGGCGTTATGGGATCGAGCCCCACGTCAGGCTCCTCTGCCATGAGCCTGCTTCTTCCTCTCCCACTCTCCCTGCTTGTGTTCCCTCTCTCACTGGCTGTCTCTATCTCTGTCAAATAAATAAATAAAATCTTAAAAAAAAAAAAAAGAAGATGTGGTCCATATATACAATGGAATATTACTCAGCTATCAAAAAGAACAATTTCTCAACATTTGCTGCAACATGGATGGCACTGGAGGAGATAATGCTAAGTGAAATAAGTCAAGCAGAGAAAGACAACTATCATATGATTTCTCTCATCTATGGAACATAAGAACTAGGAAGATCGGTAGGGGAAGAAAGGGATAGAGAAGAGGGGGGTAATCAGAAGAGGGAATGAAGCATGAGAGACTATGGACTCTGAGAAACAAACTGAGGGCTTCAGAGGGGAGGGAGGTGGGGGAATGGGATAGGCTGGTGATGGGTAGTAAGGAGGGCATGTATTGCATGGTGCACTGGGTGTTACACGCAACTAGTGAATCATCGAACTTTACATCAAAAACAAAAACAAACAACCAAAAATCCAATACCCATTTGCCAAGGCTTCCTCACTTACTAATTTAGCTCCTACGTGTTTTTGAAAGTTGCTCCAAATAGTCTTTATATGTATATGTGTGAAATTTATGAAATTATTGAGCAATAAATAAATTCAGATATTTAAAGGGGAAAAAGCAATCGGGTTAGGATGACTGCTGCAGAAACTTGATAAAGAGAATGTCTAAGTTCAGGTGAAACTTGGGGAGTAGAATGCCCTTCCTACCTGGAGATTCTGTCTCTACTAGAAACCCTTGCGTGGCGGGAGTCCCTCTGGCCCAGGAAGAGACTTCTCACGGCCTCCAGCTGCAGCCAGGAGGTTTTGCTGAGCAAAGCAGGTAAACTGGCAGTGCTAATCCTCAGGAAATACCCAGATCTGACCCACTGAGGCTCCTTGTTGCTTCTCTCCCCCACCTTCCTGGATGGTGACAGTCTGTTGGCGGGCCCCACGGGCCCCAGCGTAGATGCCACTTCTACTTCCAAGGCTTAGTCAAGGCCATCACTAGAGTAGAATCTTGAAATGTTCAGAAAGAGGCCCTTACCTTATAATGATAAGAGCAGGAATTTCCAGGGAATTTCTGAGGCCCCTTGTCGCTTGGGGTGCTCTGGTTATGCTCCCGCTGACCATGTGCCCACTTAGTTGGTCAGAAAGGGCACCACTGAGGGAGCCCATCACTTCAGAAAGTGAGCCAAGGAACTCTCCAGAGCAGTGCTGCCCCCACTCTGATGTGCACAGGGACCAAATCACCCGAGGGCCTTGTGCAAACGCAGATCTGGATTCGGCAGGGGTGGGAAGCTGTCAGGCTCGGCTCACACTGCGAGTAGGAGCGGTAAGGCTCCAGGAAGATTTCCCTTTTTGGCAGAGATTTCCAATCACCAGTCTCTCATCCTCAAACACCCCTTCAATGGCCTTGCTTTGTATCTGCGTCCGTCCCAGGCCACCACCCCCCACCCGCTCTGGGTGTCCTGCACTCACACTTGCGTACGCACAGTGTGGGGAGCATTTCGTGTTAGGTGAAGTACCTGTACCTCTCGAAATACGTATTTTTTCTCTGGGCCTCGTTTCTGATCTACTCAACCTGGATTTCAGAACGCAGGGCCTGCCGGTGTGCATTCTAACAGAGCGCCCTGCTTGGGTAGGGCACCCACCATCTGCTACAGTTCACTTTGTCCATGTTCATCGTCCACAGGAGAAGCCTGTGGATGATGTTGGGCCAGTAAGATGATGCCTCAGGTAGACGCCGTCAGCTCAGAAGAGTTTTTTTCTACTGCTCTAGGTTCTTTGGCTAGTCTGGTAATTAAGTTGACATAAGACAGATGAGCAGGGAAGAAAATCTCCCATTTCGTGGGTGCAGGAGCCCCATGAAAGTGTGAGACCCACAGGCCGTCCGGCCGCTGAGGCTCATGCGCCCACTGAGGACTGGATGGGGTCTGGGGTCTCAAACCGGCGGGGAGAAGTTCCCAGGAAGAGGAGTGAGACATAGGTAATCAGCCTGTGCCCTGCTGTGCATGTGAGTCTTTCAGATAAAAAGCTATCTCTGGTCACAGCTCCGTTTGGGGGCAGGCCCCATATCGAAATTCTGTCAGGCAGTTAAGGGAGAGGTGAAGGTTCTTCTGGAGCTGCTGGGTCTCGACTGCATTTGGCTCAGAATAACCCACAAGCCAAAGTGGCACATTCCGGGACTGGCATTCCTTCCTCCCTTTCAACATATTTCTCAGTTCTGAAAGAGCACATTTCCGGGGAAGGGCAACCCCGTTATGACCTGGAGTTGTGCAGTGCTGCCTTAGTCATCAGCACCTGGGCAGACAAGTAAACACACTTTTGAAATAACCACAACCACCACAACAAAACTCACTGACTCAGTCTTTTCACATAAGAAACAAAACAGGAGCCAGGACCTCCCGACTCTTCTGGAGGGCCCCAGCCCTTTCGACGGGATTTCACCAAAAGGATCCGGGATCCAAGCATGCTCTCCCTCTGGGCTCTCTCAACAACTCCGGCCCCTTCCCACCCACCAGGTCCAGCTCCCCGGGGAGCACTTCCCTCAATGTCTGTAAATCAGAACTGGTCACAGAAATAAAAATGCGTGAGCTGTTAAGATAGATTTATGACCGAATGAGATAAAAGTGTATTTAATCTCTAAGCAAGCACGGAGTCGGCATCGCTTGGGAAGTAGCATGCGAGAACAAGAGTTGTGGGAAATTCTCAACTTTCTATCCGAAAAGTCGGGCAGATTTCCCTCATGATGGCTGTTTCTCTCAATTCTGAAAAGCTGGGGTCCAGGCTGATTTTATCTTCTGCTCAAGGACGGAAGCAAATGCTGAAGAGCCCCCCCCCCCACCCCGCCCCGCTCCCCGGGGAAGCTAGTCCTGAGGTCTGTACTTTGATCAAACGGGAAGGCACAGTGAGCCTGAGGTCGCGCTATCTAGATCCCCTCCAAGGAGAGGCTGAAACGAATGTGTCAGAGCTGAGGTCACCCTCTGAAGGGAACAGGGCTCCACACAAACTGGTGGGGGTTTGGAAAAAGGCATTGTAGATACAGGCCCTAGTCCCAAAGCGTCTGTTGAAATCTGGGGGTGGGCGTGGGCTCAGGAATCTGCATTCGTACAAGCCCCCTGGGAATTCTGTACCTGCAGGAGCCCCTCCCTGTACCACACCTTGAGAAGCACTCTTCCACAGGGACTGTGAAAGGCAGATTCCATGCACTGGTCAGAGATAATGCAGTGAGTCTACTGGTGAGTCCAACAATCTAGAATAGAGGAAAATGACCGCAAGACACCCTGATTTCTGTCTCCCTTTCACCGCTCTGGGTTATTTCTTAAAATCGTGCCACTAAGCCTCATTTCCTTACATTCGAAATGACCTTGAATGAATTTCCTTTTTCCTTCCAGCCGAATTCTAGGAGGTAGGCCCTGGCGAGAACCACTTTTCCCCTCACCTAAGGTGTGGCTCTGTGCACTCTAAGGATGGAGTTTCCCTCGCAGCTCTCCTCACGCTCCAGTAGGGACCCTGACGGCCTAGTCCTTTTAGTCCCTGCCCCTGCTCTCTACCGGGAGCATAATTAATAGCCTGAAGACACCCGCCCTTTGGCCTTTATGCCCAGTTACATGATGCTCAGCGCTAATGACGCTGCTCTGACACCTGCTCTCTGGGGCAAGTACTTCGCTCTCTGAGCCTCATTTTGCTCATCTCGAAAATGAGGCTAATAAAAAATCACAGTTCCTCCTTCCCCAGGCTATTGGGAAGATGATCTGAACGTGGAAAGGACTTAGCAGAGTAACACTACCGGGACTGCTGAGCACATAGAAACTGTTACAGCCACGATCGCTGGCATTAGTAGTGTCATAGTTCTAAGTGAATTTTTCGTGGGGCAGAGGAGGGCACCCATCAGCCAGCTGGCAGGTGCTAGGGGTGTCCCCGAGGTGCTTTTCCCCTTTGGCAATTTTAAGCCCTGTTGGCAGGGAGCAGCGCCACCTGCCTCTGTCCCTACAGTCTCTGGGAACAGGGCAGCTTGATGTGGGTGTCAGTCCGCCAGAGCCCAGAGGGCCCCCGGGCCCCACATGTGCTCAGGTCAGGGGCTCTGGACACACCCAAGCACAGGCCGCTGTAAAGCCTCTTGGGCAAACTGGCTAACGAGGTGCTGGGCCACATTTTCTGGTCAGCCCCACTTATGGAGACACGTATTTAGAAAAGCATAACCCGGAGAGGGAGTTAAGATGGCAGAGGAGTAGGGGACCCCTCTTTTAGCCGGTCCCATGAGTTGAGTTGCATAGGTACCAGACCAGCCTGAACACCCACGGAATCAGCCTGAGATGCAGGAAGATACATCTGGATCTCTACAAATGAACATCTCCAGCGCTGAGTATTGAGGTACGAAGCGGGGAGCCGTGAAACCGCGCACAGATATCAGAAGATAAATGGAAGGGGGAGGGAGCCGCCGCGTTCGGGCGCCGGGAAGCGGTAGCCACCTGCACGGGGGAGCGGGCGGACTCGGGGACCAGCATCCGGGAGAGAGCGGACTGAAACCGGGAGCTGGGAGTGCGCGTCACCAGACTGAAATGGAGCTCCGGTGTGCTCACTGGAATCAGACTGAGACCGGGAGCTCTTGGGGGGGGGGGGGGCGGCAGCTGGCAGCTGGCGGTGTTAGAAACACAAAGGACAGAGACCCGCCGGCGTGGGATCCCTCTTACATTGTTGGTGGGAATGCAAATTGTTACAGCCACTCTGGAAAACAGTGTGGAGGTCCCTTAAAAAGTTAAAAATTGAGCTACTCTATGATCCAGCCATTGCACTACTGGGTATCTACTCCAACGATACAGACATAGTGAAGAGAATTGCCATATGCACCCCAATGTTCATAGCAGCATTGTCCACAATAGCTATATCGTGGAAGGAACCCAGATGCCCTTCAACAGATGACTGGATTATGAAGATGTGGTCCATATATACAATGGAATATTACTCAGCTATCAAAAAGAACAATTTCTCAACATTTGCTGCAACATGGACGGCACTGGGGGAGGTAATACTAAGTGAAATAAGTCAAGCAGAGAAGGACAATTATCATGATTTCTCTCATCTATGGAACATAAGAACTAGGAAGATCGGTAGGGGAAGAAAGGGATAAAGAAAGGGGGATAATCAGAAGGGGGAATGAAGCATGAGAGACTTTGGACTCTGAGAAACAAACTGAGGGCTTCAGAGGGGAGGGGGGTGGGGGAATGGGACAGACTGGTGATGGGTAGTAAGGAGGGTACGTATTACATGGTGCACTGGGTGTTATGCGCAACTAATGAATCATCGAACTTTACATTAGAAACCTGGTTTGTACTGTATGGTGACTAACATAATATAATAAAAAAACATTAAAATAAAAAAAAAGCATAACCCGAATCACTTGGCGGTGACTTCCTCTTACCTAGCGCATCCCCAAATACCAGCCTGCAGAGCATTTGTGGGGAGAGGGAGGGGGGCTTTCTTTCCTCACTCCCTGAGTGGTCACTGGGATCCTCCCTCCCCATGGGTGTTTGATGGGAGCAGCTTCTTCTTCTCTCAGCTCTATCTGATGAAAGAACTTCAGCATGTCTACAAGCATTTTAAAGAACCAAGTTCGCTGAGATTATACTTTACAGACAATAAAACTTTAGGTGTTCAGTTTGATGAATTTTGACCGATATATATACCCAAGCAACCACCACCACTATCTCCTAATAGATTTGACCTCATCCCCAAAGATTCCCCAGTGTGCCCTCCTGGCCAGCGCCACCCGCCCCCACCATCCGGGCAACCACTGACCTGCTTCCCATCCCTAGAGATGACATCAGTAATAAAAAAGAGATTAGGTCACTACGTTTTGAAGGGAGACGGCTTCCTGCTCCCCGGCTCTCATCACAGAAATAAAAACAAACCCTAAGCTTCTTGTTTTGTTTTTGTATAAGATTTCTGGGGAAATGCCCATCTGTAAGAATTGGTTCTTCCACTTGCCACCTTGGACCGATCAAACGTTTCAGGGCAAAAGTCCTCTCAGCAGGAGTGGAGTTTGCTCTACCAATTCCATCTTTAATAATATCTGCTGAAAAGAAATGCTTCCTTGTAAAATGGCAAGAAGAAAACCTCTTAGTCCTTTCAAAGAAAACAACCACCAAAAACCCCTAACGAGTAACTTCCCCGAGGTCTCACTTTGAATCTGCAAACTGTGCTTGACTGGGTCAAACACTCCTGCCAAGCCTTTCTGTCTTCCAGGCTCCCAGCGAGGGGAGCAGTTCTAGAAGCTCCGGGAGCCTGAGTGTGTCCACCGGAAAAAAACACAGAAACAGAAAGTGCCCACACTGAGAAAGGCACGCTTCATCCGTGAGCAGCCAGACCACACGGGACCCTGCCTGCACCCAGGCTCAGTTCACAGTCCTCATCCAAGATCAAGGGTACTGACGCATTCCTATGTCACTGACCTCATGTCTGCAAACTGCTCCTCTTCCATTCTGAAGAGCAGTGCTCCAAGCTGATTCGTTCTTCCGAAATTTTCTGAGTCTGCCTCAAGTTAGCACTGAAGGAGCTATATAAGGGGTGTGAGGGCAGTGGGGGGGGGGGGCACATCAGCTGATGTTTTATCCTGTTTCTAAGCGATTGCCTCAGTAAAGGGGAAGGGAAATGGAAAGTGAAACTGATTCCGTTCAAGAGGAGGAAAAGAAAACTTAGGGTGGAAATCTGTGATGACTCAGTCAAAGCATGTTGTTTAAAAACAGGACTCTGAAACTTACCGTTGGAGAGAATGTGAAAGCACTCCCAGGAATCTGACCGTAAATCTAGGGCAAGTCCCAGGAAACGGCTTTTCTTTTTTTGCAAATGAACATTTCATTTTATTTATCTTGTTTGAAAACAAGAAAACCATTAAATACAATAAAATCATACAGGTACAAGACACAAGAAAAATATTTTTTAAATAACCTGTTTTTCTATTTGAAAATGAAAAGAAAAATTTAATGAAGAACCTAGAATGAGGAAACACAAAATATAAATGTAACGGTGCTGTGTGTCACCTTGACCATCCCTAGGATTGAATCCCTAGTATTAAATCACATGCTAATCAAGGTGTTACTTTGATGGCATTTTGTAAACATGACATACTCAATCGACTTTTTTCTCAAAATTAAAACCTTTTTTTTTTCTAGAGAGAGAGAGAGAGATTGAACGCTGGGTGAGAGGGTCACAGAGAGAAGGAGAGAGAGAATCCCAAGCAGGCTCCGCGCCCAGTGTGGAACCCAACACAAGGCTCGATCTCACGACCCTGAGATCATGACCTGAGCCGAAGTCAAGAGTTGACCGCTCAGCCTACTGAGTCCCCCAGGGGCCCCCAAAACGTTTTTTTTAGTGTAGTTGACACACGATATTACATTAGTTCCAGATGTACGACTCAGTGATTTGACAAATGCATACATTATGCTGTGCTCACCGCAAGTGTGGCTGCCATGTGTCCCATTGCATGGCCACTCCAGTATCACGGACTGCATTCCTCATGCTCTGCTTTTTATCCCTGTGACGTACTCATTCCATCGCTAGAGACTCTGTCTGCCTCCCCCTCCCACCATTTGGCCCAACCTCCCACCTCCCTTCTCTCTGGCAACCATCAGTTTGTTCTCTGTATTTATAGTTCTGATTCTGCTTTTCGTTTGTTCATTCATTTTTTAAAGTTTCCACTTATGAGTGAAATCATATGGTGTTCGTCTGGGTCTGATTATTTCACTTAGCATAATAGTTTCGAGGTCCATCAATGTTGCCTCAAGTGGCATGATCTCATCCTTTTTTGTGGCTATGTAATATTCCTCTGTGTGTGTGTGTGTGTGTGTGTGTGTGTGTACACACCTTCCTTATCCATTCATCTAATGATGGACACTTGGGCTGCTTAGATATCTTGGCTACTGTAAATAATGCTATAATAAACATAGGGGGGGCATGTATCTTTTTGAATTAGTGTTTTTATTTTCTTTGGGCAAATACCCAATAGTGGAATTATTGGATCACATACTGTTTCTACTTTTAATTTTTTGAGGAAACTCCATACTGTTTTCCACAGTGACTGTACTAATTTACATTCCCACCAGCGCTGCACGAGCGTTGCTTTTTTTCTACATCCTCGCCAACACTTGTTATTTCTTGTCATTCTGGTTTTAGCCCTTCTAACTGGTATAAGGTGGTATCCCATTGCAGTTTTGATTTGCATTTCCCTGATTAGTGATGTTGAGCATCTTTTCATGTGCTGTTAGCCATCTGTATGTCTTCTTTGGGAAAATGCCCATTCAGGTCTTCTGCCCATTTTTTAATTGGATTGTGTGGTTTTTTGGTATTGAGTTGTATAAGTTCTTTATATATTTTCACTATGAACCCATTATTAGATATATCATTTGCATAGATCTTGTCTCATTCAGTAGGTTGTCTTTCTTTTTTTTTTTTTTTAAAGATTTTATTTATTTATTTATTCGACAGAGATAGAGACAGCCAGCGAGAGAGGGAACACAAGCAGGGGGAGTGGGAGAGGAAGAAGCAGGCTCCTAGCGGAGGAGCCTGATGTGGGGCTCGATCCCATAACGCCGGGATCACGCCCTGAGCTGAAGGCAGGCGCTTAACCGCTGTGCCACCCAGGCGCCCCAGTAGGTTGTCTTTCTATTTTGTTGATGGTTTCCTTTGCTGTGCAAAAGCTCTTAATTTTGATGTAGTCCCAATAGCTTATTTTTGCTTTTGTCTCCCTTGCATTAGGAGACATATCAAGAAAATGTTGCTATGGCTGATGTCAGAGAAATTATTGTCTTTGCTCTTTTCTAGGATTTTTATGCTTTCAGGTCTCACATTTAGGTCTTTAATCCATTTCGAGTTTATTTTTGTATATAGTGTAGGTAGGTGGTCCAGCTTCATTCTTTTGTAAGCAGCCATCCTGTTTCCCAGCACCATTTATTGAAGAGACGGTCTTTTCCCCATTGTACTTTGTTATGGATGAATTGACCATATAATTGTGGATTTATTTCTGGGGTCTCTGTTCTCTTCCATTGATCTATGTGTCTATTTTTGTGCTAGTATCATACTCTATGAATTACTACAGATTTATAGTAGGTCTTGAAATCTGGTATTGTTGTACCTCCAGTTTTGTTCTTTCTCAGGATTGTTTTGGCTCTTTGGGGTCTTTTGTGGTTCCACACAAATTTTGGTAATATTTGTTTTAGTTTTGTGAAAAATGCTGTTGGGGGACGCCTGGGTGGCTCGGTTGGTTAAGTGTCTGCCTTCGGCTCAGGTCATGATCCCAGGGGCCTGGGATCAAGTCCCGCATTGGGCTCCTTGCTTAGTGCGGAGTCTGCTTCTCCCTCTGCCCCTTCCCTGCTCGTGTTCTCTCTCCCTCCCTCCATCTCTCTCTTTCAAATAAACAAATAAATTTTTTTTTTAAAAAAAAGAAAAATGCTGTTGATGTTTTGATAGGGATTGCATCAAATCTGTAGATTGCTTTGGGTAATATGGACATTTTAAAAGTGTTAATTCTTCCAATCCATGAGCATATAATGTTTTTCCATTTGTTTGTGTCATCTTCAATTTATTTCATCAGTGTCTTATAGTTTTTGGAGTACAGGTCTTTCACCTCTTTGGTTAAGTTTATTCCTAGGTATTTTATTCTTTTCAGTGCAATTATAGATGATTTTATTTTATTTAAAGATTTTATTTATTCATTCGACAGAGAGAGAGACAGCCAGTGAGAGAGGGAACACTAGCAGGGGGAGTGGGAGAGGAAGAAGCAGGCTCCCAGCGGAAGAGCCTGACGTGGGGTTCGATCCCAGAACGCCGGGATCATGCCCTGAGCCGAAGGCAGACGCTTAACGACTAAGCCACCCAGGCGCCCCCTAGATGATCTTATTTTTAAATTCCCTTTCTGCTACTTTGTTATTTGTGTACAGAAATGTCATCCATTTCTATATTAATTTTGTACCCTGCCACTTTACTGAATTTGCTTATTACTTCTAGTAGTCTTTAGTGGAATCTTTAGGATTTTCTATGTATAGTATCATGTCATCTGCAAATAGTGACAGTTTAACTTCTTCTTACCAACATGGATGCCTCTTATTTCTTTTACTAGTCCGATTGCTGTGGCTGGGACTTCCAGTATTATATTGAGTAAAAGTGGTGCGAGTGGACATCCTTGTCTTGTTCCTGACCTTAGAGGGAAAGCTCTCAGTTTTTCACCATTAAGTATGATGTAAACTGTGGGTTTTTCATATATGGCCTTTACTATGTTAAGGTATATTCTTTCTAAACCCACTTTGTTGAGAGTTTTTATCATGAGTGGATGTTGAATCTTGTCAAATGCTTTTTCTGCATTTGTTGAGATGGTTAGATGATTTCTATCCTTCATTTTGTTGATACATGTATGGTGTTAATTTATTTGTGAGTATTGAGCCAAACTTGCATCTCTGGAATAACTTCCTCGGGTCATGGTGAATGATCTTTTTAATGTATTATTGTACACAGTTTGCTAATATTTTGTTGAGGATTTTTGCTTCTATGTTCATCAGGGATATTAGCCTGTAGTGTTCTTTTTGTGTGTGTGTGGTGTCTTTTTCTGGTGTTAGGATAATGCTAGCCTCATAGAATATATTTGGAAGCATTGCTTCCTCTTCTATTTTTTGGAATAGTTTGAGGAGAATAAGTATTAACTCTGTTAAATGTCTGGTAGAATTCCCCTGTGAATCCATCCGGTCCTGGACTTTTATTTTTTGGTAGTTTTCAGATTACCAATTCAATTTTGTTACTTATAATTGATCTGTTCAGATTTTCTATTTCTTCCTGGTTCAGTTTTGGAAGATTGTATGTTTATAGGAATTTATCCATTTCTTCTAGGTTGTCCAGTTTGTTAGCATATAATTTTTCATAGTGTTCTCTCTCATTTCTGATTTTATTTATTTGGGTCCTTTCTCTTTTTTTTCTTGATAACTCTGGCTGAGGATTTGTCAATGTTGTTTACCTTTTCAAAGAATCAGCTCTTCATTTTTTTGATTTTCTGTATTGTTGCTTTAGTCT
This sequence comes from Ursus arctos, assembly GCF_023065955.2. Taxonomy (NCBI): domain Eukaryota; kingdom Metazoa; phylum Chordata; class Mammalia; order Carnivora; family Ursidae; genus Ursus; species Ursus arctos. Next base: position 79,420,505 of record NW_026623089.1, on the reverse strand, counting down.
TTGTGTCATTTATTTCTGCTCTAATTCTTATTATTTCCTTTCTTCTACTCACTTTGGGCTTTGTTTGTTCTTTTTCTAGTTCCTTTAGGTATAAGATTAGATTCTTTATATGAATTTTTTCTTGTTTCTTGAGGAACGCTTGTATCTCTTTTTACTTCCCTCTCAGAACTGGTTTCACTGTGTCCCAAAGATTTTGGACCACTGTGTTTTCATTTTCATTTGTCACCATGTATTTTTTTATTTCTTCTATGATTTCTTTGTTGACCCATTCATTGTTTAGTGTCATATTGTTTAGTCTCCATGTGTTTGTGGTTTATCTAGTTTTTTTCCTGTGATTGATTTCTAGTCTCATATCATTGTGGTTGGAAGAGATGCATGGTATGATTTCAGTCTTCTTAAATTGATTGAGGCTTGTTTAATGGCCTTATATGTGATTTATTCTGGAGAACACACACTTCAAAAGAATGTGTGTTCTGTTGTTCTGGGATGGAATGTTCTGTATATACCTTTTGTATCCATGTGATCCAATGTGTCATTCAAAGACATTGTTTCCTTTCTGATTTTCTGTCTGGATGATCTATCTTTTGATGTAAGTGGAGTGTGAAAGTCCCCTACTATTATTGTATCACCATCAATTTCTCTCTTTATGTCCATTCATATCTGCTTTATGTATTTAGGTGCTCCAGTGTTGGGTGTGTAGATATTAACAATTGTTATATTCTTTCATTGAATTGATCCTTTTATTGTTATGTAATGCCCTTCTTTGTCTTGTTACAGTCTTTGTTTTAAAGTCTTTGTTTTGTCTGATATAAGTATTGCTATCTTAGCTTTTTTCTTCTTCTTCCATTTGCATGGTAAATGTTTTTCCATCCCTTCCCTTTCAGTCTGTATGTATTTTTAGGTCTGAGGTGAGTCTTTTATAGGTAGCATAGGTGAGTCTTGTTTTTTTTAATCCGTTCTGCAATCCTATGTCTTTTGATTGGAGTATTTAGGCCATTTACATTTCAGTAATTTCTACACCCAACATAGGGCTTGAATTCATGACCCTGAGGTTAAGAGTCACATGCTGTACTGACTGAGCCAGCCAGGTGCCCCTAGGACATTTACATTTAAAGTAATTATTGGCAGGTCTGTACTTATTGCCATTTTAAAATTTGGTTTCTGGGTGTTTTTGTAGATTTTCTTTGTTCCTTCTTGCTTTCTTTCTTTCTTTGTGGATGATGAGTTTCTATAGTGTTATGTTTGGCTTTCTTTCTCTTTATTTTTTGTGTATTTATCACAGGTTTTGGGTTTGGTTACCATGAAGTACATATATAACACCCTAAGTAAACAGCAGTCTGTATTAATTTGATGGTCTTTAAGTTTAAACACATTCTGAAAAAAGAAAAAAACCTCTTTTTTCCTTTTTCTTTATCACCTTTCTTCCCCTTTTATTCCCTTTTCTACATTATATGTATATGTGTATTTTACATCTTTTAATCATAATTTTCTTACGTCTAATCGTGACCATTTCTTTTCCACTTAAAGAAGTCTCTTTAACATTTCCTGTTAGGCTGGTTTAGTGGCGATAAACTCCTTTATCTTTCTGTCTGAGAAACTTTATCTCGCTTTCAAATCTGAGTGATAACCTTGCAGGGTAGAGTGTTCTTTGTTGTACGTTTTTTCTTTCAGCACTTTGACTATATCATGCCACTCCCTTCAGGCCTGTGAAACTTCTGCTGAAAAATCAGCTCATAGGTTATCCCTTTTTGTTTCTCTCTAGGGTTCTCTTTGGGATTCTCTTGTTATCTTTAACCTTTGACATTTAATGATGATGTATGGAGGTGCAGACCTTCTTGGGTTCATCTTGTTTAGAACTCTCTGTGCTTCTTGGACTTGGAGATCTATTTCCTTTCCTAGGTTAGGGAAGTTTTCTGTTATTATTTCTTCAATTAAGTTTTCACACGTTTCTCTCTCTTTCCTTCTGGGACTTCTATAATGTGAATGTTTACTTGATGTTGTCCAGGAGATCTCTTCATTTATCCTCATTTTTGAAAATTCTTGTTTTGTTTTGCTGTGCAGCTTGGGTGCTCTCCGTTATCCTGTGTTCCAGATGGCTGGTACATTCTTCTGCATCCTCTCATCTACTGCTGATTCTCTCTGGTGTGTTTTATATTTCCGTTCTTGTATTCTTCAGCTCTGACTGGTTCTTTTTAATATTTTCTATCTTTTTACTGAAGGTCTCACTGAGTTCTTCCACTCTTTTCTCCAGCCCACTGAGCATCTTCACAATAATTACTTTAAATTCTTTGTCAGCTGGAACAGCCGGCTGGCTCAGTCAGTAGAGCATGTGACCCTCAATTTTAGAGTCATGAGTTCAAGCCCCATGTGAGAGCTACTTAAAAAAAAATTCTTTATCAGGTATGTTTCTTATCACTGTTTCATCTAGTTCTTTTTCTGAGATTTTTTCTTGTTCTTTTTTTGGGGGGAGCATATTCCTCAGTCTCCCCATTTTGCTTGACCTTCTGTGCTTATTTCTGTGGATTAGGTGGAATGGACACTTCTCCTAAACTTGAAGGAGTGGTCTTGTGAATGGTGTCACCTCTGTAGATCGTGTGCTTGGTGACTTTTGCTGGCTGGCTGTGGCTGTGGCTGTATATGCTAGTCATTCTTTTAAACAGTGGCTTTTTAGAGATGTCAGTCAGAGAAAGACAAATACCATATGATTTCACTCATATATGGAATTTAAGATGAACATAGGGGAAGGGAAAGAAAAACAAAATAAGATAAAAACAGAGAGGAAACCATAAGAGACTCTTAGCTATAGAGAACAAACTGAGGGTTGCCAGAGGGGTGGAGGATGAGGGGGATGTGCTAAAAGGGTGATGGGCATTAAGGAGGGCATGTGTTGGGATGAGCACTGGGTGTTGTATGTAAGTGATGAATCACTAAATCCTACTAAATCCTACTCCAATCAAATCACTAAATCCTACTCCAATACTATACTGTGTTAATGAATTTAACATTGAATTTAAATAAAATCTTGGGGGGTTGTGCCTGGGTGGCTCAGTCAGTTAAGTGTCTGCCTTTGGCACAGGTCATGATCTCAGGTCCTGGGATGGAGCCCCGCATTGAGCTCTCTGCTCAGCTGGGAGTCTCCCTCTCTCTCCCCCTTCTCCCTGCTTGTGCCTACTCTCCCTCCCTCTCTTTCTCTCTCTCAAATAAATAAATAAAATCTTTAAAAATAAATAAATAAAATCTTGGAAGAAAAAAATAAACTGGTTTTCTACAGAAAGAAAAAAATAATGATAATGATAACAATAATAATAATAGAAGAAAATAAAAGAAGAGAAAAAAGAAAAAAGAGAGAAAAGCAGAAAAAAATTAATGAGAATAAAACAAAACCAAAAAGAACACAAATTAAAACAAAAGAAGATGAATTTTAAAAAATTAAAAAGTAAGATAAAATAAAAATTAAGAAAAAAGTTTTAAATGAAACCAAAACAAAACAAAAAAAGAAAAAATACCCCATGGCATATTTTTTGTCTCCCAGCACCGCAGAGGTTGGCGTGGGCTTGCGGACACGGGCTTGTGGAGGTGACAAGCTCTCTGTGGTGACTGGACCCACCACTTACAGCATCCAGACCCTGTTCCCACTTTGGGCTTTTAAGGGGGAGAGAGCATCCCCACAGCTCCTTGGCCTTTTTAAACTCTGGCTTCTTTTCTCTGTCTCAGCAAGACCAGGGCTGGTGTGGGCTTGTAGACCCTGGGCTTGCTGAGGTTGCACACTCCCTGTGACAGCTGGACCTGCCTGTGATGATGTCCAGTCTCTGCTCTGATCTAGGCTTTCAGGTGGAGTGGGAACATAGTGGGAACATAAACCACGTCGCTGTCCTCTGCCCCAGAGTGTTCCCACTGCTCCCCCACTCCTGGGCGGAGTTCTCCTGAGGGCTCTTTTTTATGTTAGTTGTGGCTCTTCTATATGTTAGTTGTGGTTCTTTTATATGTTAGTTGCTCTTGCTGCTCTCTTTTTTTCTGTGCCCCAGGGCAGAGGGATGGTTCTCCATCCCTCAATAGCTTCCTCCCCACTGCCATTGACAGCGTGGGGGTTGGGGTCGCGGTTCCCTTCCTTACAATGTCTCTTGCTGTTCTCTTACCATTCTCTCTGCCTTTGGTGGTTCAGTAGCTCTTCCGTCAGCCCTCAGTACTTCAGGGGAACTTGTTCTATTAATAGGTGTGATCTGATATGTTCTGGTGGAGGGAGTGAGTGCAGGGTCTGCCTACACTGCCAGACCCGACTCCCGGGAACGCCTGGAACCTGCATTTTTAATAAGTCTGCAGGAGATTCTGATGCAGGGGTTCCTGGGACCACATGATGTGAAAGACTATCCAGAAATATTTTGCAAAAAGGAGTTTCTTGCCATAAATTTACTTGTGGGAGACGATTTGCAACGGGAGACCTGGATTAATTTTGCATGTTCAGTTTACTAGCTGTGGGATGATCCACGAGTCAAATCACTGAGTCTGAATTTCCTTTTTTTGCCCCACACCGAATACAGGATGCCAAGCCCTGGAGTGCAGTTTAGATCTGTGAGGTCTAAGTCAATCCTTTAGTTTTCTCGGCTGTAAAATGGGAATGGTAACCCATGTAATATTGTTTAATGACTGTCTCATAAATTCATGTATTTATGCTTCCAGCTCAGAAGGAGTGATATTATCCTAAGAGATTTTTAAAATTTTTATAGAACTTCTAGCCATGATGTGTATAACCATAAAAACCTGGGGAAATTAGTTCTCATGGTTGATTTGACGAAAGAACCATCAAGTGCCTAGGAGAAAGGCTCCCTCCATTCTTGAAACTGCAGAAAGCTGAGACTCTTGTGTAACAAAACTGACATATGATTTTCCCAACAGCAGGAGTATCATGAGCTATTTTGAGTGCAGAGATGATTGTTGTATGTCCTGAGAGGAACCTGCAACTTCGAAAAGTCTGTAATTCTGATTGGTTCTCTTACTTCACGATTTGTTATCCTGGTCGTAGGTAATAAAGTGACACACCTTTATAAATGTAGTACTATAAACGGTATAAATACTACACTTAGACCGAGGTAAGAGGGGTCCCTGGCTTTGGCCCTGTGCTTTAGAGGGTACCACATTTCATAGACACACACAAAAAATGTAAATTTTTAAAAGAAGACATGGCGTCTCTGCTGCTCAGAATCGGGTGCTCAACCCCGACAGAGCAGGACTTGCACAACCTCAACGTCCAGCCCAGGGGAAATGTGTCTCTGTGTCTTACCGCCTTTGCTCAAAGAGGAAGGAAGTTGTATTGTGCAAGTTTCTGTGTTGGGAGGGTGCTGATTTGAGAGACACACACAGGTTTGGAGTGCAGGGAGGAGCTGAGCGACAGAAGTGGTTAGATTAAGGAAAAGGCAAATTTATCCACCTGGTCAAAGCCTTCCTCTCAGCCCAAATGAAGAATTATTTTCCAGTACAGTAGCACCGGTTGCTGCCTATCTTCTTCTTTTTTTTTAAATTAATTAATTAATTATTTTAAAGTTCCATGATTTATTACTTGCATATAACACCCAATGCACCATGCAATACGTGCCCTCCTTAATACCCATCACCAGCCTATCCCATTCCCCCACCCGCCTCCCCTCTGAAGCCCTCAGTTTGTTTCCCAGAGTCCATAGTCTCTCATGGTTCCTTTCCCCTTCTATCTTCTTGCTTCTCTTCTTATTCTAATTCCTGGCTCAAGAAGCCCTCATGAATCAGTACAGTATTTGCAACAGTTGCATTATGGTGGTCAAACAACATTCTGCAAATTAAAAAATTCACAGTCCTCTTAAACCTGTAAGCATGTAGATTTAGATATCTACACTGAGTCAGATTTCCTTCTGCATTTGGACTCTACTTTGGAGCCAGTTTGCCCATGAATGGTTTTTCGGTACCAGTGTTTAAAGATAAAATGATACAGGACCAGATTTTCATGCCCGTACTCTACTTAGACAATAGGATGCGGGAGTTCTCCAACCTCTGTTGAGTACAAAAGCAGTAACTTTATTTTAAATGCTAGTAATAAGAAGGGTACAATACAATGAAAACAAACCTAGAGGTTAAAAATAGAAGGCAGCAGAAGAAGAGCTTGCTTTCTTTACATTCATTTGTAAAAAGAGTCAATTCATCAGTTGATGAATCTACTTTTTGGCTATTAGGAATTTTTTAATAGTTACATGGAAATATAATCTATATACTGTGCCGTTTACTCACTTACAGGGTCCAATTCAATAGCTTTCAGCATTTCACAGAGATGTGCAAACATCACCACAGTTAATTTTAGAAGATTCTCATTACCCTCAAAAGAAAATTCCACACCCGTTTGCTGTCATGATCCTGCCATTCACCCCAGCCCTAGGCAACCACTATCTACTGTCTATCTCTATGGACTTGTCTTCTCTAAGCATTTCGTACTAATAGACCTTTTGTGATTGACTTCTTTCATTTAGCATAATGTTTTCAAGATTTATCTGTATTGTAGCGTGTATCAATGCTATGTTTCTTTGGAAGAAATGTAACAAGTACTACACTTATTTTTACTGCCGAGTAATAGTCCACTGCGTGAATATGCCTTATTTAATAGGTCAATTTATCAGTTGATGAATCTACTTTTTTTTCCTTCTTTTTTTAAGATTTTATTTATTTATTTGAGAGAGAGAGTGAGAGAGAGCACGAGCAGGGGGAGGGGCAGAGAGAGAGAGAAGCAGACTCCCTGCTGAGCAGGGAGCCCGATGCAGGGCACAATCCCAGGACGCAGAGATCATGACCTGAGCTGAAGGCAGATGCTACGTTTGGTATGGTAATGCTACGTTTAACCATTTGAGGAGCTGCCGAACTGTCTGTCAGAGTCGCTGCTCCGCTTTACATGGAAGATTTTAGTTAGTTTCCCTCTTGCTGCCTCCCAGGAAGGTACAGATCACCAGCAAGCAGCAGAGGCACTGTAAACCATAAGGAAAATTTCTTACTTATTAGTCAAACCAAATGACTGCCTTCCCAAGACAAGATGATGGGGGCAATGGTGGAGGAAGGGGGGTAGACAGGAATACACGGTCTCTGGGTGGAACCCACATTTCCCAGGTCGGCAGCCGAGGGTGAGTGTGTACATGTCATACTGGGTGCAGATTGGGAAAGTCAGTTGACAGGAAGTAGGAGGAAAGAAAACATCGACCATGACTCGCAGTCTGCTGCCCCTGGGGACTGTCTCGAGCTCTGTGGTGAAAGGGGCTATGGGAAGAGGCTGATGAATCTTTCACTGAGGACTCCGAGGCTGTATTCAGTACTCAGGGCTACTTGGCACCCAGCCAGATGGGAGAAAGTCTCTTTACTCCTTCACTGGCACTCATGTATTTGAGAGCATCTTTCCAGGGTATTAGGACTCTCAAGGTGACAATCAGATGTAGAGAATGATGACATATCGAAGCAGTTTTCTGGGCAGAGGACATTAGTGCGTACGGGTGCCTGAGCATACACATAACAGATGTGACCAGGTCATTCTGACGGACTTGTTTATCAACACCCTGGACACGTCTGCTGGGGGCTTGTGATTTTCCTGGGTGGGTATCTAAGGGAATCAAATATCATGCACTGGGAAATGGGGTTAAAAGCCAGGGAATGACGAGTCATCCCAGTGAACATGGCTCTATTTGTTGTGCCTAGATAGTGAGATTTCAGGAGACATGAGCTATAAACATAATTTTGTTTACTGTTTTCTAATCATTTCCATGGGCTTTAAGTCCTCAAATAAAAAAAGTCATCTGTCTCCTCCCTATTCTTTCCACCTTTTTCCTTTCAGGAACCTGTTCTAGCAAGGTTTTGCTGGTATTACATGCATGGGCAAGATTGTGTACACCTGGTGGACCTTCTTCAGCATTCTGCAGGGGCCAGTGGTCCTCTTTCAAGGTCAGCGCACCTGCCCCTCTTACCTTCCACCCAGAACACCCCTGGCTTTCCTCCCCAGGCACCAGATCCAAGGAAGCTAAACCTTTGCTTAAAAGGTGTGCTTGTCCGGTTCAGACCAATGGGATGAATTTACCTTTGCAGCAGGCGTGAATCGTATTTTCCATTGAGACCTCTCTGAAAACGAGAGAGACTTCAGGGCTGTTTGTCTCTTTCTATTCTTTAATTAATAGGAAAAAATCTCCAACATGTATTTGGATTGCCTCCAGAATGCGGCATGTAGCAGAATGGGCGACACTTTCTCATTCTCATAATGGAGGTCAGAAGAGGAGACAGAATGCAGATGCAAACACATGGTGTTAACAAGATGTAACAGAGAGAAGAGAAGCAGCCCACCCACTGTCAGAGTGGGGGGGCAGAGGGTCTGTGTGCACTTGGGTGCACGGTGGTGGGTGTCAGGGTGTAAGCTAGAATCCTGGATTCCTAAGGTTTGGGGGGGGGGGAAGTCTGCTCCATTCAGTGGTTATAATGTGAGACCAGTCTGGGTTATATGGAGCCGGTTTGCAACCAATATAATGTTTCATTAATCAGTAGCTGGGTTTAGAAGACTTATGGTGCAGCAAAATTTAAAAAAAAACTAGAACACTCCTTTATGTTCCATCACCTCTAAGTTATTTATTCATTAAATCTATGGCTTTTTTCAGGAATCCATACTATGCATACTGGTGATATCAAGTGCACACAACATGATTTTTAATACAGAAAATAACATGAAAACTGTTAAAGTAGTTGGAATTTTTAACTTATAAAAATCTTGACGTTTATATAATGTTTTAGTTGCTTAATAAAAATGTTAATATATACTTATATTTATCAAACTACATTTCACATATAATTCTGTGCAAATTTAAGGTTGATTCGATACATACGATTGTAGCAAAAGTTACTGTAGCAATAGTTATCGCCTCCATCATGTCATATAATTATCATTTCTTTTCTGTGGTGTGAAAAATCAAGATCTAGCCTCTCAGCAAGTTTGATGATTATAATACGATATTATTGTCTATATTCACTATACTATACCTTAGACCTCCAGGATTTACTTATACTAGCTTTAAGTTTGTACCTTTAAACAACATCTCTCCCACTTCCCCAAACCCCAGTCCCTGGTAACCACTATTTAAATTTAAATTAATCCAAACAGGCAAATATTTTGCAACCCAGAGGATGACTGAGGATCTGTTTCATGCTGGGTCACCTGACTCTGTTTTGGTTCACACTAACCCTGATGTCATGGGCCATTCAGTATTTACCTAGAAAACCCCAATCACCCCAAGAAAATCATGAATTCTGTGGTTTCCTTGAAGATTTTCAGGGTGAAAAGAAGTTTTATGTCACCTAATATACAACACGTCTAATTGGGGAAAAAACTCTCCATTACTGATGTCATTTCACGAGAACTTTCACTCGGTCCTTGGCGTCCATATGAACCTTCTGTTCTGCTGTTTTTCTATGACCTTGGGCCTGGGCTCATGCAAGCATTTTTGAACAAAGCAAGTCTTCATCGTACAAGGAAATTTTCCTTACAGTGGCCAAGAAAATACGATTTTTTTCTCCATATGATTATAGTCTATAATGACAAACCAGCATTCTTCTCTCTTTCTCTCTTTTGTCTACTCAATCCTGTTCCCTATGGGCATGACATTCTTTTTCCACACCTTTTAAAGAAATGTATTATTTTGCTTTCTAGCATATTGTACAGAACCCCCCTTTTTATTCTTCACACGCCGTGATACGGCAGGCAGAATGCAGGTGAAATCTCCCCATGTGCCTCCTGAAACTCTTGTACCCTAATGGCCTGACCCCATTGCTTGTCTTGGATATGTTTCTTCTAAATTCAGCCTGTTCTCTGCTCTCGTTTTTTCAAACTATGTTCCCACCCCAGTTAACAGGATAATTGAACTCAGGTTGTATAGGACAGTCTAGATTGAGGACTGTCTGGGGAGGAGGCAGAAGTGAGGGAGAGGAAACATCCAGCCCTATGGAGGCTTTGGTCCCTCAGCCTTTGTTTGCATACAGCACATTAGCGTCTATGCAAGGCCAAACTGTGCAAGATCTAAAATGACTCCAAGGGTGGAAAAACATTGCAAAAACGGACCACAGTGTTACAGATGTGAGGGATCCAGCTGCTGTATATAAACCTAGCGACAAACCCAAGGCATCACCTCGCGGAGGCTGACTAAGGGAATGGCACAATGCAAAGTGCTCTCACGAGGTCAGTTGGGAAGCAGCTCCCTTGCCAAGCCCCAGGAACCTCCCCCCTCCAATCTAGTCCCTGTCTCACAACTCCCTGAACAATGCGTGTGTTAACACTCGGCCCACCAGGTTCCTCCACAAACCTTGTCCAGACCCATGGCCAGCAGCTCAGGCCACGGCTATGCCGCCGTACCTGTTGTCCAATATTGTGAATACCCACTTGGTGGAGGGCTTTCTGCTCCCTTCCCTCCAACGTCCCACCAGCACCATATCCTGATTCCTCATTCCTCAGCAAAGGATGCTGAATAGAGGAAGCTTCCAGAGTCCAAACGGCTCTCAGAGTTGTCATCTGCTGGACATACGTCTCCACTCAGCTCCTGAAGAAACGCCAAGAGATGCAAAGCCATGGCATCACCTTTGTTTTTAGAAAGCCTGATACAGGCAATTTTTCGCAGCTTGTTTTTCATCTTTTCGTTCTCCTTTGATTCCTGGTCGATTTTCATGCCCTGTATGAAATGATGGATGGCCTTGTCTTCGTTTTTCAGCTGGTACAGCTGGAAGTTGCCATAGCGGAGATGGAGCACTTGTCTGGCCCCTGGAGAAAGCTCTTTGCTGAATTCTTTCTGGAAGAAATGCTCCGCGTCGTCATACTGACCTGCCTGCGCGTGGAGGCAGGCCAGGTAGGAGCAGACACAGGGCAGGTTCGCACCGGCCTCCTCCGCTCTCTTTAAATGGTGCACAGCTTGTCCTATGGCTTCCTGCAGCCTTTCCCTTTTCCCGGTCTCGTTCTTGCCCGCATCCTGCAGCATCTCGAGGACTTTGGTCCTGTAGAGGCAGCCGATATTCCAGTGCAGGTAGGCATCGTTGGGCGTGCCTTCCAGAGCCTTTGTCAGCAGCTCTGCAGCTTTGTCCAGCGCACCCTTTCTCTGATACAGTTCTGCGGCTCCGCAGAGCACATCTGAGGCACACGGCGCGCCCTTCAGCGCCTCCTCCACCAGCCTGTCTCCTTCCCCTTCGTCCTTCAGCTTCTGGAGTTTCAGAGCCAAGAGGACTTTGGCATACTGGTTGTCAGGATTCAGCCGGATGGCCCGCCGCAGCGGGTCCACGGGGTTCTGAGGCTGCGGCCGGGTGTCCAGACGGTAGCTCGCGACGGCCAGTCCCGAGGCGAACTCCGGGTTCTTGGGCTCCTTTTCCAGAGCCTTCTCAAAGCACACCTTGGCCCTCTCGTTGTGCCTCCCTCCACACTGTAACCGGGCCCACCCCTCCTCGAAGTCCAGCTCAGCACTCTCCATTCTGTAGGGGCTGCGAAACTTCTTGCAGACGCGTCTCACCTTGTCGACATACCTCTGAGCGTCTGCGAGTCTGCCCAGGTGATAGTAGACCCAGGCGTAGTTACCCCAGGTGACCAGACTGCGGGTTCCCGCCTGCTCGGCGGCGTGCTCCCGCTGGATCAGCGCCTCCGCCCGCCGCAGGTGCTCCAGCGCCGCCTCGCCGCGGCCTCTGCGGTGCTCGATGTAGGCCCGCAGGTTGAACACTGTGGCTCTGAACTCGTGGTTCTGAAACCGCGCAGGGTTACACACCTCGTCTTCAAACTCGGCCAGGGACTGCCCTCCCTCCACCAAGTTCCAGGTGAAATGGCATTTCAGTTGCCGTAGACAGCTCTCCAAGGCCGTCCTGGTGCTGTCACTGCAGGGCAAAACAGAAAGACGCTCGCTTTCAGACACAGCACGGGTTCTCCTGGCAGGAACCCAGGAGCATGGCAGGTGTGATTCTCTTCCCCCCCCCCCCACCATGGTGTTCACCCCAACCGGAAAAGAACAATATTTCCTTTCCGTTTCTTTCTATATTTTGGCGTATGCGTGAAGTGCACGGGGTCGCAGGGGTTGGGTGACCGTGGGCAGCAGACATTAGGGAGAAGGTTGGGGTGGGGCTCGGAGCCCCGGGCTAGGTTTCCCTGATTAGGGCGCTTTGTGTCAGGTCGGGCTGGCCCTCTGCTGTCTGCCCTGAGGGCCTGTGCAGGGGCAGCCGCATCTGGGGGAAGGGATTTGAGCGGAGGATTGACTTTATGCCGTTTTGTTTCTGTTCTGTCAAGATTTTATGAGAAAGAGAGACGGAGACAGCGTGAGCAGGGGAGGGGCAGAGGGAGAGAGAGGGAGAAGCAGACTTCCCGCTGAGCGTGGAGGCAAGGAGGGAGGGGCGGTCCACGTGGGGCTCGAGCCCAGGACCCTGAGATCATGACCTGAGCCTGAGCCGCAGTCAGACCCCGAACTGGCTGAGCCGCCCAGGCACCCCTGACTTGACACAGTTTTTAAGAAGAAAAGCTGATTGCTTCATGTTTCTGTTCATACCTAGCACTTTCTTTCCTGGTTTGAATATTTTAGCTTTAGAATTGTCTATTCTGTTCACGTCTTTCCAGCTTGATTTTTAATCACATTATCCCTCTGAAATTCAACTGCATTTTGTCTCATATTTTTAGTTTCTTAATAAGAATCTAAATTACTAAGAAACTAATTACTGTACTTATTACTAATTTACTTATTACTTTACATTTCCTGTCTTATTCGCGGAGCTTTACATATATCCTTAACTGATTTTCTTTGGTGATCCAAACTTTTTTTTTTTTTAAATCAAATTGGTTTTGCCTTGTCTTTTTATTAATTCAGCATTCTCTGTTGTGCTTTTATCTGAATTTTTCCATTTTAACCATTTAAATCATATGTCAACAATTCTAAATTCTTATTTCCTCTGCTTTTGTATTATTCTGCCACTTAACTTTATTATTATCATATATGTTAGCAATGTTTTAAACTTTTATTTTGGAGGGGCACCTGGGTGGCTCAGTCGTTAAGCGTCTGCCTTTGGCTCAGGGCGTGGTCCCAGGGTCCTGGGATCGAGCTCCGCATCCGGCTCCTCTACTGGGAGCCTGCTTCTTCCTCTCCCACTCCCCCTGCTGTGTTCCGTCTCTCACTGGCTGTCTCTCTCTCTCTGTCAAATGGATAAATAAAATCTTTAAAAAAATAAAAATAAGCTTTTATTTTGGGATAAAATATAATCATTTTTTCTCCCCTCTACCCCACTGCTATTTCTTAGGCGATTTCTGTTCTTAACATTTTTCATTTGTATTGGTCTATTAAAACTTTTGCATTTGTTGCTATAATTATCTTTTGAAATTTTCTTTTTCCTCTCCTGTGGTTTGCTTTCACATAGGGTGTTGGAAGTGAGACTATAGGAGGAGGCTTACAAGACAGCTAGCATCTTTTCTTATGGGAAATGCTCTTTCTCCCTTGAGGTACTCTTGCAATTCTTCGGGGACGATTTCCCATTCCCTTCAGTGTTGGTTCTTAAAAATAAAATAAAATAAAATAAAATAAAATAAAATAAAATACCCACTACACAGAAACCTTATCTTGAATAACTTCAGAGATGAGAAGATTAAAAATCATTAACTGTCCAAAATCATTCCTCTGCATTGCTTATGTACCGGAGTTCCTGAAGTATTGCTTTTTCTCACTTAAAAACATTTTTTTCATGGAATATATTAATTAGCCCTTTTATGAGGAGCCACTATTCTAAATATTATGGATTCTGACATAGACAAGCAGTAGATATGTGGGAAGTTAGGTAATGTGGCAAAGACCATCTTTGAAATGCTTGTCCAAATAAGGTTACATAAGCTTAGCAATAAGCTTTTCAGCAACTTTCTTATTTAATGTTTTCACAGATTTATTGATTTATTTGAGAGAGGGAATGCGAGCAGGGAGAGGGGGAGAGGGAGAGAGAGAGAGTGAATCTCAAGCAGACTCCCCATGGAGTGTGGATCTCACAACCCTGAGATCATGACCTGAGCCAAAATTGAGAGTCAGACGCTTAACTGACTGAGCCACCCAGGCTCCCTGCAACTTTCTCATTTTATAAAAGAAACAGAGAGAGTGAATACAGTTGAAATTACCTCCAACATATAAAGCATATAGTCAATTGTGCATTTGCAGGATAGAAGCATTTACTATACACACTTACGTAAAATCCCTTTGAACAGCCATTCAAAAGCATCCAATTTCACTGTGTGATTATGGGCTTTTATTTCCACCAGTAAATCAAAAACTGGTTCCAGACGCTTGCTTGCAGGACTCAGACTTTGGAGACCTATGCTTCTGATGACTCGAGAAGTTCCAACTGTTGACACCCAGTAGTGTCTTGCCCTGCTTCTTGTCTACATGAAAGCCACGGTGACACCGCTCACCAGGCTCAGAGCTGATCCTGCCGCCAGTGTCTTAGGGCATTACTAGCACCACGGAAGAGCCTGTTAGAAATGCACATCTTTGGACCTCAATTTAGGATTATCAAATCAGAATCTGAAGTGGGAGGGTTGAGCCCAGGAATACTCAGATTTGAGAACCACTGTGTTAGAGCACAGGCCAATGCCTGGTGACAGTGCCTACAGCTAAGGGACCAAAGAAAATTAAAAAAGAGACCGGGGTGGGGGGTGTCTGTGTTATTAAGGGAGAGAGTCTAAGAGAAGACCACACTAAAGTTCTAAGCAATAGGAACAAGGTTTCTAAATATTCTGAGTTACTCTAGAAACAGACATCTGGAAATAGATCTTTTTCTTTCTTATCAGGCAGGCAAGCAGAGTAGCTTACTCTAGAAACAGACATCTGGAAATAGATCTTTTTCTTTCTTATCAGGCAGGCAAGCAGAGTAGCAGAAAATAGATCGCTTCAAGAAGAGACATCGGGAAGCTTATAGAAGGAGGGCAATGTGTCCTGTAGGAAGTGAGAGCTGGGGCTGGTGTCCCTGCATGCTGGAGCTCCCAGGACTGGGGCTGAGGCATCCCATCTGGCCACACCCCCAGAGAAAACAGAAAGCTCCCTTCTTACCCTGCTTCCTCCCAGGGCAATCTTATGTTTCTGGGGTGTAAGAGCATTTTAGAGGTGGGGGCTATTTTCTCCAAGCATCCCACCTCCAATTCACACTTCTGAGAGAAGGACTCTAGTAGCATTTGGGGGTAAAATATATTTCTGTTGAATGAATGGATACATTTTACCAGCCCTAATACAGATACGAGATGAATGAACACATTAAAAGTAAAATCTAGGGGCGCCTGGGTGGCTCAGTCGTTAAGCGTCTGCCTTCGGCCCAGGGTGTGATCCCAGGGTCCTGGGATCCAGCCCCACATTGGGCTCCCTGCTCCGCTGGGAGCCTGCTTCTTCCTCTCCCGCTCCCCCTGCTTGTGTTCCCTCTCTGGCTGGCTGTCTCTCTCTCTCTCTGTCAAATAAATAAATAAAATCTTAAAAAAAAAAAGTAAAATCTAGTTAGCATGAGCTGGGGTTGCTACCCAGAGTACATTTTAACCGCATCTGCTAAAAACAGATCCTTCGTTAAATAAGAATCCTATTAAAAGCCCCTTGCTTCATCTTTTCAAATAAGAAACAAAAGAGAGACAGTTTACAGGAGGCTTCCCCCCGCCCCATCTTTAAATGAAGCACCTTCCGGTAAGCATCTTTCTCTGCCATTCCTTCCTCCCTCCCTCCTCTGGACCTCAGCTGTCAGCTTCCCCGGTGGTGGGGCAGGGGTTGCCCTGAGGAAGCTTGACAGTGTGGGGCAGAAAATCACAGAAATAAACAAGCCAGCAACAGTGAGACAAATACACGACCTAGAGAGATACCGTAAGGCTACAAACAGACACGAAAGCAAAAAGCCAGGAACTTATGTTTCCGGAGCACAGCTGTACGGGATTTGCTTTCCAGAACAAGATTGATTGGACATTTTCAACACGGGGAAGGAAATGAGGGCAGGAAAACATTTACCTCATGATTGCGGAGCGCTTCTCAGCTGTTCTGAAAGGCAGCCGCTCAGGCTACCGTGCTCTTCAGAAATCTCTCTCCTCTGCCTCCAAGAGATGCTAAGGAGACCTATATATCGAAGCATTTCTTGCTTCCTTTGCCTTGTTTTCCTGCAGTTCACTTTAGGAAAGAGAAACTGGAACTGGAAAGTGCAACCAGCAGGGCTCTAAGAGGAAATGAGTCTTGAGTAAGAGCCACGCCTATAGCAACTCCCAACCCCCACCCTGTAGTGAGTCAGAACTTCTCCTTTGTGATTGTAGTGATGGCCTAAATCAGCTGACTTGAAGGGAGCCCAGCTTGGAGAAGGACACCGGTACCAAGCACCCAGCACCCTGCCTCATTACTGCAATGTTAACCCATCCTCACTCTGCCTGCCCTTCTCACCAGCATGGCCTGCAGACCCCTGTAAGGTGCATGTGTGGGACCTACACGGGGCAGGGGTTTTCGTCTGTTTCATTCACTGCGGAGTGTCTAGTGCCTGCGGTCATAGCTGGCTCCCACAGGCATTCAGAAGGTAGAGGCTGAATGAATGAATACATAATCAGGACCATGGGCTCTGATGTCATCTGTCTGGATTTGAACCTAGGCTCCACGTATGTGCTGGGACACCGGAAATTACCGAACGTTTCTCTGTGCTTTAGTTTGTTCTCCTATGATATGGGGATCCCACTACTACTACCAACTCATAATGGTGTTTCGAGGATCAAATGGCTTAAAGCGTGAAATGTCCTTAGAATAATGCCTGGCGCATGAGAAGTGCATGTTAGCTTTTATTATAATTAGTAGCTACAGCCATTAACCGAAGAGACCAGAAGGGAAGCTTGTAATGTTGCCTTCTGTAGAGCCTGGGCTCCCCTGACAGTCCACCATCCATCTGTCGCGAGCGCTAACCTAAGCCAAACAGCTCCCAACACCTGTACACATTCTGGGCTTCCCCGAACGCCACAACATTTAAAATTCCTTGGCTCACCCTGGTGTCCAGCACTCCCACATCACAATTTGCAACCACGGCAGTTTGCTAGGATGGAGGAAATGTACTTTCTTTGCTTTTCCTTATTCATACCCTTGATCGCAAAGGGTGGACCCGAGAGGACAAGAGGTAACAGCACTAGCAGCCTTTGGTGTCAGGAAATTACACAGAGCGTGAGTGCAGCCTATTCTCCAGGACCACTGAGTACAGCTGAGGCACGTAGTTCAGTCTTGGAGAAAACCTTACTGATGGCGGGTTGTGTCTGCGAGCTGCTGGGCGGAAGTCAGAAGCTATGCTTCTTGGCGGTTCTCTACCCTTTGACTGGGACACACAGCTGAGCCTATCCCAGTTGGAAACCCTTACTTGTAGGTGTCATTCAGGAGTTGAAGTTCCAGTGTGCATTTATAGAAATGTGTGCTAGTGGCGCCTGAGTGGCTCGGTCGGTGAAGCATCTGCATTCAGCTCAGGTCATGATCTCAGGGTCCTGGGATCGATCCCTGTGTTGGGCTCCCCGTTCAGTAGGGAGTCTGCTTGTCCCTCTGTCCCTTCCCTTGCTCATGCTCTCTCTCACAAATAAATAAAATCTTAAAAAAAAATGTATGTTAGGTGTACAAGAAATGCTGCAGAAGGAAACTAGGAACAGCGTGGGATTTTTCGTGGTGGTTGGTTTTACATTTGCATTCAAGAAAACAATTGGATAGAAATGTTTAAGTCTTATTATAAAGGTACCAGGTGGGGAGAAGCACAGGGAAAGCACGTGACAGCTGTGTTTTGAAATGCCTGGCACTGCTGTGTTACTCTTCAGAAATCCGTGTGGATTTGCGTGGATAATGCATTCACGCGAGGGGTGTAGCAGCTGCTGTGGCGGCTGGGTCAGTGTCAGAAGAAGCAGTGGGAATGCAAAATAGAAACTGGGAGAGAAAACCAGCTCTTTTCTGGTAATATGTCTGTTATGAGAAAAATGAAACTTACTCAGCGAGAGTTCTGATTACTTGGACTGTTATAACTAGTTATGCGTCTGTGTCCCAGAATATAGGCCTAGGGCGGTCCCTGTCTCAGCCTAGACTAAGGGAGAGTCCTTGTTTGCTGTTCTCAGAATGAGGAAAGCCATTTCCTCATTGAGTGGTTACATCAACTACAAAGTTGTTGCCATCACGTTGCACGTTGCCATCACAAATGCACGTTGCCATCAACCCCAGGAGATGTCAGTTTCACCAGGAAACCTGCCACAAATGCAAATTCTCAGGCTCCATCCTCAATAAAATGCCTCAGAAATTCTAGGAGTGGGGCCAAGGAATCTCTGTGTTAGTAAACTTTCCAAATAATCCTAATGCATGCTATAAAGTCTGGGAACCACATAATATTTTGACTGTAAGTAAAAAGTCTTTTAATTCCATAAAACAAAACTCTATAGGTTTTTCTTGAGATTTACGGGGGAAAAAATGGCCCTCTTCTTTGTTCTCAGTCTCCGTGGAGAATGTTTGATGTAAGCTTTGTCTACCTAGAAGAGTTGATGGCTAGTTCACACCTGCTAGAGGACTCTTCACACCCTAAATACCCACAACGTGCCCTTCTTCCTAAACACAGAACATACTCAGGCCTTTCCCAAGAGAGTCAACCCAGAGTCAAGGCAACCATTATGCCCAGCTATGCTCAGGGAACGCTTGGTGATGCACGGTTCCCCTCAACGGACAGGGTGTGACTTCCTGTGGTCTGGTCAGAAATTAAAAGACTAGATAAGATTAGATAACTCCTATGTGCCCGGGTGGGCACAAGAACCATAGAAAATATCCCAATTGAAGAAAGGGAACGTGGAGGAAGCTCAGAGGTCACAAGTCAGTATCATTGATGAACATCTGCTGGATAGGCATTTGGAAGATTCTTAGACCCAGATTCTGCTCTCCCATGAGAACCTTGCCATCATTCTCCATATCCCTGGCTCCACCCCCTGGGAGGCTTTTTGTGGCATTAACCCTTGTGTTCCCACGTCTTCTCCCACTGGTTGGGATTCTGTGTTCACCTTCTGGGCCCCAGAGACTCCTGTGCTCACACGGAAACTTTGTTGATAGTATCCCTCAATGGAGAGCATTTATTCAATGAAGCAATGCTTTCAAAGAATGCCTCAAATATTTGTCAGTGTCTGATTCTGACAATAAAGAGTTTTAAAAGTTGATTATCACGGAAGCATTAGTAGGTAAAAGAGAGGTGAGAAAAGCCACATAAAGGTGCAGCAGAGGAAATGTGTGGAAATGCGTCTCTGCATGTGTACCGACTTCTGGTTCTCTTTGAACTTAGCAGCAGGAGCTTTTCCACTTCTCTCACTGGCTGCTGCTCCGCCAGCTCTCTGGAAGCAAAGTCAGGGCTACTTCAGTTTCCAACCAGACCTGGCACATTCCTTTGTGTTCCTCTTGCACTTACTAAAGGGCCACAGGCAGAGAGCCCCATAACATGCAAGGCCAAGCAATTCCAGCTAAGATCGCCCCTTGATGTCAGGGCAGGGAAGCGTCACCATGAACTTTCTGGAATTTATGAACTGGGGGGAAGGTTAAAGTTTCATCCGTCTAATGACAGAGAGGGGGAAGTACTGCAACCCTGGGGTTGATGAAGTTCTTCCCTCTTCATCGGGAAATGAAACAACTGCATGGCGTGTGCTGTCAACAGAAGCACAATATTGCAGCATGAACTTAAAGAGTTGTGCCCTTCATCTTGGTGCATTCTCATTCATCATGGTCCCTGGTGTCTTATGGGAGCTCAAGAGAAGTTTGTTGCACAAAAAGTAAATTCCTGAACACAGATGGTGAGAGAGACAACAGAGTGGGACAGGTGGAGGAGAGTGGTCAGAGCAAAGGTCCAGGACATGGTTACACTTCCAAGGATCAGTTACAATGGACACCGTTATGGATCAGCGAAGAGAGTAGAGGACACGCTGTATGTGTTAGCGGAGGGGTGAGTGGATGGTGGGAGTAAAGATGAAGGCATGGAGGAAGACCTGGAAACCAGAGACTTGTGGATTATGTGCAGAGATCTTCAAATGTTGATGAGTGTGGCTTGAGCCCAGCGGGAACCAGTTGCAGAAAGGACACCAGTGGGGTGGTCACGGCACTCTGGAGTGACCATCTTTTCTTTTGAATTTGTTTTGTTGCATTCTTTATTTGACAATGTGATATATGCTCTGGGCATCACATTCAAAGTTAAATAATCTATACAGTTGAAATATATGTCTTCTTCCCATACAGACTCCCAGACAACCCGTTCCCTCTCTGGAGGTTACCCTAGAGGAAATATATCCTTTCCTATATATTCTATGCATAATGTGGTATTCTTTTTTTTCTTCCTCCTACCCTCCCTTCCTTCCTTTCAACAATGTTAGCACGCTGTATACACTCTTCTGCACTTTTATTTTTTTATTTTTTAATATATCTCAGAGATAGTGTAGAGCCACCTTATTATTTTTTACAACAGTTGCGTGCTGTTCTGTATATGAAAATTGAATTAATGAGTTCCCTAGTGATGAACATTTGAGTTGTTGTCAGTCCTTTGTTATTATAAACAAAGCTTCATGAGTATCTTTATACATGCCTTTGCATGCGTATCCAAATACAGGGTGGATTAATGAGTGAATTGCTGGGGTGAAGATTCACGAATGCTTAACTGCCATCCACAAATGCTCTCCATCTACACGACTTATAATCTCAATGGCGATGCATGATGGAGCCGGTTTACCCACATCCTTGCTAGTCCCCTTTTTTGAAAGGTGTTTCTTTGGTTGACCTAAGATGACCTCTCTTAATAGTGTTGGTTTGGTTTGCTCTTAATAAGAGCAGCTTTGACAATCATTTCCTGTGTTTAAGCCATTTTAATTTCCTGACCTTTGCCCATTTGTCCAAAGGAACTGTTTCAGCATTAAGGAATTCAATCCTTTACCCAGTAATGTACTGAAACAGTATTTTTAAGTCTGTCATTGATCTTTCGACTTTCTGGGGGTCCCTCTTCTATGAAACACGTTTTAATGTGGTGGAATTTCTTTACACTTTTGCCCTTTTGTGTTTTGTTTCATACTCACAACTTCCAGACCCTGTGATTTAAAAAACCCTCTCAAGAATTCCTGTAGAAATTTTGTAATTTCTATTTTTTAAATATTTCAATCTTTGGTGTGTATGGAATTCATTTGGGAGCACAAGGAGCACGGAAAGAGGACCAGGCCTCAGAGATGTTGTCTTCACTTGTGCCGTCAGCGATGTTGAGTGCCTACTGTATGCCAGGCCAAGTGCAAGGCGCTAGGGGAGAATTGGGTGGTGCAAACTGGAACTAAACCAGAGTCCCACGGTCCCAAAGCAAGTGCGTGCCATCAAAAGAGCTTTTGCTCAAAATATCTATAGGGCAGAGGAAAAGTGATTCTGCATTTCCAGATCTGGCTGAGAGAATTTTGGGAACCCAGAAAAAGAGACAGCAAAATTAAAAGCCCAGCCATGTGGCCCAGCCCATGCGAGTTGCATCTACTCTGTCTTACTGTGTTCCCATTTCCCTCCCCTTCGTGACCACCTGGCCAGGCCTCCTACCCCTGTCTCTTGCCCTCGCTCTGGCTCTTCTCTGTCTGAAGGCCCGAGGACTGGTTATGGGCTCGCTCTAGGCCCTTCTGCTCCTCTGGGTGGTGGGCCCCACCTGCGCCCTCTGTCATTTCCTCACTGCCTTTCTCAGCCCGAGGGCCAGAGGGGACAACTCCACCAGCCTCTGCGGGCGGACTGCCCCGTGGCTGCCCCTTTCTATTCAGCTCACGAATGAATCTGGAGAGTTGCCATCCCACAGCATCGGAGGCATTTTCAGAGAGTCGTTTGTGGGCAATTTTTCTTAGGTTGACGATCAGCTTTTCCTTCTCGGTCATCGTTCCATTGATGTTCAAGCCCTGCAGGCAGTGGCGGATGGCGGTGTCATCATGCAGCCGCTGGTACTCCTGGAAGTTTCTGTAGCACAGGTGGAGCTCTTGTCTCTCCGCTGGAGGCAGATCCTTCCGGAATTCTTTCTGGAAGTAATACCCCACCTCATCGTACTGGCCGGTGATGGCATAGAGGCAGGCGAGGTCTGAGCAGGCATGGGGAGGGTTCATATTCAGCTCAACAGCTCTCTTGAAGGGACCCACCATGTGTCTCGTCATCTCCTGCAGCTCTTCTTCATTCCCCTTCGTGGTGCACCTCCTTGACCTCTGTATTTGCCGGATTTTTGCTCTGTAGCAGCGTCCAATCTGCAGGTGTTGATAGACGTTGTTCGGTACCGATTCTAAAACCCTTTTTAAGTAATTCGATAACCGTGTTGAGAGTTTATTTCGGTAATATTTGGCCGCGCTGCAGAGTCCGTCCGTTGGGCACGGCGTTTTCTTCAAGGCCTCTTCGACTAGCTTATCTCCTTCGGCTTGTTTCTGGGCCTTCCGGAGAGTCAGAGCCAGGAGAGCGTGGTGGATATACTGGTTGTCAGGGCTCAGTTGGATGCCCGCCTCAGAAGGCGAACGTGCTCTCCGGTGGTGCTTTGTCACCCAGACGATAGAGTGTGATGGCCAGTCCCAGGGAGAATTCTGGACTGGTGGGTTTCTTTTGCAAAGCCTTCTCAAAGCACTCCTTAGCCTGTTCATAATACTTTTCTCCCCATTTTAGAAGTGCCCGTCCCTTTTCACAGTCCATCTCGGGACATTCGATTCTATAGGCGCTTGCAAACTTCTTGCAAAGATGTCCTACCTTGTCAAGGCGAGCCTGCGCTTCTGGACGCCTGCCCGTGTGGCAATAGACCCAGGCGTAGTTTCCCCAGGTGACCAGACTTCAAATTTTGCCTTGGCAGTCCTGTCCATGCAGGTTAAACTCTTCTGCTTGCCGTAAGCATTCCAGAGCCGCCTTGTCCTGGCCTCGGAGGTGTTTAACATAGGCGAACAGATTGTACATGATTGCTTTGAATTCTTTGTTTAGAAATTGTACCCGGTCACGCACTCTGTTCTCCAAGTCATCTAAGGATCTTTCTTCATCATACAAATTCCAGGTAAAATGGCATTTCAATTGTAATAAGTTATTTCCCAGGGAGTGTTTGATGATTTCACTGTAGGGGAAGAAAAGCAGACATTTGGGGATGTGAGTGAGCAGACAGACCAAATAAGAGGTTTAGGGCATGGCCACTTGACCACTTCTGAGAAGAAGGCCAAAACAGTGCTGGCACTCTGATCCAGAATTGTGATCGTTTCTAAGCTACCCAGTCTGTGGAATTTTGAAATAGCTCCCCGAATGGATGGAGATGATGGGATGGCCCAGAAAGAAGGGGGAGTGGAGGAAATTTATTACCCAGGGACACCGCAATTCCACTTTTGCCTCCAGGACCTCTGCAGTTTCAACAGCAATGCAAGGAAATTTCTCTGTGAAATTCGGCAAATGGTGCCATCATACTATTTAGTGAGGTTGGTTTTTTTGTTTCTTCTCTCAAGCACGGAAGCCAGGGTGTGAGCCTGGACTTGTGATCCACCCGAATATTTAGGGAAACTCAGAGGAAATGCTGGGCTTAAGACACCAAGAGATGAGAAGGGAATCGTTTGGGGCTGGGTGTGAATAGCTATCCCTGGGGGGTCCTTTCCTAGGGCTGGAGTGTGCACAGAGTGTTAGTTTATTCAGGTCGGCCCAAACAGGCTGTGGTCCATCTGATGTTGGGCCAACAAGTGTAGCCCCGTCTGTCACCATCTCTTCCTTTGCTGAGCTGGCTCTTCGGGCAGATTCACGAACTAGAACAACTCGAATACTCTGCACCCTCTACCTGGTGCCGGGATGGATGCTGTGGTCCACCACCCTTCTGACGGGCTCAGTGGTCACAAAGACAGTCGTCAGGTTCCTGACAGAGACAGAGAGACATCTGGAGCAGAAGAGAAACAGGACACAAAGAGCCCACATGCAAACACTAGTCACAAAACTCAAAGGACAAACTACGAAACAGAAATTAAAAGACTATAAGCATGACAAGAGGTATCCCGTTTAATACCTAAGTGGCTCTTCTAGTATTTGCATTTCAGAAGATACTAATAGGAGCAGGTAGCTCAAAATTTACCAACACACATATGAAAAAAAATGGTCACTAATCAAAGAAATGCAAATTAAATCAACAGTATTTCAATGCCATTTAAAACTTCGGTTACAGAAAAAGATTTTTAAAAATCACAGCTGGGCACTTCTACTTACATGTGAGGGTTTGGATATTTTGACATAGAACTTGCATACGAGGAGCTCTTGACATAAAAATTTGAATGTTAAGACTGTATAGAAAACCAGACATTCAGTCAAAGGTTGTGATGGCCTATGGTTGTGTCAACTCGGCTAGGCTGTCGTGCCCAGTTACTCAATCAAACATGAACCTAAATGTTGCTGTGAAGGTATTTTGTAGATGTGATTAAAGTCCACAATCATTTAATTTTAAGTAAGAAAGATTATTTTACGGAACCTGGGTGGGCCTGGTTTAATCAGTCGAAAGGTTCAGAGCTAGCGCTGAGGTTCCCTGATGAAGAAATACTGCCAGTGGACAGCCACTGGCGCCCATGCCCTGGAGTCCCCGTCACCTTCCCTGATGATTTGCCCTGTGGGGTTGGACTTGACTATCCAGTCCTCGTCCTCACATAGGCCAATTCCTTGCTTCAAGTCTCTTTCTGTATGTCTCCTGCTGCCTCTGCTTCTCTGGCCACACCCTGACTGCCACACAAGTTTGTGAACAAGGGATGTTCATCGCAGGATTAGTTACAACTGCTTAACACTTTAAACTAGGTGATGGTGGGAAAAGGAAATATTTAAAGGTATCATGAGGCGACCCATCGAACACGTGAGACTCTTTTAGCCCCCTCCTCAAATCCTACTAAGGTGACATGGTTTATGAAGGCTTCTAACCATAAAGGAAAGAGAACACAAAGACGGCAGAATCTTGGAACCCTGACACAGCTAGACAAGTGGGGATTGGTTTCACTAAACATGGGAACGTGGGAAAGCTAACTCTGCCAGCAGGGGGGAACCCCTGGATAATGCAGAATTTCCCAAAGCCTCAGAGGTTAGCAGCACAAGGTGCTGCAGAAATGTGTGTGTGTGTGTGTGTGTGTGTGTCGGTGTGTGTGTGTGTGTGTGTGTGTGTCAGTGTGTGTGTGTAGGGGTGAACTGAGGTCCCTGGGCTCTCCAGCAATGGAAAACCACCAGAGGCCAAACAGGAAGCTCCAGGCACGTCCTTTATTGGGGCTCATGCCAGATCACAAGGCAAACAGCACAAAGGAAAGGGTCCTCCACGCTGGCTCCCGGAATGAAGGCTAGGGGAAGATTTTAAAGAGACTGAGGTGGGAAAGGAGTGATGTCTAAGCATATAGGCGAGGGAGGGAGACAGGAAGTTGCGTGCTCAGGTGCTATGGACCCAACCTGCACCGCATGTCTCATTAGCACATTGGAGCTCCGCCCTTGGGCGTGATTTCTAGTATAAAGAGGGAGAAAGTCTGTCAAAGGTCAGCGCTGGGGTTCACCTCGCAGGAGACTGGTTTGGTTCTGTCTTCGCCAGTCTTCATGGTGGAGCCCCCGCTTTGGTAAGCCTCCTGCCCCGGTGTTCCTGCAAGGTGTGCTGCTCGGGGACTTGGTTTCAGCTGTCAGGGAACACTGGGGTTCCAGTCAAGATGGAGGGGACCGGAGTCCAGTCCCAGCTCTGTCTCAATGGGAAGGCTGATGAAAAGTTAGCTTAAGAAGAAGCTGTACCCCTAGACTCTGCCTCTGGTCCTTGCAATGCCCACCCCCCCAACGTAGCAGAGGTTGTACGTGTCTTCTGTACAGAGGATAAAACAGAGGGTCTTGGACAGTGGTTATAGGCACAGCTGGACACCTCGGGTACTATACAGCAAACAAGAGAGTTAAATAATTGTTTGCGTGTGGGATTTTGAGACCACATCTTCCCGAGTCACATGAGGCAGCCTGGCTTATTTCTTCCGGGCAAGGGTTGAGTAGCCTGTTATGGAGGAAGTCGAGGAAGTCCAGGACACCGACATCAGGGGGTCCTCATCAGAGGGAACAGTGAGGTCACCATAAAAGGAAGCCCCTCGCAGGTGCTCCAGGCTCCCCGTTGGCTTTTTAGCATTGCTCTCTCAATCATGAACGGGTGTCAGAGGACCCTAATGTTTTAGGAAAGGCCTCTCACCTGCAGGACAGTGGCCCAATGAAACGTGCTAAAAGTGTCCTGAAGGGAGCAGAATACTTAAAACAACATGAATAAGAACAAATAAAGGGCCATTGATAAATTGAGATTCGGGAGAAAACGCTGCATTCATGGAATAAAAGCAAATGCTTTGAAAAAAAAAAACCCAAACATTTAAAGAACGTGGAAGAAGTCTTAGAAATTAAAACAATTAAATTAAGTGAAAAACTCAGAAGATTAAGATTGAAAGGAAAAGTGGTAAAAAAAAAAATCTTTTAAATAGTAGAACAACCAGATAAAAAGAGGACAGGTATGATATATAACACAGGAAAATTAGAAAGACAGTCTTGGAGGGCCGACATCTGAATAATTTGAGTTCTAGAGGGGACAAGGGAAATGAAAGGAAGAAAGAACATTCTAGAAGAATGCAATAAAATTTCCCTGAACCGAAAGTTGTAAGTTTCCACATGGTAAAAATAAACTTTAGCCCCTTTGGTCGGACATCTTAGTGAGGCTGCAGGGGGAGCAGTGGCTCCCTGAGCTTTGCGATGAGCCGCCCAAGGACGAGAAGAAGAAAGATGCCGGGAAGTTGGCCAGGAAAGACAAAGATCCAGGGCACAGATGTGGGGGCAAGGCCAGAAACAAGTGGCCCAAAGGCAAAGGGAACAAGCTCAATAACCCAGTGTTGCTTGGCAAAGCGACATATGCCAGGTCTGTGCTCAAGTTCCTAACTGTAAGCGTAGACCCGCGGTCATCTCTGAGACTCAGGGCTCTCTGGCTAGGATGGCCCTTCGGGAGCTGCTTAGTCCGACTTACTAAACTGGTCTCAAAGCACAGAGCTCAAGTCACTGACGCCAGAAACACCGAGGGTGGAGGGGTCCCAGGTGCTGGTGAAGATGCTTGAACACATCCTACCGAATGCACGTTTTGGAGAATAAAACTTTATTAAATAAAACAACAGCAACAACAACAACAACCCTTTACCAAGTACTTGATGGTAAGCTTTTAGAACACTGGTGATGGACAGAATTCTACAGTTCCGGGGGGCAAAGGCTGTATAGACACAACAAGAGTCCAAATGCTGTTGAACATGTCGAGAACGCCGTGAAAAGCTGGAAGACAATGGAGAAATGCCTTCCAAAAACTGTAGGAAAATAATTTTAAATTTAGAATTCTAAGCATAGCCACATAATCATTTAAATGTGAGGAAGCATGAAGACCCTTTCACACACGTAAGTAACAAATTTACGTGTCAGACACTTGCTCAGGAAGCTGAGAGGAAAGGCCCCCCTCAAAATTAGAAGTAAACCCAGGTAGTAAATAAAGAAATGGGATTTAGGAATCACAGGACGAGGTGCAAGAGAAGGTCTTACATAAGATACGGGAGAGAAGGAAATCCTCCATTCTTCCCCACCCACCTGGAGAGCAGCCAGTGTGGACAGGAGTAGGTCAAAGGTCCTGTGAGTGATCGCCACGGAGATGTGACAATGGCAGCTCGCCTCAGGTTTTAAAATAGGGAAAGGAAGTTTGTTCCATTAGAATAGAGGTCAGGGCTGAGATGGTGGTAAGTACTTAGAAACCTGAGAAAAAGAAACAAAGAACAAAACCACTTTTGTTTGTTTGTTTCCTTTAACTTCAGAAAAAATGAAACAAAATAGGGGAAAAGAAAGGTCATGGTTGAACAAGACAGGGCTCAGCTGTGAATAGGGTTTGTGTGGTTGTAATAATCCAAATACTGAATATTGATCCAACCAAAGTCACAAAGAGATGTTGGGAGGAGAGGGTGTAGGAGAGGAGGGGTGTGTGTGTGTGTGTGTGTGTGTGTGTTGGGGAGGGGGTTCAATGGTGGAAAACAAATCGATAATGGCTAAAATTTAAAAATAAAGAACTTCCAATATAAGCATATTATTTAAGTATATGGCTATAAATAGCACAATAGTCACTAAAAGAATGACTGGTTCCTCTGGGTAATGGGAAATATGGTGGGGGGTGGGGGCTGCTGTTTCTCGGACCTTGTAGATCATGTTGACTATTTAAATGGTATGAATGCATAAATTTGATTATAAAGTAAGGAATCGGGAAGGAAGGAGGGAAGGAAGGAGGAATGGAAAGGGGGAAGGAGGGAAGGAGGAAAGAACAAAGGGAAAGAAGGAAGGAAGAAGTCATAATACATCCATATTTTGCAGCATTATCGAAGCCCTTGATACTCATGATATCGAAAAATTTTACTGATAACAAAATATAATGTTAAGTAAAAAGATAAGATGAAACTGTATGGAATCTATACCCTTAACTTTGAAAAGATTTCCCCCAAAATCTATTTAATAAAATATCTATATCTACATCTATGTCAAATGTTGAAATAGTTTATTTCTGGTTGGTTATATAAGAGACGATTGAATTTTCCCACTTAGACTAGCTGGCATTTTCCCCAAGTTCTTTAGTGTGCTCATAGTATCTTTATCCTGAAAAAAGTCCTTCATGATTCTATTTTTTGTTTGTTTGTTTTTCAAAGATCACTGAGGATTAAAAACAAAACAGAAAAGGAAAGTGTGGGTACCGGGACTGATGGAGCCCAATTTCTCTGCAGGCTCTGGGGAACCTCAGAGATGTGAATTCTGGTTTAGTGCTCGACTGCGTTTCTTTGGAAAAGAATTAGTTAAATCCAGTCCATCCTTTATTAGGGCATCCAGTGCTGAGCTTATAAAGAGTACGATGCCCTTAAAAATTATAATTAAATAACCCCAAGCTCCTGACTTTTCCTTTCAAATGAAAAACAGAAAAACAAAAGCTTGTAAGAATATTTCTGCCGGGTTGGCATCCTTAACTGATGAAAATTTGCCTGCAACAGAATGAAATAAATTTGCCCTTCCCCCCACGTCTCCTGTTCCTTTTCTTCCCTGCTCCAGCCTCTGGCCACTTCCTGGCTAGGATTTCTAAAAGTTTCCACTGGGGACAGCCTGTGTGCATCTGAAAAGTGCTGCAAAATTTAAAATGCCTGCAACAATTATGATCTAGACTTAAGGTATATTAAATACTTAAGCCGATGCTGAAATCTGGCACTTAAGAAAAATTTGTATTGAGATTTTTCAAAGACACTAGACACAATTTCAAGAGATCAATGCAAGAAAAAACCGTTTACCTCATGGTCGTAGGCTGAGTGCTGCCCAGCGGTCCTGCAGTGTTCTGGCAAACGCTGACTTGCTGCTCAGAAATCTTCCTGAGCTGGAAACCGCCTCGGGCCCCTGGCCAACCTAGTAGTCTTCAAGCCCACGTGATCAATTAAGTAAACCTTCCCATATTCATACATCATGCATCTTTTTTTTTAATTTTAAAAATTTAAATTTAGTAGGATTTATTAGTAACACAATTTATTAGTAACACAATTACACAGAATAAAGTTCAGGAATTCACCAATGATGGTCACCAAGATGTGCTTCTTTGTGGCTTTTTAAACAGTATTTCTCATGATTCAAATTTATTCAGAGTATAGGTGAATCTCATACATAGCTTCACAATATGGATGTTACAGGTCTTCCATCAGTAAAATTAATGAAAACATATCTTTCATGAAAGGCACAGGAAGAATCTAAACTAACACATTTAAGAAAGTGTGATAACTTTGAATTTCTTTACAAAGAAGAAAAACGAATCCCCAAAATAGAACAGGTGAAAATGTAGTATGTGTAGTCCACATACACATACACGTCAAGAAATATACTTCAACAAAATGATAGCACTTCATAGAGCAGAGCACTTCAGCACCTCACCAGACTCTCCTGCGCCACCTGCTGGGCACTAAGGAACCAGATTGGGACACAACTTCTGAGCACCAAGGTAACATCCACAGCAGGTGCTGTGGACGAATCTCCAAGGACGAGAACCACAGCACTGCTGACGAGGGGTGCCTTCGTCTGTACTTGCACGTGTGAGTGGAAATGTCTCCTGGCAAGTGCAACTGACTTTCAGCTATGCTGGTCTCCTGCTGGGGGAAAAGGAGACCTGACCAAGGAGAGCTTTGCTCTTTCTGATTGGGAACTCAGCTGGGACAAAATGTTTTGGAGGAAGCATACGTGAAGATGTTCAAGGTGGAGGAAAATTTACTGGAGGGAGGACCCGACATGTAGCAGTCAGAGAACTAGAAATCCAAGTGACCACTGCACCCGTGTGCCTTGAGGAAACCGTGGCCGCGGTCAGACCACTAGCTGATACTGATGGCGAAACTTTGCTCAGGGCTTCAAAGGACTCAGGTGATTTACTCCATTTGACCCCCTTGGGAGAGATGGCCATTTATCAGAGGAGTAAGAGAAGACTCAGCCTGCTTATGGAACATGCCCAGGGAGGCAAGTCTGGGTCTGCTGACTCAAGGACCCCACTTGTTTAATTGTGGAGCATATGGGCACGGTGTCTCTTGATCTAAAGAGAACTACATAGTTCATTGATACACTGCTGGCAGGAATGTGAGTTGGTGCAGCCATTATGGAAAACAGTATGAATCTTCCTCAAAAAATTAAAAATCGGGGGCGCCTGGGTGGCTTATCTATCTATCTATCTATCATCTATCTATCTATCTGATTATCTATCTATCATCTATCTACTCATCTCTCTTTCTCTGTCAGTCTGTCTGAGAATCTTTTGCTCAGACTCAAGATAATTCTTCTAGTCGGTTACTGGCCATCTTCATCTGGGATAATCATAAGTTAGGAGCTAGTGAACTACAGCCTGTGGGCCAAATCCATTCCTCTGCCTATTTTTGTATAGCCCTCAAGTTAAGAATGCTTTTAAAAAATTCTTTTAGGTGCGCCTGGGTGGCTCAGTTGTTAAGCATCTGTCTTCAGCTCAGGTCATGATCCCAGGGTCCTGGGATCGAACCCTACCTTGGGCTCCCTGCTCAGCAGGAAGCCTGGTTCTCCCTCTCCCACTCCCCCTGCTTGTGTTCCCTCTCTCGCTGTGTCTCTCTCTGTCAAATAAATAAATACAATCTTTTAAAAAATGTTTTAGAGTTGTAAACACACACACACACACACACACATACACACACACACTCAGAAAAACGTGACAGAGACCACCGTATGTGGCCTGCAAAGGCTAGAATATCTACTCTCTGGCCCCCTGCAGAGAAAAAGTTGCTGACCCCTATCATAAGTGAATTTAGTAAGTCTAAAATGGAATTTATCTTTCTCTACAAAACTCCTCTTCTTCTAGTCCCTATAGTCATGAAAGGCCCCATAATTTACCCCA
The DNA here is from genome assembly GCF_023065955.2 of Ursus arctos. NCBI lineage: Eukaryota > Metazoa > Chordata > Mammalia > Carnivora > Ursidae > Ursus > Ursus arctos. The sequence goes on along the minus strand of NW_026623089.1, from coordinate 79,389,092 downwards.
TTATGCTGCCTCATGGATTAGTAAAGACCTGGGGGAATGTTTTATATTTACTGCCTGCCATGTCCAGATTTGCGCAGGGGAGAGTTGCCACCATTAGAACATGCCTTTCTCAATGGGATGCCTTCTTCTGTCTTCTCCATCCTCATCAGGGAGCCCCAAGGCAGCTGGCGCTCCTGGTACGTCGGGCACGGCCTTGTCTTCAGAGTTCACTTCATGTGGCTTAAAGCTGCTATTTTGGAGATGTACCAACTGTTTCCTTGTAGGAGTTCACTCCTTTCTTAATTCTCTCTGGAAGTAGCCTCTTGCTTTTCCACACTCCTCTGTCTCCATGTACGTGTGAGCCAGATGGCGGCAGGCAGCAGATAGTCCCACTGGACTCAGTAGCTGCCTTTAGAGAATTTAAACCACTGTGGAAAACAACAGGGAGTTTCCTTAAAAAGATAAAAATAAAACTACCATGTGATCCAACAATTCCACTTCCAGGTATATATCTGAAGGAAAGGAAGCTACTACGTTGAAGAGAGATCTACACCCATCGTTCACTGAAGCATTATCGACGGTAGCCAAGATATGGAAGCAACCTAAGAGTCCATCAATGGATGAATAAGAAAAAAAATGTGGTGTATATAGATGTGTATGTATGTGATGGAATATTATTCAGCCACGAAAAAGGAAATGTTACCATTTGTGGCAACATGGATGGGCCTTGAGGGCATTATGCTAAGCGAACTAAGAGAAAGACATACTGTATGACCTCACTTAGACGTGAACTCTAAAAATACCCCAAACTCATAGAATAAGAGATCAAATTTGTGGTTGGCAGAGAGGCAGGGGTCTTGGGGAGTTGGGTGAAGGCGGTCATATGTACGAGCTTCTGGTTATAAGATAAATGCACACTGGGGATGTAATGTACCACATGACCACAGTCACCAACGCAGTCTGGTACCTTTGAAAGTTGCTAAGAGAGTAGATCCTTAAAGTTCTCATCACAAGGGAAAAAATTTTTTTTTGTAACAAAAACTTTTGTGGGGTGATGGATGTTAACTAAACGTTGTGATAACCATTTCACAAGATATAGGAGTGTCAAGTCATTACGCTATATCCCTTAGACAGTGTTGTCAATTATATCTCAATAAAAATGGAAGAAAGAAATAACAATAAAGGTACCTTATTGAAAAAAAATTGATAGCACATCTTAGAGCCTGTACAACTTATTCATTCCCATATGCTTTTGCATTTTGAATGTGTTTGGCTTTTTCCCCAGCGTAGTTTCAGATCTGGAGAACCAGGTAGGCTGTTTTTGGTCAGAATCCATAAATCTTTTATAAGTAATTCAGAGCTTTTTCCAGATTTCCTGTTCTGTGTCAAGCTTTGCCCACACTATAACGTATGGAGTTTGCATCAAGGCCTCTATTAATGACCTTTCTACTTCTTCTTCATGCTTCTTCTGAAGTTTCAAGGCCAAATAATTTAAGGCATTGTTGGTTAAGATTCAGCTCAAAGACCTTTCTCAGGAAATGGAGGGATTTCTCTGTTGGTTGCCTCTACCATTCCTTGTGGTTTGGCTAGAATTTCTGGTCTCCAACTTGGGGTCATGGCAGGACCTTGGTTTTTTCCCAGTGCATTTGGAAATCTGAAATCCTTCCTGAAGATGGGAGCCTCCTTCATGCTCATTCTGCCCTGGATTCCAGCACCTGCCACTCAGAGAGAAAGTTAATCCCGGTTGCTTTTCCAGAACTGTCCTTCAACCTCATGGCTGCCCGGAGCCTCCCTGTACCCCACATCCATCCTCTTCTAAGGAATAGTCCCTTTTGATTATTCACTGGAGATTAAACTCTCGCTGAGCTAAGCAGAAGGGAGGAAAGTGGGGTATGTCACAGAAAGGAGAATGTGGGTTTCTGTTCATCCCTAAAACCTGGGGTCTCAGATGATCAGATCACACCAAACAGAATCTTGTGACCGGTGAGCTTTGAACAAGTCTCACCTCCCTTTTTTCTTAAACTGTTCTGCTTCTAGTAATGCAGCCGAAAGTGGCAGCTATTTTTCTGGGGCATATCATCTTGGTACCAAGTGATCTTTCACACAAGCCACGTTCTTAAGTGTATTTTATATGAGCTTCTGTAAAGCATTTGTTGACAAAAATCTCTCTCATTCGGTTTCCATTATGTATTCTTTTAGAATATATTTTATTTTTTATAATATACTTTTAATTTATTTAGAGCATATTTGTATATTCTCTTAAATGATATTATATATGAAATTTAAAGTTAGGATTATTTTATATTATAGAACATAAATATGTATGTGTAAATACACTATTATTATAGCAATATTTAAATATAGCATAAACATAAGGCAATAAAACTATATCAATATATTGCACAGTATTTATATTATTATCATAGTATATTTGCTATATAATGTGTAAAAATAATATATTCTATCGCATAATATATCATGTTCTATTATATATCTATATAATTTGTGTATGTGTAGCAGTAATATATATTCTATGTGCTTCTATTATTACTTTTTTTTAACCTAAACTTGACTTTATATTTTTCACAATTCGATTATATTTTGTGAGACTTCTTGCTTTTTCAAAGCACAAAAGCCTATTTGGAGCCTGTCTTCATAATTGTATTTTTTGGGCTTAATATTCCAAACTAACATAATTGTCTAGTCCTCTAGCTCTGAAGTAAAATAGGGCAACACTCTAGCTGTGTGTCCTTGGGAGAGTTACTCAATTTGTCTCTGCCTCGGATTTTTGTCATATTCATTTTTATCAGGATTAAATGAAATAAACCAAGGATGGCACGCTGTTAAGTGTGAATTACATTTTATTACTGATGTCCATTCTGTGGGCCTCCCCCCCACCTGTCTGATACAGGGCAGCGGAGAGAAATTGATCCCTTACGTCTTGGACACAGTGACAAATCCTGGGTCAGTCCAGCGTGGCCTCTCTTGCCTGTCAGAAGTTTTATATAAGGAGAGCACAAGTCTCGTCCCCTCTTCTTTCTCTTCCAGCCTAGATAGGACAGCGTGGAAACTGAGAAAATAAAACCAGCCTCGTTATACTGCCCGGGAAAGAAACTCCGGAAATTACCTTGGTAAGAATCACTCTTTCTCCTGCTGTCACCCTCTTGCTGGTCTCCCTGCGACTCTTGGTCCTGAGTCAAGAGATTCACGCAAAGACTTATTCCGAGTGAGGAGAGGGGGACTGAAGGAAAGAGGCAGGATTGGATGACAGGTCCTTGAAACGTCAGTGTGCTATGTCCTGCCCCCACGTGTGTGCAGCACTCTGTTGAAGTGAGCTTTGTAACTCAGCTGAGACTGGAACCCTTAAAAACAAAACAAAGCAACAAGTTGGGGGGGGGGGGAGCATGCTCCCATGCGGAGAGTGGGAAGGGGCTGTTGTTTGTGTAAAAACAACCATAGGGTAAAAGAGGTTCAACCTTCCTCTGGATGAAAGAAGGCACCGCTGCTCCCACCCCAGTCCCAGCCCTAAATCCGATCACGGGCAGCAGAGCGTGTTCTGAATGATTTCCGCCATTTACAAATAATCACCAGTAATTGATCAACAATGGTTCCCTCTGTTGTGTCTGTACTTTTCTCAACAGCTGAGGGTAAATTCAGGAAAACTGAACTCGGAATACATATTCTGTCTGTCCGTCCGTCCATCCATCCATCCATCCATCCATTTCTATTCATTCACTAACTCAGTCGATATTTATGGAATTGCAACCATGTGTGGAAGACTGTTCTATCCTTCTAATATTTGAATATAATACAAATCAAAGCAAAGACAGCTAACAATTATTGATCCTTAGCCATGTGCTAGGAATTATTTTAGTTGTTCTGCATATACCATTGTGTTTTCTCTCTGAAACAGCTTTGTCATGTATACTGTGATTATCCCCTTTGTAGAGATCAGGAAAGGGACTGAAAGGGATTAGATACTTCGCACAAGACCGCATACTAGCAAGTGGTGGAGCTTTGCTTCAGCCCTGGTGGTCTGGCTCTGGAACCAGAAGGAGGGGGAGAGGAGGTGAGTGAGGACCTATGGAATAAAATTTAAGGAGGCACTTGCTCTCAGGGGGTATAAAGGCTGCCCCTGCACTTGCATGACCTTGAGTGTGTTTCCTTAAATGATGTGCCCTAGGAGCCCCACTCCCCTCCTCCTGCCTTGTCTGAGCCCATCCAGCACCTCCGTTGTCAAAAACTGCCCTTTACAGATTAACATTCTCTCCACACTTACGCTCTGGGGTAGAAAGGTCACACTCTGACCTGAGCTGGCAGTGCCGTCCGTCCCACAAACCCTCTAGTCCGGCGTTGAAGATGATATAGAAACAAACGAAATCATAACAGAACCTTCGGACCTTGCAGTTAGAGTTTATTTTTAATTTTTTATTTAAATTCAATTTAATGAACATATACTGTATTATTAGTTAGTGATTCATTAGTTGCATATAACACCCAGTGCTCCTCACATCACGTGCCCTCCTTAATGCCCATCATCCAGGTACCCTATGCCCCCCCCACCTCCCTTTCAGCGACCCTCAGTTTGTTCCCTAGAGTTTAGAGTCTCTTATGGTTTGTCTCCCTCCTTGTTTTCATCTTATTTTACATTTCCTTCCCTTCCCTTATGTTCACCTGGGGAAACGCATGAGTGAAATCATAAGGTATCTGTCTTTCTCTGACTGACTTATTTTGCTTAGCATGATACCCTCTAGTTCCATTTGTCTTTCTAACACACAGAAAGCAGAATACCAGTGTACTTTAAAAAATCCATTCATTTTGGGACTCCTGGGTGGCTCAGTGTGTTAAGCATCTGCCCCCGGCTCAGGTCATGATCTCAGGGTCCTGGGAACCAGCTGCTTCAGGCTCCCTGCTCAGTGGGGAGCCTGCTTCTCCCTCTCCCTCTGCCTGCCACTCCCCACCACTCATACTCTCTCTCAAATAAATAAAAATAAAACCTAAAGAAAAAAAATCCATTCATTTCAAGCTTAGTCTGTCCTGACCACGCATAAAATTTCAAAGATTTCCCTTCACAAGCCTTCTACAACTTTCTTTTGCATAAAAGATTTTGTCCCAAGCTATTTCTTTCCAAACAACCAGTCTCATTTAGGATAAAATTACTTTCTTTTACCTTCAACAAAAATGTATTCCCATTCCATATGCCTTTCTTACACCTACAGAGTTGCTTCCCTAATTCCCATCAGTCTTAATTACATTTAGCAGAATTTTAACTCTTAGAAACCCTAGTCTCCAGTGAAAACTAAGTAGTAACCAGTTGTGAATTGTCACACCAGAATTCTTTAGATGGCAGATTTATGAATCAGCTAAGCACAAAGCATGTTTTCCCACAGACCCAAATATCCTTAGTTTCTTTGCAATAAGTCAAAAGCATAAATCTACATCTAATAATCATTGCTTTAGCACTTTATCATATTTGGAAAAGACTAGATAACCAATGAATTCAATCCAATCTATCATCCAAGCAAAACTTTAAAGGTTCAGGTTACCAAAGACTTTGAGAGCTATCTTAACAATTACCCATGAAAACTTTGGGACGGACAAAATTAACCATCATCTTAAGTCATCTTTTTTGCTGACAAATTGCAGCAGAGATCACACGCGCTTATTCGACCTTTAGCAAACCTTGGTAGAATAAAAGTTTCATGTTCAGTGCTGGTAACTCTAAAGACATGTCCATTTTAATTAAACCAACAAACTTAAATTAATTTCGATACCGAATTATGTTCCACCTGGGTCCACTTATAAGTCAAACAATTTGTTCCGCATTGTCAATTCTTACCTGGGACACTGGCGGGGAAATCTAAAGTGGGGGGTGTATGCAGGCTGCACCCAGGTTGGTGCAGAAACGGGAGAAGGAGGAGGGGAGGCAAAAGAGGCAGAGTGCTGCTGCCAGAAGGTGGAGAAAGAGGGTTCCTCGTTCTAAACCTCATAGGCTCAGACTGATGAACAGGGGCCATGTTTTTTCCTGCCAATGCGGAAAGTGCGGTCTGTACCCAGCCAGAGAAGACAGGGAACTTCCCTGAAACAAAGGGAGTTTCAGCAGCTGCTTGGGAACATTCCTTAAAGTCCCCGTCCCGAGGGAGATGAAACATAGTTGGCTCCAGTTACAGCCATTAACCCAGGAAAAGAGGGAGAAGCCCCCACATCTATTAGGAGGAGGAACGGAGAGAGAGAGTCACAGTCCCCTTAGGGATGGCCTGTGTTTCCTCCAGCAATCTGGATTCTAGGAGGAGGAGGCCTATTTAGATAAGTATCACCCTATATGTCAGAAGGTAGTTTACTAGCCTGGTTACTGACCAAACACGTTTGGCAAGAGGTCCTTGGCTCCGGGTCCTGGTCTAGAGCCCCGAAGGCCTGGACCTCGGGTACCTTCACCATTTGCCCTGTTTCATGCGGGAGCGATCTAACGGGTAGACCCTAATGCGGCCATGCAGTGTTACAGGGGCTCAGTCCTTTCCCAAGTTTTGCGATCTGAATTGTCTCCAGTGGGTTCCAAGAGGCCAAAAGGCATTCCAAGAGCATGTCCTTGGGAACTGAAGAGAAAGTCCCTTACCCAAATCCCCCCCACTCCCAGGTGGGTCCCACGCAGAATATGTCACAGGTTCCAGGTGTCAAAAGCCACCAGAGGCATCCCTCAAATGAGAAATCGCTACTGACCACCATTGTGCCTCAGCATAAAAGCCCCAGGGATGGATGCTAGTGTCCCCCTGCTTCCCCACTGCATCCTAAGGCTACAGATATGGGTGCCTGGCGTATGGCCCGAAATACCGAGCCGTGCTGTCCCATGCCCAGAAGGCTGCGTTATTGCCCTGCTGTGAAGGTTGTGCTGCAAAGAACCCGCTGTTTTTAACCCAAGGAAAACACTAGAAAAGTTTTTATAAGGGGAAATTACCCAATTTTGTAGCTTAAGTGGTTAGTAGAGGATATTGACAGAAAACAGTGAAGATTGAAATCCATCATGGTCTAAGTGACATTCTACCACATGTAGTCCTTACAGCCAACTTCCCTAGGAAACTGTCCCCGGTTGGGTTTTAATTCCTTCGGGTACTGGTTTCGGCTGGCTCCCAATGGAGGTCGTATGGTCAGAAGCAGCTAGACCGGAGATGTGAAGGGGATCGCATTAGATCAATCAGGAGGAAACCTCACAGGGGAGTCTTAAGATTGGCAGCTGTCCTGTGACTTAGGTGGCCGTCCCGTGCCCAACAGACAACTTCATAGAAGGACAGGAATAAAGAGAGGGCATCAAGTTTCTGGATGTTATTACCATTCCAGCCAGGGTACTAACTGCCAGCCAAACATATACATCATGTAATATATAATATAATATCATATATATATGTGGGAAGAAAAGTCAAAAGAAAAAAAATTAAATTTCCTTACTGCCTACAGCCCACTGACAAGTCCTTGAAACAGGCAGAGTGACCTTCCTCTAGGGACTCAGCTGCCTCCATGTTGACACTTTGCTGAGGGTCATAACGTCCCGTGATGGAAACCGAAACTACACCCCAGGCAATAACGACTGCCCAGAGGAAGCTTCCCGTGGCCCAGAGCACCCCGCCCCATGTGAGCTCAAACCCGGACTCACGCCTGCACCGATGGACCGTGGGGTGACCCACAGGCACCTCTCCCTCATTACAACACAAAATCTCCCCCCAGGGAGGAGCCCGAGCCTATTTACAGAACATGCAAGTGTGCACATGCCTTAGGGCACCTGCTCAGCCTCATCCCTGCCCCTACATCCGAGGACCAGGCTCCTTCGTCCGAGTACTCATCCCAACCTTAAATACAAGGAACGCACCGCCCTTGCCCGGGGGCCCAGCTTTGGAGGTTATTCCCCGAGATTTCCTTAATTTGCTAAATAAAGTTTCCTTTGTGCGACAAACTGGCTGCTGTAGTTTCTATCCGACTCACCAGGCAGCGAGCTCACGTTAGTTGGGTTACACTTGTTTTGACTTAGATATGAAATTAACATCTCTTCACAAAAACATCCCTTCCCACAATACATCAAATGCCCCGTTGTCATCCAGCTTCCCCTCACCTCTTGAATCTCTTTTGTCAGAGGACACCCAGTCCCCACACCCCATCTCTCTCCTTCCTCTACCCAGGGACAAGATGTTCTCCCAAAACATCTGTATTTCTGTGTCTCTATTTCTCCAAAAAAAAAAAAAGAGAGAGAGAGAGAGAGAGAGAGAGAAAATAAAATGAATATGAAAAAAGCCCCTCCCCCAAAGAGGAATTCTGATGCCAATGCTCTTATTTAATTAAAAAAAGACAGTTCAACTAATCCCACACTAAAATGCTAAAGGAATCTCAGGGTTCTGAGATTGTGGGTAGTTTTTGTTTTTTTAAATTTTTGGGTTTCAGTATTTTATCAGCTTTCAGTATATTCTTTTTCAAATAAGAAACACAAAAGAAAAATGGTCGTTTTTTTTGTCCAAAGCACTCACTTCTGAAGAGGGTGTAGAAAGGCCTCTGTGGGGGAGGCAGGTAGACCCATCACTGCAGACCAGCTTCTGAGGGGCTGGTCACTAGGCCAAGCAAGCCCCCTAATGGGAAAGCCTGTGATCTCCCTCCACTCCTCTAGGGTCTGTGAAAATTGCCTTTGTAGAAAAAGCTCCTTGACATGGGTCTTGTCAATAACTTTTTGGGTTTGAGACCCAAAACACGAGCAATGAAAGCAAAAAACAGCAAGTGGGGATACATCAAACCAAGAAGCTTTTACACAGCAAAAAAACCAGTCAACGAGAGGCAACCTATGGAAGGGGAGAAAATATTTGCAAACCATACATCTGAACAGGGGTTAATATCCAAAATATATAAAGAACTCATACAACTTAATAGCAACAAATTTTAAAAAATTGCTAAAAATGGGCAAGGGACTTGAATAGACGTTGTTCAACATCACTCACCACTAAGGAAATACAAATCAAAACCACAATGAGCTCTTACTTGACACCTGTTAAAATTGCTGTTGTAGAGGAAGAAAGGAGAGAATAGATGCTGGTGAGGACGTGCAGGAAAGGGAACGCTGGTGCGCTGTTGCTGAGAATGTACACTGGTACAACCACTATGGAAAACAGTATGGGGCTCCTCAAAACACGACAAAGAGAACTGCTTGGGGTGCCTGGCTGGCTCAGTCGTTAGAGCGTGCGACTCTTGATCTCGGGGTCGTGAGTTCGAGCCCCACGTTGGCGGTAGAGATTACTTAAAATCACACAAACAAACTGCCCTATGATCGAGCAATCCCACTTGTGAGTGTGTATCTGAAGGAGGTGAACGTACTGTTTCAAAGCGGTGTCTGTACCCTCATGTTCTTTGCAACATTACTCACAACAGTCAAGGCATGGAAACAACCTAAGTGTCCGCTTGATGGATGAGTGGATAAACAAAATGTGAATATATATATAAAGTGATATTCCTTAGCCATAAGAAAGAAGGAAATTCTGTGATTTGTGATGCCATGGATGGACCTTAAGGGCATTGTGCTAAGTGAAATACGCTAGAGAAAGACAAATACTGTCTGACCTCGCTTTTATGTGAAATCTATAAACATCCAACGTAGAACCAAAGAGCCAGGGGCTAAGGGGTGTGGGAAATGGGGAGATGCGGTCAGAGAGCACAGACTTTCAGTTATGGGATAAATAAGCCCCAGGGGTCGACTGTATAGCATGTGGCTATAGCTAATACTGGATCACATCCCTGAAATTTTCTATGAGAGTAGAACTTTAATGTCCTCACCACCACAACAGTAAAATGGTGATTATGTGAGGGGAAGGATGTGTTAACTAACCTTATTGTAGTAACTGTTTCCCAAATATGTACGTCTATCAAGTCATCACACCGCGCTCCTTAAACTTCTACAACGTTCTGTGTCAATTATGTCTCAGGGGAGCTGGAAAGAAAGTACGTTGCCCTTGCGAAGGTCGCCAGGAGGGGACCCCTCGCTCCTCCTACCCTGCTTGCCCTGCTCCCAGGAAAAGGGGAGGGCGGGTGCAGGAGCAGGACAGCCACGAGGGGGAGCCCAGTTCCTAACAGTCTGCTTTGACCCAGTGGACTCATTAACTTCTTGGGTTGTAATGAGTGTGTGGCCAACTAATCCAGTGTGTCTGCCGGGCGCGCCGTAAACCCGTGAACAAAGGGCTGCAGAGCTTTTGCAGGGAAGAAGGCTAGGCTATGTATTGGCATGGCGTCACCTGGGAGAATGGGGGGGCTGATGTGCAAAGCCCAAATCCCTCCAATGGCTGACAAGGGACGGTTTTTAAAGGCAACAGTGAGAGGTAGGCTCAGGCAGGCCTGGCATTGAACAATGAGTTAATAACATATCAGGTATTACAGTAAATCATCCCGTGATTCCTGTCCGTAGTCATTTATTCCCTGGAAGTATTTTAAGTAATTTCAGTGTTACATTAAGGATTGTCTATTTTTAAAAAATATTTTTTAAAGATCTTATTTATTTGAGAGAGAGAGAGAGCAGGGGTGGGGGCGGCAGAGGGAAAGGGAGAGGCAGACACGCCCCCCCCAGCAGGGAGCCCGAGGCAGGGGCTCAATCCCAGGCTTGTTTTAAAAGGCCAGTGGAGAGGAGTTAAGATGGCGGAGGAGTAGGGGACCCCTTTTACAGCCGGTCCCCTGAGTCGAGCTGGATAGGTACCAGACCAGCCTGAACACCCATGGACTCAGCCTGAGACGCAGGAAGATACATCTGGATCTCTACAAATGAACGTCTCCAGAGCTGAGTATTGAGGTACAAAGCGGGGAGCCGTGAAACCACGCACAGATATCGGAAGATAAACGGAAGGGGGAGGGAGCTGCCCCGTTCGGGCGCTGGGAATTGGTAGCCACCTGCACGGGGGAGCGGGCGGACTCACGGACCGGCACCCACGAGAGAACAGACTGAGACCGTGAGCCGGGGAACGCACGCCACCAGACAGAAACAGAGCTCCGGTGTGCTCACTGGAACCAGACTGAGACCGGCAGCTCCGGGAGCGCGGGGGTGGCTGGCAGTTGGCGGTGTTAGTTACACAAAGGACAGAGATGCTCTGGTCCTGGAAGGGAGGACTGGGACACCGGGTGTGGGGCGCACATCCCGGGACACTGCAGGGTTGAGCAGCACCAACAATAACAGAGTTAAAGTGGCCAGAACATCAGTGGAGACTGGTCCGCGATCCCTCTGAGACAGAGGCTGAGATTCGGCCACTGCTGCTCTGACTCTCAGAAGAGGCACAGCAAACCACCAGGGAAAGCTGCCAGAGAACCAAAGCTTGGAAATACCTGCTCACAGTGTGCCCATACCCATCCCCCCTCGCAGGGGACACGGAGACTCTACCCAAACAGGATTGCCTGAGTATCGGCGCAGCAGACCCCTCCCCCAGAAGGCAGACTGAAAAATCAAGAAGCCCACATCCCTGAGGTCCCTATAAAACAAGTGCACACTGCCTGGGTCCTGGTCAATAATTTGGGCTCTGGAAAACCCCGCAACCTCTCCTCATCAGAATGACGAGAAGGAGAAATCCCCCACAGTAAAGAAAAGACAATGAGTCTGCAGCCTCTGCCACAGAACTAATGGATATGGATATAACCAAATTATCAGAAATGGAATTCAGAGTAACAATGGTCAAGATGATGTGTAGACTTGAAAAAAGTATTAATGAAAATGTTAATGAGAATATAGAATCTCTAAGGGTGGAAATGAGAGCGAATCTGGCAGAAATTAAAAATTCAATGAACCAAATGCAGTCAAAACTAGAGGCTCTGACGGCCAGGGTGAATGAGGCAGAAGAACATATCGTCGGATTGGAGGATGGGTTGGTAGAAGAGAAAGCTAAAATAGAATCTGGGCTCAAAAAAATCCAATCTCAAGAATGTAGGTTACGGGAGATTACTGACTCAATGAAACGTTCCAATGTCAGAATCATCGGCATCCCCGAGGGGGTGGAGAAAAACAGAGGTCTAGAAGAGATATTTGAACAAATTGTAGCTGAAAACTTCCCTAATCTAGCAAAGGAAACAAGCATTAGTGTCCAAGAGGCAGAGAGGACCCCTCCCAAGCTCAACCACGACAAACCTACGCCACGTCACGTCATAGTGCATTGTGCAAATATTAGATGCAAGGATACAGTATTGAAAGCGGCCAGGGCAAAGAAATTTCTCACGTACCAAGGCAAAGGTATCAGAATTACGTCAGACCTGTCTACACAGATCTGGAATGAGAGAAAGGGTTGGGGGGCATTTTTAAAGCTCTTTCAGAGAAAAACATGCAGCCAAGGATCCTTTATCCAGCAAGGATGTCATTCAGAATGGATAGAGATATAAAGACCTTCCAGAATCACCAGTCACTGACCAATTTCGTAACCACGAAACCAGCCCTACCAGAGATATTAAGGGGGGTTCTATAAAAGTAAAAAGTCCCCAAGAGTGATACAGAACAGAAAGTCACAATCTATAGAAACAAAGACTTTACTGGCAACATGGCATCATTAAAATCATATCTCTCAATAATCAGTCTCAATTTAAATGGCCTAAATGCTCCCATAAAACACCACAGGGTTGCAGATTGGATAAAAAGACATGACCCATCCATTTGCTGTCTACAAGAGACTCATTCTGAACCTAAAGATACATTCAGACTGAAAGTAAAGGAATGGAATACCATCTTTCATGCCAATGGACCTCAAAAGAAAGCTGGGGTAGCAATTCTCCTATCAGACAGATTGGATTTTAAACTAAAGACTATAGTTAGAGACACAGAAGGGCACTATATTATTCTTGAGGATGTATCCAACAAGTGGATATGACAATTATAAATATATATGCCCCCAACAGGGGAGCAACAAGATACACAAGCCAACTCTTAACCAGAATAAAGAGACATATAGATAAAAATACGTTAATAGTAGGGGACCTCAACACTCCACTATCAGCAATAGACAGAGCACCGGAGCAGAAAACCAACATAGAAACAAGAGCTTTGAATGCAATACTAGACGAGTTGGACCTCATAGATATATATAGAACACTACACCCCAAAACCAAAGAATACTCATTCTATTCTAATGCCCATATAACATTCTTAAGAATAGATCATGTTCTGGGTCACAAAACAGGTCTCAACCGATACCAAAAGACTGAGATTATTCCCTGCATATTCTCAGACCACAACACTTTGAAATTGGAACTCAACCACAAGGAAAAATTTGGAAAAAACTCAAACACTTGGAGACTAAGAACCATCCTGCTCAGGAATGATTCGATAAACCTGGAAATCAAAAATCAATTTAAAGAATTTATGGAGACCAACGAGAATGAAAACGCAACAGTCCAAAACCTATGGGATACTGCAAAGGCAGTCCTAAGGGGAAAATACATAGCCATCCAAGCCTCACTCAAAAGAATAGAAAAATCTAAAATGCAGTTTTTATATTCTCACCTCAAGAAGCTGGAACAGCAACAGAGGGACAGGCCTAATCCATGCACGAGAAAGCAGTTGATCAAGATTAGAGCAGAAATCAATGAATTAGAAACCAGGAGTACAGTAGAGCAGATCAACAGAACTAGAAGCTGGTTCTTTCAAAGTATAAATAAAATTGACAGACCACTGGCAAGACTTATCCAAAAGAATAGAGAAAGGGCCCAAATTAATAAAATTATGAATGAAAAGGGAGAGGTCACAACCAACACCAATGAAATAGGAAGGATTATTAGAAACTTTTATCAACAGCTTTATGCCAATAAATTAAGCAATCAGGAAGAGATGGAGGCCTTCCTGGAAACCTATAAACTACCAAGACTGAAACAGGAAGAAATTAATTTCTTAAACAGGCCAATTAATTATGAAGAGATTGAAACAGTGATAAAAAACCTTCCAAAAAACAACACACCAGGCCCAGAGATTTTCCTGGGGAATTCTAGCAAACATTCAAAGAAGAAATAATACCTATTCTCCTAAAGCTATTTCAAAAAATAGAAACAGAAGGAAAGCTACCAAACTCATTCTATGAGACCAATATTACCTTGATCCCCAAACCAGGCAAAGACCCCATCAAAAAGGAGAATTCAGACCTATTTCCCTAATAAATATGGACGCCAAAATCCTCAACAAGATCCTGGCTAATAGAATCCAACAGTACATTAAAAGATTATCCATCATGACCAAGTGGGATTCATCCCTGGGGTGCAAGGGTGGTTCAACATTCGCAAATCTATCAGTGTCTTAGATTTTATCTAGAAAGAAAAATTCAAAAATCATATGATTCTCTCAATAGATGAAGAAAAAGCATCTGACAAAATACAGCATCCTTTCCTGATTAAAACCCTTCAGAGTGTAGGGATAGAGGGTACATTCCTCAATCTCATAAAACCATCTATGAAAAGCCTACAGCAAATATCATTCTCAATGGGGAAAAGCTGGAAGCCTTTCCCTTAAGATCAGGAACGCAACAAGGATGCCCACTCTTGCCATTATTATTCAACATAGTACTAGAAGTCCTTGCAACAGCAATCAGACAACAAAAAGGGATAAAAGGTATCCAAATCAGCAAAGAAGAAGTCAAAATGTCTCTCTTCGCAGATGACATGATGCTCTATCTGGAAAACCCAAAAGAATCCACTCCCAAACTACTAGAAGTTATAGAGCAATTCAGTAATGTGGTAGGCTACAAAATCAATGCTCAGAAATCAGTTGCATTTTTATACACAAATAATGAGACTGAAGAAAGAGAAATTAGGGAATCCATCCCATTTACAATAGCACCAGAAACCATACGTTACCTTGGAATTAACTTTACCAGAGACGTAAAGGATCTATATTCTAGAAACTATAAATCACTCTTGAAAGACATTGAGGAAGACACAAAAAGATGGAAAAATATTCCATGCTCATGGATTGGAAGAATTAACATAGTTAAAATGTCTATGCTACCCAGAGCAATCTACACTTTCAATGCTATCCCAATCAAAATACCGATGACATTTTTCAAAGAACTGGAACAAATAGTCTTTAAAGTTGTATGGAACCAGAAAAGGCCCCGAATCGCCAAGGAACTGTTGAAAAGGAAAAACAAAGCTGGGGGCATCACGTTGCCGGATTTCAAGCTGTACTACAAAGCTGTGATCACAAAGACAGCATGGTACTGGCACAAAAACAGACACATAGACCAATGGAACAGAATAGAGAACCCAGAAATGGACCCTTGGCTCTTTGGGACCCTCTTTGATAAAGCGGGAAAAAACATCCGGTGGAAAAAAGACAGTCTCTTCAATAAATGGTGCTGGGAAAATTGGACAGCTACATGCAAAAGAATGAAACTTGACCACTCTCTCACACCATACACAAAGATAATCTCCAAATGGTTGAAAGACCTCGATTTGAGAGAGGAATCCATCAAAATCCTAGAGGAGAAGATAGGCAACAACCTCTATGACATCGGCCACAGCAACCTTTTTCATGACACATCTCCAAAGGCAAGAGAAACAAAAGATAAAATGAACTTTTGGGACTTCATCAAGATTAAAAGTTTCTGCACAGCCAAGGAAACAGTCAAAAAAACTAGGAGGCAGCCCACGGAATGGGAGAATATATTTGCAAATGATACTACAGATAAAAGACTGGTATCCAAGATCTACAAAGAACTTCTCAAACTCAATACACGAGAAACAAATAAACAAATCATAAAATGGGCAGAAGATATGAACAGACACTTTTCCAATGATGACATACAAATGGCTAACAGACACATGAAAAAATGTTCAAAATCATTAGCCATCAGGGAAATTCAAATCCAAACCACACTGAGATACCACCTTATACCAGTTAGAATGGCAAAAATTGACAAGGCAAGAAACAACAAATGTTGGAGAGGATGTGGAGAAAGGGGATCCCTCCTACATTGTTGGTGGGAATGCAAATTGTTACAGCCACTCTGGACAACAGTGTGGAGGTCCCTTAAAAAGTTAAAAATTGAGCTACCCTATGACCCAGCCATTGCACTACTGGGTATTTACCCCAAAGATGCAGACGTAGTGAAGAGAAGGGCCATATGCACCCCGATGTTCATAGCAGCATTGTCCACAATAGCTAAATCGTGGAAGGAGCCGAGATGCCCTTCAACCGATGACTGGATTAAGAAGCTGTGGTCCATACATACAATGGAATATTACTCAGCTATCAAAAAGAACGATTTCTCAACATTTGATGCAACATGGACGGCACTGGAGGAGGTAATGCTAAGTGAAATAAGTCAAGCAGAGAAAGACAATTATATGATTTCTCTCATCTATGGAACATAAGAGCTAGGAAGATCAGTAGGGGAAGAAAAGGATGAAGAAAGGGGGGGTAATCAGAAGGGGGAATGAAGCATGAGAGACTATGGACTCTGAGAAACAAACTGAGGGCTTCAGAGGCGAGGGGGGTGGGGGAATGGGATAGGCTGGTGATGGGTAGTAAGGACGGCACGTATTGCATGGTGCACTGGGTGTTATACGCAACTAATGAATCATCGAACTTTACATCAAAAACCAGAGATGTATTGTATGGTGACTAACATAATATAATAAAAAAAAGTAAAAAAAAAAAAATAAAAGGCCAGTGGAGGGGTGCCTGGGTTAAGCCTTTTAAAACAAGCTTGTTTCCTATGCGCTGCAGCGATGACAGGCTTTCAGTAACGCAAGACTGGCTTTGGAGCCCTTCTGTCACCAGGCTTTCCCAGGCCATTCCAGCCTGGAGTCAAACCCAGGGTTTCCACGGGAGAAACATGTAAGAGGAACCAAATTGTTTCTCCGGCTCCGTTTCCACCCACAACAGCAGAATCAGGTCCTGCCCTTGCCCACCTCCCACTCCCAAATACTTCTGGGAGCTCCGAGGAGTGTCTGCAGAGTTTCTCCTCCCTGCTCCACATGCCATGGGGACACTCCTGCCGCTGCTTTTTCCAGAGCCCAAGCCAAGCCTGCTGCTGGCTGCTCTGGAGCTTTGCCAGGCCACGTGCTCCCCTGTGAACTGGGAGGAAGGTTGGTGCTGCTCCCCTGCGTATAGCCGAGTTATCGCCTGGGGTCACTGCAGTGACAGTCTCCACTCCTCCAGGCTCTGGCACAGGTGCCTAGGACGGGGAGGGAGGGCAATCTAGAATGCAAAATGCACCCAAAGCCGCCCCTCCCTTTTCACACTGAGCTGTGTTCCTTGTGCCAAATTTTTTTCTTTCTCTCTCCCCTTCCCTTAACCTCTTAGCCAAGAGCCTCCCGGTCACTTCCACGAGAGCCCCCCGGAAGGACACTACCCCAAACAGCAGCACTGGCACACGAGTAACCACGGGTTCCCGAATGCCCCGGTGGCACGGTGGAGTCACAGAGACTCCGCTTAGCACAGCTTACGTTTCGAGGCTGAAATCCTGCTTCTCTTTCCTAGGCACACGCACACGCACACACACACTCTACACGTATACACACATAAATGTACACACTTACATGCACGTGCACTGATTGCTTTCTGTTTGGGATATTCCTATCTCATCACTGTTGGCATTCTACGGGTCACGCACCAGTTGCATCCTCCTGACCTTTCACAGTCTGCTCTGCAGTATCGAATCAGACAATTATAGTCCCTCCAACTGATTTTTGTCCCCCTGACGCAGCCCTGTGCATGAGCCAGCACGAAGTCATTAGATCTTCCGGTGCCTCTGACTCTATCAGAGAAGGACAGTGGGGTCGGAGGGGGGAGATGTACTGACAAGAGCTGGCGATAGAGATAGGGAAGGGAAGCTGGAGAACCAGTGGGGCTGTGCTTGGGCTGCCCTGAAACTAGGAAGGGGCTCCAGCGGGTCCAGCCATCAGTCACCGAGGCCAGGGGACCGGCTGCATGCTGGCCCAGTGCCCTGTGCTGCGTCGGGCTGGACACTCCTGCGGCCGCTGCAGCAATCATCCCACATGTGGGCGCTCAGAGCAACAGCAAAGTGTTCACTTAGTTCTAGAGGCTATGGTCTGAATCAAGGTGTTGGCAGCGCCACGAGCCCTCTGAAGTCTCTCGGGGAGAATCCATTCCTTCCTCCCACAGCTTCTAGTGGCTCCCGAGGCTGCATTATCCAGGCTCTGCCTCCACTCCCCCATGGCTATCTTCTCTGTGTGTCCCTGTGTCTTCTCCTTTTCTGTCCTAAGGACACTGTCATTGGATTGAAGGCTTGGCCTAAACCCGAGGTGATCTCAAGGTCTTTAACTCAGTCAATAAACATAGCAGCTCCACGGAGAGAGTACTACACGCCAGGCACTGCACACATACTTCACCCAATTCTCACAACCACCCTGCGAAGTTGAGCATTATTAGTCCCATTTTAAAGATGGGAAAAGTTAGGCTCAGAAAAGTTGCCCAAAATTTTAGAGCTAGAAACTAATAAATATGACCAGGTTTACTAGCATACTCCTTACATCCTTGTTGCCTCCTCACTCCCTCCCTCCCTCATTCCCTCCTCTCTCGCTCTCTCCCGCCTCCCCCTCCCGTCCTCTCTTGCTCCTTCTTTCCTTCTGCCTCCCTCCCTCCCTTCCTTCCCTTTTTCCTTCCATCCCTCCTTCCTTCCTTCCTTTCTTCTTTCCCCTCCATCCTTCCTTCTCTTGTTCCCTCCCTCCCTCCTTCCTTCCCTAAACATTTGTTGAATGCCTACTGCACGTGAGGAACCACACGCAGGGTGTTGAAGATAGAAAAAACAAACACAAACCACTGCAAGAAGCTGATATGCTAATGGTAGAGACAGACATTAAGCAAATACGTAAAGTGTATAGTAAGTATTTTGAATGATATTGCTATGGTGTTATTGCTATGGAAAAGTTATAAAGCAATGTGTGTACCTTATTTGGACTTTTATTCAAACATACCGACTGTAACAAGACATCTTTGAGACAACGGGGAAATTTGAATGTGGACTGGTGTCTGATACTGTTAATTTATTACATCTGATCCTGGCATGGTGGCTCTGTTTCTAAAATGTAATTATTTCAAAATGCAGACAGAAACATTTACGGATAGACTAAGATCGCAAAAATGTTGATTATTGATGTTAGATGAGAGATTTCTATGGAAGGGCCTTTATACATTTTACTTTTGTGTGTACTTGAAAATTTCCATAATACAAAGTTTCGGTTGGAGTGGCAGATAAGACGTGTGAAGGATGCTGTAAGACCCAATAGGTAGATGAGGGAGGGCCTCGCTAACAAGGCGGTGTTTTAGCAAAGGCTTGAATGGCACGTGGAAGCAGCTATGTGAAGAATGTTCTCTGAATGTTCCAGAAATAGCTTGTGCAGAGCTGAGGTGGGAGTGTGAGAAGGGAGAGATTTACCCCAAAGAAACCTGGCAAAACTATGATTAAGAAATAAATATATGACAACCAGTTTCCCATCAGCTTTACAGATATTAATAATGTATTTTATTGTGTGTTATGCAACAGAACATTTTCACGTAGTATCACAACGCTAATTAAGTTGTGGCATCATTTTGAGACCAATCCTTCTTTAAAGAAAAAGGAGTTGAAATTTTAAGTGTAAACATTACGACTCTTCAAAAGTCAAAACTTATGGCCAATTTTCAAACTAGAAAAGGCCACCGAAGTATCCTATGGGTTTTAACTTCTAATAAGGTAAACATCATTTGGAATAACCCACATAAACAAAAAGGTCTTTGGAGTCCTTAATGTTTGTAAAAGACTAAGGGATTTTTGAGACCAAAAAGTCAGAAAATAACTGTGGATTATTCCCGGCCTTGCTAGGTCTCACTGAGTTACTGTTTTGGAATTCCAAGGACCAAAGAAATTTCCTGGCTGGGCCTAGGTTATTGACCTTTATGGCACAGGAAGCTGCTTTTCAATGACCTGAGGGACTTTGACCAAAATTAACTGTTTCTTCCCTGGTGTTTTTGTCTGTTGGTTATTAATTTCCTTTTTCTTTTTCTCATTTTTTCTTTATTTTTTCATTTTAAAATTTTCTTTCCTTTTCGTTCCTTTTATTCATGTCTCCTAGTTTGTTAGTATTTATTTATTTTTGTCTGGCACTGTGTTTTGATTCTGTCCTAAATTTCATGAGATGAACTTTGAACTGATTTGGACCAAACTTCTCACCAGCTTTTCCCAAATGTAAGCTGACCTCAGGACACCTTGAACTCCAAGCACAGCGGCATATCCAACACGCTGTGGGGCCTCTGGGCATCTCTGTTGAGGAGAGACTCATATCCACAAAGGTCTCCTCAAGACCACCGGCAAGGGCGACTCGGCCATGGTGAAGTTGGTCCAGCACGTCCTGACTGGCAAAGCAACAGCCGTGAAGATCGCTGATGAGACTGAACAGAACTCCAGGCTCCAGAGACCATCCTGCCAAGCAGGATCCATGAAGGCTCGGATCATCCCAACAGAGTGAAATTTTGAAGTGGCGGAGGCTGAGAAAATCTCCGTGTTGCTGGGAAGGGGGCTAGTGGAAGGGAGGTGTTTGAGCCCCTAGTGGCTCCTGGCAGGAAGAGAAGAGGCTGAAGGCTGATGCCATCAGAGAGCGTCTGCTATGTCAGCTGTCACCAGAAGTGTATTGTCCATAGAGACTTAAAGGCAGAAAACCCGCTCATGGATGCTGCCATCCTGGGGCTTCAGCGGCAAATTCACCTTTCACAACAAGCCACATACCTTCTGTGGCAGACCCCCTTCTACCACCCTCAGGACTCTTCCAGGGTCAAAAAGTACAACCTGGTGGGCGTATGGAGTCTGGAAGTCATCCCGTGTATGTTCGACGGGTTCCTGCCTTTTGTAGGACAGAAACTCAAAGAGCTCTGAGCGTGGGTAGTGAGCAGAAACTATCACATTTCATCCTGGTCAGTGGTATGTGAAAATCTGCTTGAGAAATTCCTCACTCTCATCCCAGCAGGAGAGGAACTTTGGGGCACACTGTGAGGGCTCAGGGGATTTCTGTGGGTCACAAATATGAGGAACTAACGCTCTGTGTGGAGCTGCTCTCTGACTACAAGGACCCTCAGCAGACTAAATTCGGGGTGCCGTGGGTTACACATGGAAGGAGGGACCCAGGACTCATGACGGGCCAGAAACGCAATGAGGTAATGGCCACATATCTGCTCCTGGTTATAAGAGACCCGAGCTGGAGGGCGACCCTGCCACCCTGAAGCCTGAGCCTTCAGCTGATCTAACAGCAGCTCTCTCCCCCCACCCCAAGGTACAGCAAGGGTCTCTGCCACCCTCGGGCCGCACAGTGTCAGCAGCCTGCCCTTCCCACTGTGACTGCCACTCGGAGAGTACTCAGAGGGGCCACGCAGATCCTGAGGTGGCTCAGGGGACAGGGTGCAAGGCCACAACAACCAGCCTGCCAACCCCTGCCCAGCCTGCAGCCTGCAGGGAAAGAAGAACCCCCCCCACACACACACACATACCCCCGTCCCCTGCCGCCAGCAGGGACTTCTCCAGCAGCACAAATCAGAGCAGGAATTCCTCACTTTGGGGGAGAGCCAGCCTTGGCCAGCCTCCATGCAGAATGGCAAAGACAGCCTAACCCTGCCAAGTCCATGGCTCCACAGTTTCTGCTTCTGTCTCCCAGTGCCCCTGCCCCACGAACCCAAGTGCCTCTGGGCTGCACCCCATGGAGAGTACCTACGGGGAGCCACCACCCAGGAAGACCCCCCCAGTGTGTCCGTGTGGTCTCCCGTCTACCCACAATGTCAGCAGGGGTGGTGGAGACCTGGGGATGCCCACAGGGAACCCTGGCAGCCCAGACAGGGGCTAGACCCAGAGATTTTGCGGAAGGTGAGACCCTTGCTTCTCCCCATGGCAAGGTCCACTGCTGGCAGGGGACGACTGGGAGCTTCTTCAGGAAGTTCAAGTTCAAATCCACAGGAAGAAATCTTTGTCCGAGTTTTCCCAGAAAAATCTTGAATGAACCTGAAAGCAAAGAAAGAAGGAAAGCACTTTGAGAAACACACTGAGTGTGACACAAGGAGTTTCCAGTGGCCAAGCCACAGGGACGACACTTGAGGTGGAGGGTAAAGGTCACAAGCCCTCTGGAGCCCGGTGAGCTCCTGCGGGAGACAGGCTGGAGATCCAGGCAGACAGCTGCAGGACGTGGGCTGCCCAGCACCCTCCAGGACAGTCTTCTGAGCCCGGGGCAGTGTAAACACAGATCCCCACTTCCTTGGCCTTTAGAGCTCAGCCTCCCAAACCACCACTGCCTGGGGCAAGAGGGGAGGCCACTCCCAGCTGCAGGCCACACACTGCCCCCCTGGGCCAAGCCGCAGCCAGCCTGGGCGTTTCCCTGGAGCGCCGGCCCTCTCCTGCCCTTCTCCGTCTTCTCCCTGCCTTGTGGGGACGGGAGATTGCTCTGTGGGAGAACAAACACCATTCCGGTGAGGGCCGATGGAGGCTGACTGCTCGGAGCGTGCGGAAGGGGGTGGGCCACCATCCCTTGCTTTGAGGGGAACTCCGGGCAGGCAGGGCAGCAGGAGAACTTCCTGGTGGAAAGGGAAGACTCTCGATGTGCCACAGGCACTTTGGACACCATCCAATCTGATGAGTCGTATTGTCCAACAGCTCAGACCTGTTGCAGACCCTTCTCTTGTTCGGCCAACACAAAACCAGCCGCCTTTAGGGTCATTCAGAAAATGGGTCCAAGTAGCAGGCACAGATGCAGTGTGTGCTGTCTCCGAACTCCATGGGGACCCCCTAGGCTCGCTGCCTCTTTCTCAGTGGTCGGAGGGAACAGATGAACAACTTGTTCACACTGGAAAGCACATGCCCACATGTCTTGGACACTGGACTCCGAGAAATGTCATTGAGGCGGCAGACCTCCGAAACTTCAAGGGGCTTATTTCCCACCTACTGATATGCATGCGTCTTAGCCAGGTGTCCAGAACAGTTGCAGCTCCTGCCTACCACATCCAAATCGGCCTAGTGCCGCCGCCATCACACTGGGCCAGCCTGATGTCTTGTCAGATGGAGGAATGATCCACTCTCTGCAGGGAGAATAGTGACAGAGGACTGGAGAATTGTAGATCCCAGGGCTTGGGCAGGGAAAGGGATTTCTGGTCCTGCCAGCAGGAAGCAGACTGCTTTTGTCAGTTTTCACGAACACAATAGAGAATACAGCGTTGACCAGTTACACGGCTACATAGCACGGGCCGGAGAATGTGTTGATTTGCTCTAAAAACAAAAAGACATCTGCGACAGCAGCTACATCAGAGTGGCCACGCGATGAAGTTGAAAATAAGCCAATGTCACCAAAATCCACCTGCCCCTTGTATAGGCACAATTGAGCAATTCTTTAAAAAGGAAGAAATCAGGGTTTAGATTGTGCAATAAATGTCTGGCCAGAATTCAAACCCATCCGTCTGGTTCCGAAGGTGAAGCCAACTTCTGGCAGCGTGAGACCTCAGAGGCTCTGTAGTCACCTGGTGTTGCCACCTGTTCGTCTAGACCTGCAGCCGGTGCACGACTGGGAAGAGTTAGTCTCACTCTTTGGCAAAAAATAAATTAAAAAAATTCACCCTCTCCCAAATCTTAAACGGATGGAGAGGTAGTTACCCCAAATAAGATCCAGTCCTTCGGCTAGCGTGGCACGGTTTCTGATGGAAGTCCGCAGGGTGACTGGCTGCTCGGTGGCTTTTTGGCAACAATTCAGTAGCCTCAGCGGCCTTGCCTCGAGGCGGTGAGACAGGTTCACGCTGCGCTCCAGGCCTGCGCAGCGGCGTCTGGCGGAGCTGCGGGAGGCGTGCAAGAACGCCGGCAGCGGTTCTGTACAACAAAAAATGCACTCTCAAGCCGCCCCGAACGCTAACCAGACCTTAGACTCTGCAGCCGAACTGCAAACGGCCGCCGCAGAACGTGAAGGGCTCGGAGGGCAAAGCGCAGGGCTCCACTGGGGAAGTGCGGGTCGTGGGCCCAGGCGAAAAGCCACCGCGAGCGCGTTGTGGACACAGCTGGGGCCCCGAATTCTGGCACTGACACTTAGCATTCCGTGCCCGGTTCCTGGCGCTTCCTCTGCGGATACCAGCAGGCCTTCCAGAGCAACCTCGCGCCAGCAAGGACTGCGCACAAAGGGACAGAGGCTTCCCAGGTGCAGAGGGCAGCGCCAGGGCGCAGGGACACCCTCCGCGCCCGAGGCTGCTGGGCGCCTGCCTCCGCACCCACTGAGGAGTCCAGTCCATCTCTGACAAGCTGTGTCTTGGTTGGTTTAAAAGGATCACAGCTGCACACCATTGCCACCGAGGCGGACACCACTTGGAAGAAAACGCAAGTGCTCCAACTTGACAGCCTTTATCGTGCTCAGAACTCGGAAAAAGCCTGGTGCATGAAAGTGCTGAGAACTCAAGCCCCAAACCTGGTGTTCCTGCCCCACCCGGGTCAAGCAGAGGCATTGCCTTCCCAGCAAAATTGTTCGTGATCAGGGAGGAGGGCTTCCTGTTTCCCCAGGAGAAAGAGGGCGGGCACAGGGATAAGAAACTTCTAGATGACCTCCCTGCAGCTGGGCTCCTACCACTTCCCCCGATGCCCACACAGCCTTTCCTAGAGAGACCACCTCGGAAAGGGCAGAAACAGGCGCCAAGAGATGCAAACCAAGGGCACAGCACAAAGATGAGCTGGAAGACCGACTCTGAAAACGCCGAGCTGCCGTCGGGAGCGGGGAGGCATGGAGAAGAGTATGCGTTCTGAAGACAGGCATCGGGGTCATCCAAGTCTCTCGCAGTGGAGACGGGGTCACCTCATCGCCGGCTTTTTAACAGTATCAAGGTCAGTGTCAGACACTGTGGAGGGCAAGAACTTTATAAAGTAACACCAAGGAAGCCATAAAAAATGTCGGATGCTGACATTCGTGAGCGTGAGAAGTTTCACGCTCGAGCATTGTGTTTCATGGCGGCGTTAATCTTTGGCAGTATGTCTTGCCGTCCTGAGGGCTGCTTCGAGGAGAGCACGCTCTTGTTTTCTTTAAGCCAAATGAACAAAGGCCACTGCTTTTTTGTCTTATTCTCACCTCTGTCAAATAGTATTTATTATGTTTCTTTCAGTGAAATACTGAGTTGTGCCAGGCAACCCCTAAAATGAATTAGGAAAGAAGACATAACTCTTTTATTTTTTGAATGAAAGCAATAGTCTAGAGAATTTTAGGCGTAATGTTATTGAGATGTTGGATGTGAAGAACCTAGGAAGGAGCTCACAGGAAATGCTTATAAATGTGTGTTTCCTCCTGTGTCTTTCATTAGAAAGAATGTTCTTTTTCTTCTGTTTGGGCATCAGGAGTATTTCTAGTATAAGCTGGAGGGTGGAGGGTCTTTCAAGGTGACCAGATTTTACTGGAGTAGACTGGGATCTAGGAAAAGCTCAGTTGAAACAAGTACCTGAGTTTATGCTCTTTCTGTGTTGGTTCATTGACCTAACAGATACGTTCATTTCCCGGACAATAACATTTGGAAAGAAAATCCCTATTTTCAAAAGCTAGAGTTAAATTGCTGCCTTGCCAATACAGCACTTTAAATTTCCCCCAGAGGGACCTACATACCATAAAGTAATAATAACATAGTTTCTCAGTCCTTTCCCCATTCACTGTCCAACTATTTTACAAGTCTGAGCAGAACAGACATTGACAACTGGCAATTTAGGAGATGCCAACAGAAAAGGTTTGTCTGTAGTCAAGCACCATGCAGTCCCTTGAGACACCTGCCTCCTTATTTTGTACCCAACGTGATCGCTGGTGATGATGTACAAAAGTAATCTTTCTTTCCCCCCTCCCTCCCTCCCTCCCTCCCTCCCTCCCTCCCTCCTCCCCCCCCCCATTTGGAACAGGGAGGGATGCCTCCCCTACCCTGTAGAAGTAGTATTACCAAACAGCAAGGGTACAGAATTTATCGTGGCATAACGCAAGACCAGAGACAATCCTTTGCTCCGTTCTATTATTGGGTTAATATTCACTTAAATTACAGCTCACAGAATGGATGGCCTCACGGATGAAGGAGGCGTTGGTCACATTCTAAGTGGCTCCTGTAGGATCGTGCAGGTACACCCAGCACAATCTCTCTGGCAGCATCTCAGTGACGGGGAGGGGGGCCACGAGAAGCCCCTGGGATTATACCACGGAGAACTGAGGCTCCCCGACCCTGCATTTTTCACATTAAGAGCATCTCGAGGGAACAGGCTGCTTTAGTGATTTGATCTACTTTGTGCCATCAATCCAACGTTGATCCTGAGGTGGGCTATCATTAGACAGCTTATCATTTTACCTAAGGGCCGAATATATAAAGCTGTCTGCTCTAAGGACCAGAAACTGCGTGGTTCAGCTAATGATTCCTTGGCTCCTGCCTTCTCCTTAATGGCATCCAGAGAAATAGCAATCAGTCCCTCTGATTTCACTGTGTGCACAGCAAAGACTTATTCGAAATGTGAGAATGTTTGACAATTTGAGAAAAATCAGTCAACTGACAAAATATTGTTGGTTGCCTACCGGATGCTCTGTGGGACACTGAAGCCGTATGCCACAAGGAGCAGGCGTGCCCGATGCAGTGTCATTTATTTGACTACTTAATGCTGTGTCCTATATTTTGGCCATATTAGGGACTAAGCACTTGTCCATCTGAGGGGCAGGTCACATCCGGCCTATTTTATCTTAAAAATAAAAATTTATTTAAAAATTTTTTAACATTCTTTGCTCTTTACTGTCATTTTTTTAAGTTTTTAAGTTTTTATTTTAATTCCAGCTAGTTAACATAAAGTGTTATGTTAGTTTCAGGTGTACAGCATAGTACTTCAACACTTCATACGTCCCCCGGTTCTCATCACAACAAGTGCCCTTCTTCACCCTCACCTATTCCCCCCGCCCCCCACCCACCTCCCCTCTGGTGACCATCAGTGTGTTCTCTGTAGTTAAGAGTCTGTATCTTGATTTCTCTCTCTTTTTTTCCCCTTTGCTGGTTTGTTTTGTTTCTTAAATTCCACATATGAGTGAAATCATATGGTGTTTGTCTTTGATTCACTTATTTTGCTTAGCATTAAACTCTCTAGTTCCATCTATGTCATTGCAAATGGCAAGATTTCATTCTTTTTTATGGCTGAATAATATTCTATTATATATATTATTACATATTATTATTAGAATAATATTCTATTATATATTATTATGTGTTATTATATATTATTATTATATATTATGTATAATATATATGTGTGTATATATATATGCCACATCTTCTTTATCCATTCATCAGTCTTTGGACACTTGGGCTGCCTTCATAATTTGGCTGTTGTAAATAATGCTGCTATAAACATAGGCGTGCCTGTATCCCTTCAAATTAGTGTCTCGTATTTGGGTAAATACCCAGGAGTGCAATTGCTGAATCACAGGGTAGTTCTATTTTTTTAAAAGATTTTATTTATTTATTTGACAGAGAGAGAGAGACAGCCAGCAAAAGAGGGAACACAAGCAGGGGGAGTGGGAGAGGAAGAAGCAGGCTCCCAGCGGAGCAGAGAGCCCAATACGGAGCTCGATCCCAGGACCCTGGGATCACGCCCTGAGCTGAAGGCAGACGCTTAATGACTGAGCCACCCAGGTGCCCCATCTATTTTTAACTTTTTGAGGAACCTCCATACTCTTCTCCACAGTGACTGTACCAGTTTGCATTCCCACCAACTCCGCATCCTTGTCAACACCTGTTGTTTCTTGTATGGCTGATTTTAGCCATTCTGACAGGTGTGAGGTGATATCTCAGCCAGATTGGTCCCAATACCCGGATATTTACCTTGTATGGAAAGAACAGTTCCAGCAAGAAATGAGATAAGACTTTGTGAAGTCCTGATGCAATCTCTTGCTGTCTCGTCTCTTTGCGTGCCAACGGTGACATGGCAGCCTAGCTCAGTAAGTTCACATGTTCCTGGGCTTTTCACTGTAGACTGTCCCCTAGACTGTCCCTCCAAAAGTGGTGGTCATTGAGAAGAGAACTTGGCAAATGCCCGCTAGGATTTCTGTTGAAGTGTGAGCAAAGAAAGCATTTGGAATTGTTTTAATGAAATTTACCAGAATTATATGGCAAATATTTTCAATATATAAATGAATTTCTGTGTTGGAATCTTGCAAAGTGTGCTTCTCAAACACTCGTCATATGAGTCACCTGAGGATCTTGCGGGTATACAGATTATGATGGTCTGGGGAGGGGGGGGTCCCAGATGCTGCATTTTTTACACACTCCCAGGTAACATCAATGTTCTGGCCTGTGGACCGCACTTTACGTAGCGATGTTGTGAAGGTTGGGACAGGCTGATGACGCCAGCAAAATGGAGATATGAAAAAATCCCAGTGTGCTTGGAAAAGCTGGGACTCAGGAAAAACAGAAACAGATTCCACAACCCTCCACTCCTTGTGGTACCAGATGGGGACCTTCGACTCTGGGCAGACAGAGACCAGGAGAGAGACTGCAGGACATGCTGAATAGAGAAAGGAGGGACCTTGAGAACAGCTGAGGAATCGAGTCCAGGCCTGGACTGAGGCCACTGAGGAAAAGGTCCCCAGAGATCCAGTCCCCCCCACTTTTTTTTAGAGAGAGAAAGAGGGAGGAGGGACAGAGGGAGAGGGCACGAGAGAATTTTAAGCAGGCTCCACTCCCAGCCTGGAGCCCGACACGAAGCTCAATCTTACAACCCTGAGATCATGACCTGAGCCAAAATCAAGAGTCAGGTGCTTAACTGACTGAGGCACTCAGGCGCCCCTGGGAGACCCAGTTCCATTTAAGTAACACCTCATTGCCTGCATGACAGTGGCCTGGACTTTGGTTTTGGAGAGCTCAGTGCAGTGATGTGTGGTAAATGAGAGCTAACAGTTCTGTGCCTGCCTGTAGAGGATACTGAGGGCAAGCGAGCCCTCAGCCCAGTTGTGTGGGGAAAAAATCTCCCTTTTCTACCATCTCATTTGATTCTAGCTTGGAGACGCCAACAGCAGGGATTGGGGGGAGGTGAAAAGCAGGGAAGGGGAAAGAACAGAGCACATCCCCCTTCCTGAGGCTGGGCCAAACTCAAGGCAGGTCTGAGGCGAAGGAGGGGAAATTGAGGTTGGAATTGGACTGGTCATGGCAGGGATCAGCCCGAGGGACTTTTGAGGGATGGGGAGGTGATTTCAAAAACAGCTCCTTGGAGCTCAGTACTACTCTTTCTCCATGTACCCAACAAGCTCAGCCCGTCACACGTAAAGCACCAATGCACAGGTTCGAACAAGGAAGAGTAAGAACAGATTGAAGAAGGTGAAGGGCAGGAAAAGTGGAGGCCTTTTCTCCCCGCACTGCAGGTGGCTGCACTTGAACTCAACCCCGGGGTTCTCCTGCAACCCCAACAGACTTATTCTCTTGTATTCGAGAGCCAGCTCTCTCCCTGCTCTCTGTGAAGCCTGAAAGACCCCAGGCTTTGATTTTCTGAAAGTGTTAAGCTCTGACTCATGCAGGAGGGGGAAGGGTTGCAGGAGTGGGTGGAGGGTAAGAAGAGACTCTAGAACACTGCCTACACAAATAAGGAAGGAGCCAGGGGATATAAAGGCAAGGACAGCTTTTAAGGCTAATGTTGCATCTGCTGTTGCATCGATACCTGCTTCCTGAACTGCATGCAGATCTCTGCTCTCCAGAAACATGTAAGTAAATTCTGCAAGTCTGGCAAGGACTGATCTTATTGAGTATAATTTTCAGATGGGCCTGGAGTCTAGAATTGGCTAGAACTTAGAGCTGGCAGTCTTCCCTGCACCCAGGGTTTGCCGTGTAACAGGCATCCTGGGGGAGAACTCAGCATGGCTGGCACTGAGCCCATTGTGGTCTTTCTTGGTCTCAGCCCACCCCTTTCACTCTCCTCCTGAAGGTCCCAGGATTTGGCCTAGTCCTTCCCTTCTCTAGAAGATTCCTTCTCTGTATTGAAATGAATGGTACAGGCTAAACGTGTCATGCTCACTCTTTCTCTAGTATCTCCCCCGGTTTTTTTCTTTTTATGTGTTTCTTTTGTTTTGTAACCACGAATCACCTCTAAGTGATGCTATGTTATGGAGCTCCAAGAGAAATGTGTGGATTTTAGTGTGAGGGAGGGATAGGACCCCTTAGACAAATGGGTTAAAGACATAAGCACAATTTCGTTGCTTTAAACTACTGTGTAAGTGTGTAATAGAATGACCATCAACCCCTCAGTAATCACCAATATTAGAAAAGAAACAATGAAAACATTTGCAGATAAGTAAAAGCCTAAGTCCTCACAAGGGTTTACGAGGCCATGCATGATGGCCCCATGTCCTTACCCTCCTCCTCCACCTTATCGGCCGCCTCGGTGGCAGACGCCAGGGGCAGTCAGGCCTCTGTACCTGCTGGGTCTCCTCCTGGACTGCCCCCACCCCTGCCCCGGTATCTACATGGCTACTCCCCCATTTCCTTTAGGGCTCGACTCTACTGTACCCTTCTGTGGATAAAGTAAAAAGAAGTTGGCCTGCTGGTAGCTGAACCAGTAACAAGGAATAGGAAACAGAAACAGAAACCACAATTCTAAGAGTGCCTGGACTCGCAGCAGTGATAAACTGCCAGACTACACCCTGATGTGGGTCACAGCTCAAGGTCTTTTTTTTTTTTTTTAAGAGATTTATTTATTTATTTTAGAGAGAGGGAGAGCGCACACTTGAGGGGAGGGAGGTGGAGAGGAGGAGAGAGAGAAAGAGAATCTCCAGCTGACTCCCTGCTCAGCGGGGAGCCCAATGCAGGGCTCCATCCCAGGACCCTGAGGTCATGACCTGAGCTGAAATCAAGAATCGGATGCTTCACTGTGGGTGCCCCCCAAGCACCCCACAGCTCAAATTCTTTCCACACCAGTTTGCTTTGACTCACACACCTTTTTTAACAGTTTTATTGGGATGTAATTCACACGCCTAAAATCCACCCTTTGCAAGGGCACAGTTGGGTGGTTTCTGGTATAGTCACTAAATGGGGTGGGGTTCAGCAATCCCATGGTGGGCTTGGTTGACTTCCAGAGCATTTGTGTCATCCCCCAAAGAAACACTGTACCCAGGAGCAGTCACTGCCCGTTTCCCTGTTGCCTTGGTGTCTGCCAGCTACGAAGCCACTTTCTCTTTCCACAAATGGAATTGGACGATGGGTATGATTCTTCCGTGGCTCCTTCCACTCAGCGTGTTTTCCAGCTTTGTCCCCCCGGGAGCGGCAGTCAGCGTTGCCTTGCCTTCCTTTTTACCCAATATCTGGCTCTGGTGTGGAGACATCACATTTTATCCATCAGTTCACTATTATTTTTCTTGCAAACACTGTACACTATGTTTACCTCAGGCAGGACAGCAGCCCACGGACTTTTCGGGAAGCAACTCTATGTTATTTCCTGGGGCAATTTTACATGTTTCTTTCACAGTGTAATTAAAGGCAGCTTGACTCTGGTCGGAGGCAATATGGTAAACTTGTTTTTCGCTAAGTTTACTTTCAGACAATACACTAGAAATAAATCCTATTTCAAATTTTATTTATTTATTTGACAGAGAGAGAGCACAAGCAGGCAGAGCCGCAGGCAGAGGGAGAGGGAAAAACAGGCTGCCTACTGAGCAGGGATCCCGATGTGAGACTCGATCCCCAGACCCCGGGATCATGACCCAAGCCAAAGGCAGACGCTTCACCGACTGAGCCACCCAGGCACCCCAGAAATAAATCCTTTTTAAACCTCAGAGATATGTCCAAAAAAATCAGATGACCTAATTAGTCAAAATAAATCAGAACTTACACACAAACACACACACACACACACACTCACACACACTTACACAATCCTAAAAAAATCAGAGTATAAAATGTTATACATAAAATATTTCATCATGGGGGCGCCTGGGTGGCACAGCGGTTAAGCGTCTGCCTTTGGCTCAGGGCGTGATCCCGGCGTTATGGGATCGAGCCCCACATCAGGCTCTTCCGCTATGAGCCTGCTTCTTCCTCTCCCACTTCCCCTGCTTGTGTTCCCTCTCTCACTGGCTGTCTCTATCTCTGTCGAATAAATAAATAAAATCTTTAAAAAAAATATTTCATCATGGAAAAAATAAATAATTATGTGTGCAAGAAATCGGTCTGGAGAGATATATAGTAAATGTTACCCAAGTTTTTCTCTTAGATTATTGTAGATTTTTGTTTGTTTTACTTACTCATTTTCTGTTTTTTTCTTTACTTAACTTGGATTACTTGTGGAATCACAGGAATAGAACTTATGTAATTAAAAAACAAGTAATAATAGATAACAAACGCATGCTTAGTATTTTTCCATACAATGTGTAAGTACTTCCTGTGTGTTTTAAAATATTAATACATGGGAATGTATAACTCATTTCAAATTCTTGAGAGCCCTTGTAGATGTGTCCTCTGATAATTCCCATTTTACCGATGAAGAAATTGAGGCAAGGGAAAGCCCCAGAAATATCTGAAAAGGGAACAAACTTTACTCAAAGATGCACGGTACATTGTAGAAAAACCTGCACATTGTCGGCCAAATTAGTGAAGCATTAGAAAAAAAATCAGTTACTCGAAATACTGATTTTGACCGGTGTTTTGACAATTTGTTGTTGACTAACTTACCTGGAATCCGTGTATACCGGCTGAGATGCGGGGCATGGGAGCCGGAGAAGGAAGGCTTCATTGAGAAGGTATTGCTTGAACCAAATCTTAGAAGATGGCTGGACGCTCCCTGAGCTGGCAGGCTGGAGGGAGAGGGTATGGATGGGTGAAGACGTCCCATAGCTGGGGTGGAGAAGATGTAAGATTTTTTTTTACGTTTTTTAAAAGTAATAGATTTTTATGCGAGCTCCTTTTATTTTTTATCTTTATTTTTATTTTTCCCATTTCTGATGGGTTTTTAAGCCTGCTTGTATTAATTAACTATAAGTAATACAAATATTCCAAACATATAAACAGACCCTTAATGGCATCCTACGTTTCAAGTTTATGAATGCAACAGATTTATGAAACCATGACTCTGTAAGCAAGGTAGTCAGAGCCCAATAGCCTGGTCACCGTGGGAAGCAGGTCCCCTGTCCTCCAAATGGCATCTTGAGGGGAAAGTGTCAGGACACGGAATGTCTGCTCTAGGGCTAAGACCTACAACAGGGCATGGGACAGTGGGTCACTGTGGGGCTGAGAAACAATGGTAACCAACTGAAGACCTGAAGGGGACATGAAGCTTACCTTCCACAGGCACTTGGCCCGGCTGGGACATGGGATTCAAGCCAGGCTTATGTGGGGGCTGCCCTCCTGAATGAGGCCTCAGGAACAGGGCAGGGGCAGCAGGTCTGGACGGGATCTGTCTCCCAGGGAGTGACTGCCTTTATAGACTTCTCTGCTTTTAGCACAAAGATGCTTCTGGGCCATGGTTAACAGAGGTGAGTTTGTATGCTTACAAAAGGGGCAAAATCTTTGGGAGGCAGGAGAGAATGAAACAGAAGGTTCTGGGTTAACTGAAGGCAAATTTACACAACCTCTCTAGAGTCAAGGACCCATGGGCCTACAGAATATCTCCTCTACAATATGCAGAGTGGAAACTCTTCCCTGACCAGTGTCCACACGGTCCTGCGTCCAAAGCTCCCCCTGTGAGAGGGACATGAACATCCGGCTTTTGATTTAGAAGCTCAGTCAGAGAGACACACTGTGTCCCTGAAGAGGCACCTTAAAGATCTGAAGCTGGCAGGTGGGCTGATTCAGGGCATGGCTGGTGTTGGGGCTGACCAGGCACAGTGGCCTTCTGCCCCCTGAAGACAGCTTCCAACGGCAAGGGCTGATGGGAAACCCCAGAACAGATCCTGGGCTAAATTGCTTCTCTCCCAAGCTTGCCCTCCTGGGAAACGGAGTCTGGCCGGATTCCTCGGCGGGGCAGGTTTTGCAATCGTCACTTGCCCCTAACACACTGTGAAATTGGAAACCAGACAGCAAAGAATGACTTCAGGCCAGCTCTGGTCCACATGGATGGACCCTGTTTCGCTTTATTTGGTCGAGTTCTTTCTCCACCAAAGGCAGGAGAAGGGGGGAGAGCTCCTTTGATTTTTAATTGGCAGCCACTAACTCAAATTTCTAGAACATTCTTAGGGCCCAGCTCTGTTGGCGGATGAAACATATCTGTGGGGTTTGGATCTGACCTCTGGATTAGGCCTCGTGTCCAGTTGCTCAGGCATGTAGGAGGGCACTGAAGCCTTGGACTCATTCATTTCAGTGTCCCCACCCAGGGCTTGGTATTTTGTAAGAGTCTATAAATATTGCTAATGGGAATCAAAGGCAATTGCATGCTGGGAATTAATGGGCCCTTACACAAAGATCTTTAGAAATTCCTCTGGTGCTAAAATGTGCTCCTGTAAGCCACCATCTGCTTTTGGTGATGGAACTAACTGGAAAGCCCCAGTTGGAAAAGGAAGAGGCAGCCCTTTCCCCCCTTCTCAGGTCGAAGCCTGGAGTGTCCCGGATTCCTAAATGCCGTTGATTCTCTGTGACGGTTCCTTCCCCTAACCCCAAACCCATTTCACCTGGTAGCATCAAATGCATGCCAATAAGCATTTTATCAGAGCTTCTAAAGGAAACAGAACAAAACAAGAGACATTGAAATTGCTTCCTTTTGGGAGGTGGGGTGGTCACTCTAATTTACTGAGCACATGGAGATGGATTCCCTGGAACCTTAAGGATGGAAAAGTGTGCAGGGGGAAAGATGGGAAAAACAGGGCCAAAGGCCAGTGAGACCCTGAGGCCCTAAGCTCCAAATGGGA
The DNA here is from genome assembly GCF_023065955.2 of Ursus arctos. Lineage (NCBI taxonomy): Eukaryota > Metazoa > Chordata > Mammalia > Carnivora > Ursidae > Ursus > Ursus arctos. The sequence goes on along the minus strand of NW_026623089.1, from coordinate 79,354,322 downwards.
CAGGACCTCCCTGTAGGAGATCCAAACATATAGAGCCAGTTTTCTTGGGGAATGTCTGCTACCTATTAGCCATGAAGCATGAGACAACCTTTTGTTTTAATGGCTGAAGACTCAGCCTCTCTTTTCCTGCACCTACTGAGCCTCCTGCCCACGGGCCGGGAGAGCTGAGCCTTCCTGCTTTAAGGCTCCAGATCCCCAACTCCTTGCCTCCTGCATGACAGTCTGAGGGCAGCGGCCAGTGTTGATTAGTTCTGGACCCATGACACCCAGGAGAGTGCCTGGCGCTCAGAAGAGAAACAAGGAAGGGTTACAGTTCTCACATAGTGAATACGAACTGGGCTTCTGGCATCAAGCTGAGTTTGATCACTGTTTTCATGATGTTAGCCCTTACAGCCTCATCTGCGGGAGAGGAAAAATAACCCTGTTGAGTGGTTCATGATTCAATAAGATAGTGTATGTAAACTACTTAGGATCTGGCACAGAGCAAGAGCTCAGCAAATGGAAGCTATTAGCGTTTTTAAGAGTTTTATTGAAGTCTAACTGATGAAGATTAAGTTTCACATATTTAAAGTGCACATTTTGATGAGTTTTGATATACATCTATGGCTGTACAACCATTGCCATGATCAAAATAAAGATATCCACTCCCTCACATGTTTGCTCAAGCTCCTTGGGGATCCAACCTTCTCTCTTATCAAAAAAAAAAAAAATTCCCTTCCCAAGCAAGCAGTCATATTCTTTTTGTCAATGTGGATTAATGTACACTTTCTAGAATTTTCTACAAAGGAAATCATATAGTGTATACTGTTTTTGTCTTCTTTCTCTCAACATAATTATTTTGATAGCCATGAATGTTGCTGTGTGCATAGTTTTTTTTCTCCTGAGTAATATTCCACCTACAGATACAAATTTGTTTATCCATTTAACTGTTGGTGAGCGTGTATGTCATCTCCAGTTTCTGCTTATTACAAATAAGCTGCTATGGTCACTTGTGTACAAATACTTTTCATTTCTCTTGGGTGAATACTCAGGAGTCGAATAGCTGGGTCAGATGGTAGGCCTATGTAGAGACTTCTAAGAAGGTTTCAAACTGCTTTCTAAAGTAGTTGTACCACTTTACATTCCCACCAGCAGTGCAGAAGATTTCTAGCTACTTCTCGCCCTCGTCAACACTTTTTAATTTTAGCCACTCTGGTGGGTACAATAGTGGTGTCTCATGGTGGCTTTAGTTAGCATTTCCCCGATGACTAATGATGGTGACCCTGTTTTCATTTGCCATCTGCATATCTGCTACCCTTTCCCCATTTTTGACTGGGTTTGTAGTATTGTTACTAAATTGTAAGGTGTGTATCGTATCACTTTGATGAGGCCTGGAGAAACAGCTCATTGGGGTATAAATCACATACCATACAATTCACTCATTTGAAGTGTACAATTAAATGCCTTTCATTTAATCCACAGAGTTGTGCAATGAACACCACAATTAATTTTACAACCCCTTTGTCAGGGCAAAAAGTAATCTACAACCTTTAGCCGTCTACTCACATTGTCCCAACCTCCCCTCCTCCCCACCCTGCCCCCATCCACAGGCAACCACTGATCTACTTTCTGCCTGTATAGACTTGCCTCTTCTGGACATTTCATGTACGTGGAATTATTTCCCTTCCTTTTTTTGTGGCTGGCTTTTATGACTTAGCATGCGTTCAAGGCTCGTCTGTGTTTTAGCAGCACGCATCAGTACTGCATTTTCCTTTAATTATGCAGTACTATTCCATTGTATGGATGCATCACATTTCATGTATCCATTCGTCAGCTTGTCGACATTGAGCTCTCTCTGCTTTTCGGCTCTTTTTTTTTTTTCAAAGATTTTATTTATTTGACAGAGAGACAGCCAACCAGATAGGGAACACAAGCAGGGGAAGTGGGAGAGGAAGAAGCAGGCTTCCAGCGGAGGAGCCTGATGTGGGGCTCGATCCCAGAACGCCGGGATCAGGCTCTGAGCCGAAGGGAGACGCTTAACGACTGAGCCACCAGGTGCCCCTGCTTTTCGGCTCTTATGAATAATAATCCCATGAACATTTGTGAACAAGGTGTTTCATGTGAATGTGAGTTTTCATTTCCCTCGGGTGTATACACAGGAGGGGAGTCGCTGGGTCACATGGCAGCTGCATGTTTTGCCTTTTGACGAACTCCAAACTGTTCTGAAAAGCAGCGGCACCATCTCACGGTCCCCCGGGCTTTTGGGTCCCCTGCATTTCCCAACATTCTCACCCACGTGTGCCATTATCTGTCTTTCTTATTACAGTCACCCTCGTGGATATAAAGTGGAATTTCACTATGCTTATAAAGTGCTTTCTGAAGGACCGAATTCTTTTTATTTTGAAGAAATCCACTTTGTTAATTGTTTTCTTTTCCCATGGGTTGTGATTTTAATGTTCTATTTAAGAAATCCTTGAGGCAAACCCAGTATTTTCTCTTATTTCCACTGTGCCCCCCCCAAAAGTCCTATAGTTTTAGCTTTCCGATGCATGTCTATGGTCCATTTTGAGTTAATTTTTGCATAAGGTCAAAGTTTACTGCTTTGCTATAAGCTATCCAATTGTCCCAGCACCATTTGTTAAAAAGATTATTCTTTCCCCATGATATAGTCTTGTGAAAATCAACTGGGGGTCTATTTCAGGACTCCTACTTTTAAGTAGTCTCACTTAGGGATAATTTGGCTCCATGCCGAGGCAATAATACTCTTCTGAGTCTTCTCCCCAGTGCCTTTAATATAACAAGATTTTTCCACTCTGGCCCAGTGTCACCTGAACTATTCCCAATCCTGTGTAAACTTGGGGGATTTTCCCATTTGTTCCTTTCAGGTGTTTTTCCCTCTGGTCTAGTGTAGTTTCTTCACATGCAAACTCCAGTTAGTTCTCAGTGCCAGACTTGAGGGGAACCCTTAGCAGGCCCCCAGAGCTCGCTCCCTCTCTCTCTGCAACTCTCTCCACCTCAGTCCTCTCCCTGCAAACTCGACTGCCTTAGTCTTCTTAATTCTCACCTGAGTCCACTCAGAGAAACTGCTGGATTTTTCAAAAAAGATGTTATGTATTCATTTGAGAGAGAAAGAAAGAGAGAGAGAGAGAGCATGAGCAGGGGAAAGGGACAGAGGGAGAGGGAGAAGCAGACTCCTAGCCGAGTAGGGAGCCTGAACGTGGGGCTCGGGGGATCATGACCCGAGCCGAAGGCAGACCCCCAACCAACCTAGCCACCCAGGTGCCCTGAAACTGCTGGATTTTTACCTAAGTTCCCCTCTCCCTGAACTGCAGCCTAGAAATTCTTCCCAGGCTATTATCTGGGGCAACTGCAGGGCTCACTTCATTTAGTTTCCTTTTCTCAGAGACCGCTCTCCGCTACAGTCTATTGTCCAATGTCTGAAACCATTGATTTCTCTCTCTCTTTTTTTCCTAGTTGTTTACAGTGGGAGAGTAAATCTAATCATTGTTACTGCATATTGGCTGGAAGCAGAACTGCTTTTAGAATTGTTTCAATCTTCGATTCACTGGTGTGGCTTATAAAGTGCCCATCCCAAACACACACACATACACACACACACACACACACACACACACACACACACACACACCACCTTGCACCTCCTGTCTTCCATCAAGCTTTCTCTTTATAGTAAAAATATGGATCGTCTACTAGTCGCTGTGGCTTACAATGGCCCGAAGCAGGAAGTGGGGGAAAATCCTCCTTTACGTGGGTGAAGGAACTTCATTGTTGGATTTTTCATTTATTTATTTATTCATAGACAAAAACCTGGACTTAATTAGTCTGGGTTGCATTTTGGACCACTTCACCCCCCACCTTGTGATTTGGGGGAAGATATTGATCTTTCTAACCCTCCATTTACCCACCTGTAAAATGGGGACTGGAGGTCGTTTTGAGGATTGATGGAGACACTCTGTGGAAAGGGCTCTCTTAGCACAATGCCTGACACACAGAAATACTGCTAAGCCTGACGCTCACTGCTCAGTGCTCTTTGCACTCGGGTGCCCAGGCCAAGCATTAACCCTTTCTTAAGTTTTTTTTCTTCCCTCAAGTACAACACTCTCAGCTCTCCTCCAACCTCACTGTCTGCTCAACTTTGATATCTTCTGAGTCTCTGTTCGTGTTCTCTGTTGCTTACGCTTCCTCTCTGGGAGACCTCATCCAGTCTCGGGGCTTAAAACTCCGTCTCTATCTCCAGCCTGGGATTTGACTTTGAACCCTAGATGTGTACGTGCCAGTGCTGATCTTTGCCAGTTTGTCCCTTGATCCATTCTCTGCCCATCCTCTGCTCTGTGTCGTGGAGGGAGGAGGGGTCTAAGTCCCGTGGCCTGCATTTCTTAGGCTCCTCTGTCAACCAGCATCAGGTTGCATTTGACCCAGAGGAGGGACTGGTGGGGGACTGCAGGGCAGGAGGCAGGAAAGGCCACAGCACGTCTAATCCTCCTCTCTTGGCCTTGGGGTTGTCCCTGGCAGAGCCTGCTGCTCAACACAACCACCTCTGGTCTCTGGCGACACTGTCTTCCCCCAACACCACCGCAGCCCATCCTACCATTGCTGGTCTCTGTGGGGCTTGTCTAAACCCTCTTTGACTTCCCTGTCTACCCCCAACACCACCGCAGCCCGTCCTACCGTTACTGGTCTCTGTGGGGCTTACCTAAACCCTCTTTGACTTCCCTGTCTACCCCCAACACCACTGCAGCCCGTCCTACCGTTACTGGTCTCTGTGGGGCTTACCCAAACCCTCTTTGACTTCCCTGTCTACCCCCAACACCATCGCGGCCCGTCCTACCGTTACTGGTCTCTGTGGGGCTTACCCAAACCCTCTTTGACTTCCCTGTCTACCCCCAACACCATCGCGGCCCGTCCTACCGTTACTGGTCTCTGTGGGGCTTACCCAAACCCTCTTTGACTTCCCTGTCTACCCCCAACACCATCGCAGCCCGTCCTGCCGTTGCTGGTCTCTTGCCTAGGGGGTCTTGCCTAAACTGTGTTTGACTTCCTGCCAATTCCACCACCTATGTGACCATTTGCTCTGTTTGTAATACCTAGAATGGATTCTGTCTGCTGACAGGGCCTTAGCTGAGAGAGTTCTCTAACAAGTGTCTCAAAATCAACACATCTAAAACCAAGTCTTGATCTCCTTCCCAAGCTGCTCTTCTTGGTCCTTTCTCCATTTGAATTCATGGTACTTTCTCCATTTGAATTCCAGTATTTTTTCCACCCCACTGCTCCCACAACCCCATTCCAAGCAATCATTAACTCTCACTTGGACTATTGCAGTAGACTTCCAACTTGTCTCCCTGCTTCCCTAGTTGACCCTAGCAGTCAGAGTGATCTTTCTACACTGTAAATCAGAGTATGTTGTCTTTCTATCGAAAACCTTCCACCGGCTTCTTATCTTGGTCAGAAGAAAAAGCAAAATCTTTACAATTGCCCCTCCAAGGCACCCAAGTACCTCTAGGACTTCACATGTTAGTACTCTCCACCATCACATTCTATTCCAGTGGCACCGACCTCATTGCTCTTCCTAGAACCCACCAGAATATTCCTGCCTCAGGGCCCTTGCACGTGCTATTCTCTCACCCCAGAATGGTCTTTCTCCAGTATGGATGTGGTTCTCAATCAACTTCCTGTTTGTGTTCAGTTCCATTTCATCAGAGTCCTTTTCTGATTGCCTTACACATAACACAACAGCCTCCTTCATTGTTCCTTTACTGGTTTATTGTTCTTCATAGCACTTTCTACTACCTTATGTTATATATTTATTCACGGAGTGTCTGTTCACATTGGGTTGGCTGCTATACCCCTAGTCTCTTAACACTGGACATTTTAGAAATAAAAATAAAATGTACAGCAAGATTGTTTTGCATCGGGTAAATGCTAAGCGCTTTAGACGGAACATACAATTTCTTTGCACTTTCAGAGCCCACAGCTCTATGCGGGGTGCAAAGGGTGCGGACCCTGCCAGAGAAAGCCTCAGCAGCCGCGTGCAGGTGCAGCTAGGGATCAGCCCAGGCTGGGGCCGGGCCCCAGCGCATGCTCCGTGGCGGCGCTGGACGTGTGGCCCGCCCACGGCGCATGCTCCGTGGCGGCGCTGGACGGGGCGGGGTCTCGGCGGCACTTCCCCACGACCCGCCGCTCCGATTGGAGCCTGAGCCGGGAGGAGTACCTGCCCTCGCGTCCGGTCGTCCCCGCCTCTCCAGGTGCCCAGCTCCACGAGCGGGCACTGCGGCTCTGGACAGCGGCCCGGGAGGACCGGTGCAGGTGAGTGCCGCGAGGCTGAGCCGCCTGTGCAGGTGCGGGTACGGCATCTCCGGCCTCCGCGTGCGCCGCCCTCCCATTCCCATCCCCACCCCCACGCCCGAGCCTCTGCAGGCCGGCGGGACCCCCTGCGCTTGGCTCGTGGCGCATCCCGCCCGGAGCAGCTGCGGGCGCCTCTTCTGAGCGCCGCGTGGTCCAGGTTTCCGAAGTCGCCCGGCCTTCCGTGGGAGCCCTCCGATTTCCCGGTCGATCAGCGCAGCCGCCCAGAGACCTCAGATTGCGGTGACAACCGGATTCCTGATTCCCAGCCACCCCCTTCCCCTGGTTAAGCTCCCCCTTAACCAGTTGGCACTTTGCTTCCGTACTTGATCTAGGTGCAGCTCAGCTCCCCGAAACGAGGATTTAACGGTACCGCACCGACATGCTGGAGGAGGAGTTAACATTGGTCCGAAGCAGTGCGGGCGGTGTCTGGAGCGTAGCTAGAGTTTAATGGAAGCCGAAGTTATTGGTGGTGGTGTTCACATTGTCATTAGTGGGAAGCAAAATGGGAGGCTGCTTCGGGGCTTTTCTTTTCTTCAGCCACTGAGCTTTTGGACCGACCCCTGCCTCTTTTTTCAAAATCTGTACTGTGCGTCTCATAGGTGCAGGGCTCCTCTATAGATCCTAAGGGTTCAAAGTTGAGTCAGAAGCCCTCCCTGCCCTCGGGCTGGGGCGAAATAAGGGCAGAGGAGCACGCACTTGCAGTGTTACAACGTAGAGAGAACTGAAAAAAGAAGTTGCTAAGAGAGCCCAGAAAAACTCAGAATCCAGCCTGGAAGGGGGCTTTTACTCCGTGTAAACTTCTCAGTCATCATCCTTCCGAGAATCACTTGACTAGATGGTTGAAATACTTGCTTAATGTCGGGTTGGAAGGAAACATGAGCAGGTGGTATGTGCAGCAGCTGAGGGTCTTCAGCTGTGACCCCCTTGGAGCTGCTCCGTGGACAGCTGGTCCACGTTCTGTGGGATCGAACCGAGTGGAAAGCCTCTGCTGCCAGAGGATTTTTTGTTTTAAGTTGTGGGCACAACCTCCCTTTTTCCTTTTCAATCTACTCCCTGTTCCCTAGTAAAAATGGACTTTGGGGAGGCTGGATTATGATAAAAGGTGGCCTAGGAGTATACAGCCCTTCCCAACCACCATAAAGAAATAAAAAGTTGTGAGTAAACACCGAGTGAGCTTGCTTTGCCAGTGCAGGCTCAAGGTTGCCTTCCTTTCTGTCTAGATGTTCAGGGTTCATCATTGCTTGGAGAAGTAACTGCAGCACCAACAGGACTTGCATTGGCAGAACTCACTGTAGTCATCTCCAGAGAAGCAATCTCTTAAGAGTTGTGGAATATACAGTTTAGCACAAGTCTTGAAAACAGGCCTATTGTATTGCCATACAGTAACAAGACATTTTAAATGAACACTTTTATCAATTTTGACATATGTATACTCCCATGAAACCATTGGTAAATTCACTAAATTAGTGAACCTGTCCATCACCCTCAAAAGATTCCTTGTGCATACCCCCTTGTAATCCTCTCCTCTTGCCCTTTTTCTTAGGCAGCCCGAGATCTGCTTTCTGTCAATAAAGATTAGATTGCATTTTCCAGAGTATTATATAAATGGAATCAAATGTATTTATTCTTTTTATTGTTTTTGGTCTGGCTTTCATTCACCGTAATTATTTTGAGATTCATCCATGTTATTGTTTGTTCATTCCTTTTTATTGCCGAGTAGTATGTATATATCATGTACATTTTATATATATATATGTTTGTGTGTATATATATGTGTGTGTGTGTGCATAGTTATATATCTCCATCCATTCACCCATTTGGGGTGTTCATGTTTTTCGTTTTTGATTATTATACCCAAAGCCGTTATAAACATTTTTATACAAGTCTTCGTATGGATATACATGCATGCATCTTTTTTTTAAGTGATTATATTTTTTAAAAATTCAGGGTGCCTGGGCTACTTCTAGTTTTGCCTCTAACCATCCAGATTTCTTGGGAGACTCACTTTGCTTTGCCTTTAACATTCAGCCCCAAGGTCTTTGCTGTGTTGTGATTTTGCACCATCACGGGCAGAAACTAGATCCTCTTTTTTTGGTGGTTGGGGGGCCTCAGAAGGGGAAAAGGGTGGTCTTCTATCCTGTTTCTCTTTCAGGCTCCCTTTTCATTTCACTCTTTTCCTTGAATGACATATTCGTTTTATTTCTCTTTTAAAATGCATTATTATTTTTTAACTGAAGTATAGTTGACACAATGTTACAGTAATTTCAAGCGTACACCGTAGTGGTTCATCATCTTCCTGTGTTATGCTGCATTCCCCACAAGTGTAGCTACCGTCTGTCACCATGTAGGTCTGTTCCAACACCATTGACTGTGCTCTGCCTTTCATCCCTGTGACTTACTCATTCCGTAACTGGAAGCCAGTGCCTCCCACTGCCCTTCACCCATTTTGCCCATCCCCACCCACTTCCCTCTGGCAACTGTCAGTTCTCTGTATTTATAGGTTTGTTTCTGCTTTTTGTTTGTTTATTCATTTTTTAGATTGCACATGCATGTGGAATCCTATGTTATTTGTCTTTCTCAGTGTGGCTTATTTCACTTAGCATAATATTTGGGTGACAAATTTGAATCCTGATGGGTAATTTTGGACAAGAACAGAAATTGACAGTGGGAGGCAAGAAGTAATACTGAACTTAAAAATGAAAACTGAAAAATGTTTAAATCACGATTAGAAGGGAAAAGGTGGAAGGCTCACAGGATCTGGAATTTTGTGGATCCTCCTTTTTTTCCCAGCCTATTGTCCTGTAAGTCCCCTCCTCTGTTTTTTCTCCATAACAATTTGTTTAACCTCATGGTGAGACGGTGAGTGGGTGTGCTGGGCTCCAAACGTCACATGTTAACTGGGGGTGGCAGGTGGGGGAGTTTCCTAGTAAAAAAATAATCCCCGCCTTTTTTTGTGTTTCCAGATATGGCTGGGGTCCTTTGTTTCCTATTTGCCCTTAACCTGATGTTTACTTGCCCTAAACCTGGTTCAGAACTTTTTATGGGAGTATTAATCTACCAACATAATCTGTGTAGTGAGATTCAGACAAATAACAATAGACTGTTTCATACAGAATGAAAATGCAGTTCCTGGGATTGGTGGTCTGTTTGGTCCTTGGGACCCTGCATTGCGAGGCGTCCGAAGGCAAGCTGGATCCTGAAACAAATATGAATGTGGTAAGTTTCTCAAAGTTCAGTTATGTGGGCTGCATGAAGCCACAAACCAATCTCTTTATATATCATTGTGTTTTTCATGGTCTCTGAATCTTAGATTCAGTTTGCTGACTTTCCCACCAGGTAAGGTGTATTTTACCAACGGCATTTAACTGTTAACACTTCTTAATGGGATAAATGAAATTTTTATAAATTCATTTCATTTTTAAGTCTCACTGAATTTGTTGAAAGAATGATAAAAATGTATCAAAACTTTGCAAGAATGTTACTACTGACTGCTGCTCTTATACATTGAACAGGGAGTGTGATTAGCAAGGTCCAGGGAACACAGTTCAATACAAAAACCAAAATATCTGAAAAAAATTTTTGTTGGAACAAATAAGCAAATATTATTTGTGGAGTAATTGACACATTTCAATGTTATTAAGTTATTAAGACATAAAATATAGGGAAAATACAAATGACTAAAGAAGGTAACTATTTTTTATTATTATTTTTTTTAGGGAGAGAGTGAGAGAGTGGGCTTGGTGGGGAGGAGCACAGGGAGAGGGAGAGGAAGAATCTTAAGCAGGTTCCACACCCAGTGAGGAGCCCGATGCCAGGCTTGATCGCCCCACCCTGAGATCGTGACCTGAGCTGAAATCAAGAGTTGAACGCTTGACTGAGCCACCCGGGCGCCCCCCAAGTAGCTACTTTGAAACAGATGATGCAGTGACCCCACTGAAGAATCAAGGCGCTCTTAGTGGCAGATAAATCCATCGTGAGTCAAGAGAATATCACCTGATATCAGGGTCTTAAGGTCAAGTTTTACTTCTCGTCCCCAATTTTTTCTTTTATTCCTCACCCTCCTTTGAAATTTTTTTTCCTATAAAGATGATAAAATTGAATTCTTCAAAATACTCGTGGTAGAGAGGATGGTGAGCACTTACATTAAATCTAGATAATTGAGTTCTCCATGTCCCACTGAGCTCGTGATTAACACTTGCTCCGTGGGTTGGAGAAGTGAATTTGATGATAATTTCCTATTTTTCATCTCTTCTTGTTCTTCAACTCCACTGTGCTATTGTGTATTCTATTAGTGTCCTTTGTTAGCATAAGTGTATTGGTTCATTGATGAAAATGGATTAATGCTATGCTCTGTTTCCCAGAACAGGACCTCTTAAAATAAGGGTAGGGGTAGCTCACAATATTAGCTGACATATTTAGAAGAGAAAGAAAGAAAGAAGTGTGTCTATTTGTGGAGCCAGGATGGAAACAGAGAGGCGCAAAGCAGTGGTGAAATTAGACACATGCAGTGTAGAAATTGCTAGAATATTGAAACCAAGGTTAATCAGACACCTGTCACTGGAACACATGGATAAAAGATGTGGAGGATTTATTCTTGCATGGGAGGTACTGTTCGATTGAGCACACTTAAATTTCAATAACAACTGTTTTCTTAAAGCCTGGAGAGTGTCTGCTGACATTTTGTCTTCTCCTTTGCCTGCTAATGTGGGAGATCTTGTCAGAGTCTGTCCATAGAATTTCCAATATTCTTTTTCTCTGTAGAGTGAAATTATCGCTCACTGGGGATTCCCTAGTGAGGAACACTTCATCGAGACAGAAGATGGATATATTCTTTGCCTTCACCGAATCCCTCACGGGAGAAAGAACCATTCTGCCAAAGGTATGGGTGTTTCCTGTGGTGAGAAAGGAACTCTCTGAGAAGTACCTGCATGGCTGGAATTGTCTGGTTTTCATGTCAGTAACCAAGTTGAGATTTAACTTGAAAACATTGAAATGGGGTTATTTTTTGGGCCAAGGTACTAGAAGTGTTACACTTATACAAGGCATATAAAAATACTATTTTGAAAGAACTAAGGACAAGTCATCTGATTTCATATTTTGCTTAGAGATTCAAAGGTCAGTTTTGTTTAAGGATATGCTGAAATCTCTCCTTGTTATAAGGAAGCATCTTATTCATGAAATGTTTTGAGCATTAAGGAGCTAGCTTTTGCTGTTTGAAAATTAATTGATTGAGTAGGCAATGTATTCATGAGGTTCAAAACTTAAAGGAAATAAAAAGCCATACTGTGAAATTCCTCCCTCCTGTCTCACTGTTCACCTCCCCAGGTCTGTGTGGATCCTTCGAGCATCTCTTGAATTTCTTAGCTCTAAAAAATCTCTTTAGAAACAAATATAATAATATAATAAACAAATATTATTAATATTATTATATTATTCTTTTTCTCTGCTTCCATTTTAATACAAAAGATGTAATATAATGCACATTCTTTTGTTCCTTGAATTTTTACTTAATATTTTGGAGACTTTTCCATACAATACATGGAAGACTTTACCATTCAATTCTGCAGACACTTGGCATTCTACTGCATACCTGTATCATGATTTATTTAACAGATGTCCTAGTGATGGGCATTGGGGCTGTTTCTAGTCTTCCGGTAGAAGACAAAGCTTGGTGCTGAAAATAACGTTGTACGTGTGCAAGTTTGTTTATAAGATACATTTCCGGAAATAGAATTTTTGAGTCCAAGGATGCTGTATACATTTGTGATTTTGATAGACATTCTTAAATTGCTTTATATGTGGTCTTGTTCTAGTAATTACTCTCGCTAGCAATGTATGAAAATTCTTACAGCTTTGGAGATATATATGTATCTTCCCATAGCAAACTGTGGTTTCCAGTTCAGATTAATGAATTTCTAGACAGACTACTTGAAATTGTTAAACATATATCAGAATAAGGATCTGATCCCCATTCCATCATCTCTCCACACTTACCTTATTCTTTAACATTTGCTCTTTCTAGTGACTTTCCTTGGAAAATTAAGATTGAGATTAAGGAGATTTGATGACTAACTGTTCTTCAGTTAACACTTTATGTGAGCAGAAGGGCCTTTTGCCTCAATTCCTTCCCAAATTATTATTCAAAGCAAACTATAAACCCATGTTAATGTGAGCTTTGTAGCATTATTCCTTTTTAGTTTCTTACTATAATCTGGTTTGTCTGTTTTTTTCTCCCATAAATTCTAACTGTAAGAAGGCATTTCATAATGCTAGAGTGGCTGAGACAGCCAGTGCTCTTTTTGAAGTTTCACTTCTCATTCTTGAGATGTTTATGATTTATACATATATGTTATTAAGCTTCCTTCTAAGTGTGTTGCAAAAATAGTGAGCTGTAGTGAGGGCTTCTATTTTTTTTTTCCTGCTCAAAACACTCAAAATGTATATACTTTATTCCAGTGTGGACATCTGAGCTTACTTTCCTTGCTTTTTGTTTATTGTAAACCCTTTGTTGTTGTTGTTTTATTATATATATATATATATTTTTAAAGATTTTATTTATTTATTTGACAGAGAGAGAGAGACAGCCAGCGAGAGAGGGAACACAAGCAGGGGCAGTGGGAGAGGAAGAAGCAGGCTCCCAGCAGAGGAGCCTGATGTGGGGCTCGATCCCAGAACGCCGGGATCACGCCCTGAGCCGAAGGCAGACGCTTAACCGCTGTGCCACCCAGGCGCCCCTGTTTTATTATATTTTAATGTTAGTCACCATACAGTACATCCCTAGTTTTTGATGTAAAGTTCCATGATTCATTTCTTGCATATAACACCCAGTGTACCATGCAATACGTGCCCTCCTTAATACCCATCACCAGCCTATCCCATTCCCCCACCCCCCTCCCCTCTGAAGCCCTCAGTTTGTTTCCCAGAGTCCATAGTCTGTCATGGTTCATTCCCCCTTCTGGTTACCCCCCCCTTCCTTCTTCCCTTTCTTCTCCTACCAATCTTCCTAGTTCTTATGTTCCATAAATGAGTGAAACCATATGATAATTATCTTTCTCTGCTTGATTATTTCACTTAGCATTACCTCCTCCAGTGCCATCCATGTTGCAGCAAATGATGAGAAATCGTTCTTTTTGATAGCTGAGTAATATTCCATTGTATATATGGACCACCGCTTCTTAATCCAGTCATCTGTTGAAGGGCATCTTGGCTCCTTCCACAATTTAGCTATTGTGGACAATGCTTCTATGAACATTGGGGTGCATATGGCCCTTCTCTTTACTACGTCTGTATCTTTGGGGTAAATACCCAGTAGTGCAATTGCTGGGTAGCTCAATTTTTAACTTTTTAAGGGACCTCCACACTCTTTTCCAGAGTGGCTGTAACAATTTGCATTCCCACCAACAATGTAAGAGGGATCCCGTTTCTCCACATCCTCTCCAGCAATTGTTGTTTCTTGCCTTGTCAATTTTTGCCTTTCTAACTGGCGTAAGTTGGTATCTCAGTGTGGTTTGGATTTGAATTTCCCTGATCGATAATGATTTTGAATATTTTTCCATGTGTCTGTTAGCCATTTGTACGTCATCATTGGAAAAGTGTCTGTTCATATCTTCTGCCCATTTTATGATTTGTTTATTTGTTTCTCATGTATTGAGTTTGAGAAGTTCTTTGTAGATCTTGGATACCAGTCTTTTATCTGTAGTATCATTTGCAAATATCTTCTCTCATTCCGTGGGCTGCCTCTTAGTTTTTTTGACAGTTGCCTTGGCTGTGCAGAAGCTTTTTATCTTGATGAAATCCCAAAAGTTCATTTTTTCTTTTGTTTCTCTTGCCTTTGGGGATGTGTCATGAAAAAAGTTGCTGTGGCCGATGTCGTATAGGTTGCTGCCTATGTTCTCCTCTAGGATTTTGATGAATTCCTGTCTCACATCGAGGTCTTTGATCCATTTGGAGTTTATCTTTGTGTATGGTGTGAGAGAGTGGTCAAGTTTCATTCTTTTGCATGTAGCTGTCCAATTTTCCCAGCACCATTTATTGAAGAGACTGTCTTTTTTCCACCGGATGTTTTTTCCTGCTTTATCAAAGATTAGTTGCCCAAAGAGCCGAGGGTCCATTTCTGGGTTCTCTATTCTGTTCCATTGGTCTATGTGTCTGTTTTTGTGCCAGTACCATGCTGTCTTTGTGATCATAGCTTTGTAGTACAGCTTGAAATCCGGCATTGTGAAGCCCCCAGCTTTGTTTTTCCTTTTCAACATTTCCTTGGCGATTTGGAGCCTTTTCTGGTTCCACATAAATTTAAGGACTATTTGTTCCAGTTCTTTGAAAAATGTCATTGGTATTTTGATCGGGATGGCATTGAAAGTGTAGATTGCTCTGGGTAGCATGGACATTTTAACTATGTTAATTCTTCCGATCCGTGAGCATGGAATATTTTTCCATCTTTTTGTGTCTTCTTCAATGTCTTTCAAGAGTGATTTGTAGTTTCTAGAATATAGATCCTTTACGTCTCTGGTTAAGTTAATTCCAAGGTAATGTATGATTTTTGGTGCTATTTATTGTAAATGGGATGGATTCCCTAATTTCTCCTTTTTCAGTCTCATTGTTCATGTATAGAAATGCAACTGATTTCTGAGCATTGATTTTGTATCCCACCACATTACTGAATTGCTCTATAACTTCTAGTAGTTTGGGAGTGGATTCTTTTGGGTTTTCCATATAGAGTATCATGTCATCTGCAAGGAGAGACAGTTTGACTTCTTTGCCGATTTGGATACCTTTTATCCCTTTTTTGTTGTCTGATTGCTGTTGCAAGGACTTCTCGTACTATGTTGAATAATAATGGCGAGAGTGGGCATCCTTGTCGTGTTCCTGATCTTAAGGGAAAGGCTTCCAGCTTTTCCCCATTGAGAATGACATTCGCCGTAGGCTTTTCATAGATGGTTTTATGAGATTGAGGAATGTACCCTCTATCCCTACACTCTGAAGGGTTTTAATCAGGAAAAGATGCTATATTTTGTCAAATGCTTTTTCTTTCTTTTTTTTTTTTTTTTTTTTGTCAAATGCTTTTTCTGCATCAACTGAGAGGATCCTATCGTTTTTGACTCTTTTCTTGTTGATACGATCTGTCATACTGATAGATTTGCAAATGTTGAACCACCCTTGCATCCCAGGGATGAATCCCACTTGGTCATGATGGATAATCCTTTTAATGTACTGTTGGATCCTATTAGCTAGGATCTTGTTGAGAATTTTGGCGTCCATATTCATCAGCAATATCGGTCTATAATTCTCCTTTTTGATGGGGTCTTTGCCTGGTTTGGGGATCAAGGTAATACTGGCCTCATAGAATGAGTTTGGTAGTTTTCCTTCTGTTTCTATTCTTTGAAACAGCTTCAGGAGAATAGGTATTATTTTTCTTTGAATGTTTGGTAGAATTCCCCGGGGAATCCAACAGGCCCTGGAGTCTTGTTTTTCGGGAGGTTTCTGTTCACTGCTTCAATCTCTTCATAATTAATCAGTCTGTTTAAAAATCAATTTCTTCCTGTTTCAGTCTTGGTAGTTTATAGGTTTCCAGGAAGGCATCCATTTCTTCCAGGTTATTTAATTTATTGGCATAAAGCTGTTGATAAAAGTGTCTAATGATCCTTCCTATTTCATTGGTGTTGGTCGTGATCTCTCCCCTTTCATTCATAATCTTATTAATTTGGGTCCTTTATTCTTTTGAATAAGTCTTGCCAGTGGCTTATTGATCTTATTTATTCTTTCAAAGAACCAGCTTCTAGTTCTGTTGATCTGCTCTACTGTGCTCTTGGTTTCTAATTCATTGATCTCTGCTCTAATCTTGATCACCTGCCTTCTCGTGCGTGGATTAGGCCTGTTCTTCTGTTCCTGTTCCAGCTTCTTGAGGTGAGAATATAAAAACTGCATTTTAGATTTTTCTATTCTTTTGAGTGAGGCTTGGATGGCTATGTATTTTCCCCTTAGGACTGCCTTTGCAGTATCGCATAGGTTTCGGACCATTGTGTTTTCATTCTCGTTGGTCTCCAAATATTGCTTAAGATCCTTTTTAATTCCCTGGTTTACCCAATCATTCTTGAGCAGGATGGTTCTTAGTCTCCAAGTGTTTGAGTTTCTTCCAAATTTTTCCTTGTGGTTGAGTTCCAATTTCAAAGTGTTGTGGTCTGAGATTATGCAGGGAATAATCTCAGTCTTTTGGTATCAGTTGAGACCTGTTTTGTGACCCAGAACATGATCTATTCTGGAGAACTTTCCATGTGCATTCGAATAGAATGAGTATTCTGTTGTTCTGGGGTGTAGTGTTCTATATATATCTATGAGGTCCATCTGGTCTAGTATGGCATTCAAAGCTCTTGTTTCTTGGTTGATTTTCTGCTTAGGTGATCTGTCTATTGCTGATAGTGGAGTGTTGAGGTCCCCTACTATTAACGTATTTTTATCTATATATCTCTTTATTCTGTTTAAGAGTTGGCTTGTGTATCTTGCTGCTCCCCTGTTGGGGGCGTGGATATTTATAATTGTCATATCCACTTGTTGGATAAATCCCTTAAGAATAATATAGTGTCCTTCTGTATCTCTAACTATTAGAGATAAATCTAATCTGTCTGGTATGAGAATTGCTACCCCAGCTTTCTTTTGAGGTCCATTGGCATGAAAAATGGTATTCCATCCCTTTACTTTCAGTCTGACTGTATCTTTAGGTTCAAAATGAGTCTCTTGTAGACAGCAGATGGATGGGTCATGTCTTTTTATCCAATCTGCAACCCTGTGGTGTTTTATGGGAGCATTTAGGCCATTTACATTGATAGTGATTATTGAGAGATATGATTTTAATGATGTCATGTTGCCTGTAAAGTCTTTGTTTCTATAGATTGTGACTTTCTGTTCTGTATCACTCTTGGGGCCTTTTTACTTTTATAGAACCCCCCTTAATATTTCCTGTAGGGCTGGTTTCATGGTTACGAAATTGGTCAGTGACTGGCGATTCTGGAAGGTCCTTATCTCTCCAATTCTGAGTGACAGCCGTGCTGGATAAAGGATCCTTGGCTGCATGTTTTTCTCTGAAAGAGCTTTAAAAATGCCCCCCCAACCCTTTCTCTCATTTCAGGTCTGTGTAGACAGGTCTGACGTAATTCTGATACTTTGCCTTGGTATGTGAGAAATTTCCTTGCCCTGGCTGCTTTCAATGCTGTAACCTTGGATCTAATATTTGCGAATATGCACTATGACGTGATGTGGCATAGGTTTGTCGTGGTTGAGCTTGGGAGGGGTCCTCTCTGCCTGTTGGACACGAATGTTTGTTTCCCTCGCTAGATTAGGGAAGTGTTCAGCTACAATTTGTTCAAATATCTCTTCTAAACCTCTCTCTTTCTCCACCACCTCGGGGATGCTGATGATTCTGACATTGGAACGTTTCATTGAGTCAGTAACCTCCTGTAACCTACATTCTTGAGATTGGATTTTTTTGAGCCAAGTTTCTGTTTTAGCTTTCTCTTCTACAAATCCATCCTCCAATTCACTAATTTGTTCTTTTGCCTCATTCACCCTGGCCGTCAGAGCCTCTAGTTTTGACTGCATTTGATTCATAGCATTTTTAATTTCTGCCAGATTCGCTCTCATTTCTGCCCTTAGAGTTTCTATATTCTCATTAATATTTTCATTAATATTTTTTTTTTCAATTCTACACATCATCTTGACCATTGTTACTCTGAATTCCATTTCTGATAATTTGGTTATATCCATATCCATCAGTTCTGTGGCAGAGGCCACAGACTCATTATCTTTTCTTTGCTGGGGGGGATTTCTCCTTCTCGTCATTCTGATGAGGAGAGGTTGCGGGGTTGTCCAGAGCCCAAATTATTGACCAGGACCCAGGCAGTGTGCACTTGTTTTATAGGGACCTCAGGGATGTGGGCTTCTTGATTTTTCAGCCTGCCTAATGGGGGAGGGGCCAGCCACACCGATACTCAGGCAACCCTGTTTGGGTAGAGTCTCCATGTCCCCTGCGAGGGGGGATGGGTATGGGCACACTGTGAGCCGGTATTTCCAGGCTTTTGTTCTCTGGCGGCTTTCCCTGGCAGTTTGCTGTGCCTCTTCGAGAGTCAGAGCAGCAGTGCCCAAATCCCAGCCTCTGTCTCAGAACAGAGAAATCGCAGACCGCTCTCCGCTGAGCTCTCCTGGCCACTTTAACTCTGTTTCTGTTGGTGGTGCTAAATCCTGCAGCATCTCGGGATGTGCGCCCCACAGCCAGCATCCCAGCCCTCACTTCCAGGGCCGACAGGTGTCTGTCCTTTGTGCTTCTAACACCACCAGCCACCCCCGCGCGCTCCGGAGCTCCGTTTCAGTGGGGTTCCCCCGCACTCCGGAGCTCCGGTTTTCAGTCTTGTTGCATGCGCGTTCCCTGGCTCATGGTCTCAGTCTGCTCTCTCGCGGGTGCCTGTCCGCGAGTCTGGCCTGCTCCCCAGTGCAGGTGGCTAACGCTTCCTGGCGCCCAAGCGCGGAGGCTCCCTCCTCCTTCCATTTATCTTCCGATATCTGTGCACTGATTCACGGCTCCCCGCTTCATACCTCAGTACTCAGCACTGGAGATGTTCATTTGTAGAGATCCAGTTGTATCTTCCTGCATCTCAGGGTGATTCCGTGGGTGTTGAGGATGGTCTGGTACCTATCCAACTCGACTCAGGGGACCGGCTGAAAAAGGGGTCCCCTACTCCTCCGCCATCTTAACCTCACCCCCTCTTTAGTAAACCCTTTGATTTCAGATCCCCTATAAAGAAGAATAGGTACAGATGTCATTTCTCTTTAAAGTGGTTGGTTGACTAATAGAATTGGTAATGTGAATCACTTAAAAGAAGCTCGGTAAAAACATGCTTAGATAACGCACCCTCCGTGTTCTCTGTCTTCACCCCCGGGCTTCTGTCTCACGCAGCGCTTAGCGCAGGGAGTGCCACCTGCCCCACGTACGGAAGTACCTAGCTACGTACTCCTGCAGGTGAGGTGCTGTGCCCCCAAGGTGAGCAGAGTGAGCACAAGTCTCCACGTGCTCCCCGGTGGCAGGAAGGAGTCAGGAGAGCTCAGTGCCAGATCTGCGCTGGCTGCTAGGGACGCAATGTGTTTTCGCCTCTGGGTGCCTTGGATTCTTCATCTGTAGAAACAGTCGATTGGCTGGGATGATCCCAAATTCTCTTTGGTCACTCTGGTGCTGTGGGTTCTAGTCCCTACGCTTTTGTTGTTATTGGCAGGCGTGTGTGCTGCAGGGGGGTAGATACCCCTGGTCTTCAGAATGGGGGGCACGGACTGAAAGCTCTCTGAATGTGGTCACAGCGAGAGGTCTCCACCTGCTTTGTCTGCTCTGCAGAGGCCTCCTTGTAAGGGGGCCGGGGTGCGTGTCCCACAGCTGCTGTGCGCTAAGCTGCGTGTTCAAGGAGCGCTGCGGGGCGTGACTCCCTTATCTAAGGCAGCTCCTCATATTCCTGAGCACTGCATAGGACACATGGTTTGCATGACCCCTGCCCCCGGCAGGGACCCCTCACTGTCCTCTCCTCCTGCTCAGGAGCAGCATTGTCAGTGGTCTTGCTTTGGCTCATTTAAGCCAAATAGACAAAAAGAATTCCTAAGAGTCCTTCACAGCCAAGGTGGAACTCATCCTCTCGTTCATGCCACTCCCTCCCCTGACTTCCTCGTCTATTAATAACACCATCATCCTCCCGATGATCCGGCCCTGGAAACTGCAGAATCACTCTTGACTCCAGACCTCGAGCAGCTGTCAGGCCCTCTCTAGGCTGCCCACGTTATGTGGCTCCAGTTCCTCTCTCCCTCCGCTGGGCTGGGTGCCACCCTACTTACGCTCTCCTGACCGTTTAACCCAAAGCCTGCAAGAAGGTCACGATCCAAGAGAGGCTTGAGCCACTTCCATTTTTGAGGCTTCCCATGTATTAGAAAAAGGAAGAATTTCAAAACAGGCAGATGCAAATTGTTTCTCTTTTACAAAATTAATGCTTCTACTACACCCACATATAATGGCCTGCATCTGTACTGATTACAAGGCATTGCAGGGTGCCTTAAACCGTTCATTCATTTCCTGGGGAGATGGTGAAACTGTCCCTCTTGCCCTTTTTAAGTCCATTTTCTCCATTTCTGTGCTGTCCTGCGGTGCCGTGCCCCCTGTGTGGGGAGCGCCTTCCAGGCCTGCCGCACTGGCCTGTTTGTACGGAGCGCCTCATGTAGAGATTATCGGAGGGCTTTATGGTCCCAGTGTTTGGCCCCGTGGCTCGTCCTCCTACCCCTGTCTCGTCCACCTTGTGTAGTTTTGCAGGATGAAGCTTCTCCGAGCCAGGGGTCGTTATAGGATAGGGCCATCGGGCAGTCCTCAGGTCCCTAACACACGAGGTGACCTACCTTTCCTTACTACTGTTTCCCCGTTGCCTGGACCGCTCACATGGCAGAACTTCGAAGCTGCCGTGGGTGTGGCAGAGACCTTCGATTCAGCACCTCGGTGATGACCATCAGGGACTGTGATGTCTGCGGTGTCTGTGTCTCCTCCCAGTGGGGTGGCAGACCGCAGGTGCATCGGTTGCCAGCTGGGTTCATTCGTTGGCGACGAAACTGTCGTCATTGATCAGCTGTGAGGGTTGAAGCTGGCACCTCGGCCCAGCGATGAGTGACTGAAGTCGCGTCTGCTGTGGTGTAAGTATCAGAGAACGACTTTCGGATGTGCTGCAATCCAAGCAAGGCAGTCCCTTTCTGCGGAGCTCCCCCTGGGCTCCGGCAGGTGAAAACGGCCTCTCGGCTGCTGCTCCCCCTGCCCACCATCTTCATTTCTATGTATTTATAAAAACCATTCTTTCCCTCCCTCCAGGCGCAGCTTCCCAGCAGCTGTCCGGGTTGCTGGAGCGGGAAGGAGACGTCCTTCCTCTGAGCTTCCCAGCACCTTGCTAGCACCGCTCTCCTTCCTCTGCCGTGCTTTCCTTCCTCTGCCTTGGGATGGACTGACTTCTGTGCTGCCTCCTCCCCACTGTCCCTCTCTGCAGACACTGTCTGAAGGCAGGGCTCTGCCCTTGTCGTCCCCGTGTCCGCCAGCACGGTTGGCAGCGCCATGCCCTCTGCCCGGCCAGCCTGACTTCAGAATCGGGGTTCTGAACCTCATGAAGGCAGTGCACCTTGTCGGTAGTGCAGTAGCACAGAACGCTGCTCACACATGTTACGTACGGTTGTAGAGAGTGTGCGGACCCAGTGAAGGACCTGCTGATTTAGACGGTCATTTGCCTGTTGGGTCAAACTCCTACAGCTGGTCAGCTTGGAACACGTACGTGCAAAGTTCCTAGCAGCCTGTGGAGCCTATGTGTGTTTCTCAGGGTGAAGCCAACTTCTCTGTCAAGTGTTGAGTTACCCCTGCTCTGCACTAACTCCAAAAGGGAATTGAAATTCCGAAATTCATCCTTAATAGGGAAGTGGTTCTCTTTTCACGTGCTCAGCCTTATTTCAGAAAGTCATGGGATGTCAGCACTGCAAGGGTCTCAAGGTCCTGTGTGAGCCAGGGATTCAGAGAGTTTGCATTTTTAACGTAGTTCCTAGTGGATTCCAGGGTAAAATCCTTGGGTTCTGGAGCCTGTGTGCTAGAGGAACACCTCATTTTACTGGGGGAGACAAAGAGAGAAAGAAATTGGCTTTAAGGCAAAGAATAGTGGCCCAGCCAGTCTGGCTCCAGAGATAATGTTCTTTGAACTAGAGAATCCAACCTTATGTAATAAACATTGAGCAAGTTGATCCCATGATAATTAGATACTTATTTTATTTGACTAAAACAAGGAAATGCATATTGTCTTGCCTAAAATAGAGAGAACAGTGACTACAACAAGGCAGACTTCTTGCCTAATTGGAAAATACGTTGTTCATAAAGCAATCGTCAAAGCACCACTTGTGATTATTTCTATCTGATACACGTATATACGTAAATACACACATGCACATATGACATATCTTATCTCTGATATCTGATATGATCTATGATAGGTATCTGACGGCCTAATGAGTGAAGTGGTATTCTGGGACATGAATAATTCTCTTCAGGCATTTTGAACTTCACCTTGGCAAAGACGCCCCAAGGCTTGCCTCTTGAGCTTTTTAAGTCATAACTGAAAATTCACCATCTGGCTTTGAATGAGATCTTTGGACAGAAAGCCATTGACTTGTATTCTCATTTGATTGTTTTAAGATTCTATTATTTCTGGATTTTCTGTCCTCCTCTATGCAATTCCTGAAGGAACCGTCTGTTTGAGTAAATGCTGTGTTCTGACAAGCATCCCAGAGTCCCGGGCGAGCTGAGATGTAATTCTTTGCCTCCCGGCAACACTGGGCCAATGTAGGGTCGTTAATGGATGCCCAGGCTTCTGGACTCTGGCCAAACTGAACTCCCGTCCAGCTGTGCTTGACTCTGATGGCTCTTGGGGTGGCGGACTGTGTTCAGACCTTTGCCTACAGCCTGCATGAGCCAACAAGAGTTCCTCCTGTCCCCTCCCGTGTGCAGGTTGGGGCTGGAAAGGAAGAGCGTGCCCTGCCAGCACTCTCCGTCTCCTGCACCCTCCCTGTCTTCCTCCTCGTTAACCGGTCTTACCCGTTCTCTGTCCTCATTCTCCGAGTCACGTCTTCAGGGAACAGTCTCCAGCCACTCATTCTCACGGCTCTCTGGGTGTTTCCTGCCTAGCACAGAGGGCAGAATACCATAGGTCATGATGAGGGATGTAGGTGACAGTGTGTGTGATTTCCACCTTCACTAAACTGTAAGTTCTTTGAGGCCGAAGCTGCTTCTGACACTTGATTGTCACTGCAGCCAAGGCTTCAGTGTCCCTGAGAGCTCCTCTGGGGCTGGGTCCTCCTGGGACGCGGTGGAGCAGGGCGTTGATGGCCAAGGCCACGCTGGTGAAGGGTTTGGTCCTGCTGAGCTGAGAGCCAGCCACAGATGCAAGTGTGGGGCGTCCCGCGCTGCGCGTGGAATCAGGCCGGACACCTTGTATGTGTGCAGACGCCGAGCGAGCGTGTTGGCGACCCTGGCCTGGGGTTTAAGTTCCCGCTCCACTACTGTAAGTAGGTGTGTGACCTTGGCAGTTTGCTTCACCTCTTCATCTACTAACCAGGAAGAGTAACACTTGTTATTTCATAGGGCTTGTGAAAATTAGATGAAATAAGGCCCATAAAACACCTTGTGTTACACATGGAGCTCTAGTTTCTGTTTTTAATGAAAAAAAAAAAAAAAGGCATTTGCCAGTTGTCTCCGATGTCTGCTTCCTCAGTAGCCAGCCCCTGACCCCCGGACAGGAAAGGTGCTATCGCCGAATGTTTATGTCCCCCCTGAATTCCTGTGTTGAACCCTAACGCCCACTGTGGTGGTGTTTGGAGGTGGGGCCTTTGGGAGGTGATTTGGGGCTGGGTGAAGGGATTCGGGCCCTCCTAGAACAGAGACCCCAGGGAGCTCCCCTGCCCCTTCTGTGAGGACACCGTGAAAAGACAAGGACCAGGAGGGGGGTCCCCACAAGACCCCAGATGTGCCGGAGCTTCCATCTTGGACTTCCAAGCCTCCAGAAGCGTGAGATAGAATTTCTCTTGTTCATGAGCCGTGCAGCCTGTGGTTTTCTGTTGTAGCAGTCCGAATGCACGGGCACGGAATGTATCCCACACTCTCAGGAAAGGAGAAGGACGTCTCCGTCGGGATTTGTGTGCTGTGCACAGACGGTGCTGAAGGGAGAGAGAATGAGCGAGAAGTAACCGCGTGTGGAGGTCGGAGTCCCTGTCTCTGGCCAGTGCCCACGGAGATGCCCTTGCCTCTCTGGGCCCCTCCGTTCTGCTAACTGAGCATTTTGAATTAGAGCTAGGTAATTCCCCAACATTTGGCCAACGGTGAGGCTCCACGAACTCAAGATGCCACAGCGCGAAGCCTCTCGAAGGCAGGCGGTGGTCGCGGCGAGGGGCAGGGAGAGCCCAGAGGCGGCTTCGCAGGGAGAGGACGCACGTTGCTGACACGTGACCCGGGTTCGGTCCCCGGCTTGACCGGCTGCTACCCGTGTGTGTCCTGGGAGGACTGCTTCTCCCTGGCCTCGGAGTCTCCGTGTGCTGGGGGGACAGTGGGTTAGCGGCCTGGTGCTGCCCAGAGTTGCCGTAGACTCGTGGGGGCCGTGCTAGAGAGCGCGTGCTGTGCACGGCGTGCCTGTGAACACCGGAGTGGTTCTCCTGCTTCGCTTCGTTATTCCTTCGCGATGGCGTGAATTCCTGAGTTGTCACGAGCGAGCGGCACGTGCCAGACTCCGTGCGGGGCGCTGGGGGTGCTGCCGGGGATCGCTCCGACCGGATCTCCGCCCTCACGTTGCGCAGTGACCACGGCGGCCGTGGCGGGTGCCGGGGAGACGGGGCTGGTTCTCTGGGCGGCTCTGAGATCCGAACACTGTCATGTCCCCTCCTGCAGAGAGCCACCCCTCTTTAGCAGGGCGACTCTGGAATGTGCGCACCGTGATCCGGCCGGTGGCAAAGCGCACACCTTTCTGAGGGCTTCCTGGGGAGGGGCCACGGGATCCCTGTGGGTCGTGAGTGATTCTCGTGCAGCTCTGTCCCTGTTACAGGCGAGAAAACCAGGGCTTAGAGGGCTTGATGACTTTGCCTGTGGCAAGGCAGTGGGCTTAGGCTCGAGCTCCTCCCCACTCAGCCCTGGGGACAATGGCGATGTCGCTGATAAAGCCACCGTGTGGGAGGTGCTCTGTTTGGGTAACCTGTGTACCGGCTTCTGTCGTGAAAGTTCCTGGCAACAGATGCTTTGGGGATGAGCTCCTCCTCCTCATTTTCTCCAGTGACTCTGCGTTTTGTGACCAAGGCTTCCCGCTATTGTTTGCTGATCGTGCTTTCGGCTGTGTTTTGAGGTCGACTCTTCAAACCAGCATTAACTGCAGAAATTCACTCCGTCGTCCTGTGCTTGGGATAAATGGAGGTCTACTCTCAATAATCCTTGAGAGGGAGGCCCTGGAACTACCTCCAGGAGCCTGTCAGATGGCAGCCAGGGATCTCGGCGTCTGGCCTCTCTCTGGGCACTTAGGCAGGGCGTTCCCCGGGCCCGGCTGGAGGAGCAGAGGGCGGCCGTGCTCCCTGTTAGATGAAGCCACCTTGACCCCAGCTGTGGCTGGGCTGCTTCAGATGCGCTGACGGAGCCTGTCGAAAAGAAACCTTTCTGGGCTCTGCCCCAGGAGTTCCTGGTCCCCTCGCTGAGGAGCTGGGGCAGAAACGTGTGTGGTTTTGAAGTGCTCCAGGGCATTTTGACGGGCAGCGAGTGTTGGGAAAGAGTGCTTGGCTCGCTTTGAAGTGACTGCGTTCAAATAGAGTACTTGGAAGCACACCTATTCTCTCCTACCACTTTGTTCTTTCATGACACATTTTTTTTGGAGTAGTGGTCGAAGCGGGGACTTTGGAGTGAGAAGAACTTGGGGTGAGTGTGCGGGCCACTTAACCTCCCTCTCTCTGCAGGCGTCAGTCCTCTTATCTGTAGCATGGGGTAGATGTTCACATGTCTCTCATGACAGCATAATCCATGTGGAACACAGCGCCAAATCCATAATCGGGAGCTGTTTAAGAAATACTGGTAATACCTACAAATTAGCCAGGTGCCAGAATGCTTGCTATGGTCTAGTGTGAGTAGTTGGGGAAGGTTCAGGAGTTTCTGGTGACCTGAATCCTGTCTCAGGGATGGTTGGCACCTGCCCTGGACTTTGGGCTCGTGCACGGTTGAGGGCCAACTTCGCGGGGTCTGAAGCTTGCTTGAATTGTCCAGTCCCATGGATGGTGGCAGGGGGTCTGAAACGAGGGGCGATTCTGACTGTGCACTCCTCTGTGAGACACAGCGGCAGCGTGTGGGCACCGTAAGCAAGTCCTCGTAGCCCGTCTGTCTAGAATCTGCCTTGGCACGGAGGGGGGGGGAGCGTATGTGACTTGAAACCTACCTTCTAAGCTATTCTGGAAGGTTTTAGGTTATGCAGGCTCCTTCTAAAGCAGCAAGGAGCCCGGCCTCTCTCTTCTTTAGGCCCCGGAGACATACTCCCATCTGTCTGTTCTGGTTCAGGGTTGCTGGCTGGGCTCCTTAGCCATACTGTGGCTCAAAACACCACCAATCTGTTGTCTTACGGTTCTGAGGTCATAGGTCCAAAGATGAAGGTGTTGGCAGGGCTGCGTTCCCTCCAGAGGTGCTAGGGGAGAATCTGTTTTCTTGCTTTTTGTGGCATCCTGATGCTGCCCACATTCCTTGGCTTCTGGCCCCATCCCCTGCCTTCAAAGCCAGCAGCAAAGCATCTTCCAGCAATCTCTCTCTCTCTCTGGCCCCCTGCCTCCCGCTTAGAAGGACCCTTGTGGTTACACAGCCCGCCAGCTAATCCAGGGTGGTATCTCCATTTACGGTCTTTAATCACATCTGCAAAGCCCCTTTCACGATGTAAGGTGGTACATTCACAGGTTCTGGGACGCGGACACATCTGGGGGCCCCGTGTTCAGCCTACCACACCCCCTCAGCTGTTTGGTGATAATGTGTGCAAGGTGCTTGGCACAGGGCCTAATGCAGCACTTAGTAGGCTCCTGCTGTACCCGTGATCATACTGTCCTGGCTAAGGGCACGACTTCATTTTGTCTTTCTTCACGGTGCTTGTGTTCTGATGCTGTTTTGTGACCTTTGTGTATTTACTATGGTTACGAGCGACTGTTACTCGTTGATCTTCACTGTGTATCAGCCGCTGCATGATTCCCGCTTCAGAAAGTAGCGCTTAGACTCCGGAGAGCTTGAGTCAATCTTACCAGGTTTCACGTCTAGTGAGAACCAAGGTCTGTTTCACGCCAATGCCCTGACCTCGGTGACCTCATTTTATTGTCCCCGTGCTTCTTGGACTCAGCTGACTTCACACCGTGGGAGCACAGTGGACGCCTGTCCACGCAGCGGCCTGGTGAAGAGGGCCAGTGCCTTGGGAGCAGGAGGGCCTCCCCGCCCGCCTGGTCCGCTTCCTCCCGGGAGACTGTGGGCTCAGCACATTTGTGTTTGGAGCCTGAAATCCCCTCCTCGCTTCCACCCGTATTCGGGCCGAGTCAGGCAGTGCTGTGGCAGCGGGGCCCCAGGCCGCTGCTCCTTGCCGGCTCTGTGCTGTGGAGGTGACCTTTGGCCCTCTCTGGGCTGAGGGGCTTCCAGACCCTTCCCTCAGCCCCCAGCTCTCCCAGAGCTAGTCTGGTACCAACAAGCCGGCTCTGGGCACAGCCGAGGAGCCAGCCCTTGTTCCGTTGTGTTAGTTAGTTGCTCAGATGAACCAGGCCGCAGGCGCTGGAGCGTGTGGCCTGGGCTGGGGCTTGGGCACCAAGTCCCTGCCTCCTTCTCTGTGTCTCCATCCACCCAAGATTACTTTCTTCTGAGCGCCTGGTCCAAGGTAGCTTCCCCCCTTCAGCCTGTCCTTCTCCAAGGGCGTCTGCGTGCTACAGAATGACTTCTGTCTTGGTAACCTTCTTTTTATGGCAAAGCGGTGAAGAGCGTGGACCCTGGCATTGGACATCCGCGGTTCAAATCCCAACTCCCCCTTTTAGCAGCTCTCATTCGACCTTGGGTGAAGTACTCGGCTTTTCTCAGCCGTCGTGCCCTGTTCTGTTTTTGGCGCGGTACCTTGGAGCGTACAAGCACGCAGTAATAGCGAGTTCTTACTTCAGTCAGCTTTTCTCAGCAAGGTGAAAAGAAATCCCATTCAACGAATTCACTGAAAGACGTGAATGGCAGTAGGATTGAGTCTCCCAGAGAGATACTTCTTTTCCAGAAAATGCTGAAGTTCTTGATTGGTAGCGGGATGGGAAAGAATGATGTAATGCTTCCTTTCTCTCCCCTGGTGGGGGCGGGTGAGGGAACCGGCAGGTGTGTGGGCAGGCTCGTTTGCAGGGCCCTGTCTTTTCTGGGTGTCCTTCTGCAGTCGCTGATTGCCAGAGGGAAGGGACAAGCTTTCTCGCACCCCTTTGCTACCCTAGGCCAGGCTTTGTTAATGTTTTGTCTGTCTGATGGAATCATGGGTGCTGGAAGCCCAGAGGGTACTTTGGTTCTGGAAGGAAAGGAAACTGGCCCAGCTGAAAGGATGTGCTCCCTACAGGGTCCCTCATGTCTCAGGTCAGACAAGGCACTGACCTTTACCAGTGGTCCCCCGTCCTGCCTGACATCTGGCTCCTGTAGGGGGCTGTCAGTATGCACTCTGGGGTCCCATCTGGCTGCGGCCTGGGGCACCCTGTCCGTTCTCCACATCCAGGGTCCCTTTTCTTCCCCAGAACTCTCTGTGGGATGGTCTGTCTCTCACTCGGAATCTGGCTACCATGTCCCTGCCTCTGGCTGCATGACTTTCTTTCCTGTGGGCTTTCCTGGGTGGGGTCTGGCTTCTTCACGCTGGCCTATAAGGTAATTATACGTCTATATTCAGGGCTGGAATGGAGCTCCTTGGGGGAGGGAGTGTGACTTACCCACCTTTGTGTCCCCCACATCTAGCACGAGGGCAGCCGTGGGGCCTGAGCACATGCCCCACCCGGCCATCCGCCCTCTCTCGGCTTCATGCTTCCCTTCTGAGAGAGCGCCAGGGACTTCTCGTTGCCCGTGGAAATCCTGGAATTACTGACCTGTGGTGTTTCTTTTAAAGAGTTTTCTGGTGTGTCTTCCACTTGCCAGTTTCCACATTTCTCCTTTGAAGCTCCCAGGTTAGGGCGGGAACTACAACACAGATTTCAGAGGGGTTGTACATGTTCCCCAAGGGAGGGGGCTGAGGCCTGGTCCCCCACAGGCTGTCCCCTCTTCCTCCCAGCCTCCCCTTCCAGCCTCAGTCCTGACCTTGCTGCCCCTCGTCACCCTCCTCTTCCTCCCCATGGACACTGGTCCTGCCTTTCTCAGCTGGGCCCTGAGGAGTGGCTGAGCAGAGGCAGGTTTCCGTGTGCCATGCCCCTGGCCATCCTCACTGCCCGTTCCCCAGGGGAAACGGCTTCATGGGCAGACCATGGTTTTACAGCGCCTCTTGGAGCCAGGCAGTCCAGCCCCGGTCGTGCCGAATGTTGCCGAAGGGTTGCCTTGATCAGCCTGACTTCCTGGTCTTTTAGGGTTAAGTCTTACTCCTCCTGGCGTGGCCCCAGAGCACCTTTGAGGAGAGATAGTGTCTTACTGGACAGCCTCGTGTGGCTCCCGGGCGCCCTTCCCGCAGCAATGCCCAGTTACCCTGGGCGACCGTGCTCTTGTCACTGTCCCCACAGGCAGCCCTGCTGAGGGGCACCTGTTACTTAAAACGCATCTCGTGAACTACAATTTCACGACGAACTAATTTCAGTAATCGTTATCACATCACTGAAGTTTATTTGAACTTTCCATGATGATTCTTATTTCCCCCGCTACGATCTTCTTCACTGAAGGCGGGTGGGGGGAGGGGCAGTTGGCCTCTCAGATGCCACAGATCCCACGGGGCCTTTTCCGTAGAGCTTTCCCAGCCACGTAGTCCTGGTAGCGCAGCACCAGAATGAACGTCCAGACAGCCAAGTGCTCGTCAGGCTGCCCCAGTCTTGATCTATTCTGCTCTCTGTTGTCTTTCCCCTGGGAGAAGGTCACGGACGCGACCCCGGCCGTGCAGAGGGCTGCCGTGTGTCCTTACAAAGTCACGGGAGTCGTTTGGACCTTCGCCTGGCAGGCCGCCCCGCTGTCTCTACAGATGAGGGGAGCAGCGTCCACACGGCATGACCGTGGGGTGGTGCTCGTGCTGCCAAGTATTTGGACGGCGCCTCCTGGACTTGTCTGCAGAGCCCACCTGCTGCACAGGGAGTCACTTGAGAAGCAGTCGTTGGTTACCACATCCATCAGAGGACATAAACAGAAGCAAACATCTGTCCGTCCACTTCCCGTCTGTCCAGACGAATCTTCCTTTCCATTTGTCCTTGATACTTTTACAGCCCTTCTCGCTGGCACACATCACTGCTGTCTAGCTGTTGTCCAAAGAAGTCTATCGATTTGTGCTTTGCTCTTTTCCCCCCTTCCAGGCTGGGTTATGAAACTTTCTGGGCGGCCACAGCCCTTGGCACTGTGGATGGCTGAACTATTGCAGTGAACTATTGGACCACTCAACAATCAGCTTCCCCTGGCCCCAGCGTTTCACTCTCCTGACAAGCGGGCAGAAGGCAAAGGGAGCCCTTATTTTGTGATCTCTGTGTCCGTCACTTAATTACCTCACTTGTTTCTGTTCACAGTTACTTATGGAACGGAGACTCAGACTGGCTAGGTGACAATAATGAGCTAATGTTTATTGAACTCTTACTGTGTATCGTGCACTTTGCTAAGAACTTTTCATGTCGTATCTCCTAGCTCTGTGCATACCGCATTTCCCCGCTAAGGGGATGACATAAGTTTCAGGGCATGTTGAAATGCTTTGCACGGGGCTCGCGTCCGAAGCTGGAGAGGACAGGTTCAAACCCAGGTGTGTCTGTCTCTAACACTCACGGTCAGTATAACCTTAGCTCCGTGATGGTGAATTGTTTTCCTCCCACGTTTGTTCTCCACCATGTCCCCAGTGCTGGGAACGCCTGGCACATAGTTGGTGCTCAATAAATGCTTGGTTAATGAATGACTAAATGGTTTTAACACAAAGTAAGTAGCCAGAGGTCCTGTTTCTCTGGCTCCTGAGTCTTTGTTCTACTACTACATCAGTGTATAGGTGAGTAGAAAATAAAAATAAATAAAAATATATGTGTAAATAAAAGAATATGTGTAAGTATATTTATGATTTTGTAGGTATATAATTTTTTTTAAGATTTTATTATTTGAGAGAGAGAGTGAGCAAGTGAACCTGAGCGGGAGGAGGAGCAGAGGGAGAAGCTGGCTCCCTGCTGAGCAGGGAGCCTGACAGAGGACTCGATCCCAGGACCCTGAGATCATGACCTGAGCTGAAGGCAGATTCTCACCTGACTGAGCCACCCAGGCACCCCTGTGTATAATCTTTTTTGGTCTTTTAATTTATTTCATTAGGATACATTGTAAGAAATGCAATTACTGGAGCAAATAAATTATAGAAACATTTCATAAGGTCTTAATATATCAACATTTTTGTACGGTTAAGTCAATGTGTCTGGTTATTAGTTATGCAGAATAGTCTAGTTTTGCTACAACTTCGTCGGCACCGCTTAAAAAGATATTCCATACTGATGTTATTGGAAGTACGTTGGTACGTTGACATTTTGATTTGTTCTTATCTCATTCTTTGCTTCGGGATCTTTTATGAATTATCTGCTCGGCAAGATTCACGTTGGCTTTACAGCGAGATGCTGCTGTCTCCTAAACACAATTGTT
This sequence comes from Ursus arctos, assembly GCF_023065955.2. Classification (NCBI taxonomy): domain Eukaryota; kingdom Metazoa; phylum Chordata; class Mammalia; order Carnivora; family Ursidae; genus Ursus; species Ursus arctos. The sequence goes on along the minus strand of NW_026623089.1, from coordinate 79,322,620 downwards.
TTTCAGGTCCTAAGCCGGTGGTGTTCCTGCAGCATGGCCTGCTGGCAGATTCTAGTAACTGGGTCACCACCCTGCCCAACAACAGCCTGGGCTTCATTCTGGCAGACGGTGGTTTTGACGTGTGGATGGGGAACAGCAGGGGGAACACCTGGTCTCGGAGACACAAGACTCTTTCAATTTCCCAGGATGAATTCTGGTCCTTCAGGTATGTTTGAATCAACGGGTCTGTTTCCTTAGCACCCTCAATGCAGGCACATCCGGAGAGGCAGCTCGGTGGGGAACTCAGGACTGTAGGAGAGGAAAAACTGATGCCTCATGAAAGGTTTTAACCTGGTGAGGAACTTAGTAAATCACTGTTGGGTAAATGATAAGCAAATCATTGCGTTTTAAGAATTAGATTCATTTGGGGCGCCTGGGTAGCGCAGTCGTTAAAGCGTCTGCCTTCGGCTCAGGGCGTGATCCTGGTGTTCCGGGATCGAGTCCCACATCAGGCTCCTCCGCTATGAGCCTGCTTCTCCCTCTCCCACTCCCCCTGCTGTGTTCCCTCTCTCGCTGGCTGTCTCTCTGTCACATAAATAAATAAAATCTTTAAAAAAAAAAAGAATTAGATTCATTTACAGATTTTTTAGTTATTTTGGCATTTCAGGTCATGTGGGAGCTGCCGGGTACATCGTGTCCTAGAACCTTCTTCCTTCCTCCATCAACATGCACTGTTCTCTATTTCCGGAAGTTGTCCCCTCCTCTCTGTTACTTCTGGCTCTGCCCATCACCCGCTGCGCGGCACTGCGCTTGTCGCATAGGCCCTCCGTGTGTCAGTTTTCTTTTTTGTAAAATGGGGTGAATGAAGACCTATCTCGTGAGGTCGTCAGGAGAATCAGAGGAGAGGATGCAGGGAGAGAGCCTGGTGCCTTGCACGCGGTGGTAACAGTCCGCTCACGCATCTCCTGATGACAAACAACTCCCGTGCGCGGGTCCAGGGCGGCGTCTTGGTTCCTGGTATTAGAGAAGGTCAGAGCTGTGGACTCCTTCGGGCTTGTTTCCCATTTGTAAAACCACAGCTTACCTAAGGGCAGAAAATGCAAGAACAGGAGCTTTTCCCAAAGGCACATGCGAGGATGTATATGTTGTCACACCATTTGTAATAGCGAACAGTCGAAGCTGCCAAATGCCCATGAGCCATGAACAGACAGATGGAGTGCTGTGTGTCTACACAGAAAACAGCCAGCAGCTACACAACAGCATGGACGTAGCCAGATACACAAGCATATGTACTGTTTGATCACACTTATGGAAAAGCTCAAGAATGGGTAAAACTAATTTATGGAATCAAAGATGAGGACAGTGGTGAGGGGCCCACGCGGTGCGGTTCATGTATTCTGCGCTCAGTGCTGCTTTCCCGGCTGGGCTTGGCTTACGGGCACCCGTCCCACCGCACCCTTGCTGTTGGCGGGCGATTGTGTTTGCCTGCGATGTCTTAATGAAAGCGTGCCTTTTCTGGATTCCAGTTTTGATGAAATGGCACGTTATGATCTACCAGCTTCGATAAACTTCATTCTGAACAAAACTGGCCAAGAGCAAGTGTATTATGTGGGTCACTCTCAAGGCACCACGATCGGTACGTATGTGATAAAGACTGGAGCCTGATAGGATGTCTTAGTACAGAGTTCGCCTTGGTTCTTCAGAGTGGAATATAAAAAAGTAGTGTTAGTTCGAATAGAGGTGTGTGTTTGTTTTTTGTTTTAATGCTAAGTGGAAACAATGAATATGGGGAGGGCAGGGAATTTGGGGTTGTATTTCACATTCTCTGGGAATTCAGACTTCTGTATCAATGGCTAGACGTGGTGTATGGTTCTCTTGACGTGGAAGGAATTAACGGAAGCCACAGCCTAGTACATGGTTTCCTGGTTTAGCAGAATGGGGATGGGAGAGGATAGAAGACAAGGGCTTTCTAAGTGCGGAGACTTTTAAACAGAAAATAAAAAAGTACACGGACTCTTCAGTGGAATAAAACTAACTACAAACATGCCATGTTAGGCTTCATTTCTAAATAGTTTCTAAAAGTCATATGCATTTTTTTATTTATACTGATTATACAAGGAATGTGTTCATTGTATAGAAAAATAAAAAAAATTTCGGGGCACTGGATGGCTCAGTCAGTTAGGCATTCAACTCAACTCCGGTCTTGATCTCAGGGTTGTGAGTTCAAACCCTGTGTTCAGCTCCCTGCTGGATGTGGAGCCTACTTTAAAAAATTTTTTGGCAAAGTTTAAAGAAAATAAAAATTGCCTGTAATTCTAGCAAATAAGAGTTCCTCTGATGAGGGCCTAGGGACCTGTGCCATGATTTATTTAATTCCTCCTTTTAGTGTGTGCTAAGGTTAGTATCTGTGTTTCTATCACATGACCTCCTTAGAATACATTCCTAAGAAGCAGAATCAGTCAAGGAAAGGTAGTTCTGCTCTTAAGAGTCGTGCCGTGTTTGGGTGCATGTCCGCGCCCTCGCTGCCTCCGAGCACTCTCAGCCAGTTCGAGGGTCTATACACACAGAGGCGACATGGGTGCGTGCACCTTCCTTATGAGTCGAGTTAAGCATTTTTTTTTTTCATTTATAATCCTTCTCCCATGACTTGCCTACTTGTGACCTCTGCCCCATTGCCTTCTAAAGTGACGCTCTGGGACCAAGTTCAAGGCAAGGAGGGACCCGAGAGGAAGCTAGAAGATATTTTAGAGTAGGAACCTCCTCAGTGTGTACGTTCCCTCTGAGTCATTGGCGACTGATCCGGACGCCTCTGTGAATTATTCCTGGGGATGGGCGGAGGGGGGGCTGGGTGGTGGAGTGCCCTCTTGGGGAGCCTTTCCTTTGCTTGGCTTATGACTAAGGGAACGGGGACAGCTCTGGCTCTCTTCCAGCGTGTATGTAGGTTGAAGACTGAATCAAGCCCTTTACAGGCACTTGATTGACTAGTTTAATCAAAGTCTGCACAAAGTTCAGAGGCCCCCCCTCCGCGGGTGGGTGTCCTGCCTCTTGGTGGGGGTGATGTTGCTGCATGGCTCTCGGGCTGCCGCTAGAGGGCGTATCGCATGACCGCCTTTGTCTTTCCAGAGAAAGTCCTACAAGATTCAATTCCTGTCATCTTCCTTTTCTTCCCACAGGTTTCATAGCCTTTTCACGGATTCCCCAGCTGGCCAAAAGGATTAAAATGTTTTTTGCCCTGGCTCCTGTGGCTTCAGCCAAGTTCTCTCCTAGCCCTCTAGTTAAATTAGGAAAATTTCCAGAATTTCTCTTAAAGGTACTTGGACTCCCCTCACCCCCCTCTTGCCCCACAAACTTCTTTTTCAGACCTGAAGAATTGGCCTTTAGAGGGAGAGTCTGTGCCTTCAGCTCGTTGAGAGCCAGCTGAGGCCAGATGGTCCGTCATGCACACACTATCTGTGTTTAATGTATGATACATGCTACACAGCACGGAATCCCATACAGGAACATACACTTACAATCAGGTACGACATATCGGCCGTGTAAGGGACGTTCGCAGGGAATGCCGACTACACTCTGACCTCAGGAAGTGCAGCTTACTTCACCAGACTCCTAGGTTGTTACTGACCTGCCACTGCCATGTCCCTGTGCCCTTCATCCCGAGGAGGTAAAATGGCTGTGTCATGGGAGTGTTCCGGGTTCAGTGTGATTCCTGGAGATTGTGATCTAGTAGCTTAGTAAAGATACAGACCCCCCCACTCCCCACCTTGGAGGTGGTGGCCCGTGCAGTCTGGAGAGGGGCCCAGGACCTGCGTTTTCATAGAGCACCCCACCGGATCCTAATGTAGACAGAACAGACTGGTCTTTGGGAGTCACTGTCCCCGACAGTGGTGTTTTCTGATATCCTGGGACAGTGACAGAGGGAAAAAAATCAATGTTCATAAAACCTTTGCATTTGCTGCTCTGGGAAATCTGCGTGGCCCACACAGAAGCTTAGTGCCCTAACTCTCAGAATATAAAGTTATAAATCAGAAAGACATCAAGGTGGCTCTGAGTGGGCCTGTAAGTGTGTAAGGTGGATTTTTCTTTCTCTGGACATGCCGTCCTGCTTTGACGGAATTCCCAGGGGAGCGTGCCGCACAGTGGCCTTCGGAGAGCAGTTCTGAAGTTCAAGGTCAGCTTCACGTCCTGGTCAGTCCAGAGGGAAGCGAGGCTTATTGCGCTATAAGTCAGTGATGCACTATTGTCTTGTTTTTAGAAGAGAGCCTCGAAAATGTCTGCATGCATCACTAGCGACCGTTAGGTAGACCCCAAGCCAGGAGTTTTAAACACTGCTGCCTTTCCTGCAGTCTGACCTTCTCTGCACACGATGTTTCTCGATTCCTCCCAGCTACTCGTCACGTGGTTAGTCAGGAGAAGAGGCACATTTCAGGAGACCCAGTGTGTGTCTTTAGATATTGGTTGACTCTCCTGTAGTCGACAGATTGGACAGGCTGTGTGTACGTGGACGGAATCTGCCCAAAGAAGTGCGGAATATGGCCCATACGGTCTTACAACTTCAAATTCGTCACACCCTTTGAAAAACATATCTAATGCTGAAATCTTCATAATTGATTATTTTTTGAGGGGGGAAGAAAGGGCACTGTGTTCAACAAAGCAGGTGCGCCCTTGGTCTGGGCTATGATTTACATTCACCGTGGTTCTTAACACCTCCCGAAACCTCACTCTGAGCACGAGGCTTTTAACATTCGCCCTTTTACACGTTTGCAGTTTCTTGCCTGCCTGCACCAGTCCGTTGGACCATGCTCGCCCCTGGCTTCCGGTGCCTTGCTTGGCATCCCTTGGCTTGTGAGAGTATCACTCCCGTTTCTGCCTTCATTTCCACATGTGTGTGGGCTCCCTGTGTGTGTCTGTCTCCGCCCAGATTTCTCCTTTCTATAAGGACCCCAGCCCTACTACGTCGGGGCCCACCCCGATCACCGCATCTTCCCTTGATGACCTCTGTAAAGACCCTGTCTCCAGAAAAGGTGACATGCTGAGATACTGGGAATTAGGAGCTCACATCCCTTTTTTTCCTGGGGGGGGGGGAGGGTACTGCCTTAGAAGGCATTTGAATGTTTCACTCCTGGTCGTCCCTCTGTGGGGTAGGCATCATCAGAAGTGTAACTTAGAGGGAGACACATTTGGGTTCAATCTAAGGAAGATCTTTTTCCGGTTTCCCGTTGCACCAGTGTGTGAAGATCTTTGCGGGCATGGCGACTGCCCCCGAAATACTGGAGCACGTTAGTCGGGGCTTACGTACACCAGAAGTCAGCAGACTTTTTCTCTAAAGGTCCATATGGTAAATACTGGTGGCTTTGTGGATCCTACAGTCTCTGTTGGAACTAGTGAACTCTGCCACCGTAGTGTGAAAACAGCCAGAGACAAAGAGAAAAAGGAGTGTGCCTGCGCGTGTGTCAATAAAGCTTTATTTATAAGAACAGGCAGTGCTGGTGGGGGAGGAATGAGGAGTTCTTGTTTAATGGGAACCGAGTTTCAGCTTGAGGTGTTGGAAGAGCCCTGGAGATGGGTAGTGGTGCTAGTTGAACAGTATTGTGCGTGTCCTAACGGCCCTGACCTGAACACTCAAAAATGGCCGAAAGGGTAAATTCTGTGTTATGCACGCTCTATCCCAAGAAAAAAGCGTTGAAAGAAAAAGACAGCAGGCAGCGGGCAGGGATCGGCTCACTGGCCAGTAGAATTGGATTGGGCGTGCGTGCCCTACACAGACACATTGTTGACCCGTCTTGGCTTCGACTCTGTCTTGGAAGTCACTACCAACCCAGCAGTCCGTGACACCTTTTGGGGATGGCCCTGGGATGAGTGATCATTAATGCCCCTTCCAGTGGCGAAAAGTCTGCTGTGAACGGATTTGATTTTCTGCTGCTTCTCTTCATGGGAGACGTTAAATACTCCTCTCTAACATCTGCTTTTGCCTTATTAGTAAACGTATCGTCTGCGTGTCCTAGTGTGACTGTCCACTGGTTGCCATTTCTTTTCTGGGGTCCCCTATGGTGATGCTTGGCGTGTGTCTTTGCTTCTGAGGTGGGTCAGGGAGGCTTGTCTGCCAGAACAAAATGCTGAGATATTCTTGGGTTCCTTTTTATTTTATAGGACATATTTGGGGTCAAGGAATTTCTTCCGCAGAGTACGTTTTTGAAGTGGCTGAGCGCACACATTTGCAGCCGCGTCGTTCTGAAGGAGCTCTGTGGAAACGCCTTCTTTATTCTCTGTGGATTTAACGAGAAGAACTTAAACATGGTATGTGTGTTTACGCTCAGACTTGCTCTCACTTTCAGTGAGTCTCTTTCCTCTGCGAAGATGCTTGTTGGTGCTGGAGGGTGTGTGAGACGCGGGCCGACCTCCCCAGAGAGCCCTGCGGGGTCTCTCGTTGAGACACAGAGTGAAGCTCGGCTGGGGCCTGGGATGCTGTCTGCCGGGCCTGCTGTTAGCAGCTTCCTGCTGAACGAGGAGACTTGTCATAATTTAAGTCCTGGTATTTATATTCGTTCTAGTGCTCTGTTTCTTTTAAGAGATACTGTAAGTGTATTTAAGTGTGTGTGTGTGTACACATTTATTTTCTTATTTTATAAAATATAGACCCTCAGTCAGCAATATGCCAATGTTTCTGATGCTTTTTTAAAAAAAAATTCTATTTATTTTGAGAGAGAGCGAGAGAGACAGAGCATGAGCGAGGGGGAGGGGCCGAGGGAGAGGGAGAAGCAGGCTCGCCACTGAGCAGAGAGCCTGTCTCGGGCTTGGCTCGATTCCAGGACCCTGAGATCATGACCTGGGCTGAAGGCAGACACTCAACTGCCTGAGCCACCCAGGCGCCCCTTTGCTGGTATTTCTAATATATTTCTTGTTGGTAATGTTGCATTTTGAAAACAGGCTTTAAAATTCTAGAACGAACGCTCTAGGGAATTTTTTACAGTAGGTCTGATTATTATGTGAAATGTTGGAAATTCAGAAAAGTTTGAAGAAGAAAATCAAAATGACCAGTAACCTCAAGCCATGCAGCCCTTCCATTAGTTACCACGTTGCTCTGCTCCCTCCGTGTTTTCTGCACGGGTGCTGTTGTATGTATTTTTATAGGACATTTTTGTAGTCAAAGAACTAGAACTTTTTTCCTTGCTCTTAATCTCCTATATTTGAGATTGCGGCTCTGAAGTGCAAAATATGTTGACATCAGTGTCTCCTTAATGCTGTGTCCATTCTTTATTTCACTGTGTTTCTTTTGCAGTCCAGAGTGTCCGTGTATATAACACACTCTCCTGCCGGAACGTCTGTGCAAAACCTGTTACACTGGGGCCAGGTAGGCGTCCCGGGGTGCAGCGGGGGTTTGTGTCAAATCAGCCTCACAGGGCTCTGTGCCCTCGTGAAGCACTTCTCTGCGAGCCCTTCCCAGGCCCTTCCTGTCCCTCACAAAGCCCGGCTGCTGACCAGTGGGGCTGGTTTCCTTCCCCAGAGTCCTGGGTTCCTGTCATTGTGCTGTTGTGCTGTGGGCGAGTTCACCCCACAGCTGCTGGGCTTAATGTTTTTGCCCTCCCCTCCCCTCCCCTCCCCTCCCCTCCCCTCCCCTCCCCTCCCCTCCTGTCTCCTCCCCTCCTCTCCCCTCTGTCAGTTTTTCACTGAGTCCTGGATTTATTTCTGTGTTGCTTCACAAAGCAAGATTTGGGAGCATCTGGGAGAGGGAGTCTGCGATGTCATCATGAACCCATGAGCCCAATAGGACTGAAACCATTAGTGGCTACGCCGAAGTAAACCAGTCATGGGCGTAAATGGGAGCCACTTGCTTTTAAAATGCAGTTTTGATTTTTTATCACATACCCCAAACGTAATGCATGTTCGTTCATTCTAGAAAATTTAGAAATTATGTATAAGAAAAAGATAATCTCTTATGATAAAAAAACGAAACTCAGCAATCAGACACAGAGATAGAAAACATGTACCTGGAGATATGAAGTGTCTCGGCATTCTTCTCCCTACCTCTTGCTGCAGATGATTTCAGAAAGAACTGGTTAAAGACGCAGATAGAAATAATAGTTGTAGAAATAGATTAATTGAATTCTTTTCTTCTACTTACTCTTTTATGACTTGATTTTGCCTCACCTAACAGTATATCAGGGACTATTTCTACCTCGGGACATATTTTTGTCGGAATTTCCTTCCTAACTTTTTTTTTTTTTTAAGATTTCATTTATTTATTTGAGAGAAACAGAGAGTGAGCAAAGGAGCTAGAGCATGAGCAGGGGGAGGGGCAGAGGAAGCAGACTTCCCGCTGGGCAGGGAGCCCGATGCGGAACTCGATCCCAGGACCCCATGATTATGACCTGAGCCGAAGGCAGATGCTTCACCGACTGAGCCACCAGGCGGCCTCTACCTTCTTTTTAAATATGAAATAACTCACCATTTAAGCTCCAAACCGAGATGCTGTGGATGTCTTGTGGAGCAGTTGCCAAATGCAGGGCAGACATCGTCTGCATCTGAGTCAGGAGTAGCCTTTAAAATTACACCTTTTAATAAAATATTGTTTAAAAAAAGTAAGGAGAGTTGGGCTCATGGTAGAGCTGTTGGGTTGGCTACAATCCAGGTTTCTAAAAGTGGATATGCAGAAGCTATGCTGGGGATGGTAAGTAAATGTATTAATTCACAGATTAGTATAATGTGGTATTTATATTAGTCCATGTAAATATGTTCACATATAATCAATATTTTTCATACTAATACGAATGTATTAATCCATATAAATACATATTAATCTATATATGTCTTTTTTCAGCCACAGAGTTTATGAATTTTAATACTCTTTGTATGACAGTATAAAATACATATATCTTTATATTTAAATTCAATTAATGAACATATAGTGTATTATTAGTTTCAGAAGTAAAGTTTAGTGATTCATCAGTTGCATGTAACACCCGGTGCTCATCCCATCAAGTGCCCTCCCATATAGAAGTCTTAATCCGTATATTGTATGTAATATGTATTTCTTTCCCAAATAAGAGAGCTGATTCTTTGAAAAAGTTCAAGATTCAAATTTCAGTAAAAGTCAGCATGAAGTTTATCTGACGAGTACAATCATCGGCCCAGGGTCATTCACAGCATGTGTGTAGTGGCTTTATTGTGTGATATGGTAGCTACATGCCAATCAAAATGAAATAAAATTATTATGTATTTTATTGAAGTATAGTTGACACACAGTGTTACATGGGTTTCAGGCGTACAACATAGTAATTCCACCAGACTTCACATTGCGCTGTGCTCCCCCCAAGTGTGGCTACCACCTGTCACCAGACAACAGTCTTACCATACCAGTGCCATTTTTAACATTTATTATTTATTTATTTAAAGATTGTATTTTTCATTTATTTAGAGAGAAAGTGGGGAGAGGGGCAAAGGGAGAGGGAGAGAGAGAATCTCGAGCAGACTCCCCACTGAGTGCAGAGGCTGACACGGGGCTCGATCTCACGACCCTGAGATCATGACCTGAGCCAAAGTCAAGCATTGGACACTTGACACACTGAGCCAGCCAGGTGCACTCCCCACCTCTCCCGTGCCATTTTATTTTAAATTATACTTTGGAAATAAAGAATAAATCTGGGTACTGTGTAAAATGGACTTCTGAGAACACTGCTAACTAGCCACCTGTGAGGCTTTCTCAAACTTCCGTGTCAGATAACATGTTCCCCCAAATTATCTTTTTAGCTTATTAAACTCCAGAAGTTTCAAGCCTTTGACTGGGGAAGCCATGCCAAGAATTATTTCCATTACAACCAGGTAAAGGCATCGAAAGTCTTTAGAATTGAACGGGGCTCTGAAGACCCACAGAGGAAGCCAGCTGTAGTCAAGGGGCTGCTCGGGGGCCCGGGTGCTGCGGGAAATGTTGGGGAGAGTTGAGTAGATGGCATTGGTTTCCCTCCGTCTTCCGGAACAACCTGAGCTCTGTGGTTGGTGTCGTGGCCTGGGCCTCCCCTCTTGGTCCTTTTCCCTGCCTCTGTAACAGGAATACAGACTTCAGAGTTGGGCTGGCCTCTGTCTGCTCCCTGGCCGCTGGTGGGCCTTGGCCAGACCCCATCGCCTGAGCCTTGCCTTCCACATACAGAGAAGCAGACCATATTCTGAGAGCCAGGAGCTCTGAAGTGTGAGGCACCCTGCCCCTAATTTTCTTGTTTAATTCTCACGCTGCCCATGTGACAGGTGCGATGTTATTGTTACAGAAGGTGAGGGAACTGAGGCTACAGAATTCCGGGGACACGTGTTGTACCCCAGGTGGAGAGGAAGCGACAGTGGGAGGCATGACTCCGGAGCCAGCAGCCAACCCCTTGGGTTCCAGGCTTTCATGTCTGCCAGCGGGGAGAGGAGCCCCTCCCTCCAGGGCTCTGAACACAGGGCCCCACTTGATGGGCGATGGGCAGCAGCCAGGCTTCTGCCCTCGGGGGTTAGGATTCTTTTTGTTCTGGTAGCAATGACTTGAGAAGTACACTGAGAATGGTTATCAAACCCTGGGTCTTCCACGTCATGTTCGCTCAGCACTATCTAACGTGGGTGTGTTCTGCTGTTTCTGCAAATTACAACACCAACGAAGCCTTCTGTTGGTTTTATTATAGACGTACCCTCCCCTGTACAACGTGAAGGACATGCTGGTGCCCACGGCCGTCTGGAGCGGGGGCCACGACACGCTGGCAGACGACAAGGACGTCAGCATCTTACTGCCACAGATCACCAACCTGGTGTACCACAAGCGCATCCCTGAGTGGGAGCACCTGGACTTCATCTGGGGCTTGGACGGCCCTTGGCGGCTCTATAACGAGATAGTGGATTTGATGAGGAAATATCTGTGAGAGGCACGGAGGGACCATCACGTTGGGTGATCGGCCATGTTAACGTGTGTGCGCTTCATTTCTCTAAAACAGCTCTCTGTCTTTCCCAGGCTGTTTGCATTTTTGTCTCCGATCAAATTATGATTGATGTTGTTCAAGTGCCTCCAGCATTAGAAATGCACTTTTTTTGGTTTGATCATGGCCTAGTCGAGGCTAGCATCTCAGACATAGTGCGGCCTCTCGAAGACTTTTTGAAAATGCCACTGACTTGTAAAAGGTCCTAACCATTCTGGATATCCCTGCCATTTAAAATACACATTATCGCCTTCTTACCGTCATACAGGACATGGCGAGGAGGTGCTGGAATTTTAGGCTGTGGGGTCTGTTGGCAAATGCCCTGACACCGATTTGAAAAAGGTCCGTGTGCACTCAGTTTTTACCTCTTTGCCTTAAAGGGCTCTTCAGTCCGGTGGCCTTGCGGTCACTAGGGAGCTAAGTGACAGGTTCTCATGCTCTCGTGTGGTGGGTGCAGAGTCTAATCCTGTGACAACCCCAGCCGTGCCAGGTGCAAGGATTCTTTAATGAATTTTATCAAACCTGACCGTGATAGTCGTTATTTAGCAAATGTTTAAATTGCTCAGACCAAGCCAAATAATTTGCTGGAATCTTCAGAAGATAAATGACATTCGTTAAAAAAAACAATAAACACCCAAAACCTTATATTTTAAATAGCTCGCAGACTGATGCAGGCAACCATCTACACTCACGAACTCGTCAATGTGTGGCGGGCCGTACATCCGCGTGTGTGAGAAGACGGGTCCTGGGGGGAGACAGTACCACGCTTTCCTGCGAAATCAATGCATTCTCTTAGCTGCTGTAGCCCGGTGCTCCTGTGTACGAAGCCAAAGCCCAGGGGCTGCCCGGGAGGAGTGTCCCAATCATTTTCACACAAAAGAAATGTGAGTGTGAATGTTTTAAGACAAATGCTCAGGGATTCTTTCTGTTTTTTAGTTTTGTACGTGTCCGTATTTTCAATACTTCGGATGTGTATCCCCAGTTCGGGACGCCCTTATTCACCTGTTTTTCTCGCTGCACAGTTTCCTTGCAATACTGCCAGATGGACAGAATGACAATTGAGATGTTTTTCTGAGACAGCTCTTTTAGCTGCGATAATAAACAATACTTGGAATGGGCTAATGCATGTAACATTTAAAAAGTCTTCACTGAACTTTTCAATAAAACTCAGTAGCTTCCTAGACCTGAAGGACTGTGTGTATATGTGTGTTCTCTTTTATTGCCTGTGAACCTTTGATCCCGTCCCACAGTGAGGAGTTTTCTCAAAGTAAGGGGGTTTGGGGGATCAGTTGGAAACGCTGGCTCTCAGCCTTATCCCACAGGGTCCATTCGAGCTCCGGAGGCTACGTGGAGACCAAGCAGAGACTGACCCATCTGCAGGGGGGCTCAGGGACTGTCCATCTAACTTCCTCCTCAAAGGAGGCAGAGACGAGTCATTCATGCGATAAGGTCCCCCAAAGTATAGATCTGGGTGGGGGGCGTCCAATGCGACCTGCGCCATGGATGACTTGTCTCTAGCTTTGGTCAGGCCACAGAGCTCCCCCAGACTCCCTTGAGAATGAGTCAGTAAAGCCATCGCACTCGAGGTGATATGGACGGGCAGGGGGAGGGGTGTCCATTCTATAGAGTCCACCTCTTACTGGCGTGCATTTCTCTTCCCCTCCTTTCCAGGCTTTTCTCTGGGGAATTTTCTTCAGTGTGGGGCTAACCTAGAGGTGGAGATGTTGCCTAGCTGTTCTCGGCACAGTCCTATTACCTTGCACGTGTGCCTTTGTTGGTGGCCTCTTATTCCTGACTTTGCTGCATAGGTCCTTTATAGCCTTACAACCCTGGCTGCATTAATGTTTCATCGTTGTTTTATTTTATTTTTTTAAAGATTGTATTTATTTGAGAGAGAGCGTGTGCAAGAGAGAGCACGAGCACGGGGGAGAGAAGGGCAGAGGGAGAGAGAGAAAGAGAAGCAGGCCCCCTGCTGAGCAGGGAGCCAGACACAGGACTCCATCCCAGGACCCCAGCACCACGACCTGAGCCAAAGGCAGACCCTTAACCGACCTAGCCCCCCAGGTGCTCCTGTTTTATGTTTAAGAAAACAATCTTGTTTTATCTTCTCCTGAGTGCAATACTCTTCAACTTGGTTTGATATATAGTCCTTTGAGCAGCACATAGAGATCCACAGATCTCTAGGGCAAGAAGACTAATTAGCACACTGCCAACTTGGAACTCTTAAGAGGCCGTAGTCACCCAGGGCCAAGCCACCCAATGAAGTTACAATTGAGAACAAAGTCATTTCTTTCCTTCGCCATCAGAGGGCACTCTTGGCTTTGCTGCCAAACCTTTTCTTTACGAAAGGAGGCTTTCTCTAGTCCCTTCCTCTGAGAAAGGCAGAGGATTTTGTTGATTGGAGAGCCAGTTGGTCATTTGAGGACTGGTGAGACGAACCATGTCTCTGGTCATTTCTCTCCAGGATTATGACCAATTCTGGCCTAATTCATAATATCTGAAAAATGTCCTCAAAGAATAGCTGTGCCCCAAATGGGACATGAGGATGAAAATTTGCCTAGTGGGTAAAAAGAGTGGTCAGAACCTCAGACATGTTAAATGCAGTGGGGGAGGCTTTAAGCTAAGCCTCACACTTACGAAGGACCAAAATTGAGACTATTGATACGATCTACAAATAATGAAGATTATTTTATGTTTGTGAGTATTCGAGGTGTTAATGTGTTAAATGTAAACATTCAGAATATACTGTATTTTTAACTTTTGCCATTTAGTTTTTAGTATAGGGAGATATTTTCAAAATGTGACCCCCCTGAAAGGGAACATTGGAGGACAATAATTATTCTGATTTTTATTTATTTTATTATTTTTTAAAGATTTTATTTATTTGGGACGGTTAAGCGTGTTCCTTCGGCTCAGGTCATGATCCCGGGATCCTGGGATCCAGCCCTGCATCTGGGTCCCTGCTCCAAGGGGAGCCTGCTTCTTCCTCTCCCTCTGCCCTGCTTGTGCTCTCTCTCTGTCTGTCAAATAAATAAATAAAATCTTTATGAAAAGGAAAAGATTTTATTTGTTTATTTGAGAGACAGCAAGGGCAGGAGAGAGCAGGCACATGGGGAAGAGCACAGGGAGTGGGAGAAGCAGACTCCCTGCTGACAGGGAGCCTGATACAAGGCTCCATCCCAGGACCCTGAGATCATGACCTGAGCCGAAGGCAGACGCTTCACTGACTGCTTAGCTGACTGAGCCACCCAGGCGCCCCTCTGATTTTTAGAAAGCTTGTCAGTAACTCGTTCAAGAGTATTTATTGAGTATCACACCGTGCTAGGTGCATATTTCAAGTTCAATTCCAAACTAAGCTAGTAAGGCTCTTTCTGCCAACTTGTTTTAGTGGTACTAAAAAATACTTTGAATTTTACATTGTGCCTTCTGATTTTTAAAACCTTCTCACAAGGCCTGATTTTTGCAGCAACTCCTGTTGTAGGTGAGGTATTTTCTCTGCTTTACAGGCAATGGGGTGCCCTTGTAGTGGAGATGATTTTTATATGCTTTAAATATTTTAGAGGGGTTGGTGAAAATTCTGACAATCTCAGTAGAAGCACACACTTAGTTGCATGGATAAAAAGCAGAGAGAACGTGTTTGATACCAAACACGCATATGCATCGGTGTGAAATAGGGTCTCCAGAGGCGTCTCTTGGGAGGGGGGAGATAACATCTCCCACATTCTTCATCAGCATCTTCTGTTTTGGTGTGGGTTAGTGTTTTCTGAGTCTTTTGGAAACTTCCCTGTAAGTGAAACCTCAGGGCCTCATTCCAACACCGAAGTCCTTCTGTAGCCGTATCTACCTTGAAACTGACAAAAGGTTCTGCTTTCACTTTGGCCGTAACTTTCCATTCAACCCTAGGTAGTCCTGACGTTTCTGACCAGAAGCCTTCATTTTTACAACAACAGATTACATTTTTAAAAAAACATTTCATTTATTTATTTGGCAAAGAGCACAAGCAGGGGGAGCAGCAGGCAGAGGGAGAAGCAGGCTCCCCACTGGGCAGGGAGCCCGATGCAGGACTCGATCCCAGGACCCTGAGATCATGACCTGAGCTGAAGGCAGATGCCCAACCGACGGAACCACCCAGGGGCCCCAAGAGATTACATTTTAATGTTTGAGGTTACTCCATCCTCTCTGAGTCCTATGTGCTACAGCCGCAAGGCATTATAACACTTCTCATCTCTGATAGCAGGCAGCATCTGTTTCGGTTAGATAGATCGAAGAACATCTTGCCTAATTTTGGAAAGAAAAAAACCATAAAGGTCACATAGAAAAAGAGAGGATGTCCTTGGTAATCCAACTACATGTTCTGTCTGTGGGGGTGGGGGCAGTATCCAAAGTCTTTGAGATGTGTTAAATTCGCACAGGCTTGATAGCTGCACTCCTGACAGTGGGTTTGATCTCTGGGCCAGCTGGAGAAGAAAAGAATCCTGTCCTCCAGCCTTGATAGGAAGACCATGCCAAGATAAAAATGGTACACAGGATGTCAACTGGAGAAGCCCAAGAAACAGTATGGCCAAAGTCCTAATACCCCCAGAGCTCAGTAAATACGCCCTTCTATGCAAAACCATCCCAGTGGGTAAGTAGCTAAACCACCATCAACCAGTGCTCTAGGGAAAAAAAAAAATCTAGTTTTTGGCTTCGATTTAGAGCTAGTATCTTTAAAAACAAGCATTGAGTCAGCAAATATCTTTTGAACACTCACTACGTGCAAGGTATAATGCTTGGCACTGTGGGGGAAAAAATCCTAAAAGATAATATCTGTGTCCTAAAAAGAACCATTCCCCTAGCAAGCTGTGAAATATACTTTCTGTACATGAAGTGCTTAAAGGTGCACATTTGCCAATTCAGGAAATGATACCACTTTAGTCAAGACTAAATAGGGTTCGATTTTGAGTCCATCAAGTGATGCTTACTTTTTCGGCAACCTCCCTATGACATGGAGTGGACAACGATGAGATTTTAACTGACTACTTTCCCTGAGATGGTTGCATTTGAATATGGGACACAAATTTCCATCCTCGGAAGCTGATGGGCTGGAAAGGCAGGGAAGCCGATGGCTGTTCTTCAAAGTGCTGTAAGCAAGAGGGGAGAGCCTGGGCGAAGCAGGGGGCAGCCAAAGCTTCTGGACCTTCCTGCACAGGACTTTATGCAACCGGCCAATGGAGAGTATTCTAACAGGCTTAGTGATAGAGGATGGAAGAACCGAAGAAGACAAAGAATGCGCTGGTTGGGGCTGGGGGCTTGAAGGGGACAGTCCTGACAGTAACCGAATAGCTAAGTCCAAATTAAGCAAGTCTGCCAATGCCACCCACTTAAAAAATCCACAAGAGTATCCAAAGCACCCAAGCATGATAGGTGAGACCACAAAAAAGGACAGCGTGTGCTGAATGGAAATTTGAAGGTCGACCTAATTTCTTTTGAGGGCAAATCTGAGCGATAATTTACCCCTGAACAGAATTCATTCTGAGAAAGTGAACTCTGACAGTCCCTTTGGAGCACTGAGGAGTCCAAGAGCGAAGGAGGCCAAGCCCTTCCTCTTCTCTCCAAGATGATGCTTGAGCCATGCAAAGTTCAAGGGCAAGCCCTGTCTTCCAGGAATGGGAAAAAAGGAAGTTCCTGGGTTGCCCTAATGGTGAATTGGAAAGAACCTTAGAGGAGGGGAAGACTGAAGAGGAGCCTAGAGCCAACAGGTTGTCTACGTGCTAGAAACTCACCAGCAAGGGAGGCCAGGGGCCTGCACTGTACCCAGCTCTGCTACCATCTAGATATCCCAGCAATTAGAAAATCCACCCTCTTCACATTTTTGCATTGCCTGTCAAGAAGCTCAGAGCTGTTTCTGAACCTTTGTCTCATCAATACACAAGCAGAATATCATAATACTCTTAGCACACTGAAGTTTTAAAGAAAACAAAGCTGCAGTATAGCCAGAGGGTAGAGGCCCCAGAGAATGGGCTTCTAGGGAGTATGCGTATCCCATTAAGGGTAGTTAAGGGACACATGCCATCTAGACGCTGGGTGAATCCCCGCCCGCGATCCCAGCTCCCATGTAATTTCAGGCTGGGAAAAGTGTGGGCTCTTCCTTGCTTCTGGAAGGTAATAGCTAAATATGAACGTTGGAGCCACCCAACACCTGCCTAGAATTATGAAATGGTTTGTTATAGGGTGTGTGTATAACAGCTGATACATTATTAGATATTAATAACCATTATATTTTATGAACTGGCTTATGATATAGGTATGTACGTAATACTTTATATATTGTTATATTTCTAGGTCCATATACTGGTCTCTATTTCTGTCATCTTTGTTTTTTCCTCCTAATATGTGGCTGTACATCTTTTATTTCTCTTTATGAGATTCTGATTTTAATTGTTAACTTCCCTGGTTCGTTAGGTAAAACGTGGAGCACAAATTGAGAATCATATGCGTCTTCCGTTGCACGTTGGCTGTGTGCCAAGCACCCCGCTTTTGCTTCTGTAAGGCCACAGCGCTAACAGCGATGCCGCTTCTGGGCAGCTTGGGGTTCCGAGCCCTGGATGAAGTCGCTTCAAGTGAAACACTTAGCTAATGCCTAGCTGGCATTATAGTATTATTATTGTTGTTGTTGTTTTCCATTTCAATGCTTGAAATAACCTCGTGCGATGGCTACTCTTACTTTCCTTTGGCGGGTGGGGGTAGGTGGGAGGCGGACAAGAAAATGCAGAGCCTCGGGGAGTGAGGTGCTGGACCCCTATCCTCTAGAGGATTCTTGGGTTGCCTGTGACCCGGATGAGAGGCGGAGGTGGTTTTCTACGCGGTCCCGGCTCGCCCAGTCCTGGCGTCCTGCGGCTCCGTCCCCCGTCCCCCGAGAGCCGTGGAGGCGGGCCGGCCGCGCAGTCCGGCTCTGCGCACCGGGGGCGGTCGTGGGCACGCGGGTTGAGGACCGGCGGCAGCCTGGCCCGGGAAGCCCGCCCAGAGGAGCGCAGTGTGGGCTCGATGTCCTCGGCTCGGGGCAGAGCGTCCCGCGAGGCTGCAGGCACGCACTAGTGCTCCGTGGAGGGACAGAGCGGGCGGCTTGCTGCTTTCACTGCTTCCATCCCAAACTGAGACGTGGCGGCTTTGTAGCCAGGTCTGGGCAGGCTCTCCATGTTAAAACCCAGCGCTTCCCTTCCCCCCCCTTAAGTTGAAGCCTCACAGCCGCGGTCCCTGCCCTGTCGCCGTGCCTCCCCGTCGGGGTCGCTGGTCTGGGCCCTCCGCGCGCGGCGGAGAAAGAAGCGAGTGGCTGCCCGAGTGTGCGCACCCCGCCGGGGGAGTCCGCGCGCACGGGGATCAGGAGCTTGCGGCGAGCCGGCTCCGCTCCGAGACGCTGGCGCCGGAGAGATTCGGGTCCCGCCAGCCGTCCGCTCCCGACCTCCTGCGCAGATCGCCGCCGCGCGCGCCCTGGCGCTCCGCGGTTCCCCTGCGGAAAGGTCGGTGCGCAGCCCGCAGCTCGTTAGATCGGTCGGAGGTGTGCAGACAGAAAAGATCCGAAATACAGAAGGTACGTCGCTTTAAAAAGGTTTTTTTTTTTTTTTTAAATGCAGTGATGGTTGCCTCTTTATGAAAGCACATTTAAAAATACAAGCGATTGCGCGCTGATTGCAAAAGGACCTCTTTACGGTGGTGGCGGAAATATTCTCTATTTTGTTTGGGGCGTGATGATGACAGAGGAATTAGTTGTCAAAATTTGTAGAAACTACACTGAAGATCTGCGCACCATATCGAGTGTACACGGTACAGCAGTTGAAAAAAATTCGGGCCACAAATCTGCGTGCATATACAAAGTTAGTAAGTAACATTGCCTGTTGGCGCACAGAAAAGCCGCTACAGTGCAGCTGTTGATGTACATTTTGGCCACTGAGCGCGACTCCGTGCGATTATTTCTGCCAGCTCTGCCCGGTCGGGAAACCTAGAGGGAGAAGGCGGCTGACATCACTCGGGGCGGGGCCGCGGCGCTAAGAAAAGTCGGCGGGGCCGGAGCCGCCTCGGCACAGCCTCACCATGAGCGGCCGCAACACCTCCGAGGTCCGCATCCTCTGCAGCCCCGGCCAGCTGTTCCTGCAGCCGCTCTGGGACCAGCTGCGGGCCTGGGACTCATTCACGCAGTCGCCCTTGTTCGCGGTCCTCTTTTCCATCACCACGTACGTGGGCTGCTGCCTGCCCTTCGTGGTGCTGGACGTCCTATGCCCCTGGGTGCCCGCGCTGCGGCGCTACAAGATCCACCCGGACTTCTCGCCGTCGGCGCGGCAGCTGCTGCCGTGCCTGGGGCAGACCCTGTACCAGCACGCGGTGTTCGTGCTCCCCTTGACGCTGCTGCACTGGGCCCGTGGCCCGGCGCCCTGGCCCCGCGAAGCCCCCGAGCTGCTGCCGCTGGTGCGCCACGTCGTGTGCTGCCTGCTGCTCTTCGACGCCGAGTTCTTCGCGTGGCACGTGCTGCATCACAAGGTGCCCTGGCTGTACCGCACCTTCCACAAGATGCACCACCAGAACTCGGCCTCGTTCGCGCTGGCCACGCAGTACATGAGCGCCTGGGAGCTGTTTTCCTTGGGCTTCTTCGACATGCTGAACGTCACGCTGCTCCAGTGCCACCCGCTCACCGTCCTGGTCTTCCACGTGCTCAACATCTGGCTGTCGGTGGAGGACCACTCCGGCTACGACTTCCCCTGGTCCACGCACAGACTGTTGCCTTTCGGGTGGTACGGCGGCGTCACGCACCACGACCTGCACCACTCGCAGTTTAACTGCAACTTTGCCCCGTACTTCACGCACTGGGACAAAATCCTGGGAACTCTTCGGTCCACTCACGCCAAGTGACGCGCAGCCTCCCTCCCCGGCCGTGGTAGGGGGGCACAGGGGGTCCTCTGGACCCAGGACTGTGGCAGTAGTGCACTTGACACTTGAATCAGGAGAAACACACCTGAGTTGTTTTGTCTTGGTTTGTTTTGTAAGTAATTTATTACCTGCTGGAGATTTATGGATAAAATCTGATGTATTTTCACAGTCTGATGAAGTAATTTATATCGTTTCTGTATATTGGCGGTTGTATTCTTAAAGTCAAATTCCAGCTCACTTCGATAGCCTTGATTCCTGGATATGTTAGACACTCATCACTGGCATATTTAAATCATCTCAAAAAGGATTTGATTGTAGGACAAGGAAGGTCCTGTGTTTTAAAGTGTTGTAGAAATAGGCTAAAGTGACATATTCTTATGGAGAATATGATCTTTGACTCTATTAGCAACAAAACATGTTCCTGCTGGACAGTGATCACAATTGTTGTGCTTTTTTTCTATTTTTTCATGTAATTGTATATTTATATTGAAAGAAATGTTGTTTGTACTTTAAAAAAGAAAAGAAAGAACAGAACATGAACCAAATGAGTCCTGGCTGCTGTCTCACTGGCATTTAGACTGATCAATACTAAAACCAGAAGAGGGAGCTGGGGCGGCAGGTGTCCTCAGAGCCTCCATCAGCCGTAGAAGGAGAGGAATCTGGTGGTGGGGTGTTTTGTGGGGCATTTGTAGGGGTGTTTTGTGGGGGATTTGTAGGAGAGACAGGGCAGAGGCGGGAGAAGGGGTCAGTTAGTCTGTTTGGGTCTAGCAATTGCACAGAGGGAGAACCACTATTGTTCTGAATGGTTTTCAGCTGATTTCTGCATAACAAGCAGCTCAAAGAATTACCATCTCAAGTTTTAGAGAGATTAACACCGCTCAACCATTTGATTATTTGTAGGAGAGTGGTGTTTGGGGATGAACAGAATTAGTGGAGTGCCTTGCTTTGCAAAACTGGCGGGTCAAGTGTGTGCATGAGAACGGCTGATAGATATAGAAAGAGATTCTGAGTCACCCCTTGTTTCTTATGAATCCATCTAGCCTAAGTGACCATCATACACACAGCTCTGCAACTGGGGATTTTTGGGTTTTCACTTTTCTTAAGTTAAGACATACATGCAAATTGCATACCCCTTTGTCAAAGAGAGAATAAGGGTGAAATTTGGCCCCAGGTCCCTGGTTCCTCATTTGTAAAAGGAGATTGTGTTCCAGATGTTCTCCCAGATTATTTGCCACAGTAAATGTCCCCATGACCGACCACACACCTGTTACCCTTCATGTACCCCACCCCAACCAGCTGCTGCCTAATTGTTTTCATTTTATCTTTGGCACAGGGTTATCTAGGGTAAAGTAAAACCTTGAGACCTATTAGAAAGGAAAGTATAAAGAATGGCAACTTTGCATGTAATTCCAGGCTCATTATATATGAACCACACTGTCCTGGTTAAAGGTGAAGCATCCACCTGGAGACCTGGTTTCCACAACCTGCCCGATGAGAGCCCTGGGAAGCATGTGCGTGCTTTCCCAACCTTCGCCAAGTTGCAGTCGGAATACCCGGCTGCTCCGCTGATTTTCTCACGTCCCCTCCCAATACATGTGTTCTTTTTTTTTTTTTTTTAAGATTTTATTTATTTATTTGACAGAGAGAGACAGCAAGAGAGGGAACACAAGCAAGGGAAGTGGGAGAGGAAGAAACAGGCTTCCCGCCAAGCAGGGAGCCCGATGTGGGGCTCGATCCCAGGACCCTGGGATCATGACCTGAGCTGAAGGCAGACGCTTAACGGCGAAGCCACCCAGGCGCCCCCAGTACGTGTGCTCTCTGGGCTTCTTCACCACAGCTGTATCCTTCTCTGTGGGCAGCGGCTCCACGCCGGGTCTTAAGGATTACACCGATGCACATAAGCGAGGTCCGTGCAAACAGGCCGTCAGAGGTGAGAGGAACATGCGTCCTGGACGGAGTAGGATGAGCGACGTACCGCGCAGAGAAAGAACAGAAGGAGGGACGGGCAGGCCTGCGGTACATGGTACAACTATTAGTTGTTGTGAGCGGCTCCAGGCACCCCCCAAACTGCCCCCCAATCTGCGATAATGACAATTTGTCACAGCTCATTCTCAGAGAATTTGTAGAATGTCTCATGTGGCCTCACGCCATAAGGGAATTTCGCATTTTGGGCAAATTGTACCCATGGAAATCTTTTGGGTTTAGAAACTCTTCCAACTGATGTTTGATCAGTTTCTAATACCTTGGCAGGTGCGGTAGGAGAGTGGAGAGGACGAGCAGTTTTTCAGACAGTTCAAGAGCCTCGTAATAATAAGAGGGAGATGCTTCACATTTGCGTGCACGTTCACACTTTCCACACATTGTTCACTTGATCCTACACCCTCCACCCTGGCCCACGACTTGGATGTGGATGTCCTGGGGTTCAAAGCCGGTGGCAGCAGGCCCCGGGAGGCGTGACGCAGGTCAAGGTCTCTGTTCTTGGTCGCCCTCCCTGCATGTCGGCAGGAGAATGCACGCTGCAGCCAGACTGCCCTGGGGGAAGCTTGACCCTGGGCCTTCACTAGCTCAGTGACTCTGGACGAGTGACTTGGCCTCTCTGCCCTGGCGTCCTCATCTGTGACCCGTGGCTTGCCCCAGAACCTAGGTCACGGAGTCCCCGTGGGAGATTCTGTTACCACGCGTGCAGGGCAAGGTGGGCCGGGGGTCTTGGCTGCCTTTGTTGGCTGCAGTGGGTGCTTCGGGCTCCAGGATGGGAGCCCTGGGACTGCCCTGGGGGACCAGGGCCTCCCATCCACACCCTTGAGCTTTCCCACCTCCCAGGGGACCAAATAAAGCCTGGGTTTTGATTGTTGATCCTGCCTTACCGTGGACGCTGCTTGCCTTGTCCTCCCGTCACAGCCGAAGTGTGGGAGAGAGAAGTCTGTTTGTCTGGTTCTACTCCCTCACCTCAGACGGCCCAGCCCTGCCTCCTCCGTAAGCGTCCACTGCTGGGTCACTGCTGTCTTCCCAATGACCGGACCCAGTGATGGCTTCTCCTTGGTTTTCCATCTTCCCGGCTTTTTTTCTTTTTAAAGGGTATTTGTTTTTGCTAACCAGTCTCTTCACTCCTGCTTGGTTTTAGTCAGGTTTCTGCCAACTGCTCTCCTTCCTAAGTCTCTAGCGCCTTCCGCGGCTCCACACTTGGCTCAGCAGGGAGGCTGGCCTCAGGCTGTTGCTCTTCTTGTTAAAACTTCTCTGTCCTGGGGCGCCTGGGTGGCACAGCGGTTGAGCGCCTGCCTTCAGCTCAGGGCGTGATCCTGGCGTTATGGGATCGAGCCCCACATCAGGCTCCTCTGCTGGGAGCCTGCTTCTTCCTCTCCCACTCCCCCTGCTTGTGTTCCCTCTCTCGCTGGCTGTCTCTATCTCTGTCGAATAAATAAATAAAATCTTAAAAAAAAAAAAAAAAAAAACAAACTTCTCTGTCCTGTGTGTGACGAATGTCCTTTGTAGCAGCTTCTAGTGCAAATGTCAGAGAATCGCTGCTTGCATTCTAGCCTAGCACACGCACGCACACACGCACTGGGATATAGGTGTGCATATACACACTATGTGTGTGTACACATGTGCACATGCAGGTCTGCACACTATTACATGTGCACAGGTGTGCAATTGCACACACTGTATGTATACACACACAGAGACACATACGCACACATATATTACCACGTGCTGGTACACTCGCATATATACATTGTATATATACACACAGTATAGATATTCCCTCCTCTCTCTGTCTACACACACACACACACACACCTGTTTCCTTTTTTTTTTTTTTAAGATTTATTTATTTATTTGAGAGAAACAGTGGGGGGGGCAGAGGGAGAGAATCTTCAAGTAGACTCCCTGCCTAGCGCAGAGCTCGACACGGGGCTCCGTCCCACGGCCCATGAGATCACGCCTGGAGCCGGACCCAAGAGTCTGACGCTTAACCTCCTGAGCCACCCTGGCACCCCCCCCACTACCATTCCTGCCCTGCTTACCATTTATCTTTGCCCTTAGCACTATACTCGTTCTTGATAAATGCTGGTTCAGTGTTGCACAAATCCTGGAAGCTGTGGAAACACAGCTTTGCCATTAATCCTGTCTTACTTCATCCATTCCCTCATCCATCACTGGTCCATCCTGGCTTCCTAACTGAGGTCGTGCTCACAACACATAATCTCTGGTCTAGCGGCGGTCCCAGGCTGCCGAGGAAGACCACCAGGAAAGCAAATGCATCTAACCTGATGTAGTCAGTGCTCCAGTGGTGGGTATTTGCAGGTTGTTAAGAGAGCCTCAGGAAAGGTGGGTCATTTGAGCAACAGAAATCAAGAAGGATTTGGGCACCTGGGTGGCTTCATCGGTGAAGCATCTGCCTTTGGCTCAGGGCGTGATCTCAGGGTCCTGGGATCGAGTCCTGCGTTGGGCTCCCTGCTCAGTGGGGAGTCTGCTTCTCCCTCAGCTTCTCACTCTGCTCTCATACTCTCTCTCACTCTCTCTCTCTCAAAGAAATAAAATCTCAAAAAAAAAAAAAAAGAAAAGAAAAGAAACTAAGAAGGATTTGTATGTGTTCACCAGGCGGAGTGGAGGGGGTCCCTGGCAGAAGCAATAATGCAGCAAGGCGGAGAGGAACGAAGGCACTTGGCCGCTCCAACGAGGAAGGAAGCACAGAGCTCTCTGGAACGAGGAAGGAATGTCTTGCCACTTGGCAAACTGCCGTGCCCGCTCGGCACTGTTTGCTTACCTGCCTCTGCACAGGGTTTGGGAGATGGCATGTACAATGGCTTCAACACCAATGTTAGGGATTGCTTTTATTTGTTGATTTATAAAGAGTACATAGATGAATGAATCGAGAACAAGATTGGCAATGGTATTCCGAGAAGCTCGGGTTGTACTCTGCAGGAGAGCTCCATGGATTTTAAGCAAAGGAGTAATGCGATTGAAGTGGCGGAAGGAGGTCACGGGCAGCAGAGGATGGTGGGACTCGTTCCGGTGAGCGGACCCTTCCAAGCTCTGCTCGATGCCCATCCTGGCTCTGGCTTAGGAACTCCATGAGCGTAAACCAGTTACCCAATCTACAACTCCGTTTTCTCATCTGGAAAACGAGCGTGGTAGGAAGATGTGTAGAGAGCTTAGCACCCTGCTTGCCATAGAGCAAGCACTCTGTGAGTCGCAGCTCTTTTTTACAAACTGTTCCAAAAGCACTATGATGCAGACAGGTTATAATAAGCTTGCTCCAAAACAAGTAACAAGGTAAGGTGGAGAGGAAGAAATGGATTTCTCTTTTGTCAGAAAAGTAACACAGGCTCCTGGAAAAATTTCGAACTAGGGAACAGTGTGCAGTAGAATCATTTCCATCCCCACTCAGGGAACTCCTTTCCACTGAAGATATAATCAACGTTCACCCTTTTTGGGGGCACCAGACCAGAAAGCCAGTCATTCAGGGTCTCTGTGTCTCTCTTTCAGCTAGGATGCATTAAATGGTCTTTGAAAGTTAAAAAAAAAAAAAAAAGCAAGTTAGTGTGAACAGAAATTTTTAGACAAAAGCCCAAGGGCATTTCCTCCCTCTAAATATCTTTTGCTTATTTCCTTTTTCTGTACTTTTTGATCACAACTCAAAACAAGAAGAGAAACTTAAGTTGTCTGTCTTCCCCAGCTTTTATGGGCGGCTTGCTCAGTGGGGTGGCAGAAAGGGCAGGACAAAGGAGAAGCGAGGTTCTCCTCGCTCCCTGCAGCTGGGAGCCTCCTTGCCCCCTCTCCTCACCCCTACAGCCCTTCCTTGGCCCCTGTTTTGGAAACTCCACTGTCTGCCTTCCCTACTGGAGAGAGAGGTCTCTGAAAGAAGAGGCCACGCCCTACAGATCTCTGATTCCTTGGAAAGCGCTCAGTCAGTGTCTGTGGCATGCAGGCTTTGGGGTTTGGAGCCCGGGGGTTTGGAGCCCGAACAGACTGTGGCTGAGCTCCCTGATTTTCCATTTTGTGGGAAACCATGGAGTCCCTTGGGACATCAGTTTCCCTCTCTGTGAAATGGGTGGGGGTTGGGGGTAAACTCAAAGTGGGTTACCTTGGTCCTCAGGCTGTGGGGACCTTGGGAGACAAAGCAGTAGGGTGCTGAGGGAAGAGTGGATGCTCCGTGTGCAAGTGTGATGACGTGGGCCTTGGGTGTGTCAGGAAGGCACTGAGGTGACATGGCTCCCGTCTCCCTCCATCTCTGCCCACCGATGCCGCCTCTCCCCTTCCCCCATCAGCCCTGCCTCGAGGGCTCATGTGGACCTCCTTTCCTTGGAATCCTCTGCTCTGTAAGCCCTGGTTCTTGCCCCCTGCTATGTCTCGGGAGCATACAGGAGGGGAGGGCACTTCCGAGTGGCCAGAGACAGAAGGAGCTGGCCCCGGGGCAGCGAGTTTGCAGAAGGGGCCGGCAGGCGTGCTTGTGCCAGCAGAAGCGGCGAGGATCTGAGCCGCTCCAGAGGAGGGCTCTTCCTTCTTTGCGTGCCAAGGACGAATGCCAAGCCCAGAGCTGCAGCTGGCTGCAGAACTAGAATTTGGCCACGCAGGGCTTTTGAAAGAAGAAGCCTCCTGTAGTTGGGCACTAGGTGGAAAAAAACTCACCCCCTTCCAGGCACTTGGAGTTTGCAGTGAAACGGAAAAGAGCGGCTCCTCCTTGGCAGTGGGTTTGATCTGCCTGAGATCTTGCAGAGCCTGGGGAAGACAGCTCACCAGCAGCCTTGGAGTTTCCCAGGACATTCCACAAAGGCGAAGGCGGAGACAGCCCTGTCCAGTCTCCCTATTTGGTGAATAAGGAAACTGAGGCTCAGGCATGGAAAGTGACTTCTCCTGGGTCACACGGCTGGGCTAGAACGGAAGACCTGTGGTTCCTGCTGGTTCCCTCCTACCTTCGGGGTCTTCAGAGCCGTGGCGGACTGCCTCCTGCTAAGTAACAGAACCCTGGTTGCGTGGTTGCGGACACTGCCTCAAAATTGTTGCAATCACTCGCATGAACACAACATGATCAGCCCTGCTGATTTTTAGCAACTGGAGTGAGGTGTTTATTCCACACTTGGCTAAGATCTATCCCGCCGCATACCTTTGTGGGTAATTGGTGTAAACTTTTATTGTATGCCTGCAAACCCTGACAATTTCTGTTTAGAGAATGTGTAAGAAGGCATCCATATCATGGAGGACAACTAACTCAGCAAGGAGGAATGGGACTGCTTGACCATGCAACAACAAGGATGACTCTTACAACAATTATGATAAGTAAGGGAAGCCAGACAAAAACTGTGGGTACTCTATGGTTCTATTTACATAAAACTTCAGAAAATGCAAGTGAATCCATTGTGACAGAAAGTGGATCAGTAGTTTAGGGGAGGGAGTGGGCCTCAAAGATGCATCACCAAGGGGCACGAGGGAACTTTTAGGAAGGATGGTTATGTTCACTATCTTGATTGTAGTGCTGGCTTCATGGGTGTGTATATATGTGTATATATGTGTATATATGTATGTATACCTGTATACATATGTGTATATATATGTTGAAATTTATCCAATTGTATACTTTAAATATATGTAGTTTATTACACATAAATTATACTGAATAATGATGATCGATCATTTATGAATTTTAGCTTTGGAGCCA
Source organism: Ursus arctos (assembly GCF_023065955.2). Lineage (NCBI taxonomy): Eukaryota > Metazoa > Chordata > Mammalia > Carnivora > Ursidae > Ursus > Ursus arctos. Next base: position 79,295,152 of record NW_026623089.1, on the reverse strand, counting down.
ATTTACCATGAGAAAAATATGGCTGGGGACTTTATGATAACATCACAGGCACTCACACATCTACACTGAGTCTAAGATCTATCCTTTGCCCATCTGTACTACTGACCTATTGGAAACAGACACCCTCCCAAGGAAGAAGACCCACTGGAGAGCCTACAAAATCCAGACCCCGTTGTCTGAGGACCTCCCCTCCTCCCTCCACACGTACCCAGCCAGGTGAGGCTCCTGCAGCCACATCATACTAAACGACCCCTCTATTGTGGCCACACTTTTCTGGACCTGGGTTGGAAATCAGATTTCACAGGGAGTAAATAGACTCTCTCCCAGGAATATGTAAACAAGGGGGCGAAATGACCATGTTGGGCGACAATTTGTGCCGCGTGAATGGAGATGCATCGGAAGCTCGTCTGCAGAACAAAGGAAGGATGAGCAGATTTTCAGGGAGGACAGATGAGATGCACACATCTCTGGAGAGAGAGTGAGGGAAGGAGAGTAAAGAGAGCAGTTAGCTGCTTTGCTTCCTGAGGGATCTACACGCCAGGTTCCAGAGGGTAAGCCTGCGGTAGTTCCTGCCTTTGCATTTTATGACTTTCCATTAAATGTCTCTTCTTGGCTGTTTAGATGCCACTGTGGTTCTTGTGTGCAAAGAGAACATGGTTAAAACACAAGGGTTCTGGGGTGCCTGGGTGACTCAGTCGGTGAAGCGTCTGCCGTCGGCTCAGGTCATGATCCCCGGGTCCTGGGATCGAGTCCCGCGTCGGGCTCCCTGCTCAGCAGAGAGCTCTCCTGCTGCTTCTCCCTCTCCTCCCGCTCGTGCTCTCTCTCGCTATCCCTGCTCTCTCTCTCCAATAAATAAACAAAATCTTGAGGCTGTGTGAGTGGGATCACACAACCTGTGGCTTTTGGACTGGCCTCTTTCAAGTAAAATAACATGTTCCAGGTTCATCCATGTTGTAGCATCTATCAGAACCTATTCCTTTTTATTGTCAAATAATATTTCATTGTATGGCTGCACTACATTTTGTTTCTCCATTCACCAGTTGATGGACACTTGTGCCAATTCCCCCTTTTGGCTGCGATTGTGAATAATGCTGCTATGAACATTCATGCAGATTTTTTTGTAGGCACATATGTTCTCATTTGAGTGGACTTACTGGGCCATATGGTGACACTAACTATTGAGAAACCACCGCACTGTTCGAAAAATAATTGCATTATTTCTCATTCCCACCAGAAATGCATGGGTGTTCCAGTTTCTTCACATCCTCCCGTTACCTGTGGTTTTCATCTTTAAAAATCATAGCCGTTCTCATGGGTGTAAGGTGCTCTTTCACTGCGGTTTGATTTGTGTTTCCATAACGACTGAACATGTCCAGAACATGTCCATGTGCTTCCTGGCCATTTGTATATCTTCTTCGAAGAAATGCCTATTAAAGTCCTTTGCCCTTTCATTTTTGGTCTTTGTTATTGAGTTGTATGAGTTCTTAATATTTTCTGGACACCAGACCCTTATCAGATATGTGATATACAAATATTTAAGCATATTTAAGACACTTGATTTTAAAGTTTTTGTTGGGGCGTCTGGGTGGCTCAGGCAGTTAAGCATCTGACTCTTGTTTTCAGCTCAGATCATGATCTCAGGGTTGTGGACTGAGCCCTGCATTGGGCTCTGTGCTCAGCTCTGAGCCTGCTTGGGATTGTCTCTCTCCCTCTCCCTCTGTGTCTGCCCCCCCTCCCCGGGCAACATGCTCTCTCTGTCAAATAAGTAAATAAATCTTTAAAAAAATAAACAAAGTCTTTGTCCACTGTGCTTCCCTAGGGACAGCGACGTTTTTAGTTCCTTTCCCCTCCTGTGAATGAGCCATACTTGATTCTTCCTTTGCTCGTAAGTTTTGTGAAGAGCAGACATTCGAATATTATGGGGCGGCAGCTCTGTAAGGGAGACTCTGTCTCCTGGGCCTGGAAGCACACGGCTATCCCAGTCCCTGCACAAGGGCTGTCAGGACGCACTTTCAGCCTTGAGCCCAGCCGCTCGCGGCTCTGCCTTCCCCTTCCGCCGCCTGCTTGCCCGGAGCCTGAAGGTCAGTCAGAGGTGAACTTTAGGGCCTTTTGCCATCTTTTTTGAGCATACACACAGCCCCGGGCTATGTCTGGCCTTTAGATTCCCGGGAATATTGTGGAACTTTTCAGAGCCTTTATTCCTCAAAGCATCTTTCTTTTCCTAATTTTCCTAGTTTTGGTGAGTTGATTTCCAAGCTTTTGGTTAGTTGATGGCTTGTTGAATTCCCTGAGCAGCACTGACAGATAACATTTACCTTAAGCGTTATCCACAAATTCCACGCCCCGGGGGGCAGTTGGCTGAGCCCTGTGGGAGGTGAGCTCCAAGTTAGACTAGACAAAGGCCAGTATGTGGGGCCGATCCTCGAGGGTGACACAAGCCTGCTCCACACAAACAGCCCTGATCCTTTGTGAATGGAGTTCGTTCTTCTGCCTGGACCTGGATTCCCTGTCCTGGGAACCTGGGTTTCCTCAAGGCCACTGCTGTGCTTGGGAGAGGGAGGATTGGGACTCAGGTGAGTTAAAATGACACTCTCTGATCCCCTGTATCTTTATTTTCCTTCTACTTGTTCTATTACTGAAAATGGGTTTTGAAATCTCTGCTTGTAGTTGGAGGCGTGCCTATGTCTTCTTTTAGTTCTATCAGTTTTTGCTTCACGGATCTCGAACTCTCTTATGTGAGGTATAGAAACATCTAGGATTATTTATTGAGCACCGACTCTGTGGCAAGCGTCCTCCTACTTGCTTTCTCTATGTAACCTCCTTCCCTTGTTAAAAGTGTATTCAGGGGGCACCTGGGTGACTCAGGTGGTTAAAACAAAAGGGTGTTCAGGGGCGCCTGGGTGGCTTAGTCGTTAAGCTTCTGCCTTCAGCTCAGGGCGTAATCCCAGGGTCCTGGGATCGAGCTACACATCGGGCTCCCTGCTCAGCGGGAAGCCTGCTTCTTCCTCTCCCTCTGCCCCTGCTTGTGTTCCCTCTCTCACTGTCTCTGTCAAATAAATAAATAAAATCTTAAAAAATAAAAGGGGGGTATTCAGTAACCACGATCTCAGTTTTAGAGAGGAAAAGAAAATCGACGCCCGAAGTTTTACATAGCAGGAGAAACACCCAAGCTGCTAGACGCAGGAATCCTTGGTTTCCCCGAGTGTGTTATTGTAGGAGTACATGGCGATTCCAGCTGTGGGCCAGGCCAGGGGCAGGGATCGTTCCCTCCGTTAGAAAGTTGGCCTCTTGTTGCAATTGAACTGGTTTCAATCTTGCTGCTTCACACACACCTCTTATCGAGAAGAGAAAACAACACACGTTTCCTAGCAAAATAGAAGGAATTAAGGTTGGAGCCAACTTTTGAATTCCACGTTTCTGTCCTTCTCTTCTAGTAACGTCTGTGTGGCCTGGGAGAGCTGAGCTCTGTCTTCTTCCCCTGGGTTGCACAAAAGCAGTCCCAAGATGGCCGATGAGAAAAAGGAAGCATCTTAAATAGCTGTCAGTAAGCTCATAAAACCCACTGCCAAGGAAGCTTGGAGGCTATCCGCCCTTTGCCGACGGAGCTTCCCCTGAGCCCATTTTGTTTCTTGCTGAATCACTCGGAGACAGGGCATTGACCCTTCAGTCAAAAGCAGGGATTTGAGTTTTGGCTTTTCACTTCCTGACTTGGTGACCTTGGGAAAGTGACTTAAGTGATCTATAAAATGGATCTACTAACAGTGCCTACAAAAAAAAAGGCTATCTTGATAGTAATACGTAAAACGCTACTTAAATGCCGGGTACTATTATAATTATCTCTCTTTATAAATAGAGGAAGCCTGTTTCCTTCGGCTGTTGGAGTCAATACTGATAATTGTCATTTCTGAGTCCCTTGGATGGGACAGGCACTTTATCTGCATGGTCTCATTTAAGTCCTCATTTAACCCAATAACCTTGTAGGATCTTTTTCATTGTCACTTTTTTTTACAGAGGAAATGAAGACTCAGAGTGGTTCCATGACTTGCCCATCATCATGCCCAGAGTGCAGGGCGCCTGGGTGGCTCTGTCGGTTGGGAGTGTGCCTTTGGCTCAGGTCATGATCCCAGGGTCCCGGGATCAAGCCCCTTGTCGGGCTCCCTGCTCAGCGGAGAGCCTGCTGCTCCTTCTCCCTCTGCTGCTCCCCCTGTTTGTGCTCTCTCTCTCTGTCAAATAAATAATAGAATCTTAAAAAAGATAATGCCCAGAGCGTATGCAGGAACCAGGATACAAAGTCCATTTTAAGCAAAGCCTCTCTCTTCCACACACCATCCCTCTACTCCATCCCTGAAATGATGAAGAGGCTCTCCGAGCCTGCCACGCACAGCCATGCAGGTTACACACTGAACACCTCCAGGGAGTGACATTTTCATCCGTATCGATGTGAACGGCACCCCCGGAGGTGTGCAGTGCACAACTTGCGCATGTAAGAGGAGGCTCTGGAGCAGTTGATGGGTTTGGATCAGAGAGCAGAGAAGATTTTGTTGCAACCACATCTTCAACCCTGCATTCCTTCTTGTAATTGTTCTTGGAGGTACTTTCCATGCTTTTAAAATTCTGAGTAAGTGACCTGAAGGGGCCTGACCACGCTACATCTTAGCATGTGGTGTGATTTTTCTCAATGTGATGGTGATGGACGTGCCTGAGTTTGTACCATTCTTTGGGTATTTACCTCCCGCATGTGCCTACGTGCCTGTCACCATCCAAACAGTGGCTATGAAGGAATTACCTTGCTGCCTTTTGACGGGATGTTGCCAGAACACTGGCAAAAGTGATTTATCTTCTTTGAGTTCGTCTTCGATTTCCTTCGTGTCCTTGTGTGTATGTAAGCCATTCCAAGTCCTAGAGGCAGTCTTCTGTGAAATAAACTCCCTCATGTCTCATTTCCAGAAAACGCAGTTCAGCGCTCTGTGCCTTTCAAACATGAGAGGAAATGTGAGTTTAGGGATAAGATAGAGGACGTGAATAGTTTTCATTTGGGCGTGTTTCCTTTTTCTCTTCCCCACTTCCTAGATGCTCTGGTTTACTGAGGTCTTTCCCTAACAGCCCAGCTTTGATAATGCTGTTTGCCTGCAAAGGAGGCAGTAGAAATACTAACTTTCAGTGGATCTGAGCAGAGTCTGTGGTCTGGGCTGGGCACACTTACTGGTTTTATTCAATGACCTCAGGGATAGTAACAAAAAGATTATTCAACTTCCCTTACATGTGTCTAGGGTTTTATAGAAAGCTTCCATAGTTGGGAACTTTGATCTGTATTACAACTTTTTGAAGTTGGATGGACAGATAATCTTACGTCTTGCAAAAGACGAATCTGGAATATGAGGCTAGAGATGTCCAACATGATGTCCGAGTTCACAAAGCAAGTGAGAGCCTGGACCGTGTCTGAGCCTTCCTTCCCAGGATTCCCACAGCTATCACTGCATCCATTTGGAGGTCATGGAGACTGAAATTCTTCGCTTTTTTCAATTCCTAAGTGAAAAGATCACTACTGCAATGGGGAGAACATTTAAAGCCTCTGCAAATTATCACAGTGATTGTAAGCTAAGTCCAGAAAGTATGCTGGCAGGATAAATCCCTGTCTTCGTAAGCTCTCTCACCCAGAAATAGCCCTTTCTATAATTCTACTTCACTCTACCACATCTACAAGAGACAACATAAACAGTAAGGGGCAGAACTCTGACTGCCGTCTGTCAAGAATTGCTTCACCAAGAACTACCCCAAGACCAAGCAGGTCTTCATAACCCCCTGTGACCTACAGAGCAGTACAGGGGTAGAGCACAAACAGCACTGACCACTGATGGTCACTCAGCCAGATTATTATTATTTTTTAAGATTTTATTTATTATTTTATTTTATTTTTTTTTTATTTTATTTTTTTTAAAGATTTTATTTATTTATGTGACAGAGAGACAGCCAGCGAGAGAGGGAACACAGCAGGGGGAGTGGGAGAGGAAGAAGCAGGCTCACAACGGAGGAGCCTGATGTGGGACTCGATCCCGGTACGCCGGGATCACGCCCTGAGCCGAAGGCAGACGCTTTAACGACTGCGCTACCCAGGCGCCCCAGATTTTATTTATTATTTTAGCAGAGAGAGAGAGAGCACAAGCAGGGGTGCAGCAGGCAGAGGGAGAGGGAGAAGCAATGTAGGACTTGATCCCAGGACTCTGATATCATGACCTGAGCCGAAGGTAGACGCTTCACCGACTGAGCCACCCAGGCGCCCCACTCAGCCAGACTGGGATGCTTTATTCATTCTCAGGGACTTGGAAATAACTTTATCCTCTCAGAAAATTGTGCTTACACCCCCAAGTGGTTCCCTCTCCTACTTTTGTCTTAAAATGTGGTCTCCAGGGGGGCATGAGTCTTTTACATCTAAATGTGTATGTTGATAGAACCATACACATTAATGCCCATCATGAACTGATGACAAAAAGGGACGTCTTGTTCTCTTTCAACATCTAAGTTCTTGTGAACAGTTGAATGAGCTTGAAGTAGGCTGCTCTTGACGTGAAAGGCAAATATTATTGTTGAAAATAGTTACGTCTTTTAATTCAGTGGAAGCTGATGCTGACCCACAGCTCAAGGAGGAGTTGAGCACAGAGATCGGACAGGGACAGGTTGGAATGAAAAAGAAAACATTCAGGAGATGGAGAGTTAAGTTTTGAAGTTTCCAAGTTCCTTGTGTGGCTTGACATGGTTCCAAAAATGTCTTCCAAGGGCAGTAGTTCCACTGAATATTAGCGTTTCTGACTGCCTCCAGCTCCCTCGAGGGCATACGCCTTTAATCAAACCTTAGCTAGTGGGGAAAGAGTTTACAACGTGTAAGCACTATTTGAGGTGTTCCCTCTGATTAACCAGAAACATCAAACAAGACAAGAAGGGGAGAGTGGAATAGAGCATTGGAAACTCTTTGCAGGAGATCAATACGTGAAATATTTGAAAATGTTCTAGGGTGATGGTTTACCACTTTTCTTTTCTTGTCTTAATTAAAATTTCATGTGACCATGGTATAAAACATAAATAGAGACACTTGGAGCTGTTCTGGTTGAATGGGAGGTGGTCACACAGAGCCTACTTGATCTGTCACCCATATATCCTCTGGGGGAATATCTGAGGCACTTCAAGAGCTTGAAGGAACATGGTGAAAACCCAGCAGACTAGGGAATTTCTAGAATTTCACTGTGGGGAATGAGGTCTTTGTTCTTGAGCAATTGACTATAGGAGGTCAGCAAGAGGGGATTAGAGTGTGAACTCTTGATGGGAAGGAGTCTAACTTGCTTCTTTCTATATTGTTGGTGACAAACAGAAGACCAGGCTCATGACATAAGCTGATTAATTCAGCAATCTGTTAAATAAGGAACTGTATTTTCAAAATCTGCATTGGAGTGACAAAAGTACCTAAAAGCATGGGAGCGCAGGAAAGTAAGTAGCTTACGGAGAAGGCATGTGGGCCTTATGTGACTTGATGTCCTCATCAGTTGTCTCCCTGGAGAAAACGAGGCCTACCGAGGAAAATATAGGTTAATGCTAATGAATTTTCCAGCTTAATGAAGCTTTTCCCTGATATATTGTCAGGTTGAGTTCATACCTGCCCTTGGAGTTGGCTGTAAGAACCTGTAGACCATAGTTTTCAAATTTCAGAGTGCCTAAGAGTCAATGCAGGAAGTGGGAAATGACATCGATGTGGGGTTGTACACCAGAGGCTCTGATCCAGCAGGGCTCGGGCAGGAAGTAGGAGCCCTTTTACAAATGGCGCATGGGCCATAATTTGAGAAACCCTGATTGCCTTGGGTGAAAGGTGCAGGAGATGAGAGGTAACTGTGTGTTCTTGGAGGTGACAGCAAGCCTTCTAGATTTTCTGAATTGTGGGCAAAGCAAGAATCCCTGCACCAACGTTGAAGGCAGCCCCAACACATTCTAGTGTCCAGAGGTGCCCAGAATGGGACATTCCACCTCACAGGCTTTCGAGCCCAGGCCCTGCTGTGGGGCTTGCCGGGTGGGGGCCTTGGGAAGGTGACCCCAACAATAGCCGCTGCCTGGATCTGCTCTCTTGACACATTTCTATTCAAGCCCAAAGTTGTAGTTGGAATGTGTTCAAAAGAATGTGGGAAGAGTGACAGAGCAACGCAATGTGAATGTCTGTAACCACATTCTTTCAAGAAAACTGTTTCATTAGGAGACCATTGAGATCTACCAGCAGGACAGGATGGAAAAACCAAATTCCTTTGTGATTATGATATTTTCCTGGTAGCTAAATATTATGAATATAAAGGCATGACCTTGAGATGGTCATAACAACTGATATTTGTATCACAGTATTTATGAAGGGTTATTCTAATCAATTAGTCTGTGGAGCAGCCTTGAGTGGTAGTTATAGCAGATTTGAGTTTTGACTATTAATTTTATTTTAATTCCAGTATAGTTCACATACAGTGTTCTATTAGTTTCAGGTGTGCAATACAGTGATCCAACAGTGCTAGATGTTACTGCCTCATCGTGACAAGTGCCGTCCTTCGTCCCCAACACCTGTTTCACCCAACCCCCACCCCCGCCCCGCCACCCCACACCAGGTCATCACCAGTGTATTCTCTGTAGTGAAGAGTCTCTTTTGATTTGTTTGTTTCTTTCTTTGTTTGCTTGTTTCATTTCTTAAATTTCACCTATGACTGAAATCTAAAATATTAGGTAGTTTTTGAAACAAAGAAATATCTGAAATAATGCTGGTTCCATAATCAGTTTCAATGTCAAAAAAATCTTTTTAATACCTTAGAGGATGGTTGAAATAATAGGTAGCAGACAAAAGCTGCTGAAGGCAGGTTAGAAAGGGAACTCCTTTCCCCCCCACCCCCTCCAGAATGTTCTGAGCAACAATGGCATCTTTATAGCAGGTATGAAATAGTGACATCATGTCTCATTGGAATGGATCAGTCATGGTGTCTTTTGTTCCGACAAAATACTGAACAATCAGTCTTTTACAGCCAAAACATCCCCAGATTGTTGACGGTGTCTGTCATCCCTCAATCATCCCTCAATCTTGTCAGCTTTTACTCAGAAATAGCTAAGTGGGAAACACCACCCCAAAATCATAGAACTTATAAACATAACACACATTCAACTGAAGATCTCTGCCTAGAACCCTTTAGAGTTCTCTTACAGAAACAATGTTTTTCAATCTTTTGGGAACATATGTCCCCCCCCCCTTTTTAAGGTTTTATTTATTTATTTGTCAGAGAGAGAGCACAAGCAGGGGGAGTGGAAGACAGAGGGAGAAGCAGGCTCCCTGCTGAACAAGGAGCCCAATGTGGGGCTCCATCCCAGGACCCTGGGATCATGACCTGAGCCGAAGGCAGACGCTTCACCGACTAAGCCACCCAGGCGTCCCCATATATCTCCCTTTTAATTAACATTAAAAATCTCAAATTCTATCTTGCCCCAATTAAATACTTCCCCCCTTCTTCCTTTGGGAATCACTAAATTTCTTGGATGGAATCTTCTGTGGACAGGAACTCTTAAAGATTCTCTTCTGCAAGTACAGAATAGAATAAAGCTGGGTGATAAAGACCTCTAAAGTAGAAGTTTAAAAAATGATGGGTTTTATTCACCCGCATGACCCTTACCCCATTAAATACAGCCTTGTACAACTCACCCCCCTCTTTAGTCCTTGGTGTGTGCTATGACATTTTTCCTTTATGGACCTCAATTTCTAACTTCCTTCCAGCTCTGATATGTTCTATTACGCATCTGAGGTACAACGGTTATAAATTGTCATCACTGGACTGATGGGAAGTGTAACGGAGCTGGCTTGTGTCCCAGGCAGCTAATCTTCTCCGGGGAAACTCTGGAGAGCAAGTCACTGTATGGGAAGGAGTGGAAACAAGCATCAAGAGTCCGATCAGTGCTAGTCTGTTATCTAGAAAAGATAAGGGACAGGAACATGGATGCCAGCATAGCGAGATAAATATAGAGCCGTATCAGTCCATGAGGAAACCACTCTTCCCCTGCCCAGAAGGCTGAGCTCTGCTCAAAGTACTGCTGTGAAAAATTTCACCCACGATGGAAGATCTACCATCATGGGAAGGGCCTGGACGTGTTTTCTTTCCTTGGCACACAGGTCGGTCCTCTGGGCTGAAAGCAAAGACAAGGGTTGAGTGGTTCTAGCCCTTTCGGGAATGCTAGCTAGACCGGCCATCCTGCAGCTGTCTGATAAATTAGAATCAAGCAATGAGAGTACAAACTGAGGGCTCTGTGGAGACAGAAAAAAGGCAGGAAGAGTCATAGGGCTACAAGTTCCTTCTAGATAATTGTTGGCATTTGTGTGAAATTTGTCCCTGACTGATACCTGCCTGACAATTCTTAAACACTCCACAGATAAACAACACCTCAAATCTTTACGTGAGGACATCACAGGGAAACCAATTATTTTCCTCATCAAAGAATTGGAGTATATGCTTTTTACCCCTAAAATTACACGTAAGTGTCTACGACATTTGTAAATATTGTTTGTCGTATATCAGGTCTAAAAATAGACACCTAAATTTTTAAAGAGGTAATTTGGATGATAAGATTACAATTGCTTTCTTTCCTATGCTTTTTTTTTTTATATACATAGAGAAGGAGGTTTATTTTAAGGAATTAACTCATTTGACTATGACTCAGCAAGTTGAAGGCCCAAAAGAGCCAGAGTGTAGCTCCAATATGCTTTTTGATTTCCAATTTTTCAAGACATAAGCATATATTATTTATATGTTATGGGAAATGTAATGGAACGGTACTTGTTAACAATCTTGGAGGCCTTTCTCTGTGCCTGGTTCTGGGCTTGATACTCTACCTGCCTTGTCTGTTTTCATTCCCCCAGATCCCCTTTGAGAGTAGAACTTGCATTACTCACATTTAACCAACTTAAAAAGGCTTACCAAGGTTCGGTGACTGACCCAATGTTATTATGGTAAGTATATGGCAAAGCCAGGATTTGAACACAGGTGTTTCAAGACTCTGGGGCCTTAGGAATAAATTCATTAGTAAAATTAGTACGCTTCTTCAATATTCCGTTGCTACTAAACCCTAATTCACTCAGTGGCATCTAACCACTAAAATAATCCTATCGTGGCAAATTCTGGAGTCTTACCTCAGTAATCAGATTTTTTCTTCCCCTCTTACCACTTGACCTTTTCTCTCTCTCTCTTTTAACTTGGAACCCCAGGCACTTAGTAATTCTGAAACGCAGTCTCGTTGGTCAGGACCCTAGATGTCCTAGGACATTGGCTGAAAATTCATGGATGTCAGGGTATTAGTTATTTTAACAAAATTGTTCCTTTTTCTCATGAGTTTTCTCTCCTCTCTCTCATGCATGCTCTTTTAAAAGAAAGCACTCACATACTTTGATTGAATAAAAGTTCGTTTGGTGAGTTGTAGCTAATAGAGGACTTATTTTATTTCCTGGAGGGAAGCACGGGCATCAACCAGTCATTTTGGTAGACTTCCGTGTTATAGAGGCTCCATTAACAAATACTTCTGGAAGGATGGCATGAGTGAGGAGAGGACAGAGCGTGCGGGACAACGAGCTGTTTGCTAGAGAACATGGAAGCACAATGGATTCTCATCCTTTGAGGTCATGGTGAGCTGTACGGTTGGCGTGAACTCTGAATCAGCCCACACTGAGCCACAGCTCCTCGGGGAAGTACAGGGCGAGGTCCTGAGAGCCTCTGGCCACAACAGTTTGCTCAGCTGATAACCTCGATTGATGTGTGTTTAAAGACACCTTACTTACTATGTATTATTGGTGCACTCGCACTGGCCTCGCGGCCAACAACTGTAGCTGAGCCCTGATCTAAGCTTATTTTCCCCACAAGGCACGAAACAGGCTTTCTGTGCTCAGGAAATCTAGCACTTCAGCCCTGTGCCTGGGGGCCATTGAAAGCAGCGCAATCGCCCACAAAACACACCAAAATGCAAACAGTGTAGCACTACACAGACCTCGTAAAGGCCACCTGTTTGCAGCGTGAGCGCGAGACAGGAAGACCGCGTGTCACCTTGTTCAACCTCAGCGGGGAGCATACATGTCAGGTGGCTTTTTTTTTTTCTCTGCTCTGCAAATGTCCACGAATGACTGTGAAAAGGCCAGGAGAGTTGATGTGGGGGTTAAAAGTAAATTTTGGCAAGTAGGCAAATTTGCAAATACGGAATCTGTGAATAATGAGGTCCAACCGTATTTCAGCATCTTCCTGTCTGGTGAGGCCGGACTCGGGCGTGGGGCTGAGTACAGCAGTGCTTTATCATCCCACGGCCTTGGGCAATGTAACCTTGCTCTGACCTTGGCAGAGCTCCTTCAGACTTCTACCATCTGTGTCTCTGCTCTGGCTAGTTCTTCAGTTCTGGCAAATTACTACCTCCTTTGCCCTGTTTTACCCTTTTCCTCGGAATGTTTCCCATCCTGTAAGCCTGTCAAATAGTCAACCTCTTCTGTAAGGTTACCTTGATAAGCTTAGGCAATATTAGCCTTGTCCTCCCTCCCCTCCTAACAAATAAATCCCACTAGTTGATGAGATCTTGCTTCTTAACGCTGGAGCTCTTTCTTCTACAGTCACATATAGGTTACTCAACAGAGTGACCCCTTTGGGACTGTGGTCTGTCCCCTTTGTGTCTCTCCTTCCCCTCCCTGCATCAAACTTGCTTTCACAGAGTTTAATAAAGTTGATTTTCATCCAGTAATGGAATGCAAAAGCTCTTAGGGACCACTGGATTAAGTTATACGCGTAGATGAAAATTTCATTTACTTGACCTAGTGTAAAATGTTGACCCTGAAGTCATATGCTTAACAAATCCTCCATTCAGTTTCACTACAACCACATATCGACTTCAAGATCTGAATTTTGAAGTTGTTTGAAATTGCTACATATTTATTTTTCTTATTCTCTTTTTTTATTGAATAAATCTAATAGGTAACATTGTACAAGTTTGAGATGTATATAACTTTGATATGTTTATATAGTACAATGTGACTGCTAAATGTAACACTATTTATCACATGATATAATTAGAGCACAATGTTATTGTCTACATTCATTATACTGGGCATAGATCTCTGTGGTTTATTTAATACTCCTTAGAAGTTTGTACCCTAAAACACCATCACTTCCGCCCTCCAACATCACCTGGTAACAACACTTTTGCTCTCTTTGTTTTACAGGTTGACTTTATTAGACTCCACATATAAGTGATCTCATAGCACTTGTTTTACTCTGTCTGGCTTACCTCCCTTAGCAGCATGTGCTCGAGGTCTATCCATGTTGTCACAAATGGGATGATATCCTCCTTTCCCACAGTCAAATAATAGTCCATTGTGTAAATGTACTACATTTTAATCCATTTAATCCATTCATCCACTGATGGGCATTTGGATTGTTTTCACATCTGGGCTATTGTGAAGAGTGTTGCAATGCACACAGGAGTGCTTCCATCTCCGACCAGCCCAACCTCGATGAATCAAATCCAAGCCTGCCTTCCTTGGCACAAAGTGGCTGTTCACCACATATTCTTAGGTTTCTCAAGCTGCCTTGGATTTTTTCCTTCCTTCTTTGCCACATGTCATGGGGATCATCACACGCTGCCCTGTGTTACCGGGACTACCATGCCTTTATCATCGCCTCTTCAGAGCTATTCACACCTGAAAGGCAGGAACTGTGTGTCAGTGGACTTCTGCTCCCACGCTACCCCTCAATACCTAGCAAATATGTAAGTGAGTTTTCATTCATTTATTAATTCACTCGCCAAATGACCATCGACCTTGTGCCAGAGACTGCTGTAAGCACTGGGGTATAGCTGTGAGTAAACAAACCCACGTGGAACCTACCTGGCAGTGGGGAGACAGACAACACCCAAGATGTATAAGAAAAATGCATAGTATGTTTGAGATTTCTGAGGGCTGAGGGGAAATTTAAAGCCAGAAAAGAGTAGAGGACATGTTGGCTAGGATGGCGTGGTTGTTGCTACAGTTTTATACAGGGGTAGCCAGGGAAGGCTTCACTAAGAAGGTACCATTTGAATAACAGCCAAAGGAAGGGAGGGGGCTGTGGACTTAGCTGAAGGGAATTCCAGTTAGAGGGACTCCCAGTGGTAATGGCTTGAGGTGGACGCATGCTTAGAGTTTGTGAGGAACAAAAAGGCTCAAGTGGAGTGAGCAGCTAGGACTTAATAGGAGGGAGTCAGAGAGACTAGGAGGTCTTCCCTCCATGGGAAACCATGGGAGAGGTTTGCACAGAGGAGTGACGTGTTCTGAGTCGTATTAACATGCTCGCTCTGGCTGCTGTGTGGAGAACGGGTGGCAGAAGCAAGTCTGAAATTGAGTAGAGTGAGGGGAGAAGGTGGGTGTAGCAGTGAGATGGTGAAGAGTGCTGAATTCTGGAGGAATTCTGAGGCGGGAACAGACAGGATTTAGTGAGAGATTGAATGTGAATTATGAGAACAATAAGGGAGTTTGGCTTGAGAAACTGGAAGAACAGGATTTGGGTTTTACTGGGATGGGTACATTTATGAAAGCAGCAGGATTTGGGATGGCAGAGAGGTAGACACTCAGTGTTTGATATATGAAGTCTAAAATATTCATAGAACAGCAAGTGTTGGTGAGGATATGGAGAAAAAGGAACCCTTGTGCACTGTTGGTGGGAAAGCAGACTGGTGCAGACACTCTGGAAAACAATATGGAGTTTTCTCAAAAAGTTAAAAGTGGAACTATGCTATGATCCAGCAATCACACTACGGGGTATTTACCCAAAGAATACAAGAAGACTAATTCGGAGGGATACATGCACCCCGATGTTTATAGCAGCATTACTTACAGTAGCTAAATGATGAAGGCCGCTCAAGCGTCTGTATACAGATGAACGGAGGAAGAAGATGTGGTGTAGATACACACTGGAATATTGCTCAGCCATCAAAAGAAAGAAATCTTGCCATTTGTGACAACATGGATGGATGTAGAGGGTATAATGCTCAGTGAAAGAAGTCAGTCAGAGAAAGACGAATACCATATGGTCTCACTCATATGTGGAATTTATGAAACAAAACAAACAAACAAAGGAAGAAAAGGAGAGAGGCAAACCAGAAACAGACTCTTGACCATAGAGAACAAACTGATGGTCACCAGAGGGGAGGTGGGTGGGGGGATGGGGGAAGTAGGTGATGGGGATGAAGAGCACACGTACGGTGATGCTCACCGAGTAATGTATAGAACTGTTGAATCGTTAGGTTGGGAAACTAATCTACCGGAATTAAAATTAAAAACAAAAATTGAATAAAATGTCCATAGAAATATGATGGAGATGCTATTTTGGCAGATTACACATGAATCTAGGGCTCAAGGGAGAAATATGGGCCAGAAATATGAATTTGAGAGTGATCGGCATATAAAAGCATTTAAATCCCTGAAACTCAATGAGATGCTCAAAGAAAAAGGCGTGGATAGAAAAGAGAAGACAGACCTCCAATATTTAGTGTAGGGCACGAACAAAGGAGAGTGAAGAGGAACAGATAGAGACAGAGGAAGAAGGCCAGGCACATGTAGTGTCTTCGAAGCCAAGTGAAGAGAAACTAACTTGAAGGAGGAAGGGAGCTCCTGCGTCAATGCCCCTGATTATTCGACAGAGGAGACAAGGGAGAAATTTCTACTAGATTTTGCAATGAAGAAAAATTTGGGGATCTCAGAAAGAGACATTTTAGGTTGAGTGGTCAGAGTGAAAGTCTGATTGGAGTGTGGCCAGGAGATAATGGGAAGAGAGAAATTAGGGGCAGTGAGTTTGGGAAATTCTCAAAGAACTTTACTATAAAGAAAAGAGAGAATGAGGAAGGTGGAGTCGAGAATTCTTTCAAGATGAGCAACAGAACAACAGATTCTATGGCCGTCGGGATTCATGATGGAGGGAAGTGGAGAACTGTGGGAGCAGCATCCCTGAGGATGGAAGGGGGTGGGATCCAGAGTCCTCCTCAGGGGGGTACTGGTCTTCCCTAGAAGTATGGGAAGTTCTTTTCTACACCAACAGGGAGAGGGTGTTCGTGCCGACAGGTGTGTAGACACAGTAGGGGCAGCTTGTAGAAGCTTCCTTATGCTTGCTTCTATTTTCTCAGTGAAGTACAAGTCAAGATTTTCACCTGAGAAAGAAGATGAGGGAAGAGGGGTTGGAAGCTTGGGGAAAGAGGGCAGGGAATAAAACAACCATGTGAAAGAGTGGAAAAGTGGACAGACTAGGGGAAAATTAGGTGATTGCCAAGCAACATGAAGTACCCACTTGGAGTTAGTAGTTACAAATTTAACATGACCATCAACATGATGGTGTCTTTTTTCTCCAGTCCAAGTAGCTGTGTGGGAGCAGGTACAAAGTAGATGGAGATTCCGATTGAACAAAGCTTGGAGTTTGGCAAGCAACTCTGTCAAACAGAAGGTAAAGAAGATGAGGAGAAAGCAAGGGAATGGTTATAATAACTGACCATGACGTTTAGCCTGGGAAAGGAGGAGAGTAAAGACATGACTGAGCAGGGCTCTTGAAACATGAGAAGAACCTATGCGTTGTAGGTCTTGGTGGGGGTCAAATGTCTCATGGAGGTGAGTTTTTAGGGAGAGTCAGGTGCAGAGATAGGCAGGGGGGTGGTTGAAAAAAACGGGATGGTCGATATTAGATTCTGGTGGGAAAGCAGCTATTGGTCATGACAACATCTAGGTCATGACTATGGAAGTGAGCTACTACGGTAGTGTTGTGGACAAGATCACTGGTCATGAAATTCAGAAATCAGAGAATTGGAAAGGTGAGTTTTTTGTAGAGATTTGGAGAGAGTGACAGTGAGCCAGGAGTTAAATCTTCATGGAATGAGGAGGAGTGTCCCAGGGGTCCTCAGATGACTGTGACAGCTGGATAGAGGATGGTATGGTTGTAATCTGATGATGTGGGAACCAAAGCTAGGTGATTTGGGGGGAGTGGGTGAATGGTTGCAAGTTGTATTAAGGAGCAAGAAAGACATCTAGTCACCCATCTTCAGATCCAGTCTATGGGGTTGGGAGGGTGGCATTTAAGAGGGCTGTGAGGGAAGCAGTATTTTCAGGAGACAGCCAGGTTTCAGTTAGGACATGGAGGTGAATGGAATCCTCACAAAGAAAGGATAAAGATAAAAGTGATTTCGCAGACCACGAATGGTAAGTCCAAGAGCTGATTTCATTTCAGTTTATAGGGAATGGGACGGGTAGGAAAGGGGGTGAGAACAGGTGGTGGGATTAGAGCACAGCATCTTGCAGATGAGTCTCTTGTCTCTTTTTGGATCATCCCTTAAGTTCTCCTTCTTACAACAAACCATTTGGTCCTGTTTTATTCAAAGTCTCCTGCTCGCTATGTAGTACACAAAACTAGAATGGCATTCTCCACATTAATAACGTAGCTATCAGAAACAGCATGAGGGATTTGAGATCCAGGGGTTCTATCATGAGTGGGAGAAGAAAGGAATTTGTGGAGGTTGCATATGGGTGCCAAATGCAAACGTCACTTGTCACCATGTTTTCTGTAAAAATTACGTCTAAGATAACAATCAGACACTGAAATTTCTGGAAAATGTTGTGCCTCCAGAAGGTGAATCATGGATTACAGAGCAAGCTAAAGAAAACTGGTGTTCTAACAAAGTTGTGTCAGAGTTATAGAAATGCCAGATAAGATTGGTCTGCCTCCAAATCTTCTGCTATTTGTTGTGAAATGTGACAAATACTTTAAGTTTTCCCCAAGAACATAGGCTAAATTGTAAGAATGGATTGCAGACAGCTCCTAAGGATTACTGAAAGTCCTTGCACTGTCTGCTTCCTTTCTCCCTGTGTGGTCGAGGGTCTGGAAGTGTTTGGATCTTCCTAACTCCCTGTTTGCACCTTCTCCTTCTCTTTTCCTCTTCCTGCTCACGTTCTCTCTGTGTGGGGGGTCTCCTTCGGTGAGTATTGTTCCCGGAACAACTTAGCTAGACCTGGGAACCAGAGCCAGGTTCTCCACCCCCATCAACAGGGCCCTCTACTGAGGAACTTAGTATGTCCGAGGCGGAGGCCAGTGGGGGAAGGCGTCATGTAGCCCTTGCATGAGATCCAATTCTAACTGCCCTTGGCATGCTTCCCTGTGCTCTGAGCTGAGGTTTCCTCTCTGAGATTCGAGGTTACTTCTTCTCACTGTTCAGATTCACTCTCTTGTTTCCATGGCTACTGATCTTGGGATGTGTGTGTGTGTGCGTGCACGCACGTGTGTATACATGTGTATGTGTACACGTGTGTGTGTGCACGCGCAGCACTGTATCTAGCCCAAAGGTTGGTGGTAAAGTGTTGAAACTTACCCCATGCTCTCTTCATACCCCATACCCTCTCACCCCAATGGGGAAACAAATGGAACAATCCATAAACGAGCCCAAACCAGGATCCTCCAATACCTCACTTTGAACTGACAAGTGTCTTAGTCCTGTCAAGCTGCTGTAACTAAAGACCACAGACTGGGTGGTTTGTAAAGAGCAGAAATGTATTCTTACAGTTCTGAAGGCCGACAAGTCCAAGATCAGGGCACCAGTGTGGCTGGATTAGAGACCAATTCGTAGTCCGTGCCTTTTCACTGCGTCTGGACTTGGCCGAAGGGGCTAGGGACCTCTGTGAGGTCTCTTCTAAGAGAACGCTAATCTCATTCATGAGGGCTTATGAGCTAAGAACCTCTCAAAGACCACCTCCTAATACCATCATCTGCAGGGAGTTAGGCTTGCCATGTATGAATTTTGGGGGGGGTATGCAAACATTTAGACCACAGCAGGCAACATTTGTCCTAAAGTTTTCTGAAAGGGTGTGGTTTGTCCTTGGAGTAGACCTGAGGTTGCTGTCCAGAAGCTCGTCTCCCCCCCCATCCTTTGCCTGAAGGGATCAAGTCTTCCTAGGGATATGAAAAAATGAACTCGGAGTTTCATGCTGGGGGTCGTAATTCACTCATTTTGCGTAGCTTCTCAGGGATGACTGTTCATCAAGGCAGGAAATTCACCCGGGCAACTCTAGCTGTTAACGGACAAAATAGTGACGGCCATGGTCGGGTTACTAAATACAGACCCTCCTGAGTTGGAGAACAAGATTCTTCTCTTCCTAGTACTTCTCCATGAATAAAGTCATAAGCCACACTTCTCTTGCTGAATATAGGAAGGATGAGGATGAATTTAGCACAATCAGCAGAACGGAATTGTTCTCTTTTAGCCCCATTTTAAAGGAAAGGCATGTGCAGAACATCATTCCAAATACGTAGAAATATAAGAGAGAATTTTTTGCCTCAAAGTCTCTGACCATTGTTGAAAAATTTGACTGGGTGTTTTCATGGATTCCCCATGAAGTTTTCATTCCCATGCCCCTTTCCTTAATCTGCTTTTCTGGGTTGTGTTACCGCTCTGCCCGGTATGACCCTAGAATGTAGTTATGGCGAATAAGGCTCAGACCACAGATGTATGATTCCACCACACTTGGCATTCTTCAGGAGAACGTGTGAACGCACAGTCCGCATTGCTTTTCATTAGCCGAAGAGACTGTGACATTTCTTCTTCCAGAAATTGTTCCGGCTCATGTCCACAGGAAGATCAGGGGCTGTATCGTCTGGCTTCTAGAGTTCCTGATATCTTTTGAGAACTAATAAAAATAGCTATTGTTTATTCAGCACTCACTGAACCCAAGGGAGGGTGTCAAGCGCTTGGTAGAGCACATGATAATATTTAATCCTGACAACGGTGAAGGGAAGTCACTGCTAATATCGTCGATTTGCAAGTGCTAAAACCGAAGCGTGTGGACACTCCTCAGCTCACTCAAGACCACGTGGCTATACGTGGTTCAAATCCATGGACACTGCGCTCCGGCCCCCTCACCTCTATTCCCTACTGCTGTTATGTGGTTTCCCATTTTCATCTGCAGTGAACATAGCCTGAGATGAGTGGATTTGGGAGGTGAGACAGCTAGAAGCCAGAGAAAATGCGACTTCATGTTAGGTCTTACATAGAAAAAGAAATCTCACCTTTATTATTTTTTTTTAAAGATTTTATTTATTTATGTGACAGAGAGACAGCCAGCAAGAGAGGGAACACAGCAGGGGAGTGGGAGAGGAAGAAGCAGGCTCCCAGGGGAGGAGCCCGATGTGGGACTCAATCCTGGAACACCGGGATCACGCCCTGAGCCGAAGGCAGACGCTTAACGACTGAGCCACCCAGGCGCCCCAAGAAATCTCACCTTTAACTTCCAAGGTGGCAGCTGCCAGGTTTCCACCTTTGCTGAGGAAACACTGTGCCACCGGTCACAAGGACGGAATCAGGAGCCGGGAGACCCTAGAGATCAGAGATAAATGAGACAGAGTGTTTGTCTCCTTTGTGTTTACGATTTGTGTGTGAGAGGAAGACACGTAAACTGTAAAAGGTGATGGTTTGCCTTGTGTGTGTGTCCGGTGGGCGTGTGTGTGTGTGTGTGTGTGTGTGTGTCTGAGAGGCGGAGAGAGAGCAGTACGTGTGGTGTGGGGTTGTGTGTGGTGTTATGTCATGAGGGTGTGTGTGAGTGTGTGTGTTGGGCACGTGTGTGTGTGTGTTCCTGGGTGCACACATTTCCTGCCTGGGTGTAGTGCGTGCATGTTGTGTGGGTGTGCAGGTGTGTGTTGGAACATACGGGCACACTCGTGTGACTTGGCGCACATCAGGGAACATGCTGGGATGCATGTAAGTGCATGCAGGGTGCACTTAGCCCGCCGAATGATCTGGGGCTTTCCCTTCTTCTCAGCCTGCAGACTAGACTTAGATTTTCAATAGGACGTGTGCCATCGGTCATGGAAAATGGGAGATATCTCCACGGAAACAGTCATCATAAAAGAATTTAAGGACACTTTCACATGGGACAAAAATTCACCAGCTTTTCAGAGAAAGTGAAGAGTCACCTAGTTTCCAAGGAAATCTTAGCTCATGGAATGTTCTGGGGTCAAAAAGCATCTTTAGCCTGTGTGTCTACTCAGAGAGAAGTCTGATGTCACTTGTGCTGGTGTAGCGCCCATGCAGTGACCTCTGCTGCCCCAGTCAGCTCACTTGGCCGTGCGTCCGGTGGTGGCCGTTCCTGACTTTGGAGGAGGGTAGGCTGGATGGGGCCTGGGGCTGGATGGTGCTGCGCGATGGAAAACAGACCTGGGCACTGGCGCTCGCCGACGTGTGTAACCCATCCCACGACCCCCCTGCCCCGTCGGGAGCTGCCTGCCAGGTCCTGCATACTCGGCTCCTTTGCCTTCAGCGTCAGCCCCTGGCCTTTCAGATTTGCTTGTTCTTCGCTGCGTATCCTGGCACGTGGGCAATGGCCAGATCACACACTCATCTTCCCCTTCTGTCTGAGCAGCTCCTGTGTCCTGAGCTGGGAAGTGTGTGCTCCAGTGCCAGAATGTCACGGAACTTCACAAAGCTTTTGGCTGGCATCAGTCTTTGGCATCTGGCTTTGGCAATCTTTGGGAGACGCGGCTCATTATATAGGAGTTTGGTTGTGTCTTATCCGCCCATCTATACAGGTGAGTCTATAAGGCAGGCGCAGTGGTCAGCCAGCTTGGATCCCGGCTCCCGGGGATCGACAGAGGGGTTGGCACGTCGGCTTACGGGCAGATACCTCTGTGCAGACTCAGCGGCCGCCCGGTAACTATGAGCTCCGTTCCTGTTTCCCGGGTGATACTCTCGCCATCTAGACTGGCTTTCCTTGTTCGAAGTATACGTACATCTTTATTCTCTTTCATTTATATATAAATATATACGGGAAAAGGTTAGGCGGGGGAGGTAGTGGGAGGGGGGTTTTATTGTATTCCTTATTAAATATTTTTGAACAATACAAATGTAATACTGCTTCAAAAATTAAATTACAAAACTAAAAGCAATATATTTAATATAGACAAGCTGAAGGCACTCTAGGATATGGAAAAAAACAGAAAAAACTTTTCTTAAACTCACCATTCTAATAATAACCATTGTTAACTCCTCAGTGTATTTGCTCATTCTCTCTCTCTCTCTCTCTCTCACGAGGAATGGGGTTTTTACACGAATTCCTTTGAAATATCCTGTGAACGGAGGGTAGCGAGTGCACCCGCAGAGATCTTTCCGATGTCAACATTGGGACCTATGAATGTGTTTGTTCTTACAGACTCTCAGGACTGCCAGACACCTTCAGGGCATGCCGCCCAATACCTACTCTGTTTTCTTCGTAATTCTTCCCGAAGACTCCAGCACTTTGCACTTAGGATTTCATGTAGCCTCTTAAATGCCTATCAGCACAAGTTAGATAAAGATACACATTCTTTTTGCTTAGATGCCTACATAACCACTTTCTCAGAGTTGTTAGCAGAACGTTTGTTCTACTGATTTGGATCAGAAGTCGAGGTCCAGAGTTTGCCCGCGGCTAAGGGTGCTCTGCGTTTGTACTTCTGATAAACCACGCCAAACCGCTCTCTGCAGCAGCCAGACCAACTCGCACTTCCACGAGTGAGATATGGAAGTACCTGTTTCCCAGATAGCCTTTATTTTTTTTTAATTTTTATATTTTTTATTTTTATTTTTTTAAAGATTTTATTTACTTGACAGAGAGAGAGAGAGAGAGACAGCACAAGCAGGGGGAGCAGCAGGCAGGGGAGAGAGAGAAGCAGGCTTCCTGATGAGCAGGGAGCCCGATGCAGGGCTCGATCCCAGGACCCTGAGATCATGACCTGAGTGGAAAGCACACATTTAACTGACTGAGCCACCCAGGTGCCCCCCACTCCCTGCCCATAGCCTTTATAAACCTATTATATTTTTTCTAGCTGGAAGGGTAAAAAATGGTATTTCAGTGTAATTTTATTTAATAAAGATTTTTTGTATTTATTTGAGACGGAGAGAGAGAAAGAGGGAGCGCACACAAGCAGGGGGAGGGTCAGGCAGAGGCAGAAGGAGAAGCAGACTCCCCACTGAGCTGGGAGCTTAGTCCCAGGACCCTGAGATCATGACCTGAGTCGAAGGCAGACGCTTAATCCACTGAGCCACCCAGGTGTCCCTATATCAGTGTAGCTTTAATGTATTCTCTTGTCATGAGTAAGGTGACACATTCTCTGATTTGTATGTCTTTTCCCATAATCTGTTGGTATTCTTTATCCATTTTTCTCACGTGTTGTTCTCTTCCTCGATTTCTGGGAATTCTATGTACGTTAGAGAGGTTAGTCATTTGCTGCGATGAATTGTTAATAGTTTTCCCAGCTCGTTCATTTGGCTTTGGATTTGTTCATGGTGAATTTTACCCAAGTAAAGTTAAAATATTTTCATGGAATTGAATGTCTCCATTTTTTTAATGGTCTCTTGATTTTGAGTCAAGCAATAAAGGCTCCCCCCACCACTATAGGACCCTGGCATATTTTGTGACCTAAGGTGTGACAATTCTGCTCTGCTCACTATAGGCCTAATTATCAATTTCCTAAATTATATTGTAAACTGACCTACGGCAAAAAGGCGAGTCAGAACTGAACGCATCCCTCACCTCCTCAGTCCTGGGAGACTTTGGAGAAGGCTGTTGTGGGAGGGGCAGAACATCAGGCAGAGAAAGAACAAGAAAGAAATTCTTGGGAATTGGTGGCTAGAGACTGCCTCTCACCTGTTTTGCATCCTGGGTTCACATAACTTAGGTGCACCAGGGAACGTCGAGTGACCAACTTAATCCGAGGTTGTCATTGGCTGGTAACATTCTAGGTACATTTGTAAAGACTCTCCCTTGAGGCCTCCCGGAATCCCCACAAATAATTTTTTCAAGAGCCATGACTTCCATGCAGGTAAATTGAACACATAAGCAAGCAAACAAGGCTACAGGGCTGACAAGCAACAGATACAAACAATCCAAGAGGGGTCTCCTTGCCTTCAGACATCGGAGTATTAGATCAGAGACAGACAGATAAAACCACTCTGCTTACCAGGTGTAAGTAACTTATTGGGCTTAAAAATATCTGAAGGCCACTATAAAAACCACAGAGCAAATTTGGAAAAAATATTAGAACATACAAATACGGCAAATATAATAACTAAAATTAAAACTCAGGGTAGGGGACAGATTGGACATAGAATGATACAGAATCAGAGAATTAGAAGATAGAAAAGGAGAGATTATCTGGAATATGGGACAAAGAGACACAGTGTTGAAAAATGTAAGAAAGAGGTAAGACATATGAAGAATAATTTGAGAAGGGCCAATGCGTATTTGATTAGAGAGGAAATAAAGCAAAGGCAAATTTTTGTGAGATTATGGTTGAGAATTTTCCAGAGTGGATGATGTATGGTCATTCATAAATGATGAGGTTGTGGGATTATGGGTGAGGTTCAGTGCGGTGGAGTCCAGAGCCCACGACCAAGAAAGAATTCTTGAGACGTCTTTGGTGCAAAATGGTGGTTTATTAAAGCATGGGAACAGGACCCGTGGGCAGAAAGAGCTGCTGCCCCGGGTTGTGAGGGGTGGCTGATTATACACTATGGGGTTGGGGGAGGTGAGGAAAAGGGGAGGTTGAGAAAGTACTTTCATATGTTAAAGAAGACTCACAAGATACCGGAGGCCTTGCCAAGTCAAGTTAAGGTTGTTCACCCCTCTAGCAAGGCATTAGCATTAAGATGGTTGGGAGCTTCCTGGAGGAACATTACCCTCTGCCCCCTTCTGTCTATGGGTATCTGTCTAAGGGCTGCAGATTACAAAGACATTCAATTGTATGTACATTTCCTTCGGGAAGCTAGGTTATTGGTGGAAATGCTTCGTTCTTGTAGATCACTAAGACATTTGTAAACAGAGGGAGACGAGTCGCAGGATTGTGATCTCTACAGGTTAACTATTTCTTTGTCCTTTAGGGCAGCCAGGAGTGTCTGAGGAATGTCAAGTACATTCCATGGAGGGGGGGTGGTTTGCGGGGTGTCAGTTTCTGCTTTGTCCTCAGCTTGCCTTCTGTTCCCTCATCAGTAGGTACAAAGGCCTATGCTAGCAAGGTAACAATTTTTTAAAAGTCTGCATTTAGATAGCATAATGATACCAGGGACATCCAAAAGCAAGGAGAAACATCCTTAAAACATGCAGAGAAAGTGCATTTTAATTCCAAAAGAATAACAGTTGGAATGTCTGCCAACCTAATAAAGACATCAGAGGAAGGCAGAAACCCGTGGAAAATTTTAGTGTGCTGATGAACAAACAGCCTAGCATTTTCGGTCCAGTTAGAATATCCTTTAAGGGGTGCCTGGGTGGCTCAGTCGTTAAGCGTCTGCCTTCGGCTCAGGGCGTGATCCCAGCGTTATGGGATCGAGCCCCACATCAGGCTTCTCCACTGGGAGCCTGCTTCTTCCTCTCCCACTCCCCCTGCTTGCGTTCCCTCTCTTGCTGGCTGTCTCTCTCTGTCAAATAAATAAATAAAATCTTTTAAAAAAAATATCCTTTAAGACTGAAGGCAAAACAGGGGCGCCTGGAGGGCTGAGTTGGTGAAGTGTCTGCCCTTGGGTCTCATCTTGATCCTGGGGTCACCATCCAGGGATGGAGCCTCCCTCTGGCTCCCTGCTCAGCGGGGAGTCTGCTTCCCTTTCCCTCTGTGCCCCCCCCCCCCCCCCCGTGTGTGCGCACTCTCTCTCTTTCAAAGGAATAGATAAAATCTTTAAAAAAAGAATGAAGGCAAAACAAAGGAAGCCCTCCAAAAGACACATAATCTAACCCAAACGGGGCTATCCAAATAGCCAGTCAGCATGCAGAGTACGCAGCCTAATTAATCATCATGGAAATTTACACTCAAACAACAATGATCTACCACCACATCTGCGTTCAATTAGCAAAAAACTCTGACAAAGCAAGTATTGAAGACCATACGGAGCAAAGATAATGTTCGTGTACTGTTTCCAGGAGTAGGTCCTGGTAACATTACTTGAGAAAAATTTTGGATGATTTAGCAGAGTTGAAATTACAACGATCTTATGCACTTGGTCTTAGCCAAAAGGCCGAGAAGCGATTACCACGATCTTATGACTTAGCATCTGCACTTCCAGGTACGCGCCCTGGAGAAAGTGAACATCTCTGCACCGGGAAAGACATCTCTGCACTAGGAGAGACATCTCTGCACTAGGAGAGACATCTCTGCACTAGGAGAGGCTGTAAGGATGCTTGTTAACAGCATTTGTCAGTCTAGCCTTATTAAAACCAAGAGAACCCAAATGCCCATCAACAATAAAACAAGTATACAAGTTGTGATACACTCATGCAATGCGTTATGATACGGCAATAACAAACAAGCAACAGCCACGTGTGTAACACGTACGTGTGGATCTCGCAGACAACCCTGAACGGAAGCATAAATACAATTATTTATGTATTTGTTCTGTGCGGGGATGCAGGCCTAGTGGCAAAGACGTTAAAAACCAAGAAAGGAGATAAAGATGATGGCTCCTTGTAGGGAAAGGGAAGCTCTTCCGGTCTGAAGAAAGGCACCAGGTTTTTTTGAATGTAACGTTCAATTTCTTGGCCTGATCAGTGGTTATATGTGAGTTCACTTTTAGCTTTAAAATAGCTGTTCCTGGGGTGCCTGGGTAGCTCAGTTGTTGAGCGTCTGCCTTCGGCTCAGGGCGTGATCCCGGCGTTCTGTGATCGAGCCCCACATTGGGCTCCTCCGCTGGGAGCCTGCTTCTTCCTCTCCCACTCCCTCTGCTTGTGTTCCCTCTCTCGCTGGCTGTCTCTATCTCTCTGTCAAATAAATAAAATCTTAAAAAAAAAATAAAATAGCTGTTCCTGCGTTTTTTACGTTCTTTCTGTCTACATGCTGCGTGGACAAATAGAATATTTGTAAAACGGAAACATTTCTCTCCCCTCACCCCTGTGTGCCTCCCCAGCCACAATCCTTAGTCTTATTTTCCAGTATACATGCCCGCCTGAGGTATTTCTAATTCTTATTTCAAATTACTGGGGTTTTTTCCTCCCCAGTTTGTGTTACACTGCCCTACTATGTATCGCCCTGGTAACTTCAAGGAAAGAGAAGGATACGAGCCCTAAGACTTTAAAAATCATAGTTATACGCAACTAAAGAATCGTTGAACACTACATCAAAAACTAATAATGTAGTCTATGTTGGCTTACTGAACATAATTAAAAAATTGAAAATAGAATAAAAATAAATAAAAAATAAAAATCACAGTTAATCCATCTCCTCTGGAATCACCCACCTGGTAACCTGCAGCCGCCCCTCAGCCATCACCTGGGCTTCCTTTTCAAGCCCCCAGAGAGAAGGGGGTGGGGAGGGATTTTAAATCACCAGCTCTGGGTGCTTACAGGGCTGTGGCACGTTCCTGATGCTATTCAGTCAGAGCTGTTTTCTTCACAGCCTCCTACCAGCTGGGCTTGGGCTCTGCTGGGGGTGGGGGTGGGGGGCAGGTGGCCACTGCACCAAGAGGGGGCGGGGGAGGGGCAAGAGCAGAACTACTCAGCTTTTCTCTTTTTGTCCCCCAGTGCCAGCCACCCTCCACCCTGGGCTGCAGCATGCCTCACTGCACTCGCCAAAACACACACACACACACACACACACACACACACACACACACACATATCAGTTCAAAAGTCTTCAATCCCCCAAGGGGTTTCTTCTCTCCCTCTCTGTTCCTCCTCTTCTTCTTCTCCTCCTCCTCTTTCTTCCTCTTTTCTTCTTCTCCTCTCCTTCTTCTTCCTCTTGCTCCTCTTCCTCTTCCCCTTCCCCTTCTTCTCCTTCTCCTCCTCCTTCCTCTTATCCTCTTTATCCTCCGTCATTCCTCGAGTCTATATATTCTTCTACAGTTTCCTTGGGTCTGATTTCTCTGAAGGGGTCAGCATCCTGTGCTAATCCGTCATCTTGGCTGGCATCCTGGGTATCGTGGTGACAGCAATAACTGGGCTGGCTATTTTGTAGTGTTGTTTATTTTAAACGAATATCATGCAGTTTCTTGAAGATTTGTCGAGTTTGAGCAGTGTCTCCATAAACAGTGAAAACACAAATTTTGTCCTGTTTTTCTGGCTAACTTCATTTGTTTTATTTTTGTTAAAGCAGGCTCCATGCCCAGTATGGAGCCCAATGTGAGACTTGAACTCACAACCCTGGGATCAAGACCTGAGCTGAGATCCAGAGTTGGATGGTCAACCGAGGCACCCCTGTTTCACTTTTCTGAATAAGTTTCTGAGGTGCATTTGACTTCTTTTGGAACTATTGCTGAGAAAAACAAAACAATAACTTGACAAATGCTTTAGTTACGTCATTCAAAACACTGGGGCTTCTTAAGAGGTGACGATAGTTAATCTTATATGTCAACTTGGTTAGGGTGTGGTGCCCAACTGTTTGTTTGACCAAACACAACTGGTATAGATGTTGCTGTCGAGGTGTTTTGTAGGTGTGATTATTATAATCAGTTGACTTTAAGTAAAGGAGATGACTCTTATTAATGTGGGTGAGCCTCATCTAATCAGTTGAAGGCTTCAGGAGCAAAAATGGATTTTTTAGGGAAGGAATTCTGCCTCAAGACTGTACCATAGAAATCCTGTCTGAGTTGCCAGACAGCCAGCCTGCCCTATAGATTTAAGACATGACACATCCACAATCACATGGGCCAGTTACATAAAATAAATATTTCTCTCTAAGTACATATATATCCTATTGGTTCTGTTTCTTTGGAGAACCGTGACTCATACAGAGGTTATTTTGTACCACATTTTTTCTTGAAAGTGAAAGGGCTTCTAAATCAAAGTTGTTCAGACTAGATTCTCAGGGTCAGTTTACCAGGACTGAGAAGGAGCAGGTGTGGCTGGTGCATGACCAGACCTGCTTCCTGTCCCAGCGGCACACTAGAAGAGCTTCTTTTGCAGAAGTCAAAATCAAGTTTTCCCAAAGTAAATAGACACTTCTAGGAGAAATAGTGAGATAATCTAATGCTTTTCCCCAGAATTATATGTATCTTTTTTTGCCAAAGCTAAGTGCACACCCCTGGAAGCATAGCCCGTAGTTCCCGAGGCCCTGCACAACTTCAGCTGTATTCCCCGATTCCTACATTTATTCACTCATTTGTGCAACGTTTACTGAAGAGGACAATGACGCTCTCTGTCCTGCTCACCACGGTATCACCAGCATATAACCCTGTGCCTGAGTATTTTTTTTTAAGATTTTATGTATTTATTTGAGAGAGTGGGAGAGAGAGAAAGACCACAAGCAGGGGGAGCGGCAAAGAGAGGGAGAGGGAGAAGCAGACTCCTGGCTGAGCAAAGAGCCCGACTCGGGCCTCGATCCCAGGACCGTGAGATCATGACCTGAGCTGAAGGCAGACGCTTCACTGACGGAGCCACCCAGGGGTCCCAACACAGCGCCTGAGTACTTGCGGAATGAAGGGTAGATGTCTTAAATTGCCGAGTTATGTGTCAGTTGAACCAAAGAGTGAACCAGCAGATCTGCAGAGCGTTTTCATCTCTGTGGTTTGCTCCAACCTCACTTCCGTTGTCGGTATTTAGGATGACCCGCCTTGCCCCTTGCTCCCACGTCAGACATCCTGCAGGTGGAAGGCGCTTGGGTCCAGCTGTGGACTAATCCCACCTCCAGGTTTGGGAGCAGGGCTGCTCTGGAAAGGCTCAGTTCTAGAAGCTTTAGTTCAGCCGCTTGTTCGAGGCTTGCTCTGCCCTGGAGCTTCCGGGTCTGGGATGGGGTGCTTTGCATTCCACTTGGCTTCACTTCTTTTTGCCACTGACGGTGATGGCAATGGCAGATTCTCCTACTCCACGTGTGGTGCAGTGCAGTGGTCACAGGCTGTGGCCTCCCTTAGACCCGCGTTCATATTCGAATCATGCTTTTATTAGCATGGTTTCCTCATCGGAAGAAATGCATCTGTGTGGGAGAGCCATTGCCAACACAGAGTGATAATGTCGGCTTTGACACTGAAAAGCACGCAGGGGCCCCTGGATACATGCCCACTCCTTCCTCATTCTGGGATGTAGGACTGTCTTGCTATGCCTTGTGCTCATCCTGAACGCCCCGACGTGGGCAAGCCAGTGTGCCTCTTGGGACATTTTCCCACCTATACAAAAAAAAGTTGAAGCTGGATATTATATTCCAAACGGTATCATGGGAAGCAACAGACGTCTGTTCGACAATTCATTTACAAATACTCATGGAGAGTTAAATCTGTGCCAGGCACTTTTATGCGTTTGGAATTCAATGATGAACAGCCAGAAAAATTCATGCTTGCGTGGAGCTTACTTTAATGTGCAGAAAATGGAAATCGGGGTCACGAGCAAGTGAGAGACAGCTGATGGCTGGGTTCAGTTTGGTGATCGGGAACGTTTCTCTGAAAAGGTGCATTTAACCCAAGAGCCTAAGAACAAGGAGGAGGTCACGTGATGAGGAGGAGGAAAGGGTTCTAGGCAGAGGGAATGGCTCCTTCAAAATCCTGACACGTGGCTGAAGAACTGTAAGAATTTTGTCCTGGGTCAAGCACAGCACTTGATTAATGCCCTCTTATGAAATGCGGCTCTTGGAGGGGATGATTGCATTTGCACTGTTTCCCAAGTCCGCTGAACCAGAGAACACTTCTCACATGGGGTATCCGTTAACATCTCTTGGCACATATTTCAGCACCAGATTCTGATTTATTTCTGCTGCTGGACCTCCCTGCCCTCGCTCCAGCTACGGTTCCATCGGAACGCTGGAGGGAAGTCATGTGACGTCAGGCACTGAACAGACTTTCTGCTGTTTCCCTGTGTGCAGGCCCTGGCCTCAGTTTCCCTAGCTGGGTTCTGAGGCTCTGGTTCTGGTCCAGGCCGAAGTCACTAGAGGCTCTGCCCATGAGGGCAATGATAAAGCAACGATGTTCTTTCTTTCAGTGACGGCACCTGCCAGGTCTTTCTTTCCAAGACGGGGTGGATTGCTGTATACACATTCGCAGTCCTGTGCTTCATTTGAGGGCCGAGTTGGAAAGGCCTTTGAGCTGAGCGAGGTTTGCTGCCATCTCCGGCCACAGTAATCCAGCTGCCTCCCTATCACAAACCACGCAGCTGTTCAGGCTCATTCTCACAATGAACTGTCCTAACGGAGAAGCAGCCTTATTGTCGTTCTCATTCTTGTGTGAGCCAGTGGCTACCTCAAGGTGGGCACGAGGTGCGGGCAGATGAAGAAATCCCCCACAAAAGCCACAATGCCCTCGTGAGTAATGGTGCAGCTGGGTCCTAAGCCAGGACTGCGACTCCGAAGTTTATCTTCCCCGATGCTAGACTCTGCTGTTTTCCTAAAACTTGAGACTCCCCTTACCGCTAAGACTCATGGGCTGTCCCTACAAACTCTTTTGTACGCCTCCCCATTTGTCATGTGTCCAACACATCCTCGGCTGGGACTTTTTATTTTCATTTTGATATTTTCATTATACAAAGTCAAGATTGAAGCTGTGTTTTCCAGGCTTTCATGCTTGTTCCTGGGAGAATAAGCTCCCACCGGTAATCCCTGGTGAATCCAGTGCCATATTCTATCCCTAACACTTGCATTAAGAGAATTTGAAGAGGGGTCCTGGGTGGCTCAGGCGGTTAAGTATCTGACTTCAGCTCAGGTCATGGTCCCAGGGTCCTGGGATCTAGCTCCACGTCGGGCTCCCTGCTCAGTGGGGAATCTGCTTCTCCCTCCCCCTCTTCCCTGCTCATGAACTCTCTCTCAAATAAATACACAAAATATTTTTTTAGAAGAGATGCTTGAAGGGAGGGCACACTGAGGGTTTTTTTTGAATCAGCCACCAAAGAAGGGCACTGTTTCTCTCCTGTCCCCTGTACCTCCCACTGCAGGGGCCCCTTGTAGCCTCATCAGCCAGGGTCTTGCCTGATATATTTATTTCCTCCAATCTCTTCTTGAACCAACTTACTTTTTCTCTTGTGTCAGAGTTCAGGGTTACAAAATGTCATACGTCTATTACCTGCCGTGTGAAAGAGTCTCCGAGGTAGGAGAGAGCCGTCTGGCTTCTCATGCCTGGCTTCTGATGGGTCCTCAGTGCCCTAGAAATTGGAGCCACATGGAGGATCTTCTGGAGTCTAGAAGAATGTGTGTGGTA
This sequence comes from Ursus arctos, assembly GCF_023065955.2. Classification (NCBI taxonomy): domain Eukaryota; kingdom Metazoa; phylum Chordata; class Mammalia; order Carnivora; family Ursidae; genus Ursus; species Ursus arctos. The sequence continues at coordinate 79,263,010 of NW_026623089.1, read as the reverse complement.
CTGGGAGGCTGCTGGGGAGGCCAATGGCTGCCCGTGAAGCAATCCAGCAGCGCAGAATTGAATTGCAAGCTCCCGGAGAACAGGCTCTTTGTCTAGCTCCTCACGCTGCTCTCAGAATGTGGACTGATGCAGGCCATCTGGAACATCGTTATCAAAGTGAGTTTGCCGTGGCACGGCACCCGACCTGCTGCCCGGGCTCTGGACTTGACCTGCGAACCCAGACTGTTGGCTTTACCGCCAGCTCCCAACGCTTTAAAGAGCCCAATTCTTGTCTACCAAGGAGGACATCCCTTGTCCAGGATGCGCCGTGTCCAGTATTTCGTACCTAAGAGGCTGAACTAGGCACCGGGGCGGGGGGCTGCTTGAGGAATACTGAGCCGCCTTAGCCACTTGCACCTAATGAGCCCTCCTGGCCTCACCTGTGCTTCTCCCAACTGCCCCTCTGTGTCCCTCCCATCAGGGCTACATTCTTGCTCTCCTTGAAATGTCAGCCCTTGTTCACCTAGACGGCCATTCCTGCCGAAGCTGTTCTTTTCTGGGCTTAGTATATCTTCTTCCTCTCCATCCTAAAAATGAAGGTCATTCTAAGAGGGCCACTTAATAGCCCTTCTTTTCTAGTCTGTAGAGAAAACTGGACAGTTGCATTCAGGTGTCTCCAAAATCGCCGGGAAGAAACTACTGATAATTCTTCACTGTCAGCATTAAGTAGAAGTCCGCTTATACGGTTTGCTCTTGGGTTCCTAATAGCAATGCATTTGGTTACTCATTCTTATAATTGTTCTCAGAATTTTTTAAATCAGGATTTCAGATTTCAGATAGATTCTTACTGTCCTTCATGCTTTTAAGAAAGCATTCCTCGGGAATAGGAAACTCAAGAATGAGGAAAGTACATGTTGCTTTGTCTACTGAGTCATCTTTACCACATTGTGTTGAAACTGCCTGAAGATATTCAGGGAAAATGAAAGAGGCCATTTGATCTGAGATGTTCAGGGACAGATTTCATTTTGCATGTCCCGTTAATTTAAACTCCAGCTAAGTTATGCAATATCATCGAGTTATGCTTGGCTAAGCATTTATGTTACATGCAAATTAGCATAAACCATAAAAAAAATACAGTTTTCAACTTAAGTTCAGCAAATATAAATTAAGAAGTGCTTCTTCTGTGTGTTCCAAAGTAGCATGTAAATGGAGCACCAGGAGGGAACCGTAGAAGCCTGTTCTCCGTAAGTCCAGAAGAGAGTGACAATCTACACATAGATGTTTATCTCTATGCACTTGAGTTGTCGGAACTGGGTGTGGGAGCTTACACTTACTCTTATATCACATCCCTTAAATGTGACCTTTTTCTCCAGCTGACTAAGATCTCTTTGGATCCTATTCAAACTGGTGTTTTGTCTCCTGCACAATTTGGTATCACTCTCTCTCTCTCACTGCATTTAAGTCATTGGAGAAAAAACTATAAACAGGAGAGCACGGAGGACCGATCTCCCCAGTGCTCACCATCTGTAGAGCAGCTGCTCCCCTCCCAGCTGGCTCTTCTTGAATCCCAAATGTCTGTCGGGAGACATCGGGAAAATAAACCCTCTGCCCAACCAGGAGGGAGAGAAGGAACAAATATTTGTTGAGGGCCTGCTACGTAGTAGAAGCCAAATGGGCTGGATGCTTTATGCTGGTTTATGTTATCTTGTTTCGTCTTCATTACAACCCAGAGAGTAAGGTGTTCTTATGGCTACTTTACATGTAGGGAAACCAAGGCTACGGGAAATGCAAATAATTTACCAAAAGGCACTTGACCAGTAAGCGAGGGACCTAGGATTCAAACCCAGGTCAGTGGTGCCATGTTGGTTCTCTTTGTATCCTTCAACTCCTTTCGTTTCCTCCCTTCAAATTCTCAAATGCTTGTTCTCAAACACTTCTTGGGGTGCTGTGTGCCGCCTGGACTCTGCAGGGGTTTGGATAACTCACAGGGACATGCTCCAGGAAGTCTTCTCAAGTGGCCACATCAGGCCTCCACACAGCTGCCGCCGCTCCCCACGGATTCCGGCGCCCAGGACCCGGAAGTGCGGGCTCCTCTCACTGCTACTTCCTCTTCTCTGGAGGGATGAGCCTCACCTCTGTCAGGGTGTTCTGCGAGCCAGAGTCTCCTCCTGCTGCTCTTCCTTGCAGCAGTTCTCCCTCCTCTTCTTCCTCTTCCTCCCCTTCTCCTCATCCCCCCTCCAACTCTCCCTATCCTTCCTTCTTGTGCTTCCTCACATTCTTTTACTTCCCCTCCTGTCTTTGGCTTTCCCATGGCATCATCACTGCTTCCTTGTTTAGCCAACACATATTTCTGAGGTGCTCATTACGTACCAGGCCTTGAGCTTGGTGCCAGGAGTGTGGCAGTGAGTAGGGCTCAACCCTGCCCTGATCAGTTTTCACGGTTGTGGGGAGAGAGCCAGGAAGGCTGATGCATCCGTATCACGTGGTGGGGGAATGGGAGTAAGAGAGAACCAGCCACACCAGCACACAGTGGCTCTCCCAGGCAGTGCCTGGGTGGAGGAAGTGAGGAAAGGCTTCCAGAGGAGCTGACACACTGAGACCCGAAAGTGGTGCAGATGAGTCCTCTGTGTGTGGAGAAGTTCATACTGTTACTTCTGAGGATGTGGCTTTTCATCTACCTCTTCTCTCTCGAGCTCTCACTCTTGTCCCAGCTTTGATACCTTCCACCTTATCTTGACATCTTACTGGATTTCCTTTAACGCAGCTAGGACTTCATCCTCTCTGATGAGTCAAAGTTTAGGGGAGCATTCCTCTGTCCACTTGACCGTTTTCTTGAACACAACACCCAGCCTGCAAGATTTGGAACAGCTAGTCCTGACTGGTGCTCCCACCATCGCCCACCACCTGCTGTGTGTCATCTGGTCAAAATCTTAGAACTATTCTCTCTTTTATGTTTTTGCCATCTTTCCTAGACCATGCCAACCTCAGATGTGGGTCACAAGCTCTCTGTGTTGAGATCTGAGACAATGGCTGAAAGTATTGAACACAAAAGTGTTGAATACGATAATGTATCCATCCTTCATTGGGAATCTACCCACATCTACTATTGCTCAAAACATATGAAATCTTTTTTTAAAATTTTTATTATGTTATGTTAGTGACCATACAGTACATTCTTAGTTTTTGATGTAGTGTTCCATGATTCATTGTTTGTGTATAACACCCAGTGCACCATGCAATACGTGCCCTCCTTAATACCCATCACTGGGCTATCCCAATCCCCCACCCCCACCCCTCTGAAGCCCTCAGTTTGTTTCCCAGAGTCCATAGTCTCTTCTGGTTCAATCTCCCTCCTGTTTACCCCCTCTTATCATCCTCCAGTTGCCATGGAAGTCATTATCAAAAAGCATAAGATCACTGAGCTGAAAAATCTCTTAAAAGACATTGAATCAAACCTTTATTCAGTGTTCTAGTCATCTAGCCTCTTCTGATGACAAGGACTTGGCCTTTCGTAAGGCCCTCTGCTAGGGTTGAACATCTCTATTTAGAAAGCTCTTCCTTGTATAAACCCAGAATTTGTTTCTCTGTGTGGTACCAATTTTCACTTCTGAAACTACATGGACATATCCATTCATTTTGTCAGACAGTGTTTTAGGCCCTGGGATTAAATCAGTAAACTACAAAACACACACACACACACACACACACACACACACACACAAAACAAACCCTTGCCCTCGGGTTTATTTTCTAGAGGAGGAAATAAGACAGTAAGGAAAAAATAAGGAAAATGAGTAAAATGCATAATATGTTAAATAATATTAAGTGTTAAGAAAAAGAAAATCGGGGGCTCCTGGGTGGCTCAGTGGGTTAAGCACCTGCCTTCAGCTCAGGTCATGATCTCAGGGTCCTGGGATTGAGTCCTGCATGGGGCTCCCTGCTTGGCGGGGAGTCTGCTTCTTCCACTCCCCCTGGCTCATGCTCTCTCGCTCTCTGTCGAATAAATAAATAAAATCTTTTAAAAAAATCAAGCAGGTAAAGGGGAGGCAGAAGTTAGGGAGTTTGAACTGACCTAATCCTTTTATTTGACAGCACTTGAGATATGTTAAGATACCTATCCCGTCCCTCTGTTCCTTTGCCCAGACGACAGCCTCCTCTAACGCATTCCACCTGATGTCAGTTGAGGTGCTCTACAACCCTGATCCACTGTCTGACGATGTCTTAGGTGACGTGACTCATTCTGGGTGCAGGTCTATGGCCCCTGGGGATTGCCACTCTCTCTTTAAAGTGAGAGAGAGGGAGGTGTTCACTAAACACCTGCTGCGGGCTAAGCTTCTGATCGGCTCCATTTCAAAGTCCACACAGAGTCTTCAGAATTCGCCGTGCCCATTCTCCACTCTCGGGGTGCTTCTTCTGGCCCCCGTCGTTTCTCTGGGACTTGCAGACACCAGTTCAACAATTGCATTTGTCCCTTCTCTCAGCATCCTGGGACCTACTTCAACTCCAGGAGAAGCCCGGGTTCGTTTCACATATTTATGTGCTTTCCAATGGCCTTTTACTTTCCCTCAGTCATTTTCCTTCTATTTCTCCTGCTTAAAAATATCCTTCTTGAAAGAGATGAGCCAAATCAGTGATAGCAGTTTATCTCTTTATAATCTTTTCCCATCGTGCCATGTGTTTCCAGATGAGAGGGCGACCCCTTCTTGTAGTAACTTCTTGTGGTAAATACGACTTTAAAGGTTCACTTGAGGATGCAAACTTTCTGGAATGTATTTTGGCACTTCAGGTGTAGTATACCCTTTGATGAAGCAATATCACTTCAAATATTGATCTTTTTAAAAAAAGTTTTATTATTTATTTATTTTTTATTATTATGTTAGTCACCATACAGTACATCATTAGCTTTTGATGTAGTGTTCCATGATTCACTGTTTGCGTATAACACCCAGTGCTCCATGCAATACATGCCCTCCTTAATACCCATCACTGGGCTAGCCCATCCCCCCACACCCCTGCCCTCTAAAACCCTGAGTTTGTTTCCCGGGGTCCACAGTCTCTCATGGTTCATCTCCCCCTACTTCCCCCCCTTCATTTTCCCTTCATTCTCCTAATATTCTCCCTGTTATTCCTTATGTTCCACAGATAAGCAAAACCATATGATAATTGTCTTTCTCTGCTTGACTTATTTCACTTAGCATAATCCCCTCCAGTTCCATCCACGTTGGTGCAAATGGTGGGTATTCATCCTTTCTGATGGCTGAGCAATAGTCCATTGTATATATGGACCATATCTTCTTAATCCAGTCATCTGTTGAAGGGTATCTTGGCTCCTTCCACAGTTTGGCTATTGTGGACAATGCTGCTATGAACATTGGGGTGCATATGGCCCTTCTCTTCACTACATCTGTATCGTTGGGGTAAACCCAGTAGTGCAATTGCTGGGTCATAGGGTAGCTCTATTTTTAACTTTGTGAGGAGCCTAATAAGATAATCACACATATGGCAATTTTTCATCTCAAGGTTGTTCATGGTGGCATTACTTAGAATAAAAAAAAATAGGAACAACCGAAAAGTTTAAGAGTAAGAGATTTACTAAATAAAATATGGTAAAGCCAGAACATAATAACCAGTTATTAAAATTCATATTGACACTTGACGTAAGGGTCAAACTGGTCACCCCAAGATGTGCCATTTTGGCATACAGATTTTTTGAGCTGAAAACAACCAAGCCTGAAAGACTCAGGAAGAAACACTGACCTTCCCCCTAACTGTCTGAAGGATTTAGATGGAGGAGTTTCCCTGGGAAGGGACTATCACCATAGATAATTACAGTGTAATAGGAAGCAGGGGGGCGGATGGGAGGAGTTAGGCAAGTCTGTTGGTTAAAATTCCTCTCTGTGTCCCATTGTTTGAGTGTCCCAACAAACATTTGTTTACCAAACATTTACTCTTTTTCATCTTCCTATAAATTGCTTTCTTTCCTTTTGAAGTCCTAGACCCCTACCCCCTTTTCCTTAATTCAGGATGACATATAGACTTCATTTTTGCTGTCTTTGGAATCTCATGTTTATGCAGATTTCCCATCTGTACGCAACTAAATTTGATTTTCTCCTGTTAATCTGTCTGATGTCCATTTAATTCTTAGACACCAAAAGAAACTTGAAAGGTAGAGGAAAGTTTTTCCTTGCCAATAATAACAAAAGGTAAGATATACAATGTGCTATTGGATGAAAAGCCCCTTGAAAAGCTATGCGGAGTAAAATTACATTATTTGTAAAACACATAGAAAGAAGACTTATAACGGATATATCCAAATGTTAACTGTGAGTATTGATGGGTGATGGGATTGGGGAAAGATATGTGTTTCTTTTTGGAAGAATATACATAAAATAACATAATAAAATGGTGTTCCATTTTATTTTATTTTATTTTATTTTATTTTATTTTTATTTTATTTTTTAAAGATTTTATTTATTTATTTGACAGATAGAGACAGCAAGAGAGGGAACACAAGCAAAGGGAGTGTGAGAGGGAGAAGCAGGCTTCCTGCTGAGCAGGGAGCCCGATGTGGGGCTCGATCCCAGGACCCTGAGATCATGACCTGAGCCGAAGGCAGAAGCTTAACGGCTGAGCCACCCAGGTGCCCCCTCCATTTTATTTTTATGCATATTTAAAATTTTCTACCATGAACTAATATTACTTTACAATTAATAAAATTGCTTTTAAATTCCTTTTTTTTTTTTTTTTTTTTTTTAGACCTTAGGTTTTGCCTGAGCTTTAGCTTTTGAGACTCTTCTTAAGAAGTCTATTATGGGGAGATGTGGTTAGCTTAGTTGGTTAAGCATCTGACTCTTGGTTTTAAGCATCATGATCTCAAGGTTGTGGCATTGAGCCCCATGTTGGATTCTGCCCTGGGCATGGAGCCTGCTTGAGATTCTCTCTCCCTCTGCGCCTCCCCACCCACTCTTGCTCCCTGTCTCTAAAATAAATAAATAAATCTTTAAAAAAGAAGTCTATTATGTACCTTTGACATGCATTTTGTATTCATATTTTCTACCTGCCCTCTAAAAATCACAACATTGTAAAGAGCTTCCTATCTAGTTCTGGAATATTCTTTAGCTGCCTTTTCTTTATTTCTCACAAGACTTTGTTGTCTGAATTCCTTTAAGAATGTTTCATCCTGCTAGACCATTTTACATTTTAGATTCTCAGGTCATGGAATCTCCCTTTCTTTTGTTTCCCTTCCCTTCCCTTGCCTCGCCTCACCTCTCCTCGCCTTTCCTTTCCTTCACTCCTTCCCTCCCCTCACCTCCCCTCTGCTCCCTTCTCCTCTCCTTTCCTCCCCTTCTCTCTCTCCCTTTCTTTTTCATTTCATTTCTTTTCTTTCTCTTTCTTTCTTTCTTTCTTTCTTTCTTTCTTTCTTTCTTTCGACAGTCTTTATTTTTTAGAACATTTTTTTTTAGTTCACAACAAAGTTGAGAGAGAAGTACAGAGAGTGCATATATCTCTTGGTCTCTCTCTCACTTTCCCCCTCTACCAACATCCCTTACTGGACTGCTTGTTTGTTATAATCAATGAATCTACATTGACACACAAATATCACCCAAATTCCATAGGTCATGGTTCACTCTTGGTGCTGTACATTCTGTGAGTTTTGACAAAAGCAAAATGACATGTATCCACCATTATAACATCATATGGAATAGTTTCACTGCTCTTAAAATCCTCTGTGAACTGCATATTTATCCCTCCTTCCCCCATAACCCCTGGAAATCACTGATCCTTTTATGGTCTCCATAGTTTTGGCTTTTCCACGATGTAATAGATTTGGAATCATACAGCATATACCCTTTCCAGTTGGCGTCTTCTGCTTCGCAATATGAAATTAAGCTTCCTCCATGTTTTTTCAAGGCTTGATAGCTCGTTTCTTTTTTGTGCTGCATAATATTCTATTGCCTGGACAGACCAACGTTTATCCACTACTGAAGGATATCTTATGCTTCCAACTTTTGGCAATTATGAAGAAAGCTGCTGTAAACATCCATGTGCAGGTTTTTGAGTGGACACAGTTTTCGACTTTTCGGGTAAGTACAAAGGAGCATGATTGCTGAATCGTACGGTGAAAGTAGGTTTAGTTTCCTAAGCAACAGCCAAACTGCCTTCCAAAGTTGCTGTACCCTTTTTCATTCCCAGCAATTAGCATCTGTTGCTCCATATCCTTGTTAGCAATTGGTGATGTCAGGACTTTGGATTTTGACCATTTTAGTGGTACCTCAATGTCATCTTATTCGCAATTCCCTAATGACGTATGACATTGAACATTTTTCCATATGCTTCCTCACCATCTATGTAATTTCTTTGGCAAGGTGTCCATTCAGATCTTTTGCTCCTTCTTTAATCCAGTTTGTTTTTTCATTGTTGAGTTTTAAGAGTTTTTGTCTATTTTGGATGACAGTCTTTTATCAGATATGTCTTTTGCAAATTTTTTCTTCTAGTCTTTGGCTAGTTTTTTTATTCTCTTGATAGTGTCTTTGGCAGAGCAAGTTTTTAAATTTTACTCAAGTTCAGCTAATGAATAATTCTTTTTCATGGATTGTGCCTTTGGGGTTGTACTAAAATGTCCTCTTATACCCAAGGTTATATAGAGGGGTTTTGTAGTTTTGCATTTTACATGCAGGTCTTAAGGTCTGTGAACAATTTTGAATTAATTTTTTGTGAAGGGTATGAAGTCTATAAACAGATTTGTTACTTTGTGCTATATAGTTGTCCAAGTGTTCCAGCACCAACTGTTGAAAAGATGATCTCTTCTTCATTGCATTGCCTTTGCTCCTTTGTCAAAGATTTGTTGACTGTATTTATGTGGGTCTATTTGCTGTCTGTGGATTATAATTTAACCTGAGAATAGGTTTCATTTTCTTTACTTTCACTTTCGTTAAAACTAATGTTCTTGAAGCTAAGGTCACAAATGTATTCAATTCTCCGCTTTTAGCTAATTTAACCAGATGTACAGATAGGATAGATCTTCTTCTTCTTGTTTTTTTTTTAAGATTTTATTTACTCATTTGACACAGAGCGAGGGAGTGAGAGAGAGTACAGGCACAAGCAGGGGGCACAGAAGGCAGGGGAGAAGCAGGCTCCCTGCTAAGCAAGGAGCCCAATGTGGGGCTTGATCCCAGGACCCTGAGATCATGATCTGAGCTGAAGGCAGCTGCTTAACCAACTGAGCCACCCAGGTGCCCTTAGAACAGATTTTCTATGCCACTATACTTCAATCTGTGCTGGTTTAGCAATCTTTGTCAGGGGGAGAATTCTAGAATTTATTCTCTTATCACTATTTCTATACTTTTTTTTCATTTTCCCTAGTTCCCCACCCTTCAATTCATGCATTCTCTTTAGGTGTACAAAGATTTATAATCTATCTTTATATCAGTGTCATTGTCTGTCAGAGATTGAGAGAGGCCCAAGCCATTTCAAAAATTTTAAAGTTAGTGGATTATTTAAAAATGGTAAAAATCCAAAATATGGTGCTAAAAATGGTGGGATATTTTAATGGCTTATATTTTTTGAAATACAGTTTTTCAAATACAGAAAAAGACCTAGTAATTAAATTGAATTTTTGGTAAGTCATTACAGAATGTATTTAAAATATTAATTCCTAGTGTGATACTCAGTTTGTCTGCCCCATACCCTTCTTCTCCTTTATGAGCAAAATAATTGTTTTTAGAGCAGCGATGAGAAGAGCTGAACATTTAAATCTCTCTCCGGCGGTAAGGGGATGGTGTCTGACCTCACTCTGGTCAATGGAGGGTGCAGGTGGCCTCGGCGCAGGCAGGCCTGGCTTTCTGCCCCTCACCGGTCTGCGTCTTTCTTCCTGAACTGGGGATAGGAAGGCTCCCGTTGCAGCAGTAATTTTGTCAAATACAGGGCAGTGGAAGAAGCAGCAGCACCTGGCAAATGAAACCCTCAATCCTCTAGTTGTTCAGTTTTTCCCTTTGTGGTCGAACACATTCCTGAGCGGCACACGTGCGAAGGTCACGTGCTGAGCGTCTTCTCTTGATCCTCCAGGCATCTCCTGGGAGTGAGGGTGGAAAGTCGCTTGGCCACCCTGGCCCGCGGTCTTCTCACCCCTGCTGCCACGTGCAACCCTCCTCAGACCTACACTTCCGAACAACAGTATTCTTTCTCTATTATCACGTCTGGGTTGTGAACTTCATCTCATAAAATAGCATGACTTATGGATATTTATGGCATTAGGCTCGCCTCCTCGCGTGGAGCGCTCAGACCCCTCCATCGATGTGTCTAGTTCTGTGCCTTAGCGGAGCGTCTGCAGCGGGAAGCAGGCTCGCTGGCTCCATTTCTTCCCCTTCAGTAAATGCTTCCCAGTGATTGTTTTTCTGGGGTGACTTCACAGAGCTTTTTCCACGGATAACCTTCCTCTCCATGAGTGGTCCTTAAAGTTCCTCACGCTGCCACCCTCATCCTGGATTAGAGGCTGTACTCAACCCAACCCCAGCTCGCACCCAGTAGGAGCTCGCTACACCTGCTCTTAGGACTGGGTCTCCCTCTTTCTCCATGTTCTGCTTGGCCGGTGTACACGCCCTGCCTTCAGCCTCCCGTACCTTCTGAGATGTCTCCACGCGAGCCGTGGCAGCCACGTGCCCCCTTCTAGTCTCCACGAGTAGCCATGGGGCCTCCTTTCCAGCATAGACAACATTTAGGTTTTCCCTAAAACTCTCTATAAGGTAGGTTTTGCAAACTGTATTCCCAGAGAAATGAAAAGCTTCCTCATAGCACAGTGACTGGAAGAACCACGAGAAGAAATTCCAATGAAGAACTCACTACTAGATGCCATAAGGTCAAAGTTTGACGTTGCTACCAATTCAAATTGGAGTTTGTTTCACGAACGGGCAATTACGAAAGTCATGATGCCGACAGAGCAATGCTGAGACATGCTCTCTGGCAAGGAGCCTCTTCTGTTTGGTGGCAACTTTCAGTATCCTGACAGGTCTTGTTTGGTAGCACAACTGGTACAAATATATAGGAGGGAGCCAAGGACAAGCAGGAAGCCTGCAAATACAGGAAAGAATCACTCATCTTGTAGGCGATGTTCTTTCAGACACCCACTCGCTTTTTCTGTTCTGAAACTGGGTTATAACCTGTGTGTTACTGGCAAGTTGACCACCAACCAGATTGGAATTTAACCCAGTTTGCAGAGGGTAGGTCTTGAGCATTTGCACTAGGGGTGATGAGTGTCTATTTTAGTTTCTCAGGGACGTGCATAAAGCTTGTCTTTCTTAGTACTCTGGTACCTTGCTTAGTACTCTGCTTTACCTTCTGTAGAGGGAACCACTGAGGCAGGACTTGCTAGAACGCATGCAGGCAGTTGTCCCTGAGAACTACCAGGCTGAGACTCATGCTTGCTACACCCCACCCAGGGCCAGTCATGCCTCTGTCGCTAGTATCTTCAGTCTTCAGTTCATTGAATTTGGGCTCAATTTCTTCATCTGCGAAATGGGCATGATGCTATGTATTTTGCAAAACTGTTCTGCAAATTAAATCATTTCAAGGCATATGTGAGATGTGCATCAGCCATTCCACTCACTCCTCATGGAATATTTATTGAGCGTCTAGAGCAATCCAGACCCTGTGCTAAGGACGGCGTCTCTGCTCCTAAAATGCTTACAGTTTGTCTAGTGGAGGATACAAACACTTTACAGATAATCTCAAAGGTAATGTCATAATTAGAATTAAGAAAGTGAATCGGGCACTATGTTAGTTCCTGCCACGACTTAGGTTTTATGATATATATAGAAAAGTTGAAAGAGTTGTTTTGCCTTAATCTTCTCAAAAAGAGATTGGAAATCAGTCCAGTCCAGCTAATTAGTTACAAATCAACCACCATACAAACATAGAAGAATTAAACAGTAAAGGAAAATGATTACAGTGACACTTATTTCAAAATCCAATAATGAGATCAGCTGATAAGTTCTTTTCATGTCCCAGTCCTGTGCTAAGTGCTTTCCTGGATGTTCCCATTGGTTCTTCACTGCTCCCCCGGATATGCAGCAAGATACCCACTTTCTCCAGATGGGAGAACTTGCCAGGAGTCACACTATACAAAAAGGACAGAGTTGGGCTTCCAGTAAAGATCTCTGTGATGGACCCAGCCTCTGTACTCTCAACCACCACACAATAAAGCATTTCTCTAAAAATAAGATTGCTTGTGAACCAATTTTAGAAAGAATTAAAATCTCAGATCATCCATGAATAAATTCCAGGTGGGTAAAATATCTAAATGTGAAATGCAAAACTACATAGAAAGATAGAATGAGAGAGAAATATTTTTATATGATTAGGGGCAGAGAAGCCCTTCTTAAGTATGGCGTGCAGGCCATAAATTAGAAAAGAAAGTGATGACTGGTAGGAATAATTTAAAATGTTTTTGGGGCAAAGGAAACCATAAACGCAAAAAAAAAGGGGGAAGAAAAATTGAGAAAAAAATTGCCATCTAGATAACAAATAGTTAAGATCTACAATATGTAAAGAAACCAATAAACCTATAAGGAAAACAAATAAACAAATAGAAAAATAGATTAATAATATGAGTATAACTGTCATGGTAAGATTAACTTTACTGACAAATAACACATCAAAACTATAATTATTATTTTTGAAATATATTTTCAAATTTAGAAAACATTAATGTCAAATATCAAACACATAAACACTAACACATTGTCAAATATTAAAATAACTATTATAATCTTAAATATCTCATTTGTTGGTCTCTTCTAGTTCTGGAATATCTCCTAACAAGTATTTCCGCACCTGTGCAAAAATTCATATATAAAGTTTCAATAGTTTATTTTATAAAATAGAGAAAAACAGAAAAACTCATGACTGTACATATAATTTAGCAGAAACAGGTTCTCCAGGAAGAATGACGGTTTTATCATATGATGGACTTCGCAGTTACTAAAAAAAAAGGGGGTTGATCTCTGTGTTCTGATAAGAAGGGTATGATTTGTTATAAAGTAGGAAAAGCACATGGTTGAACTGTACTGTTTATTTGTATTATAAAACCGTACTTCTATATACACAGGAAAAAAGCCTTGAAACATAAGTACTTAAATACTGGTAATAGTTCCTTCTAGGAAATGGAAAGAATAGAGGGGCTTATATTGTTTAAATTTTGAACACACACACACACACACACACACACACACACAGATGTATTTTTCCATAAATTTGAGAGACAAGTCAAAAATAAAATACTTCATTGTTTCCTAAAATTAAAAAAAGGTTATTTATTTAAGATCCAATTGACCAAAATATGCTTTTATGGTATGGATGGTTGGATGGTCATTTTCATTCTGCCATATCTACTCTGGGAAATCTCTCAAGATTGCTTTCTTATTCTTTCTAAGGTTTCAAAAGTTCTTTCTGGACTTTGTTCCCCCTAAAAAAACAAAACAAAACAAAACAAAACAAACTACTATTCTATCTAACTGGTGATGTGGACCCATCTAGTGGCTGGACAGGTGTGTCTGAAACTAGGAGCCTTGCTCACACTGCAAGCACAGCCGACCATCCTTAGTGAGGAGGCTGCTGTTTGCACAGATGACCCCGTCTCTAATTCTTCACTAGCTCCCAAAGAAAATTCCAGCTCTTGTTAGCAGCTCTCAAGCTTTGATTGCCCAGCCTGGGACAAAAGAGTTGTGCCTTTGGAAGTAGATCATGTTGCTTATTCAAAGACAGCAGAATCTGATAGACCTTGGGCTAGATGTTTGTCGCATGCTCGAATTCAGAGTGCAGGAATGTGTGGTTTAAAAACAGTCCCCGCGGCAAAGCATTACGATCAAAATGCTTCAGAAGTATGATGTGGCTCCCGAGATGGTCGAAGCTGTCTTGGGCTGCATTAACACAAGTATAACTATTAGACGTGTGTGTCTGCAACTTAGACACACATTTGATCCACTTAGTAGCTTTCACCAAAGTCTGATTCAATTGGTCTGGGTGAAGCCAGGGCCTGGGAATGTTTAAGAGCTCTGTAATTTTAAATAGCCATTCGATTGCCATTATTAGAAGGAAAACCATATTAATGATATTTGCAGATTGTTTCTGTTCTACTCAGAAACGAAGTTAGTAAAACCATAGTAGCCTTTGGGACTTCGGGTTTAAACTACTGTATGCATGATTTAGTGAAAAAAGGTCATCCAGGAAGAATGCAGGAATCATTTAGTAAATATTAAAGTGTTTACAGCATGGTGGGGATGCCCACAAGCTGAAGGAGGTAGACGAGAAGTAGCTAATTGTCTCATTCTGTACGAATTAGGAAAGGAAGACATTGGCAGCATGCAGCTTAGGTTAAATCTGAATTTTGCAACTCATTGGCCATGTGACTTTAGAAATTATTTACCTTCTCTTTGGCTTTATGTTCAACTTTAAGATGAATTTAATTCTAAAAGCTCCTCATGGAATAATGATGACTAAATAACATAATAGAGAGAGAGTACCTGGTACATGGCAATTTTTAGTTTTTATTGATATTGCTGGTTACTTTGGATCTAATTACTTTGATGACGTGATTGGTGGGTTATAGGCCACGAAAGGTTGAGATCACCATAGAGTTCATTCATATCTATTCCTAACTCATCTTTCTTCTGTCTCATTTCTAGCCATCTTTCCTTTTTTCCTTTCTTCCCTCCGTCCCTCCCTTCCTTTTGTTGAACACGTCACAATTTGCATGAACATACACATTTCTTAGTGCATATACGGAAAATGGCCGATATTATGACATATTCAGACCTGTTGAGGAGGGGCCATATTATTTTGACATCCTCTTCCACACTTACCTGAAATCCACTTGCCCAAATCGTATACAAATATTCTTATTAGGGCCAATGTTTTCTGACTGATCATTAGAACGTGATCTTTCTCATTCCAGTGGTGTCCACGGTCCTGATGATTTGTTTTCTTCAAAGCCATGTGACTCCAAAATCTGTAAGTAATTGGTCTCATTCCTGCTGGAATTAGAAAAGTCAGCCTTGCTGAGATGCTGGAGTCGGGTCACTTTTCTGTCTGTTTCATTTCCCCATGAAACATGTGTGGTTTGGGGGAAAGCAATGAAACCCATATGCTCTGTTTTGCTGCTTTGCAGGCTCAAGAGTCAGCATTTCCACTTTCTTCTGTTCTTTCCTCCAAATAAGATCAACCTGTTTCCAGTATATTGACCCACTTCCCTAAGAGCATGGCAAAAATGTTAAATGTTGATATACCCGGTAAAATATGGGAAATATTACAGGACGAATGAATTTAATCATGTTAGTATATATGCTAATGGTAAAACAAAAATGAATAAAATATTAAGATATATAAAAGTAAAAAATCCTTCTTCCTAGAGTGAGTAAATGTATCTTCAAGTTTACTTTCCTTATTAAATGTCTTCATTAAGCTCATATCAACAGGATTTTCTCTATGATTGGAAACATATGGAGCCCTACTCTCTGTTAGACTAATTCTTGGAACTGTCTTAGAGAAACAAGACCAAAAAATGGTTTGGATTCTAGCGTTGCTTGGTCCCAATCTGTGTGGGGGGAGAAAAAAGGTTTTTTAAAATTGTTTTTAATGATTTTATGTTAGTCACCATACAGTACATCCCTGGTTTCTGATGTAAGGTTCGATGATTCATTAGTTGCGTATAACACCAGTGCACCATGCAATACGTGCCCTCCTTACCAGGCTATCCCATTCCCCCACCCTGCTCCCCTCTGAAGCCCTCAGTTTGTTTCTCATAGTCCATAGTCTCTCATGCTTCATTCATAAACATAGGTGTTTTACTATCAAAATAGTCCTTTATTATTATTGAGGGGATCATTGTTAATTTAAATAAAATTATAGTTTTAAACTCTTTGTTTAGAGAAGAAATACAACAGTCATCGATTTGATTTGATTTTTAATTTCCAGCAGCATGAGAGGGAAAGGAATTTCCAAATAAGGGTCTCATGTAACAAAGGAAACTCAAAGTATTTATTCTTTTCAAGGAGCAGAGATACAGTTTAAATATTATTATTACTAATAAGACGACCAAGCAAAAAGACTCTTTAGAGGTTGAGGTTACTTTCACAGGACATAGAGATAGTCTCTGGAGTTTTTTTGTCTCTTAGGAATAGTTATCATAGAGAGAGACAGAGACAGAGAGACAGAGGCACACGAAGACAATCTGAGAGGATCAGAACTTACAGTGAGGAAAAGAAAAAGGCAGAATAGAAAAACGAATACATGACATAGTGAGCGTATAACGTTTGCATCTACATTACCGAGTCCTAAAATGCACCAAAGATCCATGAAATAAAGACATATTTTTTGACATATTACCATCACCTTCTTGAGAATTCTCAATTTGTACATCCAGTAACAAATGTGGAACTAGATGCTACTTGAGAAAAACTTCTTAAGGGTGAATTTTAAATTAAGTAGTTTGAAAAATTCCATGAAATATCACATGCTTAGTGACAAAATGTTTGTACGTCACTGGTCAAAATTTTCCCTCCATATAAGTGATGCACATCTCACTCCAAAAAGACAGTCAGTGCTGACCAGTAACCTTTCCTCCCTCCAGCCGAGTCATTGAGCCCGTGTCTGAGATGACTCCTCTGTCTTCAATCTCTAGCACCTTCTCTACTTCACACTCTCATCTGGTGACCTTTTCTTTTGTTTCATGGAGAGAAAAGAAGCAAGATAAGCCAGATTTCCCTGACTTCCATCACCACACCTCTCCACCTGCCCACCTTATAGTTTGCTTTCCCTCCTTCTGAGGATGTGCAGTCCACATTTCCGTCTGAGGCCCACCCCTCTTCTCTCCTGGATCCCATCTTCTGTCTCCCCCTTAAAGACATGCCTCTAGCAATTGTCTCCTGTTTCTTCAATATCCTTCTTTTTTTTTTTTCCCTTACTGGATCATTCTAATTGGCCTTCACACATGCCCCAATATCTTCCATTTTTATAAAAACAGAACAGTTTCTGATTTCCTTCCCCCGGTTCCCCCATTTCTCCATCAGTTCCCATACTTCTCTCCTTTATCTGGCAGCAAAATTCCTTGACTATGTTGTCTAAACTCTGTCTCCAATTCTTTTCCTTCCTTCTCCCTTGAGTCCACTCCACAAAACTTTTATCTCTACCCCTTTGCCAAAACAGTGCCTTTCAAGGTCACTGAAAATCTCTACATGACCACATTCAATCACCAGTTCTCAGGCTCCACCTTATCCTATGTACTGGAAGTAGTAGATGATTTCTTTTTTCTGGAAACACATCACCCCTTGGCTACCATAACATCCTCTCTTTCTCCTTCTACTCTGTGTTCCTCATCCCCCTGGACTCCAAACACTGAAGCGCCTCAGAGTCCTATCCTTAAATTTCTTCACTTCTCCCTCAATGCTGACTCTTCAGGGAAATGCATTGAATCCCATGGCAGGGAACTCCTAAATTCGTATCTCCAAACTGGACCTCCCATCTGACTTGCACTGTGTATCCACATACCTAGACAGCATCTTTACATCGATGTCCAATAAGTATTTCCCACCACGGCAGACTCCAAACTGGACTCTCCCATACCTTTTTCCCACTCGAGTCCACTCCTCTCCATGGTCATTTCCATCTCAGCAAATGGCAGCTCTATTTTTCCACTCACTTAGTTTTAGAAAATGAATCATTGACTCTTCTCTTTCATTCATACCTCTTATCTAATCCATCAGTAAATTCTATCAGCTCTTCCTTCCACATATATTCAGAATCTGACTCCTCCCCTGCCACCATCTTAGTCCAGCACAATTTTATCATCCACGTGGGCTCTTAGCAAGTGTTTTCTAACTCATCCCCTTCCTTCCCACTACGTCTGAAATGAAAATACCTCAATACCTTCTCCTTTCATTCATAGTAAGATTCTCGTCCTTTCCACACCATACAGGCTCTACCTCACCCTGTTACTTGTTCCTCTCGCAGCCATTTTCTACAGCTCCCCTTGTACACTGTCCTCTAGTCATGCTGTTATTTTTGCCGTTCCTAGAAAAGGCCAAAGGACACACTCCTGCCTCAAAGCCTTTCATTGGTGGGAACCTCTTCCTCTGGATGTTGCCGTGGCTCTTTTTATCATTTCCTTCATGTGTTTGCTCAGATGGTCCCTCATCAGAAAGGCCTTCCTTGATTACCTGATACACACTGGCACCTCCGTACTCCCTGTCAGCCCCTTTCCTTCTTTGAGATTCTTCATTCTACTTATCATGTTTGACATATTATGTATTTGTTTCTCTGTTTATTGCCTATTTCCTCCCATTATCATATAAATTCCTTAGATTCAGAGATTATATTTTGTTGAATGCTATTTTTTCATCCCATAATAGATGCTCAATAAATAAATAATGTGTAGTGAATAAGTGAATGATAGCTACCAGTTCTTGAGTGCTTGCTATATGACCGATACTATACTATACATTATCTCAGTTAATCTTTTCAACAAACTCCTGTCCTTATTCCCATATTATAGGTGAGGAAATTGAAATTTAGGAAGATGAATAAAGTTGCCAGGGCCGTGGATGGGATCTGTCAGAGTGTAAAGCCTGAGATTTACATAGATTTCTTTGTATCATCCATCCATTAGAACACATTTTCTCACACATTACCTTACTTTTGCTTTGAGCCTTAAATGAACTCCATGTGAGAGGCAGGACATATTTTATTATCCTTCTTTAAACAGTGAAAAAATTGTGGCTCAGAAGGCTAAGATATTTGCCTGGAGTCTTAGGACTGATAAATGTCACAGTCAGAATTTTAACGATTGTATCTCAAGTACAACAAAGATGTTATCTCAAAATTGGGAATTTATTTTATGCAATAGCTTGCAACAACTTAAAAATAGTTTACATGGAACCAATTGCTTTTACTGATAAGAATCAATTTATATTAAAAAAACTGGCAAAGAATCTAGGAGGTATGGACTGTGTATTTATTCCCCAAGCCTTGTCTAGAGGCTTGTGGGTTTTTTTAGTTTTTATTTAAATTCCAGTTAATTAACATACTAGTTTCAGGTGTAATATTAGTTTCAGGTGTACAATTTAATGATTCAATACTTGCATGTGTCACCCAGTGCTCATCATAACAAGTGCCCTCCTTAATGCCTGTCACCCATCCAACCCACCCCCTTACCCACCTTCCCTCTTGCAGCCCTCAGTTTGTTCTCTATCCTTAACAGTCTCTTATGGTTTGCTTCCCTCTCTCTTTTTTTCCCCTTCCCCTATGTTCATCTGCTTTGTTTCGTAAATTCCACATATGAGGGGCGCCTGGGTGGCTCAGTGGATTAAGTGTCTGACTCTTGGTTTTGGCTCAGGTCGTGATCTCAGGGTCGTGAGATCGAGCCTCACATCAGGCTCTGTGCTGAGCATGGAGTCTGCCTGAGATTTTCTCTCTCTCTGCTCCTCCCACTTGTGCTCTCTTTCTCTCTAAAACAAATAAATCTTTTAAAAGAATTCCACATATAAGTGAAATCATACGGTATTTGTCTTTCTCTGACTGACTTATTTCGCTTAGCATAATACTCTGTAGCTCTGTCCATATTGCTGCAAATGGCAAGATTTCATTCTTTTTTATGACTGAGTAATATTCCATTATAGATGTATACACCACCTCTTCTTTACCCATTCATCAGTTGATGGACATTTGGGCTCTTTCCATAATTTGGCTACTGTAGATAATACTGCTATAAACATCGGGTTCAAATTAGTATTTTTGTGTCCTTTGGGTAAATACCTAGTAGTACAATTACTGGATTGTAGGATAATTCTATTTCTAATTCTTTGAGGAACCTCCATTCTGTTTTCTGGAGTAGCTGCACCAGATTACATTCCCACCAACAGGGTAAGAAGGTACCCTTTTTTCCATGTCTTTGCCAACACTTGTTGTTTCTTGTGTTGTTGATTTTGGCCATTCTGAGAACTGTGAGATGATATCTCTCTGTAGTTTTGATTTATATTTCCCCGATGATCAGTGATGCTGAGCATTTTTTCATGTGTCTGTTGGCCATCTGCATGTTTTCCTTGGGAAAATGTCTCTTCATGTCTTCTTGGAGCCTTGTCTTAATACATGCTTGTTAAATATAACTTCTAATTTTTTTGTGCCTGTTGTTTACAGCCCTAACCCTCTATTACAAAGTTTCTGGCATCCACTGATGGATGATAATGTGTTCAGTATTAAGAGATTGTTTTGCATAGTTTTAACACCCCCAGGAAAAATGATCAGGCAAAGGGGAATAGGTTTGTGCCTTTTTCCTTCTTCTTCTTTCCTTATCCTTTAAAGGTTTGTCCACCCCCAAGTTCCCAGGTCATCTCACACTGTCCTGGGCAGTCCCATGTCACTCTCATTCTAATCTGTGCTCCAGGTCCAACCAGGTCCACACCTCACCCCATCTCCACCTTCCTCCTCTACCTCCAGCCTTTCTCCTATTTATGATTTTACACAAAATGGAAAAGGAGGTGGGAAATAGTTTCTTCAGTCCCTTATTCCTTCTTCTTTGGTAACTCTTGGCCCTCTTGGGGTGCCCAGGAACTGAATGGTCTTTGCCCCTAGAATGAGGAAGACATAACTCTGGGAACTTCACTGACCCCATTTCAGTTGTGGAGTCTTGGGGATAATTTAAACTCCTTGTGTCTCAGTTTCCTCATCTGTGAAATGGTGATAAAAATAGCACCTCCCTCCTAAAATGTCAGCACTCTGAATGAGGCATGATGGAAAATCTTTGGGAGGCAATAGAATGAATCAGCAACAACTCACAAGTGATGGCATCTTGTATTATAAATGTCAGGTGAGCATCTAAAATGTGTAATAAGCACTGTCAAGAATATATTATTATGGGTCAATGTCTCTGAAGCTCACTTTCTTTTATTGCACAACCATATGTGATACCAGGAGATAAGCAGACGAGCCAAGCCACTCGGCAAGTATTTAAGTGCTGGGAGAGATCCCATACTATTGGACTCCACCGGTGATTCTACTTGAGAAGATACAGATCAGCCTGACCTGAAAGCCACAGATCCAGCTGAGAGCCTTCATTTTATATTTGAGAAAGTGGGTTCCAAAGAAGAAAGTGAGTTGGTTCATTCACATGGCTAACCAGGGACGAGGCAGGGGGAATGAGCCTCAGCCCAGTGCCCTCTCTGCTACAACACCAAATCTAAGTTAAATCAGGGAGCCCTAGACGGTAAGCCCAACACTGACTTTCCTGGGAAGAAGGGTTTATTAGTTCTTTCCCTTCCTTGGGCTGTACAGAGAGGTATCACTCAGCAACCCCATCTGATAACCCAGCAGGATCGGATTTAAAATCTGTGGTCACAGAGTCATGCACCATCAGCCCACAACTTCCTTTATTTCAGGATTTCCTGAAATGCACAGGTGTGCAAAGCAGTGTCACTGGTCTGAGCTCGTACCCCACAGGAAGCTTTAGGACAGCGCACCAAGTTAAGGAGTCTGAGTCTGAGCGGTTACGATGTGTAGGGTAGACACGTTCAAGGGGCTGAACCTGTGTGTGTACATAATTATCTTTAGTTTCTATCATAAACCAATAAAGGCATCACATGTAATAGCTTTTATGGATATCTGAACACGTAAGTCGGTGTTTATGAATGGATGCATTTTAGTATTTCGCTCTCTGAATCATACATGGGTTGGAAGGCTCCCTAAACGCTCCACCACAGATACAGAGGGTCGAAGACGCGGGTGGGGGGCAGAGCCCTGGGCGGGGCGCAGTCAGAACTTCCCTTGGCAGCCCGAGTCCTGGAGGAGTGAGAACAGCGGTTGTGAACTTAATTTCCTTCTGAAGTAGAAGCCAGGCTTTGCGCTGGACACATCTGTGTTCGCTTCCCACCCATGCGGCTTACTGGCTGTGTGACTTTGGACAGATTCCTTGATATCGTTAAACCGCATGTGCGTCCTCTTTGTGGTGGCATCATTGGGCGAATGGGGTGAGGTCATACATGGAATGTGCCAATCCCAGTGTTTTGGGGGCCCACGGGGTGCACTTAATAAAAGGGATACGATTATTAGCTCCGTCACCTTTCAGAACTTCAAAGTCGATTTATCCCAAAAGAACCTACTAAACTCAAAAGCTAAGTGCTTTTAAACAAAATGGAATTACCCCTGACTGATGAAGCGCCCTGCATGTACCCCACGTACTGGGCTCCAGGGCAGGGCCAGGGGAGGACGGAGACCAGCCGCTGACTAGGGTGTTTGGGATTAACAGCCTTGCTTCATAGAGGTTCCCCCACACTTTTGAATCACTTTTATAAAGTGGGTGATTGGTTCTTATCTCAGTCTTGCCAGGAGAATTAATCCTCCCTGGGGGGTCATTAGCATTTTATATGTGACTCAGGTAGCAAAGTGTTTGAAACTCACCCAAAGGCACTGACTTCAGGAAGCTTCTTTCATTTCTAGCCCCACTCCCTCTCGCTTAATGCCATTGGATTTTGTTTCTCTTTGTTTCCTTTGTTTCTTTACTGTTTTTTCCCCCAATCAGTTGAATGCAATCAATTGAAATCCTTGCTTAGACTTGCAAGAAAATCTGAGGTGTGTTTGGAACACACATGTGATCACAGCAATGTTTCTTTCAAGTTTTCTTTTTTTTTTTTTAAAGATTTTATTTATTTGTTTGACAGAGATAGAGACAGCCAGCGAGAGAGGGAACACAAGCAGGGGGAGTGGGAGAGGAAGAAGCAGGCTCCCAGTGGAGGAGCCCGATGTGGGGCTCGATCCCAGAACGCAGGGATCACACCCTGAGCCGAAGGCAGACGCTTAACCGCTGTGCCACCCAGGTGCCCCTCTTTCAAGTTTTCTTGAGCTGTCCCTCTCGCCCTGGATGTCTGTCTTCACAACTCCCCATTTCCTGTTTCCCATCGCTCCCCAATCTTTTCAGACCTCCAGTAAGACTAACATAGCTTTCTTTTCGCCTGTCTGCTGGCCTGTCTTCTTTCCTTCCTTCGCTATGAAATGTCAGTTTCAGGGGCGCCTGGGTGGCTCAGTCATTAAGTGTCTGCCTTCAGCTCAGGTCGTGATCCTGAGGTCCTGGGATCGAGCCCCACGTCTGGGTCCCTGCTCTGTGGGAAGCCTGCTTCTCCCTCTGCCACTCCCCCTGCTTATGTTCCCTCTCTCGCTGTCTCTCTCTCTCTGTCAAATAAATAAATAAAATCTTTTAAAAAAAGTCAGTTTCACCTTCCTTTTTATTACATCTGTAATGCATACATAATTCACGTACAAAAATTCAAATGATTCAGATAATCAATATGTCCCCTGGAACGCTGACCTCTACCCCATTTGCTTTCCCAGAGACAACCACTGTTACTAATTAATATATATCCTTCCATGTCTTTTCCTCTACAATTATTTGATTGGACCATATAAAATTGTTGGTTTTGTAGGTCACAAATGATCAAATAGCAGCAATTTCATACAACTTAACCTACTCTCTCTACACACACAGATATATATCTATATCTATATATCTGTATATTTACATACACACGCATACATAGAAGTGTAGAGTGCCATTTTATGGATTTTAAAAACACAAACAGGATCATATTTACCTATTTTATTATAATTTTTACACAAAGTAATACATCCTAGAAATCTTCTAGGTCCATCACTGCAACCCTACTCAATTCTTTTTGACTGTTGGTAACATTCTTTAGTGTGGATCATTTATTTAACTTTTTTCATTCCCCCCCTGTTGTTGTTATAAATTCTACAATATTTCTACATGTGTGTTTGTTTAGATGAGAATAGTCAACATTTACTTTCTAAAACAAAGGTTTATGTAAAAAAACACGTTAGAAATAAGTTGGTTCGGGGTGCTGGATTGGCTCAGATGGTTCAGTGTCTGCTTTTGGCTGAGGTCATGATCTCCAGGTCCTGGGACCAAGCCCTACGTTGGGCTCCCCGCTCAACAGGGAGTCTGCTTCTCCCTCTGCCTGCCCCTCTGCTTGTGTTCTCTCTCTCTCTCTCCCAAATGAATAAATAAAATCTTTAAAAAAACAGAAATAAGCTGGTTCTTCTTACCCATAGAATGAGTCCATAACATGGGCTGAGAGTGTGGTTAATTTTGAGTCCACTCGTCAAAGAGGACTTTTCCATCTGGATGTGGGATGGACGCTGGAGCTAATACTGGTGAAGCGAGTGACACTTGCTAATTCTTTGCCTTTAGGTGTCCTATCTGAGTTCGATATTTTCTTTGGTCTGGCTTTGAGGGTCTCCCAGGTCTGTGTGCCTCCTCTGCTATTTGGTTTTTGGGAAGTTCTCCTTGAGTACATTGTGGGTGGGCCATCCTTTTAATGGTAAGCAGAGAAACAGAATCCCAACAGCTGGATTCTGTGTGTCTTAATTTCCTAATCTGTTCCATTGTGCCACAGAGTTGAAATGACTGAAATGGATGACTCCTAACATTTCTACCACCACAATCCCTCCACCACCCTTTGTATTGGTCTTTACCATAAATACTTTGGAATTTGAAGGATTTCTTTTTGGCTACCAAATAGGATTTATTGATCAATACATTTATTTTACAGGTATTTATATCAATCATTCTGACGAGCAGGAGTGTACAAGTATGGTTGCACTGAGTTACTACGAGTCTAGTTCAAAGTGAGGAAATGTAGTATTTGAGTTCATCTCAGACCCTTTCTGGAGGCTGCTGTGTCATTTCATTAGGCTCTTTGAGGGCCTGAAAAAAGCTTTGGGCTTCTCTACTACTCTTGTAGAGTGAACAAAAGCTGGGGCTTCACATAGTCTAACACAGAATCTCATCCCAAGAAATGGTCCATTAAATGGAAGCAACTTACAGCATTTCAAATATTTATCAGAATCTTCTGAAACATCTGAGAGGACCCGATCTGTATCTCACGGTCAAGCTCTCATTTCCCATTTCTTCACAAATGTCTTGTTTCCCGTTACTCTTGCTCTCAAGATCTCTCTCAGTCTACCGCTACTGTGAAGATTCTCTCTTCACCTCTCAATTTCACCTCAACAAAACTCCCTCCAAATCCAGCACTGCCTGGTTGTTGGCTTCCTTGGCCTTCATCTCTCTCTTTCATGTATTTTTCCCCTAAAATTTGTTCTCCCACTCCTGTTACATAGTCATCTCAGACTTCTAAGATTTCAAGCCCTGATTTAGGAGATGCTCAGGAAGAAAGGAAGACTGGCTTGTCCCTACCTGTGGGGAGCAGACAGAAAGATGGTACCTCCACCTCTCCTGGAAGTTGCTGTATTACCAGGAGAAGGACGTGAGGTGTGTGAGGCTGTCATCATTTCTTAACTTTTAGTTCCTGAAAATGATGTGTGTGTAATACACTTTTTGACCATTTTCTTGACACTTTGGAGGAAACAAACAATAAGATAGAATTCTATGTGTACTCTCTGGATTCTCTCCTTTCTGATTTCCCAAAGAAGAAATACTGTGTGTTTCCTAGGAGTGCAGGATCTGCCTCCTTCTGCAAAGGCCTTTGGGGTCCTTACTGGGGGCAGGTTGGGAAGAGAGGGAAAGGACTGGAGACCATAAGCCTGAACTTCTGAGCATGGATTGATGAAGGGCTGAACAGTCATTTGGGGTCCTTGCCCCTACTTCTCTTACCTTGGCCTCTGCTTCCTCCAAAGTCCCAGGAAAGAACTGTTGGAACATCAGAAAACAACATTAGAACTTTTATTCTTCCTTTCTTCTTAATCTCGTGCTTTTTAGTTTCTGTTTAGGCATATGTTTTCTAGTGTGCATAATATACATTAATAAAGTAGTATACAGACATAATAATTAAATATGTAAACGTACATATGTTAGGGGTGCTTGCTCAAATCTTTTTACCCACACAGGCACATTGTCCAATTCATCTGTCTATTCATCTTGTATTCTCATGGAATTCCTGCAATACGTCAGTATTTGCTAGGTGACGGGGACGTGACCGTGAACAAAGGTTGACAATAAATTGCTTCACAGGAATAACTTAACCACCCTTCATTCAGTAACAATGATTAGTAGTTAATAGTCAGTAACTAATGAGACTCGTGCTTCAACTACTTTCAACTCGACGCAGAATCAGCGACAAGCTTTGTGAAAGCCGCCAGGAAATGTGAGCAAATTCTCCTCGAGGCCCGCCCCTGAGTCCAAACATCTGGATTGGAAAAGTCTAAATAGAGGATTGCTTAATTCTCTTCTCAGAAGAAAGAAGAGCCTAGGAGTGAGTGGGAAGGATTGCTGAGAAATTGTCAGAAGGACATTGCGTTGGGACCGCAACGGGGAGGGAGAGCTCTTCCTTCCAAATCTCCTGTGGCATCGCCATCAAAGCTTAGCACAGATTTCGATAAATTATTCTGCCAAATAAACATGTGGGGTAAGTGTCCCAGAGAAGAGGAACAGTGGTCAGCTTTTTGTATCCATCGTGTCCCCACCAGGGAGCTATTACTAGTCTCATTCTCTAGCTGAGCACACAGACCGTCCGTTAAATAAATTTCCTCAGGCCCCAGCAGCTAGTCAGGGCATCTGGGTCACGTCTAAGTGTGATGCCAAATCCATGTCCTTAACCATTACTCTGTGTCACCTGAGGGGCAGGGAGAGCAGGAGGGACCAGAGCCGAGATCGAGGTGAAAATTCAGAAGAAGCAGAGTCGAATATTGTGACTGCTCTTCCCCCTGTGAGGTTCTCTTGTCAGTTCTTCTCTTTTCATTCTCGGTCCTTACATGGAAAGACGGTCAGAACAGAATTCAAAGAATGCCTAGGCATGCTCAGGTTAAATTTGTGGTTAGCATGTCCTAAAAATCCACCAGGAAGATTGCGGGTGGGTGGGGCCGGTGGCACCATGGAGGTGCTCTTCTGGTACCCATCACGGGCTCCTGGGAGTTACGCTGAGCTGGGGTCCTCATCCTGCCACTTTCTGACCAGTTCTTCACCGTCTCTGAACTTGAGGGTCCTGTTCTCCGAGTTAGAGCTTAGTTCCACTTAGTTCTGAGCGTGAGAACTAGAGATGGTGTGTGCAAGGGGTTTGCACAGCGACATGGCACAGAGTGAGACTCTGGGAAGCTCTTTTCTTTCTCCCCAAGGAAGCTGATCCACCTGCTTTACCACGGGGCTGAGTCAGCAGCTACAAACCCTACAGCTAAGGTCTGGTTTTACGGGAGTCGGAAGCAAGCGGGTTTCCCGACAGCTTGTCGGCTGCGCCCTAAGCGCTCGTGTACGTTCTCGTCAGTGCCCGCACCGACCCTCCAGAGCAGCGTACTGTTTCCCTTTCGCAGATTAGCAAAGAGGACCTGCAAGTGTCCCGGGGTGCCCCGTGGGAAGCAGCGGAGCCGGGGACGTCCGTTTGTGGAGCCGTGCTCCCTGTCCACCTGTCCTTGTCCCCTGGCTGCAGTGTCAGGAGGAGGCAAGGACACGTCCTCCTCACTGTCCAGTCAGAGAAAAGAAGCAAGTGCGTTTTCCAATATTCTCAACAGGGCCTTGTTTGTATGGGAAGCATGGAATGTGACAAGCCGCTGCTGCCCAGCTCATTTGACCTTGTTTGAACTTGTCGTCGTAGAGAATGCAGTGCAGCTCGAGAGGCCCCCGAACACAATACATGAAAGCTGAATTAAGGCGACCATTGGAAGCTCTTTCAAATAGGGACAGAATATGATAGTGATTTAAAAAAAAAAAGGTTTTATTTATTTATTTGCCAGAGAGAGAGAGAGAGGGAGGGAGAGAGGGAGCACAAGCAGGGGGAGTGGCAGAGGGAGAGGGAGAAGCAGACTCCCAGCTGAGCAAGGAGCCTGACACCGAACTTGATCCCAGGACCCCGGGATCATGACCTGAACCGAAGGCAGACGCTTCACTGACTGAGCCACCCAGGCGCCCCTGATAGTGATTAATCGTAAGAAATTTGGTGTCTGCCTTCAGCTCAGGTCATGATCCCAGAGTTCTGGGATGGAGTCCCCACGTCGGCTCCCTGCTCAGCAGGGAGTCTGCTTCACCCTCTCCCTCTGCCCCTCCCCCTGCTTGTGTGTGTGTTCTCTCAAATGAATAAATAAAATCTTTTAAAAAAAGGGAAATTTGATGGCAGAATGAAGAGCGTTCTATTCACAACCTTGCAGTTTCTTAGCTCTGCGAACCCAGGAGCGCTCATTCCGATCGTGTGTTCCTTCCACTACAAAATGGGATCAGATATTCATTCACTGATGACCGAGCAACGACTCTACACCCTGGTCTTTTCTCGGCACAGAGGGTAGAGCGGAGCCCAAGGAAAACAGAAGCCTTTGCCTCATGGAGCTTATCTTCAAGGCAAGGGAGAGAAATAATAAATAGGATATATAAATAAACATAGATAATGTATTAGGGCAAAGAAGACAAGGTGAAACAGGAAGAAAAGATACGAATCATTTGGTGGAGGAGTTGGAATTTTCGGATGCCTCGGGCAGGTCTCACTGAGAACGTGGTTTTCTGAGTAAAGGACGAAGGAAGCGAGGGAGTGAGCTCTGCAGATTGCTGTGGGAGGCAGGGGATGGTCGCTTGCGTGGGTTCATTGTTTAGGAGAACAGTTCCAGGCTAGAGATGTAACTTAGAAGTCTGACGCACACCTAGGTCAGAAACCAAACTAGATTAGACTATTTAAAACACTAGGTACTCAATCTAATCATGAAGTATGATGGTCTTCTATGTAGATAAAAATGGGAGTCAGAGATGAAAATCAAATTGCTATTTCCCCTTCAATTATCAATAAGATGTGTGGTATGAATTAAAATCAAGAATATCACCATAAAAATGAAGACAGCAAGTCCAAATATGGGAAGTTACAAAAATGATCAGAGTATTTTCTAGCTTCTCTAGGAAGGGAAGAATGAAGGGGGGGTAAACAGAAAGGGGAATGAACCATGAGAGACTGTGGACTCTGGGAAACAAACTGAGGGCTTCAGACAGGAGGGGGTGGGGGATTGGGATAGGCTGGTGATGGGTATTAAGGAGGGCACGTATTGCATGGTGCACTGGGTGTTATACGCAAATAATGAATCATGGAACATTCATCAAAAACTGGAGATATACTGTATGGTGACTAATATAACAAAATAAAAATTATATAAAAAAAAGAAGTCATCCCTTAATAGATGACATTAAGATTAAAGCCATCGGATGGAATGAATTCTCCACAAATTTCCACATCCTGAGCCCTACCGTGCCAGTATGTGCAAATACAAAAGGGAAAGTTCCAGCAGCAGAGACTGAGAAGAAATAGCAAGAAATATAGGAGAGGAACCAGGTGAGCAGGGCGTCTTGGTGTCTCAAGGCAGAAGGGTTGCCTCTGATGCAGGAGCCAGTATCAGGTCTGGGAAATAAATCCTGGGTTTAGGGGCATAGCTGTCACTGGTGTCCTGCAGAACGTATGTTATTGGGACACCAAAACCTACTTGGCGTGTGTGCAAGAGAAAAAGGAAAGCAAAGAAGGAGATTGTGTCCAGATAACTCTTTCAAGATGTTTTGCTGTATGGGGAAGAAAAAACATGCGAGTATGGGGACGGCAAGAGGGGGTTTAATTATTTGTTTTTCTGATGAGGGGGGAAAAATCCTGAACATATTTGTATGATAACACCAACATATGCTAGTGGAAGAGATCCTCAGACTGTGGAACAGCAGACGAGGTTCCAAATGATGAGAACGGGGATGTTAGCAAGAACAACAGCAATAAAATTGTAATTGATTTTGCTTCTGCTAAATACTTCCTGTGGGTCAGGTTCTGTCTTAGGCTCTTTGCATGAGTCATAGCCGCCTAAAGTACCTTTCTTGTCCTTTCCATTTGCAAACGAGGAAACCGGGGTGTGGCATGGTTCTTATCATGCTGTGGTGCAAGGATTCTCACCCTTCAGGGTGCTGGCAAGTCACCTGGGGATCTTGTGAAAACGCAGACTTTGATTCAGTAGGTCTGGACTGGATCTTGAGATTGTTGCTTCTGACATGTCCCCAGGTGATGCTTGCCCTACAGCCAGACGGTGAGAAATGAGAGTCTGGAAAGATCCTGAGGCTAGTACCCAGTTCCTGGCCTGTCCTCCCATGTTCTTGGTTGGGCCCCAGATTAAAATACTGATGTGAAAGAGAAACCCAAAAAGCAACAGGGGAAGGAAAACAACCATCTCTCCTGCTCTTTTTCGAGAAACCGGGGGAAGGTGAGTCTGTAGCACAAAGTGGATGCTTATTACCAGTCTGTCTGAAGCATCGAGATTCTCCCACTGACACTGAGCCGCCTCAGAGTGTCTGGGCCTGATGTGCTGTTCCAGTCACAATGAAGTGTCCGCTCAGCTCGATGCATCCTTGAGGGTATGAGGCTGACGCACGGTGTGCTGCTTAGAAGGCAGGTCCAGTTCCTTCTCTGTTCGCCTCACGGTGGTGCCTATGTCCGTGGTACAACAGATCCCTGTTAGTCCCACCTGTAGCCCCAGAACGGAAAAATCGCTGACCTCACGGCTCAACCTGAAAACTTGCGCTTGGCATCGGTGACGTGGGGTGCAAGATGATGGGTCCAGATTTGGGGGTTACATGCCACTGGGGTTCACCACTGGCTCTATCACTTATTCAATGTGTGATCTGAGCACATTTTGGACTCATGACCTTATCTCTGAAATGGACATAATAATGCTCTCCAATTTGCAGGGAGACCGTCCTGCACCCCGGTTAAAAGTGTGGCCATTAGAAGGATTAGTGAGCTCACATCTGAACGCCATGATTTCCTAGTTGTGTTCCGAACTCCTCTGGGCCTCAGTGTTTCTCATTTGGAAAATGGGGAGAATTCTACGCCTACTTCATAGGGTTGGTATGAAAATCAAATGAGATAGCCCACGTAGAGTTCAATAAATGTTGGCTCTTACTATTCATATGAATGGTACCAGTACAGGGCTTCTGTGAGGACTGATCGAGATACAGATGTGAACGTGCACGGTAGGGGGGCGCCTGGCTGGCGCGGTCGGTGAAGGCTCCAACTCTGGTTTCGCTCAGGTCATGATCGCAGGGTCGTGAGATCGAGCCCCGTGTTGGGCTCCACACTGAGTGCAGAGTCTGCTGGAGATTCTCAGTCCCTCTCCCTCTGCCCCTCCCTGTCTCACTTTCTCTCTCTCTCTCTCAAGTAAATAAATAAATCTTAAAAAAAAAAAAGTGCACAATACAACAGCTTACGTGGGGGAAGCTCTCCAGACATCTTTGTTTTCCTCTCCCCCTGGCTGACAAAGGAAGCCGGCAACTCTGGAGTGACTTGATAAGATTTGTTAGTGGAAAATTCAAAAGAGAGAAAGAGAGAGAAGGGGGGAGGGAGAGAGAGAGAAGCACTGTAAGTATCAGGGCTTAGCAGTATCATTCATTTAGAGAGAGTCATGACGGAAAAATAAGAGGAATCGCAGAAAAAAAATACATCAACTATATTCCTTATGCTGTGCCTTTTATTCTCGTGACTTATTCCTTCTGTAACTGGAAGCCCGCGTCTCCCACTCACATTCCCGACTTTGTGCCCCCCCCTCCTGGCAACCGTCAGTTTGTTCTCTGTCTTTATAGGTCTGATTCTGCTTTTGTTTGTTTGTTCATTTGTTTTATTTTCAGATTCCACATATGAGTGAAATCATATGGTGTTTTTCTTTCTCAGCCTGACTCATTTCACTTCGCATGATACCTTCTAGGTCCATCCATGTTGTCTCAAATGGCACAATCTCACCCATTTTTGTGGCTATGTAATATTCCTGTGTGCGTACCTTCCTTACCCATTTATCTATTGATGGACACTTAGGTTGTGTCTGTATCTTGGCTATTGTAAATAATGCTGCTATAAACACAGGGATGCATATATCTTTTCAAATTCGTGTTTTCATTTATTTGGGTAAATACCCAGTAGTGGAATTATTAGATCACATAGTATTTCTATTTTTAATTTTTTGAAGAAACTTCACCATCTTGGACCAGAGCTCCCATTATATATTGTTTTATGTCTACATTCTTTCACATAATATAATATTGTTGAGATCAGTCTATGTTGTTTATGTCAATAGTTAGTTCTTTTCTATTGATGAGAAGAATTCCATGGTATGGAAATATCAGAACAATTTTTATTCTTTATCCATTTGATAAAAATTTAGTTATTTCCAGTTTGGGGCTATTATGAATCAAACGACTGTGAACATTCACTTCTTTATGTGAACATATGTTTTTATTTCTCTTAGGTAATTACCTAGGAGTTGAATTGCTGAGTTATATGGTAAGTGTATTTTTAAAATAAATTTCATCACTATAATTCCAATCAGTAAGCATGTTAATATCACATATACTTTTTAGAAAATATACATATGATATCAAGAATATGGAGCTGATCAAAGTACGTGTATGTTTATTTTCATAAGATGTCTTAACTCTTTTCCAAAATACTTGTACCATTTTGCGTATCCACAATGTATGAGAGTTCCCATTGCTCCACATTCCTGCTAAAACTTGTAATTATCAGTCTTCTTAATCCTAGCTAGACTATGAGCTGTGGTATTATCTCATTGTGCTTTCAGAATAAAATTTTTAAGAATAATTATGTTGAGAATCTTTTTGCATCTTATGACCTTTCCTAGATGTTCTTTTGTAAAGAGTCTATTTGACTTTTTGGGGGTATATTTAAATATTTTTTGGTCTTCTTATCATTGAGTTTACAATGTCTTAGTATATTTGTATACTTTTTGTAATAAGTATTTTCTACTTACCTGTAACTTGCCTTTTTATTTTGTTAACGGTCTTCCATGAAGCAGAAGGTTTGCATTTTGATGAAATCCGTTTGATCAGTGTTCTCTTCTATGGTTCACGGTGATTGGAAAAGCTATCTAGAAAAACCTAACCCAAATTTGTGAGAATGTTCTATTTTTATTCTAGAAGTTTTATGTTTATAGAAGTTTGAGTTAACTATCGTGTGTAGTGTGAGGTAAGGGTTGAAGTTCACTGTTTTCCACGCAGATATTCAATGTTTCCAGCACCCTTGTGGAAAAGACTATCCTTTCTGCCTTTCTCCATTTTCCCATTTGCCAATAGCCAATCGATTGTATATATGGATGGGTTTATTTCTGGACTTTCTATTCTGTTCCAGTGATCTGTCTATCCTGACACCAAGACCATACTGTTTATATGACTATAGCTTTATAGGAAAGTTTTTAATCTGGGAGAATGAGTCCTCCCACCTCATCCCTTGTTCTAAACTGGTTTGGCTCTTCCAGGCCTCTTGAATTGCTATGTACATTTTAGAATCAGCTTGTCAATTTTTACCGAAAAGCTGTTAGTATTTTTACTGATTTTTTGGTTAAGGTAGAGATCCAATTTTATTTTTTTAAAAATATAGATGATTTTTCCAGCACCATGAAAAAACTCCAGCCCTACTGATTTGCAGTGCCATGTGTATCACGTATGGAAAGCAGGTGGACATTTGTATTTATTTCTACACGCTGTCTATTCTGTTTCACTGATACTTTTATTTTTTTTCTTGTGCTAATAATTTACCATGTTAATCATTATAACTTGATAATAATTTTTTGGTATCTAGTAAGAACTATCGTCCCCCTTTGTTCTTTGATTTTAAGAGTGTTTTGACCACGCTTAGCATTTTTATTTTCCACATTACCTTGCCCATTCCTACAAAAACCAAATCTGTTGGTATTCTGACTGGAATCACTTTGAATCCTTTGATGAGTTTGGGGAGAACAAACACCTTTATGATATTAAATCTTTTAATCGATTGAGCATGTTTTATTTCTTCATTTATTTAATTCTTATTTAATGCTTGGAATAAAAATTCTAACTTTCCTCCATAAATATCTTACACACACTTGTTAGAGTTATTATTTTAAATGGTACAATTTGCGAGTTATTGCAAATGGATTTATTTTTTTTTTAAGATTTTATTTATTTGAGAGAGAGAGCACAAATGGGGAGGAGAGGGAGAAGCAGGCTCCCTGTGAGCAGGGAGCCCAATACAGGGCTCCATCCCAGGACCCTGAGATCATGACCTGAGCCGAAGGCAGATACTTAACTGACTGAGCCATCCAGGTGCCCCCAAATTTTTTTTCTTAAAAATCACTGTGTTGTATAGAAATGCAAATGACTTATTATTTTGATTTTATACCCACCTAAACTCTTAAGATAAAATAATTTTAAAAAATTCTTTTGTGTTTTCTTAGATTATAATTTTATCATCTAGTTAAAGGGATTTCATCCTTTCTAGCCTATACCCTTTTATTTTCTTACTGCATTGGCGAACACTTCTAATATAGTGTCAAAAAGACAGAGACAGAAGTCACCCTTGTCTTGTGTGATGCATTTTATTGTCAGTATGCTTACATATCCTTAGTGATGTGCTGATCTGAGCCTATTTGACTATGTACAAGGCTTAGAACAGGTTACATAAGCTGTTTTTAATACATGTCTATAATTGTGGTGAAATTCGGTCTGAGACTTGTCTTTCTTTGACTGGGTGTTAATTTTTATCAAAAGGTGTTTCACATGCACTGAGTTGATCAGATAGTTTTTCCCCTTTAATCCATTCAAGTATTAAATTACACTACTTGATAGTTAAATATAAATTTGGTTTTATATTCTTGGGGAAACCAAACTTGGTCATTACGTATTAACTTGTTCTACATTACTGTATGCAT
Organism: Ursus arctos; assembly: GCF_023065955.2. Taxonomy (NCBI): domain Eukaryota; kingdom Metazoa; phylum Chordata; class Mammalia; order Carnivora; family Ursidae; genus Ursus; species Ursus arctos. The sequence continues at coordinate 79,228,336 of NW_026623089.1, read as the reverse complement.
TTAGATGAGAGCTTGCTTGGGATTTTTGCAACTATCCTCATGAGGAACACCGGCTGTGACTTTTCTTTTTTAATGCTGTCTTACTGAAATGTCAAAATCTGACTCCTCAAACATGGCCAACACATCTGATTGTTGAAGTAAAGCTGACAATTTGATGAGACAATTGCTTACACCCATAAGAGAACACCAGCTCTGCAGGGCTTTGGCAGCGTTGATAAGGGGAAGGCAAGGGCAGAATTCAGAATCTATTGGATTGAAAGTTTTATAGAGCAGTTTTTGATTGTAATGAAGTCCAGCTGTCAATGATTTCTTTCATGGATCCTGCCTTTGGAGCTATATCTAAAAAGTCATTGCCATACCCAAGGTCATCTGGATTTTCTCCTGTGTTATCTTTCTAGGAGTTTCATAGTTTTACATTTTGCATTTATGTCTATGGTTCATCCTGAGTTAATTTTTGTGAAGGATGTAAGGTCTATGTCTAGTTTCGATTCACTTTTTTTGTACATGAATATCCAGTTGTCCTAGCACTATCTGTCCTATTTAAAATTGAACTATATGTTTAAAAGGCTGTTTAATTCATTCTGTAATTTCAAGATATTTTATAGAGATTTTTCAATTATCTTTTCTATCATCTATCACCTATAAATTTTTGTTGAAATAAGTAAATCACGTGGCTGAGGAAGTATACTGAAAGTTGAGTCTGTTAGGAAAACAAGAGAGATGAATTAGTAAGTTCAGCAGTTTGCTGGTTTTCTATATAATTTGATTTCAAGATCTCATCAGTATGTATTTTGTTCTACATGAAACCACAAATATGTTGTGGTATTACTCAACCTTAGCCATGGGCATGATTTTCCTGGGTCAGATCCAAGGCCAACCTCCATGGTGAGTTCAGATCCTGTTTGTGGCTGATCTGAGGCAGGTTGCAAGGGTGGTATGGGGTCAGGAAGTGGTGGCCATTCAGCCCACAGAAGAGGCAGATGCAAAATAAAAGACCTCCCATGCTGTTATAAGGAGAGATTGTTCACTGTTAAAAGTTACTTTTCAAAAATACCATAGAGCCATGACTCTTTTAAAGATGGAAAAGTGAGCATGTGTTAAATATTTTATTTAACTCATAGTGAGGGAACCACCCTGATATTATAACTAGTTCAAAGGAGAGATCACAAAAGTACCAATTTATGTGAAATAAAGGAATGTAGAAATGAATGTGCGTGGGGAGACACCGCCAGCCTCCTCCAAGTCAGGGAGGGAAGTCAAATGAACCTTTCCTGGATAGGACAAAACTTCGCATGCCTGCACACATAAGGTTCATTTCTCTCAGTTACCTCTAATTTTCAGAGTTGGAAAAGAGCTTCCGTAGAATTCTAGTAAGATGCCCTGGAAGTGTGGGCTATAGGCAGTGCATAGTTGTCCATTGAACCATGAATTTTCCCTGCACCATCAAGTCTGAGACAGATCCTTTGTCTTGGGATAGTTTGTCAATCCAGAAAATGAGTGTAATTTACCAAAAAGGTTAGCTTCTTCCAGCTTTGAGATTCTAAGTTTCTGAAGTATCACTGATTCACAAACCCACTGTAAGTAAAATGGAGAAGGGAAAGAGAACACTGCACCAGCTCCATTTCCCCCTGCTGGCTCTGCCTGCTAGGACTCGTGCCCACAGGCTCATCCACACACATCAGTATTTATGAAATGTTTTGGACCACAGCATATAGTAAGTGGATTTTACATCGTAACAAAGTGCAAGCACATACACATACAAAACCAAAACAAAGGTTTTACTAAAACAAATCCCACCTTTATTATGCAGAATACCCTCTTGTATTTTCTTTTTCATTCCGTTCCTTTTATAACATGCTGGTTGTGACTCACTAAATGAATGTTAAAACCCACTAATAAAGTAGTTTTCAACATTGCACGTTATACTCACTCAAAGAGCTTTCAGAAATACTGATGCTTGGGTAGCATTCCCAAAGACCCTGATATAAATGGGCTGGCTTGTGGCCCGGGCATCTGTGTTATTAAAATTCCCTCTGGTGATTGGATGTATGGCCAAGGTTGAAAGTTACCTCCCCCAGCAAAGCCACGACTTTCTAGCCCTTTGCTGTGTACACATGGCCTGCATTCTGTGCCTAATCAGAGTGGGCTGTGGTCATCAGATGATCAAACCTTGTTAATAGAATGAAATAATCATGTTGCTTACAGAGCAAAGGGAACCTGTTTCTTAATATGGTCTGTATGGAATAATACTAATTATCAGAATTTTAGGCATCTAAAAGCAACAAAACAAAACTACTCATTATTTCCTTCAAAATTGAAGAATTAATTATTTTTAAAAGATTTATTTATTTATTTTAGAGGGAAAGAGAGAGAGCACGAGAGCCAGAGGGGCAGCGGGGGAGGAGAGAGAATCTCAAGCAGACTCCCTGCTGAGCACAGAGCCCAACATGGGGCTCAATCCCACAACCCTGAGATGAAGACCTGAGCTGAAATCAAGAGTTGGAGGCTTAACTGACTGCACCACACAGGCGTCCCAGAGAGTTAATTATTTTTTGAAAGACAACCCTCTTACACCTGCAACTTCTGTGACCCATTGAATACTGAAATCATGTCCTATTTGCCTTCCTAAATATCCCGGGTCTATGTCATGATTAGGATCCTCAAATTTGCATCCAGCTTGGGATTTCATTCTTTGGGACTTTCAGGCAAACACTTAACCTCCTCTTGTGTCAGTTTGTCATAAGAAAATCCATTTTAATCATTTCTGCCTCATTGCTTTCATGGGATTGTTGGATAAGACTTTTAAAGAGTAACAAGACATAAAGCTGGTACCAGGACAGTTGACCCTCTCAGGAGCTTCCTCGTATAATTTCACACAACCAGATAGTGCACTTTTATGGAACGTTGGCTTTGCTTCAGGCACTGTTTTAGGAACTGGGACACCAAGGTAAATGGGACACCTCCTTACTGCCATGTTGCTCACAGATGGGACAGCAGATGGGAGAGCAGTGGCAATACAAGATGGTACAAGAGAGTCTTGTTTCTGACCCCTCAGAGCTAAGGGGAAGTGGCCCGAGTTCCCCTGGGAGCATCAGTGAAGTTTCCTAGGGAAGCCCCCTTCGAGGTGGTGGACACTGATCTGATCACACGCACTGAGTTGAAGACATGTCTGAGTCTCAGAGCTGAGCTGCAGCCAGTATGATTTTCTTTCTTATTCTCTATATCTGGTGGCAGGGATTTTTTTCCCAGCCACTGTGTTTTCATCAGAACCACAGCGCAGTTCCAAACCACAATCTTGTCCTTTCATCTTTTTTATATTGCATTTTCAAGTTTTTTTTTTTTTTAATTTAAGTATAGTCGCCACACACTGTTCCATTAGTTTCAGGGGCACACCAGAGTGATTCAACCTCTCTATACTTCGAATCTCTTCATCTTAGATGCTCTAAACAAACCAGAAATGCCTTTCCTGGCAGGGATGATGACTTTAAAGTAGAGGAATAGGGTGTGTGATCAAATGCCCCTTCTTGTGAGGCTGTTTAATTCCAGATGTTGTCTTTTGGATTTTTGCCCACTCTAGGAGTAGGGTTAAATTAAGCCAGCTGTGCTTCCCTGTAATAAAAGTTGACCAGATTAAGTATGGACAGACCAAATAGTAATACAACTTGTCTAGACAAGACTTTTGTTTAAAGATTTGAGCTGTGGCAGAAACAATTTTTTTTTTAAAGAGCCCAGCCCAGGGCTTGAACTCACCACACTGAGATCAAGACCTGAGCTGAGATCAAGAGTCAGATGCTTAACTGACTGAGCCACTCAGGCGCTCCAGAGACAATTTTTAATTATCCACAGAATGTAGCTTAATTCTCCTCAGAATACCTGTATTAGGCATGAGGTTGGTTTCAGAAAACTCATCGTTTCGATATTGATTTGAGATTGGGATCCAGGGGTTGTCATTTGGCCAGAGGCCTCAACTATAACTAAATCTTACCACGTAACGGAGATTGAATTACAGCTGAGGACCCAAGGACAAGAAAAGGCAAAATAACACCTTTATTGTGAATCTTATTTATATAAAGGATGTGCAGCATGCAATTTACAAAAAAAGAAAAAAGCACCCAACAAAATATGCGGTCCCCTTTACTGCAAATTCCATATAACCAACTAGTTCTCAAAGAATGCCGTCACTGGGTATTTACCCCAAAGATACAGACGTAGTGAAGAGAAGGGCCATATGCACCCCAATGTTCATAGCAGCATTGTCCACAATAGCTAAATCGTGGAAGGAACCGAGATGCCCTTCAACAGACGAATGGATAAAGAAGATGTGGTCCACATATACAACGGAATATTACTCAGCCATCAGAAAGAACGATTACCCAACATTTGCTGCAACATGGACGGCACTGGAGGAGGTAATGCTAAGTGAAATAAGTCAAGCAGAGAAAGACAATTATCATATGGTTTCACTCATTTATGGAAAATAAGAAATAGCAGGGATATCAGTAGGAGAAGGAAGGAAAGAATGAAGGGGGGGTAAACAGAAGGGAGAATGAACCACGAGAGACCGTGAACTCTGGGAAACAAACTGAGGGTTTCGGGGTGGGGGTGGGGGAATGGGATAGGCTAGTGATGGGTATTAAGGAGGGCACATATTGCATGGAGCACTGGGTGTTATATGCAAATAATGAATCATGGAACACTACATAAAAAACTAAGAATGTACTGCATGGTGACTAACATAACATAAAAAAAAATCTAAAAAAAAGTATGAACTTAAAAAAAAAAAAAGAATGCCTTCACTGATTTTGGCCAGCCTCTTGTGTCGCTCTTCAATCTGCAGTTACAATGACAAAGGAATGTAGTTCCCATGGGAATGCTTGCTGACATTTTCATATACATTAATGAGTAAGTTGAAAGCGAAACAACAAAGATATATTGGAACCTCACTCAGCTGTCAGTCACATGAGTGACACTGCTGAATTGGCTAATGGTTTTAGAATCCTAGAAGGATGATTTTTGAGTTTTGGTATTACAACGGTTGTGACACACTTTTAAATTTAATCTGTGTGCTAACATTTCCCCATTGGTTTCCTTAAGTCTAGACGAAGGGTTGCCAGATTACAACCAAATCTATCCTGCTTCTCCAATACACTTTGGTTTCATACAAAAATAAAATGGCTTACTGGAATACAGCATACTGGTAGATTTATTTCCATGCAGTGTATGGCTGCTTTTCAGCAACAGCAAGAGCTGAGCTGTTGTCATAAGGATGGTCTGAAGTTTCAGATATTTATAATCTGCTCTTTACAGAAAAAGTTTACCGACCTTTGGTCTAGACGATCAACAACACAACAAATTATACTCTGCTACGTAGCACTTGCCAGTTTCCATGTTGCAAATGCTCCATGGCTTATTTCAAGCTAACAACATAACATGGCTGAACGGTGAAGCTGGAGAGAGATACACAGTCGCACACAATTATATAATCTTGACAGTAGACTGTTGAAATTAACATAAAGAATCTCAAGGCCACGGATAATAGTAAAATGTGGCAAAATAATTAGGAAAGCGATAAGTTTTAAGTATTTGTTATTTTTTTCAATATATTTAATATTAAGTTTACATAATTTGCTTTACTCAGGTTTAATGGCTGACTCTACAGAATTCCTGAACATTTTATAATGGGCCCTCGGGACCTGGTATGAGAGGGTTTGGGCACACCCTTGTGCAGAAGGGAGAGGTGCCTACTGCGGTGGGAATGTTCTACACTTATATGCCAGTGACGAGGAAAGATTTCCAAAGGGGGAAGGTGGAATTGTAGAACAGGGATCCTTAAAGAATGAGCAGAAGTTTGACTGGATACATCATTTGTATAAATATTTACTGAGAACCTGCAGGTGTTAGCTTAGAGCTGGAACTACGGAGATGAGTAAGACACAAGCCTTGTCCCTGGAGTTCACAATGGATGGAAGAGGTACTCCTTCCTTCCTTTCTTCCTTCCTTCCTTCCTTCCTTCCTTCCTTCCTTCCTTCCTTCCTTCCTACCTTCCATCAGTAATTTGTAGCTCTCCTACTGTGAGGCCCATGCCACAGATTTAATAGTCAATGAGGTATCACCAACTAGTAATTATGATGCAGAGTGGTAAATGCCACAACAGAGGTACGGGGAAAAGTGTTGTGAGAACATAGAGGAGGAAGGGATTAACCCTATCTGGGGTTAGACTCCTTTAGGGTACATTCCATATTTGCATAACACTGTTTCCTTCCAAACTCATTGTCTCACTGCCACTGAAGATGCCATGGGTGTCTTGCTTAGTCTTGGACTAAATGTTATTTTGCTGTCCTTCGTGACTGGTTTGCATTATATATTTGTGAAAAGAAGGATCGAGTCAGCTCCAGTTACTACCATGAAAGCATTTAGAAATGTCATTACTTCTCATTGCCATGGAATAAATCAGTGGACATTTTCTCCATCCGTGTGACCAAAGTAACAACTTTACATTGATAACTTCAGAAGGAAATAAAGGGGGGGGGGAAGGAATGGGGAAGAAGAAGTGGAATTAAGCTCTCAGTAGGTTTGTTAGCATGATCTAATTCCTTCCTGCGGTCATTCACTTTACGTATGTCTGTACCACTTCCTAAAGTGTCAGCATACTTCAATTTTCCATTCACTGGGGATTCTGTCCTTTCCAGGTTATTCATGCCTGCAAATTCCCAAGCAGTAGACCCATCTGAGTTGCCTGTGGTGAGGGATGGAGGAAAAGGTGTTTGTCCTTGAGCCACAGTGTTCTTTTCTCTGCTAGTACTTCCAGTTGACGTGTGCATCAGAAACACAAGAGATGTGGGGCGCCTGGGTGGCTCAGTTGGTTAAGCATCTGACTTTGGCTCAGGTCCTGTTCTCAGGGTCCTGGGTTTGAATCCCTCATCAAGCTCCATGCTCAGTGGGAAGTCTGCTTCTCCCTCTTCTTCTCCCTCTGCTCCTTCCCTGCTCATGCTCTCTCTCTCAAATAAATGAAATCTTAAAAAAAAAAAAAGTAACATGAGGATATGTACCAAGAGCAGTCACCGTCAGGAACGCGGCCTGTTAAATACTCCTGCTTACCACCTTTACATGGGCATCAATATAAAAAAGCCGACAGTGATTTACTGAATCAAGGGCTAGGATTACGTCATAGTACCACAGGGGGTAGGCAGAATAATCATCCTCCAAAAGTGCCTACCTCCTCTCCCCAGAACCTATAAATATGTTACCTTTCATGGAGAGAGGGACTCCCAGATGTGATAAAGTTAAGAAAGGATCTTAGCATAGGGATAGTATTCTGGATTATCCCGGTGAGCCCGGTGTAATCACGAAAGTCTTTAAACGATAGAACAGAGAGACAGGAGGTTCAGAGAAGGAGATGGAAGGATGAATGCAGAGGTTGGGATGGCGTGGCTGCTGGTTTGAAAGACAGAAGAAAGGGCAACAGGCCAAGGAATATAGGTTGCCCCAAGAATCTGGAAAAGGCAAAGAAATAGACTCCTTCCTGCAACCTTCAGAAAGGACAGAGCCCTGCCTAAACTTTCGTTTTAGCTCAATATGACTCATTTTGGATAACTAATTTCTAGAGCTGTAAGATAATAAATATTTGTGTTTTCAAGTCACCAAGTTTGCTGTCATTTGTTACAGCTGCCATGGGAAAGTAATGTATCACACCTTTGTCCTCCCCAGTGAATGATAATGACTTATTGCTGCCTGACCCCTCAAGTCCCCATCCCTCTGCCTTGTCTTCCAGGGACCCTGTCATCTGAACCTACATCTCTGTAAGAACCTGAGCACCACTGATTTCTTCTAGTCAAATTGGTGCTGTCTCTGTCCCTCTAAACCCCCCAGAACACGATATGTGAAAACATACACACACACACACACCCCATTCCAGAATAGTCCATTTCCTTCTGTCCACATATCCACATAACCAAATTCTACAAGCTCTTCCAGCCTCACAGTCCTTGGATACTTGATAACAAAATGTATATGAGAGGGATAAGACACATGTCTTATTTTCCTCTTGCAACTCCTTTGCTACAGAGCTAGATAAATAATCACACTCAAAAAGCACTTGTTGCCTTAATCATGCTGAACCTGTGGAACTCTCAGACTTTGGTAAGGAGTTCCTTGTTGAACCTCGGATCCCACTAAACTGTTACAATTTCCAGTGTTAGAAAACAAAGTCCTGTAGTTTTCTAAATGTATAGGGTCATGAGACTAAGTGAATGGTTTCTAAAGGACTTAGATTTTTGCCTCTGATTCTGAGTGTTTATTCAGGCTGAGTTTCTGGCTAATAATAGACCTAGACCCAACGTGGCCATGGTGTTGCTTGATAACATGGAAGTCCAAAGTCATGCACTAATTCTGTTATAGACCATGCTACCAAAAATACTTGTTCTCTGTTCTGTCTGAATTGATTGCATCAGCCTTGTTCTCTCCCTAAAATTGACCGGTGATCCTTGTCTGGTTTAGTGTTGCAAAATAGCACCAACTAGTTTTGTTTCTGTAAGTAGAGATTTCCTTTTTGGGAATGGTGTCCTGAATATGCTGGCACAACTGGTGTTTCTCTCTCTGTCTTCCATGAAAGTCAAGTATTTGTGTTCTTTATTTATGTCCTTTGAACTCCAGAGTGTCATTTGAAATCCAACATTTGCAGATGGGAGGCATGGACCTAAGAAGTGAACCCTATGTTAGCACTTGTTTTTCAACAGAGTGAAAATAAATGAAGTGGAGTCTAATAGCAACACTCTCCCTGCTGACTACCCCAAAATTATCACAGTAACCACTTCCTGCATGTGATTTACAGAGCCACTTTGCTCAGCTTCAACGGGCACCATTTAGGACCCTATGGCGTCTTAAAGCAGAAATTTGCCTCTTATGATGGGACAAAATGCTCCAGGTCTGGCCTGATTAGATCAGTCATCTTCCCAAAGCATATACAAGGGAAGCCAGATTTTAATTAATTAAAATAATTCTGGCGTCTTTAGAAGGCACCAGATGTGGCTGTTCATTCAAAACAATTCCGGTGTTTAGAAAAAGGGGGAGGGAAGCAGGTGACATGATGAGCAGTCCAAACATAGCGAGATGGAATGGATCAACGGCATCTCGTTTAGTCACCAGTAGGGAGACTGCTGTCAGGGACAGTAGAGTGGACGTGTCCTTGTCATTGGATCTGAGGGTGGAAGGAAGGGACAAGTGGGCATTCCAGAGTCTGCAAGGAATGAAGTCTCTTGCTTATAAGTGACAGAAATTCAGTTCAAACAGGGTTCAAGAAAAACAATTTCTTAAAGATTTACTGGGTATATTAGTCGGAAAAAAATCAAGGGTAGGACTGATCAGACGTGCCTGAATAGAGATACTCAAAGGATGTCGCTGAAAGGTATCTCTCCCTCTCAACTCTGCTTTCTTACTTGTTGGGCTTCATTCTCAAGTCTGCTCTCTCATCAGGCTGACGAAATGGTTGCTCATGGAAAAATCCTTGCCCTGTTTCCTGTCTTCGCAGTTCAGGAACCCTTGTGGAAAGAGAGCGTCTCTTTATCGAAAGTTCCAGTGATGTTCTAAGATTGAGTCTCACTGATGAGCGTGGGTCGTGTGTCCATGTCTGAACCAATCACTGTCCCCGGGAAGTGAAAGAAGTTTATTTCATTTCTCATCACTCTCCATGCTGAGTTATCCAGGATCCTAGCTGAGGCCGATCGAGGGTGGAAAGCAGGCCACGCCATCGGGCCTGGGGCTGCTGAGAGAGAACAGAGGTTCAGTGGGGCCATGGCAGTATCTGGCTCAGTTTTTCCCAAATCTGTGTTCATTTCTAGATACACATCCTAGTGACAGTTTTCAATTTACTGAACAGCTGGGCATGTCCATGTGACTGAGTTTTAGCCCATGGAATGTGAAAATATGTATTGGTTATAAGTCCATCAAAACCTCCCAGAACCAACTTTGGAGACCATGAACAGAAGATGGTGGGGACAGAAGATGGAAAGAGTGTGGGTCCCTTAATCTTTACCACTTGGAAGAAAGCTACCCATCAAGCAGGACCACTCAGTGCGGATAGTCTTTTTTTGTTGTTGTTTTTCAAATTCTCTGCTTTTTAAATTGAGATATAACTGACCTATTTGTAATTACATTAGTTTCAGGAATAGGACGTAAGGATGAGATGTTCGTAGATATTGCAAAATGGTCACCATGATGAGTCTAGTTAACACCATCACCACAAAGAGTTGCACGGTTTTATTCTTGTGATGAGGAGCTCTTAAGATTTACTCTCTTAGCAAATTTAAGATATAGAATGCTGTATTAATAAACTACAGTTACGATGCTGTCATTACAGCCTCAGGATTTATATATTTCGTAATTGCAGTTTTGAACCTTTGGACCACCTTTCCCCATTTCACCCACCCCCACTCCCCACCTCTGGCGACCACCAATCTGTTCTTATTAACAATGAGTTCATTTTGTTTGTTTGCTTGCTTGCTTTTCAGATCCCACATGTAAGTAAAAGCATACGGTATTTGTTTTCCTCTGTCTGACGTTTTCACTTAGCATAATGCTCTCAATGTCCATCCACATTGTCACAGATGGCAAGATTTCTTTCCTTCTTATTGCTGAATAATATTCCACTGTGTGTATGTGTGTGTGTGTGTGTATAAACATATATATATAATCGCATACTTATATATCTTTCACTGGACACTGCCTATATATATATATGTATTTGCACATATACATATCCTTCAGTGGACACTTAAGTTACTCCCATGTCTGGGCTATTATAAATAATGCTGTAGTGAGTGCAGGGGGTGTTTATATCTTTTAGAGTTATTGTTTTTGTGTCCTTTGGGTAAATACCCAAAAGTGGAATTCCTGGATCATGTAGTAGCTCTTTTTTTAATTTTTTGAGGAAACTTTGTACTGCTTTCCGCAGTGGCTGCACCAGTTTGCATTCGCACCAACGGTGCATGAGCATTCCCTTTTTTCCATATCCGCCAACACTTGTTATTTCTTGTCATTTTGATAATAGCCAATCCGACAGGTATAAGGTGACATCTCACTGTGGTTTGGATTTGTATTTCCTTGATGATGAGTAATGTCAAGCACTTTTCACTTCCTTGTTGTCCACTTGTAGGCCTTCTTTGGAAGAATGTCTATTTAGATCCCCTGCCCATTTTTAAACAGATGGTTTGGGGTTTTTTTGGTGTTGAGTGGTGTGAGTTCTTTATACATTTTGGATATTAACCTTTTATCAGAAACATCATTTGCAAATATTTTCCCCATTTGGTTGCCTTTTCATTTTGTTGATGGGGTTTTCTTTGCTGTGCAGAAGCTTTTTAGTTGGATGCAGTCCCATGTGTTTATTTTTGCTTTTGTTGCGTTTGCTTTTGGTATCAAATCCAAAAAAAATCATCACAAAGACTGATGTCGAGGAGGTAACTGCCCATGATTTATTTTAGGAGTTTTATGGTTTCAGTTCTTATATTCAAGTCTCTAATCCATTATGAGTTAATTTTTGTGTATGATGTAAGGGGTCTAGTTTCATTCTTTTGCATGTGGCTGTCCAGTTTTCCCAACAGCATTTATTAAAGAGACTTTCCTCTCCTCATTGTATATTCTTGGCTCTTTTGTCATAAATTAATTGACCATATGTGCCTGAGATTTTTTTCTTGGCTCTCGATTCTGTTTCATTGATCTATGCATCTGTTTTTATGCCAACACCACACTGTTTTGATTACTACAGCTTTCTAATATGATTTGAAATCAGGAAGCATGATGCCTCCAGCTTTGTTCTTCTATTTTTTTAGGATTTTAAAAAATTTATTTGAGAGAGAGAGCACACAAGTGATGGGGAGGAGGACCAGTCTCCCCGCTGAACAGGGAGTCTGATCCTAGGACCCTGAGATCATGACCTGAGCCAAAGGCAGACCCTTAACTAACTGAGCCACCAGGCACCCCCTTGTGCTTCTTCCTTAAGATCCCTTTGGCTATTCAGGGTCTTTTGTGGTTCCCCACAAATTTTAGGGATGTTCCATTTCTGTGAAAAATGCCATTGGTATTTTGATAAGAATTGCACTGAATCTATAGATTGCTTTAGGTAGTATGGGCATTTTAATAATATCAATTCTTATAATCTATGAGCATGGACTATCTTTTCATTTATTTCTGTCTTCTTCACTTTCTTTCATCAATATCTTACAGTTTTCAGTGTGTTTGATTTTAAATATTCTAGCAAAAAAAGTTGGATGGAGGATTAGATAAAGCATCACAAAGTTGAGACATTTTGGATCTTGCTGATGGGTACATAAAGGTTCATTTTACTACGGACAATCTCTGAACTTTTCTATGATGAAAACGTTTTCTGTGATAAAAAATGTTTTTAGAAAGGTCTTCTACCATTAACTGCCCCTTTCTGAAGTTTTACTTTCTCAGAGCTTTCTGTTAGATTTTCTTTTCTTTTCTTTTTTCTTTTCTTTTCTTTTCTTTTTCTTCTTCTTTCTTTCTTTCTTTCTTTCTTTCTTTCTTTCTTTCTTTCTTTCTTTCTTTCTTTCTATCCGTCTATATTTTCTGCCTGGCAGATTTCCAACTTACCCACAGGTCCTGCTGTCAGTTCCACCCTTCCCTGGCTTATCCTAAGTTTCTCAGCTTGTCTCTCTGTTTTCAATCTGCATAATTTCTTTTCTGTAGCCAGGAAAATTTTTTCTAGGATGCAAATAATATCACACATGCATCTATTTCATCAGAAATATTGATCTGGACATATGATCACAGTCACATTGAATTCATAGGTTTAGGCTTAATTTTCCATCCCCCAAATCACATTATAAGGCAATGTGTGCCAGCTCCTAGAATCCATAGTCTTGCTAATTATTGTATTTGATGTGGCTGTTTCCAGCTTTCTGGACACTAATGTTTTCTTTGGATATAGACTTTGTTTGGATCCCAGGAATTCTCTTATTCCTGAGTGCTACACTTCTCAAACCAAAATTCATCCCAGATTCTTAATGTTTTTTTCTGACTCATTTTCCTTTTCCTCTGACTTCAGATATTTGAGCTCCTTTGCCCTTTACCCCCATTGTTCTCTATTCTTCGAGGGTCATTAAAATTATTTCCTTTTAGTCTTGACATGACTTTTATTCCCAAGTCCAGAAACTTTCAAATTATTCTATTATGCTACTCTGTGTGGGGTTAGCAATATGTTTACTTATCTGCCTTCCCCATTAAACAAACCAATGTCCTTGAGGTCAGGAGACAGGCTTTCATCTCCCTATCTCTAGGGCCCTGTCACACTTCCTGACACAGAGGAGGAAGAGTTAATTGAATGAATACCTTCCATAAATATTCAGACACAGTCAGCACAGATCTACTTGCTAGAATTCTAAAAACTTGGAGAAATACATTTAGTGAAAAAAGTAATGAAATCTTTTTTTAAAAGATTTATTTATTAAAGATTTATGTATTTGAGAGGGAGTGTGCGTGTGTGTGTGTGTGTGTGTGAGAGAGAGAGAGAGAGAGAGAGAGAGCAGGGGGAGGAGCAGAGGCGGAGGGAGAGAGAGAATCTCGAGCGGACTCCTCATTGAGCAGAGCCCAATGTGGGGCTCAAGCCCACGACCCTGAGAGCATGAGCCGAGCTGAAAAGAGTCAGACACTTAGCCGACTGAGCCACCTAGACGTCCCTATGAAATCTTAATATGGGCACATTAGGGTTCAGTTCAGCCCTGGTACTTATTTGCCAGAATGCCTTTGTTTGCATTAACCCTTAACAGCTGGAGCGTTATTCTGACAGCTCCTCTCCAAACATCATTCGTTTCTTCAATGCTCAGCTCGAGTGCTCCTCGGTTCTTCCTGAATCACCCCAACTATGGGTGATCTCTCTCCCTTCTTTGAACTCCCATTGCTCCTTGTACTGCTTTTGTGATAATTTGCCATATATCAATGAATCTAACGTACTGTCCCAGATTCCTGCCATCAGGAACTCATGTTATTATGAACTCAAGATTGTAAACTCCTGGTGTAGCGCACAGACCTACTTAGTTTACTTTTGTGTCCTGTGTCTGGCCAAACACAGAGCTCTGATCTAGGGTAGTGCTGACCAGATCCTTGCTGAATAAAGAGTATCTAGCCATGCGTTCTGCTGCCCAGCCGCAGCTCAGAGAGCTCCATCTTATCACACGGCTTCCAAATGACAATCAGGGCTGAATTTGAGGAACGCTTCAGTTTATCCTTATCCTCTCATCTTGTGAAGATAATGATGTGTGTCGCATAGGGTGTCTCACCCCTTGAAACATCTATTTTACTGTCTCAGGGTGGACTTCCGTCAGAGTCCATTGGAGATCCAGGAACCGAAGTTTCACACTCCAATTTGGAAATGTAGACGACGTCTACCTAATGCTGGGCAGTCTAACCGAAGCCTGAGTGTCTGACGGGCAGCTGATTGTCTTCGAGTATGCCTTACTGGTTGAGTTTTCTAATGTTCATGCCAGCATTTTGGTGTAGACAGACCCAATGTATGCTCTTCCTCTCCCATGAAGCTGACTTTCCCCTAGCTACTGCGAGCTAGAAAGGTAGCTTGGGAATGGGAGACGCTGTAAATAGATTAAGAGCACACATTCTGGAGCTAGACAGATTCAGGTTCAAAATTCTGCTCTACCGTTTACTCGCTGTGTGACTGCGGGCAGATTACACAAATCTACATGCTTCAGTTTTCGTCTTTCTAAAGCAGAAATAACCTGGTACTAGCTTCATGGAGTTTTGGTGAGGATTTGATGAGACCGTTTCTGTAAAGAGCACTGTGTGCAAATGCAATAATTATTTACCATTCTCTAAGTCAACTTTAGGTAGGGCAGGGGGTTAAGAATGAAAGTTTACAGAACGTCTCTCACATTCCAGCCTCCGCACCAGGCAGATGCCTAGATTCCTTCATTTGAATTTTTGTTTTCATTTCCTACAGGTTTTCATAATAGTCATCCTCCTTGGGAATGTAAAAATTCTCTGCCATTGAAATGACATTTTCTGGACAAAAGTGATCTCCTTCCTTAAAGGCTGTGTCCCTTTAGTATCCTCCACTTACTTCCTGCTTGAGAATTCTAATTTCAAATTAAGAAATTAAATTTAAATTGGAATACGTTGGCACTGACATCAAAAGATTCTTTTTCACTTTCTAGAACTGTATGTAATACATGAAAGAGAATTCTCTCTTAGGAAAAAGGCACATGACTCAGAGGCAGTTTCCCTTTTGAATTTCAGTTTCCCTCTCATGTGTATGATATTGATTCACTTATGTTAAGAAATATGTTTTTCTTAAAAGTTTCAAAGTTTTACATTTTGGGGGGTTTTAAAAATTTGACACACTTTGTCCAGGACCAGTGGACGACCTACCATACTAGAGATGAGCTCATGGCAGGAAAAGGAACTAACGGAAACAAAGCATGACTCTTTTTTACAGGAAAGAGAGGGTAGTCATGAGGCTGCTAATTGTTCCAAGCAGTTAGGTGTGGAAAGGCAGAAGGGAAATAGGAGCATACTGTCCTAATCTGATAAACAACCCACTGTATCAATGTACCAAATGCAAGCCTTTGCATGGGATCTTTAATGATGGTAACTAGCCTACGTGAACCAATGTGTGAATGTGTGTGCATGTGTTGGAAATAAAATAAAACTTTTCTTTTGGGAAAACCACAGTGACTTCCATTCAGTGACTTTGACATTAATATTTTATAAATGATTTTCAGTTCAGAAAAACAAAGAAGCACCAACAAAAACAATTATTGGGCATGATTTTATGGCAGGCACTGCACAAGGTTGAAGATACAAAGTTTAATAAGACGTGAAAGCTTGCAATCTGGGGTATGAGGGTCACTTTCCCCCAAATTTATTGTGATAATTGTTTTCATTAGACACAAAGATTTATATCCTAGAGATATACACAAAATATTCCATGACAACAGGGAAATCATCCCGGGGAAAGGACTCTAAGTTCCTCAATGACAGAAAAGGTGTGGTATTAATCTCTGTATCCTAAAGCTCCCAACTCTTGATTTTGGCTCGGGTCATGATCTCAGGATCATGAGATTGAGCCCCACATTGGGCTCCACACTCAGTGTGGAGTCTGCTTGAGATCCTCTCTCCTTCTCTCTTTGCCCCTCCCCATTCACTCTTTCTCAAATAAATAAATCTTAAAAAAAAAGAAAGAAATGATTCTTGAAGTGAAGTCAACATTGGCAGTGAAGAAGGAGTAATTAGAGATTTAGATGCAAGAGATTAAGGTTAAAGTAAGATTTGGGTGAATCCTTCCACTTGGCATTCTTCCTCATGAGATATATGTTGGCAAAGTTGAATAAAGTGTTACCATATTAATTGATTGATAAGCATCTTCTCAACAGTTCTGTGACTATATGTTTTAAGCTCTATTTTAAAGAATAGGAGGGGAACCTAGCTGGCTCAGTCAGTAGAGCATGCGACTCTTGATCTTGGGTTTGTGAGTTTGAGCCCCACGTTGAGTGTAGAGATTACTTAAAAATAAAATCTTTAAAGAAGAGAGAGAGAAAGAATAAGAAAATGAGTCCCAGAGAAGCGAATACCATGATTAATAAGATCAGACTTTCCATCACACCACACTCCTACAAATTTAATTTACTCTCCTTCCTGATTCCAAGTACCATGGAAGGCTTCCAGACCTTATATTAGAATCAACCTCTTGTTGCCCCAGACTATACAGATACTTGAACAGTTCGAGTAGAGCTAATTTAGGTTTTTACTTTTTAAATTTTTTAAAAGACTTTATTTATTTATTTATTTATTTAACAGAGAGAGAGAGAGAGACAGCCAGAGAGAAAGGGAACACAAGCAGGGGGAGTGGGAGAGGAAGAAGCAGGGAGCCCGAAGCAGGGCTCAATTTCAGGACCCCGGGATCATGCCCTGAGCTGAAGGCAGACACTTAATGACTGAACTACCCAGGCGCCCCTCAATTTAGGTTTTTAAAACTTGAGACATAATTGACACATAACCTTACCTTAGTTTCGGGTGTACAGCATAATGCCTTGATGATGCATACATTGTGAAATGATCACCAGAGTAGATCTAGTTAACATCCATCACTACACATAGATCCAGGGTTTTTCTCTTGTGATGAGAACTTTAAAAAATCCACTCTCCTAGTAACTTTCAAATATGCGATACCGTATAACTAACTGTAGTCGCCATGCTGTACGTTCCATCCCCGAGACTTATTTATTTTACAGCTGTACCTTCTGACCACCTTTCGTTTAGCTTTGCTTTCAGTTTCAATAAGATTGTATTTTTTTATTTCTTATTTTTAACTTTGAAACATTTAACCATAAACAGGAAATAACACAATATACACCCTCTTTCTGAGTTCGAACCCTCCTTCCCGAAATATATTCATTCATTGCTCTTTTAGCAAGTGTGTGTAAGTGGTAAACTCAGTCTTTGAGAGTGTTTATAGTCTTTCTTCACTCCGGTACAACAGTTTGGACAGGATTGAATCCTTGGATCCCATTTACTCGATCCTCTCAAAATGGAAGAGGCCTTGTGAGTGCCTTGAGTCACACAGCCTAGTGCATGAGGAAAGCATCTCAAAATATTGGGGTCAGAGTGCTTACTAAAGGAGGTATTTAAAATGAATTCATTAACCGCATTGTGTCCTTGCTCCTTTGAGTCATGTACCTAAAGCACCTGTTACGGACTTCTCGCTGATGTTTTCCTTATTTTCCCCAACTCTTATGTTACTGACTCATGGACATTCATAAGCTGAATGATTTGTTTTAGACCCAAACAGGCCCCTTACTTAGCGAAAGGTCAAAACAAAATTTCCAATGAAATCTTGTGAGAAGAGAGAATGGTGCGGCAGAAAGGACGCCAGACTTGGCCTGGTAGGGCACCTGTTTTGATATTTACAAGTCATGTCAACATCAGCAAGCCTTTTCCTCTCTCTGCACATGAGTTCCCAGAGCCGTGAAAGGAGCGATTATGCTAAATGATTCTGCACTAATGTTATATATTTCTAGATGGAAGTTAAAATCTAACAAATGCTAACTTCCACAGCAAGGAAGAACGATCGGCAAGCCCACAGATGATGGTTCTGTGTACACTTTTAGATCAGCGGGACCTTGGTGTCTGAGCTTACACAGATGAGAGAAGATGCATGGCATCCTTCTGCCGACACATCCATGAGCACAAGGGACATTGGTATGGCCCTTTCACCCCTCACCTCTCCTCTTTCATTTATACTCTCTAATTGCCATACAAAAGGGTCAAGAAACAATCAGGAGTCTGAGCTGCTCAAGGCCTAAGACCGAGGGGGCTTTTAGATTCTGTCTACTGTGTACAGCCAAGACTGGACCCAGCCCAGAAACACAAATATGTCTTGGAGAAAATGGATGTGTGTAAATGTGAACTGAAAGAGCTCTCTTGCCAAGTTCTGAAACACTTCGGGATCAAGACTGTGTTGCTGTGGGATTCCACTGGAATGAGTGCTGTATAAGGTGGATGTGGGGAGGGGTGGGGATGGAAAAGCCATCTAGAGGGCATGGTTGCCTAAAGGAATTGGCAGAAATCTATAATGATGTTAGGATCAGCATGAAGCTTGATCAGACCTGTGCACATCTCTCTTTGTCTTTGCACCTGAGCTGGGAACTGCTGGCAGAGGTAGTGGTAGGTTACTGACTACACCACTAGCCGTGGGATATAGCCATGGTCATTCCATGTGGCTGACCCTACCACGGCCTACACTTCACTGGCTGTCTTGGCTTCCAAGGTCTCCAGCCTCAAGCACCAAGGGCTACATCTGAGTTTGTCAAGATAATAGCCAATATTAACCTTGGATGACAGTTCAACATATATAAGCAGCTTTTAAGACATCCTGAGTATTGAGGGGATAGGACAACTGTAAAGGTGTGGATTTCCTACAAATCACACCAGGAATGGGTGGGAGCATATCAATTTGGGCTGATAATGTAAATGTATTCTCATTTATTTAAATAAGCAGACCAAGCCTAGGATATAAGGGTTATACTTCTATGACCTACTTTAGTGATTTTTGGATCCACCCGCCAAACTACTGAGGTCAACTCTGTGTCCTTCTCAAATAGCTACATCTACAGATCCTAGAGTCTGAATGTAGATTATCGACACCATTATCACCACAGTCTTGCCCCCACCGTCAAACTCCATCCTTACCTTGCTGATTTGGCTAAGTCCAGGAGCCATGCAAAGGGGCTGGCCGGCCACATAAACATGGAGCCTATTGAAGTGCCCATGAGGGTAGATTCCCTCGGCCTTCTCTTTGGTTTTCCACACCCAAAGAAGAACAATAAGCACAGTTCTGTTAGTGTGATAGAGCATAAAGCTGCCCACCATAATCATTCTCCCCCCTTCCCCAGCAGTAGGATTGAAGCTGAACATAGCCCCACCCAGGAATGGTAAATTTCCCAACCTTTGCATATGCATGTGACCACATCATTAAATTCCTGCTGAAGGACTGGGAATGGAATTAAGGGCCTATACCTTTTCTCCTCTACACTCTTTTCCACTTTCCACTCACAAGAACCCATTACACCAGCACCTTGACCATGAACAAGTTGGTAATATCCACTTAGGAGATGGAAGGAACCTGGTCTTTGGATGACAATTTGGGGCAGAGCCAAGCTTTCCTGTGAGAGAGATCAAGTCCATCTTCTTGGAAATATTACTGGGTCTTTCGGTAAGTTGCTTAGCTGTGCCCTAAATAATACAGTTACCTTTCATTACTGTTTCTAGGGGAAATTTCATCCTTACTTGAAGCTTCTGAATCTATTTGACTTTTTTGGTCTGTCTCCAGAGCCTCCAACCTCTTGGCTTTCATTTGTGCCATGATTTTGCTGCTACTTGCCTTTCTGTTCTTTTGTAAAGTTCTGACCTCAGCCAACAATAATTCATCCTCTTTTTTTTGAGAGAGAGAGAGAGAGAGAGTGCATGTGGGGGGGAGGGGCAGAAGGAGAGAATCTCAAGCAGACTCCATGCTCGGCACAGAGCCCTACGTGGGGCTCAATCCCACCACCCCGAGATCATGACCTGTGCCAAGACCAAGAGTCTGATACTCAACTGACGGAGCCCTCCAGGTGCCCCCAGTAATTCATCTTAAAATGTGAAATAAGCACTAATAATTTTACAGTTAAGGTAGAAATTGGATTGTTGTTCCTGACTGTGGAGACAATGAAAAACTCCGGCTGAAGCAGGCCAGGCTGTCCTGATTGGATGAAACAGAGCATTCACCACATTCGGTGTCCTTAGAATAGTAACAGCTTGGAAGTAAGTTTCCGTCACTGAGAGCCGACTGCCCACCATGCTACGATCTCATCTACAGCACACTTGATTCTTTACGAAGGTCAGAATTACTTAGTTTAATTAAAGTCTCATCTAGTTTCAAAATCACAACTAAATGCAGATTCATTTTCTCTGAGTAGGCATTACCCAAAAAATAGACTTACCAGGTATTGCTAAATTAAAATAAGCTTTATTGTCCTGTAGCCAAATACCAGATACTCTGCAGAGGGAAAGGAAGGATTTCGAGCCCTGGGAGTGTTGGGTCTGTCTCCTCTGGTCCAGAGAAGGACAGTGATTCTATCTGTAGGTTCTTCAGCCTTCAGAGCAATAGTATAGTCTAGACCCAGAGCAAAGACCACAGAACTCCCTTTTTTTTGGGACTAACTGGGTGTAGTTGTGGATCTTTCTAGAATACCTAGGCCTTTGAGTGCTAGGCCAAACAAACTCAAATAACACACCAGACCTCTCAAAGAATGTAACTGAAAATCATTCCCACTTTTGCTTAAAGTTACCATTTGTCCCTAAATGAAATCCCTGCATGATAACACACTATATTATCTCCCATTTAAGTTGAGGCCTGTAGGCTTAAAGTGATTTATCAGACACACTGGTGACCATCTGGCAATGAAATGAAGTTTTATTACAAGCCAGCAGTTGCTGGGAGGACCTAGGATCCATAAAATAGGATTTCTATAGGTTGATGGGAAACAGATGCTTACATGGTCTTAAAGAAGGACCCAAAAGATGATTAATTACAAAGGTAAAAATATACCTTTACAATGGAGAGCTCTGGGGAATCCCCCTTAGCACAACGTTCAAATTCAGCATTCCCAAAGGTGAGACCATCTGACATAACGTGACTTCTGAAATATGTAATTTTTCTGCCAAAAAATTTTAGCTCAAATGTAATTGTGAGGAACAGCCAGAGAAATTCAGAATGTGGGACATTCTGTAAGGAAGTTGATGTGGATTATTAAAAACAGCAACAAAAATCCAAGTCACGAAAAGAATAGCTTTAGACCAACTGTTTAGAATCAAGAGACGTGATAAATACGAAGTATGAACTCTGACTGAACCCTAAATTTAAAATACAAAGCAATACAGTTATAAATTTGGAGGGGAAGCAATTCTGGGTCAAAAAATGGAATATTAGAGGGGTGCCTGGGGGGCTCAGCTGGTTAAGTGTCTGCCTTCCGCTCACGTCATGATCTCAGGGTCCCGGAATTGAGCCCCGCCTCAGGCTCTCTGCTCAGCGGGGGTGCCTGCTTCTCCCTCTCCCTCTGCCCCTCCCACTTGCGTGCACATTCTCTCTCTCTCTTCTCTCTCTCTCAAATAAATAAAATCTTCAAAAAATAGAAACTTTGATGATATGAAATTAGCATTAATTTTCTTAGTGAGATTGTGGTTCTATAGGACAATGGCCTTATTCTTAGGGATGCATGTGTCAGCATTTTGACAGTAAACGGAATGGTATCTGAAACTCCCAAGCTGTCCAACAACAAAGACGTGTGCCGCGCACATGCGTATGTGTAGGGAGGAGGGATTAGAGAGGAGAGAGGAAGTGTGGCAAAATGTTAATGCTTGTTAAATCTAGGTAAAGTGCATACAGGAGTTCATCGTATTTTTGAATTTTTAAAAAATTAAAAGTTGGTGGAAACACGAAAGGATCTGGAAATTGATCCTACTTACTTTTTGCAAAGATTCGAGGACCCCCCCCAGAAGTATGCGGTCGCTCTGCCACCCACACTTCTGACTCCTTGCCTTTTGCCTCTGTAATGCCCTGGAGACTGAGCTCTTTCCTTCTGGCTCCCAAGACGTTTAGAACTTATCTTCTGCTGACACAAATGTTTGCACACCCAGTTCCTGGAGAGAACGGAGGAAGGATGCCTAAGAAAGAGGGCAGTTTGCTTGTGAAAATATGTTACCAGAAAGTGAACGGAGGCATCTGGCAAGTGAGTTTGAACCTAAAAGACCAGCTTTAACAAAGAGGTCGAGGAGGTGAATTCCTGGTCTCTTCTTTCCAAACATTTTCTCCTGCCATTTTAGCATTCCCTCAGCCAATGTTCTCATTTCATGGATTTTTATTTCTCTGCACTTTCCCTGAGCCCCCACCATGCCCCAGGCAGCACACTGGCTTTCTTTTTTTTTTTTTTAAAGATTTTATTTATTTATTCTACAGAGATAGAGACAGCCAGCAAGAGAGGGAACACAAGCAGGGGGAGTGGGAGAGGAAGAAGCAGGCTCATAGCGGAAGAGCCTGATGTGGGGCTCGATCCCATAACGCCAGGATCACGCCCTGAGCCGAAGGCAGGCGCTTAACCGCTGTGCCACCCAGGCGCCCCGCAGCACACTGGCTTTCTGGGAATAAATGAGATGACCCATGTCCTCAAGCCATAACCTTACCTGTTCTGAGTTTCCCATCACACTGAGTGAAAGAGATAAGGTAAAACTTCTTGAGTTGACCCCCTGAGGTCAGGTGGAGTTCTAAGGAGTAAATCCAGTGGCATCATTGGAGGTATTGGTGTGGGGTGGGGGATGGAGGCTGACTTAGAGCAGGGCCCAGAGAGATTTCTCCTCACACAGTGGCCACTGTTCCGTCTGCTCCTGGGTTAAAATCAAGACAAGAACACCAGGCCAAGATAACAGAACCCAGTGTTCTGATACTGAGATAAGGAAGAGACCAGAAGCTCTGGGAAGAAGGGTGTCCCTTTGGAGAAGAGAAGAAAGTTCCATATAAAGCAAAGTCTTTGGACCAAAAGACCAGGTGAGTGGTTCCAGGCCTGCCATGAGGGTGGCCATGATTTCCAAGGCCCGTTGTCAGGGAAGTCAGTGAGCCAAATTCCCAAGGTGTCCTTGTCTTCTATGAAATGAAGCAGAATAAGAGGGCAGCCAGACTTAAACTGTTAGTAACCTTGAGGGAGACAGTGTTTATATGAGTCATGTGGACACGAGCCAAGAGCATGACATGAGAGTTTCCAGCTAAACATTAAACTTTTTCCAGAGATAATGATGGTTATATATTATTAAGTGATCATTGTGTGCCAGGCATAAATGCTAAATATTCTACTCATCTGCTCCATAAAGAATGCGAAAGTGAGTCTTATTATCCCATTTTACCCAAGAAGTCGGAAGCTTAGAGAAGTGAAGTAATTTCCCATATCAAACAACCTGAAAGTTATGGAGCTGTTATGAACCCACGTTGTGGTCCCGACATCCGTGCTATTCTTTCAGTTGATCCTGTATTTGCCCAGCATTTGGTTACCATTTAGTTGTGAGAACACGAAAATTATTAACTTCCAAGTGTTCCAAGGTATCACCACACCCTCCTCAAACTTAGCCACTGAAGGGTTTTGTTTCTTCCCGTTCTTTCCCCTCTGAACAGGGAAGTGGGCGGATGCATATGCTCACTTGGATTTGGGAGAAATCGTTCTAAGAGTTTAGAGAAAGGGAAACAGTAGGGTCTGTGGTGTGAGGGGGAACTGGATGTGGGAGGAAGTGAGAGTCACCCTCAGGGGATTTGGAAGAGACACTTTTACCCACTTTTATTCCTACAGGAGCTGGAGAAAACGGATGGGCTAGGCACCGCTCCTCCCCAGGAAAGAAACCTCTGGAGTGGGAGACTGGAAACATCCCAGGGCTATGCATAGCAGAAGGGTCCTCAGGAGAAAGGTGACCCTCACGAACATTAGTGAAATCAAAAAATCATAATATACTTGATGAGATTAGATTTCTGGTAGAAAATGGCAAAATGACAAATTTGTGTCCAGATCAAAGGTGCCTAGGCCTCCTGTCAACACAGAGACAAAGGGCGATGAGGAAATTAGATAAGAAATTTATAGGTATCATGAGGAGGGTGCTGGGTTAGCATGGATTAAGACACTGGGGGTTGGAGTCAAGTTTTTAAAACGACCACCCAAAGTTACGGAGGTCTCACATGGGAACCTAGGTTATCTTTTGGAATCACAACTGATGCTTATATGGAGACACTTGCTTGCCACACCTCTGAGGACCACAGTTCGTCACTGGGACCTCAGTCAGGTGGACACGTCCATGGTGACAGGCAAACTGTCGGACGTAGCTCTGCCATGATGGTCCGCAGAATGGTGTTGAGCTTCCGGGTGTCATGGTGGCCAGTTAGGACAATGAGCCGAACTGAGAGTGGCAATCAGCTTTTCCTCACTTACCGGAACAGCACAAGTAAGAGTCCTCCAAGAGAAGCACCAGCCCCCTCCCTTGTGTTCCATGTTTTCCCATCAAACAGCTTCGGGTGGGGATCAGATGACATGACATGCAGTACAGATGGGAAAAGCCATCTTGGTGCTGACAGATCCCAAACTAAGAGCTCCTGCTTCTTTAGGGAACTAGGACTCTGAGGTAGGACAACGAGGAAGGGACAGGAGTGAGAAAGTACTGAGTCAGAGTGGAGAAAAGTGTCTTGGTCAAGACCCTGGGCCAAGGAGGTCATGGCAACACATAAACAGGGCGTCAGCTGGGACTCCTGTGAGGAGGTGCTTGGGCTGGGATGCATGCCTACAGGATGGGAGGTGAGACAGGGAAGGGAGAAAAGCCAATAGAGGATAACTTAGGAGCAAGCGATGGCTGGAATGCCCTGGAGTTCAATCCCACTGGGGAGTCTTTGAGAAACTGTAGAGAACACACTTCAGAATTGTCCAAAGAAGGGCAAGAAATCTTTTCTTCCTCAATAGTGGAGGATCGCTCCTGAGACCTTACTCCCTGGTACTTGCTGCCTTTCCTAAGGTGAACAGAGGCTCCCAGGTGGAGAGCTGCAGGAAGCCATCGCCCTGCCTGGACACTGTCTGCAGTGGTCGTTTGTGGTCCAAATAGCACCTGCTCTAGGTTGCCTGGCCTTCAAGATGGAAAAACAAAGGCAGTCAATTACCCCATGCCTTGTAGAGTCGGGTCTTTAAGAATTATAAATCAT
This sequence comes from Ursus arctos, assembly GCF_023065955.2. NCBI lineage: Eukaryota > Metazoa > Chordata > Mammalia > Carnivora > Ursidae > Ursus > Ursus arctos. The sequence continues at coordinate 79,203,057 of NW_026623089.1, read as the reverse complement.
CATAAAGGTGTAAATGACTGTGCCTTTATGGAGAAAATCTGGTAGCATCTCAGAGGTTGCTGATGATGCATATGGTTCTGGGACTTGGATCTCAGGGGACTGCCGCACATCCACAGGAAGGGGAAAGACTTATACAACTCTCAAGACATCCACAAAGTGCTTTGGAGGGCAGTTTGGGACGTCAGACCCAAATGGGGCTTGAAAGGATCAAATGAGTATTTCGCCCTCCATGTTCCCACGGATTTTAATGTGGATAAAAATAATTCAAGAGGAAGAAGAGAGGAAAGATGAAGCAATGTCAGAGAATGAGACCAAAGAGGGAAGTCGGGTTTGGAGATGGCAATCCAGGCCAAGATCTGAAGCTCATGTGGGTGTGACTCAGCTGCTTGAGTTAGAGTACCCCAAAAACAGGTCCTAGAGATGCAAGATGGACACCCCATTTTTGGTCACGGACTTTCTCAGATAAGTTGGAGCTATGTCTTTTAATCTGTTTCCAAATGTAATTTAATTTGTCCAGAGAGACGGGAGGAACAGCTGTACCCATGTTTGGTGGGGACATAGGACGCAGTTGTTTTTTTAAAAAAAGACAAGTGAGAAAGTACTCTGTGAGGGAGAAACAACCCATCTCTTCCAGCTATTAGAAGGATTAGCTTTTGAGGCAGGTTGTCCCTGTGAAGGAAGCTGTCTTGTTGTCCCTCACAAAGAGATCCTGACAGGCTGCAGAGGCTGGGGTGACTGGCTGCTGCAGCCCCACAGGGGAAGCTGGGGTAGGAGGATCCCCACTAAATGGTGCTTCTTCTCAGACAGGAGGGTCAGCGACCCAGGGCAGAGCCTTGGCTTTGAGAATACCAAAAATACGGTGGAAGAACTTCAACCTGTCTTTACGGCTCTTGGGAGCTGATTCTGCGTCAACTGATGTCCGCCCTCCACACAGACACCCCTCACCTCCGCCACCCCTACTAAAGGGCGCTGGTGTCGCCAGCCCCTTGTGTGGCTGGGTTAGAATGGTGGTGGTCCAGTCTAGGGAGCAGAGGAGATACTGTCCCCCTATCCTAGCTACCAGGTGGGGTAAGAAAACCCCTCTGAAGGCTCTGCAGGCACAGAAGCCCCAGAGAACTTCCCAGATTTAAATGAATAGTTGTTCTCAGAGATGGGTAGATGGGAAGCTCAGGTCTTTAGGAGCCCCCAGATTGACGGTCGGCCATTTTTCTCCCAGGAGCGTGTCATGTTTGAGGCATCACCAAGCCCACTGGAGCTTAAATACCTGAATCACGCAAGAGGATGAGGATAGCAGACTTTCCAGCTGAACGGGGGTTTTCTGTCAACCTGGTTCTTTCCCCTTGGATCATTCACAAAATTCACCTGCAGAGGTTTCATGCACAAATGGGAATCAGAAACATCCATATAAAAAAAACAGTTGGGTATTGTTGGTATTATTTTCCGTGTGTTCTTCTTTCCAGATGTGAAAAAGTAGAGATTGCTCCACACCTTTGTGTGGGAGACGATAGGTGTCTCCAGATTTGTGCAACTGCTTCTATAAATAGCCTCAGTTCCTTTTATTTTTTATTTTTTTATTTTTTAAGTTTTTTATTTTAAATTTTTCCATTTTTAAAAAATTTAAATTCAATTAATTAACCTATAATGTATTATTGGATTCAGAGGTAGAGGTCAGGGATTCATCAGTCTTATATAACACCCAGTGCTCATTACGTCACATGCCCTCCTGAGGTCCATCAGCCCATCCCCCCACCCTCACCCCCTCCAGCAACGCTCAGTTTGTTTCCTATGATTGAGAGTCTCTTATGGTTTGTCTCCCTCTTTGATTTTGTCTTGTTTTATTTTTTCCCCTCTTCCCCTATGATCCTCTGTTTTGTTTCTTAAATTCCATATATGAGTAAGATCAGATGATAATTGTCTTTCTCTGATTGATTTATTTGGCTTAGCATGATACCCTCCAGTTCCATCCATGTATTTGCAAATGGCAAGATTTCATTTTTTGATGGCTGAGTAATATTCCATTGTATCTGTATACCACATCTTCTTTATCCATTCATCTGTCATTGGATATCTGGGCTCTTTCCATAGTTTGGCTATTGAGGACATTGCTGCTATAAACATTGGGGTGCAGGTGTCCCTTCGGATCACTATGTTTGTATCTTGCCTCAATTCCTTTTGAGAAGTATATCCCGATGATCTGTATTTAGTTGGAAAATCATTTGTTCCACTCTTGAGAATTAAGGTGAAAGTTCACATTTTTCTCATTAAACACAACAAAAATTCTCAGTACAGAGGAAATTGGTACTAAGAAAGTGTTTTGTTCCACTTTTTCTAGTCCATTTTTTTCCTAGAACTGGAGAATTGGAGGGCCTCTAACTAGGAAACTGAATATCAAACTAACTGTACCAATACGTGAACACAAATCGAGGCACTGAATGGAGTGTTAGACTTTTAGAAAGAGAATCATGGCCGCCCACTGGTGGTCTCTCTCTTTCAGAACATTATTGTTTCTTTTTTTAGTCTCATGCATTTTTTTTTAAATTGAAATATAACTAACGTACAGTGTTCCGTTGGTTTCAGGTGTGTAATACAATGATTCAGCAATTCTCCACATTTCTCAGTGCTCGTCACTGCGAGTGTACTCTGAATCCCCTCTATCTGTCACACCCATCTCCATATCCACCTGCTGCCCTCTGGCAACCACTTGTTTTCTGTATTTAAGAGTCTGGGGGGTTTTGTTTGTCTGTTTTTTCCCTTGTTTTTTCTTTCGTTTTGTCTCTCTCTTTTTTTTTTAAAGATTTTATTTATTTATGTGACAGAGAGACAGCCAGCGAGAGAGGGAACACAGCAGGGGGAGTGGGAGAGGAAGAAGCAGGCTCCCAGCGGAGGAGCCCGATGTGGGACTCGATCCCGGAACGCCGGGATCACACCCTGAGCTGAAGGCAGACGCTTAACGACTGCGCTACCTTTCGTTCTGTCTCTTAAACTCCCTGTTTGGTGAGATTATATGGTATTTGTGTTTCTCTGTCTAATTCTTCTCACTTAGCATTATACTCTTTAGCTCCATCCGCGTCATTGCAAATGGCAAGATTTCATTCTTTCTTATGGCTGAGTAATAGTCCCTTGTATGTATGTACAATGTAGGTATCCATTGTATCCAATGTATGTATGTATCCATTCATCTGTTGATGGACGTGTGGATTATTTTTTTTAATTTCTTCCCATTTTGTCATTTAATCACATATTCAACGAATCTTTATTAATAACCTCCTATGAGGCCCACCTCTTCTAGAAACTAGGAGTAGGGTGGTGAGGAAGTCCCACACATCCAGAGTAGATTGACATGTGATTCCCTGCAAGCCCTTTGTCTATTGCCCACCGCATGGACAGCAAGTTCCGCCTTCAGATGCTTCCATATTGCACCCATCTGTTTCCTCTCCGGACATTTAATTCTCACAAAACAGAGCGACCCCTCCACATCTCACCCCTCCAACTCTGCCACAAGTTCCAGACCCAGCTTTGGTTGCATTTCCTGCACAAAGCCTTCTTCCTTAACCCTATAGTCCAGTGTTGATCCTTCCCCTTCTCAACTACTCAAAGGTTGCTCCTTTCAATTGAGTCAGCAACTGCTTGAGCCATTCAAGTCGTCCTCGGGAGGGTACCCCATATCGTGTTCTAATTGTGTCAGGGCATAATATCACGTGACTCTCACACTAAATCAGAAACTCCATGAAAGCAGGAGCCAGGTTATGTCTCTTTCTGCAAGCTCCTTGGTACTCAACATTTCATTTGCTTGCTCCCTTCTGCGTTCAATCTGTAAGCAGTCAGGGAGCCCCAGCTGTGCATGAGAATCTATTGGCCAGACCCCAAAGGCACAAAGAAAGATGGGGCCATTGGCATCAAGAATTCTCAGCCATGGGGGAAGCAGCAGACTGAATGGGCAGCTATAATGGAGGGATTAACAAGAGCCAAGGAGCGCCAACTGGCACAGCAAATAGTAACTCAATGATCATTGACCTGAACTACACAGAAGCAATGCCTTCAAATGAGTAGCTAAAATTCATATTATAACTACAGGTGTAAACGTTCTTGCCTTCACGTATATTTGCCAAAATCGTTGCCTGCCTTGAGCCGTCTCTGCCTGACAATACGTTGTATTTTCCTTTCTACACTTATCTCAAGTGCCTCATTAGAGTATCTAAAGAACTTAAGAAAGCCAACCACAAAGGTAAAACACAAATGCCCTAAATTTGGATTCCACCCCAAACCGACTGAGTCAGTCTACGGAAGTGGGGCCCTGGCATTGGTCATTAATGTTGCTTCTTTTTTCATTTTTTTTTAAGTTCTTCAAATGATTCTCCTAAGCAGCTAGGTCGCCAGCTCATGCAAAAGATAAATATTTAAATTAACAGGTCCTTTTGGCTCCAATACTTATATTAAATTTATTTCAACATTTTATTCTGCCACCACACCCAGTCAAATAAAGAAGTCTGGAAGATGTGGGCATCCATTCCATAAACCCTCGCCTGATGAGGGCTCTGCCATTTCTACAAAGACTAGGGATTAGGGAGAGAGAAATGGGAGGTGAAAAGAGACAGAGGTGAGTCGCAGGGGAGGAGCATGTGGAGAGGGACAGAATATCAGGTGCCTGAAAAGGGTATTGTGGCTTTTCCAAGCCAGAAGCCAGTCTGGCTGTCCCTGGATGAAAATATGCACACACACACACACACAGACACACACACACACACACACACCCTTGGCTTGCTTTCGTGTTTCTGTAGGTGGCCCAAAGCAGAGTATCCTGAGAGAGAGAAAAAAAAAGAAAGAGAGAGAAAGAGAGAGAAAGTGATATAGGCTATTCTGTCTTATAGTTTGTAAGGTTGGCCTTTTACTGAAAAAGAAATTTTTTTCCATTTGACAAACAAAATCCATGCTTCATGTCAAGCTGAGATGCTTTTCCTGATTATGAGAGTTCCTGCAGAAGCATTAGTACTACTAAAAACAATATATTTTAACAATGCCGCACCTCCTGATGGCTTATGCAGGCGTACCTTGCACATACAGTAAAGCAAATATTGCAATAAAGTGAGTCCAATGAATTCTTTGGTTTCCCAGTGCATATAAAAGTTGTTTATACTCTACTGTAGTCTCTTAAGTGTGCCATAGCATTATGTCTAAAAACAATGTACATTTCTTAATCAATAGATACTTTATTGCTAAAAAAAATACTCTTCATCATCTGAGCTTTCAGGGACTTGCCATCTTGCTGCTGGTGGGGGGTCCTGGACGTTGTGGCTGCTGACTGATCAGGGCGGTGCTGGCTGAAGGCTGGGGTGTCTCTGGCAATCTCCTAAAACAAGACAGCAATGAAGTTTGCCGCATGGATCGACTCTCAGAAATGATTTCTCTGCAGCAGGTGATGCTGTTCGATAGCATTTTACCCACAGTCGAACTTCTTTCAAAACTGGAGTCCATCCTCTCGAGCCCCGCCGCTGCTTTCTCAACTCCGTTTGTTCTCAGTCCTTTGTTGTCATTTCGACGATCTTCGCAGCATGCTCACGGGGAGCAGATGCCATCTCAAGAAACCACGTTCTTTGCTCATCCGTAAGAAGTGACTCTTCATCTGTTCGGGTTTGATCCCGAGAGCACAGCAGGGCGGTCCCATCTCAGCTCCACTTCTGGTTCTGGTTCTTGTGCTGTGCCCACCACGTCTGCGGTGACTTTGTCACTGAAGTCTTAAACCCCGCACAGACCTCCATGAGGGTTGGAATCACCTTCTTCCAAATCCCTGTCCGTGTTGATATTTTGACCTCTTCCCATGAATCCCAAATGTTCTTAATGGCACCTAGAATGGTGCGTCCTTTTCAGAAGGTTTTCGATTGACTTCACCCAGATCCATGGGAAGAATCATTATTCATGGCAGCCGTAGTCTTACAAAATGTATTTCTTAGATAATAAGACTTGAAAGCCAAAATGACTCTTCGATCCATGGGCTGTGGAATGGAGACAGCCGCATTAGCAGGCGTGGAACCAACATTCATCTCCGTGTCCATCTCCTTCCAGGCTCTTGGGTGACCAGGAGCATTGTCAATGAGCAGCGATGTTTTGGAAGGAATCTTTTTTTTTTGAGCAGTTGTTCTCAACAGTGGGCTTGAAATATTCAGTAGATCATCTTGTCAACAAATGTGCTGTCATCTGGGCTTTGTTGTCCCATTGGTAGAGCACAGGCAGAGTCCACTTAACATCACTCTTAAGGGGCCTAGGATTTTCAGAATGGTGAATGAGCTCTGGCTTCAACCTAAAGTCACCAGCTGCATTAACCCCTAACGAGAGAGTCAGCCTGTCCTTTGCAGCTCTGAAGCCAGGCATTGTCTTCTCTCCAACTAGGAAAGTCCTCAATGGCATCTTCTAGTAGAAGGCTGCTTTGTCTACACTGAAAATCTGTTGTTCAGTGTAGCTGCCTTCCTGAATTATCTCAGTTCCATCTCCTGGAGAACTTGCTGCAGCTTCTCCATCAGCACCTGCCGCCCCAACTGGCACTTCGATATTACAGAGACGGCTTCTCTCCTTACACCTCAAGAACCCACCTCTGCTGGCTTCCAGCTTTTCTCCTGCAGCTTCCTCACCTCCCTCAGCCTCCATAGAATCGAAGAGAGTCAAGGCCTTGCTCTGGGTTAGGCTTTGGCTGAAGGGAACGTAGTGGCTGCTTTGACCTTCTGCCCAGACCACTGACACTTTCCCCATATGAACAGTAGGGCTGCTTCACTTTCTTATCATCTGTGTGTTCACACAGTAGCACTTTTAATTTCCTTCAAGAGCTTATCTTTGCTTTCACAGTGTGGCTAACAGTTTGGTCCAAGAGGCCCAGATTTGGGCCTACCTTGGCTTTCATCATGCCTTCCTCATGAAGCTGAATCATTTCTAGCTTTTGACTTGAAGTGACAGGTGCGCGACTCTTCCTTTCACTCGAACACTTAGAGGCCATTGTAGGGGTATTAATTAGCCTAATTTCAACTTGGTTGTGTCTCAGGGAATAGGGAGGCCCGAGAGGGAAAGAGACAAGACTGGCTGGTTGGTAAAGCCGTCCGAACACGCACATCGATTAAGTTCACCATCTTATACGGGTGTGGTTTGTGGGGCCCCCCAAACAATTACAATAGAAACATCAAAGATTGCTGACCACAGATCACCATGACAGATGTGACGTAATGAAAAAGTTTGAAATGTTGTGTGAATTACCAAAATGTGATGTAGAGACGGGGAGTGAGCAAATGGTGTTGGGAAAACGGTGTGAATAGATTGGCTCAATGCAGGGTTGGCAAACCTTCAGTTTGTAGAAAACACAGTACCCATACAGTGCAAGAAAGCAAAGAGCAATAAAATGACATATGCGTCTACAAGTATTTGTTGAATGAATCCGTGAACTCACATGGAGTAACAGGAATATAAACACACAGAGACAGCTGTAAGTATCTCATCTATGATGGCTCTCGGGTAGATGCTAGCTTCAAACAGCAGTTCCCAAACTTCACTGTATGTCAGAATCATCTGGGGATGCCGGAGGGATCCCTGTATCAATGAAGGCACAATGTGGGGAGGGACAAAGTAAAACCTGCATTTTCTCAAGATTCCCAAGTGATTCCAACATGAGTACTGTCCTAGTGGCTATTTAGTGCGACCGACAAGTATCTGGAGGTTGATTAATCATCATAAGTCATGATCTTTGTAACATACACTATAAAGTAAATACAGTGCTTGGATTTCTAAAGAAACAAGTTTATGTACATACTTTAAAGAACAAGTCTTCCAGCAATCTGCATTCATATTGAGTTAATTTTATCTGTTGTGACGGGTAATTCCAAAGGAGTGAAAAATTCAAAAGCCCTCGGTGTGCAGTGTATGAATTTCACTGTGACCTAATGCCTGCCAGTCTTACGAGGGGTTCAGAGGCCAGTATTCCAAGGAGTTTATCTGTGCGAGGTAAACACCGTCTAACAGCAGGAGGTGAAGTCTGAAAAGTGCAAGGAGGTCGAAGTCCACCCAGGAAAAGGTAACAGTTGAAAGAATATAAAAATCAACTCAGGGGAGAAAATTAAGAGTTTCTGGTAGTCTTAAGAATTTAATAGTAGAATATAAGGTGACACTTTACGTTCGGCGCTGTCATAGAAACCCCAGGACATGGCACTTATAGAAGAAAAAAACAAAGTAATGGAGGGGGACCCGTGGACGCAGTGCCTGGCCACCTGCTATCACCGCGCACCAGGTACTCTCTGCCTGTTCTCACGACTCATCTCCCAGCGACTCTGTAAAGTAAGTAGGATGCTTTGCACTTGCCAGATGACGCAATGCAGGCTCACAGAGTTTCGTTTCCAGTAAAGGCAGTAAAACCAGTAAAGGCAGTAAAACCAGAGCCGGGACTCAAATGCAGCGCGGGGGCAGAGGTTCAGCTCCTGTGCATGGCGGGGAACCGCGGGCGCCGGGCCGCCCCCTGCACGCTGTCTGCGGCTGGTAGCTCCTCTTTAAGAGAACAGCATTGCCAACTCCCGACGTTAATGAACAAAACCCAGGGCATCCGCCCCTGAGGCTGCCTCGGGCAGCTGGGTGGAGCCCGGGCGAGATTTATGGCCCACGTTTGAGGAAACTGGAAAAGCTTAGGAAGACGCCAGCACGGATTTGAATAAATGACAGTGACTGGAGAATCGAAGAGCCTCTGATGTCAGCATCTTCCCCCCAAAAGTAGCTTAGCCTTAAAATGTTCCTCTGGAAGCCAGAGAAGGTGTTTGTTCCCATATTTGCAGAAACACTTAGGGAGAGAGAAGGCAGTCTGTGGACGGTCTAGAACTTCCGCCAGCTGTGGCTGAGGGCAGGCGCAAAGCTCCTGCTGGCCTGTCGGCCGAGCCCCGGTGGTGACTCATGGCTGTGCCCTCAGCTGTGCCTGCCAGCTGCTCCCCCCGCATCCCTGCTTGCATCACTAGCTTTCCTCACTCACGACTCAGCCCCCACTCCACTTTCTGCAGATTGCGTCACACAAGTGGCTTAGGAGCAAGGAGGCATTTCACCGAGGCAGGCCCAGGGAAGAAACTAGTGTGCCACTCTGATCACAGTCTCCTCTTCCTCCAGCTCCCTGGCTCTCATGACACCACTTTCACTGCCTTTTCTCCCCGTGTGTACTACCCTCTCCTGGCTTGACTTCTCTGCGCCTGCAGGCCATCCCCACACCATGTCATGTTACCCCTGGACCCTCACGTCAGAGTCTCCACCCTGCCGTGTTCTTTCTCCACCTGAGCACCGGGCGGGGTCAAACCTCCATACCATCCAACTGCCTGCATCTCTACTCCCACAACCTCTTGTGCAAGTGCGCGCACACACACACCATGCAAATTGTCATTACTAGAATTACTTACATCTGATCTGAGCTGGGTATTCACCACCACTTTGTACTTGAGCCGCAGCCGTATGTTAGGCGCTGTAGTATTACCCTGGAATTGGATGATACTTGTTTGAAAATCACTTCTCCTTTGTCATTGTCTTTAGATTCTCCTCTAACGGTTCCTTGGCAGCTACCTTCGTGGTCTTGCCTTTCTCGTCCTGTCATTTAAAGATTTCCCAAAGTTCTGTTTTTAATTCTCTCAACATTTATTTTGTTCATTTCCTTATGCCGTGGTACCCACTGTCATGTGTGGCCAGCAGCCCTGTTTTAATCTCCACAGCAAGTCCTAGTGGAGTCTTGAGTGAGAGTCTTCCACCAGCCTCCCCACCTGGCTTGAACAACGAAGGGAACAATAGTCACCTCATAAGTGTCTGGGGATGTTGAGAGGGTTGAAGGTGAGGCTTGTATGGAATGCAGCTTCTGGAACAAGAAAAGGCTCGATAAATGGAAAATGCTAGTGCTCTGTATACAGGTCAAATTCCCAGGTTTTCCTGGGAGCCTGAGTGGTATGATGCAGGAGACAGCTGACGTGGATGATGAGAGACCCCTGCCTATTCATTGGTCCTGACAGGTTGTTTCTAGACCCCAATGCTGACCCCGAATGGGACATTTTGAAGTGCACCATCCTGTATGCATATCACACCAGCGCAAGAGTGAAAACGTGTGTCTACTGTTTCCTTCATTTCCAGATAATGCTTAGCCCACATTTTGACTATGGATAGACAAGGAATTAGGAAGTGTTGAGAGTTGTACCTAGATTTAAAAAAAATGTGGGTTTCAAATGCTTCAAATGATCACAACAGCATGATGTTTTTGTATCAGGCACACGATCACGAAAGCTACAGTGGGCAATGTTCACCCCTCGCTAGATTCTGGCCAAGAAGTTTTGTAGAGGATTTTTCCTTACTGTTTCTCACTATGAATTTGCTGTTATAAATGGATAGGCAATATCTATGACTACAAAAGGACTTACACGTGAATGTCATCTAAAGGAGTATCTGCTATGACTCTCTTCGCCCTTCTCAGACAGAGGCCCAATGGGGCCATGAACTCTAGCTGGGATGCAATTTTATAGAAACCTCAGTTAGTGATCGTTTATCAAAAGGAGTGATCCAAAACATAGCATCTCCATGGGATGGTAAAAACAACGGGCAGAAATCCACTTCTAAGACTTTATTAGGGAACCCGTCAGAGATGCATGCAAGAATTTATGAGCATTCGTATCAGCGTTGTTTTACAGTAACAATCCATCGGAAACAGCCGAATACCCAAGAATAAAATCTAGACTCAATCATTCGGACAGCCATACAACTGATTACGAATTGCAACCAAATGTACTCAAATGCTTACATGATTCCACACAGATAGAGGAAAAACGGAAAATGCACTAAATAATCTCAATGTTTTCTTGGCAATCATGCTATTGCACACTCAATGGACTACAGTATAGTGTAACCATAACTTTTATATGCACTGCGAAACCAAAAGATTCATTCCTTTGACTCGCTTTATGGCGATGGTCTGGAACCAAACCCGCAGCATCTCTGAGGTATGCCTGTATTTCAAATTACAGTCAGTTCCTGAAGACAAAGGGACACAGTTAAGAGCCTTCTCTTAATGATTACAGTGGGTCTAGTGTGCCTTAGCGAGGGGAGAAGACAGAGCTTGGAGGTTCATCGGTTGAGATTCGGAAACTGAATGCAGAATTTTTCCCAGTGCAAGTCACGATACCCATGCAAGTCAGCTACGTGGTTTTCTACCTGTTTCCATGCTTCCTACATACTGCCAACGTCTGCCATTTTGTGTCAGCACACAAGAATTTGAAAACATGCTTGGTGTTCACTAATCTCTTCTTGGACGTTTGTCCTTCTGGCTCTGCATCTCGCCTCCCTTTTTTTGGCACGATTGTTTCTTAGCTCTGATTTGGGATTATCGACTTTAGCCATTCCCTACCCCCTCCCCCACCCCGCCTTATTTTCCCTTTTTGGTCTCAATGCCCCAACTTCTTGATCTCGCTTTGTCTTATTTTGGTTTTCATGAACAAGTCTATCAATGTCATGAACAAGTCTATCAATAATGATTTTTGGTTGCTTGTTTTGGTCAGGCCTGAAGCCACTCCTTTCGTGCTGTGTGCATGGGCAGTCCCCTGGGCAAGGGGAAGGCCCTGTGGTGGGCCTAGCAGCAGACTGCTCAGTGGGTCCAGACCACAAGTCTTTTCCTGCCCTGTGTGGGCAGCTAGTTGACCATGTTCCAGGCCATGAACTGCACCCATGAGTTGACTTTCACGTGTTAGCTGTTGTTTCCAGAGAATACTGGCCCTATGCCTGTGGTACAAACAACGCGAAGTCATGGTCATTTTGGGGAAAAGTAAGTGAGAGCACGCACTCTCCTGAATATAGACCAGTGGTTTGAGCGTCAGGGTACTCTTTAATTGTTGTTCTAGGGAAAACTGGAGCAAATTATAAGTTCTCAGTTATTCTTTTATGGGCCAGAAAGTTAAGATGCATACCTCCCCTGTATAAGGAAGTGACATCGATTCTAGGAAGAAGAGAAGGCCATCTACCTCCACATTTCCGAAGAGCTAACTGCTATGTGCATGCACTAGAACTTCAGCATTCATGACCTACCTACACCTCTACAGTGTTCAGCCAGAGACAGTGGCTCTCCATGACACGAAGTAATTAAAGTTTGGAATAATAAGCTAGAGTCTGGCCCATTCCACAATCTGAACAGCCTAAGTATCCAACAGAAGTTTCACTCTTCAAGAGCGCAGGCTGATTCTATCTAGTTCACAGTTGTACTCCTCACACCCAGCCCAGCGTTTGACATGATTCATGTTGGCCGAGGAAAAAAATGAATGAGTCAGACTTTTTTGCTCATTGCTCATCATTATGTGTAACTCTCATCTGTTAATAGATGATCTGTTGCGAAAGTGGTCATGGGGTGAGAGATAAAACTTGATAAGCCAATTAACTTTTGTTGTGAAACTGCCCAGGAAACTGAAGCTACTCCCTGGCAGTGTGATATCATAGAAAGCCTACATTCAGACTCTCTAATTTTAGGCTGTATTTATGAATTTATCATCATTCATCCAAGAATTTTTTTCCCCTGGATGCTTCCTCCATGATAGGTATTATGCTAGAAAATGGGGAGACAGGGCTAAGACCACTGATGGTCTGTTCTATCTGAAAATCAGCAAGTCATGGATTACTTCTTAGCTTAACCTTATACCTGAAGGTTGTCTTCATGTTTGGTTTGTCAAGTGAGGCATGAGTAGAACCGGCAAATGGGGCAGTCTTTCCAAATATTGCAGGTACCTGTTCACAGGCATTTGGTGGTAGATGCACGTAGGTTACTGGTGAGATTTAATTTCTGGAGAACAGAGTACTGTGCCTGTAGTTATAGTAAGCCCTGGGGGAGTCAACAGAGTAGTCTTACCTCCCTTCGGAGGAAGGAGGCAGGAGGGAGAAGGAAGACAGAAAAAGCAAGGGAAGAAGAGGGGGAGAGGGGGAATAGGAAGAGAAGAAGGAAGAAAAGAGCAGAGAAAGGAGAGAGAAGGGAGAAACTAATTTATTTCAATAGGTTAAAATTCCCACCTTCTCCATTTGGTCAGCATTATCAAGACCTTTCCATTATGCTTAATGAGTTAATAGTAAAATTGACCATTAATCCAGAGCAAAAACCAGAGGTCTAAATGAAACAGGATTGTTTTCTACATGATCTTTCTTCACTATTCTTTCTTGTCCTCCTGGTCTTTCTCAGTTGAATACTCAGGGGCTTTTCCTCAAACTATCAATAGAGAAGCCCCCCCTCCCCCAACACACCAGGCTGCGTAGCCTCATGAAGAGGCCTTCTTGCCTTTGACCCTTGTCTTTTCACTAAGCCTCACCTTCACTTGAACCTTCTAGGCTCTCCGGGTATCCCCCCATGCTTTACAGCAAGGGTAGCCTCTTCTCTTGTTTGGAAATAAAGACAAACAAGGTTATTTGCTCTCCTTAATTCTTCGTTCTACTCCATACAACCAGGAGCAATCCAAGCTATTTTATTAAACAAATAACAACACACATAAACAAGATATAATAGTGATCGAAATGTTAGCTTCTTGCTGGTTTGGGAAATCCACATGACTAGGTGCATGAGTGTAACCAATATGAAATTAGGTATAAAAGGTTTAAATCGCTATGTCCAGGGAGAATGGGAAACAGCAAAGGGTCTTTCATTTCTACCCAATCTTAGGGATGACACAAACTGGAAGCTGCCATTTTAACAAGGATCAAGAGCTTATATACAAGTCCACACAGGGCCGCTTTGAAATGTGGGTTATATCGGTGATCAGTTTAATTTTGTAGGTTATACAGAAGCAGAGTAAATGATGCTAAGGCTCAGCATTGCATGGAGCTCTGTAGTAGCAAGAGACTAGGTATGCAGATGCTTCATTTAACATCTGGCACAGCTGGGCCATTTCTGTATTGTTGAAATACTATCTCACAGCTTCGGTGGGTGGGTAGATACTGTCCTGAGCCTGAACCCTTCCATCACCCTGCTACTGGAGATTCATCCAGGACTGACTGCACCTTAGCCCTATGGCTTGTGTCAGGTTGTTGCTAAGGCTGTGCTGTGTGTAAAATATATTTTAATATCACTCTTGAAAAGGATTATTCTGATGCCAATGGCTTGACCAAAAATAATGTAGAAGAAACAAAGAGGATTGGAAGAAATTGGAAGCAAAATTAATATATCAAAATAGTATCATTTCGCACTCATGAGGCAAGACGATGAAGCCATTCCAGGGCCCGACTGTATATTACCTGAAGTCTTTTAAAAATATTACCTAGAAGGGCACCTGGCTGGCTCAGTTGGTGGAGCGTGTGACTCTTGATCTCGGGATTGTGAGTTCGAGCCCCACATTGGGGCTGGAGATTACTTGAAAATGAAATCTTTGAAAAAAAATATCACCTAGATTCCTGAAATAATCTCATGGTCTGCGTCACCCCAAAGAGAGTCAGTCTGCTCATCACTTGATCCGTGGTGCACAGGACAGGACGTGACCTAGAGTAGATGTTCGTAGGTTATTTGTTGAATGCATGGTGATAACACGCATCATTACGAAGGATGATCTCTCAGCGCTCTTTGTATTCTAAGAGAATGAGAACACGTTCTTTAACACAGATAGTATTTATTCAGTGATTTATTTAAGAAGTATTTATTGTTTTAGTCTAGGCTAAATGTGGAGACTACAAGAATGCAGGGCAATTTTTATCCACCCATGTTAGAGATGACTTGCTCCAGTTGATGGGCTGGCAAGTGAGAAAATAGATCTAGAACCCCAGTGTTCAGTCATAGAGGCTTTGCTGAAAAGTGTCTATATTTACGTCTTTGGCTGTGCCATGGCTCTTTACTTATGCATGCTCTACCTCACTTGCAAAGATGAGATGGATGCTCTCTCTAGGTAAGTGATACAGTCTGAATGCTTTTTGGTTTGTTTGCTTGTTTGACTACAACCGTACATAGCTGCAGGCAACACATGTGTTTCTCGTAAGTGAAATATAAACAGAAATTTTATCAATTGAATCATGCTTTTAATGTAAAAAACGCTCTTTTGGGGAAGGTATTGTGTCTTGTTTATCTTTTGATCCTTAGCACCTGGGGCGATGCATAACATGACAGTGCTCCATATTAATGGAGCTTCCACGAATCAAGTAGGACTCCAAAACGCCTTCCTTGGATAGATACGTCTGACTGCTGTTTTGGGGTCCGATCTACTCAGGTTGTGAGATGTGGAGGGTGTAGGTAACGGCTGTGGGCGTGCTGATCTAAGCCCTCACTGCTGACATGCTAGGAATTCCCATTCAGCATTCATGGCAACTCAGTGAGCGCCTTGGGTAGAGTGAGGAATGCAAATATGGCGTAGACGGGACTCTGCTCTCAGAGTTTGTATGTGGATGTGTTACACAGACTGCGGTGGTGAAGTGTGAACTCGTGACCTCATAGCACTCAAAGAAAACCATAGGATTCCACAGCTCAGAGATCCCACCCCCTTACAAGAACTTTGACTAAGATTCTCTTCAGGTATAAAGAGCTTCATTCAGATTTCTCTGGAATGAGGAAGATGTAATAAATACAACGTAAGGACTGCTGAAAGAGGATTTTCTTATTCCTCTCTCTTCCAAACCACAACCATTAATGAGGGAAAGAAGCAAATTCCATTTTGCATCCAGCCCGACCCTTGTCCCAACCTTATTTCTCACCAATCAGAAGTATGATTAAGTAAAACTATTTACTAGCGGCAAGGGGACATCTGTTCCCGGTCCTATTCTCCAGTCAGCCCTTCCCAGATCTGCTCTGGTCTCCCCAACCTTACAATGCCACGATTCCTACCAAACATCTGAGGAATGGGAGCTCTGACATCATAACACGAATCCTTTCCTAAATTGAACGATTCTTACGAATGCGATAGAGTCACCCTCCGATGAATTCATTCTCCAGTTTAAAAAATTCACACTGCATTTCTCAAAGTGAGTCACACTTCACGAGTAAAAGAGCTCGTTACGTGTTATTCATACTTCTGCACTCGTGTTCTGGCCCAGAGTTCGAGACTGGTCAAGGAATCAGTTATTTTTTTTCCCCCTCTTTCCTTGAAAAATTCAACAACCCACTTACTGTGATGGTTCCGTCAGTACTGTTGGCTGATTATCTGAACACCAGCTGTGGCTTCCTTTGTAACTCTCTATTTGGATGTAGCCAGCGAGCATGAGTCCAAATGAAATTACCTCTATCTGCTGTTTCCTGTCCTTTAACCAAATGTTCTGACCGTATGTTTGGTTTAGACGAGAGAGGCTGCTCCTTCATTTTTTAACAACTTGTTTTTGCTAGAATCATAACAAGTGTTCCCAAGGCCCTGAGTGGTGGGACAACTTGCCAGGTGTCACATGCAGAGCCATAACCTCATTCCCAGGGATGTGATGCAAGCTTGGCTCTTGAGTCATGATCTTTTTTTAAATAATATTTTAAAATGTAGGAAAACAGATAAAAGGCTGTGTATCATTTCAGTAAATTGCTCTCCCCCCGCCCCCCCCCCCAGCCAAAAACAGCAACTCAGTCTGGGAGTTCCAGGCCAAAACTTTTACCTTAAAAGCCTCCATGTTAGGAAAAACAAAATCACAGCATATGTTTTGGATGGGGGCAGATGTTTAAGGCTCTACGAGGCTTGTGCAGGCGTCCGTGTCTTGGCTGCTGTCCTTCATTGTAAGGCTCTGATGCTTTAGCAAGACTCTTCCCTTTCTGAGTCTGACCCATGCCTTTTAACTCCAAGATGCTCCCTTGGTGGCCCTCAGCTCCAAACTCCACCTGCAGGAAATCACTGTGTTTTTTTTTTCTGGATGTGAAATTTCAGCTCCTATCTCAGTTTCGTGAATCAAGCTGCCATTCTCCTGGGTTTTTCTTCCCATCTTGCTCTTCGAAAATTCTCTGCTGCTTACTGTCCCTGCATTTCATGACAACAGCTACCATTATGAAACTCTTCTCTCAGAGGAAGTTTAGCACTGGGGTTAAGACCTTGGGTTCTGATGGTCACGTTTGGAAGGCTGAGGATGCTACACACTAACCTAACCTCTCCTTCTTCAGCTCCCTCATCCTCTAAGTGAGGCTGACTATTCAACCTCCCTCACAGTACTGTGTGAGAACTGAATCCATAAAGTACGTGAGTGCCCCTCCTGGCAGATAGGAAACCAGGTTAAATGTTAGCTGTGGTACTATTACCATTCTCAGGTTCTGAGGTAGCAGACCCTAAGATGGCCCCACGGGCCCCTCCTCCAGTGTGATCTCGTCTTCTTGAGCATAAGTACTTCCAACACACAGAATATGGTTAGAGTGATGGGAGGTCACGTCTGAGATGATGCTAGAAAAAAACTGTGACTTGCTCAGAGCTTTCCCTCCAGCTGCCTCTTGGATTGCTCACTCTGGGGGAAGCTGGCTCCATGTTAGGATGCAGCCCCCAGAGAGGCTGCTAGGAGAGCTTGGGAGAGGATCCTGGGAACATGCCTGGGGATGACTGCAGCTCGGCTGGCTCCTTGGTTGCAGGAGGGTGAGAGACCCAGACTATCTGCTCCCTGACTCCCGACCCACAGGACTGGTGAGATAACACATACTCCTTGCTTCCAGCTGTTATGTTCGGGGGTGATTTGTTACACAGCAGTAAGTAACTAATACAACTAATACATGCTACTCACTTCACCTAAGATACTTTCTTCATCTTTGCGGCCACTGAAAAGGGTAGGACGTGTTACCCAATTTATGAATGAAACAGTGGAGGATCCGAGAAGTTATGTCTCCTGACCACACATGGGAATATGTCATGGAGCCCAAATTTGGATACAAATCTTCCTGTCTGCCAAGTTCATCCATGGGCTCTACTGCCTCTCCTGTGAAACAAATCAGTTCTTTCTTTTGGTTTTTCATTCATGCAATCAACTAATTAACTCATCCTTCATGGATTCATCATTCCAACATTCAGCGATCATTCATCAGCCCAACAGGAATGTGCTGGGCACTGCTCTGAGGGTGACAGAGATGAAGAAGATTAATAAGATCCCTGCCCTCACAGAGCTACCAGCCCAGGGATGGCACTCAAGTGAAAGACATGGAAATAATTATTTCATGTTATGGTAAGCCTGTGGCTCACACTGTTGTGTGCCAAGACAAGATCAAAGGGGGCAAAGGGAGGGAGGGAGAGTCACTTGGATTGTCAGGTGACATCCTGACATGGGAAAGGTAGGGTCAAGCCAGCCATGGGAAGGAAGGCTTTCAGAATGAGCCATCTAGGAGGATGAGCTTCTCTCTCCTTAATTTGGTTTTCTACTACACCTTTTTCTCCTACTTTTGCCTACTGCTTGGAGCCACGTTTTGTTCTTCTCTAATGAGTTCAAAGAGTTCACATTTGCATCAGCCCTTCAAGGCTGCTCGATATTCTCTTTCATGAATTTGAAAATATTTACCCAATTTAAAAGACCACAGCCTTGTTTTCTTTCCATATGCGCCAGCTCCCCCAACCTCATATCGAGTTTGTCCTTTCATTCATAAAGGGATTATAATTGTAATATTATGAATGTAATGTGCATTGCCTGATATAGAGAATGTTATAGAATGACATGTTAGTGTTGATAAATGTAAAGATATTTGCTATCCAGTCACTACAGCTCATGATAATGTTGTATTTGAATGACAGGGGAAATTCAAATGTACATTAAATAGTAAGAAATAATTCATTTTTCTTAAGGGAGCTCCCATTCTGGCCAGAGCTCCACCTCTCATCCTAACTGTGAAAAGTAGGATATTAGTTAGAATATATTTTATCTAATGGTCCATTCTCTGACAATAGTCCTTCAGAGAGAGTCTTTCAGCTCATAATGTGGTATGTTGTTTGAAATATGGATAGCTTTCATTTTAATAGCTTGAAAAGCGCTATTAATAAGGACCCATCCCACATATTAGAGATGGAAGAGGTTATGAAAGGCTGGTGGGGGAGACAGTGGGAGAAAAAGATGGGAAAGGAGGGAAATGATGGAAGGAGCAGTGGTCCAAAGGGGTCTTGTGTGAATTACATTCTTGCATAGCAGCTGCAAAGACAGATGAAGGGGTACTTAAAACAAAACGTAGATGCCTTCCAAACAAATTTTACACATTGGTTCAATAAAGAAACATTGGCATATTTGCAGCTTTAATATAATAATTCATGATCTTCATGGAAATTTGGCTTAAAATTCAAACTTAATTTCTACACTTAACTATGGTCATTCCTTATGCAGTAATTAAAGACTCTTTTAGCGTGAATTCAATCTATCCCCGCGATATGTTCTGTGGGCTACAGCACTACTGAAAAACGAATGTCGTCCTTCATACAAACTGGGATGTTAAAAAATGGTTTATAAATGAGACTAAAATGTAAGCAATCTGGCTTGAAAATAACCATTGTGGTCTTGCAGCTGTTGAAGCAACTATGTTAGCTGGAGTCTGCAGCTGGGCTTCTAATTGCTGGAAGCAATGGATTGGTTAAGTAACTCAATTTTAAATTTACAAAGTTTATCTGTTTAACCGAGAACAGCCGAGAACAGCCTCATGCTGAAATGGTGGCATTTTCTGTTTCATTTGGCAAACGTACCTCTGGTGAGCTTACAAATTGTGGATGACGTATTGAGCTTCCCACAGTGATGTCCTCTTATCTGTACCCTCAGAATTTAGACATATTTGGGGCCTGTTAGGATTGATGCCTGGGTGGGTTAGTCAGGATTGTTTGTAGAAACAGAACCATGTGTGTGTGTGTGTGTGTGTGTGTGTGTGTGTGTGTGTGTGTGTGTGGAGAGAGAGACTTTAAGAAATTGGCTCATTATCGGCTTATGCAACTGGGGGCACTGGTGAGTCTGAAATCTTTAAGGCTGGCAGACGGAAACTCAGAGAAGAGTTGAGGTTGTAGTTTTGAGTCTGAAATCCCTAGATTAGAGCAGCAGGCTGGAAACTCAGACCGAAGCTCAGTTTTGAGGCAGAATTCCCTTCTCCAAGAGACCTCAGACATTGGCTTTGAGTCTTCAACTCTCTGGATAAGGCCTATCACCATTACTGACAGTAATGTCCTTTACTTCATCAATTGATTATAAATATTAGTCACATCTACGAAATACCTTCACAGCAACAGCTAGACAAGTGTTTGGCCAAACAACCAGGCACCATAACCTACCCAAGTTGACAAGTAAAATTAACCATCACAACTGGCCACTAGGACAGACCACTTACCAGTGGTCCAGGCCACTGGGACTAGGCTTTAGACCTAGGACTGGCCACTAGGACTAAGACCCTAAATAATCAGGACAGTGTGGCCACCTCTTAGCCCCTGAGTCTAAGTGACAGTTGGGCTCATTGTTCAGAACTCAGGGACGCTGCTCCCACACTGTGGCCCTCCAGCATTCCAACGGAAGGGACCTGGGGTCAGTGCCCACTGCTGGATCCCGCATTCCAGGTGTCTCATCAACACTTGGAAACGGCCCCAACACTTCTCTGATTTTCAGAGGCTTTCTCTTTCACTTCACCTTCCCATAGTCAACGTCCAGATAGTCTTGAAGACCGGCCAGTGTCTTGAGGAGGAAGTCGTCAGAGCCCTGGGCTCAGTTCTCCAGCCTTTCCTTCTCAGAGGGTCTATTTCCAAGGTCTCTAATTCCTGTCAGTCCAACCTGAGGAGTCAGCCAGAAGCTTTGCTACTTTCTCTGCCTCCTGTGGGTGGCCTGAGCCTTCTGCCTGCCTCCCGCACCTCTCTCAGTAGCAAACACCCCGAGGGAAAAATGGCTGCCGCGTGCTGGCTCACATCTTCCTCAGCGTTGCCTCTGTCCCTGCAATTTCGTCTTCTTAGGTTCTGGTTGCTTGACAATCATCGGGGGCCTTCAAGTAAATGGTTTCAACCATTTTATCTCTTTTCTGTTTGTCCTCAGCGGGAGTGTTGAGCTGTAAGCTATTCCATCTTTTCTCCTCTCTTTCGTAGCCACCAACATTTTATTAAAATACATCGAATTCTTTAACCCACATGGCATTTATTTTGTTATAGATTAAGAGATAAACATTACCACCAAGTATCTGAATTCCCCGGAACTAATTTTTCCCTTTCTGTGCACAGCTCTAACTATATCCCATAGGTTCTGTTATATTTTCAGTAACTTTATATTCTAGATATCCTGTGTCAGAAGGTAGAGGTTTTTTTTTTCTATTTCTGGATGATACACATCCAGTTTGTTGTTATTATGTTTTCGTTTTATCGTATTATGAACATAGCATGCTTTCTGTTCTATTTCTACCTTCTGGAATTTATTGATACCATTTATAGCTTTCTGAATGGTCTATTACTGCCAGGGTTCTAGAAGCAATTGGAAAGCATGTGCAGTCTCTGTGATTTTATAGAGTGTGTGTGAATGTGCATGAACAATCTTAATTATTCTGTTCCTCTTTCTCACATTTTGAGAATTTGATCTGTCTTGGGCTGGGAGATTTTACACGCTTATCACACGCTCACTTTGTGAATATTGATGTCACTATTTGTCTACATTGTGGGTTGAGTCCTTTATCATTATCTGTAGCACGTTTTTGTCTCTTTTAAAGCCTTCCCCCCCGCCCACAAAAATCAGCTGTTACATGAAGACGGTATTCCTTGCAATCAATAATTTTAGCTCATTTATTCGTACTTGACACAGATAAGTTAGGTCATATTTTTGTCTTACTTTGGTCTCCCCTCCTCTTTTCTCTCATCCTTCTTTTTCTATATGTGCCTGGCTTTTATTTAGTTAAGAAGAGAACACAAAACCAAACACAAACCAGTGAAATTATGAGAAGGAACACACATCTGATATAGATCATTAAAAGGACATTTTATTTTAAGCTGTTACGTCTCCCCCCAAAACAGGATCAGCAGCTTTGGGACTCCACATTTTCAGTGTCTCCTCTCTGCCCCACTGATTAACTGTTTCCTACAAAGACACTGGGTCTGCATGTTTCTTCTTCCAGTTATCTCTTCTCTGCTTTTCCATGGAGCCAAAGAAGGTCAAGAAAGTTTGAGCTCTGGTTCTCGTGCCCACTTCCAGAAGACGTTGACTATACTTCCTAGGTCGTGCCATCTCATCGGAGCCCTTGGTCCACCAGCTTCAGTGGTCAAGCTTTGCTCAACCTTCCCGACCTTTGGCACAGTTTCCACTTGGGTTTGGGTTAGAGATAGTTCATAGTTTCCTCAAAGATCACTTTTGGGATTCTGCGTCTCACTGTCCTTGAGATAATTGTGTAGAATCACAGAGAAAAGAAGTGATACATCTTCAATCTGACATCATAAAGCCAGAAAAATAATAGTTAACATTTAAATAGAACTCAATGTGTAGGATAGTTTAAAGCACATTTTACGCATTTTAAAATAGATTAACTCAAAATCTTTACAGATGAGGAAACTGAGGCACAGAGAAGTTCAGTAGCACATAATAGGTCACAATGTTAATACAGGAGCCAAGATTTGAATCCAGGCACTTGGGTTCCAGAGTCCCTGGGGCGGTTTGCTGCCCTGCCTCTCCGTCTTGTCCATGAGATAATCCACTTCCCCGAAGCAATGAGATGGAGCTTGATCATCCTTCATTTCAGCAATCCAGTGAAAGTTGAACAACTTTCCACTTGTTGGCCATAAATTTGTATGGGGATGAGGGCTGGAAGGATAATTTGCTGTGTACAATGGAGACAAATACAGACTTCAGTCTGGTGGCTCTGGTGTCAAGTTGCGGCTCTATCTCTTGCTGGTTCCAAGCCCTGGCCATGTTATTTAACTTGGATTCTTGGTTTCCTCATGTAAGTGTAATCCAAACAACACTGGGCTCCCCTCTCCAACATCTATTCTCCAGACAGGGAATCACGGTTGATCACCTGTTGGGCTCCCTCACAGAAGGGCAAAGGACAAACACAGTTTGAAACTTAGACCAATAGTTCTTAAAAAAAAAATTTTAACATTCTTTTCCCTGACAATGTTCTGAATCATTAAATTGCTCTGAAATCCATACTCTTTCTCTCCCTGTAGACTCTCAACCCCAGATGCTCTCTCTAACCCCCCCCCCCAATAATGCTCCTGCCTCCCCTCAATTCCTGTCTCCTGTTTGAATTTCTTTTATGTTTTTCTTTCTGGAAGAGTTCTCCCCCTCCCTTTCAAATTAGAAATACCTAATTCATTCTTTGACTGCTGGAATTCTTGGAAGTCATTTAAAAATGACGAAGTGTTTTCCTAAATGTTTTCTGAAGCCCAGATTATTTTGTAGTTTTAGCCAAAAGGTGTCCCTTTTTTGGTCACAGAATTCATCTAGCATTGGTAATTTTTTTTTTTTCCCATACAACGAATAGGAAAAACAAAACTCAGGGACTGGCTTTCTGGTTGGATTTCAAGTGAG
This sequence comes from Ursus arctos, assembly GCF_023065955.2. Lineage (NCBI taxonomy): Eukaryota > Metazoa > Chordata > Mammalia > Carnivora > Ursidae > Ursus > Ursus arctos. The sequence continues at coordinate 79,179,684 of NW_026623089.1, read as the reverse complement.
ATGTGCTTAAGGCCAGAGCTCTTACTCAGTATTTGGTTTTTCCAATATTTGTGTGTTTTCTAAGAATATACGGATAGGTGCTGCATTTACATCTGCTGGTTTAAACTGTGTCGTATTTCACTTCTAGCCTTTTAGCGTGGCAAATCCTAATTTCACTTTCAATGAAGCATTGGTCACGGAGCACCTGGTAATTGCTAGGAAATATTTCTGTGATTAATTTGGTGCTCCCCACATATGGATCATTTCTTATGTGCAGTGTGTCCCCCAGTGTGGCTTCATTTTCCAGACACCTTGATGCAGAATACAATTTTTCATTATTCGGTGAAAAAAGAACTTTCTATCTACTACTCCATGTTCTCATTAAAAAGCCAGGATGAAGTGTGCAATCTTAGGATTTCTGTTAAAAGGAAAGGAAGGAGAAATATGAATGACCAGATACTGAGTTCCTGCTGACAGGCAGACAGAAGGACAGGATGTCAAGATCTATAACTGAATATGTCTTATTCTTGCCAAACAGAAAAAGAGGACAATAATGCTTATTTTACAATATTGTTAAGATTCTCATAGGAGAACATGCATTAAGTTACCTGAAATAACATCAGCATATAATAGGAACTCATGATGTCTTGGTTTCCTGTCTACAGGAAGAAGCCAGCTATGCACAAGAGCAGAATTACTGACACTCATGAAGTCAGTTCAGTGCCTCGAACACACTAGCAGTCTACCAAAGAGGTACTGGAAATCCCTACCATCTTGGGTTTTAAGGCCATGATAATTAACATTAGATTTTTCCTTGAACATTGCATGAGATGCCATCTTTTTTCTTTCCTTCCTTCCTTCCTTCCTTCCTTCCTTCCTTCCTTCCTTCCTTCCTTCCTTCCCCTTCCCTTCCCTTCCCTTCCCTTCCCTTTTCTTTTTTCTTTTCTTTTCTTTTCTTTTCTTTTCTTTTTGAGAGATAAAAGGAGATGGGGGTGGGGCAGAGGAAGAGGGAGAGAGAGAATCTTTTTTTATTATTATTTATTTATTTTTTTAGAGTTTTTTATTATATTATGTTAGTCACCATACAGTACATCCCTGGTTTCTGATGTAAAGTTCGATGATTCATTAGTTGCGTATAACACCCAGTGCACCATGCAATACATGCCCTTCTTACTACCCATCACCACCTATCCCATTCCCCCACCCCCCTCCCCTCTGAAGCCCTCAGTTTGTTTCTCAGAGTCCATAGTCTCTCAGGCTTCATTCCCCCTTCTGATTACCCCCCCTTTCTTTATCCCTTTCTTCCCCTACCGATCTTCCTAGTTCTTATGTTCCATAGATGAGAGAAACCATATGATAATTGTCTTTCTCTGCTTGCCTTACTTCACTTAGCATTATCTCCTCCAGTGCCGTCCATGTTGCAGCAAATGTTGAGAACTCGTTCTTTCTGATAGCTGAGTAATATTCCATTGTATATATGGACCACATCTTCTTAATCCAGTCATCTGTTGAAGGGCATCTCGGCTCCTTCCGCAATTTAGCTATTGTGGACAGAGCTGCTATGAACATTGGGGTGCATATGGCCCTTCTCTTCACTATGTCTGTATCTTTGGGGTAAATACCCAGTAGTGCAATGGCTGGATAATAGGGTAGCTCAATTTTTAACTTTTTAAGGGACCTCCATACTGTTTTTCAGAGTGCCTGTACCAACTTGCATTTCCACCAACAATTTAGGAGGGACCCCCTTTCTCCACATCCTCTCCAACAATTGTTGTTTCTTGCATTCTCAATTTTTGCCATTCTAACTGGTGTAAGGTGGTATCTTAGTGTGGTTTTGATTTGAATTTCTCTGATGGCCAATGATCTTGAACATTTTTTCATGTGTCTGTTAGCCATTTGTATGTCTTCATTGGAAAAGTGTCTGTTCGTATCTTCTGCCCATTTTATGATTTGTTTATTTGTTTCTCGCATATTGAGTTTGAGAAGTTCTTTGTAGATCTTGGATACCAGTCTTTTATCTGTAGCATCATTTGCAAATATATTCTCCCATTCCGTGGGCTGCCACCTAGTTTTTTTGACTGTTTCCTTGGCTGCGCAGAAGCTTTTTACCTTGATGAAGTCCCACAAGTTCATTTTATCTTTTGTTTCTCTTGCCTTTGGAGGTGTGTCATGAAAAAGGTTGCTTTGGCCGATGTCGTAGAGGTTGCTGCCTATGTTCTCCTCTAGGATTTTGATGGATTCCTGTCTCACATCGAGGTCTTTCATCCATTTGGAGTTTATCTTTGTGTGTGGTGTGAGAGAGTGGTCAAGTTTCATTCTTTTGCATGTAGCTGTCCAATTTTCCCAGCACCATTTATTGAAGAGACTGTCTTTTTTCCACCGCATGTTTTTTCCTGCTTTATCAAAGATTAGTTGCCCAAAGAGCCGAGGGTCCATTTCTGGGTTCTCTATTCTGTTCCATTGGTCTGCGTGTCTGTTTTTGTGCCAGTACCATGCTGTCTTTGTGATCACAGCTTTGTAGTACAGCTCGAAATCCGGCATTGTGATGCCCCCAGCTTTGTTTGTCCTTTTCAACAATTCCTTGGCAGTTCGGGGCCTTTTCTGGTTCCATACAACTTTAAGGACTATTTGTTCCAGTTCTTTGAAAAATGTCCTCGGTATTTTGATCGGGATAGCATTGAAAGTGTAGATTGCTCTGGGTAGCATGGACATTTTAACTATGTTAATTCTTCCGATCCATGAGCATGGAATACTTTTCCATCTTTTTGTGTCTTCCTCAATGTCTTTCAATAGTGATTTATAGTTTCGAGAATATAGATCCTTTTCGTCTCTGGTTAAGTTAATTTCAAGGTAACGTATGATTTTTGGTGCTATTGTAAATGAGATGGATTCCCTAATTTCTCTTTCTTCAGTCTCATTATTCGTGTATAGAAATGCAACTGATTTCTGAGCATTGATTTTGTATCCTGCCACGTTACTGAATTGCTCTATAACTTCTAATAGTTTGGGAGTGGATTCTTTTGGGTTTTCCAGATAGAGTATCATGTCATCTGCGAAGAGAGACATTTTGACTTTTTCTTTGCCGATTTGGATACATTTTATCCCTTTTTGTTGTCTGATTGCTGTTGCAAGGACTTCTAGTACTGTGTTGAATAATAGTGGCGAGAGTGGGCATCCTTGTCATGTTCCTGATCTTAAGGGAAAGGCTTCCAGCTTTCCCCCATTGAGAATGATATTTGCTGTAGGCTTTTCATAGATGGTTTTTATGAGATTGAGGAATGTACCCTCTATCCCTACACTCTGAAGGGTTTTAATCAGGAAAGGATGCTGTATTTTGTCAAATGCTTTTTCTGCATCTATTGAGAGAATCATATGATTTTTGAATTTTTCTTTCTGGATAAAATCTAAGACACTGGTAGATTTGTGATTGTTGAACCACCCTTGCATCCCAGGGATGAATCCCATTTGGGCATGTTGGATAATCCTTTTAATGTACTGTTGGATTCTATTAGCCAGGATCTTGTTGAGGATTTTGGCGTCCACATTCATTAGGGGAATTGGTCTGTAATTCTCCTTTTTGATGGGGTCTTTGCGTTGTTTGGGGATCGAGGTAATATTGGCCTCATAGAATGAGTTTGGTAGTTTTCCTTCTGTTTCTATTTTTTGAAACAGCTTTAGGAGAGTAGGTATTATTTCTTCTTTGAATGTTTGGTAGAATTCCCCAGGAAAACCGTCCGGGCCTGGAGTTTTGTTTTTTGGAAGGTTGTTTATCACTGACTCAATCTCTTCATAATTATTTGGCCTGTTTAAAAAATCAATTTGTTCCTGTTTCAGTCTTGATAGTTTATAGGTTTCCAGGAAGGCCTCCATCTCTTCCTGATTGCTTAATTTATTGGCATAAAGCTGTTGATAAAAGTTTCTAATAATTCTTCCAATTCCATTGGTGTTGGTTGTGACCTCTCCTTTTTCATTCATAATTTTATTAATTTGGGTCCTTTCTCTATCCTTTTGGATAAGTCTTGCCAGTGATCTGTCAATTTTATTAATTCTCTCAAAGAACCAGCTTCTAGTTCTGTTGATCTGCTCTACTGTACTTCTGGTTTATAATTCATTGATTTCTGCTCTAATCTTGGTCAACTGCTTCTTCGTGCGTGAATTAGGCCTGTCCCTCTGTTGCCGTTCCAGCTTCATGAGGTGAGAATATAAAAACTGCATTTTAGATTTTTCTATTCTTTTGAGTGAGGCTTGGGTGGCTATGTATTTCCCCCTTAGGACTGCCTTTGCAGTATCCCATAGGTTTTGGACCATTGTGTTTTCATTCTCGTTGGTCTCCATAAATTGTTTAAATGATTTTTGATTTCCTGGTTTATTGGATCATTCTTGAGCAGGATGGTTCTTATTCTCCAAATGTTTAAGTTTCTTCCAAATTTTTCCTTGTGGTTGAGTTCCAATTTCAAAGTGTTGTGGTCTGAGAATATGCAGGGAATAATCTCAGTCTTTTGGTATCGGTTGAGACCTGTTTTGTGTCCCAGAACATGGTCTGTTCTTGAGAATGTTCCATGGGCATTAGAATAGAATGAGTATTCTTTGGTTCTGGGGTGTAGTGTTCTATATATATATCTATGAGGTCCAACTCGTCGAGTATGGCATTCAAAGCCTTTGATTCTTTGTCGATTTTTTGCATGGGTGTTCTGTCTATTGCTGATAGTGGAGTGTTGAGGTCTCCTACTATTAACGTATTTTTATCTATATGTCTCTTTATTCTGGTTAAGAGTTGGCTTGTGTATCTTGTTGCTCCCCTGTTGGGGGCATATATATTTATAATTGTCATATCCACTTGTTGGCTAGATCTTTTAAGAATAATATAGTGCCCTTCTGTGTCTCTAACTATAATCTTTAATTTAAAATCCAATCTGTCTGATATGAGAATCGCTACCCCAGCTTTCTTTTGAGGTCCATTGGCATGAAAGATGGTATTCCATCCCTTTACTTTCAGTCTGAATGTATCTTTAGGTTCAGAATGAGTCTCCTGTAGACAGCAAATGGATGGGTCATGTCCTTTTATCCAATCTGCAACCCTGTGGCGTATATGGGAGCATTTAGGCCATTTACATTGAGATTGAATATTGAAAGATATGATTTTAATGATGTCATGTTGCCCGTAAAGTCTTTGTTTCTATAGATTGTGACTTTCTGTTCTGTATCACTCTTGGGGCCTTTTTACCTTTATAGAGCCCCCCTTAATATCTCCTGTAGGGCTGGTTTCGTGGTTATGAAATTGGTCAATGACCGGTGATTCTGGAAGGTCTTTATTTCTCCATCAATTCTGAATGACAGCCTTGCTGGATAAAGGATCCTTGGCTGCATGTTTTTCTCTGAAAGAGTTTTAAAAATGCCCCCCCCCCCAGCCCTTTCTCTCATTCCAGGTCTGTGTAGACAGGTCTGATGTAATTCTGATACCTTTGCCTTGGTATGTGAGAAATTTCTTTGCCCTGGCCGCTTTCAAGACTCTATCCTTGTATCTAATATTTGCGAATTGCACTATGATGTGACGTGGCATAGGTTTGTCGTGGTTGAGCTTGGGAGGGGTCTTCTCTGCCTCTCGGACACTAATGCTTATTTCCTTTGTTAGATTGGGGAAGTTTTCAGCTACAATTTGTTCAAATATCTCTTCTAGACCTCTGTTTTTCTCCACCCCCTCGGGGATGCTAATTATTCTGACATGGGAATGTTCGATTGAGTCAGTAATATCCCGTAAGCTACATTCTTGCGCGTGGATTTTTTTAAGTCCAGATTCTATTTTAGTTTTCTCTTCTACTAACCCATCTTCCAATTCGCTGATATGTTCTTCTGCCTCATTCACCCTGGCAGTCAGAGCCTCTGGTTTTGACTGCATTTGGCTCATAGAATTTTTAATTCTGCCAGATTCACTCTCATTTCCGCCCTTAGAGATTCTATATTCTCGTTAATATTTTCATTAATATGTTTTTTTCAATTCTGCACATCATCTTGATCATTGTTACTCTGAACTCCATTTCTGATAATTTGGTTACATCCATATCCATTAGTTCTGTGGCAGAGGCTGCAGACTCATTGTCTTTTCTTTGCTGGGGGGGATTTCTCCTTCTTGTCATTCTGATGAGGAGAGGTTGCGGGGTTGTCCAGAGCCCAAATTATTGCCCGGGACCCAGGCAGTGTGCACTTGTTTTATAGGGACCTTAGGGATGTGGGCTTCTTGATTTTTTCAGCCACCTTCTGGAGGAGGGGCCTGCCACGCCGGTACTCAGGCAACCCTGTTTGGGTAGAGTCTCCGTGTCCCCTGCGAGGGGGGATGGGGGTGGGCACACTGTGAGCCGGTATTTCCAGGCTTTTGTTCTCTGGCGGCTTTCCCTGGCGGTTTGCTGTGCCTCTTCTGAGAATCTCAGCCTCTGTCTCAGAACAGAGGGATCGTGGACCGTTCTCCACTGATGTTCTGGCCAATTTAACTCTGTTTCTGTTGGTGCTGCTCAACCCTGCAGTGTCCCGGGATGTGCACCCCACAGCCGGTGTCCCAGCCCTCACTTCCAGGTCCAGTGCATCTTTGTCCTTTGTGTTTCTAACACCTGCAGCCGCCAGCTGCCAGCCTCACCCGCGTGCTCACAGATCTCCTGGTCTCAGTCTGATTCCAGTGAGCACACCGGAGCTCCATTTCAGTCTGGTGGCGCGCGTTCCCCGGCTCACGGTCTCAGTCCGCTCTCTCAAGGGTATTGTTCCGTGAGTCCGCCTGCTCCCCCGTGCAGGTGGCTACCGCTTCCCGGCGCCCGAACACGGCGGCTCCCTTCCCCTTCCATTTATCTTCCGATATCTGTGCGCGGTTTCACAGCTCCCCGCTTCGTACCTCAATACTCAGCGCTGGAGATGTTCATTTGTAGAGATCCAGATGTATCTTCCTGCATCTCAGGCTGATTCCGTGGATATTCAGGCTGGTCTGGTATCTATCCAACTCGACTTAGGGGACCGGCTGAAAAAGGGGCCCCCTACTCCTCCGCCTCTTAACTGCCTACACTTTTAATGTTTAAAATTGAGCATTATCTTTCTTTTCCAGCAAAACAAAAAGAAAATTTAAAATAAGTAGGAACAGGGGCAGCTGGGTGGCTCAGTCGCCAAGCGTCTGCCTTCGGCTCAGGGCGTGATCCTGGAGTCCTGGGATCGAGCCCCACATCAGGCTCCTCCCCTGGGAGCCTGCTTCTTCCTCTCCGAGAGAGAGAATCTTAAACAGGCTCCATGCTCAGTGGACGTGGGGCTCGATCTCACAACCCTGCGATCATGACCTGAGCCAAAAACAAGAGTTGGCCACTTAACTCACTGAGCCTCCTAGGCTCCCCATGATGCCGCTATTTCACACTTCCTGAATTATCTCCTAATCAGATTGCCAGGCTTTTTTCATCAACTGGAACAACAAATTAAAGCAGGCAGGCCTATAACAGATTGTTAGAATCATTTGTCAGAGGAATTGCCTGATATCTTTTTTTTTTAAGATTTTATTTATTTATGTGACAGAGAGACAGCCAGCGAGAGAGGGAACACAGCAGGGGAGAGGGATAGGAAGAAGCAGGCTCCCAGCAGAGGAGCCCGATGTGAGACTCGATCCCAGAACGCTGGGATCACGCCCTGAGCCGAGGGCAGACGCTTAACGACTGCGCTACCCAGGCGCCCCTGCCTGATATCTTTTTATGCCAACAAGTACGGTTGACCAAATACGGATTTAAAAAGGGTGGGGTGCCAGAATTCTTGAAAGGTTTTCTTTTGTAAAAATAGAAAATCTTCATGAGCCTGGGGGATGATTTACTGACACATTCACAAATTTTCAGTTGAATAGCACTGTCTGTTGAGAATCTGATCAGTCTTTGTTAGCACAGTCTAAAGGGCAGCGTTGCAAAGTTGCAGGCAGCTATTGAAGCTATATTCTGTGACCAATGGAAAGCGTTTTCCTCTGTGCAAGTTATCTGTCTTTTCGGAGGCTGAGAATCAAAGCAGATTGTATCTACATTATTTCTATGCATTGTCAAAGCAGAACCAATCCACCCAGACATTCCGTTTCTCCTTACCTACAAAACTGAAAAAAAAAAAAAGGTGCTATTTTAATTATTCGTAATACTTATGTTTAATCCTCACAGCCCGGTGGCGTAGGTGTGACAGCCATACTTTTACTAGAGAGCTAGGTTCATATGGGTTCCAGATAATCAAACTAGAACTAACTCAGAGAAACGCCACAATACTGCAAGGCTCTGATCCATCCCGTCCTAAAGGTAGACCAGATACCAAGAATAAGCAATCTGCCCCAGACTTGCTGATTTTTCCAAGGGTAATTGTTTTTATACTTTTAAACCTATTTATCTATTAAGTCATTCGTTCTTTCTTATTTTATTTTACTCTCTTTTTAACTTTTTTTATCCCTCGAATGTAGTAGATTCCTTATATATACTACCTGCTGTGACAAGCTGTCTTTTATTTGAGCCAGATGAGTAATGATTATTGTATCTCTTCAAAGTTGCCTAACTCTCCTCTTTGATAAGGTCTTGAATGACTCTCCCAACTGTGTGGTTGGCTTTAATTGAATCATCCATACTCTCTCATCTTTTTCGGTGCACAACAGTAGCCAGGACTAGCTCTAGAAGTTCTGATCGGTGTCCACACTTCCTTGGTCTAATATTTGAAGATTTACTTAGTGAAAGAGATTCTTTCACAATATACATTCCCTTTATGATTTTCATAAGCCAGAGTCATATCATTTTCAGGCTTTATCTTTCCAAAATAAAACCTTGTTGTTGTCGGGTGGTTTTTTTTAGGGCATTCTTTTATTAACTCTGATCTTATTTCCTTATATATAAGATAGAAATAAAAATGGTACTTACCTTATATGGTGATTGTGGCCATTACATTTAATTAGGCGGCTTCTGTAAAATGTTTACCGCTGTTCTAACTTATAGTTAGCACTTAATAGTATTAACTAGTATTATCATGTCCATTAACAGTCAATCAGTCAAATATGTATTAAGGTTGTGCCATTTACCAGCTGTTGGTGCTAAGCCCTGTGTATACAGAGATGAATAAAAGAATACTAACAGCCTCATGGAACCAATAGTCCAGATGCTCTGTGCAGTAGAATTTCTGCATGAAGGAAATAGCATATACCTGCACTGGGCAATACAGTGGTCGCCAGACACATGTGGCTATTAAACGTGTGAAATGGGACTAGCAGGTCTGAAGAAACGAAGTTCTAATTTTTTTTTTGAGAGAGAGAGAGAGAGCATGGGCACGTGAGCAGGGCGTAGGGCAAGAGAGACAGAGGCAGAGGGAGAGAGAGAATCTCAAGTAAGCTCCACACCCAGCACGGAGCCCATCAGGGGACTCGATATCATGACCCTGAGATCATGAGCTGTGCCAAAATCAGGAGTCAGAAGCTCAACCAACTGAACCACCCAGGTGCCCCAAACAAAGTTTAATTCTATCTAATTTGGGTTAATTTAACTTAAATAGCTCGGTATGGCTGAGCTGGACCACGCACATCTGCACCATGGAGACAACCGTATAAACAATCTCGGGGCAGTAAGTTGAGTGCTATATTAGAGGCATACGGCAATTTCTGTAAAACACAAAGGCAGAGGTGGCTGTTTCTCCTTGGGAAAATCAGGAAAAGCTCCACATAAGTGATGACATTGAAGTTGGGTATTAAAGGACATGTGGGTTTTTTTATAGAGTAAAAGTGGAGGGAAGGGCCTTCTGGATGCAGGGAATTCCGTGTATAAAGGGAAGAGTTTGGAGCACCCAGGATGAGTTGGCTTATGTTTATTTAAACCTAAAAGTGCTTGTCCATTTTGACACAAATCTGCAGATTTTCTGCCCACTCATCAATGTAGCAGTCTTGCTGCTTACAGCTTACTCTCAATCTATGTATTTACTACAATAATAAGTTAATAATCAGCAAATTGGAGGGGTCCTCCAATCTGCAGCCTTGTTTCTCTCCTCCAAAACATTTAGAGGTTAAATAAAGGTGACCTCAGGCATGATCTTTATGGGACTCCGATTCTTACCCTTCTCTTTGTTTTTTGTCCCTAAGACATTTCCTTGCCTTTTTATAATGTGATCCCATCCTACCTTTGCCTGCTCTATTCCCCACATCCAAATTAACGCCATGACATCCTCTGATGACGTGACATCATTTTTGTCCCTACCCACCCCCATATTGAGTCCACATCCCTCCAATCATAGCAGCATGGAGACTTTGGTGTGGTTCCCCCTACGCTGAGTTCCAGCGTATACCCTGGTTGTATCAGATAATTCAGATCATTTTAGTTCTCTTCACCACAGCCTCAGTCCGTTTTGTGGCCTCAGTCCGTTTTGTGGCACTGCCTAGGTAGGGCTTTGGTTTCACGACTGTGGGATGTGAACAAGGAAGCATGTGGCCATGATTCTGCCGGAAGCCACCCTGAAGGATGGAGGAGGGCTTTGCCCAAACAATTGCAGAGAAATGGGATTAGTGCATTGATCAAAATGTTTCTAAAACCAGATTATGCACACACACTGAATTTCCTGCTATCACTGGGCAATTTTGGCTTGGATTTTCTATTATCTTCAAGAAAGCACCCTAACATCTATGACTGCTTGGCTAGACTAACCTTTATTTCTTGATTGACTTCTGGATAAGTTCCCTTAGGACACGTCTTCTCTATCTGGTCAAGGGGTCTATTTCATCCTTGAAATAGGCAAGAATTTCCAAGATCAAAAAGTTAGCAAGCCCAGATATTAAGTCACATCTCTTATTCCAATACTCCCTTCTTGGTCCCCCCTCAGACTTAGAGAGTCTCACAGATGCAAGAGACCCCCGAACACATCCTGATCAGCGTGGCTGACTTGGTAATTCTCGATTCCTCCATTGGTCCTGGTCTAAGGCTGGTAAATTTTCTTCCTTTGACAGACTTTTCTAGATGGAGAATCTGTCTATGTACAATGGCAGAATTTAAGAACTACTAGAGAGTTGTTTTAGGTAATGGAGCCTACTTTCATGACATAATATTATGAAATAGTGGCAAATATTTACATAATACGTCCCTTGTGCTAGGCACTGTTCTAAGCACTTCATATAACTCACTGAACTCACATTTAATCTTCGTAACAAAGCTTTTAGTAGGTACTGGGATTATTTACATCTTACCTATGAGGGAGCTAAGGCACAGAGAGGCTAAGTAACTTGGGCAAGGTCACACAGCTAGTAAGGAGTTGACCCAGGAGTCAGACCCTGCCAGCCTGCTTCCAGACTTTAGCCTTAAAGAGTACATTAATACAGTAAAAAGAATTCTTAAATTGAGTACATAATGATGAATTTTATGGAGGCACCATTGGAAAAGTCCATAAATTTGAGTTTTCTGGTCTTCCTCATGAGCCATCTGCCCACTCGATTCCACACCCCTAGGACAACTTCTATTTACAAGGTTACTAGCAAACATTAGGTGTGATGCTTTTGGAGCAGAAGAGTATTACTTTGTGGAAAGCTAACCAACTCATTTGTGGCTTCCAGACATCCCAGCCTTGGTCTCAAAGACTCTGACGAGGACCAGTAGCTCACAGCTGTGCTGTGACCAGATGTGTCCGAACTTTGCTGACTATTTAGGCAGCTCCTCTCTGTGGGAGTTTGATTCTTGAGCCTCAAGACTACTTTCCTGATTATATTTCTTCAAGGCCAGATGACATATCATTTTTTAAATTACAAAGAAATTTGTTTCCAGATACACATGCGATTTCCATGTAATGACAAGACACCTGCAGAAGAATGACAAACATGGAAAAGACAGACAATACCAAGTAGCCCCTTTGGATGGCTTTTAGGCATTATCTACTAAAGCTAAAGCTATGCTTATTTTTAAATATTTAAATATCACTTCTAGGTATATAACCAAGAGAGGGGCATCCTATGCTCACCCCAAAACAAGCACTAGAATGCCCATTGCAGCTTTATCTGTAAAAGCCAAAACCTGGAAGGAACCCCCCACACCATGAATGAATATCCACCAATGCAGTAGGTAAACCAATTGTGCTCCAGCCACACAAGGAAACATCACCTTGATCTGCAGACAGCTGCAAAAAAATACAGATCAGTCTCACAAACATAATGTTGAGCCAAAGAAGCCCAAAAGAGTACCTGCTAGATGAGTCACACTGTATAACATGTAAAAACTGACACATCTTGTCTGTGCGATCAGATGATTCTTGGATGGGCAGGGCTGGGAGGGACACCAGGGGCTTTCTGAGATGCTGGTGTCATTCTGTGTTTTAATTTGGGTGCTGGTTACGTGGGTGTGATCTGTTTGTAAAATTTATTTGACGACTAATTTTAAGCTGTGCATTTAGGACATACATACTTTTCTGTAGGAAGGTGTCAATAAAAGCTGTTTTAAAAATAAAGTACAGACATGCAGTTTTCCCTGCAGTCTCAGTAAAGAGTCCAAACTGTGGGACTGTCAAGATGGTGGATTCGATCTTGCTCAGAGAATGAGGCCTTGATTTGAAGAAAAAAACCCTGGCCAGATCCCACGGCCCTTTAACCAAGTAGAACCAAATGGACCAAAACGAATATTTAAAATGTAATCAACTTATTTTTCAGATTTCTAGAATGTTTGGATTAAAATAAATAAACAGGATTTTCAACTATGAAGATTGTCCTGGTTTGACCTTTGTATTAATTTTCTGGATAGCTGGATTTGGAATTTCAAAACTTTGATGTGTTCCTCTGGGGGGGAAGATGTGTTTGAGTTCTCCTATGATGGTATTTTTAGCAGCATAACTTGGAACCTGCATCTTTTCTGAAATAAATAATGTGTGCTTAGTTTAGTAAAATCCTAAAACATTCAGGCGTTTTTCAAACCAAGAAAAGTGCCATACGCTGATAAATTATTCAGATTGCCTGCTCTCTTAGTTTTGTGAATAGCATACAACATCGTGATCAACGTTCAGGGTACTATTTCTCTTTCGAATTCAAACTCAACCACCATCTATTGGAAACTTCTTTTGCATGAGGTGCCATTCTGGATATTTCATATTCCTCATTCACTTAAACATTTATTGCAACTAGGTGATGTGGTTATTTATCCGCATTATACAAAGAAAGAAGCCGAAACTATTGAGATTGACTTGTCCAGCTGGAAGTCTGGCTCCAAATCTAGGACTTCTCCATCAATCTGGTGACCCTTGGATTCTGTCTTCTTCTAGTGACTGTCACTGCTGAGAAATCTAGGAGATAGGGAGACTTATGCTGTGCTCTCCGAGGCACCATCGTATACTCAGGAATCAATAGACGTTAGCATGGAAGAAGTAGCTGTGGTGAGAAACTATGGGCCCAAGAAAATTATGGGCACACAGAGAACATTTGCTAAACATTTCCATTCCCTTCTAGTGAGGATGAGGGCTAGGCAAACAAAATTCAGTCGAAATTTCTTTCTTTCATTCTTTTTTTTTTTTTTTTCTGGATCAGACCCAATTTTGACTACCTTAATCCAGGGAAATTTAACAATCCCTTTCACCCACACAAAATGTTGATAAGAAGGAACAAACTAGGGGGACCTTTTGTTCTATGATCTTGACCTTGGAACTGCTAAAGAATGTGCTCCTATTTCTCTGTCAGAAACTCTGCTGGAACTGAAAAGAGAAGAAACTGAAGTCTGTAAACAAAGTTCAGAAAGACGCACTTGGGTTCCAGGAACCGATTCACTTGGGCTCTGCACTCAGTCTGGGTTGAACTGGCAGCTTCAACATCTCTGGGAAGCCCCTAAGTAGCTTGGAGAACTCATGTGGCATCAAAGGGTAATTGCTGTCATTTGAAAGAATTAATGTTTGGGTTCTTCTTCGGGTGATATTGTGAGAAGAAAAATATTTATTAAAGATTGGCCTGTGTATGTGTGGAAAAACTAGCCTCCAGAGACAATAACAAAAGGAGTAGTGACCTCCACTGTCCTCCCATTAGGAAGAGTAGGGGTGAAAGGGCTGTTGTGATGACAGATATTTTTATTCTTCGTGCCTTCCCTTTAAAGCAAAACTGAACTGGGAAGTGGAACAGCAGGACCACTTGGGAATGTAAGTATGAAATCCTGCTCTCGGATCAGTCCTTCGCTCTTAGTCCTTCGGCCCTCACTGCTGTTCTCACTTCCAAATTCATCCTGCATGGATTCGCTCTTAACCGTTTGTATCTAGGGAGACTTCCCTCCGTCTTTTGTTTCTCTCTCTTGAATTCGAATTGAGCAATGACAAGACTTTGGTTTGAAAGGTCAGCCTTCAGAGGCCTCTAATTTCCTTCTCGACTCCATGACTAAACCCCCCAATGATCACCATGAAAGCTGATGCCAAAAAGTTTCCCCAGAGAGGGGTCATGGTTCCTGAACATTAAGTCCAGGCCTGTCATTCAACCCAAAGCTTTCTCGGTTTACGGATTTGCTTGCATTTGGTTGTCCTTTTGAAATTAATTAAATAAATCTAATCGAACCAGGTTGAACCAAATTACATGTGGGGAGCAGCTGCCCAGTAAATGTTCATTGGGTGAAAAACGAATTGGTTTCCCTTCCTAAACCTGGCTTTTTGTCTGAAGCTGAGGGAAGCAGTTGACATTAATTCTTCCTTGCTTGGTCCAAAGCTTATATACAGCCCTAGATCTCTAGTTATTTCCATTGTCAATATTCCTCTAGAATTTCTTTAATGCAGGGATGAAGTTGATGAATATGCAACTAGCTCCCCTGGGAGGGGTTGCAAACTAATGTTCCCCTGGGCCAAATCCAGCCCCAAACACTTTCATTGTCTTTTAAATTTTTTAAATTAGCATTTATGAGTCAGGAGATTTTACCTAAAAATACAGGTCTTTTTTTTTTTTAATATTTTTTATTATATTATGTTATTCACCATACAGTACATCCCTGGTTTCTGATGTAAAGTTCAATGATTCATTAGTTGCTTATAACACCCAGTGCACCATGCAATACTTGCCCTCCTTACTATCCATCACCAGACTATCCCATTCCCCCACCTCCCTCCCCTCTGAAGCCCTCAGTTTGTTTCTCAGAGTCCATAGTCTCTCAGGCTTCATTCCCCCTTCTGATTACCCCCCTTTCTTTATCCCTTTCTTCCCCTGCCGATCTTCCTAGTTCTTATGTTCCATAGATGAGAGAAACCATATGATAATTGTCTTTCTCTGCTTGACTTATTTCACTTAGCATTATCTCATCCAGTGCCATCCATGTTGCAGCAAATGTTGAGAACTTGTTCTTTCTTTTTTTTTTCTTTTTAAAGATTTTATTTATTTATTCAATAGAGATAGAGACAGCCAGCGAGAGAGGGAACACAAGCAGGGGGAGTGGGAGAGGAAGAAGCAGGCTCACAGCAGAGGAGCCTGATGTGGGGCTTGATCTCACAATGCCGGGATCACGCCCTGAGCCGAAGGCAGATGCTTAACCGCTGTGCCACCCAGGCGCCCCGAGAACTTGTTCTTTCTGATAGCTGAGTATTATTCCATTGTATATATGGACCACATCTTCTTAATCCAGTCATCTGTTGAAGGGCATCTCGGCTCCTTCCACGATTTAGCTATTGTGGACAGAGCTGCTATGAACATTGGGGTGCATATGGCCCTTCTCTTCACTATGTCTGTATCTTTGGGGTAAATACACAGTAGTGCAATGGCTGGGTCATAGGGTAGCTCAATTTTTAACTTTTTAAGGGACCTCCACACTGTTGTCCAGAGTGGCTGTACCAACTTGCATTCCCACCAACAGTATAGGAGGGATCCCCTTTCTCCACATCCTCTCCAACATTTGTTGTTTCTTGCATTCTCAATTTTTGCCATTCTAACTGGCGTAAGGTGGTATCTTAGTGTGGTTTTGATTTGAATTTCCCTGATGGCTAATGATTTTGAACATTTTTTTCATGTGTCTGTTAGCCATTTGTATGTCTTCATTGGAAAAGTGTCTGTTCGTATCTTCTGCCCATTTTATGATTTGTTTATTTGTTTCTCGCATATTGAGTTTGAGAAGTTCTTTGTAGATCTTGGATACCAGTCTTTCATCTGTAGCATCATTTGCAAATATCTTCTCCCATTCCGTGGGCTGCCTCTTATTTTTTTTGACTGTTTCCTTGGCTGTGCAGAAGCTTTTTATCTTGATGAAGTCCCACAAGTGCATTTTATCTTTTGTTTCTCTTGCCTTTGGAGATATGTCATTCAAAAAGTTGCTGTGGCCGATGTCGTAGAGGTTGCTGCCTATGTTCTCCTCTAGGATTTTGATGGATTCCTGTCTCACATCGAGGTCTTTCATCCATTTAGAGTTTATCTTTGTGTATGGTGTGAGAGAGTGGTCATGTAGCTGTCCAATTTTCCCAGCACCATTTATTGAAGAGACTGACTTTTTTCCACCGGATGTTTTTTCTTGTTTTGTCAAAGATTAGTTGCCCAAACAGCCAAGGATCCATTTCTGGGTTCTCTATTCTGTTCCATTGGTCTATGTGTCTGTTTTTGTGCCAGTACCATGCTGTCTTTGTGATCACAGCTTTGTAGTACAGCTTGAAATCTGGCATTGTGATGCCCCCAGCTTTGTTTTTCCTTTTCAACAATTCCTTGGCAATTCGGGACCTTTTCTGGTTCCACACAAATTTAAGGGCTGTTTGTTCCAGTTCTTTGAAAAATGCCATTGGTATTTTGATCGGGATGGCATTGAAAGTGTAGATTGCTCTGGGTAGCATGGACATTTTAACTATGTTAATTCTTCCAACCCATGATCATGGAATATTTTTCCATCTTTTTGTGTCTTCTTCAGTGACTTTCAAGAATGATTTGTAGTTTCTAGAATATAGATCCTTTACGTCTCTGGTTCAGTTAATTCCAAGGTAACATATGGTTTTGGTGCTATTGATCCTCTCAATAGATTCAGAAAAAGCATTTGACAAAATACAGCATCTTTCCTGATTAAAACCCTTCAGAGTATAGGGATAGAGGGTACATTCCTCAATAGCATAAAAACCATCTATGAAAAGCCTACAGCAAATATCATTCTCAATGGGGAAAAGCTGGAAGCCTTTCCCTTAAGATCAGGAACACGACAAGGATGCCCACTCTTGCCATTATTATTCAATGTAGTACTAGAAGTCCTTGCAACAGCAATCAGACAACAAAAAGGGATAAAAGGTATCCAAATCGGCAAAGAAGAAGTCAAAATGTCTCTCTTCGCAGATGACATGATACTCTATATGGAAAACCCAAAAGAATCCACTCCCAAACTACTAGAAGTTATAGAGCAATTCAGTAATGTGGCGGGATACAAAATCAATGCTCAGAAATCAGTTGCTTTTCTATACACAAATAATGAGACTGAAGAAAGAGAAATTAGGGAATCCATCCCATTTACAATAGCACCAAAAACCATACGTTACCTTGGAATTAACTTAACCAGAGACGTAAAGGACCTATATTCTAGAAACTACAAATCACTCTTGAAAGACATTGAGGAAGACACAAAAAGATGGAAAAATATTCCATGATCATGGGTTGGAAGAATTAACATAGTTAAAATGTCCATGCTACCCAGAGCAATCTACACTTTCAATGCCATCCCGATCAAAATACCAATGGCATTTTTCAAAGAACTGGAACAAACAGCCCTTAAATTTGTGTGGAACCAGAAAAGGTCCCGAATTGCCAAGGAATTGTTGAAAAGGAAAAACAAAGCTGGGGGCATCACAATGCCAGATTTCAAGCTGTACTACAAAGCTGTGATCACAAAGACAGCATGGTACTGGCACAAAAACAGACACATAGACCAATGGAACAGAATAGAGAACCCAGAAATGGATCCTTGGCTGTTTGGGCAACTAATCTTTGACAAAACAAGAAAAAACATCCAGTGGTAAAAATACAGGTTCTATCTCATCTTGCACTAGGTCCATATTTCTCCGAAGGATCACACAGGTGGAACAGAATGTCCGTCGTAGACAAGACAGGAGCCCTACTCCCTCCTACTTTGCAGGTCTGCCCTAAGAGCATTGCTCTCAATGATTTTATTTGCATGGCTCCCCTTCATATGTAGAGTAAATGCATATTTCTCTGTTCCACTAATTTAGACTGACAGTTGCATAATTTAAGGAAAAAAATGGAAGAGAGCATATGTTTATCTCTCAATAGGAAAAAAGTTTTCACAAACATTTCATCATTTTTCAAATGCCTGGCCTCTTTGGACATTTCAATTTTCAACTCTTGCCCTACTGTCTTTTTTCTGTGATGGAGATTCAATGCTTTTTGCTTCTGGGAGCTTTACAAAAAGCCAGATGGAGAGGAAACTATGGTCTGCAAAATAAATCTTCTTTCAGAGTTTTAATTTTCAGGGTGTCTTGGGGACTCAGTAGGTGAAGCATCTGTCTTCGGCTCAGGTCATGACCTCCGGAGGGGGGAGGTTCTTGGTGTGGGGCTCCCTGCTCAGCGGGGAGTCTGCTTCTCCCTCTCCCTTGGCTCCTCCCCCCATTCATGCTTGCTCTCAGTTTCTCTCTGTGTCTCTCAAATAAATAAATAAATAAAATCTTTGAAAAGAAAAGAGTTTTAATCTTCCTTTCAGGGTTTATCTGAATAGGAAATTCATTAACTCAGATTGTTAAATTACCAGAGTGTGCTGATAGGAGGCAAAAATTGAGGCAATGAAGCCGTAGACTAGACATGTAGCCAGTCCATTGGGATGGGGACCTGGGGTCACGCATGCGACGGAGTCAAGCTGCCGTCAGGCAGGAAGCCGAGGGCAGGAACACCAAGATCAGACAGCTACCAAAGGGAGCCAAATCAAGAACTTACTGGAAGAGCCACATCAGAGCTCAGGAAACTTGAAGAAGAAACATGTTTGAAATGTTATGTCCTGCCTGGGTTTCAAGACTTCCACACACACAGAAGCTGAAAGCCAAGTGGGGTTTTCTGGCAACTAAGTTTACTTTTAATGTTGGTTTTTTGTTTTGTTTTGTTTTTAAAGATTTTATTTATTTATTTGACAGAGAGAGACAGCCAGCGAGAGAGGGAACACAAGCAGGGGGAGTGGGAGAGGAAGAAGCAGGCTCTTAGCAGAGGAGCCTGATGTGGGGCTTGATCCCAGAGCGCCAGGATCACTCCCTGAGCCGAAGGCAGACGCTTAACGACTGCGCCACCCAGGCGCCCCATAATGTTTTTTTTTAAAGTGTATTCTAACTAACCCTTCTACCAGATTACTGAATATAACACACAAATGGTTTCTTTAGCAACTTTTCTTAAAATATACATTTTATTAAAGTTTAACAATATACAAGTGTTCAGCTCATTGATTTTTTTTTTTAACAAGTGAACATACCATGTAACCAGAAACCAAATAAAAATAAATAAATAAAACATTACCCACATCTTCATGCCCCTTATCAGGCATGTCGCGGTAGGGATAACAGCTATCCTGATATATCACAGAGGGATTACTTTTTCTTGTTTTTTTTTTTTTTCAACTTTACATACATGGAATAATAAAGTTAGATACTGGCTTCTTTTGTTCAGGATTTATTATGTTTCTGAAAATCACCTGCCTCATTGCATATAACATTGTTTTACTTGTGTTGTACGAAAACACTGTGATTTATATATCCCTTCTACTCTCGATGTACATTTGACTTGGTTTCAGGGTGGGGCTATCATGAATAATTCTGTCTTGCACATTTTTGCATGTATTTGATGGTGACTATCTGTGTGCGTTTCTTCTGGGTGTATTTTCACAAAAGGAAGCTCTGGGTCATAGAGAAAGCTCCTGTTCAGTTTTACTAGATATCACCAAACAGTACGCTAACGTATTTACCTGACGTACACTCCCACCGGAGTGGGGGGACTTCTGGCTGAGCCACGGTATCACCAACACTTGGAACTGCTGGCCTTTTTCATTTCAGTCATTCGTGTAATCGTGAAAGGGTATTTTAATTGTTCCTAGTTAGCATTTCCCTAACAACCTACAAAGTTGAGCACCCATTCCTGTGAGGAACGGTCATCTGAATACCTCCTTTTGAAAAATGTCTTTTCATGTCTTTTGCTCACTTTTTTCTATTGTGCTTTCTTCCTTTTGTTTCTATGAGCTTTAAATATGAAAGTACATATATATACACACACACACATATATATTCTATATATGAATGCTTTTGGGATATCTGCTTTGCAAATATTTTCTCCCATTCTGTACCTGTCTTTTCACTGCCTTAGTGATATCTTTTGATGAACCGATATTCTTTTTTTTTCTTAAAGATTGATTTATTTTTTTTTTTTTGAGAGAGAGAGAGGGAGCAGAGGGGCCGAGGAAGCGGGAGAGGGAGAGCAATCCTCAAGCAGACTCCCAGCTGGGCATGGAACCCAATGCGGGGCTAGGTCCTGAGACCATGACCTGAGCTGAAGCTAATGGACCGAGCCACGCGGGGACCCTGGCGAACTGTTATTCGAAATTATAATGCAGTCTAATGGATCTTTTCTATGGTTAGGCTTTTTAGTAGATTGCATTTAGGAAACCTTTGCCTGCTTCAAAGTCATAAAGACGTTCTTCTATATTTTAACTTGGAAGCTTTATATTTTGTCATACCATCTGTGCATCTGACTTCAATTTGGTTTGCAGTGAGAATTAGGAGTGAGAATTCGTTTTTGTTCATATGGATATCCACTTGACCCGGCAGCATTTATGAACACAGTTCTTTCCCCCTTCCCCACGGCACAGCAGTAATCAAGTGACCATCTATGAACAGGTATGTGTCTGATTCTCCTTTCTGTGCCATCGGTCTACTTGTCTATTCTTGCACCGACACTCCTTTATCTGCTCTATAACGAAACTTCTTCTCTAGTAGTGTAAGACCTTCGGGTTTGTTTCCCTCTGCAATGTCGTCTTACTTACTCTTGGATCTTCTCATTTCTTACAGAAATTACAGAAGCATCGTCTTAATTTCTACATGTACATATGCATAGAAACGTGCTTGGAATTTAATTGGCTTTGCATTAAATTTATAGATCAATTTGAGGGGAGGGGAAATTTTTATAATTTACAGTATTGAGCCTACCTGCTCACTAACATGATTTTAGTACCTGTTTTATTAGGCCTTCAGCTTTCTCTCAAACTTGTTTTCATTTCTCAAAAAGGCTACACCCTCCTTCCCTGGAGATTTTTTTTTTTTAATTTTATCACTATCTTATTAACATACACTTTTTCTGATTGCACCAATAATCATTATTTAATGTACAAAAATCTTTTTAATTTTAAGAAAGAGGAGAGAAAAATCAATAATTCATCCATGATCTTAACCATCTAAATATCATCCATATATACCATAAAATGGAGGTATTATATGCATTCTTTTGTATCTTTCATTGTCTCTTAACAATATTTCAGCGAGATATTTTCTCACGTGAATAAATTTCCATTTAAATGTGATTTTTGAAATAACTAAGTAGAATTATTCCAATGTAGTGACATCAAATAAACTATGTAACAAAACCCTTTTTATTGGTAATTCAGGCTTTTTTCAGATTTTTCTCTATTCTGAGTCATACTGGAGGAACCATTCTTGTCAATAGATATTTGCTTTTATGCCTGACTACCAAGACTCTCTGAAAATATTGGGGTTCCTCAGGCTGGGTGTCCTTGTAAGAAGGACAATATCTTTCAATCCTGTGTGGCCATTCCTCATGTACCACCAGGATGCCCAGGGAAGACAGTGACCTGAAGGGCTACCTCCTTCCTTAAGGTCACCCAC
Source organism: Ursus arctos (assembly GCF_023065955.2). Lineage (NCBI taxonomy): Eukaryota > Metazoa > Chordata > Mammalia > Carnivora > Ursidae > Ursus > Ursus arctos. The sequence continues at coordinate 79,157,922 of NW_026623089.1, read as the reverse complement.
CTATCAGATTCTGGGAGCAGACAGTGCAGGGTCCAAGCAGATGCAGCCTGTCCCCGTGTCCTTCCACGGGAAGGCTGAGGTACTGATGGGCAAGAGCAGCACGCTTGGCAAGGCCATCGAAAGCATCTGGAAAACAACCCAGCTCCTCCATTTCTCCTATCTTCACTCACACCCAATGGGGGCAAACCCATTTGATAGTTTTCCCCAGGCATGACAACTCTTTTCCCTGAAGGTGTTCAGAAGCTTTAGAAGTGGTATACACGGTCCACGGAGGGTTTTAGGAGACATTACTTTCCACTAAGTTCTTCTCTAGAGAGTTTCTCATCTTATAGGAACATCCTTCCTCCCCTCCCTCCCCACCACCCTTCTTTCTGCCTCTCCCTCCTTTCTCTGTGAGGAGAAAACAGTGAGGAGGGCAGAGGGAGGGGATGAGCCCAAGAGGTGTAGGGCAGCTGTGGTCAAATACGTCTGGCTTTGCATGGAGTCTGGTGCTCATCTCTGTGGGATTTCAATTCTTGATTTTAGAAATTACTGTCCGGGGTGCCTGGGGGGCTCAGTCAATGAAGCGTCCGCCTCTTGATTTCTGCTCAGGTGATGATCTCAGGGTCATGGGATTGAGCTCTGGGTCGGGCTCTGTGCTCAGTGGGGAGTCTGCTTGAGGATTCTCTCTCTTCCTCTGCCCCTCCTCCAGCTCTCATTCTCTCTCTCTCTCTAAAATAAATAAATCTTCTGCAGCCAGATGACAAGTCTCCTCATCGATTCAGGGCTCCTCTTCAGGGCGGATTTATCATTTAGCTACATCTCATTCCAAAAAATTATTCCAGAAAGATTTATCTACAATGGCATTTAGATTTGATGCCTGTATCAACTCACTCTGACTGGTGATGGGTAACTAGAGAACTAGGTGGAGAAACAGACTCCTGGTTTAGAAGGAAAGAATGCTAGGATAGTTGGTCAACACTCACTAAGGATGTGTGTTGGGGGACGTATAATTCTCATTCCGGGTCATGTGTTCTTATGGCTCGTGGTGCTAAATTAGAAAAGACATGGGAGGTTGATGATAATGACCATTATGAAACATCTAGAAGTAAAAGTTAGTTGGAGAATATTGGCAGGGAGTTCCTATGTATAGCTTGTATGAACCTTGGCTGTATGAACCTAATAATGTTCCCTTGAACCAAAGTGTTTCTCACGCCCTGAGGGACCTATCTCCAAGCCCCAAATATGTGTCCTTAAATTGCCCTTGATGTCTTCATGGCTTCACCCTCACTTTTACCCCTCCTACTCTTCTCCCCTCCAAGATGTTTCCTTTACTTTCAACAAGTATGTTCAGGGGGAGGAATTGCAAACAATAACAATTTAATTCAGTGCAATTTCTTGAATTCTCAGTTCAGTTGAAGTGCACCACATTCCTCTAATTATAAATTTTTAAATTTGCAAACCTTCACTGATTCGCACAAGGCACATACACTAGCAAAACCACGTTAACTCTGCCCGCCGCTAATGGATGGCATTATTTGCTAAATAGGGTCACTTCACACTTTGAAGCAAGTAGCCTTAGGGATACAAGATTTTGAAGCTCCCCTTGCACTTAAATAGAAGGCCTTCTACAAGGAGAGTGCCTGCCATGGACCAGACACTGGAAAAGCAAGGATGAGTAAGGTAACAGTCATTTCCCCTGAAGTTACCATAATATAAACTGGTTCTTTCAAAATAGGAGATGAATAACACTGTGATAAAAGCTGTCAACTGGGGGACCACTTATCAAGAGCCATGAGGGGTCTGAGATTTTGCCCTCCTTGCAAACTAAGGAATTCGTCCAGCAGTTTCATGGAAGCTCACAGAAGACACCAGACTTCTGAGTCAAAGATAAAGAGCTCTATTACTCACGACACAAACATGAATATCATGTTTGTATCACTTCCCATCACCCAGCTGTTTCCACAAGGGGGACACAGAGGGATCTGGATGGATGCCGCACGAGCAGTGGGCTTGCTTCACCGCTGAGGTCCCTCGAGTTCAGGGACCCTGAATCTTTCCTACTACGCAATAAGCAGTAAGTTCTTCAGATGGAGACAGTATATCTACCTTCCAAAGCTCCTCCCTATATACGCAGCTTTGAAAAGACAGCCCAAAACAAAAGGACAGCTAGGCCTCCCACACAAGACATGGAGAACCACAAGAATGCTGTAGAGAATTAACTCTGCCTGGAAATCAAGGACGGCTTCCTGGACAAGTCGTCTAACTTAGAGAATAAGTGGGAGGTGACCAGGCGGAGAAGTAGGAGGGAAGACACTTGGGAGAGTGTTAACTGAGTGAGCAAAGACCTGGAGACAGAAGAGGAAAGGACAAGGGCAATTTGGAATTACTAGAGAGGAAAGTATTATTCTCGGCTCCAAAGATTTAACCAAATTTCGATCACCATTTCAATGTATTTTTTCTATAGGTTGATGTCATCGTGACCACAGTGATGTGTGGGACACAACATTGAGCTGTGGGTCAGGGGACGATCTGCTGGGATAAACACATTTTGCCTTCTGGATGAATGCCCCTCCGCCCACCCCAAGTTATGTGGGAAACGCGCGGCTAACTGAGGACAGCTCCCTCCCCGTGGCCTCAGAGCCTTCGGGTCTTTCAGCACCTCCCACATGGGTCGTGGTTTCTAAATCCTTCACCATCTGGATCGTCTTTTCTCTGGGACGTATCCTGGGACACCACTCTAAAACTGTGTCATGCAGAACTGGACAGAATGAGACCCAAGCCCATCCTGTAAGCTCCCGAGGATCTGAACAACTGAATGTATTCCTTGTTTCTGGTTCTGCTGGAATTAACGTTGCCAAAGCAGTGAGGATATCATCCTACCAACCCCATTAGTATTCAGTGAAGCTCTCAGACTGTCCTGGCCCAGGAAGGTGCCGGCCAGTTTGGAGAAAAGAACTCTTGGTCACCTAAGGATCCTTCTTATATTGGGGCCAAAAGACCATCAGCATCAACAGAATGGGGAGGGGGAGCATTATGACAGTAAAATGCAAATTCCTGGGCTCCACCCCAACAAATCAGTCTCCCAGCAAGAGGGCGCGGGAAATCTGCATTTGTAACAGACTTTTATGCACTCAAATATTCCTATGCTCTCAAATATTAGAAAACTCCTGCTTAAGGAGGTCCTTTAGAAATGCCTTCTGTCCTGAAGGAGTTAATAGACGTCCCCAAGGAGCCAGGGCATCCCTCCCGCTGCCAGTGTCCCTTCAACACCTCTCCCGGGGAGGAAGAAGTCAATCTCCTTATCTCACCGTTACAAATGCAGTGGGGGCAGAGATTGCGTCCTTTTGTCCTGAGGGTGACTCCCGCAGACGACCCAGGCACTCCGATGTGATAATTCTCAGAAGACGGTGCAAACGGGTTGTCAGGCTTAGGGCGACGTGAGCATGAGTCACACAAGTAAACAGGACACCGAGTGCTTGATTGTCTAGGGGAGGGTACCAGCAAGCCTTGGAGGGCACACCGAAAACTGCCTCACGGCAAGAACCGGGAAGCAAACACGTGGGGTACGGTGGAAGAAGAAATACAGAATGAATTGGGTTTATTTCCCTTCAAAGGCAAAGAAAAAGATATCTTGGGGATCTCCACGAAGAAAACCCACTCGATCTGTGGCAAACAAAAAGTCGGGCAAAAGCCAACAATTTTCTCTGAAATAAACGCATTGTATATGGTTACATTCAATCCTTTGTGTTTCTGGTCCTCCCACTATTTCTCTAGGTGAGATAAATTACACCTGTCTCATAGATGAAGATACTGAGAATAGGAGGATTTAAGTTATTTATTTATTTGTTCCACAAACACTTACGGGGCACCCCCCAGGCATGGCATCAGGGTCCCATAAAGGGTCAGTGGCTGGCCACTAACTTCAGGACAAAGGCTTCCTGGGATGTCTGCTGTCAAATTCTCATCGTACGGTTACAAAGTGTACTAATGTGAGCACGTAAGTTCAGCGCAATTTAAATGTAAGTACAGGGCACTGCATAAACCAAAATAGGAATTACTCCCCCAAAGTGCACGGTGAATTCCAAAGGAATTGTATGGATTAGAAATGTCAGTGTCTGTGGTTTGGAGGGTCAGAAGAGGCTTCTTTGGGAAGTATGCACTTAAGATGGGCTTTTAAATATTAATAGAATTTAGTGAGGGTCTCAAGGATAGAGGGCATTTGCTCTGAGTTAATGTGGGACGTTTAAAATTCAAACAAACCACTGATTATACATAAAAATACCAGTTCACTCAGTCAAGCAATATGTATCTATTGAAGATTTACAGTGTGCACAACTTCGTAAATCGCTGGGTTCTGGGGTTCCAACATCATAAGGACACCCAAGGACACCTGGTTGTTTAGATAGTGAGAGCCAAAAGAATTAGGAGCAAAGTAAATTTGGCTTCTGGGGGATGTTGCATGTTCCAGGAAGACTAAATGTTGGGGGGAGTGTGTGTGTGTGTGTGTGTGTGTGTGTGTGTGTGCACAATTGTGTTTTTCCAGGAAAGATAGCTCCAAGGCTATTTTTTAGTTTTTCCCTATTCTTTTGTAGTAAATTGCTTCCTGAAACTGTAAGGGGAAATGTGTGTGAGACGTTGTCCCTCCTATTAAGAGGACAGATTTCTATTAATTTTATTTCTCAGAGCTTTGCACTATGATTTTCATTTCTTTCTTCCTGGGGCCATACATCTTAACTTCCCCCTTGATTCAAGGTACAGTGAAAAATTCTTAGAATGGAATTTTTGTGTTCTGAGTATTTTTATAGTGCCTCCCCCGGGGCACATATTTTTACATTTTTTTCTTTTATTGAAATATCCAAAACACATATGACTAAACGGCAGATATTCGTTACAATTGTGCAGTGAGCACATAAATCCTTTATTATTGTATTGTATTGGGCAGTGTTGTGTTGTCGTTTTCTGTACCTTATCTATATAATAGCATATATAAAATATATAGGGAGTTGTATCATATTTACATTTTTCAAAATAGAAACAAACTTTTTGCCCAGTTATAGCACTCTCAAATTCTTGGCACCAGGAACACTGGACAAGACTACAATCCAAAATCCAGCATCAAACACTGAGGCAAACCCCAGGAAAATCTAAACCCAACGCAGCAAGAGGCAGGAAGGTGATAACATTAGCTTGGGTTGACAGTTACAAAACTGTCTTAATATAAGAAGCACCAGCCAGAGAACAAGAAGAAGAAATCGTATAATTCCTTATTTTTTGATCTCTCTCTTCCTTACTTTCCCCTAAGGCTTCTGAAACATAAGGCTTAGACCCCCAAAGAGGCCTTTCTATGTCAAGTTCAGAAAAGCCTTTAGGAACTCAAGAAATGAGGTCACTGACTGGCTCACTGCATAGTAAGTGGGCATCTCTCTCGAATTTTTTCACACACAGGTTGTCCTCTGTTTTGAGCAGCTAGACCTGGACTGCCCTCAGCGGTTTCCATTTTGGGGGAGTTTCGTGTTTGGAGGACAATGAAACATTTTTTTAAATAGACTTTTTTTTAAAGAACAGATTTACAGAAAAATTGAGAAGATCTTACAGGAAGTTCTCATATACCTCGCGCCCAGTCCCTCCTAGTATTAACAAGTACGGTACATTTGTTGTAGTTAATGAAGCAATATTCACACATTAGTATCAACTGAAGTCCATGTTTTATTCATATTTCTTTAATTTTCACCTACTGTCTCTATGCTGTTCCAAGATCCCGCCCAGAACACCACACCACCTGTAGTCACCTGACTCTGTTGGCTCCTCTTGCCTATGGCAGTTTATCAGGATTTCCTTCTGTGTTGATGACCTTGACAGTATTGAGGAAAGCCAGTGACCCATTTTGTAGATGTCTCTCACTTGGGATTTGTCTGATGCTGTCTCCTGATTAGACTGGGGTTACGAATTGGGGGAAGGAGGGTCACATAGGTGAAGTGTCCTTCTGATCCCGTTATAGCCAGGTTACATGCTATCAACATGCGTAATGACTTTGATGTTGACTTTGGTCACCTGGCTGAGGTAGGGTTTGTCCCGTTTCTCTGCTGTACGGTTACTCCGAGCCCCCATATTTCCATACCCTCCTCTTTGGAAGGAAGTTACCTCGCACAGCTCACACAGAAGAAGTAGGGAGCATATGCATCCATTTTGGATTTTTTGGAATATTTCTGCACAGAAGAGTTGTCTCTTCTCCTCTAGTTATTTTTATTCAATCATTTCTTGTATCAGGACGGACTTGTGGATATTTATTTTTTCTGTTGGGTTAGAGTCCAATGCTCTGTTATTTTGCTGCTCAAGTTGTTCCGACTTTGGTCACCGGGAGACCTTTATTGGTTCCTGCTGGTCATGTAATTTTTACATAAGTATGACTATCTCTGCAAACACTCTAACTTCAAACGCTGGGAGGCTAGTCCACTGATGACAAAACTTACTCTTAAGCCTAACGCACAAACGGTAAATCGTCATATTCTACTTATGCTTAGGTATTAATTTTCCAGGGTTGAAAATTATTTATATTAACAATCAGAAGCCACAGAAGAAGGGCCTGAAGAAGATGTGGGCCAGCAACGCCAAGGCCATGAGTGTGCAGGCCAAGACGATCAAGCTCACCAAGCCCAGAGAGGTCAAGCCCACCATGCAAAGGGTGGCAGCCACAGGCTCAATCCACTTGCTGACGTCGCCTACCCCCCGGCCTGGGCAGCACACTCATGCTGCTCATGCCCGCAGCCCAGGAGTCTGGGGCTCTGCTGGCCAGAGTCTGGGGCCGGGGCTCAGATCAAGATCCAAGCTGCACTATAGCTCTGGCCTAGTTCCAGCTCCAGTTCAAGATCAAGAAGGTGCCCAGGCCTCTGCCCAGGCTCCCGAGGAGAGGCCTCTGTCTGCCGGTGTGACGGTGCAGGACCAGCGTGACCCTGGGCTGCTGTCTGCATGGGGCTGTGTCCTCCTGCGCGTTTATGAATAAGCCTAAGGCAGGATCTAGCAACAAAGGAAGGGAAGAAGGGGGGAGGAAGGGAGGGAAGGAAAGGAACCAGAGTTATTCTGTTAAGATGAGATTACCTATAAGATGAACTGAGGTTACCTTCCAGGTGAATTGGAGTTACCATGGCAACAGGTTGTGGTTTCTGGTTTGACAATTGAAACCTTTAATGCAGCTAACTATCAGTCAAAAGTTGGAACCAGCATGCAGAACTGGGGGCTACGTAATCCCAAAATGAGCCTTTTTGAGCCACAAACACAGAGAAATGGTAACCTCCCCCCCACACACATACACACACACACACACACACACACACACACACACACACACACATTCTTTTGGGGTAATTATGAAGATAATGAAGGTTCCAAGTTAATATTTATCACAAGGGGTTCGTTTTTTCAACCCTGTCCTCTGGATTCATATCTTTCTTAATTTCTTTCAAATATGTCACATGATGTGGTTAGATGATACTCCGACTCCTACCAAGGTTGGTTTATTAACTGATTGCTTTAAATAAAGCTATTTCATGTCAGAGTATATTCTCTACAATTCTACAGTCATTTTAATGACAAAGATGTGTCATTTCCTCTTTTCCTAATTTTTTCCCCTTTACCTCTACATTCTGTGAGAATTCAATTTTCTTTCCTATAAGTGGATTTGATTTTTTTCTTTGTAATTGGAGTATCATAAATTAAATGCTCATTATAAACTTCCCCTGACCCAACTGCCTTATGAATTTTTTTGTGTGTAATAGCCACTTTTCGTTAATACCCATGGATTACATTTTTGAAGATTTATTTGTGTATCATTTTAGAAAGAGAGAGAGAGGGAGAGAGAGAGAGCATGCGAGGGGGACGGGGTGGAAGGGAGAAGGGCAAAAGGAGAGGGAGAGAGAATCCCAAGCCGACTCCGAAAGAGCTCTACGGAATTGGCTCACGAGGGGCGAGGCTGGCATGTCTGAGGTCTGCAGGGCAGGCGGCCAGGCATCTCTGCTGTTTGTCTGAGTCTGCAGGGGGTCTAGGTGCAGAAATCGTTCAGATTTAAGTCAGGTGTTGTCAGTTCCCCAGAAGAAATACTGCTGTTGTAGGAATCCTGTTTCTCTGGAGAACCTTGTCTAAGACTGTGTGTGTGTGTGTGTGTGTGTGTGTGTGTGTGTGTGTGTGTGTGAGTGTGTGTGTGTGTGTGTGTGTGTGTGTGTGTTTGCGGCTATGAGGTGCGATACAGAAATGACTCTGTAAGACTTCTAAGGCCAGGTGAAGAAAAGGTGATAGAGCTTCTGCTTGCTCCTTTTGGGGTTCTTGGGGTCGAGACCCAGCCACCATGCTGGGAGGATGGCGAAGAGCCAAACGAAAACAACTCATGTTGGTGCTGTGGTCACAGTCCAGCGGAGATCGGGTGACAAGCAGCCTCGAGCACCAGACGTGTGAGTGAGAGAGCGATCTTCTATTCCAGGGCGAGCCGTCTTCTGTTCCAGCCCTTGGCTGCTGAACTACACTGTTCATGCTTTGAGGAGCAGAGAGAAGCTACTCTCAGCTCCCCCCGCCTCCCACGGCCCAAGTTGCAATTTGTAAGCAGACGAAACGCCTGCTTCCTTCTCAGCCGGTACTCTTGGGGTGGATTGCAAGCAGCGACAGAGCGCTGGGACACTCTGTGGAGGAAGGTATGGATCGGCCGAGACTAGGATGTTCCCTCTGGTACCGCAGTGACGATCAACCCTCAAGCGGCAGAGACCTCCAAGAGCAAAGGTTTACCTCTCATCATGTCACTTGTCACTGTGGGGCCACTGCCGCTCTACCCCCAAGAATCTCTGTTCTGGACTCAGATCAGCCTCTGTCCGCAACCTGCTGATTCACAGTAAACTAGGGCAGAAGAGACAACAAAGGAACCTTAGTGTGACTCTTAAAGCTCCTACTTGGAAGAGGTGCATGTTTCCATTCACACTTCCCTGGACAAAGAAGTCACGTGGCCAAGGCTGACAACAATTCAAAGGGTACAGGAAATAATAATTCTGCCCGGATGGAGCGCAAGTCCCACAGGCAGCCACACCCGGTGGGCGGGCAGCACCCTCAGCAGGGAGGGCTGTGGGCTGAGCAGTCTCGTGATCTACCAGAGGGAACATACTTAGAGAGCAGTCAGAGCGCCCATGGTTTGGACTCTCTCTACGTCTACTTTCAGAAAAGACATTGGTCACATATCAACAGCCCCCTTACAACGGTGCCCACTTTGCAGCCTGAGTGGAAGACTGTTTCTCTGTTCCCTATCCCTCCTCAACCTTCATCATACAGTCTTGTAATCACTCTGCCGCTGGCGGGGGCTGGGTGGATGGTCGCAGGATGGGTTTAACCTGAAGGCTCTCCTTCAAGGGCAGTGAGGAGTTCTTGAGGTTTTGAGAGCAGAGGAGAAAGCAACCTGCCTCCTACTTTAGACAGACTGATCTGGGGGCCATTGGGAGCATGGGTTCAAGTAGGGTGACCCCGGAGGCCAGCTGACCGGCATTTCTGAGGATTTTGTCTAGAACAGTGGTGACTGGAGTCTGAGGAAGATGACAATGGGACAAAGAGGAAGGAAGTGGTTAAAAACATGTGGGTAAGTGGCAGTGACCAGCATAAGTGATAGCTAGGATGTGGAAAATAGGAGAAATAGGGGGGATGCTTGAGTTTTGCATCTGAAAGCATTCCTCAGCAGGGTGGAACAGACCTCTGGGAAGTGTCTTTGTTGTGTTACCATCTCCAGCTTCCCAGAGAGCCTAATCTACAAAGATGTGTCCAGGAACGTTGGGCTATTGCTCAAGGAGTGAGTTTCCTGTTAATGTTTCACTGCTTCTCTCACTGGTCTTCTCCATTTCTTAACCCAAATCTACATGAAAAGAGTTTTAGACCAAGAAAGACAGTAATGGCAAGAAAATTTCTACCTGAACTTTGCTGAAGTGTGTCTGTGAACGCCTGGCGAGGAAGGAGGTGAGGTCACCTCAGATGATGCTGTCTACCGCTCCATGATCCATGACAAGCGCCAAGAGACCCAGGGAGTTGTCGGCAGGCATATCTACACGGGTATTATCCGTTTGAGTGGCCAGAGAAAACTATCCCTTGAGGAACGAGGAAGGAGAGAGAATTTACCTGCCCAGATTCCTCTTGACTGATGTTCCCCGATGGTCAAGTTTCTCCCCACAAGGAGATAATGCCCCTGGACTTCTGGGTGTGTCAATCCAGCCCTTCCAGTGACCCCCTGGAATGCTAGATCCCAAACCCCCATAAGTGCTGTTCTGTGCTGGACACGGTGCCCAGAACCGGAAACTCCCAAGCGTGCAGGTGGTCAGTCAGGGCTGAGCGAGCACACTCCGGGCAAGTTACAGGTTGGCCTTGGGAACAGAATGGGGGGCACATGCAGAGTTTAGGGTTCTGTACTGATAGCTCGGGTCCCAGGAGATGGGTGGAGATGAAGGGGTCTGAAAGGATGGGTGAGATCCAGGGGCTTTATTCACATCATCGGATCCTCACAGCTCATAAGCGAGGTTCCAGGTACCGGCCGATGCCCTCCTGCTAGGGATGCAGCGAGATTTGGAAGGAAGTCCAGGTCACAGCACGAGATCGGTAGGCTTGGACCTGACTTTTGGCATCATGGGGGAGTCCGTGTCTGCTTTGCTCCCATTGCATTCCCGCAGATGGGCGCAGTGTCCGCCTCATCGTATGCATTCAGTCGGTACTGCGCCAACGGAGCTAGGGAATAAGACACTCCGTGAGTAGGAAACAATATCACATATGCAATTCTTCCTTCTTAGCTTTCCTGTTGTGTAATTATTCAAAATCACAGGACTCTGGACACATTTGAGTGCTGAAAAATATAAAAAATATAGTTTAAAAGGGAAAAAAAGGGCCTCAGTTATGTACTTGATTTTTCATTGGTAAGAGTACTCTTCTCGCCTGAATATATTATTTATGAAGAGGTGCTCACTGAAAGCAGACTGGAATCTTCATCTCATCAGTTAGAAACAGTTTTTACATTAAAAAAATAAAACAGCTGGCTTTCTTATTTCAAATGTTAGACTCGAAGCAGGAACCTGACTCCCAGGCAGTGATCAGTCACCAACATGGTATAAAAGCCTCAGAATTATAGCACTTAGTAAGGTATTGAGTTCCAATAGCTTCGAAAATCCGTAATATTACAGATATCTTGTTTTTTCCATCCTTGACTGCTATCGTTAGCTTTCCATTTTGATGATAATTGGGTGAAAATTGACTATGGGAACATTATTCAATAACACGGCAGCTTGAATAATATATATGTCTGCCAATGACCTGTATATTCTGAGTCTAACATCAAGTAAGAAAAGGAAGATAAAGTATAAATTTGCTTTGCAGTTGCATGGCTTATTTTTTTTTTCCTGCAGAAGTTGACAAGCTGATACTAACATTTATGTGGAAATACAAAAGACCCCAAGTAGCCAATGCGATCTTTAAAAAAGAAGAACAACATAGAGTACACATATTTTCCTATTTCAAAACATACTGGGATAAAGATTGTGTGGTGCTGGCATAAGGGTAGATATATAGACGGCGGAATAGAATTACAAATGCGTATGTACACCCTTGCATTGACATTGGTTGACTTTTGAAAAAAGGACCCAAGGCAACTCAAAGGGGAAAGAATTGTTTAAATGGTACTGAGACCACTGGATCTCCATGTGCAAATATATCAAATTGGACTCCTATCTCATGCCATATCCCCAAATTAACTCAAAATAGAACACAGACCTAAGTGCAAAATATAAAACTATGAGATCCTGGGACGCCTGGGTGGCTCAGTCGTTAATCCTCTGCCTTCGGCTCAGGGCGTGATCCCAGCGTCCTGGGATCGAGCCCTGCATCAGGCTCCTCCACTGGGAGCCTGCTTCTTCCTCTCCCACTCCCCCTGCTTGTGTTCCCTCTCTCGCTGGCTGTCTCTCTCTGTCAAATAAATAAAATCTTTAAAAAAACAAAACAAAACTATGAGATCCCTAGAGGAAAACATAGAAACAAGTCTTTGTGACCTTGGGTTCAACAATGGATTCTTAGATAAAATGTCAAAAGCACAAATGACAAGAGAAGGAAACAGACAAAATGAACTGCATTAAAATTAAAAACTTTCATGCTGCAAATGATGTTAAGAAAGTACAAAGACAGCCCAAAGAATAGGAGAAATATTGTAGATCATATACCTGATAAGTAACTCACAGCCACATATGTAAAAAGCTCTTATAACTCAATAATAAAAAGACAAGCAGATGAAAAATGGTAGTGGATTTGCATAGACATCTCTCCAAAGGAGATGTGCAAACAGCCAGCACACTCATAAAAACATTTTCAACGTTCTTAGTCATTAGGGAATTGCAAATCAAAACCGCAGTGAGATTGCACTTCACATCCACTTAGGCTGCCTCTAATCAAAAAGACAGACAGTGACAAGTGTTAGGGATAATGGGGGGGAGATTGGGACTGCATTCTTCGCTCTCAAGTGCTATGTAGACAAGTTTGGCAGTTTATCGAAATGTGAAACGTAGAGTCAGTTACCATACAATCCAGCAATTCTGCTTACTCCTAGGTAAATACCCGAGAGAAAGAGAGAAATGAAAACGAGCCCATGCATGTTTGAGGCAGTGTTATTCATAATTGCCACGGAGTGTGAACAACGCAAATGTTCATCAACCGCTAAGTAAAGTGACATATCCACACAGTGCCCTACCATGCGTCCACAAAAAGGAATGAGGTTCTGGTACCTAGTACAACACGGATGAACCTTAAAGATAATAAGCACGGCGAAAACAGCCAGTCACAAGAGGCACCATGTTACCTGATTGCGCTGATGTACAATGTCCAGAATACAGACAGGAAATCGATTAGTGGTTCCCTTGGGCTGAGAGGGAGGAATTGGGGGCTCACTGTTAATGAGTATGGGTTTTAGGGGGAGGTGATGAAAATATTCTGAATTTAGAATATGGTAAGAGCTGCACAACTCTGTGAATATATTAAAAAAAATGGAATATACACTTTAAATGGGTGAATTGTACGGGGTCTTTGGGGGCAGCAGGGAATATTTCATTTCTCTGAGCCTCAGTTTCATTATTTGTAGGATACTTAGTTTACAGGTTTTTATTGCAATGAAATGATGTATGTAAAGTGCCCAGAGGAGGACGTCGCACTTGGGAAGGTGCACAGCAATGTTTACTGTCCAAGGAGGTAATTTTAACCCATTTTCAACATGGATTTTAAAAGATTCATTTATCTATTTGAGAGAGAGAGGCAATGCAAGCATGTGGGGAGGAGCGGGGTAGAGGGAGAGGGAAAGAATCCTCAATTCATTACTGGAGAGTCCAGATTTTTGCACCAAGCCTCTGTGTTGCATTCTCAGGGCGTGAGAGCAGTCCTCTAACATTTAAATGTACCCTGCCAGGTGACCCATGCACACTCACTGCCACCAAGGTTAAATTAAATGACCAGGTCGAAATGCTCTGCCTGACATTGTGGACTATTTGCAGGAATCAGAGAACGCGACTGTATGCACTCAGTGTGAGTTGAGGCACCTGGCTTGTCTTGCCTGCTAGACAGCAAGCTTCCAAGCAGTGGAAACGCTGGCCAGTATCTTCCCTTGTACAGCCACGCAGTAGGGATGCTGGGGCCAGGGTGTGTGCTTCCTGGAAGAGGCTAGCTGCTTGGTGGTGCAGGAAAATTAGCCTCGTGTGATGGCTTCAGCTAGTGTCCAACAGGCATGGTCCACTTTTGAGTTGGTAATGGATATTTTGCAATCCATTTCTCAGAAAAAATGAACCTTGGGATTTCCTAAGATCCTCTGTGAACATCAAGTAGCTCTTCACTAAGTCAAAGCTACAAAATCAAAGATACAAAATCAGGATGGCTTCACCCAGCGATGGATCTGATGTGGTTCTTCTTGACTATAACTCCAACAAATGTGTATGTACCTTATTTGCATGGGAACTGCCTTTAAAATATACTTTTGTGGGATGCCTGGGTGGCTCAGTAGGTTAAGCAACTGCCTTCAGCTCAGGTCGTGATCTCAGGGGCCTGGGATCAAGCCCCGCATCGGGCTCCCTGCTCAGTGGGGAGCCTGCTTCTCCCTTTGCCCCTCCCCCTCCACTCCTCCTCTCTCTCTCTCACAAAAATAAATAAAATCTTTAATATATACACCCTTTGTGGAAGAAAAAGAATAATCCCACATAATTCCAATGCCCACTGCCTGGAGATAACCATCTTTAAGTTTTCATGAATATCTATTCGTATCTATATAGAGATACATTTAGATATGGAAGGACAGAGTTTGATGTCATTTTCTTGAAAAGCCTTTTCCTCATCTTCTACCCCCACCTCATTCTAGATTAAGTTTCTCTGTTATACCAATTTATAGCACGTGTACTTTTTCTTGATGTTCCTTATTAGAGAATATATTACTTAATTAATTACTATAGATGTTTCCTGCTGTAAATATCCACCCTGAGATAAACTCAAGTGTCTATCTTACTCATACTGTATCCCTAGAATTTGAGTGCCAGGGAGATCGTTGGATACACTTTCAACACATAGTTCTTGAATTAACAAACTAATAGGAAGGGTCTATATGCGTGTGTATGGACGCGCGCTTCCAAAGCCAGTTAGCTGCCACCTCAATCACGGTGTCAAGGGCAATCATGAAGGAATCACGTGGACACAAAGCACGCCACTTTAGCTCTCATTAGGAGCCACTGCGTTCCGTCAATCTGGAACAGAGTAGAGAACTCACACACGTGTGCGTGCACACACGGTCGGTGAAAAGGGATAGGAGGCAGAGAGGTTCCTGGCTGCACTGAGCCTGGTCTGGTCTTCACTAAGTGCTGCTTGGGAGCCTTCTTCAGGTAGGAGCCATCATCTAACTCTCATCTCATGCCAGAACCAAGCCGGCTCTCAGTGAAAGCTCCCTAGGCTTCCAGTGAGGATGTGACTAAGCGTTCCTACAAATGACATTGCTCATGACTTAGGAATCTCTCTAGGGTATAAAAACTCAGTCTGCATTGTGGGCAGAAAGGTGTGTGAACGTGCACAAATTTTGTCTTCTTGGAACCTCCATTTCTTCTTAAAATGGGGATAGGGCGCCTGGGTGGCTCAGCCAGTTAAGCAACCAACTCTTGATTTTGGCTCAGGTCCTGACCTCAGGGTCCCGGGATCAAGCTCAGGGAGTCTGCTTGAGATTCTCTCTCTGCCTCTGCCTCTCCCCCCAACTTGGGTTCTCTTTCTCTCTAAAATAATAAATAAATCTTAAAAAAAAACTAAATGATGGTAATAACACCTGCTTCAAAATTGGAGAATAAAATGAAGCAGTGAAAATAAAAGTAAAAAGGGTACTTTCATGGACCAGTTGATAATACTCTGTAAATGGAAGCATGAGACCACCTCAAACCCTGCGCCTCTGAGACCCTCCACCCTGTCCCCATTCCTTACAAGAGACCATCTCGGTAAACTTCCCTATTCAAACACTGCCTCTTATTGCCAGGAAGGGACCTATTACTGTTGTCATCTGGATTCTGGATCTTTATCCAAAGCAAACTAGCTCTAGGGTCTACAATCTGAAGGCATTATACAGCACCCCCCAGACCCCAGAAAGCCTTTGAGATTGTTACCCTCAGACAGTAACTACCAGCAACTCCATCTGCTCTTCCGGCTGTGCAGGGATTCAAACCTGCACCTTCACTGGAACGTTATAGTGCTGAGCGGAGCACTTCCGTGAGCGAAGCCAGGCGCATAAATCCATATATTATATGAATGACATAGAATAGTTTTAAACCCTCAGAGACAGAAAACAGAGTGGTGGCTTCCAGAGCCTCGAGGGAGGGAGAGTGAGCAGCGGCTTCTGAATGGGTGCAGGTTTTCTTGGGAGTAGCGAGATGTTTTGGAACTAGAAGGAGGCGGTTGGTTGCACAACACGGAGCATGCCACTTGCCACTGAATTGTATATTTCAAAATTTTTATGCTATGTGAATTTCACCTCAGTTAAAAACAACAAGGTGGCGGGGGCAAGGAAGGGACTTTCCAAATTCCAAGTTGTTAAGAAAATCCTTTCTCAGTGGAAAAATGAGTAAGGTATGATGCATAGGAAAAGTCAAGAGCTGGAGGATTGGAGAAAACGCCCCGGAGCAGAGCACAACCTGCACAACGCAGACTTAGCAGGATGGGTGTAGACGGTGCCGTGCTGAGTGCCCTTCCTGCATGGATTCCGGGTTCCGCCAACCCAACAGATGGTCTTCACGGGCCCTCCAAAGTGCAGTCACGCCCACAGATTGCTTCCTGGTGCTGGAATCTCAGCTCTCCCATGGCAGACACTGGGGTATTGCATTAACCTTTTAGTGAAAAGCCTGGAATGGTGCCCGGCTCAAAACTCGTAGTTGTTCAGTAAATATTTGCTGAGACAAAATCCTCTAGTTGTGTTTGAACACCTTTTCTGCCATCAGTGCGAAGTTTGAACACAGTCCTTCGCTAACAGCTCTGTCCGCTCTTACCTAAGATGAGTGTAGAAAGAGTCCCCTCCACGTGCTGTGGTTAAGGAGTCCGATCTATTCCTCCCTGGCCGCGGCCGAGGGCCAGACTGCATCACTCACCAGCTATCTTCACACTGTGAATCAGACCTTCTCTGTGGGGCAATAGCACAGTAGGGGAGCAGCTTCCGAGGACGGGGGACCCTGGGTCTTTGCTTAGAAATTGTGAAAACCTTGCCAGTACTGGTCGAAAGTCCTGGCGGTCTTCCATCGCCATAGTGACAGAAAATCCCAGGGGGTTCGTGCAACTTCACTGCTAAACTTCTTGCCTGCTTCTGCAGGGTCAATGAAGCCATGATCCGCTATTACCAGTAGGCACCGGGTCATTTATTTGCAAGCCAAAATGAACCCGTGGGGGTCCAAAGGCAAAGCTGCCAAGTCCTATGACCTAAATGTATCAACAAGTGGGGTAAAAACTTCTAGAGATGCTCTTCGGGCTGTTCCAGGTCTATGTTCCACCAGAGAAATATTTCAAATACTGGCTATGAACCTAAGAGACGGAACAAAATACAGATTTCTGCGCTCATTAGTTAATCCGTGAGCACTGGAGATTTTGTAGAGCCTTTATTTACAATAGAAAATCATAATGCCATTACAAGGGAAGCTAAGAATAACTTCTGTGCCTTGGCCTCTCTCCTCCCCCTGGTGTGTGTTTGCAAAGGGCAGTTCCTCACACGGTGGTCCTTCAGCATCGCCGTTATCAACGGTAGTCGGTAATGTGCGGATTCCCAGGCACAACACTGGACTTACTGAAACATCTCTAGGAGCGGAACCTGCCAATATGTATTTAAAAATATTCCTCGGGCCACACGTATGCATCTTTATGGTTAAGATGTATTTCCTTCTTGTTCTTCACAATTATCAGAAGGGCAGGTGAGATGTGTCTTCATTTTGCGGAGAAAGAAATGGAAACTCAAGAGATGTTAAATCCAAGGCGATACAGTTAATTTGTGGCAAGGCTAAAATTTGAATCCGGATTTGCCTGATTTTGGATCTCATCCTTGGCTTGCCCTGCGCTGGAAAACAAAAAGGGGGATCAAACTATGAAATGACTGGGATATATCTCCAGAGGGATAAGGAATCTTTTCAACCCGCAGAAGCCCAGTTAGGACTGGGGAAACAGTGCCATCTGGTGGCCGCCTGGGAGCAAAGCGAACGAGGGGGAAAATCAATTTTTTTTGATTGAACAGGGGATCATTTCCTCTTGCTAGCTTTGCGGCACTTTTCGTGGATGGGTTTGTGTTAAGTCAGCTTCGCTCCTTTGGAGGACCAGCTGACTGGTGTTTTGTGCTTTGGTTTTGTAACCGAGAACTTTTCTTCTCCTAGCTGAAGTTAATTGACTCATATAGGGCAGGACACCTCAGGTCTTTAGTGCCACATAACAACCAGTAGATCCAAGGGACCCTAGTGAAACTCTTTGTGGAACCAACATACCTTTTATCTCTAGAAGCTTAGTCTTCATTTTAAAAATTTTATTCAAAAGTGGGGTTTGTTTTGGGTTTTGTTTGTTTGTTTTCCCATAGTTACAAAATCTTTTTGACAAAACCAAGGTGTCATCAGAGTGTTAAAGAATAGGACCCTCAACAGCCACTTGCAGGAGCCCCCAGAGATGAGGAGCCCCTCTGCCCCCTCCACTCCAGCACACGGACCTCTGCAAATCCCCGAGGAAGTCACCATAGGGAGCTGTCCGTGGGCAGGTGCCTCATGTGGACCACAGAACTATCCAGACAGCCCCCAAAACAGCCAGTGTGGCCTGACAATTCACCTCCAAGATGGCACAGAATCTGCTTACGCCACCCCAGGCAGCTGTGCAAATTCTCAGTCCTCGTTCTGGAATCTTCACACGTGCTTGTCTTGTCTCAAACGCCGACCTTGCGAGTGGCTGTGTAGTAGAGCCGTGGGGACCAGGATGCCAGCCCCCCGGGCCCCCCCAGGCGCAGCTGCACTGCTCTCCCCTCTGTGTCCCCACTGCCCTTGCTCATTGCTGCCACGGGAGCCTTTCACACCCTCGTCCTTCCTCCAGATTTCAGGTCAGGTGTCATTTTCCTGACCTCACACACGAGGTCACACCCTCTTGTCCTGCTGCCCTTCTTCCTTTTCTTCCAACGGCCTCTGTCACAGTTGTGACCAACCATCTGACTGTGTCACCGTCTCAGGCATGTCTGCCTCTAGATGGGAGACCCTGGGAAGTATCAGCGTTTGTGAGCCAGAGCCTCACAGGCACACAGGAGTGCAAGAAGCATTGACGGACTCACTCCCTGAGCCTGTGAGCGACGCTCATCCCACCCCCACGACCTCACCCCCACCCCTCAGATCCTGTCTTCCAGGCGGTGGCTTTGTGAGATTGCTTGATGCCAGAGATCTCAAAGTTGCTGCCTAAACCCTATTGCCCTAAACCCCATCTTCAAGGTGGGGAGAGGTCCTACGCACTTTTCCAGTCCTGGCAAGATGGTGAAAGATGGCAATTTTGCTTGACAATACCCTGCTGGTTTCTTGAGAATATTCTGAGTCTTACTGATTGTGTAACTTTGGATGAGTTCATGGAGCTTTTAAACCCTCGCTTCCTTCATCTATAAAGTGGGGGACAGGGGCGCCTGGGTGGCACAGCGGTTAGGCGTCTGCCTTCGGCTCAGGGCATGATCCCAGCGTTATGGGATCGAGCCCCACATCAGGCTCCTCTGCTATGAGCCTGCTTCTTCCTCTCCCACTCCCCCTGCTTGTGTTCCCTCTCTCGCTGGCTGTCTCTATCTCTGTCAAATAAATAAATAAAAATCTTAAAAAATAAATAAATAAAAATATAAAGTGGGGGACAACAGAACCATTGGGGGGGGGCGCCCAGGGCTCAGTCGACTACCAGGGCCTCTGCGTGAAAGCACGGTTTGACAGGTGGCTGCCCCAGGCTGCTGGAGGAGGCTCGGGAACCCACTAGGGCACAGGGGAGCCCACGCTGCCGCACAGTGCACCTGGGGTTCGGCTTCTGGTCCACGGCCGCCTGCCTGTGTGGGGGTCACGCTAGAGCCTCGCCCCCTCCTCGCTGGATGTCCCTGTGCCCCGAGCAAGCTGCAGGCGGAGGGCTGCCCGAGCCGGCACGACGGTGAGCTGCTGGAGCTCACCTTCACGAGTACGTTAAGGGCCCTGCATCAGTGGGGGGGCTCGGGCCCTGGTGGGGTGTTCTGTATCGGGAGTGAGGGGCCCCCAAAGGGAAGGATGTGCAGAAGCTCAGGTTGAAGGGGGTCAAGGGCTCCAACCGTGGAGGTCTAGGCCACCACGCCATACGGTGGCCTCGTGTCCACGGAAGCCGGGCAGGCCCCCAGCTCGCAGGTGGGAGGTGGTGCAAATGAACTGCAACTGGGCTTGACGGGGAAAATCCCTTCCCGCTGGGCTTTCTCAGAGTCTCCCGCCCCCAGATCTCCAGCTTTTGCAAGTGGCCTGGATAGGGAAGTTGTTTTCCTTTCAAGAAGGGGGTGTAATAATCATTTCCCCCAGGCCAGAGTGTAAAGACGAAGAGGGAGACTGGATTGACCAGTCCAGCCCACGAGCCTCTACACTCTGTGGAAGGGAATCTCCCCGGGGCGAGGCAGGGTTTTTCCACTTCTTGTCATAACCCACCGTGGGGATAGGGTGCCGAGAACTGTCCCCAGCTGTGGGTTGTGACAGCAGGTAGAGGCCTTGTTGGAAGAACAGCTGCAGGCCTGCTGCCCCTCGGCGGTCTCCCACCCCATTCTGGGCCGATAGAACTTTCTTGCTCCTTTGGCTGACCCACCGTGGGCCCCCTTCCTCCAGGACGCCAGCTGCACTGGGTGTACGTGATGTATTTGGGCATGTTCACGTTTTCCCCTTAATATCAGATTCTGGTTTCGTACTTTTGTGTATTCGAGTCCTAAGGCCGTCCTTCCCGCACTGTGTTCTCAGGTGCACGGGCGAGCTCAGGTCTACGCAGCAGGAATACGTCTGGTTTGATCACTGGGAACAACTCTTTGGAGGGCAGTGCGTATGGAACCGTCTCGTTTTTGCCAATGAGAGCGGCTCTCCGGCCACAGCGCCCTCTTGAAACCCCTCCACCTGCAGGGTTCCGGGGGAAACTAGGTTTGAACTCAGTTGCCCCCTGACTTGATCTCCTGCTTCTGGGAGACTGGAAATTGGTCTGGACAGAACAGGTGGTGCAGGAGGGCAAGCAGAGTCTGTCTGCACAGGGTGAAAGTTCAAAGGAGAAGCCAAGCTTAGCTGAGGGTTCTCTATAAGGGTAATAGAGGCTTCTCCCAGGGCACGGGACTCGCTTCCCATACCAGATCCATCCTTCGCGGGATTGGGCTACGCCTACCATGCACAACCAGGCGTGTGTGTGTGTGTGTGTGTGTGTGTTTAAAAAATGAGTTGGCAACGATAGGTTTAAGAACAGTATCTCTGTATCCATTTTGAGCTGTGCAGGGGTGGGTGTATGAGGCAAAGTCTAACTTTTTTAACCTTTACAGATTCTGGGCTTTTCTTGTTGGCTTCCAGAGAGACCATAAACTGCGGCTTCTTTGTGCTGCCCAGAGGTGGTGTTCTGCTCTGCTGTGGAAGGGATGCATGTCCTGGGAGCTGAAGGAGAAAAGAAAGTTTCTTTCCCACACTGTGAGATCCCCGCAAACCTGCCTCACTGTGTTGAAACGGGGCAAATGTAGCAGAGCTCTCTGGGTGACGTGTGTCTGATCGTGTATTCTTGTCCCCGTAGTCACTGCCCCCTCTAGTTATTGTATCTGTCTGGGCTTTGCGGGACCTCAGAGCGGCTGGCTGGGTGGCCGGTAGGTGGCCTGGTTTCTGTAAATATGACACGTTGGTCTTCTCTGTGTTCTTTTGGGGTTTTATTATTTACAAACTTCTTTTTGTAGTGAGAAAAATAGCCAAAGCATCTTTGACAAAAGGTCCTGCTGCAGGAAAAGAACCTGGGACAGAGCCTTGTCGCCCCTCTTGAAGTGTGGGGGCCTTGAACCACCCTTTCTCTTGGGTTCCCCTTCCCCTATTTCCTATTTGGGGCCAGATCTTCAGTCCTAAAAATTTGATTCCTGCCCTATCCCTTTTTCTTTTCCCCCTCTCCCCCTAAAAAAAAAGCCCCACACACATGAACCTTTAAATCCTGAAGAAGCTAAGAGCACTCCATCCCTTGTTCCCAGTCTCCTGTGTCAAGACCAATCCTTGCTGTGATTCGTACCAATACACTTGTATTTGGATGGACCAAACCTGCTTTAGTCTCTCATCTTCGGGTAGAGAGAAGCAGAAGCAATGAGGGCGGCCTTCCACATAGAAAGTACGGTCAGGAGACCAAGAAAGGGAAGATGAATGCATATCCAAGTCACTCAGGAACTTTGGTACAGGTGCAAGAAACTTGTGTCAAAGTGGCCACAAGATTGCTTATTTATTTATCTTTTACTGAATTTTTAAAATATTTTATTTATTAGAGAGAGAGAGCGTGCATGCACAGAAGGAGGGGGAGGAGGAGAGGGAGAAGCAGGCTCCCCGCTGAGCAGGGAGCCTGATGCAGGGCTCGATCCCAGGACCCTGAGGTCTATGACCTGAGCCAAAGGCAGACGCTTCACCGACTGAGCCACCCAGGTGCCCCTGAAAGATTGTTTAATAGAAACCAAAGGCTTGTGGTGTGAAGTCTTGAATTTATGGGGAGGGGAGAAAGGGGGGAGAGACTGTACTTATCTGTTCATTCCCTGATCCCCTCCCCTCATTTCTGACCAGTAAAAACTTACTGGTACTGGAAAAGAACATCAACCCAGAACCACTGGAAGGAGTAGCAAGATGATGTACATGTAATCCTGCCCCACGACCTACGATGTTAGTGCTGAGTTTTTCCTTGATATCCCTCACCAGGTTGAGGAAATTCCCTTCTATTTCCAGTTTTGCAGAAATTCCATCATGAATAGATGTGGAATTTTGTCAATGCTTTTTTTCACATAAGCACATAGCATAGTGCATAGTAATCACTCGGTTAAGTTTTTTCCTCCCTCTATAACCACTTTTTCTTTATTTTTCATTCTGTAACTTCCTCATTAGTTGGCTGGCCAGCATCGAGTGGTATGGAAATAATCTTGTTCAGCTAGGGGTAGCTCCAGACCCTGCATCTTTGAACTTGGCTGAGGCTTACATTGGGAGTGGAGCGTTGGAGATACCCAAACCTTGGCAGGGCTGACCCAGATATGTCTACCTAGAGAAACCATTTCCAGAACCCCCTGTTCTCCTCCAGTCCTTGTCCTGGATCTCCCATTCCTCAGCCACCTGGAGACATTCTGTTCACCCTCGGGGTACCACTTTGGCAGTGCCCAACTTCTGGGGCACTGTCTCCTTACACTTCCCCACCAAGTCTTTTTTTTTTTTTTAAGATTTATTTATTCATTTGAGAGATCGAGAGAGAGAGAGAGAGAGAGAGAGAGCATACTCGCAAGTGGGGGGAGGGGCAGAGGCAGAGGGAAAGAGAGAGAATCTCAAGCAGACTCCTCGGTGAGCACAGAGCCTGACTTGGGGCTTGATCCCACGACACTGAGATCATGACCTGAGCCAAAATCAAGAGTTAGATGCTTAATCAACTGAGCCACCCAGGCGACACCCCTCCCCCTCCAACCAAGTTTTTAGTTCAAGGTTAAGTAAGTCAGGTAGGAGCTAAAGCGCTAATGCCCGTAGGGGCTAAATGTCTTCACTTTCTTATACCACACTCACATTTTAACAAAATGAATGATAACATTTGTGTTTCAATAAAGCATGATACCTCAAAGTGGTAGAATACTATGCCCGCTAAATGGATGTTACGTTTTTTAAATACTAAAAAGATATTTTTATATTTATTAATATGCAACAGCATCCATAACCCATCTTGAGTAACAATCAGGTTAGAAGCATATGTAGTAGATCACGTTTATTTAACTCGATGTCTGAGTAGATATCCATAGATTCATGAGAGCCGTTACCTCTGGTTGGTGAGACTGGGTTAACTTGCACTTTCTTCCTCACACTTACCTGTATTACTTGAATTTTCTAAGAGACTATACTGGCTTCAAGATTAGGGAAAAATAATGACTGCATTTGCTGGCTTGTACTTCACAATCATAATTACAAAAAACAAACAAACCAACAAACCCCACAAGGAGTCATTTGCCCCTTCCGTTGCTTCCGCGATGAATTAGGGGTTGGCTGGCTCTCTAATTTGTGTGATCACGTGTGCAGCAAATTTTTTATAAATCCTTACATGTGGGAGATTGGTCAGACCTCACTCCTACCTTCCTGCTTGTATGCTGATGAGCTGTGTATCAATTTCAGTGAGAGTGATAATTGTAAGAACAGGTGCCATGTTGAAGTGAGCCCGGCACTGTACCAGGTGCTTTGCACAATCGTCTCTAATCCGCTCTACAGAAGTGGGGGGAAGAGTACCAGCCCTGATAAGCAGATGGGGCCCGAGCTCTGACACCGTCAGAGTCAGAAAGGCGTCTTCAGCCCAAGACCCCGGGGAAGCACGTGGTCTTCATCAAAGCCTCAAAAGAGGGTGGCGTCTGACCTTCGAAGATGGAGGAGAGAATTCCACGTTCGAAGCAGTCCAAGCAGAGGTGCAGGGGCGGGGCAGGCATTAGATCGGGCGCTGGACCTGTGAGTTCCTTAGCTTTGCTAGGGAGACTTTTCAGATATGACGGGCTGGGCTGGGAGCAGGCTGAGGAGGACCCGGGTGCCAGGTTTCGGAGACAGATGTGAAGTTCCTGCCATCTAGGGGCGCCTGGCTAGCTCAGATGGAAGAGCAGGCAACTCTTGATCTCGGGCTCGTGAGTTCGAGCCCCACGTTGGGTGCAGACATTATTTAAATAA
This sequence comes from Ursus arctos, assembly GCF_023065955.2. NCBI lineage: Eukaryota > Metazoa > Chordata > Mammalia > Carnivora > Ursidae > Ursus > Ursus arctos. Next base: position 79,133,533 of record NW_026623089.1, on the reverse strand, counting down.
ATAAAACTTTTTAAAAAAGTTCCTGCTCTCCAGAGGGGGAGCTATAGAGCGCGGTGGGGGAGGGCCTGGGAGGGCGCCACAGAGGACAGCAAATCCTCGGCTGCTGCTCGCAGTCGAGCGTCGTCCGCCCGGGTGGCAGGGACAGGTCTCCCGCAACGAGGGCTCTGCTGTCCCGTCACCCTTGCTGCTGCAGCAGGGAGCGGGGACGGGAAGGTAGGCGCATCCTTTCACCTGTGCCCGTGTCCCTGTCGTAGTCTTTGACTGCCTCCTGGTGGCCACTTGGCTGCCTTCTCCTGCAGACCTGTTTTCTAGCTCTAGCTAGTTCAAGCCCCAACAGCCCCGGGGCTGGCAGCCAAGTCCTTGCTTCGCGTGACAGCCGAGGCGTGGCTTTGTGTGTGGTCTCCTGGAGCACCCGTTTCGAGGGACCCGTGGCGACCTTCCTCCCGCACCAGCATTGGGTGCGGCCTGTGGGACCGTGGCGCTTGAGGTCCGTGTAGGTGCTGGACACCGTTCTATGCGCTCCCGGTGTGGTAGCTCACTCCCGCTCCGGGCAGCACCACGCGATGGCTACTGTTCTTCTAGAGGTGAGGACGCTGAGGCCGAGGGACGTTAACTGACTCGTCCAAGGGGCCGGGTCCCAGATGCAGGAACGGCAGGGATCCAAATGGGCTGTCCTCAGAGCCTGCTCTCTTAAGTCCTTTTCTGCCCCGAAGGACCTGACGGATACATACGTATTCGCAGCAAGTCAACAATTTCAGGCCTCCTGCTGGGGTGACAGGGGGGCTCCTGAAGGCAGTCACTATGACTTCAGGAGACGCGAGGCTTTGGGGGAGATGGTGACTGCCCCTTCAGGGAGCTAGGGCTTTCGCTGGACCTTTGAGGAGGGGTGGAATTTGGCAAGATGTTTCTTGGGGCAGGGACAGAGTGCAGAACATTTTGACTGAGTGAAGTGTGTTTTTTAAGAAAAAAGGTCAGCCTCCCTGTAGAGTGAGTGATCAGTTACTCATAATTTTTCTACGGAAAGGCAGTCACAAAACGACACAAATGACTAGATATACATTTATTCCTTCATTCACTGATTCAGTCACAAAATATTGATTGAATGAATACCTGCTCTGTGTGATTTCTGTCCCCAGGGGGCCCTGGGCTAGAGAGGGAGGGACAAACAGCTATCTGGGGGGCAGGACACGTGAATACCTCCGAGGTGCCTGGGTTAGACCGCCTCACGGTGGAATTCCAATTCCGTAGCAGGTGGCATTTAAAGCTGAGACCTGAGGGGTAAATTGGAAGCAGGGGGACAAAATGGGGAAGAAGCAGAAAGCAAACACCCAGAGGCGAAGATGAACAGCAGCTCTGAGGGACAATAAATGGTTTGACATGGCCGGGGCTTTGGACTGGATGGGAAGGTGTTAAGAAAGGGTGCTAGATCTCTCTGTCAAATAAATAAAAAATCTTAAAAAAAAAAAAAGGGTGTTAGAAAGGCACACATGCCCACATCTCATAGGACTCGCAACCCAAGTATAGACTATTCGGGAAGCAACGGGAGTCATGGAGGATTTTAAGCAGGGAAGCCATACAATTGGATTGTGGTGGCTGCTCTTTGGAGGATGGGTTAGAAGCGCGAAGAGTAAAAGTCAGACACGTCAAGACGGTGTTGCAATAATCCAAGGAAAGAGGGTGGCCAGGGAGAGGGCAGGGCAGCCAATGCTCCATGGAAGTGCTGGGTTCCAGAACTACTTACACATCAGGCCAATAGGGCCTGGTAACAGACCGGGGGTGGACAGTAGGGAGACCTGCCAGCTCCCCTCACGGAGAATGTAGAAGACAGAAGGGAAGGAACATGACAAGAGCATGGGGAGGAGGAAAAGAGGAGAATCAGGGTGCAAAGAGGCATGGGAGAGAGGGGAGGGCATACAAGAAGACTTCGGGGTGCAGAGCAGGGGAGGTGAGGGTGAGCAGGAGGAGGGGAGTGTCTACGTCCCCAGTCTGGTCTGGGAGCTCCTGCAGGGCCCTGCTCCATGCGTCTGGGATTGTGGCCTAGTGGGAGCCGACAGTGGATGACTGGAGGCACCTGGGTCCCAAGGGGGCTGATATTACACTAGATTTGTCTCCTCTCATTAATAACATAACTAGAAGTGCTCACTGCCGGTGCCAGGAAGCCAACCCCTCCCTTCAAACACTCCAGTGGAAGGAGGGAAGATACGAATTGGCCTTTACTGACGGTACATGTCTCCGCCTGAAGCTTAGCTTGGTGACTAGAAACGAAACATAGGACTTTAAAGCTGGCAGCAAAACTTCCGGGAGGCCCTTACATGCACTTGCTTTCATAATAAACTGATTTCTTCTACTTAAAAAATGCCAAGCCAGCAGTATCTGAGCAAAGTAATTCCTCCCCCCATGGTAATACCCAGTAATATCTTCAAGCCTCCAGAAACATGTGCCAATCAATTCATATTTTGCTTATTTAAGCATCTGAAGTGGGTTTTTTATTACCATCTTTCAAGGTACAGAGCCAGGCGCTGTGGTACATACTTCATACACACTTTATTTAGTCCTCATAAAACTCAAAAATGTTGAAACTTTCCCCCCATTTTATAGGTGGGGAAAGTAAGGCTCAAAGAGATTAAAGTATTTGTTTCTACCATTACAGAGGAACTCACTATTTAATTCTAGATCTGTATGACTCTAGATTCATCACTATAGTAACACTCCGGTCCACCCCAAAACCCCACAACCTCTTTCTGTTCTCCTGATTCCTGCCAAAGGGTCCTATAGAACTGAAATTGACCCGAGTTACAAATGTAACTCACAAATTAAAACAAAACAGGACATTGTTTCTGATCTTCTAGTGACAAACACGAGGCCTTATAATTACTATAGAAATGGAAGCTCATTTCTTGGGGGCCACTCCTTCCCCATCTGAACAAACAGCAACAATACAGAAACCATTTAAGAAGGAAAATAAAAAGGCAAAGTCAAGCTAAAGCGTGAGATCAAGCCTTCCCTGCAAGATGGTGACCTGGGCACATCTGAAAACCTCATGACAACTGGCTGAGCCAAGCCACCCGCAGGTTCCTGACTGAATCTTCAACAGCCCCAGTGTCACCAAAGGGTGTGGTTCCCCAAACAGCTCTAGAAATCCTGGCCCAGCCCTGGGGATGCTGATAGGCCTGGTTAAAGAAGCCATAAACTACTAGACAAGGAGAGGTAAAGGTGAATGCAGACAAATAGGGGGGAAATCTGTCATTCAGCGTGAACCTACAAGTTCAAAAATGCAGGAAGAAAATGACACGGGAAAAGCCAACCTGCAAAAGCAGCATGGATGATATCAGCACAGTTAAAGTGGAGATAACAAAGCACATGTAAAAAGGACTTTGAAATGATGATGTGTAAGATCCCCAAGGACGTAAATAGTACAATAAGATCTGTTAAACTATAATAAACTGTCCATGAAGAAAAGCAGAAATAGAACAACGGGAAATGTGAAACGACCGGAAATATTCAGGATAAAAAGCAGAGACAACAAAAAACACACTTCAGTGGGCAGAACACTCTAGTCTTACTATGAAAAAAAGTTAACTGGGAAAGAGCAGTGAGGAATTCCCCAAAATACAACCTAGAGAGACAATTATATTAAAAGATCAAAATAAAAATGAAGAGACATGAAGAGTAACTCAAGAAACTTCACCAGAGGATGTGAAGAGTTTCAGAAGAAATCCTTCTGAAGGAGAAAAGAGCTGGGAATTTTCTAGAAATGACGAAACATTTCAGACTTCTCTTTCTGATGGAAAATTTCCTCACGTGAAGATAAGTCCACACTGAAACTCATAGAAGTGAGACTGCAGAAAGCCAAGGACAAGGGCAGGGGAAGCTTTGAAAGTTCTCAGAGTTAAAAAATAAAGATTGCCTATGGAGGAGTGATAGTTAGACCCACAGAGGACATCTCTTCAGCAGCCATAGATGTAAGAAGACAGTAGATTAGTATTTTCAAAGTGCAGAGGGAAAACTGCAGGTGCCCTAGGATAAAATTCTATCACCAGATAAATCACCACTTGGGAGCGAGGGCGGAAAATTCTCCAGATGGCATTGACCATATGCCTTATCCAGATGGTTGTGCAGAAACATGATGTTTCCACAGCGAAAAACCATCTGATGCAAGCAGACGTGGGAAAACCGCATGTGTGCCCCAGATCATCACGGAGTGAGCAAGGCTCTCCCCACGGTCTGATCTCTCCTTCTCCAAAGCCTGTTCTCCGCAGCACGTGACTGACACTCCTGCCCAGGACGCCCACTACAGAGAGGACCAGGCTGGGTTCACCAGAATGAGGAAACATGGCTCAGGTGATTACGGATGTGTGAGCAGTCATGGTCGGGTGAAATCCTGGGGGAAAGAGCCCTCACACCAACACCAAAGACCTTTCCAGCTTCCCCCTCTCTCCCCAAGGAACCCAGCGTTCTTGGCTGGGACTCACTGAGTGGGCACGAGATCTTCTCTACCTGGGCTTCACCTTGCAAAGTGAGGCTTCTGCTTCTGGACATGAAGGATAATGAGGACCAGACTTGCTTTTCCGCTGTCTACAACTAGAAAACTGGACAACAGGTGGCCCACACTGTGATCTCTCAGGGGAGAGAAGCCAATGAGGTGTGTCCTATGAGCACTGAGACTCTCTGCCCAGGGGCACTTTCCAGCCCACGGGGACACCCTAAGCAGAGCATGGTCATCGCTGTGAGTTGAGGAGCAGAGACTGGAGCTCGGAAGGCTGAGACTCCAGGTTTTACAGTACAGAGTTCTGGAAAGAAGGGAGCTCCCCAGAAACAGGAGCTCCAGAGATCAGAACAGCGGTTCTCTGGCGTCTTGAGCCAATCACCGTGTGCACGTGCGGGGCGAAGTCTCCAAGAGCTGGGCAAAGACCAACTCCCGGGCACTGTAAACAGCGTAATTCTTAAAACTGACATAGGGATGGAAGATGTCAACGTTCCAACCAATCAAAATGAAGAGACCTTGATGAACAGACCGGGAAGTAGCAGGGCTAAACCAGCCAGGGGGTCCAGGGCTTTTCGACCTGCCCTCACAGAGACATGACCTGAGCCACGTGAAACAGCAGCACTAGCCATACCCATACGTGGCTACTGAACCCTTGAAACGTTGGCTAGTCCAAACCGAGATGTGCCTTTAAGTATAAATAAAGTACAGACCAGATTTGGAAGACTTTCGTATGAAAAAAATGAATGTAAACTATCTCATTAGTAGTTTTTATATTAATTACATCTTCAAATGAGAATACTTTGGGAATAATGGGTTAAACAGAATATATTATTAAAATTAAATTTGGGGCACCTGGGTGCCTCAGTCAGTTAAGTGTCTGACTTTGGCTCAGGTCATGATCTCAGGGTCCTGGGATCGAGCCCCAGGAAAGGCTGCCCACTCAGCAGGGTATCTGCTTGTCCCTGTCCCTCTGCCTCTGCCCTTGTTCCTGCTCTTCCTCTCTCAAATACATAAAGTATTTTTAAAAAATCAAATTTAAGGGGCGCCTGGGTGGCACAGCGGTTAAGCGTCTGCCTTTGGCTCAGGGCGTGATCCCGGCGTTATGGGATCAAGCCCCACATCAGGCTCCTCCGCTATGAGCCTGCTTCTTCCTCTCCCACTCCCCTGCTTGTGTTCCCTCTCTAGCTGGCTGTCTCTCTCTCTGTCAAATAAATAAATAAAATCTTTAAAAAAAAATCAAATTTAAAAGGGGGGGGTAGTCCAGTGGTCACAAAGTAGCCAGAATGGAAAGTATGCAGGAAAGAGCATTTTTCAAAATCCCCATTTACCTTTCTTACCAATAAAACCTACCCTTTGAAATATTTACTTTCTTACCCACATTCAGTGCCTGACATATAATCCTGTTGTAACATACCCTCCCATAACAAATAATTATGTGCTATTTGGGAGAGGTGTTCTTGGCAGTAACAGCCTACGGAGGGAATTAAGTAACTACTAAGAGGGCTTTAGAAAGGAAGTACTTTCTGAGAGACCCAAGAGAGAATCAGCGATTCATAACCAGGTTACATTTAGCAACAGTTAGAGGACAGGGAAACAAAAACAAAAAGCAAGGCCCCACCAGAAAAGAGATAACCAGAAACTCCCAAAATGTGATTTTAATGAAATATTTTATATTTCCAAATATAAGGAAAAAATATCTGCCATTGATGGAGGCCCATTAGGTGGTTCTAAATATCTGCCTTTTTTGTTTTACCTGTCTTCCATTTATATCCATATAAATAAAAATAGTATTTATTAAGATTCCTATTTAACACAAACTTCTAGACGTGTTTAAATGGAAAAGGGGAGGAAGGAGCAGAGGGGAGAGGGGCTTGTTTGTGTCAGAAGCGACAGGGAGTAACAAGGGCGTCCCTAAAGCCTGGAGATGACTTCACCCTTGCTGTGTATGCGCTGCCCTTGTAGTGACAGAGGTCACATGGGAGGTGACTGAGCATTTTGGGAAGAACAGGACAAAATAAGAATCTACATTGTCAACTTCTGTGGGTTGCTGGGTTCCCGATATGCTGCAGAGCCACCTTCTGAAAGAGCAGTAGTCTCTCCAAAACAGGCTAGAAGTTTCTACAGGCAGCCCTGGCTTTTAGGGGATCATTATGTGTTTGCTAGGCAGCAGTTCTGGGTGTGAAGATGTACAATCAAGATACATACCAGAGAGAGAACGGAGAGGCAACAAAGCCCCAGTACGACTTTCCTGAGAAATAAGTGGATTATCTCGATCCAGTAAAATGGCATCCGAGTAGAAAATATCCAAGCCTTGTAAGTCAGTCTGCCTTTCCTGCGTGAATTCAAAATTGAAATATTTCACACGGAAATGCCCATGATCTGTGCAAAGATCTTTGAGATAGACCCTTATCAAATTCTGCACTCAGATGTACACGCGAGCTTGCCTCGGATCCTGTCCTCTGGGGGTTGCGAAATTCACAGACATGGTGCAGTCTCTGGAGTCATCGTGGAGCTGGAGAGGTCATGCAGAAACCAAGTAGCCTTGCCAGTGATTGTGACATTGCAACAAAAAGTCTCAGCTTCTGTTGACTCATGGAATGGAGTCGACCTGCGGGGAGACATTTGCATTCCCGAACGCCGATTCCGCTCCTACCCACACCCTCTCGTTAGACACTAGAGCGTGCTCCTTGTCTTTTGTCCTTTGCACGCAACTTGCACACATACTGCGACATTGCTTTTACTATTAACCCTGTCTGTCTTCCCGGCAATCTTGAGGTCAGACTCCTGAGACCTTCAGGACCTGTAAACATACTAGCTCTACACATCTAACAGGTGAAATGCACACCCTGTAAAAAGCCAAGCAACGTTTATGGTCCACAGCTGGTCGGAACTTACTCAAACACTACTTTTTCTTTCTATTGACTCGTATATACTCAGGACGGAGTGAGTTGTTTTCCACTTTTGGCCAAGCTTTGTCTTCTATTTTCATGTTTGAAGTTTCCATTTTCAAGTTAGCTAGTAATGTCTCTCTGGATCATTTCTTCAATTCTCTCTGCTAGTGCACAGAAATTGGCTTTTCTGAGGCCTCTAATTAAATTGCAATATGCATCTTTCCTCCCGTGGAGTTGGTACCAATTACGGAGCAACTGGACTTTCTGTTCCGCTGTGTCTTGGAGATTGTCATTCTTGATCTCATCTATCTTGGCTTCGTTGATACCATTCTTCCGAACAAATTCTCTGACTTGAGTTATTGTCATTTGTTCAGAAACACTAGTGATATATTTACTCAGGTCGATGTCTGAAAAATAGAGGACAGTCTCTGAAAATTTGTTTTTCTGAATGGAATTCTCATTATTGAAAACCATGTTTATTTCTCTTCTAATAGTATTAAGAATACGGGCTCAGTCCTAGAGATTGGAAGAACTGGTCAGGGGAAAATGAAAACAGAATCCTCCCCCCGCCCCGAGCTCTAATCCCAGCCCCTCCTGGGTCCCCAGTACTTTGCTCTATGACGTGGGCAAGATATATGACATCTCTCTATCTTCTTTTCTTGGCTATAAAATAAGAGGGTTGGAAAAGATCACCTCTAATGTTCTTTATGGATCTGATGATTAGTGACCCACAAACCTAAAAGGCAGGCAAAGACTTTAGGATCTTCTCTCTGACTCACAGGCAGAGAGCAGCACGACTGAATGGAATCACGTGATACACCAGAGCCAGGAATACACCAGGATTAACCACACCTACAATTCAGCTTATTTAGCCCCTAAATCAATTTACTTTTTTTCCCTTTTAAAATTTTTTTTTAATTTTTTATTTTTCCATAATAATATTTTTATTATATTATGTTAGTCACCATACAGTACATCCCTGGTTTTTGATGTAAAGTTCAATGATTCATTAGTTGCGTATAACACCCAGTGCCCTAAATCAATTTAAGCAGGAGTTCTATAATACACCTGTTTGTGAAGGAAAATTCTCCTAAGTCTCCGATTGCTATCCCATTTATTTTTAACTATGAGTATTAGTTATACATTCAAACACACTGTCTGCTAAACCCTTGATGGTGAGCCCAAGGAGCTATAAGCTCGAGGAAGAGACCTCACAAGATGTCACCGAAATTAGCAACATTATTTTACTCTGAAATTGGCCTGTTAACTCCCAAGGAAGCCATCTCTGTGAAACAGAATGATAGAAGCCTTACCTGCAAAATTTATTGGCATCATTTCCTGGGGGAGACAAAAAGCAGAGGGAAGGAGCAAGATAAATTAAAATATATTTATAATATTCTAAATGTAATTGTCTAATTCTTCCTTAATACTGAAGGACGTACAATCAGTAGCTTGATGTATAAGATTAGCTAGATGACGTGATTAAGGATTCTTTTCCCCATCAAATTTTTATTCTGCAAAATTCCAGGCTTGCCAGAAACTAAGGAGTCTTAGCTTAGCCCTCTCCTACTCTTTGTTAATTGACTCTCATGCTCTTTGTGTAGAAAGGTCCTCTAAACTGGGCACCAAATCTTCGTCCGTTCTTGATGCCCCTCTAACCCGTGCACACGCACTCAAGATAAACGTTTGTTTGAAAATAAGGAGCAAAAACAAAGCTGAATTATGACTCTCTCCATTTTCTGAAGGAAGCAGATGCATGCTTCAACACCTACAGTGGTTGAGCCTGTGGATCGAAGGACTTCATTGCTTTTCTTCCTGCGCCGTCTTAACATCCCTGGAAGATTAAAGACATTTCTGTCAGACTCACATCTCAGCCTGGTAGGAAGCCCGTGAGAACAGACTCTCGCACTAAAAGAAGTGGGAGAAGGAAGGAGAAATTCGCTGAAACTTAAAGTGACCAACACCCCAAGAGGACCCATTGTCCTGATTTTGGAAATCCCACCCCGCGAGGTCAAATGTTCTAGAGATATGTCACATTTTGATGGAGCCATCCCGTGATCACACACGGGCCTATAGCATGAAGCTGGCTTTTGACTTATCATTTGGCCACCACTAGTCCCTGTCACCAGAATGGAATTGGGGGACGTGCCTGTGGTAGGACGCAGAAGCCAAAGGATACGGAAAGTTGGCATTGAAGGCCCAGAAATTCAAGTACATACAAATCCCTACAGTGCACACACTCAGTGCGTGTGTGCCTTGAAGTCAGTATGAAATGAAAGAAACAAGTGGACACATCTCCAAGCACAATGATCGTGTTTAAGCACTGAGCGTGTGTTTTTAGCTTCTAAAGGCAAGGTGACCTCTTTATCTTCACCTGACCTGGAGAAACAGTGATGGGTTCCAACGGAGAAGGAAAAATTAGATACCTCCGAGTTATTAAAACTTGACACCCCTCTGTGTTTTAGGAGTGATTTCAAGGGATTTTTCTATGGTCATCATGATGATGCCCATTTGGGCTTACCTGTTGACTTTGCTAAATAACCCTAGCATAGATTCCATTGCCACAGTATTTTAAGTTAAGGTGGAGAAATAATAATAAAAACACAAAAACAATGGAGCCTGAACAAGGGAGAGGGAGGCACAGAGAGGACCTGCAATCAAGTGTTCTCTGCAATCTTTCCCAGGAAGATCCTTGCTCCTCGTGCTCTTTATGGGGCCATCTCAACGAGCAGTCAAGGATTCCATCTGATTCCTGACCAGCTCAGCTGCTGCTGGGGTGAAAACATACCCTTGTTCATAAGGAGGATGTGAATATCCGTTCTGAGCCCCAGAATGATTGCTCAAAAACAGTAGCCGACGGGTGATATTATCTAGTTCTTATCCGTTCTCGGGGGGGCATTTCGTGGCGGGAATTTAACAATATAACAGAAGTACCTACCTGGCAGGAGCATTCATATGGGTAGGAGACAGAGGGGAATTCTTGTGAATAACTACTTCCCAAATTATCTCAATCTGCAGTTGTTTGAACAAAGTAAGAACTTACACCAACATATTAGTGCAGCTACTAGAATCGGGATTAGGACACAAAACCACAGAAATTTGGAGCTGGATCCTGTAGGTAGAAACATTGAACATTGAATGTGAAAATAAGAAATCTTTAAGATTAAACAGAGTACTCTCAAAGAATCAAAAGGGATTGGCTTTTCTTCATATTTTACAGTAGGGATGAGAGAGGGGAGATTGTCATCATAAAAAGAAATAATAACCTTCTTTGCATTTGGTGTTGCTGGTTGGTGTGCAGCTCTCAAGGATTCCGTGTTCACACCTAAAAAAAAAACACACAAAAAAACCAAAACACTAACTGGGGCGCCTCTCAGTCGCTTAAGCGTTCAGCTCTTGGTTTTGGCTCAGGTCATGATCTCGGGGTTGTGAGATCAAGCCCCACATCGGGCTCCTGCACTCAGCATGGAGTCTGCTTGGGAATCTCTCTCCCTCTGCCCCTGCCCCTCCCCCCACCACACGCATGTCTGTGTGTGTGTGTGTCCCTCTCTCTCTCTCAAAATAAATAAATAAAATCTTTAATAAAATACAGAGGAAATTCAAAAAGCCTGGTGGACTGACTCCTTGATCATCTGCAATGACACATTCTAAAACCAGGGCCATTTCATTCATATTTGCGTCTCTGGCAAACATCATCCCTCAAATATTGCTAGATTAGCATCTAAAGTTGGTACAAATTCATAACATAATTTGGATGTTTGAATGAGAAATGTCCCAAAGAGTAACTACGTTCGTTTTAAAATACCAAGAGTTGGGGCACCTGGGTGGCTCAGTTGGTGAAGCTTCTGCCTTCAGCTCAGGTCATGATCCCACATCATGCGGATCGGGTCCCACATCGGGCTCCCTGCTCAGCACGGAGTCTGCTTGTCCTTCTCCCTCTGCCCCTCCCCCTGCTCGTGCTTTCTCTCTCTCTCTCTCAAATAAATAAATAAAATCTTTTAAAAAATAAAATACCAAGTGTTAAAGGAAAGTAATAAAATATTGACAAATAGGAAAAAGGATGAAACAAAGATTTGAGATTGGTGGTAAACTACGCTCTTAAAATCATGAACTGCCCAAAGCTATTTCAAAACATTCCCACTGAACAATTAAATGAATGGACAGCAGCCCCTGCCCACGATACTGCTTAGAAAGCTTACCCAGCCAACCCTCCGAGGTTTCCCCTCTCAGCATCAGGTGGTGATCAGAACACTCAGGAGGAGAATCCTGGGGTTTCCTTCGGACAGTCAGATTGTCAGCTTGTCTAAATGATAGCCTGGTTTAGCCCATTCCCTAACCCCGTGAGCTTGGGTATGTCACTTAACCACCGCGAGCCTGTTTTCTCATCAATAACAAGGAGACTACATTACAATAACAAGGAGGGTTATGATGAGAAGAAAATTAAATTGAGACTATGAGGTATTTAGAACTATTATTACAGTGGACCCTTGAACAATGTGGGGGTTGACTCTCTCAAAACTTGACTACTAATAGCATACTGTTGACCGAAGGCGTCCTGATAACACAAATGGTCAATTAACACATTCTGTATATTACATGCATTCTATACTGTATTCTTTCAATGAAGTAAGCTAGAGAAAGGAAAATGTTACTTAAAAATCATAAGGAAGGGGCAGCTGGGTGGCTCAGTGGGTTGAGCATCTAACTCTTGATTTCAGCTCAGGTCATGATCTCAGGGTCGTGAGATGGAGCCCTATGTTGGGCTCTGAGCTGGGCATGGAGCCTGCTTGGGATTCTCTCTCGCTCTCACTCTGCCCCTATCCTCCCCACCCTGCTCATGCTCTCTCTCTCTCTTTAAAAAATAAAAATAAAGGGGCACCTGGGTGGCTCAGTAGTTAAGCATCTGCCTTCGGCTCAGGGTGTGATCCCAGGGTCCTGGGATCGAGCCCCACGTCGGGATCCCTGCTCTGCTGGAAACCTGTTCTTCCTCTCCCACTCCCCCTGCTTGTGTTCCCTCTCTCACTGGCTGTCTCTCTCTCTGTCAAATAAATAAATAAAATCTTTAAAAAAAATTAAAATTAAAAAATTAAAATCATAAGGAAGAGAAAATACATTTACAGTGCTGTACTGTACTTAATGAAAGAAACCACATATAAGTGGACCTGCACAGTTCACACACATGTTGTTTAAGGGTCAATGTATTATTATTATTATTATTATTATTATTATTATTATAGCACATTAGTCCCTCCCCTGCAGTCCCTACTTATGCTGTCATCATGAGTCACTCTCAGCCATGGGGTGGGGGGTGGGAGCTAGAAGGGAGAGAATAGGTTAACTGCACATAATTTTAAATTTCTAGTCAATAAGAGACAGACGGCATCATGTCCCTACTTCTCAAGTCAACTAGGTGAACTCCTGAAAGTTTCCCAAGGTGAAATACAAGTTTGGGGAGAGGCACATGAATATAATCCTGAATGTTTATATTGGTACCACACAATATCTTACGGAGCACAAGCTACTTTACAACACATATCATCCAGTCTGAGCTTCACAGAAATGAGGTGGATAGGAGATGTGAACACTGTTTGCTTCCCATGAGTGAGGGAACGGATGCTCAGAGAGGTTCAGTGACCTGCTCAAAATCACCCAGTTAATCAGAAGATCAAGATAAAAAGCTTCTGCACAGCCAAGGAAACAGTCAACAAAACTAAGAGGCAGCCCACAGAATTGGAGAAGATATTTGCAAATGACACTACAGATAAAGGGCTGGTATCCAAGATCTATAGAACTTCTCAAACTCAATACATGAGAAACAAATAATCAAATCAAAAAAATGGGCAGAAGATATGAACAAACACTTTTCCAATGAAGACATACAAATGGCTAATAGACACATGAAAAAATGTTCAAAATCATTAGCCATCAGGGAAATTCAGATCGAAACCACATTGAGATACCACCTTACGCCAGTTAGAATGGCAAAAATTGACAAGGCAAGAAATAACAAATGTTGGAGAGGATGTGGAGAAAGGGGATCCCTCCTACATTGTTGGTGGGAATGCAAGTTGGTACAGCCACTCTGGAAAACAGTGTGGAGGTTCCTGGTGTTAAAAATACAGCTACCCTATGACCCAGCAATTGCACTACTGGGTATTTACCCCAAAGACACAGACGAGGTGAAGAGAAGGGCCATACGCACCCCAATGTTCATAGCAGCATTGTCCACAATGGTCAAACTGTGGAAGGAGCCGAGATGCCCTTCAACAGATGAATGGGTAAAGAAGATGTGATCCATATATACAATGGAATATTACTCAGCCATCAGAAAGAACGATTACTCAACATTTACATCAACATGGATGGAACTGGAGGGGATCATGCTAAGTGAAATAAGTCAAGCAGAGAAAGACAATTATCACATGGTCTCACTCATTTGTGGAACATAAGAAATAGTAGAAAGATATGTAGGAGAAAGAAGGGAAGAATGAAGGGGGGGTAAACAGAGGGGGAAATGAATCATGAGAGACTATGGACTCTGGGAAACAAACTGAGGGCTTCAGAGGGGAGGTGGGTGGGGGATTGGGATAGGCCGGTGTTGGGTAGTAAGGAGGGCACGTATTGCGTGGAGCACTGGGTGTTATACGCAAACAATGAATCATGGAACACTACATCAAAAACTAATGATGTTCTGTATGGTGACTAACATAACATAATAATAATAATAATAATAATAATAATAAAAGATTAAGTGAAATGCACAATCAGATTTTCTAACCTTGGGTCCAAATTGAGCTCTTTTGCATGAAAGCCAAGGCCTTTCATGATCTGGCCCTGGGTCCTTCTCACTACACTGCGGCCAGGTACTCTGCTCTCTGGAGTGGCCATAGGTCTCTCTGCAGATGCTACCCCCTGCCTGAGATGTCCTGCCCATGTGCGCACACCTTTCCTCTCTCAAGACTCCCGCTGTGTGTCCTATCTTCACCCGCCCTTCAGGCAGAGCTGGAATGTTCTCCATAGAACTTGTAACAGCCTGAGCACACGTCTCTTCTGGTGCTTGACCCCATAACCATTGCTTTTCTTGACTCTCTCTGCCTCATGCCTGAGAGCTTTGATGCCAGGAACGTGGCTCGCTCATAACACTTGCTAGCTAAGGCAGCATGCACAGTATCAAGCACTTAGGGGGTGTTCAATAAACGTTTGGAGACTGGACGTTTGAACGAATGAACAGTTATGTAGTGGCTTGGAGGCAAAGCAAGACTAGAACCCCCATTCTTGACTCTCAGCCAGTGCTGCTGCCCGAGGAAGACATTGTCTATCCAGGTGTATCTAGCCTCTTGATCGAAGAAAGGTGAACACTTACGTGGTGCACGGGGTACAGTGTCCGCATTCAGAGACGTTACAAAAAAAGTTTGGTTTACACCTGCACTTGGTATTCTGGGTCCGGGTACAGTTTTTTTCCACTTCCAAGCCTAGAAAACCAGTTTGCAGACTATGAATTATAGCAGCTGGGGAGCAGGGGCTGCAAGAGATTTTGACATCTACCGCTTAAGTCAGCACACCTTTTGCAGCACGGGTAGCGCGCACGTGCAAAACAGGCGACCCAGAAGAGTTTTAAGTGGACAGACAGTTCAGCAACCAACACGACCCCACTTTTGCTTAAAGAGCTCCCCTGTGCCTCGAGAGCACCTGGCTGCTTGGGTGTGGCTTGTGGACCAGCAGCATCAACCTCAGTTGGAAACCTGTTAGAAATGCAGAATGTCATGGGTGCCCGGGGGGCTCCGTCGGTGAAGCCTCTGACTTCAGCTGGGGTCGTGATCTCAGGGTTCTGCAATCGAGCCCTGCATTGGCCTCCCTGCTCAGTGCTTTCCTTTCTCCCTTTGCTCGCTGCCTCCGGCTCATGCTTGCTCTCTCAAATAAATGAATCAAATCTTAAAAAAAAAAAAAGTGCAGAATATCAGGCCCTACTCCAGACCTAGTCAGTCAGACCAATGCCAAAGCCCTCACTCAGAGATTTTGATTTAATTGCTCTGAGGTGGGAACTAAATGTTGACATTTTTCATAGCTCCCTGTGTGATCCTAATGGACCACCAGGGTTGAGAAACATTCTATTAGGGTCTGAATAGGGACAAGAAATGCTTTATGTCCAGACATTTCTTGATATCCAATGAAACTGGGAGTATTTGAATCTGGGCTCTCACGTTCATAGAAATTCAGGTCCCCAGTTGGAATTATCAGGACAAAACGGATCTCCAAAGGAGGGGGAGGGGGAGCATCCCACCGACCTCTTGGGTTCCTCTGTCCTCATATCAGAGGCTTCTGAGCTCTTGCTGGCTGTAATCAGTGCACCAGTCAGGGCAGGAAAAAAAATTTCTGCCAATTTGGATAGCAGCTGATGAGCCCTGTTCACCACGTTCATATTTAGTCATTCTGGGAGAAATGCCTAGATTTGACCCACAAATGTCTAGACGGGTGATTAGCTCGGTACCTGGTCCTGCTTCACTCCAGCCAGCTCCACCCTGCCCTTTCCTCTATGCCAACACAGCACCAGACTAGGTCCCAATTTCAAATTGCGTCATAAGTGGTTCCACATGGAGTACCATGACTGGTCTTTCTGATTGCTTTTTAAGACACTTACCGTGCTCTCCATCACAAAGTATGCATCTTCTGCATTTATCAGAAAAATGCTTCTCCTCTGTGTACTCCACCCCTTCCTGGCAGAGCACACATATTGATTCACCCCTCTCAGACTTGCAGTCGCCCTCTTTCCGCGTGCCTGCCCAAGAGAAAAACGGAGCAAGCATTGAACTTGAGGAAGACAAGGACGTGGAACAGCGTGGGATATGTGCAGGATGACAAGGGACTGGGAGTCAGGATTGTCAGACTAATGATAGATCAATACGACGGGAGAGAAGGTGATTCTAAAAATCATGTCACCAGGCAGAAAGCCTCCCAAGACAAAAGCTCAGTGACTCAGAGAATACGCCTAATCATAGGTTGATTACCAATGGGAGTACATACTTTTTAAAAGGTTAGAACGACCGAATGCACTGGAAGAAATGCCTCTAGCAACTTTCTTTGCAAGGAGGGCAGAGGTTTGTATTCGTTCCTCTTTCTATTCCTTTGTCAGGACGGGACAGAGGGCGTTTTGATGGGAAGGCATGAACATATTTATAACAAAATTTATTATCAGGTGGGCTATCTCAATCCACATGATTGTAAGTAATATTCACATTCGCTTTACTTGTCAAATAAAGGGAGTCACTGCATAGGCGTTCATAAGCAATAGACGGCAATGCTTTCTCCTGAAAATTCATTTATTTAACAAATGTTTATTAAATGCTCCTTTCCAGGAGCCAGAGATCCTGCAGGAAGGAAGGCAAAGCCTAGGTCTGCAAGGACTTCACATTTCCAGGGAAGAAGCAGGGCAAGCCTAGATCAACGTACGATTGTCAAGTGGTGGTGAGTGCCTTGGAGAAAACTGGATTAGGGCAAGGCGATGGAGGATGAAGAAGAAAGAGACAGAAACTATAAAGGAAAATCTAAGAGGAAAGCTTTGCTGGGGGATCTCACTATTCACAGCGTAACCAATTAAAAAGACTAGGCCGAGTCCAATCTGCCCCACACACGTGTGCCGCAAAAATAACTGATGCTCTTTCCTGGGGACAGCACTTCCTTAATCCTCGTAGCATTCTTTCCAAGAAAACAAAGTACTACATAAGCAAATTATGAAACTGAACCAGGTACGATATAGTAGGCAACAAAGGAGACGATAGATGTCAAGAGAACACAATAAATTGTGAAAACCCAGAACCAAATTCCAATACCAGGCATCATGAAGCGTCGGGGCTGTAAAACATCATAGCGATGTTTAAGAACACCGAGCCAAGTGTGATTTCGTTGGCCTGCCGGTGGTATGATCCTGGCTTCTAAACAAATTGGCCCCTTTAACGAATTACCTTGCAGAATAAGAGTAGCACAATGCCTAGGCAGGCCAGTAGACACGGGGTTTTCTCTCCTCCAACGTACACAATTGATCGAAACATCAAAAATGAGTGGTTGTTTTTTTTAATTAGTTTTTTTTTTATTTAAAGAGAGAGCGAGTGTGTGTGGGGGGGTGTCGGGGCAGAGACGGAGACAGAATCTCAAGTAGACTCCCAGCTGAGCACGGAACCCGAGGCGGGGCTCGATCCCACGACCCCGAGATCATGACCTGAGCCGAAACCAAGGGTCACCGCTTAACCCACTGAGCCACCCAGGCGTCCCTGAGTGGTTGTTTTCTTGAAAATAAGATTTTAAAATACATTTGTTTCTGAGTATAATAGTACACATGCTTAACATGGAGAACTTGGAAAAGTTGGGGAAGTATAAAAAGCATCTATATGTCAACCATTCTGAGAGATTCACGGTTCTCGTTTTGGTGCATTCTTATGCGTGTTCACCCATGTATACATGTGAGCATATGTGCACGTAATATGCATGTGTGTGCGTGTGTAATGTACGCGGTGTACCACAGAACCTTTCTGACTGGATAAGGTGACGTGATGAGAACTTTCTGATCAGTTGATCAAAAATGTTAGTTCACGTAGGGCAACATTGAAAAAAATACTATAAATGTTTTACTTTATGAAGTATAACTGTGAAATTATTGGCCAGTCTTGTGGCATAGGAGAAAGTAATAAGAATTCCAGATTCTTCCTCAGGTAGGTGACATTCAAAATGCCTCCTTTCTTTCTCTTCCTTCTTCCCTGCCTCCTTCCCTTTCTCCCTCCCTCCCTTCTTTCCTTTCTTCCCTTCTTTTTGATGGAAACAAAGCCTTACAGATACCAATAATTTGTATGACAAGCTTTCAAGGGTTTTCTGATTTTTCTGTTTATTTTGACCTCATCTCATTCATCAACAATTCTTTTAGCAGCTCCCCGGACTGAAATCCTCCAAGCATTCAAACGAGCGTACATAGAAATAAAATCTGTCTTTTCTCTGTATTCGTATGGCATTGGTTTATATAATAGTTAAATTACATATTAATATCACAACACCAATAAGCATAAAGACTCAGAAGCAATTTGAATAGTGATAAGCCTACAATTTAACAAGAGGGAATAGAAGCAGAAAGGGGAGTAGCGTGGGTTGGACACCTGCAAGGCTTCTTAGAGATGGAGCAGAGAGAGTCAGTTAGTCCAGCAGGCAGATCAGTTAGAAATCCTTTGGGAGGTGGGGAGGTGGGGCTGGCGTGGCTCAGGAGATTAAGCATCTGACTCTTGGTTTTGGCTCAGGTCATGATCTCAGGGTTGTGAGATCGATCCCTGCATTGGGCTCCCTGTTGGGAGTGGAGCCTGCTTGAAATTCTCGCTCTTCCTCCTCCTCTCTCTCTCAAAAAAAAAAAAAAAAAAAAAAAAAGTCCTTCGGGGAATTTATACATTGAGGCTCATTTCAAAAATATATGAGAAAACATGATATAATTTTGGAGACATTCAACTTTTGAACCCTCCACAATGTAACTAACCAATCCCACATCACTGAGTGTCACAATGGAGTGTCACGAATACATTTTCCTCTGACTATTTTTAAAGACATTTTCCCCATCAATTTCTTACTACATCAGTAGGCATGAACATTTCAAGCTTTTGACCCACATGTCCAAATTTCTTTCTTAAAAGGTTGTAAGAATTGACCTTCCAATTATGGTTTATGGGAGTTCTGATCTCAAAAGCAAACCCACCAGTGTCAAAAACACTTCTTCGGTGAAAATAAAGCACCACGAAAGCAAAGCAAACAGACAAAATTCCTTGACAGTTTGGTAGAAAGCATCATATCTTTGTTTGAATTTGCATTTTAGGTTTTAAACATAGGAGGAAGGACCTTAAGTCCTGGGGCAAACGGATGATGTTCGGCAAGTTATAAAAAGGCCAGGGAGTCGTCCTCTGTTCGTTTTTGGAGCAGAGTAAATGTAAATAGGCTGAAGTATACATGGTTTGGATTATAAGGGGGGTTTTCCATGAGGGTTATTAAAAACCGGACAGGAGGCCAGGGGACACTGGCAGAATCTTTACGAACAGGACCTAAGCCTGCTCAGCCGCGTGGGTGCCGGAAGCCTGGGACGTCACCGCGAAAGCTCCGGCATCCAGCCCTGTCTGGTTCTGCTCAGCAGCAGCAACTGCTGCTTCTCCCTTTCTCTTCCTCTCTTCCTTCGCAGCGCCGCTGAGAGGGAGTCATAGCTGAGCCAGAACGTCGTCAGCTCTAGTCCATGCTGAAATAGAAGATGTGCACCTCCGCATTTGGCGAAGCTTCTCATTTGCTAGTGTTGGAAGGATTTCTGATCTGAAATGGGTTTGCTTTTCAAAATTCTGGTGTTAAAAAATTGCTGGGTTTTGTCCATTGCTTTTCTAGCTCACTTAGTTTCAGCTGCAAACATGCAAATGTATTTTGCAGGCGTCAGAGACCTTCTGACTGAAAGGAATTGCTTAAGGCGGGAGGTCCCTCGCTTTCAGAGCTCCATGGGTATGATGATACATTTT
Organism: Ursus arctos; assembly: GCF_023065955.2. Classification (NCBI taxonomy): domain Eukaryota; kingdom Metazoa; phylum Chordata; class Mammalia; order Carnivora; family Ursidae; genus Ursus; species Ursus arctos. The sequence goes on along the minus strand of NW_026623089.1, from coordinate 79,113,638 downwards.
ATTTATTTATTTTAAAGATTTTCTTTATTTATTTGACAGAGAGAGAGACAGCCAGCGAGAGAGGGAACACAAGCAGGGAGAGTGGGAGAGGAAGAAGCAGGCTTCCCGCTGAGCAGGGAGCCCGATGCGGGGCTCGATCCCAAGACCCCGGCACCACGCCCTGAGCCGAAGGCAGACGCTTAAGGACTGAGCCACCCAGGTGCCCCATGATGATACATTTTAATCAGTTCCATTGTGATAAGCTTTAATAGTCACAAAGGAGTCTTCTTTTGCTACTGAAAAATGGAACGAATGAGAGAAATCCTCTCACCTCAGGGGGACATGTCATTTGTAAATTCTTTTCTTCATGTCCACAACAAGCAGGATAAGGCTGAACTCAACTAGTCTCAGGAAAGTAATGTTCTGGTTGTTTTTCTTCCCAGTCATGCTAGAATGCAGGAGAACCAAGCACTGTAGAATCTTCTCTCCATTATTACTGCATGCTACTCCTCACCCTGATTGTCAAGCTAACTGCTGGCTGTTTGGTCGAACATACCAGGAGGACATGGCTGACAGCAGAACGTGTTCCCACGATGCAGACCTTCCGGGCACCCCGTCTCCCTTATAGTAATGTTCTTCCGCACTCTCAACAGCTTGGAGCTGACAGCCGTTGCTTGAGCGTCGACACCTTTAGGCCATGGTCTGGCGATGGAGGTAAGTATCTGTTAAAGGAAAGCACGAGGAGCATTTTACTGACTTTCCAGCTAGACAACTTGGACGACAAGTGTAAGCTGCCCCAGATGGCTACGTTTGCGGTTGCACAGGCTAAATGCACGCGGGGCTCCGTCCCTCTGCTCACGCATCTCCTGAAAAGGAGCACACTCATTACGTGACAGTCCGACCTATTCTAGAAACAGCATCGTGGATGGTAGGAGCCAGGGCTATGGGCTCAAAAGTGAACCGTGGCTCTCACTTACAAACCCCATCACTGTGGGTAAAGTCATTTAAATTCTCCCAGTCTCCGCGGCTTTATCTATAAAGTGGAAATAATCTCCCCTTCATGTGATCATTAGATGCACCTAAAGTTCTTAGTGCGATTTCTGGCATTATAAATAGGTGCCCGGGGAATGGTATTATTATCAATTTATTAATAATAAATTTAATAATAAATTAATAACAATAATATATAATAAATATAATGTTATAAATATAAATAAATATAATAAATAATAATAAATTTAATAATAAATTTATTATTGTTATTGTCATAAAGTTCTAGTGAGGAACAACATAGTCAAGCAGGAAAAACCATGAAGTTTCAAAACAACTGCAGCGCGACTCCCAGCTCTGCTGCCAGCAGTTCAAGCAAAGTATAGACCCAGGTGACCCTCAGTCGCTGACCGGTAAGTTACGAGGATAAAAAGTGATAATTTCTCCCAAACCTGGTACTTAGCTTATAGTATGTTCTATCTTCCCTTTTATATGTAACCGCAGAATAAACAATTTTGATGAAATCCTGTCTGGTTAACCAATGATACAATGGATCTCATGGGATTTTCTTCACCTTTGCTCAGGAAAAAAAAAAAAAAGAACTTCTTTTAGTGGAGAACCAATCTTTAATTTATTTGGGGTTCCTTTCTTCTGGAGGTAAAAGTCCATCTGTCTAAGTGGTATTGTGTCAGACTTATCTCATGAGTTATAGACTAGAATTCCTTAGAAAAATGAGCCCTCTAAAATGTATGGAAGCATTTGGGGCTAATCTCTGATTGATTCCTTTCTTTGGTTTCCCAGGTATATTTTGTCTCTCTAACCATAAATATAAATTTTAGGTGGAATATGTAAATTCTATTGCTAAGCATCAAAAGAATTTAAACTATTAGCTCTGAGGATTTTTCTGAAGGTCATTTTTCACAGTTTTCATGGCATATATAGTTTTTTCTGCTTTCTGGCATAGTAATAATACTGGCATCTTCTGAGTCAAGAGAACTAAGCGTTCTTCATGTAGAAACCATTGCCACGGAAGTCCCTCCCTCTTCCCTTCTAGCCCTTCCCCCTTTGTCACCCAAGCCTGTATCCCGTCAGGTCACAGGATACCACGGCACCTCCAAGGAGGGAGGGTTGAGGGAGATGTGGTTGCCTACTTTTCCTCTTGGGATGGACGTCTTTAAAAATGCGTTCCTAAAATTCAGTCTTCCAAGAGGGAAAATGACACCAAAGCATCAAGACAATATCTCACTTGACCAGGGACACTTGCCAGCAAAAGGTAGACCTAGCGCTTCTCCGAGTCTCCAAACAACTTCCATAGTGTTCTTTCCCTCCAGCCAAGAGACAGGTGAACTTACCACGGGCTACAGCTAGCTCTCTCTCTCTCAATAAGAATAATTCTACGGGGGCGCCTGGGTGGCACAGCAGTTGAGCGTCTGCCTTCGGCTCAGGGCGTGATCCTGGCATTATGGGATCGAGCCCCACATCAGGCTCCTCGGCTATGAGCCTGCTTCTTCCTCTCCCACTCCCCCTGCTTGTGTTCCCTCTCTCGCTGGCTGTCTCTATCTCTGTCGAATAAATAAATAAAATCTTAAAAAAAAAAGAATAATTCTACGTACAGAACACCTGAAACTGGTATCCAGATCAGAGGAATAATGCCTAAATATGCTGGCTTCACTGCCTCTTGGACCCAACAGACATTTCTGGAGCAGCTACTATGTGCCAGGTTCTGAGACTACAAAAGACAAGTAACATCGATTGTTATAGAATGGGAATATTAAGTTTCTTTGAACTTAAGAACTTTGAACAAAAGGTCTTTATTAGCATTAATCTCTCTTTTCATGGTGACAGTTCCCCACTTTTACTTTATCTGGGGGAAATTCTGTCATCCTGTTAATATCAGCTCCTCTTCTAGAGCAGAGAATAATAGCTAATGCATAGTAACGGAATTGGACATGCGAGGAAGTAATAACATGATGGAAAGCATACCAGAGTGTGAACTGCTAAGATGGGAAGGACTTTCAAATGAAAATCTTTCAAATTGTTAGGATCCTCATTCTGTAACTATCTGGTTGTTCTATCTGATAGGGATTAAGCATACCAGCCAGCTAGCCTTCCAGATACTGCCAGCACATGAAAAGTCTGGAACCAATATAAAAATCTCTCCAGGGGTGCCTGGGTGGCTCATTCTGTTAAGTGTCTGACTCTTGGATTCTGCTCAGGTCAAGATCGCAGGTCATGGGTTTGAGCCCCACCTCGGGGATCCCACTCAGCAGGGGGTCTGCTTGAGATTTTCTCTCTCTCTCTCCCCCTTTGCCCCACCCCACCGTGCTCAATCTCGCTCTCTCTCAAATAAAATAAATAAACCTTTAAAAATATCTCTCCATAGTTGGAAGAGACCAGTGAGTCCTGTCTGCAACAGATAATGGAAGACTGAACTAAGCAAACCCAACTGACTAGAAGAAATTCTTTTCTATTGCCCCCAGCCCCACTGCTGTGAAGAGGGGATTAACAGGAAGATACTACTTGCCCTCCTCTTTCGAATCTGGTGTCCCGCCAGAAAGTGAAGAAAACGGCACAGGTTTAAACCCAGAAGAGATTGATAGGGATTGAGCAGGCCAAAACTGACCAGCAAAAAGCAGTGAAAGTTGATGCTCAATCCTGTGTGTGTGTGTGTGGGGGGGGTGTCTCCGATGGCCTCAGGGGCCTTTTCCTCCTCGGTATTCTAATTCCACTCAGGATTCCTGAGACAATATTACGAGCAGGTCTACAATTCCTGGCTTAGGTGATAAGTGCTCAGGAGAGCAGCACATTTTACGTTTATGGGTTGTGACACTGATGCTATTTCTGGAAAACTCTGCACCCAGTCAACTTTCTCCAGCGGTCTAAAACAAATGTATGCTCCCGCTCATTCTGTTTTCTTTTGGAAAAAGAAAACAAAATGAAAAAACTGAAGTTTTTCAGTGGGAATCGAAATCCACCTTCCAAAATCCATCCAGAATTTGAGGAATGCGAAGGCTGGGGCAGAATGCTGGAAGACAGGGGCATCACGGGCCACGAAGGGCAGACAGCAGCACCAAGCTCATCTCATAGTTGGTCACATCCGCTTCACAGAGCTGAATTTCTGGAAACAGCTCTTACTCTGTTCAGCATCAAAAACTTACTTTAAGTATGAAAAAGGAGGCCGGTCCGAAGAGCACATGGTGGCTGACGCGTGGGGTGAGGCAGGTGCTGCATAGGGCTTGTATTTGCTTTTAAATTGTTGCATTAACTCAAGTTTGCAATATGCAAAGATTTAACCCAAACCGTCCAGGCAGGAACTGGGGCATTTTGACTGTGACAAGGCAGGAAACCCACAAAGAATGAAATGATCTGAATGCTCAAAAAACTTGTTTTCAGAAAAGCCAAAAAGGCCAGAAAATGGATTAAATTAAAGGTCTGAAAAATGTGACTAAACTAAGTCAGAGGATCACCAACTGGGAAAAAATGAGGAATAAAAATAGTTTGACATCTCCAGCATCCTAAAGATGAAAAAGTCAGAGAAACCTCGACTGTTCATTCTGCTGGGAATATTCGCTAATCCATTCATCAAATTAACTAATTGAGCAAACGCTTCGTTGGGCACATACTCTGTGCCAGACAGGTGCCTGGGAACAGCCCAGTGACCAGAGGAAGACTCTGCTCTCATAGAGTTTATATGTACGTGAGGTATGTCAGGGTTCTCTAGAGGAATAGGACCAAAAGGGTGTGTGTGTGAGAGAGAGAGAGACACAGAGTTGGGGGGGAGGCTTGGCAAGTCCAAAATCTGACAGGATAGACCAGGAGGCTGGAGAGTCAGGAAGCATTGCAGTTCAAGCCCAAAGGCAGTCTAAAGGCAGAATTTCCTCTTCCTGAAGGGACCACAGTCTCGATGCTGTTAAGGCCTTCAACTGATTGGATGAAGCCCACCCACATTAGGGAGGAGAATCTGCTTTACTCAAATCTACCACTTCCAATGCTAATCTCATCAAAAAACAACAGCAGCAAAACACAAAAACAGAAACAAAAACACACCGTCACCAAAACATCCAGGATAACGTTTGAGCAGACGTCTGCGCTCACATCTGAGTCACAATGACACACGAAACAACGCATCACATGCAGGGGGATGGAGAACTTGAGAGATAGGCGCCCCGCCAGGGAGGGATACGTGCTGTGGAAAGCGGTCAAGCCAGCTTAGGGGGCACAGAGAGGTTGAAGGGTGGGGCAGGGCTGTGTTAGAAAGCTGGTCCGGGAAGGCCCCCGAATGAGAGGATGTTTGCGCACGGCACTGGAGGAAATGTGGGTAAGAGTTGGCTTTCGGGAAAGGCTTTCCAGGAGGGTCAGACCCAGGAGAACCTGGCCTGCCCAAAGTGGGGAAGAACCTCAGGTCCTTAGCAACACCATCATTAGCAACTAGCTGTGAAGATAAGTAAAGATCTCTGTCTCCGGAGCTACCCAAGTCAGCAACCTTTTGCCGACGGAAGCCTTAGCGGGATTATCTGGCCAACCTTAACCCTAGAGGCCGCAGTCTCCTGGACTCCTGAATGTCAGAGCAGGGGAAGGACCATACACACCTGTTCAGCTGCAAGACAGATTTTAAAAAATGGACCATCTTGGGTCTTTCATTATCTATAGGATGTTAGTATTTTCTGCAAGTCAGAAAATGTGCTTCTCTCTCTCTGGACTCACCCATGAAGATGTGAAGTGAGAGCTCCTGACCCTGGAGGGTGGTTTTCTCTTATCCCCAGGACCTGTGCCTGGCCTGCAACAAAGGGCCTTAATATATCTCTCTTCGTGGTAGTTATGGGAAGCTTTTGCATGAGGAATTCTTACCATCTTATTTTATGGTTGAGGAAGCTGAGCACAGAGTATGGGAAATGACTTGTGCAATAATCCACAATGAGGAAAGGCCAGGGGAAAAATCGCACCTCTGACCCAGACCTGGGCTCTGTTTTCAGGTGCTGTATTAGTTTCCTAATTATTTCTATTCCATTTAGGTGCACAAACAACTCAATTCGTTTCAGACAGTGAGTTGTTGACAAAAAGCCTGAGTGTTAATTATACAAAGAACCTTCAGGGCGCCTGGGTGACTCAGTCTGTTAAGCGTCTGCCTTCAGCACAGGTCATGATCCCAGGGTCCTGGGATAGAGCCCCACGTTGGGCTCTCTGCTCAGCAGGGAGTCTGTTTCTCCCTCTCCCTCTGCCTGCTGTTCCCCCTGCTTGTGCTCTCTCTCTCTGTGAAATAAATAAATAAAATGTTTAAAAAAAAGACAGAGAACCTTCAACGCAAATGCATATTTCGGGTGGGGGAGGGGGTCTGGCAGGAACTCTCTGAGAAACAGAAGTCAGTCCCAAGTGTATGTAAGAAGGCTGTAGCAGGGACCCCAAGGCTCGGGTTCTGGCTGGCACGGAAGGGATGTGGAAACTTCGCACCCTTGGTCTGCAGCTCGGAAAGAAGTAGGTTTACACCTCCCTTCCTCCAATCTGGGTGCTGAGTTTCTGAGAATAGCCACGATGCCCGCTGGGACTGCAGTCTCTTGCAGGGGTGGGGGTCTGAAACACACAAACAGAAACCCCACGTCTTCCTAGACTAGAGTCTTGGCACTGGCTCCCTTTGAAACTCAGTGACAGGGCTGCAAGAGAGTTTGTCCCTTGTATCAGAGGATGAGGAATTGAGAGAATAATTGGGTATTCCTTAGTTATCTGTATCAGGGATGGATCACTTTTCAGAGACAACCAGGTCACTCAAGACAAGAAATGACACAGGCAGAGCCAGACCCAGAAATTGAAGACTGCCCCCCACCGCATACCTCACCCTGGTCCCGTTCCCAGGACTCACAACCACTGGAGATGTCACGTGGCAGTTACAAAAACAGTAATATCTCTGTGCCTGAATTAAGCAAACTATTGAAGAAACAGAAACTACCTTTGGATTACACCAAAGAATCAATTGCCCTAAGAGATAAGCTAGAATTTGAAAAGGAAGTAAGAAAAAAAATAATAAGTTTTTTTTTTCCTGTTCTTAGTGAAGCTCGAAGCAAACAGGAAAATAATTTTTAAAAGCAGCAAATTAAAAAAAAAAAAGACACAAGTGAAAAATGCAAGGATGGCAAGAATGAGTAACAGATGCCTGCCGAAGAGTCAGTGAATTTTTTCAAGACTGAGCCCTGTCCTCTGCTGCTGAGGACGTAAATGGCATGAGAAGCAGCTCGGCTGACTACTTCTGCTCGCTTGCTTGCTGTTTGGACTCTTATTGAGAACACGTGAGAAGAAAGAAATTCTAAGAAGACCATTTCCGACTATGACAGGCATCGCTGGTATATTTGTGTGAAACATAAGGAAGTAGTAGGGACATTTTGTGGCAGGTGCATTATTGAAACACTGAGATCCAGAGAAGTAAGAGAAAATTTTCTTGACATGAAAGAGATGAGTGAGGATTCCGTTCCTTCTTATTTCTTCAAAACGTGTAAATAAAAATACACATGGTAATCTTATGCCCGGAGTGTCTTCTTTCTTTCTTAAGGCCAGTTTCTGGGGAGACCAGGAGAGAGAGGGAGTTGAGGCAGTGGGTGTAGACCTCTGAGTGATCAAGCAATACATAAAAGAGAACGAGGGAATCTAGCAAATTCTCCCTGGGATTAGATTTTGAGTTTAGTGCTAGAGTTAGAAAAATAGTCTTCAAAACTGTGACAGACCTCAGAATCGCGTAGTGATTCACTAAAAAAAAAAAAAAAATACTGCAGGTCCCACCACAGACGTAAAGACTGAGGGTCTCTGAGATCGTCAGCAAGCCCTCCGTTCTGTGGATGGTCACCACAGCTGGAGACAGCCCAGCTAGAGGACAGCTGAGGGCAGCAGGCCACTGCACTGACCCGTGAGGCGCTGAAGAGATTTACAGACCAACAGCCTCTGTGGTCCGCGCTTGCAAATCAGAAGCTGACTTCTCACAGAGAAGTAATGACTCTTCCCAGAAACAGGCCGGAAGGAAAAGAAGCCATCTTTGGTGGAGGAAACAGATAATGGGAGGGCTACAAAATCCTAAACTAGAACCTAGAGTTCTTAACTGCCCAGGGGGGCCAAAGAAGTCACACGGGAATGAGGCGTCCACGTGTCATGGGCAATAGGGGAGGAGAGGTTCGTCGAAATGGAGAGGGCCACCGGGACCAAGGGCAGGAGAGCGGGGCCATGCGGCAAGTGGGCCCAGGTCTTCCATTTTTTCCACAGAAAGCAAAATCCTCCAACATTTAGGTGGCAGCAATATTAAAAACAGGTACTTACATATATATTTACTGTATGTGTCACTACCATGCAGGCTAAAAAAAACAAAAACAAAAACAAAAAACCCCACATAGTCTGGGGCAGTGTCTGGTCAGGCCTTGAAATCAGGCCTAAATCTATTAAGACTTCCATACGAAAAAACAGTCTACTTTGGAATATCTTGTGCGGGAGGTTAAAAACGGAAGCTCAGGCAACAGCAAGGGGCAAGAGTGTAACCCACGTGCTCTGAGAACGTATTCTCTCTCTCTCTCTTCCAAAACCTCTGCCCTCCGAAATCAAAAGTATCGATGTTTCTAACATCTCATATTTTTATGGTCTCCCGGAACACAGAAGTGAGTAAGTCTAGAATCTTGCATGACTTGCCAAAGGGCAGTCCGTCATGAATGCCTCCAGAGCCAAGTTGATTCTAATTTTGCAAGTTCATCCCAGTTCGCAGCTTAACAAAACCTACAGTAGGTCTTGCTCGCCTCGCTGGGCTGGCCTAGTGAGCTGCAGTCGGATTCGTTAGTTTATAAGGCTGGCCTTGCTCAACATGCCTAACCACATAGTAAATCATTATCATCCTTACACTTAGTGGAACTCGGGCCGGTGGTCCAACATAGACCCCTGTTCCTAAATGCCCAAGATGGGAGTGGCTTGGTTCCACTCCAAAACAAGAAGGGAGCAGAGATCTAAGGGGAAAAGTAGCTCATTTCCTTCTGGCAAAGATGGAGCTGCCAATCCTGTAACGATCACTTGCTCTCTAATCAGACCATCACCACTTACATCTCACGTCAAAGAAAATAGAGGTTGGCAAGTCACTGAATTACTTGCTCCTGCTTGAGACTGAATTCAAGAGACTTACTTAAGAAGCTAAAGGCGCTTTATTTCTCTTTTTAAAGCAAGGGTCTTCCAGAAAATGAAAAGGACCTTCTAGGTAGTTAAATGCTGCTTTTCCACTTGTGTGAACAGATACACACAGATAGCAAAAAGAATACAAGCCTATGCACTAAGATACTGACAATAGTTCTATAAATAGGTTTTTTTTGGTAATAAGATATATGTGGACAGATTCCAGTACAATTAGAAAAGGTTTCTTTATAATAATAGATTACTAAAAAAAAAGAATAAATAAAATAATAAATGATAAGAATTATAGAAATTCAAGTTCATTGAATAAATGCTCTCTCTGTAAATGCATCCAATAAAAATTACAAGATAAAAATTGTGCCCCGGAGAAGTGACAGAAAGCAGACTATAAACAGCACAGAATAAACATGCAATTATTTACAGATGTAGACAAAACTAAAAGGCCATAAGAAAAATATAAAAACTCTGGCTTTAGGTGATAAAGTAAGGAATAACTTTACATTTTCAAGAATTACTTTTCATTTCACATCATCTGGTCAGTTTCTCTCTCTATATCTATTTAAAGAGAAGAAAGAGATTCACTGTCCTAAATTTGGTTTCGATTTGCTTTTTATTTCTGGATCCACTTTTTAAGTGTGTCCTTTGATTATTTTTCATCATAAGGTAATAGTCTTCAGTACCTATTACAAAACATGTGCTCACTGAGGGACTTTTGGGACCCAAGATAATTTACCAAAAGGCACTTTGCTCACTAGGGGTTTTCAAGTGGGGGATTTCCTTATTCAGGTTTTTAAACATCTCTTAAATGTTGGCCATTTTCTCCAACTGCCGGTTGTATTATAGTCATCTGGTTTCCCTTTAGCATCTAGAAGCCTTCGGAGAGATTCCTTTGAGATATAGTTCCACTGTAAGAACTATTTAGGAGTAAATTACTTGCCTAGTGTCCCAAAGAGACTTACACTCAAATCCTGGGTCCCCTTTGCCTCTCACTATTTCACCTTCCCCCTCTAAACTTAGGGAGAGAAATGTAACCTCTTTTTCTACATTAAACTCTAATTTGCCACTAGGGGTGGTAACTGTATGTCAGAGATGGACAAGAGGAGACTTCCTTCATCTCACAGTGGCCCTGCTGGGCTCCGTGTACCAATTTCATTTCTGCCTCCCCATCTTGCCATCATTTATAAATTGGTGTTTTTCCCTCCAGGTTGTTATTGTTTTAAATTACATTTCATAATTTTGTTTTGGTCTAAAAACTTTTCAAGTCCTTTGTGATATAAGTAAAACCCATTAAAAAAAACCCATTTCACGTTTCTGAGGCCGGTTTAAGGAAAATGATTAAATTAGGAATTAAACAACTGTCTTTATTTTTCCACTAAAAATCTTTCATTGGATTCTTTATAAATACACTGGTTTCTTTTCAAATGCCCTCTCCTTTCCCTTGACCATAATTTGAAGACAACTGCTCTAAGAAATGTAGAAGAAATTCAGTATGTAATAATTGCCTGACCACAGGCCTCAATGGTATAAATAAAAACCTATCAGAGCTATGTGCTAAAAGAGAGAAAGAGAGAGAGAAAGGGAGAAAGAAAGAAAGAAAGAAAGAAAGAAAGAAAGAAAGAAAGAAAGAAAGAAAGAAAGGAGAAGAGAAGAGAAGGATGCATTGCCCACAGCTATTTCTCACACAAATTTCTATATTAGGTCTGACTCTTTTTCAAAGTCTCCTTCAGACATTTGTGATTGTTTGGGGATTTCAAACGTATTTCTTGGTACCACAGACACAACGGCTAGGAACTAGAGGAGAGAAAACAAACACCAAGAGGATAGAAAGAAGGGAAGCACAGAGGTAAGGGACAGCAGGCAGGAACGGAGACCAGGACCCCAGAGAAACAAGGAGGACAAGAGAAGGAGGCAGCTCCCTCCCACCCACGCAGCCCACTGACTGGTCAAACCAAGTCTGCTTCTGTGTTCCATGTAATTAGCACTCCCGCCCCGTTTTATTATTCTTGCTACTACTAAGGAAGCACTGCTAAGTGCAAAGGCACAAAAGCAAGTGTTTGCGGGAGACACCGGATGACACGACAGACAGCCTGGAAACTTAAGAATAAGGTGTGCTATTGGGCTAGTGGTGGGCGCAAGGCATAAATTTAAGAGTCATGTCAGAGGGGCAAAGGGAATATACACAATAAAATGTAGACAGTGATTATCTAAGTGATAGGGTCATGTCAGATTGTTTCCAGATTAAAGAATTATTTGTCTGCATTTAAAAATTTTATTTAATAAAACTTAAATTTCTTAATCTCCTAGGCCATATATTATATGTAAACATAATAAATGTTTAATTACAGATGTTATAATAATAGGTACATACAAATAAAAATATACACAAGTGTGTGTGTGTGTGTGTGTGTGTGTGTGCATTCTTTCAGAAAAACGAAGTGTCCTCGGTGCTTTAAATATGCATCTCTGGAAAGATGCTAAGTGTAACCCCCTCCTGGCTTTGATAATTCTGCTATGCTTACTTGTACTGCTGTCTGGAGAACTAAGAGAGATTTTCCAAAGTAACCAACACTGCGAAAATGCAGTGGTTAGGGACAGGAAGAAAAGAGAGCGGTCTGAGTTGTACAAATAGTTCGATTTTGAATCTTACATTTTCTCTAGGAGTTTCTAAAGGAACCCAGCTATTGCACAGTACTTCCAAAAGAGCCAGTGAATTGTGTTTTTGTTTTGTTTTGTTTTTTGTTTTTCTTTTCCTCCCCAATCATAAGATGGTTCCAGACATCACTGCCTTTTTCCTTCCAACTTTGGGTGTAGTCTGGAAACCAGGTGCCATCAACAAACTTGCCTGGACTTTGGAAATAAGTCTAAATTAAGTCCCAGCTCTGCCACTTAGACGCGCTGCGCGAGCTCGGCTGCTACTTGAGCTTTCCGGCCTCCATCCGGCCCTCTGTGAAACGGGGATGAAGGCATCGCCCTCAGCCCGCGGCGGACGCGCCGTTGACACACGGTCCCGGCACGGTGCGCGGAACTCGGGGCCGGTCCCCATCAAATGAAAATCCACGGACTCTCGGGGGCTTTGGCACTCAAATGCACCGAGTCTCTGGGACTGGCCACCACGCCGGCAGTCTTGCGCCGGGGACTCTGCCAGGGAGGGGGCTGCGGCCGGGCTTCCAGGCCAAGTGCAGGCGCGCGGGGGCGTGCGCGCCGGCAGCAGGTACCAGCGCCCTGGCCCAGACCGGCCTTATGGGTGCGCGCGAAGAAGACTGCAAGAAGACAAGGAAGGGGAAGAGAAGAGAAGAGAAGAGAAGAGAAGAGAAGAGAAGAGAAGAGAAGAGAAGAAAAGAGAAGAGAAGAGAGGAGAAGAGAGAAGAGACCTGAGACAGTGACTTACGGTCTTAAGGAGAAGTATTCCCGGAAGGGAAACAAGAACAGTTTCTTTTTCTGAGTGGTGATAAGAAGGTAAACAAGCCTCCAGAGGCGCATTCAGCCCCAAGATAACTTTTCCGAGAAAGAAACGGTTTGGTCTGAAGTCTCAGGTTTCCCACTGCCCGGGGGCCGCTTTCTTCCCCAGATCTGAGAGCGAGTGGAAAACGCGCGCTGGGGACCGGCCGCAGAGGGCGCGGGCTGTGCCCCCCCACACACCACCCGGGGCTCGGTCACCACCCCGCCCCGGGGCCGACGTGCGGCGGGACAAGCGGCGCTGCTCCCGAAGATCCCCTCCGTTCCCGGCCCGCCCGGCCCGGGCCCCGCACAGCCGTCCCCGGGGAGGGGCGCGGGGAGGCAGCGGCTCCCAGACCCCGCGGGCACGGAGAGCCCCAGCAGCCCGCGGCCAGGCCGCCCCACCCCCCGCTCTGCGCCCGCCGGCGCGGGGCCGGAGCCACTCACCAGACACGGGACGGCCCAGGTCCCCCACATGGCTGCGGAGCGCCCCGCTGGAGAGCCAGCGCCTGTGCGCCTGCGAGCGCCGCCGGCCAGCAGCCCCGGGAGGAGTGCCAGCCGCGTGGCCCCTCCCCGAGCCCCGCCGGCCCGGGATCAGCTCACCGCCCTGCCCGCCCCGGCCGCTCGCCTCGCTCCCCGGAAGTCTCCGAGCACCTGCGCGGGCTCGGCCGGCGGGCCCCGGGGCCGGGACGCTGGGGGAAGCCCGGCCGGGGAGCGTCTGGGGAGGGGGTGGAAGGTGCGCCCTCGGACGGCGCGGGGCCGGGGTGGTGGGTGGGGGCCGCGGTCAGGCTTTGTTGCACAAACCGGCATTCCCCGTGCGGAGGCGTTTCCGCGGGCGGCTGGCGGGCGGGGTTCAGGTGAGGGCCCCGGGAGCGGGCTCGCTGTCCTCGGGCCACGCTGGTGTCGCGCACCCCGGGAAGCTGCGGGGCGCCCCCGGCGTCCTTCTGCGCGCGCAAGCCTGGGACGCTCGCTGGGAACGTCCGGGGAAGACCCGGCCTTGCTCAGCTCGCGTGCGGTGGCTGCACCCGGAGGCCACCGACCGCCCCTGACCCCCATGCCAAGTGACAGTCATCCAGGGAAAGGTTCAGATAGGGCGCTCTGGGGACTCTGAAGAGGGGGGATCCCTTCACCTGTACCACTGCAGAGGAGGACAAAGCTAAGTAGTTAGGACCCATCACAGCTCCAGCCGCATTAAACGTTCACGATGACTTCCCCTCCTTTGTTACTCATTATTTCCTGGCCAATTTCCTTTTTTTAAAAAGTTGTAATTCTTCAGTACTTGGGTTAACACAGCTCAAAACCACTATTGTTTTGGAACAATGGACCTGTCTGTTCAGATGGTTTTGCAAGAATTTTACAGAAGGGAAGTTTGTATAATGACACCGCTAAAGTGTGACTCTGAAAGTAGTTCCCAGGCCTGGCAGGAGTGAAGTACTCAGTATTTCTTCACAACCTTCCTCAAGTTCTGAGCCTCTCTTCCCTCTTCCTTCTTGTTGGGTTCACCCCATCAGGGACACTCCAAGCCTCCTCCCTTTGGCCGGCTTACTCCTCTAGCCAGGCTTGTTTGTTGACATTTTCTTTTGGAAGATAATTCAGCCCCTCAAAGCCTGGGTTAAGTCACCCTCTTGGGCACCTTCCCTCACCGTAGGGGTTGCCCTGCACTTAAGGCCGGGACTTGCAGGGGTGGATTTGGTTGTTTCTGCCTCCCCTTGCAGTTTATTGTTAGTGAGTCCTGTGCAGACCCTGGTGGGCCAGGCCCCTTCCAGCTGCTGTTCTGACACAGAATAAACACAAAAGAAGTGAATGGGGCGGGGAGGTGGCATAGAGGGGACTCTTAGCAACTTTTCTGTATATCAAAAACCATTCTTAAATAAAAAGTTCATTGAAATAAAAAAAAAACATAAGAAGCAGGAAGGAGGGAGGAAAGAAGGAGTGAGAGAGAGAGAGAGAGAGAGAGAGGACAATTGACAAAATCAACATGTCCTGAGTGTGAATTATGAGCCAGCAACTTGCACGAATGGTTCTCCCTTACTTAATATTGATCATTTTAGTCCAGGGAGGTGGGTGATTATTAAACTAACTTTACAAATAAAGAACTGCAGCCAAAAGAAGTTAAGCAACATTGGCAAAGTTGGTTAGTTAATCAATAGCGGAGCCAGGAATTAAACTTAGATGTTTTTGCTCCTGGGCCCTGCTCTTTCTGCCCCCCCCCCACCTCCTACCCCAACAATTACCCTCAGCTTCAATGAGATAGTAATAGCAGCTTTGTGGGAAGACTGTGTTTCATGGTCAAATGATTTTAGAATATTCTAGATTTTAAAATCTAAACAGGTCTCTTTTCCAAGACTTCTCAGAGCCTTTACTATGCTAATATGTTTTGTGTAAGAGGGGATATGATGCAGACTGTTGCCCACACTGATGTGTCTTCCTTAGGGGATCCTTTCAGGAGCCCCTGCTGAACGAACACCTCACGAATGCTGGTGTTCTAGGGAAAACCATTTGGACATTTCTAAAGGTTATTTTTATTTTAACATAAGGGCCTCCTTAGGGCCTCCAACCCTTCAAGGGCAAAGAAATACAATTTTAATCATAGAATTTCAGGCACTTTACCAGATGTGGGAGAGATATTTTGGACAATCACATGGTTTTACTCCAGCCACACCATACAGGTTAAAGCTTGTTTCTTCTCCTCTGAAGACAGCCTTGCCACTCACCAGCTCATGCTCAGTAACATTTAAACATACATCTGACTGTATAAAAAAACTGGAGGGAAGAAAACCTTCAATACATTTTCAGCACCAAAACCACTTTTATTTTTTGTCCTCATGGACCTGATGTTTTAAAAAATTGTTATCAACCGAATTGCTCTTACTAAATCGCGGTAAGTTGATTGTAATAATTCCCAACTGTAGTGAGCAGCCGTGAGTCTTTATCTATGTGTTTTCTCTGTCTTCCTAGGAATGGCACTTCCAAGTTGCCTTTACAAAAATTGTCACTCTTTCTTCTTTTCAACTATTTGATGTGGCTGGCTGTATTAGTCAGAGTTCTCAAGAAAAACAGAAGCAGTAAGAGATAGCTATCTATCTAGTGAGAGAGAGATGTATTTTAAGGAACTGGTTTATGTGATTATAAAGCCTGGTAAATCCAAAATCTGCAAGGTAAATTGGCAGGCTGGGGACCCAGGGAAGGAGGGCAGTTTGAATTGAAAGGCAGTCTGCTGGCAGAATTCCCTCTCTCTCTCTCCGGGGAAGACCTTCAACTGATTGGATGAGGCCCACCCACATTATGGAGAACCTGACTTTACTCACAGTTTACGGATTTAAGTGTTAATCACATCTAAAAATACCTGCTCAGAAACATCTAGATGGTACCAAATAGTTGGGTCCTGTAGCCTCACCAGGTTGACACATAAAATTAACCATCCTAGGGCCTGTATGTGTATGCAGGTGGGTGGAGGGAGCAGGCAGGGAACTCCATTTGGTTAAGCAATCAGCCCATCACATTCTGTTGGCATGAACCCTGTGAGCTTTGCTGAAAACAGTAGGACACAAACACTTTTCCTTCTCCACTGGATTTGAAGTGGGAATATGTGACATATGGAACTGACGTGGTTGTGGAGAGCATGTGGACCCTGCCAGGGCTGAAGGCAGAGTCCACTCCTGCTGAGCAGAAACCGCGCTGAAAGGCGGAGCCTGGCCGATCACCTGAATTCTGGATTGATTTGGTGCTGAAATGGAACCTCGAAGCACCCGGTTACCCAACTCGCTACATTCTCAATGTTTGCTTAAGCCAGATTCTTGCAACTAAAAGCATCCTGAATGACGTATCGTCAGACCTTATGATCAGCATAAGAAGTCCTCTGGTACCCGGATTAGTTGTTACAAATTTACGCTTACATTTTCAGGTGCAAGTCAGCATAATGGCCTAACGGAGCCTCTGGAGATGGCCCAAGATCTAGGCATTCCACGCCACCGAAGCACTTCTACCAGTAGAGGGCGCCAAATACCACATCAGTCAAGAGGCAAAATGGAACATTGTTTCTATCAATTACAAGAAACATATCTTGGTTCTTGGGCGACGGAAGAGAGGTAATTGGTAAACCTGATCACATGGACATTTTCATCTCCCTGAGAACGTGTTCTGTGTTACAGGGTTAAAGAAATAACAGATGCCCTGGCCCTGACACACTCAATGAATACTAGTGAATACTTCGGCATTGCCCTTTCTAAATGGGGAGTGCGAGATGCTAATTTGGGGTCAAAGTTCAGATGGAGAGCAAGACAAGTTAAATGGCTTGGAGCACCTTTCCTACACTACTTCCTGTAGGAATGTGTTCCCAGGCCTGAAAGTGCAGATCAAGGCAAAGCTCTTGGAGCCTGGGGCCAGAGCTGGAAGGCTTGACCGCAGAGATGCAGAGCTTGCTGTTCAAGTCCCCAAGTTCTCCCACTGTGAACAGTGGTATCCTAGCCTACCTCTTGAGCAAGACCCTGAAGGCTGGATTAAAGAACATTTGGACAGTACTAGCCACGATGCAGGGAGCATGCGGGCAACAAGGCGTTGGAGAAAAAGCTCCTCCGTAGGCCTGGGTTCGGGCTGCGGTGGGGCCATCCTCTCCTGCTGTTTCTGCATCCAGGGCGCCCTACAAGCACCCTTGAGAAGTGTGATCTCCTCCTGCCATCCAGACCTAGCCCCTGGCAAAATCGGGACGCTTTCCAAGAAGTGCTGTTTTCCGGGGGAAGAGATCGAAGGCTGAGATGAAGGCAATGTTTCTCAAGCCTCCGTCCTCCTTCTGCCATTTCTGGGGTTCACTTGTCCTGTTCTTTAACAATATACGTTTTTAAATCAACTGACTTTATTTTTAAAACAAAACATTATGTTGTAATATCACCATAAATGGAAAATCAGCATTCTTTACAAAAGACAGAGGGTATCCATAAACATAAATCTACAACTATTGAAATGAAATAATTTGCTTACGTGCCACTAGAAATAGTTTCCCAAACCAGCCCATGGTAAGGCCACCATACTTCTGATGAAGTTGATCGAGGAAGCAGGAGTGCCTTCTGTCTGCTTTGGTCTTCCTGCCTGCCCTCGGGTGACTGCCAGGGAAAGACCAGCAAGTCTGGGCCTCAGGCCCTCCCCAGGAGACTGGAAGGGAGGCGAGGTGCAGAAGCCAGAAGAGGTGCTATGCAGTGTGGGGGGAGGAGCAGTCCTTGGACTGGCGGGGTGAGAGGCACCCCTCTACCAGGCACCCGCCTTTCCCTGTTAGAGTGGCTGGGTCAGCTTAAGGGAGACAGTGGGTGGGGAAAGGGGAAAGGGAGCAGAACCAGAGGGAGAGCAAATGGGGTGTTGGAGGAGAGAGCTCTGTGGGGGGCGGGGGGAGGGCTGGAGGCCAGTCTAGAGCACACATCACTTGCACAGAAGGGAGAAGTAGATGGTTTTCTGCAGCAGATGGTCTTGGTCAACGAATGCAGAATAGTGACAAGGATAGGCCCATGGGGTTTAACCCTTGTTACTTCGCTAACTGGAAGAAGCTTTGTTTAATATTTAACCTCTGTCGGCCTCAAGTTAACATAAGCCCTTCGAGAAGCAAGGATTTGCCTAGGTATTGGCCTTGCATTTTGTAATTCAATTTTATTTTATTTTTGCAATTTGCAAATGGTCCACTCCAGACCGTGGGGGTCACCAGTACATTTTACAGATGACAACATGTGGGGGCTGTGCTCACGGTTACCGGTATCAGTGCCTTTGGTTTTCTGAACTTTCTGCCTTCTCACGAGGTAAGAGAACACAGCATTGCCCGTGGCCTATCTGCTTGGCTTCTCCACAGAGAAAATAGCATTTTCACATTTTTTGAGGAAAGACCTAGAAAGGAATCATGGGATCAGACCTTTTGTTCCCATGACTATCCATTGTCACCTCTGACCGGGTCTGGTCTGAAGTTCAGAGATGCCTCTCTCTCTCTCTCTCTCTCTCTCTCTCCCCCCATACATAATGTGACCATTCAGATAGGCCCAAAGTTTTCATGAGAAGCTAAATGCAACCTGTGCCCTGTTTGTGCTCTCTGGGTCATCTACTCGTTCATTTCCACTAAGAGGGTATTGACCAAGGAAAGAACAAATATCTTAATAATCTGCTTTGTGAGGTGCCTAAATGGTTATTATGAAATTGTTCACAACGGTAAGGAGAAATGCCCCCCAAAGGGAGAGAGACATGGACACAGGATTTAAACTTGCTTTAAATTTCTGAGCACCCCCTCTTGCCATATACACAGCACCTTCTAGAAAGGAAATAACTCTGGAAACTCTCATGACTGTCACATGGTAGGAGTCTGCCAGTTGGGAGGGGTTGGCCTTGAATGAGAAGGTGCTGGGAGACTGACAGTGAGAGTGAGGATATTTGGTGGGGAGAGATGGGTCAAGGTAGAGTTCAGGGAGGTGATATCAATGTAGGCTCAGGAGGGATGACTTGGGAAAGATCTGTCTGATGAGGGGTTTTTTGTTGTTGTTGTTGTTGTTGTTTTTCCCCCCAAAGAAAGACTCTACACTGAGCCCTGTTTGATGGGTCCTCTCTTTGTGGACAATCACAATATGCTTGGTTGGATTGGATTTCTTATAAAAGAAGGGGCCAAACAGAAGCATGGGTCAAGGGGACAGTGGACCCCAGAGATTTATGTGCATGTATCAAGAAAAGTCTGGCTCAGAGAGCTTGGGCCCCATCTGCCTTTGGAAGTTCTCCTGGTGCCTGAAAGTCAAGCAACAATCAACACAAACATCAAAGTGGGTTGGCAAAAACTGTGGGGTATCTCAAGTGTTAAAACTTCAGTGCAGACTCTCATTTGAGGCTAATATCAAGAATCTAAGTCTGAGGCTCTTCATGGGTGTTCTGACCCCTTCGCAGCCTCAGACCTGCAGGCACGGACTCTCGGGGTGGAAGGGACCCCAGGGACTGCAGCGTGGTCCTTCCCACTTGAGTCCAGCTCTGCTCTGGAGACCCAGCCTTGGCTTGAATCCTTCCAGCGCTGGCTTTCACTGCCTCCCGAGGTGGCTCATTCCATTTTAGAACACTTTCCGATGGTTAGAAATTTCTCTCTGACGTTACAGCTTCCTGGAGTTTGACAAGTGTTTGCTCAACATCATTATCTAAAGAGCACTACTTAGAGCCAGAGCTGGACCAACTCCACGGAACGAGGCTGGTAATAACCCTCCTTCCACACAAGGTTGGAAGAGGCGTTCTTACCATCCAAAACCACCTTCTTCACAAACCCATGTTCTTGAGACCTTTTTTTTTTTAAATCCAGGCAACAAGGATAATGAGTCAGCCTGACTCCCTGATCATAGCAGACTAAGGGAGACAGATATTTCCAGCAGCCTTCCCACGGAAGAAGGATATGAGGCAGGTATACCCTACCACCCTGGCCTTGAAATCCCCTAGGAGTCTCCAAGTCATCCAAGGGGTTTATCAAAATTCTTTAAAATTTTTCTTTGGATTTATTTTTACTTAAACCCTGAAAAGGGGGAGATTGGGAGGAATTGTGAAATGAAACAAAAATGAGGTATCACCAATAGTAACATTTAATACTCATATGGTGCTGGGGGCCTTGGCGTGTTCTTTGCATACCTGTTAACTCGTCCAAACCTCCCAGCTAACCCCTGAACTAGGTCCTGGGACCATCCCCGTTCACAGCAGCAACTTGTAACAACTGGCCCAGTATCATGTGGTTACGAGGTGTCGAGAAAAATCTCATGGTGTCCCTGCTGGATCCACTTCCTCTTTAAAAAAGTTACATCAATGGCTTTTTGATTGAGACATAAACCCCGCGAGGAAGTGTCAAACCTGACTGTTTTGCTGTTCTCTTGAACACACGGTTTCCTGTTGATGAATGTCACAGGTCTGTCATTTTATCTGCTTAAATTTCAGGCTTTATTTACTGAGACCATAATTTCGTGAGCTAAGGGAATACTTTATTGTGCTGAATAATTCGATCAAGTAAGAAACTTTGCTGTGTTTATATCTATTTTCCCTTCTAAAAATCACAGCTCTTGCTTGTGCAAATTGTATTGAAATAAAGACTCAACTAAGATCGCGTGGCCGTAACTCCACCCTCTAACTCAAAGCTTTCCAAATCTTAATGTGAATGTGACTCACCTGGCAATACTATAAAAATTCAGATTCTGGGGGAGCCTGGGTGTCTCAGGCTGTTAAGCATCTGCCTTCGGCTCAGGTTATGATCCCAGAATCCCAGGATCAAGCCCCAAGATCAAGCCCAGAGTCAGGCTCCCTGCTCAGCGGGGAGTCTGCTTCTCCCTCTCCTTCTGCCCCTCCCCTATGGCTTGTGCTTGCTCTCTCTCTCTCAAACTGATAAATAAATAAACCTTTTTTAAAAATTCAGATTTTGTTTCAGTAGGTCTGAAGAGGAGTGTGAAATCCTGTAGTTCTCACAAGCTCCCGTGCTGACGTCAGTAACACCCTCTGGAGGGGGCACTTGGGTTGGGGAGGGACCAGCCAGCTCAGAGAAACCACCCATCCACCCAGCTGTTTGATCTCCTAGAGATAAAAGCAAACTGAGTCCACTTTTACCATTTTGGCCAGTTTTATTATTATTCGAGTACCTCTTTTATGATAATACGTGGGGCATCTAGGAAAATCCACAAACTAAGTGAGGTCATAATAAGTTAATAAATGTATTTGTATCCAGTTTCCATTTACCTTCATATTATACTACTCAGGCCAAATTTTTACTTAGCAGAAACAAGTCTGCTTTGACTATATAAATAAGTTCTTCCTATCAAGAAAAAGAAAAGCAAACCTAGTTCATTTTCAAACAGGCTGAGCTTTTATTTCTGGGAACAGTAAGAAAACTGGCCAGGAGCCTGCCGATTCCCTCAGCCAATCAGAATAATGTGACCATAAATGTCCATAAATTCCCCCCTCAGTGAATCTCTGTCTTCTTTATTTCTGTTGTGGGGACATGTATCTTGTTCTGTGCCACAAACTCTGCCTTTTATGTCTGTACTCTTCTCTTCTAAAAAGAAGAGAAAGAAAGAAAGAAAGAAAGAAAGAAAGAAAGAAAGAAAGAAAGAAAGAAAGAAAGAAAGAGAGAGAGAAGAGAAGAAGAGAAGAGAAAAGAAAACCCCAAAACAAAAATAAGCTCTAGGGGCACCTGGGTAGCTCAGTCGTTAAGCATCTGCTTTCAGCTCAGGTCATGATCTCAGGGTCATGGGATCCAGCCCCACATCAGGCTCCATGCTCAGAGGCTGGTGGCTTCTCCCTCTCCCATTCCCCCTGCTTGTGCTCTCTGTCAAATAAATAAAATCTCAAAAAGAAAAAAAAAAACCCGCAAAAAACTAAGCTCAGTAGAATCTCTCATCTAAAAGTCCATTGTCTTTTATGTTAAAAGGCATTAATGTCCATGCAGTTTGTTTTTTTTTTTTAAGATTTTACTTATTTATTTGACAGAGACAGAGACAGCCAGTGAGAGAGGGAACACAAGCAGGAGGAGTGGGAGAGGAAGAAGCAGGCTCATAGAGGAGGAGCCTGATGTGGGGCTCGATCCCATAACGCCGGGATCACGCCCTGAGCCGAAGGCAGACGCTTAACCGCTGTGCCACCCAGGCACCCCAGTGTCCATGCAGTTTTGATCACTTTGTAATAATATCTAACACATTTAGAGCCCTTAAAACGAGCCAGGTAGTCTTCTAAGGGCTTTATAAATATGCTTGCATTCACCGCTCACACAGACCCTGGGAGGTGGGTGTCCTTGTGCCTGCTGCAGAGGGCGGTGTAAGTCCCAAGCCGCTAACGAGCTGGTCACAGGGCGAGCAAGCTGCAGAGCCGGGGTCTGAACCAGACAGCGAATCGCTTCTTGCATTTGACAACAGGCCACCTTCTTCCTGAGCCAGCACGTGCTAACTGAGCGTTCCCTTTCACAACCCCTGTTACGAGTAGGATCTTGTTTAATTCCGATTTCCAAGCCTGTGAGAGAAGAGTGACTTTTCTTCTTCACGTGCACAGGTGACTGGATCAGGTTCCCGAGGCAAGTAAGGGCCCGAGGTCTGTCTGTCTCTACAGCCTGTGATCTTCGCACAATATCTCCGTATCTCCACCTTCTCAGTGATCGAGATGGTTGGACTTATGCTTTTTTTTTTTTTTTTTAACAGAGAGCCGGTCTGAAAGCCTTGCAACACACAACCTACAATACTGCACATACCCAGTGTTGCTGGGACACTCTCTGGAACCATCGAATCTGTCTCCTAATTTTTCCCTCTGCCAACTGACCCCACTCCCAGTTGGATGGTAAGTCATCTTGCCCTTTGCTCATGCTGACTTCCTCACACTCTGCCTCCCCACATCCTGTCCCTACCCTGTCATCCAAACCACCCCTCCAGAAGGACCTTCTTTCCCCGCTTTGACAGTCCAACTCCCACTTTTCCTATAATTCCAAATTAAAAACTCGGAGCCTTCCCTGACTGGCTCCCACCCATCACAACCTTCCCAAACTTAGAACTTTCTCAACGCTCTTGAGGAGTGAGTGAGACCGATTTTCCTATGTGGAGTCTCTGAAAAGTATCTCTCTCTTTAAAAATTTCCACTTCAGATAAATCGATATGGACCTGGAATTGAACTACTCCACTCTTACTTGTCATTGCCCCCCAACTACCCTTGACTTTAGATACTGATCAGAAAGCGAGTTGCTTGAAAAGAGGCCATTATGTTCCACAGTCTTTGAATGGAGGCTTTGAGCTTCAGTCTGGATCTCAACAATCTTCCTTAATTAGATAAAAATGTATGAGCACCTACTTCGTGGCGTGGACTGAGCCAGGCCCTAGGAATAGCGAGCGGTAAGCAGGGCAGGCATGGCCCCCCACCCTGGGCTTGCAGGCCAGTGCAGACAGCACAGTAGAGTGGTTGCAATCATCAGCCCTGGCCTCTCCCTGCCTGGAGAAACGTTTCTCGTCTTTGGTTCACCAGACACCCATGTTGGGGTGATCTCCTTCCCTGCGTCTTCACCCTGGTTGCGCCCGATGCCCTGCTGCTTACCTAGTGCCCTCTGACTTACGTTTACATTTTTAGTGCGCCATTTTTAATTTTTGCCCATTTCCCTCTTATCACCTCGAACTTTTCTTGTGTCTACAACTGAGCTCTTCACTTTCCATCCTAGACTAGAAGGGAGAGGAAATTGGAATCAGGGAACAAAATAAAAGATAAAATGAAATTCCAAGTGGAAAGAGGCCCATGTTGGACTTTGGGCCCATCTGGCCATTTTGTGAACCCACAGCCTTAGCAACCGCGCTGTGCTTCTCCTGTGTCTGTCCATCTTCGTAATTAGGTTGGAAGCTCCTTCAAGGTAGGGAGCATACCTTCCATCACTCCGTATTTCCAGCGCCTACTCCAAAGTCTTCCAGGAGCTCTGTACACATGTGAGGAGGTGTGTGATGAGGACACAGATCTGGAAATGACCTTCGCTGTTTTTGCATGGACTCACCTGTCACTGGATTGTGGAGTCAGGACTAGACGGCTGGCAGATTACAATGCCAAACAGCTTTAACCTTTTCTGATTGAATGGAGTTCGAATTTTGTCCTGATTTTTTTTTTAAGATTTTTTTTTTATTTGCAAGAGAGAGAGGGAGAGCACAGAGGGGGAGGGAGAGGGAGAAGCAGACTCCCTGCTGAGCAGTGAGCCTGACATGGGGATCCCAGGACCCTGGGACCACGACCTGAGCTGAAGGCAGACTTTTAACCCACTGAGCCACCCAGGCGCCCCATTCTGATTTTTGATAGAAAAATCAAAACAATTACATCCATGCTGCCCTTCCCCATCTCTCAGGGATGACAGACGTGTTCAGAAAAACAGCAGTGTCATCATCAACAATAGAAAGGAGAGAGAGAGAAAGACCAACCCAGAGACAGAGAGAAACAGAGAGAGACATTAGCCTCAGCTAGAGACGATCATGCTCGCTTTCTCATTTGTTTTTTTTTTTGTTAATTAGAGTTACTGCCACCTACACTAACCAGAGCTTAATATCATCCCAAGATGAGTAGGCTACATTTTAAGAGTTCTTGACAATTATTTCGGCAGACTGTCATCCCTTCTGAACGCTGGCTTGTTCCAGTGAAAGTCTCTCTTTGAAGTCAGCAAGCATCTGGTCCGTGATGAATCGCAAGACCTGGCTGCCTCAGGACACAGGGCTGCCAAAGCTCTCCCTGCTGCAGAGCCTGGAAACTCGCTGACCCCATTTTTTCCTTCCCTTTATTCCAGCTCTCGCCTCCCTCCCTCCCCCACACCAGTGTGGCGCCTTAGCACCAGCTTCATAGCCGCTAAAGAGCCTGTGGTTTGAATGGGCCCTGGGTGTTTCAGCGTCGCAGGCAGAGGACCATGAGCCGAAACACAGAACAACATGGGGTCCCGGACGCCTTTCTCCCTGGTGCCCAGCGCTGAATGCTCATCAGTTCTTTACTTCTTTTTTCTCTCGGCCTCCGCTCATCCTACTTTTTCCTCCGGTAAACAGAGGCGGCAGGGAGACAACTTGCTTCGTGTGGCTGTAGACGAGGACAAGGGGAGCACGGCGTGCGCACGTGCGTTCACGGAGGCTGTCGGGCGCTAGATCCTCGTGGGACTGAAACTTCTGCGTAGGAGCCACGTTTCCCCGCACTGACTGCTCCCCTGTGTTACTCTTTCTCCGCCGTTATCTTAGGGAAGATGCTAGGATTCTGGGTGTAGAAATGAAACAGAGTTGGCTTAGTAAACAGGGTGAGGGACAAGAGGAGCTCTCCAGGTCACCCTGAAAACCAACCACAGCTTGCTTTTCACTTGGTTTATGACTCCGAAGGTACAGGTCTACGGAGACAACTTTCGCATCTTTCATTCTGTGCGCTAGTAGCTCCCCCTGCTATCTGCCACGTTCATGTTCCTCCGCGAGGAAGCCGGGATACGCCAGTGTGTCCGGGTGCAGGTGCGCCCCTGAAGACCGGTTCGCTCCTGGGCTCTCATTTCAAAAATATTTATTGACTTTTGGGCAAGTCATTATCGTTGCAGTGGCAAGAGAGAAGAAAGATTTAGGATACAGAGATGAGGGGGATATGGGTCCTGCCACCTAGAAGAATGCAGGCAGGCCAGTAGAATCCACGGGCTATCAGCATGGACTCCACACACATTAATGACGTAGGCACAGGCAGTTACTTCATTTTTCTGAGTTTTTGGCTTCCCGTCTGTAAAGAGGTGGTCACAACAGGATATACTTTATGTGCTTGCATGAGGGTACAGGTGATTGGTGAAAAGGATGTCCCATGGCATCTGACACAGGATTTCTGGATGCATAGCAGTTCCTACTGGTGTTATTATTACTCAAAGTGAGGCGAAATTGCTAAGAGAACCAGGAGCCTGAGGGTTGCTTCTAGCTTCAGGTGTCATGGAAGGCTTTATGGAGACACTGCCTCTTGGGGTGAAACAGTTTAGCCTCTGTTAGTGGGAGAGATGATTCACATTGACCACCTACCTTTCACAGGGCAGTCCTGGGATGCCCTGGACTTTGTGGGTTCCCTGGCAGGAGGGTGAGCTGATGTTCTAATGCACCGGTGTGAGCCGATGTTCTAATGCACCGGTGTGAGCCTGACTGGGCATCATTTCTTCTTTCCTTTGTGGTTGGGTCCCCACGGAACAGAATCCTTTCTCTCTCCTACCATTTGCTGACAGACTGACAGGTCAGAGCAGATGTGACAGAGGCTCTCCCAGTGTCCACAGAACACAAGATCGTGCAGATTTGCAGATTTCTGACAAATACATTGACAGTTATATTTTTTCAGCTTCACCTATTTATGTGAAAGGGAGAGTAGGGGCTTCTTTGAGGTTTTTAATAATTCAGCCCATGAAAGTACCAATTCACTCGGGACCAAAGATGCAAGGAATATATTTTCTGCTTCGGGGTCCATGGGAATATATATTGCTACTCATCCGAAGGAATCTGGGGGATGTAGGCAACATTACCGAAACCAGTGGCAAGCATTTCGGATAATGTAAACATCTCCACAAACGCTGGTATTGGTTTAAGCCTCTGAGAAGGTCTAACAATGTTTAATAAAAGAAATAAGTATTCAATATTCAACCCTCAACTCTACCCTAGTAGCTGGAGAGTTCCATTTTGCTTTATTTCGTGAGATATTTTCAAGCATTCTGTTCAAAATTTTCTTTTTTTTCCCATAATAATATTTTTGTTATGTTATTCACCATACAGTATATCCCTGGTTTTTGATGTAAAGTTCGATGATTCGTTAGTTGCATATAACACCCAGTGCACCATGCAATACGTGCCCTCCTTACTACCCATCATCAGCCTATCCCATTCCCCCAGCCCCCTCCCCTCTGAAGCCCTCAGTTTGTTTCTCCGAGTCCGTAGTCTCTCATGCTTTATTCCCCCTTCTGATTATCCCCCTTTCTTTATCCCTTTCTTCCCCTACCGATCATCCTAGTTCTTATGTTCCATAGATGAGAGAAACCATGTGATAATTGTCTTTCTCTGCTTGACTTATTTCACTTAGCATTATCTCCTCCAGTGCCGTCCATGTTGCAGCAAATGTTGAGAAATCATTCTTTTTGATAGCTGAGTAATAGTCCATTGTATATATGGACCACATCTTCTTAATCCGGTCATCTGTTGAAGGGCATCTCGGCTCCTTCCACGATTTAGCTACTGTGGACAATGCTGCTATGAACATTGGGGTGCATATGGCCCTTCTCTTCACTACATCTGTAACTTTGGGGTAAATACCCAGTAGTGCAATGGCTGGGTCATAGGGTAGCTCAATTTTTAACTTTTTAAGGGACCTCCACACTGTTTTCCAGAGTGGCTGTACCAACTTGCATTCCCACCAACAATGTAGGAGGGATCCCCTTTCTCCACATCCTCTCCAACAATTGTTGTTTCTTGCCTTGTCACTATCATAGCTTTTTCATTAAGAATACACATTTTGAAACATCAGTAGAATATAATTCCATTGATTTAAAATTACAGTCTCAATCCTTAGCATGTATTTTTAAATATTACAATACAGTATCCCTGAATTACTGTTAATTATATTTAGTCTCAAACAAAGGGGTTGATAGGGTTGAGGTCAACACATTGGTTCATTTTGAGAATCATGCAAAATGGAGAAAGACAGTGATATTAATCACAGTTAAATAGCTGTTTCATTGTACTGATCTCATTCAAGCTTTTTGGCTCTCAAATTCTATAATTCCATAGCTAAAAGCCACTTCTTCGGTGATTTGAAAACAACTAACATGTCTGTAACAAATCTTGAATATAATTAACAGTAATTCTGCCCTCCTATCTTTACTCTGGCCTAGTAATAATATCACTTAATTAATATATTAGTTATATATTATCTATATATCTATTAGCTAAATATTATCTATAATACATTATAATTACTACATTTAATTTATAATAATAATCTGTGATGGAGTCTTAATTTAAAAAAGACATAAGGTTCTGTGGCTGGGCCATTTGGCCCTGGCCTCAAGCTTGAGAAGGATCCCAGATTTTGGCTACAATTAATTTGAGAATCGAATGAAGAGGAGCCAGATGAGGCCTCTGTTATAAATATTGATTCTGAATGAACTCACTGAAATATACCTGTATAGTACTATGGTGTAGTACTGTGGTATTAGTGCTATAGTATTAGTACTGCGTGCTAAAAGTACACTAAACACTCCCCACATCGAAGGGGAGAAGACAGATCTAAGGATGGTGAACCTTGGAAGCTGTAAGTGGCCAGCTAAGGCTTACTAAGGCTGTCACTACCTTCACGTCCTCGTAGCCCCCAGGTTGTGGCCTTGTTTTTATTCTAGAATATTTACTGAGAGCCCACCATGTGCCGGGCACTGTTTTACGCCCTGGAGATGCAGTAACGAGCAAAGCTGAAAAAAAAGGCCTGCTCTCATGCAGCTCGCGACCCAAGGCAGAAGCAGGCCCGGCCCCAGTTTGCAGAGCCTGGAGCCCGCAGGTTGGTTTCCCGCAGGCTGCCTTCTCTCGCTCCGTGTCCCTTCCTATATTTGCCCTGCCTTACCACCTGAGATCCTTGACTCACCAAACCTTGGGGAGACCAGGGGCGACAGGACAATTTCGCCCTGTCTCATCTGTAACGAGCCCCAACCAGAAACACCTTCAGTATTTTTAGTTTCCTAAAAAAATCACGGAACTGGTGTCTTTCTCAGCTTCTCCAGACAGGAGTCTTCTGCCTCTGATTTATCACACCCCTTTCTATAAATTTAGCAATCTTCTTCACAAACCTTAAAATACCCAAATGTTCAAAGATTAAAAAAATTTAGTGAAGGCAGTACTACTGTTTGCTCTCACTTGATAGTTGTCTTTTTTAAAACTGATGACATAAATCAGTTTTGTTTTGATTTCAGTTGGTAATTTAATGTGATATGAACACAATCCGTAATCATAGTCAAATGCACTGAGCACTAATTACATGCTAGACATTGTACTAAACAATTTGCAATATCTCATTTCACTGCAAAATAACCTTAGCATTTTTCCCACTTTAAAGATGCCGTTTTGAGAGGTGAAATAAATTGCCCAAGGTACATAGTCAGCAGGTCGCTGATCTGGGGCTTGAAATGAGCTCAGCTAACTCCGGAGACTGAGTCCTAAACCACCTATAACCCTCTGCTTTCTGTCCCAGAAAGTTACCCTGCTCCTGGCAATCACTGGGAATATTATTTCAAAGGGGGGGCAACATTCCACATACTTGTTGACCCCACAACATCAGAGCATTGGTCAGCTTCCCAAAAACGCTTCCTAATTAGAAGGAGAGAGATTCATTTTACCAAACAGAGTCTTAAGTGAGCCATGAATGCCAAGGTCAATGGTCAGGTGGAATTCATGAAAATATTTTTATTACTTAATAACCATTAACTGATCTATCTGGCTACCAGAGGAATTCATTTTGAAAAAGACCACTGACATTTAATATGTTACATGCAATGGCAATTGTTTTTTCCGTATTTTCAAATTAGTTTGGTAGGACCTTAGTTTTCATCTGATCTTTAATACATAAAGCATAAAGCAAGCATGAAGGTCAAAGTGCAAATTCTTTGGACATCTATTTTTGGGGAAAAGGCCAAGAACATTTTTCTCTCTGCTAAGGGTTTACTAAATAGGGGTCTTGAGAGTCTGTTTCTTTACAAAGATTCAAGCCAAATGAAATATTACTTTAATCAGGCTATACTTACAGTTCACCTCAATGCCTGGTTTAGTCCCACTTTGAAAGTTTAACAAAAATCAAAAGCTCAAAAGATCCATGTTTATGTAAATATGCAAAACACGGGTAACGTGCGTGTATGTGCATATAAATCTCGTTGCATTTGGCCTGACGAAAACCGAGGCGGCCATGTGACTTTGGTACAGTTGCAGAAATGAATACAGATTTTATTCAACTGTCTGCGAATTAATAGGGGCCACTTGAGGTTCATGCAGGTCATGTGCTTTGTACCAGAAGAGAGAATAACCCATGTTAGAGAGGCTTTGGGGGGCACAGGGAAAGGGGGGGTAAGCACAGCAGTGCATCCCAGACAGAGCCCACGGGAGGGGGGGCACACTGCCTCAAATCCGTGAGTACTTGCTAAATCGATGAACCAGGATGATACAATCTATTTTGCTTTAGAAAGGGGAAGAGGGAAGGGGTGCCTGGGTGGCTGAGTTGGTGAAGTGTCTGCCCTGGGATCAAGCCCCATGTCAAGCTCTCTGCTCAGCGGGGAATCTGCTTCTCCCTCTCCTCCCCACTTGTGCTCTGTCTCGCTATCTCTGTCTCTGTTTCTCTCTCTCAAATAAACAAATAAAAACGTTAAAAATAATAATAAAAAAATAGAAAGGGGGAGGAAGATACAATTTCTAATAAGAAAGTGTTCTTTTTGCTGTGAACTCTATGAAAGGATTTCACAATTTCCCCCCAACACTGTCTGGGGTTGCCTTGTCACTCCCCGTTAGGACATCCCACTTCCTATTTCTCTTCAACCTGCTCAGATGGCCATGACCTGGAGGTCACGGAGAGCGGGGATCCAGTGGATCCAGGCAGGGATCTCAAGGGTCAATCTTTGTGGACTGTCTCCAGAGCAGTGCCAGAAATTATCCTGATAAGGAATTTCTGACTCAATGGGTCACACGGGGCAAAGGGGTGTGGGGGTGGGGAGAAGGGAAGGGAAGGTCTCAGCAAAATACAAATAGGAAAATGAAACTTAGAAGTTAAAACTGATTTTTGGAAAAACTAAGGACTTACAAATTTAGTTTTTAAAGTAAAACAACCACAAACTCTGTGTGGGTTCAATCTGCTTAAGTATTGTGCGGCACTTTTCAATAGCTGGGCCCTCACACACACACACACACACACATACACACACACACACACACACACACGCGCGCGCGCGCGCGTTGTATCAGCCACCTACAGCACTTCGAATGCTACAAAGTTACCTTTAGGGTTCTCAGTTAAAATGGGTATTGGGGAGATAGATCAGAAATAGATCAAAAGCTAGATAGGGTGCTTCCTTTAACAGCACATATACTAAAATAGAAATAATGCAGAGAATATTAAAGCAAAAATTATACAAATGAAAGGGATCCGTCATGTACATTGTAACAGGATGAGGGGGAAATGTACTTACACACTTGTCAAATTTCAACATTTCCCATGACCTGGTACAATATTAACTCTAAGTGGACAGAGAATGTGTAAGGGTGTATATAGTAAACCCTGGAGCAACTGCTTACACATAATGCAAAAAGATATAGTAAAACAAAAGTAGAGAAATTAAAATGACTTTTAGGAAATAGTCAAATAATACAAAAGAAGGCAGGAGAGAAGAGAGAGAGCAAACAAAGCAACAAACAGGTCAGTCATAAAATAGTAGGTGGAAATCCAACCATATCAAATATGACATTAGACGTTAATGGACTAAAAAATTAAATGGGGATTGATTGTTTTCCTAAATGCTCTGTCCCCCAAACTCCTTTTTAACATCAATCACTATTAAAAATAATAGCAGGGGGCGCCTGGGTGGCACAGCGGTTAAGCGTCTGCCTTCGGCTCAGGGAGTGATCCCAGAGTCCTGGGTTCGAGCCCCGCACCAGGCTCCTCTGCTGTGAGCCTGCTTCTTCCTCTCCTACTCCCCCTGCTTGTGTTCCCTCTCTCGCTGGCTGTCTCTCTCTTTCAAATAAATAAATAAAATCTTTAAAATAATAATAGCAGCCAATCTCTTCCTGCTGCCTGAAGACCAGCTGAATTCAAACTCCTTTCCTGTTAGTTGCCAGCAATTGGTGACTTTGTTTCAGTTCACCAGAAGTGGGTAATTATTAAGTGGTTCCTTTGGACAGCAGGCTTTGGGCTCTCCAGAAACTAGAAATCGGGCCTAAATAAACTGTTTGAAAAGTTACAGATCTGTATGTCAGCTCTCCGTCAGAGACCACCCTCTGAACACCCATCCCTGGCTGTTTTCTGGGATAAAGTGCAACAAGGGCAAGAAGAAAGACCCGCACAAATTGCTGAAGCTTCTAGCTGCTGGGGCTCCCACCTGCGTTGTAGTCCACATTTTACCAACGTAAGAAACAAAATCATAAGGAGCGACAGCTCTTCAAGTGGCTAACATTGTTGCCTCTGCTTCTTGCAAGCCCACCAGGAACACATCAGATCCACATGGTCTAGAGAGGAAGGAGTTAGGGAGATAATGAGATTTGGAGCTAAACCTTTAGCAGATGGAACTTAAGGAAACATGTCTCCCACTCGTTCTTAGCTTATTCTGTTTACCCAAACACTCGGATCCTAACTTAAATTTTAATAGGCTGCATTGACAAAATTGAAACAAAATCTTATGGTGCCATCCCACTGACTCCCTCTGCAAAACACCCCGCCTGATGTTTGCTCATTTTGTGTTTGTATTTGTCCTGAGCTGTTCTGATTTTATCCAGTGAACAAGATGAAGAAACAAATATGCCATCTATTACCCTACACACTTGGAAGAGCGACACCCACCCATCCAAACAACTGAAGTTTTCAACTGTAGGGAAAGGAAGGGTAAGACAATTGTCTCTCTTCTCCAGCTCCGTAAGAGTTAAGATTTTTCTTAAGCATCATATCTTACATCCTAGCGTTAAACATGAGGGATTTACTGATTGCCTGAATACTGGGGACAATGTTCTAGCTCTAAAAACTCATCTAAATTCATCGTTCTTTCCCGTCGCCGGTGCAGTGACAGCTCAGGTGTGTCAACTGTGTCGTTCCTGAAACGTGTGTATTTTCTGAAGGATTGGAAGCGTTCATTCATCATAAAAGCCCAGGCAGAGTTTATCATTTATCAACATCCACGTGAGAAACATTCACTGAGCCCCTGCGAGCCCCCGGGCATTGTGACAGCCGCTGGACACAGGACGGTGAGCAGTCAGAGTCCCTGCCCGGAGCCGAGGGAGAGGCAAGGCTATGAATGCACATACGACGACGGACACTGGTGAGTACTACCCGCGGAAGGTCGGGTGCTATTAGAGTGGGGTCGGGAGGGGGTCAGGGAAGGCTTCCTTGAGAAATCCACCATCCCAGAGATCTGAAAAATGTGAGTAGGAGTGACCCCTCCCCCCACAAAGGATCCTGACAGAGGAAGCCCAAAGCTCTGAAAGTCTCTGTTGCCCAACAGACATTATGTCCTCTGGGGGTGTTTTTTCCTTGCAAAGTCACACTGAGGCAGAGAGACTGCTCAGATTACAACAGGAGTGTAGGCATGGCTGATGCCCAAACATGCCAGAACGTGGAAATATTCATTTCTTCCATAGCAGTTTTTGGGGTTTTTTGTTTTATGGTTTTTTGTTTTGGGGGTTTGTTTTGGTTTTGGTTTTGGTTTGTGTTTTGGGGGGGTGTTTTTTGGTTTTTGTTTTTTTGTTTTTTTGAGATGCAATATTGACACTGAAGTCAGTGAAGTTTTCTGGGAGATGAGAGAAATGAAGGCCAACAGGGCATGGGAAAAATCTGTTTTAATCTTATGGAAATAACCCTGTGCTCCTATTTCCCCCATCCCTACCACTTAGGATTATACTTACTGAGTAGGATTGAGTACTGTTGGGTGAGGGTCAACAAAACAAAACAAAACAGAACAAAACAAAACAAAACACAGAGAATAGCTTTCCAAACCCCTAACCCTTCTTTTTACTGGGATGTTTCTCCTTACCCAGAAGGATCCTTTACCCGGACGCATTTCCCATCTGCATGTAGTCTGGAAACAAATAAAATAATGCAATGCTTTACCCCAAATTCCAAACCCATACAAAGTTCTGGGGGACGGAAACTTTTCCTTCTCAGAGTCTGAGAAGTCTGCCTTCCGCACGCCACTTTCCAAGAAGAAGGCTTTAAAAGGCATGAGCGAGGTATAGGGACCTGCGGAACTTTGTACCACGTACACATTCTGTTTCTAGAATAGAGGGCAGAAATTCCTACATCAACAGTTGCCTGAAACATTTTTAGCAGAGCCTCATTCCAGGCCAGCCCGGGAGAATGAAGCAGGAAAAGGCTCTCTGTGACTCAGAAGCTGCCTGCCCTTATAAAGTCAAGGCTCTCCGGAGCGGTATTTTCACTACTTTTGGAGGAGGGGCTGCCTGCCTCCCGTTGTCTGAAGAAGTTTTCTGTTCCTCTCAACCAAAAAAAGCCCTCCATGGACAAGTATGTGTGCAAAATGCAGACCTCGCTTGCGTTTCTGCAGCTCAGTTGAGAACCTGTGGTACCAGCATCCATGGCGGGTTTTTGGATAAGTTCTCGTTGTCATGGACTCAGGAACACAAACATGTTTTCAATCGTTCTATTATGAGTTTTAAGCCTAAGGCGACCAAAGACTCTGCATGTGGATTTGGCGGGTTCCTTTCCTGAAAGAAATCACCTATATCGTACGTTCTTGCTGCAAAATCAGAAAGTCTATTAAGCGCACCGATCTGATCGCACAAACACAGAATGAGATATGGTGGTTAGTCCAGCATTCTGGATAAATGAGAGTTGCTAGATCTGACATATCTGAAGGAACAGTTTTCAAAGATGTAAATGCAAGCTTGAAAATACAGTGTATGAGTTAAATACAAATTTTAATATCTACAAAGGTACTGAAGTGAATACTTGGTTTCAGAAGCACTAGGCAGGGTCCTGCCACGCCTTTAGGTCACAATAGGAAAAATCCCGATTACTGTTGTGCGTGACAGCAAAAATTCAGATATTATCTGGGCACTCTGGTCGTTTGAATTCTGGGTAAAATATAAACTTGCAGTATGACGATCATCCCGGAAAAATCTTGAGATATCTCATTCAAAAAAGTCCAATTTAGGGTATATTCCAAGTAGCTTCCCAAAGGGGGGGGCAGGGAGAAGAAAACCTTGTCAACCCTCTTCTTGTGTTGTGACAATTAAAACATGTGCAGGAGTGTTGATTTTCATGGCTTCTGCCCTGGCCGGAGTATTTCACAGAGATTCGGCCTGCTTTCTCTTAGGGGCCTTTCTGAGACCTGACTTAAAGGGAGAAAATCATGGAACGAAATGTTCTACTTCATATGTTCATCTTCTAGCTCTGGAAGCTTAAGACACAAAGGCTCTTATGTTTATTTTTATTTGTGTTGGCCAGGACGTGCTGTGTTTAGCAATTTGGATCGAAGCAATGTGGGTTGGGGTGAGCTTGCACGCAGGGATGGAGCGACACGAAGGGGCAGAAGATGGAAAAGTGCTCGAATCTGACATTCCCCACAATGACCCAATGAAGCGGATGTCGCCTCGTTCCCATTTTTCAGATGAAGAAACCGAGGAGCTGGCATGCTGGGTGATGGCCCAGAGTCTCGAAGTAAGTTGAAAAACTGGTGTTTGAATCCAGCTGAATTTCAGAGCTCCTACTTGCTGATGCCTGTCATCGTGGGGAATAAGAGTCTTGGACTGTTCCAATTAGCTCGAATTTCCAACCAGCCTTTAAAGAAGGGGGAGCTCCTCGGCATGAAATTACCCTATAGGGTCTCAATTTTGTTGTAAAAGGAAGTGAATGCTTTGAATTCCAAGTTGCAGCTTTTGGAATTCTTGAGGCATCCAAAGAAATCTCCCAGGGTCCTTCCTGTTCGCGTTCTTTTCTAGGAGCTCAAGTATGTCTGATGCTAAAAAGAGTGTTGTACGCACTCTGGGGCTGTCTTGGCACCCAGCCTGCCCTCCTCAGCACCACCCAGGCCACTTTGCTCCTTGTAGGGTCTTCTCACTCCAGCCCCAGGATCTTCTAATGGAACCCTAAGTTCCTAGTGCCTCCCACCTGTCTCTGGACGGCGACCGTGTGAACATCTCCTAACACCTGACGTGTGCCTGAACTAATCCTAACAGGAGCAGCTGGTGCTGTCTTGCCTGCTACTTTAGAGTTTTCAAAAACACTTGAGCAGTTTATGTCTTTCCGTAAGTGCTATAAGCTCAGGAACCGTGCAAAGCGGTTGAGCAGGAGTCATTGTCATTTTGCAAATGGGGAAACTGAGACACAAGTCACATGCCCCACCGATGGATGATAAAGTTCCGGCTCCCAGGGCAGAATTTCACCCACTGTATCTGAGACACACTTTCTTTTTCTGAAAACTCTCAACCCCTCTGGCCTAGTCCCTCATAGAGGCCATCGGGAGAGTATCATATTTTAAAATGTAAGAATTCAGAGATTGGCAGAGTGTAAAAGGACATTAAAATATATAGGTTCACACACTTACAGTTGTGGGTGACAAAACCAGGGCTGAAGGGGTGAGGGAAGTGTTCCAAGCCACACAGTTAGTGGCAGAACTGAAATAGAAGACAGGCCTCCAGGCTAGTCCGGAGCCTACCTCCCCGTGTTCACGCGTCTGCTGCCCGCTCTGCTCTCCGAGGTTGTGTGCCTGGGACCCGTAACCAAGGAGCGGCGATGATGATTGTAACACCAAAGCGATCCTTGCTATGTTTCTACACATTTGAGAGTTCAGTCGCCTTTATCCCCCAGCCTCTGTTCTGGGGCTTCTGGGTGGCGTTATTTCAATGCACCTCCAGGCCCCACCCTAGAAAACCTGGCTCCGGAGCGCCCCAGGAAAGTACACGCTGACAAACCGCCCACGCCATTCGGATGACTATGGTTCCATACGCAGAGGCCACGCGTTAAGAAGCTCTAACTTACTCTCTTTAAGGATCAGGGTGGGAGAAACCTTGCTGAGCTTCACTGAAGGAACAACTCACTCTGGTAGGGTAACTCTGAGACCAGCCGTAATGGTGATCGACAATCGGTGAGCTGCTCACTGGCCAAAACCCAAGGCGTGTCATAAACAGAGCCTCGTCCGAGGAGGCCGCTGTTCCGTTAGTGAGGGGCTCCTTCACTCGCCGTCCTGGGAAAACCTGTCCTCTGTGCAAATGCAAAGAGAAACAAGATGCCTACCCTCGCCTGCTTTGACTAATGACCTGATCTCCCAAACGGGCCCAGTTTGCTTGGCCGAGGGCTCTGTTCTGCGCGTGGATGGGTGGGTGATGCATTCTGTTCTCCCTCACGTGTCCCATCTCCTAGGGCTGGGGTGCTAGACAGCCGCACGCTGCTTAAGGAAAAGAGGGCAAAGCTGTCACATGGCAATGATCCCAAAATGTGCTAAAGAAAACCCGGAGCCAGAGAACGGCCTTATCTTACGCATCTTATCGGTCCTTTCCTAAAAATAAGTTAGGAAAACTTTCTGAAAAGAATGACGTCTGAGATGGTCATTACGGCTCTTTGAAGGTTGGGGGCATGCAGGAAGTTCGGTAACTGCGTTCCTGAGGCCCCAGGGTGGGCAGAAGGGCAGTTTGCCCTAAGAGAACGAGCACCACTCTGGCAGCCTGCGGAGGCCAGCACCCTCATGGGGACCCACGGGCGCGCGTGACAAAACAGGAGAGCTCATAGCAAGGAAGTGCGATGAGGGAACTGCTGGGAGGGTAGCGCATCCTCCACGTGGAAACGTTAATCCGAGAAGGTTTGTTTGAACAGGCTTTTGAGAAAAGGCAGGAACATGATTTAGCTGAATAGGAAGTGAGAAGGGAGCTCCGGCTCTGGAAGTGGAAGGCGGGAAGCTTCGAGGCTGGACTCTGGATTTGTGTGCCTGGGGCAGAGGGAGAGCCCAGGACATAAGGAGGCTTGCAAGCTTGGTGTGAAGATTGCAGGGGGGCAGCGGGCGGGAGCGGTGGGAGGGAGCCTCCTGCTTGTTCTTGCTCCCTGAATCGTGGAACGTTTGCGGCTGCCCAGAGGGACAGGGCCAGTTGTACAATATGCAGATACGGTGAGCAGACTACGTGGGTGCACGGTCTAGACTGAGATGGGGCCTCCTGGGGAAAACAGAAATCAGAAATGAGGGGGCGGAACGCTGGAAGGTAATTAGAGCCTATCGCATGGAAATGAGGTGTGAACATGGGAAAAAGAGACCTTTGAGCAAACCTGAAAGAATGCATAGCTCCCTGCGTATTGCATATCCTGCCTGGTGCTTTACCAGCCACGCAAGGAAATAGGTCTGATTACTTCAGAACTCCCCTCGGTGTTGCTCCGAAGTGGTCATACCCACACTTGCCCACTCACCTTCTCCGTCAGCCTTTGATGAGAATGACACTTGGCTGAAGACAAAAGTCAATCCACCCTCCAAGGTCAGAGGTGTGCCAACACTATGGTGACCCAAAAGAACGTGCTGTTGGTTTGGTTTGCAGGTCCAGATTCAAGCTGTAGTGGGTACTGTTCAAATCGGTTAGCTTCCTAAGGCCACTTCTGGAGGAGGAGTGGAAATTTCCTGGCTTTATAAACTCAGGTGAGAGTTTGAAAAATAAGAACTCTCAGTTGTTTCTAATCATAGCTCTGCTCATAGTTCAGACTTGCTATTTTATCCCTTACTTTGGAAGGTCTGAAACTATCTCACTATCTAGGTGCTCTTACTTGGGGATATACCTTGGCCCTCAACATAAGTTCTGTTTCCCTAGGAATCCCCTACGATGTCATCTGCCATTTGCTCCAAGTCCCAAGCTCCTTAAAACTGCCCAGAGAATGATATCCTGGAAACTTCCCCAGATTTCCTGATGGCATTTTTCCCCCGTCGTGGTAAATACTTGCTAGCTGGTTAGTCATTTTTGCTTATTTTAGACACCGAAATAGTGTGTGATGCTTTTATGTTTGCACATGCAGGACAAGCACCAGCCGTGGTACTGTCATCAGAGACACGGACCCGAGAGAGTTTTTGTTACGACTTCCTTCCTGAGTGAAGGTTGCACGACCACATCTAAGAAGCGGGTAACAAAGCAGGCTAGAGGATGCATGTATGAAGACGTCTCCATTGCGACGGCTGTTCACTGGATTTGTTGCCTTTTTACCCCTATTCTGTCAAATCATATAAAGCGTTTTTAAAAAGATTTATGTATTTTAGAGAGAGAAAGAGAGAGCCTGCAAGCACGGGGAGAGGCAGAGGGAGAGAGGAAGAGAGACTCTCAAGCAGGCTCCCAGCTGAGCACAGAGCCTGATGTGGGGCTCAATCCCAGGACCCCGAGATCACGACCTGAGCCGAAACCAAGAGTCGGATGCTTAACTGACTGAGCCACCCAGGCACCTCTCATGTAAAACATTTTTTAAAACTAACTCTTGACGGCATTTTATACTGCTACTCCCCCTCAGGCATCCTAAAAGTAATAATCCATTGAAATACTGTCGGGTGGGGTACCAGGGAGCACTGGGGCTGTGATTGGATTGGTGTGATCATTTGTATCTCCGTTTACCAGCTGAAGACCCGCAGGAAGGATTTATCTGGCCTCTTTCACTTTTTAAAAAAATCCGAAACATTGAAAAGCAAGGGAGTTACCCATAAAACTTGCAATTTTGTCCTTCTCTTAAAAAGTGGGACATGTAGCAACGCTGAACTAGCATATCCGCAGGGCATGGAAGCTGAGAGGGAGCTGACCCCCTTGCGGGCTGCCTAGGCCCCCGTTTGCCAGAGGCATCAGTCACGTGGCCATTTTCAGTTATTTTTGCTGCCAAAGGCATTTGGGTTTGCAAAGCTTGCCCTGGATTCTGAGACACGGAAAGATGACTGGCAGCGGGTAGAAATGTCATATACAGGTTGTGCGAGGAGAAAGGTCCATTCATGCGGCAGCAATAACCCCGTTGTTTCTATTTTCTCGAGCTCCATCAGCAACCCTAGTCGCCAGGCTTTTGTGATTTTCATCCCATGGTAAAGCCTGGTACTTCCTCGCTGAGACGTAGCAAACGCTGTTTGAAGGTAAGGACAAAGCGAAGATTGCACAGAAGGTCGGGACCAGAAGAACACCGGCGAAATCGCTCACACTTCCACTTTAGAAACAGAAGATTGAGATCCAGAGACGTACAGATCTTGCCACAGTGGCTCCCTGGTGGCAGAGACGGGACTGTGGAACTCCCACACCCGTGGTCTTTCTTTCACCCCATGAGTGGTCGGTTGTTCTCTGCTCACCTGTACTAAGTTTTCACCTGATGTGTGCAAACCAGCCAGACCGGGAAAACCATCGCACCGTTAGAGCTGTATATCGAGTATTGGCGAGAGACCTCGATCTGTCAGATTTTTTGAGGAATGGAGATGGGCAATAACACTCCTGAAGACACTGAGTACGGGGTCACTCATACTGTATCACCGGATGGGGACTCAAGTAGTTAAAGGCACTCAAACGTCTACAGAGTACAGGGATTCATTCTCTAACAGCCCCGATAACACCTTGCTTCCAATTAATTGATTCAATGGACAAGACACTCTGGGCCTCCCAAAGACGTTTGTCCTCTGCGCTGTTGGGTTGTTAGAAACGCTTCAGTTGCTTGGTGATGGCAAATGAAGTCTGTTTCCTTGTGACCCATGGGTGCTTATTCTACCTTCACGAGGAGCTTGAAGATGCCAACCGTCCTCCTTCATAGCACGTCATCTGGGCAGCCCTTAGTCTCCCCGAGGGCCTGATTCCCATGACGCCTTCCATTGCTCTGAGCCTCTCCTCTGTGTAGTCAGGCTTCTGGGCCTCCCCCCCACCCTTTCACGCATCACTGGTCATTTCCTTGACTATTAAAATAGAACACTTCAAATAAAATAAAATAAAATAAAATAAAATAAAATAAAATAAAATAAAATAAAATACTTCAGCCATCCATGACTTGAGAAACCGATAGGTCAAGTCTCTAACCTCAGCTTTGCTAAAGCCCACAGGGATCCAGGTGGTGGAGACTTTCTGTGGCTTATAAACAGCAGTCACCGAGCGCTTTCCCCGCGGTGAGACGGCTCTGTGACTAGTCTTTGCCTTCCATAAATGAGTTTCGGAAGTATGTCCTATGCCCTAAACTCTGTCAATAGTCCACGTGTCCACGCTCTGGCTGATGGTTCCACCTTCGGCCGGCCTGTCCCACATTGTCTCTCGGGCGTCAGTGACGTGAGTAAGGCTACTTTCGTCTTCCACCTTCCTGAGTGGGAACATGGCTGCTTGTCTCCTGCTGTAGGTGCCCTACCTTCTCCACCTATCTTTGGGGATATCCTGCTCCTCTAAGAATGCAGCTGGCCTGATCCTTTGTTCTAACCTCAGATCTAAGGTCATACGGACCTGAGTTTGAATCCTGACTCAGTCATGGCATGACCTTGGGTAAGTTACGGGATGGGTATTTTATTAGTCCAATTGATGCCTGCTGCATACTAATGGCTTAGTAAATCTTGGTTAGAGTTACTCCTCATGCTAGAGTCACTCTGAGGTGCCCCAGACCACTCACGTGTCTCGTCACCCTCCTCACATGGCCTCCTGTATCCCAGGTCTTTTCTCCTCCGTAGCTCCCTTTCTCCAGTTGGTGCTGGTACTTTCTGTTCCTTAGCTGGGTCCACAACAGTGTCCGACTCTGGCCCAGAGCACTGTATATATATGTATGCATCCTCCACGGCGTGGCCTTTTTTCTCCTCCAACAAGCCGGGTTCCAATTCCAAAACACCCCATGGCGGTAATATCAACAGTTCTGTATTTATTCACTGTTTTGTGTCTAGAGGATCCGCGACTTGGTTTCTAGACTAAATAAGTGGCTATCAGTTAGTCTCCACTGGAGTCCAGCAAATCCACCCGTTCCCCATGTCATCCACACTCAGAGAATCAGAGAGTTACCAAGTTGGAAAGAACCCCAGGACATCACGTGATTCTGTCCGTTCGGCCCAGTGAGTCCCAAATGAAAGATAGATATGAATCATTGAGGATCTTGTCAAAAACAGATTCCATTCCGGATGATTCGTGTAGATACTGTTGAACAGTGACGTCACCTGCCTTTGCATGATGATGTCACCTCTTGCTCCCCACTGCCACAGTCGATGCTGACAGCAGGCCACTACCCACAGTTCTGTGTCTGTGCTTGACCTCCACCTCCGGTCAAACTCAGATGCGTCTCCACCACTAATGAGGTATGAAGCCTTTTGCAAGAGGTTTAGCTGAGCTGAGCCTCCATGTGCTCGCCTACGAAGGGGAACGGTAGCCTCCCTCGGGGCTGCTGTGCTGCTCAGATGAGCTCATGGATGTAGGGAAAATAGTTCATAGTACCGTGTGATAGCACGCAGTGTTATTTACCCTCTCCTCAGAATACTCTCGACGCTTAGTGGTTGAAAACCCCTTGTTAAGCATTTTCTGGGCTCAGTTCAGTTCCACTCAAGAAACATTTACTGAATGTTCCAAGTTCTAGGAATGCAAAGATGAAATCGGTTTAGTCTTTGCTCTCAGACACCCTAGAGTCTAGCCTGGGAATGAGGTGCGTCGTTACAGAACAGCGTCATGAGTCCTGCGAGGGAGGTGAGCATAGCGTGGTATGGGCAACCGCAGGAGGTATGGGGGGCCCATGGGGGTGGGGGACAGGGCAGGTCCACAGGGCTGGGACACCTGACTGAGCTGGGGAGGATGCATAGAGCGGCAGAAGAAGACCTGGGGTGGGGGGTAGAGGTAGAGAGGTGAACGTGCGAAGGTCGGTCCAGGCAAAGAACAGCACGAGCAAAGGTCCTGAGCTGGGAGTTGGTCTGACCTCTTAGTGGAAAAGTCTATCCTTCAGTATCACTGGGGCCAGGTTAGAGCGTAGTGCTTGTGAGGGGGGTAGATAAGGGGGAAGAAGCTCAAGAAATTAAGTGCAGTTAACAAAGACATAATAGAGAGTGTCCTTTCCTCCAGGGATTTAACGCAGCTTTTGAAGCTCTCTGTCCTGCATGGGCCAGCCTCCTTTCCCAGGTCATCCTCTGGTGACAAGGAGAGTGTTGAAGTTGTTCTGTGTCCAGAATCCAGCAGCGATTCCATGCTTTCACAAATGCAATGCCATGAAATAAAAATAAAATAAAGCACTCGTAGGGAGTCTCTTAACCTTGAAACATGTGACATATTCTAGACACTCTGAAAAGCTTCTAGGAGTCCACAGGCTTCCTCCGTCTTCCTCACTGGCTTCACAGGATCATGGGTGGACAGCTTTGAAGTGCTCGGATCCCTCTCCTAAGACAGGACCCGGGCACTATCTCTGAAGTGTCTATTAAATGTTAGTAAGTATGCTTAATGTCAACACCATGCGTGGAAATCTCTTTTTCTAAACTGAGAAACTGCTACAAACGCCTTGGCGTGCAACGGGAAACATCTGTGTGTGTGCTGGGACAGGCCTGCCACACGTGCGTGCTCCCATCCCAATCCCCAAAGCCTAGGGGCTTGGTACCTGAGATTAAAAAAAAAAAAAAAGGAATTTTGCAGTTGTGATGACATTACTAATCTTCAAATGGGAAGAGGACCCTGTGTCAGCAGGGCCAATGGAATCACAGTGTCCTTTGAAGAGGGAGGTGGGATGGGTAGAGTCAGAAATTGAGATTGTTGGCCTCGAGGACGGAGGGGCCACATGCCAAGGAATGCAGGCCACCCCTGAAAACCAGCTGGCTGAAACAGCTTCTCCCCCCAGAGCGGCCTTGACATTAGCCCCGTGAAACCTCGTGTGGACCTCCGACCTCGGGAACTGGAATATGGTAAATTCTGTTCTTTGAAGCCTGTCGGTTTGTTGTGATTCGTTAAAGCAGCAACAGAAAACAAACACGGCGTGTCACGTTCTTCTGGCCAAGTTTTCCTCTCCGCCTCTGTTGTCTGAGAAAGCATCTTCCTCACCTGCATATCCAGGTTCCTCTTACAGAACATCCAAGGGCAAGGCGGTGTTCCAGACTCCGCTCATTTCCCCCCCACATCTCATGACCGCCTTGTGATATTGTAGGATTATTAACCGGATTTTTCATATAAGAAAGCTAAGGCAGGGGTGCCTGGGTGGCTCAGCTGGTGAAGTGTCTGATGGCTCAGGTCATGATCTCAGGGTCCTGGGATCGAGTCCTGCCTGGGGAGCCTGCTTCTCCCTCTCCCTCTGCCCCTCCCCTGCTTTTTCTCTCTCTCTCAAATAAAATCAAGAAAGAAAGAAAGAAAGAAAGAAAGAAAGAAAGAAAGAAAGAAAGAAAAAGAAAGCAAGCTAAGGCAGAGAGAGGACACGGGGCTGGTTAACAGTTGATCCAGAACTTGGTGTCTGAACCAAAATCCCTCCAAAAATGTTTGCCTTTGTTTAAAGCCAGGGTGTGAGTGCCGGTCGTCACTGCATTCCTTCCTCGTGCTGGGAATTATTCCTCTCACGTTTAGTGTGCAGAGTGTCTTCTCTTATGGGAGAGTCCTTGGGCTTCTCAGGTTTTGAATGAATGAGAAGACTACTAACATTAAAATCATCTACTGAGAGTTAGCGTAACCCCCAGGTACCAGCCCTTCCACCTCCATCGCGAAGATCCTGCGACGCTCCAGGGAAGAGCCCAGTGGAGCCTGGTGAAGGCCTGCAGGGGAGGTGAGAGGGGCCATATGCCGTATGGGCACCGTGTGTGTCTGCTCGGGCTGTCTTAAGACGACTCTGCCTTTGGATCAGAGATTTCCAGAACACCCGGAGAATGTCAGAAACGGGAGGCAGGATAGGAGCCTTGCTCTCATTGTGTCTTCTCAGATGAGATGAATTTTATGAGCTGAATAAAATACAAAATAGCAGATGAGTGTGATCAGTCTAGGGAAAGCTAGTCCTACAGCCCAAATGTTCAACAGCCACAGAAAATCATCTTCCTTACCAGAATCCAGATGGTATGGCTGTTTGCCAGGATTGACCTGGTCTAAGTGAAGT
This sequence comes from Ursus arctos, assembly GCF_023065955.2. Classification (NCBI taxonomy): domain Eukaryota; kingdom Metazoa; phylum Chordata; class Mammalia; order Carnivora; family Ursidae; genus Ursus; species Ursus arctos. The sequence goes on along the minus strand of NW_026623089.1, from coordinate 79,068,911 downwards.
CTACAAGGGGACGGGGCTCGAGAATGATCAAGAAATCGTTAACCGATTATTGAGCACTCACTGCTTACTCAGCTCTAGATGGGGCCCCTAAGAGGATGAAACTTGTCCCAGATCTTCAGGGATTGACAATAAATCATCACTGGATAATGTTACCAAGATGGTCTGTGTAATGTTTGCAGAACAGCGTGTCTGGAGGGGATTCTTGACTATGTGCTTAGGGTTTGGAATTTACTTTATGGTTTTCCTGAATTGCAACCAAGTCATCAGACACTTCTGTTTTGCTAATTGGCTCCTCACTCCTTGGATACAGAAGGTATCTGGCCACTTGGCTGGAGATTTCTTCGTGCACACGCACTCACGCGGTGCCGCTTTCTCTCAGTGAAGGCACTTGGATGGGGCATGGAAGTATAAATCTCAAACCCAGACAGTGAGACTGTTTAGTCACTTGCTCAGAAATTTATTTTCGGTTTTAGGTCCTCCCTGGTTAGTATCATAGATGAAGAAAAGAAAGAGAGAGAGAGAGGTTACGGGGGGGGGGGAGAGAGAAGGAAGGAGGAAGGAGGAGGGAAGGGAAGGGGAGAAGGAGGGAGGAGGGAGAAAGGAAAAAAGGGAAAAAACTCGTAAGAAAAACTAAATCTTAAGTCTCCTTGTATGTTTACATCGTAGTCTGGTTATTATCAGGGCTGTGGATGTATACTACTATTATCAAGGAAGAAGTTAATGTAAAAATTAATAAGGTGAATACCACAACTCTTGTCTTTGGTGTTTAAAGGAATATTCACTTTACGAAGTTACCAAGCATGACACAGACACTACCTGAGACGGGAATACGACCTCTAGTCAAATTGCCCTCCAAGCAGGAAAACAAGGAATTTTTGCTTCACATGGTCCCTGGGATTAAAAAACACTGGCTTAGTCCCCCAAACCCAATTTTATGTTATATTGTGAAGTCTTCATATTTGAACATTCACACCGTTGTGTTTTCTGGTTGATTAAAACTAGACCCAGTTGACAGATTCTGAAAAACACAGAGAAACCTGTTATGATTTATGTAGTCTTAAGCCATTTGAAATTTCAAATAATCAACAGTACCATTTCTCCAAGATGAATACACGGGTATGTGCTTGGGTACCACGAATCCAATGTGCCAGACCCGGTAACGTGCGTGAGCAGCTCGCCGCAGCTATAACACAAGGCCATTCATTCTGGCATTGTTCTCACGTATCAGCAGTCCAGAAATACTCATGATACCCACCAACAAGATTTCTACTGCGAATTTAGTTAGAACCCTGGCTTGACAAATGTCAAACCCTGAAGCTATGCACGGACCCTCGGGAATGAGAACTTAAAGCCAGATTCATGCCTGTTGACTACCTGTCTTTGAGAACTGCCTGGGTCGCCTGTTTCTCTCTGTCACCTGTCATATGGGTCAGCAGGTAGAGAGGGGGGTCCGAGAGAGCCACCCCCCACCCCCTTAGACATGCCTCTTTCTCTCCCAAGTTGCTTCTGTGACAGGGCGCTGTGCGGGCTCTGGTCAAAAGTGGCCCCTCATCGTTCTGCTAAATCACTGTGACATATGGTGGACATTTCCGATGTGCCAAAGGACTAAAGTGGCTAAGGTCATGCTGACTCCCAAGCTCCTCTGGGAAACATGGGCCCGTCAATGCTGTCTACACCTCAATTCTTATGTCCATGAACACCACACATGGACTCGATTTAGAAACACACCATGACGGCCCTTAAATCACGGCACTCGCTCTATTTATGAACAGTTGAAGCAATATCGTCGTTGCAGGCCACCTTTGTAGAAGAAGGTTTTAAAGTCCCTACTTCTTGAGGCCACTCCTCCCCGTGCTCAGTTCACTAGGAGATGCCCTACCCGCCAGCGCAACGGCAGAAATGCACAGCCTGGACCTGCTTCTGCCCCATTGCACCAGCTCAGTGTCTCTGGGCTTCTCAGCAGTGGCTCCGAAGGCTTGGGGTGTTTATCTCCCTCAGGCAGCCGAACTGCCTCCCGTTCTTGAGCAGAGCAGTGGAATGCGGTGGAAGAGACCCAGACCTCCGGCCACCCAGATTAGAGAGTTTTGTGCTGAGGTCCCTATATGGTTGTGTTAGCCTGAACGTTGGGCCCAAGTCTGTCTTTGTTCCTTGTTTGGGAAGCAAGTGGGAGGGAAGCAGGCCAAGGGGCTATATAACCCTTCAGCGTTCAGCTTCCCTGAACACCACCCAGAGCGGAGAAGCCCAGCCGAGCATCGTCAGGGTAAGTGGCACGGACCCAGATCCCAGCAGCTCTGATATTACTCAGCACAACCAGACGTCATCCACGGAGATTTGGCTGGGCTGGTGCACTCTCTGAAATTTCTGAATGAACACTGTAGTAGTGAAATGATTGTAGCTCTTAGCTTCTAATTATCTAACATCAAAAACAAAGCAAAGATGCAGCTGGGTGTGGGGGAGAGGGAACGGAATCTGTGTGTCACCTGCAGAATCTCTTTATACTAAATCAGCAGCCTGGATCTTGCAGGGCATTTCAGAGATGCAGTCTAGCTATTTCCAGGAAATTTATTTATATTTAGACACTGGAAACTCCAGCATTTGTTTGCGGTTAGGTTTGGTGTGGGGATTTCTCACTGGACTGTTTTTGGTGCAGCCAAGGTGCCTGGAAGTGGGTTTTAGAAGTGAACAGAGTCTAGTTGCCTGGTCTTTGGTGTTGACTATGTGTGTGTTTGCATCTGGGATCCTGGGCTCTGATTGGTAGTGTGGTCTGTAGGAAAAGCATGTCTCTTGAGACTGTCCGTGAACTTACGCTTCAGGACGGGCATTACACGGCCCACTGGTCATTTGCAGCAGAGTGCAGCAGGAAACCAACTGACTCTCTGTGAATAAAGAGGGAGGGAGCAGGGCGTGCATCTGACAGCTGCTCCAGTCTCAGCCTATGGCAGGTCTGGTTTGCATTTCTCTCACCCTGGTGAGGCAGGCAGGACTACGGAGCCCAGCCCTGCCACCCCAGGCTGAACTTCAACTTCTCTGTAAATCAGGGCTGGGCTGCTTCAGCCCGGACTGGCGTTTCCACACTGAGATTTTCCTTTCATTTTGTGATCCATGACTAAATATGGTTTGCATTTCAAGAAGGATGAGCTGGGAACTGTAGTGCTCCCTCCTCCCCTCAGCCGCTGCCCCCACCCCGCCCCCGCCCTGCCACTAACTACTCATTTTTGGCACAAGATGCATGACAGGCAGTTGGAGCAGCCCCCCTGACCAGGGGGCAGTTCCAAAAGCAGACACTCGAGTGTATTTTACCTAATTAGGAAATGCTTTGCTCCAAACCGAGCTGCTCATTCAGGTTATAGATAAGGGTTGTAAATCACCCAGCCTTTCCGGGGACAGAGAGACTTCTTCCCTGATGACAGTGCTCATCCGAGAGATTAGAAAATCCCTTCTGGACATTTTTTGCTGAATAAAAACACATTTATTGAATTTCGAGATTTTTTTTCCTGCATGCTTACTGATGCTGAAAGTCAGCCTCCCTTTCTGCAACATATCCAAACACTCCCCGCCAAGCCCTCCTGGACGCGAAGAGAGTTAGGACATGTGCACTCACGGTGGTCTTCTCCGTCACATTTTCAGAGTGTCCTATTTCCACATAATTCGTCCTGTTTTCAACTCTTTTGGTTTGGAAAGTCTGCTTAGCGCACCCACGGGAGCCTGCGGCTTGGAGCTGGCTGCCCCTCGCACATGCCTCTGACTCTCCCTGCCTGTTCTGTCTTGTCTCCTCTGCATTTCTCACTTCTCCTCCAGCTTCTCACTCTGCGAGGACTGAAGCCAGATCGCACGAGTGCCGAACAGAACCCAGTGTCTGGGAAGGGAAGGGATGGCTGGGGATGGAAAGAGTGAGTCTTCGATCCTCCTTGTTTTCCATTCTTACAAGTGGAATCCACAGGTCCAGGATCTCCATGCTATGCCTGGAGGCAGTATGGAAAGAAAGCAAAGACTAGAAATACAGAGATCCGGATAATGAGGATAATTACATAAGGATACTAGGAATCATATAACTTTAACCTTTATCGAGAACTCATAATGTGTATGCCACTACAAATTATTTTAAATGCTTTTTAAAAAAAATCTACCCCCCCATCATAGGAACTCTATATAGCATGTACTGATATTCTTATTGCTTTACAGAGAAGGAAACTGTGATTTAGGGATGTTAAATGTTTTACTAAGTCACACAGCTTCTAAGGGGTGGAGTCTGGACTCCAACCCAGGCAGTCTGACTGCAGAGTACAAGCCCGTAACAAAACACGCTCTGTCTTCTCCTAACTTTACCAGTGTTGGGATCTTGGACAAGTCACTTCAATTCCTTGAGTCTTAATTTCCTTGTTTGTCAATTGGAGAGAATAACACCTGTTCCAGATTTTAAAATGCATGGTCTCATTTGAGGTTCATGCTCTTTGCAAAGGGTTACACAGCATCTGGAAAGATACAGCACTGATTTCCTGGGAATGATCTGGAAGAACTCCAACAGCAAAGCATTTTGTTTTGTTTTGTTTCTTTTCTCACACCCCAGAAATTTCCTTAAAGGAATTGCCTTTTATATCTGGGTCTGGGTGTGCAGTGAGTTCACCAACTTAGAAAAATCTTCCTCAGCTTGAAATCTTAAAATCTCAAAGTTGAGCAGAGAACTCTGGGTGTCCCTTTCTTTATGAGATATTTCCACCTAATTCTGCTTGGAAAAATGGAAGAGAATCTAAACTGAAAGTCAAGGGGGTAGCCAAAGGGACCTGATCTCTGATTCAACTCTGCCTCCAATGTCCTGTGTCCCCTTGAGCAAAACACTTCCTCTGGGTTTTCTCATTAATAAAAATGAGGGCATTGAATGAAAATGGTCTCTCTAACAAACCTTCAATTTCCCAAAGCTACAAAGTTACTACTTTCATTCCAAACCTTTCAAATTTGGTGATAGGATCCAAGCATAAGAGTAGGATATTAAAAATATTGTTTTATTACTAAAAGAATACATGCTCAATTTAGAAAATACGACAGGACCCAGAGAAGATCATTAAACACACCTACAAAATCCACTGCTTCAATATAATACCCATCAACGTCTTGGTAAATACAATTAATCTTTTCTCAATGCATAAAAATACATTTTAAATAGGATTGTACAATGTGATTTTTTCTAATCTATTATTCTTACATGGAATACACTTTTCCCTCTCCTTCAGCTTTCCTAATGGCAGCAGGTGTTCTTCTACCAGACTTGCAATTTATTAGACTGTCCCTCACTTGAATGTTTAGGTTACCTGTGATTTTTGTTTTTTTTTGTTTTTTAAAAGATTTATTTATTTATTTATTCAACAGAGACAGAGACAGCCAGCGAGAGAGGGAACACAAGCAGGGGGAGTGGGAGAGGAAGAAGCAGGCTTATAGCAGAGGAGCCTGGTGTGGGGCTCGATCCCACAACGCCGGGATCACGCCCTGAGCCGAAGGCAGACGCTTAACCGCTGTGCCACCCAGGTGCCCCATCTGTGATTTTTGTTAATGGAGAATAACGGTGGCCCCTACAATTTAAAGCACCTTCTTAGAAAGTTTCAATTGGCTCATGTTTTTCCAAAGGTAAAATAACTGTTCTCAGGACCAAGAAGAGATTTTTCTTTTCAACACTCAACACTTTACATTAAATGTTTTAACATCTCAACATTTCCAAATTTTCCCCTGCTGCCCATCCCTCAAAATTTACCTTGTTAAGAAAATACTTAAACATCATAACCTATCTAGAAAAATGTGTTTGGGTTGATACAGACAGCAAATTCCAGAAACTTCTTTGACATATGACAAGTGACTTGTCTCCCTGAAGATCTGGTCTCACAGTCTGATATTTCCATCTGTGCTCTACAGTTGTTCGTTCATTCACTTGCTTGGTCATTCTTCTTCTCCTCCTCCTTCTTCTTTTTTTTTTAAAGATTTTATTTATTCATTAGAGAGAGAGCACGAGCAGGGGGAGGGGCAGAGGGAGAGGGAGAAGGAGACTCCTGGCTGAACAGGGAGCCCAATGTGGGGTTCAATCCCAGGACCCCGAGATCATGACCTGAGCCAAAGGCATATGCTTTACCGACTGAGCCCCCCAGGCGCCCCTTGCTTGGTCGTTCTTTAGAGAGCTTCTGAGCACACTGTGTTGGAGGCCAGTTGTAGGAACATGGAAGTCTGTACTCTAGGAGGACAGAGTAGGAGTGCTTAGTTAAGGGCCACGATTGCTGGGTGACAGCTGGGTGGGCTTCCTCCCTGTTCCCGTAGGACAGTGTGAAGCAGCTCCAGCCAAAATGTGTGAAGAAGAGGACAGCACTGCCCTGGTGTGTGACAATGGCTCTGGGCTCTGTAAGGCCGGCTTTGCTGGGGACGATGCTCCCAGGGCTGTTTTCCCATCCATCGTGGGACGCCCCAGACATCAGGTGAGCAATATCGTACTATAATTACCTAACTTGATAATTATCGCTACATTGACAATCACATGACAACATATAATACATAAATGCATCAAGATAACAGCTGTGCACCTAAAACTCACACAATGTTGCACATGAAATGTATTCAATAAAAGAAATTCTGACTGGAATAGAGAGAAATGGGGGTATAGATTAGGTCCTTCTAGGTCTGTGTGTCCGTGAGTATCCACAGACTGTCTCTTCCTCTCTGCCCAGAAATTATGTAACCTTGTTAAAAACATACCTCTGATGATTGATGTCTAGGAATAAGTATGAATTTCATATATCACATAGACAGATTTTCTGGTGGGTGTCTATCAGACATAAAGTTAACCTTTTTTTCACAATTCCTTTTTGTCTCAATACAATCATTATCATCATCAGAAATACTGTGAGTTACCTAGTAATGCCTACCACAACCAGTCTTTGGAAGGAAACGAAAATGAATGCCTAGGTCACTCACTCTCAAAGATCCTGATATTAGATGAGGGGAGGCTTTGCTACCAGATGTAATTTTACATATTGTAGGGGTCAATGGCATATGCGTGGACAGCCACATGGTAATTTTAGGGGACATTATGTATAAACAAAATGTTGGGGGCAGCCACATGGTAAAAACAGAGAATTTCACCTTAGAAATTCTCCTTCGCATCAGCAATGTAGTTGCTTATTGGGCTCTTGGTTTGGCATATAGTCACAAGAATAAATAATGGCCTCTTCCAATGAATGAAATCTGAAACCTGTCTCTTTGTTGAACTGTGTGGGATGGAAATATTTTGCACAAACCACCATTTACGGCTCTCTAGCAGCCATGACTGTTTGGCAATTCTGAAACAATCATTCCAGTGCCATTAAAAAATCCCAACAAGAATGTCCTTTCTTTTGTTGTTGTTTGTTTAAGCTTCACTTTAATGATTAAGAAAACACTTCTGACTAGTTTAGGTAAATGTCTTAATGTTGATTGGTATGGATTTTTATTTATTAGAAATCAAGCACTGAGTGGTCATTTGTCGATATAATGCTTTTGCTTATAATGGTTAGAAAATATTCACATCTCTTCGGCGGGTGACAACTTTAACAGTGTAGTTCCAAGGATTTATAAGAAGCAAAGTGCCATGTAACTAATATGTGAAGTTTCATACGTTCGTTTAACAGGTAATTACTGAGTGATAAATGCTTGCTGGGCAATCTGTTCTAGTGGCGAAAAAGACAAGGGCAGTCTCTGGCCTAACAGAGCTCGTTAAGAAACAGAGCGGATAAAAAAAAATACAGTGTAAAGTTGCTTCACCCTCTGGGCCCTCTGCTGCTTAGAGACTGATTCAGGGCTGTTGCCATCAACTGAGGGACGTTGTTTACGAGCATAGTGACCGTAGACAGAATGTCAAGTCCTGGCAGCGAACAAGGAACTTCCTATGGCAATGATTTAACTCTTCGTGATTGGAGCATACAAGTTCTGGGGAGGCTGACTCAGGCTGTGCTGAATCTTTGTAGGGAGTGATGGTGGGAATGGGACAAAAGGACAGCTACGTGGGTGACGAAGCACAAAGCAAAAGGGGAATCCTGACCTTGAAGTACCCGATAGAACACGGCATCATCACCAACTGGGACGACATGGAAAAGGTACTGGGAGCTTCTCTGGAGGTCGAGCCTTCAAGAAGCATAATTTCTGTGGCCCTGGTTCAAAACATCTTGCTACTGTTGAAAAAAAAAATCCTGAAATGCTTCTTAAAAAAATTATCCCTTGCCTGACAGGGTTTATAAACTAATTAGAGGGAGACTGTTCTGCGGAGAACAGCAGCCCTTTGCCTGTGGTGGGAATTAATAGTCTGTTGTCTCAGTCAGCTGGATTACCTTCCCGGGCCAGCAGCCAGGAGAATGATTCCCCCACCCCCCTTGCTCTCACTGGCAGCCGAAAGGCTGTGCCTCCCAGCGGAGGAGGGAAGCTGGAGCAGCTCTGCCCCACCCACGCCGGAAAGTTCTTCATTCACTCACCCTGAACCTTTTTTTTAAGTGTTTTAGTTTTCACTATAGAAGCGGGAGCCATGACATTGCAAGTTCGGTACATTCCTAATGTTCCCCAGTATATTGAAGCACAAGCAACCGACAAAAATTTTTAAATAAGTATTTTAGAAAGTGCCTCTCTTTGTTGCTTTATCTCCCAATTTCATATAAAAGAGCTTATGGGAAGAGTTAAGTCCTAGGATTTTTTTTTTTTCAGATTAAAAGAGAGAGAGAGAGGGCACATGAGGGTGGGGAGGGTAGGAGGGGCAGCGGAGAGAGAGAGTCTAAGCAGGCTCCACACCCAGCGATCTCATGACCCTGAGATCATGACCTGAGCGGAAATCAAGATTCGGATACTTAACCGACTGAGCCACCTAGCCACCCCAAATTCTAGGATTTGAATGTTTGTTATTAGACATCATAGAAACACAAGTGATTGGAGAAAAAGCAGACAGACTAATGAGAAAATGACATTAATTTTTTTTACTGTAGCAAAATATTAGAACACGATATCTGGACTTTTATTTGTCAGCTCCCTACACACACACACACACACACACACACACACACACACGCAATCACACCAGTTTAATAGAAAACAGTATTGCTAGAATTTATCAGTAATAGTGCTCAGGACTCTACTTCTCTACAACAATTGCATTTCACTCAGTTTCTTAGTCTGAGATGCCAGATTGGTTCAGGCTGCTGTTTGCACGGAGGAGAAGTTAAAAATAGCAGCAGGAAATGCTCTAAGAGTTTCTCCGTGGGGCCGACAGCATCTCGGAATGCAGGCACCTAGAGAATTGTGATGAATAAAGCATTTCATCATTTCTAAAATTGCAGTTTAATGTGTCTTCTGGAGAGAGATGGGGGGTGGGATGGGGAGAGAGGTTTGCCGGTGGGGGGGGGCTTGTTTTCTCAGTGACGTTTTGGGGTAAACACAGTATCTAATCTGAAGGGCGGGATTTCTTGAGCACTCTGCTACTTTTATTCCATCAAAGGAGTACAACTCTCAAGAGCTTTCTTTCCTTTCTAGAAACCACAACTTTAAAACCAAAGAAACTGGAACAAGATAAAGATTCTTTAAAGTCAATCTAGCTTTTGTCGATTTATAAAAACTTTCGCAGTTTTTGTTTTGTTTCAGCTTTGGATGAATCTAATATTCCTGATGCTAGGGAAGACTTTCCAGGCCCTTAAAAATAATCAGTTTAGCCCTTCTTACAATGGTCTGTTCTTTTTGGCATCGATGATTAAAGAGGCTGCTCAACCATGAAGCGAACACACTCATGCCCAAAGTACACCATGTGGACGCGGTATCGATAGGCAGTACTTTGCTCAAAACAGCTGAAGGCCAACAGTCTGCCCACGAAGGGAAGGCCCGGAGTGTGCCCATGAGGGCAGGCTTCTCCCAGCCCTGGAGAGCAGAGGGGGGACAGAGGGCGTGGAGGCAGAAACAGGGAAACCTGTCCTCCTCTCTCAGCATACGTTGTGGCGGGAAATGTCCCAAAAAGTATTAAAAATGGTAACTAGCTTTCTCAGGCCAGTTTCATGCATCCATTCATGCATTCACTCATTTATCCCTTTACTTGCTAAACTAAACCATTTCCCCAGGAATATTAACTAAAGTGGGAGTAGGGGTAAAGACAGAGTTGGCGCCTGGCTGGCTCAGTTCGAAGAGCATGAGACTCCCGATCGCGGGGTTGTGAGTTCAAACTCCACGTTGGGCATAAAGATTAGTTTAAACAAAAGTATAGTTGAAGAATAATAATAATACTTATTCTGGGCCAGGCACTGGCCTAAAGAGTAACTCTAGGGTTCTCGCCAAGACGTACTAGTTATTTTCATATTACCCATGGTGAGGCGAGCTGGGAAGGGTTAAATTTGCCTTAGCAAGCACAACCAAGGAGTGGTGGAGCTGGGATTTGAACCCAGATTTGACACTAGAGCCTGTGTCCTTAACCGTGATGCCATCCTGCCCCACTGTCCTGGGTTTGGGTTCCTGCTGAGTCACTGTGGGTAAGTTACTCATAGTCTTTGAGCTTCGGTGTCTGTGTCAGAAAAAACGTGGACATTTCATGAGTGCTTGCAGCATACTATTTGGTCCTAGTTTCATTCAGCTCCTTCTGGTCCCTCTCTGGGGGTCTGCAGCCCCCCACAACATCGCCTCATTGTGTTTCTCCTTGGTCCCTGCCAGATCTGGCACCACTCTTTCTACAATGAGCTTCGTGTTGCCCCGGAAGAGCACCCCACTCTGCTGACCGAGGCCCCCCTGAACCCCAAGGCCAACCGGGAGAAAATGACCCAGGTAAAGAGCCACTGCAGGATCCAGCCCCCAGGGTTGGGGGAGAGTCCTGTTTGAAAGGGATGGGGCAGGACAGCAGAGAGGAGGTCCACCCCAGCAGCCCACTCGCAACCAACGACTTGCCAGGAACTTGGGGATCCCCAAGGATGGAAACAGCTTGATGGTCCTCACACCATTACTAGGGGAACTGCCCCTTGACTCCAAAAGCAATTGGAAATTAGCACATGTAACAGAAAAAGTTGGATGTGTTGGGTTAAAAACTTCTAAGAAGAAATCATCTCAAAATGTGGGGTAACATACAGCGGAGAATCTGTCACTTCTCAGCTACGTGAGCTTCACGAATCCACTTCATTTCTTGGATTCCTGGTTTTCTTGTCTATGTGTCGGGAATAAGACTAGTGCTATTATTTTTCAAAGCGTTGATGTGAGGATGAATGAGGCAAAATGCCAAACATGTTTTGTGGTGCCCGATGTAATGAACGTTCAACAAATAATAGAATTTATTGTCATTATTATGAGTTGCCTGAAGCTGAAAGACCTTAGAGTAGGAGAGCATCCATTCCACCAGGTGGACAAGCCTCCCAGTCTGGTTGTGCTCTTCAATAAAAGCATCCAATGTCAGCTCAATGCTTGTTATAGTGAAGCTCTGGGTTAAGCATTTTATGTGCATTGTCTCTTTCAATCTGAACAATGGGACGCAGGTCATATTCTATAAAGGAAGAGTTATGTAAGTGATTATACAATGATATATCTGATTATATAAATGAGAAATTCAAGGATCGCATAGAAGCGGCCGAGCCTGGAACCGACCTGGGATCTTTGGGGCCTGGAGACCAACAAACGTAAATATGGCATGGCCGATTCCTCAGAAGAGCTCTTGGTGCTTACACCAACACACGCGTGCGGTCATTGTTGGCAGGGGGCGCTTGTGTGCCTGGGAGTCCCTCCATGTGGCGAGGGATGTCATTTCGGATGGGCGCTCTTGTCCCTGGGATGGTGTGGGGACAGAAAAACGGTTGGGAATCACGGTTGTCTAGGAAATGATGTCAGATATTCTGGTGGATAGACCAGGGAGGGTTTGGCGGATGGAGAAGTGGAGGTCCGTGGGCATCTCCATGTGTACAACCTTCTTACGAGTGACCTGCAGCTGCTCTGGTCCTAATCTTGTCCCCAGACTGCACGAGCAGAGACACTGGCATTCATATGGAGCCCCCTGCTACCAGTGGGCATTTCTCGTCTTCCAGGATCAAGGTTCCTTCCGTTGAAGCCAAAGTGGCCTCGGATTCTAGGGCTGCCATTGACTCAGCAACTACATGAAAAAGTGGAACAGATGAACAGGACCCTCAGGCAAATCACAGAACTGGGCTCATTCCCAACCGGTCCGAGCTTCTGGTCAAAGGTGTCCTACTGTAGACCAGAGAAGTCCAAGCCCGATTGTCTTCTTTTCTTGGTCTTTTGGCTTTGATATCATTAATACGTCCTAGGCTGCTCACACTGGAGCTCGCCTAGTCCAAACTCCTCTGTTCACGGTTGAGAGACCAGGAGGGAAGCCCACAGTGGTCAGCTGGTAGCCTGGTGAGCTCTCCGAGGTCACATGGGAGCCAGAGCCCTGCATACCCCCACTTGTCACATGTGTGCACCGCCCCTTCCCTTCCCTGCACCCTCAGGTCAGAGTGTCCTCTGCCCAGAGCCGGGCGGGGGGGCGGGGGGGCATCTGTATTCCAAGCCCACCTTCGAGGGGCGCTCTCTTGAACATTCTTGCCGAGACTGGCGGGCAGCATCACTAACTTAGCTCTTTGGTTTGATTTGCAGATTATGTTTGAGACTTTCAACGTGCCAGCTATGTATGTGGCTATCCAGGCCGTGCTGTCCCTCTACGCCTCCGGACGCACGACCGGTAGGGGGGAGCCCTCATTGGGTGCACCGTCCCTGACGGGGTTTGATGGTGGTAAACATGGCCTTTGGATGGACTGGGGGGTCGCTAGAACTGACAGGGCTAATCCCAGCCCCGAAAGCCTTCTTCCCACCTTGGAAAACAAGTCCTCGGGCTCCTATTTCCAGCGAGCCATTTTCTCTGTCTCTCTTCCTGCCCTTTCTCTATCTTCCCCAAGCCCTGTCCTGCTTGTCCTATGCTCTCACGTGCTTTCTCTCCTCTCTTTTGTATCAGAGGCTCAGAACCTCCCCTTCCATTCGGCCATCCAGGGCCCCTGTCCCTGCTGCCGCGGTGATTTCATCGTGCCCATTCGTCCCCAGGTATCGTGCTGGACTCCGGAGACGGGGTCACCCACAACGTGCCCATCTATGAGGGCTATGCGCTGCCGCACGCCATCATGCGTCTGGACCTGGCCGGCCGCGACCTCACCGACTACCTCATGAAGATCCTGACTGAGCGCGGCTACTCCTTCGTGACGACCGGTGAGGGGCGCGGGAGTGAGGCCGGGGGCGAAGGGGCCGCGTCTCCTTCAGAGTGACGTCCAGGACCCTGGTGACCATCAGGGAAACGATGGGAGGGGACCGTGCAGGTGGCAAGGCCTGACTCCAATGCCCAGTGCGAAGCATGGCCTTTCTCGCTCTAAGTCGTGAAACGGTTTCCTTGAGAAGGACAGTGAGAACCTCTAGGAGAAGAGCTAAGCTGGGCTGTGTCACTTGGACATTTTTTCACCTCCTCTGTTCAGAAGTAGATCATTGAATGGGCAGATACAGGGGACAGCATCGGGCAGCGTTTGCTGGGCTCAGTGGTTGGCACTCCTGGATACACCAGGGGAGAGCCCGGGTCCCGGTCCTGCCACTCACCAGCCAGGTGACCCGACTTCAGCAAACCACGGTCTCCTCACCCTCCCGTGATTGTCGTATCGAACGACCCTGAGCATGTGGAATTCCCAGCACTGAGTAATTCCATATTTCAAAGTCAGTAAGTCAATAATTGTTAGTTAGTATAAAGACCAACCCAGCAGGAAGCTTTTCCTGCGTCTTTGGCCCCCAAGCTGGTGCCGCCCGGCTGTGACCTCAAGAGGCAACCTCAGATGGCGCTGGACACGTTGGGGCGTCCTCAGTGTCCCAGCCCTGGCTGCCTACCCTCCCCTCATCAATCTGGTGTTGTCCACACGTTTCCGTGTCTGGACACACCTGAGGTTTATTACAGACTCCGAGCTTGAGCCCTGTGGGTGTTAAAGTTTCTTTTGGGGGTAGGGAGTTGAATTCATTCCTATGTTCCTCTTCTGCTCCTCACAAAAGAACCCCAGAAGATCTCCAAAAGGCTCCAGGGGCCTAGGTGGAGTAAATAGCTCAGAAGGTCAGAGGGCAGGAGTCTGAAAGATACTGCCTGCTCGCTTCTTCCTCTTTGACTGTGCATAACTGAGCCTCCCCGGCCTGCCTTCTTCTGGAAGGTAATGAATATGCCAGTGGTGTGAACTGGGACCTGCCCGGGCCAGGCAACATGGGTCTCTGGAGCGTTTTGAAAACCGTGGGGGCCTCAAAGCATAAGACTTCCTGGTCCACTGAAAATCCAATATAACAAACTATTGTAAGACAATCATAACAGAGAGTGACTAGTTAATTCTGGGAGGAAAAAAAACCCCAAATGTAACGTACAAAAGGATGTCCTGCTCTGTGCCTTTTCTAGCTCCTTTTCTTCCTGTTATGCGTTTTCCAGACCACATTTTTGAGGAGCCTACCCCTCTGCTAGGGACAGAAGTGGGTCCCTCGAGGACCTGTAGTTTAATTGCCATCACGGATTTTGGGTTGCAGAATATCGAATACACACGTTTTTAAAGGAACCCTTATTGGAGGAGAAACTGAAGTGAGGCGGGTGGATTTCTACACAAACCCTCATGTTTGTATCTCGGCAGCTGAGCGGGAGATTGTCCGGGACATCAAGGAGAAGCTGTGCTACGTGGCTCTGGACTTTGAAAACGAGATGGCCACAGCTGCGTCGTCCTCCTCCCTTGAGAAGAGCTACGAGCTGCCCGATGGGCAGGTGATCACCATTGGGAACGAGCGCTTCCGCTGCCCAGAGACCCTGTTCCAGCCCTCCTTCATCGGTAGGCTTCAGCATCCCATCCCTGGGCAGGGGGGAGCACCCTAGCCCCCCGAATCCAGCCAGTCCCTGGCTCTCAGCATCTTTCTGCATGTGGGGACGGGGACCAGGGGCCACAAGACCAAATGTATTTCTAAACCAAGCCAAGGGAAAGAGTGTCAGATTTTTAGGGAGAGCAGAAGGAGGTCAGGAAAGGAGTTTTCTTTCTGAGCAAACACGGTCTATGCTGTAGTCAAGCCAAAAGCATCCTTGCTGTGGGGAGTATGGGGGAAAAAATCAGATATTGCCTGTGATGAGGCCACAGTGGAGCCATGGATGGATGGGAAGGATGTGATGAATGCCAAGACTTCAGGAGGACTGCTGGGCTGGCGGGGGCGGGGTGAGAAAAATGAAAGAGCTTATTCCTACATTAGCATTGACCTTGGACAAAGGTTAGCATAGTTGTTTACAGAGGGTGGGCTCTGAGAGGGGTAAGCCCAGGCTTGAGTCTCAGTTCTACTGTCATGATCTTGGGAAGGTCACTCAAGGTCCCCAGGCCTCCGTGTCCTCGTGTATAAAGTGAGGGTTGTGAGGGTACCGGCATCACAGGGTCGTTCTAAGAAGTATGACAGATACGCATGGGATACTTAACCCAGCGCCTGACCAAAACAAGCACTCGGTAACGATTAGATATTGTTAATAATGATTAACTAGGTATTATTACTATTACATTCTGGCACCACAAATCATGAAGGGCCACCTGGAGGTTCTTTTCAAAAGACACACATCAGAAATTTTTAAAAGTGCAGGCAAAAAAACAAAAAACCAAAACCAAACTATTATCAAAATTGAAGGGAAAGGAGACTTTGTCCAAATCGGGTGAAGGACCCTCCTGGTAATTCGGTGCCCTTTAGCTTTGAGGGGCGTGAGCAAGGGAGCAGGCAGAGACTTGGGGTGGCCCTGAGCTATGGCTGCACGCTGGCTCCGCACGGGACCTTCTGCACTTACTTGAACCGCACATAGCGGTGAGTCTGTTAACTATCAGCGATGTAATGTTGTAGCCCTCGTTCCCCTGGAGGGACCACATTAGGCTTCCTCTCTAGGCAAGAGGGTGGTCCCTACACCGCGGTGCCTGCCTAGCTTCAGTCCAGCGTAAGACCCTCCAGCAGCTCACGCAGCTCTTCCAGTTCTGACCTGGGTTTTGCCCACCACCCAAGGATCATGGCCCATGCCTCCTTTGCAGGGATGGAGTCTGCTGGCATCCATGAAACCACCTACAACAGCATCATGAAGTGTGACATTGACATCAGGAAGGATCTCTATGCCAACAATGTCCTCTCCGGGGGCACCACCATGTACCCCGGCATTGCTGACCGCATGCAGAAGGAGATCACCGCGCTGGCGCCCAGCACCATGAAGATCAAGGTACGGTTCAAGGTCAGGTGTCATGGCGATGCTGCCGGCTATGACACCAACCCCATCACCAGATGTGACGGGCTCTTCAGGGGCCATGTCTTCCTCACATGTGCTTGTGGTTTCCCAGGCTAAGCAGTGAGTACACGTCCACAAGTTCCACCCCTTACAGGTTAGAAGTCAGCCCAGTTCATCAGAGAAGCTCAATTATTCTGCACAAAATTTAATCTGTACTTATCCTTGTCCATCAGCTACTTTCAGGAGTGAAGTTCAACTGAGCTCCCCATGTGTGCATATCCCTTTATTTTTCTATTGATTTATAACCCACATGTAACACTATATTAGTTTCAGGTGTATAACATAGATCAGTATTTGCATATATTGTGAAACGATCCCCACAGTAAGTCTAGATGATTTCTGTCATATCCCTTGAAAATATACATTGTGTCATTTTGCCCCATCACAGAAATAGTGCATCTCACACATAGAATGTTACAAAAAATTGGATGAGCCGGACATATTTCCAAAGAGGTTTAAATGTGGTAGATTCTATACCTTGTACTCTTTTTTCCACTGCCAAAAGTGATCACAGCTCAGTGGCCAAGAATGAGTTGTATCTTCGGCTCTCCGTCTGGCTCTCCTTTTTGATCTCGATGCTCAGAAGCACAGAATCCCTCCAGGATGACCCACCTCAGTCCCCGAGCCACCAAAGACCCTTATATTATGCGTTTTGAGTCCCAGTCGCAGGAGCTCAGAGATTAAATAAAGAGGGTTCTTTGGAGGCAAACTTACATGTACCTGGTGACTTCTCAAAGGCTGTTACCGCGCTCGGAAATGAGAAGCCACGCTGGGACTCTCTGACCCATGTCCCAGGGAGCGGAAGAAAGGGCACTCCGCATGCAGATCACACACCTGCGAGAAGTATTCAAACACGGTCTCTGTTATTTGCACTCCCTTGTCAGTTTTTGAAAAGGGTTTGCAGATAACAGAAAGAGAGCCAGACCGGAGCTCTCTGCGATGTGCAGGCTCTGAAAGACTGCATGGTGAGAGGAGAGACTCTTTCCTGACGTTGATGTTTCTTGGATGCTCCTCTGATTGGCTGTCTTCCCCTCTTCCTCCCACACCACCAGCTCAGGGCTCACTGACAAAGTCCGCCTAGGTGGGGGTGTATTACAGACCGTGGCAGCCAGAGCCGGCCGGTTCCTGCTTCCCCAAACCTGGCTTCTTGAATAACACGAATATGGAACGTGGGGCTCCAGTGTGGGGAGAGAAAACCCGTTAAAAGACCTGGGGCCGTAAGGTGATGACTTTAGGGATAACTGACACTGGATGGTGGGGTTATAGGTACCACCTTTCTGTCCATCTAAAATTACCCCCAAATGAAAAGGTTGCTTCTAAAACAGAACAAAACAAAACAAAACCACACCTAGGAGAGGTCCAGGTTTGAATATCGGGTCTGACAGGTGTGCAACCAGTGTGACCTAACGTCAGGTACTTAAACCTCTCACAGGCTCTGTTTCCCCATGTGTAACATGGTGCTAATTCAACACTCTCTACACTGGTCTGAATACGTGTAAAACGCTTAGCATCGTGTAGGCACATAGTAGGTGCTCAGTAAATATTAGCTACGTGTATGAAAAATAAATGTTCAAACAGAGCTAGGGGGATAAACAGAAATTAAACCTTTCCACCGTGGTTTCAGAAATACCTTGTCCTTTTGCCCAAGTGTCGATATTTGTCTCTACCCAAGTATCCAAGTCGGGAGTGGGGTTGGGAATTGTTCATCTATAGTTATGTTTTGGGGTTCCTGCAGGTAGATGGGACCCCTGGCTTGAGTCACCGCTCTCTGCGTCTAAACCGTTCATTTGTTTAAGGAACATTAGCATGCCCTGCCTGTCAGGCCTGGGTAGCAGGGAGAGCCACTGGGACCTACCCCAGGGAAATAAACGGTCATCCCACAGGGGACCCTGAGCCCCCTAGGTGAAACAGTGCAGCTCGGTGGACTTAAACAGGTGGAAGGAGACTCCTAGAGACAGTTCCAGCAAACCAAAGCCCCTCATGGAGGACACCGGTGTTTGTCTTCACAGAAAATATATGTGTTTTGCTGAGCTCTGAGACACAGTTTATGGAAATCAGAGACATCATCCGGGCTCTTGAGCAGAGGCCAGACGGGATGCGGGGCTCACTTCCGTCCTTTGTTGAGCAGACCAACGCCATCAGAGTCGTCAGAGGTGTTTCAGAATAGATGCTGTAACGGAAGCCAGGGAAACAAAGGTGCTCCTTGGAGAGTCTCTAAATTCACTCGTCGCCTCCCTTGGCTTAGGGTCCGGATGGGGTTAGGGCCAGGCATCTGAGAGCAAGACTGTCCCTGTTGTCCACTGAGCTCAGCAAGGTCCACCCAGTCTGGACCCTGGGGGAATGCCAGGCCCCGTCCTAGCGTGCTAACGGCCCTTCTTTCTCATTCTGGCCAACAGATCATTGCCCCTCCGGAGCGCAAGTACTCTGTCTGGATCGGAGGCTCCATCCTGGCCTCTCTGTCCACCTTCCAGCAAATGTGGATCAGCAAACAGGAATACGATGAGGCGGGGCCATCCATTGTCCACCGCAAATGCTTCTAAAACACTTACTGCTCTCTGTCTGTCTCTGGCACACAACTGTGAATGTTATGTGGAGTAACGCCTTCAATTCTTTTCCGAATCATTCCTAGCCAAAGCTCTGACTTGTTACCTATGTGTTTTTTAATAAATCTGAAATATGTTACTGGGAACCTGCAGCCTTAGCCAGGCACCCGGCGGCTCACCTGTTTCTGTAGGTGGACCCGTGGCTCCCCCTCGTGGTGGATCCTGGGACATGATACGGCTAGGAGGGGCTCGCTCACACTAACCTGGGACATTCCGACTAAATGCTGTCGGCAGAAAGAATCTGAAAATACATGGGAGGTAAATGGAAACGTGGATGAAAGTGTATCAATAGGATAAGCCACCCTGACTTCACCACTTGCTGGGTCATCACATTACTTTGCTGTCTTATAACCTCAGTACTGGGAGGCTGATGTGCGAAAACAGAACAACTCTGTATTATACACGCACAGGTGTATGATTATAATATATATGAAACATATGAAACAGTAAGTATACAGATTTTCCTCAACTTGCGATGGGCTTACATCCCACCAAACCCAACCTGAGTTGGAAATATTGCAAGTCGAAATGCATTTAACGCACCTAAGTACGGAACATGAGCCCAGCCGACCTCAAATGTGCTTAGAATACTGACAGTTGCCTCCATTTGGGCGAAACCATTTAACACAAAGCCTATTTTATAAAAAACAAGCAAACAAACAAAAATACAAGTGCTGGATATCTCATGTAGTTTATGAAATACTGTAAAGTGAAAGATGACTGCATGGGTCCAAAATTGCGGGAAGTATGTGTGTCGTTGACCCTGGGAGCTGTGTTTGCTGCTCCAGCCCAGCCTCAGGGGAGGGTACCTACCACCCAGCGCTAGCCTGGGGAAAGATCGAAATTCAAATTCCAAGTACAGTTGCTACCGAATGCCTTTTGCTTTCACACCCTCATAATTATAGTCAAAAAATCTTAAGTTGAACCATTATAAAAGCTGGGTAGGTGTATTGGGAGAAAGTATGACCTTAAGTCTTTCAGGGGAAACAGATTCTTAAAAGAACAAGAAATGCTCCAAACTCTCACTATCCATCTAGATCGTCGGTTTCCCTTCTCCTGATCGATATCTGTCCAAATAAGATGTTACAGATACATTCACACAAGAAGGGATGGGAGAGTTAACAAGTCTCTCCAAGTCCCGCCGGTGTCCGTCATCACACAAAGGGTTTAATGCATCTCCTCCCTCATGTGTTCTTCACAACGAGGCGGGCACAATATTATTACTGTGTCCATTTCACAGATGAAGAAACAGAAATTGTTCCCTTGATACCATTATGCAGAGGAGCCATCAACTTCAACTTCTCTTTGAGCCATTTGGCCTGGGAGGTACAAAGAGGCAGAGAAACACCTTCCCTCCTCATAAGGGCCTTCGTCTCAAAGCGCTTTTCTGCCCAGGCTGTTCAGGGCCCTCTGCAGCCCCCAGCTGGGCACCACGTTTCCCTTGGGCGGGAAGTCTAAGCGGGGCTCAGCAACCACTGGCTGTCCGTCCAGTGAGGGGTCTCTGCTCAGGGCAGCAACTCACTGCAGAGATTTACCCAAGACGTAACGCCTGTTTGGCCCAGAAAATCCAGGCTCTCCCTGGTCTTCTCTGGCCCTGTGGCTTGAGCTAATTAATTAATACTACATACCAAACCCTATATATTAGGACCTCATTTTATCCAATGACAACCCTATGGAGTTGGTATTCTTACTGCCTTTTGATAGAAGGAGGAACTGAGACTCTGAGTGGTCCTGCCCCTGGCAGAGAACAACTTGACCTTGGTTCCAAGCCCAACTCTTAGCCCTTAGGCCAGCAAGTCTCAAGGCACAGGTCACACAGGTCAACTTCACTGGGGGCTCATTATAAGTGGGTAGATTCCTGGGTCATAATCCAAAGCCTGCTGACCTAGACTCTCTGGAGCTGAGGCTGGGAGCCCGAGTTTTAATCAGATTTCTCTGATGATTCCTTTGCACATCAAAATTTGAGAACCGCTGTAATGTGTCATGATTGAGGGAAATTTCCCAGTTGCAGGTTTCCGCTTACCAGTCAAGGGCGCTCCGTACCTACTAGAACTTAAAGTTGGGCGTTAGTGCACAGGTAATTATAGCCAGATGGCTCTTGTAATTCAGGCAAAAATCCCCAACGGCTCCCACCCTCACTACAGGGTTTGCATAGAGTAAAACAAATCTGCTGCATGGCTGTACCTCACATCTACCACCGGAGCACGGGAACTCTCGATAAGGGAATGAGGCCTGGAACCATCCAAGAACCTGAAAACGCCAGTGCCAGAGGCAGCAATCAGGAGAACCAGAACCCCTCACTAAATGGGCATGCGTGAACTGTTCCTCCCTTGTGAGCACCCAGCTTTGGTGCCTCAGCACCTTTGCCCAGTCTCAGGTTAGTTCCTCCTCCCTTTGATTCCACAAGATGCCCGGTGACCTTGAAGGGCTGGACGGGTGGCAGAGTCCTGTGGATGAGCCTCCTATGAATCTCGAGGAGATAAAACCAGCAACGTATTTGGCTGCCTCCTGAATCCCCTTTCCTCCCTTAGCAATAGGGAACCAGACTCAAACCCACTCAAATTTCCCCATGACAGGCTTCTGCAAAACCCCCCAAAAGATGACACAGGTTTCTAGGAACATTGATTCACACTTTTGCTATGAACAGATGAGTGGGAGTGTTACTCACTTATTTTTTGGAACCAAGTAAGTCTTTGTTGTCAGCGTGGTGTCATTCATGCAGCCAGGCTGAGCCTGAGTCTCTTGAAGAGAATTCCGAATACAGAACAGCCTGGGGAAGGTTTCCCGATTGCAGTGGGGGAGGAGGCCGTCTGAGCCAACACACATGGTTCCACCAGCAGCCATTGCTGCAGCGAAGCTTATTCAAAAAGATACGGAGAAGAGGAGAAGGAGGAAGAGGAAGGGGAGGAGGAAGAGGAAGTGGAGGAGGAAGAGAAAGAGGAGGAGAAGAAAATGACCCAGCCCTAGATGTGGCCGTTGCACGTCAGAGTATGAAAACCAGATGCACAAGTCCTGTTCATTTCCGGGAGACCCCAGTTAGTTCAAGGGCTGCGTGAAGAGCACCTGCTTTCAGCTAGGACTGGGATAGGTGGGAACCATACAGAGAACAGGCCTGGCTCTGCTCAGATGGAACTTCTGGTCTAGTGAGGAAGACGGACATCCCACAGGTAGCTAGGGTGCACTGTGAGGATCACAAAAGTGGAAACATGGATATGGGGGGTGGGCTCGTACAGCCAGAGGCTCCGGGGAACCTCCTCCCCCCGAGGTGGTAGTGCTTACGAGAAACTTAGTAAGAGTTAACCAGGAAAACAGGGTGGGAGAGCTGAGGGGGTGAGGCTGGGGAAGGGGAAGTAGGGTGTAGGTGGCCCGAGTTCTTGGCAGAGGCCGAGATGGGACAGTGCACCCCTATGTGGAACTGAAAAGAGAACCCCAAAGAATCAAACCACACATAGACTTCAGAAGTTTGACTATGACTTGACTGATTTTCCTTTTTTTTTTTTTTTAAGATTTCATTTATTCGACAGAGATAGAGACAGCCAGCGAGAGAGGGAACACAAGCAGAGGGAGTGGGAGAGGAAGAAGCAGGCTCATAGCAGAGGAGCCTGATGTGGGGCTCGATCCCAGAACGCTGGGATCACGCCCTGAGCCGAAGGCAGACGCTTAACGACTGAGCCACCCAGGTGCCCCTTGACTGATTTTCCAAAGCAGAGTTTATAACATTTTCTCTGTGAAACCTCAGTCTTGAAATCAGACAGCAATTATAAGCCATGAAGGCCGTTTTGAGTGAGAAGTTTGGTATTGGATTCATTTGCCATTCACGGGGGCTTCATCTGGTGGGTTAAATTCTTCATCTCATTTTCAGAAACATAACCAGGAAGTAAACATCCAGGCACTGCCATCTTGCTAATTCGTTCCTGATGCTATCGCTCTTCTAGAATGTTCTTGTAATCACTCCATGCCCCCTTGGAAGTCTGAAGGAAATATAAATGATTACGGTTTGCCTGGTGCTTTTGTAACATTTGCTATCTTTAAGAAAACTGATGAGGACACAGGCTTTTACACCGTGTAGTTAATGACAGTTTCTCAGAGGCTGAAACTCAGATGTCCCTTTGAGAAAAGTCTGTGGCACTCTAGACCCACCCAATCCAAAGATGGTATGTTCGTATTCTTCGTAGGTCATGTCTCTTTCTTTCCCAACAAATTTGGTTTTGAAGCGTATTCCTCTGTCCTATCATTGGGTTGACCCTTTCCTCCCCTCTGCATATGCTACAACCTGGAACCCTTTAAGAAACGGCCTAAAATCATCCAACATCAGATCTTCCTCTGCAAAAGAGCATCACCTGTCCACACAAAAATACATGAAGCAGGTGAATTCCATCCTTCCAATTGAGAACTAGCCCTTGTTCTTAAAAAAAGGAAAAGTTTGTGATTTCAGATGGACGTCCCCAGGTCTTCTCCCGTGTGAATACATAAACTACTGAGTTTCATGCAAAGAAAAGTAATATTTAGGTGCCATTGGTATGGCTCTTGTTGGTTGTTTTCTCCTGCATTTCTAAGATTTTTTTATTTATTTGTCTGAGAGAGAGAGAGAGAGAGCACAAGCAGAGGGGAGGAGCAGAGGGAGAGGGAGAAGCAGACTCCCCACCAAGCAGGGATCCCAACATGGGGCTTGACCCCAGGACCCCGAGATCACAACCTGAGCTAAAGGCAGACACTCAACTGACTGAGCTACCCAAATGCCTCTCTCTCCTGTCTTTCTAATCCTACCCGGTCAAAAGAGTCAATTGTCCTTGATAAAATAAAATTCTTCTTCTAAACATATTCTAGTGAGCTCAATAAGTGCCTGGGGCTGGGTGTCCCACAATAATAAGCGTGTGATGACAGAGAGTTCTAGAAGCCTCAGGCATCTTCAACATCAGCTTGGATTTTATTATTGAAATTTGACTTTGGGGCACCCGCCTGGCTCAAAGAGAGAGAAACTCTTGATCTCGGGGTGATGGGTTTGAGCCCCGAACATCGGATGTAAAGATTACTTAAATAAATATTTTTATAAAAATTTTGACTTTAGGGGCACCTGTGTGGCTCAGACAGTTAAGCTTCTGCCTTCGGCTTGGGTCATGATCTCCAGGTCCTGGTTTCGAGCCCTGTGTTAGGCTCCCAGCTAAGCGGGGAGTCTGCTTCTCCCTCTCCCTCTGCCTCTCCCCCTCTCTGTATCTCTCTGTCTCAAATGAATAAATAAAATCTTAAAATATATATTTTTTACTTTAAAAGAATTAAGTTAATAATGTACTGCTCTGTCAGAACCACTATGAGATACTACAAAAACACATGTACTACGATGGCTATCACACAAAATAAAAATGTGTTGGCAAAGATGTGGAGAAATTGGAATCCTTGTACATTGCTGGCAGGAATGTAAAATGGTTCAGCTTCTACGGAAAACAGTTTGGCAGTCCCTCAAAAAGTTAAACATAGAATTACCATATGACCCTGCTATTCTACTCCTATGAATATACCCCCAAACAATGAAAACAGATACTCAAAAAGTACATCTACGCACATGTTCGAAGAAGCACTATTCACGATAGCCAAAAGGCAGACACATTCCAAACATCCATCACCGGATGAATGGACGAACGTAGGTGGCATATCCAGTCAATGGAATATTAGTCAGCCAGGAAAAAGGAAGGAAGTACTGATACACGGTACAATGTGATGAGCTTTCACAATGTTAAGGTGAAAGAAACCAGACCCTAAAGTTCACACATTGTATGATTTCAATTATATGAAATAGCCAGAATAGATAAATTTACAAAGACAACGCAAATTGGTGGTTGCCGGAAGCCAGAGGGAAGGAAATGGGGAGCAGCAGCTTAGTGGGTGAGGAGTTTCACTTCGGACTGACGCCAATGTTTTGGAACTAGTCAGACGTAGTGGTTGAAGATACTACATACGGACTGAGTGTCACTGAATTGTTCACTTCAAAATGTTACTTTTACGTTGCATGAATTTTACCTCAACAAATAGTTTTTTAAAAACAGGGAAAAATTATAATGCATTGCCTTGCAAAAAAAAAAAAAACCCAAAAACTTCAGTAAGTACAAAATTTTATTGCTGCAAGGAACCTGCGAAATCAATAATTCATACACCTCATTTCTGGAGATGAGAAAACCTTGCCTGAACTCAGGATTAGAGCAAATGTCTTCTAGTTGTTTTGTTTTCTCTTGTCCATCAGTCTTTTGGTGAGAAAAAACCTTATGAAACTTACTTTTTTGAACAGTCTGTCAATGTTTTTCTCTCTTGGAATAACTGCACAGAAGAATTTTAAACATCCTCTTGAGACTCAAGAATATAGTGTCACCACTCAATTCACTGGTACATTGGGGACCCCTGGAGACCATGACTAAGTTGAATAAACCACTTTCACGGTCAAGGTGGCTGTGAAGGTTATCCTCCCTGATGGTTGGGAAAAAATTATCGCTGTGGTTTTAGAATGTCTTTTGGTCTAGACAATGCCCAAGGTATTTACTTTAAACAAATTCAGTACGGCAGTCTACAACACTCCTACCCACCCCCCCTTCCTCAGGGTCCTTCCCTGTCACTCTGTTTTCTCTTCCTCACCCTCCACACTGCTCCAACTGCCCCCTGCATTCTGGCTATTTTCCTCTCTAGGTAATGTTCTTTCCCCTGGATTTTCATCATTTTACCCATTTCTCTAGCTCCTCTCTGATTATTCAAACATATACAGGAATATGGATTTTATTAAATTTGTTTAATTATAAAAAAATATAAGATTAAAATCATAAGTATAAAACATTATTAACATAAAATATATTGCTTTAATTTAAAAAAACCCTTTCTTTTCGAGAAATTTGTTCTTGGAAACTAATACCTAGTATGACTGAATCAACTGGCAATTCTCTCTGAAAACTATCTTTGCAAAGAGTAATTCTGTAAATCTGTTTGAAGGCCTTTGAACACCAGATCACAGGAAACAGAACAACAGCTATTCATATTCTCATGAATGGTACTTTCTCATGGAATTATGGGATTTCACATGTATACCAGTGCCACCATAAAGCATGGCAAATGGTTAAACAGTAGCTTTTTGGCACTTGCCTTGCTATGGACCAAATGTTTGTACCTCCCTTGTCCCCAAATCCATACATTGAAATCTAATCCCTAGTGTGACGGTGTGTGGAGGGGGGCATGTGGGGGGGGGTTGAGTCAGGAGGGTGGAGCCCTGATGATGGGATTAGTGTCCTTATAAGAAGAGACTCGAGGGAGATGACCTCTGTCCACCACGTGAGGACATGGCAAGAAGGTGGCCATCTGTAAACCTGGAAGAGAGCCCCCACTCAGGCCCCAAATGTGCTGGCATTCCCTCAGACTCCGGGTCTCCAGAACGGAGAGAAGTAAATGTCTGTTGTTTAAGCCACTCCGTTTGTGCTATTTTTGTCAGAGCAACCCAAATGAAGACGTGCCTTTTGATAACTAAACAAAGAGTCTTCTCGGACATCAGTATGATGACTCTCTCAGAGCCACTAACTAATGTTTTTGTCAGCCGTCCCCAAGGAAAATACATTCTTGCCTCATGAAGAGCCAAGACGTCAGAAAAGGAAACACGTTTCTTAAAGGACAGAGGAGTTTTTTGCATATTTGTTGTCTTCACTACAGATAACACGCTAAATTCTTCTAACAACAAGGAGCTGAACGTTTTCATCTCTTCCTTGATCAGGGCCAAACACATGACATTTCTCAAGCACCCTCTTCATGGAAAACATTCTCTTGCTATACGATTCTGCAAGACGTGCCAGGAGAGAAACGTCCGCTTCCCATGTTTTGGGGCCTCTGTGGCTGGTTCCCCAATGAAAACCTCGGTCTCAGTCTGAGCAGTTGTGATAACACAGTCTCCAGGATGACCTGTGTGTCTGCAGCACGGATGAAATGGGGGGAGATATGGAACCAACCCTGGGATGTGGCCTTCACTGACACTGCATTTCAAATATAATGCCAACTGTTCCACAAACAAAACACTTCTCAAAGGAATCCAGGAGCAACTTCAGGACCTGAGAATAACCCACAGACAGCCTGCTTGCTCTTCTATAATTGACGAGGTCTGTGGAGACGAGAGTAATTTCTGCGTGATGACAAAGAAAATCATTTCCATTCTGTCCCCGAGGAAGAAAAAGAAGACAAACAACTTCAGTAAATATTTATTAAGTACTGTATGAGTTTGCTGGACCGCCATAATATAATACCACAGATTGGGTGGTTTAAACGACAGAAATTCAGTTTCCCACAGTTCTGGAAGCTGGAAGTCTGAGATCAAGGTGTGGACAGGTCTGTTTCTTCAGAAGCATCTTTCCTTGTAGAGGCCGTCGTCTCCCTGTGTCCTCCTGTGATCTGCCCTCTGCGTCTGTGTCCTAATTTTTTCTTCACATAAGGACCCCAGTCAGATTGGACTAGGGCCCTGTAGTGGCCTCATTTTACCTTAATCACCTCTTTAAACGTTCTACCTCTGAATATGGTCACATTCTGTCTCCACAATGTTTTTCCTCCTAATTCAACTTGCCAACACAGACCACAAACCTCCCATTCCTTCTGTTTAATCCCTGTCTTTTGATCCAGATACATGCTTTTCTTATCTAGATACCAGTCACAAATCCTAATCCAAGCCTCAGTAAAACCATAATGTTGTATTTATGTTACCTTATTCAGCTTAAAGGTATTTTTTTCTTCCAGTTCCCTGCGCCATGGTTTATAGATAGATGCTTTTAATTGCAAGTGTGCTTTCCAAATTATTTTCTTACATATTCTCTCAGGCTAAGAACTATCAGTTATTTCCTACACTGCATTTCTTCTCCCTATCACCCCTATTACCTTTCACAGTAACAAGCTGTACACTTTTATTTGAGACTTTATACATTCTTCTGTCAAGTGTGTCTGGTTTCAGTCCTCTCGGTCAAGTTAATGAGCCGTCTGCTACCCCAAGTCCTCTGGCACCTGCTCCCTGAGTAGAAGCTCACTGTTCTGGTATCTTCCACTGGGATCTGCTGCAGACATATCTCTGAGCCCACCTGCTGACACTGAACGCAAGATGGCTCTACCATCTGTGGCCACGTTTCTTCTCACACGTGGAAACTGCTCATCTTCGACCACAGGGAAGGGTGGCAGAAACAGATGGCCTGTCTGGGAGACCCCCTGGTACTCAGCATCTCTCGTTTGGAATTACTTTTATTTTTGGATTTTTTTTTTAAAGATTTTATTTATTTGACAGAGAGAGAGAGAGAGAGAGGAGCCAGTGAGAGAGGGAACACAAGCAGGGGGAGTGGGGGAGGGAGAAGCAGACTCCCCGCTGAGCAGGGAGCCTGACACGGTGCTCAATCCCAGGACCCCAGGATCATGACCTGAGCCGAAGGCAGATGCTTAATGACTGAGCCACCCAGGCGCCCCCTGGAATTGCCTTTCACGGGAACGAGGCACAGAAAGCTCTGAAAGCGTGCGCAGAGAGCTCTACGAGCATCAGACGTACTGTTTGCAGCGTCATTTATTACGCGGTCGGAGCAGCTGGGCGAATTCACAGCTATCAATGTAACACAACTGTGACTCTCCGGAGACAGAGCAACCCAAAAAGAAAACTTCAAAATGGGCCAGAACAATAAATATCAAACTTTCTCATCTAAAATGTATAAATATAAAATATCAGTCACTTCAGGAAACGTCTTAAGAAAATCTGGCAGCCGCACGTCCACGCGTTCGCGTCTGCTGTCGATGGTGCTAGTCTTCGGAACACATCACCTTAGATCCAGCATGGTTATTTTTATGTCTTTTACCAACACATGTTTGCATATCTAGGTGAGAAAAAATTGGTTTTACATCATAATATTTACCATGGTTCTCTGCAGAAAGGGAATGTGAATTTCCTAACTTAAAAACGTTCCTAATTCAGAAAATGTTTCTGATGAGAACAAATAGAATCATATTTCTTCATTTCCAACAAAAACACACGTATAAAGGTTGCCAAGTGATTGTCATTTTAAGTAGGTCTTAACTTCAAAACAATGCTCCTCTGGCGTTCCCGCCAGAGAACCACCAGCCAAGCAGCTGGAAAGAAAAGATGTAGTCACAAGTGTTTCTTTGGGGCTACATGTAGCCAACCAAGAAGTATGATTACAGCTTTCAGTGAACTGTTCTGAAAAATTAATCTGGCCACACTGAGCAGAAAGACCTCATGAGACACTAAATATCATTTTCTTTCATTATCTGCTTCCTTGGAGTCTGAGGAAAACTGTATTTCTTTACGTATCACACAGATACATAAATGGAAAAGTAACTTCATGCACAATCAAGTGTGCTGTAGAAATCCTGCCATTTTCTTGTAGATAAAATAATAATGCAAAGAAATCAGAAGTAACTACAAAGATTGATTAATTTTCAGGAGAAGAAAACCCCAAACTAAGCACCTCAGTGTTTTATCCCGTATTATACTGCTACTGTTTCTCTCCTTAAAGGGGAAAAAAAAAAAAAAAAAGGAAGAGGTGAAAAATAAGCATCTGTAAAAAAGAGCCAGCAGAGTCTACTCACACTGAACAGCCTGGGGTCCTTGGTGTGTGGATGAAAGCCCTTCTTCTTACAAGCAGAAACCTCAAGCATGCCGGCATTGGTGAGCCTGAAAATACCGGTGCTGTTTCAGGGTGGAAATAAAAGGTACAAAAATTAAAGATCATTTGGCTTTCCAGAGCGAGCAGGTGGGAGGGAAGGAGAAGGGCAGAGAGAGAGAATCCTAAGCAGACTCCATGCTCAGCACAGGGCTTGATCTCACGACCCTGAGATCCTGACCTGAGCCAAAATCAAGAGCCGGACTCTTAAACGACTGAGCCACCCAGACGTCCCTCCACAGTAATCTTTTATTTTTTTATTTTTAAATAATTTTTTATTACATGATGTTAGTCACCACACAGTACAACCTTAGTTCTTGATGTTGTGTTCCATGATTCATTGTTTGCGTATAACACCCAGTGCCCCATGCAATATGTGCCCTCCTTAACACCCATCACTGGCCTTTTAAACCAATTTTGCAATAACGGCCCAGAGCAGAGAAACTCCCGAGGGGCCAATGCCAACTCCACGCACCTGCTGGGCTGCAATGGGGAAGAGACAGCTGAACTGTCCTGTGAGACCGGAATGGAAAATGGAGGCCCCGTGGGAGGAAATGACAGGTGGCAGTTATTTCTACTTTTTCTAATACTGCAGATGCTGTTTAAAGAAACAGCAAATATTTGTTGAGTGCTAACTGGTGCCAGACACTATGCTGAGCCCTTTCTACAGACTGCCATTCACCTGCCTCTTCACGTCAACCCCCACAGGCGGTGTCAGGGATAAAGAGACTGAGGCTCATGGTGGTGTCACACACCCTTTGAGGCTGGAGGCAGGACTGCACTCTAAGTTTGTCTGACTCCTCTGCTCATAATCACTCTCTAATGATCACTGTCTCCCAGACCTAGAAAGGCTTTGGAGGTCATTAAGCTAAGGCTAGGCATTTTCTTACAACAGGAGAATTACGATCTCAAATGGCAAACTGAAACAACACCCGGTTTATCCACTTGGAGATCGTGCTCACTAAGGAAAGAGAACCAGTAATCCCACTATGAAAGGACCTTAAAAACCAAAGGGAGCTGACTGCCACCAATGTCTGCTTCCCAAGGGCATGGGGCCCCGCCTCTCCCAGTGCTGCCACGTGGCCACATGCTGCGTGGACGCACCTGACCCAGCGCCTCAGACCCCTCCCTGGGACCCCGCCCACAAGGACACTCACTCTTTATGCTTTGGCGAACAAACGATGGCAATGGCCTCTGGCAGCATGAGCTGATAGGAACAGTGAGTGTGAAGATCAACACTGGACAGGAATGCAGTTTGGGTCGGATGTGTCTGGAAACAGAAGAGAGCACAATCTTACTGGAGGAGCTGTCTTAGCCGAGGCCACAGCCCATTCTAAGGGAAATCTCTAGTGACTGGCTTTTTCTTTTTTACCGTCATGAATCAAATCAGGATTTTAAAAAATGTGTGGCTGACATTATCCTTCCCCTCGTGCACCTTGGAATAACCACAGCTTTGAGAAGAGGCTCTTGGAAGCGTTCGTGTGTGTTCTGCTTTATCAGAACAGACAGAACTGGAAATTAATTTGCCAGAGGCTTTAAAGAGATTCTCATCACAACGAAACTAGGAGATGGTTCTAGGGGCATCTCAATTTCACACACAGGCTCCCGAGGCTCCTTTAAGTAACTTGCCCGTGGTCACACAGCTGGTCAGCAGCACAGCTCTGATTGGAAACCCAGAGATGCTTTAGACAAAACCATGGACACGAAAGGAACGTTTTCAGTGAATTTACCACATTTTGCTGTGTGTCCTTTCGTGACCGTCATTCCCTACAAATGGGGGAACAGAACTCTCCAAGTTGTTGGAGGCGTTTGGGACTCATCTCCCACAGCAAGTAAATACCCGCATGATGAGAAGGAAGGGGAGATTATAAACCGAAAGCTGTATCTTCCAGGGTTTTAGCTATATACAAGCTTACGCTTGTGAGAGACAAATCAGAGGTTTACACTCGAATATGAAAAATACACGCACCCATCATGATTTTTAAAATTCATAGTTAACCCCAATTCCCCTTGAAAAAGGAATGTGACCACTTTAAGCATGAAAGCAAGACCCCCAGCATGCATTGTCTGCGTCCTGGGCCCATCGCTCCCTGGCTCTATGACACTGAGAAGATTACTTAACCCCCTCATGTGCATTTCATCAACTATACAACAAGGACAGTAAGCATTTTCTTCATGGGGTTGCTACATTAAAATTAAATGCGACAATCCACACGAAATTCTTAGAACAGCGCCTAGCACAGAAAGGAATCAAAATCATTTGCTATGTTTGTTGCTGTCTTATTGCTTTTGCTATTTTAATATTGTCATTGTTTTTTTGTTTTTGTTTTTTTGTTTTTTTTGAGAGGGGGATTATGGGGAGAAGGAGGAGAGAATCTTAAGCAGACTCCCTGCTGAGCGCAGAGCCCCACGCAGGGCTCGATCTCACGACTCTGAGATCGTGACCTGAGCCAAAACCAGGAGTTGGAGGCTGAACCGACGGAGCCACCCAGGCCCCCCAATATTGTCATTGTTAACTAAAGGGCAAGGACCCATAAAAATAGCTTCATGCCTTTACACTTCACTATGGTCTGCTAAAGAAATGCAAGATTTTACAACTCATTTCCACTTTATTTAATAGATTTAACAGAATGAAGGTAAAGCCGTTGATATCTATTTACAGAAGATACATATTCTGTGAGGAAAAAATAACTCTTGGTCTTGGTCTACAAAGACATAGGTCAACTGAGGACTGGAAATTACCCTACCTTTGAAAACCCAAAGCTCTAGTGAGGTTTGAGTAGGAGGGTCTGACTGCCTGTTAATCTGATTCAATTCAGACCTTCTGTTACTACACAGACCGTCTATGCCTTGGTGAGAAAGTACGAACTGCTCAGAGGGACCCGGCACTGTGAGGCAGCAAGCAGACTGCCAAACAGACAAATGGCTCTGCCTGTTCATTTATTTGCATACTGAATGCACACCGCGGGAGACCTGAGCCCTTCACTTCCACTTGGATAATAACAGCTCTTCCATGGGAGAATGGCGCTCCCACCCTACCCCCTCTATGGAAATAAAAATGACCATGACCATGGCCATGCCCATGATGATGATGATGGCTGCAGGTGCCATTCACTCAGGGACGGATGGAATCGCCTCCCACGCATTACCTCATTCAACTCTTACAACAACATGAGAAAAGTGCTGTTATCATCCCTATTTTCCAGATGAGGAGACTGAGGTAAGCACAAGAGTAAATAATGCCGACGTGCAGACAGCCAGTTAAGCTGAGAAGTCCACACGCAAATCCAGCCCTATCGGATTCTGATAGCTCTGGAATGTGTTGCTACTATTATGTCAATAAAAAAAATCACAAACATATCACTTGCAACCATTAAAATTTAGAAATACAACATTTTAGGGTTTTCATTGAACTGCAATGATTTGCCATGGTGAAACAAAAAGCAAAATTCCAGAATTCTAAAATTTTGCTAAATTCATAATCTAAGTGACTTAACTTCATTACTGCATATATTGTATTACAGGTCATGAAGGGAAACCTGTTTTTAATTTGGAAAATGTTTTATAAGAGAAACTAACATTGGCTCTTCGATGTAAGTGTAATTTAATGGACTGTCATTCTTTCTCAGTTTATGTTATGATTCCTTTGCTATATTTTATTTTGCTCTAAAATGCATTCCTGTTACAGAAAATCACATTAAACTAAAGAGCACCTTTAAAATGCAGCGGTTTTTAATCACCCAGTAAGGCACATTACTTACTGTTAAGTAAAACAAATAGATCTATAGAAAGTTTTGCAAACTCTTCATCATAAATCATTTCTTGCGTTTGAGAGGTGGTTTATATTTTTCAAAGGACTTTCACACTCGATGTCCTGTTTATGGCTCACACAAATCCAGTGAGGGAGAGAGGGCACTCATTAGCCCCAGCTGCTCAGTGGGGGCACCTAGAAGCAAGGAGGTGACGAAGAACACAGGAACCTAGGTGGAGGGTCGCCTGAGTGGCTCAGTCAATTAAGCGCCTGCCCTCAGCTCAGGTCATGATCTCAGGGTCCTGGGATCGAGCCCCATGTCGGGCTCCCTGCTCGGCGGGGAGCCTGCTTCTCCCTCTCCCTCTGCCCCTCTTCCTGCTAACGCTCTTTCTCAAATAAATAAATAAATAAATACATAAATAAATAAAATCTTAAAAAAGAAAAGGAAGTTAGGTAGAGCTGGGACTAAAGTCTCCTCTCCCTCTGCAATTATGTACCACCAAGCGCTTGCTGATTTTGTGTGTGGGGAGGGACGGGGGGTCTAAGTGCGTGTCCTGTCCCTCCTCAGTGTGTCCTTGTAAAGCAAGTAAAATGAAAAATGGTCACTAGTTTCTCAAGAGCTCTCAAGCGCTCTTGAATTCTTCCACACTCTCTCTGAAAATCTTGGCCATCATCGCATGACAGTGGGATGACTTGTCCCTACCCCAGGTCCACATGTATAAGACTGAATGGAAAAATGTCCCCCAGACAGATTAAACCATGGATAGGAAAATTAGAGCATCAACACCAAAACCAATGGCTACAATTTTGAGTTCCTAGAAAAATGGGCCATGAAATTCACTGACATTATTTCATTTAACACAGACCACTGTGGGAAGTCGATTATGAGGACATCTGTTCTATGGATGGTGAAGCTGTCGCCCAGATTGCTTACATAATCTACCGACATTCCTGCAAGGAGTTTTTAGCAGAGCCGAGATTTAAACTCACATCTTTTTTTTTTTTTTTAAGATTTTTTATTTATTTATTCGACAGAGAAAGACAGCCAGCGAGAGAGGGAACAGAAGCAGGGGGAGTGGGAGAGGAAGAAGCAGGCTCATAGCGGAAGAGCCTGATGTGGGACTCGATCCCGTAATGCCGGGATCACGCCCTGAGCCGAAGGCAGACGATTAACCGCTGTGCCACCCAGGCGCCCCTAAACTCACATCTTTTAGTTCAGAAGCCCTTTCTCGCTTCTATGATGGCCCAGTGGACAATGGAACCCAATATTTTTGGCCCCACATTGGCTGTTTATACAGTAAAAATTCCTTCTTGGCCTGTAGGGGAGATGTGGAAGAATGTATGGTTCCTGTTTGATATATAAAAGCATCTGTTTCAAAGTAACATTTTCAGAAATTTTCTTAAAATCATCTACTTTTGACCCACGGCAAAGAGAAAGGGAACATTAATAATGGTCTTGTCAAATTAGTTAAAAATCTGATTAGGTCTCCATTAGACTATATAAAACCATCAAAGCAAATCACCCAATTTCCAAACGTTGCTCTCTCCTTTAATGTTGGATGGTAAGAAAAAAGAGCAGAATATAGCCCTGTCCAAATCCAGATTTGACAGATTGAGACGTGGCCCCGAAGAGAATGCTTTCATAGGATAACATTTACTCCGCTTGAAAAAAATCAAGAAGAAGAAATGGTTTCAAGGAAATTCAGTTTCCTCAAGGAGGAAAATAGCGCCCCACAGAAAATACACTGAAACCCGATGGTCACACATACGTGGATCCACCCCAGCGTGAGGAGGCCATGTTGGTCCTGAACGCCGAATAATTCTTCCACGTTCTCCACGTCACAGTAGTCCGGCCCCGCGGACTGCTTGGGCACAATTACATGGGTGATAGTAAATTCATTATGCGTCTAGAAAACAATCAGCAGAAAGAATAACAAGCATCTGAGAAAAAAAAAACAAAACACAAACCCCCAGAGCCTGAGCTGGGGGTACACTGTCTTGCTGGAAGACTAGAGACGGCCCCACCACCCGCCACCTCAAAATCAAAGTCTCACACTTAAAAATGGACAACCTGCCCCAAACTTGAAAGGCAGCTCTCCGGACCTCAAAACCTCTTATCATGATAGAAAACGTGTGACAAATAGGGAGTTTGCATCCCGGGGCTTGTCCGTGATCCTTCACTTAATAAATAATGTCTTGATATATTACATTTGCAGCAGAAAAGATCCGAAAAAAACAGCAGCAGGTTTATTAGGAAGGGAAATATTAAATGATTCTGTGGGTTTACTGCAGGACGTTTCTAAGGTTTGTGGAGGTTGACGGTCTTGTTTTTATTTTATTGCTTATACTTCATTTCACCTCCCAGACCTAATCTGCTCCAGCCATTGGGGGAGCTCATGGAGATTTTCCATAATTAAGGTGATGTTTTGGATTCGCAGTTAGAAAAAGAGAAAGGAAAAACACATTAGTCCCTTCGGGCCAAGGGAAGAGCTGAAGCAAGGGGGCTGGGAGGAGGTGATCGGATGCTGAGTCAGGAGATGCTGGTGCTGGGAGTAGCTGTCCGCCCTCTGCAAGTGCCACCTTCTCTCCGGTCTGAGGGCTCTCCTGCCCCTCTGAGAATTAATCATCTGGCTGGTTCTTCAGAGCCATCACGTGAGCATCATATGGCAAAAACTATGGCTGTTATAGGCTACAGACGCCAGCACCAAGCACGATGCCTGGTTGTACTGAGTACATGTCTGTCTGCTGAAGGAATGAATGACTGAATCAATCAGTCAAACTAAGTACAACATATGGTGTGGAGGAAGCATCCAGACCACACTGCCCCTGAAGGACAGAAAAGGTGGCTGAGGGGAGGACATGGCGGGTGACGCTCCTGCGTCGGTCCTCTGTGCTTCCTCTCTCCTGGAGGACACGTGAAGATGCAGAACGGGAATACTGCAGGGGGAATGTGTGCTGAATGAAACACATCTGGTTAAGCAACGGTCCCCAAGCTAAACGTTTAGGGCAGAAGATGTGCCTGGACCCAAGTGACACTATAAAGGGCACTTTCCACAAGACATTATTCATCCTTCTTCCAAGTAGCAAATTAAACGCATCATCTCTCTTTGGTCCTCCTTCTAGTTTGACATTGTCTTTCATCGCATATTTCTGAAAATATCTTCCATACGTAACAAGGACTTACGCCGTAAGATTTCAGCTGAAATCTTGTTGAGAGTACTGTCTGAAACTAAAGGAAACAACAAAACCTGAGTTTTATTCCACACGGATCCGCAAAAGGGCAGCGAGATGACCACCTGCCTCAGATCAGAATGGGTAGACTTAATTAGATAAATACATGGGAAACTAACAATTGCAACAGAAATCTGATTTAGATGGCTTTGGAAATCTGGAGACCTGTAATCCATCATTTTTCTTTTTTTTTTTTTAAGATTTTATTTATTTGAGAGGGAGAGAGAGAGCAGGGGGAGGGGCAGAGGGGGAGGGAGACTATCAAGCAAACTTCGCACTGAGCCTGGAGCCTGACTCAGGACTTGATCTCACGACCTGAGCTGAAACCAAGAGTCGGGATGCTTAACCGACTGACCCAGCCAGGCACCCTAATCCATCATCTTGCTAAACAAAGGTTTAATATGTGGTTTGATTCATTCTTTACAAAGAGCTTTTACGGTATCCCTAAAATTCTACAACCCATTTCCTGGAAGGATCATTCCATTAATAATGACAGCAGTTTTGTGTCATTAATCTAAATAAAGATAACTTCATAATTTTTGCAACTCTTAGGATGCGTTCACTCTGTTCTGCTTCTCACAGGGAAGTCACGACTATGAACGTATTGTGGGCAGAAAGATACGAAACAAAGGCCATACCAGTTTTCCACACAGTATTCCACACGTTTCTACTCCTCTCACGGTATTAGATTCTGCCAGCAGCAGAAATCTGTGGCAAAGGTCTCTTGATAAAACTACACACCGCAGTCCTTCGACCACTAAATCTAAGGAACAGGAAAGGCAGAAAAAGCTAAAGAAACAAGTCTTACATCCCATCCATCAGCGCTGTTTTCGGTAAGCAACTGCAGGGCAATGGAAATAGAAAAGATGAAATTATCAGGCGCTCCACTTTCTGTATGTTATTTTTAAACTGGACTAAGCATCAATGAGAAGGAAGGTAAAATTCCGCTTTGCGTATAAATTGTTTCATGGGGGGGGGGGTGCCAGCACTTTAACACCTTTGCGCCTTAGATCAACTGTTTACACGTATGTGTGAGGGTTTTTTTGCAGCACAAAGCAAATACACTGCTAAGTGCAGAGGCTGCAGAGAATGTATCTCATAGACGGTAAGACAGGATAGATAACTCTTCCCCGTGTTACTTTATGTCTTTATGCAAGTTGGTGATGGTTACATAAAAGCACCGTTTTCAGAAAGAATTCGCAATGGGGTAATTTATAAAATGGTTGCCTATCATTGTATTTAAAATAAATGAAAACAAGTTGCTGTCGGACAGTGTCTGCGCTCGGATCTGGGAACTTGTCCGCAGTGACGCAGGCCCCCCCCCCCTCTCCCCGCACTGTCGGCCGAAGCACATAATCCACCTGGAGGCTGTCTGCCTGTGTGCACCAAACCCTCCTGGGGCAGGGAGAAGGCGAAACGTTACATTTACGTTTTTAAGCCGAGGTCTGCATCGATCATTTTCTCGGCGTCTTTTTTCCAGTTTAAGTGTTCACCTTTCAGATTCAGGTGTTTCTTGGTGAAAATACAGGAAAGAAAAAAAATGCTCGGAATTCTCTTTTCAAATCTCTGCACCATGACCACATATGGTCCCATTTATGAGAGGGTGGCTGCTCTCTTGGGTACAAGTCATGCATCCTGAAGGTTAAGGTTATGGCCCGCTGGGAAGAGCCGGCTGGCGCTGAAATTCACACCGGATCCGGCTGCGGCCCTACCACCGCGGATAATGGAGAGAGGAGCCCCCTCCCAGCTGTCACCGAGAGGAGGCTTGGTCAGAAGCGACGCAGGGCCTTGCAGGGACGCGGCCCATCACTTACTCTGCACTGCGCTCAGAGCGGCCGCGGGCTTTAGCGCCCGGTTCACGGGAGGAGAGTGGGTGGCGTCAGGCGCCGCCTCGCTCTTCTGCGGCTGGTCTGCGAACACGTCCAGCAGCGCGTGGTTGCGGTGCGCCGACAAGCAGGACAGAGCGCTCCCGTCTGTCTGCTCCGCCCGCACCGGGGTCTCCTGGCTTCGCGTCTGCCCCCGCGCCAACTCCTGCTTCTTGAGCTGGTCTTCGAAGAACAGGAACTGCTCCGACTCCAGCTGCTGCTGCCGCATCCGAGCCACACGCTTCCTCTCGGCCTCGATCAGGCTCTGATGCTCCAGTTGTTTGAGGATTTCTGCCTTGTATTTGTTCTGGAAAATGCGTGGCCGAACAAGAGGTTAGTTTCCAGAGCAACGCCAGCAAACGGATTAGACACTTGCAGGCTAGCGGCGACAGAGAGACACAGACGCTGCAATGTGCCCGTGGGGACATGGGGGTGACAGCGAGGGAAGTAATAAACCATCACGGCCACAGCCCCTGAGCCTGACGGAGGCAGCAGCTCTAAACCCACTCGTGTTTTACCAGAGGCAGGCCATGACGGTCGAGTTCCCTCCATTCCCCTGCACCTTCAAAAAATAGTAGAAAATCAAGGTCAGGGTCGGCTGCTTGGCCTGACTGACCGGAATATCAGAGCGAAATATCTCAGAAATGGTTCTATCACCCTAGACCTCACTGCCCAGGACAGTAGCCTCCAGCCCTGTGGGCTACTTAAGTTTAAATTAATTTAAATGAAATGACATTAGACATCGAGTTCCACAGCCCTGCCTGCCACCTTCTACGTACCACGTGGCCAGCGGCTCCCGCAACAGAGCGCCACACGGAACATTTCTACCATGGGCGGTAGCTCTACTGGCCAGCGCTGCTTTAGAACCTCTTGCCTTGGACTCTGGAACTCAGACTGCTGGAACTTGGCACAGAGAAGGGGGAACCACTAGGAAACGGTTACCAAAATGTGGTCCAATCATCTCTACCAGGACGAACCAGGAATTTTGTTAAAATGAAGATTCCCAGGCTCCCCAGTCTTAAAAAAAACAATCCAGACATTATTAGGTCAGAGAATATACATCTTGAATATGCTCCTCAAATAGTTTTGATTAAAAGTAGCTTTGCTGGAGCGGGGTGGGGGACACAGCTTACAGCAGCACTTTGGTGGTGTGCACGAATCCCCTGGGGTCTCGTCCGAAGGGGCGATGCCGACTCAGCAGGTGTGGGGTGTGGCCTGAGAGTCTCCATTTCTAACAAGCCCCCGATGATGCCCGTCCTGCCTATAGCAAGGGCTTACTGACGGGCACGTCCATCCCTCCGAGGCATAAAGGGTGCCACTCTATCTCGCAGAGATTTCTCCGTGACATATACTTCGGGATACTGTTGCCAACTGGAACCTAACTGGTGTCATCAAAGGCAGGCCAGGCTGTCCCTCCCTGGGAGACCCTAAGGGGACGGCCACACGTGCATTGCTGACAGGAAGGAAGACGGGCCTGAGCTTTTCTCTCCTTCTCTGTTGCCTTGCTTGAGCCTCCAAGAGCATTCTCATCTTTCACAGTTCAAGTCAAATGCAAATCATCAATAGGGAACATTCAGATTTCAACATTCCTTCTGTTCTAGGTCAAAACGCTGCCCTCAACCCTGACTTCCAGCTACGCCCACAGGAAGCCGGGAAGTTCCCGGGCCACATTCAGAGTTCATGCGACCGAACCCAAGTGAGAGTCAGCACAGATGACAATTCTGAAGCACATAAACATGCAGTCAAACAAAAAAAGCAAAGCCATTTTTATAACAATGCTAAAGACGTTAAGAATCCAAGTTTTGAACTCGAGGTCCTGGAGACTGGTCAATTTTTTCTCTTAATGCCAATCAATCTCTTAGACATCACTATCATTGTCACTCTTTATGTAATAATGATCGAGAAGCCATCATCCATTGGTGATACGATTACATTTCACTCATATGGTTAGCTATTATTCCCTCTCAATGTAATATTGACTGTGTGACTGAAGAATCGAATTCACATTTCCAAAGCCTGCATAATAAGATAAATCAGAAACTATATACTGTTGTCACTATCCCCTACTGCCTCTGTTCATCACCAAAGAGCTGTTATCTGCCTCAAGGTTACGGTGGCAAGAGTTGGCCAAAAAGCTCCATTTAAATTGCTGTAGGAAATTTATTTTCTAATGCATCACATGATTAGATATTGCAGGGAAATAAAAACACCACATCTTTGGTGCAAGTGCTTAACCTGGATATCAATATGAATTTTTTATTGGTTTTACATCACTGCGCCTTTAATTTTTAATTTAAATGCACATAACATTCCAAAAACTCACATGAACATGAAATTCAAAAAATACTTGCACAGAAAACAGTCATGAAATAAATGTACCAATTGAACTTACTTTGCTTTGCAAATATTCTTGGTATTCTACGTTATATTTCTTTAAAAGGTCCTTTTTCAATTCATCTGTCCTTGGGAATGCAATCTCCTTCAGTTTCTTTTAAAAATATATATATATACATATTGATTAGTGGGATTCTCAGTATAGTCTTTCATCAGCTGAGAAAGAAAAACAGCTGGTATGTGTATTAGAAATCAAGACACAAGTAACCAAAGATGATGGTGGAAATATAAAGCTCTCTTTGCTATGGCTCCAGAACACAACTTTTCGGTAGGGAAGGGAGAGTATTATCCCTTTTTGTAAGACCTCTATGGACTCCATTAGTTAGATAAGCATTCCATCCAGGTAGGTACCCAGTTTTAAGCAGTGGGCTTGTAACTGCACAGTCCATTGTATGCAAATGCTATGGTATCGTAGTTAGAAGGGACACTGGAGAGCATGGCAGGTGGGGATTGCTAGGCTTGACTGTAAAAAAGAGGCTGACGCATTGTATACAAATACAGATTCCCAGGCCTACTCCCAGTTCCCCTGAATCAACATGTTTAGGGAAGGAACTGGGGAATCGGGATCTCAAACAACTTCTCAGTGATTCCTCTTAATGGCCAGAAAATCTGGGAAATCTGATTTAGTCCAAGCATCACCCTCCTTTTCAGAGATGAGGGAACAAAGGCCTACAGAGGTCAGAAGTGCAACTAGTTGGTGGCCCGACTATGACTAGCATCCAATCTTCTAACTCTGGCCAGGCTCTTCTACTAAAATTTCTTTTAATCTTCTCTCATCCATCCATCCTCCCATCCATCCATTTATTCACCAAGCATAAACAAAGAAAATGTATATGCTTTCGGAGAATTGTTTCTTTTCTGCAGAAATAAGAATAAAACTAAATCAGATCAGAAGAGTCAGCTTGGCAGCTGGGCCCCCTTGAGCCCCATATGGAACAGCCTGAGTTTGAATGACAAGAGGATTCAGTGGAAATGCTAGACAAGGCATGGCAGCGAGGCCCCTTCAGATTAGTGCGTATAGACATTTTTAAAAATGTAGATGACCATTTGGCAAAATCTGAGTTCTCACAGGCAGCCTCAGGCCAGACATACTGGTAAGAGAGCCCTTCATCCATTATATGGTCAAGCATCATTTGAGAGTTATTTAAAATTTCATGCTGTGATTGGCTTTGTATATACTGTTATTATCTTCCTTCATATAAGGTCAACCCAAACTACTTAACACAGATACAAGGGAAACATTTTAAAAATGTTATTTAAAAGGATATATATTCTCCACTAAGAATACCTGAAGCTCTGCCGGCTGCCAAGGTTGATGGTGAATAATAACTTCTCAATGAGCATCTTCCTTTTCCCTGAGACTGTTTCAAGCCACCCCTTACCCTTAAACACTATGTTACACTGAGGCTAGCACCCCACAATACCTTCCTAATATCCTGCTTTTCAGGGTACTACAAGAAAGAGAACTAGAACTCTGGGGCTGCCCTAATAATCAACACTGATCTTCCAATAGTTTTTGGGTTCAGGACTGTAGGGAAGAATGGAAACCAGCCAAAATGACCCTCAAACAAATCTGGGGAACTGGACCATCTTTCTTGCAATCCCCGGGGAGGGCAGTGACTACTTCCTTCTTCATGCCACAAAGAGATCGAGCACATTCTTGATCTTCCCCCCCCCCCGTTTCAATTAGACATCCCACACTGACTCAGTAACAATGATTAAAGGTCCAAGAAGAAATCGAAACATCTTGGCTAATGGAATGAATTTTCTGTGCTCAAATTCTCCAGAGGATGAGAGGAAGGAGGAGAGGAGGAGGAGATCAATAATGGAGACGTGTGGAGCATTTGATACCCCCAGGGAAAATCGACCCCACAATACCTTCATAATATCCTGCTTTTCTGGGACTGCACATTGCTGGTAATCTCGATGGCTGGGAAGCTTTTCTACAAACAAGCTAGGAAAAGAGAAAGCACATCTTTAGCATTATAGGGCAGAAAAAGCTCAGCGATGCTTTATTTATTTTTTTTAAAGATTTTATTTATTTATTTTGAGTGAGAGAGAGAGAGAGAGGGCATGCATGAACAGGGGGAGGGGCAGAGGGAGAGGGACAGAAGTAGACCCTCCGCTGAGTGCAGAGCCCAGGGGGGGCTCTATCTCATGACCCTGAGATCACAACCTGAGCTGAAATCAAGAGTCAGACGCTTAACCTACGGAGCCACCCAGGAGCCCCACGAGTGATGGTTTCTAATACGAGAATGAAACTCTTTTTCAAAAAGGACATGCTTAATACATTATTATTTAACCTATGTTCTTTCCATCAGCCTTTCTACCAAAGGCTGGCATGCATATGATTTTGGCATTACAGGGTAGAAAGCTCAGCGGACTTGGCACTGAGGTTAAGAGGGTCAGGATGCTCCCTAACGGACCATGTCACCTTGGTCCTTCTCAGGTCCCAGGGGGTTGATCCTGCCAGAGCACAATCTTACTCTCAGGTGCTGCTGGCAACACAGAGATCATGTGAAAATGTCGAGTTTAGGAGGATCGATGTAATCTCTTCTCACCATTGAAAAAGACTCAAAGGACCACTGATGAATCATTAGTGCCATGCTGTCTATGTGTCTGTATCAAACATTCTTTTTTTTTTTTTAAGATTTTATTTATTTATGTGTGTGTGCGAGAGAGCGGGAGAGCGAGAGCAGGGTGGAGGAGCAGTGAGCCCGATGTGGGGCTCGATCGCAGGACCCCGGGATCATGACCTGAGCTGAAGGCAGATGCTTCACCGACTGAGCCACCCAGGCTCCCTGATATCAAAAATTCTTAACTGAAAATTCACAACTAAGAGAAATGACAGAATCCCTAGTGGATGAGGAGGTGCTAATTAGGAGTTCATTATTTTTCATCACCTTTTTGAGGAACAAGGGACAGCAGAGGCAAAGGGAAATCCTTAGACCAAACCAGATGCATCACTTC
The DNA here is from genome assembly GCF_023065955.2 of Ursus arctos. NCBI lineage: Eukaryota > Metazoa > Chordata > Mammalia > Carnivora > Ursidae > Ursus > Ursus arctos. The sequence goes on along the minus strand of NW_026623089.1, from coordinate 79,025,142 downwards.
CACGTAAAGTCAAGATTTTGCTTTCACAAGGGCAGGGAATTCTGTTTTGTTTTTGTTTTTGTTTTCTTACTGATGTATCCGTAGCTGGTAGAATAGTGTCCAGCTCATGATGTGTGCTCCATAAATGTTTGTTAAATAAACAAAAAGTCCTTCCTTGATAGACCATCATGGGCTCTAAATACTATTTATGACCAACTAACATGTGATACCTTATAACGATCGGTGTCCTCTCGCTTACAGATCACACGTGCTCTCGTCATGGTGCCTTCAGGGGACACTGGGATGGTAAAATCACTCATTTCTTTAGGGAGAAAATTATGGTTTAAAAAGGCTACACAAATTGTTAGTTGCCTGAAGTAACTAACTGTTCTTTATAAATAGAATAAGGTCACGAGTGTTTGGAGTGGAAGAGAGCTTAGAGAAGTCTTCCACTTGTAATCAGGAACGAGGCCCCTGGAGCATAACTGAATTACAAACTGTCACGTGGTTAACGACAGGCGGAAATTCCCACGGTCTGATGACTCAGTAACGCAGACAGTGCAGGGGCCTTTTGCTTCTGCATGCTTACGGCCCCTCAGGAGCATGGGCAAAACACACCAGCAGAAGGCAAAACAGAAATATTAGCAACTGGTGACTTAGAGTTCAGACATTAGAGTTTTTGGAAAATGTGTGCTATCAGTGATGCCCAACAGCTTCCAAGTTCGTATTTACTGTTAAGCTCTCTAGAAACAAGAGGTTTTCCCAGGTAGGCTGCGTGTGGCCAACCATCCACTTCTCACGTGTTCTCAGATTAAGTCCCTGGCTGAGCGAGGGAAGTCAATCAGCACGTGACTGTGAATTAAACCAAAAGTACAGGTTTCAGGATATGTCAGTAACAAGCACGCGTCTACTGGCAAGGACGGTATTTTCACACGGCTGTTCTGGGGCAGCTGCTCGTACTCAACACTCTGGAACTCTTTCATACATAGCACTATTACGCAGCTAAATAAATTGCCTCTTTTTAAAATAGATTTTATTTATTTATTTGAGAGAGAGAGAGAGAGAGCACAAGCAGGGGGAGGGGGAGAGGAAGAGGAAGAAGCAGGCCCCCCACTGAGCGGGAAGCCCGATGTGGGGCTCGATCCGGGGACCCTGGAATCATGACCTGAGCTGAAATCAGACGCTTCACTGACTGAGCCACTCAGGCGCCCCAGTAAATTGCCTTAAAAAAACTACTAACTAGGGGTGCCTGAGTGGCTCAGTAGGTGAAGCAGCCAAGTCTTGATTTCACCTCAGGTCCTGGGTTCAAGCCCCATGTCAGGCTCTGCACTAGTGGGGAGTCTGCTTGAGATTCTCTCTCCCTCTCGCTCTCAAATACATAAATATTATATATATATATATATATATATATATATATATATATATATATATATATAAATACTAACTACAATGTGACACTGACTGCTACTTTCTATCCCTGAATCAGATCCGTCCTATAACTGCCAACGTATCGCCCCATCCCAACCCATCAAGCCGAATTTTAAAATTTTTACTGGTCTGTTCTAGGTGCTGTGGACGGTGCTGCCACATGGCTCCTGCTCTCACAAAGCTTACATTCCTGTGGGGGGAAGACGGCATAAAAGACAACATTTTCTTGCTGAAGAGTCCCAGAGGCAGGGACATGCAGGTCACGACCCTGGGCTACTGAGAGACTCTTCCACGTCCCTGAGCCTCCCTCCGGGCCTGAGCCTCAGGGATGGTGTGGGGATGCCTTCAAATACGTTACTTGGTAGCTTGAATTGGGACATTTGATGCTTTTGGAGACTACAAAATTGGTCTGAACATGGAGGCACATTCCTGGAATCCAAACCTTTCTCACGGAAATAGCATGTAAATATTTTCCCCATTTTCTCTCTTCGAAGACCTCCCACACGAAAGACTCACGTTATAAACTTATTATAAAGGACGAAGGCGTTTTCCAAATTTCCTTCTTCCAAATAGACCGACGCCATCCTCTCCATCTCCACCCCAGACCTGAAGTAGCGACGCGGCGTGATGTCTTCCGTGATGGCGATGTTACAGCCCAGCTTGCTGAGGGCACGCACGCGCTCTTCTGGGCTCAGGGAAACATCCGTGTGGTCAGGCAGAGCGGCTAGCTTCTTCTGCAAAGCAAAAATTGAGTCTCTGAGTAGAAATAAGAAAGGAACAGGACTGAAATTACAGGTGTATTTTCTGTACCGAAGACCCAACACCCAGCACCGAAGGAAAGCGTTTCGTGAGAGTTCACGGTAGCGATAAAAGTGGAGTCTTGGTGCAGAAACACACGGGCCCTAGGCCAACGAGACACGCATCTCTCGGATAAACACACCTTCGTGCTGGGGTAGACCTCCTTTAGGGTTCAGGGTACGTGGTAGTTCCTGGGTATGCAAATGCTTTAGGTCATTTCAGGTGAAGTATTATTGACCCTTATGTCCTCGTGGGTATTTCCATCTGGCCCATGCAAAGCAGGCCAAGAGGCGGACTCTTGCCTGGGCAGGGCTCACGTCGTTCTCTTCCGAAGGGCTTCCAAGAGCTGGTCTTCATTCAAAGTCACTCTAAGGATTCAGTTCTCTTCCAGAATATATCTAGTTTAATAAGAAGATTTTAGGACCTCTCTGCTTCTTCACCAAGGGAATGAAACCCCACACATAAGTCCTTTTCAAGCATGAGGATACCTCCTATTTCTTTTCAACATAAAAAGACTCTTAGACCTGCACATTACAGTTACAGTACATAACAGGCACGGTTAATTAGTCCCTGACTGAGAAAATAACGAAAATCACTACTAAGAAAAGTCAGTGATATCCAGGCATACGTTTGTATTTCATTCATAAAAATAGCACCTGTACACATCTGGGAAAACACAGAACGCATACATTCAGGATAATTATCCAATGACTCAATGAGAAGGTCAGCGCTTCAGAAAGGCAAAAAAGTCAACAAATTTCTTTTCTGTTAAAGGCCGTATAGCAAATATTTGGGGCTTTGCAGGCCCTAGAGTCCCCATCACAAGTGCTTAGCTCAGCCGTTGCGTGACCAGCCACAAACACCATGTAAGCAAATGATCCCGGCTCTGTTTTCAAAAATGTTTCCAAAACGAGCAGGTGACTTTGGCGCTCAGACCACACTTCGCTGACCCCAGCTTTGGACCACTTTTCTCCAAGTGCGGTCCATGCCCCAGCAGCAGCAGCAGCAGCAACTGTGAGTTTCTTAGAAGTACAAATTGCCCAGGCGCCTGGGTGGCTCAGTCGGTGGAGTGCCTGCCTTCGGCTCAGGTCATGATCCCAGAGTCCTGGGATCGAGCCCTGCGTCTGGCTCCCTGCTCATCGGGGAGCCTGCTTCTCCCTCTCCCGCTCCCCCTGCTCCTGCTTTCTCTCTCTCTCTCTGTCTCAAAGTAAATAAATAAAATCTTTTAAAAAAATGTTTAAAAAAAAAGTACCAATTCCCAACAGGCTTGCCCCGGCATCTACAGACTGGAGGTGGGCTTGAAGAACCCATGTTTGAACTGATGTTCTCAGTGGCACGGACACACGCTGCCTTATGGGAAGCGCCACTTTAGACCCCGTTAGCATCCTCTGATCACCAGGGATGGAATTAGCCCAGAGCAAATCTAGCTCCCCAGTCTGCCTCTGTAGGTCAAGGGCGGGGCATCTGGAAAGGCGTGACTGAACACAGCGCTCAGCCCCGCCTCGCTGACTTCACCTGACACAAAGGCACACTTCCCTCTAGCCAAACCCTGCTGTGCCGTGCCTCTCGTTTTCAGAAAGACTTTCTAATTTCTGAGAAGCAGGAATCGAAGCCTGTGGCGTCCGAGCCTCAGGCCTGAGTGTGTGCCTTCTTGTCCAAGGGAGCAGCCCGGGACACGGCAGCCACACACCCCCCCCTTCCGTCACCACGTGTACCTGTCACGCTCAGCAGCACTCAAGGAAATGCTGCTATTCGACCACAGATGAAGGCTTCAGTGACATCAGAAAATGATTGGGAAAAAAATCTATGGAAATTAGCTCATCTTCCAAAGAGGGTTTCCTTTCCATGCTCCTGCACGTGCAAAAGTAATCTGCTCCCTTTTTATTGCTATACAGTCTGCACTGAATTATAATTATTCGTGTAGAGTGTCCACCCATCCCTGTTCCCCAGGATGCGGCATACTCCTGGCAGCACAGATGATAATCAATACAGGTACCAAATAAAGGAGGAAGAGAGCAACAGGAGCAATGTGATTATAACTAGATTATCTTTTTACCTGGAAGGAAAAAGAAGATTTATTTTTCCTCTACTGAATAGTCCTATCCTTCCCAAATTCAAAAGTGATTTCAGAAGTAAACTGGGAAAGAGCCTCCTGTCTCCATCAATCTATAACGTTAGGTTTGCGGTTCTTGGAAGAAAATACAAAATCTCCAGATGAAAAAGCCTTAGTGTTCATTTCACAGTGACATGTCCGCTAACATTGTGAACATTCCTACCTAATATTCCAGAAAACACGTAAGACACGCCACAAGGATGATCCCTTCCTCGCAGTGGGAAAGGGGGGCTGCCTTTATTCACCCACGGTGCCCTGAAGCATGGGGTCGGAAAGTGAAGAAGTTCCTACAGTTCTCCACTCCTTATCCTTTCAAAGCAACTGAGCATCTGTGAAGGACATTCCTGGGTCACAACCTATTTCAGAGCAAGAACCAGGCCCTCCATTTCTTTGTCTGTTTTTTTTTTTTTTAAGATTGATTGATTGATTGATTTGACAAAGAGAGAGAGCACACAAGCTGGGGGAGCGGAAGAGAGAGAAGCAGGCTCCCTGCTGAGCAGGGAAGCCAATGGCAGGGTTCGATCCCAGGACCCTGAGATCATGACCTGAGCCGAAGGCAGACGCTTAACCCATTGAGCCACCCAGGCACCCCCTCCATTTCCTTGTGACCTCGGGCTAAAGCTTTGCGTGAGCAGGTGTTCAGTACACTGCCGGTCGTCAGGACAAGGCTAACGGTCATCACAGCTTCCCTTGAACAAGCCCCCACGATCGGCTGGGAACATTAAAAATATTGCTCCCAACTGTCGTAATGTGCAAAGTACAAAAAACGGGGCCATGGAGGTTATATAAGGTGCCTACATTGTCACCCAGAGAACGATCTGGGACACACAGTATGTACCTGTGACCCCAGGGCTCCCATAATTTCTTCTCAGGCTTGTTGCCCCTTCTAAGCTGTCGCTAGAGAAGGTGTGCACCGTGTTGGGCTCTGAAGGGGAACGTGAGAAGAACCAGGGTTTCAAGCGTGTGGACCTTTACACCGGATCCCAACGCGACATCTACGTGTTATATATACAACGTTTCCCTCGGTCGTTGCCACACAAGGGAAGCTTCCAATTTTTATCTGTATAGAAGCGAGGCACAAAGAGGTTGAAGTCCCTGCTACAAAGTCAAGTCTCAAGTTCCCCTCCCCCAGCGTTCTAAAGGACCACACTCTTGGAATCGAACCAGAGAGATTAAAATTTCACACTTTTGTGGACAAAAAGAATTATTTTAACTCTAGCGAAGTTGGCTTTATTAGTCACTTCCTCAAAGGAGAGGACCGCACAGATGGATGAAGGGCGACAAGCACTAAACTTCGTGAAGTAACGGTGACTCATTTCACATGTGGTACGTTTCTGTTCTTCTTTCTGGGTTTTCAGACCATATGTAAGGTATCGGCTGGGGCTACCTACCAGAGAATTCACAGTAAATGGCTGATCCATGTTGTCCTGTCCACAGAACGAAGTTCTTCACTGTTTCTTCTCAATTACCTCATCTGTTTCAAAGACACAAAGCAGAGTTACAGTTATTTTTTGTTTTTGAGAATTCGAGTCTCAAATCTCAAACCCCGGGTTATTTCTGGCTCAGAATATAAACACATCGAAATGACTTATATAACCTGAGTTTTTAGAGAGACTTTGGAAATCTCTTCCTGAAAATACAAAACAGCAGGTGGTTACGGGTTCCTGAAGAGCAGACCTTTTAAAGCGGGGATGAGACTTCGTTATTGCTTAGCACGCAGTGTGTCTTCGGGGCGTCGTCTTGCTTAGAACTCCATGCAAGGTTATAAAGTGGGTTACCTTTGTTTAAAGGAAGAAAGATCCTAAGGGTGAAGAGCTTAGATACTGGGGCCATGGACTCCTACACCCGGAGTCCGTCTGGGCCCAAGCTAAGCCTTACGAGCTGTGGAAGGCGGAATTATAAGACAGCTCTGTGACTCCTGCCCCCTGGTATCGGGGTTTGTGTAACTCCCTCCCTTGGAGTGTGGATGAGACCTGTAACTGACTTCTAATTAATAGAACACAGCAAAGGTGATGGAACACTACTCCCATGTTTATGTTATGTCACATAGCAAGGATGGAGAGATTTTGTAGATATACTAAGACGTCCAACCAGCTGGCACTGAAGCAATCCAAAGAAAGATTATCCTGCCTGGGCCTGGCCTAATCAGGTGAAATCTTTCAAAGTCTGAGACAGTTTCCCGCTGGCCTTCAAGACTCAGCCACCATAAATACCAGAGCCATAGGGACATCGTTCTGCCAGTAATCATGTGCGTCTGGAAGTGCACCCTGAGCCTCAGATGAGACCCTTACCCTTTTCAGCATTGCTGCCTTGTGAGATCCTGAGCAGAGGACCCGGTTATGCCGTGCCCAGGCTCCAGACCCACAAACCTCTGAGATAATAAATATACGTTGTCTCAAGCCACGAAGCTTGTGGTGATTTTTAAAGCAGCACAAGAAAACAAATATGCCAGCTATGAGACTTTACGTAAGTTACACAGCCTTTTTGTGTGCAAGCGACAGTAGGGGAAATAATATGACCTATGTCATATCGATGTGATAAGGATGAAATCAGTTAGCATATGAAGTGCTTGGAATAGTTCCTAGCACAGTGAAGATTACAGAAGTGTTAGCTATTATTACAATCTTTATTTCTGCAGTTGTAGGAACGGAGGCTCAGGGTTACGTGAAATTACGCAAGTTCAAATAGTCACTCAATGAATATGAGTTTCCTCTCTTACGTTACTTTAGGTCAGCCTCTGCATCACCACTTCCCACTTCTTCTAAATTTATTTTGGCCTTTTACTCCACTAATCATTTATGTGATGCTGGCCACATCTTCCCTTCAGCTCCTCATTTATGACAGGAGGGGCTTAACCTACATTCATTCATTCATTCAGATCATAGCATTCTGTGATTCTAGCAATCTCACATGTAGATCATTCAACCCTTCCTGCTTTTTTTCTGGCCTGAATCCATGCCCGAGAAACCCTCCAAGGAAAGTCACGTGGCATGTTCTAATCTTTCCTCTTCATCCTCTCTAGTGATGCCTGGAGTAAACAGGGAGATCTAAGCTTGCAGGTTGCAGAAATAGCTGGGAAAGAAATGACCTGGGGAGTGCCACAGTCACAGTGTAGCTTAACACCCTAATTAATTCTGGTGTCACAGAATGTAGGCAACCCCATTTGGGGAATTACCAGTCCTCAGTAAGAAGAAATAAACCAGGGAAAGAAAGAAAGAGAAAGAAAGAAAGAAAGAAAGAAAGAAAGAAAGAAAGAAAGAAAGAAAGAAAGAAAGAGGCAGGGAGGGAGGAAGGAAGGAAGGAAGGAAGGAGAGAGAAGGAGGGAGAAAAAGAAAGAAATTAAAACAGTTAAAGAGATAAAACAAAAAGACTTATGAGGAATTTAGGGCTGGGTGGGGGGAAGGGAGGGAAGGGGACAATGAAACACTAGTTAGTCATTGACTAGGGTCATGTAAAAGCCTAGAGTTATTTTTTAGAGGTCACTCAGATCCTTAAACGGAGAACAAATAATTTTAAAAATTAAAAACATTACAACAGCAGTTCTTAAATTTTACTGTATCTAAAAATTATGCATGCCTGAGTCTTATTTGAAATGCAGATTCCTAGAACTCACCCACGAGGATTCTGAATCCAGCAGCTGTCAGCCCACCAATGGGCACTGACGGTTAGGATGTGACCTCCCAGAAACGTGAGGTTTCCAAGCAATACTCGCAGAGAGACTGTCCTTGAGAATGCCTGAAGCAGGGTTCCTAGTTGCAAGCAAAGGCACTGACTCTTGAATTCACAGGATAATGGAAAGATCACAGATTTCCAGGAGGCCAGGGAAACAGGGCTTGGAGGCTCCATATCCAGAACCCACCCCAATCACTCAGCAGCACTGGTCTGGTGGGAAGGGGGGGCCCCCAGCTTCCGGCACCACCACCAGCTGCCATGTCTTGCTTGATGTGACCAGTTTCCCATTCAAAGTATGGGACGGAGGTGTGTGGCTGGCAGAGCATAGGTCACACGTCCGCGGCCTGGCACCAGAAAGTGCAAACACCCAGCCCCTGACACCTGCAATGCAGGCAGTGGGCTATGCCCGGTGAGAAAAGGTACCGGGTGCCAGGCCTGGGTGGCCAAAGACTCAAACCAGCTTCTCTGTAATGAGTTTCTGAACAGACAACAGAATTTATTAACGTGCCATAGATGCAAACCAGTCACTATTAACTCCCACACATACATTTATTTATAGTTCAGAAATGGAAACCAACTCCCCTCAAGTCTAGGATGAAAGAAGTTTATAGATGGGCCGGTCAACTTATTTCTTTGGACCATTAACTACTCAGTGGCAGTGGTCCTGTCTTAATTTGTTTTTTAACCTCTAATCCTAGCACCCATCAGTTTCAACACAATCTGTTACCCAAGTCAACATAACCAGTTATGTTCTCTAGACCAGTAGCATCGAAGTGTGTACAGGATCCCCAAGGCCCTTTTAAGGGGTGTGCAAAGTCACTGTTATTTTCATAATATCACTCAAATGTTATTTGGTCCTTCACCATTAAAGTGTCACAACTCTGCAGTGGAGACTTCTAGAGGGTCCAAGTGAATGGAATGCTTATTTGCATATTTCTGTCAATGTCTGCTTCAATTTTTCATATGGTAAACATAAACCAGTGTAGCCCACATGAGCAAAGCTTTTTAGGATCCTTAGTAATTTTTAAGCATGCAAAGGGGTCCCAAGACCAAGACGTTTGAAAAACACCACACTAGACCAACTACGCAAACAAACAAAACAAAATCTTGCCACGTGACTTCAATCTAAACACAAATAGTGTGGCCCAGAAGAATCTAAAAGAGAAAAAGTACATGTCAAGTATCACCTGCCATTGGCACTACTGGGGTCCTGCTAAAATAATTTTAAAAACTGAGGGCAGGGGCTCTTGGGGGACTCAGTCAGTTAACTGTCTGTTCATTTTGGCTCGGGTGGTGATTGCAGGGTCGTGGGATCGAGCCCCGCGTCCGGCTCCAGGCTCAGCGGGGAGTCTGCTTGAGATTTCCCTCTCCCTCTGCCCTCGGTCCTCTCTAAAATAAATGAATAAATCTTAAAAACAAAACAAAACAAAAAACCGAACAACGGAGGGCCCTATAAGAGGTGCCTGACCTCACAGAACCTGAGATCCAGAAGAGCAAATGTCACACACTGCTTGATATCTACCATTCCCACTCTTTTTCTAATAGAAAAAATACAATTTTTCGCTGCTATAGAGCCACCCAGGTAAAAACCTACATTTTCCAGCCTGTCTTGGTCTCAGACGTGGCCGTATCCCCAAGCTCTGCCAGAGTGGGGTGTGAACAGAAGTTCTGTGATCAAAGTCTGGATCCTACCCCGTAGAGAAAGGGACCGGGTCTCCTCCACCCACCCCGCCCCTCCTGCCAGTGGCAGTGCGGCCGCGCCGGTGCCGGAGCCGTCGGGAGCACCAGGCACGGAAAAGCGAGAAGAAAAAGGAAGCACTCCAGTGTGCTTGCACACAGACGATGACAGGGACAAATGTCTACCTTGTGCAGTCCTGTGTCTTGTTTAGGCAGCTGCGCCTGCATCCTGACAAATGCAGTGGTTTGACCTCGAAAGGGTGACGCAGCACAGCCCAAGGCCGATGGTGGCCGATACCAACAAGGAAATCCACATCCTCCATTGCGCCTGTGCGCCCCGGGGCTCGGCTGTGCTGCCTCCACGCCTCGGCCCTGGGATCAGGCGGTAGCCTGTTCCTTCCTTGTGACCTCACAACTCACCCAAATCCTGCCCAGCCTGGGAGAGCCCACATTCCCAGCCAGAAGTTTCAGACTTCGTCAAATATTATTAACCTATGGCCCCAAAGGCAACATTTGATTGTTACAAATGTTTAATTTGGTTGTTACGGTAAATTAAAAAAAATTAAGTTAGTTATCAATATTTACAAATTGGGAGATTTCATAGAAAAATTCAGGTTTTAGCTCTCCTAAAAAAAAAAAAATCAGAGGATCTGGCACCACTGGGCCCAGTGCCTGGGACATTTGTTTGTTTTTATCATCTATCCTGAGTTTAGAACACATATGTATTTGTTGTGTGAATGAGGAAGCAGTTCCCTTTAAGTCTACAGTATATTCCCCCATCACATTCCCAGGGGTATAACAAAAGTTTGGTAAATGTTTGGCTCTAAATCTGTGCTCAGATATGTCCCCCAAATGTACCAGCCTTCCAGAACTTACAGGCAGCTCATTTATTTCTCTTAACACATGTCTGTCCGTGAATTCAGTCACATATTCATTCAACAAACATCAACTGAACAGCTAGGCTATACCGGGCATTGTTCCAAGCATGCAGGACATGAAAAAAATTGGCAAAGATTCCTGCCCTTTGTGAAGTTAACATTCTAGTCGGAAGAGACAGATAAACAATAAACCATTTAAATAAATTGTATAGTAAGTTAGAAGGTAATATGTGCTTTTGAAAAGAGAAAAAAGAGCAAAGGGAACCAGGAGCCCTGTGGAGGGGATAGACTGGGCAGCAAATGGAAGTATGAAATGGAATTTTCATGGTAGGTCTTATCTGAGGCCAAAAATGAAGCAAGGGCTTGAAGGACATGAGGGAGAGGAGAGAGATAGTGCAAAGGCCCTGAGGTAGAAGCATCCCATGCTTGAGAGAGAGCAAGGCAGCTGGTTGGAGGAGGCCGGCCGGCCCTACGCTGGCCGGGGCCGTGTCCTCGAGCTCCTCATTCATCAGCAAGCATACGGGAAGCAGGCCAACAATGACTTCAGGTGCTAAAGATAAGATAAACACTGGAATTTGGAGGATCAAAAATCAACAGCAGAGAATGCCAAAGGCAGATGGGAAGTACTCAGCATCGGGCGCGCGCACCGATAACACCCAAGTTCCCTTTGGAAGTAGAGGCCTGGCGGGAGTCCACTTGCCGCTGGGCCCTCCTGGGCCCTCCCAGGCTCACCTCCCTCCTTCACAACTGGGCTCATCACTTGGGAGAGGCCCACGACCAACTGCAAACATTCCCCAGGAATACCCACTTCATTCTCAGCCTGCTTGCTACCCCACCCCCCACCCCCAGGGGGGCACACATCTCTGTGACTTCCCAAACCCAAACCCCAGCCCTCAGATACACTGAACATGTAGCAGGCCTCTCGAGAGTACTTTTTGCTTTAGAGCCCCCTGTCTTCTTGCCTAGACCTCCAGCCCCTTTTCCCCATGGTAGCTTCCAAAGACACAAATTTCCTCTTCCAATGACTTTCTCAAGAGGAAGAGGAGGAGTGTCTGCCTTCTGTGAATCCTGGCACGCAAGGGCTTGGGGAACTGGTCAAAACCATGTATATTCACACTGAACATCTGGAGGCCAACTCCTGTCCCCGCAGTCCTGCTAAGGGGTACCTCCTGGAACCAACGGAACCATTCCCAACCACGCCCAGGGCGGACAGGACAGAAAGCGGGTCTCGCTCATGAGTGGCCTGGGAGGGGGCGGGAACCCTCTCCAAGCTGACACCTCACAGCTCTGAGTTTGTGAGAGTTTACGCTCCCTCCGTCCCCAGCTTTACAGCCCAGTAGCAGAATTCCTTTTGAATTTGGGGTCCCAGTTGGATGTGTCCAAGTCTCAACTGCCCCCCCAAGGCAGTGTGTAAGCAGCTCTCCGATGCTGCCTTTGCATTAAAAATCAGCTGCAGATAATGCCAAGAACGAAGAAAATAGCTCACCTAGCACAGTGTTATCTTGTGACCTTTTACTATTAAGTCCTTAACTCTCCTTTTCTTCTTCTTTTTTTTTTTATACTTTCTTGTGGCTAAGCTCAGAATTTGGACCCACTTCCATACACACAACCATATTTTCCAGAATACAGAGGATCTACCAGGCAGGGAGCATCTAGCAGGCAGGGAGCGTCTACCAGGAAGGGAGCAGTCCCCTCTGAGGGCCAGCATGCAGAAGAGGCAGCGAGGCAAGCTCCCAGGCGTGTCATTTGCTTGCGGGCGCTCCCTTGGACCAGAACGCCCTGGTAAACTGGAAAAGCAGGGGCGCCCTGTGGCCAGTGACAGAGGCTGGGAGCACCTCATGCCATCTCCCGGACTCTCATTTCTAATTGGCCAACCAGCAGCCCTTCTTGTCCCCACCGGGTTAGAGTTCATGTTTTTCAGGAACGACACGGTGCAGTTTATTGTGGTGGAGGTAAGTACAGGAAGCGATCATAAGCTAGGCTGTGAGCAAAGGTGTCATCCTCTGATTCAGATAAAAGGAGGTCAAGGGTCGTTTTCACGCCTTAAAGGACAGGCGCAGGGAGAAGCAGCGCCCAAGTCACTCTCTTGCAGGTTGGGACCGGCTTTAGGACCAAATGACCTAGGCACACACGTGCTGTTCACTTCAAAAGATTTAAAAATGCAGACACTAAACCAAAGATTGCTTTCTTTTATCCTCGTCTGTAAATATCTGCAAAGCAGAAATATGCTGATACAAATAAATATGCCTTTACAAGTAAGATAACACCTTATTTGTACTAAAACATTGAGAAGATAAATATGAAACTTGATAAGAATATTAGTAACAGCTTTATTGCATTTTCCCCCTATACTTGTAAGTACTGTAGGGGAGAACCTACCAGATGTCAGGTGCTCTCTCTTACCCCTAGAGGGATAGTCCAGGTTAAACATACCACAATCGTGTGGTTTAGATTAGATCAGCAAGAATGCACTTGCTACAGGAAAGGTTATTTTTTTTTAAAGATTTTATTTATTTATCCGACAGAGATAGAGACAGCCAGCGAGAGAGGGAACACAAGCAGGGGGAGTGGGAGAGGAAGAAGCAGGCTCATAGCGGAGGAGCCTGATGTGGGGCTCGATCCCATAACGCCGGGATCAAGCCCTGAGCCGAAGGCAGACGCTTAACCGCTGTGCCACCCAGGCGCCCCTACAGGAAAGGTGATTGAATAAATTACTGCTCTGATGCATGTTGTAAATCACTTCAAGGTAAGTCCAGGCTACGTTGGAAGCTATCAAGTCTCATTTTGGCCATTAAGTTTATTATTTCTCATAGCATAATAGCATTTTTAACCTGACACCAGAATGAAGTGGTTGAGGACCTTTGGCACCAACGGCCCAGGCTTTGGGGCCATATACACCCGTAGGAGAACCCAGCTTTCACCATTTATGAGTTGGGAGTGCTATGACATCTTTTTTTTTTTTTTAAGATTGTATTTGTTTATTTGAGAGAGAGCACAAGCAGGGGGAGGGGCAGAGGCAGAGGCAGAGGGAGAAGCAGACTCCCCGCTGAGCAGGGAGCCCAACGCAGGCCTCGATCCCAGGACCCTGGGATCATGACCTGAGCTGAAGGCAGACACTTCACCGACTGAGCCACCCAGACACCCCTATGACATCTTATTTAACCTTTTCTGTGTACTTCATCTTCCTCTATTAAATGGGGGGAAAGAACACCTTTCCAAAAGAACTCGACTGAGCTTAAATAAATAAGAGGGATATATATAAGGTAAAACATAAAGAAATAAATAAAAGTTCTATTACAGTTCCTGGCATGCAATAGAAAAATCAAAGAAAACCAGCCCCTTCTCACATGAGGTGACTAGGGAAGTGAGGTTAATTGCCTCTGTCCTCCAGGGTTGATTTCTGTTGTAGAGATCAGAGATGACTCACGTGGAGGGACTTGCTTTATTTCAATTAGCTTTGACAGACACTCTCAGTTATCCACCCAGCAGCCACCGTCTCTCCATGCCCGCCACGTCTTTCTTGCCACAGGCGCTAACCTCACCAGAGACCCTTCCCTTTCCCGGTGTCCCTTGCACTCAGAACTAGTTGGCTAGTTGGTAAGCGACCAAATCTTGGGCAATGGGACCAAAACGGGGAATACTATTGGGAGGACTCCGTGAGAGCTTTTCATCTTGTAATACCAGGAGACATTCTGGAGAATATGTGCCTTTCCATCAGCCAGACAAGTGTCCTCATGCAAGACTTGAAATGCAACTTCTGTCTTGCGACACGGGAGTCAAGCCGGAGAAGCTTCCGGTGTGCAGAGGATGGTGGAGCCAAAGAGTGGCATGAGCCTGGCTCCTTGCTGACGTGGCCAGGCTGCTGAGTTTTACCCTACAACTATCCTCCTCTGAACTGTTGCCATATAAGATAGAAGTGCCATTGTTGGAGACACTCCCAGGATTCTGGAAGATATTGCCTAATTGATAGAGGGTTTCTCTGGCAACATGACGAACTCTTCAGCTATGTAATTCCAATGGCAAAAGTAGTGATTCTGCATCACTAAAATAATAATAATAGAATTTTGTAAGATTTAACTATTTTTGAATATCTCCAAGATATTACACTCTTCTTTGATTAAAACAGCCTTATTACTTAACTCTTTTTTTTTTAAAGATTTTATTTATTCGACAGAGATAGAGACAGCCAGCGAGAGAGGGAACACAAGCCGGGGGGTGGGGGAGGAAGAAGCAGGCTCATAGCGGAGGAGCCTGATGTGGGGCTCGATCCCATAACGCCGGGATCACGCCCTGAGCTGAAGGCAGACACTTAACCGCTGTGCCACCCAGGCACCCCTACTTAACTCTTTCTTGATGAGTCAACCTTATTGGTACGTTGGTACCTGCCAACAGCAATGCTGTTGCTCCATTTCTCATTTGCTCTTGTCTAGAAAATCAATTAAAAAAGCAATGCTTTACTAAACTTCTGACCTCAGTCTTTCTGTCCTTTTAGTTTTAGATCACTGACAAAATAATTGACACTTATTTGTAAAATTAAAGTGTAGACTGGACATGGATCTCAAAGGGTCCCCCTGTGAGTAAACTGTATGCTGATGACAGTGAATGTGCTATAGGGTTTCCAACCTGGCTACACAACCATTTTCTTTTCTTTTCTTTTCTTTTCTTTTCTTTTCTTTTCTTTTCTTTTCTTTTCTTTTCTTTCTTTTCTTTTTCTTTCTTTCTTTCTTTTTCTTTCTTTCTTTCTTTTTCTTTCTTTTCTTTCTTTCTTTTCCTTTCCTTCCTTTTCTTTCTTTCTTTCTCTCTTTCTTTCTTTCTTTTCTTTCTTTCTTTCTTTCTTTCTTTCTTTCTTTCTTTCTTTCTTTTTCTTTCCTCCCTCCCTCCCTCTCTCTCTTTCTTTTTCTTTCTCTTTCTTTCCTTCCTCCCTTTCTCCCTCCCTCCCTCCCTCCTTCCTTTCTCTTCTTTCTTTCTTTCTTTCTTTCTTTCTTTCTTTCTTTCTTTCTTTCCTCTTTTTTCTTTCTTTCTTTCTTTTCTCTTTCTTTCTTTCTTTTCCTTCCTTCTTCTTTCTTTCCTTCTTTCTTCCTCCCTCCCTCCATCCCTCCCTCTCTCTCTCTTTCTTTTCTTTCTCTTTTTCTTTCTTTCTTTCTTTCTTTCTTTCTTTCTTTCTTTCTTTCTTTCTTTCTTTCTTTCTTTCCTTCTTTCTTTCCTCCACTGTTTCCCAGATAAGAGCAAGGCAAGTTCTGGGCAGGTGAGGGATTACTGCAGCACTATATTTCACCTTTAATATAGCAAAAGAGCTATCATCATCATCATAAGGACTATGAACAGGTAGCTTTCCCTCCCTGGTTAACTGGAATAAAGCACTAACCCTCACCAAAGCCTGAACAGATCGGGGGCAGTTGAGCCTAGAGATCAGATGTGCAACCTCCAGGATCAGACCACCTGGGTTCATATTCTGACTCTAACCACTAAATGCAGGATCAAAGCTTCTCCAGCTGCAAAGTGGGGTTGAGAACAGTAAGTAAGGAAAAAAGTTGCTGAGAGGGTGAGGTGATGCCTGTAAACCACAGAGCACGATGCTTTGTGCTAACAAATGACCACACCATTATCTGCATGTTACCAATGAGGAGGCAAGAGACCAGAGTAGGTGAGAAACCTGAGCAAGTGGTGGAGCAGAGACTCAGAAGTAGGCACACAGGGTCCCCGAGGTCAGGCTCAAGCAGCATGTGACAGCTGACGGTCAAATCAGGCCAAGGTCAGATCCTCGGGGCTTGGATGAGAGCGGCAGGATTTACTGCAGAAATGAAAGCTCACTCCTTCAAAAATCATCTGAGCCATGAATATACATGCAGGTGGTTGGCGGTGTGGGGAGTTGGGGCAACTGGGGAGAAACTCGTAACCACTGATTGGATTGTTCTAAGGGTTCTTGGAATAGTCAGGTTTTCTGCTTTCTTCTAGAGTCAATTTTAGTAGCTCAAATTTTCTATTTTTCCCCCATTTTATCTGTTTGTCCAATGCTGATAGTCGGTGTTCTCTTCGGATGTTTTAAATTATTAATGGGTCACGGGGCACCTGGGTGGCTCCGTCAGTTGGGAGTCCGACTCGTGGTTTCGGCGCAGGTCCTGATCTCAGGGTTGCGAGACTGAGCCCCACGTCGTGCTCCAGGCTCAGGTGGAGTCTGTTCTAGATTCTCTCCCTCTCTCTCTGTCCCTCTCCCCTCTCTGTCCCTTTCCCCACCCCTCCCCCTGCTCTCTCTCTCAAATAAATAAATAGTTTCAAAATAAATATATAACTTATTAATGGGTCTGTAGTTACGGCTCCCGTTTTATTCTTAATTATTTGTGGGTTTTCCTCTTTCTGGGTTAACATTGTCAGAAATTTAGCTACTTCATTGATGTTTTTCAAAGAATCAGCTTTTGGGTTGGTTTATCCTCACCACCTTATTTGATCACTTTCTGTTCTTTTTTTTATTATTTCATTACTTTCACCATATTTAGAATTAAGATACCACTTCATTTCTAGCTTCTTGAGGATTGTTCCTTGTTTTCTACGTTTTATAATTTTTCAGCAAATGTGTCTAAGCAGACAAAAGAAAGAAATGAAATTTCCGTTCAGGTTTACAAATATCTGATTCTTAATCTTCTCTCTGCCAAAGAAAGAAAAGGGCATTCACTGCCTTCACTTGTTTTTTAGTCTGTGGATTGACCACCTGGAATACATGGTTGAGAAATTCAAATGCATAATTATTCTACCAAGACACAGTTCAATTCAAAATACATGCTGGTTTTTAATGTAAGCTCTAAACTGCGATATTCAAAAAGCATTTCACGTGCTCATAAGTGTGCTAATTTAGGATTCTGGTTTTTTTTTCTTAATGAGATTATCCAATTAATATGCATCATAAAACACTCAGAAAATGAATCTGAGGTGTCAGGGAGAAATTCACATTCGTACACAATTATTTTGTCATCTTAAATCCATACGAGCACATTAGCTGTGTCATTCTGGTGTGGAGGTACTAAAATTTCCTGGAAATTAGGCCTTCTAAAAATAAGCCATCCAAAAAAATAAAAATAAGCCATCCATAAGCCAGTAAGCTTTAATGTATCCTTTAACATACTTCCCTCTTGTTTGCTGCAATAAGCCTGTAACAAAATACTATCCAGGAGTTATCTAATTCGATGAAGCATAATGAGTCAGAATAAATTTTAAAAATAACCTCATTTTCTTGCCTGCCAGTTGCCTGAAGCTCAGAGATACAAGGTCAGTCCTTGGGCATTATGAATCTATTTTACTTAATTTTCATAAATTTCCTAAGGACCGCCCATGACCAAGATGAATTGAGCCCAGCACTACTACTCAAAAGCAAAAGCGATCCTAGAATACTTCTGGACGAGCGCTTCTCCAATGTTCCCCGACCACAGGGATTGTAAGTGTCCGACGCGTTCCTGTGGAGAGCGGCAATCACATTTTTGGTTTTGTACTGGACGATCTCTTCGACAGAGCGGACCGGAGCGACATGGGCTGTGTCCTCCGATAGCCTTGCCTGGCAGTCCATTTAAAATTGCTTAACGATCCCCTCACGCTGCCGAAGTAGTCAGCAAGGGCCCGGCTGCCTGCTGTGCCTGCGCGCTCACCGCTCGCTCACTCGCTTCCTCCATTCCCGCCCTGGCGCTGACATCCCGCCGCTCTGACATAACTTTCCCCTGAGTGTGGTTCCTGAGCCACCTGCACCACGATTACGTGGTAGAGGAGGACAGTGCCTGTCACAAGAAAACAGATTTCCAGATGCCACCGAGTCAGATTTTCTGAAGAGCGCCCCACAAATCTCTACTTTTATCCAGCAGCCCAGCAGATCTTGACGCACGTGGAAGCCCGAGGCTCACCACGTGGGTAAGACCGTTACAAATCACCTCCTACAACCCGCCAGGCCTGGCCCAGCCGCATGTTCCCTCCCGCAGAACAAATTCCTGCCTAGGCCTCTGTGACGCGGAGGCACACCTGTCCTCACCCTGCATCTCAACTACCAATCTCCTGTCTTTTCTGTTAACATACTTGTATTCCTTAGGACACGTTTCTCTCATGACTCGAACTGACGCTTCATCTGAGCGTTAGCGCTGTCTTCAAATGTCTTCCATCCCCTTCCACCAGGACACCCACGGCTAAATGCATCTTTCCTACAAATGTCGCCGGCTCCAAGTAAATCCAGCTCTTCATTTATTTGGACAACATTATTTATTAACCGACAGTCTGTGCTAGGACCTAGTGATACAACGGTGACCAAAGAGACGGATCACATCTGATCTTAGGACACTGACATTCTGCTGGGGACAGGGTGAGGCAGAGACGTGTGGGAACTGCTACAAAGACAAAATACAGGAAACAGAGACAGGCTTTTTTTTTTTTTTGCAAAAAAACACCTCAGAAACAATAGTGTCTTCCTCAGTGCAACAGGAGGCAGTGTTTTGCCCCATTATTGTTGATGTCAACTGTGATCTCTTGCTTAAATCATGTCTGCCAGGCTTCTTCCCTGTGAAGATACTATTTTTTCCTTCATAATTACAAAGTATCTTGTAGGGAGTTACTTCGAGAACCTGCGAATACACCTGGGCCCACTAATTGTAACATCCAAGACGATTCTTGCCTGAACATTGATTACTATGGTGCCTGAAAACGGTGAATTTTCTATTTCCATTCTCCCTTCGACATTTCTTAGTTTAGGTGGCATTTTTGCTTGAAGGTTGTTTAGTTTTTGTACAAAATGTTTACGTTTCACCCTGTTAAACGGTTCCACCTCTTCTTTATGGGATCTGGGTTTTTCACCATTTTTTATAAAAGATCTTCAAACTCGCTGACACCAAAAAAACTTTTAAAAACACGTCCACTCATCTTTTCTTCCAGTAATTTTATGGTTGGATATTTCTGAATAAATACCTTTGATCTGTGTGGAATTAGTTCTTTGTAAAGAGCGAGACAAGGGTACAGCTTCCTTTGACCACTAGGCGAAATGGCCCTGAATCTCCTCGATTACACTCAGCTTCTCGCAACTCTGCCCCATAAGGCCACCTGCCCAAACTAGGCACTTAGTACATCTTTATTAAATTCAAGTAGTCTCTGCCAATTGCACCTCAATAAAGCCGAAAGGAAAAAAAAGTCTAGCAGCAGTGGATCAAGTTACAGAGGAGAGGAACCAACCCCCAGGCTGGAAGGCAACTGTGGGTGAGGTAGCCCAGACGGGGACTGAGTGGTAGAAAGATTGGAGAAGGATACATAGCTATTGGGGGAGATTCTGAGAAGACACAGACCTTGGAAGTTAGTGGACATACTGAGGTGTGGGACAAACGCAGGCAAAGATATTGTCAATGCTGATGTGGACAGAATGGCAGACTGGCACAGACGAAACTTGCCCCCACCCCGATGAACGGTACCAACATCTAATCAATTGCACGACACCTGGTGAAATCTGGAAATAGCTCCCCCCATGTCTGCCGCCTCCCTGAGTCCACAGCCAATCTGCCACTGCACATGCACGTGCACACACACACACGCGCGCGCGCGCACACGCGCTCATGAAGAAACGTCAGGCCCACCCAAATGGAGGGAGTTTCCATAAAACAACTGGCTACGCTCTCAAAAAGTGTCCTGATGATGAAAGACAGAGAAAGACTGAGGAACGGTTTTCAAATTAAAAGAGAACACGGAGACAAAACAACTGAACGCCAGGCACCACCCTGCAGGGGACCCTGGTCCAGAAGGACGCCGGGGAAATGCGAATGAGGTGTGTGCGTTAGACAGCAACGATGTGACTGCATCACCTTCCTGAGTTTGATAACGACTGTGACTATGTAAGCTGTTCATGTTTGGGGAAAGGGGGGTAAAGGATATACAAAAATTCCATGTACTATTTTTGCAATTTTTTGGAAGTCTGACATGATTTTATTCATTTATTTACTTTTAAAGTCTGACATTATTGGGACACCTGGGTGGCTTAGTAGGTTAAGCATCTGCCTTCGGCTCAGGTCATATCTCAAGGTTCGGGGATCGAGTCCCGCATCGGGCTCCTTGCTCTGTGAGGAACCTGCTTCTCCCTCTGCCTGCCCCTCCCCCTGCTTATGCTCTCGCTCTGTCAAATAATAAATAATATCTTTTAAAAAATAAAAAATAAAACTAAAGTCTGACATTATTTTAAAGCATTACTTTTAATGTCCAGTTAGTACCTTAAAAATCCCTCAGAAAGGAAAATGACAAAAAAAGAGTTTCCATCCCTTGCCAGTTATAACATCTAGTGCTTCTAAAGCATAGGGAGCATTTGCAGAAACATAAGAAAGAGATAGGGTTGAGTAAAAACAAGCAAATGGAATGAATAAGTCACAAGAGAAATATAAACAACTAAGTAATGGGAAAAATGCTTCATTTCACTAATAATTAAGAAACCACAAATTTGAGCAAGGCATCTTCTTTTATTTGATTGATACAACCTCATGATTGACTGTACTAAACAATGATGAGGATTGGAAGAAAAATTAGCAATTTTTAAAAATAATACGCACTCCTGTTGAGCAAGCAATTCTAAGATTTTCCCTTAAGCCAAATAATATACCATATGCACACACACACACACACACACACACACACACACCCCTCCCTCTTTCTCTCTCATCTCAGCATGGTTTAAAAATATGAAAATTTAGGAAGTAAAAATAGCCATCAAAAGGGTGTTACTTAAAATAGAGAACATCTCTAGTTGATGAAGCCAGTGGAGAGGACTTACATCTACGCGCACGGAACCAGGAAGATGTCCAAGTTCCAGCATGATGAACTGGGGGAAAAGCCAGTCGTACAGTAACATAGGAAGTATGACTCCATCCCTGTGATACATATGCAGTTAATGTATATCGGCATTTGCAAGAAAAAGGTTGGAACAACACACACTGAATTTTTCCCAGGTGTTCGCTCACGGATGGGAGGTTGAAGGCCTTCCACGTTCCATTCGTCCCATTCTGTACAGTTTGTTCCTAGCAGGTATCACTTCATAACCAGACAAATTATACCTCCGTGACGTCTATCAGTTTTGAGTGGGCAGTTCCAGGTTTTAATCCTGGCCCTGCCACCTTCCAGATGTGTGAATTTTGGCAAACTCCTGAGTCTGTTCTTCCGGTCCAAACAGAGCTGAATTCTGCCCTTCTTCCTTCACAATATTTTTAAGGTAGGGAGTCGTAATGGTTACTCAGGGGCTCTCTAAATCCAGAGGCGCTGCTCTGGCCTGACGGCCCCGCTGGGTCGTGGCCTCAGTGTTATCACACATCACACGGAGTTGCTGGAAAGAGCATGGAACTGGCTACAGACCGTCAAACACAGAGAAATCTGCTGCATAAACCCTTTGGTGTCAGTTCTGCCAAATTGAAGGCCCTAAGTGCCCCCTCTCCCTTCTCCCTTCTGCCTTCATGGGGACAAACCAGTTGGCTTTGCCCACCTCTTCCGTAATCCTCTGTTTCTGGACCAGATGCTGTGTGTCCCAAGCATGTGTCACACTTGTTTGCATCGGGTAAGACCGGCACGCAACAAGGCACGCTGGTAACCTAGTGCCTACCACAAGAGGTCTAAACACCCTTCCTTGGAGGCCCTTCAGTGCCAGAGATCTGCGGACCCCTTTTCTTGGGCACGAAGAGACTTTGTGTTCCACTGCTCCCCAGTGGATGTCTCTCCCCTACTTCCCTCTTTGATCAAACCCTCTCTGCTCCATCCCAACACACGCCATTCGGGATGTGCGGTGTTCCGTCTAAACATTCCCACCAACCCTGTGGTTTTCTGATTCCATGCATCCAAAAACTGGTATTAATAAGAAAATGAACCACGGAATCCAGTGCCACTAAAAAAACTCCAAGGCGGCCCTACTGTAAACGTTATTACTTAAAAATAGAAACACAGATCTGAATACAAAATCAGATCTAGCTCCTTGGGTTTCTTTTCTCTCAAAGCGTGGTTTATTGACCAACTGCACATCAGAACCAACCCTCTGCAAAGGTTGTTAAAATGAAGGCTCCTTGGCCCCATCCAAACTTACTGAATTACAAGTTGGTGGTATGGAGGCCATTTTGGGTTTTGGAGACTAGTATGAGACGCATCACTCCAGTTAATAATCTAGGTCTTTCAATAATGTTATACTTGGCAACAGAAAAATAACCTTTATACCCTAAGAACGTGATGCCATCTACATGGCTTTCAACCTGTATTTTCATCTCATAGATTTTCCATTAACGGGAAAAAGAAAGTTCCACACCCACTAATGATTCCAAGTGATTTTCACCTTTTTTGTTTTGCTTTGTTTGCTTAAAGTACTCTCGTGAGCCCTTCAGTGAACCATTTCTCTGACCCATTTTTACGAGGACTGATTTCAGGCCTCTCTCTTCTAATTTTGTTCCACCCATCATGTCTTTTTGTTTCCGTGAAAGAAAACTTATCTCGTGGAACAGTTCATAAACCAGCCTTTCAAGGACAAAACAGACTGGAAAAAGAACCCGAGCCAACCTATCAGAAGACTGAAGCAAGAACCCACAGGCATAAGGGCCTCTCTACATCTCTTCTTCATGGTTGAAATGCACATTTCCAGTGTTAAAAGCTATGGTTCTAGTAACAGGGTGAATAAAATCACACAGTCCTTAGATGAACTGAAAGGAACCATAATTGCGATTATTGATTCTGGTTTTCTTTCTGCCTTTTAACTAAAAGGGCACAGCTGGTGGTTGCCCCAGCCACCGACGTTCAGAATGCTACACTCTCATAAGGGACCCACGCTGCACTTGCTTTCTGAGCACCTGCCAAGGAAAACAGGCAAGTTTCACTCCGGGCCAGGAAGGGTTAACAATAAGTCATCACTGGCCTCCTGTTTCCAAATTACCCTGAGAGTCATCAAGTCAAACAATCAAAATGAATAATTCCTGACAGGTCCCTGAACAGTTATCTCTTGTATGAGGCTGAGCTGATTCTCTGGTTCAGTTACTGTGATAACCAGCGAGACGAAAGTATAGCAAAGGTCTAAAAAACAAAACACCAAATCCACCGGAACTCAAATTCTTTCATCCTTAATAAGGGTTATATTTTTTGTTTTTTGTTTTTTTTAAAATTTAGGAAACATTTTTCTCAGGTGCCCTTATGCTCCCTGGGGAACAGGGCCACAGGGCATCTCGCCCAAGCTCCTGACTTGCTTGCAATCCTAGGGGTGGTGGTGATAGCCCCAGGCTACTGAAAGAGGGACTGATGAGCCGGCTTGGCCCACGATTCACACCCACGGAGGGGTGCTGGAAACAGGAAGGCAGGAGGTGTGGTGAGAAACAAAGAGGGTGCCAGCCGGCTCCTCCCAACCCTCAGGCAGGCTTCCAGGGATCAATCCAGGCTAGGAAGCCTTCCAGGTTTACTACGGCCACAGGTGGGGACCTGCGGGAAACCCCATCTTTATTTCCTTTAAATCAGATCTAAACTCACAACATTTAAAAACAGTTCCTTTAAAAGGAATTGAACTTTAGGGACACCTGGGTGGATCAGAGTGTCATGATCCCAAGGTCCTGGGATCGAGCCCCACATCGGGCTCCCTGCTCAGCGGGGAGTCTGCTTCTCCCTCTCCCTCTGCCTGCCCCTGCCCCTGCTTGTGCTCCCTTGCGCTCACTCTCCCTCTCTGTCAAGTAAATAAATACAATCTTTAAAAAAATAAAAGGAATTGAACTTTAAATAATAATGTATAGTTGATGAGAAAAATTAAAGGAAAGGACAAAGACAATTTTTTTAAAGATGAGATTCAAAAATGTTTCTCAACTAAACAGTACCCATTAACTTTTTACAAGACCAGGAAAGCTTTTGCCTCCTTAGGGAAAACAAAAAACAGAAAAACAAAAACACAATACCAGTTACAGATTTCTGGAAGATATTTATAAGACCAAAGAATTGCAAGAATTAACGTAATGGTAAAAATACCGAAATCTGTGATGACGTATTCCACCCTAAAGAACCTCTGGCGGAATTATGGATTTTTTTACTCTTTGTTGCTCTGGCAGTCTTCCCGCCTATAATTAAAATGTGGCCCCTTATAATTAAACATAATTTTTGAGCAAGTCAAAAATAGCTAAAATTATTTTGCTGTTATTCTATAAAATATTCTGAATAAAAATGGTTACTGTTTTAAAGATTTATTTATTTATTTTTAAAGATTTTATTCATTTATTTGAGAGAGAGAGCAAGAGAGAGAGAGCACAAGCAGGGAGGAGGCAAAGGGAGAGGGAGAAGCAGACTCCCCGCTGAGCAGGGAGCCCGATATGGGGCTTGATCCCAGGACCCTGGGATCATGACCTGAGCCGAAGGCAGATGCGAAACCAACTGAGCCCGCCAGGAGCCCCATGATTTATTAATTTATCTTCGAGACAGAGAGAGAGCCAGCAAGTAAGGGGGAAGAGCAGAGAGAATCTCAAGCAGACTCTGTGCTGAGCAGGGAGCCTGACATGGGGCTTGATCCCAGGACCCCGAGGTCATGACCTGAGCCAAAATCAAGAGCCGGACACTTAACCGACTGAGCCCCCCAGGTGCCCTCCCAAATAACAATGGCTATGAAATGTCATCATTAACTCCACCATGGCTGAGGAGTGGAAGACATATGAGACTCTGGGGGTGTAGAGAGAGGTGGATCGCATAGATGGTGGAATGGTGGATGGTGTTTTCCAGAATACTGATATCTGCCCAAAAATATAAGATACACATACTCATTAGTAATATCTCTCTTCATACCCAGTGACTCCTTACACATACTGTGTCTCCCTAACATAGTGGATAAAGTATATATTATATAATGTATAGAGATGTATATAATACATGTCATACAATATATATATACTATATACATTGTATAAATTCTTTTTTTTTTTTTAAGATTTTATTTATTTGACAGAGATAGAGACAGCCAGCGAGAGAGGGAACACAAGCAGGGGGAGCGGGAGAGGAAGAAGCAGGCCCATAGCAGAAGAGCCTGATGTGGGGCTCGATCCCAGACCGCCGGGATCACGTCCTGAGCCGAAGGCAGACGCTTAACCGCTGTGCCACCCAGGCACCCCACTATATACATTGTATAAACCATATATACCCTATGTTATACAAATACACCATATTATATTATATAAATATAATGGATACATTATAATATTATGCATTCATTAGGGAGACATAGCCTCTCTGCCTTTAGCAAAGAATCACTGAGCATAAGATGTAACAAATAGATATGCACTGCATATGTCACCTGCCAGAAACAAAAAACAGCCTGTTTTTCAAGCACATGTGAAAACACAAATTGGAATGCTTCTTAACGAAGAACTTCATGAAAAACACGACCAAAATATCAAGGAAAACTAGCAAAAATTTTGTATGATAATCTGGGTATTCACTCTATATTGGAGATGGCCAATTCCACAATGGAAATGACTGGAGCCCTGACTCTCCATGGGACCGGTGCCCACATGTCCTGCCCCAGGCAGCATTTGGAGCCCCGCGCATGCGGTACAGCAGACAGGCATGTACACACGCTAGGAAAGCACTGGAGTCATTGTCTGTGTTTCACTCCCAGCTATGACCCTGAGCCTCTCTGTACTCAATTTTTTAATCTGCAAAATGATAACTATTGCATAAGGTTGTTCTGTGAATTAATAATAACACATACAGCACTAAACATTGTGCCAGAAACTTCTAAACACTTTTCATTTACACCTATTTATTCATTTAACCCTGCTCCAAATCTTATGAGACCGATATGAATATCCCAATGGAAAAATGAAGAAACCAAAGCTCAGAGACATTAGTAACTTACCCAAGGACACACAGCTCATCAATGACCAAAAAAAAAAAAAAATCCATGTTTCTAATCACTTCACCATCCTTGAGATGACATGACTTAAGGTTTTGTACAGTGCCTGGCACTGTACAAGTAGCTAATATTTATTAATAAATACCTGCCAAGTGTTTGCAAGATTCTGAGGTTACACCAGGGCTCAGCAGGAAAGGATGCTGTGATCAACTGGATGGGGAACAGGTGAGCGGTCATGGTCATGGTCAGGTGCACTGTTCCTCTTCCACATGACATCGGTCTGACTGCCTGACATTCTCCCTTCTCCATTCAGCGTCACTGGGATGCAACCTCGTCAGGCTGTCATTATCTGCCACTAGATTCCACCCCAATTCCCTTCTTCGATGAATCCACTCAAGTGCCAAATACTCTTCTAAAAGGACGCTGTTGTCACTTATTCCTTTCAAGGAACCTACCTTGAACTGGCCACCTCGTCTAATCAAAATTCCACATCCTGGCTTTCAAGGGCCTTAATAAGACACGGAAGGAACATGCCTTTATCTCAGGTTCAAGTGCTCAAGTGCCTACGTATGAAGCAAATCCTTAGTAAGAATGGTCATGCTTCATTACACAGAGAACAGCAGTGTTGATGCTACTTCAAAACAGTGATAAGCAATGTTTAATTTTATGTATTTATTTTGAACACAGCCCAATAGAAAAAAATTTTACAAGTCGAAGGATCTCATCTGACTTTTGTTCAGAATGAAATAAGCTTGATTGAAAGATGTAAAAGGAAGGATATCAAAGAGAAGATGTGCATTATTAATATGCACCCTAATGTTAATATCCAGGTAAATTTCAGACAGCTTTCTAATCTTGCACCCTGAAACTAGATCACGAACCACAGGGTAAACTTCTAATGATTAGGGACGGAAAGTCACACTATTTAAAAAAAAAGAAAAGAAAAAGAAAGTTGTAATACCCTTAATATTCAAGATCGGGGAATGCTCCCACTTCCAAGAGTAACTTGAGAGGCTAACTAGAGCAAATCAAAACATATGAATTATTTGTACTTATATCCAGGGACTGCTTTTAATAAATCTAAGTTACTAAGTAACCAGCAGTCTGAATTAATATCTCTGAGGCAATCACATCAATGGACAAACATAACACGGATTTAATTTAAAATTTAAAAACTCGAACAACATGTGCTTTGAAGACTTAGCAATTTGCCAGCTGTTTAACTGGCTCTTCTACTTAGCATGACGAGATACAGGAATGTACCAGAAGTTCACCTGATTTGCTTAGAGATGCAAATCATTTCTGACAAAAGCCACATCCAGATGTAGCTACATCCAGATTATTCCTGAGTTGAACATTCTGATGTCAACTCAGGGTTTCTGAATGTCCACTCACATGTCCAATTGGACCGGTCACATGTTCAGAGAGCTGGGATGAGCAAGCCAACAGGTACCAATACCCTGCTGTTTGTTTTTGTTTTGTGTTGGAGGGATCCTTACTGTTCCTTTGGTTGAGGAAGTCAGTCTTCATTGAATGTATCAACTGGGCTTCATTTTGATGAAATGATTGGTAATTCAAACCAAGTTATGGCTAATAACAATCCATACTAGAAGAGCTGATAGAGCTAAGTTGGGAAGATAAAAATTGTAGAATTGCTATTCATGTAACACATATTTATTAAGCAGCTGTAATCCATTAGCCCTAAGGGACCAAAACATGACTCACATATTTTCAAGGATGACCATGAATCATTCCTCATCGTTTCAACTGAAGTTACTTACAAATCCCTCACGGTGTTGAGAAAAACTGCTAGCCTTGGACACAATCATAAACACAAGTGGATTAAAATGTAGTCCAGTTGGTAAAAGTATCCTTCCAAGTACCCAGCTTCCTAGGCATCTCTCACATTCCTCCTGCCCCGTCATATTTTGAGCAAGAACTACCAGGCTTTTCTCCCCTGTAAAAGGCAACCTCGCTTCCTGGGTTGTAGCTGTCCGTAGGCTTGGGAAGGGTCCTTAAAGGAGGAATTTGGCCAAGCTGTATTAAGTCCTACATGCTAAAAGTAAAAAGAGGTAGCTGTTATTAACAATTCCCTAACTATTTTTATCAGTCATTTCAGGGGCCAACCCCAGAGTCATTCTCCTCTCCAGAAGAAACCTCTCTATGGAAGATACCCTGGGGCTATGATTCTGCCATTTCTTCCTCCAAGCCTCTCACTGGTACTGGGTCCTACCAAAAGGCACAAAAGTAGGCAAGAAACTGGCTCCTGGAAGTTGGCAATATGAATATCGGGCTAGGAGTCTCTGCCTGATTGTTTAAATGGTGTTTATTTCACAAAAGAATAAAAGAAAACACATTTCTTCTTAAAATTCCCAAGAACCATACAGAAATGACAGTTGAAGTACATGCAAAAGCAGACTCCCAAGGGGCAAACCATGTGCTGTCTCCATGCTTGCACAGAAAACAAGCAGCCGGCTCATTTTCTAGGTAGACTGCAGTAACAGCTCATGTCTTTGAATGAAGACGCTGTCATGGAGAAAATGGTAAACAAGAGGAGGCTCTTTCTCCAAGGCACTAACGTGTATTAAAAAGAAGCAGAGATATTTAGAAGAGGCTACACGGTGCCCGCTACCAAGCTCTGGCCCAGCACACTCTCCAAGTTTAGTTGAACATCCATCCCACAAATACAAGATTGCCGACCCAAACAAGGCCTGGAAAGAAACAGAACACAGTGGCTTAATCTCTGTGTAAAACCACCATAGAAGAAGTAGCCCCCACCCCCACCCCCACTCCAATCTTGGAACAGGAAATCAAACATCCAGGTGTAACTTAACTGCTGGAACAAATCTGCCATATTGACCTTGACAGGGCCTTGAACCATGAGATCTAAATCTGCACCCTAGTGAGAGCCACGACCATTCTGGACACCCCTAAAACCTAGGCCTTCATTTTATTCTCAGTGATTAGCAGGATGTTTGGAAAGCACGGTGCTCACTGGAGCTTACTTTGAAAGATGTCTGTTGTACTTAACATCAAACACGGATTTCCAGAAAACCATCCCTGCCCCCATGCCAGCCAAACACAAGAATTTCTTCAATCCTCTCGATCAGGTTCTGTTTCCTACACAACTTATGACTTATACAACTTATTTTCCCCCCCAGTAATTAGAGTACCTTAGGCTCTTGGATCAGAAGTGGGGGTTGTTTTGGAGAGTTCTGGAAAATTATGTCCCAGCGACATTCCACTTCCTTTATGGACTCATTCTTTGGTTAAGGCTACAATGATTCAGGTGAGGGGACGTGTCTTAGAGTCGCTCAGAGAAGGCACAAAAGTAAACACCATCTAGAAAGGCGCGCCCCTCGCGCTGCCGTCCCCACACCGCGCGCCCCCCAAACAGCGCAGGGGGCCCTCCGAACGCCGGCACCCATCCCAAGGCTGCATCCCGAGTGGGGATCGGAAGCCCAGGCGCATAGGTCGCCGCCGGAGTCCCGCCCCGCCAACGGGAGCCACCGCTTCCTGCCTTCCCCATCAAGGTGAAAGTAACCCCTAGGGGCCGGCGGGGGCCGCGCACCGGCGGCGCGGCGGAGGCGGCCGCTCGCAGGACCGGCAGGAAGGAAGTGAGCCCCGGCAGCGCGCCTTTTCTCCCCGCCGAGCAAGCCCTGGACGCGGCCGGCGGGAAAGGGGCCCGCGGGCACTTGCCCCCGGCGTGCCCCCTCGCCCGGGCCGGAGCGCGCTCACACTCACGCACGCGCGCGTCCACTCACCAGCGGCCCCGGTGTCCGGAGCCCGCGTGGGACGGCGGCTGCGGCGGCTGTCCCCGCGCCTGCCTTGTGGCCGTGGCATCCGTCTGGCCTCTGCAGCCCCGGCCGCGGTGGCTTTTGCTAGAAGGCCCTGCAGCCGGGTGATGCGGCCCCCCCAGGGAGGAGCGCCCGCTCGCCGGCCTCGGCCGTGCCTGCCCCGCTTCCCCGCCGCGCAGCGCGGGGGCTCTGCTCCGTCCGCTCGCGCCGGCCAGCGCCCGGCTCTCCTCGTCCTCGTCCTCGTCCCCGTCCGCCCCTCCGCGGCGCGCTCCCCAGAACCCGCGCCCGGCAGGTCCCTGGAGAACCCACGCGCAGGCCGGCCGACCCGAGCCTGCAGCCGTCCCCGCCGCCGCCGGAGAAGAAATTGTCGCTGCGATGATCCCGGCCTCCCCGGCCCCGGCCCCGGCCCCTGGGTGCCGCCTCCGCCCCTGCCTCCGCCCCTCCGCCGCCGCGGCGGCTCCCGCGTTCTGCAGAGAAAGCTCGCAGGTGGCAGCGAGTCCCCCGGCGGGCGGGCCTAGGGCGCCAGTGAAACCGCCCGCTGCCACTTTCTCCTCTGAAACGCCGCGCGTCCCCTCCCCAGCCCGGAACCCCTGGGACTGGCGTGTGCTCCACCATCCGCTTCACCGAGGTCTCCCCGAGAGAGTGCCTCCGAACGCTGCGGGCAGGGTACGCGCGCCCCATGCCGCTGGCCATGGCCTTAAACTCGCACTGGAGTCCCGGGAAGGCTGGGGTGTGGGTGGAAACTGCACTTAATCCTCGTGTTAGAATTTCGTCCGGAGGTTCATCCATAACTCACCCCCACCGAGAAACGCGTTAGTCCTCGTCCTTCCCTCCCTGCTTCGCGTACTCGGGTAGGTAAGAGAACAAGACAGCTTCCCGCTGGGTATCGTGTTATTATCCCGTGCAGTGTTTTTTAGTATGGTCCTGGCACCGTGCCAGGCACTCTCAGTATGAAATCTTATTTCATCTTCTCCACAGCCTTATGAAAAGTGCTCTTACGTTTCCCATGACTGCAACCCGGAGAAGTAATTTGTCCCTGGTTACCCACTTAGAAAGTAGTACAAGTTAAGATTTAAATTCTGACCTGACGTCACTACACGGTCTTTCTTTCTGTGGGCCTGGCAGATTCTAGGAATTTATAAACATTTTACAAACACTGCTGCTGCTGGAAGAAACACAGACACTGTTCCACTTTTCCCGAATTTGGGGAGGTTATTTCCAAGAGAAGTGATTGCAGAGATGGGTAGTGAAACATTGGCTTTTCTTGGAGAGACCAAGCTTGGAGTCCTGTCTCTACCCCCAGCTAAGCTGTTGGGCCTCAGGCATGGTCCACCTTCTTAGGCCTCATCTCCCTGTTCTGGTTTTTCAAATGAAAAGCTTCCACTCTTGGAGGCGGCCTGCAGCCCTGACTTTTGAAAAGCCATGGTGTCATTGTTTTTCTCATTTTGAGTTTAGTTGCAAATTTTAAAATCAGGAAATTTCACAAAAACGGACTTTGGGCATGTTCTGAAAAGTTGAAAGAATTGGCAATGTTTGGTTCGTGATGGGTTCTAGCCACCATCAGCTGGAGCCAAGTCAGAGGTGTCCCCCTGACCCATGAGTCTCTTCAGTTTTCCACAGTCCCCACCACTCCCGTATGCCCCACCCCACTGACATTTGAAGATAGAATAGACATTTGAGTTTGCAGTTCTGGACTAGATAATCTCATGACCTACTACACAATAAACATTCAGTTGTAATTAAGATTAACCAGATTCCTAAAACATATTATGAAACAAAGAATTTTACATAAATATTTATAGTGGTCTTTGATCAAGGTCTTGCAACCTAGAATCCATACTCTCATAAAAGCCAAAATGGCCTAATGCCCACTGTCCCCACCCCGTAGCATCCCAGGCACCATCATGTGACCTATGTTCAGCCCATCAGAGATTTGAATCCAGAGTCTATGACTCAAATGGAAGACATTTTAGACATAATGTTTATGAAGTGACAGCAGTGCTAGAGGGGACAGTTGGACACGTCCAGTGGCAATTCCAAGTGGTGTCCTATGTGGACTGTGTGACGTGTTCTGATTCCAACTACCAAGCAACTGTGCCTGTTTGATGAGCCTGATTCTCCAGCCTTCCTATCTCTTTTGGTTTGCTACCTACTGGCCTTCCGAGACATCTCTCTTCTGATTAAGTAATCAGAACTGGTTTCCGTGTTTGCCACCAAAACTCTGTTCCAGGACTTTTAGGATGACCCAGCTCTGCCTCCCTTTCATTAATTGAATTAATGAAAAGTGGGCACAAGTGTTTTTATTCAACTTTTATCTTGGAATTTTAAAGTGTTCTAAATTTTACCTGCAATTTTTTAAAAAGATTTTATTTATTTATTTAGAGATACAGTGAACATAAGCCAGGGGAGGGGCAGAGGGAGAGGGACAAGGAGACCCCACCCCCCACCCCCACCCCCACTGAATGGGGATGATTCCTGATTCTGATATCAAGATCACGACCAGCTGGAGTGGAAGTCAGATACTGAACCCACTGAGCCACCCAAGGGCTCCTTTACTAGCACTTTTAAAGATTTTATTTTCCTATGAATCCAATGTGCAATTTTTTTAAAAGGTAGGCTTTTTTCCCCTTACTCATCGTACTAGCAAAGATCATGCGTAAACAAACATTGCCCTCAATACCGGTGAGGGTGCGATGGAATGAGCCCCTTGTCTGGTGGTGTCACTTTAAGACACTGCCAGGGAAAGGAATTTGTCAGTATGTTAACAGAAGCTGGGAAATGTAGCCTTCCCTGCAAGTAATTCCACCTCCAGGAAGGAGTTGATGCTAAGGAAATCTCAATTGGAAAATAAGATTTCTCCATTGAGATACTTATCATCAACTTTAGGCATTAAAGTTAGGTTTATGATGAGTTTTATATAACATTGAAGCTGCCCCTGATTCAATGTTAAGCAAATCAGGATACAAAATGGCGTCCACATATAATCTCGACTAGGTGAAACCACAGGGAAAAAATCTAGAATTTATTAAAATTACCCCTACAGATTAGCTATGGGCAATTATACTTGCTTTCTTTGCACTTTACTATAATTTTAATGTCCTATAATGGGCAAGCCTTCCTCTTATTTAGGAAAAAAGAATATTTAATAATTACAAATAAACAGAATTGGTAGCCAGAAAAATATGAGGTTCTGTTTATCACAGTGCCTCATTCATAATGGGTACATAATCGATATTTGAGGTAAGAACACAGGCAGAAAGAAGAGAGGAAGGGAGGGGGGTCACGCTGTTTTACAAAGAATGATGAATTAAGGGATTATGATTCTTCTGTCATTTGCTCAGTTGATGGCATATGTAGAAACAAGACAGCGCATTCTAAATTGCTTTACTTTATTTTTTTAAGATATTATTTATTTGAGAGACCGAGAGAGAGTGAGAGGGAGCACGAGAGTGGGGCAAGGGGCAGAGGGAGAAGCAGACTCCCCGCTGAGCAGGGAGCCCAATGCGGGGCTCCCTGCTGGCGCGATGGGGAGCTCCATGTGGGGCTCAATCCCAGGACCCTGGGATCATGACCTGAGCAGAAGGCAGACACTTAACTGACTGAGCCACCCAGGTGCCGCCTAAATTGCTTTATTAAGTTATGCTGCGTTTGACTGTTTCCCAATTGTGACGTGTGGCAAAACACTGAATATCTTTCTCGTTGGAGGAGTAACATGGAGCCAACACTCAGACTTCTTCCTGTCCCACGACATCAGAGACGGATCTGAGAAGGTGTGAGAACCACAGGGTGTCGGCGTTCAAGACAAAGAGGCCCCTTTGCCTCCGATTGGCCGCCCCAGGGAGGTCTGCCCTCTCTTTGGGGCCCCAGAAGTCCAAGAGTTTGGAACGGTCTCTAGTCGCCACATCTGTTGACCTCCTAGGAGAAACTTATTTGTCGGCACTCACAGTACAAAGATGAAGCATGCAGGGTTGAATTTATGTAAGTCAGGAGGCCAAAATTACATTTGTGCACTTCTGTGATTGTTCGGTGTTTGCACAGAAAGTGATAGTCCCTGGGGTAATAACCGCCCTCACCCAGGATCCTTGCTGAGTCTAGATGCACCGGAGTCCTTGTTCTTTGTATAGAATTTCCTGGCTCTGGATTATCATTAAAGTCAAGGGAAAGACAAGAACTCTAATACCTAGTTGATTGCACTGGAAGGGATATTCATCTCAGAGATTATGTGTTTAAAAGCTTGTACCTTAAAAACATGTGTTCTTAAAATTAGGGGTTTGCTGTTATTCATTCCAATAGTTCTCAAAGTATGGCTCAGGGACCCTGGAAATCCTCTCAGACGGATTTCATAAACACATGAATACATCATTTGACTTTTTCACTCTCTTTCTCTCATGGGCTTGTGGTGGAATTTTCCAGAGCTACACGTATGATGTCGCCATAGCTAGAACACAGACCCAGGCAGCAGAAGGGAGCCAGATCTCTGAAGCCAGATGTGAAAGAGATTTCCAGACTTATGCAACATGCTAGATTTCTCACCGATTTTGGTTTTGTTTGGGAAAATATAGTTATGTTGTAGTGAAAATGAGATAGTTCGTTTCACATGTGATCAGTTGATTATTTTTTAACAAATTGATAAGATATTTAAAATTTTTAAATTTTATGTTCTAATGCGATACAAATGGGTAGTCAGAAGTCATGTAAACAAAAGCTCTCTGAGTCCTTGATAGTTTTTAAGATCATTTGAAGAGTGTCAAGAAGTCCGGAGGCCCTAAAGCTTGCAAACCACTGGTCTCGGGTATTACCGAACTAGTAAGTTCTAAATGACCTATTCTGGGCGCCTGGGTGGCACAGCGGTTAAGCGTCTGCCTTCAGCTCAGGGCATGATCCCGGCGATCTGGGATCGAGCCCCACATCAGGCTCTACTGCTATGAGCCTGCTTCTTCCTCTCCCACTCCCCCTGCTTGTGTTCCCTCTCTCGCTGGCTGTCTCTATCTCTGTCAAATAAATAAAATCTTTAAAAAAAAAATAAATGACCTATTCTTCATTTGAGGATTTTCATCGTAACTATGGCGACTAGTCCGCATCACTGAACGCAGGAAGTGCTCCAGAAACAGAAATGGCAGGCACATTTGACTTTTTCCATTTGTGAGATTTATTGCAGTGCTCCCTTCCTGTTAGTACTCTAGGCTCAGATTACTTTATGTCCACTGTGTTCCCGTAGCCAGTATACTGGATGAGGCTTCAGAATTCCCAGAACTGTGTCCTCTCCTCCCACCCATCTTCCTGAGCCTAGTTTTCCCCTGGAAACACAGGAATGATGGCTCCAGATAGCTCTTGAGGTTGTCAAGAAGTTAATGAATACGCAAGCATTTTGCAAACTCTCGTGTGCTTTGTAGATAGAAGACTTACTGCTATTAAACATTTCAACACCCAGGCAGATATGTGATGAAAATGTAGATTCTCTCTTCAGCTGATATGATTTGATCCCTTGGATTTAGGCCCATGAGATGCTGGTAAATGTGATTCAAATATTAATAGGGGTGCCTGGCTGGTTCAGTGGGAAGAGTGTGTGACTCTTGATCTCAGGGTTGTGAGTTCGAGCCCCACGTTGGGCATGGAGCTTACTTAAAAAAGTACTAATAGTGTTTGGGGTATTGTTAGATTTTTTTCTAAAGACCCCCCTTTTTTTTTGCAGGGTTGTTTACAGATATGAAGTGTGTATGGGGAAGGAGAGAGGGGGGAGGAGAAGGGGAAATGATAGAAACATCTGACCTTCACTGTCAAAACATATCCTATAACAGTCTCATCTCTCCTGGGACTGCTCCTGTGCGATAGAAATCCTTCCACGGTAGGCTTTAACTAGTATTGAACAGCTCTTCAGTAGGTCCGAGTGGCATCCCTTTGAAAGGGAAAGTGCAAACACACGAGATGGCATGATATTGGTTCTTTAAATTTAAAATCCCTTTGGTCAGCAGAGAAAAAAGCTATCTTCTGTGTATGGGGCAAAGAAAGTGCCCACTAAAGTTTTTACTGGAGTGAATAATACTATTTGAAAATACAATTCTTAAATTTGTGGCTCTGTAAGCAAAGACATGACCTTTTCCAAGGACAAATAGTAAAAATAGCAGATCTGTAAATAAATATTGGGGCATGTGCTGCTGGGCTTCAAACTCAGGCTCATAATGCAGGTAACACTACGCGTGAGCCTGCTCAGACTGACTTCACAACATGCCACAGACTGCGGGCTTTAAGGAACAGGGATTTCTTCTCCCAGCTCTGGAGACTGGAAGTCACAGTCAAGGGGCTGGCTGATTGCTTTCCTATTGGGAGCTCTCCTCCTGGCTTTCGGATGTTCCCCTTCTTGCCCTGTCCTCACATGGGTGGGGCGGGGGGAGACCTCTCTCATACTCTTTTGTTTTTTTAAGATTTTATTTAACTTTTTTTTAAGTTTATTTATTGATTTAGAGAAAGAGAGAGAGAGGGAGCATGCCAGCAGGGGAAGGGGCAGAGGGAGAGGGAGACAGAGAGAATCTCAGGCAGACTCCCTACTAAGTGCAGACCCTGATGTGGGACTCTGTCTCACCAGCCTGAGATCATGACCTGAGCCGAAACCAGGAGTCCAACGCTTAACCGACTGAGCCACTCAGGATCCCCACATTTTATTTTACTTTTAAGTAATCTCTACACCCAGTGTGGGTCTTGGACCCACAACCTTGAGATTAAGAGTCACACCCTCTACCCACTGAGCCAGCCTGGTGCCCCATCTCCTCCTCTTCTTATAAGGCCACCAACCCTATAGGATTAGGACCCCAACCTCATGACATTATTTAACCTCAGTTACTTCCTGAAATTCCTGTCTCCGAATACAGTCACATTGGCAGTTAGACCATCAATATGTGAAATTTGGGGGAGGTGGGGGACTGAATTCAGTCCATAGCACTTATCTGCCATTTGAACATAAGTACAAAATAAACCATGGATGAAACCCCATAGTTTCCTGCTAGTCTCTTAGAAACTACAGGATTCTTTGCACTTCAAGGGACAAAATAATCATGAGTATGTCATGGCACACAATGATTTATTCAGTTTCTCTGATTAAATGTCACACTTTGCCCTCATGAGTCACAGTCATATTGCATGACTTATGTTTTGAGAGGCTCGAATAAACACAAGGAAACAGCCCCTCCCCCCTCTGGAAAGAGAAGGGGGAAATTCTAAAAGCTTGCTGATATTGCCTTTCTCTGACTTAATGGTTTTTTTTTTTAATCAGAAAAACCTGCCACTTTGAGGTGGGAGCTAGAACGCGTTCTGAACGAGGAGAGTCTTCAAGGTTTAGAATCAGAAGGTACCACGGATATCAGCTGGTCCAACCTGCTTACTTCACAGAAGAGGAAACGGAAGTCTTAGAAGGCGGTGGTAATTTGTCAAGGTCACTGAGGACGACACGCAGCTGTTCTGTTACAGCCGGGAAATGCCATGAGCTCGCCACCAGCTAGTGTGGTTAGATTTTGCCTTCACTGATTGTATGTACTTTCCTGGGCATTGTGCCAATTGGTTCTCTTCACAATCTTGTGAAAGGAAGGCCGTGTGTTAGGGCAAAGGATGAAGGCTTGTGTTTTTAGAAATGGTACATGGAAGAGAATGGGGACAAGACTAGAAATCTGTAAACCACGGGACAATAAAGGTCAGAATAAAAGTGGGACTCAGATGCCACCTGGAAACACATGGGCATCTGTTACATATGGTAAAGGGCTAAGTGAATTTGTGGAAGTGGATTATTAGGTGGCAGAGGGGTTGAGCACAGAGAATGGGGCTACTTAGAGTTGGACGGATTGGACTTTAAAGCCAAGTCGATTAATTCTCCCAGGCCCCAAATGACTAGTAAATACAGTACAACTCTTAGGAAGAGTACATGAAATCACTTCTAGAAAGCATGTGCACTGTTTCTAGCATGGGAAGGGATGCACGAAGGTTTCCGACTCAAGCAATAATGAAGGCTGGAGTAAGATGATGAAGAGCCAGATGGAAATGACGACCTAGTAATCCCACGAAAGTAACCTTGAGATGGCGAGTTGGGGGTCCTCTGCTGAGGAGTGAAAAGTACAACCCAGAAGATGGATGAAAGCCTCAAGGACAGTGAATGGAAAAGGCCTAAGCACCAAAAGATTGAGGCTCAATGGATGTCCATGTGTGCTGGGCAGCAGAAGGGGGATATGCTTCCAGAAGAGGAGTGGGCACATACACCAGGTCCCACGGAATCAGTGAGTGTTGGGGCAGGACTGGGATGCCAACCACGGACCAGTTATCCCAACGGAAGGTAAGACATAGATGGACAGTCAGGGGAACCACAGAGCCTGGCACCTTCTGCCTGCAAGGCAGGGCAGCAGAAGGAAGGACCTGGTAGACAGAAGATGAAAGACTGTGGAATACAGAAAGACATAAGGAGAAGAGTAAGATCCTGAGGTAGTCAGGACAGGCTGAGATCAATAACGCAGGCGTGAGGATTCTTTTTCAGGGGAAGAAGACCAAACTTGAGTCGCAGTCTACTACGTTGTAACTCTTTCTTAACAAGTTTTTGCATTCAAAGAAATATCCATTCAGCACCCAAACTTTATTTTTTTTAATTTTTAAAGATTTTATTTATTTATTTATTTATTTATTTATTTATTTATTTATATAGAGAGAGTGGGGAGAGGGGCAGAGGGAGAGGAGAGAGAGAACCTCAAGCAGATTTGAGTTGAACGCAGAGCCCAACACAGGGCTTAGTCTCACGACCCTGTGATCATGGCCTAAACCAAAATTAAGAATCAGAGGCTTAACTGAGTGAGCCCTCCAGGTGTCCCAGCATCCAAACTTTAGATAGCAATTTAAAGTATTGTTGTATGTGTCACAAAAATGCCAAAAGAGTCATTTTCAGAATGTTAATTGTTTTCTTATTCTTAGTGTCTTATAAATGGTGGTCACTCCAAGGTTTTTGTTATGTTCCTCTTCTACTCGAAGCCTCTTCACTTTATTTTAAATCTATAAGGCCTCCTAGACTCTTTGTACTGATCTAGTCTCACATTAATCAGATTCCCTCCAAGGAAAGAGAAACCAGGATTAACCTAGCAAGGAAGGGTCCTCTCACCACCTTCGGCTGCCTCTCCAAGTCTAAGAAGATGGTGGAAGCCTGAGAAACTGGTATCCTTGTCACACACAATTCATCTGAGATGCAAGGAAAGGATGAAAAGTATGGAGTCAAAGATACATTGTATCCATCCCCAAAAGAAGTTCTTTTAGTTGATATTCCACAAGGTAGACGAGCTTCTGGGAGTCAAGAGGGGTCTTACCAAGTAGAAAAATTCAAGAGTCACCTGTACTCAACCATATAGCAGTTATTAACCTCACAGCAATGGATTTTAGGTCTCAAGGTGGAATATTTTAGGAGGTAGGGTTTGAGTGGCTGACGCTTTATCCTCTGTTCTTGGACCATTAGAGTCATGAACATGTGCCACGGCCTTAGAAAGTGAGTCCATTTACTAGAGAGAGGCTGTGAACTAGATCGGTTAAGAGAATGCATGTAGAGTGAGACAGACTGGGTTTGAATCTTGGTTGCAGCACGTTGCAGCCCTGTGACCTTTGAGCCATTAGATTAACTCCTCTGAGTTTCAGATTTCCCATCTACGAAACAGGGATTGTAAGGGGGGCCTGGGTGGCTCAGTCGGTTGGGCATTCTTCATTTCAGCTCAGGTCATGATCTCAGGGTTGGGAGACCCAGCTCCATGTCAGGCTCTGCACTGAGTGCAGAGTCTGCTTGAGATTCTCTCCCCCTGTCCACCCCCCCCCCCCCCAGGCTCTCGCTCTCTCAAATTCTCAGATAAATAAATAAAATCTTAAAAAAAAAAAAAGACAGGGATAGTTGTACTACTTCACAGGGAGTTTGTTAAGTGTTCCCTGATCTGGCAAACTCAAATGCTCAGCCCGGGGATCAGCATGCCCTGGGCCCTCAGTAAAGAGTCATCACTACGGCCAGTAGTAAAAGAGAATTTCTGATTAGCCAGTCAGTCAGATGGGCCGAGTCGGCTGGGGAGACATCCCGGAGCTGTCTGCCAGTTCATCAGCCACAGGGTGATACAGAACCATGTGCGTTGGGGGAGAGCAGGATGGGGGGGGGGGCAGAGTCTGTCTCTTTACTTAACGGGCCGTGTAGTGTGCAGATATCCAAGCTGCCTTTCTTAGGAAAAGCTGTGCTCTGCTTTGACGCCCTGGTTCCTCTTTCAACCCCGATGTCAGAGCCAGAAAGAGAAGTCTGCAATGTAGGCTAGACTCAGCAGACAAAGGCATCCTCCAGCAGATGTTTCATTAAGCTCAGACTTAGCTTGATTAAATCTATATTGACCTAGCCTACGGAAGCTGTTGCAAGAGAAAGAACAGCCCCTAGCATTATGTCAGTGCCTAGAGAATGATTTCAATTCCAGAAGTGCTTAGAGGATGGGGAACAGATTTGTATGTGATCTTTAGTTTCCTCTCTTCCTTTGTCATTTCTCTAAGTGTGTTATTTTTCCAACCTTCCTGCAAAGAACATCTATTACTTGTATAACAGTACGGATTTAAAAGTTATGAAAGAAATACATCTCCTGTCTTACTAACACACCAGTGTGAAAAGCCAGTATGAAAGGGGAGTGGGGCCACCAAGGTCAAGAGGATTTGGGGAGGGGAGGACCTGGAGGCAAGCATCTGAGCATAAAGTGGTAAAACTTTGAGTTTATCTCCAATATGTTCTTTTTTTCTCTCCTCTCCCATTCCCGTCTTCCTGTTCACTGGGGAAAAAAAAATCCATTCTGGAAATATGAGATTTCTGATGCTGCCGGAGGGGTGGGGTGGGATTTCAAGACTTCGCTTTAGGAGACAGACCTGATTGCTCTGAGGTTTTATAAAAAAGCTAAGGCCCTTCAGTGATTTTTCTGATGAAGGGATTGAGGATATGCCCCCCAACACTCTACTTTAAACTAAGAACCCCTGGTGAGTGTTTTGCAGGATAAATCTAGGATGAGACCTTGAGATTTGGCTTTACAAAAGCTGGTATTTACATCTGCTTCCCACAGCATCCTCTTTATGACAATACGGATATTCTTTCCCTCTCATCTCAGGCATTAGGATGTAGGATACCATTTGTGATGATTAATTTTATGTGTCAAGTTGACTGGGCTAAGGGATGTCCAGAGTTGGTAAAACATGATTTCTGGATATGTCTGTGAGGATGTTTCTGGAAGAGATTAGCATTTGAATTGGTAGACTGAGTAAAGAAGATCACTCTTCCCAGGGTAAGTGGGCACTCCCCACCCCATCCACTGAAGGCCTGAAAAGAGAACAAAAAGGTTCCTGTGCCCTTCCTGTGCCCGACTCCCCTTTCATACTGGCTTTTCAGTTTGTTCTCTCTGCTTGAGCTGGGATATCTGTCTCCTCCTGCCCTCACACATAGGCTCACCGGCTTCTCAGGTCTTTGGGCTCAGACTGGAACTGCACCATCAACTTTCCTGGGCCTCCAGCCTACAGATGGTGAAGCCCCACGGCCTCATAGTCATGTGAGGCAATCTTTCCTAATATGTCTCTCTATAGATGTCTTTATTTACCCCATTGCTTCTGCTTCTCTGGAGAACCCTGACTGATAACACCATTCAACCAGCTACCAAACCAACCTTTTTGCTTCTTCTTATTGTAAAACTTGAATATTTCTAAAATAGAGATCTCAAAGAGGAAAATAAAAATCATCCATTATCTTACTATCCAGAGAGAACCAACATCTTGGCATATATGCTCTTGGAATCATCTATGTAGGCAAACACACACACACTCACATGTGTGTGCATGCCATATAGAGCTCTATGTGTTTATTTTACCAAATAAATGTTAGCGTATACATGCTCCTAAATAACCTTCTTTTTTTCTCTTAACATATGGTGAACATTTCCCCACATCTTTAAATATATTTTTTTAAAAAGATTTTATCTTTATTTATTTATTTGAGAGAGCACTCATGAGTAGGGGGAGGAACAGAGGGGGTGGGAAAGGGACAAGCAGGCTCCGCACTGATCAGAGAGCCCCATGCAGGGCTCAGTCCCATGACCCTGAGATCACGACCTGAACCAAAACCAAGAGTCAAATGCTTAAGCTACTGAGCCACCCAGGCACCCCATTGTTAACATTTTAAACAATGCTTGTGTTGACACTTATCCGTGACATCTGTCATCCTGATCCTGCATGGCTGGGCCATTCCCAGTAGGGATTCCTGTATTCTTTTCTCTTCTTGCAGGTGACATAGTTACAGAGCACATTAATGACCGTGTTGGTCTAGAAAGTTCCAGCCCAGCGTTCACCTACATCATTTAGGAATGTAAGTCTAACTTTACATTTCATTATAGCCACTGCACTTTACTCCCTACCGTCCCAGCCAAACCTGTATGTGATTCTGTATATGAAAATGAAAAGTAAATTTGCAGGCAACTTAAAATCTAGAAACTGCCTCCTAAAACCATTCACTTTCCTTACCACTTGGGAAAGAATGGGGGACACCTTTAGAAGCAGTGGCATGTTAAGAAAAAGAAGCAATGATATGTAGCTAAGTGGAAAAATAACCAAGATGTAAATGAAATATATACTTTTATTTAAAGCATGTAAAAATATACATACAGTGAAAAACGAGTGTCTGGAAAAAAAATGCATGTAGGCATTGATAGCGAATACTCTTTGGATGACTTTTTAAAAACTAGTTCGTTTATTTTCTAATAAAAAATAAGCAAGTATTACTTTACTCTTCAAAATAAATCTAACAAATGGCATGTTTTTAAAAGAAACGGAAAGGGCATTAAAACTTATAGCATGTGTGATTTCCTTCCTTCTTTAAAAATTGAGCAGTAAACCAGAGGACGACCCCTTCAGCCCCTTCCCACTCCAGTTTATGAGTCCTCAAAGGAAGAGGAAGAATGACTTGATATGTAATTTACTTGAAATGTGCAGTTAAAATATAATCAACGTAGCTGATCGTAGAGGCAAGATGATGCAGTATATACACTCCGTCTTGGAAAACTGCTACAAAAGTATTTTTTAGAATCAGGACAATGCAAAAATGATAACATTTTTAGACAAGAAAAACAATATCAAATTGGAAACTGGGAGATGATCCTTCAAGCATAACTTTTTTAAAAATGATTCTCAGCAAAGAAAGTGGATACTAACCCAGAAATATTAAAACTCTGGTCCTTATCCAACAATCTATGAGCAAAGACTGTATCTTGCAAGAACCATGAGACACTATCCTAGGAAGCTCTGTGGTGGGGTACAAGATCAACAAACACAATCAACAAATGTAGAAACTCAGCAGTGGTCCTCATGAAGCTGAGTTTCTTTATATCCTAGTTTAAGACAAAATTTCCAGGGTCCTGGCAACTTGCAGGCCAGGCATCCAATGCCTTCAGAAAGCATATGATCTGGGAATTTAACCTCAGGTCCAGGACCTTTGGGTGATACAGATCCCACTTGGTTGTTCTTTAAGACTGGACTCAGGAGGGACCTTACACCTGATGAGAAGGCAGATGGTTTATCCAATATCTAAGAGACTAAATGAACCAACCAAAATAAAGGGCAACAGATGGGTATGTACAGGCATTTTCCAATGAAAAGTCACCACTTTTTGGGTGTATCAGTCAGGACAGATAGGTGTGAGCGAAAGAAGCCAAGTAGAAAATATTGGCCAGAGCTGACTAACTCCAAATGGGTCCAAGAACCAGGTTGGTAGACAATGTGGCCAGGGCCAGTGCTAGAAATAATACCGCAGAACCGGTCTGGTGAAGACACCACTGACACCATTATTCAATTGAGTCACTGCAATTAACACCCCTAATTTCAGCAACACTGGTCATTGAATC
Organism: Ursus arctos; assembly: GCF_023065955.2. Lineage (NCBI taxonomy): Eukaryota > Metazoa > Chordata > Mammalia > Carnivora > Ursidae > Ursus > Ursus arctos. The sequence goes on along the minus strand of NW_026623089.1, from coordinate 78,981,064 downwards.
CTTAGGAGACATTTCTCCATCGGCATCTTGTTTTTATGCATGTCTTACAAGCAGAGGCCCTGGTTGCCCGTGTTCCAGACTATCTGTCAAGGATGATTGCAGGTCTGTTGGCCATTAGGATGTCTTCTTTGGAGAAGTGTCTGTTCATGTCTTCTGCCCATTTCTTGACTGGATTATTTGTTCTTTGGGTATTGAGTTCGATAAGTTCTTGATAGAATTTAGATACCAGCACTTTAGCTGATAAGACATTTGCAAATATCTTCTCCCATTCTGTAGGTTGTCTTCTGTAGGTTTCCTTTGCTGGGCAAAAGCTTTTTATCTTGATAAAGTACCAATAGTTCATTTTTGCTTTTGTCTCCCTTGTCTTTGGAGACGTGTCTGGCAATGTGATGTGATGAGCACTGGGTGTTATATACAACTGATGAATCACTGAACTCTACCTCTGAAACTAACTATGTTAATTAATTGAATTTAAATTTAATTTTTTTTTAAAAAGGATGCTTGCATAGCAGAAGTCTTGGAAAGTAAAAATAGTATGTTCCTACTGAGCAAAGGGGTAGACACTCTTACTGCCCATTATAAAAGATTCCGTGTGTTTTCCTGTGTATTTAGGTATCTATCTGGCTCATCCACTTTGCTCCCACAAGAACCTATTAGCCTGCAAGTAGGGCAAATTCTCATACCCTTTAGCTTTTGCACTTGCTGCTAGAATTGCTCCCATTGCTGTCTTCGGAAATGGGAGCCAGTCATTAGAACAGAGATGGCAGTCTCTGCTTTTTCTCTTCTGAGCTTCTAATTCTAAGCTCAGGTGGTAGGTGCTTCTAATTGGTTTCCCTAGGTCATGTGATGCTTGAGGTAAAGGGAGTCTGGGAAATACAATATTTGTTTTTCTACAGTTTCCATAGTGGGAAAGCCTCCAAACATAGCTTGTTCAGGATGACAGGGGGAAAAAAAAACAGACAAATGTCCACTACATCAGTAGTTAGTCTATAGTTCCCAAATTGATACAGAACAGGAATTCTTAGGACTTCGTCAAAGGTTAAATCCAAAGCCAGAGGTCTGTAATATTCTTCAGGGAAAGACTTTAAATTCCATGGCTCCTGGCAGAGATGTTTGTACCACTTAGCAAAAAATACACCAGATGGCACTCTAAGTAGTGATTATACTTCTGCTTTCCCCTAGCTGTGTTGGGTGCATTGTTAGGGCAGAGCAGAATCCTTCTAGGAAAAGAAGATCAATGTGGCCAGATTCCAGTTGTTCCTATCATATTTCTCAAATAAGATGGCTTCTCGGGCCATGGGTGATTCAGGGCTAGGAGGAAGCATGTTACAGGTGTCCAACGGCTACCATAACAACAGACAATAACTCAGTCATCACCACCTGGGACAATAAGGAGAAGGCAGGACTGGAGATAGGAATGTTCTCTAAGAGGATGGTGCGCTGGTGGAGATGGGGAAGCAGCCCTGGGGGAAGAGGGTCCTAGACAAACACATTTATTGGAGGTTTTAGTCTACTCATTCTGTAGAAGTCTTTAAGTGTGTGTGTGTGTGTGTGTGTGTGTGTGTGTGTGTGTGTTATGTTTAAGAGTAACATTCATGTACACACATGTGCAGATAATAAGCTCAATTAATTATTCTAAAGTGAATATACCTGTGAAATGATACCCCCAGATCAAGAAATAGAACTTTGCCGATACCCAGAAACTCTCTCAAGTGTCTCCCAATTACCATTTCCTTCCCTTCCTCAAAGATAGCCACTACTCTGATTCTAATATCTTATTTGTTTGCTCTTTTGAACTTTATAAAAATGAAATTGTATGTACATACTCTTTTGTGTCTAGCTTCTTCACTCAACATTATGTTGTGGGATTCATCCATATTTTGCATGTAACATAGTCTGTTCATTTGTATTGCTATATAGTATTCCATTATATTACTGTATCAAATTTTATTTATCTATTCCACATTTCGTGGAGTCCAACTTTGGTCCACTGCAAATAATGCCACCTGAACTTTTTTTAAATGTCTTTGGTATTTACATTTTGGTTAAGCATATGCTAAGAGTAGAATTTTCTGATCATAAGATATTTATGGGTGGAGTTGAAGTAGATACTTCCAAAAAAACTTTCCCAAGTGGCTGTAACATTTCACACTCCACCTGCACTGGGCTTTAACTTTGAGGGACATCAAACGTCTGAAGATGAATAGAATCTTCCATCTTGGATCCTCAAACTTCTTTGTGTGGTTAACTGATGTTGGGGAGGAAGAATTCTCTCTGCCATTCAAGATCCTTCTAGCTGGAGTAGGAATCAAATTGACACTGACATAAGACAGATTAACAGGAGAAAATCAAATTTAATTTTATGTGTATGTGGAATCCACAGAGACATAGACATTCCAAAGACAGTCAGGCAAAATGAAGTATCACTGTGAGTTAGAACTGAGGAAAAGGTGGGAGGGGTCTGGGACTTCAAAGGGAAGGAATGCAATTCACAGGAAGATGAAAGAGCAAATGTTCTTCAACAAATGCATACTGGGCCCTTCAGAAACAATGTGGCATGGAGGACTTTGATCAAACAGCCCTTGCTAAGTACCTCCCTGGTTACCACACCTAGTTCATATCAGTACGGAGTTATCGATCGTGATAGCTCTCTTACTGGAGCAAGTCCTCTATCTGAATTATTTTGAGGGCGGAGGTAAAAAGAGCTTTCCCTGAATCTGCTGGGTTTTGATTGCTTTTTAACTCAAAATGATCTTCATGCCCAAGTGGCCCATCTTGGGTCTGCCTGCCCTTGGCCCCCATGCTGAGTTTGTGGACTGAATGTATGTATAGGAATCGCATATTTCTTAGCACCAGCTAAATCACTGTCCTTCTTTGTCAGATAGCTCTTTCCTTCACCCACACTTTGTTTCTTCCTGAATCACTGCCAAAGTCCTGAGTATAGTCCCCTAAGGGTCAGAATTATAAACTAGAAGTCAACATTTGGTTCAAACCAGGTTCAAAAGCTCATGGGGAACTCAACTCACTCAGCAACACAATAAATTTTTGCATATTTCTCTCTTTTTTACAGTTTTGAAGACACACATAGAAATATGGATTTCAGTTGGAAAATAGCATTTTTTATCATCTTCTACGTGGAGACATCACATAGCCACAGTGAATATGGATACTCTTGTTACTTTTCTTCTACTTAATATTTTAAACATAAAATATGAAAAATATTGACTCCTATATGCTTAATATTTTTCCTGTTGAAATTGCACGGGAAACCTGACACTAGCTCTTAGCTAATTCAGTCTTCTTGTTTGACCACCTAGAAATAATGCTGCAAATGATGCCATTGCCTCTGGGCTAGTGTCAGGAAGACCCACTCTGAGAGGGAGACTTTCTAAGAATTACGGATTTATCATCTGTGCCCTTTATTTGGTCAGAGTTAATAATGCTCATGTGGTAATGCAACAGGACAATAGCTGGCCAAGTTGACCTTGAAAAAGGTCAGGGAATCCAAGCTCACAATGAACAATCTGGAGCTTCAGTGATCTAGTGATGTCTGGGGAGCCAAAATGAGCCAACGCCTGGCAATCAAGACACCATCACGGCAGCAAGAAGTCCACCGAGATGAAGGTTTTTGATGTTCGGCCACTTGCCACCTGCTGATTTTGAGCAGATAATTTTGCCTTCCAAAGTCTTAGTCTCTTCCTCAGTACAATGGGGATAATAGTAGTATCAGCCTCATTGGGTGATTGCAAAAGAGCACTCATGTGGATGAGGGCCCTCAGACGTGCCCAGTGAATAGTAAACACTCAATAAATGCTAGCCATTATTTTATATTATTATCTCAGGGAATTACTATCCTCATAGTTTGATTCAGACACTATGTGTGAAGCACCTGACAGACAGCTTGGCCGTGAAAAGTGCTAAGTAAATGAGCGCTGTTATCATCGATACCAAGGAAATGTTAAGGTAGTCACAAAAAAAGATGCTGAGGACTATCTTGTAACAGGAGAGGGAGTCACTAAGTACCGGTAAGGGGCAAATGTAGGATTCAAATAATTGCACAAAAAATCTCACTTTGTGCAAGTTAATTAACGAAGGGTGCACACATCCATAGAAGATTGGAAGGCTATATACCAACAGAGAGGCCAGACAACATAATGGTTCTAGTGACAGATTCGGAGCCCAAGTGTCCTGGGTTTTGACCTCATGTTGCCATTCATGAGTCGTTATCACCCTGGCAAGTTATTTAATGTCTCTGGGCCTCAGTTTCCTCATCTGTTAAATCATTGTTGGGTTTAACGTGGTCAAAGATTGTTGATCATATTAGAGGAGTTAATATATATAAAGGGCTCAGACTACTCTCTGAAACAGGAAGTGCCAACCATGTGTTTGATAATGCTGCAGGTTTGTGCTGCTTGTGCACCAGGATTCTGGAAATTAGTTTCTTCTCTATTTCCCAAATTTCAAAGTTGTTTATTTTATTTATATTATTCTTTTTAAAGATTTCCTTTATTTGTTTGAGTGAGAAAGAGAGAGAGAGAGCAGAAGGAGGGGGAGGAGGAGAGGGAGAAGCAGGCTCCCCCCTGAGCAGGGAGCACAGAGTCCTGGGGCTCGATCCCAGGACTCTGAGATCATGACCTGAGCCGAAGGCAGACCTTTAACTGACTGAGCGAACCAGGTGCCCCCATAAAAGTTGTTTATTTTAAAAACTGGAAAACTAAGATTGAAATCAGGTGAAGCATTATTTCTCAAACTTTTCTTCCTGTTTCTTTTAGGGAAGGCTTTCAGACATCCTTCCCTAATTGATGCTTCTCCATGAAATTGTAGTACCACAGACATACTGGATATCCATTTGTGTGCTGTATTTATATCTGTGCTACATTCACAAAAACTAAGTTTTTCTTCTCCCTCCAAGAAGTAATTTTGCTGGGAGGCAGGAGTGATATCATCCCCATTGTGCACACGTTAGTTAAAAGAAACAAGCAAATATTGATGGCCAAGGAAGAAAAACTTAGGGTAGAAAATTTAGTAGGTCAAAACCTTGGTAGCAGCAATTCGAACACATGCTTGAATCTGTTCCTATTTCATGGGTTATTTACCATAAGATCTTTTTTAGGTTTTATGCCTAGAATAGAAATGAGCAGGCAGTTCTGGCCCAAGAATTGCCTGTTGAGAAATGAGTGTCATTGTCAAGAAAGTAGACCCACAAAGGTCAGGAATAGTATTTGTTTTACAGCTTTATTACTTTTTTAAAAGATTTTATTTATTCATTTAAGAGAGAGAGAGAATGAGCATGAATGGGGGGGAGGGACAAGCAGACTCCCTGCTGAGCAGGGAGCCTGATGCAAGGATAAATCCCAGGACTCCAGGGTCATGACCTGAGCCGAAGGCAGACACTTAACAGACTGAGCCACCCAGGCACCCCACAGCTTCATTAATTTTATGTGAAGAATTTTTAGAATCTGAAACTCAAATGCATTTATTTATTCATTTTAAATATTTTATTTATTTTTTTAAAGTGGGCTCCACACCCAATGTGGGGCTCATGCTCAATGACCCCAAGATCAAGAGTCACATGCTTTACCAACTGAGCCAGGCAGGTGCTTCACAAGTGCATTTATATACAAGTCCAAAACTGCCTTTGGATCCAGGTGAATGCTTCCTGTCCAAGCTTCTGGATCAGAAAGATCAAAAGTCACCAGTTCTCAAAGTGGCCATGGACACCAGCTTCAGAATCATCTGGAATGTTTATCGACGTGCAGTTCCCCAGGTCCTCACATATTCTGGTGTGAGTGTGGGGAATTGACATTTTAGCAAGCTGCCAAGCTTTTTGTAAGTACGTTATGGAATAATGATAAGGGTGATGCTAATCACCATGGTAGCTCACTTGCATAAATTGGTGTGTGCCGAGACCCCGAGGGTTCCCATACATCCCAAAGGAGGGGAAAACCCAGGGAACTTGAGCAATCTTGGATTTCTTCAAAGCCTCGGAAAGTAGGCTCAAGTCACTTTCAATTTGATTTAAAAAATAAGGATGTGAGGGGCTCCTGGGTGGCGCAGTCGTTGGGCGTCTGCCTTTGGCTCAGGGCATGATCCCAGCGTTCTGGGATCGAGCCCCACATCAGGCTCCTCCACTATGAGCCTGCTTCTTCCTCTCCCACTCCCCCTGCTTGTGTTCCCTCTCTCACTGACTGTCTCTCTCTGTCAAATCAATAAATAAAATCTTAAAAAAAAAAATAAGGATGTGAGATGCTTCTTATACTTTAAATGGCCCATGGAATGCCTACCCGCCAGAGTTTCATTAGTCTGTTTAAGCAGTGCATCACACAGCTGGCTCATAACATAATTGTGAGAGTGAGGAATGCAAAATGGAAAAAGGGGAAGAGCGGCTAACAACATAGACAAAAACTCCCATCAGTCAGCATGCTAAGTGCCTTCTGGAATGGTTGGCCTTGAATGGTATACTATGGTTTTTCAGCCTTTTCGATCCTGCCATTCTTAATGCTTTCAAAGCAATTTGAAAATGGCAACATAATGGAATGTCTCAGGTCAGGGGATAGCTCTGTTCACTCGTTTCGTGGATTCATGATTGATGGGGAGAAAGACAGAAAGCCTTGCATTGAAAGAGTGGTATGTGAGACAATGGCCTTGGGACCCTGCCTTTTTCTATGGGAAGCGGTTGGCCAAAAAGATCTGGGCTTTACCAAGGACTGGGCGAGATAGGTCAAGCTCTGCAGAGGAATGATCAGCATCTGGGCCCACCACAGTCCGACAGGCCTGACCTTAACAACAGCTGAATTCAAAAAACAAAACAAAATATCCAGAAAACAACCCTTTATTATGAAAAAGAGCAAAAGAAACAAAACCCCATAAAAACTTGAGATTGCATTTCATAACCTCAGAAGAGAATGTAACGGGATGAACAAAAAGGCCCCACAAGAAAGTAGACATAAATCCTCTTTTTCAAGCCCTAAAAGGCACCAAGAGCAAGAGAAAATTGCAGTTCAAAGTGTAAATAAAGTAGATAACATCCTCGGTCCCAGGGCAGAGGAGTAAACCCACACCCTAAAGAGTATAGCTTGTCTCACACTGTGAAACTGGGTTTACTGCAGAGTGGCGAGAGCCTTATAATTTAATTTATCCAGGAGATTCCCCGGTCACTGGAGGAATAGTGGACAGTTTGCAGATGTAGGTGGTTATATCCTGAAACAGTCATCCAAAGTAACAAGATTTGTCCGTAATATAGTTACTGCTTAGCTTCTTTTCAGTTTTTACCAAGAAATAGAAATAAACTCTCATCTCAGATATATGGACATATCTAAAAAATTGAGAAACACAAATCACAGCATTCCAATGACTGTGGGATCATAAGCATGGTATTTACTCTTTGTTTGTCCATTGAAGTACATGATAATAACTAATTCTGTGAGTCCATGACGGACAATGACACAGAAATAGAACCCACCGTGGAATTAAGTGTTGCGTAAGTGCTAAACAATTAAGTGACCTACTTTACATGTAAACTTACAATGCCAATGTGTTTTTTTATTTATTTTTTATTTCTTTTATTTTAAGGGCTGGCTGACCCCATTTCCTTTTCCATTACCATAAATTTCTTTCTGGAAAATTCAAAAGTGATTTCAAATTTCAACAAGATTTCTTAAGTCTTGGAGTAAAGACCCGATCTTAGTACAAAACAACAATTATTACAATTTGGCCTCAGAATCCTGGACCTTGGGGCGCCTGGGTGGCACAGCGGTTAAGTGTCTGCCTTCGGCTCAGGGCGTGATCCCGGCATTCTGGGATGGAGCCCCACATCAGGCTCCTCTGCTGTGAGCCTGCTTCTTCCTCTCCCACTCCCCCTGCTTGTGTTCCCTCTCTCACTGGCTGTCTCTATCTCTGTCGAATAAATAAATAAAATCCTAAAAAAAAAAAAGAAACAGAATCCTGGACCTTATTTTAAGTGAACAAACGATCTAAGAAGCTTTCATAAGCAAGAGGATTGCAGAAAGGCATGGCAGAACTCCAGTGCGTAAAACTCAGAAACACAAACATTCTGATTAGCAAAAGTACTTACTTGATTGGATAGCCATTGTTCCCATTTAAAGGTGCTAAAATGAAAAGAAAAAGTTCTTATGTTATTTAAAGAAGAAATAACCCTATATAGTCAAGGAATTTACACAGGTTGTAGAGGGGGGAAAAGACTTTAATAAGGTATCTAAACTCTCTCATTTCTTATTTGGGGAACTACTGATTTATTTGCTGGTAACTCTCCAAATCTTTGCCTCTAGAACAACTCTTAACTGTAGAATTCTAGAACCAGATAACAAACTTCCCATTGGATATTTCCACTGAGATGCACTGCAGATGTGTCTCTTAAACACCACTCCTACAAACTGGGACACATTGTGTCTCCCCAGCGCTTCCCTAATCTTGTTCCCCTTCCAGTGTTTTGCACTTTGGTGAACGGCACCCAGCTGGAAACATGCCTGCCTTCCTTGATTCCACACGTCGCTTGTACCGGATTGAGAATTCCGGCTCTCTGTAGCTTCTACGCATCTCCAGAGCCTATATCGGCCAGAGCCCAGTAAGGAAAACCATACAACTTAGTTTTTAATTTTCATTTTTTTGGTATATATTTGTTTATTTATTTATTTGAAAGAGAGCGAGCCAGGGCGAGTGGGGGGTAGGGGCAGAAGGAGAGGGAGAGAGAGAATCTTCAGCAGGATCCACACCCAGCACAGAGCCAGAGGTGGGGCTCCATCTCACAACCCTGAGATCGTGACCCGAGCTGAAATCAAGGGTCGGATGCTTAACCAACTGAGCTACCCAGGTGCCTCAACCGCACCAGTTATTTTAACTGAAAAAATTTAGTATAAGGAATCAGTAAAGTGGGTATGGCAAGGCTGAGAAGGCAAAGGGAGAACACTGAGGTGACAAAATTGCAGATGCAGCTACCACCTCTTGGACTGGGAGAACGAGGACCAGAGGTTGGAGGTTGGGATTACCAGGAGGTAGGAGCATGGGGGGAAGGACCCTGAAATTCTTGGGACCCAGGCATGGTGGAGGGACCACCGTCTGCTCGCTGCTACAGGAGCTCAGGGGAGGAGTTGCACCTAGTTGGGCTGGAGGAAGGAGGTGTTTGGAGTTTGTACCTTTGAAGGGTATGATTCAGCTGGCCCAGGGAGTGCAGATCAAAGCCAGACCTATCGCTGTTTGCAGGAGGAAGGGCTATTGTGGGCTTAGGCTGATGAGATCAGCAAACCCATAGGAATGAGTGGCTCTCTTTCTGCCTCTTCAGTCTTGCAGTCTTCGTTGAGGGCTCCTCATGGGGGAAATCTAACAGGAGGCCAGTGGGGAGAAGAGGAATGTAATTTACAGACAGCTACTATGAGCATCACAGAACAACGTATAGGGACGTGTGTTTGGTGCCAGGAGAAAACAGTTGTCCAATGACAAGAATAAAGCAATTTAGTTTGATATCCTTTGGATTGGGGGAGTACAGTGCCACCCAAGCACGGGGACACTCTTCTCAAGGGACATTGGGCAGAGTCAAGCTTTATGGAGTATAAGCTCTGGAAACAGGGCTACCCTTGGCTAGCAGGTCAATCAGGGAAAAAGGTAAAAATGTCTTTGGTCTAAACTGATGGGCCGGGTGCGTATCTGCCGTCATTTAGAACTACGATATTAGCACAGATTCTTGGCAGTTGGGGATGGCTGGCTGGAAATACTGCCTTTCTGGTCAAATGCAGCATTTCAAGGAACACGAAAGTTCTCTCAGTTTTGGTTTGCTGACGTGGCATTCTGGGCAAGCGTGTAGCTCCATCTCGGACATAGAAGTTTATTTCAGCACAGCCTAACAGAGCATTTTCAACAAAAAGCCCATTATTTCTACCTCCTACTTCCCCTTCTCTCCGTCCCCAGTGCCGCTCTCCTGCCCTGCGTGCTGTTATCTCCCCTCTGACCTCCTGCAGTTGCCTCCTAACCGATCTTGCTGCTTCCTCTCCCGCCTGCCTCAAATCCACCTGCACACAGTGGCCAGAGTGATGACTTTGTTATTCTGTTTAATCGAAGATTTTATTTATTTATTTATTTATTTATTTATTTATTTATTTATTTATTTGCGAGGTTGGGGAGAGAGAGCAAGAGCGCAAGAACAGGGGGCTGGGAGGTGTGCAGGGAGAAGCAGACTTCCCGCTGAGCAGGGAGCCAGACTCAGGGCTCAATTCCAGGGCCCTGGGATCATGACCTGAGCTGAAGGCTGACGCTTCCACGACTGCGCCCCCCGGACGCCTGTTTAATTTTCAGTTAAACAACATAATTGCTTAGTAGAAGCATTCCCCCTGCGGTATTTCAGAAATTTATCTAAAATTCAAATTTAACTAAACATTTGTATTTTTATTTGCTAAACCTGGCAGCCCTACCCGGGGGCAAATCACTGGCCTGCAGTGTTTTTACCAATTACAATGAGTCAATTGCTTTTTTATTGGTTTATTTTTCAGAGTCAACCCCACACCGAATGAGTTCCTCTTCTATAATTGTGAGTATTATGCCTTTAGAACCAGATTGTAGGGGAGGAAGAAAAATCTTTCCTCTACCCTTCTAGGTTCTGTGGCTGACAATCCCCTGTCATAAAAGACAGATTAACAAGAGAAAAACCAACTGAGGTTTAATAACGTGTGTACCTCATGCATACCCACAGGAGACCCAGGAAAACTGAGTAAAACCCCTTGATATAGTCCAAACCAGCACCTTAAATATCATCTCCAGCTGAAGAGAAAGGAAGATGTTGGGGGAGGGGCAGTTATGGCGATGCTACCAGGAAAATCACAGTCAATTGTCCTGCAGATTTAAGTCCTTGCCTTCTCCATTAATTGGAGAATTAATCTCCAATGCAGATTTAGAGTCAGCCTCTCCTTCCTGGGGGGAGACACCTTTATAAATGGGAAATTTCCTTTATATATGTAAATGTCCTTTACAAAAAGGCAACTTCTGCTCTGTTTTCAGAGATTCTCTTGTGTGTCTGAAGGTTTTCAAAAACAACCACATCAAATCAATCCTTATGTCAAAGAGGCATATTTTAGGGTGGTGTATTTTGCTACCCCTCAAGATGAAGTCAAGGGAGAGACGCAGAATCCAATTAGGTGAGTTTTGGTCCTGGCAGGAAGTTAAAGAATCCTCTTGAGGTCAGTCACGGAGGAAGGAGCTTGGAGAAGGAAGCTAGCAGCAGCCTAGCAGAGAGGTAGGGAGAGTGAGGAGTTCTGGCCACACCAATTAGTTAAAAGAGGTTACAAAAGAAGCTAAAAGGGGTTACAGAAGTCTTGCATAAGAGCGTGAAGTACCCAATGGAAAAACCATTAATGTTTACGTCAAAGGGAAAGACACTTAAATGTCTTAAGCGTTTTAAGAAATGCAAAATAAACCAAGCCAAAAGGAAAGTCAGCTGCAACTTTACTGGTTACTGCAGACTCCTATCTTCAACAGGAGAATTAGTACATTCTTAAACTCCAGGGAGGTGGGTCCGAAAGCCAAGTCCAAGGTAAAGTATGTGATTCTTGTTATAAAACTTATGAAAATAGCTCATTATGTCCATCAGTGGAGTAGGAAGAAACTCCCTGAATATACGTAGGCTCAGGTCTTGGATCCTGGCCCCTCATTCTTGGCCACCCAAGAGCCTTCTGTGATTGGAAGAATCACATCAATTTGCTCGGGATGGTTGAAACTGGTTCTTTTATGGGTGTGTATGGATTTTCTAATTCTGGGAAATTTCCACACTTTGCTATGATTGTGTTCAGAGACAATGTGTGAATGGTTGGCATTATTATTATATAAAGTGTTTAGAATGTTGAAGAGATTTGGCATATTACCATGTTTGACCAAGCGGCCTGGTGATTCCATTTAAAATATGTAATGGGGCAATTGATTTCAGACTTACAATGTTAAAACTGAATATTATAAAATAATCTGGCTGAATTTATAAGCTGTATTAGAATTTTTAAGACACCTTAATATTTATTATGTTAATATGTTTATTAGATTTACAAGACAATTTAGCTGGGAAATATTACTTGTTAGGTTCCAAATTGAAGTGCTTATTAAAGAAAATGAAATATAGTAATACTATAAGTGTAATTTAAACGTTTAAAGATAATTAACTAGGATGTAAATGGGACTGATTCTTCAAAAATTTTAGTTTTTTTGGTTTGAATTGCTCCAGCTTTATTCAAAATGCCCTTGGAAGTGAACACATTTATGTATCTACAATAATATAGCTTAAAAACTCCATCTATTATTTAATTTATTACTTTAATTTGTTTCTATTAATTAGGACCATCAAGGAAAAACAAATAACTTTATCCATGCTTAAAGATAGCAAATAATCCATAGTGACAGTTTTGAAGATTCTTTTTTTTTTCCTCTTTTTTTTTTTTGAGCAGGGTGGGGAGACAGAGGGAAAGTGAGAGGGAAACAATCTTGAGCAGACTCTGCGCTGAGTGTGGAGCCCGACAGTGGGCTCAGGACACTGAGATCATGCCCTGAGCCTTAATCAGGAGTCGGCCGCTTAACTGACTGAGCCGCTCACGCGCCCCTTGTAGATTATTTTTCATGAAAGTCAAGCCCGTGGCAGATACACATGGTTCTAACAAGTGAGTTTGCTCATCCCTAGCCTTTCTCAATAGCCACTGAAAACCAGATTTCAATTAGGAAATGCCTTAAATACAGTCCCCTATTTTGAACCCCGAGTCCTTCCTGCAAGGCTGAGAACTTCCCTTTCCCCTTGACTTTGCTCCCTTCTTTCCACATGTCACTACTGGCAGAGGGAATGTGACTCAGAAACCGGTTCCTCGGGGTTGTAACATTAGATGATGCACACTGGGGTCATTATGCTGTAAACCAATGCCCGTGTCTCATTGGGCTGGTTTCTCTAGAAGGTGCGTTGTTGCCTGTGCTGTTGGAAGAGCATTCCACAAGCGTGGGAAGAAAGGACCAGCCACCAGCCTCAGCTTCTAGGGACTTTTCTCTTGGCTGGGAAGGATTTTATGTTAAACAGAAATACTTCCAGAAGATTCAAGAAGTGGTAAAGGTGACGCAAATCTGCGAAGGACCAGCATGGGGATCCTATACTCTGAGGTATGTGCCCATTCTGGAAGTAAGATTCCAAAGGTGTTGAAAATTGCTCTTGCTTCTCAAATGTAATTTCCTGTTCCTGTTAAAGGGTGTCCTTTTCTTGTTTAGCTTTCCGTGAGAGTGTTAAGCAAAACAAAGTGCTGTGTATTAATCTTTTTGAAATATTTAATATTTTAAGGCAAATTATTTTGCAATTCTAAAACTCTACCTTCATCAACGTAGAGAGCAATACGATATATATGTCACGATGTCCAGATGTTTGTGGGGGTAATTTGGATCTTGCAGGAGCTTATGAAAATGAAATTAATGGAGTCATGTTTTCTGATGTCAAGTTTTCAGAGGAAAAGTGAAAATTGTACCCAACTGGATTTTCTAAACATACAAAAGTAGACTGGCTCTTTAATGGAAACACACAGACAGAGCGACACCTTTCAGCTTGGTATTTGAAAAGAAATTCACTACCAGCAATTATACATAAAGATGATCCCTGTATAGAAGAGGGATAAATGCAGAATATGTTTTTGATATTTTGAGTTTTTCTTTTCACATCTGATGAATACAAAAATGTTTTCCCCTGTATTGAAAGTAACCTATTAGAATCAAGTAAATTTGTAATAATGTTTCAAAGGAGTACAAGTAACGTATACACAAGAGTATAAGAGGTGTAATGATGTTATTAATCACAATTTACTCCCTTTCCTCTCCAACACAATTAACTGGTTATTCTGCATTTCATTACAAATGCTCAACAGAACCTCCTTGGGTGGTTCTTCTCCTCATATTTTAATACGAATATTTTAATATAAAATGCAGTTTCTCTGCATTTGCAATTATTTCTAACGCTTGTTGTGTGTTTGTGTGTGTGTGTGTGTGTGTGTCTTTCTATAGTCAATGTACTCTTTGATTAGTTTAAAATTCTAGGTATGTCTCGCTCAGTGACGTCAGTTTGGTGAGAGATCATATATATGAAACTGACAATACACACAGTATTCTAAAATGCTACTGCTCTGGTGTTTCTCAAACTTTAGATTGCCCGAGTTTGAGGAACCTAAAAGACAGAACTTGTTTAATGCAAAGTCAAGAACTCCCAGCCCAGCCAGTCCGTTTCACTCAGTCTGTGGTGGGGTCGAGAAACTTAGCTTTTAGGGGAGCATCCCAGGTCATTCTCCCATGGGTGATCAGTTTACCCCCCATGGGAGAGAAACACTGCTCTAAGGCGAGGGCTTTTCAAATTTTAATGTGAGTACAGATCACCTACGCTCTGGTTCAACTGCAGATTTTTATTCTGTAGGTCTGGGGGGCTGAAGATTTTGCATTTCCATTTCTTGATGCTAATGTTGTAGGTCCACGGACCGCACTTTGAATAGCCGGGTTGCAATCCAGGTCCTGAGAATAATTATGTTAAAAAAAAAAAAGTCTCTGCCCACGCAGTGCAACTGTTTGTCGATTGGGTGTTGGTTTGGCAAGTAGTTGAGTCAAGTCAACGCGAGGTAAGATATGTTGAATTGTGTTTTTTTTTAAGATTTTATTTATTTATTTGACAGAGAGAGAAACAGCCAGTGAGAGAGGGAACACAGCAGGGGAGTGGGAGAGGAAGAAGCAGGCTCCCAGCAGAGGAGCCCGATGCGGGGCTCAATCCCATAACGCCGGGATCACGCCCTGAGCCGAAGGCAGATGCTTAACCGCTGTGCCACCCAGGCGCCCCTATTGAATTGGTTTTAAGTATTGATGGGGAAAAGAAAAGTTTCCTCTACTCTTCCAAAATTTCTTCTGGCTTGGCTAAGAACTACATTGACCTGAGACAGATTAACAGGAGAAAAATCAAATTTAATTTTGTATGTAGGGGAACCCTAGGAACATGAGAGTTCAAAGACAGAAAGGTAAAATGAGGTGCATATGCCATCCTCAGGGAAGGCACAGAACAGGAGCTCAGGATTCAACAGAGAGGAGGCCAATTCACAGGCGAAAAGAAGAGCAGATGTTTGACAATGAGATGTATGCCCTGCTCTACACGGGGTCACTTAGATAAAATTTATCTCTGGTAAAAACTCTCATTCTGGGAGAGACCCCTAATTTAACTCCTTCTCGGTAGTTCAGGGAAGGGAAAAGTTTCTCTTGAGCCTGCTGGATCTTGATTGCCTCTAGCTCAAAAGAGTTCACATGCCAAAGTGACATATTTTGGGGAGACTTACTCTGAACCCCTTCAGTATCAATGAGAATATCCCCAGAAGTGGAATCAATGTTTCACTTTTCAAATATATGGAGGACAACGCGACTTGGAATTTAATCTTATATTTAAAGACAAATTCAACAACGACACATATGCAAACACACATGCATACACACACCCCTAAAACCCCTAACACACCTAGAAGCTCACAGGTAATTATTGAAAGCCCATAATTAATATTCAACCAAAGGTAGCCTAAGGTAGTGTTGAAATAGATGTTTTGGCCATGCCACTCCTTATCACAAGTGGAAGTGGATTCTAGGCCCTTCCATCTGATTGTGCACACTTGCCCACTAACTCTAGTGTCAGCGATGTGAAACACATGAGCCCCTGGAAAGTCCACCATTTCCAGAAAGAAGATAGTTATCTACCATTTTGGCAAATAGTTTCTCAACTTGCAGAATTCCCCCTTGATATCAACTTCTTTTTTTTCTTAAGGTAAAAGTAGCCACCACGGAGGATAGTAAAGGCATTGGTAAGACTAGCTTGGTGGCAGGTTTGTTTCAGGAGTAAGTGTTGAATCTTCCCCAGCATCAGCTGTGTCGAGGATGCTGTCAGTGGAATGGAGGTGTTTACTCTGCCGTCTCATTAGCCCCCCAGCGGCTGATCGCAGGAGATACTCAGCTAGTCTGTGAGAGCTCTCACTGAGCTCTGCTGCAAGGACTCTGGTTTGTGTGCTGGCTTTAGACACATCACATTTTTGGTTGAGAGAGTGATGGTGCCCAGGGCAATGGGTTCTAGAGCTGCACCAATTCTGCCCAAGTTTTCGAAGGTACTCAATATCCCCAGATACCACCTTCTTGATACCTTGCCTAACACTGTTATTCCATGCCCAGGACTGGGATGATCTGGTTTGAGCAATGGATGTTAGTGCTGAAGAGAAGTGGGTCCTTTCAGATGAGAAAAAAAAAAAAAGCTTAGCTTGCTTGCTGCAACTGTAGCTGCATGTGGGAGTGAAGCTTAGTCTTACCCTCTGGTGTCCTGATGCAGAAGCTCTGGGGTGGACCTTCTGTGAGATTCTCCCTTCTCTGATTTTAGAGAAGTTGAGCCGCTCTGGAGTAATCCCTCAAATACATAAACATAACCTACTCATCTGTCATGTATGTACTAGTCTCTCTTCTGCCCTCTGCCAATGGCTCTGTGTTGTCTAAGTATAAAGAATGGGAACCACTAAATTAAGAACAGGCAAGAGCCAGCCAGTCCTGCCCCATTTCTTGGTCCTAGACTGCCTCAAAGTACCTTTTAAAATTTTTAATTCCAGTATAGTTAACGTACAATGTTATATTAGCTTCCAGTATACAATATAGTGATTCGACAATTCTCTACATTATTCAGTGCTCATCACGATAAGTGTGCTCTTCACCAAGACACATATTTTTTAAAAAAAACTTTCAGTGAAGTTCAACTTCCCACTTTGAGTGTGGGAAGCTCTTCTAGATTGGGGATGTAGGCTTGTCATTTTTTCCTTAGAGCTGTAGAGGAGGGAAAAATTCTTTGTCCCTCTATTTCTCTTGGGTTGATTGGCTGGGGCCCCACAAATTTGACTGATAACTGAAATATTAACAAAACAAAAAGAAACAGAAGTTTACCAACACGGGCATCATGCATATGCATGGGAATACCCAGCGATGAGTAACTCACAGGGGTGATTAGAACTCGGGCTCTTATAGCATCTCAACAAAAGGACCACACATTTTCAGAGAAGCGATCAGACACACGAGAAGGACTTTGAGTTTCTAGGGTGGCAAACTGTGGAAGACAAATATGTGGTGGCGCTAATGGAAGACAAAGGCTACAATTCCTTCAGTGACTTCTTTGGGCTGACAAGGGTGACTTTTGTCCTTCCTGGCAGAGAGGGGAGGGGAATCCCCTTCACAAATTTATGTCATGCTTTTAGCTAAATAGGAGGAAGGCAGAGCACTTTCCTTGTATCTGCTTCTTCTCAGTTGACTTCAGCTCAAAATAATTATTATGCCAGAGGTATATTTTGTATATACATATAGTATACACATACATACACATACACATACATACACATACATACAGGTGTATATTCTGTGTATATATATATATATATACATATATGTATGTTCTCTTTCTCTCTCTCTCTCTCTCTCTCTATAGAGAGAGAGAGAAATAATTGACATAACATATTAGTTTCAAATGTATAGCACAATGACTCCGTGTTTGTCTGTACTGCAAAGTGATCACCACAGGAAGTTCAGCTAATATTCACCACCACAGATAGTCACACATTTTTCTCTTGTGATGAGAACTTTCAAGATCTACTCTTAGCTACTTCCAAATACACAGTACAGTATTAAGTCTAGTCACTATGCTGTGCATTACATCTCCGTGATTTGTTCATTTTAAACTGGAAATTCGTACCTTTTGACTCCTTTCACCAATTTAGCACATTCCATCTCCCTCCCACCACCCCAGGGAATGGCCAATCTATTCTCATGCACTGGATTTTTTGTTTTTGTTATTTTTATTTTGCTACTTTTGACTTTGTTTGGATTCCACATATGAGTGAGATCCTATATCCACCGTTCTGTGTCAGACATATTTCGGTTATCATACTGTCCTCAAGGTCCATCCATGTTGCAAACGACAAGGTTTCATTCTTTTTTTATGTGTGTGTATGCCACACCTTCATCCATTCATCCATCAGTTGGCATTTAGGATGTTTCCAATATACTTTTAAGAAAGGAGGAGAGCATGAGGAAGCATTCCCAGGTTTGTCCTAACAGCTGCAACAGAGGATGTGTTTAGAGCTCAGTAAGAGAACCTAGATTGGAATAATTACACCCTGTTAGGAAAGGTGGGCTCTGAAACAGGGCTGACTCATTTAACCCTTATCAAACATACTTGTTCACACTATTTACAATCACAGCAAACATTTAATTAGGGCTTGTTACATATGTGGTCATGTTCTAAGCACTTCATGTGTATTAACTGATTTAATACTTACAGTAATCATGTAAGAGAATCACTATTATTATCTTTATTTTACAAATGAAAAAATTGAGGCAAAGAGAGTTTAAGTGACTTGCCCAGAGTTATGCAGCTGGAAGTACTTCCTGGCTAGCCACTAGGGGCTGCAAGAGCAGACTTGTGTTTGTCTACTCAAGGAAATTACACTTACGCCACTGATGAGCACACCAAAGTTCTTGGTCTACTTGCTTTCTCAATAGGGACGCCATACTCCATGAATGAGTTGGTCTTAACCACCCTGCTTTCTGCCAGTACTCTTCCCCACTAGGTTACACTGTTGCCTGTTTCTCAGAGGGAAAAGAATAGGGAACACTGAATCCAGGTTCCAGAGAGTTACCTTCTATTCCTGCCCTGCAGACAGTACTGCACTGCAAAGTACTACAGAAATTGGAAAGAAGGAAGATGTGTAAGAACTCAACTCAAAAAGGTCAGAACTGTAGAATCTTCTGTAGACTCTTGACACTATCAGCTGGGGAAAAAGCATCGGAAGAAATATCTTGAAAATCATATCGGAATGGTGTATCCCTTTAAACCCGGGAAGGTCTAAGGATAAGCTGATCTATGAGCAAAGGAACACACACACACACACACACCACCACCACCACCACCACCACCACCACCACCACTGTTAACATCAATTTTGGGGGCACAAGCCTATTTGTCAGCCAGGCAGATGTTACTATAGAAAAAGGCACCTGACAAAGAGGAGAAAGATTGTATTGAAGTATAATGTCCACAGAGAGCAATGCAGGTCAAACAGGGCTTTCGGGGAGAGCTGGTAGAGCCGAGAGGGAGAACCCAGGGAGACAGGAAGAGAGTTGTGGGCAATGGGAAGCCATTGGACTGAAAGTCAAGAAAACGTAGAATTTAATACTGACCACACTGGGAACTCTGTGGGACCTTCTATCTATAAAAGGAGAGCAGGATGAGATCAGGTTTAGCATTGTGTCATTCCATGATATGAGAAAAGGAAAGGCAGAAACAAAATGGAAACAAAATGGCTCCTTCACAGTCTTAGCAGCTCTCTCTACGTTGTGTGTTAAACCCCTAGTATTGGCACTGTG
Source organism: Ursus arctos (assembly GCF_023065955.2). Classification (NCBI taxonomy): domain Eukaryota; kingdom Metazoa; phylum Chordata; class Mammalia; order Carnivora; family Ursidae; genus Ursus; species Ursus arctos. The sequence continues at coordinate 78,961,648 of NW_026623089.1, read as the reverse complement.
TATTCAAAAAAAAAAAAAAAAAGAGCACTATTCTAATATTCTAATTGGTTTCTTAATTCTTTCCTTATACAAGTATTTTGATAAACAATAATGTACTAAGTCACATTTCTAAAAGGAAATGATAACTTGAATGTAGGAACAGAAACCAGGACCAAAAACTTGTAAATATTTCTTCATTCATTGACTCATCCATTTATTGAATCAACAATATTTGTTGATCACACACTACATTCCAGGCACATGCTGGCTCCTGGTAGATAGTGATAAGTAAGTAAAGTGGACCCTGACCTCTTGGAGCTACCAGTTTAAAAAAATGAACATACACATGAACAAAATAAGTATAAATAATGAAAAGTGACATCGAGGAAGCATCAGGATAAAGAGAATATATAAAGGGGGGAGGGGGTCCACGTATGGTCTTTGACCTGAAGGGCTCCTCTTAGGTAATGATAATGAAACTGAGCTCTGAGGAATAAACACCAGTCTTGGGAAGCTTGGGGAGAGAATCCCAGACAGAGGGGACGGATATGTGGAGCACTGGAAGCATGGACGGTTGAGCCTATTGGAATGACGGACGGAGTGGTGTGTGAAGGTGTGTGAAGCAGCTCGTCCAGGTGCAGGCAACAAGGTGCACTGTCTGTACAGAATTTAGAGGCTCATAAATCTGACTAAAGGTTGTTCTGCTTCTTAGTATCACCCAGGCTCTAGTAATTCTAGCTTGGTCCTCCTCACCCTTGGGTAGCCATTGTTTGATGGAAGGTCTGGGCACCCAGGAGGCTGTGAGGGTGATGTTCCTGCCTCCTCCGGGCTCTGCACTCACCTGTTTGGTGGTCTCCGGTGGCAGGGAGGTGTCTGGGATTCTGATCTGCTCCATCCTGGCAGCTAGAACACACCCTTTCTCCTCCTCATGAGGGAAAGGCTTTCTTGCTCTCTCCTGGTCACCATCACTGACCTCAGGGCTTCTAGGGTCTGAAGTCAGCAGTGAGTCTCCTCTGACCTCCTGGCAGTGCAGACAACATACTCTCAAGCAGACCTTGTAGGAGAAAGAACACAAAACAGGTAACTGTGTGCTCTGCTTCCATATCTCCTCATTGCTACTATCCGTCACAATCCAACCACTTCTGGGACCTTCCTTCATGTTCCATAAAGGCTAAATGGGCCTAAGACAATCTTTAGGGGAAAAAAAATCCTCGTGCCTTTTAATTGACCTGGAAGAAAGAAGTTACTAAGAAATTTCCAAATCCCAGTATATGACAAAATGAATCATCAGAAAGAACGGCCTGCAATTAATTGTACAAAGAAAATGAAACCTTTGATAGTGTTCCCTAGGATTGCTTAATCTGAAGAGGAAGAACATATCTTCTTTTGTTTTCTGAGAAGACTTTTCATGAGTGTACCAGAATTACCTGAATCATTTTGCTTCAAAATGCACAAATCCTTCCCAGAAGTTGTTAGGAAACATTTTATAGGGCTAGAGCTTCGGCACAGGGATGGCTAAGGAGCAGCCCACCAGAGTTCCACACGATCTTTCCTTAGACTGGGAATAAGCTGCATTCACTACTCTTTAGAAGAAGCCACAGTGAAAGTGGGGTTGGAGGGATGTCTGGCTCTTGGTGACATCCGCAATGGTGCAAGCAGCTTGGATATTTCTTTTCTTTCCTTTCCTTTTCTTTTTTTTTAAAGATTTTATTTGTTTATATGAGAGAGAGAGACAGCACACAAGCAGGGGGAGGGGCAGAGGGAGAAGGAGAAGCAGACTCCCCACTGAGCATGGAGCCCGATGTGGGGCTCAATCCCAGGACCCTGGGATCATGACCTGAGCCGAAGGCAGGTGTCCACCGACTGAGCCACGCGGATGCCCCAGACGTGATCATGTTAAATAGCATCTACAGAATATTCTAGTTGATCATCCACACGCTGAATGTGTCACGCATTACTGAGAGACTCTTCTTAAATTTTAGGGCCTGGGAAAGTGAGATACACAGTGGGACAGGGGTGGGGTTCTGGCACCAAGTTGGGGGGTATTTTTAAAGCCAGGCACATGGGAAGCCTAAAGGGCACAGGGTTAATCCTGATGTTCCAAGTTTCCAGGGTTTCTGATGTTCCTCACCTCGTGTTACTGTAAGGGTCGCAGGGTTTCATTCTGGCTTGACTTCTATTATGGGGGCTCCTTCCTTTTACTCTTGCAGTGGTTCTCAACCCTGTCTGTGCCTCAGTCACAGCCAGGGAACTTTTAAACAATTCTAATGCCCCTGCCTTACTCGCTATACCCTCCTCCTGAGATTCGAATTCGGTTGGCTAGTAGTGGGACCTGAGCCTGTACTTTAAAAGAGCTCTGATACTTAGCCAGGCTGAGAACCACTGAGCTGAACTATTGAGCTGGTTCTCACATCAAGGCAACAATCTGGATAGAGAGACCAGACTTAAGGCACAGAAAAAAGGCCAGTGAGCAGCAGGAGGAACTGTGGTCCTTGCTGTATGTAGGATGGATCAAGGAAGTTTCTTGGACGTGAACCGTGAACCGGGCTTTGAGGGACCCATCATGCAGCCATACAGCTCCCAAGCAGGTGCAAAGACAGAAGACAGAAATGGACGGAGCATGCTCCTGAAGTTGCTGCAGTGTTGTGAGCACAGACGAGAGGAACAGATGAGACTGGAGAGGCAAGTCGGTTTATTAGTGTGCTCCCTTCACCCTGTGCCTTAGTCTTTCAGGCTGCACAGAGCACAACTCTAGGGGGCCCCATCCACAGGTTAGTCAACGTGGACTCACACACACTTTTGGTAAATCTGCCTTGTCTTCAATCTCCTCCCCACCACCTTCCCCTGCGTCTCCACTGAAGTCTCATGGTGTCTCGACTTCCATCTACTTCTTTCTTGTTCACCATTGTTGTTTTCTTTATTTTCTTTATTTTTAATTTTTTAAAAGATTTTATTTTTTTGAGAAAGAGAGAGTGTGAGAGAGAGAGCACAAGCAGGGGGAGCTGGAGGCAGAGGGAGAGGGAGAAGCAGGCTCCTTGCTGAGCAGGAAGATCCTGAGATCTGCTGACCCTGAGATTGTGATCTGAGCGGAAAGCAGACACTTAACCTACTGAGCCACCCGGGTGCCGCTCTGGTGTTGTTTTGTGACCATGGCTTGAAGTCTTTGCTTGTGTCCCTTTCTCTGTTTTCCCACTTCCACCCACCGTCTTCCAAGACGCATTTCTACCTTCCTTGATTCTTGAGCACAATGTCCCCTTTCATTCTGTTCCCCGGGGGTCATCCGCAGTGACCTCAACATCCACAAGCCTTCCCTTTCCTTTCTGGACCTCTGTCTGCCTCTGCTCCAATCAACCCAACACGATGGCCCGTGACCTCTCATCAGGACCATGTTCCATCTGCAATGTTCAGGATTTGGTGCTTCTGCCTCCTCTTCTAACTCCATAACTGGACCCGTTTCCCACGAGACCACACGTGCTGACACTGCTTCTAGTCCTCCTTTGTGTTTCTGTCTGCTTGTCCATCTCCGTTTGCACGTCTGTCCAGCTCCACCTGCTTCCCGTGTGTTGTCCATTCGGTCTGAATCCCAAGATGAGGTGCTCCTCCCAATGCCTTGCCAGACAGACCTATTTCCTAACCTTTGCTCTTTGCCCCCTCACCTTCTCCATCTTTCCCTGACTGACGAAAACCACGAGCCTATCTTGTCGCCTCAGCCCACCAAAGCTTCTTACTGGGTTTCTACAACCCGATGTGTCAAGCAATGTCCTGTTTGTGTTTCTGTCCTGCAGCGCTTTCATGATGGCTGCCCTGAATCGTCCCCACCGTGCTCCAGAGCCTCTTCCCTCCTCGTCTCAATCCTGTCTCCCTGTTATTAACGCGTTTGTCTATTTAAACGTAACGGTGGCTTCTTGAGTTCATCTCTCTATGCCTGCCTATTTACGATAGATCCATATTGGCATGAAGCCTGAAGATCAAACCTCAGACTTTCAGGCAAGTTTCAGCCAGTGTGGAGTTCCTTCTATGTGTGGTTCTTTCTATCCCAACCACCTGCTTTCCCTCCTTTGCTTTGATCAGAGCCGGGACTGTCATCCTGTTTGGGACGGTCAACGCTTCCACTGTTGTTCTGTATCTCGCCAGCTCTTCATTCTCTTTCACGACCTCTGCCCATCTTCCCTGGTGCCTTATGTTTTTTTTTAAGAATTGTAAGAGAAGCTGACCTTAATAGAGGGTTTATTCTTATGGGTCTGATCTGAGCTAAGTGCTTCATCTGTGCAGTCACATTTCTGTGACCTGATAAAGAAGATGTGATTTTTTTCAAAAAGATTTTATTTATTTATTTGACAGAGAGACGGCCAGCAAGAAAGGGAACACAAGTGGGGGGAGTGGGAGAGGAAGAGGCAGGCTCCCAGCGGAGCAGGGAGCCCCATGTGTGGCTCGATCCCAGGACCCTGGGATCACGCCCTGAGCCGAAGGCAGATGCTTAATGACTGAGCTACCCAGGCATCCCAAGAAGATGTGATTTTTTTTAAATTTTAATTTTTTTGAGAGAGAGAGAGAGAGCGAGCGTATGCACGTGCATGATGGATGGGTGCAGAGGGAGAGAGAGAATGTGAAGCAGACTCTACACATAGCCCAGAGCTCGACGCAGGGCTCAATCTCTCAACCCTGAGATCATGACCTGAATGGAAATCGAAAGTCAGATGCTCGATGGACTGAGCCACCCAGGTGCCCCAAGAAGTTGTGATTATTAAATGCAGAAGGGAATTAAGCACAGAGTTTAAGTAAGTTGTCCCAATAATACTACTGTATGTGGTGGCGTTGAGATTGGAGCCCAGAGGGTCTGCTTCCAGAGCCTGTATTTATGACCCCTTGACACCAGCACTTGGGCTGGACCTGCTGCCTCCCTCTGTGCACCGCTAGCTCCCTCTGGGCTTTCACAACCCAACCCGCCACAATTCCTCTCCAGTCACATCGTCTGATTCCTCATAGACTGTGTGCTCAGGGCCCTGTGGTCTGCCTTCTGCCCATCGCTCTATGAACATTGATGTTCGTTCATGATCAGATCCAGAACCTCTCCTTACATTTCATTCCCGTAAGTCCATCTTCCTTCTCGAAACTCTTCCTTCTTTGCATCTGGGCCGTATCTTTTTCTGGTTTCTCCTGCAACCTCTCTGCCCTCTACTCCTTTACCTCTTGGCAGGTATCGGTACATCTAGGTCAGCCTGGAGAAGAATCTGGGTACATAAGCGGGGAGGCTTGGACACCAGCAGCCCAAGGGGGGAAGAGGACTGACCCGTGTCCTGAGCATGTAGCTCGATTAGGGTATGAGTGGAACCAAACATAATCTCAAACGCAAAGACTTTAGCCGGAAGACACTGTGAAGGTTGTTTTTCAGACGGCCTGCGGTAATGAGAGCCAGAATGTGTCCATGCTGCAGTCATTCCCCTTGATTTCATTCCTAGCACTGCCAGTTAGGAGCCGACTATGGGTAAGAAAGACAACCTCCCTCAGTTTCACTGATACCAAATGGGTGTAATAATACTATTTAGCTGGGGCGGTTGTGTGAGGGTTAAATGAACTAACCGAGGGACTCAATAAAAGTTACCTCATCTTATAATTTATTCATACACTTACTTACTCACCAAATAAACACTGAATGCCTACTTTGTGTCACCTATGTGCTGGATGCTGGGGAGAGAATGTACGAGCACAGACACGATACCTACCCTCATGTAGCTTTCAATATAGTGGGGGAGCAAGTTGTTAGTAATACCCGTGCCCTTATTTACTTAAAGATTTTATTTAATTATTAGAGAGAGAGAGAGAGCACATGCAAAAGTAGGGGGAGAAGCAGAGGGAGAGGGAGAGGGAGAGAGAGAAACCCAAGCAGACTCCGTGCTCAGTGCCTAGCTCAACGCAGGGCTCGATTCCACAACCCTGAGATCATGACCTGAGCCAAAACTGAGAGTCAGACACTTAACTGACTGAGCCACTCAGGTGTCCCAATGCCTTTATTTACTTAGATCAAGGGTACAGATAAGGCAGTGGTACGAGCTGAAGTTGGAAAGACAGGATTCGTGAGATCTGAAGAATCATGTGTCAGCTCAAGGACCACATCCTAACTCCATTGGTCACCAAGTGACCAAAGTTTTCAGTAGGGAGGTGACACGAAGCTGTTGCTTTTGGTGGATGGCCCGGGGGCTGGAAGGCAAGACAGGGAGAAGCAAGGCCAGTCAGCTGGTAGTTCTGCAACAGCCCTGGTGAGAATGACAAGATCTGAGCTAGGACTTTGGCCATGAGGATGGACAGAAGAGTACTAAGGGATAGAACCATCACGACAATTTCCCAGGTTGTCCACTGGTTTCCTCTTCACTGAGAGTTCCCCCAAGTTCCAGAAGCTTCAGAGGTCAACAGAATTCATAATAACTCTTCCCTCAACCCAAGTGGACAGCCTCTTCCTCTTTCAGGGCCGTAGCTTTCTGTTGGACTTCCCGTCTGTCCCTGTCAGCACTTTCATGACCCTGAGCTGCCCCCTGGTGGACACTGGGAGTTCTCAACAGCATAGAACCTTTCCTGGGGTTCACTCAATTCCTGCAACCCACCACTTGTGGTCTAACTGAACCAGGGGGACACTTTACTTTGCACATACAGGAAATAGGAAGCCTAGGAAAGATTAAAAGATAACATAGGATTGATATGTTAAGTACGATCACTTGAGTGGGATTAAGGAAGCACTCAGAGGCACCGGGGTGTCTTAACATTGCCTACTGTATTTAGCTCCTTTTTGTTTGTTATTTCAATTTACGTGACAGGACATCCCTGCTAAGATAAGGGCATCTCCCAGAAAGTTTTTGAGCAGTATTAGTGCTTTAAAAGGACTACCCCTCTAAGGCACCTGGGTGGCTCAGTTGGTCAAGTGTCCAGCTTGATTTCAGCTCAGGTCATGATCTCAAGGTTGTGGGATCGAGCCCTGCATTAGGCTCTGCCTGGGATTCTCTCTCTCCCTCCCCCTTTGCCTTTCTCCCTGCTTGCGCACGCTCGCTCGCTTGCTCTCTCTGTCTCGTTCTTTCTCTAAAATAAAGAAAATCTTATTTTTTTAAAGGACAATGACTTGACTTTACAGTTGATGTGGAAGATGCATTGGTTGGGGAGAAACTTGAGGTTCAGAGTGTGACAGTCACAGGATGTGACAACATAAAACAACCTTTGCCTTATTCCTTCGTTTTATGCCTGAGGACATAGAGACACATGAGGGGAAGAGATTTGTCCCCGGTCACCTGGGGACAGTAGCAGAACCATGATGACGAGCCAGTTTGCTGATAGCAGATATTCCTCCTTTCAACTGCTCTGGTCACTTCTGTGTCAGCCAGACAGAAAACCTGGAGACGCAGCTGACCCCAACTGGTGACAAGGTCTAGTCAAGGGATGACTTCAGGGTAGTAGAGAAGTAATTTGTGTAATTGTGCATTTCTACTGCATTTCGGACCCTTGTATCACCCTCATTTCCTTTTGGGGTACAGAAGTTCGCCTCTTATGGGCTACTGAGCTGACTGTCCTTTAGGATGTTGCTTTCATGAGTAGGGCCTTGGGTGTAAAAGCACCTTACTTTCAAAAGCTCTCTGATTGTGATATTTGGCAATGTTAGAGTATGAACTGATTAGCAAATCGACCCCTCAGCGTCCTCACTGAGGTCTGCCTCAGCTGGTGCTGATTAACCCGACTCTGTGCTTCCTCAACTTTTCCTATTGTTAAGTGTGTGTGTGTGCACCTGCGTATGCACACTAAATTCCCAACTGGTAATACATTGCACGGGGTGACGAGTAATGCGTTTTATCCTCCTCCCTGTCCCCCTGCAACTGCGGCTGGCACCCAGGAGAGTCTGACTTGATCGAATCAGCAGCAACAATCTTTTCCATAGATTGAGCCCCATCTCTGTGCTCTGTATTATTCTACATGCCTTGGTTTTTTTTTTTTTTAACTCTCTAATTAAAATCAGTCTGAGAATATTCAGTAGCTGCCTACCGTGTGCCGGTGCTGTGTTAGTACTGGGGATACAACTCGAATGGATTCCAATGACGACTGGCACGATGTAGCCTCTGTCCGCCGGGCGCTGACAACCCGAACTTCGACGCCTCCCCTCACTCGCTGCTACCGCAACCCCTCCCCATCCATGCGACCACGATTCTAAATCAGTAAGAAAGGAGTGACAGTTATCCAGTGGCGGCAAAGCTGCACCGACCTCAAGAAAGACTTCAGAGGGGAAGGGGGTGGGGAAATGGGATAGGCTGGTGATGGGTAGTAAGGAGGTCACATATTGCATGGTGCACTGGGTGTTATACGCAACTAATGAATCATCAAACTTTACATCAAAAACTAGGGATGTACTGTATGGTGACTAACATAATATAATAAAAATATAATTATGGAAAAAAATAAATAAATCATACATGTATACATGGAAAAAAAAAGACTTGATAAAGCAAACATTAAGTGATGGCATGGAGCCAGGTTGGCAGAGAGGGGAAAAGGGTTTGTGCGGAGGGAGCCGTGAGGACAGGGGCCCAGATGGAAGGATCCGGACATGAGAACTGAACACAGAAGAGAGGTCCAGAGGAGGGGCAAAGTGGGCAAGGGGAGGTCGGCTTCGGTCTTGCTGGTAAGCTCCCATCGTGCTTTGCACAGCTCCTTCTAACACTTTCAAAATAAAAAGCATCGAATGAAGTTAACTAACTTGTTATTTATATATTATTTGTCTAATATAGGTGTTTTCCACTGCATTGGGTTCCTTGAGTACAGGGGGTCATACGTCTTTGTCCTATCACTTAGGGCTGCCCTAAATCCCTCCCATAGGCCTATCCTGCCTTTCTGACAGGGGTCATCTCTCCACCCGCACACCACACAATTTCCTCCCTGACCTGAATCGGCAATGTTTTCCTTCCGGGTATTCCCTCATTCAGTGAATACATCTGTATGCCGAGCAATCTGGGAACTGGTAAGGGCTTCCTCATGGACTTAGGCTTAGATTTAAGCCTAGGCACAATGGAGACCAAAGACCTCATCTACAAAGCAATATATTCCAATTTGGAAACACTGGAGCTTTAAGTGACTGGGTGAGGATTTCTCTCTTATGGGGGCTTTCATTATAGCCGTATTGCAAAATCTGCTTTTGTGTTTCCCCTCTCAGCCCATCTGCCAGGCAGCCTACCAGAACGACTTGGGTCAAGTGTGGCGGTGGGTGAGAGAAGACAGCGCCTGTATCAACGTGCGAGATGGCTTTAATGGAGACACTCCCCTGATCTGTGCTTGTAGGCGAGGACACCTGAGAATCGTTTCCTTCCTTTTAAAAAGAAATGCTGATGTGAACCTCAAAAACCGGGTGAGGCCATTACACATGAGTGGAGAGAGTCATTGACCATGGTAATCCTTTCTCCCCACAGCAATGGAAATAGTGAATGCCATTCTCTTGTTGCTCGTAGCTCCTGATACCAACTTTTTTTTTTTTTGCCTTACTTTAGAGGGACAGACAGACACTATTCTATAAGGCCAAAAAGCCAAATAAATCACAGTTCAATCAGCAGGCATGTTTTGTGGTTAATTATATCCTCATACTTCTGAAAAGAATGGTAATGGTTCACTCATTTGACTAGTGAGAGCTTCTTCCTTTCTTTTCATCTTCCTCTCCATGCTGTTCCCTGCCTTCCCGCTACCCTCTCCCTGCTTTTCCTCCTCATTATCACAGAAGTAATGGGAAAGATTTCTGGAAAAAAATGTTGACCTGCTGGTGTTAGGTCATTAGATTTTTACCTACTGGGTCAGTGTTCTCCAGAAGATCCCACAGTTTGCTTATAGGATTGAAGAATGCTAGTGAGACATCTGTCAAGAACAAACAAGCTCATGAACCAGAGGCTCCTTGAAGGCACACAGAAAGGCATAAAGATTGTACTCAGGATGCAGTGTTAGCCGATGGAATCTTTAGAATCAAGGAAGAGCAGAATACATGTGTTGCCAGGAGCATCCTTTCAGAACACCTTCGAACGTCCATTGTCTGCCTCATAGCAACAAGCAGCATTTAAAGTGCACTGAATAAATATAAAAAGTCATTATTGGTCATAATTATGAGTGTCCTGTTCCCACTCATGTACATTCAGTGAGGAAAAGCAGCCTCTAGGGCCCCCCTTGCCCCTTCCGAGTCAGTTTCAAGACCAGCTTGTTTGCAGCAATAACATATTCCCAGAAAATGGATAGCTCCTGGACCTTCTTGCCTGTACTTACTGCTTTTTTTTCGCTTGGTTGGGCTTAAAAGCAAGTCAGGCCTGCACCGGATCTCACAGATGGCAGCTTAGTGGCGTATGACAGGCTCTCCCTAACTCACAGCTGACGAACCAGGTGTGTGCGCTCGCGGTGAGTGGGCGATGTCTGTGGGTTCACGACCTCTGTCTGGAGACGTGCTCGTCTGGAAGCTGCTGGAAGGAGATATTGGTCAACACAGGGATGGGGCCGAGAAGGCGGTGAAGCTGAGCTAGCCTGCTGGGATCCTCTGGTATCATGAACATCTTGGAAAGGACTTGGGAGATACTTTAGAAAAATAGAGATTTTATCACAAGAAGGGTTTGGCTTACATTTTATATTTTTAAAATATTTTTAATGGTTTTTAAATGTCTAATCTTCTTAATTTTTCCCGAATACTAATCTTGGCACATTAATAATTTAACCAGTGCCTTCTCATTTCTTAAATGTATGTTTAGGACTTATTTTCAGAAGTACTAAATGAACAAAGGCCTCAAAATAAAACACACAGTTCTGCTGGCAATTCACACACACACACACCTAATAGAGAACATCAGTTCTATGGAAACCAAATTAAATTAATGGGGCGCCTGGGTGGCACAGCGGTTAAGCGTCTGCCTTTGGCTCAGGGCGTGATCCCGGCATTCTGGGATCGAGCCCCACATCAGGCTCCTCTGCTGTGAGCCTGCTTCTTCCTCTCCCACTCCCCCTGCTTGTGTTCCCTCTCTCGCTGGCTGTCTCTATCTCTGTCAAATAAATAAATAAAATCTTAAAAAAAAAACATAAATATACTTTTTTTTTTTGGCCTGTCAAGTTGACCAGGATTAAAAGAGGAAACCGAGTGTTGATCAGGAAGGAAGTTTAAATCATTAAGATTTTACCCGAGCACAATTTAGCAACACAATATGAGAAGCATTCAGACCTTTCACGTCAGCAATTATACTTTTAGAAACTTTTGCTAAGGACAAATTTGGAAATGTTGACAAAGCTTTATGAATGAGGATGTCCAGACAGCGTAAAAAGTTAAAATCTTGAAATGTCCAACAGGTAGGGTTTGGTCAAATAAATCAGAATAGCTTTATTCAATAGAAAGTCATGCAGCCATGGAAAATGCACAAATTCTAAATGTGAAAAGAAAAAGAGGGTCTGATTTTACATATGCAGCATGTTCCTACATTTTAAAATTCCTTATAATGCATTTTATTTTATTTTTTAGAAATATTTTATTTATTAATTTGACAGAGAGAGAGAGAGAGAGAGAGAGAGCACAAGCAGGGGGAGGGGCAGAGGGAGAAGCAGGCTCCCCGCTGAGTAAGGAGCCCAGTGCGGGGCTGGATCCCAGGACCCCAGGATCATGACCTGAGCCGAAGGCAGACGCTTCACCGACTGAGCCACCCAGGTGCCACTGCATAATGCATTTTAAAAGACTGGAAGACAATACAGCCAAAATGTTAACAATTATTTCTGGGCTGATAATGGGTAATTTTAAATCCTGTCATTATACCCTTGTTTAGTTTACAAAATTTTTACAGAGAACGTATATACCTTGATATTAAAAAAACAAAAAGTATTCTTATTTAAGAAAAGCACTCCCCCAACTGGAAATTAACCTCTCTTTCCTCTCTGACTTTCTCTCTCTCCACATTGATTTGATTGGTATTCCAATCATCGTGGCCGGTTTTGCATTATATTTATTGTGCTCGTTTTTTGTCTACCTTTATCTGATTATGAGGCCCTGAGGCTTGATATCCCCTCCCCAGAAGCTTAAGTCTATCACCTGATAAATTGTCACATATTTGAAGAATTAAATTGACTTATTTCCATTCTTCCAGCACCGTGTGTATGCATGTAAGAACAGGGAAAATATGCCACGTGATTAAGATTTTCCCATAAACAAACCACAAAATGAATAATCATCTACCATAGATGAGTCAGGGATAATGATAGCTTTTCACACTGAATTCAGTCCTATGTTTATATCTCACTGTATTTGTTCCCCAAAAAACTAACATGCGTGTGAGAATCCATCTTTTTAAAAAAATATATTTATTTATAGATTTTTGAGAGAGAGAGAGACAGCGTGTGTGAGTGGGGAGAGGGGCAGAAGGAGAGAGAGAGAGAGAGGGAGAGAGAGAGAATCTCAAGGAGACTGCCCATGGAACCCGTGTGGGGCTTGATCCCACGACCCTGAGATCATGACCGGAGCCAAAATCAATAGTTGGTTGCTTAACTGGCTGAGCCACTCAGGCACCCTGAGAATCTTTGGACTATACTGTGCTTGACATTCCCATCAGTGGAGAAGCGGCCTTATTAATCAGACACACTCCACAGAAGGAGTTGCCATGGGTACGATAAAAATAAAAAGCACAAACTCACCTTCTTTTTTTTTTTAATGTAGTCTTTTGTTTTCTTATTTTTAAGTGAGCTCTGCTGCCCAAAATGGGGCTTGAACTCACGACCCTGAGATCAAAGGTCGCATGCTCTACCGACTGAGCCGGCCCGGCACCCCACCCACAAACGAAACTTTTTGATATGGCAATCTGAAGATATGGAATTTGAGACAAGTATTAATAAAGAGTGCTTTTCTTAATTTTCAGAAAGAGAGAAACTGCTTGCATTATGCCGTGAAGAAAAAATTTACGTTCTTCGATTACCTACTCATTATCCTCTTAATGCCAGTTCTGCTTATCGGGTATTTCCTCATGGTGAGTAACACGGGTGTGATCAAGGGATAAACGGGGAGGACAGCAACAGCATGACTCAGCCAGTGTTGCGGACCAGTCAGAGGCAGGGAAACAGTAACAAAATAAGCTCCTGGTTCGTATTCTAAAAATAGCATTTCCAACATCCACAGGCAACGCTGTGATAGAAAGAAAGTGAGAAGAAAGGTGGCCAACCAGGTTCGTCTGTGTGATGTTTATTTAGAAGAATAAATTAATCTTGGTGAAGAATCATCGGAAGGAAGCAGAAAATCCCGAATATTAAGGAAATATTCCCCCGCCACTTCTTTTCTCCTTTTACATCAAAAGAGCTTGAGTCTTTGTACACATCTTTGAGTTTCTGATTTTTCTGGACCTGCCCTGTCTCGAGTTAAAAACAGATCCTAAGAGATTTGCAGCCAGAAGTTGACAAACACGGAACATCTTTATAGAGAATTTAGCCAACCTTTCATGTTGACAGAGTTGAATAACGAAAGATGTAGTTGGGGGAGGAACGCAGTCATTTTATGAGTAGAAGATGAAGCTTGAGATGGTTATTTTTGTTTTTTCCAAATGGAGCGACAGCTTTGCACTGACTCATTGGTTCCCTGGTGTCTGGTTCCATTGTTGAGGGATGACTTAGCAGATGTGTCACTTAATCCAATTAAATGACCAAGCTCCCTTCTCTCCATAGCTAACAGACCATGGACATTGGTTACTTTTGCCACCAGAGGTTCCAGAACAGTCTGCCAGTTGGAAGTGTAATTACCCCCTCGGGTATTTAAATGTCATAGAATTTGAGGAACTCTAATTAAATATGATAATGCCCATTTTTGATGCTTGGATTTATGGGAAAAAGAAAACACAAGCCACTGATAAACACATCATCTGCTTATGTACTGGAGAGGTTCTTGAAAAATTAATTGCGTATTTAGTACAGAGCATCGAAGTATTTGCAGTTTTGGGGCGGGCGAGGGGTCTGCCATTCATTTCCAAAATGATCACAAGGGTGATGAGCAAGACTCAAGACTCGTTCAGAATTTGTTGAACACAGCCCTGCTTCCTAAGACAGTTGGAGGTTTAAAAACTGGAGGCTTTGGCAAAAATACTGATTGTAATGAATAACTGCCTCTGATTGCGCATTTATCCTACGTATTCATGGGGCATGGAACTGCACACTTGTGATGCACAAGACGCAAGTGCCAGGGGAGGACGTTTTGGAGGAAGGGACCAGAAAGGACTGTATTACTTCAGAGAAAGGTAGGAGGAGACAGGCAGTCTCGGTGTTGACCAGGGAGGGAATTACAAAGAAAGGAGGAAAGTGGGTGGGGCTTCCTGCACAGCAAAGGGGCTGACCTTCAGGACTTGACCCCCTGTTCCCCAAGAGCTGTGCTCCCTAAAGCAATGGGATGTGGTGGGGGGGGGGGATGCTCAAACTGTCCTGTGGTCAGAATCTCGGGACTGGGCAGGAAACGTGGATTTCTGAGGAGACTCGTTTATTTCATTCCTTTGTTCCATCATTCAGCACATACTTACTGTGGACCTACTCCGTGCACACACTGCTGGGTGGGAGGGATGCAGGGGGAAAGCAAACAGGTGTAGTCCTTGTCCTCATGAGAGAGAGTAGAGAAGAATGGGTCCTTAATGAAATAACCACAGAGACGCATGTAAAATTACTACAAAGTAGGTGGTACAGGGAGGTGATCTTCTGCCAGAAGAGAGATTTCACTGAGCCAGTAGGTCAGGGAAAGCGTCCTGGAAGAAGAGAGGCTTGGGCTGGGATATTACAGATGCATTTACCAGGTCAAGAAGGGAGGTCTGGCGTGGGGCCACTGAATTCACATTTCCAGTTTCCCAGGTGCTGATGCTGCTATCCCAGGACCACACTCTGAGAACCCGTGTTTTAGCTGACTGATATTGGAGGGAGAGGGGAGAGGGGGGAAATTTTAAGGAAGATGCACAGACACGTAGAGGTATAGGGATTAAAATCAATCCTGTTGAGTAGAATAGACATAAGATGGAGAAAAGTTTCGTCAATGGACCTCTTCTGTACTTGCTGTTTCTAACAGGTGTCAAAGACCAAGCAGAATGAGGCTCTCGTCCGAACGTTGCTCAATGCTGGCGTTGACGTGAATGCCACGGACTGCGTAAGTTCCTGGGTTTGGTCATTTTGAAAGAATCTTCAAAATGGCATTTGCAGGCAGTGTGTTTGTCACCTACAAAGTTACTCACTTTATTTTCCTATTTTCCTTGGCTTTCTTTACATTTCATTCTTTCTTTCCTTTCGTTTCCACTGCTAGTCAGGCAGCCTTGAAGTTGTTTAGATGCTGCTGCTAAACTCATGGGAGTAAAATCTTCATTGACTAGAGGACATTTTCTAAAAGAACCGCTCCACCTTTGATGAGAAGTTATGGGAAATGAAGGCTCTGCTAGGAAACTTCCATCCTCCAGAGTTAAGCCGCTGGAGTCAATCTAGGCTTGTCACCTTTTGCCTGTGTGTGCTGTGGCCGTCATAAACGTATTGGATTCTCGGTTTCCTCACCTGTAAAGTGAGGGCGCTGATAGCACCTCCCTTGCAAGGCTGACTCAGGTAAAGTGCTTAGCAGAGTGCCTGGCGCATAGTGAGGTCAGCGAGTACCAGCTGCGGCAGCCAAGCTTGCAGCCCACTGGGTGAGAGGGGCCCCATCTGTCAACTAGACCGGTAAGGATCAAGGTCAAAGAGCCCAGATGGTGGTGAGGGCAGTGACCACTGAGCAGCAGCCCGTAACTACTTCCTGTGTCTAAATAGCAAGTTTTGTCTCCACCTTTCACCCCTGCACCCTGCACGCCTCTTCCTCCCTTAAATGATCATAAATGGATCAAATGTTTATTTGTATGAACTTTTATTTGCTTCTATCGATTAGATGAAATTTCGGCTTCCCAATTGTGTATTGAAAAAGTTGGCAAGTTGAAATTTGAGTCGAAAAGAACCAATATTTTCTTTGTGGTCCCGAATTTATTTTATGTTGTATACATCTGTGTGTGTGCGTGTGCATTACCGTTGTTTTCTGATGGAGCGAATGTGCCCGTCGCTGTTTCTATTCATTACTTACATCACCTTAGTGTTGGTTATATTGGTATCGTATGTTTAGATGGAGGTAGCTCCATGTGCCCGTGTGTGCATGTACACGTGTGTGAGTGTGCATGCATGTGTGTGCATGCGTGTGCACACATGTGTCCATACCTGTGTGCGCGCGTGTGTGCATGTGTGAGCATGCGTGTGCATGTGCATGTGTGTGCACGCATGTGTCCGTGCATGTGTTAGCGTGTGCATGTGTGTTTGCGTGCGTGTGCGCGCGCGTGTGCGCATGTGTGTGATCATGTGTGTTCATGTGCATGTGTGCGCACGCATGTGTCCGTGCATGTGTGAGCGTGTGCGTGTGTGTTTGCGTGCATGTGTGTGCGCGCTTGTGTGCGCATGTGTGTGAGCGTGCATGTGGGCATGCGTGGGCATGCATGTGCGCGTGTGTGCCTGTGTGTTTGCGTGTGGGGGGAGGAGAGAATAAGTTTATGAAATGCACATTTTCCCTTTTATTTAAAACAGGATTTTTGTATTAATTGGAGTAGACAACTACTATGCTCCATCATTTCCTGTATTAAGTAAGATGTTATTAAAGATTAGGTAAAAGATTTGTTGACGATTTTTTGGGGTCTTCTAGTTTAACTTCAGAAGATTGAAAACGTTGTGATCAAAATCGCTCTGGGATATTTTTCAGGTTCTCTGTGTGTCTCTAGCTGGATGATTGCACTCCTGTGCATACTTGTGTGCACATTCATGCACGCACACACGCTTTTCCTGCCATTTTTCTACATCTGTCTGAATATTCAGATTGTCCCCCTCTAAGTGATGCGATGCATTATATTTTTAGGGAATTAGACTCTTTATTCACATGGGAACGTTCAGAGCCGGATCTTCCACTTATCATCTCACCACTTAATAAAAATAAGTGATCGCAGCATTTTTTGCTATGATCTCAGAAGAGTTAATAAGGTCTGATATTATTTCATCACATACCAAAGCCACAGTTGCTTGGCTGCTTCTTGAAAGGCAAAATTGGGGGGCACAAACACCTTAGCTATACATTTCTTTTCACTTGAGTTAGTGCTTTAAATTAGTACCAAGAGAGCAGATCCACTAGTTTAAAGTGCAGAATACACGCTCCAGCAAACCTGTTTGGGAAGCTTCTCCATAGAGCGGCACCGATGCTGTCACTGTGCTGGAACACGAGCCACGTTCTTCAGCTTGTGGGGGCTTTAGTCAACAACCACAGAGGATGATATTTGCAAAAAGGCCCATGTGGGGACCTTTATGAGAAAAGACGGCAAGACGACCAAGGTGATGATTGCCCAGACATGTGGAATCTTACCAAGAACCCTTGAGATAATTCGGCAGCAGCTTCTTATAAGTTGCATTGTTTAAGTTGGGAGCAGAAAATGAGAGAGGAAGATGTTAATGGCTTATAGGACATGAATTATATGCACGTTGAGGCAAAAGAGGTGTGTTAAATACAAGAAATGTAGTTGTGCATAGATGGTTTGAGGACCGGCTTACTTAGTTGTAGGCTGTGACATGTGACATGTACTCGCTGAAGAAGCCACCTGCTAGGGACAGTAGAGCCCAGTGATGAGCCTAGGTGTGGTCCTCTGTTTCAGGACGGCTGCACGGCGCTACATTATGCCTGCCAAATGAAAAACCAGACCCTTATCCCTCTGCTGCTGGAAGCTCGTGCCGACCCCACGATCAAGAACAAGGTAAGAACCTGTGGACATCTTCCGAGCTCCCTTCCAGCAGCAGCATCTTCTGATTTCGGCTTTGTGTTGAAGTGCATTAATTGCCTCTGATGTTGTTTGTTAACAGCAAAACTAATTGTCCTCGTTAAGGAATTAAGTTATCGTATTACTATTAAAGCCTGTGAGTCAGTCGGTCTGGACTGTTTGCTAGACCTTTTGCTTTGAGGTTGGACTGTATCGGGAATAAATAACTATAATTTTTTTTCTCCTCAGCGTGGTGAGAGTTCCCTGGATATTGTGCGGAGATTAAAGTTTTCCCAGATTGAATTAATGCTAAGGAAAGCATCATAATCCTTGTGGCCTCACATGGAGAAGTAGATAAAGTTAAAGGACTGGATTCTATCTCCATTTTGGACAATTGGTCTGTGGACTGTTGAACCTGGATGCTATGATTTTATGGTTACCATGGGTAACCATAATCGTGGTTACCATGGTAACATTTTGAAAGAGCTTTGTATTTAGAATTTTCTTTTGCCCATTGGAGTTCACCATGGTCACGATCCTTCTAGGAGAAACACCAAAACTCTTGGAGGCTCCATTTTGGTCCAAAAAAAAGGTGACATTTCAAGGTCAGTCTCTCCCAAAGAAGAGGATCAGTGTTACCTGGTTCAGTTTTCTCTTCTCATCTGTGCGGCTCTTACCAAGAGGCTGTCCTGTCTATATCATGCCCAGAAGACAACTGGATCTATCCGTCCTTTTTGAGTAGTAAGAAGAAGAATCAAAGTATATATATTTGTATAGACTGATGTATTGGGGGGATGGGAGGTGAGCTTCATATGTAAATATTTACTCGGTGAAACAACTTCAATAAAGTCATCTATCAGTCGTCAGGGGTGGGAGTATTTATGCCACCGTAATTGGCAAAGGCTGTAAGTCAGGGCTTTTTCTTTTTCTTTTCAGAGAGTCGATTTCTTTTATTATTTATTTATTTTTTATTTTTATTTATTTGAGAGAGAGAGAGAGCACAACCAGGGGGAGGGGAAGAGGGACACAGAGAAGCAGACTCCCCGCTGAGCAGGGACCCCCCCCCCCCCGTCCCACCCAACCCATGACCACAGGGCTCGATCCTGCGACTCCAGGATCATGACCTGAGACGAAGGCAGACACTTCACCAACTGCGCCACCCAGGCGCCCCTCCAGAGAGCCAATTTAACCAGCATACCTCTAGATATTTTGCTATTGGTTTATAAGTAAGAGCCATCTTGATTTTTTTTTTGAACAAAATTGTGTAACTATCAAGATGTTTGTTCAAAAATACCTTTCTGATTCTCTTGTGAAGGCGAGGCAGATACTAAGATTGTTCATTCTGTTTATATTTATTGACAAAATTTAAAACAGTATTGTTAACTATTGGACAAAGGATTTTTTTTTTTTTACAAGAAAACGAGCAACAGGATGTCGTGGTATGTGGATTATACTTCTAGAGGAGAGACAGAATATCAAAAAGTATTTCTCAAGTCGTTTGTCAATAGACAGAGTAGAAATAAACACATTTAAAAAATGATTGAATTTTGCAAAGCCAGACTGAGTCATCAATATCTTTAGACACGGACTAAGCCACACTACGTGGTAACAAATAAACAGTCTAAGAGGGAAAGCTTTACCATCCTTGAACAGAATACGGGCTTAATGAAAATCCAGTCCAGGAGTATTTATTGAACTACGTACAGAGCCTTAAGGCACATGTTTTGTGAGGGAAGGAGTAGGGTGTAGATATGATTCTGAAGCCCTTAAGTGCCTCTTAAATTATTTAAGGCGCATTTGCACTGAACGAAGTTAGCAGGTGACTCTGGGGGATTGAATAAACAAGCGAACTTCACGCACCAGTACATCTTCAATTTGGTTTGCAAAATCACTCTCTCACCCACGTACTTCATAACTGTCATCTTTGCAACTGTGTGAACATTGGACATTTTTCTAAAGAAATAAATCCAGGTTTGTGAATGAGTTTGGATAGTTGTCAAGATCAAAGGATAGAATACATGACATTCTAAAACTTTCTTCCCAGTTTTTAATATTTGAAGGCAGAAAACTGGGCCAGACATCGGTAGCCTCGGGCAGTAAACTCTCATGTGAGCTTGGACTTGATGCTAGGTACTGAAACACAGACGTGCTTCATGCAGGGGCGTAATGTGCTTACTGGAAAAGTCGCTAACTATCTTACCAAATTATTTCCTCTGAGACTCAACTGTAAAACTTGGCCCCTTTTAATGATGCTTAAAATATATTTTGTCCATACTCTTCTCTTTGCCTTCCTCTCTCTCCCTCTTTCTTCCTAAAGCAGCTCAGCTTCCTTGAGGTAGCATTATGTCTCTATGGCAATAAGGTGAAAATGTCTAGCTTAGTTACAACAATCCAGAGATTCAAGACCTCTGTTTCTGTTCCATTCTGTCATTTTACTTGACCGTTCCAAAAATACGGCTTATAGAAAAAAATTAACATTGTAAAGGGGTCTACCTGAATGACGTAAAGAGTCCTGGCTAATTTCTAGCTGTCAGGTAAAACCTACTCTTCAGGATGGCAGAATATACGACAACACATGAAACCTATGTTCACCCAATGAGTATTTTAATCAGCTGAAAAAAATTTCAATGCCAGTTTTAGTGTCAAATACAGGAAATCTGAAGGAGTGTGTATTATATCTCTGTCTTCCCTTCCCCACCCCCCTTCTACTGATATGGGAGGTTTCCAATTCTGGAAATCCTGAAAATCCTCCGCTTGGGGACCCCCTAAGACTCTTCAGTATCGGACGCCTCACAGTCTGACCCCGCACATTCCCTGGGAGAAGCTGGTCTCCTCCTGCTTCATCAGATGTATGATCTCATTGTACATACGGTGAGGAGCATCCAAGCCCCAGATGAAATCCACATGTGCCCATTCAGGAATGTTCTTATGGTAGATGAGATTGGTCACCTCGGAGAGCAGCATCTTCACGTCCTCTGGATTGGAAAGCCAGTCCTGACCCCCAGTCCACATTGCAGTGGGGACCGTCATGTCTCTGACTTTATACCTTATGGGAGTTGGCTAGAAAAAAGGAATAATTTTTAACTGTCGGTAACATTTGGATTTCCAAACTCACGATTTATATTTCAAGTCAACAGAGTCAAAATATGACATGTGTTGTGAGGAAAGGTGCACGGGTGCCACACAGTCAAACAGGACCACATCCAGAGGGTCCGTTCAGCCCCCACTTGAAGGTACAGTCAGTTAGCCTCAGTTTCTTCATCTGGGAAATGGGGATGACACTTGTTAACATCCTACGAGGTTAAGTTGCCTTCCACCTTAAGCATGAATCTTCAATTCTTTTTCTCCTTATTAGTAAGTATTTAACACATACGTTGCCTTTGGAAGATAATGTTTCTGTCCTTTTAAAGGCTGATTTCACAAATTTCATGAGGCCAGAGAGAGAGAGATTCTTGAAAGAAAGGCAAGAGATTGGAGCCCCCTGAGAAGGTCTCTGGGTCTTCACGGAGACTTTCTGGGAGAACAGAAAGGCCTTAAGGCAGTCCAAGTTCAAAACCTGGGGTAGTCAATGGCACAAGAACTCAGGTCCTTTAAACCGGGGGGGGGGTTAGGGTGGGGGGTTCTGGGGCACGGTTGTAACGATTAGACCCCTGCTCCAGTCCCCCATCACCCAAAGAAAGGAATCTAGGATTCTGAACTGACAATCTGCCTTATTCAAGTAGTGCTTCTAGATCAGACCAGCTGGCTGAGCCCTGAGGTTAATCAAGCACCCGGAACTTTCCCCTGTAATGTTGAGCCCCGATTCTTCTCAGAAAATCTACCGTGGAGCCAAGGCTTTCAACCCACGAGTCCTGGTTGACTCTGTGGCTTTCTAAGAATTTAGAGTTCTACCCTGAGATTGTGATTTACAATAAGGAGTATATATTTGGTCTTCGTTCCCATTTCTGGCATAGAGGTCCTCTTTACCCTTGGAATTTACTCAGTGATGAGAGCCAATAAAATGTCTTTTGTTAAGTTAATGAGGTGACTTTAGGACTTGATTTAAGGATGGGGGCTGGTCACCAGGGGAGCCAAGCCTGTGATTAGAGGGTTGGAAATTTCAGTGTTGCCCCCAGACCTCCAGGGAGGGGAGGGGGCTGGAGATTGAGTTCAATCACCAATGGTCAATAATTGAATCAATCATGTCTATGTGATGAAGCCTTCATAAAAACCCTAAACAAGGTTGGGAAGCTTCTAGGCTGGTGAACATGTGGAGATTTGGTGAAAGCCAAGGGCTAGGAGAGAGCTGGAAGCTCCTTGCCCTTCCCCCATACCCTGCCCTCTGCACCTCTTCCTTCTGGCTGTTCCTTGTTACAGTCTTTTGGAATACATGGGCAATCTAGGAAGAGAAATGTCTCTCTGAGTTCTGTGAGCCAATCTGGCAAATTAATAGAACCCAATGAGAGGGCTGTTAGAATCTTCCAGTAGAGCCAGTGGGTCAGAAGCATAGGAAGAACCTGGGCTTGACATTGGCACGTGAACTTGAGGGCAGTCTGACTCTGATGTTCTCTCCAGGTAGTGTCAGAATTGAGTGAAATCGTTGGACACCCAGCTGGGGTCTGGAGACTTGCCTCTTGGTGGTGGGGAATCTCCCCATGCCCACACACGCATAGGAATTTGGTGATCAAAGTTACCTTTTATGGCCTAACTTAGACACGAAAGGTTGAAGCATTCTAAGGCGCCAGTCCTGTATTTTTCTCATTTTACAGGTGAACTGAATTCAGGTTAGCTCTAAAGTGCTGCGATTCTAGAATGCCTTTTCTGCATAAATGTTTTCTTTTTCTTTCCTGGGGCCTGCCCTGCGTAAGCCACTTTCTCTAGAATTTAAAACATTAGGGCTGATAAATTAAAACTATCTTAGAGCCGGAACACTTTCTCCAAAGACAGGTTTTTAGGAAACAATGAAAAAGGACTTAATAAAAAGTAGCTGATGCCCATGACTTAGACTTTGCTGGTCAGGGTGCTCCCAGCCTGTCCCATTTCTTAGGCTTTTATATCTAGGCTGATGTAGGGGAGTGGATGTTACATACGATCCACGACTCTCAGAGGTTGGCCTCTGTCTGTCAGGCTCCCTCTGGCTTTATGTTCATATGGTCAGTATTTGTTTGCATTCACGCACAAGCTAACCAATAATCTTCAGTGGGGGTTTTATGCTCAGAAAAGTACAACACACAATTCTGACTCCCCACAACTATTCATTTCATTCTAGAGTATCAGCTGTGCATTTTCTTACATAAGGTAATAACTTGTCATATTTTTCATTTGCAAATGACAGATGCATTAAAAGTGCGACCAGCAGAACTCTTAAGGATTATCTAGTGCAATAATAATAATTATTATTATTATTTTAAAATAGGATCCACACTCAGCATGGAGCCCAGTGCAGGGTTTGAACTCATGACCCTGAGATCAAGACCTGAGCTGAGATCAAGAGTTGGATGCTTAACCGACTGAGCCACCCAGGTGCCCCAGTCCAATAATTTTTAAAGATAAAGACATCAGGGTGTGCAGAATGAAAGCAGCCTATCTATGACCCCTCAGGTGGTAGGGTCGGGGCAGGACTCATAAGCGACCCTCACTTATCACCAAACGCTCTTCTATGTGCCATGAAGCAAACTCGCCCCTGCTATCTTCATTCCTGGTTTTATGTTTTATTTTTATCTTTTGATCCTAAAAGGATCCTTCTAGCGACCACCAGAGTCTGTACTCTTTCCTTCACCATAACTACCCCGTCTTGCTCCTTAGAAGCCCAAGCACCTTGCTCATGGCGGCAGACTCACCAGGAAAGTTCTTCTACTCTGTTATGGAAGCAGGAAGCCTCTTGGCTAAGCTGTGAATGTCTCTCTTTTCAAACGGAGTCAAGCCTGACCTTGTAATTTATTCCTGCCTTCTACAAAATACTGTCATTATAACTTCCCTCCCATTTATTTCAAAAGAATGTGCTTGATTTTCTTACCTGATTGCCTTTCTCCAGATTTTTGGTCTCACTCCCCCAGTCAAATGCCCGGAGTTCCCCAGAATTCATTGTCTAAAAGGAAACAAATTGACATGGCCTTCAAATGCGTTCCTGGGTAAGGGTGCGAGGAGGGGTGAGAGGTGCTACCGAGTCTGCAGTCGCAAGCCAATTGGAGAGTAAAAGCCGAGGCTGCTCTTCTATTCGGTATTCAGATAATCTTCGAGAAAGCAGAAGGGCAAGAGTAAGGCCCCTTCAGGGAGAAAAATGCACTGGAGACGCACTTGCCACCTTGTCCTACAACTCCATAAAGCACATCCCCACCGCAGTCTGTGTAGGTGCTTGTCCTGCACACCCCCACAGGCTCGATGGGAGAGCGCCCCCTAGAGCCGAGCCATGTGGTGATTCCGGGAGAAGGTGACCAAAATTTCATTCAATTCCGAATTCTTCTTTCCTTTTGATTATAAAGTCTCTCTCCTGATACACACGCTCTCTCTCTCTCCCTCTCCCTCTTTCTCTCTCTCTCTCTCTCTCTCTCTCTCTCTCTCACACACACACACACACACACACACACACACACACACACACACAGAGCAATGACCTTAGAGGAACATTTTGACAAGGCTCTAAATCGTTAGAGAAACAGATAGGACCGATATTTATGATTTGTAAGTCTCCCTCAGTATTCTTAAAACTTTCTGACTGAACTAGGAGCCCTCCGTTTTGTTTTGTTTTTCTCCCAACGAGGTTGTGGTTGTAGTAGATGAGAATCTAAGGTTAACTATGCTCTAGCTCTCAGTCTTTAGCTCCATCGTTATTTCCACAGCGAATCGGTCACTCCAGTGTCCTCTACAATGAGCAATACTAGGCACAGTGCTTCTTTACGGGTGAAGCAACAGTTGACATCCGCACGGTCCCCAGAAACAGTTCGTGTGACTGGTGATTGGGACCCTCCCACCTGTGATTGCGGTGAAGGCTGAAGCACAAAGGACTCCCGTGAATTAGGTCCTGCCTTCGCATTTTTATTACCACTTGACCAACGTGCTGGAGGAGCCGAAAAGGAGAATGGAGACATGATCTCCAACCCCATCTGTGAGGTGGCTAGAGGCAGAGAAAGGTCTCACTTGGACCACCTGAAGTCACACTCTTAAGGTCCACTAAAGATTCCTTGGGCCAACCCTCCCCTCCATCTCCTGAAAAGATTCAGATCTAGATCAAATTCACGGTCGAAGCAGCATTGACAAGATCATATTCCCTCTTGGAATAAATGTGAAATAACGCCTGGGCTGTCCAAAGGACGTCCTCTGACTGCTCCAGACAAAACGCACAAAGACCCTTGGCGGAGACGACGGTTAGCATCCCTACCTGGCTCCAGTGCAGGATATTCTGCACAGACGTTCCAGCCAGAGTATGAGCCACGTACACGTTTGCTCGGCTCTGTAACAAAACACAAGTGGTTTGTGGGGCATGCAAAACTCACAAGACGTGCACCTTGTCAAGACCACGTCTCGAGGGTGTCAGACTGAGAAATGGGAAGATCATCAAGTTATCAGCAATTATTCACAAAACAGTAATATACACTTAGGGACACCTGGTGGCTCAGTCGTTAAGCGTCTGCCTTCGGCTCAGGTCATGATCCCAGCATTCTGGGATGGAGCTCCACATCCGGCTCCCTGCTTAGCAGGAAGCCTGCTTCTCCCTCTCTCACTCCCCCTGCTTGTGTTCCCTCTCTCGCTGCCTCTTTCTCTGTCAAATAAATAAATAAAATCTTTAAAAAAAACAGTAATATACACATGCGTATAAATAAAAAATTCCACTAAGTGTATCCCTGGGCGCCTGTATTTTTCATCTGAGAAGAGCTTCTCTTTAAACATCTGACTTCTTCTTTTAAAAAACTTTACCAGAATAATTAAGGATGAGGGCCGTAGAATTGGGTCTGTATTCAAATTCTACCTCTGCCATTCAATTTTTAGGTCAGTTTGGGAGATATTTAATGCATTAAATCTCAGGACACTAGTCTGTCAAAGGAAGTTATTGATCATACCTGTCTCATTGGCTTGTTACAAGGAATCACTTAGCCTGGCACAAATAAATGCATAGCAAATGGTAGCAATTAATCGTATTATTTTTAAAAAAGGGAAAAAATCTTCAGGAGTGAAAGATGTATTCCTCCAGCTTCTGGAAGTGCTGCTGGCAGACAGTACCCCACTCTCAGGCTTCCTTGTGGGGCCGCCCCAGGTGCAGAGAGCTGCCCTGCCCAGCGTCTCCCCTGGTGACATCTGTAGTAAATGACAGGTTGAGGTGGGAGTATAAAGACCAACCCTCTCACTTTAACTTGGGACAGCTTGGAAGCATCCCCCCATCTTCACATCAACCGAGAGTCCCACGGAGACTGTATCTCGGCTTGATATTTTCAATCTACCAAATCCTGCTCACTTCCTTTCCCTGGTGTCACCCCGAGGGTATCACCCCAAATCGTTGTGCACACTAATCTCTGCCTCCGAGTGTGCTTTCTGAGGAAGCCACAGTGACCCCTCCAACGACAGCTATGCCTAAGTTGAACTGAACTCTGGGATGTCCCATTAACCGAGAAACGGGAAGGACCCAAGGAGAAAAATGAGGTGCATGGTGCCTACCAGCTCTCTCTTTCAAATAATGTTACCTCTCGGTAGTAAAGCTGCTCTCAGACCGCTTCCATCCATAATCTACGACGTCAATCTCTAGCGATGCCGTTATGTCAACCTTGACTCAGGCTGCGTTGAAGTATTTTCTGCATGTTAGTATGATTTGAAGAAAACGGAATAGGTCTTCCCTGGCATTAGCTCACTCTTAGGATGTGAGACTAATCACTCCTCACTTTGCTTTGGAACACTAAGAATTGACTAGGCTCCCACTTACCATGTTCATATTGTTTGTATTAAATCCTCCCATAAGTAACATGACGTTGCTACAAATCTGATCGATAATCATCTGACGGCACAGGTAAATAGCAAACTGTCTGAAGAATCTGGTCTGGTACAGGAATTCTTTTTTGCCAAACAGTCCCTGTAAAAATATGACATGGAGTTGTAGTCGTTACATCATAGCCAAAAAGAAGTGAGTCTAATTTAAAAGCGTATAGATCTTCCAAAACTTAAAATGGAGTTCATCCCCAATAAGCCCTTCATAATCTGAAACTATTGTAAGTCAAAACCCAGGAGCTGTGGCTGCTGCCCGGCATCACGGAGAGGTTTGTCTCAAATATCACTAGCCCAGGAAAAGATCAACATTCAAAATTCAAAGCATGGTTTCTACTGAATGTGTATCACTTTTGCACCATCATAAAAACGAAAGAATTGTGAAGTCGAGCTATTGTAAGTCGGGGCTGTCTGTATGTCTTAGCAAATTGGGCTGGAGGACTCTTCTACGCAGACAAGGAGTTATCTGAGGAGTCACATACCTTGATCATCATATCCGGCAGCAACAAAAATTTGGTGCAAGGGCTTTTCGCATGTTTAAGAGTGGCTATGGGTGCTAAAGCAAAATACATTTTGATTTTCTGAGCCAGTTCTGGCATGGTGGAAAAAGCAATAAAGCCTACAAGAGAAGAGATAGGTCAGTGTGGATACTGCATATCCTAGAACCCATAAGATGCCGATTGTATTTTTATCAAGTTATTTCAGTAACTATGTGTGATTATGTTTTAATTGTCCTACAAAAGTATAGGCTCCTTGAAGGGGAAAACGCCAGCAGCCAACATGCCTCCGTGTTCCCTCCAACACCTGGCATGCACCTTCCTGCTAGTAGTTTCTCAGTGCATTATTGAATTAAACCATTGAGTCTAATAGTGCAGAATTTGAGAAAACATATATACAGAGAAATAAGTATGTAGCAGACACTTTTCAGGGTACTTTCGTAGTTCCTACCTCATTGAATTCTCAGACTCTTGTGAGGTATTTTTAACAAATCTCTACAGTGAATGAAATTGAGAATTAGAGAAATTGCTTTGTTTATCAGTAACAAGCAGGTTCTGTAATGTAATGGGTGTTGGGATACCAGGGTTTCCGCCAGTCTCCTTGATTCCTACCTTTTCTGGAATCCAAACTGTACCATGATCTAATAGACAAGTTGTCTACTGAACTGGATTCCAACTCTTATTTGTCCTAGACCAGGTCTGGGATGCTCGCTAAATCATTCTGGGCCTCAGTTTCTGTACCTATGAAAGTCTATGAATTATCACCATGTAGGCACCATCCCTGTGGAGCCTTGGGGAGAAAAAAGGCTATCATCCAAAGCCAAGGCATGGTCACTGTATTTGAAATACTCTACATCTGTGCATTCCTTGGCTAGGCTGATACTTGCAGCTTGAGTGCAAGGGGGAGAGGGACAGAGGAAAACTAGTATCACGTGACTTCCTCCAGTTCCCATAGGTGAGTGAGTACTTTTCCCTCCCTGTGATTAGGCTTGCCAGCCACATGCAAAGGCAGGCTCAAGAGTGACTCATTCCTCTTGCTCTTCCAACTGTACCATCAGTAGGACTGGGCTGGAACTCTATTAAACTCGATTCCAGCTTGATTGTGACCCTCTTAGAACTCCCCTCAAACGTCAAGTTTGAGAACTCAAGCTAACTTCTCCTGGCAAACTTTTTCTTTATGCAAAGCTGGTGTAAGTTCTCCATCTAAACAGCTCCGTGGTGGACTACTAGAAGAATCCTATACTTTTTTGCCCCCTTCGTCTTCTTGAAATAGCATTTGGTCTCATCATCAGCACCTTTGTCTTAATGTCAAGCTGGACAATTTGAGCATGGAGCAAAGCAGCTCTCAGAGGCCTCTGGCCATTAGAGCAGCAGCAGGCATTAACACCCCACTTACTTTCTGTGAAGTGTGTGGTGAGATGTGGCATCCCCAGAGCCAGTTAATGTTATTGGAAAATCCAGAGAGGAAAATATGAAAGTCAGGCTCTTTTCATTCACCAGAGAGCACCAAATATAAATAAGCCCACTGAACTCCTGCCCTGAGTTCCGGGGGCGGGGGTGTGCTCACCTGTCTCCCCAGAATCCCATACCCTGGCCTTCCCCTTTTGGTTTGGCTCAGGGTGAAAGTAAAAAGCACACTCAGCCATCCCATCTCCTCATGGCTCACAGCTCCCCTCCTTGCCCTGGTCTAAGCCAAACACATTTCCTACTGGCTTTGGTCCGAGAGAGAGTTAGAGACCACAGCCTCCACTCCTGTCTTCCCAGTGATGACCTGTATCCTGCAGGGCTCATGAGTTAAGGTTTCTCACAAATTCACTGAAAGCAAAAGGACAACAGCACGGAATTCCATACATTGGCCATAGAAGGGAAGGAAAAAGACTTGAATGAAATCCCCCAGCCGTCCTGTCGGTAGTGTGATGACCATGCTTACTGTTTATTAAATTGAGTGCACACTCTGGACCAGAAACTGCTCTTAGACTTATGTCTTAGACGAAACCCCTGCCTGCACGGAGCTGATCCACATTATCCCTGAATAGTTCGAACACCTCTATCTCCCCTACGAGGGCTTTACTGTCTTCATGTCATTGGAGACCACAGGGCTTGGACAATTCACTCGAGGACATTCACCTGAGAGGTGGTGGAATCAGATGTGACCTAATCCCACATCCGTCTGTCTCCAGAACCCTTGCTCCTTCTGCTACTCTAGTCCCCGGCTTCCACAGCCCTCAGGGTCGCTGAAGAGGACAGGACAGAGCTGAGAGAAGGTCAGGTGCTGGCCACCCACCCGAGTGCCATATGCCCACACCCCTGACTGTACAAACCTGCTCTCTATGAAACCTACCCATGGTAGTGCCCTGCGAGTAGCCGACATAATAGACCTTTTCCTGGCCGGTTCTCTGCAAAATAAAGTTTATGACTGCAGGAAGGTCAAACCTAGCCATCTCATCATAACTATAAGGGGGAAAAGACAAAGTTATAGGAAAAATTATAATCAGAAACAACAGAAGCAGCCCAGGGTTTACAAACAAGCCCCTAAGTCATCAGCCCCACCAGCTTGTGACCGTGCCCCTCGCGCCCTCGGGATGGACTTGTTTCACACCTGTGACCCATGGGGGCCTCTGGGCTCTCAGACTATTTGCACTATTTGCACCTTACTGTTTTCCCCAGATAGTATCACAGAGCGATAATCATCTTCAATGAATATTTACTGAGCACATGGGCTACCTCCTGGTGGAGGTGCCCTGCTGTACAGTTAGCAAAGCAGCACCCGGCCGTACAGATTTATTCGTATGGGAAAGGATTAAAAATGCCACAAGGCCCTTCTCTGACACAGGTTGAGATAAAGAGTGGTTTGAATGCCAATAGGTAATTTACACAAAAACATTAAAAACCGTGAGATATGTATTAGCCAAATTGATAGTCCCTAGGGCTTAATAGTTTCCCTGATATCTCTAATGTTGACTGATCTCCTCTCTTTCTGGGGGTACCAGTCCTTGTCATTACTGGGGGGGGAGTTAACCCCAGGATATGCATCTACAAGGACATGGACCTACACCTTCTCTCAACTACCTGACACCAACCCCCATCTCACCCTATTAGCCAGACCCATTCTTCTATTGGGGAAACCCA
This sequence comes from Ursus arctos, assembly GCF_023065955.2. Lineage (NCBI taxonomy): Eukaryota > Metazoa > Chordata > Mammalia > Carnivora > Ursidae > Ursus > Ursus arctos. The sequence goes on along the minus strand of NW_026623089.1, from coordinate 78,931,317 downwards.
ATCCTCCTACTACTTCCCCCAAATTAAAACAATTGGGGGATAACTTGGTAGGATATTGATGACCCAACCAAATTAAATCATCCAAATGCTGGAAGCCATATTCTTTACCCGGTTCTCCCAAAGACATCCGTGTCCACCTCCACTCGGTATACCTGAAAGCCCAGAACTCATCCTGGTCTACAGAGAGGGTCTTGTGTTTCCGAGACCAGATGTTCCCCCTGCTGTTCCCCAGCCACACGTCAAAACCGGCGTCTGCCAGAATGAAGCCCAGGCTGTTGTTGGGCAGGTTGGTGATCCAGTTGCTGGCGTCCCCCAGCAGACCATGCTGTAGGAACACCACCGGCCTCGGACCTATGTGCAAGAGAATTTCAGCCATGAGACAAGTTCTCTACCTTCCTTGTTACCCTCTAGTGTGCAAGTGCTTTTGAGTTCAATAGACCCGTTGAAATTTTGATTTAGCTGCTTGTTAGATCGATTGTATTAGTTGGTCACTTAACCTGTCTGTGTCTTGATTTCCTCCATCAGAAAAACAGGATTTCTGTTATGATTAAGTAAAATAGTGCACAGGGAGCAGATGCGACAATGCCTGGCACAGAGAAAGAATCAGTAGAGTTCAGCTTCCATTGTCTTTCTGTAGTTCTTACTCTCACTCGGTATGTCTACGCACCACCGAGGATACTGGAAGTGCCCAGGACATAGTATAGTCTAATGATGGAGGTAATTATGGAATTATAAATGTAATTACATATTACATAATTATAAATGTGTATATAATTATATTATAAAATTATATATATATGTATGTATGTGTGTGTGTGCTATAGATACCATATGCAGAATGGTTTAATGATTACAAGCCCTTCATGTCAAAAAGATTCACAAGCCAGCTTGAAGGAGCTCCCACTGCTCAAATATGGGAAAATTTGAGACTCAAAATAAATAATGATAGCAAAAAATCATATCCCAGTGAATAAATTAAGAATGTGTGAGTCCAGGGGCACCTGGGGTGGTTCAGTCGCTTAAGTGTCTGACTCTTGATCTCGGCTCAGGTCATGATCTCAGGTCAAGGGTCTCAGGGACCCATGATCTCTCGTGACTCTGAGATCATGACCTGAGATGAAATGAAGAGTCAGACACTTAACCGACTGAGCTGCCCAGGTGCCTCATGTTGTATACTTTAAATACATGCTATTTTATTTGCCAATTATATATCCATAAAGCTGAGGAGAAAATAATTTTTTAATAAAGCGAATATCACCAATATTAGAACAAGCCATTATCATGGGCTTCATGATGTGACACGCTGAGGACACAACTTCACTTCCGTGGTATTCGGGCCAAAACGTATGGCCGGAATCATACCATGAAGAAACATCAGACAAACCAAATTGAAGAGCATTCTATAAAATAACTGCCCAAAAACTCTTTAAAAATGTCAAAGTCAAAAGAGACAAAACTTGAGAAACTGTTTCAGTTCATGGAGACAAAAAGTCATGAAGACTCAATGAGGCATATGACCGCGGATGAGACTACTGATCAGGGAGAAAAGCACACACAAAGGACTTCAGTATAACTGGAAACATTTTCATACGGGCTCTGCAGTAGGTACTACTACCAGTCAGAGTTAATTTCCTACTCTTGATAAAGGTATTGTGATGATAAAAGACAACATTCCTCCTTCTTTTTAGGGAAGGGAGTCAGGATGTGACCCAGCCTACCGGGAGATTTTCTCCTTGAAGAGGCCGGCAGGAACTGCAGGAACGTCACTGGCCACTAGAGGGGAGTATTCTGCACCAACTGTACCAAAAGGGCAGATGGGTGGGTTCCTTGAACTCCAAACTCTGGGGCGAGGAGTGAACAGTGTAAGTAAACAGGATGTGCGAACAGAAACTCCAACCATGAATAGGGGTGCAGGTGACCCGTCAGCTCAGGCACCGCCACAGTCACTCGATTGCTTGGAAGAGCCGTGCCTTGCTTACATCCTAGGATTTGCAGGCCTCACTGAAAATTCTCTCTGCAGCTCCAGGCTCTGTTTAGTTGTATAAAATTCATTCATTCATTCCACATATATTTATTGGCATCTACCATGTGCGTGGCATTCTTTTAGGCACTGGCTGTATAGCCTTCAACAAAATAAAGTCCCAGCTCCCAGTGAGTTTACATTCTGGTTGTGGGAGACAGATAATAAGCCAGCAAATTGTTTATCCTGCCAAGTGGTAAGTGCTGTAGGGAAAGTAAGCAGGAGAAGGGGCCAGACCCTACTAGGAGGCAAGGGGCTGCTTCAAATGCACCGAGGTGGGAGCGTGTTGGACATACAGAAGGCACAGCTGTGCAGCTGGTATTAAAAAAAAAAAAAAAGCTGGCTTTCAAAAAGCTGCACATGTGGAAATTAGAATAAACCAGAACCCTGAAGCTTGTTTATGCCAAAGACAAAAGCATTTGCCCGGCAGTCTCTGGTCCTAATTAAGAATGTGGGCTCAAGTGGCAGACAGGTCTTGATTTGGGCGCGGGTTTTGCAATATTCTAGCAAGTGCTATTATAGACTTTCTGGACAAGTTACTTAACCTCTGTGCGTGGCAGTTTCTTCAGATTATTGTGAAAGTTAAATGAGACTAATGCAAATAAAGCACGTGACATCCTAGCTGGCGTTGAGAAAGAACACAGTACGAAATTGTATTATCTGTACTCATGACAAATACTGTAGTTGCTGCTATGAACGTAGAGCTAGAGTATGCAAAGGAACAGAGCACACGTTAATTGGTAATGAATGTGAATATTTTTTAAAAGCCAGCGATAGCTGAAAATCCCATATACAAAAAATGGGATTATAGGAATTAAAGAAATGTATCAGAAAATTAAAAATGTACATCTATTTCCTAATTCTTAAAAAACTTCAGTGAAAAGCTGGGCGACATCTCAAATACTTAGAGTGCTATTTGGATGGGGAATACAGAGTACGCAGGGGTGGGCGCCAGGTGCCATACTGGAGTTTGCATTCTTTATAAGCAGAGGTTGGTATGGTCCACTCAAAAGACCATCAGTGGATACTGTAAAATATCTATATAAGAGGGGTTTGGGGAATGAGTTAAGTGCTAGAGGGGGTCAAGAAATGGACCTTTCTTGAAGGTCTTTTTTTTTTTTTAAAGCAAACACTATGTTTCTTTGAGGTCATTGGGGATATTTGGGGTAAATGGGGTGGTGGTGATGGGGAGGATGGGGGCGGTGAAGCTATCTTTTGGCCCAGACAATGGGCCCCAGTCTACAACAAGAACTCAGACTCCCCTCTACACACTCAAACCACAAGGAAATCATTATTATAGAGAAGGCTGCCATGTTGGGGTGGCATGGGGTGAGCCATACCTGTCTTCTTAAGTTGTCCTAGGCCTTGAGGAATTCTGTTAATGGAAAGGATGTACCCATCTTCTGTCACAACTTCATACTCCTCACAAGGATAGCCTTGATGTTGGATGATTTCACTCTAAGGAAAAAGCAGTGTCTTTTGAGTTCAGTTCTGTATGGCTATGCTCTCAATGATCCAAAAGTAATGAGAAGATTCCTTGACTCTGAAAGACATAGAAAGGAGTCCCTTGTTTTCCCTAGTTACTCATGTTATCTTAGAAAAACTAGCAAGCCCTCCCTAGTTCTCATTTTCTTTGCCTTTCATGTAGAGACTGGACTAGAACAATGGTTCTTGAAGTGTGGGCCCTGGACCAAGAGGGTCAGCATCACTTGGGCCCTTGATAGAGATACAAATGGTCAGTTTCCACCCAAACTGAATGAACTGGGATTTGTTTTTAACAAGCTCCTTTGGAAATTCTAATTCACTCTAATGTTTAAGAACGACTAGACCAGAAGACTGATTCCAAAGCCTGGGTCCAGGGCAGAATTACCTGGGGCACTTAAACATACAGATTCCAGGGCTCACTTCAGGTTAGGGACCAGGTAATTGTCAGGCAGCCAATGAGGCATTCTTCCCAGAACAGCTTACGAGAACCCTTAGGCCATGCGTTCCCTATGGTTTTTTCAGCTCTAAGAACCACAAACTCAAGAGCAGGCGCTCTTAATGTTTTTAGGTCAGGGATCCCTCAGGGAATTTGAGGAGAACTATAAAAATGAATATGCACATGGACCCACAGGCACTTTTTTGTATCAATTTTCAGGGGTTCCTGATTCCTGGTTGCCTATATATGGGCCCCTGTGTAAGGACCCCTACGCTATACAGTCATTACATGTAGAAACTCTTTGTCAAATATGAAGCTTCAGAGCTCTCCCCAGTAGCCTCCCTACTCCCACCCACCGCCATCACCCAGAGGAGGGAATCATTTCTCTCAGCTTTAACAGGACTGAGAGAGGAGAAAGCCTGGTGGGAAATGCCCAGTGTCGTGCATGGGGGAAAGGGGCATACTAGTTAAGAGAAAGGCCCTGAGGTCTCCCTTGCTTGAGTTTTAATCCTGCTTCTAACACAAACTAGCTGTGTGATCTTGGGAAAATTAGTTAACCTGTCTCCGTTCCTCAATTTATTCATCTGGAGATCAGGCATACCAATGGCCTTAGCTCTGGGGGGTCTGGCAAGACATGTGAAGAGATAATGCACATATAATGTTCACTAGGTTACCTGGCACGTAGTAGGCCTTCAACGAGCATTAGTGACTACTATAATGAGAAATCACCCCCATCTTCTCAAGTAGCTCCTATTCATTTGGAGACTTCAGCTGAAGAGATCTTTGTTCAGAAAAACTTTCTTGAATTCCCTGGATCAGGTCCCCCTCTTCTATGTTTTCTTCTTCGATTTCACTGCTCTTGTAATTAGTAACTGAGGGTCTATTTTCCCTGCTGGACCGTAAGCTCCATGAACTCCAGTCTTTTGGCATTCTTAGATCTCTCTGAAACCTCAGTGACTAGACCAGCATTAAAGGCCTGCTAGGTGCTCAGTTAACACTGGCTAGAAAAACACAAGCAAGAAGCCAGTTGGATACCAAAATATAGGATTGATTATATCCGTATACGTCAGTCTACAGAATCAAGCCCGTTCAGGCTCTGAACCACTCGTACTCTATTTCATTGAATGTATACCAGTAATTATATGGACTTCCTATTTTACTTTGCTTCTGCATGCATAAACACTCAATGGCAGAGTCTGATTCAATGGGCTTGGGTATTAGGGTTCCTGAAGCCCCAGCAGCAACCAGTGCTGGACACACCCAGTGGGTGAGGCCCAGGGAGACCAGCTCTGCTGAAGACATTGCCTCTGTGCAGTAACTCAGAGGAATGTGTGTGGGCTCTTCCCAGGGCCAGCCCGCTGGCGGGAGCCTCTCCTCACCTGGGAGGGTTAATTGCACGTTGGTTTAAGCTATGAGCTTTGTGTCCAGGCAGGCCCAGATCTGAATTGCGGCTCTGCTACCTGTCAGTGGTGTGGCCCAACCCAAGTTGCTTATAGCCCCTGATTCTGAGAATGGGGATGATCCCGTCTCCTGATTGGGTCATACCTGGACAGCTTGCAGTCACCATGTCTGCCATGGGGTAAGCATAACTATATGGTGGGCTTTCCTAAAGTCAATGCAGAACTTGAAAGTAAGCCCAGCACTCTGGGATGCCTAAAAAGGTGTCACATCATTCATGAGTCACATACACGAGGCCCTCTCTAGAGGTCACCAAGACCCCCTTTTTGCCAATCTACTGAGGTCCCAGTCCAAAAGAGGGTACAAAGAACAGATGCTACTAGAAGCTGGCATCCTGATAGTAAGAAGGGGGGACTGAGACCTTTCTAACATGGAAGCAAGTACAAAAGGAATAAAAATCACAGAGGAAGTGGAATTGCCAAGGGTCTGGGTGCTGCTCAAGATGCGGAGATGATTTCTCTGCACGTAGGATGGACCGCAGAATCCATGAAAAAGTTACCTTGTGCTTGGGGCCCAGGGATTAAGTCATTCACCCGAGTTTACCTAACTTCTTCAGGGAGGACGAAGGTGGACACATACCCAGGTTAGCATTCTCCCCAGTACAGCATGCTCATTTATGACTCTGCTCTGCCAGCAAAAGCCACCACCACATAGAAATATAATATATAATGCAGATAATACACAGATGCACAAGTTAGCGAGTGAACCACTTCACTTGCCCCAAACACAGAAAAATCCCAACTTACAATATTCATGAATGCTTCTGGGTCCACGGCTTTCGTTGGCATACATCCTGAATTCACATTTCTCTGGAACAAATACGCCACCAGAATCAGAAGCCACATCTCCGTTCTGTGTGAGACAATCCACACTCTTGACAAGATTTTTGGCATGATTCAACATCTGCATTTAATTTTTTTTTCCTGGCAGTATCACAGCTAATCCTAATGTCAGAAGGAGCTACAGCTTTAAAAAGCTGTTTCCTATATGTTCCATCCAGGGTTCCTCCCCCAAATTCGGAAGCAAATTCAACAAGCTTGGTTGACAGGAAGGAAAGAGCTGGAAGCAGAATGGAAACATGGCCCAGGATGTCCCAATGCCACCAGGCCCCTCCCACTCCTCCCAGAACACAGAGTCACCAACCCTCAACTTCTAGGTATATAGAACTTTCTTTGATGCCACCTGGAGTTATGGGCATATGATACAGCCCAGAAAACCCCTGTTCTTCAACATCAGGAAATAGGAACCACAGGGAAGATCCTTCTTCTTTTTTCCCTAGTTTTTGTCTTTCTTTGGAGGGTGGAAAGATACCGAGTCTGCAGAACACATTGCAAGCTTTGATAGCCACATTCCAAGGCTTTAGTGATCAGTACTTTTTTTTTTTTTAAGATTTTGTTTATTTATTTGACAGAAAGAGAGAGAGGGCACAAGCAGGGGCAGAGGCAGAGGGAGAAGCAGGCTCCCCGCTGAGCAGAGAGCCCGATGTGGGACTCGATCCCAGGACCCTGGGATCATGACCTGAGCCAAGGGCAGACGCTTAACCAACTGAGCCACCCAGGCATCCTCTGATCAGTCCTTTTATTGCAGGTCAAGGTACTGATAAGTAGTTTGATATAACATGTCAAGAAATGATAGGACATTTTCTCTTTTTAGCAATGGGTGAGATCATTGTTTGGAAGAAAAGGAAACTTCCACATTTAGGCCATTTCTCTGTGGCTCAACTAAACAGACACGTGCAAAAAGTTTTGTTTTGGGTTATAATCACCCCCTAATGCCAAGAGATTAATGAGACCAATCCCTGGCAATTAACTCATCTGCAATAACTGAAGTGAGTTGCAGCCTAGTTATTTTCACGAACGAAATGTCCCAGTTTGATACACTGTGTGGCCATGTGAGCCCTTCCTTACCCTCCTATTTTTTAAGCAGGCCAGGGACATAGATTCATTGTCATTTTAAGTAAAGCGTGTGTTAGAGTGTAAGGGGAAAAAAAAGACTATTATTTGAAGTACTCTATTTCTTGGCTTGCACATCGGGTCTTCAGACCTGAGCTAACAGCAGCCACACTAACTCAGAGACGTCTGGAATGTGGTTGGTGAGGGAGCAAAGCTGGAACAGGACTGCTGGGTCTGTGCAAAGGACCGCCCACGCTCTCGGCCACACCCGGGCTGGGCTGGCCGCAGAGGCTGATGAGGTAAGCCTGAGGCTCTTATCCGGACCGATCTCAACATTCCCCCCACGCTGATCTGATGCTTGCTAAGGAGGGGCCGTCTGACCTGGTTCAGAAGAGCACGGACGTCACTCTAGCACTGAGAGCCCCATGTCCTCAGTACCCACTGAGCTCGCTCTGACGTCCCGCAAAGTGAGATTTTTGAAAGGAACTTTGGCTCCCACCACTGACATTGTAGGATTTTTAAACGTCAGATAGCTAGAAAAAACCAGAAAATCACATTCGGCTCTTTCATTTTTAGAAATGTGAAGACTGGCCCCACATTGCCTAGGCAGAGTGTGGCAAAGCCTATACTAAAAATTCAGGTGTTTTAACACATTGATTAGTATTATTACCACGTGGGAAAAAATGTAATGTTTCAGTGTCCTCGTCCCCATTCGAGGACAAAGCCTTACACTATCAGAAGAAATGATATCAGTCTCTGGGAATTGTGTCTTTAAAACTTTTCTCCTGGATTTGAGATTCAAAGTTAGTCTCAGTGATTTCATTATAAATTTGGGAAACATAATCTACTCACATTTGTTCCAATGTATTCAGGTAAGATCAACTCCCACGTTAGATTAATAAACTTGTGAATATTGTATGGATTTATCAATAAAAGCATTGATGCCAATGAAAGTGGTTAGCTCCGAAAGAATCCCATATTTTGTTTTCAGCCTTCAGGAGCCGTGTCCTCCTTGGGTTTGAGCATAATGCAGAGAAAAAACAGTTCAATTCGGCTACCAAATTCTTGGGTAACTTTCTGAGCTCTCAACTGTTATTTTGGAAGCAGGAAAGTGACATTCTAAGTCCAGCTCAAGGAAGTAAATTTTGAACAAACATGACCTGAGTTCAGTTGTTTCCCACTCCAGAATTTTAACCCCCTTAGCAACTCTGAGAAGCTAAGGGTCCTGGAATTGAGCCTTACGTCGGGCTTCTTTGCTCAGTGTCTGCTTCTCCCTCTGCCTCTCCCTCTGCTTGTGCTCTCTCACTCTCTCCCTTTCCAACAAATAGATAAATAAATAAAATCTTTAAAAAAGTACCATTATTGCAATATAAGACAACAGAATGTACTTATGTGTATGTGAGGCATAAAGAAAATCACAGGGTTTTAAAATAACAATTGCCCAATATCATGGTAGCTGGGTTGAAAGAAGGCGTAGCCTAATGTGCGGGTTAATTTATGTTTTTAAAAAAGAGTTATTTGTTTATTTGATAGAGTGGGTGGAGAAGCAGAGGGAGAGGGAGGGAGGGAGAGAGAGAGAGAGTGAGAGAGAGCGCACACACGAGTTGGGGGAAGGGCTGAGGGAGAGAGAGAATCTCAAGCAGACTCCTCACTGATCACAGAGCCCTAGGCGGGTCTCGATCTCACCAATCTGAGATCACGACCTGAGCCAAAACAGAGTTGGACACTCAACCGATGGAGCCACCCAGGTGCCTCAGTGTGGGTTAATTTCTAAAATCAGATAGTCATACGCTAAAAACATTTCCCCTCAGCTTTTGTCTGTCTGAAGGACGGCTTTGCTGAGAAGGTCTTCTCGGTTGGTGGCATCTTTCTTAAGAGCTTTGAGCATCTCATCCCGCTCTCTCCCGGGCTGCACGGTCTCTGCTAAGCCCTCTGCTGACAGAGTTGTGGGGGCTCCTGTAGGTCAGAGCATTGTGTTCCTCTTGCTGCTTTTAAAGTTCTCTTTTGTCTTTGATTTTAGACAGTTTTATTATAATGTATCTTGGGGAAGATCATTTTGAATTGAAATTTTGGAGTGACCTTCGAGCTTCGTGAACCTGGATATCCATCTCTTTCCCCAGATTTGGGAAATTCTCCATCAGTATTTCTTTAAATAAGCATTCTGCTCCTTCCCTTCTTCCCCTTCCCGGACTCCAATGGTGTAAACGCTGTTTCTGTAAGTCCCATAGGCTTTCTTCTTTCCTTTTTATTCTTTTTTTTTTTTTTTTTAGCTTTTGCTCCTCTGATTGGATCATTTAAATTGATCTAATTGCAAGCTCACTGCTTCATTCTTTTGTTTGTTCAAGACTCTTTTCAAATTCTCTGTTGAATTCGTCAGTTCAGCCATTGTATTCTTTAGCCCCCAAATTTCTGTTTGGTTCTTTTTCATATTTTCTATCTCTCTGTTGAACTTCCCATTGTGTTCTTGTATTGTTTTCCTGATACCATTGAATGGTTATTTGTGCTCTCTTTTAGCCCTCTGAGTATCTTTAGAAGAATTATTTTGAACTCTTTGTCAGGCAATTCCCGGAACTCTATTTCTTTGGGGCCAGTTCCTGGAGGTGGGCCTTGTGCCTTTGCTGGAGTCAGGTTTCCCTCATTCTTCATGATCACTTGTAGCCTTGTACAGGTGTCTGTTCATTTGAAGACGCGTCACCTCGTTCAGACTTAGGAGCTGGTTTTGGTGAAGGACACCTTTTGCCTGCGGGCGGGAGTGTGCCGCAGCAGGCTGTGTGACTACGTCTAATGGCGCAGGGTGCCAAGTGTGGGGATAGGTGTCAGTACCAGGTCCAGCGGGGAGTGGTATCTTTTTGGCTCAGGCTGCTGAGGTCCATCGCATCGACAACTGTGCAGTCCTTGGTGAGTGCCATGGGGGTCTGTGGTGGTGGTGAGGGCTGCTGGGGTCCTCAGTGGGTCCAGTGGCTAGGCATCAGAGTAGGCAGCTGGAGCTGGTGTCATGCCTGCATTTGGCTGTGGGCGCCAGCTGGAGCTGCCTATGTTACAGGGGCCAACTGCAGACACACATGGAGTGGTGAGGGTAGGGCGGGTGGCAAGGGCCAAGCCCAACCGTGGGCACACTGGCAGCTGTGGGGGCCTCGGCTGTCAGCGTGTGCTCCCGTGACTGCAGTCCCCCATTGGGCATGCACGTGGCGGTGTGGTCAGTGACCGGCGTCACGCTGGTGGTGTGCAAGGACACTGCGGAGGGACTAGCCCTGAGCATGTGCCTGGCAGAAGGGGTCTGTGGGGTCTAATCCGGTGTCTTGCTCTCCTGCAGCTGCAGCGTCTGAGCTTCCTGCTGCCGCAACAGAGGTGGGGGGTGGAGGGGAGCAGTGACTCGGGAGGCATGTGGCGGGGGGGGGGGGGGTAAATACCTATGGAGCAAATCTGGTGAAATCAGCAGGGCTCTGTAGGGGCTGCGCTGGCCACTGGTTCCTTTCCTTCTTTCTTTCTTTCTTTTTTAAATTTTTATTTATTTGAGAGAGAGAGAGAACAGGAGCAGGGGGAAGGCAGAGGCAGAGGGAGAAGCAGGCTCCCCGATGAGCAGGGAGCTTGACTCAGGACTCGATCCCAGGACCCCAGGATCATGACCTGAGCTGAAGGCAGACGCTTCACCGACTGAACCCCCCGGGCACCCCTGGCCACTGGTCTCTTGAGTGGGAGAAGTTGCTCGGTTTGTCTGCAGAGCAGGTCACTGGGAACCATGGTGGCCCCTGTTGCCTTCTTCATTCCTAGCTGTCTCTACTGTCTCAGCTTTGCCAGATGGGTGGGGTGACACCGAAGCAGGTCTTTCATGTGGTGTCCTGAAAGGCTGGGGATGCTCCCCACTTACCTCCTTCTTCCTTCGTCAGCAAGGGGGACTCTGAGCTGGGGAACTCCCTCTTGGCACGGGGCAATGCAGGCAAGATGTGGCTGTCTTCCTTTATCCTCGGGTGTGGTGTGGTTATTCTCAGGTTTATTTGTTACCCTGCGCTGCTGAGGTTCCCTAGGTGGACTCCAGAACTGTCCGGGAGCTGTTTTTATTCGTGCATAGTTATCTAATGGTTGATCTCTGTGGGTGGGGTTGGAGGCTGGTGTGTCCTGCACTTACTGTGTGTGTGACCTCCTGAGACCTCCTTACCCTTGCTGAGCCTCAGTGTCGCCCCTTGCAATTTTTTTTTTTTAAAGAGAGAGAGCACAAGGGAGGGGCCGTGGGAGAGACAGAATTTCAAGCAGTTTCCATGCCCAGCTCGGAGCCTGATGCGGGACTGGATCTCATGACTCTGAGATCATGACCTGAGCTGAAATCAAGAGTCAGACACTCAACTGACTGAGCCACCCAGGCGCCCCCCGCCTTGTAACATGTGAATAGTAATGGCACCTTCTTCCCAGGCTGCCGTGTGGGTTCAGTGGGTAAGAAGGCAATGCCTGGTGCGGAGGGAGCCCCAAGCATAGCTCAGCAAGTCTGCTTCTTGCCGGTCAGGGTTGCTGTGATGCTGGCCAGCGGCTCCTCACCGTGGCCTCCTGCTGGCTGACTTGATGTTTACAAGATAAACCAGTTTCTCCATCCACCAGGGAAACTAGGTCACCCGGTGTGCAGGGGCGCGGCCAGAGCCCTGGCAGACAGGTCCGCCTCTGACTCCCGGCTCTGTCCCTTCTTGGCTCTGTGATCTCTGTCAAGCCCCTTCACCTCTCAACGCCTCCATAAAACGACGACACCACCACAGTAAATGAGAAAATGTCTACAAATGGAATAAGCACGTATAGGTACTTTCTTTCCCTGTTTTTTTCCTTCTTGAAGGATCCCGTGATATAGACCCAAGCTTGGTGGCTTAAGTTTTCAGGTTTATCTCTAACCCAGGATGAATTTAGCCCTAGTTTGTTAGAGCAGAAATGTACAGACTTCTGACATCATGGAGCTCAACTTCCTGACTTTTATTTCAAAACTATATAACATGCAAACTGCATATTTGTGGTGAAACTTCAAACACTGGGAAGCACATAGAATGAGATGTACATCTTACTTTTCTTCCTGGAGTTATTTCCCACTAATAGCTTGATGTGTAACCTTCAAGATACTTCTTATATGTTTACATACACGTGTAATTATACATTCATGGACAAATGCATGTAACTTTATATACATGAATAAATACATTTATTTATATAAATATGTGTATGTTTCCATATTTATATATAGCTTTGGAACTTTCTATCAGGGGCGCCTGGGTGGCTGGGTGGGTTAAATGAGCAACTCTTGGTTTTAGCTCAGGTCACGATCTCAGGTTCATGGGATCCAGCCCCACATGGGGCTCTGGGCTCAGCAGTGAGCCTGCTTAGGATTGTCTCTCTCTTCCTCTCCCGCTTTCTTTAAATCTGTCTCATTTGATTTCACTACTGCAAAAAGCCTCATTGTAGTATCAAGATATGAGGATGCGCCAACCATTCTTTGTTGATGGCTAACATTTGTCTGCTTGCAATGTTTATTTATTATGAACAATACCATAGCGAGTGCCCTCAACATATTGTGTGCACATATCAGAGTATTTTTATAGGGCAGAGTTAAGATGGGAAGTACTAGATCAATGGTTACGCAGTTTCTCCATTTTCAGAGTGACTGTGAAATTGCCCCCAAAAGATTGACTCAGTGTAAGTTCTGCTAATAGGGTATGAGTGTGATTGTTTCCCTATATCTTCCTTCGTCGATTCTGCATTTCATAAATCTTTTTAATTTTGCCAGTCTGATGCAATCAAGATGATCTTGTCATTTTTGTTTGTGTTCTACTGAGCTATAACAGACTTGGAAATTTTTCCTGTGCTCTGGCTCTTTGGTTTTCGTTATAAATTGCTTTTTCCAATTATTAGCCTATTTTCTCTGCGTTTTTAAAATGATTTGTTGGGCTTTTCATTTTTTATGAATATGGGTCTTTGGTTTGTTACATGTACTACGAATATTTTCTCTTTTTCCTCTTTTAAAATTTGGGTTATGGTGCCTTTCTTTAGTTCCTTTTCCATCTTACAGAAATGTTAAGATGTTATGGAGTTAAGTCTCTTGAGGGTTTCATTTTGGGCTTCTAGGGTTTCTGATTTTTTTCCTAAGACAAATTTTCTTTACCCCAAAGGTTACATAAATATATTCTATGTATTTTCCAATATTTTCCCAATTTTTTTACTTAGAACTCCGGACCATTTGAAATTTATTTTTCAGGGCACCTGGGTGGCTCAATTGGTTAAGTGCCTGCCTTCAGCTCAGATCATGACCCCAGGATCCTGGGATCAAGTCCTGCACTGGGCTGCCTGCTCCACATGGAGTCTTCTCCCTCTGCTACTCACCCCATTCTTGTGTTCTCTCTCTCTCTCAAATAAATACATAAAATCTTTTTAAAAAGGATTTTATTTTTCAATATGGGTGGGTATTGAATCTGGATTTTTAAAATATAAGTAGCTATTTAATTTCACAAGTATAACTGATCCTTTAGTCTTTTCCAATTCCACTGCGATGAATGACACCTTTACTTTTTCACCTTCTGTTATAAGTTCCAGAAGCCCTAGAGAGCTTACATGATTTTCCCAGAGCAACGCTTCTCAACTGGGAACAATTTTGTTTCCAGGCAACTTTGGGCCCTGTCTGGAGACATTTTCCGGTCGGCACTACTAGGGGAGGCGCTACTGACATCTAGTGGTAGAGGCCAGGGATGCCGCTAGACATCCTGCCAGGCACGAGGCAGTCCCTGCAAAGAATTTTCCTTTCAAAATGTTAATAGTACTAAGGTTGTGAAATCTTGTCCTAGACTCAGAGTATGAATATAGGTCTGAGAAAAAATTTGACTTGGAAAAGGTATATGAACATGTTTTATGATCAGCATTTAAAATTGCTGGCATTGCATGGCACCTGGGTGGCTCAGTTGGTTAAGCGTCTGCCTTTGGCTCTGATCATGATCGCAAGGTCGCGGGATCGAGTCCCATGATCGAGTCCCATGTTGGGCTCCCGGGGCAGCAGCAAGTCTGCTTCTTCCTCTCCCTCTGCCCCTCCCCCTGCTTGTGTTCTCTCTCTCTCTTTTTCTCAAATAAATAAATAATAAAAATCTAAAAAAAAAAACCCTAAAAGTGCTGACTTGTTGTAACTGTTGATAAATCCTCCAAAAGTTGTTTTGTTTGTGAGCTAATAATTATCATGATTTAGCATCTGTTTTCCAGGTGAGAGAGAATGTGACTCTCCGCTCTGATAGTCTGTGACATGTTCCCTGTGCTCTCCCACGGAAATAGCCTATCCTTCCCCACTATAGAACGCATCCTTTGCTGCCCTGGATGACACACGCTCGCACAGACTAATTGTGCGCTCTTTCCTAAACACTGGCTTTGAGCAGTCCAGGTGGGGCTGAAGTTTTCACAGCGGACTCTACCTCCCATACGCAGGGAAATCAGACTGAGACTCATCTAATAGCTGCTGCTAATTTGTTTCCCCCCTAGACTGGCTGAAGCAGGATCTCTGGGTTTGGGACCCAGGGATCTGTATTTTTATCAGGCGAACCAGTGGTTCTGAGGGTGAGCTAGGTTTGGGGGTCGCTGCCGTGCTGCACCCACAGACCTCCTGCCCACAGGGAAAGAAGCACATCCCTGTGGGGTAAATTCTTCCAGAGTGACTCTGACCTCAGAAGGGAATTTAATCCCGAGGGGAACGTAGAACCGGAGCTTTTTTAAGATTAAAGTTTCCCTGTGTTCCCCAGCATCAAAAAATGTAGTAAAAAGATGATTCGTAATAACCACGACCTCCTTGAGATTTTAAAATATATCAGGGAAAACCACAAGGTTGAAGACAAAAATAGGCAGGTTACTCAGTTTTATGGCTGCTAATGATAGCTTGTGTTGGTTCCGTTTGCTTTCATCTCAAAGTGCATTTAAACATTAATTATCATAAATCTGGGTTGCATTTAACGAACAGCCTAGAGGATAAGATCACATGGATTTGGTCTGCACACTGCTAAGAAAGTGCTGGAAGTCACCTAATGCTGCCCAGGGAGGCGTTTTGCAAATACTCCGATAAATGGACCTTTCCACGTTTATTGGGATGTTTAGCCTCCAGGGCCACTCAATCCGAGATAAAAGAGGTATGAGAACAGCAGCGAAGGGCTTGAACTTCCAAAATGGCTTCAATGAGAGCAGAACGATTTTCTTAAGCACACTGAGCCGTTAGAAAGCCAAAAGCAAATGGTTATCCTGAAGACTTCAGATTTGAGCATTCCCTATTGTTTAGCTTTTAAGAGATTCATTATACGTATCATTAAAATGGTTTCCTGGCGAGTGTGTCAAAGAAGGAAGAGAAATTTGAAGTGGATTGACAGAAATTCAGTATATGTGTGCAAATCATGACGGAAGACATTTGCGATGAAAAAATTAAATAAATAAATAAATAAATAAATAAATAAATAAATAAATCCGAGAGCTAGCTAAACATAGTTCCCTGGTGGAGAGCATTTTGGGGAAAGAAAAGTGAAGGGCATGGAGCGCCTGGGGGGCTCAGTTGGTGACGTGTCTGCCTTTGGCTCAGGTCATGAATCTCAGGGTCCTGGGATTGAGTCCCCATGTCAGGCTCCCAGCTCAGCAGGGAGCCTGCTTCTTCCTCTCCCTTGTGCTCTCTCTGCCTCTGTCTCCCTCTCAAATGAAAAAATAAAATCTTAAAAAAAGAAAAAGAAAAAAAGAAAAGAAAGTGAAGGGCAGAATCCAGAGCATGTCTGAGGACCCTGTTAACCCTAGGGGCTTGGTAGCCTTGATATCCATTGATATCCCCCTGTCATCCAGGTGATACGAAGTCTGGCTGAAGATGGGATAGTGCGGCAAAGGAAGGATATTTCTTCCCGTGCACATTATCCAGTGGGAAAATTAGGGGACCCAAGTAGCCCTGTCTAAGTACTGACTCACGACTCCTTCTGAAGCCATGTCCAGAGTGCATGGATTCTGGGGTAGGGGGTCTGGGATAGTGATTGCAGGTGTATGGCCATTTGAGAATAGCGATCAGGAAAAAGGAAGGTCCTAGGACTTTCACATCTGTTATAAGTCAGCAGGTGAAGATTTGTGAATGTTGAACTTAAAACTACCTAAGACTTGTGAGTACATTTATATAGATAAATAAACCCAGTAGTCATCAGAGGTAGGATTCAATCGCTCGGGAATGCAGGTAAGTAATTTAGGAGCTCTCCAAATCAGTGCCTTTGTCCCCAGACGTCTTTCTTCCCCTAATTAGGAAAAATCTCTGCCTTGTTTTGTCAGAGGGCCTGTAGTTCCACTAATAAAGAAGAACCTCGTTAGTGGGGCACTCCAGGAAAGTGGAAGGAGCACTGGAGTGGGAGTCAGGGCCCGGGGTCCCCGGGGCAAGCTAGTTGTGTGACCCTGGGGAGTTCACTTCCCCCATCTAGGCCCTGGAATCTATACAATTCAGTTGAAACCAGATGAGTAGTTTTCAAACTGTTTTGTTGAAGTCTGGGTCCTGTAGAAGGGCTGCAAGAAGTCTGCCAATGGAGGCATTCAATTTTGTTTTTGAAAGTAATTTTACTCATTTAAATAACTTTGCCTCGCACGTAATCGCAAACGTCTATTTGTATACTAAAGTTCACGTCAGTAGCCACATATTCATTAACTTTTGCTGGAAATATAGAGTAGAAATCCTCTGCTCTCTTACATAATTGAGGAGAATTGAGCTTGTTTATAACCTCTTAACTGTTTAAAAGCGAGTATGACTTCAAGTTCTTTTTTTTTTTTTTAAGATTTTATTTATTTATTTGACAGGGAGAGACAGCCAGCGAGAGTGGGCGGAGTGGGAGAGGAAGAAGCAGGCTCCCAGCGGAGCCCGATGTGGGGCTCTATCCCAGGACTCTGGGATCACGCCCTGAGCCGAAGGCAGACGCTTAACGACTGAGCCACCCAGGCGCCCCGACTTCAAGTACTTTTGTGTGCAGATTTATCATGTCATTGAACTCAACAAAATAGAGCGCCGAAGTGTAAGCCAAGACCGATTCCCTGGAGTACTGTTGCTTATAATAATTCCTAATTCGGAGGATTATCAGAGTAACCTCATTCTTATCACTTCATAATGGCCGAAGGTCATAAATGTGAATTTTATGTGATAAACTTAGACTAACCATCTACTATTTGTTGATTGTACACGTGTTGGAGCCCTATGTCATATTACTTGTTTGAAAAGCTTTTTTTGTCCTAAAACTGTTTTAAAATCACTGGGTGAGATGGTTTCTATAATCTCTTCTCTGGCATTATATCTCAGTCCTTCTTAAAAACATGAGAAATATCTACTCATGTTGTCACCCTTTGAGATTTTGGAAATTTTGATGAGAGGCAATAGAGCGATGGCTGGGAATACTTTAGTCCAGGAGCCCTTGAGAGAATCAGGCTCGGGTGGATCCAAATTTAGAGAGTGGGGTTAGACAGAGAGCAGCATGACGCAGCCCAAATCCTCACACAGAGAGAAGGAAACTAGATGGCAGGGGTGGGGTGGTGGGCGGTGGAGGGGGGGGGCTCACCCAGAGACACAAAAGTGGTAGGTGCTGTACTTCCCCTGGCTGGGGGGTGCCAAAGTGCATGTCCTGCTCCTGCTTCTTTATTTTTAATTTTAAAATTTATTTTATTTGTTATTTTGGTGGGGGAGGGACAGAGGGAGAGGGAGAGGGAGAAGGAGAGGGAGAGAGAGAATCTCAAGCAGACTCCATGCCCAGCACGGAGCCCCACACAGGGCTCAATCTCCAACCCTAGATGGTGACCTGAGCCAAAATCAGGAGTCAGACACTCCACCGACTGAACCCCCCAGGTGCCCCCAAGTCCGCTTTTTAAAAGTGATCACATTCATAGGAATACAACATATTGAGGCTGATGAAGACCTGGCAGGTCACCTAGTTTATTTTATAGATTAAAAAGGCCCAGGTGAGAGAAACAACTTGCCCAAATGTTTAAGACCAGCTGCCGCATGATGGGGCTAAGGCAGGCAAGGAGCGCTGGGGAGTGAAATGTGAGTGGAGAAGGAGAGAGGAAGTGAGGTAGAGACAGTCTCCTTCCATCACTTCCCTGCATTCAGGGGATGTCTTAGCAACACCCACCCGCACCCTTTAAAGAATTAAATAGGAAGTGTCTCTGCGTTCAGAAGTTGCTTCTCCGGGGCTCCTGGGTGGCGCAGTTGTTAAGCGTCTGCCTTCGGCTCAGGGCGTGATCCCAGTGTTCTGGGATCGAGCCCCACATCAGGCTTCTCTGCTAGGAGCCTGCTTCTTCCTTTCCCACTCCCCCTGCTTGTGTTCCCTCTCTCGCTGGCTGTCTCTCTCTATCAAATAAATAAATAAAATCCTAAAAAAAAAAAAAAAAAGAAGTTTCTTCTCCTCTCTATGCCTTCTGGCTTGGGGATTCTCTCCATTTTCGGAATGTAGCATTCTACCTGTTGCCCTGTTGCTAATGTTGACATAGATCATTTCTAGAAGATTCTCCCCAAGGGTTCCTGCCTTGAAATATTTGACTGGTCTGTACTAGGCCTAGTATATCTTTCCAACAGGGAATATGAAACCTATCCTTAATCACAACAATAAACACCAAACAAATCAATCAAAACAACAACAAAAAAATCCAGAAACTGTACAATTTTAAAATGATGTCCTAAAAATTATGGAAAAATTTTTATGCCTGCTTTTTCAAATCTGCAATATACCTAATGAAGGATGGAACAGCTGAGGAACATGAAAGACTCCAAGTATCTTTGGGTTTCTTTAAAATTTTTTTCCTAAGGCCATTAAAAGGGTAAGTATGGGGATGTGTGGGTTCAGTTATGGGGCCTGGAAGTCCCAAATGAAACCTCAAGGACACCTAGCAAGGAGTCCCACCTACCAGAGGCATTGGGAATGGTAGATTCTGACAGACCTGGGTTCAAATCCCAGCTCTGCTCTCACCAGCTGTGGGCCCTTGGGCCATTTTCTGAGTTTCCCTTTTTTTCCTATAAATGAATAATAACACCTTCCTTGTGGTGTTGTTGTAAAGCCTAAAAAAAACCCCACACGTGTGAGGAGCACAGCAATGTGCGTGGCATCGAGAAGCTACTTAATATGTCATTGGTATTTATGGTGGCCATACTTATCATTAGAACGAATACCAATTTGTAGGCTTGAGGTAGAGAAAACTGAAAAGAAATCCGATTACTCGGACATTTTCTGCCTCACATTGTAGCTAAAATATATAAGGAGCTTGAAGCAGGCGACCCTGACGGCAGACCACGCTCTTCAGCAGCTCGGGTTTGCAGGGCCGGGTGTGGGCACAGTTGCCGGGCCCTGTGCTGGGCAGCTCTGGTTGCCACCTGCTTCTCCACAAACTTGGCAAGGGGGAAATCTGGAAGCTCTGTCTCTAACAACCTGGTAGACAGCTGAGGCAGAAATTTACTTTGAGGCCCTACAATCTGATCATCTGTGTTGATTAAATCCGCAGGTCTATTTCTGGCCGAGGGCGGAGTAGGCAACTTTCCTGATAAAGGCAAAGACCTTGGAAAGACCTTGGAAGGACCTTCCCCATTGTGCCACAATGAGGACTGTCCACCTGCTTTACCTTTCTGCAACCAGAAAGCACTGACCCGAGAAGTATCTATAAATTCATCTAAATACCTAGGAAAAGATAACCTCACCTATTGTTTTTCCTCTTTAAGGAATTACTCCATTTCCAGAGCATCTGTTTCTGCCCTTTTTCTTTCTCCGATACAAGGTCAAGAGGAAGGCAAGCATATTCTCTCATTTAACACATAAAATAGGAAGTAAAAAGACACTTCTCACTCTTTTCCCCAAAAAGGTCACTACTTATTTCCCTCTCTTTTATTCACTCAAACTTGCAATTAATTCCAAAATTAAATATATTTTTTAAAGATTCATTCATTTGCGATAGAGAAAGAGCGAGCACACCAGGGGGACGGGCAAAGGGAGGGGGAAGGACAGAACCCCAAGCAGACTCTGTGGGGAGCTCGGAGCCAGACACGGGGCTCCATCTCACGACCCCGAGATCATGACCTCAGCCAAACCAAGAGTTGGAAGCTCAACCGACTGAGCCACCCAGGTGCCCCCCAAATTAAAAATTCTTAATTCAGAAATTTATTTCTAGGACCCATCGCTGGCAAACAAAAATAGCATAAGCAGCCACGTGAGGGAAATGGTTACGTAAAATCTAGTTCAGTCTCACAACAGAGTACTATTCGGTCATTACAGATACATTGTAGCAGGATAGTCACATGTTCACAATATGTTTCAACCCAGAAGCTAAAGACTACTAAATAATATTTACTGAATAGACATAAGACCAGAAAGAAATCTATCAAAATATGAACCAAGTAGTTTTTGGTGGTGAGGATTTTGGTTATTTATTGTTTTCTTTGTTAGTGTCTATTTCCTAAAACGTCTATAATAAACAGATTTTACTTCTGCAATTGAACAAAAACAAAATAATTTTTTTTAATTTAAGAGACTATTTCCTAGCCTATTTTTTTTATTTTAATGTTTTTTTATTATATTATGTTAGTCACCATACAGTACATCCCTGGTTTCTGATGCAAAGTTCGATGATTCTTTAGTTGCATATAACACCCAGTGCACCATGCAATACGTGCCCTCCTTACTACCCATCACCAGCCTATCCCATTCCCCCACCGCCCTCCCCTCTGAAGCCCTCAGTTTGCTTCTCAGAGTCCATAGTCTCTCATGCTTCATTCCCCCTTCTGATTACCCCCCTTTCTTTATCCCTTTGAATCCAGAGAAAGGCAGTGCAGAAAGAACCGCAGGGATGGCCTACCTCAGGGCGGGGTTCATTTGCCGAAGGAGGGCTGATGCAGGAATGCAGGAATGCTGTCGCCCAGCTCAGGACTAAGTGGGAGAGGAAGCAGGACACTGACCGCACAGCTTCCCCTGTAATCAGCCATCACTCCAGCAACAGCTTCACTGCCTCAGGCCCAAATTCTTCCGCAGTTGCTTTAATTGATGGCTACCCCTCTCGCGGCCGCCCCAGTGGAGCTCCTCAGTTTCCCCGAGTGTGGGCTAGACTCCCCTGGGACTCTGGGAGATTTTAGCTGCTGCACAGGCTACTAAATCATACAGAGGTGCTAAATAACAGAATCACAGGATGAGGGAGTCAGTCCCTTTTGTCACTGTGACAAATAACCACGAACGTGGTGTTTGAAGTCAGATACGTTTATTCTCTTATGGTTCTGAAAGCCAAGGCCAAGGCCAGGAAGCTGAGAGCACGGTGCTGACCGGGCTGCACTCGTTCTGAAGACTTCAGGGCAGAACTGCTTCCTTATGTTCTCCAGCTTCGAGGGGCTGCCCGCACTTCTTGCCTCCGAGTACCTCACACCACTGCCGGTTGTTCCAAGGTCATATTTGCTTTCTCTGACTTTGACCTTTTGCCTCCTTGTCAGAAGAACCCTCATGCTTCCATTGGGCCCACCCAGATAACCCAGAATAAAATTCTCACCTCCGGTTTCCCAATGTAATGACAGGTGCAAAATCTCTTTTGCCGTAGAAGGTAACACATTTGCAGGCTTCTGGGATTAGGACATGGACATCTTTGGGGAGACATTATACTTCCTACCCTGTCTCCCTACCAAATGCCTTTCAACCTTCTGGGGCTCCTGGTTGACTTAGCGGGTAGAGCATGCAACTCTTGGTCTCAGGGTTGTAAGTTCAAACCCCACATTGGGTGTTCAGATTACTTAAAAATAAAATCTTAATTTTTTTTTCTTTCAACCTTCTGAATGTCACAAGGAGAGAGAGTTTAACTTTGGTTTATGTCTTTGTTTCTAGCAATTGCTCATCTCCCTGGCAAACAAAGAGAGCATCTAACAAAAGAAAGGAGTTCTAAAACTCTCGTGCCCTGACTAGTCCTGATATCTATTTTATCATCAATTATGTTTTTTATTGTTATTACGTTTATGGCAACTTTCAAGTTTTGGCAAATAATACCTTTCCTTCCATTAATAGTAGCTGCAGGAAGTTTCTTTTTTTAAAGATTTTATTTATTTATTTATTTGGGTGGGGGAAGTGCGCACACATGGGTGGGGGAGGGGCAGAGGGAGAGGCAGACTCCCCGCTGGGCAGGGAGCCCCACGCTGGACTGGATTCCAGGACCCTGAGACCATGACCTGAGTTGAAGGTAGGTGCTTAACCCACTGAGCCACCGAGGCTCCCCAGCAAGGAAGTTTCTTTTAAAAAGGTATTTAAGTTAAAGAGATAAATTGATTTTGAGAACTTTGAATAAGCAGGATTATGGGTGGCATGCAGATACAGCAAGCATTGTGAATGAGAAATGTGAGTGACCCAAGCTTGAGAAATATTGCCTTAGGAGAACAGCACCCCACTTAAAATTAGGGAAGAGTCAGGACATTCAGGGACGACTCTGCTCCTTGCTTAGCTCTGAGTGAGGCCTTCCTTGAGGAATGTCATACAATTTCCCTTCTGCTTCCGGGCACCTGGCTGGCTTAGTCCTTGGAGCATGCAACTCTTGATCTCGGAGTTGTGAGTGCGAGCCCCACTTTAGGTGTGGAGATTACTTAAAAATAAAAATCTTAAAAAAAAATCAAGAAAAAAAACCCCCAATTTCCCTTCTGCCTCTTTGACAGTATGTTCTCTACATAGATAGAAGATGGGTCAACAAGATTGGGAGAGAGAACTTCCTCTTCATTCAGGAAGAATGCAAATCAGCAATGGAAAATTGGTGGGGTGTCATTTAGCGGCATGGGCTATGGGCGAATCTTGCAAGTCTTGCTGAGAGGTAAACGTAAGTTCCTGTGCTCATGTGGCCGAACGACCAATCAGGACAATCTAGGCAGGAAGAGCTGGGTCCATAGGGAAAGGAACCAGGAGGTTCCTTGAACTTTAGAGGTCAAATAGTCCAATCCTTTCAGCTTGGAGGCTGAGGGGAGAGGGTAAGGATGGAACAGATGGCGATGGGAGGGTCAAGGAACTTTGCATGGTGAAGGTAGTTTTCCCTCGGGGGCTTTACCAGGGATTTCCCTAAGAAGGTTTTGGGGTGGGAGCTTCATCATTATCAACGTTAGATTTTCCCGGGCCGTGACCCCAGTACCACGAGGGTTCCCTGAGTACCAACCACTGGCCAGATTGTCTCAGTGATGGGCTGATACAGAGCTAGACTTTAATTTTCTCTCTGTTTAAATCACAACATGTCTTGGATTATTGGTCTTCTCTTAATAAAGGATTATAAAATGTTTTTTGTTTACCTTTTATATAGTCTGCCTCAGAAGCAAATATTCTGGGTCTTATTAAATATTTCCTATACTTCACATTGTCTTTACCAGATCTTTGATTGCTTAAAATAACTGAGTTTTTTCAATATGAAAAGAGCTAAGTGTTTTTGGGGTTTTTTTTGCAACTATGTAATTTCTTCCTATATTTGCCTTTTGACAGCTTAAACTATTAGAAATACCAGGGTGTGGTACACCCGTTTAAGCCCCGTTTAAATAACCTACTTAATAATAAATCATTTTTATATTTGTATTTTTCTAATTTTCAATCACACACATGTACTTTTTAGTAATAAAAATCGTATTATTTAATTATCACATAGAAACCTATGTGGTTTCCATATATCCCTGTGGGAAATCTTGCAGAGCAGGTAGTTAGCAGTTTGTCCTTTGTTCCGTCCCAGGGCTGATTTTTGGCCTCTGTCTTCTGTGTTTGGAGCTGTGCCATCCCACAGGGCTGATGAGATGCTTTGATAGAATCCAGGACCTGGTGTTTTCACCTATAGCAGTTTCCAGGGATCTTTCTTTGGGGAGGGATGATGGTGGCAGGCGACAGAGGTCATTTTTAAGTGTTTACCATTAAAAAGAAAAAAAATGGAACGCTTGGGGGGCTGGGGGGCTCAGTTATTAAGCGTCTGACTTCGGCTCAGGTCATGATCCCAGGGTCCTGAGATCGAGCCCCGCATCCGGCTCCCTGTTCGGCAGGAAGCCTGCTTCTCCATCTCCCATTCCTCCTGCTTGTGTTCCCTCTCTCTCTGTCTCTCTCTGTCAAATAAATAAATAAGATCTTAAAAAAAATATATGGAACGCTTCACGAATTTTTGAGGCATTCTCATGTGGGGCCACGCTAATCTTTTCTGTGTGGTTCCAACTTTAGACTCTGTACCATCTAAGTAAACACTTAAAAGTGCTTATTTTGGTGAAGCTTATGAAGGGCATGTAGTATTCCGAAAATGTTAACTTTCTCAGCTCAGTGGACTGGTTTGGTTAGGAAAGCAATTTGCCCACAGAACAAAATGACAAAAACATAACAAAACAACGAAAACTAACAAATAAACAGAAACAGAAACAGACCCATAAATACATGGAACAAGCTGAGAGGTTGTCAGAGCGGAGGGGTGGGGAGATGGGCAAAATGCATTAAGGCGGTGGGAGACACAGGCTTCCAGTGATGGACGGAACAGGTTCTGGGAAGACAAGACACAACGCAGGGAACATGGCGATTACAATACCCCCGGTGGTAACAGAGGCAGCTGCACTTGTGAGCGCAGCCCAATGAACAGAGCTGCCGAGGCACTAGGTTCATACTGACGCTGACGTAGGGCTATGCGTCGACTGCTTCCATCAAAACTTTTTTAAATGGCAAACAAAGGTAGGAGTTATTGGGAAAAAAAATACTGGTGCCTTTATACTTCACAGAAATTTTTAATAATGGCGCAATATTATTGTCATTCTTCTTTCCATTTGGATTGGCTCTGTGCGAGCTGTGACGATGCTGATGGAGATTTTGATGAGATAAGAGCCCCTGTCACACCCAGATCCTGGCTTGGGGAGGTTTTCATAATCATCAAGGTGTGAGTGCCAGGAATCTGTTTTCACTGCACCCCAAAGCACTTCTTCAATCCCATCAGAGCTCTAAAATGGAACGAGAACCACCTGGATGTTTTGCAATCTCTCAGTTTCAGATGAAGATAAGAGTGAAGTCAATGGAAACGTGAGAAACTGACATTTCCCCTAAGGGTTAATATGTACAGCAGGTGTCAGCCCCGAGTTCCGTGTCAAGTGGGACTAGCAATGAATTCAAATTAACAAACCTGAATTGAGTGTTTTCTACTTTCAAGTCACCTTGCTAAGCACTGGAAAGTTAAAAGATAAAGCCAAAACTTGGAAACGACCCGGAAGTCCTTCAGTGGGTAAGTAGTTAAATAAACCGAAGGAGGCCCATACCCTGGATATTTCTCAGCAATAAAAAGGAGCAAATGCGACACACTCTAACAGTTCACAGTTTGGATGGCTCTCAAGTGCGCGAAAGAAGTGACTATCAAAAGGTCGCATACCGCAAGATTCCCTTTACACAAAGTTACAGAGATGAAGGACAGATTAGCGGTTGTCAGGGTTGGATTCAAGGAGGGCTGGGGAGTGTGGGAGTGGTTGTTAACCGTGCAGGGAAAGCTCGAGGGGAATTTTTGCGGTGATGGGCAGTTCTGGATCTTAATTGTGGCGATGGTTACACAATCTACACACACACAGAGAGTACATAGTGAGATCTGAATAAGCTCTGTGGATTATACCAAGGTCAGCTTCATGGTTTTGAGAGCACACTATAGTCATGTAAGATATTACCTTTGGGGGAAACTGAGCCAAGAGTATGTAGGACCTTCCTGTACTACTTTTGCAATTTCACAGCAATCTATATTTTTTTCCAAAATAAAGATTTTAAAAAGTTAAAAGGTAAGAAACACAGAAATCCTGTTCTCAAGCTACTTAAAACAATTAGGGAGATAGACTAAAGAGATAATTCAGGAGCATAATAAAAAGTGATTTAGAAGAAGAAGTATGAATCTGGGGGCGTGAAGTTCAAGGAAATCTTCTGAGAAGTGGTGGTGTTTGAGCCAGACCTTAGAAGGTGTGGATGAGCTTTGCACAGGAGGACAATGGGGAAGTGATCAGAGCTGACCAAGGCCCTAGGTGATCAGACAACTTCCTTGCTCTTGGATTCATGAGTCTCGAAAAGCCATCATTTTAGTCCAGTTCCACCTCTCTGAAACTAATTATTCTTCCTGAAAGAAATTCACCAGACACTTAACATTTGACATGCATTTGTATTAGAAATTAATATTATTATTTACCTTGTTCTATGCAAAATATTAATGGGATATTCAGGCTTGAGAAAGTATAGTTCCCTAGTGAGTCTGTTATGGGGTTATGACTTTCTTGCTTTGTGTAAATGTAAGGGTAAGTAAAAAAAGGAGAATTGTTGTCAAATTTTCGGTAACTTTATATTACTAAGTCTATAACCAAGTTCCGTGTCAGTGGGTTGCTAGATTCTATGCTTACTTGGAAACGATCCTGGTATTTCAGACAAACTGATGAAAAATGTGTTAGCAATCTTCTACTCATCTAACTTTTTCATCCACCTTTATTGAGAAATAACTGCCATATAACATTGTGTAAGTTTAAGACATACGGTGCGATGATTTGATACATTTATATATTGTGAAATGTTTACCACAAATAAGGTTAGTTAACACATCCTTCATCTCACATCATTACTCTTTTGTTGTTATGGTGAGAACAGTAAACAATACAGTATTGTTAACTATAGTCACCACGCTGAAATAGAGTCCCAGAACTTACTCTTCTTAGCTGAAAGTTTGTGCCCTTTGACCACATCTCTCCATTTCCCCTCACCACCTCCCCTCCCCGGCAACCACCATTCTACTCTGTTTCTACAAATTCGATGTTTTTAGACTCCACAAATAACTGAGATCCTGCAGTATTTGTCTTCCTCTGTCTGACGTATCTCACTTAGCATAATGCCCTCCAGGTCCATCCATGTTGTCACAAATGGCAGGATTTCCTACTTTCTTTATGGCTGAATATTATTTTATTCTGTGTGTGTGTGTGTGTGTGTGTGTGTGTGTGTGTATGCCACATTTTGTTCATCCATTCATCTGTCAATGGACACTTGGTTGTTTCTATGTCTTGGCTGTTGTGAATAATGCAGCAATGAACGTGGTTGTGCAGATATCTTTTTGAGTGATTTCTGTTCCTTTGGGTATATACCCAGAAGGAGGGTTGCTGGGTCAGAGGGTAGTTCTATCTTCTCATCTCAATTTGATGGTTAGAATTTATAAAAAACACAACAACCCCCTTTCCCCAAAAAACCCCAAAACATTTTCTCATCTCTTGCCTTAATTTTCCAAGTAATTTCGGTCTAGGGTCATATAAACATGACTTTCTCCATGGTGTCCCAATGACATTTATATACCATTTGAACACATTTATACAGATACGTGCTGTCAGACATCCTGGATTAAAATCATGACTCCTCAACTTGTGCAGTCTTAGGAAAATTTGACTTTTCTATCTCATTTTTCTCTGTGCCTCATGTGACCATATTTCTATCCCATAGGCTTATAAATTTTAAATGAGATATTTCCTATAAAACTCTTAGCAAAAAATAAACTATTGCTCAGATTTATCATAGTCAATACATTTGTTACCATATGCAGAGCAAAAAATTAAAAAAGTAGTGGTATTGGTAAAAAGTGTTCTTTTCTTCTGTACTCCACAGCTTGTCGATTTCAAGCAGAAAAGCTGAAGGTATTTAAAACATACTTTTTATTGAAATATACATAACAGAAAAAGTGCACACACTGCAAAGGTATAGCTTGATAATTTTTCAAAAGATTTTATTTATTTATTTGTCAGAAAGACAGAGCACGCACAAGCAGAGGGAGTGGCATCAGAGGGAGAAGCAGACTCCCTGCTGAGCAAGGAGTCGGATGCGGGATGTGGGACTAGATCCCAGGACCCTGGGATCATGACCTGAGCCCAAGGCAGATGCTTCACTGACTGAGCCATGCAGACGCCCCATCTGTGTGATATTCCTTACAGCAATGTGAGTAATTACAAAGGATCCTAATCCATCTGAATCTGTTGATAATGAATTTCCATGGAGTCTGTAATAATGTTTCCTATGAACATACAGAGAAAGGTCTCCGAGATATACTAAGCGATCCAAGCAAGATGTGAAGAAGTAGGTAGAGCATGGTACATTTAGATCAACAAACCCAACGAGTATCTATGGATCTATTTCTGTGCGTGCGTGTTATAATCCATAGAAGGCTACTCAAAAACACTGGTAAGAGTGAATTGTCTTTGACGGGGAGCCTGGGGGCAGGCTTGGCAGCGAACGGTATCTGAAGCCAGCAGAGCTACAAACATGGAGCTGTGATTTAGCAAGTCCTCTTGTGCTCTTGGGATCTAGCCGGTGAAGAACAGAGTCCTGTTAGCAGCTAGTTCCAGAATGAACTGGCGTGTGGAGCAGACCAGGACCCAACCCACAGGGCTGAGCCAGGCCCTGGCGACCCCAGCCCAAAGCAGAGCCACTCCAGTCAAACTGCAAGCCTGTGAGCATGAAAAAGAAATGCTCGTTCTCGTGAGCCACTGAGCTACTCGCGACCGCTTGTTACACAGCGTTCCTATAGCAACAGCTGAATAGGATACATCCTGTAGGAGCTCGCTCAACTGACCGCCACTTAGCTGGATTCCTGTAGTAGCCAATGGCTCCTTTTCTCTCGGTGGATAGCGAACTGATGTCCAAAGCTTCTGAAAGATTCCACCATGGCCACAGCTTTTCACTCCTTTGACTTGAACTGTAAGCTTCCTAAGAGTTAGATACCTGTCCTCAGACTGACTTAAGCCTGTTCTATTTGTTAGAATAGTTACATTACTTAATGCCTTTTGATGAATTTGGTGAAATGTGACTTTAATAGACTGTATTGTTTGTATGAAAACCACATTTTTCAGTGGGTGTGATATGCAACTGATAAATTATTGAACACTACATCTTAAACTAATGATATACTATATGTTGGCTAACTGAATTTAAATTAAAAAAAAAGGAAAAAAGAAAAAAAAGAAAAGTACATTTTACTCTTCGGAAGAACTCCATAAAAGTCACTAAAAACTGATCAACTTAGATGGTCTGATCTTGAAAAATAAAAATCATACAAATATGGAAGGATTTGCACTTAAAATGGCTTCCCAAGTGTTTTAAAATTGTTATTCCTTTGAAAGGCATTAAAACTAAGGTTAAAAAAAGATGATGTATGAATTATTTATTGAAGAATGGTTATGTGGTATCCGACATCCAACAGACCCAGGTCCTACATGCAAATATTAGGGAGCTAATTTACATTTCCCTGTTTTGAATTAACTGTGGGAGGTATGCATGTGTATCATTTATTTATGATTCCTTGAGGATCCTCAGCAGTTTTCCGTTAATGACATCTTCATAGACGGTAAAGAACTTTCGCAAGTTTCCATTGCTCAGGAATCCAGAAACAGACACAAAGCTTCACGCTACTCTTGGAACTCCGTACTGAGTCCTAGAATCAACACCTGGCTCATTTAGAGAATGAAATAGAGCGAGACTTGGAATAGTCCTTGTGCCTCCCTTGCTGCTTCTAAAATAGGCTTTCTGGAAGCTGCTTTAAATGTCACTTGGGTGCAAGCAATGGTATAAATCCCACTTTGACCATGAAGACACTCCTGGTGATCCGTTTAACTTATCTTTAAATCAGAGAGAATTATTTCTCATGTGTTGTAACTTCAGAATAATCAGTAATTCAGCATATCCTACCTAGTCTTTGCCAATTGTGTCTCTCTCTCTCTTTTTTTTTCTAGCTTATGACAGTAAAACAGGCTCCCAGAATACTTCAGTTGTGTTCTTTTTTCCCCGTGTGCTGTTGTCTTTCATGCTGGATGCGGGCCGCAGCTTATTTTCATGGCCTGTGTACAGACGGCCGTGATGACTCTGGCCCTGACTGCGATTTTGAGTAGGCCCTGGGATCACGGCCACCCAGAAGATATTCCCAAAGGGCTGCCTTTACAGAGCCTTTCCTTCTGGGAAATTGACTTGCATTAAGAAAGGGAAAGGCCTCTTTGCACTACTCTCCCAAGTGCGTATTTCGCAGAGATGAAAGTGGGGTCTAGCCCTGGCTGAGGGGGAGAGGTGGGAGATTTCAGGCGCGTGCATTCCTTAGCCGGAGAGCAGCGCAGCTGAGATGATTCCTAGCCAGACGTTGGCTAAGGGAGCCCCTCAGCAACAGCACACAGCATGAAGGACTCTGGAGAAGACCTCCCTGCCGATCGGCCTCTTTCTCCATGCTTCCCGTGGGCCCGCGGGCAACTTGTGACCAAGAAGGAGGGCGCTGCAGTCAGGAGCACGACTTCATCAAGGCTATGATTTTACTATACAGCCGCTGAGGGGCGTCCAGGCCCCAGATGAAATCGAAGTGGTTCCAGTCAGGCAAGAGGTCGAAGTACCGGAGATTCCCGATTTGGGGGATTACCCTGGCCACGTCCTTGAGCGTCACAAGGACGTCATTGCCACCAGCCCACATGGCAGTCGGCACCTTCATGGCGGTCAAGTCATAGAGAGGGGGACGGCTCTAGGAAGAGAGAGAAAGAGTGTTCAGGAAAGAAAGCTCCTCACAGCATCAACTGGGTTCAGATACACAGAGAGGCGATTAAAAGAGTATTTACTGCGAATACTGTCAGGCACCGAGGGAAGTAGAAAGATCACCTGCAATGGTCCGTGCCTTCAAGGCAAGATTGGTCAACAGACATTTGCCTACCAAAGACGGTGTGTCAAATGCCACGAAACGCTCCCCCAAAACAATGGCAGTGAAGGCAAAGAAGGAACGACTTCTGACCGGGGGCTTCCTAGAAAGAGGAGTCATTTGAAACGACTCTTGAGGGACGGTTGGATTTTGCCAGATAGGGGTGAGGGGGGAGAGCTTCCTAGCAGGTAGCAAGAGCATTACAGCATGGTCAGGATGGCAAATGAACCCAGGGAAGAAACTGTGTGAGACAACGCGGTAGGATATAAGTTTGGAGACAGGCAGTCAAGGTCTAGGCTAAGGTATTTTGATATCTTTTAGAAGTTTGGGGGGATGAAGCAGGGTCATTTCTCAGAGCTCTGTCTTAGCGTGACTGTAGGACCATCAGTCTAGGATGCCTTGAGGAAGGAATAGGCTGGAGGTAGATCCTGGAACAGTCTAGACACGCAGTAGGAGATGGTCCAGAGAAGGGATAATTGAAGCCATAGGGATGACTACATTCTCCAAGGGAGAAAGGGAGAGAAGTGTGAAGAATCTTGGAAGAAGTTTGACAATTTGTGAGGGGGGGGAAATAGAAAGTAGCCAGTGTTGATGGAAGACGAAGGAAGCAATCAAAAAGGGAAGGGAAAACTCAAGATCACTGCATCATGGAAGTCCAGGTTGGGGGAGTGAATGGCACGGGGGCTGTGGGAGCTCACAGAACATACATTTGAAGGTGAGAACAGGCCACTGGATTTGGCAGTCAAAAGCCACAGGCAACTTTAAATAAAGTAGCTGTAATAGAAAGATGAAGACCTAAACTATATTTTCCAGGGTTCAGGAGTGAGTAGAGGAGGGAAAGAAGTGGAGAAACTCAGCCCTTTTAAATATTAAAAAATGTTGATTAAAATCAGAGGGACAGAACGATGAGTGAATAGAATCCATAGGTTGATGGAAGGTTTTTTGTTTGTTTTTCATAAGGAACAGCAGTTCATTTAAGAGGGTAAAAGGAGCCAGGAGGAAGAGGAGAAGGGAAGAGATGGGGCCAAGGGCGCAGGCCCACAAACTTGGGAAATAAGTGGGCCTTCATCTTCTGAGAGAGGAAGGAAGAAGAGAATCACGGGGATAGAGTCATTTGAAGATGGGTAAGAGGGACGTTAAGAAATTTCATTCATGCAACAAGTACGTGTTAAAGGCCCAGGAAGTGCCAGGTCCTCTGCCAGGTAAGAAAACACCAGTGAACAAAACAGAAGGACATCTCTACCCTCATGGAGTTTATACGGGTTAGTCCCCTTATTCTCGATAAAATGCAATGGGCATAAAGATTGTGCTGGGAACTTAGGAAGATGGCAAAGTAATGAGGCTAGAATATAATAAAAATTCACTTCAAATGACCTAAAATCATACTCAAATCCAACAGGATCAGCCTGGACTCAGATTGGAGCAGCTAACTATTGAGAAGGTCTAAGGACACTGACACACTTCCATACTTAAGTCAGCACCGCTGTATCTTTCACTCTTACAATTTTATTTGTCAATTTTGCCTCAATAAAGCTGAAAAGGAAAGAGCTTAGCTAACAATGGTCTTAAGTGTATGGCTGACATTTTTGTTTCATTCTCTTGTAAACAGAAACAATATATAAATATAATATACTCATTAAAATAATAGAAGAAAAGAGAAGTATGTCAAATCCAAATTGAGAGCCTCCTTCATTCCTTCAAGTTCCCCCAGTTCAGTCTGCCTCTCTTCCCCTCTCTGAAGGTAATTCCTTTCACATTTGTTGTTGCTCTTTATTTGCTTATTCGTTTGTTTTTCTGGCCCTATTCCAAGCATTTGCAAATATCTGCATCTGTGAATATCTATGGTTTGAGGGACAGGGAAAAATTTGGGGGGGCAGTGGAAACTTCTATGTCTTGATTGTGGCATAGTTACACGGATGAGTGGATTAACCAAAACTCATTGAATTGGAAAAATTGTGAATTTTATTGTTTGCAAATTACACTTTAATCAAGCTTAAAAAATAATAAAGATATACATAGCTCTCTTAGTTGTCTTAATGGCTAGTAAAATCGTTTTTCTAACAATTCCATCCATTAGAGAGAAAATGACTGGTCTGATTGGCTGCTTTGATGCTCAGAAACTACTTAACTGATAATTTGCACTAATGAATGGCCTTGAATATATCCGTCTGGGAAAACACTGGAAAAAATTAATTTCATGTGTTTGGTTCATATCGAGAAGCCCAGCTCCTGAATTTGAGAAAAGAAATGGTGGTAGCAGGATTTATTACAGGTACAGGAGGGCTAAGTGAGTCTACAAATTTTAGCGTGAAAACTGAGGGCAAAAAGATGCTGAGGGCAAAAAGATGCTAAGCTCTCAACTCTTCAGGGGTGGATAATACTCTTTTAACTTTCATGTGGGATCCTGTGTATTTTTTTGTTGATATCAAGAACTGGGTATTCATTTCCTCTGTACATTTTTATAGATTTTTGCAAAACAACTTTCCTTATTATACACTGAACAAAACTATGTTAAAAACCACCTCAGTAGCACTGGGTAGGTCTTGCGTAACTAAATGAAAAAGCAAGATTAAAAATCATGGGATAGGCTGGTGATGGGTATTAAAGAGGGCACATATTGCATGGTGCACTGGGTGTTATACGCAAGTAATAAATCATGGAACTTTAAAAAATAATTTAAAAAATTTAAAAAAATCATGTGAAATCAGTGATACTGAGAAGATCGGAATAAATGCAGTAGAACAGTGATACCTCTAGTGTGCTCTGGGTGGAGGGATTATAAATTATTAGAATTCCTTAGCATATCCTTCTTTTATTTCTATTCTATTTATTTTTAGATTTTCTGCAATGAATCCATAGGTAAATTAGTCACTTTTTAAAAAGCTCTATCAGTGAGAATGCCACCAATTGTCAGGTGGGATTCTTTTCACTGTCCAAAAATTTCTTACTATGGCATCCCCAAGCCCCCCTTCTGGGGCCGTTCCAAGCAGCTCACCTGATTGTAGTGATTCATGTTCTCAGCTTTGCTTCCCCAGTCATAAGCTCTGAATTCATCAGATCCATAAAGCTGAAATACATGTTTTTTGGAAAAATGATCACAGTAAGCATCACAATTGTTGACAGCAAATCTTAGAAAACCACTGTGTGCTGGGAAGAAAAGAAGGCTCCTGGATCTCCAGAAGGATAGAAATACATTTTTACCACTAGAAGCACAAGGCCAACAGAGAGGGAAGCAATGATCTCCCCCAGTTTGAAGGGACAGCTAGTGGGAAATCACGACTCCTCAGGGAAGGTCAACCCTGAGGTAGTTCTCTCTCCAGGGAAGGTTCCATCACCTGAGGCTTTCCCGGTTACGTCTTGCTTCAGCTCGGGGTCTGTTTTACAAGCTCCGATCTAAGAGAGGGTTCATTTGCGTCACCTACGTGGTCTGTACCATACCTTGTCCTGTCCCTCAAAATCTGGGGAAATCAAACCAAAGGCGCTGGCAGAGAAAATACTGAAGCCAGCCTCGAAGCTTCTCAGGGTAGACCCACTAACTCCCTCCTTTCCGATGTATGGAATGCGACCGGAAGGGTCTTGCAGGACAAAGACACTACCTGTTTTATGTGCAGGATGTTCTGCATCGACGACCCGGTGGGAGCATGGGACATATACACGTCCATTCGACTCTGAAGGGAAGTGAAACACAGTACAGCAAACATCACCCAGTGAAAGAAACTGTACAGAAGCAGGCAACAAGTGTGCTACCAAGTAGCGAACCGATGCTGGGGTTTGGGAAATGACGAGGCCGAATCATGCAGGTAAATAAGAGCTCACGTCAGGCGCTTGAGGGTGAGTAAAGCGTGGGTTGGGATCATTTGCAAGGTGGGCGGGTGCAGTGCGCAAGCGCGTGGGTGTTCGCTGTCCCAGATCCATCGGTCAAAACACCTGGGCTTCGGAACTTCACTGTGTTAATTATGAGCTTTGTGAGTTTGGGTTTCTGTATTTTCACCTATTAAATGACCACACTAAAAATCATACTGTGCCAGGCTTTGGTGAGGATAAAATAAAATATTGCCAAAGAAAAGCTAAACAGAATCCCTTCCAATGCGCTGCGCTTTGGTCTTTGTAAACAATATAGAGATGAACATTAGAGAGATAGCAGTGCTCGGAATGCCGTGTCTAGAGCACTGTAGAACGAAACTAATCAAGGGAGCTATTAAAAATATTTACTTTTTAAAGAAGAACAAGGGTTCCTCTTGTATTTTGGTCTGGCACAGCTTCGCCTCTTGAATGGGGGCAGGATGGGCTGGAGGAGAGCAGCCGTGCGGGGACCAGCCTTCCCGTATCGGCCTCACTGGCCGCCACGTGGAATGTGACCTAGCCAGCGACTCCACCGCATTAGCCCGCAGATGGACACTCCTCCCCCTCCTCCTCCTCGAACTCGCCGTACGGGAAACAGACTTGATGAGACAGGATTGCTCTTCTTCGGTGGGAAAGAGGGTCTATCTCCGTTCCATTCTGTCTTGTGCCTTCCCAGTGAAGTGGGGAGTTTTATCTGAGGCCAAAGTCACCCAACAAACAAAGGCACACAGGAAATAAATTCAATGCTTGTCTGGACTTCTCTTCTGGGATTAAAAAAAAAAAATCCTCGGTATTGGTTGTAAAATCAAATTGAATATAGTAATGGTGGCTGATAGTGAACGTGTGGAACTCTACCCACGATGGACATCTGTTTTCCTAAATATGACCGGGGATGGAAGGATGAACCTACCTATTCTTTCCCCCAGTTCTCACATCCATGGTCCCTGGGACACCCGATCTGTGCATAGCAAATCTCAGCCTTTCTTTAGAACAACGCGTTGGTTTACGCAGCGTAATAGATACGTGGAAGTGAGTCAAAGAAAAACCAGAATCTCTTAAAACATCAAGTGGTCCCATAATCATTATACATACCATATTCATATTTTTCTTGTTGGATCCAGCCCATAAGGACATAAGTTCACTACATATCACCCATAATATTTTATTGTTGCAGATTTTGAGGGCCGACACCGTTCCCGTCTTTAAAAATACACCTTTGGTACCAAAAACACCCTGTAAAGATAAACAATAATTATTCTTTCAAGAACTGTTTTCAGGCTTTGTGACATTCCCTTCATCCCAGGAATAAAGATTCTTGGAGATCTATTTCCATTTGTATTTGCTGTTTCTGCCAAGGAGACTAAGTCATTCGGGAAAAGGAACTATTTATGAATCCATCTCTATCCAGGAAGATCAACAAACATACTTTTTTAAAAGATTTTATTTATTTATTTGACAGAGATAGAGAGGGAACACAGGCAGGGGGAGCGCGAGAGGAAGAAGCAGGCTCATAGCGCAGGAGCCTGATGTGGGGCTCGATCCCATAACGTCGGGATCACTCCCTGAACCGAAGGCAGATGCTTAACGACTGCGCCACCCAGGTGCCCCCAAAAAACATAATTTAAAAAGATATTGCAGGAAGGCTCATCAACCCCAAATTCGCTTCTCCATGGTGAAGCTTCCCTATTCTGTTCAGTTGGTGACGGCCTATGTTTCTCATTTCTTGTTAACTGGCAAGAAAGGCAGAACAGTTTCTCTTTAAGGCCAAACATTGCCTTGACTAGGAAGGAAAAGCGGGGTCACCTGCTACCCATGTGCATACCATCTTTTTAACAGCATCCCAGTGGGGCCAGCACTTGGGCTAGAAAGGAGACCATGGCGTACTGAGGGGAGGGGACCACTGCACAGAAAATATCTGATATCATGGGAAGTAGCACAGTTAAAACTTCTAGGGCATGGGAGAGTAAGCCTGGGTGGGGCTTTCTGACGGGGGATTGGAGCTTCTGGGGACCACAGACATAAAGTGGTGGGAGGGGTCAGGGGATGGGACTGAAAGTGGCAGGAAATCTGACAGTAGGTAATAGGAAGCTGAGATAAGCCTCAGACCCCACCTACGCCCACAAAGCCATACATATGTAGAAATGATGTATTTAAAGATAGATGTGTCTGCCTCCGAATGTAATGTAACTAATTCGTCTGCTCAACTCTGCCGAAATGTAGAAAACTTCCCAGACTAACTGATGTCAACACACTTTGCAACAGAACTATCAACCACACAAAAGGGAACTTGTCTCACCTGAGCTTACAGTAAACAGTACAATAAAACAATACAGTAAAAATGAATGAAACCAATTGTTGGGCTCTATGGAAATTCATGCTTGTGTTAGCTTGCAAATATTTTTTTTTATCGTTCCCACCCCTTCACCCTAAGCCAGGGCCTCATTTTATGTATGAATGACTGTGAAACCCTTATTGGTCTCCTTGACTTCATTTTGCCCAAAATCCATTTTAGTGGACATCCCAAATCAAAGGGACAATTTTGCCCAAACACTGTTTATTGTGGCAATGACCTTTTTAGAGAAACAAAAAGCAAACAGAAAAAAAACACAAAAACAAAAAAAACTTTCGATGGATAAAGTCCCAGATCCTCAATTGGCAACTAAACTACTTTTTCAACCCCTGGAAAATAACCAATAAATGTCTGACTAAATAATTGAGCTGAAATACATTTAGGTTTTGGAATCGTAGCTTTGGTAAATTAAAGCATGCTCCCCTACGGGAAGGGGTGTGTTATTCAGGCTTATCTAACATCAAAGTCAGAAATGCCAGGGATCATATGGAACTTGAAAAATGTCTTCCTTTTGGGCACTGTGAATTCACTGACCTGCCCAGCGGAACAAGAACGGAACGAGAAAATTGTGAGTGGATTTTAAACTGACATCGCAGTTATCTCGGCTAGAAATTCTGATACACACTCAGGTCTATTAATGATTGAGTATAGTAAATTGTATATGGGAATTGTAGACATACATGTGGGTACAGACACACACGTGCATACACACATGGACACACACACGCACACACACATGGACACACACACACAACACGTGGTCACAGAATCTGGTTTCTACAGATTTCATGTAAATTTCCTACTTTCCTACTTTCGCTTCATAATAGATTTTGAAATAATTAAGGAGCTATGATCCAAAATGGGATCTTCAGAGACAGTTTGGCGAAAATTAGGAGCCTACCTTGATTATGGAATTTGGAAGTAGAAAAAAACTGGTAAAAATGCCCGTGGGATATTTGAATGAGACCACAGGACCCAAGGCAAAATTCATTTTGATTCTTTGTGCCAGTTCAGGCATGGTGGAAAAGGCTACAAACCCTAAGAGAACAGGAGACAAGACAATCTTGTAAAAATCAGAAATACTGAGGTAATGTCTCTACTAACAGAAGTGGGACTCTGCTTTGACATTTTATCCTTCTATTGCAATGATCCTGCAGGTGAATTGGGAAACTCTTCTGAGTTGTTCTGCAAAGATAATCTGCCTTCAGTCCTTTCTGCTCTCAAGTGTTCATTTTCCTCGTATTCCGGACAATTTGACTTGGTTGGGGGGAGCGAGGGAGAAGCTGCCCAAGCCACCACCGCCGAGGGGCCCTGGGGACAGCTTCCCCACCCCCACATGGGCTAAGCGCTGGCAATGCTGTCACTTTACCGCCAACCCTGAGATGCCAGGATGAGTCACAGAGCTTCCAGAAGTAAACACTTGGTTCATGGGAGGTGAACCAATCAGTTCTTTATGCAGTGTTATCCAGTTATTCCTCAGTTGTTTTTTTTTTCTCACAGTGCAAAGAGATTTCATCCCTCCCAGTGCTTCCCTCGCTGGATGCTGACCAACCCTCCAGAATGTTCCCTGATTTCCCTCAGGCCTCTGTGGTCCTGGCAAGGACGAGCTGTCTCCATTTACTCTGACTTTTCAGCAAGTGCATAGCACCCATTTCTAGCCCTGAGAGGATGAGGGTGGAGAGCCGCACGGGAAAGTCTGTGGAGTGTCTGTGTATTTTGGTTCCCTGAGATGACTTCCTGGAATCCGGCCACTTCCCCTCCCCCCTGCCCCCCCAAAATTCTTGTTGAATCATTGAAACCATCTTGGCCAGAAAAAAGAACTGACTTTGTATGAATTGGCTGAGCAATGGATACAAAGAGTGAAACTGGTATACTGGTATAATACCTCCCCCTGGAAGATCTCTGGGCATGTGTGGAGGGGAGTTGTTCTGTGCTCACACTGACTAGTAGGGTGAGTAGGAGCCTAGGTTGCTAAATGTCTTGCAAAGAGTGAGTCCTTCCCACGTACCAAAAATTGTTCTGCCCAAAATGCAGAGGATGTTCACTAAAAATTCATGCCCTAAATGCAAGGCAGAGCAATGCTGATCCGATATTTTCTGTTTTCTTTGCTGATCAGATGTAAGAGCATATCTATGTCCTGCCTACTTTTCCAGACCCCACTGAAGTCATTCCTTCTCCATCCGGTTCCTCCACATGCCCAACACCCCAGCTGGGGAGTCAGACTGACCTGATTTGATTCTGTGTTCTGCGCGAAGAGAATCTGTACTAAGAGACCCTGAACAATCCACTTCATTTCTTTGAATTTCTATTTCCTCTTCTATGGGACGGAAACCATCATAGAGTTGCTGTGAAGCTCAGACAGATTGTGGGGAAGGTCCTGAACACAGAACCCTAAGCATAATAAAGGCTCAGTAAGCTTTAGCTAGGATAGTATGATTATTTGCCCATTAGTGGCAGATTTTTTTTTGTCTCCTACTAGATCTTTGATATTCTTTTATGTCCTGTGATGTTCACTGCCTGTTCCAAACATAACTGTCTCTCAGGATGAAGCAATGACAAATATATAGCTGCTGTTGATGATAATGGTGATAAGGAGACGACTGTAAGAATATTTATTGTTTCTTGCACAGTTTCACCCCAGCTAAAATATGCATTTTCACATAATCTCTTAAAATCGGAAACTTTAGCAGAAGATCACTAACAAATTCACATTGTTCATAGTATGGATTCCTCTAAATTTTTATTTGGAGCTGGATTTTTTATTTCTAAAAGATCTAGTAAATCATGAAGAAGTACATTTTCAAAGAGTAGGATCTTGGACTTTAAAAAATTTGCTACATAGTGCTTGCATTTGATTGCTATTCCATAACTATTAAATCACACTGTAAATAGATAAGCCCAGTTGATGTAGGCTTTTGTGTTTCAACTTAAAAAAATGTGACCATGGGGCGCCTGGTTGGCTCAGATGGTTAAGCATCTGCCTTCAGCTCAGGTCATGATCCCAGGGTCCTGGGATCGAGCCCCGCATCAGGCTCCCTGCTCAGTGGGCAGTCTGCTCCTCCCTTTTCCTCTGTCCCTACCCCTTCTCATGTGCTTTCTCTCTCAAGTAAATAAATAAAATCTTTTTAAAAAAGTGATCGTGTATTTTCAATTCATTCAAATATAAGTATAACCTCACCCTTCCACTGTTTTTTAAAATCCCAAATGGGGTGTGAGGAAGGTATGATTGACGCATACTTAATCATTCTTCAGGGATATTTCATGTCATTAGGCTTTACTATTTTAGCACAGTGGGGACCTAGAAACTTACTCTTTGGAAATACTTTGGATTTGGGGCACATGGAAATTATTTCACCATGACAAAAGTGTTGTTGTAACCAGAAATGGAGGAAAGAGTGCCCGACACACAGTCTCTAAAATTCAAGTTCACAGCCACTTCGGGCCCTAGGACAACATGTGCAGCCCAGGATGGAAACTTAAGGGCACGGTAAATGGCAGTGACTCAGCCCCAGTCGAAAGATGTGCTCTCGTGAGGCTCTGACTCTTGTAAAACACTGACATTTGTAAACGTACCTATCGTAGTGCCAAGTGAGTGCCCGATGAAGTACAGCTTCTCCTGACCGGTTTTGTTCACGATGAAGTCTATTATTCCTGGGAGATCGTATTTGGCCATTTCATCAAAACTGCAGAATAAAACGGGGCTTGTAAATACTCGCTACTAAGTTTAAACTCAGAGCACCTGCTCACTTACTTTTTACACACCGAATTCTGTGGCGTTCACTCCTTTGGTGTGCATTTCATTATTTATCCAGTTACGTGTAGGCTAGTGTAGCTTTTGTTTGCTGCATTTGTATGTGTCACTGTCTAATCAAAGCCTGATTTCAAGACTTGAGTGTACTGTCTGGGGGCCAGTCCTACCGTCCCTCCTCTTCTTCCCCTTCCCTTTCCCTTGCTTTGCCTGCCTCTTCCTCAAACACCCACAGGGCACTTCCAGACCTTCGGGCCATTTCACACTCAGCTTTGGAAACAGAACTGGTTGCCAATCATGATTCTAGCTGAGAAACTCTTGATCAATTACTTAAACACTCTCAGCTTCAGTTTACTCGTCTGTGAAATGAACATAATGCCTGCTCTGGAGCAGGGCGGCTAAAGGTATTGGATGACAGTCAGGTCATGACTCAGGTGCCAGCCGGCACTCAATCAAATGCACCTGTTATTTATGTTTCTTTCCATATTAGAGATATGTTCGATATCTACCAAGATGCCGTAGCACCAGTTCAACTGGCATGAACACAGGAGAACAAAAAGACTTACGTAATATTTAGTGGAGCCAGGTGTCCCATGAGCTCGAAGCTTGCTTATGAAAAGGACACATGCAGAAATCTGTAGGCTGACACTCCTGAGTAGAGGAGAATTCTTGCGATGTCTTATAGTAAACAAGCTCCAAGCTCCCAGCCAAGGGCCAGAGACACGAAGTATTTCCTGATGTTTGCTCTGGCCCCAAAAGCTCTGACCCTAACAATTATTCCATCCTTGCTTCATTCTCAACCTGTCAGTGGGGGCTGAATGTTTCCTTACTATGGTAGGAATGCACACTCTGTTCTAGCAGCAGGCTTGCAAACTACTAGGGAGTTTAGCCTTGCAAAGGGAAGTCTCTTGCAGGCATCAGCCTGTCTGTCCTCTGGTGATAGCAGAAAATACTCTCAGTAAAAGAAGCCAGCTGCATATGAGAACATTGTTCTCCATTGCCCATTAGCAAGGTTTTAAAGACCTCATCTTAGCGTTCTCCTGAAAAATGGTATCCGATGAAGTCTCAACTGGTTTCTCTAAATGAATGTAGTACTGTTACACATCATCTCTGCAAAACTGACTGTCTGAGAGAAAAGGCCTGCATTAGCAGCCCTAGAATGAATAGAAGCTTCTCGAGGGCAGGTCATTTGCTCACTCTTGAGTGCTCAGGACCTGGAACTATACATACAGTAGACACTCAGCAAACATTGGTTGAATGAGTGCATGCACCGGTCATAGGAATTCCCTGAGCTGTCCCTTGGGATATACTTATAATATACAGTATTGGATAGAATTGGATGTTAAAATCATCTTGTTAAAATGATATAACGTGCTTATGGGAGAACCAGTGGAAATCTACCTTCTTGCTATTTCTCTGCTTTGAGATATTCGTAGAAACTACAAGAACCATGTGACTTCCGATGTTACAGATCATTATTAACATCATTCACACTATTATATTCAAAGAACTTGTCTCAAACTTTCTTCGTGATTTTTCTTAGATACCGTTTACCTAAAGGCCCAGAATTTTTCTTCAGTCACTGAGAGTGTTCTGTGTCTTCTTGACCAAGTGTTGCCCCGACTGTTTCCCATCCAGACATCATAACCTGCATCTGCTAGAAGGAATCCAAGGCTGCCATTGGCATAATTCTCCAGCCAAGAGGCATTGTCTGCAAATAAGGCATGCTGCAGATATACGACTGGCCGGGGTCCTGGAAGGAGGGAGGAAGAGAGAGGAGAGAGAGAAAAATTTATGACAAATCGAGCATCTCAGGAACATGATAGAAACTGCTCCCCACACCCCCCCCACACACCAGACGAAGCAAAAACTAAAACCAGCATTCACCTTTCCCATTGTCATTCGTGCAGAGTGTGATAATCACGTAAGTTTCTCGAGCACGCGCATTATACCTGCTGCTATGTTGACGGGTGAACATGCATGAGCTTGTTACAGTCTCGTAATACCTCTATAAAGTAGCTATTGTTTTAAGGATCCTTATTTTACAGATGCAGAAACTGATCTTTAAAGTAGTAAGGTAACCTTCCCAAGGGGCCACCCAGGTAACAAGGTGTGGGGCCAGCACGCAAGCCCAGTTCTGTTTCATACCAAAGTGGGTGTTTATAAACTGTGCTCGCTGCTCTGTGAATTCCCATTTGCGTATCTCTGGGGTCCTAGTTGCAGAGACAGGAAAATGATCGTGTTTGATGGAATCCTATGCCTCTTCCACGGAGGAAGAGAATGCGAGCGGAAATGAGCAAAGACTGGCTCCTTGCCAAGCTTCTAGCCAAATCCCCAGCCTCTGCCCACCGGAGAGCATTTGAAAATCCCAGATATAATAGAATCAGCTCAACATCCCTCTGGTAACTGTCAAAATTCCCAAGGGAGAAGGGATTCAGGGAGATGAGGAGAACCAGAGCAGAAGTTTCCAAAAGGCACCACGCTTCAGTGGGTAAGAGCACGGGCTCTGGAGTCAGGCTGGGTTTGAATCCTGATTCCATCACTTGCTATGTGTGTGACTTCAAGCCTGTTAGAGAGTCCGCTCAGGTTCACGATCTGTAAAATGATAACTAGTCATAGTACCGACCTCCTAGGGATGCTGAGAGATTTGTCAGATATAAATTCATGTTAAGCTTTTAGAATAATGCACTTAATCAATGGTTCTTAATTCCAAACCTTCCCCAAATTCTCCCTCCTTAAGTAAAACTTTTCCTGGGAAAATGCTCTCCCTTTAGGGTTCCTAGCCCTCTCCCCTCAAGGTTGGTGTTGCCAGATTTAGCAAAAAATGAAAGCGATGATTAACAGAAGACTCAGGATGCCCTGTTAATTTGAATTTCAGATGCAGGATGAACAATTTTTGTAGAAGTACATTCAAAAGTGGAACCTGTCCGAGAAACTGATTTTTTAGTGATTTGAAATCAACTTCAACTAGGGGTCTCCCATTTGTCTCTTACCCTCACCTATGTCCCACTCGCGGTTTTCATCCTGAATCTCTAGAATGATGCCTTTCTTTCTTAGATGAGAGAAAGCCAAACAGGGTGATTTTA
The DNA here is from genome assembly GCF_023065955.2 of Ursus arctos. NCBI lineage: Eukaryota > Metazoa > Chordata > Mammalia > Carnivora > Ursidae > Ursus > Ursus arctos. Next base: position 78,887,359 of record NW_026623089.1, on the reverse strand, counting down.
GCCGCCTCTGAATATGAATGGCAGGAGGGACGGTGCAGTAACGAGGTAAAGGATTTGCCCCCCAGCCTTCCCAGACACCTGCTTACTTTTCTCTCTTCCTCATCTCGAGCTTTTCCGCCACGTGTCCCTATTTAAAGAGTAATTTCTCTGCTTTTGCATGGCTGCCTCTTTGTGCTAGAATTCAGGCCTTATGAACACCATGCTCTTTCCTCCCACAAAACTTCTGTCCCTCTGATCAAAACATAGGCAGAATGTTCCAGTTTTCCTTCCGGGAAAAAGTTTCAGGAATGCCAGGGTCATTTAACTTACTTGATTTTTTAATCCTGCAGAGGGAGGCCTATTGATTCTAACAGGGGCAGGAGAGACTTCATGCAACCCAGCCGATCTCTTTGCAAGTGAGGAAATCCACTTTCCTGGGATGCGGCAATTTTCCACATGAGAAATCAGTCACCAACAAAAGAAATGTTGGCCCCGCCTTTGCATTTACATGCCGACCAAGCAAGCCTGCTCGCTGTCAACAAGATCTGTCTTGCCCTTTGTATTTTTAGGTTCGTGACTGTCTTCAGAGAATTGGGAAAGCATGAGACTCCCTGCTAACTATTTCAAGACCAGTCCAAGAGTGGAACTGATTCTGTTAACGGAGAGCCAGCACTAACTTGTGGTCGTCTGCTGTCCCCCTTTGCAGGAGAGAGACATCTTGTACCTGTGCTCCCAGCACCTCTTCGTCCATGGGGAATTCTGTTCACGCTGAGGATGTAGCCATCCTGGGTGGTGACGTCATACTCTTCACTGGGGTAGCCATTATAGGTGATGATCTCACTCTGCCCAGTGAAAGCACAGATGTTAGCTCCACATTGTCTCCAGACGTTATGGGAAGGAACTAGAACAAAGCATCTGGTGTGTACTTATTGGGGTGAATTATCTGAAATTTATAGCCCCAGGTAACTGTAAAATCAATTTACTATGTGAAGTCTTGACAAAAAAAAATTAGCAGAATATTAAAAAATGTCTGCTATTGGCAAATTTGGGGGTGGGAGTGGGGGAGAGATAATATTTAGTATCGTCCCATTCTTCTGACAAAACTATGTTCTCCAGCTGATTTTGAGACCCCTTTTAGTTTGGTAGAAGGCCATCATATACATCATCTAAATGGCTTAAAATAAAAATTTTTACTATTTTTAAAATATAAATTCAAAAGAGGAGGATGCCTATAAATTCTTTTTTGCTTTACATTACTAGAAAGTATTATTTATTCAGCCAAAAGGGAAGTTCTCCCTAGCTTGATTCTTGGAGAAATGTTAAATATCACCTACGTCTTATCTGTTCCCTTATCTGAGATTTTCTGCTATCACAAGACCGTTCATCTGCCTTATATGATGTCCTTTGGGACTTGGCATGACTTACAATATTCATCCACACTTCAGGATTCGCTTCATTTTCCAAATTAAAGAATCTACCAGCATTTAAAGTTCCACAGATCAAACAACAGGTTGTTGTTAAAAACAGCCACATCGTGGGAATGCCTGACGTAAGACATTTAATAATCACAGATTAATTTTACACATCAACGTTGCTTAAGAAATGAAAATAGTGCCCTACTGAAAACCGGACAGACATCCTAGGAACACTGAGAAAGTGTGGAAGGGAGCAAACACAGTGAGCTAACTCTGAGCAGGGGGAATCCATTCCTCCCATAGAAACTGCTTTGACCCAATCCTCTCCTTGCAAGACATTTAATCTAGTACAGAGGCTTATTGTTTTGGTTGTCCTTTAATCAAAGGTTTTCAATTATGTTAAGTCTTTGCTCACCTGCAAATGGCCAGGATACCGGAGGACTCAGAGGACAGGTGTCCAAGCCACAGCAAAGGGACAAGTGGTGTTATCCTCTACTCTAACCGGTTTCCCACAAAACAAACAAGAACAATGAGCAGAGAAGCGGATGATCGGTTTCCCGTGACAGGATTATTTCTCTTGCGGACACCAAGAGGGGAAGGTTGCACATTTAAATGTGCGATCTCTTCCTCGGCGTGGCTTAAAAGCACCTCTTCCAAGGCAGACCAACCTCACGGCGGTACAGATGCCCATCTTGTGCCCCCCTTCATGACCTGACTTTGAGGTCCAGCCTCACCAAAGACAAGATCTCTGACCTTGGGCAAAGTTACTTAGCAGCTTTGTTTCTGGGTTTCCTTGTGGGTGAAATTAGAATAATAATGTAACCTACAAACTGTGGGGTTACAGGAAGGATTAAATGACCTACAAAGCAGTAAACACAGTAAACACAGTAAGCCCTTTCACTGTTTTTCCTAATCTGAAAATGAGCCAGAAAGTCACATCAGAGAGCTGTAACAGATTAATGACTGACTTCTAGAAATGTAGAGCTTTCCTTCTGAAGATTTTAAACAGCTTTCCATGCATTTGCTGTGTGGTTGAAGATGATTTTATATCCACAAATGTTATATCATTGAAAACATTGTTAAAACCAGTAACAGCTAACATCCACGGAGCAGAGAGCTAAGCTTGTGCAGAGAAATGTTTCTAAATGCCTCAGGCATGTTATTTAAATCTCAAAGAAACTCCATGAAGTAGGTCTCATCAGCCTCCCTTTATCCATGAAAAAAACCAAGTCTTAGAGAGATTTCAAATCTGCCAGGTCACCGAGCCTCCAGGTGTCAGAAGCAGGTCGGGAAGGCATGCAGCCTCCCAGCAGTGCCCTTGCAATTTACCATCACCCCCAACCCTCCTCCGGGTTGTGACAGATCTTGATCTTACCCAGTTCAGCGAGCGTCCTCTGCTCCCGAAGACTCCGCACTGATTAGGAACCTCTAAACTTTTGCATGTGACATCAGGCTGAAGAACGAGATGTACTTGCAGCGACAGTTAGAAGCTAGAGAGAAGACAGACAGGAAGCCCATGGAAGATGAAGAAACCCTGGGCTGTGGCGCCACCCAGGGCGTCTTCCTGACGCACTGAATGCCCTGATGCACTTGCAGATTGGGAAACAGTGGTCTGCAGGATGCCAAGTAACCAGTTGGACTGAATCCTTCCTGTTTCCTCGGAGTGCCTGACACTGTTGGGAGTGTTCAGCAGCACTTTCAAAGCCTGGCGGGAAATGGGAAGTCTGGTGGACTCAGGATCCTAATGGACAGAACCAGGCAGGGCAATATCCAGCTTCTCAGCGCCAGAGCAATTCCGTCAGGGTCAGACCAAGCCATGTCTGGAAAAGCCCTGATATCAACCGTGCAGTGTGGAGGGAGGGGAATGACTGTAGCTAAGTGGTAAGGGTGAGGCCATCCTGACTCCCAGCTCCCGAAGCCAGGCAGGGTAGGCGAGCGTTGGAGGAAACTGACCCATGTGCCCAAGGGAGGCAGCCCTGCGTCAGCTTTGGCAGCGGCCCTTGTGGGCGCTGAGCTACAGACCAGTTAACCTTTACATAAAGCAAAGTAGAAGCAGGGGCTCCTGAGGGGCTCAGTTGGTTGAGTGTCCGACTCTTGATTTTGGCTCAGGTCATGACCTCAGGGTCTTGGGATCGAGCCCCATGTTGGGCTCTGCGCTTAGCAGGGAATCTGCTTGAGATTCTTTCTCTCCTCTTCCTCTGCCCTTCCCCACCCCTGCATTCTCTGTCTCTCTAAAATAAATCAATAAAATCTTAAAACAAAACAAAGTAGAAGCAGAGGCCAGAGGAGAATGAAGACAACTTAGCTTCCCCCCACCCCCCAAACAATAGTGGAGGCACGTATGCCTCACTTTGTATTCTGTGAGCCTCTAGGGCCCCAGCAGTGACTGACTCTCTTGGGGACAAGAACCAGGAACAGTGAGGTCCTGCCTAGCCGGTGCCATAGTTTCCATTCTCTGAGTCTGGACTCATTCTACACCCCTTTCAAAAACAAAGCTATTACTCACATTTTCCAAACCCTAAGACCTTCTCTACTTACACGGGGAATTTCGTGCCAGTTAGGCCAATACGGAGTGAGAGGAAGCACTCTGCTTGCTGGGCTCTGTGGGGGGATTATGGATTAGTCCGACTTTGAGGCCAGACTCCGCCTGACCGCCCAATGGCAGAGGGGTGAGGACCTGCTGGGACAGGCGCAGGGCTTCTGACTTTCAAAATCACTTCAAACAGGACTTCGGTGGGTTCTCTGGGGAGTTCCAGCAGGCACAGTGTTATTGGCGTTAATGTAACGTGTGGTCACGCTCCGTGTGGACATGGCATGAACGCAGCTAAACGTCTCCGGCCTTGACAGGTTGTAGTACATTGCGAATCTCAGAGCTCTACGTCGTCGTCCTCTCAGAGCCCCTCGTGGTCGCATTCATTATGCTGAACCAAGTTACAATGAAACACGTTGCAACTTCTTCCCTGGCCCTGGGAAATACTAAAACTATAGCTCCTGCTCTCTAGAAGCTCAAATTTTCCCTGCTTTTCTTCCCCCAAAAGTTAGATGATATTAGAGCTGGAACACGATCTTGGGCAAAATGGAGATTAAGGGGCAGCCTTTCTGAAGCCCGGTGGTGTTTTGATACCTTGCTCCAAAGATCAAGTCGGTCTGAGCAAAGTTTTTAATGATGGCTGCGCATTCAAACAACCAGGTGGCTCTAAGTATGTGCTCGAGCATAGAACCCAGATCCTTGAACTCGGCATCTCTCCGTGACGATGATTATTCTTTTCCTTCCAATGTTCTAATTCAAAATACATTTGCTATTACATCTCATCTTTTTTTGTTTGTTTGCTTCTTTCTCCCCAAAGACTGATTTTTTTTTGTAACACATAATTTTGGATCAAAGGGGGAATCATTTTCCCTTGAAACGAATGAGAATTTTGGAAAAATAATAATGAAACCTTACCCCCTTTAGACAAATTTTGCCCTGGAGTAAAAAACGTTCCACGAACAGGAGCACAGAGCCTGTTGCCCGCTCACAAGATAATTCACCTAATTCGTTCTGCATCCTCAAATGCAAACAGAGCCGTAAGCATGTGTGTGTGGGGATGCACACACATGTGGGGACGCACTCACAATGACTGATTAGCACACTTTGGCTTAGGAAAGGCACTTTAAATTACATTTAACAATTTTATTTCTTTACCCATAAAGCAGCGTTGGCCATTTTCGTGACATCTATAAGAATCAACGCAGTCTCTGAAATGACCTATCAGAATGGAGTACGTTCTCTTTAATGCTGGCTGGTGTCAGTGAATCGCCCTGTCAGCCCCACTAGACCGCACCCACCTTCCAACACAGTATGGCTATAGGATAGAGAGGCAGGAGAGAGAAAAGGCAAGTAAAAAGTTCTATCGTAAATAACTGAAATATGAAAGGTTTTTGAAAAGAGGTCATAAAACAGCTTATTGAATGTACGCCCATCTCGATCCAAAATGCGCAAAGGAAAGATCACTTCCATTTAAAGAGAAGTTGTTACCCAAAGTGCAGGTGGTTGCCCTTGACGACGTCCACGTCCTGCAGGGGCGGGATCAGGTCTGTATTTGTGGCAAAGATCAAAGTTTGGGGGAATGAAGAAGAGGGCCGTATCATCTAATAGGAGGAGATTGATAGCATCCTCCAAGCCTGTTTACCTGCCTCGCTGCTTACTTAATGTGCAGAATTTATGGATGGTATTCTCTACAGCTCATTTTGTATTTGAATTCCTGTAGGAGGTATGTTCAAGTGGAAATGCTTTTTAAACACGCACAGACGTGCACAGACACACACACACACACATACACACACACACACACAGAACACTTGGCCAGAAGTTTAAGTTGTATCTAGTTTTAGATACAGTCTCATCCATTTGTGTGGGTAGATGAAAGGCAACTGAAACGAACAACAAGATAACATTGGCTATTTTGATACATGATGCTGTTTCTTTTCTGAATTTTCTACTGTGTTAAATTACTGTTAAATCACCTTCAAATCTCCCCAACCCCCTTGAAAATAGGTCGATGGCTTTGATTTCATCCCTCTCCTAATCACCACCATGTAACATATTTGCCAGGTGAGTGAATAAACGAATGAATGGATGAATCTAGAAATCCAGAAAACATTGCTGAGTTACTGAGGAATAATAATATTATTATTCATAAAAACAGTGAATTCTTAACTATTTACTGAGTATTTACTTTGTGTCAAGTGTTTTCCCTCGTTACTCTACTAGCTTGGTTATAAATTCTACTGGATCTCTTTGCTCTTAAGTATGCTTCAAAGGACATTTTTTTAAAAAGATTTTATTTATTTATGTGACAGAGAGACAGTCAGCGAGAGAGGAAACACAGCAGCGGGAGTGGGAGAGGAAGAAGCAGGCTCCCAGCGGAGGAGCCCGATGTGGGACTCGATCCCGGAACGCCGGGATCACGCCCTGAGCCGAAGGCAGACGCTTAACGACTGCGCTACCCAGGCGCCCCAAAAGGACATTTTTCTTTACATAGTTATATAGTAAATTTAATAAGAGAGTAAACTCATAGGAAAGGCCAATCTTGTTTTGGTTTTGTACTAAATTGGAATAATTCCACCATTAGTCATAGATTGCATTGGATACTAATACAATAAAAAATTGCTATTAGATAGTCATTCTTCTCCTACTATTCAGTCTCCAATATGTTCTTAAACCTATCTATTATGACACAATCTGATATCTTTCACACAATCTCTTTTTTCTAATTTTTCATTAAAAAACAATCTCGTAAATGCAGAATCATTCAAGTTGTTTTCTACAAATAGCCAGATTTCTTAGATCTTAACCTAACATTTTTCTCTATACCAGCATTGTCCAAAAGAAATGTGATGTGAACTAAATGTATCATATACATTTTCTTCTATTTTTTAAAGTGTAAGGAAATTGGTGAAATTAATTTTTATATTATACTTCATTTAAACCAATAGACCCAAAATATTATCATTTCAACATGTAATCAATATTATTAATGAGAGACTTTCCTTTATTACCATTTTTTTGCACTAAGTCTTTGCAATCTGATGATTATGAGACACTCACAGCACATCTCCGTTAGGACTAACCACATTATAACAGCCTTATAGCCACATCTGTCTAGTGACTGCGTACTTGAGGGTACAGCTCTGTCCTATCCGTCTTGTGCTTCTTGTTTTCTTAAACTTTTTTCCAACCAGATTCCTTATTTCTTCACCTGGGACTCGCCCCAAACACATACTTTGTATCATATATTTGACCTGAATTGGATATCTGCCTACGAAACTTCCTACTATCTGAATCATCAAACATATCTTCTCAAGTGCTCGGCCTCTGCTCCCCTAATTGAGCCTTGAGACTTATTGTCCAGCCAAACATTTTGCTCATCAATATTTAGCTACAATACTTTATCAAAAGCACAATGATCACCAGTGTTCTCCAGGTCAATAAATCCAGAGAGCTTGTTACATTGATTCTACTCTAATAACAAATGCCAAACTATTATTTAAAAGTTTTTTTAAAAAATGATTTCATATTTCCTGGTAAAGAAAACGTCACTAAAGGGGTGCCTGGATGGCTCAGTTGGTTAAGTGTTCAACCCTTGATTTTGACTCAGGTTATGATCTCGGGTCCTGGGATCAAGCCCCACATTGGGCTCTGTGCTCAGTGGGCTGTCTGCTTCTCTCTCTGTCCCTACCCCTGCTTGTGCTCTCTGTCTCTCTCTCATATACAAATAAAATCTTAAAAAAAAAAAAAGGAGGGCTCCTGGGTGTTTCAGTTGGTTAAGCAACTGTCTTCGGCTCAGGTTATGATTCTGGAGTCTTGGGATCGAGTGCTGCATCAGGCTCTCTGCTCAGCGGGGGGCTTGCTTCCCTCCTGACCCTCCCCACTTTCATGCTCTCTCTCTCTCTTCTCTCTCAAATATATAAATAAAGTCTTAAAAAAAGGAAGATGTCACTAAAATAATTATGCCATCATTTAAATTCATTTCCAAGCTTGACAGCTCCCTGGACCTACCTCTTCCGAGTGTTGGTTGAATAAACAGCACTTACATACTAGTCTGATTAGTCTAGCTTTTTTGAGAGGTTTTGCTTGGAGACCAGGGATATCAGCACAATTTCACTGATTGTCCCTAAAAGACGATTGAGTCCTTAATGTAGAACTGAGAAAATATTTGTCCGTGCCTCACTTTGTGGTTCCAAATAGCCACATGGTAGCCAAAGCAGCCTTATCTCCAGCTGGAGCATCAGAACTTTCTAGCTTGGTTTCCTGGATTGGTCTAATGTCTTCTTCACATTGTGGCTACTGTCCTCCCTTTAAATCACACATCTGAGTCTGTTCTGAGCCCTCTTGAATTTAAAACTCTTAAATGACTTTGCATTCAAAATTCCGTGACCGGCTAGGAAAGCGCACAGCCGAGGCTCTGCCTCCCTCTCAAGCTCACCTTGCCCCACTCTCTCCCGGGCTCCCTGCACTTCCTTGTCTCCAGTAAGCCTAGCTCCTTGCCACCCGAGTCAGTCCCCTGCCTGTAATATCTAGAACACCTGACAGATCTGAGATTTGGTTTGCTCTGAGAAGACTTCCTTCCCTGTCCGCCTAGATGAGGGTGCCCTTCTTGCTGGTAGATTCATCGTTGTTATAATTAAAGATTTAATTATGTGAGTAAGCTGTTGCCAGATATCTGCTTTTTTCATTAGTCTATAAACTTTACTCGGGCAGGAACAGGGCTCACCTTATTGCATTTTGGGCTCTGAATGCCCAGATACGTCATAATAGGTACTCACAGCCTCATAACATAAAGATGAAGAGCTTGGTAAAGTCAAGATCCTGAATTTTAGAGAACTGATATTTTGGGGAAAGTTATCCAATATTTACAAACTTCAGTTCCTTCATCCAGAAGAAAAGGATGAGGAAAGTACTATTTTATGACTATTACAAAGATTAGACAAGATAATAGATATAAAGTGATTAGACTGTTATTTACATGTGGGAAAGACTCAATGTTCTTGAAGGATATGTAGGTGACGATTTTGGTCAAACCATATACTTCTTTTGCGTTCTTTCCCTTGCATACAAGCTAACATTTGCATACTAGGACTTCCTATGTGTTTTATTACAGGAAAAGAATATACTAATTTGGCTGAAAAATTGATACAGTTCTTTTGACAGCTATAATTTTCAATGCAAGTTATAAACACGTTTTGATGTAGGTTTTGCATTTTCTTGTAAATTTCAGTGTGACTCAGTTATGTGTAAGTGCAGTCATTTCTGGGACACCGACAGGATCAAGAGTCTGCATATGACAGTCTGATATGCCATGATCATCAAAGAGGTGCCTTCCTGTGAGGCCTTCTGGTGCCCTGCCAGCCAACCGACCCCATTCAATACCCTCCCCCTCATATGTAAAGCTCCTTTATATATGACAAGAAATTCTTGAGAAATAAGTCTTGGCCAAAATATATTAATTATATGTCTTGAAAGTACCCCAGTTCCTACAGGACCTAACCCAGTGCTGGAGGACAGAGAGGACACTCTTAGCCATTCAGCAACTATTTATTGATGACTGGTTTTGTGCAATCATAAATGAGACACGTCCACTGCCATTAGGCGCTGGACTCCTGCCCAAGTTCATTTGGAGACCAAATTAGTCACTATATTCTCTGTCCCTTCTTCTTTCTGCAGATACCCCCAAGGCTTCCTTTACAACTCAGGCCATTCCTTTCCTCCTCTGGGAGGTCTTCTCTACACTCAGCCTTCTGTGATCTTTCCTTTCTTTGAGGTTCAATAACGCTTTGTGCTTCGTGTCTGTTAAGATACGCTATCAACTTCTGTGTACACACGGTTATGTATCCACACCTTGAACGCATGTGGACATACTCCTGGGAATTAGAGTAACCACCTAGTTATCTGTTATCTGACTTTGGGTACCTTAGTTAATTATTTCTGGTACTGTTCATGTGTAAAGTGGGTATACTAATATCCAAGACATAAACTATCGAAAGGATGAAGGGAGATAATGTGTGTCTTGTTCAGTATTTGTCACATAGCAGGGACTCAATGAGATTAATCCTCATCTCCGTGTACACTCTCAGTCCCTCTCCCTCTTCACCCCCATAGCACCGGAGAGTACAACCTCAGACAAAAGAGCAGAGAGGATTTAATTGACCGGGTGAAGAAAAGGGGAATCAACGATTGACAAGTACTATCATGCCGGCAATACTGCATGATGAGACAGTACTGACTCTTGTACTGATAGACAGCCTGCCAAAAAATGACTCCATCACCTCAGGAAGTTATTAGCTTTTCAAACATTCCGTCTTCTTATCTGTAAAATGGAGGAAGCATGGAGTCCATCTTCAGGGCTAAGGTGAGACTCCAGTGAGAGACCCACATAATCACTGAGCATAGTGCTTGGCCAATGTCAAGTATCTCAAAAAAATAAGTAGAGTTGACTTCTATAATGTTACTCAGATAAATACGTCCAACTCTCCAGAGGGCAAGGAAACAGGTCTTGTGATTAAGTACGACTTCACATGTGCCATTTTATGTCTTGGTATACCTAATTCCTATGTGAATTAAGAATTCTCTTTTTCCATATGGTGTATAGGTCATGACTGGAAATATGAAGCCATTATGTGTGCCCAGCACTTTATAAATAATAATATCTACTAACCCCTTTCTATGGACCTGGCATTGTGTTCAAGTCTTTTGCATTATTACCTCACAACATCTCAATAATAGAGGAATTAACAATATTTCCATTTTACAGGTAGCAAAAATGTGGATTAGGGTGCTTACTTAACTTGTCTATGATATAAAGATAGCAGTGGCCTAGGAACCAAAACTGAAGACTTCAGGGCCCGTGATGAAGTCTTGTACTCTACAAACGTGCTTCTCTTCATGGCAGCGTATGCGTGAGGCAGGAATGAGGGTCTCCATTTTGGGGAAAAAAAAGGAAGTAGCTAGAATCAATGAGAAATGACTTTTCGAGGGTCACACAGCTAATAAATAGTGGCGTGAGCTCTGAACTTCTGTTGTCTAACGCAACCGTGAGGACTGTTCCCACAGCAATTCCAGGTTCCTGCTCAGTCAAGAGAAAAGGTGGTTATGCCTGTGAAAACACTTTAAACTGTCTTTTATTTTATTATTTCCTTATTATTGAAGTCTAATCATCATGCAATGTTATATGAGTTTCGGGGGTACAACACATTGATTCGATAATCCTTTACATTACTCCATGCTCCCCATGATTGGTCTTCTTTGAAAAGAACTTCAGGTGTCACAGAAAGAAGGGTGACTTTTTTGTTACGATGATCTTTGTCACCACGGGCCGTACCCACAATGTCCTTGAAAGGAAGGGCTGGGAACTGGTTCATTTCACTAAACCGACTGCGTCCATCTGACAGCATACAGGTGGGTAGGAGGCACAGGCACCCCAGCCTTGAAAGAGGGGGCTGGAAGATGGAAGCCCAAAGGTGGGAAAGGGTTTAGCCTGGGATAAGAAAGCTCAGGTGAAGAAAAAAGAAAGGCTTGCTCTTGCAGAGGATGGCAATCTCTCAGATTTTCCAGTCCCCTAACCACAGAGGGAGCAGTGTTTTGTTGAGGGTTGGGTAATTCTCCAACGGGGCAGGGCAGGGCTTCCCTGACGGGAATCGGGTTGTGTGGGGTTGAGTGGATGACTCCTGGCTGTTACCCTGATGTGTTGTGGCTGTGACACCTGTCAACAGATTTGTCAGACGGATACCAGCCGGGCTGGTGAACCTGGCCCTTCTCTCCGCAGAGCTGGTTTTGACTCAGAACTTGGGTGTCCTGTTTTACATACTCTCGGATGCGCCTGCTCTGTCCTGACCCTGCCCACTTCACCCCTGCCCCCGTTGCTGGTTCAGCCGCTCCCTCTCTGTGGTTCTAGTGACACAGATTTCGCTTCAGTTTCTCTGTTTTGTTGAAATCTGCGTGAAGTTCTGGCCTTGCCCACTGTGCAAAGCTCCAGGAATCCCCTAACAGACAGGAGCCTCCCTGACCAGACGGTCTCGCCTGGGCTTCCTCGTCTGTGTCTTTAAGAAGACGACACAAGGAAGTGATGAGAGTTGGAATCTGGATTCGGAGAACTCTGGGCTTAGGACCCAGATTTGCTTCTAATTGGCCTGAGCTAGTGTGCAAGTCTTCTGAGAATCTGTGGTCTTTAAAAGAACATAGTCCCTTTATCACAGAGATATGGGCAGGGACATGTGGCTCAGGCCATGCCTTTGGTAAATGCCCAAGAAGTTAGTAAGCGCTGAATAATGTCGGCTATTTTTATTACTACCCTCATTGGTTGAAATTCCCCAGTGTATTTTAAACTCAGTGTAAGTCATAAGATGACGACCACATTTTCCTTGTTTAATGCCCAGTCTCCAGCCTCTAACACATAAGAGGTGCAGAGCAAATTTAAAAAAAAATATTTTATTTATTTAGAGAGGGTATGAGCAGGGGAAGGGGCAAAGGGAGAGGGAGAATCTCAAGCAAACTCTACACTCATTGCAGAGCCTGGCGCAGGGCTCAATCTCATGACCCTGAGATCATGAATTGAGCCAAAGCCAAAAGCCGCACACTTAACCGACCGAGCCACCCAGGTGCGCTTCAGAGTAAATTTATTTAAATGAATGACTTGTAACTCTGAGGAGTTGTTTGAAAATTTCTTTGTCAGGGATCACAAAGACACCCCTAGAAGGAGAACTCTGAGCTCCCCAGTCCTACACAAGTAGGCTTATGGTGGAACTGAAAAGTGGTTCCGTGTTAAAATTTTCTCCCCTCCAGAAGCTGCCAGTGTTCGGATTCCTGAACACGTAATACAAAATCAAACTAAAAATATTACATTTATGTGATTGATGAGAGTGATAGTGATATACCTTGAGGCTTCTACTAAAAATAAATTATAAATTTAAAGAGTATTTTTAAAAGACATCACTAAAGGCCAGAAAATCCAACCTGATTAGGAAATGCAATGTTGTGACTTAATTTTAATTGAATTCCATTTGGTTTAAGGCAAACAGCGTGGGCAGATCGTGTCGAGGAGAATGAGGAAGTTGTGTGGGAAGACTTAGGTGTATAAACCTAGTTCGAATGAAAGATGGACATCTGGTTAGGGAAGCAGAGGCAGATGTATCTAGAAAAGCAAGTGAAGTCAGGTTATGTGGAACTTGGGAATATAGCTAGGGAAGTTAGGGCTTGGTGGAAGAAAATAAATAGCAGCAGAGTCATGGTAAGTTCTGGAATAATGGTGTTTCATGGTGAAAACACCTTTGGAAGGAGGAACAGGGAAGATGAATCAGTGCAAAAACTCATAATTAAAGATATTAAGGAGAAAGCAATAATACTTTAAAAAAAAAGATTTTATTTGTTTATTTGAGTGAGAGACAGAGAGAGCACAAGCAGGGAGAGCAGCAGGCAGAAGGAGAGGGAGAAGCAGACTCCCCGCTGAGCAGGGAGCCCGATGCGGGACTCGATCCCAGGACCTTGATATCATGACCTGAGCTGAAGGCAGACGCTTAACCAAATGAGCCACCCAGGCACCCCAGGAATAAAGCTTTTGTAGAGAAAAACTGATGCAGTAGAAACACTATATTGGCTCAGCGTTCTGAAAATACAGTTCCAATCCTAGCTTACTCACTAACTCATACCCCTTGGGCATACCACTTAAACATATGACGCATAAGAGACAATTTTAGGTAGAACATAGAGGAACTTTAAAATTGTTAATAGTTATGTTTATTTTAGTTATTTTCTTTATGTCGAGTGACACTAGCTCTGCATTAGTACAATGATATAATCTGTAAGAATTTTGACTTTTGCTTCTAGCCATAAGACGACAATAGGGTCTGAACTTACCACCCTATCATCAAAACTAGAACATTGGAGGCAAAGGAATAAGCCACAGTTGTCGGACATTGGAAATCAGGCCGCCCAGGACTGTGATCGCTGTGAGGAAGGAAATGAATGAGGTGTTCTCTAGGCAAACCTGAACGCTCTGCCTACTGATCATTTCTAGAACACAGCAAAGGTAGAGGAACCCAAAGAAAGCTCGGTGGGAGTGAGATAAAACCACAGATGCCAGGGAAGCCACTGGTTCTGGAGAAGAACCTGAACCAGGCCTTTTTGGATCTGCTCACCCAGACCCTCATTGCCGGCACTTCCTGGAGAAGCACTTCCCAGGTGAGGAGGGAAAACTCATCACGACGATGGCTGAGCACCGGACTCACTGCCACAGGCTGGCTGGCCCCTGGTCTCTTCAAAAGGCTCACCCTAAGCTTAGCTAGGAGCCTCTGGAGCCCAGAAGCTGTTGAGGGGTCCCCCTGGCATCCCCCTGGTGCCGGGGTTCTGCCCGAGCCTCTCCCTGAAGCCCCAAGGTAGCCTTTCAGACACTCTGGAGCCCTCTCCCAAGCCATGGACCACAGGGAAAGAGGACAAGCTTTTTGCAGCAAAAAAAAAAGAAAAGAAAAGAAAAAGAAAAAAGAAAAAAGAGAGGGGAGAAAGAAAGAAAGAAAGAAAGAAAGAAAGAAAGAAAGAAAGAAAGGGAAAGAAAGAAAGAAGAAAGGGAAAGGAAAGGAAAAAAAGAAAAGAAAGGAAAGAAAAGGAAAGAAAAAAAGCAAGCTCAGTGGTTTATATAATGTATGAAGGCAGAGACTGGAATTTGGGGAACATGAGGACGATAAAATCTGTGAGAACACCAGAGAAAGAAGAGCAACACAGAGGCAGGGCTTCTGAAATACGGAGAGGCACCCCCTTGAGCTTTTGGCTAAATAATAACGTGTCCGTGCAAAAGGTAAAGTATCACCAGAGCGGACGGAGTGAAACTTTCAGAGAAAGAACAATTGCCAGGAAACTACAAGCAAAACAATCCCTAGAGTGTACATAGTATACATAGGGATGCATTTGAATTCCCACCAGCCGGCATGGAGAGGCCTTTCCGAACACACTGGGACATTCAGGAGAGACTTCCGAAAGTGCACACCTCATAGCCAGCCAGAGCTTCCTCGGAGGAGAGATCAGTCTAGACCGGCCCTTAGGGGGGCCAGAAACCAAAACCAAAACAAACAAGTCTCAAAGCAATCAGACTTAGCTTCAGGCAAATGAAGTGACTGCCAAAAAAATTTCCAACCCTGTTTAAAGGAATATAATAAAACTTGGCACGCAGCAATGCAAAATTCAAAGTTTGGCATCCAATGGAAACATTACTAAGCATGCGACAAAGCAGGAAAATGTAACCCACAACCAGGAGAGAACCGATCTATAGAACGAACTCATCAGTGAGAAAGATAATTGCATAAACAGAAAGTATGTTACAATAGGTTCTGAAGGATGCTGACTATGTTCAAAGATTTAAAGGAAAACATAAAATAAGAAGTGGAAAAATTGAAGATATAAAAGAGACCTAAATGGAATATCGAAAGATGAAGAATACAGTCTCCAAAATAGAAAATGTGCCAGATAGGATTCCAGCAGACTAGACACCGTGTAAGAAAAAGTTGTGAATATGAACACACACAATGGACAGTATCTAAAAGGAAGCACACAGAGGGAAAACACTGGGAAAAATGCACAGCTTTAATGACTTGTGGGTCAATAGCAAGTGGTCTAACATATAAATTAGAGACCCAGGGAATGGGAAGGTACAAAAGATGTTTGGAGGGGAAAAAAGGATATTTGGAGAAATAATGAACTAAATTTTTATAAATTTGATGAAAACTGGAAGTACACAGATTCAAGAAGCTCATTGAATTCCAAGCAGGATACACAATGAAACCACCCCAAGCCTCAATGAAATCAAATTTTTAAAAATCCATTGATGAAAAGAGAATCTTAGAGCAAAGAAAAAAAATGTACAATAAGTACAAAGAAGCAATATAAGAACTTACATACTTACAAGAAACTACATGCCAGAAGGTAATGAACAACACTTAAAAGCATCGCAAGAGGGGTGCCTGGGTGGGCCGGTTGGTTAAGCATCTGACTCTTGGGTTTGGCTCAAGTCATGATCTCAGGGTCCTGGGATCGAGCCCTGTGTCAGGCTCCTTGTTCAGCGCAGAGTCTGCTTGAGAGTCTCTGTCTCCCTCTCCCTCTGTCCCTCCCCTCATTTGCACATGCCTGCCCTCTCTCTCTTTCCCTAAGATAAATAAATAAAATCTTAAAAAAAAAACACTGTAAGGATAACAAAATAGAAAGCATGTCAGTCCAAGATTCTCTTATCAGAAAAAACAATTTAGAAATGAAGGCAAAATACCTTCTTCACCGATCAGCCCAGCTGGAGATTCTGGGGGCCTCTCAAACTTTTTCTAAGGATGTGCACACGCCACTCCTCTTCCTCTGTCCTGGGGGACAGGTCCCAGGGCTGTGTATCTTCCCCATTCATCACTGACCATCAGGGGAATGCAAATCAGAACCACGATGAGATACCCCTTGCACCTGCTGGGATGGCTGTAACAACAATACTACTACTAATAAAACAAAAGACAAAAGAGAAGTGTTGGCGTGGATGTAGAGAAATCGAACCATTACCCACTGTTGGTGGGAATATAAAATGGTGCAGCCACTGTAGAAAAATGGTACGGAAGCTCCTCAAAAAATTAAGAGCAGAACTGTACCTGATCCAGCAGTCCCACTTCTGGGTATATATTCCAAAGAATTGAAATTAGGATCTTGAAAAGATACGCTTAATTCCATGCTCATCTCGACATTATTTGCAATGGCCAAGAAATGGAAACCACCTAAATGCCCATTGATGGATGAATGGATAGAGAAGATCGACTTTATACATACATATAATGGAATATAATTCAACCTTAGGTGATGGCAAAACAAAGACTTTTTCAGACAAACACTGCGAATCGATCGCTAACAGATCTACAAAACAAGAAATGTTTAAGGAAGTTCATCAAAACAAGAGAAATAAGGAAATAAAGGTAATAAGGAACAGTGAAGCTTTTAACTAAAGAGACTAATAATAATAATGATAATAATGGTTCGTTACTACTATTAATAGTAGTTTCCTGTTGCTGATGAGAAATTACCAGAAACGTGGTGGTTTAAAACAATTTACATTTATTTTCTCACTCTTGCTGTGGGTCAGCAGTCTGGACATGGTGCAGCCACTCCCTCGGCTCAGAGGCTCCCCGGGCTGCAGTCGAGGTGTGGCCAGCCTGCTTTCTCAGCAGGAGGCTTCCCTGGGGAGCAGTGGGCTCCAAGCTCATCCAGGATCTGGAAGTAATTCATGTTGCAGCGGTATGACTGAGAATCCCATTGTTGGCTGGTTGTCGGCTGGAGGCCCCCTACAGATCCTAGAAGTCACACACGGTTCCTTGCCGTGTAGACTTCCTCCCCGTACCTGTTTACTTCATCGAGCCCAGAAGGGCAATCTCTTCCCCAGCCCACTTAGATGGGGTCTCATATGATATAATGCAATCAGGAAGTGACGTCCCATCACCTTCGCCATAAGCATGATCTAACCAAGGCTGTGGCACCATTACTCTTGCCAATTCTGTTGGCCAGAAACAAGTCTCAGGGCCCTCCCGCACTCAGGGGAGAGGATTACACCAACACGTGGACACTAGGAGGTGAAAATCACTGGAGGGGTCACCTTAGGGTTTGTCCGCCACAGTATTATTTTGAAAATCCCCTTGCTTAGAGAAAGGAAAATGCATTTAATTTTGCTAACACTCATCCATCAGTCTAATAAGGTCTTGGTAAACTTCCTGGGGTGCATCCTGTCCAAGGTAGAAATCCACATGATTGTAGTGTGGAATAAACTTGTAATAAATAAGCCTGGTAATTTTAGGGAGTAGATTCTCAATGTCCTTGAGATCAGCCACGCGGTCCTGTCCTCCGCTCCACACAGCCGTCGGCACTGCCATCTTAGTAACATCGTATATGGGAGGTGTTCGCTAATGACATGTAAAGAGAGAAGAAAACAGAGTTTTTACAGAAAACCACCTTATGGAAGTAACATTCACTATTAATTGTTAAGCAAGTTCTTCAAATGCTCAAAGTGTGCAGTTAGAATACACTTAGTGATATATAAACATTAAAATGTTAAAAGTACTTAAAACACTTTCATGCAATAATTTGAATTGTGAACAAACAGAAAACCCTGATTTGCACTTAGGGGGAGAATAGGAAAGAATCCCAGGGGAATGGGGCTCTTATTCCTATGGGGACCATCCTTCTAGTCGCACTTGCATGGGGGGTATGTCCTTTTCCAACAAAATGGATGTGTTTATGTATTGGGTAAATGTAAATACTTCTTCCCAAATGCAGAAATCTGGTCTAGGGGGATTCCTGTCACTCGAGCGGGCTCTTTGGGGAGCGTTGAGACCAGCAGATGAAAACATTTGAAATATGAGGTTAGGAAGGAGCCAGCCTGTTCCAGAGAAGGGCGGCTGTGGTATTAGTCTCCTGCCCCTTCTCTCGGGTCATATATAGCCTTTCTCACGTGGATCCAACAAAGCCCACCCCCAGCTCCTCAGCGGTCTGGGATGACCAGGCCTGGCCAGTCAGTCCTGCATCCTCTGGCCTCCATGACAGGATGGATGAGAGAGGGGCTCATGGCTAAAACCAGGCCAGAGTTCTCCCTGGAGCCTTTGGCCAGAGCGAATGAGAAAAATACTAGCTTTTTCTTTGTTTGCAGTTAAAGGAATGCTATGAGCTAAGGACATCCAGCCATCATCTTACTACTATTTTTAAAATAGCCTGAGAAGGGAAAGAGCACACGCAAGCAGAAGTGGGAGAGAGAGGGAGGGATTGAAGGAGTGGGAGAGCCTGGAGGACAGTGTCTAAGTTCCCACCTATGGAGAACTTACCACTTTTTAACTCAGTAAAGCTGTATATATTTTTTAAACATAAAATAGACTTTTCTTCTGCTATCTGCCACTGGAAGATTATGGACTGCCAACATAGTCTGTGGACTGAATTGCATTTTCTCAAAATTCGTATATGGAAACCCTAACCCCTACTTTGACTGTATTTGGAGATACAGCTTTTATGAGGGAATTAAGGTTAAATGTGCTCATAAGGGCTGGGTCCTCATGTAGTAGGACTGGCAGCCTTCTAGGAAGGGGAAGAGAAAGATCTCTCTCCAAGCACAAGCACAGAGGAAAGGCTATGTGAGCGTATGGCAAGAAGGCGGCCCTTGGCAAGCCAGGAAGAGGGTCCTCACCAGAGCCCCACTGGCCTGCACCCTGACCTTGGACCTCCAGCTTCCGGGACTGTGATAAATAAATTTCTGTTGTTTAAGCCACTCAGTCTACGGTATTTTTTTAATGGCAGCCTGAGCAGATTCATACACCACTGTTGCGGCCTGGGTGGCACAGTGGGGGAAGCAACCAACTCTTGGTTTTGGCTCAGATCGTCATCTTGGGGTCGTGAGATCGAGGCCCTGCATCGGGCTCCATGCTCAGAGATTCTTTTCCTCTCTCTCTGCCCCTCCCGCCTGTGCTCTCTCTCTCTAAACATAAATAAGTACATCTTTAAAAATGAAAATACACCATCATTAGTTTTGGCAGCAAGATTAGGAAGAAAAGTTTATATGGACAAAGGTGCAGATCCTTCGGAACCTGTAACCTCCCTGACTGCACCTCGAGTTCTCTGAGCAGGGCGATATTCAGGCTGTTACTGCAGAAGTCTCTGGCAGTCGATGGGTTGGTGTCTGGGTCTTTGCATTACTAAATATCTTACTCATATCCCGCTTACCCTATGCTGCTGGGAGACCGTGGCCTTGGGCTTAGGAGCACGTGGTCAATAAGAAGGTATAGCTACAAGAGGCAGGGAGAAAGGCAGAGAAGCTAGTGAGTACAGGTCGGCGCTCACCAGTAGTGCATGTGAGCAGAAGGGCTCAGGGGAGCCCGTGCAGTGCCCCAAAGACAAGGAGCCGCAGACGCAAGAAGAGGCATGCTTTTCCTGACTCCGTGGTTTTCTCAGTGGGATCATACAAAGCATAAGTACTCAGATGCAAGATGGAGAGAGGTAAAGAATAGAGAGACAGCACAACTCAGACATATTAGCAAGCTTTATGGCAAAAGAGTGGAGCCCCTCTGCAATGATTTAGGACCCCGTGAAGGATGAAAGGGGGCCCCGAAGATGGCAAAGCAAAAATAAATATGAAAACCAGGATGCAAATAAGACATGTTGGCTTTGGGCCAAGAAATTCTTTTTTACTTTTGTAGTAATAAAGGATTAGTGATTACATTGATAATTACGCCTGTCTAATTTATGGCTATTACTTATGCTTGTGACAAAAGCAATTGCTTTTTACACATGCATGTTGTTCACCCTCAGTTTGTTTGGGATTTTCCGTGATTCCCTCCAAGGTCCCAAGCAAAAGATTAGTAAAGGAACTTGAATCACCCCCGTCTTCTGAGGATCTGCAAGCACGATGGTAAAGCTAAGCCCTGTGACTCAGCTCTCAGCCAAGTTGATAGCTGAGTTCCACAGATTAGCTCACCATCCAAGACACTTTCCTTCTAGCAACTATCTACTCTTGCTAGGATGAGGAATTGGTTAATTACAGAGTAACTCGTACTTGGACAGAGTGGGTGAGTCTGTGTGTGGTTAGCAGTTTAGGAGAAAACTAGAGAGGTTCGGGAGAAAAATCGGATTTTTCACACCGGCCGAAAGTATGCATTTGCACTACTGCAGTTAGGGTAGCACTGGAAATGTGTTTTTTAAAAAAATTCAAATTTTTTCGTGTCTCTGATTTGAGAAACTCATGTATCTTTGATGACTACTTGTTTAATTTGAGCTCAGTCTATCAGCACGAAGCCAAAACCATGTACGGATTTCCTTATAAATCCTGAAAAAAAATAACAACAAATAGAACACCACATATCATCATTTAATATAGAACTTTGGCTCCAAAAGTTTTCAGAGATTGTGTCAAGAAATATCTTGACACACCGTTTTCTGGCAGATAACAGTACTTCTTCCTAAGAGTGATATTTCTATCTGGTATTTCTTTAATGATCCATACATTGTTTTTTAAAAAATGAGTAGTACGTGGCATCCCAAAGAATGGTCCCAAAGTGCTGAGAGTTTCCACTTTTTGAGAAGAAATAAGTGCAGTGAAAGAAGAATGGATATAAAATCCAGGAACCCCTGGGTCATACTCTGGTCCGTTATTAGTTAAATAATTTTGACAATTTACGTAACCTCTCTGAGCCTCTGCAAAATGCAGACAATCTTATTTGCCTTGCAAGGGCCTCATGAGGAGCAAAAATAATGATATGGAACATGCAAGAAACCATTAAGTAGCGTCCGATCGATACAAAGTACCCAGCACAGTCTTGGTGCCTGACGAGGGGATATGACTTCACTTGTTCACTTGCAGTTGCCGCTGTTGATTATCGCCATCTCCGTACCTGGTGAAAGTGCATCATGTTCTGATCAGGGTTTCCCCAGTCAAAAGCTTGGAACAGACCAGAATTAGCAGCCTGTAATAAAATACAAACAAAAACGCATTACAGTGATGTAAGAAAACAACATACATTTAAAGACAATAAACAGAAAATAGGCAAAGAGGATGACGTCACATCCCACTCGTTTCGGCACAAGAGCTAAAACCCAACAAAGATGAATAAGCCAGATAATATAAATGATGAATATTGATATACTAATTCACAGAACTGATACTCTTTTATGCCCCCCCCCCCCATACTTCTCTGGTGAAAATCCTCGGACAGCAATGTCCTTAAGTATTCTAATGCTATATGTAGCAATGGTTACAAGGATGCTGGATGGAATGATTCTTGAATATCTTAGCTTCAGGAATTTTAATATATTTTTAAAAGGCACCAGCTAGGGGTGCCTGGGTGGCTCAATGGGTTAAACATCTATCTTTATGATCTCGGGGTCCTGGGATCGAGCCCCACGTTGGGCTCCCTGCTCTGCAAGGAGTCTGCTTCTCCCTCTCCCTCCATCCCTCCCCTGCTGTGCACACACTCTCTCTGTCAAATAAATAAATAAAATCTTTTAAAAAAAGGCACCAGCTGTGCATCCTCCTACATTGCAAAGTGACTACGTTTTAATGTACAAACAGCTTTGTATGTTACCCTTGTCGGGTGGTCTAGGATATGACGACCATATTCCTTATTCTTAAACATTTCTGTTGCTATTGAAAGGAACACAGAGCACTCAGTGCTTTCCCTGTGAGGTACGGTGCTGCTGTCTCCCATCTACAGGGCCAGGCACCCTCCATGTCATCAGTAATGTGGCCACAGGCTCAGCATTGGAGACACCATGCAGGCCCATTTTTGCATTTTATTGCTCAGACTTCAGCTATTAGAATGCAAACACTCATAAGCCTCTAACCTAGGGGTTCCTTCTTCCCTGATTTGCCACCCAAGTGGGATCGGGGAAGCAGATAGCACTCACATTCACCTCAAGCAATTCATGAAATGATTCTCAGGCTCCTCCAAGGGTTTTTTTCTTAACTTGAATCTCAGATTTTTTTTTTCAACCACATTGATTTATCCCTGATTTTTAGTTTAAACTTATTCCGATCATGATTTCTAAGGACAGAGGCAGTAGTCTGTTGCTGTTGGGATGCTGCAGGTTTTTGACAATGAGAAGCAATAACGTGGACTAGTTAGGTCCTTGGGTTCTAGCAGCAAACAGAGCTGGTTTGAAGCCAGGCTTAAAGGATTACTGCAACTGTGATCCACGCCAAGTTTTTATCTTCTCTAATTCTCATCTGTGAAATGGGAATGACAACATTCTCTTCCTAGGGTTGTGAAGATTCAATAGGGTAATGCAAAAAAATAAAATAAATAAATAAATAAATAGGGTAATGCATATAAAGTGTGTAACACCTTGGAAAGCTCAAAATTACCAGTATCATCCTCCTCCTCCTCACCCCTGCCTTAGCTGTCTGCAGGACTTATGACCACATATTTTATCTCATCCCCCATCCCCACCCCCACCCCCATCCTCCTGACTTCTTTCTGTCCTGAAGAGGACTTTCTGTCACAGGAGAAGAGATCTTTTGAAGAGCAGTCATCTGGGACATGCGTAAGCGACTGGCAAGGACATTTGGAGAACAGGAGTCTCAGTGCCTCCATGGAAAGATGGTTATAAGCATTCAGTGAGACTGAATGAAATCACATGTATGAGGAGCAAGAACACACCGTAAGTGCTCAGGAAACGTGAAATTGAAGTCGCGTCACCTGGAGGGCCATGCCCATCACTGGCTCCATCTGTCTCCTCACCGGGAGGAGGCCCTAGTCCTGAACATCCTTCTTCCTGCAGAAACTTGAAGGCTTATCTCCTGCAGGTGGAACTCTCCAAAGGAGTCCAGAAATCCTCCACTAGCATGGAGCTAGTTTATTAGGCTGGAGGTGAAAGTGCAGATTCCTACTCATCTCAGATACATTAAAATTCTGGGAAGACCTTTCTCTCCTCTTCCCTGTGCCCCCCATACACACACGTGTTCATACAGACTTGGCCCAGAAGGCTATACCAGTTAAATCTTTGACTTGCTGACCCGTGAGTAATACAGCAGAACACACAAAAAATTTAAACGGAGGGAAAACCAGAAACCATTAATCTAGTGTTGTCCCTCTCTAACATTTATATTTGCTCAGAATAAAGCATGATTTCCATGCTCTGAAATGGCCCACGTGCCAATAGGAGGATGACAGATCTTTCTAGAATACCCTGTGTCATGGTATATAAAGTTCTGTTAGAACTGATGATTTTCCAAAAAGAGGAAATACAAGCTTTCCCTAGAAAAGGAAGTTTGGAGGGTTCCAAAAATCAGAGTTCAGTCAGAATCTGTGGGAACCAAGCCCAAACACCAGACACTCCTGAGGACACGAAGAACAGAAGAGAGAGCAGGAAGTCAACGTGACTTGATGCTGATTCCAGAAGCATCAACCTGACAGCAGCAGGTGCCCGCAAAACCCTGCGGTGGGCTCTGTGCGAGCGCTCCTCAGGGTCTTTGAAAGCTACGTGGGCCTCATCTCAGGAACAGGAAGCTCGTACCTGGGCCCAGTGCAGCATGTTCTGAACAGACGTGCCCGCGGCGCTCTGTGCCAAATAGACATCCAAGCGACTCTGCCAAGGAAAGAGATCTGTTCTCATCTGGAGGCTGATCATGTGACCACACCACAGGTGACCGTGAATATTCATTCTCTCTTTCTCAGGAATAAACATGCACTGTACCCTCTTGAAGAACTTTCTCCTCCCTTGGCTCTAGTCTGTCCTGCGCACCCTTCATAAAGTCCAGAGGGCATCCCGCTGGTCAAAGACGCTAACACACCTTTTCTCCTTGGCCTCACCTCAGACAGGTCCAAGAGTCCAGGGGGTCAAGGGATGAAAGCCCCGTGACCTTCCTCACCCTGCGCGAAGTCCCAAAGGACATTCCGAGAGAGTTGTTAACACGAGACATTGAGAAAACATCTGAATGTTTGCTTTCTGATTTTAACAACGTAGTAAATATTCTACAGGGCCCCCTGAAAGTTTGCAGAACATAATCCATCCAGTATTGTAACTTCCCTTAACATTTAGATTTTTTCTGGATTAAGAAAAAAAACACTTGATTTTTCTATGGCATTTTTTTTTAGCATGCTTAGTTATATTTTTCCACCAAAGTGAGCATAGAAGTATCATAGAGCTTTTAAAAAAACACAACCCCTCATGAGCTACCCCAACCTATTGAATCAATATCAAAATCTCTAGGGGTGAGTTCTGGACATGTGTATTTCTTCAAAGTTCCACAAACTCTACTTATGCACCCCTGCCTATCCTCCGCTAAAATAAACATCCTTGCAGAGACTATAATAGTCCATAGGATGGTTCCCAACAGTGAAAAAAAAGCCAATCTGACTGTAAAAATGTACAATGATGGCCCTCAGTGAATGTTCGAGGGAGCCATTTTGTGGAGTCTTTCTTTAGCAAACTCTTAGGCCATGTTGAGAGGGTGCTCTTGAAATGATCTCTACTGTCTTTGCTTAAAGGTCTTCTTACTTAGCTCTGCCTCCATGATATGCTTCCTTCTAAGTGATGGGCAAGCACCGTTCCCTTCAGTAAACTGAGACCAACATAGGGAAGGAATGTGAAAAGCCAGTGACTAAGGCATGCTTTCCATAAACCACCTTTTAGAAATATTGCTTGAAAGCAAGAAAAGTGTTAATCAGTGCCTTCCACCAACAGAGGGAGACTCGGCTCTGGGCAGAAGTCTGTGAGATATTCGAAGACCATTTTCAGCTTCGTCCTGCTTCTGGTTTCGAAGATACCTCCTCTCTGGCTGGGGAGTAAATGGTAGTTTCCCCTCCTCCCTCTGCCACTCTGTGGGTCAGCTAGTGGTGACTGAGGAAGAAAAGGATTTCAGTTGGAGAGAACTCACCAGGAAACCCAGCTTATCCTCCTCAGTGTCCCTTGAACAGTGAATCTGCACCTATCTTTGGAAAGCCCTCCCTTAATCCCTTTGGGTTAAAGAAGTAAGTGCTTCACAAAATGACTATTTCCAAATCACCTATGAAACTGGAAAACTGGTTTAAAAAATACAGATGTCCAAGCTTACTCCCTGCGATTCTACTTTAGTAGGTCTGAGATGGGGTTTAGGCACAGCAAGATAAATTTCATAGCCTTAATGTAAGTGAAGGATTTTTCAATGGCGGCACTTTGGCCAACAGCGAGAGCCAGCGAGAATGTTCAGTGGCCAAGCCTTCTTCTCAGATCCTCCTACCTACTAAAGCAGGTGGACTCCCCAGGTTTGGTTGGAAACCACCAACATGTAACTTCAATCCAGGAGACCAGAAAAAAGCCCTTGAGATGTGGTTTCCACGTCACTGAGTACAAACTTTCTTCACCTCTGTGCAACAAAACAATTGTTTGCTTGGCTCCGATTATTTAAACATACCATGTTCAAGTTTTTTGGATCAAATCCACTCAAAGTAAATAGGAAGTTGCTGCAAATATGACGAAATAGCTTCCGGTTGCACACCTTGGTGGCAATGAATTGGTCAAAAAATGTATGAGGGTAGAACATCTTGTCACCAAATAATGCCTGCAAGATCAATGTAAGACACCATCAAATTTCATGGATGTGGATGTCAAGAGTGGAAAGCGAGTGGTAATTCAGACACTGGACAGCAGTGGTATGTGCTCTATGCTAGTCCTCGGTGAAACAGAGAGGCCTGTTAAATTTTGTCTTAGGTTCTCCCAACCCACCTGGGTGGTCTTCCCAACTCTCCTCTTGGTGCATTTTCCCAAGATCCTCTACTTGGGGTGTTTTTGGAATGCCTCCCTTGAGAAACTAGTCCCCGTAGGAAATTGGTAAGTCTTTGGAGTCAGGGATACCTTGGTTCGATTCTGGACTCTGTCTCTTATACCTTAAGAAAGTATTTCATTGCTATTATCTGGAACTTTCTCAACTATGAAATGGAATATTAATATACAGTATGTAGGACCGTTGTGAAGATAACAGGTCATGTTTAAAAGGCACCTACTGCAGTTTCTAGAACCTAGTTAACATTCCCCAAACAATAACTATTATAATTAGTGAATGATCATTCCAGAATCTTCTAGCAAACTCTTCCAGAGGCAAAAGTTTAACCCCCACAAAATCAGTCTCTACTAGTGGAATTTCAGGCAATGTTGCCAGTGAGTTGCATTTACCTTCTGAACTTGAGGAATCCCTTCAAATTAGAACACGAATTCATATCTAATTCCTGTGCATAGAAGATGAGTCTTGCCTTTGTTTCACAATAACTAGTTTTATAATCTTAAATTAGATACAAAGATGAAGATATGTTTTAAAAAAGATTTTATGTATTTATTTGAGAGAGAGAGAGAGCATGAGCAGCAGAAGGGGCAGAGGGAGGGGGAGAGAGACAAGCAGACTCCTTGTCGAGCCCAGCACCTTGTAGCTCAATCCCAGGACCCTGAGATCATGACCTGAGCTGAAGTCAAACACTTAACGAACTGAGCCATCCAGGCACCCCTGTAAAGATATTTTTAAATTCTTAAACGTTTTGGAAACATCTATTTACAGTAATCAAAACTGGCTTCTCTTTCTCCTGGAATCCTTTATTAACTGCCAATTACAACCAAAGAGCAATACAAGTAGCATCTACTTTTATTGTACTGATGCAGGACGAGCTCTCACAATATCTTTGGTAAACTCGAGCCAGTAAATTCCTGCTGGGTATAGTTGGTTGAATTCTGAATTTGAAAAGTGGTTATTTTATACGGTCAAAATTCATCTTCATTTAATGGAATATTTGGTATCCCATGGAATATTAAGGTTATCTATGATATACTGTGACTTCAGATAATCCCCCCCCCCCCCCCCCGCCAGGGAGAGAGAGGGTGAAGGAAAGAGACTACAGTGTGTTAAATTAGTTCAAATCAACTTCTTTACGTCTGGAAAGCAGTAATTAACCATGGCAGACATTATCTAATTCGTTCTGGCCTCTCATTCATTTTGTCACAATCACTGGGACACTTGAACAATATACTAGGTAATTTATTTAATCCACTTATCAAATTGTAAACCTTCCTGTGTAACCGTCTACATGATAATTAGTAGTAGTAGCCACAGACACATAAAGTGAAACTTTTTTTTTTAAGATTTTATTTATTTATTTGACAAAGAGAGAGACAGCCAGTGAGAGAGGGAACACAAGCAGGGGGAGTGGGAGAGGAAGAAGCAGGCTTGCAGCAGAGCAGGGAGCCTGATGCGGGGCTCGATCCCAGGACCCCGGGATCACGCCCTGAGCCGAAGGCAGATGCTTCACCGACTGAGCCACCCAGGTGCCCCCGCAAAGTGAACTTTTAAAGAAAAAATAGCTTCTTTTTAAAAAAGATTAAAAAATTTTTTTAATTAAATTTTTTTTTAATTTTTAAAAACTTAAAAAAATGTTTTTCTTTTTTGAGAGGGAGAGAGAGCACATGTGTGAGTGGTAGTGGGGAGGGGGAGAGGGAGAGAGAGAGGGAGAATCTTTAGCAGACTCTACACCTAGTGGGGAGCCCCACATGGGGATCAATCTCACGACCCTGAGATCATGACCTGAGCTGAAATCAAGAGTTGGCTGCTTAACCAACTGAGCCACCCAGGCGCCCTAAAGATTTTATTTTTAAGTAATCTCTACACCCAACATGGGGCTCAAACTCACAACTTGGAGATCAAGAGTCACATGCTCTTGTGACTGAGCCAGCCGGGTGTCCCTGAACTTACCTTGTAAAGGAATGTTTGCATCTATTCTAAGTTCTCAAGTGTGATAATCTAAATAGATTAACACATGAATAAGCAATAAGAGTAGAAAGCAGCGTCTGGTTTTAATCAGTGAACATTTTTGTTTTTTATTACCAATATCTTTATCATCCACACTTGGCAGAAAATGTGGATAGAAAGGGTCAGTTCGTAGACGTGACCAACCATCAAAATACGATGTGAAGAAAGAGGTTGTATCTGCCATAAAGGGCCCTTGTTCTTTACTCTGACAGTTGGTGTTTCCAAATATAGGGTGAAGTAGCATGGCAGCCTCTGGCTTCACGCTACCTCTACACGCATGCAGGAGCGATGCGACCAAACTACCATTACGTTTACCCAGGCATGGATAATTGCTTCTTTAGCCTAACCTAAAAAGAGAGGATAGTAATGCAGGCCAGCCAGCCATATAGCGCCCTTTCCTACAGCTTGGCAAACAGGACTTGTAGACTGTAATTCCAAATTGGTTCTGGAGGGGGCGTGCTTGTCATATAACAGCATGGGAGACTTCTTTTTTGTTGTTGTTAACATTTTATTTTATTTTATTTATTTTATTTTATTTTATTTTATTTTATTTTATTTTATTTTATTTTATTTTATTTTATATACAATGGAATATTATTCAGCATTCAGAAAGGATGAATACCCACCATTGGCATCGACATGGATGGAACTGGAGGGGATTATGCTAAGTGAAGTATGTCAATCAGAGAAAGCCCAGGAGACTTCTATTAGCTCTTCCAGTAACTGTGTGAATTTAAGAAGGTATCCCTTCTTCTGGGTACATGGGTACGTGGCCCCATGCCAGGTCACAAGGTTTGCCAAGCAGAACATGGGCTGGATGCAGCTCCCCAGAACTGACTTTTTCAGGTTGGCATTGGAAAAGAGGGGAAATAATTACACAGAAGAAAGAACATTGACAATAGATGGGCTGGTCAGATCTGGGTTCAAATGCTGGTTCCACCACCCATTAGCTGGGTCATTTGGAACAGAGTGCTTAGCCCCTTTGAGCCTCAGGTTCTTTTTTTAAGAAATGTAGCCAGGGGTGCTTTGGTGGTTGAGTCTGTTAAGCATCCGACTCTTGATTTCGGCTCAGGGCATGATCTAGGGTCGTGAGATGGAGGCCCACCTTGGGCTCTGTGCTGACCGTGGAGCCTGCTTGGGATTCTCTCTCTCCCTCTGCTCTTCCCTCCCCTCTCTAAAAAAGAAAGACAGACAGACAGACAAAAAATACCAACAATCCTTACTATTATAGATAACATGTAAAAAGCAAAGGGTCAAAGCATGCTATAGGCCAGAAAAAAGATAGATGGGTCAGAGCACACAAATGCCGAGGGGCACAACATGGGGTGGGAGAGGTGGAGAGGATAAGCAATTGGTAAACAGGAGATCTGAAGCACCAAGTGCTAAGGTTTTGAATCTAAAATAAACTCAATTAATAACACTAGACAATACTTACAGAGCACCTGCTACAGGCCAGGCACGATGCTTAAACATGTATCATTTCAATGAATCTCTCAAACAACTTGACAAATTTTACCCATTTTTTTACTCATTCTTTCATTTTCAACTTCATTGAGGAATAATTGATATCATAAGACATTAAATGTCGTAAATGGTAGTCTGTACACCTTGACCTACATTCCCCCATTTCCTCCTCCTCCAGCCCCTGCTAACCACCATTCTATTCCCCTTTTCTATGAAATTGGTTTTTAAATACTGGATTCTACATATAAGTGATTCAGTACAGTATCTGTCTTTCTCTGTCTGGCTTATTTCATTTAGATAAATGTACCCTAGTTTCATCTAGGTTGCAATGACTATATTTCCTTATTTTCTTTTGACTTTTTTATGTTCTTTTAAATTTTCCCATTTCAATTTGTCTATACTGTTTTCTGTAAGGGCTATACTAACTTACATTTCCACCAACAGTGTATAAGGATTCACTTTTCTCAACGTCCTCGCCAACATTTATTTCTTGTCTTTTTGATAATAGCCATCTAACGAGCATGAAGCAATATTCCATTTTGGTTTTGGTTTGCATTTCCCTGATGATGAGTGATGTTAAGCATCTTTCCATGTACCTGTTGGCCATTTGCAGGTCTTCTTTGGAAAAATGTGCATTCTTGTCCTTTGCCCATTTTTAATTGGATTACTTGCTCTTTTGCTATTGAATTGTATGAGCTTTTTTATATATTTTGGTTAATACCCCTTATCAGATACATGGTTTGCAAATATTTTTTCCCATTCTGTAGGCTGCATTTTCAATATATTGATAGCTACGTTTGCTGTGGTGAAGCCTTTTAGTTAGTCCCATTTGCTGATTTTTGCTTTTATTGCCTATACGTTTGGTGTTTTATCTGGAAAAATCAGTGGCAAGACCAATGTCAAGGAGACTTTTCCCTATGTTTTCTTCTAGGGGTTTTATAAAGGTTTTAGATCTTCAATGTAAGTCTTTAATCCACTTTGAGTTAATTTTTGTGAGTGGCGTAACATAGGGGTTCAGTTTCATTCTTTTTTTTTTTTTAAGATTTTATTTACTTATATGACAGAGAGAGAAAGAGAGAGAGCACAAGCGGGGGGAGTGGCAGGCAGAGGGAGAAGCAGACTCCCCGCTGAGCAGGGAGCTGGATGCAGGACTTGATCCCAGGGCCCTGGGATCATGAACTGAGCTGAAGGTAGATGCTTAACCGACTGAGCCACCAGGCGCCCCTCATTCTTTTGCATGTGGCTGTCCAGTTATCCTAACACCGTGTACTGAAGAGATTGTCTTTTCATCATTGTGTGTTCATAGCACCCTTGTCAAAGATTAGTTGGCCATTAAGTGTGGATTTATTTCTGGCTCCCTACTGATACTGTCTTGATTACTATAACTTTGTAATAGATTTTGAAATTGGGAAGTGTGGTGCCTCCACTTTTGCTCTGCTTTCACAAAATTGGTTGGGCTATTTGGGGTCTTTGCGTTTCTGAACACATTTTAGGTCACTTTTTCTCTTTCTGTGAAAATTGCCAGTGGAATTTTGATAAGGATAGCACTGAATCTGCAGTTCACTCTGGGTTGTATGGACACGTTAATGATATTAATCCTTCCAATCCGTGGACACCGGGTATCTTTTTATTTATTTGTGTCTTTCTGGGCTGTATAGGTATGGAACTGAATCACCATGGGCTAATTTCCTTATTTCTCACAAACCAGAATCCCTGGCTTCTATAAAAGTGGTTTCCCTTTCATCCACTTTCATTGAAATCGCTGAACGCAACGATCGCTTTTAGTCTGCCATGGACTAAATGGATATCAATCTGTCTGAGGAAAACAGACTAATCCCCATGGACCAATGCACTTCAGCTGAGGAACTGATCACATTAGTTAGCTGTCAGTACACAGAGAGAATCTGAAGTTTGGGATATTGCCCAGATTTTGAGGAGTTGACAGACTGAGAGTCGTTGACGTGTGGGCAGTTGAGTAAGGTTGGACTTTTTGTGGGGCGCCTGGGTGGTGCAGTTAGTTAAGGATCCGACTCTTGCTTTCAGCTCAGGTGGTGATCTCAGGGTTGTAAGATCGAGCCCCACATCAGGCTCTGTGCTCAGTGTGGAGTCTGCTCCAGATTCTCCCCCCCTCTCCCTCGGCCCCTCCTGCTCATGCTCGCTCTCTTTCTCTTTCTAAAATAAATAAATATATCTTTAAAAAAAAAGGTTGGACTTTTAGTGATGGGAGAAAACATGTTCTAGGCAAATCATAATAGCAATGAGTAGCTGACATTTATTAAACGCTTATAATGTGCAAGACCTGGTTCTAAGGGATTCACGAGTCTGAACTCAATCCTCACAGCAGCACTATGAGTAGGAACTATTAATATCCCCACTTCATGGGTAAAGAAAATGATTTGCAGAACATTTAAGGTCTTGACCAAATTTACCCAGCTAGCTAGGCTCCCACCCCACGCCATCTGGCACCATGCTGTGATCTTAATTCCTACTCCATATGGGTCCTGAAAAACCAAGGGCCACTAGAGAGAAATTTAACCTACTAGATGAAACAAATCAATTAATCAACTCAACATCTGCTTTATCTGTGAGTGAGGAATGACACAGGACAGAAGCCCCTGATGTAATTCAGACAATAGGGTAGAATGGCATCGGAATGAGCTCCCTGAACCCTGTCGGTAAAATTACATTATCGGTAGATCTACATGGACGTCTTAAATCTTTTATAGTGTCAGAAGCTTATAAATGCCATTTTTTCTACGGTTCTCTTCTCTTGAAATCAGTGAAAATAGATTTCGTTTTAGTTTCAGTTACTACGGATTTAAACGTGGAGGAGTCACATACCTTGACTACTTCCCTGGAAAGAATTGTGAATTTTTTCAAAGGACTTTGGGTGTATTTCACCGTGACAACTGGAGCCAATGCAAAAAATATCTTAATCCTTTTAGCCAGCTCTGGATTTGTAGAGAATGCTATGAAGGCTGAAAGGGAAGAACACAGTAGTTTATAGACTTAAAACAATTCTTCAGTCATTGCACATGATAGTAAAAGTAGTCATATTAAAAACAACAACGACAGCAGCTACAAAAGCAACTCAGAGTAAGTACCACTGGTAGGGAAGAATTTCCTAAACTTCTCAAGGAGGCAATTGGCTAATTCGAACTGCAGTGACTTTCCTGTCCCTGGAGAATTTAAGTCTACTCATAGAGAGTGTTGCAGAAAGGGTTCAGACATCCATCGTGGGGCATATCCAGGAAAACTCCAAGGACCATTCTACCTTGACCATACTCTTTAGTATCAGACAACACTGGGCTATAATTTGGCTTCCCATTCATGAGCTGTGGGAAGTCTTAGTTTTCTCAAGCTGTAAATGTGGAAAATAGCACCCTCACAGGATGATTCTTTTGAAGGTTAACTTACACATTATAGAACCGAAGGTATCCTTTGGCATTCTCACCATTAGAAAGAATTTCCAAATTCAGCCATTTGTAAAACATGGATAAACAGCCTCAAATGTTTGTAGGTTGCAATGAGAGATGGTACGTCAGATGCATAGCCTATAAAGACCTACTTTACACCAGAAACCCGATCAGGATTCAGATGTAGAAAAGAGCCTGGTGGAGATGCTGTGGGTACTGTTGAGGTGTCTAGCTGCATGGGGAGAGGGACGGGGGTGAAGTGCCTCTAGGCCTTGTCAACGTGGCCCCAGTACCTCTGGGAACTAAAAGAAACAGTCATTGTGGCATATGATCTCCACCATTTGTAATTCTCTTCTCTCTTTTTGGTGTCCTCATTCGACTGAAAGCTCTTTAAGGGAAAGACCCGTGTCATTCTTATCTCGGCCTTCCCCGTGTCTAAGCCAGTGTCTGGCCACCGTGTGTGATGTGCACACGGACGTAAGTCCCTCCCCTTCGGGCTCATCTATCAGTCTCCAAATTCAGTCCTGGGGCAGCAGAAATCCCTGGTGTCCTGTTTCATTTCCTCTTCAGAAACCAGTCCGAGGAAATGGTTTCCCAGGTCAAGTCCTCCAGCTAGACACTGCACAGAGGGAAGAAGCCCTGACCCCTTTCATGAGTGCAGAAGGTTCTCTGACACTCCCGGATCCCAGCTGCCCCAAACACACCGATGGTGGTGCCTTGGGAGTGGCCCACATAGTAGACTCGCTCTTGTCCAGTTTTCTCCACGATGAACTTGATTGTGGCTGGAAGGTCATAGTTAGCCATCTCGTCCACGCTGTCAAAGAGAAAGAACAACAAAATTGGGGGGAAAAAACCCCATCTCATTGTCAGGCCTGCAATGCTTAAACACCTTTATTGCAGACACAGATCCTTAGCTTTTGTCAGTGTAAGACTAGAGTGAATATAGAACGTTAGGCATCTCCGCAAGCGTTGAGGGTGTCCCCTGGATTGTAAGAGTAACACGGGTAAGGTCCAGAATCAGGGAAATCTGCTTTGCAGAGGCCCAGAGAGGATTTTCCGGTTAGGCTAGTCATACCTCACTTAATTCTACAGCGGATTTACCAAACTCCCTTGAAAAGAACAATACCTGGAATGTTTATTTTAAAAGCAGACTAAAGCCAACAGACTGGTAGGCGTCAGCCTGGACAGACTGAATCAGAATTTCCAGGGACGAGGCCTGGTGATCTGCGTATTTATCAATTACCTTTTCCTCCGAGTGGTTGGGAAAACGCTCACCTAGGGAATCATCCTGTTACCTGTCATCGTGCCATGACCCGGCGGCACTGGGGTGTGGAATGAGGAAATGCCAAATGGTTTCGAGGAATAAGGCAGCAATGAAGCCAAGGAACAGATGGCTTTAGGGACCTGCAAGGCAGACTTCGTAGCACCGGTGCCAGTGTGGGGGGTCGCCCCTGGGATGAAGCTGGCGTGGCTTCTAGAGCAGACTGTGCCCCAGGCGCTGCTGCTGGCAACTCTGCTCTTCGCTCATTCTGAGCTCAGGATTTCTCTTTATTTCCCCAGGACCCGGCTTGGGGGCCAGGTCTCAGCCCCGCCAGCCTATGGTTTATTCACTGCTCAGCGATTACACATTGGAGGTATCACCTATGCAGACTCACCCGGGGCTTGCTCTTGGCTTATCATGAATGTCTGGTTCTCAAAATTTTCACCCAGAACCTTGTTTCCTGTCCCACTTCTCGATCAGTTTCAGTTTTCCTCTTTAGCAAGCACCCCATGTAAGCTTCCTCTGGGGTCCACAGTGACAAAGTGATAGTCCTAGATATAACCTTTCTAAAGACGACCTTTGCATTTTGACTTTTTTTTTTTTTGCATATATACTTTGCAGGCGCACACACACACCAGCAAGTAGGTTTTTAAAACAAACAGCAATGCAGCAAATAAGGGCATTTCTTCAGGGCTTGTGAAGAAAGCCTGGGTAGAGGAAGAAATGTTTGTTTCCTTCTCGTGGATTCCCTGAGTTGTGTGTGCACAGTAAGGGGAAAATCCAAGGGTGTTCGTCCATGTCCACGAACATTCATATTCATTAGTACACAGCTCCTTACCTGAAGGCCCAGTATTCTCGAGATTTGGGTGAGAATTTCAAGTGTTTTCTGGACCAGGTGTTGCCCCGGCTGTTCCCCATCCACACGTCATAACCGGTGTCTGCCAGAAGGAACGCCAAGCTGCTGTTCGGGAGGTCGCAGATCCAGTTAGAGGCTGACGCAAGTAAGCCGTGCTGCAAATACACAACAGGCCTCGGAGCTGGAAAACACACGGGCAGCGAGAATCTCAGGTCCGAACACCCTCAGTGTGCGTAGGAGAATTCTCTTTCCCGGCTTCCTCTAGTATAGAGCGGAGGGAAGGGATGACATTTGGCACCAGGCAAACCTGGGTTCGAGTCCTTTGTGAACTAATTACTTGGGCAAGTTATTTGTCTTCTCCTGTCTTGTTTTTCTCTCTGCAAAATTTGGATTATATGTAATGTTTTACGTTGTTCTGTAGGTACTGGAGTCAGGTCGTTCTTGCTCAAAGTCTGTTCTGCTACACGTTAACCCCTTGTGCCTCAGTTAACTTGTCTGTATAATGGGCAGGAATAAATGCTATCTCATAATGTAGTCATAAGAATTAAATTAGAATTAAAATACATAGGGGCACCTGAGTGGCTCAATCGGTAAGCATCTGCCTTTGGCTCAGGTCATGATCTCAGGGTCCTGGAATCGATCCCCGTGTTGAGCTCCATGCTGAGCAGAGAGTCTGCTTCAGGATTCTCTCTCCCTCTGCCCCTCTCCCACTTACTCTCGCTTTCTTTCTAAAATAAATAAACAAATCTTTAAAAAATACATAAAAGACTGTTCAGCATAATAAATCATTTCTCTATAATTATTCATATCAATAACGCTTGATGTCTCATGAAGCAGCTGATTACCAAACTACATTTTTCTAAAAATAATAACAGAAACATTAAAAATGCCATTTGTGAATATTGAGCCAGTGCCAGGCACTGGGCTCGATTTTACACACGCCGCAGAGTTTCATTCACATTTTCAGAAAGCAAAACAGCAAATGCAAGATGTTCAGTGAAATGTCATGCAACGTAAAATTGTTAATCTGATACAAAAGTCCTGTTCTCAAGGTAGAACAGCTTGACTAAGAAGAAGGCGGGGAAGTGGCGTTGAGACACAGACAAGAGAGAGAAGAGCGACAATTTTCCTGTCCTTTACAAATAGTTACTATGCTGGAACCCAGGACCCCCTCAGCTCCCTCTGGGGCCAGACCAGCTCCCGGAGATCTGGCGGCTACACCGGGGTCCCAGAGAGCCTTCAGTCTTCCAGGGGCAAGGAACTAAAGCCTATTTCATTCAGTCTACCTTTGGAGGAAACGGAAAGAAGAGGTGTTACTAATTCTCCTAAATTATTGCCAAAGAGCAGTCATAGGCGTAGGCCCCCTCTGACCTGAGCCCCCAGCAGCTTCTCATTGTGGAGTTGGCTGTATAGCTCAGGCATTTCGGCAGCGGGCTGGCAGAACGGAAGTAAAAGTTTGGGCAGACAAAGTTCTCATGAGTACTTACAAAGGTAAAAGGGTTATCTAGAATCTAGATTTTTCTCTTTACATAATTAACCATTCTGATGCTGGCTAGTTTCATTATACAAGACTCCAAAGTATCAAAGGAGCTAAGATGTGAGGGAAGAAAGCAAACAGTTCTTGCCAGGTGGGTTCCTCCTTTCTTAACAGAGATCAAGCTCTGTTGTAGGGAACTAGGAATGGCTCATTAATTAAGTTTAGTATAGCACTAATTGGGTCCGATTTAGGGGCCCCTGGGTGGCTCAGTCAGTGAAGCGTCTGCCTTGGGCTTGGGTCATGATCTTAGGGTCTTGGGATCCCGTGCCACATAGGGCTCCCTGCTCAGCGGGAAGTCTGCTTCTCCCTCTGCCCCTCCCCCCTGCACATATTCTCTCTCGCTCTCTCTCAAATAAATAAATAAGAAGAGAACTAATTGCAGGTGAAGTAAGTTGGAAAGCTGTCAGAATAGCTGAAGCAAAGGATAATGATCATGTCCAAGCCTGGACTTGAGAAATATGGAAGCTGAGAGAAGCTTTCAGATGAGAGAGAAATTTGGAGGCAAAATCGATAGATCTTGGTGATTGCCTGGATGTAGGAAGTGAGGGAGAAGAAAGCACCAAGATGACTCCTCGGGGTTCTGTTGTTAAGCTCGAAGAGGGTATCTCTAGAACAAGACCAGGTTTTCTTCCATGTTTTTTTGGAAGGACAAAGTGATGGAGAAAAAAAGACTAAAAGGTGTACAGTTGACCTTTGAATAACATGGGCCCACTTATATGTGGAATTTATGGATAAATACAGTACAGTCCTAATTGTATTTTCTATTCCTTATGATTTTCCAATAACATTTTCTTTTCTGTACACTGCTTTACTGTAAGTATACAGTATAGAATACTTATCATGTACAAAATATGTGTTAATAAACTGTTTAGGTCATAGGTCAGGCTTCCGGTCAATAGTAGGCTATTAGCAGTTAAGTTTTGGGGGAGTCAAAAGTTATATGTGACTTTTCAGCTCCCTGTGGTGGGGGTAGCGGTGTCCCTAACTCCCATGTTGTTTGAACCAACTGTGTATCTAAATGCTTGAAAAACTCCAGAGGATCCTACAGGCGAAATGGAGCAGGACTGGTGGAGGTGATGAGTTTCTTATTTCAGAGCAAAAGCTGCCCAGCTACTCTGCTGCTCTCGGCACACCTATGAATCGCTGCTGTAGGCATTCTTCCTTCCACAACAAAATAAATCCTACTTGTTCTGGGACATCCTCTTCCATGAGGAATCCGGTAAATTCCGAGGACATAACCATCTTTGGTCACGACATCATACTCTTCACAAGGGTAACCCCAGTAGGAAATAATCTGGCTCTGAAAAGAGGAGAGGAAAATAGACACGTCCATGATGTGCAATGTAGTACTTTGAGTTACACAAGCTACTGTTCAACTAAGTATTGGGACAGAATGTAGCAGGAACCTCGGGTTGTAGAAGAAGGTTGCATGAGGAGGCATGGAAAAGCGAGATAGGTTGACCATATATCCTGGTTTGCCCAGCCTGGTAGTATTAATGCACCTGGGGTTCGCTCTCAAAATGTTTGAAAAGAAATTTGTATGGTCAGCTAATGAGGGAAGCCAGGAGGGATTGTGTAGGACCCCGGGGCTAGTAACCAGTGAGCTATTGCCAGCCAACCCTGAAGGGAGGTGGGAGAGAGTGGTCACCTGGCCCAGAATGAGATAGGTAGAAAGGGCCACATGGAGAGGAAGGAGACAGCCCACCTAAGGTGACCACGTGGAGGGAACCAGGCAATGAATCATCTGACCTCACCCTCGTCCCTCCTTCTGATCTGCTCAAGATTTCAGTGGGCTGAACCGAACTGAAAACCAAAGTCAGGGGAGCTTGCTGACCTAGTTCTTACAGGTCGGCTTCTTGGGCAGAGGGAAAGGTGTAAAGAAGAGAGAGGGGACCCAAATAAAAGACACGTCCCGAACAGATGCACAGGCAAGAAGGGAAGTACTGTTTACTGGTCATCTTCCGCATAGAGCCTGGTGCATACACTCTGCTTTATTAATCCTTACAACAAGCCTTTGAGATGGGATCATCCCATCTACGACTAAGCAAACGGAGTTTCAGCACGATGAAGCATCTATCTGAGACTGGACACTAGGAAGAGAGAAAGACAAACCTAAAGCCTAAGTGAGTTTAGCTCCGAAGCGCACGCCGTTACTACGGGCTCCGCACCTGCCGACGCAGGCGCACGAGAAGTGTGTGCGTGTCATGGGGCTAGTTAGAGCAGTGGTTATGAGCCTGGACTCTAGAGACAAACCGTATGGCGTCTAAATCTCGCTCTTTCTCTTCTTAGCTGTGCAAATTTGGGCAAGTTATTTAACCCTTTTGTCCTTCAACTGTAAAATAAAAATAATACTAGTATCTCTTCACAGATTGGTTCTGAGGACTATACATAAAGTATCTAGAACAATGCCTTGCACAAAATAAGTGCTCTGTACACGTTTATTATTCTCATTATCTTTATAGAATAATTAAGAACCCAAAAGCACCCAGACCAGGAAAGAAGAGAATGTGTGTGAATTGAGAGAAAGAGGGAAATTTTGATATGAAGGCATATAGTCACGGACCGTGAATTCAGCCCTGTAAGAGGTTAGGGCTGCTTACTGGGGAGAGAGGAACAACACAGGACATGGATTAGAAACCGTGACGGTTTCATTCTTCTTAAAGTCCTAACACAACCTTGACATAGGTGAGGACATCAATGGTGCACAATGTATGCAAGAGTATGGAGTATCCCATTGGAATTAAGCCTGTGGTGGAAATCATCATTTGCCTCTCTTTTTCTTTCTTCCTTCTTCCCTTCCTTCCTTCCTTCCTTCCTTCCTTTCTTTCTTTCTTTCTTTCTTTCTTTCTTTCTTTCTTTCTTTCTTTTTCTTCCTTCCTCCTTCCTTCCTTCCTCCTTCCTTCCTTCCTTCCTTCCTTCCTTCCTTTCTTTCTTTCTTTCTTTCTTTCTTTCTTTCTTTCTTTCTTTCTTTCTTTCTTTCTTCTTTCTCTCTCTCCCTCCCTCCCTTTCTTCCTCGTTTTCTTTCTTCCTCGTTTTCTTCCTTTCTTCCTTTCTTTCTTTCTTTCTTTCTTTCTTTCTTTCTTTCTTTCTTTCTCTTCTCCTTTTTTTGACTAACACTATTCCATTCCACTCTATTCCTTTCCACTTCTGATATAAATTTCTGCATGTTAAGATACTTTCAGTTATAAGCAACAGAAACCATGTTTGGCTTATTAAATTAAGAAAAACACTGATACAGCTCACAAATTAAAGAAATGGCTCTAGAAAAAAACTTTAGGGAGAATGCAAGGGTACTCTGTAGAGGTCATCAGTGTGAACTCACGAAACTTCTCTTCAGGAAACCACCATCAGATGGTAGCTCAATCTACCAGGAAAGGGAATATTACTGCCCCAACCTGGCTCAAGTCTTTCAAAGTTTGGATCAGCAGCTTCCAGCTCCTGCTTAGCCATGTCGGGGAACAAGGGAGCGAGCACAGATTCAGTCAGTGTAGAAATGGTTGTACACAAGCACACCAATTAGATCTAAATTATATCTAAAGTGATGATAAATTACAAATTCCTTATCTTAATGTTTTTTTCTTAATGAAGGACTTACAATATTCATATTAGCTTCAGGATTTGTGATTCTTCCCTTCTTGTGATAACCATATATAGGTCCAAGAAGAAGGATCCAGCATGTTGTTGCTAAAAGCTGCCACATTTGGGGTCTGCCTAGGAAAGGAAATAGTAATATATTTGTCATCAAAGAGAATTCTACAAGTGAACTTTGGTGTAATCCTTCTATAATACGACTGTAGGAGAGAATAGAAACATGCTTCTGGGTTGTGCTTTAGCAAGCAATAGACTTCATATTTGATGAGGTTGTGGAATACACGTGAGGTTCAGTGGGGTGGAGTCTGGAGCCAAAGACCAAGAAAGAATTCTTGAGACTCCTTTGGTGCAAAATTGGTGGTTTATTAAAGCACAGGGACAGGACCCGTGGGCAGAAAGAGCTGCTGCCCCGGGTTGTGAGGGGTGGCTGATTATATACCATGGGGTTGGGGGAGGTGAGGAAAAGGGGAGGTTGTGAAAATACTTTCATATGTTAAAGAAGACTCACAGGATACTGGAGGCCTTGCTATTGTCAAGCCAAGGCTCTCCCTCCCTCTAATGAGGCCCTAACATGGCAGTTGGGAGTCTCCTGGAGGAATGATCACAGTCCTTGTCAGTGGGCTTCAGGTTTAAAAGAAATTCCATTTTATTTACATTTCCTTCTGCCTCAGCCTCCCTCAATTTTATGGAGGGGATGGTAATGTTAGGGCTCCAGGAAACTGAATTTGGGTCTCTGGAAGTTAGCCTATTGATAAGAAAGCTGCTTCCTTGTAAATCACTAGGACATGTGTAAACTGAGGGAGACTCAGGTCTTGCAGGACTGTGATCTCTGTTAGTTAACCATTTATTTTTCTTTTCCCTAGCTTTTGGGCAGCCAGGGGTGCCTGAGGAATGTCATGTATATCCCATGGTGGGCAGGGGTGGGGTGGGGTTGCGGGGTGTCAATTTCTGCTTTGTCCTCAGCTTGCCTTCTGTTCCCTCATCAATATTCAAGACTCATTGCATGAAAAATCTGAACTTATGAATTTTTTAGTAAGAAAAGAGAGAAGGGAGGAAGGAAAGAAGAAAGTAAAGCATAAACATCAAATAAGTCTCCAATAGATGGCTGGACAAAAGAAGGGAATGTAGAATTTGCAGAGAAAGAAATATAATGGCCAATATATTAATAAAGCACATTTAATATCTCTAGTTATCAAATGAATTAATTCCTTTTCTCTGATCATGGGAGTAAGCATTGGCACAACCTTTATGGAGAGAATTTTATTAACATGACTTACAAATTTAAAACTATTCATACTTTTCACTCAGCAATTCTATTTCTAGCAGTCTAGCCAAAGGAAAAATAATATACATAATAATAAAGAAATAAATATTATAAAATCATTCCTGATTATATATCTTAATATGGTATAATTTACCAAAAAAGAGATTGATAAAATAAATTATGGGTGAGGAAGAATGGTATTATCCAGCCACGAAGTGTATGTTTGTATGTGTTATGTGAACTCTCTATTACATAATATTAAGGGAAAAACAGTGTAGATCGTTTGAGCCCAATGATAAAACAAATGATAAAGAGAAAAAAAAGACTGTCACCTGCCAAACCCACAGGATTGACCCTAAGACCTGACCTTGACTGCCCACCTGCCTGTACCCGTCCACATTTGTCCCACATTTTCCTTAAGTTCTTTTTTCCAGACTATCTCTTGACTCTGGAAAAAAAAACATGACAGGCACAGCATCCCGTGATGGAAACTGAAACTACACCCCAAGCAATAACGACTGCCCAGAAGAAGCTTCCCATGGCCCAGAGCACCCCAACCCGTGTGAGCTCAAACCCGGACTCACGCCTGCGCCGATGGACCGTGGGGTGACCCACAGGCACCTCTCCCTCATTACAATACCAAAATCTCCCCCAGGGAGGAGCCCAAGCCTATTTACAGAACACGTGAGTGTGCACATGCCTTAGGGACCTGCTCAGCCTCATCCCTGCCCCTACATCCGAGGACCAGGCTCCTCCGTCCGAGTACTCATCCCAACCCTAAATACAAGGAACGCACCGCCCTTGCCCGGGGGCCCAGCTTTGGAGGTTATTCCGAGAGATTTCCTTAATTTGCTAAATAAAGTTTCCTTTGTGCGACAACCCGGCTGCTGTAGTTTCTAAACGACTCACCAAGCAGCGAACTCACGTTAGTTGGGTTACGTAAACACCAAATTTCAATTATGGTTATATCTAGACAGTGAATATTTGGGTGATTATTTTCTCATTTTTCAGGACTTTTCATGCTTTATAATTTTTTTATATCCAATATTACTTTATCATAAGAAAGAAGTTACTTTTCAAATAGAAAATTGTCAAAAATATGGGAGAGAAAAGATGATTATATTCCCCATTTGGCTTTGAAATCACTTCAGTTGAAAAGCAACAAGCAAGTAAACAACTGCAGAAATAACACAGGGGGACACTTTGCAGGAGCCCTCCCGTTACTTCAGTCTTTGCAATGTGAAGATATTCAGTTTATGTTGAAAAACACACTCTATCTGCTAATATGTGCTTTTTTTTTTCAGTGTAAGACAGATGGTAATTCTCACCCTGTAGCAAATGGAAGGATATTTCAGAGGATGCTCCAGTATTTTTGTAGAAAATTCCATGAATGTCTGTCCTGGATTCATCAAAGTCATAATCTCTGTTGACTGTATGTATTAATATAATTAATTTATATTATAATTAATATGATCAATGTAATAAATATATATCTGATATTCATGTAATATATGTATTTATAACTCATATTGATTGATACAGCTTAATTCTGGTGAATCACATTGGTAGTGATAACACCACCAATGTAATAATTATTATTACTAACGCAACTATCCATTGAGTACCTATTATGTGCCAAGTTAGGTGCCAGACATACATAGTCTCATTTTATTCTCAAAATGATCCCAAAGGATAAGAAATATTGTCTCCATTTTATTTCAGCTGAGACTGGGCCTTAAAGAGGTCAAGTCATTTGCCTGAGAATAGGACTCTTGTTGCCAGGCTCTGAAGGAAATGTTCCAGAGCGTGGTGTTCTTAACTACTTGGTCCATTGGGAATAGGCTTACAGGGCCCTCTGGCTGCTATGTGCCTGACTGGTGCCGCATAGAACGTAAAAACTCTTCAAACCCCACCCCAGCCAACTTGAATGAGACTCTGTGGGGGTGTGCCAGGGACCTCCGTTTTCAGCCATCATTCCAATGCATCATTCATATGCATTCTAACATGTGAGGAACAACTAGACCACCTGGATTCCTTGAGAAAACATACATTTTGGTTCTCATTTCTGTCCTACTGTCCTAGCTTGTAGGCTCCTGATGCGGGAAATAAAGGCAGAAGGAAACCTAGATAAAATAAAATGTCCTTGTAACCTGCAGCCCATGGACAGATACTTGAGGCAGGCAGAGGGTAATGCTCCTCCAGGAAGCTCCCGACTCTCTTCATGCTAATGCCTTGCTAGAGGGAAAAACAACCTTAACTTGACAATGGCCAGGCCTCCAGTACTGTGAGTTTTCTTTAGCATATAAAAATCCTTTTGGAACTTCCCTTATCTTTACTTCCCCCAACCCCAAAATATACAATCAATTGCCCCTCACCACCCTGGGGCAGCACGCAGCAGCGGCTCTTTCTGCCCCCGGGTCCCGTCCCTGTGCTTTAATAAAACCACCATTTTGCACCGAAAATATCTCAAGAATTCTTTCTTGGCTGTTGGCTTCAGACCCCATCAAACCTCACCTATATATATGTATCCAAAACTACATCCGTTCTTATAAACATTTGTCAAGTAAATAGATGAGTGAAAAGACCGAATGAATACATCGTTTAATCTTAAAGATGACCCCACATTGACTCACCATTTTGCATTATATCTCTCTTGCCTGGTTTCATTTTGTCAGGGAGCCCTCTTGCTCAACTGTAGACCCCAACAGATAAAACCAGAAACAGACAGGACAGCTCAACTTATGCTCTAACTAAAACCCATGGT
Organism: Ursus arctos; assembly: GCF_023065955.2. NCBI lineage: Eukaryota > Metazoa > Chordata > Mammalia > Carnivora > Ursidae > Ursus > Ursus arctos. The sequence continues at coordinate 78,843,029 of NW_026623089.1, read as the reverse complement.
ACTGATTCCTTATCACACTTTTTTGAGGCGTTGACAAAGACTTTTGGCAATGACCAGAACATTCCAACCACCGGATCAGAAAAGCCCTGAGAGCAATGAAATGTCTAGAAGACCACACCCTACAGGTCCCCTTCCCTGCCCATGATGACACACTAAACACATACCACCTCCCATCCATGACTGTGCTGTCTGCCTGCTCCCCTGCACATATTCCCTGCTCTCCCGCACATATTCCCTGCTCTCCCCAGCCCCCCAAACTCTCCTATAAAACTTGAGGTGTTCCTTTTGGCCGCAGAGAGGTCTGCTGTTAAGGCAGGAGCCTGCCACCTCCCCCAGCTGCTGGCACCCAAAATAAATCCTTTTGTCTTTTCCAAACCCTTGTCTTTTGAGTGATTGGCTTCTCTTAAGCCAAGTTTATCCGAATTTGTTTGGCAACAATGTTGGCAACCCAGCCCAGAGCTATGCTCTCAACCTGTCCAGCGCCCTTGGGATGCACCGGAGGGAGTGGCTTAGCTGTTTGTTTTCAGAGTTAGCCACTGTGATAGATCGATCAGTGACAATTTCACCCTGCTTCATTGGTCCTCTCGTGCAGTAAACTTTGAGAGTTGATTATGTCCTTAATTCAGGATTATCTTATGGGAAGGCATGAGGGAAAATTTTAAAAGTCGTCTTTTTTCTCAAAGCACTCACAATTTAGATGTTCTGGTTTCTGTGGGGTGGTTGGCATTTGGGCCTCTGGGTTACAAGCACGGCCAGGAAGGGCCCCTCCATTAGAGCACATCCAGCTCCCTTCAGTAATGGGGTTGCTGGAGAGCCTCTAGGGCCTGGGTTCCTGCAGAGCAGCTGGACCGTGTGCTGCCTCTAGGAAGAACTGGGCTCTTGTCCTAAGGGATGGCGCAAGAATGTACTAGTCATGACAGGCTGTGTTGTGCAGCTATGACATTGAGCCCATTGGGCTGCTTTGTTTCACACCTCTGTGTGCTGGATCTGGGTTGGGAAGTGTGACATGCCCAGACAAGAGCTGTCTCTGTCTTCCATTTCGGTCAGTGGTTCTAACCAAACAGCCTCTCTTCAGACGCTTCTCACCAGGGCTGTGCTTACCTGTACTTTCGAGGGATGTACTTACCTGCTCTGCCCTATCGGAGCCTCACAACATTACCTATAATTGTCCAGTGAGGCTGCCTGATTTAGACACTTCTCCTTCATGGTAGCCCAAGAGTCCCCTTATTTCTTTGACTGGTTTCCATGACAGCTCCCTGATGAATACATCTCATACTGACATGCTGCTGGCTCACACGAATGTATAGGAAGATGGTAGACTAAGACAGCAGCCATGACAGATTCCTGGGGGCTCTCAGTCCTTAAAAGTGAGATCCTGGGCCTCCAGTCTCCAGACTTAATCAACCAAATTATATGTATTTTAGGTTTTTATACATATAATCTATACATCGACTATATTGATTATCACTCTTTTTTTTTTAAAGATTTTATTTATTTATTTGACAGAGATAGAGACAGCCAGCAAGAGAGGGAACACAAGCAGGGGGAGTGGGAGAGGAAGAAGCAGGCTCATAGCAGAGGAGCCTGACGTGGGGCTCGATCCTGTAATGCCGGGATCACGCCCTGAGCCAGAGGCAGACGCTTAACCGCTGTGCCACCCAGGCGCCCCTGATTATCACTCTTAATCAGTATTTCACACTCTTTTCTATGAAACATGACTCTCAGAAGATGCTACTTGTGAGAAGAGCTCACAGAAAAGCATGTGTTAGACTATTTCTATACACATAGTTTACATCTTATATAAAAACTATATACAATGGTATGTTTATCATCCCTGGTTCTTGCCCACTAAATGTCAATAACCACCATTAGATTACTCAAATATGTGTCTTCATCTTTCCAAATGTCCCCTAGGGTGACCGATATTGTCATAGGTACACACATATACACGTGCTAGCTAATGACTTGCTCTGGGAGTCTTAGTCTACAACACTGTAATTAAGGGTCAGTGTAATCCTGCAGTCCTGACCCTCTTTTGCTATAATTGACTTTTCTGCAATCTCATTTGCTCTTGAAATTTTATTGTTTGAATAATACCAATTAAGCATACTATGGCCCATATTTCTAAGGAACACTCTTGGGAAATGCTGCATATATATATATGTGTGTATATATATAATATATATATGTACACACACATATGTACACACAGATATATATACATATACACATATATATGTACACACACACACATATATATACACACACATACATATATATATATTTTTCTATTTACTACACCAAAAAAAAAAAATTCTGTATAATCAAGGGAAGACTAACATGACACAAGTAGCCCCAAACTGAAACCTCATCTTTGAGAAGTTTTCTGCAGGCAGATGGCCTCCACAGCAGTGAGAGCTGCTACGGACTTACCCAGCTTTGGTTGGGAAAAGGTAATACCAGCAATAGGACTACTTGTAAGACTGTCCTCCCTTGCTCAAGAATTTTTCTCTAATAATGTTTGTTTTCTGTCTTTCCCCCTAGCTTGGGCAGCCAGGGAGAAATAGGAGACTTTCAAAAGAATATTGCCATGCTGCATTTTCTGTTTCATATTGGGTGTAAATATTTTCCATCAAGTGCATGTAGATTACATGTAGGCAACTTTTGTAAGTAATGCATTTTGCATTGACGGACACATTGATGATGACATCAAGGATACCAATTTCTCAACAAAAAAATAGTAGAAACAAACAGAGACCTTCATTCCACTTTTCTCATTGCTTCATGATAGTTATTGTCAGGCTTATCAAGCAACCATTTAACCAGAGCTGATGTCAATGTTTGGAGCGTTCTCAGTCAATCCACACCCCAATTCTAAGAGTTGGCCAGAAGATGCAGGTAGGTACAAAGACCCCATCATTAGCTTTATTTTACCATTGAGGAGACTGAGATTCCTCAGAGCAAGACATAGTAACTGGCCTTTCTGTGTTTCCAAAGCTTTCTTAGGAAAATATTTGCAATTGAGTGAATAAAAAATACTCCATGTCAAAATTAGTAATATGTAATATGATTATGTTAACTTATAACATATAATGATGTATATTAACTTTTATTAGGAGAGAGAAAAGCTCACAATCAATACTACAAGTTTCTACCTTATTAAGTAAACAAAGAAAAGCCTATAGTAAGTAGGAGAAAAGAAGTAATAAATATAGGAGGAAATAATCAATAAAATAAAACACAAAGAATATTAGAGAAAATCAACTGACCCCCAAAGTTGATCCTTTGGAAAGATTTATAAAATTGATAAGCACTAGGAAGATTAATCAAGAAAAAAACAGAGTTATATAAAGTACCAGAATCAGAAATTAAAGAATGAATATCATGAACAATATCACAAATAATAAAATTGTAAGAAGGGTATATGAAGAAATTTACATGCCAATTAATTTGATAAATTAGATAAAATGGAAAAATTCTTTGAAAAACACAACTTCAATAATTTCTGTTTCAAGAAAAAATAGAACATTTGATGAGCCTTATTCTATTAAAGAAATTGAATTTGTTTTCAGAAGCATTTACACACATACAAACAAAAATCCCACTTCTGAGTATCTTGACTACTAAGTATTAGTTTGATTAGTTAAAAAAAATATATTTTTAATTGGGTCATGTTCTACTTTGATCCTTAAAAAAACTTATGAATAGGCATGCCTGGGTGACTCAGTGGGTTAAACTTTAGACTCTTGATTTCAGCTCAGGTCATGATCCACGTTGGGCTCCCTGCTGAGTGTGGAGCCTGCTTAAGATTCTCTCTCCCTCTGCCTTTCTACCCCCCCACAGTCTCTTTTAGATAAACAAACAAACAAACAAATAAATAAAATTTTAAAAGAATTTCTTTAAAAAAAAGACGTAGGAGTAAAAATAAAAAGAAACCCAATGGTTTCCTTAGTGAATATCCTATTTAACAAATAAGGAAGAGATTATTATAATTAAGCAAAAAAAAAAAGAAAAAAAAAAGAAAAAGAAAAAAGAAAAAGTAAAGGAAGAAACTCTTTCCAACTCATTTTATGAGGCCAAGATAAATTTACATTATATTCTAAAGTGACCTAAATAGCCAACACATATTTGCAAAAGAAATGAAGTCGGATGACTGACATTACCTGATTTCAAGATTTGCAAGTTGCAGTAATCAACACTGACTGTGTGGCAGTGTCACATGATAAATATCCAGTACAATACAACAATTGGTGCGCAACTATACACATACACAAAGAGTCAAGTGATTTTGGGCAAAGCTTATAATTCAATGGCAAAGAATTCTATTTGCAAAAATGGTACTAGAACTGAGAAAAAAAGTCAAGTTCAACCCTTAACTAGCACCATTTGCAAAAGTTAAAAGTAAATTATTGGCCTAAACATAAAAGCAAAAACTATAAAGTTTAAACAAAAACACAGGGAATCTTTGTGACCGCAGGGTAGCAAAGATATCTTAGGACACAAAAAGCATGAAAGACAAAAATGATAAATTGGATCTTATTGAAATAAAAACTGTACTGCTGAAAAGACAACATTAAGAAATTTAAATGTCAGGCCATTGGCTTTGAGTAAATATTTGTAAAACAAAAATCTGACAAAGAAATTTTGTCCAGAATACATTAAGATCTCTTACAACTCAATAAGAAGTCAAATAGCCAATAATAAAATGGACAAAAGCTTTGAACAAAAGAAAGCGTATGAATGACTAGTAAGTACATGAAGGGGTGCTCTGTATCTTTCATCATCAGGGAAATTCAAATTAAGATTACAATGAGATAACTCTTTTCGCCCACTGCAATAGCTAGAATTAAAAAGAGCAATGGTTGGCAAGGACATTGAACAACTGGAATGCTCATGATTTCTTCACTTGTAGAAGTGTAAAATGGAAAAAGCACTGGATAAAACAATTTAGTATTGTCTTACATAGTCTTATAGAATTAAATATATGACATACAATTTCCACATGACTCAGTATTTCCACCCCTAGGTATTTACCAAGAGAAAAGAGAACATATGTTATCTAGAAGATTTGTAAACAAATATTCATAGCATGTGTATTAATAATAAACCCCAACCAGTCATAACCCAAATATGGAATGGGTACAGACTGTCGATACAGTACGTCGGTCCAATGAAATACTCCTTAGCAATAAAAAGGGAAAAAACAGCTGATACACATAACCACATAGATAAAACTCAAACACATGATTTTGAGCAAAAGAAAGAAGTCACATACAAAGGAGTATATAGAATAATTATATTTATATGAAATTTTAGACAAAAATCAATACTAATATATAGTGACAGAAATCAGATTGAGGGTGATTTGGGGCTAGGCGGCAAGGAAAAAAGAAATTTTCTAGGGTGATAAATATTTAATATTAAGACTGATCTTATGGCAAGCCACCTGGGTGGCTCAGTCAATTAAGCGTCTGCCTTTGGCTCAGGTCATGATCTCAGGGTCCTGTGATCAAGCCCCGCGTTGGGCTCCCTGCTCAGTGGGTTATCTGCTTCTCCCTCTCCCTCTGCCCCTCCCCCACACTTTTGCATTCTCTCTCTCCCTCTCAAATAAATAAAATCTTTTTTTTTTAAAAAAGACCAATCTTACAGCAGTTATGTGGGTTTATTTATCAAAGGTCATGCCTTGTACTCTTATAGCACGTAACTACATTACAATATACAAGTTATATCTCAATGAAGTGTTGAAAACAAAAAGAAGCAGCAACCACAGTGGCCCAATAGCCTTGCCATGTTAGTTCCATCCACTCCCTTTCACAAACTCTTTCTGATCCTTGTTTGTATTTGTGAAAAATACTGGGATCTTCAACCCTGTCCCTCAGAGATTCTGATTCTAAGGTAAAGTAGAGACTCAAGAGCTGCATTTTTATTTTTATTTTTTATTTATTTATTTTTAAGAACTGCGTTTTTAATTAGTACCCCTGCGTGGTTCTGAGATAGGTTACTCCAAATTCACATTTGGAGAAGCACATCACTGGACAGATTTAATTCCTATTTCTCTGCCTGTGTCCTTGTTTCCCACACCTGTGATGTCCCCACTTTTCATCTCTCTAGACTCTTTCCCTCTTGCCTGGTTTAACTTTTTTGAGTCATTCTTTGACTGCCCTTTGCTCTGAAATGTTCTTCTAATGAGTTTGAAGGTGATACCATGAATCATCAAATCATTTCCAATGGCTTAATTCCTGTTGTCTCTTAAATTGCACAGCAAGCTGCTTGTTATACCCTTCCTTCATAAACATTTCAAACATGAACAGTACCTATTTCGGTACTAATTGGGTAAGCTTGAATTCTTAGCCTTTTCAAAGGAGCTCTGAATAACAACGTCTGTAGAAATAACCCAACACTCCTCTCCAGAGGATCAGCTCAGTTTGCTCTTTTGTTTTGCTTCTTGGCTGACATTTAGTTTAACTGCTCAACAAAAAAATATCTTGGCACTCTGCTTTCTATTTCACAGCTCAGTCCTCGAATTTAAGGGCAGATTTCCAGGCTTAGTTTCTGAAAGAGAACTTAAAATATTTGGCATATCTGAGATACCTGATAATATTGTTAGATTCTAACTCAACTGAGGGTCACAGAGCCCAGCTCACGCAATCTCCACGTGCTGCTATATTATTCAAGTGGATTTCTTTTTCAGATATAACCTTTGCAGAGAAATGATATTGGTCTTTCTGTTGTAAATGATTCTGGCAGGCCACGATGGTCACGCACTCATAGTAACAGAGCAGAACCATGGCTATACCAGAAAGTCCAGTCCATAAAATCATGTTTCTTTCAGGAATACATTTTTTCTGCTTTGAATATTCATCTGTCTCTTATTCCTGTCACCAGCAATCAAAGTGCTATTATTAGTAACATTTATCATGAAAAAATAAAATTCAATGAAAATAATAACAGCTATCATTTTTAAAAAGATTTTATGTATTTATTAGAGAGCATGTGTGAGCAGGTTGGGGCAGGGAGGGACAGAAGGAGAGAGAGAATCTCAGGCTGAATCCCTACTGAGCACAGAGGATGATCCGGGGCTTGATCTCATGACCCTGAGATCATGACCTGAGCTGAAATCAAGAGTTAGTCATTCAACCAACTGAGCCACCCAGGCACCCCACTATCATTTTTAGTATGGTTCCTGTATAATAATAATTTTTGAAAATAACTTTATGTCAGGAGCTTTTAAAAGCAGTTTATATGAATTAACTTATTTAATCCACTAAACAATTTATTGGTACGTTAACTAGTATTATTATCTCCTTTTTGTTTGTCTTGCAGAATGAGAAACTGAGGCACAGAGAGGCTAGTACATTAGCTAAATTCACATAGGTAGTAATTGCTGGCATGAGATTTCCTTGGAGATCATTGGATTCAAGATACTACTGTCCATCACCACTCTGTACTGCCTTTCTTCTGTGTGCTGGAGCGTTCCTTGGATCAGGTCATTTCTTTTCTTGCCTAGTGGCAAGACCACATTTCATGGAATTTTCAGTAATTTAATATAAAAAGTTACAAGCTAAAAATCTAATTTAAAAGACATTGGTCATCTTGCCACTTCCTCATTCCTGGCCCTCTGGTTAAAAAAAAAAGGGGGGGGGGATTAACTTCTTTATTCCAGAGAAAGAGAAATTACCACTCATCGTTGTGTACCAACCCGAAGGGTTTGCTTTTTTTTCTCTCAATCTCTTCCTCCTTCCCTCTTGCCTCCCCTCCCTTTCTTCTTTTTTTCCTTCTCTCTACATCATTCTCTTTCTCCCTTCTGCCCTCCTTCCCTCCTTCCCTCTGTAGCAGGAAGAATCACATCAGCATTTGGGTTTAAAGGCTTTTAGGGGCGCCTGGGTGGCTTGGTTGGTTAAGCCTTGGACTCTTGCTTTTGGCTCAGGTCACGATCTTGGTGGTGGGATCGAGCCCTGCATCAGGCTCAGCAGGGAGTCTGCTTGAGGATTCTCTCTCTCCCTCTCCTGTCTCTAAAATAAATAAGTAAGATCTTAAAAAAAAGGGGGGGGGGCTTTTAAGTAGGACTATTTTCTCCGAGGCAAATAAACAGAAGTGAAAGTGGAAACTGCACAGATAAATCAGATTTAGATACCCACAAAGGCTGTAATTAGGTTGAACAGGTGCTGTGGTTAATGAGAAGAGGAAAACAAACTTCAGCTCAAATGACTCACAGTGTGGAGTCTGGAATAATAAAAACATATTGTCTGGAATAAGCAGGAATTATTCTGAGCATGCTGTAATGTATTTATAGCAAGCACTTTATCCGTTCATCGTTTATGAGAATTCAGGCCATTAACAGGTGGCGTGTGATAGGTCCACAATAAGATTTGCTGAATAAATGTGAGAAAGGTAAGCAGGTCAATGTAAGTGACTTGCTTCTTTAGTTTTTGTTGTTGTCACTGCTAGTTTTAACTCTTTTAGCTGAAAATAAAACTGAATTGTATTGTACATTTCTTATCTATTTAAAAAGTGACAAAAGAAAATCTGATTTTGACTGAGAGAGCTCAGTTGGAGTACTTTCCTTCCCGATAAATTGTTCTTAACCTTCTGAGTGGATCCTTGGTAGCCAAAATTATTAGAAGAATGTGAAAATGAATCAAAAGATCAGTTTCAAAACTGGAAACTCAACTCCTCTTCCTAACCAAAACTGGTCAGCAAAGTAGAAATAGAAACTCCTCAATTAGTTGAAAGACTCCTATGAAAAATTCTCCAGCTGTAATTATATCAACAGTAAAATACTGAACACTTTCACCTTAAGAATGGGACAAAAGACAGGGTATGTGCTCTCATCACATCTATTCATCACGGCACAGCAGGTGTTATTAAATAAAATAGAGTAAAAGGAAAGGAAAAACAAAACAAAAAAGCAGAAAGGTGGAAAAGTAGAAGTGAAACTGTATTTGCAGATGACATGATAGCGCATTTAGAAAATCCTAACTAATCTGCACAAAAATTACAAGATCTAATGAGTATATGCAGAACAGTATCAGGACACAAGGTCAATGTAAAAAATGAACAAACAATTGTTTATCTTACGTTAACAAGAAAATGCTTACAAAACAAAAATTTTATTTTTAAAAATTTTATTTATTTATTTGAGAGAGTGAGAGAGAGAGAGATCATGAGCAAGGGGAAGGGGTAGAGGGAGAGGCAGACTCCCCACTGAGCAGGGAGCCTGATGTGGGACTCAATCCCAGGACACAGGGATCATGACCCGAGCTGAAGGCAGATGCTTAATTGACTGAGCCACCAAGGTGCCCACAAAACAAAAAATTTAAAATATTAGTTAGGGGTGCCTGGGTGGCTCAGATGGTTAAGGGTCTGCCTTTGGCTCAGGTCATGATCTCCAGGTCCTGGGATGAGCCCCGCATCAGGCTCCCATCTCAGCAGGGAGCCTGCTTCTCCCTCTCCCTCTGTCTCTTCCCTTGCTGTGTGCGCTCTCTCTCTCAAATGAATAAAATCTTAAAAAATTAAATAAAAATAAAATAAAATATGAGTTAAATAGAATAAAAAACAAAAATAGTAAGTAGCAATTTGAACAAAAGACCAGCAAGATCTTCACACTGAAAAGTGTAAAACTTAAAGAAACCTAAATAAATGGAGAGATATTACCTACTTTACGCATAAAAGACTCCATATTGTGAAACTGTCAGTTCCCAAATTGAACTCTATAGGGATTAAGTTCCAGGGACAATTCCAGCAGACTTCTTAATAAAAAACAACAAGGTGATTTTAAAATTTATGTAGAAATATAAAGACCCTGTAATAGCTTAAGCTATTTTAAAAAAGAATAACAAAGTTGGAGGACGTACATTACACAATTTTAAGATTTACTATGGGACTACTGTAATCAAGACAATGTAGTATTGGCAAAAGGACTGAGAAAGATCCATTAAAAGAATAGAGTACAGAAATAGACCAAATTATATGTAATCTAATAGCTTTTGACAGATACTCTAATAAAGTTCAATAAGAAGAGAAAAACCTTTTCAATAATTATTTCACTGGAACAACTGGATATCAATTTAGAAAAAAAAACTTGCTACATTTCTTAAACCAGACATAAAAACATACTTGACATGTATTGCAAATATAAAAGTAAAAACTAAACTGTAAAGTTCTGAGAAGAAGACAGAAGATAATATCTTTACAAATTTGGGATAGATAACTAAGTATAAAAGAAAAAATATTATAAACAAGTCTTTATTAAAATAAACTGGTCATCAATAACACCATTAAGAAAATAAAAAGGCAAATCACAGACAATATGAAAACATTTCAATAGATATCTGGTAAATTACATATGTCTAGGATTTTTCAAGATATAAGTAATAATGAAACATACAATTAAATTTAAAATTAGCAAAATACTTGAATAATCACTTCATGTAAGAGGATATATGAAGAGCCAATAAACACACAAAAAGATGTTCATTACTGTTAGTCATCAGAAAAATGCAAATTAAAACCCTCATGAGCTACTACTACATACCCACTAGACTGGCTAACATTAAAAAGACCAACAATAGCGGCACCTGGGTGGTTCAGTGGGGTAAGCATGCAACTCTTGGTTTCAGCTCAGGTCATGATCTCAGGGTCCTGGGATCGAGCCCTACATTGGGCTCCCCACTGGACATGGAGCCTGCTTGGGATTCTCTCTCTCGCTCTCCTTCTGTCCTTCCCTCTCCTCACCTCAAACAAATAAATCTTTAAACATATAAATAAATAAATAAAAAAATAAATAAATAAATAAATAAATGTAAATACTGGAGAGAAGGAGGAACAACTGGATCTCTCATACATTGCTGAGGGGGGTTTATAATATTACAACTGTCAAAAACTGGCAATTTCTTAAAATCCAATAAGACTGCAATTCCATATTTAGGTAGTTGCTCAAAATGAAAGAAAATATAGGTCTATATAAAGACTGGTTTGCAAACTTATTCCTTGAAACTTCTTCATAATAGTAAATTATTGGAAATAACCCAAACACCCGTCAATAATACGAGGGATATACAACTGCGTTATAGTTCTATAATGGAACTCATTGACACATACAACATAGATAAATCTCCCAAATGTTTTGCTGAGTGAAAGAAGCCAAACACAAAAGAATGCTTACTCGATAACTCTTTTTCTATGAAGATCAAGAACAGGTAAAATGAGGGGCTCTTGACTGGTTCAGCTGGTGAACATGTGGCTCTTGATCGCAGGGTTGTTAGGTTTGAGCCCGTGTTGGGTGCAAAGGTTACTTAAAAACAAAATCTTAGGGGGAAAAGAAAGAACAGGTAAAATAAATGTATTGGAATAGAAAAAACAATAGTGCTTGGTGGTGGCATTGACTGGAAAGGTACAACAGCTTCTGGGTATAACAGTACTCTGTATCTTGACCAGGATGATTGTCAAGACTCACCAAACTGCACACTTAAGATTTGTGCATTTTTATGGTACATAATTACAACTTGATTAAAAAGAAACTGGAAACAATGTTGCAAAACAGGTGTTCTCAATGATTACTAGTGTTGGCGTAAATTAGCTCAACTCAATTGGTAAACAACATTGCTACACTTACCAGGACTTCTTAAACTATTCATATCTTATGTCCCAGATGTTCCACTCAATAAATAGATACTTAGAAAATATGTTTTACACTTGAAGGTTGGGCGGGGCAGGGAAGTGGGGGGGGGCGGAGATCTTTTCTACAAAGTTGCTTTCATGCTTGTTGTTTGAAATAAAGAAAACTTAAAAACATGTTCACTTGTAAAGGGGTGCTTAAATAAAATACAATACGTTAATTAAATATATTAGATGATTAATTATTGTAGAGAAAACCATTAAAATGGACATGAAGACACACTTAGGATATTACATTAAGTGGGGAAAAATTTGTAGGGAGGAGCTCCAGGGTGTGCAATGACTTTCCAAAAATATATAGGCATATAAACTGTTTTTAAAAAATCAGATTATAGATCTTTGACTCCTGTATATATTCTTTCCTAAAATTGATACAACCTGAGAATTTCTAGCTTCAAGCTGGTTTTCCTTTTTCAGCTCTACACAGGGAAAGCCTATCTTTCCCATCTCCTGAATCTTAGCATGACGAATAGTATGGAGGAACACTTGACAGCATCGACATTGGTATTGGCAAAGGCATTGTTGATAAAGTAGCAGTCCTTTTCCAAGGGCAAGTCACCTCTGCAAAAGTGCTGGTTTTTAATTCTTTGCTTTCAAAAAATTGGAAAAGAATCTACTTGAGTTGTCAGGAGGTATATCATTAAAAATAATTTTTGTGGATGCATCGTTATCTGATTTGTGACACAGAGCTTCAGAAAGAATTCAAGGAAGTAAATAATACTATATAAACATGGTTTTTCAGCACTTACATCTGTTGAATAAATGGAAGACAACTAAAGCTGAATTTTGTTTCATCTGTTAATAATAATCATCACTGAGTGTATGAATTAAAATGAGAAGTTCCATTCATGTCATTAAGAGATTCATTCCTGAATGGGATAGACCGGTGATGGGTAGTAAGGAGGGCACGTATTGCATGGTGCACTGGGTGTTATACACAACTAATGAATCATCTAGCCTTACATCGGAAACCGGGGATGTACTGTATGGTGACTAACATAATATAATAAAAAATCATTAAAAAAAAAAAAAGAGATTCATTCCTAATAAAATTTGGTTTTAATGCATAATAATCATTCATTAAACCTTTAATATATTTATGATCCTATGACCGATTATATGCTAATAAAGATTACAATAGCAAGTCATTAAAAAATTAAAAGAAAATGTAACTTCATGACCGAAAAATGAAAACAATTTTTTAAAAGATTTTATTTATTTGACAGAGACAGAGAGACGGCCAGAGAGAGTGGGAACACAAGCAGGGGGAGTGGGAGAGGAAGAAGCAGGCTGCAAGCAGAGCAGGGAGCCTGATGTGGGGCTCGATCCCAGGACCCTGGGATCACGCCCCGAGCTGAAGGCAGACGCTTAACGACTGAGCCACTCAGGCACCCCTAAAATGAAAATAATTTCAATTTCAATGTATATCTACTGTTTTAGTTGCAGAGAAGAAGGGTCAGTTGATCAATAAAAGAATTTTTAAGCTTACAAATACATTTGGATATACATTTATAAAAATATATAAAACACCTGTAGAAAAAGAAAAGTGGAATGGGAGTATGAACTCAAGGAACAAACAAAAGATATAATTTTTTAATCCATTAAATAAGAGATTTTTTTTCAATGGATGATATTAGTTTTCATTTTTTTTAAGATTTATTTATTTATTTATTTATTTATTTATTTATTTATTTATTTGACACAGAGAGACAGCCAGCAAGAGAGGGAACACAAGCAGGGGGAGTGGAAGAGGAAGAAGCAGGCTCCTAGCGGAGAAGCCTGATGTGGGGCTCGATCCCAGAACGCTGGGATCACGCCCTGAGCTGAAGGCAGACGCTTAACAACTATGCCACCCAGGCGTCCCTGATATTAGGTTTCAAATCACTATATCTGTTGGATATATTTTAAAAATTGCATAACAATTTCAATTTAAACTGTCTACACTATGCTTTAAGGTGCATCCCTTGCAATCTTTTAAAACTATGATAAAAAAATTTATATGTCAGCCTAAAAATTTGTACATATTTATGGAGTTTTGCACAATTTGGGGCAATAGAGGCAAAAACAATTTTTTAAAAAGATTTTATTTATGTATTCGACAGCGATAGAGACAGCCAGCGAGAGAGGGAACACAAGCAGGGGGAGTGGGAGAGGAAGAAGCAGGCTCATAGCGGAGGAGCCTGATGTGGGGCTCGATCTCACAACGCCGGGATCACGCCCTGAGCCGAAGGCAGACGCTTAACCGCTGTGCCACCCAAGTGCCCCCAAAAACAATTTTTGAGCAACTTACAGATATATTTTTAAATATTTGTTTTTAAAATATCTCAAATAAACCCATAAAGTATGATCTTCTGAAAGACTGGAAAGATTACTCCAGAATGATAAAGATTGCACTTGGATTCTAGGAGTAAAAATTTCTGGGGCGCCTGGGTGGCACAGCGGTTAAGCGGCTGCCTTAGGCTCAGAGCGTGTTCCCGGCGTTATGGGATCGAGCCCCACATCAGGCTCCTCCACTATGAGCCTGCTTCTTCCTCTCCCACTCCCCCTGGTTGTGTTCCCTCTCTCGCTGGCTGTCTCTATCTCTGTCAAATAAATAAATAAAATCTTTAAAAAAAAAATTTCCCCGCTTTTGCTACTTATTGGTTAAACATTTTCCTTGATGACTTTACTATGTTGAATTACTCTTATAATAAAAATATACTTAAAACGTTACAAATAATTAGGTGTAAATTTAAACCCAATGATCTCTGAGTAAATACCCTAGCGGTGTGGGGAAACAAAGGCAGAAGAAAAATTATTAAATTTCCTTACTACTTACAGCCCGTGGACAAGTCCTTGAAATAGGCAGAGTGACATTCCTCCAGGGACTCAACTGCCTGGGCAATAGGCAATCTTAGCCCAACTCCCAGGACCCTGTGAGTCTACTTTAACATATAAAAATTCCTTTGGAAACTTCCTTTATCTCTAACCCCCCCCCCCCCCCGCCAAGATACATGTTGGCAATCATCCCCCAAGTATATGACGCACCAATATACATCTGAAGGGTCTCACTGAGTAAGGGACAGGTGGGGCGAGGTAGGGAGAGAGAAGTAGGGGGCTACACGATTAGGCTCACAAAAATCCCAGAAATGCTGAGATGCAACAAAACCAGAGATAAGGGAGCAAACCAGACCACCCCGCCCTGGACATCAGAGGTGGGTGTTGTTATGGCAGTCAAAGTGTGACCAGATCCCAAAGAAGAAGTAAGCCATTGAAAATGTTATCACCAGTCCTCACTCAAAACAAGACATCACAAGAATGAGGAGGCCACAAGCTCCGTGGTCAGTTCTAAATAAAAGACGGTGGATGGAGGCCCACATTGGCAACCCTGTCGGGGCCCCTCTCACTCCTGAGAGGTTTTTCTGTATCCTTGCTTCATAAAACTCTATGGTTTTGCTCACTCGCCTTTGTCCGTGAGATTCATTCTTCGACCCGGTGAGACAAGAACCTCGCTCTCCTGCTTCACTAGAAGTCTGATGGGGCAAATTTGACAAGTTCTAGTATTTCTATTTTGTAATAACCATAACAGCAGCCCCCTACCCCCACCTCATTTTTGTTTATTACACGATTTGGGGCAGTGATACCAAGGATCGTGTTGACCGGAAGACTGTTGTCTGTCAATGAAGACGTTTGGGTGTTTGCCACATTTTCCCCTTTTATCCAACATGTTCCATCCAAAATCAGTTGGGGTGTTTACAGAAATTTAACCTCTGTCTCATCCTCACCTCAGCATCCTTCACAAAGCTCTGATATTCTTATCTCTTACCAAAGTGTGACTCACGAGGTTACACAACTATTTTAGCCGCCAGGTTAGTCAGATTCTGAATCTAATTTGGTTCTCTGTTTTCTGAAGTCCTCCACCCACAGAATGAAAGAAAGAATCGGGAAGAGTGAGGACATTATCGTCAACAAGTGAATGGGAGGAAATCGTTACACAACAGTACATCCAGGCCTGCAAATCTGGGATGTGAGGATTTAGCGCTCTGTGTCAAAGGAAGAAGGGCTCCTGCAGCTTTGACAGGATCTTCAAATGGGGCTGAGAGGCCAATAGCTCTGGGCGTCAAGCCCAGGGGAACCCCAGCAGAAAAGACTTTCAGGCTGAATGGGGAATGAAATGCTCAAGGGGAAAAAGGAAAAAGAGCAAACACTAGAGGGCATTGTATTTTCACGGCTCTCCTACTATGTTGAGGACAAAGCCCTTGAACTCTGGATCACAGTTGCTTCAAAATTTAAAAAAAGTAAGACTGATAACAAAGGAGGAGCTGTGGAGGGGGGATGCTTGATCCCTCAGTTTCTTCTACATAGGCTGGCAAAGGAACCTTAAAGCTAGTTGTATTAGAGTAAAATGACTCCTGGGACGCCATAGTCCCATCCCCACAGTTGGCTCCACAAGGTGCCATATTTCTTGTCTGAAGTGTTAAGTGGGGTCAAGTGACTCTATACTTGAACAGATGTCTTTTTGCAAACATGAAAGTCTGGTAACAACTTTCTTATTTCTGAGAACAGAGAATTAAAGATAAGCATATTGTAAAGGCAAGAAAATGAACATTTGGCTTTGACACGTAGACTGAGAGGACAATCATTTCGTCTCTCAGTGCTCAGGGAGATCTGAGTCCATGAGGCTGGCCCATCCTCATGTGCCGGAGTTCACGCAGGTCTGCAATTATGAGGGCTGGAGGAGCAGCCGACTCTCATATCCACATTCATAGGAACCACTTTTTCACTCCTCACCCAGCAAAGGTACTCATTACAAAGCAGCAGAAAAGGAGAATGACATGTCCTCACAAACCACTGGAAGAATGTTCATAATTTCCGTAAGTAGGAATGTCACTTCGTACAAGAACGCTGGCTAATCCCTTGGCCCCATGTTTTCCCGCAGATGACCCCACTTATAAGAAGGAATATTCATGCTCAAGGCCATTGGAATGAGACAATAAAAGGCTTTTTGAAAATTCCAGAAAGTTTTAAAAACATTCTCCAAACATTCTTTCCCAAACCCCAAGATGCACAATCTAAGAGACTGGTCTCTTAAATCCATAAAATCGGCCACTTGCCTTGCCCAGGAGTGGGCTTACAATTCCTCCTCTCGAAGAGACTCAAATATGGCAATGTCTGCTTTCTAAATGCTATAGCTTTCTGAAACTCGCGATGACATTCTCTAAGAAAAACTCTGCACCGTATCTTCTCGGTGGTCACAATCTACCCTCACTACCTCTTAACGAGGTGGAATCAAATACAACATTCCTCACCAAGCTGTAAAGTTTCTGTACCTCCGAACAGTTCCCAAGTCTCATTGCAATACCAGGACCAGGCCCTGCAAAAAGATCAACAGTCATTACCTGATCCCTGAAGTCTCTGAGAGGGGGATCTGCTGTCTTCAAGCCCTGGGAGCTTCAGATTAATTCCAGCTCCTTCCAAAAGCAGTTGCCAGGAGAGCATGCTCTGTTCCAGACAGCCCGGGAGATGTTGCAACCAGAAACTTCTCAACTCGAGGCAGATTAATCATGACTTCAAATATGACAGAAGCCGCCCAGGCAACCTTGTCAGGTGAGTTCTTCCCCGGGCATGAGAAAAGAAGTGCGAATGGACTAAAACCTTGCTTCTGCCCAGCTGGTCCCCGGGTTCTGTGCCTCAAGGGTCAGATGGATTGGAAATTTCTCAGCAGAACATAGACTCTCCATCCAGAAAATAATTCCACCCGAGGATGGACGCCATGACCTAGGCATGCAGGCATCTCCATAAAAGGCCTCACCCCCTCCATCAGTTCCAACAGCCATAGTACTATTCATTGCCAGTTCCTGCCTTGGCTTTCCTAAATTTCCTCTACCTTCTTACGTAAATTGAGTATCAGAACAGACAGGAAACGGAGAAAGTGTATCCAAGTCTTTCAACAGAAGCCTAGGAACACAGTGTCTCATTCAAGGTCTCCCGCCAGCTAAAGGCAGAAGCAGCAGCTTTTGCTCTCTCTGACAGGCATCTTTCCTGCTGCAGGAGCAGCTCCTGTGTCTGCCCTGGGACAAGGGGGGCCGGGGGGGGTGGTGGTGGTGGTACTTAACCTGCAGGGAATATTCGCCCTGCATGGAGTCCTGCTTTCTGTTTTCACAACTGTGAGGGTGCAGATCCAATCTGAAGAGATGAAACCAAGCAGACTTCTAAAACAATGCAAACGCTAACATTTTACATTGCTTAAAAGTATTCCTGAGTTAGCTCCTGAACTTTCACCATCAGTTCAGGCACCTCTGTGGCCGCTTAGAGCATAGGAGGTGGCTGCGAAGGCACTCACAACAGAACTTGTGGGGCGTCTGGGTGGCTCTGTCGGTTAAGCAGCCGGCTCTCGATTTCGGCTCACGTCGTGATCTCAGTGTCGTGGGATTGAGCCCCGCGTCAGGATCTGTGCTCTCAAATAAATAAATAAATCTTCAAAAAACAAAACAAAACCACAAACAATAACGGAACTTGCATTTTAGTTGGGCACTCAGAACTGTGTGACATGAGACTGATATCAATACCTTCAAGTCTCTTCGGATTGTGTCAGGGAGTAATTAGACTGGACTCGATTTGATTCAAAAGTGTAGCCAGGATTGGTTTTGCTTCTGTTACTAGAATAGTTTTGGCAGTTAATTAAAATGCTTTACAGATTGATTTGTTTTATGAGAAAAGTTTTATATCCCTATGTTTTTAATAGGCAATTCCACTTACAAAGTAATAAGTTCTACCAGCGTGCCTTTTTGAGTCTTAAGAAGAAAAACAAAACCCACTGGAAAGATGGTTCATGTGTTGGTAATATAGAAACAACTGGAATCCAGTCTACGCTTGAAAATTAGATACTATTTGAAAGGTGAAGTTTTCAAATATTGCGTAGTTGATATAAAACTGTTTTACCCAGAGTTTTCTGAAGGGCATCCTTCACCCAAAGAAAATCCAAATCACTGCTGTTTGGAGACTTACAGTGAATGAGTTTTCATCCATATAAGGGCCCTTTGTGGTTTTATTTACTCTTATTTAACTTTGACCTTTGTCTCTGATCCCCACTCCCACACACCTGACCTCCATTCTACCCTCACCTGTCATTCTAACATATCCTTGTAAAGACCTTAGTGTACCCATAGTATACAACCTTTCCATATGGTATTTTGTAATAAATCTCATCGTGTGCCTTACTTTTCCCTGCGCTATGCTTGTGCACAGGGTGGAACAACCTACTATGTGAGAGCTGGTGCAAACTGACAATACAGGACCCATGTTTAAAAACGATGAAGAATTTCAAGCTGTAGGCAGCAGAGGAGTAAACAGTGTGAGAACATTCCAAGCACAGGGCCCTATGCTTTCCATATGTGACATACCTATCAAGCCAGCCCTGCTTGTGAGAACACAGCACTTTCCAGTCTGTACATGTGGCTTGTTTTTAATTACTGTCCCACAGAATTCCACGATATCTGGTTTTTTTAAGTATCTTGTCCCCCTCCCCCACCCCGCTGTGAGTCAGACACATAATTTTGTTTCCTCAAAATCCCCACTGTTAAAAAGTTTTTATACTCCCCATTATGAAATGTGTGAGAATTTCTTTGAGATGTATTTCTAGAAATGAGATCTTCTGGTCATACAGTT
The DNA here is from genome assembly GCF_023065955.2 of Ursus arctos. Lineage (NCBI taxonomy): Eukaryota > Metazoa > Chordata > Mammalia > Carnivora > Ursidae > Ursus > Ursus arctos. The sequence goes on along the minus strand of NW_026623089.1, from coordinate 78,823,706 downwards.
TGTTCCATTGTACTATCTGCTGCCAGATTGTTCTAGAATAGGCTGTGTACTCTCATCCACAGTGCTGAACGTACCCATCTATTTCTCTACCTGTTTTGCTAGTGGTGCTGTTGTAAACATCTCCGTCAATCCGCCATTCCTCTATTCCTTTCATCCATGACTTGACTCAGGGAACAGAAATTCAACTCTCTTTACATATTTACTTTTACATTCATATCTGTGCTTTTTGGATCTTCATTAAACTTCCTAAACTGTAGATCACAAAATAATAGGGCAAAGGTGCTTTCCCTTTGCAGAGGGGGTGGGGCCCATCTTGCTCTGTTGCTTCTGCTTCCTGCCTTCTGCTGGAGGGGTGGGTGCTCTTTCAGGAACACTTCCTTCCTCTTTCATCAGGATTTCTCAAAGCTCCGGGGTGTTAGGACAGAGCCAGGGAAAGATGAGATCAATCCCCACTTGACTCATGCTATAGGCTCATCCTGGTAGTGAGTGTGTGTACCCGGCAACCTCATTCCAGGGGTTAGGGGGTTAGGGAAGCCTTAAAGGGAATGCAACATTCACGGTGGACGGGAGCTGGGCCCCCAGTCCGCACACGTTTTAAATTCTGTGCCTTCAGAGGGTGTTGAGGGCAATGAAAATACTCTGTATCGTACTATACTGGTAATATACTGGATCCATGTCATTGTACATTTGTCGAAACTGCTAGAATTTATAACAATTTACAAGACTGAACCGTAATGTAAACTGTGGACTTGTGGTGATGACGATGTGTCAAAGGAGGTTCGTCAGTTGTGACAAACGGTCCACTCTGGTCAGGGAATAATGATGCTGGGAGGCTATGCACCTGTGGAGACAGGTGATAAATGGGAAATCTCTGTACCTTCCTCTCAATTTTGCTGTGAACCTAAAACTGAGCTAAAAACATTATCTTAAAAAAATAAAATAAAAATCTGTGCCTTTAAGTCTGAGCCCGGAATCTGGCCTTGTTTCACCAATGACTTACATGCTTCGGTGTTTGTGTAATGTTGTAGGACTTATATTGCTTTGGTTTATTACTTTTGTGTACTATCCCCTGGGGTTTGCAGTTTTGTGGGTTAGTAGGGTCCTAGGCTACCTGTGAGACTCAAGATTTTTATTTTAGGGTATGTAATCCTCCAAAGGTGTGCACTGAAGACCTTTCGTATGTGCCTGTGCGGATAGGCACCTGGTACCTTGTTGGCTGGGGTGTACTGGAGATTATGAGTCACAGGGAAACACGGCCCACGGACAAAACAAACATAAAAACTCACTCCCTCTGCTAATGACTGTAGTAAATCATTAAGGTATGTGGATTTTCCCAGGGAGGCGGTGTTAAATTTGAAAAGACCGAAGATCTTACAGTATTTTGTTGAATCTAAGATGTCCTCATTTGTAAAAGGTAACTCTCACTATATTATGTACTCCTAGGAAAGAAACACATCAGCCATACTTGTAAGACATTGATTGTAAGAAGCATTCTGTGTACTGAGATATGAAAATGTAAAAAAAAAAAAAAAGCATTTTGAAATCAATGAAATATAGTTTATTATAATACAGCTACATTGAGTTAAATCACAAGGTTTAGACCACAAGATCTTTGTAAGAATTTGCTCCACGATTCAGATATATCTATGGGTTAAAACACTTGAGTGTTTTGATATATCATGAAGTGAGATCACCTAGGATTCTGCAAGTCCCAAAGATCTCTTTTTTAAATTTTATAGGGGTCTTAAAAGGCCATAGCTACTGGGAAAAAGGTCTTAAGACCAACCCCTTAACTCAAATTGTCACCTAAACTCTGCTCAGTAGATATTATAATGTCCATTTTACAGGAGACGAAGCAAATTCAGAGAAGTTATAAATACTTGGAGAACTAGCTGACGGGGGACAAATAACAAGACATTTTATCCCTTGTCAAGACATTTAATTCCTAAAGCACCAAATGCCTGAATTATCCTATTCTGTAGATATTTGATATTTTGTTGTAGGTCTCATAGTCCAAATGGCCATTTGTAGACAGTCCATATGTTTTGAAATACATTAAAAATTATAATTTAGCCCAAATGGGGTTTCTAAGTCAATGTTTATCTATGTTTGTGTTATTATCCAATAAGCTATAGGTACAGACAGGATCAAGCCTGTCCATTTTATAAAATGGAAAGAGACAAAAAGAGAAAATAATTCCTCTTCACTCAAAACATTTTATCTACAGACTAGTTGTCTAGGGTACCTATCTTTATAAACAACTTGGGAATTAATATTTTTAAAGGAGGCCAGCATTACCCTGATACCAAAGCCAGGAAAGGACATTACTACAAAAGAAGACTATAGGCGGGGCACCTGGGTGGCTAAATCGTTAAGCGTCTGCCTTTGGCTCAGGGCATGATCCTGGAGTCCTGGAATCAAGCCCCACATCAGGCTCCTCCGCTGGGAGCCTGCTTCTTCCTCTCCCACTCCCCCTGTCTGTGTTCCCTCTCTCACTGGCTGTCTCTCTCTCTGTGTCAAATAAATAAATAAAAATCTTAAAAAAAAAAGAAAACTATAGGCCAATATTCTAGATGAATATAGATACAAATATTCTCAACAAAGGATTAGCAGACTGAATTCCGCAGCACATTAAAAGGATCATTCACCATGATCAAGTGGAATTTATCCCTGGGACATAGAATGGTTCAATACACACAAATTAATTAATGTGATAATACCACATTAACCTAGCATCATCTCAGTAGATGCAGGAAAAACATCTGACAAAATTCAACATCCATTAACAATAAAAACACTTAACAAATTAGGTATAGAAGGAACATATCTCAACATTTTAAAGGCCACATAGGACAGGCCCATAGCTAACATCACACTCAATGGAGGAAGGTTGAAAGATTTTCCTCTAAGATCACAAAAGAGACAAGGATGCCTACTTCACCACTTTTATTCAACATAGTACTGGAAGTCCTAACCAGAGCAATTAGACAAGAAAAAGAAATAAAAGGCATTGGAATTGAAAAGGAAGAAGTATAGTTGTTTGTATTTGCAGGTGATGTGTTTTTGATATATATAAGGCCCTAAAGACTCAACCCAAAAACTGTTAGATCTAATCAACAAATTCAGTAAAGTTGCAGGATACAAAGTTAACATACAAAAATCAGTAGCATTTCTGTTCATTAACAATGAATTATCTTAAAAATAAATAAATAAATAAAAATAAAATCGATGCCCTTTACAGTAACACCAAAAACAATAAAATACTTAGGAATCAATCTAACCAAGTAGGTAAAAGAGCTCTATTCTGAAAACTATAAGACAATGATAAAAGAAATAAAAAAAGACACAGTTAAATGCAAAAGTATCCCATGTTCATGGATTGGAAGAAAATAATATTGTTAAAATGTCAATAACAGCAAAAGGTATCTACAGGTTCAATGCAATCCCTATACAGATTCCAAAGGCTTTTTTTTTTTAGAAGTAGAAGAAGCAATCTTAAAATTTATACGGAACCACAAAAGACCCCAAATAACCAAAGCAATCCTAAGAAGGAAAGATAAATCATACCTTTTGCAACAACATGGATGAACCTTGAGGACATTATGCTCAGTGAAATAAGACAGACAGAGAAAGACAAATATTATATGATCTCACTTATATGTGGAGATCAAGGGGAAAAAAACCAGGCTCATGGAAAAAGAGATCAGATTTGTGCTTAGCAGAAGCTGGGAGGTAAGGGCAAGGGGAATTGAGAGAAGATGGTCCAATGATAACTTCCACTTAAAAGGTAAATAAGCACTAGGGATGTAATGTTCAGCATGATAACTATAGTTACTACTGCTGTATTACTTACCAGAAAGTTGTTAAGAGAATGAATCCGAGCGTTCTCATGACAAGGAAAGACATTTTTTCCCTTTTTTTCCATTTCTTTTTATTGTACCTGTGTGAGATGATGGGTATTACCTGAACTTACTATGACGATCATTTCACAACATATGTAAGTCAAACCTTTATGTTGTATACCTGTTCATTCTTCTAGCTTCATTTTATTTCATTCAGTTTAAATACTTAAAAGTACATCCAATTAGGTTTTCTGAAACAAATTCCTAGTGAATTCCTGATTTCAATTTCTTTTCTTTTCTTTTTTTTTTTAAATATTTTATTTATTTATTTGACAGAGATAGAGACAGCCAGCAAGAGAGGGAACACTAGCAGGGGGAGCGGGAGAGGAAGAAGCAGGCTCATAGCGGAGGAGCCTGATGTGGGGCTCGATCCCAGAACGCCGGGATTATGCCCTGAGCCAAAGGCAGACGCTTAACCGCTGTGCCACCCAAGCGCCCCCTGATTTCAATTTCTTTTCCCTTTTCCCTTAAGGGAGAAAAAAAAAATTTTAAAGAGTTTGAAAAACAGAAGAATGAACACACATATTCAAAAGCTAATTCTTTGAGTAAAAACAATTGTATAAAATAGAGGCAAAGCAACATACAAGATTCAGAATAAGAAAGGCAATACAATTCTTTGTGCAGAGAGAATTTAAAAGCAAATTTAAGGGAATGTTCTAAGACATGGTGTTAGCATTTTCCAAAGTGTATAACTTAGAACAATAGTCCTACAAAAAGATTGGTTAAACGATGACAAAAGATTCCCAGTCAGAAATGTTTAAGAACACTTTATGTCATATTCTTAGAGATTCATAAGACACACTAGCTTTATGGACGTTTCTGGATGAAATGGAAACTTTATTGTGAAATATAAATGATTAACATTAGCTCTAGAAGCAATAAAAAACCTGAATAGATCTTAGAAAAAATTTAAAAGGCAGTAAAAATCCCTTTGTGAAAAAGACATCATACTTAAAGGAATTATAGATTATAGTTCTATCAAGTCATGAAAGAACAGACAATTCTTAGGCTATCTAAACTATTAAAGAGCATCGAGAAGATTTTTCTTTTTTTTCTTTTTTCTTTTTTTTTGTTTAAAGATTTTATTTATTCATTTGAGACAGAGAGATACAGGGAAAGAGAGCACGAGCAAGGGGAGAGGCAGAGGGAGAGGGAGAAGCAGACTGCCCACTGAGCCAGGAGCCCGACGTGGGCTTTGATCTCAGAACCCAGAGATCATGACCTGAGCCAAAGACAGACGCTCAACCATCTGAGCTACCCAGGCGCCCCACAAGAAGATTTTTCTAATGGATCTGATTAGAATAACCCTCATTGAAAACAAAAAAATCAAAAAAAGTTAAAGGCAACTACGAACCATGCTTACTTATAAATTGTGATACATCAATGTTAAATAAGAAATTAGCAAATATAATACACCACCGTGGATACATTCTAGCTTTGCAAAAGTATATATATAACTAAAACTTTCACTATGAAAATGCATCTAAATGCCAAGACTTTGAAACACAATAAAGCCTTGTTTTAAGATGTGTCGACAAACAATTGTTCCCCAATGGCATCAGAATAATTGACTAAATATTTGGAAAACAGTAAAGCTAAATATTTGCATCATAACAAATACCAAAATAAATTCCATGTAATTAAGAATTCAGCTGCAAAATATAATAATATCAAGTTAGAAAGAAATGTAGGTAAATATTTTTATAATATTTGAGTGAGGAAGGGCTTTCTAAATATGATATGAATGACAGAAATTATGACAATAAATCATTAATTAAGCCATGTAAAATCTCAATAGATCTATATTCTTAAATACAGCATAATTTTCAAAAGCAATGAATTTAGAAAAATATTTACAACTTATATAATAGAGTTAGTAATCTTTATATATAAGGAGTACTTAGGAACCGGCACATAACAAACAGAACACAATTTGAAAAAGTGGGAAAAGTTCAGATATAAAAAATTTCACATAGGCTAAATATAAATAGAGACTATATGTATGAACGAATGTTCAAACTTGTTATTAATGATAGAAGGAAGGGCAAAATTATGCATTAAGAAATCACCTTCTTCCTATAAAATTAGCCAGTATAAAGCATAATGCCCAGTGGGTGTCAGTGGCCTTGGCAGAGCAGATGGCTGAGGTCTGGGAGCCGGGTGAGGCCGAGTGATTCCCAGCAGATGCACGCACTCTGTGTGCGGCATCACCTGGAGGTTATGTGTGCGGTGTGGGTCAAGGACGAGGCCTGGGTGATCAAGCATCTCGGGCCTTCCAGCCCAGACTTCTAAGGCCATTACACTGAACCAGCGAGGTGTAAGGGGAACAACCTCACTTTATTTCTTACTGCTTTTATAAATCTGCCATACGGAGCTAATTATTCCCGTCTGGATGAAAACTCGGGAAAACCCCGTGACTTCTCCAAGAAGGATCACAATTCAATCTGGTTTTAAAATTCAAATTTCTGCACCATCCCACCTGAGCCTGTGTCCAACCAGCCTGAGATCAGAAGCCTGTGTTAGGAAAGGGAGTATGCTGGCTCTCACTCTCTCTCTCTGGGTGCTTCTTCCCTTTCTCTTCGAGTCCAGAACTTTGGTTTCTGGTCCACCTGAGTTGGGACACAGAAGATAAAAGGGGAGCAAGTTCTTACTACTTGTCCTGGTGTATGAGCAGTGTTTTCTAAACTTGATTACACTGAAAACTGACTCTCTTGTGGGATTCTTTGGAGAAGCCTATGTGTAGCTGCTTGGACAGGGGACACGCATCCCTAGTCCAGACGCTCGCTTACCTCTGCAGCTCCAGGTTATTTGGTGATACCTCCGGCCTCTTTCTGCTGATGGTTCTTAGTCCTCCAGGTGGTCCTCCAGATGAAAGACAAGCATATGGTGACTGTCTCTCCCTGGCCCCATTTAGCCCACTGCTTTCCTTGCTTAGAAAGCAGCCATGGAGGGCATTCCTGGATCCTCAGCTTTGCAGGTGGAGTCGGACACCAGGCTGCTGATTCCCAAAGTGCAGGGTATAGGCATTGTGCTCTCCAAGTCACCCTTTTGGTGAACTGAGGGGCAAGCAGGTGCATCCCTGTGTTTGAGGGGAAGGAGAAAGTGGAAGGAGAGGAAGAGGTGGGATTCACAGCGCTGTAATACATTTCTCCAAAAGTCCGCCCCTGAAACCCACAATCTCTAATGTTTTTTTAGAGCTTTGAGGCGTCTGTTGGAGGCAGTCACCTAGAGGACATGACCCCTGCTTGACCCTTAAGCTGGACCCAGGCTGGACCCAGCAATGGGAGGCTCCTCACGTCCTCCGTGTCCTCGGACCATGCACTCCGCTCGCCGTCCCCACTCTGGAAGCTTCCCCAGGAGCAGAGACTGTGGAGCTCATGTGTTGCTCAGCCTGTGAGACTGCATACTTCCACTGAATCCAGGTAAGGCCTCTACAGCAGCTGTTAAGATTCTTTTTTTTTTTTTAAGATTTTATTTATTTATGTGACAGAGAGACAGCCAGCAAGAGAGGGAACACAGCAGGGGAGTGGGAGAGGAAGAAGCAGGCTCCCAGCGGAGGAGCCCGATGTGGGATTCGATCCCGGAATGCCAGGATCACGCCCTGAGCCGAAGGCAGACGCTTAAGGACTGTGCTGCCCAGGCACGCCAGCTGTTAAGATTCTTAAAACCATATGTGGAGATCTACTCACCTTGCAGCTGCTGAGTCAAGCTTGAAAAGAAAGTTTCTCGGCATATTAAACCTGCCACCGACTATCCCAGGGGTGAAGTCTGGGAACAGGCTACAAACTGCTGGTAGGACAGGCAGGCATTTAGAAAATTGCGTCCCCTCCTCGTCTGAGTTTGAACTGAAAGGGGTGCAGCTGACATATCAACAAAGAGGAGTTATGCTTCCAGAAAACCCTCAGGGAAAAGCACTGCAGGCAACAGTAGTTGCTGTTGGATCGGGCTCCGAAGGAAAGGGTGGAGGGTTTCCACAGGTTTGCGTGAAAGTTGGGGATCGTCCTCCCAGAAGAGGGAGGCATCAAAATAGTTCTAGATGGCCAGGATCATTTCTTATTTAGAGGGGGTGACACTCTTGCAAAGTATGGAGGCTGAAGGGAGTCCTAAGATGGCATCACAGGAAACTGCCCCTTCCACGAATTCTGAAATCTGTCATCACGTGAACATGTCCATGTCTCTCTTTTACAATAAGCTAATGACATCCAAAAAACAAACCAAAAAATCCCTGCCACCTGCCAGTCTGTAGCAGTCTCTCCTTATCCTCTGTGGAGGGGGCAGTTCATGAAACAACAGTCTAAGAGTCAAATGATTTCTTCCTACCTTTAGCTCAGGTCCTCCCCGGGACTCTAGCCCTCCACTCCAGAGTATTAGGTCTCAAAAATTTCCATTTTAATACCCCCTACAGCTATGACACATCTAAGAATTTATTGGTTAATTTTAGCCCATTGACACCCATCTTGGAAGTTTGACCTCAAGAACTGTAAGGTAGTAAATTTGTGTTGCGTGAAGTCACGAAGTTTGTGGTGTCTGGCAATGGGATGTTAACGCATAATCTGTATGTTTGTGTGTTTCTCCCACGAGATCGTGAGCTCCTTAAGGGTATGGACATTACCTCATTCCAGTGCAGTAAAGTATAAAAGCAAGAATGTTTACGGTGTTTAAGTTTGCCCTCTCTGAGTTTAGTAAAGAAAGCATATGTTTATTGTGGAAAGTTAGAGATTCGGAAGAACAGTAAAAGAAAATTAAACTACCTATAACTTGTCAGAAATAAACAAAACCAAAACAAAAAAGAAAGCAGTTCCATAGGTATTTGATGCATTAACGATCATTTCAGTTTTTTGAAGTGTCAAAAAAAATCAATCGCTCTTCTTTCATTAATTACTTGCATGTAAATTTTATGTCAAAGGAGAAAAGAGGCTTGTTTCCAAATTCAATGGACAGTCATATTATGCTTTTTTAAAATTTTTTAAACTTTTTACAGTCCATATTCTATAACTTTATTTTTTAAAATTTTTTATCATGTTATGTTAGTCACCATACAATACATCATGGAACGCTACATCAAAAACTAAAGATGTACTGTATGGTGACTACCATATTAAGCTTTAACTTATTTCTCCTCTCTGTCTTCATTCAGGTGCTTCACAAAATTTCTTCATGGAATCATGGTATTTAGGGCTTATGGGGTTCTCAGAGATTACATATTCGTATTTCTTCATTTCAAGAAAACTTGCACTTTTAAGAAGTTAAAATTAACTGAAAGCTTGTGCAGAGCTAAGGCTATAACTGATTTCAGGTTATTAGCTTTACTGAATTACTGTCTCCCTTAACTGGAAGTGACGGGACATTACATGTATACATACATATACATACATGTACATATCACTGTATGCAGACATGCACACACGCAGAATCTTCACACACCATTCACAGATTCTAGACATTGTGAGGCAAACATTTCTCTGAGGGACCACATTCCCCCCAGCCAACCACAAGCATGCAGGGGGGTGCAATAGAGCTGGTCGTCTTTCTTCTCACGCGGGTCTGGACGTGGAGCGTTAGACCTGTTGTGTATTATAGCTCACACATGTTACCCGTATTCTTTTGACTATATCAAATATTACCGGACAATAATATTTTTGAAAGAGATTTACTCATTTAGAGACTTATAGTTTAGTGGCAGAAATTTGAAATGCACGCAAGTAAGTATAACAAAACTCATAAAGTCACTTTTATTGTTTTGCTAAGTACTACCTACAGTTGCTCAGCGGACGTGAGTCCATTCAAAACACTGGGTGCCCTGACAGTGAACAACCAGCCTTTGAAGCGGAAATTCATCTAGTGATCATCGGGTGTTCATTGTGTTTGTTAAATTTAGGCATCTTCATGACAAAGGTTTTCATTTCAGAAGTGATTGTGGAGTCCAAGCTGTAAGACCCTTTGCCACAACAGACACGTCGGGGGTTGATCATAGAAACCAAGGGCTCTGAAAGGAATGTTCTCAACACAGCAGTATGCTGACAACTCTAGGCTTCTGGGGTGATGTGCAGATGAGTCTGCATGAAGGTAACATGCTAGGGCAGCAAGAATAACCAGTTTTTTCCTCTTTCCTCCAGTATCTGTCTGGCAAATAGAATGGGGAACACCGATTTATCCAGACCTTGATTGGCAGTAAATTATGCCTATGGAATGGTGCTTCCTTCTGCCTCACTACATAAAACATTTCCAAAAATATCTTCCCCCAATTTTACCTCAGATTTATTTACTCAATAGACATCTACTGAGCTTCTACAATATATACCAGATTTTTTTTTTTCAGGCAGTGGAGATCCAGCCATGAACAAATAATAAAAAATCTTGTTTTTTTACCCTTGTTGAACTTACATTCTAGACATAGCCAAGAGCACAAAGCTAATTTTCAGCATCAATTTGAGCACCACACTCTACCAGACAAGTAAATAAAAGCACAAGTTCTGTAGAATTGTGCTTCTTAAAATTTAATGTGTTACAGATCACCTGGGGATCTTGTTAGAATGTAGATTCTGAGTCAGTTCGGGTGGATTCTGAGATTCTCCATTTCTAATAAGCTACTAAAAGAACTTGGCCCAGGCCTTGAGTAGCAAGGTTAGGGTGAAGGCAATGAGGTTTGGAAAAAAGTGCCTAGATTTGAATTTAGATTCTGTTGCTTAAAGCAAGCTCCACTTGGTGTCTTTTCTGTTTTGTTTTTGTTCATGCTTTTTGATAATGAGGACAATTATGGTCATTATGATGATTTAGCTACCATTTATTGAACATCAACTATGGGCTAGGCACTGTACTAAGTTTTTGACCTATATATTTTAATCCTTACCATAATCCTTACAAAGTATCAATGATTGCCCTCATTTACAGACTGAAAAACAAACAAACTGTGCTTCAAGAGGTCAAGTGATTTATTTAAAGCCACTCACAGGCAGGGATGGGAGCTGTGCTCCTGCTCTTTGCCCAGTAGACTCTTCATTTGTTCAAAAAATGAAGATGAAAAGTAAGTATGATATGCACACAACGTGCCTAGGATTGTGCTTGATGTTTAGTAGGTGTTCAATAACTGTCAGTCCCCTCTCCTCTTTGGGAAGGGTGTGGATATCATCATGAGTTGACAAGAATTGGGAGAAGGGGCATTCTGGGAATCCCATATTTTCCCTTCGCACGAGATCCACTCCATTTGCCCAGAAGTCATTGTGATTGATGGGCATAACCCCTCCTTGTCCAGTTCCCATGGAATTGCCCAGTCCAGCTTCTTCCTCTCTCCTACCCAATTCTTCCATAGAGCAACTGTTGACATCTCCTCCACTCAGTCTGCATTTCTTAATCCTCTCCTAGTGCCCAACCCCTTTTTTTTTCTGACCAGCAGCAAGACCACTGTCAGGGGCTCTGCACCTCCCTTCATGGTTGCCTGAAGCTAGGTGGAGGGAGGAGAGGCCCCATGTGGCAGTAAATGAGCATGCGTGTGTTTGTATTTGTTGGGAATCAACACAAGTGCAATTTCCTTGGGGACCGTTCCAGGTGTCCAGAATCAACATCCTGGACTTGAGTCTCTGTGTTTTACCAAGCTCTCTGGGAGACTGTGGTGTAGACCAAAGTCTGAGAAGCTCTGCTATAAAGCATCATTTTTATAGGAAAATGTGTTGTAAGCTCCAAATGAACCACTTAGAAATTAGCATTCAGAGATGGCCCATTATTAGTGTAGGCAGTGCTGGCCTTATGAAGAGAAAAGAGAACACTTTCTTTAAGTAGAGGGCAATGGACACTGTCTCCAAGGGCCAGATCAGTAAAGCCTCCCTTCCACCTCTTCCAGCCCCAAGAGAATGATTTAGCTGGACATCCTTGGTCAACATAAGGTTTCCATGAGCATCTGATTTATATTTATAAATGATATTACAGGATGTGCAGAAATGCTGAAGTTTGACTGTGTTTTCAGAATTTAAGTTTTTTCCTACCTCAACACCCTCCATCAGCAATTATTTTTACTTTCCTGATGCCTATATGCAGAAGGACAGACTATTAGTAGAGTTCATGAAAATGCATATGCTTATTTCTCTTGTTGCTCTGTTTTCGGTTTAGCTCAATTAACCCAACTGTTAGGTACCACTTCCTGCCCAAACCTGAGTGACCAAAGGCAAATTCAGACCTTCACGTTTGTGCATTCTTGAAGCATTCAGCACAGGCTTTATCACACATTATATTCACTGGTTACTGATTAATAGAGGAAATGCTTGAGGTTTATTCTAGAAAGCAAATTGCTCAATGCAAAAGTAAATCTCTCAGAAGTAACAGGAAAAGTAATAAAGTGATCCCAAGCAACAACAAACAGAAAGCGAAAACAATGACCCCATAGCTTTGTTTTACTTCAGTGCATTTAATATTGCTCCCTGCTCCTGATGCTGAGGGGCGATATGTATACTCATAAGTAAGATGGTGGGGGACTGTATTCTAGAAGAGGTATCGGAATCCCTGAGCATCAAGTGAATATAGTTTGGAAAAAGAAACAACAACCTGCAAGTGATTTTGTAGCTCCTTGGTTGATAGTCACAGCTCTATACCAGCAATAACTCATGAGATATATACTAGAAGAGAACAAAATCTAATTCATGCTACCCACAAAATCATAAAATTTCATTTCTTGGATAAGAAATGACAGAGACCTATATATAGGAAACTAGATACTTTTACTAAGGAGCATAGAAGACAACTTGAACGGAAGTCCAGAAACACTATTTTGAAGAAGTTTCTGCTCGAAAAATTATCAATTTTAAAGAATTATTGAAAAGGCTTGACACAATTTTAATAAAAATCCCAGTGATTGTTTTTGCAAACTTGCTGAAAGTATAACTTCTACTAAGACTAAAAGGACAAGAGTACTTGAGAATATTTATTTAAGACTATTTAGTTAAAAATATTCAAATGAGAGTAACAAGATGGGTTTTACTCAAATATATATATGAATTTTGAGATGATGGAAAATCTATCAAAAATGGACATGAATAGTCATGAATTGAAATCTGAATTCAATGCAGGCTCAAAAGCCTATGTTCTACTATTCTTCCTTGCAATAAAGAAAAAAAAATGTTAAGGAATAAACAGTAGGAAAAAATTCTCATCAGCTCGTGTTTATATCTTCTAAACAAATCAACCATGGCTTTAAGATCAATAAGTATTTTCAACTATTTTAATGGTCAAGTTCCTGCTATTAAGAGCTCAATTGTTCGTGCTTTTTGGGTCCAATGACTTCAGATTGACAGTACAGTTATCTAAATTAAGGGCTCAGTAATCAGCCTAAATGAATTTCCTCTTTGTGCTATGTATTGAGTTCAGCTATATCCTGGACCATTTGCAAGGAGCATCTAAGAGATGCTTTTGAATGAGAACATTTGCTTTATGACTTGGGAACACATATGAACGATTTTGGTCTGGCGTCTTCCTTCAGGACAAATGCCAGATGATCTCCTTCTCAAGCAACCACCTTACTGTGTCCTTGATGATCAGAACTCCTCTGGACAGGTTGGTCTTTCTGATTGCACGATGCCGTTTATTCCTAGGGTCTAATGGAGATTCCAGAAACAGCTTTTCATTGCCAGTGAGGATAGTTAGCTCATTTGGAGGTAGTGTAAATGAAATCAAATCCTGACATGGAAAAAAGAGTAACCAAACAAGACCAGGAAGAAAAACCTCCCCATCACATACTAATTATTCTTGAAGGCATACCTTGATATTTTGATAGGAGGGTGGAAATTCAGGGAATGGCAACACCTTCCTGAATCTATTCTATCATGATGGAAAAAGACCTTTTCAAGAGAAACTCAGAAATACACTTGATTCTGATTTAGGAATTAAGCCCTCTGTTGGGTTAAGTCAAACACTAGAAGGTGTGGTTGGTTCCTTATGTTGCATTTGACCAGGAGAGATGGAGTCACAAATGAAGCCTTAAGTATTCTGGCTCTGGTATGAGTTGAGGATGAAAGCCTTGTGGTGTTGATGTGGCATGGGAGGGGATGATTGCCGGGAGGGATTGAGGGGTGGAATTGTATTAGGAGTATAGTGCTTGCATAGACTGATTTTAACATGACCATTTGGGGAAAGAAGATAAACATTTAAAGGTAAAATGGAGATATAAAGAAGATATACTTTATGGTCTTAGAGGAAACAGATTGCACTTGCCAGAAAAGGGATCATTAGAAAGTATTCTCAAGGATAGATTACATTGTTGGAATTGGGGGATATCATCAGTAAACATATGGGCATAAAGAAAAAGAAAACAGGAAGGAAACCGGTGTAGATGGAGTTTTGTTTTGTTTTGTTTTGTTTTGTTTTAAATTTTAAGTAATCTCTACACCCATTGTGGTCCTCGAACTCTTGACCCCTAGATCAAGAATCGCATGCTCTACCGACTAAGCCAGTCAGGCGCCCCCGATGGAGTCTTAAGATACCTATGAACCAAATGCAGTATATGGGAGAGTTTATTCTTGATTTGGACAAACTATTAAAAAAAAAAAACAACATTCATGAGACAGACAATTGTGGAAATGTGAACGTTGCCTGGATATTTGATACTATTAAGGAATTCATTATTTTCTTGGTTTTTAGAGGTGGTACTTATACTGTGGTTATGTTTTTAAATTTTTTTTTTATCTTTTAAAGCTATGTCACAAAACATTTCCAGGTGAAATGATATGATCTGGAAGTTTGCTTTAAAAACAATCTGTTGCTGGTTGTGTTGGGAGTAGAGATGAAATAAAATTACCATGTGATTTAGGCCGAAATATAGATATTTTGACTGAGAGATATTTGGGGGCTCCACTACTTTCTCAATTTTTGTGCTTGAAAACCTCAAAAAAAGTGTTTTTTTAAAGATTTCGTTTATTTATTTGAGAGAGATTGAGAGAGAGCATGAGTTAGGGGAGGGGCAGAGGGAGAAGCACACTCCCACCAAGCAGGGAGCCCAACTCGATCCCAGGATCCTGGGATCATGACCTGAGCCGAAGGCAGACGCTTAACCCAAATGGGCCACTCGGGTGCCCCCAAAATAAAAGTTTTACAAAGAAATTCGTGATAAGATGATAAAGAAAATCAAACTCAGGGCATTGTAAATTTTGGATCAAGTTTAGGAATACTTTTGTGATGTAAGCCAATCCCAGTGTGTTTGCTATTTTTACCATTCACATGTGATTTTAAAAGAACCTGATACATTAAAGAAAATGGACAGGTTAGCTACATGGAAAAATTAACTATATTTTAGCAAACCATTCGTAAAGCTTTCAGAGAAGCACATAATGATAAGCGTTGGCAATGAAACAAGAGCATCTGCCTGAACCATAGCAGCAGAGAACATAGGATGAGAAGCAGCCCTGGGTTCTCTGAAACGACAGTTTACAAATTCAAAGCAGTGTTAAAAACTGTTACACATACCTGCTGCCTAACACAAAGAGGGAAGAGTGGTAACAAAAGCAAAAATGTACTTTGTAGCATAGCGTCATGTGAAGGATTTATGTGTATTAGGACTTGACATGTTGGTGTGAGAAATTGACACACTTGAGTCAGGCTGACCTGAATTCAAATCCTGCCTCCACTAGTTGCAGAGAATGTGCACACAGAATTTATTCTCTGTACCCTTACTTTGAGAAATTGGTATATTACCAATTTTGTAGTATTTTTGTGGGAATTGTGGTGCCATATATAAAGTGTTTGGCACAGTGCGAGTTTGCCCTACCATCTGTTTGTGAACTGCTCTAGGACTTAATGCCTATTTTTTTTCTTTTCTTTTTTTTTTTTTTTTTAGAGAGAGAGAGAGAAGTTTTCACAATTTTTAGTACAGGGCCTTAACGTGCTATGTAAAATGGGCACAAGCGCCATCTATTGATTAAATAGAGACAATGCCTTGGATTAAGAGAGAAATCACAAACCAATCTCTAAATCTACGTTCTAGTGGCAAATTTGGGTGATGGGATCGTTCCTACAAAATTTCTTTGTTAAAATAGATTGTGAATATGAAAATATTTTAAGTAGCAGTAAGTGGTTTTGTCATAAGAATAAACCGCATGTCTGTGCGCTTATGAAATTAATTCCATAAAACAGTTACATTTTCGAGCTATAAAAACAAAACACTGAACACTGCAGGGTTTGCAACAATTCTGATATAGCCGTAAAGCATATTTATGTGTTAATGGTATAGATTTATGGACCCATGCGTAATCTGAAATATCTAATACTCTCAGGTCATTTAAACTCAATTTTGACTTCAAAATTTTTTTAGAGCTGCAGTAACCAAGAGTATGTTATAGTAGATGGAAAATCATCAGTGCTCTTTAAACAATGCCGACATCTGCACTTTGGTCAAGGCCTCTCGTAGATAAAAACTGGAATGTTGTTAATATCAACTCTAGGCACAAGGTTACTATTAAGATTATAAGATTATTGAGGCAATTTTATAAGCAGGAATCTTTTTTCTCTATGATTTCAACTCCCTCCTTTGTTTCCTGTCTGGAATGGAGGTATAAAAGTCAGTAAGCTGAACCACGTTATAAGATATGAGAATTGTTTCTAACAAGAGATACGCTACTTACCAGGTTTAATGAAATAAAAGATCCCAAGAGGCAGAAGCAATTTAGAATTGTAATTTCCTGATTGTCAAGCAGAGCAGAATGAATGCAAATCAAGAACCACACAACAATAGACTTAAAACGGTGATTTTCAAAGTATGGATTCCTGATCAGCAGTATCACTATTTCCTGGGAACTTTTGGAAATGCAGATTCTGAGACTCACCTCAGACAGACTAAATCAGGAACACTGGGGGTTAGCCCTAGCAATATGTGTTTGAACAAGCCTTCCAGGTGATTCTGATGTTTGTTAAAAGTTGACATGAGAAGACTGTTCTCCAGGATATGTCTGCACATCTCAGATCAATTTTTGTTCCAGATTCTTTTCAAGGAAGCTTGCATAGCAAACCAAACCCTCTGCTTTAGAAAACAGAGGTAGTATCTCTTTACAGGAGATGCGGCAGGTTTGTTCTTGACAGTGGCAGAGATTGGATAGGTTCCCTAGAAGCCCCCTTTCTAAGATTGGGGGTTCCCTATGCTTGGGGTTCCTCACTATAGTGTAGACCCATTGTATGTGCAACGTTTACCTGGGTCAGCTTTCACATCATCCCGGGACTTGTGGAACAAGGGCAAGGTGGAGGTCATGAGGTCTGTTGTGCTGTGAGTAATGGAGTCCTTTGTCTCTGACCTGGGAGTTTCCTATCTTGCCAGCCTTGATGACATTGTGGCAGGCTATCTTGCTAACTTGCTATTATTTCCATCCTCGATGGTGTAGAGCTACTGGACCAGATGCTCAAATAAATTGCATCGCTCTCATTTTGGTCCATTCTCTGCTCAGGTGTCACTTCCCAAAGGGGACTTCCTGCTGGCTCTGTTGAACATAGTGCCTTGTGTCCTTCCTACTCCCCCACCTGCTTTATCTTATTATCAGTGATTACTATTACCTGATACCATAATATACATCTGTTTATAATTTATTACCAAACTTTACCACTAAAATGTAAGCTTTATGGGGGCAAGGGGTTTGTCTTCTGTTCCTAGAGCAGCGTTAAGCTCTGTAATTATTTATTGAATATAAATATTTGTTAAATGACTATGAATATAATATATTGTATGTACCTTAGGCTTATTAAAGAAATATAAATATTTTCTACACGCAGTACAGGTTTCATAGACCAAGAAGATATTTAAAAAATTTAACCTAATAGATCCATTTTGGCCTGTTTGATAAGTGCAGCCACATTTTGTGATGAGATGCTTCAAAACGAAGGTGTAGGGGCACGTGGGTGGCTCAGTCTGCCTTTGGCTCAGGGTGTGATCCCGGAGTTCTGGAATCGAGCCCCGCATCAGGCTCCTCCACTGGGAGCCTGCTTCTTCCTCTCCCACTCCCCCTGCTTGTGTTCCCTCTCTCTCTGGCTGTCTCTCTCTCTGTCAAATAAATAAATAAAATCTTAAAAAAAAAAAAAATGAAGGTGTGAAACACAGAATCTTAAGGTCACTAGAAAGGGTATATTAATGCTTAGATAATTAAAATTGGCAGAATATTTATTCAAGGGAAAGTGTGCCTGTGTCTGTGCACACATAGTCCAAGTAGTATATGTGTGTATAAATATATGTACAATCTTATATGTATATGTATGTTATACAAAGTCTATTATATATATACACACATAAAATATATAGCATGTATTTGTAAATTTATATATTTATACTTATATATTTTTAGGCACACATACAATGTGCATCTTCAGTGTTCCATAAGCTGATCTAATATAAAGATAAGGAGATAAGGATTTTGAAACAGAGCCACTCAATTCTCCACAAATATTCTGGTATCATACCTCTGTACTTAATAGAGATTGACCTTGCCACAGTGGCACAAATTGAACAACATAGTGATGGGAAGTTAGGTGCTCTGGTGCTACTGAATCTACTGGAATCCACGAACTGTGTTCACTTCAATAAAGAACAGTGGATTGTTGGAACTTGTGGGGTGTCAATGTTCCTCTTAAAGGCTGAGCTCACAGATATGGCAAGTTAAGTTAAGGAGCCTTGGTTTGGAGAGCCAGCCGGGTGATACGATAGATGAAAAGCTGGGAAGAATGAGCAGGTAAACCAAATGAATGGAGGAAGAAGAGAGAAGTTTCCAGATGCTTTTCAGTCTTGGAAATACACCTTGAAATAATTACACAAGAGGATTAAAATTCAGAGAGAGATAATTCATTAAGAAATGTAAAATGTACAATTATTAAAATGAAATAATCAGATGGAGGCCAGCTGGTTCCTAAGATTGGGTCTAACTTGGCTCCATAATTGTGCAGAAACTTTGGCTTTCTGTTTTTTTTTTAATAATAGTTTTTTATTATGTTATGTTAGTCACCATACAGTATATCCTTAGTTTTTGATGTAATGTTCCATGATTCATTATTCACGTATAACACCCAGTCGCGTATAACTCCATGCAGTACGTGCCCTCCTTAATACCCATCACCGACCTATCCCAGTCCCCCACCCCCCACCCCTCTGAAGCCCTCACTTTGTTTCCGTTTTCATTACTATGACTTCGCCAGTTTATTTAGAGGTCATCAGACTTGGAGGAACAGATTTATGCTAACCAAAATCACAGAGAAGACCCAATAAGCCAGAATGTCAATGCTTTATGTGTGCAGAGAAATTATGTGCTTTGTAGTAGATCTGACATTTACACTGGCTGCTCTATGAACTTCTCACTTAGTAGTTATTCTATCTTGCAGGAACTTAGAAAAAAAATTATTACTATTATTTTAAGTAGGCTGTGTGCCTGGTGTAGAGCTCAATGCTGGGCTTGAACTCACAACCCTGAAATCAGGAGTTGGACACCCAACTGACTGAGCCACCCAGGCACTACAATAGTTATTCTATCTTGAAACTAAGTTACCTTATAGTAAGGAATATAAGAGCATAACATACCTTATTGTCTAGAACATAAGAGCAAAGTAAAATGATCTTAATAGAGAATACCTTGGAGCTATAAAGGTAATATTAAGTGATACTGATTACGTGCTACCATGGATCATACACCAGCTATATTAGAAGGTCTGGCATAGAGAATCTGGCAGCTCAATAGATAATTTGTTCAATAAATGAATACGGAAATCTTCACAACCACTCCATGAAGTAAATACTTTCATTATTTCCACTGGAGAAAACTGGGTCTCGGGAAGACAACACCTTTTCCCATAAAATACATCACTGATTTACACTTGAACCCAGGTCACATTGACTTCTTAGCTCATGTTTACAACAATTTTATTATGCTGCTTGAAAATGTATATATCCTTTTCTACCTGAAAATTGACTAAAATACACTCAGTTTTAGGTCCCCATATATCCCTACTTACTGTAGACCTTATTATGACATCAGCATGTTATGATGCCTTAAATTGTTTTATAGTTTATTTTAACTTTAATTTTATATTCTTTTTTTTAAAAGATTTTATTTATTTATTCGACAGAGACAGAGACAGCCAGCGAGAGAGGGAACACAAGCAGGGGGAGTGGGAGAGGAAGAAGCAGGCTCATAGCGGAGGAGCCTGACGTGGGGCTCGATCCCAGAACGCAGGGATCACGCCCTGAGCCGAAGGCAGACACTTAACCACTGTGCCACCCAGGCGCCCCTAATTTTATATTCTTGATGACGTTTTGGAATCACTGCTACTATCAGCAGCCTATCTGAAAACTACTTCTTAGGGTGGATTATTTGAGCAGATAGCTCCTCTCATTTGTATTTTGATTTTTTTTAATGTGTGCTGCTTTCAAAAGAAAATTCTAGAATGGCATCTTACTTGTATGCCTTAAATGCTTTTCCCTGTTGTCTTAGATTATATGGCTTTTACGGTCTCTGAGTTGGGCTAGGACAATGCCCAATTGATACATGGCAAAGCAGGTGAGGTTTGCATCTGGAGATTCAAATCCTTTCCCATACCTTCAATATCTCCACTTCTTTCTCATCTTTTTTTTTTAAAGATTTTATTTATTTATGTGACAGAGAGACAGCTAGCGAGAGAGGGAACATAGCAGGCGAGTGAGAGAGGAAGAAGCAGGCTCCCAGCGGAGGAGCCCGATGTGGGACTCGATCCCGGAACGCCGGGATCACGCCCTGAGCCGAAGGCAGATGCTTTAACGACTGCGCTACCCAGGCGCCCTCTCATCTTTTTTTTTTTAAGACTTTATTTATTTGAGAGAGAGAAAGAGAGAGAGAATGAGAGCGAGGGGAGGGGCAGAAGAGGAGAGAGGGAATCCCAAGCAGACTCCCTGCTGAGTGCAGAGCCTGACAAGGCTGGATCTCACGTTCCTGAGATCATAACCTGAGCCAAAAGCAAGAGTCAGATGCTCAACCAACTTCGCCACCCATTCTTCTTTCTCATCCTAATGTCTATCCAGCTACTTCTACTTTCTTTCACACTTTCAGAGAAAGCTTACATTCAGCTGGCATTTTTCTCTCACCAGATATGTGTGTAGACCCTAAGAGCTCAGATACCCAGTATTATCCTGAATAATGCTTCACAAAATCCTCAGCAGTACCCCTCATTCCTTCCCTCAGATAACTCTAGAAACATTTAATTTGGCAACATAACAGAGCTATTTATGTCAGCTTTCTGCAGCAAAAAGAGAATACTTGGACTGGGGTATGTGGATTCCAGCCCCGACTGTGCCCATTGTATGATGTTTATTAAGGGCCTCAATCTCTGTGAACTTTAATAGCCTCACTGGTAGAATGTTGGGATTAAAATGGGTAGTTGCTTAGATCTTTTAATTGTAAAATACCGTGATGTTTAAAAATAGGTGTCACATTATTTCTGGTAAGTTTTGATGACTACAGGCTTCTCTGTTCATTTATATCGGTCTTCATATGAGTTATATGCAGAACATAGAAACCTACTCACAGCCCCAAAATAAATTAGGAAGAATTTTGGAGGGGAATGTGAGCACCAAGATGAAGGTGCAAGTAAAGAGGTATATCTGAGACATAAGGAAGAGATGATTCTCGAAGGGAGGCTACTGGTTAAAGTAGATGGAGAACAGATAGTATAGGTAAGTAACTCTAGATTTATGAGGACTTTGGGACGTCAGGTTGAGGAATCTGAATTTAAGAAGTTGAAGCATGGAGAGGATCTTAGGAATCAATCTGGAATATTAAGCACAGAGACTAGAGGAAGGAGGACCAGTTAAGATGTTACTGCAACAGTTCAAGCATTATGTGTTCACAGACATCATGGTGGAGAAGGGGATGAAGAGCTAATATTTTTTTTAATTGACACAAAAATGAATATGAATGCCTGATTTATTTTTATCTTAAAGATTTATTTATTTATTTATTTACTTATTTATTTATATAGAGAGTGGGAATGAGGTAAGGGGCAGAGGGATAAGGAGAGAGTCTTAAGGAGACTCCGCAAGGAGCAAGGAGCCCAATGCAGGGCTCAATCTCACGATCCTGAGATCATGACCTGAGCTGAAACCAAAAGTTGGACACTTAATCGACTGAGCCATCCAGGTATTCCATGATGTATTTTATCTTAAAAAAAAAAAAAATGGGGGCGCCCGGGTGGCTCAGTCGTTAAGCATCGCCTTCGGCTCAGGGCGTGATCCTGGGGTCCTGGGATCAAGCCCCACATCAGGCTCCTCCGCTGGGAGCCTGCTTCTTCCTCTCCTACTCCCCCTGCTTGTGTTCCCTCTCTCACTGGCTGTCTCTCTCTCTCTGTGTCAAATAAATAAATAAAATCTTTAAAAAAATGATCTAGCTCTCTTCATTGAAAAAGCCTAAAAACAATGACCAACCCAATAGCAATGATCACCCTCACTAGTAGAATATGGCTTCTTAAAAGGAACCAGGACTTCTTAGAGAAATAATTGATTCCAGAGCAGGGGAGGTAAATACACAAGATGACAGTTAGGTCAAAAGGACACTGGAGCCATTCAGAGAGGCTCTCACAAGCAGTAGAAGGAAATAATTTTAATTTCACTAAGAATAAAAATTGCAGTGCATTGAAACACATCAAATATGCAAAGGAACATGAATTTATTATGATACTAAAAGAAGGAAAATTAATTTTGGAAATTGAAAAAGAGAAAGAATCATATGTTTTGGGTAGCCAAATAATATATGAAGAAAATTTTCTCCTATGGAAGTATCCCAGCTAATAAGTGAAGAAGAAATGATTCAGCTAGAATATCATTGTTCCCTAACCCCTAATGAACACCTGACTCTGGATGCTGCAAAGACATGGCTACTGACATCCTGAATGATGAGCCGTTCTGCATTATAATCCTCATTCTAGAAAAACACAACACGGTCTATTAAGTAGCTTTTCCAAAAAAGATTTCGACGTGATCAAGGTTATAATTCACAAAAATGGTTCTTGGCAGGGAGAATGGACAGTTTTCCCCTTAAGGTGATATTTGGCAATGTCTGGAGACATTTTTAGTTGTCACTAATTCGGGGGTGTATGCTGCTGACATCTGGCGGGTAGAGACCAGGGACCCTGCTAAATGCTAGAATGCCCAGGATTATCTGGGCAAAATTATCTGACACATACCATGTCCATAGTGTTGGGGTTAGAAATCCTGACTTACGGGAGACGTGAAGTGGAGAGGAACATGTTAAATACTACGACTGGAATGTAATCAGCAGAATCTCAATGGTATGAAACTAGAAGCCAAAGACACAGTTTCATTAACAACAATAACCAAAAAATTCAAGAAATAAAAAGAAACGAGGCAGATGACTTATAGACCTAAAGAGAAAAGAGGCAGATCAA
The DNA here is from genome assembly GCF_023065955.2 of Ursus arctos. NCBI lineage: Eukaryota > Metazoa > Chordata > Mammalia > Carnivora > Ursidae > Ursus > Ursus arctos. The sequence continues at coordinate 78,800,430 of NW_026623089.1, read as the reverse complement.
CCAATAAAAAGCAAAGAGCTTATTTGGATTCTGATTTAAACAAACTGTAAAGAATTTTGACACTTATGAGACAATTGGGAATCTGAACACTGACTGGATGTTCAATGATATAAAGAAAAATTTGGACGTGATAATGGTTTTGTTATGTTAAAAAAGTGACCTGGTCTTCTAGAAATACATCCTGAAATACTGATGGGTGAAATATGTAATGACCTAAATTTGCTTCAAATTAATATGGGAGCAGGGTAGTAGCTAGAGAAATGAATCCTTGTAGATCAGCTGAGATGTTGACAGTTTGGATTTAGGAATGAGGGATATTGGGGTGCCTGGGTAGCTCAGTCGTTAAGCGTTTGCCTTCGGCTCAGGGCGTGATCCCAGGGACCTGGGAAGAAGCCCCACATTGGTCTCCCCTCTCAGTGGGAAACCTGCTTCTTCCTCTCCCACTCCCCCTGCTTTTGTTCCCTCTCTCGCTGGCTGTCTCTCTCTCTCTCTCTCTCTGTCAAATAAATAAATAAAATCTTAAAAAAAAAAAAAGAACGAGGGATATTAACAGAGCTTCTGTGGGAGCAAATATATTTACTTGTGTTCAAAAACCAAAGCCAAAGTTGCCCATGTTTGCTAAATGCAGACTAAAAGAAAGGTAGTTAGCTGCAAAAGCACAGGAGACCATACGAATATAATGATTGTTCTTTTCTTGAGAAGGTCAAGTTGATGAAGCATCTGACTCTGCCACCATGAATAGTGGTCACTAGTCCCTGAGAGTCTGTTGTCAGTTTATTAAAGCCCACCAACAAAATTCATTGAAATAAAGACTTTTAAATGATCTTCTTTTAGCAATTTCTTGTTGCCACTTTCAAAATAAAGGGGGTAAAACAAACAAGAAGGCTTCGGGCTTTCTAACAAAGATTGAGGGACATGGCGGTGTAATAAAAATCACTAAGAGATTTTTGTGAATTCTCACTACGTTCTATATGCGATGTGGGTACAAGATAGTCATGATCTCATTTGTATTTTATACACTAAACCCTACCCATAGCATGATATGTGTGACCCGAAAGGCTTAATTTATAAAATATGAGGTCATGATATTACAGGGTTGATAGAATTTATCAGGTGAGGCTGTGCTTATTGGAGATTCTGGAAGTTTGGAGGAGCCATTTTGGGAGGGGGTGAACTAACTGGTGGCAGTTGTATCTTCTGACTTAAATGATCGGTGGGAATATTTCTGGATCATGTGTTTGCCAGAATGGTGGCAGTGGTGTAAAAAATCTTTTGGTTAGTTGTCACATGTTCTGTGGCCAAGGTCCAAGGATGGGGGGAGAACAGCAGGAGGGATGGAGAGCACATTTTGTACCCCAACTTCCAGAACTGCTTTCCCCTATTTCCCGTTGCTCTTTTCCATCTAGGAAGTGAAAGTGAGCTGACCTTCATTCAGCTGATAGCTTAATTTGCCTTTTCATGGGGTTAAATATGAAAAACAGCAAGAAATATCACCAGTGTATGGAGGGAGAGAAAGAGCTTCAGCAAGAATAGACCATAGAAAGCAAGGTACTCAATCTCAAGCATGCACCAGAGGGGTCAGCATTCAATTCCACGACTGTCTTTTGGCAACACTCATGAGTGTCTCACAATCTATGTTGAGTTTAGAAGGTCAATGGGATGGGAGGACTGGAAAAGACATTTCACCTCCCCAGGCATGTGTTCTTTCAAGTGTTTCCAGACCCATCTTAAATGAAAAATAAAAAATGTAAAACTTATTTGACATTCAAAGTGACCACTGGAAAGATCATTGATGCAAATTTATTTGTGAAGTCAAAATTACAGAAAGAATCCCAAACACAATAGGAAACCATGTGTGAGAGAAGAACTTATTTTGGAACAATAAATGGATAATTCTTTAAAGGGGAACTACTTATTATTTTCTCCCATCATGGAAACGATTTCGTTGTAAATTACTTGAGGGGCATCCATGGCCCAGATAAAATCCAAGTGATTGTAAGGAGGAATCTTCTTGTGGTAAATGAGGTTGGGGAGTTTGGAAAGCAGCAGGTCAACGTCATGAGGGTCGGCCAACAAGTCATTGCCTCCGTTCCACACTGCAATTGGCACATGCATGTCTGTCAAGTTGTAGTAGGGAGGTGTGGGCTAAAACACAAGAGAGAAAGAACCCCAGTGTTTATAGGTAACTGTACTTTAAAGCCCAATACTTATTCCTTGGCTAGAGGATATCGCATTGGCTGATGATTTTTTCTATTGAGGTGTAATTGACATAGAACATTGTATTAATTTCAGTTGTGCAACATAATGATTTAATAGATGCATATATTGTGAAATAATCACCCCAGTAAGTCTAGTTAATGTCTATCACCACACATGGTTACAATTTTTTTCTTGTGATGAGAACTTTTAAGATCTACTTTCTTGTTTCTCAGAGTCCGTAGTCTCTCATGCTTCATTCCCCCTTCTGATTACAAACTGAGGGCTTTGGAGGGGAGAGGGGTGGGGGAATGGGATAGACTGGTGATGGGTAGTAAGGAGGGCACGTATTGCATGGTGCACTGGCTGTTATATGCAACTAATGAATCATCGAAATTTACATAAAAAACCAGGGATGTACTGTATGGTGACTAACATAATATAATAAAAAATATTATTATAAAAAAAAGAAAATATAATCTAACAATTAAACATTTCTAATTTTCAAAAAAAAAAAGATCTACTTTCTTGGCAACTTCCAAATATACGATAGAGTATTGTTAATTATAGTCACCATGCTATACATGACATCCTCAGGACTTATTAATTTTATTAACTGGAAGTTTGTACCTTTTGACCATCTTCACCCATTTCACCCACCCTGTACACCCCATACCACTGGCAGCCATCCATCTGTTCTCTGTATCTATGAACTCAGCTGTTGTTTTTGTTTTTAGATTCCACATAAAAGTGAGATCATACAGTATGTGTCTTTCTCCTAGTATAATGCCCTCAAGTTTGATCCATGTTGTTGCACATGGCATAATGGAGTTTTAGAAGGAGATTCTTACCAGTGATTGCTCAGAGAAAGTCACCTTTATCCACAGAGCAAAGTGGATGTGATATGTTTTAGGTCATTGCTTCTCAAACTTGAAAAGGCCTGTGAATCCGCTGGGGATCTTGTTAAAATAAAGATTCTGATTCAGTGCATCGGGGGGAAGAGCCGGGATTCTGCATTCCCAGGTGATGCTGATGCTGTTGGTCCTGGACCACGCCTTGAATAGCAAGGCTTTAGGTAACAGTTCTTAGAAATTAAAAACTTAGATTTCTACCCAAGCTCAAGGAAGTGGATTTGATTGGATTCTCCCCAGACACTCTAAAATATGATCTCGAAATGTCTTGAGTCATTTATTTTGGCTTTGTATTGATTTACCAGTGTGGTCAATTGGTAGGTCAGTCAGTTCATTGAAGGGGTTGTTTTGCTGCATACTTACCTGATTTGACTAAATATTGGATAAAATTCTGATAAAAGCTATCATCAGTCCCATTTGCTATTTCTAGAAAATCACCATTTACACATAGATTTTAAAGTGGTTTATAAAGCAGGTCAAGGGAATAAATAAATCACCACCAATGTTACCACTATCCACAGAGAATTTTGTTATTTTTTTTAGCTCATATTCTCAAGAATACTAATCCAATATACTCAATTTTTCTATATTCTCACCTTATAGAATAGCCAACTTGTCATAGCAAAATATTTCATCATCTATGTTTTTTCATAGTATTTGAACACTATATTATAGTGGAGAAAAGGATAAAGTGTGGATAATATCCATAACAATAAACCTACTTTCCTTTATTCATGCTCCATTGTTCAAAGAATTTTCTAGATGCTAGATTCTGGTTCTTAATTAGTGTCAGTGATCAGTTAGTTGAAGATCATCTGTGCTGTTTTATGGCTTGGCTGGAGGGAGGGTGGGCTTGGGATTTGTTATTTCAGGTCCTCTAAGATGAATGCCTCTCATTACTGGTAGTAGAGCCCAGAAGAAAGGTAGATGCAAAGAATGACTGTGTTTTGAGGGTTTGAGGAGGCAATGGTTGGGGGAAAAGTGTTTTCAACAATGTTCGATCTGATGGTGCCTCTTTGAATACATCAAAAAATGTCACAAAAAGGGAGGCATCTTTGGTCCACCTAAGATATTGTGGTGAAGAGATAGAAATCCCTCCTAAACATTGAGTCGTGGAAGCAGATGAAAAAAAGTAGAGCTCCTCGGCCAACACTTGGGTGGGAAATTTGGGGTGGGATAAGAAGGATGGGGAGAAGATTATGAAAACTGCAGAGCAGCCCTCCCATTCAAATGTAGCCAGTATGGTCTGAGGGTGTACCCTGAGCTGAAGGCTGCAGACGTTACCTCATTCTGTATCTGGGTGAAGAGATGAAGAAATTTCTGTCTGAACGCCTATGGGGCCCCAGATAGGATGAACCCAAAGCCTGACTTCTCTGTACAGTGGCAAGTGCAAGGGGTGGCCAGTATGTCTGCCCCTCCAACAAGGCCCCTGTAGGCTGAGGAATAGCTCCATCCGTGACCTGTGAGCTCACCATCCTAACATCTTACCTCTGGGAATATGGTGGAATCACTTCTCTGGCTGTTGACAAAGGAGGAGCTATTGTTTAAGAAGACCAGCTATTCCAGCTTTATCTCATGAACAATTCGAATTATTGGCTTGTTGTATCAGTGAATTGCACTTCTGAAAGGAGAGGACCACATCCTGGGCGGCTGGGATACAGGGCAGGGATATGTAAGGGGGTGAGGAGTGATGTGTTCTAGGAGGTTCTCACACACGGTGGTGTGGTACCCTGAGTGCAGCCGCTGGAGCAGAGTGCACAGAGGGAGAATGGAGATGGGGTGATGTCTGGCATGATGAAGGGATTCCAAAGAAATTACTATCTAATTTCTAATTTCCTTAAGGATGAGTCTGGGCACCAACATTCCTTTGAAAAATCTATGCACGATTATTGTAATTTTACCTTTAACCTTTTATATCTTTGTCTTTCAAAATGTGAACAATTTCAACTTTAAGAAACTTACCTGATGATAATGCAACATGTTCTGAGTTGGGCTGCCCCAGTCAAAAGCTTGGAACTTCCCGGACTTAACGGCCTAATGTAGAGAAATGAAGAACACAGGAAATAAAAACTCTCCTTGCTATGTGAAAAACAAAATCCAAATCCTTCCAGGTAGTTTACTTTCAATTTAAACAATTTTTGAAAAACATTTTTCTCCTTCCCAAACCCAAGACTGTTGGTCATCCAGGACCAGATATTTATGCAAGTTTAAATGTACGACATTGGCCAAAGCAAACTTTTTCATGACACATCTCCAAAGGCAAGAGAAACAAAAGATAAAATGAACTTGTGGGACTTCATCAAGACAAAAAGCTTCTGCACAGCCAAGGAAACAGTAAAAAAACCTAAGAGGCAGCCCACGGAATGGGAGAAGATATTTGCAAATGATGCTACAGATAAGAGACTGGTATCTAAGATCTACAAAGAACTTCTCAAACTCAATACGTGAGAAACAAATAAACAAATCATAAAATGGGCAGAAGATACGAACAGACACTTTTCCAATGATGACATACAAATGGCTAACAGACACATGAAAAAATGTTCAAAATCATTAGCTATCAGGGAAATTCAAATCAAAACCACACTAAGATACCACCTTACGCCAGTTAGAATGGCAAAAATTGACAAGGCAGGAAACAGCAATTGCTGGAGAGGATGTGGAGAAAGGGGATCCCTCGTACATTGTTGGTGGGAATGCAAGTTGGTACAGCCACTCTGGAAAACAGTGTGGAGGTCCCTTAAAAAGTTAAAAATTGAGCTACCCTATGACCCAGCCATTGCACTACTGGGTATTTACCCCAAAGATACAGACGTAGTGAAGAGAAGGGCCATATGCACCCCAATGTTCATAGCAGCATTGTCCACAGTAGCTAAATCGTGGAAGGAACCGAGATGCCCTTCAACAGATGACTGGATTAAGAAGTTGTGGTCCATATATACAATGGAATATTACTCAGCTATCAGAAAGAACGAGTTCTCAACATTTGCTGCAACATGGGCGGCACTGGAGGAGATAGTGCTAAGTGAAATAAGTCAAGCAGAGAAAGACAATTATCATATGATTTCTCTCATCTATGGAACATAAGAACTAGGAAGATCGGTAGGGGAAGAAAGGGATAAAGAAAGGGGGGGTAATCAGAAGGGGGAATGAAGCCTGAGAGACTATGGACTCTGAGAAACAAACTGAGGGCTTCAGAGGGGAGGGGGGTGGGGGAATGGGATAGGCTGGTGATGGGTAGTAAGAAGGGCATGTATTGCATGGTGCCCTGGGTGTTATACGCAACTAGTGAATCATCGAACTTTACATCAGAAACCAGGGATGTACTGTATGGTGACTAACATAATATAATAATAAAAAAAAAACATTAAAAAAATAAATGTGGCTTTGCTTGAAATACTTTTTTTCCTCACATGCCAAGTCATAAAAAATCATTCATTTTTTTGCTACCCAAAGTGACTGTTTACATAGGATTTTATTTTTTTAGAGAGAGAGAATGCACTCGCACGAGAGGGGAGAGAGGGGCAGAGGGAGAGGAAGAGAGGTAGAATCTTAAGCAGGTTCCGCATTCAGGGCACAGCCTGACACAGGACTTGATCTCACGACCCCAAGATCATGACCTGAGCCGAAATCAAGAGTCAGAAGCTTGATCAACTTGACCACCCGGGAGCCCCTCAGAGGTTTTTCATTCACATGGACTCATAGTTATTTTCAGCTGGTAGCCACATGCCAGAAAAATTCCCTCCCAGGAGCACTTGACAGAGTTTTTTGAGAATGCTCTTTAGGGACGGTGCCAAGGGTTCAGGTACACAAAAGATGTTTTAACGGCATTTGAGAAATGATACCTGGGACCAGTGGAGGACATCCTGAACCGATGTTCCCGCTGGATTATGTGATAGGTACACATCCAAGCGACTCTAGAAAGCAAAGGCACACAAAGATGTATATTTGGTTCCTTAAAAACAGCTAAGATATCAATTTTTCTGATCCAGGTCAATTGCCTCAGGGCAGCGTTTGCCAAAGGAGACAAGCAACACGGTTGTATGCTGCTTTAGACCTTGCAAAGCATAATTGCATGAGCCAGTTTGTTTGATTTGTAGCCACTCAAGGAGGAGAGCTCATCATCCCTTTTATCAAAATGGGAGTCGGGGCTCAGAGAAGTTTCGAGAAATGTCCAATGTCATGCAGCTCGTATCGGGTGGAGCCAGAGACTTTAATCTAGATCTCTAACTTCTCAGCTTTCATTCTTCTCTACCTAGTGTTAGGTGCAGTAAATGTAATGTCCACCCATAAGCTTCATGTTTTGCAGACCTATATATGTATATATAACAAGATATATGTATGTATATATCATATGTGTGATAGCATATATGTATAGGGTATTTACAATCATGCTATCCTGTTACCTTATCAGTGTCCAACCCACCATGATCAGACCCCAGACAACAAACTGAAATCCATGTCTCAGCTTGTAGAGACTAGTTCATAGTGGGTCTTAGTGCCACTGTATAGAGGACCACAGCTAGGGTCAAACAAATTGACCATTATCATAGAAGAATGAATAATGAATGAATAAATAATGTTCATGCAGAAGGATGAAATCTCTAATTTCCTTGGCTCCTCATGTCTCTATTTACCATGATTTTTATCAGAAGGCTCTTATGGATGGAATGCAGTGATCTATTCTGCCTTTTCGTAGCGTGACAAGGGTAGACGGCTCTGTCATACTCCACATACAAAATGGCAGACATTCTCAGAGCCATGGAGAAGGACTCGTTTGCAAGACAGAAGGATGAGACTTTTATTTACCATCCAAAATAGAAACTAAGGGAAGTTCCCTTTCTTCATATATGTTTTTAAAATATCCACAGATTCTGACCAGCGTTGAGAAAGAGAACTGGATGTCCTTGATTTCCATGAAGGCAAGAACATATCTGTGTTTTCACCATTGTGTTCTCAGTAGCTACAACACTTAGTAGTGCCCCAATAAATACCATTTAGTGAGTAGGTACCTGGAGGTAGAATTATACCTTCTTATCAATGAACTTCATTTTCTTAGGTGTTCAAGGGTATATAACTAAACCGATAATTCTGAGTGAGGATAATTGTCAGTATATAATAGTATTAGTAGCAAAACTTATGCTATTACTATGAGCCATATGCTTTGAACTATGTTCTCTATGCTTTACACATGCTAGTTAATTTAATCTCCACAATAATACATTTTGGGGACAAGGAAACCAAGACAGATGAGTGTAACTCAGCTCCAAAGATAGGATTTGAATTGAGGCTCTTAACCTGAATCCATACTCTTAACTACTCTTGATACTGCACTTTGTCATATATGTTTTAAAACCCAAACCCAATTAAAAGCAAGGGAAATAGTCAGATAAAGAATATGGACAAAACTAATATAAATAGTTGCTTTGAGCATTAAGAACATTTATTTAATGCTTAGACATTAGCAGAGGACCCTGCCGAAATATATGGTTCAATGCCTCCCATCACAGAATGTAAGTGTTACACCAATTACTTCGGTGCTCAGAAGTGAGCAGTGAGCACTATCTACTATTTTTCCTACATGCTGTTTACTTTAGGCCGCACTTGGGTGACAGTAGGGAGCTGGAGGGAACAAAATTGGGAGCAATGACGTGACTTCCCTTGGGCTTACATACATGGCTGCACACAATTCCGAAGTTCTCCTAGTTTTTTGTTTTTGGTTTTAAGTAGGCTCCACACCCAGCATGGAGCCCAACATGGGGCTTGAACTCACAAGCCTCAGATCAAGACCTGAACTGAGATGAAGAATTGGATGCTTAACCAACGGAGCCACCCAGGCGACCCACTACTCCTAGTTTTTTAAAGTACCATGTCTAAGTGATGGTATGACAAGTCACCAAAATGTTGCTCAAAATATTCAGAATAGAAATGTCAAGGCATACAAACCATGTTCAAGTTCTTAGTGTCGTATCCACAAATGACGAATAAGGCATTGCTGCAGAGGAGATCCACCGTCTCACGGGAGCACACCTCAGTAGCAAGAAATTGATCAAAAAAGTGGTGTGGGTAGAATATTTTGTTACCAAAGATAAGCTGAAAAAGAAAAGCATCGGTAGATGTTTGCAAAAATTAAGCAGTGGAGAAGACTCATTGATTTGTCTAGTTTACTGGTATAGGTGTGACCAGGCTGATGAGATTTTCCTATTTTTTTATGTTGTTTCAGGAATTTCAAATACTTTTTCTCATTTAATTCCCACAATAAAGTTGGGGAATGGACAGGGCAGATAATCAATATTGAATATTTATTGTTCCATTGAGAAATGTCGTGGCTGCCAAGAAGAAGTAAAAGACACAAAGAGTTACAGTCTAGTTGGGCTAATAAGCATTATGAAATAAAATGAAATAAAATCATAAAGCATGGCAGGATGTCATAACTAAGTGCCAAGATATGTTGATTTCAGCAAAAACATGGAAAGATCAGGAGCAGAAATGGTGACTCAGCCATATTTTCAGCAAAGCCTTTGGGAAGACAATGAGGTTGGGTAGTTTGATTATTGAAAGGATTTGCCTCAACTCTTCTTGAGGAAAATAGACATTTGGTTATCCCTATATTATACATGAGCAAACAGGATGCTAAGAACATAGTTGGGACCTGTGCTAACTAGAAGTGACTATAAAGTTCATAAATTCTATAAAGCTAGCATCCTGGCCCAAGCCTCAAGCTTCTGACTTAGGGTCTAACACTTTTTATTATTATTTTTAAACCAACTCTCTACATTGCCTATCAGAAAATCTGAACACAGTAGGAAAGGAAGGCCTGCATCAATGCAGCCAGTAATCATACTCAAGGTCAACACAAATTTACACATTTTGAACAAAAGCTTTACTAACATAGTTTGACCGTAGATAAAGTCTCTTAGGCTTTCGACACACAAGTTAGAGTGACAAGAAATGAATAGTACACAACCACGGAAGGAAATAGCATCATTACTTTTTACAGCCTGCAGTAAAACTGCTCGAAAGGAAGCTGTGTCTGTGTCTGTGTGCGTTGGTTTCGGTAGGTGGGAGAAGTAGGTGATTAAGTGTTGGAAAAACAAAGATATTAATTCCCTCCAGTGTGTGCCTAATATACAGACACTTAATATTTCAGGCTTCTTGCAATGCACACTCCTGCCCTCTGGAACCCCATTTAAAGGGGAAGCTCTTAGGAAAAGGTTTGGAAAGCCAAGGGCATTTGATGAAGTGTCTCAAGGTCCTTGCCTCACCGAGCGTTGCTTTCCTTCCCCTCTTTCTCCTTTTCCCTCTCCGCTTGCTTTTCCACCCTTCCCCTTCCTGGTTTTCTTGGCGCAGGTTGTTTAGGCTTCTTCTTTGGCTGTTTGGGTTTGTTATTTCCCCATCCCTGAATCATGGTTTTCATGCAGCTATGAAGGAAACGAAACGTCTGTGAAGGGAACCAACACTCCCTGTGTTGCTAGCCCGTATAAAGCAATGGAGAATGCAGAGGTAAAGGGGAATCTTAGCGGCTGCAATGGGGATTCAGCCACGGTCACCGCCAGTCAAGAGATACAACACGCATGCGCACAGCTCCATTCTTGGCCAGAAACATGGCCGTCCGCACGGTGTTCCTTTTATCTTTCCATCACTCTGAGACCCACGGACAATCCGGTATCTTAGATTCAGTTAAACAGAATCACATACCTTGAAGAGGAATGTAGGAAGAATCATGAGTTCTTTTAGCAGGGATTTGGTGTACTTCACAGTGGCAACTGGAGCTAATGCATAAAAGGTTTTGATTCTTTTAGCCAGCTTGGGATTGGTAGAAAAGGCGATAAAACCTAAAACAGAAAAAGGAACCAGTGAAGAAAGTGTGTGTTTGTGTGTGTGTTTGTGTGTGTGTGTGTGTGTGTGTGTGTGTGTTTTACAAGTGTGATATTATTTTGGATTTACTCAGAGTGCCGTTTACTAAGAGAGAGAAACTGACCACCTCTGCTTGGTCAGAGAGATCAGATTTTAGCATATTTGTTTTATTTCCATAGATTCTCTTTGGGAACATGAGGCTAGAACTTGTAAAAAGTTAAAATAAATTCTTTGATCTGACATTAGAAAACAGGCCAACTTGAGGATTTGCCTGGGTGACGAAGGGTTATTTATGCTACGTATAGGTTTTGATGAGTTCAAATTCGTGTCATCACAGTGAGATAATTAATTAACATTTAATATGAGTAGGGTATGTAAGTGGGAAGATTGGAAAAGTTTTAAACCTGACCAAACATGATTTGAATCTTGGCTATGTGGTTTACTAGATTTGTTACCTTGGACACGTCACCTAAGCACCAAAAGCCTCATTTTCCTCATCTGAAATATGGGGCTAATAATAATGAGTGCTTCCGTAGGTTTTTTAGGAACCAAGTGAAGTGAATTATAGGAAGTATTTACTAGGACACTAGGCACATTTACTAGGACACTGGACAAGTGACTAGACACAATAATTCAAACATCTATGCACAGTAAACATACTCAGTTCTTGTCTGTAATTAATTGGCCTTATGAACGGTAGCATATTAGTAGACTGGGATGTGATCAAAGAGTTATTAAGCTACACTCAATACAATCAAACTATATAGGATAATCTTTCCCCATGGTTAATAATGGCATATTGATTAGATGTAAGAATGGCCTGAAAAAAAAGACTTTCAAATGAATGTAAACACCTATCTCACGTACCTCAGCCTAATTCTACTTGAGGAAGAATGTCTTTATTAAGGGATTCTTTACCTGATTGCTTAATTCTGCAGATTACAGCCAGACTATCACCCAGAAAAAGCAAGAATCACACATGAAGGGTTTGTGTAGGTCCCCACACTGTCAGGACAGGTGACTTCTCAGAATACACTTGCTTGCTCAGAATAAAAAATCCTATTTGAGACACAATCCTAACAGGGATCTTATCTGACCTCCCAGTACACAGAAGATTGGAAGATGCAAATTCAAAGCAGAAACACCTTCCAGAAATCTATGAGTGTGGTAACAGCAATGACAAGTTATCCATTAGTGACAAAGAAGAATGGAATGTTCAAAATTCAAGTGACTCCAAAGAGTGGTGGTTTGGAGTCGTTTAGTGTCAGTTCTACTCATCTCAATAAATCTTAGGAAATTGTTACACTGCATCTCTAGGCAAAAATATTATAACCCTGGATCACTGGGTAAAGGTTAAGCTCTGTTCAATGTGTGCTATTTTAAAAAGCGACATTAAGTTAAGACAGATTTCCCTTCAAAAAGATGACATTTTTGTATGATTTTGGAAATCAAAGGAGTCAGTTTTAGTAATCTAGAACATCTCCCCTTTTTTAACAAAGGATTTTGAGGGGTGCCTCGGTGACCCAGTTGGTTGAGTGTCCGACTCTTGGGTTTGGCTCAGGTCATGATCTCAGGGTTGTGATATTGAGCCCCTGTGGGTCTCCATGCTCAGTGGGGAGTCTGCTTGAGATTCTCTCTCTCCTCCCTCTGCCCCTCTCCCCGCATGAGCGTGCATGCTCTTTCTAAAATAAATTAATTAATTAAAAAAAAAAGGATTTTGAGCCGATCGTTGACCACGTGTGACTGATGCTGTGCTGCCCCACCCGGATTCCTCTTCATGTCTGAAGCATTTATTCAACCCCAGAGGCGGGGAAGTTTGTGACTTCTCTCTGATTTTGCTTTTTTTGCTCAAGAGAATCCAAGGTTCTCAAAGAATTCAAGAGAATCCCTTCCCAGGGCAGTCTGCATTGAATGGCCAGTCAGCAAGTGGGTAAAAAGGCCCAGCCACCTAGTCCCACTCAACGACTCTGAAGAGCCATCCCATCCAGAGTTGGCAGAGACCTTTTTTGGGACTGTGTCACGTCCTGGCTTCTTCCTCTGCCTAGTCTCACTTTTCTGCCCTTTACCCTAGCAGTGTATATTTATAAAACACCCTGAATACTAATCCTCATCTCCTTGGGAACATGACCTATGATGTAACGACAAAGGACACTGGGAAGCTCTTCGTCACTGATGTTTTTCTCTAAAATTCTATACATGAGGGGCTCCTGTGTGGCTCAGTCGGTTAAGTGTCTGCCTTTGGCTCAAATCATGATCTCGGGGTCCTGGGATTGAGCCCCCCCTGCTCAGCAGGGAGTCTGCTTCTCCTTCTGCTCACTCATGCTTTCTCTCTCTATTAATAAATAAATAAAATCTTTAAAATTCTATTAGGTGAGATCCATGCACCCACCACCAACTTCATCCACTTCCCTGCATAGATGTCTATATAGGACATTCTGATCGCTTAGCTTCATGGCAGGGACTCGGGTCATCAGCTGAGAGTAGGGACTACTGTAAAAACACATCAGTATTCCTCCTCTGTGACCCCTTCTTTCCCTTCTGCTTCCACCCTTTTCCTTCCCTTTATAGCTTTCTCTCGTGTGCTCTTGAACTCACGTAATTACGCTTTCACCCCAACCACTCCACTGACATTGCTGTTAGGAAGGTCCCCAATACCTGTCCGGCTGCCAAATCCAATGGTCCCTTCTTAGACTTCAGTGCACGTGACTCATTAATAGCCTCTTCCACAGCTGACCGCCTTCTCCTTCTTAAAACATGTTCTCCCCTTGACTTCCAGAACACCAGGTGCTCCTGGCTTCCCTCATAGCACTGTCGCCATGACTTCCCAGCTTCTTTGTCTGATTCCTCCTCGTCTTCTAAACTAAGAGCGGCCCCCGGCTTGGTCCTTGGGTTCCTCCTCTTTGCTGTCTGAACTCACTCCACTGGTTATTGCATCCTGTCTCATGTACATTTTATGTTTTCAGTCCAGTCCTCTCCCCTGAATTCCAGATTTGTATCATTACTCGACTGCTTGGCCCTCCACTTAGATCTCCAACATGTATCTGACACCCAACATCGAGAAAATAGATCCCCTGTTCCCCTGGACCATATCAGCCCTTCTCACAGCTGTCCCCCTTGTGGGCTGGGCATCTACATCCCCCAGGTACTTAGGCCACATATCCTGTGTCATCCTTGGCTCCTCTCTTTCCCTTATACCCCATATCCAATGTGGAGGCAAGTCCTGTAGGTTCCACCTCCAGAACACATCTAGAACCTAACCGTTTGCCACAGCTACCCACCTGCATCCAGGTCACTATCATGCCTCGCGTGGGTTTCTTGAAGAGTCTTCTACCCCATTCCTTTACCCGGCCCTTGCTCCCATCATCAACTGGGGGGATCCTGTTAATGGGGCCGTGTAACTTCTAATCCTGTTGAGGATCCTGAGGTTAGATCCTGGAAATCCTGTCTTCAAAACTCTGCTGTGGTTTCCCTTTCTACTGAGAGTAAAAGCTGAAATCCCTATAACAGCCAAAAGTCCGCCCTCCGTAGACCATGTCCCCATCTTATCTCTTGCATTGTGTCTGACTCAGCTACACAATGAATCATTTCATCGCCATTCCTTGAACAGGCTGCAACCTCAGACCCTTTGCACTTGCCGTTCCCTCTTCTCAGAGCATCAGTCTTTCAGGCATACACATGACTCACCCCCCACCCCCTCCACCTCCTTCACGCCTTTACTCAGAGAGTGCTGGTGATATTCTCTCTCTGAACTTGCTATGTCCCCTCTGATGCTCCCTAATAGCCTTTCCTGATTTATTTGTTTCCCATAACATTACCATTATCTAACCTACTCTATATTTTACTTTTTAATCCTCATTACTTTCTCTGCCTCCCCACTAGAGTATCTGTAGCACAAGGACAGAAATTTTCATCTACTTTATTTATTGCTATATTCTTAGGACACATTGTAGGTGCTCCATAAATGTGGTTGAACGGATGGATGAAGTTCAGTTCAGAGGCCAGCAGGCGCAACATCTCCGAGCATGGGCTTGGGAGTCAGATTGCCTGAGCTGGTACCTGAGCTACCCTATTTGTCCTTCCTGTGTTACCTTGCACAAATTATTTACCCTCCTGTTTTGTTTCCCCATCTGTACAATAGAAATGATAATTGTCCCTATATCACTGCATTGTTGTAGCCGTTCCTTTATATGATGAATGGAAAGCAATTGGCATGGTGACCAACATGCCTGCATAACCCCTGGAAGGGGATCTATACAAACAAAACCACCTGCTTCAGCTGCTTTTACCTACCAATGGTGGTGCCCTGGGAATGGCCAACATAATGTAGCTTATCCTGCCCAGTTTTCTTTAAAATGAAGTCAATCGTGGCTGGAAGGTCGTATTTAGCCATCTCATCAAAGCTGCAAGAAAAAAGAAGACAAAATAAAACTGAATCATTTCCTTGCCATAATTTCTAAAAGTCAAGCCTATTTATAGCTCTCTGAGAAACAGAAAACTGGATTCTCTAAGCATTGCTGCTTATAGACCATTAGTTAGTGTCAGGTGCTTTGAGGGAGTGGGCAGCTCCTTATCAACAGCTGACGTCATTTCTGAAGCAGAGCATTACAGCTGCAACTTAATCCAAACAAGATAGCGTCTGTAGGTGGGGATTCTTTCTTTCCCTAAAAATGAATGTCAGATTTAATCATCATTTGTATGCAGTGTTCCGTTGCCAATTGAGATGAGTCATAGCCCTCTCTTTTACTCCCCAGAGATCAGCCAGAATGATCTTTTAAAAATGAAAATGGGATTCTGCCACTGCCTTGTAGGAAACTATTCAGTGGCTTCTCCCATTGTGTGCAGGGTGAGCTCCGAGGCCCTTAGCATGGCCCATGGAGCCCGCCTGACCGGTCTCTCTTTTTCACCACCTTGGAGACCCAGGACTCCAAGCTCTTCTGTGCCTCAGGAGTGTCAACGAAATCTCCTCTGTTCCCCCTTCCATCAGCAATTTCCAGGAATGGAGCACAAGAGGGCCGGAGATAGGAAACTTCTGAAAATCTTTCCATGGTGTCTGAATTTTACTCCCCTCTCCCCTCCTCACTATTGATGGTGACTTGGGTTCCTGAACCCCCAACTGAGTTTGGACATCCTCCCAAATCTCCACGGATGTTCCTTTTGGAATCTTCTGAAGGCAGTGAATTTCCTTGCTTTGGTAATTTCACTCATTCTATTTGGAAAAGCATATTCGGGGAATTTGCTAATAATGTGTCCTGAGATCATAGAAAATGTGGAGGAAAAGCTCCCCTTGGGCTGAGGTGTATGGATGAATCCAAGAAGGGATTAGAATAAAAATGACTTGCTTTTTTTTCCTACTGAGAGTGTGATTGGTGAAAATGGGACTGAATTGGAATATGCACGCAGGAACACCCATGCTTCTTTTTTTTTTTAATTTTTTTTATTATATTATGTTAGTCACCATATGGTACATACCTGGTTTCTGATGTAAAGTTCGATGATTCATTAGTTGTGTATAACACCCAGTGCACCATGCAATACATGCCCTCCTTACTACCCATCACCAGCCTATCCCATTCCCCCACCCCCCTCCCCTCTGAAGCCCTCAGTTTGTTTCTCAGAGTCCATAGTTTCTCAGGCTTCATTCCCCCTTCTGATTACCCCGCCTTTCTTTATCCCTTTCTTCCCCTACCGATCTTCCTAGTTCTTATGTTCCATAGATGAGAGAAATCATATGATAATTGTCTTTCTCTGCTTGACTTATTTCACTTAGCAACATTTGCTGCAACCTGGACGGCACTGGAGGAGGTAACACCCATGCTTCTTAAACTCACTGTTTATTTCTCATTGTCTATCTTTACTTGTCGTTTTTCTTTACCTGAAAGCCCAAAATTCAACAGAGTCTGGCGAGAAGTATAGGTTTCTCCTGGCCCAGGTGTTCCCTCTGCTGTTCCCCAGCCACACGTCATAGCCGGCGTCTGCCAGAATGAAGGCCAAGCTGTTGTTGGGCAGGTTGGAAATCCAGTTTGTGGCTGATGCGAGCAAACCGTGCTGCAAAAATGCAACAGGTCTCTGGCCTGGGGGAGAAAATCATATCCAAGCCTTATACCCTCGTTCCTCATTCTCAGATAAACACAAAGACAGAAATAGGCTTTCGGACGACTAGAATTAAATATATTTGCTTGATTGAGTTGAATACTTGAATATATTATCTTAATTATGGTTCTCAAGTGACACAACGTATCAGATTGTGCATTTTAAACATGTGCGGTTTATTGTATGCCAGTTATACCTCGGAAAGCTATTGAGAAGCTTATATTCCAAGGAATTCAGTGTGATGTTAATTTAAGTGGATTGTGAGGGGTAAAGTAATAGGTGATCTTGCTGAATTTTATTCTTTTTGTACTTCACAATTTTCCTGCGATGAGGAAAACATAAATTTTTATTTAAGTGACCTTTGTCTGTTTAGGAAATGAGCCTCAAAATGCCTCTTCATCCTTCCTGCTGTAACGTACATCCTGGCTAACACTTCCTGATCCTCCAGAATTCAGCTGGTTATTATTTCTAGAGTAAGTTTTCCTTGACCTCCTCTAGCTGGGTTAGGCACCTGTGCCAGGACTTCCAGGTCAATACTCTCTGGAGAGTTCTAGCATTGCACTTATCACATGTTATTATAACCACCTGTTTGTGCATCCCATTGACTTGATGGTGTTCTCTCTGAAGACTGGAGATAAGGTTTCATCATTGTAGCATTTCCAGAATGAGCAAGACTCATTAAGTCTTGAGAAATGAAAGGAGGAAGGCAGGAAGGAAAGAAACAAGGATGGAATGAAGGGAAGAAAAGAGAGTGGAAAGAGGAAGGGAGAAAAAGGAAGGGAGGGAGGATTATACCTATATTCTCTGAATTTTTCTTCCCATAAGGAATTCTGTTGATCCCAAGGATATAACCGTCTTCAGTCACGACATCATACTCTTCACTTGCGTATCCCCAGTAGGAGATCATCTGACTCTGACGAAGAAAAACAAAGCTTTCAGTTTTAGTTGAGTTTTTAAATGCATCTAGTAAGTAGATGTTGTTAGTCATTCTTGATCGGTCATGTAAAACTTCAACTCGCCATGACTCTAAGCCATGGTAGTAGCTCTTGGTTCCATAGATTCCCCACCCCCAACCCTGGTAACTTACAATATTCATAGTCACTTCAGGGCTTGTAGGATGCAATTTTCCAAAGTAACCATGTGTGGTTCCAAGTGCAGCCATCAAACTTGCCATTGTTAATAGCAACCGCATTTTGGTCTTGTCTGAAACAGAAGAGTAACCAGTGCCATGGTTAGCCCATCACACTTTCATAATACTTGTCTTTTACGCTAATTTTACCTTTATGCAAAGTCGAGAAAGGCTTAGGTCTGATTATATTCTCTTGGGCAATAAACTGGGACATGAAGATGTCAGTGTAGGTATTTTAATGCTTCACATGTTTTCGCTCTACTTGTTTCCTTTTAAGAACGTTTTCCACTTGGTTTTCAAGTCATATTGAGCTAAACTTAATTGATAAAAATGTCTTCTAATTGTCTGGTACAATATTATATTCTTATTATGCCTTATGTTTAAGGCTTTTGCCAACTTATTTTGAAAGCCCAAAGTCATGTGTGTGGGGGGGGGCAAGGTGTAAACATTTGATTCTTCTAGATTCAATCTCAATACAACATGCATTCACACCCATCATGATGTTTTTAATATTGCTTATAATAGCCACTCCATAAAAATTTATTAATTTGAGGTAATTATGTGGACTTAAAAGCTGCTACCACCTGCTCAGAATGTTACCATAACTAGACTAATGTAGGCACTTAATTTCAGCAAAGGTTTGCTCTTTTGATTTTTTGCTGAGATATTACCTAAGTGAAATTGCTTAGGTAGGTCTTGATAAATTAATAACGTGTTAGATGGTACACTATCTTTGTTTGCAAGTATCTAACAACTAAGAGGAAAATCAGTATCATGATTTTAAAAAAATTTAGTGATTTTCCAATTCAACCCTCTCATATTTTACAGGTAAGAAATAACAACCCACTTCTCAGATAAGTTAATGATAATTTCAAGTGGGCCAAATCAGTGCTATTGTTTACATGATCAGTCTTTCACATAACTGCTCTATCAAATGTGGTAGGCTTTTATAAGCTATTTTAAAAAGTCAAAAAAACAGGGGGGCCTGGGTGGCACAGTTGGTTAAGTGTCTGATTCTTGGATTTGGCTCAGGTCGCAATCTCAGGGTGGTGAGATTGAGCCCTTCAGGCTCCACGTGCAGTGGGGAGTCTGCTTGAGATTCTCTCTCCTTCTAACTCTGCCCCTCCTGTGTGTGCTCTCTCTCTCTCTTACTCTCTCTAAAATAAATAAACCTTTAAAAAAAAGTCAAAAAACATGGTAGCCTCCATAAAATATCTGTGGCTTTTATAACAAAGGATTAATTTCTTTACTATGTAATTAACTTTCATTAATCAGTGAGAAAAAGGCCAACAAACCAATAAATATTGGTTGAGCACATGAAAATGCTTTCCTAGAGAGAAAAGTGGACTAAAACCTTACAACTGAAAAACATGATAATTCATAGTGATAGCAAATTTGGGTGGAACAGAGACCTAAATGCTGCTTGTGGGAGTATAAGTTTTGGCGAGGTCTATCAAGAGAAACCTGGCAATATTTATGAAAATTTAAAATACATAACCCTTCTATTCCACATTTAGATTTTAATCTCAACCAAAACCACAAATGTGTCTAAAACCATCTATATGTACACGGCCGTTCACTACAGCATTGTTTATAATAGGAGAGATTGGGAATGACCTAAGTGCCTATCAGTAGAGAACACAATCTTACAAATTTTGTGTAAACCATACAACAGAATGTTATGCATATTGCTTATAAAAAAGTGAGATGCAAAGCAAAACCACAATGAAATACCACCTCACACCTGTTAGCCTGGCTGTTATCAAAAAGACAAGAAATAACAAGTGCATTGCTGGCGAGGATGTGGAGGAAAGGGAGCTCTTGGGCACTGTTTGTGGGAATGTAAGTTGGTGCAAAAACAGTATGGAGGTTCTTCAAAAAAATATAAATAGAACTATCATATAACTCAACAATTCCACTTCTGAGTATTTATCCAAAGAAAACAAAACCCCCTAACTCAGAGAGATATCTGCATCCCCCTGTTCACTGCAGCATTATTTACGATAGCCAAGACATGGAAGCAATGTAAGTGTCCATTGATTGATAAATGGATAAAGAAAATGTCACACACACACACGCGCGCACACACACACACACACACACACACACAGGAATCCTATTCAGCCTTTAAAAAGAAGGAAATCTTGCCATAGAGGACAACATGGATGGACATCAGGGGCATTAGGTTAAGTGAAATAATTCAGACAGAGAAAGACAATACTGAGTGATCTCATTTACGTGTGGCGTCTAAAACAAGCAAACAAGCAAACAAGCAAACAAACAAACAAACAAACATAACCCCAAACAAAACCCAAACAACTGAGCTCACGGATACAGAGAACAGATAGGTGGTTACCAGAGGCAGGGAGGCCGAGGGGGAATGAAATGAGAGGATGCGGATTAAAGAGTACAAATGCCCAGCTACAAAATAAATAAATCAGGGGGATATAATGTATAGCATGGAGACTACAGGTGATAATAATATTGTATTTTTTAAAGTTACTAAGAGAGAGATCTTAAAGGTTTTCATCACAAGAAAAAATAATTCTGTAACTATGTGTGGTGATGGATGTTAACTAGACTTATTGTGGTGATCATTTTGCAATATATACAAATACCAAATCATTAAGTTTTACACTTGAAACTGATGTAATGTTATATATCAACTGTATTTAACTTAAAAAATAAAAAGAAGAACTACTATAACAGTCTCTCCCCAAAGAGAAAAAAGTGAGATAGGTATGTATGTATTTACATGAAAAGTTATCTCAGACGGATTGTAAAAACAAGGCACAGAATAGAGTTCATTTGGTGTATGTAGTACCATTTATAAAACTAAAAAGGTCTCATTTGAAAAGTAAAACTAGAACATGAAAATTGTTAGGCCTCTTGTAGTTATAAAGCAATACAACCCAGTGACAAAATGTGCTTGCTTTAAAGTGAATGAATTTTTTTACTCTGAGTTACCTGAAAAAACTGCATTGCCCAACTTAAAATTTATCAACTTTGCTTTTCAACAGGCAGCCCTTGGGGCCGCTGGTCAGCATTTTCTCTTGGACAATAAGGAATCCCCCATACACTCAAACTTATTAGAACTAAATTGATGTTCTTTTCCATTTTTACCTTTTTATTGAAATTACAATTTATAAACTTTTTCTGAAGGACCACTTTTACAGCCCTTAACTTTTCTGATTTTGTGATGGCAATTGTCACTTATTTCTCAGCATAGACAAGCTGTTGGACATTAGACTCAGAACAGCTAAACTCCCTTCTATGTTGCAATCACCAACTACACATTTGAGAATCTTCAGATATTAAGCTGGTGAAAAAGCCTCAAGGGAGAGGTGATATTTGTCCTCAAATATTTGAAGAGATGCCATGTGAAAGACAGTTTTAAATCAATTCATTTTTAGTGCATCAGAAATAAGTCATTCAATAGATATTTGTTAAGAAACTACTGAGTGCTGGGGTGCCTGGGTGGCTCAGTCAGTTAAACATCTGCCTTCGGCTCAGGTCATCATCTCAGGGTCCTGGGATCGAGCCCAGCATTGGGCTCCCTTGCTCAGTGGGGAGTCTGCATCTCCCTTTCCCTCTGCCCCTCCCACCCACTTGTCCTCTCTCTCTCTCCTCTCTCTCTCTCTCTCAAATAAATGAATAGCCTAAAAAAAAAAAAAAGAAAGAAACTACTGACTACTAGGAGCAATATTTGGAAGTCACACATGGAAAGATTTTAATTCTGTATAGAGAAGAGCTTTGTAAGATTTGGATCATTGGACTCAGGTGGGATTCTTTGGAAAGTGGTGGTTTCTCAGTTGCTGATGTTTCAACAAAGGCAGTATAACCATTTGTCATAATTCATGTAGAACACTTAGCATAGTTTGCAACTTACAGGATAGCCAGACTGAAGGTCTCGAGACCTCAACCCAACCCTCTAGTCTAAGAGTTTGGCCACTTATTTAGTGTAAGATTAGATATAGTAGTACCTCGCACAAATGGATTTTTAACCATGTCTTTACAAAGATATTTTAGAAAGGGACAAACTCGTACATAAAGACCACCCAGCACTGTTTTAGCATTCAAACCAGAAGGGTTTGATCAAATATTTCAAGGACCCATAATTTTATACTATCTATTGCTTCATTAGGTAATTTGGCATTTTAAAGTGAGGACACTTAACCTATGGTTTAAGTTATAGGACGTCTCTATAATCCAGTCATAAACACGGGCTCAAAGATGTTCAGGGGCAGGTTAAGTGAGCTCAAAATGCCCATGGACCAGCTCTAGGATGATACCAGTAACTAACATTTATCGAAGGCTCATTATGTCCTGGGAAGGATTTCCAACATGTTGAGTGTGCAAATCAGTTACCTTCTCTGAGATGGTTTCCTCTTCTGGAAAATGCAGCCAGTAATGGTGCATGTCCCAAAGTTATTATCAAAACCCACGAAGATAATGAAATTTCTTAACAACATGGTAGGCGTGTCATAAACACTGAATAGAGTTATTATTACTGTCATCCCATTTAATTCTCATGATAACCCTATGAAGTAGATAGCATTTCAGTCCCCATTTTATGGATAAGCAAAGCAAGGCTAACAAAAGGGCTTTTCCCAATTGTTGAAAGCAATTGACCCCAAGTGTGAGACTGGGTAGTCTGTCTCCAATGATTATGTTCTCCACTCTAACACTTCTTTAGGATGACCTAAGGCCAATGTCTATAAGGAACTGCATGGGACATCCACAGAAGGGTTTATATAATTTGGTCCAAAGTTGTTTGGAGGGGTGTATAATTTGAAGAAATGCATTAGTAGCCTCTGAAGTTTAGCAACGGTATTCATAACAGTTGATTCAATAGCACCTGGATGAAACTAAATTATGCAATATAGTATATTAATATAGCCAGCTCCTATGATGCTAGAGGACTGATTTTTGCTTCTCAAAAGGAAGAATAAGAGAGATAGATATTCACAGTAGGCACTCGCTATAAAAATGCTGAATTAATAAGCAAATCTGTCATCTAGTAGTTAATAATTTCACATATACATAAAAAAACCTGAGAAAAAATAAATAAGATCTTAGCAGAATGAACCCTAACTTAAATAGACACATTTATATAAAAGAATATGCGACAAATATGCAAGCTTTTAAAAAATGCAAGATTTGCATTATAGGAAAAAATGAGTTCAATAATTCAAATATGAATTTTGCCCAGCAGAACTTATACTCACGGTCTCCTCAGAAACAAGGTTGTATTTCTCTTGATATTTAGTATCTTGGTTAACGTTGCATTTACTTCTTATATACAAAACTTCCAATAATGGCCAGAATTACTCAGCCGCTGGTTACATTTCCATAAATCTTAATATCTGGACATCATCTAATTATCAGAGGACAAACCTAAAAATCAAATACTGCATTGATTTTCATATAGTATTGAGATCACACCTTTAATTTCTAACAACCACAAATATTGGCCAAAGGAGTTATGCCTGAAAGTGATTTAGGAAGCGTTAAGAATAATTCTTGATAGCCTAAACATATAGAAAATGTTGAACCAAAGGTATAAGACAAATTATTACGTAGCTCAGATAAAGGGGCCTAAGATGATAAAAGGCCTCCTCTCGTTCTTTAAAAATACTGCACATAACCTATTCTGACTGGATACTTACATAACCTCCTGCAAATGAATGTAATCAGCAAGGATTAATGTTTCATTATGGTCTTTGATCAGGGTCTCTAACTCAGCAGATAATGATCTCGCTCATCTAGAGAACCCCAGCCTCTGCCCTCTAAAAATATATGGGTGGTGTCATTTTCTTCATATAAAATCAGTAGCTGGAGTTCAAACAATGTAATTGTGTTAATAAATGACTTGTGCAATTAAAAAAATAATATTTAAAAATACAGTTGAGCCTTTACAACGACCATGGGCACCTGGAGCTTATAGTGAGAGAAATAGAGAATCCTGTTTTGACTTCTTAAAATAGTTTGCAACTTATTTTTTGGACTCATCATTTTTTAGTAGCACTTAAATTGCTAGCAGAAATAGTGAAGAAATATTTATTGCTGGAAAGGACACAATGGCAGGCTATAAATACATCAATTTTTCACCAAGTACTGTAATACAACTGACTGGATTTGCTTGGTTTGAACAAACTAGGAAAAAGTTAGGGTATATCAGGTACCACATGTATGTGCTTATATTTGTGTTTCTAATGCCTTAGCTTTACTCCACTCTGGTTGATTGCCATTGACAATAGGAGATCTTTTTAAAATAATTTTTTATTATGCTATGTTAGTCACCATACAGTACATCCTTAGTTTTTGATGTAGTGTTCCATGATTCATTACTTGCGTATAACACCCAGTGCACCATGCAATATGTGCCCTCCTTAATAGGAGATTTTTGAAAAGAGAAGAAAGTAACACACTCTCGTAAGGGTCAACGTAGAACGGGAAGGTTTTGCTAGCTATCCTAATGCAATCTGAATTTACTTCCCCAGCAGATGGCAAAGAACTTGACCATGTTTTTCATGTCATTGTTTGTAGACATTTAAACAAGAGAATGCAGGACGTGTTCCCTTGGCCTTTTGTTGTCGTTGAAAAGGATTTGGGGTCAGAGTCTGGGCATATATGAACAGTAGGAGTCTTTTTTTTTCTTTTAAAGATTTTATTTATGTATTTGACAGAGAGAGACAGCCAGCGAGAGAGGGAACACGAGCAGGGGGAGTGGGAGAGGAAGAAGCAGGCTTCCAGCGGAGCAGGGAGCCCTATGCGGTGCTTGATCCCAGGACCCTGGGATCACGCCCTGAGCCAAAGGCAGACGCTTAACGACTGAGCCACCCAGGCGCCCCCGGTAGGAGTCTTTTAAAGAGATCCATGATTTTGCCATGACAACACAGCCAATCGGCCGAACACATTCTTCTTATAAGTACCTTAAATTCTGATTAGTCAGGGGTAATTGTGGTAGTCCTATAAACTAGTTCCAGTGTGCAGTGTATGCTAAGGGCCATGAGGAAACATGCCTTCTGTACTGTATCAGCCCCCCTATCCTCCCTCACCCTGCTCACTGTCTTTTTCCCCTTGAAACTGTTCTTCATGTACTTACAGGTCTCAGCTCAGCCTGTATTTCCCTGACACTGTTTATCATCTCTCCATATTGGGCTTGGTACTTTTATATGCATTACAATGGAGTCCAATGGTCATCCCTTTTATAGGACTTACTGATTGAAGGGCTCTTTGTTAGATCTCTTCCCCTGGAAACAACACACATGAAAACTCCTTAACTGTAGGGCTCCACCTTGTTCAATCAATATTCTATCCCCACTGCCTACCCCTTGTCTGGAACAAAGTACATGATCCATAGGTATCTGATGAAAAAATGATTAAAGAAAGAAGAAGATGGGGCGCCTGGGTGGCTCAGTGGTTAAGCGTCTGCCTTCGGCTCAGGGCGTGATCCTGGAGTCCTGGGATCGAGCCCCGCATTGGACTCCTCCACTGGGAGCCTGCTTCTTCCTCTCCCACTCCCCCTGCTTGTGTTTCCTCTCTCACTGGCTGTCTCTCTCTCTCTAATACATAAATAAAAACGTTTAAAAAAATCTTTAAAAAAAAAGAAAGAAAGAAAAAGAATTGCCAAATCATCCTTACACAGGCATAAGCATACCAAATACGTTTTGTAATAGGAAACTACCTGATGGATATAAAAAATTTGATTAATTTAATGTAAATCAAATGAAAAGAGGACATTAAAATATACATGAGAAAAAATAGATGTATTAAATTATTACTATCTCTTATTTTTTATGCTGATGATAAGAAATTTTACTAATGATAACAGCCATTTATAAGTTGCTGAAAGAAAAGTTGTAATTTAAGAGTTGTACAAATTGTTCCATGGAAACCACCTTGATCCATGATCTTTGGGATAGTCATTATCAGAAACCATTGATGCAATTAATGTTTGAGTCTTTAATTAGGAAAAATGAAAACATGAATCTGGTGAGGGAATGTCTTTGTTTTTTGTTGTTGTTGTTGTTGTTGTTGTTGTTTGAACGTCACTTGCTCTTTTTTATTTTATTTTTATTATAATAATATTTTTTATTATATTATGTTCGTCACCATACAGTATATCCCTAGTTTTTGATGTAAAGTTTCATGATTCATTACTTGCGTATAACACCCAGTGCACCATGCAATACGTGCCCTCTTTACTACCCATCACCAGCCTATCCCATTCCCCCACCCCACTCCCCTCTGAAGCCCTCAGTTTGTTTCTCAGACTATGGACTCTGGAGAGTGTCTTTGAATAAGACTGTAATGTTGAGAGGAGGTCAAGGGCAGGAGGAATGGTTGTACCCATATAACCATCTGTCGGGTGACTCAAGGCAAAACGCTGATTCACTGGGCCTTAGTTTCTGTAATAAACTCTATAGCAATACCAGTACCCACCCAGCTACCTGGTAGGTTTTTCACATAAATGTCCTGGTTTCCTTTTGTTGCTTGGTATCGTCTCTTCAAGATTCGGAATTCACTTCAAATGTCACCTCCATGGTGACATCTGAATCTTCCCACAGAGTTAGCGGTTTCTTCTCCTCATTGTTCTAGGTCCTTATTGGTCCCCCTGCACTGACACTTTCCATATGTTAAATAAAAGCCGTTTTCCTGTCCAGTTGGTGTCTTCCGGGTGACGTAACAGATAGATAAATGAATGAACACAGGAATAGAGATCAAAGGAAATAATATGAAAGCAAATGCTTTGGAAAACCTGAAGAGCTAGAGGAGCAAATATAGGATAGTGTTTTCAATAGTGTTGCGTGTTGGCCTTCCTAGAGAACCATAAGATCGCTAAGGTGACATGAGCCTGCAGATGCTGTCCCATATATGGTGTGGGAATTTCTCCCGCTTGTTTCTGGACAGAGGGAAGAATAGCACATGTCTAAATGCATGGCTTTAGGGTCAAACCCACTAAGCCCAAATTCTTGCACAGTCACCTGTTGTCTCGATGAATTTACGTCAGTTTCAGCTTCTCACGTCTCTCATTTGTAAAATCAGGATGACAGTGCCTACCTCTCAGATGGCTTTTCATAATGAACAATTTAACCAATTGCTGAAGGCCTCATTCCTCAGTTTTTCTTTTGAGTGCTTATTATATGCTTGAAACTCTCAGAGGCTGGAAAGAAAATCTTACAAATGGCAAGCCAGGTTCAATGCTCTCTAGCTTTTACTTTGGGGCACAGAGAGATGTTAAAGAAATGGATACAAGTGGATTGTAAAAAGGGCTTGAGGAAGTAAAGGGCTCTGTGAAAGAGAACAGCCACACTGTTTAGGAAGGACAGAGCTGGAGCCGTGACAAGAAGGAACCAGCCCTGTGAAGAGTCTGTGAAAAAGGGCAGAGGTAAGAGCAAGTTCAAAGACCATGAAGTGCAAAAGGACTTGTCATGTTGGAGGGACAGCTAAGAGGCTGGTGTGGCAGGGATTTGATGAGCAAGGGTGAGAGACAGGATCCATTCATGTGGCTCATTTAGTCTGTAATAAGCAACTATGATTTCATTTGAAGAGTTGAAAGGTTTTGGGGGGGTACTTAACTTGTTATATGTTTTTAACAATTAGCCTAGAAGCTGTGTAAAAAAAAAGGGGGGGGGAGAAAGTAAGAATGAGAACAGGAACTCCAGTTGGAAGCTTCTGCAATGTTCCATTGGGAGATAATAGAGTCTTTGATCAGAGTGGTAGTAGAGAAGGTAAGAAGAACTGATTCAAGATATACTCTGTTCTTTTTTTTTTTAAAGATTTTACTTATTTATTTATTTATTTATTTATTTATTTATTTATTTATTTGACAGAGAGACAGCCAGCGAGAGAGAGAACACAAGCAGGGAGAGTGGGAGAGGAAGAAGCAGGCTCCCAGCAGAGGAAATGATGCGGGGCTCGATCCCAGAGCACAGGGATCACACCCTGAGCCGAAGGCAGATGCTTAACAACTGTGCTACCCAGGCGCCCCAAGATATACTCTGTTCTTACAGAATTTGATAAGCCATTAGATTCTGCAGGGGTCAGGGTGAAGGTAAGAAAGGAAACAAGGGTGATCAAAGTCTCTTGCACTGACCGTCTGGGGGGAAGATGGTGACAGCTGCATAGACGAGAAGTGTGAGGAAGGAACAGATGAGGGTTGAAGGTAAGATGCCAAAGTATTCATTTTTTATATAATTGACATGTCAGTGATAATTGTAAGTAGGCAATTTTCATGAGACTGGAGTTCAAGAAATACGGTATTGGAGACACAAAAGTGGGCGTGATTAGTATACAGATGGTATCTACAGATGGGATCACCTAGGAGTGGCTCTCAATTTTGGTTACACATTGGAGTCATCTGGGAAACTTTTAAGTAATGATGGCCAGACTCCAACCCCAATCGACTGAATCAGAAGCCCTAGGGTGCTAACTAAACCTTGGCATACAAAAACAAAAACAAAAAAAACAAACAAAAAAACCACATCATGTTAATTCTGATGCATTTGTGAGACCTGAAAACCACCAACCCAGGGAGAGATTGCAGACAGAGAAGAGAAGATGGTCCCAGATTGAGCTCTGAGACATGGCAATACTTGGTCCCTAGCAAAGGGACCAGACAAAGAGCAGCCAGGTAGGCCTAGAAACAACAGACTTGGGCTCCTTGAGGAGACTGTTGTGAAAATTGTGGCTAACTGGTTTCAGGGTCACTAAGGGATCAAGTATGGCGAGGACAGGTATAGCGTTCTTACACTGACTTTTTCTTGAACCAGGTATCCATATGATAAAGCATGTACATCTCAGGCCCACATTCGATCACTTTGTGTACATGTGCATACTGGAGTAACCCCCATCCAGGTCAAGATATGGAATGCTTCCAAAATTCCATAAGGATCTCTTGTGCTCCTCGGAGGTTCATATCTCCCTCCCCCTCAGGAAGTAACTGCTTTTCGGACTTACATAGCTATGGCTTCGTTTTGCACTTCTTTTTTTTTTTTTTTAAAGATTTTATTTATTTATTTGAGAGAGATAGAGACAGCCAGTGAGAGAGGGAACACAAGCAGGGGGAGTGGGAGAGGAAGAAGCAGGCTCCTAGCAGAAGAGCCTGATGTGGGGCTCAATCCCATAACGCCAGGATCACGCCCTGAGCCGAAGGCAGACGCTTAACCGCTGTGCCACCCAGGTGCCCCCCGTTTTGCACTTCTTAAACTCCCTATCAGTGGACTTCTGTAGGGTGTATTCTTTGTGTCTTGCTTCTTTTGTCCAAATCATTTCTGTGCGCTCCATCCACCGTTACTTCATATATAAGTTGTTTGTTCTTTTTCTAATTCTATAGTTTTGCGATTGCACTAATTGCCACAATTCATCCACTCTCTTGTTGAGAGGTAGATGGGTTTCTAGTTTATCAGCGCTTACGAATAAAGTTGCTATCCTTGCCTTTTGATGGACATATGTTTCTACCTTTACTGGGTCCATTCTTAGGGATGGAATTACTGCATCATTAGGATATGTGCACCTCTAAGTTAATTAGATCTTGACACACGTTTTCCAAACAGTTGTGCCAACTTACACCTCCTCTAGCAATAAGTGAGAATTTCAGATTTTCTGTATACTCACCAACATGTAGTACAGTCATTCTTTTTATTTTTAAACATTCTCGTAGGTGTGTTTAATGATATTAATATTATAATTAATATTTATTTTAATAATTAATATTAATGATATTTCATTGCGGTTTTAATTTTCCTTTCCCTGATTAATAATGAAAGACATTTTCGTAGACTTCCTGGACATTTTGATCCTCTTTTGAAGTTCCTGTTTCAATCTTTCAGTCAATTTAATTGAATTACCTCTTTTTATTATTGGTTTGTGGGGATTGTCTCTGTATTTTGGATATCGCTCATTTGTTAGATGCATGTGTCATGAATACTTTCTCCTCATTTCCTAGAGGTTTGCTTTTGCAGTCTCTGAATGGTATCTTTTGGTGAAAAGAGCATCCATTTTGATGAAATTGAATTTCTCAATTCTTTTATGGTGCTTCTATGTCATATGTAAAAAATCTTTGCCTACACCAAGGTCACGAAATTCTATTTTGCCCTAAAAACCTTATTGGTTTACCTTTTTACATTTAGGTTTGTGATCCATGTCAATTTCATTTTTATATTTGAAGAGAGGAAGGGTCGATGTTAATTTTATTCTGTGCAGATGCCTAATTGACCCAGCATCCTTCCCACTGAGTCACGATGCCACCTGGATCATTAATCATATGTGGGCTTGCCTTGGGGCTGTATTGAATTCCATTGACTACTTGCGTTCTAAGAAGTGGCCATAATCTTCCCTCATATTCTGAGGTGTTTTCTTTTATTTGTTGCCACAAGATGAAAGAAGTGAGGGAAGCATGTAGTTCGTGATTCCTTCACACTTTTCGCTGCTTCTTGGTTGCATCAAAAAGTCTAAGAGCTTCTACGCGACTCTGACATTTACATGCAATGCAATAGAACAGGAAATGATTTGCTCCGGAGACATTTGTCCTCTTGCGGATATTTCAAATCCTCTCACCCCGTAGAGTATAATTCTTGGCCTCCTCCCACATTCACTGCCAATGTTCACTGTTCTAATCCTGGTCTTTCCAGCTCAGAAGAGCTTTCAACATAGTAACTGAAAACTTGCACCCATGTTGTAGCTCAGCTTTGAATCCTGCATTAAGTCAGGTGCGACCGCTCTGCTTTGAGCCAGTTGACATGTATGAAACCAGTTGGACGAGCCCAATTTGAGTCCAGAGTGTAAGTTCATTGATAGCATCTTTTGTCTTCAAAACTTGCAATGGCTCCCACCGTTCCAAGAATGGAGTTCAAACAGAAAAGAATGTATTTCATCAACGAAATAGGCATTTTTAGAGAACTCTTTTGTTCCGGGAGTGAAGTGTTCCTAAAGTTCCCAGCCCCAACTGATCTCTCTTTTTCTTATGATTTTCTATTGTGTTTTGGTGAGAGTAAAGTTTGTTTAGGCCCATATGTCTCTGCTGTTTTGTTTTGCTTCTTAATGACTTCAGAGCATGCTCTATTAATTCAAGAGGATGAACTTCATTAGGACACATATTTATATCACTGTAGAACATGGTGAAGGGCTTTTCACTCAGCAGGTGCTTAGTATTTTAGATATTAATGAATTAGCTTATTTCCTGCATCATTTCACAAATACAAGAGGCAACTCTTAGTGCTTAGGAAATGAGTTTATTTGACTGTCCTCATAAAATTCCAAAGTTTTTTTTTTTATCAGTTGGGGGTGATAACACTGTCTTTACAACTCTTCTTAGAAACCTAGAAACTTCCTCTTAGAAACCTCATTGCTCTGAGTAGTTGACACGGACATTGTAAGGGACAGATGTTCATGACCTGGGGCCCACGTAAATATGTGCATTTCTAAGGCGAATAGTTCCATGACTTCCATTATATTCTCAAATTTATCCTTCACCTATAGAAAGGCTAAGAATCACTGAGACTATGCCTTCGGCTCAGGTCATGATCCCAGAGTCCTGGGATCGAGTCCTGCATTGGGCTCCTTGCTTGGCAGGGAAACTGCTTCTCCCTCTGCCTGCCGCTCCCCCTGCTTGTGCTCTCTCTCTCTGACAAATATGTAAAAAAAATCTTAAAAAAAAAAAAGAATCATTGAGCTAGGGTCATGTCTAATAATCCTTCATGTAATAATTACAAAATTCTCAATAAATGCATGTCCAATAAGACTGAATGGCAATGAAAAGCATAACATTTACAATGACAGAAGGATTCCCTCCAGGTAAAAAAGAAACCAAAAAAACACCAAAAAACAAAAAACGAAAACAAAAACCCATGATGCAAAGGTTATTTTATGTGTATTATGAATTCAGTGTCAGCCTTGAAAAAAATAGTATTGGTGATAGATAAAGTAATGATTATTTCTGTAACTATTTCGTAGAACTAAAATAGTACAGTCAAACTTAAGAAATACTGTGAAAGAATTTGAAAAATAAACACTAACATTAAGGAAAAACAATTCCATTGTCAATTAAGAAAATCCCAGAATTTACATCTGGTAGAGTTTTCTTTGTGTTAATAATTTAGTAAATTTCAGAGTTAATGTCCTGAAGTGCTCTGCGTCCCCAGATCAAATCCAATTGATTGTAGGAGGTAGACAGAAGGTGAATGAGGTTAGGGATTTGACAGAGCGCATTGCTGACATCCTTAGGGTCAGACGCAGATGGGCTTTTTTCCATCCACAGCACAGCCGTCAGTCACACAGTACCTTGGAGAAGCAAGCTAAAGGAACACAAAGAATTTTCACAGATAATTGCACTTAGAAGCAACATTGGGTCTTCGTAAAACTGTTTCACTAGAAGAGCAGGTGTATTTTAGTTATTTTTGTTATTAGTGAAAGTGGGTTGGTATTAAAATATACAGCTTCTAGAAAAAAGGCCGCTTGTGCACTAACCAGTGTGAAGTTCCCTACTGGAGGAGCGCCACTATACCTGGCAAGGTTTGGTGCCCTTCTACACACAGATGCGAGATTAGGGGAGAGACAATATTTTTATTCCTAATCTTTAAAGCAACAGTAAAATAGATGATTAAAAATCAAACCGGATCTGCTTTGTTGGCCCTCTCAAAAAAACAAAGAGAGGCGTGTTTTGGAATTTCTAGATAAAGACCAGTTTGGGTTGGTAGCTATTTTCCTATTCTGGCCAGTTGGTCTTGAATTGATCCTTTAGGTCTAGAGATAAGGGTGTTGATCTACTCCTAAATTCAACAAGTCCTGCCCTAACCCTGCTGAGGCTTGTCCCTGCCCCCCCCCCCCCCCCATACTGCCACCACTTGGGTAAGATTAGTTTAGAAGAGACCTTAACAACACAATGGAGGCAGTGGAGGAAGGAAATTGAGGAGGCGTTGGCTGAGAGAGAGGTACTGAGATAGAATTATGGAAAACTACTTTGGGGAGAGAAAACTCTTGGATATGTTGACTAAGAATTTACAGGCTGAATCTGCTACCTCAGTCAGTGTCTAAGAATATGACAGAAGTGTGAGAACAAAGTTGTCTTTGGCTGTGTCATGCGATGCTCAGAGCAGGTCGAACAGATTAAAAAATATTAAGACTCCGTTAACTTCAGAAAACACATTGTATGTTACATGTGCTTTTACTTGTATTAGTATATACAATCTTTAAGCCAACCTGTGAGGTAGTCGTTAGGTATCACTTCCAATTTACAGGTGAGAAAACCAGCTCAAGGAAGTTTATTTGGCTGAGGGTGTACAGTTAGTGACGGAGAAGCTAGGAGCAGGGCTTTGGGTTATAGACACAGTTCACCTTCTGGGTGACCCTGGGGGTTCTCTGGAGCACCTAGCCAAAGTCACTGCATTCACTTACCAGGGCTTCCATGACCAATACCAAAGTCTGCGTGTCTTCAACAATAGAAATAGAAGTTCGACATCAAGGTATTGTCAGGGTTGGTTTCATCTGAGGCCTCTCTCCTTGGCTTGCAGATGGCTGCCTTCTCCCTGTGTCTTTACATCGTGTTCCCTCGGTACCTGTCTGTGTCCAAACTTCCTCTTCTCGTAAGCACACCAGTCATACTGGATTAGGCAGGTGTAAGTAGTTCACTTGCCAGCCAACGACTTCTGAGAAAATTTTCAAGGCAAAATAAATGAGAGGCCAATCTCCAAACTCGGCTTATAAACTTGCTTCTTTTTTTTTTTTAAAGATTTTATTTATTTGACAGAGACAGCCAGCAAGAGCGGGAACACAAGCAGGGGGAGTGGGAGAGGAAGAAGCAGGCTCACAGCGGAGGAGCCTGATGTAGGGCTCGATCCCAGAACGCTGGGATCACACCCTGAGCCAAAGGCAGACGCTTAACAACTGCACCACCCAGGTGCCCCTAAATTTGCTTCTTATTTTTACTTAATGAGTCTTTCCAGGATCAGAAGGCTGGCTCAGATTTCCAAAATCACGGAAGCCACATGAGATGTTTGGCATTGGAGGGAGTTAGGGTGCAAGAGTCTGTGGATCTTGAATTAGTAGGCTAACAACTTGATTGGACATTTTGTGCCTTGGAGGAAATCAGAAGATTGGAATCTTCCCATATCTGGAGATACATGGAGGGAAAACAAGGGTTGTCATACGCACTGGAGCAATCAGAAGGTTAACTGGCAGAATTCTAAAGACTTGGAGAATTTATTTTCTGAAATATTCTGCTGGGAACAATGGGATGCTAAATAAGCAACTTCAGAGCCCACATTTAGTGAGATATTTATTAATTTCTTTGTTGTCAAACAATTCTAGTTTTATTTCTTGAAAAGGTCCAACTATAGAGTTTGCTATGTAACTTATAACTCCTTCAGCTATGTCTTCTGACATTTTGTGATCACCAGAAATTGCCTAATATTTTTTAAAGAGTAAAATAAAACAATTATTCTTTTAAAATTCAAGAATTACATTTTTTCTTAGGAACGTGTCACAAAGAAATGACACTAAAAGAACCAAACAGAAAATCGAGAAATTATTATCCACATAGAGAGAATCTTAACTTTCTCTTTTCTGTATTTACTAAAAAGAATCAAATGCCACTAAAATTTAGGTGTCCTTTGGGGACATTAAAAAAATCCACACTTGGGGCGCCTGGGTGGCTCAGTCAGTTAAGCGTCTGCCTTCAGCTCAGGTCATGATCCCAGGGTCCCGGAATGGAGCCCTGCATGGGGCTCCCTGCTTAGCCGAAAGTCAACTTCTCCCTCTGCCCCTCGCCCTGTTCGTGATTGCCCTGTCTCTCTCTTTCTCTGAAATAAACAAAATCTTAAAAAAAACCACACACACACATACACACTTACCTCTCATGTAGACCAATGTACTTAAGAATAGGGAAGGCCAGTTACATCAAATTCAGTTATAAAAATAATTATGCTTACAGAAATGGAATGCTATTTAAACAAAAATAGAACTAATAAAATGCATTTACTATAAACATATTTTATTTTGTAACATATATATTATTTAAGAAAATAAAATCAGTGGTCAGGTAAAGCTAAATTGATTACTTTATCAAATCATGTAGTCCATTAGTCTAATTTTATCTCTGTATAATGACCTGGTTTGGTATTCAGGCATACTAATATCTTGAAATCTCTATGAGATAGTATATCTACAAAGTTCGTTAAGTTAATAGTTAATTCTTGGTTTGCTGTATTTGTCTAAAAGCTAAGAACTTAAAATTATTTCTCTCTGATTTTTAAATATAGGTGTGAACACTTAACAGGTATAGGTGTGAATACTTAACTGTGAAAAACTGTTTTCCTCCTGAGATGTGGAACAAAGCAAGGATGCCTCCTTTTACCACTCGTATCAGCATCACCACCTGTACAGTATCACCTGTATGCTAGTGCAATATAGAAAGAAAAAAAATTAGAGGACCTAAGATTGAAAAAGAAGATGCAAAACTGCCTCTATTTGCAGATAATTGTCATCATTAAAAATCCCAAAGAACCTACCCCAAAAAGCTATTAGAAATAACATGTGAGTTTAATAAGGCCGAATGATGCGAAAATATCAAACATATAAGTTTTATAGGTTAGCAAAAAAAAAAGGAAATATTTAAAAAATACATTTGCAGTAACACTAGAAAACAAGAAATACTTGTAACTATAAGTTAAAAAAATAGGTGCGAGATCTATATGCCAGAAACTATAAAAAAAGAAAGAAATGAAAAATACCTAAATCAATGGAGGAATAAATCATATTCAAGAAGAAAATTTTTGTGTTCGCATATTGGGTGTAATTATCTTTAAATTAATCTATAGATTCAACATAATCTCATTAAAAGTTTCTAGAGGGTCTTACTATACCTCTTGACAAGCTAACTCTAAAATTTATATGGAAAAGCAAATGAACTAGGAGAGACAAACAATGCTGAAAAAGAACGAGTTCAAGACTCACATGACTTGATTTCAAAATGTATTTTCAAGTTAGAGTATGGAATTGATAATAATGATACACAAATTGATCGATAGAACAGGATGAAGAGTTCAGAAATAATTCCACATCTTTATGAGGAATTGATTTTTCCAAGGATGCAAAGACATTTTAGAGAAAAAAGATAGTTGTTTCAACAAATGTTGCCAAAATAAAGTTATTCGTATATGAGACAGTGAATTTTAATCAATAGGTCACATGATAACAAATATTAGCTGAAAATGGATCATAGATTTAAATGTAGAACCTAAGCTGTAAAGATTTTTAAAGAAAATATTGTTAAAAATGTGATTTTGGATTAGGCAAAGATTTTTTAAATACAAATACCGAAAGAATGATCCATAGAAGGAGAAATTGATAAGTTGATTTCATCAGAACTTAAAAATGCTCTTCAAAAGACACGTAAGAAGAGACAAGTTATAGTCTAGGAAAAAATATTAGCAAATTATGTTTGATTAAGGACTTGGATCTAGCACACTTAAAATGCAATAAAAGGAAAACAAACAATCTGGTTTTTAAAAGTCGGCAGAAGCTTTGAGTAAGTAGTTTAACAAGAGGATATATGTGTGGCAAATACACACATGAACAGAAGTTCGGAATCACTTGCCACTAGGAAAATGTAAATTGAAACCACAATGAGACACTACTACCTATATATTACAATGCCTAAAATTGAAAAGACCTACCATACCAAATTTTGGTGTAGATGTAGAGGAACTGGTACTCCCATAAACTGTACGGGAATATAAACCATTTTGGAGACCAGTATTACAGTTTC
The DNA here is from genome assembly GCF_023065955.2 of Ursus arctos. Classification (NCBI taxonomy): domain Eukaryota; kingdom Metazoa; phylum Chordata; class Mammalia; order Carnivora; family Ursidae; genus Ursus; species Ursus arctos. Next base: position 78,763,478 of record NW_026623089.1, on the reverse strand, counting down.
ATAAATAGTTCAATATGCCCCTTCTGTTCCTGGGTATATGCTCAAGATAAATGAAAGCACATTTCCATACAAAAGCATGTATAAAAATGTTCATTACAGTTTTATCTGTAATTGTCAAAAACTTGAAACAACCCAAATGTCTTTCACAGGTGAATGTAATAATAAACTGGTATACCCACACAGAGGAACACTAAACAATCAAACTACCAACAGTGTAAAGAGGGTTCCTCTTTCTCCACATCCTTGCCAACATTTGTTGTTTTCTGTCTTGTTTATTTTAGCCATTCTAACTGGTGTAAGGTGATATTTCATTGCGGTTTTGATTTGTGTTCCCCTGATAACAAGTGGTGTGGAGCATTTTTTATGTGTCTGTTGGCCATTTGTATGTCTTCTGTGGAGAAATGCCTATGCATGATTTTTGTCCATTTCTTGACTGGATTATTTGTTTTTTGGGTGTTGAGTTTGGTAAGTTCTTTATAGATCTTAGATACCAGTCCTTTATCTGATAAGACATTTACAAATATCTTCTCTCATTCCGTAGGTTGCCTTTTAGTTTTGTGGACTGTTTCCTTTGCTGCGCAGAAGCTTTTTATCTTGACGAAGTCTCAATAGTTTGTTTTTGCTTTTGTTTGCATTGCCTTTAGAGACGTGTCTTGCAAGAAGTTTCTGTGGCTGAGGTCGAAGAGGTTACTGCCTGTATTCTCTTCTAGGATTTTGATGGATTCCTGTCTCACATTGAGGTCTTTCATCCGTCTTGAGTTTATCTTTCTGTATGGTGTGAGAGAATGGTCCAGTTTCATTCTTCTGCACGTGGCTGTCCAACTTTCCCAGCACCATTTATTGAAGAGACTGTCTTTTTTCCATTGGAAAGTCTTTCCTGCTTTGTCAAAGATTAGTTGACCATAGAATTGGGGGTCTATTTCTGGGCTCTCTATTCTGTTCCCTTGATCTATGTGTCTGTTTTTGTGCCGGTACCATGCTATCTTGTGGAACACAGTTTGAAGTCAGACATTGTGATGCCCCCAGTTTTGGTTTTCTTTTTCAACATTCCCCTGGTGATTCAGGGTCTTTTCTGGTCCCATACAAATGTTAGGATTGTTTGTTTCAGCTCTTTGAAAAATATCAGTAGTATTTTGATAGGGATTGCATTGAATTTGTAGATTTCTCTGGGCAGCATGGACATTTTAACAATGTTTATTCTTCTAATCCATGAGCATGGAATGTTTTTCCATCTTTTTGTATCTTCCTCAATTTCTTTCATAAGTGTTCTGTAGTTTCTAGAGTACAGATCCTTTACTCCTCTGGTTAGGTTTAGTCCTAGGTATCTTATGGTTTTTGGTGCAACTATAAAATGGGATCAATTCCTTAATTTTTCTTTCTTTAGTCACATTGTTAGTGTATAGAAATGCAACTGATTTCTGTGTATTGATTTTGTATCCTGCCATGTTGCTGAATTGTTGTACGAGTTCTAGCAATTTGGGGGTGGGGCCTTTTGGGTTTTCCACATGAAGTATCATGTCATCTGTGAAGAGGGAGAGTTTGATTTCTTCTTTGCCAATTTGAATGCCTTTTATTTCTTTTTGTTGTCTGATTGCTGAGGCTAAGGCTTCTAGTACTACATTGAACAATAGTGGCGAGAGTGGGCATCCCTGTCATATTCCTGACCTTAGGGGAAAAGCTCTCAGTTTTTCCTCATTGAGAATGATATTCGTTGTGGGCTTTTCATAGATGGCATTTATGATATTAAGATATGTTCCCTCTATCCCTATACTTTGAAGAGTTTTAATCAAGAAAGGATGCTGTATTCTGTCAGATGTTTTTTCAACATGTATTGAGAGGATCATACAGTTCTTTTCTTTTCCTTAATTAATGTGCTGTATCATGTTTATTGATTTGCGGATGTTGAACCACCCTTGCATCCCAGGAATAAATCCCACCTGGTCGTGGTGAATAATCCTTTTGATGTACTGTTGGATCTTATTAGCTAGTATCTTGGTGAGTATTTTGGCATCCATGTTCATCAGGGATATTGATATTTAATTCTCCTTTTTGTTGGGGACTTTGTCTGTTTTAGGATCAAGGTAATGCTTGCCTCATAGAACGAGTCTAGAAGCTGGTTCTCGGAAAGAAATAATAAGATCAATAAACTTCTGGCCAGACTTATCCAAAAGAAAAGAGAAAGGACCCAAATTAATAAAATCATGAATGAGGGGCGCCTGGGTGGCGCAGTCGTTGAGCGTCTGCCTTTGGCTCAGGGCGTGATCCCGGAGTTCTGGGATCGAGTCCCACATCAGGCTCCTCCGCTGGGAGCCTGCTTCTTCCTCTCCCACTCCCCTGCTGTGTTCCCTCTCTCGCTGGCTGTATCTCTGTCACATAAATAAATAAATAAAAAATCTTTAAAAAAAATAAAATAAAATCATGAATGAAAGAGGAGAGATCATGACCAATACCAAGGAAATACAGACAATTCTAAGAACATATTATGAGCAATCATATGCCAACAAATTAGGCAATCTGGAAGAAATGGATGCATTCCTGGAAACTTATAAACTACCAAGACTGAAACAGGAAGAGGTAGAAAATCTGAACAGACCAATAACTAACAAGAAAATTGAAACAGTAATCAAAAACCCCCCAAAAACCAAGAGTCCAGGGCCAGATGGCTTCCCCGGGGGAATTCTACCAAACATTTAAAGAGGAAATAATACCTATTCTACTGAAGCTGTTTCAAAAAATAGAAATGGAAGGAAAACTTCCAAACTCATTCTATGAGAAAATTTTCACTTTGATTGATAAAGTTTATTCATTCATTCTATGCAAATATTCTTATATATTGCTCATTCTGTATAATACTAAACATACCCCCACACATAAAAAAGAATTAACTCTAGGGAGAGGTAAGTATTGGAAATTGGGGTAGTGTATAGAGGAGGAAACAATAATTTAACTTCAATCTTAAGCCAAGGATAGGTAGATAGGTAGGTAGGCAGGTAGACAGACAGACAGACAGACAGGTAGACATAAACTCCAAACAGTAACAATTCTACGAGTGATTTGGCAGAAATCAAACTTCATGAGTGAAGGAAAGAAAACGTGTGGCCAATTTGCTTTTTCCTCAGAGTAGAAAGGAAAGTTTGAGCCTGGCAGACACTTTCTGTTTGAATCCTCCATGCAGCCTCTAGAGTATCCTAGAGGCTTTCGTATCCACCCCATGACCTGGAAATCCTTGCCTGGGTCCGCTCTGTAACTCATGGCTTTGTATGCGCTACCCCAATCCTCCTAGACACGTCCTGTGACTGTTCTAGACTCCAGCTACTCTGCTCCATCTCCAGCCTTCAATGTGGAGGTAACCAATGGCAGCCCCAATCATGTGGGAGGTGACAGGATGTAGGGACAGACACAGCTGGGGATCTGGGGAGGGCATAAGAAGGGTCTAGACACAAAAGTGTTGGAGATGAAGAAGCTTTCAAAGCAGAATGGCATCACGTGTCTCTCTTTGATTTCTCTTTCTTTTCTATGCCTTTCTTTCAACCTCAGACAAGTTCTGAGCATCTTAGATGAGACCCTCTCTATTCTGAAGAGCTCACAGGCTTGCAAGAGACAGTCAAGAAGGTAAACATAACTGATTAGATCATATGAGTTTTATCATTCTGATGCAGAGAACATCATCAGTGTGAAATAAACATAATATTGTTTACTGTGCTTCCTTATATTGTATTGATCAGGGAGTGGTAGTGTTTTCAAGTAAGCTCATGTGCCCCTCACAGGCTCTGGGATTATTCTAGGGTTAAAAGATACATACAGTAAATGTGACTTCAATGAATACATCTGTGAGCCCCTGGCTTCTAGCCTCTGATTAGAGTGTTGTAATGAGAATAGAATGTGGGGAACTTGGAAATGAAAGATGGAGCTAAGTAAATGTAATAGTTTCTAGAATCCTGACGCAGATGATTCATCACAGCACAGGAAAAGACTGGTTACTTATAAAGGGTTAAAACCAGTTTTTCTGACTCAGGAAAGGGCCATTGTTCCTTTTACTGTGTTCCGCTCCCTCTTTCAGACTGACTTGAGATTTCTTGCAAATTATGCATTCTTCATTCACTTCACTGACTCATAAAATCGACATGATTTTTATAATGTGTTCTGTTCCTCAATCACAATGAGAGACAGCAAAGTCAGTCATTTTTGGTATAGAATTGTAAATAATTAGTCACCTAGTCCACGTTTTTGATGTCTGTGGAAAGAAATATTATTTACACAAAAGCTAATTAAATATACTTCCTTTATGAAACGGCCAGAGGTGTCTCTTATATGTCTGTTGAGATCTCACTCTTCTTTTTCTAAAGATTTTATTTATTTGTTTGTTTGTTTATTTATTTATTTATTTAGCACATGCAGGAGGAGGGGCAAAGGGAGAGGGAGAGAGACAATCTCAAGCCGACTTCACCCTGAGAGATCATGACCTGAGCCGAAATCAAGAGCTGGGCCCTTGACCGACTGAGCCGTGCAGTTACTCTAAGATCTCACCCTTAAATGAGTGAGAAATCCTCTATGCTCACCCATTCTAAGGGGAAGAACCACTGTGGGGGGAGCATGGAGATACATGCTTCTGAAATAGCAGACCTCTCTCTGATCTGAAGTTACAAAACTTGGAAAGATCTGAACTGTCTGATTGAAGAATCCCTCAATACTGGTAAAGAGGAGTGCACAGTGTAATCAATCTCCAAAACAACATTTGCATTTCCCATTGCTCGAGAAACTGGAATATGCCCATTGACGGGCAGAGGAAAGATAGAAAAGGCTGATGAGAAATCTGTTAACTGGCCCCAGGGTGTTTTTTTTTTTTTAAAGATTTTATTTATTTATTCGACAGAGATAGAGACAGCCAGCGAGAGAGGGAACACAAGCAGGGGGAGTGGGAGAGGAAGAAGCAGGCTCATAGCGGAAGAGCCTGATGTGGGGCTTGATCCCAGAACGCCGGGATCACGCCCTGAGCCGAAGGCAGACGCTTAACCGCTGTGCCACCCAGGCGCCCCCCCAGGGTGGTTTTTGAGTCTAGCCTGGAACTACTGCTTTCCTGAAAACCTCTCTCACAGTGACAAGGTTAGCCAAAGTGTAAAAGGTAATATTTGTCCTTCGGCTTTCTCCCTGCGTCATTCTCACCCCGCTAAGCCCCTTATCTCCGGGTCCTCGCACTGACCCTCACTTGTCCTGCCCTCCACTGGAGCATTTTGCTGAGCAAACACTCCTTCCCTTTTCCCTCCACACCCAAGTACATGACCTTGTAGTCTCCGCTATCAGTGGCAGCCCCCACCTAGGAGGTGAGAATGGGAACTCTGAGTTTGTGCATTGGACCGTTCTGAACGCTCAATGTGTTCTCCCCTGCTGGATGTAATTTACCCTTATGATAAAACTGTCACTCACAGGTTTCCTTCAAGTCTTAAGTGCCATGCCACTGCCTCAATGAAACTTTAACGGGAACATCTTACTACAAATTGTAGCACCAGTTCGATACCACCCACCCCTCACTGTATTTTTTCCCCATTGCACATATCCCTTTCCAACCCCCTCTATGATTTCCTTGTTTCTTTTACTTATTGTCTGTCTCAACCTATTGGGATATAACATCCCTTAGAACAGACTTCGTTTCATTCAGGCTTTCTCCGAGACTCGCAGAGCGCCTAGCAAATGGTGAGTGCTCAGGAAGGAACTGTTGGATGAATTCATTAATCGGGAATGGGAGGAGCTCTTACTGTGATCACTTCCCCACGTTGCTGTTCTTCCTTTACTCCATCCAGTCCTTTCTCTCTCTCTTCCAGATTCTTACATCCTTACTGACTCATCTTTGCTCAGTTTGGTCTCAGAGACAGTCTTTCCTTCATCTTGTCCAAGAAGTGAAATTTCTAAATTATAACACGTGACTTAATCCATATGCTCTAAAACTCTCTCTCTCTGGCTCTCTGTTGTTGACAGGATCAAGTTTAGCAGAGAGGGCACTCCATGATCCTCCTTCACTCGCAGCCTCTTCCGGATCCCCGTCCAGGGGTGTGGTGTGCTGGGACCTGTTCCTATTGGCTGGGGGAGAGCCTTTTACCAATTCTCGGAGCCACGCCATGGTGGTAGCTGGAAATCAGTTCTACCAAGAATTATTTTCACTGGGAAAATCGGCAAACCCTAGAAATCATGGTGTTTCCCCCCAGGAGAGACAGACGAGAACTATCCTCCAGCATACCCCTGTTCCCTCACCCACCAAGTGAATACATAATTCTCGCGAGAGCTCTCCAACTTTAGACTCGTGGGAGAATGGTTTCCTAACGCTGCCGCACGTTGATGGGGTTCCTCAGCTGAGAACTGGGAAGTTCTCAGTTTACCTTCAACACTCGTATGACTTTTGCGTTCTAGTCCGTACATATGCGCAATAAATAAGAACTTAGATAATTTACTATTTGAGTAAAATGGGTATACGAGGAAGACTCGCAAGCTGCTGCAAACTTTTGTGTGAAGGTTTTTAGGTGGATTTTCTTTTCTTTTTTTTTTTTTAATAAATACCAACGAGTGAGATTGCTGGGTTGTATGGTAAGGACATCTTTATTTTTGTGAGAAATTGCCCAGCTGTCTTCCAAAGTAGCTGTGCCGTTTCACGCGTCCACTAGCAATGAGGGAGAGTTCCTGCTTCTCCACATTCTCGCTAGTATTTGATGTTGACCGTGTTCCAGATTTTGGTTATTCTCATGGGTGTGTAGTGGTATCTCGTTCTTTTAAATCACATTTCCCTGATAACATATGACGTGGAGCATCTTTTCATATGCTTATTTGCCGCCTGTATATCATCTTTGGTAAGGTGTCTGTTCAGATCTGTGGTCCGTTTTTAAAATCAGGCTGTTTTCTTATTGTTGAGTTTGAAGAGTTCTTTGTATATTTGGAATCACAGTCCTTTATCAGGTGTGACTTTTACAAGTATTTTCTCCGAGTCTGTTCCTGTTTTCTCATTTTCTTGACATGGTCTTTCACAGAGCAGAATTCCTTAATTTCTTGAAGTTGAGCTCCATTATTTCTTTCAGGGATCATGACTTTGGTGTTGTATATAAAGAGACAGCTACATACTCAAGGTCATCTACATACTCAAGGTCACCTACACTTCCTCTGTGTTATTTTTTTAGGAGTTTTATAGTTTTCCATTTCATATTCCGGTAGGATCTATTTTGATTTAATTTTTGTGTCTCAATTTATAATGTTTGTGTTTAGATGTATTTGTGTGTGTGTGGATGTTTGTGCCCACACCATTTGATGAAGTGACTCTTCGCTCCATTGCATTGCCTTCGCTCCCTTGTCAAAGATCAGTTGACTATATTTACAGAAGTCTGTTTCTGGGCTCTTTATTTTGTTCCACTGATCTATTTATTTATTCTTTCACCAATATCACACTACTTTGTTCTTCTCCTGCAATATTGTGTGGGCTATTCTAGCTCTTTTGCCTCTCTGTATAGTATAACTTTAAAATCAGTTTTTCCATATCTGCAAAATAAGTTGCTGTGATTTTGATTGGGATTGCATGGAAGCTATAGATCAAGTTGGGAAGAACTGACATTTTGACAACACTGAGTCCTCCTATCCATGAACATGTGATATCTCTCCATTTATTTAGTTCTTTGATTTTAATCATCAGAGTTCTGTAGTCTTTCTGATGTAGATCATGTACAGATTTTGTGATATTTACATCTAAGTATTGTATTTTTGGGTGCTATTGAAATGCTATTATGCCTTTCATTTCAAATTCCTGTAGTTAACTGCTGGCATATAAGGAACTGATTGGCTTTTGTGTATTAACGTTGCACCCTACAACATTGCGATGATTGGTTATTACTTCTAGGTTTTTTTTTATTCTTTCATATTTTCTATATAAATGGTCATGTCATCTGCAAACAAAAATAGTTTACTTCTTCCTTTCCAAAATCCGTACCTTTTATTTATTTTTTTTGTCTTGTCTTATTGCATTAGTTAGGCCAATAATTTACCTGCATCCACCTTGGCAAGTCATCACTGCGTCTCCTGAGGATTACCGCCATGTCCTCTTAACTGATCTCCCTGCTCTCACTTGAGCCTCCCCCAGTCCATTCTAATGACACAGCCAGAGTGACCCTTTTTAAGACATTTTTAGTCAGCCCATGTCCCTCCCCACTACAACCCCTGCAATGGCTTCTCATTCCACTCTATGTAAGACTTATATTCTAACAATGGCTGGCAAGACCCTGCACCATCTGACTTCCCTCCTGCTATCACCTTGATGTCCACATTCTATTATCTTCCCCTTGTTCATTCCATACCAGACATTCTAGGAAATTTCCAGCCTCAGTCCTTACCAAGGCAGTCCTGCGTTATCTCTCTGAGAAGTTCAGGTTTGGAGCATAAGAGAAGGGTAGCTTTATAAGTAAACACAGGCTGAAAGTCAGCATGATATTAGGAAAATTTAGCACTCATTTTTTAAAAATAGGTGATTCTTAAGTAGGTCTCTGGATGGTATAGGTGAGATGGTTGACATATATAAATACATTTGTTTCAGGTTGATTCAGTGGTAACTACTCACTGAGTGATAACATTTTGTACAACACATTCCTATTAAAAACTGAGTAGGAGGGCACATATTGCACAGTGCACTGGGTGTTATACGCAACTAATGAATCATCGAACTTTACATCAAAAACCAGGGATGTGGGCGCCTGGGTAGCGCAGTCGTTAAGCGTCTGCCTTCGTCTCAGGGCGTCATCCCGGCGTTCCGGGATCGAGTCCCACATCGGGCTCCTCCGCTGGGAGCCTGCTTCTTCCTCTCCCACTCCCCTGCTGTGTTCCCTCTCTCTCTGGCTGTCTCTCTGTCACATAAATAAATAAAATCATAAAATGTTATTCTTTAAAACAAAACAAGAACAAAACAAAAACAAACCAGGGATGTACTGTATGGTGACTAACATAATATAATACAAAAACATTAAAAAAAACCCTGAGTAACTTCTTTATTTTCACAAAGTAATTAATTTCTGAGTTTTCCCATCCTTCTCCTTACCGCATTACCATCCCGGAAACAAGGACTAAAGCAGAAGAGCAGTTACAGAGGGCAATGCGATTAAGTAGACTTTCATTTAAGTCAATGAAGATCCAGCAATGGTATCGTGGAGGTGGGACCTGCAAAGTGACACAGGGTCCCACGTTAAAAAGAGCTTTACTATCCCTTAGTTTAATGCTTGGTTTAATGCTTTATTATCACTTAGTACTTGAAAAACTTAGTAATTTCAGAAGAAGGCACCTTGCATTTTCTTTTGCACTGGACTCCATAAGTTATGTAGTCAGTTCTGTGAAGACCTAAGCATATCATTCGATGGAAGAAAATGACATTGAAAACAAAAAAATGATTGAAAATGCAAAAGGGAGATGATAAAATAAACAGAACAAGATCCTAGAAGAGAAAGGAAGGAGTAAGAGAATGAATATTGGTACAGGTCATAGAATCAATAGAGACAGGGACTATAGTTAAAGAGGAGGGAAAGGTGGAAAGAAAGGATGAAGAAATGAAAGGATCCTACACTTTTGAAGGAGAGGATAAAGAGGTTTCCAACTCTTAATGTTCTCTATGTTCTTAGTAAGGCAGCCCAGCACCAGGAGCATGTGCTTAAACAATAGAGATCTTAAATAAATATTTGAATGTGAGAGAAAATAAATACTATGAGAAAGATAGTGGAGAAGTAATTGTATGAGAAAAACAAAGACAAATATAAAACAAACTCTATCAGAGCAGAATGCAAACACCAAGTCTTAATAGAGAAAGTTAGAACAACAAATGTAGAAGAGGAAAACAATGTGCATTTGTTATGTCTTCACATATGTTGATATAGCTTCTTAATACATGAACAAATAGTCAATATTCTGTAAGATAATAATGTGATTTCCTGGCGTGCCTGGTTGGCTCAGTCCATAGAGTGTGTGACTCTTGATCTTGGGGTTAGGAGTTCGAGCCCCACATGGGGTGTGGAGGTTACTTGAAAATAAAATCTTTTTAAAAAAATAGTGTCATTTCCTTAGTTATCATTGACCATACTTTATTCATAGGGAGACTGTGTAAGAAAGTTGTGATGTTTAAGTTCCTGAAAATTTGTTTGGCCACCATTTTCTTATGACAAGCTTTACGTGTTCTTTATCTCTAACATTTCCGGTATCACCCCACCAGTTCATTAGCTACATTCCCATTATAATCAATCATTCCCCAAGAATCACTTAACTGATTTTTTTCCCCCATGATCATAATTAAGGTCTTTATTTTTTCAGGTTTTTCTTAACTTCTTGGTTGATGTATAACCCAAACAATAAAAGGTACACACCACAAGGGCACAAATCCGTGAGTTATCAGAAATGAATGCAGCTGTGTAACCACTATCCAGATCAATAAACACAACACTACTGACGCCCAAAGAGTAGGCTCCAACCCTTGTCCCATTTACTCCCAGCTTTCTCTCCAGAACCTTCTCTATCTCAACTTCTAACATTACAGATTCGTTTATGGAGCTTGTATCAATTAAATTACACATTCTCGTGTCTGGCCTTACTGAAGATTAGGCTTTTGCGACTCCTGTGTGTTACTGTGTTAAGGCTTTGCTCACGTTCATTACTGCGTATCATACTGTATGAATAAACATTTCATGTATACTTTCTGCCACTGTTGATGGATATTTGTTGTGTTTCCCGTCTTTGCTATTAAGGATAGTGCTGTCATGAACATTCTTTTACGTGTTTGGTACACATCTGCCTTCAGTTTTGTTGGCTATATCCTTAGGTATGGAATTACAGGGCATGTGCGTATTCAACGTCAATAGTCAAGGCCAAGGTTTTGCCGAGTAGCTTTATCAGTTTATATTCTTACCAACAGTGTATGACAATTCCATGTGTTCATATTCTTGACCAACACTTGGCATTTCCAGGCTTTTAAATTTCAGTTATTCTCTCATCTCATTATAGTTTTATTTTGCATCTTTTCAAAACTTTCAAATGCAGAGCCTGTTTTGAAAGGTTTCATGGTATTTTGGATTTTCTCTTTTATGAAACTCTGATCAAGTCTTTGGCCTCTTTTACTATTGGGTTATCTGTCGTTTCCTTTTTGATTTACGTTGGAAGTCCCCAAGACCGTGCTTAGGCTCCGTGTTTCACTAGAAGGACTCCCAGGCCACAGAAAAGCAGTTATACCCATACAGAGAATGTGTCCAGACTAATATCAACAAAGGTTAAATGCACCGGGGTGAAGTTGAGGAAAAGGCAGGTGCAAGTTTCCAGCTGTCTTCTCCCAGCGGAGTTACATGGGGCTATGTTTCATTCTCCCAGAAACAGTGTGTGAAACTATGGAGGCATCCAGCCCTTGCATGACTGACCTTAGCTACTTAGACTCCAGCCCCCAGAGAAAAACAGGCATCACTGTAAGTCACATTGTTTGCCCAAACTATCTGATCACACTCAGACCACATGGCCCAGGCCTCATGTCTACAAAAATAGTCTTATCAGGTAGAATTTTCCAAAGGGTCGGAGTTTGGCTAATCCTGAAGACAAGCCTTTCTTGGGACTGTACAGACTTTGAGCCACACTGACCTGCTAAGTTAACCCTTGCCCGTACGGATTTGTAGAAATTATTTATGTATTATAGACTGGAGCCCATTTCACTTGCATGTGTTATAATTTTTATCTCCTACTATGTGACTGGCTTTTTATTATCTTAACTGCTTTGATAAGCAGAAGTTCTTACTTCAATCCCTGCATCAGTTATTGTGACTTTATAATAAGAGAATTCACATTTTTACAATGTGACTGTCCCCAATCCTTGCACATGGTAGAGCTATCCATTATCTCATGCATTCCATAATTTATCTTTAAGTGTGAGAAACCTATTAGGAAAACAGTTTTCTCTGTGTAGAGGTCTCATACAGCTTTTATTATTTTTTTCCAAGATATTTGATATTTTTGATGTTACTGTACATACCATACTTTCGAAAAATTTACTTTATGTTTATTCTGGTTGGAAAAAATGAACGAGAGACAGAAGCATTTTTTTTTAGAGAACTTTACTTGCAATTAATATAAGAAGTCAGAAATTAGAAGCTTACAAAATTGAAAAAAAAATCCAGTAAGTGTTTGAGAAATAGCAAGATTATCATCAGACTGTTTATGGTAGAAAAATAGCTACTTTTTCACATAATTATCACATCCACAGAAATCATACTTTTTCAGACATCCGCATTGCAAAAATAACGGAGAAAGACATTTTTCATTACAGTCTGTTTTGTCTTGGGTAAATGATTCTTAACCTGGTGTTGAGTTAGGCAGTCTCCCTCCAGAAAGTAATCAGCTTCTACATGGAAAATGTGCTGTAATTCCTGATTACAGCCCTTGGGACAGTCTGACAAGTGTCTGTTTGTAGTGATAATGTCAACTGGCTGACCAAAGACAAGAACTATTCATCTATTTGCTGTAGAATCAATATTTAAGAGTAATTCGTGCAACCATTTACCATGGTTCTTTTTTACATTTCTTTCAAAAACAGTGATGGCCAGATGATCAGATCCTTGAACCAAATTCCTTCATCTTTGCATCAACAAGGACATATTTGGCCACATACAAATCAGTCCCCGAACCAGAACTAGACTGGACCGAGAATTGGACATAATCTAGGACCTAATTAGAATAAGAGGTAGAAAATAGAAGGGTGGGGGGAAAAGAGATCGAGAACTCTATGATACATAAAATCCCCTCGAAAGCTAAGAAAAGGCTTGCATTGATGTGAGGGGCCAATGGAAGATTCACTTGGCACGCTGTCATTTTCAACTCTGGTAGGTGAGTCTCTCTGGACATAGATGGATGGATAACTCAAAGAGAAATTATATTAGAAAAGAAAATTAGTAGTTTTCTTTCATAAAGGTGCAAGGAGAGACTTTGGAGGGCCTGACTTACTAAATAAAGAAATATAACAAGAATTTAAATAAGGAGAAAAAAACAAGATTACAAAAGTTGTTTTGGTTATATTAGTTCACTCGTGTTGGAAAAAGAGTAATGTTTTCAAATAATTATCATATTCAGAAACATTGTGAAATTTATTCAGACAACAGCACTATACAAGACAGTAATAAAGATTTTTTTTTTTTTATCGAGAGTCAACAATTGGTGAGAGAAGCTCCAGGTTATATTTATTTTGAGAATTACACTGAGATAGAGTGACCAAATTCTTTTTTGTTTATCCCAGGCTACAAAGCCGTTTTTTTTTTTTCTTTTCTTTTTGGCCATCAGATGTACTGTGTATGTTTATTGACAATGGTGGTGAGGAAAAGTGTCAATTTTGCTTCCATATAAATGGTCCATATAAATATATTTTTTGAACTGACTTTAAGTCAAAGCAACTTTGCTAAACTCACTGATTAATTCTAATGATTTATATGTAAACCACTTTCAATTTTCTATGCATTCATGTTAACTGAGAATAATGAGCTTCATTTTTCATTTTAGTAACCTTCATACCTTTGTTTCCTACGCTTGCCCTATTGTACTGCCGAGGATCTGTACTACAACATTGACATGAATATGTTATGGGACATATTTGTCCATCCCAGTTTCTGCAGGAAAGCTTTTGATTCCTCATCAATAACTACAATGTTTGATGTAGCGTTTGTTCTAAATACTCTTTGTCAGAGTAAGGAAACTTTATTCTTACTTCAAGAGTTATTATCATAAATAGATTTTAAATTTTGCCAAATACTACTTCCCATTTATTAAAATGATCATATGGCTCCCCGCTTCCCCCTTTTACTCTTTAACATGGTGATTTTCATAGCCTGGTTGTCAATATTCAGGCATTCCTGTTTTCTTTTCTCTTGAGTAATTACCTAAGAGTGGAACTGCTGGGTTACATGTTAAGTATATTTTTACTTTTATAAGAAATCACCAGGCTATTTTGCAATGTATATGAGTTCTAATTATTCCACAATCTTCCCAGTACTTAGCAATACCTCTCTTTTAATGTGTTATTCTAGTGACTATTAAATATATCATACTGTTTTAATTTGTGTTTCTTTGATGACTAATGATGCAGAAAATATTTTCAAAGGCTGATTGGCTATCCCTTTTTTCTCACGGCTTTTTTGAGGTATGATTGACAAAAATCGTATATATTTAAGGTGTACACTGTGATATTTTGATATATATATATACACTGTGAAATGATTACCACAATCAAACTAAGTAATATAACTATCACTTCATGTAGTTATCTCTTGTGTGTGTGGTGAGAAGGCTTGAGATCCACTTTCTTTGCAACTTTCTAGAATATAGTATATTATTAACTATAGTCACCATGCTGTATGTTAGGTCTCTTGAACTTACTCATCTTATAACTGACAATTTGTGTCCTTTAACCAACATCTCCCCATAACTCCTATCCCGTGGTAGCCACCATTCTACTCTCTGTTACTATGAGTTTGACTTTTTTAGATTCTACATATAAATGAGATAATACAGTGTTTGTCTTTCTCTGTCTGACTTATTTCATTTAGCATAAAGAACCTCCAGGTTCACGCATGTTTACACGTCCTTGCAAATGGCAAGATTTCCTTCTTCTTTAAGGCTAAATTTTATATGCATATATAATTATTATATAGATAATGATGACTACACATAAACATGATGCTAGTACATAAACATATGTATCTATATGTACATCTAGGTAGATAGATGATCTTTATCCATCTATCCATCAACGGCCACGGGTTCTCTTCATATCTCGACCACTGGGAATAATGCTGCAGTGAACGCAGGAGTGCAGCTATCTCTTTGAGATAGTGATTTTTATTTCTTTTGGATATATATCCAGTTGTGAGGTTATTGGATTACGTGGTAGTTCTATTTTTCAGAAACCTCCATAATACTTCCTGTAGTGACCCTACCAATTTACATTCTCACCAGCAATGGATATAAGGTTCTCTTTTCAGTCCGTCCTTGCCAACACCTGCTATCTTTGATTTTTTGATGATAGCCATCCCAACAGGTGTGAGGTGATATCTCATTGTGGTTTTGATTTTCATTTCTATGATGTTAATGATGTTGAGCACCTTTCCCTATACTCGTTTCATTAGCCATTCTTATATCTTTTGTGAAGAATCTATTTAGGTCTTTTGCTAAAATTTTCTTGGGTTCCTTTTCCTCTTATTGAGTTGTGAGAGTTATTTTTTCGTATTTCAGATAAATAGCTTTTATCAGATATATTTGTTGTACGTATTTTTTCTTAGGTGGTGTCTTGTCCGTCAGTCTTTTAAGTGTCATTTGATAGGCAGAAGGTTTTAATTGTAATTATCAACATTTTCTTTATAATTGCTCATGCTGTGTTTCATCTAAGGTATTTTTGCCTACCTCAAAATTACAAAGAATTTCTCCTCTGTTTCTTCTAGAAGTTTTAGAGTTTTGGGTTTTGGATTTAGGTCAATGTCCATTACAAATTAAAGTTTATGTGTAATGTAATCTAGAGGTGAAAGTTCATCTTTTTTTCTGTAATCATATCCACCTTTGAAAACACAATCTTTTACCCATCGAAGACCAACTGACTACATACGTGTAGTCTATCTCTGAACTCTGTGCTGTTTCATGGATCTAGATGTCTTTTTATACTAATACCACACGGTCTTAATTAATGCAGCTTTGTGATTTAAATCTTGCAATTAGGTAGCGCAAATCCTCCAACATTTTTCAAAATTACTTTGGTAATTCTAGATTAATTGTAATTCTACAAAAAATTTAGAATCAGTATACCCATTTCCAGAAAAAAAAGCCGAGTGGAATTTTTATTGCAATTTATTTGAATATATGGATAAATTCGAAGAGTGGATATCTTAATAATATTGTCTTTCAACCTGAGCATATTTGTTTATCTGTATTCCTAAGTATTGTAACTGTAATATTGTAAATGGTGTATTTAAAATATCATTTTGCAATTATTTGACACTAACATATAAACACGCAACTTATTTTTGTATCCTGACATATCCTGAAACATTGCAAAATTTTAGCATTATTTCTAGCATCCTAGATGACTTGATCTTCCTTCAGGGAAAATTTACTTTTGCTTCTGACGGATGGTTACGGCATCAATATTCCGAAATCATCTTTGTACATTAAGAATTCTTATGATTCAAAGGTGGTCTAAGTTTCTGAAAGGGTGATCAATTTCCCGTTTGACTTTATTCTTAGTGTTATACTACTTTGAGGTTCCAATCCAAAGCCTGAGGATCAAGGTTTATCAGAGAAACTTCCTTTTGGTAAACTGATTATAGTTTTTATTCTCAACTAATTGCTTGCAAGATTTTAATTATACACCTGGAATAAGCAGATGTTGCTAGGATATAAACAGCTAAAATGCCAGGCTTACTTTCCTGGACTTCTTTTTCTTGACCTTATTCTTCCCTGCATTTTTAGCTCTCCTTGTCTTCAAATAAATGCTTTTCACATTGTCCCAGGTCTGAATTACTCAGTCCACCTTTACCAGAAACTTCCAACTTATTTTTTAAATCTCAGCATGAGTAATTCTTCTGCATAATTACCCTCTCCCGTTTGTCTTATTTGAAGGATCATTCGAAAACTCTGAAGCAACACTTAATGCTATATTCACATTCTTGAACTCTTTAAAAAGATATCTCTAAGTGTGTATCTATTCTCAGTGCTCTACTTTTTCGTACTAAGGGTTACCAAAGAAAGGAAGGACTGACCTGTAGTCTGAACTGTGGCTTTTAAGGTTATGTGTCTTCTCTTAGCTGTATTACAATCATCTATGCACATATTTTATTTTTTCTCACTATCTATGCATATTCCATTATCTTTTGCGGAAGACATTTTGAAGCCCATAAGCATATATGGAGCACAGAGTTAGCAAGCTCAGAGCGAACCGAATTTGGCTTGGCTTTTAACCATTGTTACTCTTTACACACACTTGCTGGAAAGGCAGGCTATACACCCTGGGAAGTGAGGTACAGCCCCTCCATGGCTTTTAGGATCTCCCCTGGCCAGAAATGGGCAGAAGCACCAATATTACACTGGCATCCAAGCTTTCTTTCTTCCCTTTTTCCTCCCCCAAACGTCTTTACATAGCTCAAATGTGTGTCTACTCTTCATTCAGCATAGAGAAAAATTAGCTTTCATATCAGCAAGCATTCTCCCAAACTCCTTTTATATCATATATGCTCATATTTCTTTGAAGAAAAGAAAGCACCTTTCTCAAAAAGTCATCCCTTAAAAATTATGCTTTTAGTTTCTTAGGTTTGCATGTAGAAACACAACAGATTGCTTTGGGCTGAGTCAGAATCTGCCATTCTTCCTCATATAATGAAATAGGAGGGCACGTATTGCATGGTGCACTGGGTGTTAGACGCAACTAATGAATCATCGAACTTTACATCAGAAACCAGGGATGTACTGTATGGTGACTAACATAATATAATAAAAAAAATTAAAAGAAAAAAAATAAATGCCACTGATTTAATGAATGGAAGGCCCGGGGCAGTGAAAAAAATAGGGAAAAAGTACAGACTTTATTTAAATAACTGGAAAAACATGCATTGCAAGAAAAAAGTGATTGGATGTTAAGAGAAGTGATACAGATCCTTCAACACACAGTACCGTAGTTCTTTATAGATTGCCTTGGATAATGTCAATGATGTCACGGTAAACTTGCTGATACACATCTAACCCGAACAAAAAGTCTATATGATTGTAGTAAGAAATAGTTTTATGGTAAATATGGTTTGTAATTTCAGAAAGCAGATTTTTCACATCTTCAGGATCGGCCAACAAGTCATTGCCCCCGTTCCAAGTTGCTGTTGATACATTCATGTTCCTCACATCATAAAATGGAGAAGTGGACTAAATGTAGAGGGTTTTCACAGAAAATAATACATAGAAGGTGTTCTTTACTAGTCTTTAAATGATGAATTAATACAATTTTAAAGTAAGCTGAATCTAAAATAATTACTATTACAGAAGCAATGAATATTGAAAGGATCATCATTACGGTTTTTACTTAGAAATAGGTCAGATACAAATCAAAACTAGACTGTATGCTCTAATTCAGGGTATTCAAACATTCCACAGAGGGAATTTCAGCTTTATTTATAAGGCATGAAAGTACTTTAATCAAAATTTTCTGTGGCTATATAACCGCCAATATGTTCCTCAGTAAATGGTAAATATTGGCAGTGGGAGCCAAATCTGATTTTGTTGATTTTCATCTTTCTATTTTACTTCAGAGTTTTACGCAAGCAAATCATATCAGGCATGAAGTTTAACTAAGGCAGAAAAGCATGGTGGAAAAGAATAACTTTGAAGAAGACAGAGTTGGGTTCTAATACCTCAAGATTTCTGTCATCCTCCTCATACAATTAATACCACCTTCTCATTAACTTTTATCTTTTCTTCATTATTATGGGTTTGTCTTATCTTCCCAAATACAGTCAATAGCTTTTAGGGTCAAGAACCATATTATGCCTTTTATTTCTTATTTAACTAATCACAGAGCTACGCATATTATAAGCACAATATTTTTCCTCTTGAGGGAGGATGAATTACTCTACAGCCTGTCAAACTTCTCCAGGATTATCCAAGGTATTTGTCATTAAAATACATAGAAAACGTGGAAAAGCCCCTTGTTGGATGTGACAATATGGAGCCAAATCATGGCGATCTGCATCTGCTGGTCCTTCTCACTCTGTCATCCTACTCCTGGGCTTTACATGAGCCACTGTCTGCAGCAACACCATCTGAACTGATCAAGGAGATAGTTTTTAGCTTATACATAATTACGTACCTGATTGAAATGAGCCAAGTTCAGAACAGGACTGCCCCAATCAAAAGCTCTCAAGTGACTAGAATTAAAAAGCTGAAAGAAAAATTGTAAAAGCAAGATTATACTCATCTGTTTACTACAGCGCGGCTGGTGAAATGAGGTGTGCATAGCACGTACTGCCCCTTTGTACTGGGCCTGTTGGTATATGTGCAGGGAGACTTCTTTGCTTCTCCCTTCCTTTGTATAGGGCAAGAAATGGAAGAGAGAGGAGGGCGGGGAGGGGGGCAGGAGAATCTACAGAATATGGTTCTATCATCTTCATATAAATGCACATTTCCCCAAGGCCTTTTACCTTGTTAAAGGGAGCCTGTGTGCTTGGGGCAACATCAGCCTTCCCCAGAAATCCTCAGGTTCATTCACAGAGGTCAAAAGTGAGTGTCTACGCACACCAGGGTGGCCTAGTCTGTTGAGCTTTGGGGGTGCCTGGGCTCAGTTGGGAGCATCCGACTCTTGGTTTCGGTTCAGGTCCTGATCTCAGGGTTGTGGGATTGAGCCCTGCGTTGGTCTCTGCACTCAGTAGGGGGTCTGCTTGAAGATTCTCTCTCTCCCTCTCCCTCTCCCTCTATCCCTCCCTGTGCTCATGCTCTCTCTCTTTCTCTCAAAAATAAATAAATAAATGAATAAATCTTAAAAAAGAAAAAGTGAGTACCTAGGACTAAGTGCACTAGGACTGAAATGATACTTCCCCAAACACCCTTGCTTCAAACAACAATGCTCAAGAGCATGTTCCAGAAGCCATCCCTTGCTTCACCATCCATACTTGTAGCTTCACCACCACTAACTGCTGTGAGCCTATTAGGTCTAATCTAATTGAGTCCATTTTTCCCCCTAATAATGTTTTAATTGGAGGAAGGTCCAGACTCTCAGCTTACCCCATCTTCTCTGGGACTGACTGGTCTCCAGGCACCCCCCATTTTATCTCCTCCCAACTCCCCCAACTCCTAAAACTCTCTATCATCTGGAATTCTGTCATTAGCCTGTATCTTAAAACCCATCTCGGAGGGGCTTTTTTATCTTCCTGCTCTCTGGACAACCTAATTTCCCCCAAGAACACTTCTTCCCCTGCATCTCTTTCCTTCCACAAAACTGGCTGAGGTTATTTATGATCTTAACATTTGTAAAACTTGTCAATTCTGAGGAATTTCCTCATATTACCTATGAGCAGTACTTGACCAGTTGTCCATTTCTATCCTCAAGAGCCTTTCTTCACTTAGCTTCTGGAATATCATCATTTCTTGATCTTCATTTTTCACTTCCTGCTCCTTTTTGGTTTCCTTGGTGTATTCATCCAGCTGCTGCTGCCTGACCTCTGAATCTTTTCATGTCTCGGCCCTCCACCCTTGCTCTTCTTCTCCCCATCTGTACTCATTCTGTGTGTGTTCTCATCCAGCCTCTTGGCTTTCAGTGGCGTTCATATTTAAAATGTTTATCTTCTTCTGTAAGTCTCTTCTAAACCCTAGACTCTTATACACAACTGCTTATTCAAATTAATCACTGGGATGTCTCACACTTAACATCTCCAAAGTTGAACATCTTATCTGTCCCTCAAACCTGCACTGCCACCAAACGTCCCTATCTCCTTTAATGGCTATTGAATCTTCTCCTTACTTAGGCCAGAATGTCTGGAGTCATCCAAGACTCTTCTTTCTCTCTTCTCATAGAATCCATCATTATCCTTGGCTGCATGTTTCCCATACATATGTATACTCAGAACCTAACCCTCTTCACCACCATTCCTGGGAACAACACATCAGTGTAGGCCATCATCATTCCTGTTTGGATTATGGTAGTAAGCTCCTAACTTTCTCATTGTTTCCACCTCAGTGTACCCAATATGGCACCCAAAGCATTCTTTTTTTTTTTCCAAGTAAACTCTACCACCAACGTGGGGCTCAAACTCACAACCCCAAGATCAAGAGTCATATGCTCTGCCAAGTGAGCCAGCCAGGCACCCCTCAAGGCATTCCTTTAAAAATGTAAATCATATAATGTCCCTTCCCTGCTCAAAAACCTGTAGTGGCTACTCACTTCAGCCAGAAAGCCAAAGTCTTCACAATGGCGTACTTGTTCCCTTCTGGTTCTAGTATGTTTCTGCCCCCTTTTCCCTGCTCCTTTCTCCTTTCATCACTGACATCAGCCTCCTGGACCTCTCAGAAATCCCCTGACTAAAGGGCTTTGCATTGGCTATTCTCTCTGTCTGGAATGTTCTTCCCCCCAGTTCACATTGCTAATTTTCTCGGCTCCTTTAAATCTTTTCTCGAATGTCACCATCTTGTTGCGGCTGGCCTAAACTCTCTATTCAAAAACACAACTGACTACCCAGTATGCCTAATCACTTTATCTTGCTTTTTCCCCTTTAATTTTCCATAGCTTCTATGCCCTTCTAAAGTTTTAATAATTTCCTTGTTTTCTATGCTTAATGTTTACTGTCTCTATATCTACCACTAGAATGTAAGCTTAAAGAGGACAAGAATATTTATTTTGTCCACTGATATATATCCTGAGCATAGAACAGTACAGGGCACATAGTAGGTGCTCAATAAATATTGTTTCAATGATGAATAGATGCAAAGATTGCTTAGATTTTCCTGGCCTACTTATCACCAGGAATGAACTAAAATCTAGAGATAAGTCAGAGATTTTTAATAATTTACCTCAAAACACTCACTTAGTAGATTTAAATATTTTTAAATGAGAAAGCCCTTAATCAATATCTCAATGATACTGTAAATTCAACAGTGTTTTTTAAGTTTAAATAATACTCATAATCATCACCCTGTTGAACTTTTATAGTATTTTTGTTAGTTAAGTCAGAGCATTATTATTAACTCCATTTTTTAAATTAAGGAAACTGACTTCAGAAAGATTAAATGAGCTTGCTCAGTGTCTCACTGCCAGTAAGGTTCAGAGAAAGGATTCAGTGTCTGATATTTTGATCTCAAGTATCCTGTTCTTTCTAAGATATTATCCTGGCTCTCAACATTAAGATGATATACGCACTGGACTTTTTTCTTCATCAATATTCATGCAACAAGTATTCTTGAGTATCTGCTGTTTGCTCAGAACTCCTGGCCTTGCAAATGTAGAAGTGAATAAAACTTGTGCATGGTCCTCATGGGGTTCACAATTGAACAGAGGACACCTGTGTTCTAGTCTTAGGTTTTTTATTTTTTTATGTTTTATTATTACTATTATTATTATTATTTAATCTTAGGTTTTTTTTAAAGGAATAGCTCTGAATTTTTGGGCAAGTCAAATGATGAACATGGCCTCAATGATTCCTAGTCTACTATTCTGAATTAATATTTTCTCATTTGTAAAACAGAAAATAATTATATTGCTCTGATCATTGCTTAGGGCTAGAAGACCTAATAGATTTTGATGTTAACATATTATAAATGATAAAGAATTACACAAATATATAATAGTTACATTTTATCCTTCTAAACTTATCATCCTATGGCAATGGTATGATTCCCAGAATGATGGGATAAACCATGAGTAGTATAAACAAAATTGTACTATAATGCATTTGAAAAGTTATACCTGACTCCAGTGTAACATATTTTGAACAGATGTCCCTGCTGGGTTATGTGACATATACACATCCACACGACTCTGAGGGGTTAAAAAATAATTTTTATACTTAGTCCAACCAGAGAAAGCATAATCTTTGATATTTACTACACTAAATAATTTCAATAAAATTTAGAACTATTTTTAAGTAAATAATAGAAATAAAAAGATAAAATTATATTTTAATTAAGTACCTAAATATACTTACTAAATGTGTAATTTTTGCATTAATGTAGAAACTATTACTGGATTTCCAAGTTATGTAGTCTGTCATCCCATACTGAAAACAAACAAAACTCTTAGGGCTCACACACACACACACACACACACACACACACACACCTTTTGAAAACACAAAGAACTGAAAAGATAGGAAGAAATGACCAGGAAAAATGGAAAAGAAAAAACAAAAAAAACCTCAAAAAAGCAAAATACTAAATCCAGTTTTTCCTTCAAGTTATTTGCTAATCCCAGAGAATCTGAAGTTTCATTGTGAGAACTCAGGTAGTTGAGGAAAACAAAAATCAGCCCAGGGCCTGCCAAGGGCAGTTCGGAGATTTAAAAAGAAACCCTCTCCATGATGAACTGGGCTCCTGAAATTCTACACAACTCCCAGTGAAGCAATCAGAAAGACAGCAGCCTTCATGTCAACCTGTCATCTAAGTTTGTATTGCCTACAAGGTCCCTGGGAAACTCAATCAGTGAACAAGACATATAATGTCAATGTTATCCTATCAAAACCTCAGCAAGTTATCTTAAGGATATCAACAAACTGCTTCTCAGATAGAGAGGCAGAAGACCCTGAACAGCCAACACAATACCGTAAGGGAAGAACAAAGTTGGAGGACTGACATATAACAACTTCAAGATGTACTGTAAACCTACAGTAATCAAGACAGTGTGGTATTGATGAAAGAACAGACAAACAGATCCATAGAATGGAACAGAGGGTCCCAAAATAGACCCTATAAGCATAATCAACAGATCTTTGACAAAGGATAAAAGGCAATACAATAGAGAAACAATGGTATCTTCAGCAAATGGTGCTGGAACAAGGAGACAACCACATGGAAAAGAAAAAAAAAAAAGAATCAAGACACAGACCTCACACCCTTCACAAGAGTTAACTCAAAATAGAACACAGACCTAAATGTCAAACTCTAAACTATGAAACTCCTAGAAGATAACATAGTAGAGAAAATCTAGTTGATTTTGGGTCTAGTGATGACTTCTTAGATAAAACAACAAAGGCACAATCTATGAAAGAAATAACTGATAAGCTGGACTTTATTAAATTTAAAAACATTCACTTTACAAAAGACAATATCAAGAGAATTAGAAGACAGGTCACAGACTGGAAGAAAATATTTGCAGAAGACATATCTATGAAGGACTGTTACCCAAAATGTACAAAGAAGTCTTCAAACTCAACAATGAGAACACAAACAACCTGATTTAAAAATGGGCCAAAGACCTTAACAGATACCTCACCGAATAGCAAATGATGATGAAAAGATGCTCTGCATCATACGTCATCAGGGAAATGCAACTTAAAGGAACAATGAGATACCACTACAAACCTATGAAAATGACAAAAGTCCAAAACATTGACAGCACCAAATGCTGGTGAGGATGCGGAGCCCCGGGAATTCTCCTTCACCGCTAGTGGTAATGCAAAATAGTACAACCACTTTGGAAAACAGTTGGGTGGTCTCTTATAAAACAAAATCTATCCTTGCCATGCAATCCCGCAATCACACTCCTTGGTATTTACCCAAGGGCGTTGAAAACTCATGTTCATGCAAAATCTGCACATTGGTGTTTATAGCATCTTTATTCATAATTGTCACAACTTGAACAAAATGTCCTTTACTAGGTGGATAGATAAAGAGTGGTACATCCAGACGATAGAATATTTTTCAGCACAAAAAATAAATGAGCTACCAAGCCAGGAAAAGACATGGAGCAACCTTAAATGTATGCTACTAAGTGGAAGAAGGCAATCTGAAAGGGCTACAAACTGTGTGATTCCAACTACAGGACATTCTGGAAAAGGAAAAACTGTGGGAGACAGGAAAAAGATCAGTGCTATAGTGGTTGCCAGGACTTAAGTGGGGAGGGATGAATAGACAAAGCACAGAGGATTTTTAGGGCAGTGAAAATATCCTATATGAAACTATGATGGTAGATTATGTCATTATACATTTGTTAAAACTAACAGAATGTAGAACACCAGAGTGAACCATACTGTAAACTATGGATTTTGGGTACTTATGATGTGTCGATGTAGGTTCATCACTTGTAACAAATGTACCACCCTGTAACAAATGTCCTTGCTACACCCAAGGTCATCTAGGTTTTTCCCTATGTTATCTTCTAGGACTTACAGAGTTTCACATTTCACATTAACATCTATGATACAAATTTGAGTTAGTTTTGTGAAGGGTATAAATTTTGTGTCTGGATTCATTTTTTTGCATGCGGACGTCCAGTTGTCCCAACACCATTTGTCGAAGATACTATTGTTTTTCTATTGCATTGCCTTTTCTCCTTTGTCAAAGATCTGTTGACGATATTTATGGGGCTCCATTTCTGGGCTTTCTATTCTGTTCCACTGATCTTCTTGTTTCTTCTTTAACTTACCCCACACTGTCTAGATTACTGTAGTTTAATAGTAAGTCTTAAAGTTCAATAGCACCAGTCCTCCAACTTTGCTCTTTCCCTTCAATACTGTGTTGATTACTCTGGGTTTTGCTTCTCTCTATAAACTTTAGAAGTCATATGTCAATATCCTTAAAAGAGCTTGCTGGGATTTTGACTGAGATTGCATTGAATCTATAGACTAAGTTGGTTAAGAATGGACATCTTTGAATGAATAAATTGGTTCTCATTGGGAAATTATGAAATGGTACAGGTGTGGGAACCGACCAGTTGTCTAAATGCTACAACTGCTTCTGCCAAGTCCTGATTTTTACTTTAATGTGCTTAAAAAGTCTTAGAATGAATGCCTACATCTGTAACAGCATCTATACGCAATCAATCCATGTGGCCTTGGTAATAGTAGCTTGCACCCCTGAATAGTCTCCCACTCCAGGAATTTTGATGAATGCCAGAAGCATGTAAGATAATTAGCAGGCACTAATGCTAATTACATAAGGGTCAACAAAAAAGGGAAGGATTGTTAGGAACCAAGATATAAGAGCAGGAGTTGTGAAAAACAAGTGATAAAAGAACTTAATAAAAGAATTTTTGGGAAACTAACACCCAATAGTAAAGGCCAATAAAGAGACACAACACAGCACCTGCTCTCTGTTCTTTACAGAGAGCAAGACAAATGTGACTGCAGAATAATCCCAGCATGCTCATGCTGATTAGTTTCAGAATGTTGGTATAGTCACAAAACCAGAAAGGTTAAGAATCTATTAGTATATGTGGATAAATCATAAAATCACACACCAGGCATAAAGTAAGTACTATTAAAGAGCTGCTTTCTAAAAATTGACAAAATACATTTCAAATTCAACTTGTTCTCACCATATTTAAGTTCTCCAGGTCACATCCATAAATCATAAACAAGATATCACGGCAAATCTTACCAATAATCTTCAGTGGACACAGCTTTGAACCAACAAATCTTTTAAATGAGGTATTAGGTAGGAAGTCTTTGTTGCCAAAGAAAGCCTGTAAAACAAATTTAGTTTATTTATATTTGGAAGACCAAAATAATTAATTAAGAAATAGTGCAATGAGTTCATTATATTTATAATCAAATGTATCATCTAACATTAATTTAAAACATTTAAATTAGAGGGGTACCAGGGTGGCTCAGTTGGTTAGGTGGCTGACTCTTGATTTTGGCTCAGGTCATGATCTCAGGGTTGTGAGATGGAGCCTCATGTCAGGCTCCGTGCTCAGAGCAGTCTGCTTGTCCCTCTGCCTGCTTGCCCCCAATCGCTCCTGCATTTTCTCTCTCTCTCAAATAAATAATTAAATAAAATCTTTAAAAAAACATTTAAATTAAGTACAAAACTTGGAAGCAAAAGATAGAGATAAGTTGACTACTGGATTTTCCTTCACAATGAGATGTCCACAGGTATTATAAGTAAAATCCTATTCCTTTGGAAAAACAAAAGAAAGAATCCAGTGTCACCGAAACAAAAAAAAAATTAAATTCATACAAACGTAGTCAAGACCTTTTATTTTGAAAGGACAGAATCGTCGTCATTTTGGATTATCAACTACGTAAAGGAAAGGAATAACATACCTTTATCACTGACTTCCATTTGTACGCCATTTTAATTAAAGGGCTCTTTGAGTATTTAATAGAAAAAACTGGAGCTAAGGCAAAAAATATTTTGATTCTTTCAGCTATCTTTGGTATTGTGGAAAACGTTATGAAAGCTGGAAGAAAATAAGACAGAAATTAACTATTCTTACACAATTACTAGCATGTAAGAAATGACATCATGGCAAGTTCAATATGGCAAGCATATTGAACTTATGCTATGACCACTTAATTGACTCATTCATTTCTTAATTCCCTTATCAAACATTTATCGATCTCCCGTACGAGACATGCATATCGATCACAACCTCATACTGATAATTAGTATTAAAAACAATGTCTAGACCATAAATAATGATAAGTCAGCATTAAAAGAGTCTTGTAACACCATAGTTGAGAAATCAGAAACAATATTGAACATTTCTATAACTGGCAATGGTGAAAATAAGTTGCAGAGCTTTTCTGATATTCGAATCTTACACTTTAGGTGAGAGATTCAATACGTGTCAAATTGTTTTAATATTTACTTTTAATATATTTCGAAACATCCTTCCCTTCTTGTATGGAGGATACCAAACACTAGTTTATATTTTATTGTTAGTTTAGAGTCATTAATATGACAAATTGTAGTTTTCCCCTTTATGACATCTTATCAAGCTACATTCTTGCACATCTCTCTTTTTATAGCTCTTCTGTCTTCTGAATTCTGAGAAGACAAACAACCAAAGAATTATATTATGTGTCAATAAACTCTAGCACATTGCCCACTTTTTTCTTATTTAATAATTTTCTAAGATTCCTGGTTCCAGATAACCGAACAGCTAGAGAATTCAGACTCTGAGTCACACACATGGTTAACAAACACCAGAGAAAAGATCTATGGAAAATTGGATTAGACTGTTATTTAACACACTTTTTAAAAGCAGGAAGTGGATTATTCCTGTAAGAAAAGGATGATTTTCAGCCTAGAAAAGACTCAATGAATATTGGCTACTATTATAAAATAGACTTTGTTACTTCCAAATGAGGAAGTGTGGGAGTAAGAATGTTTACCACACCATGTAAGAAAATTATGTTGGGTTTTAGAGAATTTTTTTCTTTTCTGAAAGTGAAGTTGCTATGCATTAAATAGAAGCATTGTTGTTGTGAGCTGACGGAAGCTCTTTTCTAGCCTCTTTAAACATAGAAAGACTTTGCTCATCTTCGTGTATGAATCGTATATGTATCATCCAAAGTTTAATCTGTCCTAAATGCATAAACATAAATGGCTTCTCACGTCTCTCCCTTATGCCACACTTAAATGACAATAATAATAAGTATGAAATTTCTATTTGAGGAACAAGTGGTAGTTGTGATCTCACTTTGATCCCAAGATGGCTACGCAACTTCTGAACACTTGGAAACAAAGACAACCACCAACAACCTGTGATTACAATGAATTCTTTGTGACTGAAGAAGACAAGGTAGAAGTAAGGAGGGGGTGAGCTTCCAGGGCCTAGCTGCGGGATGCTCCTCTCAGAGCTCTGCTTTGTGTCCCTTGTAGCTCTGGGAGCTTGCCCACGTCCTTAGGAGATGTGTCTGCAAACTCTACAAAAGTCATCGTGGACTACTAGCGACAATCCTTCTTGCCGTACCAATAGTGGTGCCCTGGGAATGGCCTATGTAAAATATTTCCTCTTGTCCTGTGTGCTTCACGATGAAGTCAATGGAGGCTGGGAGGTCGTATTTTGCCATCTCATCAAAACTACAAAAGAGAAAAGGAAGTTGAAATCTCTTTGATTCTAATGTGTTGTTGACACTTGAAGATGATGAAAAGGTAAGTGAATGAAAACAATTTTCAATTCTCTTTAGGTATTTTTTTTTAAAATCACACCCAGGGGTGGAGATTTATTATTTTTTTTAATTTATTTATTTGACAGTGATAGAGACAGCCAGCGAAAGAGGGAACACAAGCAGGGGGAGCGGGAGAGGAAGAAGCAGGCTCCCAGCAGAGAAGACCAATGTGGGGCTCAATCCCAAGACCCTGGGAGCACGCCCTGAGCTGAAGGCAGATGCTTAACGACTGAGCCACTCAGGCGCCCCCAATTCTCTTTAGAAGTTATGGGGTACCTGGGTGGCTCAGTTGGTTGAGCATCTGACTCTTGATTTCGGCTCAGTTCATGGTTTCAGGGTCATGAGATCGAGCCCTGCATCAGACTCTGCACTCAGTGTGGAGCCTGCTTGAGCTTCTCTCTCCCTCTCCTTCTGCCCCTTCCCTGAATCATTCTCTCTCTCAAATAAATAAATCTTTAAAAAAAAAAAAGAAGTTACATGTCATAATGTATCTACTGAATAATGACTGCTATGAGAACATAAAGTCAAGGAAATAAAAGAGTTCCAAGATGGTCTTATAAAGAGGCTGTTTGTTTATTTTATATATAAGGAGATAAACTAAATATCTAGGTTATGAAGCAAAACAATAGTTAAAGGAAGGGTGGGGTTAACCAATAAAGGTTACTACTGAAAAATGAGAAAATCAAACAAACACTCTTTAATTTTCAAACAAAAATTGACATAAATTGTGATGGTCTCTTAAAAGACCGGATTGGGAGAAGACACTTCTACTTTATTTCATTCAAACACAAAACAAAATATCCAACACACTTATAAAATAAAACGAAATATTACTCGATGCTATTTGTACCTGAAGGCCCAGAATGCTTTAGAATTTGTCTTTAGATACTTGTGTTTCCTGGACCAGGTAGTCCCTCTGCTGTTCCCCATCCACACGTCATAACCAGCATCTGCCAGAATGAAGCCCAGGCTGTTGTTGGGAAGATTGGAGACCCAGCTGCTGGCAGATGTAAACAAACCATGTTGCAAGTATACAACAAGCCTCTGAGCTAGGAACAAAAATGTAGGGAATTTCTTTTTAAATGTTGTAGTGTCTGCACAAATATCTTATCTAAAACACAATCTTTTAATACGTGACAGTTTGAAGTTTTAAGAATATTTTTTAATTTTTATATTGTATAAAAACAGGTCCCCATATACAATTTTATTTATTTTATTTTAGAGAGCGAGAGAAGGGGGAGGAGCAGAGGGAGACGGAGAGAGGGAATCTCAAGCAGACGCCACTCTGAGCATGGAGCCCAACGTGGGCCTTGATCTCATGACCCTGAGATCATGACCTGAGCTGAAAACAAGAGTCAGACACTCAACCAACTGAGCCTGCCACGCTCCCCTCATATACACTTTAAATAACGTATTACATAAAATATTATATTTTACGTGATTTTGCCACACTTCCATTTTGTAAAATGATTTTATAATCACATTTTCCCAGACAGATTCAATATAGGTGTCATCATTAGAACCACTGTTAGTTACCTAACCAAGTTTCCAGAACCCTAATTGTACTTCCAAGGTTTTTTGAGAAATAACACCTTTCGAATAATGTAAGTGTGCTCACGAGTAACTTTGTTTAAGCCCCAAGCTGTCATTTACGCATAATCCACATCGTTGTTGTCTCCTGCTGTGATGCTAGGGGTGTCCCCACACAGGTCCACTAACTAGGCTGATGCTTATACTCTCCAGCTATCATGTCACAACTGCACACAGCTGCTCCTTCTCCAGAGAGGCCCTCTTGGCATTACCGGCTAAATGGGAGCTCCCACACGGGAGGAGGAAGGAGACAGCACACTCTCTGACCAACCGACACAGAGTACAAAAAGCTGAGTCCCTTGCTTCAGGGTTGGACTAGCTCTGATGTACTTCATGTTCTGTATCTCCCCAAGAGACCAGGGTGAGGCTAGACTCCAGGTGAGACCACATATTTGCTTAACTTCTTCCTCTGCTCTCTTCTGCTTCCCCCGTTTCCTTTTCCCTGAGCTCTCCTCAATAAATCACACACACTCAAATCCCTGTCACAAGCTCTGTTCCTAGGGAACCTGACCTAAGAGTTACTACTAAAAGTGACCAAGGAAGCAGACATTGGAGGATGGGATTGTGGAGCCGGATTACTTGCTGGCTGGCTGACATTGAGGACCACATCGTAGGTGGAGTACTGAAAGAACCTTCACGTTATAGCACTCCAGAGGCTAAAATACTCACGTTTCCTGTGATGGTACAGGAGAGGAGTGACTGGCTTGTGCTGCAGCTCTCACGGTTAAGAGGTACAGGGGAAATAGAATTAGGAGGTCTGGAGAACTGGGTACCTATTGTTGAGTGCCAGCGATGCTTTAAAGAGGGAATATTACAGGCTCAGGGCAATCAATCATCAATTCAAAGCAAAGGGTGAAAGTCCTAAGACTTTTTTCGTAGCACCTTAACACCTCATCTTCTACGGCCAGAGGCCAATGAGGTGAAAATCATGGTCTTGAACTAATTGTAAGGAGAGTAGAACTTCAGGAAGGTTGAATTCTCGCGGGCCTTGATAGGAAAGGAGGACTCTGAGACTTGAGATGAGACTATCTGAATAGAAGAACTCTAGAAGCTTGAGTCCCAGATTTCCCTGAACTCACTGGGACTACAGAGTGACCCATTCCTCTTTGTCAGAAGACTCTGACTTAGATATCTTTCAGAACAAGGCTTCTCCTTCTCAAGATCCACCCTGATCCCTTCCTGTATACTCAGTCACTAATGCTGGTGGAGTTCTCCAGTGGCTTGACTGAGGAACTGTTAGGCCTGCTGACGGAGAGGAGAGATTGTAACACTGAAAGAGCTATAAAATCTGAAAGAGTATGCCTAAGTGTTGGATAGGAAATAAAGGAAAGATATATGTGTGTGTGTGATGATGATACATATATATATATAAAATATAAAATTATATATAAATATATACATTACATATAATATAAATACATATATAATTTATATAAAATATAAACAATATATAAATATATATAAAATATAAATAATATATAAATTATATATATGTGTCTATATATATATATATATACACACACACACACATATATATATAAAACCTTGCATCGTATATATCTACGAAGCAAGGTTTTACACACTGGCAGTGGTTGAGAGGTCAGTCTCGACACTCTGCTAAGACTTCTCAGAAGCTTAGAAAATTCCAGAATAGCAAAGCAGATTGCGGAGGAAAGGATACAGAGGCTTAGACATAGGTATGCTAATCTATTAAATAAGACCAGAACACCCACCAATTGATTAACATGCCTTGGGAGAGCCCAGAGGATATTTCATTTACCAAGTTGAACAAAAATGCACTGGTGAGGACATCAGGGGAATTTAAAAGCTCAGAAATGGTGAACTTCGACTTCCATCCTGGGTTGTATAATAAACAACTGGAAAGAGTATTGCTCTCACTCTTATAAAAAAACACAAACAAACAACTACGTTCAAATTCATGACTTCTAAAAAACTTATCAGAGAGCTGATTCACAGAGCAAAAATTGGGCCCCAATCTGAGGAGAGAGAGGTGCTTACAGGGAGAGAGGAGACATAAGTCCTCCCTTATGGGGGAGACACAATCTGAATAGGTCAGGTAGAATAATTGAAGAATTAGTGAAGGCCAGGGATAGGCTCCAAGGACAGTGTGAAGGACAGGGTGCAGTAGAAAAGGGGGAAGTCTATATCCTCCTGTAAGCTCTGTCCCATGAACCTTATAGGAACTTCACAGAAAAGATTAGGGAGAGTCTTGCAAAAGTGTCCATTGTGGTGCAGATCTGTGAGAGGGAACAACAGTTATTGCAGGAGGGGCAAGACACTCTTCTCTGACCCTTTCCCCTTCTGCCCTTCAGAACAATGCTCAATCTTGGGCAGGGGAACAGAAAGGGCACACACAGGGAGGGCAATGAGCACTGCATACGGTACACTAACTAACCAAAAGTGCATGGGATGACTCAACCAGTAGACGTCAGCCAGTCACTGGTCTTAGTCACCCTGCTGCTCTGCAGTGGGCTCACACAAGAAGTAGCCATGATGAGAGAGATGTAGTTAACCTGGCCCCCCAGTGTGGGTGCCTCACCAAGACTACTGCTAGGAAAGTATGTCTGACCTGCCTGCAAAGGAGATCTCACAGGGTACATCCCCTCAAGGAGACCAAACCAACCACTTGGAGACCAGTTGGAGACATCAGACCCTTTCTCTCCTGGAAAGGTCGACAATTCACTATGACTGGCATTGATGTATGTTTTGGCTATGATTTGCCTTTCTTTCCACATAGAACCATAGCCAGCTAGCACTGCTATTCCAGAGTTCACGGAGTTTCTTCTTCTTTTTTTTTTTTTTAAAGATTTTATTTATTTGTTTGACAGAGAGAAAGACAGCCAGCAAGAGAGGGAACACAAGCAGGGGGAGTGGGAGAGGAAGAGGCAGGCTCCCAGCGGAGGAGCCTGATGTGGGTCTCGATCCCAGGACCCTGGGATCACGCCCTGAGCCGAAGGCAGACGCTTAACGACTGAGCCACCCAGGCGCCCCTGGAGTTTCTGATCTACAAATATGGAACCCCTCATGACATACCTCAGATATGACTGCAGGTCAATGAATGTGCATTCATTAGCATATGGCCTTGGAAGACCACTGGTCTTACCACGTTACTACCATCAAGAGGCTGCCAGCCCAACCGAGCAATGAAACCACCACCCAGTAGAGATACCAGCAGGGAGATGACATCTTGTAAGCGTGGGTCCTATCCTAAGGACTCGTTATATACCTTAAACAAATGGCCAGAATATATTGCTGCTTCCTCTGATTGGTAGAACACATGAGTCAGAGAAAAAAGGGGTAGGATTAAGACTCTCACCCAATAATTCACTCAGGGGTTTATACCTTCTGTCCTCACAATTTAAGTCTCCATAGATCTAGAGGCCCTGGTTCCCAGACAGAAAACACTGCCACTAGTTCATACAGTAAACATCCTAATAATAAAGCTATAACTGCTGGCTGGCCATGACTTTGGGATCCTCATGACAGAAGACTGGGGGGCTGGGGGTGGTGGCAAAGAAGGGAATTACTATATTGGCAGGAGTAATTGGTCATCATGATGAGGTAGGGCTTCTGATACAGAATGAGGATGGGAAACATTTGGTATTGACGTGATTCACTGGCACACCTTTTGTTATTCCCATACCTTGCTTTACCTGTAGAATGTACAAGTACTGCAACCATAACCTATTAACGGGCACAGTAGCCCTTCAGGATAAGGGCCTGGCTTGGCCATATCAGGGGAGATGGCTGAGAGGGAGGGGAATCTACAGTGGGCAGTAGAGGTGGGAATTTAAGAGTATTAGCCATGGCATTAAGATCAGCTGCAATGGCAGATGTCATACTTTGTTCCACTCACCTTCCTCTTGTAAGTTTCCCCAGAAATTCAGACCAACCCAAATCCTGGAAAACCTGTACCTGGATAAAATAAGCTTAATGTGAAAAGCAAATGGACCTGAGTAATGTGGGAGGTGCACTCAGTTATTTTGGTGCCCACCTAGACTTCCTTTCCTAAGCAGGTAGAGCATGCTTCTAGCTGTTGCGGGTGTTGCTTTCTAAGTGTTCATTATTGCCCCTCTCTCTGTAGGATTGCCGCCCCCCCCCTCCGGCAAATGGCAATTGCCTCACCTATGAGATTACACCTCTTTCTTTGAGTAGCCTTAAGCAATGACTAACTGCTGTGGCAATGCAAAAGCCTAGCTCCCTAACTTCAAGGCAGGACCACTTCGGTAATGCAGTACCTGGATCCAATGAGCTCCCCTGAGATCAGACTCCAGGTAGGCTTAGCTGAGCCACATCCTTCCTTAGCTCCTTCCCCTGCCCACCCCTGATTTCCATATGACCTTCTCCAGATGGTAGACCAGCAATAAATCACAGGCTCCTGACTCCCTGTCTCTGGCACAGCTTCTAGACAACTCTGAAGCACTTACTGTATTTTTAAATTACCTTTCAATATTTTATTACACTATTCATGAAATTAGGTCATACCCTGAAAAATGATTACTATAATTATGTTAAATCTATGTTAACATTTTCCGTCTAGTAGCTGTGACCTTTATAAGGATCCAAAATTACTTTGATTGAGGTTGTTTCAAATTAGTATCTTTCCTGAAATATACTTGAATGTTTAAAATGAGAACTTGAGAGGGTATTTTATAATATGAGAAACATTCTTTTCAGGGAGAAAATCTAAAGAGAAAACTAAAAAAAAAAAAAAAGGAAAAAAAAAAGAAGAAAAGGCTGGCTTTTATTTGAGCAACTACATGAATAAGCAAAAGTAATCCATTACATATTCTGCCAGTAAGTGGCCGATATAGGATCATAACCCTAGGGACAAATTTGAGTGCTTTATTTTTTTGCACCTCACTTGCAGATAGTGATGTACCTATTTTGGGGACACAGAACCAGAGATTGCTACTAACTTGATCTCTTTGATATTATGAGGGGAGACAGCCATAAAGACAAGGAAGGACATTTTTACCAGCCATTTTTCAAACCTATGTTACCATGTTACCATTTCTAACCCCTCATGAAACAAAGAGTTTGGAGAGAATCGACATAAATGAGTAAAGTGAGCCACAAAGAACTTGGAACAGCTTAATTTCCACCACACTCTAAAACCACCCTGTGAACAGGAAGCCAGGGGAGATCAGGCCTTCTTCTGGGGGCATGCAGAGACACGCACGAGGAGTTAACTATGCGCTTAACCTTTAAATCCTTTTCTTGTCCAAAACCCACGGAGAAGAAATGGAAGAGTTAAGACCTTCAGGGCCCAGACAGTCACCACGTTGTTCTGAATTGAAGATTACCTGAACTGTCATTGTTCGTCTTCCCATAAGGAATTCTGTAAAGGCCAAGGATGTAACCGTCTTCAGTAACAATATCATACACTTCGTCTGGGTAGCCCCAATAGGAAATAATCTGGCTCTAGATAAAGAAAGAGGAAGCCTTTTAGGATACGATTTCTGGTCAGTTAATGGAACCTGATAATAATCTAAACTATTAATGTAATCATGGAGCTTTATATTGTCTCTCAGCCTCAGGACTATTTTTTTTCACTAGTTCACTGATTCATTCAGTAACATATCTTATTTTATTTTATTTTTTTAAAGATTTTATTTATTTATTTGACAGAGATAGAGACAGCCAGCGAGAGAGGGAACACAAGCAGGGGGAGTGGGAGAGGAAGAAGCAGGCTCATAGCGGAAGAGCCTGATGTGGGGCTCGATCCCATAATGCCAGGATCACGCCCTGAGCCGAAGGCAGACGCCCAATGACTGCGCCACCCAGGCGCCCCTCAGTAACATATTTTAGAACACCTATAAACATCAGTCTTATATATTACTTTTTTCCTAACTACCATTAATCAAACTTTTACTCAGCCATCTACAATTTTAAAATATGTTTATCCACAAATGTTTGCATGTTTATGCTTATAGCTAAGCTTATATCTGGAATTTGTATGTGTGCGCATGTATACAAAAGAGAATTTATAAGTCCTCTGTAAAGGTATTTAAATGTATGTCTATATATTTTCATCCAGGGACAAAATAAGGGTGAAGGGAAAACTGTGAGCTACAGAATAGGAAATGGGGACTATTAGTTGACCCACACAAAATGTATGAATGCAGGGATATTTGACTGCAGATGTATTAAAATAAAAGCCTCCCCCCCCCCCAAGAAACAGCATTCCCAGTTTCAGCAGCTTAGCATTTATTTCCTAGCAACTTACAATGTTCATGTTCGCTTCAGGGTTCCTAGCTCTTCGATATTGAAAGGCACCTTGAGTAGTCCCAAGAATTAAAACGGAAGACATCACTTTGAAAAGGTAGGACATTGGGATCTACATATAAGAGGAGATGTGAATACTATTAAATGGCAGCAAGTGATACCATTTGACTGTTTCAATAATTCTGTGAGTTAGGGAATATTACCCTTTTCAGGTAAGAAAACTGAGGCTTTGAAAAATTAAGTAACTTGTCTAAGGACCCACAATGTATAATTGGCGGTCAAGATTCCAATTCGTTCCTGCCTCATTCCCAGATCTATGCTTTTCCAACTACCCTCTTCTGCAGCACGAACTCCTTTTTGAAGTCTCCATTATAGAATTGTTTAGCCCAATTCTGAAAGCTTTATCATATACTGCAAGTTAATTGATAGCTGAATTAATGATGTAATAATATTCTTACCAGACTAACACTTGTTCATTTTTTAAAAAAGATTTTATTTATTTATTTGAGAGAGAGTGTGTGTGAAAGAAAGAGACCACGAGAAGGGGGAGGCTCGGAGGGAGAGGCAGATGCCCCACTCAACAGGGAGTCTGATGCAGGACCCCGGGATCATGACCTGAACCAAAGGTAGATGCTTAACCAACTGATCCACCCAGGCATCCCTGGACTAACACTTGTTTAAAGTATGTTTGAAGGTTGCTGGGTTTTGGGGAGGGAAGGGGAATGGGTGAGGAGATTAGGAAGCTTGGATAACTTAACTTTTATCCAGCTTTTCTAATCTAGATTTTATTGCATATAGGAATGGGAGTTTGGGGAATACCCTAAATTCTGGAAAGCCAGGACTCTTAAGTTCTTTCTAGAAAAGTAAGAAACCAAGGAACCACTGAGGTCATTACTCACATTCTCTCCCTAAAAACATGACTTATGGATCTCATGAGCCTTGTACAATAAACCAGACACTATACCTGGAAGGAAAGTATGAAGAGTTTATAAAATGTCCAGCTCTGCCACTCACAAGCTTTGTGACTTAAAGGAAATTACTTCACCTCTCTGAGCATCAGTTTCTGTACCTATGATATGTGAATAATAGCTACTTCTCAGGGTTGTTATAAAACTTAAATTTGATAAATGTGATATGATGCTTTGTTAGTAGAATACTCATCACATAGCTAACATTTAATGTATATTAGATTTCCTCACTTAAGAGAACAAACTAATACCAGCAACTTAGAGAAATAATTTACATGCAAATAATTGATATGTCTCTCTTTTATATTTTGTTAGGCTAGTAAGTTTTGAAATCAGTGAGTGTGAAACCTTCAACTTGGTTCTTTTCATTGGAATTTTCAACCCAAGAGAATAGCATTTCTCTTATTGTTTCATTCCACTGTGTAATACATATTGAAAAACATGTGTGCTCAGTTTTCTGAAGCAGACTTTATAAAAAGTGTCATGGATGCAGTTGTCAAAATCACTCAGTATGTATAAGCAAATGCTAAGCCTGATGATCAGCTTATGGAACTCTTGAAAGAAATAGAAAAAAAATTGAGTCTTGTGTTCTTTGCCAGAGCTCATAGTCATAGACTATTTTTAAAAGATTTAGTGTACCGCCAACTCTTATTCAACACTGCCCTGAAACGAAAGCAATATTACCAAATATCCAGTAACCAAAGAAAAAAAATGATGGCAGTGTGACTTAACCTTTTTTCATCGATATGCTGGGGAAAAAAAGCTCATTTATTCCCTTATACTACAAATTATGTGTAAATGGAAACTTTCCATAATGCATATCGATAATAATGATTTCACATTTTCGTAACATGAATCAATATGTGGATTTATTTCTACCTAATAGCATTATGTAAATTAGCTACAAAAACTACCAAAAAAATTGAAAGAACATTTTGTGTGATACTGATAAATTTAGAGTTTCTTTTATACTCTAATTTGAATTTGATATGAATAATAATAATTAACGTGAGCTTTCAAATTAGCTTAACTTCGGACAGATTTAGTTTTCAAATTGATACACCACTTTAAACCCAAATTAACTCTCCTAAAAAATTGTTTTAAATTGTCAAAGTAGATGCAAATATGCAAGGAAAATCATTCATTTGTAATCAATTTAGTTATTGGACAACTTTGAAATATGTTTGAAACAGCTTGGATATGTGAAACTACTCTTTTAAGCATAAATTTTATTTTATTTTTTTTTATTCTCTATTTTTTAAAAAGATTTTCTCCATTTATTTGACCAAGAGATAGAGAGAGCCAGAGAGCATAAGCAGGGGTGGGGGTGGGGAATGGCACAGGCAGAGGGACAGCAGGCCCCCTGCTGCGCGGCTCTATCCCAGGACCCTGGGATCATGACCTGGCCAAAGGCAGACGCTTAACCAACAGCCACCCAGGCGCCCCTAAGCATAAATTTTATGAAATCTAAACACAGATCAAATATGTCTGATAAAAAATTTAGCTCTCAAATTGACATGTTTTTATGGGAGTAAATTACACACTGGAATTTAAAGGCTTAATACAAAAAAATGTAAACTATCTCAATAATTTTATGATAACTGCATATTGAAATGATAATCTGAATATAATGGGTCACTATTAAAGTCACGCCGATGTTACAGAATTAGCCATTCCTATTAAAATAAAATGTTACTTTTACCTGCAAACCTTGTACCTAACACAGCAGATTATCATTATTACATCAATTTAAGTCACTCACCATAATTTTCCATCCATGCTGGCTGCCTGATGAAGTATTATTCCATGGACCAATCACCGGTGCTTTGCTCTATTTAGGGCAAACTTTTATAAGATATTGAAGATGAAAGTAGAATGGAAAATTGAGTTTTATACAAGAACACTAAAATTCAAGGCAACCAAAAATTTTAATAATCATCTTTAAAGATTATCACCCAATTAGTGAAAGTACTTAAACAAAATATGAAGTTACCAAAAATCTGCATTATTGATAACACCCATCGATGACCAAATATAATTTCCTAAAAGCTGATTTGAGGGTTATTTTTCTTCAGCTTCTGGCATTAAAATGATTAGTTTGACTCTAGAGACACCCCACAACAATGAAAAACATTATAGCCATATCTCTCTGTTCTTGTTGATTTTAGGTGCCTAATATGTGTGTCTTCAAAGTAGTCAATCATAGATTGTGTTCCTTTTAGCAAAAGTTGCTAAATAGAGTCATAAGGCAAGCCAAAAAAAGAATATTGTTCTAGAAGAAAAAATAAAATGAGAACATTTAACTTCAGTGCAATATCAAACCCAGCCTCCTATCATCTTTCAAGCTACCTTCCCACATGCTATTCTAAATAAGTCACAAAAATGAGAGCACATCTACAATGGTTGTTAGTGGTAGTTTCCCACTGGCTTTGGTTAAAAAAAAAATTTAAATTATTAAGACATGATTCCAATTCTCTAAAAACCTGAAATAGATTTCCATTCTTCTGCCTGGTAGTTATTGCAGTAACAGCCATGAGTTGTAAATATATAGTCTATGCCTGCTGTAGCAGTTCAAATATAATCTTAAAAGTATTACTAGGTTTTGAAGATTTATCCCTGTGGAAAACATGAGCAAGTTTTCAATTTTTTTACTTAAGCCATATGATAGAAAGTATAACATTATTTGAAGATGGGCTAAGATTATCTTAAAATGTATATTGTAGACCCTAGGGAGACCACCAAAAATGTTTTAGGAAGCATAAAGAATAAAGGAGATAATATGGAATAATAATAAATGTTCAGTTAAACCCAGAGAAGTGAAAAAGAAATAAAGAAAAAATAAACATGATAGCAACATGGTAGATTTTAATCAAAAATCACTTTATATGCAAATGGTCTAAGTGCACCGGTTAAAGACAAAGATTGTCAAATTATATTTAAAAAAAGCAAGACTAAACTGTATGCTCTCTATAAGAAATTCATGTTAAATATAGACACAAGTTAAAAAGTAAAAGGTAGAGCAAAATATACCAAAAGAAGGCTGGACTAACTATGTTAATTTCAAACAATGTTGACTCAGAAAAAGGAATGTTATTATGGATAAAAAGGGAGATTACATAATGATAAGGAGTCAATTCTCCAGGAAGACATAATGATCCTAAATTTTTGAAGATAGTTTAAGGGTTTATGGGACACCAACAAGTGGACCAATATACACACTATATAGGCCCCAGAAGAAGAAAGAGAAACAGGCAAAAAGCTTATTAAAATAATAACAATAGCAATAATAACAGCAATAATAACAACAGCTGTAAACTTACCTAACCTAGGGAAAGAAACAGGTGTTCAGATCCAGGAAGCCCAGAAAGTTCCAAAAGAGATGAATCCCAAAAGACCCATACCAAGCCACATTATAATCGAATTGTCAGAAGTTGAAGGCAAGGAGAGAATCTTAAAACAGTATGAAAAAGAACTTGTTATCTACAATGGAACCCCCCATAAGACTATCAGCAAATTTTTGAGCAGAGACTTTGCAAATCAGAAGAGAGTGGCATGATATATATATTCAAAGTGCCGAAAGAAAGAAAAGAAAGAAAGAAAGAAAGAAAGAAAGAAAGAAAGAAAGAAAGAAAGAGGGAGGGAAGGGGAGAGGGAGGGAGGGAGGGAGGGAGGAAGGAAGGAGAAAGAAAGAAAGAAAGAAAGAAAGAAAGAAAGAAAGAAAGAAAGAAAGAAAGAGAGGGAGGGAGGGAGGGAGGAAGGAAGGAAGGAAGAAAAGAAAGAATCCTGCCAACCAAAGACATTCAACCCAACAAAGTTGCCCTTCAAAATTGAAGGGAAGATAGTTTTCCAGACAAGTAAAAGCTGAAGGAGTTTATCGCCACTACTAGATGAGCCTTATAATAAACATTAAAGGGACTTCTTCAAGCTGAAATGAGAGGATGATAATAAGTCACGGGAAATCATGTGGAACTATAAAACTGGTAAGGTAAATATACAGTTAAATTCAGAATACTCTCATGTTTCACGGTGGTGGTAAATCTTGAAATTCCCTTTGTAAAGCTAGTCAAGAGCAACTGTGAAAGGAAAGGTAGGAAAGGAGAATCTGCTTGACCACAAAGGCTTTTACAGATATTAGTAAAAAGTACTTTCAACATCGAGAATGTGGAAATTGACTTCCTTAAAATTATAACTGTCTGGCATTTAGAAAATCTTCCTTTGAAAAAAAAATATCTTCCTTTACTTATATGTATCCCGTTCGAGGACTATTGTCCTACCCAATACTTCAGTTCCTTTCGCAATATCCCCCATTGTGCTCATCCCGGTTTTGCTTGAAAGTGTTGCAGTTGGAGAACTACGTCGCGAGGAAAGGTGTTCCAGTTTTAGATGTATCTACTTAAAATTATTCCTTAAATATCTTCTTTGAGTGCGGCCAGAATCTACTCAACTGATTTGAGTATACTGACATACTCAAGTATTTTTCTCTCTGAAGGTCTTTTACATACATGAAGATGACTTTCGTGTTTTCCTGAAGTTTTCTTCAGGCTAGAAATCTCTATCCCTCGTACATATCCAAGTAAGATAATTTCAAGTCCACTTACCATCCTGGACATTTTTCTTTGGAATGGCACCCATTTCTGAATGATCCTCTTAAACTCTGGCGTCCAGCACTGAACATAGTATTCTAAATTTTCTTTTTTAAAAGATTTTATTTATTTATTTGACAGAGAGAGAGAGACAGCCAGCGAGAGAGGGAACACAAGCAGGGGGAGTGGGAGAGGAAGAAGCAGGCTCATAGTGGAGGAGCCTGATGTGGGGCTTGATCCCAGAACGCAGGGATCACGCCCTGAGCGGAAGGCAGACGCTTAAGGACTGCGCCACCCAGGCGCCCCAAGAGCCGAATGTTTAACCAGCTGAGCCACCCAGGCTCCCAGGCCAAGTAAAATTCTAAGCCCTCTTCCCTGATTCTGTAAAATTATTTTCTAGATACGAGGGTAAGACTTCGAATAACCTTGTCCATTTTTGTTGTTGCTGTTAAATTTGTTTTAGTGACTTCTACTGAAATCTCTTAAACTGCTGATCTTTAAATAACCCTATGAGGCTATTCATCTTGATTTTATGCCATCTAAAAACTGTTAGATTTGCCATCGATGATTATCAAAGTTATCAGTAACACAGTTAGTGAGAACAGACATCCTTTGTGGACTGGCATGATATTTTTATATTATTCCAGTCATACTATACCATAAAAAGCACTCTCTGAGAAAGTATTTTCAATACTGAAACTGCCCCACTGAATTACCGTTCGGCCTATCTTAGTTTAAGCGTTATCCTTGGAAGGCTTGTATACCTTCCAGG
Organism: Ursus arctos; assembly: GCF_023065955.2. NCBI lineage: Eukaryota > Metazoa > Chordata > Mammalia > Carnivora > Ursidae > Ursus > Ursus arctos. The sequence goes on along the minus strand of NW_026623089.1, from coordinate 78,720,721 downwards.
CAAACAGTTAGTGAGCTCTGTTTCTGAGAATTCTAACTTTGATTCTAGTTGCCAGGGATGCTGTATTGACTATGACAATGTGTCTGCCCTCTTGGTGCATAAATTCTATTAAGTAAACGATACATAAGTAAGTAGGTAAGAAAACAAGATACCTTCTAAACGTGCTCAAGTGACATGAAGAAAATTAAACAGGTTAGTGGAATAGAGTCACAGGGTGGTTGTTTTAAGTCCAATGGTTAGAGAAAGCTCTCTTTAGGTGATTTTTAAGCAGAACTTAAATGAACAGAAAGAATCAGTTTTGCAAAGGTCAGGAATAGGAAAGAAGAGAAAAGGTCAAGGTGACTAGGAAGAGCAAATATAAACACACCCGTCCTCACTATTTTGCAATCTTACTTTCTTTAGTTGTCTAGTCATTCTCAAATTTCCCAGAAAGATAACACTAGAACCAGTAGCCAACCACTGACTACGACCCTACAGTTATATCGCTGGACTAGCGTAACCCATTCTGGAGGTTGGGGATGGTGGCTAAGGTGGGTGGCTATGCTAGTCCCTAAAGACTAATGAGAAATCACAAGCCACCACGGCTACCTCTATTCAATGGTCATAACAATCCCAAATTCTATATAACTTTTTAAAGAACATATTGTCGATCACACCAGAAAAGGAAAAGAGTGAAGAATTAATGCAAATTAACAATACTGGAAGCAAGTAAAAAACAATACTGGAAACACAATTAAAAAAACAACACACAAGTATGCTCTGTACTCAAGAACTACATAAGCAAAGGCTTACTGCTTTCACAGATACGTGGAAAATCGGAGGATGTGTTCGGGGAACATAAAATCTCAACTATAGCACAGGACATACGAAGGTTACCAGGGTAAAATATAAACGGGGAAATATCACTGAACACTTTTTATGCCAAGCAGTTGAACTTGATTCTGTATGAAACCAAGAGCTACTGAAAGTTTTCTGAGAATGGTAGTGATGGATCCAGCTCAGTGGAGAACACAGATTAGGAACGGGGAGCCTGAGTAGAAAGTGGTTATAATAATCCAGTTAAGAAGTAATGACTGCTTGGGGCACCTCGGCGGCTCAGTTGGTTAAGCGTCCCACTCTTGATTTCAGCTCAGGTCACAATCTCAAGGTGAAACTGAGCCCTGGGTCCAACTCTGAGATCAGCATGGGGTCTGCTTGAGATTCTCTCTCCCTCCTCCTCTGCCCCCCACCCATGCTCTCTTTCTCTCTCTCTCAAAAAAAGTCATGATTACTTGAATTTAAGTAATACATTAATCTGTTGGTGATTACTTTCAAAATGCTAAATATCCACAGCTGACAAGAATGCGGTAAAACAGTAGTACTTATCTGGTATAAGTGGAAGCTGGATTTTTCTGGTGTAGAATTGCATGGGATTGAATATAAGAGGCAGAGGAGAAGAGGTCAAAAAGACCAGAGGACTCCTAGTTAACAAGAGTGAGAAAAGAGAAGCTATTGAAGATGACCATGAGGTTTTAGGCCTGATTACACAAGAAATGAGGAAGCGGGAGATGGTGGACATGAGCAGAACAGACTCAAAACAATCCAGGAGGACCTGCCCTGGTCTCATCCTTGAGATACTGTGCGAACTTGGGCAAACTCACTTCAACTTAGTGTCTATATTTACATTATGTAAAATGCTGGTGGCAGAGGGCAGATGAAATAGATTACCTCAAATCTCCTTTCCGGACAATTCTGAGATTTTTAGAATGTAGTTTTGAAATCTTTGACTATAAACAACTTTAAGGCCAGGGTTGATTAACTTCCATCTAGCCTATCAGCTTTATTTTGTTTATACCAAATAAATTAATAAATGTATATAGCCTTTATAAAACATTTGAAGTTAATAGAAACATGTAACTACATCTGTTTCCTCTTGAATTTTTCTAATACTGCATATGTACTTGTCTCTGTGTATGTATACAGAACTCTGGGATTTTACTAGTTTTGTAGCTAGTTTTTCAGCATTATAGAATGAGTAATTTTCTATACATCCTTAAGCAGTTAAAGCCATATTTTCTTAGTAGCTTCATTAAGAAGTTTGGATAGCCACAATCAAATCAATTAAATCCCGTTGGTTGTAGATTTCCACGTTTCTAATAACATTGAGGTAAACACATTTTTACATAAATCTTAATGTAATTATCTATATATTATTTTCCCAAGATAAATATCTAGACCTGGTATGTCTCATTTACACAGTTTTAGGGCTTTTAATATATTAGTACTCCAGTTTGCTATTTATATTGTGTCCTGTGCATTTTATAACATACAAGTTGTAAATAATTATGTATTTAAAGTTTTTCTGTTCCGCTCCATCTTTTATTTTTGTCTTTTTACAGACTATAATTCATCTATATTTTATCTATATTTTATCACATGTATGTAATATTGATTCATCACTAATTTGATGTATGGTAATTACTTCATGACAGGGACATAAAGGAAAACTTCTAATTAACTGTTTTCATTGTCTGGCTATCGTTGTCAATTTCTTAGCACTTCTCATAGCTATTCAGTTTCTCTAGTTTTCCAGGTAATAATTTATCTACAATCTAGGGTAACTGAATTCTTTATTTTTTAATAGTTCATAGTTCTCATCGGTTTTTTTTTGTTTCACTGCGAATTTCCAGGACAATGTTGGGGGGAAACCAAGCAGTGAGAATAGCAGGTATCTTTGTCTTGCTCCTCTTATACTCCTCAGACCATTTGGAATGTATTCTGACCTAAAAATATTTACTCAAGAGCTGAGTGATCTCAAGTTTCCTGGTGAATCAAACATCTGTAATCGTTACAAATCTGACACACTGACGTTGCTGTCCCCATTTCACAGATGGAGAGACTGAGGCTCCAGTCGGAGAAGCTGCGTTCCTGCATTCGCACGTGCGTCGGGCGGAGGTGAGCCACCGCCTTCAGGCCTCGCGGGTGCGGTCCCTCCCTCCCGCCCCACGCACTGCCGGACTGCGGTGTCGCGCCCTCAGCGGCTCCAGCCCGGGGGCGGGCGCTCCCAGGCTCCACCCTGCATCCCAACCGGGCTCGGCGAGCCCAGGGGCGGCCATGGACTCCCAGCACCCGGGCGTGGCCCACCCCCCCACCGCGGCCCGCTGGCCTCCCGTCTGCCCCCTGCCGGCCGGCCGGCGGAGCTGCGCGCGGGAGGGGCGGTCCTGGAGCGCGGAGCCCGAGAGCTGGGCGCGGCCTCGCCGCCAGAGCCAGGGCCATGGCGCGGGTGCTCATCGTGGGCGCCGGGCTAACGGGAAGCCTCTGCGCAGCGCTGCTCAGGAAGGAGGCGCCCCGTCCAGTGCACCTCGCGGTGTGGGACGAGGCTGGGGACTCAGGTGGGTCGTCGGGCGGTCGAAACCGGGGAAAGGAAGCCGGCGCCTACGGGCGGCCCACGCCGGGATGTCTGTGGGAAAATGCGGTCACCCCGGCCGGCACCCCGTTGGCGACATGCGCAGTGCGCACCCGGTCACGTGACCCGAGCCTCCAGATCCCCGGAAAGGCCCGAGGGGGGCGGGAGTGGGCGGTGACCCCGGCGCCGGAGGGGGCGGGGAGAGGGGGGAGTGGGAGGAGCCCCGCGGGGCTGGGAGGGAGGAGCGGGAGGAGCCCTGGGCTGGAGGGGGGCGGGGAGCAGGAGGAGAGGGAAGATCCCCGCGCGGGTCAGGGAGGAGCGAGAGGAGGGAGGACGCCCGGGCTGGAGCCGGGGGGGGGGGGGGGGGGGGGGGCGGGGAGCGGGAGGAACCCTGCGCGGGTTAGGGAGGAGGGTGGAGCCTCTGGTAGGAGAAGGGGGGGAGCAGGGAGAGAGGGAACCTTGGTCACTTCGCCAGTCGGCGGGTTTTTATCTTGGCCGGGCCCTGCCTTCCTTCTGCAGACTGCGAGGATCCCAAAGTGCCCTTTGACCAGGACTTTACGAAGATCCAGTTTACAGACTCCACTTTTTCTCATGAAACCCGATTGCAGGCATGAAAACACGCTTTGAGTGATTCATTCCGACATTTTGTGCGGTATTTCGTTTTATGCTATCCATGCACCCATTCCTTTTATTTAACTGTGTGAATCCGGGGGCCAGGCACAGTGCCGAACACTGCTGCACCATTCATGTGTCCTTTTTAAAAAATCCCTCGCAGTGACCAAATTGTCTCCATGAACTGCTTCCTGACAATGGTAGAGGACAAAGCCCAAAACTAAAACAGAACAGCACAAAAAAAAAGTCCTTTTTTAATACACCCGTTAAGTAATCCATTTGGCCTCACGTGAGGTGAATTAATTGCAGAAGGTTCATTCTGATGCACAAAGATGTTTCTTGTGAATGAATCCAAGGGGGAAGAATGAGTACAGCCAGGAGTCCCTACAATCCGCAGAGCACAGTTGACTTGGGTGCCCAATACATCACCTGCACGTCTCACTATGCCAAACACCACCAAAGGTGAGTTAGTTGAAAGGGGAGGAATCGTTCTTCGTGACTGTATGATGTAAAAAGATATAAATCATCCATTTTTAACAGGGTGACACTTTGCCTCTCGTAATATAGTGAGGATATTATAATATTATCATTGCTGATGGCATTAGCGGTAAGAGGTTAGCCTGAGTAAAGTGGGAAAGCTGGAGTCCGTGCCTCCCAGGTGGTCGAGAAGATCACATGAGATGTTACATCACGAGGGCTCAACTGAAACATGAATTTCTGTGTTGTGTTGAGGAAGAGGACAACTAGTCAATCTTCACTAAGTTCAAAATGGGTAGACTGCATACCTTTCTACCTTCACTGACTTTAATTTTGAGATATACAAGAAAATAGGCCTTCACCTAATGTCAGCAAAAAGATTTAATTGTCAAAATGTTTCTGTTCTTCACCTGAATTATGGTTTATTAATTTTTTAAATAATAATTTTTTATTATGTTATGTTAGTCACCATACAGTACATCCTTAGTTTTTGATGTAGTGTTCCATGATTCATTATTTGCATATTATGGTTTATTAATTTTTTTGAAGTAAGCTGTATGCCCCACATGGGGCTTGAACTCACAACCCCAAGACCAAGAGTTACATGCTCTACGGACTGAGCCAGCCAGTATTATGTTTTTGAATTATGTTTTTTTAACACAAAACATACACTGAGTTGATCATATGAAGATTTCTAGTTATTATTTAGAATGATAATCTCTAAGAATTCTTGGAAGAGAATATAGTATTTTTAAACTAACTGATTGTGGTTTATAATTATATCATATATATTGATTTATTTCAGTTTTTATGATGACCTGTTAGCTCTTGGCATTTTGAAGCCCCTGACTGCTCCTATTGAAGGGATGGTGATGAAAGAAGGAGACTGTAACTTTATGGCACCTCAAGGAATTTCTTCAATTATTAAGCATTACTTGAAAGAATCAGGTGGGGATAGGATTTTCTCTGCTTTTTTTTAATATTGGCATTTAAGGATAAAAGTTGTATACATAATTAAATATTAATACTATAAAGAAAGTTATAAAATAGATGTTCTCCTCTTTACCACTCAATAGCTAATTTTCTTTTCCTGAAGTAATCCCTAATAATAGTTTTCAATGTATGCTTCTAGAAAAAAGTTTATGCATCTGTCTATTGATCTATATGGCTGCGTCTATTTATTTATTCATGTGTGTTTATATTTATTCTTTTTAAGTATACAAATGGGATTATTTTTCGTAAACTGACACCTTGTTTGGTCTGTATATAATAAATCAACCCCACCCCCGCCAATTATCTATCTGTCTACCTCCTATTGGTTCTGTTTCTCTGGAGAATCCTAATACATCATCATAGACTGAATCATATCTTAGGTCTATTTTCATAACAACAAATTCAGTATGCTTCATTCTTTTCAATGCCTGTTCAGTATTACGTTATTTATTTATAAATAAATAAATACATTGTGTAAGTGTTAGCTTTCTGGAAAATATTTAGGTTGTTGGTGGGGGTGAGGGGTTGTTTTGGTTTTTGCTAATCCCAATATTGCTGCATTGTTTAACCCTGACACACTTCTATAAGCATATCTGTAGGACCAATTTCTAACAGGACAGTAGCGGTGTCAAATGGTATTGTGAATTTTTAATTAAACTAGGTCGTTCCATCTATTCCTCTTAAAGAATATCTCATCATCAACAGCGAATGAGGAGGGGCCTGGGTGGCTCAGTCGGTTAAGCATCACACTCTTGGTTTTGGCTCAGGTCATGATCTTAGGGTGGTGAGATGGAGCCCCAAGTTGGCCTCTGAGCTCAGTAAGGCTCTGCTTGAGATTCTCTCCCTCTCCCTCTGCCCCTCCCACTCATGTTCTCTCTCTCTAAAATAAATAAATCTTTAAAAAATTTTTAAAAAAGCAGTGAATGAGAATTTCTCTTTCTGTACATCTTGATATTATGGAGATTTTTAATATTTGCCAGTGTGATAGGTTACAGCTGGTGTCTTTTTGTATTTTGATTTGCATTTATGTAATTATGAGTGAGTTTATGCATTTTTGTGTTTTTAGTGAGCTCATTCTATCTTTTTTTCTGTGAATTTCTTAGTTATAACCTTTGCCCATTTTCTATTAGGATTTTCATTTGTTTTGAAAATGATGTTTTTTTAAAAAAGATGATAAATGATCTTGGATGATAAACAATTTGTTTTTTTAAACAGAAGTAAATTTCTTGATGAATTATAATTAAGTAACTTGCCCAATTCAAGATCACTGACCAAAGGTGCTGAGAAGTTTTGTTTCATAAGCTATTTCCAGAATAATTACTGTTTTGATCTTCTTCATCAAATATTACTTATTGAGAACCCCAGGAATCCCCGATAGTAGGCAAGGGAGAGGTCGGTGAGATCGAATATACAGATAGCATGGGAATATAGTAGATGTCATTCTGGTTAGACCATTTCTCCATCTACTATTCAGTCTATGATGGTGTATTACTCAGGATTTTCCAGAGAAACAGAGCCAATAGGAGATTGATATAATAGGATGTGTGTGTGTGTATAATAGGATATATTCATATATATATATATATGATTCATTATAAAGAATTGGCTCGTGATTAGGGAGTTTGGCAAGTGTCAAGATCTGCAGGATGAACTGGCAAACTGGAGGCAAAGGAAGAGCTGATTTTTCAATTCAAATCTGAATACAAGGAGGGGAAAAAACCCAAAAAACCTTGTCCCGGTTTGAAGGCTGTCAGCCAGGAGGAATTCTTCACTCTTGGGGAGGGTCAGTCTTTCTGTTTTCTTCAAGCCATTGGCTGATTGGGTAAAAGCCATCTACATTCGTTAGGGAGGGTAATCTGCCTTGCTCAAGTCTACCAGTTTAAATGTTAATCTCATCCAAAATCACCCTCATAGACGGACCCAGAATAATATTTGACCAAATATCTGGGCACTCCATGACCCAGTCAAGTTAATCCATAAAATTAACCATTACAGAATGGGATACCATTGGATATTTTGTAGAATGTCACCATCATCTTCATAAATTGCTGCCATATAACTTTTAAAAATCTCATTTCCATCATGATTTGACACAATTTAGATGTGCATGTTTACTGAAATCCTCAAGTACTTACTGTGTTATATATCCATCCGTGTGTGCACACATCCATTCAGTAAACACTTACTGAGTACTTACTGTATGCCAGACACTGTTTCGGGTGCTAATGATACAAGAACCAAAGTCCTTGCCCTCTTAGAGCTGATAGTCTGGCAGAGGGACAGTCCTTGAATACACAGTATCTACATCCTTCTTTTGGTGGATGTTTGGGAGGATATATGTGTTCTATTCCAATTTTGCTTTCGAAGCTCTTGGGAAAAGAGGTCATATTTAATTACTTGTGGCTCACATAGAATTTAGCAGTAGCCTGTACATAGTAGGTAGGTTTCATATAGATTTCTCTATCTGTATCTATTTCTATATATGTATATGTACGTATGTATATTGGAGTTGTTAAATATATTTAATACAGTTGTTAAATATATTTAATATAGTTATATATATTAGGTGACTATCAGTTTTAAAATAACCAATTCTTAGTAACCTGTTTATATTTTCAGTTTGTCCAGCCTCTTGAGACAAAGATTTTGTAGATTTTTTATCACTAAGTAAAATATTATTTATTTCAAAAAGTAATTTAAAAAAATACAAACTCCTGGTAGAAAGTTTGGAAGATACAGAAAAATAGCAGGAAAAATGTCACTGTATATGTCAACAATAAGTCCATTTTGTGACCTACTTTCTGCTTTTTTAAAAAATGAATTTTTATGTAATTGAGTTCAAGGTCTGTATAATTTGAGTGTATATAAACGATTTCTTCGTTTATTTTAATTTTATCTTTGTAATACTTCAAGTGTCTTTCCCCCTTTATCCAGATCTGTTGTTACAGAATTTATAGACCTAATCTGTACTATTTTAAATTTTACAATTGTACCTTTTTAAACATCCTTTAAGCTTCTGTAAAGCTTTCTTTCCACTGAATGGTCCACAAAAGTGTTTTAGTGTTTCCACAACGTAAGTGAGAGAGTTTCTAGAATCAGAATCACCTGGACTGAAGTCAACGTTCTGCCCTCCCCTTCCTAGCTATGTAATAATAGGAAAGTTTAAACATTTATACCCTGGTTCTTTCATTGGAAAAATGGGAGTAGTAACAGTACCCACTACAAAGTGTTATCATGAGGACTATGGGATATAATGCATTCATTGTCAACCCAAGCAAATAATGGGCTATGTACATAGCAACCTCTTGATAAATGTTGGTTTAGAAAATAATCTCCTTGAATGAAGGTGACCTTTCCACAAGAACCCAAACTGTCAAGTCATTCTGAAAACACTCTACAGTTTGGAATCAATTAAGTTTACAGCCCTACAATCTGTAGTCATTTAGATTGGACCAGACTTCCAGGGAAATTATCTGTATGGGATACATCTAATCGTGTATGCTTTAGAATGCGTTCAAATCTCTAAAGCCAGTACTTAACTAGAACAACTTCCCATGACAGTGGCCTGAGGCACAGGGATTCTGAGTCAGTAGGTCTGGCTTGGGTCTCAGAATGTACATTTCTAACAGGTTCTGAGATGCTGCTGTTGCTGCTAGTCTGGCGTCCACACTTAACCACTGACATACACCTTGCAGAATATTTTGGGACCATTGGGATACATGTCCAAGACATTTGGCTGGGTATGGAGAATTTCTAGGTCAGTGGACTTCAGTTCCCTGAAACACACATACCCGCTCACCATGGCCAATAACCATGCAAAGCTCTTTTCAGGGAATATTATAAGAAAACACAATGGAATAAAACATAAAAAATGACTTGACTTACTTGAGGTCCAGATCAGGGCCAGAACCAGAGTGAGGTGAGTAAGGTGGCCAGGTCAGGGTGAGACGTTCTAAATATATAGAACCAAGTGAAGAGGAACTGTTCAGGCTGGAGTGGAGACAGTGGGTAGGAGTTGAAAGCTCCTCCAGGAGCCTTAGGGAAAGCCTCAGACAGGTTGGAGGTGACTCACTAGCCCTTGCTCTAATCTACGAGCAGAATGATGCTAATTGCCTCAAAGAGGTGGACCATTGGGCCCAGTTAGCACTTTGTTCTTTCTAATATATTTGCATTTGATCTAAAAAATGTGAATGTTTACAGTGTTGTGGCAGGATTCGAGGGACAGTGAAGGCATCTGAGCTCAAGCGACGTGAGGGACAGAAACGGGTATTTTTGGATAGATAAGACATACCTGAAACATACAGATATTTTGAAGCAATGTCAGAATGATGGCAGAGGGACCTCATAGGTGAGGGGGATCACACTGAGCTGGAGTAGCTACAGGAAGGAGGCTGCAGGGCCCCGGGTGGACGTAAGCCAGTTTTTCAGTGGCTAGGATCGCGAGGTGTCCCCGGTAATGATGAACAGGATCTTTCAACGTGCTTTTTTGTCTTCTTTCTTCATTTCTTGCTTTTTCTGTTCCCGAGGCTGCGTAGAAGTAGATTTGTTTTTAAATTAAAGTTTTCTGAAAATTGAAATGTGAGGTAAGTGCTTGGTCCCAAGGAGACTTAGTGATCCAGTTATATTTTCTTGTCTTTTGGTTTATGGTTTCTGATTCATTCTCTTCTTCAGCAGGTACTTACTAAATCCCTAGTATGTGCCAAGTACTGTACTGTATATGCGATACAGTATTCCCAGAAACAAAACAGGCATAGTTCCTTGCCTGTGGGCTCTGAGGTGGACGGCACAGGCCAGGACTCACAGTGAACTCATGCCCCGTGAGAGGAACCCCACTCTCTGAGGTGGACGGTGATTAATAGGGAAAAAATGTTAATCAAATAACTATATCCAAGTAATTATTAATAACTATATCCATTAATAATAATAATTAATAACTATATCCAAGTAATTATTCTTGGTGATAAAGAAGAAAAATGCAATGAGAGGACATGCTCGATTGTATTTCTCTTAATTCCAGTTCTTCTTAATAAAGGTCCACCAACGAGGGCTTGAATTTCTTTTACAGACACCTTTTTCAGGTTTAAGACGGAATCTTAATTTCTTTGATAGGGAATATGGCTCTTCTTGCTATTTCTAGAATTGTTAACACCTTCACTAAAGTGTATTCCTGCTCCACAAAGATCATGAGCTTTAGACATGGATGGATATAGTTTTACGTCATGGGGTGACATTTCTGAATTTGTTTTCTTGTTTGTGAAATTAATTGGTACAGTGTATATCAAGTGCCTGTTACAGTCCTGGCATATAGTGGCTGCTTAATGAAAGACAGTTGTACTTGTAGTAATGGTTTTTTACTCCAGGGCAGGCATCGATCCCAGGGTCTAAGGAGCCAGAATGAGAGGAATTCCTACCAAATGAGAAAGGGAACCCCTAGAAGCGAGCCTTCACTGTTTAATTCACGGGAACAGATTCAGTTGTGACTCTTCTCTTTCTCCTCCTTCATGTTGGAAATCCTGATAATGTGAACACGACTTCGCTTTTGGAACAGGTGCTGATGTCTGCTTCAGACACTGTGTGACCCAGATCAACCTGCGAAATGACAAGTGGGAAGTCTCCAAGGAAACGGGTCCCCCTGAGCAGTTTGATATTGTTGTCCTCACCATGCCAGTTCCTCAGATCCTGCAGCTGCAAGGTGACATCGCAAACTGTGAGTCCCAGCCTGCGCCGTCCACCTCAGAGAGTGGGGGTCCTCTCATGGAGTGTGAGTTCACTGTGAGTCCACTTCAGAGTGGGGTTCCTCTCATGGGGCATGAGTTCACTGTGAGGCCTGGCCTGTGCCGTCCACCTCAGAGAGTGGGGTTCCTCTGATGGAGTGTGAGTTCACTGTGAGTCCACTTCAGAGTGGGGTTCCTCTTATGGAGCATGAGTTCACTGTGAGTCCTGGCCTGTGCCGTCCACCTCAGAGAGTGGGGTTCCTCTCATGGGGTGTGAGTTCACTGTGAATCCACCTGAGAGAGTGGGGTTCCTCTCATGGGGTGTGAGTTCACTGTGAGTCCACCTCAGAGAGTGGGGTTCCTCTCATGGGGTGTGAGTTCACTGTGAGTCCACCTCAGAGAGTGGGGTTCCTCTCACGGGGCATGAGTTCACTGTGAGTCCCAGCCTGCGCCGTCCACCTCAGAGAGTGGGGTTCCTCTCATGGGCCGTGAATTTGGTATACTTCTCTTAGCAAATGGTACATTGTGGATTCTGTTGATTTGTGTGTTTTAAAAACTGATACTGTGGCCTTGTTCATGATATTAGTCTAGGTCAAACTGAAACCCATAGAATTTTTTTTAACTAGTTAAAACTTGAACATTTTTCTTACTTCCCTTGCTTTTAAGAAGTAAATATTTTTGATGGACATGCAGTTGTTTGGCCTAAAAGAAGACCAGTCTCTTTGTGGCCATCCTGGAGATAAGAAGGTTTTTATGATATAAGAATTGATTACGTCGTACACCTGGGTGGCTCAGTCAGTGAAGCGTCTTGCCTTCAGCTCAAGTCATGATCTCAGGGTCCTGGGACTGAGCCCCCATTGGGCTCCCTGCTCAGTGGGGAGACTGCATCTCCCTCTGCTCCTCCCCCTGCTTGTGTGTGCTCTCTCTCGTCCACTCTCTCTCTCAAATAAATAAATAAAACCTTAAAAAAAAAAAAAGAATTGATTACATCAACCCCCGGGAAACCTCATCTTGGATTGCTCTTGAGTGTGAGTCTCATGTTCTTGCCTGTTTGGAACTTGTTGGAGCACCTTTTACCTGGCTTTTCCCCTTCTTTTTTAAATTTTATTTTTATTTTTAATTTTTTTAATTAGTTATTTGAGAGGGAGAGAGAGAGAGAAAGAGAGAACGAGTGGGAGGGAGAGGGAGAGACAATCTGAAATAGACTCCACGCTGAGTGCAGAGCCTGACGTGGGGTTGGATCTCATGACCCTGAGATCATGACCTGAGCCGAAACCAAGTGTGGGAGGCTCAACTGACGGCACCACCCAGGTGCCCCTCCCCCTCCTTTTTTTTTTTTTTTTGACGATGGCTTTGAGATATAATTCACAGACCATACAGTTCATCTATTTAAAGTGTACATTTCCGTGGTTTTGGGTGTACTTACCTATATATGCTACCATCACCACCATCAACTTAGGAACATTTTCATCACCTTGAAAAGAAACCCCATATCCTAAAGCATTCGCCTCCATCCCTCATCTTTATCTCCGTCCCAGCCCTAAGCAAACAGTAATCTACTTTGTATCTCTATAGATTTCCCTATTTCCTGGATTCTTAAGAAAAGCCCTTCTGTGGCTCTGCTTTGCCTCTACCTACCTCACTGTCTTTCCCTGTCTTCCATCATGTCTGACTGAGCCTGACACAGCAAAGTCATTGACTTCTAGAAAATACTCAGCTTGCCTTGAAGGGTTCCTTTCGCTCCGTTCCTTGAGCTCTTGCTTTAGAGAGATCATATATTCCTTCACTGTCTTCAGGTCATTGCCTCAGTGTTTGTTGGACTAATCGGCTTCCAGCCAAATTTTTCTGAAATGTATTTTCCATCAGCTCATTTGTTCTGTTACGTTCTGTTGTCTTCCTTATTTTGTCTGCATCGGTCCCTCTCTGATTATTACCCATCTTTCCACAGCGCTATTTCTGTCAACTTCATGAAGAATAGTGTTGTCAGGAAAGGCCACACATTTCAGTAAAAGTACGTTGCTTAGTGATCATAATGATTGGATGCTACTAATCATTAATATAATAATGTTTTTATTAACATGGAAAGATTCCACCATATTTTTAAATTAGAAAAGGTATGTAGATGCATTTGTGTTTCTTTTCTATCTACCAAAAATAGTTTGACAGAAACATATTGACATTGTGATTGCTTGAAGATGATTTTCATTTTCTTCCTTATAATTTTTTGAATAATCATAACTTTAAAAATAAGGAGAGTTTACTTTGACTATAAAAAATGATAATGTTGACACCATTTAAAAAATATATCATGCTGAAAAGGAAATAGAACTTTTTTCCTTTTCCTTTTTATTGGAGGCGTATGGTGGGATATGTAGGGTCCTTAAGATGAAAACATTTACAAGCAGAACCTGGGTGGCTCAGTCGGTTAAGTGTCTGCCTCCGGCTCAGGTCAGGGTCCTGGGAGCGAGCCCCATATCAGGCTCCCTGCTCAGCAGGAAGTCTGCTTTTCTCTCTCCCCCCACCCCTCCCCCCACTCATGCTTTCTCTCTCGTTCTCTCAAATAAGTAAATAAAACCTTAAAAAAAATAAAACGTTTATGAATGATTGACTTGGTGCACTTGACTGAGGGTAAGGGTCTTTGGGTTTTGTATTGGCTCAAATCAGAATCGGACCCCATGTAAATAAGTCTGTGTTTAGTTCATTGTTGTGAAAGAAGCCACCCTGGCCGTAAAGGTTAAAACAGAATGCCCAACAATAACCCTTTACCACCTAGGGGTCTAAAACAAAGGGATTATTTATTTACTTGAGAGACAGAGAGAAAGAGGGAGGGAGAGAGAGTGCAGTGGAGGGGCAGAGGGAGAGGGAGAGGATCTCAAGTGGACTCCCCACTCAACGAGGAGCAGGGTGCGGGGCTCCATCCCAGGACTCTGAAATCATGACCTGAGCCAAAATCAAGAGGCTCGACCGACTGAGCCACCCAGGTGCCCCTAAGACAAAGGGATCAAAAACATCTGCTTTCTCTTTTAAGTTATAAATCTCAACACTGAGCTCAATATGAGGATTGTTAATGTCTTCTCTCTGTATTTTTCGGAGAGCCTTAAATACGTGCTTGTTTGATTATTACACGATTACATCATGGTTCCCAGGAGGAAGACCTCCATCTACAAAGCCACGTGCTGCCACCTCGTGGACACTCTGTGTATTGCAGTTCCCCTCAATTTTTAAACTAGAGAGGATTCGGAATATACGTAAAACTGGCTGTAATTTAAAAAACCCCACAGTGTCACAGGGAAATCAACTTAGGCCCACGATAACTGACTGACAGTACTCAGAAGTGCAATGCTAGTCAGTGACAGGCCTCGCCTTCCTACAAACTGAGCAGCCCAGAGCCTTTGCTTTCATTGTGTTTCCTTCTCATCCTGCCCCCCTTCTAAATCACCCTCTTGGATCAGTACAAATACCATCTCTGATGTGAAAGACTTCCCTGTTGATTGCACGTGGTCTGGCTTTTCCCTCCCCACACCCCTCTCCTTATTTTGCTTTTTACGGAGGACACGGAGCTACTTTTTTTTTTTTTTGGCCAATTATTTATTACATTTATTACATTATTCCAAGTGGGAGAACAGGGAATCTTCATGGCCCATTCAGACAACGTCTTATAATTCATGATTCACCTTCTGGTTCCATAACTGTGCTGCTCTCTATGTGTTAATACCACAGGGTTTTCTCACTTAATCCCCATAATGATTATTTCCATTTTTGGTGGTGATGCTCAGATGTGAACCCGTTAGTGAGACTCTGGAGCCCATACTCCTAACTGGTTACACCCAGCTCTCCAGTACGTACTTCACCTTAGACCACCTGTTACTAATGGTTTCCTGCAGGTATGACTTCCCACAGTGTCCTGCTCTCTCCTGATCACCGTGTTTTCTGAACTTCCCTAATGCAGATTGCTAATTAAAAATTAAGGGGTGCTTCTGAGAAGATTTTGATTCCTAGGGTTTGGGTAGGGCCCAGGAATCTATATCTGTAATAAGCACCCCATGGGGATGTTTTCCTCCCAGTTACATCTGGGATTCGGTCCTATTTAACACTCATCAGAGTTTATTGTGATTCGTTTTTCAGTGTCTTCTGCATTGAGCCATAAAAATCCATGAGGAAGGGGGTCCCGTGGGCCAGTCTGTCCCCACCCAGCATCAAGTACCATGTCGCACACAGACCCACACACCGCTGGCTGAAGGAACAGCATCTGTTTTATTCCCCAACTTCATTATAAGGTCCCTGTGGTCAGATGACCTTGGAGTCTACTGGTTCTGGTTTGGTTCCCTGTTTGGGTGCTGGGATAAAAGGGTGAACCTTGGGCAGACCAGAGAGTTTCAGGACTAGAAGGGACCTTGGGGCTTCTTCCACCTTGACCTTGGAGATGAGGAGTCTCGGACGTGATGTGCCCTCTACAAGAGCACACAATTCCGTGGGGGCCACACAGGAGAAAGTGTGGTTGAGAAAAAGGAGGCTCCTTTCAAATATCATTATTGCCTTGATTTCATGTTTCCTACACATTTATTTATTATTTATTTATTTTAAAAGATTTATTTTAGAGAGGGGAGTGGGGGCAAAGGAGAGAGGGAGCAGGAGAGGGAGAATCCCAAGCAGCCTTCATACTCAGCACAGAGCTGTGCGGGGCTCAGTCCCATGACTGCAAGATCATGACCTGAGCCAAAACCAAGAGTCGGACGGTGAACCAGTTGAGCCACCCAGGTGCCCCCATGTTTCCTACACATTTGAATAGAACTCTTCTTTGAGCTGCGATGGAGTCTCTGGGTCTGAATCCACGTATGAGGGCTTCCCTGCTGGAGTTCTCGCCTCCTCCCGCTGGGAGTGTAGCATAGCCAGTGAAAAGACTGGGGAGAACAGAGTAGAATGCAGCAGGTGGGACGTGGTGAGCGACTCTCAGGCATGAGAAGCATGGAAGGTTCCGGTCCTTGCGCCGTGCTGCCTCCCACATGCCTAGATGGAAGGAATGCATACGTTCAAGGTCTCCTGATGAACATTTCCTTAATGGTTTGGTATGCTATCTCACAGCCTTAATGCCAGAATGGTCATTTTTTTCTTGAGATAGGAAGGAACAGACAAACGAACCAGGTCAGGTACTGGCACCTTGGGGTGCACCCCTCCTCCTCCCCTTTGTATGCTAAGGAGCTGTCACTCCTGCTCCCGTCAGATGCCTTCACAGAAGTGAGAACCGTATTCATCTGAGCAGACACATGGTCAGATAGCCCCAGGGGAAAAACACGCTAGTCCTCTCCTGCCTTGACCCCATGAAACACTGCTAATTTTAGACCAAAGGCCTCAGGCTGCCTGACGTTACTTAAAGACGCAAATGAATGAAAGCAAAAGGTCTACACAGAGCACATCAGAAGGGTCACCGAGAGGAAGCTGAGGGAGAGGCAGGGACAGTTGTAGAGCTGGTCTCCTTCCTTCAGGAATCCTGCTCTACTCCGGGCTCCTGGAATGAACCATATTCTTCGTGCATTTGCTCCTAAAGCTCCCCTTGCCTGGAATACTTGGACACGTGCTCTGTTCTCCCTCCTTTGGGACCCAGCCCCGGGCCCGTGAGTTCCCGGGCTCCTCTGACAGCTCTGTTCTTCAGGGAAGCACCTCAGAGACTTCTCCAGCACTGCGTCTTTACATTCATTTAGCTTCTGACATTTGCTCCCCTGCAGAAGACAGTTAAGAGCACCGACGGAGGGAGCCAGAGTTGGTAACCCAGCCGTGCCGCTCACAGTGTGGGCGATTTGGGGCAAGCTACTTAACGTCTCTGAGCTCTTGTGTACAAAATGAGGATAACAAACATGATCTACCTGTGGGTTCATAGTGAAGACTCAGTGAGATACTCTGAGTACAGACCTTGTCAGGGCGCTGGACACATAGTAAGCACATTGCTGTTATTAATACTCTTGGTGACTTTTTCATGTTTGTGACTTCTTTACCACTAGGGGAAAGGTCTGGGTATCTGTTTAAGGGGTGGAATGCTTGCT
This sequence comes from Ursus arctos, assembly GCF_023065955.2. Lineage (NCBI taxonomy): Eukaryota > Metazoa > Chordata > Mammalia > Carnivora > Ursidae > Ursus > Ursus arctos. The sequence continues at coordinate 78,703,502 of NW_026623089.1, read as the reverse complement.
GTTGGGAATTAAGGCAGCCAGAAAAATCCCGTGTATCAGTAAGGATATCGGAAACACAGTGGGGAACATTACTTTGCCCTTGCGCAAAACGATGGCGTCTTTGTATCCAGAATCCTGTGGGGTCACCTTGTGTTAGAATCTACAACACTGTGGTGCAAGGAATGTCTGTTTCTTTGTTTCTCTAAGTTTACAAATTACCCATTCCACCTACCTGATAGGACACCCTCCCTCGTCATCATTAGGGCTTCTTCCCTTCCCTTTGGGGTCACACACGGGAATTCCAGGCTTCTGTAGTGCAGGGAACTGGGGAGGCATGGCACCTGAGTGCATAAGGTTGCCAGCATTATTGGAGCTCCTCTGCTATGTAGGCTGGGGCCCAGCCTGGTCCTCTGACATCAGTCAGCCTGGCAGGACTCAGGGATGCCTCATGGGACAGCCGCGCACAGACCTAGAGGCCTTTCCACTGCTCTGAGAGCCCAGAGGCATGCTGCTCGCATGTTCTGCGGCAAGGTGCCTCCTGGGCAGGGCACACAGGTGGGAGCCAGGTCTCTACCCAGACAGGAACCCCACAATCCCCTGCCCCTTAGACATTTAATGTCCAGCCCCTACCTCCCCATTTTCAGGGATCCACTGCCTCGATCCCTCTTATAATCCTGCAAGAGAAAGATGCTTCACTTCCTTCTGACTTCGTGTGGGTTGAGGGTGGGAGTTATCCCAACCTTGAGAAACACACCACTGAGCATCTCTTTCCTAGACTGGAGGGTGAGGAAGGGAGAGTTGGTTTTCCCTAAATAACTCATCTTGGTAAATCCTTTAATTTCTGGTTGCTATATGATAGCAAAGATATAATAAAAGTACAGAAGATCTCAAGAAGGCAAACTGTAATGACTGAAGAATCACATGCATATATGAATGTAGGCTGAAAGAAATGAAAACTTCTTTATGGAGAAATGTAGGGCTCCACAGCTCTGCAATGGCAATGGATACAGGTATATGTAGGCATATGTGTGTGTATTTAATTATAAATGAGGAGAACATGGATTTGCTTTTAAAATTCTAGAATATAACCACTAAAGGAGGAACAGCAACCTTGAAGCCTTCAATAGATAATTTCAGATTAAGGATCTGCACTTTAATTCATTGTAGAGAAGTTTGCCAGCCATCTGACAAAATAGTATTTGTTTGAGTCTAAAGGAAATGCTTACTTTGCTTATATTTTATTTTATTTTAATTTTTTAAAAGATTTTACTTATTTGAGAGGGAGAGGGAGAGAGAGGGAGAGAGCAAGAGAGAGCACGACCAGGGTGAAAGGCAGAGGGAGAAGCAGACTCCCCACTGGGCAGGGAGCCTGATGTGGGGCTCGATCCCAGGACCCTGAGATCATGACCTGAGCCGAAGGCAGATGCTTAACCGACTGAGCCACCCAGGCCCCTACTTTGCTTATATTTTTAAAATTATAACTTGTTCATCCAAAATGTAATAGTTTAAAATTTTCAGTAAATTCACAGATGGTAGGATTTTCATGAACTATTAAAGATCTTGGGGGTCCATTTCTAACTTTGTAAAGATGCCCTAGCAGATATCCACTTTCTCACTAATTCACTGTGTACCATTCCTTCCCTTTCCCCACGTCGGTGCCCTAGCATGCAAGCAAGGAAACGCCTCGTGCTGTCCCACACTCTCGTCTCCTGTCCAGCCTCTGGCTACACAGTCTGGCTTCAGATACCCTTCAGGTATATGGGATTGCTCAGGATATATATTTAATATATCTGTTAATATATCTAACATTTCTCTCCTTTGGATTTACCTTGATGTGTTAAACCAGTTTGATGGACACGTAGGAGGTTTCCAGTTTGACAAAGCGTTGCTCACAGAATGCTTACAGTGTGTTGTTAAGTGCAAGTCTGAAACGAAGATTTTTTTCCGCTAAATTCCTTTCCTCATGGAAACAGTTAATTTTAATATAGAGTAGAGAAAGGTCCTCTTGATGATTTTTGTTCTAAGTTTTCTTGGCTAATCTGTTTTATTTTCTGTGTGCTTTAGAATCAGGTTTCATTAAAAACTCCAGTTGGAATACTGATTTGAATTACATTGAACTTAAGCATTAATTTAGGGAGAAAGGACACTGTTACAAAAGTGCATCTTTCTATCCAAAAAAAGAACCCAAAATAGTTCTCTACTTATTTAGAAATTCTTATGTCCTTCAGTAAAATTTTTTAGCTTTTATATTAAGATCTTATATATTTCTTATTACGATTATTATGTTTTATTTTCTGTGTGCTTTAGAATCAGGTTTCATTAAAAACTCCAGTTGGAATACTGATTTGAATTACATTGAACTTAAGCATTAATTTAGGGAGAAAGGACACTGTTACAAAAGTGCATCTTTCTATCCAAAAAAAGAACCCAAAATAGTTCTCTACTTATTTAGAAATTCTTATGTCCTTCAGTAAAATTTTTTAGCTTTTATATTAAGATCTTATATATTTCTTATTACAATTATTATGAAATCTTTTATGATATTTCTGGAGATTGTGAATAATATCACTTTTGGTTTATGTTTACTTAGACATTTCCAGAGAAAACCACCTCGCTGTTTTAAAATCCACCATGGAAAGTCTGTTTCTTTTGATAGTGGAGTTAAACCCTTTTATGTTTATTGGGGTAAATAGCGTGTTGCTTTTATCTTTTCTGTTGATGTCTGTTATTTATTTTACTTTGTTTCTTTTTTCCCATTTTTTCCATTTTTTTTCTTTTCATTAACTCTATCAACTGTCTTTTTTTCCCTTCCTCACACTGTTTACTTATAGAATCTGCTTTGTCATTCCACGAATGGCTATCTTTTTATCCTTTACAAACATGTTTAAACCTATTTCATTTCCCTCCTATTCCTTTCTACCTTATTCCACAAATAACTGTTGAATGCCTACTGTCTTAGATGTTGTTGGGTAAAGTAAAAAAAAAAAAAAAAATTAAGTAGTCCTTCCCTTCTCCCAAAATATTTTTTTATCACTTTAAATGACAAAACTGATCAGTAGTCTTACAACAAATGAAACAATCCGAGGTTGAACTAATAATTCATTCCCCACACTCTCCTCCTTCCCACTCCCCAGAGATGAGATGTTAGTGGTGTGGTGAGTGCCCTTCCACACCTTGCTCCAAGCATTGGGTGCCTTCTAAATGTATTGGTTTGAAATTTGCTCTTTAAATTGACATTTCTTCACAGGTGCCTGGGTGGTTCAGTCTTTTAGGTGTCTGACTCTTGACTTCAGCTCAGGTCATGATTTCAGGATCGTGAGTTTGAGCCCCGTGTCTGGCTCCATGCTCAGCAGGGAGTCTGCTTGAGATTCTCTCTCTTCCTCTGCCTCTGCCCCCGCCCCCGACCCACTTGTGCACATGTGCTCTCCCTCTCTCTCTCTCAAAATAAATAGATAAAATCTTTTTAAAAATTTGACATTTCTTTAGATAAATACATCTTACTTATTTCTATTTAATGGCTGCATAATCTCCTATAGTTTGGAAGTCCTAGAATTTAGTTTTTCATCCCCTTATTGTATATTGGTGGACATTCATGTGGTTTCCAGTTTTTTCCCCCTATTTATTCCTATTTATTACTATATTGAGTGCTGAAGTGTCAAAATTGAAATTTGGGGCTCAAAAGATCTGTACATTTTAACCGATATTGCCATATTTCTAAAAATTTTATAATGATGTGCATTCTTAATTTTGAGAATGCCTGCTTTTCTATATACTCATTAGCAGTGGATGTTCTTAGTTTTTACCGATCTTTGGAGATTTCTGCCTTAGTGAGAAGTGAACACAGGTAATTCTTGTTTTAATTTGCATTTCCCTTGACTGTAAATGGGATTGAGCCTCTTTTTATAAGTCTGTTTGTCATTTAGATTCCCCTCTTGTGAATGTCCTGGTCATCTCTAACGCTTACTTTTCTAGTGGGCTATTTGTCTCTTAGGAGCATTTCATGTATAAAAGATACCAATGTTTTTCATATGGTAGCACAAATATTTCCCAGACTATCATTTATTTGTCTTTTGCTTTTAAAAAATGTTATTTGCCGTAATAATTTCTTAAGATTTTTATTTAGTTAAGCATGTTTATCTTGCATGGATGCTGGATTTCCTGACTTGCTTATTATTTCCCTCACTCTGAAGCCCTGTAAATATTCTAAATTGTATTTTAATACTTTTAGTTCTCATGCTTTATGTTTAAATCTTTATCTGTAATATGTGTTTTATAAAGTATGAGATAGGGATCTGGCTTTGTGGGTTTTTTTGCCCCCTATAGGAATACCGATTTTATCAGCATCGTAAGATTTATTTTTCCCACTAAATTGAAATTCCTCATTTGCTATATGTTAAGTTCCATATATATTTACATTTGTTTCTGGATTATCTGTTTTGTTCCGTTTATTGATTCCTGTGCCAATGCCATCATTATATGATTTATCATCACTTTGTAGTTGTCAGTCATTTTTTTAGGGAGTCTGAGCTGTATGTGTGGGGTGTAAGCATGAGAAAGCTGGATTGTTCTCTGGAATGGCCCTCAAACTCTTCTGTATGAACTCCATGTCTTTCCACAAAGTAAGGGCCTGAATGGTGTCTTGGTCATTTTCTACAACTTGCTAGTCACCTTTGGCTGTTGGAACAGTCTCATGTTGGTCTTTAAGGCTCTGTCATGGTTATTTTAGTCTCGATTCAGAGCTCATTTGCTCTATCCTTAATGCCAGGTAGGCCTGTCTGGTACCAGGGGCTGGTGGCAGAGTTGATTTGGGGTCTGATTTTGAATATCTGCCCACTCCTCCCTTCAGACTGTCCTGTGACTGGCTTCTTGTTGCTGGTAGGCAGGCGGCCTTGGCTTCCTTGGAGTTCATTCCTGTTGCCTGATGCTGGTGATGGGTCTACATGTAGACAAGGTGGGGTGTGTTTTATTGGCCTAGAGGGCAGGTTTCAGCCTCATACGGAACCTTTCCAGGATGTTTCCCCGGGGCTAGAGGCAGCGATGTGTCTCAGGCAGCCCCACCAGCCAAGCTTCGCCTTGGTCCCTTCAGCAAGTACCTGGTTGGAAAACAAGGCCCCTCCTTCTTGAGCTCCCTATTCAGGGAGTGTGTCTGGATCATTCTCTGGAGGGCTCTCAGGATTTGGAGGAAGAGCTTCCCTCTGGGAATACTGGCATTCCCAAAAGCTGAGCTTTGGCATTTCACATCCTGTTGAGTTTTCTCTTTATACTGACTGGACAGTGGGGCTCAGAATAGCAAGGCCAGTTCTTACTTGGTGATTTCTCAGAACTCACCAAGGGCACTTGGCTAGGTCCTTTTCCTGGTGGCCTCTGGAACTTCTAACGTAGCATCATGAATACTTTGTCCCCAGCTTCACAGAGAGCCAGGGCAACGGGGAGACCTGCTGTTGCAGTTTTCACGCCCGGAAGGCAAGAATTTCCTTCCCACACCTTTATGAATGTATCCCAATTTAATCATAAGCATGCGCCCATCACGAAAGTCGACTTGTTGGCCTCCCTCTGCCCTGTGTTAGTCTCCTGTTCATCCTCCCAACTCGAAGCAAAACCACTTCCTCAGGAGTGTCTTCCTGACCTCCGTGACCAGGCCGTTTCTCCTACCATACGTTATCCCAGTTTTCTGAGCCTCAGATGCTTAGCACTCACTACAACTGTAATTAATTAATGGCTTAATCCACTGTGTGATGTGTGTCTTTAACTGGAAGAATGTAAAGTTCATGAAGACAGGAACAGGTTCCAACTTACCTCTTCCTGCTTTCCCAGGATCCCCTCACCTGTGGTCAGCCCTCGGTCTCTGTTTAGTGAATGAATGAATGAATGAATGGTACGATCTGAAGTACGTCTTGAGGAACAGGCAGAGGGACAAGAAGGGAATGCTTTAGAGAGGAAAAAAGGTCTTACCAAAAAGCTGGAAGTAGAGGTGCTTATCTTAAATTTTTGGGACTGAAAATAGACTGGCTTGGTGGGAGCAAAGCCTTTGTGGTGGAGAATTTAGGGAAATAAAGCTGGAAATGTGGATTTGGGGCAGAATGTGGTAAGCCTTGGATGTGAACATCCATTGAAAACAAGTTCTAGTTCATCAGAAATATAGAATCTACCTTTTAAAACCTGACTGGATACATTGAAAATAAATAAATTTACCTGATTGGATTGGGAGGAAGAAAACATTTGCAGGACTTGGGGGAATGGTGTTCGAAAGGCTTTTCATCTTAACAGACTCACACTCCTTAAATAGACACTTAGCACTTCAGTAAACCGAACTGTAAAAATACATAATCTCAGAACCTATCATGTACTATAGGATAAAATGATAAATACTTCTCACCATGAACACCTTCAATTTCTTTCCCATGACTGCTAGACTCTCCCATTATCTTTGATGGAAAAATGAGAACCAATTCTTTTTTGCTAAAAGAAGTTAAAATTCCTCATTTTTCTTTGACATTTTGGTGAAAAGATTTTGATTAAAAGCACAGGAAACAAAGGTCCTTTACTCATCAGGTAACATGCTTCATTGCTTTTTCTGGCAGACCATCTCCATAGGAGGGGAGATAAGTCAGTTTCGAAACGTCCTCAGATATTAACTGCTCTGTTGGGCTGCCTGCAAGCTTATGAACTGAGATCTCAATTTTTAGAAAAACCAATTATTACTATTAAATTCCTTTTATTTGTTATGTCTCAATCTTCAGCTTTTATGTCTACCTCATCTACTTGTTTTTCCTTATGGTTATTTGCAAAGTGTTGGAGAGTGGGAGTTGGTTCTGGTCGATGTTTCCTTCTCCTTCTTAGTGCCCAAGAGGCAATCCAAGCTAATCTCTGCCGTCCTCCAGAAACCCAGCAGTCTGCTGAAACGGCAGAGTCCTGCCTCCATTGTGGAGTCTAGAGCAATCTGGCATCACTCTTTCTTGCGCTGACTGCCCACTCCAGGTCCTGGTGGGACAGAGCGAGCTTCCCTGTGTTCATACAAGTCCCTCTGGGGAATGACTTGCTGAAAAGCAAGAGGAGATCTGGAAGATAATGAGAACGGTATGGAAAGCACTTTGTCCGTATTATGTCAACCACTTCACCTTCACTGTATCATTTACTCTTCACATTTGCCTCATGAGTATTTTACCCCCATTTTATAGTAGAGGAAGGTGAGACTCCAAGAGGTTACGTGAACCTGTCTGAGGTCACGGAGCTGCTGGGTGGCGAGCTGGAATCCAGTCTTCTCCAGGCTCTGGTGATGGAGGCCGTGTACCTTTGGGCCCCTGTACCCAACACCGGTGTGTGTGATCTCCCCATGCTTGATATAAACGCATCAACGATGTTAATATTTGGACCCCTTTGTTCTCGGACACATACTGTCGATAGCTGTGTGATGTCAAAGGAGCCCGCCAGGTTGCTCCTCGACCACAAGAAAGGATCCCTTCCTAAATTGGCCTTCCCGAATGTGAGCTTCCTTCAGGACTTGGAGCTCTCCTTTCCATTCGGAGTTCTTCAAAAATGGAAAGGCTTTAAAAAGAAATGTCACAACTAGATGTGGGGTGGGATGAAAGAGCCAAGAGCTGTAATTTACTGAATTGCATCATTATCACCGGCTCGGTCAGCAGGTGACTTGAATGAAACTTTTCCCTTCTGGGCTGGCAAAGGCATTTGGAAGAGAGAAGAAATTTGAGAACTGAGATTGTTAGCTTTCTAGCAGAAATCTCTGAAGATTCAGATAAGATGTGCTGCACGCAAAGAAGAAAGCATTACCGCCATCAACTACCAACTTGGAAGTAAGGAATTGTAAACACTAAGATTGAAAGAGAGAAAGGGAAAGATGGAAATGGAGGAACACCAGCATTCCGCATGGATACACTTTCTCCCAAACGTGTTTTCCTTTTTTACAAGCAGATCTCATTTAAGAAGTTTCTTATTCGTTGGACCAGATCTACAAGACATGGCTCTATGCTAACCGGACATTTGGATCCTCTATCATTCTTCCCAAGCACTGTTTCCAGAGTCTGACATTTTCTCATTTTGACCTGAATGTTTGCTTCTAGAAAACAATGAGGGAGATCATCTAAAAAAGCATTTCATGTTTACCAGTATAGAAGTCTCTGTTGGTTTGAGGAAACTATTTAAATGTTGGCCTCTCCTAAAACTTCTTCCATGGATAATAGCCAAGGAAAACCACTCTAGCCAAAGCAGAGTTTGCTTTCCATTTCTGTGACTTGTTAGATTTTTTTTTTTGTATTTTATTGTTTTATTCACCACAGGCCAATGAGATGATATTTTATTTCAAGAAGGGAAATTAAAATCCAGTTTTATTTGTTTAAAAATGGTCGTTGTTATCTTTTATTTTGATGTTGAAATCAGGCTTATCGTTGTATAGATATTTGCTGAACTCTCACTATGTGCTAGAAACCGTACGGACGCTTCGAGTACAGCAGTGAACCACACATTAAAGCTTCTGGGAACTCTTATTCCAGTGGAAGGAGACCGAATATCTTATAATATTGTATTCCGGGGGGAGGAGGAGAAATAAAGAAATATCTAGGAGAGATAATAGTGAGTTCTGGGAAGGGAAATGAAGCAGGATAGGGAGAATAAAAGTGATAAGGAGTACTTTTGTATGCAGTGGCAATGGGAGTTTCGAGCAGCAGAGACCTGAAGGTGGTTGAGCCATGGCGGTATCTGGAAGGATATCCAAGCGGATGCGGCTGCATGTAGAAGAGCCGTAAGAATGAGCAGTGTCTCAAGGAGGCCAGTGTGGCTGGTGAACAGTCACAAGGAGGGGCAGTGGTGGAAGATGAGGGCAGAGAGGAAGGAAGGCCTAGCTGTGGAGGGCTTTGTGCTAGGATAAAGACATTGGCTTTTGCTCTACAAGGGACAGAAGGCCATGGAAGGCATGATGTGATCCGACTTAGATTCAGGAGGCGTTCTCCTGCTGTTGTGTGGAAGTTAGACTGTAAGAGGACTGGCCTGACCAGACAGACTGATGCTATGAAAATGCAGGCCAGAAATGCAGACGGCTTGGACTCTCGCAGTATTGGTGGTGCGTCCAAGCATGGTTGCAATCCAAATGTACAAGAATCCCTAGTTTCTGCATCAGTTCTGCTCCTGATTTTGGATCTCAGGGGTTCAAATATTAGGGAGAAAAATCACACACTCATTAATGGTGCCAAGAAAGTGTTTGAAGAAAGAGGAAGTAGTCAGCTATCCCAAATGCTGCCTCCAGTTTCATTTAAGAATTGGCCATTGGATTTAGGAATATGGCGGGGCAGGGGTGACACTGATGATTTCTCTGGGGTACGGGGAATGAAAAACACATTGAAGAAGGCTTGAGGAAAAAACAGGAAGAGAAGACATTGAGATTGTTGGTTTAGACCTGTGTTTGTCAATCTCGTTTTTATTATTACCTCCCTAAAGAGCTTTTTTAGACACTTTTTTCCAATTGTTCTTCCCTCACCCTGATGAAATTATGCTATCCCTGATATGCTTTATATTTGTTACATATTGTATGTATATGTATTTGCTTTATGCATAAAAAGTAAGAATTTTTCACCCTGAAAGAGTTGGTTTTTGCCCATTGAGGGCGGTAGCAGCCCTATTGGGAATGGAATGGTGTAGACATTTCTTTAGAGGGATTTTTCTGTTGGGGGTGGGAGGCAAGGGATTGGACTGGAGACTAGAGAAAAAGGTTGGAGTGTGTCTTTATTGTTTTGTTTTTTTAAGATGGGATATGTTATAACATGTTTGTGTGCTGATGGAAAGAATCTAGTAGGAAGGGGAAACCTGGTGAAGAACGAGGTTGGACAGTTCTGTAACCCAGGGTCTTGAGTAGGAGCTAGCGGATAGGGCCTTCGATGACGGCCTGACAGCGATCCCAATAGAGCAGGTGCGGACGCGGAGCGGCAGAACACGGTGGGGCTGAGATGTCGTCTTTGGAGGTGAGTCTTTGGACGTCCTCCTCTGGTTGATGTGTTTTCTCCGTGAAACAAGAAGCCAGATTGTCAGCTGAGATGGAGGAGGGGCAGGAGATTTCGACGGTTTAAAGGGGGAGCAGAGGAGTAATACCGTCATTTGGGGAGTGAACTGAGTAGAACACAGTACGCTAGCTAAGCAGTGCTAAGATCCACTTCAAGTCAGTGGTTACCAGTCGAAGATGAGACCAGTCAATATGTTTTTCATGTTCTCCCCTAACTGCATTAGAGATTTTTAGTATTTGAGTCAATGAATGAATAAAGTGAGTTAATATTGAGTTTATGCCGCATGCTACCTAAGATTTTTTTTCAGTTTAGCACTTACTTGTTTTTTTAAGATTTTATTTATTTATTTATTTTATTTAGAGAAAGAGTGAGTGTGTGTGTGTGGGGGGGAGTATAGGGAGGGGCCGAGGGAGAGAGCATCTCAAGCAGACTCACGTGGAGTGTAGAGCCCGACGCGGGTCTCAATCTCACAACCCTGAGATCGTGACCTGAGCTGAAATCAAAAAGTTGGTAGCTTAACCGACTGTAGTCGGTAGCTTAACCACCCAGGCGCCCAGTACCACTTAGGTGTTTTTAACTAGGATGTTTTATGCTTGATTTTGTTAAAATCCAGGACTTCAGATAAAGAACATAGAATCGCACACCCTAGTTCAGCTCTTCTGATCAAAGTAACTGAAATGAACACGGATTTTTAGTGCCTTGGTTTTGGTTGATGCTGCTGCTGAATATGGGAAGAGGAGGTAAAAATGACCGATAGTTTTGAATCTTTTCCTATATATGTTATTTTCATTAAAAAGGAAGCTGGAAGTATAGAGTAGTTTCTTTGAGGATGTGGTGGTCATTCTCTAGAAATACCTGAAATTCTGAACTATGCCTCTGCATTCATCCGTTTATTCATTCCCCAAGGATTTTTCTCAGCCTCTCCTCTCTTCTGAGGCACAAAAGGACGAAACTGAATCTAACATGTTTCCTACCCCGAAGTCCCTCACAGGCATCTGGACGTTGCACTGCCGTTAGACGTGTCTGTCCTTTGCTTTAGAGTATGTAAAGTTAGGCTCACACTAATACTGTAAGGAGCACGGTTCCTATGCAGCACCACACCGAAAGTGCACTGATGAAGAGAGAACGTTGTGAAATTTGTAAAATAAAAAATTCATACACTTTACTACATTCAGTCCATTATATCCGAAATGTTCTGGTCGGTTCTCTGCTTTTCCAACAGGAAACAGTGGCTCATAGAGAATGCTTTGTCATGAATACAATGGTGTGTTTCACAGAATCTTAACTAGAGATGATTAATTCTTAAAGAATTACCGATTCTTAAGGTTGGTACACGTCCCTTGTTAAGAGCAGTTGGTGCTTGGAAGAGTTAACAGCCTCATAAATCAGGCCTGTGATTCATCCTTCTGCTGAGGCCAGGCGTGGCGCTCACGGACTGCAGGACACACCAAGGAACAGTAGGGGGCAGTGTTTAAATGCTGTTCCGAAGCCGCTGCCTGGGGCCTCACACAATTCAGAACGCTTCCCTGCGATGATTGCAAATGCATCCCGGGATTATATTTTTCTTTTATATTGCTATGTGTCATGCTTTGTTTGCCAAACAGAATATAGAAAATGAATAGGCAGTTTTCTGGCACAGTTCTTCGTCGATAAATTGTCAGGATGAACTCCGTTGCTTAAGAAAAGCATGAACAGCTCAGTCACTGGATGTGGCTGTGTGGATGTCGGTTGTTGCGGTGCGGAATTTTGGTTTGACCAAAGTGATATTTTCTTTGAAAATTCTGAGACCACGGTTCTCTTTGTTTTCATAATACTTCACTCCACCCCCCGAAAGAGCAAGCTGTCAGATTACTGAGGTTCCACTTGTATACATGTGGCTGCACATATCTGACAAGATGGGGAATTTATTTTGCCATGACTTATAAGTTATAGATATTATTTGAATAAAAGGAAACTAAGCTGGGGCACCTGGCTGGCTCAGTCTGTGGAGCCAGCGACTTTTGATCTCGGGGTTGTGGGTTTTGAGCCCCATGTCGGGCATAGAGATTACTTAAAAAAAAAAAAAGAAAAGAAAACAGCTTTTGATTCACGTTTACAACTTTCATGGAGGATTTTTCCATGTAGCACATACAACACAGTGCATGTAAGCCATCCCCCAAGTACAGACGTGTGTGTGTTCGTATGTGTGTACGTGCGCGCACCTGGATCTTCTTCATTGTCCTTTCATTTCAGGTAACGCCACTCACTCTTGGTGATTGAAATCTTTACACGACCATACACTGGTGGAAAGTCTGTGCCTGGTCGTCACTATCAGGCGGTAGACAGATGAGGGTATTGTCAGTCCATAGCTGCTGTTCTTCAGGACTGTTCACTAGTCCCCCACCTTCTCTATTTACTATTCATCGCGAAGACTCCACTTCGAGAGAATGTGGTTCCGTATTGCCACGTCGCTAATTGCATTCCAGTTAATTATAATCCACGTACATCTACGGAGCGCTCACTGTCTTCCAGGAATTGTCCCCGACTCTGAGGTCACATAGGCTGAGGAGCCTTCACTCTGGTTCTTCTGGAGCTCGGAGTGGGAAGATCTGTCTCTGTTGGACTTCTCTTCCAGTCCTTCTGAAGTGTGCTGTTTTGTGTGTAGCTGGACTGAGGGCAATGTCTGGTTGTTTCTTCTGCCCTTCTTTCTCATCTTGGCTCTGCTGCTTGTCCGCTCGGTGACCTTGGGCACACGACTGAACCTCCCGGACTCCCTGGTTTCTCCTCTGTACAGTTGAGATGACAGTTCCTACCCCATCAGGGCGTTCATTTGGGAGGAGTAAATGAGGTCATGATTAAAGCACTGCGTACACTGCTGGCACTTGGTCAGGGTCAATGACACAGGCTCTGCTGTTGCCTTTGCCCTTGTGTTGGGCACATGGCTGGTGCTGACCACCACGGAGGTTTCTTTCCCTTTCGTTCCCCTGCTGCTGACCCATTCTTCAAGCACGTGGCCAGTTGGGAACTTAGAAGCAGAGTGACTCTTGCAGTGTATCCAATTTATGAACACCTTTTACGGGCTAGATACTTTACGTGACTGTAATCCTTGGAATGACCCAGTATTGTTATTACCCTCACCATTCAGGGGAGGACGCGGGAGATGAGAGTCGCTGTCAGCGGCTGTGGCAGTACCCACTAGAAGAACCAAAGTACTGACTCTAAAGCCTATCACCTTTGCACTGCCACACATTGTTTCCAAGGTCCCTTCTAATTCTGAATGCTCTAATTTTTTTTTTTTAATGAGTGTGTTATGATTGCAAGCAGTAGAATCTCATTTGAGCACAGACTCAAAGCCTCAAAATCCGGATGCCTGATGATGTCATTAACAAGCTAAGATGTAGAGATCTGCATTTTTATAAATAAGTGTGACTATTAGTCCACGGACAGACCAGAGTTCCCCAAATAGTTCTCAGTTCTTGCCATCTGCATTGGTTGATTTTTCTGTTTCAACTGAAAGTTGAATTATTTTTAAAGGGGTGGGGGAGGGAGTGCTTTTCTTCTTTAGACTTTTGGAAATATTTAAAAATTTTTGATAAAAGTTTATCACTTTGATTTTTTTTAAAGATTTATTTATTTATTTGAGGGAGAGTGAGAGAAATTACAGAGGAAGAGGGAGAAGCAGACTCCCTGCTGAGCGTGGAGCCCGATGCAGGACTCGATCCCAGGACCCTGGGATCATGACCTGAGCCAAAGGCAGACGCTTCACCGACTGAGCCACCCAGGCACCCCATCACTTTGACTTTTAATAAAGGGTTGTTTTGATATTGTGACTTTTCTTTAATCATAAGTAGTGAACTTTGAAGACCTGTGTTTGCTTTGGTGGAGTAGTTCTCTGTCTTTACCTTGTATGTCTCGGTCCCGGTAGCCTGAGGACATCAGCTGTAAAGAGGTGAAACAATTAAGGAGATGGACAGCTGGCCCAAGTGGCTCAGTTGCCCAGCCATTGCCCTTTGAGCTCAATGTAGCAAGGGTCCCTGATTTGAGAAGGAGGAGCTTGTGGGTGTGTATTTTCTGCAGAGAAACCGAACAAACTATTAAATTACAATATTAGAATTCTACGTAGAATTGTCTGTATAAACTTCTAAATGGTTACCTTGGGCAAATGCCAGTCTATCTGGACTTCATGTTCCTCCTCTGTAAAATGAGACCATTGGCTTCTAGTTCTCCAGAGATCCTTCCACATCTAAAATTTAGTGTACAAACTCATCTGAAATGGTTCTGCAAAAAGGTCATTGTGTGTGTGTAGCTGCTGCTTGAAATTCGAGTTCCTTGAATGTGACTTCACAGGACATAGATGTCAGAAGGTGTGTTTATAAAATGTTAAAGTGGGTGAGTGAGAGAGAAATATTTCATCCTTGTTTGCAAACACCTTGGTTAGCAAGCTTGCACCTTTCTTGAATACATTAGATTTTGGGGGAGGAAAGAACAAGACTGCTCATATTCAAACCAAGATTCAGATTTTTTTAAAAAATTGGGGTACCTGGGTGGCTCCGTTAAGTGTCCAACTCATGATTTCAGCTCTTGTCGTGATCTCAGGGTTGTGAGATAGAGCCCTGCATTGGCATGTGTGCTGGGCATGGAGGCTGCTAGAGATTCTTTCTCTTTCTCTCCCCCTCTGCCCCTTCCCCCCACTTTCTCTCTCTCTCTCTCAAAAAAAAAAAAAGACAAGAAAAAAAGGTTAACTTCTCTCTCTCATCCACTAAACTCGAGTTCTTTGAGACTTACTCTACCTCTGCCACCTTCCACTGTAATATTTCTGGAATGAGTGGCTTATGAATTGAATGATGAGATCCCCAGTGTACTTGATCACACATTGCGGGACGACTACGAGAAAGTTCGACTTTTTCAATCTGTACTCTTTCTAGCTTCCTCTATCCCATCACCTGCTATGTTGAAGAAAGAAAAATCAGTTACCAAAAGAAAAAAGATCTTCCCCTTAACCTGTTCCCTCACTGAACTCTCATTAGAGAAAAGCAAATGACTCTATTTTTGATGGTTAGCTGAATGATTTTTTGAAGTTTTACAAGTATAAAAATTTTTATTTCTATAAAGCAGTTCTACTTGTACAATAGAACAACTGAATGGAATATAGCAGGAATTTGGGTAGATCTTCTCCATTTGCCAAAACGTATGTCTAAAGCAACAATAAAAAACAGCAACAACCAAAACAAAAGGAAGTTTGGGGATTATGTGTGTGGATGAGTGGATAGGTGGGTAGGTGTGGGTGTGAGTGTGGATATTGTATTGAAGGAGGAATGGAATTTAAAGACATAATTATTTGTATATATTCTGAAGCAACTCTTGGGTTAAATACTGAGTCCTACAGTAGTAAGTTTCAATATTAGTTGTTTTAAATCTGATAATGTTTTATCTATTAGAAGAAATTTAAAAACTGGGTTTCAATTTGTGAATATAGGAAAAAAAAAAGATCAAAGCACTTCCTTTTCTGGGCCTCGGTCTCCTTAAGTATGACATGAGAGGGTTGGGGTGAACGATGTCTAAGGTTCTTGATGCAGCAAACATTTGCTGATTTTATAAATCAACCCATCAGTCCAACACTGGCTTTCCACGTCGACCCCCGAGTGGTATTTCTCCTACGCTGATCTTTCCCTGCCCTTTCACTCCCCCCCGTTTATCTCTTCAAAACAAAACAAAACAAAACAAAACAAATTTTTTTTTTACTTTCCCCTTTCGTAGCTTGTCTTATGAAACAAATGTAAAATCATAAGCAAATTGGATGTTTCCAATTTATGTTTGCAGGCACGGGCAGTGTTCTTTATTTTGACAGACACGGGACCAAGTGTTAGGGGATGAGGCAGTGGAGGGCAGCAGGTGTACGAGGAGCCCCACGTCACTCCACGGCCCCGTGTGCGTGCGAGCACTCCCCAGGATTCGTCACCCTGGACACAATCTGTTAGCGTCTGCCGTCAGCGCTACCAGCACCACTGCACTAAATGGGGAACGAGCCCTGGCCTGGCCGTGGAGCCACATACGCACGTGCAGCAGTCGGCTCCCCTTCTGAACCGTCCCGAAAGAGCACATCGTCTGCTTGTGGATGCGGTTGTGGCGTGACACGGCAGGGAGCGAGCCTTCGTCCACACGCCCGGGCTTCCTGGAAGGCTCGACTCCACCCGTGTGTTAAATGAATCCTCCGATCATTTGTTGGTCTTTGAATGTGTAGATTTTTTAAAAATATACCTCTCTTCATCAATAGGTAGGGACGTATTTGTAATCAGGGAAAAGTGTGATAGTTAATTATCCCATGAGGTGCACCTAAGTGAATCTTTAAAATTTACTTAATGTATATCTTAAGTTAGTTGCTGTAGGGGTCGTGGTGGCGACACTGCCTTGTCAGCATTTTGCCCTGGAATGCGTCTGCCGCAGCCGTAGTTTGGCCGGCTCTCGCCACTGCCTGATGGGGAGGTGGGTCATGGCCCTTTGGTATTTGGAGACGGGCACCCAGAGTCTTGGCCGATGACTAAATCAAGCAGACGAGCCAGCAGGGGAAGCTGGTCTGGAAAGTAATAAGAACAAACAAAACATGACTGGAAAGTAATGAGAACGATTTTCTTAGCTGTCTCCACCACTGAAATGCAGCCGTGCCAAGAAATTCCAGAGACGCTGTGAGGATGCTGGGACCAGGGAACATATTGATAAATACGCTTTGGCTTTTGGAGACATTTCTCAGGGCGCTGTGGTTTCCGTTTCCACCATGTGGTCCCTAGTAGCTCACTCCAAGAGAGTTTTTAAAACTCCTGATGAAACCCCCTGCATAAATTATTTGGAGGGAAGAAAACTGGGGTGATATATAACGCCAATCAAATGTTTCTTTCTCGAGTGGCGCATATTACGTGTCATTGAATGAAATCTGGTCTCTGCCCTTAAAAGCAGCGCAGGGGAGGGGAGTCAGCACAGCTGAGCCAGGTGCTCCGTGAAACAGATGTCTACACCTGCATTCATTTATCCAGCCTCAGGAGCGTCCCTCCCTCACCAGCCCCTCTTCCATGTTCAACAGAAGGGGGCCGTGACCCAATGGGATCTGTTTGAAGAGATTTGGGGACACATTGAGGTAAAGGTATTTAAGAAAAGGAACCTCATCATTCAATTTTGCTTTTATGTTAAATTTTCATGATCATATTCAGTATTGCAGTGCCTGGTCCTCAGGCCACTGCCATAGAGGATGACGATCACTTGAAAGTTGGGCTAAAACCTCAAATCAGTGCTGGTAAAACTGGTGTCCTACGTAGGTAACTCTCAGAAGATTCCATAGTTTCAACATGAGCATAATTCTAAACCATCATAACAGTTTTCTGATCTGCAACTCTGAGAAAAAGATCTAAGTGTGTTTTATTTTTAAAGATTTTATTTGAGAGAGAGAGAGCACACAAGCAGAAGGAATGGCAGAGGGAGAGGGAGAAGCAGCCTCCCCCTGAGCAGGGAGCCCGACGCGGGACATCTCAGAACCCTGAGATCATGACCTGAGCCGAGGGCAGATGCTTCAGTGACTGCGCCACCCAGGTGCCCCAGATCTAAGTATGTTTATTATTCCCGCTTCAAAGATAAGAAAATTGCCCAATGGTGACACAGTTAATGAGTGAGCTTTTACTGGGATCCAATTAGGCTGCGTCCAGGGGCTGGGCCTTCACCATTTCATCATACTTCTCACTATTTATGTGCTTCTCACACCTGACAAATGAGCCACGGGTTTGAAAGTAGGATAGAACCACAGTAGAAGGGCAAGCTGGACAGTTGTTCACTTCCCATATTTTCATATTCAGTGCGGTAGGCAGAATAACGGCCCTGCAAAGATGTCCACGTCCTAATCCTTGGAACCTGGGAATACGTTACGTTACCTGGTGAAAGGGACTTTGTGGATGCAGCTAAGGATCTGGAGATGGGGAGGTGATCTAGATTATCCAGGGGGCCCACTGTAATCTCGGAGGTCCTTGTAGGTGAAGATGGGCGGGAAGACTCAGAGGCAGAGGAGATGTGATGTGAGAGCAAAGTTCATTCAGAAAGATGCTCTTGCCGGCTTTGAAGGTGAAAGGGGGTTACTGACCCAGGACCGTGGGCAGCCTTCTCAAGGAACAGAGCCTCTCAGAGAGCCTCCAGAGGGGCGAACACAGCCTCGTGCGCACCATGTTGTTAGCTCTATAGACCTATTTCGCACTTCTGTGAGGTAATGTATCTGTGTGATTTGAAGCCACTCTGTCTGTGGTAAATTGTTATAGCAGCATGAGAAAACTAATATTCCCGGAAATTATTTTCATTAGTAGTAATGTTTTTAATGAAACTAGCTCATTCTCATCTGAGAATGATCATAATATTGAACATTATAATCATTACTAACTGAAGATGTAGAAACTGTGAGGAATTTACCTCTCTTCTCTCTTATAAATGATTCCAATTGACTGCTTTCTCTGACAGTTTGAAAGAATCTTTACATCCTTACAGTTTTGTGAAGTCAAGTACTGATCGTCTAACTAGTTCTAAGGAACTTGAGAGCAATTTACTTGGAAATGAACTGCAAACTTATTTGGGCCTTTTAATGAGACCATTTTTAAATTTTGTTTTGTTTTGTTTTACGGTGAAAAGGGTTTGCCCCTTTATAGAGGATTACTTATATCCCACTCACTATTGGGAAAGCCAGAATGGCTTTGAAGTTTCAAAATGCTGCTATTTTTGGAAATGTATTTACTTCACCTGAGATAAAATCTATTTTATCTGCAATTAGTTTCACTTCGCGTGTTGCAAGGATGTGTCTGTCAGTAAGTTTTGTAAGACCCCACTAATTATTTGATGAGAAATGTGGTTTCCAAATTCATAAAATCCAGGAAGCACACCAGAACTACCATGCAAATGCCAGGACCAGGACGGGCAGATGGAAGCGCTTTCCCATCTCCTTCCACCTGGAGCTCAGTGACCTTGGGTTTGGAGTGTGCTTTTTAGGTTAGTGCCGTACAAATCAACGAGACAAGAGAAAACAGTGTGAAAGTAAATAGAAGGAAGTCTAGAACTAAGGACGTAATATCTGTGAAAACTGTGTCAAGGGGTTGATACTCCGTTTAGGACCATTGCTTCCGAATAATGAAGTGAAAAAGCCGACACTCGCGTGTCCTCAACCTTTCGTCCCCAAGTGCACCAGAGTGCAGACATACACCGCGAATTTAGTCCCGTTCGTGTGTGTTGGACATCCGTTCTTGCGGCATCACAGTCTCCCTCAATTCCTTCCTCGTCATTTACATGCTGCAGCCTACTGTCTAACCATCATCGTGGTTTCTTGGTAAGAAATCAATTTAGGATTTGAAAGTTCTTGTTGTCTTTGAAGTAACATTGTTGGATTTTCTAACACTTGTTATACAGAAGTCTTTTCTAGCCAGCACGAAATAAGCTTCTGGCTAGTTAAGAAAGATTTTTAACATTTCTTGCCTCAATAATTTCTTGTTTGATCATTGACATATGACATTAGTTTTCTGAATCGTGGATTAGATGATAACATTTCTATTCATCCCCAGCATGAAGCCAATAGTCAACTATTTTTAACCACTGTCGTTATAAGAAGTTTCTTTTAGTGGTAGCATTCATTGACATGTTCATTGTTTCTTTATGAAAGTAAGAAAAAAAAACCAGTGTCTCTTTGCAATAAGCACAAAGGGCACAGCCTCATTCTCTTACTTAATTGTGCTCAACATAAATCAGTGAACTCTGTCTTTATTTGAACTGTGCAGAGTTTTTAAAGTCACCATTATTTATTTTAGAATCTTAGAATTTTCATTTTTGGTTCAAGTAGGTGAAAAGATCAGCAAAGCATTTTTTTCTTTTTATAATAATTTAAAATGTTCCGACTAGGCGACAGTGCCAGAATACTCTTTTGCATTTACAAATGACTTTACAATAAGATAAATATGGAAAGTGAATATAGAGTTTTATCCATTACTATGAATAGGCCATTGGCAGTCAAATATACTTTACGACAGTTAGAGAATTATGTAGGTTTGGATTTTTGTTTTCATTCGTGATGTGAAAATAATTGCAGAATTCTCCTGCCATTAAAATATGTAAATATTGAATATATTCTGCATTCTTTATAATTACTTTTCAGTAGCACTCAACATGCCAGACATGTTATTTTTTTTCTCAATACATGAACATATATGTAATTTTTAATTTAGTGATTATTTATGGAATGAATGGTGATTCAAATTCTTGGAATACTTCAGAACGATTATGTTAGGAAACTTTTATTGTTCATTAGTGCTACTGATAAAGAAAATGTTCTTATTTAAAATTTCCAGTTAATCATAGTGCATACATTTGGATATTTTTTCCCTGAAATGGCAAGTCTCACACTATTTCTAATTAGAGATGGATGTAGAGCGATACATCGTGGCAGAAACTGACAAAAAAAACGTATCTTTTGACAAAATGAACTTCTGGAAACTTCCCTGTCAGCTTGTTAACATTAAGAGATGTGTAATGCCGAATTGTGTTGTTCAATTTATATATTGACTCAAGACTGTTACTTTTTTCCCTTTGTACTACAAGGAAATCTCACGTTAAGTTTTGGGTCAGTTCTCTAGAAAAATGAAGATAAAAAGTTTGGGCTAAGGCGCGGGGAACTTCCCAGTGGTTTGCTACACTGAAAATACAGGTTATGTTGTGGAATCCCCGAGAAGCAGTGAGCTCAGGCGGCAGGCTCCACGGGAGCAGCGGGCTTCTCCGGGAAGGCAGCGCCATGGCCGCGGACCTTCCCAGACAAGCTGCTGCTGGAGACCCACAAAGCGGAAGTGCCCAGGGGAGCACGCACTGGAGTATTACGGTCACTATCAAACAGCCACCAAGTGGGATTATCCCAGGGTCCCCTGCGTCACAGGACCGGATGTTGATTACACCACAAACAGCATACCAACTTTCCTACCTTATTGTAAAAAATCGGACTCCAAACAAAACAGATCATTGTCTTGTCTATACAAGAGCATCCTTTCCGGAATGGAATTTCCTACCTCCATCATGAAAGAAGACCGGAAGTCAGCAGTCGTCCACGTACACGTAAGGAGTGTGCTCCAGTGGCCGTAGGGCACTCAGGCACCAGGCTGTTTGTTTTTTCAGAATCCAGCAGAGCCTCCCTGTTTCTGAGAGCGCTCATCTCTGCGCCGTACTCGACATTTTAAATTGAAGTCACGTGTGGACTGGCAGAAAGCAGAGGGACCCTGGAAATGATTCTTGAGAGTCAAAACTTTTAGTGTGACAGCCAGATAGCCTCAGATATTTCCCGACTCCAGGTTCACCAAACTTTCATCCCGTGTACTATGAGAATAACAGGAGAACGTGAGGGAAGGGCCGAAGAGTACGGTCAAGCAAAGGAGAAGACTAATTGCATCCTCCCAACTGGTAGGAATTGGAGGGAGTGCACCAGAGTACATTCGTCTCTGCCACAGACCAGTCAAAAAGGACAGAAATATGCAGCTATTGGCTCTTCTTTATCCCATTGGGTGCTTTTAAATGAGGCAAACAGGAGGATGTAGAGAAATCCTATTTCTCTGAATGAAAAAGAGAAAAAACAAGGGATATCTAACACTTCAGTAGTGCTTGCCAGGTGCTCTCCAAATGTTTTAAGTGTATTCACTAATTTAATTCTAGCATCAATCCTCACATTATTGTCCCCATTTTCATGAGGAAACTGAAATGCAGAGAAGTTAAGTAACTTGCCCAAGATGCAGAGCTTGTAAGTGACCGAGCCTGCACAAGGACTCCCGCCCGGGCTGCCTGGCTACACCTGTTACTGTACGGTTGTGCCTTGAATTTGTCAGATTTTACCCAAAACAAATATTTTGAGGACAGCATTGTCTGAAGAATCATTACTATTTATATCCATGACTTTATCCAATCAGAAGCAAAACTCTTCTGGTGTCTCAGACACATGCTTTTTGGTCAGTCAGATTTCAGGTAATCAGTTGGCCACTAAGACCTATTTTTGGAACTGGTTCTCACATAAACTAGCTTGTCGGAATCCAGGGGTCAGAGGTACCTTTTGTCTTCATTTGAACCCATTACAATCTGTATTTTATTTATTAATTTATGAATATCATATAAGGTGTGTGAAGGATATGTTTATTTAGTGCCTTTTTAACCAATTGTCTATTAAATAAACATCTTTGTGCATTTTAGGTTTGCTTTTCTAGAGGCATTCCATCTTCTTATGTGTCTCTCTTAACCAGACGTGATTTCTCTCTTCTTTTTTTTTTTTAAGATTTATTTATTTATTTTAGAGAGAGAGAGTGAGGATTGAGGGGCAGAGGGAGAGGAAGAGAGAATCTCAAGGAGACTTCACGGTGAGTACAGAGCCCAGTGTGGGGCTCCATCTCGTGACCCTGCGATCACAGCATGAGCTGAAACCCAGAGTCAGATGCTTAACTGACTGAGCCACCCAGAAGCCCCAGACATAATTTCGTAAAAGATAATTTGGATTGTACTGGACAACCACCAGACAACCCATTGGTCTATCTAAATTTAAATATATAAAAAGAAAGTGTGACGTGGCATTGGAGAAGTTTCAGAAGAAGATGGAGAATTTCCAGATAACCAATTTTAGGTTTTTTTTTTTTTTTAATATTGAAGTGAATTTCTTTACATGTAGATTTTTTTATTATTTAAAGATTTTATTATTTTTAAGTAATCTCTACACCCAGCATGGGGCTTAAACTCACAAACCCTAGATCAAAAGTCACATGCTCTTCTGACTGAGCCAGCCATGTGCCCCCTTCATGTGTAGGTTTTAATTTTTCCTGACTATGTCAGTGTCTGAAGTGTTCACTTGGCAAGTGAGAAGAGAGAGACTGTGAGCAGGACCGAGGGCAAGAATGACCTAGGGGTGAGGAGGAGGAAGGAAGAAGGGTAGGAGATGGAGGGGTCAGAGTGGGGGACTGCTAGAAGCCACATGGGGTCATCAGATAGCATGAGGAGTTAGGCTGGAAATATTGAGCAAAAGATTGTGACCGAGGCCTGAGGACAAAGGGCAGAGAAGTGGGAATGCACGGGTTGGGGTCAACGGAAAGAAGTCCACCTCTTTTAAAAGCACAGTTCAAGAATATTCTGCGTGGAGTCATCTGCGTCACCAACTAGACCTTGCCTCACTTTGGGGGTGACTGTCTTCATCGTTGTGTTCTAGGAAAGGAATGGTTTTCTATCACTCAAGGGAGAGATACTTGCAAGTCCTGTGAGGGCTCGGAGCATTTGTGTTATATCTTGTGATTACAGTTGGAGATGCTGCTTATCTTATTTCTTGTAAAACTCAGAGGGAAGCCTTCCAAGGGCTTTCCTGCTCTTGGGTCTCTTCGCAATCAAATATGCTTCTTCAGCAGTAATTGTAGAATCTATTATCTCGCCTGAGCCGCTGGCAGCCGGGCAACCTCACAGCTTCGCCATCACTTGTGGTTTGCGGACCGTCCTGCCGTGCCGTCGAGTGCCCCTGATAATAGGTTCTAAGTGCGGAGCTGATTGATACTGCCTGGAATTGTCCCATCTCTTCCTAGCAATTGAATTTGGCAAATGAATCATTTAACCTTTTCTGCCCCATGCTCAGGCCTTGCTGTGAGGTCACTGGTGTCGCACCAAGTAAGACTTCACATTGACAGAAAAAGTTTGTGCTGGAATTGTGAACGTCACCCCTTCTGGAAGATGTGCATGTTGTCATTTCAGATGAAGGCGTGAAAGCAAATAAAAGCATGTGTTTTCCCAAGTGCACCTAGTCCACAGCAGAACTGGAAACGGAGATTCGTACTCCTCATTCCCAGTCACGTGCTGGGCCACTTGGGCTTTCTTCTTTTCTCATCAAAGCTCTGGCATCTGCAGCACACAACAATCATGCTCAAAGCCAGCCTCGCACTTAAGTTCTCACAGTTGATTCCGAGATGCGAGCTTTAAGGAGTTTGGGCTGGGCGAGGGGGACCTGGCAGGGGGTCTGCATTAATCTGATGTGCTAGCTCTCCATTCACTGCAACCTTCAATTTTTATATCACATGGGTCTATCTTTAATCAAGCCTTGTAATTAAGCAGAAACTTAATGGATGGAGACTGACAGTCACATGACTGGTCCCCCAAGCAAAATGCAAAGGTATCTCTCCCCTCTTTGCCCCCCCGCGGCCCCACCTCGCCAAAAGCCTCATCTTATCCTTGGAGTGGGCTGTGGAGGGTTTAATTTAATGTCCTCAGCCCCTAGACCCCCTGTCCCCATACCTCCATCCTCACCAAGTACACACTTCAAATACTGAGTCTTCCTCCTCCATAAAGAATCTTCAAAAAGGGTGCCTGGGTGGCCCAGTTGGTTAAGCACCTGACTCCTGGTTTTGGCTTAGGTCATGATCTCAGGGTTGTGAGATTGAGCCCCGTATTGGGCTCCACACTTAGCGGGGAGTCTGCTTGGGATTCTCTCCCTCTCCCTCACCCCTAACCCTCTCTCCTCTTTCACTCTGTCTCCTAAATAAATAAATAAATAAATAAATAATCTTAAAAAAAATCTTCTAATAAACATCATCAGCAGGAAGTCCTTGTTAGTTCCCTACATTTACTCAGAGTGGCACAAGGATATTTCTCCTTGTCTTAGGGGTCAATTTGACCCAAATCCAGATTTGACCAGAATATAGAGATATAAATTGTAAGGCTAATGAAGGAGCTGTTGTTAAGGTCAGTTGTCTTCTCAAGCTTAAGAAGGTTAGAATTCTTTTCTTTGACAAACATAATATTCTTGCCTTGATTCCTGTGTACTGTAGTACAGTGTGTTCTTAAGACTAATTCTTGGAACAGTCTAGAAGGTTCATGTGCTTCTTATTTTGTTGCTACTTGTCTAAGGCTAAACGGGTTGAATGTGTCAGATGCATCGGGTCATTTGCATAACACTACATATTAATAAAAGAGGGTATGTAGAAATTCGAGGATATGTTTCATCTTGTTTCAGCATTTAATTTCAGATCATAGCCAAGTATCTGTTTTCATTGAGAAAAGCAAGAATCTGCCAAAAATCAAAATGAAACAAATGAATTACATCATGGTGAAAAGAGTTAAGACGTGTACACAGACGCATTGTTCCATTCAGTTGTTATCAGAGTAGCCTTGTCTTTTTAAAAAAGCATTACACTTTTCATTGCAGTTTAAAAAACTCTTAGTTAGAGAATTCAGTATATGTATCTACATTGCATTCTGAAACTGCTCACAAAGTGTAAATATTTCCTAACAGGATTGCTCATGCAGTTTTCACAGTCAGGAGCCTTATTGTGAGGGAGAACTCCCTGATTCTGAACTATATTACAAAGCTATCATAATTAAAACAGTATGGTATTGGCATAAAAAGAGACATATATGTCAATGGAACAGAATAAAGAGCCCAGAAATAAACTCACACATATATGGTCAATTAATTTGTGACAAAGGAGCCAAGAATATACAATGGGGAAAGGACAGTTTTTGAAATAAAAGGTGTTGGGTAAACTGGACAGCCACATGGAAAAGAATGAAACTAGACCATTATCTTACCCCATGCACAAAAAAATTAATTCAAAATAGATTAAAGACTTGAATGTAAGACCTGAAACCATAAAACTCCTAGGAGAAAACGTTAGTGGTAAGCTCCTTGACATAGGTCTTGGTGATGATTTTTTAAATCTGACACCTAAAGCAAAAGCAACTAAAGTGAAAATCAGCAGGTGGGACTACATCATATTAAAAAGCTTTTGCACAGCAAAGGGAACCATCCATAAAATGAAAAACAATGTGCTAAATGGGAGAAAATATTTGTAAATCATGTATCTGATAAGGGATTAATATCCAACATATATAAAGAACTCATACAACTCAATAACAACATAAACCAATTCAATTTAAAAATGGGCAGAAGATCTAAATAGATATTTTTCCAGAGAACACATACATGAAAAGCTGTTCAACATCATTAATCACCCGGGAAATGCAAATCAAAACCACAATGAGATATCACCTTACACCTCTCAGAATGGCTATTGTCAAAAAGACAGGAAATAACAAGTACTAGAGTAGAAGAAAGGGAAACTTTGTGCACTGTTGGTGGGAATATAAATCTGTGCTATGAAAGACAGTATGGAGGGTCCTCAAAAAATTAAAAATAGAACTACCCTGTGACCCAACAATTCCACTCCTGAGTATTTTTCCAAAGAAAATGAAACACTAATTCAGAAAAATATTTGCACCCCTATATTTATTGCAGCATTATCTACAGTAGTCAAACTATGGGAAGAGCCCAAGTATCCATCCACTGATGAATGGATAAAGAAGATGTGGTGTATATATATATACAATGAAATATTACTCTGCCACTAAAAAGAATGAGATCTTGCCATTTGTGACAACATGGCTGAAACTTGAGGGTATTATACTAAGTGAGCTAAGTCAGACAGAGAAAGTCAAGTACTGTATGATCTCTCTTATATGTGGAATCTTAAAAGAAAAAAAAAAGACAAGCTCATAGATACAGAGAACAGATTGGTGGCTGCCAGAAGCAGGAAGGGGATGGGGATGTGTGAGAGACATGGGTAAAGGGGGTCAAAAGGTAAAAAGAAAAAAAATCCGGTTGATGTAAAAACAAGCATAGCAATTTTGAATCACAATCAAAATATTGAATAGATATGTAGAGAAAAGACAATGTGTGTCCTTGAGAGTGTTTCTCTGGAAATTTGTACTTACTCTATAATTCTCAAAATATTTTCTTGGAATTTTTGGAAAGTTTTTTTTTTTTAAGTAAAGTTATTGTCAACTCTCTTAAATAAAACTAGAACAAAGTATTCTTTTTGAAGCTACATAAACATGGATTTGGGAATTTGGAGCCACCCTGGAAAAATTCTTCAAATTGCTGTTGTAGTCACACATTCTTTTAGATACACACCTACTTCTCTAGCCATGGCCTGAATAATTTTTGACTCTTCTCAAACTATTTTCCACTTTCAAAGGAAAAAGATTTGCTCTCCTTGCAGATATTCAAAAGAATGAGCTGTGTTCTCTAAAAGCAGTTTCAGAAGGGGACTTTTCAAAATGTTTAGAATAATAGTAACAACTCTGGTACGACAGCATCACATTGAAACAGTGCAGTTGTCTGGATGTGTTAGTTCTTACATATTCGTTAAAAATACATAATAGTTTATACTTGCATGTGCAATAGTGAGGTAGTGGATGCCTTGTTTTAGAAATTTTCGCTTCCTTGAACCCAAATACAGTTGCTGTTCTCATTACCACAATAGCTTATGAAATGCTTGTCTTTGGCTTTTGGAGGAAAATGTGATCTTGTAAATTTTCGGGAGTCATGATAGCATAACCTAGCACAGTTGCTCCACAGGCATTTTTCAAAACTACATCTTTTCATAATGAAAACATGTTAACAAAGCAAGACTTTACAAAACAGAAAAAAAATATTATATTTTGAAAACTAGGTGATTACTTGAAGTATTTTTTTATCACAATATAAATTTTATAGTTGCAGTTATATAAACGTTCTGGTGGAGGTGGTATCCAGTCTAACTCATCTTTGTTAGTTTGTGGCTTATGTTATTAAAGTGAAAACACAGTATTTTGTTCATGAACGGTAGTTAAAAATCTACTGATAGAATAAATGAATGTGAATATTAAAAAATTGGGTCATGAACATTTGATGCATTGCAGTATAGCTTGATGGAGTATTCAAAAGTAAATACAGATTTACTTTTGTAAATCTTTATTTTGAATGATGTATAACTTTTGAACATGGTACACTGACTCTGAAGTTACGAATCTGAAATCAGACTCAAGAAGGCACTGGATATGCCCATGTTACAAAGCAAGTTAGATATTTACAGAAATTAA
This sequence comes from Ursus arctos, assembly GCF_023065955.2. Lineage (NCBI taxonomy): Eukaryota > Metazoa > Chordata > Mammalia > Carnivora > Ursidae > Ursus > Ursus arctos. Next base: position 78,675,618 of record NW_026623089.1, on the reverse strand, counting down.
CCTATTCAACACATAGGTTACTTCTGTGGTTCCAGAGGATGCAGTAGATGCTGGGAAAACAGGCAGCGTATTTACTCCATGGAGCTTACACTCTGGTGACTGTGGGCTCCAGAGGGAATAAACTAAACTAGGAGCATTTGCAGCAACTCCGTATCCCATGGAAGTGTTCTCATTCCAGATCCCTGGGTGCTGTTCTCTACTTTGAAGTGTGATGAATTTGGACTTCTAGTCTCCGAAGTCCTCTCCAATTAGAGTTTATGCTATGATTTTCTGAATTCTCCTTTGTTCTTAAGTGACAGAGTCCTACCCACCCCCAAATTCTTAGTATTTTCAATATGTATTATTATATGCGAGTACTCTGTGTGGAAGCATTTTGTGAACTAGTAAAATCTTTTCACTCCAAGGTAGTGTTATTACGCAACCAGAAAACATCTGAGCTTTATCTACACAAAGGACGGTGTAGACTCGCACGGTTATGCAGATAAGACAACAGCTAATCTGAAGGTCTTTTTTCCTCCCTCTCAAAAATGGGAGATGCTTTTGCCTGAATTAGCTGGTTAATTTATCAACTGTCCACCTCACTTAGTCTTTGTAGAAACAATTTCTAAATCCCTTGAAACTGTAGTTTACGTTCACTATGGTTTAAGCTTATGTTCTCTGGCGGGCCCAGAATGTGTCACCCCATTAGAGAGACTCTCAATATTGTTTATGGAAACAGGGAACAAAATGAAGTCATAAATCTGGAAGACACCCTATTTGGCCACTGCGTTTTGGGGAGAAGTAATTCCAAATAATTTAAAGAGGGCCAGTTAACTTTTTTCTTAAAGATTTTCCAGCAAAGAGTTATAATTTCCCTCAGTCAGCAGCCACGGATGTTTTCTTAAGTAGGTTCCTTCTTGGGGAAAACTGGAACAGAGGACATGATAGGGTAAGGTCTAAAACTAACCCCTACGTCTCCCTCAATTTTTCTGTCATTTAGCTTTTATTTTAAATGCCTCAACCTATAGTTAAGTCCTCTTAACTGTGCAGTTGAATTCACTGCAACTGAGCATGCTCAAAACATCAGAAAAGAAAAAAATCAGATTTCACACTGGGAGTGAAGTATTTTATTATGTCTTTCAAGTTCTCCCTTTACACTTTTCTGGAAGCATCTCTAAAGGCAGGCATTGCAAGAGATTTTGAGGAGAGATAAATGGTGATCAAACAAAAGCATATCAGAAATGTCTTTTCTAAGGATTAATGAGGTCACATTGTTTGTTATATTTTTTGAAGTCTTAGAATACTTGTGGATTTTTATTCTGATGACAAAGTGCAGCTGTTTCTAGTCAACTCTTTTAAATGAAGTTCTTTCGTAGAGCATCCATTTCAAAATCAGCAAACTTCTGGGCCCCGAGTGAATCTTCCCCTGTGTGCATGCCAGACACTTCCGTTGTTTGTGGGAGTTAATCTCCAGGTTAATCTCCAAAGATAGATTTTTTTTCCAGTTGGAATCATATAAGTAAATAAAGTCCCCATCTGGATCTCTGCATCTGAGTCTTGTTTTGAATTCATATATAAATTCTTAATTTCCACACTACGTTAACCATCTCTGAACATAAATTTTATTTTTCCACTGCTGAAATTCTCAAGTGACTCAACAAGTATGTCATTCTTTTCTCCTCCAGGGTCCCCTGGGGACCCTAGATTTGGAAAGAGTTCACTTATAAAACTGTCTTCGTTCACACCATCTTTCCCCCTGCCTTTTATTTTCACTTTTACTGAAATATGCATATAGAAAAATGCATGTGTATTAAGTACACATCTTGATGAATTCTGACAAACTGAACATATGCCCATATAACCAGTATTCCCACCAAGAAATAAGACACACCAGTGCCCTGAGAAGTCCCCCGCTCACATTCCTGTCCAGTCACTGGCTCTCCCATTCTCCAGTAGCTATTTGCTACTTCTAGACTTCTAGCAGCGTAGATTTTTTTCTTGCCTGTTTCTGTGCTTCATTTAAATGGAATCAAACAGTACATGCTCTTAAGTGTTTAGCTTCTTTCTCTCACCATTTTTTGTGAGAGTTATCTTATTGATACATGTAGTTAAAGTTGTTTCTTCTTACGCCTGTGTAGTATTACATCCTACGGACCTAGCACGTTTTATCCATTTCCTGTTGATGGGCATCTGGGCAGTGTTCTCAATGATGCTTCTACAGATAATGCTCCCTCCTGTGAAAATTCTTTTTTTAAGATTTTATTTATTTATTTGAAAGAGAGATAGAACACAAGCAGGGGGAGCAGCTGAGGCAGAGGGAGAAGCAGGCTCCCCGCTGTGCAGGGAGCCTGATGCGGGACTCGATACCAGGATGCTGGGATCATGACCTGAGCCAAAGGCAGACGCTTAACCGACTGAGCCACCCAGGCACCCCTCCTGTGAATATTCTTGTGGGTTTCCCTTGGTGAGCAATTTGTATACGTCTCTCTTGGATATATACAGAGGAGATCATCAGCGTATTTAATTAGTTCAATTTTATTGATGAAAAACTTACATCACTGAGAATGTCTGATCAGCATGAATCAACCAGGGTGACTCTGTTGAGTTGATACAATTTTTTTCTAAATCATAGAAACTTAGCATTTTAGTTAGCCAGGCTTCCCTCTCGGTTTCAGTCAAGCTCGTTTCATTTCTGCCCTATGCACCATCCTCCTCTTGTCCTGCAGACCTACTCGGGCACGCTATATACTCATGCTTACTCCTCCCTCTTTGCTTGAACTTCTGTCTCCTAGAGTGGTGTAGGCATAATACGTATAGTGATAAATAACAACAACAACTGTGTATTGAGCACTAACCATGTGAAAAAAGTTTTGGTAGTTTTTTACATTATTTTATTTGGCCCTCACATCATTCTCGTGTTATGCAAATATTATTGTCCCAATTGATGAATAGCTTAAAATTATGATTATTATGATATCTACAAAACAAGGACCGAGAACAATATAGTTAACATTCATGGACGCAGCTCTCAGATTTATATAGAAAGTCTGCCATTTTTGCTTCAGTGGTTTCCTGTCCCCTAGATTTAGAATGAGACGACTTGCTCAAGTCACACTACCATGAAGGGACAGAGCTGACAGCTGATATTGGAACCCAGAGGATATAAGACTCTTCAGAGTGTCCCTGTAAACTCTATCCTCCTCCTCACACTTTGTATTTATTTCAAGGTCTCACCTCCTTTAGATGGTTCTTCCTTGAATGATTCTACCCTGTTTTTTTCTTTTTTCCAAGAATACCAGCCAGCATTTATTCATTCAGCCAACAAATACTTATGAACCTTTTTTAGGTTCCAGAAACTATGCTATTACCTTTCCGTGTCTCTTGTAATTCTTACTGCAGCCTGTGGGGGCGCTACTGGTATTGACCTCAGTTGACGGAAGAGGAAAACACAGTTTAGAGCCTAAATCACTTGTTTTGTGCTCTAGATCTATGAGCCCCCCAAGCCAGCATCAGTCTCAAGTGTGTCTGCTTCTAAAGCCATTGCCTTTAATAACCTCTAAAATGTTATTCCTTGGAGAAGGAATGTTATTTTTTATTTTTTCCTTGTCATGGTAGTCAGTATGAAATACCAGCCGGGCGTGAGCCCCTCTCCCAAGTGTGTGCCACGTCCAGTTACACAAGTGAGGCTGTCCATGTGCAGAGGGGCGTGTGACTGGTACTGGACCGGATGTGGCTGGACCCCATCTTCACACAACCCAGTCCAGAGCTGCTAGTCTGTGATGTAACGCTGCAGGTCTCCAGGTGAAGGGGACAAGTATGTGAACAGCTCCATCAAACAAAATGAAACCTCTTTTGTTAATTCTCCAGTAAAACCATTCTCTTCAGGTCCATTTCCAGGGACCTCATCATCCGTGTAAACCTGTTCTGAGTCTTCACTCTCCTTACTTCAGAGCCTCCTCTTGCAGCTCCTCTTTGCCCAGCTACCCCCTGAACTCCCCTTGCTTGCTTTCTGCGGTCACGCTTTCTCTTCTTTGTAAATGATTCTTCCCCCTTCTTCCTAAAATATAGGCAGTTCTCAAGGCTTTGTCTTGAGCTCTCTTCTTTTTCTGTTCTCTCTCTCTGCCAGCCATTTCATTTACTCCAGCACTTCCTGTGCAGAAGACCCCAAATCTTTTTATTTTTAGCCCTGATTTCTCCTTCATGGTTTAGACCCCAGGGCTCGGGCTGCCTGTGGAGTTCAACTTGTGCAAAGCTAATTTCAGCATTTGCTGTCCTCACCAAACCTGTTCCTCTCTTCATGTTCGGTGCGGGGTCATCCCGTTGGCTCGTCATTCTCTCTGTCACAACCCCATGCGTCATTGACCTCTTGCCTGCACTTTTATAAGGGCCTTTCCTGCCCCTCTTTTCTACTTTAACCCATCCTCGTAACTGAAACCAAAGTTGTCTTCTTAAGGGCACCTCAGGTCATTTTACTCTCCCGTGCAATAAACTTTGAGGGGTTCCCCAGTGCCCACCAACTAAAATTGGCCCATCAGTGTCCCCTTTTTATCTGATTTCAACTGATCTTTCAAATCAAATTAATCTATTTTCTTCTCCTGACATGTCTACACTTTCCCATTTCTGAATCTTTTCCTAATGCTGTTTCTTTCTTTTAAACCAGGGATGATGGACACTAGGGAAAAGGCCAGTCAAAGGGAATCCACTTCAAATTGAGAATGACCAACATTTTATACGAAGAAGAATAAGAGGGTTGATGGGGGACTTTAACTTAAAAAATGTAACTGAAAATTATAAGTTATAAACATAAGCTTATTTTCCTTATAATTAATAAAATTTAGGTTATAAATGAAATTATGTGCTAATTCTTGGAAAATACAAAGGACAGTTAAAGTATTTATTGAATTTTTGGCATGATTTTCTGACAATTATAATATAAAATGATTCAGTCACGTTGATTTTGACTTTTGCAGCACATATGATTTTTTAAAAATTCAGAAACTCAGTTTTATTTAGAGTACCTTTTAATTTAATTTGATTTTATAAGCACCATGTCAATCCTTTATCACTTCTTTAATTTCTTGGGTTCTCTCTACCAGATCGTCATTTATGAGGGTCTTTGCATGGAATATCTCTGCTTTCATCTAATGTTACGCAACTGTGCGGAGTTTTCAGTATCTACACTTAGCAATAGATTACTGTTGATGTTGTAATCATTAAACAATTAGTGAGACTTTCTGTGATGACCTGAAACTTTTCCTTAGGTTTTCTATGGTGTTTACCATGGTCTGATTGTTTGAATACAAAATCTGTTCTACCATGTTTTAAGTTTCTTGAAAGGCAAGAATAATGCTCTGTTCTTTTTTGTCCCTATCAGAATCCATGGAAATGTCTTGTACATAGCAAAAATTTAAGTATTTGTTGAATTCTGTTTTCTGTTGGTTCCCCAGTAGAACCAATCCTTGCGTTTTCTGCCTTTCATCATTGGACACAATGCCATAAAACTAGTTTATGGAAAAATGGACCATTAGTTTTTTCTATAAATGCAGTGCACTAATAAGGAATTACATTCCAAATCAAAGACTCAACTTCAGATATAACCAATAGTGTATCATAAAAGATACAATAACTAAAATCTTCTATGATAACCTAATTAAAACATGAATTCCAAGTCTTGTAAAATGTTTCTCAGTATATATCATATGTAATGATTATTTGTGTGTTACAATATGTACATAAAATGTAAAGGTATAAATTTGGGGCATCTGGGTGGCTCAGTCGTTGTCTGCCTTCGGCTCAGGGCGTGATCCCGGTATTTTGGGATCGAGCCCCGCATAAGGCTCCTCCACTGAGAGCCTGCTTCTTCCTCTCCCACTTCCCCTGCTCGTGTTCCCTCTCTCACTGGCTCTCTCTCTCTCTCCGTCAAATAAATAAAATCTTTAAAAAAAAAAATGTAAAGGTATAATTTAAACCACTTAACATAAGCATAAAGACTGTCATAAACATTAATTAAGATTCTAATTGACAACATTCTTTTCTTTGTCCAAAGCTTATAAAGGGCTTTGGAAAATGATTTTAATAACCTGATTCTTTTAAAAAATCTCACTCGAGGGGTGCCTGGTTGTCTTAGTCAGTTAAGCATCTGCCTTTGGCTCAGGTCATGATCTCATGGTCCTGGGATCGAGCCCCACATCAGGCTCCCTGCTCAGCGGGCAGTCTGCTTTTCCCTCTCCCTATGTCCCTCCCCCTGCTCGTGCTCTCTCTCTCTCTCGCTCTCCCAAATAAATAAATAAATAAATAAAGTCTTTAAAAATAAATACATAAATAAATAAAGAAATAAAAATAAAGAAATAAAAATCTCACTCAAGTATGCCTTAAGCAGATTACTTCCTTTACTTCTAAGTAAGTAGAGATTGAGTTTGGGAGAAGCTGACAATTCTGTTGACCTTAGATTTGCCTCATCTTATTTCAGGAGTTATTCAGTACCCATTTTGGGGCGTGATAATAATTTTGTTTCTACCACTAAGAGCTGAGCTAACATTTTCCAAAGTTACCCTCTTCTTATTCAACTTAAAGACATTCAGTCTGAGAACAAATAAATTCTACACAAGAGCAAAAAGTAGTTATGTCATTCTCCTTGATATTTAGTCATGAGACTACTTTACACACCATTGGAAAACCATTAAAACTATTACCAGGTCATTGGAATGGGCATTTTAAAGGGAGTTTCTGGCAGAATAAAATGCCCACTGGAATGGGCATTTTAAAGGGAGTTTCTGGCCTGACTTAGCATGTACTGTTACACAAAAATCAATGAATGAATAAAGGTGGCAAAAATCCAGGAATGGTAGGAAATATGTGGCTATGATAGGAAAGATGTGGCTCAATTAAGCGGCGTTGCGATCTGTGAAGTGGCTTGAGGTGGTGACCCTCCTGCATTGCTAAAATCTAACTAGGAAGAAAAAAGAATTGCCTCCATAACTTGAATGTCCTTGCTCTGTCTTAGAAAGCTTCTATCTCTAAGTAGAATTGTAGTGTACCTGATCCAATGTGGGTTTTTCAAATATTCTGATAAATATAATTTGGGGTCAAATGAAGTAAGATAATGTATCCAAAAGATAAGTTTATAAATCATTTTTTTATACTTTCCTTTCTTTTCAGTACCCAAATATATCCTTCGGCCTTTGAGTTTCTCTTTGTTGCCCTAGTAATGCCTATTAACTTGCAGATTCCTTAATAAAGAAGGCTGCCTTCTGATGTATTTCTTGATGCCTCCATGTAATCATGACAACTGAAATCAGATGCTATTCTCCGTTCCTCCCCAGATGTAACGTGTTATTTCCTTCCCTTTAGCTGGGTCAGGCACTAGGACCCACGACTTTAGGAGCATTTATCAAGAAACATTTGCTCAGTTCAACTCCTATTAAATAATGCTTAATTCAGACGTCTTTGGTCTTACCATTAAACTTTTTTTTTTCCAGCAAATTCTCATCTGAAACGATTTATTAGAGAGTGAACCAACATGCATTTCTGGAAACTGTGTTATCACATTAGGCTTCTTGGATAACCCTGTTTTGGTGCCCCCTGTTTCCTGTGGACTCATCCATCTATTCCGTCATCAGCACGTTCTTATTATAAGAAAGCTTTCACTACACATGGCATTATATTCAGCCAGAACCAAGGCCGTATTTTGTGAGAAAACGAATACATTTTCAGTTATCCAAAGACTAAAGGATTATTATTATTTACGTGCAATCACGATGAGAATTATTAGAGGATTTACTTAAACAGGAAGAAAAGCAAGACCAAAGGAAAAAAATATGACACGCAAGAAGCGATAGTGAGCACAGTTTCATAAATGTATTTGTAAATGTAATTAACTGTCAAATGCAAACAAATCCCTACTTTTTCGTATTTTTTTAAACATTGAACCAAAATGCTAGACAACACCACGGAGATTACATAGGCATATGTTCAATGGGTGGTTAAATTTGTGGTACCAGAAAAAAATAACTAGATAAAATTACAGCTTCTAAACTGGCAGAGAGAGGAACACAGAATTTAGAAAATGTTAGTTCAATAAAAGTCAAGAAAAGAGAGCAAATGAACAAAGGACAGAGAAAACACAGGAGAAGATGGTAGAAGGTAGCTCAGTGTGTTGGTAGTTAACTTCGTGTCAACACATCAGTCCCACTGAGAAAGAATCATTCATTGCAGGTGCTCTGGTGTGTGCCAGGTCCGGCTCTGAGTTCTCTCTCCATAGCAGTTCATGGACTCCTAATGACAGCCCACGAACATGGGACAGTTATTACCCCCCTTCTGTAAACGAGGGTACTGAATACAGCGAGAGTAGGTCTCTTGCTGGAAGTCACACAGGTTAAAGGTTGGAGCCAGGATCTGATTCAGGTCATGGGCTCTTGAGCCTACTACTCTCCACCGGCATCACTGTTTAATTGGTAATGTTGCCTGGGAAACACGAGCTGCAGAATTGTATATCCAGTATGATGCCGCTTATTAAAACACAAAAACAGTAAAACAATACTGTAGGGTATATGCATATGTATATGTTAAGAGTATTGGGTAAACACATTCATCAGAATGACAGAACGATACTTACCAATTTCAGGCTAGTGGTTATCTTTGGAGAGAGAGAGAGAGAGAAGAAACAAACATATGATCTCAGAGGGCTTCAGCTGTATCTGTTATGTATTTGTTTTTAATACATGGGCTGTGGTGTACCTGGGTGGCTCAGTTGGTTAAGCATCCTGACTCTTGATTTCGGCCCAGGTCATGATCTCCAGGTCCTGGGATTGCGTCTCACGTCAGGCTCTGGGCTCAGCGGAGAGTCCGCTTCTCTCTCTGACCCCCCCCACCCCCACGCATTCTCCCCCCCCCCAAATAAATAAATCTTTAAAAAATAATATATGGTATGAAGCAAACATGGCAAAAATGTTACAATTTGTTATGGCTAGATGGCTAGATGATGATTCGTAAGTGTTTTCACAGTATTTTCTATTCTTTTGTATGTTTGGAATATTTCACAATTAACATACTTTCTCTTAAAGCAAAGAAACAGTTATAGGAAGGAGATTTTTCTCTCTTCTATACTCTAGGAAATTAGTCATTGAATTCTGAATTTTAAATTGTTCTTTTTGCATATTGCTCGTTGTGTAAGATACACTGCTACCCATCATTGTACATATACAGAACTGTAACAATGTTGCTGTTTGGGAGAGCGGTAACTAACAGGCTTTCCCTCCACCCAAATTCGGAACCAAATTGAGAAAGACAAAGGGGTCAGGCAGATGCAAATCGAACTATCACCATTTGCTACTTACAAGACATCTTGGAGAATGTGATGGGGTGTGTGGCCAAAGTGGGCTTTTACTACTGAACAGATCTATCCAGCCAAGCAGGCAGCCCTGGAGAATCATGGACCTTTGTGGGGGGGGCCTGCCCCTGTGAAATTTATGCCAGTGAGGAGCAAGAGCAGACGAGTTTTCCTGCAAGAGGGAGGAAGCAGCTGAGCTCTGTATACCCAGCTCCTCCCCAGGGCTGCTCTGGCCTAAATTCACGACTGTGGAGGACTGAGGCATGCAAGAGAGGCTGCAAGTTTCTAGAGAAAATTATCCTAGTCGAAGTCTGAAGAGTAAGGAAGAAATGTTTCTATAACCCTCCCCAGCCCACTCAGCCAAGAGTAAATCTGCCTTCTGTGGCTTCCAGACACTTGGAATACTAGGAATTTTGAGGACATGAGTCATTGATATCATTAATTCATAGCCTGATTAGTGCAGCTGGAAATATTCTCTCAATCCATCCAACCACAGCAGATATTCTTATCAACTAATTAATTTATGTATTTATTTTCATTCATGTATTCATTTATTATTTCATTTTCTGAGAGACTTTTCCTCAGTGCTCTCGGTTCTGGAAGCTTTCTCTGAACCAGTTGCTTTGTGAATCTGCCTCAGAGCTGCTGTTCTTCACCATCATTCATTCTTCACTCACTGCCTCAGGAAATGTCCCTTGTATGGAAAACAACCCAAGAAACTGTGAGGGCCCAGCTCCTAAATGTTCGTGTGTTTAGGCCTTTTTCCTCAGACCTTTAGTGTTCTGCCTGGGGGTGAGGCTGGATAGGGTTGTGGGGGTGGGAGAGTCTAAGGTCTGGTGCTGACATTCTACAGGCAGAGGAGGGGAGAAGGTCTCACTGGTGAGTATGTAGACTTTCCCTTGATCCTCTTGCACTAAGGAGAGCTACCAGTACCCAGATCCCCAAGCCTGTCTGACTCAGCACCTTCAGAGAGTGAGCTTTCAGCTCTCCACCATGATGGGGTCATGAAGTCTTCTGGTCATGAGGGGCAGAGGAGGAAATGGGGGGATCCCCAGAATCCAAGTACTCAACCACACCCTTGTTTTCTTTTCCATCCCTCCCTGCTTCCTTCCAAGGCACAGTTCCTGAATCTTCCTGGAATTTTGCCTCTCTGCTGGCTTCCCACGTCTTACCTGCTTCTCAAACTTAGAATTCAGGCTCTCTAGTGAGTCTGGGCGACTTCCCTGCGTCCATCTACTGAACGGCTTTCGAACTTTTCTTGCTGTGCCTCACCTACTGTTCTCTCAAATTTTCTTTGCCCTTTGGTGTTTGTTCTGTTTTTATGTGTATAATGTCATTTTAGTAGGAAATCATAAAGAAGCAGAAACACGGACGCTCAATTCTTTGTGTTTAATTGGAGCTTCCTCACTTCTTTATCATTTGGGCCAGGGTTCTCTGTGTCACTCTATTTTTGCATCTACTCTTTCCGGTGTGAGTTCTAAATTTGGTAGTTCAGGATTTGATGCATTTTGCTCAAGACGCAGTTGTTGCTCTTACTGTCTGGATCTTTTAAAAGTAATCAAGAGACTTACTCCACAGAATCTGTTTCTGATTTTCATTGGCAGTAGTTGAGGTGCTGGGGTCTGTTGCAAGATTATGAAGAGGAAGTAGATTTAATCGAGGGTAAAGGTAGAGCTTGGCTGGATCCACTTGCTCCTGGCTAAGCAACGTTCATTCACGCGGACCTCACATCATCCCCCAAATCTCAATTTGCCCCTGTGGGTTTGGGGCTTTGTGTGTATGTGTGTGTGTGTGTGTGTGTGTGTGTGTGTGTGTGTGTGTGTGTGAAGGTCCTACTGTGATTTCCTAAGTACCTGAGGAGAGCTGGACAGCTAATGCAGGACTGTACCATGACTGGGAGGGGTTCTGATCTCTCGTGTCTGCTCAGACTATGAGTCAATGCCGCAAGTGAGTGCAGAGACGTACTGGACCAGATCGCATCTTTACTGGTCTGCTTGTCCTTGCAGCGGCACGCTGGCCAATCAACAGAAAGTCATATCTTTTACCACCCACTTGACCTGAGTGATTCTTTTTTGTGGGTGAATACGTACTTGTAAGATCTTAATGACAAGCCTGAATGTCTAATTTAGTAAGATGTGGTGATCCAGAAGGCTGAGGATTACTTCTTTCACCACAGGATCCGTTTGAATACCAGTATGTGTGTGTGCGTGTGCGTGCATGTGTGTATGCACACGTATATATGGACGTGCATATATGCAGATGTGGGCATATGTGTATATATGTATAGAACAGCACACCTAAGCTATGATTACAGACTCGGGGAGTATTATTTGTAGGCACAGTTCTTGTTTACAAAATTAAATAAAATTAAAAATAAAAACAAGGCTCGCTAAAAACCTGTTTAGAGAAGATCCTCTTCCCTTGACACTGAAGGCCGTTCTGCATGGCTGTAGATTCAACCACCTGAACTGTTTCCTTACTGAGGCGTTCCACATGCAGTTATTAGGACGTCCCCAGGGCCTTTATAATTGTGAAGAACATGGATCGTCCTATGAAAGGAGGAGGTTTACAGGTTTCTTTATGCTCTGTAGAATGTATTTCATATGAGGACTGATCAACAGGATTTTATGTAGGATGAAAGAATTAATGATGATATGAAGTCTTTGGTTCAAATATGTCTTTCACGCACACACACACAACAACAACAACAATGCAGCATCATCTTTTGTTACTCAGATGACTTAGAAAAATCAAGTTTCTCCTTGCTGATGTTTCTTACCATTGGGTTTCTGAACTGGGAAAATAAACTGTAGTGTGATCTGTTTTCAGACTAGGGCGAGGGTTTTAGGACTTGAAGTACATTGAAAGGTTAGGTATAGTCAGTATTTGGCACAAGATTATCCAGAAAGCCAATAATGTACTGACAGAGTTGAAAACAGTCTAATCCAGTACTATCCAGTAGAACTTTCTGTGAAGATGGGAATATTTTATACCCCCTACTGTTGGATCTGGTAGGTGCTACAACATATGGCTGTTGAGCACTTCAAATATGTATAGTGTGATCGAGGAATGGAAAATTTGTTTGATTTTAATGAATTTAAATTTAAATTGCTAGCCTTTTCCTCCCTGGCTGCTTGAAGGTCACCCACCGCCATCATGAATGACACAGTAACTCTCCAGACCAGGAAGTTCATGACCAACCGATTACTTCAGTGGAAACAAATGGTCATTGATGTTCTTCATCCCAGAAAGGCAACAGTACTTAAGACAAAAATTCGGGAAAAACTAGCCAAAAGGTACAAGACCATACCAGAAGCCATCTTTGTATTTGGATTCAGAACCCATTTTGGTGGTGGCAAGACAACTGGCTTTGGCATGATTTAGGATTCCTGGATTATGCAAGGAAAAGTGAACCCAAACATAGATTGCAAGACATGGCCTATATGAGAAGAAAAGGACCTCAAGAAACAGCCAAAGGAATGCAAGAACAGAATGAAGAAAGTCAAGGGGACTGCAAAAGCCACTGTTGGTGCTGGCAACAAGTGAGCTAAAGGTTGACAACAAAAGGAGTAAGGATTCTGCAGTGACTTTATCTGTGGTGACAGTGCAGGTTTTTCAGGCGACAGTTGATTGATAAACTAAGAACTTAAAAAAAATTAATTTAAATACCTAATAGATAATAGAGTATTCTTTTACAATTGCCTGGAAATGTAGATAGCGGAATACAATTATGTTGAGTAGCAGGTCTATTTTGTAAAACAGAAAATTGCCAGTAGCTTGACCAGGGCACAGGTCATTTATTCACACACCGATTCAACAAATATTGTGTACTCACTAAGTACGTTACTTACTGTATTATGCAACCTGTTGAGGTCAGCAACTTTTCTATTGCTGAATTGGTCCCTAAATAAATGAAAACTTTGTAAGGCCACAGTGTCGATGTGAAGCTGACCAGTTAGGGGTAGAAGAGGATAGAAAGAAGAATATGGCCCAGAAAGCCATCAGGGACACTGCCCACAGCCAAGGACAGAGGACAGAAGCCAAGGGCCCTAAAGAATTGTTTATATTTAATCAGTTTGAAGAAATGATATATGGTCAAAAATTACCAGGAGATAGAGTTCAAGAAGCTAAAACAGAAACAAGGGCCAAAATCAAGTAGAAATTGTTTCAAGATTATCAGCGTGAATGGCACAACCCAGGAGACTGTCGTTCAACCAGGATACAATATTGTTCCAAACTACAGCTGAGTGACCATGAGCCCAGATGACATCCATCTCGCAAGCAGATGTCTGTTGACTGAGGTGTGAGCCCACCACTCACTCATTCCTGTACACGGTGTCCTGGCTCAACGGTAGGGGAGGACAGGGTGAATTTGTGATCTGAACAGTGACTCTGCTCTTTTGCCAGCCATTTTGAAACCACTCCGGTCCTGAGAGTCCCAGCTAGATTCTGCATTTCCATACAATATCTAGCAAGAACTTTTCTTGGCTTCTCTTTTAAACTGAGTCTGTGACCAAAAAACTACAATGACTCATGAGTCTGAGATTGTGGAATGTAACAAAAGGATCTTTCGTTTTGTTCTTTGTAATTTCTGAACTCAAAGGGAAGGATGGACTGTAGCCGAATGTTTCCAAGCTTGGAACCGAATATAAAGTGGCCCCTGACTACTAATAGAGACAAGAATTGGAAGAGGACAATAATAAAAATGTTACTATCTAGTCATTTTGCTTTAGAGGCTGAAACTGACATGGGAATAATTCCTTTCAGAAAAGTTGTCACTTACTTTCCCAACGTTCCTGTGAATATTCACATTTGTGGGATAGTAGACGGTAGTGTGTTCTCCTGCACTTGGCTAGGAATATAGACAACTGAATACAGTTATTTTCTGAACGGCACAGTGGGTCATGGGCAGAGCAGATCTGTAGCCAATCAACAGCAATGTTCAAAAAGATCGTTATGATTTAAGGTTCGAAATCCACCCTTTTAAGCTTCTTAAGAAAAAACATTCTTGTGAGAGTTCCTTCTCACATCTCTTGATGCCTGAGTGTATGTGAGGATTTCAGGGCTGTAAAGACAGAACAGGATTTTTGTGTCTCTAGAATTTCTCCTTCTTCCCTGGACAGCTGTTTCCATACATAGCTGTATCCTCATGCTGAGGAGGGTCCAGAGAAAGAAATGCTACTTCCCGTTACAGTCTCCGAGGCAGCACACCCAGCCCCTGCAGGCAGGTAGTTCTTGGAAGAAAAACCACTTTGGTATCTCCAGTTGGGAAGCCCATCTTCTCTTGTGCTCCCTAGAGGGAAGCAGGCCAGCTGCTTGCCACATTGACAAAATACTTAAAGATGGTTCTTTGCTCATCAGCCTCTTCTTTCTTATGTTAAATAAGCCACATTTTTTGTCTTTCTCTTTGGGGCTAATTTTCTTATCATTTTTTTTTATTCCTTAATCTCTTTGATCAGTCTTCTTCGGATTCCTTCCAAATCCTATAGATGTTTTCAGTTTGCAGACCTAAAACGGAAGCTAATCATTACCCTTACAAAGGCTGGTCCAGTGCTGAGCCTGACAGGGCAAGATTTCCCTCAATCATCAATGACATGCTGAGAAGACTCTTGTATAGAACTCGGGTTTTGAAAATTATAGCGTAGCATCCTTGGCTCGTGTTTAACCCTGTTTTTCAGGGGCACAGGGCTTTTTTTGCATCATGGATGCTCAACACCAGGCTGGCTAAGTCTTTCTTGGCTCCGGATGGTTTTCCTTAGAGAAAGCCTCCCTGCCGAATCTTCATTGTTGCATCTCTTTGCCATCTTCTACAACACCATTGCCATTCAGAATTTTATTCAGTCTTCCAGTTTCCCCACCCAGTTTGTGCAGAATGGAAGTTGTCCCCGTTCAGGCACTCGTTGGTTCCCTCCACATACGTTTATTGAACTCCCCTTTTTTTTCAGGCATTGCCTGTCCTGCCCACGCGCATTTTTAATGCATCGATAAATACTTTGGAACCACCCCTACAACCTCGTTGCAGCCCAAGGCAAGAGTGCATTGGCCTCCTTTTAGGGAAATGTAGTTAACGAAGTATAAAAAAGTTTTCGTTAGAACGAGAGACTTCAAAGACCACATTAGGGCGATGTTCTGGTGTCACAGCAGCCAGTGACCCGAGCCTGCCAGGGCTGGTCTGAGCATTTACGCCTGGGCAAAAGTGAAGCAACACTTACCATTTCTTGGGTAAGACCAATTAACAAGAGTTATGAGAGAAGTCACCCTCTCGCGTCCACTTACTAGCCAAAATCTGAATCTCCTTTTTTCACTTTCCATTCTGGTAACTGTGGGTGTTCCTAGGGTTTTTTTAGTTCTTGGTGTTCGTTTCTCTCTGTTCTTTCTTTTGGTAATAGGATCCTGTGCCACAATTTTAACTTTTTCTCTGTATTTATGTTTATATCTTCACTCTCCGAGCCTCAGTTCTATACCATTAACAATCTCAAACACCATTATCTGAAATGTGTTCTATCTCAAATTCAGTACATTTTATTCTCTCCCAAATCATTGGCCAGTTCTGATAGCTGCATTTCGTTTGCTGACATCCACATCCTTCACTTAAAACCTCCTTCATTTTTTTATTCTGCCCCTCTTTCCTTCTCTTCTTTCCTCACCTGCCTTGGTGTCCCCCCTTCATAATCCATATTAACCGTTATGGGCGGACTGAATTTCATCATATCCTGCTGCTCAAAAACTTCCCGTGGTTCCCTGTCATCTACAGGATGAAGCCCCAACATTTCAGGACATGCAAACCTGGGAACAAAACGGGGTCACAATATTAAACACCATTATTCCAGAGCCTTTCCTCTGTCACTGCTCCCAACTCCCTTCCGAACCATCCAATCAATTCCCTGAAAGGCAAACCTTTGAAAGTTAGGACAAGGAAAAAGAGTACCCGTGGTTAGGGTCTGAACCAGAAAAGGCTAATTCAAGGATAGGATGATTTGGACAGAAGAGATTTTAAGCACATTTCCCAGCAAGGCCTACAGAAGACAATGCACGTGGGCAGGAAATAAATAAGCTACCATAAGAGGGAGAACAAGAGTGATGGAGGAGGATGTGAAGCACAGATCTCTAGAGGCAAGAAAATAGTGAAAACCCCAGGGCTGCCTGGTAAGTTAGTATAAATGAGTGTTTACATTGAATCTTGGCTTCTGATGACTTGAATTCCTACAACTCTCTCAAGCTTGTTTTCAGTAGGCCTGTATTCAGGGGTCATAGTTCTGCTCAGGATTTAGAACTTTTTCTCTTGGTGGAAGCTTTTCTACACCTGTTCAGTAAGACATTTATTCACTGTGTGGATTGGCCCTGCTCAACGTGTGAGACCCAGAGAAAGGCACAGGAAGGCCACGCAGAGGACTGCCTGCTCTTTCACCACATCAGTAGTCGCTTTCCTGTCTTAGCTCATGCTCGGAAGCACATTCTTTTTTTTTTTTTTAAAGATTTTATTTATTTATTTGATGGAGAGAGAGACAGCCAGTGAGAGAGGGAACACAGGCAGGGGGAGTGGGAGAGGAAGAAGCAGGCTCCCAACGGAGGAGCCCGATGTGGGGCTTGATCCCGGAACTCTGGAATCACGCCCTGAGCTGAAGGCAGACGCTTAACAACTGAGCCACCCAGGCGCCCCTCGGAAGCACATTCTTATTGATGTAGACATTGTGGTGGCCCCTAGCTTGAGCCTAAGCCAGGCCCGCTACCCAAAATCACACATGTCTGGACATGTCTTGTTGGGCTGGTGCAACTGACCAGCTGGCAGATGGTTCATGGGAGAGACTTGTCAGAACTTCTGGAGAAAGAACGCTTTCACGGGTGGATGGACTTAGAGTTAGTCTAATAATACAGCTTTAGTGATTGTTGGGAGTGAACTATCTGGGAATATCACAGTGCCTATTGCTTTGTTTATCTACCAGCCATTCCCACTTGAAAGGCTAGGTGAATCCTGTGGAGATGAGGCAGGAGGGAACTTGAAAGAAAAGCAGAGAGCTCTGCACTACAGTCCTGGAGGCTTTCGGGGCAATACTGCTCTAGTGCTTGTGTGGAAGAACACAACACTGAATCAAAGAGTGTGGCATTCCCAGCCAACCATCCACTTTTCATGCAATGTACAGTGACTTCTGCATCTCATGAACTTCAGAGAGCCCAGAGCAGCTTGAGCTCTTCAGGGACTCTGGCTCATTAGCACGAAAGCACCAGGAGAAAGTGGTATCCATCCGAAACTGGCACGGTGCTTGGCAGAGGCAAGCAAGTGTCTAGCAAGTTATGGTGGCAAATCAGTGATCTCTTAGCCAGAGGCAGCTGATAAATACACTTAGACACTATCGAAGACCTCAGAGCCTGAGTTTCAGACATCATGGGGACATCATAGCCAAAGCAGAAGGGGGAGAACATTCGGCCCCATATAGTAGCTCACAGGGCTTGTTCAAGAGCACACATAAGATAAACCTTAGAGATCGTAAATATTTGTGAAGGGCTTTGCAGGGCGTCAGAGATAACTGTGTCTTAACAGGTAGGATCAGTAGGTAGCACACATGAATTCTTAAGTGTCTTGGGCTTAGAAGAAGGCTTTGTCCGGTTGTTGGATGGTTGGATGGTTTGTTAAGGAACTCTTGAAATGAACAATGATATTTGTAATTTTTTTTAAGGAGTGAGATAAGGTGTATTTTAGAAAAAGGTATGTATTTTTAGTTTTATTAAGTTTAAAGCAATGGTAACTGGGTCTCTGTAAGCATTGATCTCACATTCACTGCCTATAAAACGAGATATATATCCGTGAAATCCTTTTATACAATGCCTGGAACTTCAGTAGATGTTCCCTAAGTATTACTGTGCATACACTTCTAATCTTCCCCTTTCAACCAGAAAGATGTTTATAATTTAGGGGAGGATAGGGATAGAACATTTGCTAGGTTTGGACAAGAACAGAACTTCAAGCCTGAATATGCATCAGATTCAACTGTGGAGCTTTTTAAAAATAGAAATGCCTGGGAGGATCCCAGACCTTCTGAATCAGGATCTCTGGCTAGGGGACCCAGATACTTTTAAAATGTTCCTCAGATGATTCTGACGAGCAGCCAAGTTTATGAACCATTGATTGGAGGCTTGGAGAAAGTGCTGGTTTTCTGCTTTGTAAAAAACAAAGCCAAAGGATTATCTTTTCTTTCCTTGAGGATGCACCACGGTCAGATGGAAAAAGTATGGCTCTGGGGTCTAGTCCTGGACTCAGCTCTGCTAAGGGAGAAAGTCAGTTCTTTTCTCCCAGTTTCTCAGCAGCTTAATGGAGACTCTGATTCTTGCTGTCCAGAGCTGTGATGCAGTAAAGGCAATGAAGCGTCTTTACCATAGGAGCTGACTGTAGTAGACAGACAGTGACCATTACTTCTTCTCATGTGTCCTCTGCCCCTCTCTCTAGGTAAACAGTTACTCTTCAAAACAAGTGCTTTAGGTCCCTGCTTTCACATATAATGGGGGAGATGAACGACAAACCAATTATACCAATATTCATTCAATTACAATTTTGTCAGTGTCACAGAAGTTAATTACATATTATAAGGGTCTCTAAAAAGATTTTCTGACCTAACTACACACTATGTGAGCCTTCTGTTTTAGCTATATTTTTTTCTTCATATTGATATATTGAACTATTTTTTTCTCCAGTGTTACTGCAGGAAAGCTTATTGTAGGGAATAGAAATCCCTTATCCACAAGTATAAATGAACAAATGCGCACTATGTTTTGCCCTTGGTTATATTTACATATGTATGTTACTTCCTATTATGGATAAATATGTACACAATGCCAAGCTTTTTGAAAACCCTTTTTAATGTATTTTAATAAAGAGTCTAGATTTTAAATTTTATTTATGCTGTTGGGTTAAAGTCAAAAAGACTGGTTCTCATTATGGTCTAACTTGGCTGAAGTGACAATGAAGAAAAGTCCAGAGTCAGTTTTATTTGGCAACACTAGAAAGAGAAATCTCTCCTACCATGTTTTTAAAAACAACTTCAATTAAGTTTCATTTGGGATTAGGGTCTGTCTTAGTTACATACTTCAGAAAATAAAGATTTAGAACAGTCCTAGTGTCCTAACACCATTAGGCAGAACTGTAATCTGGTCATTGTTTCCCATTGTGTAAAAGTCAGTGTTCCTTTTCAAATGGCATGAGAATTCCCTCCCAAAATCTTCTGGCATTGGTGATCGAGCTTTGTTAGGTGGGAAAATCTTTATTCAGTTTTTCACTTTTCAAACATAACTCAGGCATTCAGACATCTGTGTCCATAACAAATCTAGAAGACATCTCTTTGCTGAGTGGTGCAGATGCCCATGCTGGCAGATTCTAGATTACCAGTAAAAAATATTTGAAGAAGAAAAGAATGGCTTGTGGAAATCACTTCTTAAATTTGTCAACTTGTATTATGTATGTATGTGTAAAACAAAAGGACATTTCACTCGGCTTATATTGTATACACATAAGATAAATATCAAAATGAACCTCTGAGATAACATCATAAAAATTAGCACATTTAAAGCATTTAAATTCTCAAAGCATTGCTAAAACATTAAGCCTTTTAGATAAGTTCTCAATTATATAGTATTATCCCCATTTTATAGCCAGTGTTATAGACATCCAAATCCGATATCGAATTTTGTTAATAAATGGTGCATCAAATATGTGTGTGGCAAAAAAAAAAGAACATTGATATATTTATTCTTTCCTTATTATGTAAAGTCTGTTTGTAATAAAAAGGAGTTCTGTACATAGGGCAATAGATTCATGCACAGTGAATTCATAATGATTTCCCAGATGTTCATATTTAACTAGCAACCATTATGAAAGGAGTAAGGCTTTCAAAGGTTATCTTCCTGATTAACAGCTTTCACCGTCCCTGGCTGGGTGATTTTATAGTCTGTCAGGGAAATTAACCATGTAGCCTCCAGATCATAGCCATCACAATAGAGACTGAATATAATTTCACACGTTTCCATCATAACTTGAAGTGAAAACCAGACATTACTTGATTTAACTTAATGATTTATGTACTGTCATAGATATATTGACTTACCCAAAATATGAAGGGAAATGAACAGTTTGTCAAAGTTGGCATATAGTTTTTAATACAAAATTATGGCCATCATCACAGATGAAACACACAGCCACAGGAGCACTCTCAAGGACTTCATGTCCCATGGTTAATTTTTCTTTTTTTCATAATGCCATTGAGTATGGCAGTGTATCAGATTTCATTTTCTAAGGAAAACATCTCTTTGAAACAAACTAACCCAGTAGGAAAGAGGGAACTACTAAATCTGAAAAATATCATTCCACTTTATAGGCAGACTAAAAATTATAGTGATTTTTCACCAGTCCCAACAATGCAGTGTTGCTCTGAATGCATGCACCTCCTTCAGCCTGAGTGGCTTATTATAATCAGACTAAATTCTCACACCATGTAAATCCATTATAGTTTATGACTTAAATCCATGAGAATTAAAATTGAGAGAGCCTTACCCAATCAAAATCAAATTTAATTATATGTTCACATTATAATCTAGAGAACAGAGGTTTTAGTTTAAAATCAGCCTCATCTCTTTGTTCTGAATGGAAAATAAAGAACCACTTTTTCTTTCTCAGTTGTGACATACTTGCCAAGACATATGAATCTCCCCTGTGCCTCTAATGGTCTACATTTAGACAGTCCGCAACCCAGCCATTCTCCCTTCTGTGCCCTCTAAGCCTCTGTATTGCTTTTCTGGGACTGTGTATGAGTGTACTAGGGCCGCCATAGCAGAAATTCCACAGACCGGGTGATTCAAACCACAGAAATTTCCTCTCTCACAGTTCTGGAGACTCCAAGTCCAAGGTCAAAGTATTGGTGGGTGCTCCTGAGGCCTCTCTCCTTGACTTGCAGACAGCTGCCTCCTTGCTGTGTCCTCACGTGGTCTTTTCTCCATGTGCATGCATCCCTGGTATCTCTCTGCAGGTCCAAATTTACTCTTCTTATAAGGACGTCTGTCCAGACTGGATTAGGGGCCCACCTCAACAGCCTCATTTTGCCTTAACTACCTTTTAAAGGCCCTGTCTCCAAATACAGTCATGTTCTGAGGGATTGAGGGTTAGGGCTTTATCTAATGAATCTGGGAGGGCACACTTCAGCCCCACAACACCCTGTTTATAGTGCTCCCACTCTCCCTTGCTTCTCCCCTTTTTTCCTGTTTCCTTGCCCCTTAACATTTATTGATCACTTATGTATATGCCCGGTACTGGGCTAGTTGCTGAAGATACAACCATGAACGAATGAATCGTAGCCCTTGTCCTCACAGATCCGGAGCAGAAAGCAAGGAAGTAGCTAATCATTTCAGAGAAGGAAGGTGTTCTGATCAGGGTGCACATGAGGCACTGTGACAGGACAGGACGAGACCACCAAACCTACCTCAGGGATTAAGGGCACCTGCACTGTAGGTGCAGCCTTTCCACTCAGTCTGGAAGGACCTGTAGCCATCAGCGAGGAGAAAAGAACTGAGAGAACATCCCACAAAGAAGCAACATCTACAAGAGCCCGTAGGTGGGAGAGATGCAGCACAGTTGGCCCCTGCAAATAACTCAGTAGAATCCAAGTGAAGCACTTGTAAGGGTCGAGACTGGGGCAGTCAGTAATGGAGAAATACTAAGTATTTAGTACTGCTTGGAAATTAACATAAAAATAAAGTCGTGATTGGAGAAGTAAGTCATATTAAATTCAAAATAGAAATGACAAACTTGGAAAAAAGCAATTGCAGCTCGTAATATAGAGAGTCGTACTACTCAATATAGAGAGTTTCCTCAATACAGAGAGTTGTACTTCTCAGTGTGAAAAGCCCAGTAATCTGGTACGAAAATAGGCAAAGAATAGAGAATTGAAAGAAAAAGAAATGGAGGTGGCTCCTACACATATGAAAAAAAGATACAAAATAAAACCGTACACTTTAACCTTTGGTATTGGCAAATATTTAAAAATTTGATAATATGGGGCACCTGGGTAGCTCAGTCCATTAAGCATCCAGCTCTTGATTTTGGCTCAGTCTTGATCTTGGGGTCCTGAGATTGAGCCCCAAGTTAGGCTCCACACTCAGCATGGAGTCTGCTTGAGATTCTCTCTCTCCCTCTGCCCCAACCCCCTCCCCCTCTCTATCTCAAATAAATAAATCTTTGAAAAAATTAAAAAGATAAACATTTGATAATAATATTGTGAAGGTAAATAGAAACAGATAACTTCCCTACATTGCTGGTGGGAGTGTCAATTATTACAATCTCGATAAAGGAAAATTTGGCAATATCCCTGAAAATTATCAGCACACATTCCCAACAATCCAGTTTCTGCAAAATAGCCACCCACGTGTGAAGTAGTGTTACTACAAGTTTTCATTGCGGCAGTAACCGCAATGGTGAAAGTTTACTACCTAATAATAAATGATACGCATTAAGTATTTTGAGGGAGGTGTCATGATACGTGCAACATATTTTGAAATTAATAAAAATATGAGGGATGGATAAAGCAAGTATATAATAAAATATTGTTTATAGAATCTAGCTGGTAAGCACATGAGTGTTAACTTCAACTGTTAAATTCAACTTTTGTTTATGTTTGCAAACTTTTATAATAATGTGTTCGAGAGAAAAGATGACTAGGAATCTTAAAATCTATCCATAGGAGAGTGGCTTATTTCACTGATGGCACATCTGTACCCTGGATCACTACAGCTGTTGTAAAAAGAGTAAGACAGTTGCTTGTGTATAGACAGGGAAGGCTCTCCAAGATACATTATGAAGTGAGAGAAGAAAAATGTCAGTAACTGTTTGTATACCAGCATTTGTTTCTAATACCTCCACAAGGATGTGTGTGTGTGTGTGTGTGTGTGTGTATATATGTATATATATATATATATGTATATATGTGTGTGTGTGTGTGTGTGTGTATATATATATATATAGGGAAACTTCATCTGGGGGATGGAGTGAAAAGGAGATCTGTTATTTGATATATTTTTGAGTTTTGAATCATGTGCATTTACTCTATTCAAAACCAGAGTTTAAAAACATAACAGTTATTGGGCCACTTTTGATGTCTTACTTTAATAATTGTCACCACCATTCTGCAAGGTAGGGTTATCACTGGCACCATGTGCTGAAGAGGAAGAGTTTCTGAGAAGCTCAATGACTGTTCACGGTCACACAACGAGCACATGAAAAAGGCAGAGGGGGACATAAGTCTGCCTGATTGCCAAACCTTTGCCCCCGACATCTGCTTAGTAGGATGGATAAGAGCCCTGCACTCCAAGCAGAGGAGACAGCGTAAGCGGAGGGCACAGCCGCGGGATGCGGAAGCACTCCCGGCCGGAAGGGGAAGCCCTGGCCCGAGACCCGGAAGCAGTGCAGGGCAGAATGCACATGGAGAGTGGGAAGGAACGAAGAGTAACACGATAGGCCGGGTCCTAGAGGAACGCTAGATCCGCATCAAGACACGTGTCCTCGATCTTACAGACACCGGGAGCCTTGCTTGATGTTCAAGATTTTCACTTTGCCACCCTGTATGCTGAAGGATAGAGAAGAGTGAGACCTGATAGGTTCCGACATCCGACTGCATGTGGGGCTTTGGCTGTCCTTTTTTCTAAGTGCCAGTCGAGTGGTGGAATGGGGAACATTTGGTGAACTTAGAGCGCTTTTCATTCTAAGTGGTCATGCCTCCATTTTATATGCACATTTGAAGAAGACCCTACTTATGTGTAATAGAAACCTCCCAAACAGAAATTCCACAAGTTACTGCAGCAAGAGTTATGGCCAAAGGGGACTTGTTCCTGACATGAAAGGGTGCCAACACTTTTCTCTCTAAATCCCACCATCCTGTAAAAAGAAAATAATAATTTAAAAAAATAATAGCTAATAAAAATCCTTGGCAGTATATAGGGATTACTATGTGCCAGAATTTCCCAGCTTCTCTTTACAATATTATGATTATAATATATAACTTATGTAATTATTATATATATATTATATATTATTATAAATTATTATAAATATACTATTTAATATTAAATCATAGAACTTTATTGTCCTGTCCCTCCCAGTTTTCCCCATCTCTGAAAAGGACAGTTCTGTCTGACTCCAGTTGCTCAAGCCCCAAACTACGTAATTATCCTTGACTCTTCTCTGTCACACCCACATCAGGAAGTGAGGGAGCTACTGCAGTTCCCTGTGGCCAGTGTGTCACTGAGAAATGAGGGCCTGAGTGTCTTAGTGCAGCTAAGGAGGAGCCCACCACTGACTGGCTGGGGAGAGAGGAAGGGAGGGATGGGATGTCCCACTGAGTCCACATTTTAGGGCAGATAGATTTCTCCTCACCCTAAGCCATATTCCTATGTTTCCCATTGTTTCCATCCAAAACCTCAGAGTTTTTTAAAAAAAGATTTTATTTATTTGTTTGTTTGTTTATTTATTTATTTATTTTAGAGGCTGGGGGAAGGGGAGGGCAGAGGGGGAGAGAGAGGGACAAGCAGATGCCCTGCTGAGCATGGAGCCTGGCTTGGGGGTGGATCTCACGACCCTGGGATCACGACCTGAGCCGAAATCAAGAGCTGAACACTTAAACAACTGAGCCACCTAGGTGCCTCTAAAAACCTGAGTTTTTTAATCTATAAAGTGGGTATAATAATTGTATATGCCTCATATGGTCTTTTGACATGGATTAAAGTTTTAAGTGTATGTAAGGTGCCAGTTAATATAGTGCTTGGCATGGGGGGCTCCTGGTGGCTCAGTCAGTTAAGTGTCCAACTCTTGGTTTTGGCTTAGGTCATGATCTCATGGGTCGTGAGATCAAGTTGGGCTCCAAACTCAGCAGGGAGTCTGCTTGAGATTCTCTCCCTCTGCCTCTCTCCCCTCACACTTTCTCTCTCTAAAATAAACAAATCAATCTTTAAAAAAAAATACAGTGCTTAGCACATAGTAAGCCTTTAATAAACATCAACTTGCTCGCCTGTTATTTATTTTCATCACTGGTGATATAAATATCTCCTCTTTATTAACAGAGATTTTGCTCTAAGCTATTCACTACTGAGTGAAACATTTTAGGGACAGGAGATGTTTGGCGAAAGCTTGATTCTGAAACTGCTTGTGATGTGAGTCAGTGGAAATTTTAAATGACCCTGTTAAATAATTCCTTGCTGGTTTGAATAATTGAAAAAAATTTTTTAAAGCGTTCTTTTATCTTTTTTCTGTGCTATTTTCTCACAAGTTTATATCAGGATGGTTAGAATTATCTGCCCAAATGTTTTTGTTTTTGTTTTTTAAATGGAGTCTTCTCTCGTGTTGAACCAGCAGTTACATAGTATCCCAAGTGTGCATTCAATTCATATACATGCCATGCTATTCTGTTGGAAAATATAGAGTTCTCCATCTGAAAGTCTGACATAAATTTGACATACTTTCGTGAAATGTGAAATGGTGGAGACTTCCAATCCTAAATTATTCTCTAAATGTTCATTTATATTAAAAGCCTCGGTAGGCGCATGTACTCCAAATGTTAATATCCTAGGAGATTACTTACAATGGCCATTTGGACATAGCTAGAAAGGAGACTATGAAAAATTTATCAGCGTTGGAATGGGGCTTGATAAGTCATCTTGGCAGAAACAGGCCTAAATTGTTCCAGGCAGATGGGTATCACTCTTCCTGTTTTCAAAGATGCTTGAGGAAGAAAGATTATATGACCCATTGGTATCTTATAGTAGTATTGAATGATCGGCTGTAAGGGGCTCCTAGCCTCCCTCCTTTCTAGCATTGGGTTCTTGGTAGAGAACAGCATACCTATATAATCACTTCTTGCATTTATTTATTTTTAAAGATTTTATTTATTTATTTACTTAGCATGCGCACACACACTGGACAGAGGGAAAGAGAGAGAGCACGAGCATGAGTGCCAGGAGGGGCAGAGGGACAGAGAGAATCTCAAGCAGACTCCAAGCTGAGTGTGGAGTCTGATTCCGGGCTCAGTCTCATTACCCTGGGATCATGACCCGAACCAAGATCAAGAGTCGGACACAACCAACTGAGTCACCCAGGCGCCCCACATTTATTTTTGAATTGACCCCTAATCCTTCATTTTCTTGACCTAAACTGTTCTTAAACATTAAGCTTAACCATTGGATGGCATTTTAAAAAAGATTTTATGGACTCTGAGAAACAAACTGAGGGCTTCAGAGGGGAGGGGGTTGGGGGAATGAGATAGGCTGGTGATGGGTAGTAAGGAGGGCATGTATTGCATGGTGCACTGGGTGTTATACACAACTAATGAATCATAGAACTTTACATCAAAAACCAGGGATGTACTGTACGGTGACTAACATAATATAATAAAAAAATATTATTTAAAAAATAAAATAAATAAAAAAGATTTTATTTATTTATTTGAGAGAGAGAGAGAGAAAGAAAGCAAGAGCAAGGGGAGGGTCAGAGAGGGAAGCAGACTTCCTGCTCAGCAGGGAGCCGGGCATGGGCTTGATCGGGGACTCTGGGATCATGACCTGAGCTGAAGGCAGGTGCTTAACCGAGCTACACAGGCGCCCCTTTTAAGGAACTGTCCTTTTCTTTCCTTTCCTTCTGCCCATCCTTTCTCCCTTTCTGTCCACTCTCTCTCTTACTCTCTTTCTGCCATTTAGTCATTCAGCAGATGCTTTCCCAATACATGGCCACACCATCTGCTCTGTTGGGAGTGCAGTGGGGAACAAGAATTATGTGGTCCCTTGTCCCATGGTGCTCACAAACAAAGACAGCTCTGTCCCTCATTTAGGATAATGGGCAGTCATCCCCTGTGTGCCAGTGGCAGAGACCAGCCTATCACAAAATCATCATCAAACCAATTGAGAAAAAAGTGATGTCTGTCTAGGCCCTTAGTTGTGTCATGACATTGACCTTCATAGTTATGCATGTGTTCAGTATCACTTCCCTGGGAATCAAATAAGAACCAGAGGGAAATGCAGTTTAGGAGTGCAGGAGAGCCCCTTGGGGACAATCTTGGAAGAGGTTTAAGGGTCAGCACCTCCCACCCCCCAAAAAAGTGCCTTACCAAAGGAGGAACAGTCATTTAAAAATGATTGCATCCTGGGACCCAGAGGGAAGTATGCAGTGTCTTCCAGAAAGGATGGGGGAGGGTGACAGTAACTCTGTAAATCAGCAATTATATTTAGGGATTAAGCTGGAAGGGGGAATATTTGACATTATGGGTGCCGGTGTTTCTTTAAATTTCTGCATAGTTTTCTTGCATATACACAAGGTCTCAAACAGGCATTTCTGGATGGGCTAGAATGCAGGGAAAGCAGTGGAGGGGATTATGGAAAATCCACCTTTGCCAAAAGACACAGAACTCCCCCCCGCCC
This sequence comes from Ursus arctos, assembly GCF_023065955.2. Lineage (NCBI taxonomy): Eukaryota > Metazoa > Chordata > Mammalia > Carnivora > Ursidae > Ursus > Ursus arctos. The sequence continues at coordinate 78,647,876 of NW_026623089.1, read as the reverse complement.
CACAGCTGCAATTAGGGTTAGGGTTAACCCTAACCCTAACCCTAACCATAATGCCACAACCTTAACTACCAACCAACTCACAAGCTAGTGATGGGGCAGTGCTAAGAAAGACCATCAGGATCATGCCTGACAATAACGCTAGCTGTCAGCAGAAGCCACGGTCCTGGCGACGTTCGCTGAGCACTTACTATATGTCAGACATTCGTACATTGTCTCGTGCAATCAGCACAGCCTACCAATGTGGTAGACCATTGTTAATATCCCCATCTCACATGCCCTTCAACAGATGACTGGATTAAGAAGATGTGGTCCATATATACAATGGAATATTACTCAGCTATCAGAAAGAACGAGTTCTCAACATTTGCTGCAACATGGATGGCACTGGAGGAGATAATGCTAAGTGAAATAAATCAAGCAGAGAAAGACAATTATCATATGATTTCTCTCATCTATGGAACATAAGAACTAAGAAGATCGGTAGGGGAAGAAAGGGATAAAGAAAGGGGGGTAATCAGAAGGGGGAGTGAAGCATGGGAGACTATGGACTCTGAGAAACCAACTGAGGGCTACAGAGGGGAGGGGGGTGGGGGAATGGGATAGACTGGTGATGGGTAGTAAGGAGGGCACGTATTGCATGGTGCACTGGGTGTTATATGCAACTAATGAATCATCGAACCTTGCATCAGAAACCAGGGATGTACTGTATGGTGACTAACATAATGTAATAAAAAAACATTAAAAAAAATATCCCCATCTCACAGATGGAGAAGTAAAAGCATGGAAAGCTGACATGATTTTCATTACGTTGCACAGCTTGTAAGTGGTGGATTTATTCCACCCCATGTGTGACCATGGTTCCCCTCTGCAGCCCCCGTTTCACTCGAGAACCTTCACTCAGGAACCCTCTGTTTCAAGCTGATCTTCCACTGGGCTTTGCTGTTTTCCCCCAAGTCTAATGGATACACAGCTGGCAACTGTAGACAGGAAAAGAGATTTACTAATAAAAGGTTTCAAAATAGTGCTTACTTACAGTATAGAGACCATTCAAGATTAAAATCCAGATTTTCAAAGAATGGTGATTCATTTTGCAGCTGCAACTGCTAACCATTAACTGATTAACTCCTCTCACTATTGACTGTTTACCCTATTTTAAGGTTGCAGAAATATCCAGTTAATCCCACAGTTATCAATTGTAGAGACATTAGATTTACATATAATCACAGCTCAAAATCATGCCCGTGGATGTAATAAATGGTTACATTCTTTTATCGGTGGATTTAGTTTCCTAGTGGCCAGTAATTTTGAACTCACAATGTGTGCTGCGTTGAAATTAAATATTCATTATGATCTTTTGAAGTTTACATTGGAAAGTACTTCAAAAACTATCAGTACATCAAATTATAATGTGTTGCTCCTCTTTTAAAAAATCTGATAGTAGTAATCCTTTGTGAATTTTGCTCTTTACAATTCTTTCATCAGTGCAGATGTTAGCAACTCACATGGGATAGCTAAAAAATGCCTCCTCATAAAAGCTGTAGAAGAAAGTCAGTCATAAATCATGCACTTTAAATATGGGGAGAGCATCTTGCTGTCGATTGTAGAGTTTCTCAAGAACAGATGATCATGAAATGAAGGGTTTAATACTTCCATGAACAGAGCGCTTTCTTTATTGGTTTGTTTGCTGCTGATTGGACCCCTTTTTTGAAGGATGTCATTTTGGACTTATGTTTTGTATTTTTCAATAGCCTTTCAAATTATCAGGAAAAATATCCAAACAAAATTCTTACATTCATTTCGTGTACGTGTGTGGGGTGGGGGGGTGCTGGGAGGCCCTCAGACTAGGCATTCATATTTAATTGCATTCATATTTCATCTCATGGCTCTTGGACTTGACTGATGGCTACCAGTAAACATGTATAATTATTCCTTCATGCACTTGGCCATTGGCAAGTGATTTTCATGGCAGTAATTTAACTGCTGAGGTTGCAAGTCGAGATTCCTCAGTTTTATTGGAATGCTGAACCTTACAAGCTTATGGTTAACAATGTTATTAACTCTCTCTGCATTTCCTCCATAGTAAAGGGGAAAATTGGAAGTGCAGCACTTTTTAATAATAGTCCGTGTGTGGGTAGCTGTGGAGTCTCGGCAGGATTCAGTAGTGACTCCCCCAGTACTCTCAGCTCTGTATTCCGTTGCTTCGGGATACTTCAGTCTTTCACTTTGCAAAAATGCATGTACAGAATCATTCGTGTGTTGACCTCTTGGCTTTTGGTTTTTTTAGAATACCCCCCTTTCTTTTGGTTCCTAGACCTCTTTTGGGTATTAATTTTGGTTTGACTTCTTAGGAAAATGTTCAGAATTGCAGGAAAGCTGAAAAAAATAGCTCAATGACATTTATATACATTAATTGGTAACATTATTTCAGATTGAGTTTCTTTTTCTATGTACAGATAAATATATAGAGATTTTAATTTGCCTTTTTATTTTTGTTTATTTTTCCTGAATCATTTGAAAGTAAGTTGATAAGTTGCAGACATCCTGACAGTTTTTTGTTTCTTTTTTTTTTTAAATTCAGAATCCAGTTAAAACTCACTCATTGCGTTTTGTTGTTATATCTCTTTAGCTTTATTATTTTTTAAAGATTTTATTTATTTATGTGAGAGAGCGAGCATGAGCAGGGAGGAGGGGCAGAGGGAGAAGCAGACGAGCAGGGAGCCCAATGTGGGACTTGATCCCAGGACCCTGAGATCATGACCTGAGCCGGAGATAGACGCTTCACCAACTGAGCCACCCAAATGCCCCTATCTCTTTAGCTTTAATCTAAAGGTTTCTTCCCACAAATCCTCCCAGGCTCTACTTCTTTGTTATTTGTGACCTTGACTTTCTTGAAGAGTTCAGGCCAGTAGAAAATCTGTTGATCGGAATTTGTAATTTTCTCTGGTCTGGGGACCACACTTTGAAAACCATGGGGTTAAACATTTTTGACATCACTTCTTGCAACACAGCGCAGGGCACAAGGTGGCGGCTTGCTCCACTACTGATGATAAGCTTGATCAGTTGCTTAAGGTGCCGACTGCTCAACCTCTCCAATGTAAGGTATCATTTTTCCCCTTTGTAATTAATAAGTTATCTATGGAATGATGCTCTGTCATTAATAAGTAATTTACAGGGAGAAGACAATGTGAATTTCTCTTCCTTAGCAACGTGCTTTTAGCACCCAGTGCTAAGCCTAGCCTGAACCAATTGTCAGTTTTCTTTCTTCCTTCTCCTCTCTCCCTGTCCAGACACCCCTACACTCTCCCTCACGTCCTTTCTCTTTCACTGTCTCTTTCTCTTTTCTCCCCGCATGCCTATGTACACATACAATTCCTCTCTCTCTCTCTCTCTCTCTCACTGCGTCTCTGCCCTCTCTTCCCCTCTCCCTCTTGTCTTTTTTCCTCCCACCTACTGCGCTTCTGGGTTTCACTTTTGATCAAAAATTTTTTTTAATTTGATACATTATAATTTATTACTACTGTTATTATTTTGGAGTCTTAAAAATTTTCCAGATTTATCTGGTAACAGCCCCTTCTGGGTCCTTTTGAAATGATGCTGTTACTAGCAGGCGTTGCCTTATTTTCTGGCAGAAGTTGTTCAGCTCTCACCTTGCACTTTTCCTGCTCTAGACCCAGAACCTGCCATTTCTTTAAGGAACAACTGGCTCCTTTTAGTAGGGAATATCATTTAGAAGCCAGTATCTGGGTGCTGGGGGGTTCCAATTGTACTGGAGTGTCACTGCTATCAGAGAGCTAACCCAAGACTTAATCTCTTCAGAAGCGATGAGATCATACTGATATCTTTAATTCAAATGCAGCATCAGTGTTCTTTCTCACCTTCCTCTGGTCCCCATTGGCACCCACACTCATTCGCAGTGAAAACTCTGATGCTCTAAACAATTATTTTTACTTAAACCATTTAAATATATATATATATATATACACATATATATTTATATTTATAAATACAATATACAAATATGTATATATGTGCTCATTTGCTCCAGTACACACAGAATAGATTCAGAATTAACCAACAGTACAACTTCGGCCAACAATAATGGAACTACTAGGAAAACCAGATATCCTTATAATTTTGTGTCCTTAGAATTTACTACCGTGTCTGGTATTGAGTGCAATACATAGTCTGAGTTCTGTGCGTCGAAGTTTCTTAAATTATTTTTCATTCGTGTTTGCATTATCAGTTTGATAGACAGTTTATTGTAGTTGTTCCTGGTTTTATTCCCTTGCAGGGTTTTTTCCCTAACAATTTTGATTTAATTTTATGTTTTGAATATGTGAAATATTTACATGGCCAAAGTCAAAATTATATAAAAATTGAAAAGTTTGAATCCCATTTGTATTTATTAGTCTCAGGTTTATTTTTCTTTCCTGTGTTTCTTTTGACAAAAATAAGTGCATGTACATTTCCCCTTCTTCTACAAAAGGAGACTATTATATATCTTCTTTGGCACTTTTTTTTTCATTTGACAATATATTCTGGGAATTGCTCTAAAATGGTTTGTAAAGATTTTCCTCATTCTTTCTCAAAAACACATACACCCCATTGTGCACTGTAGATAATTCAGTGTCTTACGGATGAGCATTTAGCTCGTTTCCAAAATTATGTTGTGGTAAGTGATGCAGCGTTTTAGCTGGCCTGGTTCAGGTCTCTCAAGAGGTTGCAATCAAGCCACGGACCAGTTATCTTATGGCTCAATCGAGGCTGCAGAATCCACTTTTTAGCTCACTTACATAGTTGCTGGCAGGCCTTTGTTTCTTGCCACTTGGGATAGGCTGCCTGGGTAGCTGAAGACATAACAGTTGGCTTCCTTCTCCCCTGGGCCACTCTTTGACATGATAGCTGTCTTCCTCCAGTATTCATGACAGAAATCACATACACCCACCCATGCACATATCCAAGGCAGAAACCACAGTCATTTTATAACCAAATACTGGAAGTGTCATTGATCATATCTTCTGTATTTTCTTAAACTAGAAGTGAGTTGTGGAGCCCAGCCCACACTCAAGAGAAGGGGAATAAGCCCCACCTATTGGGGGGGAGGAGTGTAAAAAAAGAGACAGAGAGAAACCAAGGAACAGGCTCGTAATTCTAGAGAACACACTGATGGTCACCAGAGGAGAGGGGGTGGGGGGGGTGCGGGGAAATAGATGATAGGGAAGAAGGAGGGCACTTGTTGTGATGAGCACGGGGTGATGTATGGAACTGTTGAATCACCCTATTGTACACCTGACACTGATATAACACTGTATGTTAACTATACTGGAATTTAAAATCAAATTAAATTTAATTAAATTTTTAAAAAAGTGTGAACATATTTTTAACACTACCACATTGCCTAATGCAGAGACTTCGTCTCAGAACACGTATTCTGTGATAGTACTTGTACTATATGATGTCCCAAGCATTCTCTCCTTTAATCCTAACAACCATCGTGTACTGCACCAGGGTAGAACCACACATCTCTCAAGTCATAGCTTTACAGTTTTAATGAGTTTCCTGGTTGTAAATCAAGTTCTATGATGATACACCTTATATTACATTTTAGGATCATCTTACATGTCTGTGGTATTTAGTGTTTTAGTTATTGTTTTAATGTTTTGAGGACAATGATTTAAAAAAAAAAAGAAGAAGAGACAATACCCTATTTAGCATGGGGAGAAGAAAGTGGGGCGATAGATAAGAAAAGATTGACTATAAGTTGGTGATTGTTGAAGCTCTATGATGGAAAGATGCTTTGGGGCTCATTATGTAGTTCTATCTACTTTTACATACTTTTTAAGCTTTCCAATATGAAAAGTAAAAAAAAAAAAAAAGGAGGGGGAGAAAGAGAAAAAAGAAAACGTATCTCTTTTAATTTTCATTTTCTGTCTGAGATTTATTGCAATAAGGGAATATTAGTGCTTTTGATCGTTTAAAAAAAAAAAAACAACCACAATGGACTAGCTGTTCTTCTCATAACTGTCAACTTTTCTGGTCACCAGAAAGAGCCACAAGTTTCTAACATGTAGCCCTTCTTCTGTGACAGAGCCCCCAGACTTTATCATACACGAGAATCACCTATAGCGTTTGTTAAAATGTCCCCAGGTCCCAATTCCAGCAATTATCATTTAGAACATTTCCGTGGAATAAAGAAATCTGCATTTTAAGCAGATATCCCTGGTGTTTCTGATTCCAGTGATAAATCCCAATTTGATATACACTCTTCCGTGGATTTAGAGCACTTCGACGGGTAAAGCAGTGTGATAGATACAAAGATGAATGTGATGTTCTGACACTATGCTGTATTTCCTAAAGAAACTTGCCAATTAGGAGGGAAGAATGACACGCATAAAGCATTATAATAGGAGTATGAAGAATTAGGCTGATTCCATATTATCCTACCAGCTCTTGGTAAGGAGTGAAGATCATATGGGGGCAGATTTCTTATTTGGATGAGCAGAATATAACAGGAGCTCTGAAAATATAAATGAATATATCATTGTTTGCTTTTCTAAAGAATCATATGTTTTCAAGCTAGTCTTGTCAAATGGTGAAAATTGTTCATTTTGTGGATGACGTCTCTGATAAGTTCCAGCGTTTTAGGTTATCGATTAAAGAGGAATCCACATGCATTGAATATAAAATATGCAAAGGACAAAGATAGTGTGAAATTAAATTAATATTGTTGGCACTAAGTTTTTCTAATAGCCAAGCAGGAGAAAGACACTCCTAGTTCAGTAGCATCAAAATAATAATAGCTAACTTTTATTGAGCACTTATGAATTAAGAGTAGTATTCAGTGTATATTAATCCATCATAGAATGTCTCTTGAATTAAGACAATAATGTCATTATATGGTGGCTATTCATTTAGAGTAAGGAAAAGCAATCTAATTTGTCCCTTTGCTAGACTGAGTTACACTTTTATTGCATATCTCTCACTTGTGAGTAATCTTTTTTTAAAAATAGTTTATTTTTTGAGAGAGAGAGAGATGAGGGTGGGGGGAGGGACAGAGGAAGAGGGAGAGAGAGAATCTCAAGCAGACTCCCCACTCATTGAGGAGCCTGACTCCAGGTTCGATCTCACAACTCTGAGATCATGACCTGAGCTGAAATCAAGAGTCGTCCACTTAACTGACTAGCCAGCCATAAGGTGCCCCCCACTTGTGAGTAATCTCTTAAAGGGATGAGTAAGATCAGAGGAAAAGTATAGAAACCAAGCCAAACTTTTTGAAGAGGATGATGATTTAAAATATGTCTTTGGATTAAATGCTGATGATTGGATTGAACACTCACCTCAATGTCAGAGAAATGTCAACACTAAATAGCGTGATTTGCTTGCCTTCATTTCTCTCAGTGGTTTTGAAGAACGACTTTTATCCTGAATGAAACTAAACAAAGATAGAAGAGTTGAAGTGTATCTAAAAGTCCAGGTGACCAGAAGAGCATTAGCAACTCCTCATGTGTTCCTGAACAATAGGCCAGAATTAACTCCCGCAAAGCCTGAAGTCACTCTAGAGAAAAGCATCTAGTTTAGCAAATAAAGGTCTCTCGAGCACAGGTGAGTTCATTCAGCTTTCGAATATGTCTAGCATCAGTGCTGGAACAAGTTATATAATGATCTCTCTAAATCCCAATGCTGAAAGTGAGGCATGTGGCTCTCCTTACTGCCTGCAGTGACATGGTGGGGGAGAGGACTCCTCTGATGAAATAATGAAACGATGGCCTCCTGTTCAGACAGGAGATAACTTATAGCTAAGGCATTTGAGAATAAGCCCTCCAATTTCATGTTCCATTAGTCAGAAGTTCTATTTGGAGCATCAACAGAAATGGCAGCTTAGAAAACACTATTAAAACTGTATTGTAACCAAAGCAGGACTTTGCTCTCTTTAAATCATTACAGGTTCATTGTAAAGGATATTTATGATTATACGGGTTCATAATTCCCCATGCCTCATCTTGCTAACCAGAGAATCTCTGCAAATGGGCATATCTTATAAATAAATGTAAAAAGTTACTGTTTCTCCCTTTTATCTGTTTTACACTTTTCTTTAGACTGCAGTGCATCCTTCTTGCTTATCTGCTTATTTGTACGTGTACTTCTCGGATCTCAGCTGGATGATAAACAGAAGCCACTGCTGGGCTTCAGGGATAGGAAGGCAAATGTGCTAGGTCAGAGCTGGCAGAAATTGATTGTGGGAATGGTGGGGGGAGAAGAGCCTGAAAAGCTATTTGAGAAATAACCCAGGCTGTGTCCACTTCTGGGATCCATGTCTACCTGGTCACTGTGGTGGTCCAAATAAATCTATTTATGGAGCCACTGAGAAGCCTTCTAGGAGGGGGTACGAGTAGGGGAGAATACAACATATGCCCTGCCCCTTTCAAGAAAAAAAAGCCAGCCTTGATAAAGCAGTCACAGTAACAAATAGTTTTTTTTAAGAGCTTGTACCAAGTTAGCTATTACGAATACAGGCCTAAATTCTGGGGAAAGAGAGAACTATAAGGAAATGCTCAAGGGCCATTTTCACTACATTTTGGAACTCATCAGAACCAAAAAAATCCTGCTTTAAAACCCATCTAGTAATCAAATGGGAGCCTTTGCTCCTTGGGGATCAAGGCAGTCACCAGCAGAGAAATGCTGTGCCCAGCTAGGGAACAAAGGAAATACTGAGCCTGGGGGAGCAGGACAGATGGCTGAATACCGAGCTGCTGCTGCTATGCCTAGTGAGCAATGATGGAACCTTCTCCACACATGACACTTTTGCTGTCATTGCTCCAGCACATTTCCTAACACTAAGAACATCATTCTGCGTGAGCACACGCCATCATTAAACCTGAGAAAAATCAGTTATTATGTAATTTCACCTAATATTTTGTCTCTGTTCAGATTTCCCCAGTTCTCTCAAAATACTACAACTGGGTTCTCCCCCTGACCCCCAACCAGGATCCAAGCCCATTTCATGAATTGTTTTTGTTTTCTTCCCCTAGGAAAATTTTCATTGTTAATTTGGAAATAATTTCAGATTTAGAAAAAAGGTTACAAGAATAATACAAAGAATTCCTATGTATCTTTCACTTAGATTCCCAAATGTTAATACTTTCTCCCATTTGTTGTCTGTCTCTGTCTGTGTGTCTTGGTCTTTCTCTCTCTCTGTATATATATAATATGAAATTGTTGTTTCTTTCTGAACTGTTTGAAAGTACGTTGCAGAAGTGATATTTCATATCCTTAAATACTTCAGTGTGTATTTCCTTAAAACAAGGACACTCACTTACATAACCATAGTACAATTGTCAAAACGAGGAAATTAGCATGGATACAATATTATCTAATCTACACACACTATTTAAATTTTGCCTGTTGATTCAGTAATGCCTTTTAGAACAACAGAAAAATATCATTTTTTTTTATGCTCCAAGATTCAATCCAGGATCACATGTTAACATTAAGTTGTCATGTCTTTTTAGTTTGTTTGTTTATTTGTTTTTTTAATCTGGAACAGTTCCTTAGTCTTTGTCTTTCATGACCTTGTTATTTTTGAAAAGTTGAAAAGTACTGAAAAATTGTAATACAAAGTGTCCCCTGATTTTGGTTTGTCTGGTGTTTCCTCCTTATTAGATTCAAATACTGCATTTTTTGGCTGGATGTGATGTGTGTTCTCAGAACATTATGTTACGAGGCACATGATGCTGTTCTCCCCCCCCCCCCCCGCCCCGGTTAACTAACCCATCACTTTAATTTGGTGATGGTAACTGGTGATGATCATTGGTTAAGGGGATGTTTGTCAGATTTCTCCACTGTTAAGATACAATTTTTCTCTTTGTAATTAATAGGTAATTTGTAGGGAGATACTTTGAGACTATGTAAATATCCTCTTTCTTTCACCTACTGATTTGAGCATCCATTGATGATTCTTGCCTGAATCATATCCAGACGAATTTTATGCTTTGACCAGGACTTTTTGCTTCTTTCTCTCCTAAATGACCTCAAAAACGCTATTTTATAACTCTGCTTTACTCAGAGTGTCTTCCAAAATTCTAGCTAGTTGGCTCCGGATATCTTTCCTTGGTACGTTCGGAGACCAGGTGTTGTTGTGTCTCTTCCTTCTCACACCTTCCCCTTGGACAGGTGCTTGTTCTCTCCCAAACTTTTATTGGCTTAAGCGATCAGTTTCTTACGTAAGACATTTCACATGACATTTCTGCTTTGTCCTAGTTTTTCTCCTGCCTGTTCCTGGTTTTAAACAAAAATCTTTTCTCTTTAATGCCCACATCCTGAAACACATCTACTTCTGTTTCTCAAGTTCTGGCATTTAACAGCTCCCTTCCTAAAAGACTTTCCCATTGTTAGTCACTGTTGTTTTATAACCATGGCTCTTAGCTTCCAAATCTTCCATTTTCTTTGTAGTGTCCTTCTTCTACCTGTGCCATTTTAGCTTTGAAAGATCACCTTCATCAAGCCTTTTAAGATCTCTTTCCCCGTGGGCTGCGGGAATTTGAAGCCCATAGCCCAATGGTTGTCATCGTACATCTTCAAACACTAGAATGCAAAAATGAGCAAATTCTCTACTGTTCCTATCTAGCGTCTCTGCTTCCAGGGAACTGACTTGTATTCATTTTCTGTATTATTGTTTTTTTCCCTTAGGTTGTGTTCAATATTTTCACCAATTTCATCTTGTCTTCCAAAATAACTCCAAACTCACTTTTTACAAATAGTTTAATCATTTTTCCATTTACCTCAGATTGCATATCCTTTCCCCACCTGTGTGGCTGCAAGCAGTCAAGTTCATTCTCATGGGGGCCTATTACACAGCTTTCCCTTCATTTTCATTTTGATGTTTCTCAGGGAAGCAATACATTCAGTGTGAGATTCTTAACCATTAGTGTACCTGTTCTTGCCTTCATTTTACCATGTCCTGTGCTCTGACCATCTCCATAGCTATGTCTGTATTCTTGCAAAAGTTCCATATAGTTCCAAATACCAGGTCAGTTGGTAGTTCTCAAACTTGAAACCTTCTCTGGCTGCACCCCACAGGGAAATGCTTTTTTGTATGGCAACTACCATTTCCTGAGCTGTTTAGCATATTTGCCTATCCCAGCTTTTACCATTCCCTTCATGACATCAAGTATTCTTTAGAAGAAATCCAGTTGTGGTGTGTTGTGTATGGTGAAGGGACATAGCACATGATCACAGGTAGCCTCTGAAGTCCTTGAAATTGTGTACAGACTTTTGTGCATTTCTCTTGGGGGAGAGCGTTTATGGTTTCATCAAATTCTCAAAAGCATCCTGCCTCCATTTCTGAAGTTCTGGTTTAAGTTCTTATTCTCTAATCTAAAAGCCAACTGGGCTACTTTTTCTGCAATTCAGTGTCTAAAAAGTAAATCATCAAGCCCAGAGTCTTCCTCCTCCATGCCATTCTCAAAGTGGGTACTGGGTTTAAACTTTGCCAGGTTAATGAAATTCTAAGGAGTTCTCTTGGAGTTTTCCTGTCCTTTTCTCATCATGTGTTCTTCCAAGAGAATCCAGCTTTGGTATTTGAAAATCCTATCAATTCCCGAATTCCAGGGACTTTAGTTACGGCCTTGGATTCATGCAGTCTAGCCTATAATTACTCTGTTCTATCGGGCAGTTGCTGTCCTGTTTCAAGGCAGATGATTACAAATAGTTGTCCCTATAGGTGTCCTTCTGGGGTATTTCTCCCTTCCAGAAGCTGTGTCAATGTGTCCCTGCCCTCTTCCTTCCGTCTCCTGTGCCTTCTGCAACCCATACGGAGGACAAAATAGGTGAATAGTGTTTGCCTCTTTTTCCTTTATTGTCTTTTGCATCCCCCACCACAACTTTGTAAAACTGTTTGCCTCTGTCCTGGCCCAGTTTTTCTTTCTTTCCCTTCCTTCCTTCCTTCCTTCCTTCCTTCCTTCCTTCCTTCTTTCTTTTTTAATTTAATTTTATTTATTTAATTTTATTATGACATGTTAGTGACCATACAGTACTTCATTAGTTTTTGATGTAGTGTTCCATGATTCATTGTTTGCATATAACACCCAGTGCTCCATGCAATACGTGCCCTCTTTAATACCCATCACCGGGCTAGCCCATCCCCCCACCCCCCTCCCTCTAAAACCCTCAGTTTGTTTCCCGGAGTCCATAGTCTCTCGTGGTTCATTTCCCCCTCTGTTTAACCTCCCCTTCATTTTTCCCTTCCTTCTCCTACCGATCTCCCTGCTATTCCTTATGTTCCACGAATTAGTGAAACCATATGATAATTGTCTTTCTCTGCTTGACTTATTTCACTTAGCATAATCTCCTCCAGTCTGATCCATGTTGATGCAAATGTTGGGTGATCATTCTTTCTGATGGCTGAGTAATATTCCATTGTATATATGGACCACATCTTCTTTATCCATTTGTCTGTTGATGGGCATCTCGGCTCCTTCCACAGTTTGGCTATTGTGGACAATGCTGCTATGAACATTGGGGTGCATATGGCCCTTCTCTTCACCACATCTGTGTCTTTGGGGTAAATACCCAGTAGTGCAATTGCTGGTCATATATGCTTTTCTTCCTTTCAAAATGCCCACTCGAAGCTGACACTTATCAAAATCCTGAACCAAAAGAGAAAACTCTGGGATACATGTCTCTACACTCTCTCGTTTCCACTCCTGTTGCTCTTACTTTTGAATTTCTTTGTTGGTTAGCTTTGCCCTAGCTACACCCAAACCACACTTTCGTACGCCTTCCCTTTTCCCTCTCCTACCATCTTCCCTGCTCCTTCCTGGGCACCCACCCCCATTGTCCATCTTATTTCTATCGCTGCATCCTCTTTCTCCCCCGTGTTCCTCCCCCCCCCGACTCCCTCTAAGCAGCCCCTGTTAATTTCCCTTATTTGCAGTGTGCTCCACTCAGTTAAATGGAGGTGATTTGTTTTGACACAATCTCTGTGAGGTACTGAGAGCAAATGTATTATATGCTGTTTTATAAAGATAGTAAGCGAAGCTTGAAAAGCTTACCTTATGTGTCTAACACCACACCACCAGTTGCCATAGACCCGGAGTTCCCTTGTTGCACTTGTTCTATCTAGTGATAAAAGAAAGAAACAGGTGGTACTTGAATGTTGCTTATTACTCTCTAGAATCTAGAATATAAGTGACTTTAGCTATTGTCTTGGTTTTCTGAGATTTCTGCTTAATTGTTTAATCAAAAAGAATAAAAAATTAAGCCTGGCCTAGAGAAACGTTCACTACTGATTTTGGGAGGTACATATTACGGTTGCCCCAAGTTATGCACCTGGCACAGTAAGGGGACCGTGACCTGGGCCACGTTCCCCCGTCCTAGATCTGTTGCTCTTCTTTTTTATTTCTTTTAAAGATTTTATTTATTTATTTGAAAGAGAGAGTGAGAGCCCAAGTGAAGTTAGGGACAGAGAGAGAGGAAGAGGGAGAAGCAGACTCCCCGCTGAGCAGGGAGCCTGACTTGGGGCTCGATCCCAGGACCCCGAGGTCATGAGCTGAGCTGAAGGCAGACATTTAACCAACTGAGCCCCCTAGGCACTCTGCTGATGCTCCTCTGACATAGCTTCACCATTACTGGGAATATCAGCCTTTGAAAATAGTCCGTCTCTCAGGCTAGCTTTTCAATATGGCACTGCTCACCTTCAGAAAGACCTCACACCTAATTTTGCAATGATCCTGGGTTACCTTAGAAACAATGTAAGGACTGCTTTTGAAAAGTAAGCAGAGCTTCACATAAATCCTTTAACTAAATGCAAAAGTGGTAATAAATATCGTTCCGTTAAATTGTAGGGTCTTCTGTTAATTTTATTCACTCCTGTTTAAGCTCTTGAGTTATCCTGTTCTGCACTGGCTCAAAGCAGAGCCCGTTCACAGCATGACCGGAGAAAGTGTTTTGCTGAATGGATAGATGAACAAATATTCCATTTGCATGCTGATGATCAAGAAAGTGAAAGTCACAAAACTTTTTTTGTATTTTCACTTTTTTCAAAACAAATAATAGTCAGACACAGTGCCACACAACTTCTTGGTGTGGAACTTTCTCCACTGTGATGCTGACTGTAGCACTGTTCAGAATTTGAACATCCCAACTCCTGCTTTCTGCGTTCCTCTCAAAAACCTGTCACTGTCCCTGCAGTATTTTAACAGAATCTCTGTGTGCCTTTTTCTCCCCTTCACCTGATTGTTATGTGTGTGTGTCCTGTGCATATCAGCCAGGGACATCCATGTTGTACTATCATGACAAAGGATAATCTGTTTTCTTTTAGGTTAATTTCAGAGTCAGAGGTCAAGACATTGTCATTCGAATGGCTTCCAGTGTTTTCCATCTTGCTTATGGTCTGCTAGTGTTCAGAAGTGTTTGGGAATGTTTTTATAACCCAGTCATCAGCAGTGGTAAAAAGCCACACGGACAAATACAGCTTTGAGAGTGACTTCACATCCCACATCACATCGAAGGAAGCTATCGGGATAGTTAAGATTTGTGCCTTTCAAGTTGTTGCTTGAAAAGAGAAGGTAAAAAAGAGGATAGGGAAGGAGAGGGAGAAAAAGGAAGGGAAACTCTTCTCCCACAATATGAACAGACCTAAATCCATAGGCATATCCTCACAATAATGGAAGACAGTGGTCTTGAGCTGGTTTATGAAATGAGAAGGACTAGCAAACAGTGAGAAGGACTCACTGTTTAACAAATAATGTTCAGGGGAAAACCTGGAAAACTTACAGATTAATTAACCAGGGAGGACACTTTGCCAAGTGTTACACAAAATCACAGACTACCCGATGTCATATATTGTAGCTACTCATTGACTGATGACTGATTCAGCTTTCATGCTTCCCTCTGTTCCAGTATTGCTTCTGTTAACATCAGAAGATACTCTGAGTGAGGTGAGGAAAACAAGATTATTATCTGCTTAAGCCCCTGTTAAATATCCACTTATTACCTTTGTTATCTGCTTTGCCGGGACATCAGAATATACATCGTCGATGGAAAAAAAAAAAAAAGGAATATATGTAACTCCTCCTAAATACCTGTTTATCGTCTTTTCTAACTATGCATCAGATTATCGTAATGGTTAGTTCGAAGGTGGCTTGCACATAAACACATGCCAAAGCCAGAGATGACTCATGCTGGTGAGACAGTGAAAAATAAGCGTTGATTTAGTTTCACGTACAACAGAAGTTGACTAGTGTAAAAGGTCAATTATTGTAGGTAGCTCTCGCCCGCAAATGTTCTGAGTTATAAAATATTTTTAAGTGGTTTCATACCTTATTCACTTTCAAAACCTACATATCCCAGTAAATGTAGGGAGGGAAGAGAGAATATCATGTCTCTAAGTGTGGTCATTCTGCCTCCCTACTTTTAGAAAACATCCACAGGTCGCCTTTTCGTAAATACTTGAGGATGGAGAAATTAAAAACCAGGGAGAAAAATGCACGCACACAAAACTCTCCAGGAAAGTCATGTTGGAAAAATATAAAAAGCCCACAAAAGCAGGTCAATAATGTACATTTTATGTTATAAATACATTAGCAGCTTGTATGCCGTTTCCCACAGCTGCCCCAATACCCACCTTTTGGACTTTTCCTGATGTTTCTTAAGAAAACTGAATGCTTCAAACATTACCTTCTAAAATGCAGCGGGCACCTTTTCCCTGAGGGTAGCCTAGGAAATGTCCTGTAGGCTGAAGGGCGGTGGGAAGGCGGGGGGTGGAGTTCCCGGTAAAATAATATTGGGAGGTTCTCACAAAGTCTCTTTTCCTCTTGACACACATGATGCATATTAATATATGGAAAGTTCTGCTGTCAAGCAAATTATTTAACTTTGGTTATCCTAGCTTTTCTCAAATGTACTTCTGAGGTTGTTTTTGTTTTTACCAAATTATCTGTTATTTTATTTTATTTTTATTCTAACACCATTTAACGTCTCCGAAAATTAGCAGCCTCACTTCCAAAAACATTAGACTACCCTTCACCTTCGTGGTCCTTCATCACCTCCTGTCACATCATCATCCCTAGCTCCTCAAGTTCTGCAGTGCTATCAGGGGTAATTATAATAGGGGTAATTATAATTAATGCTCCTTCTCCTTCCACATATGCCACAGACACACAGGGCTGCGGATGGAGTACTCTCAGCACTGTTCGATTATGATGAGGAAATCTTCATAAATAGTAGCTTAATAAGAAATTAGTTTGATGCATTAAATACAGTTTTGAAATATGGGCCAGAGTACTAAGTGGGCTGTCTGGGTTTTGTACATTAGTCAGTTACTTAGCTCATGTATATTCAAGAGACAATGGAAACTGATAGAATAGAGTCTGTTTCAATCTGTTTTGGGGTCCACAACGCAGGAAAATACTTATGAGAAAGGGATGGAATACCCCAGAGTTTTGGTTGTTTTTTTTTTTTTTCCCTCCTGTTTTAGGTTTTACTATGTTACAACTCCTACGTAGTTTGTATGCTGTGGCTGAATTGCATAGCTGTAGTCATTTCAAGAAATTTTACAAGAAAAACAAAATTTTAAATTTTGAAAAAAATCCCAGTTTTAGGTAGGAAGAGGTTTATATTTTGATGCTGTATTGTACAACCTTAGAATTCTGAGAATTTGAACAGGCTGTGCATCAAAAGAAATCAACTTTAAAAAATAAGTATATCATATTTTTGAAATAGTTTGTTACTGTGACTTGCAGTTTGTAAAGTTATTTTTAAGAGAGCCAGAACACATTACTCCTGCAAAAACCATGTTTATGTTTGCCAAGAATAAACAGGATTCTTGACCTCAGAAAAATAGACAACTTTCTATATTATCTGATCTTGTTGAGTAATTTATTGCCATAGTCGTGGCTAATGTTCACTTTGTGTGCACATGGTTCTTTTATGCAAAGATTGTAGGAGCTCCCACTTACGAGCTTAAAAAGTTCATAGATAAGAGTGAAGAAAACCTTTTGGTTGAAAATGACACAGTAAGGGATTAACCACAATTAAAGTAACTGCTTACTACATGTGCTTCTTTTAAAATAACCTCTGACTACTTGATATTTAATAAACTTAGAGATTAGATCTTAGAGAATTACCTCGAGGCATTTAGAAACTAATTCAGTTTCTAAAAGGTAAATGTTTTGCTACAGCTTACTCCCAAATCAGCTTAAACCATGTCCTTTCAATGGCTAAGTGAACAAATTGAAATTAGCATTCTGCCACATGGTTTTTTCCCCATAAAATCTAGCCAAAAATCCATACAGAAAGGTTATTTTCAAAAGAGTTTTAAGAGACTTTTAATGTTATTCTAATCAATTTTCCAGTACGGGGGAGGGGGCCCCTTTATCCAAGCAATGGGCAGCTGTCTTGCATTGTCGCACCGCTAGCTGCTCAATGCAGAAAATCAGTATTTCAGAAAAGAGTTTGTAGTTTGATCAAGGCCGGACTTTTGAATTTTCCTTCTTGTCTCACAAGAAATTACAGCCTGAATAGCCTGATTCAGTATTCTGAATTGCTTGCATGTAGAAACAGCTCAAGAATACCAATTGATGCGGGGCGCCTGGGTGGCACAGCGGTTAAGCGTCTGCCTTCGGCTCAGGGCGTGATCCTCGCGTTATGGGATCGAGCCCCACATCAGGCTCCTCCGCTATGAGCCTGCTTCTTCCTCTCCCACTCCCCCTGCTGTGTTCCCTCTCTCGCTGGCTGTCTCTATCTCTGTCGAATAAATAAATAAAATCTTAAAAAAAAAAAGAATACCAATTGATGGTCTCAAAATCTCAGATGATGAACTGAGTCTTCCACAACCACCCAGACATGGCCATGGGGTTGAATTTGCCGCCATGCGTGTCTCTGTGACAAGCCTGGTGCATTGGCGTGGCCCTGTATGCGAGAGGTATCTGCTTTTGTGAGAAAATGGGGATCTGAAATTGACGAGGTCCTTGCTCTTACGTTTCAAAGTGAATAACCTTGGGAAACAAGCTCCACGTCCATTTTGGCCTTCTACATGTTTACACAAAGGCAACACATTCAAAGGACTCATGTCCTAAAATTCATACCGGCCTCGTCAGGCAGAGCTGTGGGTTTGATGTTCTTGTTCTCAATTTGTTGCTGGGGTCCGAGTGCCCGGGTACCATGGTGATTAAGTGCCATTGAAATACATAGGTAATCAGTCAGTGTACTGGAGGGTTGATTTCTCTTTCTTTTTCTGAACAGACAAAAGCAGTCTTCTTAGAAGCAATGAGAATAAGAGGACACTTAGCATTTATGTTATGAGGACAGCAGCGATAAAGGCAAAGATGCCATTTAATTAATAACTTCACCTGGGCAGGGACTATCTCCAGGGAACTGAAAGTATTGAAAACCCTAATTGGCTGCTCTCCCCTATAGAACACAGGCCTCTCTTTTCCCATTTTTAAATTGGAAGATTTTGAAAAGGCAAATCATTTTCTCTCAAGCCGAATTCAGGTCCAGAACGGAATTGGGACCAAGACCCAAAACTCCTGGATTTCCGAGCACAACGCCTGTGTAGAGTGGGTCTTATCACAGATCACAACCCTTGCTTGAACCACTCAACCAGCATGAAGCAAGCACATCGCAGTTTAAAACAGGCCAGTCTGAACTAACAAATAATACTTTTTTAAGTCTTTTAAATATTCAGATGCATACACTTCATTTTAAATGTTGGCAGCTTTGCCATTCACAACTATGACCCAAATTCCTCCCTCTAACATTTTAATTGAAGCCAAATTACTTTGCTTTCTGCTTTTACATAAGAATGTAGCACACTCATTGCTGTGAGAGAATCATGGAAAATTTGGCTTCTGGTAGGTACCTTTACTTTCTCAGCCTTCAACCTCTCTTTCCTCATGTTTATGTCATTGTTCAACCTGTGTTCTCATACTTCATATTTTCTTTTCTCTGATTCATTTATTGGGCCTTTTCCTTACAGGCGTCTCTTTGAAGTTTTTAACAGGTAACATTTGGCTATTTTTTTCTTAAATTTATTGAGGTATATTTGACATACAATAAACACATATTTAAAGTGTACAGTCTGGGGGGCGCCTGGGTGGCACAGCGGTTAAGCGCCTGCCTTCGGCTCAGGGCGTGATCCCGGCGTTATGGGATCAAGCCCCACATCAGGCTCTTCCGCTATGAGCCTGCTTCTTCCTCTCCCACTCCCCCTGCTTGTGTTCCCTCTCTCGCTGGCTGTCTCTATCTCTGTCAAATAAATAAATAAAATCTTTAAAAAAAAAAAAGTACAGTCTGGGAGCACCTGGTGACTCAGTCGGTTAAGCGTCCGAATCTTGTTTTTGGCTCAGGTCATGATCTCAGGGTCCTGGGTTAGAGCCCCGCATCGGGCTCCATGCTCAGTGGGGAAACTGTTTGAGGTTCCCTCTCTCTCCTTATGCCCCTCCCCCCTGTGTTCTTTCTCTCTCTCTAAATAAATATATCTTTTAAAAAAATTAAGTGTACAATCTGATAAGATTTATGTATGTGTACCCTCACAAAACCACTTACAATAGTGAGGGTATCCACAATCCCCCCACATCACATTTTCTCATGGTTCTTTGCAATCTGCTCTTGTCACCCCTTCCACCCTTGCATCCCTAGGCGACCACCCATCTGCTGTCTCCATAGAGACTCTTGACTTTTCTAGAATTTTATATAAATGGAATCATGCAGTCTGTACTCTCTTCTTTGACTTCTTTCACTCAGCCTAATTAGCTTGAAAGTCATCCTTGCTATTGCAGGTGTCAGGAGTTCATTCCTTTTTATTGATCATCAGCATTCGTGTATAGATATATGACAGTGTGTTTATTCATTTATCTGTTAATGGATAATTAGTTGTTTCCAGTTTGGGGCTATTACAAACAGCTATGACCGTTTGTGTGCAAGTCTTTGTATGAACATGTATTTCCTGTTCTCTTTGTTAAATACCTGGGAATGAGATGGCTGGATCATACGTTAGGTGTATGTTTAATCTTTTAAGAAATTGTCTAATTGTTTTCCATGTTTATACCATTTCACATTCCTATCAGTGGCGTACGAGAGTTCCAGTTCCTCCACCTTCTTGCCAACACATGGTATAGTCCTTGTCATTTTAGCTATCCTAGTAGGTGTGTAGAAGTATATTATTGTGATTTTAAATTACATTTAATTTAATTTACACCTGTCATTGCCTAATGACTGATGATGTAGAGCATCTTCTCATGTGCTTATTTGCCATCTGCATATCTTCTTTGGTGAAGTGTCTATTTAAATATCTTTTGTACATTTTTTATTCAGTTGCTTTTTTTATTTTCGAGTCTTGAGAATTCTTTATTTGGATATTCTAAATTCAAGTTCTTCATTAAATATATGCTTTACAAATATTTTGTCTCAGCTCATGGCTATCTTGTTTTTTTTCCTTAATAGTATCTATTGAAGAATAGAAACTTTTAATTTGAAGGAGGAGAATTTGTGAATTGATTTTCTGTGATTATATCTTTGATGTCACAAAGATTTTTCTCAAACTTCACTTCAAGAAGTGTTATGGACCTTAGGTTTTACATTAAGCTATGACCCATTTTGAGTTAATTCTTGTATCTAGTGGGTGGCATGAAAAAAAGCATATTATGCCTATGGATATCCATGCAGTTCTTATTCCAGAACAACTTAATGAAAAGACTTTTCTTTCTCCACTGATTTGCCTTTGCACCTTTGTCGAAAAAGAATCATCTGTGTATGTATGGGTTGATATCTGGACCCTCTGTTCTGTTCCATTAACCTAATTGTCTGTCTTTACACCCATGCCCCACTGTCTTCACTTCTGTAGCTTTATAATAAATCTTGAAATCAGGTAGTGTCATTCCTCCAGTTTTGTTCTTCCTTTCGAAGTTGTTTCATCAGTTTTAGGTTCTTTGCATTTCCAGGCGAATTTTAGAATCAGTTTTTCAGTTGCTTCAAAACTTGCTGGGATTTTGACTGGGATTTTCTTTTTTTTTTTTTTTCCACAAAATGTATGTTTTATTTTATTTTTTTTATTATGATATGTTAATGACCATATAGTACATCATTAGTTTTTGATGTAGTTTTCCATGATTCATTGTTTGCATATAACACTCAGTGCTCCATGTGGTACATGCCCTCCTTAATACCCATCACCAGGCTAGCCCATCCCTCCATCCCCCTCCCCTTTAAAACCCTCAGTTTGTTTCCCGGAGTCCATAGTCTCTCGTGGTTCACTTCCCCCTCTGTTTACCCCCCCCTTCGTTTTCCCCTTCCTTCTCCTACTGATCTCCCTCCTATTCCTTACATTCCACAAATTAGTGAAACCATATGATAATTGTCTTTCTCTGCTTGACTTATTTCACTTAGCATAATCTCCTCCAGTCCGATCCATGTTGATGCAAATGTTGGGTAATCATTCTTTCTGATGGCTGAGTAATATTCTATTGTATATATGGACCACATCTTCCACAGCCACTTTGGAAAACAGTGTGGAGTTTACTCAAAAAGTTAAAAATAGAGCTACCCTATGACCCAGCAATAGCACTACTGGGTATTTACCTCAAAGATACAGACATAGTGAAGAGAAGGGCCATATGCACCCCAATGTTCATAACAGCATTGTCCCCATAGCCAAACTGTGGAAGGAGCCGAGATGTCCTTCAACAGACAATTGACTGGGATTTCCTTGAATCTATAATATCAAGTTCGGAAAAGTTGACATCTTTAACAAATTGAGTCTTTTGACCCATGAACAGGCATCAAATAATAAGAAGTGCTTAGAGATAAATCTGACTATGTGTGAGTTATAATACCCTGAAACCACAAACATTGCTGAGAGAAATCAAATGTCTAAATACATAGATATGCTTCAACTGACCATTTAAAAATTTTGCTATGCTTTATTTGCCTTGTTTTTTTTTCCTCTCTGTGTTGCAGTCCAACTTTGAAGAAATTATGATATAATAACTTTAAAGGTGTGCTACTTGACTCTACCTTCAGTCACTAAAGAGAAAGAGATCGATGAGAAGTTTAGAAAAGTAGTGTTTACAATAAATTATTCATGGAATCATTAGGTGCTCTAAGTATTCTCCAGGCTTTGTTCTTTCTGTTCTTCCATTTTTCTGTCTACTTTCTGGCACTTCCACTTCTCATTAATGTCTTTTGGGGTAGGTGGGGTAGAGAGAAGAAATGGGACTGAACTTATAAATTCTTTTGTCATTATTATTAAAAGCTTTTATGGAAAAAGAGATTGAATGTTGTGTTTAGGGATTTCACTTATCTTTTTGTTCCCATTCCATGTCCTGCATTTTCATAGATGAATAATAATCGGCAATAGTAGGAAAGTACAAATATGCACATTTAACTATCAAATGCTACCTTCTAAATTTGTTAATGTGCCTTATCAGTGAATACTCAGAACATATGTGAAGTGAATTTCTGAAGAGGAAAGCCTATCATTTTGAAGAAGATTTGTCATAAAGAAATTTAGAATTGGTGATTGGTTAAATTATCTGGTAGGGTTGGTTTGGTAGCTGTGTGATTAAAACAAGCTATTACTGAGGACCCTCATAAACTTTTGTGTTATTCATACCTCAGATTAACAATTCTTATGAGAACTTGCTTTTGGTTCTCATCTTGTCAAAGACTTCGTATAAGTTACAGCTAATGTATATATGTTACCAACATATGGCTTTTAAGAATTGTGAGGTATGATAAATTTGATGTTCTTTATTAGAGAATCTTCAATAAGATATAGTTAAAACTATATTACTCTGGATAAAATAAAGAAAATAATACATATTATGATGGAATATCCCTCATTATCTTTATTCTAGTCACTTGATTGTTCACTTACGAAAAGGTAATCTGCAAAAGACACTCAGTTATTATTACCAATTTGTAAGGTGTTCATGTAATTTTACTTCATTTAGAGTATAATTGCTTACACAGTATATAACATGAAGTTATTAATGCTCTGAGGGAAATTATTGTGAACAAAGAGAAACAAACAAAGAAGGGAACCCAGAAATTGTCAAGAAAAATTGTATTTGGTCTTTGAGAAGTAAAAATATAAAAAACACAACTGGAATAAGAGAAGAAATAGTTAAAGAGTACCAAGATAATCATTTTGCAATATGTGTGGGTATTGAATCATCAGGTTATACTCCTAAATGCACACAATTATATGTCAATTATATCTCAATAAAACTGGGCGGGAGGGGGGAGAGTGCTAAGAAAAACTAAATTTATTCAATAAGCCAAGTTCTGTGACATGCATCATATGACATTTAGGGAACGTGCAAATGCCATCATGGAATCAGTAGGCATCAGTTTGAAAAATCACAGGTAACAGATAATTTTCCATGTAATCTTTAGGAAATTTATCCATCTTTAAAAAAAGGAAATTAAAAAGTGAACTTCTCTGCCAACAGTTTCTGCAAGCCTACTATATGTTAAGCCTTGGAATGCCGCGATGAAAAGCCAAGATCCTGATTTCAAGGACTTCCAGCTGTGACCAAATGAGAAGTTTGGTTAATCTTCTTCCCAAAAAAGCAATTATAAAACTGGAAAAAAAAATTAAGTGCTGTAGAATTAACCAAAGGCATATAATAATCTGAGACACTTTATGCTTGAAAAACGATTTACTGTTGGATCTATTCATCAGAGATGGAAACTTTACTAGCTCAAGATGTTTGAGCATAATCTCAATCTAATCATTAGCTGATCATCGAACTCTGCAGTTGTAAGGGTGACCCCTAGGAATCCAGGTCTAAAAATTAAAACAAGAATAAAAAGAAAACCAAGCATGGACATAACTAGGTGTACTCTGTGAGGAGACACAGTTCACAGAGTTAGCCCAGTCAGTTTGCCAAACAAACAAACAAAACAAACAACAATAAAAATCAATAGCCACCACTGTCAGGGGGAGACATCAGAATGCAGAGTTGCTGCAATATATTATCTAAAATGTTCAGTTTGCCACAAAAAGTTAAGGCAACAGGAAAGTATGACTAAGAAAAAAAGCAGTCAATAGAAATTGCCTCTGAGTGTCCCCGAATGTTGGATTTAGTAAACCAATACTTCAAAGCAGCTAAATGAAATTATTTTTAAAGAATTAAAGGAAATTATGACACTGTGACTCAACAAGTAATAAATCTCAATAAGCAGATAGAAATTGTTTTAAAAAAAGAATTGTATGGAAATTCTGAAGTTAAAAATAGAGGACCTGAAATGAAAAATTTAAAGTGACTCAAGAGTAGATTTGAGATGGCAGGAGAAAGAATCTGTGAATGTGAGACTAGTCAATAGAAATTATCCAGTCTGAAGCACACACAAAAGGTACTGAAGAAAAATTAAGAGTGCCTTGGAGATCTGTGGGACAATAGCAAAAATACCAACATACCTGTAATGGGAGTTCCAAAAGGAGAAGGAAGAGAGAAAGCAGCAGAGGAAAAAGACCAGAAAGTTTGATGAAATAATGGTCCAAATCTTCCCAAATTTGAAAACAACCTTTACAGATCCAAGAAAATGAATCCTCTGAAAAATAAACAGAAAACTATCCACTCCTAGCCATATCATAGTCAAACTGTGGAAAGCCAAAGAGAAAGGGAAAATCTGGAAAGCAGCAAGAGAGAAACAGCTCATTACATGAAGAAGACTTGGTGCAATTAATGACTGACTTCTTATTTGAAAGAACGGAGTCTGGAAAACAGCTGAAGGACATAGTCAAAGTGCTAACAGGAAAAAAAAAATACCAGGAATTATATATCCAGCAAAACTACCCTTCAGAAATGAAGATGAAATAAAATCATCCCCAAATTTAAAAAAGAAAAGAAAAAGACTGGAAGAACACATTACTAGTAGAACTGCCTTTCGAGAATACAACAGGAACTCATTTGGGCTGAAAGGAAGTGATACCAGAAGAGAACTCAAATTTGCATGAAAGAAATGGAATGCCCTAGAAATAGTAAGTGTGTAGGTTAATATAAAAGGCTCTGCAAATATATTTTATCATTTCTTCTCATGACTTCTTAAAAAGACATAATCTATAATTTAAATATCATAGAATTATATTATTGTATTTGCATACATAGATACACATTCATATATATGTAATATATATGACAGTAATAGCACAAAATGGTGAGGAAGTGGAGCTATAAAGGATCCAATTTTCTATATTTTGCTACAATTAATTGACTGTTAGTCTGCATTTGATTGTGATAAGTCAGAATGCAAATTGTAACCTCTAGAGCATCCATTAAGAAAATAAAAGTCAATGAAGGAGTTAGAATACTACACTGAAAATATACTTAACCAAAAATAAATGAGGACTAGAACAAAAAAAGACAGGATACATATAAAAAACAAATAGCAAAATGAAAAAAAATATAAATCCAACCATGTACATTAAATGTGAATGGCCTAAACTTCTTGGCAGATAGGTTTAAAAAGCAGGATCCAACTATATGCTGTCTACCAAGACCACAAATTAGATTCAAAGACACAAATTTATTTAAATAAATGGTGGAAAAAGATGTGTTATACAAATGGTAGTCATAAGAAAGTTATAGTTGTTATAATGATATCACACAAAATAGACTTTAAAACAAAAAATATTGCTGGAGAGAAAGAGGGGTATTTCGCAATGACGAAAGGGTCAGTAGACCAGGAAGATATAAAATTATAAATATATACACACACACCTAACAATAAAGTACCAAAATACACAAAGCAAAAGCTGACAGAATTGAAAGGAGGAATGGAACAAATCATGGAAATGAATTGATAAATTTCAACCAACTAAAAACATAAAACATCTGGATATGACCAGCCATGTCTTTGTTAAAATAATGTTATACTAGACCAGTATAGGTTCTATTTGTAATATATGCAACACACACACATGCACACACATGGGTATGGGAATGAACAGTACAGGTTTCCATTCCATAAGAAACTTAGAAAAGCATTAACTTGACTAAAGGTTTCCCCTAAGTCTTACAGAAGTAGGAATTTGACGAAAGTCTCATAATAATCTTAGAGAAGTATGAATTTTACAAAAGGTTTCTCCTAAAGGATAATTACCCATGGTTAGGCATCAACTTTGAAGAACCTATCAAATTCAGCCCACAGCCATGTCAAAGAACTTCTACTTAATTGATGACCCAGGAAACAGCCCTCAGAATATGCTTACCAGATTTAAAGGTCCCGCATGAGGTGACATTTCTAATGCTCTCAAAGGGTGAATTAAAATTCAAAATATGTTATTAATAGGAAAATAAGCCTACACAAATTAAATGAAGTCCTGGCAAGGCAAGTACAGTGCAAAAAAATGCAATAATGTAAGAATATGCTGGATCAAGACTGACTTATCATAAATTGAAGAGAAAAAGGTCTTAAATCATGGGTGAACACTTGATGAATGTAAAAAGCTGATATGATGCAACAATGTGTTTTTAAAATGTGACATACACATTTTAAAAAGATATCCTTTAGTGCTATCTGTTGGTGAATTTTTCTTCATATATTGTATCCATTTTTTTCTATTAAACCTTTTAAAAAGTAGAACCTAAATGAATGTACAGAGAAGAATGGCTGATATGAAGACAATGAATGGAAAATAGATCCTTCGTAAGGGCAAATAAAAGAAGTTTGGGTTACTTTTCCCCAAATGGGAAAGAGTAAGAGATGGCAGCATTATTTTCAAGTTCTCATGTTTTAATATTTGTAGGTTTTTACAAAGAAACTAGGTAAAAATCTAACCAAGATAAACATCAGTCTGAGACAGGTGGTGTACCGCGTGACCTCATGTGATTCCATGTGTGTATTCAACAGACGTGCTTTACACATCCAGAGACAGTTACGTAGTGGATGGTGGTGTAGCCACATCAGCAACAGCATGTGCCCCAGGGTCGAGCAGAGCTTGGGGCACATCCCAGCTCCTGCACTGGAGAGCTGTGTGAACTCAGCAAAATGCTGACCCTCTGTGATCCTAAAATCCCCCAGCTGTGAGACAGAGACAGTGGCAGTGCCCGCCTCACGGGAAGGTCATGGGAATTAAATGGCAGTGATGTATAGAAAGCCTTTAGTCCAGTGAGTAAGTTGCCACTGATGCCGTCTCTGAGTCCCCATTATCAGTGTCACCCCTGTTGCCATCACTATCCTGTTCACCGTCTTCCTCTCGTTCACAACCATCACTATCTTCTCCACTACCACCCACAGCCCCCATCATTTTTGGCCTCCACGATGGGAATTCTGCAGGGTGATAGTCACTCACTTTGTTGCTCTTGAGTTAGTTTTTTTCTGTGAACAAGTCCGGGGTGTTCCCATTTAGGAGGCAAATCTAGACATAGAACAGGCCCCAATTTGTTGTTAGTTTAGGTGACACTGTGTCATTCTCTTCTTCATGCTCTAATAATAGATAGTTATCCATCATTTAATGACATTGATATAAAAAAAGAATTTTCTGGAATTATTCTCATTGGGGCTACACCAAGAACATGAGTTCCATTTATATTATAGCAAATTAATTGCTTGAAAAAAAAGTCACACCGTTATTGCATTTTTACCTTTTGTGGCAAAGGAACACAGCATAAAGCACTTACACATATCCCCGTTCAAAAACGATTGAATTAGATTTGAATTCAGCAAGCCTTACTACCTACCTTTGCTGTCTTACCATGCTTCGTGCTTGCATGTTTTATGAACATCGGTACACTGGTAAACAAAGCACGCAGAGCTGGCCCTTTTCTCTGCCTCTCAATTCCATTTGTGCAGGTTTTAAAAAAACAGATAATAGAAAGAATTTGGCCATCTTTTTATTATTGCTAAATACTTCACATATGTGGAGAAAGGGATTTGTGTTGAAGAGATGTTCTTAAACAACAGTTTAGGGAGGTGGCTTATATTTTTGTCCAGAAATGTTGGATCATTGATTTAGGAAGTGGCTTTGACCAGCATTCCTTAAGAGAAAGGAATAGTGTGTTTCCATATGTGACAGATTCATATTGGTGGGTGTGGAAGCTTGTTTCATATATGCCATTGTCCTCTTCCTAGTGCTGTGCGTTCCACTAAGGTTAAGGGTGGTGCACAGTGAATGACTGAGTTACTCCTCGGTATGGTCGGTGGACCAGTGCCTACCTGCAAACTGCCTGCTGCCAGTCTGTGACAAGAAAAATCAGATACTGAGAGTACGTGCTTAGAACCTTTCATAGTAACAGGACATAGGCATGGCATTCAAACATATGCTTTTGTATGTAGCAAAAATCTTAGTTACCAATTGATTGAAAGTATAAAAAAATGAAAAACAGTCACAATAACCAAAACAGAAACAAAAAATTCATTCTGGTCCTTTATCTTATTGGTCTACAGAACACCAGTTCTGTGGGATATGGATAGGATATAGTGTGAAAGGGCGTACTATCCTTTGAGAGGTTTGGGAGGGACTAATCAAGTAATTCGGGTAAATTCATGTCTTCAGGGCTCCTCTGAAACTGCACCGTTAACCTCCAGGGGAGGGGGAGGGGAAGCCTCTGGTCTCGCAGAACCCTGGATTTGTAGAGCACCTGCAACAAGGACTGCCCTCTGGAAGACCTTTAACAAGAGTTAGTATTCCAGAGCTGTCCTTTTTTTTAAAAAAAATATTTATTTATTTATTTGACAGAGAGAGTGAGGGAGAGGGAGAGAGAGAATCTCAAGCAGACTCCCCACTGAGCGAGGAGCCCTAGGTAGGGGTTGATCCCACAACCCTGAGATCATGACCTGGGTGGAAATCAAGAGAGTCAGCCGCTCAAGCAACGGAGCCCCCAGGCGTGCCTACTCTGTGGCTCTTAACCTTCGCAGTGTCTTCTTACACAGCATTAGGGCAGCACTGTAATTCTTCAAACTTAATTTTTTCCTCGTTTTTAAATTTTTGAAATATGAATTATAATGTTACCCCCGTAATCATGGTACCATTTTTCTGATATCATGGGTTTCTTTTCATTTAGTTAAAAAAACAACAACAAAAAAAGCAACTGACAGTTGACCCAAAGGAGACAAAGTCCCACCTCCTAGAAGCCAGAGACTACGTTTTTCCTATTATTTCTGGATCATCACAGAGAATATGGAAAGAGCCTCTGCAGATTATGTGAGGGATGACTTGGCAATAATTATGTTGGAAAACACTTCTTGGCATAGGAAGGTGAGATGAGGTGCTGAACGGATACTGGAATGAATCAGATATGAAAAGGTTTTTTTAGTGCTACTCACAGAAGGTAGAGGAAAAAAGATAGGGCCTCTGAGGGTTAAAACAAATTCATCGAAAATGTACTTTAAAAAAACAAACGTCAAAGTGATCCTTGAGCTGCTGTCGGGTACCAGCGCCCGAGCCAAAGTCTGCTGCCAGCAACAGGTTGTAGGGAGGAGATGGCTTCACTTTCCGGCAGGTCCAGCCTCTCATGTAGCAGGCACGCTATCACTCCCAGTGTCCCTTTTCTTGAGCCTGATCCCATTAAAGCAGCTCTGCTGAGTGCCGGCCATCACCTTCGGCCGGGCTGCTCATAGAGTGTGGAGCAGGGGAAAATCTCGGGGAAATCGGACGGGTCCGCGAACACGTAAGCACAGCCTCGAGTTTGGAAAAGCCGCGGTGGAACGCTGGTGCTCTCTTGTCCCTGTGCGCCCAGCTGGCCGGCTTCTTCATCACCTCCCCTCACCTTCCCCTCTTTATATCCTCCTGAAGCCCAGCCTTGCTTTCACCATTATCTCCCCCTGCCTTCAAATAGGCGCAGCATTTTCCTTCAGCGGGCAGGGTCGGGGAGGGGTGCGGGGAAAAGCTAACAACTCCATGCTGTCTAGCTCCTTTTACTTCCCACTTCCCTGTTCTTGCAAAACTTCTTACACAAGGTAACTGATTTCCTGGCCACCTCCCCTGTCCTTCGTGCCAGGCCTCTGGCTTTCATAGCTGTAAGGACAGCAGCCACTACGGCTGACTTGACTGAGCACTTCCTGTGCACCAGCCGGGCTGCTCCGTGCTTAGCAGGAGAAACTCCATTGTGTTCTTACAATAACCCTCGGAGTCAGGTCTTACTCCTACTGTAATGTTACCGGTGAGACGCTCAGGCTTAGACGAAGCGGCTTGCTCCACGCAGCCACCCCTATGGACCGGGCTGGGATTAAGCTACCTCTTTGTTAACGCAAAAGTGCTGGGAAAAATGCTTCCAACTTGAAGAGGCATTATTATTATTATAATACATTGAATGCACCTGCTCTTCACTGGGGGCATCGCCCCCCTCCTAGGGGGCGTTTGCAGATTTGTAGGGGTATCCGGTTATCTCCAGGCTAGAGGTGGGAATGCTGCTGGGAGCTAATAGCTAGAAAAAGGAGGAGGCCAGTGGTGAGAAATGCTGAGAACCACCTCACGGGACAAAGGATTATCCTGCCTCAAATGCCGATAATGCCCCCTTTGGAAACAATGGTAATGGATGAGAATCTAATAATGGATTCACAAAGCCTGAATAACTTCCCCGAATCTAGAGCCATAAATCAGACTGATCTCTGTCTGGCCCTAAAGCTTATGCTCTGTTCACTCTCTTCAACAGAACATTAAAATATTATACATAATTTGATTTGCTCTCAGAATTATCATATTTTATATGTGGCATCCCAAATATAATTTATTTAGAGAATAGTTAACTAATTTCCTGATTGAATGTTCTTTTAATACATTTAATGGAGATAGCATGTATCATAGTATTCGCCAGATTTTCAGAAGGATGCTAAAACTTAATGAAAGAAACCATCAACGCTGTATTAGATTAAGAAGACTGCATATTCTGGAACATGCTGCCTTCTTCACTGTCGACCAGGAGGGGAAAGGACTCATTTAAGAAAGGAGAAGGATGGGGGAGCTGGAGGGGAAAGCTAGGTGAAGAGGTTAGGAGAGAGAAAAAAAAAATCCTTGGATTTTTATTTAATTCGGCTTACATCCTGAGCTCTGGGCTGTCACTGCAATGTTTGCTTCCTCTAAAACGTCAGTTTTAAAAATCTCTTCCATAAACTCGCTAAATGGTTGCCCAAATTTAAATAAAATTCTCTGCTTTCTCCATATAAAGGCATCTCTTTAATGTGCTTATTTCCAAAATATATGCCATATATTTTTCGTAGCGGTCATTGGTTGCGCTGGGCAAAGGCCTTGTCACTCTTGGTAAAAGAGGCTTGTCCTCATCACAGATTGTACACGGGGCCACGCACTCAGACATGCTTCTTGTCTGCAGATTTTAGCTTTCCTTTCCTAACAGCAAAGCCATATATACATATGTTTTTGTGCCACCCAGAAAAATGCAGTAGTAGTTTTAGCGTCACCTCTGTGCTTACAACAGAGACTCCCATCCTGAATTGCCTGGAGGAAAAACAACAACAACAACAAACCCACGTCTATAGTTTTTCTCCTCCCTATTTTCACAACTTGAGATATATTTAGATTCCCAGTGCATTCCCAGTGTAGATTTTCTGGGCACCAGAGGGAACACAGAACCTCAAACTTTCATGGTATGAATATCTGGGGAGCTTGTTAAACATGCAGATTCCCAGCCCTGCACTAGAGATGTGAATTTAGTAGCTCTCAGGGGGAGTAATACACATTGTGGACAAGGTCCTCGGGTGACAGAGCACGAGTGGTTCATGAGCCAAACTTTGAAGACGATCTGTTGGGCACTGGGTAGGCCCTGGGTAAATGGCTGTTGAATGTCTCTAAAGGCTCTCCTGACGTGTTTATTGCTGTCAAGAGGCTGTTACCTCTAACAACACAGGCTTATAATCCTAGAAGATTCTTTAGCCCCTCAGCTTTGTCCACCTGTTTTCAGTGACTCTGAAAGTCTTGCTGTGGTTGCTTCTCACGGTCTCCTGTGCAGGCCCTCTCCATTCCCACCGCCGTCACACTGCTGTAGGCCCTCCTGTGCCACGGTGTGTTGGCAGAGTCCCCAGGCTCCAGACTCTTCCCTCCAGCTTGTCTTTAAAACCACTTCCATGTGCATTATCCTCATCCATGCTTATGTGCATTGAAGACTCGCTTCATGATTTGGTTCAAGCTACTTTTCCACTTGATGTCTCGCTCCTCTCCTTCTCTTTAACCCTGCTGGTTTACCCTCTTGTCCTGAAGCATGGGTTATGCATTTCCACCTTTCTGTCTTTGCTCATGCCATCTTCTCATGGGCAGAAAAGGGATAACTCAGCAGGCCTGGATTGTTCAGACCCTGCACTTACCAAAGAAATGCGTCTTCAGGACTAGCCCTTGGCCAGCTCCTGAGAGATAACTTCTGAGCCCCTAAAATATTCTTCCTCATAAGAGTGTTTTTGTATACCCAAGGCCTGGGACCATGCTGTATTTAGGGGTAAACACCTATTTGTATGCATGAGGCATACCGTGACCCAGCAGTTTCGCTTTCTGAAGTTTATTCTACAGAAATCACGCAAGGGTAAACTGTGTGTTGCGGTCTTGTTTGTTGAAGCAGAAATTGGAAATAACCCAGTTATCCACTGATGACAATAGTAATGGAATGATAATTCCTTAAGAGTAATAGTGATAGAGCTCCCACTTACTGAGCACATTCTCTTCCAGCCCTGTGCTGAGTGTTTTACTTACAGTATTTTGCTTAAATTTATAGCAGATCTTCTGTAGGTTATACCCACTTAGACAAACACTGGGACACCTAGAGGCCAAGTGAGGTCATGTGGCCAAGATCCGTATGATTACATCCATCAATTCATAGGAGGCTGGTAAAGAGTGATTAATTAACAGAGTCATAGAGCCCTGTGTGCTGGCACGAAAGGATGCTTATGGCACATTATTAAGCTTAAAAAGGAAAATCATGAAATCATATGCACATTACCATCTTGTAAGCCATACATATATGTGTATGTGTATTGTGTATAAACTATATTCAACATATATATTAAGCATAATTTTTTATTTAGAATTTAGAAAATAAAGCAAAGCACAAAGAAGAAAATCATGATCCATGGCCCGATCCATTATTTTCTTAGAGCAGCACTTCTTTTCTGGGTTCTAAGACCAGATCATATCAGCAGACCTGAGAGACCCCAATACTAGCAGGTTTTCTCAAAGAAGAAAAGAAAAAGAAAAGTTTGTTTCACTAAATTTGACAGACACATGTCTTATCCCGTCCTTGTTCTGGTGCAGATGTGTTTATTAAAGAAGTCCTGCAGTAAACCCCTTCTTTATTCAGAATTACTTAGATTGTGTGACTGTCTAACTCTTGCACAAGTTGACTGTCCCTCCTTGGGCAGCCCACAGGATGGAAGGTGACTGTTGCTCACCCCCTCACTGCAGGAACCTGGACACTAGCAACAACTATTTTCTCATCTCTTCATCCAAAAACAAATCAAGAGCTTCAGTTTATTTGTCCCAGTATTTGTACCTTCGAGATCTGCAGGAATGACCCTAACTGACCCCACCTGAGCAGGCAGTGACTGTGGAGAAGGGGATAAGAGGCCCTGATCAGTTGACCTTGGTCAGAAGCTAGACACTGTGGCCAGGCACTGAGCCCGGCGATGGCCCAAATGGCATGAATCACAAATATCTCAGTAGGGAGAATTAGTTGCACCAAGGAAAAGAGAGGAGGGGAAAAAGATGACAAAATATAAGACGTCCCTATACGCTGCCTTATTCTCTTCCTGTACTCTTTGATTGGAACAACTTCTGTGTTTCGTAAAAATGTGTATCATATATACATACCGTATATTCCTTCTCATGTAAACACTTCTTCAGTTAACACATGATGAACATCGATTTTCCATTGACATTATTCTTCAGAAACATGTGCTTTTAGAGCTGCATCATGCTCCATTTTATGGATGAAGTAATCTATTTTTTACATTTTATTTTAAAGTCTAGTGTAGTTAACGTACAGTGCAGTATTAGTTCTAGGTGTACAGTATAGTGATTCAATACTTCTATACGTCACCTGGTGCTCATCACAACAAGTGCCCTCCTTCATCCCCATCCCCTGTTTCTTCTGTCCCTCCACCCCCCTCCCCTCTGGTAACCATCAGTGTATTCTCTGTAGTTAAGAGCCTGTTTCTTGGTTTGCCTTTCTCTCTCTCTTTTTCCTTTGCTCATTTGTTTCTTAAATTCCACATACGAGTGAAATCATATGGTATTTGTGTTTCTCTGACTGACTTATTTCACCTAGTATTATACCCTCTAGATCCATCTATGTTGTTGCAAATGGCAAGATTTCTTTTTATGACTGAATAATATTCCACTGTGTATATATACCACATCATCTTTATGCGTTCATCTAGTGATGGACACTTGGGTTGTTTCCATAATTTGGCTACTGTAAATAATGTTGCTCTAAACATAGAGATGCAAATATCCCTTTGAATTAGTGATTTTGTATTTTTTAGGTAAATACCCAGTAGTGCAATTACTGGATCATGAGGTAGTTCTATTTTTAACTTTTGGAAGAACCTCCATACTGTTTTCCACAGTGGCTGCACCAGTTTGCATTCCCACCAACAGTGCAAGAGGGTTCCTTTTTCTCCACATCCTCACCAACACTTGTGTCTTGTGTTTTAGATTTTAGCCATTCTAACAGGTGTGAGATGATATCTCATTGTAGTTTTGATTTGCATTTCCCTGATGATGAGTGATGTTGAGCATTTTTTCATGCGTCTGTTGGCCATCTGTATGTCTTCTTTGGAGAAATGTCTGTTCATGTCTTCTGCCCATTTTTAATTGGATTATTTGTTTTTTGAGGTGTTGAGTTGTACATGTTCTTTATATATTTTGGAGACTAACCCTTTACCAGATATGTGATTTGCAAATATCTTCTCCCAATCAATAGGTTGCCTTTTAGTTTTGTTGATTATTTCCTTTGTTGTGCAGCTTTTTATTTTGAAGTAAGCTCAGTAGTTTATTCTTGCTTATTTGAATGAACTATATTTTATGAGTAAACTGTATTCCTCTATTGTTAGGCATTTAGCGTCTCCCTAATTTTGGTTTTAAAAAGCTCTGGTTTTTACATTCAGCATCAAGAATTCTTCTTGATTCTCAACAGTCAGCCTCACAAGACCACATTTGATGCCGTTCTACTCAAAAGTGTGTAGGATGGGAACACAGCTTGCTGGAAAGGCAAAACACAGCCATTCCTAAAGGCGGCCTTGCAGTCGTCCACAGAAGCTCATGTGCAAACATATGAAATGCACATCAAGTAAGTACAGGAACTGTCCCGGTTTAGAAGCCTTATGTCTGCCCCCTCCCCCACCACCGAGAAGCAGTAGCTCTTACAATAATTTCATGGGGACAGGTTTCAGGGTCCTTGTAAAGGGCATGTCCAGTTATAAGAGTACACACTCAGGGAAGCTCAAAGCTATGGTTCCTATCAGTTATTTATAGTTCCCATAGCCTAGATGCCACTTAGCAGTCTACGGTCAGGTTTACTATAAGTCATGTTGACTAGTTGTCAACATACTTGATGTGCCTTTCATCAGGTTACCAGGCAAATGAAGGTCAAATTCTCATGCAGAAATAGGGAAAGGCTTTATAAAACCTTTAGCCACCAACATTTTAAACATAAATCACTATCCAGGTATATGCTTATTTTCTTTAAAAACCCCTAAAAAGTGGGAATATTGAGTCCAAGAGAATTAACAATTTAAAAACTCCTGATGCATACAGCTAAATTAGGTGCCAGAAAGGTAGACCAAATTAAAATACCATTGGTGGCACACCTATCACATTTGGGCCCCCACCTGCCTTTCCAGCATCATTTCTTTCACTTTCTATCTGAATGTCACTTTCCCTCTGGCCCCTTGAGCCTCTTGACTGTTCCACTCATTTCATTTTCTTTAACATTTCTTGCTTACTTGTCCTCTGACTAGAATGTTCTGTCACTTCTCTGCCTGGTACCACCTGATGTCCCTTTGAAAGTATTCCAGAAATGTCACCTTCTCTTGAAATGATCGCCAAACACTGCTTCCCCTCAACTCTTTCCTAAGTAGAATTCTTGACTCACCCCTGTTCTTCCCATAGCTTTTTGTTCTGAAGGTTACTTTAATGCTTTTCAGGTTGTCTTACTGTCTTCTATACTAAATATGAACTCTTTATAGTTAGAAACTACATTTGTAATTTTCTAGCTCAGAGCACTTTGAATAGTCTATAATGGCCTTTTAAAAATGTTTGTAGAAGAGCACGAATTAATTTAGCAATAAAGATTTATTGAACAGTTACTATAGGGCAGGCACTATTAAAAGTACTGCATCCCCAGCATCTAGAACTGTCCCTGCCCATAATAGATGGCCAGTGAACAAGAAGCACTGGTTGAATGAGTGAGTGAATGCAGATAGAGCACTGAATTAAGACAAGGTCCCTATTCTCGTGAAGGCTACATTTTAAAGAGGGAAGAGAGAATAAACCAACAAATAAGAAAACCAACAAACAAGATGGAGTAAGTGCTATGAAGAGAATTAAGAGGAGGATGATGTTATAAAATGCTGGGTGGCAACGCTGGCTGTTAGTCAAGGAGGGTTTTGCTGCCGAAGTGACAAGCTGAGATCTGTATGCCAAGAAGTCATTGGCCCTGCAAAGATTTGGAGAAGAGCAGCCCAGGGAGAAGTAGACCTGGGGCAAAGACCCTGAGATGGAAGGAGCCTGGCATGTTTCAGGTGATGACAAGAAATGCTCTGGGGTGGGCCAAAACAGAAAAACAGAGATGATTTTCAAAATATTTAATGACTACTACACTACGAACATGATGAATCCTAACTCATTTCAACCACTGTCTCCCTCTCCCTCCGGTCGTCCCACTTTCTGACTCTGCATGTGTCCTGGATCTGGAGCCCAGAAAGCTTTAGAGACACCCATCTCATCAGTGCCATCCTTTTGTTCTCCTCCAACTCTGATCCGATGACGGAATACTCCCTATCTATATTTATTTCATGGAATGTCAGGCAGATCATATTTTCAGTGGGTATTCTGGAATTCCTATAAGACCGAGTCTGAGACTGTCAGGAGGTTGTTTGGAATGGCTGTGGTATAGGATCCTGATTCCCAAACTTTGATCCCTTGGGGACCTGAGAGTCTGCCTTTCTGATAACTTTCCAAGTGACGCGAGCACTGCTAGTCCATGGTCTCCACTTTTCGTAGAAGCACATGGAGCACTGATTCTGAGTCTTGGCGCCCTGTTAAAATCCACGAGGAAACTTCTAAATCTCTTAACAACCCTCAGGCTGTACCCTATGCTGCTTGAATCCAAACCTCTAGAGCTGGAACTCAGGCAGATACATTTTTTAAATTCCCTCAGGTAATCCTAGTCTTTGGTGCATGGTCTCATCCAGTCCCTTTGGTCACAAGCTAACTTCTATAGTCATTGGTGAGGCAGCAGGTGCACTTTTGGAAAACAGACCTCCTGTGAAAAGAAAACCTTACCCTTAAAGTCCTAAAAGAAGTCTGAAGATAGTTAAGATGCAAGATTTTTAAACATTGTTTTTATTAAGAGTGTGTTTGTGTTTCCTCCCTTAAGAACAGGCAGGACTTCTTTCTCACTCTTTAGCTGTCCTAATTTAAAACTCCTGTTATTGATACTGGCCTCTATTGAAAGAACTTTTCTTTTTCTGAAACCTTTGGACAGACTAGGACTATAAAGTGAAAAAAAAAGAAAAGGGAGGGACCTGCACACTGGCTTTTGCTGTACAACCCAGTGGAATGAATTAATGGAGTCTGAGGTTTGGGATAAATATGGTCACATCAGGTTGGTGTTCTCTCCAAACTGATGAAAAATATTATACCCTTCTGGAGCCCACTGTAATTAACTCTCGGACAGCATTTCCATTATAAATCCCCATTTTAAGAGGTTTGTTACTCAGCTGTAAAATTTTGCTCTAGGCTATGGCTTGGACATAGACAATTTCAGCTTGAAAGATGCTTTAAAAATAAAGGGGATTTTTTTTTTCATTGAGCAAGTGAAGTGTGGTTTTTAAAAGGAATGAAATATCCACTATTCTCAGACATTCTTTGCATCTCTCTCTATTTTCTCTCCAAGTGGTCTTGATTCCCAACAAATGAAGCCTAGTTATTCACATATTTTAAACCAAATGTTTAAACTACCAAATGTTTGAGGGACTCTTTGAATTAAGGAAATGCATTTTGAGGGTCACAACTCAATAAAAAGGAAGGAAGATGTTCTTTCCTACTTTTTCGATGTGCAGAACTAGGGTGGAGCAGAATTCTGTTCTTTGGAGATCCTCAGTCTGTTGTTCATCTTTAAAGGGGAGTTACACAAGAAGAAAGCTGAACTGAACAACAGGAAGCACATTCGCTATGCATGTGCTTTCACCGAAAATTTCTCAAGGGGTTTCTAAAATGTCTCTTTGTCATAAGTACGTGTTAAGTTAAACAGTGGTCAGTTTCAGGATAAAAAATCTTGATTTCTGTTTATTGGTGTCAAGGACTTCTTCTGAGGCCGC
Organism: Ursus arctos; assembly: GCF_023065955.2. Lineage (NCBI taxonomy): Eukaryota > Metazoa > Chordata > Mammalia > Carnivora > Ursidae > Ursus > Ursus arctos. Next base: position 78,609,389 of record NW_026623089.1, on the reverse strand, counting down.
TCTCTCCCCGTATTCAGAAGGGAACTGCCACCTTTCTCTGGCTTATGTCACTTCTCCAATGGCGTACTGCTTGGATTTCTCACAGTACCTCCCCTTTGCCTCGTTAGCACCCTATCTGCTCACAGTGAGTTCCTTTCCTCACCTCTTTCATCTCCTTCTGACAGTGGATGCAACAGCCATCACCTTTGCCTCCTGCCTGACTGTGGCGTAACAGAAACCCAGTTACACGCACTGGGGCCCAGAGTGGCTCTGTCCTAGAGCTCTGAGTCTGCACAACCTTACTAGTGGTCAGTCCGAGTCAACCCAAGGTCCTGCAGCACTTCATGTGTCCAAACAGACCTTACATAGTGTGCTGGTGGCAAATTACCGTTTAGAAATTTATGCTGTTGGCATCAAAAGTAGTATTTCCTTTGTGCAGTGCTCAGTCAGTTAAGCGTCCAACTCTTGATTTCGGCTCAGGTTATGATCTCAGGATCTTGAGATCAAGACCCGAGTCAGGCTCTGTGCTGAGCCTGCTTAAGATTCTCTCTCTCTCTCTCTCTCCGTCTCCCCATCCCCTCCGCTCCCCACCACTTTTGTACACTCTCTCTCTCTCTCAAAAAATAATAAATAATAAATAAAAGTAGGATTTCCTTTGAAAGAAGAGATAATATAAAATCATGGCATATAAAGATCCCATAAGCAACTACCAAAGGAAGAAAGCAAAAAGGTAGGCATTAACTTTAAAAACACACTTTAGGTTCTTTGTCAATGATAGTAAGGAATTCAGGGTGTTCTGGGTGTTACCCTCAATTTGATTGGCCATCTTTTTTCTAACTGAAACAGTAGTGCCTCACAGTTTTGTTCAGGTATCACCTCTAGGGAATGATGCCTGACCATTGCCCAGCCCCACCCTGGTCAGTCTGGATCAAGTGTTCTTCCCTCCTTCCTCCTTCCTCTTTGTCCTCCCACTGTACCCTCCCTTACCTCAAACGTAACTCTTCAGAATGTCCTGTCTGCTCTCCACCAACCAGGCTGTGAGCTCTTTGGGGTCAGAGACTATGTATCTCATTCATTGTTAGAATTCTAGGGCATAGGGCACTGCCCCAGTACCACACCAGATAAATATTTGTTGTATAAATCAGTAACAAAATGAATAAACCAACGTGGAAACATAGGAACTTGTGCCTAAACAACTCTTGAATTTGTTTGCCAGGCTCCTATACTACTTTGTAGTTTTAGCTATGTATTTGGGAAAAAAGGGTCTGGTTTTGTTTGACAAGTCTCATTCCTAGCAGTAGCAGTAGGAGCAAGGGTAGTAATAGCTAACATTTCCTGAGCGTTCAGTCATCACGCACTCTTCAAAGTTACCCGTGTTAACTCGGGTAGTCTTCACAGCAGCCAATATGCTGGGTACCGCCACTGACCATACTTGACGGATAAAGAGACCGAGCTACTTGCCCACGTCGCTACCGCTGGTGGTTCAAACCCTGCCATTTCCACCTGAACCACCTTTAGTCACTGTGCTCAATGTATGAGATTAACAGGCCCATTTGGTGGCCTTCCAGTGCTCGTGTCATGGTTGACCCTGTTTTCACGTCAGGGGACCGCCGCTTTTCAGCGTTTAGCTTGGCAACCACCACACCCCTGTGCAAAGTCCGTTTCTCTGATCTTCGTTTCCTCATAGCGTGCACGTGTTTTCCTTTCAGTCCCTCGCTGTTAGTGTTTTATGACTCGGGGAGCTTGAGGAGGCAGCTGCATTGTTAGTGTAAGTCATTACCAAGACGTTCCTGCTCTTTCCCACAACCTCATAATTTGTTAAGAGTTCTGGTTTGGGTTTTCCTCACGTCTTCTTTCTGACAGTCTTGGCAGTGTATGCCAACACTACCGGCCGTCTCCAGGGTACCCGTTGAGACGTGAAGGTTTCTGTCATCATCTAAGATCATCCGCCACTTTATAGAGTACAGCCTGCTCACGTAGGGACTCTCTGCACCTGAGAGATTCTTCTGGCCCCAGTGGGCTATAAAATCATCTGACACCACTGTACCTTAAAAGACAACACAATATTAGCTCTGAATCGTTGGCTTTTGTTAACTCGCGTTTTAAGGCTGTCTGTGTACATTGAGAAGAGGAAAACGATAAGCCGGGCTTCTTTGGTGAAATGAAAAAAATAGATATTTTTCTCATCCTCACTTCTTTTCCTTGCTATGATGGCGATTTGCAGTGCTATTCTTAGAAGCTTTCTGCTAGTTCTTTCTCATTTGAAGCATGGATATTAAATCTTTTTTTTTTTTTTTTTTTTTTTTGCAAACAGTGGATTATGGCCAGTATCAAACGCTGCTGTGACCCACGTGTTGCTTGGGCTGATAGCAATTTAAAAGTAAGCACCAGTCCAAGGCCACACAGCTCGCTGGGGCCCAAACCGCGGCTGGACTCTGGTCCCCAGACGCCCAATGCAGTGTTTTTTTCCATTGTTCCACACCCTCACAGTTTATTTGATTGAAATAATGGTCAATATTGTGCCTTTGCAAGAGAAGTTAAAGAAAAATTCACTTGCTAAAAGCCAATTATCTTGAGAGCTCCAAGTCCTCATAGATTTAAGTTCCCAAAGAGTAACACACACACAACCACAAGTGGCTTGCCAGGAGCCTAGCAGAAAGTGATGTAAAAACTGTATTTTATTTTCTAGCCGGATGCTAGACTGACCTAAAGTTAAATTAAAACAAAACCAAGTATATGTGACATATTTGAATGCTTTTAGGGATTTACTATATACAGAAACTGAAAAAGGGGTAGTAGTAATCTTTTAACTCCCTTAGTGTTTTTTCAGGGAGTTAATTATTCAGTATTGTGTAGAATCTAGTCTAAAATTCCTGTGGTCCCTCATGATACACCTCAAAAGAATTTACAGTCTGTATTAGTTTGCTAGGGCTACCGTCTCAAATAACCATCGCTTAAACAACCAAACTTCGATGTCTCACAGTCCAGGGGCCTGGACGTCCAAGATCAAGGTTGGTTCCTTCCGAGAGCTGAGAGGAAGCGTCTGTTCCAGCCTCTTCCCTAGTATCTCCGTCCATTCGAGCTGCTATAACAAAACACAGACTGGGTGCCTTATAAAGAACAGAAATGCATTTCTCACAGTTCCGGGGGCTGGGAAGCCCAACATCATAGCCCCAGGAGATTCCGTCTGCTGGGAGCCTGCTTCCTGGTTCACAGATATTGGCCATCTTCTCACATGGTAGAAGGGAGAAGAAATCTCTTTTGGGGAACCCCTCTTATAAGGGCACTAACCCCATTCATGAGGGCTTTGCTTCCTAACCTTGGGTGTTAGGATTTCAACATGAATTTGGGGGGGTACATAAATGTTGAGTTCATAACACCTAGTTCGTGGTGGTTTGCTGACCATCTTGGGCATTCCTTGGCTGGTGGAAGCATCATACTAATGTCTGCCCTCAACTTCACATGACATTCTCCCTATGTGAATGTTTGTGTCCACAGTTCCCCTCTTTTGTAAAGGGACACTTATCATATTGGATTAGGGGCTCACGCTATTCCTTTATGACCTCATCTTGACTAGTTCCATCTGCGATGACCATATTTCCAAGTAAGGTCACTTTGTGAGGCACTGGGGTTTAGGACGTCAACATACGAATTCAGCCAATTACACTATCTCTTTCAGAAAAGGTTAGTTCTTTGATTAGCTATATCAAATAGGAAAAACCTGAATATAGACAATATGGTTTCCCATCTATCAGGAAAAGAAAATGTAAGTGGCAAGTATTTACTTTAATTTAGTCATTTAATACCATTAAACCCATCATATACTTTTAAATAAAGCCCCTATAATTCAAGACCACACTACCTGGAGATTAAGAATGTAATGAACGTTTCATCACCTTGAGTCACTGCTTCATTTTTACAGGCTTTCCTCTTGTCTATTTTTTTTCTAGCAGAACAAATATTTTCATTTACTCTGGATGAATTCTTGATAAGTCCTTGATCCTCAGCTTCCAACTCCAATTTATTTAAAAGGTTATTTAGAAGGCAGCATTCTCTAATCCTTCCTATACAGGTTACTGTTCCCTTTTTTATGCCCCCACAATATTAAGTACATGACTCTGTGACAGCACTTTTGCATTCATTAAAATATTCTTTGTTTTTATGCCTGACTCCTCCATTAGACTGTCAGTAACTTGAAGACAGGGGTTGTCCGTCTTCCTTATAAAACAGTGTTTATTTGTTTCCCCAGACCTGGCGTAGGGTCTGGCGCATAATGCTTGGGATACTGTAAACATCCAATAAAAGTTCACGAAGGATGGAATCAGCATAGAGGAGTTTGTAGAGGCATGTTATTTTAGACCTAGATTTTATCTAACATAGTCTGTATATACCCAGTGTCTGGTCGGTGGTTTGTCAGCATACACAAATAATTAACCCAAATTGGTATTCATCAAGCAGATATTTTTTTTAAGATAACAGAAGAGCCAACACTTTTTACAGAACAATCAGTATTTGAAATTCTCAGAAGTATAAAACATGGTCTTTTGAAGCCCAGTGATTTTTTTAAAAAAGTCTAAACATTATGATTAGGTAGAAAGTATTTCAGATTGTTTTAGATTTTAAAACGTTTGGAAAGTCTTTATCATGACAATTTAACTTTAAGTAATAAATAGTATTTACTTGAGTATATCCCATCTGCTATTTTGTAGCTACCTTGGGCAATAACTTTATCTTTCTTTGGGCTTTATAAAGTATACCACAAGTCAAGGTCACCATTAGCTCCCCAATTCTTTATTCCAGTGTGTACCCTACAACTATGTATTGTGCACTTGCTGTATTCCTAGCATCTGACTAGGATCTTGACTGAAGGATGCGAAAGTGTATGAGACACGTTGCCTCCATGGGACCATGATGTGGACATGGTCCCAGACACAGAAAAATGTGACTAGGACAGAGTAGGCAAGCTCTGTAAAAGGCACAGAGACAGTCAGAGATGGCTTCACAGGGGCTAGGAATATTTGACCGGTGCTTTGACCTGTGATTATTGAGTGGTTATCTAAGTACAAGAGAAGCTGACTTCCATTGAGAAAGCCTGCTGACTTTAAATTTATTTTTAAAAGATTTTATTTATTTATTGGGGGGGAGGGGCAGCGGAAGAGGGAGAGAGAATCTCAAGCAGACTCCCCGTTGAGCACGGAGCCGGTCGCGGGCCTCAATCTCACCACCCTGACATCATGACCTGAGCTGAAATCAAGAGTCAGACGCTCAACCGACTGATCCTCCCAGGCGCCCCACTGCTTACTTTAAATTTTGTAGATACTTTAAAGGGATAGTCAGACAATCTATTTCCACCTGGGCTTGACTCTGAAGTGACAGCTGAAATGTCACCGATTTCCAGGGTTGCATATACCCAACGGAAGGCCCCTGAAGGCCTGGTCCCACCCCTCGGCCTGAGCACAGGCAGCCCTTCCTGACCGCCCGAGCTCTGGATAGATCCTGAACCTTGAGGGCAGAACTTGGGCTTAGAAGTTCAGGATCCAAGGAGGACTTTGGACTGTTGCCATGACCCAGACACCAAGGGCAGCTGGACATGGTAGAAAAGCATTTTCAGAAGCTCCCTGAGGAGGATGGGGGACAGTGAGGGCAAGTTCCTTTGCACCATACGAGCCATTTCTTCCCTGCCATTATGAAGTCTTTCCACCCGTCTGCAGACCCGGGAGTCACGAGATCTTCCGTTTCCACCCACCCACATTTCCTTCGCTCAGGTCCAAAATAGATAGGCTGTCCCCTCAGACGAGAGAAAAGCAGCCCACGTCCTTTTGCTGCAGAGCGGGAGCGAAGTCAGCTTTCCTCTCCTGCGTCGGAGGTAGTACAGCGGAAATGATCCAGGATCCCTGGTCACCGCGTGGGACACGATGCCACACGGAAGTGAACCCACAAACGGTCGGAGGGAAAGAGGGAAGTAGAGGGAACCTCCATGCCTGCTGCGGCCCTCCGTCTCTAGGTGGTTTATCATGCATTCCCTCGTGCAGTCACTCAACCGGTATTTGGGGCCAGGCACTGTGCTAAGCACTAGGCGGAGAGCAGAGCCAAGTAGACACAGTCCTTTTTCACGAGGGCTGCCTGCTGTGGGAAAGATGGACAATAGTCAGATAATTACAGATCGGTATAGAGGCCATGACATGACGATGGTAAGCAGAATGTGATACCCGGGTCAGGGGGTTGACGCGTCTTCAGATGTGTAACCTGGGAGGGCTTCCTGGAGGCAGTGACATTTAAGCTAAGACATGAAGTATGAAGAGCAGCTCTGCAGAAAGGCAGGCAAAAGGAGCTGCAGGTGTACAGATAACACGAGCTGTCTCGTTCATGCCCCGCAACAACTGCTCAAGGTGCTGTCCCTACTCTTCATTTGACCAGCACCAGAATGCAGGTGAGAAAGTGCCCTTTTGTCTCCGTGTTGGGGCACAGGTGCCTGGCACTGAACAGTGGCTGACCTGAGAGTTTAAGCCGCGCTGGAAAGGAGTCAAGGACACGCGGCAGTCCCAGTCCGCAGTAAACATGGCTTGTCCACCACCCAGCAGTGGAAACACAGAGAAGAGCAGGCCCAATCCTTTGTTTTCCTTTTCAACTATCACTGAAAACCTTGAATTTCTTAACAGTGTCTTGGGCTCTGCTGACTCTAACCAAAATTGATTAGCAACCCCTGGGGTGTTTGGAGTCTCTGCCCTGCGGCAGCACATGGACCAGTTCTGCCGTGCTATGGTCCTGAACAGACAGAAGCAGCAAACCGCCCCAGATAGGCTGAAAGTGAATGAATTGCCTCTCTTCCTTGATCCTGACATTTCCAATAAAAGGTGGTGGATTTGGTCTTGTGGTTCTGTCTCTTAAATTGAACACCAGATTTACCCACTGACAGACTTAATCATTATAGACATCAGAACATGCTTCCATCAAAGGACAGGACTGCTGGAAAACAGAGAAGGTATAAAATGCATCTTTTTAATAGCAAAATTAAAAAAAAAAAGGAAAAGGAGAGAAAAAGCCCTTATCTAGCTCGAAGATTTTTAAAACAGTCCTTCCCCCTTCTTCTCCCAGCTCCCTTCCCTCCCCGCCCGATCCCCTTTCCTCTCTATACCCACCATCCAACAACAACAACAAAAAGAAGGTTTCACACCATATGTTTCTATTGAACAGTGACTTTCTGGTTTATGAAAAAATATTGGAAGCATTAAGTTAAAGTTACAGATCTAAGGGCCCATGCTGCACTGTAGTCCTCCCTTCCTGTCCCCTCCTTCCTTCCCTCCTTCTTCCTCCCTTCCCTCCTCCCTTCCTCCTTTCTCTCTCCCCTACCCCCTCCTGCCTTCCTTCCTTCCTTACTCACTGGAAAAGTCTTCTGCTGCTTGTTTTTATAAGCCGTGTTCTCATGTTCCCTGGGGAAATGCGCCCTTTGGCTTCTAGCCAGAGGCTCATATCTAAAATATCAACCAGGGCAAAACTAGAACGTTTGCTCTTTTCAAAGCTGGATTGAGGAGTATAATTATGTTTTTTTTTCTTTGTCTTAATCTGTAGACAAATATGTACTATTCTTCCTTTGAAACTTTGTGTGCAGTATTCTATAGGGAGAGAAAATGGACATATTAGGCAAAGTCCCATTTTCCAGGGGGTTTAAAGCACATTGAACTCAAAACATCTATATAGAAAAAAGAAAATCAGCCAACCAACTAGCGTGTCCTTACCATAAAACAGTTGTCCCACAAGTGTCCATAGGCGTTCGGTAGAGAATGGAGAAGTGTTCTGGCTCGTGCAGCTTGAGAATGGCAGGGAGCTGTCCCTGAGGGCTGGGCCCCGGGGGCTGTGCTTTGTGCATGTGGGAAGTATTGGGGATAGAAGGCTGCAGAGGAAGCCAAGCGGAGAGGGAAGGTCTTCCCAGAGGAGGAAAGAACTAGGCACAAGCGTCTTCACTTCACAACAAATTCTCTGTTGGAATTTGCCCAATAGACTGGACACAAAGAGCCAACGGTTTCACACGGCATGTGGTAGATTTTGCTGTCACACAAGTTCCCGGTCTCTGTGGCATGGAGGTGGCCAGCCTCCTAGGTTGGAGTACAAGGGGGACACTGAGGCCAATGGACACAGCTTGAAACGTGCTTCTCTAATGGGCCAGGCTGGAAGGCAAGGCTAGCCCAAAGGGACACAGGCTAGCTCTAACTCATCTGCTAATGGATGTCCTGGGAGTTCAGCCTCCTCAAGGGGAAAAGGATTTGGTTGAGGCATCAGGAGAGACACCCGAAGGCTAAAGGGTGCATATAAAAGGGGACATTATTTTCAGAGAGTCTGGCTGGCCCCAGACCCTCCAGGATGGAGGGAGGAAGACACGCACCCTGACACCTGTGTGCTGCTGGAAGGACGCTCGGCCTCGGCAGGTGGCACGCCTCCCCCACACTGCCTGCCGCCTTTGAGGTCAAATCTAGCTTCACGACCTTCACCGCTGCTGGAGGGCTCAGGAGGCTTTGTTGATGAAGACATCCAGATCCTGAAGACTAACAGGACGACCAGGAATTCATTCTAGTATAATGCGCCTCCTGGGTCTGAGTTAAAACGTCAGCCCTCTGCTAGAACTTGCGAGCTATCCCCAGCAGAAACCTCATAGATCCCACATCCTTTCTCTTGTACCGTACCTCCCACCAGAGACAACGCACTGCATCAGTTTGAACATCCCTGCATTCATTCAGATCCGTGAGGTCTCCCGTGGACGTGGGGCTGGACGTGGGGCTGGGCCGGCCGGGGCTGGCTTGATCCTGGAGCCGAGGCGGCGGAACCCTTGCCGTAATGCTTTACACCCTCATCATCGTCATTCTCAGCCCGCATTGAGGTGGACTGATGCTTCATATAGTGAGCTAACGTGGAGTGTGACGATTTCCTTACACGTTATTACCTCCTTGAGCCACATAGATCCCCAAACTCTTTCCAAAAGCCCCCATTCTCTGTTAGGTCGGTGGGTGCGGCCACTGTGGTGCGGGGCATCGGGTGTGTGGGGCAACAGCGTCCCTGGGGAGGGCTGCCTCGGGTCACGTTCCTCACGCCACTGCTGCGCCATCACAGTGCAGGTCCCAGGGTGCGTGACAAGAACTCTGGAGGCTTCCCCAGGGCTTCAAAGACTTCAGCTCGAACTGGGATTTTTCCTAAAACTTGTGCATTTGTTTTAACATGGGTGGAGGCGGGAGGCAGCCTTTATTTCGCGTGCTGCTTTATCAAACCACTTAGAAGGCCTTTGCTATATAAATCCTACGAGTATGACTCAGTAGGATCTTTCCAAAAGCCACTGGTATTGTGCAAGAAGACGGCGAAAAAAACATTGGAAATCATAAGAGTTGTTATGGTGAGGTGCGCTGGCCAACCACAAGGCCGCCCCCTTCTTCTTGAGGAAACCGATCCCATAAAGAGAACAAAATTGTCAGGATGCCTGGATTTCTCTGCACCTAGTCAGGCATCTCAAATAAAAGAATAACAAGGCCATTGATAGGTTCCTGGCGGCTCTGAGACTGTGGGTTCTAGGAGAGCCCCTACTAGGGTTGGCTCCAGACCTGGTCCCCACTGTGCGTCCAGGGGGTCATGGCACCCATACTGTGTGGATGCCGCCCTTTGAGTTGAGCAGTGCACAGCCCTGCCTGTGGTGTGGCTGACAAAGGACCTGGTTCCTTCCTGGGTGCTAGTCTCAGCTCTTCTGTTAAATAACTACTTGACCTTGGGCAGTCACAGAACCTTAGTTTTGCCTTGTCTGTATGGGTTCCCCATAGTTCCTTTTACTTCTCAGCTGATCTCATAGTCATTTTTGTATCCTCTATCTCTCCGCATTATTTGAGAATTTTTGAATATGGATTTCATAGTCATTACCAAGATAGTAGTACACTGGGTTTTGTTTTGTTTTTTGAGAGAGAATGTGAGCAGTGGGGTGGGGCAGAGAGAGACGGAGAGAAAGAGAATCTCAAGCAGACTCCCCACTGAGCATGGAGCCCAACGCAGGGCTCGATCCCACCACCCTGAGATCATGACCTGAGCCGAAATCAAGAGTTGGACTTAACCAGCCATCCAAGATAGTAGTACATTGTAAGAGAAAACATACATATGTATATACACATATATACGTACATCTACATAGCCATATATATATATACCTATATACACATATAGGTATATAGAGAGCTTATCAAGGAAAAATGTAATACCAAAAGCGAGCTGGAAGAATACCTCAGGAAAGCCGTAAGAACTTTAATTCTGCTAAAGCTTTGGGTGCTTATTCAGCCCTCTTGGAAACACAGTTTGGAGTAACTTGAGATTTAGGGCTCAGCATGGAGAGATATTGCCATGGAAATAACCATTCCTAATTCACTTTGTCAAAACGGGAAATAAGAGAGTCCCCTGGCAGTAAAGCAAACATGATTCCCTTTCCAAATTTTAAGAATTCTGATTTTGACTAGTTTTATCAAAGAAGGTTCTTGCTGACTTCTCGTCCAGCTTCTTCCGTCCCTTAAGCTGGTCAGTTAAAAGTGTTTCATGTTCGCTGGGTCTAAGGCCCCTTGCGAAGCTTTTTAATGGAGGTAGATTACTATTCACTTTAAAACAAAAAGACTAAATGATGAATGGATGTGCATTGGGATAAAGTGATTTGGGGAGGGTTTTTGTTTTGGTTTCTGGAAAATAACCGAGTCATTGGGAGATATTTCTAACTGAAATGTAAATACCATGTTAACAGTCTGTTCCCAGTTTTTTCTTTGAAAAGAGAGAAAGAAGACAGATTATAATGAATTATAAGACCATCGAGTTAGAAGTAATTACAGGAATAATTTCCTCCCTGCATAGGTTTTAAACGACCTGAATGTGTTGCCCTAGAAAGTTTAGAACTTTTATTTCTATAGAACTTTTATTTCTAGAAAACACTGGAGTTTTCCCCCGTCCACTTTGGTATCCCTCCATTCTAATCAACCCAGCAGCGCTAACTTGCACATCTGTAGCACTTCCGGCGTCAGCTCCCTCCCAAGGCTGACGGAATGCGGCCTCCTCTGTGTCTCCATGGCGCCCTGCGGCTTGGGCACCCCACTCTTAAAATGCCTTCGAATTTTTGTGTGTTCCTCTAGCTACTAGTCAGTGAGCTCTTTGAGGACTGAAGCTGTGTTACTTATTTTTATGTTTTTATTTTTTCAATCTTTTTTTCTCAGTTCCTAAAATAGTGCCTGACAGATAACAGTACTTATGAGTATTGGGTGAATTGAAGTAAAAAGAGTGTTTACCTAGATCAAATCGTTCAACTGCAGGAGACATGTCCAGACTTGATTAACTGAGTCTCAGGGAAATAGACACAGGTTGTCTGCGCTCCTGGCTCAGGTGTCCTCCATCAACGCCAGGTGCACCCCCACCTTTGTCCCCAGACTTGGGAACAAGTTCTACCTCTTCCTTCTTCAGTCACAGGGGAAAGAAATCTGATAAACCTACTCATATTGAGCCGTAATTGACTTTAATATGTTTCCCTTGAGTGACTTAACCACCCCTATTTATTTGAGCTCTGAATAATTCTTGGTTAGGCTTTATAGCTTTCACTAAGGAGTTGACCTTGTGGGAGGTTTGAAGGTTGTAGTCATATACCCGACCTCTCTGAATTCTAACCATTGAAAATAGATACAGAGAGCCATGTGGATATGAAAGCATTATTAATGGAACCCCAGTAGCCTCCTAAAGAACAAAGCCCCCTGCTGAAGTGGGACCAGAGAACAAGAAGCTGAAGGTGATGCTTCGTACTTACTTCTCAGACATCCATGGAGCAACCATGTATAGGAAAAGTTGGATCTATAAAACTGACTTGGAATATATTTCCTCCTACTCTGCTGCCAAAATGTCCCTAGAAAAGTCACCAATGGCTTCCCAGTTATCAAATCCAATAGTCATTTATTGGTCTTAACTGATTTATAATTGTTATTTGGTTCTGTTGAATATGCCTTTATCAAATTTTTCTGTGCCTTAGGCTTCCAGGATATTACCTTCCTTGATTCTCTCTTCCTTCACCAACCATTCTCCCGTGGGTTCTTCTTTCTCGGTTCACTCCTGCAGAGTTGGCATTTCTCCGGGTTCTGTGAGAAGCCATCTTCTCTTCTCACTCTGTGCATAATCCATCAGCAGTCTCATCCACTTCCATAGCTTCTGCTCTTGTCTGTATTCTAGTAACTCTATGAAATCTGCATCATCACTCCATGCCACCACCCATATTCCAGGTCAATATTTCTTCTTCTTTTTTTTAATCCCACAAATACTTATTGACAAATTACTGCGGTAGTAATGTGCTGGTAAATAGTGGGGATACAGAGACAAGAGTTCCCGCCTTTAAGAAACAAACTAGTAGCAGAGATAGATGTGTAAACAAAGTGGAGTGGTGATATCCAAGAGAACGTTCCGGAAGCACTGAACACGAAAACTCATATCAAACTGGGAGATTTAGAGAAGGAACACAGAAAGGATGCCTTGAAGGATACTTAAATGCTGATTAACAGCGAACATTGTTATTCATTCAAGATTCCCTCCCCTCCTTTTCTTCTCCTTTTCCTGGGTGATGGATGGTCTGAGTTCCAAGGAGGGAATTGGTCTGTGTGCCTCCTCTTTCCTCACTGGCCTCTGTCAGTTTCGTGTGGCATGCACTGCTGTATGTTGGCTTCCTCTGATGGTCATGGTCCTCCCGGGACTTCTAGTCTCATACCCCACTCAGTACTTGTGGACCTGCCACAAAAAGGCTCTGAAATCTCTGAGCTGCTCTTCCTACCTCCTGCTGAGGGATGCAGAATTTTGTGAGCCTGACCTCAAGTCCATCTGCAGAGTGGGAATTTTCTGAAATGCACAGGTTTTTTAGGCTTTACCCTGAGATCCTTTTGTAGAACCTACCCCCTCCAACTGATTTTTTTTTTATCATCTGATTCGAAAAGCCTCAACCCTTGGTGGGGAATGGAGAGCCGGTATCTAGCACCCATGTCGTCCTCTTCTCCCTTCTGCCTTTCTCTCTCTGAGCCCCACCCTTTGTCCCAAGAAGGGTGTTGATTTCCTCTCTCTGTCCTTTTGCATCAAGTTCTATAGCTTTCCCTACTCTGAGATTCTTGATATAATGTCCATGTTTTAAGTCTTCCAGACGCAATTGCAACTTACAAATATATTTTTCCTCTCAAAAGTCCCAGCTCTTGTGAATCAAAAGCTCTCTGGCTTTCAAAACTGTTGACTCTGCCATGAATTTCAAGGACCTATTTTGAAACTCAAGGCCAAGAATTGGACTTTTTGTTCTTGATGCTGCTTTTGTGTCCTACGCTCCCTGAAGCAAAAAGCTTCACCCTTCTTCAAAGAGTTTAATGTTAGAAAGGCTAAAACAATTTTTTAAAAATTTAGAAAAAGAAAAATACGTTGGATTTTATAATACGATTTTGCTATACTGGTCGCCATACCCACTTTCCATATTTATTTATAGTCTCTTCCATTTTGTAATTGTCTTCTAATGCCATAACTCTATTATGAAAAATTTAAGATTATTTAAGGCAGAGCATAAGTCAGAGATGTCTTTTGCTTCCTCAGAGCACCTGGGTTCCTTTTTTCATTCATTCATTTATTAGGCAAACATTTATTGAATACCAAGAGCTGTTGACAAAAGATGAATAACAGTCTTTGCCCTTCATGAGTTCATGAGTTAATAAGAATTACTATTAGGTAATAAAAGGAAAGTAGAAAGTAAACCAAGATAACTCAGAGGAGAAGAATATAAATCAGAATGAGGGAGAAAACAAAACAAAATAGCTTCTTAGAGAAGGTGACATTTGAACTGACTTTCAAAGGTTCAATGAGTTAAACATTAAGGAAACTTTTATTCCATCCATAGGGACCTGGATGTATGAATAAATGGGAGCGTATTTGCAAATCACAACTATTTTAATTGTGTCCAGGAACGGTAAAGAGTCTTCGGTGGTCAGAGGGGAAGGCAGTGGAGATATGAGATTAGTATTCACTAAACAGATCAGGAAAGACCTTTCATGCTCATTAGAAGTTTGAACTTAACTATGAAAACTGTGAAGAATTATAAAAGGATTTAAGGATTTTAAGGAAATTCTTAGAAAGGATTTTAGAAAGGTCACTCTGGCCAGTGTGGAAAATGCAGAGAATAAATTGGATTTTTAGGGGAATCTCACGTTAGAAGGAATAAAAGTGAGCAAATTATGGCCAAACTCAGATGAGTGGTAAGAACCTGGATACAGACAGTGAAACATGGAGGAGAAGGTACAGAGGATGGGCGAGAGACCTAATCTTCAGGCCCTGGATGTGGGAGTGGAGGAGAGGGAGGAGGACATGGAGGTTTCTAAAGTCGCTGAGTGATTGTGAAGAGTAGTTTCAGGCTCTTGGTTAGGGCCTTGGAAGGGCACATGGAGGGGAAATACCAAGGTGAGATTTGGCCTTGTTAAATGTGATGCGTCAGAGGGACCTGAGGGAGAGTCGTCCGCCGGAGAGCTTCCCGTGAGGATCCGTGGCCCACACAGGTGTTGGAACTAGAACGCTGGTGTGATTGCTAAAGGCATGAGTGTGGGCGAGATGACCAATCAGGAGGAGTGTGAAAGCACAGAGAAACAAAAGGCAGAGAAGAAAATGCTGTGGAACCTGGGGTAGGCCAAGGAAAAGGAAGCCTCTGAGGCCAGCAAGAAGGAACTCTCTGGAGGAGAGACGGAGAGCCAAGGGAGACAGGGCATAAAATCCAGGAGACGAGAGAGATAAGAGAGAGCCTGTGGACAACAGAGCTTCTTGTAACGTGGCTCGTGTGGATTAACGCTAGAACAGTACTGAGGAAGCAAGCACAGATAGAAATATCAGAACTCCATGGCTTCAGGAAAGAGTAGGTCGTGAGTTCTGCTTTTTCTAGATTAACATGAAAGAAAAGTGGGAGTAGGGAATCAATGGGGAATTTTTTTTCTTTCGTTTTCAACCAGATTCTCAGCATTAAAACCCAGTTTTAATCAGGGCGAATGTCCAATCATGACATGACTATAAGGGAAACCCGCTTTAGTAACACGTATGTATAGACACCCTTTCTAAATGAAGAAAGTTGTGATATAATACATACAAAATATACTTAGGAGAGTCATGTTCTGCAGCAGTAAACAATTTGCTTTTTCTGTATTCCTCCCCCCTCAAACTAAACAACAGCAAGATGCTACAGAAAACTGTATTATCCGGCATATAAGAGATTCAACCCCTTCTCAGTTTTGTATCATGTGACTGAGAAGCCATGAGGATCCCTGTCTCAGCTGAAGGGCTTCTGAGCAATTTCCAAATTCCAAAGAGTTGTTCCCAGCCTCTTGTCATAGCCTGTGAGCTTGTCGTTCCTGTTGCAGAGAAGCTTTTGGGAGGGTGTCACCATAGGGGATAGTAACCCTGCCGCCTCTGCCTCAGAGGAGCTCTTCTTGCACGCGAGAAGCTTCAAGTTGGCTGTGTGGGTAAGTGAAAGCATCATAGCTGGGAGCTGTCCTCCTCAGGAGCCCCGCTGAGACCTGTCAAGGTTTCCCACTTCCTTTCTGTGTTTATTAGTCATGGAATGAACAGTAACATTTGAGAGCAGCCTTTGCCTCCCCAACTCATCTTAGATGTTTGTTCGATTATATTTTCTTAGAGAATGATTTCTTCCCCCAGGAACTGTACCCCTGGATTACTTTGCATACCCAGGAAAGGCAGCCCTCACTACTGTGCCTGCCGAGCATGCAGTGACTAAAGAGAGCATAACCATGTTTATGGACACACAATCAATTCCAAACATCCTAAATCACGACGCACCTAGATTTGGCATTTACGTGCTGAGTGTTGCGGATATGCCAGGAGACTTGGAAGACCCGGAAGTAACTTGCCTTTCAGGATAAAAATTTTTTTTTACTATAGAGAAAAATGCCCACTTGCCAGCATAGTAATGCCTCCCCGTCTTTCCATAATCACCATGGTCAGCATAGCACAGTTTCAGAGAATCACCACCAACTTATATATGGGTGGGAAAGAAGACCTCTCTCGAAATAAGTGCTGTATAGCTAGGAACTTGGAAGAATCGGAAGGGAAAATTAAAGTGAATTTTCTGATAAAGAAATTGTTCTATCTTGGTGTTTATTGATTGCCGTGGGTTCCCAAAGTTCATTACCAGGCACGAAGACTTTTTCCCTGATCTGTCGATTCTTAAGTCATCAGGATAGAACTCATTTGATCCAATGGAAAGAGAACACTGAAATATATATTCTTAATAACACATGCTTATTTATAAAAAAAGGAACAGGGATTTTGTTCCTTTTAACTCAATATTCAATAAAAAATTTCCCTTAACTCAAAATTAGTTATGCTCATGGAGAGTTTGAAGAATTGTCATTATGAGATCGTGTATACGGATGATTCCCTACCAAGTGTCCATCCTTCCTTCTCCTTCTAAACAGAACAGGCATTTTTTTGGTTATCCACCCCTTCCCCAAGCAGCCCAGTAGACTGAGGGGAAGCTAAATGCATCCCCAGTTTCAGAGTCAGTCTTGAATTTCTAAACTAGGCAGGATCCAGCCCTCCTGTAGTGACCATAATGGGGCTAGTTAGTTGGTCATGTGACCTAGATTCAGACCACAGGGAAGGATTTTTATTGCATAGCTGGGACAGGGATTTTCTTTCTCATTCCAGACATGAATAAGGACGTGTGTGGTCCCATTGCTAGCAGGAGATACCTAATGAAGAGGAGAGACAGCAGCTCTAGGAAAAAGCCAACACCAAAGATTATAGAGGAGAGGGATAAAAGGAGTTTAGCTCAAGGGAACATGCTATGGCTAGTGAATTAGCCAAACTTGAAATCTTTCCTCCTCGTTGACCTCCCATTATGTGAGAGAATTAATTTCCTTATTATCTGAGTCACAGTGAATGGGACTTTTCTTTCTTTGCATCTGAAAGCATCTTGAATTGATATACTTATGATTAACATTTTATATTCGTGTCTGGGCAGACCCTACAAGTCACTGAAGTCTTTGTCTGCCTCAGTGCTTTGACTTTGATTGAAGGAGTACCAGCCACAGATTATCTCTTCTACCAGTCTAGCGCCAGACCTACAATCTTGGCCATGAATGGCTACCTTAGGCTAGAGCACTGTGTATCCATGGAGGTGCTTGTTAGGATGCCAAAGGGGACTGACATCTTCAGCCCTGAATCCCCACGAACATTTGTGGGAATGCATGTGTTGATAGGGTACACACCAGTGTGACTCAACCAACACTTATCACATATAAAATGTTAGGATCTACAAAGAAATGCAGTTGCAGATGAAGAACACAATCCTTGCCCTCGGGGAATATATACACCAGTAGGGGTAGCAGGTGTGTGTGCACATGGTCAACCATATTACAAGCAGCTCACGAACGAACCCCTGATGTCGGAGGAAATAGCTTCGACTGCAGACAGGATCACTTTTTCCAGGAAGACTTGGAGAAACTGTCAGACAGGAGATGACATCTTGTCGGGATCTGGGCAGGCAGAACAGAAAGGACAGTCCAGAGAGTCAGATTATGTACTTGAAAGAAACAGTAAGACAAAATCTTGATGTGGTTGGAGTGTGGTACTGGAATACAGCTAGGAGGTCTGGGTCTGAGTTACACCTCTGTCAGTTTGGGTGCATTACTTCCCACTACTGGAGACCTTAGTTTCTTGATCTGTAAATGGAGAGTTTGGCTGGGTCATCTGTAAGGGTCTTCCAACTCTGACGAGTCATGATTCTAAAGTTCTTCAAGAAATGCCAATACTCTGTATGAACTGCTTCCTTTTTTTTTTTTTAATCACAGATTTTGCTACCATATTCTTTGGCCAAAAGTTGACCCTGATCATGTACTTCCATGTTCCTTTCCAGTGTGTGGTGTTTGAGTAGGTCCTAGAAACTGTCCTAACTCACAGAAATGTTTCCACCAATGAACAAGCTTGCTGGCAAGACATCTCTGGTGGTTTCAGAGCCTAAAATTGCTCTGAGGACAAGAGAAAGACATTTGTTATGTTTTCTACTGTCCGATAGAGTCACTTGGAATTGTTGGAGCTTATAATACTAGCACTGAGTGGAAGAGGGCATTAAATGGCCCCAGCAACATCTAGAGTTTATGATTCCATGTTCTTACTAAATATCCCCCAGCAGGCCTCTGAGATTTAAAGCAGCCATGGTAACAATAACTGCCTATTCTTTTATGACTGAAGGGAGTTTGGAGTTTGGTGTCGTTCTATTAAGGTTTAAAGTGGTTTTTGATATATGAGAAAGGAGAAATAAAACAACATGTAACAGGGAGAAAACTATTGTGTTGCACTTAAGAATAGATTGGATTGACTTGTGTAGATTGGGACAAGTTCACTTTTGGGTTTTGGTGTTGAGATTAGGATCTCCCTGGTGATCTTAGCCAGTCCTGGTGGTCGTTCTTGGCAAGATACAGAAATCAGTTCTGGCTCACTTAAGCAAAAGGGAATTTCCTGGGAGAACATGGCTGTGTATGTGGAGGGCAGCTGAAAGAATTAAGAAGAGCCTGGGGGACTGGGTTTGGGAATGTGCAGAAACCAAGGGTCTCCCAGTGAGCCACGGAGGACGGGGAGGAGCAGCCAAAGTCATGGGTCTGGTCACCACAGTTGCAGTAAATACTATTGTCCATAGTTCTTACATTCTTGCATTAGCAGTTGAAGATTAAAGGCAAGGGGTGAAACATACTTTTGGCCAAAATTCATTCAGATCACCTGCCCATTCCTTTGATGTTTCCTTGATGTTCCTCCTTCTGTAGGAGGAAGCACACCCTCCCACCAAGATTACCTTGAACACATCAGTAATAAGCAGATTTCCAGAAGGTGGCTTTAGGATGGGGAACAGATGCTGGGCAGGCAGAAAATGGCATGTGATCCGTAGGTTAGTTATAATGCCTTCAGTTCTGCAGGTGACCTAAATCTGTGCTCAACTTAACTTGAATATGGAGGGAATTTACTAGCTTATATGACAGGAAGTCCAAAGTTGGGGCAGTCTTTAAGACTGGTTGAATCAGCCGCTCTTGAAAGTTACCAAGTCACAGTGTTTCCAGTTCCCCTCTGCCATCTTCAGTGGATTGACGTTGGCCTCTGGCTGGATCGTGCAAGATGGATGAAGCATTTTCAGGCATCACATCCAGATACAGCAAATCTGGAAAGGTAATGAGACCTTCTTTTCCTGAGTTTCTTTCTTAGAGTGAAGAAAACTTTTCCAGAAGCACCCCAGCACATGCACCACATTGAATAGATTTGAACCTCAGGAGCATCTGCAAGCACAGGAAATGGAACATCTATGATTTGCTTAGGCTCAATAACATCCTTCTCTCAGCCCCTGAAAATGGGGATAAAGTCACCCTTGCATGAGTCATGAGTCACATGCGGATTGACTGGGTATTTGAATAGAATCAAAGTTTTATTAGAAAGCAGGGTGTGCGGGGGTGAGGTGGGGGGGGCACGTCTGGGTGGCTCAGTTAGTTAAGCATCTGACTCTTGATTTCAGCTCAGGTCAAGATCTCAGGGTCCTGAGATTGAGCCCCACATCAAGCTCCATGCTCAGTGCAGAATCTACTTGTCACTCTCCATTCCCCCACTTGCTCACTGTCTCTCTCTCTCTCTCTCTCTCAAATAAATAAATGTAAATACAATCTAAAAAAAAAAAAGCAGGGTGTGGGAATGAGAATTGGGAAGACTTCACAGTGTCCAACATAGTCCATTACCCCAGGATCTGGAAATTCTCTGTAGCAAACTGGCCCACTGGGTAAACTTTGCATTGGGTTTCTCGCTAAGACAAAAACCTTGGATACAATAATTGCAGTAATTCTTACTATCATATCAATATCTTGATTTTAAAAGAAATTATTTCAGACTACACATTTGAGTAACATTTTTGATAAAAAATTCAGCCCCATCTATATGGCACTTTAGGTACAATCTTTTATGGATATGCTTTCTGCATCAAACGTTAATGAAAGGTTGGTATAACTGGAGAACAGGAGAGGCAGACGGGCAGGAAGATGACTGCCTGCCCTCTGTCTTCAGGCAGATTGATGCCTCTTTACGCCACTTACCGATTGAAAGCCAACTGTCTATCCGTTTCCCACAAAGATACCCTTGTTACAAAAACTAAAGCTAAAATGCCTTAGTTTTATAGCTGGTATTTTCTCAGGCAGGGCCTAATGTGCAATTTTCACTCTTGTTCATGAAGTTGTTTTGTGTTGTAAATTATGCATTTGCCTCCAAACTGCTGTAAGCATCACCTCTATTATTTGTGTGCCTCATCAATAAATTATGCCATTTCAATAATATGCAAATTTCTATCAACATTTTTGGTCCTGAAATTACAAACCTCAAGCTTGTATAAATAATATATGGAAATGTAGATGGTATCTGCAAACTGATTTTATTATTGGGCACTTACTGGTAATGAAGTATAATAGTTAGTTGGATGCATTCTTTATAAAATGTCCAGAAATGGGTCCCTAGCTGTCCTGCATCCCTCTCTTAAAATTGAAGACACTTACTTAACTATAGGGGTAAATGATAAAATTTTGAGGGACAAAGACCAACTTGAAGCCCAAAAGAGAGTTTTAAAGAAGCAACTCTCTCTTAAAAGGCACTTGGGGTTGGTCTGCATTAGAGCTTTCTGGATGCATATAATGGTCTGTAGCCTGACAACATTTCTCACAAGCAAACTGAAAATTACTTTGCTGCCAATATTCGTATTAAGTGGTAGAAGCTTTGATTGATTAAGAAATTTTAACTGTGAGTGGTTTCGTAAGCTTGATGGAATAAAATATAAAACCTTCTTATGTCTGTGGATTTGCTCTAGGATGGAGGCCTGGAATTCTTGTTCTAATTTAGAACCATCCTGGGAGACCCATCTGGTCCAGCGTTGTCTCTGATCCATTAGAGCCACAGGGACGTTTTGGTGGGCAGGGCACAAGAACCTGTAGGATGAGTCTAATGCTGGCCTCCTGTGTGGCATCTGACACATGTAGGGCCTCCACCCAGCCCCTGATACTATCACAATTTCACTCCGCTAGCGTGGCAACTTACCATGCCAGAACCCAGAGTGAGCCCACACCACCAGCCCAGAAGCCGCCCCTCCCAGGGTGTCAGGTAAGGAATTCCTCGTTACCTTCCCATGCCCCTTTCCTTCTCATACTCACAACTTGCTTCATACTCACACCTTGCTTCCTACAGTCCCTCCCCTAAACTCTCTGGTGAGGGTCATCACCCTTCCCCAG
This sequence comes from Ursus arctos, assembly GCF_023065955.2. Classification (NCBI taxonomy): domain Eukaryota; kingdom Metazoa; phylum Chordata; class Mammalia; order Carnivora; family Ursidae; genus Ursus; species Ursus arctos. Next base: position 78,588,105 of record NW_026623089.1, on the reverse strand, counting down.
AGTCCTGGCACCTCATGTCCTGGCTCCTCCCCACCTCTGTCTTGATCTCAGCCTCAACACCATCAGCTCATCAGGGTTAGCTCTAGGACCTCGCTGATAGATCAACTAGGGAGACCTCATTCTAGTGATAATATAGTAACGGTTATAACATTAGTGACTAAAAATTAGGCAGTGTGGCTTTAATGATTACAATAATAAAAAAATAGCTCTTTATTGTAACTTTCCTATGTGGTCCCTATTGGACTAAGCAATCTTACATGCTTTCTCTTGTTTAATACTCTAAACAACACCAAAGGTGGGCACTATTATTATCCTAATATTATAATCCCTTGATATTCTTTTCCTTTTGAACTGCAGCTGTGTCCCTTTTGCTTCTAGCCATCTCTGGAGACTTTTTTTATGCTGCCTGGAAATTTTAAATTCCAGATTCTTGCACTGTTTCATTTTCATAACGGTCTCTTCTTATTTTATGGGGCTACTGTCCTCTAGATTCTCTTCTAGGTTGTTATTTTTGTGTAACTATTGAAGTAGTCTACTAGTTCTATTCTGTTTCTTTGTGTGCTTTTGGGGGGTATTATTTTTTCATCTTTATTTGTATTTTTCATGTTGCTTTTGGTTTACTCCAAATATTTGGTAGTTTGATTCTTGTTTGTTCACTTTGTGTTTGAAAATCTTTGGGTGCTGGACTGGGGGGCAGGAGAAGGTGCAGGGTCTAGTTATAGGTGCTCGTGAATGAAGGGGAAAGAAAGGAAAGACATATGCTCATTATGGTGTGCTGGAAACTTGCCTTCTGGGGCACCTGCCCTCCCTGTTTCAGCCAGTGGGGAGTTGAGATAAGGGAGTAAGAGGACAGCTGATCAGAATTTCATTTGCCAATGAATCACACAGACATGCCCCTGCAACTCATATCTGTTTGCACTAAGCTCAGAGCACATTTTTCACCACTCTATCCTTCACAGGGAGCTCTCCTGCTTGTGTTTTGGGGCATGCTTTTCTTCAATCTTAGTCTCCACCAGATTCTTAACTTTGAGGAATGCTTCAAAATCTCTGGCCCTTACATAGCACAAATCCTTATTTCTGCATGCTGTGTGGTTTTATAACTACTTTTTAAAATAGCTGTTCTGCCATTTTATGAGATTTTGCTGGGAGGGTATAGGGATTCCTGGATTCAGTCTACCATTTTGATCCACTTTTTCCTCCCATTTCACAGATGAAATGACTATCATTAGCTTAAAGAATGTGACCAACAATCTAAGATCCTAGTTATTCTAACCAAATCCTCTGATGCCACAGCTTGTGTGCCCAGCAAGTATCTATTCTGATTTTAATTATAGGTTTTCCAGTTTATATAAAAATGGCTCATTTGAGCCATACAATACAGTTTATAAGGGATTATGACTACTGTTTCCGATGAAGAAGCAGACTCAGAAATGTTAAGTGACTAGCCCAGGAACTCACAGCTAATAGTGGCAAATAGTTCTACATGTGCAGCAAATAATGCTTGGCACACAGTAAGAATTCAGGATACGGAGAAAAACGTCGTGCCTCTAAACCCCAAGACCTCACAGAATACAACCTAAAATAGGATCCAAGTTTCCTAATTCGTATCTCATCTAATAAGTACCTTTGCATTAAGCTTCACTATCTTGATTTCCTTGGTTCTGTTGTTACCCCTTTTTCAAAATCACCTTGTTAACACACACACGCACGCACGCGCACCCTAACTCTATTGGGAGACTGCAAATGGCAAGACCTGGCTTGTTTTTGATATGACTACATCCAATAACACATTGATGTTTCCTGCAAGTAAACATCAGAGAATTAGCCCTTAGGTTTGCAAAAGATTTCCAATATGACCTCAATTCTCCAAAAGTTATGCATCTCTGTTTTAAGGTAGATGTGCAATGTGCTTGGAAATAAAAGAGAGAGAACTAGCTCAAAGAGAATACATTGAAAATCAGAAGCTTACTGAATAATCTAATCAACTGGGGAGTCTAGTAGACCAGGCTGATTTTCAATAGTGTGAGTAGACACTTCCCATAACACCAAGCTTTTGTTAAGCAACCACATTGCACTGAACAGTTCCAGGAGACTCATTGTTAACTGGAGAAAAACTAGCAAGCCTGTAATAAAACAATTATAAGCACGTTACAAATATTAATTTCATTTCAGTACTTACCTAGCTCATTGTGCTCAGGGTGGGAGAGTATAAAAGCAGAAAGCATTAGATATCAATACTGAGTGGCATGGCTGAAGTGAAATTTCATTGCCTCTGCTGAATAAGGGGATGATCTAAGTTCTCACTTACCCCCTTCATTAGTGACTTGTTAATAACACTAGTAATAATGGTAACCACCATATGTTTACAGAGCTATTGAGATGACTATCTGGGCTCCAAGAATGGAATTCTGTCCTATTCATTACTGCTTAATTTCTGTTTCTTCGCTAATGGAACACAAAGAAAATAAATAATAGGAATGATCATTTACATTTGATACTGCTTAATTATTCATAGATAATTGTCTATAAAATTGCCTCTTTTTATCTTCATCAAAATTCTGTAAAATAGGAGCACCTGGGTGGCTCAGTCAGTGAAGCGTCTGCCTTCAGCTCAGATCATGATCCCAGGGTCCTGGAATTGAGCCCTGCCTCAGGCTCCCTGTGCAGCAGAGAGCCTGCTTCTCCCTCTCCCTCTGCCTGCCGCTCCCCCTGCTTGTGCTCTCTCTCTCTCTCTGACAAATAAAATATTTTTTAAAAAATACTGTAAAATAAATATTATGATATTTTGGTAATATCTAAATATGATCTTTAGATACTGAGATAAGGAAACATATTCTGAGAGGTTAAGTGATTTATCCTGGGTAGCACAGCTCCCTGAGCACAGATCAAGTGATGAACTGAAAACTTATATTCCAGTTAACTCTCGCTGAATTCCCATGCTGATGCCACACTGCCGTGCTTCCCCAGTAATACTCAGAAGAACAAGTCTGGACCACTGGGTTTTTCTATACTGGTTTCCATTCCTTATATGTTCACCTTATAGATACATGGGTCTTAGGATGCACTAACACCACAGACCTCTTGGAATTCCTCTGTTTTGCTCCCAACTCAGACTCATCACACCCACCTCTGTGTTCAGCAAAAAAAATCACAGAGATGTGTAATATTGAATCTAGTGTTTCCTCTTATTTTACTGAGATAATAATTTCCTTCCTGTGGCCACTAAATCAACATGAGTTTTTAGTCAATTATTTTGCATGCCAGTTATAAATGTTTTGCCTGGGTAAACACAATTTCTGATATTCAAAACTTATCAAATTCAGCATGGCACTACTAAGAACTATACATTATTTAAAAATGAGAATTTTCAGCTAGCTCCAAAATCTCACTTCAGCTCTGTACTAGCTATGATTGAATTTGGTTTAAAAGCAGTAAAATGTATTCTGGCATTTTTAGCTCGATTTAAAATATTATGAATTGCAAACATTCATTTCAGCTTGATCTTTTCAGCCCATTCATTTTAGTGCCTCTCCAAAAATTGAAGATGAGATACATAACCACAGACTCCTTGCAGGGGGTCAGATTTATATCTTACTTGGTATTTGATTTGAAAACTTTGACTTTAAAAAGTGCTTTATAGCTACTAAAATAACAAAACTGAGAGTTATAAATAAGAAACCAACAAAGGAGATAAAATAGGAATCATTAAAAAAATTCATTGAATCCAAAAGAAGACAGAAAAAAGGAGAGATGGAACAAAGAAAAGATGGGAAAAATAGAAATCAAATAGCAAGTGATACACCTAAATCCAACCACATCAATAATGACATTAAATGTAAGTGGTCTAAATGTCCTAAATTAAAAAGCAGAGATTGTCAGATTGAATTAAGAAGATCAAGAATCAACTATATGCTGCCAAATTGAAGCACATTTTAAATATAAAGACATAAATATATTAAAAGTATAAAGTATGAAAAATATGTATCATGCTAATACTAATCAAAAGCTGATATAACTGATATAGCTGCTGGGACTATATTACATAGCTGAGTGGCTATATTAGCATAGATAAAATAGATTTCAGAGCAAAAAATATTAATAGGGAAAGGAAGGTCATTTCATAATGATAAAGGGACCAATTCAAGAGGATGAAAGAATCCTAAATGCATAGATACCTAATGAATTCAACATACATGAAAACGAAACAAATGAAAAACCTGATAGACCTGTGAGGAGAAATGGACAAATGCACAATAATTGTCAGAAACATCAATTTTCCTTTGTCAATAATTTCTAGAAAAAGAGACACACACACACACAAAAAAAAAGAAAGAAAAGGAGACACAAAATCATCAATGATGTAGTACACTTGAATGTTACTTATCAATCAACTTTATCTAATTGACTTATAGTACAGTCCAGCCAATAACAGCAGAATACACATTCTTTCCAAATACACACGGAAGATTAACTGAGAAAGACCATGACCTGGGACATAATAGCAATCTCAGTAAATTTAAAAGGATTCAAGTAATACCAAATATGTTCTCTGACTACATGCAGTGGAATTTTATTAGAAATCAATAACAGAAATATCTCTGGAAAAGATCCAAATATTTGGAAACTACATAACACTTCTGAATAGCCTGTGGGTCAAGGGAAAAATCAAAAGGGAAATCATAAAGTATTTTGAACTGAATGAATATGAAAATGCAACATATCAGAATTTTGGGCATACCACTAAAACAGTGTTTAGGAGGAAATTTATAGCACTAAGGGCCTATATTGGTAAAGAAGAATGGTCTCAAATCAGGGACTTCAGGTTCAACTTTAAAAAAACAAAGAGTAAATGAAGCCAAACTTAGCAGAAGAAAGGAAATAAAAAAGATCAAAGTGGAAATTAATGAAATGAGAAACAGAAACAATAAAGAAATCAGTACGACCAAAAGTTGGTTCTTTGAGAAGATCAAATAAAAATCTCTAGCCAGACTTATGATAAAAATAGGAGAGAAGGCACATATTACCAATATTGGTAACGGGAGAGGTAACATCATTATAGATTCTACAGACATGAAAGGATGATAAAGGGATATTATGAGTAACTTATGCCTGTGAATGTAACAACTTAGATGAATGGACACGTTTCTTGAAAGACACAAACTACCAAAGCCCACTTAAGAAGAAAAAGGAAAGCTGAGTAGCCCTAAACACACAAAAGAAATGGAATTTATAGTTCAAAGTCTTCTCACAAAGAAAATTTCAAGCCCAGACAGTTTCGCTGAGAAAATTCTACCAAACATTAAGAAATAAGTAATATCAGTCCTACATAATTCTTCCAGAAAATTGAGGTAGAGGGAATACTTCCCAACTCATCCCATGAGACCAGCACTATTAACCTTATGCCGAAAGCATACAAAAACATTATAAGAAAAGAAAGCCACAGACCAAGTTCCCTATGAATAGGAAGACAAAATTTCTGAACAAAATTATAGCAAATGGTAACAAGTGTGTATAAAAATGATCATGACCAAATGAGAATTATCTCATGAATGCAGGGTTAATTTAACTCACACAAGGGGCGCCTGGGTAGCACAGCGGTTGAGCGTCTGCCTTTGGCTCAGGGCGTGATCCCGGCGTTATGGGATCGAGCCCCACATCAGGCTCCTCCGCTATGAGCCTGCTTCTTTCTCTGCCACTCCCCCTGCTGTGTTCCCTCTCTCACTGGCTGTCTCTATCTCTGTCAAATAAATAAATAAAATCTTTAAAAAAACAAAAACAAAGCCTTTAAAAAAATTTAACACACACACACACACACACAAATCCATGTAATTCACCATCTAAAGAAACTTAAAAAAAAATCTATGTTCATCTCAACAGATGCAGAAAAAGCATTTAATGAAATCCAATATCCATTATTTATAAAATCTCTAGCCAACCAGGAATAGAAGAGACCTTCCTCAGTCTGATAATGGCATCTTTGAAAAGCCTGTAGCTAGTACCATGTCTCATAATAAAAGACCAAATGCTTTCCCACCAAGATCAGGAACAAGACAAGAATGACTGCTGTCACTACTTTTATCCAACATTATAGTAGGAGATTTAGCCACTACAATCAGGCAAGAAAGAGAAATATGAAGTACCTAGAATGGAAAGAAAAGGTGAAACTGCATTTATTCACAGACAACATTAGTGTCTATGTAGAAAATCCAGCAAAATCGCCAAAAACAGCAGTAGAACTGATAAGTGTGTTTTGCAAAATTGCAAACTACAAGATCAATATGCAAAATTTAATTGTATTTCTATACACTAGTAATGAACAATCAGAAATAAAAAATTTAAATAATGTACAATAATGTTGAAAAAAACTACATACTTAGGGATATATCTGACAAAGGGTATGCAGGACCCATACACTAAAACCTATGCAAGCTTTGCTGAAAGACTTAAAGACGACCCAAATAAATAGAGAGATATATCTTTTTCATGGATTGGAAGACTCAGTATTTTCCCCACATTGATCTGCAGATTCAATTCAGTCCCAATCAAATGCCCTACAGGCTTTTTTGTGGAAATTAACATTCTAAAATCCATATGAAATTCAAAGGACCTAGAAGAGTGAAGACAACTTGAAAAAAAGAAAAAAGTTGGAGGGCTAGCATTACCTGATATCAGGAATATCATAAAGTTGCAGTAATCAAAACAGCGTCACATTAGCATGAAGGTAGACAACCTAATAGGAATAGTTCCACACGTATATAGACAATTGATTTTTGACAATGATGCAAAAGCAGTTCAGTGAACAAAAAAATAGTGTCTTTTCATTAAGTTGTGCCAGATCAATTGGCTAGCTTATACACTTAAAAGACAAAGAACTCCAACCTATCCGTAATTCACAACATAGGGAAATTAACTCAAAGTAGATCATAGACCCTACATATAAAACCTAACATTGAAAAGTTTCTAAAAGACAATATAGGAAAAATCTCTGTGGCTTGGGATTAGGCGAAGATTTCTTAAAGATAACACCAAAAGCATGGTACTTGAGCTCAGCAAATGGCTCAAGCCACCCTTGTCCTTCCCAGCCCTGAAGGGCAGATCAGCTCAAACTCCACGTTTGTTCAACATTCCTATTTAGGAAACTGTAATTCAACCAACATTGCCTGGCAATCCTTTTTTTTTTTTTTAACCTTTTAAATAAAGCAGTAGTGACTACCCCTTATATAGCACTGTTCAAGTTACACATGGATTTTCTATATATCATCTTAATTAATTATACAGCAACTTTATAAAGAGATTATGTTCTGTTTTATGTCTGTATTACACGTGATGAACTGAGGCTCAGAGAGATTCCATCCCCCACTCAAGGTTACCCTGCTAGAAAGTGGTATGGCCCAGCTCTAACACACATTCCTTGATCTTAGAGTCTGGTTGTTTTCCTACTGTCTTACTTTGCCTGTCTATACAGAATGGTAAATTGGACCCTGATCTTTAAAAAGAAGCTATTTCTTGGTAGGTGAGAAGATTAATGACAGCTTTAACTCTCTCAAGACCCCAGGATATTACTTGGTAAAGCAGATATGTATCCTTTATCTTTCAGACCTATCATGGCTGCCATCCATGTTTGTAAGTGGATGGCTGAAGGGAAAAGGTACATGACCAACCACCCCTTCTGTTCTAAATAGAAATAAATTGGCCTTAGTCTTTGATGACCCTTTACCACAGCCGTACTCAGGTTGCCGTAAATTAATGTAATTCCCAAAGTGACTACCAGATGCCCGTGGTGTAACCTCTTCACCCAGTAGGATCTGACCCAATATTCCTCTGATGTCGTCTAAATAGATGACTCACTTCAGGGAGCCTCCCTTTGAATTCAGTGCTCTTGGCATTTGCCCCAGTTCTGTAATAGCCACATGCCCCAGGGGTAAAGTAATGGATCTCTGGCAATCTGGCTGTCCCCTTTATTTCTCTTTCGTATTTGTTTACACATTTGTGACTGTCCTCTGAGAATGCCACAAAGTAGAAAGGAGAATATCCTCCCACCGTCCTCTCTAAGGGTCAAAACCACATGAACAGTCTTATCAGTCTCAGATTATTCTTCAGCTGTGCTTCTAGACACAGTTAAGCCATTTGAAAGCTGAAGGAGAGTGTCGTTAACAGAATCAAATTTAGAGCAGTATGCTTATTGCAAAAGACAACATTCGAGAAAGGTAAATGAATAAAAGTGAGCCTTTCGTATTGTAGCCAGGCATGTAACACTTGGCAGGAGGGTGCATTTTATGACATTATCCAGAAAAACGCAAAACTGTATTTCCTCGTCAGTCATAGTCTAATCCCTTCCCTAGGAAGATACATTCAGTGTCCTCCCTGCATGGTGTCTCAGAAACAGACATGGGCTAAGAGACCGGGAAGACTATGCCTGGAAGTGAAATATGCTACTGCAGGCGCCACTGACTCTAACAATAGATTCTGTCCTTTTCGATTTGCATTATTTCTACCTACAAACCTCTGTTCTTCTCTTATCGTTCAGGGTATTTTTGATCCTTGTCACAATTCTGGGAGGAACGAAGAGTGAGTTTCTCTACTTTCTACTAGCGGAGGCAACATAGTGAAGGAAGGAAGGAAAAAAAAAGCATCGATGGGTCTAAGTTGCTTCTGTCACTTGTCAGTTATTTGGCCCGGGGGGGAACTACCTAACTACGCTGAAGTCCAGTGATCTCGTGTATAAAATGAGGGCACAATCCATGGGTCGTTGTGAGAACCAGATGAGTTACTGTAAAGCATGTGAAAAGACAGGCATATAGAAGACATCCAATAAGTGTCATTTTTATCTTTCCACTTAATGAGTTTAAGAATATGACTGATTTTTCTCTATCCTAAACCCTTGTTGATATGTGTGCCTTTATTTAGATCAAACGGTAAGTTCTTCTTTTGCGATCAGAAATTCAACAGAAATCATGCAGTCTCCAACTCCTGTCCTTCAGATGATTATGGCTCTCTGTTCTTGCAACTTGAAATGAGATGTGATTTGCAGTTACCTTTTTGGAGTTTATAACTTAGAATGTGCCAGGTAGGTAAAATCTTACCTTAAGTGAAAGAGTAGTTAATAAGGAGAATATTACATATTAGATATTGGAAAGAGATCCACAGTTTTCCACAGAGTCATGGATTCTCCCATGTCCTTCTCAAATAGTTCTGGTTCTGAAATGCCGTAAAGAGCCAGCCACCCCATCAGAGAAATACAGGCTTATCCTCTCAGTGCACAGCAGGACTTTCGGCTCCCTAACAGACTAACAGAAGAAAGGCAAACCCAGAGAATCCACAAGGCCAATAACCTGGAGGTTTCGTTAACACACAGTGTGATGGCGAAGATCAGTCCATCGCGCCTGTGTTCTAGTCCTCTCTGTGTGGATCATGATAAAGATTGAACAGTCCTCTCTCTGCTTAGTAGGAGTCTCTTCGTTGTTCTTTTCTTTTCTTTTTAATGTAAAATGGTGAGTATAATGGTGCCCCTGTGGAGTGCCAGGCACGTATAGAGATGTTCAATCCATATTAAATGCTACTTTTGTTAGTTTTCTTAAAGAAACCGTTCCCTGTTTATGTTTCATTCAAACCACGGTGTTAGGAAATGTAAAAGCAAAACCAAGCCAGATAAATGTGGGCTCTTCAGATCAATTTGCTCCACTCATTCTAACTTTTCTTAGATTTAACCGATCTTTACTGGATCTCTTTCTGGAGCACCCCCTGTCCCCGCAGCCCCGCTGCCCCGTGGGATCTCCACCCGTGTGAGCAGGCTGTGTGCCGTGCTGATTAAGAACATGACTGAGTTTCAAGCTTCCGTTCTCCTCTTACTGACTTTGGTGCCTTGGGCAACTTCATTCGACCACTAGGAAGCTATAAAAAGGGGAAAATGGTAGTGCCTGTCTCCTGGAGTGGCTGTGATAATTTAGTTAATACCTGTGAAGCACCGAGAGCAGTGTCGGGCATGGATACGTGATCTGCAAGGGCTAGCTGTAAGTAGATGCTAGCGTTAGGAGTCACAAAATGCACGCATCGTTTTCTCTTCGACGTTCCCTCTTGCTGTTTATTCTGGAGGCCTGACTGTCTATTGTGAGGATTGTTTTCCCTTGATCTCCTTTTTGCCTTTCTTCCCAAGAGTAGAAGAAAGAGGGCAAAGTGTTATTGACATACAGCCCCCAAAAGGTGTTGCGACGGTTGTCCTGTGTTGCAGTCTTGAAGATACGAATGATGAGGAGTCCCTTTCTGACTTCCACGCTGGGCTTCCTCATTATTCCCATGAGCCCACTTCATTAAAACAGTTTTAGTGGACTACCAAAGGTGCTCTCGTTTTGTTTTTTTTTTTTAAGATTTATTTATTTATTTGAGAGAGAGAGAGAGCAGGGGAGGGGCAGAGGGAAAGAGTCTCATGCAGACTCCCAACCAAGCACAGAGCCCGACATGGGGCTCGATCTCATGACCCCAAGATCATGACCTGAGCTGAAACCAAGAGCCAGACGTTTAAGCACCTGAGCCACTCAGGTGCCCAGAAAGGTGCTCCAATGATGACATGGCTACGACTCCCACCCTGAGTTGCAATTCACATGTCTTTCTCTGCATTTCACATTAGACTGTCATCTTTTTGAGGGCAAAGGACCGCATCCTAACTTCTTCGAGCCGCAGCACCACGTACATCCGTAGCCAGTGATTCTGAGTAAGCTGCCACCAGACGGAATGAATGAATGGATGGAGTCACGTTCAAAGTATAGTATGTGAGCCTTCTGTTGGGCAACAGAAGAAACTTCCAAGTTAGTGTTGGATGATCCTGGAACTTTTCAGTCTTCAGGGCTACTCTCATATGTCCTATTTTTGGTCTTCCTCTGCTCTTAGCTTCATCATTCTTGCCGTGATTCACTGTCCCCCCTCAAACGTAACTTGTGTTTTCCCGTCTCTGTGCTTTACTGTCACGTTTGGAATGCCTTTCCCTCCATCTCTACTTAACCCGAGCCTCAGCTCATACCTCCCACAAACGTTTCCTTCTCTACTCCAGGCATTTCCCCTTCCTCTGACTTCCTGTAGCAACTGTTGTCTGAACCAATTAGCTGTCCCTTAACATTCAATACTGTTGTGTGATTTTTGTTATCATTTTGCAAGACAAATCCTTTACCGGATTTTCAATCCCTGGGAGCAGTGGGCACGTCTTACACGTCTGTACCCAGCACTGCGGCTCACATTCCGTGCACCAACAGCTACATAATTGTTGCCAGGGTCACTTGGTCTAAACCACCTTCAACAATGCACAATATAAGTGCGTGTAGCATGATGATACATTAATTTGTGGATGAACAGGAAGATTTGATGTGTGAAACACATTGGGATAGAAATGTAAGTTGCAGGTGGAATTGAAGCTTGATTAGTTCCTTTTTACTCTTGTGCTTTATTTTTGTTTGGTTTGCTGAGTCTTTTCATTTTTGTCCAACTTGGGCTTTCGGCAGAGCCAGTGGGGTGAGGGCATTTAACTATCGTGGGGCAAGGGCATTTCACTTTTAAGCGTCATCACATGCACTAACAAATACAAACCCTCCTGCAGAATTGTTTATTTTACAATGAAACATCTCAAAACAAAACATGAGACAACTAATGCCTCGCTGCCATCTGTGCTGAAAAAGTGCAAGGAAGGCGTAGACGGGGGTGAAGTGTTATATGCACAGCTCCCTCCTCCTCTTCAAACCTTTCAGGAACATGGTGCTAATGACTGTGGTGTGGATATCACCCAGATTTACAGCGCACGGCGATGTATTTGAGCATCCTGATTATGACAACGTGCAGAGCGACCACATCCCGAGCCGCGTGAAGAATGGTCAGTGCGCAGAATGCTGGGAGGTCATGTAAATTCTTGCTACATATCTTAAATCCCGGTAGGTGCGTCTTGTTAAAATGCGGACGAAAGGGAGCGCCTTACCAACCATCGCTCCAAATCTCAGAGCAGCCACGGTGACCGAGGGTCTTGTGCCCAGGACCAAGGTTGTCTCTGACTCTAGACACTTCCTCTGCCCCAGTTGCCAAGAGCGTCTGGTCCCAGGCATTTCCCTTACTCCACATTCATGCGTTGACACGTGTCTATCTCTTCACTGTGTGACCATCAGTGCCCGGGTCACGCGTCAGCGTTGTGGGCAGTACAGCAGCAGCTTCCTTCACTCGTCGCCCTGTTAACGTTCGCCTTCCATTGTATGTGCACAGAGGAGGGAATAATGTCCCGTTCGTTTTAGGCTGTGACAGAGCACTCCGGTTGGTGTGGCTGCCTCAGGTCATCAGCTAGGCGGGGACCCTGGCCTCCAGTGAGGCTCTGCTTCGGGTGGCGTGACACCCTGCTTTGCTCACTGCCTGCGTCCAAGAGACTCGCCAGCCACGCGCGTCTGTGAAACCGTTGTCATGCCCCCCTCCCCGTTTTCTTTCCACTTGTGGTCAAGCTCCCTTTTTCCCACTGCTGGATCATTCGTTTCCCCCATTCCAATGATAAACGGTCTGTTTTATTCTGCGTACGCTGGTCCGTCTTCCAGGAGCATCAGAGAGGACTGACATGTTGCGCATCAGCGTCTGTCTCTGTAGTCAAGTCAGTCATCCCGGCATGCGGACCTCCAGCAACCTCTATAGGTTGACTGATGTGCAGGGCACCACTGCGTTATCCGGTGAAGAAGACTAAGTTCCAGCACTCGTGGACCTTCCATTGTGGGGGAGGGAGTCGGGGTGAACAGACAAGCGCATGCGTGCCTGGTGCCCGTAGAGCTAGGAAGGAACGTACGACAGGGTAAAGGAGAATGCTGGGTGGTGGGGAAGGAGGTGGGGTGTCGAGGCAAGGCCTCGCGTGACAGAGGAGAACACTGAGGCACAGGAGGGACAAGTAATTGGCACGAGGTCACACACTTACGTAGTGCATGGCCGAGCCAGGTGAGAAACCAGGCCACCTGGCTCGACAGCCCATGCTCTATCACGGTGCCCAGCTGTGCTCTTGATCCTAATACACCCTAAAATGGATAGCTGAGCTTATTTCCGGGGGAGGTCCACACGGCTGCAGACAGCACTGCAATCCTAGCAGGAAGTCACACGGTGCAAGAACCCAAGGAATCAATGAGAATGTGCCACGCCAACGCCCAGTCCTATTGACTGAAAACAGATGGACCAGCAAGGAGGGTTTACTGAGGTGCCAGGATGGTCACCTCAGTAGACTTTGTAAGCATTGACATAAAACTCTCTGTTTGAAATAATTGTTTCCAATTTAAATCTGCTACAATTAGAAGCAGTGCCCGTTTCAGGAGACTGAAACCCATAAACACAGCATCACACTCCTTGTTCCGTAAAGCAACTCAGTCACTGTTCCATCAGATGTGGCAGATACTACGTACTGAACCCGAACGAGGTCAGCCTTTGTCCATGCCAGCGAAGTGCGTTTCTAAGCAAGTGTTAGGAGCACTGGTTCTACCACGGCGTCTATTAATAATAGTCCTGGGTGCAAAGAAATAGGGCATGGCCTTACGGGGTAAGAGGTATGGAGGATGCTGACGGTCGTGCGTAAGCGTGTATGTAGCGCAAATGCAAACCCAGGGCTGGCCTAACCAGGCTGTTGTTTTACAGTGCAGGGCCATTAACAGTGCTATTAGGAAAAAAAGGAATTAGCTTCATGTCAAAGGGCCTGGAAGCATGAAGACAATCGCGTGCCTTACCTTAAAACAGAACCAGTATTCACTGATTTCACATTCATCGCCAGTGCCCCCCGGCGCTTTGTAAAGCGTTCCTTTTATAAAAAGCACCTAATTGGAAAACTGGCAATAGCTGCGTGAAAGCAAAAAAGAGAAAGAAAGTGATTTCTTCCACTGTCTTTTTTTTTTTAATCGTATCTTTTATTGGATTTCTATCCAACTTCTCACTTACAAGGAAAGCCGAATCGTGGCGTAGGAACACTATACGGATCAGCTATACATTCTGAGATTTACTCACAATTAGTAAACACAAGACCCTGATGAAGTTTAAGTTAGTTAATCCTCAGAATTTCTGGGTTTCTGGAAGAAAGGACAGGGAAGCCGCAGATGCTGCATTCGAGGCGACCCGGGCCATCATAAAATCCATTTCCAGTTCCTGGAAAGAAGTACTGAAAAGACCGTCTATATGATCAATGATTCGCTACATGCCGTGGATTGGTTTTGAAGCAGTAACTGTCTGAGGCAAAATTATATCCCAACCGGAAACCACTTTTTTCTTCTGGGTTTCTAATTCGTAAGCCCCGTTCTTCAATATAAGATAGTTTTAAAATCACGCATGTGATGAATAAGGCAGTGTGAGCAGGAAACAAGATGAAATATCAGGCAAGAGTGCACGCTCATTCTTCCTGGAGGAAAGCCACCTCTAATATTTGGAGCTATCATTTAGTGTTTAAGTGATGATTTCAAATAGAGCAGAAGTTAATGGAATAAAGGCAGAGCTTCTCCCTCCAGAAGCATTATCTTTATCAAGAGTTAGCTACTTATGAAAAAGGATGGTAGACATGTCGGGCCTACAAAGAGTTTAAAAAAAAAGAAAAGAAAAAAACTGCCCTTGAGGAATGGAGTCAAGATGAGGTGACAAGACAGGTACATAAAAGATGAAGTATGAGGCCGTGTGACCTTGTGGCAGGAGAGTAAAAAGGACACGTGTGTGCGGAGCTCGTGAGGTCTTCTTCAAGGAGCAGGAATGGAAGAGCGGCCAGCAGCAAAGTTTGGAGAAAACGTGATGGAGACGTCTCATGGGCCACACTGGCTGGAGCAGGACACGGGCAGGAACAATAGGTTATAATGGGGTCCTATGGAGAGTTAAGTGCCAGGCTCAGAAATTGGAATTTCCATCACTCAGCAATAGGACAGTCATCAGAGGGTCTGGACTGATCTTCTGTGGAAATGGGGCAAAGGCTTACACGTGCAGTGAGACGCAACACAGGCTGGAAAGGAGTGTGTTTTGAGACAGGAGACACGATTAGGAAACCACTTCATGACTCCGCGTGTGTGGAAGTGTGGACCAGGAACATGGAGGCAAGAGTGGGCCCATGCAAGCAACTTTCTGAAGACATGGGGACGTCTGGAGAGTGACAGTGTGAGAGACAAGAATGACTTCTTTTTAGAGTTTGAGTAACCAGAGATATGTTGGATCCTTGATTGTTAATGTTTGCTAGTTTGATCGATTTTTTTTCTTCCAGAGGTGAACCAAGAGCATCTTCTTTTTGTTCCAAGTGAATAAGCCTTTGCACAGAAAGGACGGAGCCCACAGAATCATAAGATAGGGGTGAAATGTCATCAGCAGAATCAACAATGCTCCTGTCCACCTGAAGCCATGAGAGATAGAAGCAGGGATCCTTAGAGAAGCAGTTCAGTCCCCTCTCCAGGTCGTTGGTATGCTGGGAGAGGGGGTGGGCTCGTGCCTGCAGCCCCTGACCCCCAGGGGACTGGCACCATCCTCATCTGGAGAGAGAGGAGGGGCACGTGGCTTATGCTCTTACTGGATGCCACAGGGACAGCGTGGACCACACACAGGGCCTGGCCTCAGACTGCCTGAAGGGGCGCCCTTGCGTTCTCTCTCTTTTGGGGTTGTGGGTAGAGACCTGATGTGATTAAGAATAGCCAGGCATTCAGGAGATGATCTGCTTGGACACAAGTACCTACCCACTCTGTAGCAAACCATAGCCAAACTCAAGCACACCCTTATATTTCAAACCTAGCATTAGTGCCTAAACTCACCCGGCTCCGGGAGGAGATTGAATGGTGCCCCCTACAAAAAAATAAAAAATATAAATGTCTACAACCTAAACCCTGGAACCGTGAATGTTGCCTTATTTGGAAAAAGAGTGTTTACAGATGTAAATTAAGGATGCTGAGGTGAAGAGGTGATACAGGTGGGCCCTGAGTCCAATGGCTAGTGTCTTTATGAGAGAAACACAGAGGAAGGGGGTCTGCGGTGACAGAGGCAGGGTTGAGTGAGGTGGCCACAAGCTGAGAAAGCCAGCGATCACCAGAAACTAGAAGAACTGCAGAACAGACTCTCCCCTAGAGCCTCAGTGGGGCGTGCGGCCCAACCGACACCTTCATTTTGGACTTCTGGGCCTCTGGAATGATGAGAGAATGAATTTCTGTTGTTTCAAGCCATCAAGTTTATGGTAGTTTGTTACAGCAGACCTAGAAGCTAAGATAGCGATTTTAAAAATCAGTTAGCTTCAGCCAGCTTAATAGTTCATGGTCTGTAAGTCTTAATGATTTATAGGGCACGGTGGTGACCAACAAGACAGATGTGAGGGGCGCCTGGGTAGCGCAGTCATTAAGCGTCTGCCTTCGGCTCAGGGCATGATCCCGGCATTCAGGGATCGAGCCCCACATCAGGCTCCTCCGCTGGGAGCGTGCTTCTTCCTCTCCCACTCCCCTGCTGTGTTCCCTCTCTCACTGGCTGTCTCTCTGTCACATAAATAAATAAAATCTTTAAAAAACAAAAAAACAAGACAGATGTGAGCTGGGCATAATATTATGTATAATAATGATACTGGTTCTATGAAATAAGTGCCTACTGTACACTAGGCACTCTATCAGGGTCTTCCTGAGATGTCATCTCATTTAATTCTCTCCAAAAACCAGTGAGATCAGTGTAAACCACCATTTTACAAATGACAAAAGAGTTAATCAAATGAAGCTAAAACCACATATCTAGCTAGGCCTAAGGTTGGACCTTCAGGCTCAATCTTATGCTCTTCCTATTATGTGACACGTGTGCAGGAACAGGATCTCAAGGAAAACACTTCTCGAAATTAGAAAATAGAGCAATTAACATAAATGGTTTTTTTTTTCAAAAGCATCTGAATGTTTGAATAGGGTTTTTTTTTCCTCCCCTCCTTCTGATTGCTACATCTTTAGAAATGCGAAAGAATAAGAAGGAACAGGAATAGAGCCTGGAAAATAAAGACAGTGACTTGGAGGAAAAGAAAGAGTGGGCCTAGCCTTGTTTTGCTCTGCTCCACACCCCCTCTCACCCTCCAGGGAGAGAACAGAGAGAGTTCTGGATAGACAGGAGTCCTCAGATCCTGATAGAGTGAGTGGCCCCACCACAGACCAGTTGCCCGGATGTTCTGGCAGCGGCCGCATGAGTGACCTCAGGCAGAATTCTTGCGTTATGTTCCCTAGTGGCTGGCCCCAGGTCTGGCTTTTGAGGTAGCAGAAGCAGCAGTTAGCTTGGAAGGAAGAGCTAGGGGACCTCCTTGAAATGCCACTTGCATAGCAAAGACACCGTTTGTAGTAGATGGTATATCTGTGGGTGTGAGGGGGCTGCTGAAGCCCCATTTTGAGCCGCATTGACCCCGCAGTAGACATTAGCAAACACTCTGAGGAACTGTGAGAACTGCAGGGAGCCCCAAGGAATCTGGGCCTCTCTAACCCTGGTGCTATTCTGCCAGCCCAGCCAATGGAGTGTTTAAGCAACTCTACTTAAGTTGGGGCTTAGCCATCGGGGTTCATTGAGCCGAACAGAAGAGGCCAGCCTCTCAGAGTAAAGTCATTTAGGAAACTGATTTTCAGGGGGCGGGGTGGGGGTGTCCGTATAGTATGCTTAAGGACACAGTCCTTTCCAGAAAGGCTGTTGCCCTGAGGTCCGACAGATTATCTGCCTCAATCCATCAGTCCTGAAGTTCTCCAGAACATCTGTAAAGACGTCAGCCCAGGAACATAAACACAACATGTAGCTTATGCTTTAGTGTATACGCAGCTACCCCAGGAGTGGTCGGCAAGAAGCAGTGGATGGAGATGTGTGACCAACTTAACATCGTGGCCACTTTCACTCCTCGTGTAATTCTGTGAGAATCTTGCTAACGGAGCCAGAAGAGGAACAGTGTCTGTCTGATCTTCATCTTGATGAGAACCTTTTTAGCCACTCATTCAGGAGATTCCTTAGGTCAGATTTTGTAAGCCTTTGATGAAACACTCTACCATTTTAGATGGCCCAAGTTGAGGACACAGTGCCATGTTTTCAGTATCGGCATGAGGAAATCGGTGTGCACAGGTATAGCGCCCTGTGGTGGACTACACAATGCATGCTTTCTACAGCTCCCCAGAAGAACTCTCTAATGTACTCCGTTTAAGTTCCATGCTGTATTATAGTGAGCAGAACCCAGTTTTAGGGTTGAACTCCATTCCCAAATGTGCCACACACCAGCTGACTGACCTGGGGAAGTCATTTTATCTCTCTGAACCTTTATTTCCTCAACTGTGAAACACGATTAATTATCCTTACTTCCCAAGGTGGTTGCAAGAAGCAAACAAGATAACACGTGAAAGCATCTCGCACGTAGAGGCAGGCAATTAAAAAATTCTGTTGAATCATGAGCTCCATCAAGGCAAAACTGTGGCTACTTATTTCTGCATCTCCAGTGAGGAGTTAAAAACAGAACAAAACAACAAAAAAGACAAGGCTCATTGTTGCCCTGAATTTACTGGATGTTTACTGAACCTTAGCTTCATTTTATGTGGATATTTTTGTGTATTTTAAAAGTCTATGGATATTCAACTCCAAAGGGAATATGGGTAATTACACAACACATGAATATAAAGTGAGTCAGGGATATCAACACTGTCACTTAAAACTGTATTCATATCTGCACCTTAAAAAGAAGGCATCTACAGTACATAAAATCATGTGGGCAACAAAAAGCCAAAGAATTGTCAAGATTCCAGAGACCATAACCAGTCGAGGTCCCGAGCTTCAAATTTCATGAAGTGAAAATGAAGAAGTTTTATTTTTTGAGAGAGGGGGAGGGAGGGGCAGATGGAGAGGAAGAGAGAATCCCAAGCATGTTCCACACCCAGCATGGAGCCTGACGCAGGGCTCAATCTCACAACCCTGAGATCACGACCTGAGCCGAAATCAAGAGTCGGATGCTCAACCAACTGAGCCACCCAGGTGCCCGGAAATGAAGAACGTTCTTGATGCACTTTCTTTGTTCCCCTTCTCCAGGGTAGATAGTGATGTTATGGCTGAGGTCCTCAGCAATGTCACAATAACATAGATATTTAAATATGCAACTCATATTTCCGGATCTGGCCTCCAAGTTGTCTCAAGAAATAAGAGTACCATTTTATTCCGCACTGTTGGCACTTCGACCTTTTTGGAAAACATGTATTATCTTCCACACCATACACTGTTTGCCTGTCAAATTAACATAGTTGACTATTTACAACTGTTCTATGTAAAGTTTTACTGATTATAATTCCCCATAAATGTGGATTCGTGTCATTTAAAAAAGTACTACTTCGTTAATCACAGGCTTTTAAGTCTAAATTCCAACTTGAATATGGTGCTTTATACCAAGATTTTATATAGGAAATGCATAAGAAGAAACATCAGTGCGAAGGGTTGGGGAAATATCTTCTCAAACCACATTGTACAAACCCAAGCTTTAAGCTACCGAACAGTAACTACATTCTTTAGACCCTACTGTTCAAAAGCCTTTGGCAATTTTGAAACATAAAATCTTGATTCAAAAAGTACAACTTCCCCCAGAAGACTTCAGCAGAAAATAAAAATAACCTAACTGAGCTCCCACTCCTCTCTCCAGACATAATGTCTAGGAAGGCCAGATTCTCATCCTATGTAATTCTGTGAGAATTCCCACAGGGAAATCCGTGAAAGAATTCAGAAACCTCCCTCGCGGAAATTCTCATGGAGCTATGTAGGAGAATCTGGTTTATAAACAATAAACACAAAATTCTTTAAGATATGATCTTTGCCCTCAATGAAGCCCCAGATGTTAACTGGGGAAAGATAATCCTGGGGCTCCAGTACACTGTCTCCTGGGTTCTAGAAAATTTGGTGGGTTATTCAGCAATTCTATTACCATAAAGGGACATATGGGTATTTGTAAAATTGCCCCCATTCTTTTTTTAATCCAATTTTCAATCAGGACACATAGGACAAACCAAATTTTAGACAGACGGACAACATATTTGCATATGTAGGGGGTTTTTATTACAAAAATGACATAGGTTTGTTGTAAAACATTTGAAAAATAGAAATGCATATAAAGAAAAAAAAAGCCCTGAAAAAAAATCTAACAGACTTTGCCAATTAATACAATTCTCATATTTCTCTTCGCAGAGCTAAGAGGAAAAATGAGGTCAGGTTGTCGGGTGGCAATTGAATAATTTTGAAACCTTCACCTACTTAGAATTCGCTGTAGCATTTTCTCTAAGGAAAAGAGAGTGGGAGTTTTTAATGTGCTTCAACTCATAAGGTAGAGTTGCTGTGATGTAAATACAGAAATAGGAATCAAGGTCAGGGTCATGCAAGGGCACAGACAGGCTTTGTCATGCTAACTGTGGTCAGAACACTGAAGGTCTAATGTAAGCAAGGCAGGAGGAGCCTCACAGAACAGACTCACAGAAGAACTCAGAAGTCAGGTCAGTCACAGAGAGAAGACCTGGAGGACCACCCGTGAAGCCTTAATGATGTGTCCTCCTGTTCTTACTGTTCTTGACTTTCAGATTAACCAGTCACGTGTATTCTGGTCTGGGAGCAGGAACAGATTGTCCTTACAGAATGTAATGGCTGACACTGAGTACTTGCTATGTGCCAGGCTCTATTCTAAGGATTGTGCTGCACATATCATTGAATCCTAATGAGATTCAGCAACCCAATGAAACAGGACTGCTGTTATCCCCATTTTACCGAGAGCAAAACTGAGGCTTAGAAAGGTCAAGTCACTTGCTCAATCATATAACTAATAAATGTGTCTGAAGTCAACTTTTATTCTTTGAGTGTTTCTCTAGGCACCCAGACCAGTGTCATTACAGTCACCTTATCGATGGAGGGGTTGGTGAAGAAAGCCATTCAAAAAAGCACAGATCGACTTGGCTTCATAAGGGGCATGGTTGAGATTTTGATTATGAAATCATCAGTCCAGCCAGTAGAGTCAAAATTAGTAATCTGTTGTTTGAATGTGAACAAAACCTCAAGGCACTCTTGAATTCCAGTTCTTTCAAATGCCATACACCTCTCCTAAGCTTCATATTGAGCTCGAGTTATCTCCAACATGGGTCATTTATTTGGGGAGGGGTGGGAGCCGATGTAGTTAATAACAGGCAAAGAGAAGTAAATATTTTACCAACCCACAAAACCATCTCTTACAGGTTCATTTGACCATATGCTCATGAACTTTCCCCTGACCCCCTGTTGCCTCTCCAGCACCCTGGAGTGTCTGTGTTCAAGTGAGACCTTCTTATCATGGCCAGAGCATGGCCTGCCTAATTGCTCACACACACTTTACAGCATCTGTGTGCTTTCCATTGGAGACAGCATTGAAAACCAGAGAGGAGGGACTCCTGGGTGGCACAGTCAGTTAAGTGTCTGAGTCTTGGTTTCGGCTCAGGTCGTGATCTCAGAGTGGTGAGATTGAGCCCCACATCGGGTGTGGAGTCTGCTTGGGTTTCTCTCTCTCTCCCTTTAACCCCTACCCCTGCTGCATTCTCTCCCTCCCCTCTCTCTCTCTCAAAAATAACTAAATAAATCTTTAAGAAAAAAAGAAAAGGAAAACCAGAAAGGATTTTTAATACTTCTACAGTCTCCTTTCTACTCATCTCCAGAGTTGTAGCCACCCACAACCTAATTTCTCAAAAGTAGTTCTCCCTGCCCAAGATTCAACTTCAGTGTACTCATTGCGGTAAATCTGGGAGGCACAGAAGCCATCTTGTGAGCTAATTGCAATCAATTTCAAGGACAAGTTTGGTTAAAGACATGAATCCCTAATGGGCGGGTTGACTGGAGGGGTCATTTCTGAGCAAGATAGTCTTCTCACTACTTACAACCCCTAACGCCCACCCTGTATGCCATTAAAGTAGAGTTAACAAGATCCACAAGATTGCTAGTGGATGCATTGGGCTGGAAACTTCCTAAAAAGCCTTTCTGCTTTGGTGATTTTCCCATACAAACAGTGAGCGAAATGCACACATATACTTTAGGATTTCACATTAAGATGACATCATAGTCAAAGCCGCATCTCTAAAATCAAGTCTCAAACAGCAGTCTTAATCGTCTGTACACATCTGATAAGTGGTGTATATACAGACACATGTGGATACCACCTTGAGATCTCATGGTGTAAGCAGTTGTAGAGCAAAGAAAAAAAATGATGATGATTCCCTGAACCAGTCATTAAAAAACAACCTCATCCTTCCCAACTTCCCTTCCAAAATCATGTGATTTGAATTTCTCAATCTCTAATGTCCCTTCAGCTCTAAGATTTTGTGACCATCTTTTTTCTAATGCTCGTGGAAGGCTAGCTTTCATTGCACTGCTGCAGGGGTAATGATGAAGTCTCGAAAGACAAACTTTGGTTAATGGAAGACCAAATTATAAGCCCTCTCTGTATTCCTCCAGGTGGATTCAGACTACTTGTTTCATGGTAACCAGGTGCCAAGAACAAACTAACAAAACAAACAAACCAAGCTCCTTACAAATTCTTTAAAGTGGAAGGCGTGTGGGGCGCTTGGGTGGCTCAGTCAGTTGAGCCCCTGACTCTTGATTTCCACTCAGGTCATGACCTCAGGGTTGTGAGATCGAGCCCTGCATTGGGCTCCGTTCTCAGCACAGATCCGCTTGAGATTCTCCATCCCTCTCCATCTACCCTTCCCCCTCTCTAAAATAAAAAAAACAAACGAACAATAAAGTGGAAGCCATGGATGCAGAGAACCAGCCTAAATAAGAAAATGCCTTGTGTTATTTGTACTAATTTCTTCAGATAGAAAGTACTTTCCATATCTTTAATGTTGGTACAGATGTGACATGGAGACTGTTTTCTTTTGGTTTGAAATATAAAATGAGAGGACCAAAGTAAGGTTAGGGTTCTCTGTGGCTTACCTATTAAACACAAATGATGAGTAGAAGATACTGACATGAGGAAATTTTATCTGCACCTGCAAGAGGAACAGAAAATAGAACGAGTCAGATCCGCTCAGATAAATTGTCTGAAACATATCGGAACGTGAGAATTGGCAACAAAGCAAAAGAGTCTGATTTGCCCCCAAGAAAACCACTGAAGTGCAGAAAGGGAGACATCTGAAAAAGGAAGGAAGAGGCCCTTCAACCTAAGTGGAAAACGTGACCCACCCCCACCCCTGTTTTACCTCAGTGATGCTTAATTAATAGTTTGGGCCAAGCTGCAAATAGAGCTGTGAGCGTTTGGTTGGCTACTATGAGGAAGATCACAAGTATGAAGCAGGGATGGTGTGAGATCAAGTCGACATAAGATCAAGTCAGTGTAAGACCAAGCAGATGAGAAATTCTTACAAGGAGACTCATCTCTCTAAGGCAGGGGAACACACTGCCACTCACTGCTGTTTTCCCACTGCCAAAAGCAGTGGTTAATTGATATTTGTCAAATGGATGGATGACTGTCAGGTTTTGTTGGGAATGGAGTTTCAGTTTGCTTGTGGGAAGAATGCAAGAAACTATAGGCCAGCAAAAGCTATGACCAGAACTGGAGCAAGAGATCTAGGTAGGTGAAGAAGAGAGGAGCAGAAACAAAGATCAAGAAGAAGACATTCACTGCCAGGACACAAGAATCTGGGATTTGAGTGGGATTGGAGGGGGAACCAGATCTTTATCTTCAACCTCTGCCTTAATGTACTATTCTGTGACCTCGGGAAGAGAATCCGACTTCATATTTTCCTCTTAATTACAGGAGCTCACAGTTTCTCCCAACTTTATGGGGACATAAAAGATTCCTCAAACACAGTAGTAAGTAAATACTTCTCCTTTGAGACTGGGATGTCCATCAACAGATCTGTGTCCAAAACATCGATGTTAAATATTTCGAGTCTTTCTTCAGTACCAGTGCTAAGGATGAACATTTATTCATTCAACAAATATTTAGAGAGCTCCCACTATCTGACAGATTCTATTCTAAGCATGGCTTAAGCATTCTCTATGTTGAGTAGTTCAGTAGTTTGAGGCATAATCTACAGAGAACAATTGAGAAACCACAGAATATTTAGATTCCCTTTCTTTTCATTATTGCTAAGTGTCTTGAGAGAGTGGTTGAGGTACATGTGTAACCCCCTCAGCCCTTCCCCATTTCTCTTCCCCATGCCATCTGATCTCAAGCCTCCTCTGAGGTCATCCATGGCTGTCCAAACCTTTGGACTCTGTTCAGGTCTTTCTTTTTTTCAACTTTGGTTGAAGCATTCGATATTAATGATCATTCCCTCTTGGTTAAAACTTCTGCCTTGCCTGATTTTTCTATCAAGGATGTAATGTGTTCTAAATATTTATAAAGTGAGCTTGGAACCACAGAGATGTGAGTACAGATCTCTTGTGAGCCTGAACAAATTATTTAAACCCAAGGTAGTTCCCACATCTGTAAAAGGAGGGGCTTGTAGCTTCATTCATCATCTTCCTTACGTTGTTGTGAGGATTTCATGAAGGTAAAGCATGGCACCTAGCACAAGAGCAACATAAGAGTTCTCTTGGGTCCTCTTTGCTCCATCTGCCCTGCTACCTATCTCATTTCAGGTCCTCCTCATCTCCTCCCTGAGTTACTTCAGTGACCTCCTCACTAGTCCTCCTGCCTTCAGTCATTCATCACTCTGTTCTTTTCCTCACCTGCAGACTTTCTCAGATGCAAATCTGATCATATCACATCCTACTTAAAATTCATCAGTGGTGGGGCGCCTGGGTGGCACAGCGGTTAAGCATCTGCCTTCGGCTCAGGGCGTGATCCCAGCATTATGGGATCGAGTCCCACATCAGGCTCCTCCACTGTGAGCCTGCTTCTTCCTCTTCCACTCTGCCTGCTTGTGTTCCCTCTCTCTCTGGCTGTCTCTCTGTCAAATAAATAAATAAATAAAATCTTTTAAAAAAAAATTCATCAGTGGAACCCAGTGACCTGTAGGATAAGCGAAGTCCAGACTCCTAAGCATGATGTGCCCCAGGCTCATCTCTGCAGCCTCATTAACAGCCGCAGGAGTCTCCCACACCCTTCACTTTGGATATACGGGGCTACCTGTAGTTCCCAGAGTGTTCTGTATGCTCACACACCTTCCTACCTTTGCACATGACTCTTGCTCTACTTTGAAAGGTTTTGGCATCTTTCCTGGCTGGATTAATTATGTGTGTTCTTCAAGATCCAACTCTCCATTCCATCTTTTTAAATTCTTAAAGCAAACAGAGTTGACTCTGCCTCTGCGGTGCTTCAGTATTATCTAATGCATACATCATGTTTTCATCATTAGTCTTGCTTATCTGTCTTCCCAATTAGGTGTGTGTTCCATGAGGCACTGTATCTGTGTCCTGCCCTTTTCATTAGGGCCTGGCACCTGGTATGCTCAATACACGTTTGTTGACCTAATTACATAAACAATAAGTTTGTGTTTTGGCAGGGACAGTGACAAAAAAAAAAAATAGAACATGGAGTTTGAGCCAGTATGAATGTGAGGGTGAGTCAACCAGGGGTAAGTGGGCAGATATGCGAAATCAATGATGAAGGCAGTGTGGAACAAAATTAGAGTCTGTGTAACAGCAAATGTGTGTGTAACATGGCCCAGTGAGGAAACAGATCCGACCTTTTCAAAAGCAAGGGAATGTGTAAGAGTATATACTAGAATGATCAAATGCTCACATGTAAATTATTTGGAGCACACAGATTAAGACCACGGGATCCCCATGGGGTTGACCGGCAGGGTGCGCAGTGACGAGCTCCTACAGAGCTCATGGAGATGAGAAATAGCAGACGGTTTTGCAGGAAATCTCCTTGTGTCTTGGAATCATGAGAAGTTAGCCGACCTTGAGAAAGGAATCTGAGCTTAGCCACATAAGAGTTCCAATAGAAGAAAGATGTTGGAATCTTGTGTTTCTATGTGTGTTTGCATATCTTTTAATTCTTGTCTAAAGATTCCTTCAAGCCACCTCAATACATTAGAAAGAGCTAGTGATATTGTGTTGTTAAATGTCTCAAACTGTTATATTTTAGCACTGACCATGAGCCTGTGTCTTAGACCTTGTCATATTTTTGTGGGGCCTCATTTGGTTTGTGACTTCCTGAAAGCAAAATTATCATTTAGCCTCAGTCCTCAGAACACCTTTCTTGTTTGAACTTAGTAGCAATATGTCTAGAGAGGACAACAGGTGACTGTAAATTTAACCCTTTGGAACTTTTATATTGATATGTTCCAAACTCAAGTTTTCTTTTCTGAAGTTGCAATGAAAAAAAAGAAGAAATGAGAAATAATAAATAGAATAATTACAGGGTAAAATCATTAACTGTAATATTAAATTATGACCAAAATTTCAAGTTTTCTAGTTTAATTCACTTGAATAATAGAATTATAAATGTTTTAAATAACTTATTGAAAGCTCTTTGTGATCTCACTTCTAAGAGGAATCTTAAAAAACCAAACTCAGAGATACAAAGAACAGATCGGTGGTTGCGAGTCAGAGCTGAGGGTTGGGTGAAATGGATGAAGATGATCAAAAGACACAAACTTCCAATTGTAACATAAATGGTGACTATAGTTAACAATACTGTATCATATATTTGAAAGTTGCTCGGAGAGTCTTAGAAGTTTTCATCACAAGGAAAAAAAATTCATAGTTATGCAAGATGATAGATGTTAACTAAATGTATTGTGGTCATTTCACAATATTCAACACAGTATGTATATCAGCATAGTATATACACATTATATCAATCATTAGATTGTACACCTAAAACTAATACAATGTTATACGTCAGTTATATCCAATAAAACTGGAAAAAAATAAATTTTAAGAGAGGCCTTTGGATTTTTACTCCTTTGTTAAACTTAGCATAGAAAGTTTCCTGTATTCTCCACTATTTATGAATATTGCCATCGTATAGACCAAAAGTTGGCAAATGACAGCCATGGGCCAAATCTGGCCTAACCCCTGCTTTTGCAAATCAAGTTTTATTAGAATATAAGTATACTTACTCATTTATGTATTGTCTGTGACTGCCGTCGTGCTATAATGTAACAAACATAACAACACACAAAACCTAAAGTATATACAATCTGACCCTTTCTAGAAAAAAAGGATGCTGGTCTTTGACATGACAGGGTTTAGTAAGCCAAAAAGCCTGTTCTTCAGAGTGTAGAACACAGAGCGACTGAGCTCACAGACTTCAGGGCAATTTATCTTAAAAAGTGAAAAATAAGAGATCTTAAGAAGAAAAAGCTACCAGCTATCCAAATGAATTTCAGCTCCACCAGCAATGGTTTCAAACAACTAGCTGTCTGGAGTTCCTTGCCTACCACCAACTATGTTTAGAAGCTTACTGTAAGGGACGTTTTACGTGCATAGTGAGTTATTTGGCTCTATTACTTTATTTAATCCTTTGAAAACCATAAGTGGCATTCATTTTGAGATATAGGGGAGATGGTCTGCAGTTTAGAACTAATTTCTTATAAGAAAGTGGAGAAGATGAGATATAAAATCACTCTGTACATCAGGGGCCCTAATGACTCATAAAATCTTTCTGGGTTCTATTTAAATCATTTGAAACTGAAATTAATGATTCATATATGTGATGGCTGTCGCAGAAGTAAGAAAGGAGTCGTGATTCATCTAATATCAGTACATGGGCTTTGTTCTTACAGCACAGGGTGGAGAAATGCATTTCCAGTGACTTGAGAGAACACACGTGTTCTTTTTCCTGATTTTTGGATACCAAATGGAAATGAAGCTAATTAAACTAACTTCCCAATCACATTACTGTGAAAAAGTTCACAAGCAATATCTGAAAATGAGAAGTCATTCCTCATCTCTCTGATGGGACATTATGACCTCAGTGCACCAAAGGACACTGTGTATAGATCTTCTTCCCACACCAGATGTGTAAAAAAAAAAAAAAAAAAAAAAGGAAAAAAGGACATAGCAGACAGTTTCCTGAATAGTTGAAAAATTTGAAATAAAGTAACATTTTCATACTTTGGGTCATACTTTCCTATTAATTTAAATTGTATACCAGAAATGGGTCTTCAAATAAGGTTTCTTCTCTCAATATATTACCTTAAACCACATATACTCACAATTAAACCAAACCAAGCTTTTCATAGAGAAACATAATTTACTAGTAATGCAACTCAAATCCTTGTGGATTCAAGAAGAGTTATAAAAAATAAACAGAAAACAAAAAAAGTATTTCCAAATTAAAAAATAACGTTATGTAAAATACCAAATTGGAAAAAGGGTCATTTGCTGTCTAAAATGTGCAAAGGGAGAAGTGTCATCTCCCTGTGTGATCCTCACAGATTAAACGAGAAGAAAAAAGAAAAGGAAAAGGAAAGCTTCTAATTGAACGACTCTTCTCCCCATAACGCCACCGTGATTATCTTTTTCAGATATATTTTGTCTACTCTCTAGACATCCTTAATTTAGGTGCTAAACACATTTAGCAATTGCATTTCTGGGATATGTGTCCTGTCTCTTTAAGAACTTGCCTTTTTCACTTTTCATCCCTAAACTGCTGGGGTGGGAGAGGGGGATGGGAGTAAGGCAAGTAACATAAAAAATCCAGCCAATCAGTAGAGAGGACAGCAAAGCTAGAGTTCATCCTAATAGTGATTTCCTGAGATGGAAGCATTTTTATGCTCTGTGTTAACCCACATTGCCGGTCACATCACCAATGTCCCTCATCCACAAAAACGGATTTCCATGTAATACAGAGTTAATGCTGATACTGAAACCCAAGTGCTCTAATAATGACTTTCTGAGCAGGGACCTGGCTGTCCTCCTTAGCCCAAATCATCATGATCCCCTCCATTGGCCGGAGGCTGTAGCAGGACAGTGGTAGGCAGCATGAGGGCTAGAAATATGCCCCGTTCTATTTGCATTTTGCTCCTGGCACTTAATAAGTATTTGTTGACCTGCTAACGGACCAAAGTTATTTGCACTAACTCCTGCCGCTTTCCCTCCATTTTCCTCTTATGATGATTGCACTTGTTAGCTTCACTCATGGTCGTGCCGCTCTCCTCCCCTGTATGAGGAGTATTAATTCTCTGTATTAGGAGAAGTACTAATTCTCTCCTAACACGTCAGTTGTATATAGTGTGGACATCTCTCTTTTTCTCACTTTCTCAACTGTAAAGGGACTTAAGACATGATAGCCTCGGGAGAAAAGAATCACAAACCAGACCAAACCAGCAATGAAAACTGTAAGCCAGCCTTTCCATGCTGTGTTTCTTCATGGGGAGAGGGACTAGGGTAGTCGAGAGGATGGAGATTATGTCCTTCTGCCGGGAGTGGGCTGGCACATTCCACGTGCACCTAGAGCTGAATAAGAACTTTTTGATGTGGACGGTGATGATAGTTCAAGGGAGCAGGAAATTGAAAGAATCAGAGAAGGAAATGAGGCCTGATCTCTGTCTGCCAGATTTGTATCTGCAGTCCACACCAAAGCAATTATTTTTACCCATGTCTATGAGATTTGACCATAAATCACTAGATACACATCTTTTAGTTATTCTCATCATTTCAAGGAGAGGCTCCACTAGAATCATCTCAAGGTCGTTGTTTTCCCTGTGCTCAGAAATCCTCAGAGAAGGAACATTTTCAATTTCCCAGGTGCCAGGAAGTTTTCCCTAAGCCTAACAAAATTTCTTTCTTCTGTAATGCAAGCCCTAACTCTACCCAGCTGACTAACACAGCAACTTATCTTCATCTGGATAATATTTCTTTGCCTATTTGAAGGTTGTTATTACAGCTTCCCTGCACTCCAGCGTTCTTTCTGAGCCAGCTGATCCTGGTTCCCTTAGCTTTGCCTGTCTTGTGACCCTTGCCACACATTGGTGTGGTGCCTGTCCTTTGGATAATCCCCATGTATACTGCATTTCACTAAAATTACCTAAGAATAAGCGAGATGGACTTTGAGCAATGGTGAGTCGAGTCTCTGGACTGCTTCATGGCTTCTTTGCTGTGGTTACTTACTCACCTCGCGTTATCCACCTTGAATTGTCCACTGTGTCACCTTTTTGCTACTTCCCAGTGAGTTCGGGATCCATTACGATTGTCAGATCTTTCCTGTTAAACGTGAGTCATGTTTTCCCCTTTCTCTAACTCAAGATTGGTTTTCCTTCTCTGGGTAAATTATTTTGAACTTTATTTTGAATGACTTTTATTTTTTGATTTGTTTTGTTTTGAATGACTTGGCCCATGACTTAAGGGCGTAGAAGTAGTTCTAAACTCCTACCTATATTTTTTAGAAAAATTCTTTCATATTTTTTCAGCAGAATAAAATGTTCAAAAAAAATATGCCACATATAAGAGATAGTAGAGGTCTAAAATGTAGAAAAGGTAAGTCCAGTTCCTTTGTTATACAGATGATAACACCAGGTCTTACAGGAATTTGTTTGTCCCAGACCTCAGAGATTCCCAGGAGCAGAGGCAGGATTGAAAGCAACATCGTCAGACTCCCCCTTGCCTGCTCTTCTCTAACGCACTGAAGCCTTGTACCCATGCCTTACATTACACTGTCCAACGAGAAAGGTATGGAAATTATAAATCTGAAGGAATTTCATAGAAAACTGCTTTAATTGTAAATGACACGATCTTACCAGTGAATAGTATGTGCATTATAAACTAGACCTTCATGCTATATTATAATGGAAATTTTTATGTATTCAGTTGGCCAGACCCCCCCCCCCCACACACAAAAAATCTACGAAACACTTCAGTTAATCAAAATAGGTTCCCCCTCACTGCACTGGATACAAGTGTGTACAAATGCGTGCAAGTATAGAGCACAGAATAGTGAATCCAGTTTCGGTAATTATCAGTATGTGGTCAAGCTTGTTTTAGCTGTAGTCCCGCTCTCCCCCATAATTACTTCATGGAAATCTCAGACCTCTTACCATCTCATCTAGTGCAGTGTGAATTTCTAAAGCCATAACCGCAGTTGCTATCACACCCACAAATATTAACAATAATTTCTGAAGGTCGAGTACCCAGTCCCACGATTGCTTAATATCATCAGATAGCTAGCCAGTGTGCATATTTCCCCAGTTTTCATCTGGGTGTGTACATGTAACAGTCTGTGTCTTGACTGAGATCAAAATAAGGTTTTGCAATATAACTGCAATTGCAATGTAAGCAATTGACATATGTCTCTTTAGACCCTTTTAATCTATGGGTTCCCTGTCCTGTTCTTTCTTCCCCCTGCAGTTTTCTATTGAAGAGAAGGGGTTGTTTATCTTGTATAGTTTCAACAGTGCCTTTTGCTGAACACATCCCCGTGGTGTCACTTTGCATGTTTATCCTAACCTTCTATTTCCTATAAACTGATGGTTAAGTATAGAAGATTGATCATTGTCAGACTCACTGGGGGGCAGAGAAGACCACTTCATAGGTGACAGTCTATTTTTCTATTAGGAAGTGAGCTGTTACCTACTCTTGATGATTTGGGCAAAGATCAATTAATTCATTAGAGATTTCAAAAAATGTGCTTTTTGGGACGCCTGGGTGGCTCAGTCGTTAAGCGTCTGCCTTTGGCCCAGGGCGTGATCCCAGGGTCCTGGGATCAAGCCCCCATTGGGCTCCCTGCTCCACTATGAGCCTGCTTCTCCCTCTCCCACTCCCCCTGCTTGTGTTCCCTCTCTCGCTGGCTGTCTCTCTGTCAAATAAATAAAAAAATCTTTTAAAAAAATGTGATATTTTACTTTGCGAGCTACATTCATTCTAAAGAATGTTCCATTCATGAACTTGTGGGTTGCTCTTCATTGCTTTTGTCACTATTTCCTCAGTAATTGCCTGCTCTCTTAGAGAATATTTTGTGAAGGTATAGATGAACAGTATTTTCTGAATTCTTGCAGGAATTTGCCCATGGCCTTTTTATTTAAAGATCCTTTGGGCTGATTTTATAAAATCTATGGCTCACTTTTTTGTCCTTTGAGTGTTTTAAATATGATACTTCATTGTCTTCTGTATCAAATATTACTGTCACAGAGTCTGACAATCTGAATTTCTTTTCCTTATAAATGACTTGGGTTTTTTGCTTGGATACTCAAAAGATTTATTATTGTGTTTTAAAAGAAACTTGGCTTTAAAACTGAAGTCCCGTAGTTTGACTAGAATATATCTCAGCAATGGCTGTTCTTGGTTGATTTTTTTTTTAGGGATATGATGTGCTCTTTCAATATGTGGTTTCGATCATATTTCTTTTAAAAGGACCACGTTTAGTGTTTGTGCTATTCCGTTGCCTTGGTTTTCTTCTTTCAGACATCTCTCTGGCATGCTTTTATCATCGGTTGGGAAATTATTCTGCCCCTTCTTTGTCAAACTCCCAATCTTTCAGGTCCTTATTAGTCACCCCTCTGAGCCCTTTCATAACTTCTGTAAGAAGTGACATCTCTATCCTCTTTACTTTCATAGTACTTCTGTTTTGACACACATTAAATAATGTGTTCATGTGCATGGTTTTCCTCTCAGACCATGTTTCTCAAAGCAGGGACAATATCATGTTGATCAATGTATGTGTTAAGCACAGGATTTGGCATCTAAAAGACATTAAAATGCATATATTTTGAATGAATGAGTTAATGGTTGATTATCAATATGCCATTGTAAGTTCCTGAGCAGTCATTGTTCATTAAAAGCAGGCTTAAATTAAATTCGACTCATTTAGGACTTATGTGGCTTATAGAAAGATCCTGCTTTCTCAGTTTTGGAGAGTTATCCCAATGGTTCTGTATCACATTGATGTGTTTAGAAGGAAGTCTTATTTTCTTACAAATATGCATATGTAACTCAAATACCTCAATGTGTTGTTCAGTATAATTTCTTTAATATTAGTACTTAGATATTTAATATTCAAATAACATTCACTTCTTCTGTCCTTTAACAAAACATTTTAATTTTCCTTCAGAAAACAAAAATTCAGATTATATTAGATGTTAAATTCTAGGACTTTCCCCCAACTTTTTCCCCCTTTCCCTATTACCCCATGGCTGCCATTAACTTGTAGGGTAACTATTACCTTTAGCAGAGACACCAATTAGGAGAAATGCACTTCTGATGATTCTGAGAAAATCAACGGTAATCTCAATGTGACAAAAAATAAATAAAAATCAACATGCTTTCCATAAACCAGAGAGAGTGATATACAACGTTATGGAGATTGAACAGAGCCTGGCATAAAGTTCAGTATGACTAGAACAGAGACTCCAGGAAGAAGAGATGAAATTTATAAAGGAAGGAAAATTGGGATTACTGCATGTCATACTAAGAAGCCATGTACTTGTAAATTGGCATTCTCAACTCAAATATATCTGTAGTAAGCTGAATGATGGCCACGTAAATGTATCAGGTTTGAATCCCTGGAACTTGCAAATGTTACTTTATAAGGAAAAAGGGTCTTTGCAGATGTGATTAAGTTAAGGATCTTTAGATGGAGAGATTACCCTGGGTTATCTGGGTGGACCCTAAATCAAATCACAATTGTCTTTCTAAGAGAGAGGCAGGGGGAGATTTGGCATAAACACAGACGAGGAGGAGGCAATGTGATTTGCTAAATCATATGGCAAGTCTGTGTAAAACTTTTTGAAGAACTGTCAAATTGGCCTCCAAACCAGTTTCACCTTTTACATTACCAAGAGCAATGTATGAGGGTTCCCGTGCTGCCACATCCTTGTCAATACTTGTTATTGTCCCTTTTTAATAACCCAGGAGGCATGAAGTAGTATCATCCCAGTGTGGTTTCGATTTGCATTTTCCTACTGACTAAAAACATGGAGCATCTTCTCATGTGCTTTGGGGTCATTTATACGTCTTCTTCGGAAAAAATGTCTATTAGATTCATTTGTCCACTTTTTAATTGGGTTATCTTCTTATTGAATTGTAATTATGTAAGTTTTTTGGATAAAAGTCACCTATCAGATATATGATATGCAAATAGTTTACCATTCTATGTGTCTTTTCACTTCCTTGATCGTGTCCTTTGAAACACAAAAGTTTTTCATTTTGATGAAGTCAGATTTATCTCTTTTTAGTTTAGTCACGTAGGCCCTTTGTGTCTAACATTGCTTAAAGCCAAGGTCATAAAGATGTATACCTATGTTTTCTACTAAGATTTTATAGTTTTATGAAAGTTTTATAGTTCTAGCTCTTATATTTATATCTTTGATTCATTTGGGGTTAATATTTGTATATGGTGTGAGATAGGGGCCCAACTTGTATGAACCATGTCTTATTTTCTGTATTCTAATGATTGACATCTGTGGCCTTGTGGCCCCTACAAAGACTATCCCAACGTTAGCCAGTTCCTAGCAACTCACCCATGAGTGTTTTTTTCAAATGCAGACCAACCAGTCCAGTGTCCATATACCCAACCACCTCTTTTATCAGGCTTTCTCACTCCAGGCCACTATTCACCTTCCATAATAACCCCAGGGCCAGGTAGCATACAACTAGGGACCGCCTTTATGCAACAGAGCTTCTAAAATTATTCAACTAGCCAACCCTAAACCTGTCTACTCTGGCTCACCTCTTTCTTCCCATAGAAACCACAGTAAAGGCTCTTGCCCATAATTTTCCCTCTCCCTCTGCCTCCTGACTAACCCTGTTCCTTCCCTATGTGGTGCTCCACAGTGTAGCGTGCCAGCTTCTGTTGGGAGCTGTGAGCATTAACAAACTATCTTCAATTTTAGCCATCTCCCGATCTTTTAGCCTTGACATACCTAAATAAGAATAAAACCTATCAAACTTATATTAAAACACAACTTCATCCTTCTGTATGTGGATAGCTGGTTGTCCCAGAAAGTATGTGTTGACAAAATCATTCTTCCCCTTGACCTTGGGAATGATCTTAGCATCTTGTCAAAATCAGTTTGTCTTAGACATACGGGTTTATTTCTGGACCCTCAATTCTATTTCATTGATCTGTGTGTCTATCTTTAGGGCTGGTACCATACTGTTGTGACTACTGTAGCTTTGTAGTTAAGTTTTGAAATTGGGAAGTGTGTGTCCCCCAACTCTTTTTTTCCTTCTTCAAGCTTGCATTAGCTATTCTGTGTCTCTTGAATTCCCATATGAATTTTAAAATAAGCTTGTCAATTTCTGCAAAAAAACATAAAGGAAGTTGGGGTTCTGATGAAGATTGTATTGTAGCTATAGAATACTGATTTTCTCTATTATTTTTCTGTTTTCTGTTTTGTTTATTTCCACTCTATTATTTTCTTCCTTCTGCTTCTTTTAGGTTTAGTTTACTCTTCTTCTTTTAGTTTGTTAAGGTGGGAGTTTAGGTCATTGATTGGGGATCTTTCTTCTTTTTAATGTAGTCATTTACAACCACAGATTTCCCCGTAAGTGCATCCCATACCATTTGAGATGTATTGTTTTAGTTTTTATTCATCTCCAAGTATTTTCTATTTTTTCTTCTTATGTCTTCTTTGACTTAATGATTATTCAGGTATGTATTGTTTAATTTCCATTTATTTGTGAGTTTCTGTTTGTTACTGATTTCTGGTTTTATTCCACTGTGATCAGAGAGCATACTTTGTATGATGTCAGTCCTCTCAAATACACTGAAATTTGTTTTATGGTCTAACACAGGGTCTAATCTGGCCCTATGTGTACTTGAGAAGAATGTGATATTCTGCTGTTGTTGTACGGAGTGTTCTCTATGTCTGTCAGGTCTAATTTGCTTGTAGTGTTGTGCCCATCCTCTATTTCCTTACTGATCTTTTGTCTGATAGTTCTATATAGAAAGGGGGGTATTGGTGTCTCCAATTATTTTTTCTCCCTTCACTTCTGATAGGTTTTGCTTCGTGTATTTTGGGACTCTGTTGTTAGGTGGAATATGTTTGTTATTGTTATATATTCATGGCGGATTGATTCATTTATTATTGTAAAATGTCCTTTGTCTCTAGTAACATTTTTTCCTTAAAGTCATGTTGTCTGGTATTAGTATAACAACTTCAGCTCTATTTTGGTTTCATTTTGCATAGTATATCTTTTTCCATTCTTTTACTTTCTACCTATTTATGCCTTTGAATCTGTAAACAGCATAGCGTTGGATCAGGTTTTGTACCCATTCTGCCAATCTCAGCCTTTTAATTGGAGTGTGTAAGCCCTTTATACTTCATGTAACTCTTAAAATGGTAGGATTCATGTCTGCCATTTTGCTCTGTGTTTTCTCTATGTCTTATGACTTTTTTCTCAATTCCTCCATTACGGTCTCTTTTGTATCAACTACATAATTTCCTGTGTACCATTTTAATGCCCTTGTCATTTTTTAACACACTTACAAAAATTATTTTCTTAGTGGTTTCTCTGGGCTTACAGTTAACATATTTATTTATAACAATCTAGGTTGGATTAATATCAACTTACTTTCAGTAGTATACAGAACTTTTGCTCCTATATAACTCCATTCCCTTCCACTTCCTTTATGCTGTTATAGTCATACAAACTACATTTTACATCATGTGCACATTGACACAGATTTATAATTATTACTTTATAATTTGTCTTTTAAATCATATAAAGTGGTACAAACAAAAAGTACATTTATACTGTCTTTTATATTTACCTCTTTAGTTATCTTTACCAGTGCTCTTTATTTCTTCATCTGGATTTGAGTTACTGTCTAGTGACCTTTCATTCTATCCTGAAAGACTCCCTCTAGTATTTCTTGTAGAGCAGGCAATGAATTCTCTCAATGTTTTGTTTATCTGAAAATGTCTTGATTTCACCTTCATTTTTGATGGATATATAATTGGATATGTAATTCTTGGCTGATGGGCTTTTCTATCAGCATTTTGATTATGTCATTGACACTGCATTCTTACCTATGTGGGTTCTGATGTGAAATCAGATGCTGATATTACTGAGGATCCCTTACACATGAGGAGTCATCCTCTCTAAAGGCTTCAAGATTCTTTTTGCCTTTGTCTTTCAGCAGTTTGATTATGATGTGTCTGGGTGTGAATCACTTGGATTTTATTCTTCAAGTTTGTTGAGCTATTTGGACATGTAGATTAATGGTTTTCATCAAGTTTGGAACGTTTTTGGCCTTTTTTCATATATTCTTCCTGCTGCTTCCCATTATGCATATATTGGTACACTTGGCAATGTTCCACAGGTCTCTGATGCTCTGTTTATTTTTTTCATTCTTTTTTTTCTTTCTCTTCCTCAGTCTTGATATTATCAGTTGACCCATCTACCCCATAATTATTTCATGGAAATCTCAGGCCCTCTTATCATCTCATCTAGTCCAGTGTGAATTTCTAAAAGATGAGGGTGCTCTTTCAAAACCATAACCACGATAGCTATCACACCCACAAATATTAACAATAATTTCTAAATGTCGAGTATACAGTCCCATGATTGCTTAATGTCATCAAATAGCTAGCCAGTGTGCATATTTCCCCAGTTAGTGGTTCTTTCCTCTGCCTGCTCACATCTTCTTCTTTGAGCCCCTCTAGTGAAATTTTCACTTGTTATTTTCCTTCTCAACTCCAAAATTTCCATTTGGCTCTATTTTATAATTTCTATCTCTCTGTTGGTCTTCTGTATTTGGTGAGAAATTTCTTTCTTTCTTTCTTTCTTTCTTTCTTTCTTTCTTTCTTTCTTTCCTTCCTTCCTTCCTTCAGAGAGAGTGCTAGAGAGTGCAAGTAGGGGGAAGGGGCAGAGGAACTAGGAAGGGAAAGAGAGAACCTTAAGCAGACTCCATGCTGAGTGTGCAGCCTGACTCAGGGCTCCATCTCAGGAACCTGAGATCATGATCTGAGAGCTAAAATCAAGAGTTGGATACTTAACTGACTGAGCCACCCAGGCTCCCCTCCTTTATTTCTTAAGATATAATTTTCTTTAGTTCTTTGAACACAAGTAAAACAGCTGATTTAAATCTTTGTCTAGGGGTGCCGGGGTGGCTCAGTCGGTTAAGTGTCTGACTCTTGGTCTCGGCTCAGGTCATGATCTCAGGGTGATGGGATTGAGCCCTGCTTCAGGCTCTGTGCTGGGCACGGAGTCTGCTTGAGATTCTCTCTCTCCTTCTCCCACTGCCTCTCTCCCTGCTTGTGCTCCCTATAAATAAATGAATAAACTCTTTATAAATCAATCAATCAATCAATCTTTGTCTAATAAATACAATGTCTAGATTTTGTCAAGGGCAATTGACTCCTTTTGTCCTGTGTGTGGGCCACAATTTTTGTTTCTTTGCATGTCTAATTTTTTTGTTGAAAACTTACATTTTAAATAATATAATGTGGCAATTCTTGAAGTCAGATTCTCCCACCTCACAATGGTTTGTTGTAGTTGCTGTTGGTTGTTGGTTGGTTTGATTTTTCTGAACTAATTCTTTAAGGTCTGATTTCTTTGTCATGGGGCACTCTGGAGTCCGCTGACTAACCAGAGTTTGGCTTATGACCAGACAAAGATTTCCTTAAATGCCTGGATCCAGTAAGCCCCTCAGTCACTGCCAAGGGACCCTGTGTGTGTTTGGGACACATCTTCAGCACCCTAACAGGTACTGTGCAAGTCTGCTTTTGCTTTTACTTCCTGCTTGCACAGAGCCTCAAGGTGAGACAGAAGTGAGAGCTCAGGTCCTTTTCAAGACTTTCCAGAACACGGATATGCTCACATCCCGATGCATGCGCTCAGCCTTCTAGATTCCCAGTAATATGCCTTTGCTTTTTAAGTATCTCTATGGACATATCTTTCCATAGCTTTTCATTTTAAGCTTTTGGTGAACCTGTTATTTGCCTATTATCTGCTGCCTCTGGTAACTGTAATGCCCCTGACTTTTTTTTTCCTAAGGACAATAGAAAATTGTTTCTAATGAGAAAAAGGCTGTTTACAATGTGAGGATGAGCTCTGACTCAAGTCACATATAGACAGTGTTCTGAGCAGTATATCCCCAGGAACCATGAGACAGATCAAATAATGACAGTTCTGTGGGAATGAGGCATGGAAGGAGCTCTACCTCTGTTCTGCCCTTCCTTTGGCTTCCAGTCTGCTGGTTTTTATCATCATTGCAGGCTGATAGTTTTCCAGGTTACTGCAGAACTGAGGAGGGGAGTGATGGGACTAGAACAAGGTAAAAATCAAACAAGTATCCCTGTTTTTACTGATATTCAGCCATTTTTCTGGAATAAGAGCTCCCCTGATTGCTGCAAGCCTGTGGTGAATTTCCAGAGTTCTGCAAAGTTCATTTTGTCAATTTTTGCCAGTATTTTCATTGCTTTTATGGAGTACAAGATTTTCAGAGTTCCTTACCCTGGTGTTTTTCACTATCACCCCAATGTCCTCTTTTAATGACAAATAATTTTAATAATACCCTTGGCTATCCTAAAATGAAATTCATAGGTAATATAACCTACCAATACACATAATTTCAAAACTATCAATGTAATTACCTAACTACAGTATAAAGAAGGAAAAAATATATTAGTAATAATTGAAAATGCCCAGATACAACTACACTAGAAACCACAACAAAAGAGTCAGACTCTTTGTTTTGTAGAATCTCTTTGAGTTGGACATTCCAAATCAAAATGGAGCTTACGCTGGTGCTCTTGGAGTACTCAGATACCGTGGATGGCCCCTGCTATCAGTTTTTTTAAAAATGCTGAGCAACTCTCAGTCAGGTTCCAAACAAAACAAAATTTAATCTTCCTTCGATTTGCATGGGATTTGCATTTCTGAAAAATTAAAACCTTGCAAAAAATATGTGTTTTTATATAAAACTGAACTTTGTCGTAGGGGTAGATAATTACCTATGGGTTTTTTATGTACATGAATGGTTGGTGGGAAAATCTAGCATGATGCAGAACTGTTCCTTGTATCCTTGGCCGGTATACACTGAACGTCATTAACAGCCCCATAATTATTTCGACACTTTGAGACACCCTCCCCACAGAAAGTGGTCCCAAAACACCCCCTAGGGGGCAGTACCACTCCTTTGGGAGCTACTGCTATAGCAGAGCTAGTAGTTGTTTTGGTTTTGTTTTAATCTGAGGTGTGCCAAGTTTCAGAGAAAGGTCCCCAGTAAGAAAAGCAACACGCTTGATGAAATGTAAGTGCGCTGTACGCACAGCTCTGCCCCACACCCTACTTTTCAGGAAATTGACTATAAAATAATCACTAAATGATTTGGACACCCTTCGATGGATTAGATGTTCAAACACTTTGGTGGTTTTTTTTTTCCTTTTCAATTTTTATTTTGAATGGTAGTTTTATTTAGTGCATGCAGATGATCAAATATAGAATCTGATCTACACAGAATAACACTGCTTCTCTCTGTCTTAAGACCCTAAGTCCTCAGAGAAGGGCTTTGTTTCTAAATTCCATTGACATCTTTCTGTACTTGGCTGGCCCAATGATATAAATTCCTCGAGTAGGATCCCTGTGGTATGTAATCCAGATCGTGTCCAGGAGACCATCAAATGGTCACCACAGTTTCAAGTGGCAAACACCATGACTCTTGCCATTCTGACGGACACATTGTGGTTGTAGTGACTGTAAGGAATCTAAGGACAAGGGTCCTGGAAATTAATCTGGGCTGGTTCTTAGTCAACTGCAACAAAATTCTACTTCCCTCTTGAGTTCATGACTATTTATGAATAGTACTGCAAATCCTTTAAGAGCTATAACCTTCTTTTGACCGTCTGAATATAATACCTAATTAGTCAGCTTGCATGGAACCCGGTGATATGAAATGCTGTGGCTCCTGGCCTTCATTCTAATGGCTGTGGAATTACATGCATTTTTATGATGGCCCTTCCTTTGCAGCTCCTGCAAACTCTACCTCTGAATTGGCCAGCAAGCAGATGTTCTGAGGCATGTAATTCTTGCAGCCCCCCCAAGAACAAGAGATAGCTTCTTATAGTTTATGGACATTTTTATTTCAAGTTGCTCCTTACATTTCTGTAACGTAGAGTGATGCAGTCTCCCTAGACAAGGCTTGTTTTAAAAACGGCCAAATTTGATTCCACCAGAGGGCACCATGGTAAACTTCATTTTCAAAGGTACCCAGAACAGGTCAGCTAAGAGCCCCAAAACTAGAATACTGAAATGAATGTAATTAAAGCAGCGATACCTTGATCGCAATATTGATGCCATCCTGATTTTAAAATCTCTGCAGAGTGATTCACTTTGCTGAGGATGTGTTCGTCAGTGACAAGCACAACTTCGTCAAATCAAAAATAGATACAGGCTTTATTATGGCCAGTGTGCGAGCTCCCTAGACTGTAAAGAATGCAACACCGTTTTCTTGACTCTCGGGGAGTGGGGACTTCTACTTTTCTGGCTCTAAAAAAGAATGAATGCCTTTCAGCACATGTATCACAATTTCCTACGTGCTACAAGGTGGCTATCTAGTACAGCTCCGATCTAGGATGGTTTGCAGTCATTTACTACTAAAGGAACTTGGGAGTGAATTTATACAATCCCCCGTGTCCCACTCCAAACAAGATTCTAGTCCCTTCCAGAAATCAGGCTGTTGAGATTCCACAAAACTGCCCTAATGAGGACAGCTGCATCAGTGCCCCCAACTGCAACAGGAATCAACAAATGACGAGCAGGAACAGGACCCAGAGTGTCCCTGCGTCCGTCCGCAGCTCCATCAGCGCAGAGGTGATAGGCCCCACAGGTTAGGTTAAGGCCCTGGTATGCATTCACTTTTCCAGCAAACACTACCTCCCATGTACCACTGTTGTAGGCTCTGGGGATGTAGGGATGAGGGAAAGAAAAAGAGCTCTTTGCCTTAATGGAGCCTGATGACTACTAGGGGTTAGACAGATAAAAAGAGGATGATAAACAAGGAATCAAATAGAAACCTTTGTAATTCCAGAGTGAGCAATCAGAGGAAGTCAACCAGCAGGTACTGCGAAGTGAGAACGAAGGGAATGTCTTCCTAAGACAGACTTGTGACATGAAGCAGGAGAAAGAGCCAGACATTGAGGACGTGGAGACGGAGAGGAACAGCGTGGCGGCAGGCTTTTAAATTGGCAAGATGGCACAATGTTTTTCTAACCAAAACGAGGCCTCAGTGACTAGGGTGGGCGATTCCGGGCAGAGCGTGGCCAAGTAAACAGGGGCCGGATCATGGGAAGGATTTTCAGTTTTATTCTCAGGGCACCTTTGCAGCGGGGAGCTGACAGGGTGCGGAGAAGGGATTGGGAAGGACGGGGGCAGGAGGTGGAGAGGGTGGGGAGCCAGGAAGGAGAGAAATCCTCCAGGAGGCTGTGGTCCGGGGGGAGCAGGGCTGGTGGCTGTTCAGACGGACAGGAGAATCCTGCTTCGAGGGACGATTTGGAAATGGCATCTTGTGCCTTGCGGGGGGAACGAGGTGTGGGGAGAAAGTAGAGATGAAGAGGACTTTCAGGTTCCCAGCGTGCGCAGCTGGATGAAGAGTGATGGAGTGCGTGCGCTCAGCCTCTGCAAGGAGCCGCTTTCAAGGAGAGGTGGGGGAGAATAATCAGGAGCCAGCTCCCACATGACAAGCGCGACAATCCTGTGCTACCCCCCCGGGGACCTGTGTTCAGAGCTGCCCTCGGAGCTCGAAAGAACTCAGGTCTCGGGGCACTGTCACTCTGTCCCCTTCCAAATACCCACAGAGCTGGTTCCTAGGTCTGTGTCCTCAAGGTCTGCCGCGGCCAAGGGCAGAGAGCCCTTCACCTCCTTTGCATTTCCTGTAAACTACCGACCAATGTGGCTTCTGAGTCTCTTTTCTGCCATCAGAGCAGTTGCAGCCCCGGATCGTGAGGGCAACTCCACATCACCATCTCTCTCCACAACACTCTCCCCCGCCCCCGCCCTGTGGCATTCCAAGTGTTGGATTCAGGGCCAGAAAACCTCGGCTGCTTTTCTTGGTAGCTGAGTGACCTGGAGCGCGCGATGTAACTTCTGGGAGCCCTGCAGGTCTTGGGAAAGACAATGTCAATGATTGCACGTAAAAGCACTTGGTGAACTGGCCGCAGTTCCATCAACGGGCACTGTTATTCTTTTTCTCCTTTAAATCACAGTCATCACTTCCGTGACAAATAATCTGCCATTTATTTTGCCCTGTTCTCTCCCCTTTTTTCTTGCCTGCTTCTTCTGTGTCCTGTCCCTTCTGCCACATAAATTTGCTTTCCTGAAAAAGGCTGGTTATTTGGAGACATCATCACCAGCCAATCAGAGCGCACCATTCCTCCTGGCTGGTAAGCCAATCAGATGTAACCTCCAGGTCTCCTCTCTGTGTTGCTAAGGCTTCAGGTCTACTTCTAAAAGCTGACTTGCTTGCTTTTTGCTGGTTCTCATCCTCTCTCTCCCTCTCTCCCCAACCCCCCAGCCTTTCTCCCTCTTTCCCTCCCTCTCCTCCCTCCTTCTTCAGGCTTTGGAGCAATTCCAAATACTTAAGCCTTCCGGAAGTTTGGGTTATGGATAAGCAAGGTCTGACTGTGTATTTTTTCCCTTGAGAAATCGAGAACAACTATTCCATGTTCAATATTGGAACAAGTGTTTTAGCAGCTTAATGCCCCTTGGCTACATAACATTTAGTTTTGTTTACGGGAGGGCTTTTTGGTGCACAAATCAACTTTAATTCAGATAGACCAGAGCATAAGCTGGCATTAAATTTGGGAATGAAACGTCCTATTGGGCTTCACCTTTCATTCAAAGTATCTTAAAGCTCTTCCAGTTCTTAACTGATGACAAAAGATAATAAATATATTGTGGCCATTATGCTCCCGTTTCTTGAACTTTTCAGTGCTGGGATTACTGGAGAAAACCCGCAGGGGTTAGCAGTGATTTGGGAACTCATACCTAATCACCACGTGGGTGTCCTCTCCCTCACTTCCTGCTTCTTTGGAAGCAAATTAACATGGGAATAATAGCTAGAAACCCTCCCCCACCCCACCCCCACCCCCCTGGACTCTCTGGTCCATCCTTAAAGGCTGTGTAGCTGGGGACTTTAAGAAGATTCCCTTAACACAGAACAGCTCTGCCTTCCAAAACCCTAAAGA
The DNA here is from genome assembly GCF_023065955.2 of Ursus arctos. Taxonomy (NCBI): domain Eukaryota; kingdom Metazoa; phylum Chordata; class Mammalia; order Carnivora; family Ursidae; genus Ursus; species Ursus arctos. Next base: position 78,544,108 of record NW_026623089.1, on the reverse strand, counting down.
CATTTGATAAGGAAAAATAACTAATGAGTGATGTCTTTCTCATAACCTTTGCTACCTACTTAAAAACTGAAACAGTACAAGAATTTGCAGCTTAAAATGACCAGAGAAGTGGCAGAAAGCCAGAATTCTGTCAGAGACAGCTTAGAGAAGCTTAATGATTAACGAATGGGTCACTGCCTTCAGGCTCTGACCTTTAGAACGAACCAATTTTAGCCTTTTGGTTAGGTTCCTTCAAATTGTTACGTATCAAGGGAAAAAATCTTCCCGGATGGGTCAGTACGACCCATCCGAGAAGAGATTCTGAGTGGCCCACGTTATTTGGTGAGTAGCTGTTCTGAGAACACGGAATGGGTCCCAAACACACTATTAACAACTGTTAAATCATATTTTTTTGTTCGAGTTGAGGGAGGGCCTTAAGCACTACTGCATATCCTGCAGGTGAAATGTACGAAATTCGGTTAACATGGTAACGGCTCTAAAAATACCTAGGCTACAGTTTAACCACAGAGTTTCCTCCTTAACGTAAAACAGCCACCGTCACGAGCTGTTCGAAAGTGCAGCAAAAGCAGTCCTTGTCGGACTGTGTGCAAGCAGGCTATTAAATCAGGCCTGGCAAGGACAGCAGCCACTCTGCATCGAAGTAATAATTAAAGCTGTGCAGGCCAGAGCAGCAACGCACACATCAGCTAAGAAGAATGTGAAGTTGATAAGCCTTTTTTTTTCCCCTCCTCCAAACCTGTTTTCTCCCCTCCACTCCCACCCCCAGGTGGACGAAGCAGGGCGTGGCAGGGGTGCAGAGACAAAGAGTCACCACACTGTAACCACAGGGCCCCACCCGAAGGAAAGCCTGGGGCAGAGAGACCCAAGGGGACATTGGGCTTGCTGTCACTCTTGGCGTGGCAGCCTCTGCCCCGGCTCCCTCTGAGCGTGCACAGGAGGGTAATGGCTCACCTGGGGTTTGGATCCAGGCCCTTCCTTTGCTTGGCAGAGACCGATCGGGTGGGAGTCAGGTTGGCCCCTGACGCCTTTGCAATTAGACACTTGAATTAGGTGCTTTTGAATTCTGAGCCTTGTTGGCTGTCCAGGGTAAGAGATCTCTTCCGAAAGTTTGAATTTATCATGTCTACAGTGTCAGATTTAGTAAACAAGACTACCGGACACCGGGTTACATCTGAATTTTAGATGAACAATTAATCACTTATTTAACGTAAATTATGCCCCCATGCAACATTTGTGACATACTAAAATGGAAAATTCACTCTTTCTGAAATTCCAATTTCCCTGGATGTGCTGTATTTTAGCCGCCAGCTCTAGTAAGGCGCTTTCGGATTTTGCTTCCTCTTAAGAGTCTCCCTGTCCTCCAACACCCAACCAATGAGTTGAGTTTCATTTGCTTGTTTGGGTTTTTGTTTTGTTTTGTTTTTGTTTTTTTCTCCTTGGTTTGTTTTATTGTTGTTTAGTTTAGCTGTACTTTCTTTTTAATCTGTGGGTCAGTGTACAAGGTGTACAGTCCAGGGAGAATGAACTAGCATTTATTGAACTCACTCGTAAACCAACCCTACATTAGGTACTTTTGATCCATTTTTTTTAAAGCCTTACATTTCTGTATGGTAGACTATTTATAATCCACATTTTACGAAGGAGGATACTGAGGCTCAGAGAAGCTAAGTGACTTGACCAAGGTCATACAGCTAACAAGTAGCAAAGCTGGGAATAAGCTAGGTGAGTATGAATCCAGCTGGCCTTCTTACTACTTTAGTGCGGCTCTGCATTGGTCAGATTTAAATGTAATGCTTAATTTTTGCACGTCTATAATTTATTAGGTTCTTTTTCATAAGTCTCAACCAAATAGCACAGATTCCATAATAAGTGAAAAGTTCTAATTGCCAGCTGAATTGCAAACTATCAACTCTTTCTAAATAATAAAAAACTATTTTATTGATCTCTTTCCTATATTGGACCTCCAGCCCAGGTCACGACTGCTCTCCCCTGAAGCTATTTCATATATCAGTTAACTTAATGCTTACATCAACCGCATGCATGATATAGGTGGTACTGTGGTTATAAACCCTATTTTATAGATGAGGAAACAGGTTTAGAGGTTAAGTAACTTTCCCAAGGTCACACAGCCTAGGCTTTGCAGCCAGGAAGACCAGATTTGAATCATGGTTCATGGGGCACCTCGGTGGCTCAGTCAAATAAGTGCCCGACTCTTGATGTCTGCTCAGGTCATGATCTCAGTTTCTGCATAGGGCTCTCCACTCAGTGTGGAGTCTGCTTATCTCCTTCTCCCTCCTCTCCCATCCCCTCATGTGCATCCTTAGTAAAGGTTCTAAACTTCAGTTTCACCACACCATAAATTGGGAATAGTTGTGCCTCTCCCACAAAGAAATGCTTTGCACTCAACAAACATGAGGTTATGAGATGATTTTGAGAAGTATCTTTTCTCAGCACCTGTGACAGTAAGAGACATGAGAGAATATTCTAGGCCAAGGATTGACAACTTTTTTTCAGTAAAGAGCCAGAAGTAAATAAGTTAGGCTTTGCAGGCCAAGAGTCAAAATCAAGGATAATTATGGAGGCAGTTACATAACGAGAGAGAACAAATTTCCACAGATTTTTATTGACAAAATTGAAAATGTAAGTGTAATAATGACCGAGTACAATTTTCCATAATGTAAGTCTACTGTTAAGTGAATGGAATTCTATTGTGGAGGAGGGATAACATTTCACTTAATTGGGGCTCAAAGTTAGTGTTTCCTATCATCAGCATTGATTGCACACGTCCATCTGTTAATGCTGATTCATAATGAGGCTTTACATATTTCATCTCTGAAAATGTCTTTTCCTACTGATAGGCACTGCCAAATACTGGTGTCTCATAGGTCCGTGAGCCTATGCTTGTAATTGAGCCCATTCATTGCGTGGAAGGCACTTAAAGAATTCTACTCAATTCCTATCTTGGTATTTGCTTTTTTAGCATGTCATGAAATTAATTACTTACCATGGAAGGGTAGGTGGAAACTCCTCAATTGCACAGTTAAATGGATTTGGAAATATGGAAATTTCATTTGCACTTGCATCAAGGTCCAAAAAAATACCACTGGAGCTGTCATCTGAGCTCCGAAAATATATCTGGTACACGTTTGCGTGGAAACGGAGGCCTTGCTTCTTATTCTAACTTGTGACAGCACAGGAAACGGATAAACCAGCTTGACATTTCGTGTGATTCAAACATTAGTTGTCATTGAAATGACTTCTCCTCAGTGTAAGTTTCACATTTAAGTGCTGTTTTGCCTTGTAATTTTAGGTCATATTCATTAAGAAACTATCGATTCGGCAACAAAAGCCCATTTCCAAAACCTTATAGTAGTTGACGGTGCCACATGTCATTCACAAAAATTTCAATCTTGGCCCTCAAAAAGAATCACCATCAGACTTTAGCAGTTGATCTGCAACGTGGTAGAGAGATAGGATATTCAGATTCTATTGTGACAAATACGGAATTGATGATGTTTAAGTCCACAAAAGTAAATGACACTCACATTAACACTGTTTCAACTGCACGTGATAGATTTGAATATTTTCCACAAAGCACCTGCTGGTGAAGAATACAATGAGTATCCATAGGCTTCAAATGCCTTCTAATTTTAGCTAAGTCTTTTTCTTCGGCTTGAAAACAAATACTTTTACCACCACGATCTGGAGCACATCTTAGAAGATTCCCCTTCAGATGGAACTGAATCAGTGACCTCTCAATTTCTTTGAAAATACTCCTGCCTATTGTTTTACAATGCAAACTGCTCATAGAGGCCAATTCTTCAGTCACTTCAAAGGTAGGACTGAGTCCTCAAATAATAACAACCGAGCAGTATCAGGGACAACTGTCAATACGTCAAGAGCCAAGGAAAACCACTCAAAATCGTTTGCCTTGTTCAGTTGACTAATGATGTTGCTTCTGACACTGTGAACTCTTCAAGCAACTGTCTCACTGAAAAGCCAATGGTCTTAAATAGGCTTATTTTCCCAGGACGATTTCTTTGACTGCTACAGCCAAGCACAATTTAATTTACTCCCCATTGACAAACCAGCTTTCCTTGCTTAGGAAACAAGTGAACCACTTAGAAACTCACTTCCATTGCAGCCTCATTTTGCACTTTTTATCTTCGTTACAAACAAAACAAAAACAAAAAAACAATAAACTCTGCTATGATGAGATATTCCACTTATTTTATTTTTCTGACCATTGCTTCCCTGTGAGTTGTGACGAGTGTTTAGGCCCTCTAAATCCTAGAAGACAGTATTTGTGGAGCATAGCTATGGTGTCATTCCACAGTAAATGCAATGCTTGGCCAACTAATTTGATAACAAAGTCATCCACACCCCACCATCCATGCCATGGGAAGTCTGATTTTCTCTTCTTGTTTTGACATGATGAGTATGTCATGGTACTTAAAAAAGAATTTTAGAAGATGTCCCAGGACAGCATGGCATTGAATCACAGTCCAGTTATAACTGCATCACTGTGGTTTGTGGTGTACTTACTCTCCCACACTACAGAGCGACCAGAGAGTGTATACAGTCTGTGCCTCAACCACCCTACTTTGCCTCGGTAGTAGGAAGGCGCCCAGAGACCATAAGAGAACAAATGAGCACGGCTGGTTCCAGTGAACCTGTATGTATGGATGCTACGCCTGAATGTTCTTTCATTTTCAGAATTTTATTCTTCCTTTGATGTTTTGGAATCATTTAAAAATTTTAAAAACCTTTGTCAGCTGGAGGGCCATACAACAATGGGCAGGAATCAGATATGGGCCATGGGATATAGTTTACCAAACCCTTTTCTAGGTAACTAAATATTAAAACTAATATATATAAGTATATTATATTAAAACAAATATATAACTAATATGTAAAAACTTCAATGAAAATTTTTCTAAAATAGGTAACACATGATCTACATTGTAAAACGGGCTCTGTTAGACATATGTTTATCTTTGTATTAACACAGATAGCGTAGAGTAAATATTAAGGACAAGGGCTTTGAAATTGTTCATGTGGGGCCAAGTCTTGGTCCTCCATTTGCTACTTGGTCAGGCGATTTAATATATTTAAATTTGTTTCTTCGTCCATATAAATGGGGTGGATAATTAGAATGCTTACCGAGTCATAAATAAGACAAAAGAGACTAGTATCATCATTGCTATTTAACATAAGAGAGACCTACCTATTCAAAATGTGGCCTGCACCGTCTGGCAGCGTGAGAGAATCTGAGTCAGTACTTGAACAAGAGCCTTAGGTAATCTGCATGCACATTAAAGTCTGAGACACACTGGTATAAGGAGATGCTAGCTAATGCAGTCGTGCGAAGAAAAGAAATTGAAGTTACACATTTTGGAAAGGAATAGGTAGTTTTATCATTATTTGTAAATGACATGATGGCCATCTACAAGCCAAGGGGAAAGTCAAGGGGAATCAACTGAAAACCCCTTACAACTGGTAAAGAAGTAAGGAGAAAAGAAAGCTGAAGATAAGGAATATAAAATATATTTTGATACAAATAGATATGAATACAGAAATACACAATTCAGTAGTTTTATTATACTGCATCAATGGCCAATTTGAAAATATAATATTAAAAAAACCCACTCTACCCACAAGAGTAACAGAAACAGTAAACTTAACTAGGAATAAACGTAACAAGAATTGTTTATGAGTGGATGAAGAAAACTCTGAAACTTACGGAAGGGACTAAAGGATGATCCAGATTAATAGGGAAATATACCATATTCATGTACAAGAAGACTCAATGTAATATATATGCCAGTTGGTCCCACATTAATCTACAAAGTCAAAGTGATTTTCTCAAGGCACTTGGCAAGTTGATTCTGAAATTCATCTGAGAGATGAAATGTATAAAATTGGCTAAGACGGGACGCTGACTGGCTCAGAAGGTGGAGTGTGCAACTCTTGATCTCGGGATTATGAGTTCAAGCCCCACACTGTGTTGTAGAGATTACTTAAAAATAAAATCTTCAAAAAAAATTTTTTTTAAATAAAATTGGCTAAAAATTTCAGGGGTGAAAAATAAAAGAGGCCAGGTTACTTGCCTTACCAACTATCAAGACATAACAAAAAGGTATAGAAATAAAAATAGCATTTTTATAGAAATGGTCAAACTAATCAATGGGTCAGAATTGAGTCCAGAGATAGACCTGTGTTTAAGAATTTAGTTGATAGGGGCGCCTGGGTGGTACAATGGTTCAGCGTCTGCCTTCGGCTCAGGGCGTGATCCCAGTGTTCTGGGATCAAGCCCCACATCAGGCTCCTCCACTGGGAGCCTGCTTCTTCCTCTCCCACTCCCCCTGCTTGTGTTCCCTCTCTCGCTGGCTGTCTCTATCTCTGTCAAATAAATAAATAAAAATCTTTTAAAAAAAAAGAATTTAGTTGATAAAAGAAGGATTTCAAATCAGTGGAGAATGGATTACTTAAATAAGGGCTGTAGAAACAACTGACTGTCTAGGACGCACCTGGCTGGCTCGGTTAGAGCATGTGGCTCCTGATCTTGGGGTCGTGAGTTTGAGGTAGAGTTTTACTTAATAAGAAAAACCTTAACAGCAAAAAAGAAAAGCTGACTATCCATTTTAAAAGAGTTCAATTTCCCCCACCTCATACCATATAAAATAATAAATTAAAGATGGCTTAAAGGGTTGATCATAAATAGAGATATAAAAGTACCAGAAAAAAACAGAAGTGGTTTTTTTTTTAAACTTCAATTGGGAAAGCTTTTTTTTTCAAAAGACACAAAATACCAAAATTTAAAAGGGAAAGAATTAAAAATTTTGACTACGTAAGGCTCAAATTGTTCATCACCTATCAAGCAACTGGTCGAATATATTTACAATATGTGTAACACGTATGGGATTATATGTAGAATTTATGACCAAAAGAGTAACCATGCGGATCCAAATGGGCAAAGTTTATGAACAGGCAACGCACAGAAGAAATGCAAATGGTTGGTAAACATATGAAAAGATGATCAACCTCCCATTTGTTACTGTTTTCTGTTGCACTGTGACAGATCACCCCCAAATTTAGTGACGAAACAACCATTGTATCACATCAAGAACTCTGCAGTTTAAAAATTTGGACATGTCACAATGAGGAGAGCTTATGTCTGGGGTCTCCACTGGAAAGACTCAAGAACTGGGGTCTAGTAGCTTCTGGAGGCATCTTTATGCACATGTCTGTGGGTTGAAGCTGGCAGAAGCTGGAGCTGGCGACCGGAAACCTATGTATCCTCTCAAGTGGCCTGGGATTCTTCCTAACATGGTGGCTGGATTCCAAGATTGAGCGTCCCAGGAGAACCAGGCATAATTCGTATCATTTTTTATGACTTCCCTCAAAAGTCTCATAGTGTCAGTTCTGCCTTAGGCACAAACTCTCTCAGAGTCAAGAGAAGGGGCTAGAGACCCTATCTCATGATAGCAAGGATGTAAGAAGAGAATGGTGGATGAGGGGTATTGTTCCAACTAACGGAAAAATCTACCTGCCACTCCAGTTGTCAAGAAAATGCAAGTCAAATACCTTGACACAGATCGAATAGATAATTCTTCCAGTGTCATTCATTCTTCAGAAGAAAGAGCAGGGGAAGGATAGAAAGGAAGATGAGAATAAAAAAGACACTGGGCTACATTTTATCACGCTGTTTTTCCCCAGTGTAAAAAACCAAAACAGGGACACCTGGGTGGCTCAGTCAGTTAAGCATCAGTCTTCAGCTCAGGTCATGATCTCAGGGTCCTGGGATGGGGTCCAGCATCAGGCTCTGTGCTCAGCGGGGAGCCTGCTTCTCCCTCTCCTCCCCACTCATGCTCTCTCTCTTTCTCAAATAAATAGAATCTTTTAAAAAATAAATAAAAACGACAAAACAAAGCAAAATCTTGGTCTGGGAAGAATTTCTTTTTTCTCAAAATGTTATTAGAAACTGACCATTTTATATTAGAATATGAAAAAATTATTGTGAAAAAATTATTCTGCTTAAATAGCAATGCATTTTCACATTTAAATAAACAAAAGCCAAAAATTCCCTTTCTTTAATTTAACTCGCTCTTGAACATAAAAGCATTCACTCTACTGAACATAAAAGTACATTTCTTCCCCTGTAGTAGTTACTATATAGTTGTCTTCTACTGGGGGTTGAATGAATAAGTTTCGAAGTAAATAAAAAATTGGTTTCTTGTGTGTGTGTGTGAGTGTATGAGAGATGTGGAGAATACACCTTATGTTGTATTTGAGCTTTTTAAAGAATACTTTTGAATTACTTTCAGGAAAGTAAGAAGCTCAAGTGTAGCTAATTTTGTCTGATTTTAATGAGCCATACAGATATTATTTTGTTCCAAGAGAATTTTCCGGTATAAAAGAATTCATTAAGTTTAATAAATGATTTGTAATTAATGGGTTGATACTCTGGTGAAGTGCAAGGTGTTATATTGGGTTTTTTTATGTGCTAAGTGTTAGCCTGCAGGGTAGTATTTTTACCAAGACCATTAAAACAGAGAAAAATTTTTCCAACAAGAACGTCAATTTTGGGGCACTTGGGTGGCTCTGTCAGTTAAGCATCTGCCTTTGGCTCAGGTCATGATCCCAGGGTCCTGGAATCGAATCCCACGTCGAGGTCCCTGCCCAGCAGAGGAGCCTGCTTCTCCCTGTCCTTCTGCCCCTCCCCCTGCTCCTGCTCTCTCTCTTGCTCACTCTCTCAAATAAATAAAATCTTAAAAAAAAAAAGGTTTTATGTTCTTTACCAAAGCCATCTTCATTCTTTTCATGTAACTAATGTAAATGTATGATTTTATGTGTATTTGCTGTACCTGTGATATTTATAAATGTTAATTGTGTGGTTAAGTGGCACCACAGTCTACAGCAGAGGATTCTGCATGCATCTCACACCACTGACTTGCTGTAGGTGCTGTTATGCAAACTCTTAAGCCCACCCTGATTTTGGTATCTGCCGCCACAGGAATAATGGCAGGGGCTTCGGGACTAGCAAGGAACAGTGACGAACGAGTACATGCTTTTTCCAGCCATGCTGGGGTAATAGATGGAGCTGCTTCCCCCTCAACGTCCTCTTTCTGACACTTGCAAGAGAATAGATAATTCTTTTGCAATTGCTAATAAAATACAAACACCAAGTTAGCAAATTAAAAAGTTAAATTTCTCAGAATGACATTGACTCATCTATATTGCATATCAGAAATAAATATTTTATTCGCTGCATCATTCAATTCAATTTCTCAATATGCATTATTTGAAATAGAGGTGAATTAATTTCTTTATGGGCTGCCTATTCCGATGTTCTCGTTTTGCACCACATCCCTGAATCTTTATGCGAGAGGACAAACGAGCACAGTAAAATTGGTGCTGAGGGAGAAACTAGAGCAGAAATGAGTTTCCACTCTGGCAGCTCTCAGGTGATAAACGCTCTGCTGGTAATCCATTGTTTCAAATTAGGAATGTGTATTCCCACAGAGCCAACGTTCTCATCTGCGATCCCAGTCTTGCCCACAAAAACTCATGTATCGTGACTAAAATAGACATACTTCCATTTGCTCAAATAAAATAGAGAACGGTACAATTGTTTAATGGCTAATGGACCCTGGTTATTGAGGAAATGCCAGAGGAGGACGTTGATGGGATCTTTCATGAGATTCGGAAGGGGACGTCAGGGGACTCTTCGGAGAAGGGTCCTTTCTTCCGATTTCGGTATCGACTGTGTGGCTTTGCTTATCTGTGCATCACCTACTAGGAAAGTCACTTTCCGTTAATTTTGGATCAGGATTTATTCCATCCTGCTGCGGTGGTAGTGGCCTGTGTCTCATTCCTAAGTAGAATGAAAGGGAAAGGGGAGAGGAGGCAATGGGTGATCTCACAAGAGATCTTCCTGTGACATGACAGCAGAACAGTTTGGTGAAAAGGAGGGCACGTGGGGAGGAGATGACTGGGCTTTGTGGTGGAGCAAAGCAGGTGGCCAGCGTAAGCCTTCGGGGGCATCTGAGCAGGACAGCCTGTCTGCTGCCCAAGCTGGACACGGGGGCAGGGTGGGTGGGGTGGAAGCTTGGAAAAAGAATCTACAATTGAAATCTTGAGCATGTGGGAAATCCATGACCTACCATGAAACCAGATATGTCTGAAAAGATTTCAGTAGGGGACCCAGTTATTTTACTCTAAATTTCCTTGTAATCCATGAGACCAGCTCCATTTGAGTGTCCCTAAGCAGACACAGGTGTGGAGAAAGGTCTGCTCTTTGGAATTTGCTCTTTAAGTACCGCAGTGACGAGATCCCATTTGTCATCCCATCATGGAGATCACACCCTAGCAGACGTACACGTTTACCTGCAAGCACGAGTAAACAGGTGTGTGAGGTGGGTGTGTTAGTGCAGCAAAGCCAAGGAGGAGTTTTTGTTTTGATTCTACAGCAAATGATAGAACCCTAACATAGGGTTAACATAACATAACAAGGAAGAAAGCGACTTACTATGTTTCAGGTTATAGAAGTGCTTCGGTTAATTGCTTTAGAGTTCAATTAGATGCTAACTCTGACTGATAAGAGAGACCTAGTAAAAACAGATAACTGGTAAGAAAAAATTTTAATAGAGTAAATGTTCTTTTTTTTTAAGATTTTATTTATTTGAGAGAGAGCGTGAGCAATGAGGAGGGGCAGGGGGAGAGGGAGAAGCAGACTCCCCACTGAGCAGGGAGCCTGACATGGGGCTCGATCCCAGGACCCTGAGATCATGACCTGAGCCGAAGGCAGACACTTCACCGACTGAGCCACCCAGGTGCCCCTAGAGTAAGCTTTCTGAAAAAATGGTATTTAACTAAAGTTGTGTTATAGATCAGAAGCAAATACCTTGAGACCATAAAAGCATGTCTTCCTAGAGATAAGCCAGGAAAAATTCTTTGTATTCTTCCTTCCTGGCTCTCACTTGTGAATCTCCTGTTAAAAGTTGTACCTTCCTATACCAGTTAAGGCTGTCTCGTTCATCCCTTTCCTTGTGATGGTAGCCACAGCAATCATTGCCATTGGTTTTTTGTTTTTTGGGTTTTTTTTGTTTTTGTTTTTGTCCCTACTCTGTGCCAGGTATTTTATATATCTATAATTTTTATAATAGGTAGAATATAAAATTTCCAATCTAATTCTCATAACCACCCCATAAGTGAGGTCACACCCCTTACTACTGAACAGATAAGGAAACTAAAACTCAGTGAGAGATTTACACACATCAGGATTTTTGCCCAGGCTCAGAAATGCAAGCGTTCGGCTCAGGATGACCTCTCGTCCGATTGTTGAGGTCAAACATCTGTGGTGAGGTAGAAGCCAGATGAAAAATAAGGAGAAACGAGAGAACCCGGCAGTAAAAACGTTCCGCTCAATAGCGTGCATAAAATGGAAACAAAACAGAGATAACAAAGCAAAAAGGGCAGTATTTTACTAATGTACAGAGCAGTACATGGGTATAAGAAATTTTAAAAGTATTACAAGGAAAAGGTAAGCTGATGCAAAGATGAACAATAACCGTGTTTTCTTCAGACTGCGACTTGCATTGGTGATGGGAGCGTGCTGATTTTAAAGCAAGGAAAATGCTACGGTCTTCCCCTAAATGAAGCCTGGTGCCACTTACACATTTTTTTTCCTCACGTCCAGTTTATTTGCTTTGGCTGTAGCGAAGCATTGTGGGGAGTTGTTATTATGTAAACAGAAAAGAAGCTAGCGGATTTGCCAAGTACAAGATGAACATATTTCTAGCGTCCTAGAGCTCACACCACCAGATTCTGACATTTTGCCTCAATACCCTAGATTCCAGGCCCTTGCAAACATTGCTTTCTGAGTTCTAAAACGATACAAGCTCTGAGTTGGAATAATTCTCCAAGTCATTGCCTTAGTATAAAGTAACTTTGGCCGTAAATATAAAAATAGATATCTGTAGAGAAATATGAGGTGACGTGTAATAACGTTTTTATTGTGAATTTTAGAATGACTGTATTGCTCATGAATGGCATGGCCATGATGTCATTAAATGGATAGGCTGGGAAGAGTGATTGTCAAATATGCATGATATTCTGTGACATTTTGTATCGTAGCACACATGACGCCTATGTTCATGTTCTCTCTCATCTGAAACCCAACACTTTTCCTACAAGAAGAATTACGGCACAGTAGTCTAGAAGTTGAGAATGCGTGGAAATGAGGCCAGCATTTCCAACCTTATTATTGTGGTTTTTGGACTTACTGTGTATGTTGCGCAAAGACAACACGAAAGCCAACTACATTTCTGTTCTGAAATTCCAAAAGGAGGCTCCCGAGGATAAAATGGATACTAACCAGGGTAAAATCATCTTATGTCTCAGTCCACAATCTGTCCCAGACACTGCAGAGTTGTCAGGAGGTGTTTTACAGTGACTGGCATAGGGTTGGGCACACAGTGGGCCTACAGGAAACAACGCCAGAGGGAAATGACCCCACATTCTTTCAAAACATAGCTCCAGCACAGAAAAAAAAATGTTTATTTTTCTAATCCCTGGTTAGAACTCGTTGCCATAGAAACAATTGACTCTCCTTTCAGTTTCACAGGACCTTCATCCAGATAAAGGGAAGAGTGGGTAGTGAGTTTGTAAAGCAGCAGAGACTTGGTGTGGTTGCCGGAAAGGCAGAGGCTTTATGGAAAGCCAGCTACAGGCACCTCTAGATAGCGGAATCGTCTCTTTCAAGGCCACCGGGATGGAGCCGCAGGAAGGCAGCAGAAGCAGAGAGCAGGGAGAAAACGTTGTCTCTTTAACCCGACAGATCGTCTTTATGATTTTGGAGACGGAGAGGCCTCGGGAGTGGAAATCTCTCCAGGATTGACCAGAAGGCGGGGACCAGGTTCATCACAAAGGCTGGTCCCAGTACTGCAAAGACATTTTTAGCATGAAATCTGCCCCTGGTATGGCAGGATTGCCTGTTTAATTGCAGGCGCCTAAGAACTTGCTCATGAAAGCATGCCTTGCTTATTTTTGTCCTTACTGGAAACAAAGTAAGTTCAAGTCGGGATCAATTAAGTATGGTTATACTCTAGAAACTTTAGGCATCTTTATGTTCTTTTCTTCCCTCTTTGATTCCACTTAATGCATGGATTGTTAGGGTCCCCCAAAGTTGGGGAAAGATGAGGATAAACTTCTCTTAGATACGAACCTAATTGTTCTAACATGCTTACGCTTTTTAATGCGATCTGATGAGTCCAAAAAACATCTCTGTATAACTAGATGGAATATACCTGTTAAAGTTTGGATTCATGTAATGATTAGCAGTCTCCCCGAACACATGGGTGTAAAACCAGCTTAATCCTAAATTTTTGTCAAAATATTTCTATTGGGCGCCTGGGTGGCTCAGTCGGTTAAGCATCTGCCTTCGGCTCAGGTCATGATCCCAGAGTTCCAGGATCCTCCCTGCGTCAGGCTCCCAGCCCAGCTGGAGTCTGCTTCTCCCTTTGCCCCTCCCCTTGCTTGTGCTCTCTCTCTCAAATAAAAATCTTTAAAAAAAATTCTTAAAAAATTTTTCTATCAAGTGGCCAAAAGTCCACGCAGAGAAGCCTACTTCTTTGGCACCTCTCCTTGTTATACAATTGTGGGGTGGGATTAGGATTCAGAAACTGTGATGCAGACAGACTACAGAAAGGATCACCGGGAGTGTGGCTTTTCACTCCTCTCAAAAGATAAATCTTTAAACATACAGCATCCTAAATTCACTAGCTAAAGAATTCCCCAATTTATGTTAATTTTTTAAAAACATTTTTGGTCTGAAATGCTTTTGGTATCTTTACTACTCCGTACTTTTCAAAGAAAAATTTTGGTTTTTTGATCCTCCAGTCTGACAAGTGAAGCGTATCAAGTATACTTTACCAGCCAGAGAGCTGTCTTCAACTTCGTAATATCCTGATATGCTTGAACTGTTAGGATGTTACCTCTAAAGGCTTTTTAAAAACATTCTTGTAAAGTTTAATACACACATAGACGTCAAGAACGATGGGGTTGGGTTTTTGCAATACACTGATTACATGCCTGGCACTTTGCTAAGCACTTACTATCACCTCATTTAATTTTCTTAACAATCCTTTAAGGCAGGTGCTATTATTATTCTCCTCTCACCAGATAACAGATGCTTGGAGGGATTAGCTAACTTGACCAAGGTCACATGGATAAATGTCAGAACCAGAATTCAAACCCCAATTTTTCTGACTCCAGAGGTCCCTCTCAGGATGAAAGAAATCTTTCCTCAGGGAAATCCCACATAGATATATAACTGCTAAAGGCTGTCACCGATAAACTCTAGATTTATTGCTTGCCAAAACTATTTTTGAAACTCTGCTTCCAGGCTTAATGACTTATACCTATAGAGTCCAAGGGAACATTCGGTTTATTCCAGGTGAAGTGAAACGAGACCGAGTCTGTGATGCTCTTACACAAAAGGAATGACTCATGAATGGTAAAAGTTCAAACTCTGTACTGGGCTGCTAGGAGAACTATTTATGGAAAATGGGTCTTTCAGCCCTGTTTCTATAGCCACTTTGAGTAGAGAGGAACCAGCTTATCTGGCGAAAATACTGTTGGCTTCAGGTACCCGCAGGACTAGCAGGTCTTATGTTAGGAGTTGAGTTGGTGCATAACATTTGCCCTTCTTGTGTTCAGCATAAAAGATAAAGAAGCAGTATGGAAGTGCTGAATTGTATGCCTGGAATTAAAATAAAAACTTAAGGATGCCTGGGTGGTTCAGTCGATTAAGTATCTGCCTTCAGCTCAGGTCATGATCCCAGGGTCCTGGGACCGAGTCCCGCATCAGGTTCCCAGCTCAGGGGGGAGCCTCTTTCTCCCTCTCCTTCTGCCCCTCCCCCTGCTCATGTGCACATGCTCTCTGTCTCTCAATTAAATAAAAGCTTTTCAAAAAGCAATAATAAATAAACCAAGAGCAGCTAGTATCCCCAATGCAGTGCTTAAAAACTTATAATGCAATTTTGACTTCCTAATTTCAACTGTCCCTGAGCTGAAATTCTTTATATCCATCTAGTGGCAAATCAGGAAATTAGCAATCCTCCATAATTGGCTATAAGCAACAAAACTTCTAGAAGGAGGTTAAGGCTTTGAGCACCAGCCATCACGTTGAACAGGATTTTACCATGAACTACAATATTGATAATGAATTGATAAAGAATGCCAAATGAGAGCTAGAAAGCGTCTGTTCTACTATTAACATTGAAATATATGTTGTCACGCCAAAAAGCCAGCATTAGATTAAGAGAAATACAGTGGAAAGCAGTCCTTTGTTTACCTATGAAAACACAGACCTTCTTGACCACAAGATATTCTCACTCAGCATACTCCTGGGCCCGGGGATTTGCTTTTAAGAGGTGGAGCTCTAGGGGCGCCTGGGTAGCACAGCGGTTAAGCGTCTGCCTTCATGCTCAGAGCGTGATCCCGGTGTTGTGGGATCGAGCCCCACATTGGGCTCTTCCGCTATGAGCCTGCTTCTTCCTCTCCCACTCCCCCTGCTTGTGTTCCCTCTCTCGCTGGCTGTCTCTATCTCTGTCGAATAAATAAATAAATAAATCCTTAAAAAAAAAAGAGGTGGAGCTCTACTGTCCGCAAGAACAGAACATAACATGCTTTGCTTTTAGAGGGCTTGGCTAGAAGAAACTAGAAGAAAGCATGCTTTCATAGTGTTTCAGTCACATCCCAGCAAGAAATAGATAGCAAAAAGGTTTTAACTCAGGGAATTTAAAGAAAGAGCATTTAGAACGTTGATTAGGTAAGGCCACCAGCAGAGAATATTGCGACATCTCGGGACAGTGGCAGCAGGGAGCCATCGCTGCTCCTAAGCCAGAAGAAAACATGGCATCGGATGCCCCAAGCAGGTTGGCATCACGGAAGGAGGGAGGCCTGAAAGGAACTTTAACCAACCGTAGAGGATCTCAACATTGCCAGCCACCTGGCAGGGCAGGAGGGAGAGAAGCAACCGATGTGATAACCTGTCTTCTTCCACCCTGCAGTCCGCCTCCTGCCTATGCCTCTCATTGGCCACAGCCCTTCAGAAACCAGAGCTCAAGGGAATTCGGCAATAACCCTGGGGCCTGCAGCAGAGCAGAGAAGGGCAGGGGTGGATGTGGGGGAGCAGGAATAACCAGTATGAACCAAGTTTTGGTCTCTCCATGTTTCAACAAGCAAGCAAATGAGAGAGAGAAAAGAAAACAACTGACAGATTATCCGCATAAGTATTATTATATGATACTAAGGCAGTAAACAGCACAGAGGCAAACTTTTATAAAGTGCAATAAATGGAGAACCTCTATAATATATCACCCATTAATAAAAATCCACTTCATGTTATTACATGAATAATCTAATAGACTGATTAGCAAAATAACAAAAACCGATTATTTCCAAAAGAGAAAACCCATAGACGAAGAATGTTTCGTCTCATCAGTACATAAGAAATACATGTTAAAACCAAAATAAGATGTAGTTTTCCTACTGAATTGTCAAGAAAAATAGGTAATACCTAACACGGGCGAGGACACAGGGAAATGGGTCTTTCATACACTGTTAGTGGAACTATAAGCTGGTGCAGTCTTTCTGAAAATCAATTTAACAGTAATTCCGCGTCCATTGCTCCGTCTTAAGGAAATAACCAAAAACACAGATAAAGATCAATGCACAAAGGTACACATAACAGCTTTAATTATAATAGACCAAAAAAGGAAACAAATGTCCAACATTAGTAGAAGTATTAAGTGAATCACACAGAGTCCATTCCATCATATTTTATGGGGGCGTTGAAAATCATGTTCGCAATGACTTTTTTTTGTCCTAAGGTAAACAGAAATGCAGTATGCAAAATCATATGTATAATATCAGCATGGCCATGTTTAAAGAAAAAAGTAAGGAAAATATTGCATAATTGAGACAATTATGGTGATTATTTCCCCTTTCACCTCTTTATGCCTTTGTTACTATCCAAATATGCAAATGGATGAGGATGCGCTCGTTAATATTTACTGAATGCCCACATTGTACCGTCATCGTTGGGAGGACCTGGACACACAAAGTTCTTCAGGCACAGCCCTTGCCTGAATTTGCTTACAATCTAGTGAGGTTTTTTTGTTTCTTTTCTTTCTTTTTTTTTTTTATGACCAAGAGAGCAGGGAAAGGAACAGAGGGAGAGGGACAAGTAGACCCTGTGTTGAGCACAAAGCCCGATGCGGGGCTCCATCTTAAGACCCTAATATGACCTGAGCTAAAACTAAGAGTTGGGCACTTAACCAACTGAACCACCCCGGCACCCCTCAACTTCAAAAATTAGAGAATAAGAAAGCTGTGGTTTGTTTAACTAGAGTGGTTGAGAAGTAGCATCCCATCTATTCCCCATTTGATCTCTTTCTCTCAAACCACCTTTCCAAGCCCACAGGGATCTTGGCTGCTTTATTTTCCAAATATGTCTAAAACCCTATGCCAGATAAGCCAATAAATCTTTCAGAGAGTGTAAATAAATAAAATATCTTCAAGGCTTTGGCATAGGTAAAGAGTTCTTCAATAGGACACAAACGTGCTATCTACAGATGGGAAAAAAATGGTAAATTGTATTAAAATTTAAACTCTGTTCATCAGATCACATGATTAAGAGTGAAAAGGCAAGCCACGGAGAAGAAAGTCTACAATTCACATACAAGACTCCTATCCAGAAGATGTAAAGAACTCCTACATAGCAATAAGAAAAAGACAGACAACCCAGAAGGAAATGAGCAAATGTTTGAACAGGCCATCACAGAAGGATATCCAAATAAACATGGCAGGTTTTCCAAACATGAGTCATCATGCAATGCAGAGTAAAACCACAGTGTGATATCACTACGCCCCCAAATTAAGAAAGCAGATAGGTCGTAGCAAACATGGACAAAGGTGTGAAGCAATTGAACTGTCGTCTGCTGTGGGGGGCAGGATTGGGGGGGGTGCAGATTTGCACAATTGCTTTAGAAAACATCTGGCAGGATCTGGAAAAGCTGAGTATAAAGGAACCCTGTGCTTGGGAGTCCCAGTGCTAGGTATATACCCAAGAGAAACACATAATCTGTTCTTCACATTATGTTTGTCGTCACCAAAAACTATAAGTAATCCAAATGTAGAGTGGGTAAAGAAAGAGCAGTATATACAGATACGCAAAGCCGTCCCGCAGCGGGAACTAACTACAACTGCGTACAGCAGCATCTGTAAATATCACAGGCTTATTACTGAGTGAAAGAAACCGCACACAGAGAGTACGTACCACATCATTCTGTGTATGTGACATTCTAGAACAGCTGAACCAATCTGTGGGGTTAGAATTCAAGAGTACTGATTACCCTTGGCGGGGAACGCCTGAAAAGTACAGCCGAGGTAGCTTCTGGGGTTCTGGTAATATTCTGTTTCTTCATCTAGCTGAAGGTTATACTGGTATGTTTGTATGAAAATTCATCAAGGCATGCTTTTCTGTATGAAAATTAAAAATTGCATGATATATATTTATAAATATGTATGTGCATATGTGACATACATACATACACACACGTATAAAATAGATAATGTAAATGTATTTATATACACATAGAGATATATATACACACACACATACACACAAATGTATTCCATCCAAAATGTAACCACTTCTGACACTCCTCTATGTTTTCTCCATTCTAACATGACTCCAATAGCTGTTTGCCCACTTCCTCTCTTGGAGTCTTTATCTGTGGCCAGGATAATAGTCTTTAAAACAGAGGCTGGGTAGTATCTGTCTTTGGCTCATAACCAGCAGACACTACCCATGTCAATCAGAATAAAATCCTCAGAGGGGACATAGATCCCTGACAGCCTGTATAAAACAGCCTCACCACCCAGACCTGTCATGTTTATCCCTTTATCCTGCTTCACATTTCTTTATAGTTCTTCTCACCAACTGACATACCATTGACTTGGTTATCAGTTTATAACTGGCCTCTCCCCCTCTAGAATGTGAGCTATGGTAGAGCAGAGTCCTCAGCTTTCTGTTTCATGTCCCTGATCCCTAGAACAGTGCCTGGCAATGAATGAATGAATGAATGAATGAATGAATGAATGAATGAATGAATGATGATCACCCAAAAAATAGAGGAAATAAGGGTGCCTGTATGGCTCAGTCGGTGAAGCATCTGCCTTCAGCTCAGGTCCTGATCCTGGGGTTCTGAGATGAAGCCTGTGTCTGTTCAGTGCGCAGCAGGGACTCTGCTTCTCCCCTCCCCACCCCAGGCTCATGCTCACTCTTTCTCTCCCTCTCTCTCTCTCTTTTAAATCAATAAATAAAATCTTTAAAAGATATGTAGAAGAAATAGGCAGAATATGTATGTTTAGCTTTTTTTATAGGTTAAGAAACAAGAAAATGAAATTACTTGACGTTATTCAGGAGTAGAGCTCAGGCCTGTTTCTCTCTCTCTCTCTCTGTCCTTTGTCTCCCCCATCTCCACACATCACACATCCATGCAATGTAATTGTATAACCCTGGTGGTTCAGAATTCAATGACAGTGACAGCCAGGTAAAGATTCATTATACTGGAATTCAGCATTTTTATCGAAGCCTTATTTTGTGGCAATATGGCCCTTTTGAATACATGATAGTAAAAAAACCTATCATTTTTCTTGCCAAAAATATATGTGTTTGGGACCTAGGGATGCTCCCCTAAGCATTCTGCATAAGAAAAATTTTCAAACAAAATAACACCATTTTTTTAGGCTCTGCAGCAATTCAAAATTTTCAGGCCCTGACGATGAATTGCGTATGTCCAGAAATTGAGATTGTTTCCATCAGAAGTCATACCTCCCTGTCCTCAGAGTGAACTATGGGGCTCTCGGACCAGATGAGGGTGTTTACAGTTAATAATTTCTGTGTCTGTATAGAGACTGACCATTTACCTTTTCACAGGGCCCCCCTCTGGGGTATGCCACTTGGCAGCTTGCCTAAAAACTGGCGAAAGGTGCTCATGTTGGCAGGGGGAGGAGGAGGTCCAGTTTTGTTGTCCATCTGGTTGGCCCTTCAATTTAGGTTAAAAAGAGAGAGAGAGTTTTAGGCCCCCTCGGTTACTACAAAGCTGATGACACAGTTTTGTTGCTTTGGTTTTTAATTTAAAAAATGAGAAACAGCAATAAACCCCCAAGTACACAATATGTACTCAACTGCTAGTAAGAGTCTCTTTCCCCTCCTCCCTCTCGGGAAGCAGTAAGCATCACAACAAGCTGTAACTGTAACAGCAGATTAAATAACAAAACGAACCCCAAGAGACATTGAGTATAACAAGGGCAATGTCAGATCGTTTGTTCATCAAGTAGTTCAATCCTTTAATAAGGCAGACAATGATGGTTAGAGGGAACGATGATGCCTTTACTTCTGAGTGAGTGCAAAATAACCGTTCTTGTCAGAGGAGAAAGCAATGCCAAAGTTCATTTTGAAGCTCAGACTTAACAGCTCGGGAGGGGAGAGCATGGAGTAATGAGGATGTATACGTGACTCCAGTGCGGAACTTCTGGTTTCATTGGCTGCATGACTTGGAAGCTGTGTAACCCAGGGCCAGTTCATTAACCTCTCTGAATATCGGCTTCCTAGGGGTGTAAAATAAGGATGGTAAAACACCTAATTTGCAGGGCTTTTGTGACCATCCAATGATATCTTATTCTAAAAATATTTTGTAGCCAAGAATACGCTATGATAATGTATAAGATTATTAGCATGCTTAAATAATTCATTGAATAACCTTCTTACCTTCTCCCTACCTCCTATAGCCACTTCCCTAAGGTTTAGCTAAAGTACTGCCCATCCCTGAGGTCTGCCTATCCCTCCTGTTGTAGATTAGGACAGCTTTCAATAATTACATGAAAAAATTGTATATGTTTCATATCTGAACCAGCCTGCCAAGCCTTCAGAATAGAACTGTGGCCTTCTCTGAAACCCAGATTATTAATGCTGTGCACATATGAACAAGCAATTCCCTGACACCCTTGAGGGTAGGAAGATAGATGAAGATTGAAAAGTGAGGGAAATCTCCTCCTTCCCCATCCCGGATGGAACAAATATTTTCTTCTCTGTAATAGAAAAAGTGGCTATTTGGTGAACATGTACCCTATGCCAAGCACTGTGCTACATGTTATTTGATGTGATCCTCACAACATCCTGTCCTGTGACTGCTGCCTATAGACAAGAAGACGATAGACTACTTTAGAATAAGTAACTTGACCAATGTCACATGGTGGAGTCAGAATTTGAACCCAAACTTGCCTGGTTCCTTTCCCGGTCTTTGTCCATTTGTGGATTAATGATTTACCTCCTACGTTTTAACTAACTTTGTGTGTCCGTGTTTGCCTTTCTGTTCCTTTATCCTCTCATTTTTTGGTATGCATGTAATGAGTAGGGTAGAGCCTTATGACAGAAATGCCTAAGGTGTGGTAGCCGTGCCCAAGGAATTGTCCCAATCTACTGCAAGAAAGATGACAGACAAACAAATCCTTATGTGACATGGAAGAATTTAAGAGGTCCATCAGGGATGGTGCATTAGCCTCCTCGCCTGGAACGTGCCAGTAATACTCTACTTTATCCAGCTGTTGTTAGGATAAGAGTGAAATGCCTTTATCAAGTGTTTGGCAAGGACGCTGACTCCTAGTAAGTGCTCAGTATATGGACCCTATAATGTTGCCAGATAGTCCCAGGATAATAACTGGAATCCAAAGCTGAAAAAGCAACTTGGTGCCAGATTTCGAGAGCCTCGAATGCCAGTCTAAAGAGTTTGGACCTTCAGCTTAATTAAAAACAATTGTGCCAAGGTCAGTAATTAGAGCTGATGCTGTGTTGCACTACCTTTCAAAATTCATCATGAGTGAGACGGAGTTAAGGGGCACAGTTGGAACTGGTTTAGAGCACTTTTATATTTGATGCACTAAAAGGAAAGATGATATTTTCAAGTTTAATGCTCTGTACTTTTTCTTCCACAGTAATTAGTGAATGCCAAAGGCGGCAACTGGAGTCTGTGAGCTACTCTTCTCGCTACGCTCTGGGCCTCTTTTATGAAGCTGGCACGAAGATTGATGTCCCCTGGGCTGGGCAGTACATCACCAGTAATCCCTGCATACGCTTCATCTCCATTGATAATAAGAAACGCAATATAGGTCAGTACCCCCATTATTTCCCTTAAATACAGTAACAATGGTGGGTGTAGATCATGAAAAATGCTGTTTAATTGAGTGTTGCCATTCTGAACAGAGCAAGCATTTAACTCCAAGCCACAGGGGATAAAATTTAATGTCACATTTGGCCAATAATAAAATACACAGTGAAACCAGCAAAGTTTTTCGGAAAATCATTCACCACATGGTTTGTATTACTTTACTGAGTTCATGAAAAGAGTGTCAGAAGTTTTAAGATTTCAAAATGGCCCAAGTTCTATTGCTTTAATATGGGTCCATCTATATGCAGAAGTATCTCTCCTCCTTTGTGGCTTGGTGGAGTTTGTTTTCTGTTTGTTTGGCTTTGTTTTTAAAATTTGCTAAGTGCTGCTCTTTCCACTTCCCAAGCTAGAAATAAAAAGTGAACTTTACTATGTTATGAAAATCCTTCACTTCAATATAATCTTATTTATTTAATTTTCATCCGGAAGACTACATAACATTACTTCATATACAATATGACGAAAATGATAGGTAAAATGTTTCCTAAGAGCTCCGCTAGAATGGGCTAAAATCTACACTCCACCCTCTTTGTTGAACGTAGTTATTAAAATTGGATTGGAATTGCGAGAATAAATGTAACACTCATCTCAGGAGTAAAGGAGAAATTGTCTCCTTCTTCACAGGATTAGAATGATTCCTAAGAAAACTGCTTTTTGAAGAATAAACCGTAATGATCGGAAACGACTAAATTCTTGAAGGGAATCATCATTTCAATTCGTTATGGTGTTTTATGGTGCAGTGATGGTTTCACCAAGCCATTAGGTAGAAGTTTCGCTTGATAAAATCACCAGCGAATGTCTCTTGGCTTGCCAGAACTTTATAATGATAGAACTGGGCTGGAGTATGGTTTTTATATCAGAGCACATGATCTTAGAAAAATGTTTCTTTTTTAACTTAAAACTCCCTCAGGGCTAGACTGTTTATGTTAACATGATACCACATATATGTATAATCAGCAGTTCATGAAATGCCCTGTAACAACAGCGGACTGACCATTTTTAACTCCACAACTGCTCTGTTCTGAGAAAAGAATAGCCCTTGATCTTCTCATGTTATATGTCATGAATTAGACATTACCCTTTGTGTACTGCTTCATCAGATATGGTATCTGCTAGGGTGTATTCAGTAATATGTAACAGAAAAACCAATTTAAACTTGTTTAAACAACATAAGGTGATTTGTTATATTATCTGCTGTGGACTGAATTGTATCCCTCCAAAATTCATGTGTTGAAGCCCTAATCTCCAGTGTGATTACATTTGGAGATGAGGCTTTTAGGATGTAATGAAGGTTAAATGAAGTCATAAGGGTGGGATCCTAATCCAGGATGATCGGCGGCCTTACAAAATGAGGAAGAGCGAGTTCTCTCTCCTAGTGCACCTACCAAGAGAAGAGCCTATGAGGATGGTGAGAAGGCAGGAAGGCAGGCTCTCTACAAGCCAGGAAGAGAGAGGCTTTACCAGAAACCCAATCGCCTGGCACCTTGACCTTGACTTTCCTAGTCTCTGGAGTGAAGAGAAATACATTTC
The DNA here is from genome assembly GCF_023065955.2 of Ursus arctos. Lineage (NCBI taxonomy): Eukaryota > Metazoa > Chordata > Mammalia > Carnivora > Ursidae > Ursus > Ursus arctos. Next base: position 78,520,277 of record NW_026623089.1, on the reverse strand, counting down.
TGTTGTTTAAGCCATGCAATCTATGGCATTTTGTTATGCCAGTCCAAGCTGACTGACACATTATCTAAGAGGAAGAAGTTGGGGAGACATCAGGAAGAATCGATTCAAGACCTGAGCAATATATTCAAGGACCTAGAATTATCCTTCTCTGCTCTCTTCACTCTTGAGGTGGACCTTCTTTCTCAGAGGCCTGGTGGTGAGACGGCACTAACCATTGGAATCACATCCAGACCCAACAGCACGTCCAGGAAGAAGAGGGAACATTCTGTTTCTGTTTCTTTCTAAGAACCAAAGATTTCTTTCTAGAGCCCCCTCAACTGACTTCATCTTGCATGTTATAGGTCAGAATTGGGTTCCTCGACCAGTCCGAAACCCATGTGGCAGGGGAGGATGGGACTGCCACAATGAACTAGACAGATCAAGGTTTACTCCTGGAATTGCTGTTAGGATCATCTTCCTTGAGTTATACGAGGGGTACATACTGAATAAAATAGGGTTTTGTTTGGAGAAGAGAAGGAAGTAGTGGATGCTAGGTTGGCAATACGTAATGCCCATCATTTTCAAGTACAGTCACATCGTAGACGGGAGGTAAAGTTCTAAAGTTGACACATAAAGAGAAGAATCGTGTAGATTCAAAATTATCTTTGAAAATCCCTTAAATCTACTTGACATTTTGGAGAGCGAAATACCTTTCAGTAAATTCAGGATAGCCATCGTTCCAACATCCCATAGATTTCAGTTTCTTTGGGTGAGGCCAGATGAAATAGTTGGCTTGCATTTATAGGACAGAGTGATATTTTCTACTGTGAAAGGCACATGGCAAGAAAGAAACAGCAGTCATATCTCCTAACAGATTAAATCGCAGTTCGGATGGAGTGGGGGGTGAGTGCCGGCACCCAGAGTACAGTGCAAAAACAATTTAGCAAAGAGGTACGCAAATTTGAAAGAGCACAACATAAACATATTAATAAATTCTCACGATTGGCAGCATCTGAAATAAGAGAAATAAAAAATTATTTTTTTGTATTAACAATCACAGAATTTTAAAGCAGGAAGACTGGGTGGATTGGAAACCATGTTTTTGCTACAGCTCAGGACACTGCCTCTTCCAACAGCAAAGAAATGCCTGCCTTTCTTTGCCAGTTTTATGGAAAATTAATCTTGGATTATGCGAGCTTTAAATTATGGGAGGCCTCCAGTAATGGCATCCCCGAACATAAAATCTAACTGCCTTGCATTTAAACTATTTTTTTTTCCTCACTATCTGGGGCCAGGGTGCTAAGTAGTCTAGTTGAATTCACACAATATAAATGTCCATCTAGTATAATGCCACTGTATTTTATTGGTGCTGATATTTAAGTAAGAGTTGTCTCTTTATGTTATTAACACTACCCCGCACCCACCCTGTTCTTAGAGTGTCTGATTGAATCTAGAATTAATACTATAAATACACACACCCAGCTAATGAAGGGAGCGTTTTGGTTCTGTCGAGGTAAGGCAGCAACAAGATAAAAGGTGGCAGGGTTGAGTCCACAAAACCCAGGCTGTTGTTAAGTCTTGAAGAGAGCCAGAGTTTATGAAGGATTCGTGGCCCAGACCAGACAAAGGTCAAGGAGTAGTCATTTGTCAGATGTCGGGAATAGGAAGTACACGCAGAAAGCTGCAATGAGAACCCAAATCTCCTTAGTCAGAGGGGCTAAATTCCAAGACCTGTTAGACCCAGCCTCAGGTACCTATAGTTAGGGGCATGAGCCACTGTGCTTTGGTTTGTGTTTCCCAAAATGCGTTCAATGGAACACCAGTTCCTTGATATGCTCTTTGAGAAGAGGTTCTGTCATCACATAAATTTGCAAAATGCTACCAACTTTACCTCTAATATAAGAGTTTCAGGTCACATTGCCCTATTAAAAGACATTCCTATTAAAAAAAAAAACCCACTTTCTCACTTCATTTAATCTAGAATTTCCCAAATGTATTTGATCAGGGGTATTTTATTTGAGTGCCGTACCTACTAATATCCGACAGAAATGGTTCCCTTGGACACCCTTGGGAAACCCTGACTTGACATCATTGTTTGTGCCTCAGACCTGGAAGGGAATCGCAGGCCAGTGGAGGAGGTGGCAAAGGCTGGTCTGGAAGCTGTCAGTAGGAAAATACTGATTTTTTGTTAGAGACGGAAGAAGTTTGCACCTGGAACCCTCCAAGAGTTGCCTCATTAGAACAAAAGATACTCGTATCCCTCAAGAAATTCCAAGGGATTTAGGAGCTCTGTGTTAGGAACCAGAATCAAAGAGCAAATATTAGAACAAAAGATGTTTTCAGTGCTCTTATCACTTGGGAAATTACAAAGATTTTAACAGCTCTGTGCCAGGAGCCAAGGAGAGAGACTAATATATACATATTGTCAAGAGCCAATTATTATATATATATATATATATATATATATATATATATATATATATATATATATATATATAGTATTATTTCACATTTCACATCTCCCAAGAAGATCTCAGAGATTCCTCTCAAGATCTTGTATTTATAATTAGACTGGCCAGGAGTAACTTAGATTCAACTCAGTTCTCTCTCTTAATAGCTGTGTGATTTTGGATAAAGTACTTAAACTCTCTGTTTACTGATCAATTTGATGAGGAAAACAATACCAACCCCAGAGATTTGGGGATGAAGTGGCTTAAACATATAAAGAGCTTCATATGGCCCTTAGCAAGCATTAAGTCCGTCTCTCTGGCACCTGTTATTACAACTGATAATGCCGCTCTTGCATTTGGATATTATATTTTCCGAGGCAAAGGGCATAAATATAAAAGCCCCCTTTGGTGAACACAACCCTCTGACACCAGTGCAGATAGGAGGCTGGGTGGCCTTAATAAGTAAGATCTGTAAGTTACCCTGAAAATGGTTGGTCACGATTTTAGCAACCTTCCCTGTTCACCAGCTGGAAGAAGAGTACTACCGATCATAAAATAGCCAATAGACAGCAACCAGAGGAGATTAGTATAATCTGCAATTCTAGAAATGTGGATGGCCAGTGACTATAATTACATGGCTTTCGATAACTCATCAAAGGAATCCGTTACATTCATCCCCAAAGAAAACCAACAAATAAACAAGCTTTTTCTTCACGTGGAATTTACACCTGCCAGGACTGTACAGGTAGGGATCATTGAGTAATGTGCACTAGTATACTGTGTATTGGCTCTAACAGCTGTTTTATAAAAGTTGCAGAAATGTTCTTCACCGAGCTGTTTATGACATCAACTCTTTGTAAATACAGAAGCATAGTATGAAATCCTGTAAATAATTGGGATGAGCCTGGGGCCCCAAATCCAGTCATCTTGGGTTCACTTAAGGGAGTCTGTGATTACTCCATTTAAGCAGAGAGCCATGCACTGACACTACAAGGTGATCTGCTTTAGGATGTAAGTAAATGTGGAATTATTTGCCCTTAAACTTGCAGAAAACGTAAGCAAGAGAGGCAGCATTTTTTTTGAAGATTTATTTATTTATCTTACAGAGAGAGAGAAAAAATACGCGTCCACCTGCAGGGGGAGGGGCAGAGGGAGTGGGAGAGAGAGAGAGAGAATCCTCAAGCAGACTCCCCGCTCGGCGCGGAACCCAACATCGGGCTCCATCTCCTGACCCATGAGATCACAACCTGAGCCAAAATCAAGAGTCAGTCACTCAAACAGCTGAGCCACCCAGATGCCCCAACAGAGGTAGTACTTCAGAAGTAGAAGAAAAAGAGAAGAGGGAGAAGAAGGAAATGGGGACTGACTGTAGCTGGGGGAAGGAAAGGAAAAAAGAGCTGTGATCCTGAAAAATGGGCAGGTTTCCTGTTCAGGCTTGTTTTAAAATACCAACTGCAGAAGCAGAGCTCAGAGGTAAAATAGCAGTGATCGTCTTAAAATAACCAGCAGTAACCAGTTACAAGGTGCATGATATGCTGTCTTTTGTATAATAGACGTAGTCATTTGTGACTCAGTTAGGTAACTGCTGCTGTCCAGATCGACCTGTTCAGACAATTTACTAAGCAGCCAATACTAATTACAAATATCCATCTCATTATTACAGTGATGCCACGGAATGTCACATGCTCGTAATATCAAAATCTTGGGATGATCTCCCAGGAAGGAAAGAATATATGTGTGTGTCTACATGTGTCTACACATACACGTAAAACTAAATGTCTTTTTGTTGTCACTTAAGTCAATAGGCACAAATCATAAAATACACAGATCTCATTTCACATAATATTTGCCAATTCTCAAAACAAAAAGGATTTTCTTTAGAGAATGAGCCCATCTTGTACGAAGAACATTTGCACACGAAGTAAAAACAAACAGCAGATCCCTTTCAGCCTCTGGTTTCCCTATCAAGCTATCCTCACGGGGAATGCTTTACATCCAAGATAGCACGTGCCCTCCCACTTGCCAAGCAAATTAACTCCTATGAAAATCAATGCCAGAGATGGAGGGAAACTGGAAAAGTGGCAAAATATATAACATCAGAAACAAACTTTAAAAATATCCTGTGGAGAGTATTACTGGGAAAAACATTTTATGGACATTTCTTCCAGAAGAACCAAACTCACAAATATTTGCTTTATGTGTTTCCATTCTCAATTTGTTGAGCGGTTACTTACAAATATGTATTGAATGCCTCTGCGTGCCAGGCACTGGGCTAAGACCTAAGGGTTCGAAGTTCCGGGGTCCACTCAAATGAGGAATTCTGAAGGAGAGACACGCAGAGGCTCTGTTGGGACTAGTGACTCAGAGTCAAGGAAGAGTCCTCCTAATATAAATGGATGTCCGGATAGAGACAACATAGAAACCATTAACTCACATCTGTACTCAAACCCGGGGAGAGTCATATTGCCTCGTGACAATATTATAAGCTTTTGAAGGAACACTTAAGACCTTTTGTCAACATGAAGCCAATACTCTTCTTTCTTTAGGTGAAGAAATGAGAGGTGGGGGCAGTGAAACATTTAAATCCATGAATAAATCAGACACTTTAGCCCAGCCTATTATTTAACTTTCTCCTGGGGCTGCTAAAAAGTTCCATACAAGTAAGTCATGAAATGTCCAGGAGGCAGTGAGCGAAAGGGTAGGGAACTTCTGGAGTCTCTCGCTTCTTGGCATTTTTGTAACTGCGAACAATGGCAAATTACAAATTTATGGAGCAACCACACTAAGCAGTGAGTCTTTTTTTTTTCCTTTAAGGTTTTTTTTTTAAAGATTAAATTTATTTGAGAGAGAGAGTGAGCAAGAGAAAGCAGAAGCTGGGGGAGTGGCAGAGGGGGAGAAAGAAGCAGACTCCACACGGAGCAGACTCCACGCTAAGCATATCCCAATGCGGGGCTCGATCCCAGGACCCCAAGGCAGATGCTTAACCAACTGAGCCACCTGGGCGTCCCAGAAGTGAGTCTGGGACATTGTATATCCTCAGTCCCTTTGTTTTTTTTTCAACCTTCCATCTCGTGTTCTGCCTGCCCTGCCTTCTGAGAGCAGTATTTTCTTTTTCTTTTTTTTTTTTTTAAAGATTTTATTTATTTGACAGAGATAGAAACAGCCAGCAAGAGAGGGAACACAAGCAGGAGGAGTGGGAGAGGAAGAAGCAGGCTCATAGCAGAGGAGCCTGATGTGGGGCTCGATCCCATAACGCCAGGATCACGCCCTGAGCTGAAGGCAGACGCTTAACTGCTGCGCCACCCAGGCGCCCCATGAGAGCAGTATTTTCACTTGGGCTATTGGCGTAAAGTTGTGGCTATCAGGCTGAGGCTCACGAAGACCTTCACGTTGGCCAAGAATTGGTCTTGAACACAAGAGCCAGATGTGTTGGTGATTGAGTGTGGTTTTATCCACTGTTAGTGGGACGGAAGGTGGGAATGAGAATCAGGCAATGGTGTACGGATCTGAAATTTACAGGTCGTAGATGAGAGCAGCAGAAAAACTGGCAAACGCTATCACCACTGCTGCCAATTTCGAAAGAAAAAGCAAGGGAGAACCCTGTGTTGGCTTCGTAAGGAGGTGAGGGAGGCCAGTGTACAGCAAAGGGGGAAAGACCTGCAGAGGGGCCCAGGTGGGAACTGCCATGGTCTTTCTGTCCTCTCTGCTAACAAAGGTCATGGAAATTGGTGGGTAGCTATTGTCTGATAAAAAAATTGCTGTATTAAATGTAATAACACCTAATTTTGGCTATTTGTGAGTCCAGTCCTTTTAAGGGAGGGTTCTTTTGTCTGCTGAGCATCCGAAAGAGATGAGATGCCAATTGGGAGTGGACACAGGGAGAGCTAAATTGCTTTGCCTAATTGAGGAGAAAATTTCAGATGTCCTGAGACAACGGGGAGGGTGCGGAGCAGAGAAGGGGAAGAGGAAAACCTAGCTGGATGATGGAAGGCTCTGGCTTGACCTGAGGGATCACTGCGTGGATTTGTAACTTCTTTGCTGGATGATTTACTCTGTGACCGCTCCCACAACTCCCTACGACCCAACACAGCTCTGGATTGAGCAACTGCTTTAAATCCATGCTTGCTTTTTATTGGGGACTTGTTGAGTAAAGTCAACATAGTCCAGGCGCTTTGGGGAATATCTAGAATGAAATTAGATAGGAACTTTGAGATTTCTTCAGGTTGCTTTCTGAGCGGGACCTTGGAGTGTGGCAAGCCCACATCTGTGTTGAGAACTGTAATTTGAATCAAGACAAAACTCCGCATCCTCTGGACCTCGAATAAAGCAAGTCCAACTTGCTGCTTCCATTATACCTGTGACCTGGTCAACCCGTTGGGGGAATGAGGAATTGGGAAAAGGCTCCATCTGGGGGACTGAACTATTTCGAAGGATTGTGAAGTTAAGTCTTTACTGTGGTCTGTAGTGAAGCTGTCAACACTCTGGGTTGGAAGCCAAGGCTCAAAATGACGGGCTCTGCTCTTCTTCCCAGACAAGTGTGTGGTTTTCATCATCCTGGAGGCATCTCCAAGCCTCTGCAAGTTGAGAACAGTCTTGTAAAACTGTGTAGCACTCCAACAGCTTGTGAGCCTCGGGTCCTGGGAGGCCGTGTAGACTGCTGAGCTGAATGAGAGCTTGACAGGTCTTAATTCCGGTCCATTTTTATCTGAACCTATGACGATATCAACCCAAAGAGTTGAGACCTTTCCTTTGCCTAGAGCTCCCTCAGAAAAGATTTCACCATTTTCCTCCCTGTCAAGAATTCTGCCTAAAGTCAATCTAAATGTCTCGTGGGCTGAAGAATTGATAGGCCCTGTTTGCAGAGCCTGCTGCTTTCTCCAGAATTAGAAGTTCTCCCCTGTAGCAGGATACATGCCACGATCCATCATGCACGCTGTTCATCAGCCGGTCCCTCTTATCTGAAGCCAGACTGAAAATATGAGATAGACACTAACATTACAGCATAACGGGAGTGTGGAGTTGGCGCTCAATAATTTTCCCATCATCCTCAGTGTGGCTCTGAGATGCCCTTCCCTGGTCCTGAGAATTAATGCTTCACTGACACAGAATTAAGCCTTCAGCGCTGGGCACTCACTTAGCAGCCAGGGAAAAGTAATAGCTAGTCAACAGATTGTTCATCCCTAAGACAATCTAGGGATCTGTTAGCACTGCCCTTTGAATCATATAAAATGAATGAGCTCTCTTTGTAATTTCTGAATCTGGAAGCCTTTGAAAAGCACATGTGTGTTCTTGGCATTCACAATGATCAGAAGCCTCGTACCATGCCTCGAACACTGGGGCTAGTTGACTAGGACCATACCACAGGGATTGCCAGTAAGACCTGGAAATTTTATGGAGCCCTCTCCCCAAAGAGGTACAAGTATTCTCAGACACAATTCTACTGTGGTCTCTAGAGAGCATACATCTGTTTTGAATGATGCCCTGTAACACAGACCTTGATTTCCAAGGTTACGCTTCAAAGGATCCCACTGTTCTCTTTGTGAAAGATAGTTCTTTTTAATACTTGGATAAAGAACAACTGTGCTCCAGCTGAAATATTGAACTTAGAAAATATGTGATAAGCTCTGCAAATGTGTCATTTCCCTGCTACAGTTTAGCAATTATGTCTCTGTTTTGTATCCTGATGGCATTAAAATGAAATGCTATCTTGCATAGGAACCTTGCCGTAAATGATGAGTTCATATTAACCCAAGCTCGGGGAGTGATGAATTCTTTATTGTATAATTCATGACTTGGTTTTTATTCTCATGGATGGTCAAAAACAACCAGTACTATCCAGCATGATGCAGTGGGCTTTGCACTCACAGAGACCTAGCTCTGAATTATAACTCAACTCTTCCAGTTAGCTTGAGCCATTTATATTACTTTAATCTTTGTGGATTAAAAATGGTTGAATAGCAGCCTTTTCAGGTGATTCAACATTAGAGCTCTGACCATGAACAAGTTTTGTAATCTCTGAGTTTCACTCACCTGTACTGTAAGTATAAGGTTAATAATGTCTCCCAGAAATGTTTCAGGGGCTGAGTGCCATGGTACGTTGGAAAATCCTAGTACCAAGCCTGGCACACAGTAGGGCAGTAAATGCCGTCTTTATAGTTGCTGTCACATATAAATTATTTTACAGTCTCAGTCTGTCAGTTACATAAACGTCTTTGATTCTGAGAAAGAGATGGGAAAAGGAAACTGCCAACAGTACACATTTAATTAAGTTATATTATCTTTTGTTAGAAATAACAGCACACATTATTAGGGTGCGTGAACAATATCTCTTCACCTGAATTAGGTGTTAAACTAAATGAGATTAAGTGAGATGCAGGTTTTCTGTCCTTTTATGGAATCTCAGGTGACTTTTTGCCTAAGAATCATTCACAAAAAAACTTTGCACTCTGGCATGTCCGAGAAGAGTAAGACACCAAAGTTAAATTGTCAGCAGATCAAAGGGCTGAGACAAACGCAAGAGCAGGTTTGCAAGTCAGACTGCAGGGTCCCACCACAGGAAATTGCTGCATTGTGTTTCATAAATACTTTATATCAGTTGGCATTTTTAACTCTGTCCAGAAGCACCAATCCATCATTGTGCCCAGATGTGACGTGATTGAGTCAGTTTCGCCTAAAGAGCCCTTTGGTTCATTACCAGTGACTCTCTTGTTATTGAGTGAGCTGAGTGGGCTTTGATAGGCCCTCGGAAGATCATATGTGGGCCTGCCAGTTTTAACGACCTTTGCCCCTACAGACTTCATATATGTGCTCATTTAGATAACGAGAAGAATCCGTGTGTATAGGACAGGTCATTGAATCCCCTGCCTAATAGGAATGAATATTAAACATTGGGATCTGAAAAGAATATATTGAAATTCCATTAATATTTATAACTGATCTATGGGACTAAGGGAATTCTTCAGTATAAATTATTCCAAATTCATGTTTGTAAGAATGAAGCATCCTTGAATTTAAAATATAGTTTTCCTCGCTGAAATAGATTTCTGTTATACATGTACCTGGTGAAATCTTTGTTGGTGATGTTATATATCCTTACATTATTTAATAGAGACGGGAAGGGCATTTTAGAATCTTGAGCTCAACTGAACCTAATTCACTCTGTTTTATCAAAAATAAAATGTCTGTTTGTTCCCTTTTCCACTGTCTATATTCATAATAATGGTTTCTCAAGAGTAGCTAACAATATCATAAAGATGATAGTCCCTTTTATTTAAGAACTTTTGCCAAAACCTAGATTCGATCTCTTTTTTTTTTTATTTTCTGTCAAAATATAACAGGAAGAAGGGCGCCTGGGTGGCTCAGTCGTTAAGCGTCTGCCTTGGCTCAGGGCGTGATCCCAGGGTCCTGGGATCGAGCCCCGCATGGGGCTCCCTGCTCCGCTGGGAGCCTGCTTCTTCCTCTCCCACTCCCCCTGCTTGTGTTCCCTCTCTTGCTGTGTCTCTTTCTGTCAAATAAATAAATAAAATCTTTAAAAATATATATATAACAGGAAGAATAATTCCACTGGTATTATTAGTAAAGGAGATAAGAGTGTCCACAATAAACCAGTAAATTTCCTCTATGAAAAGGGCCAGAAATATTTTGACACAGTCCTAAATACAGTCTTCATCATCTGATTAGTGTCAGCTATACAAATTCAACATTTTAGAACGTCAGGACTGAAATTTCCCTTTAATGCACCACTAGAGCAAAGCTTTAAGCCAAATCCTCAAGCCCAAAGATCTATTTCATCCAGTCGCAGAATCCTTTTGAACAGTTACAAATCTAAAGCTGACCCCAGTTTCCCAACTATGATGATAAAGTGATACTCTTAGAGGCAGACCAGTCTGCTGGTTCAAGAGGAAAACCTTGCCCAATTTGGGAAAAGGGTCCAATCATAATACCACTTAACACACAAAATTTCATATAGGGCACAAGGATGAGTAGGCCAAAATAACAATGTATAATGGGGATGGCTGCTTATTGCTGGTGAGTAGTGGGAAAGCAGAGAGCGTCTTGGGGGTGGGGATTGTCATTAGGAGAAAACTGGGCTTTCACACCGAAGAAGAACTCCGGCACGGGCCTGGAGCTCCGAGTGCCCGTTAGGACAGATCCTCTGTTCTAAGGACCTGCATGGGGCCCAATAAAGGACTATTGAAATCCTTCCATTTTTCCTTTTGGCCGTGTCCATAGAAGCTGCAACAGGCTGAAAATCTTGTGTCTCGGGATAAGTAGATGTTTTCATAAAACTTGGGAGGTCTCTTAGCCAAAGAAAAAATTTCTCCCAAACAGATCCTGAAATGTATGCTGTCCCACTAAACATGGCCCCTTTCTTGAAATGGGCAGAATCTATGGAATTTATGGAATTTTTTTACAGAATTAATGCGAGAAACATAGAGGAAAGATTATTCTAGCCCTGGGCAGCAAATAGAATTCAGAATATGCTTGCTGGCGTAGCTTTACTCCCTTTTTATTTTTAAAACTATATATGTTATAATCACACTTCACACGTGCAGCACTGGCTTTTGATTGCCTGCCTACAAAACTCAGAACTTGGCCCTTCTCGAATCCTCTGTGTTTCGGAAAACAGAGCCACCAGTTTCCTAGCTCCTTAGCCAAAAATCGGGAATTGTCCTTGGTTTCTTCCTCTCCTCCACTCCAGTATCCAATTGATGACCAAATCATACTGATGTTGCTCCCAAAACAGACACGGAACTCCCTTCTCGTCTTCACTGTCACAACGAGGATGCTACCTTCTTGTAACTGGCCTCTCTGTGTTGCCCCTTCCCAGTTCATTCTTCACAGAGCCAGCAGTCTTCTTTAAAACACACGTCTGTTCACACCACTCCCTTTCCCGTTCAGAGCCCTCTGCTGCTTTCCCGGTGCACACAGGATTCAACCTCAGACCCTCATCGTGACCTGCAAGGTCCTGAATGATCTAGTACAGGGGTCACAAACTTTTTCTGTAAAGGCCAGAGAGTGAATACTGTACAGTCTCTGCTACAACTACTCAGCTCTACTGACATAACGAAAGCTAAAGACATTATATAAAGGATTGGACATAGCTGTGTTCCAATAAAACTTTATTTACCAACACAAGTGACTGGCCCAAGGACCTTCACTGGCCAACCCCTGACCCAGCGCATGCCGATTTCACTAGCTCCTCGCTCCCTTAGCTCACTTAGCCCTCCTGACACACCTCTGATTCCCGCTATGGTGATGCCCACTCAGGACCACTGTCCATTCTGTTCTCTCTGCGTGGACATCTCAGTGTAAATGTCACCCCCACATTTCATTCGGTTTTCCTATTGTCCTTCTACAGCTCCCTCTATTTTAATTGTCAGGAACTATGCATTGCATTTGTTTAACGTCTAGTTCTCCTTCAAGTTGGGAGGTCCTCGAATGCAAAGTCTGGATTTGCTTTGCTCATCTTTGTATCTCTGGCACCTGGCACTTGGCTTAACGCACAGTCATTTCTCAATTAAATATTTGGTAAATTAAGAATGAATTAATGAGATCTAATCAAAACATGAAAGAAAACAAAAGATAACAATCTGGGCTCAGATCTGAAATATGAGATGCTTTAAGTCCCTTCATTTCCAAGGTATTTTGTTTTAAAAGTTCTGCACTTGAAATCGGCACTGGGCACGAGTCAGGGTGATTAACAGGCCCCCAAGTCCTGTTCCAAGTCCTACTGCTCCAGAGGCCCTGTGCTCGACACGCTGTGGCTGACACAAAGCCGTACGGAGGTCAGACGGCTCTACTCCGTCTTGTAGCTCTGCCGTCTGGACCACGAACCCCAACGGCCAGCGTGGAGGGAAGAAGGACATGGAGGAGGCACGTGGCTTTTAACAGCTGTGGACTAGGTGGGACACACTTCACTGGCCCTCATAGCCCACCGACCAAAACGCGTTACCTGGCTGCAGCTTACCTGCCAAGTGGATTAGGAACTGTCCGGGAGCACACAGACTCTGTGCTGAGCGCGAACTCGCTCCGCCAGGCAACATAAAGGTAGATCAGATACATTTCCTACTATGAAATAAAGTTGGCTACGTGACGTTTCTGTAAAGCCCATAGATTGGTATACTACCGATGCTACAGTTTACTGATTCAAAAAAGCTTTTCGCACATGTTAATTTACCTCGTTTGTGGTGGTATCTCGCTTGGTGGTAATTATTAATGTCTTACTCTCCCGTCTCCCTCAGATACTTTACTGCAAAGACTTTTAATGTTTAGTAGAGGAACGTGCTCATTTTGTCATAATTTCATGTTATGATCATGATTTTTCTATAGACTTTGTAAGTTTGGGTCATTTTAAAGTAATTCTGTGACACATTTCTTTTTAATATATATATTTTTAAAGATTTATTTATTTATTTTAGAGAGAGATTGAGAGTGCGAGCAGGGAGAAGGGCAGAGGGAGAGAGAGAGAGAATCCTCAAGCAGACTCCTCACTGAGCACAGAGCTCAACCAGGGCTCGATCCCAGGACCCTGAGATCATGACCTGAGCTGAAATCGAGAGTTGGCTACTCAACTGACTGAGCCACCCAGGTGCCCCTATGGCACATTTCTTTTTAAAAGGAAAAGGTCAAGTCCAAAAATTGACTGTAGGAGAATGATTTTTTACAAGGAAAGAAATATATGCATTTTCTCTTTGCTCCCCAAATTATTTATGTCTACATAGGTTATTCATCAATATTCAATCAATATTTACGGCCTTCCAGCTCTGGGCCAGACATTGTTCTAGGTATTCAGTGAATGAGACAGTTCTAAGGCTTGCATTCAACAGGAAATATTAAAACTTTTTTTTTTTAATTTGAGAGAGAGAGAAAGAGAGCATGATCAGGGTTGAGGGCAGAGGAAGAAACAGACTCCCTGCTGAGCAGGGAGCCCGACACGGGACTTGACCCTGGAACTCCAGGATCATGACCTGAGCCAAAGGCACACACTTAACCAACTGAGTCACCCAGGCACCCCAATAAAATATATTCTAACATTTAGAATTCCTTGTAAGTAAAATTTCAACAGTGTTTAATCTGATATTCTCTTTTTTTTCCTTGTTTTATTGTTCAAAATTTTGGAGGATATATATTTTGAAGTCTATGTAATGTTTGTGGAATTGAAGTATCCTTAGCTCCGTGAGACACTGTGATTTCATCTGGCCAGTAATCCCAGTTAGGTCTTTGGTAATCTTTGAGTGACACTGACAGGAATATAAAAATGTACCTTGTTTTAAAGGGACAATAATAAACATATCTGTGCTCCCTCAGAGAAGGTAGAAACAATTCTATAATTTGAAATCAGCCTCCTGAGGTTTATCCTCTTATTTACATAGCTTGTCTGAAGGAACTTCTCTGGAGACATCGGTCTCTGGCACAAAACCAGATCTGCTTCTCACACGCGCAAATAAGCGCAGGAACCTAAGGAATGATGGAGAGCACTGGACTCAAACAGGAGTTGTTGGCCAAGTGGCAAACTTCCCTTGCACAGAACCTCCCGACAGCCCTGTAACAGGGATTCTATTGATCTGCAAGGATTTATCTTTGCCATGGATTCCGGAAATCTTGCCTCCTTGGTTTACCACAATGGAAATCTTCAAGAAATTTTTTCCTCTGAAAAGGTCAGAATTATTTGAAAGATAATCAGGATTTTCAATTCAGTAGTAAATGTGATTGGAAAAGTCAAAGTTTCAAATCCTGAGAATGGGGAGTAGGGGGAATGTTACTTCAGACCCGCCTGATGTAGAAATACATGTGAGTTTTGAGTTCCGACGTACACAACATGTATCTGGTTTGGGGAGACCATGGGTCCCCCCCTTCCTTCTTGCTGTGTCAGTGTATGCATACATAGCAGCTTGGGTGTGTGCTAATTAGGTCTTAAATTACAAATAACGTATGTTTTTCCTCTATTACAACTTGTTTCTATTTAAAAAAAAAAACAAGCAAAAGGAAGTTTTCTATAGCCTGAATTTAGAACAACTGTGTCAGGAGTTTGAAAAGTACAAAGAAATAAAATGAAAACCAGAATGATGTTGTTCGACCTTTGAAAACTCCATCCCCGTAATCTTTATCAAGCTACGCTAAGTGCTTTCCATGTGTCATCACATCTCATCTTTACAAAAACTCTGTGAGATAAATACTATCCCCACTTTATAGATGAGGTAGCCAAAGCTCTAAGCTTTAAACTAAGTAAAACTACAACTTTGGCCTGAGCTTTGTCTCTAAGTCATACTTTTTTTGGTAAAAGTAAGCATCTCTATCCTGGAGAGCCTAATGAAAACGCCCCACGGAGACTTGTCTGGCTGCACCACCCACACCCGTCAACACATCGGGATTCATCCATACCTAGAAACAAGACTCTTCTTTTTTATATTCTTCCCCAACCTATACTTTCTGTCATATTGAAAATAACAGTGGCTTTTAAAATTTATTTCCTAAAGATGAAATTATAACACCAAATGTGTTATTTGAGATTTCGCTTGCTCCTCCCCTCCTCCCCTTCCCAGGGTTGGGTTCTCCAGACCCTCAAGGGCACGTGTGTGCCTCCAGCCCTACAAGTCCACTCCCAGCACCGCCACCACTGGCTGCCATCGAGAACCCCGGCCGTGCAAGAACTTGGAAATCTAGTTGTCCTAGCGTCGCTCACATGACAAATGACATTCACATGTGCAGCGCACCTCATGGGGTAACTTAAGTTATCAGGAATCCTGAGAGGCCTGGTGTTCTTTCAAGATCACCTCCATCGACATACATGTAGGCAAGAGTAATGTTATTTTCAGAATCAACTTGAATCCATCTTAATGTCTTCACAAAGCAACATAGTCTCAATTCTGGGTATATTCACTTAACTATTGTTAGTCACACGTGATTTCGCGCAGAGCGGTGACCCCTGAGAGTCATTTCTCCATTTCAGTGTGTGAATCCAGTATCCGTGGTGAGCGAGCTACTGTAGGTGTTCTAGCAGAGCTGTAACTAGACCAAGATGTCCTTCAACAGTGTGGTGCCTTTCCTCGCCGTGCTACAAACTAGCTCGCCGTGTTTAAGCTCAAACGTGGGCGGAGGTTAAGGTCCTAAAGTCTAGAGCAAACTCGAGGGTTGAGAAAGCTCAGATGAAGGAAAATGCTTTCATCGCTTTGGTCCTGTGGATTCCTAGGTTTAGTCTCTGAGGACCAGAAATTTGTACCTTGGCGACAGCAGGGAGAGGCCAGGGAAACGCTGTGCTTTCCTTCTCACTGTCACTGCCAACCAGACCTCCATTTTTATAGACGCATAGAAAATTAAAGCTGAAAGGGATCTCAAAAGTATGGAGTAGGCCTAGGAAGAGTTTTCCGCATAATTACTTGACCACGCTTTTTGAAGAAACTGCTATATAATCTACCCTTTATATGCTGGAGATATAGAGAAAGGTTCAAGGCCGGCAAGCAGACAGGAGAGGAACAGGAAAGGAAACAGCTATTTGTAGGAATAAGCACACACGTGCTAGACATAGTTCTAGATACTTCGCACATTTAAGATTGTTTAGATTGCAGGTGACAGAAAACCCAACTCAGATGGCTCGTGCAAAAAAGAAAACGAGGAGGGGGAATTATTGGTATTGTTGTAAAAAATCTAGGAGTAAAGCTGCAGGATCTTACATAAAGATAGTAAAGCTGCCTGGATTAATTGAACCAACATCATAAACACTTAGCTTCTGTCCATTTCTGGACTCTACCTTCTGCTGACTTACATTCATTTGTGGTGAACTACCAGGGAGTACCGAGCATCTCAGTGCCAAGTTACAAAAAAAGAGCCCATTTTCCAAAAGCTCAACAGTATTCGTGGAAGTGAATCTCATTGGCCGTTGGCCTGGCTTCTGTACCCACTGCTGAACCAATCACTGTGACCGGGGGAATGGATTAACTGATCTGTTCAGCCTAGGCCACCTTTGTCGGGGCTCAAAGTGGGGGAGGTATAATTCCCTACATCAAAATGTGGGTACTGTTACCACAGCACAGCCAGGAGATGGTGAGCAGTGGTGTTCACCACACACGACCCTCCTAACTAGCCTGGAGGTCAGTATTTGACTATCTTCTACCATGCCTTCCCTGTTAAGGTTTTGGCTTCTTGAGTCTATAAAGTAGAATGCCAGGTAGAAGGCTTCCACCATTTATGAACTGGTTTGAGCCCCTTTATAAGACCCAAAGCCAGTCCAAGAGGAAAAGAAATAGTAAAATGAATTTGTGGAGGCAATGTGTATTTTTTCTTCCTACTCCTAGGTCTAGGAGTACTCCCTGCACACCCAGCCCTGGGGCCATCCCTCACCCCTGTATAAGTCAGCCCTTTCCACTGATCACCTTGTGTATTAGGAAGCCTTGTTGACTTTGTGAAGATTTGCCTCGAATTTGCCTTCTCACATCTCCTCTCAGCTCTCAAGACTTGAGGATGCTCCTCTAATAGGTAGTGGTCCAGCCCAGCCCCTGTACCCACCCTCCTGACCACATCTCAAGGCACCTTATCTCCAGCACTCACAGGTAGGGTGGAAATAAGCAATACACTGTTTATTTTTCAAGTAGCTTGGATTACTGGCAAATGTTATCATTTACTTTCTCAGCTGGCTGGAGAAGGCAGAACACACTCTTCTGTGAACAATTTTCCATTGTTTACTGGGAGGCTATTTCCTGAATTTGTAT
Source organism: Ursus arctos (assembly GCF_023065955.2). Classification (NCBI taxonomy): domain Eukaryota; kingdom Metazoa; phylum Chordata; class Mammalia; order Carnivora; family Ursidae; genus Ursus; species Ursus arctos. The sequence continues at coordinate 78,503,140 of NW_026623089.1, read as the reverse complement.
ACGTTTACTTATACCAGAGCTCTGGGGAAACATCTTCTAAAATTGGAAGTAAGAACTTGAGGGGAATTCTCATTTTATGTTCAGCTCATCGTGTGGGGTTTTACATCCTTGTTTATATTGAACTAAACGCCTATCAGTATGGTCATCTTACATGGGATTGTTTAGAGGATGTCTGTGTGTCTTGCTAAACATGAGAAATCCAAACATATGTAGCCTGGGATAACAAGGATTACAAACATACATATACTTCGGTTTTAAAATTTCCCTCTGCCCTTTATTTAAATAAAGGCAAATGCTTGCATCCATAGACATCGTTTCCCAAAGACACTCAGGGCAAATGCGCACCCAGGGGCCTGGAAGAAACAAGGCAAAGAGCAAAAGAAGAGAAGAAACCCAGAGGTGTGTTAGTCGTTTCTAAAGCTAGTATTTCTAAGTCCCTGCTGGAAAAGTTTCTTCAGGTCACATATGGAACCAGGGCTGTCACTGTTCAGCTGTGAGCATTCAGGGCCGTCAGATTCTAAATGTGCTGTCGCTTTGTCCCATAGAGCTGACCCCATCCTGTTTGTTCAACAGACAGTAAACCTTGCCCCTCCCCCTCCATGCCCCTGAGTGCGGACAGACAGACCCTAACTGTGACTCTGTTCATCTGTTCGTCCACGTACTCAACAAATATGGATTGCTCACCCTGTGCCCGATCCTGAGGGGGGAGCCGTAAGTTCAAGTAGCTCTCAGTCTAGAGGGAAGACAAGCAAGTAAATAGACAATTCAAATATAGTGTCACTAATACTCTGATTCCTCCCATGATGCATCATTCTCTGAGATTTAGGTTTCCCGTCAGTGAGACGTGAGGCCCGAGCAACCGCTTGACGGAAGCTCAGGGCCTCGAGCCCTCTGAGGTGGAGCGAGTCAGCCTCCACGGGTTTTCCAAATGCCACTCGAGGAGCATTGACTGCACACCAGCCTCTGAATTTACCACTTCACAGGGACTTCGTCCGTGCAGGGATCCTGAGGTTGGCCCTATGGTTACCAGAAGGGCAAGACCCAGGCACATCACTGGAAAAGAATATACAAATCGGGTTTATGTATAAAAATACCATGTTCACATGTAATTAACTGAACACTACAGATAAATAAGATACATTGTAATCTAACAGATTAGCAAAATTTACTCAGTGTTGGTAAGAGTATGGAAACAGGAGGCCTCTCGTATGCTACTGGGGGGAGTGTCCTTTGGGAGGACCCTGTAGCTGTTTCTGAACTAGTTTTAAATGTGCTTACTCTTTGACTCCGCAATCCTGTTTCTAGCAATTTATCCTAGAGATGCTCTCACATCAGTGCAACAGACGTACGTGAAAAAGTGTGCTCACTACAGCATTTCATTGCTTGTCACAGAAACTGGAAAGGAGGAAAAGAAATGTCCAGCTAAGGATGACCAATAATAAGCCATGGTAATTCCATACTATTAAGTTAAGTAGGTCCACATGAACTGGTAAAAAGCTATCCAAGATATGTTAAGTGAACAAAAGCCAGTTCAAGAACAATAGGTGTAATAAGAGTATATTTCCATTTTGAAGAGGGGAGCAGATATGCAGGCTCATGTGTAGAAAATTCTGGAAGGATACACGGGAAACTATTGACAGCCATTACCCTGGGGAGTGGGACTGCCAGGCTAAAGGAGAAGCAGTACTTGTACTTATCTTTCACTTTATACCTTTTCACAGTGTTTGAGTACCCTTTTTGTTTTTTTTACAGTTTTTTAAAAAATTTAAATAAAAGTAGTTTTAAGCCGCCAAAAATAATTTCCTACTATTTTTCCTTTAAAGGATCACACTGGGCGTAATCATATTTGGGACTCCAAGGAGTCTTATTTAATGTTGTTTAAAACAGGCATTTTAAAAATATGTTTGACCAGAGAATTTCATTGTTGTTACTTTGCCTAATAACTATGAATATGTCACATGAGTCATCCCGAGGCAACAGTGACCTAAGGAATCACAGGGACACTATGACCAGCTTAAAGTCATACAGCCAGGCACTGGGAGAAAGAATTTCTGAGTCAAGATGCAAAGTTTAATTGATGTCCTTCAGAAACTGTGCCATCAGGATGGAGCAGGGGATCTGATTCATTCATACGAAATAAAACTTACCTTGTTTCTTAGGAGGGGACATAGCACTCCAGAATTTTTTGTAAATCTTAGATGATAGATCATAGTTTCCTAGGAAGAGTGAAGTACTACCTTCAACAGGCATGGGAGAAAAAACCCACTATTATACTTGAGTTCTATTTCCTGCCATTTATGTCTCCCAAATGAGGCTGTTCATTCAGACCTCTTAGATGTTTTTCCTTGGATATTTAAAGCAATTGCTATTATCCATTAATCCGGTCCCGTCTTCCAGGGAAAGAGTAAAGGAGAAAATAAAACAACTATTCGTCTTCAAAGATGATAGGATAAAAATGAAATCAATAGAGGGAGGACTGTGAGTAAACCCATCTTTCCTCTGTGCCTGGCCCACTGTCATTTCAGCCATCTCTACTTCCAGAACCTTCCTCTTCAGCTAAAACCAAAAAACCGTGTCAACTGAATACAAATACTTAACACAGTCACTGCTGTGGTTACACTTGGAGATAATGAAGGTGCCCACGAGCCGGGCTCCCCAGGAGGAAGTGATGAAATGGCCTGTGACATGGGTAGGGCGCTAGGAGAACTGGGACCTCTGTCACCTACCCATCAGAAACAGGTTGGGCTTAGAAAAGAGCAAATGAAACCAGCAGGTGGTCCCTTGGGATAGTGCAGCCTCGTGCCTGAATGGGGGCAGTGGGCAGTAGGCTGGCAGAGCCCCAGACCCCCGTCAAGGAGCTAGAAAGTGGGTGGCAGAGTGCTCCGTGCCTGTTTGGGCTGGCTCTGCCAGGAAGATGGGGAAGGGGAGAAGACCTCAGAAGGACGGATCCTCCCATCTCAGCCTCCCTCCCCTCCCCACCCTTGGGTCCTTCCCTTTCCCTGCCAGTCTTCTTTCCTCATCAGGGTGAGCTGGAGCAGGACTGCTTTGTTGGACTTGGGGACGTGCTCAGCTTACCGGCTTACTGTCCATGGCATTTGCCGCTGGGCCTGGCTCAGTAGGAAAAGGCTACCTTGTCATCAGAGCATTTATGGCTGCGGGGCAAGGGTTGTTGGGCCAGTTCTGCTTGAAGGGGGGAGAAGGAGAGTTGCCACCAGTTTCTACTGCCAGGAGGAAGGAGGGAGGAGAGTCGCCCGCTGCCACGCGGGTTCCTTGTCTAGTCCCCTGCTCACGTGGTTCTGTCTGTCTGCTGAACTTCACAGCCTCGTGTCAACGCCACACCAGTTAGCAGGTAAGCTCGCCAGTGGGTCAGCTGGTGTGTCATCCCCGGGCTTCTGAGTCATCCCCGGAAGCCCTCCATGTGCATCCTTCCCTTCCCGAAGAACCAACCACCGCCCTAGACACCCGCACGCGCACTGTGCATCAGGACCTAAAGAAAGGTTCTTCCCCGCGCCCCGATGCCCTTGGCCTGCAGCTACGGTGTGCGCCTCTGCTTACTTCCCTGTAGGAGGTGGGACCTCAGCTGGCCTGACGCTTCTGTCCTTCCGTGACCACACCTCCGTCCCTTGATAGATCCTGCCTAAAAGGGGAAGTTTATCAGCTAGAAAAGGTCTCTAAGGTCTTCGTACGTGAATAAATGAGTCCCTGGGAGTTTGACCTTGCTGTGTGGCTGAGGAACGCTCGTTCCTCAGATGGTTAGGTAGCTAGGAAAGCAGAAATGGTCACAAATTTGGATCAGAAGTGGGAGGGGAATATCCTAAGGTAATTGCTCTATATATCCGGTTTGCTAGCACGATATAAGAGATGCATCTTTCTCCATTGTTTTAAGTTTGTTATCCACTAAATACTTAATCTGTTTTAGGATTTGTTTCCCGAGATACCTATTTTGATTCATTGACTATTATTATCCATCAGTATTGGGCATTTTTAATTGCTGTGGCTTTAGAGGGTATTTAAATATATGGCAAAACAAGTCTTGACTCACTGATTTCTCAAAGAAAAAAAGGGAATATTCTCATTGCATTATTTTTCCCTTTAGGGTCATTTTTTTTTCAAATTCTAAAATATTCTTGTGGAATTAATTAAGTTTTTTTTCTTACTAATTATTGCTAGTATATAGGGAAATCGATTTAATATCAAAATCTTTAAATTTATTTGAAGGCTTTCATGTTGGGTCACTGTTGTTTTCAATTATATGATTTTTTTCTTTCTAGTATTATACATTTTATTTATATTTTTTATCTTGAAGCACTGACCAGAGCAATGTTATATACCACCAGTCTTTCTAAGCACCCTTGGTTTATGCTGATTTTACTCTGACAAATATCTATATCGTTTCATTGTAAAGTATGATACAGATCATCAGCTTAAGAAAGATATTCTATTTTGAGAAAGTAATTTTTCTCATGTTGTATCTTTTTCCCAATGAATTGATATTAAATGTTAATTAATGCCTTTTTAAATATATATTGAGATGATCATGTTTTTCTTAATTATGCCTACTAATATGAAAAATGTACCTATTAATATTAATAGAAAAATAGCTTGCAGTTTTGTGTATATATTTATATGCGTAAATATGATGTGTATGTCTTTAATAAACATTATACTAGCTTGATAATTTTAAACAAACCTCAAGTAAAGCAACCAGATCTTGAAGTCATTTTTAAAAATTAATTTGACTCTATCTTCAATTTCTTTTATATATTTTGGTTTATACGGATTTCCTTCATGTCGAAATAATTTTTATAACTTTTGTTTCCCAAGAAAAATCGCTCTGTTTCTTCATGATTTAAAAGTTTATCAGCATGGGGGGGGGGCGCCTGGGTGGCTCAGTGAGTTAAGCGTCCAACTCTTGATTTCTGACCCAGGTCATGAGATAGAGCCTGGGTCACGCTCTGCACCTGCTCGAGATTCTCTCTCTCAGTCTCCCTCTGCCCCTCCCCCTGCTGGTGCTCGCTCTCGCACACTCTCGCTCTAAAAAAATAAGATAAAATAAAGAACTTCTTTGTATCTGATATAGCCTATCTGGCAGAAGAAGGCAGTGGGGATGCTCGTCTGTCCTTGAGTGGGGTGGATAAAACAAAAAAAGAAATGAAATTCTCTCCTGAGATGCCAAACCACATATCCACCCTCAGGCAGATTTGATGCCAGAATTCATTCTGCCAGTATATTCCTAAAATCTAGTTAAAGTAGTCATGGGTAGTATTGCCCCCAAGGCATCTGGCAGAAGGGAAAGTGAATCTCCAAAGGAACCCTCTTTAAGCTTAGGCCTCGGAGAATTTCTCAAAGTTGCTAGGAACTTTAGGCTCACAATAGGAAAAAAAAAGAAATCACAAAACACATAAGGAAAATACCATCATGAGCGTGTGGCAGTAGCCATCCCGAGCAACAAAAAGGGGAATCAAACTCATAAAGACTGCAGATTCGGGAATGATCACACACACAGTATAATACGTTGACTATGTTTACAGAAACAAAAGAGAAAGAAACAATCTGAAAAAGAGAACTTTTACAGATAAAGAATAAAATAATTTAAATTTGAAATTCAGGGGACAAATTGAACATCAGAATAAACACAGATGAAGGGAGAACAGTTAACTGAAGGATAAATCAGAAGAAATCACATAGAATCTAGCATGGAGAGATAGCAATGGAAAATCTTAAAAAGAGACCAAGACACATGAAGATAGAATCAGGGCGTCTGCCGTATCTCTGATCCGAGTTCCACGAAGATAGAATGGAAAGAACAGGGAGAACTGTTCCCAAAATTCATGACAAACATGAGTCTTCAGATGGAGAAAACCCAAGGAAGTCAAAGAAGGGAAGCAAAAAGAAACTCACACCTCAAGATAGCCAAGTAAAACTGCAGAACCCCAAAGGCAAAGAGAAAACAATAGAAACACCCAGACAGAAAAGGAAAATTACTGGCAGAGGACCTGCAATGCAATGGAGTTGACGTCTTAACAGCATTAGTTAAGAGCTAACCTATATGAACAGTGTCTTTATAAAGTGCTGAGAGCAAGTATTTTCAACCTATTCTTACATGCCAAAGAAAACTATTTTTCGCAAAGGACAGTGAAATAAAGACAGCTGTAGAAAAACAAAAGCCTTCAACAGAACCTCATTAAGGAACTTCAACATGAGACACTTTGGGCAAAAGAAAATGACCCTGGAGACAAGCTGTGAGATCCATGAAGGAAGCCATGGATAGATAAATACAAACAAACGTTGAGTGTATTAAAACAAAGCTGAATACATGAAACCTAGACCAAAAAGAGCCCATAAAATCAGAATTAAAGTGCTCAAACTTTCTTATATTATTCTGGAGAAGGTTAAACATATTAACTTTTGACTTTAATTTGGATGCTTAAGTCTGTGGTTAATCCCTAAAAACAGAAACCAAGTATATAACCTTCCAAACTAGTAAAGAAGAAAAATGAAATAATGGGGAAAAGTGGTTTAAACAAAAAGAAGGCAATTTTTTTTAAATTTTAAAAAGAAACAAAGAAATGTTGGAAAAACAGAACAAATAAAAAACAGAAAATAAACCTCAAGGCATTTCTAAAAAGATGTTCACAACATATTGTTAAAAGGTATCAGGAAATTGCTGGAAACTGATAACATAGCTTCAATATAAAACAAACATTGTCGGGACTAAAAGGAGAAATTGGAAATTTTACCATGTTCAGGACAGAGTTTTAATATACCTCTTTCAGTAATTGATGAAGCAGACAATTCATAAGAATTTAGTTGATTAGAGCCACACGATTGATAAAAATTGTCCTACTGGACTCATTAAAATTTAATTCAACCACTAAAACGTGCTACTCAAGCCCACAGGTAACACTTAAGGAAAACTGACTATGTATGAAGCTATTCCAGAGATCTTAAAGTCTTATACAGACCACATTCTTTGACTCAACACAATTGAATTAAGATTTGTTTTAAAAGTGTATTTTATTGGGGCGCCTGGGTGGCTCAGTCGGTGAAGCATCCAACTCTTAATTTCAGCTCAGGTCATGACCTCTGGGTCGTGAGATCGAGTGTCAGGCTCTGCACTGGATGTGGAGCCTGGTGGAGACTGTCTCTCCCTCTGCCTCTGCCCCTCCCCACCACTCACGCTTTCTCTCACTAAATAAATAAATCAAATCTATAAACAATTTTTTTTATTATAAGTATCATCATGTCTTTCAGCGTGTGTGACCTGTTAGTGGTTCCTTTTATGACTGATGTGACCATGGATCTGAGGCAGCTAATGTCCTTATTTTAAGACGAGTTTCAGTTTCTGTTTGGAGGACAGGGGACGGTTCTGTAACTATTTCACTCAAGAGCCTTCTCGAGCTCATGTTCTATCAGCTGTAGATGGGAATGCTGCCCCACTGCTCACACGGGGGCTCCTGCTGTTGTTATCAGCTCTTAGCACCTCGACCCCACTCAAAGCTGTAGACTAATGGCTATTATAACAAATAAAATAAATTAACAAGTGTTGATGAGGATGCAGAGAAATTAGACCCTGGGTACCTTGCTGGTGGGAGCGAAGAAATGGTGCAGCCACTGTGGGAAATTGATACGGTGATTCCTCAAACATTTAAAGATAGCATTACCATATGGTCCAGCCATTCCACTTCTGGGCGTACACCCAAAAGAAGTGAAAGGAGGGCCTCAAATAGATGTGTGCACCATGTTCATAGCAGCATTATTCACAATAGCCAGAAGGTAGAAGAATGCATAAATGGATGGACAGAGGAATGCATACACAAAACGTGGTCCATCCATACACTGGAGCATTATGTGGTCTTAAAGAGGAAGGGGATTCAGACACCTGCTACAACATGGATGAACCTTAAAACCATGCCAAATAAGATAAACCAGCCATAAGGACAAATATCGTATCAGTCCATTTGTATGAGGCACCTAAGGTAGAGAGAATCAGGAAAATAGAATGGTGGTCGATGGGCTGGGGGAACGGGGATGGAAGGGGTCGGTGTTTCAAGGGTATAGAGTCTATGTGCAGAGATTAAAAAGCTCTGGATACGGATGATGGTGATGGTTGTAGGACAGTGTGGGTGTGCTTAATGGGAAACTTAAAACAGGTTAAAATGGTAAATTTTAGGGGCGCCTGGGTGGCTCAGTCGTTAAGCGTCTGCCTTCGGCTCAGGGCATGATCCCGGCGTTCTGGGATCGAGCCCCACATCGGGCTCCTTTGATAGGAGCTTCTTCCTCTCCCACTCCCCCTACTTGTGTTCCCTCTCTTGCTGGCTGTCTCCCTCTGTCAAATAAATAAATAAAATCTTAACAAAAAGTAAATCTTAGATTATATTTTACCACAATTAAAAAAAAAACATGTAAAAACGGCTGTACCTATATCCAGGAATAGTCTGCCCCATTCCTGGGGTGTTGATATAATAATCAATCTTAGTGCTTTGAGAGAAGCTAACTCTGCCATCCCTTTCTAAAGCGGCTCTTGCTACGGCATAGAGGTCAGAACAAGAATGTTATCTGGGGACACATTACATTGGTGTAGCACTTGATGTCTGAAGAAAGATTTTTATGTGTCCTCACCAATTTAATCCTTGCGACAGCCTTATAAGGTAAGTAGTATTGCTCCCTTTTAATTGATGTACGAAGGTGAGGTCCGAGAGATTAAGTTGTCCGGGACCACCGGCCGTTAGGATGGTCAGCTTCAAGTACTTACCTTTTGACTAAAGCCACTGATCTCCCAGCGTACAGAAATAGTTGTCGACTTACCGTGAACTTACATTTAATATGCCAAGAGCAAAGTGCTGTGCTTGTTAAACTGAATAAAGAGAAGAAGAAAGATAACATTATTACTACCTACCCAGTGACCAAAGAATACTGATTATACTGACTCGACGCTCTGAATCCTATTAACATATTTGTGGCTCTTTCCCGTGCTTGAGTTCCAAACCTGAGTCACGTTTAAACTCTGGTTGGCTGTTTGTATTTTTGGACTTAGGCTTCTAAAAATACCCTTTAATTTGGAGGGGCGGAGGGAGCTTTCCCTTCAAACTCATTGTTTCGGGTTGTGGCGATTCAAATTTTAATCTAAATTCTGGAAAATTTTTGTCTGATTCCAATAAAAACAAGCAGCCAGGTTGTTCTCTCATTGTCATTCAAGAACAGTTTCATTTTGGGTCTTAAATTTCCTTTTTTACTGTTCTTCTTGGAGTGGGTGGCTGATGTAAATGGGAGAAACCTGGCAGGGCACCATCACTGCCCTCAGTAATTTTACAAGTCCCCCCCCCCCCAAGAACAAATGGTCAGTGGGGTCAGTGTAACCTTCAGATTCTCAGCCCGAGGCTAGCATTCACTCTCCTTGGAAGCCTGCCACCCATAAGCCAGCTCAGAACCCCAATTCTTGTGCTTCAGGTCGACCCAGTAGCTTTCTCTGTTTTAGGGAGATTTGGTACCTAACGGAATGGGGGTGGGGTTGACACCCCTTGTTGGGAGCAAGCCTCCCTGAATCTATTACCTGAGAACCGAAATAACACTCCCTGGGGCGAGATGGGTGATGGGATTTTTTTTTTAAAGATTTTATTTTGAAGTAATCTCTCCACCCAACGTGGAGTTCGAACTCACAGCCCCCGAGGTGGAGAGTTGCACGCTCTACCGACTGAGCCAACCCGGTGCTCCATGGTGACAAAATTTAAGGGTTTGAACTCCTGGGTCGTCCCCTGTGTGAGGAGGCTCTAAAGTCCCCCCTGGCGGGTTAAACCGAATGTTCAGAGGCAGTCCCTCCGTGTCCTCTTTCCAGTTGTTCCAGCTCGTGTGAGGTGGAAACAGACGACAGTCTCCTTACTGTAGAAAGGGATGGCAGAGTATTTGCTGCAAAGATTCTGCAGGCAGCTCTCCCAGCTCATGCATATAAAAATATCTGGAAGCACTCACTGGACTTTAAAATGCTCACAGCATTTTGGGACTCCCCCTTCCCTTGCGTTTTGCTTCATCATCCAGGACGCTCGGGGCAGAGAGCAGTGGAAAAAATGAAGTACTTAAGAAACAGTACCGCACACCTATCATTTGGGCAACAGCTCGGGACCTTTTCTTTTGTCTAGATTCGGTGTGTTGCTTCTGTTCTCATAACTCACAGTGCTGAAGCCCCACCGATGATGCTTGCTGCAGAAATTGTGCCGAGCACATCACGGGCGTGACGTTACATAATCCAGACCACGGACCTGTGGGATAGGTCCTAAGATTCTGACTTTACAGAAAATGAAACAAAACAAAAACCCTGAAATGAAAAGAGGGTAAGTGGGCATATAGCAAGTAAGTGGCTTAATGCTGTGCCACGGGGTTTTTTTAGTGTGTAAAACTGTTTGAACAAACCTGCCTCAAATAGATCATTGTCTTACCCTTGACAGTCTGAAATTTGAATTTTCAGAATCAGGCTTGCCCGTGCCTATCTGGACGTTATAGACTTCAATATTCTCTTCTTTCAGCAAGGGTGGGGAGCACCAACTGTCTTATTAAGTCGTGTGTTTTATTTTTTTTTTAAGATTGTATTTATGTATTTGAGAGTGAGAGAGCATGAGCAGGGGAGGGGCAGAAGGAGAAGCAGATTCCCTGCTGAGCAGAGAGCCCACTACGGGACTCAATCCCAGGATCCCGGATCATGACCTGAGCTGAAGCAGATGTTTCACTGACTGAGCCCCCCAGGCACCCCTATTTCATGCACTTTAGATCTATGATTGCTTCCTCTCAACTTTCTCTTCGACATGATTTAAAATCATAGTAACAGGCAAACTCTTAACATTCCTGCCCAGACTGTATTTTTTAAGGCCTCGGTCACTGCTTTCAACTTAAAACTTCATCCGATTTTCCATATTCCACAAAAGAGTGAAAGATAAAAACCTGACATGCATTATTTGAAATTGTGAAAATATAGCAAAAAAAACACAAAAAACACAGACCCTCAATGGCAAACAAAAATGGAAAGCAGTTCCATGTGATGAATGAGGGAGGTTTTACTCTTTTTTTTTTTTAAGATTTTATTTATTCAACAGAGATAGAGACAGCCAGCGAGAGAGGGACCACAAGCAGGGGGAGTGGGAGAGGAAGAAGCAGGCCCACAGCGGAAGAGCCTGATGTGGGGCTTGATCCCATAACGCCAGGATCACGCCCTGAGCCGAACGCAGACGCTCAACCGCTGTGCCACCCAGGCGCCCCTAGGGAGGTTTTACTCTTAACACTGCTTCAAAGATAAAGAAGTCAAGCCCATTTTTTAGAGAGAAGCTTGATTTTTTTTTTTGAACGTGGTAGAGATATTTTATTCTGGCATTAATATAATCTCAACAAAATATTTTGCAATCCGTTGAACAGAAAATGAGTGTTTACTGAACACCTACTTCGTTCTCAGAATGTAAGGAGAGTATAAGCTATCTATAAGAACCCCCCCTGCTCTGGAGAACTTATGATTTAGTGGATGAGAGAACACCCCGACCAATCTGATTTTACACAAGGCAGAGATTATGAGATGTTCCTCATCTCCTTCCTTCCGGTTCTTTAGCGAGAGCTGAAGATTTGTTCTCTAAAATACATCGTGACTGTGTCCTCCTCTTCAGAGAAGCTCGATTTTGAATTGCAGAGATTGCCTAATGTGGGCAAAGATTAGAATCCGTTTTCCCTCTATTTATTGTCTGATGACTGGGATTCATTCTTAAACTTGGTTTGAAATGCTGACAGATGCTTCCCTCTAGCCTGCTTCAAGACGTGTCTTGGTGTTGCTCTTACACTAGAGTCGTCCGAAATTGGGCCTTCCCTGGTGGTTCACACCACTGTCCCGTTTGGAGTCACACACTTGGACCACCACACGGAGGACGCAGAGGAGCTCATCTTCCAGCAGCTGGAAGCCATCTTGCCAGGCCTGCCTCGACCAGTGGCGACCAGATGCCAGAAATGGAGATATTCACAGGTAATCAGAGAATACACGGGTGAGGACGCGATGTGCTTCCTCAGAACTGAGTCAGCAAAACGGACTCCTTGTTCTCATCTCCGCCATTCCCTAGTTTAAGAAATGTGATTTCTGGAGCAAATATTTGTTTACCTCATGTATAAGCGTAAACTTTGACAGGTCTTATTAGCCGGTTATTTCTCAATGAAATTTTCTGCGGGGTTGTGTTCAAAGTCTAGCATCTCAAGACTTACACACCCTGAAAATCTGGGGTTTCCTATGCAGGCAAGGCGGGTTATATGTCAAAATGCAGCTGTTTCTCTGGGGTTTTTCTAAATCAGGACTGTGGTTATATAGAAACCACTTTAACCTCCCAAATTTTTTGCAATATGTCAAATTAACCTTGTAAGTGTATTTTGCTACCACAATTTTCATTTTTGTTAAGTTCCCACTTTGGTTTTGACTGCCGCCAGCAAAGCTCCTTGGGGCAGAAAGATGAATACCTGTATAATTCAGCTACTTGAGTTGTTTTTCTGGGTTAGAGAAGCCTTCTGCTCACGCTACTAGCTCAGACTTCAAGCTCTTTACACTAAGTAAATGTTGACTTTTCTGACAATCTCTGCATATTCCAACAGAAGTTTGTGAGTATTAGTAGAAAAAGCCTTTTGATCTGTAAACTCAGTTGTTACGCCGTTTGGGGACAGTGGAGCAAAGGGCAGAGGAGAAAAGCAGCAGGGACTTTTTCCCCCAAGATCTCTGAGCCTGTTGATTAACCGATTTACCAGCGCTATTGGTTACCCAACTTGGGAAACCTTGAGGAAAAATGGTACTGTGAGAAATTGCAGCAGATTTTGTGTATTTTACATGTAGGGCTTTCCAAAATCAGAGGAAATGGTAAATTACTTCCTAAAATACTGCAGCTTGTCTGTGTGTTTACCCATGTCTTCTCAAGTTCAATTATACAGTGAACCTTTGGGGAAAATATTTACTTAAATGTATCATGGTCACTTTAGAAGACTCTACTTTTTCCTTTTAAAAGCATTGAAAAAAATCTCAATAACTAATGTCCTGAAGTGCTACTAACTCAATCTTAGGTTGGCTTGAAAAAGAAGACAGGGCAATTATCTTGTTGCTATAATTTGAAGCTAGATGTATTACACTGCAAGTCCTTTTGCAATTTATAAATATTCATTTAAAAGGAACAATAGCTTGTGAGTTTCTTCTCGTGACATCTGCAAAATAATTTAATAAACTGAAAAGATGGGTTAAAATCAACTTATGTCTTCAAATTTAATGTGTTAATAGAAGTAGATTTGCCCTAACCACAAAATGACCTATTCAAAGTTGTGCAATATCACAAAATTTAATAAAAAATATTTGAACACAGAGTACATCCAAACCCTAGCCATGATTTTTATTATGATTTGGATGTTCTTTCTTGAAATTAACCCAGTGAATTTACAGCTCTGTTGTCATGAAAGCTACATTGGCTGCAAAGTCTAAAAGGGAGTAAGTTGTTTCATTAAAACTTAGAAGTTTGCATTTTCCAGTATTCATATCCTTCTCATAGTACCTTGAGTATCATTCTACAGAACATAACATTGTCTTTTATGGTATAGATCTTGCCACATTGTGAGATAGATGACGGTTATGATAGGTGATACATAGATAGATGATAGATGGATGGATGGATGAATGGATAGATGTATAGATAGATAGATAGATAGATAATAGATAGATAGATAGATAGATAGATAGATAGATGATAGATGGATAGATGGATGGATGGTTAGATGGATGGATAAATAGATAAATGATAGATAGATGATGGATAGACGGTTGGACAGGTGGATGGATAGATAGATAAATGATAGATGGATAAATAGATGGATGGATAGGTGGATGGATGGATAGATAGATAGATAAATGGTAGACATGATAGATGGATAAATGGATGGGTGGATGGATAGATAAATGATAGATGGATAGATAGATGGATGGATAGATGGATGGATAGGTGGATGACAGATGGATAGATGGATGGATGGATAGACAGTTAGATAGATAATCTCCCGTATCACCTCAGAAAAAGGAATAAGGAATGACAGGTCCAGAGACATAACAGGATTTAACTAGTTTTCAGTTTATTCCCAAGAGAACATTTCACCAGTGCTTTTCAGAGATCCATCGTAACCTTTGAAATTTGACATAAATGTGTGCACCCCTCTTCCCTTGCCATCCCAGATCATATGCTCTACCTTCAATAAGCTCATAGATGTGCGTGCATGAATATGGTCTACTATGTGCATAGGCTGAAGGGAAGGATTGTGTAGGGACAGGAACAGAAAAGGAAGAGGAACAACCCATTGGTTTTGAACTTCCGTTCATTTCTGAGCAGAGATGCTGTCCCCATACTGGGGAAATCCCACCCATATCTTCTTCCAGTCTGGGTCCCATCCTATGTTCCTTTTCTTTTCCTCCTCTCCCTCTCCTGGTCCACCCCAAACGTCTCCTATTCTTCACACTCCATTCCCTTTTGTTTCCTCCCCCTTTCTGACGAACAAATGGTAGAGCCCTTCAAACCCTCATTTTATGAAATCCTCAGGAGACCACAGAACTGGCGTCCCCCACCCCCAGCAGCAGTGGGTGGCCTGGATTCCCCATCCTAGACCCCTCGGGATTGACTCTTTGTCTCCATTCATTTTTTTCTCTTTTGCGATCCCTGCACTGCATTCTGGCACCCAGTGGCTGCAAAGGGTAGGGGAGAAGAGGGAGAGAGAAAGAGGAATCATGAGCACCCATAGTAGTGCAGGCCAGGAGCTGGGCCATTCAAACGTGTGATCTCATTTAACATTGGAAGTAGCGTGACAAGGTTACTAGTTTTAACCCACTCCAGCGATGAGAAAACCAAAGCGTCAAAGCCATGAAATAAATTCCGTAGAGTCCCTTGGCTCATCATGACAAAACCAGTCTTCCCACCTGCCCGTCCTTCCCTGCCGGTCACTGACCCGCTGGGTCACGTGGCTGCTGCAACAGGACACCACAGGCTGAGGAGCTTAAAACGACGCGAACATATTAGCTTACAGCTCTGGAGATCAGAAGTGCAGGACGGGTTTCACGGGCTAACAGCGAAGTGTGGGCAGGCTGTGTTTCTTCCTGTGGTCTCTAGGAGAGGATCCGTTTTCTTGCCTTTTACGTTTGTTGGAAGTTGCCCACATTCCTTGGCTCGAGGCTGTCAGAGTCAGCAACAGTTGGTCAGATCCTCGCCATGCGTCACTCTGGCTGTGCCTTCTGCCCCTACTCTTCCTTTGAGGACCTTGTGATGACTTTGGGCCTGCCTGGGTATTCCAGGACAATCTCCCCATCTTGGGCTGCGGTGATCAGCAACATTTCTTCCAGCTGCGGCCTTCATTCTCCCTCGGCATGAGACCTCACTTTCGCAGGTGCCGGGCATTAGGATGTGGACATCTTTGGCCGGGGGTCGGGGGAGCGTGATTTCTGTCTACCTCACCCTTTTTCCTCCAGACTTCCTTGGTAGGTGCCTCTAGGAGGCAGTGTCTCCTGCTGTCCTCATCAAAGCTGCAGGGAGAGCATCCCCCTTCAAGGCCCCAGCCCCTCTAAGGAGGTGGCTGCTATGGGAAGGGGGAAGGACCGACTTTGTGGGGGTCACTTCTGGTTGCCCCACAGCTGCTCTCCCATGCCCGGGGCTGCCTCTAAAGCTACAGACCCACAGTGACAGGAGAGGGCGAAGGATGTCTGTTCGTTACTCGTTTGGCTACTCATTGGCTCAGTAAGCGTTCAACGAATGCCTGAAGTGTGCCTGGGCCTCTGCTCCCGGAACAAGACGAAGATTTGCTGACGGCCTTCTCCGAAGACACTGAGTTGAATTTTTGGTCTTGAGTAAGGTAACGGTGCATTCTTATGGGCACCGCTCTACCAGGAGAAAAGAGGCAGCCGAAGGAGGAAGGCGTGTGTGAAAGACTTGGGAGCTGCTCTGTGCCTCCCATTCGGGTTGGAATAAAACACTCGAGTAGGCGGTTCGGACAAACTTAGCAGAGCAATGGCAGGTTTTCATAGTTCTCAGTGCTCCCTTTGGCGCCCTTTGTCCTCCAGAATTCAAGTGCTTATCCAGTTGGTAGAACTTGACGTATAAGCTGTGACGCGTCGCGTGAAGGTTTCTGTAGCCAGGGTGATGCATGAATTCTTTCGGCAGGAGAGGAGTCGCCGCAGATGCCCTTCCGTGTACCTCAGCGGCACAGGTGATCAGTGGATGGCCCTAACACTCTCGCTGCTCTCACTGTGCTTTCCCTTGTTTGGGGGCTCTCGCGATGCCTTGCTCCAACTATCCTAAATGTCTGGTTTGCTTGTGAGTTGAGCTCTGATGTTCCCCACCTTTCTTGAGTCCCCGAAAATGCCAGTGTCCTTTCCCCACTTTATTGGGCACACTTATGGAGTACTTTCTCTAAAACAAAAACAAACTAACAACCAAAAAAAAACCCTTTGAATGTATTTTCAAATACCAAGGACATCAGGAGAGGAATTTAAAGGGAAGGAAGGGAGACATTGTTATCTCTGGCAAAGCGCATGGACCCGGACTGAGCTCTTAAGCTTTTGCAGTACAATTAGAAATCGGGTATCTTCTGTAGTTATATATAT
This sequence comes from Ursus arctos, assembly GCF_023065955.2. Lineage (NCBI taxonomy): Eukaryota > Metazoa > Chordata > Mammalia > Carnivora > Ursidae > Ursus > Ursus arctos. Next base: position 78,486,513 of record NW_026623089.1, on the reverse strand, counting down.
ATATATTTTTTTTTAACCTGGTTTTCTGCCCTGAGAGGATGCCTTCTCTCTCCCCCATGGCAGTCCTTTCATATTTTGTAAGAAGAATCATGAACTCTTTAAGAATCTGATAAAAGCTGGGGCGCCAGGGTGGCACAGACAGTTAAGTATCGGACTCTTGATTGCGGCTCAGGTCATGATCTCAGGGTCTTGAGATGGAGCCCCGAGTCAGGCTCCAGGCTCAGCCCCAGTCAGCTTGAGATTCTCTCTGCCCCTCCCCCACCCTCGCTCATGCACACAAGTGTGTAGTGTGCGCGCGCATGCTCTCTTTCAAATAAATAAATAAATCTTAAAAAAAAGAATCTGATTAAAGCTATGAGCATGAAGGTTCTCATCATTTCAAAATATACATGTACACATGTCCACAAAAATTACATGTGTCTGTGTCACATTCTGATAATTCTCACAATATTTCAAACTTTTTCCTTATTACTATATTTATGATGGTGATCAGCACTCAGTGATTATGTCTCGCTGAAAGCTAAGATGATGGTGAGCATTCTGTAGAAATAAAATATTTTTAAATGAAGGTATGTACATTTTTGAAGACATAATGCTATTGTACACTTAACTGACTACAGTATAGTGTAAACATAACTTTTTTTATTTTTTTATTTTTATTTTTTTAAAGATTTTATTTATTTATTTGACAGAGAGACATCCAGAGAGAGAGGGAACACAAGCAGGGAGAGTGGGAGAGGAAGAAGCAGGCTCACAGTGGAAGAGCCTGATGCGGGGCTCGATCCCACAACGCCGGGATCACGCCCTGAGCCGAAGGCAGACGCTTAACGACTGAGCCACCCAGGCGCCCTGTAAACATAACTTTTATATGCATGGGAAACCAAAAGAATTCATTTGACTGGCTTTATAGCAATACTCGCTTTGCTGCGGTGGTCTGGAACTGAACCCATGATATCTCCAAGGTGGGTCTGTAACTCCAATCTTTACAAGTACCTTTTATGAAACTTTAAAGAATATCCAACATTTGTCATCCTCCCCAGCACTTTTAGAAGTCTCTCTTCTCATTCTCTGTATCCCCCGCTTCTGGAAGCTTCCCCACACCTTCCCTGTGCACGTTTACCTCTTAATTCCCCACCGAAGTTTCTCTGACCAGCAGCCCTGTGGGCTCATCTCTTCCTGTCTGTCGTCCCTTCAGCCTCCCGTTCACATTCTTCACTTTTGACTCTTTTTTTTTTTTCCTTAAACAAGTAACCCTTCTCCCTTTTTAGTGCAAATTCCCCATTCTGGCTTCCTCATGACCCCAGTTGGCATAGTCCTCACCAAGAGTGGAAAGAATAAAAGAGAAAAGAAGAAACATACAACAGCTTATGGCCAGAATTTTCCTTAGTTGTTTGTGTTTGGTGGGGGAGAAGGTGCGCACACAGAAGAGCCTGAAACCACCTAGTACTTCCATTCTTGCCCCGTGAGATTAATTTTGGGTGTGTGATGGTGTCTAGGTCATCCCTGGAAGGTCAAGTGGCAATTCATAGTTTCATTTTTTTCTTTTTCTTTCTTATGCATTTTCTATCGTCCTCTTTATCTTGTTTTTCATAGTTTGGAACTGGAAGGCAGTGACTGATTGTATGAAAATACCAAAATTATAAACCCCAAGGATTATCCTATTCAAAGAAGTCAGTCACCTTGATAAGCTACGCCCTTATTTCAACAAGATGGGGCACGTCTTTCAGAGCCTGGCATGCATTCTTCGGCTGGATCATTGGCTGGATCAGGTCTTTAGAATTTGAGCTGGAATTTGATGTTTTAGGAACAAAGCCATTTGGACTGAAATCTTTTTAATAAAATGGATGGTCAGTTTTGACACTTTTCTTAAACATTACAGATTCAGACATACGGCCTCCCAGGATAAGTACTCTGAAAAAAAAAAAAAAACCAAACCATTGTGTTTATCAGTTCAAGTACGTTCCATGTGTTGCTTGGTAGTTTATGTGCACAGTAAAATCATACTCTATTGGTCATTCTGCCACTAGTCCTGTGATTTTTCTCCCATATTTGTGCTTTATAATTTCTAGATTTTTAATGATGTGATTATGATCTTGGACTCTGGTACCAAAGGATTTAGATTCAAAGCCCGCTCTCAGTGGGCCTCTGAGCAGGCTAGACAGGCGCTCCAAGCCCCAGGGCCCACTTGTGACCAGTAACAACTGAACCTGCCTTGTAGGGCTGTGGTTGGAATGAAAGGGGCAGCACGGTGGAAAACATTTACCACAGACGCTATTACGAAGCAAGTTCTCAGGAGATATTACTAAATGGGTAGTGAGAAGAGGAAGAGAGGACGTGGGGTCATTTCCTAAGCTGAGCTCATGAGTCCCTGTCCCTTGCTTTCTTTTCTTGACTACCTCTCTTAAAAAAAAAAAAAGATTTTATTTATTTGACAGAGAGCAAGAGAGCACAAGCAGAGGGAGCAGCAGAGGGAGAGTGAGAGGCAGAAGCAGGCTTCCTTCTGAGCAGGAAGCCTGATGCGGGACTCGGTCCCAGGACCCTGGGATCATGACCTGAGCTGAAGTCAGATGCTTAACTGACTGAGCCACCCAGGCGCCCCGTGACTACCTCTCTTCATGGCCACGTGCTGTCCTACTTTTTCATTTTTCCTACTCTCTTTTCAGAGTTTCTCTCTTCTCTGTGTTCTGTGCTTCACTTATGCAAATAGCCCTGGACAAGGCATGTTTCTGAAGGACTGATTCAATGCCAGGCGCTATGACATTCCCTGTGACGTGCCATAGGGACCGTTGAATAAGATCAGAGCAAGGTGAGACCAAAGAGGTGGATTTCTGCGGATGCAAGGAACTCTTGTCGTTTTTTTTTTTTTAAGCTTATACATTTTTCATCTTCTTGCTATTTATTCCCAGACTGACTTGCACATTCTTTAGTGTTTGGTAGTTAAACACACTTATGCCATTTATGCTGTGAGTCAACATTTCCTGGCATGACAGTATGGCCACAAGAGCGCTCTTGCCTATGTGCCATGAGTTTCTGATAACGTATGGAGGGCCAAAACAGGCCCTTTGGGATAAGTGGACTCTGGCATGACCCAGTCCATCAACAGCAAGACACATAACAGGTGTCCACACTAAGCATTCCATTGCGTCATCTCCCACCTCTTTGTCACGGGCTCATTACTGGCGAGTTGCTTCAGTTTGTTATGAGGTAGCTGAGTATGTGTGAGATCATTGGCTGAGAAGTTCTGATCCTTGAATTAAGGATGTACAGTCACAGTTTAATTGAAGTTTATATGAGCAGATATTTCCCCTTTTCACAAAATTCCATATTATGCAAGCTATTAAATGTTTTAACACCTAGGAATTTAATTAAATCATTTTTTCTTAAGTCCTCATGAGACTGACCCTGCCATGTATTCAGTATCACACTTTTTCAGAAGAACTAATTATTCCAAGCAGCATTACTTTATAGAAGAACTTTCTAGAGCAGTCTGTCATTCTTCCTGGGCAAAGGCCATATATATTCATCTGCAGTCAGTACTACTACTTAAAACTTGATGGTGGGAGTTATTGTATGGGTGTGGACACCCCAAGAGAAACAGGCCCTATTCCAGCACAATTCCAAAAAACTGAAAGTCTACTTGATCTATTTAGGGTAGACATCAATATTGTGCTATAAAAATAATGAAAAAGTTCAGTTGCCAAAAGCTATTTACAGGCACATTAGAAATTAATAATGTATATTCATGTTTCCATTTCACACACCTATATTGAGTTCTCACTCTATGCCAGACATTATGCAGGATTCTCAAAGACAGCTCCCTTCCTTCAAGGGGTAGCTCTATAACCAGCAAAGCTGACCAAAAAGCAGATAATCATGAGATAGTGAGGTTTGCTGTAAGAAAGGTATGTATAATATACTCTGAACACAGAGAAGTTTTTTTTTTCTTTTTAAGATTTTATTTATTTGAGATAGAGTGAGAGAGACAGGAAGGGAGATCACGAGCAGGGGGAAAGGGTGGAGGGAGAAGAAGACTCCCCCATTGAGCAGGGAGCCCAACGTGGGACTCGATCTCAGGACTCTGGGATCATGACCTGAGCCGAAGGCAGATGCTTAACCGACTGAGCCACCCAGGCACCTGAGCACAGAGAGTTTGCGGAGAGTGGTTCATAGCTTCCTAAGAGAAGACATCACTTGAAATAAGTCCTACCAAATGAAGTCAGACAGGCAAAGGGAATGATGTTGGAATGATGTTCCAACAACAGGTGCACTTACCCAGAGGTGGGAGAACGCAAGGTGCATTCTTTCTTTATGCCTTGGTCTAAAGCACCTCTATAAACATGACAGCCCACCTCATCATTTTATTACACTGTATTCATTATATATTCTTTCTCTGTATTCATTCTCTCTCTCCCTCTCAAAAATGCCATTTATTTTTTATTTATTTTTTAAAATATTTATTTATTTTAGAGAGAGAGCATGTATGTGCCAGTTGGGGGAGGGGTAGAGGGAGAGAATCTCAAGCAGACTCCTGGCTGAGCGCAGAGCCCGACACGGGGCTGAGTCTCACAACCCTGAGATCATCACCTGAGCCAAAATCAAGAGTCAGACGCTCAACTGACTGAGCCACTCAGGCGCCCCACAAAAAATGCCATTTATTAATCCCCTACTCTGTGTAGCTCACTGAGCTTTGTACTTACCTCACGTCACCCTCCAAGCACTCTGTGAAGTGTCTCCTCCTTCCCCATTGCACAGATGAGGAAGTTGGGAAGTCGAGGCTCAGTACCTTGCATGAGGTTCTTCCACTGGGAGGTGGCAAAACCGGAATTCAGCCACAGGTCTGTTTAAAAGCCAGTGCTTTCAAACACCTCATTCTACTGCCAGTAATTGTTTGAGTTCTGGCTTTCTCTCAACTATGACACATTCTTCTATCATCGTTCTTTTGCTGCTGTCATCTAGAAATAATAGTTAACATTTATGCTCTGATTTTAGAAAGCACTTTCTACTTCTTTTCATTCAATCCCCACAACAATTCTGACAGATCAGGAAGTAAATATAACTATCTTTGCTTCAAATGAAGAAACCGGGGTTCATGTTGCATGGTTTTGCCTAATGTGACGCAACTAGTAAGTAGCAAAATAGAAATTGGAATGTTTCATTTTAGATTCAAAAGTACACGGTCCACACTGTATACAAAAATTAAGTACACATGGATCACAGACCATAGAACCTTAAACTATAGAACTTCTAGGTGAAAACAGGAGAAAATCTTTATGGTCTTGGGTTTGGCAAACATTTCTTAGATAAGACACAAAAAGCACAAACCATAAGAAAATAAATTGATAAATTGGGCTTGATCAAAATTAAAAACAATGTCTTTGAAAGACACTGTTAAGAAAATGAAAGAACAAGACACGGACTTGGAGAAAACATTTATAAAAACATATATCTGATGAGACTAGTATCCAGACTATATAAAGACCTGTCACAAATCAGTAATAAGAAAACAAATGGCCTAATTATTTAAAAATGGACAAAAGATTTGGAAGAGCACTTTACTAAAGAAGAGGTATGAATTTAACCATGGGTATGTAAGAGTGCTACAATGAAAACTAGAAAACATTGCTGAAAGAAATGAAAGAAGACTTAAATACAGGGAAATATATTTTATGTTCATAGATTGGGAGACTTAATTATTGTTTTTTAAGTAAACTCTATGCCCAGCATGGGGCTTGAACTCATGACCCTGAGATCAAGAGTCACATGCTCTACCAACTGAGCCAGCCAGCTCCCTCGGGAAACTTATTAATTTTAAAATGGCAATACTACCCAAAGGTGATCCACAGACTTCTTGTAATCACTATTAAATTCCCAATGGCCTTTGCAGAAATGCTGACCCAAATATTTATATGGAGTTGCAAGGGACCCCCAGATAGCCAAAACCATCTCAAAAAAAAAAAAAAAAAAAAAAAAGCTAGAGGACTCACACTTTCTAATTTCCAGCCTTACTACAAAGCTACCCTCATCCAAATAATGTGGTAATGGCATAAGAATAGACATATAGATTAATGGAATAGTACCACGAGTCTGGAAATAAACCCACACTTACGGTCAATTGATTTCTGATAAGTTTCCCAAAAACATTCAATGGGAAACAATAGTCTCTTCAACACATAGTGCTGGGACAACTGGATATCCACATACAAAAGAATGAAGTTGGACCCTTAACTCACATACCATGCAAAAACTTACCCAAAATGGATTAAAAACCTAACTACACAAGCTAAAATCATAAAATTTTAGAGGAAAACATTAGGGTGAATCTTCGCAACCTTGTACTTGGCAATGGTTTCTTAGATACAACACCAAAAGCATAAGCGACAAGAGAAAAAATAAATAATTTGGACTTCATCAAAATTCACAACTTGTGTGTATCAAACAATTATCAAGAAAGTAAAAAGACAACCCATAGGATGGAAGAAAATATTTGTGAATCACTTATCTGATAAGGTTCTACAATCCAGAATATAGAAAGAACTCTTACAACTCATGGCAAAAAATCGAACAATCCAATTTTAAAATGGGTCAAGGACTTGAATAGACATTTCTCCAAAGAAGAGATACAAATGGTCAACAAGTACAGGAAAAGATGCCAGTGTCCTTAGTCATTAGAAAAATGCAAATTAAAACCACAATGACATACCATCTCATACCCACTAAGATGAATATAATTTGGAAAAAAAAATTAAGAAAGAAAAAGAACAAATGCTTGTTAAGAATGTAGAGCAATTAGAATGCTCCTACCTTGCTGGTGGGAATATAAAATGGTTTGGACATTGTGGAAAACGGTTTGTCAGTTCCTCAATAAATTATACATAGAATTACAAGATGACCAAAATATCCCCCTCCTATATACCCAAAACAATTGAAAACATGTGTTCAAACAAAACTGTGTCCACAAATGTTCATAGAAGCACTGTTCACAATAACTAAAGGTGGAGATAGGCCAAATGTCCAACATGGACATGAATGGATAAAATATGGTATATCCATAAGATGGATTATCATTCACGCATAAAAAAGCAATGAATTATACCTCAATTAAAAAATCAGTCATTAAGGGGGCACCTGGGTATTTGGTTAAGTGTTTGACTCTTGATTTCGGCTCAGGTCGTGATCTCGGGGTCCTGGGATCGAGCCCCACACTGGGCTCACCCTCACCCTCTACCCCTCCTCCTGCTCTCTCTCTCTCTCTCTAAAATAAATAAGCAAATCTTTTTTAAAAAAATCAATTGTTAGGTGAGAAATATGTCTTCAACATATTTCTAATAAGAGGACCCATGGGAAATTATATAGAAATACATATATTAAACATTTGAAGGACAAAAAAAGAAAGCAATGAAGTATTGATAAATTCTACAATGTGGATAAACCTTGAAAACATTGTGCTGAGAGAAACCAGACACAAAGGCTACATCTTGAATAATTCTACTCATATGAAATATCTCGAATAGGCAAATCCATCGAGGCAGAAAGCAGATAAGTGTTTGCTTATCTGGCTACTACTAATGTCGTGTGTATTTTACCACACACACAAAAGAAGAGATTGGATGGCAAGTAAGGACACAAAAAAATGCCGAACATCTTTGGTCATTAGGGAAATGTAAATGAAAACTAAAATGAGATGCCATGACACACCTACTAGAATGGCTCAAATCAAAAACTCTGAAGGTGCCAAGTGCTGGTGAGGACATAGATGGTGCAAAATGGCAGCAGCCCCTTTGGAAAACACTGTCACAGTTTCTTACGAAGTTAAATACACACTTACCATCTGACCCAAGGACCCCACTCTTAGGGATTTACCCAAGAGAAATGAAGACATACGTCCAGATAAAAATTTATTTGCAAATGTTCATCGATCGCCGTTTTGTCAACAATTGCCCCAAATCTCAAAATAACCCAAATATTCATCACCTGATACCTGGACAAAAGGTTGTACATCCATAAATGAAAAACTACTCAGGAATAAAATGAAACAAGCAGCTACTTCATGAGTGACCCTCAGAAGCATTATCTAAGTGAAAGAAACCATACTCAAAGGCTATCTGTCGTATCCTTCTACCCGTATGGCTTCCTGGAATAGGCAAAACTGTAGGGACAGAAAATCGATCAATGGCACGTATTGCATGGTGCACTGGGTGTTATACGCAACTAATGAATCATTGAACTTTACATCAGAAACCAGGGATGTACTGTATGGTGACTAACATAATATAATAAAAAAACATTAAAATTTAAAAAAAAAGAAAAGAAAATCGATCAATGGTCTCCAGGGGCTGTGACTAGGAGAAGGGGATGAACTACAAAGGGGCACAAGGGAAATTTGGGGGGACGACAGAAACGTTCTCTATGTTATTGTTGCAGTAGCTTAACACGGCTGTGTACATTGTTAAAATTGATAGACCAGTACGCATGTGAATTTCACAGTATACAATTTAGCTGACTCAATTTAGCTGACTTTTCAAACCACTTGTTTTTTATCCTCCATTATCGTCTTTCTGAGGAGCAGAAGCATTGATTCTTCTACTTTCACAGCATTAGAAGTAGGAAGGAGGTTGTTTTGTATCTGAAGATCAAAATGGTGGCAGTCTTTGAGCTAAAATCTCACAGGCAAACTAAAAGCCGTGGGGTTCGTTCAGAACAAGTGAGGACCAGAAAGAAATAATGGTCATGTTTCTGGGTCATCAAGAAAAGGAAAGGAAATGGAGTGGGAGAAGGGACAAGGAAGGATTGAATTGGTGGGGCACTAGGCTGCTGTTAAATGGGGGAGAAGTGGTGATGAGGCCACTCGAGTAGGAAAGATGATTTTACCTTCATGTCTAGACGCACAGATCAGAAGCGTTTTTGGCCCTCTGCATCCTAGGATCCCAAGCAATTGGATCCTTTGAGAGACTGTGGCACAACATTTATATTTAGATGAAAACAAGAGGATCCCACTCTGTTAGATCACCTTGTGGCTACAAAATGGCGCCTGTCCCCCCAGCACCCCAGGCAGGCTCGCCGAGTGCTAGAACACAACATATTTGAAGAGTTAATGCATGAATATACTAAAACTTGCTGAAGGGCAGGAGAATTTCCTATTAAATTAAAAACTCTAAAGGGGACTCTAAAACGACCATTGTTCTGTCTGTTATTACTGCGAGAGTACTAGAGAAAACAGTAGCTCATTCTTTATTGTGTGCTTGTGAACAACTCCTCGTCGAAATAGACTGACTCCTCCAGTGCTTTCAGGACTTTGAAAGATAGATCTAAACAGATTCAACGTAGACCTCAGGAATCGAATATACGATTTCAGCAAAGTATGTCCTTCACAATTCAAGCCCCACTAAAGCTGCTACGTGGACCATATAATTGATTTGTGGCGCTTTCTGCCCCATGGTTTATTAAACTAGAAGAGACAAATACCAGTAAAGCGAAAAGCTCCACTGAGAATTGACCAAACCACATCACTTTCTTCACACCTAGAGTATTCCAACCAATAGTAATTTTACAGCGGCTCTCCATAGTCCCAGACACAGCTCTGCAGCCAGGAGCCCACAGCACAAGCAAACCTTTCCCTACAGCACAACAAAGAAACGGGTTTATGAAATCACCATTAAATATAATAGAACACTGGAGAGATGTGTCGAACAGAGGCAAGAGGACAGAATGCATAAGAACCAATTAACCATGTACCGTCTCTGCAGGAAAGCACCCAGTTGCTGATGAAGCTCTTTATGAAGACGAAGGAATGGAACATAGGATGATATGGGGCTGAAAGCCTCAAACACCAGTGGCCACAAGAAATGCAATTTTTTTAAGGAAATACACCTAAAAATAGACTAAGTGGAATAATCAGCCCTCCCATTTGTCATTATTAGCCCAGTTCTCAGTATCGCTTATCCTAAATAATACACAACGTATGGTTAAGAAATAACCCGTACCATCACTTGTCTTAATAACACGGCAAATACATTCCATATGTGTAGGACCTCGGGCTGTGCCACAAACATCTGAACACAGAGAGTGGACTGTTCGAAGAGAGAATTTTTAAAAGATACAGACATAAATTGGCTAGGTCACCCAGAAGAATGGGTTTCTTTCCTCCCTGACACCTAGAACTTTCTAGAATGCATTCCCCGTGTCCCAGGAAAGAAAGTCATTTAAAGGAGTATTTAGACTTTATGCCTGTGGAGACTCACTGCCGCTTTGACGTGAACTGGAAACATCGTGGACTGTGTCACTATGGTCCCAGTTTTTAAAATAAAGACAAATGTCTGTATGTGCTATCATGCACATGCGTGCACACACACGTTCACATGTACATGCTGGTCTAGTTCTACCTTACACACTTTTCGGGGTGTTCTTCACAGTACCATTTTATGAGGCGAGGAGGAATTGTCTGGGTAGGAAACCGTCTTTACTTGCTGTTTGAAATTCGGGCTGCGTCCGATGCTTCGGGTGCCTTTGCCTGGGGGGCTACAATAACTGGGCCACAGGCAGCGAATCCCGCTTTCTGGACGTCAGAGAAAGGCGCATAGGCACCCGGCGGGTTGTCTCCTGCACAGTGCTAGTGATGGGGACCTGAGTTAGAATGGGCAGGTGTCGAGGGCGAGGACATAGAAGGAGGTAAATAACAGGATGATTCCGGAGGTCCAGGAACACTTAGAGACTGAAACACTAAAGAACATTATCATCATAGAGGGAAAATAAAGTTCCTCCACGTTTAAAGGCCACTCGAACACGGAGAATTTAAAACTTTCAAAAGTTTGCATCTGTTTTTTGGTGGGCCCACGTGCACACATCCTTCGAGCAAACATTTATTCAACACCAGCTGCGTACGATGGAGTAGGAGATGCAGGGAATATGAAAAGGAAAAAAAAAACCCTCAAACAAAACAAAACAACCCTCACAGCTCACTGTTTCTGAGGACTTAACAAGGCTTTTAAATAACAAATATTTCTCACCAAATTGCAATTTGGTGAGTTAAGTGTAGAAGAATCAGCAACATTTTATGGCATTTTCATTAGTCCCCAAAGGGACTTGAAAAAAAAAAGGGATAGAAACATTACATTTTTAATTTGGCCCATAGAACACATTTTTTTTTCCTCAAGAAAAAAAAGTGCTGAGGGGTTGATAATATTTTTCACCCCTGACCCATCACTGAAGTCTCATCCTTTCAGAGTGCTGGGCTGGATCCCCATCTATAAAGATGTAAACAGACGTTTCCACTAACATGAGCACAAGCCCTGGTCTCTCATCTGTTTGTTTACATTTCTCCCTATTTTTGTAAACAGGCGTATGATAGATGCTTCAAACCAGTGCCTTGGGGACGTGGTAGGAATGGGGAAATATATCCGTAGAATCAACACAGGCCACATTTTCTCTCTAGCCTCATGCAGTTTGAAGGTAGGCATTTACTGTGCATTCGATGAAGCCTTTTGCCCGCAAGTCAGATTTTTCTCTACAGCCTTATGTTTCCTACCTGAGTAGAGTATCTGCAGATGAACAGAGGAGGGATGTGGTACCCCAGATTCTAGTTCTACCTAGATGAATGTTTGGATGGAAGAGGGATTGCCCAAGTATCTGGGAAATGAGTCGTACACAAGATTTTATTCCATTTTTTTTAATTACTCATCCACTCACCAAGTCCAAACCAAGGTTATGCAGTGTTACCTGAGATTACTGGTGGTTTCTCAAAGCCGCCCTCTGCTCCCCCGCCTCCCACCCCCTTTATGGAAAGCATTCCTCGGGCTGAGCATCTCAGCGCTCTGAACCACAGCTAGCACCTCGCCCCACAGCAGCGGTTCCACGCGTTTTTATTTCATGGACCAGTAAAATCCCTCTAAATGAACCAGTATAGTAATGTTATCTTTGCATCCTGCAGTTAAGAATTTAAAAAGCAAAAACACGGCCACAAGAATTTAATGGAACGAATAACCAAAAAAAAAAAAAATAGTAAAGATATAACCTCATACATAACCAGTTTATAAATAGAATACATTTCGCTCTGTGAAAAAGCTCATAATTCTCCTTATTTTTTCTCTTCTTGCCATAGATGGACTTTTGGGAACCACTACCTTCAAGCTTTGCATCGGGGCCATAAAAGAATAAGTTAACCAAATATTCAGTTTCTGCTGTTTATGTACCATGGCATGGGCTCAAGTTTGTACTGGCTGCAGAGCAGAGGAAGGGAGGAAATGTATGACCCAGCCCCAGACCTACCGTCTCAGCCTTTCTAGCTGTTCGTATTGCTAGTGTGGCCAGTACCTCAGAAGGAGACTCTTCCTGAGAGTTCGCCCCAGTCAAGTTAGTGTGCGACCAGGAGACAGTACCTTTCCCTGCGCTCCAGGAACAATGGGAGGCAAGAGTCACCCTCCAACACTGGAATTGTTAGAAATCAATTTTTAAAAACTTCAGTGTGATTATCAAAAACACAAGGGGGGGCTAACACATCTCCATTTGTCCAGACTCAGGCACACCCAAGTCCAATTAACGTGACCCTCAGGAATGTAAGGCAACATAAGAAAGCCATAAAATTACTCAGTCTTTTATAGCACCTGGGTTGTTTTGTTTTGTTTTTAATGTGAATTATTTCAACTGTAAATGAGAACGAGGAAATCAGTGTCATGGGAAATAGTATTGGTTTCGGACATGTTAATGGTTTCAAGCGATCCGGGTAAATTTCCTCACAAGCAAAGAGGAAAGCTTAGCAAATAGGAAGATCTGAAGAAAAAACCCGAAAATCTCCAGAGGTGCCTTTCTTCAGGGCCGACAGTGGTTGTCACGGCAGCCTTAACAACTGTTGGGTTTTCCGCCTTGGTCAGCTCTTCAGCAAACCTGTCAGTGCTGATGAAGAAATCACAAAGACATTTTCCCCTCAGTGAAATGATGAATCGATGAAGAAGGCTACATCCTGGATACTTAAAATTTAGATCAAAATGGTGTCTTTTAGGGGGTCTGGGTGGCTCAGTCAGTTAAGCTTCTGCCTTCGGCTCAGGTCATGATCCCCGGGTCCTGGGATCGAGTCTTGCGTCAGGCTCCCTGCTCAGTGGAGAGTCTGCTTCTCCCTCTGCCCCACCTCCCCTTGTGCTCTCTCTCACTCTCAAATAAATAAATAAATTAAAAAAAATTCTGATAAGGGCGCCTGGGTGGCTTAGTTGGTTAAGCGTGTGCCTTCGGCTCAGGTCAGGATCCCAGGGTCCTAGGATCCAGCCCCGCATTGGGCTCCCCGCTCAGTGGGGAGTCTGCTTCTCCCTCTCCCTCTGCTGCTCCCCCTGCTTCTGCTCTCTCTTTCACTGTCTCTCACAAATAAATAAATAAAATCTTTTTAAAAATGGTCTTTTAGGAGCAACGGTTCCCCAGGCCCTCTGTCTTAGAGGAAGAAGTGTAAGCCCCAGACTTCAGGCTACAGAGGTGTCAGCAGATGCAGAGGGGGGACGTCCGTTGTGCTGGTCACTTTACTATGATGCGTATTGTTTGTGTGAGTGCTCCAGTCAGAGTTTCATAGGTTTCAAATTGTCTGCTCCAACCCTACTTTTCCCACGAGCCCTGATAGTTACAATGCTCAATTTTGTAGTACTGTGGCCGGAGCCAAGACACCTGCCTTATTTTCACAGGGCAGTCTAAGCCCCCATGTGACCCATGGAGGGACGTTAAGAATTAAGGGCTGGGGATGGTTATTAGAAGGTTATTAGAAGAAATGAGAAGTGGGCATCCTGCATCATCTAGAGGAAATGACTTCTGATGTGCTTTTAATTCTTGGCTCTGAAACATGTCTGGTTTGGACAAAGGCAATGCATCAGACTATCCTGGCTTCATGAGAAAAGAGGAAAAAAAAAACAGTGAAGACTAATTAATTCGCTTATTTATAATTACATGGTTGCTCCGCAGGCTTCGAATCCAGGATAGATTTATAGGATTTCTCTCGAGTGCCAACTCAGATTGACTGGTAGCGATCTGCCTGAAGCCATCAGGTGGGGAGGACGCTCCCGCCATGTCCAGGCTCGGTGGGAAAGAATGCCACAATCCATTAGTGACATCTGTCCAGAGATGCGGCACCGGTGTCACCCCGATTGCAGGGGTGAGGAGACAAATGGGCTGGGAAGACAACCACGTGTGGTCCTGGAATCCGTACGTTGACCTTTGGAAAAGAACAAATCAATTCTCCAATAATGAGTCTGTCTCTGTCGGTTCTCCTGAGACTGCTCCTTTGGGTGAACTGAGAACACAGAGGGTTTAAACCAGCAACACTGAAGACACTGGTATAGGGACCCCAAGACGCTGTGACCAGAAAAGGCCCTGCTTCAAGGATCCCGCCCCTCATTATCTTTGGACTTGTTACGCATTTACTCATATTAAGTACTCGTCATACTTCACCCCTTTCCCCATTTTTTAAATTAGTTTCAGGGGTAGAATTTAGTGATTCATCAGTTGTATACAATACCAGTGCTCATTCCATCCAGTGCCCTCCTTAATTCCCACCATCCCGCCCCCTTACCCCATTTTATATTTGCCATATTTCATTGCTTGTGATATGCCACGGAGTCGGTATACACCAAGAAAGTCAGGAGGTTGTTTTCACACATGTGAACTCGGCTATTTGCAGTGATTTAACAGTGGGACCACCACTGTAACCCCTTGATATTTTAATTAACAGATTATTTGAAGACCATTTGAGAAAAGAGTATGAGTCCTGGTTGCTGTCTGAAAACCTTTCTTTCCCACCACAGAGAAAGTGCATGACCGGAAGTTGCAAGACAGCTATCAGTGGCTCAGAGAAAATGCCAGAAAGTACGATTCTGTGGAGCATTCATGTAAGAAATGATCTAGGAGGCACAGAGGACAGACTGTGATGTGGGGAGGAGCATGGATGTGGACAACTCGGAGTTAGAGTGGAGGAGTCACGCTACATATGTGAAGACATTTTTGGAAAGGCTTAACCAGTATTCCTCTTTTATTTACTTTCTAGTTTTGCAAAAGAACTACTTGTAGATAAGTTCAAGAGAACTATTCTAGTAAATATAAAGCTTTGTGTCACGTTACCACCTTTTTTCTTCCTCATTGGTCCATAAAATATTGGTGCCTCTTCCAGTTGACCATGCCTTAGATTCAATGAAATCATCCATGACAAGTGAGGAAATGCAGTAGCAAGAAGCTAATTGTTGAAATGTTGTCCGCATTTTCTTATCAGGTTGGTTGTGCTTCTAGGATTAAAATTGGTGAGACCTCAGTTCTTGTTGCGCCCACGTGGACATGACTTAGTGCTGTATTTCAGAAAGGTTGGTGTTAAGGAACCAAGTCATGGGCTAGACAGCCAACTAGAATGGATTGACCTAAAATATAGCCATGCTTGAGGCCACAGAGCGAGATCGTTCTGCTTGTGTAGATACCTGACAGCCCGAGGACGAGCTTTTGCGGTCAGCTTAGGTATGCACGTCGCCAAGTGTGTCACTGGATTATTTCTTGCTAATTATCACCTTCACTTTCTTGATAATCCCCATTTTGAAGTCACTATTAGCCTTCTTGTCTGCTCCTCTCTCTTGTCATCTTTAATTTCGGTCTCACACCCACGGAACTCCTTGTGTGTATTTTTACAGCTAATAATCACGAAACAAAGAACCTGCTAGGTTAAACCATATAAAGATGGACAGTACTTAGCATTTCTGACCTACAGAATCAGCAGCTTTGTGTGGTTCCTCTTCATACATGACACACGAGATGTTCACATAAAACAGTTCACAGTCTGAGATGAGAGGACGGCCCTGCATTCGTCGCTATTGAGAGCATTCTAAATACAGTATCTTTTCCATTTGCCTTCCTGCCAGCTCGGTGGGAGCCTCTGAATAACACTTTTCATGTAGATGGTTCCTTATAAAGACCTTCATTTGATCAACTATGTGTAAAGTATTGTCTTTTTTTTTTTTAACTCAATGAACATTCACTGCACACTTCATAGAGGCTAGACACCATCCCCAGCCTTGGATATAAGGACTGGTGCAGCCCAGCCCCTGCTCCTCAAAACATGCAGTCTAGGAAGGGAGACGAATCTGGACATAATTACAGTGCAAAATAACAAGTAACATCACAGATAAAATAACACGCTGTAAAGGTGCTTAACCCTGCCCGGCAGAGCAAGAAGACCTTAGTGCAGGTGACATTGTGCTGCTTCTAGAAGGCTGAGCCATTTCCTTGGCAGCAAAGAGAGGGAATGGTACAACACCCCCCCGCAGGACAGTTGGTTCAAAGCCCCAGAAACATGACAAAGAAAAGCGTGTTTGAAGCAGCTCTTTGTGAATGTAGACAGGACATGTGGCAATGGTGAGCGAAAGGACAAGACAGGAGGCTTGAGTAAGACTTGGTCTTGGAAGGTCTTCCTTGTGGAGTGAGGAGTTTCTCTTTCATTCTGCAGGTGGAGGGAAGGCCAGAGACACATTCACATGGGATGAAACCACTTGGAAATAAAACTGCTTTTTCTGCTTCAAATGGATACGTCTAGCCCAGTCATCACCTAAGCAGAGAGAAACATCGCAATAGCGACCCCAGAGCATCAGTGAGGGCAGCAAGAGGTTTTTCTGACCAGCCCTGGTGCACATGTGGGCTGACGCCATCTGGATTTCCAAAGGGGTGGCTCAGCCCTGACATCTCTCCTAAACACAGTCACTGAGCTGTGGTTCCTTACTGTGGCTGGAGGCAAAGCCAAAGGCTGCATTACTGCGAGACATCGTGGCTTTGGCAATGGAGGGCTCCCTGGCTGCCGCGCTCTCTCCTTCACTCACGGGGAAGGAGCTTGCCAGCACACACTTCGTGGTTCATATTCTCCTCACTGGGTCATTGCAGAGGGGCGATTACACCTAAATGCAGTTAAGATTGATTTCCTTCCCAAACTGCAGACTGGCTAATCAGCGTCCGGTCTTCCAGCCACGTGACCTGGCATCTGGCATTTAGGAGTCACCAAATGGAATTACACAGCACCAATCGTCAGCTCACCCTGGGCAGAACGTTCTCCCTTCAGCTCCCTCCTGCTCAATACTTGTTAATGTGCAGTAGTGTTATGGTTTATCTGTACAGGGATATCAACAGGACTGTATCAGAACTTGACCACAAATGGAGATTTATGTGTGTGTATGTGTGTAAATTATACACACACACACATATGTATATATGAATACATATGAATGAGTTATCCCATTTATGTGATTTTCTAGGTGCATTAAGCTAAGAGACCACCAAACATTTTTGTTTTGTTTTAAAAATTATACATATATATGTACATGCATTATTTTGTATTATACACATGTGCATAAGTGTATATGTATATGCATGAGTTACCCTGTTTATATGAATTTTCCAGATGCATAAAACTATGAGTGATTATCAAACATTTTTTTGTTTTGTTTCCACCAAGTCTTCATGGAAATGTTTCTGAAAGTGTCAGAAGGGTGAGTTCTAGAGTCTGTGTGCTCTGTTGGAAACTCTGTTTCTTCACCTCCTAGCTCTCTGTCCTTGGGCAGGTGACAATCTTTCTGATTTGCAGTGTTCTCCTCTATAAAATGAGAATAGTGGCAACGCCTCATAGGATGGCTGTGTTCATTAAATGGGTACACATGTAAAGCATTTGTATGCAGCGAACATTCAAGAAATGCTAACAAGTAATACTTTATGCATATTAGAACTGGTTCTTGAATATTGGGGCCATCATCATGAGCATTGACGATTGCAGGAAAACAGAGCTGGCACCCTCACGGCCTATTAAGAGTCAGAAAATGATTCGCCCCTCAACTCAATGGCGCCAGACTGCCAAGCTTCCACCCAGTCTTGTCTGGGTTTTGAATGTTTATATAGCATCCCTTGTTTTCAGACTATCAGCTATCACACTCTGAAATCATTAATATGTATAAGAACCTAACAGTTTTATTCTTCCCTTAGTGTTTCACTGGCAAATCAAATAATCCAACCTGTTTAAATTCTACCCAAAGTAGGAATTTAGAGGCACTTGGGTGAATCAGTCAGTTAAGCATCCGACCCCTGATTTCGGCTCAGGTCATGATCTCAGGGTCAAGCCTCTCATCGGGCTCCATGCTGATTGTGGAGCCTTCTTGTCCCTCTCCCTCCCTCTGCTCCACCCCCTTGCACAAGTGCTCTCTCAAATAAATAAATAAATAAACAAACAAAAAATAAAAGAAATCTTTAAAAAATTAAAATAAAGGGGAAATGTAAATGCTCTGACAGAACACCCAAGTCTGTGCTTCAGTGTCCAAACTCTGTGCAGTCTGTTTTAGCCACTCAAGGAACTTGTCAGCCAGTTTCAAGATTATTAGCTATGGAAAGACAAATGCTGCATGAGCTCACTTCTATGCAGAATCTAAACTAGTCAGACTCACAGAAGCAGAAAGTAGAACCGTGAAGGCTAGGAGCTGGTGGGAGGGGGAAATGAGATGTTGGTCCAAGGTACGATGTTTTGGTTACACAGGGTGAGTCCGTCCCGGGGATCTAATGTGCAGCAACATGACTTAGTTACCAATACTGTACTGTGTACTTGAAATTTGCTAAGACGATAGATCATAAAATGATTCACCAGAAAGAAGGGAGGGAGGGAGGAAATGAAGGGAAGGGAAAGGCAAAGGGGAACGGGAAGGGAAAGGGAAAGGGAAAGGGAAAGGGAAAGGGAAAGGGAAAGGGAAAGGGAAAGGGAAAGGGAAGGAAGGGAAGGGAACAGAAGGGAAGGGTAAGGAAAGGAAAAGGAAAGGAAGGAAAAATGGTAACAATGTGAGCTGATGGATGTATTTGTTAGCTTTATTATGATGATGATTTTACAATGTACACATATGTATATCAAAACATCAAGTTGTACACCATAAATATACACACTTTTTATTTGTCAATTATACTTCATAAAGCTGGGTAAAAAGTCAAATTGCAGTTGAACATAATAAAACTATGGCATAATTTTTCAGTAGGCTCCAGGTGTGGAGTCTTAGGCCGGGCTTGATCTCAAGACCCTGGGATCAAGACCTGAGCTGAGATCAAGAGTTGGACACTTAACCGACTGAACCACCCAGGCGCCCCCTATGGTGTAACTTTTAAAGAAGATGATTTGCAGAGTGTATGAAAGATGCTGCTGCTACCAAGTGACCTCCAGAAAAATGAGAGGATGCTCTTAAAATGTAACATCTGTATCTGAGCGACACAGGACTTTAAACATCCCTATCTTTAGCGATTCAACAGAGAAATAATTGTAACTAACCTCCTTTTTAAAGCCAAATATGGCTTAGAAATAAAAAAATCTATGCAACTTGTTCTGGTGTTAAAAAATCGTCCAAGCAGGTACTACTAACTCAGCCTATCTAGGACCGAATCTCAGCCCTATAATCCCAATAACATTTGATACATTTCTTGATTGTGACGGGAGGGTAATTTTTAAATGGACAAATCCTCATGGGCCTTAGCCTATTATTTTCCATGAAAACATTGTATAAGAGACAAGAACTCCTGCGTTGTAGTCTCTATGAATGGCATCCCTTGAAGTTGTGCAGGGAAGCAACCCCACGTGAGATTGACTTTTTTTTTTTAATAAAGGAAGTGACCTTATTTATTTATTTTTTAAGTAAACTCTACTCCCAACTTGAGGCTCGAACTCATGATCCTGAGATCAAGAATTGCATGGTCTACCAACTGAGCCCCAAGATTGCCTTTATAATAAGTTTGTGTATAATAAGTTTTCTTAGGGGTTTTTGGTGCTCCAGGAGCCAAACTGTCTCAGTGTCCAAGATAACTATGTTCACACACCACTGTCACCCCGTCATTCTTCTGGCTGTGATGGCTTATTAGCAACATCTATCCCAATTTTGAGAATATTTTTCTCCAGGAAATAACCTCTATGCCTTTTTTAGCATTGCAAATTTTATAAATCTGGTTCTATAAAATAAAATAAATCTTCAGCTAATTCTCTCTCCTTTGGCTCATAAGTAGTAAATTCCTTTTTTTATTTTAGTTATAAAAAAAGATTTATTTACTTATATTAGAGAGAGAGAGAGCATGCAAGTCAGGGCAGGGGCAGAGAGAGAGAATCTCAAGCAGACTGCCTGCTCAGTGCTGAGCCCCATGTGGGGGCTCGATCTCACCACCCTGAGATCACAACCTGAGCCGAAACTGAGAGTCAGGCACCCAACTGACTGAGCCACCTAGACGCCCCTTGTAAGTAGTAAATTACACATTTTTAATAGACCTTTGTTTATAAGTATTACACATTTTAATTCTGAAACACTAAATGGCTCTTATCTTACCTCTCAGCCATGTCCCTTCCTCTGATTAGCCCCTTCCTCTACCACACGCACATACACACTATGTGATCAACCCCACAGTTCCGAAAACACACTTTGTTCTCTCTTGCCCATGGACTTTGGGGCCTTTATGCTTGCTGCTCATTCTCTTTGGAAAGCCCTATCCCTGTTTCGTCAACTCCTATGCGTCCATCAGAACTCAAGTGAAATGACCCATCCTCTTCCCTTTGAAGGCTTCTGTATCCAGGTGTGCTGGGTTGGACACCTCCCCAGTGTTCCCATAGCGCCCTCTTATTCACCCTGTCTTAGCCCTTAGACGCTGTCTTATGCCCACACTCTGTGTTGAACTGGAAACTCCTTAAGGATACAGTCCTTATCCCTTTTCTGTTTCCCTTGTCTAGCACGTAGAAAGGACTCCATCATTGGTAAATGATTTCATGAATATCATTTCCCCCTTATAAAAAAAATGAAACAAAACAAAACACTGTATTTCCAACTAATTGAGCCTATCACGGCCTACTAATTTTTAAGTTCAACAACTTCTGATAAGTTTATCAACTAACTGAAAATGTCAACATTTGAGAAAGTCAGCGTGAATACTTGGGTGAGGGGAGGGGCTTAGGGGTCTCGGTTTTGTGAGACCTGGTGATTTCTCCACAGAAAGGGCTCTTCCCCAGGTGGGTGTTGACATCACAGCACAAGAGGGCCGAGAACGTCAACCACAGTGCTTTTGTGTTGTTTATTTTTTTTTTAACCTTTTCAGGTTACAGAGGCTGCTGCCCACTCTCATGGCCAGTTGACTCTGCATCCCAAACCGTTCCTTGTGTGTGGAGGGGACGCATTCACCGAGTCCAACTTCGATGGCTGCATCACTTCTGCACGGTGTGTTCTAGAAGCTTTAAAGAACCATATTTAGTAACTGTATCTTGTCCTCTGTGTGAGCTTCAGGTTTTTGCTTCCACAAGTTTCTGTTATTGATTATTTTGTTTTCCATTTTGTTGAGAGAAATTACTGGAAAATTTTTCATATGGAGTATAAAATCGATTTTATAATTTTGACAGTTACCACCCATGCTAGAATGAAAATTCCTTGTACCGTGCACCTTTCGCGGTGTTTCTGAATTGCCATGACTACTCCTCGTTAGAGGAAAATAGTGCTTAAGAATAACAAATGACCCTCACAAAAAAGCAGGTCCAATCAAAGTAACAGTTCACGTTCCAAAGCCTTTATTCTCTTGAAAATTTCCATTCCAAATAAAGAATAATTATTATTCAATCCTCATTTTTAATCTTCAAGTATATCCTTGATTCCGTGTTTTTGCCAGTTGCTGAATGGCAAGATTCCCCCAGACTGTGGCTAACAGAGTATAATTTTTGTCTCTCTCTAGTTATTAAATGATCCTGAATCATAGGTCATAGATGTCATGATTTCTAGGACTATGGTTTGGAGGGCAATTGACTGACAAAGAAACCCCCTCTTCAAGTTTTCACATAATAACCAGAATGCAACTTGACTCTCCAAGTCATATCATAGTTTTTAACCTTAAAAAAAATATTCAGTCCTCACATGAAAGGTAAAAATTAAATAGAAGCTGAGAGAAAATATGTCGATCTTTACCTCTTGCTCTATCCAATGGCTGGTGCTCTTACCTTCGTGTGGTCTCTGGGATGTGCTGTGGCATTTAGACTGTGTTGAGTCTACTGAATTTAATACAACAAGAAAATTTACTGAACTGGAAAATAGATGCACTTAAAATAGTTCAATATTTGCCAACTTAGTGGTTCAGTGTATCACCCACATGCTTCAGTGACCCACCTGCTTCCCATCACTCGCTGGCTGGACAGAAATGGATCCCCGCCTTCGAAACCAGCTCCCTGTTGCCAAAGGAAAAGGGAACTGCATGTGATTTCTGGTTGATGAGATGACCGATATTGAAATTTCTTTCATCATTTTGGCCCGTATTTGATTAACATTTGTCTTCCTTTGGGTTTTACCCTCGAAGCATGGCAGAAAAGACATTCAGATGTGCTAACTATCTTGTGTTTACCTAATGCCAATCTGGAGCTATTGGACTGAGCACCTCCTTAAGCCTTAAGAACAATTGTTCTATTCGTCTCCTGAGCCCCCAACCTCCGAAGAAAAGAGCAGAGAAGGGCTTGTGAAGAGGGGTGAATGACTTAGAGAAAAGATTCGTCTAAGTCGTTACTGATGACTTGTAATATCTACTCCTTCTAATTTCCTAATAATTCCGCATCTGTTTTGAGAAATAAATCTGTGGCATGTACGGGAAAAGACTCAAGTCTGCTTACTGTGTAGATCGTCGTTACTTTGCTATTTGAGTCGTCCTGAAAACTCATTTTACGTGTCGATCCATCTCCTGGAGGAAAAGGCCAATTTCCTGCGGCTCGAATAAGAAAATAAAATGTATCCACTGTCTGTGTTCTTTATTTTTGTTCACCTCTCTCCCTTCAGAAACTGAAACGGGTAGAGAAATATCTTGTGATGGAAGCCATCCCGGAGGGCCAGGAAACTCCATGGCCAGGATGCCCTGAAAGGCCCAGGGCGAGGGCGTCCGGTGCCCCTGGGAAGGAGGCGTCGACCGCCTTTGGAGCAGTTGCCGAGGGGGATGTATGTCAGCCTGCAGGACCACACAGCTCCGTGGTATTTCCAGACAAGAACTCTTATTAAATCAAGCCAGCCAAGGAAAGCTGCTCTGTTTTGAAAGGAGCCTATTTAAGTGAGAAACGGCTGGAGCAGTGGGGTGATTTAATACTTGTTAGCTGATAAATATAGGCTTCGCCAGAATAAAACTTTATGATGCAGTGTTGAAAAGCTTAATTACTAAACCGTCTATGCGGATCTTTCTTGCCCAGGCAGCAAGGGTGGCAAATTATAGCAGCGGAATAGTATTTTTCACCTTTGGGCATTTCTGAAGGGGAGAAGTATGTCTAAAAACATCGAGAAAGCAGTAATAATCCCAGACCAGATATTACTGAGGGAAAAAAAAACACTTCCTTGAGTCACCAAGCCTTCTGTGCAAAATGCCATCATCCCCACCCCCCGCCTACCCACTACGTTGTTAAGTAAAACGAACAAGGTCAATTTTACATTTATCTGGTATTTTATACTCATCCAAGTACACACATACACATGTATAAAGCGTATACTCGCGTATGTATATGTATACTTACTTGGGAGAGTATATACTTTATATATGACATACATAACGATATGGCGGAAGAGGAGTCCGTGCGTCCGTGACCCATTTCTATTTACAGGGCAGCCCACTGCTGCCAGATGAACGTGGTCACCAAAGCTGAACTGAATATTCGTTGGAGGTACAGTCCCCACCATGCGGCTCTCTCGTGAGGCTTCTAACACTAACGCTGGTGTGATAGATACAGGCATCTGATAGGGAATAAAGTCTCCATAAGTCTTGGCTAAATGATGGATCTTGCCGTGATCTTCATTAGCTGGCTTATTTCCTTCCTCGGGGGTCGCTCGCCCTGACAGATAGCTGCATCCTGGCAATGCTGAGCTCCAGCACAGGCGCGGTTGGCCGAGCGTACACACCCCTGCGTGCCAGTCCTTCCCTCTGTGAACCTGTCGGGCTCGTCATTCAAGGTGTCCTTCTCCTGCCCTCTGTCCGTTCTCCCCTTCTGCTTTTTCTCCTGCTTCTTCCTCTGTGTCCAATCCTCCATTCTCAGAAACCTGGAATCCAAGTGCCATCACATCAAGATTCATAGTATTTGTGATTCCTTTTGTGGAATCATAGTATTTGTGATTGTGTTTTAATATATCTTTTTTTTCCCCCACCCCTTAAAATTTAAAGCAGCCAATCTGGCTTTTTATTCGAAGTGATTAGACAGTCATTATTTTGATTTGCAGAAGTAATGCAAGATGTTAAAACTGGGTATAGCTTTCAGGGATCTTGGTGCTAATAACCTAAAAAAATGCGTGCAAAGCATGGTGCCAGACTCTGTGCGTGGACACAATGGAGCGTCATTGGCCATGTTCACCTAAAGAGCCCAGTTAGGAGCAGACAAACCCTGTGGAGCGGGAGGGGGGTGAAGGTCCCCGTTGGTGTGATCGCAGGCAGTAGGTAAGATGCTCTAACTCAAGAAACTGGGGAATCCGAAGAGAGAGAACTAGGTTTTCTTGGGAGGGGATCCCGGAACAGATACATCCAACAATGTCCCTCCCTCCACACCATACCTGGGCTGACCCCGCTGATTCCACGCATCCAAACTGCGTATCGGTGTGGTCAAGACAAGTGAGAAGTGGAGAGGGCTCAGTGGAACGCAGAATGTGATCTCTGGAAAGAAGAAGAAGAAGCCTCAGCAAACCTCACACTAGGCTGGGGCAGGACCAAGCTGCTGTGTTCCCGTCGGGAATGTGTTTGTGTTCCTGCCAGTACCGTCTGGCCAGGTAAGCCAGGGAAGGTGGAAGTGTGATATGTTCTTTGTTTCCTTCCCCACGGATGATGCTATAATCCCCTTAAGAGGTTCGTCTGCATCAGATGAGCCTACTAGGGAGAAAGAGTCTCTAAGAGAGTATTAATTTAAAACACATGTAGAATCATAGAATCCGGGAATGTCTGAGTTTGGAGGGCTTGGAGACCATTTAGACCAGATCTTAGCCATCTTGGATTTTGAATCTTCATCAGAAAGTATAGAAGGCTATGGCTGTTCTCCTAATAAGGACGAAAATGCACATAGACACATAGAGTGTGCACACCATTTTAGAGCCTGCTGGCTAGCTGCCTGTTTTTGTAAATAAAGTTTTATTGGCACACAGCCTTGCCCATTCATTTGTATTGTCTGTGGCCGTTTTTGCATTACAACAGTAGAGATGAGTGATTGCAACAGAGACCATAGGGCCTGCAAAGCCTAGAATAGTTACTATCTGGTCCTTTAAGAAAAAACTTGCTGACTCCTGTTCTAGAGGGTTACAGGCCTCCACAATCTATTTTTAGACACTCAGAGGTCTGTGGACCCCAGATTAAGAACCTCTAAATCTCAGCCCTATCACTTTATGTAAATACAGGCTTATCTTAGATCCACACATCTGGTCCATTGTTCCTTGATCCTTTGCCTTATTGTAAATCCTTTAAGGCAAGCTGTGTAGCTTTGCAGTTAAGAGTGCATCCTCTAGAGTTAAATAGATCTGTTTTAATCCAGCCTTTGCTCCTCATTGTGTGACTTTGAGGCAGTTAAATAACCTCACTGCCTGCTTCATCGTCTGAGAAACGAGTTCAAGGATTTAATCTCGTTTATCTCATAAGCTTGTTGTGAGGCATGAATATGCATACCACCTTAGCAGAGTCCTGGACATACAGTAAGTGCTTAATAAATGGTTAATAGCAATGATGAACGGGAGGATGAGGAAGAGGATGAGCAGATCCTCCTGGTGCCTCCGGGCTCCTGTGAAGGCCAGTTTTCTCTGCATTTACACAGGACGCTTGGGAGAGTTGATGGTAAGGCGAGCATGTGTGTTGATTGCAGATACGGTGAAACAGAAGCTTAAAGGCTCTAGGTTTCTTCCAACCTTCATGTAACAGAATGGTAGTGTCTACCTGAGACGAGCTATGGGCCACTTTCTCTTGTCCTGCTCCAGGTGGTATGCAGACACCTGTTGCTTGGGGGATAAGATGGTTTGCTCAGACGCGGTCCTTGAAAAGAAACCGGGGTAGGCCATTACGAGGAGTAGGGCAGGTGTAAAATGTAGGAGCATTTCTCTGCAACGAACGGTGTCTTCTCTTTTGCAAGCATGTGTGCAACAAACTGCATGCTTGGACAAGTTCCTTCAGATTATTTACTCTGAAACACTGAAAACTGGGAGCGAGTTATTTTCACATTCTTAACATGTTTGGCAAAGTCTGCAGATTCATTTCCTGTCCCTGGCCTTCATTTAAAAATGAAACTCAACTCCTGGTAAGTTCCATGACATGGTGGTGGGTTCCGTGACCTCTCAAATCCACCACCTACTAGATGTGTGATCTTGGACCAGTTTCTTATGTCTCTAAGCCTCAGGGTGTTCATCTGTAAAATGGAGATACTAATTTTACCTACCTTAGAGTTATTCTGAGGGTTATAGAATATCCACGTAAAGGGTTTAGCATGTGCTCTGCACCTAGAACGTGCTTGATAAATGTTAGCTGTTAGTATTACTATTATCATTAGTGAAATTTGACTTATGAAAATAATCCTCCCTTGGGGCGCCTGGGTGGCTCAGTCCCTTAAGCATCTGCCTTCATCTCAGTTCACGATCTCAGGGTTCTGGGATGGAGCCCTGCATCAGGCTCTCTGCTCAGCGGGGAGTCTGCTTCTCCCTCTGCCTCTGTGATCTCTCTCATTTTGCTCTCTCTCAAATAAATAAATTAAAATCTTAAAAAAAAAAGGAAAAGAAAATAATCCTCTCTCATAACCACCACTGCTTTTGTAGGTAGTATAGATGCTTTAGACCCCAGCTAGATGGGGCGTCTGGGTGACTCAGTCAGTTAGACCCCAGCTAGGAGGCCAGGTCAGTGTTTATAAAACTCACTAGGGACTATTTTCAGGTGCCACTGTAAGTTTGGGGGCAGAGTCATTTGTGTTCCGAAATCCTTGTTGGCTCTGGAGTGAGTGAATGAATAAACGCTCCTCATTAACATACGCGGCACCCTGTTTCCCGTGAGCCAATCGAATCTTCCCTCCCTTGTGATACCAACCACATGTATACTTACTCATAGCATCTACTTGCCACCCAAACCACAGGACCCACAAAAGCAGGGCCTGACGTATAGGAAGTACACAGCAAAAATCTGTTGATCCAGCAAATGAATGAATTCAACTAATTTTAACATTTCTTACTCTAATTTAGTAAGTACCAAAGCGAAACTTTGCTGATACAGAATGATCCCACAGAACACAAATGTACCAGCCTTGTCCACGATAGAGGAGATAATCACAAGAGTACCTTCTCTCCACTCCCCCTACATCATTTCGCTTCAGAGTCAATAGGTGATCTGAGAAAGTTCCCACTTTGTGCTGCCTGCCAGTGTTTGGCAGGTCCTTATTTGGAGGGTGGAAAGATGTGGGAGCGCTGCTCTACCATTTGAAACTGCCTAATAAACACTTGTGCTTCGCTTCTCATCATTTTGCCTACTATTTAAAGGTTTCTGCCTGCGAAGCCAAAAATTTGAGCAAAGTAACGTGCCAGACTACCGAAGCCTGCTACGTCTGTTTTGTGCTGTCCTACCTGAAAAGCTGGAGACATATATATTGGAATTTATTAGAGCTACAGATAATTGAATTATCTGGAGAGGGAGGTTATGTGAATTTCAATGTAAATAATTATGAACCGGAAATCCCTTTTCTGCACCAACTTCTGCATTGCTGTGTTTCCAGAATGCTTGCTTCACTTTTTTCTTTTCTTACCTTTTTTTTTTTAGTGCCTATTCATAGCATATTGTGGTATATGGTATGCATAGCATATTAAAGTTGAGTAAATCTTGCAAAGCTTTAGAATTGGGATTTCATTAGAATATAGCAAGCTCCATGGGGACAAAGATATTTGTCTTTTTCCTTCACTATGGAATCCCCAGTATCCAGAATCAGGCGTGGCACATACTGAATGAATAATTTGAGAACATTCAGACCATCAGCAATTAGGAAGCTAGGTTATGCACCTAAAACGTGTAGCAAAAGAAATGGGATAGGCTGGTGATGGGTATTAAGGAAGGCACGTACTGCATGGTGCACTGGGTGTTATACACAAGTAATGAATCATGGAACTTTACATCAGAAACCAGGGATGTACTGTATGGTGACTAACATAATATAATAAAAAAAAGGAAAACAATTTCTAAATTCTGACAAGGTACAAAAAATGAGAATGAAAAAACTTTGAGTCTTTCTTATGGATATGTAAGCAAGTTCTATAAAGACAGGGATCATGTCTAAATTATCTAAAATGTTTCCCCAACACCTAGCACACAGTAGGTCACAGAGTAGATCTTGAATCTATTTTTGTTGAATAATTCAATGATTAAAAGAAGAAAATGTTTAAGTGAAAATGAGCACTGCGTTCTAAAAAAGCCAGGAGAAACTTCTAGAAAGACAGCATGCGCAAGGGTCCGTCTCTGTGTAGTTGGTGTGCTTGTGTGAGCACATTGCATGCCAGAGTGGGCGAGTTGATGCTTTCCTCGTGCACATGGCAGCAAAATCTCCTGTGGTTTATTACCTACCAGCAATGGGCAATGAAGGTTTATTGGCTTATATTTTCATTTTCTTGGTATTCTTTTATTAGAATTGATTTAAAGGTGGCAAGAGTTAGACCTAGTGTAGTACTCACTTCTATCAGACGGTCACAACCTCTAACTCACACATTGTTTTAACCATTACAATAGGCCATGTTTATTACCCTTTGGAAAACAATCAAACTATTTGCTGCAAACCCAGGTTGTCAGAAAACAAAATGTTAATAGTACAGAGATCATTGTGGGGAAAAAAAATCAGCAAGTATTACTAAATTGAGAAAAATAAGTTCTGTGTAATAGAAAAGACCTAAGAGAATGTCCCTATAATTAGGAAATCCATTCATTCGATAATCCATGTTAATAGTTGCAATAATAAAAACCTTATAATTATTTCAACAGATGCTGAAAATTATGTCATAAAATTAACATATATTACTGGTAAAGGCTTATGATTAACTCAGAAAAGGGGGCCACTACCTTAGAGGGATAGACAACTCTAAAACCATAACAAACATCGCTATTAAGAACAAATCACTAGAACCATCCACATTAAATTGGAAAGAAGTCAAACTCCTCACATCAATGTTTTGAAATTTCTAGGAATGCATTAAGGCATGGAACACATTTTTTTTAAATGTGAAAGTAGGGAAAGAGAGACAAAATAGGGGGCACCTGGGTGGCTCAGTCAGTTAAGCCTCCGACGCTTGGTTTCAGCCCAGGTCATGATCTCAGGGTCCTGAGATAGAGCCCCACCTCAGCTTAGGGCCCAGGGCAGAGTCTGCTTGTCCCTCTCCCTGTGCTCCTCCCCCTGCTCTCTCTCTCTCTCTCTTTCATAAATAAATAAAATCTTAAAAGAAAAAAAAATAGTTACGACTGCCATCAATATGATTATACTCCTAGAAAACTCAGGTGAACTAACTACTGGAATTAATGAGAAGTGGCCAGGGAGGCTGAAATACAAATATTCGAAGATGAATAACTTTTAATAGTATAATAATCAATGCAAATATGTCCTGTATGTATTTTTATTAACAACAAAAAAAGAATACAAAGGAATATCTCTGAGAAGATATATCCAGAATTTATACAAGGACATGTTTTCGAAATTTTGCCAAATGATATTTTTTAAACATTTGAATAAGTAGGAAGATATACCATGTCCGTGAAGGGGAATGGTAAATATTATTAATTTTTTCATTTTTATCTAATTAATTGCTGATTTAACATAATCACAATGGACATTTTTAACCCCCCAAAATTTCTAAAGTTCATCGAAAAAAATTAAAAGGTGAAAATAGCTAAAAGTTTATGAGCAAGAAGATAATAAAGGTGGGACTTATCAGCTACTAAGACATATTGTACAATTAGATAAATAAAGAAGTTTACCATTGGTTCTAGAATTGACACAAATCAATGAAAATAATGGCTGTAAAAACATTCAATGTGATAAAGGGAGCATTCAAAACCAATGAGAAAGGACAAACTATTTAACAAATAATTTGAGGAAATTTGGCTAGCTCTGGTAGAAAGAGAGGAAGGAAGGAAGGAAGGAAGGAAGGAAGGAAGGAAAGAAATCAAATGTGATTCTATCCTTATACCATGCATTACAATAATTTCTAGATGGATTAAATGGGTAAATATAAACAAATATCCATCCCCCCCAAAAAACAGAGGAAAATATAAATATTTAAACCTCTCAGAAAGAAAAGACTAAAAGTTTACAGATCAATTATTAAAACACTACTATAAAATGATTTATAGTAAAAGTGTATTATCTGCTTAGCAGTGAGTCTGCTTCTCCCTCTCCGCCTCTCTCCCCTACTCATGCTTTCTCTCTCTCTGTCTCAAATGAATAAATAAAAAATCTTAAAAAACAAAGTTAGAATTATATCATTTAAGAATTATAAATAATACAGCTTGAAGTACTGTCTCTGTTCCCTCCTAGTCTCTCCCTTCCATTACAAGGAAACTACTCCTATATTTTACAATTTTTATTATTTTATTATTTTATTACTTATATGGTCTTAAAAATTATGGTATTACTCCCATATATTTATACTTTGACTTTATGTTTTCATAAAAATATGGTAATGTTCTCTTAGTTTTTAAATTACAGTATATTGTATATAGTCATTTAGAAATTTCCCCATTACATATTTAATATCTTTCCATGTTGATATGCACAGATCCAGTTCACCCACATTCACTACTGTACACTCTTCCATTTAATGAATCTATGAATTTATTTGTCCATTTCCCCACTGATAGACATCGAGGTGCTTTAAATTTTTACTATTGCAACCACTTAATAAGTATCCTTGCATGCGTCTCTTTTACGCTTACATAAGCATTTTCACAAGGCATATGTTAAAATGCATTAAGACTGAGTTGTGAGTTCAAGGGAATATATTGCACATATGTTTTCTGTACCCTCTTTTAAATAATTAATAATTTGAAAATTAATAAAAAGAGAAATATTATGCAGAGTACCTTAAAACCAATTGATGAAGTGTTGCCATGATTAAAATAGGTGGATCCAGGTTGGGATGGGGGTGAGATTGGAAAACCTACTTGGTGACAGAGCCTCAAGGAGGTGACCAGACCACCTATAGAGCCAGAGCCCTGCCCGCTCTGTCTGCACATGTTGCCTGGAAGCAAAGAGCCCCTGAGGGGGGACAGGGAGCTGTCAGGTCGTTGTGGTGGTGTTGAGTTAGAGACCATTCCTCTAACTTCCCAGCACCAAGCGCTGGTGTGATTCTAGAACGTGGGGGCGGGGCAATCTCCGCAACCCCTCTCCACCCTCACCAAATGACAGACTGAATTTCCTGTCCAGCTGCTGGAAATCAAGGCAAGCTGTCATACTTTATTTGATTAAAAAAGCAAATAACCACCATGAGATAGGACTTCCCAGCCACTAGATGGCTATTATCAACAAACAAACAAACAAACAAACAAACAAAAGCAAAACATACCAGAAAGTAACACATGCGGGAGAGGACGCGGAGAAGTTGGGACCCTCGGGCACTGCTGGTGGGAGCCTAGGCAGCCTGGGGGCCGCGTGGTGGGAAAGCGCATGGTCGCCACATGGTTACCACGTGACCCAGCCATCCCTCTTCTGGGCACGTACCCAGAAGAGAAAGCGGGGACTCGCGTAGATGTGCGTACACCCAGGTGCACGGTAGCCTGACGCACAAGAGCCGAAAGGCAGAAGCACCTCGCTTCCGTGACACGTGAAGACGTAAACCCGCGGTGTCCGCAGACCTTGGAAAGTCACAGAGCCACTACACGGAGGGAAATGCTGCCCCAAGCGACCGCATGGATGGAAACTTGAAGACCTTAGGCTGAGGGAAAGAAACCAATCACGAAATCCGTAGGATTCCACGTAGACGACATATCTAGAGGAGTCGAATTCACAGAGACGGACGGAACAGGGGGTGCTGGGCACTGGCGGGAGGAAGGAGTGGGGGCTAGGGTTTGGCGCAGACAGAGCTGTAGGTAGGGAAGATCAAAGATTGCAAAAGGTGGATGGCCGTGATGGTGACAGGACAAAGGTGACGTACTTGATGCGACAGAACGGTGCACCTAAAAATGGTAACTTGTATGTCTGTCTATTTTACCACCATTTCTTACAAAAGGAAAGAAGAAGAAATTGCTATTTCTTGCAAAAGGGGGAGAAGGCCATTTACAAATCTATGAGAGTGAGGTCCCCTCTTTCACTCTATTTCCTTTCTACTTAACATCCTATGTAACCGAAACGGCCAAAAAAGAGGAACAAAATACCCACACAAATCAATATATATAAACATGTTTTGCCTAGTAAGTAATCAAAATATAGACACCCGTGTACAGATGTGTATATATATATATATGCACGTGTGTGTAAATATATACTTTATATACAAGTATGTATAAATAGTATATACTTATATGTATACAAGCATGTTCTGCTTCATGAGTAAACAAAAGTGTGCAGGTTAAAAACTGCAGTGAAATGCAAATTAGCAACTTTTAAAAAATTAGTAAATTCTAAAAAGAGATCAAAAGTGACAGAAGTTAAGATTTTCACGGGCTCTCTGTATCGTGACCTGGCAGTGTGTATCAAATGTGGTTTCCGAAGCATGTTTTTTGATTCAATAATCACACTTCTAAGAATCTGGCTCAGAGGAATAATCAAGGAGGCAGACAATGATTTATTTGTAAGATGTGTGTTTCCAGTATTAGTTATAAAAGACAAAAACTGGAAACAACCTCAGTCAACACAAACAGGAAGTGTTTGAATAAATTCCAATATATCAAAACAGTGGCATTTAATGCCGTCACTTGAAAAGGTGCTTTCCAAGCACATTTGCCTACTGGGAATAATTCTTATGATATGCTATTAAGAGAGGAAACCTGAAATATGTAACATTCAGACCAATATATGATGATCTCCATTCTTTTAAAACATACGGTGTGTATAATGTGCACGTACGTGTGGGCGTAGACGAAGACCAAAGGAAACATACTGAAATCTCAACAAGCTTCTCACGGTGGTGGGATTTTGAGCGATTTTTATACTTTCTCGGTTTTTTTTCTTCTTCTCTGTTTTATACTTTATCTGTAGCTTTACGATGGGTAAACAGGCAGCCAATTGAAGTTTTAAGGTGCTTCAGAGGGCGAAACTGGGACCAGGAGCAGCAGGAGAGCACGTGAAGCTAGTAATATCAGGATAGGCCCTCCAACAGGCAGAAATTTCCAACGTGGAGCAGATCTCTGGGGCCTTCTCTCTGCCATCCTGGGGAATGTCCCAGCAGAGGCTGGGTGACCACCAACTGGAGTATTCCCCAGCGGGCTTCCCAGGCCTGGCTGACACCGGCCCTCTGGGGGAGGGGGAGGTGGTAGAATGCAGATTCCTGGGCACACACCTCCATCTACCTGGATTGATGCTCCAGGGCAGAGGTCTGGGAATTCGCATTTGCTTTGAAGTTCCCCAAGGCCTTCAGAGGTCACAGTGAGATAATTTCTGCACTTGGGAATCCTCGGATTAGAAGATTTAAGGCTGCTTCCAATGTGGGATCTCAGAGCAAATTCTGAGACTAGAGATCATCTGACTATTTGCATTATAAAATCCAAGACAGTAAGGGGGGAAGTGAGCGGGATGGGGTGGGAGGGAGGATGGAGTCACTTGAAGATCAGCCTTGCCCGCTGTTTAGTTATTGGGCAGTTCGCCTCTGGTCTGGGGGGGCCTCACACTGTAACCTGCAGGAGAGAATGTTCGTGTTCTCAGAAAATACATACTGAGTATTTAGCAGTCAAGGGGCATTTTGTCCACGATGAACTCTCGGATGGTTCAGAAGAAAAAAAAATTAAATAAGGCCAACAGATAGGTGATAGGTATATAGATACATAGATAAATGGATGGATGATAGCTAATTGATAGACAGATGATAGATAGCTAAATGGATGGATGGAAGGGCGAGGGGGAGTATACAAAAGGAACTAAACTAGAAACTTAGGTGAAAGATAAAGGGGGGTCTTTGTCTTAGTTTTGCCTCATTTCTGTAAGCTTGAAATTATATTCAAGTAAAATGTGACCCCACAAAAAAAGAGAATTAAAAGGCATATCAAACACAGTAGTAGTCATCTCTGGGGCACGAATCTAGATCAGCAGGCCTGCTTTTCCATCCGTTCATTTATTCCACCAACACCGACCCAGGGCCCTTCGTTCAAAACATGTGGGCAAGATCAGGAATCAAAACGGTGTCCTGCCCTCACCACAGTCCTGTTCGAGTTAGGCGAACACAGAATGCAGCTCTGGGGCCCTGGGACTGAACTAGAATCTCTGCAGAAGGGCCGGAACCAGATAACATAGGGTTCCGGGGTGCTGCTTTAAGCACTAATGCCGTGTTGCTTTTCCAAATACGGGCTGTGACTCAGACGTGGTTTGTGAGAGCAATTTAGTGAGCCAAAAAGTGTTGTTGATTTTTTTTTAATTAAAATAACAGAAAGAGAAAGATCGAGAATGCTGACACATGGTGAAGAGTGGCCATAATTTCGTAATACATTGGCTTCCGTGCCCTGGGTCACTATGTAAGCCGGGTTTCATCCAGAAAAGCACTGCCCTGAAATATGGTCCGTGAAGTGCGTCCCTGCTCTCATCCTGTTTAGCCCCCACGCCCGACAGTTCTCCCTGCGTCCAAACCTGGAGGGACCGGGAGGCTGGGGCAGGTCGACCGCCCTGAGAAGGGACAGGCTGTTCTGGGGCTCCCTGGGCACCTCCCCACCGTGATGCCCTCCTGGCAGCACCCAGGGTTGTCCTCTCCCACAGATGGCAACGGCTGCAGCACGTGGGCCAGCCTCTCCTCTGATAGACGCGGCCCAGCTCAGCACACGGTCTCTGCCCGCGCTCCGTGCCAGAGGGCGGCGCGTCACACAGAAAGGGACGGTGTCTCTATGGACCAGGGTGCTTTTGGAGGGAACGAGAACGGAAGGCATAGTGCAACCAATGCTCCGGGCCAAAGTGCCGGGTGTTGGAGTCAGGCCCCTCGTGTCAGATGGAAATCTTTTGCAACCCCTGCTTTTCTGCCCCCTGTGGGAGATAACAGATGTCTGACATCACAATGGAAGAGGATGGGGCGCACACCAACCCCCATGAAATAAGCTGAGAAATCCTCCCCAGCTCTCTGGGGACCCGAGGGCCTGCTAAGCTGACCAGAGCAAGGCTGTCCCTGTGCTTTGCCTGTGAGCTGCCTGGAAGGTTTGCTGACACTAAGAAGAGAAATCCAAGGCTAGAGGTGGCATCAGTGGCCATGGCTGGGGAGTCTCGAACCATGTAGAAAGCAGAGATGCACCCTGGAGGCCTGAGAAATGCTTTCCTCTCCATCTCACGGCAAAAGGAGTGTCTCCCCAGGAACCGAAAATGGAATTACTCAAATGAAAAACTGCCGACCTTACCAAGACAATTCCTTTCCTGACCCGAGCCTGGGAAGCGCCGCCCGTGAACCCCCAAAAATGAAGTGGTTCATCAGAAGAGGACAGAAGTAGATACTCTCAGATTTACTCAGCGACATTTCACAGCCCTAGAAGCCAAGCCTTCACCTCAAACCAGAGCACTGAAATGCTTGATTCAGTGCCGTTGTGGTAGAAAGGCCCTCTATCAAAGGCGGGCTCCAATACCGCAAGCCAAAGATAAATAACAGAGGAAATCATTGAGACCGTGACCTCTTGGTGACCTCTTAGAGCTAAATCTTTGCTAGACCTCAGAATATCAAACAGGCCACCCGCCCGCCCAGAGCAGTCTATGTACGAACGGCATGGGAGCCACCTCGGCGTGCAGAAACCTGGCTTTCTAGAAGCTTGAGAAGAGACGCTCCAAAGGCATTTCTTGTTTTATTCCCCCCAAAACAAGAAGTTGGTGTTTAGGTGAAGAAACCCTTCTGGGAAATGAGCTCATTCTTGGGGGCTCCACTGGGGTCATCAGGAAAGGTGTTTGCTCGGGAGTCAGGATGGCACCTACCCTCTGTCCAGTGGGGAGACATTAATTAGTATTTGAAAAATGGGGTCACTCACTAACTAGCAAAAAACGCCCTGGCAGGACCTCACAAGGGCCGCCTCATCCCGTCGAACCAGACTCATGGTGGGGGGAGCACCAAGCAAGTCAATGCATGGGTTCCTCTCTCAGGACAGTGTCGTGGCACACGAAGGAGACTCCTGGCCCCCCGTGTTTAGTTTCCTCAGAACCCTTGAGGCACAAGACAGCAACTGAGGCTGAAGGAAACCAGTGTCTGACAAGCAAGGCTTGGCCTCTACATTGCCGTTGGAGCGTCTGACCTAAAGACTAAGGCGAAGCCGGCTAAGTCCTCAGAGCAAAGGGGTGGAGAGAAGCCAGAAGACAAAATCTGACCCTCAGTTGGATAGAAAGGAGATCCTGACAACGGGAGGGGTCAGACAGGTCTAACTGGCATCTCTTAGTGGAAGACTCACCAAGGAGTACAAAGGTCAATTGATAGAGATTGTATATGTAGAAACAGACGTCATTGTCTGTTGGGCTCCTCTCTCCTCTTGTCAGAGAGGTCATCTCCGTCCCAGAATCTAAAAATGGCCTCAGAGTTCGGAAGGCTTCTGTCCTCAGCTGGCTTAGGGAACT
The DNA here is from genome assembly GCF_023065955.2 of Ursus arctos. Taxonomy (NCBI): domain Eukaryota; kingdom Metazoa; phylum Chordata; class Mammalia; order Carnivora; family Ursidae; genus Ursus; species Ursus arctos. The sequence goes on along the minus strand of NW_026623089.1, from coordinate 78,449,831 downwards.
CTTCTCAGTCCTTCACCAGAAATATGAAGGATTTTAGTGAGGTAAGTGGATTTCAGAATTTGGTTTATCATAGGATGTTGTGTTCAAACAATTTCTATTACATGTAAATAAGTTAACCAGTTACAGGAAAAGCAACTCTCCAGGTTGAAACAGGCCTCCCCTGGGTTCCTCCCAGAGGCCCTCACTGCACGGTTTAAACCATGAATAAGGGGGGATTTCTCAGGCCCTCCCAGCCTGGCTCTGGAACTCTGACCTGTTACAAACGTCCCACAAACACTCATGGCTTCTGTCCTTGGCCCATTGAGGGGCAGTCATCCACATAGTGTATCTGACCCAGCGAACCCTGAGTCCCCTGTTTCAGGACACACCCTCAAGGAGTGAGCTAGGCCAGGCCCTGGTTTGATGATGGGTGAGAATGACAACCCAGACTTGGCTAATGTCACCATCACTTTGGTTTTCTGCCACAGCATCCAACAAGCCGTGAAAAAATTAGGAAATTGAGGAAGAAAAAAAAAACTAATAAAATGCTTTCATGCACAGGACCTTAGTTTAGTACCCTAATCCTATTTACATATACAGAGTCCACTCTCACGAATCCCATCGTAAATACTCCTTTATTCAGAGAACTGTCAATTCATACCCATTCTTTGTCAATGTCAAACTAGGGTCTTATGCATGAAAACATTTTATTCAATTTCACAATTACCAAATATTTTTTCAAGTGGCTCAAGAAGTCTGATGTATTTGATTCACCTGGAGTTTGCGGTATATTGCTTTTTCTCCCAAGATGGTATGCCTTCCTGAATTTCACTAATCTTTTATCATAGCTCCCAACGATTTGCTGACTCTAGCGGATATCTGTCAGTTATCTTCCTGATATCCACTGTCTTTCCCTCCAAAGTGTTCGCTTGGGTACCCTTGCTTTTCCTGTCCTGAGTCTGAATTGTCTAGAGCGGGTTGCGTGCTCTGTCCAGAATGAAGATGGGATTACCCCCAGGCTGGAGCTTGTGAGAGCTTCCCATGGGCTTGGCCACACAACTGGCAAAGTTAGGGGTAGGATACACATGAAATGAACTCCTTCTATCAGATTGAGGCTCAGGGCCTTGCAGGAGTTTCCCACCAGACTTAAATTTGAGACGGTCGGCCCCTGGAGCCACCATAGTTGTGCCGCCATGTGGACAAGCGTAGAGCTGGCAGGACCCCCACGGGAAGGACAAGAATGAAGCCAACACAGAGGAAGGTGGAGCCAGGACGAGGAGATAAAATCCTGACCCAAAGACTTCATTTGAGCTCTGAATCCTGCCCTGGCCTTTTAAATTGTATGACTCGATAAATTCTCATTTGGTTTACAACAACCTGACTCAGTTTATTTAAGTCACTTATAAGAGAATGAGTTCCAATTTATGCCGTGATTGTGGAGCTCTTCCTAGGAGGGAAGAATGTTTGCTGCTTCTGATTTCTGTAGGTTTAGGCCACGAACAATACTGTGGTGATAGCAGCGGTGGGAAGAGTAGTCAATCCTACTTAACCAGGACTTTTTCCCCAGGCACTATGCTTACAGCTTTACACACATCATCTCATTGGCACTCTCTCTCTCCTTTTTTTTAGATTTTTAAATTTTATTTGTTTATTTTAGGGAAAGAGAGAGAGTGAGTCTTCGTGGGCAGGGGAGGGACAGAGGGAGAGAGAATCTGAAGCAGACTCTGCGATGAGGGCAGAGCCGGACCTGGGGCTCGATCCCATGACCTCGAGATCACAACCTGAGCCAAAACCAAGAGTTGAATACTTAACAGACTGAGTCACCCAGCCCCTCATTGGTACTCTTATCTCCATTTTACAGATAAGAAAACAAATGACTAATGTCACAATAGCTTGAAAGTGTCAGTGATGGAATCTAAACCCCAGCGTGCCTGATCCCATAGCCATGACCAGCTATTATGTGGTAAGCGCCATGTGGGCACCAGGGACAAAAGTGACATATGTTGTCCTTGTCCTTCAAAGACTTTCATTCCAGTGAGAGAGAGAGATACAACATGTGAGAGCCATGGAGTCAACCCTCTCCCAACCCCAGTCCCATTATGACCTTATCTGACAATGACAATTACTTTGTTTCTCAACCAGGCATAGTACCATATTCCTGAAGCAGGGGAGGGCATTTGGAAATATATGGAACGTTTTCTGGTTGTCACAATGACTAGTTGGTGGGGACGCACCTGGAATTTAGTGGACGCAGGCCAGGGACGTCAAATGGTCTGAAAGGTGCAGGACAGTCCTGCCTGACAAAGGATAGTCACATCAAAGTGCCAACAGTGCCACCACTGAGAGACCCTCAAGGGTAAAGTTAGATATTGAAATAATCCACCCCAGAACTGATGGCAAATGTGCAAAGAGAAGATATCCATTGGTGTTGCTTTACTAGAAAAAATAAAAATAAAGTTCCAAAGTCTATGAAAAGCACTTAATAAAACATGGTGCCATTTCCAGCACATCCCACTGCCAAACATTCATAGAAACTTTACTGCTTATAAGCAAATCTTACACCAAAGTTTCTCCCTATGATTATAAGCCCATAGAATTTCATTTCCTTCCCAAGATACTTAAGATCCAAGTTTTTCTTGGGGCGCCTGGGTGGCTCAGTCGGTTGAGCGTCTGCCTTCGGGTCAGGTCATGGTCCCAGAGTCCTGGGATCGAGCCCTGTGTCAGGCTCGCTGATCAGCAGAGAGCCTGCTTCTCCCTCTTCCTTTGCCCTTCCCCTGGCTTGTGCTCTCTCTCTTTCTCTCTAAAATCAATGAATAAAAATTTTTTTAAAAGATTCACATCTCTCTCTCATCCTTTCCAAGTGAGCCCCGTGCGAGGATACTGGATCGTGTCTACTTTTCCCGGTCTCCATACCCAGATTCTCTATTTCCCTTCTCTTCCCCCCTTTTTCTCATGCCCCCTTTCCATTATTGGTCATCTTTTTAAAAATGTACTGATACCCCAGATGTGAAGGTCTGACTGTATCATGCACATTTCTGCAGTCTGTGGGTGACATGAGCTTCCTAGTTGGGTTTAGAGTGGATATCACCAGTGTTTCCTCCAGGAACCCAACCACTCCACCCAACAGAGCATTGCTTCTATGCTGCTTCTTGGGTTTGCTACAACGTATCCTCAAATATCAGCCCAACTGCCAGGGTCCTCACCTGATGATCTTCGTAAGTCATTAAAAATAGAATTTGTGGCACATTGGTGTGGCATTCTGAAAAGTGGGCACTGACACGAGATTAGACGCAGAAGGGAAGTACCTGAGAATGATAGAGTGCAGGGAGTGGATGCAGGTGTCGAGAGCTTCCAAACCTCGATGCAGGTCCGATTCCTGTGAAAGGAGAGAAGGAGGAGGAGGATGGGACAGGAAGAGCCAGAAAGCACAACGTTGAGATGATGGCAGGCTGGCCGTTTGAGCACCGGGGCAAAGATCCCCCATGAGGGAAGAAACGTCGTGGGCAGAAGTGGCCCAGCTCTTGGGCCCCCGGTCTGCTGGGCACTAGCAAGCTACCTTCCCCGAGCAGCTTCTGGCGGCCACACATGGTGGTGTGGGTGTTTTCAAAGTGGAAGTCATTCATCATAGTGTGTGTGTGTGTGTGTGTGTGTGTGTGTGTGTTTAAAAGAATGAAAATTGCCTTGGAAATTAAGGTCTGAACTGTGACATGATAAAACCATGATAAGACTGGAATCGGATCTTTCTGTCTGGGAGACCAAGCCTCACCCCCAACTTCAGGGCCCTTGGCCTGGCTGACCGCTTTCCAAAGGAATGGACCTGGAAATGCCAGGACTGCAAAGTATTCTGGGATGGCTGGGCACCCAACATGCTGCGTTAATCGCAGAGGGAAGAAAGTCCTCTGTTTTGGCCAGAAACCAGGGGAGTTATTTTGGGAGTAGCCCTCCTCGATGACCCAGAGGTCCAAAGCTCTGAAGAATCCAAGCCTGGAGAGCTATTTCCATGCCCTACCGTTCTTTCCCCATCCGGCTCTCCGCATAAATCTGCTACAAACCCAGCATTCACCTTCTCAGGGAAGCTGGCAGAGAAGCAGATCACTGTCATTAGAGAGAGTGAGCTTTCCTGGGAAGCGACTTTGCCTGCCTCTCCGAGGGTCCTCATGACTCACAGTCTTCAGCCTGGTAAAAAAGCACGCAGACGTTACCTATCCAGACCCAGTCTGAGCAGCCCGTCTTCTGCCAGTTGAGTACCCCAGAGAAGAAAGCCTCAGAAATGACCGTCATGTCTACAATGTTTATGATGTTTACTCCATGAATGTCTCTAACACGAGCTCGCAGCTGCTGGGGAGAGGAAGGGAGAGGGATTCCAAGAAAAGTAATGCATGATGCTAGTCCGGCAGGGAGGGCTGCCGAATCCTGCTCGGGTCACCGGTGAGCACACCCAGCCTTCCTCCGGCTCCAAGGTACGCCAGCTGCAATGACTGACCCTAACTATGCTGTTCGGCACGATCTCAGCTTCTGATTAGAACAACCCTATCAGGAAGGTACTCCCATATTCCTTCTGGGACAGATGAGGACCCCCGGGCTCAGGGTGCTAACGTAATTTGCTTAAACTACCCCAGACAGCAACTGCCATTCTGACTCCAGAGCCGATACCCTACCCACACCTTCCTATCATCTAGTCTCTGTGATCAGGGCAGATCCAGTTTTGGGGAGCCAGAAGCTTATACGTTGGGGGGGGGTCAGCCCTCATTAAAATGAAAATAAATTTAGAAGGGGCCCTCGCAAACAAGGAAGCCTGAAGCCTAAGCTTCATTCTCTTGCCGGTAAATCCACTTTTGATTGTGATACTGTTATTGCCAACAGTATTAATAGGAAGAAGAATAACCCTTTGTCAAATCCAAATGTAGGAAAACAGGGCTGGTTTAGGATTTTAGAACTGCCTTTGATGAACAACATGGTTCTAGGCCCTCGGAGACCTGGTGTGCCCCCCCTTCCCACTTGCACATGATTTTTCTGCCTCTGACTCCTCCCCCACCTGCTCTAACCCCTAATTCTCTTCGTGGCATCTCTGCCTCTCACTTTCGACTTTTTAATAATTATTATATTTCCAGCTAACATTCCTACATGTGCCAGGCATTGTGCTGAGCTTTGCTCTCACTGCCTCGTAAAAAACCTTGTACCGTTGCCACTTCTCAGCTGAAGGGGCTGGGGCTCTGGGAGATGAAGCAGTTTGTCTCTGGAATACGCACCCTTAACCACCACACTGCAGGCCTTCGAGCAGCCCAGGTAAATCAGACATGAGCACAAGAAAACTTCACATAGTCCAGAATAAAGTATAATAATTACAATGCCTTTTTAAAAAAGATTTTATTTATTTATTTGAAAGAGAGAGCCCGAGCAGAGGGAGGGACAGAGGGAGAGGGAGAGGGAGGATCTCAAGCAGACAACCTGCTGAGCGAGGAGCCCAACTCGGGGCTCGACCCCATGACCTTGAGATCATGACCTGCGTGGAAATCAAAAGTCGGGCTTAACTGACTGAGCCACCCAGGCGCCCCGCAATGTCTTGATAAAGCATCCAATATCAAGGCTAGATGGTGTGTAAGTCACAGACTTAATACTTAGGTCAGAATCCTTTCTTGACATATGCGAATAGTGCAAGAGCAAAAACGTATTTCAAGTCAAATCAGCAATTCTGAGACATAGAAGAGCTTGACAATGTGTGATTTAATGATAGAAAATACATTTTCCCCCTGGATTGCAAATTTCAAAGCCCAAAGAATAAGCTCAACTATGCCTCAATTCAAATACTACACTTTAGTAGTCATTATCAAACTGTGGGACCAGAAAGGTGTGCTACCCCTGAAAAACGAGTCGCCAACCAGCAAAGTTGTCTGAGGAAACCGGGAGGGGCGGTGATTGGTGTGTGTGTGTGTGTGTGTGTGTGTGTGTGTGTGTGTGTGTATGTGTGTGTGTAAAATGAGCTGGTCAGACTGGCTTGTCAGTCTTCTTCCTGGGGCTGAGGGGACAGTGCCTACCTGAGTCACCTTCCTTGAACTTCAGTGTTTGAAAGAACTTCAGAATTTACCTAGTTCAACCCTTCATTTACAGATGAGGATAGTGGGACCCTGGATACCAAAGGTCACCGAGCTAATGAGCATCGTTCATTAGCAAACTGATCGAACACAGATGAATAGAGAACTTTCCACCGCACCACGCTGCTCTGTGGCTAAGACAGGCGACCTGCACAGCACCAGGAATCCGGCAATTAAAAAACAGATTCTGTCTGTGCTGTAGACATGCACGGTTTCCACTGGTCTGGGCTCTGCCTGCCTATCCACAATCGCCTCCCACAGAGCCACAGTATGAACTCCTGGTCTTTGTATTTTCCGAAAATACTCACTACACACTCTTGTCTTAGCTCAGGCAGCTCTAACAGAATCCCATAATCTGGTGTCTTCTAAACAAACAAAGCCAAATTGCTTTCTCATGGTTCTGGATGCTGGCAGTCTGAGATCTGGGTGTCCATGGGGTTGGGGTGTGGTGAAAGCCTCTTCCAAGCTGCAAATTGCCGACTCCTTGTTGTACCCTCACGTGGTGGAAAGAGAGGAGCTACCTCTCTAGACCCTTCTTATCAGGGAACTAATCCCATTCATGAGGGCTCCCTCTACCTCCATGACCCAATTACCCTCCAAAGGCCCCCAGCTCCAAACATCATCCCACTCGGGATTAGATGTCGATATACGAATATTGGGAGGGGAACATAATCACTCGGGCCATAGCAACTCTCATGGCTCTGGACATTGATACAAGCTCTTATCTCCATCTGGACTGCTCTTCTTCTCATTCGCCAACAGATGAGCTCCTTCATTTGTCAAGACTCAGAAACGTGACCTTCACAGGGAAGCTTCCAGTGAAGACCCCTCTTCATCCAGGAACAATGAGTTTGGTCCCTCTTCTCTTCGCTCAGTGCAGAGCTCTCAAGGCCTTGGGCACTTACCCCGATGTGTTTTGATTCTTGGTTAAATTGTGTTCCTTCCATTAACCTTCCATTAACATCAGAGATCCAATGTTGCTCATTTTTCTAAGCATCTAATGCCTAGCCTCTAGTGAGTATGGAAAAAAATGGTAACAGTAATAATTAACATCTAATCCCTACGATAATCCTGAAGGGAAAGCATGGTAAGGGTACATATACATTACCAGTGTTCACCAAGATTTCTTGATCTCCAGGTTAGGGGTGGCTATGTGACTCGCTTTGACTAATGACATTTAAGCAGAAGCAATCTCTGTCACCTCCACGAGCACAGGGACTCTTTCCCCTGCAGTGGTGGACCCTTAAGCCTTGTCTTGGGCAGGCAAGGTCATAAGGTGGTGAAGGCTTAGTCACCCTCTGCTGACGCATGTTGGACATATAGGATGGGCGGGGAAGAAATCTCTGTTGCTTTGAATCACTGATATCTTATGTTTGCTACAGCAGTATAGCGAGGCAAATTCTCCTCTAACTCCTTCCCGTATCCTCTGATATATCCATTTCCTAATTCTACCTCAGCTGTTAGAGGTCACTCACAGCAACCTCTTAAGAGTTTTATCCATTAAGTATTTGTCTTTTCCTAAAAGCAATAAAGAATGTATTGTCCGTGTGTTCATTTTGCGATAAGGTTTTTTAAGTCATTAAAAGAGTTCTTTTTTACTTTCTGCTAAGCAAACACAGTATCTTTCATTAAATGTCAAGCACAAATGTTTTTGTCTGCTACAGTTCCCTTTTTTATATATTTTATTCATCTTTTATTGAGTTTTATTTATTTTTATTTGATATAACATCATATAACATGTTGGTTTGACACATTTATATATTGCAGTATGATTACCATTGCAGTATTAGCTAACATCTCTTTCATATCACACAATTGTCATTTTTTTTGGTGGCGGGCGTAATTAAGATCCAGTCTCTTGGCAAGGTGGATGTCTGTAATACAGTACTGTTTCCTATAATCACCACACTGTGCATTAGATCTTCAGGTCTTATTTACCTGCTAGTTGCAAGCTTATATCCTCAAATAACAGTCTTCTTATTCTCCTACCCCCCTGCCCCTAATAACCACCCTTCATACTCTGTTTTTATGAGTTTGGCTATTTTAGATTTCACATATAAGTGATCTCATACAGTATCTGTCTTTGTGTGACTTATCTCACTTAGCACCATGTCCTTAAGGCTTGCTCTGGTTTCCTTAAAGAAATTTTTATTTGAAAAAGAAAAAAAAAAGTCAATTCTCTTTTCCGGCAGTATCAATGAGTTGATAAAGCACTGAAATTAGGTTGGATGAAGGAAATAGAAATTCAAGGCTAAAGAAAGCACTGTTGTTTCTCTAATTCAGCCCAAGGACCCTTCTTTGGAGGCTTGAAAAGTACAATGTTCTCCAGGAAGTCAGGTTAGTATGAGCTAGCGTTGAAGAGCACGGTTTCAAAGCCAGATGAGTTCCAGTCCAAACTCTGCCTTGTCTTGTGACCGTGGCCTCATCATTTCACCTCTTGGAGTCTTAGTTTTATCCTCTGCAAAATGGGCAAATAATAACTACCTTCATATAGTTGTTATATGGATTACATCCTTCCATGAGTTCATGTTGATAAAGCCCTTGGCGAGGAGAAATTTTAAGCCAGCCATGAATAACACCTGCCCGTCTGCATAACTTGGCTAAAAGAAAAATCACAATGTTATCATGAGGAAGTGTCTGCAATACTCAAGGAAACCAATCCAAGTTCGCTCATCTTCACAGTTCCTGTTCTTTTGAGCAATCCGTTGCTCAAGAAATTAGGAGGTGAACCAGGCGCAGTCAGAGGATGTGTTCTTTGTACTTGGGAGTCAGGGATTAGGGTACAGTTAGATATTTAGTACACATTCTCTAGGCCCAAACCAATCTTGTTCTTAAAATTCTAGCTCATAAAATTTCTGCCTCATCTGTATATATCCCATGCCTATATTTTTATTTCTCTATATACCTGGGAAAAATTAGCATACTCCACACACAGTTATGTACCTGGCCTTTCATTTCAGAACGTGTTCCGTTGGTAGCTATAGATCAAAGTGTAGAGATCTGGGGCACCTGGGTGGTGTCCTATTCTTGGTTTCGGCTCAGGTCATGATCTCAGGGTCCTGGGATCAAGCCCCACATTGGGCTCCACACTCAGCGGGGAGCCTGCTTGAGACCCTCTCCCTCTGTCTCTTCCCCTGCTCTCATTCTCTCTCTCTCTCTCTCAAATAAGTCTTTTTTTAAAAAAAGAGTGTAGAGATCTTCCTTACTCAGTTTACAGATAGAAACTGCTGTGCAGATGGACCATAATTCATTCACCTGGTTCCCAGAGACAGACATTTAGACTGTTTCCACACAGGACTTTCACGAGGAGCCTTTGCACCCATAAGCGCACACCCTTACAGTCCATTTAAACTGAGAAGATGTGTTAGCTTTAGCACTGGGGGTTACTCCTCCAGAGTGAGGGTAAGTAATATACTTCCTTCTCATTTGTGGAACTACCCATTTTCCTAGATTTGATTAAAATTAAAATGAATGTCCTGTAAATATTGATGTGAGGGTCTCCGCAAAGTTGGCAATGGGGATTATTGTCCTCACTGTGCTAGGGGTGGGAATCTTTGGAAACTCCTTTTTCCTTTTTCTGGGTAACTTCACTTTACTGACTGGTCCCAAGGTGAGGCCCATGGGTGTGATTCCCAGCCAGTTGTTCTTAGCTAATTCCTTGGTACTTTTCCAAATCGGTCCTTTCATAGGTGATAATGAAAATCATTTGGTATGCTCCACACCGTACTTTAATGTGAAGTAGGAAGGAACTCTTATGTGAGGGCATTGTCGACTGTTACTTTCATGTCTAGAACTAGGAAATGAACCAAGTCCACAGGATGAATGTCCAGGAGAACCTGGGGCATCCAGAATGTTCTTTAGCTTGAGGGATGTGAGCTCACCAATAGCAGAGCACTAGAGACTCCACTTTCTTTCCCCACTTCCTCCTGATCCCTGTGCCAAGGATCCCTAGGTCCCTGGTGAGAAAATAAGCCTATCTTTTCAGACATCCCGACATCGTAATGTTCTTCAGCTTGGACACGCCTAAGATATAAGTTACATCTACAGAATTTCATTCAATGGTTTATATCATGACCTAATGGCCAGATCTTAGGCCTGGAGTTTGTTCCTAACTATCACCTTAATTCACCTGGCGGCTTTGAGTTTATCATTTCCCCAATACCTCAGTTTGTGCATCGGTACAAAGGAATGAATATTTGTGATCATCAAATAATAATTGCCCTTCACTTAGAGATCTCCCAGTGAAGTGAGTGGCCATGATTCCCATACATACCAAGGTTACATAGTGAATATTGACCATATTATGTATTTCTCACTACAGCCCTAGGAGGAAGTCATTATTACGTACTCTGTTGACAGCCAAGGACACTGAGGCCCAGAGAAATTAACTAATTTTCCCACAGGTGTCAGAATAAGTGAGTTGTGAGTCAGGGTTCAAATTGGACTTTAAAGACTATGCTTTCCCAAAGTCAAATTAGATCTTATTAAATGGAATCCTCAATGTATCATCATAAACATTTATCTTCAGTGTCCAAAGTCTTCTGAAAATGTATGCATAAAAGACTCTCTTACAGGAAATACCATTAATATCACGGTCAGTCAACAAGATTTATAAACTACGCTTTATGTCTTACCAAGAATAATGGCAGTAACATATTGCGTTCCAGACTCCCTTTCAACTTCTAGAAGGACTATCTGTATCTACTGATACATTTTATTCTCCCAGAAATACTGTGATTTCTCAGAGATGAGGTAAAAGAATTTGTCTAGTCAGTTAAAGTTTCCTGACTGACCCTTCATCCATTGAAATTTCTTTTGGGAAGAAGACTGTGTTTATGCACTTGTGATTCAATCACGTTACTGAATTTTTTTTTTAGGTAAAAGAGTGTTTGTTGTAACAAACCAAATATTCTAGATCCATTTTTGAGATTAATCACTTGTCCCTTTCTTCTTCCAATCCTTCTGAGGTTGTCCATGGTAATGGATTGGTATATAACCTTCCATCCAGACTATGGAAATCCATACATTGGATTTACATCCAACCCATGACTGAGTCATGTAGTAAAAGGTACTTCCTCCAGGAAGTCAGGAAGTATGATCTCTATAAATTTCGGCATGGGAACCCATCAGCCATTCTCCCACTGGCCCTAGAGTCTTGTCCTGCCATTCTTAGTCATCCTATGTCTGAATTTTCCTTCCCAGAGAAAGGCCTCCCAACTTGACCATCTACAAAGTAGTCTCCCAGGATTAATTGGCACTGGCTGAGTGAGCAAAACCCACTCTGTCACCCTAGACAGTTGTCCATCAATTTCCACTGATGATATTTTACGGTCCGTAGGGATGACTTTATAAGAACTTGAAGCTGGGAGGGAAGTCCCTGTACTCCCAGTACTCCCTGTTACTCCTTTCCTGCCATTCCCCTGACAGCGTGAGAGTGTCTCTTGGGCTCTGTCCCAAAATCGTTTTATAATCATTTACCTTATACTCACATCACATCAATTTTGACATCATAATGTGATCTGCATTGATTCGAGGCTGCCATCAGGATGAGCTCATAACTATGTCAAAACCTCTGCTGAGTAAATAAAGAACCAATTTTGAATGTGGGGAATGATGTAGGATGGAAAGATCACGGAAGGAGACCAGAAACAATACAAGTTCAGTAGGGAAATTTTAGACATCAAACATTTTTTTTTAACACAAAATACCAAAGGTCACTAGTCTCCCACATCAAATGCACAGACAATTTTTTTTTTAAAACAAATCCACTTCAGTCTGAGTCTTGAAACAAGTCTAAAATATGTGATTTTGTTAAGAAGGTTCTTGGATAATTTTAAATTTGTTGTTTTGAAGACACAAAGGCGGAACTGTTTTGGGTGTCCGAGGAGGGAGGGGAGGGAGAACAGCATCATTTCATCTCTGTCCCTCATTCAGCACATGGATTTCAAACTCTCCTGAGCGGCTGACACCTGAATAACTCATCTCAAAGTACAGAATTCCAAAATCATCCTCATTTGCAGGCTTACGATGCCACCAAAGGGGCAAAGCGGGATCCGAAATGCAGCTTTGTGGCACTTTTTAGAGGGCTGGCGGCCCCCTTTATATTCAATGAAGGCTGGCTGGGGCACCCATAATTTGCCCAACAAGCACCATCTGTATTTATCTTGGCAGCAGTTCAACAAGAGGGTGAGGTTTGGCCCAAGGTGGGTGGACTCAGCCTGCAAATGGTCCTCCCCCCCCCCCATCCCGTCTGAAGAAGGCGGATGGAGGCGGAAGGTTTGCAGGCTGAGTTCCCGCCGACCTTAACTGGAAATAACTTGCTCCCTTTCACATCTGCAGCTGTGTCCTCCCCCAGGGAGTTGTCCAACTCAATGTGATTTTAAACATCTGTCAGCTCAATCAGGGCTCCAAATTTAGCACTCGGGAGCATGATGTGGATTGGCGATGCTCGCCGGAGAACCCTGGATCCATCAACCGAGCTCACACGAGACAGCCGGCTGGTACTCTGGTTGGCAATTTCATGTAGGACACGTTTCATTTGCCTGCACATTTATGAACATCATGTAAAGGGGAAGAGTGACCGTTTCCTGAAAACGGCTTTCCGAATCACGGCAAGATCAATACCAGGGTGGAAAGTCTTTACGCTGGGAACGCGGACTGTTTTCCTATCCGATCACTTGCCTGGAATTAGAAAATATTCCGAACGGAGTCGTTGTGTCCGAATTTCCTAAAACTCTCCTCTCTGCCCCGAGCGGCCTCTCTGGTCCAGCCACAGCTTGGCTCCACGGTGCCCATCCCGAAGTGAGATCAGGTTTGCACGTAGTTGTGGTTCGTAGTCGCCATCTTTGAAGATGTCTGGCATGTGGAAAATCATCCTTTTCCCCCACTGGACTGCTGTTTCTGAAGGCATGTGCTGTTGTTTGGAGAACCCTAAAGCCAGACCTTTGCTCAAAGACTCTTTTGGCTGAGGGCAATACCCCCAAATGATTGCCTGGGAATCCTCAGCACATATGGGGGTTTGTAACCGTCCTAAACGTTCCTGAGCTGAGGTGCTCTTCAGGGGGACGATGTGGGGGTTCTGAACAGATGATTTACCACAGCAGACCAAAACGTGTGATTTCGCTGTACTTTCGTTAGTACCGAATCTCGCAGCTTCCAGAGTCCAGTCGCGCAGATGGAGTTAGTTACACCCTCCTCTGAGCTCCCGAGGCAGCTGGTGTGCCTCTCATCTGGTCCTGACATGTGGCATCGTTAGGGAGTATCCTCAAATGCCACTGAGATCACTCAGGAGGCAGAGATGGCATTGGATTTGTCCTGCATGCCCAAGATGAGGACAGGCCGTAGACGATGGCCAATGGACATTTTATAGCTAGACGGGCTGGCCCTAGTTTGAACAGCTGAAGACATTATCTAGAATCAAGGAAAGGTGGTCCAGGCACGGGTGGGTGGCAAGGAGGGAGCCCTCACAAAGGCTCCCTGGGTAATCCCAAACGGATCTCGGTTCTGTGAGGGGAACTGGCATCAACGCTTGCTTCTCTTGCTATTGGAGAGAGGGCGGTCCTCTCGAGGAGGGGCCAGGCCCAGGCGCCTGCAGCCAGGGGTTAAAACACGAAGAGGTGCGCCCTCTGCATGGGGTTGTTTGAGGGGGCCGAGCAGGGGATGGTTTCTACTTCATCATGTCTTCTTTCTGCCCCTGAAATGAGATTGGTTGGAATTTTTTCCTGGAAGGCCTGGATTCTTCCCTCTACTTGTCCACTCCTAGGATGACATGCTCACCCACGTAAGGTAATAAATAGTTAAGACCAAAGATCAGGGTTCAAATCCCAGCACAGAAGTCATTAAGGTGGATTATCCTGGGAAAATTACTTGACATCTCTGAGCTAATTTATTAGGTAACTGAAGGGATTAAATGAGCCAATGTGAGTAAAGGCCCTGGCAAATGTCCAGCGTAGCCTCACTATTACCATCATTACCCTAAGTGGTTTGGACTCTTGTTTGCAAGTGATAAGAACGAGCCCAAGCCGGCTTAACCAAAAGATACAGGTGTGTCTCAGGGAAAGCAGGAGCGGGAACGTACCTGGGCCTCAGGGATCTCTGCCCTTCTCTGCACATCATGGTCGGGGAAAACCCGTCTCTCAGCTCCTAAACGGACAAGTTGCTGGTTCAGCTACCCAAAAAAAGCCCAAGACAAGTCTTTTTCCTGGCATTCATTTCTAGGGGAAAGACTCAGGTTGACTCACCTTGAATCTGGCACTAGTACTGCTCATTCAGCTGTGACAGGGGTTTGGCACAGGTGGAGGCAAGGTCACGGCTACACAAAGGCCCCCGTCTAGGCCCACTTCACTGGTGGGGAGGCGGACAGAGAGGGAGGACTGTCGGCTTTGTGGGGGAATCATCATAAGACAGGCAGATGCTCAAACTATTATGGGGATGAAAATGGGACATTTAGAAAATCGTGAAATGTACTTCTATGTGGAAAACAAACCGCACCCCAATATTGCATATAGGTTATAATCATAATGACATTCATTTCTAAAGGTAAAGATTTATAGGGAGCATAAAGAAATGGTTTTTATGTGATGGTGATGATTTTTTAATGCCCTTTGATTTAATAACAAAGTTTTGTTTAATGTGGAAAGCTCCTGCAAGGATTAATAACCCTTGAGCCTTTGCCACCTAACACCTTAGCGAGGATTAGTTGACAACTGGCTGAGAGCCAGGCCTCAGGGGACAGACAGATCCAGGCCTGGAGGAGAGGAGGCAGGGAGGGCCGGGAGCAGCAAGGGGCCAAGGGCACTGCAGGCAAACTTCTTGTTCTTCTCAGGGTACGGACACTAAGGCCCTCTCTTCCTGGAAAGGCAGAAACCTGGCTTCGAATTCTGAAGCCTCTGTCATATTTTTACAGAATGTCAGTGAATTCCAGGCCAGAGAAAGGGCAGCTAGCTTCCCGAGAACTCCTTTGGTAATAAGAGAGCATCGGGGACATTAAGAAAGGATGCCACATGGTTTTCAGGGCAAGGCTGGTGCCGATTTACAAAGGTCCTCTGGAATTCCATAGAAACAGGTCTATAGACACAGGTACTCCCATGCCCGGCACAACAGAGCCCATGAGAATCTCTATCCCCAGCTCCCACCTCTGCTGCAGTGAGGACAAGCCGGGGAAAGTCTTTCCATGGGGTTTGGCGCCCAACTTCCTCCAGCCTGAATGTCCGTGTGCTGCTGCTTCTAATGGTCCCCAGAGGGATGGGACAGGACAGATGGTCACTGTCATGTTCAAGCCATAAACTGATGAAGCCACTTGGAGAGCTTGGTGAGAGCTTTTGCCCGGCCCCAGAGACCGCCCCGCACCCCTGGCCTGGCCCGTGCCCGGGGCTCTGAAGCACAGCAGGGACCTCATCCGCAGCCTGGTCGGCCCAGGAGAGGCACTGGTTTTGAGATGGCTCAAGTTGGCTGCCCCGAGATGTTCCCTTCAACCCTGCTTTTCTCTTCCCCAAAGCTGTACGAAGCCAAAGCTCCAGAAACAAACCAGGGCAGCCTGAGGGCTGTGGGTGAGTGTTCAAGGCCCAGGCATGAGCAGACCCAGAGTTCTCGTGCTAGAGACCCTTCCTTTCTGCTCCCACCATGAGCGCGGTCTGCACTGAAGCCCGACACGTCACTAACCTGTGTGAGCTCAGCAGCGTTTAGCCGTAGCCAGCGGCCTCTGGGTCTGGTGAGATGTAGACCTACAGAGTTCATGGAAGTGGTCCATTAACCGAGCACCGACTAGGCGCCCGGGAGTGGGCTGGGGTCTGAATACAGAACAGTGAATCAGACTCAGTCCTGCCCCAAGGTACCTGCAGTCCAGATGGGGGGAAAGATGCTCGTAGGATTAAGGACAGGGTCCGGGACACGGCTGACAGGCACTCACCAGCGTCGTGAAGGGCCAGAGAAGGTGTCTTACAACAAGACCAGACATGTGGAGGCCTACAGGAAGGAGAGGACGTGGGCAAGTGAAGGTGGGAAATGAATGTGCAGTCCCCAGGCCCCCCAGCCACAGCCGCGGGCCCCCCTCTTCGCAGAAGCCCAGGCTGCGAGCCTGGGGTGCAGGGACAGGCCGGTTTGGGCGTCTCCCTGAAAGGCTGGGCGGCGCGGGGAGCTGCACACATAGAAATGAAAACAAAGGCTTTCCTTCCAGTAATTATTACAAAACCTGACTTCGTGATCGGCAGCTAGAGGACTGTCTGAACTCTTTGCAGAACAGGTGACTCAGATCCATTGGAAGAGTGATCGGATACCAGGGGCCTACTGTGTGCTGCATGATGGGGCCGAGGAGAGAGAAAAGCTACCGCAGGACGGAGCGAGGAGAGAGAGCGGAGCTGGAACAGGGGCTTGGGAGGGGAGGAGGTAAGAGGAGGGGGAAAATTCTGGAAGCAGGAGGCGACCCACCACACTGCCCAGGGGAAGCCTTCCCACGGATGGTCCTCTGGTCCCCGGTCCCTTGCACCTTCGTCTCTGCTGAGCTGGCCGGGGATGGGCAGACTTGGAAGACATTCAGTTCAGCAAAATGAAGCATTTCTCGCCCGTTGTCTCTGGCGGGCTTCGAAGGTGGGGTGACCGCTCCGCGGTATGGCAGACAGTTGCAAGAGAGACAGAAGCATCCTGACTCATGCCAGAGACCTGACAAGCTTCCCTGAAAGAAGCATCCTGACTCATGCCAGAGACCTGACAAGCTTCCCTGAAAAACGGGAGTCTGGACATTCAAGTGCCATGAGCATCTGTTCTAAACACACAGAGTTAAGTCACAAGAAGATGTCACACCCCAAAATGTGTCATTGCAGCTTCATGTCGGCAGTGCACGTGGGTGTGTGTGTGTGTGTGCAGCCCGAGACTTTTGATGAGTTTTCAGATTTCTGTCCGTGACCCCTGACTCAAAAGTAGATGACGGAGATGTTCATCAGGTAGTTACATAACCAGCCAGTATGTTCGCGACAACCTGGAACCCCTTGTTCACAGAATTTTAGAGCGGGGGCCAGTGGAGTGGGATGAGAACCTGTCTCCGATGATGCCGAGCGCGTGCCGGGCGCAATTACCCGGATAATGAAAGTAAAATGACGGTTTCGAATGTCTCATATTACACGTAAAGGAAACTGGGGGACACAACGAGCTTTGATGAATTGTGCAAAGGCTCACGGCAGCTCCTCTTTCTCTCATGTGTGATTCAGGAGAATCACGCGTCAGGCATTGTGCGTAGGACTCTGGCAAAGCCCAACACTGGAAGCCAGATATTCGGACTCCCGGCCCAGTGCTCTCCTCTTAGATTCTTTTCGGTAGGTGAGAGGCATCAGCCTGCCCGTCATCTTTATAAGGGGCTGGAAGAGTGACCTAATCTCTCGATAACAATCTGTCTCTTTTCACTGAATATGCAAGCATTTGGTCAGCTGCAAAATAGGGAGAAATAGTTTGTCCTCAAAAGATAAAGCTCTGGTGAATTTTAGGTTTACAGCTTTTAAAGCAATCAAGGCTGGCAGAATGAAGCAAATTGGACAAGTTCAAGTGCAGTTTATTGTATTGTCTTATTAAATTATTGTCTATTTTGTTAGACTAGTTAGAGTCTAACTAGTTAACAAACTTATATGCCTCTCTCACAAATTACATTTTTAGGATGATGATCTCGGGTTATTAAAGTCTGGGTTAATGAAGTTATCTGAGGATTATTCCCAAGGAACTCTAAATCGGAGGACACAAATGAGTGGTCCTAGACAAATCCCGCCTTTGGTTTTGTTTGGCTTGGCTTGCAGAGTGTTGGCCCACACAAGAGTTTTAAAACTTTTTTTTTAAGACTTTATTTATTTGACAGAGAGAGAGAGAGAGCACAAGCAGGGGGAGCGGCAGAGGGAGAGGGAGAAGCAGGCGCCCCGCTGAGCAGGGAGCCTGACGTGGGGCTCAATCCCAAGACCCTGGGATCATGATCTAAGCCAAAGGCAGACGCTTCACCAACTGAGCCACCCAGGTGCCCCAAGAGTTTTAAAATTTTTGAATTCCTTAAGAACACTTAAAAATTCGGAGCTTATATACAAATCGAGATTCTACTTAGTATAATACTTTCTAGGTCCCAAGTGAAATAAATCAGAGAAAGAAAAATACCCTATGATTTACCTCACTTATCTGTGGAATGTAAAAAACAAATGGATAAAAAAACAAATGAACAAACAAACAACAACACAAAACCAGAAACAGACTCGTAAATACAGAGAACAAACTAATGGCTGCCAGAGAGGATGGGGTCGGGAGGAAGGCAAGGTAGGTAGAAGGGATTAAGAGGTACGAACTTCCAGTTGTAAAATAAGAACGTCACAAGGATCAAAAGCACAGCCTGGGGAATACAGTCAATAACATGTAATAATTCCGCACGGTGACAGTAACTACACTTACCGTGGTGAGCATCTCATAATGTGTATAATTGTTGAATCACTATGTTGTGCACCGGAAACTAATACAATATTGTGTGTCAACTATACTTCAGTTAAAAGTTTTGTTTTGTTTTGTTTTTTTAAGATTTTATTTATTTATTCGACACAGAGAGAGACAGCCAGCGAGAGAGGGAACACAAGCAGGGGGAGCGGGAGAGGAAGAAGCAGGCTACCAGCGAAGGAGCCTGATGCGGGGCTCGGTCGCAGAACACCGGGATCACACCCTGAGCTGAAGGCAGACGCTTAATGACTGTGCCACCCAGGCGCCCCCAGTTAAAAGTTTTTTAAGACTCCCATGTGCGCGTAAAAAAAATATAATTAAAATTGTATGCTTTTCTCCTGCTTTAAAAAAAAAAAAAGAAGATTCTAGCTTCTCCTACAAAATCAGAAGTTCCCGAAACACTGAGCCACAGTCTCCTTCACAGGCTGCACGAACTGGCCAGGGCTGTGTGCAGGGTGGCCTTTGTAGACAGGGCCAACACTCCCTCCGAGCCCACCTCACCCCTGCCACCCTCTGCACCCACCTGCTTCGCTTATTTGCGTGCGAAGCCTGGCCCGCATCTGAGGTCACAGCCTTTGCTCCATATCAGGGATCAAAACCTTTGCAAAGCTGTGGATGCTTCCAGGCAATTTTCTGCAGGCATTGAGTCCAGCACGGTTCTGGCGATCAGTGGGCTTAAAGTGTGTTCATTCACTGAGTATGTGTCATGGCCCACCGTGCTCCAGGCGCGTGCTAGCAGTGGAAGTTCCTGAGTTCCGTACGTCTCAGTCCCTCTCGGATCCCACAGTCCCAGTGCAGGAGAGAAACATGTAAGTGATTAGAATGGTTTATCCAAACGTTACGGTGACTCATGGTAGCACGAAGGTGGGAGCCACCAATTCTAAACAGGGGAATTTCAGGAATTTTAACCAAGCAAATAATAACTGATGTGTGTGTTCAGGGTCCAACCAGGAAAACAGAACACATTCTAAGTCAGGAAAATGGAGCAGTTTTATGCTGCAAATTGGTCACCTAGCTTTGGTGGTTTTAAAACGTGATCCCAAACTTCTTTGACATCCTGTCATTGAGGGCTGTGGTCTGTACCCCCAACTTCCCCACGCCCCTTGAACTGGGTGGATGGGTGACGGTTTCAGCTAACAGAGAAGGGGGAAGTGATGCTGGACCAATTCAGAAGTCAGGACATAGAAGGGGACTTCCATTTGTCGCTGGCTGGAACGCTGACCTTGGAGCCTGAGCCCGTGCGGACGCGGCCTGACCTCTCGGGCTGTCTTGCTGGGAGGAAGTCCCGCCCCATGGGAAGCCCTGCGTGGGTGCTCCAGTCGGCAGTCCTAGCCTTTGAGTCATCCCAGCCCAGGCACCAGACATGTGCGTAAATAACCTTTTGACCATTCCAGCCCCCAGGTGTCCCATCACCCCCAGTGTTTGTCTGCCCCGCTGAGGCCCAGACAGAGTGGACGAGAGAGAAACCATCTTGGCTGTGCCTCTCCAAACTCCTGACACATGGAATGGTTGTTTTAAGCCCCTGAATTTGGGGATAATTTGTGGCATAGAAACAAGAACAAGCTGCAAGTTACGGACTTGCTAAGAAGCCAAAGAAGACAGGGGGGCAACCCACGGATTAGCAACAGCGGGGAGCACAGTGCTACCATCTCTAGGCCAGAGGGACAAAGAGAATAGTTGGTATTACTGACTCTCAGGGTTTAGGGTCACCTGGTAGAAGTTAGAACCAAGGCAGGCCTTCCAGAAAGAAGAAACACAGCTAGGACCGAACATACTAACCAAGGAACAAGGGATATAACAGGTTTCTTTCTTCTTCCTGCCCTAACATTTCCTGCTACTGCCTCCCATTGGCCTAACCCAGCCAGAAGTCTCAAAAACACAGCACGCCAAGGTCAGTCCTTCCCATGCAGAACAGAGCAGAGGAAGACAAAAACTGGATGAGGTTTGGAAAAGGCCCAGGATTAGCACGCCGGGGACTGAAGACTGAGTAGAAGGTCACAAGACGCATCAAGAAGGATGACATTTCTGCCAGAAGGAACGACAGAGGTATGAAGGTGCATGCTCATGCTCAGGAAACTTCTAGTAGCTCCCCGTTGGTGAAATGTACCCTGCATTTTGGGTGGAATAGAATCAGTAGAAGTTCTTATCCCCATTATATGGATAAGACTGGATGTTTGTGACCCCCACCCCCACCCCAGATTTCCTGTGTTGAAACCCAATCCCCAATATGATGGTATTTGGAGGCAGGTCTTTGGGGAGACAATTAAGTCATAAATGTGCAACCCCCATAAATGCGATCAGTACCCTTATAGAAGAGACCCTGGAGCATTCCTTTGTCCCTCCTGCAACGTGAAAACAGTGAAAAGGTGACCATTGATGACACAGATAGCAGGTCCTCGCCAGCCGCTGGATCTGCCAGCCCCTTGATCTTGGGCTTCCCAGACTTCGGGACTGTGAGAAATACATTTCTGTTGTTTAGAAGCTGCCCAGACCACGGTGCTCTCTTATGGCCCCCTGAATGGACTAAATGTGTCATTTAGGGTGTTATCTGGGCCCCAATATCTTCTTATTTAGGGGAACCCTCGTTGTCTATGTCTCGGTGGCCGGTAGAGCACTGGCAGCCACCGTGAAAGCCAAAGGGGCCCCGCCTCTGTCCGAGATGCAGGAGCCCAGGTGGACATTTCTATGCAGAACTTGCAGACTTGAGCGACATAAAGATCGAGATTTAGACAGTTATTCACAGAAGCAGCGGTGGCTCCAGGAGTCCAGGAGCACGGCAGCTGAGTGTCAAGGGGCCACCTCCGAACCCAACCAGCCTTGACCTTGACTCCATTGCCTGCTTCCCAGTCTTTCTCGACTTCTGCTCATTTTCTAAGTCTGGTTCTCCAGGCTTCCAGTTAATTCTGGGAACTACCCAGTATCTTGCCAAGAAATTCCTTTTCTGCCTCAATTAGATGGTGAGTTTCTGTTGCTTGCAAGCAGACAATGATACACCAAGAATCTGTGCTCTTAACTGCTCTGTAGAGTGTTTATTTTGAGAACACGAGGCAGACGTTGACGTGAAAACGAATCCACACTGAGACACGAGATCCATAAATGTGTTGTGGATCTCTCTCAACTCACTCAGAACAGACAATAAAGTATCCTCATAAAGGATGTCACTTGATAAGAGGTAACATTAAGTACTCTAAGAGTTTCTGTATACCAGATAATTCAGGGGCTCAAAACAACAAACTTTGAGTGGCTCAAAAAAAAAAAAACACCTTAGTGACTCAAATACGAATTATTATCTTACAGTTCTGGAGGTCAGACATTCAAAATGGATCCCACAGGACTACCATTAAAGTGCCAGTAGGACTGGATTCCTTTCTTAAGGCTTTGGTGAGGCGCTATTGTCTTGTCTTTCGCTGTTTCCGGAGGCTCGCGCGTCCTTTGTCTAGCGGCCCCTTCCTCCTGCAGACCCAGCAATGGCAGGCTGAGCCTTCTCCCATCAATCACCTGGAAAACCACTCTTCTGCCTCCCTTTTCCACATTTAAAAGACCCCGAGATTATATTGGGCCCACCTATGTAATCGGGATAATGTTCTTCTTTTAAGGATAGCTGATTAGCAAACTTAATTCCTCCCTGTCATGGGACATAGCACATTCTCAGAATCTGGGGATTAGGACACGGACATATTGAGGGGCCAAAGAGTCTACCTACCACATGTACTTACTGGGATGGTTAATTTTAATGGGTCAGCTTGACTGGGCTAGGGGATGTCCAGATGGCTGGCAAAACATTATTTCTGGGTGTGTCTGGAAAGATGGTTCAGGAAGAGATTAGTGTTTGAATCAGTCGGCTAAGAAAAGATCAACCTCACTAATACACAGGGGCATCATCCAATCTGTTGAAGGCCTGATGGAACAAAAAGTAGAGGAAGGGCAAATTTGCTCCCTCTGCTTGAGCTGAGATGTCTGTCTCCGGCCCTCAGACACCAGCGCTCCTACTTGTCAGGCTTTCAGGCTCAGGCTGGGCTCGACACCGTCCCCTCTTCCCTAATTCTCAGGCCTCTGGACTCGAACTGAATTATACCACTGGCTTTCTGCGTACTCCAGCTTAGAGATGGCGGATTGGGGGACTTCCTGGGGTTCTTCATAACCATGTGGTTCCCCATGACCGTAATTAATTCCTATAATAAATGTATAAATTTCTATTGGTTCTGTTTCCCTAATACTCCCTAATACTCTTATTATATAGCAAGCCTTAACATACTTCACTTCATGATTTTTCTAGTGATGCTTCTTGGCCCATGTGATGGGCCAAGGGTATAAATGGGCTATAAGTATTAATGAAAAGTTCTTGTGCATATCATTGTGCGTATGTTACCCTCTGTGACCACGGGGGTGGGGAAGGAAGATGATTGAGAATAGGATTCAGGAGTCCTCCTGTCCCTGCCCCAAAACCATCTTAATTTCACCATGATTTGTAACAAAACAGTACAAATGACAGTTATTTGGGTTGAGTGCTTATCATGTTTCCTAATTACCATACAGTGAAAAAAAGTTAGTCACAACACATGTCCGATTAGCCTGTGTGAGCTTTATTTGATTGCAACAATAACCTCCGTTCTGTATGCTAACCTTCATGGCTAGTTACACATGTAAAATGGTTGTCTGCTCACGACTAAAAACATCAGTGGGAACAGCAGATATTAGAGGCATGCTAAGCTATCCAGTGCCTTGATTTCCTGCGGTAAGGAATGGTTTAAGCCGTGATTGCTATTTTAGAGGCTTTGTCTATATTCTTACTCTTGGCTCCCAACGTCCTAACCATGAGAGGGGGTGGGAGGGGAGGGGATGGAACAGGAAGAGAGAAAAATGTCAACGTGATAAATCTGTGATATTACCTACATCACACACTGGACAAGTTTAAAAAAAAAAAGGCATCCTCAATTCAGAGCAATTGCTGCAAATCACGCATCCCTGATTACATGGCAGTATTCCTAGCGGGAAAGCCAGAACTGGGGAAGGCTGGATTTTTAGTATGTCCTATGCGTTTATTTATGGAGCAACACATCATCAAACAACACTTCGCAGGCTCCGAGCTGGCAAACCGGAGGGCTTTGAAGAGAAATAATGAGCTGAGAGGTTCATGACATGCTATTAAAAAGTTTGTGATTGGATTTGGAAAATCAGATGGGTCTCCAAGGCAAGGGACCATTTCTGAGCCGTTTTGCACTTAGAATATTTTGAGCCCCAGAGCAGATATTTATGGGAAGGGAGAGTTGTTTTTGTCTCGAATCCAGGTTCTGACTCTGCTATACAGCAGGGAAGTCACTTGTGCTGCAGACCTGGAGTCCTGGAATAGCCATGATGTCACCTTTGTCTACTGACCGGCCACCACTGCACCAAGGCGCGCCGCTAGCTCTGTGATGTTTCGTCTTGATTCTCCCATATATGGGTTGCAATTCTAGCCAAAACAAAGTCGGCAGGGGAGTTTACATCCACTGAATCGCTCAAGGTGGTGTGGGCTCAGTGGGGTGGAGAAGATGAAGTCAGAATGCATGCATTATGAACAAAAGGATGACAGAAAGAAAAGGCATCGGGACGCAGGATTTGGGGCTGCCTGGTGTGTGCTTTCCAAATCAAGCCTCTGGTCTTCCAATCTGTGCTTTGATGCTCTGTGTTTTCACCTTTGAGATTTTCAGTGCTTTTCTGGCATGGGTGATGGAAGAAAGCACCCTGTTCTGGGTGGCGAACCATGGAATCCCTCTCTCTGAATTAGAAAGGAGACATTTTAGGATATGAGCTCATGAAAGAGAATAGTATTTGAAAGGAGGAAAAAAATTACGCACACACAATGACACATAACTAGGCCAACACAGGATGAATCTGTGGTTAAGCCCTTTTTCCCATTGCAGATGACACTTTAACGCTTTGAGTCCCAGAGCCCTCCCGCACACACAGCATGAACACAGGGCTCTGCAGCTGCCCCCGCCCGCCAAGGCTGGTGCCACCGGACGCCCAAGCAGGAAGGTCTAGAGACCTTGGGTCAGTGCTCAGCTCCCACGCCCGCACTGCGTGATCACAGGACCCTTCGCCTGCCATCCTCCCCTTCTTCCCACCAGCTACATCATGCGATAGACACGCAACCCTCACTCTCGAAAGATCTTTTGAATGGAGTGAACAATGCTGTGAAAGGCTATTTGTGATCATTAGGGAAGAAGGGGGGGATGGGCAACATGCTATGCTAATCAAGAGCAATAACTGTTGTTTCTTCAGCTTTCTTCCCAAAAGTCACATGGATGACAGTCCATGTTCAAGCCCGCTCCTGCCAGACTCTGCAACGTGCAAGCATTTGTTTCCTACGGGCTGGGCTGGTCTTTTTTTTTTCTTTTCTTTTCTCTTCCACTGTGGGAAAATGAACTTATTTTCAGTCACCCCTGACATCTGACCACTCCACTGATCACGAGGACACTGTGGTAAACCACAGCTCAACTTGAAATTCTCTCTTTTAGGCACGGTTCCTGTACTCTGGATGGCACCATCTCTGGTTGCCCGGCGTCTGCTCTTCTCTCCGGGAGTTCCATTTTCGCTTTCGGCCATCTACTCAAAGCAACTGGTCTTGCCCTGGAGTCTTTCAGTTGGGCTCACCCTCAAAATAAACTGAATGCAAAAAATGACACCAGTTCCCCACCCCCACGGAGCCCTTAAAGTGGCGCATTTACATATCATCCTTCTTTCTAAAAGAGGGTTGAGGGGGAGGGGTGGGAAAGCACACAAACTTCAAAGATCCTAGAAAAGAAACAAAAACAAAACGCCACTTCTGATTCCTATCAGGATGGTCCAGCAGGGGTTATACATATTCCTTCTGTTTGAATCATCTTGGTTTTCGTAGCTGCTTTACACCTCCAGCATCCTGCCATCTGCCCACTCTAGAGAAATCCAGCAAAGCATTCCAAAAACAAAGCCTGGAAGGACATAATTTTGAACAAACCCAGGGGATGGACTTTTCTGTGCCCTTCTGGTTACTGCTGCTCTCCTGGAGGGCAGGCAGCGTGAGGAGGCCCTGAGGAGCAGGCTGTGGGGGCCCGCTGCCCAGTTGCCCCATTGCACCCCATTGTGCCAGCAGGCTGACGAGGGTCTGGCTGCCCTCCTGGCAGAGGAAGGAGGAGGAAAAGGGGGCAGTTGCGTCCTCCTCGGCGCTGGTATGTGTCACTGGAATATAGGTCAGCATTTTCCGGACAATCTGAGGCAGACTGGAAACATGCAGACCCTGGCCCAGGCCCTGTTCCCCTCCCTCTCTTCCTGCCCCAAACAAGTCCATGCAGGCCCAAAGAACATGGAGAGGCCATCAGGACAGACAAGGGCGGTCTTTCCCTTCTGCTCACAAATGCTGGGGAAACATAAAGTGAGCAGAGGCCCTATCAGTCTTGGGGTGGGGCCAAAGCACAGGCCCGAGCTCAGCTGGCCAGGCCAAAGGCAGCCGCTGGCTCTCCACGCTTCCCCTGGGGACTTCTCCTCACCCCCGATTTAGACAGCAGAGCAAATGGGCAACGTGCATGGAGCTGTTAGCGTGACAACAAAACCAAAATGACTTTGCATTCCCAAACACTTCAGGAGGAGGCAGAGAGAGAGTGCAGAAAAGGTTTTCTTCCCAACTGCAGGACGAGGTGTCAGAGCTGCTGGCCTTGAGGAGAGACCATTACTTTAAAGGGATGTTGGCAAATACTTACTGCTGAACATGTCAACTTGGCTACTCACCTTCTCCCCCCACCCCCCGCCCCAGTTAGCAGAGGGATGAAGATACCACATGAACTGGATTTGTCTTGTAAGTCGAAACACTGATGGCCCGATTTGGGGTAACAAGCATTGCCAAGTTAGTGCTGAAAGGAGGCAGAAAGGAGGAACAGGATGGAATGCTGTGACATTTCGGGGTGCTGCAAAACCAGTCACAAAAGAGCATTGTGGGGCTGATTGTCCAAACTGGCCCGTGTGGGCATGCTCCAAGTAGACTTCCAAATCCCAGTGTCTGATTCATTGTCCTGGGATTAAAACTATGAAAATAAAATGCACTAGCAAAGGGTACTGCTCCAGGCCCAAAAGTTTGGAAAGCAAACAGAGCCTTCCAGAAAGTGGGATGTCCTTTAATTAGGCTAACGCTGGATGCCTAGGTCATAAGGTTGTCAACGAGAAATGACGATTTGCATGGTGGGTTTGGTTGTGATTTCTCCTCATGGAAGTTAAACTGAAATGCAGTGAGTCTGACGATGTTCTGGGCCCTGGGCAAGGCATTTCCCCACCAACTCCATGATTTAGCCCTCATGAGAATCTGGTGGGTCATGTATCATTATCACTCTTGTACTGATGACACTTTCACTGGTTAAGTCCCAGCTGGTGTGTGAAGTGTAGAGCTGGCTTCTCATAAGTTCCTAGATGAGAAAAGCTATGAGCTAGAACGGAGGTTTCTTTGAATTACCTTCTTGTGCTATGTCGCTTAAATATGAAGGTAGTGGGGTTGATCATGAAATATTATCACCCCCTTATCATGGAACTGTGCAGAATTTTAGAAATAAACTCTCAATGAGAAGCCATTAGATAGCCCGATTCAAATCTGGTCTGGTATTTGAAGTGCATTGAAATGGCCAGACATAAAATAGTTTGGAACTTCTAAAAGGAAAATATTGCCTTAAAAAATTGGAAAGTTAAAGATGTGAGTGAATAGGTTAGCCAATGCTAAGTGCGTGTTGACAAAGCAGGAAGAGGGAAGTTAATTTAGTTAGCATCTTAGTTGGAGTGGTTGGATGCCAACCTCTCTGAAAGCAGAGAAAAAAGACATAGTGTAATCTTGTCTGTCCTTTTTATGACTCTCGTTTGAAAAAAGGAGTGACGTGGGGTAAGAGAAATAAGCTAAAGGTGCCAGTAATAAAGATGGCAAATAGATTGCACCTAACCTCAAGGATTTCAGGGTCCAGAAATGGAGGCAAAAAGATAGGAGTGCATACGAGGCACAAAAGCAGAACAAAGAAGGAAAGCTTGAGTTGGAATTTAAAGACTTTGACCAAATGAACAATTTGGGAGGGTAGGGGGAGGAAAAAAAGAAAATTCTGTGCAAAAGCACAGAGCATGAAATGAGCTGACATTTGGGGGCCCCTAAGGAATTGGACGTTGCTGGAGGGGACAGCAGAAGGGCTCAGTGTGGAGAGATGAGCCGGTGAAGTAGGTAGGGGGTCAGAACCTGGATGTGGGGTGGCCAGCCGCGGATGGGTCTTCAAATGTGAGTTTGAGTTCCCTACAAATTACTCTTGTGGTGGTGTCAAGAGTGAGGGGTTGGTCATCTGATCAACCAAATGAAAAGCTGGTTGTTTCAAAAAAGTAATTAAATAGACAAACTCTGGCATGATCGATTTTTTTTAAGGCAGAAATAAACAGTACTTGATATGAAAAGAGACATTGAAATGGAAAGAGTAAATATTTTTAAAAATCATGAGATAATCACATGGACAACTTTAGGCCAATATATTTGAAACTTTAGATACACTGTACAATTTTTAGAAAGCATAAATTATGGAAATTAACTCAAGAAGAAATTGACACTGAATAAACCCATAACCAGTAAGGGGGAAAAAATTAACTCAATAGTCAAAAATATACCACAGGCAGCACTAGCTCCAGAAGATTTTGCAAACAATTTTTTCCAGAAATTCAAGAACGAAATAACAACCCCTAACAAACAAACATTCTAAGGGATAGGAAAGGAGGGAAAACTTCCCAACACATGTTTTTTTAAGATTTATTTGTTTATTTTAGAGCTGGAGAGAGAGAAAGCACAAGCAGGAGGGGCAGAGTGAGAGGGAGAGAGAATCTCAAGCTGACTCTGTGCTGCGTGCGGAACCCCACTCGGGGCTCGATCCCACCAGCCCGAGATCACGACCTCAGCTGAAACCGAGAGTCAGGTGCCCAACCGATTGCACCACCCAGGTGCAATGCATTTTATAAAGCCATTATAATCCTGATGTCAAAGCCAGACGAGGGCAGAATATGACTCAATCTCACATATAAACAGAGATCCAAAAATACTAAATAAATGTAAGCAAGAAATTCAAAGTGAGCGTGCGCATAAATAGCATATAAAATATAGTTTATATGGCATGCGAGGATTGTTTAACATTAAAAAATCAATCATATAACTCATCTCATTGACCTATTACCTAAAACATTCAGTAAAATTCAACACCTAATCATAATTTTAAAAAAAATCTTTGCCAATGGTTTGAATCATAATTCCATGACTTATTAGTTTTTGCATTTTAATTCCAGCAAAAACAATCTGAGCTCTGCACAAGGAAGGACAAGAATGGATGACGAAAGAAGAGAGGACACAGGCAGAGAGAACCATTAGCAGGTCATTTGGAAGCAAATCCAGATAAGAGGTACAGACACGGAAGGCTGGACAAGAGTCCATGGCAGAACCGGGTGGGAGGGCAGACTTCTGCACTAACTAAGACATAAGGCAGGCAGAAGCTGGTGTCCACTCATTACACTGTGACCTGAATATGTATAAAAATCTGTAGAAATAAACCAAGCCCAGTCACCTTTTTACTATGTGTGTGCAAAGTGTCAAGAAAGGCATCCAGAAAGAATATCTGGATATTCTGCCCAACCTGGGGAAAGAATGGACAAGGCCATAAAAAATGGAAGGCCTCCTCAAATGTAGTAATATCCCACTGAAGGCAGCAGCAGGCAGCTGCCCAAAAGTTTCGTTACTAGCAAGATGGTTGAGAATGACGATGATTTCCTTTGGCTTTAAGGAAATTCATTCAGGCCTGAGTTGGGTGGACAGTGCTGGAAACGTGAGTGGCCCACCTAGAGCTTGGTAATTGTTTGCTAACTGCTTGGTGCTTACACTCCAACCTTCGGGACTCCAGATTACAGACGGCATTACCCAGGGACCCAACCCAGATCAGAGGGAGAATGTACTAGAACCCTTTGCCGGGAGCAATCCCCTGCTGATCTGATGCCAGTGGCAAGATCCACAGCAGGACAAAGGAACTTTTGAAAAGGACTTGAAAAGAGCTCCCTTGCTCTGCGGTTAACCCATCAAAGGCATCTTCCTGTAACCCGGAGGACAGCAGGCCTCGACATGTGCTGGCCATTTGGAAAACAGATTCATATGGAGTAGATCAAACATTTCAGGAGAGCCCCTTGCCTTAAAAATACGGGGCCTTATGAAAATCATTAAGCAATTCATTGATATTTATTTGCTTACACTGTGCTTCAGCCGAGCAAGCTGGAAGATGAGGATGAGAACCATTGACCCAGTTTCAGAGGCCCTAGTTCAAGAAAGCAGGATTCCCTTCCATGCCTGATTTTTTAAGAAGACAGCCTACCACACAGCTGGCATGGGAAGACTGTCTTGGCTCCCTTCAACTGTGTATTAGGTTAACAACCACCTCAAGCTTCTTAGAAACCTAGAAATCCCCAGGCAGTTAGAGGAATTCCACAGGGCTAAGAAAACCCTTGCAATCTCAGGGCTTTAAGCAGAAAAATATTTCCAAACATCTTCCTTCCTCACTGTGTGCACTTTGTGTAGGTCACTCCCACCCTCCCCAAACATGGCGGCTCCACCGTCCGTCCGATCATCTGTCCTTCCTGATGAGCCAGCCTCTTCATTCTGGCTCGGGTCCAGGAGACCTGGAAATGAACAAGGAGCAAGTCCGTATTTTCACTTTGGGAGTTACCAGGTTATTCTAGCATGAGTTCCTTCTAAACCGAAGCCACTCCACTGTCTGAGGTAGGCAACTTTGCTTCTTTAAAGTTTAAGGAAATAGTCCCTCAAGAGTCATCAGCCTCCTAGCCTCAACTTCCCTTTTACTCAGTTGCCAAGTTCTCATGAGTGCAGAAAGGCTCAGGGGCATGCCATCGTTCTTACACTTTGGGCTTTCAAATGATCTATACTATGGGGGATGCCTCTGAGGCTCTGGGAAGAGAGGGGGAGGCTGGCTCTAGGGAGCAAGGCTCAACTTCTCCCACAACATCAGAGGTTGAAAGCCTGTCTTCAAATATTCAACACATATGCTTTGAAAGTCATTAAGTTCCAAAATTAAAAAACAAATGTAAAAGATCCAGCATTGGTTTTTGCACAAAGCAGATACTCAAGGAACTCTTGTGGATGGATGAATTTGTTAGCTGATAAATATGAGAAATACAGTCTGTTTTGTACCACATGGCAGCTGAAACTGCAAGGAAGACATTTGTCGCTGGTTTGTCATTACACAAGCTATAGGAAATGAGTCACCTAAACCCTACCTGTGTTTGAAAACCAACTTTCCTCACGAAGCCCTCCCCATGCTCCCCTGTTTGTCCTGTCCGAACAGAACAACTGTCACATGGCTTTGAATTGTGATCTCTCCAAAGTCATGGACCCCCAAAGGGAAAACTTCTGTCTTATTATTTGTTTACTTAAATTTGGGGGGTAACTCCCTCAGGATCCAACATGGATTCTTGAGCAAAGCACGTACTCACATACTAAATAACTGTTGACTGATTGATTTGTTCCTTGCTATATGTTAGAAATACGGTCTAGTTTGCACCATATGGCAATTAAAACTCCAGTACACAAAAGGTGTCATTCTCTGCTACTTTATTATAGTCTATAGTTAGAAGAAATGTTGTCTTGGAATATCTTTTCTGTGGTCTCAAGTTAACCTTGGACATCGATATTTAAGAGGGAATAATGAGTTTTTTATGGGGGAAGATAAGATAGCAAGACATAAATATTGTCACCACAAATGTGGCAACATTGCAGTGACATTTTCTGTTGGTTGACAGAGATATTGGTTCATTTCTAATAGGACTATGACTGCCATTTCTTTTCTTTCTTTCTTTCTTTTTAATATTTTATGTTATTTATTTGAGAGAGAGAGAGAGCACAAGCAGGGAGAGAGGCAGAGGGAGAGGAAGAAGCAGAACCCTCGCTGAGCTGGGAACTCGAAGTGAGGCTCCATCCCAGAACCCTGAGATCACGATCTGAACCAAACGAAGGCAGATGCTTAACCATCTGAGCCACCCAGGCACCCCATGACCGCCATTTCTATAGTACATGGGGGGAGCCTTAGTCATGACAGGTCCTTTGTTGATGAACTAATTAGGCTTTTCGGAGTATAAGACCTAGTCTTGATACTTTTATATGGAAGAAGGAAGGGAGTGAGGGAGGGAGGGAGAAAGGTAAAGAAAGAATAAAAGAAAAAAACTCTTTGTGAAAGTATCCACATACATGATTTAACCACTTATTAACTACCAGCATGTACCCGTATATAACAGATATGTCAATAGAGAAGTTTTTTAAAAATTAGGACTCTAATTTAAAAATCCTTCCCCCATGAAACATTGTTGTTTTCAATGACCATTTTACCCAACTGCAACTTGCTTTGGGCCCTAGAAAAAGCTCACACTGGGGGGTCTACTCAAACTTAAGACCCTCAAACTAGTACTCTACTCATCAATGCTTCACATGGTGATGTTCTTCCAAAGAAGCCTGAGAAATGGGCCTGTATAGATGCTTGCACTCTTATAACCGGGACAGTAGCCTCCCTCAAGCCTGCATGGGCTCCATGATTGACCCTGAAGGCACCCGCTCCTTTAGCCAGCCCGTCAAGCCAGGGGCCATCTGCTGTATTTGCAAAGAATGCACATAAGAGGTGCTCAATCCCTCTGTGCTGAATAAGTGAATTTTTGTATCAGCCCAGGGAAACCACGGAATGATGCCTGTGTACTGGGCAGGGAAAGTGAAATATGAAGAAAGTCGGTAACGAGCCCAGGTTGTTGGGAGAGCTGTCACTCCCGCCACTGTCTCTCTGACTGGCCTCAGCATGGGGCCTCCTGGAAGAAGGCAGCCATGTACCTAGGGACTCCATTCCTCGTGATACGTGGGGGGCTACTTTTAAGGGGATTGTTTCTTTTTGCTGGTAGTTAAAAACAAAAAAAAGCCAAAAAACCAAACAAAAACAAAAACAAAAAACTTGTTCAGGCCTTTGAAAATTAGCTAAAAAGAGAGTTCAACCACTAACACCTGTATGACAGTGTTTCCCTGTGACTGCTTTTTCTAAATCAGGAAATGGTTATTTGGGCCTACTCAGAGCTCTACCTCTTCCTCCTTTCTCGAGGCTTCGTTGCCAAGGAAAGTGGTTTCTACGCCAAGGAGTGTGCCAATGGTTTTCACGAGCTGCCACAACCCACCACCTCTTTCTGAAAGGAGCCGCGGCCTTTTCTTCCCCACCAATGTCTAATTAAGTAAATAGCAGAATACAGGTGTTCAGTAGCAATTATCACATAATACTTCACTTAAAGATCAAAAATTTCTAAAGAGATGGATCAGAGACTACCAAAACTTACTCTACGTGATTTCTTGATTAAGTAACTGTGTAATACTTACGTACACAGCAGCCCACAGTGATAGCAAGAGCTCAAAATGGCACCATGACTCACAAATCCAAAACCCGGGCTGTAGTGAAATTCACTACAACAGGATTCCACTCAGGCAAGACTTTGACAGTATAAAGGACAAAACAAAGACACGAATTGGTTATACACAAGTCTTATTGGTCATTTTTACTGAATCTACACATGGACAAAAACTGAATATCCAAAAAAAAAATGGGGGGAGCAGCTGGGTAGCTCAGTTGATTAAGCATCTGCCTTTGGCTCAGGTCATGATCTCCAGGTCCCAAGATCGAGCCCCAAGTCAGGCTCCCTGCTCAGTGGGGAGTCTGCTTCCTCCTCTCCCTCTGCCTTTCCCCCCACTCGTGCTCTTGCTCTCTCTCTCTCTGCCAAATAAATAAATAAAACCTTAAAAAAAAAAAACCCTCTGAGGGAAGAAAGGAGTAGACGAGTTGCATTATTACACCATGGGAGAAGGCCCGAACGTAGGTGGATGGGCAGACGAGGTGGGCTTGTATAAACTGACTTGACCATATCCTGAATCTGGCAGCTGAGATGACACCATTGCCCAGGAATATTACTCATTCGGAGTAAGAAGCTATATGTCCATCACCTAACGCAGTGTCTGACATGTGGGCTTGGTGTTTTGGTCCAGCTGTCCGTGCCAGTCACTGATGCCAGTTGATACCACTGATACCATGCCAGGCAAGGTTATAGCAAGGTGAGGAAGTATTAGAATAAAATTGCTCATGCTGGTCTGCTTTGAGTACTACCCCTGGTATGACCACACCCACCGTAGGTGGTTCATTCTGGATCTGTGTTAGGAATGGATGTATTCCTATTCAAAACACAACAAAACACTAATTGTCAGCTACATCCCCCCGCCAAGCCCCACCTGATGAAATCTCATCCACCCAACAAAGCTCATCTCTAATGCCACCTCCCCTGTCACGTTTCTCTGGACTCTTCTCCAAGCACATGTTTTCACTCTCTCTTGAACATCTACCCCCTTCTGAGGATACTTATCCTGCTCTGCATGGTACAGCTGCTGTCTCTTTGCCTTATCCCCTACTTGAGTTTAAGTCCCTTGAAAGCAGAGATCAGTCTTATCTCTACATTTCTTATAGGCCAAGTGCAGGGCGTCGGGCTTAGAAGCTCAATAAAAACGTGTTGAGTTGCAGTGAATCATGACCCACCCTGGCTAGCGGGCCCTCAGCCAGTTTCAGAGTCCAGAACACAATGGGTCCTTGTGCTCCCTGCTGTGCACACCCACAAACATATACTAAACACCTGCAAACACGGGGGATACTTAGTTGCTTGGCAAATCCTCTCCCTCCCAGGGTGTCTTATTTTTTGAAAAGGCTGATCTGACAGCTGGCCTGCTGCTGGTTAGATGGGGTCCTCCCTGGAATGGCCCATCACTGCAGCGAATGGCCAAGTTCACTGTGCCAGGAACCAAGAAAAGAGAAGGGTCCAAGTAGAAGAGTCTCGATGCCAAGAATGTGCTCTCAAATTCAGAGTGGAGAGGGAAGCAGGGAGCACTGCCGTGGAGGGAAGCTTCCTCCCTCTCCTGCCCTCTTCTCCTTCTCCATGGGCAGGGGTCTGGCAGAGGGGCCACCCGTGCAGGGGTCCAGGGAGGCGGGCACCCCTCCCGCACAAGACGCTGGGGCAGCAACATTGGCTGCTCTTTATTAAATACGAATGGCACGGTGCAGTTCCAGGAACTTTGGTGGAAAGCTGATTCCCCCCAAACCCTCAGGACATCTCTCAGTTCTTGAAAGGATTATTATCTTTACTGGTATTATGACTTACAAAGTCTGCATCATTTTTAAAAAGTCTTCTTAAAGAAAATGGTAGAGTAAGCATAAACATGCAGCTTCTAGAACGTGTCCTGAGATGCTGCTTGCTTCACAAGAATGACATAACCTGTTGGATTCTGGTTGGGCGCAAGGCAGAAGGGATCAGGCTTCTCCTCGAAGCTGAGACGGGGGTTGCCAGATTTAGCAAATAAAAATACAGGCACCCAGTTCAATTGGAATTTCAGATAAACAATGAAAATTGTTTTTGTAAGAGTATGTCCCAAATATTGCATGGGATATACTTATACTAAAGCAACATTTGCTGTTGATCTCAAATTCAAGTTGAACGGATTATCCTGTATTTTATCAGGCAACCCAGAGCCCAGGGAGAGTCAGGACAGTAAAGAGATTTTACCAACAAAAGCTTCTTTTAAAGCCCCAGCTGAATGGCTTTGGACGACATTTCAATTCAGGCCCTGCATTTTCCCTGGAGTGCGAGCTCAACGTCATCGACCAACAATTGGGAGAATGAGCGTTCAGTGAACATTCCGCCCCCTTCCTTGCCCTTAGCAGCCTGTGGCAAAGTGCTCCCCCTCAACCAGCTAGGGAGGAAAAAAGCTTTCTCTTTTAAGATGGCTCTCCCCTCCCATCTACAGATTGGATTGTTTCTTGGGTTTGCTGGAGAGCTGCTGGGCTAATTGCTTGCAGACCACAGTCCAACCAGGCCTGCCAACTATGGATGCTGCGTGCTGGGGCTGGGACATAAAGAGTAAGGGGTCTGGAGTTCGGCAGACCTGGCTGGCAATTCTGCCTCTGCCGTTTCCTGCCTGTGCCACCTCGGCCGAGTTGCTTACCCTCTCTGGGTCCCAGTTTCTGCACTGATGAAATGAGGGTACTCATGGGGGGTAAAGCAGGAGAGACATGAGACTGGAGCACATATGGCGCTCATCACAGTGCCCGACACAGTGTAGGTGCTCCCTTAATACGAGTCCTTGTTAATATCGTCGCCTGTCTTTGCTGTGTCACACCTGGCAGGTGGCACCTGGAATTGAGTCTCCTCAAGCCTGGACCTTGGAAATGCAGGAACACAGATGTCAGAAGGTCATCAAGCCCTGTACACTAGGAGGTGTGACTTGGGGGAAAGACGGGTCCATCGCGGTCCCTGCACCCCGCCTCCTTCAGTCCTACGGCACCTGGCCCACTGACCACTTGTCAAGTCAGTGATCACATCACCAGGTAGACTGGCATTCGGTCACCACAAACATGTACTGGGAGCCTGAAGTCAACTTTAAGACATGGGAGAAAGAAAAAGAGAGGGAGGGAGGGAGGGAGAGGGTAAGAGAAGGAGGGGGGAGGGCCCTCACAGATTTCTTATGAGGAATCAATGAAATAATCTCAATAAGTATTAGAACAGGGCAGGCAAATAACAACAGCTTAGTTGATATTAGCTATTATTATTTGGGATGCCTAAAAGGATGGGCAGGATTTTCATAAAAAGAGAAAAGAATTTGTAACTTAGAAGAGAAAGTATTTGAAGTTATGATGAAGCCGACTTTAAATGTGTGAATGATGAATTGGGACCTGGGTTTCCAGGTGATGTTGCTGTGGAAGGACTTTTGAACAGGGGCTGTGATATTTCTAGCAGACGTCTGCTATGAAAAGCTTGCTCTCACTAAGATGTGTAAGGTGGACACTGGGGTAAGCGGGAGGCTCTCGGCAGGGGAGGGGGGAAAACAGATGGACCATAACATGACTTTGGGCTTGGGGAAGGGGCTGAAGTGGTGGGAGGGAAGGGGAGAAGGAAGGAGGGAGGAGGCACTGAAGGGACCAAATATACAAGCCCGGGGATGCCTGGGTGGTTCAGTCGGTTAAGCA
Organism: Ursus arctos; assembly: GCF_023065955.2. Lineage (NCBI taxonomy): Eukaryota > Metazoa > Chordata > Mammalia > Carnivora > Ursidae > Ursus > Ursus arctos. The sequence continues at coordinate 78,413,215 of NW_026623089.1, read as the reverse complement.
TCCAACTCTTAGTGTTGGCTCAGGTCATGATCTTAGGGTTGTGAGATCGAGCCCCGAATGAGGCTCTGTGCTCAGCACAGAGTCTGCTTGAGATTCTCTCTCTCCCTCTCCCTCTGTCCCTCCCCCTGCTCATTCTCTCTCTCTCTCTCTCTCTCTCTCTCTCTCTCTCTCGTAAATAAATAAATAAATAAATAAATCTTAAAAAAACAAAAACCAAAAAGCAACAACAACAAAAAAAACCCAAGTCTAGCTACCAACTGGATGTCACTGGTCAGGAAGAGGAAAGAGCCGAAGTTTCGGGATTAAAAAAATGTTGGCTGTTGCCCATAGCAGACCCTGTTTTTTTGTTTTTTGTTTTTTGTTTTCCTATTCCACATTTCCCATCACCCCTCCCTTCCAACATTTTGTTCAAATATTCACCTTCCTCTAAGTGGCCACTGCTTCAGAGAAGACACACCTGTCGTCAGCCCCAGGGGGTGAGGGTGGGTATTGATTTGTCCAAGACACTCAGGTGGCTCCATTTTCTTGCCAGGAGTCAGACTGGGCATGAACATATGGCAAAATTCTTGGCAAAAAGAAGCAAATGAGTGGAAACAATCCAAATATCCATCAAGTAGAGAATAAATAAACAAAATGTGGCATATCCATACAATAGAATATTATGTGACAATAAAAAGAGAATAAAATACCGATCATGGTACAACATGGAGAGGCCTCAAAACATTATCCTAAGTGAAAGACCTCACACACAAAAGACCATATATTATATGGCTCCATTTAAACAAAATGTTCAGAATTGGCAAATCCATATGAAGACAGGAAGTTGGTTAGTGGTTGTCAAGAGCTGGGGGGAGAAGGGCACAGGAAGTAATTATTAATGGATACAGGATTTCTTCAAGGGCAATAAAAATCTTCTAAAATTAATTGTGGTGATGGCTGCCAATTCTGTGATTGTACTAAAAACCATTGAATTGTACACTTAGGTTAATTATTTGGTAGGCAAATTATATCTCAATAAAACTGTTACTAATTTTTTTCTTGGCGAACCAAAAGGAAGATTTCTAGGGAGATTTTTGGAAAACGTTTTATCACTCTTAAAAAGAAGCACAGAGAAGGGTTGACTTCTCTTTTTGGAGGCTGGTGTATCTGGATATGATCCCTGGAGCTGGTGCAGATGTCTACTACCCACCATGACAGGAACCAACACAAGTCAGAACTGACCCGCAGGGCAGGTCAGAGTCCAGAGAAGCACCTAGACTTCTCATTCCCCAAGAGAATATATTTCTTTATATTTTAGCCCAATTGAGTTGGGCTGTTCTGTCACTTGTAGCCATAGCATAACAGCATTCTAACTGATATGGTTCCATTAACAGAATTTTTTAGGTCAGGAGAAAGGTTGGTTTTTCAGAGAAACCATGAATTTACATTAATTTAGAAGTGCAAGTGTAATGCAGGTGAAAATTTGAAGAGTAGTCCATGATCTGGAGAATGGGATGGATGGATGGATGGACAGATGGGTGGGTGGACAGATGGATGGACAGATGGATGGGTGGATGGATGGACTGGTTGGATGGATGAGTGGCTGGACTGGGGAGTTACTGATAGCAGAAGGCTCAAGCCCAATGGAGCGCAAAGACAGAGTGCAGAGAGGAACATCCTGGACTTCCTACATTGAAAGGCAGGAGAGCAAGAGAAATTAGTAAAGGATCCTGCAAACAAAGGGGGTAGAAAAGGACATGGGGTAAACTGGAAAATGCTGTAAATGCTGTCACGTGAGCCAAAAAGGCGATTCAGGAAGAAGGGAATTGAAGTTTGGGTCAAATTCTATCAAAACCAAGGAAGAAATAGCCCAGAAAAGATGTTTAGATACACAACTAGAAGGCCAGTATCAGAAAAGGTTGTTTCTGAATTTGAGTGGAGTGATGGTGACACAGGCCAGGTTTCAGAAGATATGGGCCAGGGGACAGTGACTGAACACTGAGGAAGTCATGACACCATGTACCCATCTCCTCACAGAAGTTTGATCCCTGTGGAAAGCATTACTGAATTCACCAGGACCTGGTTCTGCTCCCATTCCCATCATGTGGAAGATGGTTCTTCTCAGTGCACCTGCTCTTCTGCGAGCACGAGGAAGCAATACATTCTTGTCAGGCCGCCCAGATGGAGGGGCTGTTTGTCATCATAACCTCATCCTATCCTTGCTAACAGAGAGACGACAGGAAGAAAGGTAGGAAAGAGAACAGCAAAGCCCAGGAAGGGATGTTTTTATTCCAGGTTTTGATTTTTCATTTTTTAAAAAAGATTTTATATATATATATATATATACACACACACATATATATATTTGAGAGTGAGACAAAGAGCACAAGTGCAGGGTGAGGGGCAGAAGAAGAGGGAGAAGCAGGCTCTGTGCTGAGCAGGGAGCCCAACCCTGAGATGGTGACCTGAGCCAAAGGCTGAAGGCAGACACTTAACCCACTGAGCCACTCAGGTGCCCCTGATTTTTCATACTTTTAGAGCAGGAGACCCAAGCATGTTAGGAAGATGGAAAGAGTCTGTAATGAGGAAGGACCTGAAGAAGACAAAGTAGCGTCCTGCAGAGAGCAGGAAATACGGCAGTGCACAAGCCCAGCTGCAGGCCTGTGCCCTTCTTCCTCCAGGAAAGAAGTATAAATCCAGGCCCAAGGTGAGTAACTGGCTATTTGGGTTGGAGAGGGAAGCTGAGGGAGCCTATGCACTCCACTTCCGAGACAGGGGAGTGGAGGTTGGAGCTTGGAACCCCGGGGCCCTGAAGAATGACTGGCAAGGACGGCCACTGAATGCATCTCATTCTTGTGCTTAGAATTCTATAGGCATGTCTTACACAGAATCATCACTGTTTAAAAAGTAACTAAAGTCATGCCCAGAAAGGGTTAAAACTGGTTTGTTCTAAGTTCTCGCCTGGCCCCCACCTCCACTGTTACCCAGTGTCCGTTACCCAAATTCGTTATTCCATTGACAGGCCGGTGCTGGTCCCCCGCACAATAACACATGCTGTGCCCTCCCTGTGAGTGCACTTATGATGAACTTTGAGCCTCACATCTGCTGCAGAGAAGGAACTCATATTCCCAAAGGGCTGACATTAGCTAAAGATACTGGATTCATGTCTACCATAGCATATTTTTATTAGATAGGCCGCCGGAGAATCAGAGGAGGGAATTGAGCTGCTATGTCTAGACCTCATTACCATGCATGCCCAGGTATTGTTCTTTTCATCAGCTTGATGCTGTTCTGACTCTGTTTCTGCAAAGTGAATATTTGGATTAAAACCAGTGTCCATCCTCATTCACCCTCCAAGCCATTGTTGTATCTGGGCTAAGAATGTATTTTCACGATGTCGCCACTCCAAGTCTCTTTCTTTGATTTAAAGCAGGGGTTGGCAAACATCATGTGTAAAGACCCGGAAAGTAAATATTTTAGGCTTTGTGGGACATAGCAATCTCTGTTGCAACTACTGAACACTGTCATTGCTGCATGGAAGCAGCCAGAGAAAATACTTACGTGAATAAGCCAGGTTGGGTTCCAATAAAACTTTATTTGCAAAGAAAGTGAGTTGTATTTAGCCCATGGGCTATACTTTGCTGACCCTGGTTGAAAGCATGGATTAGCAAGAAGACATCAGGTGAACTGATAGATAAAAACCAGTATCTTTTCATGTGTTTGTCTCCAAAGAGAAAAAAGTAACTAGAACATTTTGTTGGACATTTTATTTCTTTTGCAGACAACAGTATGACATTCCCCCCTTCTTATATATTACATCTTAAGATTTTAGATTTCTCTCTCACCAAAAAAAAAAAAAAGTTGAGGGAAGCAGTAGAATTTAATTCAGGGAAGAAGGGGTTAAGTGGCTAAAATTTGTAGGGCGAATATATCATTTATCCACAAACACCACCCCTTCTTCAAAAACTGATTTACCCATACATTGAGTTGATTATGAGATGTAAAGTAAAAACAAATTTGCTGACCTTCATTACAGAGATCGAAGGTTAAAATTCATACCCTGTAGGATGTTTCTGTTAAATCACTCCCAAGCTGCCTGGTGACATATTTTCAAAAAAATATTTCTCTCCAGCTTTATCAAGTGTTCTTTGTGCTCTAGAAACATGATTTGAAGTCCTAGCTAGAGCTGAGATGTCATGAGTCTTAATTGAAATTCTTCTCCATCTACATCCAGAGGCATAGTTAGTTGGGATAGATATTAGTTGCAGGGGTTAATACCTCCGAATCTAGTTATTCATCAAAGATTGAAATTAACATTTTACACTGAATAACCAAGGATGGTATAAACCATGCATAGATAAAGAGCTAAAACTGTCCACTTGGTTGTCCTGGAAATGGGGCTGAATAAACCTGTCTTAGATTGGAGTGTACATCAGTGACTGTTCCCAAAATTTTCACCCCACAGCAGAACCCCAACAGTTCAAAAATTAGGAAAACTGTGTGCACAAATTAGTCCAACTCGAAATACATTTGTTAAAAAACAAAGCAAACTTCCTCTTTAACTGTAAACTTACACAAAACCTTTCAACAGCGATAGTTCAGAAAATTCATTTCGTGACAAAGTTTTGTCAGTCCACAGTGAGGTGAAAAAATTAGGGCACTGGCATAGGTATTTTATAGAGCTACATGCATTTCATTTACAGGGCCTTCCCCCAGTCTAGGCCCATGTTAATTAACCAAATTTAATTAACTTCAATTAAATAATTTTTTACTTAGTAAAATAATGTCAACAGCCCTACATTGGCCCCCAGTTGTTTTAAACCACAATTACTATGGACTGAGTTGGGTCCCCCTCAATCAACCGTGTGATGGTTCTTAGAGATATTAGGTCTTTGTTTTGTTTTTTTTTAAAAGAGGGAGAGGCAGAGGGAGAGAGAGAGAGAGAATCCTCAAGCAAGCAGACTCCACACTGAGTGTGGAGCCCAACATGGGGCTCAATCTCATGACCCTGAGATCATGACATGAGTTGGAATTGAGAGCTGGCCACTTAATTGACTGAGCCACCCAGGTCCTAAGATATTAGGTGTCTGGAAGGCAACTGGAGTTAGATGGGCTCATGGTGGGTGGGGGACCCTCATGATGGGATCCATGGCCTTACAAGAAGAGGAGGAAAGATAAAGCACACAGCAAGAAGGTGGCATCGGTAAGCCAGGAAGAAGGCCCTCCCCAGGAACCAGACTGGCTGGGATCTTGATCTTGGACTTCCCAGAACGGCGAGATGTGTGTCATCTCAGCCTCCTGGCCCCTGCTACCTTGTTACGGCAGCCCCAGCTGACTACTATGACAATTCTATTATTTAATGAGTAGGGAAGGGAGAAGATAGAGGGTGTTATTGAAACTTTAATTTCTTGCACTTGATGGCTCAATAGAGAGTAACAAATCTGGATTTTCTTCCCCACAGAGTTCAGAAGGTAGGTCATCACTGGCTGACCTCTAAGAATCTAGAATGTATGAACTAAGCTGAATAATTCTTTGTCTTTGGGGGGCGTGTGTGTAGACTCAGGAAGAGGTGGGAGGCAGCTATCAAGTTACCTGCTTGGTTGGGTGGAAACACTAAGAATTGGTATTTCCTGCGGAGAGATGAAAATTAAACCCAAGCGTCCTCACCGATGGCATCCACACCCACACCACACACTTCCTACTGCCGCATTAAGCAAATCAGCGACAATTTAGCAATTGAAGTTTCCAGTAAGACACCCATCAAATGACTTTGGTTACGTTCTTTATCTTCTCCAAGTCTCTTAATCTATGAATGGGGTTAATAGTACATCCGGTCTCATGGGGGTGCTTGGACAGTAGCATATGTAACGCATAGCTTAGTTGCAAGCATGAAGTAAGTGCTCAATAAACGTTTTGTGCTATTATTTGGATTACATGTTAAAAAGAAACAAAAGTGGCTGATTTTATTCATGAAATTGCTTTCCCAAATTTTGAAGCTAAAATAGAAGATAAAATTGCCTAGGTCTTTATCAGTTAAAGCCAGTGGAATGGTTGGAAGCCATCCACCTGAGACTTTGCTCCTGTGTGTGTGAGAGTGTGTGTGTGTGTAATCACAAAGGATGGTTAAAAAAAAAATGCTAAACTATTCTATAGAGAGGCAGAGAGATATCAGATGGAATCTCGATCTCCAAATTCTCTCCCGCTTAAAAGCTACCACCAGTGAGATCCAGCTAAGGAAATCTGGCAAAGAAAGACTTGCTCACACCCTAGGCTTTGGCCCCCATGCCCTGACTAGTGGGGTTCAGACCCATGTACCTGCGAGGATTTCCTTGCCTGGAACAGGGAGACCTAAAAGGCCCCACTTCTCCTCCAATATCTCCCAAGAAGGAAGCTGCCCAGGTCAACAGTTTCAGCCGCGCAAATTACCAAGCGAGAGAAGCAAAATGGGCCACAGCACAGAGGGCCAGGTCTCCCGGGCAGAGTCAGGTCTTTCTCTTCTTTACTGATCACATGGAATCGCCCTCTGGCTCATACCTCGGCAAAACTCTTCCTTCTCAGGCCTGAGTGAGCGATGAGTTGGGGCAAGGGAGAATCTTGAGTTTCCTTTAAAGTATATATTTGTCACTTTGGCAGGGGAGGTGGGAGTCAGCACAGACCTGTGTGAAAACCGTTGGAAGCAAACAGTCCGCCCCCACCCCGCCCAAGAATGGACATTGATATAGACGTAAAATGTTGTGTGTAATTTGGGGAAGTAATCAGATCTCCTGGAGCCCATCCGTGAACCCCAGTTAAGAATCTGTGCCTTACAAACAAAAACAAAACAAAAGAACCCTTGCCTTACTGTCACCTTAAACAAATACTCAGCAAGCACTAAGTGTTAGGCACTTTTACATGGGCCTGTCCTTAGATCTGAAAACATTTCTTCTTCGCAGATACTATTGTCCCATTTTGCAGCTGGGAAACCGAAGCTACGAAAGGTTAAATGATGTGTCCAGTCCTACGTTCCAATAGCAGCTCTGTCATGTACTGCCTGCGTGAACTGGGCTTAGTCATCTGCTCTGACTCGCACTCTTAGTTTCCGCTCTATAAGCGTGGGTTAAAATGGTGTTCCTTGCTGACGGTCGTGTGTGCTAAATTGTACGTACTGGGGCGCCTGGGTGGCTCAGTCGTTAAGCTCTGCCTTCGGCTCAGGGCGTGATCCCGGGGTCCTGGGATCGAGCCCCGCATCAGGCTCCTCCGCTGGGCGCCTGCTTCTTCCTCTCCCACTCCCCCTGCCTGTGTTCCCTCTCTCGCTGGCTGTCTCTCTCTGTCAAATAAATAAATAAAATCTTAAAAAAAAATAAAAACAAAAAAATAAATTGTACATACTGACCCAAATTGTCGTGTGGCTTCAATGAGATCCTGCAGTAAGATATTTTGCACCGACTCTAGAACATGTTAAACCCACAATAAATCATCACACAAAAATTAAAATAAGAAACACTTGCCTGATCGTCGGAATGAGCCACCAACCTGTACGTGTTAGAGAAAGCTGCACCTTGCCAATCAAAACCTCTCAGGCTATCAGGAACAAACATCCACTCAAAGTAGCTCGGAGAAGAAGGAGTGTTATTTAATCAATAATTTATCTAACAAACAGTGTGCCTACACTCAGCCAAGACAAAGGGGCATCCGGTGACCCAGACCCACTCATCGCAAGTGGTGGGCTACAGCTTTGGAAGACGGGTCTCTTGCATGTCCTGGTCTCCAGGAGGAATGAGGATGAATCAGTAATGGTTCCTGGCAATTTTACCCCCAGCATGGAAAAGAAAACTGAAAGTCGTATCTGCTTTGAAGGTACATATCCCTGTATTTTTTTGTGAAAGGGCAACGTACAAACTAAACTCCTGGTTTCACATTGTGTCCAAGTCTTTTGGGAAACATGCCCAACAGTGGTTTGTGCCTGTTTCATACTTGTTTTATTTTATTTGGCAGCAAAATAAAGATCGTGTTTCGAATAAAAGCCCAGTTCTGTCCCTTAACACATTTCATTAAGCATTAGGTGCTGTTTCTGTCCTCTTTCTCCACGATCACGCCCGGGCATGCTTTGCAGACTCCTTTTGTGGGACCAGTTTTGCTCATTTCTACATTTATGCTTTCTTGTAGCCACAAAATAAATCTGACCTTTGACATGGGTTGGAGAATTTGAGGAAAACAAAAGTCCTTTATCGACACATTGTTTATGTTAATCAATTGATAAAATTGCTCTTTCTTGATGCCGTTTAGAAAAAACGGCCGGGAAACCCACAACTGAAACATGTTCCTGGAGAGAACAGGAGGCAGGGTGAGTGGAGGAGACAGGAGTGCCGGGAGTCTGAGCCCAGGCTCTGTTCCTCACGAGCTGTGTGTCCTTGGGCAAGTCACATAACCTCTCTGGGCCTCAGCCTGCCCTCATTAGTCGTCCAGGGGTAATACTGCCTTGAGGTCACAAGTCTGTTTGAGGACCCAGTGAGATACAAGTGCTGTGTCTCCACAGAAGGGCTTTCTGGATTTGTGAATATGCTTCAACAAATGGAAGATTCTAATTAAAAGAATGAAAACTTCCTGAGAACAGAAAAATGAGCAGAGCTTCCTCCCTTGCCACGTGAGTCCCCTCAGCAGTTTCTGGTGGCCCTAGAGGCAGATGGATCCAGACTTTTCGTTCTGGCTCTGCCCCAGTGAGTTCCCCACCATCCTGAGGACAGATCCTGCCCTCTTCATCTTCCTGGCAGTTCTTGGATCAGTCCTCAAGGGTGGAGGCTCCCCTCTCATGGCCACTGAAAAAGGAAATTAGTCCCCATACGTTAGCACCCTCTGTCATCAGGCCTTGTGGTAGGCTGTGATTTTATAAGCACAAAAACAACTATAGAGCAGGTTGTCTTGTGTACTTGAGTCCATGATCTCACCTGAGGCTCAGGAAGAACCCTAACCTATACACTGTTATTATTTCCCCGTTTAATGAATCAAGAACTGGGGCAGAAATGAGTTGAGTAGCTTATCAGAGGTCAACCATCCAATTAATGGTGGAATCAGACTGTGAATCCAAAAGAGAACTAGGACCTCCTCCCTGATTCGAAGGGGCTTAGACTCTGCCAGGAGGACCCTATTTCATACCCCACTCACCAGCACAGAACGACATGTCCCAGCCTAGAGCCGTGGGCTGGAGGGATTCGGACGTGCGCTTGCCGATTTCTGCCCATTTCCACGAGAAAAGAGGGCTCCCGAGAGAAGCTGAAGTCTTAGGCACAGAGCCTCGCTGACCAGAGCTCCCTTGTCACCACTCGCGTGGGCCTACCCACCCAGGATTTTAGATATATTCGAACCATCCTTTTTAGAGCCGTGTTGGCCTGCGTATCAGGGAGCTGAAGGACAAGAATAAGAAAGAAAAAACCTCCAACAAACTTCACACCACCCAGCTTCCCATCCAGCACGATTCACTGCAGGCAACTCATGAGAGCTGAGGCGCTGGAGGTCATCTAGCAAATAGATTTTCGTTCCTGTGCCAACTCCAATCTCCTGAGGGCCACTGCTAGAGTCTTGGGTTTAGAAGGATCCGGGGGCTGTCAGAGATCAAAGGAAAAAGTGCCACAATCAATTAGTGATGTCTGCTATGGATGCAGGAGGAGAGAGTGGTGGCAGGCATGCAACACACGTGCACCCGACGGAATCGAATCCAATATGTTTGTTTTACAAAAGAGGAAATGGGAACTCTGAAGTGAAAGGCTGAATGCCTCAAACTCACTCAGCAGGTTAGTGACCGAATCACCTGGCTTCCAGTGTTTTCTGTAGCACCTCAACTCCTGTCAAGCAGTAATTAGTGATCCCAGGACCAGCAGCAAAAACCAGCAAGCAAATTACAGTATGCTTAGTACAGTATTGGTGTTAAGTGTATTTCTTCTAATTCCTTGAAAGCTGATGACCCACGAAATATAAGTCTACTCATTGGAATATCTGATTATCCAGTCTTCCCTGACTCGGCGGCATCACAGCCAATAACCACCCCCGCCCGGGGAAGTAGCAATTCATTGCAGACTAGAGGAAAGAAGACAGGTCAAGGTCTTCCTTCTTCTTTTAAAGGGCCAGTGACACACGTTCCTTGGTGTGGTGGTCCAGCTTGCTGGTCTGACACGGGCTTGTCAGGAGAGCCTGACAAAGGAAAACGCATTGGAAGGAATGATGTCTCCCTGGACAGCCAGCTCAGCCCCGTTAAGCGTTGGTGGCCAGACTTCATCATCCCTAAGCATCCCGAAGTCTGAGCTAATCAAGATAGGAGTCCCAGGGGACAAGTGAGAACGCACAGGTAGAGACGGAGGAAAGAGGGCCCACCAAGCAAGGGATCTAAATTTGCCAAGGTGAGGTGGTGAAAAGCAGAGCAGCCCTGGTCAGGGGGTTCTGGGGAGAAGCAAAGGGACCAGGGGAGGACAGGGGATGTGGCAGTCCAATGGACCTCCGGCTCAGCCCCAGCCTAGCTGCGGGATCCCACACGGGGCGCAACCTCCCTGGGCTTCAGGGCCCTCAGACCCCATGTATCCATCAGGATGGTATAGTTACACCCAACAGCTGCACGCGGCGCCTGGAATCGAGCAGGTGTGGGGCAGATGGTCAAGTCACAGGCTTGTTCTATTGTGTCGGGGACACGGTACTGCCAGGAGTGAGAGTGTCTAAGCTCTGGCCCCCAGCTCTGCTTCAAACCAGCACGTGCCCTTGGACCCTCTGCCTTGCACCCAGGAAGCTGTAAAGAAATATTTGCGGATGAATGAGTGAATGATTTTACAGGAAGAGTTGGGCCCTGGTTTTCTCATCCATCTAAGGAAGACGGACTTCTCCGATCCCTTTCACGAGAATGTTCTTTTGGCTTCTGCATTCCTCACAGATGCTCAACGCCACCCCACCCGGAGCAGGGCCTTGTCCTGCTGGTGAAGCTGAAGTCCCAGGGAAGTTCAGAGAAGACAGTGCTTGTCTTTCAAGGCTGTCAGTCCCCTCAGCTGTGAATCAGGGGCCTCCAAGTGGGGGGCGGTGCTGCTGGATGCTCCAGCCGCCCTCGACCCTGTCTGCACCCTGCGGGTGGGGCACCAGCTCATTCGGCAGGAAGGGAAGGGGCGGACGGGTTTGCTGAGCCATCAGAGTGCCAGCTCCGCTCAGGGACGCCCGTGCCTTTCCCGGCGTCCCGGCCCCTGGCAGAGATTCCCTTGAAGGGTGGGCTCAGACCCCAGAAGGAGGCAAAGGCACTCGGGAGCTGAGGACAATAACATTCACAAGATGAGAGTTCAAAAGAAAAGAGGACAAGCTGGAAATCATTGATGCGTCTTTAATGCTTCAAATATGCCTGCTTTTGTTTATTTTTTTGAATCTCAACAAGTCACAGACGCTGAATGGTAAATCAGATTTCTGCCCCCCCCATCCGCCCCTTTGGTACTCTGGCTGGGGAGGAGCTTGTACTGGGCTTTAAAGATAAACTTCAGAAGGCCCCAGCTCTGTGCCCTGGAGGCAGGGGAGGCAGTCTGTGCAGCGGGGAGGGGACCGGGGAGGGGACGGGAGGGGAGGGGAGGGGAGCGGCAAAGGCCGGCTGAGTAGCCCTCCCACCAAATGAGGTAGGAACCAGGCCACTAAACTTGCCGGGAGCTGATAAAAGCAAGGTGATGGGTAGTAAGGAGGGCACGTATTGCATGGTGCACTGGGTGTTATACGCAACTAATGAATCATCGAACTTTACATCAGAAACCAGGGATGTACTGTATGGTGACTAACATAATATAATAAAAAAACATTAAAAAAAATGATACTAGAACAACAACAACAAAAAAGGCAAGGAGCCAGGAGACCCGAGCAGTCGAGGGGCCTGTCTGCTCTGGACATTGTACCAATAGGAGAGCACTGTTAAGTCTGTAAGCAGAGGATGACAGCGGGGCTATTCTGATGGCAGATAATTCTAGTTCCCTCCCCTGCTGCGGATTAGAACAAGTGGGGGTGGGGGGGTGGCACCCTGAGTATATGGGCTGATCAAGTTCAGATCTGGAAATAGCCAAAATGGGGGTAGGTTATCATGTTTCTAACCTCTATTTTACTCAGATAACAAGAGTGTTTTTAGTGCTCTCTGATGCCTTTTAGTGTACATACTCATTCACTCCATAAATACTTAGTAAACATCTACTACGTGTTGGCCCTTCTGAGAGATACAAGAGAGGAAGAAATTGAGTCTTGTCAATGTAAGCATATAAAAATATGCCAAAAAGAAAGAGAAAATAGGACCCAATTGATGTCCCAAGGAGCAGTGGCGATACTGCATGACCCAAGCAACCTGTTGAGGGACAATCTCTGGGGCCATCTGAATAGGGCAGGTGACGTCAGAGGGGGTTGGGGGTGCGGATGGTGCAAAGGGAACATTCCAGGCCCAGGGAAGAGAGTGGCAAAGACTTGAAGAAAGGCACAAGCAAAGTGTTTGAAGGATGCCGGGGAGGGGACATGGGCCTGTCTGAGATGGAGGCACTCCAGGGCTCTCCTGGAAACGAAGGGGCATCCTTGCCCGCTGCTGAGACAGTGTGCATCGTTGTAAGACCACGAATCCGTCAGCGATATTCGAGGCGGGGCAGAAGGTGAGAGTAGAGGAGGGACAGGTGAGCAGAGGCGTCTTCTGGTGTTCCAGAGGCAGAGAGACGGCCAGTGGGTTCCCATTGGCCCTGTCAGGTGTTGCAGGGTCCTGCGGGCTGTGCACATAATGCAGAGAGAACTGGGGCCCCATGCTCCAAATCCCTGCTCGCGCCAGGAGCTAGTACTTCTGGTGCCTGAGAGGAGCCTAGAGACTAGAACAAAACCCCAGGAAAGTGTGCTTCCCATCTGCAGCCACGGCCCCCGGCAGCCCGCCCACCATTGTAGAAGGGGGATTAATGAGCTGCAGACCGTCCAAGGCCTGGGCTTATATTATTCATTTTTTTTGGATATGTCTGAGGTTCCGTGATCCCTCTCTAATCCCATATGCCATACTTAGCTTCTATTTTGACAGGCACGGGGCTGGCTGCTTTGGCCAACATCCGCTGAAGGATGGAGGCCCTGCCCCCGGTCCGTGCGGAAGGCCAGCCGCCCTGGCTGGGGTACCCACTCCCACCTGGTGGCATCAGTTAGCCTCCAAAGCCCGGCTCCCTGGCTCTCATGGCCACGCAGGAAAGCAAAAAATAGGGTGTCTTTTTATTGTTTCTCTTTTCTGGTTTTTTTATTATTATTATTTGAAAGCAACAAGAGTTTTTCTCCACCATCTAAGTGAATTAAGTTTCTGAGTTAGAAAAGTCATAAGAATTTTTATTTTGCTACAAGTTATAAGAATTTTATGTGGAGCATCTCTACAACGTGGGTTTCCTTTTGCAGCCAAGGCCCTCTATTTTATTTTCTTGGATGGCCTATAATTTATTCTATTATCCTGTACCCAGGATTCCCTGCTCTGAACCAAAGGTTTCTTGGCTTTCTGTATCAAATAACACTCTCGGAGTGAGGATCACTTTTCGGCTACTGAGAACACAAGATGTTTCTTTGGGTTTTGTTATCTTTCTTTTTTATTAAAAATGTTGAAACATGAACCACAGCTCTTTTTAATATTTTTTACCCAACTGATGAAAAAGTGATTTCTGCAGAGTGTATGAATGCATGTGCTTCCAGAAGACCTCTAATTAACTCAGTGCCACCCACGTCACTCCTGTTCCTGACTGTCCTTAGCACTGCTGTAGTTTGTCTCTTCATCCTCATTTGCTAGTCACTGGTGACAGTGGGTGTGATCTCTCACTGTCACGTCTTGAGAATGCAGCCCAGCGGGGGCATAGCACAATGCTGGCCTTGGAAGTGTTCTAAAAAGCTTACTCAATAACCACCCCAAATGGATGTCTGAAAATCAATCTGGTTTTCCTCAGGACTGATCTCACTCTCTCCCACCCAGCCCCCTAATTAGGACCCACTTTCGTCTCTGTTATGAAAGCCTCCAGATCTGCTGGACCCCAAGAGTGCCCCGAGCATTCCTCTGTCCCCCTAACCAACGCCCGGCAGCAGCCCACGTTCCACACCTTCCCCACCTGCTTCACCACCTCACTGGGTACCCGGGAGTGTAGCGTTCCGGAGTTGGATTTACTTCCAGATGGAGAAACTGAGTTCTAGGAGAAGCAGGGTGGACACTTGGGTTTGTTTGCTGGTTTGTTCTTTTGTTCCTCCTTCTCCCTGTCTTTCTTTTGGAAAACCACCTTTCTACATACTTCCAGCATTTCCATGGAGGGATTCATCCCACTGCTACACTCCAGAGGACAGCAAACGATCTAGGCTTGGCCAGTTCTCTTTCCCCCTTTCAGTAATGGATTCAGGAGGTGTGTGTGACTCAAACCAAGCCAAAGTGTCATTCTCAGGATTTGTGCTAGAAGTCCTAGGAAAGAGATACTGTCTTTCTACTGGGCTTGAAAGCTGATAGCTGTAAGCATGAAGCTTCTGGTGGCCATTCTGTCGCCAGAAGAGAACCTTCTGGAGTACAAAGCCAAGAGAGAAAAGCAGAGATGAAAGGTAGAGAGACCGGGATGTCTAATAACTTCATTTAAGCGTGTAAACCTAGTTGTGCCTAAAGCTAATTATTCCTGAACTTTTCCATGATGTTCGCCAGCAGATTCCCTCCCCAGTTTGAGTGAGGATGCAGCCTTTCATGCTGATGCCTTGGAACTTTGAGCCTACTCTTCATGGAGAGACTCTTGTTCTTGATATGTTAACGCCCAGAAATGGATTCCTCCTTCTTTTTCCAGTGATTAAGCACAGCATAGGAGACATACAGCTTTTATGAATGGTGCTATCATTTCCACCCCATCTTAATCAATATCCTTCATCTCTTCTTTCCCAAACAAGACAAGGTAATGATCAAGTAGCAGCATTTACAGATGGTTCCCTTGTGTGAGGCCTGACAGGTAATGAAGGTCCAAATGTGAGGAGCAGCAGGGACCTAGCCGATGCACAGACCCGTACCTGGTCCCCACGGGCGACCGTGGACACATTACATACCAGCCAAGTGAGGCCACTCCAGCGCTGGTTAGTAAAACGTCTAAGGACTTCCTCTAGTCAGTACGCACAGTAAGCACTCAATAACGGAGAGCCATCATTACCACACTTACTAGTAATAGTGATTGTAATACCAATAATCACAGAGGTAGTAGGAGTTCGCTGACTTGTATTTAAATTTCATGTGTGGAATTCAGGCCTATCAAACAGCATTAAGAATAATAACCACAGATAGGCCTTGGTGTCCTCTTCGCCTGGCATGCAAGGTTGAGTGGAATGAGGAGATGGAGGAAGGACATTTTGATCAAATTTGTGGAGGTCAATCCAAAGTACTCGGCTAAGCCAAATTCCTGAAACACTCACAGGATCGCGTATGCTAATGTCTGCTTACTTTCAATTCCATCACATTCCAGATAATGCTAACAGCTCTCCTCTAACAGTTGCATTATATAAACTTTATAAAAGCTACCGCCTCGCATTTATTTGTTCAGCCTCGACACATGGCATCCTAAGCGACATATTAACTTTTTAAAGGAAGAACTTGAAAATGTGGACAAAAGTCCGGTTCAGGATTCCATTGAACAGCTAGGGCGGAGAAACCCCCCTTTCTCCACGGTGCCTGAAAAGAGGTTGTGTTTGCTCTTGCTGTGAAGACTACTACTCCCACTCATGAAACACGAGCCTGACACCGACACTCACCGATAGCAGAGCCAAGAAATGGGGAGAAGCCGCATCCCGAAAATCCCTCTCAGAACCCCAAATCTCGCTGTGCAGAAACGTGTCCCCTGAGTCTTCCAGTCTATGTGAGCCAACGGATTCCTTTTTGTGTGCAAGCCAGTTTAGGCTAGGACTTTGTTACTTGCAAATTAGTGTGACCTGGTGATGCAGAGAGTCAGCATCAAAAACAAACAAACAAAATCAAATGTCTAAGTTTAAATTAGGCATACGCAAATCAGGAAAATTTCTACGAGCACAGCTGACAACAGCCGGCTGAACTTGGAAACTTCTGATCCATAGACTCGTAATTTGCCTTGAGATAAAATAATCATACCAAACATCTGATGCAGATTGTGCAGCCATATCTGCTCAGTTGGAGAGTTTCAAGAGAGAAGCTCGGGGAAGTATCGGAATCTAAGACGGTGGCTTTGGCCAGAAAATGGATCAGGGCTGGGAAGTCTCTCCAGGAAATTAACTGAGGAGTCAGGCGTTTTCCAACATCTGCCCTGGTCAAGAAAAGCAGGAGGGTAGCTTGCTAAATGCTGAACTGGGATGCTTGCAACAACTGCATTATTTAGGGCTTCTGTGACTTCAAATGAGAGGCTTTCCCAAACTTGGGAAGGTGCCTCTGGGGCCAGAAATAAAGGGTGTGACCCTTGTAATGCACAAGCAGAAAGAACTCAGACAAACAAGGAATTGTAGTTTTATGAAACGGGGACTGTGCAAAGCAGATGCGTTCGGAATCTGGAACCGGCTTCAGACAGGACATTGTTTGTTCAATTCCTGGTAGAGATCCTGCCCCCCAAATTATTTTTAATCTTATATGGCAACTCACTTGCCAAAAACAGAGCTTTGATGCAACGCTACAGTGAAAAGCCCTTAAAGCAAGTGAAGTTCAGAAGAATCTAGGAACTCAGCAGCTTCCCTCTCAACCCACAGTTAGTCCGGTGCCCATTCTTGGAAGGGCGGAGGGCAGGGTAATGGCAGCCTCAGAGCTGGGACAGTGACGGGGCAAAAGCCAAGATTTTTCTTGACATTAAGAACTTTGCATTAGGACTCCCACATTTTTCTGATTCACGCATTCAGGGAGTATCTGGCCCTCTTTAATTCTCTTTCAACTGGGTAAACATCAGGAACTATTTAAAAAACAGGACAGGATTAACTCAGCCCAGTACACATTCAAGCACCAAGGTTTGAGTCCTGCGGGCAGGACATTTGCCAACTACAGGAAGCCTAGTGTTCCACCTGGGAAGCCAAAGGACTCTTTCTGCACCTTAGCTCCTTCCCGTGCTGTGCGGTGCTTAGAGCAGAAACACATTTCCAGTACACTCAATTCTCCTTTAATGAGGCACACGGGAGAAGGGGCTTGGCTCTGTGCTGAGAAGTGCAGTGTCTGGAATGAAATGGATGGTTCAGCAAAAGGCAGAGAATCAACCCGGAGCAGTGCCTGGGACATAGCAGTCACCTAGCAAGGATATGTTGAGTGAATGAAGAATAGCGTAGCGAATGAATGAGTGAATGAATGGACCCATTGGCTGTGCTCTTTAAAATGAGACCTGCACGAGAACAACCTGCAGAATGTTTGGAAGCCGAGCAAGATCACAGGGGTCAGCAGGACAGATCGTGATGGTCTATCCACATCGCATGGGATGAAGTGGGAATTACTAAGGAGGAGGGGATAGGAAGATGTACCGACATGGTCTCTGCTCCTGATGCTTGCCATCCGCTGGAGAAAAGAAATAAGTTATGGAAACAAGAATTGACTTTGTAAATTAGCTGTCTTCATGAAATAAAGGGCACAGAGGGAAAAAACTTACGAGCACATATACGGGTTCTGGGGGCTGAAGGTCAGAGAAGGCTTCACGTAGAGAAAGCATCGGTGTGGGTAGGATTTGTGTCTGTGGATAGGAGCAAGGGCGGCCTGGCAGGGGAGCGTATGATATGAATGCCCTCAGGTGACATATTCAGAACCAGCCTGACCCCTGAATATCTCTCTTGCACTCTCCATGTTCCTACTTCCTCCCTTGTCTGAATTACAGCCTCCACTTGGGTTTCCCTTCTGTTTATCTTACTGTCTTCTGATCTACCACCTGCAAGGAAGCAAGAATGATCTTTTTAAAAAGTCAATCTTAACAGTTTCCCTCCCTGCTTAAAACTTACAATGGTTCCTCACTGACCTTAGAACAAAGTCCAACGCACCAGGCTTTCAAGTCCAACAGGGTCTGGTCCCTGCTTTCTGCCTCCGGTCTCACCTCTCCAGCCCCTGGCCAACCCCACTCTGCCCTCCAGCTATGCCACACTGACTTCAGTTCCCGAGTGTGCTTTGCTTTCTCCCCTCTGGGCTTCATACTTGGTATTCCACCCACCAAGAACCTTTCCCTTTCTTTCCTCTGCATAACTCCGATTCACAGTCAGGTTTCAGCATAGACTTCACTTCCTCTGCAAGGTGTCTCTTGGCCTCAGAGTCTGGGTCACGTGTCCCACCTACATTCTCTCATAGCACCCGAGCTTCTAGTTGAATAGATGAATGTTGCAAAAATTGGGAAGGGATTGAGGAGTAGGTGGCCTTGAATGCTAGGCCCAGGATTCTGAAGTCCACCTTGAAAGCACCTACCTATTAACCAATTTTGAACACAAAGTGTGACAAAACAAGAGATGATGGAATTGATATTCAGAAGAAAACATAGATATAACTGACTTTATAGAAAAGGAAGATTGGAAAATGGAAGAAGTCAAAGATTTTATTTCACAAAAAGAAAGGGTTTCGAAGAAGGAGGTATGAAATCAAGTGAATGGTCTAGAAATGCTTCTTACAGAATTTACTACCATGTGGGGACTTTTGAGGTTGGGTTCAAGCCAAAGCTGGTCCTCAGAACCAAACCCAGGCCATCTTCCCTTAGTGCCATGTTGTAAACCCTGGTACATGCCTCCCCCAGAAACACCGAGGGTAGAGAAAGAGCCATGCAACGTCTCAAGGACAGTTTGTAAATCACCCTACCCACGTAAGGCGCACGCCACTTCTTTGACTGGGGACCGAGAATGAGGAAGAGTTACAGTTGAGTAGAGGAGATGGACCCTCTCAAGCTAGAGTCCACTCAAAGTGGAGTGCCAGCAAACACACAAGGTAGTCCTCCACCTACCTACACTGTTAGGCTGAGCCGGTCCTTCTTAACAAGATGTTCAGAAGAGAAATGAAAGTGGCACCATTGTTCTATTATTATGCATGTGGTGAGTGCGTGTAGGCAGTAGCAGGACAAAAGCCCAGCCAGTCTGCACAGACGGGAAAGGTCAAGACAGCCTGACCATCTTCCATGCGCCGTCTTAGAATACATTGGCCTGGGTGGTTCCTAAGCCTCACTCTGCATTCAGAGTCAAATATTGTTTGGATTATAATATTAAACTAAGACTAACATGACCCACGCTGTTCGGATTATTAAGAGAATGGAAAATTGCACAAGTGAACATTTTTCTTAGTCTTCAGAGCCTGAGGGTCGTAATTTGTAGGGATTGCTGTGTTGGCTTGGATACTGATTATTTACAAAGTGCTGGTAGCTTCTTCAGTTCTGTACGAGATGGGAAAGAAGTCCCAGTGTCCCCTAAAGGAGTGGTAGCATAAGTTAGGCAGGCAAAGAACCCAACATAACATAGATGAGATGCGGCCGCAAAGTAATAACAGAATTTTCTAAACAAACCAACAAAAAACCAGAGCTTACTGTTCAAGAGAACTTTTCTGCAAATCCGTCACCTTGGGGCATGGTACAATTCGTTCAGAGACAGGTCTGCTGCTCAAACATTTTGGGAAGTCATCCTCAGGCATGGAGACGCAGTGTGGAGTGGGGAAACAGGCATAAACTTCGAATTCTGACCATTACCGGCTGCGTAATCACGGAGGAGCTTCTGTATCTATAAACTCCTCAGACTCTTACTCTTGTGAAATGGAGATAAGCTACCATACCACAGTTTTTGGAGAACCAATGAGGTAATGCTAAAGATGCCAGTTTGGAGCACTCGTCACCAGAGGCAGCCATCACCTGTTGCGTCATTTAAGTTCAGTGTCAGATCTACAGGATAAAATCCATTATGTTTGGTTAATGATAATGTGTGTGTGTGTGTGTGTGTGTGTGTGTGTGTGTGTGTGTGTGTGTGTGTTTGTTTGGGGGGAAAGGGGCCGAAGGAGAAGGGGAGAGAGAATCTGAAGCAGGCATCATGCCCAGCGCAGAGCCCGATGAGGGGCTCGATCTCACGACCCTGCGATTGCGACCTGAGCCAAAACCGAGTCAGACGCTCAGCAGACTGCACCACCCACACACCCAATCATAGAAGTTTTTGATTAGCAGCAGAGCTCCTGAGCTTGATTACTCCTTCAGTCACCCAGTTCAGCTCCTGTATTAGCTTCCTAGGGCTGCCATACCACGTGGTTTAAACAACAGATATGTTTTCTCTCATAGTTGTGGAGGCTAGAAGTCTAAAATCAAGGTACCACAGGGCCATATCTCTCCCTAAAGGCTCTAGGGGAGTAGCCTTCCTTGCCTCTTCCTAGCCCTGGTGGTCCCCCAAAATCCTTGACATTCCTTGGTTTGTAAACACGGCACTCTGATCTCTGCCTTCATCCTCACATGGCATTCTCCATGGCAGTCTCCCTGTATGCCTCTGTCTCTGTGTCTCTTCCCTCCTCTCCTAGTTATAAGGATACCAGTTATACAGGATGTAAGGCCCACCTAAAGCCAGTATGACCTCATCTTAATATGTCTGCAAAGACTCTTTCCACATTAGGCCATATTCTTAGGTTCCAGGTGGGTGTGAATTTTGAGGGTTCACTATTCAACCTAGACCAGCCCCCCAAAATCAGAATACAAAAAACAAAGATCTTTACATTCTTGAGCATATTCAAAGTACTCTAATGTAGGTTTTATAGAAGGTAGCAAAAAGGGGGTCCCTGAGTGGCTCAGTCGGTTGAGAGTCCGATTCTTGGTTTCAGCTCGGGTCATGATCTCAAGGTCATGGGATTGAGCCCCATCAGGCTCCACCATCAGCTTGGAGTCTGCTTGAGATTCTCTCTCTCTCTGCCTCTACCCCTCCCGCTCATGCTCTCCCTTCTCTCTATCTCTCTTTCTAAAATAAATAAATAAATCTTATTTAAAAAAAGAGAGAGAGGGGCGCCTGGGTGGCACAGCGGTTAAGCGTCTGTCTTCGGCTCAGGGCGTGATCCCAGTGTTGTGGGATCGAGCCCCACATCAGGCTCCTCTGCTATGAGCCTGCTTCTTCCTCTCCCACTCCCCCTGCTTGTGTTCCCTCTCTTGCTGGCTGTCTCTATCTCTGTCAAATAAATAAATAAATAAATCTTTAAAAAAAAAAAAGAGAGAGAGAGAAAGAGGTAGCAAAAAGAAGAGTTCCAGATACGTTAGAGACAGTGGCAGCTGGGAGCTTTGTTAGAAAATATGGCTTGGTCACAACTGTGATTATTTGAAGTCATCATCTCTGACTTTGTGTCTGTCTCCTTAGGATTTTAAAACTTCCCTTAAACCACCCTTTCTCCCCCCCATAAATGTAGAATGGAAGGTGTGCTCGTGCACGCTGATGCTGACCAAGTGACACTCATCTCAAGGCATTAGCAGAGCGACTCCCTCAAAAAGGAATCATCATCACAATAATAATGAAAATGGCATTCTTCCTCTAAATTTGATCTGGTCAGAAATAGATTCAAGCTGAATTACTCCCTTCCCACCCCCAGTCTCCAAGCTCTGTGTAGTCATACAGTTTGCATTTGTAGAAATAGCATAAATCTCTATAGACAGACAGCACTTAGCTTCTTTTGATGCAAACAGAAAGTCAAAAATGTTCTCCAGCCTCAGGTGAAACTCTTCTGTTGAAGAAGGCAGATTCTGGGGGGAGACAAGTTCTGGAAGACTGAGATTACTATGGAGCTTTGACTTTGAAAATGTGGGGAATTTCCCTGTAGCCCACACAGCCAGATCAGCTCTTAAAAAAGAAAACTAAGGACTTAGGGACTTAAAGGCAGGGGTCCCTGAAGATGGCAGAGACTCTTCTAAAAGAGAAAACCAACAGCAAACTAGCACCAGAGTATATGGGGAGTGGTCCCTTGAGGAAGAGTCATAGAATTCCCCTGTAGAAGCACAGGAGGGTTGGAGGAGAGTTTTCAACCGCTTGGTATGCTGCTAGCCTGTGGTGTAGACAGAGCTCTGAGCTTCAAAGGGCTGGGTTGCATCGAGGTGAGCAGACACAAGGACCACATGCTAGAGTCTGCATGTCTGCTCTTTATGCCCATGCCTCCATGCCATAATCAGGAGGCATAGATCTCAAAAGAAGGGAAGTCCTAATCTGCCCCCGGGTAGCAGGAAATGTTATAATTATTGCCCAGATCAGCACAGGGATTCCTGGCCTCCCCCTGCCAAAATCTGGGGAGTCCAAGGAGACTTTGTCAGAGGCCCTGGTGAAGCAGATAGGTATTCTCGAAGTAGCCACAGGGGACCGTGGGACAGAATCAGGCCAACCAAGTTCCAGCTTGTAGAAAATCTTCAACCGAGGACAGGCCGATTGTCATAGGGGGGAATGTCCTGCTCAACTTTTGAGCCCTGTGATTTTAGCTATAGAAGATTATAGAAGCCTTATCAACTCTTCTCTTTCAATAAAACATTTTTTTGATTCATGTTAGCCAGGGTTATTTATGGAGGCTGAAGAGTTGAAATCAACTTCCCAAGCAAGGGAGGGAACAATTGTGGGAGCCCAGAGAAGTGTGTCGCACTCATGAAGTTCTCAGTTTCCCTTCTGTCATAGTGATCTTTGACACCAGGCTCACTCTAGAAAAACTTATCTAAGGGGAACTTAATCTGGGAAGCAGAGACAGAATTTAAAGACTAAAATGCCTGCAAGAGGCAGGGCAACCCTGAGGGGTCTAAACTCAGGGCCTGCAAAGGCCAAACAGGCAACTTCATTCAGGAGAAGCTGAGTAGTTTAAGAGAGCAGTGCACCCAGAGGGACTCCGTGTTGAATGTGAGCAGGGCTCCCAGCTCTAGCCAATTGGGGTCCTACAGGATACAGGCCCACAGCTGAGAAATTCTGAAGAGAAATGTAGCATCCAAAAATTTCAGATGGGATCTATCCATTTTTAACAGTTGTAAAGCAATATAATTGACATACTATAAATCGTACATATTTAAAATGTACAACTTAATATGTACATTCACTTGTGAATCAGAACCATCCTGGAGATAGTGAACATATCCACCACTCCTGAGAGTTATTTTGTGACCCTTTATAATCCATCCTTCTCACCCTCATCCCCATTCCCAGACAACCTCAGATCTGCTTCCTGCTCCCATAGGTTCATTTGCATTCTCTAGAATTTTATATAAATAGAATCATACAGTATGTACTTTTTTTGGTCTGTATTTTTGCATTCAGCATAATTGTTTGGAGACTCATTCAGGCTGTGTGTATCAGTAGATCATCCCCTCTTACGGCCGAGTGGTATTCTGTTATATGTGTATGCCACAATTCGTTTATCCATTTATCTGTTGACGGATGTTTGGGTTGAGTCTCGTTTGGGAGCCCCTAGAAGAAAATTGCTATGATATTTTTGTGTAAGTCTTTGGACATATGCTTTTATTTCTCCTGGATATACACCTAGGAGCAGAACAGCTGGGTCATGCAATAGCTAAATATTTAACCCTCTAAGAAACAAATGAACTATTTCCAGAATGGCATTTCCAGAATGGCACCTTGCATTGCCGCCAGCAATGTGTGAGAGCTCATTTGCTCTGCATGTCTGCTAACACTTGGTATGGTCAGCCTTTTTAGTTTTAGTCGTTTTCATGGATGTGCAGTTGTGTCTCACTGTGGTTTTTAATTTGCATTCCCCTAACGACCAATTCAGTTGGGCATCTTTCTGTTTATTTATTTGTTGCCCATACATCTTCTTTGGTGAAGTGTCTATATACATCTTCTGCCTCTTTTTATGGGGTTATTTATTTATTTATTTTTTATTGTCGAGGGTTGAGGGTTCCTTATTAATCTGAATATACATCCTTTATCAGATATGAGATTTTCAAGTACTTCTCCCAGTCTGTGGCTTGTCTTTCATTGCTCTAAGAGTGCCTTTCAAAAATATAAGTTTTTAATTTTGCCAAAGTGCAACTTTTCTTTCTTTTCCTTTCATGGATCATGATCTTGGTGTTCTGTCTAAGGAAGTTTTGCCTAACCCAAGATCGTAAAAATGTTCTCCAGTATTTTCTTGCCTCCTCACTTTCAGAAGCTGGAGACAATTTTAAATGCTATGAAAGTTCTGTGCAGGTCAAACAAGACACATTTAGGGCTCTATGTACCCCGGGAGTCACTTGTTTATAGCCTTTTACTTGCTGCTTGGCCCCTTGTACCTTCACTTTATATCATGTAAGGCTAACAAGGCTCTTGGTTAACTCATCCACAACGTAGCATCTTTCACAAGAAACTGTGATAAGCCTTGCTCAGAGTCATCTTTTCCTTACACAGAAGATCAATGCCTTTTTCTTTTTTAAGACATATTGGGATGACTGTTTTTATTGAGTACTAAGGAGAAGAAGAAATGATGACTTAGCTCAGTTCTACTTGAACTTGCTTGGATTCTGGTCTGATGAGAGTAACTTTCCCTAGCCCAATGAATTGGCAGCCTACCACCTCAGCCAACTACTGCCGAGCTTCATCAAATGAGAAAATTGTGGACGGGATGGGGCGAAGAGGAAGGGGCAGAGAGAAACCAGACTTTTCTGGTAAGAAGGGTCGGTGCCAGCTGAGGCCTTTCATTCTTCAGCGCTATCTCAGAACTCGAAAAGATGATTTCAAAAGCACTTGACTAATTAAATATCTTTCCTTTAACACTGACTCTCCAGCATAGGATTTTTAATACACTGGGAGAGATAAAACTCTGGCCCTGGGCAGATGTTAAAAATATATTTTGTAGTCAACAGAGAAACAGTATTCTTAGCCCCTCTGGCATTGTTCTGAAAATCCACACATGATGCAGGAAATTAGTTGTCTCATGTCCAAACGCTGTTCACAAGGACGGTCTTTAAAAATGTAACCAGACACCAGTAAAAATGCAGGATGCAGTTCAGAATATGAGATGTGTCCAAAGAGCATAGATGCTTGAGAATGTCTCCGGGTAGACAAGCAGTCAGCAGACCAGGACTGGTGGGAGTTTAGCAGAGACTTTTACTGGGGAAAGGCTTTGCTGGATCCTCTGCCTCCACTTCAGGATCTCAAAAGGAGCAAAGCCAGCTCTGTGAACACACACACCTGCTATGACGGGCGGAGATACTGGTTTGGATCAAGGAGCACAGACTTACTTATGTTGGAGACTCTGCTGCTCTGTGGATTGTCTTGACAATGGTTCCAAAGCAGAACTGGGCTCCTGTAAAATGCGTTTTCAAAGAAGTGAAAGTCTTCCATTAACCCTAAAGAATCCTGCTTCTGAACTGCCTTCATCTCCTCTTCCAGGGCATACGCAATATTCTCAAAGCAGAAGGGTAGTTTACCCTTCTGAAGTCAGTCCATGCCACTGTGTTTATTTTACAAAAAATAAAGAAAATTCTGAGGACAGCAAGAGGTTAGATGCCCCAAGACTTGCGGTGAATCAACAGTGAAGGCTGGAGGACCCTGGAACCAGCAATCAAGTACATCAGCCCCTTGGCCTTTCTTTCAGCATCGAGTACTAGTCCTTGATCAGTTCATCACAGTCCAAAATGCAGCTGGTTCTTGCTATTAATCCATCATGGGCAGGATTGAAATCTAAATACATAGGAACCGAGGAATAACTAGCCTAGCAAACTCCATTAGAGCAGAACTTGAAATAACTATCAGGGGGTCTACTGATTATCTTTAGGGTTTCCTCCATGGCCCTCACAGAAAGAATCATCAAAACACAGGAATTGGGGAATTTTTTTTTCCTCTAAAGTATGTAGAGGGACGAGGGTTTGGCTAGGAAAAATATAACTCCATTTTATTTAGTAGAAAACACATTGACTACCATAGAAAAAGCGGCCATTCCATTTTAGCTTACTTTGTATCAGTCCCAGGTGACTGGTCTACTAAGGAAAGCACCAGCTTTGGGTGTTCCAGATGGGACTTTGCAGGGCAGCCCTGCCACTGGCTGTCTGTGTGGCCTTGAGCCAGTGTTCAGATCCCTCTGAAACTCAGCATCATCACACAGAAGCAGGGCTGCTGACAGGGAGCCCAGAGGGTAGCCGTGAAGATTCGCATGCACTTCGAGAGCCACTCAAAGTACCCAGGAGTCATAGCTGGTGCACCCCTGTTCTTAGAGCCCTGCAGACTCTACCACAGCCTTCCCCACGGAGTTTCGTAATTGCTCCCTTCATCTCCTGACTCTGCCCAATATCTTGTCAGGGCAGGGACCGTCCGTGTCTTGCTTGCTCACCTTTGCATTGTTCACTGGACACACCTTGTACAGAGGAAGCATTCAATTAAGTGTACTTGGAAAGAAAGCCAGGAGGAAGGAAGGGCATAATCGGTTGGTTAGAATAGAGATTAATTGATTAAAAGTAAAGACTTTGGAGTCAAACTGGATTTCAAATCCAAACCCTGTGACTCACTAGCTGACAGACTTTGGGCAAGTTTTTCGACTTGCATCAATAGAAAAAAGATAATAATCTGCCTCAAAGAGTTATGGTAAGAGGTGTGAGATTAGTTCGCAAAGAGTTGAGAACAGTGCTCAGCACATGGTAGGTGCTCACTGAACATTATTCTATATTATTTTATCTTTATTATATTATTATATAGTTTAATAGGACTCATCATAAATTTGATAGACACTTTGCAAATGTTTGGGTAATAACTGCCTTGGTCCTTGTGGGAAGAAACTGGCATGGAAATTGTGTACGAATACCTTCTGCCGTCACTAGAGATAGGCTGTAAATAATGAGCACTGTGCTGGAGCTGCATGCAGGGAGGATGGGGGCCGCTGCTATCTGCACGCATGACCCTGTTGGAGTGCTAAATTTTAACCTATTTAACAGACATTGGAATGGCATAGGGCTAAGGCTCTCAGAGGTAAACCAGATTCCGCCCTCCAGGCACCTGAATCGATAAGGAAAGGCAGAACGTCAAGTGTTCCCACGAAAGTGCAGACTCTGATCTGGACCCGACGGAATTCGGAGGGTGACCTGCTGATTAGGAGAAGCGGCTGTGGGTACAAACTGTGGTCTCATCGTTCAGTGGCTGACAGAAGCTTTGTCTCATTTGCAGTGAGAGCACCTTGCATACCCACTTTAAGGAACGGTGGTGAGCATTAAATGATGCTGGTGGAAGGCTGGACATCACACCTAGTAAGTGCTCGATAAACGTCAGCCGTTGCTATTCTGACAGTTGCTCTTTTTTTTTTGATTTTATTTATTTATTTATTTGAGAGAGAAAGAGAGAGAGCATGAGCAGGCGGGAAGGGAGAAGCAGACTCCCCGCTGAGCAGGGAGCCCAACGCCGGACTTGATCCCAGGACCCTGAGATCATGACCTGAGCCCAAGGCAGATGCTTCACCGACTGAGCCACCCAGGCGCCCCTGTGGCTGTTACTCTTATCCAGCTAGTATTATTTTACCTGGATAACAATAGCATTATTATAGGTATTAATATATAGTCTAGTAACACTGGTAGCATCTTGAAACTAGTATATTATATATATCTCTATATTCCTGTAGGTAATATTATAACATGAATCAGGATAAAACTAAGACTATAATAATACTATTTGTAACATGGTCAGTGCTTCGTGGAGAATTTGGCATCTGAGCTCAATCTTGAACAGTGGGTGAGCATTTGAGCACCAGCAGACTATTCGGTGTCTAAGGAATGAAAACAGGTGTTTTTAACCTGATGCTTTTCCAAGCTTCTAATCGGTTCTAAGTTTTACATCCTCCAGTGGGTATGACCACTTGCAGAAGGGCTCCGTTCCTGAAGGGTTAATGAGGATGAGGCCTGGAACCAAAAAGTGTCAGGGCCAAGGAGACAAAGGAATGCACGTTCAGCACAAATTCCCCAGGTCACCACTTTTCCCATATTTGGCCTGACTTACCCGCCCCGACATCCCCCAAGAGAACAAGGGCAGTGCTGATCAGAGCACTCAACACACTATAAATATTCACTTCACAATTATTGTATTATTAGTATTTATGTTGAAAACAAATTCCCCTTTGGGACTCCAGCTCGATTCTATTGGCACCTGGTGGATCCTTTAATATTTCAGTTCCTCCATCTTCAAAGATTCACATCAGAGTCTTTCCTGAGGCTGAGGACTGAATGTTCTTGCACCTGGGAATTTCCCTTGTGGCCAGAAAACCTGAAGGGGGGATGCTTCATGCATAAAAGAAATGCTAAAGGGGAGAAGATAAGCCGAAGTGGAGGAGGGGAGTGAGTCTTGCGGTCTAAAAACCACACATGAAGATTTCAATTAGCCCACTTCCATCCTCTTCCTCCCATTCCCATTAGAAGCTTTCAAAACTCTGTGTGTGTGAGTGTGTGTGTGTGTGTGTGTGTGTGTGTGTGCACATGCAGGCATTAGGAAGCAGGCAATAAATCAAAGCTGAAATTTGCATTGACTTCCCAGAAAATGCTTCATGAAATTTGTTTGTAAAACAAATCTAAGGCAGCCATTCTCGGACTTCAATGAGCACAAGAACCACCTGGAGAGCTGCTGAAAATTTATATTTCCACCCCCACGGAGCCTGATTCAGTAGTTCCAGAATGGTGTTCTGGAATCTTTATTTTTAACAAGCGTCCTATGTAATTCTGATGCAAATGGTCCTTGAACCACTCTGAAAAGTGCTGGTCTAAGGTTTATGATTTTCTCTCTTTCCATTTTTTTTTTTTGGCCTTGTATTCATTTGGGGATGGCTTTTAACTGCTTCCCCCAGTTTCCTCACTAAGCATAAAATTCCCATCATTTGCATAGGTGGATTCCCCCCCCCCCCCCATATTTGGAAACTATTTACTCTCTGAAAGCTAAAGTGACTTTTTATGGAGTAGGGCAAGGGCCTATGTGACGGAGACTACTTGATCCTGGACCTCAGCTAGACGTCACAGAATATCAGAGCGGTTTCCTCGTGAGGGGTTTCCCCAGCAAGAGCACTTAAAGCTGAGGGAAGCCAGCTGAGCTGGGTCTTCTCCGAGTTAACTGGAAAGCTATGTGGTCAACTTCTGCACAGACCACACGGCTGCAGAGACAGCAGTGTGTGTGTGTGTGTGTGTGTGTGTGTGTGTGTGTGTGTGTGTTGGGGGGGGGGAGTCTGGGGCTTCGGGTGGCCATGGGTAAGCAGCTGTGTACAGTTGCGAGGCGAGCCGGAGGGACCCAAGGCGGCCAGTCAAGAGGGGGGTAACCCAAGATCCTCCCTATCCCGCTGTCCTGCGATTTGCCCTCTCTTGGCCTCCAGTTGAGCCGGGCGCCTCTCTTGCAAGAAGAAACTTGACAACAGGAATCCCAATGTCCTTTGTGCCTTCCCCGCATTTGAGGTTGAGCACATTCTGCTCACAGATGAGGTCGTGGAAGGTAGAAGGAAGGGCCCTGGGTAGCAGGAGGAGAGCGCAGAGCGCAGGTGCGGGGGAGGGGATGGGGGTGAGGAGAGACTCTGAACTCAGTGAATATCCTCAAAAGACACTTGAGCTTGAAGACCAAGAAATGCTCTTATCTGGAAAGTTAAGCCCCTAGCTCTACGACTAAGTGGCTGAGCCCTGCTGTTTTCACGTGTCTGGATTTCAGTTTCCTCCTCTGTGAAATAACCTTGTTGAAGTCAACACTTTCTATGACTCCTTCCAGCTCTCACATCCTTAAAAAAAGAATGTTTTGCCCAGGCTGTGCCTGACAAGTTTCTTAGAATTAGCTTCGAAGATGATCGTTAGTAGCTGAAAGGTCGGTTATCTATTCTTGTGTAACAGACTATACCCAAACTTGGGGGCTTAAAGCAGCCATTGTATTTTGCTCGCCATCTTGTGGGTGAAGAACTGGGGAAGAGCTCAGCGGGGTGACTCATCTCGGATTCCAGCTGAGGCTGAGGCTCTGTTTCGAGGATTCTGGGATGGGCTCTTCACTCAGCTGTCTGATGCCTCAATGCTCTGCTCACTGGGTGTCTGCCTCGCTCCCTCTCCCCCTCGTCCCCCTCCTCTCTCCGTCTCCATACTTGGCAACTCATCCTCCAGGGCCCCCCACGTGGCTCCTGCTTCTCACAATATGGCAGCCTCAGGGGAGTCAGACTACCCACAGGGAGCCTCTGCGGCATTCCCATGGGCCAAGGCAGAGCTGCTAGTCCTCTTGGAGGCGAGGCCCAGAGCTGGCACAGCCTCTCTTTCACTGGACCCTATTGGTCAAACATCACAAGCCAGCCCAGAGTTGGGCAGAGAACTAGAACCCACCGCTCAATGGGAGGAGTGCTAGAAAGCTTCCAGCCATCCTTAACTGACCACAGTCAACATTTAAGTAGAAAGTAAAAAGTAATTCCCGACATCATTAAATCTACCTGACACCAAAGATTCAAGAAAAAAGAATTTTTTTTTCACAAAACTCTAAAGGCTAAGCCTTCTTAACACGAGAAGGCTACTGGTGGACATCCAATGATTGTTCTATGGACTTTTCATACCCAGACAAGGAGCTGAGGGCTCAGGAAAGTCCCTGTTATGGTGACCATTTAAGTGATCGCTATTAAAAACAAACAAAAAGACTCATTTTAACATATTAACATTTATCTTTGAAAATGTTGAGTCCTTGGCTGTGTTAGAAAGAACGGCAAGGGAAGCGCTAAGAAGTATCCGGTAATTCCAGCTACATGCATTGTTGCTGAGGGCCACTTCCTGGGGCCATGGGCTAAGCTCAACACCCAGCGCTCTGCTTACGGTACTCAGTGTGACTCAGGGTGACACACACCCGTGCAGCCTACACACAAATGGATCTTTGTTGCTCTCGGTGCAGCAGATTCTTTGCCACGAATACTCTAGTGCAACACACACTCCCTTTAGTTCCTTCTCAGTCTTGAGAGTATGTGAGCTACTGAGAGAAAAGAAATCAGTGCTCAGTAGGAACCAGATGCTGGAAATGCCCTCTTGAAGTGTAGCTACGGAAAAGACATGGAATGGCACCATTCATCCTACAGGTACAGGAATAGGAACAAATGAATGAGTTCGGGACATTGCTACAAAACACCACGACAATATGGCAGCAGTATGGCGGAGCAGAGAGGCATGTGGGCTCCGGGGTCACCTGGTCTGGTTTGGATCCAAGCTCCATCAACCACTTTGTAGCCATGACACCTTAGACCAAGAGCTGAGCCCAGCTGCACCTCCCTTTCTTCAGAGGAAGGAAAAGACCACCGTAGAAACATCTACCTCCCTGAGCTGCTCGCTGGGGCTCAATGAGTTGATCTTTGCAAGGTGCTCAGCATGCAGTAGGCCCTTGATGTATGCTCGTGTTGCTGTTCCTATTACTATTATTACCACGTCATGGACTCATGCACACTCACATTGCTCTTCAGGTGTGCAAAGAAAATGTAGCGTTTGGGGGTTTTTGTTTGTTTGTTTGTTTTGCTTTGTTTGGTTTTGTTTTGCTTTTAAGTAGAATCCATGCCCAGCCTGGAGCCCATTGTGGGGCTCGAACTCATGATCCTGAGATCAAGACCTGAGCTGAGATCAAGAGTCGGATGCTTCACAGACTGAACCACCCAGACGTCCCAGGAAATGTAGTTTTTTAATTGTTTCCTTACTGATCTAATATTCCGCAGGAGTTCCCTCACTGCCCTGGGTAGTTGGGGAGGGATTTTTAAATATGTCAGTTAAAGGTTGCTCGAGCTCTCTGGTTTGAAAACTTTGGGGAGATGGCTCCATATGTTTATGGCCTCTGGAGTGTGTCCCCTTGCTGGTGCCTCTCACCAAAAATGGAGTCGATATAAATGGACAATGAGGGCCTGGGACCCACAGCCCTGCTTTTGTTCTGGCTGTCTCGGCAGTGGGATGTGCTCTTCCCGGCCTGCCATCGGCTACACCGCCCACCGTGGACCCAGGCAGCACTTCCAGCTCTCCCTGCCCCTGGCCTTCCCGGTATCTCTGGGTTCCATTGTCGGGGCCAACTGGAACTTCTGGGTTTCCTGCTCACCACATGAGAGTCCTAGGGAGTCAGAAGACCCCTCTTTTCATCTACCCATGACCTCCTCCCACCTGAGCCCGGCATCACCGTCATGCCAGCCTGGAGTCAGATGCTGGGTGTCCCCAGGACAGTGGTCCCTATGGGGAGAGGGACATAATTTTGCCCCCAGGACACACTGGATAATATCTGGAGACAGTTTTGGTTGTCACAACTGGAGAAACACTATCGGCATCTAGTAGGGAGAGGCCAGAGATACTGCTAACCATCCCACAACACACAGGACAGCCCCACAGCAACAAAAATCACCCAGCCCCAAATGTCCACAACGCTGAAGTTGAGAAAATCTATCACAGGGGCTCGCAGCACCCCGCTCCAAGCTGAGGAAAGCAGGCCACTAGATTCAAGAATCTCAGTCACCGTAAGCCTTCTAGATGTTTCTACCACACAGCACCGCCTCCCTCTCCTGCCTGCTAGCCCAGGGTTTTATCTGGGAGTGGAGTGAGCAGGGAGGTAGGGATATGGGCACCTCCCCACCTGGCTCTGCCTGTCTCTCCTGTGCCCACACCTCACTGGGGACAAAATGGCGAACTTTCCCCATCCTTTCCTGTGCGACAGAAATTTCCCCAACATCTTCTCCTCCTTTCCAAGATGCTTTTTTGCCCTGGAGCCTCCTCTGGGGTCTCCATGGTGAAAAAAGTGCAGGGAAAGAAACCGACTTATCACTGAGGGAAGATAAACTGAGAGGTATGGCAAAAATACTCTATTGTACTTTTATTAATATTTATAAATATTATATAACCAACTACTTTTCTTATGCCAGGCAGAGACTTGATAAAATATGCATTGAATAGAATTACTTACACTATAAAGAATTTATTACTACCCTAAAAAAAACACAACACGAAAGTTTCTCAGAGGGGTATCTTCTTTTCTATGTGGATTCCTGCCTAGTATTGTCGGACTGTTCTTGAAGTCCCACTCCAACCAAAAGCACATTCTTGCCTCTCTCCACCTCTGAAAGCAGAGCTGAGGGCCAGGGCTCTGCCCCTTCGGCATCAGGCCTTCCAGGGGCAGCTGGCTGAGGGTCTGCCCAGGTCCGAGCACTGCCCACAGTGGCCGAGGTGACCCAGAGCCCGTGGGGCCCAGAATCTTGGAGTGCTCCCCGCACAGGCTCTGGAGCGAGGCTGCAAGTGGGAATACAGCTCTCACAGCTGCGGGAGGTAGAAACAGGGCAAGTTAGTGCATCTTGATTCTTTCACTGCACCTGATTTCAGTGCACCTGATTCTTTCACTGAAAAATGCATCAGAGACAGTATCAACCACACAGGGAGTGTTCGTCTGCCCAGGGTTCCCATAACACAAGACCGCAGACTGGGTGGCCGAAACAACAAAACTTGATTTTCTTGCAGCTCTGGAAGCTGGGCGCCTGAAATTAGGTGCTAGCGTGGCTGGATTCTGATGAGGACCCTCTGCTGGGCTTGCAGACAGACAGCTTCCTTCCTGCTGTGTCCTCTCTCAGCCTCTCCTCTGGGCACATGCAGACAGAGCACAAGAGCAAACAGGAGAGAGAGAGTTTGTGGCTCCTACTCCCTTTAGAAGGACACCAACCCCTGGGATCAGGGCCCCATCCTTATGACATCATGAGCTTAAATACCTCCTAAAGACCCGATCGCCAAGCATCCTCACATTGGAGGTGAAGGCTTCCACGCAGAAACTGGGGGGCAGAGACCAAGAATTCAGTCCATACCATAAGATCTTTTTGCAGATGTGATTAGATCGTCCACGTGATTGTCAACACCATCAGCCCGGACACCCATACACAAAGGAGTTTACTGAGTAAGGACTAGGGAAGGAAGACAGTACAGACCTACCAGGCACTAGAAAGAGCCCAGGGCAGGTGCCGAATGTGGCAGGAAGGAAGAGTGGGAACCCCAGCACGGCCAGAAATCTGCATGCCATCGATTTATTCTGCACACGTAACAGCTGCCATTTCTTTACCACTGACTATGTGCTGGGCACTTTATGTACATTCTCTCTGCTAACTCCCTCCTGATGACCTCAACAGATGGGGAAAAGGAGATTCAGAGAAGTTAAGCAGCCTCGCCAAAGCTACGCCGTTGTTAAGTGGCAAAAAGCTTGACTTAATTCCAAGACTGTTGGATCCCAAAGCCCTGCCCTTTCCTCCCGGGTTCAACTGTCTCATCAAGCTCCATGCTTTGGACACAGAGATCAGAAGATATTATCCCTTTCCCAGAGATCATTTTTAATTAGAAAGAGGAGCTGGTCTCTAGCAAAGTGTTGCCACTGAAACCGATATGTCAAATCAGCTCTTGCAGCCTGTTGGAGGCTAGAAGATTTATCCATTTGCTTCTAAACATATCGAGCTGGGAGTTAATGTATGAACTTGGAAGATAGAAGGATTAAGGGCATCACATTGGTTGGCTATAATTTGTTGCTGCGAAACAAGTGATTCACTCCAAATCCAGTGGATTAAGACAATAATCATTTCTTACGCTCCCAGGTCTGTGGGTCGGCCACGTACTGCTCCCTGAGGCTAGGGTCAGCCTCAAGCTCCAGGTCTGGCTCCGCGTCACAGATTCCCTATGTATCCATCTGGGCCTCAGGCAGACCGGATGCAGCTACCTGGGCAAAGCTCTTCTTCTACAGATGGGAGAAGTGATGCCTCTTAAGGCCCAAGTACAAATGACATGGTCATCGCGACCCATTGGCCAAAGTAGGTCACAAGCCAATGGGAAAGTTTCCTCTGCCTTTGTGGGAGGGGCTGCCAAGCCACATGGCAAAGGGTGTGGATAAAGAATTGAGGCCCGCCATTCCATCTACCAAAGACATTTTCTGATTTGGGCGGTCGGGGGGTTGGCTACCATGGGGGGGTGGAGTGGTAGAGAAGGTCTATAAAATCCCACCAGCTTTCAAAAGATTTGCCTGTGAATAAAACACCGCATCTCCCTGTTTCTTCAACCAAAATACTGAAAGGCAAACCACCCCCCAACTCCCTTTTCCTTCCCTTTCCCTTTTCCTTAAGAAGGCTACAAAATTGTAGGATGCCAGAATGCTAGGCGAGCCCGGCTAACTAGAGCTATGCCTCCAGTCTCTAGTCTCAAGCATCAGTAAGAGGAGCGTTTGGCTAATGTCTGGGAAAAATACGTCCCTCTGCCTTTGGGTCTCTGAGTCCCCATTTGATATTTTATGTACACCCCCATACTCTGCAAACACACAGACACCAGCCTAACTGCTCGATGAATAGGGATAAGCGTGCTAGTACAAGAAAGGAAAGCCCTAGAAACATAAATCTGATGAGGACCGTGGCCAGGTTTTGTTGCAGAAAGTCAGGGAAGGCCTCCAGTGCTATCACATTACTGAATGTAGCTGTATTTACATTTCAACGTGTTGGCTCAGCAGTTGCAATGATGGAGCTGTTTTTGAACCAAAGACGTGGTTCCAATACGACACTGGGTTGGTCTGTCTTTTCAGTAAAGATCTCCCCTGGGATCATTGTCTGTTTTTTCTCTTAGGCACACAAGCTCCAGGGTACTAATTATTTCAATTCCAGGAAGCAAGGACACGGAATCTCTTTCTAGGGCTCTGTGCTGTGTCCGGGTGTCCTCCTGCTCCCAACCTGTTAGGAACCCTAGGAAAATCCTGCATGGAGCTTAGCGCACAGGTCAATACCCAGATGCCTTTTGGTGCCAAACCGTAGGGCCCACGATGTGGTGTGGCCCTGAATCGCAATCAGCAAGATGTTACAGATATCCTGATGTCCGAGCCCTGCTGCAGGGCAGTGCAAGGTAGCGAAGGACGCCAAGAACACATATTCTCGGCACAGAAATGCATTCATTAGCTTCCTTCAGAGCTGTGGTGACTTTAATTTCAGCATAACTGGAGAGCTGGGGGTTAAGAGTTTAGGGCTTTGCTTATAAAAACCCAAACCCAAATCAGATAAGATAACTAATTAAGAAGCAATTACAATGCATTTTATCCTATCCTTTTGCCAAAAAAGCACCTTATCTGAGCTTGCTTTCCCTTTTATGTTTCCTTCTAAGTCTCCAAAATACCTCCTCCCGGGTCAGGAAGAAGCAGCGCAGACCGAGCAGACTGGGAAAGGGGGTGATGCGTGCTCTGGGCGCCCCCACGGCGCTCAAGAAGCAGCATGGATGCAACCCCCGCCAGGTCTCAGGGCTGGATGGACGCACTCAAGGGTGCCCCAGCAGCCTCATATTCAATGGGGGGGATTCTTTTTTTTTCCCACGAACATATGGATTGTGTTAGTGTTTAGAAGGCTGTTAGGTTTAAAAGGAAAAAAGAAAACAAAGTTAAGGTACACTGCTTTTTATTATATCAAAACCAGGTGCCATTTTTTTGTGTGTGCTATTAATACACCGTCTCTATTTATTTAAAAATAAAGAATGGTTTAAAAGATAAAGAAATAAATAAGCACCGTTGTCTAACGCAGCCGTTCTTAAATTGAGGGTGCGTAAAAATCCCACTGGAAGTTGTTAAAAATCCAAATTTCAATACAGCAGACCCAGAGAACAGCCCAGGAATCTCCATGTTTAGTCCTTTCTCTGAAGGATGTGGTTCGGGCACAGCTTTGAAAAGCACCGACCTAACTACCGCTCAGTTTTCTGTGGTTTACCCTGACGTCCCTTTCCCATGATTTGTTTCTGATTCCACCAGTGAGCTGTAGACAGTGCACTGCCTATTTCTGCTTTTGAGAAAGCTTTTGCCTACCCCGGCCACATTCATCTGTTGTACACTCCGGATGAGCGAAGGATCTCCTGAGTGGTCGAAAAACACTGCAGAGCTCTCGATCACTGGTTCTCAACCAGGAGGGTCTCTCAGGCGGGCAGGGTGGGGGTGAGGAAGGCCGCTACGGCCCCTACACATCCCGCACAGGACAGCTACCCACAGCCAAGAATTCCCCAGCGCGGAATGTGAGCCACGCGGAGGGTGAGAACCCGCCCTTTACACCCAGCTATTCTTCAAAGAGAATTTGGAGAGTTTGCACCCCTTCTCCGTGTGCTTACAGGTGTAATGGGCCCGGAGGTGGAGGACCTTGAATGCCATTCATACGCATGTACACACTGTTCCATAGTTAGTAAGCTTGGGAGACCAAGAAAAATCACCTGTGCCTGCAAAACAATTAGCCCAGAGGAGACAAAGTCCTGACCAACAATACAAATTCAACAGCCCTTAGCAGACATATGTATGTTGCACGTGACATAATTAGGAAACCACATTATAGACTCTAATTGACTTAGCAAAATTTTTTTTTTTGGAATAAACCCATTAAGATGTGGCTGGGGAGATGGATAAAAACAGCACAGTCCCTGCTCTCACATACGTTATTTTCTATGAGATGATGATGATGTCCATTATGTCTCTTGGGGTAGACGTAGGGTGTGGAGCAGACAGAGGAAGGACAGACTGAATACAGAGCCTATGAGACCCATGTAACTAGGAGAGGGGAGCCCCCAATATCCCGATGGGCAGAGAAGGGGTGGGCACTAGGGAAGTATGTGTGATCATTTTGAGTTTGGTCTAAAGATTGTGTGATTTTGACAGAAGACATGAAAACAAGGTTATTCCAGCAAAGATTCAGAGGCAAAACAGCTCAGGGTGCCATTGGGGAGGGGGTCCCAGTGAGTGAGCAGGAAGGTATCACCGACAGGTGAGGGAAAGAAGTGACTTGGTCTGGTTTGGGAAGGGTCTGCCTCCTGGGCCGCTGTGTTTGGGCTTCATTCTATGGGTAATAAGGGGCCACCCATGTCCTTGTCCCAAGAAGCTCTAATTCCTAATCCAATCCTTATGGTTCTCATAGCCCTCGGGCAGAGTCCACAGGCACAGGGCTGCGTACTTTCCCCAGAGCTGTAGCCCACCACCTTTGGCTGCCCACTGGGCTCTCTAGAAGGCCCGTGAAATACTGAGCCAGGTGACAGGTAAAGGCATTTGGTTGTTTAGAGGTCATAGCAGGAGTACAAGGGGAAGGATTTCCAGCTTGTACAAAAACAACACTAGCCCACACGCCGTGGAAACAGGTGCATGGCTCTCATTGACCCCAGGAGCTCAGAGATTACCTTTCCTTCCTAACAGAGCCAGCACTTGGCTATCAGGACAGGGACAGGCACAGATAGGTTAGCTGGCCATGACCTTGGGCTGGGGCCGCTAGTGCTAACAAACTCCATGTCAGTAGAGACTAATCCTTGGTTGCTTCTTTAAACAGAGTGGTTGCATCTAAGCTATCCTGGATCTTTAAAATTCGGAAGTAATTGCTCAAGTAAAGGTATAAATACGAAAGGCAGCTTTCATATAGATATGAAAGGTATAAATAGAAGACGGTACAATGAGTGACAGACACCCCTGGACCAGGAGAGCCTGAGGACCTAGCCAGCAGAAGAGACCTTTCATTAAAGCTGCACGCGCCGGGCAGCAGGTTATACGTACCTGGAGCTGCATTTCTCAAACTGTGTGCCGTGAGACACACTTGAGTTCCCTGAGGCAATACTAGGTGTTCCATAAGAACAACTCCATAGTTAAGAAAACTTGGTAAATTTCCAAAAAATTGCAGTTGCCAATGAAGTTTCAAAATTCCCCTGCAGAGCATCATACTAAGCGTTTTGAATCCTAAAGGGAAAAAAAATGTATTTAACTTTGATCGAACCAGATTTTCCAAATAAACTTATTTTATTTGGGGACCTATTCATTGATTTTTTTTAAAAATAGCATACCTACTATGTTTCATGGGTCCATGGGTATTTTACGAGTACTTACCATGCAGTCGGTCTTGTTCTAAACCCTTTACAAAATATTAGCCAATGTGATCCTCATACCGTACATACGAGATTAGATAGTATTGGTTTATTTTACAGATAAGAAAACTGAGGTACGAGGCAGGGGGGCAGGGAGGTTATTTTGTCCGTGTCATCTGGGCAGCAAGGCTCCACAGTTGAAGTTTTTAAACCAATACCTGGAACATGGTGTGGAAAATACAGTGTCCTAGGGGGTCTGTCAAGAACATGGGGGAATCTGGCTGTTCTGTGGAGGGGTTCCCTTATCTACTTGTGATACCTCCAGGGACCCCTTTGGTACCTATGTTCTGGTTGAACAAGTTCTCTCTGTCATAACGGGCCAGAGGCAAAGGTAGAGAAGGAGACATATTAGGCAGCCCAGGCTGAAAGGCTAGGGCACAGCTGCCACCAGGGTGCACAAAGCAAGGGACAGCATGGACTGAGAGGTCCACCGAAGCCAGAGCCAACATCATAAATTGCAGACTGGTCCACGGACGGGACTTTAGGAGCATCGTCCATGCGTCTCATTTTACAAGCAAGTGAGGAACCTGGACCTGGTTCGCAGTTATAGCGGGGCTCCTGTTTCCTGGTCTCGGACTTTCTCCTACACGTAGCTCCATCGTTGCTAATTTTAAAGATGGAGAGTAGCTTAGACTGAGTCACTCTGCTGTCAGAAGCCATCAAAAGTTGGTCTCTACTGACACGGAACCAGCACAGGATGCCTCAGCCCGAGAGCACGGCCCAGCTCATTTACTTCCTAGGCCCCCAACCTCCACATCGGGTTTCCTTAAATGAGGGGAAAAAAATCAAAAGAACTGGCATACTTTTCTTAAGAGCAAAGTACTTTCCACCCTATAGAATTCCCTGTGACTAAGATTCCAAAGCTCAGGATAGGCTGCAATGTCTTAATTTCTCCAAAAATCTCCTTCTCACCGCACCAGGTAGACACACTAAGCAAAGCTCGTTGGGAGAAGGGAGTTGCTGAGTTCATGAGAAGTAAGAGATGAGCCCCCTGTGAAGCTGGCATGGGTGGGAAGACTAGGGAGCCACCCCCACAGCTGCAGGAGCTGCCAAAGTCCCTGGTAAAGGAGCACATGTCCTGCCCCCGCACATGTCACTGTCACCGAGCCAGGCCTGCCAGGTCTAAGAACAGGAGCTCTTAGAGAAAGCTCCTGGCACAGTTCTCTGCCTCCCCTTCCAAGCCCTGAATCAGACCAGGCAGAGCCAGGGCAGGCTTGCCACTTGGCCTTGCAAGCGTTCCTCTGCCCTGGACCAGACCCACCCTGGACCTCACTGTTCGGTATGTAACATGGATGGCTGCACACAATATGGCAGACTCCGCCGACTGGATTGCTCCAGCTCTGAGAGGAGCTTTCTGGGCCATGAACTATGACCTGAAAAGATGGAAAATAAGCAAGCACAGATGTGCATGAGCAAGTGAGGGAGATGGAAAGGGAGAACACAGAGACAGAATTCTGTGCCCAACCAACTCAAAGCACAAGTTTATAGCAGAAAAATCCTATAATAGGTGGAAACTAGAAAGGTGTGAATTCAAAGAGCCTCAACATTACAGCATACTAAAGAAATTCCATTTGACTACACGTGGGCTCATGCAACATGTCTACCAACGGGAAGAGGGAAGACAGAATTAATCCACTCTTTAAATCCCACCTACCCTGAAAAATCTCCCCTCATCTCTGTAATCCACACGGACCTCCCTTTCTGTGCCATGGTCTCCAATTGCATCGCCTATGTTTGTCTTGTCTCCATGGGTCAGGTCAGGGTGTAGACAGCAGAAGAGTGTACAGCCAAGGATTCAGACCTGGCTCTGAGTCTCAGTTGAGTCGCCAAGATCAGAACAGATGGTGGATGAGAAGTCCAGTCTGAGAAAGAGAAAGAATAAGCCTTTGCCTCTCTGTCAGAGCAGATGATCAGTTGAAAATCTAGGGAGACAAATACATCCTGAGGAGTTAAACAGGAATCTAAGCAGAAGACGGGAAAGATTCAGAGCCCAGCAGGTCAGAGAAGTTAAAGGAAAAGCATCAGAGAGTGGGAACAGCAAACTTAGGGCCGACCCCCAGCAAATGCCCTCAACCCTCAGCCCTTGATTGTGATCACACTTCCTGCTACTAGTTAGTCATCCCTGACCCAGAAGAAGATAGACACAGGTGTGGTTATGATATTTCGAAGGGGGGTTGGGCAGTGTTGAAAGACCAGTGGGTCAGGGTTTGAAATCTGCCCACCACTCTTGATTGGAACTTGTAAAGATGCAATGAATGGACAAAAACATTTCTTACATCCGAGGACAACATCAGTGCCATAAACTTCTATCCCCTAGTGCTTTGCTGCATCATGTGCCTGGTCAAAGATTTGTTAAGAGATGAGTGATTTAAAAAATAGGCACTGTGGAAGACAGTATGGAGTTTCCTCAAAAAATTAAAAATAGAAAAGCTATATGATCAAGCAATTCTGCTATGAGGTATTTAACCACAGAAAACAAAAACGCTAATTCAAACACTAATTCACCTCTATGTTTACTCCAGCATTATGGACGACAGCCAAAATATGGAAGCAGCCCCAATGTCCATCAATAGATGAATGGATAAAGAAGATGTGGCACATATATACAATGGAATATTACTCGGCTGTAAAAAAGAATGAGATCTTGCCATTTGTGACAACATGGACGGACCTAGAAGGTATTATGCTAAGTGAGATAAGTCAGTCAGACATAGACAAACCCCATATGATTTCACTTATATGTGGAATCACTCAAAAAGGCAAACAAACTGATAAACAAACAAAAAAGCAGAATCAAACCTAGACATACAGAGAAAAAACTGATAGTTGCCAGAGGGATGTGGGGTGGGGGATGGGCAAAACAGGTAAAGGTGAGTGGGCGACACAGGCTTCCAGTTATGGGATGAATAAGTCAGTCACAGGGATGAAGGCACAGCGTAGGGAATACCGTCGATGCTACTGTAATAGTGTCATGTGGTGACAGATGGGAGCTATGACTGCGGTGAGCACGACATAACGTACGGAGTCATTGAACCACTAGGTTGTACACCTGAAACTAACATCACATGTGTGTCAACTACACTCAAACAATTTTTAAAAAAGAGACTCCAAAAGTCTGATAATTTTAATCAATAAAATAGAGATTAAATGAACAACGAATCCTCACATATTCTATTTACTTATATTGTTCAACTGGTGACTGTAGTAATAGCTGTCTCTATTGTGCATTTCCTAGAAATTGAAGCAGGCTTTTTCAAAAGCTAAATAATTCATCTTGAAATAAACCCCAAAAGGCATGCAAATTAGTGTTTGGATTGTGATGATGTGAGAGCTCAGCCACTGGGGCATTGTGTGGACCTTTGACACAGTGCATCCTTGTAGTTCTTGCACTCATGGGGTGTGGTCCAAAGGGACAAGCCATGTGACCACTATCTGTTTGACAATCACCTATGGTTGAATACTCAGCTTGTAAAGCCTTATTTTATAAAATAGCTGTTGTAATGGAATATGTTTGACATTAGAAATGCCATATTAACAGTTTAGTAAAAAAAAAAAATCCCTAATGCTGCTATGGTAAGAAGGGATGTTTTCAAAGAGACCGTAGATGAATAGTTTATCAAAAAGAGAGAATGAAATCCACTGAATGTCAAGTAGATCAAAGTGCATTTGAAAAAACCAAGACCAAGAGACAGCTGAGTATTTATTTTCAAGTAAAGAACAAGGCATGTGTCCAGTAGAGACAGACAAATATTTCGAAGCCAATATTGCAGGGTGTGTATTTGTTTTTATGTGAATTTAACACCAAATATAGGGTGTTATTGTCCATGTGAAAGGATTGGCTGAGATTTTATAATTATAACCCTGCATCCTAAGAGTGAGAAAGTTAGACATGAGTTGAATCCAAAAAAACTAAGATGTTAGTGACAATTATTCACGTTCCCCTAGGACAACAGTGATTTCAATACTGTGTGTATTGGTCTGAATAAGCTAGGTTGTTCTGTAGTAACAAACACTTCCCTAAATCACACTGCTTTACCTATTTCTCAGCCCCACAAAGTCTCTGCCTATGCAGAGGTCCTTCAGGGCTCAATCTACTTGCATGTAATAACTATAAAATCTGGGGCACAGAGTTTCAAGGTCACCATGGCAGCGGAAGAGAAAGCTCAAGGTAGCGCATTGGCTTTTTTCTTTTTACTTTTTTAATCTTTTTTTTTTTGTAATCTTGATGCCCAATGGGGGGCTTGAACCCACCACCCCAAGATCAAGAGTCACATGTTCTACTGACTGAGACAGCCCCGTGCCCCAGCACCTCAGCTTTTAAATTCTTTGGCCTGTTGGCCACCTGCCTACAAGGGGACTGAGAGATGTGGAAGCATGAGATATTTGGTGCGAAGGAAGTGTCTGTCCCACCATGTGACCCTAACCTGTTAGGAGACGTTGAAGGTTAACCCCAATGGTTCTCCTTAAGGGGGTTTTCTCCAACCACCTTTCAATTTGTTAGACTGATTCATGCCCAGACAAATGCTAGAAACAGATTAGTTTATGCCCACAATAGATTTCTCAGGAATCTCTTTACCTTCCCCAAATGCTTAAGTCCTATTGCATTTTTGAAGAGCCTTCTTAGCAGACGTCAGTGTTTCTCAACCTGCAAAAGGATTGGGCTCCTAGCTTCCATGGTACCTATATCTCTCCCAGCCCTGGGGACACCCTGGTTAGGCATTTATGAGACCTGAGTGCACAACATTGTCAAAGGTTTTTGTTTCTTTCCATGCAGAATTTGTTTCGTTACATTACTTTCTACTTCGGAACATGGTTTTATTTACGTTAATTTGACGATTCTCTCTGGAAAGAGTGCCTGAACTGTGCAATCCTACCTTCCTACTTAACAGCCTCAGTAAAAATGAGGTTGCTAGGGCTACTGCCATTCCTGGAAAAATGGGGGTGGGAATATTCTGGGCTTCAGATCTTATTCTTTTTTGTTTAAACTTTGCTCAAAAAAATTTTTTATTCACCATGGAGCAATCTCCATATAATATTTTCCAACAGAGTTAGCCAAGAACATATCTTCAGTGGGAAGCACTACATGTGTTACCATTTAACACTGATGTATCACTTAAACATGCATGCAATTGCAATGCGCCTT
Organism: Ursus arctos; assembly: GCF_023065955.2. Classification (NCBI taxonomy): domain Eukaryota; kingdom Metazoa; phylum Chordata; class Mammalia; order Carnivora; family Ursidae; genus Ursus; species Ursus arctos. The sequence continues at coordinate 78,369,391 of NW_026623089.1, read as the reverse complement.
ACCCAGCCGTGTGAACTCGTGCGGGTGGCACCGGCTGGGTGTCTGGGGTTCCCTTCCAGCTCCCAAGCACTTTCAACACACTGTGACCTTGCCTGAGTCACTCAACATTGCTCTGCTGGGTTTCCGCAGAGAGGCGAGAGATGAACAGAGATGACATGTGTAAATACATGTTCTTTGAGGAAAGGGAGGGTGTTATGTGATTTTAATAGCAAGGCGTGAGGACTTGGCTATGCACGTACATGGTATATATCATTTATGGGACATATTAACTCCATCCTCGTGGTTTAAAAAAAAGATGGGATTAGCAGATTTTACTCTATTCTGCTGAGATCTATGTAACAAGAGTGCTCTTCCAAGATAACTTCTTCCCTTCCCCGCAACCCGCAGAACCCCATGTTCCACTTCCTGGTTGCTGTTCCTTTATCAAAAAGTGATGGGTTTGTTTCAAGTCTGCTTAAACCCTCTGCCTTTGTGTCTGCTAACCAAGCTGGAAAATCTTTTTTTTTTTTCATTGTAACAACTGATTTCATTTTATTTATTTACTTTGGGATTGCTCAGACTACAACTTTCCTTATCTCTGCTGGTCTTCACTTGCAGTCTCTGGGCTCGTTACATTAGAAATGCATGGCTGAGCAACACTTTCCAGGAAAGAAGAGTTTGGGGACCTGTTTCCTGGAAATAGTAACAGACCCTTGGTGAGAAAAGACTTTTTCATTAAAATTGATTAGTAAAATCAAGACCAGAAGATGCTTTTGGCAATGTGTTTCAATGTGCTTGGTAACATTTTATTTCAAAGGATATTGATTAAATTTGTATTGTTTTTGTAGCCCGATGATGAAGATTTAATAGCGTATTTTTAAGAATTACATTTCTTTTTTAGATTAAGCCTGACGTTTCTTTTTTCTCTAACACCTCATCACATAACAGTTCTTGAAAAATCTAGGATAGCACTACATCAAAATATCTCATTGATTCACAGGACTTAGTCAAAGAATGTGTCCACTGAGAAAGGAAAACAATGCTCAATCTACACTGTGTCCTTACGTGACAAAAGTAACCAAATAAAATATGAGAGTTAGCTTGGAACCACATCATGGAAAATACTGAGGACCATGACCAGGAGTTTGGTATGTGTTTAGAAGATCCTTTAGAAGGTTTGAGGCTGTATATCATCTCATCGTTTTAACAAAATAAGCTTGCCAGTAAGAAGAACGGATTGAAAAAAGAACACGAAGGAAAGAAGTAAGGGGAGAGTAGTTTAAGTGAGGCCAAAGCTAGTCCAGTGACAGTGAAAAAGAGGACAGGGGGACAGACGGAGCGATGTCTCAAAGATAACATGATCAGATCTTAGTAACCAATGGGGTGGAGGTGGTAGGGACTGAAAAGTGACAATCATAGAGGCAAATGATTAATGAACAAATGTGTGTCCTATTGATGGTAACAGGCAAAACCAATACTTCTAAATCCCCTCCCACTCCCATACTTCTTTTTGATGGCACACCCAGTCTGAATTTATTGGATTACTGACAGTCTCTGTCTTTATCACCTATGACAATCTCTGAGGTCAGTAAACATGGCACCAGGATCTGTATTTTTTAATCAGCGGATGCTAAAGGAAAGACAAAGCAACAGGAGAGTTAAAAAGAAAAAGAAAAAGAAGAAAGAACTAGTTCCTCTCTTATCTCAATAGCCTGCACACTGAACAAGGGCAGGGCATCCATGTACAAAAAAAGGGGTGACTGAAAACTGTTCCTTCTCCATAGGCTCTGAGCATTGGCACTTTGGTGACCAAAGAGCCATCTGACCAATTCAGACCTGCAATGCCTCAGGACCACAGAGATGCTCCTTGGGGCAGAAGCATGGTTGCAACAGAGCATTCTAGAGAGCTGAGCTTTAGAGATAAAATAGAATATATTATATAGAATATTATACTGATTTCTATTTGAATCCACATATCACTAGATTGTCTTGGCATGACATTCAAAAATAATAAGAACTTTACAGTTTATCCTCAACTAATTGCAGTGTCTGAACAATCTTCTTGAGCTACTGCTCAGGTGACTTATTGACCCAAAAAGATAGGTTATCTCATCTCAGTGGACTGAGCCCACAGACATAATAATGGTTCTCACGAATGTGTAGAAGGACTTTGTAACCAAACTCTGTTTTTCCCCACCTCAGGCATTTGGCTGAGAAAAAAAGAAAAGGAAAGAAAAGAAGGGGACCTGTCTGTGTTCTCTAGCATGATCATTCAAGCCAGGCTTTAAGAAAAGACACATACAGATGATTCCATTCCACTGTCGTCCCAATCAACACTCACTGAAAAACATGCAAGACACTGGAGAGATCAGAAAGCAGAACATACACTCTAAGAAGCTGAATGACTGTTCAAAGAAGTATGTGTCCTGGGGTCATTGACTAAGGCATCACCAAGGAGCTGGAACTTAAATGAAGCCTTCAAAGAAAGTAGTTCCTTAGCAAGTAAAGAAGTTGAGAAACAGAGTCTCTGGGAAGTGAGAAGCATGGTCCCAAGCAAGAAAGCATTTGTGTTGGTCAGGCAGAATATCTAACTCAGATTGGCTCAAGATAGGGAGGGAGTTCCTTGGCTCATGTCACTGAAAAGTATTGGGGTCCATACGTGTCACCACCAGAACACTATCTCTCTCCATCTATCATTTCTACTTCTCTCTTTGCTGACTTTATATTCAGGAAGGCTCTGAAATGTTGCAAAAAAAATAACTGACATTGGCTATAGGCTCACATTCTCTCTCTCCTCCAGTGCCCCAGCAGAGCAGTGGGAAATACCACTTCTTTCCAGCAGATACATCTCAAGATTGCCTCTGATTGGACCATCTCGGTTACCTACTCGTGCTTGAACCAACCCTCATGGTCAGGAGGATAAGATGCACTGATCGGTCAAGTCTGGGCTAGATGCTTACCATGGATCCAGGGGCCAAATGTAACTGGCTATTGTTGAATATTATTGAAAGACAAAATAAGAGATGTTCAAGATAGCATTAAAGCACCCGGATGTTGTACAGACCACTTGAGCAGCCTTCCAAGTGACATTCTTTTTTTTTTCTTTTAAGATTTTATTTATTTATTAGAGAAAGAAAGAGAGAGAGCACGGGGGGGGGGCAGAGGGAGAGGGAGAAGCAGATTCCCCACTGAGCAGAAAGTCTGATGCGGGACTGGACCCCAAGATCCTGAGATCATGACCTGGGCCGAAAGCAGATGCTTAACCAGCTGAGCTACCCAAGTGCCCCTCAAGCAACAATTCTAGGTTCTGACGTGGTTAAATGTATTTGAGCACAGCCACCCTTGAGGCTCATAAAAGAGGTAGTAAGGGGCGCCTGGGTGGCTCAGTTATTAAGCGTCTGTCCTCGGCTCAGGGCGTGATCCTGGCATTCTGGGATCGAGCCCCACATCGGGCTCCTCCGCCGGGAGCCTGCTTCTTCCTCTCCCACTCCCCCTGCTTGTGTTCCCTCTCTCTCTGGCTGTCTCTCTCTCTCTGTCAAACAAATAAATAAAATCTTTAAAAAAAAGGAAAAAAGAGGTAGTTAGCCTCGGATCAACTCTAATATACACGGAGAGAACCTGTAAAACAAACACACTTCCGGTTGTTTGCCCAGTAATGGGTATTTGACCTACCCCCCACCCTTCCCTAATGCCAGCACATGTGGTATTTGAAGAGCAAAGCAAATTCCATTTGATTCCGAAGTGTCGTTTGATGCACTTTGACTAAAGTTCCAAATTTTAGGGAGTAGCTTCACCTTAGAGCTCTACTCAAACAGCTCTTGAGTTGGCCATTATTCCACTAATGTAGGAATATTTCAATCTACATAGAAAACACAAAGGCACTGCCGCCAGCTAAGAGGAAGAAAAAGTTACCCTGTACACGCTATGGAAACCAATGGCCAGAACAAATAGCTGAAAGAAAGGTATGGTGGCCTTCCTTAGTCCTTTGTCCCACTCCCAATCTGAAGATCATGCTCTTTAAATTTGACGATGCAGCACACATCAAAAGCCTGAAATCTTCATATGCCACTGATCCAGGAGTTCCCCTTAAATAAACTTAGAGAAATAGCCAAAGATACACATCAGGATGTAGCTACAAAGATGTCCGTTACGGAATTATTTCCTAAGCACAAAATTGCAAATGTCGTAGAAACCCAACAATAGGTGTGTTAGTTTTCTATCGCTTTTGTAGTTAACACATTACAACTGGTTCAGGGGCTGCAACAACCCAAGGTCATTATCTCACAGTTCGGTAAGTCCGGCAGGCTCGGCAGTTTCTCTGCATTGAGTCTCACTGAGCTGAGGTCAAGGTCTCAGCTGAGCTGTACTCCCTCCTGGGGGTTGTAGGGGAGCATCAGTCCCAGTTTCCTGACCATAGAAAAATTGAGCTCCTCACTTTCTTGTTGGCTCTCAACTAAGGGCACTCCCAGATTCTAGAAACCACTCACATCTGTTGGTTCATGGCTCCCATCCTCCGTCTTCCGAGCCAGCAACCATGGGGCCAGTCCGTGCCCCACATCTCTGTGACCTGGGCTTCTGCCTCCTTCTTGCGCCAGGAAGTACCCGTGTGATTACATTGGGCCAGCTGACAACCCAAGATAATCTCCCTATCTGAAGTTGCCAACCTTCATTCCATCTGTAAAATTCCTCTTGTGGTGTCATGTCACAGTCACAGATCCCAGGAATTAGGGCACGTCAATCTTTGGGGGCCTCTGCCACAATAGGTCTTGGTTGAGTAAAGCACAGGAAGTGCATGAACCGAAATGGGATATAAATAAAGGTAATGGTGTTGAGAAATATTTAACGGCATGGAAAAATGCTAAGTGAAATATCACATTGTAAAGCATCAAAATTGAAGAAATGCAGGCCCCACAATTGTATGAATGGTTTCAGCCCATTTTTTACAAAGCAAAAATAATCTAGAGTTGGGTATGCCTAAATATCAATCTGTATCTCTCAATCTATTCATCTATTCAATATTTACAAATCTATCGAGATGGAAAGGTCTACTCCGAAATATTGAGTGGTTATTTGAAGAGGGGTGAATTTCTTTAGATTAAGATCTTTTTTTGAATTTACATAAATGATTAAGTACCACATCTAAAACACACACATAACATTTTTAATTAAATCTTTCTCTTACAAGTATAGAGCCCTTTGGCCACACAACGGACCCACCCACAGCACCAAAAACTGTTTCTCCTAGTGAGATTCTCATTCTCACGGGACTGAACTGGGTTCCCACATGACAACCCCAATCCCTGGCAGCCTGACCTAATTCTGAGAAATCCAGAATCTTTAGCCCAGTGGCTATTAAACCAAGTTACAAGAAAAGAACCTCTCTGACTCTCTACAGCTACGATAATGTATTGTCTCATGTCATCTCTGAGAAATCCTCTGACATGGTGCCGCCTGAAACATCCATATGGCAACGCTGGGTTTGGTTTAAATTTCAGATAGCTAAAAATAAGTCTTTCTCCTCCTTTTGGTTTTAAAGTGTAAGCAGATCTAGTTTTTGATGTACAAAGCTTATAAACGAAACAATTTGCTGTCCCCACCCAGAGACAGCTAATGCAGCACCAGAAAGAAGGGTCTATCTTTAACAGTTTACTCCACGTTCCAATGTGGTTTCCGTAAGAACATACTGTATACAAACTTTGTTCCTAAGGTTATTTCTGCTGGTGCCAAATTGACTTCAATTCACAAAAATCATGTGGTGCATTCCCATGTAACTTGGATGTTCTGTTCTAAAGAAAACAGAGTTTTTTTTATCCCCTTCAGCAACCATCCTTGTTTATGGAAGATCTACTTGCACCCTGGGGATCATACTTAGAATCAGCCTCCAAACGTGGGCTTCATTCTTAGAAGACCTGGCGAAGACTTTGACCCCTACCTAAGATGAGACCGCAGACGGTGTCTTAGCAGATTGGTGGCTTGGCATAGAGCATGATGGTTAAAAATGTGGGCTCTCCCTCCTATCAAAATCCTGGGGCAGCAACGTCCTTGGGTCTGAATCTTGTCTCTGGCCTTTACTAGCTGTGTTACCAACTAGTAACCTCTGCATGCCCTGATGTATAAAATGAATGTAACAATACTGTGTACATTCTAGAACTGTTGTGAGGTTTAAATGAATTAAACGTATAAAGTACTCAAAACACCCCTGGGTCCATGTGAACAGTAGCACTTGTCACAGAGGCATGTAAGTAGACAGCAGTAGGTTGAATACTATTGATCATTTATAAGAAAAAGAGAGGGAAAGAGGAAGGAAGGAAGGAAGGAAGGAAGGAAGGAAGGAAGGAAGGAAGGAAGGAAGGAAAGAAGGAAGGGAGAAAAGGAGGGAGGAAGGAAGGAAGGAAGGGAGGGAGGGAGGGAAGAAGGGAGGAAGGAAGGTTCTTCAAGAGAATCAAGACCATTTACGAACAGTGCAAGAAGCTAAAATTCTGCTAACTAGCCAGGTACCCCTTTGCCCCAGGACTTTGAACTGGCTTCCCCCACCCCCTTCCCCACTGGGTGGGTGCTTCCTCCCTGAAACACCTGTGTAGTCCATTCTCTTAACCCCTTGAGAATTTTGCAGTAATAACTTCTCTGTGCAGCCCACCCTGACCATTCCATTTAAAATTCTACACTGCCCCAAGCCCCTCCCCTGTTTTCTTTTCTTCTACTGTGTTTTTAACATTCTATATAAATTTACTGTTCTGTAAGTTCCAGAAAGGCAGAAATTTTGTCTGTTCCTTCCTGCTACATCCTCAGCACTTCAGTAGCTCCTGACATGTAGCCGATGCTCTGTAAGTATTTGTCCCATGAATGGACGCCCACCTACCTTCAAGGGTGGAGACTTCAGCTAAAAAGGAGTGGGTATTTATTGCAAGGCTTCAGCTTAGAGCTCCCTGAGCAACCTGTTGAAAATCCCACTGGGAACACAACGTTGTGGGAGCCTCCCCTTGACAGGTCCGTCAGTGCCAGTGACACAGGGCTGGGTGCCGGATACCACACTTTCCTCCCTTGCAGGTCTGGTCAACCATCCCTGAACCTAAAGGGAACCCAGCAATTGGCCGAGGCTCTTTGGATGTAAAATGTCCATGTGTCTGGGAATAGGTTGGGGAAATAAACAATTGGATCAGCATTTATTTAGTGCCCATCTGTTCAGACAGCTTCAGCTGCCCTTCATCAAAGCTTCTGACAGCCTGGCTAGAGGCAGCAAAGCAAGCTCTATTGCCCATTTACTCCTGGCAGCAGCATCCGGGTGACTTACAGAGAAAGATGGCGCCAAGAATCCCAAGAAACGTTAATGATTGTGTTGCATAATCTCTCTCAAGAAACCCCATAACAGAACTTTCCCAGTTTAGTCCAGCAACTGACAAATTTAGAAATAAATATCCTTTGCATTTCTTTGTTTAAAAATGATCATCCGGATTCATTTTCCTGTTCGGGCGGGGGGAAATAAATGTGTTTTGGCCTCTCTTCCTTGCACTGACAGAAGTAAAATATTGGCTTACAAGCAGTAGTGTCAGAGAGGGACCATATAAAAATCACCCCATCTTTGGGCAGAGAGAGAGCCAGCTTTTGGCTGCTGAGGAAATATTAGCATTTCCACTTCCTGTCTAGGTTTTTCTGGTCTGTTCTGGAAAGCGGACGGCCCACAGATCTGGATCTTATCTTCTCTCCTCATCTGCCCCTTGAGATGTAGATAAGATTTGGCTTGAATCCCTGATTCAGAAGCCTTCCCCGAGTTCTCTAACTTCATGGGTTAGGCATGCTTTGGGTTACTGCCTCTATTACTTGGAGTTCAACAAAATCAGAGTTTATTCTCTCTCAAGTAATGGTGCAGAGGCTGGCCGAGTAAGGGAGGTAAAGTCACTCTGCTGTCTTCAACACGCACATTGGTGCTCAAGGCAACTGGTCCAGCTCCGGCCATACCACCTGCTCCCAGACGGCGGGCAGAGGAGAACAGCACAGAGCGCGTGCCCACGCCTGACAAAGGCACATGCCAGGAGTGGCGCACATCTTGTCTGCCCACATCTCGGGGCCTGGAACTTATCACACGGCATAACTAGCCGCAAAAGTCACTTGGCATTGGAGTCATTAGCCGGGCCGTCACAGGACTAACTACAAAAAGGAAATTCCATCTGTAAAGTTAGGGAAAGGATAGATGATAGAGAGCACCCACAGTCTCCACCACTGCCCCCCTCCAGTCCTTCAAATACCCACTCACCTTCTTCCCACAGTAGCATGGAACAGGCTTGCCCCATCCCTGAGGGGGTGAGCCCGCGTCCCGTCAGGCCACTGTATCCAGCTCCAAGTCTGGGCTCTCCAGAGAGGAGCAGTGTTCTCCATAGTCTGGGGTCTACTGGAGTGCTCTCTGCCCCTTGCCCATACACACCCTCGGCACAATGATGGGGCCCAAAGTGCGGAGGAACTGCAGGGTAAAACTCCCTGAATGGAAAAGGGAAGATGGGAAAACACAGAGCTCACTTGTCCATAGCAATGACCAAAGTTCGCCTCCTCTGACAATAAATTTCCTTGATTTGATCCTGCCTCTGCCGGCGAAGACCTTCTTGCTTCCCCATTCTTCTCACTTGTCACATCAGAAGTGAGTGCTGAAGAGCAGACCTTCATTGGGAGCTATACGGCTTTCAGTGCGCTTCCTGCTTGGGTGTACTTGGGGGATTAGGATTTTAGGGATGGAAGAATTACAGGCTTCTGGCTATTTGGTTCCAGTTGGTTCCATATGGATGTAACTACAGCCAAAGAACTCATCCAAATAGAGTCTTTTTTTTTAACTGATCTTATATTTACTCCTCTTTATTTTCCACCTCCTCTCTTCCCCTCTCCCTCCCTCACTCTTTCTCTTTCTCTCTCTCCCCCTCTTTCTGAGTCATTGTAGCTCCCTTGGGATTATCTGAAACAATAGCTTTGAGTAGGAAGACAGCATCCTTAATCTGATTTTTGTTTCTAACTTAGCTCTCACTATCTGGACCAGGAGGGTTAGTGGGAAGTAACTGGGGAGGTCTTGGGTCTATAACATGATCATCTGCTAAAGCAGCCCCTTTAGAATATGAGTGACCTTTTGTAATTAGCCTGAAGTGATCCATCTAAAAGCCTCAAGGAGCTTCTAGAACACATGAATGTTCCAGTTTTCCCAAACAGTTGCACTAAAGTTTCTGGATCTAGCACCATACATTTTGCCTTCCAAGATTTCATGACAGACAATTTTTCCAAATATTGTGCCATCAGGTTTCCAGTCTGCAATGCTTTTCTTTGCTTCCTGCTACCCAGCACTAAGCCACTTATTTTTTGGTTTTGTTATGGCAACACCCCACTTCTGATTGCAAATTCTTTTTTAGGTAGGATACAGCATAAGCTGCTGTCCCAATGAAACCCACAGTACAGTGGCTTAAACAAGACAGATATATTACATTTTAATGATTTTAAAATACATTTTTTTTACTTTTGAACAATTCTAAAATGGGAATGTGTCTTATAATCAATAGCATCTTAGCATTGTGTCATAGCTTAATTGGTTATGTGTGTCCTTCTTCTAAAGACTATATTAAATAATAGTGCTCCTCAATTTATGACATCTCAGATGTACAACATAGTCCAGACATTGACAACCCAGGACTGCTAGGACAGCCTCATCGTCCTCAACATGTGACTGCCATATTTGGGTCCAAGGTGGCTGCCGCATCACTTACTAGCCAGCAAAAATGGGGAAAGAGTCAGGAAAGTGCATGCTCATTCTTTTCAAAGACACAACGTAGAAGTCATCCCTAGCATTTCTACCGTAACGACTGACCCTTTCATGTCACACAGGCACACAACGTCAAAAAAGGCTTAGAAACATATTCTCTACCCAGACAACAATGTTCCCAGCTAAAACTCAACAGGTTTTTTTTTTAAGATAGGAAAAAGGAGCGGATATTAGGGTTCAGTGAACAATCTTTACCACACCTCTGCCTCCACATTCCTGCTTCCCCAGCTAATCTGTTATCTTTACTCATCGTCTCTGAACCCCCTATCAATTCCTTGATCCCCCAAATTCACGCACTCAGGCAGTTTACCTTTGTACAAGTTGGCTTACTGAAGCCATGGCTTCGGGAGGAGAGATTTCCATCCCAATAGTAAATGCAAGCTCCAATCGAATGGCAGACGTCTCTGTTCTTGTTTTCCACCACCGACAGCCACAGTGCTGGGGCCTCGTCCTGTCTCCACTGGATGCCTTCTCTCACCTCGCCCCCTCTCCACACACCTTCTCCCTCTCACTCACTTATTTGTCAGCCCATATCCAATGTAAAAATTTATTTATTTATTTATTTATTTATTTATTTATTTATTTATTTTAGAGAGGGAGAGAGAGTGAGGGGAGGGGGAGAAGGAGACAGAGAAGCTCAAGGAGAATCTGAGCTGAGCGTGGAGCCCAACACAGGGCTTGGTCTCACGACCCTGAGATCATGACCTAGGCTGAAACCAAGAGTCTGATGCTTAACAACTGAGCCACCCAGGCACCCCAACCCATATTGCATGTAAAGCAAGCTTTCTCTCTCTTCCCTGCCCTTCAACCCTGTGAACCCATGCCTCAGAGTCTCACTTTTATCACGAATAAGAACTTTTCCTCAATGAAAATCGATACCCTCCTTCAAAGGAGCTCTGGTGGAGCCAACTGTAAAGGCAGTAATATCATGCTGGTTCAGGAGGTTGTCAGGGACCCAGGGAAGGATCTAGAAATCAAGGCCATATGCCGAAAATCCCTCCCAATGTCACCCGACACAAATCTAACGCGGAGAACGTGGCGTGCCGCAAATCCATAGAGCTGAGATTCATCTTGACACTTTGTGAGTCATTTCAAGAACAAGTCCACAAAATGGTATTTATTGGCTGCCCTGTTAGCCCCCTGACAAAATCATCTTCTGTATTTGTCTACCAGTGTCCTCACTAAGGTCCTCAACAATATTACCCCATCTTCACATCAATGAAGGTACCTGCTCCGTCGTGAAATGCGTGTAGTTCTCTCTCTGATGCCAGTAATGAGGTCCTGGGGAGCCCCCAGCCTCCGATGCTGGCCATTCCTCTTTCCCTCGTCTTCCTAGTGCCAACACTAGCTCTTCAGAGAGTCTGTTCCCTTCCTCCACCTTTTATTGGAACTGAAAATGTGTCAGTCAGACATGGCATTACTCTGCACAAGATCCCTCCCATGTGGGGCCTGACGCCATCAATGGTTTTCATCCGGCTTTTCCCAGCATTTGCAGCCCACTACCATGCTTGGAAGTGCCGAGTGCGACAGCTCTCGGATCGTGCCAGCATCCTGGCACAGACATGGCGGGTTCTAGCATCCTTCAACAGTCACGTGCAACTTGGGGCATCGGAGTGGTGCTGAGAGGCCGGTGGCTGTGTGCCACTCACTGTCAGGCTTCAGATTAGGGTCAGTTCCTGTAATGGTTGATTCACACTAGTAACAGCCCCTTTTAATAAGAAGTCGACTTTTAGGTTTTGCTTTCATGAAACTATATGTGAATGCCTCATATGGTCAAGAGAAGGAAGTTCTGCACGCCTGTATTTAAATGCTGCAAGTCATTCCCGCTCACTCTAACTCTGTCCAGATGTGGATGCTCTGTGCCCATGTAAATTAGATGGATTTCTTTCTTTTCAGCCTTGTCGAGAATCTGCACTCTGACTCACACAGAAAAAAAAAAATGGAAAGAATGTGCGGGAACTACACAGAAGACATGCTATTTTAATAGTACCAGCTCTGTTGAAGGGAAAATCAGGGCTTTTGTACTGCAAACAGCAGCATTTGCATTTCGAGGGGCTAGACACTATTGCTCAGTGAGAACCAAGGATGGCCTTTTCGTCGTCCTGGACGTCACCTCTTCCCATAGCCAGTTTTCTGGTTTGGGTTCTAAGTTTTCTTGACTAGGAGCCACATCTGTTCTGTGCCCCCAGCCTTGCTGCACTGACTTTCTAAAAGGGAAGAATTATTTTGAGATAATGGGCCCTCTGTAGTGCCTACAGCATTTTCCATTCTCTTCCTCTCTCTCAAGTAGTGAACTACAGTCAGGCAAATGTGGGCACCAAAAACGCCGAGGACAAAAAGCAATTCACATAGCCCATCATGTTTCGTGCTCTGCGGAGAGTCTCATTTAAAGCACATACCACTAAAAGGGCCTTTCGACTAAATCGGGCTCTTACAAAATGGCAAAAATAAGGAAGAGAAGGAAGAAAGACCACGCATCACCTTCCTGCCATTCTCGAGGCATTCACTGACTGCTCTTGGGAAGAGCAGGTCCTGTGACAGCCGGAATTGAATGGGTCGTCCTCCACCTTCACTGCAAACTCATCCTCTCTCCTTTGAGACAGCAGCGGGGAGAAGACCACAGATGGTGGAGGTGTCTGTGGGCCCCAAAAGTAAACATGCAGCCTTGTCACCAGCGTGGCCCCCAGCAGCTCCCTGAGGCTCTTTCCCGCTCTGCTAGAAACCCATCCCCTCGTCCCACTTGGGATTCTGCCCCATTCACAAACTACAGCATCGGATGTGTGTGTTTACCCTGAGCCGAATGCGAGGCCGAGAAATGGAATTCAGAAAAACAGAAGAAATCACCACCAAAACTCATGTGTCATTGCCCATAGGTGCCTTAGAACAATAAAAGCACGTTCCACTGACCGAGCTCTTAGCGTTTACAAAGGGCTTTCTCAGGCAATATCACGTCTGAACCTTGCTGCGATTCCGGGAGGTAGGCAGGGTGAGGTCACTCCCAGGGTTTGCCAGATGAGAAAAATAGAACACGGGGAGGAAGGTAAGCTACCCAAGATCTCCAGGCTGAGCTCGTCCCAAGAGGAAGAGAGGAACCAACCCAGGGCCTCCGGTTTTCAGCCCCTAGTTATTTCAACCTCATTGTAACCAGACCCCCTGGAGAAAGCATCTCCAACCTCCAATTGCCTAACCAGTTAAGCATCCCAAAGGGGGAGATTTTCGGCCTGGGGCTTATGTGGGAACAGGGAGGCCAACTGTCCCCATTTGCCTGGGACGCTCAGTGGTCACCCTGGCAGGCGGGACTTCAGAGCGGGGGCAGGGGGGCCCTGCTTCAGCCCTCCCCCCGTAGTCAGCAAATACCATCCTCAGGCCCTGAGCGTTATTGCCAGAGAACACCTCCAGCAAATGCTTTCAAAAAGATGAAGGAATTCTTGGGGCGCCTGGGTGACTCAGTCAGTGGAGCATCTGCCTTCGGCTCAGGTCATGATCTCAGGGTCGTGGGATCAAGTCCCGAGTCGGGCTCCCTGCTCAGCGGGGTGTCTGCTTCTCCCTCTGCTCCCCCATCCCGCTCGTGATCTCGCTCTCAAACAAATAAATACATATTTTTTTAAAAAAGAAAAAGAAAAGAAAGATGAAGGAATCCCAAGGACCTGGTCTTTCGATGACATGCCCAGGGATTCCTCAGCAGCCCCGTCCCTCGAAGGCATTGGTCCCAGGCTGATTAAGGGAGCAGTGGCTCTGCTTTTCAGATGCCTCTGGAACTATCTTTCCAGCGGGCAGAGAGCAGGCCTCCCACCTGGCTGGACAGAAGCCCTGGGAAACCATGTGACCATGGCGGGGTCGGGAGAGGGCTGGAAGGGACAGTCGAGTGTTGTCACTGAACTGTGCCACACCCTGGGGCCCAAGGGACATGGCTGTGGAAACTTTCGGGAGAAGGTAAGTCAGGTGAATTCTGCCTCAAGAGCCTCCACTGCTTGGGCAGCAGGAGGGGTCAGGCAGGCCCCGGCCAGGCCAAGACTGTGCCCGGAGCAGTGGGAGAGGCTGCACTTCTCGCCCAAGCCGCACAGAGGAGCCGCCTGGACGGTCAAGGCCGCTGAGCACCAGCAGAGACAGGGAGGGTCACTGTGTGGGCACAGATGAGGTCAGCTTCCAGGGATGCGGAGAAAATCTCAGGGCACATTAATGGGTGGGGCTGGAGTCGGGTCATCAGGATGAAACACCCTAATTTATAACGTGATACACCCACCATCCAACACAAGAGAGGATTTATAGCAGGGCAGACAGGCCTTTGCGGGAAGTATTATGTTGACATTAAAAATGGTGTGCTGGTACAATATTTAATTACAAAAAAACGATGACGATATATTAAGTGCATTGAAAAGTTGTCAGTGTATACGTGTGTGTGTATACCACACACAAGTATTGCACATGTAGACACACACAAATGTCCCAGACCTCACCGAATTGAAGTAACCGTCTTCATTACCATTATCATCATCGTTAAATTTGTCTCCCTTTCTCTCCTATAGGAGACTTATCTATCTTGCCCGCCTTGATATTCTTAGAACCCAAAAGAATATTTGGCTCATGGGATGCACTTTATCAGGTAAATGGCGAGCCATCAAAAACGACTTTAGTCTGAATTCTTTCTAGAAACTGGGCCCTCTCAAAATATTCCCCAGTAATTTTGGGGTGTCCCTGAGGGAATGTCTCATGTATCCCCACTGTGGGTCGGGCTCCCGATCCTCCCAATTCTTCCTGTGCTTGTCCACCTGGCCACACTCTCTGACCCATGAAACATCGCTGGCATTGTAGACTAAGTCAAAATGCTGTCATCTGCAGCAAGGGCTCCCTTCCAATCCTTGGAGCACCCAAGTACCACTGGGTTTGATTCAGAGGTGGGAAAAATGCTCCCCTCTCCAATCCCGTACCACACTTTGTCACTAGGGCTCAGAGCAGCTCTGCTTGGCCCAAAGACTGGCACTTTCCATTGAACAGTTCTGTGATATGGGACCCACATCCCCCTGACCACAGAAGTTCAAGTCCCAACAAAGGCTTGAGCAAGAGTGAGACATTGTGCTGTTCACACCAGCTTTTCTGCTTTTCTCCATCAATCCAAACGCTCTCCTCCTTCACCAATGGTAAAACAAAACTCTCTCTGTGCCATAATGGGCAAATAGGTGCCCAGGGAAGGGACAGGCAGGAGCCTGCTTTTAGCACCAACTGTGTCTGGTCCTCAGCGCAGCCCCTCAGCACTCCAACAATTCTCTCTCCTGCTGAGTTCTGCACCAGGTTCCAGACAACCCAGAAGAGGAGTGCAGACGAACACTCAGCTATCACGTTCACTGCAGCACGGGCTGATTAACAACTAGTTCTCCTATGTTGGGGCATTCATCTTCGTGTGAAGGAACTTCTTAGTCCTGAACTCCTGGTCAGCCAGACTGAACCACCCGGCCTCCTCCAGATCTCCCACAAACCTAACCCTGAGCTTGCTGCCTGGTGGAGAGCAAGTGTGGCCATGTGTCCTTGGCAGGAATACACTCCAATACAAAGCAAAGGAGGAGCTGGGCCATTCGTACCCAGGTGCTCTTCCAAACTTGCCAGTCTGGGAACACCCCATCTCCCCAGGAGTCAAGCCAGGGGTGGGATAAGAGCCTGTGAGTGTCATGACTACAGAGTGTTCCTCAACACAGAAAGAAGCAGCAAGAATAGGAAATAAATTCCCTCCTGATGACATAGACAGAGCTACATGAAAGACAAAGACTCCAGGTCAACAGTTGTCCTTCCTGGGTGGTGAAATTAGGGGTGATTTCTACCTTCTTCCATGAATACATGAAAATGTGTGTGTGTGTGTGTGTGTGCGCGCGCGCATGCGCACGCATGCACGTGTGTGTGTATGATTTCCAATATTTTCTGTAAGTATGTAATATTCTTGGAAAACTGGAATATTTCCAATATTTTCTGTAAGTATGTACTATACTTGGAAAACTGGAAAAGTAATTGTTCAGGGCTGTATTTCAAATAAAGCAAACAAAGGAAAGAAAAGAGAGAAAAGCTCACAGCCATCTCAGCTCCTGCCTGGAAGACACACGGCCTGTAAGACCCGATGGTGCCACACCTGCCCACCTACATCATGGGAATGAACTTCCAGCCTCAATCTCTAGGAAGAGAGAGGCTCAGAAGTTTGCAGGTGAAGGACTAGAACTCCACCAAGAATACATTCAGTCGAGGCTCTCTGAAACCATGACGAGGGTCCATTGACTTCCTCTAGCCAGTTACTGGCCATCCTGAAGAGGTGGAAGGGGTTGACCAGACTTAAAACCACAGGGCGATGATTCTCAGGTGTGAGGACATGGGAGGAAACCTGGAACAGTATCTCAGAATCACAGACGACCAGAGCTGGGAGAATCCTTGGGGAAGGGAGGGAATCTGGAGCCCAGCCTCCCCCAATCATGGCTGAAGATCACGAACGGGGGGCTCGGTGAGGGGATGAGGACCCCACACTTCTACAGTAGCATCAGGGCATCTTTAACTTTCCTTCCCCCTTTTTTTTTCAGTGAGAAATTATAAGTGTCATTTGCCAAGAGTGGAAGAATTGAAGTTGTAAGAATCGACTTGTAAGAAAGTGGTCCATACTTTTAGGAGGAGAACCCGCCCTCCTCTTCCTGAACACAACCAGATAGTGGTGCGGTTGGAAGGACCCAAGGAGGAAAAAGTCACAGCTATTTCCGTGTGATCAGTGGGGCTTTCCTTCCATAGGACAGAAGTAGGTATGATACAGGGAAAACGGGACAAGGGAATAGCCTTCAGAAAGATTGGATTAAGCAGTGTTTAAAATGATTTCTGGCTGCTCATGTGTTTGTGAATTTGTGTCTCAAATACCTTTAACCATAGAAACGGTACTTACCTATTGTGTAGACTCATGTGGTTAATGCTGGGAGAGAGGGCCGCTGCCTTAGGTAAAATCCATTATTTATTCAGAGCAACCACAACCATGTCATGCACAGCTGTGGCCTTCAGTACAGAACCCCGAGTCTCTCCCCGAATAGTCAGAAATTCTACTCAGGTGTGCTCCTGTACCAGAATCTTCCATTTGGGGATCACATGGCTGTTTGTTTTGTCTTGCTAATTTTCTTGCTTCGTCATCTGTAATACCCAAATCTTTTTTTTTTTATTGTAAAAGACACATGAAATAATGAAATATCTTCCTAAAACTTCAGCATTATTTTGACGATAAGTTTCTCTTTGGATGAACCATAGAACTATGACAAATAAGGTCGAAAAGAAAATGAGTAATGACTGACAGAAGACCCGAGGCAGGAAATCAAGCAAACAGCCTCAATTTGAACAATATCTGTTCAATCACTTCTAAATGATAGCACTGTAAGAAATACCTCTGAGCTTCCGATTTTATGGGTTCTGTTGCTTTTATATTTAAAAAAAGAGACAGAGATTTCTTTGTCAAATTGGAGATGGAAAATGTATCTGTCATTGGGATAAGCCATGGTGCCTTGAGAAAGAGAGAAGTAGGTGGCAAATCAAATACTATATAGATATGTAATCTTGGGGGCAGATCCGGCTGTTTTCTTAGCAGTTCCTAAATAACAATAAAGAAATATACTAAAAATTGATCTAAATTATCATGAGAATCTGCAGAGCCAACAGCTAAATGGAGATACACAGGAAAGCCAAGGCCAAAGAGTTAAGACATGTGTATGACGTAGACACATTTGGTCAAGAATAAAGACCGAGTGCCGCTAAGGCCACTTCATGACAAAGTGCTTTTCTTTGCTTCAAACCTATTTCTAGGTATGGGAATCTTCATGATGAAGGTGACTAAAAATATATTTATAGCAGCCTTGCCAAAGTTCTTTAAAGACAATGTCAAACTAGGGACATGCAGTCTTTGATATGAGATCCTTTCTCCCTGCGAGAAAATACCACAATCCCCCACCCCCAAATTAAATCACCAACCAGGGGTCCTATAGGCAGAACCCCAGGCCAGTGAGCCCAGTGGCCACAAAGAGGAGTCATGTAAGTGCTTGGGTGCAGGTGTGTGTGCAAACACACTTGAGATGAAACTCGGGCACATCTGTGGTGGGAACAAGTCACAAACTCTTTTAATGTGTGTCTCTCCCTCCAAACAGTTTCCAGACTTTTGTGTTGTGCTTCTTAGATTTTTTTGTGTTCGTTAAATTCTCATCGTCATCACTAAAGGAATATTGGCCACGGTGGTCTGCAAACCTTCTATTTCATAAACAGGAGCCTGTCTTAACAAAACTTTCTTGAGAGGCTGTAATTAAAGAAATATTTATCCTTGAAAGTAGAAATGTCAAAAGCAGCATAATGAATTAATTTCTTAAATTCCTCTCTCTTGCTGTGAAAATTAGTCTGCATTTGCTTTTTAGAAAGGGCTTTGATTTTGCCCACGGCTAGAACAGAGTAAGCACTGCACAGAGGCGTGGTGGTGGGGGCTCTTTAAAAGCTCGAGGTTGGGGGGCACCTGGGTGGCTCAGTCGGTGAAACATCTGCCTTCGGCTCAGGTCATGATCCCAGTGTCCTGGGATCCAGTCCCACATCGAGTTCCCTGCTCAGTGAGGAGCCTGCTTCTCCCTGTCCCTCTATCTCTCCCCCTGCTTGTGCTCTCTTTCTAAAAAAATAAAATAAAATAAAATAAAATAATAATAATAAATAAATAAGCAAGTAAATAAAAGCTAGAGATTGGAATAATAGCTATAAAGGAAGAGAGAACCCACAAGAGGGAAAGAAGGGGTGGGGGGCTTAGTCCAAACCATGTTCCCTGTTCTTCCACATCCCCTTCCCCATTCAGTTTACATCTCCTTAGATTCTAGATGTTTCCTGGACTTCAAGCTCTGATCCCTTTCCATATTTATAGAAAAAAAATATTTTTTTAATTTACTATAAAGTGACAATACTACTTGGTTGCAGAGATTCTATATAACGCAGGTGCATGTGTCGAACGTTGACAGTGGGACACAGAGAGAGAGAAGACCAAAGAGAGACCAAGAAAACCTACCAACAGCTCCAGCAAAAGCTTCTAAATTAAAAAAGAAAATCGGGGGTTCATGAACGGACTGAAGCCCCACAGCAAAGCTGTGTGGGGGAGGTGTGGGGGCCCAGCTGAGAGCCCGTTGGGGAGGAGGAACTTGGCATGAGTCCCTCAGACCCCGGGGCTCTCAGACTGCCAGGCTTCGGCCATGATGACCCAGGGCAAGGAGCCATGCTGGGGAAATGGGGACCGGCAGAGGTTCTGCTCCACTGGGAAGCCTGTAAGCTGTCCTGGGAGTGACCCATGCAGCCTGCTGAGGTGTTCCCCTGTCCGGGGAGGGGCATTGTGGCAAAGGCCAAGGGGTAGCAAGTAACCATGATCTGCGAGCATGAGGGGACTAAGAGCAGGAGACAGCAGGACAAGCAGGAAATAGGCCTGGTGGGGAGGGTGCATTTGCAAGAAAGGGGCCCAAACTGTGCTCACTTCTGGGTGCCCGGACATTGGAAGCCAGTTAGCCATTCCCCAAATTCCTGATCCTGGTGGCCAGCTCTGAAGGAAGATAGGACTTGTTCTCACATGTATGGACAATAATCTCCTTTGCCGGGCATTTTATTTGCTGTGATAGAGTGCCTTAAGCCTCTGCTTTCCATTAAACTGCAGCATGAACATTACATAAGATTTTGGGGTACTTGCATTCATACAAGGACAAGGTAAAAGGCACAGCTACTGTGTTATGTAACACAGATAGGTTTTGAAACAAAATATAAGCCATGTCCTTGCATTTTGCAAAAGCAATCCCATTGAAACATAAAGAAATTTATATAGCTTTCATCACTCTGCGAGCTGTTTTCCTTTCATTTGGTCCACGTCCCAAAACATATTTTGTTTTAGACTTCTGTTCATTTCCTTTGTCTGTAAAGCACTGCGTCAGGCCAAGCCTCAATTTCTTCAAACATTCTGGTTCACAATGAATTATTGATTTGAGAAGTCATGCTATCATCTGGATGCCTCGATCCCTTCCTTGGTTCCAGCTGTGGGCTCTGGGCACACCACCAGCTCTTCCCGACCTTGGTCTGAGGGTATGGAGGGCAAGGTGGGAGGGAGCAGAGCTCCAGGATGGTGGTCCCGGACGGGGAATGGTGAAGGTGGAGAGATGACGGCCTCCTGTCAAGACAGTGATGCAAGAATTGACCACCACGGTCAGAAGGATCCTCACATGTCAGAGGCTTGCATGATGGCGCTGGTCAGGGATTGGGGTCATCAGAGGTTTTGACCCATGGAAGTCAGAAGACGGGGAAAGAGGGGCGCCTGGGTGGCACAGCAGTTAAGCGTCTGCCTTCGGCTCAGGGTGTGATCCTGGCGTTATGGGATCGAGCCCCACATCAGGCTCCTCCGCTATGAGCCTGCTTCTTCCTCTCCCACTCCCCCTGCTTGTGTTCCCTCTCTCGCTGGCTGTCTCTATCTCTGTCAAATAAATAAATAAAATCTTAAAAAAAAAAAAAAAGACGGGGAAAGAAGTATCAAGCACGTTTCACTGTAAATGCTGTGGCTCTGAGCTTAAAGAGGATATATATATAGGATAGGATAGGATAGGATAGGATAGGATAGGATAGGATAAGATAGGATAGGATAAACCAGGCTATAGTAGGAAAAGAAGCAACTTACACTTACTAGCTGCAGGAACTTGGATAAAACTTGAGATACGCTTAGCCCGAGTCACACAGCAGGGCAAAGATGAATAGAATTGACCTTGGAAGGAGGCTGAGGACGGGGTGTCCTTCCTTCCATGCACAGCAAGCACCCAGGGAAACAGTG
This sequence comes from Ursus arctos, assembly GCF_023065955.2. Classification (NCBI taxonomy): domain Eukaryota; kingdom Metazoa; phylum Chordata; class Mammalia; order Carnivora; family Ursidae; genus Ursus; species Ursus arctos. The sequence goes on along the minus strand of NW_026623089.1, from coordinate 78,348,800 downwards.
ATAGTTCTTATCACTTCCCCAGTGATAAGAAATAAAGGAGAGGACAGTATGGATGCTTCCTTAGCAAAGATTTGGAGAAAACATTTCTCCGCGCTGAGAATCAGGTCAATACCAGGGATATGTGGAAAACAGTGATGTCAAACTCTCCAACCCCAGCGATGCTCCCCAAAATCCCATAGTCATAGAGGCTCGTGGTCCGGAGCTGTTAGAAGCCACATGAGAGGCTGGTAGGGTCCTAGCATCCACTGTGGCCTCGAAAGGGGCCAGCCAAGGAGGCAAGTTAGGGAGGCGGAGGTGGGAGGCAGACTCTAATTACCTGTCAGATAATCCTAGAGAGAGTGTTGATCTCATCTATTTCGGAGACCTTACAGCTTCCAACACACTTTTGTAGCCATTATCATATTTAATTTCTGGACTCAAAGGCCCTGCTTTCAAACTCAGACTCCACTAATTCTTAGCTATGGTCACCCTGGGCCAGTCACCTCCACGTGCCATAGCATCCTCATCCGTAAAATGGGGACAATGACACTACTGACTTCCAAACCTTCACGGAAGGATTAAATAAGGTAACATAGGCCAAGCCCTTCACAGCATGCCTGGGAAAACACTAAGCGCTCAATACATTGTATCTACTGTTTAAACTTCTTAACAAACCTCAGACTGACTGTGCCAGGTGCCCAGGGCAGGTCCTCTCATCCCCATGATACGGGTGAGGAAATTAAGGGTCAGAAAGCAGTCTGTCTCATGGTGTAAGGGTGCAGACCCTCAGAAGACCAGAAAATGCATTGCACAATCAGAGTAAGGGAGCCTGAACAGTGGCACCCTGGCATTGCGTGCCCACGTCTGCGCCCCGTCACGGCTGGGGAAGGCGCAGGGCAGCAGGTGAGTTTCAGATTTTTAAACCAAAGGAAAACTGGAGAGAATACCTTCCAGTGTTCACCTTGCAGCTCAGAGCCGGGACCGTTCTAATTCTCACCCAGAAAGGCTTCAGTTTTATGGTCAGGAGGGTCTCAGGAGACAGCCAGATCCAGAAAGGGCAGGGCAGGGGATCATCAGGGGAGAAGGCATGCCACAGAAGCCTGGGCATCCTTGCTCACGCACACAGTGATGGTGCAAACTCCCTCCCACAAGCCCACAGGGCCCAGTGCGTGTGACGGCCCTTCTGGTCACATCTCTTCCCCCACACCGTAAAATATCAACTCTCTGAAAGCCCCGTGGACCGACTCATTGTGGACAGAGCTGAGGACTTACGCCTAAAGCACCCAAAACTTATAAAAATATATTACTATTACCACTGTCATGAAAGCGGGTTAATGGATCACAGACATGTCTGCCGTTTTAAGCAGAGGACAGGAGTGTAACTCAGGGTTTCCCAAGGACATCACCGGGAACATCCATTATTTACCGGACTGTATACAGTCATCCTCTTGGGACATTTTGAAGCACATTAGAAAGGGGTTTCCACTGAACTAAACAGTTCCAGATTACTGGGCTTTCTTAAGACTTCTCTGTGCTTCTTTTAGTATTATTTCTGTCTTCTCTCTTGCCATGAGCTCGATCTTTTCCCTCGCCTGCCTATCCTGCCTCGTGTTCAATTGCCTTTTCTCATCTATTACAGACATCTGGGCTTTGGAAAATCGGTGGTAAGATAAGTACAAATAACACTTGGGAAGGGGAAGCTTTATGATATGTGAATTATATCTTAATAAAGCTATTTTTAAGCGAATAGCAGACTGTGAAATCGTACAAAAGGTGAGATGCCACATCACTCTGTTTATCTTGATAATAAACTATTTCACTCTCTTTTACAAACATAAAAGCACAAATAGGCTCTGAGTGAGGACACAGGATGCCCGCATAGGTCATATGCCCAGGAGTTAACGTATGGTCGTTAGGACATCCCTTTTTGCTTACTTAGGTGATCTTCTGGCTTAGTTCTTAATCCTGTCATTGAGTTATTTTTAATAAGATGTAGTGTGACAGCAGATTCTTTGTCGAAAGGCTCCTCCCAATTCCTTTGTTCTTTCATTTGGCATTTGGGGATCATCTCCGATGCACCAGGCCCTAGAAATAAACATGAATCTCTGAGTAACTAAGGTCTTCCTTGGGTAGATGTTTGGTGCACATCCCTAGGAAGCAGGAGTTTTAACGCTTCCTGGATTTTGTTCCCATAATAACCCCATGGCCCCCCGATCCAGAGTCCCCAGGGAAGGATCATACCCAGCCGAGAGGGAGGCTGGCCTGTTGTTGGAGAGCTGACCCATGGAGGGGCGATCCTTGATCAGAGGAGGGTGCTGTGAACAGAACACTATCCTCCCGTGCTTCCTGAACCGCTGCATCTAGAACCGTGTGACTCGAAGTATGGCTGCTCAGACCAGCAGCCTTCACATCGCCTGATAGCTCGTCAGAAATACGTCAGAATCTTAGGCTCCACCCAAGACCTATTAAATTAGGGTCAGTCTTTTAAAAAGATGCTCAAGTGACTCATATGCTCATAAAAGTTTGAGAAGCACTGAGCTGGATAACACTATACACCAGCATGCTTAAAACCCCCAGCACTTGACCTGTTGCAGGAATCACATCTTTCAGAGCCCTTGGATGAACAATGCCAAACACGAGAGGCCACCATGTGACACAGAGGCAGAGACGGTCCTGGGGTTGCTGCACAGATGCTCAGCACGTTCACTGAGCAATCTGAGACCACCGCTGATCTCTTCACCGTGCCTGTCAGGTTCTATAACTCTTCTCCACTGACTCATCTCTTCATACACATGTGTTGCAATTTTCTTTAAAGACCAGCTTGTCGGCAGCATTCAAAGCTAGTTATTTGTCCTTTGTTGCAAAACTTCATCCATATTCCTGGAAACACACCCCCCACCACCACCACCACTCAGACCAAATTCAACTCCAGTCCTTGACATGATTTAATTCATTCACTCACTCGCTTGACAAGTACTTACCAAGTGTTTGCTATGCGCCAGGCCCTACCAGCCTCACCTGCATTTTCCATCCAGTGACCACCATGTAAACACTTGTGTCCTTTCTCAACCAAACAGATTGCTTGCTTGCTTGCTTTCCTCTAAGACTTAACTTTCAACTTCTTACGTAAAACTGAAACATATTTTTAAAGTAGAAACCATGACCTCTATCCTTAAAGGACGAATACTGTAAATGAAAAGGCAGACTCTATCACTTTGAAGCGGGTGAAGAACAAATTTTCAAGACCACAAAGGAATGACACCTGCTCTACTAGTACAAGAACTGGGTTGTGCGATGGGTCCGGAGGCTCAGTCAGTCAGAGCCTGTTTCCTCCATTAACCCACTTAGACAAGTCTCTTTGTCCCTCTGATTCTCAACTACTAAAAAAAAAATTAAATTAAAAAATTAAAAATTGTTCTGTACCATCTGATCTCAAAAATCTCTCCTCGTTGGGGCACTTGGGTGGCTCAGTCAGTTAAGCCTCCAACTCTTGATATCATCTCAGGTCGTAATCTCAGGGTTGTGAGATCAAGCCCCATGTCGGGCTCTGTGCTCAGGGACTCTGCTTAAGATTCTCCCTCTTCCTCCCCTCTGCCCCTCCCCCTGCTCACTCTCTCTTTCTCTCTCTGTCTCTCTGATGAATGAATAAATCTTTAAAAAAAACCCTCTCCTCATCTCTAATAATCCAAGTGCCTAAGGATGGAGCCTAAGCTAAACCCTGAAGAGATTCAATGTAAGAAACGCACAAGGTTGATTAGGGAGACTGTGTCATATCATCGTTAGGAGCTCTGGGTTTGACATCAGACAGTCTAAGCTCAAATCCCTGATCTGGTGTAAACTTAATACCCTGAGGCCTTTGACAGATCATCTCATCTCTTTGAGCCTTCGTTGTCCCGTGTGTAAAGGGGGTGTCATAATAGTGCGTACCTCGTAGGACGATTCTGAAGACGAAATCATTCCTGTAAAGTCCTTAGCCCGGTGCCTGATGATGGAGGGGCTACATAACAATGGTGATAGTGTCGACCATGATGGCTGGGAGACTTCCCGGAAGGTCTTTGTACAGCACACAGGCTGTTCCAGTAAGGATAAACTTCGAGTCTTAGTTGGAGGAACTAACAGGATAGATGATTTCAACCACAAGAAAACTGACAGGCCGGCAGCGGAGAAGCAAGAGAGGAATGCTAGGAGGTATGGAACGGAGGGCTTGGTTTGAAGAAAGCGCTGGAGGCGATGAAACGGTGCTTGAGTACAGAGGCTCTGGCACATGCGCAGATGAAGTGTTGAGGTTGAGGGACTAAAGGAAGGGAGGCCAGCCAGGTGCCTGCTGGTGGCCACCCCTGCATAAAGTACCAAGGGCTGGACGACAGGGCAAGCAGTGGGAAAGAAGAAACTGGAGCTCCCCAGGGCTCCCCAAGACCCTCCCTGAGAAATTCCTCTTGGTCTCCTACACACACATGCTTACTATTTCTTTCCACCCCAGTTAAAACTGGAGGAAGCACACGGCCATGCCCACGGGCATGAAGATTTGCGACTGGCTGAGATCACATCCTGTCTGTGAGTTCTGAGTCAGAGAATCCCGTAAGAGGATATCGAGCGTTACTAAGCAGGCCATGTCACTCTCAGCCTGGCTGTAGTCACAGATCTTGCTGGATAAGAACAGGACCCAAGGCCTCCAGGCATGGCATGGGCTCCGCAGCACCAGGTGGTTGCTATTACCAAGCCCAACAATAAGCCAAGCAGTGTACACGCTGTGTCATCCGGGACTCCTTCCTGATCTGCACCCCCGGGCTGCCCCAGCAGAGCCATGGGAGGCAACCGCTGCCTCCTGGAGAGATTCCAGGGGGGGAAGGTGGCAAGAATGTTGCCTGATTACAGATCAAATTGACCAGAACTTTGCTCCTGGGCTTATCATTGGTCATCTACCGGCATGCTTCACTTGGGCTTGGTGCGCTCTGGAGGATAGGCTCTTCTCTGCAACTTGCTGGATGGCAAACATTGGCCTGGCCGTGTATACACAGACATTGTCGTGTGACATACAGAGAGCTGTCTGGTGAGGCAGGACATCAGCAGGAAGGACGGGTCAGCAATCCCCCGACACGCACACACGCTCTCACACACACATCCCTACTGGAGCCAAGCAGGACTTCCACAATCCCAGTCACCATCTGCCAGGAAAGGATGTGGGGGAGGGCACTGGGCACAAGCTTTCCCAGCAGCACCTGTGGCCATGTCCCCAGGGCCATCACCAGGTGGACAGCTGAGCTAGTTGTGCGAGCAGAGAGTGTGGCCTCCTCTAGGCCATTACAGGAAGGGTCTCCCCAGTCCTTGGCGTTGGCTCGGGTATTCGGCAAGCAACTACTGAGTGCTGCTGTAGCAGCAATCATCCCAGATTCTCTGATGGATTCCACAAAGACGCTGATGATCTACTCGGTAGCCACAACACAGGGAAAAGAGAAGGCTTCCCAGAGACACCGACGTGTGCAGGATCCTGGACGATCAGTAGGCTGGTCCCACCAGTTTGGGTGGAGGGGACCACTTGTGCGAAGGCCTAACCTCGGGAGGCCCATTCGTTTGAGGAAGCAAGGGTGCTCTGCTTCTTCACGCAGCCCAGCAAACCCAATATTGCCAGTGACTGGGGTGCCCTCCTTCCCAATCCTGTCTCTCTCCTTCCAACCACCTGACCTCCTTGTGGGTCTGTCCCGCAGCAGGGAGTCACTGACTGTCCTCCACGGGAGGACCTTGTTGTTGGCAAACAGCTTTCCCTCTCAGTTCCTTGCTGGCCCGACTCTCCCTAAATCACGGGCCTGCCACAGCTCTGACAGCACCAGAACTTCAGCCCTAACAGCTGCATTGGAGACCTTCTTTCCTACGAAGAAACTTGGAGGCTTGTGCTCCAAGTCGGCGATCCACAAAATCGTGCTGTCAGAGCCAGAGGGTCTGGGGAGATGACTGAGGTGCTGCCTCGAGGGGCACAGCCAAGTCCAACGGGGCCATCTCTCTTCCACTCCCAATTCTCTTGTTCAGTGTCCTTCCATGCAAGGACTTGCAAAAGGAGGAGGGGGCCGAGAAACCACGGAGCCATCCACCCCTCTACCGCATGCAAGTCAAGCGCACACAGCATGGTAAGTATGCACAGACCCCAAAATCAGTGCGACCCAGACCGTGGCCTCAAAACATGCAAAACAAGAAGACAAACCATACACCTGTTCCATGTACAGGGGAGGCGGACACAGAAACAAGTAAGAGCCTTGAGAGCAGACTGAGCCAGACTAGGCAAGCCCAAACGCTTGTGACCACGTACAAGTTACTTAAACTTGGTGCCTCTGTTTCTTCACCTGCAAAATGGGCCTGATAATTGCACTTACCTTCTTGGGCAGTTATGAGCATTGAGTGAACGTCTAGAATAGAGCAGGACAACGCGTAAGCACGGAGGATCTGTTTACGAAGAGCTGTATGAGGTGCATAACTTCACGCCCGCGGCTGCAGGGACTCCGAATGAGGAGTAACTGAGTCTGTCTGGGGAGGCCCTCCAGGCCCAAGAAGGTGGTATTCATTCTGACTCCTAAAGTTTCAGAGATAAGAGCCACGCAAAGGGCTTCTAGGTTTAGGAAAAAAAAAACAGAGTTCTTACAAAGCAGATTTTCAAATTTGAGATCAATTCATAGTGAAGGTCTTAGGAAGCTCTGCTCAGTGAATGAAACTTAGCAGCACATTTCACAAAGTGTCTTGTAGCAAAAAGTACAGAACGACAAGGTATGGGGACAGCGATGGTTTGGTAAGTGTTTAACCTTCCAGAAGGTGAGGGAGGCCAGATTTGTGGCATTTGGCCGCTTGTGATATAAATACCCCCCGGTTGATTTCTATCAGTGATGTCAGTGGCCTCAAAACATTCCTGGAAATGTAATAATAAATTACTAGTTGGCTCTCAGAAGCCACTGCAAGCGGGCTCTGGCACGCCACGATGTCAGGAGCGCTCTGAGAAACACAGGGCTCCTGGCCCCTTGCTCGGTGGCGGGACCGGTCATGCTCGGAGCACGCCTGGGGCAAAAGTCTTGGAGTGGCCAAGACTTTCTACAGACTGAGCTCCATGACTATTGATCTCTGATTTCATGCACTTAATTTGCCAGACAGAGAATCAACCCTGGGGGCTGTTTTGAACTTCATTTTATTAAAGGCTCCCGGATTTGTGGGGTTATACAAAGAGATCAGGGCTTAGGCTTCCCGCAGTGCGTGCAAGACCAAAGACCTGGATGAGAAAAGGCAAGCACTAAATGGGAGGATCTCTCCTAAATCCCTGAGCAGGGTCGGTCCCTTCTGGGCGGGGCGCTGCCTCTGAGGCCACTGCTTCTCCCCCTGCCTCACCCAAGCCGGCACCGTGGCAGAGTAAAGCAAAGCTCCACCCCCACCCCAGCCCCGCTCCCCGGGGCTCCCTCCCCTGCAAACGGATGGCTCGCCAGGAGCCTGCACCCGGCAGGACGGCAGGACGGAGGTCTGTGCCTACCTCCCCGCTCCTGTGGCTCCCGGGGTAAGATGACTCACGGGCTCCAACCTTTTCCCCAATCAGAAGGACTGGATGAAAGTCGGAGGGCGAGCATTCCCGCTACAGTTACCGTTAGGTAATTGTGCAGAAAGGCTTCTTCTGGAACACACGCTATGCCTTGACTTCTTCTTAAGGATAAAAACGTCACCTGCCAGGAGAGGAATGTTACACATTACAACGAAGTTCCTGTCTTTGCAGACAATAGGGAGTTAAGTAAATCCTACTCTTTCTGTAGCATCCCATAACCAAAAGCATCACTGATTCCGGCACTGTGCAGAAACACAGCGTGCTTTAGGATCGGCCAGACCTGTGCCTCAGTGTTGTCATCTATAAAATGGGGGTGCTCGTAATACACGCTACCTGTGTATGGGTCCCTGTGGTGAGGACCCAGTGAAATCTGCTAGGTAGTGGAACCTGTATCACACTGGACCTCTACACTGGCTAGAACTCTCTGTGACGGGCATTATGGCATCATGTAAAGAATATGAATTTTGGAGTCAGACCAATCACATGATGGATGCGACTTGAGCCCTCATTTTATCGTCTGCAAAATAATAACAATTCCTGCATTACAGGGCCATTGTGCAGATTAAAAATCATGCAATGTGGTTAGCACAATATCTAGCTTACAATACTTGCTCAATAAATGATAATATTAATATTTTGACCATTATTTAAGTCATTATACAGCCTGGCCTAAGTGAGAATATCAGCTATTCCCAACTTGGTTGGCCTTTCAGAAACGAATAGGCAACCCGACCAAAAACTTAAGAAACAGCAAAGCTGGGGGGCTCAGTCGGTGAAGCGTCTGCCTTTGGCTCAGGTCATGATCCCGGGCGGTCCCGGGATCGAGCCCCACATCATGCAGGGAGCCTGCTTCTCCCTCTCCCTCTGCATGCCCCTCCCCCTACTCTCTCTCTGTGAAATAAATAAATTAAATCTTAAAAAAAAAAAACAGTGAAAGAGTCCTATATATACATATATTTTTTATCATCATTCTGGTTTACAAAACATGTCCACAACTTCATTTGCACCCCAACGCCAGTCTTGTGAGGGGAGCAGGACAACCCTTGGGTATTATTACTGCTTTGCCTCACCATCAGCAGTCTGCCTCAGAGAGGTTAAGTCACTTGTCTAGGTCACACAGCAAATGAGTGATAGAGCCAAGGCCAAAATGGAGGTCTTCCAGTTTTGTATGGACTGTCCTTCCTACGGCCCTAAGGCTGTATCTTCATAGTTTGTTCTTCCATTTATCCCACAAACCTTTACTTTTTACATTTTGCATGTCAGTCACTATGCTAAGTGGGTTCTGCCAATCCAAAGATGAATAAAAGAAAGTACTTGCCCTCTAACCAAGATAATGTAAGAAAACTTTCCCTCTCCACCGGCACCCCACCCCTGCCACCCCCACCAGGGAATTTTAAAGAGAATATTTTTATCAATTACATGACTCTCAATGTTTTTAAAAGCTGTGTTTGTGAATAAGATGATCAAATTAAAAATGGGACAATGACTTTCACTGGAGCCGTAACATATAAAATTAATATAACAACATTAAAATGATATTCAAATCATTAAAGTGAATTTTTAAAAATTTTTTTAAAAATTTTTAAAAGTTGTTTTATTTTTCAAATTAGCATCACCACTAACAAGATTGGCCAGTTTGCTGAAAGGAATCTAAATATGCCAATCCATGTTACGTGCAACACACAGATTCAAAAGCAAACAAACAGACAAACAGAAAAAAAAAAAACCTCTTAGCTTTGTTTAGGTCTGGGTCTCCTTGGACCAGTTTTCCTCCAGCTTTGCTCTGACCCCAGCCACTGTGAGAAGAAGCTATGATACTCTATGGGTTCCAGAATGTTCTGTCCTTGGAAGGTCTCCATTTAGAGTTTTTGGCCAAATATCCCACTAATTCCCTTCTGACTAAGGCACTTTGGGGTCAGCTGAACTTGGGGTCTATGGGGATTACAGAAAAGGGACTGGGGGCAGAGTTCACACCAAGGCTACATCTTTCAGAAATTTGGGGTAAAGCCAGACTCTGCTATAGGGATTTAAGGGGGAGTTAACCCGGGGAAGCTTTTCCCTAAAAAAAGAATGCTAAAGTTAATATTGCTATTCTTTTATTACCCACAATAAAAATAGCTACCACTTAATAAGAAACAAGTATGTGCCCCGCACTTCTCATACTTTATTTATAATCCCTATAAATAATAATATTGCAAAGTATTATAATTCCTATTGCACAGATGATACAATCAAGGCTCAGAAGGTTAAGTGATTTCCCCAAGGTCATGTAGTAAGAGGCAGAGATGGCATTTGAAACCAAGATCTCTGTCTTCTTCTTCCTCTTCTTCTTCTTCCTCTTCTTCTTCTTCTTCTTCTTCTTCTTCTTCTTCTTCTTCTTCTTCTCTCTATGTCTCTGCTACCGCATCCAACATTTTCCCCCAAAAGCAGCAAGACTAGCCCTGAAGTATGTGTGTCTAGGCAGGAAATTGTTTGTCTAAACATATTTACTGATTATCGCCTACACACCCGGCACTATATTAGGCGCGAGGAATTGTGAAGAATTCTTGGTTTGGACTTATTTCTTGACTTGAGACAAATTTGCCTCTTTGTATCTTGTTCCCTCATTAACCAGGGATCTATTTCTCTAGTCACAGGACAAAATACAAAAATCAGAAGCTTCTTTCTAAGGCTCAGGGAGAGCTTAAATGAGAAATCTCGTTCAGCCAAAAATCACAAGGATATTAATAGCTCATTGGAATGTCATAGATCCCATAGAGCGTAGTTCATGTCTGAGTGACAATTTTTAAAAGGATCTCAAGAAACTTGGACCAGGGTATGTGCGTTATATTTTTAGAGAATCACCAATCTTCCCCTACTTTACTTAATTAACATCACAAAGATTGCTGTTGGACTTCCTGTGGAGTATATCCTGAGAACCTTCCCCAGAATTGGCTGTTGGCTCTGGTGTGATGAGTAGGGCAGCTGATCCTCAAGCAGTGGGTGAAGGGTAAAAGGGGCCAATATGAGGTCAGGGAGGGGGGGGCAAGGAATCGTATTTTTAAAAAGCACATTCAATATTATAATACATTGTAACATTTAGAAAATGAAATTCATTGTTTTCATAATAAAACTTGGAAAATAATGCTTGACAATCTCTTTGCTATGGGGCACTGGCATCAAAACACGGGCCTGAGAAGTGGGGGTACAGCGGCTTCCCCTGCAGCCTTAATTCCGTAGCCAAGCCCTCATATCCTTGTTTTGTTAGCAAAACTCTAAGTCGTCATTTTAGGGACTGGATTTTAGATGTTTGTTTTTGGTTTTGCTTGTTTCGTTTTTCATCTTCTTCACTGAAAGGAAAAACAAACCATGGTTTTCTTGTCCCTAAATGGCATGGGAGGGAGAAATGTATGAATAAATTACGTCCTAATGGGTGTTTGGAGACTCTTACACACCCACCTGGGTTCCACTAGGCTTGGGAAGCAGGAAGCATAGGGCTTGCCCACTTCATAGAGCAAGAATGTCCAGTAAGTCTAGCCTGGCTTAATGTCACTGAACGGAGATCCTGGCCATCACGTACCCTGGGTCAGGGCTCATGTGAGGCCCTCCCCCGCCCCCCGCCACTCTTCATCCCCCTTCATCACAGAAGAAGAGTTTAATTGGTCACCTCATTGTCTTTTAAAAAATTATATTTTCACGAGTTCCTTTAGAGCAGAGTCTCAGGGGACGTCGGATGCTTTAGTGGTTTAAAACTAGTTCATGAGACTAATGGCAAAAATCAATAATTTACTAGAAGGAAAGGAGGGAGGGAGCGCGGGAGGCAGCCACATGGCTGGCCAGGTGTGTGAATCCATCTTTCTGAAGGCAATATACAATGAGCAGGGCTCTCAGCAGCCAAAGGATATTGCAGGTGATCAAAAGAAAGGTGTAGGTGGGGAGCATTAGACCCAGGCCTTGCATTCGGGGAGGATGGAGTCAACATTCCACATTTTCACGAAAGTGTTAACCGTTAGAGAAGCAATTTCAACAAATCATAATATTTGTGATTCCCTTGGACAATTTCTTGTTAATATCTTAACGTACCAGGACCTCACAGGGGTCCTGGTTAAGGCCATTAAGGTCGAAGTTGGAAGTATAATAGTACCAAGCAAATACAGGTCACTCAGGATCCAAATAGGAAGCAGGAAGCAGTTCCTGATCCCAGAAGGAAAATGGATCTTGGGAGATACGATCCACTGATGCCTGCATAATTTTAAGCTTGACGTGCTTTCTCTCTCCCTCTCTCTCGTGTTCTACATCTATTATGAATCTGCCTAAGATTTCATTTGAAGAAATAGTTCCACTGCTGAAAAAATATTTTTTTAAATACCAGACAAAAGCCATTACAATGGAACGACCTTCCTCTTGAGAACAATGTTTAAAACTGGATAGGATATTGAAATAGAACTTTCAGTTGGAAGTAGTAAAGAACAAAGACAATAGTAAGGAAATTTCTGGGACAACATTTAGGGAAAGGCAGAGCCCAGAATGATAAACCCAGCATTCAAAGTTGCTTCATCCTCGGGGCGTTTGCCAAGAGAAAGTAAAACCTATAAATCCAAACTGAGACTGTGGTGATTTTGTGGGATGTAGATAAAGTCAAAGTGTAGAGCCTCCCTTGTACTCTGTCAAGGGAATGCAAATTCCACTACGGAAAATAGTATGGAGGCTCCTCAAAATATTAAAAATGGAGCTACCGTGTGATCCAGCAATGCCTCTACTGGATATATATCCAAAGGAAATGAAATCACCGTCTCAAAAAGATACCTGCACTCCTGTGTTTGTGGCAGCGTTATTCACAAGAGCCAAGATACGGAAATAACCTATAATGTAATTTTGAACATAGAAAATCTAAAAGAAACTGTATTTAAATCATTAGAATTAATAACAGGATACAAAATCAATATACAAAAATCAATCATGTTATTATAATCTACTAATAACAAAAACTAAAAAATGAAAAAATTTTAAAGATACCACTTACAACAGCATCAAAAACGTCAATCTCTAATGAATAAATCCAGCATAAGATGTGCAAGACTATTATGTGAAAAACTAGAAATCCTTATTGAGAAGCATTAAAGAAAAGATAGTCCATGTTCATGAAGGAGAAAACTTATGAAAAAATGTCAGTTTCCCCATTACTCTAAAAGTCATTGTCATTACAATCAAAATCGCAACTGGTTATTTTTCTGGCGTTTGACCCACTGACTCTAAAATGTATATGTATATGGAAATGCAAAGGGGAAAGAAGAGCAAAAACACTGTTGAAGAAGAAAAACAAGGTGAGAGAATTCATTCTACCAGACACCATGTTTTATTTTAAAGCTGTAGATCTAAAACAGTGTGGTCTTGGCCCAAAGACGGAAAAATAAAACAGCAGAACTCAGAAACAGACACATACACATACTGTGACCAGTGAGGTGATCAGCGTGGGAAAGGATGGTCTGTCCCACTGTAATGGGACAATTGGGTATTCATGGAGAAAAAAATGCCAGTGGATCCCTAACTCACACCCTATGTAAAAACCAACTCCAGGAGAACCAAAGAACTAAATGTGAAAGACAAAACTATAAAGTTCTTAGAGGAAAACAGCAGAAATCTTCAGGCAGGGAATGATCTCTTGAACAAGATGCAAAAAGTAATATCCATATTGGAAATGATTGATAAATTTGCATTAAAATTAAGAATTTTGGTTTAGCATATGACATCATCTTGCAAGTGAAAAGACCAAGCTACAGAGTGAGAGAAATTATTTGAAAGACATGCAACTCTAGAATAGGTAAGGAATATCTACAAATCACGTGTAAAAAGACAGAAAACCAATGGACAAAAGACATTCATAAATAGACACTTCACGGAGTGAATCCAAGTGGTCAAAAAACATGTGGAAAAGGATTCAATACCATCGCTACTCAGAGAAATGAAAGCCCAGACCACAGTAGACTGCCACTACACACATCCATCAGACTGGCAAAAGATTCAAAGTTCTGCCAAGGACAAACGTTGGCCAGAGTGCGATGAGGGTGAAAAGTCTGACCTTACATACACGTCCCCATGACCCAGCAATCCTATGCAGGGTATGCGTCCTAGATTAGAGAGATGGATGCACGTACGTGTCCACCAGGTTGGGTGTAAAGCATGTCTATACAGTGCGGTGGTAATAACCCAAAAGGGGCGATCCATGAGCGGGTCGTGCATGCATCAAAGGTGACATATTACTTCATGGGAAAACCGAAGAGAAATGAAAAGGAGCAAAACGACAGCTGCACCCAATATGAATCTGACAAATACATCGACACGAAATGACAGATGTGATATGATCCTATCTAAATAAAGAAAATGCTAGAGATGCCACCTGATAGTCACATTACACAGAAGATCAGGCAAAATTGAGGGTGGTGCTTCCCTCCAGGAGCGAGGGATGGGCTGTGACTCTCAAGGAAACCCAGGACACTTCCGGAATGCTGGCAATGTTCTATTTTTTTTTAAGATTTTATTTATTTTTTTGACAGAGAAAGAGAGAGAGAGACAGCCAGCAAGAGAGGGAACACAAGCAGGGGGAGTGGGAGAGGAAGAAGCAGGCTCATAGCAGAGGAGCCTGATGTGGGGCTCGATCCCAGGACCCTGGGATCATGCCCTGAGCTGAAGGCAGACGCTTAACAACTGAGCCACCTAGGTGCCCCCCAATATTCTATTTCTTGGCCAGGGTGGTGAAACCTGGGTATTATTTGCTTTATAATTATTTGCATTATGGTACATCTGTTTTATATACTTTTCTGTATGTGTGTTGGATTCCATCATTTTTGAAAGATTGAAGAAAGGAAAGAAAAGAAAATTGCCAGAACAAATAATTGCCAAGATCTCTTCCCATTGTTGAATGCTTGTTTTTTTGTGGTGGTGGTGGTGGTGTTTTGTTTTTCATCTGGACTCCAAACCAGAAAGCCATCACCAGGTGAAGAGGAAAATGTCTGGGGGCTCCTGGGGGCCTCAATCAGTTAAGTGTCCAAACTCTTGGTTTCATCTCAGGCCATGATCCCGGGATCTTGGGATCGAGCTCCTTGTTGGGCTCTGAACTCAGCGAGGAGTGTGCTTGGGATTCTCTCTCCATCTGCCCCTCCCCCTGCTTGCTCTCTCTCTCTTTAAAATAAATAAATCTTAAAAAAAAAAAAGAAGAGGAAGAAGAAGAAGAGAATGTCTGGGAGAAGGAGGGGCTTTATGCCGTCTGTCAGACAAGCTGCCTTTTCAGAGTCAACAGGTAGACACCCACCTAAGTATTTCCACCAAAAAGATGTCATGCCAAGTTTCAGATCCCCAAGAGAGGCTGAAAGTTCCTGAGAACTGGCCTCCTCCCAGAGTGCTCCCTTGGCTCTTTAGGGAGAGAGGGATAGGTAATTCCGTCTTTAGGGACAAGGTAGGCATAGGTTCCTTCTGGGAGACATAGAGCCCAGAGGCCAGGCCCGGCCCAAACTTGACCCCAATGAACAGCCTATTTTTGAGAAAGAAAACGAAATAGCCTCTTTTCAGTAACAGAGACTCTTTGACCAAAGCTCTGCCGACAGGTCCTTCAGGCACAAACCAGCTGGTCAAAACTGGACACCCCAAATCTTCAGCTCCTTGGGACCAGGTGTCATGTTAGCAGGGTGCTAGTGAGGAATACCCCGAAGGCCTAGGTCCCCAACTCAGCCCTCCCATCCCTGTGGAAGTAGAACGGCCTACTGAGAGCCCTGGAAAGGCACACGTCCCACCGTGGAAGACACTTGAGAGGGCAGCCATGCACAAGTCGCCCACATCCAATCAGAATATTCACTTTGACAGAATTTTGGGTGAAGTGCAGGGGTACCGTTAGAGGAGCAATTAAGTCAAAAAAATCTTGGCCAAAGAGGCAACATACCCTCGGTGATCCAGGAATGTTTGAGGATGGTGGGCAGGTCAGTGGTTTGGCTGGAAAGTTGCAAACTTCTTTTTCCAGTTTTACTGAGATATAAATGACCTAGAACATTGTATTCATTTCAGGTACAACATGATAACTTGATCTATGCAGACATTACAACATGATTTCCACAATATGTGTCGTTAACAGCCATCCCCTGACCTAGTTGCAATTTTTGTTCTTGGGATGAAAACTTTTCAGATCTATTCTCTTAGCAACTTCCAAATACACAAGACAGGATTGTTCACTTTGGTGGCCTTGCTGCACCTTACGTTCCCCAGAACTTCTTATGTTCTAACTAGAAGTTTGTACCTTTTGAGCCCATTTCCCCATTTCGCTCACCCCGCACCCCCTGCCTCCAGCGACCACACAGCCACTCTGTGGCTCTGAGTCCAGTGTGTGGATTCCACATATAAGCGAGATCGTGTGGTATTCAACTTTCTCTGACTTCTTCCCCATAGCACAATGCCCTCAAGGTCCACCCGTACCATTGCAAATGGCAGGATTTCCTTTTTTTTTTTATAGCTGAATAATGTTCCATTGCGTACTCGTGTTTATAAACTTTAAAAACCTTGAATCTAATACCGTCAAATTCTCTGGCAGATGCTTCCCGATCTCCTCTGGGCGGACTTCTCACTGGGGATGCCTATGCAACACCCAGATCTATCCATGAACAGCCCTCGGGGGGAATGGCTGCTGTTCCTGTTGTTTTACTGAACTTCCAGTGATTTTGAGGTGTCTGCTTAATGTGGGGGTACATCTTTTCCAATTGTCAGGTTGTAAAGCCTGCACTTTAAAATCTCACAGAATCGAAAGTACCCTTTAAAAAACCCTCCTTCAGCCATCTATGACAGCATCCATTGTGTTGTACATATACAGAAAATTCTAGGCATATTGAAGTATAAAGGCCACTGAGCTAGACTGAAGAAAAGTAAAAAAAAATGAAGGCTCAGTGAAGATGTTTGGACACTCAAATAATTCTGGCTTTACGGTATTTACCCAACTCCTAACGGTGATGTTCTCCAGTGTTCCAGCTGCTTCGTGTGGTTTATTCCATTCCGTTTTAACATTACCTTCTCTAACCTTCTTTACCCTTATGATGTCTAACCTTAATTATTTGTTACTGCAAACTAATCTTATGAGGAGGCTGGATTTGTCAGTCAGCATGTAAATGACTTCTGTACACCCGTGCTAAATGCCTTCTTGGAGTACATGGTAAATAAGGTCATTGTTCCCATATCAAGTCCACTGAATGATGGTGAGCTCTGTGCTGTCAAAACCAGCTTCTGGAAAGACATGCTATGCCCTGAAAAGAAGATCAGAAAGGCACCATCTAAATGTTGCATTTCCCTGACTCACAGAATTATATCAATTTAGGGACTGAAGGGCTTTGAAATCACCGGGAGTAAGTCCCAGCCAACCAGTGGGGGTGGGGGGTGGGGGGAGAGCATGTGTGACAAAGAGAGAGAGAAGTTCACGTGTAGGCCTGTGATAGTCTCAGCTCTGCTCCCCAGAAAACTGCTCTACCGCCCTGTGGTCCAAAGGCTTCAGCTATATTCTTTAATATTGTCACATCCAACCTGGGCCTGAGTAGCATTGGCCAAGTCACTCAATTTTTCTGTGCCTTGATTTCCCTATGTGTAAACTGAGGATAATAATAGATTCTACCCCAAAGGATGTTGTAAAGATTAAATGGTGTCAAAGATTAAATGAGTAATTTTATATATATATATATATATATGTCTTTCTATCTATCTATGCTTAGAACAGTTCCTGGTACTCGGTAAGCACTCAGCAAAGTTAGCTGCCATAATAATAATTTTCATCATTGTTATTATTAGGATGTGACTCATTTCCCCTATGACATGAGATCCAAAAGTTCAGCCCAAGAAAGTACATCAGAAGTTATACAAAGGTTACCATTTTTTTTTTCGAGTGAGAGAGAGAGAAAGAAAGCATGCTTGCACGTGCACATAGGCAGGAACCTGGAGGAAGAGCAAAGGGAGAGGGAGGTGGGGGAGGGGCAGAAGGGAGGGGGAGAGAGAGTCTCGGGCAGTATTCACGCTCGGTGCAGAGTCCGACTCAGGGCTTGATGTGGGGCTTGATCCCACAACCCTGAGATCATCACCTGAGCTGAAACCAAGAGCTGGGCGCTTAACCGACTGAGCCACCCAGGTGCCCCCAAAGGTTACCATTAATTCAACATTTCATGAGCTTCTAATGACCATGGATACCTAAACTGAGCCAGATGCCGCCCCCCCCCACATGCACACACGCGCACACACCCAGAACGCAGCATTCTCTACAACTGCAGGTGCCCATTTTGCCCACAACTGAACCCATTAATCCGCCACTTCTCCAAGGCAGGTAGACCACCCAGTGACCACACTCGAGCACCTTTCCCGGCCATAGTTCACAGTATTTTGATGACATAAACAGGCTCTGGGGACAACCCAATCAAGGACCATTTCAACTTTGCAGATGGGCCAAGAGTTTGTCGTGTCATCTTTTAGATCTCTTTACAGGGAAGGCAGGCAGGGGTACAGCTGCAGCCTGATCCATACGAGCGCTCTCGAAATACCCTCGGCAGGGAGGCCGACTCCACGAACACCAACATCCCTCGTAATCCTAGAAGGTTAGCGTCCCAGTGGCTAATAATACATTTAACATTCTGGAAGTCAAACTGAACGTTTTTAACAGATCTAGGGGGAGTGTTCCCTCAAAAGCTTGTAGGGCATGTCAAGGCTGGGGCTCTGTGTTCCTCGGGCCACCTTCGTGTCCCTGATTTGAGTGCATTCCTCTGATGAACGCTCTTCTTAACCCTGGCTGGCCCTCCCTCTCCTGCGGTGGTCTGATGTTTGTTTTCAGTTGCTCTGATGACGCCACTCTCCTGCTCTCCAAGGAAGCCTGACCAGATCTGTGCTGCCTCCTCCCACAGAAATGACGTCACAGTTTGGTTTTTTAGAATCCCCAGGTTTTTTTTTCAGATTGCAATTACCAACTACCCTGGACCTTCTCCATTTTAATTCCAACCCCCACTTAAAGAAAGGGGGAAAAAGAAAAAGAAAAGGATGATATTTAATCCTTCCAATTAACATTTTGCAAGAGCAATCACTTCATGTCTCCAGTCTGTGTGGGGCGAGGGGAATAGTCAAGGGCCACATTACATCATACAGTGGCTAAAAAGCACCACTTTGAGCCCTGTCACTGGGGACAGTCCCTGCAAAACCAGAATGTCTAGCCACTTTGACCTACAGCAAAAAGTATCAAATAACTAGTGCGAACAACCGATCGAGTCTTTAAGCCCCAGCGCAGCCCCTGGGTAAGCCGGGCCACAGTCAATTAAACCTCCCAATTAAAGAAGCAGACTGGGAAAAGAGAGACGTGGTTGGTTTTTCCCCTTTCCTTTCTAGTTTTCCTTATTTTTTTTTTTTTTCCACGGGAGGACCTGAACGCATGGGTGCTGAGAGGGACAGCACTGTGGCCAATCTGCGGAATTCCAGACTTACAAAATCAGCAGAATCTTTTCTCCCTGAGTAAGGTGAAATCCCTGCTTAGCCTCCTGAGCCCCTGCTGCGGGGGACCAGGCTCAGGGCAGCCCGGTGGGGAGGCCCCGTTTTCTGCCAGTGCGTTCATCACGGTCGGTGCAGGGTAAATGGTAGCATTTTAATGGGCAGAAGAAAAATCCTTGGTCAGCAACCGGGCAGCCTTCTAACCCCCCATCAGAACAATGGTGCTAAATAAAGAGCAGTCAACGACTCAGGGCTCACCCAGCTGGTCTGGGTAGATGAGATTATCAGGTAGATCAAGACCGATTAAGAAAAATAATAGAATAGCTATTGTTTCTGCTGCTGTCACTCTTGGCAACCATCTCAGCTTCTGTGGGTAACCCCATTTTTTCAAATAAAGAAACTGAGGCTTAGGGGTATTAGAACATTAGTCCAAGTTGGCAAAACTAGAAAGCTGCTGTGTCTAACTGAGAGCACACCCCCTGTGTCCTTCCCCTGCAGCTCTCCGCCCAGCCTTGAGTTCTTCATCTACTTTCAGAATGACCATACCAAGGCGTCCTGGCTTAGAAGGCACTAAAGTCAAGATCTAATAACATCCCACATGTATCTGACAAATCCATTCCAAAAGTTAACACCCATTTGGCCCCCACCACACCTTTTAGAGGAGGTAAGGCAGAATCATTTATTTACCTTTAAAGTCCCTTAGAAATTAGATTCAGTGACTAAACATTCCCAAATGATTAAGCTTCCAAAGTTTCTTTCAAAACCATAATTGTCAGGATCGAGTAAGTGGACAACTTTCCCCATTAGTGGGAGGCAAACAGACATGCCGTTTGTTGGGAGAAGCGTGTGAGCGTAGGCTGGGAAAGGGCAAGTGCATTAGGAAACTGCAGGGAGAGAGCCCGCACCACCCCAAGTAGCTCCGAGAGCCAGGCCCAGGGAATGATTCTGGGTGTTTTCTCTGCCTCTGCTTTGTCTCACCAGGCTTTTGAACGTCAGGCCCAAATACAATAAGCACTTCAGGAAGATAGAGCCATTTGGGAAGCTGACATTTCCCCTACACTCCCACTCTCCTACATTTTATTCCTATTTCTCAGTAATGGCATGAAAATGCAGGTTCTGGGAGCACTCAGAGCAGTGATCAGATCCCTGCTGCTCTCCTGACTACGTTAGCAAGTTACTTCAGCAGTCTGAGCCTCAACATTTCCATCTGATAAATGGGGATATTGGGTGAGAAAACCAAATAAAATAATGCCTATTGAGTGCTTGGTACAGTTCATGATATCCAGCTCTGAAGGACACAAGCCTCACCTCTATCAGTGATTCACTTCAGTATTTGACATAAGTATGTGAATAAGGCATTACTGATAGCATAGAATGTTCTGAGACTCTCCAAAATCCTCTATAAAATTCCGTACCTGTGTGCACAGTGGGTCACGTGCTTTCAGGTTCTAAAATGGGTTTTCAGGTAGGAAACAACAGGCTGGGGACAATCTTGCACTTCTCTGCGTCAAAAATTTCTCACGTTGGGGTTCCCCAGAGATTCATTCTATGAATAACCTTGTTTAAACATTTTAGTAGATGACCTAAAAGGAAAATAACACAAAGATTTTCCAGGCAGTGCAAACACCTATCAGGACGATAGAGCTAAACGTCAGGCAGACCCTTGAAGACGTGTAGGCAACCTGGTTAAAAGCTTCATTTTCAGATCAAGTGAACCTGAGTTTGAATCCTGACACTTCGTAGATGCAAGAATGGAGCTGATCACGTGACCAGTCTGTGCTTCCATTTCCTCGCTTGTAATATGGGAATGCTAGGAGTGCCTGCTGCATGGGTTGTAGGGAGAAAACATGTGAAGCCTCAGCACCGTGCCAGAACACAGTAAGTGACCAGTAAATGTTAGCCAAGGATGGCATCAGTGATAGTGGTGATGAGGGGGGAGGATAACGATGATGGTGAGGTTGCTGCCACTGGTGGTTATAATAATGGTATTAGTGGTGGTTGCAATGATGAGGTTGGCCATTATGATGGTGGTAGCAGAACCATACCTAGATGGGGATCATCATCTAAGATGTAAATTATAGGAAGAAACACACAAGCTCTAGGGGCGCTCAGGTGGCTCAGTCGGTTAATCATCTAACTCTTGATCTCAGCTCAGGTTTTGATCTCAGGGTCATCAGTTCAAGCCCCATGTTGGGCTCCATGATGAGCATGGAGCCTACTGAAGGAAGGGAAGGGAAGGGGAAAGAGAGAAAGAAAGACATAAGCTCTAACCATAGAGTAACAGAGTCTCAACCATTAGCTCTGATTCATGAAACAATATTGGTCTTGAGATAAGTGGGAAAAGCAGTTGGACACAAGACGAACTTTCAGAACCAGATACAGCCCAGAGTGCAACATTGTCACCTAGAGTGTGCCTTCTCTCTCTAAGGGTTGCAAATGTAAATGCCTCCAGGGCATTTACAGGCAGGAAATGTGAGTGAGTGAAGTTGACAAGGTGACACAGTAGAGTGTGATGGAGACAGGGACAAACAGGAGAGGGTCAACTTCTCTTCCACAGAGTAGCTGCTACCCAGCTCCAGCCAACCAACACATTGAGCCAGTGCAGACCCAATATTGTCAGATTTCCCAACTTCCAAGAAAAGCTGGGAATTCAAAACTTTATGTGAACCTATAAAGACAAAGAGAACTCACCTGCACGTCCAAAACATTTTGTCAAAATGAAGGAGCTTCTCCACCCCTTGTGCTCTTGATCTCCAGAGCTTCTGGAATAACCTCATAACCTCTTTGAACACCTGAATTCCTGATTTTACTTCCTATTTTCTCTGTTTTCACCAGGATTCCAATTTCTATTTTTCCTACCTCTGTTTACTTCCTGCCCACTCTACAATGTTTTCTTTCCTTGAGGCCTTCGCTTGACTTTATTGATCCTGATTATGCAAATGATTCCGCCCAGTGAAGAGTACTCAAACTCCTTCCCCAGACTCACATGAATATTATCAACTATTTCCTGATGATATCAGAAACATCGCCCTTTCAACAAAAAGACTTTCCCAAGTCATGCCTCCACTTGCATAGATTCCACTGCCCTCTCTAAGCAAGATGGCTCTCAGACCTACAGAGCTAGCTCATGTTTATCACCAGGACTCCATATTCATAGGTCCACTTAATTATTGGGCACCTCCACACGGACACCATACAGATACATGGACCCTCGTAACTCATCATCTTCCCACCAAAGCTGGCTCCTTCTCCTGTAGCCACTAGCTCCCAGCCTCTACCTCCCCACCAGCCACCATGCCAGCCAACGGCAGAGTCATCCCACACTACGTCCTGCCCTCTCACACCCTGTAACTCACCACTCAGCCCTTCAGGTTTGATCTCAGCGACATTGACCACATCCTCCACTCTCCCCATCCACAAATTCCATTGTCTTCTCAGGAAGAATGCTTGGTCTCCAGAGGGATTCTGCTGACTCTGATAGTGCACCCCTCTGTTCACTATTCCGAGCCAGACTGACCCTCTAAAACACAAATCTGAGAGAGTCGCTCCTTGTGAAGGGTCTTCAGTCATTCCACCCGATATGCAGGACAAAGTGGAAGGTCCTTAGCATGTATAGACAGCTCCCTATGATATGACCCTCGGTGAAACTCTCCGGGTTTGTTTGGATTTATTTCCCCAAGACTTCATTTTGGAATGTATAGAGTTCTCAAAACACCTGTTGTTGTAAGGTTACTGTATATGTAAAAGCGCTCTTTTAAAACTTATAAAACCCTATGAAGCTGCAGCTATTATTATTCTCATCCTACTTATAAGCAACCTGGGGCCCAGGTCTGCTAATTGGCCTAGGTCACACAGCTGGAATGGCACAGTCAGGATTTGAACCGGGCTAGAGAACCTGTGGTCACCCTCAATACTACACATCTTCCGTGGGCGCTCTCTGCCAGCAGGGTTGTCTTTCTTGACAAACACCTTCTCACATTTCCAACCCAACTCAAGAAACCCCTTTTCCATGAAGCCTCTTCTGGCTTCCAACACAGAGCAGACCACTCCAAATCTGACTTCTGTTTCTCATAAAGACCTTGTGTCTCTTCTCTTTCTCATCCTGGCGTCTGTAATTCCTTAGAGCCTGTAATTCCTTTGTATGCCCCTCTCTCCACCAGACTGTAAGTCCTTGAGAGTGGGGACAGGGGTTCCTCTCCTTTGTATCCCCGATGCCTAGCACAGTGTTAAGTACATAATTGAATAGGTAGTTAATAAATGTTTGCAGTGTATGTGGTAGAACAGATGAATGAATGAGATCTTAGTAAAACAATGGCCATTACAAGAAGAACAATAATGTAGGAGACCCCTGTGTCTGCCCTTTAAGAAAAATGTAAAACTGGAAAGGGTCCAATATACTACACTTGGAGGGTGAGGGCTAAGGATTCAACCTTTCTGCTCATGGAGCACAGAAGGAAAGGGAGTAGGTACACATCCACAGAAGAACAGAACATTAGCATTCAGAACTACAACCTTGAGGCTTGAAAGCATCACTAGGACTGTCAGGTCAGGCACTGCTTTCAGAGGGAATGAACATACAGATCCAAGCACTACTCCAAGCTGAGAAATCCAAATAGGCTTTCTAATGGTGAAAAATAATTCACTGACGACTGACCCAAATCCCGTTTATGTTTTCATTTCACTCAACAAATAATGAAGGAGCACCTATTCATAGGCTCGAGGCCAAGATACAAGCGTGGAGCACAGAGCTCCTTCCCCGAAAAAGTTTCTGGTCTGCTGGGAAGACAGATGTATGCGATCATTTATTCAGCACTTCCCGAGCCACCGAGGATAAGGAATAGCTTTTATATTATTTTGTTTCCAATATGTCACAGACTGGCCTTTTTGGAAAGCACAATAAAAATATTAGCAAAAAGGAATTTTTAAAACATATACAAAATACAATCCCCAATTTGTTATAATGATAAGGGTCAACAGATTTGAAAGGACTGTCCAATTGCTGGGACTGTTTCTAAACACTTACCATCAATTTCTGTCCTTATCTCAGGATGGATTAGTCAAAGTTCATAGGCCAGTGGGGTCCACAGGCGACATCTGGAGCAGGGCTGATGTGTAATACAATGTTAGTTGAATTAATGGAGACGATCATGGGAGACAAGGACGAGAAGTTTTTAAGGGAAGAAATTATTTTGGACCCAAGCCTACTTGCTTGCTATCTTTTCCCCAAACCTTACCAGCCCCTCTGACGAAAGGACTATTTTTCTCTCCTCTCCAGGACCAATTACTCTAATAAAAAAAAAAAAGAAAGAAAAACGTCGTAGCCCGCATTTGCTGCCGTATCAGCACGCCAAAAGTATTTCATAGCCCAGAACAGAAAAGAACCGCTATACTTTTTCATACTGCTCCTGTATTATGTATGTTCTGCAATGTGAGGTCATGCTTGGTCTCTCCTTCCCCGTTAGATTTTAAGCTTGTCAATGGTAAGAACTTCATCGTATGTACATTCGTGTCCCTAAAGCACCTGCTAAAAGCTTTAACCATAGTTAAGTACTCAGGACCTGCGTGTCGAATAAATGAAAAAAAATGAATTATGAATAAACAAGTAAACTAGTTAGTACTGAGTGCTGCCAAAAAACATATTACTGAGATGTGGTATTGTTTAAATTTATGTACTACCAAAGGCTAATGCTTCCCTTTGGACTTAAGCTGCTGGAAACACTTAATTTTTCTATACTAGGTCCACATGGGAATTCCACCAACATCAAACGAACATTGGATTAAACAGCCCGGAATCGGCATATGGGATCGCTGCAAAGTCCCCCAGGCAGGTGGTTAGGTCTGGAGACCAGAAGACACGATACTACAGTGCTGGATGTTCTCGAAGAGAGCCTATGTCCTGCAGCCAGAGGAAATCGGGGTACACTTGGCCTCCCACAATGAAACGACTCAAGCACACAGACCCGAAGTTATCTGGATCGAACCCCCAGTTTTGAGCCTGTCCCTCTTTCCCTCACATTTTGCACTCCTCTTTTAATTATTGCATTCACTCCCTATCCTAAGGGGAAAAAAAACACAAAACCAGAGAATTCAGTGGTATTGCAAAAATATTTCTAACCTAAGGAGGCAAAAGGACAGGGCAGTGGCAGCTTCCAAGATGATCCTAGCTTCTCAGAAGCTCTTGCCACCCTTGAAGCTGGGTTCGTGGAGCAGCTAGAACTCCCGGGATTCTGCAAGCAGCCAGTTCTGATCTGGTGAGTGAATGAAGGCTCCTGGGAGGAGGCCGAGCTGGGATCCCTTCCAAACCGTGTCCGCACCACCTGTAACTCGGCAACACATGTGCCTGCCAGAAGATTGTCCCAAGCCTGGGGGGATGGGGAGAGTTGCCATTCCAGAAAGAACCACCAGCCAGCTTTGGCAGAGAAGGGCGTCCTTGTGCGTTGGGAAGGAGTCAGGGCTTCCAGCTGAGGGCACCTCGCCAGCCCTGGTATGCAGATGCAGGATCCGTGCCCACGGAGCCTGCCCCAACTTGCCCGCGAGAGAGAAGCCAGGGAAAGATGGGAAAGGTGTTTACTCCCCACCTCCTTCCAGTTCCAGCCAGCTCCTTTGAAGCCCTGGGCCAGAAGACATGGCCAGTCTGATGCAGCGTTTTCTTCAGCGAGCCTCTGGGATTCGGGTTTTCTCTCTCTGTCAGGCAGACCAACATAAATCAGAAAGCACGGGCTTTGGAAGCAGATAAAACTTGATTCAGATTCTGTCTGGGCCATGCACTGGGTTTCTAATCACCCTCCCAAAAAGTGATTCAACTTCTCTGAAGCTTGGAGTTCTTATTTCTGAAATAGCAGTAACTCAGGGCAGGGTTTCTCAGTCTCCGCACTGGTGACATTGTGCACTGAACAGTTTTTGCGGGCAGAAATGTTTTGCAGCATCCCTGGCCTACCTACTAGAGGCCAATAGTGTCCCCCTCCCAGTTGTGACAACCAAAAATGATCCCAGACACTAGCTGATGCCCCTTGGGGGGCTAAATCGCCCCGAGTTGAAGACCACGGAGCTAACCGAATCCTCAGGATTGTTGTGTTATACTTATTACTGCAAATAGAGAGTCTGGTGCCTATGGATGAATAAAAATCTCTCGTTTCTGAATTCCTGTGGCAGATGCCACCACTGTCCCACCCGCATCCCTCAGGATCCACCCCGACACACTTACAGCCGCTTCCCACAAATACGCGGGACTCTGGGCACGGGAAAATGGTGAGCTAGAAACAGGGCAAACTGGAAGTTGATGCCCTCGGAAGCAGCCCTTAACCACTGACAGATAGAGGAGGAGCTGGTGGATAAACATCCCAGCATCCTCACCCCTTCGTTGAGATGGTTAAGAGGTGGGTCGCCCAGAGGCCCGCAGTGAGATCGGACCCCATCGCCCACGGTGCTCCCAACACACACACGCCCACCTTCACCCACTTGTGCCCTCTTGGGCATTTCCAGGAATCACTTCCCAAACTCTTGGCACGTGTGTTTCTGGCTTTTAGTGAATTAATCTATAAAAACTGTGACTTTTATTTCTATAAATGTCCTAGCTGGCTGATTCATCAGTTTTCTGGTTTGTGTTTAGCCAGGTCCCAGTGTTCTGATTTTTTTTAAGTACTTCAGATAAACTACTGTCCTGCCCTGGGGACTGCTAGAGACAATCAGGGACATTTCCCAGACAAGCTCGATGCGGGTCGGAGAACCAGAGTCCCAGATTCTCATTTCTCATTCGGCCCCAAACCCAGCCTCTCCCCCACCACTGCCGCTCCTTCGAAGATGCCCATCAGACCACGTCTTCCATGAACCCAGCCGTCTTGTTTGTTGCTGTGATGTCAGCACCTAAAACCACACTGGAACATGGTGGGTTCCCAGGAGGTTTGTTGAGTTACTGAGTGGGTGCCATGCTCACACTTAAACCTTCTAGATGCTTCCCCATGTTATCAGCAGAGGATAAAGATCAACGTCCTCCAAACTGTACACAAGGCAGAGACTTCATCACTGGGTCTCTGCTTCCCTCTCCAACTTCATCTCTCGCCGCTTACCCAGCCCATCTTACGTCAAAATACACACGTACCACCTGTAATTGAACTACCCCATGCTATGTACAGTATGTTCTTTTCATGGTGCTTCTGCATGCATTACCCCTAAGCTTGGATCCCCTGTTCCAGCTCTTTCCCTCAATGACACTTACAGGTTCCCCAGGGCTGCTCAGCTCTGACTTCCTCCTGGGGGTCTGCCTCGATCCCTTCTCTGCTCCCATTCCGCTATCATACTTTGGGGTTTGCTCATGAATCTCCCCCACTGGAGAGAGAGTGCCTTGAGGTAAGGGGCCATATCTTTGATGTGGAGGTGTCCCCAGCACCTGACACATTTTCATGCTCAGAAAAGAAATGCTTGTGTGTTGATGAAAGTAATATTGTAGTCATAATTTGAAGATGCTTTAGTATGTGTATCCGTCAGTGTTTTCCAGAGAAACAAAATCAACAGGATATAGAGAGATACATAGAAAGAGATTGATTATGAGGGTTGGCTCATAGGATTATGGAGTCTAAGAAGCCCCACCATCTGCCATCTGCAATCTAGAGGCCCAGGAATGCCAACGGTCTAGCTCTAGTCCAAACTTGAAGACCTATGAACCAGGAGAACCAATGGTGTAAGTCCTAGACTAAGTCAGAGGCCTGACAACCAGGAGCACTGATGTCCCAGGGTGGGAGACGGTGGCTGTCCCATCTCAAGCAGAGAGCAAACTCTCCCTTCCTCCACCTTTTTGTTCTATTCATATCCTCAAAGAATGAGATGATGCCCAGTCTCATTGGTGGGGGCAATTTCCTTTATTTACTCAGTCTACTGATTCAAATAGGAGCCTTTTCCAAAAGCACCCTCACAGATATACCCAGAAATAATGCTTGCCAGCTAATCTGAGCATCCCTTAGCCCAGTCAAGTTGACACATCACATTATGCAATCCCCATTCCCCTGAATCAGCAACTGTATTCTGCATGGAGAGAATATTTGGTAAATCCCAGGGATTCCCCCCCACTGCTAAACACCTTCAGAAACACAAACCACGGGTACATGAACCACGTTACCAAAGCCTCCTGCTAGCATGGTTTAGCTGGAGTACAGATGGGAAGAACCTACAGCCTTGGCCAAGGAATAATGTGACCTGCCACCCCAGCCCATAGAGAAGGCTCAATCTGCGAATACAGATTCCTCCCACATTGCACACCCAGGTGGGTGGCTGTCATGAGAACTTTTGGAAGTTGTGCTCTTCATTGAACTGACCTCTTTCAACCTAGAATAACATCTTCAAGATGGAATGTTTACAAATTCAACACCGTGCCTTAAATCTTAGAGCTTGTGGTTAGTACCAGTGAGCCGGTTTTATGGAAACAACGGGTAGGAAAAACAAGCAAAGGTGTACTGGTTCTTCTTTGAAGGTCCAATGATTTTTTTTTTTTAAGTAGGCTCCACACCCGGCCTGGAGCCCAACGCAGGGCTTGAACCCAGGACCCTGAGATCAAGACCTGAGCTGAGGCTAAGAGTTGGACGCTCAATTGACTGAGCCACACAGGCACCTCTGAAGGTCCAAATCCTCTTCAGAGTGAAGGATCTAGCTGGGACAAAATGACCCCTCCTCACTCCCCCCTCACTCTTCCCCCATCACCCTCCCGAAAGAAAGCTGGTTGAAGAGCTCCAGACATTTCCTAATACTTGAATAAAATCTAATCATATGGGGAAGGAAATCACAATGGCAACGAAGAACAGAATGAAAGGAGAGTTTTCGTTGTATTGATCTAATCATACAACCAGCAAGCACTAAGCAACTACTTTTGTGACCAGCTCATGTATCAGAAAGGGCTTGTTTGCTCCTGAAAAATGACAATGTTTATAACATGTGTATGTCCATCAAGACAGAGTGCAAGAGTCAAATGCTAAACATGATGTCTGGAAGGTAATAGATGTTCACATAAAAATAAATCTCCTGAATCTTGTCAGCTGGAGACACTGATTGAAGTGAGTCTCTCTTGCTGAGCTAAGAGTAGACACAAATTTATTTTCAACAAAATCGTGAACCTGGATCTTCTACTGGGACCACCTGAAACATTTCCTTCATTCCAGCTACCTAATATTTGCTGCCATTTATGTCACAAAAAGAGTCATCACCACTACATAATCATCCCCCAGGTCCCCAAGCCCATGAGTCACTGGCCTGTCTGTATCTCCACATGGAAACCTGAAAGAAATACGAATGTTTCCTTTCTCTTCCTCGGCTTCTGAAGAGTTTCTGCTTGACGAGACATGATGACATAGGCCATCACAACCACACTGCACAGGTGTGATCTAAATAGCAGAGGAGAGTCCCCTCAATGCCACAGACAGTTGTTTGGGATGAGATTCGAGGAGTCCATCCACTGAGGGCCATGAAGTCTCCATATGGAAACAGAGGCCGAGGCTGGAACTTCTTCAGAAAGAAATCACGGAATCACAAATCGCCCAAGCCGGAAGAAATTCCCAGGTACCACGAAACCAGCTAACTCACTCAGTGACTGAGGATGCTTCCCTCAAAGCCGGGGAAGATGTAAGAAATGCTCAAGTCCCAATCACGGGGAAGATGAGCCATTCCAGGACTCGCCTCCTGATGGCCACACTATGCTCTTCCTACTGTGCCACACAACGTCCTCCTTCAGCGTTCCCACTCCTGAATCCCCCAGCCTCCTGAGCAAGCCAGCCTGGCATGGGTGGCCCCAGGCACTGCGCACCTGTCGAGCCAAGAGTTCAGACAACCTGCAGGAAGAGTGTACCCTCCTTTCTCACGCAAGTACTGCACCATCTCTTGTTCCTTTCCTGCCAATAAATCCATGTGGACTGTATCAGGAGACTCACGAAACTGCTCAACCAGGACCTTACAGATCCTGAAGGAAACAATTAGGGGCAGAGTAGAGCCTAGATGCTGGTCTCCTGACTGTGGATAGTGTACTTTGTATTCCCTGAAAGCCTCCCATGCCCCAATGTTCCTCCAGATCTCAAAGAAGAAACGATGGCTTTCAACATGGAGTCTCAAACCATTTTTCAGCCAACATGCTACGTAAGACCCCATCCTACATGAAGAACATTAGCCAGGACATTCTCTTTCAGCCAGAATCTTCCTGGAACCAACTTTTCCTGCTAAAGACAAACCCGAGTCCAACAGAAGTTAACTGCCATTGCTGTTATAAAAATATATGATTACTTGTAGGGCTCCACAGAATAAGAGGTAATTCTCTTTTTATGTGCTGTAGTAGCAAGGATGTTTAAATGTCATCTTTATTTTGACAGTATTTCAGAGGAAGGCATTAATGCCATATTCCATTTAGATAACCTTTTATTATACAAAAGACTAGCGCCTTTCCCTGTTGGATTCTCCTGATGGATAAAAGGCTCCAAAATGGGGGGATGGGAGCTGGGAAAATTTTTTTTTTAAGCAACCATGGATCTCATGGGGAGAAAAATTAATTCTGACAGAAAACTATAGAGTAGGGAACTTGGCAAAGTTGCATCAACACCACCAGTGATTTAAGCTCGGTTTTATCTTATTTAACTCGTGGTCCCGACAGCTTCCTTCTCCAGGGACTCCATCCCTGACTAATAGTCTCAAATTCTCTATGGTTTGCTCACTTTTTTGATATGTCATGCCTGAGATATGATGACTGGTTCAGCCTTTAGGTGGGTTAGCCCGCAGATGCGACAGATGGTATGCAGAGAAAGAAGGCCCCCGCACCAAAAAAGGAAAAGAGAAAAGGAAGAAATGATCCCTCTCACCTTGTGCTGGTGGTGGGTATCAGCTGACAGCCTGGTTAGCAAGCGCAATGGTGGAACCAAGTAAGAGCTGAGAGATCCTTGAGCCCTTTGATAGGCATTTCCAGAAATAACTCGTAGAAGAAACAAAATGTTCATTGCAATGCTAACCAGAATAGAGAGCAGAATGGGGGGTTAATGCATGAGAAATGAGGACACCCAGTGCCTTGTTGACTAAAATAAGGGGAAGGGTGGTGGGGGCAAAAATTGGAAATAAAAACATCCACGTCCAACAATTGGTCTGCGCCCTAGTAAGACAGTGTCGGTCTGATGACATAGGCAGCCATTATCAACAAGTATGAAACTTATGTAAAATTATAAAAATTACTTTAAATGAAATATTAGACTCTAAAATAGTATTGTCTTAGTCTGTTTAGGTTGCTATAACAAAAGAGCCCAGACTGGGGAGCCTGTGTCCTCCCACAATAGAAGGGTCTGGGGATCTCTTTGGAGCCTCTTTTATAAGGCTTTCCTTTCTTTCTTTCTTTTTTTTTTAAGATTTATCTATTTATTTTAGAAAGAGAGAAAGAGAGCATGAGTGGGAAGGGCAGAGGGAGAGGGAGAGAGAATCTCTAGCAGACTCCATGCTGAGTGGGGAGCACCACACCGGGCTTGATCTCACAACTCTGAGATCCTGACCTGAGCTGAAACCAAGAGTCAGACACTCAGCAGACTGAGCCACCCAGGTGCCCCTCTAAGGCCCTTTCATACAAGCTCCACGCTCACTGGTCTTTGGGAGATACCACCTACTAATACCATCGTATCAGGCATGGGGTTCCAACATATGACTTTGGGGGAGGACACAAACATTGGGACCATAGCAAGTATGGCTATTTTCAATTATAACAATTTGAAAATATACCATTGCCGTGCTCCAAAGCCTTCACTGGCTTCCATTGGGTTTTAGCACAGTCTCCTTAAAATGACCACTGGGCCCTTCTTTGTCTGGTTTCTACCCGCACCTCCAACCTTAACTCACCCCACACCCTTACTGCCCTGGCTCTGAGTATTTAGAGACCTTACAAATTGCCCAAACACCTCACCCTTCAGCAATGAGCTGAAGCATCACTTCTTCCAGATCGCTTCATGATCTTCCTTGCAACAAGGCTCCCTGTCTCAGCATTTTCCTTGCACTGCAAATGCCTGTGCATTTCTCCACCGCCCCAAGCAGACTGAGAACTCCTTTTGAACCAAGATCTTACCTACTCCACTCATGGCTAAATCCCAGCCAGTGCCTGGCATATGGAAGGGCTCAGTGGCTCTGCACTGGATGGATGCTTTAAAAAAAGAACGAGCAATGAGTGAATCCGTAAAAGAATCAATGAAGAAACAGAATTGCAACTAGCCTTCGTGCTCTCATATTTGAGTGACTATCTGAATGCATGCACACCTGCATGCAGTGCAATGATCAGAGGCGACGTAAGAAGGGCAGATGCAACGTGAAAGACACTAATCGTCTCTTTCTCTAAACGTCTTTAATATCGTGGGGAGTCTGGAGGTAACAGCTTTACTGCAATATAATTCACTTATTTAAAGTGTTAAAAAATGGTTTTTAGTATTTCACAGAACTTTTAGTATTGCACCACTGTCAACTCTAGAACATTCTTATTAGCACACACACGAAAAAAGGCCCTAACCCCTTTAGCTGTCAGCCAGCTGCAAAACCCCCATGTTCCCCAACGCTAGGCAACCACTAATCTGCTCTCTGTTTTTACAGATTCATCTAATCTGGACCTTTCGTGTAAATGAAATCATATAATATTTGTCCTTCTGTGTTTGGTTTCTTTCAGTTAACACCGTGTTTTCAAGGGTCACCATTCCTGTAGCGGGTAGCAGTGCTACATTCCCTGTAAGGCTGAATGATATCCTGTGCTATGGATATACCATAGTTTGCTCCTCATTCATCAGTTGATGGACACTTGGGTAGTTTTGGCTATTAAGATGACTGCTGCTACGAACATCTATGTTCAAGCTTGTGTGTGGACATAGTATTTGCATTTCCTTCCAGCTTACACCTAGGAGTAGAATTGCTGGGTCATCTGGCAATTCCATGATTAATTTTTGAGGAGCTGCAAGGCTGTTTTCCAAAGTGGCTGCACCACTCCCCATTCCCACCGGCAGTGTGGGAGGCTTCCCATTCCTTCACATCCTTGCCAACGCTTACTATTTGGGGGGCTTTTGGATTATAGCCATCCTAGTGGGTATGAAATGGTATTACGGTTTTGATTTGCATTTCCCTGATGACAAATGACATTGAGCGCCTTTTTATCAGCTTATTGGCCATTTGTATATTTGACGTTGTTTTTAAATCTTTTTTTAATTTTGAAGAATGTTTAGAATGAGAAACAGAAATAGTCTCTTTTTTGAAGATTTTTATTTATTTATTTATTTGAGAGAGAGCAGGGGGAGGGGCAGAGGAAGAGGGAGAAAGAAAAAAACAGACTCCCCACAGAACGCAGAGCCCAAGGGAGAGGGGGAGGTCAGTCTGAGGACCCTGAGATCATGACCTGAGCTGAAATCAAGAGTTGGCTGCCCAACCGACTGAGCCACCCAGGCGCCTCAGAAATCGTCTCTTTCTAATAAATACATAGGAGATCACACTGAGCCTGTGGTAATAACCACCACAAGAGAAAAGTACAGAAAAGGTGTCTTAATGACCCACAAGAAAAAAAGAGATCATAGGCTGCTTTTGAAGATGAGTGTGGGCTTCAGCCCAGGAGTCAGGTGCCGAGGCTCCAGAGTCGGGTGCCAAGGCCCCCGTCCTGATTCTGGGCAGGTTACTGGGCTTCTCTAACTCCCGGTTTCCACATCTATAAAATGGGATACTAACAAGGCCTATATTGTAGGGCTGGTGTGATCATTAAATAAAATGCACCTATATAAAGCACACGGCACGGCCCCAATAAACACCCAATAAACGCCCGGTGTAGAAACAAGGTCAATTAAAATTAATCAGGTTTATTTTTAAACTCTAGGACTTCTAGAAGGCTTGATTACGCCAATGTGCATGAAGACTCTAAAAAAGAAAGAATTTGTCTTCCAAATTGACCACAGAACCCTATTTTTCAGAGGTGGTTTGTCAGGGCACAGGGTCTAGAACACTCTTTGAAATCTGCTAACCTACCGCCTCGCTCTTGTCCGATGGGGACCTGGGCCCTCAAAGAGCTGATCCAGGACATTCAGTTACTTGGCTGCAGATGCAAAGGGAAAACCCAAGTTCCCCACCCCTCCCCATTCCTTAGTGAGCTCTTTCCAGGAGAGGCCCTCTGATCTGCTCTCCCAGCCCCCACCTGCGTAACTCATCAGTCTCGATCTCCGCCCCATGGGCCACAGGAAATATGCCTAAGTATGTAACAGGAATAAGTCAAGCTAACACACTGCTGAAGGAAATATGTTCTATCCTCCTGCCTTGGCAAATAAATTTTCATAATGACCCGGAAGGCCAAGTTCAAATCTCAAACTTCTCAGAGTCTCCCAGTGAACATGACACATGAGGAGAAGGGGGGGCCCCAGTGCGAGGCTGCACCCCATCCTCTCCCAGCCCCGGCTCTGTCCCACACTGTGAGGAGCCTTATTCACAGATGTGGAGACAGGTCCAGGCTTCGTCCACAGCCCCCAGCTCTGGTGGATCCTCTCTGTGTCCCCTCAGAGCGCAGAGCTCAGGAGTGCACTGGAGTTAGGGACTCAGACCCGGAGGAGAGATCTGTGTGTCTGGAGAGGAATTGGAGTTCCAGGCGCCTGGTGTGGGGAGGGGCATGGGCTCTGAGTGGACACACGGCCTCAGCCCTCCAGAGCCATCGCCCTGCAGGAGCAGGTGCGGGGAGCACGGGATCTCTAAAGGTGGAGCCCAGGTTGAGCCCACTGGGCTCTAAGCACCACCAGGATTGTTGCAGGGAAAATGCCTGAAAAGCAACCCCTGAGAATAGGAGCATGCGTCTTCCTCCCCTCAGACGGTAGGCTTTTCAACGGAAACAGCCTCCAGCCCCCCGGGGACCATTATCCCAGAGTCACGTGCACCAGGAGCATGCTGTGTGACACATGCAGGCATCAGGAAGGGGCACGCCAAGGTGACCTAGGGAGCCTCTTTTCAGCCCTCCCCCTGCCCCTGTTTGGTAAATGAGAGAAGATCAGTAAAAGCTGGAAGGAGACTCAAGGCTCACATTATCTCTGGATGGTTTGCTACATGTAAATAACAAGAACTTTATGGTAGCAAGCAGATTGTACATCACCATTAGTATGATTTCAGTCTGCTTTATGGGTCCTCAGCTAGATGCAAACAGATTTTAGTTCTAATATCAAAACCTGTCAGAATTTGTTTTGCTAAAGCTAACAGAATGATACAGGTCAGATCAATTATTATGAAAAATTCAATTAAGAAAGTGCCATATGTGGAGCTATAAAAAGGACCACGAGGGCCCATATGGCTGGAAAGGAGCGGTGGTGGCCCTGTGTCCCTGCACAAGCGTGGTACCGTCCCACCCTTCCGTCCTTGTCACCGTGGCCATATTGGAATGGGAAAGCCCCTCTCCCACCTCCGTTCCAGCCCCCTGCTGCCCGATGCCCCCCTAGAACCTCCCCTTCTCCTGTCCCCCCAACCCCAGAGACCTGGCAACCACTTTAATTGTGTTTGCCTGCAGAGGACTTAGTAAGCAGGGCTTGTGCTATCCCAGAGCACTGACACTTTAAAACAAAGACACAAAGAAACTGGTCAGACAATGAAATACCCCACCCCTGGCCTGCTACGTGAGATGGGGGGGGGGGGGGTAAAGAACTCCAGCTGTGGGATCAAACTGGCTGGATTTAGGTCCTTACTCTACTGTGAGCAATGCATTCAACCCTGTAAGCCCTCATTTTCTCATCTGTAAAATGGGGACAATAATATCATCTTCTTCACGTACCTGTTGGAAATAATAAATGAGATGATGCATGTTAGAGTACTTCGTGTGGTGTCTGGTGACCAGCAAGAACTCGGTCCATATTAGTTATTATTTTTATGTCCTTGACAGGCAACGGGTTTGGTGGAAAAGCATAGGACTGAAGACAGGAAACCTGGACCTGCCGCTAAGTCTTCGGGTTAGTCAGTCCACCTCTCTGGATCTTCATTTTCTCATCAGCAAATTGGGGGTGATCATATCCATCTGGCAGACCTGTTCCAGGCTTCGGTGCTGCATGGGGAAAGCGTTTGCAAACTGGTACACCATGTGCAAGCGTAATTGAATGGAATCGTCTCCGAGCTCGTCCTGAGCCTCTGGAAACACTGGGCCGATGGCATCTACGTGAGTCTGATCAGAAGACGGACTGTCCGGGCCCTTGAGTCATACCTAAAAGCATCCTAGGGGTCTCATGATGTGCCGCAAAAATGAGGCACAGGGACGTGAAAGCCTGGACTGCAAGGGTCTGAGAGGTACCGCAGAACCAAGTTCAGAAAAGAATTGCCTGACAAATTGTACTTACTAGCTTAGCGTCTTTCAGATGGATTGGGAATGTGTGTGTGTGTGTGTGTGTGTGTGTGTGTGTGTGTGTGTGTGTACCCTTCGGGGGGAAAAATATATATATATGTATATATATATATATATATTTTTTTTAATCCCCCAAATCGATATGTGACAGCATGGCTTCCTTTCAGGCTTACCGTCCACAATGGTGTTGCCGCTTGACACCATAACCTAAGAGATTAGTCAGTGTGGGGTTGCCAAGACGCACCACAGTGGTGGCCGATCCTGGGCTGGCCAGACCCTGCCTTGGTGTTTTGCTGACTGAGGCAGCCAGGGATCTGACCACTTGGCTCGGATCATGGAACGTTTCAACCTTTCGGGCCGCAGCTCTTGGCTAACGATTATGCTCTGCAGGCCCTTCCATCCGGTCCTGGTCCAAGGCGAAGTGAACTGATGATTTACCACGACTCTTCCTCCTTGGACTCTCAGGCCGAGGGTGTGTTAGGCCCTCTTGTCCCCAGTCTCCTACTCGAGGCAGGCAAGCGTCAGGGATGTAGAGGAGGAGAAGGGACAGGGAGAAGGAGCTCCGAGGAGAAGCGGAAGGGGGGGGGAGCAAGCGCTCTCCCTGACCCTGCTTTGCCTCCTCAGGTGAAGGGAGAGGAAGGGAGGCGGCAGGGTTGCGCCAGAGCAGTTCTGAGGAGGAAGCAGTTTGAGGAAGCGGTGGCTTGCAAAGCTCGGGGGAGCTGCCTACTCCCCAAGGGGGTGGCCTCTGTCAGGAGGGAGCCGCGCCTGCCTGGGGACGGCCTTGTCCTGCTCCTTCCTCTGGAGCCGGGGCTGCAGCTGGTGACCCCTGGAGCAGGAGACACAGCCCTGGCCCAGGGGAGCTCGGGCAGAGCCGGCCTGGAGGCTGTGGACCCCACCCTCATCACCTCGCTCTGGTCTTTACCCTGGTTTCCTCTTAGTTGTGGTTAAAGAAAAAAATCACGATTAAAACAAAAAACGCCTCACGTGTGTAATTTCAGCATGCTATTCAAGGGGGGGGGGGCTATAGCTGAATAGCTGAGCGAGCCTCCCCCTGCGCTCAGCGGCTCTCCTTCCCCACGTGCTCCCTGCAGCCTGCCTTCCTTTCTCCTTTCCCTCCTTGTCCTCCTGCTGCTTTTCCACTTCCCCTTTGGGAACCCTTCACTCCAGCCCTTCCTTCTCCACCCCTGCCTTTCCCCCAGTGCTCCCCTCCCCCCTGGTTCTTCTTTCCCCCTGCTCCCCCTCCCTCAGCTCCTCTCCCCCTGCTC
The DNA here is from genome assembly GCF_023065955.2 of Ursus arctos. NCBI lineage: Eukaryota > Metazoa > Chordata > Mammalia > Carnivora > Ursidae > Ursus > Ursus arctos. The sequence goes on along the minus strand of NW_026623089.1, from coordinate 78,311,206 downwards.
ACCCCTCCCCTCTGTTCCTCTCCCCTCTGCTCTCCCTCCCCCTTCCTCCTTCTCCCCTCTGTTCCCCTCCCCTGCTCTCCCTCCCCTCCCCTCCTCCCCCTCCTCCCCTCTGCTCCCTTTTCCCCCTGCTTCCTTCCCCCTGCTCCCCTTCCTTTCAGTTCCCTCACCTTCTCTGCTGCTCCTCGAATCTACTTTTCCTGTCCCTATCCCATCCCTTCAAGATGTCCTAATGGAGATTTTCTGATTTCTCTATTTCTGGATTCTAGGACTTTAAAGGCAGTATGAAATCATATACACACCTATCAGAAGGCCTTGATGTGGGTGGGGAAGAATAAGAAAGAAGGAATTATGGTTCAAGCTCAAACAAGGAAAAGATACATAATGATAAAACAATTGTATTGTAAATTTTCTAAGAAGGCAGACTACTTCTCCTATTTCTTCCTAACTTGCATAGAGCCTGGCTCTAACACACAAAAAATACTAAATAAATATTTGCTGAACAAGTGAATAAATGAATGGATGAATACTGAAGCAAAACGTGGCTTTATTTCATTTGAGCACACAGCCACAGCGTCAACTGGGTCAGAGAGCAGAGATGCACGTCTTTCGGGAATCTCTGAAATTCTCTAGTGAAGGAACATATTCACCTACAATTAGCACGAGCATTACCGAAATGTAAATGCTGCCGCTAAGGTTTGCCCTCCTCAACTGGCTAACATTTCCCTTGTTGCCGTTACTAATTTTCTTGGCAAACCCTCTTTTATAAATACAGGTAGACTTCCAATCCAAAGCGGGCTCTGTCTGCAAAGGCCCATGGCAACACGGGATTATGTTACCATCCCATCTGCATCCAGCTGGGTCATCTGCTGGGCTCACCCAACTCATCCTTTTCAACAGATATTTGTTGTATAACCTTTTGGTGCAAATCTTTCTGCTGAGTACTTTACACGTACTGTCTCATGTCATCCATACAACGCCCTGAAGAAGGCATTGTTGTTGTCCCCACCTCGTGGACAAGGCATCTGAGGCTGAAGTTGGTCAAGTAGATTCACCAACCATCCTCACTTGCCCATCTCTGAGGGAGTTCCCGGGACACGCAACTTACAGCTTTCCTCCCAGGCTGTCCCAGTTTACTTGGGACTGGGAAGTTTCCCAGGACATGGGATTTTCAGTGCTAAAACTGGGAAAGTCCTGTGCAAACCAGAAGAGTTGGTCACCCACCCTAGTCACACCGCTGGTAGATCTTAAAGTAGGACTCAAAACCACCCCGTGTCTGACACCAAGGCCCCTCTTTTCCCTACCCTGCTTTGCCCAGCCAACGTCTAGCCCTACACTTTTGGCTCCTTCTAAGATCTCATAGTCTCCAAACAGCACTTCCCAAGAAATCTCTCGTCCTACACTACCTCCATCTCCACCAAGTAGACCCCCAAAAGCACCCAGAGAGTCACTTCCAAATCTCTAGAAACCTTCCCTTCCTGATGCTCTCTTTAACAACTGCGCTGGTTCCAGGTCTTCAGTCCTGAATTCCTGAAACCAAAAAGTTTCTGTGCCTCCACATGGTCACCTTGCACACTACCCTAAGGTGTGTTCTCTAGAACATAGAGAAGTCACAGTACAACCTTGCGTCTGCCTTGTCACAAAGCTGAGGCAAAGAGAAGAAAAAGGCAGAGCCTCGTCCAGCACCACGTCTTCCTAACCTACAGGCCAGCATGCTTTCCAAAGCACCATCCCCTGAGAGGACCTGAATGGACATTTCTCCAAAGAAGACATCCGGATGGCCAACAGACACATGAAAAGATGCTCGACATCCCTCATCATCAGGGAAATGAAAATCAAAACCACAATGAGCTATCACCTTGCACCTGTCAGAATGGTTAGACTCAAAAAGACAAGAAATAACAAGTGTTAGCAAGGATATGGAGAAAAAGGAGCCCTCGTGCACTGTTGGTGGGAATGCAAGCTAGTACAGCCACTGTGGAAAAGAGTATGGAGGTTCCTCAAAACATTAAAAATAAAATTACCCTATGACCCAGTATTTGTACCACTTTGTATTTACCCAAAGAAAATAAAAACACTCATTTGAAAAGATATATGCACCCCTGTGTTTATTGGAACATTACTTACAATAGTTGATATGGAAGTGGCTGAAGTGGCCATCAACAGATGAATGGATAAAGAAGATGTGATATATAGAGATAGATAGATGGTAGATAGATAGATGGATAGATAGATAGATAGATAGATAGATAGATAGATAGATAAACAGACAATGGAATATTACTCAACCATTAAAAAGAATGGGATTTTGCCATTTGTAACAACATGGATGGACCTAGAGTATTATGCTAATGGAAACAAATCAGAGAAAGAGGAATACCATATGATGTCACTTATATGTGGAATCTTACAAAAACAAAACAATTGGATAAACAAACAAAAAAAGCAAAAACGAACCCATAAACAGAGAACAAACTGATGGTTGCCAGAGGGGGTAGGGGAGGGAAAAATGGTGGAAGGGGAGCAGGAGGTTAGGCTTCCCGTTCTGGAAGGAATAAGTCATGGGGAAAGGTGTTGCATAGGGAGTAGAGTCGATGGTACTATGACCCTTGTTTGGTGACAGATGGTAGCTACACTTGTGGTGAGCACAGCATAATGCAGAGCTGTCTGCTCACTATGTTGTCCTCCTAAAACTAATGTAATGTGTGTCAACTATATTTCTATTAAAAAAAAAAAAAGCACAGCCCCTTGCCTCTCTTGTGGTTCCCTGGACCTCAGAGCAAATTCAGACTCTATCTAGAGACAGTCCAGCCCTCCTGCCCTGCCTGCAGGTCGGCCACAAACCCTCTCTGCTCTGCCAGGTTGGGCTGGCTCTTGCAGACGTCGGCTCTCCTCTGTTCTGTCTGCCCTCCACTCCCTCCATCACCGAGGTTTCTACAGAGCACCTGCTAGGGGCGGAGCCTCAGGCTAGGGGATACATACAGGAGGAAGACACAGCCCCCAAAACGAGGGGCTCTCACTCCAGCTGCGTTTCCACTGCCTCATGACCGCTACTTCTGACCCTTTTCCTCATGCCTTTCCAGAACATGAACTCTCTGCCCCATGACCAGTGGCCTTTGAGCTCGTCAGTCTCATGTTCTGTCTGCTCCACCTGGATGGGTCTTGGTTTCCTAATAAGATTGTCCGGTCCTGGGTATAACAGGACTGGAAACCCTTTCTCCTGGCTCCGCACAGCATGCCTGGCTTTGCATGCGACACCTCCTGGGTGCCCAAGAACGACTTGTTGAGCTGAATTAAACTGATCACGACTGAGTCTCTGTCACAAACAATCCTGTGCAGCAATTTTTCCCTCTGATTCGTTTACATGACAACCTTTCCTCGGAGGAACTCCACTGGATTCTATTGGCACTACAGTCTAGGCGGGAGAGAGAGGGCAGCAGAGTGACCCATCTACGTGTCTTCCTTTCACCACCGTGGAGGAACCCGCCTCCTGTCCTTGTCTTCCTCCTCCCCCCAGATGACTCAAAGAACCTAATCGCCATCTTCTGGGTCCTCCCTGCCACCGTCCAGCCCCTCACTGAAAGCGCCTGCCACCATGAATACGGAACCAGAGCTCAGATGTTTCAAGTTCAACAGCTAAAGAGAACGAGCCACTGACTCATTTTTCCTTGATTCAAAGAGCTGTGCGTTCCCTCCGGCAGCCCCGACATCCCTTAAGTGGGCCTGTCCCAGAGCCAGGGCCGCCCAAGGGGACTCCTGCTTCCTACCCAACGGAATGGTGGACCATAAATAAGTTACATATCCTTGATGTGTGACCTTGAGCGATTTCATTGCTTCACTGCTCTGGGCGTGGAATCCTGCAGCCACAGAGAAGGGGCTGCCAATCGGCAGGCTCTCCAAAGGCCACTGACCTCACACTCTGTGCCTCTCCGACTGCCTTCTCATTCCCGGGTCCCTGTGCAGAGCAGCCCGCTCAAGAAGCAACGAGCGCCCTGCCACCCGCCCAGCTCTGCCACCGCCAGTATGAAAAGGGGAAAGATTCTCTTGGGTTTCTTTGTATTAAGTTCCAGCCTGAGAAAAGCTTGTGAAAACTGCTGGTTCACCCAGATGAAAAAAAAAACACTCCCAGGAAAAGGGCAAACGGGTCTCAGGGGCTCATGGCTGGCCTAGGGAGATAAAGCTATTCTAGAAACTTCGACGGTTTGATTTCAGCCACTCCTAGGGATCCTCGAGCTAGTTAGCCTCTCAGAATAGAGGAGGAAGTAGGTGACGAGCTGGCCTCTGAAAAGCTGGTGTTAGCTTCGGTACTTTCTGGGGCCTTCCTTTGGATGACACCTAGGCCATCAGGTTCCCACTGGCCTTTCCTGGGAGAACTCACTTGCGAAGGAGAGGAAAACATGTTTAAACCACAATTGCTCTTCTAAGGAGAAGGGCTCTTAATAAAGAGGAAACCCTCTGGATCTGCTGAGCACCTTGACGGGTTGGGAGATGCAGAGTGTGGGAAGAGAGGCTGGGGCGGAGTTGGACTGCTTGCATAACTCATCACCAGAACTGGAATTAGTGGGAAGAAACACGGAAGGGAAGGGTGAGAAAAAGAGAGGTCGATGAAGGAGGGGCCGGCAAACTGGGGAGCCCGGGGCGCAACATGGGGCTTGATCTCAAGACCCGGAGATCATGACCTGAGTCGGAAGCAAGAGTCGGGTGCTTAACCAACTGCACCACCCGGGGGGACCCCGAGATGGTGAGTCCCAGTGTGTAGCTGTGTCCTGTTGCACTCAAAGCCCCTCCATCTTTCTCCATCTTTCTCCATCAGTTCTGCTCTAAAATCTTCCCTACAAATTCCCATGCATGAGTGGGATTATTTGTTTGTTTGTTTGTTTTTGTTTGTGTTGGCAGAACCCAAGGATGGACTCCATTTCAAGTACGAGTCAAACACTGAAGAGAATAACAGTAAAAGCAGAGCCACAAAATAAGAAATTGGGAGGAATTTAGAGCCACGGGCGATGACAGGAAAACCACCCCCAAAGAATGTGGAGAAATCGCTGGACATTCTCAGTGTATTGAACCAGTGGCTGGAGCTCACGTTTTCTAGATGTCGATGGGAAAAAAGACTCCATGCATGCGTGTGAGTGCGTGTGCGTGCGTGTGCGTGTGTGTGTATACACCAAGGCTGTGTACACACACACACACGCACGCACACACACATCTGGAAGAAACTAAAGCAAAGACTAAGGGAGAACGCTCAGCTGAGTCTGGGCACAGATACAGGGAGCCTGGTGAACAATGAGCAGGTGTCTTCTGGAATCTGAGGGCTCTTCCTTAAGGAAGCTGGGCAGGGAGAGTCTTGGCTGCCGGTGAAGAAACGAAATGCCATGCACCCTGGGGGCAAAGGGCTGTGGCGTGGCTCCGAGGGTTCTCTATCACCAGGGAAATGCACCGTGAGCTTTGAGCAGATGAGGAATGAACTTCTCTTGATAGTTCAACAATTTTATGTCGGATATTTGGAAACGTCTAAAAACCACGTTTCCTCAAAGATGGAAGATGGCTTTCCCCGATTCATACAGCCCCTGCTCAAGCCATTAAAGAGTGTGGGGACAAACTGAACCAAGAAAGGGACAGAGCGAGGTCGGAGGGTGGAAAGAACCAAATTCCTGGCAACCAAGACACAGCCCCAGAGGAAAATGGATGAAAGCCACAAAGAGACCCTTTGATAGACTTTTAGCAGGAAAGAAACAGAAGGAGTGAGGAGGAATCCAGCACAGCCTTAGACAGACCTGTCTGGGCCCTAAAGCATCTACCTTGCCGGGTTTTATGCTTTCCGTTCTATCCATGGTTTTCCACATATACTTACTGGACACCGAACACAAGCCAGGGAAACAGAGATGGAACAGAGAGACTTAACATGGACGACACGCAAGGGGGAAAGGACGTGAATGAATGAGCTCATTTTAGGTACCATGAAATAGCCCATGAGTAAAACAAAGCAAAGAAGTGTGATGCAGAATGCCTTGATTCGGGGACTGCTTGAGAGGGAGGAGTCCAGAAAGGTCTTTCTGAGAGAAGCTTATATGAGCTGACCCAGGAGCCATGGGAAGGAAACAGCCTGGGAAGATGCTGGAGAGAGGTACCCTGAGCCGAGGGAAGGAAGTGCAAAGGCCCTGGGGAGGGCGGCAGGGCTGGTGGGACTGGGATGAGGGAGGGGGCTGACAGGAAGCCTCGGGGCAGGGCCTGTGGGCCCCTGAAAGCCACAGTGAGGAAGACCAACGTGGGCAGCCGCCTGGTATACACTGTGGTGGAGAGGAGTCTGTCCACTGTGCTGGGGAGGCCATTTCCCCCAGCCCAGAACCAGGAGCGAGGGAGGCTGCTCCAGGAGCCGTGCTTACCGCGGAGGGCCAGCAGGTGGCTCTCTGCGAAGAGGGCAGGCCACTCTTTCCCCCCACCGCTGCTGACGCCTTTCCTGTTCTAAGGTAGAAGCACTTTTCCCCACTGAACAAAAGCTCCTTTAGCAAAGATCCACTTTGCTGGGGTTTTTTAACAAAAGGAGCCCATAGAAACCAGTACAATAGGGCAGTCCAGGTGACTTACCCCTGCATCCTGATGGCTAACAGAGGCAGCCCCTCCCAGCCAGGGGGCTGCTCCGTGCTCCATTCCCAAGCTCCCACTTTTTCAAAGCCCTGTGCTCAACCCAACTGGCTTGGCCACCCTCCTTCCCGCACAATCTTAGGAAAAAATACATGCCAGGAGCCCAGGCCACAGGCCAAACTCCAGCTCTCCCCAGAGCAGACTTGTCCAGGAAGTCATGGCTTCCAGGCGCTGACAACCCTCCGCGGGTACAGGGGAGAAGGACAAGCAGAATGAAGGAGGCAGGCAGGCGTTTGCTGTTTTCACCGAGATTTCCTTTCCATGGTATATTTGTTTTTTAAATAAAGGCAAGAATTGCTGCAGACTTCCTAACAAGCCCTGGCCACAAAGAAGGGGTTTCGGGGACCGGCATGCAGGTGGCCCCAGGAAGCCAAGGGCTGCAGGACTTGTCAGTGAGTCAGCTGAGTTCATCATGGAGCCACAGGGCCCAGGCGCCTCTCAGCAGCTCTGACATGGGACGGGGAGTTTTCCCCTTTAAGGAGCTTGCAATGCAAGTGGATGTGGGAATTCTTGCCCGCTGCAATTCTTCTCCTTTCCATCTGTTGGAATCAGTCTCTCCCTCCCTTGAGTCGCCATAGCCCTCAGGACAGGTCATAGCAGCATCTGACCATGTCCCCCGGTAGAGAGGGCGTGTCCTGAACCCAGGCCCATGTGTCACCCACATCCGTGTCCCGCCAGCACCTCCCAGAGCCTGTCCCCTGGCCGGCCCTTCACCAATGCCCGCCGAACTAAATTTTGATGTGGAAGCAGGTGGCATAGCCACAGGAGCCAGGAGCGTCTGTGAAGTGAGTTGGGCTTCGAGTTCAAGTGGATGTGGAGGCCCAGCCAAGGCCTGGCGCCTAGTCAGCCCTCAAGCTGTCATGGTGTTCTTCCCTCTTTTCTTCTTATAGGGTAGGATTTAAGATGCTCAAACCCAAAATTTTTAAAGGTCTTTTTGCCCTCAACTCCCTCCCCCCTCATTGCCTCTAAGCCCCGAATAATTCACACGGGTGAGATAGGGCAGTGACAGGCCTGTACTAAATGATCAGGTTGGTAGTATTATCCCCCCTTTCAAAACGAGCCTTTCTTCAAGGGCCCCGAGAGCCTAAGGAACTCTCACCTTCCATCCCACAGTTTGTAAGTGGCTCACCCAGGATCTGAGCCCAGACCCCACTCCAGGGCCAGCCTCACCCGGCGATAGGGAACTAGGGCAGGATTTCCTAAAGTGGGTGTCTCCACCACAAGTGGGTGGCCCTGGACGTGGCTGGTGTGGTGCTCCAGTGGACCCTGTCCCAAGCGTCCAAACGATACAACTCAGGTGTCTGGGCAAGATGGCTCTCCAAAGAGGCTTGTGTGGTGAGTTGAAGAGCTGCCATTGGCTAAGTCCTCCCATGGCTTTGCTCCGGCCCATCTCCCTCCAGGCCCAACCCTTTCACTGGCTCCCAGCTGACTCCGCAGTCAGCCCAAGGGCACTGGCCTGGAAATAGGTCTTCTCACATTGCACCTGCTCTTCCCCCCATCGCTTCCCTGGATCCCTTCACACCCAGGACCGTCCACCATCACGTTTCCAGAGCACCCAAGCTTCCAGCCCTTCATACCCTGAAAACTGGGTAACGGAATTTGAATTAAATATCTGTTCAATCCCACCACAGCTAGACTGCTGGGCCCTGCGTGGGAGGGGTCAGGCCTTTTTGTTCAAAAGCTCAAAGTAGTGCTTTTAAATTTAAATACGCATAAATACATTTTGACACCCAATGACCAACTGGCTTGACATTCTGATGCCAACTGATCTTTTCAGCTCCATCCTGATTCCTCTGTACACACACCTGTGTTCCATACACATTCACAACTCTCTGACACCTGCCTCTCCCATCTCTGTGGCTTTGTTCATGTGATTCCTTCTTCTTGGAGTACGGATATCGTTTCTACCCCGTCGAAGGACAATCAGAACGAGCGAAGGCAGGAGAGCATCTCTCTAATTAAGAGACAATTTCACATACCATAAAATTCACCAGTGATTTTTAATATATTCACAAGGCTATGTAACTGTCTACACTAGCCAATTTCAGAACGTTTCCATCACCCTCAAATAAACTCCCTACCCATTAGCCGTCATTCCCCATTCCTCTCCTCCCCCAACTCCTGGCAATCACTAGTCCACTTTTTGTTTCCGTGAATTTGCCTATTCTAGATATTCCATTTATGTATGTATGTATGTATGTATTGAGAGAGAGAGTGCATGTGCACAAGTGTGGGGGGAGGGGCAGAAGCAGAAGGAGAGAGCGAGAATCCCACGCAGATCCCCCACTGAGAGCAGAGCCTGGACGCAGGGCTTGATCTCACGACCGGGAGATCATGACCTGAGCCAAAATCAAGAGTCAGAGGCTCAGCTGACTGCACCACCAGGTGCCCCTAGATATTTCATTTAAATGGAATCATACATGTGGCCTTTTGTGTCTGGCGTCTTTCACTTAGCATAGTGTTGTCAAGGCTCATTCATACGGTAGCATATATTAGTACTCCGTTGCTCTTGACGGCTGAATAATATTTCATGGTATGGCTATCCCACCTTTTATTTCTTCATTCATCTTTTGAAGGCCATTTGGATTGTTCCTACTTGTTGGCTATTATGAATAATGCTGCTATGAATGTGTACAGGCTTTTGGGTGAACATCCATTTTCAGCTCTCCAGTGTATATACCTAGAAGAGGAATTGTGGGGTCACGTGGTAACTCCATATTTAACCTTTTCAGGAACTGCCAAACTGGTTTTCCAAAACGGCCATCCATTTAATGTGTCCACCTGTAATGTAGGAGGATTCCAATTTCTTTATATGCTTGCCAACCCATGCATGCTACTGTCTGTTATTATTATTATTATTGTTGTTGCCATCCTAGTGAGTATGAAGTGGCATCTCATTGTGCTCTGATTTGCAATCCCCTGATGACTAATGATATTGAGCATTTTTTTCATGTGCTTCTTGGCTGTTTTTACATTTTATTTAGAGAAATGTTTATTCAAATCTTCTGCCATTTTTATGTGGGTTAATTTGTCTTTGTCTTGTTGAGTCGTAAGAATTCTTTATATATTCTGGATAGTAGGCCCTTTTTAGATATATGACTTGCAAATGTTTTCTACCATCCCATGGGCTGTCTCTTTGCTTTCTTGATAGTGTCCTTGAAGCACAAAACGAACAGTTGGGTGAGCTCCAGTTCACTCTTCGGGTTTCTGTGCTTTATGTGCCACATGTAGGAAATCATTGCCTACTCCAAATCACAAAGATCTCCATCTTAAAACTGTTTGAGAGTTTCATCATTTTACCTTTATATGTATGTCTTCAACCAATTTTTTAAAGATTTTATTTGTTTATTTATTTACTTAGAGAGTGCATAAGAGGGGGAGGGGCAGAGGGAGAGGAAGAGAGAGAATCTCGAGCAGACTCCACGCTCAGTGCAGAGCGCGACTCGGGGCTCAATCTTACAACCCTGAGATCATGACCTGAGCTGAACTCAAGAGTGGGACGCTTCACCGACTGAGCCACCCAGGCCCCCTAATCTTTAACCAGTTTTGAGTTAACTTGGTATATAGTGTGAGGTAGGGGTCCAGATTCATTCTTTGATATGTGGATTTCCAGTTTCTCAGGACCGTGTGCTAAAAAGATGATTCTTTCCCCCACTGAATTGTCTTGGCAAGAAGAAACATTTCTGAGACAACCCTGATGGAAAAATCTGCCACGGGGAGGATGACCAGCACAGGTCTGAGCTATGGGAGTCGGGGATGCAGCGATTGGCTGGGCTTTTTTCCTCAGTACCCATTATGTAAAACCTCCATGAGCACCATCTCAGTTCACCTCTTTCTATATATAACAGAGGTTCTTAATCTTGTTTAGGGTAAATAAACCAATGAAATTGTGGGCTCTTTCACACACATAATGTTCTGCTCATATGCCAAGGGGTTCACAGGCATCTCTCAACCAAGAAGCCCACCCACAGACTCCAGGCTAAGCGTCCCTGCTCTGCTCTCCCTCCCTTAGAGTTCATCCACTGTTGAGACTCCCGGCAACACCCCCACAGTGTTGTTTTTGTTTATTTGTTTGTGTGTAGCTCTACTCTTCCCTTCGAACAGCACGTTTCCACTGAACTAAATGTGTGCACCTACTTCCTGGGCATTCAAACTCAGCACATCAACTCGTCAGGTTGCCTCCCCCAACCCAGCTCACACCCCAACTTCCCTTTCTCTGGTCACAGCACGGCTCTTCCCAGCACCCAGTCTCAAATCTCAAAACCGTCTTCACTTCTTCTTCCCCTCACCACCCCTCCCCCACCAAACAATTAGTCTCCAGGTTGTGTAATTGTCCCTGCACCCTGACTGACCATCGGTATCCCTCCTGGCCCAAGCTCTTGTTCTGAGACCAAGCCGTTGCTGTGGATATCTCTGGCCTTGTGTGTTTCTTGCCTGCTGGTTCCTCACTTTGTAATTTGTTAGGGAGCCAGCTTTATCTCCAGAGGGAACAGCTCTGAGCATTGGGCTCTCTGGCTTGAAAGCACTTGGTGGCTGATCGTGCTCTTCCACACATGGTACAAACCCACTTGGTCAGGAATCCAAGCCCCTCCAGCTCTCTGACTCCACCCAACCAACAGGCCTCCCCTCCCAATCCCCCCGAAGCACGCCTTATGTTCCAGCCACAAGCGTCACCACCGACATCCTCTGTCCCTTGTCTTCACTCACCACCCTGATACCATCCTTAGCGAGCTAACCCTGCCGAGCCTTCTAGCCAGCCCAGTTACGCCATCTCCGCGAGGCCTTCCTGACTGCCCCCACCTCTCGTCTCCCATGGGAACGCACTCATCTCGCAGGACTTTGCTTTTAGGAGGCATCTTAGCCCATAGCATGGTGTGGCCACACCCAGCAGCGATTCTCATGCAGAAATATGAATCGGAATCACTTGGGGAACTTTTTTTAAATACCATACTCGGGTCCCAGACTTCTACATTTTGAAAAGGACCCATCCACGGATGATTGCGATGTACATCACAAATTAAGAACTATGCCTCAAATGAACAAAACTAGCGGGAAGCATGGCGGCCGGGATATACTGAGCATCTGCTGTGGACCAGATGCCACTTATGCACCGTCTCATTTCATCCTCGCAGAAACCCGAGGAGGGGGTGGCATTATTTTCCCTTTCCCCGGATGAGGAAACCAAGAATTAAAGACACTAAATCATTTGCTTATGGTGGGCCATTTACAAATCAGTGAATTCGGTGAAATAAAGGTCCCTGAAGGACGGTTAACAATCCGTTTACGGGATGTCACAGTGATTTTCCAGGAAAATTTATGTCCAGGTTTAGTAATTCTGAGCGAGTTTCTCCTTTTCCCTAGCTTTGTGACCTTGGGCAAATTACTCACCCTCTCTGAGCTTCTGTTGCTTCTTCAGTAGAATGAGCATTCTGTAATAACCGCTGCTGTGGGGAGGATTAAATGAGCAAAATCGCGTAGAGTACTAAGCGTCTACACAGAGTTAGAGTTCAGGAGGTTACCGATAATCACCAGCGGAACTACTTTTGCTCAAAAATATGCCTCCAGCTGGGGCAGTCCTTCTAGGCTCCAGGCCCCAATACTGGGCTGGGCTGGGCAGCACACACAGCCCCCGACGACACACGTGAGGCTGGCCCTAGGTCTTCAGGGGCTGGAGTTAATAATGAGATCTCCGCTCAGGCACCTCCAGGTGTGAGGCACTGGAAAGCAGAGGTAAGCACATAGGGTCCCTGGCCTCAATTTTTGTGTGATATACTATTTTGATTACTGAGCTCTGGACTACTCCAGCCACAACAGGGGGATGTCCACTGGCCTGGAGGCCTGTGAGTTTTTGAGGAACTGCCTGCATTAGGATTTTCCAGCCTGAGTTTAGTGGTGGCCTGTTTTCGCAACACGAGGTTTCCCTCCCAGACGGCAAAGGCATGGAGGGTAACGGACTCGATCGCTCCCAGCGCCGTCCGGAATCTCGTTGTTCCCAAACTTCCCTTTGACATGAACCAAACAGGGTCCACTTCCGCTTTCTGTCCTTCCCAGTAGCACTTCGGGATGGGGAAGGGGGGTGGTTCTGCATTCTGGGCCGTGTTCTTCTGTAGCAGGAACACAGAGCGAGTGCAGCCCGCAGCAGACCGCAAGCGCTCATTTCATGCAACATTTGCATCAGGGCCGGGTCTGGATCTGCCGCCTTCTTTCACACGCTCAAGGGGAGGTGGGGGCTGCTGCTGTCAGCTACAGATGACGAAATGAGCCTCGGACCGTCTGTCTAATTCGTCCATGAACACACAGTGGACGGGTTCTGACACGGAACTTCTGGGGAGGATCTTTGAAAGGAAATAGACAGGGGCGCCTGGGTGGCTCAGCCCATCTGCCTCCCGCTGAGGTCATGATCTCAGGGTCCTGGGATGGCGTCCCACCTTGGGCTCCCTGCTCAGCGGGGAGTCTGCTTCTCCCCCTGCCTCTCCCCCTCCCACTGCTTGTGTGTGCTGGCTCTCTCAAATAAATAAATAAATAAAATCTTAAAAAAAAAAAAACAGAATAGACAGCAGAAGTGGGGAAGTGCCCTGCTCTCTTTTTCCCACTTCTCACCTGGAATTCAGACCCTAGGGCGACAGTTCACCAGCCATCTTATAACTTTGAACTTGGAAGCCATGCCGGAAGGATGGCAAAGCAGAAAAACAGAGCAGCCCGGGCCACTGATGTCGTCTTACAACAACAGACCGGCTCTGAGCAGCCTACCTTCGGCTTCGTTTTTTTTCTTTTCATGTGTTGAAGATCCTATGCTTAGGTCTCTGTCTAGTAGCTGTAAGCTATTCTCAGCTGCTCAACAGCATCATCTATAAGTCACAAAACTGGCAAGAATCACCAATAGGGACATGGGTTAGCAATGATCTCCCATCACTGTCACGTGCCCGGGAGTCACTCTCTTCATTCCTAAGAGGAGCCTATTCTCCCCTCTCCCATGTAAGCCGTTAAAATGGCAATTATAAAGAACACAGATGCAAAATTCTAGGCCCACGATACACCCAGTGGCATCTACACTATGATTACGCTCAACAGAATCTCAGTAGATGAAGGGAAAGATTAAAATCTAATACACACACAAAAAAAACAAGAAAAGAAAAGAAAAGAAAAGAAAGAAAAGAAAAAATCTAATACACAAAAATAATCATAGAAGTTTAAGCTGGCAGAACCATGGCTGATTTTTTTAATCCTATTTTCAAAATTGTCTTTAATACTGCTGCTTCGTCCTTTATGTGAAAGGATGAAAGAATTTTTAAATGCTGGGCGTTCCACATCATCCCCTTTGTTTTTGCGTTAAACATACTCATTTTTGCCCAGCGGACAGAAGGATCTCTAGGTACAGAACATACAAGGCCATTTCTGCCTGTGATGATAACAATTTTAGTGATAGGAAGAATTATAAGCTATAGTCCCCTTCTCAAAACAAAAGCAGAGGGGCGCCTGGGTGGCGCCATCGTTAAGCATCTGCCTTCGGCTCAGGGCATGATCCCGGCGTTCCGGGATCGAGTCCCACATCGGGCTCCTCCTCTGGGAGCCTGCTTCTTCCTCTCTCACTCCCCCTGCTTGTGTTCCCTCTCTCACTGGCTGTCTCTGTCAAATAAATAAATAAAATCTTTAAAAAAAAAAAAAGCGGAGAAGCAGGAGCATCTCGTTGAGTTTGGGAAATCCCTCAGGCTATCTGAGGAGGGCCCCAGGTGGGCAGGCAGCCAGCAGCCTTGTCCTCCCTGGGCAGGGAGCTCACATCATGGGAGCAGTGTCCCCAGCCCACAGGCCTCCTCCCTGATCAATCAAAGATATGTGAGAAATGGGACTGGTGTCCCAGCCCTGTCCCTTCATCTCCATTTCTCATTTCCCTTTGGTACAAACGCTCACGGGGGACAACTCAGGATTCCGTAGACCCTCTCTCTCTCTCTGACGGTGTTTCTAATTTCCCACCAGAAAACACTCCATTTGACACTTGCACCCTTTCTGAATGCACCACTCCACGCCACGCAGCCTCTCAGGGGATGCGTCCTTGCCATCTTCCAGCAAAGGAGCAGGTGGTGTGAGCCAGGAGAAAACACCAAGCCTACATGAGCATTTCAATAGGAGAAAGGGGCGGGGGGAGACAAATGGGCCTGCACCTGCTGACCACGGAGAGCGTGCCACAGGCCGTCCTCTTCCTGAGCTGGCACTCACACTCTCAGCCAGACTCCTTGGCAGGACACATCACGCATTCTTATCTCAAACATACAGATGAGTCAGTCGAGGCTCTCCCGGCTCACTGACGAGTCAAGGTCACACTGCTAGGAAGTATCTGCAGGAGCAGGTGAGTGCCGCTGTTGGACTCCAGAGCCCGTGGTCTTTCTGTGACATTTGCTATGGTCTCCCCAGCAAAAGCCAATAACACAGGAAAATGTCGGTGAATCGTCTAGTTCAGGTAACCAAATTCACTTAGGTAAGGAAACACCCTGGACGGAGGTAAAAGGAGGAAAGCCACTTAGCCAGAGAAGGCAGTACAGCATGGGAGCTCACAGACCACCTCTGAGGCCCCATGGCCAGGTTGGGGTACAGGCCCTGCCACTGTGTGACCTTGGGCAAGTTTCTTAACCTCTCTGTGCCTTAGGCTTTTCATCTGTAAAATGGGGAGGAGAACAAGACTACGTGTAAGGGCAAATGGAAGAAGAAGCTGGAACACACGGGAAACCCCACCCTCTAGAGAAGACATATTCTTCTCCAGAGATCCTGAAGGCAGCAGGCAGAAGCGACAAGAGGAGCGAGGCGGATTCTAGTCGAAAAGTTTGGGGAAGGCGGGTTTAGGGGAGGGGTAGCTGGCACTCAGTGACCTGAGAACGCTCTGATCCTGCTGTGTCTTTTTGCTCAGTGTTTCCAGAGAGCCGACTGGATTTTTCCATCGGTAACTTGCACGTCGTTCCCACGATTACATTTTAAAGTTGATGAGTAATATTTAGAAGTAGAAAGCTCTCTGCTTCTAGTCTCTCTCACTGGTACGTGATGTGGGCAAGTGAATTAACCTGTCTGGGTTGAGTCTTGCTTTCTACCCAGATGGAGAAGCAAGCAGAAAACGAGTAATTGCTACAGCCTTTCAAATATAGCCAATGGCACTTTGCTAGAAACGTCCGGTCCAACCTCCTCCCCCCACACCACACCGCGAAAAATCACGGTAATTAGCAAATCCAACTGAAGACATATTTACTCACATTTAGAAACCAGAAGACCGAACAAGTCATTTCCATGCCTGCATGGTGAGCCCACCAGTCTGCGACTCTCTGAAACACAGCAGCCTGAGAGGGTTTTAGCCAAAAACCAGGAGGCCAGCTACCAAAATTGCATGTGACAGCCACACGTGGGGACAATGGCCCGATCCATAAGAGGGTGCCTTTCCTACTTTACCCAGCACGAGGGGCTCAGGGGGAAAACAGCAAGGTGATTAATCAAGAAGATTGGGAGGCAGCCTGACCCCACTCAGGCGGATTTCATGGAACAGTAAAAACAAAAAGAGAGAGAGTTTACCAACATCATAATAAGAGGTACTTAATTTTAGAATAAAAGACAGTTCTTAAAATGGAATAAATTTAGTGATGTGAAAACCTCACTACCTTGCCCTTCCTCGTCTCATTTCCGCATGCTTCCATGGAAACTCTGTCCCGTCCTGGCACCAGTCCAAGGGGCAGGATTTGGGAAGGACTGCCTCAGCGAAGAGGCTCTTTCTGGCTCTTCCATTTGACCCAGAGCAGATCACGCCACCTCCCTGAGGTTCGGTACCATCCCTGGAACGGGAAGAGTGTGTGCTCGCCTGGCCCATCTCACGGGACCATGGTCAGAGACACAGTAACACACACACACACACACAGAGCGCTGGGAAAGGGGAAGAATGATAGATACGTTCAAGATGGTTATTCTTTCTCAACTGAAGTCATACACTTGGTCCCAAACTCCCACGATGACATGATTTCACTATAAAATCATTCATTTCAGAGACACGGCAAATGCCAGAGGCTCGCACATTTTCTCCATTAAGAAAATATAACATGAATTGATAGTGTAGCATGGAGACTAGGAAGCTGGGTTTATAATTAAGGAACATCACCCGAAACTCATCCAGAACAGAGGGATATTTGCTTCGGTCCGTCCTTTGATTCTGGGCGGCTTCCATCAGCACCAACTCACAGGGCTGCAGTGTCTTCTAGACCGCGTTTAAGGATTCTGGCAGAAGTCTCACAGACTCAAGAGTCAACACCTCGCACACACTGTATTTGACTCCTCTCTGTACCCTCGTTGGGAACAACACAGGGGAACAGAAGGGGGGGCTTGGTGGGAGCCGACTACACATACCAACCTGACACCGGGGCCCTGGGGGAGCGTTTGTCACTTCATGGCCTTAGCGTCGTCACCCCACATAACCCAACAGGGCCGCTCCTAGATGCAGACCCGAGAGGGTTGAAAATGTACATTCACACAAAAAGTTGTGCACAAATGTTCATAGCAGCCATTGTTGATAATAACCAAAAAGCCTAGGGGCGCCTGGGTGGCTCAGTTGGTTAAGTGCCTGCCTTCAGCTCAAGGCATGATCTCAGGGTCCTGGGATAGAGCCCCACGTCGGGCTCCCTCTTCCTCTGCCCCTCCCCCCGCTCATGCTCTCTCTCTCTCTCTCTCTCTCTCTGTCAAATAAATAAATAAAATCCTGAAAAAAAAATAACTAGAAAGTGTAAATAACCCAAACGCCCACCAGACGGTGAGTGGATGAGGAAGACGTGGTCTGTCCATGCAACAGAACACCAGTTGGCAATGTAAGGAAATGAAGTCTGCTTCACGCTACATCGTGGATGGGTGGACCAGGAACGCATTCTGCTGAGCGAAAGAAGCCAGACACAACAGGCCACGTACGGTATGATTTCATTGCATGAAATGTCCAGAATAGGCAAATCCATAGAGAAAATAAGTAGACTAGTGGTTGACCGGGGGTAGGAGAACGGGGATCAGAACTGACTGTTAATGGATATGGGTTTCTTTTTAGGGTGGTAGAATGTTCTGGAATGAGACAGCGGTGACGATTGTGTAACATAGTGAATATACAAAAAACCGCTAACATGCACATGTTAAAAATTATGAATTTTATGTTACATGAATGATATCTCGATGTAAAAAAGTAATTTAAGTATAAAAGGCTGTAAGAAACAGGAAAGTTAGGACTGATAGGTGGCCTTGTATTTTATTGGATCAGCCTTTAAAAAAATTAGTTCCCAGTTATGCCTCCTCTTCTTTAAAAAGAGCCTTTGCCTGCCAGAGCCATTTATTTAAATGTGTCGGTAAATTTCTTTCACGGCACCTGGTGGATAATACGCACTCCACAAATGGTGAATGAATGACTATATAGGAGAATCTCACATTCAAATTCCTAATAGATGAGGTTTTTAAAAATACTTGATTTTAGGACATAGCAGGAAAGCCTGGCAGACGTTGCTCCCCAAATCATAAAATATCGGGATAGAGGCCTGGCTAAAAACTGAATAATCAGCAGCATCCTTGATAGGGTGTTCTGGAGTCCTAACACCACGGGCGTCTTAATGAACTGTTCGAATCAGTTCGAATCTCAACACTGAGATGCCTTTACGTCTGCCCAGTGAAATCTTGAAACCTAAAAGTTCTCAAAATAAAATCAACCGGATTTCCTTATTGGTAAAGCAAATCTGTCCCTACAGCACACTTAGAGAAGGGCATAGTGCCAAGCAGGCGAACTATAGCCAGGAATAGAAACTCCCCAAAGATTTGGAATAACAATACTGAAAGGACTCTCTGAGCCTCAGGAGCAGTTCCAACCGCCCATGAATTGTGCTTCTAATGGATATCTGAGCTGGGACTGCCCAGGTCCCCCAGCATTTAGTAACCCATATAAACCAAATCCTACATTTACAGAGGAGGAAATCAACAGTGAGGGACACAAAGGGATCAGTCTGATGAGGGTCCAAGTGGAGCCTACAACCCAGACTTTTTTTTTCTTTTTTTTTTTTTTACAGTCTACTTTTATTTTTTTATTTATTTATTTTTTTTAATAATGATTTTTTATTATATCATGTTAGTCACCATACAGTACATCCCCGGTTTTCGATGTAAGGCTCGATGATTCATTAGTTGTGTATAACACCCAGTGCACCATGCAATATGTGCCCTCCTTACTACCCATCACCGGTCTATCCCATTCCCCCACCCCCCTCCCCTCTGTAGCCCTCAGTTTGTTTCTCATAGTCCATAGTCTCTCATGTACAACCCAGACTTTTTGATTTCTGGTTTTGTCTTTTCCCGTACCACCTTCTCAAACCACCTGGGACATGCTGGAAAAAAATTGGGGAATTTTAATGTGGCTAAGGTGACCATAATGGATTTCCTCCAGATTCACAAATTTTATAAATACCGTAAATGAAGGTTTGGCCCAGTTTCAGTAGGAAAAATATCTCCTGCTTGCCTCTAGTCTCCTCAGCCTGTCACTGGTGCCTAGAACTCTCTGCAAACGTGCAATTCTTCCCATAATTTAGCTATCACCTTCAGATGGGCAAATTCATCCCTGAACACACGACTCCAGTGAATACCACTCATTCTTCGAGTTGGTGGGTGAGGGGGGAGAAAAAGCCAGGTTTGACTTCAGGCTTTGCCAAGAACGAGTCATATAATTTATAGCAGAACTAAGGAAGGTATAATCTGCAAATTGGCTGTGTATTTATTTTTCTAAGACATAAGCGAAGTGTTCTTGGGAGGTAACACGACATGACAAAGTGTTCTCTCTTTCGGAGGCAGAGGGGGGAGAAAATGGCTCCTTAAGGAGAAGCGGCAGGGGTCCGCATGGAGGACAGCGCTTGGTTTTGCCCGCCCAGCACCCGTTTTGCCTTCTTGTGATAAAAGTGCCCTAGTTTTCCTTTGGAGAACACCAACCCCTCTCTGTCCATGAAATTCGAACAGGTCTGAAATCTACCACCCACCTGCCCCACCTACTGTGACTGAGACTTGAGTGACCAGAAATTTCCACCCCCACAACTGTGATTGGGTCAGGGATGGCCGCATGGGAAAAACAAGCCAGTGAGACCTACTGCTAAACTTCCATTGGACATTCTGGAAAAGAAAGTCCTATTGGCAATGAAGTCACCCTCTGTGAGGGCCGCTGGAGGCTGCCATCCAGAGAGCCTAACTGTCGGTGAAGGCAACACAGAGCAAGAGCAAGGTAGGCAAGAGGGAACCTCAGTGGACACCTGGATCCTGCCCTACCTGAAGCTTGCTGTCTGGGCTTTAGTTACATCCAACCTTTTTGCATACACGAGCTTCAGCTCAGTTTCTGTTATTTGCCATGCAGACAGACAATACCAGGCAGTAGTTAGACCGACTCACAAGGCCCAGAAACGAAATGTGGATCCTGGTTCAGCCACTCTCTGGTTATGAGACCTTAAGCAAGTTATATAAGCTCAGTTTCAGTATGCTCATATGCAAAAGAACATCAGTTGCTGGGAGCAATGAGTCAATAATCTATCCAAAGCAGGTGTTAAAGTCACTGACATGTGGTCAGTGTCCAACAGGTTGGAGCTCAAGTTTTTTAATAACCAAACTATAATAAAAGCAACCTGATGCCTGCTCTCGCAAGATTAAAGTTCCTACGATATTATTTCATTTTTACTAAGCTTCACTGGTATGTGAGGGAAACTTGGCCTTAAATAGCTCATCAGAAGGAGGCACAGAAATGGGTCTGAATATCACTGTTATCATATTTGCTTGTGCGCCTAAAGAGTTTGAAATAACATAGAAGAAAATCCTCGTGGTCGTCTACTAAGAGATAAAGAAGGCTCTAATATAGCCCGCGCTCTACTTGGCAACTATGTGCAAAAGAAAAAGAAGCAAAACCAAATCTTTAAACCCGTGCATGAAAACTTCCGGAAAGAAATTGCAATAAAATGAGAGAACAATTGTGAATATTGCCTGAGAGTTAGATTTTTCTTCTTTCTATATTTTCTCTCTTTTGCAAGTATATTTCCATGAGCATTGACTGTGCTTCTGTTTGGATGGCTTTATTGTCTGTCGTGCTGTGGCCGCATCAGTAGGCTTCTGGAAGGTTGGTTTAAGAATTGGAGAATCATTGGAGCACCTGGGTGGCGCAGTTGTTAAGCGTCTGCCTTCGGCTCAGGGCGTGATCCCGGCGTTATGGGATCAAGCCCCACATCAGGCTCCTCCGCTATGAGCCTGCTTCTTCCTCTACCACTCCCCCTGCTTGTGTTCCCTCTCTCACTGGCTGTCTCTCTCTCCGTCAAATAAATAAATAAAATCTTAAAAAAAAAAAAGATTAAAAGAATTGGAGAATCACAGGGCTCCTGGGTGGCTCAGCCGGAGGTGCGTACAACCCTTGATCTCGGGTTTATGAGTTCAAGCCCCATGTTGGGTGTAGCGATTACATAAAATAAACAAATAAATAAAAATCTTCTTTACAAAATGGAGAGTCACATTAGTTATTTGAGGTAAAAGAGCCAAGAGAGACCATTTTATCCAACTCTTTCAGCTTACAGAGGGAAAAACTTGCCTAAGACCACATAGCTAGACACTGGTAGCCTTGAAATTATAACCTGGCGTTTCTAATATTCAGAAAACTCCTCGAGGGAGACCCTGGTGATTGGACCACCTCACCCAGTCTGATTCCACTCATCTTTCAAGGACCCATTTGCATATCACCTCCTCCAAAAAACTTTCCCTGGGCAACAACTAGAAATCCTCCCAACTTTCGATTTCCAGAGCGCCCGGTTTTTACTTTTATTTTTGCCATTATAAGTCTCCAGTGTGCTTATGTCTTCTTCATTAGTCACTAAGTTCGTTGCAAAGAATTCCTGGCTTTTCCACATCTGTACCCGCGCATTGGACACCATGCTTTGAACCATAGTAACCACTTGATACACCGTTGCTGAAAACCAGGCTGTTACTTTGTTTTAGGACCTGCTGAATCCAACTGGCTTAGTTTGGAAACAGACTGAATTGCATAGACACAGAAGTCATCTCCATAAGGAATATGGTACTTCCCAGCCCAGTGGTAGGTGGAATGGGCTGTATGACTAGTTTTGGCCCCAGGACTGTAAGCAGAAGTAACGTGTGTCATGTTCATGCAGGGGCAGTGAACAGCCCTTGTGAGAACCCCCCATTTTATCTTTCCTTACCTCAGCATCTCAGAAGCCACATGCTGAGCCAGAGGGGCCATTAAAGTCATCACACAGACAGGAGGGACACCTCAGAGCCACTGGACTTACCTCAGGCTTTGTGTGAGCAAGAGAGAGGTCTTTGTTACATCAAGTCACCAAATTTGGGGGTTAATGAGTTGCTGAAGCATAATCTAGCCCAACTTGATAATCGCCAGACTAAAACACAAACCTTGTGCTAGCAACTGCTGATGGCAGTCCATTCTTTCTTTATTCCTTACTAATAAAATCTTGGACACTGTGCCTAGCTGAAAAATGACACGACTTGACATGACATATCACCTACAGGTGGCCAACAGGATAGAGTAGAAGTTATTATATGAGTTCTTCAAGAAGTCCTCCCTCCTCTTTCCTGATCAGAACTCAAATTTAATGACCAGAGCTCCAGCAGCCACCTTAGTCCATGAGGAGTCCTTAACCATAGAATTCACCAACTAAGGGTGGGGAGCAGAAAGATAGAATGAGCCTGGTTTCCTGATGATACTGTGGAGTTCCATACTAAGCAAAGACTGCCCTGTCTTTGTGCTTTTATTCAAGACAAGTAAAGCCTTACATGTGTGAGCAGTGTAGCTAGATCTCTACCAGCAAACAAACGTAATTCTTGATTGGTACAGACCTCATGCCTGAGATTCCAAAATAGTATCCCTGTGCGGAACAGTAAACAAGAAGGACACAAAGGACCAGGAGACGAACAGTGTTCTCTTCCATTCCGCTTTGATCTTCTGAGGGACTGAAGAAACACATGTGACCTCTCATGAAATCTTTTCTAAATGCTTTTTTCACATCACCAAATTCTGAAAGAAACAGAACCAAAATTACATTTTCCCAACATAATTGTCAGTATCTTAACTGGGAAAACACGAGAGGGATAAGGCTTATTCAATGTTAAAAAGGAAAAAGAGTAAAAGTGATTTGGTATTTCACTTGATTAAGAAAAATTGTAAATGTGAGGCATTCTTCTGCGAGCAGCTGCATTCTGAGAGACAGGGGAAGTTAAACCAGCAGAGACCTTAAAATCAGGTTCAATGAAGCATTTTTTTAATGATTATTCTTAGTGCTCGAGATTCGCTCAGGGACCCGTCCGCCTTTAATGAAGCTTCATTATCAAGGTGTCTGCTACTACTTTAATAAGAACTGACACAAAAATTACAACTGACTCCAAAGAGAAGACTCAGTAATATTCAGAATCATCAAGAGCGTCTTTCTAGTCTGCCTTTGGTTCTGGACCAAAGCGTGAGCTCACACTTTGTTCCTCCTCCTTCATCACCAGTGGGGAACCCGAAGGGGCAAGTGTTTCCAGCGTCAGGCATTGCAGACCACCTGAGCTAGGGAAAAACTACACGGGGCAAGGAACACGTCCCCAAAAGAAAAGATGCCGTTATCGGCCTTGAAATAGAACCAACAGGCGTGTTCATTTCCAGGGTGAAATGTCCCAGGGAGCCTTTCATCCCTCCGTTTTCCTAGAAAACATGGTAACTAATACATTGCCCTTTTACCCGCTACCCTCCCGGTCATCCAGAGCCGGGCTTACGACCAAGCGGCAGTTATTTTAAATCTTCTCTGACTGAATATGACAAAACATCTTTTCAACTGGAACCATGTCCTTGCTAAAATAATCCGCATTTCAATACAGAGCTCTGCAGATGACAAAGGCTCTAAGTCCCAGGATTTGTGTAGAAATTGGAAAGACTTGGGCGCTCTTCATGTTTTTTATACCCAACCCCCGATTATCTAGAAGGGTTATAAGTTAAGAATAAAAACAGACAGGCCTGCATTTCCCTGACTGCGCCCGGGCCGGGCAAATCCCTGAACCTCCCTTAGCCTGGGTTTCTTCACCTGGAAAAGGGAGGTAATGGTCCCAAACTTCGGCGGCAACTTCAAGGGTCGAACAGGACAAAGCCTGCAAAGCTCTTCACACGAAGCTCAGCACATAGTAAGCGCTCAGTGAACATGTATTCCTCTTTCCCTTTCGCTGGCAGAGGACTCTGGGAAGAATCCGGGAGGACAAATCCAGAAATTCTTGGAATTAGTGCAAGACGCAGATACTAAGCAGGGCCTCTGTGGGTTTGGGCCATTCTGAGCAACCACACTTGGTCCAAGTGGGTAAGCCAGGCACACAGCCTGCAGATCTGGGCTTGCAAAGGTCCGTCCACAGGAATTTCAAACTACAACTGGCAGCCTGATGCCTATTTTGTGTCTGCATCCACCATGCCGCCCAAAGTGACTCAATCCTTTACAATAAACTGTTCCAGACTGCAACCTTTTATCCTCTCCCAGACAAGCATGAAAATGAATCCATATGTGTATGTTAAGTAGCAGTTCCAAAAATAACGGTGACTTTGGATATTGTAAAGACGATAGGATGAGAGCGATTGGGGGTTAGAGGAGCATTCACTACAGAAAGAAGACTTGACCAGGGTTCTGAGGAATGAATAGGAGTTCGATAAGTGGATGACAGAGGAGATGCCTCGGGTCACGTGGAACATCACAAAGCCACAGAGGTGGTAATGAGTGAGTGGGGACAGAGCCCTGAAGCTGTGTAGAGCAATGAAGGGATGGGGGCGGGAGTGGAGGCTGAGCTGGACACCACCGAGGAAGAATGGGATAGCACATGACACAGTGTAGCACCTAGTAAACACCTGTGAATGAATCCGTAGGTCCGCAAAGAACATAAAGTGGCATTTTCAGAAGATTTCTCTGGTTGGGTGCATCGGAAAACAAGGAATTGAGGCTGGCAGGACACGTACAAGGTTTCTGCAGGAATCTGGCCCTCCCGGGGGGTAAAGACTTGACCTATCCGAGAGCCGAGGTGGCCAGGAAGAGGAGGGGAGCAACGGAAAAACATAATGACAGAAGAATTTTAAGAACTTGGAGATTGGCTGCATTCATGGAAGGAAGAGAATTCTAGGTGCTTGACGTTTGGGGCCTGGGTAATGTCTGAGACAGCAATGAGGACAATGTCATAAGGAGCAAGGGTTGAGGTTGGGGAGGGGAAGTTACAAGTCCAGCGTTGATCATTTAAGGAGATGGGAGACAGCCGAGTGCAATCGTCTTGCCCTCATCTGGAGATAGACTAGGAACAGATCAATACAGATGGGGGTCTCCTCAAGGAGACACTTGTCAGCCCTGGGCTCAAAAGATTTTGCATTTTTTTTCTTGAGACATCGTGAAATTATGGTAAGCTCTTCGCACAGTATTCCCTGAAAAGCTGAGATTCAGATAAACGACCCGAACGATTGTAAGTCTGGTTTCACGTTGCTGCTCTCCATGAAAGCTTCCCCGCGGGCTGGTGGAGAGCCTCGTGCCCCAGTCGCAGCCACGTGAGGATGGCCTGGGTGTGGGGCCCCAGGATCTGCGTCTTTAGTGTGCCCCTCATGTCATTCTGATGCTCACTGGAGCTTAAGAATCGCTGGTACAGGGGAAAAGGAAGCCTCTCAATACTCTGGGAGGAGCCCTTACACTGAGAACTCTGGAGCCGGGAGCCGGGGTTCAATCCCAGCTCTCCCTAGCTACCGATACTTGAGAAAGTCACTTAATTTCCAAAGCGTTTTAATCTCTGCAGTATGTCCTGATCTAAACTAGGGGAACGAGAACAGCATTACCTCGTGGAGTTCCTTTGAGGATGACGTGCATTAATATATATACAGAATAAACTTTCCTGATTCTGCCACTACAGGCACTTAGCCCAGGTAACTCTCTGCCTTGTGCTCGGACACTCAGCAGCATCCCTGGCCCCTACCCACCACTTGCTGGGAGTACTTCCTCCCCAGAGCGAGAGTCAAAATGTCTCCAGATATGGCCAGATGTCCTCTGAAGGAGAAATCACCCCCGGCTGAGAACCACCTACGCAGAACAGTGCTAGCTCTTGAGAATTTGCCAGAAGTCATGCTAAATGAGATGTTTGTTGGCTCCTTAAGCTCCCGAAGACCCAATGAGAGAGGTCTTATCTCCAGCTTTCTACATCAAGAAGGTGAAGGTCAGAGGGGTAAATACCTCGCCTAAAGTCACTCGGCCAGCAAATTACAGAGAGGACCCCCAGGTGGACCCTCATTCTGAAGCTTCCTGGTGCTGGCACACTGCCGGATAGCACCATCTCTCGAGGTGGCTATTGGGGAACTGCCCTCATCATACGTTGCTCTTGGGGTGGGAGAGAATCCTCAGGCCCCAGCAGCCCTGGGGTCTAGCATCATGGGAATGTACCGCCTCCTACCCCAAATCCTGAAAGCCTGCCGCCTGTGGGTTTCGCCCTACGCCATGCGTGGGGTAAACTTCAGTTCACAGGAACTGACACCTCCCACTCACCTTGCTGCCTGGGTTAGGGCCCTCCTCTGTACATCCATCTGTCATGGGCGGGTCACCCCAGTGGCCCCTCTGTCCCCTCGTGAATGTCTTCTCCTGGGACTACATATTCCCACACCTCTCTTCCCACAACGCAAACACGGTGCACTGGGGTGTTGTAGACTGTTTCTTGAATGGATGAATGGCCTCCCTGTCCATCGACTCTCTGAAATATATGCAGCAGGGCCGGCCTCTGCCTCACTCTTCTGTTGTACAAGCTCCTGGAAGGGACTGCAGGCTTCCGGGGTGAAACCAGCTGGTTTTTCTCAATCTGAGCAGCAAGTGGAAGCTGGAGAAGGTCTGCCCAAGCCCTGGAGGCAGGCATTTCTGACATTATCTGAAGAACACCTGCCCAAGATGGTGCTGAGAAACCAGAGAGCAAAAGGACAAGTCGTTGGAACTCCCAAGTATGCCTTCCCCTTCTTGGTAACAGCATGTCCACCTGTTTAGTCACGTACAGCTTCAGAGCTCTGGCCTTGGTATCAGGCAGCCGAGAGTTCAAATCCCTGCCCCACTTCGCAGTAACGGTGTGACTTCGGAGCAACACATCTTACTGCTCTGAGCCTCGATCCCCCATCTGTAAAATGGGGATCGGAATGACTACATCATGGGGTTCTTGTGAACTTCAAGTGCATCGAGATAGTGAAGTACTTAGAACAGTCCGGCACGCAAGGAGCAGTACCATCAGTAATAATATGTGTTTTGTCTTTTACAATCAGATCACTTAATTGTCATAGGATATTAAAGTAGAAATGCTGCCTACACCTATTTCAAAGGGACATACTAGATAAAATGCACATAGTAGGGGTTCAAAAGAGCGTAGGGGTTGTGATTCACTTCCTGGACCACTAAGTTCATGACTATCGTAAGAACACACTAGACGTGCTTCCCTGGACGCAAAGATAATCCCGAGATGACAGTTGGTCCGTGCAGACTCTGGGTAGAAGGGAGAAGAGGAAGAAGAAAAAGATAACAGACACAATTTCACACAGAGCCCGGCCCGCCAGTGAGAAAAAGGCGTGGGGTGTGATCCGTGGCCCAGTACTTCCTGCCGCAATGCTGAGAACCCACTTTCAGTGCCCTCCACAGGCACGGCGCCCACAGGGTCCCCTCCGCCCAGACATCAGGACTCTCGGCTGATGCCGCCTGGGTCCGAAACAGGTTCCTGGGGAATTTCTGCGCTTAGCCCCGGTCTTCCGAAAAGCAGGGTATTAAATGTCACGCAGGGTACATCCCCTCGGAAGCCGTGAAATAGAAACTTTCAAAAGATAAAGCTCACGTGTAACCACACAACTGATGTCATTTCATAATTCTAGACTTTCACAACCCGCGTTTCCCGGATATAGCTGGCATGACGAAAGTGCCATGTAATTTGCTCAACACAGTCCTGAGGGGTCAACAAGGTGCTTAGGTGCACTGAATCCATTTTTGAAAAATCCGCCAAGCTGCCTCTCACTCGATTTTTCGCTTGAATGTCCGCCCCGCATCCCACCCCCCAGGCCACCTCCTCCCAGGCTGCGCCCCACGCCGGCCTTGGAGCACCCTCTCCCTTTTCCTCCACCCCGCTCCTCCCTGGAGACGCTGGACGCCTCCCCTGGCCCACCTCTCTTGTGTCTTCAACCAAGCTGTCTCCCCCACAGCCTGGAAAAAGAGCTCAGGCCTCCTCTATTCTAGAAGTGAAATTAAAGAAAAAACAAGCCACCAAGAGAACTGCTTCAGCCCCTCTCCCTCGAGGACATCCTACTTCTCACATTTTACCGCCTCCCAAGGCTTCTGAATGCTCATCTGGGGACCAGTTCCATCGGAGCCACCAGTGAGAAGGGTGCTTCCTAAGCCCACCTGGAGAGATTTGATAAGAGGTCTGATGTGGGGCCTAGAATGTCGTGTTTCTCAGGTTCCCTCCAGGTAATTAGCACTTTGAGCAAAGTTTAAAAACCTCTGGTCTAGGGGCACCGGGGTGGCTCCTTTGATTAAGTGTCCCACTCTGGATTTCAGCTCACATCTTGGTCTCAGGGTCATGAGTTCAAGCCCCGCATGGGGCTCTGCCTTGGGCACGGAGCCTGCTTAAAAAGAAAAACAACAACAACAATAACAAAATATCCTCCCTCCATTTACGTCACCATCACCCACCGCGAACACCTGCCAAGCTGACTCGTTCAAGGCTGCTTCCTCGGGCGGGCTCGCTCTGCCTCCGGCCACCTCCTCACAGGCCGGTGTAAGCGTGACTCCAACGCGGCTTCACTCCTCCTCCAGCTTTGGAGCCCTCACCCAGTCATATCATTTTAAGGAGCCTTGGAAGTGACTTCCGAGTGCACGTTTCCAGCTCTGCCTGCCCCCCTGCTGGGTATTCTCATCCTTCCTGTCTGCAAGTCCAGAGTCAACATTTCCCCCAAAGTAATCACCCTTCCAGAAATCCCCGCTTCGGTCAATGGCTGGTTTCTCTAATAATCTTTCTTCACAACCCCTCTTCCCCAGACTCTCACGCTGTTTGGATTCTTGCTTGGTAATACCCACTGGCATGACTTCTTACACCTCCTCTCCCCCGCCCCCAGAGCCTGGCGTGAGCTCTCGCCTCTGCCTGGCCCTCCCTCCTAGCCCCTTCCCCGCTTAAACCGCAAACCTTCTACCCCTCTCATGAAGATTTTATCCCCGTCTCTTGTCCTGAGGGGCCCACCCAGCTGGGCAGACCCTTCTTCCCCTCCGTCTGTGCAGGTAATGCAGAGCTGAGGGACTAGGTCCCTGCCATCAACTTGAAACGGGTGGGCGAACAGCAGAGGAAGACACGACTGTGTTCCAGTTGCCTCCGTGGAGGCCGGAAGGGCAGAGTGAAGGGCAGCTGCTAAATTTGGAGAGTGGTCCCAACCACTGGAAACCCTGCTCAACTAATTCAACTACCTCTTGCATTAAAACAGTACTTCCTATCTGAAGAGGCCCAGCACTGGTTTTCCACTAGGATGTGTTTGCGGTCCCTCCCACCTCTTCATGACGTATTCCTGCACAGAGGAAGACCAAGCAAAGTCAGAGGTCTGTCCGATGGAGGCTACGTAAGCCGCCATGTCACAGACGATCCGAGTTCTGATCCTCTCGTAAGAGGCAAAACAGTGCCTTGGGGCAGAAACTTCGTGGCCAGTATTATTAAAACTTTTTTCTGTATTTTTTCTAATTTTTCTACACTGTCGATGCATTACCTATACAGTTACGATGAACAATAATAGGCAGCATTGTAACAATTGAGAGGAAAGCGTACGTAGAGGGAATTCTTTTCAGCCATTAACATCATTTAGTCTTGCCCAGTCCGATGTTTGCATGGTGGCTGGGGAGACGTGTTTACCATAAAACGCCAGGCAACCTGCTTGCCTGGGTCCTTTAACTTTCTCTAGCCACACATGCGAAGGAGAGAGGTGTTGGGAAACCAAGGGCACGATATACCCCCAGAGTTTTCCATTGCAAAAGTGGACATGACTCAGGGCGAGGAATGCTTTCCAAGAGCAGGAGAGCATCTCGAACAGATGGGCTATGTTCACTGGGCTCACCCTGTCAACCTTAAAATGTCACCTTGTGGATGTTTTGTGAAGCAGACCCTCTCTGCCCAGCACATGTGTGTGGATGCCCGTCTTTGATCCCCTAATTTAGACAACGCTTAGGAGAGAGGAGTCAAAAAGTCAGGTACATTCTTGGAGGACTCCCTAAGCATTTTAGAAGAATGAGGTGGACCTCTCCGCACCAACATAGAAAGGTCTCTGAGGCATACTGAGCATAAATCATGGTAAACAATATGATCCCATTTTCAGAAGAGAATAAAACTCTAAATTTGATTACATGTTCACACACAGAAAGAATCAAACATAATAGGGATCATCTCTTTCTTGGAAAAGGAGGACTGCAGAGAAGTAGATGGGAGTTTTCTGTTTGCACTCTATGGTTTTTTATAAGAACAATAAAATGATGGTTTACTTGCATCATTTCAAAAGTTAAAACATTATTGAAAAGAATATAAGAAGCTTCTAACCGAAGGCAATAAACAACACAGCTAGCTTCCTTTCTAGGCCTGAAAATGGCTAAAATAACTTTTGGGTAGGGAGAAAAAAAATGACTTCAAATAATTCACTTTCTTTATCTAATCTGTCCACAATTCATGTGACTCTTCCTCAAAGTGTATGTAAATCCGACCACTTCTCCCACCTCCCCTGCTCCCGCCTTGTCCGAGCTTTGGCATCACCCACACGCATGACGGCGATGGCCTCCTTGCCAGCTTATCCTACCTCTGTCCTTGTGCTCAAACCATCTGCTTTCCACCCTGCTGGTCCTGAAAAATGCTACTTCTCTGCAAGGAAAACTCTAGTGGCTTCTCCTGTCATTCAGAGGAAAAGCCAAAGGTCTGACAGTGACTCTAAGGCCCCGTGCGCCTCCAGTTATCTCTCCAACCCCTTCTCCTGCTACACGTAGCTCCAGCCATACTGGCCTCCCTGCTATTCCGTGAACACTGTAGCTACCCTCCTGCCTCAGGACCTTTGCACTTGCTGATTCCTTTGCCTGAAATGCTCTCCCCCTAGATTTCCCCATCGTTTGTCCCCTCACTTCCTTCTGGTCTCGGCTCCAATGCCATCCTCCTGCCAGCCCCAACCACTTCCATCTCTTTTCCTGCTTCATTTTGTGCCACCAACAAACATACTACTTATGTTACATCTCACTTTGCTTATTGTCTATCTTCTTCTACTAGAATGAAAGCTGCATTTAGATCGTTTTGTGGTGGTGGTGGTGGTGGTTTGCTTGTTTGGTTTCTGACCAGCTATGTAGAGATGTAATGGATTCACAACATTATAGAAGTTTAAGGTGTACGACCAGTTGACTTGATACATTTACATATTACAAAATGATGACCACTGGTGTTGGCTAATACCTCCAACCTGTCATATAATTACCACCTCTTTTTCACAGTGAAAATGTTTCAGATCTGTTCTTTTGTTTGCTTCTTTGTTATTAATCAGTTAAGATTTTTTGCTGTACCCCAGTGCCATTCCCTAGACCCCTTCCTAGCCCATATCAGGCGCTCAACAAAGTGTCGTGGAATGAATGAAGCTTGAACAAGCCCATTGATTTACATCCTGAACTGTTGGATCGAGCTCTTTTCCTTTTGTGGGGATGTGACAGACCTCTCCCCGCCTCTGAGAACAACGTTAGAGGTTAGTGGATGGAAGGGCCCAGGCGTCCTGCACGCCTGGTGGGGAGTGTTTCACAAATTCACACGTCATTGTCTGTGCTTGGGCCATCCCTTCTCGTTCTCTGTCCGCTCTGCCTGCTCGCTGTGCCTCCGTGCCTAGGACATGTGTCCATCCCACAGCGACCACGCTAGCAGAGGAAGGAGGGCATGCCCAGCTAGAGACTGCCGAGCTCCTGCACGAGCTACAGGAAGGGAGCCCAGCTCAAGTCAGCAAAAGCAGCTTCTCCTGCGGAGCAGCAGGAGGGAAAAAGTAAAGGTTAAAAACTTAGCAGGAGGGCACCTGCGTGGCACAGTAGGAGAAGCATCTGCCTTCAGCTCAGGTCAGGATCTCGTGGTCCTGGAATCGAGTCCCGCGTCTGTCTCCCTATCCCTCTGCTGCTCGCTCTCTCTCTCTCTGTCAAATAAAAAAATACAATCTTAAAAAAAAAAAACTTGGCAAGACGACAGGAGGAAAAAATGGAACTCCACATGTAACATTTGGAAAAGACACACGCTGGAAAGAACACTTTGAGGGTGAGTTTATCCAAAGTTGCAGTAAGGATCAAATATCTAAAACAGCTACCGACCCTTGGCTTGTCACAGAAGTGAGCGGTGTTGCCACCATGTGAGCCCATGCCACCGTGTCTCAAGTGCTCGCCCGGCCTCTACTCACCAGGGTCAGTGTGGTGATGCGGACACATCAGGGCTTTGAAGTCGGACACCTGTGCCAATCCCGCCTCTGCCCTTACTGGCAACTCCACTCTGGACAAGCTGCTTCAACTTTGTGAAACTCCCTTTCCTTGTACATTAAACAAAATGGGAATAATATCTATCTTTCAGGCAGGTTTGTGGGTTTTTTGCCATGGATTAGAACTAGGGTATGAACACACATACACACATGACTATATATAATATATATGTCAATATTCATATATATACACACATATATGAATATATAATATTGTGTAATATATAAAATATATAATATTTGTATAAATATACATGTATTTGTTTATATACAAGTGGCAAACAATGAGCCTGTAACAAATAGTAGCAGCGGTCATCATAATTAGTAGCAGTGCTACTAATTATCATATAATCATGGTGGGTCTTAGCCATTGCAGAGCCAATTTAAATTGGGAATACCCAGAGTTTTGTTTGTTGGGGTTTTTTATTTCATTTTATTGTGCTATTTCATCCCTTTGGAGCCATCAGACTGCGTCTGTCCTCAGTATGTCTACGAGCTCTTTCTTCCTCAGAGAGCCCAGGCTTCCACTGCTGGTGAACAGGACAATGAAAGGAGGACGCCATGTTTTCTCCCCACAATCATTTCCAGCTGGGGCTGAATTTACGGGGATGATCCCGAGGAAGATCTGCAGCCACATGCCATCTGCTAAAAGCCAAAAAGGAGACCTGAGTCTGATCATGTCATTCTTCTTAAAACCTTTTGGTGGCCTTCCAGTTGTTCTTAGGGCAAAGACTAAATCCCTTCTCAAGACCTTCCAGGCCCTTCAGATCTGGCCCTTACTCATCCCTCCATTCTTCCTGGCTCCACATCCCAGCCACCCTGACCTTCCGGCGCTTTCTGGAGCACTGTCTCCTCTGCCAAGAACAGGCCCCCTCTCCCAGTGCTTCACCGTGTAACCCCTTCCGGTCCCAACGGAAATGTCATTTTTTTTAAAGGAAGAGTTACTGAACCTCCAGACTGGATTAGGTTCTTCACAGATATCCTATTGTTATTAACTCATGGTTTGTGAGATTCCATTTAGTGTCTAGCACTTGGAGACACGAAGTTTCTTGAGGGCAGTGACCCAGTTGTCCTTTCTCATGGCTGAAGCCATCCCAGGGCTTAGCGGGGCGAGGCACAGAAACTTGCTGCGTAAATATTTGTTGAATGGATAAGTAGAGTAGTGGGTGGAAGCATGCAGTTTTAGTCTTGCGACGCCCAGTTGGGATCTGTGCAAGGTCCCTCTGGGGAATGCGAGTCGTTCCGAGAGACAGATGGGCCATAAACAGCAGTTCTGTGAACAGAAGAGGACAAATAATGTGTATTGACGGAGGAAGACCTTCTCCACACAGGACTCGTCAGTTTGCAGGCAAGTCCCTCGACAAAGGACACACATACACTGCCCGCCATGGGGGTGAGGACAGGGACCCCCGGGGCCCCAGCCCAACAGCTGCCCTCACCTAAGGGACTAGCCCTACGCTAGAGAGTCACTGGTCATATGCGGCTCTCGCACCCTTAAGAATCGGCCATTGTGACCGAGGAACTGATTTTTTTTAATGGGATTTCATTCTATAATTGACATTTAAATTTAAAAACGGATCCTTAATTCAGTTAATAGAAAAAATTTGAGTAGTTTTGAAACAACTCAGATAGGCGAAGCTCCTTTTTCAAGTGTAGATCTTAGGAAGTCTAAACACGATTAAGCATTGCTAAAGAAAAATCTAGCATCCCATTTGAAGTGTAACATATACCAAATTTCAAAGACAGTGCCCCCCAAATGGCAAAATTTCTCATTAATGATTTTTATATCAACTACTTATTGAAAAATGAGTTTGGAAACATTAGATCAAATAAAATGCATTACTAAAATTAACTTTATTGGATTCTTTTTCTCTTTTCAGTGTGGTTTGGAGGAATTTGTAAATCGCTTCTGCGGCCCTAATTCTCTTTCCTTGGGACCAGCTTTCGCTAGACTGCTGATTTCGAGAAAGAAACCTGGAAGAACATCTCCCTTTCAAGCCGGAGCCCATAGGTTTTAAACAGACATCACCACGGCCCCTATTTGGAAGGAGGAGACCACTGAAAGGAGAAGCTTCCTTCTTTTTTTTTTTTTTTTTAAGATTTTATTTATTTATTTGTCAGAGAGCGCACAAGTAGGGGGAGCAGCAGGCAGAGGGAGAAGCAGACTCCCCGCTGAGCAGGGAGCCCCATGCAGGACTCGATCCCACGACTCTGGGATCATGACCTGAGCCGAAGGCAGACGCTTCACCGACTGAGGCACCCAGGCATCCCCCAACAATCTTCCTTCTTTGCATGAAAAAATCATCATATTAAAACCTGAAATGGTAGCCACCCGAGTAATATCAAGGGTTGTGGAGAAGGAGCACAATTTATCTTCCTGCACAGAGTGCTGGAACGTTCCTCCCTGCGGCATTTCCAACCGTGAGGGAGCTGTAGATCCTGCAGGGCGTCGGTGAGGCTG
This sequence comes from Ursus arctos, assembly GCF_023065955.2. Classification (NCBI taxonomy): domain Eukaryota; kingdom Metazoa; phylum Chordata; class Mammalia; order Carnivora; family Ursidae; genus Ursus; species Ursus arctos. The sequence continues at coordinate 78,276,566 of NW_026623089.1, read as the reverse complement.
GGCTGCCGGCGTACCAGCGAAAGCCATGATGAAATGAGGATCGTGGCTGTAAATTACTCTGTTCTCCTGAAGTACCTTTCCTCCATACATCGTGCAGGCCTTCATGAATGCTAATTAAATCGTTCACAACGGCCTCCAAGGTCAAAATCTCACCTCCTTTGACTGAGGAGAAACTGCTGTGTTGTCTGTCTAAGGCCACAGAGCCAAGCCACCAGGACCAGGCAGGCGTGCGGCACGGTCTTTCCCTCCACTGGGCTGCTAACCCACGTCGCTTCTCGGAGGACGCCAGGCAGTTTTTCACAGAATTATTCTTGCTTCCCAGACTGCCAGCCTGCACTCCCTGCTACTTAGACCCTATCCAAGAGGAGTGATCTTTGGCGAGTGAGGAAAAAAAGCTGGTTTTACCAAGTACTTCTTCCATGGAGAGCGGTTGACTTGAAAACAGACTTCAGGCAGGTAAACTCGAACGGTTTCTTCGCAGGTGTGACTTGGAGCTTTGCTGTTCAAAATGTGGTTGGCTGCTTGGCGGTACTGACGTCATCTGGGATCTTATGAATGCAGAAGCTCAGGCCCTACTCCAGGCCTACTGAATGAGAATGGGCGTTTGCACAAACTCCCGCAGGATTTGGGTGCACATTAAAGCCTGAGAAGTGTCCAGTGTGGGTTATAACCCAGCTCCCTCACTGTAAGCGACTGAAGGGAATCCACTGACACTCTCCTCTGGACGTCCATCCCCTTCTCTCTCTCTCTCTCTCTCTCTCTCTCTCTCTCACCAACACACACACAGTTGTAAAACTTCCGCAGACTTGATTCTTTCTAAGGCTCTCAGTTTCCCCTCCCTGGTGGCACTGGTGTGCACCTGCACAGGAGGCTCGTGGCGCCTACTTATCTCCAGCTTGAGACGACCACAGCCCTCCGGGGCTCCACCATTGGACTAGCAGAGCAGCGCACCCCCAGGTGAGTCCGAGCCCCGGCAGGTAATGTGGGGGGAGCACAGAGAGCCACGTAGGTTTCAGAAAGGAAGCGAAATCTGTTCTTCCAGTACACACACACTTGGGCTGCTTGTCATACGCCATTAGATGAAAGCTTGCTTTCACAAAGTCATCCGCGCATTCTCATTTCTCATAAAACATGGTCTTACCATTTGCTTTCCCACTTCTGATAGAAGTGGAAGGTGCAAGAAATATTTCATATTTCCCTGAACGTTCCTCCAGAAGACGGCTAACAGCATAAACACAGCCGCAGCTTGGCTTCTCCCAGGAATGGGAAGAGTTGCGTGCACAGAGGGGGCACGCTGGTGGGAAGGCGGCGAGAGTCTCGGCTCTAGCCATTGTCTGCAGGCGGGAATCTGGGCCCATTTTACTGGATCCTCCCGCTTCTCAAAGAGAAGCCGGAAATCTGGATTTTTATGTGAAATCTCCCATTTTTTTTAATGTTGGCAATTAATTCAATTTCTTTAAACATTGTGCAGGCCAAACAAAACATATCTACAAGCCAAAATACACACCCTCTGGACTGTGGTTTCCATGTCTCTTAGAGCAAAGTCTCAAAAGAGAGCATCTTACTGGTTTCGTTGAGGGTAGGTGTCCACCATGATCCTTTCAAGCAAGGGCTCAGAGTGTGGAATCCGTTGTATTCCACTTTTCAGCAGGGACTGGGCAGCAAAGGGCCATTTCCAAAGAAGGAATATGAGTTGGGTGACCATCCCAATACATATGTCACATTGACAGATATAAAAATAGGCGATTCTGGGGGACAATAAACCACACACTTTATTAAAAGTCAGGTTTATTGGGGTATAAACTCACTCTTTTTAGTTCATGATTCCATGAGTTTTGACTTATGTACACAGTCCTATAATCACGACCACGATCAACATAGAACAATTCCATCACCCCCCAAATTTCCCTCATGTCCCTTTAAAGACAGCCCCCTTCCCCTCGCTCCTGGCAACCGCTGATCTGTTCTCTGTCCCTCTAGGTGTGCCTTTTTTTCAGAATGTCATATAAATGGAATCATCCAGTTTATAGCCTTTCGAGTCTGGCTTCTTTCACATAACATAATGCATCTGAGATTTAATCGTGTTATTACATAGATCAGCAGCTCATTTCTTTTTACTGCCAGCTCACGCTCAGTGGCATGGGTGAACCGCAACATGCTTACCCGTTTGCCAATTAAAGGACACTTGGTGATTGTGAATAAAGCCCCTGCAAACGTTCACAAAGAGACTTTAGTGAGAAAATAGTTTTAATTTCTCTTGGGTAAATTACCTAGGAGTGGCATTTTTTAAGTCTTATGGTAAGCATATGCTTAATGTAATAAGAAATTGCTGAACTGGTTTCCAAAGTGGCGGAACCACTGGGCATTCCCAAGAGCAACATTTGAGGGTTCTCATCGCTAGGGATCCTCTCCCGCACTTGCCCTTGTCGGCATCTTGCTTTTGTTCTAGCCCCTCTGAGAGGTGCGGCGTGCCACCCGCGTAGCTCGTCCTGGAAACCTGCGGTCTCGGCACAAACAACAAAATACGATTTCTGCTATGATGCCTTATCCTCACGCAGACTGACCCACCCATCCAGCACATTCTTGTGTGTAATAAGTTAAATGATTTTTAATTCCACCAGACTCAAATCCCCCTGACGTGACTTACGGCCATTCTACTCCTGAGCCGTGAGAGATCGTGGACAAGCGCCAAGAAAGAAGGCCACTTTGAATCGCTCTTTCACCCGATAAAAATCATACCGAAACCCAGTGTAAACATACAAGAAGTGGTCAGATTCGGGTTACATATTAACGGTGTTTGGTCAGGCTGGAGCAAGGCCCCTTCACTTATCACTGTCGGCACCCCTCCGTACCTGCACGAGGCTCGACTGGATTTACAGGAGATCTTTTGAAAAGATGCAGAGAAGGTGAACAGCGCACATTTCCTGGCAATAAATTTAAAAGGTTGCTAAAGCATTCCAGAGATTTTCGCTCGACAGTCTTCTGGCCAACACATCTGCAATCCGCCAATCCTTACAAATCGGTGTTTTTACATCTTATTCTCACAAACATCTTTGCAAATACCTTGCTCTCTGCTGGCACGTCGGGCAAATCCAGCCTCTTCCGTGGTCTGGAGCCACAGAAATCGAACGCTGCTTAATGCATGCAAGATTGAGCTAACTGCAGTTAAAATAAATGTTCAGACCAGTCCGTTTGGCTCCCTCATCCCTACCAGATAATTCCATTCTGCGGTTCCACTCTCTCATCACAGAGGTGTCCAGTAAAATAAGCAAGCTCGGGGCCAAAATGATATGGAAACGAAACTACCACTCTAAAAATGAGGGCTGTGATACATGGTGTCACGGACCCCCACGCTCGGCACTCTCCGTATCCACGTGCCTTTCGCCATGTTCTTCCCACGAAAGGGGCAAAGTGTATCTTTCCTCCCAGTGACTGTGGGGCCAGCGCCCGATTTGCTGTGGTCCATGGGACAGCTCCGCAGTGGGGGAGTGGGAGTCCTGAGTCTCAGCCTGAAGACGTCTCATGTCGTGTGCTTGTACCTCCGCCATCATCATGAGACGAACTTGTCCCGAGCAGCCCACAGGACCCGGAAAGACAAAGAGAGAGGCAGATGACCCGCACACCTACACTGAGAAGCAGACCCGCCCCATTGAGTCCAGCCTGGATCAGCTGAACCCCAACCAAGCCGATGCATGACCCGTAATCAATGTCTGGACTGGACTGCGAGCTCGGGACTGCTTTGTCAAGTAGCAAAAGCCAGCAGATAGAAGCACACTCCTGAATTAGGAATTCTACCTGGAGAAACATGATGCCAGCCGCTCAGGATTTTTAACTCTGCCTACTTCCTACACAGGGTTAATTCATAAAAGCAGAAACATCGGACACGTCCCAAGGCCCAGTGGGAGAAATCCCGCAGAGCTGTGCATTGTTGCCCCGGTGGGAGAAGGTGCAGACACTTCATCCTCGTGGCTGGAGGGACGTGGGGACAGGAGCTGAAGTCACCGTCGTGCCACAGGTCCCTCCATCTGCAACTCTTCCTCCTGCAGCTTTTCTCGTGTGTTCGTGGCACTGGTTCTCAAGCGGGGGTGAGTTTGCTCCGCAGGGGACATTTGACAATGTCTGAAAACATTTGGGGTTGTCACAACTGCGGGGGAGGGAGGCGTTGCTGGCATTTCAGTGAGGAGAGGACAGGACTGCTGCCAAATCCCACAGCACACGGCGCAGCCCCAACAGCCAAGAATCATCTGGCCCAAACGTCAACAGGGCTGAGGTGGACAAACCTCACTGTTCTAAGGTTTACACTGAAACAAGCTCATGCTTCCCCTTATAAGAGTGTGTAAGCTTGCATCTCAGCAATCGTGTGCTAAACGTATCCAAATAAAGAAAAATTAGCCTTGTTTACGTTCAAGCCCACCTGACCTTCAGTATACCACATGCAATATGTATGAATACACACTTTCTTCCAAGTATAAACGACTCTTTTTCCATAAATGTCCTGAGTAAATAATAGTCGACTGAAGAAAACCTTCGTGTGTTCGTGGCACTGGTTAAGCACTTCTGTACATCTAGAAATAATTGTTAGTACCTCAATTTAGCTGTCAGGAAAAATCCCACTTTATTCCAAATATTTTTGGATAAACAAATAAATAGGCAAAGGTGTCCAGGTCTGATTGGGGCCCTCACCCCAACCCCCCTAAAGGGCACTAGGGCTTTAAAATGTGACAGAGTGGTCTGGGATATGAGGCCATTTGGGTGCAATTGCTGTATTATGACAATATCCTTTAGTGTTTCAGTAACTAAACCCTCTTAATGACATCCTAGGGAGACCAGCCTAATATTGAATTCTAGCCTCAACGTCTTGGGTCCGTGCCAAGAAAAATAACCTGCTCCCCCAGAATCATTGAGAATTGATGGGGGTCATCAGGCTAGTGAGTCAACTGTGGTTGAATTATAGGTGTGGAACAGTATACGTGTGGCTCTTTCTGATGAAAGGCTGTGTTTGGCTAGGATGTCTGAAATAACGGAGCTGGCAGAGCTGGGGTGACCATGAAGACAGCGCGAAGGCTTTTAAGGCATCCGTGTGTAACAGAAGGTTCTGTGCATGTTTGAAGATGCAAGGAACTTGGAAATAAACTGGGAATTCAACAAAAGAGAGGACCCAAGATGGTATGCTCAGGATTTGAGAGGATGAAGAGAAAATAAGTCTGTTGGAATAGCATTTCAAATCCAGGACAAAAGATACAGTTACAGGGGAGGAGCTACAAAGCCAAAATTTAGCAGAAGGAGATAGGTAAGGTCAGGGAACCACCATGACCAGGGGCCAGAGGACCTGTGGTTGGCATGGTCATTCCTCAGCCATATTCTGTGACCTGACCACAAAGCTGGTGGTCAAGATTGGATTGGTTTGAAGACTCAAGGCCACTAGAGTAGCCTACTGAGAATTGAGGGTGAGTACTGTGGTGATATTTTTTAAGGGTCTGATTATTGCTAACTTGTGCCAAGCTTAATTAATACTGTATTGCTAACCTAACTTGACTAGGGGACAAGAGGATTTACCATATTAAGTGGCTGTACTTGAAACGGACGGTAGCAGACGCTCTGTCAGTGCATTTTAACCGCTGCCCCACAAAGCCATGAGATTCGGTAGAGACGGCCAGCAGAAGAGAGACAGGTCCAGCGGGGGGCATCTGAGGTCCTCGCTCTCACTCCATCCAGGAAAAGGTCCACTCCATCTGTTTTAAATAGTGAAGCCCTTGTCTAACTTCTCACCCTAAAAAAGTAGATTCTGCTACTGAAAAAAGTTTGAAAAACAATGTGCCAAGAGGCAAGGGACCTTAGTGGGAAAGATAGACCTATTTCTAAGAATGTCATCGGTGTGAATTGCTGTCACTTCGACTAAAGAACACAGTTCCAATAGGGAAGTTAATTTATACAATGGGATTGACCATACATACCAAGGGCTTTGGGGTTTTTGTTGTTGTTGGGTTTGGGGTTTTTTTTTTGTTTGGGGTGTGTGTGTGTGTGTGTGTGTGTGTTTTGGTCCACTAAGTGGGAGAAGAGAGAGAAAACCTTCTTCAAGTTTCTATAATATTAATCTCATGACTTTACATTACAGCATGACACTAACAGCAGAGAGCGTGGGTTACTGTGGGACTAACTGAAGTCACTAAAATGACAAGGAAACTTGGCTTGTGTGCCATTGCTCATGGATAATGCCCAGGAGGGGATCTGATGACACCATCAACCAACCTCCAAAGGCCATGGATATTGCTCTGACTGTGGACCTGTGCATTCGTGCCCCTCCTCTTCACCACCGTTGGCCACCCCCGTGCCCCCCAACCCCAAAGCCTTTCAGATTCTGTTTGGGTGATAGTTAACACGTCTAACCACTTCACCAAAAGACCAACAAGAGGAAACCACCAGTGAGAGAGAGAAAGTTAGCTTATTACAAGTACTGGCCACCTCACACCTTGTGTTTGTTCACTGAGTTTGCCAGAAAGTTCCCTTCTGACAGCCTAATTTACAACTTTCCTTGAGCTGCCAAATCATCACCCAGCAGACTTCTCCTGTTACTCCTGCTCTGCTCCTCGGCTCTGGCCTCCTCGTGGAGCATTAAACAAAAGTGCTCAGACCAAGCGCAAGTGTGACCCACATCAGGCACAAAGAATCTACCTGTCACTCACAGCCACACTTGGCAGTTGGCAACAATAATGTGGGCGGCCAAGTAATGACAGCAGGGAAGTTGGAAGAAGAAATTTATGAGTTTCAATCTAAACGCTTGGCATGCTGTCTCGCTGGAAGACTGAGCTCCTCACAGTTGGGAACCGAGAACTGTAAAAAGTATATAGATTGAGGGCTCCGAGGTGCCTATTAAGGGTCTCATCATTGTCAAAAAAAAATGTTTTATTTAGTAGGCATTCACAGGCCCTTGCCCTCAGGCAGTTCCTGGATCTCTCCCTGAGGGATATGCAAACAGAGGAGGAATCCTGAAAACCTACAAGCCCCCAGCATTAGGACCAAACCCCGAGGCGGTTCTCATTGCCAACAGTCCTTCCCTGGTGACCACCTCCAGGTGCTGGAATTGGGGTGGTCTTTATTTACTTCCTGCTGGCTTTCTGGATTTTCTAAATTTTCTGCTACAAACACATATGCCCCTAATAACCAGAAAAATACAAACGTGAATCGAAAAAGGTTGTGGAATCAGGATCTGAACGCAAGTCTGTCTGATGACAAATCCAGTGTCCTTCCTACTACTCCTCGCTACTGCCTCTCACCCATGTCCACCTTTGACACCCTTATGCATTTTATTTTTATTTAAGAAACAAGTGAAGAGAGTTAAATGCGCGCCAAGTACCTTTCCAAACATCTTCAATGTATTAACCTGCTTGAGCCTCACATCCTGCTGTGATGCGGGTACTGTTCATATTGTCATTCTGCAGAGGAGAAAGCGAAGGTACGGAAAGATTGGAGAACTCGCCCAAGGCAGCACAGCTGTGAGCAGCGAAACTGGGATTTTTCTCCAGGCCGCCCAACTCTGGAGGCCGTGCCCTTCATTGATCTGCTAAAGCTGCCTTGACCTTCTCCTACTTCACATCGATCGGCTCTGGCCTGCATATTCTTTTCCAACCTGGCCACTGTGTTAGTGTCTGAGTGGAGCAGTCAGGCCAAAGGAGCATCTTTATTAAGAGAATGGCATAGCTGGGTAGCTACCCTCATCAGCTCTCACCTCGAAACCTCAGATGAGATCAACTCCAGTCGATGGTGAGGAAGAAAAGACGTGAAAAGATCCCACTCCCTTAAAAAATAACCACAGAATCATTTTTCTCACTTTATCTAGCAGAGATTTAAATCAAGGTCCCTGAAAATGTTTTTGCCTCCTCGATTTGTCCCCGGTTGTCTCTGTTTCTTGGATTTTACCTTCTCGGCCAACCACTCCCCCATCACACACAAGCTGTCAACCTCTCTCTCTGTAAAGGGAGTCATCCACACTAGGCCAGACTGTTGACCTCCCTGGACACCAGATCTTCATCTGTAAATTCAGGGGTTTGAATTGAAGATCTCCAATTAGGATGCCACCTGGCATTTGCAGTCTGTAAGCTACACCATGTCCATTACATCGTTTTATCCTCAGTGACCCTGGACAGTGGATGTAATAGGTACGCTGTCCTCAGTTTCCAAGTGACAGCCCTGATGGTTCTCTGTAGCAGAGAGGAAAACCCAGATCTATTGGTTAGAATCCACGGCTCCTACCCCCTCGCCCCTAACATGTCTAAGGGCCCTCTCAAGCTCACGGTCTGTGCTTGTGCTCCTGCCTCCTGGGCCCCGTCCCCATCAGGGCATGCTCTCTGTGTGTTGGAGCTAGCTGCTGCAGCACCCCGTCCCCCAGAGTCATTCGGGGGGCTCACTTACCTGCAGAATGTGGGGATGAAGTGCTCCCTTTCCTCTTCACCCCTGTGGGTCTGGAACATCAGAGCCAGCCACTGAGAGCACGAAATTTGGTCTAGGTTTTCTGTGGGCCGCATCTGGCTGCCCTTTCCCCAGCCTGTCCCTTCTCTCCACAGCTGGTCGCCAGGAGGCTGCAGGCCTGCCTGCTAGGGCAGGCATGTGGGGGGCGGGCGGTGGGGGAGCTGAAGGACTTTCTGGATCCTGCATCGGCTTGCCCTCTGGCTTTCATATGTCTCTTTATGACCATCTGACATGTTATTTACATGCACCCTGTGCCAAGGGCCTTTAACCTTCTTTCCAGAAAGCCCTTGCCTGCAAAACGAAGTTGCTGGCTGAAGAGGAAAAAAAACTGACATGATTCAAATGCATGGAAACCAGGTGAGCATGAAGGCTAAAAACTCACACAGAGCCCGGGGCCAAAATGTGAGTCAGGTAAAGATCCACCCCACTTGCCTGAAACAGTCCTGGTTTACACCTGCTCTCCCGTTGTAATTTTTCATGGCAGCCTCTTTCATTCTCAAACGTTTCCTAGGCTGGACAATAAATTATATGTGTACCCTACCTATGATGTGAGATCAAAGGCCACCAAATCACAGACTCTCCAAGCAGAAAGGCACACCGAAGCCCTAGAGGCTGAGCAGCCCCTCCAGGGCTTGGAACCCCCTTCTAAACATGGCGTCAGGATTTAAGCTCCACAGCGCAGCCCACTCCAACCACAGCTTCCCAGAGCTTTTGCACTCGCTCCCTATGGGCCTGCTTTGTCTCACTGGAAGACCTCAGCAGTGTGAACGGAGAGAACGCTGCCAGAATCACTTGGTACAGAGGAGGCAGAGACCCCTCGCAGAAGGGAGGAGGGCCACAGAATGTCTGAGTGCCCAGGGTGTGCCCGACGCTGTGCTAAGATGTCTTCCCTCCGCTACATCCACGTGGGCAGCAGGGTCAAGAAATAGGAACCCCCTCCCCTCTTACGAGGGAGAAAGCTGACTCACAGGAGGGTCAGGTAAATGGCTCGGAATCCCAAGAACCCGCTTTGGCAAGGCTGGGATTTGAACTCCGCTCTCTGGACACGAAGCCCAGAATGCTGCTCCTGTCAGGGCCTGTGGCCTCCGGCTCACTTGCCGTCCTCCCAGCCTTTCTCCCCTGGTGTTCGGGGTGGAGGGAAGAAAGTGTGTAGACAGCCCTCACCTCTTCTACCGGGCGGCCTCTCCCGCTGTGTGGCCGTTCCAGAAGAACAGTGTTCAGTCAGGGAGGGGCTGACGAAACTGCCACAAACTACCTCCAACGAACAAATGAGTATCTGCTTTCGTCTCCGTCCAGATCTGACGTGAGATGGTCCTGAATGGGGACCACGACGATTCAATAGTCCGAGCGCTCTGTTGCCTCGTGAGGAAAAGGCAGGGGTTGAGAAAAAGGAGGGAACGTGGAGCTGCCCCTGTGTCCCTGGAGTGTCACCACCCAGGCCCCATGTCCTGCCCGAGATATCGCTTCAGAGCGGTTTCTTCTGGAAGGTACCTGAGGGATTCTCAGGCACACGCTCTCATGCCAAGTCCCAAAGGTCTGGGTAGGGTGACGAAGCCTCTGTCGCGCCCGGTGTCCCGGGAGGGGCTTCCAGGCTGTGGCAGGGGTGCGGGGTCCGAGCAGCGGGGAGCTGCCCAGAGCGGGGGGCTGCAGAGGAAGCACGAGCCTCCACAGGTCGGCCTGCAAGGGTCCCAGCTGCAGCCACAGGCCGGAGGGGAGGGAAGACCAACATCACCCCTTTCGCAGACGTCTGAGGAACCGGGAGAGTCAGGAGCGAACCAAAACGCAACTTTTAAATTCAAATGTGGGTATTTTCCAGGAGATTATGGTTTAAGACAAGCCTCAGTGAGAAGAGTAAGTCAGGTTTTTTTTTTTTTTTTCAAAAGCAAGTAACAGTGGAGTTGGCACCAATAACCAGCAAACACTGTGGAAGACCCGTCGGAGAAGTGACGTAGTTGACCCACTGAGAAAACGCGAGTGAAAGTAAAAATGCGTGTGGTCCGTAGAGAAAGAAGAGGTTCTCATCACCCCTCGGGGGGCATTTGCTCCCTCATGCACCCGAATAATGATGCATGGAGCAGCTGTCTTATAAATCGCACTGCTCTGAGTGCACACGTCCCAGCCGCCAGCGCGGCTGTCACTCAGAAGGCCCCGAGTGTGTGACGAGGCCGCGGGGCCTTGGCCAAGAGTGAGGCCCAGAGCCTGATCTAAAGACAGGATCAGTGAGGGGGAAAGAAAAGAGAAGCACGCAAATCACTGGAAAATGGGGTAAGCTCCAAAGAAGAAGTTCAAAGTCCCCATAGACGGTGCTCAAAGGGTGGATAAGTCAGGCCTGCTGGGGGAGGTCAAGAAAGACTTCATGGAGATTGGAGATGGCATTTGAGATAAGCCCAGGAGAATCTGGTAGAATTTCAGTGGCCAAAAGGCAGGGATGGAGGCAGGGGGCACAGGAGACATTTCAGAGAAGGAGAAACACTAGAGCCGTGGCCCAGAGAGCAGGAAGTGGGATGAGGGTAGAAAGTCCCTTCTCTGTAGCTGAGAAGTAGAATGGAAGTCAGGCAGAGGACTAGGCTCGGCCTGAGAGAGAGACTAAGGACATTCTACTTCCTGTAGTGGGAATGGGGAGGCAGGCGCTGGGCAGCTTCAAACACAATCAGATCTGCACTGGAGGAAACTGAGCCTGGAAACAGGCTGTGAGGAGAGGTTCTTGTCGCCCCAGCCCTGGTTACAGTGATCGCCCAGGAGCAGTGTAGTAAGAGTGTGGATTTGAGGAGTCAGGATGATGGCTTTACAGAGAGACTCTCTAGGACCTGGGAAGTGATTAAAGGGGAGACAGGAATGGGGAAGATCCAAGGACCCCTGGATAACCAGACCCCTCCTATTCCTCTGATATATAGTGGTGATACATTAATTATATTATAGTATAGTGTATATTGCATATTATAATACAACTATATTCTATATTATTTAATAGTGTTATAAGTAATACTATCATATATACTTATATGTGAGTATATCATATAATGTCATATTATGTATTTATATTGTATTAGTATATTATATAACTACATTCTATCTGTGCAATATGTGCATGTATAAGGTATAAAACAAGTTATATAATATAATATGTATATTACATACAATGAACCACTGCCATTTGGCCTATTTCATCTTGATTTTTTGCTCTGCATAGATTTGTGTGTATAAACCTGCAGATAGCAAGTCACCCATTTCCCCTCCCAAAATAAGGATCATCCTCTTTGTCTTCTACTCTTTTCACTTCCCTTGGTCTATTCTCCTGACCATCTTCCTCTAGTGTGGCTAGAGGCTAGCGTGGGCCCCGAGCGCATTTCTATTTATGTTCCACCACTTCTAAAGGTTTGACTCGGCAAACGACGTCAGCGCATGTCTGTGTGTGTGTGTATGTGTGTATGTATATACACACAGATACAGATCTATGAAGATATATATGTATCTATATAAAACATCTGTTGTAAAAATATATAAATAAAAGGGCGCCTGGATGGCTCAGTCAGTTGAGCATCCAACTCTTGATTTCAGCTCCGGTCATGACCTCAGGGTCATGAAATTGAGTCCTGAATCGGGCTCTGAGCTGAGCGTGGAGCCTGCTTGAGACTCCCTCTCCCTCTGCCCTGTGCCCCTCCCCCTGCTTGCATGCTCTTTGTCTCTAAATAAATAAGTACATAAGTACAAATAAAATATGTATAAATATAAGTTATATATAACTATGTGAATTACCTATTTATATATTTTTACTACATATATTTTAAACCAACTTTGTAAGTGTGAATAAAGTTGAGAAGGGAAGATTATCCTGGATCATTCAGGTGGGCCCAACCCGGTCACGTGAGTCCTTAGAAGTGGAGAGCCACTTTTTCCTTCCAGCTGAGATCAGAGAGAGAGAGAGAGAGACTGACGACGGAGATCATAAGGATGTGATGTTGCTGGCTTTGGAGATGGAGAAGAGAGATGCAAGCCAAAGAACGTGGGCAGCCTCTGAACTGGAAACGTCCAGGGAACAATTTCTCCCCAAGAGCCTCCAGCAAGAGCACAACCAGAAGCCACACAAAGACTCCATCGCCTGCCTCACCTGCCTCATCTGCTTCCTAGCGGTACGGCTACTAGCCTGAGAAAGTCCCTCCAACTCTCGGAGGCTCCCTGGCCTTCACTCCAGTGGGGGCGATGCCTCGTCATGGAGTCAGGAGGCTCACTCGGGTTTCAGATCCATGACCCCTGGCTCCTCAGGCTCAGGCCAGTCAGTAGGAAGTGGCAGTGCTTTTGCAAAAGTAGCTAATTCAACATTACTCTATCAGATCATGTCCCTTTTCTGCTCAGAACCTTCCAGAGGCTCCCCTTCTTACAGAAAACCTAAAGACTTCCCCTGTTCTCAAGGCCCTCCTGACACCATCTGACCCCATTTCCTCTCTGACTGTATGTCCTTCTACTCTTCCCCTTGCTGACTTGGCTCCAGTCACCCTGGCGGCCTGGCTGTGGCCGGGGCACACCAGGCGGCTTCTAGCCTCAGGGCATTTGCACGTGCCATTTTCTCTGTCTAGAATCCTCTCACTTCATATCCATGTGGCTTCCTCCCACAACTCAAATATTACCTTCTTTTTGAGCCTTCCCTCATAACCCAACTTACAATCGCACTATCCACAACCAAACACTCCTTACGCCCTCCTCCAGGCTTCTCCATTGTAATTCGGCCCTCTTACATAACACATGCTTTATTCGTTTTGTTTCCTTGGTTTCCTCCATTGGCATGTAAGCTCTAGGAAGGCTCTTCATGGAGGACATCTGATAGGTAATCGAGAAGTATGCTTGAATGAATGAATCAGCAGGTACGTGACTCTATAATCAGGAAACAAGCATCAACAGTGTCTCCACTAAAGACCCACCCTTCCGGTTATAAACGGAAAATGAAGCCAAAAGAACGGGTAACTGCCCTGTCAATGCACAAAGAAAGAGCAGCTAGGAGCAAGTCCTTGACTGATCTCGCTGAGCCCAACCAGCCCGGAGGAGGGGTGGAAATGTGCTCAAGGGTCTTGAGGCCCATCTCTTGGGTCCCTGAGATAGCTGGCCTTCCGATTTCCAGGCCTTCCTGGTTTCAGCCGGCCTCTAAAAACCGTTCAGAACAGTCTGTCTCGGGGTTTCAATACTTCCGCTTCCAGGCCCAGAAAAAAGCAGGAAGTGTGGGGGCGTGTGAAGAGGGAGAGAACAGAAGACTTACACTCGCTACATGTGAAGGGCTGAAAGGCTTCCCCTGCAGCCGTCACAGCACACGGCTTTCCATGTGCCCTCACCGCGAGCAGAAGCCCAACGCCAAAATACACACGTGATACTCGTTCATCCAACACGGACGGACTTGGGGACAACCGGGTGCCCAGCAGAAGACAAATGTGGTCCGTGCCAGGCGAGCTAACCCTTCACGATGGTGCAGCGTTAGAGAACAAACTCAGGTCACCATCTACCTACCCAGTATCCATGCTGACTGGGCGGCATTTCCAGGAGGCTTCCAAGGCCTGTCGGAGACTCGGAGGAACTGTGGGCTGGGTTTAAGGCAAGCTTTTGAATCAGGCCAACAGAGACTGTATCTTGGCCGTGCCACACTTACTAGACCAGCACACACCTGAAGGAAGGACTGTTCAACTTCACTTACCGCCACGTCCCCAGCACCCAGCACAGTGCCCCCCATCAACAAATAGTCACTTTCTAAAATAACCAAACCGTCAGAGCCTCGGGATTATGACACTGTGTCCTCATGAAGCTGTGTGACGATAACATGAAATCAGGTATCTAGTTCCTACCCAGTGCCTGGTACAGGACAAGCATTCGTTTCAATGAACCGCCCCGTTGGTCCTCGTGGTGGTGATAGGATGGTGGAAGAGGTCTGGTCAGCTCCGGTCTATCCCTGCATCCCTAATGCTTTACTCAATCTGGAATTTTGGACTTGATGAGTTGGCCATCATCTCAATCCATTTCTCTTAGCAAAGTCCCGTTCAGCTTGAGCCAAAGCTCTGGAAAGGGGAAGAATGTGTTTCTGTCTCCCAGCTCCGGGGTGCCTTTTGGAAAAACTGAAACAGCGTGACTCCGCACAGCCCAGGTCCTCCCATGACGTGCGGCCGAGGTCCATCCCTCTCTGGGCCAGGCCAGCGGCGGGCACCCAGTTCCACTGTACCTGATAGACGGATTTATCAGAGCCAAAGTGGGCCACTGGAACATTTTTTCAGCCTTTTCTCTGTTAGGTTTCCAAAGCCGGAAAGAGAATAACCCTCGCTGTCCTTTCCCTGACTATATATCTTCATGCTAAGCTTCCCTTCAAGTTCGCTTGTCCACTTCCTCAGCAGGGCCAAGGGCCCCCTACTGGGGGCGAAATAAAGGCCGGAGGACTTTCTAGAAGCCAAATACCCTAGGATCTCCTCAGAGACTTGGAGGTTCAGCTCCGGATCTACTTGGTGAAGAGGTGTGGGTCTCACACCTACAGGCGGAACCATACTTTTTTGGAATATTGTGCTCTTTCTAATACTGTGGTAATAATGTAAAGGAGACGTCTCCCAGAAATAAGAGCAAACAGCCTTGCTCAGGGCCTTTTTGCGAAAGAGGCCTGTGAGAATAAGGTATGAATAAGAAAGTCAGCCTTGTATGCAATAATCATTTCAGAAGTGCTTACTGACATAAGCGGGTTTTCTTCAGCAATCGTGGTGGAAATGGGGAATGCCTCTCAAAGAAACAGAAAATGCAATGACTCAAAAATAACTTCACGTAGTCCTCACAATCACTGGGTTTAAGCATGGGTGCTACCTTTTTCGTATTTTAGACACTTAGCTTCCAATTAACCACCCTGATCCACGGCAGCAATTTGGTGAGTAATGAGTAGTGGGATCTTTTGATTTTTTCTTTTGTTTTGTTTTGTTAGGGCATGTGGTAGAGAAGACTCCTGGGTGCTTTGGGAACAGCTCAAAGTACTGGTGTACAACCTTCCCACGAGGCAGGCAGCATCCTTCATGCATCTGTGCGCTTCCTGGGAACCTCCTGTGTGTTACTCCGGGTGTGGGAATACGGCGGTGAGCGAGGGACGGATCCCTCGCCCCGAGGAGCTGGTGGACGGAAGACGCGGGTAAGAGGCTCTACGCAAGCAGATACATGCGACAAAATACAGTAAGCGTGATAAGCAAAGCATGTGAAAGTGTGAGGCCGGGGGGCGTGTGGGCCCACTTCCTGAAGGGTGACATTCGGAGCTCATCTTACAGGACACCTAGGAACCTACCAGAGAGAGGACAGAACAGCTGCCCAGATCCACAGGTCTGCTTCACCTAGGACTTTGCTTTATTAAGCAAAGCTGCCTGAGGGGCACCTGGGTGGCTCAGTCGGCTTAGTGTCTGCCGTCGGCTCAGGTCATGATCTCAGGGTCCTGGGATCAAGTACCGAGTCAGGCTCCCTGCTCAGTGGGGAGTCTGCTTCTCCCTCTGCCCCTCCCCCTGCTCTCTCTCTCTCAAATAAATAAATAAAATATTAAAAAAAAAAAAAGCAAGAAAAGCTGCCTAAACCCCATAGGAGGACCCACAGTTGCCTTCAAAACGATACAGTGATACACCTCGTTCTGAGTTCTTTATATGCTACTTCTAGAGCAAGAGATATTTTTCTCAGTTGTCTCTTAGGTAAGCCTTCCAGTCAGTGACATCTGAGGCCATCACTGCTACGATTGGACTAGAAGAAAGGGCGGTGTGAACGCTGCACGGGCCTTGCTGTATGCAAGGTGACTTCACCCCCCGCCCCCCACCTTAGACTTGAAATTGAGAAATCCGGAGACGGCCACAGCCCCAGGCCACTGTGTGCAGAAATGGGAAATGTCACTCACTGGGTCCTCCCCCGTGTGTAACCAGAATCATCAACCTATAGATTTGGGAACTAAGTGGCTTGACCATTTTGCACGTAAGCCTTATGCATTGGTCCAAAGGAGACCAGTGAGCAACAATTCAATTTAGAGTTCACTGAACCCTCTGGTTTGGGAAGGAAATTGCTGGTAATCAATTGCAGCAAGCACACAGGCTCAGGGCCAGGAAGAGAAAAATCACTTTAATGGGCAAAGCAGATGTTGCTAAATTCATTGCAAAAGCGAGGTGGGCATCGAGCCAGGCCTTGCATGAGAGATGCTGATCTGTTCTTCTGAATGAAGAAAACAGAGACACTTCAAAAGGGGGGTTCTACCAGGGAAGGTCTGTGTCCCCGTTAGATTGAATAAAAGAAAATGCACCAGGATGTTCAGGTCTCCTGTACCATTACAGGACTTCAAGCTGTTAACATCTCGTAAGGACTTAAAGCAAATCCAGAATACCAGCTAAAAACTGTCTGGGGAGTCTTTATTCTCTTCCAAGGAGAACACGTGGTATGGGGGGAGGACGACGGTATCAGCATCAGACCTATTTCTTCCATCAGTGAGTTGGCTCCACCATCAAGAGGTTGTATGGCACTGGGCAACATTCTTAATCTCCCTCGGTCTCAGTTTTATCAGCTGTGAAATGGGCCTAATCTCACTGACCGAGAGCAGGTGTGAGGATTAACAAGAATGTCTCTAAAGTCCAGTGGAGAAGCTCCCTCAAGCAATTGTGTGTTTTCAGAGCCCTGACAAGACCAAAGCCGTGAAGATGTGGGAGCATGGGTTCCCAATGGGTTGGCGAGGTGGGGGAAGGCTGAGTTTCAGGTCCGGAATCAGCTCACTTAGCCACTGTCTCTCAAGGATGGATGGCATCACAGGCCATATGTTTCTTTGTATGTTTAGGTGGACAAAACATCTCTCTGGCATAAGAGAGTTTAGGGAGTGCCGCACAAAGCCCCGGGAAGGTCTCCAAGTGTACTAAGAATGTTTATATGAAGTAACTTCTAATGCAAGCTCCCTAAATAGAGAGTCGATTCCAATTTCCCAAATTCCTTCCTTATCGAGGGACAACCAGAGCCCCTCCTCGGAGAATGATCACAGCCTCTTCTGGACCCCACCATTCCCACTTCTGCAGGCATTCCCCCAATTTTTATCACCTGCCCGAAATCCCTCCCGGAACGAGACAGAGTGTAATGTTAAGCGTATTCATGAAAACCTATAAATGCAACTTGCTCGGTTCTTTGGCCTGTCCTCACAACTTGTCTGATGTTGGTCTTTACCTGAATCATGTGGGTCTCTCCTAAATGTTTTGTAATTTCCTGAAGTTCAGATATGAATCTTGAGTTAGTTGAAATCTCCAAACCTTCTGGTTTGGAAGGCAGAAGGCAGAGAGACCAGAGGCCTCCATCACTTACCTCACTGTGTGACCTTGGGCCGTTTCTTAACCTCTGTAAGCCTTGGTTTCCTTGTGTGTGATAGATAATAATGGTGCCTTCCTCCTCGGGCTTGTGTGAAGCTTTATAAGATCTCTAAATCCAGAAACTATAAAGTGCTTGGCGCTGCCATGTTGGCTGAGTAGAAACCGTATCTGTCCTAAAGCTTCTTCAGCCAGACTATCAAACTGCTCTCACGTCCCCTGAGGTCTCCAAACCTCAAGACATCTCCATAAAGTGGCCACTCTTCAGAAGGCGATGTCCCACTAAAAGGATGTTTGCAAGTTGCCATCAGCTTTAGAATGTTTCTGATAAGTAAGCAAAGCTGCCGAGGGACTTTGGCAGTGCATTTCTGGGGGCTGGTGGGAGGGGGATGTTTACCAGAGCACAAAGGCCAGGTCCCGAGCAGAGAACATTTTGGCCCAGATAGATCCCGGAGAAGGCATTTTTGCCAAGCACAGTCTCCATTCTCAGGTCCTGAAGTCAGCGTTAGAAACTAAACAAACCTTCCCGGGTTCACATGTGTTTACTTTTGGCAAAATGCAACTTCCTGTTTGAAAGGAAAGGGGCAGTAAAGCTTTCTATAGCCTTCTCGGACATAAAGTCTCTCCTCAAAACAATTGATAGGCTCAGCATAAATGAATCAAACGTACACAATGAGAATCTCCCTTCCCCTCAGAACGTTCACGTTTTAATAGGGAACACACTCGACAAAACCAAAATAAATATTTTTTCAACTGTTGGCCCATGAGAATTGTTTAGGCCATTTCTTCTTCTGAGAGCAAGAAAAACAGACATCAGGAGGGAGCCAAGTTACATGTGCTGTGTCAGAGAAGTCACTTCTACACACTTGGGGGTTGAGATTTCTGTTACACAGAAAGTCACAAAGTTTAAGTTCCCACAGCCACTCCAACCACATTCCCCAGCACAAATACAGAACAACTGGGTCTTTCATTATATGACCATGTCCCCAGCCACACCCCGCACGGTCCCGAATTCCCTTGGATGGTCCCATGCCCTGCGCTCGGGGTTTGCAAACAGAATGACAGCCCCTCACAAATCCACCGTCACCTTTTACAAGAATGCTAGAGAACTTTTTCTGTGTTTGTGGGTGGAGAAGGGGGGCTTTCTGTGATCATTATAGCAACTCGCAAAGTTAGCATAGACTTTGAGCTTATTTCTAATCCAAGGGCTCTCGACGTACCTTGGATCTTTTCATCATGAAATATTAAGTTTGTAGAGGATCTTAAAAATCATCTGGTCAACCTCTCCCTGAACTATTGCACGTATGCTCGCGTTCTCTAACAGTACCATGAACACAGTAAGGGCTCAGGAACGAGCAAGTTAAAGAGCTGCTCAAGTCTACAAAATCAGGAATGGTGCATGGGAGTCCTGACTCTGGGTTCCGCCTGCTCCCCACAGTCCTACCTCTTGTGTAAGCTCCTTGAGGGCTACGGAGGAAGTGACTTACACTTCTTTTTGACCATCCTGTCCTAGGCATTGAACTTTGCAAACACGCAATAAAAATATTCTGAATGAGTAAAAGAAGTAATGAATGATGACATAGATGAAAGCAGTTACATGGATGGAGCTAACTACAGAGGGCCCCCCCAGCTTACCATGTGCAATTTGGGGTTTTGGACTTCATGATGGTGTGAAGGCAATATGCTTTCAGTAGAAATCGCCCTTTGAATTTTGAATTTTAATCTGCTCCAGAGCTAGCCAGACAATATGTAGTACGATCCTCTCCCGCGTTGGGGGGGCAGCTCCAGGGAGCACCCTCACCAGAACGGTCAACAAGGTGCACACTTCCCACCATTCGGTACCCACACAGACATCCTGTTTGTCACCTGGGCACGGTGCTCAGTAGATCACATGAGAGAGTCAACACTTTGCTATCAAATAGACTCTGTGTCAGATGCTCTAGGCCACCTGCAGGCTCCCGTGAGTGTTCTGAGCACGGTGAAGCCTGGCTTAACAAAGCTATGAGGTTCAGTGGGTTAGGTGCGCTAAACGCATTTTCAATTTATAAAATTTTCTATTTTCAATGGGTTTATCAGGACGTCACCCGCCATGAGTCAACAAAGATCTACAAATATCATTATTTTATCTTCTTTTATTTTATCTTCTTTTATTTCATATAAATTTTAAGATTTTATTTATGTATTTGTCAGAGAGAGAGAGAGAGAGAGAGGCAGGCAGAGGGAGAAGCACGCTCCCCCCTGAGCAAGAAGCACGATGCAGGGCTCAATCCCAAACCCTGGGATCATGACCTGAGCTGAAGGCAGACTCTTAACTGACTGAGCCACCCTGGCGCCCCTATTTTATTTCATCTTAAGTAAGCTTATGCCCAACATGGGAGTTGAGCTCTCAACCCCGAGATCAAGAGTCGCATTTCTTCTGACTGAGCCAGCCAGTAAATATCATTCTTGAGTGATTTCAATATTATCCCGCCTGAAAAGGAAAATTCTTTCCTTCTGTGGGACTCTGGATTTAAGGAGAAGTGGATACGTGCATATTCCATACACTCCTTTGACCCTTCTCTTTCAGTGTCTAACTGGACAATTATAAAATGAGAGAGGCAGTTAGGACAGGAGATATCATCCCCCTGACATGCTGCCAGTTCTCTTCCTACAAACCAACGCTACCCAAGTCCATCACTGACTTACACCTTTAAGGAAAATGGCTTTAACCTACCTACCCATGTTATCTGCAGCCCTCCTACCAAGGGAACCTCTCCTAGTTTTTGGACTCAGTGAGATCTTTCATTACTTCATACTCATGGGCATATGCTGTGGCCTCTATGTGAAAAATGCTAAGCTATCGCTGTGATTACCATGACCACCGCCTCACCACAACCGCCACTCCCCACCGCCATTTCCATTCAAAACCAACATCACCACCACCACCAGCACGGCTCCTCCACAACCTCCACCACCCAGTGACTGCCACCTCACCACTACCCCTTTAAACTTGAAAAAAATATTTCTTCCTCTCTTAAGAGCCAGCTCAAACGGAACTTCCTAAATCCCTCCAGAATCTGGAGCTAAGCCCCTCTCTGAGCTCCAGCGGTTGCTGGTTCTCAACGATGTAACACATTGCATTTTAGTTTATTCTATTGCATATCCTTTCTAGCAGCTCATATCCTCTGCTGGACCCTGAATCCCTGACTGGGAGGAAATATTTAGGGAGAGTCTGAACACAGATCGCAGAGCAATAAGGGTCAAGAGGAAGGAAATGTATCAGGACTGGTGGCCCAGTGAGCAGAGTGGGGGTGTATCTGCCCAAGCAAATTCCAGAGGGTTTCAAGAGTTACTGACCTCACCCCTAGGCAAAGCCTTAGTGTGATTGCTGTTATAGCCTGCCTCTTCCATCTGTCTGGGTTTCTCACTTTCATTCAATTATTCATTAAACAAAATCATAAAGCTCTTGTTCACAAGAGCCTGACCGGCTCAGTTGCTGGAGCGTGTGACTCTGGATCTCGGGTTTGTGGGTTCGAGCCGCACATTGGGTGTAGAGATTATTTAAAAATTAAAAATAAATATGGGCCCCTGGCTGGCTCAGTCAGTGAAGCATCTGCCTTCAGCTCAGGTCATGATCTCAGGGTCCTGGGATCGAACCTCAGGGCCCCCTGACAGCGGAGAATCTGTGTCTCCCTGTCCCTCTGCCCCTCCTCCCCCCACCTGTGTGCTCTCTCTCTCTTTCGAATAAATGAATAAAATCCTTTAAAAAACTAAAAATAAATAAATAAAATTTAAAAAAATAAAAATAAAGCCCCCGTTCAGTAACGAGATGGCAGATATGTTGAGGAGATAAACAATTAGACCACTCTCACACAGGTCTAGAACACAGTGGGGGTGGGATTGTATGGGAAGCCTCCAAAAGGAAGTGAGAGTTAAACTGATATCTGACAGCTGGGTAAGGGTTAGCCAGGTAAGGAGAGAAGAGAAGAGTTCACGATGTGGAAGCAGATCTTTTTGTTTTTTGAACACACCAAGTTTATTACCATCTAGCCTCCTGAAACTTCCATCCCCACCATCTGGAATGCTCTGCTTTGCATGGATCTTTACATGGATGGCTTCTCTTCACTCAGGCTTTATCTGGGATGTCACCTCCACAGAGATACGTTCCATCACTACCCCACCTGAAAGATCCCCTTTCCAAACACTCTCTAGCATGGTGCTTCGCAAACTTCAACATGTGTGGGAATCATGGGGATCGTGAGGGAGATCTTGTTAAAATGAGGACTCCGGTTCAGGTGTCTCCTGAGATCATGCGTTTTAACAAGCTCATTGCCAACGATATGCCAGTGATATGATGCTGCTGACCCAGGCACCACGCTCTGGGTAACTCTGCTACATGGCTTCATGTGTGGTCTTACCTCATAGCTCTTAACACCACAAAACCACCTTGTTTGCTCATTTTTTCTATGTATTGTCCTCACATACACACAAACCATACCCACTAGGATCTGAATTTCATAAAATTAGGTATTATTAGGTATTTGTTTTGCCCTTCACAACACTGTATCCCCAGGACTTGGTCTATAATAATAATTGCATATGGAATAGGAATGAATGGATGGATGGATGGATGAATGAGTGAATGATCAGGAGTTTGCCTTCTAGCCCCGGGCTACACCTCTCTCCCACACCCTAGGCCTCTATAGCAAAACGTCAGCCCTTCATGACAAAGACCCCTGTAGGAAGTCTTAAGAACCGGCCAGTGCCATGAGTGTGGGTCAGTGTGAGTCAGGGTTTCATAGCTCCTTCATCCTTAGTTCACCCCAGTGGCCACCACAGCTCAGTTTAGCTCTGGGAACACTCTGTCCTTTGGGGCTCAGTTTCCAGAATAAGCAAGCTCTTGGTGCTTCCAGTCCACACTACCCTCTCCATCTGAACCTTGACCCAACAGAATTCTTGCACTCTGTACCATTTTTTCTTTCATCTGTCTGGCTTTTACTAGGCCCCATGAGCAAGAGCCAACGTGTGCTCTTAAGATTATTCTTGAAAAAGCTTCTTTCTGGTCAGATCATGTGTCTCATTCTGCTGCTCAATGAGCCTTTCAGGCTGGTGTGGAGCACACTTCCCAGTTGCTCATGTTTCCAAACCAGTTTCCTCTTTCTGGACACCGTCTTCTTTCTCCCTGACCCTAGCGGGGCACAGATCACCATTTCCAAGCAAAGGAGTATCCCCTCAAGGTCAAGTGCTATGCTTGGAATGTGGAATTCCACAGGACAGACACGATCCTAGCCCCGGGAGACTGAAGGTTGTATCACAGACAGAAAGTGGCCTACACGCAGAAAGAGCAATAATGTCCCAACAGGGGCTAGACATAGGGTGCCAGATGGATGGCGCCCAACACCGTCAGTGAGATGCGCTCAGGAAATCCACTTTCCTGATGCTGCTTGGCTCTCTTGTTTCTCCCCACTGGCTATCCTTCCCCATCTCTTCGACAGCAATTCTCTTCTTCACCCTCACTGTTCACATGATCCGGGTTTAGCCGAGGGCCTGCCTTCCTTCCATCCTCATACTTTCTTGCTCTTGGAAATCTGAGCCATTTACATGACCTTCAATACTACCTCTATGCTGACAACTGCCTGATTCCTGTCTTTGTTCTAGATAAGAAGGATCAGCGAACCACGGGGTCATATACCCAGCTATTTGGTTAGTATCATCACCTCGATGTCTCACAGACATCTCAAGCTTAACGTACTCCATACTGAAAGTCTTGAATTCCATCTGTCTCTCTCTCCTCACACACATACACACACACACATAAACACATACACATATTGATACATACCACCCGCCTTTAAATTCTGTTCCTCACCCAGTTGTCCATTTAAATATTTGTTTAGGGAAACAAAAATACAAAACCTAAAATCATCAGAGTCTCCTTCCTTGCTTCCCCTACATCCAACCTGAATCAGAACATGTTCGGTGGGAGATAAACAACATGTAACTCACAGAGATTTAACCAAATAGGAGTTTGATTCTGTTTTGTCACCAATGAAGACCAAGGAGAGGCAGTCCAGGGTGGAGTGGCCGCCCCAGCATGTCCACAGAGATCTGCGTCCTATCTTTCTGTTTCCTGAGTGGGTGACTCTGCCCTCATGCTTGTTGCCCGTTGTCTTCTGGATGGCTGTTCCATCCACACCAGCGTCTGCCATCCAGGCAGGGAAAAGGAGAGCAGCAAGGGGAAAAAGGTATTTGACAGGTGACTACACCTCCCCTTAAAGAGCTTGTCAAGACCCCCTGCTGGCAATTCCTTCTTCCATCTTGTTGGCTAGACCTATATCCCAGGGCCACCCTCCACTGCAAGACAACCTGGAAAATGCAGATTATTTTTTTAGTTAAACCCACTGTCACCCCCAAGACATTTATATTATGGAAGTTATATAATTTATACTACATAGCATTAAATTAGTAAAGAAGAAGGGGAGAATGGATACTGGGAAATCAATGTGAAGTATCTGCCACAAAAATCCATCAGCAAGTTATTATTCCTACCTCCAAAATATATCATAAATTCATCCTTTTCTCTGTCTACACTGCCAGCAGCACCATGTTCCTTCTACCAGGTTATTGTAATAGCCCCTTAAGATAATTCGATTCTCTAGTTGCAGGTCCCTGATTCTTTCTACACCCCAGGCCAGAGGGATCCTTTAAAAGCATGTATCAGATCATACAATTCTTGTGTTGACATACCTGCTATGTGTCACTGTACGGGGAATTAAACCGAGCACCCATCATAACCCACAGCCCCTGTATGATTGATTTCACCCCGAGCTACCTCTCCGCTTTCCTAGCTTTGCACTCTTTGCCATTCATTCATGTGTTCATTCTCCAAAATGCATCTATTGAGCGCCTACTGTGTATAAAGCGCTGGGGATAAAGTAGTGAACGAATCAGACAAGAGCGCCTTGCTTCATGAAGCTCACACCCTATTGGAGGGAGTCAGATAATAAACTACGTGTGTAAGTGAGAGAGTTAGTGGGTTGGATGGTCGCTAGCCATGCACCCTGCTCCAGCCTCACTGGCTCCCCCAATTATTCCCACGCTTCTCACTGAGGGTCTCATCTGCCCAGGAAGGTCTTCCCTCACCATCTCCACAGCCCTTTGCTTACATCCTCGGGCATCAACTTCAAGGTTGCTTCTCCCAAGAAGCTTTCTCTGATCACCCGTTCTAAAATAGGACCACCTGGGTGTTCTTCGTAGCACTTAGCACATTATGAAATTGGACGGATGGATAGATAACACGGGAGTTCCTGTGCTTACCTGTTAATATCGGCCTCTCTCACCAAGAATTTACTTCTGCAATTGCAGAGATGTGTCGACTTTGCTCTTGGTTCCAGCCCCAGGGCTTAGAACAGTCAACGCCTGACATACAGACACACTTAATAAATATTTGTTGATGGATGAGCAAATCATGGAACGAGTGAAGTGGATGGATATGGGCGTTTGGAAAGTAATGTCAGCAACAGATGAGCGGAGAGGGTAAAGACTTTCATAAGCAGAGGGAACCATGTAGGCAAAAGCAGAGGGACAGAAATGGGCTTGGTCTGCCAGACGGTTGGTGATTTGGGACCAGAATCCCTGAGAGGAGGAGAGAGGGGGCATTGGAGACAGTGGAGGAAAGGCTTACCATGCCGGGCCTCATTTGGGGCAGCATTACAAATAAACAAATGGAAAGCAAGCACACCTTCACGGACCGGCTCCGCCGCTCTCCGGAATAACTTGCTGCCCAACCCGAAGTCACTCCAACAAGTCATTGGAAATCCAAAGGCAAGAAAAGTCCACATACTGGGGACTACTCCATGCTTGGCTTACCAATACCCTCTTTCTTCCTACCGACTTAATATTTTTTAAAAGAATTTTTTAATTGTAAAAGTCATACGTATTTATTATAGAAAATCTGAAAGTCACAGAAAATGAACTATCAGTCCTGTGAACATGAATACAGGCTTTCAGCAAGAGGGGAGCCCCCTTCCTCCAGGTGGGTGGCCATGCCCGAGACTAACCCCTGGGACAAGTGCAAGAGGACTGACTAACTTCATTTCCAAAGAGTTCCTGGTGTGGGACCCTGCAAAGTGATTTTATCCCTCTACCTTTGGCTCCTTATCAGTCACTGAAGGAATTTTCTGATGAGTGTTTTTCAAGTGTGTTCCTTAGAGCTTTGTGGAGCTTCCCAGCAAAGGTGTGGGCTCAGCTGTAGCTTTTTATGACTTTAGACAAAGCACGTCACCTCCCCATGCTTCGGTCTTCTCATGCATAAGATAAGGCTTGTATCACCTACTATATTGGATGCAGGGAAAATAACATTATTTCACACACATAAAAATGTTTAGCACACAACGAGGGACATAATGGGAGCTTACTTTGCCTGACTCCCTACTGTGTGCCAGGATCTGCTCCGCATTGTCTCGTGCGCATTCCAACATTCAATCTGCTCGCCAGCCCAGGAAATCGACACTTTTTAGTAAGAGTCTATTATTGTCCCCATTTTGCAGATGGGAAGCTAAGGCTTAGAGGTCAAGTAATTCCTTTTGTTCAATTTCGCACCCATCTTGGATTTGATCCCACATAGTTGGATTCATGAAACTAACTGCGGCTCACCTACTTTGAGCGCCTGCCTAACGGTGGCTACTGTTAGAAAAGCTTTGGTTCATTTAATCCTGAGGTCAATCCAATGGAGCCAGCACTACTTTTTTACAGATTGGAAAAACGAGTCGCAGGGAGGCTGAGTGCTATAATATCAATACTCTTTTTAAGTTGACTGCTCAGAACTGGCTATAGTTTCTCTACTGGACATTAGGAGCCTGGACGTTTAGTTGTCTGACTGATCCTTCCGAAAACGTGGAAAAAGAATTATCCTCTCAAATGAGAACTCCCAGGGGAGGAAGTACATTAACTCAAAATTTACAGCAGCAAAGGGTAACTGTCCACCAACCCTCCCCTCCCACTCCCCACATCCATTCAATGACGGGTCCCACAGTCTCAAATCCTGAATTCTCACGTGCATACTTTCCTCTCCATCCGGCTCAACTGCTCCAATTTGGGTCATTTTGCCTCTCCACAGTCTCCCACCTCATCTCCCTGCTCCTATCCCAACCATTCCTAGTTCCCTTAAACCCACCCTCCACACTGTGGCTCCCCACTGAAACGGCTCCCCACAACCTACAGATGGAAGTCAAGCTCCCCACCCCGACGTTTGACTCCAGCCTCATTTCCTAGGTTAAAAACTGTACCTGAGGGGCTCCTGGGTGGCACAGCGGTTAAGCGTCTGCCTTCAGCTCAGGGCGTGATCCCAGGGTTATGGGATCGAGCCCCACATCAGGCTCCTCCGCTATGAGTCTGCTTCTTCCTCTCCCACTCCCCCTGCTTGTGTTCCCTCTCTCGCTGGCTGTCTCTATCTCTGTCGAATAAATAAATAAAATCTTAAAAACAAAAACTGTACCTGAACGTCAACAGATCTCTCCCAGGACCTCTCACTTCCCATGCTGCTCCCCAACTTTGTGTCTTCTTACACGTTCAATCTACAGAGAAACCGTTTCCCGTCCTTCTGCTTGGGACCATTCTCCTCGTTCCCTACAGAGCCAGGCTAACCCATGTACCCCTCCTCCAGGCAACTAATGCACCCTGCATTCTTAGCACATTAACCTGAAGGTGCCTGCTTATACATCCGTCCCACCCTCCGGCACCCATACATTCCCTGCGGGCCTTTATTCCTCCCTGCACCATGACCCTTGTGTCATAGAGTATGTGTGACACAGAGTAAGCACTCAATAATTCTTGGTTAAAGAATCGAACCAGTCAGGAAATTTGAGATTATAATGAGCACTGTGCAAATTTGTAGCACGTCATCAGGTATATCAACACTCAAACTCTCCTAAGTTCGAGTCGTTCTATTAAGCAGCTAACACCAACCGTTGGCCCTCCTAAGCGCTTTCAATCTTCCTGATAGTCCTATGAGGTGCTGCTACTGTCCCCACTTTACAGATGTAAAAACCGAGAGAAATGAAACAACTTTCCCAGAGTCGCAGACCTCATATGTTACAGGGCTGTGGTTGGAATCCGGTTGCTGGGTCACGTTGTCAACCAAGAACCACAAAACTGTAATGCCCACCAAAAAACATGCATCATAAACTCATGCAACAGGGCAAAACTAAGGGCTTAACCTCTTTCTTGAAAAGAGAACCAAGAGAAATCTGGAATCCGCAGACACTGTCGGGGTATGGCTGGTGTCAAGTAGGGAGTTCCCGGGCATAGGCCTCTATGTGCAGCACCTGTCCTGCAAAATGGCCGCCTTCGTTAAACTACTGTTCAGCAGCTGAAGGCAAAGACCTTGCGGTCACACGGTCCTGGTTTAAAGTTTCAATTCCAGGGGCACCTCGCTGGCTCAGTCGATGGAGCATGCAACTCTTGATCTTGGGGTTGTGAGTTCGAGCCCCACGTTGGGGGTAAAGATTACTTAAGAATAAACTCTTGGGGCTCCTGGGTGGCTTAGTAGGTCAAGCGTCAGACTCTTGATCTCTGCTCAGGTCTGGATCTCAGGGTCGTGAGTTCAAGCCCCAAGTTGGGCTCCATGCTGGGCATGGCGCCTACTTAAATAAATAAATAAATAAATAAATAAATAATAAATTAATAATAATAAATTAATAATAAATACATAATAGTAAATAAAATCTGTAATAAATAAATGTTTCTATTCCATTCACTCGAGCAACAAATAGATGACCTTGTCAAAGCCTCAGTATTCTCCTCTGCAAACTAGAGATAATGGCACTTAAGTGGTTTTGAGGATTAAAGGAAATAATATGTTAAGTATGTAGTGATGTGGCTGACTTACAGAAGGCACTGAGAACAGCTGCTGTCATTATTGTGATGTTGATTATTATCACACAAGCACCAAATCAGAAATCATTCCAGAAAGGGAGGTTTAAACTGACAACTCAGGAGGCAACAGGTGTTGGTGAGGTTGGGGAGAGAGGGGAGCCTCTTACACTGTTGGTGGGAATGCAGACTGGTGCAGCCGCTCTGGAAAACAGTATGGAGTCTCCTCAGAAAGTTAGAAATGAAACTGCCCTATGACCCAGCAATTGCACTGCAGGGTATGTATCCAGAGGATACAATAATGCTGATTGGAAGGGGCACATGCACCCCAATGTTTGTAGCAGCACATTGGCCAGGTTGTGGAGGGAGCCCAGAGGGCCATCGACTGATGAATGGATAAAGAAGACGAGGTATAGAAATACAATGGAATATTGCTCAGCCATCAAAAGGAATGGAATCTTGCCATTTTCAGTGACATGGATAGAGCTAGAAAGTATAATGCTAAGCGAAGTAAGTCAGTCAGAGAAAGACAAAAATCATATGATCTCTCCCATATGTGGAGTTTGAGAGGTGGAGCAGATGAACATATAGGAAGGGAAGGAAAAATAAAATAAGGTAAAAACAGAGGGAGGCAAACCGTAAGGGCTCTTAACTATAGAAAACAGGCTGAGGGTTGCTGGAGGGGAGGTGGGTTGGGGGATGGGCGAGGTGGGTGACGGGCGTTGAGGAGGGCGCATGTTGTGATGGGCACTGGGTGTTGTGTGTAGGTGATGGATCACTCGACTTTACTCCTGAAACCGGTACTACACTATATGTTAACTAACTTGAATTTAAATTTTTAAAAAAGGAAATCATTCTAGGAAGGGGGAGGTCACATGGTGTATGTGGGTGCTGGGAAGCCATCCCTCCCTCTGGGAGTGGGTCCATCATGATCTGGGAAGCTACCCCTAGAGCTGCCTATGACCAGAGACAGCTGAGTGCTCATGCTTTATGACTGGCAGGAATAACTCCTCAGGATTCATGAGGAAAAGGTCCTGGAAGCTTCTACTTTCACATTCTTTATTTCCTTTTAAAAGTTAATGGACCAGGGGCGCCTGGGTGGCACAGCGGTTAAACATCTGCCTTCGGCTCAGGGCGTGATCCCAGCATTATGGGATCGAGCCCCACATCAGGCTCCTCTGCTATGAGCCTGCTTCTTCCTCTCCCACTCCCCCTGCTTGTGTTCCCTCTCTCGCTGGCTGTCTCTGTCTCTGTCGAATGAATAAATAAAATCTTTAAAAAAAAAAAAAAGTTAATGGACCAGACAGGTCACCTGGGTGGCTCAGTCACTTAAGCATCTGCCTGAAGCTCAGGTCATGATCTCAGGGTCCTGGGACTGAGCCCCACGTTGGGCTCTCTGCTCAGCCGGGAGTCTGCTTCTGCCTCTCCCTCTGCCTGCTGCTCCGCCTGCTTGTGCTCTCTCTTTCTGTCAAATAAATAAATAAAATCTTTTTTAAAAAAAGTTAATGAATCAGAAATGCAAGGATAGATCAGAATATGACGTCTTCGGGTCTCCCCACCTCTGCCAGTGTCTGGTCGATGTCCTTGAAGAACACTTTTCCATCTGGCCCCCAGGGAAAAGTGATGCTTGCATGCCCTGACGACCCATCTCTGGTATGTATTTGATCAACTGCTGGTGAACTTGTCTTTGCAAAGATGTTTTCCGCTAGCAAGGCATTGTAGGTGGTGGATTTAAAAGCCCTGTTCATGGGACACTACTCAAGAGTCTCTTTTTTAAAGTCTTGTGATTTAACCAGGCCAGGATTGGAATCAGTTAAACAACTGGTAAGAAAAGCCTGAAGGGGGCTGTCCAGCCATCCACCCCTGGTGATGCTCCCCACCACCCACAGCACACTCTTGTACATCTCACACCCTCTGTACCTCTGGAACACCTCCGCCCTGCTTCCGCCCCAACCACACCCCCTCTCCTGCTGTCCATGTCCAGGAACACTCTGCCGTGTGAACATAGGCCAGGATAATAGAAAATCACATCCGCAGGGGTAACTACCCTCATTTCGCTCCCTCCTATGCTATATTTTGTATGGGTACATTCCTTTTGATCTATTCAAGAATGCAGCATTTGAGTATGTCAAGGAGTATTTGTATACCTCCTTGACTCAACTATAATAATAATTCTTTAAAAAGTGAATATTTCTTGAGTGTTTACTGTGTTCCACGATCTGTGTTGAGAGCTTTTTATATATATTATTTCATTTAATCCTCAAGATAACCTTACGAGGTAGGTACAATTATGATCCCCATATTATAACCAAGGAAACAAAAAACGAAAGATAATAAATAATTCATCCAAAGTCAACACAGCTAGTAAAATAAGTGGTTTTTAAACTTAAATGTGCTAAAATCTACAATAATACTCTTAACCTAGAACCTTCTACTATACTCCAATGCATATTGTTTACTGACTGTCCTATAACAAAGCTACTGAAGGGGCTCTGACATCAGATTATGTGACCAGATCTGAGAGTCCTCTATATTTCTGAGACAGGTGCAGAAAAACAAACTCTTTACAGGTGGCCATTTCTCTTACAAAACGTGCGCCCACCTCCTAGAAGTTGCCAGAGAAGCCTGGACAGAACCCTCCTGCAGCCTGGCCTGGGTGGGGGAGTCTGCATGATCTACCCTGACCCTTGACCCCTTCAGCCTGTCCTTTGCCTTTGTTACTGTGTTGAAACCCAAAGCTAGCTCAAAGCCCTGTCAAGATGAAGGGTTGCCAAAACCAAAGTTCTTTCCTGAAACCATTTTTTAGATTTGGTTCGAGGACCTCAGCCTAAGAATAGCAGCACTATTTTAGAAATGTACAGTGTGGAGACAGATAGTGGGAGCTCTGAACCCTACGTAGCTGCAGGCACCTAGACCACTGAACAGTGAATGGAGGTTCTGGTAAGAGGCACTCTCCCTGATCCTACGTGCTCTTCTCTAGAAGGAAAACACAACAGCAGGTTCTCCTTAGTTCATAGTCGGCATGGGTCAGGGCACTGTCACGTGCATTATTTCTTTTAATCCTTACATCCATTCTGTGAGGTCAATGCACACAAAAAACCCGAGATCTAGAGAAGCTAAGTGACTTGCTCAGTGTCTCACGACTAGTTAGTGGCAGAATTTTGACTCAGGTGGCCTGACACTGTAATTCTTCACTACCTCCTTACTCTATACTCCATGAGAGGAGGAGGTGACCAAGATCTCCGTCTGCAACATGGCCCAATGCAGCCATCTTCGTCAAAGACTACAGGCTCCCAGATGGATGCTGTATGCCAACCCATTCCAGTTAGGAATTGCCCTTGACTGTTGTAGTTTGGCTTTTACGAGCTTTACAGTAGTCCTTTGCTGGAGGAGGACTCCACAAACACCACTGCCATGGATGTCCAACTTCAGCTACTAGAGATATTTTTAGTTGACAGCTCTTCAATCTCCACGGTGGTGTCCTGGATCACTCCCAGAAAGAGGGATCCTTTCCAAGACTGGATATGTAATAAGGAAATGGACAGAACACAGAAACTAATGTTGGAATAGTTTAGTGTTTCCATGAGGGAATTCCCTCCCAGTGTATCCCTAGAAATTATTACACATTTTTTCTGAATCCCAAATTCCAAGAAAATTTGGTCAAGAAATTGAGCAAAAGGGGGAAAGTATTATAATCACTGTGAGGGAACTAAAGCCTAGCAATCGACATGGAGACACTACTGATTGAGAGAATCCACTGACATCAAGCAGGAATCAAGAACAGAATGGCCGACACATGCGACTAAGGGTTAAGGCCAACATCTCAGGGACCTGGGGTGGGACATGTAAGGGGGAAGCTGACCCAACCCAATCAGTTGACCTTGCTTGTAGCTGTTGCCATGTTTTGAGGTTGCCATGTTTTGAGTGTGTGTCCGTGGTCCCGTTTGCTGTCAGTGGTGGATAGTTTGGGGGGAAAAGAGTAACATTAATAAATTTATGTGCATAAATACTTATAAAAAATCCTATGAGCAGAACATCAAAACATAAAACACTTCAGAAGTGAAATGAGTTCTTAAATTGGAGTTTCAGCATGAGATTCTGTGTCATGCTGTTAACCTTGCTTGGAGATCCAATGTCACTCTACTCAAATACTGCCCAATAATGTTTGCTGACGTTTTCAAACATTTGAATATTTGCTATAAGCTACAGATCCTTGCAAATCTTCTAAATCTAATGCTTCTTATTTATTAAATATACTTTCTTAGACATCATCATAATAAGAATATGAAGAATGTTGAAATATTCGAAGAATAACTTAGGGTTTGGGGAATTGCTAAGAATTTCTGGGAGCTCTGATTTCTCATCCCTGAATACCAAAGATTGAGATCTGTTGGAAATTTGGAAACACTAGAACTCTTACACAAAATCTTTGGGCTGGGAAAGGCGGAGCATCCTTCTGTATGCTCAAGAGTCTGTTCTTTTTAGCTTTTGGGAAACACAACAGCGGCCCTTGACCCAGGTCATCCCATGAGCTGATTGCTAACATGTAACTGCCGGTGTGAGCTCTCGAGCAAGAGACTTGGGATCAGCTCTGAACTCCGGGGTGCTCACTGCACGGCCCAGAATTCAGACTGCTTTTCTTTGTCAGTACAACCCATCATAGGTTATTGGTGGTGCTTCAAGGCCCAATAAACACAGGAGAAAGCCAGACCTAAATCCAAAGGAAAGAACAAGCTCAATTTTCCCCAGACAACATGTGAAACTTAGAATTTTCCACCCCAATTTCTGCAGCAACTACCTAGAGAAACACCTGTCTCTGTAGAGAAGACAGAGAAGTGGGAGCGTGTCACAAGCTGGACTATCAAGGAGACGCAGATCCCAGAGAATATCCCACAGAGGGTCAGCACTAAAGGCTCTCTAAGAACTAGGTAGGTCACCAGCGAGTCCCAGACAGAGGGAAGCTGACACACCTCTTATTTTTGTTCTCTCTTACCTCCTGTTTGTGGCCGACACTGAGCTCTAGAACACCTTGTCTTAGCCTTATCCCCTGTAAGGTGAGTGCCTGTTCTTTACGAGAAGACATTACTCCCTTCACGTTTTCTACCTCAACTCTCCTTATGCATCTCCTGTAACCCCTTTCCCCCACTGAGCTTCGCAGCCCACCTACTCACTTGTGTACCTGTATAGAGAGGTAAAATACAGAGAGATATTTTTAGATACGTAGTATGTAATATACATGAATATATATATATATATATATATATATTGCAATATATACCTATAGTTATGTAAAGATAGGTATATATTGCAAAAAAATTCTAAGTTTGAGGGCAGTCATTTATCAAGAAAAGTTGACTACAGTAGAAGACTTTTGTCTGCGGATGGACGTTTTAGCAAGTTTCCTCACGTACAAATGCCGTCCCCTCAACAGAGCTAACCGTCCTCAACTTCTTCACGGAGCTACTACTCCCAGAAATGGAACTTTTAAAAAACGGGTTATCTTTGTGCCAGGATCTCTGCCAGTCCTTTCTCAATCCATTCAGTGTGTAAGTGGGTGTGTTGCCAAAATGTGGTCTCGTGCAGTCTTTAGTTTATTGTGTTGTAGTAATTAATCCAAGCGTTTCTCCAGAAAAGATGTGGTGGTGGCACTTTTTTTAAGGAACAAACAACAGCCTTCACAAGACAGTACCCAACCGCAGCAGCAAGCAGGGGCTCAGTGAGGCCCCAAACCCAAGAGGGACACACAGAGTGACCTAGCGTGTGAGGTCGAGGCAGAGGAATTCGGCCTCTATCCTGTGGAGAATGGACAGTCCTTGGAAGCTTCGCCTAACATGACCAAAGGAATATCTTCGGAAGATAAACTGGTCTCTTGAATGGGATGATACAATCATCTGTCAGCCAGTGGTTGGCCCATTACCAAAAGTACTTCTCTACAAAGCATTTTCATGTTTTCAGTCAATTTTGGGGTATGGGAAAATTTATAAGATAGCAGCACTATGGTACAAATTGCTAGAAAGTGGGGGATTTGATAGAAGCCAAAGTCTCAGTGGCTGAATGGATGAAGGGGCCATTTTACTCCCTCTGTGAAGTGAGAGTAAGAATCCTGCTGCTTGAGAACAGGTGTCCAATGCTCAGCCAGTCAGCTCTCCACGTGTCCGCTAGCAGCCTCCTCCTCGTCACCACCACCTCTGCCGCCAGCACCACCTCCATGGTCTTCATCAGCAGCCACACATCG
Organism: Ursus arctos; assembly: GCF_023065955.2. NCBI lineage: Eukaryota > Metazoa > Chordata > Mammalia > Carnivora > Ursidae > Ursus > Ursus arctos. The sequence goes on along the minus strand of NW_026623089.1, from coordinate 78,241,703 downwards.
GGCTTCCCACAGTCTCTAGAAATCCTCTCCACAGGCAGCTCCATTGCCCTTCAGAGGATTGCCCTTCAGAGGATTCCTCAATGTTCTCTTTCTCCAGCTTGGAGAAGATCCGATCAGGGGCAGGATCTGACGAAATAATTAAGAAGGCCCAGGGTGTTGACCAGGGAAACAAAGTAAGTGTTAATTCAAACACAATGACAGTCTCCAGAAAATGCAGATGGGTAGGACACCCCTTGTGCTACTCAGGTGCTCCTTACAGAGGCTAATCCACCCCGTTGGGACCCGTTTACAAATGGCAGCTGCCAACACCCATCCTTGGTTCAATCCACCTGCAGGGAATTCTTCAGAAATGGACATGCCCTGTGCGCTTCCAAGAACCAAGTTAGGATCATTTGTTCCCTACCCAATTCATATTTTACCCCCAAACGCATTCTCTTGGAGCAGTCTTCCTCTTTAGAAGTTCCTCTCTTGGGTTTGAGAGAACATTTTGGCTTGAACTCTTTCTAAATTTAAAGCCAACTGCTGTCGCTCTCCGACGCGGCGATATTTCACTCTGACCAGAGCTGAGTATCACAGACGCATCCCAAACCACATAAGTTCTTAGTTTAAACTGTCCTCGGCAGCTGTTAAAACATACCCTAAAATATCAAAGCCTCTCTAATTAACTTCCTGCTTCTCTGGGACTTCAAAGTCTTTCAAAAAGTTCTAAATAAGGTTTTTATAGAGAATTTGACCTAATATTTAAAGAAAATTTGGCAAGCTTGCCCAAGAGACTCCAACTTCTCCTTCCCTTTTCCACCACCCTCCCCTCCCTGCCCTTAGAATTCTGGAACTAGCAGTGAGAGATTGAGGAGAAAAATTTAAATCTGCCATAACCAAAAAGAGGAGGTTCTATGCACATCCCGGCCGCGTATCTGGTCAGTGGCCGACACCCAGCCTGAATGGCTCTCCCTTCCCCCCCGGCCCTTCTCAACCTGGCAACCCTTTCCCACCCTTCAAGACCCAGCTCAAATGCACCTTCTCTGGGAAGTGTCACTGAGCGCCCCCCCCCCCCGGAGCCTGCACAGCCCCCACACCTCTGCCCGGGCCTGACCGGGATGAAAGTACCCATTTGTGTGTCCATCTCCCTGTCTAGACCGTGAGGTCCAGAGGGCAGGGGCTGTTCTCTATGAAACGCTGTGCTCCCACAGGCTCGCACAGACTTCTGCACAATGGCGGTCAGGCCTCAATGGGTGTCTGATACATGACTGGATCCCAACTCATTCTGGGGCTGGTAGGGTTGCTTTGTGACAGATCCAGGCCTTACTCATTTTGCTCTCCCTCCCTTGGCTTTCCATGAACTTCCTAACAGTCATTGTACTTCGTGGTCACTGCTCTAAGAGACAGTGTCATAAAAATAGCCAAAACTTGGGGCATCCAGATGGCTCTGACGGTTGAGCATCCAACTCTTGGTTTCAGCTCAGGTTGTGATCTCGGGGTCCTGGGATCGAGCCCCAGGTCGGGCTCCATGCTGACCTGGGAGTCTGCTTGAGATTCTCTCCCTCTGCCCCTCCCCCTGCTTGTGCACTCAATCTCTCTCTCTCTCTCTCTCTCTCTCTCTCTCTCTCTCTCTCTCACTAAAATAAATGAATAAATAAAATCTTGGAAAAAATAGCTAAAACTAAGAAATAAAGCAAAAAAGGGGGCAAGGAGAGCTTGCCTATCTTCCCAAGGCCACCCAGGGCCCCTTTTCTAGTGGAATGCACTTAGCTCATTCATTGTTTCTATGAAGGCCCCCAACTTAGTGAAGTTACCTGTTGTCTTACGGATTTCTGTCTGGAAGGGATGCAAATAATTTCTGCCCAGTGGAACAGATAACCCTAAGGTTTATGGCCTGTTGGACATTAACCAGTTTATATATTACTCAGTGATCTTATCCTTACATTTCTTTATTAAATTACCTAAAAAGACCCTCATTTCTTAGATAGTTTTTGAATGGGCTGTAACACGGTTCCTTCATTAATTAATGAGTAAAATAAAATCTTTGGCCATGTTCTTTTTGTGTGTGTGTGTGTGATTTTTTTTAAAATTTTTTTTATTATATTATGTTAGTCACCATACAGTACATCCCTGGTTTTTGATGTAAAGTTCGATGATTCATTAGTTGTGTATAACAACTAATACCGTGCAATATGTGCACCATGCAATACGTGCCCCCCTTACTACCCATCACCAGTCTATCCCATTCCCCCACACCCCTCCCCTCTGAAGCCCTCAGTTTGTTTCTCAGACTCCATAGTCTCTCATGCTTCATTCCCCCTTCTGATTACCCCCCTTTCTTTATCCCTTTCTTCTCCTACTGATCTTCCTAGTTCTTATATTCCATGGATGAAAGAAATCATATGATAATTGTCTTTCTCTGCTTGACTTATTTCACTTAGCATTATCTCCTCTGGTGCCGTCCATGTTGCAGCAAATGTTGAGAACTCGTTCTTTCTGATAGCTGAGTAATATTCCATTGTGTATATGGACCACATCTTCTTAATCCAGTCATCTGTTGAAGGGCATCTCGGCTCCTTCCATGACTTAGCTATTGTGGACAATGCTGCTATGAACGTTGGGGTGCATATGGCCCTTCTCTTCACTACGTCTGTATCTTTGGGGTAAATACCCAGTTGTGTAATGGCTGGGTCATAGGGTAGTTCAATTTTTAACTTTTTAAGGGACCTCCACACTGTTTTCCAGAGTGGCTGTACCATCTTGCATTTCCACCAACAATGTAGGAGGGATCCCCTTTCTCCACATCCTCTTCAACAATTGTTTCTTGCCTTGTCAATTTTTGCCATTCTAACTGGCGTAAGGTGGTATTTCAGTGTGGTTTTGATTTGAATTTCCCTGATGGCTAACGATTTTGAACATTTTTTCATGTGTCTGTTAGCCATTTGTATGTCTTCATTGGAAAAGTGTCTGTGCATATCTTCTGCGCATTTTATGATTTGTTTATTTGTTTCTCGTGCATTGAGTTTGAGAAGTTCTTTGTAGATCTTGGATACCAGTCTTTTATCTGTAGCATCATTTGCAAATATATTCTCCCATTCCGTGGGCTGCCTCTTAGTTTTTTTGACTGTTTCCTTGGCTGTGCAGAAGCTTTTTATCTTGATGAAGTCCCACAAGTTCATTTTATCTTTTGTTTCTCTTGCCTTTGGAGATGTGTCATGAAAAAGGTTGCTGTGGCCGATGTCGTAGAGGTTGCTGCCTATGTTCTCCTCTAGGATTTTGATGGATTCCTGTCTCACATTGAGGTCTTTCATCCATTTGGAGTTTATTTTTGTGTATGGTGTGAGAGAGTGGTCAAGTTTCATTCTTTTGCATGTAGCTGTCCAATTTTCCCAGCACCAGTTATTGAAGAGACTGTCTTTTTTCCACCGGATTTTTTTCCTGCTTTATCAAATATTAGTTGCCCAAAGAGCCGAGGGTCCATTTCTGGGTTCTCTATTCTGTTCCATTGGTCTATGTGTCTGTTTTTGTTTTGGCCATGTTCTTTTACATTTCTCTGGAAGTCAAAAATTCACCCTTTCAAAAATTATTTCTAACACAATGTGTAAGATGGAGTGACAGCAAAAAACCAAAAGGTCAATGGAGTAGGGTGCATGGAGAAGCAGAGAGCCTTGGGCTGGGAAGACAAGAACCTGGCCCTGCTAAGAACTTCCTAGAACCTCTGGAAGCTCTCTGTTACCTGTCAGATGGGGATCACATCCTACGCTCCCTGTGTCCTTTGCTGGCTTCCTGAGGTAACCAAGTGGGATGTGGTTGACTTTAAAGAACTGGGTAGAAGTCTCAACCACCAGCCCCACATGAGGCACTCGTTATAAAGGAAAGCCAGCTTTCTCCTCAGAAAACCGTGGTGGGGAAGGCAAGACACGGAAGGAGACTGGAATGGCCGCAGATAGGAAGGAGCTGCTGTCACTCCCCAGGGGAAGCCCCTGTCACCTGTGGTGTGGACATCAGGGGGATGTCCCCATCCATTCACCTCACAGAAGCTGATGTTCTTTCAAAACTGAAGAGAGATCATGTCACGCCCCTGCTTCAAGCTCTCCAGAGGCTTTCCAACACTGCGAGGATATAATAGAAGCTCCTTTTCTGACCTACAAGGTGCTCCATGATCCAGCCCAATGGCTGAGTCCCCCAGTTCATCTCAAGGATTTCCCAGCCTCCCTTGATTTGCCCCCAGCTCACTCCTGGTGTTTTGAGCTTCTTCAGACATGCTCATTCTTCCCATCTCAGGGCCTTTGCACTTGCTGCTCCTTCTGCCAGAAAATCTCATCTATCTTCCCCTTTCTTCACACGACTGGCTTCTTTCTTTGATTTGAACTTAAATTTCACCCTCCCACAATGGTCATCCCTCCCCATCCTTTCTAAAGCACACCTACCATGATTCTGTGTCTCAGGACCCTGTTCTTTTCCTGCCGAGCACTGCCAGGATGCCACCATGTGTATGTGTTGTCTGTCCCCCCCACCAACTACAAGCCCCACCTCAGCAGAGACTGTCTCTCGTGTTCACTCTCTGCCCGGCACACACCAGGCACCTGGTACATCTTTGTTGAATGAATGGGTGTAAAGGCAGGAGAAATCCAGCTGGCTCCGACTAAAGGTGCCCTGCAGCGTCTGCAAATTTTCCTGACCCAGTGAGATGCAAGTTCCTTGATCTCAAACAGATATTGCTAAAGATGGTAGCCAAGAAGAGGACTTCGCAAGCTCACAGGCATCGCTCCTGGGCTCACAGGGCTCCTCAGGAGTGCTCGGCTTCAAGGGAGAGTAACGATAGCAGGTGCCCCTGGCCAGCACTTCATTTCGTCCCTGAAAGGCGGGGACTCTCTTCGTGAGAGGACAACAGCCCTTCCCTCCACCGAGGGTCAAACGGTACCCAGACACACGGCCGCATCTGCACCCGAGGGCTGGGTTTGAAGCAGATGGCGGGAGTTCGAGAGGATTTCAACAGCGGGATAGGGAGGGAAGGTCCCAGGCCCCTTCCCAGAACCCCACCCTGTTTGCTCAGGGAATCCGATTACAGAGCTCCCTTCAAGCCCGCCTGTGTTTCTCAACCAGAGCCACAGCCCAGCTCCATTGCCATGGCCCTGAGGGCTTCTCCCAGGCGCCCCCATCACGTCTGCAAAAAACATCCCGTCCCCTTCAAGATGCTCCCATGGGCCCCTGGGCCACGCTGGCTCGGCTCCAGCCTCCCGAGAAAAGATGCTTTGACGGGCCAGGCTCCCCAGAGCGGCTGGTTGCCCCCCCCCCAGAGTTGCACGCTTGTCTGCATTCTCGTTTTTCATATCAAGGGTATCAGGCAGCGGCCGCAAGGTCACGGCAGCACAGAGCTGTTTCCTGGAAAGGTGTCTGGTAGAGGGAAGGGCCAAAATAGGTTGAGCTCACCATGTCGCTGGCCCCGCAGACTGGCTCTGAGATCAGACTCTGCCGGAAGTCTGCCCCTGGACGGCCTTCCCCTCAAAGGCTTGCGGCCAAATATAGCACTGAGGCAGGGGGTGCCAGCAGGGCCACCTTGCTTTGGGGGAGAAGATTACCTTAAGATCAAGATAGGTTTGGGGTGGACGAAGGACGCCTGGCTCAGAGTGTGCTCCCTTTCCGGTTTAGAAGGCATTTTTCTCCGCGGCAGCCAACCCGCCTGCAATGAAAGGCCGAGCTGCAGCCCCCATAGCCCACCTGCCCAGGCCGCCCCTGCCCACAGCCCTCACGTCGGACCCGGGGAATCCGCGGTGAACAGTCCCTCTTATCACCACTCCGAGTGATCCAAGGGGCCGCTGCTCTCCCCAAGCACATTAAACTCTTAAAAGGTCTTCAGACGCGCAAAACTACACCCATGAACTTGTTGCCCTGCTTTGTTTAACTTTTTTTCCTCCCTCAGAAATATTCTTGTGGCCAAAAATAGAACATTTTCCATTCTGCAGAACAAGCAGCATCCATGGGATTCAGAAGTGGTGCTTCATGCCGCTCCAGAAAATTCCTGCCAAACACGCACACTCATGCACACACAGAAGCAGCTTGCAGGTTCTAAAAAGCTGCTTTCTGTAGGTACAGTGGTGGTCGGGAGCCAAAAGCCCTCTGTTTATTTTCTATCCAAGAAAGTTACCCGAAAGGAGGACTGGGGCACCTCAAGGACACTTTATAGGAAAAAGCTAAGTTAATCTAGTGTAATGACTGTGAAAATAGCCCCATTGTCCACTGCTCCTCCCGCCCACCACCGTCCCAGAATTCCTCTCCACACTCACTCCTCTAAAATTCCAAAGCTCCCCTCAGTACAAAGTTCACGGCCTTTCCTCCAGCGAGCCGCTGCTGGGCGTTTGCCGCGAGCTGGCTCTAAAGCCATTCCCAGGGTGGACAGAATCCGAAGTCGTGAGTTTAGGAAGCTGTGTTCAGGCTTCAGTCCTGAACGATGTGTCCTAGTAAAGTCAGACAAGGGCAAAATGTCAGAGTAACAGTAATCCAGAAAATTCGGCTCCTAGCCCAAGTCCCGGGAGCGTTTTGTACACTCTGTTCTAAAAGTTGATTATTCTGAGCACGTCTAGAATCCTCTTTAATGGACTAAGGGTGGCTCCAGTGCCTTGCACAGTTTCGTACTTGAACATGGAACTCGTTGTGCACCCTCCGGCTGCCCCCCAAACAGGGAGTGGGCGAGCTGTAGTTTTATGTGCGTCTGGTAGCATTGGGGTGCTGTTGAGAAAAACGAAGAGTCCTTTACAGTGAGCATCGACAGCTCACAGCATCTGTAGCCAAGCCCAGAAAACCGACGTAGAGAGAGTGAAGGAGGGGCCCCAAAAGCGTGTGTGTCAAGGGTGCGGAAGCACAAGAGGATGGGGGGCAAAGAGGACGTGAGAGCCAGAATGCCAGCCATCAATTGATGGAGAGTGGAGGCCAACAGAAGCAGGTTGAAGGATCCAAGATGGGCCCCAGACAGAGAGGACGGGAGACGGCGCGGGGTACAAGGCGGGACTGCCGAGGGGCTGCGGGCCAGTCACTCACCAGCCAGTTGTGCTGGGCCAGGCCATCCCTCTGAGCCTCAGTTGCTTCATGTCATAATGGAGATCACAGCATCTCATGGAGGCATGTCGGATTAAAGGCGTTCCTATAGAATGCTTAGAACAATGCCCGGTGCTGGGTAAACAGCCCACAAATGCCAGCCACTTTTATTACTGAGCCATAAACACGCTGCCTATTTCCATCAGAGAACATTGGCTCAGGAGTTAGACCTCCCGCTGTATCATCTTTCAGTCCTTCTAGCACACACACAGGCACAAAAGTGAGCTGCGAACCCAGCCAACGTCGGTGAAAGGAGGAGCTTCAGGGTATCAGCCCAGATGCCAGCTAGCTCTTGGAACGCCAGGCGAGCCCCCTGACCTGGAAGAAGAAGGGGTTCCTAGCTGCCAATGGGCCACGATCATTCATTGGGACTTCGTTAGCTCCTTCACTCGGCAAGCATGGTCCAAAGTTGCACGCGGTGAGGACTGCTCCAGCTTCTCCTCCGGGCATCCGCGTGAACCCCGTCCGCCCGCCTCACCGCTGTGGAGCTACACCAGGCTAAGTACTCAGCGGGCGCTCCTTCCAGTCCTGCCCTTGCTTTCCTGCTCAAGCTCTTCAGCCTGGATTTCTCTTTCCTTTTGCTCCAGTCGAGCAAAACATGAGTCAGCCTTCCGGCCAAATGCACTGGGTTTTTGTGTGCCCTGTCTCTTCCTCTCCCACCATCCACACGGTGACTCTCCCTCACCTCGGTGCCCTTGGCATACACACGGGAAATACATACACCTTGTGGTGGGTCGGAACTGTGTCCTCCAAAGATGATATGTGCAAGAACTAACCCCCAGTACTGATAGGCAGACTTAAACAGAAGGAAGACAATGTGAGAGAGGCAGGGAGAATGCCACGTGACGGTGGGGGATCGGAGGGGTGCATCTACAAACCAGGGACCACTGAAGACCTCCAGCAAAGCACCGGAGGCTACAGGGAGTCATGGAACAGATTCTCCTCCAGTGATCCGAAGGAGCCAGCCCTGCCAGCAACTTGATTTTGGACTTCTCACCTCCAAAATGATGAGACAATAAAGTTCCCAGTTGGTGGGACTTTGTTTGTGATGGCAGCCCCATTACACCATGTGAACTCCTCAAGGTCAGGGACTGAGTCCTACCTGACTTTGGATCCTCGGGCCTCTTATAGATTCTGGCTGGTGAAAGGATCTCTAAACTTTAAATTCTTAGGATGAAGCCCTTTAAGAATTCGAAGTCAAGAACACAGGCAGCAAGCTGTGGCTCACAGGTCAAATCCAGCCCACGCTGCTTGTTTTGGTCAACAAAGTTTTACTGAAACACAGCCCCACTCATTCAATTCATTGATATTTTGTCTATGGCCAATTTCACACCACAACTGCAGAGTTGAGTAGTTGTAGCAGAGATCACATGGCCCACAAAACCTAAAGTATTTAGTCTCTTGCCCTTTACCAAAAAAGTTTACTGACTTCTGCCTGGTCCAGAGGAAAAGAAACATAAACAGAGCCTAGCGATAGAATAAAATCAGTGCTCTAGGAATGCACATAGAGAATGATGGGTTGAATCAAAGTCTTCACAGGGAAGGTGACATTTGAAAAGTGAGAGAGATTTCACTCAGAAAAGGGAAAATATTTAATTTATTCACTCTACAGTGCCACCTGGACTAACCATTTTTGTACTCATCGTCGCATGGTGGTTAAGAGTTGGAGTTGGAGCTGGTTTGGGGGAAAAGGATGATGGGTTTTGTTCTCTACACATTGAGCTTGACTTGCCAGAGGCATACCCGAGAGGAGGTGTCCAACCAGGGACACTGCTGAGCAGTCTCGGTCAGACGAACAGATTTGGGATTCAATACAATAAAGATCACTTGGGAAAAAAGTGGGACATGAGTAAAGAAGATGGTTGCATGTAAAACTCAGGGGAACTTCAGAACTTCTGTGGCAGGCAGAGGAAGAGGAAGAACCCCTGAGTGATTGAAGGACAGGCAAAACAGGAAGAAAGGAGGAAGTTGAGTCCCTAAGGCCTGGGGAAGCGAGCGGTCAGCACTGCTAAAGGCCTGCCAGAGGCCGGGAGGACCAATCCATCAGACTTAGCAACTGACAGACCACATGGTGTGGTGACAGTCATTTCAACTGCTCATCACAAGTCATCCCTCATACTGAATCATCGGGAAAAGTGTACTTCAGATATCATCAAGAGAAAAAAAAAAAAGAAAAGAGGAAGAGTGTGAGGACGGGAACGAAGAAATAAAGAGATGAGAAAAATACAGAAGTTGAAGATAGCTGGGCTGAAATGAACACTTACTCCCTAAAAATCTAAATATTAGACTCTTTCTATGGAGATTCTATACAGATTCCAACCTTTATCTAAATACAGCAAGACCAAAAAATAATGAAATGCACAGGGTCCATTACCGTAGACAGTCCATCCCATTAAACAACCGACCCACGAGCCTACTAACATTAATGCGTCATAACAGGCATTGAGGTAATCACAACTTTACTGACAGTCTGCCCTGCCATGTGCTGGGCTGGCTGCTTCACATGCCTCCTCGTTTGATCCCCACTAAAACCCTGTGCAGTGAATATAGAATAAAACATAATCTGCGTTTTCTTTGGATGAGGATCCTGGGGCTCAGGAAGGTCCCACAATTACCCATCATTCCAGGGAGAAGCCAGCACGGGGGACGTGGGGATAGGGAAGGGAGTGGGAGCCAATATTTACTGAGTGCTCACTCTGCAGAAGTATTTTATGAAGAATTTTACAGCCTTTGGTTCATTTAAGCCTCGCAAGAACCAAGGTGGAAGAGGAGATGGTCAGGAAATGAACTTGGAGAAGTTCGATACAGTGCCAAAGGTCAAAATACTGAGGGAAAAACTTCCCGGTTTTCCAAAGAAATCGTTCAGAACTCAGACATAAACTACATGGCAAGGTATTTGAAGCTGAGATCAGTCTAAGTCGCTGCTAAAATAATGCAAAATGACTCTGGTGACATCTAAGGCATTTCTGAAGGGCTCTTCTGACCATGAATGAAAGATGACCAAACCCCGGCTCCCACAGCCCTACCCGCGGAAGAGGGAAATGTCCCCAGGGGGCTGGTGTGTGCTCCTCCTCCTTGAAATAAGGGTGGGCCTAGATGACCCCAAAGTTTTTTTCCAGCCTTCCAAGTTGATGTTTCCAAGCCCATGATAGAGTCCAGCTGGTAAAGAGTGTTCAGTGTTTGTAAAGTAGGCAATTCAACGGAGACTAAGAAAGACCCTAGTGAAGGATTTTTTGGAAAGCCTTTCAGTTGTCGAAAACCACGCCCCTGTTTTGGGGAGGACTTTATTCCTCAAGGTTTTCATTAACCTGCTCCACTCACACAGCTCCCAACGCGGAGTGGCGGGTCCAAGCTCAACCTCCCTACCTTCATTCACACATTCATTCCACAAACAAAAAATTCTTCGAAATGAGGTGGCACAGTTCAGTCAACACTTACAAGATGATCCAGAGATAATCGTGCTGTTAATAAAAAAAAAGCCAAAAACAAAAAAGAAAGTCTTCTGCTTAAGAGCAACCGATGTTCGTAACACATGATGGAAGACAAAGAGACAGATTACTGATTCCGTATCATGGTTCTAAAGACTTGGACTCTGGGGAGGAGTTAAGATGGCAGAGGAGTAGGGGACCCCTTTTTCAGCCGGTCCCCTGAGTCAAGCTGGATAGGTACCAGACCAGCCTGAACACCCACGGAATCAGCCTGAGACGCAGGAAGATGCATCTGGATCTCTACAAATGAACATCTCCAGCGCTGAGTATTGAGGTACGAAGCGGGAGCCGTGAATCCGCGCACAGATATCGGAAGATAAACGGAAGGGGGAGGCAGCCGCCGCATTCGGGCGCCGGGAAGCGGTAGCCACCTGCACGGGGGAGTGGGCGGGCTTGGGACCGGCACCCGCGAGAGAACAGACTGAGACCCTGAACCGGGAGCACGCGCCACCAGGCATCTCGCGGAACTCCAGAATCCTGGTGTGCTCACTGGATCCAGACTGAGACCAGGAGCCCCCGGAGCGTGCGTGGGGTGGCTGGCGGTGTTAGAAACACAAAGGACAGAGACACGCCGGCCCTGGAAGTGAGGGCTGGGACACCGGGTGTGGGGCGCATATCCCGGGACGCTGCAGGGTTGAGCAGCACCAACAGTAACGGAGTTAAAGTGGCCAGAACATCAGTGGAGAACGGGCCGCAATCCCTCTGTTCTGTGACAGAGGCTGGGATTCGGCCACTGCTGCTCTGACTCTCAGAAGAGGCACAGCAGACTGCCAGGGAAAGCCGCCAGAGAACAAAAGCCTGGAAGTACCGGCTCACAGTGTGCCCGTCCCCATCCCCCCTCACAGGGGACACGGAGACTCTACCCAAACAGGGTGGCCTGAGTATCCGCGCAGCAGGCCCCTCCCCCAGAAGGCAGAAGGCAGGCTGAAAAATCAAGAAGCCCACAACCCGGGGCGCCTGGGTGGCGCAGTCATTGACCGCCTGTCTCTGGCTTAGGGCGTGATCCCGGCGTTCTGGAAAGGAGTCCCTCATCGGGCTCCTCGGCTGGGAGCCTCCTTCTTCCTCTCCCACTCCCATGCTTGTGTTCCCTCTCTCGCTGGTTGGCTCTCTGCCACATAAATAAATAAATAAAATCTTTAAAGAAGAAGCCCACATCCCTAAGATCCCTATAAAACAAGGGGCACGGCCTGGGACCCAGTCAATAATTTGGGCTCTGGACAACCCCGCAACCTCTCCTCATCAGAATGACAAGAAGGAGAAACCCCCCCCCCCAGCAAAGAAAAGACAGTGAGTCTGTGGCCTCTGCCACAGAAATAATGGATATGGATGTAACCAAGGTATCAGAAATGGAATTCAGAGTAACGATGGTCAAAATGATGAGTAGAATTGAAAAAAGTATTAACGAAAAGGTTACTGAGAATATAGAATCCCTAAGGACAGAAATGAGAGCGAATCTGACAGAAATTAAAAATTCTATGAGCCAAATGCAGGCAAAACTAGAGGCTCTGACGGCCAGGGTCACCGAAGCAGAGGAACGGGTTAGTGAATTAGAGGATGGGTTAATAGAGGAAAAAACGAAAATAGAAGCTGGTCTTAAAAAAAAATCCACGCCCACGAATGTAGGTTAGGGGAGATTACTGACTCAATGAAACGTTCCAATGTCAGAATCATTGGCATCCCCGAGGGGGTGGAGAAAAACAGAGGTCTAGAAGAGATATTTGAACAAATTGTAGCTGAAAACTTCCCAATCTAGCGAGGGAAACAAACATTCGTGTCCAAGAGGCAGAGAGGACCCCTCCCAAACTCAACCATGACAAACCTACGCCACGTCACGTCATGGTGCAATTCACAAATATTAGCTCCAAAGATAAAGTATTGAAAGCGGCCAGGGCAAAGAAATTTCTCACGTACCAAGGCAAAGGTATCAGAAAATACGTCAGACCTGTCTACACAGACCTGGAATGAGAGAAAGGGTTGGGGGAGCATTTTTAAAGCTCTTTCATAGAAAAACATGCAGCCAAGGATCCTTTATCCAGCAAGGCTGTCATTCAGAATGGATGGAGAAATAAAGACATTCCAGAATCGCCAGTCATTAACCAATTTCGTAACCACAAAACCAGCCCTACAGGAGATATTAAGGGGGGTTCTATAAAGGTAAAAAGGCCCCAAGAGTGATACAGAACAGGAAGTCACAACCGATACAAACAAAGACTTTACTGGCAACATGGCATCATTAAAATTCTATCTCTCAGTTCTTAGTGTCAATGTAAATGGATTAAATGCTCCCATAAAACGCCACAGGGTTGCAGATTGGATAAAAAGAAATGACCTATCCATTTGCTGTCTACAACAGACTCATTTCGAACCCAAAGATGCATTCAGACTGAGAGTAAGGGGATGGGGTACCATCTTTCATGCAAATGAACCTCAAAAGAAAGCTGGGGTAGCAATTCTCATATCAAATAGATTGGATTTTAAACTAGAGACTATAGTTAGAGACACCGAAGGGCACTATATTATTCTTAAAGGAAGTATTCAACAAGTGGAGATGACAATTATAAATATATATGCCCCCAACAGGGGAGCAGCAAGATACACAAGCCAACTCTTAACCAGAATAAAGAGACATCTAGATAAAAGTACATTAATAGTAGGGGACCTCAACCCTCCACTATCAGAAACAGACAGAACACCCTGGCAAAAACTAAGCAAAGAATCAAAGGCTTTGAATGCCATACTCGACGAGTTGGACCTCTTAGATATATATAGAACACTACACCCCAGAACCAAAGAATACTCATTCTATTCTAATGCCCATGGAACATTCTCAAGAATAGACCATGTTCTGGGACACAAAACAGGTCTCAACCGATACCAAAAGACTGAAATTATCCCCTGCATATTCTCAGACCACAACACGCTGAAATTGGAACTCAACCACAAGGAAAAATTTGGAAGAAACTCAAACACTTGGAGACTAAGAACCATCCTGCTCAGGAATAACTCGATAAACCAGGAAATCAAAAATCAATTTAAACAATTTATGGAGACCAACGAGAATGAAAATACAACGGTCCAAAACCTATGGGATACTGCAAAGGCAGTCCTAAGGGGGAAATACATAGCCATCCAAGCCTCACTCAAAAGAATAGAAAAATCTAAAATGCAGTTTTTATATTCTCACCTCAAGAAGCTGGAACAGCAACAGAGGGACAGGCCTAATCCACTCATGAGGAAGCAGTTGACCAAGATGAGAGCAGAAATCAATGAATTAGAAACCAGAAGTACAGTAGAGCAAATCAATAGGACTAGAAGCTGGTTCCTTGAGAGAATCAATAAAATTGACAGACCACTGGCAAGACTTATCCAAGAAAAAAGAGAAAGGACCCAAGTTATTAAAATTATGAATGAAAAAGGAGAGGTCACAACCAACACCAATGAAATTGGAAGGATTATTAGAAACTTTATCAACAGCTATATGCCGAAAAACTAAGCAATCTGAAAGAGATGGAGGCCTTCCTGGAAACCTATAAACTACCAAGATTGAAACAGGAAGAAATTGATTTTTTAAACAGGCCAATTAATTATAAAGAGATTGAGTCAGTGATAAAAAACCTTCCAAAAAATAAAACTCCAGGCCCAGATGGTTGTCCTGGGGAATTCTACCGAACATTCAAAGAAGAAATAATACCTATTCTCCTAAAGCTATTTCAAAAAATAGAAACAGAAGGAAAGCTACCAAACTCATTCTATGAGGCCAATATTACCTTGATCCCCAAACCAGGCAAAGACCCCATCAAAAAGGAGAATTACAGACCGATTTCCCTAATGAATATGGACACCAAAATCTTCAACCAGATCCTTGCTAATAGAATCCAACAGTACATTAAAAGGATTATCCATCATGACCAAGTGGGATTCATACCTGGGATGCAAGCGTGGTTCAACATTCGCAAGTCGATCAGCGTGATACATCATATCAACAAGAAAAGACTCAGGAACCATATGATCCTCTCAATTGATGCCGAAAAAGCATTTGACAAAACAGCATCCTTTCCTGATTAAAACCCTTCAGAGTGTAGGAATAGAGGGTACATTTCTCAATCTCATAAAAGCCATCTATGAAAAGCCTACAGCAAATATTATTCTCAATGGGGAAAAGCTGGAAGCCTTTCCCTTAAGATCAGGAACACGACAAGGATGCCCACTCTCGCCACTATTATTCAACATAGTACTAGAAGTCCTTGCAACAGCAATAAGACAACAAAAAGGGATCAAAGGTATCCAAATCGGCAGAGAAGAAGTCAAAATGTCTCTCTTTGCAGATGACATGATACTCTATATGGAAAACCCTAAAGAATCCACTCCCAAACTATTAGAAGTTATAGAGCAATTCAGTAACGTGGCGGGATACAAAATCAATGCTCAGAAATCAGTTACATTTCTATACACGAATAACAAGACTGAAGAAAGAGAAATTA
The DNA here is from genome assembly GCF_023065955.2 of Ursus arctos. NCBI lineage: Eukaryota > Metazoa > Chordata > Mammalia > Carnivora > Ursidae > Ursus > Ursus arctos. The sequence continues at coordinate 78,226,660 of NW_026623089.1, read as the reverse complement.
GGGAATCCATCCCATTTACAATAGCACCAAAAACTATATGTTACCTTGGAATTAACTAACCAGAGACGTAAAGGACCTATATTCTAGAAACTATAAATCACTCTTGAAAGACATTGAGGAAGACATAAAAAGATGGAAAAATATTCCATGCTCACGGATCAGAAGAATTAACATAGTTAAAATGTCCATGCTATCCAGAGCAATCTACACTTTCAATGCTATCCCGATCAAAATACCGAGGACATTTTTCAAAGAACTGGAACAAATAGTCCTTAAATTTGTATGGAACCAGAAAAGACCCCGAATCTCCAAGGAACTGTTGAAAAGGAAAAACAAAGCTGGGGGCATCACAATGCCGGATTTCACGCTGTACTACAAAGCTGTGATCTCAAAGACAGCATGGTACTGGCACAAAAACAGACACATACCAATGGAACAGAATAGAGAACCCAGAAATGGACCCTCGGCTCTTTGGGCAACTAATCTTTGATAAAGCAGGAAAAAACATCCGGTGGAAAAAAGACAGTCTCTTCAATAAATGGTGCTGGGGAAATTGGACAGCTACGTGCAAAAGAATGAAACTTGTCCACTCTCTCACACCATACACAAAAATAAACTCCAAATGGATGAAAGACCTCGATGTGAGACAGGAATCCATCAAAATTCTAGAGGAGAACATAGGCAGCAACCTCTACGACATCGGCCAAAGCAACCTTTTTCATGACACATCCCCAAAGGCAAGAGAAACAAAAGATAAAATAAACTTATGGGACTTCATCAAGATAAAAAGCTTCTGCACAGCCAAGGAAACAGTCAAAAAAACTAAGAGGCAGCCCACGGAATGGGAGAAGATATTTGCAAATGACACTACAGATAAAGGACTGGTATCCAAGATCTACAAAGAACTTCTCAAACTCAATACATGAGAAACAAATAAACAAATCATAAAATGGGCAGAAGATATGAACAGACACTTTTCCAATGAAGACATACAAATGGCCAACAGACACATGAAAAAATGTTCAAAATCATTAGCCATCAGGGAAATTCAAATCAAAACCACACTAAGATACCACCTTACGCCAGTTAGAATGGCAAAAATAGACAAGGCAAGAGACAACAATAATTGGAGAGGATGTGGAGAAAGGGGATCCTTCCTACACTGTTGGTGGGAATGCAAGTTGGTACAGCCACTCTGGAAAACAGTGTGGAGGTCCTTTAAAAAGTTAAAAATTGAGCTACCCTATGATCCAGCCATTGCACTACTGGGTGTTTACCCCAAAGATACAGACGTAGTGAAGAGAAGGGCCATATGCACCCCAATGTTCATAGCAGCAATGTCCACAATAGCTAAATCGTGGAAGGAGCCAAGATGCCCTTCAACAGATGACTGGATTAAGAAGTTGTGGTCCATATATACAATGGAATATTACTCAGCTATCAGAAAGAACGAGTTCTCAACATTTGCTACAACATGGACGGCACTGGAGGAGATAATGCTAAGTGAAATAAGTCAAGCAGAGAAAGACAACTATCATATGATTTCTCTCATCTATGGAACATAAGAACCAGGATGATCGGTAGGGGAAGAAAGGGATAAAGAAAGGGGGGGTAATCAGAAGGGGGAATGAAACATGAGAGACTATGGACGCTGAGAAACAAACTGAGGGCCTCAGAGGGGAGGGGGGTGGGGGAATGGGATAGGCTGGTGATGGGTAGTAAGGAGGGCACGTATTGCATGGTGCCCTGGGTGTTATACGCAACTAATGAACCATTGAATTTTACATCAAAAACCAGGGATGTACTGTATGGTGACTAACATAATATAATAAAAAATCATTAAAAAATAATAAAAATAAAGACTTGGACTCCGGTGAAATAAACCCTTGTGCTCTCTGCCAGTGGAAGTATACACCGATTCTGGAAAATAACCTGGCTATTCTCATCATGAGCTTTAAATTTCTCAAGCCCTTTGACCTTGGGATTTTCCTTCTAGGGATGTGACCTTAGGAAAATCACCAAAATAAAGCAGGTTAAGAGAAGTAGTACAGTGTATTCTTATTGTTCAACCTCTAGATTCATAGTATCTGTAGTCTCAGCTGGGCAACTTTGCAAGAAGCACTCAACCTCTCTGTTCCTTGGCTACCTCACCTGCAAAATGGAGATGATGACCGTCTCTGCATCACAGAGGTGCGACGCGGACAAAGCAAGTTATTACATGTAATATCTTTATATACATTTGCTCATTTATTTTTTATAAAAACCCCACAAGGAAAGCAAGAAAAAGAGTAGCCTGACCTGGTCAGTAAGAAGCAGTCAATTATCCGTAGGCTCTTTAATCACGGCTGTGTACATCACAGACACATGGACGTGTTCATCACAGCATTGATGGTCACAGTGAAAATGTGTTAAAAATGACCTGTTCGACAAGGAGAGACTGGTTAAATAAATGATATTTCCACACGACAAAGTAGGCAGCTACTTAAAATGTTTTCAAAAAGAAGTCCATGAAAGGGGGTAAATTCAGCAAAGAACGTCAAGTGGAAAAGTCCGCTGTGAGGCTGTGTGTCCCCTGCGGATCCCAAAGTTGACGCAGTGTAGCCGCTAACGCTGTCTTCACCCAAATCCCTTCTTTGGAGTCCAGATCCCTCCCCAGCTGCTGGGCCTTCCCTGCTGATAGCTCACAGCTGCCCCCCCTCACTGGCCTCCAGGGGGCCAACGACTTGCTGACGAAGGGATACAAACGCTTGCCCACTTACCTTAATTTGGAATCCCTGTGAAGGCCAACCCTGCTCTGGCTCCTCCCCAGATGAGCCACCTCTCAGTGGCAACCCCATTTGGAGGCAAATTCTCCCTCTGCGTGTGTCTCCCTCCCTTTCTTACAGGGAAGTCTCCCCAGGAAACATACAGCATGCACCTTTTACCTGGGGGTCTGTGTCTAAGGTATATTTACCTCCAGATATTATGAGGGAATATCTTTAAGATATGAAATTCCTGATTTTCCAAATTCTCTGGGATGAGTCTGTATTATTTTAAATGAATAAAATGTCATTGTTTTAAAAGAGGCAGGGTCCTCCCTGGAGTGTTAAAATTAATCAAGCCCATGCATTTCAATCCATACATTTTCTTTTTTCTTCTTGATCTCAGACTTTTTAAAAAAATATGTAAATATTTAATTGAAATGATATCACTGGTAAATAATGAGCTGAGGTTAAATACAAACACGCACACCTGGGAGTATATATCATGCCTCCACCTGGTGACAGCATGGCTGATCCATATGTCCCAAGGATGCTGCTGTGGCTTAAAATATAATTCTTTTCTCTTGGACAATTGTCTCCATATACTGTGCTACTTACTAGCCACCCAAAATATCAGCCTCATTGCTTGATAACAGTACATCGGGTGTTCTACTTTTATTAACCTTGCCCATCTGCTCGCCTACCCCACCGTCCACTCGGACTTTCCTCTGAATACCACTGAAAGGCTCAAGGGATCCAATTCTTCCTCAAAGCATTAAGCTTTTTATTTTTCTTCCTTGAGGCTATTCAAAAGACTCTGACAGCAGTTTCAAGAGAGGAGGCCTGAGAACATCCTGAGTGATGACACATTTCAAGAAGAAGTGTTCAACCACCTAGAGTGGCTCCTTGGAGAGGACGATGCTTTTTACATTATCGCGCCAGGGGTTTGTCTGAAACAAAATCCGGCGCATAACTTTTAGAGTCACTTTTATGTTCCACATAATCCTCTCGTTCTAATGCCACGGGTTGTCTGTCAACAGCTTTGGCTGAAAAACAATAAAGCTTCAGAAGTAGCTGTCTGAGTCAGACTTGTACGTGGAGGTACGGTACATCTCCTTCTGTGGCTAAATGACAAGGCGTTGTAATGATGCCAGAGAAAGCCGTCAAGAGCCATAGAAGCTAAAGAGGGAGAGGGGGGAAGAAAAGCAGCTCGTAGAAAACTCCTAGGCAAATAGGATGTACTACCCGCAGATGGGTGTGAGTCCAACTGAGAAATGGGGAGAGAGGACACTCAGGGAAATCCTGGTTCCAAAAATGGTAGTCTTACAAGTGACCCCCAACTCTGGGAGTCTAGCTCAAGAAAGCCAGCAGAGCTGTGGGGAAACTTTCCTGCACAAAGATGCCATCACAGTGACAGTGTTTATTTATGATGACGATGGGGATAGGCTAAGTGCTCAACACTAGGGTTAGAGTTGCCTAAACGGCTACATTCGATGTTTCTGAAGACCTTGTGACATAAGGAAAAGACTCAGCCATCGTGTTGAATGAACTAAGCAGGATCTACGGTTTTATGTCTGATGTGAGGTCAGCTATGTAAAAATGCACACAAGCTATGTAAGCGGTAAAACCAAGCTGAAGGAGGAACAATACAGTGTCACTGACCGGTGGGCGTCTTCGAACAGCCAGGTTCTGCATGACTTTCTTTCCTTCCTTCTAACATATCTGCAGGACACCGACTCTCTCGAATGAAACGAAGGTTATAAACTTTATAACAATTGGAGGAGGAGGAGGAGAAGGAAGCAGTGGCTGTCCCCTCACCCTGGTTTCCGAGGTCATTAGAAACAACAAATCGGAGGCATCGTTGAAATGGGGCGCCGAGCTCCTAGGACACAGGGCAGAAATCAACAATGTGAGCAATGGACCCACATGAACACGTTAAAATAAAGGTGAAAAGATAACCACAGCGAGAACTGGCAACCCGGTAATAATTTTTACAGGTTAACCGATGAGATTTTCTCGTGTTTCTTTCCCCCACATCCTTCTCTTATTTAGTCTGTTTTGTGCTCCAAGGCCCTTGTTCGGACAGTCGGGAGAACCACGAGTCTCCTCTTGGCTTGGGTTTTAGAACCCAAAACCTCTGGGGCGCCTGGGTGGCGCAGTCGTTAAGCGTCTGCCTTCAGCTCAGGGCATGATCGCAGCGTTCTTGGATCGAGCCCCACATCAGGCTCCTCCACTGGGAGCCTGCTTCTTCCTCTCCCACTCCCCCTGCCTGTGTTCCCTCTCTCACTGGCTGTCTCTCTGTGTCAAATAAATAAATAAATCTTTAAAAAAAAAAAAAAACCCAAAACCTCTGAGGAGCTGCAAACAATTGGGGACATGAAGTAGGAGAGAGGCTTGCCGACTCTCCAGATTAGAAGGCGTTGCCCTGCCCAGGAGGACTGGGAGAGCAGGAGAGGAGGCTAGGCGGGGCTCCGACAGTGGGTCCTGCCGCCCGGCCACCTCCCCTCCACGTATGGGGACAGGAGGGGAAAAAGCACAAAGCCCACACAGGCCAGAGGCTGCCTGTGCCCCTTCGCCCGCTAGAGCCGGGGGGCTGCAAGATGCCAGGGCGGAAAGGTGGCTCACGGAAGCAGCCAAAGCAGGTGCTGGGGTTCCCCATTCCCACATGGGGAGCAGAGAAGCTGGACTCCCCCACGCCTAAGAGTAGTCATCAGGAGTGAACTCCACCCAGCGCCCAGCCACTCCATGGGAGGCACAGGGGGAAAACACCCTTTGTGTTCCAGAGAGCACTCCTGGGGCCCAGGGCCTCCCCAGCTCAGAGTCTCTGCATCCAGGGATGTGTACCCCAAGCCCTCCGGAACCAGCAGAGAGATCCAGCCAACTCTGAAAGAGCCCTGAGATGAGAACAGAAAGGACCCAGTAACAATCCGTGTGGCTTCACGTCCAGGATCAGACATGGCCATCTCGGTGGCTGCCAGCCCAGATGGAAAATCACGCTCAGCAAATGCTCGGTCCTCGGTCTCAACGGTAGCCCAGTGGAAGGCCCCAGGAAATGCAATGTAGTCACGGAGAAGGGGGGTTGCTGAACTGACGGAAATTTAATTTCTAATACCCAAGGGAATGGGAACTCAAATGGGAAAGCAGCTATTCCATTGATACTAAGATGCCATCAATTGTAAAATGGATCATTAATTTATGTACCACTAAGAAAGATGCCAATTAGTCTATGAAGCAATGCTTTCTCATCACTTACAATCTGTATTTTATGCTTGCTGAAGAAGCTTTTTCTAGACTTATTGGGACATAGACTTTTATTATATATCACTTTGGTGTATGCAGAAAAAAGAAAATAAATTAATTAAGAAATTCCGGAAATTATCTTTGCATTCAGAATCTAACCATGCTGAATCAATGGTCGTATTTTTCTGTACAGTATTGTCCTCTGTGTTGACGATAAAGCATTTCTTACAAGTGTCCCCACTATTGGCTCCGGCTTTCTTCCAAGATGTCGCCATGCATTCTAAGAGGCTTCGTGTGGGTGCGTTCTTGTGGGACGTGTAAAAACGGGCAGTGTCGTTTTACCTAACTCAGTAACAAAATGTATCAGAGTTTCAAATATTTGCAGTGATCTACCTCTAATACCGTGCATGAGGTTGTTGCTTTTCAGTGACTCCCCAAATACAGATATCTGCTTTACTAATACCATCGTCACACCCCACTGCTCCGCTTCCCAATCTTCCGTCAACTCTAACTTTTCATTTCAATCCTGAAACTCGGATGATCATTTTGAAAACAGTTCAAACAGCAACTCCACTCAACTTGGGTACTAGCAACAATGCATCGAATTCGACAGAAGGGACAATAATAGAAATGCCTATGAACAAGTTCAAACATTCACCAGCCATTACGTTGGCCCTGTCACCTGGCCAATAATCGAGATTCAGAGATGCCATAGATAATAAGATCCGGATTTCATGCATGCCGTCCATGCATGAAAAGGCATGTATTGGAATTAATGAAGTATGATCACTTGAGCTCAAGAAATATTTAAAGGTGTATATCTTGCACAGCTGACCTGGTAAAATAAAGCTGTAACCCTCCGCAGGTGTAGCAAAGGGGGACGACACCTGCAACTTAAAGGCATCCAGCAAAGAGCACATTAGCAGGCCGGCCAGAGAGTGAGGTCCAGTGTCCTTGCTCTAACATGGCCTCATGGAATCTGGCAGGGATTGATTCCGCAGGAATGGCACCCCTGAGCTAGCTGCTGACACGAAGAGAGGGGGGTTGCCTGGTTTCTCGGAGAAAGGGTCATAGCATCCGTGTTCCCGTCCCTTCCAAAAACGCACTTTCATCCCGGCCCTTGATCAGGCACTGAGTCTTCCTGACAAAGAGCAGATTATAACCTTCCCTTCATGGCGTGGCCGTCGTGCAGGATGCAAACGAAACGAAATAAACAACAGCGACAAGGAACTGATGGGTGAAGGGAGGAAAGGGAGTACGGACATGCGGTTAACAGCTTGCAACTGACACGTGTGTGAGTCCCAGAGCCGCATTATTTATGGTATTATGAGTCACTTCACCTTTGGGAGGCAGAAACTAGCTACTCACTAGCACCATTTCCTCTTCTTTCTGGGCATAGAGCAGGACCGTGCATCCCAGCCCCCTTGCATTTAGATGGGGCCACGGAATTGATTTCCGGCGCCAATGGAATTTGAGCAAAGGGCTGGAATAGCCCACTTCTAGCCTTAGAATCTAACCCCTTCTGCTTGATCCTCTCTCCTTTCTCTTATCAACAGCCACCAGATTCAGAGGACCGAAGGGAGGATTCTCACGCCCTACAGGAAGGTGGCACCACCAAGGAACCTGAACCCCATGGTGTCCAGCGGAGAGCCTTGACCACCACGCTACATGGACAGTCACAGCAGCAGGAAATACGGCTTTGCGTGTTACATAGTTACCCCGCTCCATTTAATACGTGCCTCAGCTTCCTCGTGCACGGGCGAGGTAGTTACTCAGAGGAGTCAGCACCATGCCGGTCCCACAGGAAGCACTACGTAAACCGTGGCTATGTTACCACTGTTGCTGATCCTGTCATTGCTCTCGCGGAGGCAAAGCAGGCAGATCGAGAATTCTAACGGGCAGGAGGCTTTCTGCAGCATATAGGAGAGGGAAGTAAAACTTCTATAAATACCAACTGCCACCGACAGTATTTAAAGTGAAATTTGAGCAATCACATTTTCAAGGACTGAGAATATTCTGCAAATAGTAATAAAGACCCCGAAACCAGGAAGTGACGGATTCCCAAGCAGGCAGAGTAGGTTAAGGACCCATGTCAGACTCAGAAGGAGGTCAGCAGAAGCTGGGAGAAGAGAAATCTGGATCAGACCAGAACAGAAACTGCTGGCCAGGCCACACCAGGTAAAGGCTCTGCACAGCCCCTCAGGGAAGGAGGCAGCAGTGGCCGTCATCGAAATTCTACCCCTGGCTATAGAATGGTTACTTTACTATAGAATAAAATACATGTGGTTCTTTCCTAATAGCATCTCTGTCACCCTCATTGGATTCCCATGAGGTCCTCAGTTAGGAGACCCCTCTAGGCACGGGGACACCCACCCACCTGCGGTTTGGAGTCATTTCTGGGGAGAAAAATGGTTTATCCTTGTCGAAAGTGGCTTTAACCAGCTTTCTTTCGAGGTGGGCCTGCAACATGTTCTCCTGGCATAGGACACTTCCCCAGCCAAGCTTCTCATTCATTCGTTCACTCATTCATTCATTCATTCCTTCGGGAAACATTTATTGAGCACCTACTACGCACCAGGCACCATGTTAGCTACTGGATATGCAGCAACAGCAAAACTAACATGGCCCCCGCATTACGGTTCCCAAGGCTCAGCATGGGAAGGCAATCAATGTACAATCACGTATGTAGACGAAGTGTTCTGAACGTGATAATAAAAGAAAAAAAAAAAGGAAAATCGTGATGTCCTCGGATGGGAAAGAACCAGAGGTGCTCTATTGAGAGATCATCTAGGAACACCTGCCTGAGGAGATGATAATTAAATCACTTAGGTATATATGCACCTCGTGTCCCCAGTAGACTGTAAGCACCCTAGGGACAGGGATTTTTGCAGCATTTGGCAATGTCCCCATGCACAATAGGTGCTCATTAAATTCACTGATAAGGCGGCTGCCTTTTTTGTCTTCCAGAGAGTGTCAGCCCAAGTCTGGGTTTTGGCCTGGTCTTCTGCCCATCTATTGGGTCCGGGTGGCCTCTTGGCGGGTTTGATCTCTCTGGTTCCCAGCAAGCTAGAGGATGCTGGGGAATAACGTTGGTAACTCCCACCTCCCACACACCGGCCTGGGCCTGTGGCGCAGGCATCCTGGGAAGGTTCACAGGATTGTCTCCCCTTTCGGAGAGTGGTCTGTAGCTTAGTCTTGTTCTAGCCACTCTCTTAAAATAAAAAAACACCACAGTCAGAGTCATCATTAAAAGGAAAAATCAAACAATAATAACACTCCAGAGACACCAGAAGTATTAGGAAAAGGAAGTGTTTAAGTGGAAAATACTGAGCTTTGGAAAAACACCTGCAGGGATCCGAACTTACTTACAGAGGAAACCCAGGGAAGGCGTGGAGGAACGGTGAGGGAGGAAACCCAGGGAAGGGGTGGAGGAACGGTGAGGAGGTCTCTTGCCATTGAGTCAAGTCCCTGGCAAATGAGCACTGATGAATCCGCATTTGCTCTGGGATTTGAAACTTTCCATGGTCTTACATTTCATCAGCTGCTTTGAGTTACTTTTAAAGAAACACATTTTTAGTGAGAAATTTTTGACAGAGAACGGGGAGCAGATGTAATTCTTTGGAATAATTACTTCCTTTGTTGACAGCTTTTTTTTTTTCCACAGCACCCACTTGCAATTAAATACGACAGTAATTAAAATCTCTAAATTCACTCAGAATTACTGGCCCATTGGTCACCTCCAGAGATCCTTCAAATGTCATTGTGGAAAGAATGTCTTCTCAGAGATGCGGGGTGCTAAGACAGAGGGCTTGGATTTTTCTGATTTGTAGTCAGAAATCGATAATACGCAGGAAATTTTTAACTGATTTGAAATGAATTAAATGAATTAAAATTCCTTTGCAATGAATTAAAAATCCAAGGCTAGAGACCCTAGGATAGCTCAAACTCTCTTGGGGAAAAAGGGAGACCGGATTGGTTTTGTTGTTGTTGTTTTGCATTTTTATACAAATAAAAAAGCACATTCAAAGATTGAGCGGCATACATGTTAGAGACATAGACCAACACACTTCCCCCAGTGCAGACATGAAACGCTCCGTCTAATTTAGCCATGACCTAAGTGTGTCTTTCTGAGCCTGCCCCTAACTGAGACAAGGTGTGTTTACATCTGATGGTAAACCTGTCAGTTGAGTCTTTGAAGGCTTTTAAAGGGATTCAAGAAGGGTCTCCCCTCCCCCATCACCCTCACTCCTCTTCCCCATCTCCTCCCCCACCCCTGGCATTTCTCACTTTTCTCAAAGTCACCCTCCCCCTTCCAAGACACAAGCAAGGCAACTTCCAAGACTAGCTCGGACTGCCCCCTCCCGTAGCCCAGTTTAGTCACTCATCTGCCCTGGTCTTGGCGTGCTTTTATTAAAACAACACCTTTCACCAGGCCTCCGACTTCCTCACTCCTGTCCTTACAAAGCCACGTGCTTCCCCAGGGCCTCTGATGAATCCCTCTCCTGTTGCTGTAACTCTGAGGCCCCTTTGCCCGCCCACAGAGCACGGCAGCATTTGGCCTCAGTTTACCTTCCTGCCCTTAGTTCTCCGTCTAGATAGTATGCTGACCCTCCCCGCGCCCTCCATCCTGCTACTTTCTCCACAGGGGATGCCCTTCCTGTCGTGCATGCACGTCCAATTTCTCTCCACCCTTCAGTCCCAATCTGAGAAAAGTTGCTCCATGAAATGGTCCCCGAAGTTTGGCGGGGGCTCCGTGGGAATCCTAGGTAATTCGGAAAAGTCCATGAATGTGACTCGGAACTCATTCAAGCCCTCTTTTCTCCACTGAGCCACAATCAGAAATCTTCTCCTGATATGCCCACTCCGTACAATTCATTCTCACCTTTTGTTCTTTTGCTCTTCTGTTTCCAAAGAATGGGACTGAGAATTGGGTGGCATTGCCATCCTGGCCAGTTCTGGGGTGTAAGTAGACAGGAAGGAGACTGGCTACCCAGCACCATTGGTAGATAACCATTCATGACTTGAGAACATTCCATGAGCCCTCCTTGCGGGACGGAAGCTCTCCAGCCTCGGGGGCATGAGTGTGAAGGGCGAGCTCTCAGCCCTGCTGGTGAACTTCAAATCCTCAAGCTCTGGGAGTTCCCAGCCATGGCCTGTTCCTACGGGATTTCTGTGAGGTGGGCGGTCGAGGAACAACAGGGTGAGGGTAAAGACAGAGTGTTCAAGCTTCCACTGCCTACAAAAGCAGGTTCTCCTACAGTCAGTGTCTGGGCCCGGGTCTTTTGACTTCAAGCACACGCAGGCTAACACACACAGGTGGGCAGTGCAAGAATCCACAGGAGTCTCAACAGAAACCCAAGAACAAGAAGCAAAAGCATATCTGGGTGCCTCCCGAGAACCACAGCCCAGAAACATCTAGAACCTAGGCCATTATTTCTTTACTCACTCAGTTACTCAGCACATCTGTTTCTTCTCTTTTTGCCCTCCACTGTCTGTCCTGTTCCCTCATAGTCTTTCCTCCCTCATCATATTTACCTGCCCTTGGCTTTTGTTTTTGTTTTTGTTTTAAGATTTTATTTATTTATTTCTTTATTTGACAGAGAGAGAGAGCATAAGCAGGGGGGGAGGCAGGCAAAGGGAGAGGGAGAAGCAGGCTCCCCACGGAGCAAGAAACCCGATGTGGGACTCGATCCCAAGACCCTGAGATCATGACCTGAGCCGAAGGCAGACACTTAACCGACTGAGCCACCCTGGTGCCCTGTCCTTGGCTTTTTAAGACCTCTCTTGCCCTCAATTGACCTGGGATCTTCATGTCCTTTTCCTGACTGGCCCAACCTCTCAGCCCGATTCTCCCTTGCTGTCAGAGCAACGTGATCTACCCCAAAACCCTTGTCCAAGGTCAGTGAGGGGCCTGAGTGAGGCTCCCACCACCAGCCTGTTCCGTGTTAGTGTGACAGGGCAGTAGTCGTGGGGATCGGTCACGAGGTAGGCATGGTAGGCGTGACCACTCACTAGGAGAAGCTTCTTTTTTAACAGAGCTGTGATTAGAACACACCATGAGCCCCTTCAGGGTCCAAGTGGGAAAGATGCTGGAGGTGTTGAGGGCGGCAGGTCAGAGTTCCCCGATCTCCCTTCACGGAGCCTGTTTTGGGGTAGCGAGCACACTCTGAAGCCTTCCAAAGTTCGATCACCTAGCCGACTGGGCCCCTCACTAGGACCTTAAAATGTTTTAGGCTGTTGCCTTACCCTGTAGTTAAATACTAAGAAAGGCCTTTAGGATCACACACTCAAGGAAAGATCGTTCACCTTCCATGACTGATGAATTCTTTAAAAAAAGATAAGAAAGCTCTCCCCCCACATAACTCATTAGCCTCTATTCATGGGAATGGTCCAGGATGTGCCTTGTGGAAATAACGGTGAACACAGGAGATAATTGGGCACAAGAGCCAAACAGCGCTCACAAGGAAAGGATTTGCCCATCGCTGTTGGAAAGCCTGAGGCTTAGTCCTAAGGTTTAGGATTAAAGAAAATAGCCAGATATGAACCATTGCAGAATCAAAATCCCTACTCTAAAAGGGGGAGAGAGTGAGAAGCCACAATAGAGAGTCTTCATGAACTCCGCCCTGCGTCCCCTCCTGGCGTGTGGAGCTGATGAGGAGAAAACGTGCAGTGTCTGCACCTGGTTATTCAGTTGGTGAAGAGCCAGAGAGATGGTTTCTATCCTGTTCCCCACGTGGCTCTGTCTCGTTCAATGGCTACAACTTGTACCTGTGCCCCGGCCAGGAAGCTGCCTTCCTGTTGGGGTGGGGTTACGCTTTCAGAGTGTGATGAAAACGTATTGCCGTGACTGGGAAAAACAACAATAACGACGACAACTAGAAAATCAGACTTCAGTCTTTTCCTCTTGTGCTCTTCACCCGCAGGGGACATCCTGTCACTTGTCACTCCGGGTCTTGTTTTCACCCTGCTCTGCAATGACAGTCAGACACAAAGGAAGAAGACCAGGGGTAAAGGCTGACACCGACATCTCTCCATTAGGAAATGTGTTTATTTCATGAAGTTAAAGGGGAGAAATTGACTTCTGAATGAAAGTCACAAGGAATTGGATAAAAATTCAACATCAATACTTCATTTTTTTTTAAATTGCTCAGTAATCTAGAAATAGAAGGAACAAAGAGGTAGGACCCAAACAAGATAAAGAATGTCTGTGTACAGCCAACTAAGAACCAATATGCTATGCGTGGTGGAAAAGTGAATCCCCTTAACATCAAAAATAAGATAAAGATACCCTTTCTCACCGTGTTGAATATGGTCTGGAGTTTCTGGTCGATGAAATAAGACAATGAAAAGAAAAGAAGATGTAGCTTTTGGGAAGGAGATAAGATTGCGGTCTGTACATAATAATCACTGTTGATCTAAAAAACCCAAAGCAATTAATAAAAAACGATCAGCCTGAAAAAGAGCCTGAAATAGGGCAGAAAGATATAAAATAGACAAATTTTTTCCTAGGTACAGTAGCAGTGGTATAGGAATTGGATCAAGGTGATACTGAACACAGATGACTGCCCAGTTTTTAGGACAACAGGGTTACAAACCCAACAAGCACTGAAAATAGGAGAAAGAAACCTACCCAAGAGAAAATATTGTGAAGAGTAGAACAGAGCACAAGAACCTCCTCGCAGATTAGAGAATTAGAGCGGGAAGGGGGCCTTGGCTCCATCAATATGTGATTGTAATTCACAAGGGGGTGCCTGGGGGGCTCAGTCGGTGAAGCATCTGCCTTCGGATCAGGTCACGATCCTGGAGACCTGGGATCAGCTCTTCAGTGGGCTCCCTGCTCAGCGGGGAGTCTGCTTCTCCTTCTGCCTCTGCCCGTCCCCCTGCTCAGGCTGTCTCTCTCTCTCTCTCTTTCAAATAAATAAAGTCTTTAAAAAAATAGTTCACAAATAGGGGCGCCTGGGTGGCACAGCGGTTAAGCGTCTGCCTTCGGCTCAGGGCGTGATCCCAGCGATCTGGGATCGAGCCCCACATCAGGCTCTTCTGCTATGAGCCTGCTTCTTCCTCTCCCACTCCCCCTGCTTGTGTTCCCTCTCTTGCTGGCTGTCTCTATCTCTGTAGAATAAATAAATAAAATCTTTAAAAAATAAATAAATAAAAATAAAAAAAATAGTTCACAAATAAATTTCACTTATGAACTGATACCCAGAGAATCTGAATCCAGCAGAATATAAAGAGAATAATATGTTGTGACCAAGTAGAATTAATTCTGTATACCACATAGAATATATTCCTGTCGTTTGCTACAATATAACAGAGGGGGAAATAGATGCATTTTACTACACTTGAAAAAAACTTTTGGTAAATTTCAGTACATAGTCTAATTTTTAAAAAGGAAAAAGCCTTAGAGAAGGAATAAAAGGAAATGTCTTTGACTTCACAAAGGTGCCATAGTCCCGTAAGAAGAAACACAAACGGACAAGGGAACATGGGAGGTTTGTTCACTGTCACCGGGAGATGGGAAAATGCAACTTAAAACAATAAAAATATAATTTCTCCCTATGATAAAGGGAATTTAAAAGATTAATCTAGGCCAAACCAGCAACCCCATAAGGAAACATGACTGGGAGCAAAATTTAAAAACCCTGACGAAACTGTTGCAGAGCATTTGGAAACAGCTGACCAGCATTTCCACGATTTGTGAAAACACGAAGAGGCGTGAGAGAGAGGTGAATTGGCGTGCTTTCTTCGAATTGCCGTCCATCCACTGAGTGCCTCACGCCCGAGGGCTGCCCAGGCCCTGCTCCCTCCCAGTCCTCACTGCGGAAAATGGAAAATGCACGGAGTTCAGCCTCCACCGCCGAGAGTCCAGGATCTAAGAAGCACAGAAGATAGCAGGAGCGGGACTCCCGCCCTGCCCCGGTGCCCAGGCTCCACAGCAGTTCGCATACTGCGAGGGTCAGAGCTGAGAGCCTGAACCGCGCAGGCGGTCTCCGCGTAAACACGCCTGTGACCCCGCCTCTCGTCCACCCTGCCTCCAGCTGACGGACAGAAACCCGAGAGGGAATGAAGATGTGCCCTGTTTGTTGAAATTCCTGAGTGCAGGTACAGCGCAGTTTGCCAAGCATCAACCCAGACACGACACGGGGTTCGGTGCTGGGCACACGTGGCTGAGTAAGACATGATTCGCCACCCCTAATAATTAGATCTCTGCTTTGTTTTCTATTCCAGAGACTTCGACGTAACTAGGATTCCCTGGGCAAAAGCTGGTTACGCCAAAGTGATGGTTCTCGAAGTGCGGCCCTGGGACCAACCGCGTCAGCATCTCCGAGACACTTGTCAGGGACGCAGATGCTCAGTCCTCACTCGGAAGCTACTGGATCCGAATTGCTGGGGGTGGTCTGAATTCCACTGAAATTTGAGACCCATTACTTTATATTAAGCATTGAGCAATGCCTCAGTTATTTTCCTTGTAAAAGTTGCCTGAAAGAGCACTTGTGGCCTCAAAAGATACCACTGTGTGTACTTTGTATATGCTTTTTGGTTATAAAAAGGCGGGACATATTTTGCACATACGACTTCTGAAAACATACCAGAATCCTAGAACAAGTGTACATAGAATGTTCCCAGAGCAGAAATGTATGTTGATTTACTGCTAGATCGATGCATCATTATTTCTTGAGCTCCTAGTATGTATCTGATATTATAGATAACGTTGCAATGAACCATTTCAAGCACATAGCTTTTTTTTCTTTTTTTTCCTGAATAAATTCCATGGGATAAATTTCCAGGCATGGGATAAGCGTGTGGGGAAAAAAGAATAGGGGCGTCTTTATAGTTCTCGATGCTCGCTGCCATGCTGCTTTCTGAATGGCTTTGTCCTCAAATGATGCCATCTGTCCTGTGAGCGGGTGTTTCATCACCAACTTCCCCACGCAGGGCGCAACCTTCTATGTTTATGTGTTTAAAATATTGCCTCGAGGCGGCTCAATGTTACTTTCTTTGTTTTCTAATGAGGTCGTCGATTTTTCCCATGTGTTTCTTTAATAATTGCACTGTCTCTTGTCTGCGTCGTCTGTGGATGGTTTCTTGATTAGCAGAGATATCACTTGAACAAATACTCAAGAACTCCCTCGTAGACTCTGGGAACGGAACCATGTCCCAGGTTTGTTCTCAGCACATGAAAGCGTGGAGTTAAGCATCAGAAAGAATAAGGAATCCCTCATCTGAGCCATTGGTAGAGCTTCTGTAGAAGTCTCTGTTTGAGTTTTTCCCGGGCTGCTTCTAGCCCATATGGAGTATGTCTGCACGAATCAGAAAGAAAAGATGTCTCTTGCTGGGGTTGCAGTCCCACGGCCCCGGGGATGAGGCCTGATGCGCGGAGAGTTTCTGTCTTCACTGGCTCCCGAGCCCACATGCCCCTGTGTAGTGAACGGTCTGCTCAGCTTCATCCTACTGCCCTGGGTCTATCATCCCCTGTTCCTGTGCAGAACTCCTGATATTCTGAAAACCACAACAAAACAAGGAGAATTCTGCTAATTCCCCTCCTTTTATGGCCTAAGTTTTTTGCATGATGGTTTTCGGATTTGAGGATGGCCCCAGCACTTCCAGTTGTCTTTTCCATTGTTTGGAAGGAAGCCTTGGGCTTAAACAGGTGGGACCCTAAGAAGGACCCAGGAGTTGGAGGCCCTGTCCTGCCAGGGCTCGTGGAAGGAAGTGCTGTGTGTGCCACTGTTTCTTATTAGTGAGAAGGGGGGAGGGCATGTTGCTGAAGTCATTTTAGTGGCGTCTAAGGCAATTCCCTGCAGGACTCTCTCCCCATCGGCTTTGGCCTGTTCAAAGAACTTTCTGGCTCTACCTCGCCTTGGACCCGACCATTGAACTCTTAGAAACTCTCCTTGTTCTTCCATATGTTGACACTCATTTGCACCATCAGCATAATGCACTCAAGCCCTTCCCAGCTTACGAGAAAAATCCTTTGTTCCATGCAGTCCTTCCTCTAGCTACAGCACGTTCTCCTTCACTTGACAGCCCAACTTCTAAATGAATCCCTCACGAGAGTCTGTACTCCTTCACCTCCCATGCACCGCTGAGCCCATGGAGCCGGTCTGCACGCCAGCAAGCCCTCTAGAGCTGTTCTCGCAAGCCTACCAGCTTAACTCTTTACTTGACGAGCCCAATGGACATTATCCAGTCCTTATTGCCAGTGGCCTTGAAGTTCTCCCCTCAGTTTCCCTGACTGCAGTCTATAGACCTTAGTAGGAGTGTGGCTCAAATAACCAAATGATAAAATAAATATACATGTATATGTATGAACATTTACATGGCAATATACTCAATGGTCAAGGAAATGTTAATATTGGCCAGATTTGGGGTTCCGTTAAGAAAATACTGTTGATTTTTCAGGTGTGAAAATAGTCCTTATTTTTAGAAATATCTGTTGAAATGCTAAATACTAACATGGTGCAGTGTTGAGGATGTTTCAAAACAATCTAGGCAAGGGGCCATGGGCTGGGGATATAGAGGGAACAAGACTGGCTCTGAGCGATATGGTCACCAGCCTCCAAGATGGCCCCGGGGCAGGCACCTCTCAGTATTCATGTTCTTGTGTACTCTCCTCCCACGCGGAATAGAGTTGACCTGTGTCACCACAAGAAATAGTGGAAATAAAGGTGTCTGACTTCCAAGGATAGGTCACGTACATCTCTAAGAGCACTCACTTTGTGGAGGAGCCAGCTAACATGCCATGAAGACACTTGAGCAAATCTTTGGAGAGATCTACATGGAGAGAAAGTAAGACCTCTGCCAACGACCGGCACTAACTTGCCAAGCATGTGAGTGAACCACCTTGGAAGACGATCTTCAAGCCCCAGTCCAGCCTCTGATGACCACAGTTCTGAATCCACGTGGCTAAGCCACTCCTGGATTTATGACCCACCAAAATGGCATGCGATAATAAATGCTGTATCGAGTTGCTAAGTTTGGGGGTGGTTTGTTACCTGCAATAGATAACTGGTACGAGTGAAATCGCTGAAACATGGTAATAGGTGAGAACTTTGTGACACCATTCTCTCAATTTTACACATATCTGAAGTTCATTATCAAAATATTTGAAGGCCAATATTTTAAAAAATCGAGGTGTTTCATAGAATTCCATTATCTATCCTCTTCTCTACACTCTACATTGCTGCTTAAATGAATGATTTCGTACCTTCATAACTTTTTGCCGCCCAAATATCTATCTAACTCCCAGACCTCTTCACTAAGCCAGATCCACACACCTAACACCAAATATGTCCTCCCAAACCTGCTCCTCTTATGGGTCTATCGTGAATGTTACCATCATCCGACCAGTTACCCACGTCGGGAACCAGAAGTCATGTTGGACCGCTCTCACCCCCTAAGCCACCACTTTTCAGGTTCTGCTCTTTCCATCTGCTTACTTCCTCCCCATCCCCCTTGTCCACCCCCACTTCCATGGCCCTAGCCAAGACTCATTTTCTTCACACCAACCTCTGATGTCACTGTGTATGCGGAGGGTAGCGAAGCTGTGGAAATACATCCAAATACACAATGACTCAACACAATAAATGTTTATTTCTGGCTCACATAACGGTCCAGGGTGTGTTTCCAGAAAGGAGGAAGGTCTGTGCTGATGGCAGCACCAGGATCTTCCTGACTTGGTTTCCAACTCCGTTGGCCAGTAGGAGGAAAAGCATAAAGCCCAGCACAGGGGAGGTCTCAAAGGCCCCCGCTGGGATGGAGCACAATTCCCTTCTGCACACACTGTGTAGATTGGAATAAGGACACACGGCCACACGTAGCAGCAAGGCAGACAGAGAAATGCGCTCTAGCTCCGTATCCACGCAGAAGACGTACATTTTGGAAAACAGCTGGTGTTCTCTGCTAATCATCTTTTATTTGTTCATCCTTTAGCATGGAGTGGTCCAGCATGGAACTTGGGTAATATTTGGTGAGTGAGGGAGAGAATGGCATCTGTAAAGATTCTCCTCAAAGTTCCCCAATGTCTCCCCATCAGTTACAGGGCAAAGACCGTCACTTCCTATCATTGCCTCAAGGCCCTTCCTGCTCTGCCCCCGATTTCCTTCCCAGCTTCGTTTCACACATTCCCTCCTTCTCACACTAGCATTCGACTGCATTGGGCCATTTGCCGTTGCCCAAATTCACCATGTTCTCTCCTATGCTATGTCTTTACCCACTTTTCATCTTACTTTTCCACCCACAGAACTCCCACGCATCCCTCAAGCCTCAGTTCAAGAGTCGCTTCCTCTTGGAAGCCCTCACTAATGTCCAACCTCCACCCCCACCCAGGCAGAGTTAGAGGCTGGCTGCCCCCCTCGGCTCCTTAGCAGCTTGGACCCACCTCTAGCCCACAGCTATCAGATGATGTCATTCGTTATTCTGCACTGGCACACGTGTCTCTCCTGCAGGAACTGAGCTGGCTCTTGGGCTGTTCTATCTACTCTCTTCCTATCATCAATAGGGCAGCAATCCATCAGCCATCTTTAGCTTTCTCCATTTCAAATTCCACTAGCAGCCAAAAATAAGCATCAGCATATAGAGAAAATATCAGAGGGGTAAGTAAGAAGTTCCCTCCTGCTGTTGGGTAAAGGGTACCACCAGCGTCCGATGGGGCTTGCTTCATCTCCCCTCACCATTTACATTGAAATCACCAACTCCTATCCATTCCACATTCTTTTTTTTTTAAGATTTTATTTATTTATTTGACACAGAGACAGCCAGTGAGAGAGACAGCCAGCGAGAGAGGGGAGAGGGGAGACAGCAGGGGGAGTGGGAGAGGAAGAAGCAGGCTCCCAGCAGAGGATCCCGATGCGGGGCTTGATCCCAGAACGTGGGGATCACGCCCTGAACCGAAGGCAGACACTTCCATTCCACATTCTTAATGTCATTGGTCCCCCTTCTCGTGGTGCGCTCTGCCCCGGCCAGTCTGGCCCCCCCTCACTCTCTCCTCCTCCTAACTGACCTCCGTCTCCTCAGTCTCCCCCTTCCCCCACAGTCTCAAGCTGGTGCGGGTCCAGGAGGGAGCTCTCAGTGACACTCTCCCATCCCAGCACACAGAAGTCCGTACAACCTGCTCACATAGGATTTACCAGAGAGCTACTCCAGCGCCCAGCACATGACAGTCCTTGTTCATGCATCTTGCTCCCTGTGCCCCGCAGTGGCCCTGCTCGTCCCTGGCTTACTCTGTATTCTCAAGGATCTGTTCCCCTTTCCTCCAGTTCTAGACAGGGTTGGCCGGTGAAGAAAGACACCAGTGAAAGATTAGAAAGCTGGAAACCCAAAGGAGTCAACATCACTCTCCCCTCACCTCAGCTTCCAGTGATGCTCCTGACAATGTTTCTTGACACCCTTCTGTCCCCACCCCACCTCCACCCCCCCGCAGAAGACCAGCTCCCCGAGGTCAGGTGCCCCATGCTTCCTGCCCCCACCACACATCCGCAGCCCTGGGCAATGGCAGTTCCCTGCTCTTGCTAATCCCTGCGTTGCCCTACCATCCCCTTTGGCATCTGTTTTCCCCTCATCAGCTAACCAAGTCTCTGTATTAAATTCCCTCTGATTTAACATGTAGAGTGATTCTGTTTTACTGAGTGGGTCCCGACGCAGACATACCACCTCTAAATCAAGAGCCTCAAAGGCAGAAACCACGTATGCAACCAGTGCTTAATAAATGTTCATTTCGAGAACGAAAAGAGCCCTATTAAGCTCTCCCTTCAGTTAAGCAATGTAGAGGAAAAAAAGGAACCCTTTCTCTCGACGTGTGAACGGCTCCCGCAGGTAAGGAAACCTTCCAAGGAAACCTTCCAAGCCGGCCAAGAAAGAAGCGTCCATGAGGAGGGACCTCTACAGAAAGAGGCAGGAAATTCTCCCAAACTGACCCTGACCCCTGGCCTTCTTCACTAAAATCAACCAGTATTCCATTAAAAAGTTTCAGCCACAAAACGGGGCATTCTTTCCCTGTGATTCACATTACCCAGAAGTCTCTGGTTTCCCGGAATTTGTGTTAAGTAGTAGCTTTCAAAGATGACAATATTTGCCAACAGTCCCTGGGGCACCACTTTACATTTTCCTAAAACAAAAAGGGGATTATTTTGTCCGTATTTCTCATTTCTACAAGCTTTTGCATATAGTAGCTCTTCCCCGTCTGGCATTAAGTAGCAATACGCTCCCGTGAAATTATGAGAATTACGCTTTGTCTTTAAACATCAGTCGTCAATTAAGGTTGACAAACAAGCTTCCTGACATTCTCAGGAACATCTTGCCCAGCATGTGGTTACGAATTTCTCACTCCTTTTTTGAAACACTGGTCACAGGCAAGCAGGCAGAAATAAATATGTGAGCATTTGATTTTTACCAGCCTCCCGGCCCCACCTTCTCGATTCTCCGTGCCTGCATTGACCTCCCAACCAATGAGTTTTGAAGATTCATAGAAAAAACTGATTAGATGATCTGTCCAGTGCTGAGAGTAGAGTGTTAAAATCTTCTACTATTAATGTATTATTGTCGATCTGATTCTTTATTTTGGTTAACAGCTGGCTTATATAGTTGGCCGCTCCCATGTTAAGGGCATAGATATTTATAATTGCTAGATTTTTCTTGTTGGATAGACCCTTTAAGAATGACATAGTGTCCCTCTGGATCTGTTATTACAGCCTTTGGTTTAAATTCTCATTTGTCTGATATAAGAATTAGCTACCCCAGCTTTCTTTTGAGGTTCATTGGCATGAGAAATGGTTCTCCATCCCCTCACTTTCAGTCTGGTGGTGTCTTTAGGTTCAAAATGAGTCTCTTGTAGACAGCATATGGATGGGTCCTGTCATACGCAAACAATGAATCATGGAACACTACATCAAAAACTAATGATGGGGGCGCCTGGGTGGCACAGCGGTTAAGCATCTGCCCTCGGCTGAGGGCGTGATCCCGGCGTTGTGGGATCGAGCCCCACATCAGGCTCCTCCGCTGTGAGCCTGCTTCTTCCTCTCCCACTCCCCCTGCTTGTGTTCCCTCTCTCGCTGGCTGTCTCTATCTCTGTCAAATAAATAAATAAAATCTTTAAAAAAAAAAACTAATGATGTACTGTATGGTGACTAACATAGCACAATAAAAGGAAAAAAAAGAAAAAACTGAGGCTGTAATCATTGTTGATCAAGTCAAATCAAATAATTCTTTGTTGACAACTTGTTATTTTTCTCCTCTGGCTTTTTTCCATCTTTCTTCATAATGCAGGAGGTAGTTTTATCAGTCTTCCTCCTGCCTATGGATCTGTAGTCCAGATTTTGGCTTCCCTGTAAGGTCCAGCTCAAATGCCAGCATCTCTCTGAGATGCCCGTGATGCTCTCCTGTGCGACGTAATCTTTCTGTTCCCAGGGAAGTCCTTTCTCCACTGTCTTGTGCTACCGGGGTAGACATGCCGTCCGTAAGCTTTGTGAGGGCAGACAGGAGTTCTCTAGGCCCCTGTGCCCATTCTGCTAACGACTCAATATGTATATGCTGAATTAATTCTTCAAGATACAGCCCCATTTCTTCCACAAGCTTTTCCTAACCAACCCCAGATTCACTTACACCTGTTACTACATTCAGATGTGTATATATGCGTATATTCAGACATGCATATGTATATGTTTATCTATATATGTTCCCATACTTTCTCTGGATAATTCAATATAACAAGCATCCAAAGCAAGCATCCTTATCCCCACTTTATAGATGAGAAAACTGAGCATCAGAGACTTTTCAGTAATCAGGTTACAAGCTGGCTGAGTGGCAGACCTTGTCCTCAAATTCAAGAATGCCTAATTCTACCGAGTTTCTTTTACTACATTGCCGGGTTTCTTATCACTCCAAGAGTCTTGAAGTCTTCTTCACTTTCCAAAACCAACAGCAGAGTAATATAATCCTTCCAGGGTTACATTAATTTTAATATCTACATTCCTTTGAGAGTATTTCTCTTTCTGTTCTATACCTCGTGGTATGCTGAGCTTGGGAAAGCCTTCTGCCTGTGATGGGTGCTTGCAACCTTGGCTGCCTTTTCTGTATAGAGTGTATTTTGCTTGGATTTCTCTCAATTCTTATACTTTAATAAAGCTTCCCAAAACATACTCAAGGTTTTGTTTTCTGTATGCACATCTCCTCCTTCCTACGGTCACCCTTCTCTTATGGATGGACCATTTCTTTACTAAAAATATTTTATTTGAGCATGAATTGGTTAGCTTCCCCTTTCACTTTTTAAATTATCCAAGCAATACAACTTCATTGTAGAAAGGATAGAAAATTCATATAAATAAGAGGAAAATATTAATAATTAGAAATCCCACCCCCCAGGTGGGTCTTGAGGAAAGCACTTGCTGTGATGAGCACTGGGTGTTATATGGAAGCGATGAGTCACTGAATTCTACTCCTGAAACCAATATTGCACTGTACATTCAATAACTAGAATTTAAATAAAAATTAAAAAAAAAAAACAGAATGCCCCCCCAAAAAGAAATCCCACCACCCAGAGAAAACATTCTTACTACCGCAGTCTCCATCTTGCATTATTTTTACCCATAAAAAGTATTTGCGTACATGCACATAGATTTTTAAAAAATAAAATTATATTATGCACATTAGTTATTTTCAACTAAAAATTTGTCGTTTAGAGGTACCTGGGTGGCTCAGTCATTAAGCATCTGCCTTCAGCTCAGGTTATGATCCCAGGGTCCTGGGATGGAGCCCTGCATTGGGCTCCCTGCTCAGTGGGAAGCCTGCTTCCCCCTCTCCCTCTGCCCTTGTTTGTGTTCCCTCTCTCGCTGTCTCTCTCTCTCTCTGTCAAATAAATAAATAAAATCTTTTTTTAAAAAAAATTGTCATTTAGTGCTCCATGAACTTTAAAAAGAAGGGTTTTTTTTTTTACCAAGAATAGAATGTGTTATATATTTAAGTAAATCTATTAATTTGTATTATTCAATATATCTATAATCATAGGTACTTTAGTCTCTTAGGTAAAAACTCAAAGGAATTATGCTAATGTTTCCTCCACTATTGTCTTGATTCTTCTCTTCACAGATTACAAATAGGTTTTGTATTATGTACTTTGTTGTTCAGTGCATATCATTTTACTACAGTAATTTTACTGAAGTTTGTATATGTCAACAATAAAACAACAATCCTTCGTCCTATTTGTTGATTTTTACAGGAACATAAAAACTTTTTATGTTAAAATTGGCATGTATGTATTGAGTACCTACTGTGTACAAGATGCAGAGGACAGAGTGAGAAATGAGAGACAGAGCCCCTGCCCTCACGAAGCTTATGTTCCCATCACGAGTAGGACCATGCGAGGCAAAGTATAAGTGATTCCGTAAGCTTGAATTCAAGGAAGTCACCAAGATATTTCCAGGTGCTGTTAATTTTATGCACGGGCATATCTGGATCTTTCTTGTATTCAGAAACAGCCTTGCTCCCCTTTCTCCCTCCCTGTCAGGGTCACCATTTACCCACACGGCACCTTTCTTCTTTGTCTACGTGTTGCAGATCTGTGATGTTCCTTCCAGGTCTCTGCTCTCATTGTCCTTTTCCTCTGCGTTCTCAGACTACTTTATACTCGCCTTTCACTGAACTGACCTTGTTCTCTGCAGTGGCGACTGTGCTCCTTGTTGCTTCCAATGCCGTTGTAATTTCTGCCATGACCCTCCCATCCCTTGCATTTTAGTCTATGTTGCCCTTTCTCTCTCATTTCATTGTCTCACCGTAACATCATTTGTCTCTTCTGCAAATAATTCACAATTTCTTTCAGTGCCCTGAGAGCGCTAAGCAAATGCTCCCTAAAATTTCATTGTCTTTCCTGAAAGGCACTCATCCTCCGGTTTTGAAAGCTATGGCAATCATCTAATTCAATGTGGCAGATTCCATTTCTGTCTTTTTCTATTGCCGTTTGCTTATTTTTCAAATAATTCATTTAATTGAAGAATATATTAGTTGAGGATCTCCACAGGGTAGGCACTGGAAGGATAATGTTGAAAGGAAGAAAAAAAAATCCTAGCACTGGCTTACAGTCCCATTCCCTGCTGTGAAGGAGACTTTAAACAAGTAAGAAAACAAATATCTGGTATGAATTAGCGCAAGCTATTAAAGAAAAAGAAGGGAGTCCTACGAGAGAGAATACCAGAGAGGGGGGTGACCCTTCAATTGGGTGACCCTCTAGACCTCTTGGAAAGTGACATTTGGAAGACAAAAATGAGCAATCCATATGAAGAAAGAGGGTAGGCATGAGCCAGGTGGGTATGAAGCCCAGCATGTGCAAATGCCCTGAGGCCGGAAACCCTCTGGCTCTTCTCTGCCCTAATCACTCTGCAGGATCTAAAGTGAGAGAGGTGGACAAAACCAGGTCACTCCCAGGCTTGGATGTTCTTGGAGATGCTACGAGAAGTTACCAGGATCTTCAAGGAAAGGAGTGCATGGTCTGACTGATGCTTTCAATCTACTGTGGCTGCTCGTGGGAAGCATGAGGTAGAAAACACGTCTGTTAGGATGCAAACTCAGTGAGCTGATGAGAAGTCCTAGCAGTTGAGATATTGGCAAAAGGATTCAAGATGTATTTTGGAATTGAAATTTTGGATTAAGCCAACTGGATTAAATGTGGTTCATTAAACAAAAGGAAGAAATTGCCAGGCTTTAGGCTCGAGCAACAGGGTGGATTGTGCCACACTCCCTGACATGTGAAAGCTCAGCAGAGAAACAGGTTTAGGGCTGAGAATCAGGAGTTCCGTTTGGGACACGATAAGTTTGTGATTCATTTGAAAAAGAGACAAGATTGGGACTTTGAGGGGAAATCTTGGATAGAAATATAAATTTGGGAGTCCTCAGGTTACAGAAGGTATCTGACATCACATGAATGGATGAGGTCACCATGGGTAAAACCACAGAGAGAGAGGAGTAGATCCAGCTGGAGGGCTGATGTGTGTTCTCGTAACCATTCCAAAAGAAGTCTGCAGAAGACGAAAGAGCTGAGACCAGAGTCTGCCCCCGGGTCCCATTGTGCTGGGCTAGTTCGTCTTAGTTGGTTGACTTCCATATTTCATTCTCTGTCATAGGAAGGCAACTTTCCATGTCATTTACTGTTGGCTTGGTAACCACTCTTGGTACTTCCACTCATTTGAAACAGCCTCCCATCCTCTCGATGAGAAAGTAGATATTAATACCACTCCTGTTTGGGAAAGTCCTCATCTGCCTCCATGTGAAACTCTGAGTTACTGAGAAGATGGATCAGAGAAAATCCCCCACTTGTTTTTCATTGCTGTAAGCCATGTGTCATATTCTTATTTTAGCCTCACTCTCAGCCTTGATCCCTTTAACTTCAGGGGTGCTGATAGGGCTTTAGGATTTCCTTCCTTCTCTGTCACTTCTGTCTAGTCCCACTGCACAGTACTTAATCGAAATTCTTTGAATTTTGTGGAATGTGGTTGGCATCATTTCCCGGTTTCAAAACAAATTAGTTGGGGGTATTTTGTTTTTGTTTCTTTAATGTCTTTTGGCCATTTCCAATTCTGAGAAAAGCTTCAGAAATGTATACATAAGCTACCATCTTTGCCAAAAGTCTGTGGCAACTGGCATGGTTTCTTAATTCCTCTACATGTGCTTAATTCATATCTAAATATTCTCGGAAAATGTGTTAAAAATAGACCTTTTCAAATTCTCAGCCCAAAAAGGACTTGTATTTTAATGTATACCTGGTCCTGTGCTGATTCAATTACACATTGTAAACAAGGATGCTTAAGATTCCGATGCAAATGGAAAGTGGTATATCCACACGATGGAATAGTATTCAGCCACAGAAAGGAGTGAAGTAT
This sequence comes from Ursus arctos, assembly GCF_023065955.2. Classification (NCBI taxonomy): domain Eukaryota; kingdom Metazoa; phylum Chordata; class Mammalia; order Carnivora; family Ursidae; genus Ursus; species Ursus arctos. Next base: position 78,199,815 of record NW_026623089.1, on the reverse strand, counting down.
AACATGGATGAAACTCACAAACATTGCACTAAGTAAAAGCCAGACGCGAAAGACCACATGCTACATGGTTTCATTAATATGAAATGTCTACTATACAAATCTATAGACATAAAGTAGATCCGCGGTTACCAGGAGATGTGTGAAGGGAAATAGGGTGACTTCTAATGGAAACAGGGAATGGAAATGTTTTGGAATAAGCAAGGAGTGATGTTTGCACAACTTTCTGAATATATTAAAAACTACTGAAGCATACATCTGGGAAGTGTGGATTTTATAGTATGTGAACTATATCTCAATAAAAAAAAATTCTCATGCAACCTCCATAGGGCTTGAAGCCTGTTGAAATATTTCAAGCCATGCATGCAAAACTGAATAAAAAAAGGAATCCACATAACTATGGAGAAAATGCCAAGCCCTAAAGCTTACCTCATCTAGGATTTTATGTACCAACAATGGAATCAAAAATATTATTAAATGGTACCAAAAAAAATTCTGAAATGTGTACAGGTGGTACCATTTGTATAAAATGGAGGAAAAGTGGATACATAAATGTTTTATATATGCATAAAATATATTCAGGCAATACATAAGAATCGGTAACAGTGTTGCCTCCAAGGAGAACTGGCTAAGAGGGTGTGACAAGCTGGTGAGACTTTTCACCATATACTTTACGCTGTATATACCATATACACCATGTGTTTTTCACCTCTGATTTTAAACCAGGTGAATGGAAAAACCACTGAAAATATAGTAAAAGTAAATTTTTTTGCCTACCCACGGTTTAGTTCATATTCACAAATGCAATCGCTACCTGTAATTGCAGATTTGTCTGTTTCTCCTTTCTGTTCTATTGGCTTTTGTTTCATATATTTGAAACTCTGTTATTACATGTACACACATTTTTTAAAAGATTTATTTATAACTTTGGGGGGGGGGAAAGAGAGAGAAAGAGAGCAGGGGAAGGAGCAGAGGGAGAAGGAGAGAATCTCAAGCAGACTCCCTGCTGAGCAGGGAACCTGACTTGGGGCTCAATCTCACGACCCTGAGATCATGACCTGAGCTGAAACCAAGAGTCAGACACTCAATGGAATGAGCCACCCAGGCATCCTTACATGTACACACATTTAAAGTAGTGATGATTTCTTAATGAGCTGACCTTTCTTACATTAAGAAATGTCCCTCTTTATCCTTTGTAAGAGCCCTTGTGCTTAAGTTTATGGTGTGTGGTTTGCTTTGTATTAGAAATCAGTTATCCAACTCAACAATTGTGTTTTCTTCTACATCATTTAACATATTACAACGTTCATAATAAGTATCTTAGGATTATTTTCTATTAATTTTATTATCTCTGTTATTTCAGGGTCTGGTTCTCTTGGCGGATTTTTTAATAGCCTTTTTTAAAAAGTAGTTTTAGGTTCACAGCAAAATTGAATGGAAAGTTCCCAGATACCCCCTGCCTCCTCTACTATCAACATCCAACACTAGAGTGGAAGATTTGTTACTGTTGATGAACCTGTACTGGTACGTCATTGTCACCCAAAGTCCACAGTTCAAATGAGAGTTCACTCTTTGTGTTTACATTCTATGGGTTTGGACAAATGTATAATGACATGTATCTGCTGTTATAGTATCATACAAAATAGTTTCACTGCCCTAAAATTTTCCTTGCTCCATCTATTCATCCTTCTTTCCCCCATAACTCCTGGCAACCACTAATCATTTAACTGTCTCCATATTTTTGCCTTTTCCAGAATGTGATATGATTGGAATTACACAATACATAGCCTTTTCAGATTGGCTTCTTTCACTTGGCAATATGCATTTAAGGTTCTTCCATGCCTTTTCAAGGTTTTAGAGCTCATTTCTTTTTGCGCTGAATAACATTCCACTGTCTGATGGACCACAGTTTATTTATTTATTCACTGACCGAAGAGCATTTTGGTTGCCTCCATGTTTTAGCAATTAGGAATGAAGCTGCTATACACATTTGTGTGCAGGTTTTTGTGTGTGGATATAAGTTCTTGACTCCTTTGGGTAAATCCCAAGGAACCTAGCTGCTAGACCATATGGTAAGATTATCTTTAGCTTTGTAAAAAACGACCAAACTGTTCTCCAAAGCGGCTGCACCATTTCACATTCCCACCGGCAATGTGTGAGCGTTCCTGTTGCTCCACGACGTCACCAGCAGTTGGTGTTGTCAGTGTTTGGGATTTTCCCGGCTCCAGTGAGTGGGACTATCTCACTGTGGCTCTAAGTTGCGATTCCCTAGAAGCACATGACACGGAGCATCTTTTCATACGCTTATTTGCCATCTGAATATCTTCTTTGGTGAGGTGTCTCTTCGGACCTTTTGCCCAGTTGTATGTTTCCTTGTTCTTAAATTTTTTGTATTTTTTTTTATATTTTGCATAACAGTTCTTTATCAGATGTGACTTTTGCAAATATTTTCTCCCAGTTTGTGTCTCATCTCATTCTCTTGACAGTGCCTTTCACAGAGCCAAGGCTTTCATTTCATGGCGTCCGGCTGATCAAGTATTTCTTTCATGGATTGTGCTTTTGGTGTTCGACCTAAAATGTTGTCACCATGCCCACAGTCATCAAGATTTCTTCCTATGTTATTTTCTAGGAGGTTTACACTTTTACATTTTACATTTAGGTCTGTGAACCACTTTAAGGGAATTTTTATGAAGGGTGTGAGGTACGTATTTAGACTCACTTTTTACACATGGATATCCAGGGTTTCGGCACCGTTTGGTAAAAAGACTATCTTTTTTCCATTGTATTGCCTTTCTATCAGCTGATTATATTCATGGGGGGGTCTATTTCTGGGTTCTCTATTCTGCTCCACTGATATATTTGTTTATTCCTTCACCAACAGGACACTGTCTTGATTGCTGCAAATTTATAGTGAGTCTTCAAGTCAGGTAATGTCAGTCCTCTGATTTTGTTCTTTTCCTTCCATTTTAGGTTGGTAATTCTGGATCTTGTGCTTCTCCATATATATTTGAGAAGCATTTTGTCAATATGCCCATATTGGGATAGTGATTGGGATTGCATTGAATAGCTAGACATTTTAACAAGACTGAGTCATCCTGTCTTTGAACATGGAAAATTTCCCCATCGATGTATTTCTTCTTTGATTTGTCAAGTTTGTAATTTTCCTTGTACAGATCTTGTTACTATTTTTTTAGATTTATAAATAAGTATTTCACTTTGGGGGGTTGCTAATGTAAATGGTATCGTGTATTTAACTTCAATTCCACTGGCTCATTGCCAGTATATGGGAAAGCAATTGGCCTTTGTATATCAAACTTATATCCTGCAAACTTGCTATAATCAGTTATTAGTTCCAGGGGGGTTTTGTTGACTCTTTTGGATTTTCTGCATAGAAAATCATGTCATCTGCAAAAAAAGGACAGTTTTATTTCTTCCTTCCCAAACTGTATAAGTTCTATTTACTTTCTTGTCTAATTGCTCGGACTTCCAGGATGATGTTGAAAAGAAGTGACAGGGTTCCTCTTTGCCTTACCCCTGATCTTAGTGGGATCTTAGTGGGATCTTAGTGGGATCTTAGTGGGATCTAGTGGGATCTTAGTGGGATCTTAGTGGGATCTTAGTGGGATCTTAGTGGGATCTAGCTTCTAGCTTCTCACCAGTAGGGATAATGTCAGCTGCAGGTTTTTTGTAGATGTTCTTTACCAAGTTGAGGATGTTCCCCTCTATTCCCAGTTGGCTGAGGGCTTTTATCATGAATGGGTATTTGGTTGATTTTTCTCCTGGTTATGGGTCACATTTCTTTGCTTTTGGGGCACTGAAGCACAGGCCTGGACACATACAACAGAAGAGCTAGTTGGCAAGTAGCAAGTTGTCCAGGGTGACTGGAAAGTAGGATGTAGGAATGAAATGGAAAGATAACACCAGCCAAACCACGGCAGGATTTGTAAGCTGTGCTGAGGATTTAAGAGTTTTCCTTGAAGAAATTCCCAAGCTTGTTTGTATGGGCATGGGAATGATCAAGTACAAAAGGAAAAATCCCTGACCAAAGAAATAAGATGATTGAAGGAAAAAAGATTTGAAACCACTAGAAGAAATAGTATTCAGGCCAAGATGAAGAACTTGGTCTTTGAAATAAGCAAAGTTTTCCCTTTTACTGTAACAAGAAGAAATTCAGAGAGCATGGGTACTGATTCTGAGAGGTTATTCAATTCTGTGGTAGAGCTGCAAGTGTTAGCATACAATTACTTCAATGTTGTCCATAAAATATAAGTTTAGGACACTGATCAAGGTTATGGAGGTTTGATGAGTGAGAAGGTATGAAATAGTCGTCTTGGAGAATGAGAGAGTAAATTTGCCAGGAAAAAATAGAAAGACTGCTGGGTGGTGGTAATGTTTGATTGACGGGATTTGTGTTCCACTCTTCAATGTTCAGCCGCTGAGGTGCAGAAACATGGACAGATGATTGGGAATTTGCCAGGTAAATGACTGAGAAAGAAAGTGTCAAAGAAATAAGAATGTGCTACAAAAGAAAGATTATAATGAAGAACCATGAAATGGGTATGAATACACGTAAGGATATAAGGGAGAAATTAATAATAAAAATGTGGTAGGGTCAGTGGAGCGGAAGTCTTACGAAGCTGAAATCATGCTGGAGTAGGAGTGGCACAAGAAGAAGGGTGTGCAAATACTGGAGTCATACAGAGTAGGATGCTCAAAACCAGAGATTCGGGAGCCATTGGATGGTGAGAACCAACAGGACCAAGCCTATGATCACGGGAGCTACTGGTTGAGGTGAACAGAGGGAAACAGTGAGTGGAAATGACTGGGTCCGGGAAGTGGGGGTCCAAGGTATTGGATAGATAATCTACTGGAGACCAAAGCAGGAATAAGAAGAACAGATGAAGGAAAGTGGAGGCATGGTGGAATATTGGATTGTATGGTCTGATGGCAGAAACTTCAGAAGAGATAGACATGCACACGTGCATGAGTGTATGTTTTGCTCTTGTTTTTTTGGTTTTTTGGAAAAGGGAGGTAATAATGAGGAGCAAGACCCATGCCTATCCCATCATCCCACCCCTACAAAATCTCATAAAGGTAAGGTAAAGGTAAAATCAGCCTCCACTGGACAGGGCTACAGGGGAAGCTATGCCTTTGGGGGGCAGCCAGATATCGGTTGTAGAGTGCTAACAACGAATATCATGAAACAGAAGAAATCACCCAAGCAAGCTGTTGGTACAGAAGTAAGGAAGAGGGAGAAGATTCGAATCCTGGAGAACATGGACATCAACATCTCACCCATAATTTTTAAGTATTATGTGAAAAATAACACATGTACATAATTTTAAGCTTCAAATAATACTAAAAAGTTTATAACGAAAAAGAAAAATTTCTACCCCTACCCCCTCCGTGTTCTGCCTGCTCTGTCTGAAGGCAATGTCTCAAAACTATTCTCATGTACTCTTGTTTTCTCTGGTATCAGTCTCTGTATCTTTAACTGTATCTTTATCTTTAACTACTTCTATCTCTTTATTCAACAATTTTAGATATTAGGTATTAGCCATTGACTTCCTCATGATGGTGAATGAGGACTTAGCTCTTCCACAACTCACCCTTCTCATCCCAACACACCACCCAGTGTTGTTGTGGCTAACTCCTTAATCAGTGTTGACACTCTAATAATGTACAGTAATGCTTCTGAGGAACCTGGCAATCATTCGTAACATACCTCCTGTCTTGTTCAACACCCTTCATTTTTCCTAGAGTTGATAATTACCCCATGTTTTCATTTGTTTGATTTTCAATGCATCTCTAACACTCTAACATTTTTTCCAAGATTCTTCAGCATCTCTGTCACCGACCTACCGGTAACTTCTTGCCTGCACTTAAGAAACACTGGTTCCATTCTTCCTCCTGGAGACCTGAGCCCTCCCTGAGGACTCTACATTTCTCTTTCTATCTGGACTGGCTTTTCTCTAGGCCTGCTATGAAGTTTTATTTTTAGGACTTCCTTTTGCTGTTCTCCCTCCCCTTTCCCAGATCCCATGTCTTCCTCTTTCTTGGCTTACTTCTGCATTTTTGTGGAACATGTTCCCCCATACCTTGCCAAGAAAGGTTGCATAGGTGATAAAGATTCGGAATCCCTAAATATCTGAACATTTGTATATTCTACCTTTATACTTGACCGATAATTGGACGAGGTCTAGACAATTTCTAAATTGGTGTATTAGTCTATGGGGGATTCTAGAACAGGCATTTGTAATTAAATTAATAGGGTAAATAGTATAAATAGAAAAATGAGTGAATGAGATGTGAGGAAGTCAAGACAAGGGTAGATTCTTTTTTTAACTTGATTTTTTAGAAGCAAGAGAAGAGGGGGATGGGGGATGAGCAAAATGGGTGAAAGGGAGTGGGAGACACAGGCTTTCAGTCATGGAAGGAGTAAGTCACGGGAATACGAGGCAGAGCATAGGGAATATAGCCAATGACATTGTAATAGCACTGTATGGTGACAGATGGTAGTGACACGTGTGGTGAGCCCAGCATTGTGTATAGAGATGTCAAATCACTGTGTTGTATACTTGAAACTCATATTACATCGTGTGTCAACTCTACTTCAATAAGAAAATAAATTTTAAAAAATAAAAAATTAATACAAAATAGAGAGAGTGATACCTGAATAGAATGCAAGATAAAGAAGGTTTTCTTTTTCTCCCTTTATTTAAAAAAAAAAAAGAAGGGATTTAAGGATATTTAATAGACTCTAAGAAATGACCCAAAGGAGATTAAAATGTCAAAAATAAGATGAAAAAGAGATAATTCACTAAGACATGACCTAGGTCCCGGGAAAGAGAGGACAAAGAACACAGTAAACAAGTGGGCCATAAATAGGAGGAAGACTATTTTTCCTTTGACATCACTGGGAGGCGGATTGAAGGAGGGAGAGTGTGGGTTGATGATGGACCGACAGGAAGTCGGTCCTGTATGTACTCAGTAAAAGGCCAGGGTAGGTCTGGGCGAGAGAACGGGGAAGTGGGAGGGCCGGAGTGCTCAGGCCAAGAAGGGGTGTGGCGTGGGAGAGAGCTGGACCCAGGAGGAGGCTGGGGTTGCCAGGGAGCTCTGGGCGAGAAAAATAAGCTCTACTCATCGCCCAGGCCTCGGCGGCAGATCAACGCTTCACTTCCCCTTCACACGCTGGGCTCAAGAGGATGCGCCTCAGATCGCCTTGCACCCCACAGGTCCTCACCGAGTGGGACCCGTGTGCTTCCCGCAGGTGCTCGCCCACCGCGAGATGGGTCGTGAAGGGGATCCGGCAGCGTCCGGAGCTGCTTCAGCGACAGGCCCCGGGAGCTGCTTCAAAACATGCTGCCCGCGTGGTCAACGGAGGCGAGGAAGTGAGTGCATGCTTCACGGCTTTACATGCAAGACTTTGACTTATCAAAGTTTGCGGCGGTGTCCAGTTCTCCCGCGCAGGCGTGATCTACACAGTAGACGGCCAGATGCGATCTGGGGAAACGGGAGGGTCCTCTCCTAAAAATTGCACGTGCAGCCCTCGCACTTTACAGACGAAGAACTGGAGGCACCGAGAGGAGGAGTCAGGTCACAGAGCTCGTGAACAGTGGCGTTGGGAACCAGCCTCGCGGCCCGAGCTGGTCCAAAGCCTGAATCGTCATCATCCCCTTTACCTGAAATACCCACACAGATTCCCTTCACTCAGTCAATACACACTGACCAGTTTTCTGCTTGGATAAAGGAAAGGGAGAGAAAGTCCCCTGTGTCCCGTATCAGGCATCCCTTTGGAGCCTTACCCTGGCCTACCGCTGGCAAACCCTGGGAGCAGAGCTGGGGGGCCCCAGCATTCACCGAAGCCCAGGCTGAGCACACGATATAGACCAGATGGAGTCTTCCGTGAGCTCTCTTGTCAAAACTGTGGCCCGGGCTCTGCTTGCAAACCTCAAAAAGGAAACTTAAATGTAAATTTAGGTTCTTCTTCAAGTTATTATTCTTTTGTTGGAAACTGTTAGCTAGAACAGCACTGTCCAGTAGAAATATAATCCAAGCCGTATATGCAATTTTAAATTCTCTAGGAACGATATATTTTTAAAAATATAGGTGAAATGAATATGTTAATATAAACCAATATATCCAAAACTTACCTTTTTAACATCTAATTAATACAAAAAATTATTGATGAGATATTTTACGTTCTATTTTTCATACTGAGTCTTCAAAATCTGGGGTGTAACTTACACGTAGAGCAAATCTCGGTTTGGACTTGTCCTAGTTCAAGGGTCCAATAGCCACACGTGGCCGGTGGCTTCCGTAATGGGCAACACGGAGCCAGGAAGGCGAACTGTCCTCTCCAAAATTCCTCTCGCCAACCTGGTTATGCTCCACGGAGTAGGTGAGTATGACTCCGTCCCTTCCAGGGGCCTTACCCTCTACTATTACAGATACGGAACACAGGTCAAGAACTGAAGTCACTCGAGGCACCTGGGTGGCTCTGGCGGCTACGCCTCTGCCTTGGGCTCAGGTCATGATCCCAGGGTCCGTCATCAGCGGGGAGCCTGCTTCTCCCTCCCCGTCTGTCTGCTGCTACCTCTGCTTGTACTCTCTCTCTCTCTCTCTCTGTCAAATAAAGAAATATGATCTTTTTAAAAAATCCTTTAAAAAATAAAAGAATTGAAGTCACTTGCCCAAGGGCATCCACTGAGCTGGCAGAAACCAGGGTGTGCACATTTTCAAATATTCTGACTCCTAATGCTATGATCTTCCCATAAGGCCATGTGACTTCTTCTCATTAGGTGGACTTCGAGTATTTCACATTTGGTTTTTTTTTGTTTTTTTTTAATAATGATTTTTTATTATATTATGTTAGTCACCATACAGTACATCCCCGGTTTTCAATGTAAGGCTCGATGATTCATTAGTTGTGTATAACACCCAGTGCACCATGCAATATGTGCCCTCCTTACTACCCATCACCGGCCTATCCCATTCCCCCACCTCCTCCCCTCTGTAGCCCTCAGTTTGTTTCTCATAGTCCATAGTCTCTCATGTTTCATTCCCCCTTCTGATTACCCCCCCCTTTCTTTATCCCTTTCTTCCCCTACTGATCATTTTAGTTCTTATGTTCCATAGATGAGAGAAATCATATGATAGTTGTCTTTCTCTGCTTGACTTATTTCACTTAGCATTATCTCCTCCAGTGCCGTCCATGTTGCAGCAAATGTTGAGAACTCATTCTTTCTGATTGCTGAGTAATATTCCATTGTATATATGGACCACAACTTCTTAATCCAGTCATCTGTTGAAGGGCATCTCGGCTCCTTCCACGATTTAACTATTGTGGACATTGCTGCTATGAACATTGGGGTGCATATGGCCCTTCTCTTCACTACATCTGTATCTTTGGGGTAAACACCCAGTAGTGCAATGGCTGGATCATAAGGTAGCTCAATTTTTAACTTTTTAAGGGACCTCCACACTGTTTTCCAGAGTGGCTGTACCAACTTGCATTCCCACCAACAATGTAGGAGGGATCCCCTTTCTCCACATCCTCTCCAACAATTGTTGTCTCTTGCCTTGTCTATTTTTGCCATTCTAACTGGCGTAAGGTGGTATCTCAGTGTGGTTTTGATTTGAATTTCCTTGATGGCTAATGATTTTGAACATTTTTTCATGTGTCTGTTAGCCATTTGTATGTCTTCATTGGAAAAGTGTCTGCTCATATCTTCTGCCCATTTTTTGATTTGTTTATTTGTTTCTCGTGTATTGAGTTTGAGAAGTTCTTTGTAGATCTTGGATACCAGTCCTTTATCTGTAGTGTCATTTGCAAATATCTTCTCCCATTCCGTGGGCTGCCTCTTAGTTTTTCTGACTGTTTCCTTGGCTGTGCAGAAACTTTTAATCTTGATGAAGTCCCATAAGTTCATTTTATCTTTTGTTTCTCTTGCCTTTGGGGATGTGTCATGAAAAAGGTTGTTTTGGCCGATGTCGTAGAGGTTGCTGCCTATGTTCTCCTCTAGAATTTTGATGGATTCCTGTCTCACATCGAGGTCTTTCATCCATTTAGAGTTTATTTTTGTGTATGGTGTGAGATAGTGGTCAAGTTTCATTCTTTTGCATGTAGCTGTCCAATTTTCCCAGCACCATTTATTGAAGAGACTGTCTTTTTCCCACCGGATGTTTTTTCCTGCTTTATCAAATATTAGTTGCCCAAAGAGCTGAGGGTCCATTTCTGGGCTCTCTATTCTGTTCCATTGGTCTATGTGTCTGTTTTTGTGCCAGTACCATGCTGTCTTTGTGATTACAGCTTTGTAGTACAGCTCGAAATCCGGCATTGTGATGCCCCCAGCTTTGTTTTTCCTTTTCAACAGTTCCTTGGAGATTCGGGGTCTTTTCTGGTTCTATACAAATTTAAGGACTATTTGTTCCAGTTCTTTGAAAAACGTTCTCAGTATTTTGATCGGGATAGCATTGAAAGTGTAGATTGCTCTGGATAGCATGGACATTTTAACTATGTTAATTCTTCCGATCCATGAGCATGGAATATCTTTCCATCTTTTTATGTCTTCCTCAATGTCTTTTAAGAGTGATTTATAGTTTCTAGAATAAAGGTCCTTTACGTCTCTGGTTAAGTTAATTCCAAGGTAACGTATGGTTTTTGGTGCTATTGTAAATGGGATGGATTCCCTAATTTCTCTTTCTTCGTTCTCGTTATTCGTGTACAGAAATGCAACTGATTTCTGAGCATTGATTTTGTATCCCGCCACATTACTGAATTGCTCTACAACTTCTAATAGTTTGGGAGTGGCTTCTTTTGGGTTTTCCATATAGAGTATCATGTCATCTGCGAAGAGAGACATTTTGACTTCTTCTTTGCCAATTTGAATACCTTTGATCCCTTTTTGTTGTCTGATTGCTGTTGCAAGGACTTCTAGTACTATGTTGAATAATAGTGGCGAGAGTGGGCATCCTTGTCGTGTTCCTGATCTTAAGGGAAAGGCTTCCAGCTTTTCCCCATTGAGAATAATATTTGCTGTAGGCTTTTCATAGATGGCTTTTATGAGATTGAGAAATGTACCTTCTATTCCTACACTCTGAAGGGTTTTAATCAGGAAAGGATGCTGTATTTTCTCAAATGCTTTTTCGGCATCGATTGAGAGGATCATATGGTTCCTGAGTCTTTTCTTGTTGATATGATGTATCACGCTGATTGATTTGCGAATATTGAACCACGCTTGCATCCCAGGTATGAATCCCACTTGATCGTGGTGGATAATCCTTTTAATGAACTGTTGGATTCTATTAGCAAGTATCTTGTTGAGGATTTTGGTGTCCATATTCATTAGGGAAATCGGTCTGTAATTCTCCTTTTTGAGGGGGTCTTTGCCTGGTTTGGGGATCAATGTAATATTGGCCTGATAGAATGAGTTTGGTAGCTTTCCTTCTGTTTCTATTTTTTGAAATAGCTTTAGGAGAATAGGTATTATTTCTTCTTTGAATGTTTGGTAGAATTCCCCAGGAAAACCGTCCGGGCCTGGAGTTTTGTTATTTGGAAGGTTGTTTATCACTGACTCAATTTCTTCATAATTAATTGGCCTGTTTAAGAAATCAATTTCTTCCTGTTTCAATCTTGGTAGTTTATAGGTTTCCAGGAAGGATTCCATCTCTTCCAGATTGCTTAGTTTATTGGCATATAGCTGTTGATAAAAATTTCTAATAATCCTTCCAATTTCAATGGTGTTCGTCGTGACCTCTCCTTTTTCATTCATAATTTTAATAATCTGGGTCCTTTCTCTTTTCTTTTGGATAAGTCTTGCCAGTGGTCTGTCAATTTTATTGATTCTCTCCAAGAACCAGCTTCTAGTCCTGTTGATCTGCTCTACTGTACTTCTGGTTTCTGCTTGATTGATTTCAGCTCTAATTTTGGTCAACTGCTTCCTCGTGCGTGGATTAGGCCTGTCCCTCTGTTGCTGTTCCAGCTTCTTGAGGTGAGAATATAAAAACTGCATTTTAGATTTTTCTGTTCTTTTGAGTGAGGCTTGGATGGCTATGTATTTCCCCCTTAGGACCGCCTTTGCAGTATCCCATAGGTTTTGGACTGTTGTATTTTCATTCTCATTGGTCTCCATAAATTGTTTAATTTGATTTTTGATTTCCTGGTTTATCGAGTCATTCCTGAGCAGGATGGTTCTTAGTCTCCAAGTGTTTGAGTTTCTTCCAAATTTTTCCTTGTGGTTGAGTTCCAATTTCAGCGTGTTGTGGTCTGAGAATATGCAGGGGATAATTTCAGTCTTTTGGTATCGGTTGAGACCTGTTTTGTGTCCCAGAACATGGTCTATTCTTGAGAATGTTCCATGGGCATTAGAATAGAATGAGTATTCTTTGGTTCTGGGATGTAGTGTTCTATATATATCTAAGAGGTCCAACTCGTCGAGTATGGCATTCAAAGCCTTTGATTCTTTGTTTAGTTTTTGCCAGGGTGTTCTGTCTGTTTCTGATAGTGGAGGGTTGAGGTCCCCTACTATTAATGTACTTTTATCTAGATGTCTCTTTATTCTGGTTAAGAGTTGGCTTGTGTATCTTGCTGCTCCCCTGTTGGGGGCATATATATTTATAATTGTCATCTCCACTTGTTCAATACTTCCTTTAAGAATAATATAGTGCCCTTCTGCGTCTCTAACTATAGTTTGTAGTTTAAAATCCAGTTTATCTGATATGAGAATTGCTACCCCAGCTTTCTTTTGAGGTCCATTTGCGTGAAAGATGGTACTCCATCCCCTTACTCTCAGTCTGAATGCATCTTTGGGTTCGAAATGAGTCTCTTGTAGACAGCAAATGGATGGGTCATTTCTTATTATCCAATCTGCAACCCTGTGTCATTTTAAGCAAGAATTTAAACCATTAATATTAAGACTGAGTACTGAGAGATATGCTTTTAATTCTGCCATGTTGTCAGTAAAGTCTTTGTTTGTATTGGCTGTGACTTTCTGTTTTGTATCACTCTTGGGGCCTTTTTACTTTTATAGAACCCCCCGTAGGGGCGCCTGGGTAGCGCAGTCGTTAAGCGTCTGCCTTCGGCTCAGGGCGTGATCCCGGCGTTCCGGGATCGAGTCCCACGTCGGGCTCCTCCGCTGGGAGCCTGCTTCTTCCTCTCCCACTCCCCTGCTGTGTTCCCTCTCTCGCTGGCTGTCTCTCTGTCATATAAATAAATAAAAATCTTTAAAAAAAAAAAAAAAAGAAGAACCCCCCGTAATACCTCCTGTAGGGCTGGTTCCGTGGTTACGAAATTGGCTAGTGACTGTCGATTCTGAAATGTCTTTATTTCTCCATCCATTCTGAATGACAGCCTTGCTGGATAAAGGATCCTTGGCTGCATGTTTTTCTCTGAAAGAGCTTTAAAAATGCTCCCCCAACCCTTTCTCTCATTCCAGGTCTGTGTAGACAGGTCTGACGTGATTCTGATGCCTTTGCCTTGGTACGTGAGAAATTTCTTTGCCCTGGCCGCTTTCAATACTGTATCTTTGGATCTAATATTTGCGAATTGCACTATAACGTGACGTGGTGTAGGTCTGTCATGGTTGAGCTTGGGAGGGGTCCTCTCTGCCTCTTGGACACGAATTTTTGTTTTCCTTGCTAGATTAGGGAAGTTTTCAGCTACAATTTGTTCAAATATCTCTTCTAGACCTCTGTTTTTCTCCACCCCCTCAGGGATGCCGATGATTCTAACATTGGATCGTTTCATTGAGTCAGTAATCTCCCCTAACCTACATTCGTGGGCGTGGATTTTTTTTAAGACCAGCTTCTATTTTAATTTTTTCCTCTATTAACCCATCCTCCAATTCACTAACCCTTTCCTCTGCTTCAGTGACCCTGGCCGTCAGAGCCTCTAGTTTTGCCTGCATTTGGCTCATAGAATTTTTAATTTCTGTCAAATTCGCTCTCATTTCCGCCCTTAGGGATTCTATATTCTCAGTAACATTTTCCTTAATACTTTTTTCAAGTCTACTCATTATCTTGACCATTGTTACTCTGAATTCCATTTCTGATAATTCGGTTACATCCATATCCGTTACTTCTGTGGCAGAGGCCACAGACTCACTGTCTTTTCTTTGCTGGGGGGGGGGCTTCTCCTTCTTGTCATTCTGATGAGGAGAGGTTGCGGGGTTGTCCAGAGCCCAAATTATTGACTGGGTCCCAGTCCGTGCCCCTTGTTTTATAGGGATCTTAGAGATGTGGGCTTCTTCTTTAAAGATTTTATTTATTTACTTATCTGAGAGAGGGAGACAGACAGTCAGCAAGAACGGAACAGAAACAGGGGAGTGAGAGAGGAAGAAGCCGGCTCCCAGCGGAGGAGCCTGATGAGGGACTCCTTTCCAGAACGCTGGGATCACGCCCTAAGCCGGAGACAGGCGCTCAATGACTGCGCCACCCAGGCGCCTCGGGTTGTGGGCTTCTTGATTTTTCAGCCTGCCTTCTGTGTTCTGGGGAAGGGGCCTGCTGCGCTGATACTCAGGCAACCCTGTTTGGTTAGAGTCTCCGTGTCCCCTGCGAGGGAGGATGGGGATGGGCACTCTCTGGGCCGGTATTTCCAGGCTTTTGTTCTCTGACGGCTTTCCCTGGCAGCCGGCTATGCCTCTTCTGAGGGTCAGAGCAGCAGAGGCTGCATTGTCACAGAACAGAGGGATTGCGGCCCGTTCTCCACTGATGTTCTGGCCACTTTAACTCTATTACTGTTGGTGCTGCTCAACCCTGCAGCATCCCGGGATGTGCGCACCAACCCGGCATCCCTGCCCTCACTTCCAGGGCCGGCGCGTCTCTGTCCTTTGTGTTTCTAATGCCGCCAGCCACCGGCCGCCCCGCATGCTCCCGGGTCTCCCGGTCTCAGTCTATGCCCGGTGAGCACACCTCGATTCCAGAGTTTCGTGAGAAGCCTGGTGGCGTGCGCACCCGGTTCAGGGTCTCAGTCTGCTGTTTCGCGGGTGCCGACCGCGAGCCCGCACGCTCCCCCGTGCAGGTGGCTGCCGCTTCCAGGCGCCCAAACGCGGCGGCTCCCTCCCCCTTCCGTTTATCTTCCAATATCTGTGCACGGTTTACAGCTCCTCTCTTCGTACCTCAATACTCAGCGCTGGAGATGTTCATTTGTAGAGATCCAGATGCATCATCCTGCGTCTCAGGCTGATTCCATGGTTATTTAGGCTGGTCTGGTACCTATCCAGCTCAACTCAGGGGACCGGCAGAAAAAGGGGTCCCCTACTCCTCCGCCATCTTAACTCCCCCGTCCAAGTATTTCACATTTGAAAATACGCTCGGTACTTTCCATTCTCAAAGCAAATTCTTTTAGTTTTCCTCCTATGTGCCCCTCCAGATTACCACTTCCCTACCACGGCCTTCTGCACAGGGCAGGTACTCTATAAATGGTTTCTAATCGGATGAGATTTGTGCAGGTTGTACAAGCAGTACCCACACAGACTCTATTCAACTGTCTTTCTGTAGTTTTTCAAATACTTTCAGTGTCTACGCCATGTGAAGCACTGTGTCAGATGGTCATGCAGGAAAACGAAATTTAAGATGACCTTCTAGCCCTCACGACATCTGGCAATCGCTGAATTATTTTGTAATGTTCTTAGGCTACCTGCTATGGAATATCACGTAGCCTTTTTCTGGGAATCAGAGTTGGCCGGGATATAGCCCCCTGGAGAATGAGGGCAATCCTGTCTCATTCCTGCACGTCTGAACTCTCTCCCACTTCCCCCAATTTATCACAGATTACTGCTCGTGATTCTGAGACCATTTTCAAGTTCCTTCAGCACCCTAAAAATTAATTTGTTTGGACCTTTACGTAAATGTTCTCTTATTTACTTCTTCCCAGTCAAAGCTCTTCACCAGTGACCCTCAAAGTATGGCCTGTGGCCCCAGTGGGATATTGAGACCCTTTCAGGAAAACAATTAACGGTATTTGTTGTCAGGGATAAAATTCAAGCTTTCAAGTAAAAATTAATATTTTAAAAAACTTGAATCTGCCACTCTGAACTGGACAGCGTCCCAGTATTTAAAGACTTTTCCAATGAGCTCAGGGTGATATTAGCAAATGTGATTTCTTTTTCTTTTACATTTACAATGAAGTGTGTCAATATTTGGAAGATCTATACAAATCAATGAGCCACTATTTTCCAAATAATCCCTTCATAATGTTACAAAATTATACATGGATAAAAGATCATTGGAAGAACAAGATAAACCAACAGGTTCAAATCAAGCAGAGTACAAAAAGTTCATTGAGGGTTCCCAATCCCACACTTCGATGAACTTCTAAAAAACTACAACCTGAGTTTGGTAGTTTTAAGAATACCTACAATTATCTAAAAAGGCTCTTAAAAAACTTCTCCCTTTCTGACTACATATCGGTGTACAAAGGCCACACTTTCTTCAAATACTACAACCAAAACAACATCTCACAACTGATTAAATGCAGAAGCATATATGAAAATTTAGCTGTTTTCTATTAAGCCAAGTCTTACTAGATATCTGAAAAAAAATTTTTTTTAAACCACCCTTAATTGCTAAAGTTTTGTTTTGGAAAGCACAATTACCTTCATTAAAAACATTATTTATGTGAACATGTAATGAGTTTATTGTTATTTTTAATTAATAAATATTTCTCAGGTAATAATGTCTGAGATTTCATTTCCAATAGGGTAAAATACCAGTAGGTATACATACCCCACACACACAAAAGCTCTTTGAGGTCCTCAATAAATTTTAAGAGTTTAAAAGAATCTTGACACCAAAAAACGTGAGAACCACAGCTTACACCCTCGCTGCTTGAAGACTATGCCCTTAAAAAAAAGAAAGAAAGAAAGAACGTTCTCATTTAGTTGTTATAGGAAGTAACTATGTAACAGTAGCTAGTAGCCTAGGCTTGGCAACCAGACGGAGCGGAATTGAAATCCTGGCTCCGCCACTTACGAGTTTTTCTGTGCTGACCAGTGACTGAACGTCTGTCTCCCTCAATTCCTCACGCATAAGATGGACATAATTGTGCTTCGTATCTTATAGGAATTAAACGGCAACACTTGTTAAACTCTCAAATCCAGAATTATCATCACTATTACAAGAATTCACATTGCCTTTTAAGATTAATATGGTGCTAGTGTAACAATGGGAGGTATTCTAAAGACTTGAAATTGTCTCCTTTCATCAGAAAGTCATTTTCCCACATAATACCAGTTACATTTTTCTCCAGACTCACCTTAATGATTTCTCATAACAGATTTCTAAGTACTAGCAGCATTAAACATTGCATTTTTTTTTCTGTTACGAGATCGAAAAGCATGTATTGTGCCTACAAGAAAGGTCGATTTTCATGTGACATCCCTTTAATAACATCCATATTTGGGAAAAGGCCCTATTACAAAGGCTGATTCAAAGAGTTAACATGAGCAGGCCAGCAAAGCAATTTACCAGGCACGGACTCTGATGATGAGCTTGGCAATTATCTAGTGATGACTCTCTTAGGTTTCAAAATTGCTTTTACTGCAGGTACACAACTTAATGGACCCAATTAGGAAACTTTTCTTTGCCAACGCATGCATCAGCTTGGACTTTGTAAGTCGCAGAACCTATGTGACATGTTTTTACATATTAAGCCCGAATAAAACACGGTCATAGAAAGTATGCATAATCATCACGGTTGGACCTATGATAATGCTAATTCCATATTCCACATAATTGACAAACAGCAGGCACTCCTTCATATGTATCTCTGGGAGCCACATGAATGTACTTGGATTAATATCTTATCAAGGCTCCCTGTAGCTAATTACAGTCAGATACATTTTGCTTTTCAAAGCCTCATCCACCTTTAAGACCTTAGAGTCATCATTAAAATTGAACACTTATTAATTTACTTTCAAGTATGCTGACTCTTTCCTGTCATTTCCATTTTTCTATTGCCCATCTAGTGGTTTTTATTTTTAACTTTAGATATTGTATCTTTTGCCATAAAACTTCCATGTGGTTCTTCTTATAATTTGGTTCTCTGCTGAGAATGTCTTTCTGTTCAGTTCAAGTGTGTTTATCTCATACAGCATAATTATAATAGTTGCTTTTATGTCTGGTAATTCCAGCTTCTGGGTTATCTCAAGGCTGGTATCTCTTGATGGACCTTTTCCTTGGAAATTGTTCACGTTATCTTGGTTCTTCCTACTTAAGCAATTTTGGATACTGGGTTGTATCCACTTCGGGTCTTACTAAAATTTTCTGAGAAATATTTTATTTGTTCATTTGTTTAAGCAGGCAATCAGTTCAGTCAGGCTCAGACTGAAAATTCTCTGTCACCTTCTGTGAGCGGTGGCCCCATCTCGTTTCCATTTTTGTAGACTTTGCTATGGTTCTTTACTTCTGTCTCGTGCACGCCAGCTCCGGACCAAGCCCAGGACTTGGAGAAGTTCAAATACACAATGAGAGGGTCCCCCTTCCCAGCTCTCCCCTCTCCAGGATTTTCCTGGTGCCCTCAACCCATGCTCTCTGGCCAACAGGAGATGCTTTTCCTGGTTTCCTCTGGTCAGCAGCGGATTTCTCGTAGAGTTTCAGCTGCTTGTGTCTCCATGGCTGTGCAGCTCCGCAAGTGGGGCTAACCCCTGGCACAAGCCTGGAAGACGAAAGAAAAGAGAATGGGAAACATCCTCATATAGGGTGTTTTTCCGAGTTTTGAGTCTCCTTCACAATCTATCTGCTTGTGTTTACTTTTCAGAGTTCTTAGGTATTTCCTTCTTTGCATTTGGTCCAGAACTTTTTAGCTGTCGACCACAGCAGAAATGGGCTTGAGTGGTTCTATTCCACCTCGGCTGGAATCAGAAGTTCCCCCGCCTACTTCTCCAGATTTTATCTTCCACTGCTCTCCACACCACTCGCCATGCTCTAGCCTTTCTCCTCTTAGCCCTTCCTAAACGGCCAAATTTGTTCCCCCAACAAGCCATTGTGCTTGCTCTTCCCTCTGCCTAAACTCTGTTCCCCACTCTAAAATGTCCATGACCTTTTCTGACCTCTACCCCACCATAATTCCAAGTGGACACGGTAAGCATGCAGCATACACCTGACAGATGGCTGGTTGGCCTGCTTAACGGAGAACCGATTATTTTAAATAATGTATTTCTAAGTTCAGCCACAAATAAGGTATAAGTTTATTCAACAGATTTAAGACCAAACTAGCACATTTTGCTCTCGTTTTGAGTCTTGATATAAAAACATGTGCCAACACCTCACCATTGTACCTATCAAGAACTTTGCAAGAGGGATGTCTGGGTGGCTCAGTTGGTTAAGCGTCTGCCTTTGGCTCAGGTCATGATCTCAGGGCCCTGGGATCGAGTCCCGCATCAGGCTTCTTGCTCTGCAGGGAGTCTGCTTCTCCCTCAGCCTGCTCTGCCTGCCGCTCCCCCTACTTGCGCTCTTTCTCTTTCTCTCTGACAAATAAATAAATAAAATCTTTTTTTTAAAAAAAAGGGAACTTTGCAAGATACAGAGTTCTCTTTCATAGCTCGAACACCTGTTCAATATTTCTCTTCTTCATTCATTTTGCAGGACTTCAGCCTTGTAGTAAAATGTGCTTTTCTTTTGTCAGTAATAAAGGATATTGGCATGATCCCATTATTGATTAGTTGTTTATGCTTTTGTTGTTCACTTTGTAACTTTGATTATGCATAAGAGGTGGCATAGCGTCATGATAAAAACAACGGTTCAAATGGGCTCAACGTCAGTTCCCTACTTACTAGTTGTGAGTCCTGGGCAATTCGAATACTCTTTCAGGTTTTGTGTATAAACTGAGGTGAAAACACCTGCCTTGAAGGGTGGGTAAAGCGCGGCCAGGGTCTGCTACAGGGTCTGGTGGGTAGGGCCGGCACAGGGTGTTTCCCCAACGGCCTCCAGTACTAAGAGATAGCTGGAGGGGTTAAGATGGCGGAGAAGTAGGGAACCCCTTTTTCAGCCAGTCCCCTGAGTCGAGCTGGATAGGTACCAGACCACCCTGAGCATCCATGGAATCAGCCTGAGACGCAGGAAGATACATCCGGATCTCTACAAATGCACATCTCCAGCGCTGAGGATTAAGGTACGAAGCGGGGAGCCCTGAAACTGCGCACAGATATCTGAAGATAAACGGAAGGGAGAGGGAGCTGCCAAGATCGGGCGCCGGGAAGCGGTAGCCACCTGCAGAGGGGAGCGGACGGACTCGAGGACCGGCACCCGCGAAACAGCAGACTGAGACCATGAGCCAGGAGCTCACACCACCAGACAGAAACGGAGCTCCGGTGCACTCACTGGATCCAGACTGAGACCGGGAGCTCCCGGAGCATGCAGGGGCAGCGGGCGGCTGGCGGCATTAGAAACACAAAGGACAGAGATTCGTCGGCCCTGGAAGTGAGGGCTGGGACACCGGCTGTGGGGCGCACATCCCAGGATGCTGCAGGGTTCAGCAGCACCAACAGTAACAGAGTTAAAGTGGCCAGAACATCGGTGGAGAACGGCCGCGATCCCTCTGTTCTGTGACAGAGGCTGAGATTCGGCCGCTGCTGCTCTGACTCTCAGAAGAGGCACAGCAGACTGCCAGGGAAAGCCGCCAGAGAACAAAAGCCTGGAAATACCGGCTCAGAGAGTGCCCATTCCCACCCCCCTCACAGGGGACATGGAGACTCTACCCAAACAGGGTTGCCTGAGTATCGGCGCGGCAGGCCCCTCCCCCAGAAGGCAGGCTGAAAAATCAAGAAGCCCACATCCCTAAGATCCCTATAAAACAAGTGCGCACGGCCTGGGTCCCAGTCAATAGTTTGGGCTCTGGACAACCCCGCAACCTCTCCTCATCAGAATGATGGGAAGGAGAAATCCCCCCCCCCCAGCAAAGAAAAGACAATGAGTCTGTGGCCTCTGCCAAAGCACTAATGGATATGGATATAACCAAATTATCAGAAATGGAATTCAGAGTAACAATGGTCAAGATGATGTGTAGACTTGAAAAAAGTATTAACGAAAATGTTAATGAGAATATAGAATCTCTAAGGGTGGAAATGAGAGCGAATCTGGCAGAAATTAAAAATTCTATGAGCCAAATGCAGGCAAAACTAGAGGCTCTGACGGCCAGGGTGAATGAGGCAGAAGAACATATCCACGAATTGGAGGATGGGTTAGTAGAAGAAAAAGCTAAAATAGAATCGGGACTTAAAAAAATCCATGCCCAAGAATGTAGGTTATGGGAGATTACTGACTCAATGAAACGTTCCAATGTCAGAATCATCGGCATCCCCGAGGGGGTAGAGAAAAACAGAGGTCTAGAAGAGATATTTGAACAAATTGTAGCTGAAAACTTCCCTAATCTAGCAAGGGAAACAAAAATTCGTGTCCAAGAGGCAGAGAGGACCCCTCCCAAGCTCAACCATGACAAACCTACGCCACGTCACGTCATAGTGCATTTCGCAAATATTAGATCCAAGGATACAGTATTGAAAGCGGCCAGGGCAAAGAAATTTCTCACGTACCAAGGCAAACGTATCAGAATTACGTCAGACCTGTCTACACAGACCTGGAATGAGAGAAAGGGTTGGGGGGACATTTTTAAAGCTCTTTCAGAGAAAAACATGCAGCCAAGGATCCTTTATCCAGCAAGGCTGTCATTCAGAATTGATGGAGAAATAAAGACCTTCCAGAATCGCCAGTCATTAACCAATTTCATAACCACAAAACCAGCCCTACAGGAGATATTAAGGGGGGTTCTATAAAGGTAAAAAGGCCCCAAGGGTGATACAGAACAGAAAGTCACAACCGATACAAGCAAAGACTTTACTGGCAACATGGCATCATTAAAATCATATCTCTCAGTATTCAGTGTCAATGTGAATGGCTTAAATGCTCCCATAAAGCACCACAGGGTTGCAGATAGGATAAAAAGAAATGACCCATCCATTTGCTGTCTACAAGAGACTCATTTTGAACCTAAAGATACATTCAGACTGAAAGTAAAGGGATGGAATACCATCTTTCATGCCAATGGACCTCAAAAGAAAGCTGGGGTAGCAATTCTCATATCAGACAGATTGGATTTTAAACTAAAGACTATAGTTAGAGACGCAGAAGGGCACTATATTATTCTTAAAGGATGTATCCAACAAGTGGAGATGACAATTATAAATATATATGCCCCCAACAGGGAAGCAGCAAGATACACAAGCCAACTCTTAACCAGAATAAAGAGACATATAGATAAAAATACATTAATAGTAGGGGACCTCAACACCCCACTATCAGAAATAGACAGAACACCCATGCAAAAACTGGACAAAGAAACAAGGGCTTTGAATGCCATACTCAATGAGTTGGACCTCATAGACATATATAGAACACTACACCCCAGAACCAAAGAATACTCATTCTATTCTAATGCCCATGGAACATTCTCAAGAATAGACCATGTTCTGGGACACAAAACAGGTCTCAGCCGATACCAAAAGATTGAAATTATCCCCTGCATATTCTCAGACCACAATGCTCTGAAATTGGAACTCAACCACAAGGAAAAATTTGGAAGAAACTCAAACACTTGGAGACTAAGAACCATCCTGCTCAGGAATGACTCGATAAACCAGGAAATCAAAAATCAATTTAAACAATTTATGGAGACCAACGAGAATGAAAATACAACGGTCCAAAACCTATGGGATACTGCAAAGGCAGTCCTAAGGGGGAAATACATAGCCATCCAAGCCTCACTCAAAAGAATAGAAAAATCTAAAATGCAGTTTTTATATTCTCACCTCAAGAAGCTGGAACAGCAACAGAGGGACAGGCCTACTCCACGCATGAGGAAGCAGTCGACCAAGATTAGAGCAGAAATCAACGAATTAGAAACCAGGAGTACAGTAGAGCAGATCAACAGAACTAGAAGCTGGTTCTTTGAGAGAATTAATAAAATTGATAAACCTCTGGCAAGACTTATCCAAAAGAATAGAGAAAGGACCCAAATTAATAAAATTATGAATGAAAAAGGAGAGGTCACAACCAACACCAATGAAATTGGAAGGATTATTAGAAACTTTATCAACAGCTTTATGCCAATAAATTAAGCAATCTGGAAGAGACGGAATCCTTCCTGGAAACCTATAAACTACCAAGATTGAAAAAGGAAGAAATTGATTTCTTAAACAGGCCAATTAATTATGAAGAAATTGAGTCAGTGATAAAAAAAAACCTTCCAAAAAATAAAACTCCAGGCCCAGATGGTTTTCCTGGGGAATTCTACCAAACATTCAAAGAAGAAATAATACCTATTCTCCTAAAGCTATTTCAAAAATAGAAACAGAAGGAAAGCTACCAAACTCATTCTATGAGGCCAATATTACCTTGATCCCCAAACCAGGCAAAGACCCCATCAAAAAGGAGAATTACAGACCGATTTCCCTAATGAATATGGACACCAAAATCCTCAAAAAGATCCTGGCTAATAGAATCCAACAGTACATTAAAAGGATTATCCATCATGACCAAGTGGGATTCATCCCTGGGATGCAAGCGTGGTTCAACATTCGCAAATCTATCAGTGTCTTAGATTTTATCCAGAAACAAAAATTCAGAAATCATATGATCCTCTCAATAGATGCAGAAAAAGCATTTGACAAAATACAGCATCCTTTCCTGATTAAAACCCTTCAGAGTGTAGGAATAGAAGGTACATTCCTCAATCTCATAAAAACCATCTATGAAAAGCCTACAGCAAATATCATTCTCAATGGGGAAAAGCTGGAAGCCTTTCCCTTAAGATCAGGAACACGACAAGGATGCCCACTCTCGCCACTATTATTCAACATAGTACTAGAAGTCCTTGCAACAGCAATCAGACAACAAAAAGGGATCAAAGTATCCAAATCGGCAAAGAAGAAGTCAAACTGTCTCTCTTCACAGATGACATGATACTCTATATGGAAAACCCAAAAGAATCCACTTCCAAACTACCAGAAGTTATAGAGCAATTCAGTAATGTGGCGGGATATAAAATCAATGCTCAGAAATCAGTTGCATTTCTATACACGAATAATGAGACTGAAGAAAGAGAAATTAGGGAATCCATCCCATTTACAATACCACCAAAAATCATATGTTACCTTGGAATTAACCTAACCAGAGACATCAAGGACCTATATTCTAGAAACTATAAATCACTCTTGAAAGACATTGAGGAAGACACGAAAAGATGGAAAAATATTTCATGCTCATGGATCGGAAGAATTAACATAGTTAAAATGTCCATGTTATCCAGAGCAATCTACACTTTCAATGCTATCCCGATCAAAATACCGAGGACATTTTTCAAAGAACTGGAACAAATAGTCCTTAAATTTGTATAGAACCAGAAAAGGCCCCGAATCGCCAAGGAACTGTTGAAAAGGAAAAACAAAGCTGGGGGCATCACAATGCCGGATTTCGACCTGTACTACAAAGCTGTAATCACAAAGACAGCATGGTACTGGCACAAAAACAGACACATACCAATGGAACAGAATAGAGAACCCAGAAATGGACCCTCAGCTCTTTGGGCAACTAATCTTTGATAAAACAGGAAAGAACATCCAAGTGGAAAAAAGACAGTCTCTTCAATAAATGGTGCTGGGAAAATTGGACAGCTACATGCAAAAGAATGAAACTTGACCACTCTCTCACACCATACACAAAAATAAACTCCAAATGGTTGAAAGACCTCGATGTGAGACAGGAATCCATCAAAATCCTAGAGGAGAACATAGGCAGCAACCTCTACGACATCGGCCAAAGCAACCTTTTTCATGACACATCTCCAAAGGCAAGAGAAACAAAAGATAAAATGAACTTGTGGGACTTCATCAAGATAAAAAGCTTCTGCACAACCAAAGAAACAGTCAAAAAAACTAAGAGGCAGCCCACAGAATGGGAGAATATATTTGCAAATGATACTACAGATAAAAGACTGGTATCCAAGATCTACAAAGAACTTCTCAAACTCAATACATGAGAAACAAATAAACAAATCATAAAATGGGCAGAAGACATGAACAGACACTTTTCCAATGATGACATACAAATGGCTAACAGACACATGAAAAAATGTTCAAAATCATTAGCCATCAGGGAAATTCAAATCAAAACCACACTGAGATACCACCTTACGCCAGTTAGAATGGCAAAAATTAACAAGACAGGAAACAGCAATTGCTGGAGAGGATGTGGAGAAAGGGGATCCCTCCTACATTGTTGGTGGGAATGTAGGTTGGTGCAGCCACTCTGGAAAACAGTGTGGAGGTCCCTTAAAAAGTTAAAAATCGAGCTACCTTATGACCCAGCAATTGCACTATTGGGTGTTTACCCCAAAGATACAGATATAGTGAAGAGAAGGGCCATATGCACCCCAATGTTCATAGCAGCATTGTCCACAATAGCTAAATCGTGGAATGAACCGAGATGCCCTTCAACAGATGACTGGATTAAGAAGATGTGGTCCATATACACAATGGAATATTACTCAGCTGTCAGAAAGAATGAGTTCTCAACATTTGCTGCAACATGGACGGCACTGGAGGAGATAATGCTAAGTGAAATAAGTCAAGCAGAGAAAGACAATTATCATATGGTTTCTCTCATCTATGGAACATAAGAACTAGGAAGATCGGTAGGAGAAGAAAGGGATAAAGAAAGGGGGGTAATCAGAAGGGGGGAATGAAGCATGAGAAACTATGGACTCTGAGAAACAAACTGAGGGCTTCAGAGGGGAGGGGGATGGGGGAATGGGATAGGCTGGTGATGGATAGTAAGGAGGGCACGTATTGCATGGTGCACTGGGTGTTACACGCCGCATCTAATGAATCATCGAACTTTACATCAGAAACCAGGGATGTACTGTATGGTGACTAACATAATATAATAAAAAAAAAATTAAAAAAAAAAAGAGGTAGCTGGAGCGCCCCGAGGCCTCTTGTCTTCCCTTTTCCTGCTCTTCTCAATTCAACTTCCTACCTCCCTGCTCTGTGTTTTGGTCTCCAGGCAGGTGACTCATCACAGAACTCCTGTGAATTTTAAATCTGTATAATCAGGTTTTCTGATGTAGAACTGGGTAGAAACTTCCTTGGGAAAGATTCGAGCTGCCCAAGGTTTTTCCAAGTACGTCCTCGCCACGCTTTTACCTCCGTAGATCGTGTTCGTAGTGATACTTCGGTTTGAACCTTCCTGGCTTTTTCCATGGAAACAATGGCCTCGTGTCTTCTTCAAGGACCAGAAGACACATTCAATGGTGTCTGCCGAGTCTGGCAAAACGGAAATGCAATTCATGCCTACTCTTTCACCGAAGACTAAACATTCCAGAACGTTCATCCGATGCCCGGTACTGACAACCCTAAGACGCCCGTGCGTCATTGGCAGGCTCTGCGGCCGTTCTGCACCAGCGACAGAGGGCTTGCTGAGCGCCTGCAGCCCCCTTGCTGAGGAGAGCCATGTACAACGTTGGGCGTCCCTGCCAGTGAGAGCTTCACTGAAACACTGACTAGAAGGAAGGAACTGGCTAATTTTCACATTCACCTGTAAAGTTTAAATACATCTCTCTTCTTTGCAGATAAGAAGGTCGGCAAAATCATGAGATCTGTAATTTCAAAAACAGGACTTTAGCTGAAAAGAGAAGCACAAACGTGACTCTAATTTGTGATTTTCCCTAATTGACGTGTTACATGTTCCAGTATCAGTTAATTGGACTACTTCAGCTGACTTTTAATATGTAGACAGCATTGTCATACTTATGACAGATTATATTTTTACAGATTATATTTTTGAGATGTTTCACGATCTCTACATGTCACATTTAACTGAATATTATTAAATAGAAAAAGATAACTACATTTTTTCAAAGTCTCGGGTATTTCAAGAAGAGTAAAAACATGGTTTATTTTCTTGAAAATTAAGTTTGAGGCGTATTTATCATTACTATTGGAATGTACTTTCAAATTCCAGTGACGTAGGTTTAAGGAGACATGCCCAGTATGTAATGTTCAACCTTTAGGCCAAGAATAAAGGATGGGTGCAATATTTTTTCTAAATTTACATGACAATTTTTGTCACGTTGGGGAAACCCATTCCACTACCTTAATTTCTTCTAAAGCAAAATAAAATGTAAACAAACAAACAAACAAAAACTCAACAGACCCAGAATAAAAACAAAATGCAAAACTGCCAATGTGTCTTTAAAATCACTTGGAATTGTATTTTAAAATTAAAATTTTAAAGTAATTAAAATTATTAGCAAAAGCTATTAGCTGATATTTTCTTCCAAAATTTGCTCCTGATGGGAGGAAGAAAGTGACCAATAGCAAATACCAGATAATAAAGCCACAATAAATAAAAATTTGCAAGTTTCTAGCATATCAAATTAACTCAATTTTACTATTTGCCCTTTACCACAAAGTTAAATTTCTTGGATCTTGAACTGTGTGTGTGGGGGGGGGGGTGTTCCCCCCTTGTGAAAAAACTTTCTTTTACTACTTAGATATTGGTGCTTTTCAAGAAGTTTTTGCTCATATGAGTTAAGAATTAAAGTATACAGCACTAGGCCATAAATTTCACCCCTTTGATTTCTCGAGTAACTCAAAATTTATAACTTGTTTCCCATCGATAAATCATAAATGACATTTCCTTTCAGCTTTACAGAAATGTTTAAGGCCATAACAGAACTTTAACTTCTACTGAAAAGCCATATTAAGTATTTTACACACACACACACACACACACACACACACACACACACACACACAGAAAATTTTTTAAATGAACTCAACTCTGGGAATGAAGAGGAACATACTGTTTATATAGATTTTGTCAAATCAATCTAGAAAACAAAATGATTTAGAACACAATGACTACTTTGGGTGGCATTCTCAAAAATTATCCCTAGATATACTGGTAAAAATCTTAAAAACTCAGGAACCATATACAGGGAGTTGTAAAAGGTGAGAATGAAATTTTATAAAGGATAATGAATGCCTCTTGTTGCCCGATAGGATGAAAGAACATTCTAATGCCGCTGATTCGGGGGTCTGCTCAGTTCTCACCTTCCCAGGGAGGATGATTCCAGACTACCCTCTTCAGCCCTGCGGTCTCATCTCTCCACACCCGACCTACCTGACTCTCTTCCACAATCACCCCGCAGGAGCCCTTCTCACCTTACAGATGCTATGTTTGGTGTTTACCATCTGGTGTCCCTTGCTAGAACGCGAGCCCCATGAGAGCTGGGATCTGCTGTTCGCCTATTTCTATCTCAAGGATCTAGAACAGTGCCTGACAGATAGATCACAAGCAACTCATATTTTACAGCACCTGTCACAGTTTAGTTTAATAAAATCTACTTCCTCTCCTGGAGTGGGAACTCCTTAAGGGCAATAGAGGGTATGTCTGTTTTGATCACTAATATATTCCAAATATCTGTTATACATAGCAGGGACTTGATAAGTACTTGTGGAACAAAATATTTAAAACCAAATATTCAAAATAATTAACTTTTTAATTTTTTAAAGAAAAAATACTCTCCATAGGAAAGCATTTCTGTTTTTATGTCCAACAGTAGCCAAATGGAACTTGATATAAACATTTCCAACACACCAACTTTGGTTAAATGCACAAGTTTGAAAATAACTCATTAATGCACACATCAAGAAGCTACTAACAAATTCATTAATATCCAAGAGTCATTTCTGTATGTCAAAGGTCATCCAAGGTTGACATTAGTTTCATTACAATGAACTGTGAGATTCCAGTGAGAACTGTTTGCCTGAATCGAACTATTTAATCTCTGAAGTTGGAGTCTAGCACTCAAAAATTTAATTCATCCACCCACCCATCCAACACACATTTATAAACTGCCCTATAGGGCAATTTAATGAGAGAGGAAAGTAAAAACTGAAAGGCATTTGTAAACACGGGATATCATTTGGACAACTGGATAGAGCGGGCAGAAAATCCTAAAGGTGCACATCAATTAACGCCAGTAAATGACAGGCTACAGGAAGCCACACCTGAACCTTTTCAGAATTCCACTGCGGTGAACAGTTGACAACCTACAACACTACAGCCTCGATCCATTCCAAACAAAACCACTACCATTTCAAGAAAAGATGAGAAACCACATGCAACAAGAGATATAAATTATTTTTAATTAAAAAAATGAAAAAATATAAATCCTTGTTAAACACTTCATTTAAAAATACGCTTTATTTTAAAACCTGGTAATGCTCAAAGATGACAGTGGACTTCACTCGTATACGTAAAAATGTTCTTTAAATATCAATCAATACATTGCTAAGTGACACGTTGCCCTGCCGCTGAATTTTTTTCCACCAAAATCCTCGAATAACTATCAAAGAAGAGTTGCATGTTTTGTTATAAGCCCATTATACTAAACATGGTAAGTTCCAGAGCCAAAGGTGAACAACTCATGAAATACTGTCTTTGAGATGCTGGAAGTCATACCAGTACAGAGATTTCAAGACAATTAGCTGATAAACAGGCAGTAGCTTTTCCCTTTTTTGCAGGTGTCAAGTCAACTCACTCCAAACTGAACACCTGTTTGGGAACTGTAAAGACTGAGAAACTCATCCTTCTTCACCAACCTCCAAGGACATGGAAAGGCGATAGTGAAATGAACTATTGCATGGTGTCTCACAGGTTCTGTTTAACCACCTAACACGCAATTCCCAAATGCACGTTTAAAATGGCTTTTGAGGAGACAGATCTACAATGTAAAGCTTGTCTGTGCTAAATAAACATAACTATCTTATTTACTTAGACACTTATTCTGGTGCTAACAACATCTACACATCCTAATGAACCCACGGACCCGGAGAGGGGTTTTTTTTTTGGTTTTTTTTGACTCAACACCCTACAAATCCATGTCGCACATACTAAACTTACAGGTTTTGAGAGTATACATAGTACAAATTTCATTTCTTGAAGAAAATATATACATGGAAGATACAGGAAAGAATGATTGCATAGTCACAAAAAGTACCCATAATGGCCATGTCTCCACGTGGAGGAATTATGAGTGATCATTTCATTGTTGCTGTTATGGGAAAGGATTCTCAAAAGAGCTCACTTAAGAACCAGAGGGTATCACCACCAATGAACTTGTTCATCCTTTCCTGTCTTCACATAACCTACTTTTAAAGCCACCAACCAACATGAATTTGCCAATAGTGGCTACCCACATTCTGATACACTTGTAAGAAGGAAACTCCCTTGCAGGATGGAAAAAACAGCAAGATCATGGTTATAAGGGAATCAACTTGCTCCAAAACAAAAAGCAAACCAAAAAACCCCAAAAAACTGGTAAGCAACTTAATCATTAGGCTTCCTATGGCTGTACAAGCCTATAGAAAAATCAGTCTCTAACATTTCATCTTTAAAATTTTTAAAATACTGTACTTAAACCAATTTGGACTGATTATTTCTGTCTCCATTCCAGAAACTTTTCTCTCCGGGCTAGTTAACAGCACTGCCAATCAAAACTTACAGTTAAGTCATTTAAGACTAAGTTTTAGATGTGTGGCTAGTTATCTGGCAGGAATAAAAGAACAAAAAGAATTGGATGTTAGCAGCAAATTCATGAGATTTAAGGGTTTTGGTGTTTTGTCTGCCTTTGGAAGTGTGCAGGTTAAACACGGGTGATTTTAACTTCTCAGTGGACATGGCGGTGGCATTCACCAGAGCGCAAGAGCTCAAAAGACAGTGTGCTAAAACACGCAAGAACGAAGCTGCCGCTGAAGTCCTACGTTTCAGACATCGCCAAGATCTTCTTATGAAACACGGGAACTTAAACCTCATGATACAAATAGAAGTGCGTGCATACCCACACACTTTGCATACTTCTTTAGATGATTATACATTACTCACATACACTGTTTTTAAAAAGTCACACAACACAATGTAAACCTGTAATGACATTCAATCTCACTGTTACATACATGGTCTGCTTTATTCTCTTTCAAATTCTCCAAACACCGTACAAGCTACACTGTCACTTACTAGACCTTACTATGTTCCGTTGAAAGGAGGATACGCCTTAGTCTTTACACTTCGACGGACGCTAGAAATCACAAGATTGATTCAAGTACACAGAGTCTTTTAGACTACTCAGGACTATCAATTTTGAAAAGGCACAAGTCACAATGAGTAGATGAGGCTTCCCATATATGTTGATGGCAGGCTACGGAATCGAAAAGAATGGAAAAGTCACCAAGTTGAAATCTGAAGTATCAAATCCATGCTGGGGACTTACCTTTCAGACATCTGGCTTAGTGCGGGGGCAGGGTGGGGGGGGCAGTTTTTCAAGAATCTTGAACTTTTTCAGGATTAGAATGTTATTTAATGCGCATGAAACAATTTATTAAGTGTTGACTAAGGCCCTAAAAAAGCGCCTCTCTTAAACACGGGCAGATAGATACTCTATCCCAAGCTGACAAAGGCCCATGTTTTTATCACTGCAGGCTTTGAAGGACACAGTGGGGGGTAGGGGACGTTACAGAGAATCACATCTGGCTGGCTGTTATTTAAAAAGTCAATAATTTTAAACAATTTAAATGATAAATACTCTCATTTAATAAAACACCCACACAATGACAAGAATGAGACTTTAATCAGTTTTAAGTGGAGTTTATAACACTAAGAGATAAAGGGTTGTTAACAAACACCATAACAAATGGACATCTGATTGGTATGAGGCATTATCCTGTACACATCATATGTTTTTGTGTATCCTCAGTGCATAGCATTTACACACAGAGCCACTGCTGCACAGCACAAGAGTATCTGAAGAGGCTGAATCAGAGTAAGGCTGTTTAACAGACTGAAATGTTTAGTATATATATTCTCTATGAAAACAGATTGAACTTTTGAACCGGCAGGGTGGAAGGCAACGCTGCCGGACACTGCGGTTAGAGCCCCCACTTCCGTGCACAGTCCCACCCCTTCCGTCTGCATGCATGACACATTAACAGTATGTAAAGGTACACGAGGCACTTTGTGGCGACCACAGCCATCGTTATGAACATATTGCACACATTTTTCTAGAACTAAACATGTAACTTGTACCCTACTTTTTATTTTTTAAAGCTGAAACATTTGATGCTGCCGGTAAACTCCACTTAAGTTTATAACCTGTGCCACAGCAAAGAATGGGGATGCTATTTATTCAACTGCCCTGTAATAATTATGGCAAAAAAAAAAAAAAATGTTCGCAAGGAGCTACGGAGGACTTGGGATGGCACAGGGCCCAACTGTAAGCTTTCTTAAAAGTGATGCCTTCAAGTAACTTCAGACATGTAAGCGGCTGCACATCCAAAAAGTCTAAGTAAGAAAACATTCCAGAAACTCAAAGAGATTACCTACAGAATGCATTTCAGGCTAATTATGAATACTGTCATAAATAAAGTTTTAATCAGGACTCAAAAACCTTTCAGTCATAGCAATTCTTGTCAAATTCTATGGGGATGGTAACTGAAATAAAGGAGAGTAGTATGTATAATATATATTTATATATATATAATATATATATAATGCCATTTTTCCATTTCCAATGACTACACCATAAAATGTAAGCAAGGCTTCTCAAAAACATTGAAACATTCAAAATCAAAACCCTCATTCAGACCTTCACATTCCAAAGGAAAAATAATAACAGTGCAAAAGCCCATTATAATGTCATTATTTATGACCTGGCCCTCCATGTTACATATTGGAACAACACAAGTTATGTTTTAATATTCTGTGCCCAAAACTGTAACAAATAACAGTATTAATAACTATCTTCAAAACATGAATAGTTGATTTTCATTTAGGTCAATAATTTTCAGCTTTTATGAAAGTAAGGTGGTATATAAATTTCCATGCTGAGATCTTAGGAATAGTTGTCTCTTTACCAACTTAACTTATGAGCAGTCAATCAATTCTCTATATATCAATGTTTAAATACAAATGTGTAAATCCTAAGAGCTGTGTTAAAAATTTAAAAATTTTATTTGTTGAATGAAACTGATGAGGTATGGAAAACATGTCAAGATTATTTACTAAGAATATTTTAGATGAAGTTCTGCCTAATCTATTTAATCATCAAACTCTATAAATGCTGCTCTAGTTGGGTCCTATGCAATCTGTATTTGTAAATTAACTCGGTCAGACCACAGCTAGTGAACAATTTCAGCACCAATAAGTTATTGAAAATGAGATTTTACACCATTAAGAAATAAACTGGCTGGATATTTAAATGTTTCAAGGTCAAGGTATAATTTGAAAGACACCAAATTTCTGGGGGGAAAAAAACTTTTTAAATAGTATCTTCACATTAGCTTTACAATAGTAGTTGTACTCTGCTTAGAATCATATGCAGTCTGGGCATATCAAATATATGATATTTAAGAAGTGAAATTGAAGCCCTAGTCCTAAGTCTAGCACTATGAAGAAATGATTCAACACTGCACATTTAAAAAAAAATCTATTCTTTCAATAAAACATCGATGAAAGCGTTATGTGGGACAATTTCTACTGAAAAAGTAAATGCCTTATTATTTGTGCAGTGCTGAAAATTTACTGCAACTCTAATTTCCTTTTTAACACAAATAATGTCCTTTTAAATATAAACATTATATGTATTCAGTATTCAAGTAAAATTCCCTAACAGTTAATGACATTTAAAAAATGTGCAAAACTGCAAAACTCATTGTAATAGAATGTGTAAGGTCAAAAGGGCGGAACGGCTGACAGCTATTGGATTGAATTAAGTGCATCATAAATCTTTAAAGAAAAAAACGCTTACTGTAGAATCTCAAATTGAAATTTCCTGTGCAGCATTACAAAATATTTTATATTCAATGAGAAAAAAGAAGCTTGCAGGCAGCACGTGAAGCATCCACAGCAGGTATATGATTGAAAACTCATAAAGAAGTGTATGTGGTTGACTGATGTAGGTTCTAATAGCATCTGACTTTTCGCACTGGCCTTGATTACACACGGGAGATGGAGAAGGTGTTACAACTGAGAAAATGTATTTAATACATTGTCAATTTTCATCATGTTTCAAGCCCATTCTTTGTTGATAGCCTCCACATTTGTATGGTTAAGTCATGGTTGCTGTGTTTCTTATCTACGACCACATTATGTTTGTATCCCTTCACTTGTGGATTCGTAAGAAGTTGTGGAAGGTTCATTCCTGTCCCCCAATACAATTCACTCCCTCTAGCTGCCTTTTCTAGCACCAATATGCTTTAAAAAAAATAAAATGCACAAAACGACAAGCAGTGACAGCGGCCAATCCCTCACACGTCCCGATGAAACCGCAGCGTGCTGCAGAGAGGTGCGCAAGACAGCTGGACGTGGTGTGCGGTCCAGAGCCCAGCACTCCCTCCACTCCCCTAGCCCGAACACATGCAGTACAATGTAGCTAAACCCTTGAGAAACTCCTCTGAGCCAACTGCAAACTCATCTGTGCCACAAGTGCAGAGGGGTAGGATGTGAACCTGTGTATCACAACACTCTTTAGCCACTTCAGTTGGTGACAGAACACAAAATGAGAAATTCCTACGTATACACATCAGTCTGTCTCCACTTTTTATAAAACTGGAATAAAATGGGAAAGTGCCATCTTTATTTATCCTAATTGAATTTTAAATGTCCTTTTGACACAAAAAGGTATATACATGACACAGCTACACAACCTTTTTTCAACTGGACAACAAGTGTCAAAACCCTGTGGATGTATAGGGTAAAACAAGATTGGTCGGGAAAAGAGAATTGTTCCTATAACTGGTAATCTGACACAATGTCCTATTGCCATTAAAAAAAAAAGGTCCAATTGCAGTTTATTCAAGTTTGTTTTCATGGTGTTTTATCCCTCTTGATTAAAAAAAAAATTCAGACTTTTGTAATCTGTGTATGCTGATCTTCATCAAAAGGTTCATTCTCTGGATCAGAGTCAGTGGTGTCAGAATATCGATAATGGTCAGGTTCATTGTCACTAACATCTGGTGTTACAGAAGTTGAACTGCTAGCCTCGGGATTTGATGGCTCCTCTACTGTTTTCGTGAAGTACAGCTTCACCTAGAGAAAAAAGAGAGAGTTTAAGTGGAAAATCCATAAATCTGACTACTCTTAAATGACTTAGTAAAGATAGGTATTTTTAGCAGATTCGTTTTTTATAAAAATGCGATGACAAATAGGATCTTCAAAAGGCAGCTGTCTTTTAAATGACCCTCTTCTTTGGATTTCCTATGTCTTCTTACACACTGAAAAGATACACTGGGATGTTAATATACTAATCTTTAATAAGCACAAGCTGCAAGCATTAACTAAATAATTCTACAAAAGAAATGCACTGACACTGAAGTTCATCGATCGTTTACAAAATGTATTTTCAATCACAAAATTCTACAAATAGCTGAGTTCCAAAAGAATGCTGCACCTAATACCTGTCTAAACCTCAGTGTATTTTCTGATACAAATATAATACTAAACAAATACAAGCACTGTATTACAAAAACACTGACCAACAGCAATGTTTGGGATCCCATTAGTTCTAAAGGTTACGAACAACAGACAGCGATTTAACAGTGAACGAAGGGCTCACAGGCAGTGGCAAGAGAATCGTCAAGCAACTCAAGGAGGCAGGTATTTCCATCTCCAAGGAGAGGAAGCTAAGGCCCAGAAGGGCAAGCAGGCAGGAGAGGTGAGGCTTCAATTGGATCTGTCGTGAAATCCCTTGCTCCTTCTGTTTTATCTACAACCCCTCCCCATTATCCAAGAGTCATCATCACTTCTCCTCTCACATCCAACATCTCTTCCATCAGCAAATCCTTTCGGGTCCACCTGCATGACACCATCTCTACCTCCTCTCCACATGCCCACTGCCACCACGCTAGTCCAAGCAGCCACCACCTCACACCTGCACTAAACCCCGAGGCAGCATCTCACCTCACCTCCCTGCTCCGTTCTTGCCTCTTCTCCCTACTTCCTCTCCAGTCTACATTTTAAAGACAAAATTCAGATGACATCCTTCCTGTGCTGAAAACACACCAATATCTTCACACTCGGACTAATGTGCTTTAGTCAAAGTGACTGCTTATCTACTGCTCCTCAAACACAGGAGAGTCATTCTTGTCTCAGGGCTTCTGTATCTGCCCTTCTGTCCTGTCCCTGATATTTGTACAGCTCACTCATTTCGTTTAGGCCTCTGATTAAATGTCACCTGCTAGAGAGGCCTTAACTATCCAGCTAAAACACACCAAGATCCTTCTCTATCCCACCTCTGCTTCATTTGTTGATAAGCACTTACCATGATATTTGTTTACTGATAACTGAAATAGTTTTTCTTTGTAATCACAAATATATATTCTTGTAATATTAAAACAGGAAACAATAAAACTCAAGGAAGTCACAGCATAAAAGCTAATAAATAAGGAAAATGCAGACTTAGGTAAAAGATGGTCAGTGGAAACCCATGGATTCTAAAAGACCTTCTAACCACTTAAAAGAAATGTAAGATCTAAAGGCACTTAATAGTGGATTTACTTTCACTTAAAATATGTTATTTTTAGGATTATTCGTAATATTCTTACACTTACCAGCTATCGGTAGGCCTGCTGCATATTATAAAAATGGAATGAGGCAAAACGAGAGAAGTTTTGAAAAGAGAAAGGAGGGTATGGTGAAAGGAAGGGGGAAAATCAGGTAGAAGGAGAAACAGGAAAGGGGAAGGAAAAAAGGGCAAACTACCACTTGGAAATATTGACAAATCAGATTTTTTAACCTGGAAAATTTTTATCAATGCACAGGAATAGAAATATGCACACACATCACATATAGATATAAGTAATGACCCAAATAATTCCATAATATGAGGAAGTAGAGCTTCAGAAAGGGAGTAACAGAAGAGGATGATTGGAGAAGGCCTTCAGAGCACCAAGACTGAAGCAAAGGCTACAACATGGAAGGGTAGCCAAATGTGGGAAAGGCAGGGAAAGGCAGAAGGTGGAGAGGCACAGGGAGAGAAAAAGAACTGAAGAGACTGGAGGCAGGAGGAGCTTAGCATTTGGAAGAACTGAGAGACCAGAATGGGTGAATCTCGAAGCAGGAGGAGAATGTGGCTAGAGCTCATGCAGGAGGTAGGCCTGTGCTGAAATTATGTAGGTCCTTGTAGGTCGTATCAAAAAACCACAGGACTTTAAAAAGTATAAACAGGAATGACACAGTCACGTCTGTTTTAAGATCTCTCTGAGGAGTTGAGAATAAATTGGAAGGGGACAAAAGCAGGAACAGTTCAGAATATTCCATATGAATCATTCCCAAATGATTGAGTTCCCTTTTACTTCTTTGTTCCCCCATTCCTACTTCATATCCCATAAACTGACTTCCCCTTCCCAACCCCTGCCCCAAATTTCACCAAACAACAAAGGCAGGGGGGAGAAGCAGTTTTTGACTGTGTGCATCCATGTTAGAAACTCACATTACTGATACCTAAATATTGCTTCTAAATAATACTTAATTTAAAACTTAGACACACAAGTCCTTCACCAGCTATACACTTAAAACACACACATACATACACACACACACACACACACACACACACACACAGCCACACACTAATTCCTCAAAATGTTTTTAACTGACCTTAAAATTTGGAGAAAAGTATCGGTTGGCCTTGTCTTTATTTGCTTTGTCGAGATCATTTTTTGTTAAAGTGAGTACTAGATATTCCTTGTCATTATCTGCACGCTCTATACTGCAAATACTATCAATTTCTTGATCACATAGACTTCCATTTTCTACTTTTTCTGAGGTTTCCTCTGGTCCTGGTATGAAGAATGTGTTTACCCAAAAGTGAAACATTTTGTCCTTTTAAAAAAAAAAAAAGACAAATTTTAAATTTTTCTTAAAGAAGAAAATATACCACCTATATTCAACATTTGCCCCAAGAAGTCAATAAAATAAGCCACACGTCATTTGATAGTTTGGATGAAGACAAACATACAGACTAATATTTGGCAAGCTCTGGGTTATTGTTGCATCCAATTCACATACACTTATTCATTCTTTTGTTCAAATTTTAGACCAAAAATGTAATTCCGGAAGTTCTAAGATAATTTACTTTTGTTTTAAAACGTTAGGTAAAATATTTCCTTTCTTGTCTAATGTTAGCTTTAAAAAAAATGTTTGAGTTTGTATGTATGTGCGTATTAAATAATCAGAAATGGGTTTAATGTTCTGTTTCAACGAGTTATCCATTACATGGGAGCCTGGGTGGCTCAGTCAGTTAAGCGTCTGCCTTTGGTTCGGGTCATGATCCCCAAGTCCTGGGATAGAGTCCCACATCGGACTCCCTGCTCAGCGGGGAGTCTGCTTCTCCCTCTGCAACCTTCACCCCAAATCCTTCTCTGTCTCTCAAATAAATAAATAAAATCTTTAAAAAGTTATCCATTACAAAATTTGCTTTAACAAAAGTTCTTGGAATGTCAGCACAACTTCCTGATGAAGCAAGGCAGATAGAAGCAATACAAACACTAAGTGCCTCCAGTTTCTTACACAACAATATGTGTGTCTGAAAACGTTCAGAATATGGTGGAAGGAAGACAAGCAATTCTGACTTTTTATGTTTTAAAATGCCTATTTTTAAAAATTACTACTTACAAATAATACGAGGTCCTGTTGATCAAAAAAACACGTCAGAAGTTCATCACTTCAAACATTTCTTGATCAACATAGAAAATGTTCTCTCTCTCTCTCAGTGACTGGAATTTGGCCTACATCGGTCACGTGGCAGTTAACGATGTGCAGCTTTGTGACATCTTAGCTGGTGCCTTAAATTGCCATTAAATCTCTTATTCTAATTTACCTTCGAGTTTTGCTATTTTCCCAGGAAGATGGTAAGACCCTTAAGTTTCTTACATTTAACTGTCCTTTTATCTATTAACAGTACCTAGCAATCTCATATGTAAGTCTTTAAAAAATATATTTGTTAACTTTAATTATTTTAGCAAAGTTATTGAGTTAGTAACTGTATACATATTTTACTTAGAGTCAAAAGAACATAAGCTAGTAATATTTAAATCTCCAAAAATGTGGATTCAGTATAGGTACTGATTATATTAAACCTGTTTTTGTTTAAATCACAGCAACATATAACAGGCAGGGAAAATCACATAACATGGAAATATATGTAAAGTAATCCCAGATACAGAAATATTACAGATCTTAATCTAATCTTCAATTTTACATGTAAAAATTAGAGTAATGTACAGATGATAAGTGAAAGTAAGAACTTAATGCAATCCTAAAGGAATAGGGAGACAGTGATGCAGGTACCTATTTTTTAAATTAAAAAATAAAATTTTAGGGGCACCTCGCTGGCTCAGTTGGTACAATGTGTGACTCTTGATCTCAGGGCCGTAAGTTCAAGCCCCACGTTGGGCGTGGAGCCTACTTTAAATAAATAAATAGTATTTTACATGTACCAGTCTTAGAATGAATACAAAGGAAAAAATACTTCATTGTAAACAGCTGCTAACACTTCCTGGACTACTGAAAAATAATTTTCCAAAGTTATCGAGATATATATAACTTTTATTTATATAGAATAGGTAGGAAATGGGTTTCTGGTGAAAAAACCAGTTTAACATTTTGTCATTTCCAAGCCATGTGGATTCTGGATATAGGAAATTGTATTTCTTCAGATAAGTCAAGGTAGAGTGTAAAATTTTTGTAATAAATGAAACTTCCTCTTATTTTCTTTCTTTTTTTAAAGCTAAATATCAGGAAAACTAAATCAGTCCTATTACTAAGAATGTCTAAAGATTAGCTGCACTATGTGGTATGTATAATGAGGCAGTAACAACATACAAAGCTAGTATTTTTGTTCATTACTACCCCAAAATTTTGCACCTTAGGTGCACTCACCTTAAATATTCACTTAATATTTTAAACCAAGATAGTTTAAGAATGAGCTCTTGAATTCCCTAACTATGGCTCAGTAAGATGCAAACTTCACTAACTTTCTTTTTTTTTTTTTTTTAAAGATTTTTTTTTATTTATTTGACAGAGATAGAGACAGCCAGCGAGAGAGGGAACACAAGCAGGGGGAGTGGGAGAGGAAGAAGTAGGCTCATACCAGAAGAGCCTGATGTGGGGCTCGATCCCAGATCGCCGGGATCACGCCCTGAGCCGAAGGCAGAAGCTTAACCGCTGTGCCACCCAGGCGCCCCAAACTTCACTAACTTTCTAAACCTGCATATTTAATATCACATTTTTTTCATTCTTTATTACTTCTTTTGCATACTTATCGCTCTCCTAACTAAAATTCGAAATATTCCATAACTTTGAGAAAGCTAAACATAAAATGATGTAGTCTTAGGAAAAATAAACCAAAATGGGGGAAAAGTGGTATCATTACACAAGACCATGGAACAGATCTTATTTATACCTATAGACAAATTTTTTTTTACACTCATGGCCCATGGCCCCTTGCTAACTTTTTCCTCAGTAATTGATCATCCTGTCTAAAAGGACTATAACTGACTTAATGGGGTATGCAATCTTTAATATTTTTACAAAGTTTCTCTGAATAACCCAGCTTAAAGAAAATTTATTTCAAATTACAATGACATAAGGGCTCTTCCTCTAATAAGACTTTTTACCATTATGACGGCTCATCAGTGCTATAGTAAGCAAAGCATGTGCAGACCCAACAGAAAACCAATTATAATTCATTAGATGGTCAGTCACAAAATACCCTGTAATCTCTCCTAACGGAATGAATTCTGCCTAACCAAATATTTTAAACAAAAGATCTGAGGTTACTGTTCAAAGTATGGCGATTTTGGATATTCTTCCCAAAAAAGGTAAGGTGCAAACCTTTTTTAGCATCTTGTTCTGTTTGTGGAAGAACTCTACTTTGATGTCACCACACA
This sequence comes from Ursus arctos, assembly GCF_023065955.2. NCBI lineage: Eukaryota > Metazoa > Chordata > Mammalia > Carnivora > Ursidae > Ursus > Ursus arctos. The sequence continues at coordinate 78,158,818 of NW_026623089.1, read as the reverse complement.
CAGGTAACGGCTGAGGGAACTCGAAGTACATGAACTTGTCTTCCCGTCGTGTGGGTCCTGAATTGGAGGAATAGATCTTCACCTTTAGCTGGCAGACCACAAACTGAGGATCTGCATGGTTAAATACATGTTAGCATCATTTCACAGGAAATGCCTTCACATGTCAAACTGTCAAAAACCATTTTAATGGTTAATATTAGCAATACACCCAAAGCAGTAATTCTGCATCTGTAACCCAGATCGAAAACAAATCAATATTTTAAAAAAATGTCAAATAGTATAATCAGTACAAAAGTTTCCCTAATTTGAAGCTTCAACACAAGGTTCTATTCACTGGTTCTATTTCACAAATACTAAGTCCCAACAGCACTACAATAACTGCAAGACTTTAACATTAAAAGTAAGAATCTAATATAAATTAGATTTATAATTAAAATGCTAAAATAATTTTCTGGCACATTATGAACTGCGTAAAAAGTAACTTTAAAAATAGATCTTTGCCACAGTATTTGAATGTCTCCACCATGTAACAAAACCCACAATACACAAATCATTACATGTTCACAAGACGCATGAGAATCTATAACAAAGTTATAATAAATTCCCTAAACACAAGACTCAATATTTATAAAAATATTAAGCATTATTTATTTTACCTATAGCTCACATTTTATTTCTTAAAGGGATATAAAGCCATCATCATGAGAAACAGGAAGAAAAAGATTTGAAATGTCTGCAAAGAAATACAACAGACTCAAGCACAAACTGCAGCAAAATCCCCCTCCCTCCAAAACACACTCCATTTTCATTGACAAGTATTTTTGGCTTTGGCCCCTGTCTGTTTTAAAATAAAGTAAAGGATTATATGTTTTAGCGATTAACCTTACAAATAAGAAGTGGGTCTTGAAGGAAATATGCCAAGACAATCAAGAAATAAAATCCTAAGCTTGCAAAAAGTACATGAAAATATACACACATATAAAAACAGGCATAAAATCCTCAACACTAAAAGGCATCATCCTTAAAGGTGCAAAAAGAAATATCACATTGTTCATCAATGTGACCAACAAGTGAGAAAAGGCAAAAGGCTGACCCAAGCAGGATGCGTGTTCCAGTTTACTGAACAGGCACTGGCTCATCTGGGCGGCATCAGCACGCACACAGTACACAGGAGGTCTGAGAACGGCCTGGTGGGTTTCTCTAATATGAATCTGTGAGGCAGTTATCACAAGAAAAACGGCACTCCAAAAAGGGGAAACGTTACACTAACAATCGGTCAATAATTTTCACTTCCTTCACTAAAGGTTCAAAGTACAGCAAGCCATTTTACAAGACTACGTGATTCTGAAAATTTCACTACAAAGTCTAGCTTGAAAAAGCAAACAAAAAGGTATGATTTCAAAGCTGTGATAAAAATCAGCCAGGACAAAAACGCCTTGTAATCTTATTAAGACTCTACCAGTTCAGAATCTGATAAGCCTGATTTTAGGACCTTAAGAAGCATATTAACGGTATAAGCCAGATTTCAATTAAACTACATCTAAAATGTGCATCTTCAGAATTCTAGAACTGTATAATCCATTCATAAACTAATTACAAATCAGCGTTACTTAGGATTTACCCCAAAAACTAAGTTAAAAGGTTTTAATAAAAAGAAGTGGAAAAGATTTCCTCAAATCACTAAAGAAAATAATTTCCTTTACAATATGAATTTTCCATCTTGGATCTCTAATACCTAACTTATCAGAAGCACAACATCAGTCCAGTTCTCTGCTGACTTCTAAGACACAAGTCGGGTATTTGCTCTTTGATACGACTGTGTTCTAAAGACATGACAAGTCAATCCCTGGTGAACAAAATTCAGGATTAAATTGTTCTGACATACGCATATTGATATACTGTATTGTGTACTGACAGGAAATCACACTGATCATCTTTTACTAACATTTTAACCACTTTAGATGTAAAGAGTATAGTAACTTTTCCCTTTTTTAGGAATATCAGGACAATAATCCAATAAGAAAACAGCTGCTGACCCCTGACAACTTCGTTTTCCTCAAAGTTAAGTCCCAACCTAACTCCTGAACCCAAACTCGCAACTCGCCCGTCTCAGTCCTCCCACTCCATTGCCCTGAGCCTTCCCATCCTCTAGCCCTGTACCACATTTACCCAGAAGGCTACTTAATAACTACTATGTCTGTTGCCTGATGCTTCCCAAAATACCAAATCTAGCTCTCACCTAAGATCCAAACCAACACTTTCAAAAACCCACTGAGGATCCTCATGTAAACAGCTCACCATGGGCCTGACTAAAACATGTTTAAAAACCAAAAACATTCATGTCTCCAAGTCTCAGTGAGATTCATTTTTTTTTCTTCCCTTTTCTGTGAATTATTCACATGGCCAGAATCAAAACTGACAAATTATTTAGATATAAACGGCAAAGGAAAGAGCAATCAAATCCCATTTGATTGCCTTAGCAAAGCACATCTGGCTTACAGCAAGTCCCGTAACTGGCTTCCTTTCCCCCACAGGCTCCCCATCCTGTAGTCACGACTTCCTACACAGCCAGACTTCAAACAGAGCCTAAGCCTCTCCAATTGTCACTGATGCCACAGCATCTATCAAATCAAGTCTGATGGACCCATTCAGGGTCCTCTGACAGTTGGCCGCACAGCCCACCCTGCTCTCTTCCCGAGGTCCCATGCATGTCCTACTGCTGTGCCTCAAGTCAGGCCTGCAATGCTTCCTTCAGTTTTAATGCTAATCACAGGGCATGCTTTCTCCACGCTCAAGGAAGAGCTGGACTTCCTCCATGAAACTGACAACCCTCAGAACTTTCATTTTTCTGAATAAACCATTTATAATTTATACATATAACCTCCCATTCAATTATGTATTACGTATAGTACAGTTTCAATACATAGTATGAAATCACAGGGCATACATGGAGAACTAGAAAATTAGTAAAGATTAAAAAGTTTTCAGTAGTCAGTAATTTTTAAAAGTTTAAATGTAATACTGAAAAAAGACAAAGAACAAAAATCCACTACAATGTTTAAGTGTCAGCAGGCAGAGCAGAACTGATAGGAGATTTTTGCTAGATAAGCCAATGTGAAAAAAATTACACTAGATAGGAAGATTCTTGAACTGAATGTTCTCTTTCCCTTATTATCTCCCTAATAAGTTATACCTTTCTTTTGGCCCTTACACCTGATATTTATCCTATAGGAAGAGCAGGAATTTTTTCTTCCTTTTTCCTTCTCCTCTATGAATGTGTTAAGTTCCTATGTCAATGATCTCTGACAGTTCAGTGCCTTGCATTTAGAAGTTTTTTTTGGTTTGTCAAAAACTTTTTTACTTTGACGTAGAGTTGCCACACAGTGTGGCATTAGTTTTAGGTGTACAACACAGTCATTCCACAAGTGTGCACACTGTGCTGCACTCCGCCCAGCGGAGCCACCACCGGTCACCACGGAGCACTACTGCAGTGCCCGTAACCACATTCCCTGTGCTGTGCCTTTTACCAGCACTTTAAAAAACTACTGAGATGATGACAGCACCAGAGGTCTCTGAGAAGCCTGCACCACGCCCTATTAATAAATCTGTGGCCTATGATAAAGTTGCCCCGCTCTAAGAATACAGGAAAGATACGATGAAGGTGATGACACCTAACTGAAAAAGACAAACACCACCAAGAAATTTAATTTCCTTGGTTTAGGTTAATTTAGGGATAGAAATTTTTTGATTACATAAATATTTTCAAGAAGCAAAACTTAAAACTAAAAACTGAAATCCCTAACAAACTACAAAATCTCACTGAAATATTATTAGAGGTATTCAAAGAAATACTGTAGTGGTCTCTTATCTACAAACTACAAAACTGCACTCTCAATAAATGAAACATATTTCTTAAACACGAAAACATGACTGATCACTGCCAAGGCAGAAACTAATATAAAATTCTGTTACAGAAAAAAGCAGCAATAGTCTGGTCTTTTACAGGGCTGGATATTACTTCCTTCCACGCGTTCTCTCTTGACTAACTGCTTTGGGTCTGGGTATTAAGTATTAAGGCTCCTACCAGTCTAGCTAAGAACTCCAGCCAAGAATAGCAGAGAAGCAGAACAGGATCGGGATGACTGAGGGAAGCTCACAGAGGTTAGGGTAAGGGAGAAATCAATGCGAGGCAGACATCACCGACATGATCTCTATTTAGTACGTCACGCATCTAGAAAAATTTCAGATTTCAAAATATCTTCATTTTACTGACGAGCAAACATAAAGACAGGTAGACGGGGTGCCTGGGGTTACAGTCCAGGAATGACAGAGCTAGGATTGGAACTTGGATCTAAATCCAGGTTATCTCTAATACTCCACACACTTTGACTCAACCCTATTCACTCAACATATTTCAGCTGGTCACCATGTCTTATAATTTTTTTCCTTTCCTTCTATTGTCCCTGTCACCATTATTACCAATATCTAGTCTTCCTAAGATAGGAAGGAGTTGGTCCTGCCCCCACACCAGGAAACTAAGGAATCCCACTGCTACTCTGACGCTGGATCTCTACTGGGATAGGGTTTTAGTCATCTGGTCACAATTTAGGCTGCATTTGGTAGATGCAGCAAAGAATATTTCTTTCATAAATATAATTTGGCTTCTAAGACATTAAAACCCATTGCTCTTGGCTTCCTTAGACCAATGTGCTGAACAAGTGAGCTGCTTATTTAGTTTGGATACTGCAGAAATCTATACCCCTGCATAAATTGTAAGTGTGGTAAATTTCTTTCTAGATTTTTATGTAAACATCTAGATATGTTCAGAAAACTGTTCCAATACATGGAAGGATGAGAATTTAGAGCACTTACTGCAAGTTCCGCCACTGAACATTGGAATAGTTTCAAACATCATCTTGTGAAACAACAGTGCCACTGGTCTATAATCCAGATGATTCTTTAACAGGTAGCTATAATAATACACATAGCGCCTCTGACTGGGAATAGTTACTCCCTGGTGGACAGAAAAAAAAAAAAAAAAAGAAAAGCCAAATTCAAAAGAAAAATTCCATTATAGTTATTTTACTAAATTGTTATGGTAACTGGGTTGTACCCACTGAAGAACATATATACATTAGAAATTTGACCTTAAATGATTAATATTTAAATCCAGCTCAACAACAGAGTAAATCAGAGCAACATCAGTACAAAGGAAAATATGAGAATAACTTTTCTCCCTTAAATATAATTATCATAATACCCTCATTTATTCAACGGTCACATCGGTGCTCCAGCCCACGAACCCAACAAGCACGGGCCTCTGTGCACCCAAAATAACTGTCAAAGGCACCCGCACTGCAGCTGTGCTCGTCACACGCAGGGCTCCCCACAAAAGTGTATGCACTTGTACTGAACATACAATTCCTCAAAAGCTTGGTGACTTATGTTTTAGGCAAAAGTGTATCAGAATCAGCAGAACACATAGAGGCACAGTGCCTGTAAGAGGCAGAAAGAGCAGCAGCAACAGATGATGGGCTCAGACCCCCAATAAACACAGGAATCTGTGGCTGGCACAGATGGATGCAAGACTTCGGTAACAGGTACTTAAGAGATGTCCCTGAGCTACGTACCTCTCTTTGCAGAAGAAACCAGGGATGTGCAGAATGTTCGAGAAAATTTAAGTGTTACAAATGCTAAAATATATATATAGTTCATGTGTTTATCTGAAGGAAACAATCTAGTGTGTGCAGCCAGGCACCCACTAATGCTGCTGAATACACGAGGTCTGAGGGCTCCTTTCCTAGGACACGTGTAGCTTCACCAAAGTCCAAGCGCTTAACTTACGAAGAGAAGGCAAACAGTAACATGAAGATGTCTGACCGTTAAAAGTGGCTTGCAGAAAACTTAAAAAGTATATTCAAGAGAAAAAAGAATTTGCAGTATTTTTATTATTGGCATCTGAATCTCCCCATGTGTTAAACACTCTGGACACAAATTCTTTTCTTCCCTCTAATGGAAAGTATAAAGTACGTGAATGTGAGTTTAAAGACAGATACACAGAAGGGCAGGTAAACAGGTATTCACTCTAGTATTCTCAGGTTTGTTTTTTAAAAAGCTTAGCATGATTTCATTACAATTAAAAAATACATAAAATGTCAAAAAAACGGATAAAAGCCATTTCCAATAAGGACAAATGATTTAAGATTCTGGCTATAGTGCAAAGACCATGCAATCAGAAGACTTGGATTTGAAAGCTGACAGTCAAAACACCAACTCTGATTTGTTTCCTCAGGAAAATGAAGACAATACCTACCCTGTCTTCTTCACAGGATTCTCATGAGGAGTAAACACTAAATGCAGTTACACAAAAGCACGCTAAACCTACAAAATGTTACACAAATCCTAATTAGCAGTTTTAGAAATCCTATCTACATTTGAAGTATAATTTTGGAAGAACTGGAATTTTGGTTCTGTGTATTTTCTTAAAGTAGTAAAATAGTATTACCGTGAAAAGCTCCTACAAAAAACTAATGTTAAAAATCATTATAAATAAAAAGTGTTTAAATGTAAAATGGTTTACTATATCACATTATTTAATGCTACTTCAATAAACAACTTATTCATATTTATCAAGATAAAAAAACAGAACTGCAAAGCAGGTGGGGGGAGAATAGCAGATAGACGATGGCTGGGCAGGAAGGAATCTTTTTTGAACCATGTGAATTTATGACTTAGTCTAAAAATTAAATAAAATTATATTTAAATTCAAAAAATTAAATCAATGGGAGTGTATAAGACAACCAAGCTGTCAAGTCACTTGTTGGGGTTTAGTGGAATTATAGATGAGATTTTCCTCTTTACCTTCTTGGTGTAAGTTTGTATGAATAATTAAAAGGTTTTCAAAGCTTTCATTTTTCTCAAGTAGCAAGTGACTGGCAGCACAACTATAATGCAGCTTTTTATATACGGAGTTAATCCTTACCAAAAGGGCGAGGCAAATGTACAGAGAAAGAATGTATGAATCTACTAGATGTCAACAATGGATGAGTAATTTGTGTATAAATATAAGCTGAACAAAATTACTGACAAAATTCAAAGAAAAACACTGAAAAGGACCATTTAATTAATTAATCCTTTTGCTATCAAATCATGCATAATTTGGCTTCTATAGCTTAACTTTGCAATTCCTACCTAGCAGCACCCTCAAATTCAATGCATTCAGATTAGCAGAAATAACAGAATTGGAAGGCTCAAATAGGTACGGATGACAGCATTATAGTGTGTCCTTCCCTCCAGTCTCATCTCTCATGGCCACGATGCACACTTTCTCAAATTTTATTAACGATACAATGAACCATACTGTAATCTAGATTTTGAAATAAAATGAATACAACTTCCATACTAAATTGACAATGCAATTTTTAACACACTTCAAATATTTTATTTCCTGGATGCATATACTGAAAACAAGGGCTTATGTGCATGTTTTACCTATAGCATTTTGACAATAAAGACTAAAATCTCTTTTAAAATCTAAGAAATGAACATTTTACGATCTTCAAAAATTTATTTTATAGGGGCGCCTGGGTGGCTCAGTCGTTAAGCATCTGCCTTCGGCTCAGGGCGTGATCCCGGCGTTCTGGGATCGAGCCCCACATCGGGCCCCTCCACTGGGAGCCTGCTTCTTCCTCTCCCACTCCTCTGCTGTGTTCCCTCTCTCGCTGGCTGTCTCTCTCTCCGCTAAATAAATAAATAAAATCTGTAAAAAAAATTTATTTTATACCTATTTAAAGAGGGCTGAACTTCACTCTTGGAGATTAAAAAATACCTACATGTTTTCAAAATTTCCATTTTTCATTTAAATTAACCAAGAACATTTAAGTTAAACTGGTCTATAACCACATCCCCGAAGTACCCACCCTCTACCACTAATGACTCTTCTTTTCCACTCTAAATGCAAAGAATGTTACTTATATTCTTAACCTTTTTTTCCCAAAGATAATTTTTAAAACATTCTAATTTAGCTACACTTGGCATTCTTCAGGTCAACTTCATACCACATTCCCAGCCATCATCTCAAAGGCCACCATTGCTTCTTCCATTCCCTTATGTTCATGGACCAGAAAGATGGCCGGGGAAGATGTGTGGTGTTCCTCTCAATATCTGCGGCCTTTACTCACCCTCACCTATGACTCCCAATCTCTATCATTCCAGTACCTTGTTCTTCTGGTACACATTTACTAAACTGAGCAATGACTCCAGCACTCTGTTCAACCCACCTCTCTTTTTTTTTTTTTTTTTTTAAAGATTTTATTTATTTATTTAACAGAGACAGCCAGCGAGAGAGGGAACACAAGCAGGGGAGGTGGGAGAGAAAGAAGCAGGCTCCTAGTGGAGGAGCCTGATGTGGGGCTTGATCCCAGAACACTGGGATCACGCCCTGAGCCGAAGGCAGACGCTTAACGACTGCGCCACCCAGGCGCCCCCCCACCTCTCTTTCTATCCTGTCCCAGACATCACCCTTAATGAGTGTAGCTCCTGCTTTACTGGGAACCCTGAGGTCATCCAGTGTGGGCACTCTCAAAATTCCCTTCTCCCACCTTAACATTTTTTCACTCCTGATATTTTAAAAAAGTGCCTCTGCATGTTCACCTGGCTTCCATTCTGGCAACTGCTCTATTAATTACCCCCTCTCTGGCATTTGTCTTTGATTTACCTGTCTCCTCCTAATAATCAGCTCAGGTAACCCTTGTCCTTTACCCAAACCAATTCAAGGACTGAAAATGCACACTCTCCCCAAATCTTGTATCTCTCTCAAACTGTCACCCTCCTTCTCTATATAAACTCTCAAAGGTAAGCCTCTGCTCCTTACTTCATAGGAATCTGTTATCATCATGAGGCTGATTTCTTAATGGTCGTTAGTTCTTAATAGTCACTAACAGTCATTTCCTACTATTTTCTTAGTTCCACCCTATATCATTTTTTGTTGCCACTTTGAAAATTCTCTGCCTCTATCCTAGAATACACTCTCGAAGGTTTTCTCCTACCCTTACTGGCTATCTCTTCTCTTCTTTCCCTAAATGTAAGCATACCTTGAAAATCTGATCTGAGTGAGCCCCTCTTTGTCAATCCTCTCTGTTGTAGTAGTTTAATTATCAGTCTAACACATTAACTCCAAAACTTGTGTCTCTCAATATGGCTTTATTCCCAACTCCTGGTCCAGAATTTCTAATACTTGGCTGGACATTTCTACTTGAAAATTTCGGAAGTACTTAGAACATAACATATTCAAAAATTGAAGCTTTCCTCTTTTTTTTTTTTTTTTAAAGATTTTTATTTATTTATGTGACAGAGAGACAGCCAGCGAGAGAGGGAACACAGCAGGGGAGTGGGAGAGGAAGAAGCAGGCTCCCAGTGGAGGAGCCCAATGTGGGACTCGATCCCGGAATGCCGGGATCACGCCCTGAGCCGAAGGCAGACGCTTAACGACTACGCTACCCAGGCGCCCCTGAAGCTTTCCTCTTCTTGCACGGACCAACCTCTGTTATTTCTATTAATGATATTCACTATTTTTCCCAGCACCTGAGCCCAAAACCTCTTCTAGTACCATCACTGCTGCTGTTTATTGAACTGTTACCATGTTCTTTGCATTCTTCTAAGTATTTTCATAAATATAATTTAGTACTCATGAAGTGGGTATTATTGGTAGCAGCAGTCTATAGATGAGGTAAGGTCACACATCTTGTAAGTAATGGAACTAAGTTTCACCCTAGTACTCCAACTCCAGAGTTTACACTCAACCACTGATGATGCCATCTTCTTCCTGCTAGAGTAAAGGAAACAATCTGAGAGGGAGTAGTGATCCACACAGGGTTACAGAAGAGCGGAGTAAGGAAATCCCAGCACTAAGCAAAGGCCCAGGCCGCAGAGTAAAGGCAGAGATTGGTCAGCAGATCAACTACCTGTACATACAGTACATACATACATACATAGACATACATACATACATACATACATACATACATACATAGACAAACACACACACACACTGTCCACACAACATGGAAAGCACACCAGCGGTTAAGTTCATTAGGATACTCTTAGTAGATTTCTACATTCAGATGCCAAAATCCAGACTTTGTGACATACCTCTCAAAATATCAGTTCTAGTTTTCTGTGGTCATTCTAGCTCAATCACCTCCTGCAATTTTGCAATAGCCAAATGATTACCAGCCTCTGATTTATCTATTCTCCAACCTATTTTTATACCCACTCTTTGATTAACTTTATAAAAGTGTCAGATGAATCAGACTAACAATTCAAAATGCTAAATGGTTTCCCAGTGACTACCCAAATAAGAAAACTTATCACACACTGGAATTCCACAACAAAATAAAAATACAGCCCAACCTCTTTTCCACTCTTATCTCTCACAACTCCCTTGAATGTGCTTTTCCTTTTGGCCAAACTGAATTACTTAATTTCTCCCATATTATACTTGCTGTTTTTTAAAGTATGCTATCTTTATCAGATTAAGGACATTAATCTGCAAGCAGTCATCTGGGAAGTTTCACATATATTCTAACACCTAGACCAACTTAGATAACAGAATCATCTGACACTTCCAGGGTTGACAGCAGCCACCTGAAACGCAATTCAGATTAGGTACATCTTGAGGGCTCCCACACATTTTCATTCTTATGGTCTGTTCAAATTTTGGATTTCACCTTCAAGTAATGATATTCATTGAAAATTGCTTATTTCCCATTGAAATTTTCAAATTCATTAGCAGGGACCCAAATATAATTTTTAATTACCTCCACAGTGAAGTTTTATCACCTTTCTCAAACTTAATATATTTGTGTTTCCCCTTTCTCTTTTTCTTTGAAAAGAGCTTTAAAAGAGATGTATTGGTTTTATAGGCAACTTCATACAACCAGTGTTTGAAATTATTAGTTCAAATGGTTTACTGCTTGCTAATTCACAATTTATATTTTCATCTCTATTAATCCCTCCCTCCTACTGGTTATTATCTTAATAATCTCTAAAGTATATTTGTATTTCCCCATGGACCCAAAATTATTTAAGTAACCAGTTTTAAATTTCCAAATGGTTGATCTGATTTGATTAAACATTTTAAAAAAATCTCTAGCTGGAGGCTCCTGGGTGGCTCAGTCAGTTCAGCATCCAACTCTTGGTTTTGGCTCAGGTCGTGATCTCAGGGTTGTGAGATCAAGCCCTGCGTCAGGCTCCACACTCAGTGCAGGGTCTACCTGAGATTCTCTCTCCCTCTCCCTTCTGCTCCTCCCCCACTTGTACACACTCTCACTCTCAAATAAAATCTTTAAAAAATGGGAAAAAACAAAACTACATATTTAAAAAGTCTCTAGCATACTGAATTATAATCAAGGAACGGGGTTTATATATTTCTACTTGGAGATGAGATTTTCTTTGTAGTTGGCCTAATGAATTACCAATCTTGGTAACTGTTTTGTGGATGACAAAAAAAGAAAAAAGATACATTATATGGGCTACTTTTTATTATATTATTTGAGTCATCTATATATCTTCTTATTTTGTACCTTCTTGATCTTCAAGTATATTAAAGATTCCTATTACTGTTGCTTTTCTATCAATTTTTTTCTTCACTTCTTCCAGCTTTTCTTACTGTATTTGATGTTAGGTTTAGCACATAAGAGTTCATACCTGTTAAGTCTTCTTTGTGGGGTGTACCCTGTGTTAATATAAAATGACATTCTTGATCTAGTTTTATACATTTTGTTGTAAATGCACTCTGATAATGATATCCTGTCATCTGCTTTTGAAACTTACATTTGCCTGATGTATCTTTAATGAACCACTTATTTTTCTAACCTGAGTTGTTTTATATAAGTCTCTTGTATATGATTAATCTCTTAAAAAACAGAAATTTAGAAGTATGGTTACACACATCTTACAAACCGAGGAGACCATCATAGTACTTCCAGGCCAGAATTCCACCTGGATCCCACAACACAAGATATGTAATGTTTTGCTCATGTTCTGTGCATCAGTACCCTCAGACTGTCTTCTCTAAGAAGAATTCACAGTCTAGATTCCTCAGTTAAAAAAGTAATTTTCTATTTCAGTAAACTTTTCACCGGCACTTCTAAACTGAGAAATAATGTTGATGTTCTAAAATAATAGTGTCTGCTTGAAGCTTGAAAATCTATGTTTCAGAATGTTCACAACAAGATTATTACAGGAAAGTAATTTAACAAAGGGAGAAATATAGCTCCTAGGAATGGTTATTATTACAGTGATGCCATACAGAAGTAGTTATTGTATATCAAGCTAAGTGCCAGACACTTTACACATATCCCCAATACTACCACAACTTCGTAAGACAGATACTATCACCTCTATTTCAAGGATAAGAAGACAGTCCCACGGCACATAGTTATCCTGTTCAAAATCAGGACCCGAACCTAAACAGGACTCTGATTCTAGAACTTTATACTCCCATGTCCTGGGTTTTACTAACAGCACACAAACTAAGAAGGTAATATGAAAGAAGTCACAACATGTTTCAGCACGATATTTCCCATCTGTGAAGAACCTCCAAAGTTTAGAGCGTTATAGTGCTTTGGTTCCATGAAACTAACTGTAAGTAATGTATCAACAATAGTGCAGCATGAATCGCAGAACCCTTCAGAATAATATGAAGTACACAACTGGCACGGTTCTCTCTGCACAGCAGCCTTTCCCCTTTGGGCAGCTATCATTCCCCCTGTGGTTTTATGGAGATGGGATGGGCTCTCTTCTTCAGCATCAGATATACGTCCCAAGCCTCTGGCCAGAATGTTTGGTTCAGGGATGGGTACATGCCCTAATCCAGTTAAATCAAAACCTAATGTAGGATGTTTGCTCAAACTGTAGCTCTCTTCCTCCTGCAGTTGCTAATGGAGCCAGGATGTAACCCTGGGTCTGCTAGGAGTCATACCTGTCTATTATTTGCAAGCAGCCTGCCTGAAAAGAAAGGACATACAAAGCAAAGGAGAGAGCTGAGAGAGAGATACCGACACTTATTAAGCATCTAAGCCCGGGCCAGAGCTTTTAAGGTTATATAAGGCAATATAAATGTCTCCTTGTGTTTGCGCTCTTTTGAGTTGGGCTTTTGTGAGTGGAAGCTGTTCTAATATATTGTAAGATAGCTACTTTTTTTTTTCTAAGTTTCCATTTCTACTTTGGGGAACAAAATAATATAGAAGAATAATTTGGACAGGAGAACACAGTACTGTAGAAAGAATACTAGATTTGAGGTTAGGAGACAGTTTTGAGTCAGTACACGGGCAGATGAAATGACCTAGGATAGACAGATCTTTACAGATTTATTTGATCATTTATATTAGAACAGGTCTGAACTAAATCATTGCTAAAGTTCTTCAAGGCATAAAAACCTTATAACTTTATGAATACATAGAGTGTATAACAGGCTTAAATACCATGTATTAGAGGAACACAGTTTAGCCCAGAAGAATTAATGTGTTAGAAAAAAAAAGAATTTTATATTAGGAGTTCTTTTTGGTTTGTTTTTCCTGAAAATGAGAAGAATCACAGTTTATTTTAAGTGAGGAGAAAAATTTAAAAATTTTATTAGGTTTCCATATGGGGAACTTTAGTAAGTAACTAGAAAAAAGTAACCTGACTATATGATTAGGACATAAAAATTCATTCCTCAGAGAGACTGGAAAATTTCCTCTTCTTGGGATCACTCAGAATAAGTTAATATTTATTATTTCTAGCAAGTTTAAGTCTTCATTACACATAAGCTAATGAACTCATGTACCGAGATAATATGTATGAATTTTATCTCTAATAAATTGCTTTGAAAGCAAAACAAAAAAGAAATGAAAAGCTCAGATTTTTTTTTCTAAAAGTTTAATCAAAGAAAATAACGATTAATGCTTACTTTACCTGCCACCATTCTAGAAGGGAGAAGGCAAGGAAAGAGAGAGAAGTAGCAAAAATTCTGGGTAAGTTTGTCATGTAACAAAAGTTTGCCTTTGAATTCAGAAATCTGGGAAATCTTTCCAAAATATATACTTACCAATATTAGTAGGATGTTTTAACTCTATTCACAGCTTACAATAAATGCTGTGAGTTAATTCTCGTTCAGATACATTAAGTGTTAAGTGCCGACAGCGTGAAGCGCAGGACCAGACAGGAACCAGCCCTGAGAGTTAACCTGCACCAGGCTCTCTTGGGGGTGGGACAGGGAAGTGCTGACAGCTTGTTTTACTCATGAAGTAAAAGGACCAAATCTGCAAAGGAGTGACTCTTAGGGAACTGTTAACATAGTTAGTTGTCTTCTAAATTACTGAGTAAAAGAAGGACTCTCCTTCCCTCAAGTAGTTATCCTGCTCTCAGCAAGCACGTTTCTTGAGAGGAGGTATCAGTTGTACTGTGACTTCTCTGCACCACTCAAAGCCTCAAGTATTGTTGGGCATCACCAACACAACAGCACACAGTACGGTCCGCGGGCACCCACCTCCCTGCCGTCTATTGTGCACCGAGCCGGCTGAGGCAACGGCAAGACTGCACCAGATTATGCTGAGGAGGGTCCCTGCCAAGTCCATAAATTCTTCACTAAAACATGACACCTGGCTCTTCTTTCTTCAAAACAAAGGGGGATGGATAGGAATGGGGGAGAGAGGGGGAGAAAAAGGAGACGGGGGGAGGAAGGAGGGAAGAAGAGAAAGAGGAGGAGAAGAAACAGTATCCTCCCACAGAAATGTCACCAGAACATAACTTTCTTCTAAATGTTTCCCTACAACTGAAATTAAGGATACAAGTTTTAATAAAATTAATGCTATATAAGCTGAAAAACTGATAAAATATATGTATCTCCTGTAATAATAGTTCACAGGTACAAAAATGGAAATCCATAGATTCAACCTAAAAGGAAAGACTGGCAAGAAAATAAATTTTCAGCAGGTATTCCAAGAATAAAACTACTTTGGATAATCAATCATATTTACTATAAGATATTTACTTCCCTGGAAGAATTCCATAATTGTATAACAACAGCTTCACCATGTTCAGCTTAGCTCATTTCTCATGATGAAATTATACTTACTAAAAGCTAAAAATATATTATTTCACTAGCACCCTAACCATTAGTTAAACATGTGACATATCTGAAAATTTCTGGACAACTAAACTTCAAAGATTTAAAGGCAGCCTTCAGCATATTTGTAAGACTAATAACGTCAAGCTGCATTTTAGGTAGTTAAGTCAGGGGCCACTAAATGCCTGAGCATCAGTAAAAAAGGGTATAAACTGAGGACCTTGTCAAAATAGGCCCATTTCAGGAAAGCTGGTTCCCATACAGAGATTAATTCTGAACAGCCTCAAAGTTCTTTTGCAGTTCCAGGATAGTAAAAAAAAAAAGTTCAACAATGTTCAGGGGACTCAAATTTTACTCTGAGAGCTCTCATTTAACTGTTTGAATAATCTTTTTTTTTAATTTTTTATTTCATTTTTTTTATGTAAAGTTCAATGATTCATTAGTTGTGTGTAACACCCAGTGCACCATGCAATACGTGCCCTCCTTACTACCCATCACCGGTCTATCCCATTCCCCCACCGCCCTCCCCTCTGAAGCCCTCAGTTTGTTTCTCAGAGTCCATAGTCTCTCATGCTTCATTCCCCCTTCTGATTACCCCCCCTTTCTTTATCCCCTTCTTCTCCTACCGATCTTCCTAGTTCTTATGTTCCATAGATGAGAGAAACCATATGATAATTGTCTTTCTCTGCTTGACTTATTTCACTTAGCATTATCTCCTCCAGTGCCGTCCATGTTGCAGCAAATGTTGAGAACTCGTTCTTTCTGATAGCTGAGTAATATTCCATTGTATATATGGACCACATCTTCTTAATCCAGTCATCTGTTGAAGGGCATCTCGGCTCCTTCCATGACTTAGCTATTGTGGACAATGCTGCTATGAACATTGGGGTGCATATGGCCCTTCTCTTCACTACGTCTGCATCTTTGGGGGTAAATACCCAGTAGTGCAATGGCTGGATCATAGGGGAGCTCAATTTTTAACTTTTTAAGGGACCTCCACACTGTTTTCCAGAGTGGCTGCACCAACTTGCATTCCCACCAACAATGTAGGAGGGATCCCCTTTCTCCACATCCTCTCCAACAATTGTTGTCTCTTGCCTTGTCAATTTTTGCCATTCTAACTGGCGTAAGGTGGTATCTCAGTGTGCTTTTGATTTGAATTTCCCTGATGGCTAATGATTTTGAACATTTTTTCATGTGTCTGTTAGCCATTTGTATGTCTTCATTGGAAAAGTGTCTGTTCATATCTTCTGCCCATTTTATGATTTGTTTATTTGTTTCTCGTGTATTGAGTTTGAGAAGTTCTTTGTAGATCTTGGATACTAGTCTTTTATCTGTTGTATCATTTGCAAATATATTCTCCCATTCCGTGGGCTGCCTCTTAGTTTTTTTGACTGTTTCCTTGGCTGTGCAGAAGCTTTTTATCTTGATGAAGTCCCACAAGTTCATTTTATCTTTTGTTTCTCTTGCCTTTGGAGATGTGCCATGAAAAAGGTTGCTGTGGCCGATTACCTTGATCCCCAAACCAGGCAAAGACCCCATCAAAAAGGAGAATTACAGACCGATTTCCCTAATGAATATGGACACCAAAATTCTCAACAAGATCCTTGCTAATAGAATCCAACAGTACATTAAAAGGATTATCCATCATGACCAAGTGGGATTCATCCCTGGGATGCAAGCGTGGTTCAACACTCGCAAATCTATCAGTGTCATAGACTTTATTAACAAGAAAAAAGCCAAAAATCATATGATCCTCTCAATAGATGCAGAAAAAGCATTTGACAAAATACAGCATCCTTTCCTGATTAAAACCCTTCAGAGTGTAGGGATAGAGGGTACATTCCTCAATCTCATAAAAAACATCTATGAAAAGCCTACAGCGAATATCATTCTCAATGGGGAAAAGCTGGAAGCCTTTCCCTTAAGATTAGGAACACGACAAGGATGCCCACTCTCGCCATTACTATTCAACATAGTACTAGAAGTACTTGCAACAGCAATCAGACAACAAAAAGGGATAAAAGGTATCCAAATCGGCAAAGAAGTCAAACTGTCTCTCTTCACAGATGACGTGATACTCTATCTGGAAAACCCAAAAGAATCCACTCCCAAACTACCAGAAGTTATAGAGCAATTCAGTAATGTGGTGGGATACAAAATCAATCCTCAGAAATCAGTTGCATTTCTATACACGAACGATGAGACTGAAGAAGAGAAATTAGGGAATCCATCCCATTTACAATAGCATCAAAAATCATACGTTACCTTGGAATTAACTTAAGCAGAGACATAAAGGATCTATATTCTAGAAACTACAAATCACTCTTAAAAGACATCAAAGAAGACACAAAAAGATGGAAAAATATTCCATGCTCATGGATCGGAAGAATTAACATAGTTAAAATGTCCATGCTACCCAGAGCAATCTACACTTTCAATGCTATCCCAATCAAAATACCAATGACATTTTTCAAAGAACTGGAACAAATAGCCCTTAAATTTGTGTGGAACCAGAAAAGGCCCCGAATCGCCAAGGAAATGTTGAAAGGGAAAAACAAAGCTGGGGGCATCACAATGCCAGATTTCAAGCTGTACTACAAAGCTGTGATCACAAAGACAGCATGGTACTGGCACAAAAACAGACACGCAGACCAATGGAACAGAATAGAGAACACAGAAATGGACCCTCGGCTCTTTGGGCAACTAATCTTTGATAAAGCAGGAAAAAACATCCAGTGGAAAAAAGATAGTCTCTTCAATAAATGGTGCTGGGAAAATTGGACAGCTACATGCAAAAGAATGAAACTTGACCACTCTCTCACACCATACACAAAGATAAACTCCAAATGGATGAAAGACCTCAATGTGAGACAGGAATCCATCAAAATCCCAGAGGACAGCATAGGCAGCAACCTCTACAACTGTTTGAATAATCTTAATCAGAACTTTACTTCACTTTTCTGGGCCTCCACTTTATCATTTTTAAAGTAAGAAAAATGCCTGCCAAAAAAGGTTCATAATGTTATGCCCAAATCTTTATCCCTTTAATCTAAATTTCTAACCGTTTCAACGTAAAATGCAAATGGAACCATTAGTAAAATACAGCTTCATCAACAGCATCTGATCGTAAATTTCTTTTTGCCTTTTTAAATATACAGAGAAGGCAGGAGCACATTAGGGTACTGCTTTACACCACAGCCGTGAATAATTCATCCAAAAATTGTCTGGGTATATTAATCAATCATGAACCAAGCACAACAGATCTCCATGATTTATTTTGACTCCAAGATGCTAAAAGTGATCAATTTTGGCTAAATTACTTAACTCTGAATCTTGATACAATGTAACAGCTAAACATAACAATTTTACCGAGTACACCCTTAAGAGTACACACAGAACTCCATCCTCTATTAGCCCGTTACCTTCCATTTGGGGGAGATTCAAACCTGTAAGAGGAAGAAGAGAGCGGTGTGCCTGGAGCACTGACGGCTGATGCTGATGCAGGGATGCTCACATCCTACAATACACTGCATTTTATTTTCATAAACACTTCTCTTGCTATCTTTTCACTCTGGCCCCTATTCACAACAACATCCCATGGGCCTTGCCAGTTTACCAAATCTCTCTTCACCTTCACAGAGAAACAGAATGGACAATATTTTTAGACTGTGAGGAATACAGTATCTTCCCAATGACAAATTAAAATACGTCTTCACTTTTTTGTTATGAAGACTTCTCTTGGATCTAACTTAAACTGTTTAAGGATCCTTGGGTTTTATTTGTGTCCCTGAGTATGATGTGAAAGACTATCCCAAGTGCTTCTTATACGGCTGGTTCTCACTATTAGAAGCATTTAGCCAACTCTCCTGAAGAAGCACCTACATCAGACAGAATGGATATGTGTGTGGGTGAGTGTGTTTAAGAGGGGGAAAGAGAGCACGTGTGACAGCACAGCTTAGTTAGGATAGGTTAGACTACTACAAAAAACTTTAATTACTCCCCAGCTCAAAATCCTGAGTAAAGCACCCTACAAGTCTGTTGGTTGTAAGGCCAAACAAAAAAGTTGCAGTTGAATGCAGTGAAGGCAACTACTTTAGAAATGGTCAAACGTGTTTGTAGCTTGCAACAGAAAAGTTAAGACTGTTGCAGTATCTCTAGCAAACAATTCTGTCCATTCCAGAAAAACCGACCTCTTTTTTCTAAAACTATGAAGCAGGTCACGAAAGGACTGGAAATACCACTTCCCTTCAGTATATGATGACGACTTCTCAGTTTAGCCAGCTACTAGTTTTCACCAAATACACACATGGTAACACAATCAAAGAATGATACTTATTTTGGAGTCCTCTTTGGAAACATCAGAGAACATTAACATTTTCAAAATGCCCCCAAAAAACTTTCTCCTGAAGAAATCTCAGTATTCTGTAGATGGACGGTACACCTTAATGCTGGGCAAAACATCTGGCTTTCTTGCTTTGGTGAAGACAGAGCTTTCCGTGTTCCTGTGACGACTGCTTTATTCATCATTGTGCACTGGGGTGCAAGACTCTATCCTCAATCTGAGAGAACTCTTAGCATTGTTGTGGAAGTATTCTACTGCTTCAGGAGTGCCAAGCCTTGCATCACAGCCTGTACGAGACGATTTGTCATGAAAAATCTACTGTTATGAAAATTGCCAAATTCAGGAAAGCCAAGACTTTCAATCAAGGGCTTCTCAAGAGGTTTTGTCAAGAAGTGGGAGCAATTATGAAATGCTTTGCTACACATAAGTTCACTGGTTTCAGAAGGCAAATGCTACAGCCAGGATTTTAACCACTGTTAACTGGATAAAATACAAACTCGTTTACACAGTTTAACTCCTCAAACTTAAAACTAAAATGCGAAGTCATAATCCTTTCCTTCCTAACATAGTGTTATGCCAGAATCTTGCCAAAAATGATCTCATTAACCAACTGCAAAGAAAATGATGCAACATGAATTTTTCTGAAGAATCTTAGAGAATTATTTTTTGACACAAGCCTACTTTCATCCAACAAAAGAATCTACAGATTCCATTTGCTCTTTCGTTCTTTCGTGAGATAGGGTTTTAAGCACTTGTTTTCACCAAAAACAAAGTCAAAATTGATTGGATATCAAAATGACATAAAAGTTGTCAAGTCAAAGACAACGGCATAGTTAATGTATTATTTAAAAATCTAAATACTAGCAGCTCTTTCATTAAAGCTTACTACTGGGCAGAACTAAAGCTTAATTCTGATTAATCTGCAACCATTTAGATTTATTCATTATCCTCAAGTAGTGGCCACTGCTTTTTCCATTAAAAAAGGGGACATAATTCTTATGAAGACTCATTTTCCATGTTAAAAAAATTTCAGTGTAATTAAAAACTATGAGCAAAATTTTATGTTCCTGTATATCATGCACAATTTTAGTGAGAGACTATAGCTTTCATCATATTTTTAGAAGGTAGGTAACATAAACACTTTAAGAGTCGCGAGCTTAAATCTAGTGCTCTGGTTCCATATGACACAGCTTCTCTATTTTCATTTGAAATTCTTTTTACTTGATTTCTTTCCCTTAACTACAATGTCTACTGCTCATCCACCCTGCTTGCTCTAAACTTCTACCACTGCTTCGGCTACTGTACTTTGACTGGACCCGTTTCTCTATGTTTTTCTTCCCATTCATTCTCTTTCCCCTGTGCTGCCCTGTACTTAGTCACTAAAATGTAGAATAATTTACCTCCTAAATTTTTAATCAGTAAAAGCAACTAGTTGTTTCCCTCTAGATGATGAAAAAATGAACCAAAGTCGACACCTCAGGCCCTCCATTCTAGAATTCACTCCATACACATCCCAATTGTGTATATTATACACAATACAAAGAAATGTAAGGCAATCTATCATAATCAATATTCACTAAAATCAAGCACTAATATAAGATTCAGTTTTATAAACTATCACCAATACATAGCACTTCAGCATCCTTAGATGTAATTTTAAAAAATCACAAAGATAAATAAAACAAGAAATGAGGAAGGAGAAAAGGAGCCAGGAATCAATGCAACCACCGGCTAAAATGGTGGAAATGATCATGTTTCTGTTTTGAAGTTGAATTAAAAAGAAATCAGCTTAGGGGCACCCGGGTAGCTCAGTCAGTTAAGGGTCCGACTCCTGACCTCAGTTCCAGTCTTGATCTCAGGGTCATGAGTTCAAGCCCCACATTGGGCTCCACACTGGGCATGGAGCCTACTTAAAAAATAAGTAAATAAAGGAAGGAAGGAAAAAAGGAAGGAAGGAAGGAAGGAAAGAAGGCAGGCAGGCAAGCAAATTAAACAGGAACAGAACCTTCCTGATTGTAAATGTTATTTAAACTAGAATAAATTTTTTACATAAAGTTGTGATGTTTCCCTCAATAGAGTTCTTTCTCTAGGTGAGTTTCTCCCTCTATTTGGAGTGGTTTGGGTTTTTCCTTCCCAGAGACAGAGAAATGTACAAAATCTCTTTAAAAGGAACATAAACATATTTTGTCACACTTACCATCCAAAGAAATGAATCCCTTGGAAATTACTGTGAACGTTCTCCCAAGAGTTTACGTTCTCCCCTCAAACATACTACACAGATTAAGTTTGTCATTGATTTTCAACATAGTCTTCATTAGTCTTCTGAATAAGAGAAGAACCTTTGACTAATCTTAATTATAACTATATTCATGAATATTCATATCAAAGAATAATTTGCATGTACTTATAAAAGTAAAGATCACACTTTACTAGGAAACGGCATCCAAGTTATTATCTAAAGACCTCTTATTCTCAAGCAAGGTTCAGAAATATCAAGCTACTTTTGTTCAATGTACTGCTTCTTTAAATGCTTTGTCAGGATTTTATGAGACCAAATATGCCATACAGTTAATAGGTAAGATTTACTAGCATGAAATGAAAATGCTAGCATGAACAGAAAAACTGAAAGAATCAGTCATTTGCACATATGACAGTTAAGGTAGTAACTGATTTAAATGTTCAGAATAAAGAAATAAGGGTTACCAATTATCTTTCCAAAAACCTGTTTTCCAATAAATGCTCAGATCGAGATAGAAGAAAGAAAACAAACATCAAATACAACTTACCTTTTTGTCTCTGGTCCTTACTTCCCCATAGAAATCTAGGGCCTCTTGTGCCTTTAAAAATTTGCCCCGATGTAATAAATATGCACAAATCATTACACCAGTTCGTCCCTTTCCAGCTTTACAGTGAATTGCTGCAACATGATTGTCATCTTCACTTAGCCATTGGTCAAGATCTTCACAAAAGGGTTTGATAAGTTCTAGCTGTGGTGGATTATGGTCTTCAAAAGGATACTGTGCAACTGTGGTAAAAGGATAACCTCAGAATTAGAAAAAAGTCTTTCCTGAATTGTTTATTAAAGAAGGTTAACTTTAGAAATGTTGCATATAAGCTTAACAGATGTTTAAAAGAAAAACTAAACTCCAGAGAAAAATAATTTGCTGCCTGATAATTTACGAATTTTTGAATAGAAAACAGTCTCTCATTAATTCTTAAACCCACCCACAAGACAGAGGCCAAGCATTATGTTCCCCACTTAACCGAAGAGGAAAGAAACTTTGCTATGGAGAGGTAGCACAAGTCAACATATCAGAGGGAGAGGCAAATTCAAAATGAAATGTCACGTAGGTAGGTTTCCTGTAAGGGCTCTCAATGCATTTTTCTGACAAAAGGAGTCGTAATATATATTACATCACCACAAAACATACATTCCAGAGAAGGTATAAATTACCAATAAATCAACAATGGAAAGGACTGATTTTTACACTTTATATAATAAAAATCCTAAGCATGTTATCTAAAGATGGTCTTGCAAATGTTAGTGTTGTATGCTACACATGATTTTAAAGTCATTTACAAAAGAAACTGAAAAAACTACTTATAAAAATGTACACAGTTGTAGTAAAGTGTACCTAATGAAGTTTCAGGTCTTTTCACCTGGGTTATAAAAACCCAAAATTTGTCTGTTCCCTATAGTCAGAGTTGAGGTGGTTGTTTTTTTTGTTTTTGTTTTTAACTTGCCTAGAAATAGGAGTTATCGCTATTAAATTTTTTCTTACTGGTCCCTGCCTCGGTTCCATTCTATTAAAATCCTTAAAAATCCTGACTGACATCTAACGTATATAATTATCCTCTGTGTCATCTAAATATGTGAAAAGTATGCCTTCTATCTTCAATCAAGTCATGAATACTGTGGAACAGGATCCCGTGTGTTGGGTGAGTCGTCCTGGGAGACAATGACTACCATTACAGACAGTCGCTGGGACGGCTTTCACCTGGGCCTCGGCATCTTCATCTCCCCAGTGGCACACAAAAACATCCAGGGCACTCTGTTAAACGTCTATTTACAGATAGATAAACCTTGACTAAAACACGCTTTGCCTAGTAAGCAGGAGCCTAAATTCACGAAAAAGGAAAAATTCTTAGTGAATCTGTATGGGCTCTCATTAGTGCCTCTGAATTCTCAAACCAGCTGTTTGAATGTCCGTTCTAGATTTTCAGAAGGGACCCGTGGCAAACACATCAATATGAAGCTCATGGCATTCACCTTCTCCTTCTATCATGGCAGCATCTGCAAGCTTCTCCACTCTCCAGCTCTCTTGAGGCTCAAGGCTCCACGAACACAGATGGAAGGTTTTCGTGGGCTCTCAGAAAAATTCACTACACCTGGAGAAGAACTCACTTAAAGCGGCTCCTGCTCTCATCTACCAGGCTCCTCTTATCCATATCTGTCATACCCTTCTCCCCTCTTTCAGGTCACGGCTCCACAGTTATAAAGTTGCTCCCTTTCTCCCTAGAATCTCTTACTGTTACACCAAATGCCTCCAACAGTAGACACAGCCCTCTATTTTATTGCTAGTCTAGAAATCTTTCCTCATTCTTAGAGTCTACTCTGCGTTTTAGTATTCGTACTAGTACTGGCAGGTTTATATGATAACTGCTTCCTAAAACACAACAGCAATATTAAATTAGTTTTCCAAAGTGTCTAAGACCATCTTTAAGATAAATATTTACTTCACTTAATAATTGAGATTATTCATTACTGCTATGATAGTAAGATTTGGTCTACTGGTTTTAAGTTATACAACATAAATACATTACTTGGCAGTTTTTACCTACCTCTGCAGTTAAATTTGGCGGTATCATAATGTCTTTCAGCACACCTAGAAGAAAAGTTTAGATGTGATCTAAAGTTATCTTTTGTGCTGGCAAAAAAAAAAAGTATAGTAATACACATTTTCTGAACTTTTATACTGCACCAGGCATCATGCTGTTTTGTATTAACTGTTTCTTTCAATCCTAACAATCCTATGAAGTAGGTAGTGTCATTATCCCCATTTTACCATTAAGGAAACTGACGTTAGGTGCTATGCACTACGGCTTACACACTTGCTCACAAAACCTGTGATGCCGCTCGGGCACACACCTCCCACCCAGCTGCATGTGTACCCTCGAATTTCCTGTATGGACACTCGGCGCGCTGAGGGGGTGTATGTGTGATTTCACGAAGAATGTACAAACAACTAACGAGTTATGGCATGGTCTTTATCTCAGAGTTGAGCATACATCGTTTTCTCAAACTATTATTTAAAAAGATTTATTTTTAAAATAGTAAAATTATAAGGGCAAAGAAAAAGTAAAAAAAAAAAAAAAAAGGTGAATGATGCTAATCTACTCAAAAACAACACCTGCTAAAAAAAGTTTAAGCCAGACCTTTCTTTAGAGAAGCCAAAGGTCATCTTTTTCAATAATCTCTCAGGTTACGAGTTTTAATTAAAGTCTGAGAGTAATGAAGGAGTAATAAGTAAAATAAATACAGAAGAGTAAAATGTTGACATAGCATTACTTAGGGTACACTAAAATTTGTCTTTTTAATAGTAGTGATGTTTGTCATCACGCACTGGCTTACTCATGAAACAGGTGTGTTTATAAACATTAATAAGGCTCCGAAATGGATCCCGTACTTTAGTTTGTGGTCAGCAGAATCATGGTAACTACAGCTACCAACCAAATGAGATTTTTTAAAAAATTATTTAAAATAAAAACTTAGCATTTTAAAATAAATCAAGGTCTACAAACCCTTAATCTCCAATTCTGAAATCCCAAAAGTTTGTAACATCTAACATTTTCTGTTAAACTTATGGCAGACTCAACTGTAGCAGAATCTGATCTGAGTTCATGAAACTGCATGCACTCTCTAACTAATACACTTAGAGTAAAGAGTCAAACACTTCATGCTAGGGACTGCTCCAGACTCCAGGGGGGTGTTACATAATACTAATAAGTATTTGCTTCCACGTTACCTTTCTGCAAAGGGAAAAGTTCTGAATGCTGAAACACAACTGGCCCCAAGAGTTTCAATAAGTGATTGTGGACATGTATTTCACTTTTAAGAAGTCCTAAAAATATCTGTATAGTTCCTCTACTTTAAACAGTTTTAAATCCTAATCCACATGAAAGTTGAACTAATTAGAAATTAGAATTCACTAGTTTCTAAATGGTCAGACCTGAAATAAATGGACTTTCATACTACTGCTTAAAACAAAGCTTTTCCCCTTTTTTTGCATACAATTTCATATACTGAGTTTTGCTCAAAAAATTTATTTAGTAATGCCATATGCATATTTATGTATCCTTGCTAAATAATTTCATACTTACTCCTATACAAAACATGACAGGTAGGAGGAAGACTGAGCAAGAGAATAGTCACATTTTATACGTTCTTTAGTACAGATTAAAGAAGAGGTCTGGTAAATAGTGAAGATTCCATAACAGAATATTTTATAAGGACTCATGTAAAGATAGGACTTAGAAGGTGAGGGAGAAGGAATAGGCTAGGAAACAATTCTAAGAAGCTGGTCTCATGGCAGCACAAAAAATAAACATTTTGAGCTTCATACAGCTTTAGTCCTCTAAAATTCTCATGCTTTTTCAGAAGCTCACATGTTTGGTTTGACAAATACCGCTTAATACTACCATCATAAACTGATTCTCAAATATTACTGTTAAGAGGCAGAAATGAAGGAGAAGTGGAAATAATGAACTATTACATGTCTACCAGATGTACACACTTTACAAAGGAGTTTCCATGTTTTTTTAACTCATAGTCATAACCACATAATAATAGAAAATATAATCTCCATCTTCTATATGAGAAAGCTAAGATTTAGGAAGAGCATTAAAAAAAAAAAAACTTGCCCCAAACTGCAATATGCAAATGGAAGAGCCAGGACTCAAGGCCAGGACCTCTGGTTACAAAAGTCAAACTTCTTCCAGCAGGGGTCCATACTTCCATTTTAATACAAAATAGAGAACAGTTTAAAAACAAAAGCAATAACAAATTTTACTCAAAATCAGCCTTCCTACAAGAGCAGTATTTGGCATAAAAGATAGAACCAACAAAAAGACATCATGAAAACATGAAAAAGTTATGATAATCTCTACAGGTATGGATGAGGAGTGCATGAGAACATATACTGGGGCCGGAAGTGATAGAAGTGATCTGGAGGAGGGGTTGCTAGGGTAAGAATGATGACTCTCTTCTTAATTAAGACCTTCTCTAATTACTGTGCACACGCACACACATGTGCAAACACACACATACACACACACACACGCATGCACAAACCCAGCTCCTTATAACTTTTGTGTGGTATGTTAGTTGATCAGTCTCTCAACAAACCAAAACTGAAGATAAATAAATGGAAAATGGAATTTGAGACAAGTATTAGGTAAATCTGACCATGTATACTTCCTTATAATTAAAATTCAACTTAAAACATACCATTTTTAAACATCTTCACCTTATATTGGCTTATATGAGACAAGATAGATGAAGAAGCACTGCAAGAGTTTTTAATGAAGCAGTAGACAGAAAGTGAAGGAAGAGATAAGACTAATAGGAAAAGCTTCCAGAGAAGTGAGACTTGCTGAAGAGTCTGTAACTCTCTTCAACATCACTATCCCTAGCTTACGAAAGAAAACTTAACAGATAAAAATTAACAACAATTAAAGGTTCACCACCAAATGATGGAGAGTTGTATGTCAAACAGAATACACAATGAAATACAGTAACCCTTTTAAAAACGAGGATCCAGTGAACACTTAAGGTCCTCAAAGGCAAAGTGTATTATTCCTCTAGCCCAATCTTCCTCCGTCCTCCTCTTACCCCTACCAGCCTACAGGTATACAGAGGAACAGACAAAAATGAAATACACACACTTGCACAAAACAAATTTACTAAGCATCATCATACCTGAATTTGATTAACGATATGAACCTAATTTTGTCCTTTCTTAAAATAATTTATTGAATGCTTCATAATATAGAGATATAAACAGATACTGTCAATCATTAAAAAGTCCATATTAAGAACTGTTCTTCATCCACACGTCATAACTGCCATAAAAAGTTTATAATATACCATTAAATACATGTGTCTAGTGTTAAATATTTTAGAAACTTTCAGTTTCTATGTGTTTGCAAAGATATACATCACATGTAATTAACATCCCCAAAATATAAGAAATAAAATAGAAACATCTGCTGCTTCCCAGACTCACTTGCCCAGAGCCAGAAATAGAAAGAGGGGTAGAGAGAAGGTGAAGAATGAAAAGTGACATCAGAAATCAAAACATGCTACAACCTGGTAGTTCTAGAAACTTCTGAAGTAAAATTTGGGGAGGTAAAAACAAACAACGACAACAACAAAACCAGAAAGGGAAGACCGGCATAAACGGTGGGTGGTCTGCTACCATATGTACCTGTGTGACCTTGTTCAACTCACTTAACTTCTCTAGGCCTCAGACTCCCCATCTGTAAAATGAGAAGGTTGGACTAAATGATCTCTTTCAGGTACTTTTCAGTTCTGAAAGTCTATGACTCCGTTAAATGGAGTGGGAAAGGGGAGCTGAAATATATATACCAAAAGCTACTCTTATATATAACGAGACAGTTCATTAACTCTGGGGTCCAGTGTTTAGAAACACAAAAGCAAATGGGCAGCCAAGTTCCCAGACAAGCTCCCAATGCCATCTTTAACCATAATAATGTTAAGTGATCCAAAGTACTGACAGTGCAAGCCTAGGTCCTAAATTCTGGAAGCAGGAAGCCACTGAACACAGGAATGGAAAGAATTTCCTTCCTTTCCTTTGGATATAATGTTAAACTCGAATGAAATTTTGAAAACGGCAGAATTTGTCTTTGGTACCTTCCTACCTTCCTTCTGGGACTCTAAATGCCTCATCTTGAGAGTCTAAACCTAAGTGACTCACTTAATGGACTGCAGCTTTTGACACTTCTTGTCCTGTGTTTGCTTTTCTTTTTTTAAACACAGCTTCCGAATCTAGTTATTCAAAAAGTATAAAGCTTTGTGGTTTTTATTTCCCTCCACAGAACCATTCTGGCATCTGCAACAAGGCTTATTAATGGAGGTGAATCAGGGCGAGAGGAAGATGTATGCACACCTGCAAGCTGGGGTCTACGAACACTCAAGTCTCTACAGCACCTTTGTCTTTCACCTTGTTACCTGTCACCCCACACCCTCCACAGCCCCTCCATAATCTGACCATAAGGGATTACCCACCATATTCTAAACACTGCTACACCGACCAGCTTCTTCCATGCCATCCTCTCTGCCCTCAATGCCATTTTCCCCACCCGGAGGCCTGCAGGGGAGCCTCTGCAGATGCTTCACCCCACCTCAAACAGGCCTTTCTTTATGAAAACTTTCCTACAGGGTACAAGTACTATTTCCACAGTACTCTACACAGCTCTCTCTGTACAACAGTTACCTCTTCTG
Source organism: Ursus arctos (assembly GCF_023065955.2). Lineage (NCBI taxonomy): Eukaryota > Metazoa > Chordata > Mammalia > Carnivora > Ursidae > Ursus > Ursus arctos. The sequence goes on along the minus strand of NW_026623089.1, from coordinate 78,129,841 downwards.
CAATACTATGTACCTATCCCATTAGACTGTAAACTACCAGAGACTAAAACTGTATCTTGTTCACCTCTGTACTGCCAACAAGTTTTACAAGGTCTAACACGGCAAGTACGGCATTAATGTCCGCTTCTTTGTGAATCCGAGGAAAATAATGAAAACTCACTAGGAGAAAACAATAATGGTGTCTACTTCACTCTCATGTCTTCTGAGGTCTAATCACAACAGAAAGATCACTAAATTAAAGATAGAAAAGCAACATCCCACAAGTCGACAAGGCACATAGAATCTTTCATCCTTTTTGGTGATGATTTAAAAGCCCACTGAAGGCAGAAAAGAATCTTGCTCTTACATTTGAGAAATAAATTCTACAGAAATTGTGACAGTCAATCAGGAAACATAACTTCAGATTAAAATTTTTCCTGTTGCATAAGTTACAGACATCACATAGGAAAAATAAAAACCAGGTAGAAAAGAACAAATTTTATATACCATTTTTTAAAAGGTAGGAAACGGGTCAATATTTTGGGAAGGAATAACAGTCTTCAAGGGCAAAAATGATAAAATATTTTCTTCTAATTTTTTTTGTTCTTTTTTTCCTTTTCACATCCCTACTCACAAAGTCAAAAAGAAATACAAAAGGTTAAAGATAAGCTAGCTGTACCAAGCAAGCAATCCTTACATCCCTGCCCCAAACAAGAGAAACCACCCAACTCAACAATGTCAGGTAACTTATTTATGTGATATACAGTTAGAGAATACCCTAACAGCTGTTTCAATCAAATGACCTAAAGACACAAAATAAATACGACGACACCCACTCTGAAGCATACCTCCATGGAAGATGTTATTAATGCTTTAACAGAAAAGCTCTGCTGTGAATTACACTTCAAGTTACCACATGGTTATTGGCTCAAAGATGGGCTAGACGCCAAGTCATTTAAATCAGATCAAGTAAAGTGAATGTGTGCCAACATTGTTTTGACCTCATCACAACACTTTCTGAATGACCTAACAATGCTCTTTATCAGACGTCTTGGACTAATTGTTTTAGGAACACAATTCTGTTAAAATATATCTTTTACTCTACCTGATTCTAACAAGGAAAGAACTTTCACTTAATAGCTATTTTAGAAGATATTTGCAAGCATACAAATAAAAAACATACTTACAGATTGTATATCTTGTAATGGTTTTTATGCTTTGAATCCAAAAACCTTAAAACAAAACAAACAAACAAAAAGCCACCATTAAACAAATGAGCTAACATTTGAAATTACATTTATACTATTGAGAAAGCCTAAAAGACAGATTCCATTTTTCCTAACCTCAAATACCATTTAAGAAAAATAAATAAATAAATTCCAATAAATATTCCCTTCATGGGTTTAAGCTAGTAATCAGGTCATTCTTAAATAATTATTACATTACACAGATTTATACAATCTGAAGTAAAGCCATAGCTTTTCATAGAATAAATATTTTCATAATCTTCTCTCTCCAGCCTAACATTATGAGGTTGAGTATTAAATAAGTTATTTAAAAGGCAGCATTAGCACTTAGCTCAAGTTCACCTAGCTCATTCAGATGTGCAAGAAATAGTCACGTCTAATCGATGAATCCTAAAAATAACCCTGAAAATTCAGCCATCATTTTCTTTCAAACGAGAAACTTTTCATATTTGAAAGATGCAAGTAGTAACTATTAACTCCATACAAAGTTTATTAAGTATTTTCACATATATATTCTCAGTTGACACAAACATCTGAGAGGTAGAGTTTATTCACATTTTACAAATGAGGAAAATAGGTGTCAAAGAAATTACAAAACTTGCTGAAGGTCATATAGCTAATAAGCCAAAGAATCAAGACCAAGGACCTCTCCCTCCAAACAGTTACAAAACTAAACAACAGCAACAATTAACAGCCAATAAAAGCACTTGCCATGTGTTTTTACCACATTTAAGTACTTTATGCGTACAAATGTGTTTACTCTTATGAGGTAGGTAATAGGGGAGAAGGGTTAGAAAAGTATAAGCTGAGGAAATAGCAGGATAAACAGAATAAATAACAAATGGAAAACAAAAGAGAAGATTTAAAAAGATTTAAAGTCTAGGAGTTTCAACATATGAGTAGGAGTTCTAGAGAAAAGAACAGAAAACACAAGGAGAAGAAATCCGAGATACAATTCAAGAATAATACCCCAAACTGAAGGACAGGAATTTCCAAAATCAAAGGATACGATGAGTATTCAGCAAAAATGATGAAAATAGACCCAAATACAGGCATATATAGTTCAGTGAAATTTCTGAATACTGAAGAGATAAATGTAGGATCCTAGAAGCTGCCCAAGAGGAAACAGGTTCATAAAAAGTATCTGGAATCAGAATTACACCACCCTTTTTAATGCAAACTAGCAGCTAGAAAACAACTGGGCAAAACCTTCTGACTTGGAGGGAAAACTATTCCCAGCCTAGAATTCCATACCAAAAGAGACATTAAATCAAGTGTGAATATATAATAACGGCATTTTTAAACAAGAGAAATCTCAAATAATTTTGCTGCCCACATATTCTCTTTCAGGAAGTTACTAGAAGATGCGTTTCACCAAAACAAGGGTGGGAAACCATGAAAGAGAACGATACCAAGAACTGAAGAATCCAACTCATGAGAAGGGAAAAGGGAATCCTCAGAATGATGGTGAAGGAATATCCTAAGTAGACAGCTATAAGCAAACCTAGTGAGCAACTGACCCAGATCAGGGTAGCTCAGAAGGCTCCTGAAGAAGATAAAATCAATATAATACCAAATGTGCTTGAACATGTTAAGAGATGTATATAGTTTAGGGATAAATTAAAGTTAAGAACATAGAAACTAAAGGAGCTAAAAGAGAGGAGAATTTTAACTCTAGGAAAAATAGAATGTTCAGGAAAAAACAGTTACAGTACTTAACTGTAAATTGCATTATCTAGTCATAATCACATAAAAACCCAAAATTGATACAACCAAAATTAAAATTTAGCTACTAGAAGGAGGGCTGAAAATATGTGTGTGGTTGGGTAGAGGGGAAAAAGAGTTCATAAATTCGGATGTGAAAAATCATGCTACACAGTAAGAGCATTACTTGTAACTTTGTCACTAACTGAAATATTTGTATGTCACACTAGGAGTGTGCAAAGGTCAAAATATCATTTACAACCAACACTTAAAAATTAAGTCATTAGACTATAAATGGATTTTATATGCTGTGTTAACTATAGTATTCTAGCAAACATTTGGTTTTTTAATATTTTTTGAGCTATTATATCAAAACGAATGTAACAATGACTTTCTCCAATACCAACAAAATACTCTCTAATGGACTTAGTATGACAAGATGGGTTCCTCTTATTTCTGCAGAGTCAGGCCCTCATTCCATAAACCACTCAGCAGTTTCTAGACCAGGCTCTTTCCTTGCATGACCAGTGTTTCATCAAGGGTTCCGGGTCACTATATATTTTTTTTAATGGTATGCTTTCATGTTTTCATTCCTTGATACCCATTCCTATCAATATTATCTTTTACTTAAATGTATTGAGAGAACATGTATTAAGAACCTGAAACTGCTTGTTTCCCTGGAATAAAATTATTTATGAACTATTTATTGTCCCTGCCGTCAAAAAAATACTATCAGTGAGAATAAGGTTTAGCTGTGAGAAACCCAAGAAGAGGGGCAGGAGCTCATAAATAAATATGCTGATTATATTAAATACACTACTCTCCCACATAGGATTAGTAGTCTATAACTGGTTGGGGAGATTTGTTTCATAAAGCACTGGAGCCCAGGACCCTTCCATCATATGCTCAGCCAACATGATGAGCAGCCCAAGGTCCAAGATGGTGTGCCATCATATTTGTAGTAGGAACAGACTGGAGAAGGGAAAGAAGGAGAGGCCTCTCCTTTAAGAACTCATCATTTCTACTTAAAAACAATAGATCTTAAGTTATCATATTATCAAATCTAGCCACAGGGGAGGCTGGAATTACCATGGCATTCTGGGAAAACACGTACACAGCAAACAAGCAAGTGTTCTATTAATGAAGGGAAAGGTAAAGATGATCACTGATTTTCTCTATGGTTGTTCTATTCTATAATTTCAATTATCTCTAATCTTTATTTCCTTCTGCAAAACAAATACAAATGACTAATATTAAGTAACAGATATATCTGTATTCCTAATTTAAAATCACTCTAAGAAGGGGTCCATAAACTCCACCAGACTGCCAAAAAGGTACTTGGCATAAAAAAAGACTAAGAACTCTTGCCAAGGGGCAAAGGGAAACAAAGAAAAATTACTACTTTGTGGTTCTGGTGCTGGTGGTTAATAAGCCATAGAGAACAATATTTCATTCTAACATTTCATGTGTACTTTTCTTTAAATATTTAAGGTATAAGTCACTTTTTATGATCCTTCGGTTTAGCCCACTTCTTCAACTAACCCAGGAAGCACTGGTTCTGCTAAGATGACTTCTACTCAACTATGAATATACTACAGAAAAAAGTGGTGTTACACACCTTTCACTCTTGTCTCTCGTACCCTCTTTATCTTCTCTATTCCTATAACCTTTCTCGATTTGTACTTCTGGATTTTTTCTTTAAACTGAGATAAAATTTAAATACAGCGAAACAGATCTTAGGTGTATGAACATCTCAATAAAAATACAGAATACTTCCACCACTCCAGAAAATTTCCTTATGCCCATTTGCAGTCAAACCCCATTAAGCTCCCAGGCAGCTAATATTACCACAAATTAATATGTCCTTGTTCTAGAACTCCATATAAACGTAATCATACAATGTGTAGTCTTTTGTAACTGGCTTCTTTCATTTAATCTAATGTTTTACAGATTTATCCATGTTACATGTATCAATAGTTCATTGCTTCTATTCGGAGTAAGATTCCACTGCATGACTACATCATCATTTGTTTATCCATCCTCCTTTGATGGATATTTACGATGGTTACAGTTTGGGGTTATTATGAATAAGTACATAAACATTCTTGGGCAAGAATTTTGGGGACACAAGCTTTTATTTTCCTTGAGTAAATCAGTAATAACTAGAAGTAGAGTTGCTGGGTCGTAAGGCAGATACTACTAAACAGTTTTCCAAAAGTTATACCATTTTACAATCCTATCTGTATTTTAAAAGAGTTTCAGTTGCTCCACAGTCTCATCAACATTTGGTGCTGTCAGTTTTAAGCATAGCTTTTCCAATGGGTATAAAGTGGTACCTTATTGTGGTTTTAAATTTCCTTTCCCTGATGACTAATGATATTAGGCATATTTTCATTTGTTTATTAGCCATTTTTATACCTTCTTTGAAAATGTCTGTTCAAGTCACTGGCTCATTCCCCAGCCCCCCAGTTGAATTAACTGGCTTTTTATTACTGATTTACAGAAGTTTTATATATTCTGGGTAAAAGTTTTTTATCAGATATACATATTGACATGAATATTTGCTCCTTATCTATGACTTGCCTTTTCATTTCCTTAATAATGTGTTTTGATAATCAACTACTTAAAATTCTGATAAAGGGCGCCTGGATGGCCCAGTCAGTTAAGTGTCTGCCTTCAGCTCAGGCCATGACCCAGGGTCGTGGGATCGAGTTGCATGTCAGGCTCCCTGCTCCACAAGAAGTCTGCTTCTCCTTCTGCCCCTCCTCCCACTCGTTCTTTCAATCTCTCTCTCTCAAATAATAAATAAAATCTTAAAATAAAATTCTGATAAAAATCCAATATATCGAATGCTTTTGTTTAGACCTTTGTACCCTGAGAAATCTTTCCGTACCCCAAAGTTCAGAAAGATACTCTCTACGCTTTCTTCCAGAAACTTTATACTTTTAGCTTTTTCTCAGTTTGCATTTTAATATGGTTGGAAATTTAGATAAATGCTAAGGATAATTGGGATAGCCAAAACAAAAACAAATTATTTGAAGGACAGTGACTATAAAATTTAGAAAACAACAACTCATTGCTATCTGCCATATCTTTTCCTTCAAGGTTTTGTTTTGTTTTGAAAGAAAATGAATAAGCAGGAAATGATCTGCAAAATACAATTTTCTCACAGAAAGCCTACAATTTAAATGTGAGCAGAGAAAAAGGTATTTTGGAGGATTAACAATTCACTTTTAGTTCATTCTGGGTCTGGTAAATTAAGTTTTGAATCCAAATCCATAAACCAATACTGTATAAATATCACTCATCTTACAGCCCAAATCCAGGGAACACGATTCACATGCGGCTGCCCTGCACACACACTCAGGTGCAGTCGAAATACCAAAATGGTCAGAGCAGTTACCGAAGTTTTCAGGGAGAGATGGAGGTTTTCACTATTCACTTTCAACACCTCCACAACTGTGTTGGTAAAACATAAGCATATACTACTTTCAAAAGAAAAAAAAAAAGTTTCCTGTCCTACTGTATTTTCCAAAAAAGTATAGAATTGACAAAGTTATATAACACTATTTTACCTCCAGAAAGTGAGCTTGATGAGCTTAGAAATCCAACTGCTTTTGAACAGTATATTTGAGTTTACATAAAATAAATATTTCCATATACCATTTGTGAATTAGAAAAAAGTGGAAACCAGGTTTTTTTTTTAATGTGACAACAGTCCTCCTTGAGAAACTTCTTTTTTTTCTTTTTTAAGATTTTATTTATTTATTTGACAGAGAGAGAGCACAAGCAGGGGGAGCAGGAGAGGGAGAAGCAGGCTCTCCTCTGAGCAGGAAGCCCAATGTAGAGCTTGATCCCAGGAGCCAAAGGCAGATGCTTAACCAACTGAGCCACCTAGGCACCCCCAGAAATAGTTTTAATGAGATTCATGCAACTCCTGTTTATAAAAACTCATGAGGCTTTTTAAAATTGTATCTTCATTCATACTCAGCCTGTCTTGAGGACATTTTTAAAAAAAATTATTAGCATACACTATCACAAAATTGCAAATCTGATCTCAGTGAAAAACAACAATTAACTAACAAAACACAAACAATTTGTTAAAATGCTGGTAACTGCTCTTTAAATCCCTCCTAGAGGCACAGTCATAGAAAGCCCAATCTTTAATTTCATCAAGACACTTCCTGTGTTACTCTAGCTAAGTGCCTACAACGTATATTCAAAACCAGGTTTTTTAATTCTCTTAAATTTCAAGTATTACTTATCAGAGGCACAAGTGCTGAGAATTTCTGTTTCCCATCTTACATTTTCCTACGTTTCACTCAGGAAGTACTGAGAACGTACTAAATAAATAGCCTTAATGACTCCTTTTAACATGCATTTTTTAAAAAAAAAAATCACTTCAGTTCTTCACTTCTAGAAAAGAAAACAATCTACCGGGGTAACCTTTCATAAAATTAAATATCCCACAAAATAACAGTGACTGGGCTAGTAAAATGGAAATACACTAAAATGGCAAATAGGCATTGAGCTGGTGGTGGCTTGTTGGTGTGCAGTATTAAGGTTATTAAAACAACATCCAGATTGGAGACTGGGGAAGAATATCATTAATGATTAGCAATGTCTATCATCAGTCGGGAACAGAGAATAATACAAAAATTTTCACTGTATTTGCCATTTCTGGAAAAAAAAATACAAATTTATGGGTAAAATTCAATAAAATGCAGAATTAGAACATTATAAATTATTTTATAGTAGTAAGGTTATTGTAACCAAATTACAGGCCTTAAATAAGTTTGTTCTTAAGATCTTTTTATATTGGTATTCAATATAAAGGGGTCGTCTATTATAAGTTTTCTTACAGTAGCATGACCATTATAGAGTATCTGGTACAAGAATTATCCTCTTGCTATAAGCAAATGTAAAACTGGGCAAAATGTATGAGGTAACCATTTTAGGCACTAAACAAAAGGCAGCACAGGCTTACAATACTTCAGAAAAAAGAATCATGAGGTAACTCCCATGACTGCCTTGCTTTCAGCTTGGAGGCTCTCTTCTGGCACAGCAGAAGGAAAGAGAACAGATGGAACAGAGGTCTCACTGAGGTAAAAGGCAAAGATTTGAGTTCAGGGATGCTAAGGCAGCTAAAGTTTGTGGAACAGAACAGCAGAGAAAAGGGACTGAACAGGAAAGCCTCAGAAGTCTGTACTGAACTTCACCTTTGGTCCTTGGCCAAGGGTTGGGCTGCATATGTGCAGGATCTGAAAGCATAATGGAGATGACACCAGAGATGGCACAGCCAAGAGGAGGAGTTCCGGCCCAGCCAGAATAGAGAGACTTCATTTAAGTACACTAGGTATTCAGCTGAGACCCCAGAAAGGCCACACCTCAGAACTGAGGACCATGCCCTAAGACAAAAGACAAAACTGAAAGGCCTGCCTTAACAAGGAAAACCAAGCCTGACAATACCAGAAGATTAATCGTCAATTTAAATGCCTGCCAAAATGAAACTCAACACCCTTAAAGAAAGTAACAAACCAGACTCCCTACAACATATCATTCACAACATTCAACATACAATTAAAATTTATTAGACATGCAAAGCAGAAAAATATGACCCATGACCAACAGAAAAAAGCAGTCAATACAAACCAATTCCAAGATGAATCAGACGTTGGAACTAGCAGATATGGACTTCAAAGCAGATACTATAAATACATAAACGAATGTAAAGGAAGATGATTACAATAAGCAAAAGAATGAAAAGTCTCAAGAAAGATACAGAAAACCATAAAAGACAGAAATTCTAGGCCTCAAAAGCTCAGTATCTGGAAAGAAAAATCTCTTAAGAAGACTGAAAACTACAGAAGAAAGTTGTGGCAGACTGCATTTTTCAAGAATAACTGCATCACCCATCCCACATGGCTCTCCTTTCAACCTAACTTTAACACGTCTCCCATCAACTGGTAAAGTCTATGGTTCCTCCCCCTAGAACTTGGGCACACCTTTGTGACTGCCTAAATCGAGAGAGTACAGCAGAGGTGACATTAAGCGATTTCTAAGACTAGATCATAAAAATGTCATGCACTTTCACCTTGGACTCTGGATTCTCACTCTTGGCATCAAACTAACAAACACAATATGATGAAGCATGAACTAACCCACATGAAGAGACCACTTGGAAAGGCCAAGTAGAGGGGTGCTGGCCAATAGCCAGGCTGAAGACCTGGATAACAGCCAGCATTTACAAGACATGTCAGTGAAAACACCTGTAGATGATTCAGTCCCCAATGTGCCAACTCATTTCTAGTCACTGAGTCTTCCCAACTAAGCCCCTAGATATTGTGGAGCAGAGACAAGCCATCTCCACCATGCCTCATCTGAATTCCTAACTCACTGAATCTGTGAGTATAAAATGAATAAATGCTCTAGGTCATATATATGTGTAGAGGCAGTTTGTTATGCATAAATATTAGCTGGAACACAAAGATAATGAATTTGACAACAGATTAGTAGTAATTATCTAATCTGAAGAACAGAAAAAAGAAATGGAAAAAATGAACAGCTCATCAGTGACCTGTGGAACAATACGAAGTACTTTATCACATATGTTACTGGAGACTCAGAAGGACAGATGAAAGACAATGGACGAGTGGCTCAGCTGGATAAGCATCCAACTCTTGGCTTCAGCTCAGGTCATGATCTTGGCTTTGGGCTCTGCACTCAGGACAGAGACAGCCTGAAGATTTTCTCGCTCTCCTTCTCCCTTTGCCTCTCCCCCCACGCTCTCTCTCAAATAAATAAATAAATCTTTTAAAAAAATGATCAACAAAAAATGAGAAAACTTGTTGCCATCAGACCTGCCCCTTAGGCTGAGGGGAACTAATGGGAATAAATATAAAAGAACATTTTCTCCTTCCCTTTCTCTGAAAGACAACTGTTTAAAGCAAATAAAATAACAATGTATTCTGGGATTTAATACATATGTAGATATAAAATATATGACAATAATCATATAAAAGAAATGGAGGAATACAGAATTTTACTTTTGTAAGATTCTTACATTTTAATGCTCACAATATTAACTCTAAAAGGACTATAATAAGCTAAGAATGCATTTTCTAATCCTTATTGCACAACCTCTAAAATATATATATATACATATACATATATATACACATACATATATATGTGTGTGTATATATATATACATAAATATATATTTAGGAACAGCTAAAAAGTCAACAGAATTAAAATGGAATACCTAAAATTATTTTATTAACCGCAAAGAGGTTAATAAAGGAAAGGAAAGAGGAATGAGAATAAGAATGAATGAATGAACAAAGGAATATTGGACAACTAAACACAAACAGAAAAATGGTAAATAAAACATTTTGATAATTATACTAAATGTAAATGGACTAAATACTACAATTAAGAGAGTCAGTAATTATAAAGCAACTTTAAATTTGATCTTATTTATAATATTTCTTTATGAAATATAGCACATATATGTTTACATATATTTGCTATACGAATTAGAGCACTCTACAGGCAAATTAATACACAATGTTCAATTTTGAAGATGCAAGATTATATAAATCAAATGAAAAACTCAATCTAGCTGCTCTACATACTTATACCATACTATTAAACTCGTTCCAATAGAGGGGGGGAAAGTATCTGGGTTGCAAGATAAACTTTCTTTATAGGCCTCAGAAATTCTGTTATTACTTTGGTGAAGTTTCTGTGACGGTCCAGGGTCTGATCCTCTACCTTCTGGGTGAGCCCTGATCCTGTCAGTATATTGAGCAGTACTTTTTTTCAGGAACATATTCAAACTCATGTCATATGACTGATATATAAATATCATAAAGACTATAACAGCAATATATTAATTTCCTTGAAAAGTCCAACTGCCACAGGAACTAAATTATCCACATCTTTATGAGAAGTCCAATGCCTTGCCATAAGCAGACCCATTGAAAAGTGAAAGTATAATGCTGCTGAATAAATGTGGAATCAAACAAAAGAAGCTAGTGAAAGCAATTTCTAACAAAGACATTCTGATGTCTCCATCTTTACAACAGGAATTATCTTGCCAAAAATATGAGGTTCATTGGCTAAAGCTTCCTTTCCCCTGGCCATGCTTTTTCCATGTTTCAACAGCTAACTGATGGATCCACTGAAGGGCTTTATGTGGACTAAATCTATTTTAGCCAATTAAATTCAAGTCTTACTGTAAAGTCTGAGGGTCATTCGTGAACTGGTATATCTCTGCTTGGTGCCAATACATATTGATACTAAAGTTAATTTTATTAGAGCATTAGATCATTTCAAATGCTTGGAGAATTGATAAAAATTCATCTTAAAATATTTATTGACTTACCTCCTCTGTGACAAGTACTACTTTATTTACAGGGTACCAGTACTGACAACCACAATCATAATAACATATGCTCCCAGAATTTTGAGAGAAACCCAGAAGCAAACACTCTTTTAAGGTATCCCATTCAGAAAAGACCCTAAGAACACTGGACAGTCCCCACACATCCAAAAATAGGTAAAAAAGAAAAATTCATATCTGAAAAGAAAAAAAACAAAACAACTACTTATCTGCTACATTTTTCTATAGCTAACTCACTATTTGGCACCATATTCACTTCTGCTGTATTCATGTTTTTAAAATTTGCTCTTAGAACTCTAATACACCTATAGCTGCCACTGCTACTACTAAAACATGAAATTGGATTGTTGTTTTTTCTTTTTCACATATAATCATCTCTGCCTTAATCCCATTAACACAGGGAAGCTCCAAACATTCTAATCCTTAACTATTTTCTCCTAGTCATCTTCAGGTTGTCAAACTTAAAATCAGTCATACATCCAATACAAGTAAAGTATCCTGTTAAAAGTGCACTCTTAACACTTGCCTGCACTGTACTGCCTTCTCCTGTATTACCTTCAGTTAAACAGAAAAGCAAAACTAAGAGTTTTATATTAAAGTCTGATCAAAGATAATGATCCTCAGTAAGAAAGAAAATCTACTCTCTCAAAAGAGGAATAAAACTAGAGGGAAAAGAAACAGCAGAGGAAGTGAACTACAACCCACTGAAAAAATTCAGAAAGCTGTTATTATGAATAAAAAACCGCCAAGCATTTCTCCAAAGAAGTTGTATCATTTTGCACTTTTACCAACATGGATTAGAGTTCCAGCTGATCTACATTCTTGCCAACCCACTATTAGCCCTTTAAGTTTTAGCCATCCCATTAAATATGAAACAGTGCCTCATGATCTTTTAATTTTCATTTCACTGATGATTGATTTTGAATATATTTTAATATGCTTACTTATCATTTCAGTACTTTCTTTTATAAGGTTCCTGTTCAAATGTTTTGTCCTTTTCTTAATAGGGCTGTCCTCTTTGAATTTGCAAAATCATCTCTATATTGCATTGAGTTCAAGTTCTTTGTCAGACATATGCATTGTATTTCTCCCACCAAACTTGCTGTTTTTTTTATTTTATTAATGGTGTCTTTCAAACAACAGAAGTTTTTAAGGCTGATCAAGTTCAACGTGAACTTTTTCTTACCTGGTTAACTTCCTACGTACTAAGAAATCTTTGACTAAACCGAAGGTCACAAAGATTTTCTTCTCTGTTTTTATCTATTAGTTTTATAGTTTTACATTTTACTTTTATGCTTCTATCTACAATATCCATTTGAATGTAATATGAGATTTTTGTGTATTGCGACAAGTAGTCGAGGTTCATTTTATTTTTCATACTGACATTCAGTTGTTCCTAAACCACTTGTTAATATGAGTATCCTGTCCCCAGTGAATTCTCTTGGCATCTTTGTCTAACAACGTATGTCTGAGTTTTCCTGTAATCTCTATTCTGTTCCATTAACCTAAATATATGTACATTTTTTTCTTTTAGTAATTCTATTGTATGACCTAGCAATTCTTTTCATGGATATTAACCAAAAGACATAACAATATACGTCCACAAAAGTCTTGGACATGAATGCTCCCAGCAGCTTTGTTCGTAACAGGCCCAAATTTACAACAACCCAAATGCCCATTACAGGTGAATGGATAATAAATCATATCATAACCATACAGTGGAATACTACTCAGCAATAAAAACACACAAGTTAATGACACAAGCAGCAACCAGCGTAATTATGCTAAGATTAAGAAACCAGACCCAAAAAAGTACATACTATGTAACTGCATTTATGCAAAATATTAACACAGGCAAAACTTAACTACAGTTAAGATTTAGAAACAGCCTATAACCAGCGCTGGGGAACTGACTGCAGAGGGGCATGAAGAAAACTTTTATGGCAATAAAAATGATCTAAATCTTGACTGCGGTGATGTTTACATGGATGTATATACATGTCAAAACTCACTGAACTGTACACTTAGTGAGTACATTTTACTGCATGTAAATTATAACTCAATAAAGTTGATTTTAAAAGTAATCTGACTTATGACTACCAATATGTAAAATGCAACCCACCTCAAAATATCTCAAATGTATTTTGCTTAATACCAGAGATAGCAATAGAAGGAGTATATCATCTTCAGGAATGAAAACTTTTTAGAATGAAAAGCAAAATGGCACTAAGAATAGCATTGTCAAATAGAACTTTACACAAGGATGAAAATGTTCTGTATCTGTTGTCCAGCACAGTAGCCACTAACCACACGTAGCTATTGAACACTAGTGCAAATGAAAATGAATGAGTAAATTTATCTTAACTAATTTATATTTAAACATAAGTAGCTATATGTGGCTAATGGTTAACATACTGGATAGCACAAGTCTAAAATACAGAGATCTTTGAAAAAATCCAATAGACCATAATACGTATACCTTAGTAAGGTAGTGCAAATGGGTACATTCTTGGAACAGAGCATAAAACTGAAACAGGAAAGCTACAGTAATAAATGGGACTTCATAACTGTCAAAATACCTACTGAAAAAGTATTTTCAACCATATGCAGTTTTCTAACAAATTCCTGATATGTTTGATTAATGTTATCAGTAGATTAATAAAATAAAGAAGAAAACTAAAATTCTGGACCTATTTCTAGCCAAGAATGAGGAACAAGTTTGAGTGGAAATGCCAGGAAACAGGGAGAAAGTGTTCATATAATTTTAGAGTTCACGTCAGACAAGGAAGGAAATACTGGCATGGTTAGATATGATACAGATCAGTAAAACGGATTTCAAAAGCTTCATTTAAATTTAAATAACAGGCTATGAATTCATAACTCAAAATCTAAAAGGAAAAACTACAGAGAGACTTTAAAAACTAAATTCTGTATAAACAATCACAAATGATACTAGTTTAAAAAAGGCAAATGAATAGAAATTATCTTAGAAAACCAATCAATACAGCTGCAGAGAATTTACTCACAATGTTCAGATTTAAAAGGTTTACAACCAGGAAAAAAAAGGGGGGGAATAATCCTAGATGAATACAAAAAAGCATTATATAAAGGAATGGTTAAAACAAAAGAAAAGGCTTGGAGTAAGGAAATGTTTGGATCAAAAAACAACAATTTTAAATAAGGTAGAACCCCACAGGTTAGACAGCTGTATGACACTAGAGCCAGAGAACAAGCAGAATTCCTTAAAAAAAAAGTTTCAGGAGCCACTGAATTCCCTTTCGCTTCCATGTCTGTCCAAGAGAATGTTGCTCTGATTCAGTAACTCAAGAGTGGTGGATGCATGACATTTTTCTAGATTAAAAGGGTTTTCAATTTGCTATTTAAGTAAGGTTATTTCTTAAAGAATATTCCTTAACAAACAACTATCAACAACAAAATCTTTGACATTCCATGATTTTATATATATATTAGTAAAGCAGACAGCAATAATTTGAAACAGAGATAATCCATCAAGCTCTTTGTAACAGCTTCACCTGAATCTTGCAGTCATAAAATTCAAAAGACCAGCAAGGTGGGGCATTATAAAATTGTCTGAACAAAGAATACCACTAACTTCCTTATTTTTTGAAGAGTTCATAAAAATTATTAGGGAAAAAATTTTTAAAAATAAGTTGAAGATAGGGTCAGTATACAGGTACAAACCAAAGGAAAGAAATATGACCAATAAACACCACAAAGCTGCTTACTCTCACAATTAAAGAAATGCAATAAAAACTCAAATTACCAACAAATGGCAAAAAGTTTAAGTTTGATAATACTTGTCCTACATGTTGGTGAGAATACAATGACACTGTTTTTAAGGGTAAAAGTTTAATCCACCAGTCTCAGCAATTCCACTGTTCCACTGCTAAGAATTTACCTTCAGTAAATACTTGCAAAAGGACACCAAGGTACATCTGTGAAAATGTTTATTAGAGGGTGGCTTTCAATAGTAATAAACAAGAAGTAACCTAAATGTGCATCAGAGGGGATTGTTTATTATGGAATGATCATAAAATGGAATAAAAGCCAATAACAAAATCAGTTCCGTCTCCATGCCAGTATGGAAAATTCCTAAGTATGTTAAATGAAAAAAAAAGCAAGATGCAGAAGAGTAGGCAGTATGTTCCCATCTATTTTTCTTAAAAAGTGGATATAAGAGGAAAACAATTTCTTAAAGAATACCTGAAAGTTTTAATTGTAGGTATATTTGGGAAGAGAGTCTGAGGATAGGACGTGTAAAATAAGAGAAATTTGTAGGAGGTATTAGTCTTCCTTAGACTGCTCAACATCCAAGCCATTCTAATCTAGAGAGAATTTCAAGAGGTGAGAAGCAAATACTCCTTTCCCCACCTTTCTTGTCATGTGTGCAAGCCCAAGACCAGTGAGGTCCTCCCGCTCTGGCCACTGACTGCTAGGTGGTGAGAGCAAGGTGTAGAGGAGTCAGATCTCTGAAAGAGAGCTCCGGTGGAGCTGAAAGCTTAGGAGCACAGTCACCCACATCGAGTCGCAGCAGCACTACTTGGGACAGCAAGTGTCCAAGCAGCAATGCCCGAAGCAGAGACTGCCCTCATTGTAACCTCCTGACCATGCCTTGCTTCCCTCAGCTTCAACAAAATTTCCAAGCCTGGTTCTCTAAGCTATGAGCTATCTAACATTTTTCAAATAATTCTTTTCTGTTTAAGTGAATAAGAGCTACTTTCTGTCACGTGCAATGAAGAACCCTGACTCTCTTCTTTCATGTATTTTCCTATAGTTGTTCTGTTTTATTTTGGGGTTTTTTGTTGTTGTTATTGTTGTTTTTTAGTGAGGGTTGGTAAAATACTTTGTGTGCTCCCTTTAATATGTGAACTTCACAATTTCTTATCTAGCATTTTGGGCAATAGTGAGACTGGCAGGAGAATAAACAATCTATTTAAAAGAAAGTATCACAGCATTTTTAAAAGGGGGGGAGGATAAGTTCTCTCAAAGAACTTGAATATTACTTAGGAAAACATTCACCATGGCTGCCCCTCCCACTTCCTCCTCTCTCCTCCCAAGGATTTCATGCCCACAATTGGCTCATTGCCTTATAAATTTGATACAATGGAAAAGCGGAAAAAAAGCAAGAAAACAGCACTTTCCAAAGGGAAATGGGAAAATTTAACCGTAGATACTTGGAAAGTAGACTAAAAACTTACACAAGAACAAAGAGATAATACCCTCAAAATGTGGAAAATCTAGAATGCCAATCTTTCTAAGACAAACTATACCTTACTTCAAATAATTTCAGTATATAAAAATCTGAATTCATTAAAGACAGCTGTGAGAATGAAATCTTTAGTTTCTAGAAGTCTTTACTTTCCTCACAGAATTCCTATGAACTAGTCCTAAATCAGCTGCCAAAGTGCATTTTTAAATTATTTTTGTCAAAAGAATATATTAACATAAATTTCAAAAGATATAAAAAAACCTGTAATAAGAAATCAGTTGAGGGAAGATGGCAGAGGGAGCCACCAGGAATCCACCTCCCCACCTAAACAAAAACTGTACTAGCATAATCTGACTAGTGTAACTATTTTGGAACCCTGGAGAATCTATTCAAAAGCCTGCAGCTTCTAGGGGAAGGCTTAAGACAGTAAATCACAGTTAATTTCAGTCAATTTCAACTCTTAATATGGTAGCAGCTACCCAACCCCTGCACCCCTCACCTCCCAGCAGGCAGCCATGCATATATTCCTAGCACAGCCTACACCAGCTTATGGGACCTTGTCCTCCAACTATCAGACATCTGTGTTCCGATCATTGCTGCTTCTGATTACAGACCTGCAGACACAGAAGCCAGCCACCATTGCTGAAATCCCCACTGATGGAAAAGGTTTTCAGGGGCCTTACAGATCCAGAGCCTATTTTTATCCTTAATTTCCCCCCTTTTTCCTCTTTTGGGAGCCATGTCTTAAAAGACATGACATCCATGCTTGTGTGAATATAAGTTTTCAACTCTTTTGGGTAACTACCCAGAGGGATTCAACTGCTTGATTTTATGGAGTATATTTAGTTTTGTAAGAAAGCACCAACTGTCTTCCAAAGGGGCCATACCATTTTGCATGCTGTGAGTTTTTCATATATTGCCATATTGTATAGTACCAGAGTTTCTGTATGCTACATACTCAATGATTTCACCTATATGACAGTCTAGAAAAGTCAAAAGTATGGAAACAGTCAAAAATCAGCAGTGGCCAGCGGATGGTGGGGGTGGGGCAGTGGAGAGGGATGAATAGATGACTGTTAGAGCAGTGACACTACTCCATATGTTACTATAATGGTGGATACGTGTCATTAAAATTTGTCCAAGACCATATGATGTACAACACCAAGAGTGAACCCTAATAGAAATTATGGATTTTGTATGATAATGATATGTTAGTACAGGTTCATCAATTATAACAAATATACCACTCTGGTAGACAGCAATGATAATGAAGGAGACTATACACGTGTGAGGGCAGGGGGCATATGGGAAACTTCTGTACCTTCTAGTGAATGTAGCTGTGAAGGGAAAATAGCTCTAAAAACTAAAGTCGATTTAAAAAGAAAAAATCCATACCACAGCTAATATGATATGCGATGATAAAAGACAAAAATTGTCTTCTAAGGTCAATAACAAAACAGGAAGTCTGTTTTTGCTACTTCTATCCAAAAAGGCCTCCATATTGGAAAGGAAGAAATAAAATTATCTGTTTGCAGATGACATGTTCTTGTATGTATGAAACCTTAAAGAGTCCACAAAAAAATTGTTAGAACAAATTAAGCAAAGCAGCAGCATATAAAATTAACACGCAAAAATCAGTTGTATTTCTATATACTAACAATGAACAATCCAAAAAGGAAAATTCCATCCATGGTAACAAGAGTATCTATGAAAGAACTTTATCAAGGAGATGATATACAGAGAAAACTACAAAACACTGTTGAAAAAAAATTAAAGACCTAAAAAAATGGAAAGACATCCCACATTCATGAACTGGAAGATTTGATACTGTTAAGATTTCAATACCACCCAACAAAATCTACAGATTAATGCCATTCAAAAATTCCCAAAACTTTTTTTTTTTTTAAGAAATAGAAAATTCCATCCTAAAATTCATATGGCCTCTCAAAGAACCCTCAATGGCCAAAACAATCTTGAAATAGAGGAACAAAGCTGTACGACTCAAAATTCCTGATTCCAAAATTTACCATAAAGATACAAAGTGTGGTACTGGCATGAAGACAGACATATAGGACAATGGACTAGAATAGAGAGCCCAGAAATAAACTCCTGTATATATGGTCTAATAATTTTTTGACAAGTGTGCCAAGACCATTCAATGAGGAAAGGATAGTCTTTTTAACAAATGGTGCTGGGAAAAGATGAATATCCATCCACATGTAAAAGCATTAAGTTGGACCTTTATCTTACATCATATACAAAAATTACTCAAATGCATCAATGATCTAAACAAAAAAGACCAAACACTATTAAACTCTTAAAAGGAAGCATAAGAGAAAAGCTGCACAATGCCAGTTTAGCAATGATTTCTTGGACGTGTCACCAAAGGCAGTCAATAAAAAACAGCTAAACTGGACTACGTCAAACTTTTAACTTTTTGTCCATTAAAGGGCACTATCCACAAAGCAAAAAAGCAATCCATAGAATGGGAGAAAATACTTGCAAATCATGTGTCTGATGAGGGATTAATTTCCAGAATATGTAAAGAAATCCTAGAACTCAACAACAAAAACACAAACCATAAGACAGTTCTCCAAAGAAGATATACAAATGGTCAATAAGCACATGAAAAGATGTTCAACATCACTAATCATTATGGAAACGCAAATTAAAACCACACTGAGGTATACCTTACAACTGCCAAAATGTCTAGAATCCAAAAGACAAGAAACAAGTATTGGTAAGGATGTGGAGAAAAAGGAACCCTTATGTACTGTTAGTGGGAATGTGAATTGGTGCAGCCACTGTGGAAAACAGCATGGAGGTTCCTCAAAAAATTAAAAGTACAACTGCCCTATGATCCAGTAATTCCACCACTAGGTATAGCTGGCCGAAGAAAACAAAAACATTAATTCAAAATGATACATGCACCCCTATGTTTACTGCAGCATTATTTACAATATCCAAATTATGGAAGCAGCCCAAGTGTCCACTGATAGATGAATAAAGAGATGACTGATACACACACAGACAGTGGAATATAACTCAGTCATTAAAAAGAAATAAGATCTTGCCATTTGCAACATGGATGGATGTAAAGAGTATTATGCTAAGTGAGATAAGTCAGTCAGAGAAAGACAAATACCGTATGATTTCGCTTATATGTAGAATCTGAAAAACAAATTAATACACACAAAAAGGAAAAACAGACCCATAAATACAAAGGGAAGCGGGTAGGGGTATGGACAGAACGGATGACAGGGAGCAGAAAATACAGGTTTTAGTTATGGAATGAATAAGTCATGATGAAAGGTACAGCACAGGGAATATAATCATAGTATTCTACGGTGACAGATGGTAGTTACACTTGAAAGCATAACATAATGCACAGAGTTGTCCAATCACTATGTTATAAACCTGAAACTAATATAACATGTGTGTTGACTATACTTCAATTAAAAAAAAAAAAGATCATGTGGCAAATATACACAAAATTGGAATCACAGAGACTGAAAATCGATGGTCATTTTCCTGGTTCCTCTGGAACTTGAGCTATACTGTCTAGACTCAAACTTAAAAGAGGAACAGAAGAAGGGAGGGATGGAAGGCCTCCTATTAGGTGGTCAAAAATGTGAGACTGAATCTACTAGATGCTTAAATAGGCCTTCCAAGAAAGGAGACCATAAGGCCTCAAATTTAGACTCTGGAAGTTGTCTCAAGATAATTACAGTCATTTTAAGTGTGTACACTAAAAGTACTGATGTGTCCAGTGTGCACATTTTAAATACCTCTGTTTCTAAAATCCTCTTTTAGCATTTCTTCATTTTTTAAAACACTGGGCCAGGGTACATGAGAGTGGCCAAGTGGCTAACATGGATTTCCTAGAGCTCTGATTCCCAGCAAATGAAACAATTATCAGCTATCATACCCCAGAAGTAAAAAGAATCGGAAAATCTTGGAAAGATTGTAGCTAAAATAAGGGTTCTTTATACTTCGTCCTCTTCCTCTTGCTTTTGGGGAAGGGGCTTTGCAAGAGAGATCAGTTACCAAGGGTCATAGGGAGGGGGAGGTTTCTCAGGTCTCTGCTTCTGTAGCTGACGTGTGATTTCTCCAAGTTATGGTGGTTTAAAATAAAGACAGGGAGAAAAACCACAATGACATACCACTTCACACCCATTAGGATAGCTCGATTAAATTAAAAAAATTAAAAAAATTAAAATAAAAAGCCCAGAAAATAACAAGTGCTGGCAAGGATGTAGAGAAATTGGAACATTTGTACTTGCTGGTGAGAATGAAAAATGATGCAGCTTGTGTGGAAACAATATGGCAGTTCCTCAAAAAATTAAACACAGAATCACCATTTGACCCAGCCACTCCATTTCTGGGTGTATAACCAAATGAAATGAAAGCAGGGACATGCACAGATACTGGTACACCTATTCATACCAGCATTATTGACAACAGTTAAAAGGCAGAAGCAACCCAAGTGTTCATCCATGGATGAATAAACAGAATGTGGTATACAGGTACAATGGAGGAAAATGTGGCCTGTCCACAGGCCACAACATGAGTGCACCTGGAAGACATTATGCTAAATGAAGTCACATGCTATGCTAAGTCAGTCACAAAAAGGCAAATACTGCAAGACTCCATTTACATAAGGTGCCCAGAATAGTTACATACGCAGAGGCAGAAAGTAGAACAGTGGTTGCCAAGAGCTCAGAGTAGGGAGAATGCGGAGTTACTATTTAATGGATACAACATTTCAGTGTGATAGGAGAAAAAAAAGTTTTAGATGATGACAGCTGCATGATGTGAATGTACATAATGCTACTGAAGTATACACACAAAAATGGTTAAAATGGTCAATTTTAGGGGCGCTTGGGTGGCTTAGCTGGTTAAGCATCTGACTCTGGATTTCAGCTCAAGTCATGATCTCAGGGTTGTTAGATCGAGCCCTGCATTAGGCTCCGCGTTGGGCACGGAGCCTGCTTAAGACTCTCTCTCTCCCTTTGCCCCCCTCCCTGCCCCATCTCTTACAAAAAAATTTTTAAAAAGGTAAATTTTATTGTATATATTTTATATGTGTACATATTACATATTTTTTACAATAAAAAAATAATTCATCTGCAGCTCTATTCATCCTCAAACCCATATTCCTGTTTCTTCCCCAAAAGTAGACATCCACAACTACCCATATTCTTTTTCCTGATATTTAATGCAGCATTTCTATGGTATATACATAACATTGCCTCTTGTAGATTTGTCAATTACCTACATATCTGCTGCCACCGAAGCACCCCCACATTTCACTTCTCTTAATCCCAACCTTCAATGGCAATGTGATAATTCTGGGTTAAGCCACCCAACAGATGTTAATATTTGCTTCCTATTCTAATTCACCTATTTTTCTAAGAATCTATTATTTCCCCCAAACATTTCAATATCCACCTACTAGTTCTACTGCTTCTTTTTTTCCTGAAGCCCTCGTCCTCCTGCTACAGTGAGAACCGGCTGCTCTTCAGCTTGGGGCACAGCTGTCATCCCTGGACTTTGCTGCTTCTGAGCTGGACCCTCTGTTTACCCAAAGCCCCTTTCTTTTCTTTCATGGTTTATTCTCTTATTTTGTTAGGGTGCACAATCTAGTAATTTCCTAAGAAATGTTGCATGGATATTTTGTTGTTCTTGAGGGTCATTCCTTCCTTCTCTTGACTGATGGTTTGGCTGGATACAGAACTCTAGGCTGAATGCAGAACCTGTAAAGCGCTGTTCCTCCATCTTCCATCTTTAATTCTTAGATGCTGAGAAGTTAGATGTCATATATATTCCTAATCCCTCCTAAATGATCCCGAAAGCTTTTGAGATATTCTCATTATTTCTTGCGTTCTTAAAGAAATTTCATAATAACTGCCTGGTATTGGCCTGTTTTCATTCATTGTACTTGGCACTATACAGTTCTTTTCAATATGGGAACTGAAATCCTAAATAAATTTTCTGGAATATGTCTATATAGGGTGTGTACCTCTGGTGTATATATGTATGTGGTAAAACATTTCATCCTCTGATATGGCTACTAAGAAAATCAGCTTTGGAAGGTGACAGACTGGACTCGACCCTCAGCTCACTACTTACCAGCTGTGGCACTTGGGGAAGTTAACTTCTTTTAAACCATATATGAAATGGGGACAGGTTAACTGTAGAGATTTTTAATAAAATGACACGTGTAAACTGCTTATACAAGAGCAACACATGTATGTAAATAAATGTACAATAAACGTTACCTATTATTAAAATATCAACAACTAGATTGGTACAGATACTATAAACACTGTCAAATCCATCAAGGCTCTGCTATTTGTAAGGAAATAAGACTAACAAAAGAAGTGGGAAGCAGCCAATGGGTACAGGGTTTTCTTTTGGGGTGATAAAAATGTTTTGGGACTTGAGAGACGTGGGGTTACAAAATATTGGGAAGGTACTAAATGTCACTGATTTACTTTAAAATGATTAAGCTTATGTTACATAATTTTAGCCTTCATAAAGAAAAAAAAGGAAACAGGAAAAAGAAAGGCAGTATGAAGGAAGAAGTCAAAAGTTGTTGAAAAGGGAGAATGGAATTGATACTCTTTCCTCTAAATTACTGTGAAACTTTCCTCTATATACTCTCTTTCTTTGAACTGAATAGCCAATAATAATGTTGGGAAGACAAGCACTTCCTTTTTTATCGAATATCAACACACAAATAAGGTTGGCTGAGAGATCAACATATAATTAAGAGAAGATTATTTGAAATTTCTTTGGGAAGAAAATGTATAAAACAGGAAAGTTGGAGCTGATAGTATAGGAGACAATGGATTAAGTCTCTTTTTTTTTAGTCACTATATATCAGAACACTTAGCTCTTGCATTTCCTTACAATAAATATGGCAATCTACCCTCATCTAAGAATTTTTCCAATAAAAGGGGAAGTAAATTACTTCCTACTGATTTCAGACTAGGAGGGAAATACTATTATATGCATCTTTTTTCATTTTCAACATTTCCCAAATTGTGATCCAAGAAACACTGTTTAGAGAGATCTTATTTAATACAGTACAAAAGAAAAGAGAGAAGGGGGAAGGAAGGGAGGGGTAGAGAAAGAAAAAAAAGGAAAAGGAACGCAGCATATTCGAATTTCACTCTTGGGAGATTTACAAGGCATAGTTGTGTATTAAAGGTTCTGCAGTAAGAAAGCCAGTTCACCTCTACTAAACCTACATTTGTCTGATTTATTAAGTACAGAACAGTTCTTAAGCTATGTCTGTTAAACACATAATGCATCATTTTGTTAAAGACTGCTTAGATTTATACCAAATAACATATAAATTAGGGTAACTTCAATATTAGCCCGAGGGATAGGATTACCACACATATCCAAGGATAATCAATTATCTGAATAAAACTTTATTTCAAATTACCAGCTAGTCAGAGCAAGAGCTTAGTGGCAGTAAAGGAGGGAGAGAGAAGGTGGGAATAAGAGGAAAAGAAGAAAAAACAATCTGGGAAGAATTAGCTCTTCAACTTCCCTTGTTGAGATGTCCTTGTCCTGCCCTGTCAATTCTGATTAAACCAAACATTTGCAGTTAAGACAGTAAAAAATTCCAGCTTGGTTCACTTCTCCCCCACTTTTTATTTTTTTACATTAATTCCTAATACTAGGAAGTAACCTCAAAAAGAGAAATATTTGTCACTTGAGCACCTCAAGTATAAAATTTCACGTTGCCATAACAATCCATATCCCAAACAGTTAAATACTGCATAATTTAAGCATAAAGGCATTTGCAATTTCAGTTTCTTTTACTCAGAGCACAGACGTACAACACCAACAAAATCTGAACCTGGCACAGTATTTCTTATTTGGGGGAATATCACAGAAAAAAGCATGGATTTAGAGAAGAAAATTAATTTTAAATATTCTTTAGATATCCCAATAAATAGGGCAAAGGAAAATCCAAATGGAAATACGTTTAAGAGAAAACTTGTAAGAAAATAAAGACATGATTTTCACTGAGACGTTATCATCTTTGAACCAAAAAGGAATCACTACTGATTATTACTACTGTCTCCAATACTGTGGGAACCAATCAAGGGAATCAATCATTGGCTGTCTAGAGACAGCCAATCCCTTGGAGAGGTTAATCCTCACAGGCAAATTACTTGGAAGTTATTTTACTTCATAGGGAAAAAGCTACAGCTACCTTCCTGGTCACTGTTCGTCCTTTTTCTCATAAAAGAAGTGAAGTGGAGTGAGCAACTGAAGCCAAGGAAAGCTTCACTAGCCATATACCCGTCCCGCCCCCCCCATCAAAAAATGGGGGAGGGCAAGACAAACTAGGCACAGCATAGCTGTTCTACTTGGTGCATAGTTCTTCATTACTTACATGCTACCACCACTGCCATCACCATAGGGGTGACAAGATCAGTTGGCTAAAGCAAGTATTGGCTAAATAATAAACCATACATATAAACCTTTTTTAAGGAATAACAGATTTGAAAAAGACAAAAGCTAAACTAGATACATTAAAGCAGACAGAATAAACTTCAACCTTGGTTACCGATTACAAATTAAATGTGTGAATCTTAACTCAGTGGCATAAAGCTGGGTTACAAAGTCAGAAGATGAAGATCAAAACACTCTCAGCTTGGTGAAATTATTACAATCTAAGGTCTGAAAATGAAATATGTAGATCCAGAAACCAAGCTTCATCAGTAACTTAAAGATGATCGATCAGCTTCAGTGACTTATTCACAGTCAGAAGAGAGCAGAGAGACCAGGCAATGCAAAACTAGCACCCCAAGTAAATTTACCACAAGGAGGCCCTTACAGTGACCAGAAAACCTGTCCTTCACCCAGAGTATTCATACTCTTTTTCCACAGAAGTACTAATCTGATTTGAATTAGTACTTGGCTGAATATAGAATTTTATAGCAGTGATATAAAACAGATCAACCTGCAAGATATTTCATCTAGGTCATAAGAGGCTTGATAAACTCTCCTGCACTACAGGAGAGAATACATGTCTGGTGACTGCACTGCTCATTTTCCAGATTCTCCGTCTCTCTCGATGCAAAATTTACACCCGTCATTCTGTTTCCCATCACCCACTGCATTTTCTGTAGATGTGTATTATCACTGACTAAGCCGCATCAAGCTGCTGCTCTCGTGGATCTGTGATATTACACATCCTTCCAACTGTGTCCTGTCCAAGCATGAGAAGACACATTTATTTCCCTATTTTCAAGTTCTTTCCTTAAATAGTACTTCTGACAGCCCCCATGTACCTATAATTGTAATAGAAACTACAAAGAAGTAGTCTGGTTTTTCCGTACTTTTTGTAGATACTGATACTGATTTAATAATTCTGAACAGAATAAACACTACAACAGTCCAACTGTACACAACTCGATACAGCAAAATGTAAATATATACATCGTTTCAAAGCAAATTGCTAAAAATGAACCACTTAGAAAAACAACTTATGGCTAGCTCATATAAGGACACAGATAGGCAACTATTATAAAAGGATTCTACATCTGCATAACCCTTTATAAAGTGCTCTCCCATTCATGCTAACATTAATTCTCATCAAATATTTAAATTGAAAGTCTCCAAGAAAGAGATTTCTATAAGAGAATGAAAGAAATAATCCAAAATTTTAAATTTTAAAAGCTATTAAATTTTCTACTGACGTTTACAGTTAATTTTTCACATTTTTTTGCTTTGAAATGAGAAAATATATTAAGACTATACAACAGACACAAATTCCTTCTCTCACAAAATATATCATGTACTCTAAGGTTATGCATGTATTAAAATTATTTAAATCAGCCATTAGAAATACAGTTTTGAGCTGAATAATTACACTTAGAAAATTATACAAATTTATAAAAGAGACAAAGTCAGGCTTTGGTTGGCCCAGTGATTCCTGTCCAGATCCTCTGTACCAAATACTTCTTCAAATTATTT
Source organism: Ursus arctos (assembly GCF_023065955.2). NCBI lineage: Eukaryota > Metazoa > Chordata > Mammalia > Carnivora > Ursidae > Ursus > Ursus arctos. Next base: position 78,103,269 of record NW_026623089.1, on the reverse strand, counting down.
ATGCCCCACTATAAACTATTCTATGTAAAAAAATACATGGTATCAGTTATCTCTACCTTAGGATGAATAAATCTAAGTGAATGAATCCACTCGAGGACCTAAACCTAATCCCCAATTGTGAAATAAAAGACAAAAACCATAGTGTAACGGAATACAGGAATTAACCTGGTAAGAAGCATTAAAAAGAGTCCATGAAATCCTATCACATACACCTGATCATGTCAAAGGTTCTTATCAAATGAGTTGTATCTCACTGAGGTCCGTTAAACAAACAAAAAGCAGTTACAGAGCACCAACATAATAAAAATAAGAGTTTATATCACAAAGCACATCATTTTCTATGATTTATAAATCTTCTCTAAATGAAAATACAGCATGAATACATCAATATTTGAAACAGAAAATTAAGAGTTCTTACCTTACTACATCATCAATATTGTTCCTGTATACGCCTTCAAGTCTTTCTGCAGGAAACCCCATAGCAATAATGTTGGGATAAATATCTGAGTACTTAAGTTAAGGAAATATCTGAAATATACAACAATGCAAACTACATGTACATGTTGTAAAACATCAGCTGATTATAAAAATTACTATACCTATGCTAGTAAAAGGTTGTCAATGTATTTATTTATAAACCATCATGTGTAATTAAGAGACAGAGGTAAATACATTAATTCCAAAAAAAATCCTCAAAATAATTATATGGCAAAATAATTTTCAAATCCCTCTACCTAGTACATTAAAAGGGCCCTCAAGGAAAAAAGTAACTTCTACATTTACAGTATTTAGGCATGCATACATGAAAAACAAAAACCACAGACTTTATAAATCTGACCTGAAGTTACCTCGGGACAAAAACCAAGTATCAAAATAAAAACAAAAATAGCTACACAACTTCTCATTTTTCATGGTTATAAAAGGCACCACAGCATAGAAAAAAGTAGATAAAATTAAGAATTAGGAAGCCAGATTTAAAACCTGGCTATGCCTCCATCTAGTTATATAATTTGGACATGTGACTTAACCTTTTCAGGAAACCTTCATTTCCTATTCCACAGGATTAGGTTGAGACAACGAACAGAGATCTCTTCCAAGTCCTTGGTTATTTGTGACTTGGTAATACCTAACTAAAGTAGAAACTCATTCTCATTTACCATCAAGGTAGTCAACATTTAGCATGCCATTTTATTCACTTACGTTACATACTACAGTTGGCATAAAAACAAACTTCTGCGCTCCAGAAGACTCTGTATCAAACTAACTAAAAAAAAACAAAACACCAACCAATCTACATTTCCATGCATTTGTCGATCATGGCAGCTCTCATTTCTTCTTGAATGCCATGCCATTATTCCTCTCTCTAATCCCATGATTTTTCTGTCATGGACCTTCCAAAACAGCCAAGCTAATCTGCCTCAAGCCTCCCTTCAACACCATCCCTGAAGTTCTCCGCCTGCCTACTCCTGGACCCCATTCGTTCTTCAAGTACAATCCAAAATTCACCAAATCCAGTGCCTTTTCCTGCATCTTTTTTCTTCACTTTTTGCTACTTTCACCTTACTGAGCTGATTTCAGTATTATTTTCAATCCAAAAATAATTATCAAGTTACTAAAAGCTTTTATTTTAGTAGTATTTTTTAAAAGGTTGTATCCACAGTTTTACCACACACTGATTGGACAGACCGAAAAATATTTTAAGGGAAAAAGAAAACAAAACAAAACCACAGGGGTGCCTGGGTAGCTCAGTCAGTTAAGCATCTGCCTTTGGTTCAGGTCATGGTCCCAGAGTCCTGGGATCGAGCCCCACATCGGGCTCCTTGCTCAGTCAAGAGTCTGCTTGTCCCTCTCCCTCTGCCCCGCTCATGCTCTTTCACTCTCAGTCTCGATCTCTCTCTCAAATAAATAAAATTCAAAAAATAAAAATAAAAACCTTTAATTTAAAAAAAAGATCACACACAAGGGCATATACAGTATGCTGCTACCTTTTGTATAAAAAATATTTTCTTTTTGGATAAAATAAATAACATTTACACATATACTTGCTTGAATTTGAACTTCTCAACACACATGCATTTGCACACACACACAAATGATAACTGAGGAACTAATAAAAATGTTTGCTAAATAGAGAAGGGGTGGGGAAGGGGAGAAACATACACTAAAAACAGCAACAAACAAATAAACCCAATTAAGTATCAAACTGATAACCAGGAGATAGGGTTTATTTCACAGGGGTTATTTGGACATTCCAAGATTACTGTACTTCTTGGTAGGAAGCACTCTAAGAACAAAAAGGACTACAAAGAGGGGCGTCTGGGTGGCTCAGCTGGTACTCAAGGTCCCAAGATCGCCAAACCCCACCACCCTGCTGCCCCCCACACCCCTCCCACCACCGCACTGGGCTCCCTGCTCAGCGGGGAGCCTGCTTCTTCCACTCCCCCTGCTCATGCTCTCTCTCATGCTCACTCCCTCTTTCAAATAAATAAACTCTTAAAAAAAAAAAAAAAACTACAACGAAATTTTAAACTTCTTCTGAGAGTTCGTTTTTACCAGTATCAGTATTGACATCCTCAAGCTTTTTCCTTTACACTGTAGGAAAAAACAATGAAATTTTACTAAAGATTTTAAGATTCATGATTACAGGTATAAAATCAAGAAATCAAGTAAAAACATTAATTAAAAATATCAATATGAACTTATGTTGATAAAAATCTATGTTCTCTAGGTCTTTTCACTGAAATGGCCTAAAAGCGTATCAATCTTAGCAGCAAACAATCCCTGAATGGACCCAGATTTCATCTCTAATATATAATACATTAAAAGATACTAAACTCATTGGAACAACAGGTGATGCCAGGTTTGGAGCAGAAAGGTACAAGATGAGTCTGGGATATCTTTCTGTGCCAGAAGACAAGGAAGGTATCTGGCGATTAATGGTCTCTATCAGACAGACACAGGAGCTAAAATGAAGGACATCCCAGGGCCTAAAGTTGTTACAATCTAAGCATCAAAGAAAAAATTTAAATGGCAGTAAATTAGAACACCCTAAATAAAATTAAAACCCTTGAGTCTATATAAAGACACGCAAAAGAAAAAAAGAACAACAAAATCTTTTCCATTAATCACCTTTTGAAGTAGCTATTAGAATACTTCTTTCTTTACTTTGAAAGTATGTAAAGGGGGAGATTAAATATTTATGCTACTTTTCCTGTAGGTTCTGTATTTCAGGGCAGCCAAATAGCCCCATTTCATACAGTAAAGATCTACTTTACAGAAAAACACCAGTTAATAAACACAAAAGAACAGAATTTTAAAAACCATATTTTGCAAACTCTAATAAATTTATTGACTTAGGCAAGGACAACAACTGGTTCTAACCCAACAGATGAATGGATGATGAAAAACTGAACTTTCTCAGAGAGCCAAATAACACCACACAAAACACTTTCTGATGTGAGGAGACCAATACAATTGAACAGCAGGCAGAAAAGACTGCCACCACTCAACTTCAGTGGTCAATCTAAGCACCACCAAAAAAGTGAAGTAGAGATCCTATAACTCTCGATGTGATACAATATGAAGGACATAGCGTCATCTGTGATAGCCAAGGTACCTTCAACCTGAGAATCCACCAAGTATTTAGATATAAATTTTAATTTACAATAAATACAAGAGATAAAAAAACAAACTAAATGACATGAGAAAATAAACTGGACAAATTCAAAAGGTCTGAAGCACATGACCCAGTTTCTGCTCAAATGTCTTTTTAAAAGACAAGGAGGGGAGGGATGGATAGCTATCCTTGATTCAAGAAGACTTAAGGGTTCTAAGACCCAAGTTCATAGGTACAATGCTATTCGGGATATCGTTCTAGACAAACCAGCCATAAAGAACATTTTTGAGTCAACCAGAGAAATTTGAATATGATCTGGGCATTATAGGAGATGAAAATTTACTGAAATGGAAAAGCAGACATTATTGACTAAAAAAAAAAGGTTTCAAGAGAGAATAGATAGCATTATGCCATACTGGCATAAGAATGCACATATACCCACATAGACATATGTAGACAAAAAGATTACAAACTAATCATCTCTAGGTAGTGGGAATATATATTTTTCTCATTTTTGTTTTATATTTTGTTGTTGACATAATGCACCTGCACTACTTCTATAACATATTTTTTAATTGTTTGTTTTATAATTATCTCCAAGTCATGACAAAATATTGTCTTGTCCTGTGCGACTTAAATTCAGCTTTGTATGTAGTTTAAAAAATGCTGAATTTCTATCAAAATGTATATATGCATATACACCTATATATACACACATATATACTGAAAGACTTAAGTAGCATTTACTATGTGACGATTTTTGTCACTTTAAGAATATAAAAATTCACCCCCAACTTCAAAGCGTTGTTCTTTTACTATAGAGTCTCCAAAACTATTAGACTATCATTTTTAACATTACAAATAATAGCTGTCATCTATTATTCGCACATAAGAAAGTAGTTCCACCTAAAAACATAGCTCAATTCAAAGAGCTATGTTCAATCATCAAGATGTTTTAGGTATTACGTCCATTCATGAGGAAAAAAAAAAAGAGACTGGAGGCTCAAATCAAGCCTGTAGCAGTATTAATTCCTGAAAGTGAATAATCTTTACTTTGTAACCCTGTCTTGGGAGAACCAACATATAGAAAATAATACTCAGAAAATAAATGAGGCGGCAGTAGGGACCCAAAGCAGTGGCAACTGCCACCAATCCAGAATTCCTACCTAAAAAATTATAAATAGATGTCAGTCAAAAATATAAATTGAATTTTTCTGAGCAATGCAACAGAAAAATATTTTTTATTCAAAGAAATAATAATTACTGCTACTAAGAAACTTTCCAACTGAATCCTTAATTTCAGTTAAGATGCTAGTAAGATTTTTAGTCTTACAGAAAAGCACAATAGTACAGAGCCCCTTGAAATGCAGTCATTTTAACCAGGACTAAACTCAAATGCATCCTTGCACTATGAATACTAACTAATAAAGTAGTAAATAAGTTTGCAAAGGACTTGGTTAACTTACTTAAACAAAACCATTTGTCTCTAATTATGCATACATGGGGATGTTATATACTCATTAATGTAAACTCAGTTGGCCCCCCTTTGATTCACTTAATTATTCAAACACATAGTGAACATTCTGTGCAAGGGGCACTGAGAGCAGAAGGCTAAGTAAGCAAACACTGCTGCACTGAAGAGTCCCTACTCTATCAGGGAAGACAGACACACGGACGTGCAACGGTGCCACAGACTCTACTGAATATAAGACCAAGATATTTTCAGAGATAAAGACAGAGGGATTAATTCTGCAGGGGCACAGATAAAGCTTCAAGAAGTAGGTGATATGTTAGATAACGCTGAAGAAGTCAGTCAGACATCAGGAGACAGAAGAACGAACAAGAGCAGTTAGAACACTCCAGGCAGAGGACACAACAGGATTATGGAAATACATAAAACATCGGGGAAAAGCAAGCAGTCAAGTGTGGCTCACACACAGAGCTGTATGGAGAAAGCAGGACAGAAGACTGGAGTTAGTTTCAAGGATGGTGTGAAAGGGAGTTAATTTAAGCAGACACATAGGGAGTCAAAGGCTGGAATCAGTGTGATGGTCTCTTACAGAACAACAATCCAATCCTTCCTTTACGTAGAATCTAGGCATTCAGTCTTTTGAAGGTTTCATTTTCCACAGATTCTCACCTTCCTTATTCATAGTTTGAGATTTTATCCCAGACTTTAGCATCCATCATAAGTTAGAAGATGCAGAGAACATGTGCCACAGCATGGGAAATACATTCCCATTTAATCCTAATGACCCTACAGAGTAATATTCCCATTTCATGAATGACAAAATTGAGGGTCAAAAAGACTGGGTAATTTGCACTAAGTCCCACAGCCAGTAAGTACTGAGTTATGATTCAAACCGGCTAGTTACATAACCCAAAGCCCAGCTTCTTATACCATGCTGCCTCATAAAAGATTAAGATTTCTTATATTTTCAAATCAATAATAAAAACATAAAATTTTCAAAAGAAGCAGGTTCAAATGAAAGTGAATTTACTAATCTAATGTTAAAACTGAAAAACTTCTAAAATTAGACAATACAAAAATCACTGGCATTTCCAAAACTGGTGTCGGCAATTAATGAGTACTGAATTATAAGACAAATATTTCTTATGCCAAGAATTATACCAATACATATCTAATATGACTTTTTTGCTTCCCAATGTTAAAATTTCTGACACACTTTAGACAATTTAAACCAAATAAAAATAACTGAGAAAACTATATATGATTTCTAATACAGAATAGCCTTAACCTGCGCTTATCAGATATATTTTTGAATAACAAGTAAAGGGTTTAATATGAAATTCTCACCTAACGACTTATAAATGCAGCGCATAAAGAATTATACTAACTAGGTCACTGAAGGAAGCCAAATATTTTTGCCATCTAGTGCTCTACTTGCAGGCAATGTGGCACCATGGTTAAGAACATACACTCCAGAGCCAAGGTGCCTGGGTTTGAACTCAAGCTTCACTTACTAAGTAATCTTTTGCAAGTTACCTATCTTCAGTTTCCTGTGTAAAATGGGACTGGTAAAAGTACTTATCACATAGGGTTGTTATAAGGATTAAATGCATTAATATATAGAAAATGACTAGAACACAGTGACAGTTGTCTATCAGTTGAACAAATGGGACAGACCTAGACCATAAGGGCTCACCGTAACTATTTGGGATTTTTTTTCCAATGACACTGATTACTGAATAACCTAATCCTTCTAAAGAGCATCAAAGCCTAAAAGAAACCTTAACTCTTTGAAATCTTGACTATATCAATTTGCCTTTTAAGTGTTTAACTTAAGAACAAATGTAAAATATTCCCAAATTTCCCAAAGGGAAGAAAACAAACTATTATCAGTGGCTACATGCAGTAAGCAGAGAGGGAGAAGAAAGGCATACGTGCATGCACGGGACTTTCTGTTGTGCCTAAGCTGGAGAGCCACCACTGCTACAGCGGACCTGCAGATGTGACACATGACGTTCAGTAGACACACATACATGAATACATGACTCTCACCCCACCTTTGAGCAAACATGTTCAAATTTTTCTGTTTTAATTAAGGTATATTTTACATACAATAAAATACAAGACCTTAAGTGATTCACTGGTGAGTTTTGATAATCATATATATCATGCTGGACAGTCTTGATTCAAGAGCTGCAACAATCACATCTCAACCGCAAGAAAGAAAATAATAAATGGTAATTAAATTCTAAAGCCTGTGCACAGAAGTCAATTTCACCAATAATATAACTGACACACTATAAAATAATGTGGCTACTATATGAGCTAAATAAATTTTTACTGGTTGTTCTAAGCATCCAATCCTGACTTAAAACACTAAAAGTATATTCTAGGTTACACTGAATTAACAAAACACCTTTAGAAAAACAATATGTAAGCTGAGATTTCATATTTACCTTGTCTCAAAATTTTACTTGAACCTAAATTAATGTGGTTTACATGACAAATTTAACTATAATTTTCAAATAGGGGATAATAACCAAAAATAGCTCCTTAAGTCTTATTTTATGTGTTCCTGAATATAGACAGTCTTAAGTATAATTATTGAAAATAAAGCAGTTCTAAAGTTTCTCTGTAGTACTACTCAACATAAATATATAGATATGCTTATCCCCAAACAACTTATAAACTAAAATACCAGTATACAGTACTAGTATTCAAACCAGTAACACTTTTTTCCTGCCATAATTATTTTAAGAAAAATTATTTCCACAGATCACATATAAGCTGTTTTAAAAATTCTAGTTAGCTGGAAGTTAACAATATGAAGCTATATAACATACATGGAACATGGATGGCAAATAGAAAGTGACATATAGATTTACAGAGCCAGTGATCAAAAAGCATCAAAAGCAAACCTGAAGTTGCCTGGCTCATGAGAGGAATGGACACTAAGCTAATTCAGAGGCATGAGTGAAGGAATAAAGTCAGACTAACGAGAAGACAAAAAGAATCGAAAGCTAGTTAGCAAGTACCAGGGCTTCACCATTTAATTCTATTTTCCAGGAATTTCTGGAGCTTTTCCCCTGCTTTCTATCAGTACTATCAACCAATAGATGTTTAAGGATCAGGTAAGAGGGAAAAAAATTCAGCCACTGATTCATAAGCTACATCAGGTCTACATTTTTTTTCCAACAAATTTTAACAAGTGTAACTTTAACAAATAGTTTTCATGTATGTCACAGTTATATCCATATTATCAACTTTACTAACCAAATTATGCTTTAAATAACTGCTACTCTCATAGACTTATATGAGAGTCTCATCTAATGAAAGATTTTATATTTCTTATTAGATTTTTTCTCTATTAACTGTGTAAAATGTTTGTATCTGGTTTCTAAATTGAAGATTCATATTGGTAGAAAAGCAGAAATAGGAGTTCCCTGAATTTTCCAGTTGACAAAGTGCTAATTGCTCATTATTTCAGAACATATAAATTTGTCCTAACATATAAAGCATATAATCATTCCTGTACAGAGCAAATTAATGCAGCCAAAAATCTTATTTTCTAAAGTGAAAAAGGTGCAATAAGTACCAAAGCGTGAACTACAGAAATATTAAAAATATTTCTCCAAAAGTACAGAATTATTAAAAATACTGCACAAAAAAATGGGGATTTTTAAGAATAAAGTATAGTGGTCAGAAACAGCACAGGACACAGGAACATTTAAATATTTCCTAGGTGCCAGGCCATGCATTAAAATACTTAATGCATAAGGTCATTTAACATATAGAAGATCAAAGTTCCCTTCTCAGCTTTGCAACTTAAAAGCCTATGGCTGCAGATAACTTACTAAATCTCTGGGCCTCAAATATTTTTGTTTCTTTTTTCTGCAAAATAATGGTCCTAACACCTGCTGTAACTTCTTCACTGGTTATTTCAAGGATTAAATGAGATAACTGGACATATCTTTAAATCTACAAATTGCAAAGGGCTATTACAATTCTAGTAAGAAGTTGTTATGATTTGAGGTTGCATGGGCTAGAAATGTCCTGTTATTTAATTTTAGTTTAAGTGTCTCATTACAAGGCAACTCAATATGATGTTTTTATAAACAAATTATAAAAGAAAAGAATTCCAATGCATTCATTTAAATTCACTTTAGCATAAATTTTAGGTTCCTTTTAACACTTCTAAATTAACTGCTCACAGTGCCAAACCAGAAAGGAAAACTGACTGCCAAGTAATTTATGAGCCCTGCCGGAGCTTTCTACTCCTCCAACAAGGACCTCACAACTCTCTCCCAAATTGTTACATTATATCAACTTGCCTTGACTAAAAAGTTTACACATATTTTTGCTTTGAAATGAAGTTTAGCTCTCACTTTCTAGAGTTCTTTTGTTGTTGTTGTTTTTGTTTTAAGTAGGTTCCATGCCCAGCGTGGGACTTGAACTCACAACCCTGAGTTTAAGGGTCCCATGCTCTACCAACTGAGCCAGTCAGGCGCCCCTAGATCTCACTTTCTAAAGGAAAATACCACATTCTTCAAAGGTAACATCAAGAATTGCTAGTATTTTTCTACTTAGTAGCAATACCATAAATCGGCTCATTTGGCAAGAAATCTACAATCTATAACAAAGAGCTATGAAACTGTTTTACCTTTTGTGCCAGAAACCCCACTCTAACAATGTACTCTAAGAAAACAAAGTAAACTATAGAAAGATATTCAGGATAGTGCTGTATATAAAGGGAAAAAATGGAAATAATCCTAACACAGTACAGTGAGCAATCCATGATATTTAGCTGGATGAAATGTTAACTATATAGATTTAAAAAATGGCAAGTACCCACTGACAGATAAAAATTAAGTTGTGAACAAATACCTAAGTATGTAATTATGAGCATATGTACATTAACAAAGAGGGAAAAGCAATTTCCAGTGACGAACACCTGACACAGAATTAACTATTTCTAATGCTTAAACTGAAGATTACACAATTTTAAACAAATCCTTTTTAAAGGAACAATCAAGGCCCTCTGAACTCTATTTAAATGTAAGCAAATTAGAACCACAGAAAAATATCTTATCAAGTCACTGATAATGCTAGCAATACTCTAAAATCCAAAGTACAACTTTGTGTATTAGCTGAGGGATAATTCCCCTCAACAAATTTAATCAATTTTTCTTCAGAGCTGTTACGAAATAATGTATCTACAACTGTTCAAACCTACATCTGTGAACCTCTAAAAATTTAAGTTGCCCAACTAACTGGTTTTAACGAGCATAAGAAACAATTACCTTCTTCCTAGGTCTCTGGATGAATACGATAAGGCTGATTTCCTGTTTCAGAACTCTGCTGCTGTTAAAATGCACACACGCACACCCCCCCCCACCATGGTTTTGCTCCCACTAACAAACATCTAAGACTGACTACCAATGACGAATCAAATAAAATATGGTTGTAACTTACAGAACAACTTTCAAAAGACTGTCATTTCAACAAGCATTAGACATACTTGTCCGCCTTACATACCTGAACTAAGACAAATGCTAACTCTCATTTTCTACAGCAAACTCATAATCAAGTATATGAAAAATTAGAAAAGTTAAAATTATAACATTGATTCAGCATTACTATAAAGTACATAAGAGTATCTTTTATGCTCTAATCTTTATATTCAGTGTTAGGTTTATGTTACTTCTGTAATTCATTTCATTATAAAAGCCATGCTTTTTATCATTTACCAAAGATAACTATCTAAAACAGTAGGTTCGGTCTGCTCTGTAAGGCCATTAACTTTTACGGAAAAAAAGACATTCAAACAGGTAAGACACAGAAGATGACAAGGGATGTGTCAATAGTTTGAGAACAAAGACCTAGTAATATTTAGTGCAAATTCACTCAATATTAGTAACCTGCATTAAAAAAAAAACAGATTCCAACATTTCCAACTGTATTATCTTTTAGATACAACCGTGCACTAATTTCCTAATACTCAAAAATAACTACAGACACAAGGTACTAAGAAAAAAAAGTTCTAATACAAAATGTGTCTCCAGCAAGTGGGTTTTCATTTTCCTACTAACATGGCTAAAACTGTAAAATTTTTAAATCTACTTTTAACAATCAAATTTACCTTTCCATGAAAGCACTGCTAATTTGAACCATTTTAATGGAGGAAAGTGCCAAACAAGTGTGTGCTAGACTGCTTCATTTTATATTTGGCTTTAATATAATAAAACTAAGTCTTTATTTTATATCTAAGCCAGGAAATCATTTAGAAATGACTTGCTTTTTTTTTTCCAACAGGCAAAAATAGTTTTGCCTAACTGCTGTATTTTAATCCTGGATCAGAATAATATAAACTAGAAGTACAGGTCTATTTTAAAATATGAAGGCACACATATTGGCATTCATTACTACATTAGTAAGAATCATATTACTGATTTTATGATAATTGCCTTGTTCTAATACTGAAAAATATGATTCATATTCACAGAGTGTATTTTTATCATTATATCAGCATTACAATCATTTGAATAAGTGGATTATTAAAAAAACCGTTGAAATTACATATACTAAAATACTAGTCAAAATTCATATTTCAAATTTTAATAATATGCAATCTTTAAATATACTAAAAAATATGAGAGCAAGTCTACATTGCTTGGTTTGAAAAGGTAATACTTTTAATTTTAGTCAGCTACCCATAAATGCTTGTTCCTGAAGCAATATAATTTTAGTATAAATCCAATTATTACGATTGGAAAAAAGCACAATTACTGATCAAAATTAGTTGTGAAATCTTCATATGCAAAGGAGAACACACTAAAAATCTTGGAAATAATTAAGCTGAAACATGAAAGATAAAATTGAGTCAACTCTGTCAACCAATAAACAAACTTTAAAAACATAAAGTTCAACATATAGAAAAACAAAAATACCAACAGTTAGATGGGAGAGACAGAAATGAAAACAAAGGAAAGGAGCTCTTAACACCTCACACCCTTTAAATACAATTAGGTAAACAAAACAGGTAAAGACGTTAAGTATTTGGATAAAAATCTCACCTACATATGTGCTGCCACACTTAATGTAAGAGAGATAATTTATGTACACATTATCTGTCTATCCAAAAAGGCACCATTCTTTTCACGGCCTGAACAAATTCTATAAAGTGATGCTAGTAAAATAATCTATTTTCATCAGACATGAATTTGAAATTGGCAAGATGTTTCTTACACAAAAAATAGAGGCCCTAAACACAAAGTTAGATGTGAGAACATAAATTCAAAATCATATCTAAACTGAAATACTATGCCTGATCATATTAATCATTTGGCATGATAACAAACTTCTCAATAAAAAACAAAGTCAATATAATAAATTTTTAAAAAGTAGATTAAAACTAATCAGACCCTGTTAAGCCCAATATGTAATTTGAAGACATCTATGCAACCTGGCAACACCCAGCTCTTGGGGGGTGAAAAGGAATTATGTTACAGAAACAACTTATAGGGATGCCTGGGTGGCTCAGTCAGTTAAGCGGCTGTCTTCGGCTCACATCATGATCCCAGGGTTCTGGGATCAAGTCCCACATTGGGCACTTTGCTCAGCAGGGAGCATGCTTCTCCAACTCTGACTCCTCTGCCTGCCATTCCCCCTGCTTGTGCTCTCTCTCTCTGACAAATTAATAAAATCTTTAAAACAAACAAACAAACAACTTATATATGGTGGCTTAAAATGAAAAAGCCAAATTTTAAATGGGGAAACTCATTTACTAGCAGAAAGACAAGAACTGAGTTGTACAAGAAAGCAGAGGACCTGAAAAATATTTAAAGCAAATATTTAAGAAATACATATTAAATCAGTACCCTGAAGTTCTGTAATAATGAATTCCTATATATCAACTGCTAGGAACATTACAGTTTAAAAATATCAAAAGCTCATATAACTTAATATCTCAAGTTAAAACATGATGCTTTCACTTAAATATCCAAATAATGTTGTAAAACTAAATGACTAAAAGCCAGACTTCCATTACATAGGCTTTAGTTCTCAACCAGTATCTTTGTATTTTAGAAGAAAAATATAAACACTGGTATAACCAGTAAGTTTTATTTTTGCAAAAGCTTAAATTTTGATATTAGTCCTTAAAGACTATAATTAATAGATTCCAAAATTCAGAAATGTCAAAACCACTCATATCACTAGATTATCTTAACTTTTTCCTATATTTGAGTAACAGATGGCGAGCCTTAGTTCTTGGACACTACACAATAATCACAATCTGCGTGACCTTTTCAGTATTAAAAAGAATCCAAATAGCCTTAATAACCAGCACCTCAGTGTATTTCACAGTATTACCTATAATCCTGATCATAATGAACAGAAACTAGATATGCAAAACTGCATCATACTTTCAGTGTACTGTATTTATTTTACATAAATTTCCTACAACTAGTCCGTGAAAACTACCCAGATGTCAGATTGCTTCTTCAGTTCTCAAAAAACGTATATGCATACATTTACAAAGTATTTTTACCATTACTTTGTTTTCATAAGCACCAAAAAGGTATATACCATACCTAGATCAAAATTTCCTTATGTTTAAGTATTGAAACAATTTTATCTCATTTAGAAAAATGTTACTGTAACAAGTAATTTTGTTTAAAAAAGAGAAGAGTTTGTTTCTTCCTCAATATTTTTGTTCTAAGTACATGAATTAATACATTTGCTGAGAAAGACATCATTTAGCTAATAAGGTTACAATTATCTCCCTATTTTAATATCTGACACTTTAAAATCTGACACTAACAAATGCAATTTTTGATTATAAGTGAAATGCACAGCAAACCTTCATCAATAAATATCACCAATTACCGAGGCAACTATGCAAATATAAACTGTATCATTCAAAATACGTTTCAGGGAACAGTATCATCATGATAGGGTTATATCCACTTTGGTGTAAAATGATGTGAAGGTTTATTCAAATCACTTCTATACCCACTTTAATTGCAATACAATTTAATATTCCTACAACAGAAAAAGGAAATTTGACAGATCCAAAGTGTTTAGATAAATTTTATTTTGTCTTTCTCAAATGAGTAAAATATGCTTAAATTTTAAATACGTAATAGCTTTCCTGGAAATAACTAAGGGGAAAAAAGTTTCAAGAGTCCAACACTTCAGCTTTTTTAGTGTGTAACAGATTATGATTTTGTGGATCAAAATCATGAAACTCTTTCTCACTATTTAGGTCATCTTAAATCCACTCTAAAGAAAAATCAGAAAGTAACAGAAAAAAGTATTAGCCAAATACTGGAAACAAGTTTAATGTGTAACTAACTACAGGAAAACAAATATTTCTGATTTGACTTCACCATTTAAAATAACTAAGGCAATTATGAGGGGCTCCAGAAATTGTTTAAAAATGCACATACACCTTTTAAGTTCACTACGATGAATTACATTTTAAAATACACGCATACGAACAAAACTAGAAGCTAGAGGGAAACATGAAGTTTCAGAGAAGTAGGACAATAGACACTTCTTAAAAATTCTCTTTAGTTGTATTTGTATAAAACAAATTTTTTAGAAGAAATTTTCTTAAGTATAGCAAGCAAATGAAGTTTATTATTCATATACTAAAATAAATACCATAAGCTTTACTCAATTACATTACAGCAATAAATGCCATCTGTTTTTCTTAACAAATCTGAAGCTATCATAAATTAGCAATCCTGGTTTAAAAATATTTATCAGTATCTCTGGATATCTAATTTAATTTCAAAAAGAAATCACAACACTCAGTCAAAACTTAAATTTCATAAGAATTTTTAAGATAGGCCTGACATTTTATTCTGCTTGGGCAAAGTGAGAGGCAAAGTAAATTGTAAAATCAAGCAAACAGAAAAAAAAAAAAAATCACAGCAAACAATCTATTCCTAGAACACTTTCGTAATTACGTTTGTCTACCCTAAAAACAAAACAAAACAAAATTCAGAATCCCCTAAGCTAACTCCCCTGACATTTTCTCGTCTCTGAACTAATCTAAAGCTCCATCCTAATTTTTTCTAAAAACTTCACATTAATGCAAGTTTTTAAATCAGATAAATAAAGCACTTCAATTCAACAGGCTGACATAGCAAAGTTAGGATCTAGAAAAGATTAACACATGTACCAGAGAACCTCAGAGTCAGCCCTACTTTCTTTATCTGGAAAGACAGAAGTTTTTTATAACTTGTCAGAAATTTGCCATTTTACATCAACACATTTAACTCCATGAGATCTGAGTATAACAAAGCAGCTTTACAATAAAGTGTAACACTAAAAAAATGCATTAAATAGCAAAAACCAAGTACACTGGGGGCAAAGTATCTCTCCACAACTCAACAACTACATAATTAAAGGAAATAAGCTAAAAGATTACTTTAAAAACTATTGCCAATATAAAAATTCTTTTAAAGTTGTTATTTTTTTGATAAAGCATATCCATCCTGTTAGAGCAGTTCTATGTAACATCCTTCTGAATACCTCTGAAGGTGCATTACACTTACACGTGTATTGAAAACATCTTCAGCCTTCTCTAAAAGAAGTTCAAAGCAACACTTTTCACAACCAGCCAAGTTACAGATGAGCCTTCTTCAAATAAGCCTTTTTGGTTACTAGTGGTATCTTTTGTGGACAAAGTTCCTATTATAAAGAATACTGGCCTAGCAGCAGTCAGAAAACCTAGATATTAAAAGCCTCACTCCACCATGTATTAGCAAACTGACCTTCTTAAATACCACAGCCTAAGGGCAAAGGTACGGACTTCTATCAAATATTATACTTCTCTTATTACTTATTACTATGTACCAGACACTTTATACCTTTAAAGTAGAGTTTCTTGGGATGCCTGGGTGGCTCAGTCAGGTAAGCATCTGCCTTCGGCTCAGGTCATGATCCCAGTGTCCTGGGATCAAGTCCCCTAGAGTCTCCCCCAGAGTCCTTCCTACCTGGGCTCCTTGCTCAGCAGAGAGCCTGCTTCTCCCTCTGCCTGCTTCTCCCTCCTCCCTGCTTGTGCTCACTCTCTCTGACAAATAAATAAAATCTTTTAAAAAAAGTTATAGAGTTTCTCAACCTCACATTACTGGCAATTTGGGCCAGACAATTCTTTGCTGTGGGAGAGACTGTCCTCTACACTGTAGGATGTACAGCAGCATCCCTGGGCTGTGACCCAGATCTCCCAGGTGTGACCACCAACAATGTCTCCAGACACTGCCAAATGCCCAGACAAGGTGGGAGGAGGTCACTCCCAGTTGGCAACCAATATTTGGAAAACACCTCACCCGTACTTCTAACAAACCTAAAAACTACCCTATGAGGATTTTTACCACCATGTTAGAGATGTGGAAAATAGGGTTCACTAACGTTAGGCAGCATATCTTTTATTACACAACTGATACGTGGCTGAGCAAGGAGTTATGCTAGACTTTTACTAGCTGACTCCCAAGTCCACACTCTATCTACCCCACCATGCTGCTTTTCTAAACTTACTACCTCATCTACATAACCAGAATAATATTTGCCATGTTGAGCTATTTAGGGTTTACAGATCAAATGATACTGTATGTATAAATTCTATTAACCTAAAGGAAATAACACATTAAGGATTTGTCTGATTGAAGATAACATAATACAGTGGTTCACAAAGTGGGATCCCCAGACCACCAGTGTCAGCATCACTTGGGAACTTGTTACAAATGCAAATTCTCAGGCCCCAAACCAGACCTAATGAATCACAAATTCTCAGGGTGGGACAAGTAATCTAAGGTCTTAACAAGTCCTCCAGGTTATTCTGATGCCCTCTCAAGTTTGAAAACCACTGATATAATGGGGGAAATACTGCAACAAGTGCCAAAAAACCCTACATCTTTCTTTGGAATCAATCTCTACTAGCCCTTAACAAGTTACTGATTCTTATTGGAGCTATGATTCCTACACTATAAAAGAAAAATAATAATAATAATAATAATAATAATAATAATAATAATGACAGACAGTAGTCCTTGCTCTATCTTTTAGGCTTTTTTCTTCTATGCAAAACCAAATGAGCTAAAGATTAAGAAAAGGCTTTGATAATTTAAAAAATAAAAAAATGCACACACTAAACAAATTTAAGACAGTGTTAGGATATATGTCAGCTAACTCCACTACATTAATTAAACAGAAAAAAAAAAAACCCTCCTGACTCAAGTCCTCATTTTTCTATTTCATATTTCATGAATGATTAAGAATGTTAAATAAATTTTACATCATGGCTAAATAAAGCCTGGCAAAACAGTTTTCACATTATGAAAAAACAAAACAAAACAGGAAAAGCCCAAGCATTCCATTTGATCTCTAACAGACTCAGAATAAAGTAATTCCTAAGTACACATTTTAAAGTAAACACGTAAAAATCAAGCTTAATTAAAACCCCCCAAACTTCATTTTAAAAGTAGAAAAAAGTTTTCAGTTCTATTTATTTAATCTCCAATCAGTTCAGGATGACTAGAATACTCAAAAGAAGTCTCACTAATTCATGAGAGCAAAGGTATTTTAAATGGAAAAAAATTGCATACATTTTAAAACAGAGTTGTTTCCAACTCTGAACATGTATGCTCTATTTATAAATCGCTTCAAGAATACATGATTTAAAGAATATGTGATTCAAATCACAATGCATTTCGTAACACCTTAAACAATTAGATATTCTTTTTCAAAGGTCAAAAATATTAACCATACAAAATTGGCAGAATGCAATCCTTGCAATTACTAGTAAGAAGAAAACCTGGTATTTTAGCCCGAAAATCTACAAAAATCAAAGGAAATAAAATTCAAAACTATTCTGAAGAGTCTTAATAATATTAAATCAACTGTTTTCAGTAGAACATAGATGGCATGTGACAGGAAAGAGTTTTAGACAATGCAATTTTCCTAGAAGATGTCAAAATGTTCAATTCTACAATGGAGACTTAGACCAAAAATACAGTTAGTTTATACAACACATAACAAAATATATAAAAATCACATCAGATGGTCACATATATAATGAGACAGAGCACCATTCATTCTGCAATGCAAAGCAAATAAGCAAAAAAAACTCACTGGAAATCAAGTGCTTCACTATTGACAGCACTGGGAAACAGCTGGGAGACCACCAAAGGTAAAGGGAAAAAAAAGAATCATCATCCCTAGGCAAACTAAATGGCCTTTACCAGGTAGGTCTTAAGCTTAATCCATCCTTCCTCATACCTGGCAAAAATAAATGTTTTCTTCCCGTTTCCAAGACCTAAAATTATACTGAGACTCTTGATCAAATGTAAAATGGGATGCAGTAATACAAAGGTTTAACACTAAATTAAAATCCCTCTGTTATATGAATGCATTGTCAGATTACATTAAGTGTAAATTGCATAGTAATAAGTGTAACCTGGCACTCAAAGTTGCATACCTCTCCCAAAAATGAACTTGAAAAGATATGCTTATATACCTTTATGGATTAACAATGACATACTTTTGTATCATACATTAAAAGTTTCCTTTGAGAAGATCACTCTTTGTGAATAAAATATATTTAAGTTGACCTATCTCTAACACTAAAGAAAATTTATTATAACAAATTTTTATTTTAAAACGTCTACTTCATTATGCAATCATAATAGGAAGTTTTCATCTTACCTCAATATCTTAAAGCAAACACTTTTTGATTAGCATGATTAATTTTCTCTGGTCAATAGTATGAGTGAGCAGACCTTTATATTCCATTTGTGATGAAACAATAAAATCACACACGTTATACTCAGAGCTCCTAAAGGAATACCCTTATTTCAAAAAATACTCACAGTTTGAACCAATTAAAATTCTAACATGTCCAAAACTGAGGAAATTCAGTTACAATCACTGCTCCTCCCGTAAATGAAAATACAAATACTTTCTCATACATGGGTAATCTGAAATTATAATTTTTAAGAGCAGCAGTTACCACGTAGGTATTCACAGTGTGGCAGGTAGTATGCTAAGCAAATTACTCATATTATCTAATTTATTCTTTAAGATAAATTTTACAGATGAAACAGCTTGAGAAAGAGTGAGTAACCTACTCAAAGTCACCCAGCTGCTAGTGGGAGAGCCAGGATTCCAACACAGGCAAGTCTGGCTTCAGAGCCTACACTGCCACCCTAACATCTACAATGAAACAACGTACACACAATGTGCAGATAAAATTAATACCCAACATTTTAATGCCTTTTAAAATAAATTTAACCTTATGTGAAAATGATAAAATAATATACACCAAGGTAACCTTGTTTTTAGAAATATTACGATACTTTGCTAACTTTGTACTTACTTACACATATACACTGAATATTCACACACTATGTTAGATTCACTGTCCCTATCTGAAGTGATGAGTATGGATGACAAAGCGCATAACCACCTAAAATATAACACATCAACAGTCTTCTTGTCCACACCATGTACACGGTAAGAATATTCTTTTGCTGTCAGGTACAGCCACAGTATCCATCTCTCACTATTCTCAGTACAACCAAGCGTATACCTCACACCCTGAAGATATCCACCTAGCTCTTAATGCAAACTGCTGCAAATGAAGAGAATATGCCTGAACTATACTGAACTGAACTAAAACTTCCCCTCTAAAATTAATTCACACCTAAATAATGTTTATTCTTCTTATATTAATATTTTCCCAAAAGCCTTTATTCCAGTGCAAATTACCTTAAAAGAGCCAAATTGCTAATACCTTTTCTGTAACCAATGAAAAAATTTCAAAAACTTAGAGGATAGGTGAAGAGTCAAATTCAATATACTAACTTCACCTTTCCTGACAAACAAAAGTATTTTACATTAGTAGGTACACATGTCCAATGCTTAGAAAGACAATCATTACTGGCAGACTACAACACTTTTGACCACCTAGCAAAGAATGCATGTGGCAGTAAGTGGCCTTTATAAAACAATTAAGGATATCAGTTCGCTCAGCAAATCCTTACCAACTTAAGGTTATGCAGTCTAACCTCAACATTACTGACAGCTCTGATAGCAAATGCATTAATTTCAAAGCTACCAGACAGAAAGCAACTGTAAAACAGAAGTGAATATTTACTGAAATCATTACTGACCCCTACCTCAGAAGTTGATACAAATGTCTTAAGTCACTATCCTTAGAACAAATTCTAACACATTTCTTAATGAATTCCGGTCACAAAAGAATTCTCCAATACTCACTTCACTTAAAATCAAAGTTTATCTTAAAAAAAAGAGAGGGAGAAAGAGAAGCAAGGAAGAGTGAGGCCTCTACAAAATAGAAATAAAACTTCATAACTCATAATCTCTATAGGAAAAAAATATGGTATCAAATAAATATTTTATACAATCATTAATGACATTGCTACTGGAAGCTAAATCCTTGGATCACGACCAAGGCCAAACACTTCAAGTAAGTGAAACACCATCACGTGCATGCACACTTCTAAATTTCTTTACAAACTTCATTTCACATACACTGTTTTAATATAAAAACATTTCCTACACATTTGTCTTACTAAAAAGGCTGAGGTCAAAATTTAAAAGCAAAATGTTTACTGAGAGTGAATTCATGTTGAAACTTTGTGCATGGATTTTCCCATAATAAGTATTACTCCATTAAAAGTCCCGGAAGTAATTACTTAAGTGGCTTAAAAAATATTAAGCTATCACCAAATGAACAAACAGCAAATGAAAATCTCAAAATGTGAACATGTGAAAATAAGAATTAACATTAAGAAGTTTGTGTATTTTACTTAAGTGGTTATTAGGAAAAAACATCTACTGTTCCACACAAAAACTAAAATATCGATAGCTGCCTTTCTCATGTTGTTAAAATTCTAAAAGGAAGGAACACCAATGCATCTTTCTTTTTCCACAGTTTCTAAAACTAAATTTTAAACGAAGGTGGTTATAAGTCACCATATTTTATGACGTCTATTCATCTAATATTCACTAAGTTCACCATATGCAACGTGAATCCACAGATAGCTGCTGTACTGCGCAAACCTTGACAACACACAGCAATGAAAGCCCTTTTTTCTTCTATTTAGTCAGATAAACTTGAAGTTATTCTCCTTTCAGCTGCACTTCATTCTTGAATAATCTTTATGAAAATGAAGTTTGTAAACTGTTATACAGCAATTAGAATGCCCGGTTATGCTGTTCAGAAAAGAAATGCAACGTAGCAGATATGAAACAGTGTAAAATAAATATTGTGAATAGAATCTTTAAAAAAAACACACAAAAAACCCCCCACAGCTCACAATATGGTCATTTCAGTAATCAGTAATCTTAAAAGAAAATACAGTTAACTTCAATAGTCCCTGTACCCTCTACAAGTTAAAAATACTCCCTATGGTTAACGTTTGAAGACACAAACTTATCAAAAATAAAAATACATGCAACCAAAGCCTAAAGTTTCCATGAAATCTAAAGACACTAAATTTTTTATAGTCTCATGGTTAGCACTACTTTCCAGACTAACAGATACCAAGAAATTATTTTTAGAATAACTCGATTTTGCAAATAATATTGCAAAACTTGCAAACAATCGTCCTCAATTTTCCTCTGAAAAATCACTACATTCTTAATCTTTCTTATCCGATAGAAATACTCCAATCACTACTTTCATAAAGGAATTTAACTTCTCACAGGCTAGCTGCTGAAACAGATACTACAACCTGCCAGAGACAAAGTCTTCAATGGCCATTTTAATTTTCCCCCCACAATAAACACAGAACCCTAAAGTGAAACCAAGCAAACCAAAGTGCTTTGGTGTATAAAAAATCATTGGAAGTGCAACTATCAAAGAAGAGCCCTTCACTGACTTTTTCCTAAGTGATTTTTTTTTCATATCAATATTTGGCTCAATAAAACCACAACTCTAGAAATTAAGTGTTATTAGTCATTTGATGCAATATTTGACACTGCTTTCCATGCATACCATAACTAAAAGCACAGTGGTAGAGAAAGTTTTAAGTCACATAAATTTCATGTATAGAAAGAGGCACACCTCTGAAATCAAAGGAGAACTCGCCAATCATCTTACTACTCACGTGAAAGAACCTGGTAGAATAATTTTAAACTTAAAACCCTTCTAAATTTTAAAGCAAATGGGTAAAGTAAAAATAGTATAAACGCACTCTGAATAATAAAAGCAATCTACCAAACAGTATTACAGACATTTTTTTTGCATGGGGACTTTTCTTAAAAAGTTAAAGAAACATTTAATCAATTTGTTCCTATACATCCAGATGGCTGTCAGTTCACGCCAACAGTAGACCGCTTTTGGAATAAATTACAAATCAGAAGTTCCTCCATAATTAATTACCTTCTAGGCAAGCGGGTCAAGTTCAGCCTGAGTAGTTTTGCAATTAATACAGACTCCAGAACTTCTAAATATTCTTTAAAAATATTATTTTTTTAACTTAACAGAAAACTTACGTTTTGTGTGTTATAAAGCTCCTTCTTCAGTAACTTTTACCTTCATCTCAAAACAAACACTTGGGCAAAATTAGTTGTACACATTTACGTGCAGCTATATAATCCAAAGGAATAAAACCTCTTCAGACATAAAACATTTTCTTCAAAAAACAAATCTTCCCCACAGTGTTCAGCAGGATATATGGACACTTTAGCGCCCCTCAACCTTTAGGCAAAATGTTTACTGATATTTGCTAAGACATAATTTTTACTAAGAATACTCTAGTAACACTGATGCAATTACATAATTTTAACTAAATATTGTCTACTGTTATAATTCACATCACCAAATTTTTGGTCTTAATAGCAGCCTTAATAAGATGCTTCAGACCAACAACTTAATTCTGTTTTTTCATGCCTTAGACACCGGCCTACCAGGAACTCTGAACGTCTGTGATACTTTCCATTCTGCAAACCAGGAGAGCTCTATCCCCATCCCTTGATCAAAACCAGTTCATTATACCTGAAACTGCAAAGATCAATGCCTTTTGATAACCACTATCTTTTGAGGTACAAAGGCCTAACTTTTAGACAACCAAAACGATACGCCTGTTAAAATTCCTTGGTTTCTGTCTTATTCAACAATCTGAGTCAGTAAATTTAAGACACTGGGTGAAAAACAGCTAATATACCTCCATAATCTGAAACTGGAGTAATCCCCTCTTGCCAGCGTTTCTGGTTATGAGCTGGTAAATTACACATGACATTATACACAAGTCAAAGTACAATTAATGGACCCCCAAGGTGTCAGAGGACCTGCAACTTGAATTAGGTGAGCAGCAATTCTGGCTTGAATTTCAAGGAAGAACTGAAGCTTAATCTCTGCAATCACAATTTGCTGCACACAATACCCTTAGAACCCACACAACAGTATCATCTGGGATCAAAAAACACTCAATCTCCATTCTATTGCGTGTGACAAGACCACTGAATATAAAATGCTACTCAGCTGCAAATTTCATGCCCTATCCTATATCACCCCATCAGGAGGAAAAAAAAAAAAAACGCAAATTTAACAAAGATCTAGTAAGAGCGCCTTATGAGGTATATTACCTATGACACTATCAATTTCAAACTACGAAACTTCTAAATGCAGTTCGAAGTTGCAATTAAACTTAGCTTAAATATACAAACCTACTTTTGCCCTCCAATGAACACCATATATGCTGAAAATGATTCTGCTTCCAAAGTTATGCAAATCAGTTCACAACTCACATTAAAAAAAAAAGTCTATCAATGCAACCCAGGAAACTAAAAACAATCACTGCAAGATTCTGATGCAATATGCATACGTGCAACACTAATTTTCATTTTAATCTAATCTATACCCTTGATCTAGGGCCTAAAGCCAAGATTTAATCGAAATATGCTCAACCTCAAAGCGTCTACTTTTCTGTTCATTTAGCAGACCGGATTACCGAGCTCACTAATCCACCAACAGTGTACTACTGTATTGTGTATTAACGGACAATAGCCCTTCGGAAGAGACCCCGTAGACAGACCCGAGAAACCAATCGGTGCCTTGACACTTGCAAGCAGGCAACAGTTCCATGTAGCCGAACACACCCTAGGTTGAACGCATTCAAGAGCGACACCAAATAGACACGATCTAGAAATTCGAGCAGGGTTAGCTGCTATAGTCACCCAAACTATAGAAAATTTTTCGCCTCCGTCTGCTCCCACGTTCTAAGAGAGAGTGACAGAAAGGCAGAGAGGGGCAGCGGCAGAAATGGATACAGGTCAAGTCTAAGTCGAATCCATCCTCTTGATATCTCCTTTTGTTTCTGCTAACGATCTCTTTGATGATGGCTGTCATGTCTGGGAGCCTGTGGCTGAAGAAAAAGGAGGAGAGAGATGGCAGAAGCTGCTGGTGGCGGGGCTTCTTCTGCAGGATGGAAATGGCTCTGGACTTGGCGGTAGCGGATGCCCCTCGCTCTGCCGCCGACTGGCTCTGGACCGCAGCCGGGTAATGGCTGCTGCGGCGGCTGCTGGATGGTTGCAGCGACTGGGCCTGCTTCTCCTCAGCAGCCAGAGGCCTGGCCGCGGCGGCCGCGGGACGGGAAGGAGACGCCGAATCCTCGGGACGGCCGCTGCCTCCGCCGGCGGCCTCCGGAGCCCGGGCCGGGAGGGGTGCGGCGGCGGCGGAGGGGAGGTTTACAGCGGGCCCGGGTCCCTGGACGTGCCGCCGCCGCCGCCGCCGTGTTGGAGGCAGTAGGAGGGGAGAGACCAACTCTCCGGCGGCCCCAGCCCTGGAAATGGTGACAGGCGACTCCGGCCCCCTCCCCGGAGCTGCAGCCGCCGCGGCCGCCGCCGCCGCCGCTTCTCCCCCCCGCTCCAGGAGCGGGAGGTGCCGCCGCCGCCGCCGCGCCTCAGCCGGCTCCCGCCCGGGCCCGCGGCTTCCACCGTCCCTTGCACGAGAAGCCGAACGAGAGGCTGCACGGTTAGAAGAGAGGACGAGGACGAGGCGAGAGACGCCGCCGCTGCCGCCGCCGCCGGCCGGCCGGCTCCCCGAGGGCGCTGCCCCCGCGGCTGCTCACGGGCGCTGAGAGGGGCTCTGGGCCGCGGCCGCCGCCGTCTCTCATCTCCCTCGCCTGAGCCCGGCCTCGCCTCACAGCGGCTCAACTCTCAAACTTCCATCATGGCTGCAGCTTCCGAGAGGAGAGAGCCGAGCGCAGCCGCGGCTGGGCGCCTCGGCACGTATCCTGCCGCAGTGCACAAAGAGTCCCGCCACATCACCGCCCGCCGGCCCGTCCGCCCCCTCCGCCGCCGCCGCGCCGGGAGCCCGGCGCCTGGGAGCCCGAGGGGAGGCGGGAGGCGGGTGAGACCGCGCCGGGGGAGGAAGGGCGCGGCGGAGCAGGGGCTACAGCTCCAGAGGCGATCGCCGAGCCCCCGGCCTGCGGGCGCCACTGAGCATGCCCAGTACGAGCGCCCGGGCTCGCTCGGGCTTGTGCGAGGCGCCCGCCAGGAGCTGCACTTGCCGCGGCTGCTTCTGCAGCAGAGCGGGGCGGGGGGTTGGGGGGGAGCGAGCCAAGCCTCGGCCTGTGCGCATAAACCCTGTCGGAGACAGGGAGGGCCGAAGGGGAGAGCTGAGGGGTGCATTGAGCGGTGTCACTGACTCGAATCTGAGGTTACCTGTGCACAGCACTGACCAAGTGACTCGCGCTGGTCGGGGTACTGAGAACCGCGGGAACGCTCCCCGCCGCGAGGGCACCCCTCCCCGCCCCAGCCCCCAGATTTCCCCGGCCCGCCCCGCAGCCTCATTCTCCTTTTGCACCGCTGTCGGATCACTGTCGCTCGCAGGGACTCGCCCGCAGCAGCCTTTGCCGAGAAAGCCTACCTCTCTGTCCACCCCCCGCCCGTGTCCTCAAGGTGTCAGTCTTAGCACAAAGAACAACCCCCTATTGTGTCTCCGTGTGTATCACCTCATCCGGCTCCCTCTCACCGCCCCACCTCCCGCTTCCCCAGCAGCTCGGCTCCTTCGCCCTAAAATTGAGAGCTCGCAGCCGAGCGCGCTGCGTGTGAGCACATCGCCCCTGGAAGTCTAGGTCCCCAAGGACCACTGCCCACCTTGCACGGAAAGCGGACCCCGGACGACGGGACCCACCCCGCAGCCCCCTGCATTGCCCCCTGGAGAGCCAAGCATCCCTCCCCTTGGGGCTCCAGCTCGGTTCACCACGCAGAACTCCGGCTCGGGGCTCCTAGACAGCCTCGCCCCGCCCCTTTTCGGGCCGCTGTGAAAACCCGGCCGGGTGGATCGCCGCGGGCCGGCTTCCGCGCTCCCCCAGCCGGGTTGCGCACGCCGACGGCCGGCGCTGCCCAGGCCCGAGTGTGAAATACGGAACGGTAGGAAGCGGCAGCCCCTGCTAGTAGGCGGGGCCGGGGAAACAGAGGAGGGTTCAAAAGGAGGTGGAGGGATACGCGGGCCACAGTCGGAACTACTTTCAGGAGGAGGTCACGTGTGTCCTAGTTGGGGAACTTTCCAAATTCCCACTCCCCTATGATGGCTCGGGAGGCAAGTGCTTCGCGTCCTTCGCCCGGGGTGCCGCTGTCGTGAGTCGGCAGCGGGATCCCGAGCCTCCGGGTCGCGGCGGAAAAACAGGCTCTGACGAGCCTCCGGCGGGAGCACTGTTGGTGCTGGCGCCTGGGGAGCTGGTTACACAAGCACCCACATTCAAGCACGTGCCCCCGCCTCCCTGCACCGCTGGTCGCGGTCGCGGCTTCTCGCGGACCATGGAGGGAGAGCTCCCAAGCTGGTCTTACCCATTCGCGTGCTACCTACCGAGCCAGCTATAGCGCCAAGACTTGGAGCTGCGGCTCGGCCGACAGTGCTGATGTACAACCGTGGGAGAAGGGGCAGGGCCTCGGGGATCTGGCATCTCCCTCGCTAGTGCCCTGCCCCTTGGGGCGAACCTTTCTGGTGCTGTGTACCCGGGGCAAAAGGGTATCTCCCACAGCAGCCTGCTACTTGAATTCACCAGCGTTGCAACAAACTTCCAGTCGCTACCCCTGAGCTGGTGAGCGCGCCCCACCTACCGTAGACTCAGCCAAGTGACTTATCTGTTCAGAGAACCTAGTCAATGGCCATCAGCCCAGAACAAACCTGTCAAGTCTGCTAACAGCCCGGATTGGTTGACCTATCCCCGTGAGATAGCTGGTTCAGAAATTCTAAGAACTGGAGCGCATTTACCCTGACATTGATCAGCTGCAAAGCGAGTTGTCCACTTTCTGCTTGAAGAGAATGAACACCAATCAACACCAATATAGGAATTTCTTCCTTTTCTTACCCCTGGGAAGTAGAACTCAAGGAGACAATTGGAGTCCAAAGTATCTGAGTTGAGACCTGAGCTAAGGCACTGGCTCATTTTCTTTCTTTTCTTTCTTTCTTTCTTTCTTTCTTTTTTCAGATCTGGGAGAATGGGATCAATTTGCATGTGTATTGCAGTGATTTTGAGTAGGTGCCTAGTAAGGTCTAAAAGGATTTATATAGTGTCGGTGTCGGAGAGAAAAGACTGTGTATGAGCACATCATGGTTGCAGACAGCCCCTTGAAGACTAGAAACCCCAAGAGGGCTTGCTTAGAAGCCACAGGCCGTTATGTAATTCCACGACACTACTAATTAAACCAAGGGTATTTACAGTGTTCTTAGAGATCTCCCAGGCTCCATAACACTTTGCATTTATATACAACACCATTTTAAGAGAAGACCTGCAGAAGTTAGCAACCTGATGAATCTTCAGTGTTGATATTCACTGAAGGCTGGCTTTGTGCACGGTCCTGGTCAGCCTGTGGGAGGTAGAGGCCACCAAGTGGAAAAGGAAATGGGGAGGTAGGGTGCGGGGGACCAATCTGGAAAAAGTAGGAGAAAGGCCTCCATTTGGTTTCCAAAAATGAAAATCCTATCCACACAGCCTAGGGTAAACCAGAGATTTCTTTATTTTACAAATAACCAATGATAAGAAGTCCCTGACTTGTAGGTGTTCCACTGGACTGCATGGTAAGAAAAGCAAATACTACTTGGTGGGTAAAGGGGAGATGAAGAGGAAGTTAAATGAAGGGGGGGTAGATTGGTAAGGGGTAAAATGTCCCCCCCCACCTTTGTTTCTCAGGTTGCTGATCTTGTCTCCAGAGTCCCTGCTATTAGCACAGCCCTACTCTGCCCCCCCTCCGCCCCCGGAGCCTACCCCATTCTGAAATCCACTTCCTGGGAAGGAAATGGGTTCATGAGGAGACAGGATGCTTTTCCACTCCCATGGCACACAGTTCTCGTGGAGCAGAGAGGCCACACACCACCAGCACTAAAGTGCTGGAATGGGAGATTAGCCCACAGGACTTCCATTGGCAGAGGGAAGAAAATGGGACATGAGTTTTGCTGCTTCTCTGAACATGAGCTCCCTCTGCTTCTCTCTAGCAGTGAACGAAAGGCTCACCAACGTTGACAGACGTTTGGCCAGCCAGACAGTAATATCAGGTAGTTATTAGGAATTACCGAATAAAAACCTCCTCCCCTCCCCAGTGTTAAATAGGTTCCTGCAGGAAATGTCAGATTTCCATTTTTGTTTACCTTCACCTCTTCCTTGTACCCAAGGGATCTCCTTACCCAAGTGGTAGAGCTGAAACCTCTAAATAGCTGACTGTATCGAATGTTCAGGAAGTTTAAAATCTGTATATTGTTTTTCAACTTCAACTGCAGATATCTGCTTGGCTGTACAGATGTTACAATACGTAGGTTTCCAGGCACTCCAGTTCTTTACCTGTCTGGATTCAGCCTGCCCTAGGGAGAAACAGAAGCTTGTAACAAAGGGAGAATTATATAAAGCTTCTGGGAGACGAACTATGCAGAATAATTAGTAAACATGATAACCAGCTTTAATTATAGTTTCTAACAGCAGATTCCAAAACTGTATTGTTACTACACTCAAAGAATGTCCAAAGAAAATAGCTTTCTTATTTTCTTTGATAAATGAAATGACCAGCAACTTGATGTGGGTGATATAAATAGTTGATGTGCTCTTTGTAGGTTCTGCTGCTAAAATGTCTTTTGTTGAACACTGATCGCTGTAATGCCTTTCTCATCTCCCACACACTGACCTTTCAAATAGAGATCTAAATCAATGGCTTTAATTTTTAAGCAATCTTTTCTATTTTTATCTGTTTAACCACTGTTTTCTAAATAATACAGAATAGAAAAATATAATAATTATAGGTTTGAATTTAAACCACCCAATTCTTCCAAGGGTCCAAGGCTTTTCCCCTTATTTCACTTATCCTAATTACAAATACTGCTGTTCTTTTAAATAAAAATGTTTTGCCCAAGACATGTCTCCAGAAGGCACTTCTCCAGAAGGCACTTCTCCAGAAGGCACTGCAAGTAACCATACCCTAAAAAAGAACTTTCTCTTCTTGTCTCTAAGTTCTCCTGCAGCTATTGCACATGGCACTTGGGTCTCCTTTCACATCCCATTAGAGAGGTGTGCTATATGAAATTATCACTCTCAAAGAAGTGGGGGTGGAGCCGGGTATTCCTGGGAGAACCACAGACCAGAACAGGCACGCGCTGGGTCCAAGTTGCGTTCAGAAATCGTGACTTGGACCAGAGAGTGATGGGAAAGAAAAAACCTAACATGACAAATCAGCTTTGTCTGTTTTACTCTCCAACCTAACACTGGCTATTGGATATTCTACTCTGCTCCTTTTGGTATTAACTCTTAACTATAGTTCTATGGAACACATATTCTGCTTTTAGCTCTTCCAAGAATACAAAAAGATAATAATTTGTATCTACCAGCAGGTGTTGGGGCATTTGCCAGGTGCTTCCCAGAGTGTCCCTCTTTTGTCTAGCTGTAGGAGGGACAAGGAGAAGGAGTCAAGGTTGCCCTATGCCTCACTCCTACAAATGTTTCCCTTCAGAACATCCTTCTGGCTTCCGAGGCACCACTGTTTCTGAAAATGAAGAGCACTTTTTTGAAAGAAAAAAAAGGAATGAGACAAACTCTGTTTAAAGTATCTTTTTTGTCTTTCTTTTTCATGGCATGGCGTCTTGTATCTCCATTCATTCATTTAATTGTCCAATTAATAGATATCTGGGCATCTATTACGTGTTCGTTCTGTGCAACGCTCTGTGGACAGAGCAGTGACTGTGGCATATAGGGTCTAGCCTTTGTGGAACTGAGTCTCCTTGAAACTTGGCTTCTTTATCTGACACTGTTAAACCTCTTCATAGCCCACGGAGTGAAGTTAAAGCAGTCGAAAGAATCCTGACATTTGGTAACGGCTTCCATGATCTATTGCTACATAAGAAACCACCATAAGCTCGGTGGCTTAAGAGGGTCACCACCACTTCTTTGCTCACGATTCTACAGTTTGGAAAGGGCACAGCTAGGCAGTTCTTCTGCCTTCCCAGGACGGGGGCTGGGGTCGGACATGTGGTCACCTCTAGCTGTGAGTTTGGCGGGGCTGGAATGGCCGAGATGGCTTCCCCAGCGTTGGACACTTCCTCTGGGGCAGCTGAAGTGGCTGGCGGTCCCCTCTCCTCAGGTGATCGCTCATCATTCAGTGGGCCAGCCCGAACTTCTTTATCCTTTCTTTACAGCCTGGATCCCAAGAAAGAGAAAGCGGAAGCTACAAGGCCAGTGAAAGCCAGGGCTCGGAAGTCCCAGAACATCACTTTCACTGTATTCTCCTGGCCAAAGCCTGTCACAGGGCCAGCCTAGACCCAAGGGGACAGGAAAGAGACCACACTTCTTAACGGAAGGAGTGCCTGGAATGGGAGGAACTGCTGGCAGTCATATTGGGAAACACTCTATCATAACCCACCCTTTGGCCACAACAATTCACACATACACACACACACACCCCCACATGCAGACTTGCAAAATACACTCCCTCCCTCCCCCCAAATTGTCATTCTGTGCAGCACTGGCTCTCAGGGCCAGGATCGAATGATAGACACTAGGCCCAAGTACAGCTGAGGCATTTTAGGTGCCACTCCTCTACCTCTGGAGGCCTGTGAACAGAAAGGACAAGTTACAGACACAACATACGAAGCTGAGGCAGGGAGAAGTTAACTACGATAGACACTCGTGTTCAAAGCGGGGGAAGCAGAAGGCACAAAGTGGCCTCCATCCCCAGCAGTTCTGAAAGCCAGCTGAGTACTGCCACCCTCACTCTGGGGACCCAGACCACCGTCAGGTCTGGTTCTTCTCCCTGGGAGCCGCTTCCACACCATTGTTCCGGCTCCCTGCTCCGGGCCGCAGGCTCCGACCTTTGAGGCTTCCTCTTCCATAAGCAACTGCCTGCCCTTCACAGTCCAACAGCTCTCTCAGCCTGGGTCCTAACCACACAAAGTTGGGGGCCCAATGGCTTTTTTTTACATTTTGAACTGTCTCTTTTTTCTTTAATTCAGGCTAGTGGTGGTTCATCAGTATAATAGCCTTCAACATTTTGTGGGTTTCCTGTGATTCTTAACGGAGTTTATTTCTTGCCCACAGCAACTGCGCCCACAAAGCAACATCTATAATTCTTCCAAAAACAAACTTCTGTCTACTTTGGGCCTTGTCGCAGTAGCTGCTGGTGGACTCCCCTGAAGCTTCTTCTTGGAAGCCCCTTTGGCCAGATGAGAGGGTCTATGAGACAACATCTTAACCTGTGTACAGGCTTTAACATAGAGTCTTCATTGGATTTCTACCTTGAGGCCACATTTGACAGGCAGGGCCCTGAGGCCATTTTTTCTTTTGAAACTATTGCAGACTACAGAGAATCTCTGAGGTCCAGTCTATTTCCTCTACATTCTGCTTGAAAACTGAATAGTTCCTTTTTTAACACATCTCTCTCTTGTAACACCATCACACATCACTAAAAGAAGCCAACTGATACTCTGAACGTGCAGCCTGAAACTCCCTTTTGCCAGATCTACAAGTTCATTAGGTACATTTTCTGTCTTCTGTGTTCTACCACACACAAGGGCTGCCAAACATTTTGCCACTGCATAGCACCACTTCTCCAGCTTGCAATGCAATTTCCTCGTGACCCTCAGAGCCTCCACTAAGAGTCTTCTTCCCAGACTAAGGAGATACATCAACTAAATGCAAACGCAGGATCCTGGATTGGATTCTGAAAAGGGAAAAGAACATCACCAGAAAAACTGGCGAAGTTCCTACAGGGTCTGTGGTTTATGTTAATTTCCTGGTTTTGATCATTATTCTCTGGCTATGCAATTTATCACTATTTGGGCAGCTGGGTGAAGAACATGTATGAACTCCGTGCCAGTTTTGCAACTTTTGTATAAGTCTAAAACTGTTTCAAAATAGAAATTTAAAAAATTAGTGAATTAAAAAAAAAAAGAAAAGAGTTAGAGTTCCTTCATCCCCTCTCCAATCTCTACCCAATGCTTGGTCCCAAAGCCAAGGCCACGACTCTTAGATTTTTGTTAAGCCAACACCCAACTTTCAGACATCCATTTTCCGTTATTTATTATACACAACACACTACCCCAAAATGTGGCAGCTTAGAACAGCATCAACCATTTTCTTGCTCACCATTCTGCACTATGGACGGAACACAATGGTGACAGCTTGTCTTTCCTTCATGTACTGTTGGCTGGGGCAGCTTGACTGGGGCTGGAGAACCCGAGATGACTTCGAGCACAGGACCAGTGGTTCAGCAAAAACTAAAGTTGCCAGGTCTTGGCCCAAAACAGGAATATCCCCATTTTTGCCTTGTTCTATTGACCAAAGCAAGTAACAGAGGTTGTCAAGAGGGGAAAGAGACTCTACCTCTTAGTAGTAAGCATGGAGAGAAATGGAGGAATTGCTGGTGGGCCTCTACCACGTGACCCCAGCCCACTTCCCTAGAAACTTCTCCTCAAAACAGACAATGCTCATGGTCAATTCTTCCGAGAACCTCTATCATTTAAGAGTCATTGCTATCGGGGTGCCTGGGGGGCACAGTCAGTTAAGCATTTGACTCTTGATTTTGGCTCAGGTTATGATCTCGGGGTCCTGAGACCCAGCCCTGTTTTGGGCTCCACACTCAGCGGGGAATCTGCTTGGGATTCTCTTTCTCCCTCTCCCTCTGTCCCTCTCCCCGCTTGTGCTCTTTCTCTCTCTCTGATAAATAAATCTTTTTTTTTAAAGAATTATCGCTATCAGTTGACAATTTGATTAGCAACTATTTTCTGTTTGTTATCCATCTTGTTCCCTAATCTTGTAATTTCTTCAGTGGCTCTCTCATCTGTGTTACATGCATATTTCTACTCTAGGATTAATACATGCCACAAAATTATTCATCAAAATTCAGTGAAATAAAACGGAAGTGATAATGCATATATCTGCGTTTGCATAAATCCCTGGAAAATATCCGGAAGAATAAACAAGAGAGAAGATAACACTGTTTATCTCCGGCTATAGGATGGGGAGGGAGGGCTTCCCAGGGAGATCTTCTCTTTCCATTTATTTCTTTCTGTATGGGTTGAAGGTTCTTTGCAATGATCATTTAGTGCTTTCATAGGGTAAAATAGTGACCTCGCCCAAAAGAATAGATCCCAACTCTGATTTCATTTTTAAATAAATGAGCACACTAAGGGAGTTCCATCATTTAAGACTGAATGCCTGTTTGGGACCCCCTGAACCACAGGAATACTTAAGAATATCTGTCATAAGTGGTGTCAAGTGTAGCCAACGTGTTGCACCTTGCCCTGAGTACCCTCTTTCCCTAGATCAACTGCCTCCCCTAAATCTACTCTGATTCTTCATGCTATTGAGTAACTTTTGCTGCTCAAAGAAAATATCAGAAACACTCATCCAGTATCACAGTACAACCACTGTTCAAGGCAGTGGCAGATGACTTTTGGATCCAGGAGTATAAGACTAGGAGAAACCTCAAAAGTCTTTTAGTTCACCAATCCCGTTTTACAAATGATGAACTGAAGCCCAAAGGGTTTATATGCCCAGATTACGTAGCTACTCAGTGAGGGACCCTGGATTGCAGCCTGGGAAAATTCCTGCTATTCCATCCGCGAATAAAGATAGGAAGAAAACCTCATTTTGATAAAAACCCAAACAAGTTAATTAGAGAGAAATTTGGCTACAGATAGCTTTTAATAGCATTTTCAAGCCTTGGACGGGGATGAATGAAGGGAACAAGAAGACTGCCTGAGGACCCTAAATAGGGCCTAGAATGGGGAAGACAGGGATAAGTAAGCAGTATGATTACTGATACTCACTCTCTTGCCCTGAAGTGGGGCAATTTATTAGACCAGGAGATTAGGGCTCTAAAGGTCAAACGTGAAAACACGAATTGCTACATGTTCCTAATTTGCTTCTCTTCCTCAGCGCTAGGATCATTGGGAGAGTATTTCCCAAGGACATTAAAGAGGCAGCCCTTCTATGTGGCCCGAAAAAGAAGGAAGGGAGTGCTGAACACCGACCGCAGTCGGGAACAGGGGAAACACTGCCACCTGCTGAGCAGCCGGAGTCGGTGTAAATGGTGCACCGCGTACTCAACGGAGCATGTTCCCCCGGACTGAACACCACAGAACGGAGCTCTTTGCAGTCTGAACAGGCCATTGCAGAGAGACCGTTCTATTCTGGATTTCACCAGGCTAGTTTGCGCCGAAGAAGGTTAGTTTGTTTCTGGTATGAGGGTAAGAGAGGCTGTATGCCTGCTTGCCTCTCTTCCATGAATTTTTATGCCTATTAGTTCTGAAACTTTCCCCTAAAACCTAAGCCTCAAAATAATAAAATACACTTGGCTGAGACTAGATATAAGAGATAGGAGAGGAAAAAGCAATACAGAGAAGTTTATTCCAGTAACACATTCATGTGGGTAAGAATTCCCAGTGGCTCACTAATACACTTCCCAGATAAAGGTCTTTTTTTTTCTCCTTTTTTTTTCTTCCTCTTCTTTTCTCTTAAAGATTTTATTTCATTTTTAAAAGATTCTATTGATTTTAGAGAGACAGAGACAGAGAGAGAGCAAGCTGGGGGAGGGGCAAGAGGGAGAGGGAGAATCTCAAGCCGACTTGGCATCCCATTGAGTGCAGAGCTGACAAGGGGCTTGATCTCACGACCCATGAGATCATGACCTGATGAGCCGAAACCAAGAGTCGGATGCTGAACCAACTGAGCCACCCGGGTACCCCAAGGTTTTATTTTTTTAAGCAATCTCTACACCCAGTATGGTGCTTGCACCTACAACCCTGAGATCAAGAGTTGCATGCTCCACTGACCGAGCCAGCCAGGCTCCCCTTCCTCTTCTATTCTCATGCAAATACACGTACACTGAAAGGACTGCTGCAAGAGAGGGCTGGGAAAGGTGCTCATTCCGTTGCATGCAGCCTTGGTTTTTCCACGCTGCCACGGACTGAATGTGTGTGCCCCCACCCCAGAAATCTTAGGTTGAAACTCACCCCCAGGTAATGGTGTTGGGAGGTGGGCCTTTGGGAGGCGACTGGGTCGTGAGGGTGGAGCCCTTATGAGTGGGACTCTAGTGCCCTTAGGAAAGAAGCCTGTCAGAGCTCCCTCCCCTTTCCACCACACCAAGTGAGGTCACCTGTGGAAGACCGCCATCTATGAATCAGGAAACTCGCCATCATGAGACACAGAATCCGATCCTGCAGGCAGGCTGATCTGGGACTTTCAGCTTCCCAAACGGCGAGAAGTAGATTTCCATCACCTAGAAGCCACCCAGGCTACCGTGCGTAGCTGTAGCAGCCCAAACGGACTAACACATCCTCTTCCTTCCATCCTCCTCCTCTCCTTACCCTGCCCACTTTCTTGCCATTCTCTTTCGTCCTACTACCATTTTCCTCCTACTCACCTCTACGTTTCAAGATTCTCCTTATTGAGGCCCCTGGGTGGCTCAGGCGGTTGAGCTTCCAACTGTTGATTCCGGCTCAGGTCATGATCTCAGGGTCGTGAGATTGAGCCCGGCGTCGGTGCAGAGCTTAAAATTCTCTCTCTCCTTCTGCCCCCCCACTCCACCACACACTGTCTCTCTCTCTCAAAAAAAAATTCTCCTTATTAACATACAGATATGGCTAGGAGACAGGTAGGAAGGTGACATTTACGGCACTGCCCAGTTACACAGCTCCAAGGGCCTAGTATGTTACTTCCCATGGTATGTTATGCTAATGCCCGGTGTCTTTTGATTTTTCAACCACATGAATATAGTATCCTTAATTTACATTTAATTTTTTAAACCTTACCTAGTGGCCCAGTGCAGGGGGGCACTGTTTAATTTCCGTGGTTCCACTTAATGACAAAATAAAGCAGTTCTAGATCCTAGACATCATAGCCTTCTTGTTAACGACGTCTTAGGATCAGAAAGTTCAAAAAGTACTCTCATTGTGATTTAGGTTTTTCTATCTTCTAGCAACTACAGAAAGAATACCATAGTTGTCAGATCTAGCTTAGAAGGGACATTTCACCTTTTCTAAATACAATAGATAAATAGTTTTCTTTGGTGGATTTTGCTAATTCATTGTACTTAAGTATGTTGCATTTCTAAAAAGATATACAGTTTTGGGCGCCTGGATGGTTCAGTGGGTTAAGCATCTGCCTTCGGCTCAGGTCATGATCCTAGGGTCCCGGGATCACGCCCACGTCAGGCTCCCTGCTCAGCCAGGAGTCTGCTTCTCCCATTCTGTGTGCCACCCCCCCGTTTGTGCTCTCTCTCTGTCAAATAAATAAAATCTTTAAAAAAAGATATACAGGTTTTACATTTCAGGAAACCCAAGAGGAAAAGGAGATCTGTAAGCAAGAGGTCATGATACTTAACTAATTTGGGAATACTTCAAAATCCTTAACATAAATTTTATGAAGCCGGCGAACCCGGGAGGAAGCAGGAAGCTAATGGATAGAAACAGAGTATTTTTCTAAGGAGAAAACAAACAAACAAACCTTTATTTTCTTAGCTCTGAGACCAAAGTCTTACCCGAAATTTCTTTCTTGGACATAGTACCTTTGTCTTGGCTGCCTCCCAGAGTGCGGTTCCAGGCCATTGGCTGCTACAGCTCACGTGACCACCCTCTTCCTACGTTACTGTTGAAGCAAGTAGAAAGGAGGCCTTAATTAAGCTGTGTCTTATTATTAATGTGTTCTTGTAACTGTAATATATTTTATTGCTTTATTATTCGGTCTTTATATTTTTTAAATAACCTGTAACTGTAAAATAGGATTGTCTGCATTTCAAATCCTGTTTATTTTACAATGTTGAGGCATTTGTCCTATTAACTGGGCAACCTTTCCTTATGATCTGAATTTGGCACATTAAATCTTCTGTTTTTAAAGCAGAATTCTCCTGCCTGAGGAGGGCCGTTACTCTATTTTTGAAATGTACTGTCCCTTTTAACTATATCCAGAAATTTGCAAACCAGAAAGTTTTGCCCTAAGAATAAGCCATGTTAGTAGTTCACTTACCTTGGTAGCTTACTTGACTTGGGTTTACTTGGAGTGGACACTAGGGGAAGCAATCCTGATCTCTGGTTCTCCCAAACTGCACAAAATATTTTTAATAACCTTCTCCTCTAGACATCTGTTTATTTCGCAATGAACAATTAAATGCATTTCTGCTTCAGGGCACAGATGCAAACCAAGGAGGGTGCTGTTTCTGTCCCACCTTGATTGATGGAGACTCAGGATGCCCTTTAAAAGAAAGAAAGTTATGAATGAAAATACTTTCAGAGATTGTCCTAAAGCAAATTATAGAAATTAAATGTCTCCTAGAACTCTGATGGGTTACCACTCACTGGCCACCAGTTATTTAAATACAGTGATCAAGGGATTTTCCCCAAGTTAGAAAAGTCCTATGAATCACACATGGGGATCTTCAGAGGGAAGCTCTCCTGAGGCCTTAAGAGGTAGAGCAATGTCCTCAGAGACATGGATTCAGAGAAATGGCCATACAGCGTAGGAGACTCTAACACTAGCAGTTCTGCTGCTGGGGATAAGCCTGAGAGTAGGAGTTTCAAACGAGAACAGAGACACTCAGGTAGTTTTCAAGGGGGTAATTCCCAGATCTTTATCTTCCATGTATACTCCCTCCAAAGTCTGAACTACCCGAGAACCAATGGAGTCAAACCCCCCCCCCCCCCGCCGGCCGCCCCGTGTTTCCTAATCCCTACCTCCCATTCATAGTGGCCCTTTCTCCCTCTTTAGAAGAGAAAGGTACACCTGTCTTCTCTATCTGGGTGCTTAAGGATATATTGCCCCAAAGGGTAAAAACCTGCAAGAAGCTAAAGAGAAGATCCAAAATAATGATATCAATGTTGAGAAGCTGAATGAGACTACTGACTAACAAACACTTTTGAACATTAGTTTAACATTTCTTGTTTCCTATTGAATTGAAGGAAGACCTATGCAAACCGCCCACTGATAAATCATTAAAAATAATACCACTAAGGGATGTGGGGCATACAATGTGGAAAGCTTTCAAATAAATGAGTAACATCACTTAATTTATTCTAATTGTCATCTACTGATTTTTGTATGTGAACGACAGTCCTCGGTGTTTATAATATAAAAGCAAAAACTGGGCATAAACTGATGCTGAACCCGTCTCCTAGAAATAAGTAAAATTCATTCATTATATACAAACTGATTTTGTGAAATTCCATTGAATTTTTAAGGTTTCATAATGATCAACATTTAAAAGCATTTAATTGGTCGATTATGAACTAAAAATAATGATAACTCAAATCAGAAAAATTTTTAACACTTTGGAGTATTATAGTCAAAGAAATTTAATGTAATTTAAGTTTATATATAAAATTTGTTGTCAAGAAATATGGTAACGTGATCAATAAAATACACTCACACATAACACATATAGTGTATGTTACATTCAGATAAAAACCCGTGACAGAAGTAGAAAGAAAGTTCAAGTCCCAACAGAAAAAGAAGTGATGCAGAATTTTTCACTGTAAGAGACCTTGTTCATATCGTTAATGTTTGATGGATAATGGTGAGTATCAGATCACTATGGTATTTATACACCATTGGATACATTTAAGAATTCCACTTTTTTTTTAAAGATTTATTTATTTATTTATTTGAGAGAGAGAGCCAGGGGCAACAGCAGGGGGAGAGGCAGAGAAAGTCTCAAGCAGATTCCCTGCTGAGCACAGAGCCAGACTTGGGGCTCGATCCCAAGACCCTGAGATCATGACCTGAGCCGAAACCAAGAGTCGAACGCTTAACTGACTGTGCCACCCAGGTGCCCAGAGAATTCTACTTTTAAATGTTAATGTTTCCATTACAAGGAAATTAAGTCCTTTGCAACTAAAAGTTATGATAAAAAGCTTGACTCCAATTCTAAAATGTGTAAGGAGGAAAAGTTTTTCCATGTCGTGGGGTAAAAAGTTTGAAGACCCCTACTCTATAGAAACTTTCATAGATGCCATACAAACACTTACATAGGGATGTTCATAGCAATATTATTTGAAACACCAAGAAGTTAGAACCTAAATGTCCATCCATATGGATGAATAAAATGTGATATTTTCATGCAATGGAATATTATATACTAGGTTAAGGGGAATAAATTAGATAAATTTATCAACATGGTAGTATCTTAAGATTTTCCAGACTCTAGTTAAATGTGATCCTCAGAATTACAGGGGGTTCATCTTTCTCTCATTTCCTATCCTTCTCACAACAGAAAAACCAGTCCAGGAGGCAGGAGCTCCATAGACTGTGTGACATCATCTAAACCTTGATCCTGGAGCAGAGAACTTTGAATGGGTGTGTAACGTGATCCTATCACGGTTATGATCCTGAAGGTTCCAGAGCTGTCTGACGCATTTTAATGACTAACGCCCTGCTGGGAATGGAGGAGGGGGGATTAAAAGGGCCAAAGAACCAATTAGAAGGAAAAGAATTTCCTCATTATCTTTCTGAAATCTCTACTTGCCTGGAAAGAAGTAAGGTATTCAGGGGGGACAGAGGAAATTTTAGTGATCTTGCAAATATCAAATGGTGAGATAAGCAGAAAGGGACTCTTAGCAAGAAATTCATTCTACGATAATAAAATCCTAGTTCACGAGTTAGTTTCTGTAGGAATGCAAAACCCATAATGCCCACTAATAACAATTTTAAGTTCCTTGCCTATCTGTGTGAATTTCATTCCTCTCTTTCTGTTTAGAAAAATCTACATTAAATCCTATTTTCCAACCCACCACAATATAAAATTAGTGACAACAAAAAATGGGCATAAGAGCAACAATGATACTATCTACCACCATTTATTATTACTAACATTTGTTAACATTTAGAAATGCATATATAAGGTCTTACGAAGACCTCTGGAATGTTCACATTTTTTCTCTTAGGTCTCTGCAAACATGTTTTTATAAGGACAGCCTGCGGTGACTACTTACATATTATATGTTATATAAATAATAAGGAATATTTATCAATAACATACCACTGTTAAATGAGCTATACAAATACATCTCCTGTATTTCTTACAACTTGATCCTATCCTGCCTCTCTACCCCAAGTACTGAAGTCACCCCTCTCTTGTAACAGCTGAGGCTTGATGATCATTTCTGCAGTCTTCCACCTTCAGGAATTTTCTCCCAAAGTTTCCCAGTATGCTACAAGTACTCTCCCAGCAGACCCATCCCACCAGTTTCCTAGACATGTGCCCCCCCTGCCCCCCCCCCGCAGGTGTAAACCTCCATGGGGAAGCAGCCTTCACTCAGGTACCCCTAGCAAAGTGGAGAAAAGGGAGAAAACGATGTCATTGGACTGACTGTATTCACTGACCCTCACAGTGTATGTGTGAAAGGAGGATGCAGGGTTGTAGCCCTTCGTAGCCCTGGACATAAAATTAAACTGCAATGCCATTGCTCACAAATATTTCCAACTTTTTGCTGTGCTTAATAATTTCCTGTCGTTCCATTCTTCGGGGCATGGAACAGAGCATTTCTTGAGTCAGATAGACAAACTTGGTGTCAGTTTACAGCAAACACACTCAACCTGAATCACTTCTTGCTTCCCTCTCCACCATTCCTCGCTGCCTTACCCTGAAAGGGGACGTGCTTACCCATATAGACTCAGACCATAAATTCCTTGAGGAGCTATGTGGCGTGGAGGTTAAAAGCATGGTTTCTGGAGCCAGATTGTCTGCTTTCAAATTTTGCTCCGCCACCTACCAGTTGTGAGATCTTTGGCAAG
This sequence comes from Ursus arctos, assembly GCF_023065955.2. NCBI lineage: Eukaryota > Metazoa > Chordata > Mammalia > Carnivora > Ursidae > Ursus > Ursus arctos. Next base: position 78,061,940 of record NW_026623089.1, on the reverse strand, counting down.
CTGCTTCATCTCTCTGCATGCCAGTGTCGTCCAGTGTCGGGACTGTAATAGTACTAAGTGATGGGGCTGTTCTAAGGGCTAAGTGAGGAGATACACAGCACTTGGAACAACCTGGCCTGTGGTAAACACTGTAGGCGTGTTACCGAGGGAAGAGAGACCTCCCGTTCCTTCGCACTTGCCTCGATGCCCCCTCTGACACCTGGCACACTGTCTGCCATTTGGTAAGCTTTCAGTAAATGCTGAATGAATGACAAATAATTATCCACAAGTGCCAGATAGGAGATGGTAAGGAAACAAGTATCCCCCCCCCAAGTCCTTCAAGATGTCCCAATAAACAGTACTTTAAAATTAATTTTACGTCTTTTATTGATATATCTTAGGTCATACCCATGTGGCAGTTAAGAGTTTAAATAAGCAGCATTGGCCACTGAGCCACTCTAGAGTGAGTCAGGGCCTGGTGATCCAGTGGTCCAATCACATTGACCTGCCACATGCTTGAGTCACATTCCCAACATTGTGACATGAGCAAGAATGCACACAAACTCCTTTTTCCACCCATTCAGAGTTCTCTGCAGGGGAGCCGGTTCAGAAGATGCCACCTCCCTGTGGGCTAGATCGTTTCCTGGATAATGTCTCCTACAAACTGGAAGGATGCTAATCCCAGCTGAACCGTGCAAAGAGCAAACCAGCAGGGGCTGCCCAGGAACCCGCCTGATTCATAGCTGTCCGAAGGTACAGTAACAGAATCTAAATGGCACCTAGACTCTCGAGCTTAAGCCCTGACAACTCCTAACCCAATCTCAGTCTTCACTTCAGTGAAGCTACTCCCATTTTGCACTGAAGTTTCTTGAAGGCTAGGGGGAAAAGAACCCCCCAAAAAACAAAAAAGCCCACATCTCTGGTGTAAACCTTTGTCCTTCTCACAATGCCTGGCACTGTTTTTTTTACCACTCAGTTAAGGATTTATAAACTCAGTGATTGAAAGACTATGTTCTTTTTCAAATATACACTTAAACATTCAAATACAACTTATCTGCTGGGTATAATATAATCCTTAGGTAATAATATTCATACATTATACGACATTATCATGTCAGGTTTATAAACCTTTTCTTTCAATACTTTGGTGTGGTGTATTATCTGAAAAGACCTTCCTGTTTCTAGCTTTTGTTTCCCAGAGGGAACATCAACAGAGGAAATGTCTATCATAGTTAATATTCTGTGCCCCGATAGGGGGTGGGGAGGGGGGGGCCTATGAAACTGTTTTAATTACAAACCAAACACAGTCATAGACCTTTTCCTCAGCTTCAGCACAAATAACCAAAATGCCCAGAACATGGACTCCTAATTTTATTCAAGAGGCGAACTCTTCTCTTTCAAACAGGTTCTGGTGAAATTATTTGTTTCTGATACTGCTCTTTTGCTTTTGTCTAAGATGGAAGTGGCCAAATCACAAGTGAGTATTAGTTTCACAAATTACACATATTAACTCTGGAACAATGTAATGGTTTAATAAAACTCCATTGTGGGAGCAATGGGGGGGGGGGGGCTACAGTATTCTTATTCTGGAATAAGTAATGAGCTTTTATTTTCAAGGGAACCCTAGCAGAGTGAAAGCCATGCCTTCTTGCCAACAGGGGCAGAGCTAAAGCTCGGTCCTAGGGAGCAGGACAATATGGTGGAAGAGGAATGGTGGTGGAGTCAGCATGCAAGGAAGAGATGAGAGGCGGAGGAAGGAAAGGCATTACCCTCCAGGATCAGCAGCTCCCTTAGAGACTGCTGTACAGATTAACTCAAGTTCATAGATGTAAAAGCTTGTGCAAAGGGGAGAAAGAAAAGGGAAGAGGTGAGATGGAAAAGATTTGTGGGAGGAAAAAGAGGAAAAGTAGTCCATCTGGTGGGGAGCAATAGAGCATGACCTGAAACTGCCTTAGGTACCAAAGCTCACCGACCTCTTCCAGAGTCTTCGGCTCACTTGAGACAATAACCTAGTTCCAGCCTCGTTCCACTCCAATTAGGAGGACTTGTCCTTCATTTTTGGTGGTCAAGAATGACTAATGTTTTGTTTATTTTCACATATGAATTTATTCAAAACTATTATCTGCCAATGATAAGCCTTTATCAAGTGAATGAAGCAGAGTTCTGTGGCTCCTTTATCTTTCCTCCACTCAATTAAGTTTACTCAGCACTATGCTCATTTCTTGTATTTTGCCATGCTGTATGTGAAAAAAATGGACTGTGAGCTTCTCACCATATGTGCTTCAAAATAAGCTTCTCAAAGACACAAAATAAAAAGAGAAAAAGAATTGGTCCAAACAGGACCTGGGGTCATTTTAGCCTTGAGATTATTGACAGCAAAACATGTAGCAGATTGTGTCAAGGGGACCGGGACCCAAACAATCAAGCAGTAAATAAACACTGACATATCAAAAAATATATTTGAGACATTATAACTAGAAAATAAAAAGCATTAAAGCTGCCAGTCTAGTTTTGGGGGATTGTTTCTTTTTCTGTCTGGAAATCCAATTAAGTAAAAATTGTTAATAAACCTTGCAGAAAATATGCTCGGTGGAACTAGGCGGAACTATGTGGGAAAGCTGTGAATGAATTGGGAAGAGGGACACAATAGGTAGTGCCATGAACTTTTTTCATGAATATTTTGGCAATTGTCTCAAGTGAGGCTGCACAGCCATAATAAAGTACCTTAGACTGGGAGGCTTACACAACCAAAATCCGGTTTCTTACATTTCTGGAGGCTGTGGAATCCAGTATCAAGGTGGTGGCCAATTCAGTTTCTGGAGAAAGCCCCCTTCCTGGTTTGCAGATGGCCACCTTCTCACTGTGACCTCACAGGGCAGGGAGGGAGGCAGGAAGAGAGAGAGCACGAGAGCAAGCGCCCCCTGGTGTCCCTTTTTATAAAGGCCCTAATCCCATCATAAAGGCCCCATCTCCAAGACCTTATCTAATCCTAATTACCACCTAAGGGCCCTATCCCTAATTACCATCATATTGGGGGTTAGGGTTTCAACACACGAATTTTGGAGGGGCATTAACATTCAGTCCATAACAGCAAATAAAATATATTATTCCAGTTCTAGGTAAAATGGAGTAAGCACACTCCACCCTGCCTCTCTCACTGAATGTACCTATAAGACCTGGATGCAACACATGGAACAACTATTTGAAAAGCCTATAAATAGTAGCAGGTGAACTGGGAAAGAAGACCAGAATTCAAAGCACCACTGAATCAGCAGTGAGCTGTTTTTGTTCTTTTTTTTAAGATTTTATTTATTTAAGAGAGAGAGAAAACAAGAGAGAGAGCAAGAGAGAGAGCACGCAGGAGCAGGGGGAGGTGCAGAGGAGGAAGCAGACTTCCGCTGAGCAGGGAGCCCAATGCGAAGCCCGATCCCAGGACCCTGGATCATGACCTGAGCCAAAGGCAGATGTCTAACCGACTAACCCACCCAGACCCCCCTAGCAGTGAGTTTTCTGTTTTGTGTTTTCCCCTACCAGATCCCTGGCCTAAGATATAAGGCAGTCTGAAACTTGGAATGGGTGCCAGGGCACAAAGAAAGCTCCTGAAGAAGCCCTCCAGTTCTCTTCTGGCTCAAGGATCAGGAAAAGCATTTCCTAATGCTCAGAGAATGTCAGGGAAAGCTGCCATTTTTTGTTCTTTTCACTGTTCTCTAGTACTCCAGGCCCTAGGAAATCCTGCCGCCCCAGCAGTAGCAATGACTACAATGGCAGTGGGGGGCCACAGGCACCAAAATCTCTGAGGAAGGGAAACCTTCCTTATGGAGAAGCTGTAGTTCCAGGAGGGTGGGCAAATCAGAGTTGTTTTCTCTCTGTCTTCCTATTGCTTGGCCCCAGGCATGGTACAGTCTCAGGAAGTATGCAGCGGAACAGGATAACTAAGCACTAGCTTTCTGGTGATGGGAGTAAAAGAGGAACTTCAGGGAGCCCCACATCAGGCTCCTCCGCTATGAGCCTGCTTCTTCCTCTCCCACTCCCCCTGCTTGTGTTCCCTCTCTCGCTGGCTGTCTCTCTCTGTCAAATAAATAAATAAAATCTTTAAAAAAAAAAAAAGAAGTAAGGGGAAATACTCTTAAATACAAAAAAACAGAAGGTAAAAACAATAAAATTGAAATTTTATAACTGAAAAATACAATAACCAAAATAAAGAACTCATTGGATGGACTCAATCCCAGAACAGAGATGACACAGGAAAGAGTCAGTGAATTTGAAGATAACCCAAGAGAAATTATTCAATCTGAACAATGAAGAGAAAAAATAATCGGAAGAAAATGCACGGTGCCTCTGAGACCAATGGGACAAAACCAAAAGATCTAATATTCATGTTACTGGAGATCTAGAAGAGGAACAGAAAGAATACAGTTCAGTAAAACATATTCAAAAAGATGATTTAAAATTTCCCAAATTTTGTGAAAAATATAAACACAGATTCAAGAAGCTCAGTGAACCCTAAACATCATAAACCCAAAGAAATCCATGCCCAAATACAGCATAATCACACTGCTAATAATTGAAGACAAAAAAATATCACAGAAGCAGGCCGGGGGGGGGGGGGGGGGGGGAGGCGGGGAATGACACATTACTTACAAGGCAACAACAATTCAATGACTACAGGTTTCTCATCATAAACTATGGAAGGTAGAATAAAATGGAACAACTTAAAATGCTGGGAAAAACAACCCTTCAAACCAGAGTTCAAAATCAAGGAAAAATATTCTTCATAAGTGAAGTTGAAATAAACATATTGTCAGGGAAGGAAAACAAAGAGAATTCATTGCCAGCAGACCTGCTCTAAAGAATTGCTAAAGGAAGTCCTTTAGACTGAAGGGAAACTACACCATAAGGAAACCTGGAACGTCAGGAATAAAGGAGGAACAACAGAAATGGTAAATATCTAGGTAAATAGACTATTCTTCTCTTGAATTCCTTAAAATATGTTTCATGTTTGAAAGCAACAATGGCAACGAAATTTTCAATGTATATAAACGTAGTACATAAGACAATTACAACACAGAGCATAAAGGGATCTACATGAAATGATGGCAAGACCTTCACATTCCTCCTGAAATGGTAACATATATTGGTTCTACATGGATTGTGGAAAATCAAACATTTATACTTTAATCCCAAGAGCAACTATTAAACCTTTTTATTACAAAGATATATAGTGAAAAACACTATAGATAAAACATACTAAAAAAAAATTCAAATGTCCCAAAAGAAGGCAGGAAAGAGAAAACAGAGAAATGAGGGGGAAAATTTTAAAAAGGAAACCAACAGAAAACAACTATATCAAATATCCAAATATATCAATAATTCCATTAAACGTAAAGGGTCTTAAATATGCCAATTAAAACACACAAATTGGCAGGATGGGTACAAAGGACATGACCCAGCCATGTGTTGCCTACAAACATCTGAATTCAAATGTGTTGACATAGGTTAAAAATAAAAGGATGGAAGAATATATGCCATACGAACACTAATCAAAACAAAGTGGAGTAGCTATTTAATATCGAAGTAGACTAGAGCAAACAAACAAACAAAAAAAAAACCCAGAGATTAAAAGCATTATGAAATGCATGAATTAAAAACTGATAGAACTGGGGCACCTGGGTAGCGCAGTCGTTAAAGCGTCTGCCTTCGGCTCAGGGTGTGATCCCGGCGTTCCGGGATCAAGTCCCACATCGGGTTCCTCTGCTGGGAGCCTGCTTCTTCCTCTCCCACTCCCCCTGCTGTGTTCCCTCTCTCGCTGGCTGTCTCTCTGTCACATAAATAAATAAAATCTTTTAATAAATAAATAAATAAATAAATAAATAAATAAATAAATAAATAAAAACTGATAGAACTGAAAGGAGAAACACACAAATCCACAATTATATTTGGAAACTTCAACACTCCTCTCTCGGCAATGGATAGAACTAGTAAACAAAATTGGCAAGGATACAGAACAACCGAACAATACCACCAACCCAACTGGATTCAACAGATATTTACAGATTACTCCACCCAACTATAGCAGAACACATATTATTTTAAATGTATGTGGAACATTCAGCAAGACAGGCAATATCCTGAATCATAATACCAGCCAAAAAAATATGTGAAAGAATTGTAATCATACAAATTATGCTCTCCAATCATAATGGATTTAAATTAGGATTAAATAACAGAAAAAAATGAAAAGAAAAATCTGCTAACATGTAAACAAAACTCTTCTAAATAATCCATGGTCAAAGAGGAGGTCTAGAGGGAAATAGGAAAATATTTTGAACTGAATAAAAATGAAAACACATATCAAAATTTGTAGGATTCAGCTAAAGCAGTGCAAAAGGGAAACTGATAGCATTAAATGCTTAGATTTAAAAAAAAGGGGGGGGTCTCAAATCACTGAGCTTTAAAAAAACAAAAACAAAAACAAAAACAAGGGGTGCCTGGGTGGCTTAGTCAGTTAAGCATCTAAGACTGGCTCAGGTCATGATTGGAGGGTCCTGGGATCAAGCCCCATGTCTTGCTTTGCACTCAGCGTGGAGTCTGCTGGAGACTGTCTTCCTCTGCCCTTCCCTCTTCTCCTCCCCTGCTCACATGCTCTCTCTATCTCTAAAATAAATAAACAAAATCTTAAAACAAAAATAACAAAAAAGGAAAAAAATAGACCTAAATCAAGAAGAAAGGAGGAAGTAAAAAATCTATGGGCAGAAATAAATGAAATTGAAAAGAGAAAAATAATAGACAAAAATGATGAAATAAAAATCTGATTCTTTGTGGGTCACCTGGGTGGCCCAGTCAGTTAAGCGTCTGCCTTCAGCTCAGGTCATGATCCTGGGGTTCTGAGATCGAGCTCCACGTTAGGCTCCCTGCTCAGCGGGGAGTCTGCTTCTCCCTCAAAGAATCCCTCCCCTGCTCATACTCTCTAATAAATGAATAAAATATTTCAAAAAGAAACTGATCCTTTGAGAGAAATGAAATTCATAAATCTTAACCAAAAAAAGATACGATTATCAATATCAGGAATCAAAAAGAGGACATCACTACAGACCCTGTAGATATTACAAGGGTACTAAGGGAATGCATTAAGCATCTCTAAACATGTAAATATGACAACTTAGGTAGAATGAATAATCGCTGAGAGCAAACTACCAAAACTCATCAAAGAGAAAATAGACAACCTAAAGAATCCTATAACTATAAGGACATTTTTAAAAAACCTTTCAAAATAATTTTCCAGGCCTAGATGGTTACACTGCAGAATTCTACTAGACATATAAAGATGAAAGGATACAAATTCTATACAAGCTATTCTAAATAAGAGAAGAGGACAGAACACTTCCCAACTCATTTTTATAAAACCAGCATTAGCCTGATACCAAAACCATACAAAGGCAATACAAGAAAAACCAAAACCAAACAAAACAAAAACACCAACAAAAACTTTAGGTTAGGGGCGCCTGGGTAGCGTAGTCGTTAAGCGTCTGCCTCCGGCTCAGGGCGTGATCCCGGGGTTCTGGGATCGAGCCCCACATCGGGCTCCTCCGCTGGGAGCCTGCTTCTTCCTTTCCCACTCCCCCTGCTTGTGTTCCCTCTCTTGCTGGCTGTCTCTCTGTCAAATAAATAAATAAAATCTTTAAAAAAAAGCTATAGGTTAATATCTCTCATAAACATTGACATAAAAATTAAACAAAATCTTAGCAGATTGAACACTGAAGTTGTTTGTTTGTTTTTTTTTTAATTATATGCTTCAACCAAGCAGGGCTTATCCTGAAAAGGCAAAGTTGCTTCAATATTTTAAAAAATCAACCAATATAATCTATTATGTTAATAAACTAAAGAAGAAAAGCTGCATAACCGAATCTATTGATGCAGAAATGGCACTTGAAAAAACTCAACATCCATTCAAGATTTAAAAAAAAAAAGTCAGCTAACTAAGAAAGAAGGGAAAGGGAACTTCCTCAATCTCATAAAGATCACGTACAAAAAGCTAACATCTAATATCATACTTAGTGATGTAAGACTGACTACTTTCCGCTTCAGATCAGGAACAAGGTAAAGATGTTCTCTCTCACCATTGCTAATTAACATTATACTAGAACTCCTAGCCAGTATGATAAGGCAAGAATAAAAGATAAAAGGCATGCAGATTGAAAGGGAGAAACGAAAAACGTCCCTACTTGCAGATGACATGATTGAAACCAAAAGTGACCAAAAAAAACTCCCCCTAGAACTGAGTTAAGGAAGGTCACAGGCCATAAGGTAAAAACACAAAAACATCTTATCTGTATACCAGCAATGAACAACTGAAACTGATTTTTTTTAAATCATTAGAATAGCTCCAAAATTATTTAAATACTTAAGAATGGATTTAACAAAACATAAACAGGATCTCTATACTAAAAACTACAAAACACAATAAAAGAAATAGGAAAAAAAAAAGATCTAAACAAATGCGAAGACCTATTCCGGGGACAAGAAAGCTTACCTCCCCAAACTGATGCACAGATTTAACTCAATTCTATTAAATATTCCCATAGAATTTTTGTGGATACAGGCAAGCTGATCCTAAAATGAACACAGAAATTTAAAGGAACTAGAAAAAGACAAAATAAGTTTGAAAAAAAAGGAAAAAGTTGGAGGAATCACACTACCTGATTTTTAAGTTATGCTAGAAAGCTAGATTAACAGGACAGTGTGGTCATGGTGAAGGGATAGTAACGTAGATCAGACAACAACTCAGTGGAACAGAACAGAGAACCCAGAAAGACAAATATGGCCAACTGATTTTTTGACAAAGGTCCAAAGGATAGTCTTTTCCACAAAAGGTGCTGGACATTCATATACTTAAAAATGAACCTCAACCTAAATCTCACACTTTATACAAAAATGAACTCAAAATGTATCATAGATCTAAATGTAAAATATAAAACTTGCAGAAGAAACATTTAGAGAGAGACTTCACGGCCTGGGGTATGGCAAAGAGTTCTCACACGTGACACCAAAAACATGATTCATAAATGAAAAAAAAAAGTGATAAATTGGACTTGATCAAAATTTAAAACTTTACAAAAAACACTAGTAAGAGCATAAAAAGATAAGGTACAGACTGGAAGAAAACATTTGCAAATCACATACTGACAAAGGCCTTGTTACCTAGACTACACAAAGAATCCTGAAAGCCCAACAGTAAGAAAACAACCTAATTGTAAAATGAACCAAAGACTTGAACAGGTGTTTCGCCAAAGTAGATAAATGCATGGCAAATAAGCTCATGAAAAGATGTTAATATCATTAGTCATTAGGGGAAATGCCAATTAAAACCTCAATTAGATACCTATTAGGACACTTAAAAAATACTGATGATACCAAGTTCTGGTGAGGATACAGAACAAACGGAATGCTCATACATTCCCGTGGAAATGCAAAATGGTTCAGCCATTGTGGAAAACAGTTGGGCATTTTCTCATAAAGTTAAAAATACTCTTATCATATGACCTACCAGTTCCACTCCTCAGTATTTATTCTAAGGAAATAAAAAATTCTATTCACGCAAAAACCTACACACAGACGTTTATAGCAGCTCTCAGCATAATTACCCAAAACTGGCAACAACCTAAATATCCTTCAGTGATTGAATGATCAAACTGTAGTACAATGGAATACTATTCAGCATAAAAATGAATGAATTATTGACATATGCAACATCTTGGATGAGTCTCAAAGGCATACCAGTCTCAAAAGGTTACACACTGCATGATTGAATTGCTATGTCACTCTCATAAAGACAAACCTGCAGTGATGGAGAACAGATCCGTGGTTGCCAGGGGCTGAGGAGGTAATTACGAAGGAGTCACCCCAGGTAGTTTTTCAGGAGAATGACATTGTTATGTATCTAGATTGTGGCAGTGGTTGTATGAACCTATTGTATCAGAATTCAGAGAATTATAAACACACACATATATGCACAGTCAATTTTATCATATGTTAATTTAAAATAAAACTCAAATAGGATCTATTGTTGTTATAATATTTGAAAACAATTTTCATCAAGGTAAGTCCAAGATTCGGAGGCATCCACTAAGATTCAATAACATGTAATACTCCTTTCAATCCTGAGAGAATGTGATTCCTTGAAATCATATCTTCCTAAAAATATATCTAGATCTTCCCTAGCCATTTCTGTAACACTGGAGCAGGTGTCTTTATCAAGGGAAAAATGCATGTGTCTTATCTTTCTTAATGTTGCTTTGTTACTTCAGTGAGAGAGTTGTGTTCCAAGCTTAACACACCACTCAGTATGTCAATCGTCAATGAAATTAACAGTATATTGTACCATGTAGAACAGGTGTAGAATTTCTTACTCTTGAATTTACTTCCTAGAGAATGAGATTTTAAAATCTTCTTTTAAAAAAAAAGGTAACATTTATTTTCTGTTAATAAAAGTAACAAATGAACACATAGGTAGAGATAAACCTATGTCCTTACTTCTGCACTCTTCCTCTTCAGTTCTCAGTTAAAACATGGTTCATGAGAATCTATGTGAGTGTTTTCAAAATTTGTCATAGTAATCTCTCACCAACTGGGCGTGGTGCTAGGTACCTTCCTGAAAAGTGTCTGGTTAGCTAAAACTTTCCAAGTCCAAGGTTTCACAGAAAATAGAGAATTTACAAGAGAATAAAACAATAATATTGGTAGTAAAGCAGAAAGGACTCTTTTCCCTCAGTTGCTCATGAGCTCATATCCTGAAAGTCATGATCTGCTGTGGAAGATGGGGTTTATTTTATATTAACCACATTTCTCTTTTTAAAAAAGTTCTTGATGTAGCCCTTAGTATATTGATTTTTAATGCTTTCTTGCATTTGCTTTCTCTCTAGTACTATTTTTGCAAGCCTTGGCAACATTCTTAGTAGCCAGCTGGTCTTTCCACAAAAGAAGGGCATGGTTTCTCCAGGTTTGGCCTCCTACTGTTATTCTCTATTTGTCATATATGGACAGGGTGGAGAAGAGCAGACCTCCTCCATTTTTACCATCTGACCTTGAGATTGGGATAGGGCTGGAGATGAGGGTAGGGATAACTGTAGATTAGTCCTTTAATTTGAAGGAACTAAGGTCTTCCAGACATACAGAGATCAATTATTTTACAATTCAAGCGCACAAATGGGAAATGCCATAGCGACTAAACTATGACTAGCAGAATGGTGACTGACAAGGGATTACTACACAAATCTTCTCAGAAACCTTCCTCACTTAGTATTTTAAACTAGACTCCCAAACCTAGAATTCAAATTTAGCATTCATTTGTTGGGCCCAAAGGGGGAAGAAATTCAAGCAACAGTTGCTCCACACTCAGGTCAGAGAGAATCATAGAATCATGGAATGACCAAGCTGGTAGAAGCAGCTCGGTTACAGAGGAGGTGATCCAGAAAGGCTATCCAACCTGGACAGGGCACAGAGCTGGCCTTTTCATTTAGTATTGTCAGAATTTCTCATATAACGTATTCAATAATCTGCATCTTGCATGCTTGAAATTATTTTGAGAGAGGCTATATTTGTACCTAACACTCTGGACTTGACAATACTTTCCTGTATTGGCTACAGAGACAGAATTTGGAGATGGTCATTAACACGGAGTATCATAGACCCCCCACCTTCCTATCGAATGAGGAAGAATGTTGTCCCCGGAGAGGTTTTTAGTTGTCTCCTGTTTTTGTCTATATGTGTAAGTTCACATGCTGGAAATGCTTATGATTCACTCAGCTGAAGAAATAGGATTATTTACTTTTTCTCCCTCCCCCCTCCAAAAAAAAAAAAAAAAAGAACAATCACTGTATTTCATGACTTTAGACACCACTCACTTAAACTGTTTCCCTGTCTACCTCCACGGGTTCCAGGAAAGGAGTAGGGGGAGGCTCCTTAAACACTAGCCCATGAGGACAACATGGTAACAGACTATGGAAAGCCAGTCTGTCTAGCACAAGTAGGATTGAATGATGGATGGACTGGAATGTGGAAGGTGGAACACTGTCCAGCCTGAGATTCAAGATCATCTAGACAGAATTCTCATGTTGCTTTCAGCCGGTTAAGAATCATTAGTATCTCTCCTGCTTTTTGCACAACACCATGGTGGGGGGTGGAGCCACTGTGGGAGGGCTGACCTCTTTGTCTCTTTTCCTTAATTGTCCTCTTTGTGCCCACGCCCCCGCCCTTTAACCTGAGAAACAGAAGACATAAAGAAACAGGTATGGGCCATGCCTCTGGCACTGGCCTCATTCAGTATTGATAATTTCCAGAACTCTCAGAATGGTTCTGGAGTTTAAGCTTAATCAGCAACAGACTGGAAAGGAGAGAGGTGTGTGAAACTCTATCAGGTATAGTGTTTTGAAGTTGAATGCAACTTTGAGCACAGCTGACTTAGTATACTTGATTTGTTTCCTGTACCTCTTGTGACTCAAGTTACAGGCTTTTCTGTCTTTCTTTTCTTGCTTACACCTTTGTTTTGTTTTTCTGGTTCCAGAAACACTGACAATAAAAAGGTGAGAAGGGTGATTTTAATGTTAGCTTGCCAGTACACTATTGGGGGCCTTTCTAGGGTGACAGAAGAAGGTCTAGTATAATCTCCTTCTTAAACATCTAAATTCAGCAAGGTATGACCTTGTCTTTGCTTTTGAGAGCCATGTACTCAGTCTTTAAACAGGTTGTAGCGTTTCTTTTGCTCAGGAAAACTCCCTCAATTCTAGGAGCATTTTCATGAGTTGCACACAATAAATAGTTTTTTGTTTTTGTTTTTAAATGTGTTATGCTCAAATGAATTAAATTTTATATGAAGAATAGCAGCTCGGATGTTACGGTAGTCCCCAAGTGTAATAAGAAAGTTGTAGTTTGCAAAGAAAAGATAAGACAGGCACAGTATTGACCTCTAAAATCTCCAGTCTGGCTCAGCATTCCACCTTCACCCATTGAACTAATTTCTTTTTCTTGTGCAAAACCCACTCAACAATCTAAGGGAGGAAGTTTTCCCTAAACAAATAATAAATGGGGATGAAATATAGGATAAACCTTTAGCTTAAAAAAAAAATCAATAGCCCTGTGAGGACTTGCATTTTTATAAGATGTTTTAGTCTTTAGAATTCCATGAGAGCAAGGACTAGAAGCTCAATAAATGGCTATTATTAGACAGATGGGAACAACAGCCAATATCAATAATGGTCTTCAGTGAACTGAGAAACACCCAGATAGCTATTTTCATGGGTTGATCAATATTTTAAATTTAAGTGTTGGTGGCCATAAGGATGGAATCTTACAGGTTTTACATAACTATCAAAAATGGTTTATTGATTACTAATCAGTAAGAGTCAGCCAGAGCGGTGTATTAAGATTGAGAATGAGAATCAAGAGGTCAAAGAGAGAGGCATGGCCTCTTCGCCAGTCAGAGCAGACATTCCCAGACAAGATGCTATGGTTAAAACCTTGAGAGTTGAAGTCTTCATGAAAGTAGTATGGAGATATGAAGGAATCTTTGTCCTTATGGGCTTCTGGAAATGAGAGAATATCATTTCATAGTATAATAAAAACATTGGTACTACAATGGCATGTTTATTGAGTACTTGCTAAGTGCCAGGCATACAGCTCGGCACTTTCCTGATACTGTCTCACTTAATTTTCAGTGTAACTCCATGGCGTGCATACTGTTATTGTCCCTATATTAAAGATGGGGAAGTTGGGGCTTAGTGAGCTTAATAAATGGCCCAAAGTCACAGAGGTAGTAAAAAAACAGATTGTGTATTTAAACCCAGGTCTGTTGGACTGCAGTGTCCACGTTCTCAAATCCTATGGGTACCAAGACTTACCATGATGGGACTGGTCTCTGGTGCACCCATCAGGAATGGACCTATCATGACAGGGCAATAATATATGGATGGTCAGTAAAATGGCTTGATTTCACATCTCCTATCTTTGAACCATATGTCTTTCCTTCCTTTTTCTCCCTTGGTCAGGTGAAATCTGTAGGAATGGAGCCTAAAAAGCCCCAATAGATATGTCAGGTTTTGATGGGGGGAATCAATTAATTAAAACACTAGTTGAGAGTGGAGGGATGGATGAAATAGGTGAAGGGGACTAAACTTCTGTTTATAAAGCAGCCTAGGGAATATAGTCAACAATGTTGTAATAACCTTGTACGGTGACAGATGGTGACTGTGCTTACTGTGGTGAGCGCGGCGGAATGTGCAGAGTTATGGAATCATTATGCTATACCCCTGAAACTAATACAGCATTGTGTGTCAACTATACTTCAATAAATACATTTTAAAGGAGCATTTGTTAAGCCCCTCCTATGTCCTAGGCAACCTCATTTCTCAAGAAGTTCACATCTGATAAGAGAACACAAAAACTTAAACCCCAGTGAGAACTCCGTGAGATGAATACTGTGTCGGTGCTCAGCAGAGTGCGTCATGGGGGCTAACAGAATGGACACAAATTTTAGTGTTTTTGTGCTTAGAAAATGAGATCTCAAATTCTTTTCATCCATTTTAGTTTCACACGTGTTTCAGGGTTACAACTTATTCAGACTAATAGAGAAATAGGGGGAAAAGGGGTTTTATGAAATTTTAATTTTTAAAATGTTAAGTCACAGCACACATTCTTTTCCAAGTACTTTCAAGGGCATTTTCCTCGAATCAGGTAAATGAGAGCAAGCAAGTGACCTACTTACAGCAATAAATGCTCCAGGTTATAAAGCATGGGAGGCCAAGTGCATCCTGGAAACCACAGCATCTGGTCTTGTTTTATGCTTCATCTATCAATCTGCTGTTACAGAAACTGAGAATTAATGTTTCAGCTACTGTTTCTTCCATTTTGGCTGATGAACTCATATCTTTGTCATTCTCACCCAATCCCTCTCATTCCCTCTCCCATTGAAGAAAAGCATATGGGAAGGTGTTTATGAAGGTCCTAAATGAATCCTAAGGCGATTACTCTTTCATCTATGCTTTAAAGCTTTTGCTAATGAGTCTACGGTGGGGTTAGCTTTCTTCCCAAGCAATCCCGTTTCAATCCATCCTGACTTTCCATAGACAGTATCACTTGAGCAGTATATTTTCAGTACCGTATTAAAGTGAAACAACAAAACATCACAGGTTTAAAGTAAATATCCAAGTTCTACATGATGTTTATGGCTAGCATAAACTTTAAAAAAGTCCAATTGGCAGTAGTGCTTAAGAAAAAGGATTATGTAGCAATGTAAGATTGTGGCTTAGTGCTACCCTGATAACATTAGAAAATTACATACACACACATTTTAAATTATGTGTAAAATTTTATTTATTTTTTTTAAAGATTTTATTTATTTATTTGACAGAGATAGAGACAGCCAGCGAGAGAGGCAACACAAGCAGGGGGAGTGGGAGAGGAAGAAGCAGGCTCATAGCGGAGGAGCCTGATGTGGGGCTCGATCCCATAACGCCGGGATCACGCCCTGAGCCGAAGGCAGATGCTTTAACCGCTGTGCCACCCAGGCGCCCCTACGTGTAAAATTTTAAAACATAAATGCATGAAAAGTAAATTTACAACATGTTCTTTGAACTTTGCTATTGGATCTGTTAGCTCTCTGTGCTTTTTATAGAATGGAGCTATCAATTCATCTTTCTGCTCCGTCCATTCTGTTGAAATTTTAATTTTCCATTATTTTTGCCTTGCTGCCATCTTATTCTTTCTATTGGAGTTTCAAGCACTTAATCTTGGTCTTTCTCAGGGCTTTTCTGACTTCAAGTATGGCTTCATTTACTTGTTTTACTTTTCTTTCTCCAACCATCCTATTTAACTTGTCAAAATAATAATGAAGACTATTCTTTCTGATGAAATATTTTTAAAAGAACCAAGGCTACCCAGTGACTATTGTACTGCTATGTAATTCTATATATTTGTTGAAGTTCTGCTCTTTCTAAATCACTGTCAAGAGAATCATTTCTAATGAGCATCAAAGAGTCAGGTGTAGTGTGTCTACTTATCCAAAAATTTCAGATTTGTTTTTCCTTTCAAAGACATTTTATTCTGAATTTCATTGTGAAGCTTCCTTGCCTTGATTTTTTTGGTATACACCAGCTGACTTAATGGTTCAGCTGACCAGATAGGCTTTTGGGGCTGGGGCATAGAGATTTTTGTAAAAATACATCTAAAATCGTCACTGACTAGGGCAGTTTCTCAAAGCGTGATCCAAAACTACCTATATCTAAACCATCTCGATTGCTTATTCAAAATTCAAATCCCTCGACCAAAACCTAGAGCAGTTAAACGGGAGTTTCTAAGGCTGTAACATAGGAATCTGCATTTTGCCAAGTTGTCCAAGTGAACAGATCCACAATGAAATCTGAGAACCCCTAATCTAAGGAATCCCTTCCCCTTCAGGGTCCAGCGCAAAGATTCACCTTGGCTGCAGAGCAAATTAATCACACTCCCATCCAACTAACAAATGCAAAGGATAATTCAGTTCCATGTGGGAAGAACTGCCATAAACTGTTTTAGGAGGCATTCGTATAAAAAAAATAAAAAAATAAACCAAAAAAACCCCCAAACCCAACTTTCTATAATAAACGTAAAAATTATTTTTAATATCTTGATTCTAACAATCACGGGGGAAGGCCCAGAAAGTCTACCAAAAAAATCTGTTGTTATAATTTCCTGATTAATATTATACATAATGAATTATTTATTGAACCCCTACTGTGGGCCAAATATGGTGTTTTGTGCTGCCAGGAATTATATAAAGCTATCCTGGGATGAAAAGCATATGTTCACTCAGCTCTATTCTGGAAGAACTTAGCTGACTTAGTGATAGCTGGAAATGAACATGCATGGTATGTGGGAAGACAGTAATTTGATGTCTTAGGACCCAGACGTAAGAGGCTTCTTGAGAATTTGCTAAATGAAAATTAGGTCCAAAAGATATAGGTGCAGGTACTTGGTTTATAGCCAAACTACTGGAAAAGAAATGAGCAGAGAATTTATTTGGGGGCATGCAGATTCTTCATGGCCAGTCTTGACTATTTTACCTAACAACCTCCTGTACAATCACAGTCCAGGTGAATTGAGACAAGATGCAATCATATCAGGAGTTCCACCTCATTCTAGAATCTATTTAAGATGTCCCTAATAAACTCTTCATGGTTTGCCTAAGACTTTCTCTGTTTTAGCACCCAAAGTCTTATGTTCCAAAAACCCCCTTAATGTCAGAGAAACTGAGTAGATTGGCCACCCTGGTCCTCAGGATAAGGCAGGTAAGGCCCTTACTCAGTGAATGATGGAAATCCATTACCATCTTGAATTTCTCAGCTTATTTTCCTTACTGGTGAGCCTATCCTAGTGGGCCACCTAAGGTTCTTTCCTTCAGTAATCTCTACCTTTTAGCTCTGTCAATGCATGTTCCCAGGAGCATCCCAAGCAATGACTCAGACTGAGGATAACCCCCAGGGAACCAATGGAGAGTCTCCTCCAAGACTGCTGAGCCACTATGGTTTTGGTTTGGTTTGGTAAAAATTGTCTTGGTCTCATAATCATCCTGTTCTTCTCAAAGTTCTACCTCCTCTCTAAATAATGAGTCTAGTTCTCTTAAACCCAGTTTCGTATCATTCAGTTCCATTCTGATTCTTGTTAATGAACCCAAAGTTTTAAAATATTTACACATCCCTGCCATCCCATCCTCACCCTTTAAAAACTTAAGATCTTGTCATTTCATGGTCTTCTTTCAACTAGACTTAAGTAGAAACTGGTATTAAATTACTATCTCAAAGAGAACGTGTAAAGGGTAGGGTCTGAATTAAATTTGGTTCCAGCGAAATTTGCCAATTAGGTACATGAACTTCGGAAAGTTTCTCTCCCTAAGCCTCAAAATTTGCTCGTCTAAAAAAACAGAAAATCATGGCTACTTAAAAGAATTGCTTTTGGAGGAATTTAGATTATGGATGCACTTGGAAGCAGATCGCCGGACAACTAGTAGGCATCCCAATGAACTGTAGCTATTATCCTTACAAGCCTGTAAAAAGGGTAGCATACACTAACTCCTACAATCAGGCTGCAGAATCTTAGATGTCTAAAGCAGAAAGGCACACACTACCTTCCCGAGGAGGCTAGTCTTGCCGCCTCTACCTGAAGGAAGCGATGCTTCTACCTGGAAACGGGCTAATATCAACTCGCCCCGCCCCGGCAGTCTGTGTGTTCAGGAGGCCCTGGCTTTCAGGTTTGCTCCCTTGGGACCTCTTGTGTCACCTCTCTCATTCTGGAAAGTGGAAGGTGTAGAAGAAAAGGGAAGTCACTGAAATGCATATCCTGCCACCAGATAGCCTATTCTGTCCCGACTGCCGGTCCTGCTTGGGTGGGCTGCAAAATCGTTCTATAGGGCTTTCAGGCGCCACCCCCAGGTGTTTGTCAGCGCGGAGATGGGGGAGGAGGGTGAGCTCACCCTAGAAACTGAAAGGCAGATGGTGAGGGGTGGGGGGTGGCCATGCGCGTCAGCGCTTTGGCTAAAGGACAGACGTAACAGCAGTCCCTGCGGGTGTGCACGCGGGGTGAGGGGCGAGGGGCGGGCGTAAGGCTCAAGGAGGAGTCAGGGGAGAACTCAACTCTGCCGGGATGCATAGCATTTCTTCGCACTCTCAAGAAGGCTCCCTGATTTGTCAGTGTCGCGCCCGGAGCCCGCAAACTCGGCGGGGATCTCCTGGGATTACCGCCTTCGCCTATCCCATCTCAGTTGCTAAACTCAGAATCTCGGCGAACGCTACAAGCGGACGTAGCCGCATCACCGCAAGCCTGGACCGCCTGC
Organism: Ursus arctos; assembly: GCF_023065955.2. Taxonomy (NCBI): domain Eukaryota; kingdom Metazoa; phylum Chordata; class Mammalia; order Carnivora; family Ursidae; genus Ursus; species Ursus arctos. Next base: position 78,043,105 of record NW_026623089.1, on the reverse strand, counting down.
CGCCCGGTCACCGCCCCCCCTCCCCACCTTGTCTGAAACCCGGAAGCGCGCCCCCTCCTCGCCGACGACCGTGGGCGGCGCATGCTCCGTGCCAGGGGGCGGGGCACGGCTCCCGCCGGAAGCATTCTCTCCCAGGCGGCGTTTCCTTCCTGTGCGAGGCAGGCTGAGGGCTCCTGCTGCCTGAGTGTGCGCCCCGGGGTGAGTAGCGGGGTCCTCCGGGGCCTCGTGGGACGGGCACGGGAGCCCTCTGAGCTCCCCTGGGGGCCGGCTGGGATCTGGGAGGCCGCGAGAGGAAGGTCACCGCGCCTTCCTCCCACGCCCCTCCTCCGTGCCGCCCCCCGGCTTCCCGCAGCCCTTGGTATCCAGCGGATTAACCTCCAAGGGCGTCCCGGGCCTCGCTTTGGCTTCCGGCCCGGCCTAGGCCCTTAGGTCTCCGTTAGCGCTGTCCCCCCCCGCGACTTATGCCACTTGAGAGGGACTCTCGGTAGACAGCCGGGTCGCCGCGGGGGCCTGGGGGCGTCCCGGGCGACCTGAGCACCGGGGGTCCTAGGCGGAGGCGGCCGGACGGAGCCGGCTGTGAGTGTCGCACAGGCACTGCCACCACCACCGAGTGCTAAGGGGGAGGCGGTTGTTTAGGCCCGGGCACTCTTTCGCAGAGGATGGTGCTGTTAATAATAACCTGTCCTTTATGGAAGGTTGGCAGTCATTGTCACGGGCTGTGTTCCTAGGGCCTCGTTGCCCTCGAGACTGGGACTTTGGGGTTGAGAAAAACTTTTCTATAACCCTGCAGTGAATTAGGACAGAAACACCATACTCTCGGTCCCTAAACTGTCAGTAGATTGCCCGATTTCTAAAGTTTTCTACCCTGAAACGGAGAACTCTTCAAATGAAACTGTCTGGTGTCGTGTTTGCCTAGCAAGTAACTATGCATTGCAGGGTTTTGCCATATTTCTTAGTTGTACATTATAGCGTCTGTATGTTTGTGCATATTTGTGTATTTTGTTGATTTTTTATGTTTATTTATACAAGATTGAAATACATTCCCTACTGTTGTGTGCACAGGCAGCTTTTGTTGTGTATTCTGCTGCAGTGCTCCTGTAACGGCCTCACGTTGCGGGTAGATCTGTGTCGTATGAATGATAGATGGGTGGACAATAAAGTATATACGGTTACAACCTACAAGTAGGAGTTTCGGTTTCATTTCAGGATTTTAAAGTCATTGTGAAAGATGGACTACTGGTTTAAACGTGGCCGTAGGTCTAGAATACTCTACCGCAGCTACTAATTTAAATGTAGGAAAACGTACAGTTAACAAAAGTTTTATGTCTTTAAATTTTTTATAGAATTAAAAATTGTCTCGACGACTGGGATGTACTGAAACTTGCCCTAATTGTTCATGTAGTTCCGTGAACATCCAGTAGATGGCGGTTCTACCACTACTAACTCAAACTTCTAAATAAATGAAAACGTTTTATTCGAATATCACTGGTTGTCACAGATTAAGTTAATAAAATTTATTAATAAGTTAATAAAAACATAATAGGCAATAGGTTTTGCCTATTGGTTTATTTCCATCTATGAGCAACATCCCCGCGTAATGATATCATATCTTCCAGCTGCATTTTCAAATTTACTCTGTTGGAATTAAGGGTAGAGAAGTCAATTTTTTACTTATAAGAAATGGAGTATTGTTAACTCATCTTTAGGAATCCATGCTGATGGATGAACGTACACTTGAATTTGTTGTATGAAGAGAGATTTTTAATTAGGTGGATTTTCCTCCCTAGCTCCATTTATAAAGATATAATTAATATAATAACTGGACTGTGTGTTCCTTGAGGACAGTAATTTTATCTTAGCCATTATTGTATGCCCATTATATAGTAGGCATTATAAATACATGTTCTATAGGTGCTTTATGGTGTGAATTAAATCACTTAATGTCCCTAGGTCAAAGGTTCTTCATCTGAAATGAAGCCTTTCAATTATTTTGTTGTTAAGTTTCAGTTAAATAACGTACTATAGTGAAGTAAGTGGCCCCTAGTAATGGAGAAACGTGGAACCCTTGATTTTTTTGGAGGAAATCGTTCAAAGTCTGGCAGCAGCTTTGTTGGAATGATCGAGTGGGAAGTGTTTCTGCAGTTTCTGCAGCAATTTATCTGTTGAACAGATAATTACTGAATAGCGTCTCTTGTATGTGACAGAAAAATGAAGAAGGTAAAGTTGGTTTGTGAAGTTTGTATAGAATTTGACTAATGCTAGATGAAGGGAGAGAAATGGCCTTTCCAGGGTACCAGGCAAATATGGTGGAGGGAAAATACACATGGCATTTTCAGACACCAGTGACTCCAGCTATTGAAAGTTCTTATTGAGAAGTGGTGAGAGTTAAAATGCTTAAATGTTACTCTTTGAGGCTAGGTTAGGATGGTTGTGAACATTTGGAAATCCTGTAAATAAAGGGAAAGCTCTGAAGTCTTTTTATCAGAGGGAAGTATATACTCTTGAATGGAAGGGGGCAGGTAACTAAGAGGAATTTAAAAATTGTTGGAGCTGTTCCAGAGGGAGGAACGTGAAGATCTTTAATTGAGAAGTAGTAGTGACAAGGGAAATTAATTTTAGTGGAGGAAGGGCCATAGATATGAATCTGTGCAGTTCCTAATTTTTACCTGTTGCTGAGCCATCTGTGCAAATTCTGATTTATTCCTTTCACATGAGTGCAGAGTATATTTTCTCTCTCTCTCTTTCACATAGCATAGCACTCAGCACAGTCTTGTGCCATGAGAGGAAAATGGCATTATTACAATCTGAGGTCCCGTCTTCCAAAATTTGACAGTCCCATCGTCCCTAACAACCTTATTGTTCTGGGTAGTTACTGCCTTATTGACAGGGGTGTGCATGCCTTCCGCAAGCCTGTATGTGATTGAGGTAGCTGCTCAGAGATGGAGCTGAGAGTAGGCAGGCTGCCTCCTTTTTTCCTCTCTGTCTTAGGTGACTACTATATTCTTGTCTTCAAAGATGTTTGAAGAATCTAGTGCTTCATATTTAGCTGGGTGGTTTGAAACAATAGGATGGCTCAAAACATTTAATGTCACTTATTAATAGACAAAATGGCATATTTAAATTTAAGCAGGCCTTGAAAACCTGAAAAGTAAGACTGAGGAAAAAGCGAGTCTGTTCAGTTTCACTCAAAAATTGCCTGTTGTACGTTGTACTTAGTAGAAGAAATTCTTACCATCATATTAGGAAGGTATTTCGTCATCTGTTGCCTTTCTTCAGTTGGATTAGTGTTTTGGTCATTTTATCTCTTGATTTTCTGAAATGGTTACTTAAAAGCTGTTTAAAAGAGTAAATAGCTTAAGATGTTGACTGCATTGTTGCAGAATTATTGTCTATTAAATTGTATGAGCTTTAAGGAAAATTCATTTTAAAAGTCTAATAAACCTCAGTTTTTAGTATGTTCATTTTTCCTTAAAAATAAGACTTTAAGGCAGGTAACGTTGAATTTGACTAGAAGTTAGTTTTTCTTGCTAAGTTTAAGCTACTTATCAGTTTCCCAGTTGTAATGAATCTAGTTATTACTTAGTGACATTTCTGTTGTTTTTTAAGGTTAATCAAGATGGTACATGCTGAAGCCTTTTCTCGTCCCTTGAGTCGGAATGAAGTCGTTGGTTTAATTTTCCGTTTGACGATATTTGGTGCAGTAACATACTTTACAATCAAATGGATGGTAGATGCAATTGATCCAACCAGAAAGCAAAAAGTCGAAGCTCAGAAACAGGTATGACTGATATGTTTGAGGATCATTTTTTCTTGTAGCTAGCTAGTATTTTTCCATAAAACTAAGGATGTAGTAGGATTATAAATTAATGAGAAGTTCTCTAAGACCCATGTGAAAATGTGTTTGAGTGTCCTATTTAATTTCATTATTCCTAAAAAAGTATTTGTTTTTCAGATCCTTTCTATGTAACTTATCAGGATTAAAAAAGGGTGAAAAATAAAGATATTCCAGTATTTCGTTGTGAACATCTTCATTAGAACATTTTTGTCAGCTAGTGAATGAAGGAATCTAGGTAAAAGTTTTCAAGAGACTAAACAAAAACAATTTATCTTTAGTAATGGTATGCAGTTTGCTTTGCACGACATTTGAAATGTGGGTAATACTGATCAGCTGTCAGTCTTAACACTTGCAAACTCACTAATTTCTAATTAAGAAGTTGCTAAATGTTATTTTTAATATATGTAGTAGGTTTATTTATTTATTTATTTTTTCAGTAAGTGACTTTTGTGGTCATTTTCTTATTAGGATGATATATCTGTTTTGGTTTCTATTCTTGCTCAAAAAAGTAAAAGCGTTAAAGGAGCCTTTCAGGTTTTTCTTGCTGTTTGAGGGCAAGATGTTCATATTCATTGATTTTTAGATTCCTTCTGTGTGTTGTGACTGTGATGCATTCAGTAAACATTTAACTGAGCTCCTAGCAAATTCTTGGTGCCAAGGATAGAAGATAAATAAATCTTGTTCTTTGAGAATGCTGTATAGGCTAGTGTGGCAGACCGGGATGTTTAATAAGTGACTGCTTTATGGTGCTATGCATAGCTCTTAAATCAGTAAAAATTACAGTTTTGTGAATACTGCTTACTGTTTGCATCCGAAAAGCAGTTTGAACAGTTGTGAGTTTGTTCCTTGAATTTGATTATAAAATAGTTGACTCAGGGTTCAGATTATATCATAATATCACTCAATTTATAACTCTCTAAGAGGTCTGACCAGTGCAGTTTGTGTGTGTGTGTGTGTGTATTAATTAAGTATATCCATGTGTCAGCTGAAGTGCAGCTTTTCCTGCCACCCACACGATCAAGTCAGTTTGAGCCTTAGGTCAAAGATTGGTAAGTCATACCATTTTCAAAAGTCTTAAAAACAGAGATGTGACTATTAAACAGAATTTTGTTATTTATTTTCTTAGCTTCTGAGAGCTCCTGGAACACACATGGAAGACGTAGAAAGCCAAACACAGATATTCGATAATACATGAATGGATTGTTATGCTTAATAAGCCTTTATTGAAAACTGTGTGCATAGTATTGCCTGTCGTAGGGTGAAAAGTGTTGTCCGCGATAATATAATTTATAGTAGCATATTCTGATTGCCTAGTGAGTAGACAAAACTATGGCATTAGAGGAAGGAGCAGTCCCTAATGATTGAGGTAGTTGAGGATGGCTTCATGAAAGAGTTTGGCCACTAGAATAGGCAAGGACAATTCGAATTAGAAAGAAGATCGTGAACAGAATCATGACGGTTGTAGGAATAGCAAGACCTGTTGCAGGAACAGTAAATAGACAGTCAGATTGGAGTAGAGGGTTTATGCAATTAACTAGTAGAACTTGGAGGGAGAGGTTAGAGATTAAGGTGTAAAGTCAGGGGAAAGATCTCTACTTTTCCTTACTCTGTTCTTTTTGGTGGGTAGACAGAGGCTGCTAAAAAATAATGCCACAGCATTTTACAAGTCATTATGAGCCAAGAAGGAAGCATGCTGTTTGCTTGGTCAGGGGCTGTAGCTTTTCCAGTAGCCTTCTTTTCCTCCTTACCTCTCTGGCCAGCTACTGAAATACCCTATTGACCAGTAGAAGTCTTCTGAATAGGCAGTGGTAAACTGCTCAACTGTCAAACTGCCTATTAAAGATTTTTGAGTAGGTGGGTAATATGCAAAGGAATGTTTTAAGGATAATTAACTTCACAGTAGCATATAGCAGGAACTGGGGTTAGGGAGACTCTATGCAAGATCTGTTGCAGAGACTTAACCAGACTGCAGTAGGCCTGGCAAAGACCTAGAATAAGGAGGGGGTGACAAAAGGAATGGAATGGGTGAAATAGACCAATGAGAATGAATGCTGGAAGGACTTTGTGATGGTATGGGAAAAGAAAAAGGACATCTTACAAATGAATCCAAGATTTGTCTGGAGTCCTCGAAGACTCATAGTGTCTTTCATAGAGGTTTAGAAACTGATAGATGGGCAAGTTTATGGCAAGATGGTATTTGATTTGGACATATTGAGTTTGTGTTGGTGTTAAGCATTCAGTGGAAGATGTTCATCCAGCAGTTAATGGTAGGTCTAAATCTCAGAGAAAAGGTCAGTCCTTAGAGGTTCCTCCTCAGATGCTCAGAAGTAGTTGAGCTTATTAGAGAAGTGAGCCTCAACTGGGATATGGTAGGCCCCAGGGTTATTCTTGTGTAGATAATGTATCATTTGTGGGGTTTTCCCCACCTTCCTTCTACCACCATCAGGATTTATACATCCAAATATTTGTTGAGAGCTTTTCTTGTGATTGTGAGTATGATAGATGCTGATGACTGTATCGGGAGTGCTAGGTATCTAAAGGAGGTGCTATCAAACACCATAAATAGTAGGCTGAAGAGTAAGCTTTCATATAGGAAATGGGAAGATGAAGTGAAGCCAGTGGAGAATGAACAGGTCAGTTAGGGTGACTAGATACCCAGACTGACCTTCCTGCTAAAAACAGCTAAATGATCTAGATAAAATATTTTTTAAATCTTCGTAAAGGTGTTCTGAGCTAGCAAGAAAGTAAGAGATTCAGATAAAAAACTGAAGGCAAAGATTGAAAAAAGATAACATCAGCTTGCTGGCCAGCTTTCACACTGGGGGGAATTTGCTGAACCTGATGAATTTGAACTTCTGTTGTTATGGCCCAGAGGGGCTCAGGATACAAAGCACAGGACCATTCCAAGGTGGGATGTCTCATAGACAATATTCCCATAAATCTTTAACTCCAAAAGACTATACCCTGTTTGGTAATTCACCTAAAGATGTAGGAATGGTTTAAAAAGAGAAATTTAAGCCATATACTAGTTGAAGTGACACATATAAACTGTGGACACAGAAAGGTTGAAAATGAAAAAATGGAAAATGCCTATACCATACGAAGAGAAAGCTGGTTGAACAAAAATAAACTTTAAGGCAAAATACTGTTAGAGAAAATAAGGTTCATTACAGAATGATTCAGTTCACCAAGAAATACAACATTTCTGTATTTGTATACATCTATTAATGTAGCCTCAAAATACATAAAAATACTGTTAGAGAAAATAAGGTTCATTACAGAATGATTCAGTTCACCAAGAAATACAACATTTCTGTATTTGTATACATCTATTAATGTAGCCTCAAAATACATAAAGCAAAAAATTTATAAAACTATAGGGAGAAATAACATATCCATCATCATGGTGGGAGGTTTTTAACATTGCTTTTGGTAATGGGTAGATGAAATATTTTTTTAAAAATTTTTTATTCCAGTATAGTTAACATACTGTGTTATATTAGCTTCAGGTGTAAAACACAATGATTCAACAATTCTATACATTAGTCAGTGCTCATCATGATAAGCGTACTCTTAATCCTATTCGCCTGTTTCATCCATTCCCCTACCCACCCACCTCCACTCTGGTAACCATCTGTTTTTTCTCTGTAGTTAAAGAGTCTGTTTTTTAGTTTGTCTCTCTCTCTCTCTTTTTTTTTTTTTTACTTTATTTGTTGTTGTTGTTTTCTTAAATTCCACATGTGGTATTTGCCTTTCTCTGACTTACTTCACTTAGCATTATACCCTCTAGGTCCATCCATGTTGTCACAAATGGCAAGATTTTGTTCTTTCTTAGGGCTGAGTAATCTCTTTTACACACACACACACACACACACACATCTCCTTTATCCATTCATCTGTCAGTGGGCACTATGGACTGCTTCCATAATTTGGCTGTTGTAAATAGTGCTCAGGACATGTAACCTAGGGGTGCATGTATCTTTCTGAATTAGTGTTTTTGTATTCTTTGGATAAATACCCAGTAGTGTGATTACTGGATCGTAGGGTAGTTCTATTTTTAACTTTTTGATCCTCCGTACTATTTTCCACCGTGGCTGCACCGGTTTGCATTCCCACCAATAGTGCACAAGGGTTCGTTTTTTTCCACATCTTTGTCAACATCTGTTGTTTCTTGTGTTGTTGATTTTAGCCATCCTGACAGGTGTGAGGTGATATCTCATTGTGGTTTTGATTTGTATTTCCCTGATGATGAGTGATGTTGAGCATCTTTTCATGTGTCTGTTTGCCATCTGGATGTCTTCTTTGGAGAAATGTCTGTTCATGTCATCTGCCCATTTTTTAATTGAATTATTTGAGGGGGTTGGTGTTGAGTCTTATAAATTCTTTATATAATTTGGATACTAACCTTTTATCGGATATGTCATTTGCAAATATCTTCTCTTATTCAGTGGACTGTCTTTTAGTTTTGTTGATTGCTTCCTGTTTTTGCTGTGCAGAGGCTTATTATTTTGATGTAGTCAGATGAAACATTTCTTTAATGGGTAAGGATATAGCAGATTTATGTAAGTAACAGCATTATCTAGTGGCCACGTATAGTATATTGTGCTTCATACAAATTCAGGGTATGTATCTAAAAAGCATCCACGTAAGATTTGTGAAATTTAACTAAATGCTAAGTTATAAAGCACTTACGTAGAGCATAAGATGTTAAGTTTCATAGCACCGGTAGCATGTTTGTTACATTCCCTGGCTCCAGCGCAGAACAGTAAGATCATTAAATATCAGGTAAGTTCCGAAAGTAAGAAACACCTCTAAAGAGCTCCTGGGTAAAAGAAAACATAATAGAAATTAGAAAATACTTACGATGAGGGCATCTGGGTGGCTCAGTGGGTTAAGCATCTGCCTTCAGCTCAGGTCATGATCTCAGGGTCCTGGAATCGAGTTCCGCGAGTCCCACCTCTGGCTTGCTGCTCAGCAGATCTCCTTCTCCCTCTCCTGCCCCTCCCCCAGCATGCACACACCTGTGTTGTCTCTCTCTTTCAAATAAAAAAAATCTTAAAAAGAAAATATGATTGGATTAAACTTAAAGTATTAGTGTTTAGGGAGAAATGATAGTCTTTTTTTATAATAATTTTTTAAATTATGTTAGTCACCATTCAGTACGTCCCTGGTTTTTGATGTAAAGTTCCATGATTCATTAGTTGTGTATAGCATCCAGTGCACCATGCAATACGTGCGCTCCTTACTACCCATCACCAGCCTATCCCATTCCCTCACCCTCCTCCCCTCTGAAGCCCTGGAGCCCTCAGTTTGTTTCCCAGAGTCCATAATCTCTCATGCTTCATTCCCCCTTCTGATTACCCCCCCTTTCTTTATCCCTTTCTTCTACCGATCTTCCTACTTCTTATGTTCCACAGATGAGTGAAACCATATGATAATTCTCTTTCTCTGCTTGATTTATTTCACTTAGCATTATCTCCAGGTTGCAGCAAATGTTGAGAAATCGTTCTTTCTGATAGCTGAGTAATATTCCATTGTATATATGGACCACATCTTCTTAATCCAGTCATCTGTTGAAGGGCATCTCGGCTCCTTCCACAATTTAGCTATTGTGGACAATGCTGCTATGAACATTGGGGGTGCATATGGCCCTTCTCTTCACTACGTCTGCATCTTTGGGGTAAATACCCAGTAGTGCAATGGCTGGATCATAGGGGAGCTCAATTTTTAACTTTTTAAGGGACCTCCACACTGTTTTCCAGAGTGGCTGTACCAACTTGCATTCCCACCAACAGTGTAGGAGGGATCCCCTTTCTCCACATCCTCTCCAACAATTGTTGTTTCTTGCCTTGTCAGTTTTTGCCATTCTAACTGGCGTAAGGTGGTATCTCAGTGTGGTTTTGATTTGAATTTCCCTGATGGCTAATGATTTTGAACATTTTTTCATGTGTCTGTTAGCCATTTGTATGTCTTCATTTGAAAAGTGTCTGTTCATGTCTTCTGCCCATTTTATGATTTGTTTATTTGTTTCTCATGTATTGAGTTTGAGAAGTTCTTTGTAGATCTCGGATACTAGTCTTTTATCTGTAGTATCATTTGCAAATACATTCTCTCATTCCGTGGGCTGCCTCTTAGTTTCCATTCCATTTACAATAGCACCAAAAATCATAGATTGTCTCGAAATTAACTTAACCAGAGACATAAAGGATCTATATTCTAGAAACTACAAATCACTCTTGAAATACATTGAAGAAGACACAAAAAGATGGAAAAATATTCCATGCTCATGGATCGGAAGAATTAACATAGTTCAAATGTCCATGCTACCCAGAGTAATCTACACTTTCAGTGCTATCCCGATCAAAATACCAATGACATTTTTCAAAGAACTGGAACAAACAGCCCTTAAATTTGTGTGGAACCAGAAAAGGCCCTGAATCGCCGAGGAATTGTTGAAAAGGAAAAACAAAGCTGGGGGCATCACATTGCCGGATTTCAAGCTGTACTACAAAGCTGTAATCACAAAGACAGCATGGTACTGGCACAAAAACAGACACGTAGACCAATGGAACAGAATAGAGAACACAGAAATGGACCCTCGGCTCTTTGGGCAACTAATCTTGATAAAGCAGGAAAAAACATCCAGTGGAAAAAAGACAGTCTCTTCAATAAATGGTGCTGGGAAAATTGGACAGCTACATGCAAAAGAATGAAACTTGACCACTCTCTCACACCATACACAAAGATAAACTCCAAATGGATGAAAGACCTCGAAGTGAGACAGGAATCCATCAAAATCCTAGAGGAGAGCATAGGCAGCAACCTCTACGATATCGGCCACAGCAACTTTTTGAATGACGTATCTCCAAAGGCAAGAGAAACAAAAGATAAAATGAACTTGTGGGACTTCATCAAGATAAAAAGCTTCTGCACAGCCAAGGAAACAGTCAAAAAACTAAGAGAAATGTATAGTCTAAAGTGTTAGAAAAGAAGGTAGAACATTAATAAATATCAGACTTAAGCTCAAGAAAAGGGTTTTAACATAAATCCATGGATAATGAAAGAATGGAAATAATAGGAGGACAAATTAAAAAGAAATAGAATATACAGTAGACAGTGAATAAAAATATAGAAAATGACTAGACAGTAAAGTCAGTGAAACCAAAAAGTTGGTTATTCGAATATACAAAAATATTTGGCAGTTTTGTAAAACCAGTCAAGAAAAAAATGAAGGCACCATAAATATTACTGGGAATGATGGAGGAGACATAATGACGATGCTGCAGACATTAAATATAAGGAAAATTAATAACTGCCAATAAATTTTAAAACCTTAGATGATACAGATAGATTCTTAGAAAAATATTAATTGCTATAACTGACTTAAGAATCAGACATGAATAGTTAGTCCCATACCTATGAAGTAAGTTAATATTGGACACATTTTTTGATAAAGAATACTCCAGGCCCATAGAATTTTACTGGCAAATTCTAGCAACATATAAGGAACAAATTAATAATAACAATTTTATACAAACTGTAGAAGAGGGAACAGTCACCAAACCATTTTATGAGGGTAGCATAAGAATAATCCTAAAACTTGTAATGGGCTGTAATTTATCTCAATTAAATGAATAGAAAATCTTAAAATATTGGCAAGTTGAATTTAGCAGTGTATGAAAAAAGATAACATATTATGACCAGTTGGATTTATTCCAGGAGTTTAAGGCTGGCCTTAATTGAGGAAAAAATATATTTATAATGTTCTATAATAACAAATTAAAGGATAAAACTATGATTATCTCAGTAAATGCAGAAAAAGCCTTTGTTAAAATTAAATATTCTTTTTAGAAAAGCTCTTACTTATTGAAGTAGGAATAGAAGATAATATCTTTAGCCTGATAAAATGAATTTACTGTAGGAAACATACTTCCTGGTGAAAAATTGAAAACATTTCCTTTATGACTAGGAACAAGTCAAGGTCACCTGTCATCATCACTTCTGTTCAACATTTTACTATTAATGATGCATAAATCAAGAAAAAAGATAAGAGAAGGATTGGAAAAGAAAAAATTAAGCAGTCATTATACACAGATAATATGATAATCTACATAGAAAGCAAACGAAGTCTGTAGCTAATTTGTCAGGGTTAATAAGAGGCTGCTGGATATAAAATCAGTGTACAAAAATCAGCTATTTCTGTATATGCATCACACTTTGAAACTGCAACTTTAAAAAGATACTATTTACAGTAGTATCAAAAATATACAGTAACTGACAAACACAAGTTGTACAACACATTTTTAATGAAAATTATAAAACCGTTGAAAGCTATGCTTAAATTCAATGCCAATAAAAAATATTGACAGGCTTTTTGCTGTTTTTCTAAAATTTTTATGGAAGAATAAAAGTTTATATTAAGGCAAGACACTCTTGAAAAACAAGACGTGTATTGGGAGAGGGAGTATTTGCCTTAATTTAAATCAAAACTTACCATAAAGCTATAGTTACTAAAACAGTATGCTATTGGCACAGGGATGGATTGGCAAATTTAGCAGGAGAGACTCCAGAAACAGACCTCGGCATACTTTGGAAATTTGATGTATGACAGAATTGGTTCGCTTTGTAGATTATTGGAGAAAGGATGGACTTTTCAATAAATGATACTTGGACAATTAGTTCTATATGGGAGGGAATAAAATTTGATTTTTACTTGAAACCATTTGCAATAATTTCTTCTGTGGGTTAACGGATTTATTCGTATAAGAAAGAATTTACTGAGAACATGTTCTGTGGTTCTTTTACCTCAACTATATCTACCCAATTATTAATAAAAGCACCAAAAAAAAAAAAAAAAAAGGCCAGAAGAATAGGAAAAAAACCAGAGTAATGTAAGGTATTGGTACTAGTCTTTCCCACCTGAACACACCTGAAGTATACAAAACACTGCAGACTATAGTAGCCGTTCATTGTGGCAGTAAATTTCAACTGGAAGGCCTACATTCTGAAATAAGAATTGGGGGAAGTTGGCAGGTGATGAATATAATTTTTAAAAGCCCCTCCTCACGTTTCTCTTCCACTATCTGGAAAATCATTTGTGTCAAGTCGTCAAAACCAAAGGCAGAGAAGTTTGCAAAAGAGAATTAGTTGTAAATGTTGTATTATAAAATGATCCAGGAGAAAAGGAGGACATGAAGAACTTAATCAAAGAAAGCAATCCATAAATTTAACATTTCCATTCACTGGGGACGGTAACTATGATTTGAAGTAAAAGAATGTGGTCATTCCAGAGTTTGCTGGCGGAAAGTTAAAGAAAAGGGAAAAGACTAGTGGAAAAGGAGGAGGTAGAGAGTTGCTGCCAAAGAGGGGGAAGTAGGTCCCAGAGGGGTTGGGATCAGTAGTTAAGAACATTTTTTTTTTTAAGATTTTATTTATTTATTTGACAGAGCCAGCCAGCGAGAGAGGGAACACAAGCAGGGGGAGTGGGAGAGGAAGAAGCAGGCTCCCATCGGAAAAGCCTGATGTGGGGCTCCATCCCAGAACGCTGGGATCACGCCCTGAGCCAAAGGCAGACACTGAGCCACCCAGGCACCCCAGTAGTTAAGAACATTTTAAGATACAGTTAATTTACTCTGGGTGAAGTGGGGAGATGTCACAACTAAATGGGAATGAAAATAGAGGTAAGTATGTGATCAGGGTTTAAGGAGATAAATCATTGTGGATTTTGACATTAGGGTGTAGTTGAAGGAAGCATGACTTTATTGGGAATTCAGTTGTTTTGTTTTTATTAACTTCTCCAAGCATTTCTGAGCATCTTGGTAGCAGGTACACTGAATGGTGGTGCAGAGCCAGCATTGAGGATAAGACTGACTGGTCCAAGTGTAAGGGGTTCTAAGATTCAACAGAAGACATCGTTGAAATGATGAGCTGTGGTCCAGGTCATTTAGGAAGTCAAATATTGCCAGATGGGGGATAATTAAGTGGGAGTACAGAAGGGAATTAAAGAATTAAGAGTATAGGTTGAGGGTAAAGATCACGTGAATATGGGTGAGGAGGAAGGTATGACTTACATGGTCACAAAGGCAGAGCACTGACTATAGAAGCTGAGATAACATTTTGAGGCCACTGATAATCAGCAGGCCTCATGTGAATTTAAAGGCAGTGCAGTTGTCAGGTGAAAGAGGTAAACGATGTTGGTGCATTCAAATCAGGAACAGTAACCTAGAAGTAGTCTTAATGTTTGAATTAGAATATTTGTAGATAATTTCTAGCCTGAAGCCAGGAAAACTTCCCAGCTTGGTGAAATGTGAGATATTTAATTGGTCACGAGAGAGGAGATGGTTTCTGCAGAGTGTTACGCAGGGATGGGGATTTTCTGGGCATCTGCTGCTGCTTGGATCATATTTAGATGTAGTAGAAGAGTTTTGATAGGTATGTCTGATGAAAGGATGGGTTGGGTTAATTGGGATGGAGAAAAATGGAATCTCTAGGTAAGCTCTCTGTTTAAGAGCTTTCAAGTACAGGATGAATAACTTAATGCTTGACCTGTGCTGAGCAGTTATAAATACGTTATTTGGGTCAGCATATTAATTAGACTGTATAATATTTCTGAGATTGTAGTTTAATTGTCAAAGACCAGGAAAGATTCACTACTGAGAATTCTTCCTACATATGAAGGTCATATACTGTGACCTTAGTGAAGTTAATGTCGTCTTCTTTTTAGTCCTGTCATGATACCTTAGTCTTCAAAACTTTGTTTTAGTTATTTTGAGAGAAGTATTAGCCGAAGTATTTTGTGAAGAGATGACACACTGAAACCTTTAAAAAAAAAAAAACCACGAACTGTCAGCTGCCAGGTATTTTTAAGAGCAGCCGTCACCGAAAGCCAGTTGCACTGGGACAAGCTAACATCTGCCGATACCAGGAAGCCACTGTGACCTACATTGTCCGATCAGGTGGCTCTCACAGCTAAGGTTTACTGGCGCTGAATCTTAAGAGGACTGAAAAGCTAAAGTAAATTGAGATAGGAAGTCAGTAAGGAATACCCGGTTAGTGTTGCCCGATTGGCCAAGGAATAGGTAGAAGTGATGGGGAAAGAAGGGCAGCCAGAGAGGGAAACTGGAGGAGAGAGAACTCCGCGCAGCATTGTGCTGTATGCCCAAGCGTGGTGGAAGAGCACGGTAGTAGAAAGCCATCTGATGCTGTAACTTCCAGAATACATCAGTAAAACCAGAAGAGGAAATGTGCATTAGCCCTGAAAGGGGAGATGACTTGTCTCCTCTAGAAAAGGGTTTTTTCAAGAATTTTAATATAAGTTTATAGGAGATTATATCTAATATATAAAGCTAATTACTCAAATTCTTTGGTGTTTCCTATTTCGGTGTATTTTATGAGCTTTGTAGCCGTGATTTCCTCTGTCCACACTTAGAGTATGTTAGCTATGACCTCTGTTAAAAAAAAAAAAAAACAACCTTAAGTTTAATTATAGTTCACCTCTGGTTTTTCACCCTTAACTTGTTAATACTATCTTTAACTTTCTAAAATTATTCTTCCAAAAGAACAATTTCATGCATCTTTCAGAAACTGAACAAAATGTTTCTTTTTTGCTGCTCCTTTTCTCCATCTCTTCTCTTCCCATTCTAGGCAAAAATATTAGTTCACTCTTTCCTACCCTACTGCTTAATCTTGTTACGAATACTTTACGTGGGGTAAAAATGAAATAGCGTGAAAGGATAAAAAAATACTATGGAACAGTTAAAAAAGATATGTATACAGTAAAAAAGTAAGTTTTCCTCCTACCTCTGACTCCCCTGCCCCACTGGCTCACCATTTTTCCTCCAGAGTGACAACTACTTGGAGAGACTCACTTTAAAAACCAAAGAAAAGTTGGTAACTAGAAAATACAATTGTCATTGAGGTGTAAATGATAAAGGAATGCATGAACATAAGCTATTTTTAGAGTACAATAATAATTTTGGTTTTTCTTGGTAAAACATTTTAGAAACAGGCTCAGTTAAAGGTGTCAAAGCTAGAAACAGTTGGATAACTTCTTCTGGAACACAGTTTGGTGTTGGTATGTTGTGTTTTGGGGTACTTTCTTTTTGTTCACTTGTTAACCATGTTCTGCGCTCCCAAATGAGGAATATTAATGTTTCAGCAGAACATGAGTTTTGGAATTAGACAAACCAGGGTTTGAACTCTGGAAATGCCAATTCCTAGCTCATAATCTTGGCAGTTCTTTTAATTTCTCTGACCCTTGGGTTCCTCATCTGAGAAATGAACATAATAATAGCTACTTCTCAGGGTGATTTTAAGGGCTGACTGTAAAAAAATGAAAATGAGTTTTCCCCAATAAACATTAATTTATTTTTTTCTCTCGATGTTGTTAATGCAACTTGAAGACATTGTTAAATGGGACTGCTCTTATGGGGAGAAGATTTTAGGTAAATTTGACCACAGCATTTTCTAGGTCTATACTTGTTATTTAGGAAATCCCAGATGTAAGTAAAGGTTGTTACTATTTAAAGCAAAAGGCAGTTGTGGCCTAGAGTAAAATTTTAAGAGCAAGTAGCTAATGGGGGAAAAGCAGAGTTTCTCAACTCAGCACTGTTGACATTTGGGGCCAGATAATTAGGGAGGGGCAGGCTCTCCTGTGCCTTTAAGAATGTTCAGCAGCATCCTTGACTCCTGACTAGATACCAGTAGCACCCCATCGCCCCAGGTTGTGACAGCCAAAAGTATTCCCAGATCTTGCCAAATGTCCCCTGGAGGGCAAAATCACCCCTGGTTGAAAACCACTGTTTTACAGCATAGCCTAAAAAGAACACATGTGGGATGGCTTCACATTTATAGAAGCATAATGAAAAAGAAGAGTAAATTGATGTTATTACAGATACTAAAATAGGATACCTTTCATAGCTGACACATAAAAGATTTAAAGCCAGCGAAAGAGAAGGTATTTACAAGAAAGAAATTAAAGAACCTTGAAAAGGCTACTTAACCATTGCTTCAGTCATTTTACAGGGTAGAGCTAAAGAGGAAAAACAATGTGGTTCATAGCACTTTAAAAATGCTATGTTACAAGGATATGATTTATCCTAATTTATCTACGTTTATCCTAATCCTCCAACCAGTCTCTTAACTGTAATGCTATGTGAGATGAATTTGGTTTGAAAGCAGCAGTACCCCCCAGACAAGAATAAGATCTTACAGAATCAAAAGTATTTTAGGGGGTGCCTGGCTGTCTCAGTTGGTGGAGTATGCACCTCTTGATCTGAGTCGTGAGTTCAAGCCCCACGTTGGGCGTGGAGCCTACCTTAAAAATATATAAAATAAAGGATACAATAATGATTTTTTAAAAGTATTTTAGGAAAATGTAACAACAAAAATATTGGTCTTTATTTCTAAAAATGCTCACTGAAATTTGAATGTGTTTTTTGTAGATTTTTGAAGACTTTTTAGTGGTCACAAGCTTCCATCTAATAATTGGGGACAGTAAGGTCATGTGGGTTAGAGGATGGGCTCTGGAGTTGGGTTGCCTGCCTGTGTATGTTGTCTTTTCCATTTGGTAACTTCAACCTAAAGCAAATTATTTCATCTGAGTTAAACTTTAATTTTCCTTTTTTTCAATGGGGAAAAATTGTACCTACCTCATAAGCTCACTCGGGATTCAGTGAGTTAATCCATTTTCAGTATTTTGGAATAATGCTTTGCATGCTCAGTAAATGTTTATAACCATTTTTTAAACATTTTAATCAAAAGCTTTGTTGCATTGGTAAAGCTCAATAGGCTTAAAGCTAGTTTTGCCCAGCTCTAAAAATATATACATTTCTTCTTTTTTTTTTTTTTTAAGATTTTATTTATTTATTTATTTGACAGAGATAGAGACAGCCAGCGAGAGAGGGAACACAAGCAGGGGGAGTGGGAGAGGAAGAAGCAGGCTCCCAGCAGAGGAGCCCGATGTGGGACTCGATCCCGGAACACCGGGATCACGCCCTGAGCCGAAGGCAAACGCTTAACAACTGTGCTACCCAGGCGCCCCATAAATATATACGAGTATATTTCTAATTTTGAATTATTTTTACTATCTCTGGTTGCCTAGTCCCTGGAATTGGCTTTAACTAAAAAGGACAGCATCTCAGAACAATTTGAAATTTGGTAGCTATGGGCATCTGGTGTTGATAACTGGGTAATTTGAAGGAAGTCAGGCACCTGTTTTCAGAAACTTGTTGTAAGGAAAGAAACTGCGTTTGTCCATTTTTTGATATGCTTAACTCCTCTGTCTTTCATTTTGAGGTTCATCTCCACCTGTCATGATAATCCTACTAGGAAAGAGATCAGGTTGGACCCTGGAGTCTCATTGGAGCAGTCAAAGGCCCTATATTTGTCTCTGCAGTCACGTACCCTATATTTTCCATTTCCTAGGAGCTGGTTTAAATTGCTGTGATTTCTGTGGAGTTGGACACTCAAATCTACGTGAGGGCTTATACTGGGGAAGGAGGAGATCAAGGGGCCTAGAATTTCCCTGGAAAAT
This sequence comes from Ursus arctos, assembly GCF_023065955.2. Taxonomy (NCBI): domain Eukaryota; kingdom Metazoa; phylum Chordata; class Mammalia; order Carnivora; family Ursidae; genus Ursus; species Ursus arctos. The sequence goes on along the minus strand of NW_026623089.1, from coordinate 78,024,737 downwards.
TCTTGTATGTCTGTTCATTGCTCTTTAGACTTCACAGATCATCTCTTTTGCAGTGCCAGTACCTAAGTACCAAACTAAAGTTGCTTGTTTTTTCATTCTAGGCAGAAAAATTAATGAAACAGATTGGTGTGAAAAATGTGAAGCTTTCAGAATATGAAATGAGTATTGCTGCTCACCTAGTAGACCCTCTTAACATGCATGTACGTATCTTGAATCTTATTTAAGATTGTTTTGGTCTAGCATTTTGTGTCAGGGGTCCTGAAGACGACCAGGTTTGATGATTCTCTAGGAATCACAGGAGTCCGCATAGCTTTGTGCTCACAGATACGATTTAGTACAGCAAAGGGATACAGGGCAAAATCAGCAAGAAAAGAGGGGCATGGGATGAAGTCTGGAGGAAATCAGTCACAGGTTTCCAAGAGTCTTCCCCAGTGAAGTCACACTCCTTCAGCCACAAGTTGTGAGAACACGTGTAAAGTGCTGTCCACCAGGGAAGCTCATTAGACTTATTAGCACCTAGGGTTTTAATTGGGACTAGTCATGTAGACTACACTTCCTAACATCTCCCCACATTATACACTTTCAGAGGGAAAACAGATCTCCACCGTAAACCATTTTGTTTGCACAAACAGTTGAGGCACAGTGAGGTGTTCTTATTGGGGAGTGAAGGGAATTCTCTTGAAATCTAAGCTCCCATACTCCAGCCAAGGGCCAACGTTGTAGGCAGGCCTTTCTGAGGACAGCAGTCTGGAGCCTGCTGTGTTAACTTTTCTTGGCATACACTTGTTTAGATAAACTTGTCATTTAATTCACCTTTGTGGCATCTAAAAAGTCCTGCTTTAAGTTACGTGAATATTTGATTTGGAGTTTAAGTGTAGATTTTCATAATAAGGTATGGTAGACAACACAAGAGACTGAATTCCAGTTTTTCCATTCATGGCCTTAGCAAATTATTTCCTTTTTGAGTGTCAGTTCCCTCCTGCATAATCCAGGAGCCGTGTGATACCTACTCTACCTGCTTCAAAAGGATTATTTGAACATCAGATTAGTACAGTTTATAAACTCTAAAATCCTGTGTATTTTATAACAACAAGCATAAATGAATTTTGTACAACAGATACAAATAAATAGAATAAGTATGATATTCCTATCTCTAAATCTGGAAAATAAAAATCTGAAGTGTCTTTTAGCATCCTTGTGCTCAGAGAGATACACGTCCCCAGAAGTAATCCTCCATTTGAATTTGATTTATGAATTTTCAGTAGGACTTTCTTGGCCCTACCTGCGTTTACTTTTGAGTAAGACTGTACCAATAGACTGTCTCTTTTGTTACAGCTACAGTGGAAGTAGGAGGTGATTTTTTTCAGATTTGGCTATGGCTTTTCACCTCTTTTTTTTTTTTTTTTTTTTTTTTAAAGTTGTAGGGAAAGTTAATCACTTGTAAATATTGCTTCTGACTCACCCTATCTCCAGCCCCTTTACTCTGTCAGGTTAGATTTAGGGTGATGTTTTATACTTAGGTCTTTTTCAGTTAGTTTAGTCTTCCCTCTACCCCTCACCCACAGATTTTTTAAGTTGAGTCGGAAGGCTTTAAAATACACATGCTGTGTTTATTTTGGAAGTATATATCCCCTATTTACTATTTATAGAGATGAAAGTTTTGGCACAGTTTTACTTTTGATAAATAAAATTCAAAAGTCCAGTTTTGTATGCCTTTGTTTCTAAAATCTATTCCTGTTATATTTGACAGTATCCTGAATGAATTAGGGGCACTGTCAGTAAGCTCTTCCCCATCAGCCAGTGCTGACTTAGCTGTCTAAGTTGTTTCTCAGTCTTCTTGGCGGAGTATCTCCTACTCATAAATGGAGTGAATTCAGTTTATTAGATCCCTGTAGAGTTCTGAGTGCTAGGCCTGGTTTTTGTTTGTTTGTTTGTTTTAATGGTAGATCGTAGACTATTAATTTCCTTTTTGTACTTTCATAATTGTTTAGTAATTTCATTATTGCTGTGAAACATCTTTACTCACATTATATTTTAATCTTTTATTATTTATGTATAATTATCAGATTAGAGTTTGCCATTTTGGGGGGATCTTTTTTACTTCATTGGGTATACATAAGTTGTAAAATCCATGTCGATCTTACCTTTTACCAGGTTACTTGGAGTGATATAGCAGGTTTAGATGATGTCATTACGGATCTGAAAGACACCGTCATTTTACCCATCAAAAAGAAGCATTTGTTTGAAAATTCCAGGCTTCTGCAGCCTCCAAAGGGTATAGTACAAGTTTATATTTGCTAAAGTATTAAGAATGTAGGAAACATTGACACTTTCTGCCATTATAGAACTGGTATTTTTGAGGGTAGGTTTTCAAGAGAAAACAGATCTAGTGTGCTGTTTTATAAATAGTAGTTTTAAAGTAATTGCTCATTCTTCAGCTTTCCAAATTTCAAAAAAATTTTTTCCCTATAATAACATGTCAAAACAATCTCGTTATTTCAAACTCATTTTTACTACTTCCAAATAAATAAAAATTTGGGAAATTGAGGTGAAAAATCCAAAGTCATGATATGGGTTCTTTTGTTTTCAGAGTAAGACTTCTTTTTGTTGTTTCACAGTTTAGTGATTTTTTTTTCCTCTTAGTAATATCTTAACTATTTTTGGAGTGCAGTGATGTTTTAGAGGAAATACTGAAGTACAGATGAACTAGAAATTAAGTACTACTATTTTTAAGGGAAACTTCTTTATTCCTGGTTAGTTATCACTTTGAAAGCCCTGGAACTCAAGAATTAGAAGTGCTTATTAAAAAAAAAAAAAAAGTAAAAGGAAATGTTTATAACTCCATCTTTAAATGTAATACTTCTATTCTCATCCATTCCAGTATTAATCATGTTCAGGTGTTGTTCAAGGTGATTCAGATGGAGCCTAAGTGATAATTGGCAGTGAGATGAACAGAGATGTGTTACCACAGCTTTCAGATACAGACGCTGCAGCAGAGCTGGATTTCCAGCTGCTCTTCATTGTATGCCCAACACTAGACAGGTTTGCTTTTCTGTTGCTAGTCAAGGATGAAATCAAATTATTAGACACATACATTTTTTTAAAAAATAGAATCTGTATAAATATCAAAATAGCGCTATGTGTAAGTTAGAGTTGCTTATAATCTTATAGTTATATCACAAAGTGCATTAAATTATATTTCAAAAGTAATGCAGCCGATATCTTAACATTTTCAGGAAGTAGATAATTTTTGCTTCTGGTAAATAGAGGATTACGACAGTTATCACCAAAAATGACATGTTCCTTTCATTAACTAAAACAACAAAACTGATTTTATATGGTTTTTCCTTTTATTTTCTAAAACAACAAAGCTGCTGCCTCTTTCCCCCCCTAACAAGAAGCATTTAGTTTATTATGTTTTTATAAGTTTTTCCCCCCAAAGAAAATTCAAATGATTTATCTGAGCCCAGATCAAAAGAGTAAAGTAAAAGTTGGGTTATTCAGTTACGTTCTTTACTACCCTCTTCCACGTCATTGGTAGTCTGAACAAGAAAGAACCTTTATGATTTTTCATGTCTCAGTTTCACAAAGTTAGTGAATTTAGAAGAGTGAGTTGTGTTTTACATGCTATTAGAGAAAGTTCCTTTCCTCATCAGCGAGCTCTTAGCCCAGGTAATTGGGTGGCTTTACCAGCTGGACTTGGCCCCAGTTATTCTTTTATGTAGATACTCAATTATGATGGGATGCTTCAAAGTTATGTGTAAATCTCTTGCTTATTTGAAAGCATTATCCAAAACTAGAGGTGGTTTCTATGTGTATTTCAAATTTTTGTAAGTTACACAAGTATCTCTTGATTATGTAATCTAAAGTTATACTCTTTGAGCCTTTCAGCCTTGAATTTTTGGAAAGTTTTTTATCAGGAACAAAAGTTTGACAGACCATTGACTTTTTGACACTGAACATAAATTGGGTATGAGTGTACAAAAGCAGAGCCTAAAATCTGTTGCATATCGTAGTTTGTTCCATTCTTGAACTGGAAATAGGTTACCTAGTCTAGAGTCATTGCTCTATTGCCAATTTTGTTATCCCTAGACAGTTCATTGCTGTCTAAGCCAAAAGTTGTCACTGCCTCACAGACCATACAAGGATAATTTGAGAGTGACTTGTAATATACTAGCACATGAAATCATACAATTACATAAAGGTATAAAGTTGCACCTGTCAGGCCAATAAATGGTTACAAGAACATGTTGTAAAACATTAATGGTTGTATTAAAAAAGTAACCCTTTATTATTCCAAAATCTACAATTAAAATTCCATCTGAATACTTATAGTTCTTTCTACAAACTCTAACTTCGGTGATCATTATTTTGGCACAAAAGTTTTATGTTTGTGAATTTTACCATGTTCCATGTTCAGTGCATTGTGAAAATGTAAGTAACTTAGGAAAAATATATTTTGAAAAGCGAATTTTTCTGAAGCTGTAAAAGCCTCCTTCCCTCCCCCCCCCCAAGTACTTTGTATTTAAATAGATTTAGTTTTTATAGATACTTATGTATCTGTATCTATATGTATCTGTCCACCTTTTGGACAAATTTTTTTATTAAAACTTGAAAGTCAATAGACTAGCTCAAAGAAAAAAGTTGGTTACTAATAAGGTATTTGTCACTCATGAGGATTATTTCAAATTTGGATTTTTTGTCCCAATTTTCTTTTCTTCCTCATCCTAAATCTTTTATTTGTGTGCAGTATTTATGAAGTAAATCCCTTACCAAAACACCCATATTAAAGAGGGGTTGAGCTTTGAGCTTTTTAGCCTCTACTAAGCACAAAGTAATAGCACAGTTTTTTGTTTTGTTGAAAATGGTTGTAAAAGTATCAAACTGAGCTCAAAAAAACTAGTTAAAAGGTTGCAAAACTAATAATTGAAGCCGAATGCCTCACATTCATTTGCGGGACCATTCATGTATCGCTCTTCATAAACATGAACATGGTGGAGGGCATTCAACAAAAATATAGAAGAGGTGCCACTTTCAAATACTATTGCTGCTAGATTCATTAATAACATGCCAGATGAAACAACATGAATCTTGGTAAAGCAACATGCATACTGAAATGGGGATAAAGCAGTTGAATGGATAATTATAAAGCGAACACATAACTACCACCCAGGTCAGAAAGTGACCAGTGACTGCTCCGCACATGCTACTCATCTGTCACATCTCTGTCCTCCAGCAGATTATGAAATCCCAAAGCTTTCATTGCATGTTAAATCTTCAGACATTAGTTAAAAAAAACAACTACTTAATAACACTAATTATAATCCTTGAAGAGCAATAGTAGGAAAAACTTAATCCTGCAGAAGTGCCAAAACTATACTATTAGGAATAAAATATTCAGAGTGATAAAGGAATACTTTGAAACAAAGAGGACATTCTAAGAATACTTGCCTGAGTTTTTAAAGTGATGGTGTAGCTGCAAAATCAGTAAGATACGAGGATTTTTGCATCAATAGATTGTTCAAAAAACCAGTAATATCTATATAAAAGTTTGCTTGTAGATCTGCATTCCATACTAAATTATACAGTCAAAATAACAAATGTAATAATAATTCCAAGCTTCTGCAGTCATCCCATATGTTTTCAGATTGATTTGAAACAAATGAAATTAGGCAACTATTCTGTGCCATCCAAAAGAACAGTGTCAGCGTAGAGGGTTCATATTATAACTGACTTAACTAAATTTTTTATACCTAAATGAACTTAATTAAAAATTGCAAAGGGCTGCATGGAAATATTAATATGTACTGGCAAAACTTACTGATTTAAATTTTAAAATAGCTTCAGAAAAGTTTAGTTTAAGGTGATTAAACTTGGCTTAGTTGAATCTTAAAGAATTATTAAGACCACCAGAAAAATCTGTGTGTGCCAGAGGAAAAGCTTGAACGTTATTTTGAAGAGCTTGTTGTGAAAAAATTTGTTGGTTTTATGGAATCAAGCTCAAGTTTTGCATTAAAAAAAAAAAAAAAGAAAATTTGGGTGGGGTGGGATTTTAATACAAAATATTTACTTTTCTTATATTTTGTATTTTATTTTTAATAAAATAAAGTTTTGGAACTCTCCAAAGCCTCTTCATTTTACCCCAACCATGCCACCTGCTAATATAGTCTTTTTAAGTGCAATTACATGAGAAAAGTAGAGAAGCTCTGAATTAAGCAGATACTTAAGTCTATAGATACAATTTTTGTCAGACTTGTCTATGGTCATGATTTCAGTATTAACTTAACAAAAATATTTCCTCATTTTAATTGAAAAACAGTTGGTGATGATTCCCAAAAGGCTTAAGACTTCAACCAGTTTAGATCTCTCATATTAAAAGAATTACTTTAAATTGGAAGCAGCAAACTGCTGTCAGTGGAGACTTTAGGTTAATAATACAGTTTCATCCCTTGGAAATTAAAACAGAAGTCACTGGCAGCTTTTGTTCCTTTTAAGAGGAGATCTTTGTCTGTGTGGGAAAAGGCTTATCATGCCCTTTTGACTAAAACTGAAGTTTGCTGAGTAACAGCAAAATAGTGTTTGCTACAGTCTGTTTTGAAGAAGTTCTCAGTTTTCTCTGAGCTGTTGTTAATGCACCGTCGTGCTCTGTTAGCTTGTGAAGGTGGGTGGTGTTAGACGATTTTGTCAACCTTTGATCAAGGGGCGTGAATTTCGATGTCAAGGCGATTGTCTTTAGTACCCTTAACTAGACCTTTCCATGAAGGGAGGAGGCACAAGCGTGCTATAATTATAATCCCAAATATGTGTCATTACTGACACTGAACTTATAGAAGGTAGCACCTTCCTTTTCAAAAAAGATTAACAATAACAAGTGAATGTTGGGGAAAATTTTAGTGCAGGCATCGTTAATATTATCACATAAACTAAAGCAAATATCTTGTTCTCTTAAAAGAAATAATAAAATCACATGTTTGTTTCCAGGTGTTCTTCTCTATGGGCCTCCAGGCTGTGGTAAAACGTTGATTGCCAAGGCTACTGCCAAAGAAGCAGGCTGTCGATTTATTAACCTTCAGCCTTCAACGCTGACCGATAAGTGGTATGGAGAATCTCAGAAACTGGCTGCTGCTGTCTTCTCCCTTGCCATAAAGCTACAGCCTTCCATCATTTTTATAGATGAAATCGGTATGCGACTTTGCTGTGTGAGCATTTTAAAGCACCATTCTTAAGGGTGTTATTTAGGTGACCAGATTCAGTTTTTAACATTTATTAGGTCAAATTAAGAAAGCAAAAGAGGTAGTCAGCATCCATATATGCTCCGTATAATTTTCCATATTACAAAATGAACCATAGTCTGTTCATTACCCTACTTGATAGTAATTCTGTCTCTCCCTATTACAGGCAGCATGCAGCGATAACACCTACCTGTTTCCTTACGCGTGTCTGTTTGTCCAGGGTAGATGCCTGGAAGTTGAGCCATTAGGTTGTGTGATGGGTCTGTCTTCCACCTCACCAGGATTACCAGTTCTTCAAAGTGCTTATGCCTGTTTTCACTCTCACCATTATATAGTTTCTCTGCATACTCCCTAGAATTTATTTTTTCAGGCATTATTGTTGATTTTTTTGTCACTTTAAAGAACATGAATTATCTCATCATTGTTTTGTGTTTCCCTGCGTTGCTGGTAAATACTGGCATCTTTGAAATGTTGACTAGTCATTTGGGTTTCCTTGCTTTTAAATTGCTAGTTTTTCTTTGGGTTTATTTGCATTCTCTTGGTAATTCTTTGTTGATGTTTATTATGATTGCAAATATTTTCTAGACTGGCTTGTGTTTTCACTTTATGATAGTTTGTTTTACAGGGATTTAAATTCAGTTGTATTTATCCATCTTTTTTCCTTACAACTTATACTTTTTGTGTCTGCCTTAAAAATCCATTCACTATCACCATAAGTATTCCTTTTTTAAAAATACACAGTGTGAGTAGGAATCTAATTTCATTCTTTTCCATATGGATAGCCCCCTTATAAAATAGATCATCTTTCCCTGTATGTCATGACTTTTGTATTAGTGCACTTTTTTCTGTATTTTATGGATCACATCAGTATTTTTGTTCTGTTCCTATATGGTGAGTCCTAGTAAAGCTATAGTAATTAAAACTGGAGCTTTGAATTAATTATACTATTATATGTAATATTATAGGCTATATAGAAATCTAGAGAGAAAAATGGGTGCAGGTGTATAGTACTTTGGTTACTTGTTTGCCTTGTATGTTCTCCCATCAGTTTATTACAACAGTTTTGGAGTTTGGGTGTGAATTTTGCACAAAAGCGCAGATAGCTAGATTTTTAAAAATTTTATTCTAAGATGCTTTAAATAGCTTTAAATAGGAGGTGTGGTCAGTTTGCCTTTATTTTGATAGCTGATATATATAGATTTATTTCTGTTTTATCACTATGTGCTTTTTATTTACCAATCTGGTGGACTTTTTTTGTTTTTACTTTTATTTCCTTTTCCCTGCCAAAGTTTTTGAAGTTACATATTGTTTTTCTTCTGGTGAAACATTTAGCATACCTACTTGCCTTAAAAGTCTAGGCTAACCATTTCTGCCTTCCTTCCAAACAACACAGGGGACTTATGACTCTTAAACACTAATCAGTCCACGCACCTCTTGCGTGTTAAAATTTTCTCTTATTTTATATCCACATTGGTTATTTCTACGTGGTGGTACTTGTTTAGAGACCCACGTTTGCCAGTTTGTTTGCTCACTGTTGCTTTTTTTTTTTTTTTTTTTAAGATTTTATTTATTTATGTGACAGAGAGAGACAGTCTGCAAGAGAGGGAACACAAGCAGGGGGAGTGGGAGAGGAAGAAGCAGGCTCCTAGCAGAGAAGCCTGATGTGGGGCTCGATCCCAGAACGCTGGGATCACGCCCTGAGCAGAAGGCAGACACTTAACGACTGTGCCACCCAGGAATTTCCTTCTTACCAAAATCTGTCGAAGTTCTTTCAGCAGAGATCATGAATACAGTAAATTCTGTCTTTGGATGAAAACGTGTTAATTCTACCTTCACTCTTAAATGATAGAGTTATTTTTCTTTGGCATTTTGAAGCTACAAGTCCATTGTCTTCCAGTCATTGTTGCTGCTTTTGAGAATTCTGCTTATAGTCAGATATTTCTTTGTAAGTAATTTATCTTTTCTCTCTAGTGCTATTAGATTTTATCTTGTTCTCCTATTTGATGGTTTTGCAAGACTTCCATTTTGTAAAATATATATTTTATATATATTTTATACTTATTTGTATATATATAATATATATGTATGTGCATATACCCACTTCACCTCTCTGTTTAATTTTGAGTCATTTCCACAGTTTTATCATCGAGTTCTCTACCATATTTCATCAGTTCTAAAATGTACCATGTTGTTATTTACATTTTAACCTTTCTGAAATTGGGATAGCATGTAATAATTGGCAGAGTCTTTTTTCTTCTTTTAGCATTATAATTTAATTGGCAACATTTAAAACTTTGTTGATACATAAAATAATGGTATGAGTAAAAATCAATCTTTGAGTAAGTTATAAAAAGTAATTCTTCACTTGGCTGTGTTTATGTCGCGACCACTGGGTTTGTATTCTGTTAAATTTGAACTTCAAAAGTTCTGTTTGATTCTTTTTCAAATTTATCTTTTTTCACTATAGTTTGCTCTTCTGTTTGAATTTCAGTCCCTCTTATGTCTCAGTTTTAACCATACTATTTTTATATAGTATTTTTTGGATTGTTTTTTCTGTGATCTGAAATTCTGCTCCTTTGTATTGTCAACTCTTTTTGTACGAATTTGTTTCCTTGGGTCATTTCTGACATTAGATAGCGTACAGCTTGTTTTTATGTGAGAATTCTGCGTTGCCTGAGAACAATCGAGTAGTTTCCCTATCACAGAGCCTGTGGGGTCTGATCACTCACGACCAATTTTTATGATAATTTCTCAACTTGGATGTTCCCAGACTGAATGACAGTTCAAATCCAGACTTCATGCCTGAGAGAGATGCCCTGTGGTCTTGGTTTTTTTATTTTTCAGGGGAGACTTGTTTATTCCCAGAGCACGACAGACAGACTCTTTAACTCCCTGTAGTAGGAGCAGAATTTTTTTCTGTGAGCGTGCATCCTTTTGAGCATCATGGTACCAGCATGGATATTAACCTCGGAGCAGAACCTTCCGATGCTCTGTACACATACCTGCTGTGTCCACAGACACACACGGCGGCATAATCACCTCACATTCTCACCACTTATTTCCTGCTTCCTCTTCTCCTGAACTCTGAGATTTTTTTTCCTTTCTTTCTTAACAATCTCAGATACTCATTAAGCTTTTTTAAAAAAAAAAATTACTGGACTTTGTTTTTTAGAAAAGTTTTATTTTTTAGATTGATTTATTTGAGAGAGCGCATGCAGGGGGAGGGGCAGAGGGGGGGAGAGAGAATCTCAAGCAGACTTTTGTAGCTTGGCAGAGCACGGAGCATGACACGGGGCTCAGTCTTACAACCCTGAGATCATGACCTGAGCCGAAACCAGGAGTCAGAGGCACAGCCAACAGAGCCACCCAGGTGCCCCTAGAACAGTTTTGATTTATAGAAAAATCGAGGGGCGCCTGGGTAGCGCAGTCGTTAGGCGTCTGCCTTTGGCTCAGGGCATGATCCCGGCGTTCCGGGATCGAGTCCCACATCGGGCTCCTCCACTGGGAGCCTGCTTCTTCCTCTCCCACTCCCCCTGCTTGTGTTCCCTCTCTCGCTGGCTGTCTATCTCTGTCAAACATATAAATTAAAAAAAAAAAGAAAAGCAAAATCGAGCAGAAAGTACAGAGAATTTCCATCTTCCCTCTCCCTGCGCACAGTTTCCCCTATTACCAATTGGCATTAGTGTGATACAACTGTTAGAATTTCTGAGCCAGTATTGATAACATTATTAGTAACTAAAGTCCATAGTTTATATTAAGGGTCGTTCTTTGTGTTTAAAGTTCTTCCTGTAAGCTTTGACACGTGCATAATGTCCTGTATCTACCCTTACAGAATCAGGCAGAGTAGCTTCACCACCCTGAAAATCCCTCGTGCTCCGCCTGCTCCTCCGAAACCCCCGAACTCCCAGCAGCCACTGATCTGTTTACTGCTGGCTTTTACAGAATATCATAATCGGAGTCCTATAATATGGAGCCTTTTCAGACTGGCTTCTTCCACTTAGCAGTATGCTTTTAAGGTTTCTTCATGTCTTTGTAGCTTGGTGGCTCATTTCTTCTTATTGCTGAGTAACAGTCCATTGTATGGTTTTACCAGTTTGTTTTTGTTGGAGGACATCTTGTTTGCTTCCAGTTTGGGGCAGTGACGAGTAATGCTGCTAACAGCAGTGATTTGCAAGATTTTGTCTAGTAGATACACATTTTCAACTCAATTGGGTAAGTACCTAGGAGTGCATTTGCTTAGATTGTATGGTAAAACTATGCTTAGCTTTGTAAGAATCACCAAACTGCCTTCCAAAATGGCTATACAATTTTGCAGTCCACTCATTTATTTGAGAGGTCCTATTGCTCACTGCCCTTCATCACTTGATATTACCAGTTTTTTGGATTTTAGCTATCCTGTTAAGTGTGTTGTGGTATCTCGTTACAATTTAAAGTTGCAGTTTCCTAATGACATACAATGTTGAGCATCTTTTCATATGCTTAGCTGCTATCTGTGTATCTTCTGTGAAATGTGTGTTCAGGTCTTTTGCCCATTCTTTAACTGGGTGGTTTTCTTACTGTTGAATTTTAAGTGTTCTTTGTATATTTTGGATACCAGTTTTTTTTTTTTTTTTTTATCAAATAGGTGTTTTGTAAATCTTTTTTCCCATTTTGTGGCTTATTTCTTCTCTCTTTTTTTTTTTTTTGGCTTATTTCTTCTCTTAACTGTCTTTCACAGGGTAGAATTTGTAATTCTTTTTCTTTTTTTTTTTTTGGTTCTTTATTCAGAATTATTAATTTTAATAAAGTCTAACTTAACCATTTTTTTCATTAATCAGTTATACTTTTGGTGTTGTATGTAAAAACTCATCACCAAACCCAAGGTCACCTAGATTTTCTCTTGTATTATCTTCTAGAAGTTTCGTAGTTTTCTGTTTTACATTTAGATCTATAATCCATTTTGAGTTAATTTGTGTGAAAAAGTATAAGGTCTGTGTCTAGATAGATTTTTTTGTGCATGGATTTCGAGTTGTTCTAGCACCGTTTGTCAGGTATGTGTTAAGTTTAAAAAAACATATTTTTCTGACTTTTTTGTTACTATTTACATACATGTCTTTTTCCATCCTTTTCAGCATCTGAGCTCTTAGGTTCAAAGTGTGTCTTGTAAGCAGCAGACAGTTGGGTTTGTTTTTTTTTTAATCCAGTCTAATTTCTTAACCATGTATGTGGGTACTCTTAAGACCGTCTACATTTAATGTAATTACTGATACAGTTAGGTTAATATACCTATCCAGCATTTGAAGTTTTCATATTATTTTACGGAGCTGTCTTGCCAGAACCAACTTCTTTGTAATGAAGATAATTTAGGACTTATTAATAGCACAGTTACGGTGGTTAGGTAGGCGGTTGTACTTACACATATTATCTTTAAAAAGAAGCAATTTAAAAATGACAGCATTTTCTACATCCAGAGTAGATGGGTTAGTTTGATACATAGTCCAACAGTGGGACAGACTGTATAAAATTGGAACTACATATGAAAATCCAGGATATATATTTGCTGTCAGAAGACTCTGTCATCTCGTTGTATTGTGTTTTTGCCGCAATTACTTTAAAAAAAAAAAAATTTTTTTTTTTTTTTTTAAAGCTTGGGTGGACCTAGCACATTGCAGAGCATTTCTATGCTACTTAGACATATAGATCGACAGACTTCAGGTTGTAATTTCAGTGCTGAAATGTAAAGTGTACCCAGAAATGCCATTTATTTGAAGGGCTATAAGAAAGCATTTGTAATAGGATTATACTAGGCAATCCAGGATTTATTTTTACTGTCTTTTTCTCATTCTTAGGATGTACTGTCTTCCAGGTCCTTTTCATTCTAGAAGGAAAATGTTTTCCCCCTTTTTAAAAGCATTTCATGTTCTTTGTAGATAATTGGGAAGATAGAAAATAATTCAGGGGAAAATCCGAATTGTCCTTAAGTCTGTCGTTGAGAGATAACTAAAGCGATAAGCATTTTGGTGTAGTTTCTTAAAGGCTTTTTCACAATACATAATGTATACGCACATGCATGCTAGCATGTGTGTTTGAAACCATTTTCTGTCCTGCATTTCCCACTTAGTAGTGTTTTGACATTTTCCAGTGTCATTTTTCTTTATTTCCAGAAAAAGTGTGTGAGGAAAAAGAATGCAACTCCATAATTAAGAATACATAGGATGCAGATAACCTGGAAAGTTAGGGCCAAAGCACACGGACCTTCACTCCAAGACATCACTTGATCCTCTTCCAGCCTCTTAGTATCAGATCCTGTCCTTCTTTAAATATGTTGGCATGAACGTATTTTTAGGAAAGAAATGAAAATTGGGAGTTGATTGTGTTTTAATTTGCCCAGTTATTTGCCAGAATTGTTGTATCAGACTAAAGTGTGAGAAGGCGTAGTTGAACCCATTTTCTTGTACTCTTTCACAGAGTTGTTGGCTTTTGATTAAGGGTTTGAAGTTATAGGAAGAGTAAATAATTCAATATTAATTTTAAAGTTGAGGACTTTTTCCTTCTAGACTCCTTTCTGCGAAACCGTTCAAGTTCTGACCACGAAGCTACAGCCATGATGAAAGCTCAGTTTATGAGTCTGTGGGATGGATTGGACACTGATCACAGCTGCCAGGTATGTGAAAGAAATCTGCTGTGAGCTCGTTGCGGGGGGTAAGAGAAAATTCGCTGGGCTACTTCATAGGCTTTTTTAGAAAAGTTTTTTTTTTTTTAATAAATTTTTATACTTATTAAGTGATGGGGATCTGAAAAGAGTGGTTTGTGCACATTTTCATCCATTTTGAGGACTAAGTGCCTGAAACAAATACAACAGAGAAGAGAAAACCAGGGTGAGGCCTCTCCTTGGATTTTTTAGAATCCTCCTGCCAAGGGAAAGGAAATTAGTGGCTGCGAGTCCTGTATGCACGTTTCTTCAGACCCTTACTGTGAATCTTTACTCTCCATTCCTCTGTCAGTTACCTTCGTTTCATTTTGCTGTTTTCATTAGTTACTGGAACGTACACACTTTCCCACTTCCTGCCATATGCACCTTCCTCAGGATCCCAGTTTTATAAAAGACAGTGTTCTAGTCTGGGCCTTGTCTGTTAACCCTGCAGGGCTGTGAGCCCTAGAACTAAGGTCCCTTGGTATGCCCCAAAGGGAACGCACCTGTATTGTTCAATTTGCTTCTTGGGGTTCCCATTTTCTCTTAGTTCTTTGCCTCTGAATGTTCCATATTTTCTTGCCAGAACAGTAATGTATTTTAAAAGAAAATTTTAAAAAAATTCACCTGGCTTATTTGTTTTTCTGCCATTATTACTGGAAATGGAAGTTCTAGAACTACTCTTCTTTTTCTGTTTTTAGTTTTTTTCATGAATCACCTATTTTATATCTCGTGGAAAAGTGTTAGAAAAGTTAATGATGTTTTTTTGCTGTTTAACTTTAGTAGGTATTATCTATTTTGTAATCTGTTTTTGCCCTTTCATATTTAGAATCATATCTTCTATCACTTCTAAAAAATTCAACCATTATTTCTTAAATATTGTTCCCCCTCCATTCCCCATGTGATCTCCTTACGGAATGCCAATTGGATGTACCTTATTTATATTCCATGCGTTTTAACTTCTCTTTCATATTTTCTCTCTCTTTGTGCTATAGTCTGGGTAGTCTTTTACTTAATTTGCTAATTCTAGGTTCAGTTGTATCTCTTCTGCTATTTAATCTTTTTATTGAGCTTCTTATTTCACTTATTATGTTTTTCAGTTCTAGAAATTCTTTTAGATCCTTCTTGAAGTCTGCTAGATCAGTTTTGATGGGCTCTTGCCCATCAACTCATGTTTGCAACTGGATTAGAAAACTAAAGCCCTGGGGTGGCTGGGTAGCTCAGTCATTAAGCATCTGCCTTTGGCTCAGGGCGTGATCCCGGCGTTCTGGGATCGAGCCCCACATCAGGCTCCTCCACTGGGAGCCTGCTTCTTCCTCTCCCACTCCCCCTGCTTGTGTTCCCTCTCTCGCTGGCTGTCTCTGTGTCAAATAAATTAAAAAAAAAAAAAAAAAAGAAAGAGAGAGGAGAAAGAAAGAAAGAAAGAAAGAAAGAAAGAAAGAAAGAAAGAAAGAGAAAGAAAAGAAAAAACTGAAGCCCTGGGATCAACTAGCTGTACGACCTTGGCCAAATAATACAGTCACTCTGTATCTGAAAGCAGGGAGAACTGTCTATAAAAAGAAGGGTAGGATCCACCTCAGAACTGTTGTCAGGTTTTAAGGAATCTGAGTAAAGTGCTTTTAACTTGCCTGGTATATATTTACTGCATAAGTATTTGCTTGTGATTTTTTTGATTCCTTCTTTATTCTTTTGAATATGTTAAAATACTAATTTTTTAGTTGTGTCCAGCAGTTCTAACCTATCACTGTACATCCGGTTCTGTCATTTGTTCTGAGTTTATGGTGGCTATTTCCTTGTGTGTTTTGTGATTTCATGGGAAAAACCATATTTGGTAGAACTTTGTGTCTGAATTTTTGGAAGCTGTGTTGAAGGTTTATGGCCCAAAAGACCCAAAGAGGATTTTGTATTTGTCTTCTGCCAGATTTTTTTCGATACCAATAGGTAGAGTGAGATCCGAGATCCATGTTAGCTGGCAAAGAACCATGAAATCTCAGTGTGTGTGTGTGTGTGTGTGTGTGTGTGTTTATATGTCTTTCCAAGAACCAAAGCTTGGACTACTGAATGTGTTTTCTAATATTTCACTTTTTTCAGGGCCTAGTACTTGATGAGTCCCAGCTTCATGTAGGGTGGTCTCTTATTGTTAAGCCTGTAAGGTGTCCAGTATACACCCCACTGTCTATGATCTGTACGTTTCCACATGGTATGTGGTCAGCTTTTCCCCTTGTTTACTTCCCTTGTACATAGACTTCACTTCTGGCTCAGCTCAGTTCCTTTACATTTTTGCAGATTTGTTGCTTAATTTGAGGTTTTTTTATACTATTATTTTTGTTTTATAGCAGGAGGGTTTAAGGATCTCCTAACTCCACCACATTACCATAAATCAAAAGTTAAAACATCCTCCTCAAGGAGAACATGAAGCCATGTGTCCTCCTCCTACATCCTCTTTGTGAAAATACAATTTAATTATGAGGGAAAGTTGCCTTTAGTGTTTGTTGGATGATAGAGAAGGAAGTACAACATAGATAAATTTAGGTGACATTAATAGGAATGATTTTTGTTAATAACTGGTGCTAATAAGGCTGTTCAATAGGAATAGTTTACAGGCTTCCAAAAACTGATTATCCTCCTAAGCAACAGTATTATAAGCACTTAGTTAGCCTGTGTAAGAGAAACTTGTTTCAGATTATATCGTAGCAGAGCGTAGTTTTAAAAGCCAAGGAAATAGCAGTGGTTGGATGAAGTACACTCCAGAGCCACGCAGCACGGCTCTGATGCGGTACAACTTAAAACAGCTGTTAGAACCATAATTAATTCTTCATTACACTGACAGTATGCACTGCTTTCATTGTGATAAATAAATATTTGTGGGAGCAAATAAAGATGTGGCTTTTTTATTAAACTCTAGTAACAATTTTTTTTACCTTTTCTGTGTGTTGAGGGGATTAAAATTGATATCGTTAACCTGAATATTAGGTTTAGACATATTCTTTCGTATAAACCAGTTAGCTTTTCTGTAAAATTGTCTGTTCTGTGACGATGGACCCAGCCCAGTACCCCTGCTTTCTCTTGTGTGTCTGATATGCCACAGTGGAAACAAAAATCGCTGAGTGGCCCAAGTCAGCCTGTCACCAGCTCTGGAAATCCAGGTTAACTGATGACACGTTCTGCATCTGCAGAGATGTGAAACAAAAGAAAGATTCTGAAAAGTCAACTAAAGCACTGGTTTTTCTGCTTAAATACTAAACAATGACTATTTCTTCCCTTTTTGAATTTTAGCGCATTTGCACTAGAGGTAATGTATTGTGTACAGTTTATCCATTTTTGCCTCTTACAATCTCTCCTTAAAACAGCTTTTTTAAGTGAGACAGGTAGTTTGAATCACTCTTGCTTTTTTATCATCATGAATATCTGGTATCATCCTGTATGTATTTGTTACAACATGCTGTGCTAGCTTTATTTAAATTCCTTGATCCTGATTTTTGGCATCCTGTCTCCCATACTGGCTTTTGTTTTAGGCTGTTTGTTTAACTACAGTGTTTCTCAAAATACAGCCCATTTTTCAGGTTTTTTCAAAGTACTGCCTCAGCCACTATGTCTTTTGTGATTCTCTGCCATCTGATATGGTCAGTCTTCCACAAGCTACCTTATCACTTTGAATCTCTTTTAACACTAATATATACTCTATCTCAAAATGTACTTATATTCATTCTTTATCTTATGCAGTTCCTTTGATCACTTTTAGGACTTTTTTGTTCTAGGGGTGCCTGGGCGGCTTAGTCAGTTAAGCGGCTGACTCTTGATCTCATCTCAGGTCTCGATCTCAGGATCGTTAGTTTAAGCCCGGCATTGGGGTTCATGCTGAGCGTGGATCCTACTTTAAAAAAAAATTTTTTTTTGTTTTACATTTCATAGAAATTTTACCATATTAATTTTATAGGGTTGTGGAAAGTCAGTAAATTTAAAAAATAAATAAAAGCATTAATATTTTTAAGACCGCTTTAATACAAAATTGCATTATATTGTGGAACTAACATTTCTCAAATTTATGTTTGTGTTTACATTTTTTCCCTCTAGGTGGCAACATCTCACAGTTAAATTGAAAATAATTTGGCTCTTGAATGTCATTAAATGTAAAGAGTAGAAGTAGAATATTAAGGTTTAATGGATCTTTCAGCATGTTCTGGAGTTAGATTATTTCAGAAAGCTAAAACCTCTTAGACTGAAATAAAATTATATTGAAGAAAAGTTTTCATTAGAATACCGGTAAATTTCATATTATGTAGCAGATATGGGCCATTATTGGGTTATACAGAAATACCAACAGTAATGGTAATATTGAAGCCTTTCAGAAGTTGACTTGTTTTGGATATTTTGTCTTTTTGTGTTGATTTTTCATGTCTACATGTCTACATCCTTAATAAATAAAGTGATATAGACCCAGAGATTGGCAGGGTCACCAGCATTTTATTTTATTTTATTTTATTTTATTTTATTTATTTCTTTCTTTCTCTTTCTTTCTTCTTTTTTTTTTTAAGCAGTCTACGCATCAGGTAGAGAACTCATGACCCCAAGATCAAGAGTCACACTGTTCACTGACTGAGCCAGCCAGGCGCCACATTCTTTTTTCTTTTTTTAAATTCTACCCAGTATTTTGATGTTTGCTGTTATGTTTAATGTTTGCTCTTATTCTGTTGCCCTTGTTGAAAGTTTGATTGCTTGAGGTTGTATTCTAGCACTGAGATGATGTCACCAGCACTGCTGGTAGTGCTGTAAAATGGTGATGTGACATCTAGAGGGAAAAGTACATGCTGTCTCTTACTAGTGCTGGAATCCTCAGACTCGGGGGAAATGATTCCTTTATATGAGTATCAAAGGACTTGAAGTGTCCCCCATAGAGACTCCCAAGCTGTAGCATACATGGCTTTTAGTTATTCATCGTGTGGCCATAGAGCAATCATATATTGCAAAATACAACCTTTTTTACTTTAAATCTGTATAATTCTTCATTAACTGAACAGTATGTTATTTTAGTTATGGAAAGGCTGGTGAAATGCATCAGTCTTTCCAGTTTTGCTATGATTTGATCTATTTAGGTTTAACTTTGGTTTGTAGTTACAAATTTTTGAGTAATACTGGATTAAAATCATGTCTTATAGAAGACTTAAACACTCCTTAATTTTTGTATCTTCTAAGCCCTAGTAATAACATCCTAAAAGGAGCATTACTGGTAGATTTAATACCTTGTGTTTTCTTTATCTGCCCAGGTCATAGTAATGGGAGCTACTAACCGTCCTCAGGATCTTGACTCGGCCATCATGAGAAGAATGCCCACGAGATTTCATATCAACCAGCCTGTAAGTGGTTTTGATTGATGTTGTGCACAGTTAAATACTCAGCTTTTTATAGGAAGGGAAGGTTTTTTGTAATAGGACTTACTATTTATGATAGGCAGGAAAGGAACAGGGCAAGCATCCCTGTAGCTGTTTATTTGTCCTCCCCACTCGGTTTGCCTCCCTTCATACTTACCTGAGTGTTACTTGCTTCTCTTCAAAAGTATGTAATTACCCCAAGTTTGCTTAGCTGCTTGTGTGGTTTTCTTTAGAATGTAGCAAGCCATCTAGGAAGGTACGTAGAAAACCCGGACTATGGTTTTGGTTTAGCACGGGATGAAATTAGGAGTGCTGGCAGTAAAGAATCATTCCCTTCAGAAGGCTGACCGGAAGAACAACTGCGATTGATCTGATTAATTATTGGCAGTTGTAGTCAGTGCTTTCCTTTGATAGGATTAATGGGTAACCGTTCGCTAAGATATTACACTTAATGCAGATGTGAGGGCGGTCTTGAACCAGTGTTATCTCCTTTCTAGTACTTTTATTTTGTTAAGAGATACCCTCAAGTCAATGATTATAACTTACCATACGCTATAGTTTTTGCACAAAGTCCTCACATCTTGAATTTTCTGTGCCTTTAGATAGAAGAAGAAAACAGGGTTAGTAAGTGAATACGTGTGCCATACAATCAGCGTGCTATGTGTACAGCTGTGTAGAGGAACTCTCAGTGTCATGCCTTTCAAATATTGAAATTTTGAATTTTGAAATAAAAATATTGTAATACCGCTTACAGTCTCTGGGCTAAAAACAACTTGTCCCCTTGTATATTCTGCAGCTTGCCAGTTTGTGGCAGTAAACATGGTTTCCTAACATTGATGGTTGTGGCCTCTGTAAAATTGCTCTGATCTGTTATTTTCTGTGGCTACAGCCTCTGGCCCCTCTGAGGGTGTGCACAAAGTTAGTCACTCTTTTAGAAAATGAGATCAATGAAGAAATTTTTTAACTTGATGTAGGAGACTCTAAAGTTGAGTTTGACGAGCATTGAGCACTGTCCATGTGTCAGGCACCTGCCAGGCTCTGGTGAAGGAACGCAGCCCCCGTCCTCCACTCTGTGTCGCAGGAAAGGCAGCCACATAAATAAGTGACAGAAAAGGTACTTTACAAAAGTATGTTTAAAGAACTGTGAGAACCTGAAATGATGATGAAAACTAGTAATTCTGTCTGAGCAGTTAGTAAACTCTACAGAATCCAGCTGGGCCTTGAAGGATGGCAGGAATTTCATATGCAAGCGAGGCAGGGAAAGTCTTTCTACCAGGAAGAACAAAGGCCAGAAGGTATGGGAGCACGTGTTTAATGATGGCCTCTGGGGGTAGTTCACTTCTGGCGTCAGGAAAACAGGTGGAGGGAGGGCTGGAAAGGTACGCTGCTGCCAACTGTGGACGAACTTTGTATGCCTCGACCAAGAACTCCCCTTCTACTTTGTTAGCAAGACAGCAGGACATATTTTTAAAGAAAATTAATTTACCTCAGTGGTTCTGAAGACAAAGATTACATTGATAGGATCTCTGCTTGTAGTCCAGTAGAAAACAAAGGTTTTTGATGTACAGTAGAATGAACGTAGGACACAACAGCTTGGAAGGTAGCCTTTGCTAAAGTTCTAAGTTAAATCTATTATGTTAGTTATCAAAATGGGCTGTAACATTATTGGTCAAATTGGTTACATATTTGTGTGCTCTTAATGTAGAGACTGGGCTTTTGTAACCCCCTTTTCATTTCATTCTGTTCTTAGTGAATACACACTATACAGTAATTTTTTCTTATTTTGTAACTATGATGTCAAATTTTATGATTAACCTTACCTTAAAACTCTTCTCCAAATTAAATGATTGTTAACAAAAAGTAGTTATTGGTGATCACATAACAAATTTACCTTCACACTGAACACTCTTGAATTACAAAAAGAACAGGGTTTAGTGTTGTTTCTGGTCATTTGATTTGATACTCATGATAACTAGCTCTTTTTTCAGTGGTTGTGGGAGTAGCAATGAGTTCAGGCATGATAATTTATTAAAGCATTTATATTTACCATATATGTAAGGTTTTCCTTAAAAGCTTCTATTATCTGGTATAATACTATGAATCATCACTGGGCCGGGGGGATGCATATAAGCGTATAAACAAATGTACTGTCAGCACTAAACAAAAACTCTCTAATATAAATTAGCGAGTGTGGAAGTTACAGGTTGAAGTGGAGGAACTAAGGGGGTATTGTTGCCATCTCTTCCAATTAGCGGTAAAAATTTTACCGCAGCATTTTTAAGAAGTTTCCTGGGGGCGCCTGGGTAGCGCAGTCGTTAAAGCGTCTGCCTTCGGCTCAGGGCGTGATCCCAGCATACCGGGATCGAGTCCCACATCAGGCTCCTCCGCTATGAGCCTGCTTCTTCCTCTCCCACTCCCCCTGCTGTGTTCCCTTTCTCGCTGGCTGTCTCTGTGTCACATAAATAAATAAAATCTTAAAAAAAAAAAAAAAGTTTCCTGAATAAAGAAAAGGGGATTTGCAGAGCCACAGGGGAAAGACATTGGTCATCCTAGGTATTCATTCACTCACTCAAGAAACATTTAAGGTCATGTTATTTCCCAGACATTGTGCTAATCACTGGGGATTCAGAATAAGAAGATGGGAATTCAGTAGGTTGACCACAGACAATGAGAGTCTAGAACCTAGATCTTGCTTTAGTCAGTGTTTTAGAGTTTCTGTCATTTCCTGTAGGTATTGTCAGATGGTTTAGAGAGGAAAGAAATAATAGAAAAACTAGTTTTTCCTTATTTTTTTTTAATGCTAACTAGAAATTATTCTGGTTTTAGGCGCTAAAACAAAGAGAAGCAATCCTGAAACTCATCTTGAAAAATGAAAATGTAAGTAGAAAATTACAGTTTTCCCTATCCTGTATGTTTATGTTCATAAAACTATTTTAGAGAGAAATGAAAAAGTAACCTGAGAATAAACAGCTTTGTACTTGACATAAATCAGTGTAAAACTGTTGGCCGTTCCTGCAGCTCAGTAACCCGGGTGCATGTGAACTTAATACAGATGGTCTGCTTTTCTTAAAGCCCTGTGTTTTCATATCTACACATTAAAACCTTCTTTGGTGTTTCTAGACAGTTCTCCAGTTAAATAAGATACATTTACTTTTGTACAGCACTGTGTGTGTGTTTTTTTTCTCATGTATTTAATTGCAGTATTTTTTGAAGTTGGAATTTAGATTTAAGAAGGTATGATAATCAAAATCTTTAAGAACTTGTATATTTAAGGTCACATGCTTCAGAATTAAGTACATTAAATGGTATTCAGGGAGGAATCTCACTTCCTCTCCTGATTTCTTCTGTATCCTTTCAGATGGCATTGTCCATACCAGCAAATTAGGATATGTATTATTCCTCTTCCCTGTTCTACATAAACCATATTAATAAACTGCATACACTGTTCTATGCATTGCTTTTTCACTCATTTGAGATCTTTTCCATATTAGCATACAGTGTCTTTGTTCTTTCTCTCTCTCTCTCTCTCTGTTTTGGTTTTTTTGTTGTGTTTTTGTTTTGTTTTTGTTTCTGTTTTTACATTGCATAGGATTCTACTATATGGATATACCATAATTTATTTAATCAGTGCCATACTGAAGAACATTCAGGTTGATTCCAGTCTTTTACTATCATAAAAATGCCTTGTACACATGTCCCTTCACACTTGTGCAGGAATATTAGTGGGGTGGATTTTCCAGAAGAGGAATTGCTAGATCAAAGGATATGATTTATAATTTTGGTAGCTGTTGCCAAATTATCTGTGCTAATGTACTCTCACACCAGCAATATTACAGTACCTCTTCCCCTGTAGTCTTGCAAAGAGTGCTGTTGAACTTGGTGCTGACATGAGAAAATGGTCTCTCGTTCTAGTTTTAGGGATGAAATGAGTATGTTTAGGAGCCACTTGGAAGTTTTTTCTGCGAAATACTTGGTTCATATGCTTTATCCATTTTTCTGTTGCAGTGTTCTTTTTCTTATCGATTTATAGGAACTTAATATATTAGGGAGATTTCTCTTCGTTTATAGGATTTGAAAATATTTTTTCCTGGTTTGTCTTTTTTAATTTACTGGGATTTCCCCCCTTTATGGTTTCTGAGTTTTGAGTAACATCGTATTCCTCACTATCCTAAACTTCATATCTTAAACTCATTATTTGAGGGGCGCCCGGCTGACTCATTCCATGGAGCATGTGGCTCGATCTTGGGGTCGTGAGTTCAAGCTCCACGTTGGGCATAGGGCTTACTTAAATTAATTAATTAAATAAACTCATTATTTGAACTTGCTATATCCAAACTAAAAAAATCAAATAGGTTCCCATAGTGAGGCATTCTTGTATTTCCGTGGTCTGCCTCCGGTCCTTGGGTCACTAATTCCGCTCCAGCTCTCCCCTACTTCCCCACCTCCCAGGTTTATTTTAGTTGTATCTCTAAAAGAAAGAATTCTTAACTTTTTTGACTTAACCTCATAAACTTTATTACACTCAGCAAAAAATTGACCATAACTACTTATTATCATTGAATACCTCATCTGTTCAGATTTCCTGTTATCTCCTAAATAGCTCATTTTTGGGTTTGGTTTTTTTTTTTTTTTTTTTTACCATGTATTTGTTTGACTCAAGATCCATGTAAAGTTCACGATTTGCTATTGATAGTTTTTTAATCTTTTAATCTATATGCATCTCTCTCTCTCCTTTTTCTCTACCTTCTTTCAGTTTATTTGTTGAAACCATCAAGTTGGGTTTGTCCACATTTTTTTCATGGTCTTGGATTGTGCCCTCGTCCCCCACCCAAAGTGTGCTGGCTGTTTTTGCTGATTTTTCTGTGTGAGTTTTAGAATTAATTTGTCTTATTCAAGAAAAAAGAAACATAAATGTTTTTAATGGATCATAATTCAAGAGAATTAAGATCTTTTTGATGTTTAATCTTTCTGTCCAAAAGCAAGTATGTCTTTTTGGTTCTTCCAGTCTTCTCCCACATCTTTCAGTAATGTCGTATTCATTTTTTTCTTTAAAACCAATCAAAGAAAACATATGTGCTATTTGTGAAAGTTTAAAGACCCTAGCAGATTACAGCGATTACTACTGTAGGGATAGTAGAGTCATTTAATAAAAAAGAGAAACACTGTGTGATCTTTTCTTAAAAACTACATGTCCATGAGATATTTTGTACGACTTCAGGGTAATTCCTAAAATTCTCCATGTGTTTTGGGTAAGGAACTCCTGTCCTATATGAGTGAAAAACCAACAAATTACATTTGCCTTTAGCTGAATATTCAGTAACTGCTTTCAAAAAGACATTGTGTAGTTGTAGTGCTGAAGACACTGAAATCATAAACCTTTCACAGAGATGGGTGTCAGTGAGCAGTTCAGGGAGATAATTCCACTAGTTCTTTTGAATTAGGATGGCTGTGGTGTGGCTTGAAATTTATTATGTATTAGAAGGTAATTGCTGACGATTTTGTAGAGACTTCAAGTTAATACAATTATTTAATTTTTAAAACTAACGAAGGATGGTACTGCTGGAAGTTAACGTGTGTGGTTTAATACAGATGATGTGGATGACTTACATACAGATGCCAAATATAAATGATACAGTTTAAGCTCTGTCTCATAAGATAGCCATGCTTTACACAGGCTGACGTTTTCACATTTAACTTAAGAAACTCCTCATTATTGCTAAACTTCTATTTCATATTCTGCTTTTTTTTAACAATACCATCTTTGGAAATTCTTTTAGAATTACATTTGTCATGGGGATAAGGAATTTTTAGGATTCTGTTTCTTAAAGCACAAAGAACTAGTCTCCAGTTTTATGATTCAGAATAATTCTGAATGCTTTCTCGATAACTGTCAGTGTGGGAACATTGTATTTCCCACTAGCTGGTATTTCTATGCTGAAGGCATAGCGTTACTTCACTAGAATCTGAAAGACATTATTGTAATTTTGTTAAAAGATGTCTCAAATGATACTCTTTTCTAGTCTTTCACATTTCTTTATTGGTAGTTCCTTAGCACAACTCTCTCATTTAAAACAGGGTAGTGATTTTGGCTTTAAGTTTAACGTAGAAGAAGAATTAGAACTAATAAAATGGATACCTTACACAGGTATCCTGTCTCTGTAGTAAAGAGATCAGGGTTTTCCTTCTACATGCGAGTTTAGACCTTTTCCGTAACACAGCAGGAATAGTTCATAGGCATGGGCTTTGGAGGCAGACCAAGGGCCCCACATGCTGGCTTGACCTCTCCCTGCTGGGTGACTTTGGGCAGATAGTGTTGAGCGTCTCTGTGCCCTTATTCTTCTTCCTGGGAAAGTGGAGGCAATGCCAACAGTCTCACAGAATCCTTTTGAGAATTTAGCTGATGCGTGTAAGTGCTGAGAGCACCGTGCGCGTTGCGCCCCCCACGGCAGACACAGTAACTGCACGCAAGCCAGTGCTGCGCTCCCAGCTGTCTCAGGAGTCTGTTAACTTATGCCAGTATTGCTCCGGGACTCAAAACCTTTTTTAACTTGGGAGCCGCCTTTCTAGTTACCAAATGAAAACAGTTTTCATGACTTTGTGGTTTGTCTGATAGCTATTATCTTGTAAAAAGGGTTTACTTTTAGAGTATTTGCCCTATGCCTAGGCTAGTGATGAGGCGTACCTTGTTTTACTTAATCCTCCGTCCATCTAAGGAGCACATAGTAATGCTGTTTTACAGTTGGGAAACTGAAACCCAGAGAAGTTATAGAATAAATTGCCCAGGCTCACATAGCAAAGAAGTGATGGAACCCTTCTCTTAACCATTATGGTGCGCTACCTCTGTTCATCTTGCCCTCCCAGTGACTGGAATCTTCTCCTTTTCGATCCTGTCTCATACTTGATTTGCTTATCTTTGTGACTTTATCACCGTGTCATGTACAAGACTTGTGAATGGTTAGAAAATAGTGCGGCCCAACAAAGTACTCAGAAGATGGGGTGCAGGTGTTGATTATTTAAGGGAGGAAGACTAATTTTTAACATCTCAGAGTATAATTTGAAGGTGTTTTTAAGTAGTTTTTTTTTTTTTTAAAGATTTTATTTATTCTACAGAGATGGAGACAGCCAGCGAGAGAGGGAACACAGCAGGGGGAGTGGGAGAGGAAGAAGCAGGCTCATAGCGGAGGAGCCTGATGTGGGGCTCGATCCCATAACGCCGGGATCACGCCCTGAGCCGCAGGCAGACACTTAACCGCTGTGCCACCCAGGCGCCCCTTAAGTAGTTTTTTTAATTCATGAAATATTTTAAGTGTATACACAAATAACCTTATATCTACCACCTATACTTTGCTTCCCGTCTCCTGCAGTCTCTGTCATTGGTAGCCCGTTGTCCTGAAGTCGGTAGTGTCCATCAGTCCCATGAGTGTGTATGGACAGATGCATAATGCATGTACTCTTTCACAAATATTACAAGCAGTAGCGAAATTAGATTCTTGTTTGTGTCCGATTGCTGATGTACACATGTAAGAAGTCTTCTCAGACACCAAGGAGGAGAATAGACAAGTCTGTTCGTAATCAGCCTGACAGTGTCTGCATGTCTGTTCTTCTCGGGCAGTATGTGGTATGTCTGCGAAGGCTTTATTCCGCTATTTCAGTCATAGTGACAGTTAATGAAAATTAGATTTCAAAATTCCAGCTTTTATGGTTAAAGAAAAAACTAGAAACTGATGATTCTTCTTCCCTGCTATTGCAGTATGCGTTAAGAAGTGTGTGTGTGGATAGATACTCTGCAGCTTTTTTTACGTCCCTTTTTCCCTGTTGAAGGTGGACAGGCACGTGGACCTGCTCGAAGTGGCCCAGGAGACGGATGGCTTTTCGGGCAGTGACCTGAAAGAGATGTGCAGGGACGCAGCCCTCCTCTGTGTCAGGGAGTATGTGAATTCTACGTCCGAAGAAAGGTACGATCTCTCAGGTTTGTCAGACCCTTGTAGAGCTTTTAGGTTGGTTCATTTTTCTTACAATACCAACCCTGCTTATGGAATCAAAGGTGAACTTGAATGAACACTCGTCCCGACTTTGTTAATTGCCTTTTTTTCTAAAAGGAAGTTCTGAAAGTGAATTGGGGATGTGGGTCATGGGGAGGCTCTGGAATGAAGAGAAAGAAAAGCTGAATTTCTACTGCACATCCATGGACTGGGTCACAGAAGGCTGACAGGAGCTGAGGCTCATAGCCTCTGCTAGGAGAGCAGGGTTTTCCAACACTCCTGGCTTGTTTTGCACCTTAACTTCCAAATCCCGTTTCCTGTGGTCCTGCAGGAATTTCACACATAGATGGGGGTGAGGGCCTAGGGCCTTGGCTGGAGTTAGACTTCAGCTTGTTGACAGTGACATGTTTACTAAACAAAGAAACTGTTGTCACTGCAGCCAACTTCAAAGCATGAGTTTGAGAAACCAATTCGTACTCAGCTATTTCAGCAGAGACACTAGAGAACTGGAATAAGTCAGCCCTGATGAACCCCGTCCTGCAGGGAGCTTTCCCAGAAGGCCCCTTGCCCTGGGCCAGTGTAGCTCTGCATCTCCTCAAAATACTGACCTTCTGACGGAGAGTTGCTGTAACTCTTAGCAGACGCGTGTACTTCAGGGGCCTGTGGTGAATGAGTTCTCCACCTCTTTTCCTTTGTTTCTCAGGCCCCCATCCTCCTTCCCCCTGAGGCTTTCACTCCACGGGACCTGGATTTGCCTCTTGCGCTGTTTCATTACGTTGCGTTGCCATAGCAGGCTTCGCCAGCAGCGAGTCCCGTGGTATGGACGGGTTAGCTGTGTGTGCGCTGCTTCCACACCTGCCTTCAGTGCTCCCTGGGGCCCCGTTGGAGAGAGGCTCACTTCATTTATTTGTTGCCAGATTATCCAGCTCCCCTGACGCTAACGTTGGGAATACTTCTGACCTCTGACTGTAGCCAAGAGTCTACTTTCCAAAGGTTTTTATTCTTGTGTGTAAGATAATGAGGAGAGGCCAAAAAATAACCTATGGGGGCGCCAGGGTGGCACAGCGGTTGGGCGTCTGCCTTCGGCTCAGGGCGTGATCCCGGCGTTGTGAGATCGAGCCCTACATCAGGCTCCTCCTCTATGAGCCTGCTTCTTCCTCTCCCACTCCCCCTGCTTGTGTTCCCTCTCTCGCTGGCTATCTCTATCTCTGTTGAATAAATAAATAAAATCTTTAAAAAAAAAAAAAATAACCTATGAATACATTTTGTGTGAATAAATCACATTACTAATGAAGGTCCTCTTTTTTCTGCTGTCCTCAAAGCCTTTGAAAATTTTATATTTCAGTATGAAAAATCTGGCTAATAGACTTGGCTTATCCTAACTTTTTCCCCAAATGTTTTTTCCTAAGTGTAAATTATTAGGAGACATTATATATTATTATTATTATTAAAGAGGGGAGGACTTAGAGTAGTTGGTTTTTGTTAATAGCAAAGAATTCTGTTTTCAGTTTATCACATGCTAAATCTGAACATGACTATATGGCCACAAATGCTACTTGTGATTCCTTGGCTGGAATTCCATTCCCGTTTAGATAAACTGCACACCTGTATCTGACAGTTTTCCATTATGCTAATGCTCTCCCCTGGAGTCTTAGTGTGAGGTGTTTGGTTTTCATTCCCACATCTTGAATGTGTATTTATTACCAGGCATTTTGGCCTCCTGTCTCCCAGCAGTCAGTGCTCCTTAAAAATCTCCCAGACTTGTGTCTGCATGAGAATTCCTGGAGGCATTGTGGCTATCTTTGGGGGTCTTTGACGGGAAAGAGACGTCTGGGTAGCATATTTGAGGGATATGTATCCCAAAGTCATGTGACCATCTGGCGGTTTTGTTTACGTTGTAGCCACGACGAGGATGAAATCCGGCCCGTGCAACAACAGGACCTGCATCGGGCAATTGAAAAAATGAAGAAATCAAAGGATGCAGCATTTCAGAATGTTTTAACACACGTTTGTTTAGATTAAGAGTAAAGATCATTTGTACAGTTCAATGTGATCTAGTTTGATGCGCTCTTATCATCAGTGGAAATAGAATGAAAAGAGAGATGTTCTTCACCCCGTGAGAGAGTTAAAGTGTTCACGACACTGGTTTTATACTCTGAATTCTAAGTTATTGAGATAACAGTTGTTGTATAAGCGGTATTACTACTTGTCAGAAATCATGAGGAGGAACAATTTGATCCGGCCTGAGTGGGTGCTTGTGTTTGACCTCTGTAGCCATACGTTGCAGCCTGAGAGCATCTAAGCTGGTCTCAGAGATGATTCATTGAGTCATTCGTGAGAAGGGGGGATGTGAGAGAGAGAGAGAGTGTGTGTGTGTGTGTGTGTGTATTAAATGTATATATTCACACATTTTGTATTGATATTCTGTAGATATGTTTGAATACAGAAACTTTTTTTTACCCCAACTACTGAATCAGAAAGTACCAAATAGTATATAGCAACACGAAGATGTATGCTTGTGTTGAAGGTACGGTGATTCAGCCATTGCCACTTGTTTCCTTTGTTTCAGCTATTTTTTTTTTAAGTTGAGCATTTGTCTGCCGTGGAACAGTGGGAGCCAGCCACAGCTCCATTTCTGGATGTGGCTCCGCTGTTATGGTATCAGGATAATCAAATAAAAATACTTGTCCAGTGACGAGCATGGAATGGTTGTCAGGCAGTCGTGTGAGCAGCACGGATTTCACCTCCTTTTGGCAGCACACTGAGTAGAGACGTGTTTCAGATCGCTATCCTGACACACGGGTTGAAAGCCTTGCCCGAGAATGGCTTTGAAACACCACAGTGCCATTCAGTATGTGTATGTGACTTTCCCTTCTTCGTTTCATGGGACATTGTTCTGTTGTAACCATGGTTTTTTAATGTTATTTTAAAGTTGTATGTTCTTTAATTATGGTCAAATATAATTTGGTCATCAAAAATGAAATGATAGTTTAAAACGAGTAGCTAAATGTTACTAAATGTGCTAAAAATACTCATTTTGTAACTTTAATTTTTAAAGTTTTCTTAGCATATTATAAATTGTGCCCTGGTTAGTACAAATATACACATCAGAATCCCCATATTGTATCTGTAGTCATTCGATGCTACGTGCCCCACATAGGAAACTTTTTTTTTGTCCAAAATTCCACTAACGAGAGTTCTGGTGCAGGCACTTACGCACACCGCATGAGGAAGACGGCACGCTATTGTCTTGAGGTGCCTTCTGTGAACACCTGAAAGATTAAATTATGCTTCATATAGTTTTGTTTTTATCGTATTTCTTTGAAAACTCTCACTCTTCATTCGTGAGTTACTGGATAAATTTATTTGATAGGAAGTCTCTCACAGAACCTGTTGGAGAGTTCATTCTGTTGTGCTTTGAATGACGGGTGGGGTCGAGGTTACAGCAGAAAGCAAGTCACAAACATTGTGACGATGATCTGATCGAAAATCGGCTGCAAAACACAAGATACCAAAAAAAAGTTTCGTCTCCATTTTCAATGACTATATTATACTATTATTTTATAAATGTGTAATAAAGAGGACCCTCTTTATTAATTTTTCTCTACTCCTTGGTCTTTTTCGAGTTATATAACATTTTCTGGGTTGTTTTTAGTGAACAAACCTTGCCCTCGGAGTGTTATCTCGCCATGTAGCCTTCGCACTTCTGAAGCATACCTTCTAGTATCCAGTCATTGTGTCTCAGTACGGAGTTCAGTAATGATTTAATTTTAATCTGATGGCATATTGATCCAGAATAAGAGGATCTGTCTCTCGTGTCCTTTCTTTAATTCAGAATGTCCAGTAGTACAGTTACGAGGTTTATCATGGTTTTAATCACCAAATGAAGTTAGAGAAATTACACTAATCCCATCAACCATGACTCATCTTTAAGGCCTTGAAGTAATCAAGGACACTTTTTTACCCCCCTCCGAAGAACTTTTAGCGTTCTGTAATCTGTGCCTGTGCAGACATGCATTTACACAGGTAGCAGGGTTCTGGGTTCTCAGGTATTCCCTGGTGGGCGGCAGTTCCGAGTACTGGCTGTGGAGTCGGACCCTCTGGAGTTGAATCCAGGCTCCCCGTTAACCAGTCCTGTCCCGTGCACCAGACACCTGATTCCTCCGTGCCTCCGGGGTTCATTTACGGAGCGGAGCCACCGAGGCAGCCGGCGGGGTGAGGAGTTGGCGCCGTGAGGCGGTCAGCGCCGCGCCCAGAACAGTGACTGCCCAGAACAGTGACTGCCCAGAACGGGCCCTCATGTTATTAGTTGTGTTACTTTTGCACACTGATTACATCACTGTTGGCCAGGCTGTGTTTGTGAGCATCCGCTAAGCTTCCAGAATCCCGAGGCCTGTACTCTAGGGACTGAGATGGAAATGACCACCCGTGTGATATTTCTCTACAGGCCTCCTTGTTGGAAGACTTCTGGTATGGTAAGTCTGGTGTGTCTCAAACTATTCCTGGCCGTTTTGTGTAGGGTTTAGTAATGGGATTTGAAGCACTTAAGTATCTTTACGAATTTCCCTCGCTTCTACCTCTCCGCTCCCAACTGCAGGGCAACCCGGGACCCACGACACTATCAGGAGCTGGGTTGGGCTCGTCTAAATAATGCATGTGGGCCATAATCTACCATTGCTGGCTGGCTGCACTTTATGGTTGGCCTTAATGTGAGGGTGTCTCAAGCTTTGTGTAAAAATGGCAGCATCCCTTGTCGATAGGAGGTGCTTCTATCAGAATTGTGCTGTTTGTCGACAAATGTTACGACTTTCTTCTGGATAAAGAAAATAAACGGGATGATGTATATTTTATAATTCTGTTAGCTTTTCCTCAGGTCAGAATATTGGATAGGATTATAATACGCCGATCGCATATCCTGCCCTCAAAGCCATAGACTCGTTCCATTTAGAGCTGACAGAAGTCCTCAGAGGGCCTTCGCTAATTAAATTTGTTGTAGATTCAGCCATCAGACAGAGTTCCCCAATCTTGTCAAAACTCAAAGCTGTCTTTACGTGTACAGGCGGAAGTTCTGTGCTCCCCTCACGTTCGTGACACTGCTGAGAAGAAGAAGGACACAGATGCCAGATGCAAATGAGGTCGGACCTACAGGAGACCCATAGCGACGTGAGAACAGAACCTCCTCGGCCCCACTGGTGTAACTGTTCGCAGCATTACTCCTAACAGAGCATGAGGTCTCGTCCCCCGGAACGCTGCAGCGGGAGCACGCGTTTGGGACCAGCTCGTACTTGCGGTCAGAACCACTCTGCGTGAGAACCCTTGTCAATACAAGCTCGTGTGCTCTGAGCTCCGGTTGCAGTGAGTGTGAATGCTGGTGCGGAAGGTGTCAAGGACCCGAGTTCGTGCGTTCTGACAGTTCAGTTTTATTTTTTTTTTTTTTTATTTTTTTTTTTTTTGAGGAATGATTCTTTTTTATTTTTAACAGTATTCTTTTTTTATAAGAATATTTTTTTATTATATTATGTTAGTCACCATACAGTACATCCCTGGTCTTTGATGTAAAGTTCGATGATTCCTTAGTTGCATATAACACCCAGTGCACCATGCAATACGTGCCCTCCTTACTACCCATCGCCAGCCTTTTTTTAAAACACAGAAAACAGAACTAGAACACATCAGATTCTTCATCTTTTCTTTACATTTTATCGAGATCCTTTGTTTAGGAAAACTGTAGAAGTTAGTAACTGCCACAGCAAATAGCAAGCAGTGGCACCTGTCTATTTGCATAGATCCTTGCTTTATGTGGCACCAAAATGCTCTGCTCTGCATCTCTGCATAAACTCGCCGGAAAAAAATCCTGCAGATTTTAGGTCACAGTTTGCTTTCCTCCATTTTCTTTAACAATTCAGAATTCTTACAGAAACTTTTATTATCCTTAGAGTCTTGTTCAAGTAGATCAGTCTTTTTTTTTTTTTTTTTTTAAATGATTTTTTATTATATTATGTTAGTCACCATACAGTACATCCCCGGTTTCCGATGTAAGGCTCGATGATTCATTAGTTGTGTATAACACCCAGTGCACCATGCAATACGTGCCCTCCTTACTACCCATCACCGGTCTATCCCATTCCCCCACCCCCCTACCCTCTGAAGTCCTCAGTTTGTTTCTTATAGTCCATAGTCTCTCATGTTTCATTCCCCCTTCTGATTACCCCCCCTTTCTTTATCCCTTTCTTCCCCTACCGATCATCCTAGTTCTTATGTTCCATAGATGAGAGAAATCATATGATAGTTGTCTTTCTCTGCTTGACTTATTTCACTTAGCATTATCTCCTCCAGTGCTGTCCATGTTGTAGCAAATGTTGAGAACTCGTTCTTTCTGATAGCTGAGTAATATTCCATTGTATATATGGACCACAACTTCTTAATCCAGTCATCTGTTGCAGGGCATCTCGGCTCCTTCCACGATTTAGCTATTGTGGACATTGCTGCTATGAACATTGGGGTGCATATGGCCCTTCTCTTCACTACGTCTGTATCTTTGGGGTAAATACCCAGTAGTGCAATGGCTGGATCATAGGGTAGCTCAATTTTTAACTTTTTAAGGGACCTCCACACTGTTTTCCAGAGTGGCTGTACCAACTTGCATTCCCACCAACAATGTAGGAGGGATCCCCTTTCTCCACATCCTCTCCAACAATTGTTGTTTCTTGCCTTGTCTATTTTTGCCATTCTAACTGGCGTAAGGTGGTATCTCAGTGTGGTTTTGATTTGAATTTCCTTGATGGCTAATGATTTTGAACATTTTTTCATGTGTCTGTTAGCCATTTGTATGCCTTCATTGGAAAAGTGTCTGTTCATATCTTCTGCCCATTTTTTGATTTGTTTATTTGTTTCTCGTGTATTGAGTTTGAGAAGTTCTTTGTAGATCTTGGATACCAGTCCTTTATCTGTAGTGTCATTTGCAAATATCTTCTCCCATTCCGTGGGCTGCCTCTTAGTTTTTCTGACTGTTTCCTTGGCTGTGCAGAAACTTTTAATCTTGATGAAGTCCCATAAATTCATTTTATCTTTTGTTTCTCTTGCCTTTGGGGATGTGTCATGAAAAAGGTTGCTTTGGCCGATGTCGTAGAGGTTGTTGCCTATGTTCTCCTCTAGAATTTTGATGGATTCCTGTCTCACATCGAGGTCTTTCATCCATTTGGAGTTTATTTTTGTGTATGGTGTGAGATAGTGGTCAAGTTTCATTCTCTTGCATGTAGCTGTCCAATTTTCCCAGCACCATTTATTGAAGAGACTGTCTTTTTCCCACCGGATGTTTTTTCCTGCTTTATCAAATATTAGTTGCCCAAAGAGCCGAGGGTCCATTTCTGGGCTCTCTATTCTGTTCCATTGGTCTATGTGTCTGTTTTTGTGCCAGTACCATGCTGTCTTTGTGATCACAGCTTTGTAGTACAGCTCGAAATCTGGCATTGTGATGCCCCCAGCTTTGTTTTTCCTTTTCAATAGTTCCTTGGAGATTCGGGGCCTTTTCTGTTTCCATACAAATTTAAGGACTGTTTGTTCCAGTTCTTTGAAAAATGTCCTTGGTATTTTGATCGGGATAGCATTGAAAGTGTAGATTGCTCTGGGTAGCATGGACATTTTAACTATGTTAATTCTTCCGATCCATGAGCATGGAATATCTTTCCATCTTTTTATGTCTTCCTCAATGTCTTTTAAGAGTGATTTATAGTTTCTAGAATATAGGTCCTTTACGTCTCTGGTTAAGTTAATTCCAAGGTAACGTATGGTTTTTGGTGCTATTGTAAATGGGATGGATTCCCTAATTTCTCTTTCTTCGGTCTCGTTATTCGTGTATAGAAATGCAACTGATTTCTGAGCATTTATTTTGTATCCCGCCACGTTACTGAATTGCTCTATAACTTCTAATAGTTTGGGAGTGGCTTCTTTTGGGTTTTCCATATAGAGTATCATGTCATCTGCAAAGAGAGACATTTTGACTTCTTCTTTGCCAATTTGAATACCTTTGATCCCTTTTTGTCGTCTGATTGCTGTTGCAAGGACTTCTAGTACTATGTTGAATAATAGTGGCGAGAGTGGGCATCCTTGTCGAGTTCCTGATCTTAAGGGAAAGGCTTCCAGCTTTTCCCCATTGAGAATAATATTTGCAGTAGGCTTTTCATAGATGGCTTTTATGAGATTGAGAAATGTACCTTCTATTCCTACACTCTGAAGGGTTTTAATCAGGAAAGGATGCTGTATTTTGTCAAATGCTTTTTCGGCATCGATTGAGAGGATCATATGGTTCCTGAGTCTTTTCTTGTTGATATGATGTATCACGCTGATTGATTTGCGAATATTGAACCACGCTTGCATCCCAGGTATGAATCCCACTTGATCGTGATGGATAATCCTTTTAATGTACTGTTGGATTCTATTAGCAAGTATCTTGTTGAGGATTTTGGCATCCATATTCATTAGGGAAATCGGTCTGTAATTCTCCTTTTTGATGGGGTCTTTGCCTGGTTTGGGGATCAAGGTAATATTGGCCTCATAGAATGAGTTTGGTAGCTTTCCTTCTGTTTCTATTTTTTGAAATAGCTTTAGGAGAATAGGTATTATTTCTTCTTTGAATGTTTGGTAGAATTCCCCAGGAAAACCGTCCGGGCCTGGAGTTTTGTTATTTGGAAGGTTGTTTATCACTGACTCAATTTCTTCATAATTAATTGGCCTATTTAAGGAATCAATTTCTTCCGGTTTCAATCTTGGTAGTTTATAGGTTTCCAGGAAGGATTCCATCTCTTCCAGATTGCTTAGTTTATTGGCATATAGCTGTTGATAAAAATTTCTAATAATCCTTCCAATTTCAATGGTGCTCGTCGTGACCTCTCCTTTTTCATTCATAATTTTAATAATCTGGGTCCTTTCTCTTTTCTTTTGGATAAGTCTTGCCAGTGGTCTGTCAATTTTATTGATTCTCTCAAAGAACCAGCTTCTAGTCCTGTTGATCTGCTCTACTGTACTTCTGGTTTCTGCTTGATTGATTTCAGCTCTAATTTTGGTCAACTGCTTCCTCGTGCGTGGATTAGGCCTGTCCCTCTGTTGCTGTTCCAGCTTCTTGAGGTGAGAATATAAAAACTGCATTTTAGATTTTTCTATTCTTTTGAGTGAGGCTTGGATGGCTATGTATTTCCCCCTTAGGACTGCCTTTGCAGTATCCCATAGGTTTTGGACTGTTGTATTTTCATTCTCATTGGTCTCCATAAATTGTTTTATTTGATTTTTGATTTCCTGGTTTATCGAGTCATTCCTGAGCAGGATGGTTCTTAGTCTCCAAGTGTTTGAGTTTCTTCCAAATTTTTCCTTGTGGTTGAGTTCCAATTTCAGAGCGTTGTGGTCTGAGAATATGCAGGGGATAATTTCAATCTTTTGGTATCGGTTGAGACCTGTTTTGTGTCCCAGAACATGGTCTATTCTTGAGAATGTTCCATGGGCATTAGAATAGAATGAGTATTCTTTGGTTCTGGGGTGTAGTGTTCTATATATATCTATGAGGTCCAACTCGTCGAGTATGGCATTCAAAGCCTTTGATTCTTTGCTTAGTTTTTGCCAGGGTGTTCTGTCTATTTCTGAGAGTGGAGTGTTGAGGTCCCCTACTATTAATGTATTTTTATTTATATGTCTCTTTATTCTGGTTAAGAGTTGGCTTGTGTATCTTGCTGCTCCCCTGTTGGGGGCATATATATTTATAATTGTCATATCCACTTGTTGAATACTTCCCTTAAGAATAATATAGTGCCCTTCTGCATCTCTAACTATAGTCTGTAGTTTAAAATCCAATTTATCTGATATGAGAATTGCTACCCCAGCTTTCTTTTGAGGTCCATTTGCGTGAAAGATGGTACTCCATCCCCTTACTCTCAGTCTGAATGCATCTTTGGGTTTGAAATGAGTCTCTTGTAGACAGCAAATGGATGGGTCATTTCTTTTTATCCAATCTGCAACCCTGTGGCGCTTTATGGGATGGTTCAAACCATTTACATTAAGACTGATTACTGAGAGATATGATTTT
Organism: Ursus arctos; assembly: GCF_023065955.2. Lineage (NCBI taxonomy): Eukaryota > Metazoa > Chordata > Mammalia > Carnivora > Ursidae > Ursus > Ursus arctos. Next base: position 77,987,412 of record NW_026623089.1, on the reverse strand, counting down.
AATGTTGCCATGTTGCCAGTAAAGTCTTTGTTTGTATTGGCTGTGACTTTCTGTTCTGTATCACTCTTGGGGCCTTTTTACTTTTATAGAACCCCCCGTAATATCTCCTGTAGGGCTGGTTTCGTGGTTACAAAATTGGTTAGTGACTGGCGATTCTGAAATATCTTTATTTCTCCATCAATTCTGAATGAGAGCCTTGCTGGATAAAGGATCCTTGGCTGCATGTTTTTCTCTGAAAGAGCTTTAAATATGCTCCCCCAACCCTTTCTCTCATTCCAGGTCTGTGTAGACAGGTCTGATGTAATTCTGATGCTTTTGCCTTGGTACGTGAGAAATTTCTTTGCCCTGGCCGCTTTCAGTACTGTATCCTTGCATCTAATATTTGCGAATTGCACTATGACGTGACGTGGCGTAGGTTTGTCATGGTTGAGCTTGGGAGGGGTCCTCTCTGCCTCTTGGACACGAATGTTTGTTTCCCTTGCTAGATTAGGGAAGTTTTCAGCTACAATTTGTTCAAATATCTCTTCTAGACCTCTGTTTTTCTCCACCCCCTCGGGGATGCCGATGATTCTAACATTGGATCGTTTCATTGAGTCAGTAATCTCCCGTAACCTACATTCGTGGGCGTGGATTTTTTTAAGACCATCTTCTATTTTCATTTTTTCCTCTATTAACCCATCCTCCAATTCACTAACCCGTTCCTCTGCTTCTGCGACCCTGGCCGTCAGAGCCTCTAGTTTTGCCTGCATTTGGCTCATAGAATTTTTAATTTCTGTCAGATTCGCTCTCATTTCTGTCCTTAGGGATTCTATATTCTCAGTAACCTTTTCGTTAATAGTTTTTTCAATTCTACTCATCATTTTGACCATCGTTACTCTGAATTCCATTTCTGATAATTTGGTTACATCCATATCCATTATTTCTGTGGCAGAGGCCACAGAATCACTGTCTTTTCTTTGCTGGGGGGGGCTTCTCCTTCTTGTCATTCTGATGAAGAGAGGTTGCGGGGTTTCCAGAGCCCAAATTATTGACTGGGTCCCAGGCCGTGCCCCTTGTTTTATAGGGATCTTAGGGATGTGGGCTTCTTCTTTAAAGATTTTATTTATTTATTTATGTGGCAGCCAACCAGCGAGAGAGGGAACAGAAGCAGGGGAGTGGGAGAGGAAGAAGCAGGCTCCCAGCGGAGGAGCCCGATGAGGGACTCCTTTCCGGAACGCCGGGATATCGCCCTAAGCCGAAGGCAGGCGCTCAATGACTGCGCCACCCAGGCGCCCGGGTTGTGGGCTTCTTGATTTTTCCGCCTGCCTTCTGGGGGAGGGGCCTGCCGCGCCGATACTCAGGCAGCCATGTTTGGGTAGAGTCTCGGCGTCCCCTGCGAGGGGGGATGGGGATGGGCACTCCCTGAGCCGGTTTTTCCAGGCTTTTGTTCTCTGGCGGCTTTCCCTGGCGGTTTGCTGTGCCTCTTCTGAGAGTCAGAGCAGCAGCGGCCAAATTTCAGCCTCTGTCACAGAACAGAGGGATTGCGGCCTGTTCTCTACTAATGTTCTGGCCACTTTAACTCTGTTACTGTTGGTGCTGCTCAACCCTGCAGCGTCCCGGGATGTGCGCCCCACACCCGGCGTCCCAGCCCTCACTTCCAGGGCCGGCGCGTCTCTGTCCTTTGTGTTTCTAATGCCGCCAGCCGCCAGCCGCCCCGCGCGCGCTCCCGGATCTCCCGGTCTCAGTCTGGATCCAGTGAGCGCACCGGGATTCCGGTGTTCCGCGAGATGCCTGGTGGCGCGCGCACCCGGCTCACGGTCTCAGTCTGCTGTTTTGCGGGTGCCGACCGTGAGCCCCGCCCGCTCTCCCGTGCAAGTGGCTACCGCTTCCTGGCGCCCGAACGCGGCGGCTCCCTCCCCCTTCCGTTTATCTTCCGATATCTGTGCACAGTTTCATGGCTCCCCGCTTCGTACCTCAATACTCAGCGCTGGAGATGTTCATTTGTAGAGATCCAGATGCGTCTTCCTGCGTCTCAGGCTGGTTCCGTGGTTGTTTAGGCTGGTCTGGTACCTATCCAGCTCGACTCGGAGGACCGGCTGAAAACGGTGTCTCCTACTCCTCCGCCATCTTAACTCCTCTCTGACAGTTCAGTTTTAAAACTAGAGCCAAAGCTCCTAGTGGGATAGTCCCCGACACCAACACTTGCAGCTGCAACTAGAGCGGTGTTGTGTGCTGGCGATGCGTAGCTTCCAGAAATTCTGAGAATGGCCCCGATGCCCCAGTAGGGGGTGGCGATACATCGTTCAGTAAAGCAAATTCCTGGGCAGGCATGTGAGGGAGATGAGCATGGTCTACGGGGCCAGAGTCCCAGTCTCGTCCAGAGTAGCTGTTAGGGTTCTCCTGCAGACAACGGACTCCAGCAGGAATATTTGAAGGATACGGTGAGCTCATGAGCTCAAAAGGAAGTTTCAAAAACTGGACTTAGGACAGAAAGCTCCTGAAGGTTTTATAGCAGGAATTGCTCAAGAATCTTGCTTTTATTCCTCCACTGCATTAAATGAACTCCGTTTATCTTTAAATTGCCCCATTCTTGAATCCTGGAAGTGGGTGTGCAAACCCCAGTGAAAATCACTGCTCGCAGAGAAGGACCTCCAGGAGCTCGGAGGGAAGGAGCTCGGAGGGAAGGACCTCCAGGAGCCCTGGCTTAAACGGTTTGAGAGCAAGTACCTGAAGGTACTGACTCATCAAGACGAAACGCAGAAGAGAACAGTCTTTCGACCAAAGAAAATGGAGTATTGTGGAGAAGGTGGCTGGACAAGCAAAAGTGACAAATGACCAGCTGGTCCCAGGCGGCCACAGGCATGTGCTCAGCGGTGGCGGTGTTCTAACTAGTGGGCGTATGGGAGTGGCCAGCACCGCCGGCTGTGTGGACAGCCTTCAGGGATCCCAGACACTCTGCTTCCCTGGATGCTGGACTGCTACTTGGCATGTCCAACTTTTAGCTAAGTGATCGCTTCCAATTTGTCATTTATTTTGTTCCAGATAAAGGGTATAAAAAGAACACTGGAGACTGAAGTACAGTGTTGATTTTTGTTTTTGTTTTTAAGATTTTATTTATTTATGTGACAGAGAGCCAGCCAGCGAGAGAGGGAACACAGCAGGGGAGTGGGAGAGGAAGAAGCAGGCTCCCAGCAGAGAAGCCCGATGTGGAACTCAATCCTGGAATGCCGGGATCACGGCCTGAGCCGAAGGCAGATGCTTAACGACTGAGCCCCCCAGGCGCCCCTGGTTTTTGTTTTATTTCCAAGGAAGGCAAACCTTTTCCTCTGACAGGCAGTTGTGGCGAAGGCCTGATCGCCCCCGTTCTGCAGTCCAGTCACCCCGGGTGTGGGCTGCGGCTGTAAGAGGAGTTGGCCAGGCCCAGCACCACCACCCCCTCTCCGGCAGCAGCCTTTTGATCTTAGCAGACTGGAGCTGGGAGGGGCTGGGCGTGCAGGGGTCAGAGGTCTGTGGCTCCACGTGCCCCGTTCTGACGGGGTCCGGTAGCCAGTCCCCATGAGGATGCTCAAGACTCAGAGCCCCTCTTTCACCCTTTACTCGGTGAGGTCCAGGGAGGGGGACTGTCTCGCCTGGCAGCTTGATTCTGAAGGTGATGTTTTTGGATCTCGGTCAGTACTGGTTGAATTCTCCCTGAGGCCAACCTGCTCTTGTGTACCCAGCATCCCGACCCCGCAATCTCCTCCCTGGGGTACACGCAAACCCCGAGGCTCCTGCCTGCCCCCGAGGGGCTGCTTTCTCTCCGGAGGGCAGTCAGTGAAGAATGCTTGTGTCCACTCTTTTTGCTGGCCTTATGGAGAAGCAGCATTATTTTGTCTCAGTTTTCTCTTGGTACTCTGGGAGTGAAGGTCTTTTACATCCTCCTACATTCTAGCAGAATCCTAAGTCCGGCGAAGTTCGTTTCCAACTTAATAGGTTTTAACCCCAGCTGTGCAACCTCTATATATGTAATATGATTTTATGTGTGTGTGTGTGTGTGTGCCGTGTATATATGGCATCGTAGCCTTAGGCGACATCTCTGTTTCCTTGAGCACCTGTTCCCTTATCTGTACAGAGAAATCGTAATGTGTACCTTCTGGGATTGTTTTAAGAATCCTGTGCAAATGCTTCCGGAGTTAGGAAGTGAATCTGGCTGCGGGCTCTCGTGTGCTTAGGGAAGTCCTCTCCCGTCTTCCACTTCTAGGCCTCCATTTCCGTGTCTGCATGGTGATGGGCATGCTGAAATAGATCTCTGTACGTTCCCATCCCGGTTCACTACGCTGTGCACTGTGGCCACAGCGGCCATGTTGATAGATGTGGGGCCCGCAGCGATGCAGACCCGACCGGTGGCACTCAGACAGGGAGGCTCTGTCAGCTGCGGCTGGGCGTCAGCCTCGGTGGACGCACCTGTTCTACCCGCACAGGTCACCACGTGCGCCATCAGGGAGGCAGGTTGGAGACGCGTGTGCCTCATGTTCCTGTGTATTGAACATGTTATTTCCTTGACACTGTTGGAACTGGAAGCTTTTGTCGTTTACTTTGAATACCCAAAGATCTAGTACTTTCTAGAATTCCTTTTATCATCTGAGGATGGGTTAGGGGATGCAACCTCTTTAGTGGTTCATAGGATTAGTATCTTCTCATAAATGTGGGTTCTTCTTGGTGAACACACTTGTAGAAGCCAGCCTTTTAACTAGTTCAGGAACCAGATCGGTATTGGCGTTGTTATTTATGGAAAGCAGGCTTATGAAATAAATGAGTCAAGATTGTTCTTCCACGTGTGTTTCATCTGTTACAACTGATGGGAACTGTCACATACCTTATTTTGTGAAAGAAGTGCACAGCAGGCTTAAACTTCTGGAAAAAATAACCAGCTGTATTTAAGAACTTGACCAAATAAAGCATGTGTATTTGATGCCGGCAATTAGAAATACATATGATGACGTTAAGAGAGCCGTGCCCACTCAGCTGGGGGAGTCCTCGCCGGCATCCCCCATTCTCTGCTAACCCCATAGAAAAGTGTGATTTGTATATTGTCTAGGTTTTTCTTGTACCTAAATCTCCAAACTCTAGCCAGTAACCTATTTATTTTCAGTAATATCAGTAAAATTCAGTAATAATTTAAATCTTTTTCATTAAAATCATTTACAATATAAGCAGAAATTTAGGCACATTCGGGCGTGCGTTATCAGTGAATTGCTCCCCCACTCAGTGAGCGTACTGAGTGGCCCATCACAGAACTAAATGCACACAAGGGGCAAGGAAAAGTCAGTGGTTTTCAGTATCCGCGTGTAGTGCATCCCTGATCCTTGATGCATGTGGGGATGAGGAAATGCTTAGGCAATGGAGACCTGCGTTCAGAATCAGAGGCGGAGCTGCACGGTTGGTCTAGCCGAGCTTTCCACGTGAGAGGAGCTCCCTGCTCCGGTGCCCGGTGGGAAAGCCAGACCTGACGGCTGTGTCCAGAGTGGGAGGAAGAGAAAACAAAGTCAAACTTGCTCTCCTCAAGGAACCAGGATTTGTTTCTTTGTGTAAGGAAGACGGGCTGGAGAGAAATCCTGGAGCCTAAGTGCCGAGAGGTTTGCAAGGCCGATGCCAGACCCGGCGACTTACAGAGGCCTTTCCGAGGTTTGTTCCCCTTGCCCTGACAGTCTGGCATCCCCCCCGCCCCACCCATGTCTTCATGTCCTCACACACGTCCTGCCCTTTGTCCCACCAGTTGTCACTCGGAACGAGCGAGCAAGCGAGGCTCTGGGCGAGAAGAGGGCTCTTTCCCCAGTGTTACACCACCCAGTGAGGGTCAGTGGCAGAATTTGCAGGAAGCCTTCAGGACCACAGGGAGGAGGACAGTCCCAAACTGCCAGGTGCCCAAAGACCACTGAAAGTAGGGGCAGAAACAGGTTCCCCTTTCTCACAGCAAAGGAGCCGTGGCTGAGGTTCGTGGAGGTGTGGGTGGTACGGGAACGGATGAAAACAGCAAAACACCTGCTCCCAGCCCTGCTGCTGCACTCCCTGGGAGCGCTTTGAGCGAAGGGAGCAAGTTCAAAAGAGGAGAGGTCAGACCTTCCTGCGGTGACGGCCTATGGTGAGCCCCCAAGCAGCCTCGTCACCCCGAAGACATCAGGAGCCCTGCACACCTACGCCAGACCTGCTGTTAAGCGACTCGAACGCGGGCAAACAGCCTCTTAATCGTGGTCCGAGGGTTGCTGCTGTTTCGCCCCAGTTACACAAAGTCACAAAGCCCTCAGCAGTTGCATGGCCGACCCACACTCCATGTCACAGGCAGAAGAGACTCCACTTTCATTTTGAGAAATTTATTAAAATAAAAACAAGCATCACTTGTCCATAGAAATAGTCATTTGCACTAAGTGTATTAAGAGCAGAAAAGCAGTTTTAAATATATCTTAAAAATCACAAAATATATTGATTAAGGCACTATATTCCGTCTCATGTTTTCAATAAATACGCTGTTCTTGAAAAAGGCAGTACTGAGTACCTCCGATTAAATCAACACAGACACTATACTAGTCAAGGCAGTTAGGCTTTGCTGTGTCCACTGTGGGTAATTTATTCTCTAAAGAACTTTCAGTAGCTAAGATTAGCATTTTCTTTAAAAAGAAAAAAAACTGAGAATATGAAAAAAATCACAGTTTTCTCTTTCCAGTTTAAGTCTCTTCCAGAGAGACCTAGCTACAGAAGGTATGGGTTCTTCATCTATTTTTAGCAACAAGGAATTATGCATCAAGTACAAAGATCACCTCCCAAGAAGCAAAACTATCAGGGGTTAGATGTCTCCGCACAGCATGAGTCTTTGGAAAAGCATTTTTTCCAGCTGCACTAAGATCAGCTGGATTTAGAAAACTCTGGACCTTCTGGCATCCAAGAAGGCTGCTTTGTAAGTGCCTTCCGTGCAAGCAGCTTTGCTGAGCAACTGAGGGGGCCAGAGGCAGCCCCTGTGTCGTACAGTGCAGACAGAGCCCCAAATGGGGGTCCAGGGGCGACAAGCCCGTTGGGTGCTACCAGTACTTTCTAATGATGCCAACAGTGAGTGTGACCTGCTCAGCCACTCCCAAAGCACACGCTAGGCATCGTCTGGTGGGGACCCCTGTGAGACAGAAGGGTGTCTAGGGTCTTTTCCCATTCCAGCAGTCTGCTAGTCTGATGGTCTGGACTGGTTTGGGCTGAAACTGCATTCTATCAGTGTGGCCTCTCTCAGGACACAGTGACCACAGCAAAGAGGAGAAAAATTAATTTCCCACAACAATGCCAGATCGTCTGAGCCTTGAGTCCAAATCTTTTCCTCAAAGTGCCCAATGCTGTCTAACTGAAAATCACCGTTTAACTGGAGTTCTATTCACAGAAGGGTGGTAAGACTTCCCTTCTTTCTTAGACAACGTAACTTTCTCGGCAGAACTAGGTTGCATAGATCCGAGGTGCAAGTCACAAGTTCACACGGCTGGTGTCTCCAGGCCGGCCGTGCTTGAGCCCCTTAGGAGACGGGGCAGGAGACAGGAGGCGAAATAGCGAGAATCTTCATGTGAGCCGTACCTCGTTTAGGGGTGAGGATTTTTGTTTTCCCCCTGAAAACAGTTGTACAGAAGAGGCTGCCCATCTGGTTCGTGTTCCTACACTGGGCAAGTGCGGGTCGGCAAGACTTAAGCTGGAAAACACACTTTACTTTTTGGCAAGTAAACTAGACACGTGGTCAAAGCTTCAGAAACCTGGGACCTACCTAATCAGATGCAGTAGAAAATACAAGTAATTTCATTCTGAAATGATAACAGTATTGCTTGCACCTGCTAAGAGGTGGACTTCACTCGGACTTTCTTTTATATATTATTGAAGTTGACTTTAAATTACAGACAATTTTTACCTCATTATAAAACATGAGAATCAGTCACTGAGAAGCAGTTGTGTACAAAGCATCTAATCACAAAAATAGAAAAGAGAATCCAAGAGCACTTCCAGAAGAAAACTCTGGAGCCAGAGGGCACTTAGTTGTTCTTCTCCAGGGACCGGTAATAATCTGTCAGGACCTTCCATGCTTTTGGCGCCATGAAGCCATCGGGGGGATTCTCTCCTTCCCGGGCCAGCTTCCTCATCCGTGTCCCGGAGATGAAGTCAAACTCGTTGTGCCTGTCACGGGGCAGCCACACACAGCTCAGAGTGGGTAAGTCACCCCGCCCCCAAAGATGCCTGCAGTAGGGGACGAGTTTTAGGCCTTATTTTTTCCTTCTGTAAAACGCTTCTGTAAAACCTTCTGGAATGGGCAATTCGCTAACTCTTCAGTAAAGGAACTTGCAGAAGAAAGGGATGTGATGGTGGGCGTGATGGCAGCCACACGCCCAGCACTTCTGAGCTAGACCTACTCTGTCCACGGGAAGCGTCTCCTGCTGCTACGCTGGCTTCCTTTCCCTTAACGCATGCTCAGGGTAGACTTGTTGAAAGACAGCTACTGATGGACCATCTACTGACATACGGGGGGGGGGGGTGCTGTGCTACACTTGAGGGGGACATGGGATGTGTAGGACCAGGTCTTGGCCTTCAGGGGAGTCTCATCCCGCTAGGAGCATGCGGAGGTGCACTTCCAAAGGGCCGTCACTCTAGCTGTACAGATGGTGAGTGAAGAGCCCTCCTCTGGAGACCTACCTTGCCGGGTCATAGAAGTCCATGGCTTTTTTGGCTTTGTTGTAGGCAGCCACGCGGAATGGAATGATTTCCACCGAGGTCAGGCCAGGGGCCATGCTCAAGACCTTGCCTCCATGAGTGGGCTCATACAGGTCTTTCTTGGACTCGGGGTGGGGCATTCCTGCGGGGTCCCGGCCCACGATGTAGAAATTGACCCCTGCAATCATCCGGGACCTACAGTGCCATTGGACCTAGGAAACATCATGCAAGGGAGATGCTGGTCACCACTGGTCAGCGCTGGGGTTCCTGTTTACAGACATGCCTTTATTCTGCTTTAAAAGTAATCCAGTGGTAGGATCAGCGAATAGCTGGAGGACGTCAGTGGAGTGTTCTAAGACCCCATGCTCTTCACACTCACTGCATCAGATAGGGTAGGAGCTTTAGACACAAATCCCCCCGCCTGGCCCCAGCTTCCTAGAACCCGAGGTTCTGTCTCCTAATCGCCTCTCCAGACAGGAACGTGGACAGGATCACTCAGACGTGTGACTTTTACTTTCCAGTCCCTTCCTATTCAGAATAAATCACAGTTTGAAGGAAATCACAAACTCCAACATGGCTGATTATCCCATTGCCAATAATGAGCTGATCATACAAAGACACGGATTCTAGTTCAGCACGACATTGGCGTTTCAAAATGAATCGCCCTGTGTGAAGTTCAGCGAGGAATACAGAAGACGGGGAAGCCTAGCACTGAGATCTGGTTGAAGAGAGTTTCTGAAACTCAGTTTGGGCCTTCCAAGGAGTTGAGACCCTTTGGAATCATCGTGCTTCCCGCACACTTGGTGCCGTGGGACGAAGAACGTCCCTGTGTGACGGGCTCGCTGTGCTGTGATGAAAGGGGACACCGAGATTTGAGAGACAAATTCTGTTTTCTAATGGAGCTCTCGGGCGTGTGCGGCGAACCACTCAGACTGGAACTTTGGGAACTGGGTACAGGTGCGATACACTTTGCCCTACAACCGCAGTCAAGCTGCACTATTCTCGTTCACGCGCCAGCTCCACATTCTCAACGGCGGTGCGTAGCAGGTCTGATGTGGTGTTTCTAGCATTTTTTACGAATACTAAATGGAAACATAGTTAAGGTGGATAAAGAGGGACCGGAAGATTCCAGAATCTGCTCATGAAGGAATAGGATCGCAGCGACTCACTGGCTCCTCTTACGTCAAGTCTGAGCCCACGTTTCCGAGGCCCCCAGCCCGGCCCAGGGAACCGCTCACCTCTGTGGGGCCGGCATACAACATCGGGGATGGGAAGATAGCAACGATGGTTGACTTGGGGTCCAGGACGCCTTCCTCCAGCACCGCCGCGTGCTGCTTCATCCGCCACTCCAGGGGCACGTCGTCGTCCTTGGTCCAGCCCCCCAGAGGGTGCAGCAGGAGCACGGGGTGCTTGTAGCCCCGCTCCAGCAGTTTGCGGCGGGTGTCCTGCATCAGCAGAGCGTGGCCATTGTGGACGGGATTGCGGAGCTGGAACGCGAACACCGCATCTGGGAAAGGAGCGCACAAAGGCCGAGCTGAACAAAATGCACATTGTTGCTCGTCCACAAGAACAGAAAGGAAATGCAGGGGGAGCTCCCCTCTGCTTGCGAGAATCGTTTCATAAAGGCAATTAGATCTTCAATTTTAAAAGAAAGGAAGGAAGGGCGCCTGGCTGGCTTAGTCAGTAGATCATGCAACTCTTGATTGTGCGACTTGGGGTTGTGAGTTCGAGCCCCACGGTGGGTGGAGAGATGACTTAAAAATTTTTAAAAATCTCGAAAGAAAGGAAACACAGGTGTGTTTACTGTAGAGCATCCACTATGCCCACTTGCTTTCAGAAGTCATCTGGAGAATCCACTTGGCTCCTTGGGGGTACTCGGTTACTCCTAAGGCCCCCACCAGACCACACAGATCACGCAGGCGGGAAGCCCTAACGGGGGAGCCGGCACTGAGTGGAGCCCACGTCTCCGCCTGCTTCGGGCTCGCTCCCCCAGGGGGTGAGCAACGACCAGCGGTGTCGGGGGCCGGGGAAAAATTTCAACAACCTAAAGACGTAAAAACATATTTCACCATCACTGTAAAAAAAATCCTCAAACTACTCCACTTAGTGATGGGCTCCTGAAAAGCTTAATTTCCTTCTAGTGATGAAAGAAATATCCATTATGGAAAATGTGGGGAATCCAGAAAAGCCCCAAATAGGATATAAAAACCATCTATAATCCCATCGTTACTTTTTCTCTCCCTTTTCCAAAATTTACAAAGTGAAAATCTTCCCACCCTTTGGTCTGGCTCCATTCCCCAGAGGCACCTGTCACCTGCGTGGGGCACGTGCCCCAGAGACTTCTGCTTCCAGACACACAAGTAGCTTAGGGTTTTAAGAACAATTACTGTATTTTAATTTTGTTTCCAAAATTATGCTGTACAGATTGTTCTGCAACTTGTGTTTTGCTGAATAAATACACTTTGGGTATTTTTCTGTGTCTGTGCGTATTTTTAACTGCTGTATTCTGTTCCAGTATGTGGATGTACTTCAGCTTTCTAAATTGCTCCGGTCGATATCAATACACCTATCAGTAGAGTTTCCAGCTTTTTGAAACTATAAACACGGCCGACTCCTGGTATCTTGAATTCTGTGATCAGAGGGATCACAGAAGGAGGGCAGGAGGACTGACAACGGCATGAAAGCCAGCCTACGTACGTACCGGCGTTCATTTCTTTACATTTCTGTTTGAGCTCCAGAGGCGTCAGGCGGTACTGGTCCAGCCCATCGTTCCACCTTATTCTCTCCAGCACCTGCAGGTCTCCACCAACCAGCCAATCCCCACTTTCCAGCACCATCTAGAAAGACCATGAGCAAAGTTGCTGGAGATGAGTGTGGACTTCTAGTTTATCTAAAACCCATTTTCTCCTTCTAGACCAACCTTGGGTTATTCCTGAAGAACCACCTTCCATTCTTAAGCATTTCTAGCACAGTATTTCTCAAATTTTTTGGTCTCTTAACCCTTTTATATTTTTTTTTTAAGAGAGAGAGTGGGGGAGGGGCAGAGGGAGCGAAAGACTCTCAAGCAGACTCCATGCGCAGCGCTGAGCAGGGAGCCCGACTCGGGCTCGATCCCATGACCCTGAGATCACAAGGAGCCGAAATCAAGAGTCAGGTGGTTAACCAACCGAGCCACCCAGGCGCCCCGTCAACAAGAACATTTGTAGCTGAAGTTGGCCCTGTGCTTACTGCGAGTGCTTGGTGTCAAGGGGGGCGACCCGAGGTGAGCCAGGCATCCCCATCTTGAGTCTGAGGGGCCAGCAGTGTCACCCGCCTTGCTGTGGCACCGGCAGTGCAAATGTAACCCCAGAGAGGACGGCAAATGATGTCTCAGTATCAGGAACGTGGTTTTGAGATTGGGGTTCAGTGGAAAGCTCTTGGGGACCCCCAGTGTTCTGCGAGCCACTCTCCGAGAACCACTGCCGGCACATTCCTAATACAGCCTGATGTGTATTAGACTGTTTTCAATAAGGACCAAAATAGAGAAGCTGGGGGGGGGAAATCAGGCAAGTTGTTTCTACCAGTTAATTATTGCTAAGCACAATTTCTTTTTTTTTTTTTTAAGATTTTATTTATTTATTTGACAGAGATAGAGACAGCCAGCGAGAGAGGGAGCACAGGGAGGGGGAGTGCGAGAGGAAGAAGCAGGCTCCCAGTGGAGGAGCCTGATGTGGGGCTCGATCCCAGAACGCCGGAATCACACCCTGAGCCGAAGGCAGATGCTTAACGACTGTGCCACCCAGGCGCCCCCGCTAAGCACAATTTCTAAGGAAACTCAAAAGAAGCATCCTTCTTAGTTATCTCTAATTTGAAAACAAAAGAAAATGTCCAGAGAGCAGCAATATGTCACCAAATCCACACCCAAGGCTAAGCACAGACTGATTAGCTAAAACCTTATTTTTCTCAACTAATCTTTGACAGGGGCGCCAAGACCACTCGATGGGGAAAGAACAGTCCCTGGCAAATGGTGTTGAGAAAACTGGATCTCCACATACAAAGGAATAGAGTTAGAGCCTTATTTTATATCCTGTAAAAAAAACTGAAAGTGGATGAAAGACCTAAATGTAAAATTTAAAACTATAAAATTCTTAGAAGAAAGCACAGAGGTTACTATTAATCCCCTCCCTTGTCAATACCTGGTCTCCTTTGAGAAGGTGACTTCAGGGGACAGTGAGGAACAGAAAATGCACACCTTTACAAGGAGCCCCACGCTTCCTCTCCTGGCCTGTCTTTCCAGGGCGGACCGCACAGCCGGGGAGGCAGCCCCAGTTCTGGGGCGGGCCAAGTGAGGGGAGTCTGCGGCAGGTGCGGGTGGAGCTCAGCCAGCCGGCCTGGGGTGCCCTCATGGCATGGGACAAGGCTGAGCAGAGAAAAGGAAAAGGGGTTCATGGCAGGTCAGGAGCCAACTCTTCACCACGTGTTCTGGTGCAGAATTTAAATTTGAACCTGACCTGCGTCATTCTCAAGGCACGGTGGTCAGCGTAGGACAGAACATATTTTTTTCTAACAGTTCATTAGTTAGATAGGTAACTTTTAAATATGGTACATGGGCTTCCGTTTGCCCTGGGCCCCACAAACATGAGGGGTGAGCCTGGCGGGAAAGGCGGTCACAGTAACGGAAAAGAAAAACACAACCGTGTGGGATGGAGGGAGGAAAGTCACTTAAGAACATTGTCACATCCCCCCAGCCGCGCATTCACTGTCTCCTCCTTGCCGAGTTAGGCGACAGACAGAAGCTGGGAGACTATGGACTCTGAGAACAAACTGAGGGCTTCAGAGGGGAGGGGGGTGGGGGAATGGGATAGACCGGTGATGGGTAGTAAGGAGGGCACGTATTGCATGGTGCACTGGGTGTTATACGCAACTGATGAATCATCGAACTTTACATCGGAAACCGGGGATGTACTGTATGGTGACTAACATAATAAAAAGTCATTTAAAAAAAAAAAAAGCTGGAGACTTGCAGCAAATCCCGAGGCATGCAGTAGCTCATGCCGGACGCCAGGGGTCCACCCTCTGTTCTGTTGGTGAAGGCAGCACACGTCCGGTTTGGTTCACGGCTCAGCCCACAAACGTGTACTATTTGACAAGTAATGCTGACCTATGCTTCTGGCTTTTCTGAGACGGGGCGAGGCAGAGGGCATCTCCCCCCCAAGATGGCCCAACTGTCCCCAGAACTGAGATCTCGCTACCAGGAAGGGAGGTTCAGTGGTTCGGCCCCGTTTCCCAGGCTTTGTGGCCGAGGGGCCCCCACCTCCTTTGGAGCCTCCTGCCAAAGGCCCGCAGGGGGACACTGCGGGGGAGTCTGCAGACCTGGGCGCATGGACAGGAATGAGGAATGGGCTTTCAGGGAGCTGAACAAAGTGTGAGAGGGGAAAGGGCTTGATTCTAGGCAACAGAAATGCAAAAAGGAAGAGGGTGAGCTCAAACCCTAGGACGAAGATGGGAAATTGCTGAGGAGCCTCAAGGGGCAAGGAGAAGCCTCGCAGACGCAGCCTGGGGAGAAGAGAGTGCAGGGCTGCAGCGGGAGCAGCGCTGAGCGAGGGCAGGTACACACGTCGGAAGGAGGAGGGGGAAAGAAATCAGAAAGAAGTAAGAAATGGCAGGTTTGGGAAAACAGGGTCACGAAGAAAGGGTTCAGAGATGGGGATCAAGAGGCAGAAAACCGAGGCGATCCCCGTGGAGAACGTACATTCATCTCTGTGCTATCCCTCCTGGGCCGGCAGCTCTGGGGCGGCGAGGAAGGTGATGACGGGGACTTCATGCCTCATTTGCAGACGAGAGAAGAGGCAGCATCTCCCAGATGCCAGGACACTGCTGCAGGACCCCCCCAAACCAGGCTGCTCCCACTGCACCTGCTGCCTCCCCTGAGCTCTGCCTGCGGAGGCACCTTCCCGTGGGCCCGGCCCTAGCTGGGGGCTCGGGGGGCTGGCAGACAACTGAATGGTGACAAAACAGTGGGACAGCTGGGGCCAGACAAGGGCAGAGTGCTCTGGGAGCATAAAGAAGGCACACCCCAGGTGCGCCTGGGTGGCTCAGTCGTTAAGCGTCTGCCTTCGGCTCAGGGCGTGGTCCCAGGGTCCTGGGATCGAGCCCCACATCAGCCTCCTCCGCTGGGAGCCTGCTTCTTCCTCTCCCACTCCCCCTGCTTGTGCTCCCTCTCTCGCTGGCTGTCTCTGTCAAATAAATAAATAAAATCTTTAAAAAAAAAAAAAGGCACACTCCATCACACTTCGGGTCACGGGGGGTGACAGCAGGGGATGGGGGCAGCAGGGGCAGGAGGAACAGTGTCTGGGTTCAGGGACCAGCAGGTGCAGGAGCGGGAGAGTGGCCGACACTCAGAGCACGGCAGCAGCCAGGGATGGGGCGGGCAGGCGGCGCTGGCTGCAGGACGGAGAAGGCCGAGCACAAGTCAGGCAGGAGACGGGGAGCAAACTGAGCGCCCTAGCCCAAGACAGGGAACAGAAGAGAAGTGCCCAATGTCAAGCAGTCTGTGGGGGGAGAATCGCCTGGACTCAGTGGCTGAATGAACAAAGGAGGAAGAGGAAGCAGGGAGGATGCCCAGGATTCAGCCACGGCCCACTGCTGGGGAGCTCCTGGGGAGAGGGGGCACGAACTGGGGGTGAGGTGCTTACAGGGGGAGCCATCCAGGAAAGAGCCCCGAATACTTCTCTAATGCCAGGATTCCCGACCTTCACAGACTCACAGGGAACGCTCAGCACCAACCCCCAGAACTGACCCAGCCAATTAGAACCAGGGCCACATGGAAACGCAAGAAGGCCCACGGCCACTTTGGAAGGGGTTGCTTTTGGAAGTTTTGGGTTAAAAAACAAAAAACCCTTAAGTGTAAATTTCACTGTAAATTTCAAGGTGCTAAAAAAAAGGGGAGCAGTGAAGAGAGTCCCTTCCCCGTAAAAGGCGTATGCTGTGTGTCTGGTGAACACACGTCACCCTCGGGCTGTTGTGTGTGCAGTGCGTGCCTTCCTTGCTTGGGTTACCCATGGTCCATTTCTCGCCATTAGCTCACTGGGAATGTTTGCAGAGTCCCTCTAACGACCTCTCAGGACGGTCACTGACGAGATAACCAAGACCACAAGTCACAGCACCACGTCCCCTGGCTTCTAAGAAACCCTGAGCTCCAGCTGCCAACACGGGTTGCAAGACAGGATGAAAAGAAAGAATCTTGAGAGCTTGCTTCCGCGGGTGGTTCTCCTAGCGCTGCTGCAGTGGACGTGGATGCCGGGCCCCAAGAGCGGACGTCTCTGAAGCGGGGCGATGAGGGGTCCCTCTTCCTTCTCTGGGTCACTCACAAGATCAGAACCAACCCAAGACCACGAGGACCAGGGGGCAGAAGAAACACAGGCAGGATCAAGGCCCAGAACACAGTTCCTCAAATCGCTCTCAGTCCATGTCCAGCAATTTCCAGGACTGTCTGCCAGCCTCGGGGACAGACAGTCCAGATGACGCTGACTTTGAGCTTGAGGCGCACTGAGAATAAGACGCTTGGCTACAAGGTGGATGGTTGCGTCCAGTGAAGGAGAAGCTGCTTTGCTCGTTAACCTCTTGTGTTCAGAGGCCTTGAAAAAGCCCTCCCTAACTTGCACCATTTCACAACCAGAGAAACCAAACCAAACCAGCATTGGCCCAACCAATGCCAGTAGGTGCATTCAAACATCTGCAGGGGCACGGGGCTGGGGGAGATCCTGGGCTTAGTTCGAGTCTGGCCCCTCCTTTTATGTGGCTTTTTAAAATTTCAGCCCTAATGCTCTCATCTTGGGTGAGGGATGGCTTTTGCATTCAATTTCACATACTTTCCTTTATGGGAAACGAACCACACACAGCAATTCCATGAGACTCTCCGCTTCCGCTCCCACCCCCTCCCCGCACCCCCACCAAGTAGAGGCTGTGAAGGAATCTGAGAAGGTGCAGCCTTAGGCAGGACAGTCTCAAATGATCCTAATCAGATGAACACGTTTTTCAATCTTAAACTATCCACTGACGAAAATGGGCTGTTTCCCTCTGGAGACTCTGCCACTATCTAGGCTCTGCGCCGAATTGTGTTTACTGGAAGGATGTCACTGACCCCCTCCGCTGGCCACAGGGCATGCACCCTGAGTCTCTTGCCAGTGGCTGGTTGGACCCATTCTGGATGATGGAACGTGCTTCTCCAGTGAATTTTCAAGATGGAGAGTGCCACGAGCTCTGGCTCTGATTTCTGCCCCTTCCTCCAGATGCCAGACTCAATGATCTACCCAGGCCAGGTGTTTCCATTTAGCGGAGGAAGCCAGCCATCACGGCATCTGGGGACTCGGTGGATCATTCCAAACAGCCCTCAAGCGGAAGGACGCTGCTTTGCCCCTTTCTAAAAAGATCTCTGAAGGCACAACCTGCGAGACCCCCCTTAGAAATACATTCCTCCGTCTGACCCCGGTGTTCCTAAGTCCTCTATGAAGGAATAAAGAGGAATGATTTTTGTCCTACACTGAAAGATCGAGAAAGCCCTTCCAAAGCCCTTGCTACTTACTTTGATATGGGGGTGTTTCGCACACATTGTCCCCCACACACGGGAACAACGCTCCTCCTTTCTGTGTTCGTAGAATTCAGGGTCTCGCAAGATAGCCACTCTCTGTCCACCGTGCGTCAGGACAAACTCGCTCCAGCCCTCCAGCCGCGTCTTCTCGTCCGCGGAGACGGGCAGCACGATGGGGATGCTCATGTTGATTACTCCGTCTGCAGAAAGAGCACGTGATGAGTGTGTGTGGGCGCGAGGCGCCGTCCCCGAAGGAAGACTCAGGTGTGCGCAACGTCCGTTCCAAACATCGCCCGCGAAGGCCGTGGAAGCCTAAATCCTATTTGGTTGCGCTGGCTGCACCCATTTCTTGAGAGTCTACAATGGGAAGTCCTCGAGAGGCTTCTCAACACAAGAGACGGGGCATTTGTGAAGAGCGGGCTGAGTTTCAAATCACGGAGGTGGCTTCAGTGAGTGATCTAATCTGGGGGACGAGGAGGGGGCATCTCCCTTCTGAGCTCCCTTTTGAGCGCCTGGTCCTGACCTCCACATAACAGAGAGTTTAGTCTTTAAAAACCCAATTACGCACAATAAAGGCCAAACAAACCCAAACAAAAACCTCTCCTCTTTCTTGGAAATGATCCTTGTAACAACATAAGCAAATCTCTTATATTATCTGTTGAGGCTCTAATTGTGGTACCAACACACTGAATTGAAAAAGAAAAAAAAAAATCACAATTAACACTAAGGGATAGGACCCCAAAGAAGGAGTCTTCCTGATGTCGTCTGTTTGCTGTGGTCCAGACACAGCATCACCTTTAAATGGCATTGAAAAGACTTCTCTGGGGATCACAGCTCTTGCAAGCTCAACTACGACTGAGCACCAGCAGTCAGGAGGGAAAACCACACAAAGCGGATTTACTAAAGCTGACGCACTGACTTTGGGGAGTGAGCTCCTCCCCCCTTTACGCTAAGTGTCTTACTTGAAAAGGCATTAAGTAAACTGGCCTTCTGGTTTCTCAGGATACAACACGACAAACTGGAAGGTATGGGATGTGCTGTTCAGAGAATTTCTGAATGGGACAGCTTGACCTCAAAGGAAGAGGCAGGAGAATTCCTCAAAAGCTGACAGAGAAACGGTGGGGGTTCATTTTACGTGTCTACTTGGCTAGGCGGCAGTGCCCAGATAGTCAATCAAATGTTGTTCTAGATGTTTCTCTGAAGGTATTTTTAAGATGAGACGAACATTTAAGTCAGCAGACTTTGGGTAGAGCAGAGCGTCCTCCATAAGGTGATGGGCCTCATAAGGACTCAACGGAAGACACTTTCCAGAAAGAAGAGGGAACTGTGCCCACAGACTCTGAACTTGAACGACACGGGGTCTCTGGCCTGCCAGTCTACCCTGCGGATCTTGGACTTGCCAAGGCTTTGCAACTGCCTGAGCCAATTCCTTAAAATCAATCTCTCCCTCTCCCTCTCTAACTATCCACCCTGCCATGTTTCTCTGTAGAACCCTGACTAATAAAAGTAGAGTCACGGGGGGCTCCTTCCGTGGGGGCCAACAGCCCCTCAGGGCACCATGACATTAGAGCTCAGCTCAATAACTGGTGTAACTAGTGACGATGACGTCACTTTGTAAAGCTTCCTTATGTCTAACGCATTTTTAAAAGCGAATATGAAGTTATTTGGGTTTTTTTAGAAGGGCGTTTTTTAAATGTTTCTAGGCAAAATGGTTAAAAGATAGTTGTTTTAGTTGTTTTAAGGTTTGGGGCTTCAAAGATTATAATTCAGCTCTCTGGAAACATCTAATTTCTTAATGAGGCCAGATAATGTAAAAGAAATGAGCCAGCTGTGTGCCCCCCTTCTGCAGGGACGCCTGGCGCCCAACTCTGTCCGTCCCTCTGCTGCACTCACAGGTGAGGAAACGGGGCGTGCCGTCAGTGTGCAACGCTGAAGAATATTAGGGAGAGCTGGGGGGTTCCCGAGTTCGAGACTCAGAAGGGAACGAGAGCACGTGAATACGGAAAACATTCAACTCCATAGGAAACAAACGTGGTTATTTATGGATCTCAGGAAATGTCCCATAGATTAATGAAGTCTTTAAACCTATCCTTCAAAATCCAGCATCTGGAATGCCTCTGATAATCTGAGATCTGAGCCAGCTGAGAAACCCGCGTCCAGGCGTATCACATTGCACCTTCTACGTACTCTCCAGAAGTTACTAGAGTGTAAAGAACGTCACAGGATACAGACAGCAACTGCAGGGGACAAAGAAATCCTGTCTATCAAAATCCTGTGACCCTTGTCACCCCCCGCCCCGGGGAGCCCTTGTAAACCACAAGTAAGATCTGCACAGGAAGTCACGGGAAGTCATGGGTTCTGACATTCAAGTGACTCCTGTTTCAAAGCTCAGGCGTCCTCTGGGCCCAGTCCGTCCTCTCTCTGCTCAGTTCCCCCACTTGACAGATGGGATGACAAATGATCTGTAGCTCCCTGGGTCGCGGGGGGGGGGGGGGTACCGACCACACAGCCCTTTGTCACTGGAGGTACGTGACCCAAGACAATGAAACCCGCCACACAGTCTAGCTGAGGAGCAGGGAGAGAGGCTCGCCAAGCGGAATGCCTTCGAGGGCGCGGATGATCTGACCAGAACCCTGTGTTCCGTGGATTACTGACCACACTGATCACGGTGACCCGACCAAAACCAAGTAAAACAAAACGCAAAGCCAAAGGTGGGCAGGAAGCTGGGGACAAGCCTAGCTCCGCCCGTCACATCCCTGCAGCACGATCTAACGTGGATTGATCTGGGTTGAGATCCAGGGGCTACACCACTTTCCTGTGGCCGTTGCCTCCTTTGGTCCACTAGGTTCCTGCCGGGGTAGCCTCCGACCCACATTCCTCTCGGCCTTGAGGGAAACCCAGCCCTGGGGAAACAGCCCTTCCCGACGGGTGGTCAAGAGAGCCAATGGGGGAGCGGGTAGGGAAAGCAGTTCCACTGAGTAACGCCAACTGCACCATCGCCCGGAGCCGCGACTCCCCGCGGGGCACCAGCTGCCCTGCTGTCCTCCGCTCGTCTGCTGCAGGAAGCCCTCCAACAGTGCAGCCCCACGGGGACGCCCCTCGGCCTGCAGCTGGGCCTGCAGCCCCAGCTCGCTGCCCGGCCTCTCCCACTGCGTGCGGGGGCTCTGCTGAGGGCTGCCCTCCAGCGGGCCGCCTCCCTTGGCGACAGAGGCTTGTGTGTGGAGTCCACGATTAGTCCAACACATAACTTTCGCATAGCAATGTTCCTAAGCAAAAATGAAATCACTTTTTCTTGCTTAACTAGGCTTTTTTTTTAAGTTGCAGGAGTAGAATTGAGTGATTCATGATTTACATACAATAAACACCCAGTGCTCATCATAGCAAGTGCCCTCCTTGATGCCCATCCCCCCACCTCCCTCCAGCAACCCTCAGTTTGTTCTCCATCATTAAGACTCTCTGATGGTTCGCCTCTCTCTTTTTCCTCCCTGTGTTCATCTGTTTTGTTAAATTCCACAGACGAGTGAAATCCTATGGTATTTGTCTCTCTCTGGCTTATTTCGCTTCGCGTTATACTCTCTAGATCCATCTTTGTCCTTGCAAATGGCAAGATGTCATTCTTTTTGCTGGCTTATGTTCCATTATATATGATGTGCTATATGCCACGCCTTCTTTATCCACTCATCAGTCAGTGGACACTTGGGCTGTTTCCAGAGTGTGGCTATTACAGATACTTCAGAATCGGGTGCGTGTGCCCCTTTGAATCAGTACGTTTGTATCCTTTGGGTAAACACCCAGTAGTGCACTTGCTGGATCCTAGGGTAATTCTATGTTTAACTTTCTGAGGAACCCTCATACTGTCTTCCGAAGTGGCTGCACCAGTTTGCATTCCCCCCAACAGTGCACAAGGGCTCCCCTTTCTCCGCATCCTCAGCAACACCTGTCGTTTCTTGTGTTGTTGATTTTAGCCATTCTGACAGGTGTGAGGTGGGATCGCATCATGGCTTTGAGATTAACTAGGCTTTTAAAGGGCAAACAACAATGATGAAAACAACACCGAAGATAAAGGATACCTTCACAGATTTACCTTTTCATTCTCGTAGAACGCAGAAGTTTACAGTCAAAGCAACGTGTGTATTTACTCTCGGTTCTATAACTATCAATCATCACTGATATTTGAAATTAAATCCATGCAGAATCACGGCACAAATGAAGTATAATCATGCACAATCCAACCAGGTGCATCCATTTAAATTGCATCTAAAATCGATTTATCCTTCATTGATTAAAAATGTTTTTTAAATGCAATAGAAAAAAAATATAGATTTGTGAACTAAATGAGGACCAGTAGAAGTAATTAGCGGAAAGGATCATAAATTTTTTAAATCGCAGGGACAAAATGTACAACAATTTAGAAACAAGTTTACTTTTGTCAGCCAAATAGGACATTATGAACAACAGCTGCATCTGATCCAGAAATTTCCTGTTATTTGGACTCTGATCAACACAAGAATGCAGCATTATTATTCCATTATAACTGATTGGATCATGAACTGTTACCAATTCCAACTGGGTCATTTGGATTTTTTAAAATTATGTTAACCATTTCTAATTAATGTATCTAATTATAATAATTTAACTACTTGGAAAGTTGAAGTACATACCAGGAAGGACCATGCCTAGAGAAATACAAACACAATTAAGAAACATGTTTGCAGCTTCCACCAAGATAATCTTAAAGCAACAATGTCAAGGAACAGAGTCCTATTACAAAACATCCCGCATATAACATCCAAATACACTATGCTCTTTGCTTACTGCTCTACAGGATAATAGCAAAAAGCTGCTGAGACCCGAATTCGTGCTGAATGTCGTTCAGTGCAATCCAGAAACATTACTCAGGTGATTATCTGTTTTGAAAGAATTATAACACATGTCAGTAGCACCTCCAGCTTCAGCAAAAAGTTGTCTCTTACACAAATATATGATGTTATAACTACGGTCAAATGGTTCCAAACCAGGCTCTGTTAGGTATAATAGCAAACTGCTCTAGAACGTTCTAGAAAACCAGACGTTTAGAGGACATGAAGTTCTGCTAGTCTACCTAGCAGAACAAGTACAAGAACTAGAGCCAGGATAACTTGGATTTGAATCCAGGCTTCAAGTGAGTTACTTAACCTTTCCAATACTTATTTCCTCATATGAGCAAAGTATCTTCACAGTAGTATTATCTGGATTAAATGTGATATCCTATGTCAAATACGGGTCAGAACACAATGGGTGCCAAACAAATGCTGGCGGTATCTATGGGAAGCCCTCAAGCCCCCCTGGCAAGTCAGAGCTGCGGAGGACTAGTCCTCAAATGGTCAAGTCTCGTGAGACCGCCATGGCGTGACCCTCCTCGGAAGCCACCAGTCAAGAACATGAGCTTGAGGCTCCATTTTTTAATTTAGATGAGATACTTCTGACTGGGGGATCTGTGACAAACCAATATACCCAGTGACAAAGTGATGTAAGAAACCAATGAAAGTAGGTCCTCGAGTGGTGGAGTAACTCATGTTGTGTAATCATCAGAAACAAATTTTTCTTTTTCTTTTCTTTTCTTTTTTTTTTTTTTTTGCTTTTGGACTGAGTAGACTGAGTTCTTTTGCTTGTTTCTTTGTTTTGCTTTTTAATTTAAGGGGAAATATGAACTTTCGGAGAAAATTAAAAACCAACGAAGTATTTTTGGGAGATGTGGTCCAAATTTAAAAAATTATGCAGTGCCTGCAGATCGCAGGTGACCAAGAAACGTGCAGCCGTTTGAGGCAGATGACGGTGGCTACATGGCTGCGGCTCCAGAAATTCCAGATTTTCGGTCAGTGGTGACTCATGACTTTCATGAACTGATTAAGATGAAATGATATCCATATGAATGAGATCTTGTTCGACCTTCTGAGATTCACATATATCACTTTTTGGAATTAACTGTGTCTACACAGCCCAAAAGCCATCAAGGGGAGCTCTCCCCAGAGACTCATGGTGTGGTGTGGACAGGGTTTAAGTGGCTTCCTGCAGACACGCTCGGGGCTGCCGTCCAGGTGGGCGGGAGGCCAAGCGCAGCCCTCCCCGGGAGCAGCTCCACTGTCACGCTGGGTACGCTGCTTCAGAGCTCGCGGAAGTCACAAACGATTTGGCTTAAAAATTAAAAAAAGGCTGAGTGGCGCCTGGGTGGCTCAGTCAGTTGAGTGTCGGACTGGGTTTGGGCTCAGCTCGGGATCTCAGTCAGGGGGTGGGACTGAGCCCAGAGTCAGGCTCCCTGCTCAGCGGGGCGTCTGCTTAAGACCCTGGAGATCGCCCTCCGCCCCTCCCCCATGCGCTCGCACTCTCTCCCTATAAACAAATAAACTCTTAAAAACAAAGGGCTTGACAAGCACTGTGCGCGGAGAAGAACCCACTGTACCAGGGCTCAGACAGTGGGCTGCACTGTCCTTCCCCGCAAGCCCACAGCTGTCTTCATTACGGGCTCCAGCCGCCAGAACAAACCTTGGCCCATGAGGACCCGGTAAGTACTTGTGGCTGACGATGAACATCTTTATCTGTGCTGTTTCCACACTGATGTACCTGTGTGAGCCAGAGTCCCTTCCGGACTTCAGGGTCTTTTCATTGGATGGGGGGGGGGGGTCTGTTAATATAGGGAACATTTACTGCAGTTACTACTGGACCAGTTGTTCCTTAAACCTTCCTCACCCCCATGGGGTAGGGCCTGCTATCAGCAGTCCCATTTTACACGAGGGAACCGAGGCCCGCAGTTAAGTCACATGCGCCGGGTTCACAGCAAATCACTAGCCCATGAACCCAGCTCGGCTCCACAGCTCACACTGTTCCCCACTATGATGTCCTTCCTCTACTTAGACAGAGATGGGCAGCACATTAGATCCCTGGTATCTGTTCCTATGACTGGATTTACAGAGGACTCAAAGCTTCTGGAAGGTGGGGAGGGGACTTCTGAATCCTCACTACAACGGGGGCTGCAGAGTTGTGCCCAGTGGACCATAGTGGACTCTGGGGTGGACGGCGGAGCCAGCAGAAAATCCCCACAGGGGAAGAAAGCAGTCTTGCACAGGGTCCCCGAGACAGGCCCTATAGGCCGGAAGGGTTCCAGAAGCAGCACGAGGTCTGGTCCTAACTCCCACTGCTGGAGCCACGCGGCTACTACAGGAGAAGAAAGGCCTGGGAACAGCTCACGAGGGCTATTTCGTCCAGTTCTCTGATGCCGTGGGAGTCGAGCAACTGTGGAGCGTCCTCAGTGGGGCTTAGCCCAGAGCAAGGGGACGTCGGCCTTCCCACCCGAGAGTCTGTGAGCTGCCACAGCCCTGCGGGTCCGGGGACGTTAGTGCCTGGAGTGAAGAGGCAGGAGCTGTACCTCCGTGGGTGCAGACAGCCGTGTGCAGACACATGGCAAGGGGCACATGGCCGCGGGCCGGACTCAGGGGCACAGGAAACACCCCCCCACCCGAGAACCCCCGCAAGCGCTTGGGTGCAGGTTTTCAGAAGAATCGGGATTTCTGGATGAGCAGGTAGCGAGAGGGAATCCAGTACTAATGGGAAGTGACCTCCCTCGGCTGCGTGCCGCTGGGCTGGGCAGGGAGGGCTGTAACAAGGGCTTCGTCCACCCTGTGTAGTGAGGACCAAATAAGAAAAAGAAAATTGACGTGTTTGACAAATTGTAGAACATCATAAAATGAAATTGAAAGGGTGTGAGAGGAAGGGAGAGAGACTTGCCTAAACTCTCCGGATAGCTTATTACAGCGTGTGCTGCCCTGCGTCTTTCTGGATCACAGACTCCTTTAAGAGTCAATCAAAAGCTAAGAACTCTCGACCCAGGAAAATGCCCCCTTTTACACCACAAAGGATTTCTGCCCACTCTAGGGTGGTTTTTGTCTCCCCACCCTGAAGTCCTAGACGCCGAGGGAGGGACCCCTGACGTCCATCAACACTGACTTCCACAGCACACCCAGCGCCCCTGGTACTTTTCTTTATGGAACAAGGCCTCGTCACAGGTGACAGCGCTGTGTCTCTAACAGAGTCCTCACTTCCCATGTGGGTCACTTGTCATTCAGCCGCAGCTCCCGTATGGATTCTCAGGGTCAACCTCCTGCCCGCGGTTGGCCACAGCGTCTACTGACATTTACTTGCTGCAGACTGTGACCCGTACGTGTTAGAATTAAAACATCAAAGTAAGTGCCAGCCTTTCTTGTACAGACTTCCTGGACTTCTAACTTCTAACAGAACAGACGCCGGGAGAGCAGCCTGGTAGGGAAAGCACTGGGCCAGAAGTCAGGAGATTCTGGTCCCTGGTCTTGGACCAGTGGCATGAACTCAGGCAAAGCACTGAGGCAGGGATCAGCTCCCTTGTCTGTAAAGGGGGTCATCATAGTTGCCTGACTGAAGGAAATCATGCCTGAGAAAGTGCTCTGCGCGTGGACAAGTGCTGTATCCATCTGGTTATTATCTCGAAGGCGAGCCATAAGGGAACCAATGGTATTCTGGAATGTTATTTTATCCCCCCAAGCAGACTCACAAGCCCAGGCCACAAACACCTTTTCCCAAGAAAGACTGTCTGACTTGATCTTTCTTCCTGAAAGGTCTGGAGCCCTGCTCAGTGTCACAGACTCGGTGTGTCCCCCCCACGCCCGCCCCTCCCACTAGCAGCCATCCTCAGGGGTTGGAAACAGATAAGTTCTATTTGACAGGCTCAGGCAGTTCTGGGAAGGAAATGATCACAGAAGGGGCCGGAAGTTTTCTGAATAACACATGCTTCCGACCTGGACCAGATCAGCTGTCTAAAGTCATCCGGCCTGTGCCCAGAAGGCGGACTTAGTGCTGCCCCGAGACAGTTCGGAGGATGCAGCCAGCCTCTTGTGGCTCATGCAAGGGCACGGAGAGAGACACTTCAGCAACCAGTGGGGAAAGCGGCTGCATCATGCTATTCAGCACGGCAGCCCGGGGTGGGGAGGGTGGTGAGACGCCCCTTGCAAGTCAGCTGCCCCGCGATGGTCCCAGCAGCCGGCACCAGGGCTGCTGATCGCCCTCTACGCTGAGTATCGGGGCAAGTGGGGCGAAACACACTGAGCCTTCTCTTGGCTTTGCGTGCAAGTAAAACCTTCATTTTTTCAGTTCCTTACTTTCGAATAGTCAATAATCCTTTAAGGATAACCCCCCCAAAAAAATCCTAAAAATGGAATTTATACATAATAGAATTAGACACCATAAATCATCTAAATATCTCCAGAGTAAGAGGTCTGAACCAAGCACTAATACCAAGAATGAACACGTCTTGCTCCTGTGAAGATTCCTGAGCATGGACTGCTTAACAACAACGAGTAAGAAACAAACGAGAGCACGTACCGTCCAGCAGGGTGTCAAAGTGGATGGCCTGCAAGTATTCCTTCTCTCGCATGAAACCTTTGAGGGGAGTGGCCCAGCCTTCGCTCAAAACTTGGACCCACTGAAGATCCAGCTGCAAAACACAAAAGCAGGTGAACGTTCCCATAAGCTCGGTTTCCCAGCCATCCGGCCCCAGGGCAGGCCGTTCTTGATCTCTCTCTGGAGAAGGAAGGCAGGACCGTTTACGTGTTAAGTGTTCCATTTTACTGCCGACCTACAATCCAGGAGCCAGATAAGCTGCAGTCTAGAACCTTCCTACTGGAGAGCGGGGATCTAAACTTGAGGTGCAGATAGTCTCATGATGGGCAACTGCGTTAACATTCGCTGTTCATGCTTTCCTTTTTTTTCCTACAAAAATTCTGGTTGGGCTACATATTTTTGCCAAATGTACTAGGTAATTGACTGAAATTGGCAAATCATGGACTAAAAAAGTCCAAAATTCTTAGCATGATACTAAAAGCCCTTCAAGCTCTGGCCCATTGGGCTGATGTAGAGATTTCCACCTCCTCCCAGGCCTATTCTCCTCCCCACCTGAAATTCCTATTCATCCTTTAAACCCCGAAGCATGGGTCACTGCTCTTCTGACCTTTCCCACCATCCCTAGGACCAAAACAATTATTAGATTATTTGAAGTTCTTTTGTACCGTGCAGCCCACTTTGCTATTGGCACTATCATTCCACACTGTAGTTATAATTGTGTACTTCTCATGTGCCTGGAGCACTGCAGTACTCAGGATTTCTTTTGTACGGTCAGGGGGTTCTGCTTATAAACTTGCCGTGAGTTCTTCAGGTATGAATGAGCTGCAACAGGCTCCCAACTTAGCCTCTTACAAACACGTCCAAGGTTTTAACGGATAACAAGTTACCAATGAAGATCTGATCAGCTGGTATGGACCAATAATACTGACCCATAAAAAGCCAAAAGTGCACTTGGTGGGGCTGCAGCCCACATGTTCCAGGCAGTAAAATCAATGTGGCCAAAGGGTCTACACCTTCTCCTTAGGCTGGACTCTGCCTCGTTAGGAAAGAATGGGATTTGCAAGGTAGGAAAAGATTCATATCACTTTAGATCAGGGTGGCTCTTTGTTTTCTCCAAATTCCTTCTTGATTGTCCAAAAAAACACATGCATTCTTTTTTTTTTTTTTTTTTTTACTTGCATTCTGGACAAACTTTTCTCAGCGGCCGCCAACAAATCAATATCACCCAACGCCTGCACTTTGGCATTACTGAAGACAGCATGACGACTACGTGAGGCTGTGCTCTACAGAACAGAAGTTACCTGCGCAGTCTGCCCAGCCTGCCCAGCCTGCCTCTGCCCCACGCTGCCCAGCTACCCTGTGGCAGCCCTCGGTGAGAGATCTGCTTGGGAAGAGGTTAAAAAAAAAAAAAAGGCAAAGATGAAGTGTTTTTCTTTATGGACATTGCATTTCCCTTATCCACACCTTCCTTATCATCCAGAGTGACTGTAAATGGATTATAATGACGGCTATGAGGACTAACTCTCCTGGGGCCAGGCCACGCCATCTTACCTTGGTAATTTCTAACGAAGGGAGAGCTTCGGCCTCAGCCCGGACCTGGTCAAGTTTGTTTTCTGGCACGAAGAGTTCATGGATGCCTTTCATGACAGTGTGGGGTACAATGTTCTGAAAGGAAGCAGAATTGGTAACGCTTTGAAATGAAAACTGTAAAAAGAATGCTTTGGTCAATAAATGACCTTTCGTGACTTTATGAGACTTAAAAAAAAAAAAAAGAAAAAAGGCGGCCCAGTCCACCCACCTGCTCTTGCAGGAGCTCCACCACCTGCTGGACACAGTCACTCACTGAGGACAAGTTAGTTTTCAGCACACGCTCGGGGGTTTCGGGTTTCTCATAATCAGAGTCAATACCCGTGAACCCTGCAAAGGCAGGAGGGCGAGAATCACATCGGCACCAATGGACAGTCTTTCTAAACAGTAGGCGTGACCCTGGTTGGAATAATGCATTACACTGAGAATTTAGACTAGACCAGAGAAGGTCATCAGCTGTCCCTGACCTCTAGCCATAGGGAAATAGATATATACATATACATATCTACACACATACATATATATATTTACCAAGCTGTATTTTCAATACAGAGAGCCCCCAAATTATCAACAAAATGTGGCTAAGTCCAAGCCTGCAGCTGATTAGAATCCAAAAGGAAGATAAGAAGAAAAAACTCTAAACACTCTCCCTCAGACACACTCGGGGATACACACCCATTTCGGGGACCTGAACTTTACCGCTCACGGCCGAGGTGACAGTTCTGGAAAAACACCAGCCCACATGTTAACGAGCCCGTGGATGTATGGAATATACTGTGGTTCGGTAAAGAGCTGTGTGTGCTAGATGCAATTTTGGAAAACAGTTTTTGAGACTTCAGACAGATGTCTGGGGACAGAGCGCGAAGGCTCGAGAGCGGAAGGAACTGGCAAAGGGGCGGCCGGGCTGGCTCTCTTACCCTTGATCTCCCCGGCGCGGGCACGTTTGTAGAGGCCTTTCACGTCTCTACTCTCACAGATGTTCAGAGGTGCATCCACAAATATTTCAAAGAATGGCAGTCCTGCCGAGTCGTGGATTTTGCGGGCATTCTCACGATCCTGGAAAAAAAAAACAACCACATTCAAGGGGTGCCTGGGTGGCTCAGTCGTTAAGCGTCTGCCTTTGGCTCAGGTCATGATCCTGGGGTCCTGGGATCCAGCCCCGCATCGGGCTCCCTGCTCGGCGGGGAGTCTGCTTCTCCCTCTCCCCTGCCTGCTGCTCCCCCTGCTTGTGCTCCGTCAAATAAATAAAATCTTTAAAAAAACCCAAAAAACAACAAAAAAAAAATTCGAGAAGGTGAACAGGAGGTCTCGCGATGGAATTCCTCATGGAATGATGTGGGCCCCGGTGCCTGACAACGTTGGGTTAACACTGGCGTGCGTGCCCTGCAGAGATGGCAGGAAACCGGTCCTTCAGAGAAAGTCCAGACATTTCCCTCGGGTGAACACAGCTCTTTCAAGGGCTCTCAGAGAAAACCACAGAAAAGAAATCTCTGCTGAAGGACAGGACTGGCCACATGGGAGCATTTCATTCAGTGTAACGCATTTCAAAGCATGTAGCATCTTATTTGTAGCTCCCAGAAATTTCCTGTTTTAAAACAAGAAGACTGTCCCTCTTGCTCAGCGATTTCAACATGAAACACACATGAGCTGACGCTTTGGCAAGGAACTGCCGCTTCCTTTAGCAAACGAGGCTTTCTGACTTTTTGGAGACGTGAGATTACAGGGCTTTCGACTTTTACTTGTTTAATTTTTCCTTCCGTTCAGCTCTGGCCAGAAGGTGAGTGTGGAAGGGTGTCTGTCAGCTGCTGCCCAGCCACCTGGAAATGAAGGACCTCTCTTGACAAAACCAAAATTAAGTAGAGGAAATGAGGGAGCAAGAGAAGAAGAGGCGGGGGAACCTGAAACTACGACAGTCCTTGGTGCCCTCCCCTCTGGCGACTCCTTTTCCAGCACCGTGTGCGCCCCCCAACCCTTTTACCTTTGCGAAAGGAGAAATGAAGCTGGTGATGCAGACCAGCCCGGCATCAGCGAACAGCTTGGCCACCTCGGCAATCCGGCGGATATTTTCTTCTCTGTCCCCGGGGGAGAATCCAAGGTTTTTGTTAAGGCCGTGACGCACATTGTCCCCATCGAGGGAGTAGCACGGGATGGCGTGAGAGACCAGGTACTCTTCCAGAGCAAAACTGATTGTGGTTTTTCCAGCACCAGAGAGACCTGTTCATTATAATCATTTGACCTCAAATGAAAACCACTATAATCTAGGAAAAGCACAGTTTACAAGTCAAGTACTTGGATTTCTTCCAGACGTTGAAATAACCATCTGTCCCCTATTAGAATTATGTATGGCATTTCAAAGCAAGTGGGGTTCATAAGTAGGGGGACCTGGGGGGTTATACATGGTTCTTGGTGTGTTCTATTTTGCCTGCAGCATGCTTTAAAGATGAGAACACTGTGCATACAAATCCAGACTCTGGCTTCTCTTAGAAAAAAGTCAGAAGACCTGTGGCCATGTTCTCATGTCCCCTCCTGCCAGCAATCAGCTGGAGTGGAGGGGACAGCCAGCTCTGGAGACTGGGAGGCCCACCTCTCCTACGAAGGCTGCCAGACAACCATTTGACAACAGACTCCTTTGGCTTTAATATTTTTCCAAAATGACTCTCAAAACATGAAGACAGTCATCCCGAGCTGGGCTAGAGATGTGTTTAGAGCTGCCCTACACTCCTCGGTGTCTGGAGCCTTTCCATGAGAACAGAGGTACCATGTGCCTTCTACCATGGTTTCAAAGCGCACTGGCAGGACTATAGGATTTCTATCTGAGGGAAATTATGAGGAGAAAGGGAACACTCCAAAAATCCAGTTGTCCTAAAGATCTCTGGACCTGAGAAATGTAGCACAGTTGGGGAGTACCCAGGCATGGGAGAGGAAAAGTTGGGAAGAAAAGAAGGTCAAGAGCTTAACATGGAGAAGACGGCAGGAGGAAGGAGGGAAAACACAAAAAAGGTAAGAGAAAAGCAGGGATGAAGGACAGAGGGGAATAAAGACTTGGAAAGAGGGGCTCCCGGCTGGCTCAGTCGGTGGAGCGTGACTCTTGATCTGGGGGTCATGAGTTTGAACCCCATGTTGAGTGCACAGATTACAAAAAAAACAAACTTAAAAAAAAAAACCAACTTGGAAAGAACGGTGATATACGAAAGGCAAACAGTTTCCACAGTGTTAGTTATGTTTTCAAGTCATGCCCTTGGCCCTCGCAGAGAATCATGAGAAGCGATGGCTCCATGAGGAATGTGCCATCTTTGTAAATCATTGTTGAGGACACTATTGTATTACTCACATAACTCAGTTTCATTCAAATAGGGACTTAGGTGATAAACTCCTCTTAGAGTTGTGTCCAGCGTGGGCCAGAAGAATCAGGACTCCCGAATCTCCGGCAAGTTCTCTCACATTGGAAAATGAGGGAAATAATAGAAATTTCTTTCAATTTTGCCTCAGGTCTCAAGACTAAGAACTAAACCACAGTAACTGGATTAAACTAGATTGCCGGCATATTTATTCTAATGCACTGAGGTCACAAGAATCACACTTCCGGAGAGCTTATTTTCTCCGGGCCAGGCCCTGCGCTTGCATACACGCTTGACTTCATTTAGTCCCACCTCCATCCCCAGGGGCAGGCTCCACCCTTATCTCCTTTTACAAATAAGAAGACAGAGGCTGAGCCAGCTTAGTTGGCTTGTCCAAAGTCACACGGTTAACGTAAGTGGAGCTGGGGCTCCAAGCAAGTCTCTGGATTTGAAGTATTTGGTTTCTCTTGGTCGCCCGCTCACTAGCCTACCTCTGTAACACAAGCAGAATACATTGCGAAAAGATGGTTTTTGGTTTTTGGGGGTTTTTTAATGAGTAAGAAAAGACAGGGGAAGTCCACCTTTTAGGGTCTTTTTCCTCTTCTACCACTTATCTCTTGTTTTTAAGGCTGTTCCACATTACAGAGAGCGGACTCTGCGTGTGTCCCAGTACAGAAATTGCACAAACACATGACGGCAAACACATAACAAGCAGGAAGGGTCTGGAAGGCAGCTGTTTTATCTACTGCCACAAAGCTTGTGTCTTAGACGGAGTTGGGGGGACATCCCGACAGGATTCATGACAGGCGACCGCTGCCTTTTGGAATCCAGCAAGCACCTCGTCCACTGTCCGTCCAAAGCCCGCCAGCTGGAGAAAGGTGTTGCACCACGGATGAATGAAATCAGGAGACCAAAGGCATGTGCCTCAGGCACCAGATAAAACCTTGAGGAAGAAGGAGGCGGCTGATGGAGACAGGAACAGGAATGACTTGGGTCATACAGGAATTCCTTGCACGGGAAGGGGTAAGGTAGGTGCCCGCCACACTCTTTGGCAGTCCCTTCAGGTTGGAGTTTGTTTGTTTGTTTGTTTGTTTGCTTTAAGACCTATTTATTTATTTGAGAGAGAGAGAGAGCAAGCAGGGGCAGAGGGAGAGAGAGAGAGAGAGAGAGAGACAAGCAGACTCTGCACTGAGCGCTGGAGCCCGATCTCATGACTGCGAGATCATGACCTGAGGTGCAATCAAGAGGCGGTTGCTTAACCGACTGAGCCAGCCAGGCGCCCCACTAATTTGGCCTTTGTGAGCAGGCGGTAGCACGCAGCTGATCTCAGAACCTGGGTGGACATCTTTGCATCTATCTGGATTACCCAGTCTATGGTATTTCCTTTTGAGTGCGGGCTACGCCAGACTCCAGCTCCCAGGGACCAGCTTCCTCTACCTTGTGCTCAGAGTCTTAAGAGAACAGCCCCAGACTAATTCCTGTCCTGTCACTAAGTCTTAGCTGGGACATTGGGAGGAAACACAGGAAAAAGGATTCATTTGGTCACCCCCAGGGGAGTGAATTATTTCCATTTACAAGGGGCAATCCTCAGCTAAGTGGAAATCACTGCTTTTCCTTCTTGTGCAGATCCTTATGCTTTCAGTTTTTTAAAATTAACTGAAATAGTCCTCTACAACGTCAAAACATCAGAGAACAATAAAGAATATCTCTAAACACCCCAAACCTTACAGACAGCCAAATGCTGTCGAGTTAGGAAAGCTCCATTGTAAGGCCGGTAAATGGGCTGAGGCACGAGCATGAGAATTACGGGATCCTCTCGAGCCGAAAGGGGGTGCTATCATCAGCTTGCCCCCTTCCTGCCAAAGAGGAGAGAACCAAAAACGAGAGAAGCCCTGTGCCTCCATCTTGGGCTTTCTTCCCAAGGATGGCAGAGGTAGGGCTGACGGCCAGGCTTTTTACCACCACTCCCCACCTCGTCTCAATGTTGAAACAAACATGTCATATGTTACACTTAGTTCCTTAGAATTGTATGTCACACATCGGTTTTCAATTAAAAAAGTATCAGCAAGGCATACCTGTCAGCCACACCGTGCATCCTCGGAATCCACCCCTCGTCCCAACCACCTGCCCTCGCTTGTTCCTGCTCACGTGGTGGGCCTGATAGACGACATTGGTGGACTTCTGCTGGCTCTCCTACAAAACAAGACCACGCCCAAGACTGTGTGAATAAAATAATACAATATGTATACATAAAATACAGTAAGTACACATCTACATATAATACACATAATAATACAATGTGTATATGATATGTATACATATAATACCATAAGCATCCATATCCATATCCATGTACATATGGATACAGAAATAATAACAGATGACAGTAATAGTCATATCTAACTGAAACCCCTCCTTAATGATTGGCCCACAGAGTGACATTTATTAACTCTGCTAAATCAGAAAAAGACACTGCCTTTAGAATGCCCACCATGACCCTTGGAAAGTATCATCTGAATGAGAGAATTATTGACGCGCTGTACAAGTTTCGGTTCCATGACATTTAAAAATGTACACCTTAGGGTAACGGTTAAGGGAACGTCATTGTCTCCATAAGCTCACGCTCTCAACCAGATGCTATGGAGGCCGACGGGAAACCACCCGTCCTGGGGACGGGCTGGGTGAGCCCCACTCTCTGCGGAGCCGGGGAGAGGCACCGATCGCAGAGCAAAGCGCCGAGTCAGGGACACCATCTCGGTCCCACCCAGACATGTCTCCCAAGCACAGTCCCTGAGCGAGGTACGGCGCACGGCGCTACTTTTTCTCAAGCTCTACTCTGTTTCCACTTTCCCAAGGGTCAGTGTGTAAACTTTTAATCTTTCAGAAAGCCCTGCAGAAATAGAAATGGGCCAGTTATCAGTCTTGGAGGTTAATGCAAATCTCGGATATCTTTATTTTGGCTGCAATAAAATCAGCCAGTGAGGGCACAGATTATCTGATCCCGATCCTAAACTCTGGATGCTATGAGTCTGATGAATAAAAATGGTAACACAAGCCAATAAGTACAGTTGCTGGTGGACATTTTTCAAATAGCGTGTGATTCCCGGGTGGGGGCCAGGGGGTGTGGAGAACCCATCATGGTGGTTAAATAAAAAGGTTGGCAACAACTCCTATATGTCTTTGGTGTGGTAACTGAATTTCTGATGACAGATGGAATCCAAGTCTCTGAACTGTAAAAATCTATGGAGCCTTTTAAGCACCACACACGTAAATCCACCACAGCTAAAAAAAAAGAAAGAAAAGAAAGAAAGAAAAGAAAAAAAAGGCATGGATAGTCTTTGAGCAAGACCCAGAGAAAACTCTGGGCCACATGTGGACCATTTTATATTCTGGAGCAAATTATATCACTTCTTTATGGCACCTTATTTGGGGAAAAAACAAAACAAGAAGGGGAATACAGCTAGGACTGTTTGGGGGCTTACACGAGATAATGGGTGTGAACATACTCTGTAAAAGGCCAAGTTCCCTGCACAAACGATGCTGACGATGACTAGGGAGTGGATACCCACAGGGGGAGGGGCTGGAGCAAGCTGGGGTACGGCCAGGAAAATGCTTCAAGAGCAGGGGGAAGGAGCCCCTTGCTGGCCGTTGGGGGCTCAGGAAGGCAGCGCACTCCAGCGGGGCTGGGCCACCCAGGGAGGCACGGAGCCCAGCAGAGGCGCCCAGACAGGCATGGCCAGGGTCCGAGGGAGCCAAAAGGAAGGTGCCGAAGGCCCAGGTGGATCAGCTGGGTGAAGCTACATAAACCTTCTGAGGCTAGACGGTTGATCATCCTTCAGTCGGAACCCAAGAAGCACCAGAAGCTTCATAAATGAGGTCAAATTAGATGAGATCAGGAGATATTCTAGCAGTATTCCCCCTGGCTGAACAAATCCCCTGAAGGGATCCTGAGTCCTTTGTGCCAAGTGTAATTTATAGCTCAAGGATGACAAGAACATTTCCCTTTTCTCTGTTTCCTTGTTAATCACTGCTTTTTATTCAAGGAAGTTGTGTCTGGGTATCAGGCCCTGAAGTCAGTGCATCGGTTTACTCACTGGCGCTCTCAGCAGTTGCTCATGTAAACGAGCCCCTGCTATCTGCCAGGAGCCAGCCTAGGCCCTGGGAATCCAGCGCTTAAGGAAGAAGGACCCCCAGCATCATTGTGAGGGGAAATACAGGCAAAGAGAGCAAGTATCTGGGGCTCGATGCCCTGTGGAGAGGGTCTCTTTCGCATATTTGCATACTACATGAATACAGGTAAAGAACACCCGCAACACAACAATGAAGTGAGTACAAAGTCTGAACAGTCACCCAGGAAGATACTCAAATGGCCAGAAAGCACGTGAAGGGCTCAGTGTCGTTAGTCATAAGAGAATGCAAATTAAAACCTACGCGAGATGCCATTGCTAAATCTAACAGCAACGAGGACATGCTCTCGTGTTGACAGTGGAGGCAGAAAGTGGGACAACCATCCCGGAGAGAAACCTGGCAGTTTCTTATAAAGCTGAACATTTACCTTCCTCGACGACGACTCAGCAATCGTGCACACAGGCGTTTACTCAGAAGAACACATGTATCCACAAAAAGATGCGTACAGCTTTATGTGGACAAAAACTGCAAATAGCCAAGTAACCATCCACAGGAAAAACAGATCTCACACACACACACACACACACACACACTCCCCATGTCGGAACAGCACTTGTCCCTGAGAGGACAGCGGGTTGTCTATCTTCACAAGGGTTTGAGGTACACAGGTGTTGGCCTTCGTTGGAACTCCCCGAATGTATACTTAAGTTGGGCATTTCGTTACATGTAAATTTTACCACACACCAAAAAAGAGCCACTTAAAAAAAAAAAGTAAGTGAACGAGAGAATACATAACAAGACTCCCATGGCGGAATTCTCTTGTTCAACACTGCTGCCTCTTCTGAGAAAGGGCTCGGGTCGCCATCGCAGCACACTTGCCTGAAGGGGTGGCTGCCCACCTGGGCGGCCGAACACCCACGAGCGTCACTGGTCCACAAGATGGTTTTTTTCCCTTGCTTTTGGCTGTTTTTTTTCTCTCCCTCCAGGCAGAGTTCCAGAATAAACTCTCAACTTTGTTAATCGGTGGAAACTTTGTCAGGATCTTGTAAACGGTGTCCCCAACCCAGGGCTTGGTTTTCAAAAACTGTTCAGAGCCCACGGGAAGGCACTGGCACCACACTGTGTAAGAGCTCACCTCTGAACCTTTTGGTTTTTTATTAGCTGAATCTTCATCACGGGTGTTTGTATGGGTTTTCTCTCATTCCAGCAAGGTTTAAACAAACAAAATCTTTTCAGATGGCCAGGCACTGGGCTTTGGGGTTCAGCAGAAAGAATTTTGCTTCTTATTTATCTTGTATTTACCCTTGATTTTCTCCAAAAGGCAAACAAAATAGGAGCAGATGTTTTGAATGATATTTGAACTGCAAAGAGGCGGGGCAGCCAAAAACTTTGCTTTGCTGAAACCTTTACTCCCTTCTAAAGAGCATATGGTGCTCTAAGCGTTGGAAAGAGAGTAGCTGTCAGAAAAAGAATTCTATGGAAAACGAAGCACATGTTAAAGAAAAAAAAATTTTTGCTTCCCTGTGTGTGTAAACAGAACACACGCCCTCGGCAGCGCACCTCACACGTCATGGAGTGGAATCCACAGAGCCGGGGGCACACTTCTCTTCTGGGTCCCTCAATAAAATTTGGCAAACAGCCCTACCTTTTTTCAGGTCACTGACCCAGAAAAACTCCCTCCAGCATGCACAAGAGTAGCAGGAGTATGGGTTTTTGGAGTCAACCAAACCCGGATTTGAAACCTGCCTCATGGCCTTCCTTGCTCTGGGGCCCTGGCAAGTGAGTAAGATCAAGGAGCCCCCACGTCCTGCTCTGTAAAACGGGGCCAACAATAGTTTCCTCACATGGTTGCTGAAAGGACTAAATAAAATGGTCTTCTACATAAAGTATCAAACTACAGAACACACAGTAAGATGTTGAACCTTTCGGGGTTCGGTGGCGTTTAATCTAGTCTGGAGAAATCACAGTCGTTTGTCTAAATCACCCAGAGGTAGAAGCGTCCTAGGGACTTGGGTCCGCTCTCAGGCAGGTCTGGGGAGGTGGGGCTCAAGAGCAAATCAGGCGACAGGCAGGACAGTACTTTGCCTGGGGTAAAGAGTGACACCCACATGACGTCCTTGCCGCTGCTCCAATTATTATTCTCTTTGACCCAAAGTCCAGCCAGTAAATACACCATGCGGAGGTGTACTCACCAGTTAACCAGCTTGAAGCCTCCTCGTTGTACCCCAGACTCCCCGCTCCCGTGCTGGTTGTCTTGGTCATGAGCCCTTAGTTACCAGCACAGGATGGCCTTTGGCCCAGGTCAGCCTCAAGTGCTACTGGGGGCGGGAGGGGGGGCCTTGTCACACAGCCAGTGCCACCCCTGCCGGGCCCACCCCCCAGTCTCATTGGCGCTGCAGGAGGGGGAGTGCCCAAGGAGCTTTGGAACCCGGAACTCGGGGTGGGGCGGGCGAGGGGATGGCAGAAAGCCTCAGCCTTGACTTTGCATGACTGGGAGAAAGGGAAAGGACCTGGGGTGGTATCACAGCCGGGCGGGGCATCCCGGAGCCGAGTCCAAGCCCTTTGTCACAGGGAGCGCTCTTGTGAAAGGCAGGGCTCGGGCGGGACCAGGAAGCCGGAAACCCAGCTCTGGGTTAGGGGTTTCCCTGAGCACCAAGGCTTTTTTAACTTTTGCATAAGATCGTCAATAAAAGACGAGCAAGTGGCTTCGAATTCTTCTACACCCTCCTGCCTCCCACGCAGCACAAACACATGCATTTCACTTCTCAATGGCAGCTCCACTCTGTCCCTTTGAACTCAGCCCTCACTGCTGCTGGGCTGCTGGTGTCCCCAGTCTGGGGGGGGCCGAGAGCTGTGGGAACCTCCCTGCTCCTCAGTGCGGCCCGGAGAGACTGTTCAACTGCTCTCACCAGCTCACAGGAGCTGCACTTCTCACGCCCGATCTCAGTTACGGCTCCAAACCTGGGAGCTAGGCAGGCCGGGCACTGCGCTCCACATCTGGAAACCGCTGGCCAAAGCCCCCAGTGTGGAAGATGCAAGACCCAGCCAGGCTTCCTGACCCAGTCCAGGTCTTACTTCTGCCTGCACACACTCCCAGCCCTGTGACTTCGGCAGCACCGGAACAGAGCAGAGAATGCCGAATCCCGCTTTCCATACTACATAACCATGTAAATAATTAAAAAATCATTCTCACTTCATTTGCATTGCTTAATATGAGGAGCTTCAAATGTTCTATACTTATCAATGTGGATTTATATTTCTTTCCTTTCAGGTTAGTTCCTTGGGACATATGACCCAAAATGAAATGCTTGAGAATTAAAAGTGGTGAATTACTTCACAGGTCTCAGTACGTACGGCCAATTCATTTCCCAGAAAGACAAAGCCAAGGTCCCAGGCTACCCTATACTTGTTTCTAAATAGTCCAACTGATTTGCTGTGTTTGCAATTTTATTGTTTTTTCCCCCCACATTAGTTTACTAGTAAGAACATGCATTTCCATGTAATAAGTTACGTATGACATTTGCATGTTTGTCTCTTTTGATATTAATTAATGACAATCTGGACAACGACCTCGTTAGCTTTTAAAAACGTATTTTTTTATGTATTTTGTATAGTACATTTTTATTAATTATATACTGTCTGTTCATGTGCTTTCCTTTTGATAGGTACTTGGTTGTATTATCACACATATGTAATACATATTATATATATTAAATGATATTTTAAGAATATGTAATATTCCTATTGTCTTTGATGGCTTCCATTTGATCATTAATTATAGCTGGGCCAAATATGCTCTTCAGAATTCTATCTATTTTGATATGATTAAACTGTATTAATTTTTTGCTACATCTGACATTTTTATGTGATGTGTACTTATATGGATCAACTTTATTTCTTTTCATCATTATATCCTGTGATCTCAAATTATACTACAATTCATTTCCCTATTACTTTGAAAATATTTTAGTAGTTTGAATCTATGTCTAGAATTCTCATGTATTTAATAATTCTTCTATATTTGTAATTTATGTATTCTTAAGAAATCCTATGGAGGTTTTCTCTTAGTGTAGTCACCTATGGTTTTGATGGTGGTTGTTCCGTGACATGTTTTAAAATTTTAAAGACAAAAACTCTTCCTTTAAAAAATTTTTTTCCAGGCACCTGGGTGGTTCAGTGAGTTAAGCGAATGCCTTCAGCTCAGGTCATGATCCCAGGGTCCTAGGATCGAGTCCCGCATCTGGCTCCCTGCTCAGCGGGGAGCCCGCTTCTCCCTCTGCCTCTGCTGCTCCCCCTGCTTGTGCTCTCTCTCTCAAATAAATAAAATCTTTAAAAAATTTTTTTTTCAATTTTAGTTTATTCTAAAATGCTTTCCTCAGTGGAAATAGAAGTATTCAAGTTTTATTTGCAACATCCAATGTCTCACTATGATTTTCCCTGGCAGTCTCATTCACAGGACACATATATACGATGAATAGGCACATCCATATTTATTGACCTAAAAACATCACGACAGATGTCCAGATTACAGAGTAAATTAATGCTAATCCTATTTTTAAAATACATGTATTTATAGGTCTAAGGCTACAAAGAAAAAAATCTGGAAAATAAAGGACAAAATGCTAATAGTAATCATCTTGAGAGGAAGGTCATTTTAGGTAATTATTTTCCTTCCTGTGTCTATATTCTGATTTTTCTATATCAAATTTGGAAATAATTACGTATTAAAAATATAAAGTATAACTTGACCAGAGAACGGTGACGTCACATGGTTTGATGTTCCCAGGGGTAACAGATACGCAAACGGACATGAGCAAACCTTGAGGCAGACTGCAACCAACAGAAGAGTAACCAGCCCAGACCCACAAACTGGAAAACCATGAACCCTGATACTTTGAGAAAAAAATCTTTAAGCCAACCAGTCTCTCTCAAATACATAACAAAGCACAGTTTAACGGACAGCGTGGAAAGTACAATCCGTTTTAACTTGCCAACAATGGTGGTTGTTTTGGCTTTATTTCATTCAGAGGGAAAAAAAATGCCCGTGGAGAGGATTTTTGGAAGCTGATATCACAAACGGGAACCCCTGCGTGCTCCTCGGTACATCCTGCTCCGTAAGGCCAAGTCTGAGCCAGCCAAAGCCACCTGGTGGAAATCGCCCGCAGAAAAGGACCCTTGCAATATTAGTGAGGTCTGCAAACAGCTGAAGAGCAAGAAAGCCGTCCTGACTCAGCTTCGATGCAGTCACGACCCCCCGGACCTGGACGCTTCAATTCCAATCCCAGGGCTACTGGGAGATAGGGGAGTTTTAACTGAAGAAGCGTCACTAGATTCAAAACTGATCATGTGTTTTAAAGAGGAGTTTACATGGAGGAAAATACAGTTCTGTGGCATTCTGTGGAAAGACAGATGTTGGATGAACATCTGAACGTGCTAAATCCAGTCCCAGGCACACGAGTTGCACAGTGAGAAGTATTTACTCCTTGTGCTAACCCTTGCGTTAGAAGGTGAGAACCGTATCAGGCAGCCGCTGGCAAAATACCGGTTGTGAAAACTGAGACAAGGGAGTTGGCAAGTTCCTGAGAAGAGCAATTTAAGTCACTTGATAAAAACGTATTGCGTGGTGCACTGGGTGTTGTATGCAAGTAATGAATCATGGAACTTTACATCAAAAACTAGGGATGTACTGTACGGTGACCAACATAATAAAAAAAAATTATAAAATTGAAAAAAAAAGTAAAAAGAAAAAAAATAAATTGATTTTTGAGTTAAAAAAAAAAATCAAAACTATTATTGGACGGGGCACCAGGGTGGCTCAGTCGGTAAAGCGTCTGCCTTCCGCTCAGGTCGTGATCCCAGGGTCCTGGGATGGAGTCCCGCATCAGGCTCCACACTCTGCAGGGATCCTGCTTCTCCCTCTCCTCTGCCCCTCCTCCAGCTGTACTCTCTCTTGCTCACTCACTCACTCTCTCTCAAATACATAAATAAAATCTTTAAAAAAAAAAAAAAGGTCACTAAAGCCATCATGCTCTGATATAAACAGAATCATCAAACTTTGGTGTGGTCATTCCTGCCCAGCTCAAGTCCTCCTTTAATGTATTCTATTTTGATGATTTTTGGTGATTCAAGTAAGAGAACTCAGAGACAGGAACTGAGATCAGAAGGCATCGTCTCCCCATCAACCAACAAGAGTGCACCCAGAGAGGGAAGCCTGGGTGGCTCAGTCAGTTGAGTATCTGACTCTTGATCTCAGTTCAGGTCTTGATCTCCGGGTTGTGAGTTCAAGCCCTGCACTGGGTTCCACACTGGGCGTGGAGCCTACTTAAAAAAAAAATTTATTTAAAAAAAGAAAGTGCATCCAGAGAGACATCTATGTCTGTGAGGAAGAACAAAGCAGAGGGCATCTGGGAGAGAGCCAGACTGGTGCCCTTCTCAAGACTCGCCGTCATCATTATTAGGAGTACAGGACTCCGACCCATTGCAACACCACTTTGATGCCCAGCAGTCGATTCAAACAGATTAAATAAATCACTACATTCAAAGTGTTTAAAACCATGCCCTTAGATGCCAGAGTTCTTCAGTTCTCCCTGGACAGCCTCTTCCTTTCCCTCGTGCACCCCGAGCGGCTCTCAGCTATTCCCAGGGCTTTGTCTACCATCAGTATGCTGTGGGCTGCCAAATCTCTATCTTCAGATATCCAAATGCCTTGGACATATGGTCCCCCAGAGCCTCCGAAACTCAGCATGAGCACGACAGAATCCATCTCCCTGTCATCACCCCCTGTGCCTCTGCGCACATCCCTCAACCCTTGCAATGACCTCCACCCGCTGAGCTAGAAGTCATCCTACTGGGCCTTCCCTCTTCACTCAAATAAATAAATAAATAAATAAATAAATAAAATCAATTTATCACTAAGTCAGTTTGGGCTAAGAAATACCTCTCAAGACTATGGACTATGAGAAACAAACTGAGGACTTTAGAGGGGAGGGGGGTGGGGGAATGGGATAGGCTGGTGATGGGTAGTAAGGAGGGCACATATTGCATGGTGCACTGGGTGTTATACACAACTAATGAATCATCGAGCCTTACATCAGAAACCGGGGATGTACTATATGGTGACTAACATAATATAATAAAAAAAATCATTAAAATAAAAAAAAAAAGAAAAAAAAAAAAAAAGAAATACCTCTCAAGCCATCCCACCGTTGTTAGTTAGCTGATCACTGGTGAGAACATCCCTGACGGCCTTCAGACTGAGCTCCCTGCCTCCCTCCGCACCGGGTCAGCCTCTCCTTTGCCATCAGAGTCAAATTCTCTTGCTTAAAATTCCTTGGCTTGGTCTGTGAAGGCCACAGACCTCACACTGGGGCCACGACCACCTTTCTCAGCACTACCTACTGACCTTCTTGGCCTTGAACCCCAAGAACGAGGCCAGAACAAACCCTTCTTTTCCATGCTTCTAGGCTTTCACCCACACTGCCCTGGCTTGGAAAGTCCTGTTCTCTAGCGTCTGAGAAGGTGTGGCCCAGACGCTGCTGTGAGCCTCTGGCTGATCTTCTCAGCCACGGATGGGCTTAGCTTCTTCTTCCTCACCCCACAGTATCCTGTTTCTACTGAAAGCTCGTTTCCCAAACTTAACCGTAAAACTCTCAAGGGGTATTTGTTTAAAATACAGATTCCCAAGACCAACCCCAAGAGATTCTGATTCAGTTGGTCTGGGGTAAGGCCCAAGAAACTGTGGTTGGTTGGTTGGCTGGTATTCAAAGTGCCTCAGATGATTTTAATGCGTAGGCGAATCTAGGGAACGCTAACGTATGCTAGAGAATTCATGTTAATTGTGGCTATTTGCTGACCTGTCTGCTTCACCAAATTAGGACCTCTGTAGAGTCCGCTCTACCCACATTTGTCCTGGAATCCATGTGCTCCTGGAATATTGTAGGGCTTTAAAATGTACTGAATGAGGGGCGCCTGGGTGGCTCAGTCATTAAGCATCTGCCTTCGGCTCAGGTCATGATCCCAGCATTCTGGGATCGAGCCCCGAGTCTGGCTCCCTTCTCAGCGGGGAGCCTGCTTCTCCCTCTCCCACTTCCTCTGCTTGTGTTCCCTCTCTCGCTGCCGCTCCGTCAAACAAATAAATAAATAAAATCTTTTTAAAAAAATGTACTGAATGAACATTAAGTATTTTCACTCAAAACAATTTGTCATGCCCATGACGGTTCATAAAATATGGCTTGTTATTTGAATGTCTATTATGGGCAAAGGTAGAGAGCCAGGCGCTGGAATACTCTTGGAAGAACAGAGCAGCCAAGGTGGGAGGACGGGTGATAAGAACGGTAAAAAAATCTTTTCATAATCTTGGCACAGTTACAGACAGCGGGGGTGGGGGGTGGGGGGTGTCACACCTATTAGTACTTGCAGATGAATTCAGCAATGGTCATGAAACATCACCGCAGGGGCTCTGTGCTCAGCAGGGAGTCTGCTTGAAGATCCTCTCCCTCTGCTTCTCCCCATGCTGTCTCTCAAATAAACAAAAAAAAAAATTTTTTTTTT
Source organism: Ursus arctos (assembly GCF_023065955.2). Taxonomy (NCBI): domain Eukaryota; kingdom Metazoa; phylum Chordata; class Mammalia; order Carnivora; family Ursidae; genus Ursus; species Ursus arctos. The sequence goes on along the minus strand of NW_026623089.1, from coordinate 77,943,153 downwards.
TTAAATCACCATACAGGGGCGCCTGGGTGGCTCAGTCGTTAAGCATCTGCCTTCGGCTCAGGGCATGATCCCGGAGTCCTGGGATCGAGCCCCACATCAGGCTCCTCCACTGGGAGCCTGCTTCTCCCTCTCCCACTCCCCCTGCTTGTGTTCCCTCTCTCGCTGGCTGTCTCTCTCTGTCAAATAAATAAAATCTTTAATAAATAAATAAATAAATATAAATAACTAAATAAATAAAAATCACCGTACAGGGGCACCTGGGTGGCTCAGTCAGTGAAGCGTCTCCCTTCAGCTCAGGTCATGATCTCAGGGTCCTTGGGTCCAGCTGCAAATCAGGCTCCCCTGTCACATCAGGCTCCCCGCCGACAAGGGAGCCTGTTTCTCCCTCTCCCTCTGCCCCTCCCCCTGCTTGTGCTCTCTCTCGCTCTCTAACAAATAAATAAATAAAACCTAAAAAAAAAAATCACCGTACAGGTAAATAGACGTTCTTGCCCCCACCCCACCTCCCTAGACTGGGGGATGTTCCCTTGAAGAAGCAGAATGGTATAAAGGTGAAGAGGAAGGCGGTGGCTGGTCGTGAGCCCTGGTTCTGCCAGCTGCATGCCTGTGAGCCAACAACTGAACCTCTCAACCCTCATTTGTAAAACAACTCGCATTTAACAGTCGCTGCCTTACTGAGCTGTCAGGAGGATTAAATGAGAAAATGTACATAAAACAGCACAGGGCCTGACCAACACTTAAGCCCTCACTAAACGTTAGCTACAGTAAGAAAAATAGTTATTAATGATAATTAAAAGCTATTATTACTAATAAAATAATTATAATAACAATTAAGTGATAACAGCTTAAAATGATCAAGACAGCCCTAGGGGTTCCCTCTGCTCAGTCTTACCCCACCACGAAACATGGAGTATAGAAGGAAATCTAACGATTTCCCTCAAAATTCAGGAGCATTCTCCTTTGGTTTCCAGCTGCAAGAACTCCTGCTCTACATTTCTGACTCAGCACAGAGCAAACGGCACAGGGCCCTCTTACCAGTGCGCGAAATGCACCGTTGTGTCTATGCACTAAGCATGTACAGAAATACCTTCACTGGTCAGTCCCTTACATGTCATAGGAACTTAAGAGTTTCAGACTATGGCAGGCCTCATCGTGTCCACTCCACCAATGGCAAAACTCAGCTTCCAAGATGTTCGATGTGTTATCCAAGATCACACAGAACCTCAAATCCAAGCCTTTTTATTCTGAACTAAGCGATCTTTGAGGATCTTAAGGCTCAATTTAGTCATGAGACCACAGGGGGTTAAGTGAGTTGTTGGAAATTACGGTGGCTTCCTTACAAAGATGTGTTTGGGGATGGCTGACAAAACGTAAGTGTGCACACATGCTGCCTAAAAGAAGCCATTTTTTCCAGGGGATACTGTCTGGGCTCTTGAAAATGTAGGTTTTGTTTATTTCCTAACATTTATTCCTGACCCCCCACCCCTATTTCCTTAGCTCTGGTTCCTGGGAATTACCTGGGCATTTGTACCCCAGATGTACCCCAGATCCATTCCTGGGCACATGGACTGCTCCCCTCTCCTTCACCAGGGAGTCAGCCAGAGCACCAGCTGTTCATTCTAAAACTTCTCAGAAACCACCTTTGCTCTCCCAGTTTGACGCTCACCCAACAGCTGTGAAACAGCTCCATGGCTGGTCCTCCGCCGTGACATGCGCACCTTTTCCTCTCATCCCGCACATCCCACACCTCCATATTCTACGCACGCGTCAGTCTGGACCCCTGAGTTTCCCCTAAAGTTCAAGCTGTCTCATTCTTCTGGGTAATGCACATTCTTCTTTTTTAATACTGAATTTTTAAGTAAGTAACATTCACATGACTCACAAACTTTCTGTTACACAGAAAGTTTCCACAAGAGTCTTGCTTCCACCCTCCTCCCCCGTCTACCTCTGAAGATAGGTAACCCCTTCTACTAGCTTCTTGTGTATCCTGTCAGTTTCTTTATGCAAATAGAAATAAAACTTAAACTATGGAGATATGTGTGGAATCCTCCTTTCCACGCTATTTACACATCTTGCTTTTTCAGATCTATATTGGTGAATCTTTCCACATCAATACAGAGAGGTTTCTTATTCATTGTACCCCAGCAGTGTTCCACGGTACGGATATAGCATAATATACTTACCTAGTTCCCTTTTGATAGATATGTCCAATTTTTTACTACTGCAAACAATGCATGTGAAAATAGGTCCGTGGGATCGCTAGGTCAATCAGTATGGTCATTTGTAATATTGTTACATATCATTAAACTGCCCTCCACAGAAGATTTGTATTGCTGGAAATTATACCAAGCTCTACATTCACCGTCAATATACAAGTCCCAGGTCCTAGAACTGGCACAGAGTATGTTATCAAGACTTTTGGATTTCTTGGGGCGCCTGGGTGGCACAGTCGTTAAGCGTCTGCCTTCGGCTCAGGGCGTGATCCCGGCGATCTGGGATCGAGCCCCACATCAGGCTCTTCTGCTATGAGCCTGCTTCTTCCTCTCCCACTCCCCCTGCTTGTGTTCCCTCTCTCGCTGGCTGTCTCTATCTCTGTCGAATAAATAAATAAAATCTTTAAAAAAAAAAAAAAAGACTTTTGGATTTCTTCTAATCTAATGGATAAAAAGTAGTATTTCAATACGATAGTACTTTGAATTTCTATTATTCTGAGTGATGCTGCATATCTTTTATTATGTTTAGGGTTGTCTATATTTCCTTTATTTATTTTTAAGCTTTCATTGATACCCTTCCCCTGTTTTCCTACTGCTTTCTTAGTCTTTTCCTAATTGATTTATAGGAGCTCTTTATATTTGCGGTAATCTTCCCATTGGTTCTTTGTTCCTTGACTTCATGATCCTTATGATGTCGCTTGCCATCGAGTTAGTGTTTTTAGTGTAAATTCATCCATCTTCTCCTTTAATTGGGACTCAAATTTTTCTGTTATACTACAGATTGGACAGAACTGGTGAGATTGAATGTGAGCACCACTTCAAGCAAGAAAAGAAAAGTAAGAAAAGAAATACAGGGATGGGGCATCAGGGTGGCTCAGTCAGTTTAAGTATCTGCCTTCAGCCCAGGTCATGATCCCAGGGTCCTGGGATCGAGTCCCACGTCAGGCTCCCTGCTCAGGGGGGAGCCTGCTTCTCCCTCTCCCCCCTGCTTGTGCTCTCTATCAAATAAATAAAATCTTAAAAAAAAAAAAAGAAATACAGGGTTGTTTTGGTCAGTCTTACAAAAAAGACTGAATAAAAAAGAGTACTTGGGTTTTTGTTTCTTGGAAATGTCTATAATTCTCAAGGATTTTCCTCTGAAGAAGAGAGAGAAGAATATATATAACCTCGATGGTAAATAGTACATTTAAAGTCCTTACAAATCCTAAGATTTGATGAACTTATGATTATACTAAGTGTACTTGTCTGTTTTATCATATTTTGAAAAATAATAAAACAAACTGTAACAAGTCCCACATGCCTAATTTTTTTTTTGAGGGGGGGGGAGAGAGAGAGACTTTCAAGCATGCTCCACACTCAGCACGGAGCCCAACACAGCGCTCAGTCTCACAACTGTGAGGTCATGACCTGAGCAGAAATCGAGAGTCTGATGCTTAACAGACTGAGGCACCCAGCTGTCCACCACATGCCTGTATTTCTGGAAAGATATATGTTAATTAGCTTTTTATTCAGTGCTATTGTAAATGAAAGTGTTACAATGAGATATAAATTCCTTAGAAGAACAATGTAGATTAAACCTACAATAATGTTAGTTTATGGTAAGGCTCCAGGTTTCACCTGCCTACTCAGTACACATCCATCTTCCCCTTAATCATATTCAATCCTGTTAGAAATAGGATACTAAAGATATACAATTCATTTGATTAGAACTTTAGAACAAAGAAGCATATGAAGGAAGGCAGGTGACCTCTAGTAGGGCAGTTTTAAATCAGATAGTTTAATAGATTACGTCAAATTCAGATAAGACGATGTGCAACTTCCTGTTCAATCATCCCTTCTTTTTGAAGCGGGATTAAGCTTTCATGTATCTAGATTCCAGTTCCTTTACCTAAGTGGCTAGTCTGGTCAGCAAATTAACCAGTTAAAATCTAAAACAAGACAGTGTTAGTTATACTATCATTGTACATATGTGAGCTTGTGTTCCATCCGACCTAGGTTACAAGCATCACAAATCACGAATCCATCATGTTCCATACTTCATTTATTCCTTTAATTTTTTTCAAAAAATATTCATTGAGCACTAGCTATATGCCAAAGAATGTGCCAGGAGCTGCAGGTACAGCAGCAAAAGAGACACACACAAGGCCAGCTGTCTAGCCTCCTGAGACTGCCTCCAAGCCTACCCACTGCTCACAAAGTACTCACAAAACATTAAATGATTGAAATCGTGCTGAAAATACATTGAAAACCTCGTCAGAGTTGCCAGATTTGAAAAATAAAAATAATATATGTCCCATGCAATATTTGGGACACACTAAAAATTATTTCGCTGTTTATGTGAAATTCAAATGTAACTGGAAATCTTGTATTTTATCTGTGGTAATCAAAACGGTATGGTCCTGGCAAAAACAAACAAAAAAGACACAAAGATCAATGGAACAGAATTGGCAGCCCAGAAATAAACCTATGCTTATACAGTCAAGTAATCTATCACAAAGGAGGCAAGAATATCCAATGGGGAAAAGACAGTCTCTTCAACAAATGGTGTTGGGAAAACCGGACAGCTACTTGTAAAAGAATGACACTGGATCACTTTCTTACAGTATACACAAAGATAAACTCGAAATGGATTAAAGACCTAAATGTGAGACCTGAAACCATAAAACGCCTAGAAGAGAACATAAGCAGTAATTTCTTTGACGTCAGCTGTAGAAACATTTTTCTAGACATGTCTCCCAAGGCAAGGGAAATAAAAGCAGAATTAAACTATTGGGACTACATCAAAATAAAAAGCTTCTGCACAGTGAAGGAAACCATCGACAAAATAAGGGAACCAACAGAATGGGAGAAGATATTTGCAAATAATATATCCGACAAGTGTTTAACGTCCAAAATATATAAATAACTTTTATAATTCAACACACCCCTCAAAAAATCCAATTAAAAAACGGACAGAGGACCTGAATAGCAATTTTTCCAAAGAAGACATACAGTGGCCAACAAACACATGGAAAGGTGCTCAACATCACTCATCATCCGTGAAATACAAATCAAAATCATAAGATATCACCTTGTACTTGTCAGAATGGTTAGAATAAAAAAGAAAAAAAAGAATAATGAGCAATGAAGAGGATTTGGTGAGAAAGGAAGCCTCACGCACTGTTGGTGGGAATGCAAACTGGTGTAGCCACTGTGGAAAACAGTATGGTGGTTCCTCAAAAACTTAAAAATGATCCAGGAATTCCACTACCAGGTATGGAAGCAAACTTAGTGTCCATTTCTAGACAAACGGATAAAGAAGATGTGGAATACACACACACACACACACACACACACACACACACACACACACGGGAATATAACTCAGCCATAAAAAAGAATAAGATCTTGCCATTTGCAAGGACGTGGATGGAACTAGAGGGTATTTTACTAAAGACAATGATCATGATTTCATTCATATATGAGATTTAAGAAACAGAACAAATGAACAAAGGAAAAAAGAGACAAACAAAAACCAGACTCTTAAATGTGGAGAACAAACCGGGAGTTACCAGAGAGGAAGTGAGGGAGGAGGCGTGAAAGAGATAAAGGGGAGTCGAGCACACTTATCACAATGAGCACTGAGTAATGCATAGAACTGTTGAATCACTATATTGTACAGCTGAAACTAATAACACTGTGGTTACTTATACTTCAATAAAAATAAATAAGTAACGAAACGGTGGGGGAAAATGATTGTTTATGCGAAGTTCAAACGTAACTGGAAATCCTGTATTTTATCTGCATCCTACTAGGGCTTTCCTTCTCAGAAAATGAGGTCTTGTCTTGCATTTATCACACACATTTGAACCCTGAGGATGTTTGTCTCTGTACCTAAGTCTTTACCTCACTTCATTTACAAAAATCTCTCTTTCAAGTCTTGGTGTCAGTCACAGGGAAAGCATGGTTTCAAAGTCTTGGTTCCAAACTGCTGCCTGCAGTTGTTTCTACAACGGCAGGGTGGGAGAGCGGTAGGCATCATCTCAACAAAGTATTTTACCAAGTTCTGCAATTTCAGACATCATCGTTTTTCAAAGTTCAGACAATCTCTTCCAGCAAGCCCTAAGAGCCTGTATTAAGAACGTGCAGCCTTCACACATGACCTTGAAAGTGGTGGTGAGCAGGGTCGTGCACTAGGGGAGGTGGGGAGCGGTGAGGGGGAGGCTGTACGGCCGGGCATGGGGAGGGCTGTCTGGAGACACTGGGAGAAGAGATGTCAACCTCAGGATCCAAGAAGATTGCACTCAGACTGTCCCAAGTAGCTGCCCCTTCCCCCTCTATTAACCAATGGGTAAAATAGCTTTTTTTTTTTTTTTTTTTTTTTTTTTTTGAGAACTGCCACCCTCTGGCAAGGCTCACAGATTCCACAGTGGAAAAGAGTGTCTGGAAGAAAAGGATGGAAGGATGAAGTTCTACAGAGGACAGCCGGCACATGTAACTTGAATAAAAAGCCTTGAGAAAAAACTTTGTTTTAACCTAGCTGTAAATACCTACACAACCAGCTTTGTCATTCAAACAAACAAACAGAAACTTCCGTCCACATTTGAAGGCAGCAGGCAACATTACTTCTTATTCCCCAGGGCAGGAGACAAAGTGTGCGATTTGCCCGCCGCGGGTACATGATATCTGGCCATCACCTTGCCAAAGATCTAACAAACGCCTGCCCTGTTGAAAATGGCCAGGGAAAGAAGAGGGAATGGAGTATCTCATTTTCGACTGAGGATGGAATTTGGGAACAGGTGGCCCTCTTTGAGCCCTTCCATTTCCTTCCGGGAAGATGTCAAGAACTGACCTCCCATCAGCTTCCTGGTTCCTGACCCAAGGCTGGGAAACTTGTCTTTCTTTTCTTTACTTTCTTTCTTCCTTTCTTTCTCTTTCTTTTTTAATTAAAAAAATTTTTTACATTAGACCTATGAGATTTTTTAAGATTTTTATTTATTTGACAGAGTGAGAGAGAGCACAAGCAGAAGCAGCAGCAGAGGGAGAGGGAGAAGCAAGCTCCCCACTGAGCAGGGAGCCGAATGCGGGACTTGATCCCAGGACCCTGAGATCATGACCTGAGCCAAAGGCAGACGCTTAACCAACTGAGCCACCCAGGCGCCCTCATCCTTCTTTTCAATGTTAATCTGTAACCTCTACTTGAATGTCACAAAAACATAGACGTGAGCTAATATTTCTTTTCCTACAAAGAGTCAGAGAAGGTTCAATGCAGGAAAAACAAGAATAAACAAAAAACCCAAACAGTCCTGTCTCTTCATACTCCACCCAACAAAAGTGGAGCCTAAACACTTCAAGGCCAAAAATACACTAACTGTCCTCTCTCCTCTCCTCTCCAGAGTCGATGGAGCTTTTAAATGTGCTTTTGTAATGGGGGGCCCAGCTCCAGCGTACCCCGGATTTACTAGGGATTCGGAAGTGTCAGGTGAACCGGTGGGGCCACCTGGGAGAGCTCAGTAAAGCCCGCCTCGGCACAAAGCGGAGTTCCGGGGGCAGGGATGGGTCCACGGGGGGCCCGGCGACAGAGATTTTTGTCTCCTGGTCCAGCTCCCACAGCTACACAACTGACCCCCGTTAAGGGGACGGAAGGGAGACGACCGGGCCCAAGAGCTGCTCGCGCACGGAGCTCAGTCAGGCAGTGAGGCTCCGGGGCTCCAGGCCGGCGGGCGCCACAGGGGCCTGCAGAGCCCGCGCGCAGTGAATCCGAGAGCCGCGCCGAGCCCCAAGTTTCCCCGCAGCACCTGCCTCACGGGACGGTGAGGAGTGTGGTAAGGACGTCAGGCCGCACCATGTTGCAGAGTGAGGACAGACCGATGACAGAGCCACCCAAGAAGGACAGGCCTTCCAAACACAGCGAGGCGCGAGGCCAGACACGCAAGGCTCACGGGCTGTCCTAGGGCGTGCACGAGCAAAGCAACGCCATGAGGACGGCCACCGGGAGGACGGCCACCGGGAGGACGGCCCCAAGCACCGGCGGGCCGGGCCAGAGCCTGAGGGCCATGGTTCCGGAACCGCAAGCCCCTCCGTGGCCCACTGGGGGCCCACGTTCGCCCCCGGGGCTGCTGTGACACACGCGGAGGGAAAGGCGCGCGGGCGGCCGGCCCCGGGCTCGGGTCGTCAAGGCCAGGCCTGGGGTCCTGCGGGCGCGGACCAGGCCTGTTCGAGCAGGACGAGCCCGACAGGCCGGCCGCGGCCCCATCGGGCCTGCGCGCAAGAGGATCGCGCCGCCCGCCGCATTCTGTGGGCCACACGCGCCGACACAGCGGACGAGACACGGATTCAAAATGGCTGACAGGCTGGGCCTCGCTTCCCTGCTCTTCCGCTCCCTGCGGTCTGTCGGGACCAGCCAGCGGGACAGGCTCAGGGCAGCCTCGGGAGCCTGGTGCCCGCAACCGCGTGAGTGAGCCTTCCGGAGGGCGCGCCACAGCCCCAGCACCTCGCACGGCTCGGCTCGGCGGACACCCACCCCAGAGCTCTGCGGGCTCCCGTCAGCGCGGAGACAGCGGCAGGGAGAGCACGTTCCCTCGGACGCTCCGGGCCCCGCCGCGGAGGCTACATGACCCGCAGGCCCGAGCTCCAGCCCCAGGAGTACGGCGACAGCATCACCGGCTCAGCGGCCTCCTTCCCTCCAGCCCCAACCCCCGGCGAGGAAGAGAACTTTCCAGACGCCAGGCTTTACAGACAGCACGGGGCTGGCCCGGCCCCACCTCGGCCTCTCCGCCTGACCCTGCTTGTCCCGTGTCCCTCCTCCTCCTGAGGACGTGCACACCCGCCTCTTGCCTGCGCGGAGGAGGCCGACCCCACGCCAGCCGCCCCCCCCCCCCCCCCCCGCCCCCAGCCCAGCGGCAGCCTCACTCGTGGGACGGCCCGCCGAGGGTGCTGGAACACAGCGGTTCTTCACCCCGCGGTGCTTGTTTTCAGTGAGCGTTTCCGTACTTTTGCAAAGGTCTTTTCAGATGCCCGGCTCCGTAACTCTCCTGGAACGCGAATATCCTGCGTGGCTCAGCATCTGCAGGACCTGGTCCGAAAGCTCGCACGCCAGAATGGGGAACAACGCCCAGGGAGTTGGGTGGTTTTACGGCCCTAGGAAATCCTGCCGCAGGGCCTTATAAAGATGCCTTGTTGGAGTGCTGGTGATGAACTCTGCCCAGAACACAAGGGTCTTCTTGGTTCCACTGGAAAAATCGGCCTCAGGGCCGAGCTGACTGGATTCTGTGTGCCTACCTCACAAGCTGGCCCTTTGTTGATTTGTGTGGGCAAGACGGGGGACCCGGCGGGGCGTTATGCTTTGCTCTTCTGCAGACGCACAGACGCGAGCTAACTCGGCAAACCTGGAGCAAACACACATCTCTAATGGAAGATCCTCTATCAAAATGGAAACCTGGATCACGTGAGCGAAAGCTTTAGCTTGCTGGTTTTTTCCCTCCCCTTCCAATCCCTTCTCCCTCTCTTTTCTTTCTCCTTTCCTTCTCTCCTTCCTTCCTTTCTCTCCTTACTTCCTTTCTCTCTCTTTTTCTCTTTCTCTTCTCTCTTTTTTTCTTTCTTTCCTAGATTGGGCATTTCTTGAACTTGGATAAAGATATAAACCTCAATTTCTTTGAATTCACATTATAAAAATGTGCTTTAAAAAGTATGGCATGTTTAATGACTTCTCTTAGTGCAATCAGCTCTATAGTTTCTTCCCTTTAAGGCAGAGTTTTGTTGCCCTGCAATCTGGTTATAAAATGCCTTCAAAATGCTAAGGTCTATATAGGTAAGTGTCAGAAGTCCCTTTTCCTTGTTAGCCTAATGCTCTTTGATATCATTCTCTGGTCTTTTCCCTTCCATTTTTTAATTGTGTAAATTATCCTCAAAAATGATACATAGTATCTGACCCAGAATCCTGTCCCTACTTCCAAAGCCCACCTGTGCTAGCCTTTTACCTAGCTATGCTTCAAATACTTCACATCCACTTCTCACAATAGCCTGCAACTGGGAACAACCCAAATGTCCACCAACTTGCAAATACACATGTGATACATCCACACAATGGAATACTATTTGGCCATAAAAAAGAATGAGTGACGTCTGCTACAACAGGGATGGACCTTGAAAACATTTTACAAAATGAAGGAAGCCAGACAGAAAATACCACAGATTATATGATTCCAGTTCTCGGAAACATCCAGAAAAGGAAAACATTTGGGGGCAGAAAGTAGACTGTTGGTTCTTGCAACAGAGGGTAGGAACAGGAGCAATGCAAATGAGCATGACGAGTCTTCTGGGTGTGATGGACATGTTCTAAAATTAGACTAATGAGTGCACAACTTCATAAATTTCCTAGGAACCTTTGAATTGTATGTCACCGAATCCTTAAATTGGGTGAGTTTTATAATATATAGATTATACTGCCAGAAAGCTGTTTTTAAGGACGTCCCTTCACATGCTCACTGCTTGATGAAAACCCTGAGTTAGCCCATTTCATTCACTCAGAATCTCCTCAAATTCTTGTAGTGGCTACAAAATACACAGTTTTTGTCTATGACTATGAGACTACACACAATAACTCATCTTGACCCTAACATTCATCCTAAGTGTGAAACATCTCCTATTCTGTAGTTTCTTTATTTTGATGAGACTATGGTAAGCATGGTCTCAAGGATTTCAAAGCCAGGGCTGAGCTGTTCAGTGCTCCTGAATGTGAAGCTGAGGCTCTAAGAAATGCGTGGCTAAGTCAGTTTGGTATGTCCACACAATGGAATACTATACAGCAGGCTTTCTCAACCGTGGTACGATTGATATTTTGTCGTGGGGGACTGTCCTGTGCATTCTGAGATGGTTAGCGGCGACATTCCCCCTACTCCTAGCTGTAACAACCAGAAAATGTCTCCAGACACTGTCAACACCAGTTGAGGGGCACAGTCAGACCTGGTTGAGAATCACGGTAACACAGCATTGAGAACGGACAAATACCAGCCACACACAAACAACATGGGTGACCCTCACCAATGCAACTTGGCGCACAAGAAGCCAGACGTGGAAGAATGGAGCATGTACAACCCCCTGCCCATGCAGTTCAAAACCAAGCAAAACTACTCCGATGGGGACCTTGGGAGAGAGAATCCGTGACTGGAAGGAGCTTCTGGGGATCAATTAGCATCTGTTTCTCAGTCTAGGTGCTGGTTACACAGGTGTGTTTACGAAAATTCACTGGGCAGTGCAGGTAAGATTTATATATTTTTCTGTATGCATATTACCCTTCAATAGAGTTTTAAAATATGGGCCATTGCTGCAGGGGCAGAATACAGGGCATTCAGGGTAACTCAGGAGGGGCACAGTGCCGACTAACAGGGTGCTAACTAATTCCTCTGCCATGACTCCTGCTGGCCCAGCCCGAACCATGAGACAGAAATCCCGTGTGTTCCACTGATGAATGACAGCTTGTTCCCGGGGTACTTTGTTATTCAGGTGCCAAAACCAAGAAAGCCACCACCACCCACCCACGCCTGCCCACTTTCAGTTTAGACTTGCAAAGCATTGGCCTAAAATTAATTTCAGGGTGAAACTGAGCTGCATGAGACCAAACAAAGGAAGGCTCACTCCAGTGCTAAAGAAAAGAGTGGGTCTAATTCCCAAATCTTAGAGTACCACACATGCCCAAGGTGGTGACGACTGTTATTTGCTACAGTAGTGGAGAATGGCTTGAGCTGGTCCATTCATGCTCTCACTCTCAGCTGGGGCTTCTCCAGACCAATGACATGCCCTGCAGAGAGGGGACCAGAGCCAAGGGTGGAGTTTGTGACCATAATGACCCTTGACCTACGCAGAGCTGGGTGACATCAGACCCAGGCTTACTAATATGACCAGTGAGTTCACTCTCTACACAACTTAGCTTCTGAAAGCCTCCAAGTATCAAGAGTTACTAACAGCCTTCAAACCTCATATGTGTATGTGTATATGCATGTCCAAGTTCACAAGTAAATAAATAAGAGATAGATAATTCTCCATGGGCCTCTTAGGTCTCTGCACATCATGTGAGTGGGGTGCTCACTGCTGTTTATTCCAGACCGTCTTTTCACGGATGTTTGTAGAGGGCATAGCCTTGGGTTACAGAGAGAGCATCTCTGTCCAGAGCAAAGGGCCAGCCTGCCTATTTGCCCATTATTAAAAGGTCCAGGTTCCCTAGGCTGAGAGCTCCTCTCCTGTAATGTAACTCACTGCTTATGCAGGTTTCCATCTAGATACATCTAAAGGGGGCAAGAGAAACCAACACACATCCTAATGTTCATACTGCTTACTATGCTAGGAGTAATAAAGTCATTTTTCCCTAACCCACGGGTCTTATGTTTTCTGCCTTGAAACTATGACAAGCTAACTTATTAGATGGTAAGTGGGATAAAATTACAGACCCTTCACAGGTCTTAACTATATATGTTATCTAGGTAGGTAGGTAGGTAAGCAGATAGGTAGATAGATACAGTTTTCTGTTTTTGAAAAGTGAATCTCCTGCCTCAGCTGCTGCTTGCTGGTGGCAATGATACTAATGGCTTACTATGGCTGCTTCCAGAGATAGTCGAGGCATTTACAACTGTATGCACCTTGTTTCCTTTTTCTCCTCAGTGTTACCAGCCTATAGACACTGTTTTGCACTAGGCCTTTTTTTTTTTTTAACTTAAAAAAGTGCTTGGAGATCTTTCCATATTGGTATATTTAGGGGGTACCTCATTCTTTTTTAACAGTTGCAAACTAGTCTGTACTATGGATATATTATAATAACAAACTAGTACTATGTACTAACACAGTCCTTCCGTGGATTGATATCAGGTTGTTTCCAACTCTTTGTTACAAAATGCTGCCAAGAAAACCACTGCACATATATTATCTTACCCATTTGCAAGATCTCACTGGAAAAAAGTTCTAGAATTTGACTTGCTAGCTCAAAAAAATATGCTCTATTTTAATTCTAAGAGATATTTCCAAACATCTCTATGATGACCATACCAATATACACCTCCACTAGCAATGCATGAGAATGCTCATTTCTTTACATTCTTGCCAACACAACATGCCGCCTTCAGTTTTTACCTATGCCAATCTGATAGGTGAAAAGTTAAATCTCATACTTTTAATTTGTATTTCTGCTAATGAATGAGATTGAGCGCCTCTTCATATGTTTAAGAGCCATCTATATTTATTTTTCTGTGAATTTCATATTCTTTCACCACATTTTTTTCTGTTGATTGCTGATCTTTTTTTCGTAGGAGTGCTATATATATATTGGAAAGCAGCCCTATGTCTTCTATGAGTTACAAATTCCTCCCACCCCACGCTGTTATCTTTTGACTTTGTTTTAATTAAAAAAAAATCTTTGGCATGTAATTTAAAAAATGGTTTTATATTAACCTGTATTTGTACGTGTGTGTGTGTGTGTAATATCTGAGTTTGCGTCACACTTGGAAAGGTCTTCCAGATTATGAGGCTATAAAAGATCCATGTTTTCTTCTTGTAGCTTTACGATTTTATTCTTTCAAGCTTAAATCTTTGCTTCACCAAATCTTTTTTCAAAATAAGTTCTCAAAACATACATTAAAATGTTTATCTTTATTCATAAGGCTAAGTATAGCTAAAAAAAATGATTGTTATCTCAACTTTGTGATTTTTTTTTTTTTTAATCTCCATCCTTGGCAGGAAGACCTAGCAGCCTTAGATATGGACTGGTTCAAGGTCTAGTCCACACGGAGGCAATAATATAAACCTTATAGAGTGAATGTTGTTTTCCTATAAAGAGATAGCAGATAGGCCTCTAGTAGGAACTTGATAAAGAGGTCCTACTCTACGAAATTTTGAAATTATATCACCTCCGAAAATGAAGATGGTCCAAAAGAGGCACAAAGAGCTTTTTTGAGGAGAAAATTCATTTGGCAGCTCTCCGTGCTGGTTGGAGGAGAATTCTCTATTCTTATTTACCCTGCTTCCAAGATGCCAAGCCATTTGTTCTCTGTCTTTTTTTTTTTTTTTAAATAAGCTCTATGCCCAATGTGGAGCTTGAACTCATGACCCTGAGATCAAGAGTCACGTGCTCCACCGACTGAGCCAGCCAGGCCCCCTTGTTCTGTCATGTTTGATCCCAAGGTCTCCCGACCTGCAACAGGTGAAATTTGGTTTTCCTCCTAATAGTTGTATAGGAGAACTAGAGTAAAAAAATAATTTTTCATTTCTTTTAGTCTTAATATATGTGAGCACATAGTTTTCAAAACAGTTGTAACCAAATTCACTTCAAAATAAGACAGAAGGAAAAAAGAAAGGTGCTGTTCTAAAGAAACCTACTGTAAAACACAAAGCCTACCATTAACTTAAGAACTGCCATGAGCTTGAGTCATCTAATCTCTTTGAGCCTAAATATCTCTATTAAATGTCTGTTTGTTCTTTTATGTACGGCATTGAGAATGAATAGTCTCTGGGAAGGTAAGTGCTGGATACAGCAACTTATCATTGACTTTTAAACCTAATGAGATAAATAAAGTCTAATGAGATAAAGTTGATCAAAACCCATAACCAGATAAACTGAGCCATGTGAAGTTACAATGGGTAGTAAGGCTTGGCTATAAATTAAATTGATTCATTCAAAGTAATCTTAAGTGCTAGGCACGAAACACATAAAGGGACAGCATTTCTGCCCAGAAGGTACTTCCACATTTTCCCCAGAAATGCTACAGTTACACTGAAAACTCACAAAGCAAAAGCATTTTTGGAGAGTTCTTCCAATGTGGGTTCCTGTACTCAAGTCCATCAAATGTGACAAAGGGGTTCTTTTAGATTTATTCCCATCAGAACACACTAGGTTCAACAGTGAGGACTGGAGACTTACATTATCAAGAATCACAAGCTACTTACAAAAATGGGCCACCCTTTTGGTAGTGATAGGAGGATAGGGCAAATTTCCAAGGGTAAATAGTCATCACAGCCAAGAACAGCTGACTAAAAGAATGCTCTCCAGGTTTTTCCAGAAAGCTGTCTGCTCATTAGGTAATGATAAAACAGGACAAGCCTGGCAAGCTTTTAAACATTCCAGTTGCAATATTTAATTTTAAATATTCCATGAAGAATGCAGCAATCCCAGAAGTTTGCTAGCTGGGAAATGGCCTAACATTTCTGGAAAAAAAAAATCCAAAAAGATCAAGTAGCGTCGCAAAGTAGAGAAAACCAGCCTGTTACTGGTCAGCTGGTGGCCCTCAGGCATGTCCACATCTGTCCACGCAAGGACTCAGGCTAGACTATGGTTCTCTACAGGAAGAACTGAGGAACCTTCTAGCCGGCTTTTAAAGAGACCCAAACAGACCGACTCAATCCGATTCTCTGGGAGTGGGGTCCAGGCATCAGTATTTTGAGAAGCTTAGCAGGATTGAAAAATACTGGACAAGACAGACAGTCCCTAAGGTCCCACTCAGGTCTCACTCAATTAAGGGCAGCATGCAGAACCCATGTAATGAACAGAACACAAGACAGCATAAAACACAGGCAAGCGTACAGAGAATTCTAACCATGGACGTAAAACACCTTAGATGGTAGCAGAGAACAATATTCTCAATGAAGCCTGGCTTCCCCGTACATGAAGAACAAATATTCTTGATTCATCCAAACAACAACAGAACCATTCAAGGCACAGAACCACATGAAAGGTATTATGTCATTAACCCCCGGTGGCGTTTGTTTTATCCAATTCCAAACTTATGAAATGCTTCCAAAGTCAAACTCTGAAAATGCAGAGACTCCAATCTCTTTAATACGAACTACAAACCACAGAGTGTGAAAGTGGTAGGTTTTTAATTTCTTACTAGAAAATACGAAGAGTTGATATGGCAAAAGCCAAGAGGATTTCTGTATGAAGACATGGACACTTCTTATTTTATGGAAGAAAGAGGGGACACTGAGGGGACACTGAATGATGACAGATGGGCACTGTAGGTCAAGTCCTTTAAGTGATCCATTTGAATGGGGCCTTAAAAAATTAAAATCTGGGGCGCCTGGGTGGCTCAGTGGGTTGAGCACTGGACTCCAGATTTCAGCTCAGGTCATGATCTCAGGGTCGGGGGATCGAGCTCCGGGGCGGGCACCACGCTCAGCACAGAGTCCGCTTGAGATTCTCCCTCCCTCTGCCCCACCCCGCTCTCTCTTTAAAAAAAAAAAAAAATTCCCCATCCTTGTTCAAAACTGTCCCGAGTCCTGGGTTCTCTGGAATCTGGATGAAGAACCTCCGATCTAGGATTTTATCCATCCTGAAGTGGCTTGTTTATAAGTCTCCAGGAAAGTAGAACATGAGACCACAGAGAACCCAGTAAGCATTTCAGGGACTGGTGTTGAAGGCCCTGCAGCCAGAGCCCTGGATGGTCACACAGTAATGGGGAGGGGGTGCAGGGCTCTCTGAAATGGGACCATAAGGAGAGCTCCATGATCTTCTGCAACTAAAATTGAAATGTGTCTTGCTTTTAATTTAGTATTTTCTGCATGGTTCCTTAAATGTACAGTGACTTGTAAGATACATAGAGCATAGCAAAAGCTCATTGAATCAGAAATGGATGAGAAAGAGGAAAGAGAAAATGGCGTAGGGACATAAAGGGGCACGGCACCAAGCAGAAGCTGGAGCAGAACCATGGCGAGTGGGCCGCAAATGCACGTCTGAGTTCACTGGCAGGCGTGCTGAGGGGGAAACCCGGACAGTCACACAGTTTACAGTTTACAAAGCATTATGCCAAAAACAAAAACAGAACAAAGAAACAAGCAAACACCTCAGAAAAATAGAACCCTTCTGGTACTAAGACCATATGGAAATTTCTCCCATGGGTCTCTGTAAGGAGATCATGTGTCATAATAAATGAACAATAACTCCATAATGTCATTCTAGGAGTCATGACAATGGGTTTCTTGAACTTTCTTACAAGTAATGTTTTAAAAAGCAAAGCAATGGCAATACGCCAAACACAACTCAGTGTGGCAGGGGGAGGGCGCTGGAGGAACAAGGCTAGGCACCCAGCCCTCTGAATTCAGATGTGAGGACAGGCTCACAGGTCGCTGGCCTCAGTGAGTCAGAACCCAGCACTGGACCCCACGGTCAACAGCAGGAGGTGGCAAATGTTTATCTTAAAGGGTCAGAGAGTAGGGGCACCTGGGTGGCTTAGGTCATGATCCCAGGGTCCTGGGATCGAGTCCCACATCTGGCTCCCTACTTAGGGGGGAGTCTGCTTCTCCCTCTACCTCTGCCTGCCACTCCCCCTCTTATGCTTGCTCTCTCTTTCTCTCTCTGAAATAAAATCTTTCAAAGTGGGGGGGGGGGTCAGAAAGTAAATATTTTCAGCTTTACAGGCCATGGGGTCTATTGCAAATAGTCATCTCTCCTGTGAAAGCAGCTGCAGACAATGTGTAGGTGAATGACCACTGCCCAGTTACAATAAAGCTTTATTTATAGACACAGCAGTTTGATTTTCATATACTTTTCACATGTCACGAAATAGAACTCCTCCTTTGATTTTTTTTACCCAACCATTTTAAAAATGTAACAACTGTTTGTAGCTTACAGGCCATACCAAAACAGGCAAGGGGCTGGATTTGGGGACACAAGGACATTATCTCCTGACCCCAGGCCCACAGGGCCAAGAGACCCCCCAGAGATCTCCCTGACTCGCACCCATCTCTTTCCTCAAGCTTCTGTCTCTATCAGCTTTTTAAGATAATTACCATTTCCACATTGCAGAGGCAACTATCCACAAAGCCAACTGGGATGATACCGTGAAAAGACATGGCTTCAGGACTTCTATGTTCCATAGAAGTAAGACCATAATCCAGGATGAATTAGCAGCAAAGAAATGGTTTAGTTCCCAGTCTCCTTGTTAAAATAAACACACACACACACACACACACACACACACACACACACAGTAGAAACATTTGAATGTACAACTTTCTCTGCTCCAAGGATCACGCGTTAGTCTTTTAGAGACATAAAAACACATGTAATTAGCTGAATCACTTAAGGCATGTGTTGTGATGTTTACAGCACTATCTCAACGGGAACGAGGCCGGATAGTGTCTCACGACACGCAATTAGTCGGTGCAATCCCAGGAAGAAATGCTTCATTCAAGTATCACTCAGATGTCCCTGAGCTTCCGTCTGTGGGGACAAAATGTAGGTACTGGGGATCTTGGGAAACTGGGCTTGTCGCTACTCTCTCACCGGCTCACAAAAAGGCCCCATCTCTTTAGTGTCCTTGTCTATGATTTGTAATACTTGTAACTACCCATTCCGGAGAGTTGCTAGGATCACCGGTAAGAACTGACGAGTAAGCTAGGACGAGCACGATCAAAGAAAGGGATCGTGCATTACCCAGAGGAGCCCCGCTCGAGTTCAGGGAGGTGACAATCCCCCGCGTGAAACACAGCACACAGCAAATTGTGTCTCCCCCAAACATGGAACTGCATTCAGAAGATGCCCCAAACCACACAGTCGTAGGGTCTGATGCAGGTCTGAGCCGTCCTGAACACCGGCCCTGCATTGGTGCACCGTAGGCTGTGTTTTGTCACCTCTCTGTATTTTTTGATACTTTCACAGTCAGTTCTGGTAATGAGCTGTGCACGTGATACAGGCTCCTTGAATCATGAAAGATTAAAATTCCATGCTGAGCTGTGGAAATGCCGACGAAGCCTCTAGCACATCCAGAGAACAGGCGTGGAGCTTGTGGGGCTTTGGGAACGTGGAAGTCATGAATGCTCGTCTGTGCAGCGCTCACATAATGAACAAGGCAAGATCTAGAGTTACATGTAAGTCACTGCAATGATTTCTAAGGACACTTCTCCTTGAGTGCGTGCATTCACCCGCCAGAACACTGTAGCTTTGTGTTGTTAAAGCGAAATACTGCGTTTCATTCCAAACACCACTGTTCCTAAAACTGGCCACAGAGCCTCATCCACACTAAAATTTATTGCCTTTTAATGGCATTTGCTAAAATCCACATCTTCTGCAGATTATACCACATTCCAGAAAGCCACTGAGGAAAATCACTCTCAAGGCAACCACATCATCGTTTTAGTTTCTTCCCTGCCTTCATCTGCATCCACAAAGACAAGATTTAAAGGTAAGTTTAAATAATCAGAATAAACTTCTCCTCACTGATACTCTTCGCATCCATTATATCCATTACGTTAATGAAAGAAAAGAGACTGATTGAAAAGTCAGCACTCATGCTTCGGAGGCGGCCACTTCCAGCGCTGTGTCCAAAGGCAAGGTGTTTGAGCTCCGTGAGCCTTAGGGTTCTGGACCCCAGGCCATGGATGAGCACATCAGGCACTTCCCTGGTTACTGTGAGAAAAGATACTGTGCACAGTCCCTGAATAAGTGCTTGTCCCTCCCTTGGTTTAGGGAACCCAGCTGGCTCAAAAGATACCTTCCTGAACCCTGAGGCAGATTTACACTGCAACCAAGACTTTGTATCACAGTGTGCTGTATAAAAGGCTTGTTAAAAGACGGACTCGGGGCGCCTGGGTGGCTCTGTCGGTGAAGCATCCGCCTTTGGCTCAGGTCATGATCCTGGAGTCCTGGGATCGAGTCCCGCGTCAGGTTCCCTGTGCAGCGGGGAGTCTGCTTCTCCCTCTCTCTCTGCTGCTCCCCCTCCTTGTGCTTTTGCTCTCAAATAATTAAATAAAATCTTTAAAAAAAAAAAAAAGTAGACTCAACACTGAAAAAAGAAGTGGAAGAAGCCAGGTATTCATGATGACCCAGATTTTTCCATTCATTACAGAGGCTAACTGTGGAGATAAAACTCAACATTTGGACAGAACCGTGTGTCCAACGTGTCTGGCACGGTGAAGACATGGCTTCTCGTGATTGAATTTCTATACTGTCGCCACACTACTCTCTTCGTTGAAATAATGTAATCCCGTCTCCAAAAGAGTTCACTCTCACCTCCAGAATTACACCCACCAGTGCTGCTCTCTCCGCTATGCTCATGCGACCACTCCCCAAAATGTGTCTTCCAAACATCATGGAATGTGTTTTTTACAATCTCACAGTCTTTATGCGCTCCTCCTTGGTCCCCAGGGAAATCGAAGCCATCTCCATCTGGCTGCCAACATCCGTAAGCCTTGACCTCCATTTGGGTCAAATTTTTATTGTATGAAAAATGCACTGGTGGCCTGGTCTCCTTTTATCATCTACAAATCACACTTACTGCTTGGCTTGAGTATTAGCAGCTTTATCATTCTTATGGACACAAATCATTCTGTGTTTGCTGAATACTGACGTAGTGGTAAGCCTGAGCAATAAAAACTATTACCCATACTTGCTGAGTCTGAAAACAAAGAAAATTCATTTTCCAATTAGTTACCTTATGTCACCAGAAAGGTTTTGGAAAAAAGTGTGTGAAGGTAAAGCAACATACATTTGCTATTGTGTGCCATTTACTCTTTTTTTTTTTTTTTTTTTTTTTTAAGTGCTGGGGAATATCTCTAAATAGAATTCATTATTGGGGCACCAGGGTGGCTCAGTCAGTTAAGCGTCCGACTCTTGGTATCAGCTCAGGTCATGATCTCAGGATGGTGAGATCCAGCCCTGCCTCAAGCTCCGTGCTGGGTATGGAGTCCGCTTGAGACTGTGTCTCTCCCTCTGCCCCCCCACCCTCTTGTGCACTCCCTGGGGGGTGGGGGGGAGAATTCCTTACTATTATCTTGAGATATTAGCACTAGGCAGCTGCCAAAATATTTTACAAATGAAGCAGTAATACCAGTTACCTACTCCAGCTGTGGTTGCTACTTGGCGTTAAGTCTCCTTCCCTCTGTGAAATAAACAACTTCTTAACCACAGAGGAGCTAAGAAGATTTTAGCTTCTCCTGTGAGTAACTCTCAAAAGACTTCTTTCAGCTAAATCAATTCCCTTCTGACTATCTGTTCCTAAGCTTGCTTCATGAGACGATGAGCCCTCAATGAGTGAATGTACAGGA
The DNA here is from genome assembly GCF_023065955.2 of Ursus arctos. NCBI lineage: Eukaryota > Metazoa > Chordata > Mammalia > Carnivora > Ursidae > Ursus > Ursus arctos. The sequence continues at coordinate 77,921,938 of NW_026623089.1, read as the reverse complement.
AACCCCTGGAACAGCGCCTGCCACATACATGCTCAGGGCTGGAGAGAAACAAGTCACAACACAGTAGGAATTTTCTAAGAAAACATGCTCTAAAAATCAAAACTCCTGATAAATAGGCAAACACCTCAGGTGGAATTCTAATGTCAGTGTTTTAGGAGGCCTCTTCTTACTCACATGACGAATGTAAACACAAGGGATGACTATAAAAATTTTTATTTTTTAGTAACTACTCATTTTGTATTATTGACCCCATGGCCCAAGAGCTGTAATTACTCATATAATTTTGGAACAGACCCTCTCTCTCTCTCCATTGGGGCTCAGCGATCTAGACAGATTTACATGGCAGGACCACACAATTATTATAATTGACTTTATGGTACTTCATGAACTTAGGATAAATGGAGATGGATGGATTTTGAGGATAAGCTGAAAATTCCGAGAACTACAAGAACTGAGGTTTTAGTGTGTAACTGACAAGTCCGATTTCTACCAAATATAGTTGTTTTTTTTTTTTTTTAAGATTTTATTTATTTATGTGACAGAGAGACAGCCAGCAAGAGAGGGAACACAGCAGGGGAGAGGGAGAGGAAGAAGCAGGGTCCCAGCCGAGGAGCCCGATGTGGGACTCGATCCTGGAACGCCGGGATCACGCCCTGAGCCGAAGGCAGACGCTCAACGACTGCGCCACCCAGGCGCCCCTCTACCAAATACAGTTTTATCTGTATTACACGCCACGTAATCACTGGCGTAACTCGCTATTGTTTTTTTCCTGGATAAAATGATTAAACCGTTTGAGAAGGCTTGAGGAAGAGTGAGTGAGGTTGTGGGAGTATGTTGAATCTTCTAAAGGGAAATGGGCTGGCCAATCAAAAAATATTTCAAAAATGGTAAAGTTAACATGTGGCGAACACGGCTCTTCGTTCTGTATCTCCAGAAGGTCAAAACAAAACGCTGGGGCTCAATCAGGGTGTAATCATGACTCAGGGATAATCAGCTTGGGAGGGGTTTTTGTTGTTGTTTTTTTTAATCTATGGAAAATACTTCCCAGTCAATAAAGAAAGAAGCAAAGCTGTAGAAAGAAATGGGTAGGGCCTCCTTCAAAGAGCATGCGATAAAGACAGAAGTGGTGGGGGTGCAATCAGGGGACCAGAGTTCCAACTTCACGGTAGGATCACCAGCCAGATGGCCAGGAACATGGCCCTGGGCCTTGGAAAGCTCTGAAAAGCTGTGTATCGATCGCATTTATACAGGGCTTATAAGATGAACTCTTTATTTTTCTTCCAGAGTAAAATGGTAGGGTTCTTTTAAAAATACATTTTTAAAGTAGGAACAGCCTGGTTAAGCATCTGACTCTTGATTTCGGCTCAGGTCTTTAATCTTAGGGTCATGAGTTCAAGCCCTGCCCTTGGGCTCCATGCTGCGTGTGGAGCCTACTTAAAAAAGAAGTAAAAATAAAAAAGAGAAATAACCTGAATTAAAAGTAAATCATTTAAAATTCTGGAACACCTGGGTGGCTCAGTTGGTTAAGCATCTGCCTTCAGCTCAGGTCATTATCTCAGGGTCCTGGGATCGAGTACCACACCAGGCTCCCTGCTCAGCGCGGCGCCTGCTTTTCCCTCTGCCTGCAGCTTCCCCTGCTTCTCTCTCTCTCTCTCTCTCTCTCTCTCTCTGAGAAATAAATAAATATAATCTTAAAAATTTTAGCTTAGTAGAGAAAAGGATTTTAAAATTGTATGAGAAGTCAGTGGGGAATTTTGTGGATTTGGGCCTAGGGCACTGTAGTACTTACTGACTGGGCAGAAGGTTGAAAGAATATAAGGGTTGTGGGTGGGGTGTTACAATTAGAAAAAGTAAATGCTATGTTTAGAAAAGACTTAATGACAGAGTTTGAATGGACTAAAAAACTATAATTAGAAAATACAAGGCTTTAGTAGCTACAGTTAATTACGGCAAGCCCAGATCCCGGGCGGGTTATTCAGTACACACTTGTTGAGTGAATGGAGTACAGGATAGGTACGTGAGGACTTGACAGGAACGAAAAAGGGAAAAGATTTTAGAGACCTTAAGGAAAACAAAGTAGCAGACAGCGGGACAGGAGCAGAGGACCAAAAGGTGAATTCAGGTTTTTAACAGAAGATACATGAAAATAAAAATCATCACCAATATCTTGGGTTGCTCATTTTGCTAGATATTGGGAAGGCATGAATTATCCGTAAACAAATGATGATTGGGGAGGGAGTGGATGAATGAGGTTATGGGGATAACATCTCAGACTTTAACGTAGGTGATTTTGGTCTCTAAAGTCTGCAAATGATTTTCAAAGCACAAACCCTGCATACATTAAGGAAAAAAAAGTGACTGCAATTATTACTAGACTGGCTATAGACGCTTGGTGGATAAACATCAATAGTTTTCAAGACAAAACACATAAAGCAGATGTTAACTAGATATTTAAAGCAAATCGTAACCTGGCATAGAAATGATCACCTTTAATGATGCAGCATTTGATATAGTACATTTATGCAACTTTCAGAAAAGCTTTATAACAGGTCACAGGCTAGACAGTTCTATTGCCAGAAGTTAGTATTTGGTGCTAGACAGATGGAATTTGCCATGTTTATGTTACAGTCATGTTTTCTCGATACCAGTTATAGCAAAAGCAACTTCCAGAGTAAATCTGAAATGCAGAAAGAGCTGCTGAGAAGGTTTCAGAGGAAGTCACCCCAGCCAACTGCTGGAATTCACCATGTGTTATCAGAGGAGAGTTATGGGTCAAGTTTTGAGACAATGGCTCTCTTACAGAGAGAAGAAATAGTTCCATCTTGTTCACCAATTTATGCTAAGTTGAAAAAATTATTTGGCAATCAAAAAGGCAGAAAAGAGGAACAAAAAGACCAAATCTGTACAAATCCAATGTTAGTGTTAATTGACCTTACTGGAAAATTTGATTTCATATTTACTGAAAGCAAAGGCCACTGACACACCAGTGTGCCTCTGAGAAAGGATGTGGTGTCCTGTGCCTGGTGCTGGGCTCAGGGAGAGAAGGGCCAAGTAGCTGTGGGGACTCTGAAAGCAGGGGGCACCAGGCATGCTTGTGATCCCGGACGGACCCCGGAGGAGAGGAAGCATGGACAGACTCCAGCAGCCCCCAGAGCTCCTCAAACTGCTGGCCTGGTCACACCAGGGCAGGAGCCTGGTTCTCACACTCCTGGGAGTGGCGGGGAGTGTCAGGATCTTAACCCCAGAACTGTGCTGGGGCAGCTGTGACCTCGGGGCTCCAAGGAGGAGGACATGGAGAAGCAAGAAGGGGCCTTTCAGACCAGAATGCACTTGAACTGGACCGACACTAAGGATGAGACAGGATGGCACACACCTTAAAGGATGCCCACCCAGACAAGGTAAGTGCCCCCCACACCCCGACAGTAGTACTTTGTAGGAAAAATGATTAAATATTTCTGACTAGCAATCTGATTTAAGTTTTTAAAGTACTTTTTAAAGTGCTCCCTTTATAAGAATGATACAAGTAGGGAAGATAGGGGCGCCTGGGTGGCCCAGTCGTTAAGCATCTGCCTTCGGCTCAGGGCATGATCCCGGAGTCCTGGGATCGAGCCCCACATCAGGCTCCTCCACTGGGAGCCTGCTTCTTCCTCTCCCACTCCCCCTGCTTGTGTTCCCTCTCTCACTGGCTGTCTCTCCCTGTCAAATAAATAAATAAAATCTTAAAAAAAAAAAAAAGTAGGGAAGATAAAGGTATGACATGAAACATTAATGATACACAGGACTCAAGAAGCGGCAGAGATTTTTGTTTCCAGCACTGATGGTCTAGGTTATATACATTTCCTTCCATGCAAACAAATAAGAAATTCAAGTTATAATATAACATAATCTAAGTAGAAACATCAAAAACTGACAAGAGAAAAAGAAACTGCCAGGTTAAAATCTGCAAGAAATAGGGACCTAAGAAGTAAGCAAGCAGGGAGGCACTTCTAGCGTGATAGGAGCAGGTGTGAACGATCTTGACAGCCTCAGCAGGAGCTGAAAGAGAAACTGAAGCCCAGAACGAACCCAAGTGGGAAGAATAAAAAGCCCTTGTCAAGCTAAGCTGAGTCTTGTAAGAGTCACCCCTACACAGAAGAGTGCATCCGAATAAACCCACCTCCCACACGGACTGCAAGGACAATTTGCCTTGGCATTGAAAGTATTCCTAGGGGGAGGCGGGTGGGTGTGAGAACTTGTTTGCAAAAGCTGGCCCTTGTGTGCAAAACTGCAACTCAAATTCACATCACCTGGGTGGTCTAAAACACTTTAAGTGGTAAATTTAGGTCAAAGTGGTCCCAGACTAGTGGTGCCGCCAGACGCCCGGCAACAAAAGCAAATTCTACCCCCTAAAAAAAGCCATTCATCCTAAGCCTCAAAGAACCCCCACAAGTCATTTTTCAGTGGTAATGACAAATACCCAGGCAAAAATAAGCAAGCACACAAGAGCAGACAGAGGAGAGAGAAGGGGAAATCTCAGAAAAATCTAGATCCTACAAGCACGTTCATCCTTTTGTGAATTCTGTGGCCGTTTGAGCAACAACGCCTTATTGATTACCTAATGCGTACCAGGTTCTGTGTCAGGCTGCTGGGTGTGTGTGTCATCTCAGCTGTCGCGTGAACAAATCACCCAGGGGATAAAAGCTTAGTTGAAAGGCCATTACATTCATGTTCATTTACCTTTGGTCTCTGTGTTTTCCTAAGACTTCTAAACACAAAGACTAAGGCTATATGCTGGTAGATTCTTTGAAATAAACAGTCATCTCCTAGAGGACTGGGACCATTGATTCTTCTCCTGGGCCCCATTCCCTGAAGTCCCATGTTCAAGTTAGGCCTGAGGATTCCCTAAGCAAACCGCAGAGTCTGGTGCATGGACAGAAACGTGATGAAAGACAAAGATAACTATCTCAGAGTGAGCTGCATTTGTCTTTAACTGTAAAAGTCCACACAGATGAGTTTGGGATAATAGCCTGAATTGGACAAACACTAATTTTAAGGCAGATCTGGAAACAGTTGAAGGCACAGGAAGGGTGGAGAGAAGTTAGTCCAATAGTGACATATACATAGAAGGCCTTTCTTTCTTGGCCAAGATTGTTGGCAAGACCTTGCTGATATTTGCATTACTCTGGTGTGTTCACACCTGAACAGCCTTGCGCTTCTGTCCAGCTTTTCACCATGAGGGTTCATATCATCACTTCTATTCTTCTGCATCTGTTTGCTCTTACTAAATATTCTGGTGGTCGTTACTTACTCAGCTTTCCCAACCGTATGACCTGTGCTTTCTGCTCCTTGTTTGACGAACCATGACAGCGTAGTGTAATAACAACAGCTACCACATACAGGGGACTTACTCGGGGCCTGAAACTGTGCGAGATACTTTTTAGGACTTATTTACTCCTCACAGCATTTTAAAGGGGTACGGCAGCATTACCTCCATTTTACAGATGGGCACTATGCACCCCAGAGGTTACATCCAGAAACAGACACAGCAGCAGCAAGAATGAGCTTGGACGTTAGACCTGCGCTGAAATCCTGCCCTGCTCCTTGCGTTCTCCTACCCTGGAGACGAGGCTCTGTTCCGCGGGGTGCAGGCCACCACGTGGATGAAATGAAACAGTGTGGCCTCTAAGCAGTGCTGGTCTCTCCTTCCTTCCCACAGCTGCTCATCTGAAAATTCACGTCTTGCCCTAGGGAGCATCTTCCAATAGTTTTCAAAGTAGCTACTGTTGGAAAAATAATGTGGTGTACAGACTCTAGAAAACAATAAAAGGTAAATAATCTCTTACGTTTATGGATCGCTTTAGGGTTCCAATACCTTGACTCCTTCCCAACCGTTGGCTTGTTTGATCCTTTGGAAGATATTTTACTATCTCAGTTGTCTTTTATAGATTGGTTGTCTGTCTCTGGGACATAACAACATTGTCTGCACGTAACAGCATTGCCCTGAAAAAACGCTAATCCAGGAAATGATGCAAGAAGAAAGAATCAGGCCCTTGCCTTTCTTCCCAGTCTCTGGAGGCAGACTGCCTCCTTCCTTCTACTGGGCCTGTGCGCGTGTAGACAGGATGTTGGTGGCCAGAGCTGGAGGTAAGTCAAGGGAGGGAAGGATGGCTATGACACAGAGCTGTCTGCTTTTCGTCGTAAGGATGCCTAGTACAAAAGGGACGTGCTACCTTCCCTTATAAAAGAACATTTCATTTTCTTCCCAAGCTTGTGAGAAAAACATCTTATAGTCTCTCATTCAGAGAGTACGGCAAAAAAAAAAAAAATCCTGGGAAAGAAGTATTCACCCCACACAGTAGGCGCGCAACAAGTATTTGCAACTCCCGCAATGACCGTGGTGTACATGGACCATCCATCTCTGCGGACAATGCAGAAAATAATGTAATGATCCCTGTGAGTCCCTGAAAAAGGCGGCCCAGCCTCATTGCCAGGATGGCTTTCTAGATCAGCAAGACCCACTTCTCAAATAATGATTATTTCCAAGACCACACGTATGGACATATTTTGTCCTGGACCACAAGGTTTCAGAATACACGTGGCGTTAACATTTAAAGCTCAAGAGATTTCAGATGCATTTAAAGCCGGCTTGCTTCACCCAGTCGTCTCTATCTGGCCCTTTTGGAATTTGTGCTGGTGCCTGGATTATAATCGTGTTGGCTAAATAAAAGTTCAGAAGTCTTGCTAGCTTTTTCAGGTGTTAATTTAATCCTACACACACACACCAAACAAAAAATAGAAGGTTTAAAATGTGTAAATAGAAAAAGCAAAGGCTCTGGCCCTCGAATTTCTCATTCTCTCTGACTGCAGAGGGCCCGAGATCAGTTTGTAACCCCTTGTTCTCGACCCTCCTCACTGCAGGAGCTCCTGCTGACTGGGCCATGAAGGGAAAGACCACCTATCCTTTCATTACTAATGCTTGACAAAGCTCCCTATCAGAACTGGGAAGGAATTCTTGAAGCAGGCAGGGAAGAACTAAAACCCCACTGATATGCAAAGCCACCAAGTGCCACAGAAGCTTGTCACTTGTAGATACCACTTAGAATTTTACAGAAATTAATCAAATTAGATAGGAATAAAACACAGATGATTTTAACATTTGTAAAGATATTACAATACTGAGAGTCTCCCCACTTCACAATCGCTCCTATAAAAGGCAGCTGGGCCCCCATCACTCTCCTTTCTGAAGTTGATGCCACCTGCGTCCTGGACCTTCCTGCTGGTCCAGTGTGGTCCCCTGAAACCACCCAGTGCCCACCGCCTTTCCCGTGCTGCTCAAGCCCACACCTGCAGCCCCTGCCTAGCCCCCTTTGGGCTCCTCGCCCCAATTCCTGGTTTGCCCTCTCTCCTCCCAGCCCACCAGGAATACACCTCAAAGACAGTTCAGTGATCAGCATTATATAATAATAGTAATAAACATGTATTGAGCACCCACTATGTGCCAAGTTCAAGTCTAATTCTGTGAGCGGGGTCAACCCTTTCAGTAACCAGCATCAACAACCTGAGGCTTGCAGGGGGGTAAAGGCGAACCATCAGCAGTCAGGCTGGGATCTAAGCAAGGCTTACAGACCCCCTCCGGTGTGGACCAAAAGCTGTCTGCAAGGCTCCTCCCACCTCTAGTCAATGATTACTGCTGTCGTTTTTCGCATGCAAAATTAATGAGTTGGGGGCACCTGGGTGGCTCAGTCGGTTGAGTAACCGACTCTCGATCTCAGCTCAGGTCTTGATCTCAGGGTCGTGGCTTGAGACCCTCCTTGGGCTCCACGTTGGGTGTGGAGCCTACTTAAAAAAAATATATATGGATATATATATATATATATATATATATATATATATATATATATATATATATATATATATCCCTGTTGCTGAGAAAGGAACTTTTCTTTGACAAGCCCTCTATTTCCCATAAAGGGGATGGCCCTGATTACTTCTGGATAAAACTGAGCCCCTTCAAAACAGCCCACTCATCTTAACTCGGCAAGCCGAGGAGCCCCCGGGGCGGAGCCCGCGGTGCCGCCGCGGCCAACAGGGAGGTGACTCAAGCTGGAGGGCTAAATGCTGCCCGTGGAGGCAGCTGCCGTTTCCTCCACGAGGTCTGTCGGGAACGTACCCTCGGAGGAGGTGGCATGGACAAAACCCCAGGGAGCGCCGCCGACGTGCGACCAGCGCCCAGAGCTGGCGGAACCGGCCTCGGCTCTCGGCCACCCACTCGAGCGGCGCGGGGATCGCACGGAAGAAAAGGCGGGTCCGGGGGAGCTCCCGGGGAAGAGAGGACATTTCCCGTCCCCGACCTCTGCCTCGGTCAGGACCGGCCGTGCACGCTCCGGAGCTTCCCCCCGGGCGTGGCGACCCAGCGCGGCGCGGGTTCCCCGGGGCGCCGGCCGAGAAGGACTGCCCCGCGAGGGCTGTCCCGGGGGCGCCCTCCCCGCTCGCCCTCCTCCCCTTCTTACTCCTCCTCCTCCTCCCGGCGCCGCAGCCGCCGCGCCCGGCGGCTCGCCCGCTCCCGGGAGCGGCGGCGGGGTGAGAGCAGGCGGCCCGCAGCCTACCGTCTTCTGCTTCTTGATCCCCGACATGCTGGCGGACTGGACGCTACGCGGCGGACACTCGGCGCTCGACTCCCGGGAGCGGAGGTGCGGGGACTCTCAGAGCGCGGCGGCGGCTGCTGGGGCCCGGCTCCCGGGAAGGAGGTATAAAAAGGCTCCCGCAGACACGTCGCACTTCCCTTGACCGGCCCCCTCCTCCCACTCCTCCCCCCGCCGCGCTCCTCTCCGCCCCGTCGGCTCCGCCAGCAGCGCCCAGCCCAGGGGACCCGGCCGCCGCCTGGGCGGGTCCCGGCCAGGCCCCCTCCTCGCCCAAGCGGCCGCGGCAGCGCCCGCGCCAGGCTGGGGTAGAGTTCGCCCTCCCCTGCCCGCGCCCGGCCAGGGCCAGCGCGCCCCCGCCTCCCGCCCCACCCCGCGCCTCTTCCAGGAAGGATTCCGGCCTCCGGGACCTGCCCGTGGGCAGGGTCCTCCGTGGGCACCGACGGCCCTCTCGCCTTCGCTGGCAACCTCGGCGAGGGTTCAGATTATTGACACTCCGTCCGCACCCGGCTGTGGGCTCCTCCTGCGCCCCCGCGTCCCCGCGAGGGCATCACGGCCTACTTTTTTCCCATCTTACTAACGGAGCAACTGAGACTTTCAGACTTTTCCAAAATTATATTCTAAGTGAGGGGCCTCAAACGCAGGCTTTCTACACCAGCGTCAACACAGGTGATGATAAAATAAGGGGCCAGCTGCTTGCCTGCGCGTCCTGGGCCAGGCGCGGTGCTAAGGGGTTTGCGTGCGTTCGCTCCTTTGAGCTCCCGATATTTTCTGCCTGTTACAGACGGGCCCGCCGCTGAGTCCCCGCTGCAACTCACAAAGTCAAGTAAGCAAGGCAGCCCCGGAAAACGGCCAGGGGTAGCCCAGCGACCTTTCTCAGTCAACATCCCCGCCCCCAAGTATTCCTATGGTACTTCTGTGTGCTCAGCAACTAAGATGGGCCCTTCGGGGAAAGAGCAAAAGCCCCCCCCCCCCCCCACTCGCTTACGGCCTACCTAGGAAACAAGAGGTTTGATCGGAAGACAGCATGAGGCCACTCTCTTAACCCAAAAGTCTGGGGGGAGCAGAGGTGTAAGGGGAGGGAAGCTGTAATTAGTGACAAGCACTTTGAGGACAATCACTAGGTCTCACCCCTCTTTGTACCTTAACTCCTTGCGTAATGCCACAAACAGATCAATAGGACAGTACTTCTGAAAAAGAGCCATTAAGATGCACAGGGGCCACACGGCTCATCCAACTGTGGTCCTCCTTCTCAGAAGGGGCTGGAGAAATTATTTCTCCCGAGGAGGTCAAGAGTGGAACTTTTGTTCCAGACCTAATTGGACTTCTGGAAGATTGCCAGCTTTCCAGAGCGACACCTGAAGATCTGGCTCTTCATTACTTCTCCGTGGGAAGGTGGGAAAGAAAACTGCCGGGAGTCAAAAAAACGTAAAAGGCAGCCTTACATGTTTGTACAGTCTTGAGATGTCAGTGTACGTATTTTCTTACTCCTTTTGAATACTCCCTTCAACTGTGAGTAGCGAGAGGGTAAATACTGGATTTGAGTTTCTGTTCTGAACACAAACACTCTGAATTTATGTGGTTTAAACAGTAACATCCGCTCTTATTTCATTGGGAAAATCCTCTTGTATCCGTTCCAACCATATCTTGAACCCAGCCAGATGGAAGCAAAAAGGTAAATTAAGTGTGGATGGAGAAACAGCAATTTGTATAATTGCTATGTTTTTTCACATTGCCTCTGAAATAGTTGTGTTTCTGAAACAGAAGGAAGCTGAGGGCAAGTCCCTAAGGGTAACTTCCTGGAAAAGGAAGATATGAGTGTTTAGATCTGGGGGAGGTCTTGAGATCCTCTGTTGTCCAGTCGCCCCGTCCCCATATTTCACAGAGGGGCGATGTGGAACTGGTACCCGGAGGAGAGATGGAACAGGACCCTTGGCCTTCCTCACCAGCTGGAGGCCCAGGTCAGAGGCTCCCTCCACGCCCTGTGACCTGCATCACTCCACCTCTCGGTCAGCTATTTCAAGATGCTACGAAAACTGTACACAGGACTATTTACCTCGTTTTAGATTTAATTAATTCTCAAGTAGTACAACAGACATGCTTTACTAGTTCTTTGGAAGCAGTTCTTGTGAAGTAGAAGGCCTCGCCTCCCCTGGACCCAGGCTGCGTTGTTTAAGACCCTTCCACCCCACTGGCCATCAGTTCCGCTGTAATTCAGCATGGCAACTCACTCAAGAGCAAACTGATCGTTCTTTTTTACTTTCACAGGTTTTGTTGTTGTTTTTTTCTTTTAAAGGCAATGTCTTGAATTTTTTTTCATCTCACTACTGTCTTGGTTCTAAAAGAGGACATTCCTTCGTATGAGCAGCTAGTAGCTTAATTTTTGGAGTCTGATTCCAGCCCATCAGAGCTGAAAGAAGGCTCATTCAGGAGGAGGGAGGAAGAGTTGAAGTCTGTTCATTCATATGGACACAATCTTCATAAATTTCTCAGGAGCGCTCCCTCCGAGCCCCTGCTATAAGGCGCTGTGAGCTACACTGTACCAATTTGTAATCCTTACGCTAATTTGCATGAAGGGCTTTTTTCTTCCTCCTATTTACTTCCTTCCAGAACCGCTGGGCTTAATAATTAACTTAATGAGGTGGCGGTTACTACTCGGTCCTTTTTATTGTTTAGAAAAGATAGAATCAGTGAGCTTCCACAAATAAACAAAGGAAACACATATACAAAGAACACCAGTGTGGGTGAGATCTTTGTGCCATAGGTGTTCCTACACATTTTGGGGGGGGGGCTTATCACATTTTAGGGGATCTAGCTTGGACACAAGCGCCCCAGGAGGGCCATTCCCAAAGAATGCAGCTACATTGCCCCCTAGTGGCTATAATGATTTTTTTAAAAAAGAACTTCTTGTTGAAACCCCCTGACCCCCTGAACCAAAAATTAAGGTCAGGAGTTCCCTTGAGTCAAGAAGCCCTTAGAGAAAGTCCTCTAAAGCATCCAAACACTCTTGCTAGGCACAGGTACTCCCAAGAGAAGCAAGATGTGATCCCTGTGTTCAAGAAACTCACAGTCAAGTGAGGTCTAGACAAACTGCCTCTCACCCCCATCCCAATCGTTTCAGTACAATCCTTGACCGGGCAGGTAAAAACCTAATCTAATCGTTAATCTTCCATGCACAGCTGAAGGGTTCTGTTGTGGTGTGGGTATGCTGATAGGAGTTCCAAAAACCACGCTCATTAGGCACCTTCAACAATTTCCAGTTTGGGATTCTATACAGTGCATTTAAAAATTCCGTGCCCTTAAGCAATGGGAGAGATCCTTTCCAGATTTCTGCGTGCCCGTTCCATCCTCGTTCTGTTGCCTACACCTGAGTCAACAGTACAACTTTACAGACGCTTATCTTTCCAAAGCATCCATTGTTCTCCTAGAAAACACTACTCTTTTTTTCACTCGTATGCTCTTCATTTAAGTCACACGAACGTAAATTACTTCACTTCACTTACAGGTACAACTGGCAGAAACACGTTTGGGGTCACACGCTATGGAGCTCAGTAATTATCCAGATTTAGGGGTGGAAATGCAGGAGGGTGTGGGCATCTCAGTGCGTCCTACGATCAGAGAACATTCATTTGGCTATGGGTATCGGTCATTGTCTTTCCGAGAAGAAATGGAGGGCATGGATTAAGCAGTGAAACGAAAGGATGTTGTGGGAGCACAGAGGAGGGACATCCAGTTCGACTTTGGAAGACATGTTAAATTTTCTTGAGGAACAAAATACATGAGCTGAGACTCAAAAGAAGGGTAGGGTTTTGCCCACCCTCCCCTCTCCTCCCCAACACGGGCGTGTGTATAAATGTGAAAGTGGAAAGGCACAGAGCTGCATGAAATCACACGGTATGTTCAGCAAATTTTAAGTATCTGTATGGCCGAGTCCAAGAGATCAAACAGAAGGGCAGGAGAAGGCTGTAAGGGGGATACGCCCTGCGATCCCACAGGGACAGGACTTTGCGTTCTCTTCGTCATGCTGGTCGGAGTGCATGAGCCACATGGCTGGCCTTCCATCCGTTCATCAGTCATTACAGGACACTTCCCACGTCCAAGGATGAAACGTCACTGTCCTGAGGGTCCCTGGTCTGGTGAGGGAGATGGAGATGTACACAAATAATTCTAAGGAAACGTGGTAAGTGCTGGAATAAAGGCATATTCGAAGTAATAGGGAGAGGGAGGATCTCAAAGACGGCAATGACTGCTGGACTATGATCAGGTTTTAATGGGCGGTGATGATTTAACTTCAGTTTCAAGGATAAGCCACATAGAAGGGTGATCTGTCACCACACTGATGTTCCTGCCGCCCCGCCACTCCCTGGGCTCCTTCCTGACGCAACCCAGCCTTCCGTAAAGACCCAGACAGAGCAGAGCAATGCCGCAGCCAGCAGGGGCTGGAGCAGCCCGGACCCTCCCGCCGGAAGCCTGCCCATGGAGGAAAAGGCCACACTCCCAGGCAAAAGGGGCTGGAACCCGGTCCATAGATTTTATCTACTCGTTGTATGGGTTTAAAGAGAAGAACATTTGTAAGTACACACGTACATTATGCAAAATGGAAACATTTAGGGTAGTTAGGGAAAGTCACTCCAAAATTCAACAAACCTCAGTGGAAACAAGTTCATTTTGGTCACTGGCTGAGTTTTCAGCCTTCAACCATTAATTTTAAAAGATGCTCAGCAAAGTGGAAGATAATGTAATCCCTGTCGCTTTGAGGCTTTAAATTATTAGAACAATTTCTAACTAAAATTATTTAACTATTAACTATCTAGGTAACAAATTATATCCCTTAAACTTTAAATTATTAGAAAAATGTCCAACTAAACTAGTGAAAATTTTAAAAATGATTTTATTTATTTATTTGACAGAGAGATTGAGCATGAGAGGGGGTAGAGGCAGAGGGAGAAGCAGACTCCCCGCCGAGCAGAAAGCCCGATGCAGGATTTGATTCCAGGACCCTGGGATCATGACCTGAGCCGAAGGCAGACGCTTAAGCAACTGAGCCACCCAGGTATCCCTAGACTGAGTGAAATTTTAAGACATATTTTAAAGGAAAGAAGGGAGCAGGAAGAAAGAAAAAAGAAAGAACAAAAAAGAAGTAGAAAGAAGTGGAAGTTGTGATATTTGGCCTAAAAAAATTAAGAAATATCACAAAAGATGACATATTCAGAGAAATTAGTTATACTTTAGAAATGTCTTTAATTATGAAAGGACAGAAATGTTCCATTCAGAAATAACTTACATTGAGTTATATGGTAAGTGCTCTTTTCCAACATAAGTGAGAAATACAGTGGTATAACAAATTAATATTATAATTACTAGAGAATATCAGAGATACCATAAGTGGTTAATTTCCAAATAATTGGAATATAATACGTTGAGCATAATTTACTGTGTGTCCTCAACCTTCTACAAGGATTTTATAAATTTCACATGTAAAGATAAAAAAAATCAGTATATTCTCTCTCTCCATTGCTTTTATTTAAAAAAAAAATATCTATGTATTTTTTAATAAACTCTACACCCAACATGGGGCTCGAACTCATGACCCAGAGATCAAGAGTCGCACGCTCTTCTGACTGAGCCAGCCAGGCGTCCCTCTACTTTTAAATAAAGGTATGAAAATCCTAACTTAGAGACCTCAGGCTTCCTGACAGTATCATAAGAGAATTTTTATGGGTACTGAGCATTTTTTGAAAAAGCGGTCGTTCTCTATGTATATTGCTATTTTTCGAAGGTCTTTAGATGCTGCTTTAAAGAATAGAATTCAAATTCATTTAATGTCATCAAATTTATTTCCTAATCTTTATAAAATATTTTCAATCATCAGATACTAAAAATACAACTGTAGTCATAGGAGAAATCAGTCTCCTAAAGAAAAATGGACAACAGTCCCGTTATAATGAAGATCATAAATATTGGCCAAAATTGTTATATGCACAGCTAACACAAACTTATGCTTGAACCTTGAAATCCCTCTATTTTCAAAACACTGTCATTTCTTAATTATACCCCCCCCCCCAATACACACACAGAGACAAGCGTTTTTCTTTTGTTCACTTTTAGTTTAGAAAGACAATTCTGCTCTGGAAAGGGTGGGAGTGTTTGAGCTCTCATGGTTCTCAAACTTCACTGCACATTGTAATTATCTGAGGATAGTTGACTAAATCAGTCAGGAGGCGGAGTGGGTCCCAGGCATCAGTAGTTTTACAAGTTTCTCTTTAAGAGAATCATTGGTTCTCAAAGGGGAGGGTACATCAAGGTCACCTCTGTTAAATTACAGATTGCTGCCCCCCCCCCCACACACACACATAGTTTCTCATGCCAGATGTCAAGCTTAGGACACAGAAGCTGCATTTCTAGCAGGTTCCCAGGTGCTGCTGCTGCTGCTGGTCTGGAACCACAGTTCTGCAGATCACTGCCTTTGACAGAGGTCTTCCAACTGGCCCACATATTTCAATTTGTTATAGGAAATTTAGAAAAAAAGTAGAAAGAGAAGAAATAGGTGTACTGGGAAGACAACCGTGGATAACATTCTTAAAAATCATCCCACTACCGAGAACAAAATGTCTCACAGTGTGAATGGGGAAGGAAAACGATTTTGCCAGGGGTTCTCAGCTCTACTAAAATCATACCGGAAGCCTTACAATGATACCTTCAGCTGCCTGGGCCCCTGCATACTATTTTACATGTGTGTTCGGTTTGAACGAAAAGGGAAATATGCTACAGGTACGAGAGCCAGCTTTCTCAGTCACTGAAAAAAAACTACAAATGAGGAAAGGAGAAAGCTGGATTGAACCTGGTGGTGTTGGGCTGGAAACAGAGATGCCAGCGTGGGTTCATAGGTTTTTAATATACATACATATTGGTAGATATAGAAATATAGATGTGTATGGACAGACATGTTATATATAAACATGCTTAAATTTCCTAGCTCTGCCCACCAAGAGAGTCTAAAAGCACTGACGTAACAGCAGCAAGGAGCACACCGAGTGCCCGGATCTCAGTTTCTAAATGTCATTCTCCCATAAAAGGAACCTGCGCCCCATGGAGAATTGGCTGAGTCTGGGGCGGGAAGAGTACAAAATGAGGCTGGAGTGTCTCATGGCACCAGAAAGTAAGAAAATGCTAACAAACAAAAACAAAAACAAAGCCAAAAAAAGCAAGCAAGCAAGCAAGCAAGCACACCAGAAGTCACGGGAGCGCCCCTGGGAGGAGTCCCGGTGGCCAATGCTGCGATACCAGCATTCTCTTCCTCCCGCGGTGTTGGGGCATCGCGAGGTACAAAGAGGGCTTTAACAAAACGAGATCCTGGTCAATCAATGTTAGAATAATTTAAATGGGGGCGCCTGGGTGGCACAGCAGTTAAGCGTCTGCCTTCGGCTCAGGGCGTGATCCCAGCATTATGGGATCGAGCCCCACATCAGGCTCCTCCGCTATGAGCCTGCTTCTTCCTCTCCCACTCCCCCTCCTTGTGTTCCCTCTCTCGTTGGCTGTCTCTCTCTCTCTGTCAAATAAATAAATAAAATCTTTAAAAAAAAAGAATAATTTAAATGACATATTACCTGTGCTTTCTGTCCATACTCACTACGCATTTCTCCGATCACGTTCGTACTTGAAATTTTCATCTCTACAAACATGAGGTCCACCAAGGTGGGCATGTTTTTTCAGCAAAACTAAAACTAAAATGCTAACACGTTGAACGTGTATATACTTGCATCAGAAAAAAGCACTTGAATCTAATAGGAGATGTGAAATTATTATATCTAAAAATCCTAAAAAGCTATT
This sequence comes from Ursus arctos, assembly GCF_023065955.2. Classification (NCBI taxonomy): domain Eukaryota; kingdom Metazoa; phylum Chordata; class Mammalia; order Carnivora; family Ursidae; genus Ursus; species Ursus arctos. Next base: position 77,905,490 of record NW_026623089.1, on the reverse strand, counting down.
CTAACAGGAAGCAATTATTTTAACTCATGTGTCACGTTCTATGCCTGGTGCTGTTGACTTAAGTAGTAGATTGACAAGGGACAAACGTTCACAAAAACTGACGGAGCTATGACGGTCTCACGAAATAATTCATTGTATTCTTTATAAGTAAACTTAGAAAAAATCATCTGTGGGATTCTGTAGACTTTCCCTGCCTAGAAAAACCATATTCTGACCCTTAGTCCCAGTTATGCATGCTATTCCTTAATCCTCCTGGCCTCGGACCCCTTTCTTCATATTAGATTAGAACGCTGCTGAGAAAGCATTAGTTTCTCCCGTTCGTGGACTAACGACTGGGTTCCTTTACAAGAACCGATTCCGGGCTGGTGCAACAAAGTGAGGTTGAGCTGCTAAGATTAACTTGTTGTTTTAGGCCCGATGCCTGGTTGGCTGAGTCAAGACAATGAAGTGAACGCACAGAGCACCTGACACTCGCCTAAGTGCTTTACATAGATTCACTTCCTTAACCTTTGCAACAAGAAGCTTGTAATACTGCCTCGCTCGTTTTACGGAAGCAGAAATGAGACCTCAAGAGGTTAAGTATCTAAGTCAACGGCGGAGCCAGGATTCAAACCCAGGGTGTGGCTCACCGGCCGTGCTCCTAACACGCAGGCTTGCAGCCCACCCATGCCTGTGCATGACCCAGTTCTTTAAAAACTTAATGAAACAGAATACTGTGCATTAAGCTTGGAGTTATTAGTAGAAAAGTCATCCTGCATACGTGAAAAGAGAAGCATAAATGGCTTGAGAGATTATATCAGTATTTTCTTATTTACTGCTTTAAAGGAAATGGTCTTAAAATTCTTTTCAAATAAACTCCGACTAAGCCCTGGCTCCTGAGTGAAGCTTCCAGACACAGTTGCTAGGGAAGGGCATTTGTATCTACTAGCTTCGTGCACACATGCTCATCTGGGGAACGTCAGAAACAACTGTTTCTCTCACGTAGATTTACGGGATCCTGGAAGGTGTGTTAGTTAATAACGTCAGTTTGCTTTGCAAACCCTTCACTGGGGACAGTGTTTCTGCAGTTCTACTGTGTGCTCTCCCTGGGCTGAATAATCAGGCATTTCCTATCAGTTAAGTGGAAAGGAAGGATCTTGATTTCTTTCAAAAAACAAAAACAGGGGCGCCTGGGTGGCGCAGTCGTTAAGCGTCTGCCTTCGGCTCAGGGCGTGATCCCGGCGTTATGGGATCGAGCCCCACATCAGGCTCCTCCGCTATGAGCCTGCTTCTTCCTCTCCCACTCCCCCTGCTTGTGTTCCCTCTCTAGCTGGCTGTCTCTGTCAAATAAATAAATAAAATCTTTAAAAAACAAAACAAAACAAAAACAAAACTGGCCTCAGAGCATGTTAGTGACCAGCCTTCCTTCCTTGCTAGGCTCCAGGACATAGGGAATAGACTAAGTATAATTTTTAAAATCCTAAATAAGGGGCACCTGGGTGGCTCAGTCAGTGAAGCGTCTGCCTTCGGCTCAGGTTATGATCCCGGGGTCCTGGGATCAAGCCCCACATCAGGCTTTCTGCTCAGCGAGGAGTCTGCTTCTCTCTCTCCCTCTGTGCTCTCTCTCTTGCTCTCTCTCAAGTAAATGAATAAAATCTTAAAAAAATAATAAAAAATAAAATAAACTCCTAAAAGAACTCTCTGTCCTATTGGCCAGGACAATCAGAGTTCTTCAAGTGGATTCCTATAGATTCAACCTAAACTCTGGAAAATGGGAAAGCTCAACAAGCAGGAGTCGTTTTTAGCCCTTCCACTGCCTGTGGTGGGATCTGATCACTTACTTTTACTTACAGTAAAAGAGACTTAAAATCCCCAGAACTTTCCGGCTGCACCTGGAGGGAGGGGCTGATGACGTGCGGATTGCTGAGCTTGAGTTTGACTTAACCTCCTTGGGTCAGAAGGTTGGCAACGTGGTCTGGGCTGTGCCTTGAGACAGAAGAGAGGCTTCGAACAATCTCTCATCTTTTCCTTTTTTCTTTCCTTCCTTCCTTTCTTTTTTCTTATAGTTTCATTGAAATATAACTCACATACCATAAAATTCATCTGTTTTAAGTATACATTTCAGTGGCTTTTATATATTTATATATAAAGTGTATATATATAATTTATATATTTTTTATATTCAAAAGTTGTGCTGTACACCCATCACCAAAACCAAATTTAAAATATTTTTATTATACCCCAAAGAAACTCCACACTCCTTGGCCATCACCCCACAGTTACCCAGTCCTCCAGCCACTGGAAACCACTAACCTACTTTCTAGCTTTCTAGATTTGCCTATTCTGGGTATTTCCTACACAATATGTGAACTTTCACATCTGACTTCTTTCTCTTTTAAGCATAATATTTCTAGGTTCATCCATGCAGTAGCATTCATCAATACTTCACTTCTTTTGTGGCCGACAGTCTCCCATTGTATGGAAATCCCGCGTTCTCTTTATCCATTACTGATGGACATTTGGGTAGTTTCCACCCTTCAGCCATTGTGAATTCTGCTGCTGTGCACATTTCTCTTGGGTATGTATCTAGGAGTAGAACTGCTGAAGGGCCAAACTATTTTCTGAAGTTGGCGGCCCTGTTTTACATTCCAACCGGTGGTGTAGGAGTTCTCATTTCTCCACATCCTGGCCAACGCCTGTTTTTGACCCCCACCCTTTTTTTTAATTAGAGCTGTCCCAGTGGGTGTGAAGGGGTATCTCGTTGTGGTTTGGCTGTGCAGTTCCCTGAAGGCTGAGGATGATGGACATCTCCTCATGTGCTTACTGGCCATCCGTGTATCTTCTTTGGAGAGCTTCCTATCTATCCAACACTTGTTTCTTCTCTGCTTCTGTCTTCCCTCTCATGGGAAAAGGTACTGCAACCTGACACTTTTCGTCACTGGCTTTGTTCATGTTATCACAATCCACAAGCTCTAGAAAATCATGAAAACAGATTCATAAAGCACCTGAGTCACTCAGTGATTACCTACATTATCAAAGTCTTGATTTTAATAGGGCTCAATATTTCAATAAAGACTCAAAGAGTTCAAAGTCATTGGCAAATGGGCCTCTCTTAGGTCTCATAGACTTAATTTACCCACAGGCTCTGTTTTAACCTTCAAGACATTATTCCTGGAACGATGGCTCAGAATAAAGTCCAGCCACAGAATATCAGAGGAAGCATTCAGAATAGAAAGATCAGGGGCACCTGGGTGGCTCAGTCGGTTAAGCATCTCCCATTGGCTCAGGTCATGATCACAGGGTCCTGGGATCGAGCCCCGTGTTGGGCTCCCTGCTCAGCGGAGAGTCTGCTTCTTCCTCTCCCTCTGCCCCTCCCCCTGCTTGTGCGCTCTTTCATTCTCTCTCAAATAAATAAATAAAATCTTAAAAAGAAAAGAATAGAAAGATGAATGAAATAGGATGATCCCATCATGTGACTTTGAGCCTTCCAAAACCCAAATAGGCTGACTGACCACCCCAATTTGCCTGGGACTATCTTAATTTTAAAAGTGAAAGTCCCAGGTCACCTGGGTGGCTCAGTCAGTTAAGGGTCTGACTCTTGATTTTGGCTCAGGTCATGATATCAGGGTCGTGAGATGGAGCCCTGTGATGGGCTCTGTGCTGGGCATGGAGCCTGCTTAAGATTCTCTCTCTCCCTCTCCCTCTGCCCTTCTCCCCTCCTCCCCACCCCCATGCTCTCACTCTCTCTCTCTCTCCCCACCGCTCTCTAAAAAAAAAAAGAGAGAGAGAGAGAGAGAAAAGAAAAAAGGAAAAAATAATGAAAGTCCCAGGAAGTCCTTTACTATTGGGTAAGCCCAGTTGGTTAGCCCAGAGCCATCGTCATTCTCCTGGTTACATGACCGAGTTATAACTGAGGATGCAGTAAAGAGCAGAGGCTACACGCATCTGTAGGCACTGCTGGCAGCATGGGTTTGAATCCTAGCCCTGCCACTTATTTATTGGCTTGCAAATTCCGGCATGCTACATTACCATCATGAGCCTCACGGAAGCTCAGATGAGATACGGTGAGGTCATATTTAATGTGGTTTAAGTTCAACCACGTTAGGGGGGTGCAATTCATTTACAGTCAACAGTAACCTTGAAAATCCTTCAGCTACAAAACCAAGTACAGTTCCAATACTTGGTTTAGTGTGGTCGATGGTGAAAAATACTTCTACCAGATTCCCTGACTCTTCATTAATCACACTCAACCAATTCCTTACTTTCTTCTATCACCACCCTTATACCTGCCACCAGGAAAAATGGTTTCACTTCTTGGATCAAACCCTTAGAGTCATTCACACCATCTTTCCAAAGTCCTCAGCAGACCAGCGGTGCTGGTTCCAGGCACAACACGTTCCCCTCCCGGGGGCACGCTCCTCCAGCCACTAGCAGGGCCGTTCCCACATGATTTGAATTCTTTCTCTTTTTGTGAAGGACACGTGATAGGATTCTTGCAAGTTCAAGACGTGTGTGACGTGACTCTACTGTTCAGTATCTACAGACGGGCCTCGACTTACAGTGGTCAACTCTTTCACCGTGACAATGGTGCGACAGTGACACGCTTCAGTGGAGACCGTGCTTTGAATTTTGAGTCTGGACCCTTTCCCGGGCTGGTGAGACGCAGTGCGATCCTCTCCCGGGATTCGGGGCAGCAGCCTCCAGGCAGCAACCCCATCACGAGGGTCAGCAGCCTGCACACTTCCCACCATTCTGCCCCGACACAGACGTCCCGTTTGTCACTTCGGTACAGTGCTCCGTAGATGACATGGGAGAGTCAACACTTTAGCATAAAATAGGCCCTGTGTCAGGTGATTTTGCACAAGCGTGTCGACTACCGTAAGCGTCCTGAGCACATCTAAGGTGGGCTGGACTGAACTGTCAGGTTCTGTGAGTTAGGCGTATTAAATGCATTTTCGACAATGCGTTTATTGCAATGTAACCCCATGGGAAGTAGAGGACAATCTGTAAATTAGTTACCAAAGGGCTGAATAAGCCCCAGGAGAAAGACCCTCAGAGGTGTCCAAGAAGAAGTCAAAGTCCCCCAAATCGTTTTGTGATTGAGGTGATTGGCAGCACCTAGTTTTCCCCTCCTGAGACAGAAGGTGTGTGACAAGAGCTCACTTGAGTTCAATCTGGTCGAATCTGAGATTTCAGGGTCTACTCTGGGGATAGTACGGTTCCACGACTTGAGGTTGGTAAAAACCTAAGGCAAAAATATAACAGCCCTCCGCTTATCTTCCAATAGGAGTTGGTAGGAATAGAGTGTGAGGACAGAGTACCATTTGCCAGGAATACTAAGGTATTCCAGAATTTACCTGGCCGTGTAAAGTGGTACTTTGCCAATGCCATGGCTTTAGAATGTTTTAAATTCTTATTTTTATTTATTCTTTGAGGTGTCCTCCAGTGATACCTCTTAATAAAAGGCAAAGACACTGTGTCAGCTAAAGTGGAAAGTCCTTATTGGTGAGATATCCAAAGACTATAACAGCTTACATGCCAATCAGTAGATGAATGGTTGAAAAGTCATGGTATGGTCTTGGCAGCTCTTTCTGCCCATGGGTCCTGTCCCCAAGCTTTAATAAAAACATCTTTCTGCACCGAAGGAAAAAAAAAAGTTTTGGTATAGTCTTATATTAGAATACTGGGCAGTCATTTAAAAAGAACAAGGTGAGGCTATCTGTTCTAATATGGAACTCTGAGACACATTAATAAGTTAAACAAAACAAAACAAAACCCTGGGCTCCTGGGTGGCTCAGTCGACTGGGCATCTACCTTCAGCTCAGGTCCTGATCTCAGGGTCCTGGGATTAAGCCCTAAGTAGGGCTCCCTGGTCAGAGGGAGTCTGCCTCTCCCTCTCCCTCTGTGCCTCCCCCCACTTGTGCTCTCTGCTCTCCCTCAAATAAATAAATAAAATCTTTAAAAAAAATTTTTTTTTAAAAACCCAAGGAGCAGAACAGGTGCATTACCAACTGTGTAAAAACAAAAAGGGGAGCTATGGAGACAAATACACATAGATAGGTTCACTTTTGTATCGCGTATCTCTGGAAAAAATAAATAGAAAGCTATTAGCAGTGGTGGCCTCTGTGTTGGCCAAATCGGGGGTAGAAGAAAGGCTTACTCTTCATGGGATATTCTTTTATACTGTTTGAATTTTTTTTTTTACACATTGTTGTACTACATTTTTAAAAATAAGAATTTGGAAGCCCAGTCATTAGGAAACTAAAAAAAAAAATCTGCCTCTCACCTGTATTAAAGCAGGATGGTAAGTACTAGAACTCCTACTGCTCTTTGTTTTTCTTTTCCAGCAAAAGAGTTTTGCAGTCATTAAGTAAAGTAGTCCATATTTGCGATGGACAATTTCCCACACTATTGAAAGAAATGTTCCAATAGCCTTTCAAAGACAAAGCATAAATCAGTTCATTGTGGTGCCTGGAGTCACAATAGTCCTGCTCATTTTATATTAATCCAGTAGAAATTCTCACTTGACCCTGAGAAAATGAATGTGAAACAAAGGCTGAAGGGGAAAATGACTTCATAGAAACAGCTTCAAATTTCTATTAGTAGCTAAGATTAAGCCAATTATTCAAAAAACGATTGGAGCCGGAATGTACAGTCACAGAAAACCTGAGTCGGGAGTGCACCTGGCTGATCAGAACCGGGGGAGATGATTGTTTGTCTGCGGGGAGGAAAATTGACAGCTTACGTCGGTCCCTCTTCCATCCCACAAGCCGCACTGAGTCCTTGCCTGGGCACAGGGCAGGGTATGTCATCTTCCTAGCCTAGAATCCATTTCCTCCTTAACTGGTGATAGCATCTTTCGGAATCTGCTCTCTGTTCGTGTGGTTTCTTCAACAGGGGCTAGTCTTTGCACCCTGTCCCACCCCGATCACCACCAACCACAGCTACAGGGGGGTTCCTGGTATATTCTAAGCCCCTGGCCACAGTGACATGCATGGGACTTGAAGAAAAGCAATCTGGAACTTCTGTGGAACTACAGAGAGGAGGACATTCTCCCCACTCCGTCGAGGCTGCCGCTGTGAGAATGTGAGCTCGAGGCTGCTGGGAGCTGACAAAGAAGCCAACAGAAACAGAAGTAGAGCTGAGAGAGACAGAGCCTGGGTGCTGTCATCCGGATATTAGATCCAGCTATACTGAAATAGATCTTCTAGTGCTGGGACCTAAGAATAATTTCCTTTGTTCGCTCGAGTCAGTTTGAGTAATATATGTCACTTGAAACCAGAGTGCACCTCACAGATAGAGGCTGAAGGAGCTCCAGGGCTCTGGGGAGAAGCAGACATGTACCTGAGAAGGCTGTTGTCTTGTGATGGATGCCATGACAAGGTCTGCGCCTGGCGCTGGGAGAACATGGAAAGGCACAGACAATGTGGTAAGACGGCTTACAGTTTAAAGGATTTTAGAGATGATCTGAACTAAGCCTCTCATTCAAAGACAGGCCAGACTCACCTAAGAGATGCAAAGTAGCTAAGAACAGTCCTGAATGGTACTCCACCCCTTGAGAGTAAAAGCAATTTTTTAAAAAGATTTTATTTATTTATTTGACAGAGAGAGAGGCAGCGAGAGAGGGAACACAAGTAGGGAGAGTGGGAGAGGGAGAAGCAGGCTTCCCACTGAGCAGGGAGCCCAAAGCGGGGCTCGATCCCAGAATGCTGGGATCATGACCTGAGCTGAAGGCAGACGCTTAACGACTGAGCCACCCAGGCACCCTGAGAGTAAAAGCAATTTTTAAATAGCATTTCTTCCTGATAACCAAAAATTATACATATTCATTGTAGAAAACTTCAAAAATTATAAGAAAGGCCAAAGAATAAAATAAAAATCACTCATAATCCTTACTCACCAACCAAAGATAGCCACTGTTGTTACAGTTTTGGTCAATACCTCTTCCAATCTTTCTCCATGAATTCTTTAATTTTTTTTTTTTTACAAAAATGGAACCATACTGTTTTGTAATCTGCTTCTTAAAACTCAACAGTACATTATAACATTTACCCATATTATTAGATATTCTTCAAAAAACACTTAATTGGCTACATAACTTATTTATCCAGTCTTCTCTTGGATGCTTAGGCTGCTTCCAATTTTTATGACTATATGCAATACAGAGATGCTGGCCTTACGGATCAATCTTTGTGGCCACCCTGATTATTTCCTTAGGACAAATTTCCATCCATGAATTGCCAGATCAAAGAGTTCACATGGTTTATTTTATTTTATTTTAAATATTAATTTATTTATTTGAGAGAGGGAGAGTGTGTGCACGAGCAGAGGGAGGAGCAGAAGGAGAGAGAGGCAAACCCAAGCAGACTCCCCGGCTAAGCAGGGAGCCTGATGTGGGGCCCAGTCCCAGGACCCTGAGATCATGACCTGAGCCGAACAAAACAAGAGCCAGATGCTTACCCAACTGAGCCACCCAGGTGCCCCAAGAGTTCACCTATTTTAAAATAAAGCTCACATTTCAATTTTAACCCAAATAGGTACGTATTTTACAGCACACACTTGACCTTCTAGAAGGGGCAAAGCAGTTGCACACAAGAAGCTGCTTGTATTATAATTGTAGAGATGATCTTCGTAAGGAGAGGGTGAGGGAGTAAGTTCCCTGAGACAAGCAGACCGTCTTCTAAGCAAGAAGGACGTGACACACAACTTGTACGGGTCCACGTGTAATGTGCTATCACGTCCACGCAGTACGGGATTCAGAAGACAAGTATTAACCTGAGGAGGGCTCCTCCACCTTTTCTGTTTTAAATCCATCCATTACACCATCTGCGTCCAGAGTCACCGACCCCAAGCACACAACAAATCATGCCATGTCCTGCCTCGAGCTCTTCACGGCTCCCTACTGCCTCCCGACTATAATTCCTTCAAGTCCCTTAAGATAGAAGCCATATTTCGAGCCTTTTCTCCCCCTTGTCGCTTGTCCCATGCACCTAATGCTGTAGTCATGGCCACTGTTCACTGCGGGGACTACACGCATGACCTGCTCTGTGCCTTGACGCACACTGTTCCCATTTCCTAGGATGACATTCTCCCCCATCTCTACTGTCGAAACCCTCCCATTTTTCAAGGCTCCCATGCCCACTCCCTCTGCCAAGCTTTCTGGGCTTGTGCCAGCAAATCTCCCTTTCCCTGGGTTGAAGTTCAGCTGTCTGTGAGGCACCAGAAGCCACCATGTGCCGTGGGCTCCTTGAAGGCAGGACCACATCTTACGGAGCCTCCCCTCACAACAGCTCTGTGCCTCGGCATGGACGTCACCAATGAAATGGTCATGGAGTAGTATTTTTCAGGCCTTAAACTTATGTGAAATGGCATAATCCAGTAAAATTGCATTTAGTTGAATTATTCTCCTTCCTTCTGTTAATAGGTTAGCCATTCTGTTCTGGAGCCCAAGCCTTTCCGGGCAATCAGAAAGGGGCCCATTCTCGGTGGGTGGGGTGGTGTCTGCAATGAACCTCAGCTTGAAATACAGCCTGTCGGCATTTACTGGCCGTGAGGGATTCCGTGTTGTGCTTAACAGAGATTCTGGAGCCTGATTTGAAACTGAACATTATAGTTTACTTCAAGGAAACATGAAGAAGGCTCTCACAAAAAAAAAAAAAAAAAAATTGGATTAAATAAACACGCTTAGGTTTCCAACTCACGCTTCGCCAACACACACAGCAACCTGCGTGTCCGGAGCAACTCTTCGCTCAGCGCGACTCCAGAGATGAATCTCTAGTGGGTACCACTGAGGAAACAATTCTGAAAAGGGCTTTAGAGCAGCTTGCCTTGGCGCGGAGACCTCGGGACAAGATGAACCAAGAGAGCCTTGTCCAATCGCTGAATTGCTTCTTGCGCGCCTCACTCCGCGGGAAGCGGCTGAAGAATGCAGCCTGGTGTGTTTGGTTACAATGAGTGAGGCTGACAGCAGATACCTGCCAATAAATCAATCTCTAGGACATGTCCTTGGCTGTCTCAAAATACATAATGCGCAGAAATGCAGGTACAGGGCGCCTGGGTGGCTCAGTGGGCGAAGGGTCTGCCTTCCGCTCAGGTCATGATCCCAAGGTCCTGGGATCGAGTCCCGTGTCGGGCTCCCTGCTCAGCCAGGAGTCTGCTTCTCCCTCCTTCTCTCCCACTCCCCCTGCTTGTGCTCTCTCTCTCTGTCAGATATATAAATAAAATCTTTAAAAAAAAAAAAAAGGAAAAAAGAAAGAAATGCAGGTACATTCAGAATGTGTGCGTTTTAGGAAGCTAGCATTGTCATCTGAAACCATCCCCACAAGCATCTCGATGAGAAGCTGGGGTCCCTCACAGCCACCTGGGCTCACTGCCTCTCGTCATTTAGGCCCAGACCTGGATGCCCATCAGGAGAGGGGTCACATCCCATCACCATCCTCATGCCACTGACAGGGCAGGAGAAGGGCAGACCTTTCTAGAAACAGCTGACTTCTATATACCCAGGGAGTTCTGCATGTCCCACGGAGGTAACAGACAGGAAGCTGGGGCACTCTGGGGCCCAGTCAACAGAACAGGCTTAAGAGACTTCACAAGGGGCGGGACACTCGAGCTGGATTTGGCAGGATTCGCAAGACTGTGCAAGTGGATGGGGGCAAAGGGCAGCCCAGGCAGACTGGCAGAGCATCATGAAAAACCTGCTCGGTGTAGGAATTAGAGTGCTTCAGGGAAATGCCTTGGAAGCATAAAGAGGCACTCTCTCTCCCAGATAAACAAATACATCTTTGTAAAAAGAGAATATAAATGGGGACACCGGGGTGGCTCAGTCGATTAAGCATCTACCTTCAGCTCAGGTCATGATCCCAGGGTCTTGCATCAGGCTCCCTGCTCAATGGGGAGAACGCTTCTCCCTCTTCCTCTGCCTGCCGCTCCCCCTGCTTGTCTCTCTCCGTCAAATAAAGAAATAAACAAAATCTTAAAAAAGAAAAAGAATATACATAAGTAAAAAAGAGTTCATAACCCAATCAGACACAAATGTTACCTTCGCTAGACTGTGAGCTCCACGAGGGTGTGGATCCGTTTATTCAGTGATCTACGTGCCTATTGTACAGTAGATGTTCAATAAATATTAACTGGATGAATGAAGAAATACATCTCCACTTTAGGAAAACAAATTTTAAAAGTTCTTTTTTTTTTTTTTTTAAAGATTTTATTTATTTATTTGACAGAGACAGAGACAGCCAGCGAGAGAGGGAACACAAGCAGGGGGAGTGGGAGAGGAAGAAGCAGGCTCCCAGCCAAGGAGCCCGATGTGGGGCTCGATGCTGGAACGCCAGGATCACACCCTGAGCCGAAGGCAGACGCTTAACGACTGAGCCACCCAGGAGCCCCAAATTTTAAAAGTTCTTAATAGCATCGTGAAGTGACAGATGGAGTGTACACATGTGGTGCGTGCAGCATAATGTATACAGTTGTTGCATCACTGTTGTACACCTGAAACTAATGTCACACTGTGTGTCAACTATGCTCAAATACAATTCTTTTTAAGTCCACGGGGAAGACAGATAGGAGTCTACGGCTACACACCCCCAAAGAGAATAATATGTTCAACAGGGATGGGATGTTCTAAAAATGAAAATACTAAAAATAAAATTTGTAAGTGAGCACAATGAAAATACAAGCAATTTTCTTGATAGTTCTAAAGAAAAAAAAAAGTGGCCATATAAATAGCTTTCTGAAGAGGGGACATTTTTTTTGAAAGAACAGGCCCAGCAGAAAACCTAGAAGAGGCAAGACATTGCTTAATTAGGGACAAATCCCAGAAATGGACACAGCCTTACCCAAACAAGAGTAGGGAGACCTAGGCCAGGCTGAGTGGGAATACTGGGGTGGATGGAAGGACTGTGTCAGCATGACATGGGACCAGGGAGAGATCAAGGAAGGCTACATGGGGGGTGGCAGAATCACTTGAGTACCATTCTGCAGTCTTGTTTCTGACAACAGCCTTCAAATGGGGTGTGCAGAGCACTCACTGTAAAGAGGGGCCCTGATGCTCCAGGTACTGAAGAAAACCTGAGGACACATGGCTATTTGAAGGCACTCCTTCTGTCATCTTCAGACAATCCACAGACTGAGGGCTGACAAGATGGCGGCTGTGATTTCAGAGAGGCTACTGATCACCTCTTTCACCTTCGTGGTCTTCAACTCCTGCCCCTCTGCCTGGAACAGTAGATGCAGGCTTCTTACCTACCTGACTTTATGGTCCCAGAGATCACATCTCCCTTGGGAAGTCTTTCTGCACCCTAAAGACTGCTGAGTGCCTTCCCACTTGCTCTCCCAGTGGGGTCCTGCTCTGGAAATGGCCCGCCTGCTGGGTATGAAGCCGTTCATCACCACCCTCCAGGAAGAGCTCCCAGCTATTGTCCTGAGCACAGAGACTAGGTCTTGTTTACCACAGTCTCCCCAGTGCTCGGCCCCATGCCAGCATTAGGTAGTAATGCCAGTAACAACCATAATAATTATATCTAAGATTTACATTAATTTCCTAGGGTTGCAGTAACAAAGACCACAAACTAGGTGGCTTACAACAACAGAAATTTAGTGTCTTACAGTTCTGAAGGCTAGCAGTCTGAATTAAGGTGTTGGTAAGGCTGTGTTTCCTCTGAAAACGGTGGGGGCATCCTTCCTTGCCCCTTTGTACTTCCAGTGATGGCTGCCAATCTTTGGTGTTCCTTGCCTTGCAGCTACACTACTCCAATCCCTGCCTCATCACCACATAGCACTGTCCCTGTCCATCTTCACAGGGCATTTTCCTGTCCTTGTAAGGACACTGGTCATATGGGATTAGAGCCTACCCTAATGACCTCATGGTAAGCTTGATCACATCTGCAAAGACCCTATTTCCAAATAAGGTCACACGCACAGATACCAAAGGTTAGGACTTCAATATATCTGGGGAGGACACAATTCAACCCAGAACACACACACCAAGAGCCTATGAGTAGGGAGTACGCTCAGTGATTCACAGGCATTAAGTCATTAATCCTTACAAAGCCCTCGTGAGGGAGGCATGATTACCTTCCTCCTTTGCTAGACAAAGGGACTGAGGTGGAAGAGGGGTGAAATAATGTGCCCAATTCCACATTTCTAATAAATGGAGGGGTCAGAACCTCTCTCCTTTCCCCATCCCTCTTCCTCCTTCCTCCTCCTCTTCCTTCTCCTTCTTGAGTAATTAGAGACCTAACTTGGGGGAATGGCTTCGAGAGTGTTCCTTAAACTTTAATGGGCCTACGAATCAGCTGGTGGTCTTTAGAGGCTGATCCAGCAGGTCTGAGGTAGGAGAGGAGCTTCTGCCTTTCCAGCCAGCTCCCAGGTGCTGCTGCTACCGCTGATCCACAGACGGCAACTTGACTGGAAAGAGCACTTGGTCCCCAGGGACTAGTCAGAGCGGAATGACTTGGGGGTGTTTTAAAAAAATGACTAATTCTCAGAACTTAGAACCTATTGATGTAGAGTCTCTGGTGTGGTGCCCAGGAATCTGTATTATTTTTTTTTAAAGATTTTTATTTTTACGTAATCTCTACACCCAACATGGGGTTGGAACTCACAACCCTGAGATCAAGAGTCACATGCTCTACCAAGTGAGCATGCCAGGCAACCCCAGGAATCTGTTTTTTTTTTTTTAAAGATTTTATTTATTTATTCGACAGAGATAGAGACAGCCAGCGAGAGAGGGAACACAAGCAGGGGGAGTGGGAGAGGAAGAAGCAGGCTCATAGCGGAGGAGCCTGATGTGGGGCTCGATCCCACAACGCCGAGATCACGCCCTGAGCCGAAGGCAGACACTTAACCGCTGTGCCACCCAGGCGCCCCATGTATTTTTTTTTTTTTAAGATTTATTTATTTATTTGAGAGAGACGGGCCATGCAAGTGGGGGGAGGCGCAGAGGGAGAAAGGGAGAGGGACAATCCCAAGCAGACTGCGCTGAGCACGGAGCTGACATAGGGCTCGATCTCACGAACCAACTGAGCCACCCAGGCGCCCCTAGGAATCTATATTTTAAGGGAGGTGGTTCTGAAGGGCATCGCGGTCTGCAAACTGTTGTGCTAGACAAATTGAATGTCGATTTCGATTGGCCTGTTAACAAGTATTTTCTGCTCACGTTTGAGGTAAATGATGGCAGGTAGGATTCAAAACTGGTTGGGTGACTTTATCCAAAAAGTATTGTCAACCCAAAGGCAGTCCCTTAGAGGAATCGTCTGACCTTGCCCTCGGTGAGATGTATGTGAATGACTTAGATAAAACCAGACAAAGCATGCTCACCAAGGTTTTAGGTGATAAAAAGTTAGGAAAACTAATGTGACTGCCCAAAAAACCCCCACAATTTACTAGGCTAAGACACTGGGCTGCAAGCCGTAAGATTTGGAGTAGTCATCACAAGGGAAAGGCCTACATTCAGGTTTATAAAATGAACTGTGAAGGATGAAGACAGCATGGCCTCATGATTCTGTATACAAAAAGGACCCAGAGAATTGAGTTGATCACTAATTTAGTGTCAATCAACAGTATAATGAAACTGACAAAACATCTCAAGCAATGTCAATCTGTATTTCTATGAATGTAGAAAGGGGCCCAGGCCACAGGCAGGGAGAGTATCAGGGTTCCCTGCCTGGTCAGAGCACAGCACACTGGGGAGCCAAGTAGCAAGAGTGCGTTTGATTGTGCCCTGAGGAGAAAGATCAGGTTAGCATAGAGTGTGTGAGCCACTGCCCCTTGAGCATCGATGAAAAGTATGGATACGACCTCGGGAATACAGAAGACAAATGAATACATGACCTCCAACTAAAAATACTTGGCAACTTGTCTGAAAAAGAATGACCTTGTTCTAAGAGGCTTCAAGGATGCAGAAACAGGATCAACAGATGAAGGGGCAGGGAGACAATGTTTTAGTCGACATATAAGGAAGAACATTCTCAGACTTGACCTAATGGTGGAAAGAGATGCTGGACTGGAGATTTAACTCTCCCATGTTCTTGGAAGTGTTCGAGATGCTGTGTTGAAGAAAAGATTCTCTTTGGTGTTCGGAAGGCTAGGCTAGATGGCCTCTTAATGCTTCCACCTGAAAAGGGTTTGTGACTTTGAGAATGTGTAGAAAAAGATACACGCCTATGTTATCAAAGGTTTGCCTCATCTCCCAGAGGGCTTTGGGGTTTTTTTTTCCCCCTCTTTCTCAAAAAGAGAAATAATTATGTCCAGATTTAAAATCCCTTGATGGTGGTTTGATGTTGCTGAAAATAGTATCTCGGCGTAAGAAGAATATTCGTTGTTTCATTCAATACATATTGACTAAGTACCTAATATTGGCAATAATTAATAATGAAAATAGCCAACACATATAGTGCTGTGTATCAGTCTTTGGTCTTAGCACAAATTAGCCCATTTAACCTTAGCCACGACCTGATGAACTATATTTTTATAGAGGAGGAAACTGAGTCACAAAGACATCAAAGAGCTCCTTTGCGGTCACACAGCTAGAAATGGCAGAGACAGGATTCAAACCTAGACAGCCTGGCGCCAGGCCTGCTACTGCAAACCAGTCCACCAAACTACCCCCTTTATGCTACATTATGAGAACTATGAGATGCGGTCTCAGGGCTGACTATCCATTAGGAATAATTCCTGGAATTACAATACTTTTAGAAGTCAAACAGTTTTCATTTCTTTTAAAAGCAGAAGAGGAAAATGAACTTGGGATTAAAGAAAAATTTTCAATTTTTTTATCCCATGCCATCCCCCCCACCCCCGCCAAAAAAAGAAAGAAAGGAAAACTGTAGGGGCCCTGAAAAGCCATTATGCTGGTAGGAGGCCCATGGGCCCAAAATGCACAAGGCCCTGGGAATTCTACCTGGTGGAATTTTCAAAACACAAAATTTGTGCCTTAAAAAAAAAAAAAATGTGTAGGGGCGCCGGGGTGGCTTAGTCGGTGAAGCACCTGCCTTCGGCTCAGGTCATGATCCCTGGGTCCTTCCCAGGGTCCTGGGATTGAGCTCCTTCTCCCTCTACCTGCTGCTCTGCTTGCTTGTGCTCTGTCAAAGAAATAAATAAAATCTTTTCTAAAAATTAAAAAAAATAAAAAATGTGTATAATTTGGACCCCCCCCTTTTTTTTTTAAAGAAAATTATTATTATTTTGAATAGCCTGCTATTACAATCAGCTGCTGGCCGGCTACAAAGCTGGGTTCCTTTGGACTTCCACCTGCCTGCCTGGCACACCGGCTAAAACTGGAAATCTTTATGAACACGTGGTCAACTTTGTGCTTCTTTTCTTAGACTCTTCTGAAAGGCAAATAGCCACAATGTGCTTTGGCAAAGGTGGTACTTTAACTCGGTCTCGTGATTAAACTGGAGGAGGGGGCGCGGGAATTCCAGGTGCACGCAGGAACAGGACCAAAAGCAGGGAGGCGGCGAGAGGAGGGGAAGGAGTCCAGCGTGGGTGTGCGGGGATGAGCTTGGCCGCCCAGAAATGGTTTCCTCCACCTCCTTGCTAGAATTGTAGCTCTGGAGAGGAGTGGGGAGAGGCAACTTGAATTAGGGCAAAAGAGTGCAAAATCCATTTTGTACTGGAGGAGACAAGCTTGTCTGGAAAGGAAAAGGGTTTCCATAGAGACTGATGCACAGGCCTTAGGGGTTGGAAGGCGTCCAGACGGCTTGTCAGGAAAATAGCGTTTACCCTGGGCTGGTAAGGGAGACTGACGCAGGGCTGCTGTTTTGCAATGCAGATGTGAAACACCTCCGGGAAACGGAAATAAGACAGGGCAGGAAGGATATCTTCTAGGAGAATCTGATGCGTTGAGGGTAGAAAAGATTCTAGGAACAGGGTTTGCAAATGTGAAAGGCCCCAGAGCATTAAATTTAAAGTGTGAAACCTATCTAGATGTTAACAACCCAAAGGACTGGAGAAGATGAGGATTGTGTAACACAGACTTTAAAAATCTCGTTCTATGTTTGCTGTACTCAGCTTTCCAATTGAATTAGCATGTATTCATAGAACTCAACACTAAAGGCAAGCATTTGTGAAAGAAACATCTTCTTCGTAGTGGTACCTTGGCCAAAGGGGCCTCTACCCCAGCCCTGTCCCTGAGAGCCCCCATATTTTGAAGTGCCTTCCTTGAAATTCTGTAAGTCCCTTTCTGTCTGGGACCTCGACTGGGATCCACTTGATCCTGTATCTATTTTCTCCCTTGTGCGTGTGGAGTGTTCTCTGGCCTTCTGCCCCATGCCTGCAGGGTCAACCAGATGCCCCTAGGAGCCCTGGGACCCATACCTAGGGGTTTCTCCCAGGGGCTTATAGCCTACCTCTAGCTCCAGAAGAGTGGCCTGGATTGTTCCTACCTGGGTTCTTTTTTTTTTTTTTTTTTTTTTTTACGATTTTATTTATTTATTTGACAGAGAGAGAGACAGCCAGCAAGAGAGGGAACACAAGCAGGGGGAGTGGGAGAGGAAGAAGCAGGCTCCCAGAGGAACAGGGAGCCCGATGCGGGGCTCAATCCCAGGACTCTGGGATCAGGCCCTGAGCCGAAGGCAGACGCTTAACGACTGAGCCACCCAGGCGCCCCTCCTACCCGGGTTCCTTCATGGAATTGTGCTAAATAGTGCTGGGGCACTTAAAAAAAAAAAAAAAAGATTTTAATGGCTTGAGATAAAATTCACATACCATACCATTTAACCACTTAAAGTACACAAGGAAGTGTTCTTGCTTAGAGATCAGGAATATAAAAAAAATAATGTGCAAATGGAGGCAAAATGCTTGCCCCAGAGGGCTGGAGCAGGAAGCCAACTGAACCACTAAAAGGACAGAATTTACATATCTACAGACAAGAATTATGTTGCATTGTGACCGGTTATCTACCAATTACCCAGTTGTTCAAACCGATCCCACCAGTTCATAATCAGATGAACCCTCAGTGCCTTTGAATCTTGGTCAGCCTGATCCTTATAATAGTCACGATGATGGTGGTACCTGAATGTCTATGACATGCAAGCACACTATTAAATGCTTTATAAACATATCTCACTGAATTCTTACAAAAACTCCGTGCGGTAGTTTACTCTCGTTTTACAAGTGATAACACAGACTCAAAGAGAGAACACAACACGAGCGAGACTGTAGACCCAGTGGGGAGCACAGGATTCAAAGGTCCAATTGCACAGTCCTTGCTTCGGGTGTCTTACCCAAAATACCACTGCCTAACCCAAGCTGGTGAAGCTTTACATCAGTGTTTTAGAGTTTTAGCTCTTTTGTCTAGGTCTTTAATCCATTTTGAGTCCATTTTTGCACCTGCCATGTGGTAGGAGTTCAGTTTCATTTTTTGAATCTGCACAGTCCCAGCACATTTGCTGAAAATACTACTCTTGGCCCTGTTGGACTGTCAAGGTACCTTGGCCAAAACCCAACTGACCTTTATATGTATGGGTTTATTTTTAGACTCTCGATTCTATTCCATTGATCTGTACGTCCCAGGACTTCGTTTTGAACGTATGTCACAGCTGAAAAGATAACTCAAATGGAGACTCTTAGACCAAATGGAAAAAAAATGCCTCATTGGCTTCGTTTACTAAGCATATCCTATCACATCCACCAATTACCCAAATGTTTGGTTAAAGACCTAGCTAGTGAGTTTCAGTCTTTTCTGATGTCTGTGACGTGATCTTGCAAACCAATAGTACGATGTTGCATTTTTCCCTTTTTAACACACACACACACACACACACACACACACACACACACAAAACTAATGAAAACTCTTCATTTAGATCCATGTTGATCCATAAGCTATTTACTAGGTGATTTTAAAAGTTCCAATATATGGGAGGGGAACAGTCTTTATTTTTTGTTTTGATGTAAAACTTCCAATTGTCTTCTCTTACAGGGTCAGGACACATTGCCCCCCCATCCCCACCCCGGGCATTGATTTGTGACCGTGTGCACAGAGTACAGCCAGACAGAGAAGCTCATTTGAGCCCTGATAGTCAGGGTTTTCATGAGGGCTTCATTACGTACATATGATTGGTTGATTGACTGCCCATATTGTTGAATTCAACCTCCTCTACTGTGTGACCCAAAGCCCCCCACTCTATATCACATGATTGGTCTTCCTGGCATGACTAGCCCCTAACCTAAAGCCAGTGGGTGTGGCCAGACACAGCTACCCTAAACAAGGACACTTCCACGACCTACGACCTAGATGACCCCCCAGAAGTCAAGGGGAAAAGCCAGACCTCTCTTTGGCAAGGTCAAATTCTTTATTGCACAGTGTTCCCGTGTTCGGGAAAACAATGTATTTCCTCCAGTTGCTGAGTCAAGGGTTCTATATATGTCTAGTAGTTAGAGCTTGCTGACTGTGTTGGACAATTCTTCCATAGCCTTCGAAATTTTCATCTGATCTAGCAATTATTGAGAAAATAATGTATTAGGATTTCCCACAATAATGATAGATATAGCTATTCCTCCTTTTCATTTTGCTAACTTTCACCCAATATATTTTGAAGCTATATTTATGTTATTAGGTACAGTACATTTAGGATTATTATGTTTTTCTGGTGAGTATGCCTTTAACTGATGACTTACTGGCAACATTCTAAAATTCTAGTCTGTTTTCACTGCGATTTACATAGCTCCACCAGCTTTCTCTTGGTTAGTATTCACTTGGTCGGATTTTGTTTTTAAGTTTTTATTGAAATTCCAGTGAGTTAACATATGGTGTAATGTTAGTTTCAGGTGTACAATTCAGCACGTCTGTGCATCACCTGGTGCCCATCACAACAGGGCACCCTGAATCCCCATCACCTGTGTAATCCATCACCCCCACCCACCACCTTTCTTTACCTGCTTATTTTTTATCCAGTCTTTTACTTTCTATCTTCTTCTATTCTGCTGTTTCTGTTACATCTTTTGAAAACAGCACACGTCTGGATTTAATTTTTTATACAGCCAGAGTCCATGACATTTAACTGAAAAGTTCATGCCATTGACCTTTTTTATGATTACTGATTTAGTTGGATTTATTTTTGCCCTCTTTCTCTGCATGTATTAGATGGCTATCTATTTGCGTTGTTTTGTTTTGGTTTTTTTTTTTTTTTTTTTCAGATTTTCCTTCTCTTTTCTTGTCTTCTTTCGGATTGATTAAAGTGTTTTTTCTCATTCCATTTTTCTGCCCTTTATCAGTTTTGAGCATATACATTCAATTTCTATTATTTGGGTGATTACTCTTCGAATTTTAACACACATACTTAGAGTAAATTTAATCAGTATATTTCTCTTTTAAAAATACCTTAGGGAAAACAGAATGGGAAGTCATCAGAGAGGGAGAAAAACCATGAGAGACTCTAAACTCTAGGAAACAAACTGAGGGTTGCTGGAGGGGAGGTGGGATGGGGTAACTGGGTGACAGGCATTAAGGAGGGCACGTGATGTGATGAGCACTGGGTGTTATACTAAACTGATAAATTATTGAATGCTACTTCTGAAACTAATGATGTACTATATGTTGGCTAGTTGAATTAAAAAAAAAAAAGTACCTGAGGATGCCTGAGTCCAAACAGCCACCTCTGGGGCACATGGGTGGCTCAGTCGTCAAGTGTCTGCCTTCTGTTCAGGTCCTGATCCCAGAGTCTTGGGATGCAGCCTGGCGGCAGGCTCCTTACTCCACAGGGAGTCTGCTTCTGCCTCCCCCCTCCTGCTTCTGCTCTCTCTCTCAAACAAATAAATAAAATCTTAAAAACAAAAACAACAGCTACCTCCAGCTATCTGAAGTCTTCCTGGGGTTCCTTTTATGATTTGTTGTTTCTGCTGCCTCTCATTCATGGTGACTTATTTTCTCGAATATTCTTTGGGGGATTTTGTTTGTTGGTTGGTTTTTCTGAGCCCAAATCTGTTGTGCTCTCTGAGAGAATTGCCTGAGGCCTGACCTTAAGAGCACATTCTCTAGGAAATCATTTGCATTTGCTGCTTCTGGGCACCAGGGCGCATTCCATCCAAAGTTACTTAAAATTGTTGTGTCTTCTCAGCCTATTGATAGCGATGTTTTTGCCTAGAAAGGCCTTGTTTACTCTCAGCGGGCCCTGCAGGTGTTTCCCGCATCACCACTGGGGCCAGTGTTGTGGCGGGGCCTGCCCGATGGTTCTTTACCAGAAGCACGCTAGGACGGCACACGCACGAGTCTTTCCACCGTGAGAGCTGTATTCAATCACCAAGCAAAGGGAAATCACAATTACAAAGCAGGTTCGGGATTCCGAACGCAATGGCATTTCAGCACCTGGCTTCTTCCGCGCACACGAGCAGGACAGAAGACAAACCACACCACGAACAAGATAACAGAGGGGTGAAGGAAGGGAAGTCAGTCTGTGGGCGTGTGGCTGAGATAAGGCCTCGGTGTGGTCCGGGGCAGTTCTTGGCACTCCCTGCTTCTGGTGTTCAAGCGGGGAAGGGTCTCGGTTCTGCTCAGAGATCAATCGGCCAGACCCTTCCGCGGCGCTGCCTTTTTGAAGCAGTCAGGTCTGAAGAGTCAAAATCCTCCCCTTTTTAAGGGGATTTAATTGGTTCCAGGGCCCCGGCAGACCTCTTCTGCTTCTGCTCAGGATCAGTTCTGGGGCGTCAGCTGACGCTGGTCCCCGCGATGTCTCCTAGCTGCACTACCTTAACTGCTTGCGTCATGGCTTGACACAGGCCCCTGCTTGACGTGAGAGACTCCATTTTGCTCTCTACATTCTTATGGTGATTGGAGGACACACCTCAGCAAAACCATGGAGGAATCTTGAAGAACAAGATTTATTACTCACAAAGCTTGAGGGGAGCATGGCGAGCACACTCAGAGGCCACACAGCAAGGTCACGGGTACAGAAAGAGGGAGCGAGCATTTACCTGGGGCTCTTTTTTTTTTTTTTCCAATTTTATTTATTTGACCCAGAAAGAGAGAGAGAGAGCACGAGTGAGCACGAGCAGAGGGGAGAGGCAGAAGGAGAAGCAGACTCCCTGCCGAGCAGGGAGCCCAACATGGGGCTCAATCCCAGGACCCTGGATCATGACTGGAGCTGAAGGCAGACACTTAACCAACTGAGTCACCCAGGAGCCCCTACCGAGGGCTCTTTTTATTAGGATTTGAGTGGGGGGTGCTTAAAACTGCACAAGTTTACCCTCTCTTGGCTAATTGAAAGCATCAGAGCAGAAATTAGGGGGCAGAAAGGGAGAAGATGAGTTACTCAAGTGGTCAGCTATCTAGGTGCCCCAGGCCTTTCTCAATGGGGAACTTCATAGGTGGGGCAACTCAGTTCCTTATCTAGCTCTTTCAGTAGTAGCTGCATCTTACTTCTTGCAATGGATTTCTTTCTTTCTTTTTTTTTTTTTTAAGACTTTATTTATTTATTTGAGAGTGAGAGAGACACAGCCAGCGAAAGAGGGAACACAAGCAGGGGGAGTGGGAGAGGAAGAAGCAGGCTCCCAGCGGAACAGGGAGCCGGATGAGGGGCTCAGTCCCAGGACTTTGGGATCATGCCCTGAGCCAAAGGCAGACGCTTAACAACTGCACCACCCAGGCGCCCCTACAATGGATTTCTTTGAAATGGATGCTTTTCCAATCAAATGCTTAAAGTCAGACACAATACAAAAGTTCTTGGGAGTTTTTATGTCTACAGTGGGGCCCATGCATCTGTTTCCCTTTAGAAAACACTGCATGCAAGTGAAATCCTCTGTCACTCTCTTTGTGCAAATTTAAGAATCAAATATATTAGTAAAAATGACATGTTCAAACCGAAAATGTAGTCAGACACTATTTAATCAGTACCTTCTAAATTCCTATACAAGGGGCACCTGGGGGGCTCAGTCAGTGAAGCGTCTGCCTTTGGCTCTGGTCATAATCCCGGGGTCCTGGGATTGAGCCCCGCGTCAGGCTCCCCACTCAGCGGAGAGTTTGCTTCTCCCTCTGCCCTCCCCCCTGCTCCTGTGTGCTCGCTCGCTCTCTCAAATAAATAAATAAATGAAAACTTAAAAAAAAAAACTCACACGGGTTGCAGAAATTATGATTGAGCCTCAAGAATTTGCACAATCCGCTGGCTGCCTCTTCCAAAATATTTCTGTAAACTGAGTCACACATTTAATGATAATCTCCCTATGTTATTTTTGAGCCTAAATTCTTTCTTTAAATTCTTTTTTAATTTCTTTTTTTTTTTTTAAGATTTTATTTTTAAGTAATCCCTATGCCGAACCTCGGGCTGGAACTGATAGCCCCGAGATCAAGAGTCTCATGTTCCACTGACTGAGTCAGCCAGGCGCCTGGAGCTTAAATTCTTATAGAAACACCAGCGATTGGGTCTAGATGAGATTTGTACTGACTATGGCTTTTTCTTATTCTTGCCAGTCTTCTGTATTTCAAAGCTCCAGTCCATTCAATACGGTAGTTATTACTCTGTGCTGGGCTGTACTAAGGATACAAAGATGAATAAGGTAGGAGCTCACAGCCTAGTAAGGGGTAAATAAACACTGAGGAAGGAAAACAGACTGTGCTAAGTGCTCTCACCCAGCAGCCAAGTTTTATGAACCAGGGAGGGAGGAGAGGATCACTCAAGCTGAGGGTCAGGGAAGGGGCTGCAGGGGAAGCAAGCTGAGAAGATTTGACAGGGACTGGCTTTCCTGACAAAGATCCGGTTTCCTTATTGATCAGGCCTACAAAGGAGAGCGCTGCCTCCAACTGAGAGTAGTTGAGAATTCAAGAGACCTTTTACCCACTGGGGAAAATGGGACCCGGGCCAGGGAAACTTTGGCTGGATTCAGTTGGCTAAACAGAGGTTCTCAGAAATGAGAAAATTGCAAGACTTAACTCCTAAGCTTTACCCCTGTCATTTCACAGACCCTGTAGAATGGGGGCTCTGGGTCACACAGTATAGGACCACCTGAATACTGTGTTCAACCAGGGGGGCGATCATCAGTCAATCCATCATGTCCACACAAAGGAGCCCCAATAAGGATTCTGAACACTTAATAAATCAAACGCATTGTACATCTTAAACTTTTAAAAAATTAAAAACACAACACCAACGACACCTCTGAAAGAAAGGCTCAGATGAGCTTCTCTGGTTGGCAAAGCCCCCGGAGCACTGTCCCCCATCAATGCCAGGAGGGTAACACATGCCGACCACATGGGAGAGGACAAGGAAAGCTTTGCATCTGCCATGCCCCAAACTCTGCCCTATGTGTCTGTTCCTTTGGCTCATTTTAATGTCTCCTTTCCTTGTAGAGAAAACATAAACATAGAGCTTTCAGTAAGTTCTGTGAGTCCTTCTGGCAAATTATTAAGCTGAGCCTGGTTTGGGGAGCCCCCTGAAGTTGTAGTTGGTGTCAGAAATGACGGCCAGCTTGGGGACTATTCCTTTCAATGTTATAGTTGGCTGACACTCCTTATAGTTCCTGATGTCAGAAATGGGGGCAGTCTCGTGGAGAGACTGCACCCTCAAACTTCACAGTTTGGCTAACTCTGGGCAAACGTTTACGAAAGTCCACGAAGTATCAAGCTATAGAATCTGTCCCAATGAAGTTCAAGACTCAGTAGTATGCAGGGGCACCTGGGTGGCTCAGTGGGTTAATCATTTGCCTTTGGCTCAGGTTGCGGTCATGGGATCCTGGGATTGAGCCTTGTGTCAGGCTCCCTGCTCAGAGGGGGGTCTGCTTTTCCCTCTCACTCTCCCTGTGTGTCTCCCTCTCTATCTCTCAATAAATAAAATCTTTTCAAAAAAATCAGAAGTATGCAGATAACTTTTTCTGACAATACAACTGACTTAAAAATCGTGAAAAAAAGAAAGACTCCCATATACTGGCAGTTTTAAAATCACACTATTAAATAATTTATGGATCAAAATAGAAATGATATGGATATTTGAAAATACTTAAAGATGAATGATAATAAAAATAATACCCAAACTCAGCTAACGCAGCTCTTAGAGGCAAATTTAAACACATTAGGGGAAAAAAAACGCTAAAAAATGAGTATCATCCAACTTAGGAGTCTCAGGAAAGAATTACCCCTAAAAATGTAGAACAAAAGGAAGGTAAAGGAAGTAACTAATGACGTTTAAAAAAAAAAATCAACAGATTATATTATTAAGTCTTAATTAACGGACTCTCCCAATATGAACATACAACTTAAAAATATTTGCTGCAAAGAAATCATACATAGGTTGAAGAGGATACTAGAAATGTAATCACAAGTGAATAACAATACAATTAAAGAGCTGACTTTTCTCACACTTCCTAGTACAGCTTTTATTTTTTTATTTTTATTTTTTTTAAAGATTTTATTTATTTATTCGACAGAGAGAGAGACAGCCAGCGAGAGAAGGAACACAGGCGGGGGGTGTGGGAGAGGAAGAAGCAGGCTCATAGCGGAGGAGCCTGATGTGGGGCTCGATCCCATAACGCCGGGATCACGCCCTGAGCTGAAGGCAGATGCTTAACCGCTGTGCCACCCAGGTGCCCCTAGTACAGCTTTTAAAGAAACAAATTAAGTCCTCCTTAAGGTCACAAATACGAGCTATGGAAAGATCATTTTGTAAATAAATCTTTCAAAATGTTCTTGTTATCCTGCAGTTTTTGCTGCTAAAATTACAAAAGTGTAGTAACAACTTTCTTAAAAGTCTCATAGCTATACTTTTGAACACACAGAAAAAGAATTTGCTAACCTGTTTAAAAATGTTTCCAAATTAAGAGTTTTCATGAGTTTTGGGACGCCTGGGTGGCGCAGTCGTTAAGCGTCTGCCTTCGGCTCAGGGCGTGATCCCGGCGTTCCGGGATCGAGTCCCACATCGGGCTCCTCCACTGAGAGCCTGCTTCTTCCTCTCCCACTCCCCTGCTGTGTTCCTGCTCTCGCTGGCTGTCTCTCTATCACATAAATAAATAAAATCTTTAAAAAAAAAAAAAGAGTTTTCATGAGTTTTGTATGTATTAAAAAGGAAAAAAATGCAATACCTTACTATTGGTTTGCAAGATCACTTCACAGACATCAGAAAAGATGGAAACTCACTAGCTAGATCTTTAACCAAACACTTGGGTGATTTGTGGATGTGATAGGAAATGTTTAGTAAAAGGAGCCAATGATGCATTTTTCCCCCATTTGATCTAAGAATCTTTGTGAGTTATCTTTTAAGCTGTGACATACATTAAAAACCAAGTACTGGGGGGTGCCTGGGTGGCTCAGTAGGTTAAGCCTCAGACTCTTGATTTCAGCTCAGGTCATGATCTCAGGGTTGTGAGATCAAGCCCCATGTCGGGCTCTGTGCTGGGCATGGAGCCTGCTTGAGACTCTCTCTCTCTCTCCCTCTGCCTCTCTCCCCACCTCACGTGCGTGCATGCTCCTTCTCACACTCTCTCTCTCAAAACAAAAATAAAAAACAAGTACTGGGACATACAGATCAATGGAATAGAATTATGAAAGTATCATCATAATTCAACAGGGACAAGAATCATATTTCCCACAATTATGCTGGAATAACTGACTATCCACGTTCAAAGAATGAAGTTGAACTCCTACAACAGGCTGTGCACAAAAATTAATGCAAAATGGATCAAAGACCTAAACATAAGAACTAAAACTATAAAACTCTTTGAAGAAAACACAGCTGTAAAGCTTCATGACCTTGGATTAGGCAATGGCTTTTTAGATATGATACCAAAAGTACAAGCAACCTCCAAAAAATAATAAATTGACTTCCTCAAAATAATCTTTTGTGCTTCAAAGACCACTATCAGAAAGTGAAAAGGATAACCCACAGGATGAAAAAAAAATTTTTGTAAATCATATATCTGATAAGGGTCTAGTGTTCAGAATATACAAAGAACACTTATTACTCAACAATAAAAAGATAAATAACTCACTGTAAACATGGACAATTGATGTGAAGAGATATTTCTCCAAAGAAGATATGCAGAAGACCAACAGGAACATGAAGAGATGCTCAACAACAGTAGTGATTAGGGAAACGCAAGTCAAAACTACAGTGAGATACCATCCACACGCACTAGGATGGCTATAATAAAAGATGGATGGTAACAAGGGCTGGTGGGGCTAGGGAGAAACTGGAACCCCTGTAACAATGCCGGCAGGATTGTAAAATGGCGCCGCCACTTCAGAAAATAGTCTTTGAATGACTAAACACAAAGTTAGCATATGACCCAGCAATTCCAAGCTTAGACATATACTATGCAGGAGGAATGAAAACAAATGTCCACACAATAGCTTTTGTACACAAATGCTCATAGCAACGTTATTCATAACAGCCAAGAAGGGGGAACAACTCAAACAGCCAGCCACTGAAGAAGAGATAAGAAAAGGTGGGATATCCACACAACAGAATATTATTTGGCCATGAAAAGGAATGTAATACTGATATGTGAGACAACATGGATGGACCTTGAAAACATTATGCCAAATGAAAGAAGCCAGACACAAAAAGCCACGTATCACATGATTCCATTTGTGTGAAATGTCCAGAATCGGCAAATCCACTGAGATGGAAGACAGATTAGTGATTGTCAGGGGCTGGGGAGTGAGGGTGTGGGGAGTGACTACAAGCAAGTATGAGGTTTTTCAGAGGCAATGAAATTACATAGTGGTGATAGTTGCATCACTTTGTGAATGTCCTAAAAACGACTAAATTATATACTTTAGATGGGGCAAATTTTACCGCACGTGAATTATATCTCGATGGAAAGAAAGATGAAAAGAAGACAAGTATGGGGGTACCTGGCTGGCTCAGTTGGTAGAGCACACGACTCTTGATCTCGGGGCCATGAGTTCCAGCTCCACGCTGTACATAGAGATTACTTAAATAAATAAAACTTAAAAAAAAAAAAAAAGACAAGTATTGTAATAAACTGAACTGGCCCTAAATTTTGTACTGCAGTATCATAGTCACAAATCATGTTTTCTTAAAGAGAAAGAAGTATATTTAAATAATCATATTTTCTCCCTAGCAAAAGCAGTGGTTTTTGTACTGTTACTAAATATAACACAATTTAAAAGTACTTTTAAAATAGTTTAATCTGGGAGCACCTTTCTACTTGATGGGGTGCTGCCTGATTCATGAGTCATTGAATAAAGCCAATGAGATCTTCAAATTTACTTGGGTTGATTTTTGTTTTTGTTTTTGTTTTTCTGTTTTTTTTTTTTTAAAGATTTTATTTATTTATTTGACAGCGAGAGAGAGACAGCCAGCGAGAGAGGGAACACAAGCAGGGGGAGTGGGAGAGGAAGAAGCAGGCTCATAGCGGAAGAGCCTGATGTGGGGCTCGATCCCAGGACTCCGGGATCATGCCCTGAGCCAAAGGCAGACGTTTAATGACTGAGCCACCAAGGCGCCCCTGATTTTTGTTTTTTAACAGATTTGGTGGCAGTGGTGGGATCCAAAGTGAACTTCTGATGGAATCTGGGGACAGGCCCAGGCTCTGTGAACCCATGTTCGAGTTCTCCATCTTTCTCAGTGTTTCTGAGGGCCATGGTTAAGTTCCTCTCAGTTCTGAGCTCTGTTCTCTTCACCCTGAGCTCCTGATATAATTGGCTTTCCCATGAAGGGCAAGGCAGGTTGATGTAATCAACCTGTAGTCTGGAGCCCAGTTGAGTTGGCAGAGGGCTTGGCCCAGAGCCACGCCCCTAGCCTTTCAGACCACAATTTTGAGCAGGAAAACCCCCAGCCCTTAATTCTGCCTGAAGATCCACGTGGGAGCTCTTCATGGCAGTGCGCGGTTCCTGATCCATCAGTGTGGAGCCCTCAGTTCACACTCCCAACTGTTGATGTCTGCTGGTTCGAGCCTTCCCCTAGTTCAAGGGGGAACTTTGCGTCTAGGCTCTAAGCGAGAAAATGGGTCACAAGGCAAGAATAACCAGAACAAAACTGCCCGTGTGGTCTACAGACTCCTAAAATTTCAATGGCCTCCGAGGCTATCGCTTCCAGTCTTGAGCCACAGATTCAAATAGGAATTACCAAGAGGCATTCCTGATTGAGGATTCACTTCCTTTGGCAGGACCCTACTTCCCTGCTTTGGACTAAGTGTAAAATAATCAGGGACCTCTCCTTGACCTCCCTTAAGGATACTGTGGAATCTATTGCTAAAGCAATAGTTGCTCAACAAAAATCCTTAGACTCTCCGGCCAAAGTTGTGCTTGATAATAGGAGAGCTGTTGTTTATCTTGCAGTTGAGCAAGGAGGTGCCAATGCTGTGGCCAACACCACCTGCTGCACCAGGATAAACTCTTCTGGGAGGTGGAAATTCAATGACTTGAGACCCCTGAGCAAGTTATTTGGCTTAAAAGGGTGACTCCTTCAATGGGGTCTTCAACTTACTTGATTTTGATTGGTTTAGGTCTGGGGGATGATGGCCCCAAGGGACACTCTGGACATTGGGAATTACCCTGTTTAAAACAGTTATAAGTAATCTCCCTGGTGTGTTTCTCTCAAAAACTTTAAATGCATGTTTGCAGCCACCAACTACCAAGTAAATGATTTCCGTAAGACCGGAATGTCCGAAAAGGAACGAAGAGAATGACTGGTTTAAGAACTGTGAATCCAGAGTCATGGCCTGTGTGCACCACAGAGATCAAGCACAAAATGTCACGACCCGTGACTATCACACAAGGATCAACAGAAGCCGAGAGGACCACAGAGGAGCAGTGGAGAGTGGTGCTAAGGACAAACTGGCCCAAAATGGAGTCACTCGTGCCAAGCCCCACATTGGCAAACCAAGACTTAGAATCTAATCCCACTACGGTTGCAGCAATGTCCCAGGAATGTGACTTGTAACCAGTCAGTCTGGAACTCTCTGATCCGTCCTAGTGAGGTAGTCTGCATGGTGGCCCCACCTTTCCCCAAAGGCAGACCTGGCCTGAAAGAATCCCCTCTTTGTTAAGAAACTTTCTTTTCCTGCCCCCATCTGCCTACAAAACTCTGCCTTTTGTACAGCTCCCTGGAGCTCTTTCTACCTGCTAGATGGGATGCTGCCCGATTCATGAATTTTGAATAAAGCCCATTAGATCTTCAAATTAAAAAAAAAAAAAAAAGTTTAATTTTTCTTTATTTTATCCTTTAAAACTTAATTCTGGCCTGTTTTATATTGTGCAGAGAATATCAGCACCGTAGTAAAGGGATAGAATTCCTAAATATGTAAATATACATATACCGGAGATTAGGGCACAAGGGTTTGGAGCGAAGAGAGACAAAATCAACGAAGGTCAGAGATCACTGCCTTGATGTCTTGTTGGAGGACAGACAGAAAAAACCTCAGGGAAATTGGTGGGAGAAAATCAGCAAGAGGTACCGACATACCAAATCTTAGCTTATTTTCATCGCCCCCCGCCCTGGTAATTCTGTGCCTGATTAAAATTAAAACTAATCTGAGGGTCTCCGCTGGAAAGTTCTCTGAAGTTATATACACGATTTATGAATTTTAACTCACTTCAGTTCCTCATCATGTGGTGGCAACTTGGCGCTCAGCAAGTTTCCATTCTGTGTTGCCCCACAGGAGAGGGTCACACCTTATACACTGTGCACTAAAAATACACCCTCAAGAATAATACCGTTACAGTTCTTTCTTCAGCTGCGTCCCCGCTAGCCAGGCGCTGGCGCGCTTCACCAACTCAGAGGGAACCGCAGACGTTGTCTGGTCCAGCATCCAATTTCTTTTCCCAGATTGCCCTGGAAAAAGACAGTGGTGTCCCTGTAGTCTGTGAACTGTCTCTTCAAATGTTTGCCTGACCTCATTATCCAGAACACTCTATAAATGTAGCCTGCCACCCAGCACCGAGTCTGTGAAAGGGCAGGATACTCCCTTGCAAGTAACAAAGCAAAATAGAATGATCTGTCTAGCCAGACTTGGAAAATACAGTTGCCAGGTTGCTATTGGTTTAAAGAAAATGCATGAGCAATGTGCTGGCCCCGACCCTCTGTTCCTGAAACCCTGATGTGAACACTTTTATACAAGAACCAAAAACTGAGAGGAAAGCCTGCTCCTGGGCTGGCCAGCCTGCCCACGAGCTGTTCTTCGGGAAGGGCTTTGTGCCGTGAGCTCAGAGCCAGGCTGACCCACCTGCCCCCAGTGCCAGCTAGTGGACCTGTCCGTCCACACCCTTCCTTTCTGCAGGGTGGCACCGTGGGGAGAACACCAGACAACTCGGGTTTAATTCCTGGTCTTCCACTTACTGGCCTTGGGAATATCACTCGACTTCTCTGATCCTTGGTATTCTCATCTGTAAAATGGGGACATGACAGCTACGGCACATGGCTGTTCGACAGCTGAAACAAGAGGACATATCTAAAAACAGTGCAGCGTTCTGGCTCACAGTAGGCACTCAACAAACAGTGGGCTTCTTTCTTGCAAGTGAGCCAAACCAGGAAACACCCCTCATCCAATGTACTCAGAACACTGAAGTTCGTGCTAGGATCACTTTTGGAAAATTCTAAAATGGACTAACTATTTAGAGCCCGTGTACCACAAGGGGATTTGTTAGGTTTAGAAACAACCAGGTTTTAATGAAGCAATTTGTTTCATGGGGTAGAAGCAGAGATTTGGGGAGTGAGTATATTTGGCGTGATCAGGTTTCAAAATCCGTTTTTGAAAAGCTGTGTTCTAACCTGCTATGTAAGGTGTATATAGCACAATGGTTCACTTACATAGATGAAAACTGTAACTAAGCATGCATCCGTCATTTTTACTGTCCAAGGACTTCTGTACAAAATGTCATTTTGGAACAGCATTAGCAGCTTTGATTTGTGGGGTAACAAGATCTAGAAAATGTTTTTGCTGATTCATTTGGCATAAAAGGTTTCACCAAAACGCTATGAAAGTCTACTTGTAAAACAGGTTTTCCAGCGAACAGAGCTTGAAAGTGACTCTGGTGATGACAGAAAGGAAGGTCTGGGTTTCTTGGTAAGTTTATTTTTTCCCGCCATGACATCTTGATAGAACCGTTCCTCCGAAGGACACACACGAAAACAAACGACTTAAGACTGTCATTTAACACCTGCCCGTTGATGGTTAGCAAAACACATGACTGCAGGAGGGAGTTCCTCACGCGGTATGTGACCTATGAAACTCTAAGCAGACAGACCATCTGGAGGCTTCCCATTTGCTCCATGGTGTTATCAACTTGTCTGACAAAGTTCCAGTTTACCAACGATCATTTCAAAACATCCTATCTCTGAAAGAAGGACCAACTCCAACCTGAAGACAAACAAACTTTATGAGGTAAAATATCATTTGGGGCATAAGGAGAAATGGAATATGTAATTAGCCATGATGAAATTATCAGAGCAACAGTTGGTCTTATTTTTTGTGACACTGGCCTCTAATAGGATGCTCCCACGTTAGCACGCCTAAATGTCCTCCCCACCTCATCAGAATTTTGCTCCTCATCAGAACAGGCTCTTTCGTATCTTGTTTTGTTCCATATGGAACAGCAATCAAACAAAAACTCAAGGCTTCTCAACGTGGCCTAAAGAAACTCAATTCCTCATCCTTAGCCCTCTCAGCAAAGCTCAGGTTTCAAACTAGAATTATTAAGCTAAAATCTCCTCTAAATCCAAATTACAACGTTAACCTGATTACTGATCTCAGATTTCAAATGTTAAAGACGGAGTTTACACTCATTTCTTGTTACTGGTTTGTGCCACTGCTTAATTAAGCTTCCAACTGATAGCCTGTGGATGCCCAGAGTCTTGGCCACGGTGGGTTTGTAGGTTTGTTGTCTTGGTCTGCTTCGTGATGATATTTCATCACCAACTTTTGATCATGACAAACAGTTCTTGGTTGATGTGTCCTCTGTATTTTCTATTAAGGCCTGAAGGGAGGAGGAAAAAGGGAAGTGACTTCCCAGCAACTCTCTAGAGGAATATAATTTCTAGTAGCTATTTGAGAAGATGGAAAGTGGAAAGAGAGAGGCGTGTTCCTGGTTCTCCCTCCCTGTGAAGCTTCTAGCTCTTGGGACATTTATTTCAATTTGATCCATTCATAAACAGGTATTGTTCAGTACCTATGAGTGCTGGCGGTAAGGTGAATTCCCCAGGGATGATATTCTCAAACTCCTCAAAGAAACAAGTTTAGGTAGGAGTAAAAAAGCCATAAAACAAGAGAGTTTGAAACAAGAACATGCTAGAATTAGAATCAACTAGAAATATTAAAAAGAAAGACACGGCTACGGAGAGAAACTACCCAGTAGATGAGCTTCGTTGCAGGTCTTCATGCCTAAAGAGGGGTGAGCGAACCAAAGGGTCAAACAAAGTGTATCTTCCAGAATGCAGCTCAAGGAGATAAAAGAGAGTGAAAATATTAAAGAAAAAGCTCAAAGAGAACAGGACAACACATCCAGACCCTTCGATATATATTTAAACCTAAACATGTCTGGATCCCAGGGATGGGCACAGGGTAGAGGCCCCTGCTATAGACTGGTTGGTGGAGTAAGTAAGAAAACATGTGTAATACTCTACGTTTAGGTCTTTGCTGATATTCTTCCTTACACTTGGAGCACTAATCTTGTATCCTCTCAGTGAAAACCAATCTATCTTACTCTTTCAACTTCTTCCTTTTCCATGAAGACTTTTTTTTTTTTTTAAGATTTTGTTTTTAAGTAATCTCTCCACCCGATGTGGGGCTCAAACTCACAACCCCGAGATCAACACACATGCTCTGTGTGTGTTGACTGAGCTGGGCAGGCACCCCTTCCATGAAGCCTTTTATGAATCCTCTGACCATATATAAATATTTCCTTGTATAAGCCTGTAACATTTTGCTTGTGTCATTTTCATACTACTAATCATTTTCTGCCTTGAACTCTAATTTTTACATATTTGTTTCTCATTCCTAATCTGAGTTCCATATAGAGCACTGCCTAGCCCTTTGACGCTCAATGCCTTCATTTTTAATTAGGAGCCAAATCCTACAGGTAACAAAGCAAAGTATGCAGGACTCCACCCTTTCTGTTCTTCAGGAAATCTGGGAAAATGTACAAAAAGGAAGACAGCAAACAGACTTGCCCCCTAACCCTCACATCCCCGGGAAAGTAAGAAGCAGAACATAAGGGGCACCAGAATATGAAAATACACGTAGGCACTTCAAAGGTAAGTTATAAAGCTCCAACCTGACAAAGTGAGTGACGTCAAGGACCAACAGAGAAGGGAGATGTTCAAGGCAGCTGTCCTGCAGGAAGATCAGCTGCAGTCTTCTAGATCAAATGGAGAGCTAAGAAGGTGCCAGAAAGACTCAGGGCTAGACGGTGGTGTAGCACAATGGTATTCACAGCTACCCTTTACTGAGTTCCTACTGTGTGCCAGGTACACTAAATGCCTTCTTTATATCATCTCACTGAATTGTTCCAGGGTGAAGACACTGAACCCAGACAGACTAGATACCTCCTCTCAGGTCCTCAGCTAGTAAGCGGCTGACCTGGGTTCTGGCACAGGTTTGTATGACTCTTGAAATACGTGCTCTAAATTTCTATCATTCATTTCCGGCAAACTAGATAAGATGAAGTAGAGAGGGCTTCAGACCCTCTGAGAAGTTTGTGGCTCTGGGGAAGGAGACAGCTGTTTCATGTAGGCATGCATGTATTCTACTTCCCACTGTTTGTTTCCACTTTGTTCCCACGATCTCTTCCTTGCATTTTTCTTCATTCCCAAGGATGACTTCCTCCTTCCATTAAGAATTGGAGATATTGTAGCCCCACTCTGGTATAGAGATTACTTAAAAAAAAAAAATACCCCCATCCAAAAAGAACTGAAGATATTGCTTAAAAAAAAAACAGACTATATTATCAAGAGAGTGAAAAGACAACCCATGGAATGGGAGAAAATATTTGCAGGTCATATGTCTGATAAGGATTTAATATCTAGAATAGCTAAAGAGCTCTTACAACTCAACAAAGATAAACAATCCATAAAAAATAGACAAAGGACTCGAAGAGACATTTTTCCCAAGAAGACAAACAAATGATCCAAAGCACATGAAACGATGCTCCATCATTCGTCATTAGTGAAATGCGCATCGAAAACACAGTGAGAAAACATTTTACAACAACTGGAATATAATCCAAACGCGGAAAATGACAAGTGTTGGCGAAGATGTGGAGAGACGGAAGCCCTTGTACATTGCTGGTGGAAATGTGAAATTGGTGCAGCTACTGTGGAAAAGAGTTAGGTGGTTCTTCAAAGAGTTAAACTAGAATTGCCGTACCACCCATCAATTCCACTCCTAGGTATATAACCCAAGGAACTGAAAACAGGGCCTCAAACACTTGTATGCCAATGTTCACAGCAGCCTTATTCACAATAGTCAAGGGCTGGAAGCAACCCAAGTGTCCATCGACAGATAAATGGATAAAAATGTAGCATGTGCATGCAACAGATGTTAGTGAGCCACAAACGGAAAGAAAGTCCTGACATGCTGTAACACCAATGGACCTTGACAACATTATGTGAAGTGAAACAAACAAGACACAAAAGGAAAAATACCGTATGATACATGAAATATCTAGACTAGACACATTCATAGAGGCAGAAGGTAGGTTAGGGGTGACCAGGTGCTGTGGGGAGGAGGGGTAAGGCATCATCACTTAGTGGTACAGAGCTCCTGCTTGAGTTGATAAAAATTCTGGAACAGGGGCGCCTGGGTGGCTCAGTCGTTAAGCGTCTGCCTTCGGCTCAGGGCATGATCCCGGCGTTACGGGATCGAGCCCCACATCAGGCTCCTCCGCTATGAGCCTGCTTCTTCCTCTCCCACTCCCCCTCCTTGTGTTCCCTCTCTCGTTGGCTGTCTCTCTCTCTCTGTCAAATAAATAAATAAAATCTTAAAAAAAAAAATTCTGGAACAGTTAATGGTGTTGGGTGCACACATCATGAATGTAATTATGTCACCGAATTGCACCGTTACAAATGGCTGCAATGGCAAATCTTACGTTCTATATGTATTTTACCTCAAAAAAAGTAGTTTACAAAAACCCCAGAAATTATATTCTTATACAACAAAGACTGGATTAATAGTCTACCTCTGATAAAACAGACCTGAGTTTATCAGAGAAGACAGTCTGGTCTCATTGGTTAAGTCTCTGGAGGACGCAGAGGGCTGCCCCTTCCCTCCTGGGGATCCCTACAGGGTCCTGACAACGTCAGATCCTTTGACCTCTCCCATTTCCCAGAGGATGAAGTCTATGGGACAGGAGGGCCCCCAGCCTTCTACCAACGACTGGACCACGCCGCACGTGCATTCTGTCTCATGTCCTTTTCAATCCTGTGAGTGTCATCCGTGTTCTAACATGAAAGCTGGTACTTCAAGCTGGATTGGAAGCCTCTTGCTCATCTGCAGAAAAGGCTTCAAGATGTAAGATGAAGCCTACAGTTTAGATGGAACTGGCCCAGAAGACTAACCATTTGACCTCAAATCTACTTCACTTGTTCAATCATTTGAGCATGATTTTGAACGGGGTCCCCTAAATATTCAGGTGATTTGAATCCTGAAGCCTTTCAATTAATGTGACCCAATATTCTGGAGCAACTTTTCCGGAAAGAAATTAGCACAGATCCGGGCTGGCGATGTGCTTGATGCTTCATATGTGGAGAGGGAGACCCCTGATTGTGCTGCCGCTAAGCAGATGCCCCTCCACGCATCCGCACCGTAAGATTACACAGAAGTTCCATGAATGTCTCGTCACGAAATAACTCAGGAGTCTCCGAGAATTAAACTGCTCTGTACCATGAGTGTGAAATCGCACGTCCTCTCTTGTCTTGCACAGGGACGAGAGGAAATTCTCTGACATTTGATGTTGAGGGTAAAAATTAGAGCGGAAGTGACACCTAGGATGTGCCCTTTATCACTGCTTTCATAATCCATTTGATCCCAGACAACAACTTGAGGACAATTAAGTAGCCGTGAAATCAATCAGCGTCGGAGAGCCTGTGTTCCAGGTCTAACATCCATACAATTTCCAAGGAGAGAAAACCCGAATCCATTTTACT
Organism: Ursus arctos; assembly: GCF_023065955.2. NCBI lineage: Eukaryota > Metazoa > Chordata > Mammalia > Carnivora > Ursidae > Ursus > Ursus arctos. The sequence goes on along the minus strand of NW_026623089.1, from coordinate 77,868,480 downwards.
TATATAGGAGAATACTTCCAGGGACATTTTTTTTTTCCTGTAGCACTCGGCAGCCAGGATTTACTCCTGGTCATCTGGACACTAGAAAGCACTCCCTATGTGAACTGCTCTTTCTCTGTTTATAGAGAACCTAGAGACTGAAACCTTCCACCATCGCACCTGTCTCCCTCTCAGGTGGGGCTGCTGGTCTCCCCTTCCTACCAGATCTCTGGCCTTTTTGGCCGGAGGCTGTGTCTTAGTGATATTTTAGTCCCAATGCTTAGCTCAGGGCCTGGGCCCCAAGGATGGTTCAGTAAATATGTGACCAGTGGATGAACTGGGCCACATGTGTTTCCCCAAATATGCCCCAACATTTCCACTTCCTCATTCAGCTTTTCCTTCAGCACCTCTCTCAACCCCTCACTGTCCTCCTTGCTCCTTCTATGTCTATCTACGCTTTCTTCAAGGGCCATTTCCACTCTCACGTTTTTCAGGAAGGGTTCCTTGACTGTCCCACCCCACAGTGACCACTCTCTGCTTTGGTGTGTGTCACCTTTTTTTTTTTTTTTTTAAAGATTTTATTTATTTATTTGACAGAGATAGAGACAGCCAGCGAGAGAGGGAACACAGGCAGGGGGAGTGGGAGAGGAAGAAGCAGGCTCATAGCGGAGGAGCCTGACGTGGGGCTCGATCCCAGAACGCCAGGATCACGCCCTGAGCTGAAGGCAGACGCTTAACCGCTGTGCCACCCAGGCGCCCCTGGTGTGTGTCACCTTTTGTCTCTTGCTTTATTATTTTCTTTATCAAGGGCTGTCACTAGGTTGCAGGGTGCCTTGGTGCAGGTTAGAGAAAGGGGTCCTTCTGGACAGAAGCACCAGGGCACATGGTGTTGGGGGCAGAGAACAGACTGATCTCAGCCCTCACTCAGCTGGTAGCTCTGCGCTCTTGTGCAGTGAGCCATGTGCCTGGCGGGATGAGGACACTCAGCTACAGAGGCTCCTTCCTGAACCAGACCACACCTGGGGCAGGACTGCATTGAACCCTCCACATTTTAAATCTTTGTTTTGTTTTGAACCCATTTTTGTATCCCGGGCTTTTGTCTACCACATCCTCCATTCTCTGTGATAAACCGTTATTGTAGCTGCTGGTTGTTAGCATATTAATTTGCTGAGTCTTGCTAGTTACTAGGTTTCTGACTAAAGAGGACAGGGAAATGAAATAGTGACATTATCTGAAAACCAGAGATGAAATGATTGAAAACAAGTACGCCTCACTGTCTTTCACAACAACTTTACTGAGACAATTTGCAGAGCATAAAATTCACACCCTTTTATTTTTAATTTTTTAAAAGATCGATTTATTTATTTTAGAGAGAGAGAGAGAGGGAGAGAGAATCCTAAGCAGACTCTCCGCTGAGCCCAGAGCCTGACGTGGGGCTGGATCTCACAACCCTGAGATCATGACCTGAGCCGAAACCAAGATTTGGATGCCCAACCAACTGTGCCACCCAGACACCCCAAAATTCACTCTTTGAAAGTATACGGTTCAGTGGTTTTTTAGCATACTTATAGTTCTGGAACCATTACCACCATACAGTTTCAGAATCAGAGTTGTATTTAAAAGAAGAAACCCCATATCCATTAATACTCACTCTCCTCTCCTTCCAGCCTCTGGAAACCATTAATCTTTCTGGATCTTTCTCTATGGATTTATCTGTTCTGGACACTTCATACATATGCAATCACACGACATGTGATCTTTTGTGACGGGATCCTTTCACTTAGGATAATGATTTCAAGGTCAATAAATACTGTAGCACGTCTAAGTACTTCATCTCTTTTAGGACTGAATAATAGTCCATTGTATGAATCCACCACATTTTATTTGTCCAGTCATCAGTCAATAGATATTTGGATTGTTTCCATTTTTTGACTATTATGAATAATGCTGCTATGAACAGTCAAGTACAAGTTTTGTGTGGACATGTGTTTCTGATTTTCTTGGGCATACACCTAGGAGTGGAATTGCTGGGTCATATGGTAACTCCATGCTTGACTTTTTGAGCAACTTCCAAACTTTTTTCCAAAGTGGCTGCCCCATTTCACAATCCCACCAGCAGTGAGGGTTCCAATTTCTGCACGTCCTCACCTACACTTGCTACTGTCTTGTCTTTTTAATGAGAGCCATATTAGTGATCGTGAAGTGGTATTTCATTGTGGTTTTGACTTGTAGTTCCCTAATGACGAATGCTGTTGGTTTTCATAAACCATGAGAATGAAGGTAGGGAAGGGATGCAGTGGAGCCTCAGAAACAACTAGAGTCAGGATCACAAATGCAGCCAAGACGCCGTCTCTCTTCCTATCACTTGCTCAGCTTCCCTCCGCGGGTGGGCGGACCTTCCTTCCCGCTTGCGGCAGACCACCTGCTTGCACACGGCTGCTTCCAGATCCTGCCACCAGAGAAGGCGGGACTGCCTGTCCTCAGGGAGCTCTGATTCATCTGCCTTGGGTTGGGCACTCAGGATCCGATGAGGAAAGAGTAAACAGGAAATCCAGGTAAGAGAAAAACACAGCAGCTCCCAACGGAGCCACACTGCTGGAATAGGGAACAGGGAGCCTAATTCCCAAGAACAGGGAGGCGTTCCCAGTAGAAAGAGGAGGTACTAATAAAAAGTAGTATGTGTCCATGTCACTGCTGACTTGGAAGAGCAAACGGCATGAGATCTTTGATCTCTAAAAGTTGTATAATGGCTTTTGGTCAAAAGCCCGAGGGTTTTTTACTGACCTGGACTATTGCCAAATATGAAGGGATATATAGTTAGGATCTTAAAAACGCATATCAGTGATATGGTTGGTATTGGCTGTCCATTTCAACTATACCCTGGGACCAATTTAAACTACAAGCTATAGCATCATTCCATTGTACATTAATTCTCACTAATTTTACTGAGAAGGATTCTGAGGAAAGATGTAACTTGGGAGTCATAACCTGGCAGCTCATAGCTCTGACTTTACCTGATAACATTTATTGCTTGGCTTATACAGTATTGTTGTTGTTTTATTTTGAAGTTTGAATTAATTTCCCATACTAAAAAAACTGGGAATTTCACATAGAAGTCTAGAGTTCTAGCTTCTCTCTTCTCTTCTCTTCTCTTCTCTTCTCTTCTCTTCTCTTTCACAAATTACACAATTTGGCAGCATTGGGCCCGAATCCCGCATGGAGACGGTGAGGAGCCGACAGAAGGAGATTAATCAGTGTTCTCACTGCAGCCCACAGTTCCTGCCATTTCGCTCCCGCTCCTCCGCGAGTGCGGGAGGTTGTGACCCCCGTTGGAATTGCTGCGATCACTAGGCATTAATTGTCCCTGAGGAAGACAGGATGAACCTGAGGGATTTGCTTCACGGTTGAATGAGACAAAAATCTCTTCTACAGGCACGTAAGGTTTGTGATCATTCTACTTTCTAGCTCTTGTGTAACACGTAGAGAGACAACGGAGACAACCTAAGTTCCCTTTGAGGATCCAAGAGTCTCCGCATTATTTCTCCTTACCACCTCCCAGAGCAGGCAACACTTACTAGTGTTAACCACTTACCCCTGGAGGATTGTATTTATCTAATGCCATTCTGTGTTTCCTTCCCAGTTGCCAACGTTTTCTAGCTAATAAATATATGCAGTTATGATAATATAAATATGGTTATTAATACCACATTGCATATGTGAAAATTCCTAGGAGAGTAGATCTTTAAAGTTCTCATCCCAAGAAAAACAATTTTTTTTGGTAACTATGTAGGGCGATGGATGTCAACTAGACTTATTGCAGTGATCAGTTCACAATGTATACAAATATGGAATCATTATGTTGTACTCCTGAAACTTACATGTTATGTCAATGTCAGTTATATCTCAATTAAAAATAAATCCTAGAAATATTTTTTAAATCTTTTCTAAAAAATTTAAAAAATACAAAAAAAAACTGTTTTTAGCTCTAAGTACTTACTCTAAATGATCTAAGGCCATCTGGTTATTATCTTACTCTAATTGATTGCAAGAAGTTTATAATCTTGCCCTTATACCTGAATCAACCCAATGAAGATAGCACTCTGTATATTCCTACCTAGTTCCGTAAAACTTGAGAGGTCAAAGTGCTGGGCTGTCATATCCATTGACTGCCCAAGGTGGACACTACTATCCCACCCAGGTTCCCCTTCAGGAATGAAGGATTTGTTCCCACAGAGGTTGGAGTGCTGCTGGAAGAGGTCTTCACCATCGACCCTATTTAAACTTCCTGACCCAAGGTCATGCCTCCTTCCAAGGCAGCCCACATCCAAAGAACAATCATTTGCCCCCTTATCCCAACGATATCTAAAGGGCCACCCCAACCCCAGAACTCCTTGTGGAGTCGTCTGAGGTCTTTGTGGGACTGCGTCTCAATTCCACATCTGCCTATTCTTGCTTCCCTGCAATCCTTCCACAGGTGTGGATCGCAAGCTCTCCCTAGCGACCTCCTGACCCTTATCACCATCTCAGAGTCAGCTGTGGGAGCCCAACCTGGAGCTACTCTGGAGCAAGTGGCCTTGGAATGCAAGTGCTATTTCAGAGAGGAGGGTAAGAAACCAGGAGAGCCGTAGCACAGGGTTCGTATTTGGGGGTGGGCAAAACAGAAAGTGCAGAGAGTTTCTGAAAGCCCAGCAGAGAAATCTCCACAGATTCTTAACCAAAACTTCCAGAGGGCAGAATGATGACCCTTCTCCTACATCCTATGAAAATACTCATGAACCAAAGAGAGCAGATAAAGAAGCTACAGCGGCATTTGAAACTGGAAAGGTTGCTCAGTTTCTGCCAGATGTCTGCATATGAAAGCCTGGAGTGAGAAGCCCGGAGACAGAACAGAAGGGCTCCAAGGTGGGGAAGTTGGGAGGGTAAATGCGGCTAGAACTGCCAGAGATTATTCTCCTCTGGGTTGTGGGGAGGATCAACGTTGAAGACCAGAAGCTCTTCCTTGGAAGGGCCAGGGACCTATTGCTTAGAGTGAACAGATTTGGAATAAAAATAAGTCACAAGCTAACAGAAAAATGGGCTCGGGGGTGTATATACATCCTCTGGTCTAAGACGCAAACGAAGGATTCTGACACTGACCATCTCTCCATGATTACAGGCATCGGCTAGAGCTGAATACAACTCTCCTTGTTCAAGGATAATATTGAAAAAGTGGTGAGCGAAACCTATGAGACATTACCTAACCTACGCAATAGAGAATCTGGCACTTGAGGTTTTCAGAAGAACATATGTTTGAAAAATATTTCTACAGGAAACTTAATTAATTTTAGAAAACATCAGGTTTGAACTCTCCGTAACATTTAGGAAGATGGATCTTATGAAATAGAAGACCAAATATGGATAAGACAACAGATGAAAAAGGAGCTAGTTGAGAGGGAATCAGAAATCAAAAGCTGTATGAGATAATGGGACCATGGTAAAAAAAAAAAAAAAGTTAGAAATACAGTCACACTGTTGGTCACACATCGACAGGAAAGGGAACCGAGGCAGTGATTTGGAGAATAAGCTTGAGAAGAGGAAAGCATAACAAAAAAACAGATAACCGATTTTCTTCTGTGTGTTTTCATCTGCTTATTTTTTCATTTTTTTCAGCCTCAAAGATCTCCTACCAGCTGGGAATCAGAATCTACGCTCAGTGAGCTCTTTCATTAATCAAGCTTCCCCCTGGCATTGGCTTTCCTCACCAGGCCCCAGTGTGAACCCCATGCTGCTACCTTCAGAGTGACCCAGCTGTCCCCATGAATATCTGTTCTCTTCCATCTGTGGCTCTGGGGACCCAGGGGACAGTGTGTCCGATGCGGGTCTGTATGTGCGTGGGAGTGGAGTGGATGCTGAACTCAAGGGGGACAAAGAAGGGGAAGAGTGAGAGGTGAAGATGTGATAAAAAAGTAGGGCAGAGGCTGGAGATCCAACAAGAAGATAATAGCACTCCCAAAAACACAAGCCAGGATTACACGTAAGCAGGGAATTAACCAGAGGAGAAAACTTTCCTGTTAAGAAAACAGACCATGGTACGCAGAATCCAAGACCCCATACTATTACCCGCAAGTGAAAAAAAATAAGAAAAAGATTAACACCTAGATGTAACCTGTTAATTTTTTTTCTTTTTTAGTTTCAAATTTTTTTAGAGGTGTTCCACATACAGGGGAAAATGCAGCCATGAAGTGAAATGTGTTCCTTACCTCTCACACAGAGGCTGAGGCCACGGATAGGAAGGAGGGCCATAGAAAGAACAAAGGGGCCAAGGTGGACGTATTGCAGTGATTCCTTGTGAAAGCACGCCCTGACGCTAGAGCTCAAGCTACACCCAGTTATCCTCCGGAACTTCTTAGACTCCTCTGACCCGTTCACCCCTTGCCTTTGTGCTCTGCAAGGAAAGGCCTCCCACCAGTGCTGTTGGCAGTTCACGCGCCGGGACATCCTCACATGGGAGGATCCGTCTGTGGTAAAATGGGAAAATGCCGACATACCAGTGTCATGAAGGGAGGGAGAAAGGGGAATCACAGCGAAAATGGAGACCTGAGGTGACATTAGTGGTGATTAAATCAGGTGACGTATGTGGACATCTCTAGCACAGGGCTTGGCCTGGAACACCCTTGACCACATAGTAGTGGAATGTGAGGTGGAAACCCCAGGTACTTTCATTTACTTCTGCACAAAAGTCACTCTTTCACAAAATGTCAATGACCATCTTTCTCTTCTCCTCCCCGTCGTCCTTAAAATATTTTTTATTTCTCTTCTGGACAGCTTCAGCTTGGAAAGGCTGCCATGCTCGCTGTATCTGTTTTATCATTGTGAACCAAGAGTCTATCCAGTTTGTCTTCAGAGCTGAAATTATGCATCCCTGATTATAATTCTTACCTCAACGAAGTCCTGGCGGAGGGAACTGTGTGGTGAGCAAAGACTGTACAAGTTCCAGCCTCGTGGGAAGAAAGCAACTTCGTTAGTCAAGAAAATGTAGTGTTTCGGGGCGCCTGGGTGGCACAGCGGTTAAGCGTCTGCCTTTGGCTCAGGGCGTGATCCCGGCGTTATGGGATCGAGCCCCACGTCAGGCTCCTCTGCTATGAGCCTGCTTCTTCCTCTCCCACTCCCCCTGCTTGTGTTCCCTCTCTCGCTGGCTGTCTCTATCTCTGTTGAATAAATAAATAAAATCTTTAAAAAAAAAAAAGAAAATGTAGTGTTTCATTTATACACGTTGCCTCAGCTACAATTAAGTTTGGCTGTGCGTAATAGAAACCCCAACAAAGGGAGTTAAACACACGAGGGTTTCTCTCGCGTGTAAGAGAGTTCCAGGGCTGCCTGGGTGGTACTGTCAGTTGGGTGTCTGACTCTTGGTTTTGGCACAGGTCATGATCTCAGGGTCCTGGGATCAAGCCCCACGTTGGGCTCCTTGCTCAGTGGGGAGTCTGCTTCTCCTTCTGCCCCTTCCTGTAGCTTATGTGTGCTCTTGCTCTCTCTCTCTCTCTCTCTCTCTCTCGCAAAAATAAATAAAATCTTAAAAAATTAATAAATAAACCTTTTTTAAAAAAATTCCATGAACAGGCAGTTCAAGGTCCGTGTGGCCACTCCACAAATAAGTCTGTACAAGGCAAGGTAAATTTTAATTCTTTTTTTCTTTTATTGACTAGTTTTCAAAGTAAGGTATTAATGTGCTAGCTGCCTTCAGTGGTGAATGGTTTGTGTCGTATGTTTGGATTTCCTGTTTTAAGTATCATTATGAACTCAGAGTTTTCTATGTTCAATATGTTTTAATTGATGACAGCTATTGTTTTCGATGCTCAAATGGTGTCCTCTCTGGCCAGTTGGGAGCCCCTCCAGGTTGGCTCTGGTCCTGTTGAGTCTGAGATGCCTGAGACTTGCCATGGGTGCAAAAGATATCCTGGGCTCATCTTGTAGGTTCCTGCCCCAGACCAGGAATCAGCCAATCTTCCAACGTGTGCTGGTTCCTTCTAGTGGGAAATGGCATTTGGAGAACACAAATTGGTCTTCGCTACTGGGCTGTCATTTTTCTTAGGCCTCTGTGGACAGAGCTATTAACTGTGTGTTTTTGAGAAAAGTAAATCAAGTTCATGCTAATAGTTTCAATTCAAATTTAAGATGCAAAGATTTTACTTAATATCTTTCATTTTATATTTGCAGCTTTCTTAGGTTTTTAAAAGACTTGATTCCTAATAACATGATAAATCATATAAATAAATACTAATATCAAACATTTCAAAACCAATATAACCACTAACAGTAAGACTACTGACTACACATTAAGTTTCTTTCTTTTTTTTTTTTTTTAAAGATTTTATTTATTTGACAGAGAGAGACACAGCGAGAGGGAACACAAGCAGGGGGAGTGGGAGAGGGAGAAGCAGGCTTCCTGCTGAGTAGGGAGCCCGATGTCGGGCTCAATCCCAGGACCCTGGGATCATAACCTGAGCCGAAGGCAGACCCTTAACAGACTGAGCCATCCAGGTGCCCCTATCTTTCCATTATTTTAAAAAACATGAACAAATGCCTACAGATATTCATATTTCCCTCCCCTTTTTACACAAAAAGTATCACAATATAAAGGTCTGCACTGCACTGTGCTTTTTTCGCTTAAAAAACTACCCTGGAGATGACTTCATACCAGTAGGTGAGATGGCTTCCCCATTTTTTTTCATGGCTACATGGACCGTCCTGTGTGCGTACCACAGGCCGAATACAACCAACCCCTACTGATTGACATTTGGGCTAGTTCTTCTCCTTTGCGATTATAAATGCTGCTGCAATGAAAATCTTGAGTGCGTGTCGTTGTATTTTGCCAACGTACCTCTAGGATAGATTCCTAGAAGCGGCGTGCTAGGACAAAGGGTGCGTGCAAGTGCCATACTGCAGATCCTGACACACTTCCCTCCACTAGGTTGGTTTGCCTTCCACCAGGAATGTATCAGAGTGGCTGGTTTCTCTATAGCCCTGCCAATCAAATGCATTGCCAAACTTTTGCATGTTTGCCATTTGACAGATGAGAAGTGGTATCAGTCGTTATAATTTCCATGTCTCTTACTTTGAACGAGGTTGAGCATCTCTTCATGTTTAAGGGTCATGGAAAATACATTTTAATTCAAATATATCTGTTACTTATGGTGGTATTTTCTCATTTTTAAAGTTGGAAAGAACAAGAGCAAAGGAAAAAAAAGAGAGCAAGAGAGGTAAACCAAGAAACCGACTCTTAACTACAGAGAACAAACTGCTGGTCGCCAGAGGGGAGGAGAGTGGGGGGATGGGGGAAACAGGTGATGGGGATGAAGAGCACACCTATCATGATGAGCCCTGAGTCATGTACAGAATTGCTGAGTCACTACGTCGTACCTGAAACTAATAAAACACTGTTTGTTAACTATACTGGAATTAAAATAAAAGAAAAAGTTGGCGAGAACATGATGGGTGATTAGAAACACCCCCACAGAAACAAGTTTATACTGAGTAAAGGCCCTGGTCATCGTGTTTCTTAGAGTAGAGAAGGTTCTAGAAAGCTTTATGTGGAAGACTGCACAGAGGACATTTCATCTGTGAGACTTCAGCATGGGTCCACATGCTTTCCTTACAGTGGCATGCCCCCCATGAGGTCCTCATCTTCGGCTATGCAGTAGATTCACATAATGTTTTGTTTTTTGTTTTTTTTTTAAAGAAAAAGATGCCTGGGCTCACTGCTGGATGTTGGATCTGGGAACTCTGGGGCGAGTCCTTGTCAGCTATGTTTTTGTTTTTAGGTGTTGTATTTTTGTTTGGTTGGTTTTTTGACTGAGGAGATGATTCTCTGCAGACAGATGTATTGTTCAATAAATATTTACTGAGAGGCTACTAAGAGCCAGGAAATGAGTTGGCTGGTGGGTGCTGGGAACACAGCAGTGGTAATACTGACACATCTCCTGCCCTTGTGTAGAGAGGCAGACCAAAAATAGTGAATAAATTCATATTCAGTGGTCATAAAAGCTATGAAGGAATAGGGGGCTGAGAGAATAACAAGAAGGAATGCTCTTTGACAGGACAGTCGGGAAATAGCTAGCTCCCTGAAGAGGCAACATTCAAGCTGATTTGCACAAGAAAAATAGGCTTTTGGACCACGTGGATCTAAACTTTTAAAGGGTACTGGAAACGTCTGAGCAGAGTTTACATAAATTACTTCGCTCCATGCGTGGTTCATAGCACGTGGCGGCTGCTACAATGATGACGATTTTCTGCTCACCAAGATCTTCTTCCTTCAAGGCCCATTTCAGACTCAACTACTCCATTAGACCTTCCTTAGGGAATCCAGCCCACACCGACTCATGTACCCATGAAATGTTTATGAGGCCTCTACTGTGTGTCAGGGACCGGCTGGGCTCTGGGGAGACTGAAGCCGACCTAGCTTGTGCACAACAGATGTTACAGGAAGTGACTCCATGGAACGATGATCTTTCTTTCCTTTTCCAGACTCAATAGCATCATTATAAAGTCTTAGAGGGCAGGGGACTTATCTTATCCCTTTCTGAACCCCTCCCCAGATTTGCTGGCATAAGTTAATTGTCCTGTGAAGTGCTAGACTCTGATCTTTCGGCTGGCCTGCCGTGAGCTGTCCTCTCCTTAGGCAAGGACGCCATGACCCGGCAGTACGATTAGGAGAGAGACGCCATAAACGTAGAATCTGACCCAGTGAGGGCCCGGGAGCTATCTTATGCCTTAAAAAAGGTCAACAGCTCTAGCATTCCAGTTTCCTAAGATGTTCAAGGTTGTATAGTGCCGAAAGTCAGATCTGTTGGCGTGGACGTTAGACTGCACTTTAGACTTCGAATGGTTCTTACGAACATCTTGATTTTGTTGTTGTTGTTGTCAACCAACTTGAAAAAAAATTCTTCATATGTTCATAAGTCCTGGAGAAGCTTTTTTTTTTTTAAGATTTTATTTATTTATTTGACAGAGAGAGAGACGGCCAGCGAGAGAGGGAACACAAGCAGGGGGAGTGGGAGAGGAAGAAGCAGGCTCCCAGTGGAGAAGCCCGACGTGGGGCTTGATCCCAGGACCCTGGGATCACGCCCTGAGCTGAAGGCAGACGCTTAACGAGAGCCACCCAAGCGCCCCCTGGAGAAGTTTTTGAATTCCTTACATTAACTAATAGTTTTCCCGCCCCACATATAAACATCCACACGTATGTACATCCACACTCACATATCATGTAGAGTCCAAAATTCCTGCTTACTCCAAATCAGCACTTTCCAGAATTAAAAAAAAAAAATACTCATTATGCCAAAAACTTACTGAGTTATAGTTCATTTATGAGACGAGTTTATTATATTAGATAAAATAATATAGGATGCCTGGTTAAGTTTGAATTTCAGATAAACAACAAATAATTATTTAGTGTAAGTATGTCCCATGCAATATTTGGGACATACTTATGCTCAAAAATTATTTGTTGTTTTAAAAAATTCTAATTTAACTGGGTGTCCTGTATTTTTATTTGCCGAATCCAGCAGTCCTACTTTTCATAGGTCTGTACATATGCCATCTCTTGTAACCCCTAAAACCCACCCACAAAATAAGTATTATGCTAATCTTACAAATAAGGAAGCTGAGGCTCAGAGAGAGATAGTACACTAGAGCCTCTGGATTACCATCTGTACGTGGTAGAATCTGGATATGAAGCTACATCTGCCTAAACACAAAGGCCCCGTGTTCATGTTTCTCAGGAAAACCAATCATTGCTACAACTGTTTTGTTCAGACCTACATCAAGAGTATTCGAGTTTTTAACTGTGAGATGAACAGACATGCTCTTGCAGTTCCCTACACGGAGCTCTGCTGAGCCTTGGCAGCACCTGCCCCTTCTCACCAGGTGGGCGCTACTCAGCCCTCACATCTCAGCTCAGAGGTTCCCTTCTCGAGGAAGCTTCTCTGGCCATCCCAGGGAGAGCTGAGCGCTCTGTGCCTCCCTTTTCGCTCTTGTATAACAAGGACCCTCTCAAGGGTCTGTCTCCGCCAGAAGACCAGGAGTTCCTGAGATGGGGCCGTGCATGTGGAGACGCAGGAAATGCTCAGAAGTGCCTGGAGGATGAAGCACAGCTTCTGGGCATCAGATATACGTACTTTTTAAAAGGATTTATTTATTTTACAGAGAGAGAGTGTGTGTACAGGGGGAGGAGCAGAGGGAGAGGGAGAGGGAGAGAATCTCACGCAGACTCCCTGTTGAGCTCAGAGCCCCATCCTGGGCTCGATCTCACAATCCTGCGATCATGACCTGAGCTGAACTCAAGAGTTGGACACAACCAGTTGAGCCACCCAGACGCGCCCGGGCATCGGATTTAGACGAACTCTGCTAAAACACGTATGGGATGACTGACTGGGGAACAACGGGTCTCCTGGCTCTCTTTGAAAAGTGTCATCAGAGAACGACACTAGAAACTATGGCAAGAAAGCCATAATCTCTTACCATTGAACATGGAAACAACTCTACCCATTACATTTCTTTTCATAGTCCCATTTTACTGTGGCCTTTGATACTCATGTGAGTTGTTATTGCACAACTAGCTAAGAATGAATCAGCCTTAGTTAAACACCCATAAATATATGGACGGGAAGGAGGGAGAAGAAGAAAATTTGAGCTTCACCTTTCTAGCTCAGCAAAGTTCAAGCCAGTGATTTTAAAAAGTCCATTTTATGGAAAAATGAAGTCATTTTATATGCTAAAGACACATATGCTTGGCATAGAAGGATGTTATTCCTCGAAGTAGTTCCTTGAATATATTCGAGACTTTTTTTTTAATCACCTAAAAGTGGATGGTAATTCTAGTGAATACAGGGCTTCTCTATGTCCTTCCTCCTCTGTGCATGGACCTAGTGATTTCCAAGGGCACCCAATTAGATTATTGAAAAGAAATACGGTCTTCTTGTCCCTTGGCTGACCTGCTCGTCATCCTGAACTGACTTCACTTCAGTGCCAATAAAGCACTATTTCACTGAGAACAGAAATACCCCACCCCCTCTGGCCTTCAGCTGTCCTACCACATTTCTGTAGCTCTTTTGCTGAAACATTCCAGATAAGAATAATTATGGGCTCATGCCCTTCCCAAAATGACATGGAAATGCTACAAAAAGGAGCTATTTAAACTAGTCAGTGTTTGAGGAATGATTGACAAACTCAGACTTTGATAATTTCTATGAAGACAAATAGACCGAAGTGGCAACTCTGCTTTGGCGGAAGCATGAAAGTATGAACGACCCACTCAGAGAAACAACGAACTCATTCTCTCGTTCTGGGGAAAGGACCGATGCACTGTGGTATGTCATGCAGTGTTTTGGACACAAGTGTAAGTCACAAGGACGTGAGTCTCCGGGTGGAGTCGCAGACATCAAGCATGCGGTGTGGGCAGGGTGGTATTGTGCATCGGCGAGGGTGGGCTGTGGCGGGCATGCTGTTGGCAGCTGTGTGCATGGGGGAGGGGAGGGGGGGCACACACCATGGGTGAGGGCCCCGCTCTGGAGTCAGACTGCTGGGATCTGTCTCCCTGACCTCGGACAAGGCACCTCTCTCTGAGGCTCACTCTCCTTCTCTGTAAAATACCAATAATAATAGCATCTCCCTCGTGGGCTATCGTGAGGGTCAGTGAGACTGTAGGTGAGTGACTTCGTCCTGGGCTAGCACCGTGCACACACAAACGGTCAGTCCCTCTGCTCCTCTTTTTTGCCCGCCGGCATGCCTGAGATGAGTGGAACGGGAAGTTGGCCCGCGGATGGACGACATTTCAGCTTTAGAGCACAGCTCCCTCCAGACAGATTTTCGTGAACAATGTAGGTCATATTTACATAGGGAGAGATGGAAGGGACTCGGGCTTTCAAATGCCTCTCTCCTTCCCCTTCCCTCCCCTTGGCCCCCTTCCCACCTTAGGTTCTTGAGGGAAACAGAGCTCAAAGCACAAAACACGAGGCCAGGCAAATGCATGTTGTAAGACCTTGGCCCGACCCCCGCCTGTAGACTGCAGCAAGCTGGGCTGGCCTGTGCAGAAGATCCCTTCCTTGGAGCAAAGGACCTCCTGCGTCCCTTCCCCTCCCAAAGCCCAAACCCAGGTTTCTCTGGATCTGACCATAGTAACAGCACAGGGAGTGCAAGTCAGCCAAGAAGCGACACGCTCAGAAGAGCATGTGTCCCTCACCTAGCCCTCAGCTGCTCCAGGCTTTCTCCTTTCAGGGGTGAGGGTGCGCCCCAAGACTCCTAGTCTAGATTAGCCCCAGCAGAGGAAGAGTCCAGAGTCAGAAGAGTCCAGAGCAACCACCACACCTGGCTCAGAAGGTTAACTTGCTCAGCTCATTGAACATCTATTTTGAGTCCCTATTATGTGGTAGGCACTTGTTCCAGATGCCAAAGCCCCCTCCTCAGCCCACCCCCTAGTGTAGAAGTCACTTAGTTACAGGGACAAAGAGGACAGACAAGCCCTTGACCCCATGCACTTCAAACCTGCCCTCTACTCTCAGAGCTTAACTCCTTCCCTTGTCAATGGCTTTGCCCTCTACCCTGACCTCTGCTGAGGACAGGGTGTGAAAGAGGGGACGAGAGCGGGCAGAAGGGAGGTTCAAGCTTCCAGAGCTAGCAAGTCACAGAAGGCATCAAGAGACGGACGTTTTGGGCTGTCTCTTCTGGTTTCACTTTCTGAGCTCAGAATGCAGGGGTCCTGCTGACCCCCGACGGGACTGCTCTCACAAAAGCCTCTTTCCATGTGTAACTCAAGGCAAGAAGCCTCAGTGCTTCCCCTCGGTTCCAAGGCATCGTGGACCTCACATTTCTGTCACTGGACTGTCATTTGGCCGAAAGGAGAAAATTAGCATTTGGTCTGGACTGGGGAAAGCCTGTGCTTGTTTGCTTTGGGAAATGAGGTGCTTGCTTTAGGTCACAAGCAGGAAGAGTTTAGCACAGGATTAGCTGAGGGCAGTCATAATCCACTCGAGCGTGGTGAGCTGAGCTGAGGCCCGGTGCTAGAGACAACAAAAAGATGCCCTACCAGATGCTTCCTTTCCAGGCCAATCCAGATCATTGGTTTTGCCAATGCAGCTCCCAAAATAGAGCTGGAGGTTAGAGGAGAGAGAGCTCAGCACGGGCTCCTCTAAGGCATAGTGGGGCTTGATTTTTCTAGCTGTTCCTTTAAATTCCCACTCACTTATCCTCACCACCTTTAAAAATTAAATCAACTTATATTAACATCATCTCTTGTATTTTTGACTTTTAGGGTTTTGAAATTGAACTAATTTCAGTTCACCAGGACCCTTTGTGCTTAACAACGAAGGGACAGAATTCACAGGGGAAGTAGACCCCTCCAGATCTCCCGGTGCAGGTGTCTTCTTGCTTGGCCTATCCCTAACATTCCCTCTTCATTTTCCAGAGGAGGATAAGCAGATGAGACACGAAGGTATCAAGTCACACCACTAGCGAGTGGCAGAGATCACACGAGACCCCGGGGCTGAACTTCTAAGGCTTTTGTTTTGTCCCCAAACACAATACAGCCTTCCTGTCACCCACAGACCCAGGCCTTCAGCTACTCTGTGAACCAGCTTCTGGCAAGGCAGAACCAGAGCCAGGATTTCTTGAACTGGCTGAAAAAAAAGTCACCAGTCTTCTGAAAGTTTCACGTTTTTGTAGCTTTTAAAAACTTTTGTCTAGTTGGTAGATGAAAAGCCACAGGCCCTTTTTGCCAGGCCCTACTTCCTTAATGGTGTGGTAGCTGTACCTGTTTTTACGACCTAAGGGGTACCCGTTCCCCAATCACCGCCTCTGTCTCCTCTGCGTCAGACACGGCGCTCACCCTGTTACTGCTCCCAGGTTTCTGAGATTGTAGTAACCACGCTAAAAAGCTTCTTTCTCGGTGGCCGCCCTTTGCTCTGTGCATAAAAATCAACTTTTGCGTCAGAGAGGTTCTACTTTTGAAACTTTATCCGGTCTTCTGTTTGGAACTATGGCGGCAACAACCCTTGAGCCAGAAAGCAGAAGCCGTGGGTTCCAAGTCCACCCTACTACAAATGGTCTGAGTGAACATGGACACAATCAAAGGCTGTCAGTTACAGAAACTACAGACTTCAGAAGCAGAATGGACTTTAAGGGCCTCGGTCCAAAAGCCTGGTTTTACAGATGAGTAACCCAAGGTCCAGAGAAGTTGGATAATCTTCGCCACATTTGGAAGTAGCCACCAATATTAAAAACATACACAGTAATTGGATTTCTGGTCAAGATGGTAAGTCCTTACTTTGACATACCTCTTCTGCTCAAATAATAATACGGTATTGAAAAAAGACAAGACGGGAAGGCCTCAAACACAGGCTACATATCCCATGAACCGGAACAGATGAGGAGCATGGAGCGGTGAGAGGGGCTGCTGCTCCCGTCCAGGAAGCAGCAGAGGTGATGGGGCCCACAACTTCCAAAATATAATGGGGACTCAAAATGTTCCAAATGAGAGATTAATAATTTGCTGCTTGAAACCAGGGTCTGGGGTTTCAAAGGATGAAATAAACTGCGGCACACCCACTCTCAGGAGACGTGGCCTAAGAGGAAGTGGTAGGCCTCGGCCAGCAGGGGTCAGGGGGCAATGTGCCTTGGGAATCGGGACGACAATGCTGAGGACCAGGAGTGGCTCAGTGATACAGCACACCCCAGTATTGTTAGAAGACGTGGTTTGGGACTGGGAATCTCCGTTGCAGTAACTTGAAGTGAGGACAGAAAGACCGAAAGAAGAGAAGGAGAAAAAGCAGGCATAAATACGTACAACTTGTATGCCGAACAAGTGTGCCAAACACATTTCCAAAAGGAAATCTAATGCTAGGAAAAGAAAAATAAAGAAGTAAAATCAACAATGCAGACATGAATTCATTCAGGATGAAATAAAAATTAATTTTGCACTATAGGCTGACAAAGACTTAAAATAAATGTTCAGAATGACCAAACAAAAAAAGATAAAATAAAAACACAGAAATAAAACAGGTGGATATGAAAAGAACCAATCAGGAGTATTGGAAATTATTTTTAAGTAATCACTGATGTTTTTAAAGAGTAGTCATGACTTAAAAACAATAACAACCCACCTCACCATATTGGAGTAGTAAGAACATTACTCAGAAAGTAGTGTGGAGAAGGGGCGCCTGAATGCCTCAGTCAGTTAAGCATCAGACTCTTGATTTTGGCTCAGGTCACGATCTCAGGGTCGTGAGATCGAGCCCCACATCAGCACTGCTAGGTGTGGAGCCTACTATGATTCTCTCTCTCCCTCTCCTGGTGTCCCCTCCCCTCTTTCCCTCTCTAAAAAATAAATGAATAAAAAAGCAGTATCGAGAGATAAAGGGTTAAAAAGATACAGAAAGCAGTGAAGAGGCTTGGGGATCAGTTTATGGATAAAGAGATGGAAAGGATTCCACATACATCGAACAGGAGTTCCAGTAGACGGGAGTGGAGGACATGGCAGAGAAATAATCTTTAAAGAAAGAAAAACCAAGATGTTTCCAGAGCTGGGAAAAGACATGAGCTTTGAGGTCTACCCTCTCATACAGAACAAAGACAATTTCACACTTACACTTCAGAGTATCAAGGACAGAGAGAAAAATCAACACAAAAAAAGGACAGACAATCCAACAGAAAAAGGGGAAGAAGATTCGAACACGCATGTTACGAAAGAAGGTGTGTAATGGCGCTCGATTTCATTAATTACCTAAGAAATTCCAATGAAAACCACAATGAACACACTACAAAAATGGTTAAAGTAAAAAAGACAGATAAGACCAAGGAAAATGTCAGCCAAACGGCACTTCCCCACACTGTTCCCAGGAGTGTGGATTGGTACAACTTCTTTGGAAAAATGTGTAGCAGCGAGTACCAAAACCTAATGTACGTATACGCTACGATCTAGCAATCCCACTCCTAGTGGAATTGTATACAGAGTTAGGAATGCATATGTTCGTTCACCAAAGGCATGAGAATGCCAATAGCAGCACCATGCTAGTAGCCAGAAACCTGAAACTACCCTAACGTCCATCAAGAGATGAATGGGTAAATTATGGTATATTCATGAACAATATAATACAATGAGAGTGAATGAACCGCAACTCATGAACCACCACCAGTAAACCACACAACATAGTGTTGATCGAAAGAAGCCACAGACTAGAAGAAAATACTTGCAAAACATTGATCTGATAAAGAATCTGTATCCGGAATACATAAAGAACCTTTACACATCTCAGTAAATGCAAGACAACCCACTTTTGGGTAAAGTATGTGAACAAGTACTTAAAAAAAGAGAGATACAGGAATGGTGGGGACCCTCTAAAAGACTTGGGAAGAGTCTGAGAAGATGGCGATGATGGCATAATTTTTTAACTTTCCCCAACCCATCGCCTTCCATAAAAACAGAGCAGCAAAAATTATAAAACCGAACACCCTACAGACAACATGTACAACACAAGTTGGTGAAGTAACCCCAATAGTTCCCCAAACTGAGAAGGTGGGACCAACCGCCCATGGCTCATACCATGTGAGCGTCACCTCTACGGGAAGCAATGGGGCAGCTGATGGAAGGGGGAACCCTGGAGTCACCGACAGGTACTCACTGAAAGCACAGCCAGGCTGCAGCTGGGTTACACGGCCCCACTTTGAGAACCTCCTGGGAATAAACATCCATACCAAGTAGAACAGGAAAGTAAGGGCTAAAGGAAGGAGAAGGTCCAGACGAAAATGGGGCCTGGAACTGAATCAGGACAGCTCACAAAGGGCAAGGGACAGCCCGCCTGACCAACTCCACCCCCTGCATCCCCCGCCACCACAGCAGGTTCAGGAAAACGAATTAGCAGCAGACGTACAGGAAAATCCCACACATCAGTGCACAAGCTCCCCCAGGATGCCAAACGCGGCTAGTCTGCAGGCTACCCTTCACGTGGTCATCACCGGGAGATGGAGTTTTGTGTTCAGGTCCTCAGATTGGGAAACACTTTCTAGCAATGCCTGTATGCAACAGGACTCTACTGACAAAAAAAACTGAGTGGGCGCGTGGTGTTTGCTATAACTCACACTGTCATCTCAATGGGAATCAAACTGGCACGTTTATATGATGGCGTGGGGCAGAGATCATTGACATGGCATAACACACTCAAGTTGCAGTGAATTCTTGCCGTTTCCACTCCCCCTTAGCAATCTTCATCATGGGTATCTGGTGGGGCATCTGCCAGCTGCCACTGCTGTGCACTCAGTGAGCCTAGCCAGGACTTTGTTATGGACTCAAAGGGGGAGTTATGGGAGCGAGGCTCTAAGAGCCCATAGAAGTGGCTGCTTTACTGAATGAAGGAATGACAGGGAAAGTAAGTACACAATATAACTATCGCTCCCATTATTTTGGAACTGAAATGATCTAGAATCTCCGACACGGTCTGAATTGTGCTTTGCTTTGAAATACTACAAACACAATTCTAAGGGATGGTTTGTAATACAACAAGCAATGAACCTGCCCCTCCTGGCGAACTCGGAAAGCCTTCTACACCAGGTACGCAGTGCAGTCCACTGAGCCTGGGGAGACAGAAGGAAGCAATCTGTCTTGGGAAAGGTCATGTGAAAGACTTGGATGACACTTTTGTCTCTCTTTTGTTCCTGCTGAGCAAGTGTGCCACTTCTGGACCTCAGCAGTTAAAGCCAATGGCTACGGAAAAGGACAAAGGAACGCAGTATTTTCATTGCACAGGTGAGCGGAGTCGGATTTATGTGGTTTATCATCAGAGTGCCAACTCAAACATGCTGCACACCAGAGTGCCCCATGTGAACTAGGTCAAAATTCCACTTTATCACTGATAGAACACACACATCGGAATAGAGCTTAAAGTGTTTTTTAAAAAAGCAAAGGCACTTTCATTCTCAACATTTCCTCATCTGCAAAATGGGCTTCCCACCGCCGACTTCACAGTCCCTAACGGAGATTAAGTGGAGCCACAGTGAAATACCTTCCACAGTACGCGGTACGTGTAGCTATTTCCCTTACCCAACGGCAGCTAGTATTTTACACACCGTTTTATAGGGAACCTAGTTAACACCAGGTACACTGATAATTACCAAGTATCCTGTTACATTATGACTTTGTAACAGGAGATGATTTTTCTCCGAAGACGAGCCGTGACAAATCCACGTATGGGCAAATACGAACAAATGCATGGACCCCTACCTACAGTGGTGCCTATAACATCCTTAATAACTAGAGCTTTTATTATTTTTAAAAGATTTTATTTATTTGAGAGAGCACAGGAAAGGGCAGAGGGAGAGAGAGAGGAGGGAGCCCGATGCGGGGCTTGATCCCAGGACCCTGGGATTATGACCTGAGCCGAAGGCAGACACTTCACCGACTGAGCCACCTGGGGGGCCCCATAACCAGTTTGCAGACGCATTAAAAAAACAGTTCTCTGAAACTCATCTAGGGCCCCCAGGTTAGAAGGAAGTCTTCCAGCTGGGCTTCTATTTTTTCAAGAGCGAGACTGAGAACAGCTAGACTTGAAAAGCAAGAATTACTTAATCTCCTCCCTGCAGCAGATGACCGAGGCAAAGAATCAGCAGCTCCCGTTTGAAGGAGTTCCACAGTGCTGGCTGCCACCCCCCACTTCCCGTAGGAGAAAGACCTGCGAGCCGGCACGCGCAGAATCCCAGCTGCTTCTGATTCCCTGTGTGCCTGGGAGTTTCGCGGCCTGGGTCTCACTCAGCAAGGAAAAGGCAGGGGCTGGTTTCTCATTTCTTCAGCCATCTGCCCCCAAACTCTCCATCTCTCCTCAGCCTCTTTTCAGCCATCAGCAGTGAAGTAGTGAGAAAAGCTGTGAAACCCAATTGTTTTTCCCCCAGCGTGGACAGAACTCGGGTGGGTTAAGGAGACTACAAAACTATCTAAAATAGGCAAGTTAGAAAACCGGGCTCTCCTCCTCATCTCCCCAACACAAGGAGTGGCAGGAAGTTTCAGGAAGCATTGCTGCAGACAGAAAAAGTCCTCTCTTCTCGCACAACGAGACTAGTGTCCACACATCCTTGGGAAGGCGAAGGCAAGGACAGAAATTGTAAGGAGAAGAGTCGGATGCTGGTCTCTCAGGGGAAGAACAAAACTAGCGTCCTTCCTATCTCCATGTAAGAATGCTTCTTAGCAATTAACTTTCACATCTGGATGTATCCAAAGACATATTTCACCAGTATTTATTTGTATAACTTATACCGAAACTGGATTTTTGTTTTACAGAATAGTTGTTGAAAACGTTTCCGAAAGCACCCATACTGTTCATGTGTGGTCCAAAGACAATCAGAACCAAGTTTGGCAGGATGAACTCTAATGAAGAAAGCAGAGATAATCTACATATTTTCATCCCAGCTTCATTTTCCATATTAGCTATCTCAGCAATCATGTACAATATTCTAATGGCATTTTCTTGTTATACTAGGAGTATTATTTAATTTAGAAGGCTGCCATTTTAATGAACAAATATTTGTTCTCCCAGTATGTCAAACAAAAATGTGTAAACATGAATGACTTGGGTCTAAATAATGGCTTAAAATCTGGGAATAGTACATCGAAGTCACTGAATTGCGACTAGTTACAGAATAAAAATGAAGAATCCTTCTATCTTAAAATGTATTACCTCAGTAATGATAGTTTTTTGGCTTTTTGTTTGGTTTTGGTAAACTCTACACCCAACATGGGACTCAAACTCACAACACCGAGATCAGGAGTCACTCGTTCCACGGACCGAACCAGCCAGGTGCCCCAAACTGTTAAAGTGCTGAAGGTTAATCTCCTCCCACGCTGCCAGTTAGGAAGCTCAAACCGCAAGTCTTTTAACTGCAAGAGCATGACATCTTGGGGGGGGGGGGTGCTGTGGAATTTTCTCGAAAATACCAATTACACACACACACACACACGAAACAGATTAATAGATTGATGTGAAGGTGCTTAAGAGTGGACTGGGCTGCAAGGTGAGTGGAAGGAAATTCCTAACAAGGAATTGCCAGGAGGGAACACGGTAATCTGGGAAGTAAGTTCAGGACAGCTAGATACAGGCAAATTGTACAGTAATGCAAATATTTATTTTCAGCTTCCATTTGGCAGAAGACAGTCCGAATTCCAAGGATCATTAATGAACACCACATGAAATATCCACCTTAGAGAAATACGTTCTGGTTTGGTCGTACGTGACTCCCAAGTATTTCAGGGCATGCAGCGGCTCTGTGGTTTACAAAAGGAAAGCAATCTCATAAAGATATAAAAGTTGGTTAATGCCTGGAAGAGAAAACGGCTCTTTTTTCTTTATAAGCGGAGTTTTGCTTTCAGTGTTAAAATGATGATCAAGACTATATACAAAATTAGTATCAAGTGAATGATGATGTAGCGGAGAGCAGAAACTTCAAAATGAGAAACATGACCGTAATAAACAGTGAGTACAACGCACTGCACACGTCAAGTTGTAGATTAGACAGAAAAATGGCTAATGTCGACAGGCTGTTTATTAATTGACAAAAATGTCCGAACCAACAGTCATTTAAGTTTGGCTTAACTGAGTGATTTGGTCACCTATTCTGAATGAACTCTTGTCAGCCAAAGATGATTTTTGATGTTCAACTTTTTATCTATCCTATCCTAGAAAAGACCCTTAGCTTTTATCATGAAATTCCTCAGTTTCAGGCATCTCCTAAATGGGAATAATAGCACCAGAATAACACAATCTCTGTAGTTTTAGCGAAAATGGACCACACTTACCTTCTTCCATCCTGAAATACCACCAAAATGATTATATGGTCCTATTTTAACAATAAAATTAAATACCTCCTATAGAACCTTCATAGTCTAGAAGTTTGTGAATCAAAAATTATTTAGTCAATGTGTCAGACACCACGAAATGTGGTTTAAGGTCTTTTGAGATAACCCCCTTGAAAGAACTAGGTTCATTCAATTTTATACACATACAGACTGAGTCTGATGTTTGTTCATAAAAAGTACTCAACAAGTATTGACGAACTGACAATATTAATTTGTGACAAATAATCTGGATCAAGAAAGGTCCCTGAAAGAAAACACAGCAGTTAAAATAAATCACTCATTCAAGAATATGATATTCAAGAATGGTTATTTTATAGAAAATTCAAAAATCCCCACAACAATACTGTAAGTTTCGAGTCAAGCATGCAATGGAATGGTGAATACTGAATTTTATGTTGGTGGTTATCTCTAGGCACAGAACACAAAAAAGAACTCAACTGTTCTTACTTGGATCCTTAGTTACAATGTTATTTTGATGAAACAGGACAATGGACATGAATGCTTGTTATATTATTCTCTTCTTCACAACGCATTTACAAATTAAAAAGAAAAAGAAAAAGTAAGAGAAGAGCAGCCCGTTGCAGGATCAGCAGGGCATGGGTCCATCAGCAGTACGTACCAGCTGACTACCTATTTTATGGATGTAATTCATTTGAAGATCAACGATCAACAGATGATCTATGCATCTTTTATAATTTCAATATGTAGTTGTGATATTTCTTATTAAGATTTTTAATAAAGTGTATTTCCATTTTTCTTAAAGAAGTAGAAATTTACTTGAGTAAATCTCTAATAGAAGAAAATTGCCTTATATTGCCTGATTTTGTCAAAGCTGTTTGAAGTTCCAACCTTTTATCATCAATTACGGATTGTACATCAACACAGCAGAAAAGACCTGGTAGTAAAGTCACAAGAATTCTGTTTATTTTTATAGCAAACACTTTCACGGCATTTGACAAAACTCAGAAGTATCTGTTTGAAATGGGTTCAGATCTGTGAAACTAACCCAGCCAGGATGAAGTCTTCACTTAGGGGGGAAAAAAAAGAATGGGAAAGTAATAACCAAAAGATACATTTCACATAATAGCAAAATATAAAAATAGAAGCAAAATGACAGCATGAAAAAAACTGCAAAGCAATGGATTTAAGAAACTCTGATTCTATCCATCTTCCTTGTTGCTAATGGTCCTCTTTGTCCTTCCATTGTTATAAATGTAAAACAGGTAGGATAATAATTAAAGAAAGGCCTTGCAGGATTTACTAGGAGGTTAAAAGGAATTATTGAAAAAGTGTTCGAATACTTTATAAATACTATTAACAAAAATATCTATTTTATTATACTTTTTGTCTTCCTTCAGTGAAGGTGTCCTTTGAAAATCACACTCTGTTTCTTAATATTGTTTCAAATTCTTAACTAGAGAGAGGTCACCTTTCTTCTAAAGCGACAGTCCCGGGCACCACACTGTTTCTGATGAAGACCGATGATGCCAGAACTGTGCTGAGCGAAAGGCAGAGAAGGCATCACAACTGGAAAGTTCCTACACTTAGTCCCACCAAGTTTTGATCATCCAAATGACATATGCTGTGAGTCCAGCACTGTCAAGTACCATTTTGAAATCATATTCTATCTCAGTGTGAGATTTCTTATATAAATAGGATCTGATTTCTGTAAACGTTTCCAGTGCCAGCTATTTCTTTAAATAGATTTTTTTCTACTAAGAGAGCTGCTCCAGTGAAAAGTAGTTTCTTACACATCCATGTCCAGATTCAAAAAGAAATTCAACATTTTTCTGTGAAAAGACAGAAATACTCAAGTATTGTGAAAGCCTTCTGTAACCATGGATTGCCCCATATTCCAAGCATGTAAATCGCTATGAATCACTCCCCGATGAATGAAAAATGTTCTCCAGTTACTCATAGCTCATCAGACGTATTGTTCACCTTTGGTAATTCACACTCTTCACTGGCATGACAGCTCTGAAGGATGTCCTTGTAGTGGTCCTTCAGATCCTCGTATAAGGAGGCAGTTTCTTGTGAGTGAGCCAATGGTAACACCTTCTCATTCAACAGCATCTGCACTCGGAACTCCTCCTTAGGAGTCTTCGCATTTTTACAGTGGTAGAGCACGAATATCAGGTTCGAGGCATAGGGCACGATGTGGCCACTTCGGAATTTGCGATGCAATTGTTCCTTGTAATTGTAAGCTGTGAGGGGCTCCTTATCTTTGAAGTAGCCCATGAGAGAGAGCAGTGGAAGAAGGGTCTCCGCGTGACCAAACTGAAGGATGACTGGAGAGGAAATTGGCTGAGACCTTAAAAAACAAACGGAGAAGAAATATATACACAGATTCATGTCACGGAGGATATATCTACAGTAGTGAGAAGCAGTGTGCAATGCTGTCATCTTTTTTAATCTCTATATAGACAACTCAACAATATGGCTAAAACTCTGGCAAAGAACGGAACTGTTTATACTCAAAGTTAAGTTCCAAATTCAGGATCACTGTGGTATTGAAAATCCATCTAAAACACTGCACACTTGCTATTAAGTTCCCAGAGAGAAAAGTGTTTTTATTAGGAGATTAAGAAACTTGAAGCACATATGTATTTCAAAACTGTATTGCTTTTCCATGAATGAAACTGAGCGAACGGGCCCTTAGTATCAATTATTCCAGGGAGGTCTTCTGAATGAACTTCAAATGCTATTTTATCTGTATCTAGGAAATAAGAACAAGCAATATGTAGTAAATTTCCTGGTTAGAACCAAGTCTGAACAGTGAATGGTAATTCATGTAATCCTTCAGTGTTTTACAACACCTGACTTGGGCACTGAATTTGGAAGAGAGCCACAAAAGGGTAGAGATGCAGCCCACTGTAGCTGATTCACTGTGCTCGTGGTTGGGAGCAGTTGACGCAACATCAGAAGTACATCAGCTTTCAACACCGCAAGCTAAGTCACCTTTCTTTAACTGCAAGCTGTCTGTGACCCAAAGCCCAAGGGAAACATTTACAAATAGCCATATGGAAAAGTTTTCTCAGTGAATCACCAACAGCCTCAAGACCTGAATATCGGTATTGGTGTCCATGTGGAGAGCGCAGACGGAGGGCACACAGCATGCTGACATCTAGTATTCACTGGTGAGTGCAAGAGAGGACTAGCACAGCCCTCTTCTGGGGCTGCAGAAATGGAGCCCCTGTGAACTCTCACAACAGCCACTCCTAGGCCCCATCCCAGGACAGAGGCCACAGACACGAGAAACCGCTGGGAGCGGGCTCAACACTGAGCCGGACCCAGGGGAGAGCAGGTCGGGATAAAAGTCAGGGGAGGGGACCAGAGCCAGAAAAAGCCTAGAAAGGAACGCAGCAGA
Source organism: Ursus arctos (assembly GCF_023065955.2). NCBI lineage: Eukaryota > Metazoa > Chordata > Mammalia > Carnivora > Ursidae > Ursus > Ursus arctos. The sequence continues at coordinate 77,842,270 of NW_026623089.1, read as the reverse complement.
CTTTTCAACAGCACACACACACACACACACACACACACACACACACAACACCAGAAAGGGAGCTCCGTGAGGTTAGAAAAGCAATCTGACATGAGGTTTCTTGTAAACGTTCAGGGAAACCAAATTCACATTAAAATGAGCAACAGAAAAGTAAACAGAAGAATAGGGACCAGAAAAACATCCCTATAACAAATAAAAATATAGAGTACTAGAAATACATAAAAACACATAGAAGCTGTAACATACTATTACACAATCATCCACTTTTCTGAGATTAATATTCTCTAAATGGAAATTTTAAAGCCATCCATCAACAGGTGACTGTGAGCCCCTCTTCTTAACTGGTATATATCCTAATTAGGTCATTTAAAGTATCTAAAACCTGTATTTATTTCCAAGAAGCATTTCCTCAGGCTCAAAGTTACAAAGCAGTATCATTCAGAACACAATTACATTTGGTTTGACCTGCATAACTATTTCTAAAGTTTGCATTATTTTCAGTATATAAGAGAGGGTGATTTCAGATTCTCAAAAATCCAGATTTTTCGCTCCTCTTGAAACCCTGAAGATCTGACAACATAGACTCCCGTAAGGCAATAATCTGCTGAACAGCAATACGGGTCACTCCAGCGAGGACATACTGCACACTGTCTAACCAAGGATGGATTCATTCGTTACTTGCCTGCCTTTATGCATTTGAGTATATGCAAGACAAAGTGAACAACACCACTGCCATAGTGTAAATATAATGGAATTTAATAGTAATACAAATTAAAGAAAATAAGTAATATAAAAATACAGTTGACCCTTGAACAATGTGGGAGTGAGGGACGCCAACCCTCTGTGCAGGCAAAAACCTGTGTCTAAAAAGTAGGCTCCATGCCCAATGTGGGGCTTGAACTCACAACCCTGAGATCAAGAGTCTCAGTCTACAGACTAGGCCAGCCAGGTGCCCCCATGTATAACATTCTGACTCCCCAAAAACTTTACTGATAGTCTGCTGTTGACTAAAGCCTTACTGATAACATAAACAGTTGACTGACACATATTTTGAATGTCTTATGTATTATATACTGAATTCTTACAATAAAGAGAAAAGAAAATGTTATTTAAAAAACCGTTAAGAAAGAAGAAATATATACACAGTATTGTGAATTTATAAAAACAAACGCACATGTAAGTGAACCCACACACTTGAAACTTGTGTTGTTTGAGGGTCGACTGTACTGGTTTACATTTTAAGTCCTCCTACCAGGAGGAAGCAAGCTGAAAGCCAGGCACACCCTCAGCCTAATGCTCCATGACTGCGGTCTACGAGATCCATCAGGATGGGCAAGAGGTCAGGAAGGACAGCAGCAACACCCCTGTGGTCTCAGAGAAAGACCTGTCAGCAACACTCCTCTCTTCCCGACAGAGGAACTCCAACAAACTGGGAACGGGATGTAAGACAGAATGTAATACAAAATATTCTCGTTTCAACAAGCTACATCAAAATGACTAATGAACTACTTTACGTTCTTTTTTTCTGTCGAGTCTTCAAAATGTAGTGTGTACTTCACACTTAGAACACATCTTCATTTAGACCTGGCCCATTTTCAGGTGCTGAATAAACCACGTGAGGCTGGTGGTACTGTGTTGAGAATACAGGAGAGACAGTGGTGTAGACAGCCATACATACTTAGACTAAACAATCAAACAGAGAGAAAAGAGAAAAAAGATATAAGACAAATAACAAACGCGCATATAAAAAAAACATGTACTGGGTAAAGGGAAGAAACCAACAAAGCTATGTACAAATCATGAGAGAAGTTCTAGTAATTACATCCAAGCTACAGAGGAAAATTAAATTAGGTTGTGCCCCAAATTTAAGTTTAAACCTGAAGGTTCTTTAGGTTTATCGCAGCATTATTTACAATAGCCAAGATACGGAAGCAGCCCAAATGTCCATCCACAGATGAACAGACAAAGATGTGTTATATACATGTGATGTAGATACACAGTGGAGTATTATTCGGCCATAAAAAAAGGGCGAGATCTGGCCATTTGTGACAACATGGATGGACCTAGAGTGTACTATGTTAAGTGAAATAAATCAGACAAAGACAAATACTGTATGATTTCACTCATATGTGAAATTTAAGAAACACATGAACAAACAGAAAAAAAAAAAGACAGATAAAAATACAGACTCTTGAATACAGAGAACTGATAGTTGCCAGAGGGGAGGTGGCTGGAGGAAGAGATGTGATAGATAAAGTGGATCAGGAGGTACAAACTTACAGTTACAAAATAAATAAGCCATGGAGATGAAAAGTACATCATCAGGAATATAGTCGATAAGATAGTAATAACGTTGTTTGGTGACAGACAGTGTTTACACTTAATCATGGTGAACACTGAGTAATGTATAAAATTGTTGAATTAATATGTTGTACACCTGAAACTAATATAAAACCGCATGTTAACTGTACCTCAATAAATAATCTTTAATTTTAGAATTCTAGGAAAATAGTAAGAAAAAGTCTAATTTTTCAATAAATGCCATGACTACTATCTTCCTGTACAGGTCAATCTTTTTTTTTTTTTTAAGATTTTATTTATTTATTCATGAGAGACAGAGAGAGGCAGAGGCAGAGGGAGCAGCAGGCTCCCTGCCGAGCAAGGAGCCCGACTCGGGCCTCGATCTCAGGGCTCTGAGACCATGACCTGAGCTGAAGGCAGACGTTTAACCAACTGAGCCACCCGGCACCCAGATCAATCTTTTTTTTTTTTTTTTTTAAAAAGATTTTATTTATTTATTTGACAGAGATAGAGACAGCCAGCGAGAGAGGGAACACAAGCAGGGGGAGTGGGAGAGGAAGAAGCAGGCTCATAGCAGAGGAGCCTGATGTGGGGCTCGATCCCGTAACGCCGGGATCACGCCCTGAGCCGAAGGCAGGCGCTTAACCGCTGTGCCACCCAGGCGCCCCACCCAGATCAATCTTTATTAAAGAAGCTGGCAACACAAAAAATTACATTTTTAAAGGTCTGGTTAAATCCACCAATACAATAATAATAACTTAAGACAAGGATAACTACACATTATAGAGTGAAAACGAACGTAGCCTTCTCCAGAACAGTCCTGAAAACCAAAACACTAATTTGCTTAGAAATCCAAAAGTGTCTGTAGAAAATAATGAACTTACAATTTTTTGTAGGTTGGATTTTCTACAATGATCAGATAAAAACATTTTAAGTTTATGAGATAATACCAAATACAAAGGAGAAATGAGCACAGTTCCACTTGTGATCACCTTTGTCTACTTTTCCCCTCTGTGTCTTGTACACACAGCAGGCGCTGTTACAACTTCAGAGAAAGCCGCTGGCTGGTGCTGCCTGTGTTCACACAGAAAGGCCGTGCACAAAACGGCTGCAGCCAATTCTCCAAAACAAAACAAAACAAAGAGAAGCAAGATCCATTTGGTTACCTTGTTTAGATGCCGGAGGTCTAATCATTCCCTGCCAAGTGCCAGGTACCACGCCGGTTTGTTTCGTTTTGTTTTTAGAAGGGTGGTAGGTGAAAGGACAAAAAAACAAATGAAAGCTCCTCCTGGCTCTTGCAGACTAGCACTTGTGTGTTAGGGGCACCCAGGGAGGGCGAGGAGGAGAGCAAGCCCTCCTGTCCCAGCAGGAAGGGCCCTGCTCTGAGGAGGAGGCAGGGTCTGAGCAGGGTTACAGACGCATTCCCAGCAAGTGTTAAAGCGGAAACGTTGCCCACTGAGGCCTCAGGGAAGTGTCAGGGCCGTTTATCCTAGGATGTGGATGTTACTTACCATCCCCTGTTCACAGATGAGAATCCTGGGCTTAACTAACTTATCTAAGTTACCTCTGAACTAACCATTAAAGTCACTACAAAAACACCCATTCATTAATTTGCATCACCCACACCTGAAAAAAAGGATCACTTAGTGGACTACATGTAAACAATCATATAAATGTGTGTGCACAAATCTTTACTGGGCACACAGTAAGAAGACACTTGATTGGTTTGGTTTATGGCTTTTTTTGAAAATGTCAAGAAATCAGACTATTAAAAATCTGGCTTAGAAAAATTTTATCTCAAAGCAGCAGCTTATAAAATAGAAAAGAATGTTTTATATTTTATAAAATATGCTACCAACACGAACATAAAATTGAAACCCTAAAGTCGTCTAAAAAAACTCTAAGCACTTTCATGTTCCACACAATTTAAAAAATCTTTCTTCCTGGTTTTTGCATTTCAAAAGGAAAATTCAGTGCTCACTAAATGTCTAGTTTGGGTTAAGGGTAAAAAGAATTTAGCACACTCTTAAATAAGTTAAGAGATCTAAAAGAATGTTCAGTATTTTTTGCACTAACTCAAAAGTATTTCTATTAAATTATAGATCACAATATAAATCACTTCAAACATAACTACTTTTCTTCACTATTTTATTTTTCCTAGCCAAACTCAACTTAGTAATCCTTAATGGTTCTGGTGTTACAACTAAATATAATAAAGCAATCTTCTTCAAGGCTCCCCAAGAAAGTAGCAATAAAAAATCTAACTCATAATTACGAAGTATAAAATTCAAAAGCAATTAGCCAATAATTTTTCAGCCTTTTTATACTCTATAGTTCAAGTCAGCAATCCACTCAGAGCCACGAATATCAGCATGGTTTTCTTATAAATATTGACTAAGCAATACGTAAAGTGATTTTTACTTTACTGTTTGAAACTCTACCAAAATATCAAAATCTGTGTGTGTGTGTGTGTGTATGTGTGTGTGTGTGTGTGTGTGTGTATGCCAACTAGAACTTCAACGTTTCCAGTCAGTAAGGAGCTTAGAAACTGCCACTCCACAGTAACAACAAAGAACTGAACAAACTGAAAAATCAACAAGTCTTCTTCAGATCCATCAGAGAAGTTCACAAGGCAAAGTGCTGCTCCTCAGACAGGAGAGACGGACAGATGGACGTAGAGAATCAGCCTGTACAAGAGTAGAAACTCCGTGGAAACCAGGGCGGGGCAGGAAAACCTAAACTGTAACTGACAAATTGCTAAAGGCTCACTGTGGACAAGTTGGGAATTAAACACTCTGAGGGACCCCAGGGAGCACCCACACTTGGTGAATTTTACCTACAGGAACCATTTGAAAGATGCCAGAGCTTTCTGTTCCTCTTAACAAGACCGGCCCTCAGGGGAAACTGTTTTTCCAGAGCCTAACCTGTCTGAGGGAGGGGAAATACCCAGCTCTAGCCACCTCCAACCAACCTGTGCCATCTGAGGAGAGGAAGACTACTGAGAAGCATGGGTGCCGTTCCCACACACACCTCACCACCACATTACTAAAGGCTGTTTACCATAGTTCCTTTTACCCAGTGTATCATGTACAAAAAACTGACAAGACAGACTAAAAGGCAAAAAAATCATTGCTTAAGGAGACCGAAAAAGTAGCAGACCCAGAATCAGATATGGCAGATATGGTGGAATTATCAGGCCAGGAATTTTGTAAAAATATATGAATAACATGTAAAAGCTAAATAACATGCAAAAAGAGATGGATAATATAAGTAGAGAGGTGGAAATTCTAAGAAAGACCCCAAAGAGCACTAGAGATTAAAAACATGGTACAGAAGTGAGGAATGTGCTTGTAACCTGGACATGGCTCAAGAAAGAATCTCTGAGCTTGAGCATATAACAACAGAAACTTCCTAAACTGAAAAGCACAGAGAATAAAAACTGAAAAAAGCAGAACACAATATCCAAGAACTGTGGGACAGAATATCCAAGAACTAACTGTGGGACAATTACAAAAGGTTTGATTTGCATGTGTTATGGGAATACCAGAAGAGAAAGACAGAAACGAAGCAATCTTTAAAGCAATAATGACTGCGAACTTCCCCAAATTAACGTTAGATCCTAAAACACAGATCCAGGAAGCTCAAACACTGAGAAAATAAATTCCAAAACAAAACAAAACAAACCCCCATACCTAACCATACCATATTCAAACTTCATAAAATCAAAGACAAAGAAAAAAATCTTGAAAGAAGCCATGAAAGCAAGGTCGTGAACTATTTATGTGTTGAGAGAAAACGCCCACCAACCTAGAATTTTGCACCACGCAAAATTATCCTTCAGAAGTGACAAACAAAAATCGAGGGAATTTGTTGCCAGTGGACATGCCTCACAAGAAATGTTATAAGAAGTTCTTCAGAGAGAAGAAAAATGTTATAGGTCAGAAACTCAGAGCTACATAAAGAATGAACACTGGAGATGAATAAGTGAAGGTAAAATAAAAACGTTTACATTTTTTACTCTTAACTGACCTCACAGATAATAATTTGTTCAAAATAATAATAGCAATAATGCACTTGATTATGTATGCACGTCTGTGTGTGTGCACACACACACACAATGTATGTTTCTGTGTAAGTACAATGAATGACAGCAATGATACAGGGACAGGAAGGAAGAATTAGAAATATTTTGTTATTATAAGGTACTTGCAACTACCCATGAAGTGGTACAGTGTTATCTGAAAGGAGACTTAGGTTAGTTGTCAAGGCATATTGCAAATTCTAGGGCAACCACCAAAAGAAGAAAGACAGCTGATATGCTAAGAAATGAGAGGAAATGGAATGATACAAAATGCTCAACTGAAACCACAAAAGCCAAGTGTTTTTCAAGTGTGAAAGACAAAAACAGGAACAAAGAACAAGGGCAACAAATAGATAATAGTAACAAACATGGCAGATACTAATCCATCTACATTAATAATCACTGTCAAAACCAATGGACAAAATATACCAAAATTAAAAGACAGAGATTGTCAGAGTGTTTAAAATACAAAGCTCCAATTATACGCTGCCTATAAGAAACCACTTTGAATGTAAAGACGCATACCGATTAAAAGTAACAGAGAAAGATAGAACATACTAATTAACACTAATCAAAATAAAGCAGGAGTAGCTATATAAACTTCAGACAGGACCAACTGCAGAGCAAGGAAAGTTATTAGGGATAAAGAGGGGCATTAGATATTGATAAAGGGGTCAATGCCCCAAGAATAAATAATACTCCTTAATGTGTATATATATATATGCCTCACAGAGCACAAAATGCATGAGGCAAAAACTGATAGGACTCCAAGAATAAACAGATGAACTCTCTATTATAGTTGGAGATTTTAATAACTCTCTTTAAGAAATGGTCAGATCCAGCAGGCCAAAAATCGCTAAGGATACAATTAAACCCAATAAGATCATCAATCAACTGGATATAATGACACCTACAAACTACTTCATTCAACAATAGATTACACGTTCTTCTCAAACTCATATGGAACATTCACCAAGAGATCACATTCTGTGACATACAGCACATCTTAAAAAATTTAAAAGAATAGAAATTATGTGACATATGCTCAGTTGATGAAGCTAGAAATCACTAACAGAAAGATGACTGGAATATCCTCAAATACTTGGAGATTACACAACACACTTCTAAATAACACATAGGTCAAAGAGGAAATCTCAAAACAAACTTAAAAATATTTTGAACTAAGTGAAAATGAAAACACAACTTATTAAAAATTTATGGGATGCAGTGAAAGCAGTGCTTATAGGGCATTTTACAGCATCTAATATATATATATATATATATATATATATATATATATATATATATATATATATAAAAGAAAAGAAAAGAAGAAATCTAAAATCAACTATCTCAGCTTCCATTTTAGGAATGTAGAAAAAGAAAAGCAAATCAAATCCAAAGTAAGTAGAAGAAAATAAAATTAAAAATGAATGCAGAAATCCATGAAATTTAAAACAAAAAAGCAATAGAGAAAAATCAATAATATCAAAAACCAGTTCTTTGAAAAGATCAATAAAATCAGTAAGCCTCTAGCCAGGTTAAGAAAAAGGAGGGTAGGCACAAATTACTCATATCAGAAAAGAGATCACCACAGATCCTAAAATATTAAAAGGATAACAAAGGAATATTATAAACAACCCTATGCCCACAAGCTTGGTAACCTAGATGAAATGGACCAATTCCTTGAAAGACACAACCTGCCAAAACTAACACAAGAATAGAAGATCTAAGTAAGTCTATCTATTAAGAATTGAATCAGTAATTAATAACCTTCCAAAAAGCAATGGCCCCAAAGGATTCACCAGAGAACTCTACCAAACCTTTAAGGAAGAAATTCTACCAATTTTCTACTAACTTTTCCAGAAAACAGAAGCAAAGGGAATACTCCTAATTCTGAGACTAGTACTACCCTAATACCAAGGCCAGGCAAAGATAATACTAAAAAAATATATATACACAACCAATATACGTTAAGATAGATGAACACAAAAATCCTAAGCAAAATATTAACAAATTGAATCCAACAATGTATAAAAAGAATTCTACACCACAACCAAGTAGGATTTGTATCAGGTGTCAAGGCTGGCTCAACATTCAAAAGTCGATTAATGTAAACAATCACATCAACAGGCTAAAAAAGAAAAATCACATTATCAATAGATTCAGAAAAAGCATTTGACAAAACTCAATATTCATTCATGATAACAATTCTCAGCAAACTAGGAATAGAGGAACTTCCTCCACTGGATAAAAGACATACAAAAAGCTATAGTTAACATCAAACTTAATGGTAAAAAAATGCAAAGCCTTCCTGCTAAGATCAGGTACAAGTCAAGGATGTCTCCTCTAACCACTGGTTTTCAACATCATACTGGAATCCTAGCTAACACAATGAGACTCCCCGCCGCCCAAAAAAGGTATACCTCTTGGGAAGGAAGAAATAAAACTTTGGCTTTGCAGATGACATGACTGTCTATGCAAAAAATCCAAATAATCAACAAAAAAAAAAACTCCTGGAATTAATAAGTACATATAGCAAGGTTGCAGAATACAAGATTAATATATAAAAGTCAACTGCTTTTCTATATACCAACAACAAACAAGGGGAAATTTGAAATTAAAAACACATTATCTTTTATATTAGTACCCCCAAAATCAAATACTTAGGTATAAAATAACGTAATATGTGTAAGATCTGAGAAAACTACATAACTCACGAAAGAAATCAAAGAACTGAATTAATGGAGAGATACCCCATGTTCATGGATAGGAGGACACAATACTGTCAATATGTTAGTTCCTCCCAACTTCATCTATGAATTCAATACAATCCAAATAAAATCCCAATAAGTGATTCTGTAGATATCAACAAACTGATTCTAAAATTTATATGGAGAAGCAAGAGACCTAGATAAGCCAACACAATATTGAAGAAGAACAAAGTTGTAGGACTGACACTACAACTTTTCAAGACTTACCATAAAGTTACACTAATCAAGGTAGTATCGTTTGGCGAAACTATAGACAAACAGACCAACAACAGAACAGAGAGCCCAGAAACAGAACCCCATATATATAGTCAACTGATCTTTGACAAAGCAAAGGCAATACAAAAGAGCAAAGACAATCTTTTCAACCAATGGAGCTAGGGCACTGGACATCAGTTGGATGGGTGTCTCTGCCTTCGGCTCAGGTCATGATCCCAGAGTCTTGAGATCAAGCCCCATGTCAGGATCCCTGCTCCGCAGGGAGCCTGCTTTTCCTTCTTTCCCACTTGTGGTCTCTAGCTCTCTGTCTCTCAGATAAATAAAATCTTAAAAAAAAATTTAAATTAAAAACTTCTGCTCTACTAAAGACAATGTCAAGAGAACAGACTCAAAAAATAAGAAACCAACCAACCCTAAATTAAAAAATGAGTAAAAGGCCTGAATAGATACCTCACGAAAAAAGATAAACAGATGGCAAGTAAGCATATGAAAAGGTGTTCAACATCACACATCATTATGTATTGCAAATTAAAACAATGAGATACCACTACACAACTATTAGAGGAGTGAAAATTGAAATACTGACAATACCAACTGCTGACAAAAGAAAGTGTCATTCACTGCGGAAGCAAATGATACGGCCGCTGCGGAAACAGTTTGGAGGTTTCTTACAAAATTAAACAGAATCTTACCATGCAATCCACCAACTGTGCCCCTTGGTATTTACGCAAAAGAATTAAGAACTTATATCCACACAAAAATCTGAACGTGAATGTTAAGACTAGCTTTATTCATAACTGTCAAAACGTGGAAGCAACCAAGATGCCCTTCAGTAGGTAAATGGGTAAATAAACTGTAATACATCCCGACAATGAAATATTACTCTATGATAAAAAGAAATGCACTGTCAGGCCATCAGAAGATGTGGAGGAAACGTAAATGCATATATATAACTAAGTAAAAGAAGCTAATCTGAAAAGGCTACATATTGTATGATTCCAACAACGTGACATTCTGGAAAAGGCAAAACTAAGAAGATAGTATACATTTGTTCAAACCCAGAGAATGTGTCGCTCCAAGAGTGAACCCCAGTGTAAACCGCAGACTTTGATGATGAGTATGTGTCAGTGTAGGGTCAACAGTTAAAATGAAGGTACCACTGTGATGTTGGTGTCAACAGTAAGAGAGGTTGTGCTGGGGGGCAGAGGGAGTTTGCGGGAACTCTGTACTTTCTGCTCAGTTTTGCTATGAACCTAACACTGCTCTAAAAAATAAAGCTCGTTAATTAAAAAAACAAAGAAACAAACTATTGCCATGGGAATATATGTGACCAAAGAGAGCATACTCTCCCTCCAAAGAGTTAATATAATCCCTCTTGAACAGCTGTTCAAGCTCATACCTGTTTGCCCCCTTTTAGGACTTACATTTCACTTTTCTTTGACAGATTTAAGTAGCATTAATGTTAAATGGAAAAACATATTGTATTTCTATCCTAAATTTTATCTGCTCACTAAAAGTGGGGACTTGGGATATCCTCAATTAGTGGAGGCTAAAGAGTTGTGGAGTTCGTGTGTACACACACACAATAAGGTTTTTTGTTTGTTTTGTAACTCTAAAGACATCAAAGCAAATACATAAGAGTTATTTAAGGTCCAACTTTCAACAAAAGCCATTAAAGGTATGTGCCAGGTTCGATACAGTAAATCAGTAATTTCTCTGAAGTTGGTTTCATTTGAAGAACACACTGCTCTTTGCTGTCTTTTAACAGTGAATAAATCTTACAAGTGTTCTAGGCCATCTGCTAGGAATTGATTTACTCCAGTTTGTACAGTCCCCATTGGTATCTGAAAGAATCAAATCCCCAGTTTCTCCTTGAAAACATCTAAGTCCTACCAGTGGCATAAGAACTTTTCTGGGTTTCATTCCCAAGCTTCTTCAAAGCAAAGCTGCTCTATGATTAAGCCCAAAATATTGGCAACAGAAAACGGGTAGGAACGTGTGTGTGTCTGAATGAGGGAGTAAGGGAGTGAGTGTTGTGTGTTGAAAAGATGTAAATGTTTTTAGAGGAGGAGCTGCCAACTACTGCAATCAGTAGTGAGGCACGTCGATGCCCACTGCATCTGTAGCTGTTAACTTGGGGGGGGGGGGACATAAAACCACGGAGAACCTGCCAAATGGAATGGGACTTCCTCCCAGAGAAATGCATGTGGCCATAAAAAAATGAATCCAGCTGTGGGAGTTCAGACTCTCTAACGTCCCCAGAATCCCTCTCGGTACCTTTTCAGTCTGACATCCTGAGGAACAGTCCACTCCCGTCCCACGCCTGTCTGTATCTCCTGCATCAATCACATGTACCCCAGAGAAGTCCAATGATTTTACCCTCGTGGGTCCTATATTTAAAATGTCTCGACAGGGGGGCGCCTGGGTGACACAGCGGTTAAGCGTCTGCCTGCGGCTCAGGGCGTGATCCCTGCGTTGTGGGATCGAGCCCCACATCAGGCTCCTCTGCTATGAGCCTGCTTCTTCCTCTCCCACTCCCCCTGCTTGTGTTCCCTCTCTCGCTGGCTGTCTCTATCTCTGTCAAATAAATAAATAAAATCTTCAAAATAAAATAAAATAAAATAAAATAAAATAAAATAAAATAAAATGTCTTGACAGATTAATTAACGTTTTAATATTTACATACTTCAAATTAATAATTCAGATGTTTTATAATTTGCTTTGAACTTACCTATTTTTCTTGCATCTTTCTGTTTCTGTGCTTTCTGTATTCTGACTGTATTCTGATCCATCAACTAACACAGATTTCTATTAGTCGCATTTCTCAAACTAACTTATATCCCCGACTTGTAATGACTATTCTTTCTTTAAAACTCTTCGCAGAACAGTCTCCCAAAGAATGAGGACAAAGACATGAAATAGAACACCTTTAGCTCTGCTCTCGTCTTCTGATAAAAAGGCATTAAACTCGGAATGTCACATTTTCCAGAACGTGACAAAACCACTGTAAACTATTAACACAAATGTAAGAAAACAAATGAGTAATGTACCAATGTATATACAGAATTACACAGTTGGGATCCTAATGTCTGAAGGCTGAGATGTGGTCAAGCCCTCTCATTTTATTTTTATTTATTTATTTATTTTTAAGATTTTATTTATTTATTCGACAGAGATAGAGACAGCCAGCGAGAGAGGGAACACAAGCAGGGGGAGTGGGAGAGGAAGAAGCAGGCTCATAGCAGAAGAGCCTGATGTGGGGCTCGATCCCAGATCGCTGGGATCACACCCTGAGCCGAAGGCAGACGCTTAACCGCTGTGCCACCCAGGCACCCCAAGCCCTCTCATTTTAAAATAAGAAAAAGACAAGTGTGTTACGAATGCTATCTAGAAGGATAAGAACATAGGTCTCCAAATAGCCCCCTTTTACTTATGTAAGTCAGTAAGGAGATTTTATCAAATCTTCAATAAAAACAAAATTTAATTTGAAGTCTAAAATTATGTTGTTAAATGAGGATTGAGGACTATGTATGTGTTCAATTTAGGTAAAATAGCTCTAGAAGGTACTTAAAGCTCATTCAAAAAGCTCAACCAGAAAAACAACTAATAATTGTATATTTTTCCTCTAAATGTCCTCAGCTTAGATCTTTCTAAGCTCTTAATTCATGTTTCACACTCAACTAGTATTATGCAGAGTGTGTTTTTAAGCATGATCCAGGAATATCAGATCGAGCTTTAGACATCTCAGACAATTCCCATACTTAGTAAGCACACAAATAAACATGAAGTGCCAGAGGCAGGACATGCTCTGGGAAGAAAATCACCAGGAAATAAATATATTTTGTAAGTCTTCCTATATATCTGATTGACACATCAGCTCCAATGAGGCATGTGGAGAAGCATCAGTTTGACAGCTCAGCACAAATATAGAACTAAAATGACTTTAGCATCGTTTTTTTTCTCCAGCAAAAATAGAACAGAAATAGCTTCTGCTTCCAGCCACAGGGACTGGGTTTACCTTCCCGCCTTCAACTGCTCTAAAGCCAGCAACAATAAATGAGGCGGCAGTTCTGAGACACTCAGCACTAGGCAGAGGCCGAGTGAGGGAAGGTAAACCCTAAGGGTTCTCGCAGTTCACCACCGGGTTTCCAGGCAGCAGCACAGGGAAGGGGAGCCCAGATGGAGCACGACAATCTTCCTGAGCAGGTGAGACAGGACTGAGAACTCAGGGAGGCCACACTGGCTGCAGTTCACAGGGCAGAGTTCTGGAGAAGAGAGATGTGCAGGGACTCCCCTCGAGCTGTCGGCTGGTACCAATCAGCACGTGCCTGCAAGGAAACTATCCAAATCCAGGGAAAACACTGGAAAAGAACAGGTGAAAACACTTCCCAAAGCTAACACAGGGCCAGGAAGAGTCTGTTTCCATAAGCCGGACTAGGAAAACCTCAACATGACAGGGTACCAAACAGATGCTCGGGAGGAACCACCTCCCCAGGGCGGCAAAACCAGCCCAAAAGAGACCTATTACAAAAAGAAAAAGGCAAACCACAGACTAGGAGAATCTATTTGTAAGGCATAACTCTGAGAAAGGACGTATACCTAGAATATATATAAAGAACTCTTCCAACAACAGAAGATGATGAACAACCCAATTACAAACAGCTAAAAGACGTGAACAGACCCTTCACCAAAGTAAACACAGGGATGGTAAATGAGTACATGGAAAGATGGCCAGTATTAACAGTGTTTAGGGAAACGCAAACCAAAACTACAATGACGAGCTACTACACGCCCACAAGAACTGCTAAAATTAAAAAACCCTCCCTTATCATGCTTCGGCCAGCAGGTAGAACAGCTGAGCTCTCACACACGGAGGGCAGAGCCTGGCAGTGTCTTCAGAACGTAAACATTCCCCTACATGTGACTCAGCTAGTCCATCTCTAGGTCTTACGCAAGAGAAATGAAAGCAATGCCCATACCGAGACAACCAAAATTCACAGCAGCTTCGTTTGTTACAGCCTCAAACTAGAAACTACCTAAATACTGATCATAAGGAGAATGGATTAACAAACTGCGGTATTTGGACGCCTGGGTGGCTCCATCAGTTAATTGTCTGCCTTCGGCTCAGGTCATGATCTCAGGGTCCTGCGATGGAGCCCCGAGTCGGGCTCCCTGCTCAGTGGGGAGTCTGCTTCTCCCTCTGCCCCTTACCCCACTTGTGCTCTCTAATAAAAAATCTTAAAAAAAAACCAACCCAGAAACCCTTTGGCGTATCCGTACTGTGGAGCACTGTTCAGCTTTAACAAGAGTGAACTACTGATAGCCACAACAACACAGATGATCTCATAACCATTATGCTGAGTGAAAGCAGCAAAGGAAAAAATGTATGCAAGTATATGGTTCCATTATATAGAAGTCCAGAAAAAATCATCTATAGTGAGAGAAAGCAGATCAGGTCTGTGGGTGGAGGGTGGGAAGAGCCACAAGGAAATCTTTGCATGTGATGGATATTTCGTTATCTTGGTTGTGGTGATGGTTGCATGTGTACATACACATGCAAAACTCATCAAACTGTACACTTGAAATGTGTGCCATCCACATGAATGATACGTCAATAAACTGTTTTTAGGAAATTAAAACAAGTATTAAGGGTGCATACGCTGAGGTCGGGGAAAGAAGTCTTCAGGGATCAATCAAAGACTCCTTCTCCCCTAAAGCCTTTACCAAACTCCACAGATCAAATTAATTCTCCTTTAGCACTTTTTTTAAAAACGTGTTTTTTAAACTAGGGCATAGGTTCATTGAGACAGTAATTTAAATGTTTACCCTCTACTGCCTGCTTAAGACACTAGAACAGAGTCTGAGTAACACCAAAATCCAGGAAGCACTTAAGAGGCATGTGCTAAAATCTAGGAGAAAGACACTAGCCTGAACTGAAGCTGTGCAGTGAGGGTAAAGAAAAGTGGGAGGAGCAGATACAAACTGAAAGGATAAACAAACCAACAAAACAGAACATAACCGGGTGAGCAGATGTAGAAAGTGAGGGAGGCAGAGTCAAGCATAAGGCAGCTTGTGGCTCGGATGCCTGGGAGGATGACGGTAACACTGACTAAAACAGGGACTACAGGAGAAAAAGGGAGGATGTCAGATATTCCTTTAATGCATATTGACCCCCTCCTGGACCACAGGCTTGTTCGCAGCACTGAGGGGTGGACACTGAAACAGAGTTCCACACATCATAGGCCTGCAGTCCACACAGAGTCACAAAGTCTTCCCAGAAGCCAGCTGGACACTGGAAACTGAACTCAGAGCCCAGTCAGGCCAGTTATATTTTTAACCTTGGTTAGCCAGTTTCTTTCCACAAGCAGCACTAACAGTTTCCTGCTATACTACTTAGAACCCATGGAACCCTGACTTCAGGAAGGGAGCAGAACGATAAGCATCTGAGGACTTAGAATCTGCACACATTTCTAAGAACGAGAAAAGACAAAATCCCCCATTCCCGTGGGCTAAATAACTGACCAAAACAGCTACTTAAAAATCACCTGTTGCCACTACACGTATATCTCAATGCTGCCATCTTATGTTAAAATACGGAACTACACAACATTAAAAAGCCATTCCCTTATTCAACAGTGAACGCCGAAAATATCAAAGATTTGAGAGTCAATGAAAAGGCAGATAAAAATTAATGAGATTTTAATGACAATAATGAATATTTACGGCAGTTAATTTTGGTGTCTGAGAGTACCCATGATGAAGTGAAAGCTCTCATGAGGCTAGCAATTTCAGTTCAGAATGTAAACCTTACTTTTTAAAAAAGATTTCATTTATTTATCTGACAGAGACAGACAGACAACAAGCAGGGAGAGCAGCAGACAGAGAGAGAGAGGGAGAAGCAGGCTCCCCGCTGAGCAGGGAGCCCGATGTGGGGCTCAATCCCAGGAACCTGGGATCATGACCTGAGCGGAAGGCAGATGGACTGAGCCACCCAGGTGCCCCTAAACCTTACTTTAAAAAAGTAGGACACTTCCTGCTTATTGAATTCCTTATTGAATGCCCCCAATCTAGAAAGATAAAAATACATCAACAGAGGTAATGGGGAAGGGAAGAGCAGAATAAAACCGAACAGGCCTTGTCTCTTTGTAAATCCAATCTGCTTTTCTTTAAAGATTTTATTTCTGAGAGACAGAGAGAAAGAGAGAGAAAACAGAAGAAGGGCAAGGGGCAGAGGGAGAGGGAGAAACAGATTCCCCACTGAGAAACAGACTCCCAGAACCCTAGGATCATGACCTGAATCGAAGTCACATGCTTAACTGACTGAGCCACCCAGGTTCCCCCAATCTGTTTTTCTAATCACAGCTGCTTAAATTTGCTTAAATAGTAAATGCACTGGTTTTAACTTTAATCCCATCACTGTAATGATGATTCAAGAAGGAATATAAAATTCAAGATCCTACTAAGAGTCAAGGACCCTGAACTTAACAGCCAGTCAAAATGTTGACACTTGTCAATTAACATTTGCAATCTTTGGTTTTTCTGTGAAAGTAAAACCATGCTCCTAAAATTATGCTGACGAAATAGAAACACTGAAGACCATCTCTGATTTAACATTAATATAAAAAGGTAAACTACCTGTGTACACAGTAGCATCTCAGTGTGGGATGGAGGAGGGGACAGGGAAAGCCAGGGTAGCCTGGGGACTCTAGAATTAAGTGAAAGTTCCCTCAGGCAACAGTAATGACAAAATATTGCTCATATATAAACATATTCACTTACAGACTGTAAGTCCAAATACAAGAAATATTTTAATTGAGAGGAAAAAAAGGTTAATGTTTCGATGGAATACATCAGAAAAAATACAAAGATAAAAGACCCTCTTACAATCTTATTCTACCACACTGTGTGTAATATTAATGCTGAGGGAGGCTGTGTATGTGCAGGAGGGGATGGTATGTGGGAACTCTGCAATTTCCACCCAAAATTTTGGTGTGAACTTAAAACTGCTCTGAAGAAGGAATTCTATTAATTTTTTTAACCCTATTATTCTCTTTGCTGAGTATATGTCAGTTTTCTTTAGAAGTACTCTTAAATTTAGCACCGCTCATAAAATCAGTGTCAATCTGGTTTTGGATAGAAACCTGACAGAAGTCTCTAAATACACTTTCTTCCCTTTATTTAAGACGATTTAATCTTGATTCAACTACATAAATATTTTTTAAAACCCCAACCAGTCTTTTTGTACAGAGATAACCGGTCCCTGAAAAGCACCTGCCAGTTTCTTCATAATTACTGCTGACATTCCTTCCTCAGGTAGAAAAGGAGAGGACTTCCCATTGTAAAAGGTCAAACTTTCCTTCCTTTGACTTTTTATACTGTTTCACAGTCTCACATGAACAGTTACACCACTACCCAGGGCTTTCATATACATTCCTATTTTTTCTAGATAGTAGGAGTCACGAGTACAAGTGTCTGTCATACTCATCACTGTTTCCAGGTCCTACAACACTACCTGACGTGTAACAGCAGGTGTTTTAAAATGGTTTTGAATGAATCTTCTTTTCAATTCCCAAATAAAGGAGTAATCATGCAAAAGGAGTAGACTTTCCTCAACCTGCCAATGAAAACATCCCATTATACTAAATGCTTTAAAGACATTATCTCATTTCATGATCACAACCACCCTGGGAGTCAGGAGTCTCCTTCCAGCCTCCTTCCAGAAGTCAGGAATCTGAAGCATCAACAAAGCAGAACCAGGACTCAAAGTAAACCCAAGGACCTGTCCACAGCACCACACTACCTCTCTGCATTACTGCGTCTGATTCCACAAGCCACGCATGAAAATTAGCTTCCCCAGCTTCTAAGTACAGAGAGTCAGCTACTACCTAACATAATGCAGTAATCAAGCACTTGCATTTTTCCCTCTGTATTTCATCTGTGAGTGAGATAAGCATATTATAAGAAAATAAGCTAACGGGCCCCCCAGGTGGCTCAGTCCGTGAAGCATCTGCCTTCGGCTCAGGTCATGATCTCAGGGTCCTGGGATGGGCTCCCTGCTCAGCAGTGAGTTTGCTTCTCCCTCCCCTTCTGCACCCACCCCCAGCTCATGCTCACCAGCGCTCTCTCCCTTAAATAAAAATCTTAAAAAAAAAAAAAAAAAAGCTAAATATTGGAATTTCACTTTAAGATAAAAACAAAACAAAACCTCCCAGAGATGGGCTCCTGGGTGGCTCAGTTGGTTAAGGGTCCGACTCTCGATTTCGGCTCAGGTCATGATCGCAGGGTGGTGGGACTGAGCCCTGAATCAGGCTCCATGCTGAGCGGGGAGTCTGCTTGAGATTCTCTCTTTCTCCCTCTAACCTGCCTCCCCTGCTCACGTGTGCACTCTCTAAATAAATAAATAAATAAATAAATAAATAAATAAATAAATAAAATCTTTAAAAATAAATAGTGGTGATGGTGGTGGGAATGCAAGTGGTGGGAATGTTCAGAGGGTGACTCTGAATATACCAAAAACCACAGAATCGTACAACTTAGAAGGGTGAACTATATTATGTATGAACTATTTCTCAGAACTGTTTTTTAAAAAAATTCTGTGAGATTGTGGTAGTGGGGAAGGCTGTGCACATGTAGGGGAACGGAGTATATGGGAAATCTCTTTACCTTGCACTCAATTTTGCTGTGAACCAAAAAGTGCTATAAAAAGTAAACTCCCTAAAAAAAAAAAAAACATGAGGTTGTCCTGTTTATATTAATCCAGATCACCTCTATGGAACTGCAAGAGTCCTAACTTTTTTTAATATTCAATTACTTTACAGTATATTTTATTAAGGCAGAGAAGTGAACTAATAATTTTAGAACACAGTTTTGGTAATTACATGTCATAAGCATTTTTCAGTCATCTTGTAAAAAATTCTAAGGAAACACTCCATTTTCTGAATTAGTAAATTCTTCAAAAATATTCCCACTTTTACCAAAAGATTATTTCATTCTTTCTCCCCTTTTCCCTTTTACTAAATACCCATATTGTTTTAAAATTTTATTGAAGTATAATGGAACTACCATAAAATCCACCTGGTTTTAATTGTTGAGTTAAATGAATTTTTTTAAAAGATTTATTTATTTGAGAGAGAGAGCACGAAAGCATGAGCAGGGGAGAGGAGGCAGAGGGAGAAGCAGGCTCAGCAGGGAGCCAGACTCAGGGCTCAATCCCAAGACCTGGAGATCATGAGCTGAGCAGAAGGCAGACGCTTAACTGACTGAGCCACCAAGGTGCCCCTAGTTAGATGAATTTTAATGACTAAAACAGCTGTGTGTGCAAACTTCACACACAGCTTAAAGACACTTCTATTGCCCTAAAGACTTTCCTTCTCAAGACAATGGGGCTCGGGGCTGAAAATTCCAAGCCTCTACTTATGGCTTGGTTTTTCAGGTATAAGTGGTCATCTTGGAGGTGTCCAGGAGGTGTCCAGGGTCCCACCCAAAGCTGCCTCATTAGAACAAAAGCCACTCTGATCACCCAGGAAATTACATGGTTTCAGGAGCCCTGTGTCAAGAACCTGGGGCAGAGACCAATATATATTTTTTCGATTATTTCACAGCCAGTTAAGGGGGTATACTGGTGGTATTTCACTGTGGTTTTAATATCTAATGATGGTGAGCATCTTTTCATGTGCTTATTTGCCATCCACTTATCTGTCTGGTAAAACCTCATGCTCTTTTTAAAAACTGCGTTGTCTCCTTATTGAGATGTAACATTCAGTACATTCTGGATTCAAATCCTTAATCATATATGTATATTTTGCAAATACTTTCTCTACATCTACAATTTATCTTCTCATTATCCAAATAGTTTTTAGAAGTGCAAAAATTTTTAATTTTGATGAAGTCCATTTTATCAATTTTTTGATGGACTGAGTTTTTGAGTGTTTTATTACTAAATCCTGACCTAATCCATGATTGTGAAGATTTACTTCCATGTTTTCTTGTAAGAGTTTCATAATTTTATCTCTTATATTTAGGTTGTTGAGCCTGCATTTCCTTCTGAAAGACTTCCAATTTTACATTTAAATCTACGCCCCATTTTTGTGTATAGTGTGAAGTAAGGGTCTAAGTGTCATTTTTTAACACATGGATAGCCAATGGTTCCGGCACCATCTGTTGAAGACTATCCTTTTTTTTCCAATACATTCCCTTAGCATCTTTGTCAAAAATTGACCACATATGAGTCTATTATTGACTTGATTCTATTCCACTGATCTATTTGTCTATGGCTACAGTTCTACAGTAAGTTTGAAGTGAGATAATTATAAGTTTTTGTTCGTGTTGTTCTTTTTCAAAATTGCTTTAGCTCTTCAAGGTTCTTTGCATTTCTGTATAAATTTCAGAATAAGCCTCTCAATTTCTACAAAGGGACCCAAATGAGACTGTGACAGGGATTGTATTCAGTTTAGAGATGATCAATCTGTCTTCCAATCCATAAAGATAGCATATCTCTCCATCTATTTGGGTCATCTTTAATTTCTCTCTGTAATGTTTCAGTTTTCAGTGTACAAAAATACTTATTTTGAAACACCAATGATAACTTCTTACACTTTAAATCTGGTATCAAAGTGTAGTAGCAAATCCTGCAAAAATTATTTAAGTATCTTTCTGACGCAATTTTAAGTTTGCCATTCCTCACATTCAACAACAGGATAACAATGAACAAAGAGCCAAAATCTGCTATCTTATGAAATTGACAGGTTATAAACACTCATAAAACTAAGTAGGAAAGAAGTTAATGCCTATATCAAAGACAGAACCTGCTTTGACTATTCTGCTCCACGAAAAGTGTCCAGTAGCAGAAACGAAATAATCTAGTTTTCTTCCCTAACTCCCATCAAACCCAAGAAAATTCCATAAACTAGTTACACACACACACACACACACACACACACACACACACACACACACTCTCAATCCAGTTTTCTTCCCTAACTCCCACCAAACCCAAGAAAATTCCATAACTAGAGTCTCTCTCTCTCTCACACACACATTCTCTCTACATGTATGTATAAAAATACCGCGAACACAAATACACACTCTTCAGTCTTCTGTCTTCATCTTTACAGCATGTTTGCCTCTAATTATGAATATATAAGCTTTCACAGAAGCATTATTTGTCAAATAAAATGGGGTTAGTTAGGTTCTACCATAGGTTTAAATTATGAGTTTTTTTTTTTTTAACAAACCCTGAAAAGTATGAATGTTAACAAAGGCTTTTCCATGAGAAACTCTCGTTCAAAATAAAAACATTTTGCAACTCCTACCAGAAGTCAGGTACAATTACACTAGTTATAAGAGCAAAAACAGAAATTACCCAAATGTCCACCAACAAGAAAAGATGCTATAAACTGTGGTACTTCTTTACTGAATACCATACATTACCGAATACTATACTATAGTAAAAATGTTTCTTTTTTGACTTTATAGTATATGTAACATGATGAAAATTATAAATGTAATGCTGAAGGAAAAAAAAAAAACAAGTCCCAGAAGACAATGAGCATATGACTGAGCAAAACTACACATATTGTTTGCACACATACACTTACAATAAAAACTATTTTTAAAGAGGCAAAAGCAATGCTATCCACCAACCTGAGAGTAGCAGTCGCAGGGGTTAAGGAGTAAAGGGGGCAAGAGGTGGCAGGAAAAGGGAACCACTGCACGCGCAAACATTACTAATGCTCTAGTTCTTGGGTTGAACGAAGAAGGGTTTAAATGTCTTATAATTCACATTATGTCATCTAATTTTTTCATAAGCCTAAATATTATATTAAAATATTTTTTAAAAACACAAGGAAAACCTATTTTTTGAAATCCATACATTATAAAACATTTTCCAGAAGCTTAATTGGACACTCAAGACAATACACACCAAAAAAAATCTTTTTTTAAGTTTTTACCTCTGTTTCTGTTCAATTGCTTTGTCCAAGTGCTGGAAGATATCCTGAAACAGGGTGCAGCTGGACCGACTATTAATAGTATACCCATATCCTCTTTTCCAATATTGTTTCAGATCATTTAAATATTCTAATACCTAAAAATAAAAATTTCAAAAATCATTACTATGACATTTTTTAATGTTAACAGATTCCCAGATTTAATAATGATACTCAGAAAAGGTTACACTGTTTAATTACCATTCTACACAAAGTATAGTAGAATCTTAGCATTTATTGAGTTTATATTTGCCATTTCAAGCTTTTAAGAGTTGCCCCAAAAGTCCAGGCCACGTAGAGATTTATGATGAAACAAATATGAACCGTGGGAATGTGGAGGCTGGCATGCAAGAGCAAGTTCGTCGCGCTCATGGCCAATAATCCAGCATCCATGACAGCTCAGGACAGAGGGCTAAAGACACGCACTCACTTCCCCTTTCTGCGAAAATTATATTCAAGTGATAGCAAAAATATGTGCAGAAAAAAAGATACAAATAGAAGAATATTCATTATAGCATAGAAAGATGCAAACAATGGATCAGGAACTGTGAGAATTTTATGAAGCTAGAAACCAGACAGGAAACAATTTACTTTGGTTCATGTATCAGTTTTACAAAAACAATAATAAAAGTAGACCAAGGATAGAGAAAAGGAATGCATATTGGTATAGATGTTCTAAAGGGCAAATTGGCAAAATCCATAAAAGCACACATTTCTATGGCCCATTTAATTCCATTTCCTATGAAGTCATAGCCACAGATGAACACAAGACAGAATGTATAAGAATGTCTTACAGCAGCACTGCTTATAGAGCAGGAAAAGGAGATTCCTGGAAATACTGAAATTTCATTAACAGGTAGATGATTGCCTAAACGGTGGTATACACATGCTATGGAATACTAGGCAGTTACGTAAAACTTCTATATTGTAGATCTACGTGTACTGATGCAGAAAGATCTCTTCAAGACATACCGAATGAGAAGGGCAGGTTAAGAATAATAAATACAGTATAATACCATTTATTACCAAGACATGTATAGCTACAAACACACACTATACTGTTTATTGTTTAAAGATGATATAGATTATAAATAGCACAGAAAAGGGTTAAAAGGTACACAGCAAACTTACAGGAGGGACTGGTCTCTGTGGAGAGGGAGGTCTTGAATTGGAATTGGTGATTAAGGTAGACTTTCTTTCAATGTTAAACTTTGTACTCATGTATCATTTGATCAGATAAATACTAAAACTAGGGGACTAAAACATGCAATGGAAAAAGGTACAAATGGGGCGCCTGGCTGGCTCAGTCAGTTGGTAGAGCACGTGACTTGATCTTGGGGTAGGGGGTTAGAGTTCAAGCCCCACGTTGGGTGTAGAGCTTACATAAAAATAAAAATAAAAACAGGTACAAGAGAAGACTGCCGTAATTATGAGTTATTCTTCCCCGAAAAAGCCCCTAGAGAAACTGAGGGCAAGCCATAATAAGTCTACAAGGGTAAGCCATTGCCATATACCAAAAGCAAAACAAAACATACATTAAAGAGGCAACTAAATCAAGAAGTTAGCAAAAGGGACAAAGTAAACATTTTTTTTAAATGAAAGAATTTAAATTAAAAGAATTAAAGTTCTGCCAAATCCATTCAAGAAAACAGTATCAGAAATGAACTAAAGGAGATATGTCTGCAGATTTTTTAAAAATCATACATGCACACTATTGAAACTTCATCTCAAAAGGATCTGAAAATGTAAATGAAATAAGCAGTTTTTCTAGGAAAATATAAATTACGCAAACTGACACAGAAAAATCTGACTATACAAAATAACTAGAGACAAAGGTCTACCTGAGAGTGACCAGGCATATTTGGTTTTAAGTAGGAGTTCTACCAAACCTTCAAGAAGAGTTAGTTTCTAATAATTAAATTATTCCAGGGTACAGGGAAGGATGGAAAGTGATGTGGGAAACAAAGGCAGGAGAAAAATGATTACATTTCTTTTACTACCTACAGCCGACTGACAAGTCCTTGAAACAGGCAGAGTGACATTCCCCTAGGGACTCAACTGCCTGGAGGCTGACATATTGTTAAGGGCAAAAGGCAACCCTAGCTTGAACTCCCACCCCCACCCCCAACCAAGATCCTGTAAGTCTACTTAAACACATAAAAATTCCTTTGGAAATTTCCTGTATCTCTAACCCCCCAAGATACATGTTGGCAATCACCCCCGCAAGCATATGGCCCACCGATATACATCTGAAGGGTCTTATGACTAAGGTTTTATCAGACGGTAATAAATGACCTTTTCCCAACAACAGCTAGCTCCCCTCAAGGTCCTCGAAACCTTGCTTCCAAAATTCCTTGGAGACTAATGCTCGCCCTAACTCCCTCCAACTTCAAAGTATATAATGGGCCACTCCTCATGACCCCGGTGCAGCTCTTTTCTGCCTCCGGGTCCTGTCCTCGTGCTTTAATAAAACCACCTTTTTTGCACCAAAGACGTCTTCTTTCTTGGCAGTCAGCTTCAAACCCTGATGTTTTTTCCTACATCAGAAAGCTTCGTAACTCATTTTAGGAGGATAATGGAAGCCTGTACCCAAAACTGAACAAAGCAAGCAGAGAGGAGAAGGGCGAGGAAAACTCTAGCCCACTGCATTGCAATTCCTAGTCACTGGTGCACACAAAAATTCCCCCTTGCGTTCTAACCCCCACCCAGGAAAAGGACTAGGGCCAGGCCAGGAAGAGGACCGTTCACAGATGAGAGCCCCTGCCATAAACCAACCTCACTATAAACATGATTTAATGAATGTAAAATAAAGCATTACCAAAAAAAATTCAGCTTTCTACTGAAAGAATGTACCATCTGCCATGATGGAGTAACTGATACCAGGCATGCCCTCCGGACATAAACAAGGAGGAAAAGGGAAAATTTTGGAAAATAAATGTTTTCCATCCTTGAGTAATGAGCACTGAACTGTGATCAGGGAGAGGAGAGAAAACAAAGTCAACCCTACGATTGCCCAAGTTTCTGCCTGGAGGCACTTTGAAACTGTGGCCTGCAGCTGTGGGGGGGGGGGGGGGCAGTGGGAAGGGATGTCAGGCAGAATCCTGCAGTCCTGCTGAGTCAAGAACGCAGAGTGTCAAGGGGCTGGAATTAGTAGGGCAGAGTATGAGAAAGGAGGAAGCTACACAAAAAAACCGCTCCAGAAATCTGGGGGTCCTCTTGATTCTGCTGCTCAATGCTATGGGAGTTATAAGCTGAATTCCAGAGCTATCACAAGGCTGGGATACAGTCAAGTTCCAAGCAGTCTAAGTAGGAGAATTTCAGTGCACACCCAGACGTCCAATACAGACCCCCAGAAGGGTAAATTTAACAGTAAAGGCATGTTTACAAAAAAGGTGTTTCGAGTTTTGTAGGTCAGATCCAGAGTATGAAACTCAGAAATAAACCTCATAAGGATCAAGCTGACCCACAAGTAACCTAACTAGAAAATAAAACAAAATTCAAAACTCTTTAAAGGAAGACAACAAAATTTAAGACATTCGACAACATATATTCACAACATCCAGTAGTTAACGAAAAATTGCTAGAAATACATGAAAAACAAAAAATGTGAGTTCTAACTTGGAGAAAAAGCAGTCTGTAAGAGAATTTATCTTAAGAAAGAAGGAATGCAAGGATAATTCAATACTAGAAAATGACTAACACAATTTACTATGTTAGAAGGTTAAAGAAGAAAAAAACCACAATCATCTGCCTGGATAACAAAAATTCAGCACACATTCCTGATTTTAGAAACAATAAACAATAGAAGGTTTTAGAAAGCAAGAAATAAATTTCCTTAATTGGTAACGATAACTGATGTGAGAAACAAAGGCAGAAGGAAATACCGTTAAAATTAAATGTCCTTATAACCTGCAGTCCACTGACAAATGAGGAAGGCAGAGGAAGGCAGCATACTACATTCCTCCGGAAGGCTCCCAACTGTCTTCACGTTAATACCTTGCTAGAGGCAATAGCAGCCTCCATCAGACAACAGCAAGGCCTCCAATATCCCGTGAGTCTTCTTTAGCAGATGAAAATCCCTCTGAAACGTCCTTTATCTTTACCTCCCCCCACCCCAAAGTATACAATCAGTTGCTCCTCACAACCCCGGGGCACCAGCTCTTTCTGCCCATCAGTCCTGTCCCTGTGCTTTAATAAAACCACTTCTGCACCAAAGACGTCTCAAGAATTCTTTCTTGGCCTCGGTTCCAGACCTCACCCCACCAACACCAACACACGAACATTCAAAAACTGCATCAGTACCTATGAGACTATGCCAAACACCACATTTTATGACAAAGCATTACAAATGTTCTTCGTTAGAAAATAAAAACAAAACGTCAGGTTTTAATATGATGGAATCAGGATACATCGTCTCTGTTCTCTCAAAATCCCCCTAAAAAAATGAATGAAAAAGAGAAAGGCAAATAAATGCCTTCATCAAAGAGACTGGGAGACCTTTATCCCCCTGACCACAACCATAAACAAGGGAGGACTGCCAAGTGCAGGGAAAATCAAACAAAACCAGCGGAAGACAGATCCTCAAAGCATGGGGGACCCTTGGAGGAGCACAATCAACAGCTCTTTGCTTGAAACCATGAGACCATCAGAATGAAGCCTGCGGGGAGCCCCCCTGAACAGTATGTAATACACAACCAGGAGGCAGACTGGTGTTCCGTGGGGGCAGGAAGCACCTGCCAAGGATCTCAGAGGAGAACAACTCTAAACTGGAAGGAACACTACTCATCTCTGAATGGCCACTCATCCCCACTGGCCGGGTAGGAAGGAGTTACAGCAGAACTCACTGCAAAGATGAGTAATAACTAAAAAGGGGGACCAGCAGAGCATCTATACAAACATGCAAATGAAAAAGAAAACTGCTGTATACCTAAAACAGTCAGCCGGATGAAAACTGCTGAGTAAATGAACCATACTACCGTGAATTCCAAAGACTTAAGAATATAAAGTCAAAAGCAGAAAAAAAAAAAAAGATATGAAAAGAAGACAGAAACATAAGCTAGGACAACGCTGAAAACAATTGGCATTATTATCTAGTAAATCTGAAGTTCTACAAGAATTGTGATCCAGCAATTCTACCACAGACCTTCAGAAATCTGTCTGTAGGGGCGCCTGGGTGGCGCACTCATTAAGCATCTGCCTTCGGCTCAGGGCGTGATCCTGGCATTATGGGATCGAGCCCCACATCGGGCTCCTCTGCTGGGAGCCTGCTTCTTCCTCTCCCACTCCCCCTGCCTGTGTTCCCTCTCTCTCTGGCTGTCTCTATCTCTTCAAATAAATAAAAATAAAATCTTAAAAAAAAAAAAAAGAAATCTGTCTGTATATGCCCCGACAGACCCACACGATAATGTTCTTAAATAGCCCCAAACTGGAAACAGCCCAAATGTCTACCAACAAGATAATGGGTTGGGGGAAAAAAACCCGTGATAATTCATATAATGGAATACTATATAGCAATGAAAACAAGTGAACTCTAGCAGCATCATAGGTAAATCTTAAAAACATAATGTTGAATAGGGGCGCCTGGGTGGCTTAGTCGGTGAAGCACCTGCCTTCAGCTCAGGTCATGATCTCAGGGTCCTGGGATCCAGCCCTGGGTCAGGGTCCCTGCTCAGTGAGAGTCTGCTTCTCCCTCTCCCTCTGCTTGTGCATATTTTCTCTCTCTTCTCTCAAATGAATAAACAAAATCTTAGAATAAAAACATAATATTGAATAAAAACTAGATATCAGAAAAAGGTGGGTGATTTCATTATATAAAACTAAAAAATATATAAAGGTAAACCATTACTTGTAAAAAAAATCAAAAATCAGTAAAGACTAAATTAGTGTAATGAAGGAAACTATGAAAATACAAATACACAAGTAATAATAGTGGGGAAATAATCTCAGATACAGAGGGGAAATATTTTGTTTAAAACAACAGCAAGATAGGGGTGCCTGGGTGGCTCAGTTGGTTAAGTGTCCAACTCCTGATTTGGGCCCAGGTCATGATCTCAGGGTCCTGGGATCGAGCCCTGAGATTCTCCTCTCCCTCTTCCCCCAGCGAGCTCTAAAATAAATAAATAAACCTTAAAAAACACTAAGAGATAAATTTGCCAAACTCTACAGATAAATCTGAAAACTTGGATGATTTTTTTAGAGAGAAAGAGAATGCAAGCACACAAGCAACTGGGGGGAGAGGGGCAGAGGGGAAGGGCGACAGAATCTTAAGCAAGCTCCAAGCCCAGCTCAGAGCCCCAAGCAGTGCTTGATCTCACGACCCTGAGATGATGAAGTGAGCTGAAACCAAGTGTTGAACTCCTAACCCACTGAGTCACCCAGGTGCCTGAAACTGGAATGATTTTTATAAGAAAATATTAATACCAAAACTGATTCCAGAAGAGATAGAAAATCAAGGTATCCTCATTACAGGGTATATACAAAGATATATACAAAGCTGCAAAAAGCTATTCCACTTAAAAGTACCTAGTTCATATGTCATTTCTTTTTTAAAGATTGACTGCCATTAAATCAACTTTCTCCTTTATGTATCCCTATACCTTATATATATCTCTATTATAGCCATCCCATTGACTTACAATGGTTTGTATCTTTCACTCTTTAAAGAGGACCATGCCTATGTTATGTTAGAATCTTCCATTCCAACCAAGTGCCTACCTAGCACAGAGCAGGCACCCAAACAATATTTGTTGAATGAAGGCACACATGGTCCAGCATTTCACAAGGTTCTGGATATCTAATAATCTCTGTGATTCTCAGAATTTCATAAATGTCTCTTCTCTTTCAATTCTTAAAAATATTTTAATAAACAATTTCAAATGTGAAAAATAGTGAACAGTAACATAATGAACCCCTGTGTACCCATCATCCAACTTCAATAATAATCAACATTTTGCCAATCCTGTTTTAGTTATATCCCACCATCACCATTGGATTATTCTGAAGCAAATCCCAGACATCACTTTATTTCATCTGTAAATACTTCACTATATAAACCTATTTCACAGTGAAAAGTTCTAAGCAGAGATAGATAAATTATTTTCTATCAAATCATTTAAAGAGAAAATAATCACAGGAAACATAAATCAAAAGAGAATTTTGAATTTTTTAATGATGAAGCTTATTTGCTTTTAATATATAAAAAGGAAGTTCTTATTCAATTAATTTAATAAAGATGTATTTCAAATTTTCAGATCACGGTCGATTAAAGAAAGAAGTTCTTTATTTACAAAGGTAACAAAGTACCTCCACAAGGGAGAAATCTGCTGGCCATCACTTTAATCACATGACCAAACATGTCACCATCAACAATGTGACAAAAAGACATGCACTGAGGATACATCACTTACACGTACTCTTGTCAAAAATGCTTAAACCTTAATTTGATCAAAAGTTGAAAATCGGACACAAAGGCATTCTGAAAAAAAAAAAAAAGGCCTAGACACCTGCAAAACGCCAATGTATAAAAGACAAAAGGCTGGAGTACTTCTCTAGATTAAAGGAAACTAAAAAGACATGACAAGTAAATGCAATGAGTGATCCTTCATTAGACCCTGAATTTAAAGAAAAAAAAAGCTCTAAATATAGAACCTTATTAAGACAAATGCAAAAACTTCAGTATTAGCTATATACTAGGTAATACTGCACTATTACATATATATGTAAAAAATTATATTTTGTCTATGTCGCAGAATGTTCTTGTTTTTTTGGTACATACCCAAGTATTTAAGGGTGAAGTGCTTTGATGTCTGCAAAGAAAAAAGATTATATATATGTGGTAGACAGAACAAATGCCTCCCAAAGATGTACATCCTGATCCCTAGAACCTACGACTGTGTTCTCTTACACGATAAAAGGGAATTTGCAGGTGTGATTAAGGATCTTAAAATGAGAAAATTATTCTGGGCTACCTACATGTGCCAACATAATCACAAAAATCCTTATAAGGAGTAGTTAGGAAGGACAGTCAGAGTAGGAGATTAACCATAGAAGCAGAGGTCAGAGTGATTTAAAAAAAATGCAGATGGCTTCTAGAGACTAGAAAAGGCAAGGAACAGATTTTCCTCTTGAGCTCCACAAAGAATAACTACTTGCATCTTGATTTTTGTGCTGTAAGATTCATTTTGAATGTCTGACTTCCAGAACTGTAAGACAATAAATTTGTATTGTTCCAGACCACTAAGTCTGTGGTAATTCATTATCGCAGCAATAGGAAACTCCTGTATGTGGAGAAAAACAAATGCAGCAAAGAAAGGTTAACAACTGGTGAATATAGGTGAAGAATGTGAATGTTTATTGTATCGTTCTTACAATTTGTATCAGTTTGAAATTTTTCAAAATAAGTTGCAGGGAAAAAAGAGAGAAACTCTTCACAAGCAAAAAAGA
The DNA here is from genome assembly GCF_023065955.2 of Ursus arctos. NCBI lineage: Eukaryota > Metazoa > Chordata > Mammalia > Carnivora > Ursidae > Ursus > Ursus arctos. Next base: position 77,811,470 of record NW_026623089.1, on the reverse strand, counting down.
GACAAAAGGCTAATCCTAAAAAGGGGGGGGGGGGTCAACCCCTACAGAATCTTAGAATTATAGGGCGTGTACCTGAGTAACTCAATACGGTTCCATCTTTTAACAGATATAGGAATCAAGGCACAGGAAGCATAAGTGCGACTTGAACCCAGATCATGACTTCCAGGGTTTTTGGATTATGTTAAATTACCTGCCGGAAGAGACAGATGCACAAAAAGCAAGAGTAAAATGTTTCAAAGGAGAAGGATTCAAATAAGGAAAAGGGAGGGAAAGCAGCAGGTGTCCAGAGGACGAACAGGTGGAGGCTGGCTACGATGTGAGATGTGCATCCTCTCCACAGGGAAACCAGTTTGTACTTAAACCAGAAGCCACGGGTACTTGGAAGAGACCACAGGGATACAACTCCTTACAACAGGAGCAGAGCAGAGAACAGGGGTCAGGTGAGGACGTGCCAAACCTCCCACCAACCGCAGTAACCTGGGCAAATGAAGTTGTTCTTCTGCTAAGAGGTGAATTTCCCTTGGCCAACACCCATCAATCATTTACATAGTACTCGAAGTTACTTCTGTTTATCAACTTTTTTCCCTAGAGCAATCTGGGTAGGGAGAAAAGGGGTGAGTATTTTGACCCATGTGAATGGTGACCATAAGTTTCAGTTTATACCCATACTGGCATAATTATTAATTTTATGGTCAGGAAGCTTCTAAGAGATGAGTTTTGGACAGTTAGAGGAGAGGAGCAGAGAGAGAGGAAACAGAACACACCCATTACCATCGGTGCTCAGTGTCTAAGAGCAGTCATCCACTGAGGGTCCTCTCTGCTGCTTCCAACTCACCGGGCTAAGCCCCATTACCACATGAGCCCGGGAACACATAAAACCACCTTTAATCTGGCTGTAGCCACTCCAGTCTTTGAGTAACAAAATAAAGCACTTGTTTATCCTTAAATGTATATTAGTTCTCAGCTTAAAAGCCTGCTGGTATCTGGCAAACAGTACAGTTCTTTTCAAAATCTGATGTTAAGTTTTGAAGTTAATAATTGATTTTCACATGGCATACTGAATGTTTTCTATGTATGCAAGAGATGACTGAAGTTTCAAAGTCCACTTTCCTGAACGATCCATATAGACACCAGAATTCTATCCAACGTGGCTATCCTCAGTGCTCACGAAAACAATTAACACTCTCCTACCTTATCTCTCTGGCTCCCAACAACCCAGGAATGACCAGAATTTGCCTCCCTTAAAGTCAGCAGGAAGAAGCAATATGAATGAAGAGGAAAGAAAGGAAATATTAAGCAGGAAGAGAGAAACTGGGGAGGACTTACTGCCATCACCAGGTGGAACATGGAGCTCAATTTATCACAGAAACTATTAAAAAAAAAAAAAAGTTAGGTATCTGAAAAACCATTCATCCTCTCTGAGCTTTGGCTTCCTATAAAAAGAATTTGGATTTTAATAGCTCTACAATCCTTTCCAGCAATAAAATCTGCTGATGGGTAAAACAGGGTTTTACCTGGGTAGACCTAGAAATCTAATCATGGAATAATTTTTTCCAAAGTTTTCTGAACCCAAACTCTAAGTATGTAGACCCCATGTAAACAATTCATCCCCTATGCAAGGAATATTATGAGTTAGTCAAAGACAGTTCGTGTTCCCTGCTCTGCTTGTTTTTTGAAAAGCTGAGTCAAGTAACAACAACGAGAAAAATCATGCCAAAAAACAACAACAAAAAAAACCCCAAAAAACACAAAGAAACTCCAAAAGTAATACTTACCTTTGCATCATCTATGTCAAAAACATCACACCAAGGAGATTTAACACCTTTAATTGCCAGGTCAAATGAACAGGTAAAAAAAGCTACCTGAATTAAATCTGGGGGGAAAAAAGAAAGGTAAAATTTGTGAGTCACTGTTCTCTGTAATCTTCCAAAGGCTGAATATTAACAGAATGCCACGTGCAGTAAGGTCCAAGGACCTGCGTAGGTTCAGCACAGAGAAAAGATGATTCGGCTTTTTCCTGATTATCAGAGTTAAGACCTACTCTGTACGATCGAAACATGCGGAACTGGAGCTGTCAGGAGGAAACCATGAGGAGGCAGAAATTCCAGTCCAATGAAACTAAGACATTTCACTGGTAACTAAAAGTTACCATTTTCCTGGTTTTAAAAGTAATGTGTTTGTTAAGAGTACGTTTGCCTACCAAATCCAACAGAGTTTAACCCAAGAACTTGCTAAACGTAACTTGATTTTGTTCATTTTAGAGGGCTGGAGGAGGGAAGATAAAGTTACAAAAGCTCTTAGTCCCCATCCTGAAAATGAGTAATAACAAAGTACATTTACTAAACAGTTCTCTTAGCAACACAACAAACGCTTCACGTCATAACTGTTAGAAAGGGGTACAGACAGAAGGATACAAAAACGGAGTGAAGACTGCAGAAGGTGGAGGGGGACAGAGTAAATCGGGGGTCAGAAGGAAGGGGAAACCAAAGGTCAAGGAGAGAAAGAGGGAAAAATCACACACTGGAGAGAGAGAGCGTGCTAACACCATCCATTTTTCAGACTTAGCTGCTCAGTCAGGCAGCAGATTTCAGATTAAGTTACCTGGGATTTTTACATTGCAAATGAATTGATTATATTACCTTTAGACACCCCTGTGTTTTGAAGAGAAGGATAGGGCACCAAGTCCCTGGCTATGACAGGTGGCCGTGCTGTCTTATCACAGGCACACGTCTGCTGCTCAATGCTACAGAGGAGAGAACGGAAGCCACCGCAGGGCTGCCCTATACTTTGCTTTCTTTTAACTTCAGTCTTTCCTCATTCCCAAGGAACCAGGTTTGAGTTTAAAGAACTTCCTTAAGGCCGTATATAGCACAAAAAGAGCATTTAACTGAGAACACATGTAAAAGCCATTTAAAAACTTTGCCTGTATGAACAAAAGAGTTGATAATCCTTTCCTAACACCTAAGTACCATGGATGTTTGATGAAAGAACCTGACTCATTCACACTCAAAGTTCCAGTTCTGAAACTATGAAAGTCAGTCCTAATGGTCTACTCGATAACTGGAAGGGAGCTGACAGAAAAATTTCACCAAGAAACAGTGAAGAGGATGACAGGCTATGAGACCTAACTCTGCCACTAATCATCCTGAGCAAGTGGCTCCAGCCTCTCGGGTCTCACCTTCCCACCTGCAAAATGGGTGGGAACTCTCATGATGAGTTACAGCACTGACCCATCTATTAAAACCATGCTGACTTCCTTGCCAGTCTTTCGGAACCTCAAAAATATTTCAGCTAGATCAGAGATTTAAACATTAAAAAACTAAAATAAAATAAAGGAATAACAATCTTGGGGTCAGAGAGGATTCCTAGGCAAAATACAACACTGAACTGCCATGATGAACCGACAGCCGTGGCTATATAAAAGACGTAAAAGGTACAGTCAAAGGCACCATAAACAGACTTAAAAAGTGAGCAACAAATTAAGAGAAAATGTTAGCAACATACAATAAGTAAAGGATTTATCCTTTCTCCAGCAAAATTGAAGGATATATAATTAATATATCCATAACATATAAAAGGTCCCTAAGAATAAGAAAAACATAAAAATAATCTAATAGAAATGGACAAAAGGCAAACTCCAGAAGGAATGCAAGTAGTTAGCAGACACAAGACAAGCTTATCTCATCTTCATGAGTAAGAAATTGCAAATTAAAGCTATATACCATTTTTCATTAATCAAATTGGCAAAAATCAAAATGACTAATTAACAACCACTATTGGATAAGACAGGGGAAAATGAGCATTCTCATATATTGTTGATATAAATTTCTATACTTACAGAGAACAATTTGGAAGTGTATGTCAAGGGTAAAATATTCATTGTCCTTCACCCAACAATTCCACCTAAAGTTATTCACTTCATTAATTCTCAAGGGCAAAAACCGGACTATAAAACTGTTCACTGAAGCATCATTTAAAAGGGTGAAAAACTAAGAAAAACCTCAGCAGGAAAATGATTTCCTACAAGAAAAAATTTGCACTGTATTAGCTCCAGTCCCCTCCACCGGTAAAATCTGATGGGTTAAGTAAGTTTTTAACGATCATTGACCCAGAACCTGACTCATATTTCCTATGAAATCACACAGAATTCAAAAGAACGAGACAGATCTAGGTAAGACAGATCTACTGCTAAGTAAAAATGAGTTATAGAAAATACATACATCATCCCTCTATGTTAAAAAAAAAATGTATTTAAATAGCTACAATGGTTTTGAGCAGTTACTCTGTCAAGCATTGTGCTAATGCTTTGCATGAATTAATTTCATAGAATCCTTGCAATAATCCTCAAAGAAAGGTACAATTCCTATACCCATTTTAAAGAGAAAGAAACTATGGCCTAGAGATATTAATGAACTTGTAAAAACCACAGAGTTAGCCAACGGTATAACAGAGTCAAGATTCAAATACAAACAGTCCAATTCCAGAACCCATGATTTTAACCAGTATGCTTATATTGCCTCCAAAAAGATGTTGCTCTCAGTTACTTCATCAGTAAAACCCAAATAAAATCGTTTTCTAAAAAATCTTCAACAGTCTAACCACCCACTAACCGAGTAATGGCTAGATACTGGTATAGTTAATATAAAGGAATTCTGTACATAAAGTTTAAAATGTAGGACTAAAATTACACACATTAAATAAAAAATTAAAAGTTGAGGGGCACCTCGGTGGCTCAGTCAGTTAAGCATCTGCCTTCAGCTCAAGTCATGATCCCAGGGTCCTGGGATCAAGTCCTGCACAGGGTTCCCTGCTCAGTGAGGAGCCTGCTTTTTCCCCTCTGCCTACTGCTCCCCCTCCTTGTGCGTGCACTCTCTCTCTGACAAATAAATAAATAAAATCTTTAAAAAAAAATGCTCAATTCATGACAATGACTCCCGCTGGGAAAAAAAGAGGAGGAATAAAATCCTGGAGAGGGACCAAGGGACCTCAATTCATTCAAAGCAACTAACTGCAGCATGTTAAAATTTGATAAAACTGAGTTGTGGGTATATCAACATTCAATCATTATATCAGCCTTTATTATTACCTATAGGCTTAAATTACTTCCCACTAAAATAATTTTTTTAATATTTTATTTTTAAGTTATCTCTACACCCAACATGGACTCACAACCTTGAGATCAAAAGTCACGTGCCCTACCAACTGAGCTATCCACTAAAATAATTTTTAAACCTCTGTAGGTGTCCACAATGTTTAGCCACTTTGGGGAAAGAGAAAAAGTTCAATTAAAAAAAATTTTTTAAAAGATTTTATTTATTTATTTGACAGAGAGAGAGAGTACAAGCAGGGGGAGCAGCAGAGGGAGAAGGAGAAGCCCGCTCCCCGCTGAGCACAGAGCCTGACGCAGGGCTTGATCCCAGGACTCTGGGATGGTAACCTGGGCTGAAGGCAGAGACTTAACCAACTAAGCCACCCAGGTGCCCCCCAAAAAATTCAATTTTAAATACATCTTCACTTTTTTGATGTTTATAAAGCATTCAGGCTCCATGAGCCTAGTCTATTATTTTCCCAACATCTCCTACTTCTACCCTTTTGGAAATTTATTCACAGTATAAGAAATCCACATTCTTTGTATGTATGTCAACGTTTGCTGTATGAATTATAAATTCTTGGAAATCAGAGAAAAATCTCAGTATTTTTTGTTTCCTATTGGTAGACGAGCACACACCCTGGCTTTCCAGCTGCTTTCCCTGCATAATTATTGACAGTGCCCCCTTTCACCACCCCCTTACCCCCCCACCTCCATGTACCAGGCTGCATACCAACTGCAACAGACAGCACATCCACCCCAATACCTTTTGACAGACAGGAGTGCTCATATTTTTTTTAGCATCTCCAGGCTTAAAAGCCTCAAAGAAAATACCTACACTACTTTGCTTTTTTACTTTTTAATACCCCTTCTCAAAACTAACACATACACACTTCTGAACGGCTTCAAAAGCTAAAGAATTTTACATAATTTTCCACTTTTATCATTTTATAGAGAAATAATTCCAAAAATATAACTTATATAAATAATGCTTAGAGTTGAAGCGTTATATACTTCTGCTCTCAAAAAAGAATTCCACAATATAGCAAGAATCTTGTACATTTAGATAAAGCTCAAAGATGTATATGAATCTCAAAACAGTAAACATCAGACACACAATTTTCTTGACTTAGAACATATTTTCTTAATGTAAAATCAACTGTGGGCCTTTAAGAGGAATTACTTTATGCTTCCATATGTTTTCATTTTCAGTTTGAGAACTATTTACATTATTTCAGAGTTCGAATGAAAGATAATGGGCACACTACCTGCATTTAAATTGTTGATTGGCACTTGCAAAGTAGCTGCAACCTTTTTTAAAATGTTCTGCATTTCTGGTCCAGTTTTGAAGGCTTCTACATGATAAAGAGCTGTAGCATTCTTTTCCACTTCAGTTAAAAACTTCTCACAATGATCAAAGAACCTCATTAGTTTATCATTAATCCTTGGAGGTCCACACTCCATGTCTGAAAGGCAAAAAAAATTATACACATACACACACACACACACACACACACGTATAATATATACCACATATGGATATATATACACCATCAACATAAATACAGACTATTGAAAATTTTGTTCCAAGTATGAAAAAGAACACTAAAACCTGTTATTTATGGAATGAGTAAAATAAGCACACATGGATCAAGAAAGATAGGGCATAACTATTTCCCATTTGTAATGACTAATTCATGAGAGTATATGCTAGAAAAGACTAAAGAAACAGAGAATCAGAGATAAAATGTTACTGCATTACACAGTGGGAAAAAAAGGTGGTTGAAATAAGTATTTTCTGAAAGAAAACAAAAATAATTAGACATGAAAATCCTAAGGAGTGCACAAATGTTGTTCTGTAAGCACTGTTTCTGTCAGGCATAGAAAACTTGAGAAAGCAAACTGAAAACTAACAAAGTTCCTAATGACAATGTTGAGAGACTAATTCGGCAGATCAAATCTGTTTTTCTCTTCTAAGCCAAAGTCTACATAGGGTATTTTATGTTCTCTACTAACTCCCCCAACAATGCGTTTCTTTACAAAAGACTCTGCTTTGGACAAAATCTACCAACAACAGCACTGAACACATCAACATTTCAGATCTTCTGTATACCACGGTGATTAGTACTTCTGCCTTCGGTTTATTTTATTTTATTTTATTTTATTTTTATTTTATTTAAGATTTTACTTATTTGACAGAGAGACAGCCAGCGAGAGAGGGAACATAAGCAGGGGGAGTGGGAGAGGAAGAACAGGCTTCCCGCTGAGCAGGACTGATCCCAGGACTGATCCCAGTGATCCCAGGACTGATCAAACCCTGAGCTGAAGGCAGACGCTTATCGACTGAGCCACCCAGGCGCCCCTGCTTTCGGTTTATTTTAAAACTAAAGCTACCCAATGCTTTCCATTTAGAATTACTAAGTTCCATTATTCCCCCAATTTGGCAGCAAATATGTATTAAAAAACATCTGCAACCATGCCTCAACTACTGGAGTGCCTTTTAAGTTTCTTCAGTCATATTCAAAACACACTGATTTCAAACATCCAATTATTTACCATGAAAAGAACACCAAGAATACTACTGCTGTATACAAAATGAGAAAATCAAATCAGTCATAGCGTTTTGCTTTGGATGTGGGTGTGAAAAAACGTATTTATTTTGATGTGTGCGTGTGTCCATTTCAGGGTCTCCTGAAATGGATAATCCTGGCCAATGTCACTGCTACTGGATTATAGTTCGGAAAACATCTTGACTCAGAAAATAAGTGACCTTTGTCCTCTTTCTCTGTGACCTCAAAGCACAATTTCCCAAGTGGATCTGGATTCTCCATCCTTGCTATTAACTCATTACTGCTGCTCTTTAAACAAAAACAAAGGTATTGTCCTGTTGCTGTAAGAACACAAAATCTAATTCAGTGGCGTCCCTTGAAAGCCCAGGTGTACACAGCAGGCAAAACAACTGTCTACAGAGTATAATGAAGTAGCTAGGCAAAGGGCTCAATCTCTAAGACCTCATCCCAGGAGGGCCAGTAGCCCCTTTTTGGTATATGCTACATACTGTGTCATAGTGAAGTATATTCTGCTTTGAACGTTCACTTAATTTAACAGATTTGCAGGGAATTTTCACTTATATTAATCATTAAAAAGCACAATTCAACAAGTGCGTAAAGAAGTCAGCCAAAAGAACTACCCACATAGCAGTAACATGACACACAAGCAACAGAACGATCTCTTGGAGATGGGTGAACTGAGTAAGAGAAGATACAACTGGAAAAAGGACAAACCAGTTTACTTCTCATTTTTCACTTGGGTTTAAAACTAAACAATGTCTCACCTCATCTCTGATCTTAAAACTGGCCAACAAAATATTAACACTTGCTCATCTCTCTGTCAAACATGTTGTATGTTTTCATCCTTACTCCTAAATTACAGGACGAACAGATGCTGTAGACTATAAAGGCTCAGAGACCAAGCTCTAAATCGGATTTCCTGGGTCCATACCTAGCCACACCAAATGAGGCAGACTGTTTAGTGCTTCCGTGGCTCAATTTTCTCATCTGTTAGGTAGGGGGAAAATACTACCAACCTCAGAGGGCTTTTGTAAGGATTTAGAGAAATAAATGTCAGGCATGCCTGGCACAAAGCCATATAGCAGGAGTGAGGTGTCTGTTATTATTAGTATCTGTGACTATTAAACATTTTTTGAGGGGGGACATGAATTTCAGGCCTGACTCTGGTCCTCAAACTAACCAAGGGCAATCAACAAAGCACATTCTTGGGCTCAGTTCCTTCACCTGTGGAGTACAAGGGCCCCACTAGATGATTTCTCTAATCTTGGAAAAGTAATGAAGTACTGAGTGTGACCATGAACCATAGCTACAGGGAGGGTAAGTCTACAGTATATATAAGACCGAAACAGAAGGAAAAGAGCACAGCAGTAAAGAAAGTTTTAGAGTTGCTTCCTAAAACAGGACGTGGGTCCAGGACCAATATGTAATTAAAAAAAAAAGTCGGTAAGCAAAAAAAACCACTTTTCAGAAGCAAAGCCTGAGGAGGAGAAGTCCTGGCACTAGCTGCCAAGGAGGGAGGAAAGGCAGGGCCGGTGCTCGGAGAGGGGGCAGTTCTGTCTGGGAACGGGACACCGAGAAACTCGCCCGGCTGTCTCCTCTCCTGTCGGGTCCGCCGACGTCCACTACCGCGTCCAGCCCCTGGAAGGTGTCCACTGCATCCCTGATAAACGGATTTGCATGGGGACAAGGGAGACAGCCCAGCCCTGAACACGCGCCACAGGATGGGCACCCGGGGGCCTGGGGGCAGAGGGAAAGAGGGGACACCGGGCCGTCACCTGCGACGTCGGGCGGCGGCAGGCCGGGGTGGTAGTGCTGCCACAGCCCCTGCAGGAAGGCGGCGCCGCTGTCCACGCAGCGGTGTTTGGAGCTGGTGACTAGCTGCAGGCGGCCGTAGTTCTCGAGGCTGAAGAGAGCCGGGAAGAGGGAGGCCAGGCGCAGCGCCAGCTGTCGCATGTCCTGCCGCCCTTTCTCCACCAGCTGCCCGTCCATCCAGTCCGCGTACCACAGGGGCCAGTCGGCCAGCGCGGCGCCCAGGTCGCGGCCGCCGGCGGAGCCAGCGCGCCCGTCGCCAGGCCTGCGGGCCTGCAGCAGGCCGTGCAGCTGCCGCAGCTTTCGGATCTGCTTGGCCGTAGGGTAGCGGGTGCCGTGGCGGATGAGGGCCACCAGCTGCACTGGGGTGCAGGTGTCCTCCAGCAGCTCGGGGTCCCTCCGCGGCGCCTCGGGGTCCGCCAGCAGCCCGGGGTTGGCATCCTCGTAGCGAGTCTTGGTGCCGAAGTAAGGGCTGAGCGCCGAGACCGCGGAATCCTCCGGCTCCAGGAGGGAGCAGCGCGAGAGCGACGAGAGCAGCGCCACAGCCAGGGCCGCGACCGGCGCCACGGAGACCTTGACGAGGCGCTCGGGGCCGCGGAGCATGGTGCGGCGCGGCCCGCGGAGGGCGACGTACCGGCCGGGGTCGCGACTTCCGGCTCCGGCGGGCAGGGGGCGGGTCCCGACGGCGCTTCCTGCCTGGGTCCGGGCCGCCAGAATTCGCGGTGCGGCGCGGGCGCTGGGGTACGGAGCGCTGGGGCAGCCTGGGGGCTCCCACGTGCGGCTCCGGTGGCGCCGGCACGAAACGCTGGGGAGCTTCGGAGACCTGTGGCTGAGGTGGAGTTGGCGTCGGCTGGGTCTCCCGCGTGGGCGAGCTTCCGCGTGGTAGGCGCCTCCGGACTGACTCAACCACTGCCCCGCTCTTTGGAATGCTCTGGGGCGGGAATGAGCCGGGACTGAGCCTGTGTCTCGGAGGCGGCCCCCACAGGACACGTTGTAATACCGGCTGACTAGGGCGGCCCCGCCCCGTTCACCTGCGGTGTAGAAAATGTGCTCTCTGAACCACCCGCCTGCGGTGCGCCTGACGCTGTTTACAGAGTACATCTCCGGGCCGTGCCCCAGCAAGCCGGCCGAAGTCCAAGCCTGTTTTCTAGCATACAGCCAGGCCGACCAGAACCGGAGAAAGGCTCTGTTCTCCAGGAAATCCAATTCCCGAGCCTTTGGTAGTGTCTGGACCTGGGCTAGCGGAGCTGAGCTCCGCGACGCGGCACCCCGGAAGGATTGTGCTTGTTGGCATCAGAGACTTGCAGAGTAGGGACAGCACAACCCTAATCCCTTGGCGTGTGGAGTCTTAGGCCGGCAGATTGACTGCATTATTAAGTATGAGCTAATCTGCTGTGTGGAGCAAACATGCTCTCTATTTACCACCACTCCAAGCTGAAACTCCGCTCCTGTGTAATTACATACTCAAATCAGCTACGTGTCTTCATAGGTTATTGCTCAGAATCTTTGTTTGAGCCAAGAAAAAAAATCATAAATCTGAGCAATACCTTGGTTTTTCCACTTGAACACCACTTTGTTGCGAAAAGAATAAAGATTAAAGAAGTCATATGGTGATCCAAATTCAAGGAAATTTGGATCATGTTTTTGTAATGGAGCTTTTCCTTCAAAGACACTACTAAATTGCTCTTGGTAAGCCCATCTCTATCTTAACTACTTTTCTCCTTGTTCAGGCATCTCTGGTTCAGAGAGGTGTACCTCTAAATGTTAACCACTGAACAAAATGGTGTAAAATCAAGAATAGATTCCACTTGGACGCTGCAAATTTTAAGACATTCTGTAGCCGAAAGCCATCTTTCCGTTGTCAGATGTTCCTTTTTCGATATGCTGTTTTGTGGAATGAGTATTCATGGTCAGTGATATTTTCACAGAACTTTGCTCAAATTAATATTTGGTGGACATCTACCTTTTCTTTGCAGACTTCCTAACCTTACGTTTTATCGGCTGAAATGCCTGATGATATTTTTAAGTGCATTCAGCAAGCATTTGTGCCAGTTGCATGTCATTATATTTTGCTTAATATATGTGCCTAATAATGATCACCTCTCATGCCTGATCTTTTGTATCCTCAGGAGGTACCACCAACTCTTCCCAAAGGCAACCATCCTTCCTAATGAAGTAATCTTTAGAGACCCTGTCTACCTACTCATAAAATCAATGGCACACATTCCTATACACTAAATTTGCCCTTAGCTTGATTTTTTTTCCTTCCTCTCATTCCTCATCTGTTAATGTTATGCTGTTTTATATATTTATTAAACCAGCTCCAATCATTTTGTCGTTATGGCCAAGATGACAAATGATAAAGTTAAGCAATGCTTTCACGTTTTTCACTAGGAAAAAGCCAGAGATAGTATAAAGAGGATGACGAGTATATAAGCCTTGGATCCAGACGCCAAGCTCCACCAGTCATTAACTGAGTGACCTTACGAAGCAACTCAAGTTCTCTGGGCCTTAGTTTCCTTTTTTGAAAAGAAAGAATATTAGAACCCGCATTGTGGAATTATTGTGAGAATCACAGATGACATTTGAAATTCATATAATAGGCTGCTATGAATAGTATTTTTATCAATAATGTTCAGTAATATATGTTACTCCTGTGCTAAGGTGCATAGCTCTCTAGCAACTACACTGTATAAACTTACACTGAACATTAAAATGACTGACTTTCACAAGCATGACTGACATGCATTAAAGATCATTTCATAACCTTCCTAATAATAAAAATCCACTCATCTTCCTTAAAATGGTTTGTCATTCTTAAAGCAGTGAGTACCTTTGAAAAGTTTTGAGTAGGCAACAGGCCCTGCTCATCTTTTCACGTCAGGCCACGTCTTCATTCTCTGGCCAGTCTGTAAGTTGGCTGCCCTTTGAGATAGTTGCCCACCTTGTCCTATCAACTAGTACCCAGGAGTCTGCATAGTATAAAACATGGTTGCCTCTTGGTAAAGACCACAGGTGGATCGCTTTCCTTCATGTGAGGTTGTAAGCATGATAGCAATGTATTTGACAATCTACCACAACACGAGAGATAGAATGGAAAATTAGTGGTTCAGATTCCTTGAAGAGAGGAGCACATGGAACCAAGAGCACAGAGAATTTGATTTGGACCAGAACAAGAGAAGACCTTATTTTTCTGAGAGAAGATTGGAAGGATGGATGTACATGTAGATAACATTTGTTGGTCTAGCAGGAGGGAATTAATGGATTTTAAGCCTGACGGCCTCGGGTTCCTCAGTGATATAGGAGGCAAGATTATCTGAAGAGATGGAAGAATAGGATTTAGGTCTTTGGAATGTAGAAATGGATTGGATTTAGAACTGAGAGAAGTGGGAAAGGATTTGCAACTGAGAGGAATGGGAAACAAGTAAAAAGTTGGTTTGCCAGCTCTGGGGATCCAACAGAGAGTGGAAGACTTGAATTGCTAGTGGTTCTGCAATTTTATCCAGAAAACATTATCCGTTGTGTACCTCAGAGTGGAAAAGAAAACAATTGAATTCTATTGTTCTGTATTATTCTAATTTGTCTTAAGTAGAACTTTTCTAATGAATCCACTATATTAAAGAATACTGTATTTTTCCCAGATTATTTATTCAAAGGACTTCTAAAATAGTTGTTCCACTCTTAAGATTGCATGGTGTCAAATACAGTATTTTAAGTTACAGACATCTATAATATTTTTTTAAAGGTTACTAAAGAAGAGGCTTATTGGTAAAGAAACAATAAGGAAAGGAAAAGGCTAAATGCTTTGGGGGATAGGGTAGCTATCTATGTAAGCATAGATAATATTGATTAAAAACATGGTTTCTGAAGTTAGACTTTCTGATTCTCAAATTCTAGCTTCATCACTTAATATCCATGAGATCTTGAGCAAGTTAAACTGTTGACTCAATTTGTTTTCTTCTATAAATTGGGTGTAATACCTATGTTATGCTGTTATTGATAGGATTAAATGAGGCAGTTTACATAAAGACTTTATATAGTTTCTGGCCCCAAATCAAATTGTAACTTTTTTAAAAAGATTTTATTTATTTGACAGAGAGAGCGCGCAAGCTGGGAGACAGAGGGAGAGGGAGAAGCAGGCGCCCCGCTGAGCAGGCAGCCTGTTGCAGGACTCGATCCCAGGACCCTGGGATCATGACCTGAGCTGAAGGCAGCCGCTTAACCGACTGAGCCACTCAGGCACCCCTCAATTTGTAACTCTTATTGAATATAATTAAAATGTTTCTTGTTATCCCTTTTCCTTTAGCCAAGTAAACAGGCAATGGCCAGTTTGTCATAGATATTTGTTATCTTACAACTACATTAAGCAACTAATTTTGTGCCTATTCCAAGAAAGTTTTAACTCTAATATCTTACTGCCCTGCTATTTCATCTTTCCTTTCCTGGTTATTGATTAAATGCTTATTTTTTATTGCAGTAGAAAGAGCCAACAGAAGAAGGTTCCATGCACGGCTGGAGTGATCCATGCTTCAACAGCAGTCCCTCCAACCTTGCTTGAATGTGGAGGTTGCATAGATCACCAGACTCCACGGATAAGATACCTTTGTTTGAAAGGAACAATATCACCATCACTGGTAGCTAACCACTACATCGTTCCCCAGCATGTAAAAGCCAAGCTGAATTGTTGAACGTTGTGTTTCAGTTGATGAGTAGAACTTCACTGAACCGTGCCCAATGGTGGAGGTGACTTGCTTTTTTCCATTCTCTATTATGCCTTGCTAAGGGAGTTATTTTGCAGTGACAAAGGTTCTCTTCTAGTGTCTTGACACATCCTGGGACTTTGATGTTGGGAATTCTTCCCTCCCATCAAATGTTGGTTCTAAATCCACTGAACTATTTTAGAAACCGGATACAATGTTTAAATTGCCAGGATTCTTTCTGTGCTTTGCTCCTTCCATTTAATAGGAGAAAACTGTAACTGTTCACTTTCTAGTCGTGTTCTGTAATGATTTTCCTGTTTATGCCAGTACTGTTGTTCAGAGGCATAATTTCCTCCAGAAGTCCCCTCTGAAATATCTTGTTTCCCCATCACAAAGATGAGTAACATGTTCTAAATCTTGGGAAAAAAATTTCTCTTCCTACCTGTATTTTTCAAGAACAAGCACAGACAATAGCAATTGTTTAAACATCTTATTTTTTTCTGAAATGTTAGTTTTCCAAAATTGGAAAATCTCTTTGAGCAATTAGACCTCTAGGACAATTGGTTAGCAGACTTCAAAACCATCAGTATTTCCTTACTCCCCCAAACAGAGAACTTTCAGAGAAAAGTTATTCATTAGCTCTTTATCAGGAAGAATGTTTTTTACTTAGTACATAAATGTCAATTTCATGTTGTCTCACTAGCCCCTGCATGAGCCAATCTTTCAGTTTTTGTTCACTGTTTTCTTTCTTTTCTTTTTCTTTCCTTTTCTTTCTTTCTTTCTTTCTTTCTTTCTTTCTTTCTTTCTTTCTCCCTTCCTTCCTTCCTTCCTTCCTTCCTTCCTTCCTTCCTTCCTTCCTTCCTTCCTTCCTTCCTTCCTTTCACAAAGAGAGAGAGCAAGCACAAGCAGGGGGAGCTGCAGGCAGAGGGAGAGCAAGAAGGAGGCTCCCCACTGAGCATGGAGCCTGATATGGGGCTCCATCCCAGGACCCTGAAATCATGACCTGAGTCGAAACCAAGAGTTGGACGCTTAATAAACTGAGCCACCCAGGCGCCCCTCACACACATATTTTATTTTTTATTTATTCATTTATTTTTTTAGATATTTATTTTGTTTATTTGTCAGAGAGAGTGAGTGAGCATGAGGCGGGGTGGGGCAGAGGGAGAGGGAAAAGCAGGCTCCCCACTGAGCAGGAGGCCTGACATGGGGCTCAGGGTCCTGCAGTCATGACCTGGGCTGAAGGCAGAGCTTAACCAACTGAGCCACCCAGGCGTCCCTGTTCACTATTTTCTTGTAACATCAATTTGTCTTTCTTGGGTTGAGTTCCTTTGCCTACATTGTCTATCGGTAAGTATTAAAATCCAGCATTACTTAAGCTAGAAAAGCAGTGTTGGCATCTGTGGACTCACACACTTGGTTGCAGCAACTTTAGTAAACAGGACAGTTCACACTGCAATCGAAGCAACCATTATGGTTCCATAAACAACACCCTTCATCACCCCACCTACCCTGTCTTGTATCCTTTACTACCCTGTCTGATTCTGTACTCCAACAGATGAAACAGTTGCTGCTAAATCATTCTGAGTTAATACCTTAGATGCAAGAGTGACGGTGAAAACTTTTTTGATGCTCAAATATCCATTCCTTATATCAGGTAGACTGTCAGCAATTATTTCTTAAAAGGGTGTATGTATGAATGAATAAATGAGATAAGCAGTGTGGGAAGATAAAATGTGGAAATAATATTGCATTGTATGTATGCAACGTAATTATGTTACCTTCCCGGTTATCCCATGACCTATTAAGAACAGTATTTATATCATGTTGTGGATGTGGAAATCAAAACAAAGAGAGGTTAGATGCCTTGCAAAGTCATCTCATCTAACAGGTACTAAGTAGAACCAGTTCTAGATTATGATTAGTAGAAAGAGAGCTATCTTTGTGTTTCTCTTCCTGATACATACCTATTCCTGACAAATGAACAGTGACCTTAAAAAGTGTCATTTGTAGATGGGGCTAAAAGGATAAATATTGCACATAATACTACAGTAGTTATATTAGTTAACCACTCAACATTTATTCTCTCTTTTTTCTTGAATCAGTATGTACATATTCACCTCTCAGGAAGGTCACTCTGTCCCCACTTAAAGAAAAAGTCCTGATTGGTTTAAACCAATCCTGGTAACTATATTTTTCTTGCCAGTTTTGGTTTAGGAAAGAGCATGTAACTCAATTCTTGTCACTGAGACAGGAGAGCAGTTTCTGAGTAAATTTTTTTTTGTTCTAAAAAAGGACAAATAAAAAAATAAAAATAAAAAAGACAAGTGATGGGGTGATAAATAGTCAACACTTTATAGGATGGGTGGATCAGAGATCCTAATGACTCAAAGAAATATTACAGTTGGCATAGTTAAATATTCTGGAAGGAAGGAGATGGCATTCAGTGAATGAAATGCCTAAAATGGATATTTCAAAGATAGTGGAGTACTTGTTATTGATTAAATGAGACAGTTTAGAACATAAGATTAAGAAAATTTAGCCAGGGCAAGTTACAGAGTACAAATCTTTTAGAATTAAGAAGGTACAAACACACAAACAAACAAAAAATGGAGATGCCAAGAAGTCCTGGCTCAGAACTTTTGCTCCTGGTTCTAAACTTCTATTCCTGCAGGATTCAAGCCCCACGAGATTCTCACCTTCTACTAGTCTATGCACCTCTCCCTCTATCCAACTCTTTAGAATCCCCAGCTCGCTCAGCATCTATTCCATGAAGTTTATTTTTAAAATTTTATTTTATCTTAACATTTTGTTTTTAACAGATGCAACTCATGGTTTGGAAAGATGAAAGGGGTTGAAAGCACAGAGATGCCAATAACTGTAACTATCATCTTTAAAAAATCTTCAAACTTAAAATGCAAGAGAATGGTACACATAAGGAAAAGGCAACTGCCCTGGACGTTAGCATGTCCAACTGTGACGACTAGACCTGCTGCAGCCGTCTTGCAACCAGTGAGGAGCCAGCTTGGAAACAAAGCCAACACAGTGAGATGACATGGCCGAATGTGGAAAAAACCTGAGTCCTTCATGATGCCGTTGAGCTGTTGAATTAAACCTGAAGTATACCGCCCATGGGCTTCCTGTCATCTAAGGTAATAACCGTCTTTACTGTTTGAACTAGTGTTTCATTATTTTCTGTAGAAAGTCTCCTAATTGGTGTAAGTAATTATTAACCCCTTAACTCCTTCTGCTAAACCTGTCAATGCCTTTCTTGATTTTGCTGAAGTCACCTGATCCCATCTCCTTAGACCTGACCTTGGGTGTCTCACTCAGAATGATCATGGTTTATGAGGCATGGAAAGCCCAGGGAGGAGTAGGAGATAGGTGGGCAGGATGAGTATCCGGTGATGGTGATCTCGGTCAGACAAGGTGAAGTGTGAAAGCGAGACAAGAGATGCAAATGAAAATCAGAGAGAAGGCAACTCTTCCAAGTACACCCTTAGAAAGCTAGTCTTAGGGACTTCGGAGCGCATCTGTGGGGAGTGTTGTGAAATCACATTATAGTAAGTGTGTCACTTAGATCCATGCTTTTTTCTCAAGGGGCGAAATCATTGTTCACAGGCTATCATAGGATTCTTGTCATGCTTGTTTTCTACAAAAACAGACCAAGTTCTGATGACGCCATAATCTGAAAATGAGAGACTTGATTTCAGTTTTTCCTGCAGGTGCCAGAGAGGCTTGTGGTATTGTTGTCTCTCAGGCTGACACAGTCTTGAAAACTAGAGGATGGCCTTAACATTCAGTCTGGGGTAGCTCTCCCTCATGACCTCCTGAACATCTTCATGAAGACATAGTAAGATTCTGTTCATTGTATGAGAGCTGTTCATGTGGATTGAAACAGTAAATCTAACAAGTAGGCTAGTCTTTGTCTGAAGACACAGACATGCTTATTTATTTTTACATTTTAGGTATTTGAGGAAAAAACTCATTCCCGAATATATTAAATTGAGTTTGAAGCCGTAAAGAGGAAGAAAAAAATAAAGCTAGTAAGGATTAGAGCAGAAATAAATGAAACAGAGAATACAAAAACAATAGAGTCAATGAAACCTAAAACTGGTTCTTTGGAAAGATCAACAAATTGACAAACCTTTAGTTAGATTAAGAAAAAAGAGAATACTTAAACTACTAAAATCAGAAGCTAAAGAAGGATGTTACTACTGATTACAGAATAAATAGCATAAGAGAATACTATGAACAGTTGTATACCAAACAAATTGGATATCCTGGAGGGAATGGACGAATCCCTAGAAACACTCAAACTACCAAAACTGACTCAAGAAGAAAAAGAAAATCTGAATAGATCCATAACAAGTAAGAAGACTGGATCAACAATCAAAAATCTCCCAACAACTTTCTGTTCTGTTATTAAGGCAAGGTGCTGGACTAGCTTCCCAACTAGTATAAGATTCGAAGGCAGAGTCCCGTTCCGGAAGCAACATACTGATGTGGGTGGGGGAACAGAGATCAAAAGGAAAAGCTCACCAAAGGCATGGTTTCTATTATTATGTGCATAAGAAAGCTTTCTGCAGCTCTCTTGAATTATTGCCTCTCCTTATTCACTGTAACAGATAAAGTGATGTGGTTTCTATTTATGAAGAAAATAACAACATATTCATTAAAAAAAAAATCTCCTAACAAAGAAAAGCCTTTTATTAAATAAATAGAAGAAGTCTTTTCAACTTATTCTATGAGGCCAACATTACCTGATACCAAAGCCTGAGAAGACACTACAAGAAACTACAGACCAATATCCTTACTGAATGTAGACACAAAAATCCTTACCAGATGCTAGCAAATAGTATTCAGCAGCATACAGAAAGGATTATACACCACGACCAAGGGGGATTTATCCCAGAAACGTAATAGTGGTTTAGTATGCAAAGTCAGTCAGTGTAGTACAGCACATGGATAGCATGAAGGTAGGGGAGAAACACACGGTCCTTTCAACTGATGTGGGAAAAGCACTTGACGACATCCAACATCCCTTCATACTCAATAAACTAGGGGTAGAAGGGAACCTTCTCAGTATGATAAAGGCTATATATAAAAAACCCACAGCTAGCATCATACTCAGTGGGGAAGGAGAGAAAGCTTTTCCCCTAATACCAGTAACAAGACAAGGATACCTGTTTTTGCCACTCTCCTTAGCATAATATTGGCAGTTCCAGAGCAATTAGACAAGAGAAAAAAGAAATAAAGTACAGCCAAATTGGAATGGAAGAACTCTATATCGTAGATTATATAAAGAATACATGCAAATATGTGTACATACCCCCCAACACACACACTCCTTTTAGATCTAATTAATGAATTTAGCAAAGTTGCAGGATACAAAAATCACAAAAATCAGTTGAATTTTTATGCACTAGCAGTGAAAAATCTGAAAAGGAAATTAAGACAATCCCATTTGCAATAGCATCCAAAAGAATAAAATACTTAAGAATACATTTAACCAATGAGGTACAACACTCTCACACTGAAAACTACAAAATATTGCTGAAAGAATTAGAGAAAACCTAAATAAATGGAAAGGCATCCTGTGCTCGTGGGTTGGAAGACTTAATATTGTTAAGATGACAATATTACTCAGAATGATAGGCACATTCAGTGTAATCACTATCAAAGTCCCAACAGTGCTTTTTCAAAAATGGAAAAGCCCATCTTAAAATTCATATGGAATTTCAAGCGACCCAGAGTAACCAAAACAATGTGAAAAAGAACAAAGTGGTAAGACTCACATTTCCTGACATTAAAACTTACTACAAAGCTGCAGTACTCCAGACAGTGCAGTACTGACATAAGGAGGGCCTACAAACCAGTGGACTTGAGAGAATGGAGAACTCAGACATAACCTTCACATCTATGTTCCATTGATTTCCATCAAAGTTGCCAAGACCATTCAGTGAGGAAAGGACAGTTTTTTAACAAGTGGTATGGGATATCCACATTCAAAAGTATGAAGTTGGGCCCTTACTTTATACCATATTCAAATATTAACTCAAAATGGATCAAAGACCTAAATTTAAAAGCTATAAAACTTAAAAAAAAAAAAAAAAAAGAAAAAAACACCATAGGGGCACCTGGGTGGCACAGCGGTTAAGCGTCTGCCTTCGGCTCAGGGCGTGATCCCGGCGTTCTGGGATCGAGCCCCACATCAGGCTCCTACGCTGGGAGTCTGCTTCTTCCTCTCCCACTCCCCTGCTCTGTTCCCTCTCTCTCTGGCTGTCTCTCTCTCTGTCAAATAAATAAATAAAATCTTTTAAAAAAACAACAACAACACTGTAAAACTCTGGGGAAAAATTAGGAAAAAGTCTTCATAAACTTAGGTTTGGCAATATTTTCTGAAATATGACATGAAAAGTATAAGTGACAAAATACACAATAAGTCGGACTTCAAGTGAGTAAAAAGGCAACCCATGAAATGAGAGAAAATATTAGCAAATCATATGCCTGGTAAGGGACAAATATCCAAAACATATAGAGAACACAAACCTAATTTTTTAAATGGGCAAAGGACTTGAATCGACATTTCCCCCCAGAGGATATGCAGATGGTCAGTGAGCACATGAAAAGATTTACATCAAAGATACAGGAAATATCACATCATGCCTACTAGGATGGTTAAAATTAAAAAGAAAATAACTAGCAGTGGTGAAAATGTGGAGAAAGTAGAGCTCTAGTACATTGCTTGTGGGAATGTAAAATGGAAAAGCCACTGTGGAAAACAGTCTGGCAGTTGCTTAAAAAGTTACACATAGAATACTTAATCATCCAGCAATTCCACGTCTAGTGTATAACCAAAACATGGGCTCAAACTGACACTCGCACAGCAATATTCATAGCAGCATTAGTCATAACAGCTAGAAGGTGGGAACAACCCAAGCGTCATCAACAGATCAGTGGGTAAACAAAATGTGGTATGACACGTACAATGGAATATTATTCAGCAATAAAAAGAATGAAGTACTGGGGTGCCTGGGTGGCTCAGTTGGTTAAGTGTCCAGCTCTTGACTGAGGCGCAGGTCATGATCTCAGGGTCATGAGATCGAGCCCGGCGTCAAGCATCCCCCTCAGTGTGGAGTCTACTTGAGATTCTTTCTCTCCCTCTCCCTCTGCTCCTCCGCCCACTCACATGAGTGCTTTCTCCCTCTCAAATAAATAATAAATCTGTAAAAAAAAAAAAAATGAAGTACTTATACATGCTACGGCATGGTTGAACCTTGAAAAATACTATGGTAAGTAAAATAAACCAGACAGAAAAGGACAAGTTGTAATGTATCACTTAAATGAAATATCTAGAATAGGCAAATTCATAGAGACAGAAAATAGATTCGAGGTTTGCCGGGGCTGGGAGGAGGAGGAGGGAATGGGAGTTATTGCTCGGTCGGTACAGGATTTCTGTTTGGGGTGATGAGGGAGTTTTGGAAATGGTGTTGATAGTTGTACAACATTGTGAATATAATTAACACCACTAGATTGTATAGTTAACAGTGGTTAAAATGGCAAACTTTATGTTATGTGTATTTTATCACAATAAAAAGAAGTAGTTTGTCTTGCAAGTTGGTGAGTACATCGTTCAGGACTATGAAATAACTGACCCAGAGGATATGGTTGTTTGCGTCTCACAATGTGTACACAGAATGTGTACACAGAATACACATTTGCCGTGACCTTGTAGTACACTATCCTATCAAGACATTGATAATTAACCAAATTAGGAAAACATATTGAATCAGAAATGGCATTATTTTTATCATCTGGTTACACCTAAAGAAAAGCAGATTTTATTAGTGAAAAATGAGAAGATAGAAAGTTTTCTCTAGATTCTGGTGAAATTTCAGGGCAGTTTCCAGAAGGTTAAATGGCCTGATCATTTTAAATGACTCTGGTGGACTAAATAATGGCCCCAGTGTTGTCCACATCCAAATCCCTGAGACCTGTGATTCCGTGACCTTACATGATAAAAAGGGACTTTGCAGATGCGGTTAAGCTAAGGATCTTGAGTGGGGAGGGTATCCTGAACGATCTGGTGTAAGCAAGTAATCAAGGTCCCTCTACGGAAAGTAAGAGGGTGGGAGTGAAGAGAGGGGATGTGGGCTGCAGCCATGGGAGAGGAGGTGAGGTGATGAGAGGCACAGAGGTCAGAGTGATGTGGGGCCACTCCCCGAGGAATGTGGGTGGCCTCTAGGAGCCGGGCCGGAACAGGCAAGGAACTGGGTTCTCCCTACGGAACCTCCACAAGGAAAGCTGTCTTGCAGACCCATGTTAAACTTCCCTTCTCCAGGCCTTATGATAATAAACTTGGGTTATTTAAGTCACTGAGTTTGTCATAATTTGTTAAAGCAGCAACACAATTAATGCAATGACAAATTTTACTTCCAGAGTCATTGTTACAAAAGTAACAATGAGAAACAGTTTTATCACAACCACTATTTTTGTATCACTCACTTAAGATTATGGGTTTGTGAGGATTGCTCTCCTTGCTGAAGAGAGTAATGTAGATAACACTACCACTTACAGTGCATTTGCCAACAAAGCATTGTGCTAAAAGCTTTGCGTACTTCATTTCAAAAATCCTTACCACCTCTCCAGGTAGGTACCGTTATCTCCTTTTATAGACGAGGAGACAGGCTCTATAAGGTTAATTTCTTTAAGTTCCTGTAGTAGTGGTGTGACTGGGCATGTGCCGAAGGAGAATAGACAGGAGCTAAGCTATTTCTGTTACTTGTGATACCTTAAAGGCAGTTGCTACCAGTAAGAGAATGAAAGTCTGAGAGAAAAGAAAGAAGATACAAAGAGAAGTTGGGGTGGGCAGGTCCATGGATTCAGGAAAGTTTAGTTCAGGATAGCTAGGCTCTCATCCACATGGGGGCTTAGGAAAGCAAGAAGCAAGTGGCCATTTCTATGCTGGGCATTTGAAAGTCAAATATTCACATGGCTTAGATGTTCCCAAGAGAAAGATCTGTTTTCTTATAATATCTGGAAAAAATAATGTTCTCTGTATTAAAACTACTTCATAATGAATGTTGCTACATGGTACATTAGGCACAAGTATGATTTGTTGAAGTTTTGCCTAATTGTTGTTGTTCCTAACTGGAATATTTAATGTATATTTTGTAGATTTGTTTTGCAAACAATAGGAAATCTAGCGGACTTTCTTTGAAGTATGAAGCAGCGGTGCTTACTACTGGGCCACTTTTATTATTATTTTTATTATTCTGTTTTACATATGAATACAATTAAACACTTTTTAAAGAAATTCAAACGTTTTAAAGATAAAAATATTTGATGATTTGGAATGTAGATGAGGGATGGCTGGTATAAGTTTTTTTTAAAAAAGAGAAAAGGCTCATAACGTTTGGACTGATGACTACGGTGGAGTTTCTGCCCTCAGGTCAAATCCCATTGATAAGGTATCTGTTTTTGCAGTAACTGAAGTACTTAGGATTAAACTAAACATCTCATGTCACTGCCTAGAGGGAGGTGAGGAAAATGTGCAGCGATAAGGTGCTAGTTAGCTCGGGCTGGTGGTGTCGGATAGGAAGGGCGCCAGGCAGGAGATTAATATGTGCCCACACTAGCCCATGTCAAGAGCTGAAAACACTATGCTGAATTTTTATCCTGAAGATGGAAACAGCGTTGTTAGGAGAACTTGAACATGACATAGAGACACGTGTTAAACCGATGTTGCTTATGCACACACCTGTTCATTCATTTGCTGGCGAGACAGCTCCTGAGTGGTTGATTGGTTGTTTTTAGACTTCAGAATGAACCCAAGGCAAAATCACGACGTGGGAAGTTTTATTTCAGTCTTGCTGCCATGCTGTTCTCAAGCCTTCAGCCTCCCGGCTCCCCCCTCAGGCTTCGGAGCTTGGAAACCAGTTACCGAAAGACTCCAGGGACAGGGATGCTGGTTGTTTAGGGTAAAAGGTGGTTGTGTTCAGAGGAAGAGCGAGAATGTGTGTTAGGAAAGAAGTGGCACCGGGTGTTAAATTCTGTTACCTGCGAGCAGCCAGAACTATGGTGTCCTTTATGTTCTTTTTGCTTTTTTTTTTTTTTTTTTTTTTGGTAATTCTATGCCTAGCTTTCAGAGTAAGGAAAAAACCCAACAAAATATGTATAAGAAAAGAAACAACAAAAAGAATATGTTAGAATTTTTTCCTTCAATTTCAGTGTTTTTCTTTCTGATTCATTTGCAGTTTATCCGGCCTCTTTTACTTATTTGGCTATGTTATTTAAATTGTTTAGAAACTTATTTTTTTCAAATTGGTTAAAACAGTGTTTCCAATTGCTACAGATTTTTACAGCTTTTATGCACCATTCAAACATCCTGAGGTGTGGTACGAAGCAATGAATATTTTAAATGGCTTCAGACTTTAAGGAGTGAACATTTAGGTTGCTCTCAACTTTATACAGTTACCAGTAGAGTAGAACAATATAACTAGTTAATATTTCTGACTAGATATTTTGGGTAAATCATTGCATCGCTTTGGGGTCTTGAAGGATATGGTAAACCATGAAAGAGAAGCAGAATGGGCTTATCATGGAGTGCATTGGGAACACTACTTTATCCTGGGCTCCAACATCACAGCAGGCCTCTCTGGAGAAGTGTCATTTGTCCCAGCACAATTATCCTACAAGGGACCACCCTGTACAGTCAGCTTTATTGACCCATTGCAGTGAGGGAGATTACACACAGAAGAATTGTGTGGCCAGATGCCTATCTGGCCAAACCAAGAAAAGATAGTTATTATAGGATTTGGGGTAAGAATGGAGTTTCAGTGAAATATAATTGAAGCAGTGTTTGAATAGACTTAAAGCAAACCAGAGGTCAACATCAGGTCAAAGAAGGATCCGGCGTCATGTTTCCTTAGAAACTACAAAGTTTAGATGCAGAGTGTTGTATCCAGAACCCCCTTATCTTACTTGGGTTGGAAATCAAGGGTGATTCTATATATCAAATTGTCTTAGACTCTCCAGGCAAGAGTGAGATATTTTATTCTTAATGTATAGTTTCAAACAACAAAGCATATGATAGTCTGTGGTTTTGGAGAACAAAGATTTTCAACAGTAATCACTCAATGAAGAGTGATTATGGTGCTTGTGGTTATGACGCTTGTCCTTGGGAGAATTAGCATGTTCTGGGGAGAAGTAGTTTCCTGTAAACTTTGTGGCCGGCTTTACCCATGGTTAGTATTCCAGCCTGGTAAGTGATGGAGCTCATTTTCACCGTCTAAGCCCCAGCCAAAGCTTAGCCTAAAAGAGATAACCAGCCAAGAGAGTGGAAGAGAACTTCCCAGGGTGAAGGTTATGGACTGGAAAAGATCTTAACACGTTCAAGAACCTAAAAGCTACTACAACAGTAACATAGCAAATGATTAGAAATGAGATGGGAGAGATAGGCAGGGGTCAGATCTTGCTGTTAGCTTTACTAAGGATTCTGCATTTTAGCAAAGAGCAAAGGGGGGCCATTAAAGGGATGTAATCCCTTTAGGGGGGAATTACCCAATCTTTTCATTCTCAGATGGAGAACACATGGTTGGGGCAATCGCGGAAGCTGGTGAAGACGGTGCTTTTGATGCAAGTGACAGTAGTAAAGGACAAATACGGAGAGATTCAAGATTTGGGGAGAACCAAAAGGTCTTGGTGAGAGTTGGAATGTGTAGGGAAGAAAGAGGGAGGAGAGTTGAAGGTGGTGTCATTAGTGAAGATGTGGAAGACACAGGAGGCAAGGCAGGACTGAGGACAGTGTTGTAGGTCTTACATTTAGGTGAGGCATGAAAGCACTTGGATATATGGATATAGGGTTCAGAAGAGACATTGAAGCTGTTGATAAATACAATCTTAAGTGTTTATTTGAGGTCATGGAAAAAGACACTACCAGGATTTTTTTTTTTTTAAAAGAGAGATTCAGGACAAAGCCCAGAAAAACTACCAAACCCAGAGGTACAGGAGAAGAGCCAGCAAGGAAGCTCTGACGTCATGAAAATACCCAAACTCATTTACCAAAAGCTTGTTTGATGCTTGGTGTTAACTCAGTTGTACCTGTCATCAGTCTCTTAGATGAAAAAAAAGAAAAAATGTTGACCTCCTAATCCAGCTTCTGTCTCTGCCCACTGCCCCTCTGCGCTATCTGTACATTTCCCCCCTTTGGCATCTCCTTCCTGAAAGGCCTGTGCCTGAAGCTAGCAAATGTTTATTTATTTGTGAAGGGCATGAAAAATGCAAGTGTCCATGTGACATGTTATCACAGCACTAAAGAGTTGTTTTAAATTTATTTTAATTATATGTTCTAACTACATCATTGACCTGCGAACCCCCAGATATATGTACTTTCAGGCTTCTGAGCGGGCGTTCTCGCTGTTCCCTTGAGTTCGAATGCCCTATCTTCCCTGTTTTTGACTAACCAAGTCCTACTTAACTTTTAAAACCTGGCTCCAGTGGCATGCTATCCTCTGAGCCTTTCACTGTCCTAATAGGCAGAAGGAACCACTCCTCCTCTATAAACCTACAGTCTTCTCTGTATTCTATTAGTAGAGATCTTGTCACATTTCATTTTGAGAAGGTATAGACAGGTATAGATGTATCTGTCATTGTCATTAGACTGTGACATTCTTACAGGAAGCAACCATGTGGGGGCGCCTGGGGTGGCACAGCGGTTAAGCGTCTGCCTTCGGCTCAGGGCGTGATCCCGGCGTTACGGGATCGAGCCCCACGTCAGGCTCCTCCACTATGAGCCTGCTTCTTCCTCTCCCACTCCCCCTGCTTGTGTTCCCTCTCTCGCTGGCTGTCTCTCTCTCTGTCAAATAAATAAATAAAAAATCTTTAAAAAAAAAAAAAAAAGGAAGCAACCATGTGTTATTTGACTTTACATCTGTGATACTGAGAACACAGCTCATTGAATTTAGTCACGTGTGATTGGAGATGACGCGCCAAAAGATAATGTGGATATCCCTGTTTCAAGTGCAGGTGAATGCTGTGCCATATGCAAACAAAATATTCAGCTGACTTTTTAACTTTACATCCGATTTTACCTTGTACAGACTGTAAGATACATATATACTATACCCACTTCTCCAGGCCTTTTAACATGCTGTTCCCTGCCTGGCAAATACCTCTATCTTTCCCCTCCCACAATTCCGCCCCACTTTCAATATTCATTCCAACTAAACTTCATTAAAGAAACATTCAACTAACTCCTCCCTCCACCTCTAGGTATCTTGCTCAGTTGCAAGGTCTGCTGTCACCCTGCACGCTCATTTTTTAAAAGATTTTATTTATTTATTTGAGACAGAGCACAAGCAGGGGGAGGGGCAGAGGGAGAGGGAGAAGCAGGCTCCCCAGTAAGCAGGGAGCCCATTTGGGGCTCAATCCCAGGATCCCAGGATCATGACCTGAGTGGAAATCAAGAGGCAGATGCTTAACTGACTGAGCCACCCAGGCGCCCCTGCACTCTCCTTTTTAACACACTTCATCTTTTAGTCACTCGGTGAGTGTTGCTTTCTCACTTAAGACTGAAAACTCCAGGAAGGTAGGGATGAAATTTGTACCTTTTTTTTTCCCAAGGGAGGGAAGAAGGGCAGATTTTTAAATTTTTTTGAAAGTAGATGAAAGAAACAGAATAAAATAAGTCCTCCTGTACCATCACCTAGCCCCAGTCACCATGAACCCATGGCCAATCCTGTCCCTACTGCAACCCTACCTATTCCCCACACCTTTATAATATCTTGAAGGAAGTCTCAGACATTGTATGATTTTATTTGCAAATGTTTCAGTGTGTGTTTCTAAAAGCAGTCCTTTTTATAACAACCACAATGCCACTGTCACACCTAGAGATGAATTGAGCAGCTTTCGTATCATCAAATATCAGGCAGAATTTAAATTTCTAAATTTTTCGTCATTTTACAAATGTGCTTTCTGGACTCAGATTATGCACAAGGTTCGCATCTTGAACTTAGTTAATAGTCTTTTAAGTCTTTTTTTAGCTATAGATTGACCCTCTATTTTTTCTTTTTGTTTCATACATTTGTAAATGTAAACACTGCTTTTTTTTTTTTTTTTTTTTTTTTTTTTTAGCAGATATAGCCCCAAATCTTAGTCCAGTCCTGGTCATGGTATTTATTTTGATAAGTATGGTGTTTGATGAGTTACTTGGTTGGATAAAAATGAGGTGCATGAACAAGAAATCCCAGAGAGGAGATACTTAAGGAAATAAAACTTTGATTTCTCTGATCTCATATTTCTGTAGTCTCCTCTGAATATTGAAACTTATTTGTTACCCAACAGATGTGTGATTTTGAGGGAAATAGTATTATTCTTTGAAAATCTCTAAGAATTTAACTCACCCTTCAATTCTTTTAATCAGTTCCTTTTAACCACTTTTGCTGGAGAAGAATGGCCATTAGAGCAGCAAAATGAAGGCATGCTGTAAAGGGTTTTCATTGTTTAATAAAATTTACCTTTCCCCCTTAAGAAACTGTCATTGGTCGGCCATGCAGCCTCTGTTTTACTATTGTCAGATGAGAACACTGTAGCCTTTAATGCAATCAGATTCCTTGGGAAGGGAGTTTATCTTCTTACCAGGTACTGACACTATAATTAGGGGAAACAAAGCCCAGCAGTGACTCGGTGTAGAGAATGATGTTATTGAAAACTGAGAAACTACTGCAAGAAGGAATTCTCAGTAAATAATGAAGAAAATCTGAAATAAAAGTTAAACTTAACTCTTAGTCCATGTTGTTAAAAACAGGACCAAAATGGAGTTACTTATGCTAAGCCCCAGGTCACCAAACCAAGACTTAATTACAGTTTCAATCTGCCCCAGAAATGGACTCTCAAACCAATTAATCAGGAATCACCTGATCAGCAGTAGTGAAGAAATCTGCCTGATGGATCCCTGCCATCCCATAAAGGAAAGTGACCTTGCTCCAACCAATCCACTTCCTGCTAGTATAACTTTCTTGTTACTGCTCCCTTCTGGCTACAGAAGCCTTTAATTTTGTACAGCTCCTCAGAGCTCTTCTCTGTCTGCTAAATGGGGTGCTGCCCAATTTGTGAATCATTGAATAAAGCCAAAAGATCTTTGAATCTTACTCAGTTGAATTTTGTTTTTTAACAATATAAACTGATGAGTACAAAAATAAAACTGTTTTCCCTGAGATAATATTGACAGTATTTATAAAGATTATTATTATAAAGTATATCTTCCTCTCTCTAGCCACCTCCATTCAGATTTCCGGACGTAAAACCATCGTTTCTTATATATCCAGCCATTTGCTATTAGAATGCAAATATGTATAACTACATATATATCCGTGTGTGTGTGTGTGTGTGTGTGTGTGTGTGTGTGTGTGTGTATGTGTACTTACACACATGGGATCAGACTTTTTCTTTTTTTTTTTAATATTTTTTTATTATATTATGTTAGTCACCATACAGTACATCCCTGGTTTCTGATGTAAAGTTCAATGATTCATTAGTTGCATATAACACCCAGTGCACCATCCAATACGTGCCCTCCTTACAACCCATCACCAGCCTATCCCATTCCCCCACCCCCTCCCCTCTGAAGCCCTCAGTTTGTTTCTCAGAGTCCATAGTCTCTCATGCTTCATTCCCCCTTCTGATTACCCCCCCTTTCTTTATCCCTTTCTCCCCTACTGATCTTCTTAGTTCTTATGTTCCATAGATGAGAGACTTTTTCTTTACCTTATTTTTTTTAACCCATAAATGCATCTTAGGTATTTTTCCATAGGAACATGTATAGCCTCTTTATTTTTAATGGTTCTGTAGCATTTCACTGTGTATGGTTGTACCATAATGATTTATTTAAATGGTCCCCTTACGATGGCATTTAGATGTTTTCCTGTTACACACCAGCTCAGGCCGTGCTGCAGTGGTCACACATAGTGTGTATGAATTTATATGTAAGGTAAATCCCTAAAAGTGGAATTTCTAGGCTAAAGAATATTGGCCTGTCAATAGATGTTGCAAGTTGTTCTCTGAAAACGTTATACCCATGTACGCTACCACCAATGGCCCATGAGAAGGTCGTATTTCCCTTCCCTCTGGCCAACACTGAGCATCATCAATCCTCCTAATCTTTGCCCATTTGAAAGATGAAAGATAATCTCCCACTGCTGACCTTTATTTTATTTTGTTTACCAGTGTCAACATGGGAAAGTCTTAGTGACTGATGAAACCATACACCAATAAGCAGGGTACAAGAACAGAATGTGTTAAGTTGGAATGACCACTGTGAACCCTGAAATGAAATCTTGATCATGGCCGTCCCGAGCAGCCACAGAAGCAGCCCTCTGCTCATCACCGACACTTCTGTTACACACCTCTGGAGCCCAGATTTTGATTGCTAATGTCATTCTCTACTAGAGGAAACCAAGGCTCCTGAGGATAGTTAATTTAATGTCCTGGGGCTGGAAACAATCAGGGGGCATCCAGAAATTCGTATTTTTTCTCTAGGAAGTCAGGGTATTCTCAAAATCTTTGGAGGCAATTCTAAAAAGCCAAAGAGGCCAATTTTAGGGGGTTCCCTATGACCAAGTTGAGCCAACTTGCAAAAAATGATAATAATCATGTTAAATTAGAACCATTGAATTTTTAGAAGACCATGAGTTTATAATGATGTGCAAAAGGAAAATTTATACAAGGTGTAAAAATGATAGTTGTAGGGGTGCCTGGGTGTAGGGGTGCCTTCGGCTCAGGGCGTGATCCCGGCGTTTTACACCTTTATACAAGGTGTAAAAATGATAGTTGTAGGGGTGCCTGGGTGTAGGGGTGCCTTTGGCTCAGGGCGTGATCCCGGCGTTATGGGATCGAGCCCCACATCAGGCTCCTCCGCTACGAGCCTGCTTCTTCCTCTCCCACTCCCCCTGCTTGTGTTCCCTCTCTCGCTGGCTGTCTCTGTCTCTGTCGAATAAATAAATAAAATCTTTTTAAAAAAAGTGATAGTTGTAATTCCTAAAAAGATGAATAGATTATATTTAGCTTTTGTTAATTTTAGCAAATAGGATAATGTTTATTATAGAATATATATAATTTATTAATAATAATAATACATCAATTTTTATTAAGTATATCCATTAATAAAGAAGAAGTTAAGGGGCGCCTGGGTGGCGCAGTCATTAAGCGTCTGCCTTCAGCTCAGGGTGTGATCCCAGTGTTATGGGATCGAGCCCCACATCAGGCTCCTCCGCTATGAGCCTGCTTCTTCCTCTCCCACTCCCCCTGCTTGTGTTCCCTCTCTCACTGGCTGTCTCTATCTCTGTTAAATAAATAAATAAAATCTTTTTTAAAAAAAGAAAGAAAGAAGAAGTTGAGTTCCTGTTTCTATTTGTATGGACAGAAAGAGTGAACCAGTGTTCATGAATTTTTTCCAACAGTTCTGAGGAAGAAAAAAACATATCAAGGAAGGGCTAATCAGCAAGTGGGATCTCCCTGGGGGGCAGGAGTTAATAGTTAATAGTGTGACCCCTAGTCACACACAGTAACCATTTAAATGAGAGTCCAGTGGTGTGTTTGAAGGTGTCCTTCAAGATGAAAAATTGGGCAAATGTCCCTCCTAAAGAAAGCTAACTTCACACACTCATTTTCTCATCTTCCAGGTAATGTAACGTTTAGATGACCCTATAATTATAATGAAGTACTGATAAGACACACATAACTTTCCAGTTATACTGACAGACTATGTCAATATATCATTATGAAAGGATAAAAATTAGGTGCAGCCCGCCTCAATTCTAGTAAAAACATCAAGTTTTCTAAAATTTAAATCTATACAAATGAAATGTATTAAGGATCGTGTGGTAAACTGAATAATGAGTTCTCAAGATGTCCATGTCCTAATCCTGCCGAATCTGTAAATTTTACCTCATATGGCAAAATGGATTTTGCGGATGGATTAAGAACCTTAAGGTAGGAGACGATTCTGGATTATCTGGGTGGGCTGATGTCACGACACTCCTTATAGGATGGTCACAGGAGGCGTCC
Source organism: Ursus arctos (assembly GCF_023065955.2). Lineage (NCBI taxonomy): Eukaryota > Metazoa > Chordata > Mammalia > Carnivora > Ursidae > Ursus > Ursus arctos. The sequence goes on along the minus strand of NW_026623089.1, from coordinate 77,779,239 downwards.
AAGTCAGAGGGGGAGGTAGTGGGGTGTTGGAACAGAAGATGGAGCATTGTGCTTTGAAGACAGAGGTCGGGGCTATAAACGAAGGAATACAGGAGGCCACTAGAAGCTGAAAAAAGTCAAGGAAATGGATTCTTTTCTCAGCAGCTCCAGAAAGAACCAGCCCTGACAACATCTTGATGTTAGCTCTGTGAAAGTGATTTCAGACTTCAAACTCTAGAACTGTCAGAGAACCAATTTTTGTTGTTTTAAACCACTAAGTTTGTGGTAATTTGTTACAACTTCAATAAGTAACTAACAGATAGGTTTGGAAAAAATTCCATGATGTGGTAAGTGAAACTTTGTAATAAAAATCTAACTATGAGTGGTACGAATGTGAATTATCTGCTAATGGGTCTCCTATTCTGATTCCAATTCAACCCCTCCTCCAAAAAAATTTCAATCCAGTCAGCAACCCAGGATTTGCCACCTTCACTTGACCGAGACGGCATTCTTTTTCTCTTGGGTCATATAAGATTAGTAGAACCCGAGCTGAGTAAGAAATAAAGAAGTGGATTGTTTGTGGACACAAGCACAGAGGGAAGGCTATGTGAAGATACAAGGAGAAGACTGCCATCCACAAACCAAAGAGAGTCCTTAGAAGAAACCAACACTGCTGACACCTTGATCTTGAACTTCCAGCCTCCGGATCTGTGAGAAAATAAATTTCTGTTGTTTAAGCAGCATAGAAAAAAATGTACCCTGGGCAACCCAAAGTACCTAGTCAGTGGTACTTTTTTATGGCAATCCTGGTAAACTAATATAAATATCTATTGAAAATTAGTGTTTACTAAATCATGAAACAATCAACATTCCTCTGAATATCTCTATACTGCTTATAAAGTAAGAAATTAAAATATAAGGATTTAAGAAATACTTTGTGTTGCAAATTTAACATTTTAATTTAAAGTCACGAACACAATGTATTAGTTTCCACTGTAAGAAGCAAAAAGAAGAGTATGCAAAAATTACAAATTTGATAACAAAACTTATTTTCAAGAATGATTATATCACAGAATTAATGTTTTTCTTATTATTGCTCATATTCCCATTCTTATTAGCTTCCCAGGATCATAGTTTGACTCATCTTGGCTCCCTTCCTCCACCATTGTGGTGTGGGTGGTTGTGTGTTCCTCGCTGTGTCTCCTCACAAGACTTTCAGGATCAAGTGATTCCTGGCCAAGAAACAAACATGGAATCATCCCATTCCCCAGTGGATTCTGATGAAAACAGGTAAGCTACAGCTCCAAGAGGAGGTGTTGGAGGAGACGCAAGCTGGGTCTGCAAGGGATCGATCACACATGAGGCGGCAGACATAGATATGCCACATGAAGGTCCCCTGCTTGCATCATATACCCTGTAAACTACATCAGTACCACCTGAGCAATAGACCTGTTGTATTGGCAAAGTGATTTTTCGCTGCTACACAATGCTTCTGCACCTGTGGGTTGTTTCAGTAATAGATATGTGAGACCTTTTGTTTGAAAAAAAATTATTTTTTACTCATCTTGGATTCTAGTAATCTTATGAAATTCCATGCACATAAGGTCTTCTGAATCTGTGCTTCATTTTTTGTGGACTTGTCATTCATTGCTTTTATTTATTTATATTTTGGCTTTGTGTTATAAGATATTTCCTTCATTATTCTTCCACATCATTAATTTTTTTTCTGCTAGTGCTTCCCCCCCCCCAGGCTTTCTACTGAATTTTAAGTTGAAATCATGTATTAAGTTTCAGGAATTACTTTGTGCTCTCTAATTCTGTATCCCTGAGAGTTCTCATTACATTGCAGAAGAGCTCTTCTGTCTGTTCCGTTATTTCTGTATCAGTGTGAGTCATCTGTTCTAGTCATTTACTCCGTATCCTTTCCTCAAACTGTTATGTTCTCTTAAATGGGCATAAGTTCTTTTAACATCAGAAAACTCAGTGAAAACAGGGATATACTGTGCGGTGACTAACATACTATAATAAAAAAACATTAAAAAAATAATGTAGGGGTATTTTTCTCTCTTAGTTTAGCAGCATATTGGTTTATAAGGTAAGAGCACTCACGTGAGGTGTGATAAGGATGGATGTTCTGTTCTCAGGTTTTTCCAGAGCTTTTCTCTCTTCCTTGTCTCACTCCTTCCACTCCCTCATGTCTAATTCCTAGGATCACCTTCAAATAAAATGTCTGGTCACAAGTCCTTGTTGAATGGTCTGCTTTAGGGTAATCGCAAATTAAGACACTTACCATGTATTAAATTGGATTCTGAGCAAGAAGTAAGGGTGGGAAAATTTTTGGTTAAGAACAGTCTTCTCCAGCTTCCCTCAAACCATCCCATCAAGGCAGCTGATGGGTCCATGCAGAGATGAGTTGTTACCCTCTGATGGCCTTCATAGTGAAATGAGCTGGGCTGGAGCTGACCCTGTTCTGTGGCCCCTGTAGTGTATGGTCATATCATGGAATGCCTAAACTAGGAAGCTTTTAAAAGTTCTCCCATAATTTTTATCATCACCTTTAAAATTGCAAGTAAAGCCAGATGTTGTATCATATTTATTGAATCCACTTTAAGCTGCACATCTGCAAATTGACTGATTTCAGTAACAGGTTTAGATCGGTGGAGAGATCAGACATGGATACCACCTGGACAATAAGAGTTAATTCACCTAAAGGACACAGAAGGAAGTCAACACAATTAAAATACATGGGCAACTTTCCAACACAAACCAAGATGTGCAGCTTCCTAGTTCCAAATGTCTCTCCAGAGGATGTATGTAGATGATAATCCCTGTTTAGTGAGGGTCCTAGCAGATGTCCTGGAAGCAGAGAAATCTCCTCACCTATAGTCATACATACAGACAGACAGATAGACGTACAATGCTGGAATTTTCCTGCATATAGCCCAGTCTAGGTATGCATAAGAGACACCCTTAACTGACCCAAGTGCACCTCATCAATCAGGTGGTTAACATGCTCCAGAAAATGTAATTGCAAGGTACAGGGTCTTTAGGCATAAACAAAGCCCTCCTCCCCCAGTCTCATGCTCTCCAGTCTAGTACAGGCTGAACCCACCCCTAAGGAAACACAGCAAAGCTCAGGTTCCCAGCTCCTTCCAGGAGGCATGTGAGCAAGTAGTCAGACCAACTGTGGGCCTTGGGTTGAATGGGTTTCCACAGCAGCCTGCATTTACCTCTGTAGCACTTACCACAAGTGGAAGTTAAGCTCCACGAGGGCAGGCATTTTTATGTTTTGTGCATCGCTATATCCACAGTTCCTAGAACAATGCCTGACACATGATAGAGCCTCAATAAATATTTGTCAATAAGTAAATGAATGAATTAGAGATTATATATCCAATACCTCTCTCCCTCCCTAGGTCATAAACTCCACAAAATGAGGGATCTTTTACCTGAGTCACTTCTGTCTCTAACACTGTACCTACTTCAAAAATGATGTTGTATAAATTCTGGATAAGTTAGTGAATGTCTGCATGAATGACATTTGGTAAAATACATTCAGCTAAGATTGAAATAAATATTAATTACATATTCTTGTTTCAAGACTTCCTTGTAGATAAACCTCTTAGGTGAAATAATCATTCAGTAATACGTCCTCTCAGCTTCTAGGATCAGACGTTTCACTTACCTCAACAATACACATTCAAAATACCCAATTCAGTCTCACCTTTCCAGAGAAAATTATTTTCTCTCTTGGATTATTCCAAAATATCTTAGGAATATACGTTTCCTCTCTGCCTTCTTTTATAAATTGGCATTGACTTTTAAATTTTCATTGGTAGTTTGAAATTTATAATGAAAATACCAATAAGGTCTTTGGCTCTATTGATAAGAAATATTACAGATAACTCAAAGAATGAAGCTTTTCTACATGACATCAAAATTCATCCCTTGGAAAATAATACAATATGGTTGACTGGAGATGAAAGTAATTTTTCAATTCATTTGGTCGATGCATATTTCATGATCATAACTTTTCTAATATTAAATCTGAAAACGTAACAAGTTGGAGTACCTTAACGCTGAGACTTATTGCTCAGGTGAGCCCCTTTTGTCAAACTGGAGCTGTAGAAGTCCTTAACATCACTTATCCTAATGACGAGCCGCATCAATGGCTTACTTTGTATCATTTACGTTCATAATTCATCCTTTGTGAAAAATGTTACCAAAAGTGTTTACCATAGAAACTTAAAGACAAAAAAAAAATTAAATTAAATTAAAGAGTAGGTACTCAGAGGATGGGAGCCACTGACTCAAAAAGAATAGATGAAGGTTTTATAGATCATCTTATAATATTCAATCACTGAGTCTTGGTAAAAACTCATTCCACATGTGTAACGAAGTGGTTGAATGATTCACACAGAAATAGTCTGAGATATGAGCGAAGTTGGAAGTCACTCTGGAGGAAGATGGGCATTCCAGGGCCAGAGAGTACTACATCTCTAGAGTAGAAATGCTGCGGTGGTTTCATAGACAAGAGATAGAGTGTATTCCCATTGTTGTTGATAGGTTCCTCCGAAATAGATTGCATTGATGATCCTAGGTTTTTAATCACACCTCCAGTGATTATGCAATTTGCTCCCCTATTTCTCACCTCTGAGACATCCTGTAGACAAAAAGTGCATATATTATGAGTATACATTTCAAAAGAGAAGGATGCTACAACCCCTTTTAGTAACCTGTAGATGTATCCAACCTTTCTCTCGTCTTCGTTCTCATTTCCAGAGGATTACACTTCTAGAACATCTTTGATGCTCACCTTCTCCTTCCATTGCCACAGACCTTGTCAACCTTCACAGAGACTATTCAGGTGACTTCCTAAGTGGTATGCCTGTACCGGGTCTTCCTCTCTTCAGTACATCTGCTATTTCCATTTCTCAGTGAATAGCTGCTATTTCCATTTCTCAGTGAATAGCAAATCACATGACTCCCTGCTCAGAAGTATTTTACTGCACACCACTGCTTATATTTTTTAAAGTCCCAGAATGCTTCATTCAGCTTTTGATCTGACCCAACCAACTCTTCCAGCTTCACTGAGTAGCCAGTTCCCACTCCTCACCATGCTGAAATAGGCAGTATGCCTTCAACACATGACACTTTGTGTTTTCAAGGCATTACTGCTCCTTCCACCAGAATCGCTCCCTTACCAACCCCTTCCTGTCTTCTTTGCTCGCAGAAATCTGACTGTTCTGTTACAGCATCATAAATGTCATCTCCTGTGTGAAGCTTTCTCAGGTCCTCATCCTCAAAAGGGACTGTTATTTCTTCTTGACTCTTAGTTTAACTTCTATCAGAGCACTTAGCAGTGTGAATTTAAAGGAGACAAAGACTCTCAAACTCTTGGTTTGAAAAAGGAATGCAACAAAATCATAGGTTTATTACCTTTTTATATATGAAGGGAGAAGAAGGACATTATGCTTAGTGAAGAAATCTTGCATGCATTTATCCTTCTCAGAAAAGAGAGATCAATTTAAACATTTTTCCTCAAGCAAGAAATTATTACATAAGTCAACCACTCAGAATTACAGAATTCTAGCGATTATAAGGTTCTTTTCACAGGATATAGCAATAGACTGAGAATGCTAGGTGTCTTTAAAAGACTTTTCTGTTGGGGCACCTGGGTGGCTCAGTTCATTGGGTGCCTGACTCTTGAATTCAGCTCAGGTCTTGATCTTGGGGTTGTAAGATCAAGCCCCACATCAGATTCTGTGCTGGGCATGGAGCCTGGTTAAGATTCTCTGTCTCCCTCTCCCTCTGTCCCCCCCCCCCCCCACCAACTCATGCTCTCTCTCTCTCTCTCTTAAAAAAAATGATTAAAAGACTTTTATGTTAAACCAAAGATTTGAATAAGATTATATGGTTTTTATATAAGTCTTCACACTGGATAAGAGAATAAGAGAGAGAATTTTGTGAATGGGCTGAATTCTCTACTTGATCAGAACTGGCTTGACAATATGGGATGATATGTGCTCTTCTGCAGATCTAAGGGAATGCTTTCTTCTCTTTTTGAGATTCTTACCACGAGATGCGTTCTCAAAGCTATTTGATTAGTTAGTGAATAGAATGTGCTTGAGAATCTTAAAACTTACAGCATGGCAAAGAAAAGAGCAGGATAGATGTGTGACAAATGGAATCTTAGGCAGATAATATGTTGCTTCCACATCCATCTATTTCCCATGGAGTTAGAACTCCTCAAAGATTGGTTTTTCATATTGCATAACCTTGTACTTCCATCCCTAGCATAAAGAGGGTGTTTGAGTATTTGAATATTTGACTGAAATGTCCCCTTGTTTGTCAGAAGGGAAAATATAATCACCCTGTCTGTTATTCAGGTTTCTAATGCAATACATGATTTACAGAGAGTGGCTCAAAGGCTGATCCACAGTGAGTATCTAGCACATTTTCCTAAGATTTACCATGAACCTCAGGGAACAGAACTCAAGAGACTTCATCCTAACTCTGTCAACATTTTCCTTTAGTTGAGCAGGATTTATCATGTTCAAGAAGACTCTAGCCTAAAGAGTAAAAAGCAACCAATATATGCCTTCGAAGTTCTTTAGTCCTTTGTCCGTGTTCCCTGTCTTTGGCAGCCACATATACCCACTGAGTTCAGGGGACTTACTTAAGTCTGGAGCCTCCCAGTTTAAAGGTCTACCAACCCAAGGTAGCATCCCAAACCTAAGCTCGCTCTCTCTCTCTCTCTCTCACTTCCCTCTCTCTCTCTCTCTCTCTTTTTTTTTTCGGAGATGGGGGTGGAGGGGCAGAGGGAGAAGGGGAGAGAGAATCATAAGGAGTCTCCATGCCCAGTACGAGCCCAATGTGGGGCTCGATCCCATGACCCTGAGATCATGACCTGAGCTGAAATCAAGAGTCAGACGCCCAACCGACTGAACCACCCAGCACCCCCCACCCAAGCTCTCTCTATTTATTAGAACTTACTGATTCTTTCCAATTTTCCTGGGATTCTTCCAGCTGACTGGCTAATGTGATAAACTGAGAATGCTGCTATTTACCTTAGGTAACATTTGCACTTGTACTGAGGTCCATTAAATGATTAACATGGGACATATCGGGACCAATAGAGACATTTATGTTGGAGAAAAGAAAAAAAGCTGCCCTGGGATCCTTAAAATCTCAGCTTCTTGGTCTCCTCTGTAGTCTGAACTTGTTTGAAATTTGCCTCAACTCAAGGCCTGAAGAGGAAACATCTTTCTGTTTTCTTTGACTTTCTTTTCGTAGGCACTAGTAGCAGTGACGGAGTCCCTGTAATGTTTTTTCATCAACCACACGTAGGTAGCTCCATTAAACTCTCCCAGAACAGGCTGTGAGGGGCCCGGTCACCATCAAAACATAGTGACCACACCCCGTCGGTCTGCAGACATCAGCTCAAACTGAAATAATTTATAGGGGACAAGCAGCAGAGAGAGTGGGTCCATCTGGAACTTTTCTATTTCCGTTTTAAGAACAACCCTGGAAAGTAATATAGCAGTACTGTGCACTTAAAGGAGGGGCAGTCCGATGTTACACTTGGTTATCTCCACTGGTCATACACGAACAGAGTAGAAGGAGCCACGGTCCTTTAACTGATGACTGAGTCCTATCTCCCAAACCATACAAAGTCCACCGGGAGCTAGGGGGTGGAGAGTGGTGCCTCATTCTCTTCTTCCTGTCTCATAGCCCATCAAGGGACACAGCTCCTTCAGCCTCTCAGGGCCACGCATGCCCAATGTGCCCTTCCTGTCCTCCCTCCACTCTGCGTCATAGCCCCAAGTCCCTTTAAGCTGGTGATTTTCAATGTAAGCCATGTGTGGGTTCTCCTAATATACTAATAGCTAGGCCCCACTCCCAGAGGGTCTGATTCATTTGGTCTAGGATGAGGCCTAGGACATACTATTTTTTTTTCCTTTTTCTTTTTTTCCTTAAAATTACCCCAGGGCAGTACCCGGTCCAGCTGAGAACAACTGTGTCCTGGGCTCCTCTCAGCCAGCGTCCCACCTCTTTCTCTAGCTAGTCTTGCCAGTCACTCAACTCCATCAGGTGCGTCTCTGGGTAGAGTGAGAGTCATTGGAAACTTGGAATGGATTTCTTACTTTGACTAGACAGAACTCCTCTTGCCATTTCTTCTCCCCACTATCATGCTGAAACAGCCCCTGTCTTTTCCACCACCTTGAATCATTTGACCAAACGTACCCTTTCATTACTCTTGCTCAGTGCATGTAGGCAACAGCCTTTGAATCTGATCCTGCACTGACTTGACAAGCATATTTCTGGGCCAAGAAAATCTGCCATCATTTAGTCCTTTGTAATTATCCCAGGGATTTCGAGACGGTAACATTGACTTTCTACTCTGTAATTAAGAAACTGGAGGGCCAGCAACAATACGAAGTTGGCTTGTTCATATGTTTATACATGCCTGAATTTTAATTACTGTATTTGTAGCCTTTGGACTGGCCCTTAAAATAAGAGTTTAATTTGTAAATTCATTCCTGGTTCTCTCCAGACGTCCCTGGTAAGTCTCTGGCAGCATCCCTCTGGAATATAAAAACCTGAGGAGTTTCTTCAGATATAATCTTACTTTGTTTTTGTTGTTATTGCTGATTAGTTCCTGGTCCTTTCATTTGCTGAATTTGACTTAAACCGAGCCGGGTTTGGTTTTAGCTCTGCCCTCCAAATCAAACCTGGGCTGGTTTGTTGAAGTAGCAACCTCTTCGCTTAAGAAGAGAATTGTTAGGGGCGCCTGGGTGGCACAGTCGTTAAGCATCTGCCTTCGGCTCAGGGTGTGATCCCAGTGTTCTGGGATCGAGCCCCACATCAGGCTCCTCCACTGGGAGCCTGCTTCTTCCTCTCCCACTCCCCCTGCTTGTGTTCCCTCTCTCACTGGCTGTCTCCCTCTGTCAAATAAATAAATAAAATCTTAAAAAAAAAAGAAAAGATGAGAATTCCTAGGTGCAGGGTAGAAAAGCAGAACACTGATGTTGACTGTACATGTCAAGGAGAGGCTCTTTTCCATTTGTTTTGTATCCCAAAGTAATATGCTACATTTCAGGCCAAAACTTGAAATTAAAATAAAATAAAGGCCTTAGAGTTTTACATTTGGAAACCCACAACTGAGTCTGCTGGGATAGGTTTTGTGGGCAGGTAGTGGAAGAAATCCTGTGGCCGCTACTAAGTCTCTCTAAGCCTCAGTTTCCTCATCTGTAAAATGGGGTAATGTTCACTCTCTTGCAGGATTGCTGGGACAGTTAAATGAGATAACAATATTTATAAAGTAGTTGGCATTTAATGGGATAAATAAATGGAAACTAATGTTATTGTTTATATCCAAAAATAATAATGTGTGAGTTCATAGCAAAAACTTTACAACATAGGTATCTCTCCTGTACGTCAAAGGCATTTTTGCCCAGAGCACAAAGCTCCAAGTATTAAGTCAAGTTCTAAAGCCCAAGCAGCAAAACAACACCCAGGGAGTGTGTCGATGTAGCTCAGACCTTCTGGAAACTGGGTGTTTCCAGAAGACACCCAGTCTCCTTCTCACCTCAATATCTGTGTTTCCTTGCCCTTCAGCCTGGAAGCTCTTACTCCAGCTCTTCGCGTGGCTGGCCTCTTATCTTTTAGTTCTCAGCTTCGTATCGCCTCCAGAGAGAGGCCCTTCCTGACCATCTTGGCTGAACTAGGCTGTCCCTTCCACCCGTCCCTGCGACAGCACCCCGGCTGTTTCCTGCAGAGACGTGGCTGCAGCCTGATCCGCTTTACCTTTGTGTTTACTAGTCGGCTACCAGTCCTTCCCACTGAGCTGCACAAGGTCAGGGGGCCCGTCTGTCCTGTGGAGCCCTGAAGACCCACTGCCTCGTGCCTACCCAATGGCCAATAAGTACTTGTGGCAACAATCCGTTAGTAAACATGGTTCTGAATGTCACAGAAATAGGAGGAAAGCCAAACTTCTGAGTCATTCTGGGGCCCTTGCCCGGGTGTTAACTCCTATTCCACCCACTGGATTGTCCCCTTGGAACCCACTGCAGACTTATTCTCTGGGTTCCTGCTGGCATATGTCAGCCGGGTCCTGCAGCTCCTTTGCCGTTTATCCCTCTCTTCCCTTAGCAAACCCTTCACTTCCCCTTTTGAATTGTACTACAGTCTGATCCTAGAATTGCCTGGTGGCCAGGAGAGACATGGGGGCAAATTCTGAGCAGGGCCAACATCGTTTTGTAAGCTACTCAGCATATTTGAAGCTTCTATGTAGTTTTCAAGCAAGGAGAAGTTCTTCTATCTTCCAACAGGGGAGCGGGCCATCTCTGTAGGTCCCGAGTGTTCAAGGGAATCTTGGTGATTGAGGCCCTTGAGTGTCTAACAAGTATCTGTGCTCCAAGTCTCACGGTCCCACTCCTTTGCTCTGAGGACCTGGAGGCTGTCAAAGGGATTTGCCCAGGCCGAGAAGTCACCTTCCCTGAAGTTCTGCCACTCTTAATTAAAGTTCATGTCCGGTCTTCAGCTCCACCATCCCTCTGGTCCCCAGCGATGAGGGTATCTTTCAAAGCTGCCAGTGAGGCCCTGAATGTCACATTTGGGTTTCAGTTGGTTCATATTCGCTTTGTACCTGTTTTCTACGCTGCTCAGTACACCAGTGGCGCTTGGCAGCAGCCTCCCAATTCCACAGCCTTCCAATGTACTCTGTCTCCAGTGCACTCGAACGCTAGACGCTGTGGACAGGTGCGTGCATTCCCTGCGACCTATGTCCTGTCTTAGCTCAGCACGGGGGAAAGTGTTGATAGCTGCCCTGCAGCCGCATGCCAGAGACCAGCTCCAGTGAAGAGCCCGCTGGTGAACGAGCACACTGCAGGCGCCACGCTTACCCTCAGACTTACAGGACTATCGCTATCAGCTGTCTGGGTTACGCTTGGTAGAAATTCAACAGAGTTCCCAGGTACAGAGGGTAAATTGCATCAAAGTTTGGTCCCCCCAAATCCAATTAAAATGACCGAATTTTAAAAAATTTATATATATATATATATAATGTGTGTGTGTGTGTGTATATATATATATATATATATATATATATATATATATATTTTTTTTTTAGGGGGTAGAGAAGCAGAGGGAGAGAGAGAAAGAATCTTAAGCAGTCTCCACGCCAGACATGGGGCTCTAGCACAGAGCCGGACATGGGGGTTCCATCTCACAACCCTGAAATCATGACCTGAGCCGAAAATAATGACTGAATTTTTTAAAGGCCTCTAAGATAGGAGAAATGGGTGGAAGAAATGACAAGAACAAAACTGGAAACTTGAAAGATGGTGGATGGGCTGTAGAAGACTTAGCAGGCCTCCCACAACCAAGTTACTTTGCCGGAATCAGCAAAGCCAAGGGGCAACTTGTTTTATACTGAAAGTCCTCAAAGTCTCAGGAATTAGCAGCCTCAGATTCTTCCGGAAATGAGGTGAAGAAGAGAGACTGAAAAAGGAAGATGCATTGAACGTTTATTGAAGAATCAGAACGCCAGAGCCCTTTGACCTCTGAGAAGCTGTGCTTCTATTCCTCTTTCATTGGAGGTGTATCCTCAAGAGAGTAAAACCAGTTTCTGGCTATGGGACCCCCAGCAGGGTCCAAGTTGGGGGGGACCTTATGGGAAAGAGTGAGAATGTATGCACGTGGAGCCCTCTCTGCTCATCCACCCTGTTCTCCCCGGCTCCGTGAGCTCTAAGCTGCCACTTTATTCCTCAGAGGACTGGAAGAATCTTACCTGACCAGCCCAGGGGGAAAAAACTGGAAGCAGTGGCATCAGAGTTTCCCTAACTGAACTGCCCAGCCCGATCTCTCTACAGTGATAGTTGATCCCCAGAACTGTAGATCCAGACATACCAGTCAATGCATGTTCTCTGGAGATGTGGAAATAGATACCCATGTGCCCAGTAAATGAAATAAAAATGATTGTCTTAGGGCAAAGGATTGATGTTTTCCTTAGTAAACCATAAGAAAGTATTCGACATTTTAAACGGCATGCTTTTTACAAGTTTGACACAGCCTTCGGTTCAGGTCATGATCTCAGGGTCCTAGGATCAAGCCCCACATTGGGCTCCCTGCTCAGCAGGGAGTCTGCTTCTCTCTCTCCCTCGCCCCCTTCTCTCTCCCCCTGCTCGTGTTCACTTGTGCACTCTCTCTCTCAAATAAATAAAATCTTTAAGAATAAATAAAGTTTGATACAATCAAAATCTACCCATTAGGATGACTATTATTAAGACAAAACAAAACAAAAAACTTGGGAAATAAATAGTGTTGGCAAGGATGTGGAGAAATTGGAACCCTTGTGCATTACTGACATGAACGTACAATGTGAAGTCACATTGCAAAGTTTGGAGTTCCTCAAAAAGTTAAACATAGATGTACCATATGATCCAGGGATTACATTTCGAGAACGTAAACCCAAATGAACTGACAGCAGGGATTCAAACAGAAACTCATACACCAGTGTTCCCAGCAGCAATATTCATAATAGCCAAAAGGTAGAAACAAACCAAATGTTCATCAACAGATGAATGGATAAACATGTATACGTAAAGTGGAATATTATTCAGCCGTACAATGGAATGAAATTCATATATACACTACAGCATGGATGAAAACATTATAATAAGAGAAATAAGCCAGACAAAAGGCCAAATATTATATGATTCCACATATAGGAAGCACCTAGATTAGGCAAATTCGTCGAGACTGAAAGGAGAAGAATAAGGTTAACCAGGGGCTGTAGGGAGGGCAGGATGGTGAGCTGTTGTTTAATGGATACATAGTTTCAATGTGGGATGATGAAAAGGTTTTGGAAAGAGGTAGTAATGATAGTTGTACAACACTGGAATGTACTTAATGCCACTGAATTTTTTTAAAAAGGTTGTATTTAAGAGAGAGAGAGAGAGAGCATGAGCTGGGGGAGGGGAGCATAGGGAGAGGGAGAAGCAGACTCCCCACTGAGCAGGAAGCCTGACTCCAGTTGGGCTCAATCCCAGGACCCCAGGATCATGACCTGAGCTGAAGGCAGATGCTGAACTGACTGGACTGAGCCATCCAGGTGCCCCCAATCACATTTTAATAGACAAGTTTAAATATATGTGTATAGAAAGGAAGATTGAAAGGAAAAATATAAATTCTCCCTGGGTGGTGAGATTAGCTAAGATTATTTTCTAAATAATCTACAGTGAATATATATTACTATTGTATTATTGTTTTTTAACTAGATAAGTATGTTTTTTGAAATTGGACCAGCATTGTCAGGAAAGATATAAACTCAATGCCAAACAATGTCTTCGTCTATTCACTATGCGCCCTTACCAGAAATACTATGAGCAGTTCTAGGTACCTATGACCACTTGAGAATGCCTCTCCTTAAAAGAATAAAAGATCTATGATGTGAAAAATATTCTGTCATTCTAAATTTGGTAATGAGAAATGATGAAGGAAAATGTGTACTCCTGGTCTAAGGCCTCCTTGAGGATTTAAAGACATCAGGAAGGACGATTATAGGCTGCAGAGGAGAACTTTGGAAAAGGGAGTTTAATAGTAAAAGAAATATGAATTGTTTTAGAAACACTATGTCTTGAAAGTATGGGTAATATGTCAACCAGAAGATGAAGACAGGCATGAATGAAATACCTTGCTTTCAAGATGACAGAAGTCCAAGACAGAAAATATCTCCATCCGGAACAAGGGAGCTGCTCGACCGACAGTAGGGAAGCTAGCTCTAGAGAGAATCATTTAATCACAGAACCAAGTGGAAGGCTTGGGGTCTGTGCCTTTTATCTCAAAGGAGCTGGAAGAAATAGCTCTAGAGTTAGATTAAATGTAGAAGTCAGGATGGATTAGACAAACTGAAACTGAGAGTCCTACCTGTAAAAACCCTCAGTACCTATTAATTTTCACCAAGCCAAAGTGAAAAATGAGATCATGTGTGTAATTTTCTGGGCTTTAGTCATAACCATGGACTAGGGTATGTTGTGGATTCCGGGCTGGACCCTTGAGGCCATGAGGCCAACAACATTGGGAAGAAGGGAAGGTTGGAGAGAAAGGGACATGGGAAGTTCTAAAGTTTGGGGAATCTTTGGTTACTTGCTGGGATTTGCATGAAGTAATGAGCGCTGGCATCCGGAGCATGGAGCTTTAGGGAGATATTAGCACGGAGCACCCGATGGTGCCCCCAGCAGGAGCTCACTGACGGTTTCCATCCTGACACCACTGCAGGACAAAGTCCACGCTCAAAATAGCTTTCCTTCTGCACTTTAAGGGGTCTTTTATGGAAGAACATTCTGAAGGAGAGGTGAAAGAGAAAAGATTATGGACTGCATGTTTGGAAGAACTCCAGCCGACATCCTGCCAAGCCCTCTGCAGTCTCAATGCCGCCATCCCCCATTGCACTGGTAGAGTGTTACCTAAGCGGTGAGAGTGGCTTGGCTACTAAGTGAAGGGATTACTATCACTGTCTTTGTTTCATCATATCCCCGCGCATCCTGAGAAGGACATCCTGGCCACCGTACTTCAACCAAGCAAACTGACGAGGGCGTTAGGAACTGGCTTTGTGACTTGCTGATGAGAAAGGTAGAGATCTCAGGGTGTGATGTCAATCTAGATGGCTCCGAAAGGGCACACACAAGGAAACACACACTCTGCTCACCAAACCCTAGAATAATGAGACGAAGGGGTATTCCTAGGAGTTTGAAATTAATTTTTGAGTAAATGAAATGAGAGCAGTAAATTTGGGAAACTTCTTACCCTAAGTAAGTACTTGCAGGCGGCAAGTATATAGAAATATATATTTATTTACTGTAGATTATGTGATAAATGCTGGGAATAAAGTCAGTCCTTCCACTCATGAGGCTTATCTAAATGGGGAGATAAATGTGAAATAATCCCAAAAGTAATTAGCTCAGTTGTAGGAAATCAGAAAAAAAATTGAAAGAACATAGTGATATGAAAGAAAGTCCTTCAAAAATGTAACAACATCCAAAATACACTAACATTGATTTCCTTATTGGAGGGTTTTCTTTTGGGGGGGCACCTGAGTGGCTCAGTGGGTTAAGCTTAGGTCATAATCTCAGGGTCATGGGATCGAGCCCCACATGGGGCTCCACACTCAGGGGTCAGTCTGCTTGAAATTCTCTCTCTCCCTCTGCCTCTTCTCCTCCCCGGGCTCACTTGCTCTCTCTCTCAAAAAAAAAAAAAAAAAAAAAAAAAGGTTTAAAAAATTTCTTTAATTAGAGGGAGAGAGAGAGCACATGGCTGCACATGTGAGCAGGATGGGGAGGCGCAGAGAGAGAATCTTTTTGTTTGTTTTTGTTTTTTCATTTTTTAAAACATTTTTTATATAAATTCAATTAATTAACATATAATGTATTATTGGTTTCAGAGGTACAGGCCTATAATTCATCAGTCTTATATAACACCCAGTGTTCATTACATCACATGCCCTCCTTAATGTCCATCACCCAGTTACCCCATTCCCCCACCCACCTCCACTCCAGCAACCCTCAGTTTGTTTCCTATGATTAAGAGTCTCGTATGGTTTGTCTCCCTCTCTGGTTTCGTCTTGTTTTATTTTTCCCTCTCTTTCCCTATGATCCTCTGTTTTGTTTCTTAAATCCCACATATGAGTGAGATCATATGATAATTGTCTTTCTCTGATTGATTTATTTCATTTAGCATAATACCTTCTAGTTCCATCCACATTGTGGATTGCCATTGGCAAATGGCAAGATTTCATTTTTTGATGGCTACATAAAATTCCATTGTCTACCACATCTTCTTTATCCCTTCTTCTGTCAATGGATATCTGGGCTCTTTCCGTTGTTTGGCTATTGTAGACATTACTGCTATAAACATTGGGGTACAGTTGCCCCTTCAGATCACTACATTTGTATCTTTGGGGTAAATACCCAGCAGTGCAATTGCTGGGTTGTAGGGTAGCTCTGTTTTCAACTTTTTTTTTTTTTTTAAGATTTTATTTACTTATTTGACAGAGAGAGACAGCCAGCGAGAGAGGGAACACAAGCAGGGGGAGTGGGAGGTGAAGAAGCAGGCTTCCAGCAGAGGAGCCTGATGTGGGGCTCGATCCCAGGACTCTGGGATCATGCCCTGAGCCGAAGGCAGATGCTTAATGACTGAGCCACCCAGGTGCCCCTCAGTTTTCACCTTTTTGAGGAACCTCCATACTGTTTTCCATAGTGGTTGCAACCAGTTTGCATTCCCACCAAGAGTGTAAGAGGGTTCCCCTTTCTCCACATCCTCGCCAACATCTATCATTTCCTGACTTGTTAATTTTAGTCATTCTGACTGGTGTGGGGTGGTATCTCATCACGGTTTTGATTTGTATTTCCCTGATGCCGAGTGATGTTGAACATTTTTTAATGTGTCTGTTGGCCATTTGGATGTCTTTGGAGAAATGTCTGTTCATGTCTTCTGCCCATTTCTTGATCGGATTATTTGTTGAGTTTAATAAGTTTTTTATAGATTTTGGATACCAGCTCTTTATGTGATATGTCCTTTGCAAATATCTTCTCCCATTCTGTTGGTTGTCTTTTGGTTTTGTCATCTGTTTCCTTTGCTGTGCAAAAGATTTTTCTCTTGATGAAGTCCTGATAGTTCATTTTTGCCTTTCTTTCCCTTGCCTTTGGCGACATGTCTAGCAAGGAGTTGCTGTGTCCGAGGTCGAAGAGGTTGCTGCCTGTATTCTCCTCTAGGATTTTGATGGATTCCTGTCTCACATTTAGGTCTTTCATCCATTTGGAGTCTATTGTCATGTATGGTGTAAGGAAATGGTCCAGTTTCATTCTTCTGCATGTGGCTGTCCAGTTTTTCCAACTTTGTTGAAGAGACTGTCTTTTTTCCATTGGATCTTCTTTCCTGCTTTGTCAAAGATTAGTTGACCATAGAGTTGAGGGTGCATTTCTGGGGTCTCTATTCTGTTTCACTGATCTGAGTGTCTGTTTTTGTGCCAGTACCATGCTGTCTTGATGATCATAGCTTTGTAATATAACTTAAAGTCAGGCAACGTGATGCCACCAGTTTTGGTTTTCTTTTTCAACATTCTTTTGGCTATTCGGGGTCTTTTCTGGTTCCAGGGCAGAGAGAGAATCTTAAGCAGGCCCCAGGCCCAGCATGGAGCCCGACCTCAGGACTCTAAGATCATGACCTGAGCTAAAATCAAGAGTTGGCCACTTAACCGACTGAGCCACCCAGGTGCCCCTCCTTATTAAAGGTTTTAATGCCTCCAGTTTTCTGTGCAGTTTCCAGGTTTTCTAGAAGTAGGATGTATATGAACTTTTCAGATTAAAAAAATGTTTCCATGTAGATTGATCCCGTATTATGGCCTCTTCTTCACTGAAAATGGTGATTATCAGGCAGGGAATTTAGGACAAAAGATTTAGAAAATATTCATGAGACTCAGGAACAAAACTGTTTTTCCAATTTCAAGGTTTCATCATAAGCATTTAAATATAGTTAATGACAAGTTAACACCATCTGTAAAACCAAAGCTGCTGCTTACTTGGCTAGATGCAATCAATATTTGTTTACCGTTGTTTGAGCCTTTCTTCATGTACCTGGGCACTTTGTTTCTTGCAAGAAATCAGTGTCTGTAACCAAAAAATGACTGTGAAATGGTTTTATTTAAATCAGCCTTTTCTGGTTATTGAACAATTTCACATGAATAAATTAATCTTTATGCACATGATGGCCTATCTGAAATAGCTTCCCAATTCTTTAAAATGTCACAGGCACTTCCTAGCATAAAAGTACTAAAGGTGTTTTGCTATCACATGGTTTATTAGCAGAATAGGAAAATTAGTCTTATCCTAAGCAAAAGTAGAAATGTAATTAGCTGAATCAAGCAAAGTGTGACATTTGCCCGTGAACTCTTTCTTCCAATAATATATCTATTTTGGGAAATCATAAGACTGGAGCAAGACAAAAATATGAGAACATATTAGGCTTCTCGAACTAGTTATTGTTAAGTATTAGGAAATGAATGTGGCTTTTATCTGTGACTTTTTCAAGATCCATATGAAAAGAAAGTAATGTATGAAATGAAAACCTCAGTCAGCTATGAATAGCAACCGTCTGGGAGTGTCACTCACGGTAGTTGGTTAGGTGAAAGACGGGATGTACTTGCTTCTCCCTTGGCGCTCCTTTCCCTCTGTGGCTCGACGCGGCATGCCTGTGGAGTGCACCAGCCTGCCCGTGCCCCCTGGGGATTGTTCCACTGCCCTTGGAGCCCCAAACCCCTGCGCTTTAAAATGTTCAAAATGTAAGAGCTGAACTGTCCCCAACCTGCCCCTTAACCTTAAACTTGCTGAACCTCTAGTTCCAGGATAAATTTGTTTATCTGAGGTCTAAATTTGCTAGGACGGGAAGTCTTTTGTGTTTATTTTCTCACATTGAGAATATTTACCGAGTTAATCACGTTGGAGAGCCTGACCCTATTGCATAGTGCCCTTTGTTTCAGATAGAGCAAAAGACATTTTCCACTGCGGAGGGAGCTATTGTGCAAGATTTCATAAGGTGTCGGGGGGACAATTTTGAGTGCCTGATATTTCTTTCATGTACGTGTTCAGCTTTGTGTGTGGGCCTGCGTGCATGTAGAAAACAGAAAATCTAGATTCAAAGAAAAGGCACAGACAATGTTTAAAGTGCTTCTTTATTTTTTTTTTTAAAGATTATTCATTTATTTATTTGACAGAGAGAGAGAGAGCACAAGTGGAGGGGATGGGCAGAGGGAGAAGCAGGCCCCCGCTGAGCAGGGAGGTCAGACTTGGGACTGAACCCCGGGACCCAAGGATCATGACCAGAGCCGGAAGCAGACCCTTGACCGACTGAGCCCCCCAGGTGCCCCTCAAGTGCTTATTTCTGAGGACTGAGGTTATCTTCAATATGTTCCTCTCTATTTTCTGGATTTTTTGCGGTCAGCATACCTTACTTCATCATGAGGAAAGAAAAGTTATTTCCCCCAAAATGATTGAGCATTTTGTATGAGCGCGGTACTGCACTAAGTAATTTGGAAAATAAAAAGATCAGACTTCCTTCCATTTGAAGCCTTCAATAAGACATAAATCAATTGATATACTGTGTGATAAATTTTTATTGCCTGTTATGTGTCAGGTAACTCATTTTACTTCATGTAGTCTATCTCCTTGAAGCCAATCATACAGAAAACATGTAAGTTCACTCGATGGTATATTATTCAGTAATTTCAAGTCATGTTGATGATGAACATAGGGATGTATATTTTATAATACTGAATTGCAAACACAAGATAAACACGAGCAGAAAAAGGCATGCATAAAGACCACGTGGAAAGCAGTCATTTCTTCCTACCTTTTAAATTTACTATTATGAGCATGTATCCTTCTTATAATGGGAGAAAATTTAACTTTTAATGATTTTAATATATTTGACAGCCAAAGAACAGTTTTGTCCTGACTTTGGGGTCATGATATGCAGTGTGATGGACATTCAGTGGAAAGGGAGACCCATGTGAGGTGGGGAAGCTGGAGAAGGGCCCCCCGAGGACTTCAGATGAAGGGGACATTCCATAATGATGTGAACAGAGGACATTCTAGAAAAAGAAGGAGCTTGTGCAACAGCAGTGAGAACCGGACCATTTGTGTGACACTAGCTTGCTCATACGGTGGCCATCATGGATTGAGTGAGGTGGTCCACCCGGCATCATGTCTGGAAGAGAGACATGCAGAAAATATTTGCCATCGTGATGATGGTGACAGTGAGAAGAGAGAGAAAGACTCAGGACAGAGTCCAAAAGAATGGACAGCAAACCTGGTGAGAGTCTACTTCTTTGAATGAAATAGGAGCGTCACGTTGGCCTTCATTGCTTCTTACCTCAGAGGTCAGAAGGAGGGCGCCTGAGGCCGAGCAGCCACTGGGGTGTGGGGGCAAGTACAGAGACCAGTGTGGACATTTGGAATTAAAATTTTAGTGGGATATGTATCATTAGTAGTCAATCGGTGTGAAATCCAGCAGGGTGGGATCTGGGAATGGTCTGCACAAAAGCAGGCATTGGTTTTGGTTGCCTTGTGCCTTGGAGCTGGCCTGTGGTTTAAGGTGGGCGAGGGGAAGTGAGGCCAGCTCAGGAGGCAGAGAGACAGGGGTCAATGAGAGGGAGCGGGCGCCAGAGACACAAGAGACACGGGCCTTGCTCAGCGACCATCATCCTCCAGGCGGAAGGGCCTGAGGGGAGCGGAGTGAGGCAGGGAGGGGCTGCCGCCTGAAGCGTCCTGCCTCCCTGGTGTTGCGTCTGACTGCAGTACACTGTCACGGAACCACGGCCTTCTCTGTGCACTTGGCTGGTCTGCTCAAAGGGAGGCCTTGACCATGAGCTTGATACCTGAAGGCCACTTGTTGGGGGCCAATGATTACCCCTGAGGCACTGGATGTAGATCAGCAGTTAGACTGGAGAGCAGAAGCTCAGAGCCCCTTCTCCGGGAGTGGGGAGCAAGCCTGGGCAGCGGCCTTGCAAGTCAACCTAAGTAAGAAGGAGGGAAACATGGAGTGGAATTCTCAAAGAGCAAATGGCAGCCTCAGCCCTGGTCTTCTTTTCCCTTTCCGCGGCTTTGTCATTTAGGGATTGAGAAGCTGAGTTGAGTAAAAGGCTGAGAAGAAAAAGAAAAGTTAGCCTAGGCGGGGCACCTGGGTGGCCCCATCCGTGCAGCATCTGCTTTCGAGGCTCAGATTATGATCCCAGAGTCCTGGGATCGAGTCCTGTGTTGGGCTCCCTGCTCAGCAGGGAGTCTGCTTCTCCCTCTCGCTCTCCCTCTGTGCGCACGCTCTCTCTCTCTCTCAAATATATAAATAAAATCTTTAATAAAAAAAGAAAAGTTAAGCTAGCGACGTGTTGGGAGAGGCAGGATCTTCTCTAGTTCCAAAAGCCGAGCTGAGGTACCATGTATCAGGCATTTTCTCCATGCCAGGCCCTGTGCTAACATTTCACATCATGAACCGCTGTGCTCCTCACACAAACCCTTAGACAGGGAGTCTTATCAGCCTCGTCCCAGCTGAGGACAGAGGCTGAGGGAGGCCAAGCAGCCTCCCTAGGTCTCCTAGCAGGTGAGCAGCACAGGGAGCGCGTGTGCGCGGTCGTCCTGCCACAGGCAGTGGCTCTCTCCCTGGGCCTTACCACCTCCTGGTGCTGTCACCTCAGAAGAAAACCATCCGCCTCTGCAAAGCTGAGAATGGTCCACGAGATGCCTGCCACCAAAAAGCACAGAAGTTAAAAAACAGCCAGAAATAAAAGGAATAAACTAATACAGTAGTGGATTAATCTCAAAAGTATGCTAAATGACATATCTGATAAAGGTTTAGTATCCAAAATATATAAAGAACTTAAAAAACTCAACACCCGGGCACCTGGGTGGCTCAGTTAAGTGTCTGCATTTGGCTCAGGTCGTGATCCCAGGTCCTGGGATTGAGTCCCACATCCGGCTCCCTGCTC
Organism: Ursus arctos; assembly: GCF_023065955.2. Classification (NCBI taxonomy): domain Eukaryota; kingdom Metazoa; phylum Chordata; class Mammalia; order Carnivora; family Ursidae; genus Ursus; species Ursus arctos. Next base: position 77,757,722 of record NW_026623089.1, on the reverse strand, counting down.
ATCCGGGAGTATGTTTCTCCCTCTTCCTCTGCCTGTCCCCCAACTTGTGCTCTCTCTCTCTGAAATAAATAAAATCTTTAAGAAAATAAATAAAATAAAACTCAACACCCAAAAAACAAATAATCCAATTAAAAAATGAGCAGAAGGCATGAATAGACATTTTTCCAAAGAAGGCATACAGATGATGGGGCACCTGGGTGGCTCAGTCAGTTGAGCATCTGAATCTTGATCTCAGCTCAGGTCTTGATCTCAGGGTCATGAGTTCAAGCCCCATTTGGGCTTCATGCTGGGCATGGCACCTACTTAAAGGAAAAAAAAAAAGACATATGGATGGCCAACAGACAGATGAAAAGATGGTCAACATCACTCATCATCAGGGAAATGCAAATCAAAACCACAATGAGATGTCACCTCACACCTGTCAGAATGGCTAAAATCAACAACACAAGAAACAACTGGTGTTAGGATGTGGAGAAAGGGGAACCCTCGTGGACTGTTGGTGGGAATGCAAACTGGTGCAGCCACTGTGGAAAACAGTACAGAGGCTCCTCAAAATGTTAGAAATAGAACTAGCCTACAATCCAGCAATTGCAACACTGGTGTTTACTCAAGAAATACAAAAATACTGATTCGAAAGGATACATGCACCCCTGTTTCCTTCAGCATTATCAACAATAGCCAAATTGTGGAAACAGCTCAGTGTCCATCAACTGATGGACGGATAAAGAAGATGTGGTGTATACACAGTGAAATATTACTCAGCCTTAAAAAAGAATGGACTCTTGCCATTTGCAGCGACATGGACGGAGCTAGAGTGTATTATGCTAAGTGGAATAAGTCAGAGAAGGACAAACACCATATGATTTCACTCATATGTGGAATTTAAGAAACAAAACAAATGAGCATAATGGAAAAAAAGAGAAGCAAACTAAGAAACAGACTCCACTATGGAGAACAAACTGATGCTTACCAGAGGGGAGATGGGTGCAGGGATGACTTGCTGTGAGGAGCACGGGTGTCGTATAGAAGTGTTGAATCACTATATGGTACACCTGACACTAAGATTACACTGTATGTTAACTAACTGAAATTTAAATAAAAATTTTTTAAAAAGTACTATGCTGAGTGAAAGAAGCCAGACACGAAAGAGGACACATATGATCCCATTCATGTAAATCCTTGGGAGGCAAATTCTAGAAAAAGCAAAAGTATAATGACAGAAAGCAGATCACTGGTTGCCTGGGGATGGGCAGGGACAAGGGAACCGACTTTTTAAAAAGAAAGAAGTTTTTAGCATGGTGAGAAATTCTGTCATGAGTGTGGTGGCGGTAACTCAATTTTGTCAAAATTCATCCAATTATGATCTGAAATGGGTGAGTTTTATTGTGTGTAAGATATGCTTCAATCCAACTAACCAACTAAAGTTCCATCTCTTAGTAAATTTCCTCAAAGAGGTGTTACTGTTAAGTTTTGCATTTAAGTTATTAGTGATATCTGTTTCAGTAAAGAAGAATATTCTCATGATGGAAAAGTATTGTTTGGAAACACCAGTGGTACTTCTGGAGGCACTTTGGGATAAGAAGTGACCAAAGAACTCAGAAAGACCAAACTACACACAAATGTAACTGTCTATGGTCTCCTGGTGGGAGCAACATAAAATTTCATTTCATTACTTCATTCAGCAAATATTCATTGTGTTGAATGATTTACGACTGCCATTTTTGTAGGTCAAACATGGTCATATGTTAGCAATTCCAAATGGTTCAGCCAAATAGCCGAATACAATGTGCTCAAGTAATGATCTGGGAGCTGGGGATCCAGTGTTACGTAAGGTGGACAAAGTCCCAGCCCTTATCTTGCTTACGTCCGGTGGCCCAAGACATGAATAAGCAAAGACACAAGTTAACAAAATCATCCCCAACTGTGATAGGAAAGAAACAGGATAATCTGACTGGCACTTACTTGGGGCGCCGTGAAAGCTACTTGGGAGAAGATCAGAAAAGGTGAGAGAGGCGGAGCATCAGGGGAAGATAGGTTTAGGAAAAGGGAACAGCAAGGTGGGCGAAGTTGAGGTAGGATGAAAACACAGATGGGGCTGTGCTGACCAAGGGGCCTCGTTATTACAGTGGATCGGAAAAGTAAACAGAAGTGAGCTCTGCAGAGCCTCGACAGCTTGGAGAAGGAGTATGGATTTCATTCAAATTCAGACACAGTCACTGAGGGCCTTTGACCAAAAGGGTTAACATGATTCCGTCTATGTTTTAAAATACAGTTTTGTGGGTAGAGGAAATAAATATGTGATGTCCTGATTGTGGTGGTTACATGACTATGTATGTTTGTCAAAAGCCATTGACTTGTACACCTTTTTTTTTTAAAGGTGAATTGGTGAGGTTTACTCTATGTAAATTATACCTTAATAAACCTAACCCAAAAAATAAGACAACTCTGAGCTGATGTACTAAAAATAATTTCTCTGGAAAATGTTTATGGGAGGAGTTTAGGGCTTGGGTTTGTTTGTTTTTGGTGACATTGTTTGTTGATTGCTTTGCCTACGTAAACTCTGTGCACGTATGATTTTTAGTAAAACATCAAAGTGAAAAAAGATAACTCTGGCTACTGAATGGAGAATAGATTATAAGACAGAGTAAAGGGTTATAAGGCAGGGAGATCACTGAGGGGACTGTGACAAGAGATCACAGTGGCTTGGCCTAGGGTGGTGGCAATGAAAGCAGGAGATGCTAGAACATAAAAATCTCATTCAGACGTAAGACTGACAAGACTTGCTGCTGGGTTGGATGTGGGCAGAGGGAATCAGGAAGTGGAAATCGAGGATGACTTTTCGAGTGGGGGGGTGTCAGCATGGATGGGGCAGGGTTGGCAATTGAAGGGTTTGTTTTGAACCTTTAAATATTTGAAATGCCTATTATTTATCCAAGTGGAGGCATCAAGAAGGCAGTTGGACATATGGGCCTGCTGCAGAGGGAAGAGAGGAGGACCGGATTTGGGTGTCCTGGTGTTTACGTGGTATTTAAAGCCTTGGGCCTGGTTGAGATAAAAGGTCCGCGGAAAGGATGTAGGTAGAGCAGAGAAAAGGCCTGAAGCCCTCCAGACTTGGGGTTTTGGCAGGCAAGGGGAAAACGGCCAAGCAGGGAGAGCCACATGGCCACTTCCCAAGAAGTATGTGTATTTAACCCTTTGAGTGTTGAACCTGTGTATTAGCTTGGGCTGCCACAACAAAATACCATAGTCTGGGGCTTAACAACAGACACTTATGCTGTCATAGTTCTAGAAAGGCTGGAAGTCTGAGGTTAAGGTGCCAGTATGGTTTCTGGTGAGATATTTCTTCCTGGCATGCAGATGGCTTCCTTCTTGCCGCGTCCTCCCATGGTGGAGAGAAAGACAGAGAAACAGACAGAGAGAATGAATAAGAGAAAGAGAGACATTTCTTCCTCCTATAAGGCCAAAGTCCCCTCAGATTAGGGTCTCACTCTTAGGAGCTCATGTAACCTTAATTGTCTCCTAAGGACTGTATCTCCAGATCCAGTTACACTGGAGGTTAGGGCTTCAGTACATGAATGTGGGGGGACACAGTTCAGTCCCAGAACCCTGTCAGTAGGCATGAAGGTGACTAGGATGCAGACCACGGCTTGTCACGTGGCCAAGCTCCACGGCAAACCGACAGCGATACAGGGAGTCTTTAGCGTTACCCGCCCCCCGCAGTCCCCACAGGCAGGATGGACTGTCCTTGCGACAGGTGGGGGTACGGACAACAAGCAGGATTCCGGGGCCGTGTATGATACGATGAGCCTGGGTCAGGTGCTGCTGTGAGCACCGTTGCCTTGATGGCCTTGGCCCGGCCTCACGACCATGGAGAGCATGGGGCTCTCTGCTCAGCAGGGAGTCTGCTTCTCCCTCTCACTCTCCCTCTGGTTCTCCACCCCCCAAATAAATAAATAACATCTTTTAAAAAATAAAAAAAATTTTTAATTGTTTTTTTGCCATTGAGTTGTAGGAGTTCTTTATATATTTTATAAATTAACCCCTTATCAGATATATGATTTGCAAATATTTTCTCCCAGTTGGTAGGTTGCCTTCTCTTCTTTGCTGTGCAGAAGCTTTTTAGTTTGATATAGTTTCATTTGTTTAGTTTTGCTTTTGTTGCCTTTGCTTTTGGTGTCAGATCCAAAAATCTTCGCCAAGATCGAGATTGATGTCAAGGAGCTTACTGCCTATGCTTTCCTCTAGGAGTTTTATGGTTTCAGGTCTTAGGTTCAAGTTTTTAACCTATTTTGAGTTTATTTTTGTGTATGGTGTAAGATAGGGGTCCAGTTTCATTCATCTGCATGTGACTGTCCAGTTTTCCCAACAGCATTTATCGAAGAGACTGTCCTTTCCCCATTGTATATGCTTGGCTACTTTGTTGTAAATTAACCATACATGCCTGGGTTTATTTCTGGGCTCTCTATTCTGTTCCATTGATCTGTGTGTCTGGTTTTATGACAATACCACACTGTTTTGATGACTTTATAGCTTTGCAATGTAGTCTGAAATGTGGAAGTGTAATGCCTCTAGTTTTCCTTTTTTCTCAAGATTGCCATGGCTATTCGGGATCTTTTGTGGTTCTAAACAAATGTTGGGACTGTTTGTTCTATCTCTGTGAAAAATGTCATGTAAATTTTTATAGGGATGGCATTTCATGTGTAGATTGCTTTGGGTAGTATAGACATTTTAACAATATTAATTCTTCCAGTCCATGAACATGTAATGTCTTCCCATTTATTTGTGCTAACTCCATATTAATTTAATTAATTACATCTTCAATGATCCTCTTTCCAAATAAGGTCACATTCTGAAAGATCAGGGGTTAGGACTTGAACAACTCTCTCTCTCTCTCTCTCTCTCTTTTTTTTTTTTTTTTTTTTTTGGTGGAAGGTACATAATCCATCCCAAATAGGAGCTGTGTAGATAGAGTTTAAAATCTTTTTTTTTTTTTTAAGATTTCATTTATTTATTTGCGAGAGAGGGAGAGAGGGGGAGAGGGAGCCTGAGCAGGGGGAGGGGCAGAGGGAGAAGCGCACTCCCCGCTGAGCAGGGAGCCCAATGCAATGTGGGGCTCCATCCCAGGCCCCTGGGATCATGACCTGAACTGAAGGCAGAAACTTAACCGACTGACTTAACCACCCAGGTGCCCCTGGAGTTTAAAATCTGAAGCATAAGTATCCCTTTTCAAATCTTTAATGCACAGTCCCCACTTTTTTCAATCCTAACATCCCTAGAAAAATTTCCTGACGGCAAAGTTCCTTCCTCAGGCTTTCTCAGTACCAGATGTTAAGTCCTCTAGAAAATCTGCAAATGGCAGAGGAAAACTGCAGAGAGTATAAAGTTCTCAAGTGCAGCTAACTTCTACTCTGAAATAAAGCAACGTCAGAATTTTTTTCAAGTTCTGTAATTTCAAAAATGCCAACAAACACTGTTCATAGTGTTGGAAACTGTCATTTCCCTTTTTTTTTTCCCCATTCTGGAAGTTGGACTATAAAGTCAAGTGCTAATTACATAAAACATTATTCTCTGTTAATAAATGTTTTGAGCAGTTTTGCCACCTCACATAAATATAAAGACAATATTTAACTTAAGGTGACATTTCAAATGCATACAGAAAAGATGGGTTACTTAATAAATGGTACAGGGACATTTGACTAACCATTTGGGAAAAAATAAAGGTAGATGCCTACTTCACAAATTAAACTTACATATAATTGAATTACAGATCAATTTTTAAAATTAGATAAAATAAAGCATAAAATAACTATGAGACAATATAAGTGAATATTGACTGTATTTTGGGATTGGAAAGTTTTGCTAATTACAAGTGCAAAGATATAATCCATAAAAAGAAATATGAATCAGTTTAAATACATAAAATCTAGAACTTATTTGTGTATATAAAAAACAGCATTAACAACATGGGGGGAAAAGGTGTGTATTGTATATGACAGATATGTTTATATTTTTCATATAAGAACACAAATTGCTAACAAATTCATTCTCCAATAGAAGAAAGGTGGAAGAATTTTATTTTATTTTATTTTGTTTCATTTTATTTCAAGATTTTATCTAAATTCAAGTTAGTTAACATATAGTGTAGTATTAGTTTCAGGGGTAGAATTTAGTGATTCATCACTTGCATAGAACAGCCCGTGCCCATCACAAGTGCCCCCCTTCATGCCCATCACCCAGTTACCTCATCCCCCCCCACCTCCCCTCCAGCCACCCTCAGTTTGTTCCCTATAGTTAAGAGTCTCTCATGGTTTAAGACAGCAGAATTTTAAAAGGCAACCCACAGAAGAAGAAATACAGCCGTTAAACATTTGAAAAGATACTTGTTCTCATTTAAAAGAAAACCAGTTAATTAGGATCTCTAAAGCCTCATTCAGTTCTAACACGCTATGATTCTGAATATAGAGGATTCAGTTGGCACATTTTTGCATATTTTTGCTCTTCAATTCACTTTCCAGTGCAAAATATTTTAATCTCTAATACAAAGTTTAATAAAGTCACTTACATCTCATTTACCGTATCTTTAATAGAAAAATCTGCATCTTTTAAAAACCAACTTTATGAGGATCTTTTGGTTGCATAAGCTGGAATCCCAACTCAAATTTGCTTAAAAAAAAAATGAGCAGATGTCTACCACCTCCACACATTCCTACATCCTCACTCTCTCTGTGTTTTGAAACTCCAAATGAGCTTTCTCCAAAATATGAGGGCAAATTGACCTAATTCCTCTCTCCTGCTGAATGGAGGATACTTCACTTCTCACCCTTACAACTAGAAAAACTCTAAGTAGGAATGCCCTGATGGCCTGTCATGGCCTCCAGGGACTTCCATTTCTAGAAGTTTCTAGAAGACAATCCATTTCTCTCTGGAGCACCTTAAGAACAGCAACTGTGTGTCTAGAAGTGCTTGTTTCTGTCAAGCCTCCAGGTGGTATGGCAGTGTGGTGGTTATATTTTCGTTTGCCCAGGCCTCTCTCCCTCCTCCTCTTGGGTCCCTTAGGCACTCACCCTCTCTCTCTGTGATCCAGGCAGGCCTGTCAATCACAGCATATTCCCTGACCCCCAACCCCAACCACACTTCACAGAAAGGATTGTGACCCACGCTGACCAATCAGAGTGTTCCCAAGGTTGGATTAATAGATGCCAGGGGAGATGTTCTCTTCCCCCTAAAGGAGGTAAACTTGGTATGAGAAGTTGGGCTGCTGGTGGCCAAAGAAAGCCATTTGCCCCAGGAGAAGACAAAGCATAAGACAGAGATGGAGGTGAAAAGAGGGACAGAGAACAGGTGACATCAGTTAAGCCTACATAGACAAGAGTTCTAAAGCCATTCTACCCCCAGACTTCCCATATATATAAACCAATAAATTACATTTTTTTGCTTATTAGCTTGAATTGGGTTTCTGTCATTTAAAACCAGACAACCCAGGGCGCCTGGGTGGCTCAGTCAGTTAAGTGTCTGCCTTTGGCTCAGGTCATGATCTCAGGGTCCTGGGATGGAGTCCTGTGTCAGGGTTCCCTGCTCAGCCGGGAGCCTGCTTCTCCCTCTCCCTCTGCCCCTCCCCCTGCTCCCGCTCTCTCGCTCTGTCTCTCTCAAATAAATAAATAAAATATTTAAAAAAAAAACAATAAAACCAGACAGCTCTAACTTAGGGTACTTCTTGCTTTCAGGGCAGCTCCCATGGGCCTAAGTTGTTCAGCCAGTCTTCCTCTTATCTTCTAAGCTACTGTCCTCTACTCTCTTGGGAGTGTGACTCTATGTGTGTGTGTGAGAGAGAGAGAGAGAGAGAGAGAGAGAGACTGTGTGTGGGGGGGAGATGCTTAAGGGTTATCAAATGGTTTCCATAACAACAAAGAATGTGGTTGGTTGTTTTTTTCAAAAATTCATTTTTCATTTCCAAAGAAGTGGGATATATTTTCAACACACACACACACACACACACACACACACACACACACTCATTTCATTTCTGTTGGGCCCACTGATCCATGGATTCACCCTGAAACCGAACATCTCTTTCCATTCTGGTAGTCAGTTCAGACATGACCCCAAACTTAGCAATTTAAGAAAATAAGCATCTCATAGTTTCCGTGGTCAGGAGTCCAGGAGCCACTCAGCTGGGTGGTTTTGCCACAGACTCTCTCACCAGGCTGCAGTCAGGGTGTCAGCCACGACCAGAGTCATCTGCAGGCTTCACTCCAGGGAAGCATTTCCTTCCAGACTTGTTCCCATGGCTGTTGGCAGTCCTCAGTTCCTCACTTTGTGCCTCTCTATAGGCTGCCTCGCAGCACGGCAGCTGGTTCCCCCAGTGTGAGCAATTTGAGAGCGGAAGAATGAGCATGCACGCCCAGGACAGTAGCCACAGCCTTTTACGAACCAGATTGCAAAAGTGCCAGTGCGTCACATCTGTCGTGTCCATTGCTTAGAGTTGAGTCCCTAAGTCCAGCCCGCACTAAGGAAGGCGGATTAAGCCCCTTCTCTTTAGGGAGGAAAAGTGAAGATTTTGTAAGGACATATCTTTAAAACCATCACAGTGTTGGAGGTAACTGACTCCCCCAGACAATCTGAGTTCTTTCCAAAATACCATGATCTGGGGCGCCTCGGTGGCTCAGTCGGTTAAGTGTCAGCCTTCAGCTCAAGTCATGATCCCGGGGTCCTGAGATGGAGCCGGGCTCCCTGCTCAGCGGGGAGTCTGCTTCTCCTCCCTCCCTCGGCCCCTCCCCTGCTCATGTGTGTGCTCTCTCTCTCCCTCCTTCTCTCTCTCTCTCAAATAAGTTAAGATAAAATAAAATAAAATACCATGATCCCTTGACAAAGGCTAGTCTGAGAAGTCCTAAAATGGGAAGGAGAGTAAATAAGGGAATGCAGTAGGAGTAGGGGGGATGGTATTCCAGGCAAAGGAGGAATACCCCATCATGCACATACCCCGCAACACACCTGAAGTTACCTTCAACCGTTTCAGATAAGAAAATGGCTAAGAAACTTACCCTTTTAAAACGGGAATTAGACAGGTCCTACTAAGTATAGTTCAACCAGTCAGAATTCGAACTCAGCCAGGAGATTACACTAGGTGGGAAAATGGCAAAATTGTAACAATATGCAAACATGTTGATTGCTCTGAGTTGCAAAGCAACCTCATCTGGCCAGCGGTATAACAAGAAGATTTAAGGGCTTTCCATTCCAGAAAAAGCAGGATTCCAGAGGCGTAGAAGAGCTCACCTCAGCTCAGCTACTCACTCCCTTTGTCACCTATGCTCATACCACACCTGGGACTCTGGGTGGGCACAGTCTTGTTCCATCTTCATTCCAACCCAGTAGAGCTCTCCTCTAAATTCCGTAAACAATATTTCTGTGTATCACTCGTGTTCTGAGTAACAATTTCATTTTTTAACAGTTTTAAAAAATCACAATTATTATTTTTTCATTTGTGAATGTCATTTACAGGCAGTTCCCATGTTTAGATGCTTTGAATTCTTTACTTTCTGTAGACCAGTGCTTTTCAATGTTAGCTACCTATTAGCATCACCTAGGAATGTCTTTCCATTCCAGGACTCAACACAGGAAGTAAAAGAGAATACTGAACCAGTTTCAACAACTAAGAGTTAATGGTTTTTGCTAAATAAAATTTCCTTAGTGGGAAGATAAGATTAAGAACTATCACTTAAGAATCTTTTTACTCCAACCATGGCTTACGTACTAACAGCAGCCTTATCACCTGGGAGCTTGTTAGAAATGCAGAATTTCAGGCCCCACCTCTGAAGCAGAGTCTGCATTTTAACAAGGTTCCCGGTGATTCACAAGCCCACTAACGGTTTTGTTTTGTATCCATTCGTTTTATTATGAAATATTTCACATATATAGAAAAGCATATAAATAAATCTCCATGTGGCTGACATTTTGCCTTGTCTTAAGATAAAGACTACAATGAAAAGAGATGAAGAAACAATTGAGGACCCCTTTGTGGTCTTTCTAGAGTCTGTTCATCTGCTTTCCTTCCCCGGGGAGGTTGTTCTGAAACCTCCCATCCATGTTTTCACATCTTCATTGTCTTTTTTCCGGCTGCTCTGTGCTTCTGAACATTACATCTGCCTTATTTCTCTGTAATTACTACTGTGTGTATTCGTTTCACATTCTGTGTTGGGAGCATCCATTCTGACTGATGTAGTTCAAATTCATTTATTCAGCTGTAGTGTCATATTCTATTTGTGAATACACCACATATGATATAATTTATCATGTGTTTTGAAGTAATAATCCCCAAATTCAAATAGTTTTCCATTTTCACTGTTACTATGTTGAAATAAACATGTTTTTCTGAAATAAACATTTTATCCTGGCTTCCTTGTGGACTTGTGAAAGTGTCTCTACAGGGCACGTATCTACAAGTAGATTTCAACTTCACCAATTTTGTTAAACTCTACTCTAAAACCACGGTGCAAATAAGTAAAGCCACCACATCCCAATATCTTGACCAACACTTAAGACTGTCCACAGTTTTTTTTCTGATCTAGGATAAGTGACATATTGATTTGCATTTCTGTGATTATAAGTATAATTGATAACCATTTGTTGGTTTAGTGGACCTTTGTTTTGCTTTTCTGCCAAATAATCAAATTCCTTGTCCATTTTTTTTTTAAAGATTTTATTTACTTATTTGACAGAGATAGAGACAGCCAGCGAGAGAGGGAACACAAGCAGGGGGAGTGGGAGAGGAAGAAGCAGGCTCATAGCAGAAGAGCCTGATGTGGGGCTCAATCCCATAACGCTGGGATCACGCCCTGAGCCGAAGGCAGACGCTTAACCGCTGTGCCACGCAGGCGCCCCTCCTTGTCCATTTTTTAACATATAAGTACTTCAAGCTAAAAAATTCCATCTAAGTAGTAATTTATCTGTAGTCTACAAATTTTAATATGCTGTGTTTTCATTTTTATTCAGTTAAAAAGAACGTCTAATAGGGGCGCCTGGCTGGCTCAGTCAGTGGAGCATGCGACTCTTGATCTCAGGGTCCTGAGTTTAAGTCCCACATCGGGCAAAGAGTTTACTTAAAAAATATTTTTAAAAAGAATATCTAATATTTTTTAAGACTTCTTTTTCTTAAGATATAGAACTTGATGTATATGTATGCATTGTGAAATAATCACCATCATCAAGTTAATGAACATATACATTGCATCATATAGTTATTTTATTTATTTTCTTTGTGTGTGTGTGATAAGAACACTTAAGATCGGGGCGCCTGGGTGGCACAGCGGTTAAGCATCTGCCTTCGGCTCAGGGCGTGATCCCGGCGTTATGGGATCAAGTCCCACATCAGGCTCCTCTGCTGGGAGCCTGCTCCTTCCTCTCCCACTCCCCCTGCTTGTGTTCCCTCTCTCGCTGGCTGTCTCTATCTCTGTCAAATAAATAAATAAAATCTTAAAAAAAAAAAGAACACTTAAGATCTACCTTCTTAGCAAAATTCAAGTATACGACATAGTATTTACTATTAACTGTATTCACATTGCTATACATTAGAACTCCAGAACGTATTCACCTTTCATAAATGAAACTTTGTGCTCCTTGACCAACATCTTCCCATTTCCCCCTCCTCCCCACCCTGGGCAATCATCATTCTAGTTCCTGCTTCTGAGAGTTTGAGTATTTTAGATTCCACATATAAGTGAATCATGCAGTATTTGTTTTTCTGTGCCTGACTTATTTCACTTAGCATGATGTCCTCCATGTTGTCACAAATGGCAAGACCTCTTTTTTGAAGGCTGAGTAAGGTTCCAGTGTTGATCCATACCACTGGTTTCTTCATCCATTCATCTGTTGATGAACATTCAGGTTGTTTCCATTTTTTGACTATCGGGAATAATGCTGCAATAAACACAGGAGTGCAGACATCTCTTTGAGATACAAATTTAATTTCCTTTAGATGTATACCCAAAAGTGAGATTGCTCGGTCTATGGTAGCTTGGTCTATTTTTTGAGGAAACTCCATACTGTTTTCCATAATAGCTGTATCAGTTTACACTCCTACTAGTAATGCATGAGCGCTCCCTTTTCTCCACATCCTTGCCAACATTATCTTTACTCTTTTTGATAATAGCCATTCCAACAGGTGTAAGGTGGTATCTCATTGTGGTTTTGATTTGCATTTCCCTGATGATGAGTGTTGTTGAGCACCTTTTCATATACTTATTGGTCATTTGTTTATCTTCTTTGAAAAAAAATGCCTATTTAGGTCCTTTGCCTGTCTTTTAATTGGGCTATTTGATTTTTTGCTATTGCTTATACGAATACACTTATTCGATGTATAGTTTGCATATATTTTCTCCCATTCCATAGGCTGCCTTTCCATTCTGTTAATTGTTTGCTATGCAGAAACCTTGGCCATCTGGTAGGACTTATGAGTTATTGTATATTACAAGGTCAGGAGTGAACTTGAAAAGCAATAGTACGTTAGAAAACAATATACAGCTGCTGCCTTATAGGGGAAATTGACTGCATCCAGAAGGAATGAAATGTTTATTACAGGGGGAAAAAAGCATCCTGTCCTAAAAACATATAATAACAGACTATCCACATTTTATCTTCTCAAGCATCTAGGCATTTGTTCGGATGCTGAATACAGGAGGTTTTTGCATTTCATAATGTACCTTCCAGTCTACATAGATTTGTGGCAAAATAAGCACCATATATACAATATAACGGCTTTGTCGAATTGGTTAAATTAGCTGAAGGCATTGTTCAGTTCATCATTAAAATTCATTTCCCAACATTTCTTAGCTTTATTGACTCTTTCATCAATTCCTCTTCAGTTCTGTCACCATTCCTTTCCTCCAGTCTCTTTCAATTTCCTACCCAAAGTGTTCCAAAATAATTATTATACAAGTTGGAGAGAGATGATGAACCTTTTTTATTGGAGAGAGAGGCCCCTTCCAGACTCATTCTCAGCTCATCATCACAAGTGCGAATGCATAACTTGAGAGTGCCTTGGTGCCTGAGCGTGCAGAACAGATGTCTCATTTCACAAGTTTTCCCAGTTTATTATACATGATATCTCTATCTGTGTGAGAGGAAGGCTGCTTCGGGGAATAGGCCTTCCCCTTTTCCCTAGCAAGCCGATGCATGCAAATGGGCTATGAAGTCAGCTTCTCTTTACCTCGGCAGAGGAGCTTTTCCACCACGGGTTGTTTGTTTTCATACAAGCGCATCAGAGAGAAGGAGTCCCACCCCCATACTCCCACCTCTGCTTTCCCTACCTGGAATGCACTGATGTGGAGGCACCCATCTTGCAAGGCACAGCTTAATTTCACACGGCTTGTGAAATTGACGAACGCCAATTGGAGCCATCTATCACCCTTTCTTCAAAGGGCTACACAGTATCTGTTGGTGTTACAGTATTTGGTGCTATCATTAACAACACAGAAAAGGGAAAGGTGGTCCTGGGCCGGGAAGTGATACTATCTTCATCTCTCCCGGCCGGGCTGTATGTCCCAGGCCAGCAGACTCCATTCTTCTTGCTCTGTGCCCAGACTCATAGTGCCTAGAACAGTGCCTTTCACATGACTGGTGTTTAAAAAAGATTGCTTAGTCAATTATATAAAATAGCCTTCCCACTTTGGTGACCTAACTTTGCTCCTGCATTAGGGCTAAAAGAGAGGGATTAGAAGAAATAAGAAAACAGAAATCAATCCAGAAAAGCTACTGGGACAAAGAAAAGTAAGGAGAAAGGCGGCATTATCAGAAATGCCTAAAAATAGGAAGCAGAGAATCTCCAGGTCTGAAGGTCTGATTTCTCTTCTGGTCTAGAAGTTCACCCACCTGTTTCTCTTACTCCTTCCCCGCAAGGATCCTCCAAACAACTCTGAATAAATCTTCCAATTTCACATACTTAACTATGCCCAATTCAGTGACTCTCAGACACTGCCGGTGCGAGGGTCAACTGACATGACCCTGCACGGAAAACACTTTGGCTGCAGATACCGAGAGTTCTAAAAATATTCGTACGCATCGTCTCAGTAATGCCACTTCCGGTGTTCCATCCTAATGAAAAAATCCTAAATCTGAACAAAGACGTATGCCCCTTTAATTTTCAGGACAGCTTTATTTAAGTAGAAACAGGAACAATCTAACAGTCCTGCAGCAGGGAAAGAGGTGGGTAAATAATAACACAAGCCCTTTGCTGGAACGTTTATTAAAAATTATTTTAAATTAGAGGCATTTTGGAGGCATTTTGGCCTATTTTTAAATTAGCATACAGTGAAACTAACTTTTTGTGTACACAGTTCTGTGAGTCCTGGCATCTCTATCGATTTATGTAACCACCATAAACCGTCCCACCACCATATACCGTCCCATCACGCCAAACACCCGCGTGCTATTCCTGCGCCGGCACCTCCTGCACCCACCCCCACGCTGGCCACCGGGACTCTTTTCTGTACTTACAGTTTGGTCTTTTCAGGAATGGTTCATGCACTTGGATCTTTTGGGACTGGCTTCTTTTACTTGGCATGCCTTTGAGGTTCTCCACACTGCCTTGCGTGGTCGAGCTCTTTTCTTCTTCTTTGCTGAGTGGTATTCCGCGGTATGCTCGGTTACCCACTTACCTGCGGAGGGCATCTGGGTTGTTGGTGAGTGGAGCTACTTTGCACCCTCGTGTACAGGACTTTGTATGGGCGCCAGTGTTTATTTCCCTGGGATAAATGCACAGCTGTGGCACTGCGGGGTCACATGGCGGTAACTTTATACGAAATTATCAAACTCGTTTTTTCAAAAGCACTAAGGAAAAGAGCTTTTGTTATCAACGAGAAGGTAGGAAATGAAGTTGTCTACACAGCATAGGAATAGGCAGAAGACTGGAAGGACATGTATCAAACTGGTAAAAAGTGGTGGTGTGCACGTGACTGGATTAAATGGGTGGGCTTTTCCAAGTGAACTGTATGGTTCCTGACATCCCCGAGCAGTGAGAACACCAAACCTACACACGGACTGGACATCACGTAAATCCCAGGGCTCGGAGGCCCCACTCCCTCTAGAAACATCTAGTCCCGTCCAGAGAACCCCTTCCTGGTTCTCTCCGAGAGTCAGAAGAGCTTCCTGTGTTCTGCGCAGCCCAGGTCCTGCTTCCTCCCGGTGCTGCCCGCTGCTCTACCCCCCCAACCAGAAGCTTCCTTCGGGGTTCCCCTTCTCCGCAGCCAGCTGGAGAGCTCCCACCGCCTCTCTGGTGGCTCCTGGTGACCCCTGTGCTCCCACTGTGCACAGGCCGAGGGAGGGGAGGCAGGGGCGGAAGGGGGCAGTTCCGCAGGGCTCCTTCTGGCCACTGCGTTGGGGACAAGGCGACTGCAGCTTCCCTCACGGTGTGTCCCCCCGGGGGCTGATGGCTCTCCCGGACTTGAGCCTCCCGCAGGCTGAAGACTACCCGGCAGGTCCGCTCAGGAGTGGGGCCCGCTGTGCGCCGCGCAAGTCCCCGGCCACCCCGGCAGGGCAGGATCGTACAGGCGGGGAGCTCCGTGCGCAGAAGGCGGCGGCCGGCTCGCGCGGGCGCCCACTCAGCAGACCTCTAGGGGGCAGTGTGGCCTCACTCCGCCCGTGTGTCTGCCTGTGGTTGACCTCCCTGGGCTCTAGCCTGACTACCTTTCTAATCAGAACAAAGAGTAACTCACTAATACAGCCAAAGAGAGCAGGGTCAAACCGAGATACTCACTCCTGGCGGGCATTGCCTAAAATGCAAAAATAGCCTCTATTTCTAGTCTACTTGCTAGACCGTTTTCTTCTCCGTTAACTTTTCTCGTGACTCAAAACCCAAAGTGGTGTGTCCTTTGCTGAGGCTGTTTGCTTCTATGGCTCTTGACCTTCATTTTGCATATTTCAAATAGCATCGACCACATGGTTTTTGTTTTTTAAGATTTTATTTTGAAGTAATCTCTACACCCAATGTGGGGCTCAAACTCAACTGTGAGATCAAGAGTCGCAGGCTCCCCCGTGGGAGCCAGCCAGGCGCCCCTCACCGCTTGTTTTTTAAGCTTCTAAAATCATTTCAGTAGCATTCTCTGTGTTTCTCAGGGGAAACACAGTGATGCCTCTTCCCTCTCTATAGGACAGAAATAGCAGAGAACTCGAGATGGATATTAGTCTTAGTTGTTACAAGAACATTCATGTATAAATGCAAAATGTTCTATAAAGTGGAAAGATAATGCTGCTAATTTATATGTAGGAGGGCGTGAGTTTTGGGTCTTTCAAGTTGGGCTGTTGGACCTAGGCTAGTTCACGCACTCTCTCTCCCTGGGAGACCCCCTAGGGATGAAGGAGGCATGCAGACCTGTTAGACGTGTGGCCAGGGAGAAACAAGCTGTCCAGAATTATGGGCTGGAGATGAAGAGAACCATCCCATGTCAGATTCTTAGATGGAATCCAACCCCAGTAGAAGAAACCCCCCCCCTTTATACTGGGGGGTTAGAGAAGGCCTCTCTGAGGACATGGTGTTTAAGTTGAGATCTCAGTGATAAAGGAGCTAGCCTTGAGAAGATGAGGGGGTTGCAGGAGGGTCCAGGGAAAGGAACACCTAATATACAAAGGCTGAAGCAAACTGAGTGGGTTCAGGAAACAAAGGAGGGCAAGAGCGGCTGGAGTATAGCAGCCAGGGGTGAAGATAAAGGCAGGAAGGTGGGTAGGAGTCTGGTCAAGTAACAGTCTTGTAGTCCAAGGTAAGGAATTTGAATTTCATTTTAGTGCCATGAGGGATGTGGAGGATTTCAGGCAGAAGAGTGAGATGATCTGACACAGGTTTTTAAAAACCCCTCTGACTGCCTTTAGGAGGGCAAGCTTGGGAGCATGAGAGATGATAAGGTATGGACCAGGAGTGTAGCAGTGGTGGGGCTGCAGGTGGAGGGGAGGAGTGTGAGTCAAAGAATTGCTTCTAGCTTTTTAGTCGGAACAACTAAAAAGGTGGTAGTTGTGTCTCCCGAGGTGGGAGGACTGAGGAGAACATGTTCCAGGGGGAAAATTGCTGTTGGAAGTGTGGGCTTACTAGCCAAGCCTGTGGGCGACTGGAGGCTCGTTCCACTGCAGCAGGAGCTGGGAAGGCCAGCAAGCATTGTACCTGAGCAAGCTGGTCTGATCTGGAGTTCTACCTGGAAGCGGAAACCCAGGGCTGGGTTTAAGATCTAAGGTCAGCAACCTGTCACACCAGCAAAGAGATGTCTGTGAAGGTGACTGACGCAGAAGCATTCAGAAAGAGTAGCTCCTCCAAGTGGCTTAATTCCAGCTACGTAGCTGTCCCTCATTTGACCGTATCTCTTGGCAGAGTTTTCTGTTTTGTTTTGTTTTTTAAACTATTTAAAGTATTATTTTACATATATTCACATGAACTGAAAACACATATATAAGGGGGATTCTAAATATTTATTTTAATGTTTCAATATCACTGAAATTTAAATATTCCGAAGCTTTGTGTTTCCATATAGAGACCACACGTGTTTAGAAATAAGTCTGAGGGGCACCTGGGTGGCTCAGTTGGTTAACCGTCTGCCTTCAGCTCAGGTCACCATCCCAGGGTCCTGGGATCGAGCCTTGCATCGGGCTCCCTGCTCAGTGAGGACTGTGCTTTTCCCTCTCCCTCTGCCCACCCCCCTCGTGTTCTCTCGCTCTCTCTCTCTCAAATAAATAAATAAAATCTTCAAAAAATAAAAAAAAATAAAAATAAAAAATAAAAGTAAGCAGCTCTTAAAGGCACAATATTTTTCACTCCCCAATATCTTAAAATGTAAAGAAATGCTTTAGCTTTTGACTCTAAACCTGGAGAATTTTGAGTATTTTGAAGAATGTTGAATTGATACATTTACTCATAGAGAGCCTGAATACTCATAGTCCTTAATCATACTCACCTCCTCTTCATTATTGTGAGTGCTTCTTTTTTTAAGGTTTTATTTATTCATGTCCGAGAAAGAGAAAGCACAAGCAGGGGGAGCAGCAGGCAGAGGGAGAGGGAGAAGCAGACTCCCCGCTGAGCAGGGAGCCCGACATGGGACTCGATTCCAGGACCCTGGGATCATGACCTGAGCCTAAGGCAGACACTTAATGGACTGAGCCACCCAGGCGCCCCGTGAATGCTTTTGTTAATCACTAGAAAGATTCTTTTAGTGGAAAGGCACTACCACATTGTTGGTTTCCTTTTGGGGAATTAGACCCTCCACTTCAGCAAGCTTTTTCCATACTGGGGTCTGTCGAGACAGTCCTATGCCCCCAAAAACTGAGGGGTCCCCAGTTATGCCCTTGAAGGGGTGGAAGGTTCAGGAGCAGGAGGGCTGGACCCAGCAACCAGACTCTTACAACATACCCAAAGGTCTCCAAAGCCAGTACCCAGGGAGTACCTGTCTGGGACCACGTTCATCTCCCGCTTCTTTCCCTGGGGCTGCGCACAAGTTCCTCCACCTCTCACAGGGAGAAGGAACCATGGAGAATAACTGAATAGCAGCATTTAGAAGTGTATTCCGGTCCATATATACAATGGAATATTACTCAGCTATCAGAAAGAACGAGTTCTCAACATTTGCTACAACATGGACAGCACTGGAGGAGATAATGCTAAGTGAAATAAGTCAAGCAGAGAAAGACAACTATCATATGATTTCTCTCATCTATGGAACATAAGAACTAGGATGATCAGTAGGGGAAGAAAGGGATAAAGAAAGGGGGGGGTAATCAGAAGGGGGAATGAAACATGAGAGACTATGGACCATGAGAAACAAACTGAGGACTTCAGAGGGGAGGGGGGTGGGGGAATGGGATAGACCGGTGATGGGTAGTAAGGAGGGTACGTATTGCATGGTGCACTGGGTGTTATACACAACTAATGAATCATCGAGCCTTACATCGGAAACCGGGGATGTACTGTATGGTGACTAACATAATATAATAAAAAATCATTAAAAAAAATAAATAAATAAATAAATAAATAGAAGTGTATTCCGGGGGCGCCTGGGTGGCACAGTGGTTAAGCATCTGCCTTCGGCTCAGGGCGTGATCCCGGCGTTATGGGATCGAGCCCCACATCAGGCTCCTCCGCTATGAGCCTGCTTCTTCCTCTCCCACTCCCCCTGCTTGTGTTCCTTTTCTCGCTGGCTGTCTCTATCACTGTCGAATAAATAAATAAAATCTTAAAAAAAAAAAAAAGGAGTGTATTCCATGTACCTACATTCCATTTGAGCAGCCTGAACGTGGCCCAAGGAAGCCCCTCTTATTTAGAGACCATCACTGAGACGCTCTGATCAAGGACTACCCGACATTACAATGGCCTCCTGGGCTCTACACGGAAGGGTACCCCATTAATGTCCCTACCTTTGCTTCCTCCTGTTCTCTCCCCAGTTCACTATGTTCTAGCCACTCTGGCCTCCCTGATTTTACTCAAAAATGGATACACTTTACCTTAGGGCCTTCGAATTTGCCTGTCCTCTGCCTGGACCACACTCTCCCTGTATCCTTGCACCTTCCTCCCTTACCCCCTTTAAGACTTGGCCCCAACATCACTTTTTAAACACCACCTACCCATACGAACCCCACTTAATATCGCAGACTTCCCCTCCGCCACCCACACTTGGCATCCCCGTTATCCAGCTGTCTTATTTTCAAAGCCTTTATCACCTTCTTACATATTATATCGTGTACATATGTATTATGTTTAATTTTTGTTGTCTATATCCTCCCACTAGAATATAATTCCACAAAAGACGAAGTGTTTGCCTTTTTTTTGTTCACTGCTGACTGCCCTGGGCCTACAACAGTGCCTGGCACATAGCAGGCTTGCAATGATGGTCGTAGATTAAATGACCAAACATAGCACAGCTCCTCCAGTCAGTGCTCTGTGTGACAGTGCCTGGCCTTGACCCCAGCACCTGCTCGATCCTCGCTCGGCATCCACACCAGCACTGCTGCCCATGACCTGGCCTGGCCACACAATCGAGCAGCCTGTCCAGGTCTGAAAGTCTTCAGGTCTCAAAGCCCTTCTCAGTCTAGGCCTGCTCCCTGCCTTCTGAATCCCCTCAGGTGTCCTCCTCTGTTTCGCTCAGCGACGCTTCCCTGGGATGCCTGGCTGTCCCCCCTTCCACCCCACCAGTCTCTCCAGCTGCCCCTTCCTTGTTCTACTGCAAGAGGAGCTCTTTTTCCTGTGAAGATTTTTCTGCCAGCCACTCAAGGGAATAGGCCTGGGATAGTAAAAAACAACCAACAAGGAATTTAAAAAGTCACGAAGTCTTGTAAAACCTTCATAGTTGTGTTTCTTGACTCATTTGTTGAGATGCTTACATAGAATCATCAGTTTTCCTTATGTACCTCCTTTTGAGGAAAAAATCTTTTCAGGATTTCTCAGTTATATGAAGTCGTAATAGAAAACATACATTGAGCAATTCCCGTGTGTTTGGCACCCCAGGGCATCTCCGCACAAGTCACCTGATGTAATGCTCACCACATCTCAGCGGGGCTGGTGTCGATCTCGTCTTGCAGAGGAGCAAACTAGACGCAGAGAAGTTACGTAGTTCCCAGGGTGGCACAGTAAGTGTTATCATATAGTTATCAACCACTGTAAAATATCTCGGATACAGGAGAGAGGCTGATGGGTAGATGCTGTTTTCTGAAACTTCCCTTATTTTCTGTGTCTGGTGCCATATGTTAATCCATTGAGCAAATATTTTACTAAGTACCTTCAATGTGCGTAATGCTCTAGTCACTGGGGAAACGGGTGAGCAAACACGGCCCTTGCATTCAAAAAACATATGTTTCTTCTTAAAATCAAGTTCCTGGCAATATGCATCATTAGACCTTAAAATACAGTTTCCCCCTCTATCCAGAAGTAGAGAGTGCCTATGAAAGCTTTTGTAAGCCATAATGGCCCAACAAAAAGAAACAATTACCATTTAGTAAAAGCAAAAATCCTCTTCATGTTAGCAAAAAATCCTGTACAGTAATGTCAGTGTTATTTTATTTTATTTTATTTTATTTTATTTTATTTTATTTTTTAGAGAGAGAGGTTGAGCAGGGGGAGGGGCACAGGGAGAGGGAGAGAGCAAATCCTAAGCAGGATCCACATCCAGTGTGGAGCCCAACTCAGGGCTCGATCGTGACCACGACCTGGGATCATGACCTGAGCTGAAATCAAGAGTCAGATCTTTAACCGACTGAGTCACCCAGGTGCCCCGTCAGTGTTTTTTAAAAGTGAGGTGGCATAAAAGCAAACTTTTGGATAGCAAGGGAGACCTGAATGTATAAACTGTAACCAGGAATCTCATTTCTAAAAATGAAAATAAGTACAGATAATTATACAGAGAGATGTTGATCAGAGCACAATTCGTAACAGTGACAAATGGAAGCAGCTGGTGGGTCCAGGAGTAGGGAAATCGTTGGGTAAATTGTGGCACATCCCTTCACTGTAATATAATAGTTGCTCGTGACAGAGTTTTCAAAAAGTTTCTATATTATGAACAAAATGCTTGAATTATAATGTTAAATGAGAAAAGTAAGCTAGAAAGCAATCTGTTTCGTTTGCTCTTACGTGTGTAACAGAAGATGTATAGGATATGACTGAGATAAATGAGCGTAGACTGTACAAAATTAGCACGTTTATAGGTCGAGGGGAAGAAATCTCAGCGCGTTCACAAAGGAAGAAAACATCTGGAAGCAAATAAGCCAGAATATTAATGGTGACTAGTTCTTGGTGGCGGGATCATCAGCAATATTCATTCTCTTCCTTATGTTTCTCGGCACTTCCCCATTTTCACAATATACATATATGACTTTTCTAATACAAACATTGTAGAACAAAGAGAGAACAAGTGTTTCCCTTTCGGCCACTCAACTAAATCGTAATGCCAAACGCACTCTGGCCCAGCACCTTGAGCCCCTTACATCAGTCACTGCGGCCAAGGGAGCGCTGGACGTTAATTCCATCTTATTCATGGGGCATAGGCTGCAAAGACTGCGATAGAGATTCGGCAGAACCGTAATTCAGGATCGCAGGATGACACAGGACCTGACACAGATAAAACACATGACAGACCATCCGAGCTTCATGGTGACGGGAAACGACTGTTTCATGCTCACTGCCTTGGACACAGGTTCCTAGGAACTAACTCCTAACATCTCCAAGAAAGCCACCCAAATTTCTTGTTTATGATCTCAAGACCTCCAAAGCGTTTATTTATTTAAAAAATATTTTATCTATTTGTCAGAGGGAGAGAGAGAAAGAGGGAGAGCACAAGCAGGGAGAGCAGCGGGCAGAGGGAGAAGCAGGCTCCCCACTGAGCCAGGAGCCTGATGCGGGATTTGATCCCAGGACCCTGGGATCATGACCTAAGCTGAAGGCAGACGCTTAACTGAGCCACCCAGGCTCCCCCAAAGCATTTTTTAAAAAATGTATGTATTTAGAACCAAAAGAAAAGTATGTTATAAAGTTCTAGCTCTTGAGGACAATGGGGACACATTTTTATGGTGGAAAGAGGGTGTCTTTTTAGGGGGATAATCTGAAATAACTTACCAATCCTTCATCAGTTGGTGCTGCTAACCAGTCATATCTGTTAATGTAGCCAGGAACACTGGGAAATTAAATGTTGAAGTAAAATAGGCCATCCTTTCGAAATTTATTATTCCTCCTTTAATACTTCCACTTTTTCCTGTTAAGTGATACATCACGTGTACATTTTCGTGAGTGCGCACCATGTACCAGGCGCCACGCTGAGACGAGGTATAGACCCGTGAACAAGACTGGCAAATCTCTTACGGCTTCAGTGGCAGAGACAGAGACACAGGCAAATACATGTAGAATTATCCACTGTGAGAAGCAAGATGAAAGCAAAGCCCAGGATGGTGTAAGAAAGAATTACCGGGGAGAACTGGGACTGTAGATTAGCATAGGATGGGCTCTCCAAGGAAGGGGTGTTTAAACAGGAGGACGGGGGAAGGAGAAGCCTCTCAGGGTTATGAAAAGCTGGAGGAAGGCCATGCCAATGAAGAAGAGTTAGAGATACTGAAGGAAGATGGGTCTGCCTAGCATTTTCTGGAGCAATGCAGAGAGTCAGCAGACGGGGTTTGTGGGTGAGCCCGGGCCCCTGACTCAGGATTGCACAGATCATGTTAAGGTTTTATCCAAAGTGGAAGAGAAATCTGCTCAAATGTTTTAAACAGAGAATGGTATAACTACATTGGCATATTTAAAACATCATTCCACCGAAGTGTTCTACTGGGTTCCACTATTCTACTGGGTAAAATTCTATGATGTCTGGGGTTTGCTTAAAAATACTCCAGATATAGGGGCTCCTGGGGGACTCAGTCGGTCAAGTGTCCGACTCTTCATATTGGCTCAGGTCATGATCTCAGGGGATGTGAAATCAAACCCCACGTCGGGCTCTGCACTCAGCACGGAGTCTGCTTGGGATTCTCTCCCTCTCCCTTTGTCCCTCCCCCCACTTTCTCTCTCTCTCCCTCTCTCTCTCTCTCTCAAATAAATAAATAAATAAATAAATAAATAAATAAATATCTTAGAAAAAATACTCCAGATATGAAGAAGAAAGAAAGAAAGAAAGAAATATGGGGGTGGTGGGGGAGTGATAGGCAAAATAGAATTGTAAAAAATTGGAAATTGTTGAATCTGGGTGATAGGTACATGGGAGTTTATTATACATTTCCATATATTTGGGGGTATTTTTGAAAAATTTTATGATTAAAAAAGTTATTTCAAAAAGAGAAAAGGAGGGAGCTTTGGCTCTGAAACCATGATCCCACTTCTGCCACTTACTATGAGCTGTGTGATTCTGGACGTTCTTTGTCTTCCATAGTCCTGGGTTCCCCATGTGTGGAACAGTGATAATGGTAGGACGTCCTCACAGCCTTGTTACAAAGTGCAATAGTGGCCGAGTCTTGTTTGTAGTCAACACTTGGGAAATGCTAACTATAATTTTAGTTCTTACTCCAGAAATGTTGTTGTGTTATTTTAAAAACCTCACCCTGATCTGTGTGGAGACTGGACAGGATTATTTTGAGCTAAGGCACTTGAGAAACAGCAGGTGCAAGAAGGAGTCTCTGATTTTCCCCCTTTTCTTCACGAAAGCAAGAGCTAAAAACTCCCAAATGGAAGATGTCCTCCCTGTACCAGGAGAAAAGTAACTTTTGTCACCAGGGATGGGAAGTCGGGGTCTAGAGAAACCCATACAAAAACCCTTCTAAGCTAACCCCGATCTTCCTGGTCACTCAAAATAATTCTTATACCAAAGTGGCATATTTTGGGGTATCCCCTTCTGCCATCCTTTGCATACATGAAATAAAATTTATGAGATGACAAAAACCCAATTGTATTGAAATACAGTTATCAGAATATTAAAAGCAAATTTAATATAGTAAAATATATTTTTTAATGTATTAAGTAACAAGATTGAGCAGTCTAATAACTACTGTAATATTGAAATGGGTATGAGCATATATAATATTTCAGGATATCTGCAACTGCTGTGATATGAAAATACCGGTGCTTTCTCTCGGTGATGGCCCTAGAGCGCAGAATCTAAGCTGGAGACTGGCATTCAGGAGGTTTACTAAGAAGTGTACCCGGGGTGGGGTCGGGGGGGGGAGAAGGGAGAGAAAGGAAAGAAAAGGAAAGGGAAGGGAAGTTCAAAGCTGTCTTGAATCAGGAGAGGCCAAGGCCTATGTATCTCAGCATCGGTCAATCATTGGCTCTAAGCAGCCCCAGGAAGCTGATGACCCAAGGTGACCCTGCAGCTGAGAGCCACTCTCCCAACAGCTTTCTGAGCACCTGGCGAATACGTCCTCATTCCTGGAAGAGAGTCTGAGAGGCACATCATAAAGTACGTCCCAGTGACTAAGTGACCGGTCTTCCAAGCTCGCTGTGCTTCGTATCCTACGTTCATTATTGAAAATAATAACGAATTTCAGTTAGAGGTTAGTGAATATGAACATGCTATTTTTTAAATATCCCTTCCAAATTCACAGAACCCCACACGGACCCCAGGTTAAGAACAATTTCAAATGGGAAGACAGCTCCATGTTCAGAGGCACTGGTTAGGCTCTGTTGTTCACTGGAACAGAGTAAGGCTATCTTCTGCTGGAGGCAAAAAGGAGCGTGTTTTCCAGAGCGAGAATAATGCCCCTTCACAAGGGAAGTCAGACGCGAGAGGGTCTGCAGTCCCAGAGACAAAGACACAGAGACAGGTGTAGCTGCCTGACTTCGGCTTGGAGTTCCAGATTTTAATCCCCCACGAGACCAAACTACACCTCCAGGTCTTGGTGTCTAAGAAACACCCCTGTATTTTTTTCAGAGCAGTTTTTGGTTCACAGCACAATTGAGAGGAAGGTACAGGGATTTCCATATACCTCCTTCCCCCCCACATGCACGGTCTCCCCCGTGATCACCATCCCCCACCAGAGTGGTCCAGTTGTTACAAACGATGAACTACTTGGACACATCAACATCACCATCACCCAAAGCTCCAAGTTTACTAGGGTTCACTCTTGGTCTTGTAGTGACATGTATGCACCATTACGATACACAGAATATTTTCACTTCCCTAAACGTCTTCTGTGCGCCACTCATTCATCTGTCCCCACCGACCACTGATCTTTCCACTGTCTCCATAGTTTTGCCTTCTCCAGAATGTCATGTCTTTGGAATCGTGCAGTACGTAGCCTTGGAAGATTGCCTTCTTTCATTTCGTAGTTTGCATTTAAGATTCCTCTATGTCTTTTCATGGCTTGGTAGCTCATTTCTTTGGAGCGTTCCTGTATCTTTAAAATGAATTTTTTTTTTCTAGTTTAAATGGATATCTGCTGCTTCCAAGGTGAAGTACCCTGTTGAAGACAAAGAGATACTTTTTTCCCTAAATGTTTTATTTATTTATTTGAGAGAGAAAGCTAGAGAGAGAGATCAAGTGAGAGAGAGAGCATGAGTGGGAGGGGGGCAGGACAGCAGAGAGAGAGGAAGGAGGGAAAAGCAGACTCTCCATGGAGCAGGGAGCCTGTCCCCGGGCTCAATCCCAGCACCCCGGGATCATGACTTGAGCTGAAGGCAGACGCTTAACCTACTGAGCCACCTGGGTGCCCCAAAGAGATACTTTTAACAGCTCCCCCCGTTCCCAAATTCTTACATTCTGCAGGAGTTTGGCCTAAGGAGCATCTGGCAACAAACACGGAGTTGGGAAGTGCTGGAGCACCGACGTGGAGGTGTGTCAATCAGGCTCGGAGATCGATGGCCATGAAAGCCTTGACTTTCTCACTGGAGGTCCTTGCTGTGGGCTATCACCGCCTACAAAAACACCTTCAACGTTTTGATGACTGCCATGCTTTAAAATGGGAAGAAGGGTAATTATTATCTTTTTTAAATGACAGAGCAAGGCAGGCAATAATGAAGTGGTATTCACCTGGATAACAATCTAGATTTTTAAAATCCAAAGGCAGTCAATAATGTGATCTGTGTACTTTGCTATTATGGTGACGTATCACGTATAAAATATTAAGCGTGTCTAATATTTAATTCACTTCAATCATATCAGTCTGTCAAGATATAATAAATCAACAAAGAAGCCTACCAACACCCTATTGAACAACTTTTAGCTTTTTTATGTAGTCGTGAAACTTGAAAATTGCCCCTAAATTAGCATAGCTATTCACACATTATTTCCAGCCCCAACAAAGAGATGCCGCCTGTAACAGTTGCTGAGTACTTTTTTATGCAAAACTGATGCTAGTGACAGATTTCTAAGCATGTAATTTGTCTCAACACGTGTCATTTTATTTGTAAAAACTCCCGGGACTAAAAACTGAAGTTTCAAAAAGTTATTTATTTTGTCTTCTGGCAGGCTAGAGTGGGTGTAAAAATAATCAACCAATAGAATTGTGTGCTGGCCTGTTAGATTCAGAATTAGGGCATTGTTGTGGAGGGGAAATAAAAGACGGAAGATAGTTTCTCTCTCATCCCCTTTCTCCCAGGAAAGAAGTGAACCTCCCTTCCCCCCAGGAAGAAGTGAGGAAGAGATATGCCCAATGAACACACTTGGATTTCATTGTATTATTTGATGTCATGATGCGACACCTTATAAATGGGATCAGCTTCCTTACCATAAAGTTGCCCTGCCAGCCCAGTTCTTCCCCTACCCGCCAGGACTTTGAAAAGAGACCATATCTTCCGTGGCCTACTTTTAGCCCGTCCCAGCAGACGGACATCCGAGTCCTTTCAAACAGGTCAACCTTGGGCTCTGTCCGAGGCACAGAAGACCCAATCAACAATAAGTAATGTCCCTGAAGGGACTCACGGTCAAGTGTGAGAGAAGATTCTTAGGGAAGCAAAGGGTTAAAACTTCTAGTGGATGTGACAGCAGCAGGGTGTGGTGCTGCCCTCCTCTGGCCAGAGGACAGGGCGACAAGCTTTGGCCAGAGGAATGGGGGGGGGGGCTAGTGTGCAGAACCCACAGGGCTTTATTTTTTTTATTTTTAAAGATTTTATTTATTTATTTGACAGAGAGAGAGAAAGACAGCCAGCGAGAGAGGGAACACAGGCAGGGGGAGTGGGAGAGGAAGAAGCAGGCTCCCAGCAGAGGAGCCCGATGTGGGGCTCGATCCCAGAATGCCAGGATCACGCCCTGAGCCAAAGGCAGACGCTTAAGACTTTGCCCCCCAGGCGCCCCCCACAGGGCTTTAGTGGTGAAAACGGAAGCAGGAAGTAGGGCAAAGATGGGTTGCCCAACTTCCCTTGATTGTTTAGGCTCTTTTGAAGAGAACAAAAATCCCTCACCCCTCGGGGGCCAATCAAAATGTTTTTGTTCTTGAGGCATTTTTTCTCAGTGTGGGGGCGGGGAGCGGGGGGAGCTAGGAGACCAGAGGTGCTACGAACATTTAATGCGTGTCTCTGCCAGAGCTTCAGCCAGAGGTCTGCAAGTATACTGCACCCTTCCCCTTTGTGCTGCTGGAAACAAACTGGTTGTAACATTTGTGAAATTTTACATCGACTGTATACTATATTGTTTACTCATTTCTTCATCTGTGAAATGGGAATGATAACAGTATCTGCCTTATAGGATCGTTGTAAGGTTAAAGCTTAGATGCAGGTGCGCCTGGGTAGCGCAGTCATTAGGCGTCCGCCTTCGGCTCAGGGCGTGATCCCGGAGTCCTGGGATCAAATCCCACATCGGGCTTCTCTGCTGGGAGCCTGCTTCTTCCTCTCCCACTCCCCCTGCTTGTGTTCCCTCTCTGGCTGGCTGTCTATCTCTGTCAAATAAATAAAAAATTAAAAAAAAAAAAAAGCTTATAGATACAGACGTATAATCTTACAAGGGTACTTGCATGTAGTAAACATTGTTAATGCGTGAACTATTTCATTTGACTTCTACTTAATTTTAGTTTGGCAGATTTATTCATTTATTTTAGAGATAGAGAGAGAGTGCACATGAGTAAGAGGGGCAGAGGGAGAGGGAAAGAATCTCAAGCAGACTCCCTGCTGAGCGCAGAGCCTAACTCGGGGCTCCATCTCACAACCCCGAGATCATGACCTGAGCCGAAACCGAAAGCCAGATGCTCGACCGACTGAGCTACCCAGGTGCCCCCTTAATTGTAGGGTTTTGGGTTGTTTTTTTAAAAGATTTTATTTATTTGAGAGAGAGAGAAGAGCCAGAGAGCACAAGTGGGAGGAAATGGCAGGCACCCCTGTAGTTTTAAACAATAGTAATTATCGTGTGCCGGGATCTTCAATCAGTCTACATCTATTGTGAGCTTTGTGTGAATATTTGCATTAATGAAGACTATGGGGAACTACATTTCTGAACCACACATCTTACAGTCCACACGATGGGTTTTATTATCATGACTGAGACACTGGTCATGCTCATGTCAAAATTTTTTACACCCTGCTCAGCTGCGGGTATCAATTTCTTTTTTCTTTTCAAAAATTTTTAATTTAAATTTTAAGTTTTTATAATTTTATTTTATTTATTTATTTGAGAGAGAGAGAGAGAATGGCTGAGGGAGAAGCAGATTCCCTGCTGAGCAGGCAGCCCAATGTGGGGCTCCATCCCTGGGATCATGACCCGAGCTGAAGGCAGACACTTAACAGACTAAGCCACCCAGGTATCAGTTTCTAAAGCATATTCTATCGCAATGTTTTTCAAACTGCTTGTTTATGAAATTAATGCAACAGGTCTAAATCGGCATCTCGAAAAAATGAAATAGAGAAGTCAGCTTGCATCACACCTAGTGTAAGCTGTTCTGTGCAGCTTTGGATTTGTTGTGTGTGTCAGAATGTCCAGGGTCACGTTCTCTAGAGCTGCAGCCCAAGAGCCTTGAAAGCCACCGTGCTATGACTTGTTGGTCTCTGGTGTTAGGGCCCCGGTTGGCCTCTTACTCAGGGCTGCACTTTTGTTAAGTCCTTTCTCTCCCTGGACCTTGATATCCTCATCTGTAAAACGAGGGACGGTCTCTTTAAAACTCCACTTCCTGTGTGAAGGAAAATAAGCCAGACACAAAAAGACAAATATACTCTGTGATTCCGCTTAGATGTGGTCTAAGTGTATGTAGGGAGGCATATCAGGTGTGTACCTAGAATGGGTGAGTTCCTAGACACGGAAGGGTGACTAGTGGTTAGCAGGGGCTCTGAGTGAAGGGGGTCAGGGCAGTTAGTGTTTAATGGGTATAGAAATTCTGTTTGGGATGATGAAAGAGCTCGTGAAACAGCGGTGATGGTTACACACTATTATGAGTGTACGTAATGTCACTGAAAGGTACACTTAAAAATGATAAGTTTTGGGGCACCTGGGTGGCACAGCAGTTAAGCGTCTGCCTTCGGCTCAGGGCGTGATCCCGGCGTTATGGGATCGAGCCCCACATCAGGTTCCTCTGCTATGAGGCTGCTTCTTCCTCTCCCACTCCCCCTGCTTGTGTTCCCTCTCTCACTGGCTGTCCCTCTCTGTCAAATAAATAAATAAAATCTTAAAAAAAATGGTAAGTTTTATGTCATTTATTTTACCACAATAAGAAAAATATCCACAAACACATTCACCCCTACTTCCTAGAAAAGGCTCCAGAAACAAGTCAAGCATTCTAAGCCCCATGTTTCTGGTACTCAGGAGAAATCGGCCTAACACTTACCATCATTTGTGGAGTTTTCTTTTCCTTTTAAGGGTCTTTCCTCTCCATCTCTTGGTTGACAATACATCTGCTTTTGCCACACATTCATCGATGCTTCCCTGCTTCAAACCCCAATGCTCCCTCTTTCTCTCCCCAAGATAGCCAACGTCCTGCTTTGTTTTCAAGTTTCCATACCAGTGCTTTTCAAATTGGTGTACAAAAATTACCTGCGGGACGCCTGGGTGGCTCAGTCTGTTGGGCGTCTGCCTTTGGCTCAGGTCATGATCTCGGGGGTCCTGGGATCGAGTCCCATGTCAACACACTTCGTATTCCTCTTTTTAATTTGCCCATAGCTTTCTTCCTCCATGAGACGGCAAGCTGCATGAGAACAGAGATCTTGGTCCGGTTGTAGCCCCTGAGCTCTCTCTGGCATCTAGGACATCGTACCTGGCACATAATACATATTTCTTTAAGAATTTAATTATTTACTTTTTAACTTTTGCTTTTTTGTAGGCTAAAACCCCAAAGACCACACATTTGGGTTGTTTTCTCACCATTGTATGTAGGCTGAGCTTGCTCGACGCCATGCGTGATGGCCAAGGCTGGGCTTTCTGGTTTCCTTATTAATTTTTAAGTGATCCCTTCTGGCAGCTTTGTTCCTGGACCCTTCCTTTTTTGCTTGTGGACGTAGCCTCCTCTGGGAGGAATGAGTCCATTCGAGGTTCTCATCTGCAGGAAGGCAGCTTACCAGATAGATGGTCTCTAGACATTGGAGATAATTAGTGAGCAATCCAGACCAGAGCTCCATAAAATCCTGGAAGGGGACTTTAATTCAGGACTTTACAAGATGACTGTCTTAGTCTCCCTGGGCTGCTGTAACAGAAATACCTCAGATGGGGTAGTTAAACAGCAAGCATTTATTTCTCACAGTTCTGGGGTCTGGAAGTCTAACTTCCAGACACTAGCACAGTCAGGGTCTGGTGAGGACCTGCTTCCTGCCTCATAGACAACTGTCTCTTCTCTGCGTCCCCTGTGACAGAAGCTGGTAAGAGAGTTCTCCAACGTCAATTGTTTACAAGGGCATGAGTCCTATTCTTGAGAACCACTCCGCCATGACCTAGTCATCTCCCAAAGGCCCCACCTCCTCATACCCAGACATTGCGGGTTAGGATTCTAACATAGAAATTTGAAAGAGGAGGATACACTTAGTCCATAATATGACTAAAAGATTTCTTGATACTCTCCTATCTTTGTCTATAGCATAGAGAGAGAATTACATCCAATTTACCTGAAATTATCTAAAACAAGGAGGAGACTCTGGTATAAGTGTTCTCTTCCTGCTCACTAAGGATCTGCCACAGGAAATCTTTTTAAAAAATATTTTATTTATTTTTTGAGAGAGAGAGGAGAGAGAACACGAGTAGGGGGAGGGGCAGAGGGAGAAGCAGACTCCTCGCTGAGCAGGGAGCCCTATTCGGGTCTCGATCCCAGGACTCTGGGGTCATGACCTGAGTGGAAGGCAGACACTTCACTGACTGAGCCACCCCAGGGCCCTGCCACAGGAAATCATTTGTGGAACAAGGACAGTTATGAATTATCTTTCTCTCTGTCTTTTTAAGCAAACTGGGGAAAACCCCTAGCCCAGTGTGGCGAGGAGGATGGGTTTCTGTTCGATATTTTATGGTCTGGTTTTCTCCCCCATCATTCTGAGTCTTTTTATCACAGCCGTGTTCCGGGCCCGTCGTCTGCTGGGACAGTCGCTTTCCAACTGCAGGGGTCCTGCGTCCCTGCCACTCACAGCCCACTCGCCCTCCAGCCCTGGCTGCTCCTGCGGGTGTGAGCTTTGATCTTCCTGTTGCTTTCCTTCGCTTCACTCTCCTCCAGGACTCCCTCTGTTGCTCAGCACCCTCTCTCCAGCTTCTTCTGGGGCTTCTTGTCATAGAATGGGTTAGTCCTCCTTGTGTTTGGGGAAGGGGTTACGAGTGACTTCCAGACTGGGTATGAGATGAAATGTTCTCTGTGGGGCAGAGAAGATAATGGGGGGAAGGCGAGCGCCAAGATGCCCTGCCCAGATCTCTCCTGTAGAAAAGACTGAGTCTCTGTAGGACTTACTCTCCTAGCCACTAGGAGGGCTGCTGGAAGACACCTTAGCGGAAGAGAGCCCCTCACCCAAGGTCATGCCCTATGCTCAAGGGCACGCCCCCGGAGGTCCGCATCCAGTGGTTGGTGGGCTAGGGGCTTGAGGGTTTGGCCCTTCTGCCCTAGTCCCGTCACCACTGAGGGCTCATCCCATTTTCAAGCCCCACACAGGATCAGCTGAGGCTTCATTTGAGGCTGAGTTGCACTGAGACTTCTCTCTGCCGGGTCGGCTGGCTGGGCCTCAGAGCTGGCTCCCGAGGGACCTCAGCCCCGAACTGTGCTGTTCTCTATCCTCCCTGACTGCGCTTGTCAGCTATCTCTCAGCCTGGCCGACGTGTCTTTACCTTCAGATCTTTCTCCCCACGATTTCCCCCAACAAGAGCCCCAGAACACGGAGGATCTGGGCAGATAATCTGGAAAGATGTGCAGGCAGGGGGAAACAAGGTCAAGGTCAGTATGGGAACTGGAGACTGAGCTCTGGGGAGTGGGCTCAGGCTGTAGGCAGAAGGTCACGGCTAGAACTGGGCCAAAGGTGGGGTAGAAATAGCAATAGATGTAGTATTGAGTGTGGAGCTCCTTAAAGGTCCTCTGGCTAGGGTCAGGATTAGTCTCAGAGTCTGGAGCGATAGAAGGGGTTAGGGTGAAGTAGGAGGAGGAAGAAGATTTGGACTCTTGAGGTCTGATCAGTGGTTAGATTTAGAGACAGGAAATTAGTCAAGTCAGGCAGCATTTACACACACACACCCACCTGCTACTTTTGGGGAAAGGACTGAGCTCAAGGAGCACTACACTTTTGAATTAGTTCCCCTTTCCAAGGCACTACTCTGCAAAATTACAGACTAACTTTTTTATTAAAAATTCCTCACTGGATTGCTCGCATTCATTCCCTCTAACATCCATTACACATGGGGTAACAGGAAACCGGTCGGAAACACGAAATATAAATAGGGCATCTATATTTGTGAGCACAGGAAGGAAGTGTCAGCCAATGTCAGGAAACAAGAAAAAGGATGTTAGGGTCCCGAGAAGGGGGCAGCTAGAAGGGAGAAGTCCTATAACTTACCTCAGTTCCTTCAGGACTGGAAAATTTGCATTTTGAGTGAGTCCAGCAGATGGCGCTGCTCTGGGGGAGAGCAGAAAAATGAGTTCGTTTCCCTGGATGCAGACCATCCTGCTTACAGTTCTGCACGGAGAGAATGTTTGCCATAGTAAAATTCCAACTCTGTGTCCTCAGATGTTAATATGTATACAGAATCTAGTGTTTATAGCAAATCCCAGTCTTGGTGTCCTCAATGGGTGAAACCTTCCTGGGTCATCTGACTTCATACAGCAGCTTGTTATATACAAGGAACTTAATTGTCTCTTGCTGTTTTCCTCCGAGGACAAGGGGCTTCGGAGTCAGCTCCACAGTAATTGTCACTGTCACCTGCTCTGGCCCGTGTGCTTACAAGGCAGCACTCTGAACACTAGCTCCAGAAATGCCACGTGAATGCTTTGTCTGCCTCTCTCTATTATATATGTGCGTTTTGTATTATATGATAAAGTATATATATTTTATATACCTTATTATATATATATGCCATTTAATGGCAGGAAATAAGTCAGTAAATCACGAAAAGGTCAGTGTCTTAGTCTGCTAGGGTTGCCATGGCAAATTACCATAGATTGGGTGGCTTTAACAGTGGAATTTTGGTCCAGCTGGGGTTCAGTTACTGGTGAGAGCCCCCTTCCTGGCTTGTAGCCAGCTGCCTTCTCACTGTGTCTTCACATCGAGGAGGGCAACAGAACTCTTTCTCTCTTGGGGCCCGGGTAGCTCAGTTGGTTAAGCATCCAACTCTTGATTTCAGCTCAGGTCATGATGTCAGGGTTGTGAGTTCGAGTTCTGTGTTGGGTTCCACGCTGAGTGTGGAGTCTGCTTGAGATTCTCCTTCTGCCCCTCCCTCCAGCTCTCTCTTGTCCTCTCCTTGTAAGTTACCAATCCTATCCAATTAAGGCTTCTCCCTTACAACGTCATTTAACCTTATTACCTCCTAAACGCCTAGCTCCAAATATAGTCACCTTGGGCATTAGGGCTTCAACATACAAGTTTTGGGGAGACACAATTCAATCCATAGCAATTACTAAAGACGAAAGGGCAAAATGCAAGCACTGTCACAGGTTCTTATCAGATGGAATACCCATTAGCCTCTAGTCTAATCTTAACTCGTTAGGGAAACCAAAACCAAAATCAAAACCCTTGTGTTTCTTTCTAGAATGATGGAAGATTTTCAGCCACCAAGTAGTTTCCAAATTTTTTTTTCCTTTTTTTTTTGTTTTTCAACTTTCAAAACATTTCAAATCTACGGAAAAGTTGAAAGAACAACTTTCCCATACATGGGTTTACCGTTTTGTCACATTCTCGTACATCCCAGTCATAGCCTCTCAGCCTGGAAGGCAGCTTAAAGGACATTTGAGTCACCTGTCACCTCTTACACACACTCAGTCCAAAGGGGTCCTCCAGCCTGTGCTTGTAGATGTCTGGTGATGGGAAGCTGGACCGTCTTTGAGCCAGCCCCTTCTGTTTTTAGAGGCTGCTGGTTCTCCCTAAGCTTGTGCTTAGAATAAACTGAAATCTGGCCCTCCATAACTTCCTCAGTTGGGCTTTATATAACACTCTAGCCACACAAACTAATTCTAGCTCCTTTCTCACATGACAGCTCTACAATGTTGCAAGGCGGTGTTCACGTCCTCTTCCTTATTCCGGGAAAACTCGCCACCCCGATGCCCTCATCCATGCCTTATCTGGAGTGGTGAGGGGCCCTTGCCTGGGCAGTAGGTGCACATATTCACAGACTGTCCCTTGAAGCTGGTAAGACAACGAGGCTCCTTCATCTTCCCTAATGGATGTAATTTCCCGCATTGGTCATGCCAGGTAACTCTGTCTCTTTGGGGTATACAGAGACTGGGAGTCCCCAAGACCACCCCCAGTTTCAATAATTCACTACAAGATTCACGGAACTCACTGAACACTCTTTTACTCACAATTAGGGTTTATTATAGCCAACGGTTACAGATTAAAATGGGGAAGTAACATCTGGGGCAGAGCCCTGGACCGTTCCAAGCACCAAGCCTCCAGCTGTCTTCTCCCAATAGAGGATCTGACAGCGCTCAGTCCTCCCAGCAACCATGTGGGACGATACACGGAGTCTTACCAGGCAGGGGAGCTTACCTGAGCCACGATGTCCAGAGTTTTTATTGGGGCTCTCTCCCATAGATATGGTTGACCACCTGCGGGACCTTAGCTTCCAAGCCCTCCAGAGGTTGAGCCACTAGGGTGGCCCAAAGCCCCCACATGAATCACATTGTTAGAACAGACAATGCTAAGACTTCCAGATAAACAATAGACGCGCTTAAAAGGCAGGACCCTCTAAGTGTTTAGAGAGTACCTCTCAGGACCAAGGCCAGACTTCTCTTTGGGCAAAATTAATGATTTCCCACCCAGGGTAGATGAACCATCATTTCTGTTTCTTCCCTGTACATTTCCCACTTCTCCATCTGCACTCCTCTGCCAGCATGATTTCTGGGCATGCAGACCCCACAGTGACTCCTTCAACTCAGTGAAGGCCCCGCCCTTCCCCAGGCCTCTCTGTCAGGGGGCTGCTCCAGCCGGGTTCCTGGAGCCCTGCAACGCTGCTCCCCAAGGGCCCTGTTGTTCCTTGGCTCACTCAGACTCACCCCACCTTGCACCTGCTGGGACTGCAGACGCACCAAGTCTAGCAAGGCCCTCTCTCCGGCTCCCGGCAGAGGTATCTGCCTTTCAGCCCTGCTGTCAGGCCACAGAGGTCCTACCGTAGGAGGTCCCGAGGCTGCCAATTCTGTTACCTCCCTGGTCTCCCACAGGAGACTGTGGGAGCTTCTGGAGCCCTTCCATGCCCCTGACCAGCCAGCGCGGGCTTGGGAGGGGGCGCACAGGCCCTCCCTCTGCTGAACCATGGCCCCCGCCCCTCTTCCCTGTGCAGTAGTAGTCCCGGGGTGCTGTGGGCCCCTCTGCATGGCAGCCTCCTCTCAGAGCTCTGAGAAGGACTGAGGCACATGTCCCCTTTGCTTCTTTCTTTCTCCCCTCTTCTGGGTTGTGACCAGGAGACCACAGGCCACTGGCTTGTCCTTTGCCTTCTGTGATTCTCAGCACAACACACTGGGCCAAAAAGAAGGACTTCTTTACATCAGATTGTCCCCTGTCCCGCTAAGGATTTCCTCGGGCTCTACTACCTCGATGGCTGCAGGGGACTAGATGTGTAACTTAAGAGAAAGAAAAATATTTTCAAAATATTATCTCTATGATCCTTGTGCGAAGAGTTTGGCTTCCACTGGAGCCCACTGGAAGTAGGAAAACCTAGTCCTCACCATCTTCCTTTCCCTACTTTCCATCTTCCTTGTAGCCTAAAGAGCTCACAGAGAGCCTAACAACTGCAAGGTCATGGTTTTGGAGATGGGTTTGGAGTCGGTTAGCAATTCCCTAGAATGTCAGTTTCTGTGGTAATGGTAATATCTGCCACTTATTTCAACACGAAATGCCAAGTATTATGCTAACTTCATTGAATTCTCCCCAAAGCCCGCTCATTACCCCCATTTTACTGATGAGAGAGCTGAGGCTTGGAGAAGTATTTTGCCCAGTGTTACAGCTGGTGGATGGTGTCACTGGAGTTGGAACCCAGCCCCATCCGACTACAGAGATCATGTGCTAATTAACCAGTCCCCTTAACTGCCTTTCCAAGAGGCTTTCCTGCTTCCGGCTTCCTCCTGATTGCCATCTGAAGGCATTCCGTAAAGCCCAACTTTATGCTTAGTTGCACCCACCGTGTTGCAAACTTCAAGTAGTAAGTGTGGCATTTAAAACCTGGTCTGGTGTTGGCAAGCACCCCGGAAATACTGCTGGGACTACTGAGGGGACCAGCCGCTTGGGATTCCACCTTCTTAATCAGCTCTTAAGGGAACTTGTAATGAATCTAATTGGAAGCATCTACTTGATTCCCCGCAGGATTATTTTACATAAACCAGCAGCAGGAAAGGTACTAAAATCAATAAATGAGAGAGAGAGAGAGAGGAGAGAGTTGAAAACATAGAGCCAGGGGCAGGTGAACAGGCAGGACACTGACCTCGTAGCTCAGAAGGAAAGTCTTGGGCACCTTTTGGTAACTGCTACAGGTGCAGAAGAAATTTAGGACTTGGATAGGGGAGCTTTGGACACATGTGTTTCCTTTTAACACTTGATAAGCTAAATTATGGGAATTTATTGGTTGTTGATTACAAGTGCGGTGCTGAGCTATTCAAAGGGTGGCCCCGCTGCAGACTTGGGGCCACCCTGATAACCTAGGCGATGTGACTGTGATCGTGATTGTCCTGGGGCCTCATTCCGTTCTTCGTGGTAGCCGGTAAGGAGTAGAGCTGGGCCTGAAGCATGGGTCGGGTTTTGATGGGTGGAGGTGATGGACCTAAACGGGGTCAATAGTGAGCAGAGACCTAAAGACGGGGAAATGTGCCTCCTGTGTGGGACATGAAGAGTCGTTTCCTTCAGCCAGAATTTCAGAGGCAGGAGGGGCGCCTGGGGGGCTCAGTTGGTGAAGCAGCTGCCTTTGGCTCAGGTTGTGATCCCAGGGTCCTGGTATGGAGCCCCGCATCAGTCTCCTTGATCAGCGGGGAGCCTACCGCTCCCCCTGCTTGTGCTTGCTCTTCCCTCCACTCCCCCCCCGTGTCAAATAAATAAATAAAATCTTAAAAAAAAATTACAGAAGGAGGAAAGAAAGAGAGAGAGAGAGCCAGAAGAGTAGGCCAGGATCGTCATTGTGCACAATGACCATGGCTCCAGGGACAGTGCTCAGTGTGAGTCTCTGGCAGCTCTGGGAAAGTCCAGGAGCGGGAACAGCTGTGCAGGCTCTGAGCTTGGGTGGGACAGCAAGGAGGGCTTCTTCAGATTTGCTTCTTCACTGGCTGTTTCATGGGACAGTCCTTCAGTCACACCCACCCCCCCATGGCGTTCCCACCACGTGTGGTTTGAGCCTCTATCATCCGCCAGACTTGCATCTTCTGTCTTCTCCTTTCTTTCCCTTCGAGTCTTGACAGTGTCTTTTCATCCTTTGGTTCTGGCGAATGCTTCTGGGGAAAGGACTCTGAGCACTGCTGTCGGGGTGACATTAGCAGTGGCCGGATTGCCGCCACAAGAGGGTGACTCAGAAGCAGGGGCGGGACCGTCAGTGAAGGGAGAACAGGGGAGCGCAGGTCTTCACCTCATCCTGGGGTCGGCAGTTTGGGAGGAAGCCAAGTCTGGAGGGGGGAGTGAAGCTAGGCAGCGCTGCGAGGACCTAATTCCTGTACAAAGTTGGGGAGGAGATGAGGGTTGACATGTATTAAATGATAAGGTTAAAAGTCTTCCCTAAA
Source organism: Ursus arctos (assembly GCF_023065955.2). Taxonomy (NCBI): domain Eukaryota; kingdom Metazoa; phylum Chordata; class Mammalia; order Carnivora; family Ursidae; genus Ursus; species Ursus arctos. The sequence goes on along the minus strand of NW_026623089.1, from coordinate 77,719,022 downwards.
TAGCCTGAAGCTACTCAAAAATCAACTCCCTCAATATCTCCGCACATCCAAAGACATCTGCCTCCAAGGGAATTGTTGATTCTTTCCAAGATGGCTTTTTCTGAAAGCAAAAACAAGACAAGCCTGAAATCCATTTGTCCTGGATTTAAGATGTCAATCATTCAGATGTCAGGTCCGTGTGAAATCCAATGTGCAGATGGCCTGAACTATCAAATGAACTTGCCCTCCCATCAGCGTCTAAGCTGTGTCCTAGCAGCTCCATGGAATCTTCGCCTGCCCCAGTCAACCCGTGAGAGCCACCGCCTGCCGGAGCTCCCAGAGCCCTCGCTCCTGAGCCAGCCCTTCATTCCTGGCGGTAGCCTAAGTAGCATCTTCCTTTCTCTTTTTAAAAATATGTAGACTGGTCTGTCTTTGGTTTGGTTTTGTTTTAATATCCTAAATTCATTTCTCTTCCTTTTGGCACAACAGGGCATTTGTATAATAATTTCTTATAATTTACTTCTCTTTAAGACATAAGTATATGTAATGGGTATTTTTTTCCCCAGGCAACTCTGGGAGTACAAACACATCCACTGTTTCAACGTTACTCTAACGCACTTCCTCCAGGATATGGTTGTTCCTTCTTTTTTCTTTTTTAAGATTTTATTTATTTATTTGACAGAGAGAGAGAGACAGCCAGCGAGAGAGGGAACACAGGCAGGGGGAGTGGGAGAGGAAGAAGCAGTCTCCCAGCGGAGGAGCCTGATGTGCGGCTCCTCCCAGGACTCCGGACTTCACGCCCTGAGCAGAAGGCAGACGCTTAAGGACTGAGCTACCCAGGCGCCCCCGATTGTTCCTTCTAAATGACAACAACCACCACAATTACTATGAGTTTAAGAATAATAAAGATAAGCTTTAAAATGTAAATATCCTTGGAAGGGGGTTCATCAAAAAATGAACATTCCTTTTAAGGAACAAATGAACAGTACCTAATTGACCCCTTTCTAAAGGTAAGATTCGAGAAGGGAGGAAACCAGCTCGGGAGAGAGAGGAGGAGCGGCGGTGGAGGCTCAGGGCACCTGAACGGCTCCCGGAGGACTGGGAAACCACAAAGCAGTGTAGATTTCCTTCCCGGTTTTGCTCAGGGCCATCCGTGGTAAAGACTCCCATTAAAATCGGGTGCATTGCTGTTTTCTTTTCTTAAACTTGGAATCCAAGTTGTTGGATATCTTCACTAAATGGGATGCTCTTCTGTTTTCACTGCTGTACACAGACAAAGCCATATTTATGGCCTGCTAGTGAATTGGAATAAATCGAGTTTAAAATGATTTTCAGGGATATTATAAAATATGTTGACTGCTTTGAAAAGAACAAAAGCAACTCCAAACAATGCCTGTTCCAAGCAGCCAAGGTTGTGGAGAATTGCTTTATAGTATTGAAAACAAAAAACAAAAAAAACCCAGAATGATTCATTTCCAAAGAAATGTTTCCTTTCAAAAATGGAAACTCTATCAGAGGTTTAGTGCTATGTACGGCTAGTTGTTCTTAAAAACTGGTCAAGTGCTAGCAACTTCATGAATTAACGGTCATGGATATAGCAATATCTGTTTGTTTAAAACGAGATTTCTTTTATTCATTACTGCTTGTTTCATAAGATACACAGTTCTGTCCAGTTGCACAGCACGCAGGAAATAGAGTCTTGTTTCGGTCAATGCTGAGATAAATGTGCTTCACGGCTCAGCCACAACAGACTCCTTACATATGGGATGCGACCTTAGATGACAGGGACCGGAAGGATCAGTGTCATTCCAGGCAGCCGGTGTCTCCTCACGAACCCTAGATGAAGACTGAGGGCGGACAGACAGAAGCAGGGAGGCTCAGCAGAAGTTTAACTCAATGTTCTGACTGATGAGTTTCCACAGGACCAACGAGCCAACCATCTGCACCTCTCACAGCAGAGCCACCCATGGAAAGCCTGCTTGCGGACCTCAGCCCCAAGGATTTGGAAGCTGATGCAAATCCCTCCCTCAAAGGTTTTGATTTAATTGATCTGGAACGCAGCCTGGACCTCGGGATTTTTACAGGCTCCCACAGGGTGGAAAGCAGCAGCCAGGGTGTGAATTCTCATGAAAGCATTTTATTTGAAAATGGAGTTTTGTTTAATAACAATTAGATTCTTGTTTATATTAGGTTCTGGTTAGAACAGGCTTCTTGATCTAACTTACAGTCCTCGGAAGGTATAGCCTCGTACCTTGGCAAATTGCACTCAGGTAAAAGAAGAGTGGCATTATGAATGTATTTTAATGTAACAGTTTTCTTAACCTAAACATCGCAATCTGTCACCTAGTCGCCAATACCGGAATTTTTCTCAACGGCTGTAGGGCATATTTATGGTGGGTTACTTGAGGCCATTCATCTGAGGGAAAGTGTTCTTTTCCTTGTTAAAATCCACCCCTTGTTATTATTAAGGATTTCCTCCTTGGTGTCTCCCTTACTGGAAAAGTTTCTATTTTTACTCAAGTGAGGCCGTACCTTGCCTGCTCTTCTGTGCCTTTGGTCCTGCCTATTCTTTCTGCGGTGGGGCAGGGCCCGCAACCGTCTTCATTGTCCCCCATCTGCGTCAGGACTTCTCTTTCAGTTAATACACTTTTGATTTGTGGCTCATAGCCTGCCCTTGGTTAAAACAGTTATTCATTATCTAATTTCAGACTAAATGTCCTTGTTCCTAAATTGGTTTCCAGATGCTTCTCATACAGATGATTTGGCAAACCATGCTTTGAAAAACACTGATTGCTCAAAGGGTCATTCATGGCTAAGGATAAGGATCTTTACTGGTTTTAGCAACAGTTTGGAGCAATGACCTTTGTTCATAAAATGTACTGTTTTGATGAAGGAATAGCAAATATTTAAGGCCCATTATTTTTTTCCAAGATCACTTCTTGGAAAACTCCTACATACATTATTCTACATTATATTATCTAGTTGTTCAGTATTCTTTCTTTCATTAGATGTTTTGTAAGAGCTTGGACAATGTGTAACAGATCCAGAAGTTGGGGGTCAAAGGTGGATAAGATGCAGTCTAACCTGACAACAAGGATCATGTCTTGGATTATGTCCAATGTATAGAGGATCAATGGATGTTTGTGAATGAGGGATGATAAACAGCAAAGCAAGGACATGAAATGGTGAAAAATGGCCACCTCTAGGTTGGGTGATACCAAGGCTCAGAGAGACCTCTTAAAAACTGAGCTCCTGTTTGGGAAAAGATGGAGTAGACTCACTTTTTCCTATTCCTGCCGCTAAGTACAACTAAAAACCCTGGATATTACATAGAAAATAAACATTAGCCTCTGAGAGGTGGAAGAAGAAGGTAGACCCAAGGGATATCAGGACCCATGGCACAACAAGGTAGTGGGTTGCCTGGCTTATCTTTTTGCTCCATATATTCTGAACCTGGAGATGAAGAAGCTGGCATCCCGGAAATTCCAATGAGCTCAGACAAATAAAGTTCCAATGAAATAAAGCCCTTACTCTTGTTGGCCAAAAAAATCAGAAAAAGTGGCAAACAGAATTCAGCAACATATATGATAATTCTATACCATGACCCAAGTGGGGTTTATTCCAGTGATACAAGGCTGATTCAGTATTTAAAAATTAGGCTATGTAATTTGCCATATTAGTAGGCTAAAGAGAAAAAACAAATAATCCTATCAATCAATGGAAGCAGAAAAATTTTGACAAAATTCAATACCCATGTCATGATTAAAAAAAAAAAACTATCAGAAAATTAGGAATAGAAAGGAATTTCCTCAATTTGATAAAGAGCAACTACCAAAATCCTACAGTTAACTTTGTGCTTAATGGTGAGGTCAGGAACTGGGTAAGGGTGTCCACTCCCACTATTCTTATTCAGCATATCACTGGAAGTTCTAGCCAGTGCAACAAGACAAGAAAAAGAAAAGCATACAGATGAGAAAGGAAGAAATAAAGTGATCCCTATTTTTAGATTACATGAATGTCTACATAGAAAATCCCAAGGAATCTAGAAAAAAACTCCTATAGCTAGTAAATGAGCTAAAAAAAAAAAAAAAAAAAACCAAACACAACAAACCAGCATACCAGATGGACATACAAATATCAGTTGTATTTCTGTGTATTAGCAATGAACATATGACACTGAAATTAAACATGTAATTTTCTTTGTAATCATTCAAAAAAGGAGAATACTTAGATGTAAAAATCTGTATATAAAACATCTATAGGACTTGTAAGCAGAAAATTAAGTAATGTTGATGAAAGATATCAAAGAAGATCTAAATAAATGGAGAGAGTTCACAGATTGAAAGACCCAATATAGTAAAGATGTCACTTCTCCCAAATTAATATACAGTTTTAGTGCAATTCCTATCAAAATCCCAGTAAGTTTTTTTTTTTTTTTATAGATTTGGGCAACATTAGTTTAAAACTTATATGGAAGAGCAAAGGAAATAGAATAGCTAAACCATTTGAGAAGGAAGAGTAAAGGGAGAGTCTACGTGGTTTCAAGACGTATTACATAGCTACTATAGTCAGACTGTATGATATTGGCAGAGGAATAGGAATGTAGATTAATGGCATAGAAAACCCAGAGTTTGGCTCACACAGATATGCACAACTGACGTTCTGACACAGGTGCAAAAGAAATTCAATGGAGAAAAGATAGCCTTTTTAACAAATGGCATTGAGCAATCCATAGGCAAAAAAAGTGAAACCTCACCCGAGACTCATACTTTATATAAAAATTAACTCAAGATGATTCATGAATTTAAATGTAAAACACAAAACTATAAAACTTTTAGTAAAACACAGAGGAGAAAATCTTAGTGACCTAAGACTAGGCAAACAGTTCTTAGACTTGGCCCCAAAAGTGTGATTTAAAAGGAAAAATTGATAAATTGGACTTCAAAGCACAAAAGGGAGCAAATTATTGATACATGCAATGACCTGTATGAATCTCCAGACAATTATGATGAGAGGGGAAAAAATGCAATCTCAGAGGGTTAAATACTGTATTTTTCCATTTAAATAACATTGTCGAAGGGGCAAGATTCTAGAAACAGAGAGTATTGAGAACAGTGGTCAGCAGGCGTAAAGGGGTTGGGGGAATATGGAGGGCATGGTCATGGGGATAAAAGGGCAGCTGGAAGGATCCTGATGGTGTTAGCCATATTCTGTGTCCTGACTGTATCAGTGTCAATATCCTGCTTGTGACGATGCATTTTAGTTTTGCAAGATGTTGTCATTGGGAAAAACTGGGCCAAGGGTACATGGGATCTCTCTGTATGATTTCTTACACATTCACGTGAATCTACAGTTATTTCAAAATTAAAGAGTTTAATACTAATTATTTAGAAACGTGAATCTTACCATATCACCTCTCCTCAGTAACTTCACTACTGTTGTAAGATAACATCAAAATGCTTCGTGGTGCTTGATGGGAACTTGTCTGGTCTGGCCACCGTGATTCCCAGTCTTGGCAGCCTGTGGGAATTCCATATGGAGCTTGTAAAAAATACTAATGCCTGGGGCGCCTGGGTGGCTCAGTCGTTAAGCGTTAAGCATCTGCCCTCGGCTCAGGGCGTGATCCTGAGATTGAGCCCCATGTCAGGCTCTTCCGCTGGGAGCCTGCTTCTTTCTCTCCCACTCCTCCTGCTTGTGTTCCCTCTCTCACTGGCTGTCTCTCTCTCTGTCAAATGAATAAATAAAATCTTAAAAAAAAATTAAAAAAAAATACTAATGCCTGAGCATCACTCCAGCTCAGTGCGATCAGGATCTAATCTCTGGGGAGAACTAGACAGTAATTAGCGTTTTCATTGATTACTGGTCACTGCCAGACCACAGGCTCCAGGAAGCCTGTTTTCGCTTTCTGTCGTGGCTCCAGGTCCTGAATCAGTGTCTGCCCCCGGGAGGTGCTCTGTGAATGTGTGTGAAGTGAATGAATGAGTGAATGAATGAATGATGAACACAGGGGAGACCGAAGGATCTCCTCCCCTGTTTTGCTGCCTTCCTGAACCCATGAAAGGAGAGGAGGAGGTTTCCTTCCCTGGTGTCCTCTCCATCCCCTCAGCATCATTACAAAATCACAGTAGGGATCACAGCACTGCTCCAAGAGAGATCCGACCCCGGAGTATAAGATCTGCAAATGATGGCAGGGCCTCCTTCTTCACACTCAATCAGCAAATGTAATGAAAGTGAAACAGAAGCTGGCAAGGAGGCTGGAATGACACATAATCTTCCTCATGCAGAAATAACGGAAAACATTTTAACGCAGCTAAAAAAAAATTAAAGGCATTGGCAAAGAAATGAAAACAAATTTTATGGAGGGAGAGAGGCTGGGGAAGGAGGCCCCCAGCCTTTGACCTTGTCATTCCATTTACAGAAAGTATTGCGTGCTGCTCAGCAAGCCACAGTGGTTCGCTTAATGCTGATAAGTGAGTATAGGGATGCCAGCAAACACTGGATTCGGCAAATTCCAAGGTGCTCTTAAGGCTTGTACTGATTTTGTCCTATTGCCCCTCAGTATCTATATGAGCATTTATGGTGTGAGCACGATAATTTAACATTTTAAACAATTACCTCGAGACAATCGCAAGTTCTGGAATTTTATACAAATTTTGGTCCATAAATTCACAAACACCAGTGTGGGGGAAATGTAACTTTATTCTCAGTAACTCCATTAACTTTCCTTGTCTACACCACCACGACCACCAGCACCACCATGACCACCAACCACTACCACGACCACCAAAATCATCACCACCACAACCACTGCCATCACCACCACCACCACCACCACCACCATCACCACCACCACCACCACCACCGCCATCACCATGACCACACTACCACCACCACCAACACCACCACCACCATGACCACCACCACCACCACCACCACCATCACCACACTACTACCTGTTCTACCTAGTTGGTGGGAAACTTACCTTTTTATCCTTATTTTTGGTGGGTGGAGTGTTTTTCAAGTGCTCCCTGGAACTGTCAAGCTTTAGGGTGGTAAAGCATTGTGAGGGTTGGAAGTGTATTGGCCCTTGAATCCCCTTTCCATACAGGCAGAAGGAAGCAAGCCCCTTTATGTCTGACAGTGACACTGTTTGGACCCATGCTTTAGGCTTCGGAATCTTCATTAGGCTGCTTATCTTCACATCTCTCCAGATGTCTCAGCGGCCCTCCCTTCTCTGGTGTTGCTTTTTCCCTGGAAGCTGTGTGCTTGAAAGATGATCTAGCACCTGTTTCCTTCCCTTGTCTCCTCCCTATATACAAATGAAATCTTTCTCTAGTTGGGGGTGAAAAATGTCATTGAGGTAGCTGAGCCAAAAACACAGGTGGGTCACCAAACTACCTGCATTGGAAACAGAATAAATTGGGGCACCTGGCTGGCTCAGTCAGTTAAGCATCTGCCTTTGGTTCAGGTCATGATCCTGGGGTCCTGGGATTGAGCCCCACATTGGGCTCCCTGCTTCTCCCTCTGCCTGCCCCCCGCTGGTGCTCTCTCTCTCTCTTTCAAATAAATAAATGAAATCTTAAAAAAAAAAAAGGAAACAGGATAAATTATGGGCCACCACTCAAGAGATACATCAAGAAGTGAGGGGATATAAAAAAATAATTGGTAATTATACAAAGATACATTGAAATTTATGCACTTAACCGAGTTTTGTCTTTTTAGTGTCCTCCTTCCACAAAGCCCCCTCAGGTCCAGACATGATTATTGATTATTTCCTGCCTTCTTTACCTACATGGTCTCCTTAAATCATTCCCCAAACCCTATGGAGAGTTCATATCATTCTGAGAGTAGACATGAGGAAACATGACCCCAGGAGGTTAGTGAATAGTTGGACAGGGCCTAAGGGTCAGGAGATCATTTTTCTCTCTTTCTGTTGTGTTATATTGACTCTGGCAGACCCTTAAAGAGTGGATTTGGAGATTAAAGTATGAGACCACATCCCTGGATTGCTTGGCCTTTTGGGTGTTCTTCAGATGAAAGCATGGAAGGCCTGTCCTTTCTGCCTTTGTGTGAGGATGACCTGGGCCAGGAGTGAAAGCATTAGATTTATTATCAGGAGTTCTTTTCCCATTGGCATTGGAGAGCAGTGGCGAGCTTAAAAAAATCTTCATGTCTGAGCTGCACCCCAGACAACTTCACTCAGAATTGCTGGGGGGGTTGGATCCAGATGTCAGTATTTAAAAAATCCTCTAGGTGTTTCTTCCCTGCGGCTGCGGTTGAGAACCAGGGCTCTGAAGCAGCAGTTCCCCAGCCCGGACATGCCTCAGAGTCACCTGGAAGGCTTGTTAAAACCCTGATTGCTGGGACCCACTTGTAGAATTTCTGATTCAGTAGGTCCGGGTGAAGGCCAGGGACGTGCATTTCTACGTTCCCAGGTGATTGGTGATTATGCAGAAGTAAAGCTGGTCTGGTCTCTTCTTTCCTGCCTGTCAGGTGACAAGGGGTTTGTGTCTCAGTCTGTGCCGTGACTTCCCGCGTGCTGACTTACTCAACATGACTACTGGAACACCATTGGCTGCGGGAATGCTAAACAGCCTGTCTGCATCGGAAGGATTTTGAAATCAGGCAATGAATTCCATCAGGCTTTGAATGGATTCTAAGGAGCTTATCACAATGTTCAGTAGGAAAATAAACGTCTTTCCGAGGGAATTTACCATAGTCAAATTTAGTTGTGCCACTCCTATCAACATTCCTTTTCTTGTCTCTTCAAAGTCTTTGTGATAATTCCTCTTTATTAGTTTTAATGAAGTCAAGTAATAAAGTTTATGGAGCCAGAACTCAAGAGACAGGGATACGTTTTCAGATGTATTAGGGTAGCAGTGGCAGAGTTAGCAAAAAACAGAAACAGACAAACCAAAACCCAGGGCACTCTGTTAAATTTGAATTTGAGATAAATAATGCATAATTTTTAAAAATAAAAATGTCCTATGTAATACTTGGTAATCCTGATGATGGGGCAAATATGAGAATGGGAATGACACTGGTGCGTGCCCTGGAGAAAAGGAACAGACCCATCCCTTTCTGTTCACGAATACACAGAAGTACTTGACCTTGAGTCTTGTCTATCGCGAGCACAACACTCATGGGCTGAATCTTAGATGCACTGTGGATGCCTAAGATATAAATGCAGTATATAGAATTGCTGAGTGACTTCACAGAAGGATGCTGGTAACTCAAGATCCCAGTCTCTTTGGGTTCTGTTACTTTAGGTGGGTTACTGTCTGAATCAGTGGTTTGTGACAGAGGGTGATTCTCCCCTGTCCCCTGTGGGCATTTGGCAGTGTCTGGAGACATGTTTGGCTGTCTCAACTGGGAAGGGTGGTGCCACTGGCATCTAGTTGTTTGAAGCCAGGGATGCTGCAATGGACAGCCTCCTGCAATAAAGAATTATCTGGCCCAAAACATGCAGGGAGCCGAGGTTGAGAAACACTGGTCTGGATCTGACTGTGCGGGATTTAGCAAGCCTGCATCAGATTACTCCAGCCATGTCCCGGGACCTCATAGCATTTTACTTTCCCCATGTGTCAGCTTGGCAGAGAGAATGCCTCCTACTTGCTCTACTGTAAATGTACGGGTACGAGGACTTTGATACGCTCCTTTGAGATCTTACAAAACAAGGCAAGTGCTGCAGAGGCTCCAGAAAAGGTGCCAGTCCTCACCTGCCGCCGTTCTCCTAGCATGGCCTCGATTTGGTACCTTTGAGGAGTTCAGGCAGGATCTCTGAAATTCAGGTGACCGAACTCCGTAACTCTCCCCTTCTTCAGTGTGGGAGACATAATTTTTTTCTTGACCCTCCACATAGCTCTGGCCATCCAGGACTTGTTTGGAGGAGACGCTGACCAAACAGGTATTCATTATTTCGTGTAGGACAGCTGTTACTATAATCCTTGCATTCAGAAGGAAGCTGATAGCTAAATCCAACAACAATGAACATTCACGATATCTTGACAATACCTCGTGTTTTCATTATGTTTACCTCTAATTAACTATAAAGCATTTATTAGACACACATTCTTATTGAAGACCTAATTAATTCCCATGGTACTCATGGGAAGCAAAGAGGAGGCGGGTCACATTCCTCCCTCTGTAGGAGGTGGTAATTAAGCCAGAGTCACACACTGACTATGTGAAGAGCTAGTACAGGGCAGCTCTTGACCATGGTGCCGGGCCTGTCAGCCAGGACCGCAAGTCTGCTGGCGTTGACTCCTCAGACCCTGATGAGCACCCAGTTGTGAAGGTCTAATTTCACAATCCTTTTTTAAAAAAGGTTTGTTTGTTTATTTATTTATTTGTTTGTTTATTTATTTAGAGAGGCGGAGGGAGGGGAAGAGGCAGAGGGAGAAGGAGAATCTCACGCAGACTCCTCGCCTAGCGAAGAGCCTGATGCCGGGCTCCATTTCACAACCCTGAGATCATGACCGGAGCCAAAATCAAGAGTCGGTCGCTTCACCAACTGCGCCACCCAGGCGCCCCTCAAAATCCTTTTTAAATGTACACGGCAGATTGTGAAGGGTGGTTGCTAACCAGAGAAGGACGACACAGCAAGGACATTTCATTTCTAGTAGTTTACCCTTTTTAAACAAAAATGCAGCAACAGAGAAGTGAAAAGCGGAAGAGTATAAATTACAGTTCAGTAAATACTTACTATGGGCTCCGTGGTGCCCAATCCTGTGCTAGACACCATGGAAGATGAAACAGAAATATATATCCTCGATATGTCATTTCATATGTAAGTTGGAGACTCAAGGCTTCTGGTAAGAAACATCTAGAGAACTGTAAAAGTCATAATATAACATACACGTGGGCCAAAATGCGTGTATAGGAGGCTGCAGTGTCCTGGGAGGCAGAGGGGTTTTTATGAAAAAGGTGGAATTGGAGAGGAGCATTGAAATACTAATAGGACTGGTTCAAGTAAACAGTAGGAAACTGGAGAAATAGGATTCCACGAGACAAAAGGGTTAGTGAATAGAGGTGGGGTCATTCTTGCTACTCTCTGGAAGAGAAATAAACCTAGCGGCTCTCAAGTGGTCATTTCCTGATAGGTGGACGGAAGGCAAAAAAGCCACAAGGTACGGGGACAGAGTCAGCAAGTGCTCAGAAGACAGAGGCCGACTTCCTGAGTTCCAGAGTTCCGTGTCTGCCGGAGCCTCAGATGCACTCCTGATTTACCCCAGTGTCTTCAAATAAATTCCCGTTTTTTGTTGACCAATAGCAGGACCTAAGCCTTTCCCGAGTCCAGGAATCCTAGCCGTGGGCCAAGGAATGAGCAGAGGGTTGAGGCTTACCAGATCCAAGCCCCAGGGTTAAAACTTTGGAACCAGTTCTGTCATCTGCAGCTGGCTTTTCTGGTGAGCCTTGGTTTGAAACCAAATTGTGGGTTGGCCAGATAAGTTTAAAGGACTGCGGGGGCCCGTGAGGTCTTGTTGCTGCTCCTTAGGCTTTGTCGCTCCAGATTCTTCCCACTGACACAAATTGCCATGGACACACAGAAGCCTCCTTGCTTCTGGAGCACTATTTGACTTTGACTGCAGTTCGGTGAGTCATGGCTGCTCGTTAACGGTTCAGCTGGACAGAATGACCACATTCTTAATCAACTAGGCTACCTTCCATTCATCTGGAACCAAACAACCCAGCTCTGAACAGTCGTTCTGGCAAATGAACGGTTTTCCCCAGTATTTGCTCTTAGTATTATTTTAAATATATTTTAATGATAGATTGTGACTTGGAAGCGATTCATTTTTATTTCATAGTTGTCTTGACTTGAATGTAATTTGTGACATATTATGTGCTTGAGAATCCTAAAATTTTACAATGTGTTGCTTATTAAAATTCTGATAAAAATGCACGGATGAAATTCTTTAGGATTGGTGGACTTAAAGAATTACTTTTATTAAAACTTTTTCCTTTTTTGATCACAAACAGTAGTGACTTAAGGACCATTAACTACATTTAATTTCAGTGAAAGCCAACTCAACTCTCTTCTAGTCGCTTCACCCAGAATTTACTTGTATTGCCTTTGCAATTACTTTTTAGATTTTTAAATTATAACTTTCTCTCTCAATTATTTTGTGAAAATGGAATAAAGTGGAAATAGTTTTATATCTTGCTTTTTTCCATGGCTTAGTCTTAAAATTATTCATGGAAACAATTTAGATTTTTGTTATGAAAAATTTCAAACATACAGAACATTAAGGAAAAAATTATAATGAGCACTCTAGAAAAACCACTTACAATCAAGCCCTGTTAATATTTTGCAAAACTTAAGTTTACCTTTACGTTTTTTGGGGGGTGGGGGGACTTTAAAAACTCCTTGACACAGTCTACACCAGATGCTTACTTCAACCGTTTTTTTTCCCCCTGCAAGTCCAAAGCTTAAAGGACACTGCATAAATAGCACTTCCGAGCAACCAGCCAGCCGTTTTCTGGCATTCCTTTAGTCTGAAAAAATTGACATCACAAGAAAGCAAGGCCTCTTTTCCATCTTAGGTGCAAACTGACGGAAATACCCAGTAGGGCTACTATGACTCACTGAGTTGCCCTCAGTGGACTCAAACGCTGCAGGTTAACGGACTTTGAGCTGTTATTAAAAAGCCGTACGTTGACAACTGCACTTTCTTAACCTTCCAGGGAAGAGCGGGGCAGCGGCCGAGGGGTGCAGGAGCCAGAGACGCTGGGGCGGGGAGAGCATGGTGGCACGCGGCCTCGGTGCGCATCCCCGACCGCCCGCGGACTTTCAGGGTGCAATTTCCATGCCTCCTTTGTGAAGCGGGGCGCCACCGGGTGGGTAGAGAAAAAGCAGTGAAAGGTCTGCCAGAACCACCCGGAGGGCTTGTTCCTGGGACTGCGGGGCCCCACCCGTAGACTTGGTTCAGCAGATCTGGAATCTCGCACTGCGAACAGACTCTCGGGGGTGGGGACGGGCTGTCCGCGGCCCCCAGGAGCCCCGCGCTCCTGCTGGCCACGAAGCTCACCATCCGGGCTGTCCAGCAGCTGCGGGAAAGAGCCGCGGCCTCGCTGCAGACGCTGCCGCCAGCCCCTCCCGCCCCTCCTTAGGGCACCGGGGAGCTCGGCGGGGCCGCCGGGTGGCCGCCGCGCGGACGCGGACCCCTGCCCCAACTTCCGCCTCTGGGGAGGGCAGAGGCAGTGCGTCCCCGAAATCCTGTCCTCTGTGTTTCGCGGCCGCGCTGTAGGCTCCGCAAGCCTGCGGCCGTGCAGCGGTTCCGCGCCCCCCGCGGGGTGGAGGCAGGTGCCGAGCTGTGGCCGCGGAGGGCGTGGCGGGGAGGACGGCACTCGGCGGGCGCCCCGGGCCCGCCGGGAGGGCGGAAGATGGCTGCCCCGAGCGCCGCGGACAGTCACGTGCCCGGCGCTGCCACCGCGCGCCCCCTCCCGCGCCGGCCCAGTTCTCGATCCCGCGGCAGGCGCAGCCCCGGGCGACTCTTCGCCACGGGGATGCCGCGCGGCCCAGCCGGGGCTCGGGGGCCCAGAACTTAAGGCCACCTCTCCCCGCCGCCCGCCCCTAACCCGGGCGCGGGGGTCGGGCTCTCGGAGCCGGGGAAGCCTTCCTGGGGGCGACCTGTACCAGGTCGGGCTACTGGGCATGCGCGGTGCTCCCTTCCGAGAGCGACCGATCTCCGGGTTTTCCCCGCCACTCGGAGCGGTGGCGGCAGGTGGGGCCCGGGCGGGGCGGGGCGGCCCGGGTCTCTCCCCTTCCCGCCTGGCCCCCGGCTGGGGCTCGGCTGGACCCCGCCGGCGGCCCGACTGTTCGGGGTGGGAGTCTGCAGAGAGAGAGTCGCAGCCGCCCTTTTTTGGGATTAGGCAGGAGCTCACGCCAGTGTCGCAGCGCTCAGGGTCGCAAACTCGTTCCCCCAAGCCCGCCTCCAGGAGGCCGAGTTTGCATTCCCGGTTCGGAGCAGCTCCGGCTCCGCCCCCAGTGGCACGCCGCCCGACTGTAAACCTCGACTCCGTTCCAGTCTCAGTGAGCGACCCCCCCCCCCCCCCCAGGTCCACAGTCCTTCTCCCGAGCTCCGGATTCCTTGAAAGTAAAGTAAGAGGCTAAGCTGCGCTGCCCCTCGGGGCTTCCCGGGTCCGGTCGAGCCCCGGCTGAGCCCCGTCGACCCCGCCCGCCCGGCCCGCCCTCCGCTCCCGGGCGCCACGAACACCCGGAGGAGCGGACTCGCGGCGCGCGGAGAGCCGGGCCGGCGCGGGCCGCGGACTGGGCATGCTCGGCAGCCCGGAGGCTCGCGGTGGCAAGTCGGAAGCGTTCGCACCAGCGAGGAGCGGCCGGGCAGCGGCGGCGGCCGGGGGCAGGACGGAGCGGGCAGGGCGGGCCAGGAGAGGCAGCCGTCCACCCGCGCACGACGAGCCGGCCAGAGAGCGCGATCCCGCTGCGGAACCCCGACGCTGCCCTGCCCCGGATTTCAGTGCGCGGCGGGGGGCTCTGCGAGCGGAATTCCGGCGGTGGCCGCGACTCCGGTGCAAGTGAGCCGTGGGGTCGGGGATGGGGGTGGAGAGCGTCGATCCCGGGGGGCCGATCGGACGCGGGGAGCGGCGTGCGGGCGGCCTCGGGGCGAGGGGGCGTGAGCGCAGCCCGCGCGGAGCCGCGCGCGTACCTGGCGGGCACTCCCCCCGCGCCGCCGCTCCCGGGGGTGGGCGCGGGGCTCGGAGGGGCGGGCCGCGCGCGGGGCTCCGGAACCTGGTCTGGGCGGCGAGGAAGGCGGGGGCGTCAGTGGGCGCCTCTCGGAGGTGCTGCGTGCGCGCTGGAAGGTTGCCTAGTGCCGGATTGGGACGAGCGGAGGGTGGTGGGGCGGAAGAGCCGGAGGGCCAGGCGCCTCGGCGGGTGGCCCGGCCGGGGTCCGGAGACCCGCGGGCGCCGACCCCAAATCACGGCCCCACCCCCACGGCCCCGGCGGCGGCGTGACAGTTGGCACCTCCGGGCCAGATCGTAGCGGGCCAGGTGTCCAGGGTTTCGGGATTCCCCCCACCCCCGCCGCGGCCCCTCGGCGCCCCCCTGCCAGCATAACAGGTGGGATCCCCCTGCGGAGCAAGCAGCCCTCCCCAGGCCGCAGAACAGCCAGCAGGTTCGGAGGCGGCCTCCGCCGGAGGAGGGGGAGTGGGCAAGGCCTGGAGGAGCCATCAGGCACAGCCAGGACTGGACAGTGTCTCCAGGACGCGGCTGTCCCCGCGAGTGAGGGGTCCTGCGATCCCGAGGCGATTTGTCAAGGGCAGAGCGGCGGCAGCAGCGGCCGTCTCCCCCCGCCCGCCGTGTCCACCCCGACCGGGGCTTGCGGCTGCGGGTGGGCCAGGGAGGGCGTCCTGGTCCAGCCAACGGATTCGGGCTGGCGCGTTCTGGTCAACGCCTGTTTCCCTCTTGGGAGTCGCGAGTAAAAACCCTGGCCGGAGGAGTGGAAGGGATCCCTGCAGGTGCTGCTCGGATGTTTCTTTTCACCTTCAGACACCACAGACTTCAGCGGCACACGCTTACGAAACCCAGAGTGAAGGCTGCTTTGTGAAAGGGAAGTTTATTTTCCGTGTGAGGGGTCTGCTTACTATTTTAGCTCCCTTGACATTTACCTTCCTGGACCTTTCAAGCTGTTTGGACAGGTGACTCTGCTCTCAGACAGGGGGCTGTTTCTGGTTGGCTGCCTGGCTGTGGAGTGGTAAGCGCCTGTCATGGTGTGCCGGGAGCCCCCCACGCGTCCTGGTCCCGAGGCTTGAACATGCAGGGAGGACTGAGTGGGCAGAAAGAGAGGAGTGGGACCGGTGACGTAGCAACTGGGGGGGGAATTGCCAGGGGCCGCCCCAACACCAGGGGGTTGGCAGCGGTTTGGGCCTGTGCAGAAGGGCTGGGGCTGGGCGTCTCTTGGTTGGGCTGCAGGATATCCACGGAGAAGCCGGGCGGAGGATGGGTCCCTGCCTGGTCAGTGCTCCAAGGGAAGCCCCGGGATGTTTGGTGATTCAGCAGGTGGCAGCCTTCCAGCTCTGAAGCCGTCTGTGCCTTGGCCAAGCCAGCGAGCCAGCCAGGGGCATTAGAGGCTCCAGCTTCGAGCGAGCCTCCAGGAGCTGTCTGCTTTCTGTAGCAGCGCCCTTGCCGTAGCTGGCTGTTTGTTTGGGTCAGGAGGCCCTGATCTCTTGGCTTTCTTCACTGTTTCTCTTCATCTAGGTAGCCTGTTTTTGAGGGTCTCCCGCGCTGTGACCTGCTCAGTAGCGGGATGTGGCACCTGCCCCCGTGCACCGTTGAAAATGTAGCTAGTCATTCGGCAGCAAATGATAGCAGTATAGAAAGCAGAGAAATAGGCTTTTTCTTCTGTTCTGCTTCAGAGATTAGAAATTTACCTTTTTAATAAAATGGTAAGATGTATTTCTGTAATACTCTTCCATGCTGGTAGTGAGTTGTTGAAGATATCAGACAGCATTTTTTTTATAGAAATGGATTCAAGGGGTGGGTTAAACTAACATGAAAGGGACACAGTTATTAAGACAGTATCTTATTCCTTGGAGGATCTCAGGCATCTTTCTTGCACAGCACCTACCTTGTAGGTGCTCAATAATGCTTACTCAGCCGAATTACAAAAACACGACAGAATCTCGTCATTAAGTTTGGCACTTAAGGAACTTTATTTTCCTAGGTTAGAATTGCCCGTGTTGACCACAGACACTTAATGTTAGCTTGAAAACTCAATCCTTTCGCTTTTTTTTCCTGGTGAAGTTCCTTAATTTTCAAATTGTGGCAGATCCTGTATTCAGCTGGAAAAGAAAACCGCATGCTTTGCTCACATATCTCATACAAATCTAAAGGACTCCTACATAAAGCTATCATGTTTTTTAAAAAACTAAAATGTACTCCTGCAGCACATCAAATATATTTTATCTGTGAAACTTTATTTTATACAAAGCATTTCAGGAAGACTTTCTAGAATTCCTCAACCTTTACCGTCCCGTGAAAAGTGCTGCTGTGGAAAAGACAAAACCATGTTTGGGGAATGAGAATTCTGCATTGTTTGCACAGGGGCACACGCTCCCTCGTCTTTGGCGGAGGTGTGAGTGTTGGGCCAGCTCATGCTTGCGCATCTTTTTAACTTTGTTCTGCTCCTTCCTCCAGTTGTTCATCTGCTTCTTCTTTCCCTAAAGGCGTACTTTCCTGGCATGGGCTTGCTTGCCTAAAGCTGCTGCCAGAAAGATCTTTTGCATTTTCTCACATAAATTCAGCCAGTGGTGGTTTTTATTTTCTGATTGTCTCCTACACTGTGGAAGTCACTTCGTGGGGTGAACTGTTCTATGGTCCTTGGAAGAAGCCGTGTCTGGTGTGCCCCCGAGAGGACATGACAGGTTATAGATGGCTATTTCTTTGCCTTTTTTTTTTTTTTTTTTTGAAAGTAGCTACAACTAGTCTCTTTTGGAAGAACTGTTAACGGCCTTCCTGGTGTTAAAGGCTTTGGCCTTTCTGTAACAGGCTCTTGCTCAGGAATATAAATGGTCAGTTATTA
Source organism: Ursus arctos (assembly GCF_023065955.2). Taxonomy (NCBI): domain Eukaryota; kingdom Metazoa; phylum Chordata; class Mammalia; order Carnivora; family Ursidae; genus Ursus; species Ursus arctos. The sequence goes on along the minus strand of NW_026623089.1, from coordinate 77,701,500 downwards.
TCTCTGACCACATTCTGAGAATTGTGGCCGTAAAGTCTGTCACTTGATAAGCTAGTCTGTCACCAGATGATCCGTCCCTCTGGATGTGGGAGCTGGGAAGCAGAGTGGGATGTGGGGGAGGGGAGGGTAGAGAAAGGGGAAGAGAAGGGTTGTGGGCCAGGAGGAGGGCTTGGTTTTGTAACTGACTTCTGGTTTCACTGAAACAGAACTGAATGCTGGCCAACAAGCATGGCGGAGTCTCTCCGCTCTGGAGAGTTTCTTACCTCCACAAATAACTGCTCGCTGCTCCCCCCATAGAGACACACACAAATACAGAGAGACATGCACTCTGAGAAAAGACATAGGTGTGGACACACACTCCCTTTGCCAAGAGCCTGGAATCTCAGCTTTTTTATGTGCTAATATGTCGAAGAGGGAAACTCCAGGGCTCAGGAGCAGGATGGGTTCTGGGGGCCTGAATTCACCTGAGCTTGTCCATCAGAAAGATACCCCTTCCCTCACTGAGTGCTAAAGGGATCTGTCCCATAGCCGTTGTGGAAACTGCTGGGGGCTTCCACTGTAAGCACATGCAGGCGAGTGGGCACTTAGAGCTGCTCTCGTGGCTTTTACCTTTTAGATATCGAGGTGCCGGGAGTCGGCATGCCTCTGCTGTTGGTGCAAGACTTTCTCCTGTGCAAAGCCCCTTTCTTGTTTGACGTTTCCCCTTCATTTCTACTCCCATTCCCCCCCACCCCCAGAGGAGCCTTCTCTCCTGTGTTGGATATATTCTTAGGTACATCTGTGTCCTCGTTAAAGATGTTATTTTGTGTGTACCTTCAGTTTACGTAAGTGGTACCGTGCTATAGATTTCCTTGCATTTCTATTTCATTCAACACTAAACCTTTGTATTACGGAAATCTTCAGACATTCATAAAAGCGGGAAGAATTTCATTCAAGACTTTGCGAGGTCTGTGGTTGTGTGGGCTTGTCTAATGCTTTGCTGTGCGTCCTCTAGTTTTATTACCCGTTTTCCTGGTGAGGGACATGTAGCTCACCCCTACTCAGGCAACGCCGTGATGAACGTCCTGTTTGCGTTCTTTTCAAGATGGATGTGAGACCGTCTAGCGTAGTGGTTCTCCACATGGTCCACACTCAGGAGCCGAGGCCGCAGCGCCTGGCACCTGCTGGAAATGCAGATGCTGAGGCCCCAACCTAGCCGTGAATCCGAGACCCTGGGGGCAGACCCCATCAACTTGTGTTGTCACGTGCCCAGTCTGGAGACTGCGATGCTTGGGACAGTTTGAGACCCACTGTGGCGAGGGCGTGTGCCCGCGACCGGGTTGGCTGGGTAAAAGGGAACCCGCACGCCTGTTTTTACTAAATACTGCCAGATTGTTCTCCGTGTGGGTGCAGGAGGGTTCCTGATCCCCCACATCCTCGACGGTGGTTGGTATTAGCTGTCTTTCTAATTTTACCTGAATTTGGTGGCTATAGTGTGGGATCTCGTTTTCCTGGGAGCTTGTGTAATTTCTTAGTAAATTTGAACATCTTTTAATACGTTGGCTAGCTGTTAGCGTTTCTTAGCCGGCTGTTGTCCGTTTCTCCGGTGTTGGTCTGGACGTGCTTCTAGCGTGTTCTAGATAGTAATCCCATCGTGCCATATGTCTGTCAACTTTGTCAGTGGTCACTTTCCGAAATTGTTGTTTCTGTAGAGCTCATTCCTCTTTGCCTTCTGTTGACGGCAGGGGTCTGAAGATGTTCTTCCTTCCGCCGGGCTCGCCGGGGTGTTCTCTGCTTTTGTAGGGCTTTTCTGTGTGTGAGGTTCATGTTCACATATGGCATTGAGCAGGGATCCAGTGCCGGTTTTTCCGTTCCATTTTGTGACCCAGTTTTTCCCACGTTATTAAATTGTAAATTTTTTTCCTGAATATTTTGGAGGAGACTGTGGAGCCCCCTCTGTCATACCTGGGGTTCCCACAGGCACACGTGAGCCTCTTTTTTAAAAACTTGATAAAGTAAACTACATCCATTCCGAGTGTACCATTTGAGGACCTTTGATAGATGGACATACTTGTGAAACCACCCCAACCAAGATACCGAGTGTTTCCATCACCCGGACTTCCTGTGGGCCCTGTAGCAGTCCATCCGTGCCTTGTCCCCAGACTCAGGCAGCCACCAGTGTGCTTTCTGCCACTGTAGATTAGTGCTTGCATTTTCTAGAATTTTATATAAATGGAACCATAGAGTGTGGTACTTTCACTCAGCATACTGATTTTTTAAATCTTTGTTTAATTTGTGGCAAAACAGAGATAAAATGTACCTTTTTAAAAATTTTCTTTTAAAGATTTTATTTATTTATTTGACAGAAACAGCCAGCGAGAGAGGGAACACAAGCAGGGGGAGCGGGAGAGGAAGAAGCAGGCTCCTAGCAGAGGAGCCCGATGTGGGGCTCGATCCCAGAATGCTGGGATCACACCCTGAGCCGAAGGCAGACGCTTAATGACCGAGCCACCCAGGTGCCCCAAAATGTACCATTTTTAAGCATCAGTTAGGTGGCATTACTGCATTCCCATCTCCACTGTCCATCTCAGGAACTTTCTCATCACCCCACACTGAAACTCTGTTGCCACTACACTCAGCATAGTGATTTTGAGATTCTTCGTAGGGGTCTGTTTTTGTACCAGCCATCTGTGTTTCTCTGATTATTTTGACTTTCACAGCTTTGCATCTGTCTCACATGGCAGGGTCTGCTCTGCTGTTCTTTTCAGAACTCGGTCCTTGTGGACCTCTCTTCTTCCATACACTTCTCAGAATGCTGGTCAAGTTCTCCACAAAGTCCTGGAAATGTAATCTAACATGGGGAGAAGTGGCACATTTTGTATCTTAATCCTGTAATTCTATCCATGAACATAGTTATCTCATCTTTTACAAATGACTTAATAGAATTTAACATTTTCTGTCATGGTGATCATTGTGTGTGTGTGTGTGTGTGTGTGTGTGTGTGTGTGTGTGTGTTTACAGAGGAGACGTGTTGCTTTGAGGGTAGTTCCTTAGTCTTAACCTTTCAGGTGGGCAGAGTCAGGGCTTTGGGGACGGACTGCTGTCCATTCAGCAGCCTCGAGTGACATGGGCCAGTTAGTTACTCACTGTTTGTCCCCGGGGGCTCTTTTTTCTTCATCCTGGACCCCAAGTGCCTCCCCCAGGGGCTGCTGAGGGTGCCCAGGGGATAACATGGGAGAGGCAGCGCCTCCAGATTGTGAAACAGAGTTGCCATTCAGGGACTGTTGTGTTAGACCTCTCCTATGGCTGGCTTTAAATAGGTACTCTGAGTACTGTTCTCCTGCGTCCCAGGGATTGATAACAAGTGTCAGTAGAGCCAAGGGAATCCGCCAGCCTATGAACTGTAACACTTGTCTCGTCCACACAGGCAAGGCCATGCTTCCACCCACTTTTGTGGGGTTCACGGAAAGTGTGGTTACTTTCAAAGACTTCGGCAGTCCCATGGGGGAGAAACAATTAGAGAACTCGGTGTTATAGACGGTCTGTAATCAGGGGTTAAGTGGTGTGTCAGGGGAGTTGGTAGAAGAGAGAAATGCTACTCTGTGAGTTTTGACTCACTTCGGGTAGAATCAGATTAGAAGAGAGAGAAGGAGGGTGAAACCAAGTATAATCAGTTAGCATTTCTGTCCAGGGCTTGGAGGGCCTGGTATTCAACCCCATGGCAGTGGCTTGTGTGCCTGAGTTTAAGTGTCTCAAAACCATTGCTTTGGGAAAAGTGGTAACAAGTGGCTAGTAGGCGCTGAGCTAACTGGCAGCTTTGTGTCGTGTGGTACAGTGGCTGCAGGCCCTGACCGGAGCTCCAGGGTGTGCGTTCAGGTCTTGGCCTTACCACTTAGGAGCCGTGGGACCTCAGGCATGTTGTGTAAGCCTCCGTGCCTCAGTTTCCCTGACCCTCATCGTCGGGTGTAGTAATCGCAGATACCTCATGGTGTCCTTGTGAGACTACACTTGTCGGGTGCTTAGAGCCTGGCACAAGGTCATCACAATATAAGGGTTACTAACTCGTATGACTCCTTCTCTTCATACTCGCTGTGTTCCTCCTGTATCTCCCCTGACGTGTATCAGGCCTTATGTCCAGAATCGAGTGGCTTTTGTCCAGAAGGACCTGTTGGAGGCACATTGTGTAGAGTGGACTTTCTTCATTGCCAGGCTTGTGGTGGGCACGCGGGTTGTAGATGGAATGAATCAACCCTCGACAGATCGTGGAGCCGGGTGCCGCCTCGGTGGGCCCTACGTATCCTCCCTCAGGCCTGCGGGACAGAGAGGATAGACATCAGGTGGTTACAGGCAGGAAGCCTGTTAGACATTTTGGCAAAGATGTATTAATCATCGGGATTCATTTGTGAGCGGCCTAACTGCGTGGCCAGACTGCCTAAGCCCTTGCCCCTTGTGACCGTCCAGTGAGATGGAGGTGATTATCATTCCGTTTTTAGACAGGAGGACAGAGGGGCACAAGTAATTTGCCCCACAAAGTTGGAAGAATGCCCTGAGGGGTCTTCATGTTTTGGGCCTTTGCCGGTTGGCAAAAATTGCCAGCGTAGGTGCGTTGGTGGGTAGCTGTCATAATCAGGTAAGCGTGGTGACATACGGGTTAGCCCAGGAGGGCATTCCCATGACCTTGGAGGTTATCAGCCCAGGCGGAGGATTCTCAAGTTTCACTAGGCGTTAGAAGCACCAGGAGGCTTGTTACAAACACCCAGGAAGCGTGTGTGCCTGACATGTTCGCAGATGCCACTGATGCGGCTGGCCTGGGACCACTGTTGGAGAGCCCCTGCTGTCAGCACCGCTCGTGTCCGTGAGGGGCCAGCCGCTCCTGCTTCTGCTCACGGTCAGGTGGGATCATTGCAGATGCAGAAGTTTTAAATCCTTTCCCCGTCATGCAATAAAGACTGAACACACACGGTCGTGTTGATCTAGGCCAGCGGAGAGGGGGTGGGGCCTGAGCCAGCGCAGGGTAGACGTTTGCTCTCTGTCCTTGCCCGTGTTTCTGACGTGGGCCCAATGGGTGATAACCCAGGGTGGAGAGAAAATTCGGGAGTGCAATTCCAGACTCGTTAGCAGCACGAAGGCCATGTCGTGCATCCCATCTTAGGATGATGCCCTGATGTGTTTTGTTTTTTTCCACTTGGGTTAGTCCCTGCCGGAGGCCCAAAAAAGCTTTGTCCCTTCATCTATCCCTTTGGAAAGATTTAGGGAGAGAATTTAGATTTAGAGAGAAATCAAAAGCGTATAAAGATACGTATCCTGATGGTGGAGAGGCTGAAGATCATCTTATTTGGGGTAATTGTAGTAAAAAACTATCTGTAGTTTAAAAAAAGGAAGAAAAAGGAGGGGCTGTGCACCTTCCCCAGCGGTGGTGAGGTAAGGTGGCCAGCAGGTGTCCACGGGTCGTGCATGCCCACGTGCACAAAGCCCTCGAGAAGGAGGAACTGTGTTTGTATGACCAGAGTTTTCCGTCTTGCGACGGAGGCTGCGTTTCCTCCATGGGGACCATGTGACACATAAAACCGTGAGATGAGAGATACTGACTTTTGAAAGATTTTATAGGACATGGGAACTTAGATTCTAACTCAGAGGAGAACACACGAGTAAATCGTCTTTGGGAAGAAGACTTTGCCCTGTGCTGTTGTCGGGGCTCCCCCCTGACCCCGCAGCAGGGGACTGCTTGGGGAGGGAAGGTGGCAGGCCACGGGGGTGGGGGATTGCCAGGGGAACACTGGGAGCCCCCACAAGAGATGTTCTGACGTCTGGTCTCTCCAGAGCCTGGGGTTTACAATGGCCGTAGACTTAGTGTGTTAAGGGTCCACAGTGGCTGGGACCTCGTTAAGCCTTGAAACGCGCAGAGGCGAGTGAGATGTGGTCTGGGTTCTCAGGGTTTGGAGGGGGGGGGGGACAGATCTGTGCACAGAGAAATGCCATCACCCCGTGGTGCATGCAGCGTGGCACCTGCTTGGGGCTCCGTGTGCGCAGCGCGGGAGCAGGTAGCCCAGACGGTAGGCTGCGGCAGATGGGGCTGGATGTGGTGCGGCGTGGTGTTCTCGTCTTCTCTCCCTTGTTTCTGGGGCTGCGGGGTGAGCGTGGTCACTCCAGTAACAGAGCGGAGTGTGGGAAGAGGCATGCTGTGCGTGGTCAGCGCTGTGCGTGGTCAGCCTGCAAAGGGGAACCGGGAGCTGGAACCACACTTGGAAACCGCGTAGGCAGTTGTAGGGGGCACTCGAGAGTTCGTCTTTAAGAAACGTGGCTAACTTTTAGCTATTTCCTGGAATGTAGAACCTGGCGAAGATGAACGACTTTCTATCTTTAAGGCGAATCGGCGTTTTTAAAAAAAGATTTTTTTATTAGAAACAAGGTTTTATTTGCTCACAATTTTTGGCAAAGTTTGAAATCCCACTTTCAGTTTGTTTTCAGTGGTTTTCATTTCTCGTTTACGTTGTCCTCCCTTCTGCCTTCTCCCTTCCCCCTCCTCCCTTCCTGGATACCCTTACAGACACCGAGCGTGCAGGCCCACATGTGCCAAAGCCGTGACCTTGGCTGGCTCGTGCCTCTGCTTCCTTACCTGTGAGTGGAGAGCTTGGGTTCGTGGATCCTAGTCATCTGCTCCCAGGTTGCACGACACCCAGAAGAGTGGCTCACGAGCCCCACGGCGCCTGCTGTTTATCATCCTGTTCATAGAGAAGAGTCTGATTTCAGCGCGACTTCCCCAGTCCTGCTGAGCTGTGTGTCCAGACCACGGTATAGAAACAGCAACGAGTGGTGGGTTCTTCACGGTTTACGGTGCCCCTCCCGGCAACGCTGTCTCTGTTAAAGGAACAAAATGTGGGCTGTTGGGTCATTCAGAAGTCCCATCAGGTGCACTGTGTGACTCCATGACCAGCCTCAGATGGTGGGTGGGGTGGGGACGCCCCTGCCAGGCCAGGTAGCTGGACGGTGCTCGTGCTGGGAATGGGGCTCCCCGGAGTCACAGGGTCAGCGAAGTTTCGGGATAGAGCAGAAACGTCCTGGAGGCAGGGTGGAGAACACAGTTCGGCAGAGCTGCTCCCTAAGGAGGTGGGGAGGGCTGGCTGAGGGGTCCTCCCGTCCCAGTAGTGGGGGCAGCCGCGGAGGCCAGAGAAATGGCAAAGTGGGGAGCTCTGCCGAGAGCTTTTCACCCTCCTGACAAACGCAGGCTGACAGTTTGGGCAGCCATCTGCATGGAGTGGGGTGTGCGTAGGGCGCCAGAGAAGCGGACTTGGCTCCTCGAGAGGTGTGCAGCAGGTGGAGGAGGACCGAGGCACTGGCAGACTCCGTGTGCCGGAGAAGCAGCTCTGGGACCGCCAGGGCATCCTGAGAGAAACACGCTGTGTGGGCGAATGCACAGCCTTCAGCTGGAGACGGAGCCGCAGCCCTGGGCCCCTGAGACAGAGTGAGCAGGTGGGGACAGGTGTGACGGCTGCCAGCGCGCCCTTGTGAGGCTGTGTGACTCTCGAGCCACCGTGTGGGAGTGCCGGACAACGGGTCCTCTCGGTGACGGGAACTGGGAAAGGCAGGGACCCTGGAGCCCGGGTTCTGAAAGCCGTCAGGGAGTGCTAGGCAGGGCAGTGGAGCTGGGTTCCGGACCTTTCGGGGCACGGGCCCTGTCATGTGAGAGGGGAACCGTGGCCTCTGCATCGGGGGTGCTCACATGAGCCCTCCTGGCCGAGGCTGCAGCTGTGCAGGGCAGCCCTGTGGCGGGCCAGCTGTCCTGGGCCCCCCGGCCAGTCCCGTCGGACAAAGGGAGCGCGGCTTCCCTTCCTGCTCCCTGTGTGGCGTGTGGGCCCTTCACTCGACCAGGACGTCTCGAGTGTTCTTGATGTTTGACCATGTGGACTGTTGTCCTTTTGCTTGTGTTTCTCCCTGATCTTGTCCCAGAGCTTGTTGCTGTCCCCGCTGGTTGTGAGTTCAGTTTCCTCACCCCAAGATCCCAAATGCACAGAACGTCCCGTGTTTGTCATCATCTCTGTGGAAATCCTCACGGGCAGCCTCGGACTCTGGCCGAAGCCTTCAGAATCTGACAGCAGCTTGACGTGGAGGATGGGGCTAAGCACAGGGGTGAGCCCAGCAAAGGCTCCGCCCGCACGGAGCTTTCCGGGAAGCGGGTCTCACGCAGTCATCACGTCGGCACGCCTGGCGCTGGGAGGCAGAGCCTCGGCCGTGCCTCGTGCCTCCTCTTGGCGCCGCTGGCCGTTCGCAGGCCGGTAATTCGACATTTGTTTTATGGCCGCTGTCTGTGTTGTGACACCTGAGTTCTTCTGGAAGGGCCTGCAGAGTTACCAGCCGTTGTGCTGGGCCGCGTTCCAGGTTTCCACAGGGCCCTGCACGTGACCTGCTTTCCCCTCCTCTGATTTTAGAGACCGAGGCGAGGTGGCGGGCGCTGACGGAGACTTCTCAAGCTCCCTTTGGCCGTCTGCGTGAAGGCCCTGGCAGCGGACCCAGGCTTCCCCCCAGTGCCAGGGTCCGTGTGCGGGTTCACAAAGCCGCTGAAATCACACTTACCCTTTGGGGTGTGTGCATTTTTCTGGGGAGGGTGTCTAAAGCTTTCATTAAATTCACCAGGAAGACCTCTGAAAGGTCCCTTTTAAAGAAAGTGGATAAAAAGTTAAGACTGTATGATTGAGGGTCTTTATTGCTGCCTGTCCGCTGGTTAGAGGGACTGATAAGAAGGGACCACCGGGGCGGGGAGGCCGCTGCACGCCAGGAGCCCCTTGTGGGTATAGGGCACTTGACGTTTCTGTGTGGTAGGGGTGGGACACGGTCAGCTCTTGCTCGGAGGAAATAGAAGCAAAGGGACAGAGCTGCTGTCATGGAGGACCGGCCACCTTAGAGGGAGAATGGGGTGGCGTGTGTGATGCTGCCCTGTGGCTCGTCGTCCACGGAGCCAGAGGAGAAGGTGAGCCACAGGAGGAGCGCGGGAGACTCTGGAATGGGTGCCTCTCAGATTCCTGCGTCTGATGGAAAACAGGTCCGGAGAGGACAGTTAGGACTTCAGCCGTCGATGTCAGAGGCGCCTGGTTTAAGGGATTCTCCTGTGTGGGAAGTTCCTAGCAGTTTACCTAGATGGTAAAGTTCCTGATGATTGTCCTTCAAGATCAGGGTGTGGAGGGTGGCTTTTTTTTTTTTTTTTTTAAGATTTTATTTATTTATTTAACAGCGATAGAGACAGCCAGCGAGAGAGGGAACACAAGCAGGGGGAGTGGGAGAGGAAGAAGCAGGCTCATAGCGGAGGAGCCTGATGTGGGGCTCGATCCCATAATGCCAGGATCACGCCCTGAGCCGAAGGCAGACGCTTAACTGCTGTGACACCCAGGCGCCCCTGGAGGGTGACTTTTAAGAGGGCTGGCATGGATACTTACATACATTCCAGGAATTTATTTTAAGAAATAATCAGCCCCTCGTTCATCCCAGAGCTGTCTATTGGAAAAGTTGGAAACCAGATATCAAATACTAGGGCACTGGCTAAACAAATTACGTATACCCACACACGGAATACTAGGCAACCCTGGAACATATTATGTAGAAGAATAAGCCCGTAGAAAGATGTCCTATAAACATTGTTACGTGCAAGCGGGTCTGTGGTGCTTTTGTAGAAAATACGCTCTTCCCAAAGTCTTGGTTGATTGCTGCTGTGGGCCAGGCGCCGCCTGGGCGCGGGCGACAGGGCGGTGAGTGTGCGCGGATACGGTCCCTGCCCTCAGCAAGCCTGTGGTCTGCTGGGCAAGAACGGAAGCCTTGTGTAAGAAGCCTTGTTTAAATACTCGCAGGAGGACTGGGCAAAGAATGACTCTTACCAGGCAGTTTGATCCCTGTAAAGTCCAATCCCCTGTCTCTCTCTGCTGGTTACCAGCCGTATCCCTGACATGAAACCGCCCATTTTCCGGAAAGTCGGAGGTCAGTCATCGAGGTGTCTTCCTGCTCATGCCTGCTGTTCAGCCGTCCTCTCTCAGCTGGCCGCACAAAGCTGCCGTGAAGCCTGGGGAGGTGTGGGGCTCTGCTCTCAAGAGCGGCCCTCCGGAGGGGCAGCCGGAGATGGAGCTCCGCACAGCGCCGTGTGATGGGATTCCGGGTGCCCTGGCGACTGGGCCAACGTGTTCAGGAAGGCGGTCAGCGGGAGGGCAGGTGTACGCTGGGGCTGGATGCCGGCTGGGACGGGGTCGCCAGGGCCCCTCCGAGTGGCCCCCTGGGGTCTGGCTGTTGAAGGCGTTTTAGCCTAGGTTCGGTTTTCCTTTAGAAAACTTTTCTCCTGCCTTCTCCTTCTCACTCTTCTCCCCCCTCTCCTCCCTTTCTCCCCTACTTTTCGTCTTTCTCGTCTGCTTAAAAAATACATAAGCAAAAAGAATATCATTCAGAATCCTATCACCTGTCGATAACCATTGCTAGCATTTTGGTGTGTGTCCCTCCCGTCAGTTTTACATCAATATTGGTTGTGCACTGAATGAACATTTTGGCCGAATGCCAAAAGGTAGAATGTTAGTAGGACCTGTATCGCCAGAAGGAAATCTCACTGGACTTCTGGGATGCAAGTAGAAGTCTGAAACTTCATGAAAATGATGATAGTGTTATTAAGATGACAACAGTTAGCACTGTGGCACGGGAAACTTGATTTCTTAGTGGGCGCGGTCAGCGCAGTGAACATCTGTGGTCCAGGGTAGGTGATGGCTCAGCGGGGGTGGAGGGAGCAGCAAGACATTATTTGTGTTTTGGTTTTCGAATAATTATTATTGTTTTGGCCAGCTCTGAGGATAACACACCATGAAGGGAAGTTTGTCTCCAACTTAATTAAACTTTTGTCAAATCACTGACATCTCTCTAACTCCCGGACCTGCCACTTTCCTTGGTGATGAGGGTGCGGTTGTGGAAAGCGGCCCCTCACCCCAGCTTTGGGCTGTGCCTGAGGAAGGGACTATGTGGATAATCTCAGGAGCGCAAGTGAGACCATTGCCTTCGTGCACATTGTTGTCCTGGTAGTTTCTTACGTGACTGCTGCTTCACACAGCCAGTTGAGAGAAAAATGGTCCCGAAGCCTTGGCTCAAGCAGCGTGGCGTGGAGTGGTGTCATTGGCTTTCAAGGTGACAGAGCTGATTTCCAGTCTCCATCGACGTTCACTGCCTGCACACCAGTTTCAGCATCTTCCCTGGAGAAGAATGACAGAAGGTTCTGTGGAGAGACGGCACGTGAGAAGTGCTTGCTGTCTGAGGCACCCCAGGTTCTAACAGCGGACGTTGGCAAGTTCGTCAGCGCGCCCTGTAACATTGTCAGTAAGCGTGCTCTGTGGACTCCACTCTCCGCGTTATACAGTGTTCTAATTTTATTGAGGCATCCTTTTAAAATAGGTAATAACGAGCCATTCCATCCTGTCTGCACGTCTCAGTACACCTTCGTCATGTCGTAAGTACGTAGGTACTCCTGTAAGTCCTAAGTGCCTGACAACATCCCTTGGGTGGCATGTTGTTTGTGTTTGGGTGGAAGAGGTTTTTATTCTGAGATTCGTCTGGAACGCTCACCGACATTTGGAAATCAGTCTTCCGATGCTAAGTAAACATTCGAATGATGTGCCTTGTTCACGTTACAGATGCTGCCATGCTAAGTGGTGACACGTTGATCACACATGAGTTCAAGGATACAGGAAACATGTGAAGAAGCGTTCTGCCCCTCAGCCTTCCAGATCGAAGCCCAGGTGTGGAAACTGGAGACCGCTCTGGTACACGCTCCGACGCACGTAGCAATGCATATTCTAATATTAGTATAGGCTCAAAGCGTAGTGTTTCTAAGACGTGACTGAGAGTGCTCCAAATCTGTAATTTGCTTTGTTTTTTTTTTTTTTTTTTTTTAAGATTTTATTTACTTATTTGACAGAGACAGCCAGCGAGAGAGGGAACACAAGCAGGGGGAGTGGGAGAGGAAGAAGCAGGCTCCCAGCAGAGGAGCCTGATGTGGGGCTCGATCCCAGAATGCCGGGATCACGCCTTGAGCCAAAGGCAGACGCTAAACCGCTATGCCACCCAGGCGCCCCGTGTAATTTGCTCTGAAGGAGTACAAACATCTTTTATTTTGCTTTAAGTAGAGTAAAATATACGTAACATAAAATGGACCATTTTACCGTTTTTAAGTGGATCATTCATGGCATTAAGTGGACTCACTGTGTTGTGCAGCCGTCATCACCGTCCATTCCAGGACTCCCTCATCCTTGCGAGCTGAGATTCTTTCCTCCCTTCCTCCTACCCGGTAGCCCTGGCGCCCACTCTTAACTTCTCTGGCTAGGACTTTGTCTTCTCTAGGGATCTCATGTACGTGGAACCGTACAGTGTTTGTCCTTTTGTGTGTGGCATATTTCTATCTTTAAATAGGCTTTTTTTTTTAAGATTTTATTTACTTATTCGTCAGAGAGAGAGAGCACAAGGAGGGGGAGAGGCAGAGGGAGAAGCAGGCTCCCTGCTGAGCAAGGAGCCCGATATGGGGCTTGATCCCAGGACCCTGGGATCATGACCTGAGCCGAAGGTGGACACCTAACCAACTGAGCCACCCAGGTGTTCCCCCCCCCCTTTTTTTAATAAGGAAAAATGTGTGCCCTCTTGTAATCAGTTTTGCTCTTGGGCTGCGACGTTCAAGTTTGATCAAGGGGATGCTTCCCTTGTGGACCTAAAAACACCCAAGTACTTCCAGCAGTATTCAGCGGAAGCCGTAATATTTGCTTGAGGTCAAGAGAGCAATTTCACGGAACAGAGGATCCCCGACTCACCATGTTCTGACTTTATGGTGATGAGAAAGTGATGTAGAAACCGTACTTGGAATTTTTAGTTTGGACCTTTTCCTGGGCCAGAGAGATGCAGCCTCCAGTCGCCCCCCACCCCCCATCATAAGGGTCAGCAACCTGCACACTTCCCACCATTCTGCCCCCACACAGACATCCTGTTAGTCACCTCGACACAGTGCTTAGTAGATCACATGGGAGAGTCGACACTTTATTATCAGATAGACTCTGTATTAGATGCTCTAGGCCACCTGCAGGCTCCCGTGAGTGTTCTGGGCACGGTGAAGGTCAGCTGGCCTGAGCTATGAGATTCAGTGCTGGGTGCATTAAATGCATTGTCACCCTGTGGTATTTTCAACTTATGTTATGTTTATTTATTTATTTAGTATTTTTTTAAAAATTTTATTTATTTGTCAGAGAGAGAGAGCACAAACAGGCAGAGTGGCAGCAGAGAGAGAGGGAGAAGCAGGCTCCGCGCTGAGCAGGGAGCCCGATGCAATGTGGGCTCGATCCCAGGACCCCAAGATCATGATGCCTAACCGACTGAGCCACCCAGGTGCCCCTTATGTTAGGTTTATTGGGATGTAACCCCCCGCCCGTCGAGGAAGAGACTACATGAGAGCGGTCTTGCCCGTGAACTTGGCAGCAGCCTTTCCTGAGGCCTGTCAGCGTTCCTGGAAAACAGCCTGCTGTTTCCACATCTTTTGCTCCGATCGGTCTTGCCTGGTGGGACAGAGAGCTGGCAGTGGGGCTGGCGCCTCCGCTCAGCCTCTCAGCCTGGGCTGGTGGAGTCCTCGGTAGAGCCCTGTCTGGGTGCGCACGTCATGACTTATTTCAGCGATTCGCTGGGCGGTGAGCTTGTCCCGGGCAGCCAGGCACGCCGTGCAGGGACCGCCGTGTGTTTGGGACGGGCGCTGAGGCTCTGGGCTGTAGCCGTGTGCTCTTACAGCGTGTGTCAGCTCGGGGTGCACGTGTGTACGTAGGGGGGGCCGGAGGGAGCACGCGGAGTGGCACACTGGCCCCCCCCGGCTCTGCTGGGTGGGGTGCTGGGATTGGGGGGGCACAGTCATCCGGCCGCCACCGGTTCGGGCACTGTTTCTCTGGAGCTATGGGAGATGGAGGTTAGCTTCCTGTTTGTGGTAAGAGAAGCGAAAGCTTTTGTACCTTTATAGGCCTGATAAGAATCAAACGTGATGACTGTGGTTTCAGTAGCCTCCGACGAGTCTGTTTATGCCGCCCGCATTTTCTGAGGGACGTGTCTGAGGAGGGCGGCCGGCCTCCAGGTCACTGACCGCACGGTGGACACACGTTTAGAGTGCGAGTCTGTGTTTTGCCCTAGGATCTTTGTTTCATCCTCTTCTGGCATCTGTCTCAGTGTGGGTGTGGATCGCAGGGTTGTGGAGTGGGGTTAAAACAAGGCCTTGATTTCAACTTTTGTTTTTTTTTTAAAAGATTTTATTTGTTTATTTTGGGAAAGGGGAGTAGAGGGAGAAGTCCCGACCTGGGACTCAATCCCAGGACCTTGGATCATGACCTGAGCCGAAGGCAGATGCTTCACTGACGGAGCCACCCAAGGCCTTGATTTAAATATGGGACCAGGAACAAATAGCATCCATGTTTGATATTCAGTCCTATCGTTTATATATTTAGTTAGACACTCTGGCAATCAGTCAAGTATTCTACTTCAAAAAATAACCACAGTACCGTCTGAATTAATTTTTTGGTTTAACTCGTCTGCGATAGGTGTCTGGGGAGAAAGATAATTGGGGCGCTTTCGTACCATGAACATTCTAAGTGCCGCTAACGAACGTACGGCCTCCGATCCCCGGGCAGACAGTTTGCAGTTGAAGTCTGCCTTCTGTTATGCACCTGACCGCTGAATGCAAGGTGGCACCTGCTGTGTTGTACCCCCCAGCTCCCCCATAAGGCATTGTTGTGGTTCCCTTTTGGTGGCGAGAACGTGGCAGAGATGCGGGGCTCCTGCCTGCATGTCCCCTGATGGACCGGGGACCCCAAGTGATCGCTGTCTTCACCCCTGATGGGAAAGGTGGGCCCCACTCCCGACGGAGGTTAAGCTCAAAAGAGGACTATAGCAAACGCCCCCAGGCTATTTATGCCTCCAGCGTCTGTTGAGCCCTTGCTAATCTGAGTCTTCGCTGACCAGTCCACTGAGATTGCTGACCTGATGTCCTCCATCCTCCTCGCCTGTCCCGGACCCTCCTGCTTTCATTTCCTGTTTCCTCATTGGGTCTTCGAGGTCCTCTTATCTTTGCAAGAACTCCCTTTCTCTTTCTCTGCCCCACTCGTACATGGAAATGCTCCCTGAGGCTCACCCCTCACCCCTGCAGTGTGCAGTCTCAGGGAGCAGTCCCCTCTCTTCCAGGTGGGGTTTTGTGCAGATGGGGGTCCAGCTGGGAGAGGGTTCCGATTATTGGGTTTTTGGCTCAAAAAGTTCCTTACTGTCTGGGAGGCATGGTCACAGCAGTTTAGCGCCTAAACTTAGACTGCGTGAGGGAGTGACGGAGGAAGTGCGGAGCATTTTCCGCCCCAGGGTTCTGTGGGAGGAATAAAACTCTAGGGGGTCGGAATTATTGATGTAGATTAAACCTGACTCTTCCCATCTGATCTGTACTTCGTTTCCAGAATGGTTAAGCCCCCTGCTGGGGTGGGCAGTGGCATGTATTTAAAGTTTTATGCTCTTCTTCATTTTTGAAAATTCAGCAAATAATAAAATCTCAAGCTGCTCACAGGTGCCCTCACCGGCGCCGTTCCTCTGTCTCGGTGTAGAACATGCGTTGTGCACACTCTTCACAGTGACATGTTCAGAGATGAGAAGTATTAGATACTGACTTCAAGAATTCATTGTTTTGGTCTCGTGGGTGTGTCGCCAGTTGCATCTTTAAGGTCCCTTCAGATTATATGGCTGTTTGATATCAAATATTTGTACAGTATTTATTTTATGACTGTAGAGGGTCACACACTTAATTTTCTTTACCACTCCATTTTCTTTATTGCTTTAACATTTGGAGGTACTGTTTCTGAGATTGTAGATCTTAAGACTGTGATTTCTTGGATTTTTTTTTTTTTTTTTTTTTTTTAGTTTACTGAACTGGCTGGTGGAGATTTTGTCAGATTTGCTCATTTGTGTGGCTCAGAAGTTTATGGAAAATGAGTACGAGAACACGAGATATTGGGCGGCATACACCATGGTGTATGGATTGTTGCTAGAGACGGGTTTGGGTGCCTGCAGGGGCCAGTCACCAGCGATGGGCTGAGGATAATAATGCCCGTCGTGCGGGTTTGTTACGGGATCGGGTCTGTCAATGCCCAGCACGTTCCGGGTGTAGAGTACATGGTAGTGGCTATTACTAGGGCTTCTTTTTGAGGCCAGAAAGTAGTAGAAAGTGGTTATGGGGGCACCTGGCTGTCTCAGTTGGTGGAGCACGTGACTCTTGATCTTGGGGTTGTGGTTCAAGCCCCATGTTGGGGGTAGAGTTTACTTGAAAAAAAAAAAACGTGTTTCTTTATTAAAAGAAAAAAGTGGCTATGTCTTCCTGTTGTTCTCTTCTGTAATTTACCGTTAGGGGATTTGGTGGTAGCACGAGGGCGGTCTCGTTCTGTTTTTTGATTGCATTCATATCGTCTAAATTTGCGCATTCCCATCTTCTGTTCTGGTTGCTTTTACAGCTGTGGAGCATGATGTGAAAATCACACCAGATCACAGTAAGATTTTCTGTGTCTGGAAACTTTGCAAATCAGTCAGTCTGACCAGCCAGTCCTTTGTGCAGGGAGTCATGGCTTTACATTGATTTTTTTTTTTTCTGTTTTAAATGTTTTTATCATGAAATATTTTAAACATTTAGAAAAATATAGAGAATGATATAATGAAATATACCCAAGCCCTCAGTTTTATCAAATGTTTTATATATTTGATCTGTCTTGGGGAGTGGGGGTGTGTGTGTATACATTTTTTTTTTTTTTAAACAAACATCCTGTCTCCATGGGACTGGAAGTTCAGGGGCTATGGGGTCTGGTTCTCTGCTCTCTGGTGCCCGGGATGGTGCATGGGGAGTGGCGGTCTTCACAGAAACACTGTGTATCCTTCTCCAGTGGCCTTCCCCTCCCTTCTTCCCGGAGGTAGCATTATCACAGATAGCTGGCTTTGGAGGAGGGGAAGTTTCTTGTTGGGCTCAGCCAGTGATACAATTGTGAGTTAAATTGGGAGTACCCTCAGGGAACTTTCAGCACCAAGATACACCGTAGGGCAGATGAATTCAGAAGCAGCTCCTATGGAAACCGGAACAGTCTCCCTGCAGGTGCGGAGCCACGGTAGCCGTTGGGATGAACTTGAAGACATGAAGATGGGGCAGGCGAGCCAGAGCTCCACAGTGGGGACAGTGTTCCGAGGGATTCAAAGTAGGTAGTTCAGGATTGCCTGGACTTTGTTATCAGAAAGGAGGAGCAAGAGAAGACACAGTGGGCAGAGAGCAAGACCCCTGAACCCTAACCTTACAGAACCAGCAGCGCTAGGCCCTTGATGGAGCAGGACATTCCAGAAGCAGGCCAGCCTGGAAGAAAGTTTCGTTCCTGTCCTTCTGGCTGTGTGGCCTGGAGTAAGCCACTTGCCCTCTCTTACTTCGGCCGCCAGGAAGTTAATGGGGAATTGAGTTTTTAGCTAGACATGGCACTGTTTTGAGGTTCTGTTGCCTGTGAGGATTTGAGATAAGCGGGTCCATGATGAGAAGCCTAAGCCTTACTGGTCAGTCACATGTACAGAGTGACCTCCCGTGCATGCAGTCATGTGCACGGTGAGCCCGCCGGCGCTGTTCTTCCTCCAGTACCCTGTGAAAAAGACCACCCTCTTCTCAGTCATCAGGGCTGAACCGGGGACCATCCACAGTTGCTTTTCCATGACCCCCGTCCCCTTCCAGTCACCAGAGAGAGGTCATTTGGTGTCTGCATTCTCTCTTGCATTCATGCAGACTTGAGCCTGCGTCCCTTCCTGCCAGGATCCCATCTAGCTGTCCGCTTTCTGCCCTGACCTCATTCCACTCTCCGACTGCCGGCAGTCCTCTTCCCAAGTGGCAGACGCGGTCATGGTAACGTCCTGCCGACCTGTGCCCGTGGTTGCCTGTGCCTCTAGGAGAAAGCCTACGTGCCTCAGTTGAACATGAGTGTCTGTGATCTGTCTACCTCATCCACCTTGTCCCCTCCCTGATGATTCCTTCCGAGCTTTGTGCTCACGCGAATGCTTTGTGCTGCACTTGCCTGCCTTAGTTTCCTCTTTCAGGGTCTCCGGGGTGAGCCATGGCCGCTCCCCGCGCACCGCCCCCGCCCAGCAGCCTGGGCTGGGTGTTGCCCTGCACCTGCCACAGTCCTTCCCCCAAGCACGCCGGCTACTTCGAGGGGGCAGTTGGGATATGAGTGTGCACGCAGGATGTGTGGTCACAGCCCAGCCCTGGAGAGCAGTGGCAGTCACACCTCGTGTGTGTGTCCCCTCAGGTGCTTCTGCGGACGTGGGGTTACTCATTGGTCTCGAGGGGGGCCCGGGGCCATCCCCTCCTGCAGGGGCAGAAAGGGAATGAGCAGTGAAGCAGTGCCCCTAAAGTTGGGGGGCTGTCGGTGCTGGAAGAGACCAGACTCGGAGTCCCCTGCTTGTTGTCCCCTCTCTTAGCCGGCAGAAGCAGGGCGTGTCAGAGTGATGTTTTGCACGTCATCATCAAAAAGGAGAATTGGCAGAGGGAGTGATGTTCGAAAAGTTTCCTGCGTGTGAACTTCGTGGGAAGACTGTCCATTTCTCCGTGCTCCCATGAGCGCTGGGGAAGCGCTCAGATGCTGTGCCTCCCTGGGTTCCCCCGGCCGCAGGGCTGGGCCCCAGAGTGGTGGTCTGGGTTCTGCTCTGCGCGGAGCCCAAGGATTCGCCACATTTCAGCTGGTCCCTGCTTTGCAAACTAGTAAGGTGACAGCAATAAGATCTTAGTCATTTAGTAAGTTGTATTCTTTACATTCTGTTAAATCCTTTTTTTTTTTTTTTTAAGATTTTATTTATTAGGGGGAGAGACAGAGAGAGCATGAACAGGGGGAGGGGCAGAGGGAGAAGCAGGCTCCTCACTGAGCAGGGCGTTTAACGTAGGACTCAGTCCCAGGACACTGAGATCATGACCTGAGCTGAAGGCAGATACCTAACCGACTGAGCCACCCAGGTGCCCCTTCTGTTAAATGCTTTGAAAAATGAAGTGGTCTCTTCCATTCTAGAATTCTGGAGGCTCTGTATGCACTTAGGACAAGAAGATGGCTCAGGAGCACTCAAAAATCATGTCCTTAATTTCCAGGAATTTCTAAAATGTTGAACATTGCTGCCTCTGAAGTGGGCCGTTGCAGGGAAACCGTGCCCGCCTGTTTGATCAGCCCTCAGCTCCTCGACCCTGCTGGCGTTTGGTCCTCGAGGTGTGGCGGCCTCTCTGCCCCTAGGAAACCCGTCTTCTCTTGGATCCTGTCGTGTGAGAGAGCGCTAGTCTGCGTCTTCTGTCTGTCCCTGCATTGGTGCTTTCCCCACTGTCCACTCTGCTGTCCACACACATCAATGGTTTTCATTGTATTTCGTTCCCTGCTGGTACTTGTGTGGATCCCTGGCTATTTTCCTGTATGTGGGTATTTCTGCTTATTTGTCCTGCTGTCCTCCCAGACTCCATGACTTGAAGACAAGTTGACCTTAGAATGTTTGCAGTGGGAAAGGATCAAAAGACCATTTGCTTCATTGTCTCATTTTAGGAGTAGGTAAACTGAGGCTCAGGGGGCTGATGCGGCTTATGTAATTTGACACAGCCCTCCTTCAATGGAGTCAGACTAGAAACCAAGGTTCCTGACCCTTTGTATCTCATGGGGCCTTTGTGTTGACTTATCCTCACACACGGACCCTTTGTGGTCTGCTGTTCCGTTATCGTTAGCTTGGCAGGGAGCCTCAGAGCTGTTCGACCCTCACATGTCCCTCTGTCCCCTCAAAGCACATGTCACATAGCCATTCACCAAGGCCTACCGATTTTTTCTATGATTTAAAAATTTTATTCAGTTATTTTAAAAAAATACCAGCAGTAAAATTCACTCTTCTGGAGCCTTTCGTTCTGTGAGTTTTAACCCGGGCACTGATGCGCGTCTCCTCACTGCGGACGGCGTGTGGGTCGGTCCGCCGCTGCTGCCTCGGCCTCTGCAGGGAGAGCCCCCATCCCCAACTCCTACGACGCGGGTCTGTTCTCCGTTGCGATGGTTTTGCCTTCTCCAGAATATCACGTAAGAGGGAGCGTATCCCCTGCTGGGACCCACTTCTTCCCTCAGCGGGAGCGTATTGGAGGTTCGTCCGTGGTGTCTGTCCCTTTCTTACTACTCAGGAGTGTTCCAGCCATGGGCGTACCACAGTTTTTTGTGTTTTGTTTTTCTGCCCCTCCCCCATTGCACTCCCACTGGAAGCACACGAGGGTCCTGGCGGGTGTGCGGCTTTGTCAGCATACGGTGTTGCCGGGTCTAAAAATTCAGCCACGCTCGTAGGCGTGCGGTGGTCTCTCGCTGTGCTCTTAAGTTGCCTTTCCCTGGTGATCAGTGGTGCTGAGTATCTTTTCATGGCTTACTTGCCTTTCTTCTGCCTGTTACGTGTATCTCTGTGTGTCTTCCATTATACTGTTTGTTATACCCATCGTATCATAATTGTGCCTAAGTTTTTATGTCAACAGTGCTGTCCACATACTCCGGTAGGTTCCAGATGTCAAGGCACGGAGCGAGGAACTTTATGTACATAATCTCATTTCGTCCTCACAAAATCCTTGTGACATAAGTAGTGTTTTCTCTTATTATAGGGGAGATGTAGACCCCACGTCCAGCGGATATTTGTTGCATGCCTACTGTATGCTTTGAGCCAGGCGTTAGACCCAATTATTTGTTCCGTGACTTTGGGCAAGTCATTTAATTTGAGTCCATGTTCATATCTGCTATTAGGGATCTGTCTCACGATATGTTCTCTCAGGGTTGTTGAGTGAGGGTTTTGAAGGAGAGTGTAGGAAGCGTGCCCAGCAGAAGGTCTGGCCCGTGGCATTTACTGAGGAAGCATTAGCATTAGCTTCTGGTCCAACGCCTCCTACCGTTTGAGACTGTTCCTGCCCTGTCCTGGCCACCTCCCTCTGGGAAACTACCCCTGGGTGGGTCCCCTGCTCCACTCTGGATCAAATACTAGAGCCGACACAAGATTCAGCCTTTTCCTTTTATGAAACGTGTTTCTCTGTTTCCTCTGTGCGGCTTACTAATAGACTGCCTCAGTTGGCCAAGAAAGATGCAGTTTTGTACGACAGACCTACCGTGCTGCAGTTGCCCCCGCTCCCCTTCCCCCTGCCGTAGATGCAGAAGGGACCAGTGACCATGGGGCTTGCTGCTGGCTAACCTGGATGCTCTCTTCCAAAATTCACATTTCATACTTTTTTTTTCCATTTTGCAATCTTTAACTCTATATTTATCCAATAGCATAATTAATCAACCAATTAATTTAACTTTTTTAAAAAAAGATTTTATTTATTTATTTGAGAGAGAGCGAGCACAAGCAGGGGGAGGGGCAGAGGGAGAGGGAGAAGCAGACTGAGCAGGGAGCCTGATGTGGGACTCGATCCCAGGACCCTGAGATCATGACCTGAGCCGAAGGCAGCCGCTTAACCCACTGAGCCACCCAGGCGCCCCCTAATTTTGTTAACTTCTTAATGTAGTCACAACGTACAGATTTGGTCACTTTACACTTTCAGTACCCAGCCTTAGGTATGGCAGGGGGGTGCTGTGAGCAGCAGTGTATGTAGTGTTGCTGGAGTTTTTTTAATCTGTCATTTGCTAGTTATTTAATCAGGTTTTTTCTTTATTGGGCAGATCATTTGGGATGATTTTCTGGAAACCGGAAATACTTTGAAGAGATGTTGCTCTTTGAAATGAGTGCCTCAGGTTTTCTAAAGTCAGTAATAGAAAAGCTGAATGAGCCAAGTGAAGTTTCCTTAGAGTCCATCCCCGCTCCGGTGTTTATGTGAGGAATGTCTCACTTTTACGAATATCATCGAGGGTGATCTGGTTGGCAAGTTGGTTCTGTTTAGGGTAGGACAGGAAGAGGAAACTGTAATATTAGCAAAAAGGAGAGGGTACAGCAGTGACCTTGTACAACTTGTCAGGTCATCCGTTGTGGGGTACACGAGGTCTGTGGGAGCAAGGGTTGGGCTGCAGTGGGCTCCCTGCGCTCTCCTGTCCCCTCCCTGGAGCACGGGGGATGTTGTCCTCCCCTGGGCAGGCGTGGATGTGATGCCCACCCTGTGCTAGGTGCATCCCCCTGTTGGCCTCCGAAATCCCCTCAGCACAGCAGGCCTTTGAAATACAGGAGCCCAGAGGAGCGTCCAAGACTCTGGACTCTGGAGTAGATGGCCTGGGGCCAGGTTCTCGGTGGACTGCTCACCAGCTTCACAGGTGTGCACAACCTAATTGCTTTCTGCACCTCACGCTCCTTCATCTGTAAAATGGGTGTAATAATAGTGCCTTTCTCACAGGGGTAAACGATTGTAAAAAAAGAATTGTCAAGAGGTTGAGTCGAAATGACCTGATTCTGGTCGTCCGGTGTCATTGTTTTCAGTGACGTGAGACTCACAGTAACCTTTCCGCTCTCCTCCTGCCCACGCAGGAAGAATTTCTCATTTTTTGTATTGAATGCCAGTGGAAATGTTCGATAGCATGTTTTTACTAGAAATACAAATATCGTAAAAATGACTGTTGCCTCCTAAGAAATGGAATTAACTAAACTAAGAGCGACATCTTTTTATATAAAGAAAGTCTGAGTATTTTTTGTGGAGTTACTGCGCCTAAAGCTAGTTATTGTAAGTGACAATCTCTTCTAGGTGAAAATATTAAAAACGTCATCAGCTCTCTGTTAAAAACACAACACAGCACGAGTTCGTTGAAATGATTCGACTCTGCTGCTTTAATCTTGAACTTGGCTGGGTTGCATGTGAGTTAATTTTTTTCCCCATTTGAGATGAGCACAATAAGGTGGGACCCTAGATGTGAGTCCACCAGGAGGAAAAACCGTCTGTGAATTAAACGTCAGTCTAGAAATCCAGTTGACTTATCCCCGTGGGCAGTGTGTGGTGCTGGCTGGGTCTGCATCATTATTCTGAAGTCTGTGCTGACGTCCTGTGACTAATACGTTCCAGCTGTCTGGGTCACTACTGTGGAGTACTGTTTATTTGAGGTAGCGATGCTGCAAATAGGAAAAGCTTTCCCGTTTGTTGGTTGAGAGCTTTGCTGGTAATTAGCAAAACAAGCCTGCCTCTTATTTGGGAGGGACTGGAAAGGCGGCTGAAGAGGCCATTGTGCACAACCACAGTGGAAAACAATTTGGCATTACTTAGAAGAGCTGAACACGCGTGCTCGAGAGCTGAGCCCTCCTCTCTTAGGTGTATACCCTGGAGAAACTCGGTGTGTGCCCCCGGGACAGGCGCTGGAATGTAAATAGCATTGTTCATAATAGCAAAAACTGACAAATCCCCAGGGGATCCTCAGCAGAATGGAGCCACCTGTGGGTCTGTTCACACAGAGGAAACTGTATAGATAGCTGGAAATCAACCACGGCCACGTGAGTCGGCAGGGGTGAATCTCAGAATCCGCATCACAAGAGGCAAGTCTAATACATACACTATGGTTTCACTTTACGTTGGTTTAAAACCTGGCAGAATGCAACCACATACTGAGAATATGTATGTGATAAAAGCCTATGGACAGCGGAGGAATTAGAATTGGTGCTAGTGGTTATCTGTGCAGGGGAGTGGATGGGAGGCAGGAAGGGGCATAAAATCCTACAAAACCCCCCAGACGGCCCCTGGGGTATTAGGTGCATGGGATTTGTTTCCATTACTCTCTAGTCTGACACATGGTCACCGAATAACACGTTACCCCAAACGTAGCAGCTTAAAACACTGATAAACACTGATTATCTCTCAAGGTCTGTGTGTGGGCAAGACGTCGGGAGCAGCTTGGCTGGGTGGTTCTGTTCAGGGTCTCCGATCTGGTTGTGGTCAAGGTCTCTGCTGCAGCAGCTGTCCTCAGAAGCTCGATGGGGCTGGAGGTGCTGCTCTCGGGCTCCCCAGGGCTGTTGCGGGGGGCCTGGTTCCTCCCAGGACAGAGTGAGGGGGCGCTGCCCTGGACCCTATAGGCTTTCAGATCCAACTCCCATTTCCCCAGACTGGATGGAGAGCCGTGCCTGCTCAGTGGGAAGCAGGAAGAGGGACCAGAAGCTCCCCTTCATCTCAGGGGGCCCCACAAGAGCTTGAATGTGGGATGCAGGATCATTGGCGCCTTCTCCGAGTGTGGGGCTGGAGGAAAGTACATGGTGTGAGCTGCCTCTTGGGGGTGAGGGGGCCCTGCTGCTGACAGCACCTGCGGGGGGTGGGGAGGGCAGAGAGGGACTCAGAGAGGGACTCGGGGAGTACAGACCCCAGGACACGTGCCTAGGTGTCTGTCTACCTGTCCCTAGATCGGGCAGAAAGCTGGGACTCGAGATTTTGAGGAGAATTCTCTGGACTAAGGGCCGGTGGCAGCATCCTGGATTCACTGTGATATTGAAGTCTCTGCCAGCTTCACGTGTTTTCCTGATACCCCCCCCCTTTAATGGTAAAGGAGAGCCCACCCCTCACTCCCTTCCCCTACAAGTGAGGGTGTAGCTGGAAATGAACTAGACAAGTAAGGAGAGGAGTCTGAGCTTCAAAAGTCATGCTGTGATGACTTTCTGCTCGCAATGCATGTTTGTTTTAATATTAGCAGGTTTTCAATGGCTGATTCATTTGCTTATCCTCACCAAAATCTTTGAGTAAAATTGGTATTTCCAAAGGAGTATCATGTGTTTCCCTTGGTTTGGGGTAGCTTTTGCCTAAGTTCCTGGTGAGCGTCCTGGGGTCCAAGTGCTCTGGCGTGTG
Source organism: Ursus arctos (assembly GCF_023065955.2). Lineage (NCBI taxonomy): Eukaryota > Metazoa > Chordata > Mammalia > Carnivora > Ursidae > Ursus > Ursus arctos. Next base: position 77,676,722 of record NW_026623089.1, on the reverse strand, counting down.
AGGCATTGAGACCCCCGCTGTCTCCTGGTGGGTTGCAGATCCTTGGGAACAGGTGCTCTCCAGCCCCCAGGTGAGGAAGCCACTTACAGCAGTTCTCTTGATTTTCATCTAGTTGGCGAGCGGAGAAGACGTGCCTGAAAGCCGGGCACAGGGGCCCCGGCTCGCTCCCTTCAGGCTTTTGTGTGCCTGCGCCTTCACGTGTTGGACGTCGCCACCTGTGAACTGCGTGCAGGATTGCGGTGACCAGCGCGTGAAGGACCCCTTCAGGTCATCTTGTGGGGACACCATGCTCCTGAGGGGTTTCGAGGCCGCCTCCGTCCTTAGTGGTAGCGCAGTGTGTGTCATTATACGGTCCTTGGCTTGTTCCAGAAATCCTCAACAGCAAGTGATAATTGCCTTCTGTTGTGACCAAGATAAAAGGCACCAGAGGGGCCCTGTAATGCTTGTTTTGCTTCCCTTGGCCAACAGTGTGCTCTCTTGAGAAAAAAGGGAGAAAAAAAAAAAAAATATATATATATATAATGTCAAAATTACATTAAGGGTTATTGTGTTTAAAAGGGAAGTATAATTACTAGTAATAGTTATAGAATTGGTAATCATAATTAGAGTATTAATGGTAGTATTAAGAATGATTATTATTATTATTTTTTAAAGATTTTATTTATTTATTTATTTATTTATTTATTTATTTATTTGACAGAGACAGCCAGCGAGAGAGGGAACACAAGCAGGGGGAGTGGGAGAGGAAGAAGCAGGCACCTAGTGGAGGAGCCTGACGTGGGGCTTGATCCCAGAACACCGGGATCACGCCCTGAGCCGAAGGCAGACGCTTAACGACTGCGCCACCCAGGCGCCCCAAGAATGATTATTATTTTTTTAAAAAGTTTTATCTATTTTAGAGAGAGAGAGAGAGAGAGAGCATAAGTAGGGGCGGGGGGGAGGGGCAGAGGGAGAAGCAGGCTTCCCGCTGAGCAGGGAGCCCAATGTGGGGCTCAATCCCAGGACCCCAAGATCATGACCTGAGCCCAAGGCAGATGCTCAACTGACGGAGTCCCCCAGGTACCCCAAGAATGATTCTTCTTCAGGGAACAAAGTGCAGTGCACCTCCCCCCCCCCCCAGGTGGCATGTGGCCTCTTGGCCTTGAGGTTGGTTTTCAGGAGAGTGTCACATGGGGTGGGGGCGCCACCTGTATGGTGAGCCACGCCTTGAGCTTGGGGTCGGAGGATCTAATAGAGGTTTCATCCCTGGTGTCCTGTAGTTGAGCGTCCTTGTCGTACATCGTCTCTGACACGTAGCTGCCTCCTCCGGAAGAGGGAACCGGCAGCTCTGCGGCCATCGCAGGCTGTGGGAGGATGGAGGCCTGCACGGGAGGTGTGGTGGGCGCGGTACCGGGGTGACCCGCGGGCCATGCTGCGGCTCTGCCCCAGAGCGCGGGCTGTCGCTGGGCGCATGGTGGGTCTGCCTGGGGACCCGGGAGGCCCAGCAGTCTGGTGTGGTTCCGAGGATGCACGGGGGTCTCACGTGGGGCCTCAGAAATCCACAGTCGCGCTTCGGCCCTGGAAGCTCCCCTTCTCTTCTGAGTGGAGGTTTGGGCGACGCCACGTGTCGCTGCTGTGAGATCGATGTGAGTTACGAGAAGTTCCTAGAGTGGGTGAGGCTAGTGGTTGTTCCCCACATTCGGGATGCGATGGCTCAGTTTGTTGTCTTTTCACTTTTCTCCTTGCTTAAAACCAACTAGTTACAGCACCTTTTTAATCTGGAGGTTTGTCATTATGAAGAACATTTTCTCAACTGAAATAGCTCTAATTTAATAAAAATCCTTGGTGGTAACATGTTGTTTCGCTTATACTTGCAGGGTGAGGGAGCATGAACAGCCTGGAACACGCCCCTGGGCATATTTAGCCATTCGCTTTTCATTAGGAGAAAGAAGACCGCCATCCGCTTGAGAGTGAGTCAAGATTTCTGTGTGACTTTTTATCCTAAAAATTTCAGACATGTGGAAGAGTTAAAAGAACGTGCAGTGAGTGCCTGTGTATCCATCGCCTACACTGAGCGCTTGTTAGCATTTTGCCACGTAGTGTGTGCGTGTGCGTGTGTGTGCACGTACCTGTGTGTGCATGTGCGCCTGTGTGTGCGCGAGTGCGTGTGTGTGCGTACGTGTGCGTGCATGTGCACCCGTGTGCGCGTGTGCACCTGTGTGTGCACCTGTGTGTGCGAGTGTGTATGCATGCACCTGTGTGTGCGAGTGTGCCTGTGTGCGTGCATGCGTGTGTGTGCGAGTGCACCTGTGTGCGTGCATGTGTGTGCATGTGCACCTGTGTGTGCACCTGTGTGTGTGCGCGTGTGCCTGCATGTGTGCACGTACCTGTGTGTGCGTGTGTACCTGTGTGTGCGCGCGAGTGTGTGTGTGCGTACTTGTGTGTGTGCGTGCGTGTATGTGTGCATGTGCACCTGTGTGTGCACTTGTGTGTGCGAGCACCTGCATGTGTGCGCGTACCTGTGTGTGCACGTACCTGTGTGTGTGCGAGTGTGCGTGTGTGTGCCTGTGTGCATGCATGCATGTGTGTGCGAGTGCACCTGTGTGTGTGTGTGTGTTTGAGGGCTTGTACATTTTCCTGCTGAGGCGTGGAAAGTAAAAGTAAGTTGCAGGCATCGTGACATTTTATCCTAAACTCTTCAGGATGTAACTCCTAAAAATACGGGTGTTTTCCCCTGAGAGGCATTTTAGAACATTCATAAACTTTGCGATGTAGAATCATTTAATTAAAAGCAGTTGTAATTTCCTATTAAGAAGAGTAATTTTGGATTTATGAGCGGATGTAAATCAAGTCAGGATTTCAGAATCTTTAAGCAGTGATTTATTTAGTGGACAGATAGGCAGCATGACTTTGTTCAGTATGAGGACCGTTTGCCCATAAAGGATTGGGATTTGCACCTGCCCGTGTGTCCTGCATGAGAGGACCACCGTGTTTTCGTCATTCTGCGTGCTCTGCCCGTCTGCGCCCCTGGGGCTGGGGTCCCCTGGCAGCATTCACAAGTAGACTGGTCTCTGCTTGAATGGGATCGAAGGTCTTCACTGAGTTTTTAACCTGAACTCCCAAGAGAATGTGCCAGGCATACGCGGTCAAGTTGAGGTTACTGTATTAAAACATTCAAGACATTCACAGTGATTCCCAGCGCCATGATTTGACTACTCGAATTGAAACTTCCCATGAAATCTACAGATGTGTTCAGCTGTGATGAGAGTTGCTGATGGTGACACATCACGACCAGTCATGCAGTCACTTGCTACCGCTCAGTGGTTCAGCGCGGGGATCGTGCGCCATCCCACGGGCCGCTCTCCGCTGCGAGTGGATGGGGTCTCCCTCATCAGGCCCTGGGAATCCAGGCATTTCTTCCTAGAAGTTCAGGAGCTACAGCTGCCCGTTTAGAGCATTATTTGAGAAGAAGCCTCTATGTAAGTGAGCCCCAGAGGGCAGAGGAGGCTTCTTAGATTCTTGTGTCTTATTTAGAACATAGTGAGATTTCTTTGAAAGACACCAGCATTCCAGAAGAGCGTGACGGGAGTTGTAGGTCCAGTTTGGTTTTCTACTTTGTGGCCTCTGGTTAGGCATGGAAAAGTTGAGGAGGGGGACAGATTGGGGCTCCCCTTGAGGCAAAAAGGCTTTGACAGATGGAGAAGAGAAAGGTGTCTGGGGCCGTGTGTGGGGGCGTCTGTTTGCTCTCTGGCTGAGGGGTAGTGTTTCTCCGTTGAACTGGGCTACGCGTACAGAAAGTGCGGTCTTGTTAAGTAGACAGCTCAGTATAAAGTCACAGACCGAGCGCTCCCCTGTGACCAGCACCCGGATCAAGAAGCAGAGTGTTTCCACCACAGCCTCATGCCCCCTTCTGGACACCAGACAGCACCTCGCTCCTGGGTAGCTGCTCCCTGGGCTTCTAAGAGCATAATTGCATTTTGCCTGTTCTGTGTGTGCGTGTGTGACGTATGACGCGGGTTGTACTGTTTTGTGTCTGGCTTTTCTCAGTCAGCAGTGTGGTAGGTTATCCTGTACTGTTGCACAGTGATGGAGTGTCCTTCTCACTGCTACGGAGCGTTGCATTCTGTGAGAATAAACCAGTTTCTTCTCTTAGATGCAGGTAGTCTTGGTGGGGGGTTCCCCCAGTAGAAATGAGGATTACGCAGGGTCTTATCCTCGTGGCTACGGTAGAGGCAGTCCTGGGTGTTCAGTTTCTGCTGCCCTGTGACGTGCTGGGGACAGGCAGAAGGCGGAGACACGGCTGGGAGAAGTGTGTGTGGTTTCTCAGTGATTCCTGCTGCTCTTCCTGGGACACGGCACGTCGCACCTCGTTCCCCTCCGGCACGTGTTTTCTCACCCTCTTCTCTGCCATGGGTACTCTTTCTGCACTCCTCAGGGGGGACCGTGCAGAACAGATCAAACCACAGGCCACCGGTGAATATTTAAAGTTCATTAGGTGCTGGTATTCGACGTTCAGCTGGGAAGGTGAGGGGCTTGCTCTGGACCACCTGTGGGTGGGGGTGGGCTCACAGGTGTGGGCGTGGGCCACATCCTGGAAACCAGTTGTGCCGCGGAGTTGATCGTGTAGACACAGAAGAGGCTCGTGTGGGCCGGGCCTGTACTGGGACTGGAGTCGGGGGCTTGCTCAGTAAGGGGGGATGGGCACTGTGGAGGACAAGTACATATGCACTGCCCAGTTTCTGACCCAATAAAATGTGTCTGGCTGAATTCGGCAAGCCTACTGACTTCGACCCTTCAGGGAATAGAATGTTCGTTTTCCCTGTGGGATTTGCATGTGTTAATGGCTAAATTTGTTTTTTGTAAATAAAGTTTTATTTAAACGCGGTCATGTTCATTTGTTGATGGTTCGTCTGTGACTGCTTTTGTGCTGCAGAATCGAGCAGTTGTGAAGAGACCAGGGTCGCTAGCTCCAGGAGTGATCGTATGGCCCGCAAGACCCGACATGTTTACCACCGGGTGCTTTGCAAAACGTTTGCCGACTCCTGCTGCACTTCGTAAAAGCGAGGGGATAGTAGTGATAACCGCAGTGGTCTGGAAATCGTCTGAGCCTGTTCATTTTAATGTGAATGCCTTTATTTGTCCAGCGAATATTTCCTGAGAAGCTACTGCGTGTCAGGGATAAGATGGCGGTAGTCGCGTAGGCTCGCGCCCTCGTGGAACTTACAAGGGGCTCCGTGACCTTCGAGCTCACTCCAGGGTTGTGCTGTCTGTGCATCAGAGCAGAAGCATAACATGGGAATGCATGAGCACAGACTCAGCTGTAAATGAGTGTATGTGCGTTATGTTTCTTAATTTTATAAATTTGGTAAGCACTTTCCATAATGTAACGGTTACGTCAGCTGTAAGGCAAATGTACTACGACCTGGATAGCCATGGCCGTGTGTCTCAGTGTGTCTCAGGGTCCTGACTGCTTCCACGTGGTGACCGCAGACTGTGGAAGGCAGCGCATCTGGACTGGGCCGTGAGCTTTGACATGCTCTTCAGAGCAAGCCAAGCAGACCTCCCCTCTCAGGCTACACACGTAACATAAAACTCAACCGGAAGAACGGCATACGAGGTAATAAAGTTTGGAATGTGGTGTAACAAGTTCATCTATCTCTGGTGGCACGCTTATCTGTTTGCTCACGTAAGGCTGTAAAAGTTTGTTTTTTCTTAATAGGAGATCATGACAGGTGAAACTGTTTTTAACGTTGTTTTAAGCCCACTGGCATTTTCATGTGTGCTCGTAGATGGTGTATGGGTGTGAGGCACTGCCCTGTCGTCACCCCAGACTGTCCTCCAACACACAGACAGGAAACGCCCTCGACTCCTCTCCGCAGACCCTCATGAGCCGTCGCGGCTGCGCTGCCTTGTTCCAGCCCGAGACGTCCTTTAGGAAGGTGGAGGGAGGTTGAGCATCTGGATTGTAGTTACAGCTGGTCAGCTGCGTGTGATGATGTGAAGGTGGGAGAGGGCATGAAGTCCTGGCACTGTGTGCTCCTTGCCTTAGGAGCCATCTGACATCGGGTGGGACGCTCCTGGCCACCTTCTGGGGCAGCGATGTGGGTGACAGTGCTTTCCCCTGAAATCGGAGCCTGTCGGGAGGGCTGCCTGCGGGAACCACAGAGACGAGCGTCAGCTGGTGCGGGGAACAGTTCACGAACGGGGACCAAACTCTGCACGGTTTTGTTTTGTTGCCATAATCAATAAAGTTAAGGTGTAGCTCTTTGTAGGACAAAATGCTGTGTATCCATTCAGACTTTATGTTTTTGTGTTTAAAATGTTTTTACAGATTCAATCCTAGTCTTCATTTTTGTAATTTTTTTATAGTGGTGCAGAATTAGGGAAAAATGAAAAATGAGAATTGAGAAGACCGACTGTTGTTTTCCTCACGAAACTGGAAACCGTAAGCTTAACTGCTGTGGCTAAAAAGAAAGTTTTCTGAAACAAATTTGATGAGAGGCCAAATTACCTCATCTGTGGTGTTAGAAAAACTGGATCTTCTGTCCTTCTAATGGGAGCTCTTTGGCCCAGAACTCCAGCCTCAGGGGCCTTTAATTGGTCAAGGCCAGCTCATTAAGCTTGACTTCCTCAGTCGCTGGTTTTGCGTCTGGAGGGGGTCAGTGCTAACGTGCACACGAGGATCACGTGGTAGGAGCCAGTTGTGGTTTAGAACGAGTCTCAGGATGACTCTCTTGGTTGCAAGTAGACCCAAGCCGAAGTGGCTGTCGGTGAAAGCGTTGTTGACTCAGGCAGCAGCTGACAGCCGTTCTTGGGCTGCAGACGGGGCCCCCAGCAGCTTCAGGTCCACACTGTTGCAGGGATCCTCCGGGACGCTAGTGCTGGGCCCTCACTGGGACCGGGCCAAGCGCCTGTCCTGACTGGGTCGTGTACTTCGTGCCGAGAGCCCAAGGTCAGCGCGTGTTGAGCTGAGGATGAAGCCCTGAGTCAGGGCAGTGCAGGATGCTTCCCTCCAGAAATCGGGCTGGTTTCCCGCAGGGTCAGTGGGTGCTGCGATGATGATGATGATGATCATAATGATAGTAATAAATGCACCTTTTTATGTTTGCAAAGCATTTTTGGGTGTGTTCTCTTGTGTGGCCTGAGAAGAGCATCAGGAAAGTGGGATAGAGAAGTGATTAAGAACCCAGATGCCGGGGCCAGGTTGCATGGGTTCAGTTATTAGCAACAGACGATTTTAGACACATTCCTTATCCTCTTGTGTGCCCCAGTCTCCTCAGCTGTGCCGTGGAGATGAAGGTATACCCGTGAGGGCTCTGGGAGGGGCTGAGTTGATGGCTATGTGCTGGGTACTTACAACAGTGCCTGATAAGATGTGTGCGGCCGGGAGGTGACTTGGCCCTGCAGCGTGGGGTGAGGACATGGCTTCCGTTGGAGAGAGGCTTGGGCCACCCCAGAATGCTGCCTCACCAGTTTCTTCATTAAGAATATCGTCCCACAGCGTTGAGAAGAATGTCTTATGGAGAAGTTATTCAGATTGACCTCCTGAAGGAGGCTTGCCCTGGGGGGGGTCAGACCTTAGTATGACCCAGACGTCTGAGGAGGGTCATGCTGCTTTCTGAGGACAAAGACAATGATTTCTTTGTGCTTACTGTGGATTCAGGACACTGGAAAGTTAGAGTATCACTGCGGGTAATCTGTAATATGCTCCAACTGTGCAGCTGTCCATGCAAGGGAAGACACGGTGGGGACCGCAATTTGGGGACTCCCTGCAGGGCTTTTGGAGAAACACGGTGCTGCTCGAAATTTCCAAAGCTGGCTTGGCGGCCAGACTCATGCGCTTGGCCCCGTAGCGGCCTTGGCCTGCGCTCCCCTGCTGCTCGCCGCCTGGCGTGTGGGAGGTGCTCAGATACTTCGTGAATGAACAAATGTGTCTGAACTGTGCCTTTGTCTTCAGTTCGGGTTTCTTTTGACGAGAAGTTGTTTACCATGTGGATGTCTTCAGGAATTCAAGCTCTGAGCCCTCGGTGACCTCCTGTGTCTGAACACGCTGTGTTCTGTTGTCTCTTTAGAAGAAGGCGGTGCTGTTTTGAGTGTTGATTCCAACACCTGGTTTTACAATGACGTTTATATTCCAGAGAACAACCCCGTTGAGAGAATAAAGGGATTAGCTACTAATTCTGTAGAAACGACCCTCAGTTTGCCAAATGCTTGTGGGAATCATAAGAGGTTCTGAGATTTAATCCTACTTACTTTGTTCGGTTCCTTAGGAGCTTTTTGCCATGCTAAGTTGTCTGGGATTGAATATTAGTAGTTTCTTCACTGTCTTAACGTGACCCCTTTTTATAGGTGGGAAATCACGGTGGGCCCTGTTTCGGAATATCAGCAACAGGAAGTGCTTGTGGCGATTGTCCTCCTTAGTATTCTCCACGATGCCCTGCCCTTATCCTGCCGATGACCACACTGCGGCCGAGCCTGCGCGTGGCCGAGTGGCCACAGGCTTGCTTGTACGGCTCACACACACTGTACTGTCCGTTGGTGGGGGTTGGCCCATCCTGGGGTGCTCCAGCTGCCTGGGGGATGGAGTCCTCCTGAGCACTTTCAAAGTGTGCCCTGTCGGGGTCCATAACCTCCCCAGCCTCCTCCCTGTGCTCTTCTTTTCTTTGTCTAGGATCTTAGAACCTTTGAAGCAGAACAGTGATTCTTCAAGTTGGTTCCCGGAACAGCGGCCTCAGCGTCACTTGGTCATGTGTCAGGGGTAGACATTCTTTTTTTTCCTCCCCCCCAAAGATTTAATTTATTTATTTGATAGAGAGAGAGAGACAGAGCATGAGTGGGGTGGAGGGGCAGAGGGAGGGGGAGAAGCAGACTCCCCACTGAGCAGGGAGCCCCAGGCAGGGCTCCATCCTGGGACTCCAAGGTCATGACCTGAGCGGAAGGCAGACTCTTAACCGACTGAGCCACCCAGGTGCCCAGGTGTAGACATTCTTCAGTCCTAGGCAAACCTACTGGAAGGGGCCCTGTGGGGCGAGGTCTGGCGATCCCTGTTTTAAGGAGCCTTCCGGGTGATGCTGCTTCTGGTTTAATTGAACCAAACATAGAACATGAAAGCTACCATCTTGACCATTTTTGAGCATACAGTTCAGTTATGTTAAGTTGATTCTCTTTGTCGTGAAACAGATCCCCAGAAGGCTTCATCTTGCAAAGCGGAAACTGTACCCATCCACCCTCCTCCCCCTCCCCCCGATGACACCATTGTACTTTCTGCTTCAGCGAATTCGACTACTCCGGATGCCTCACGTAAATGCAGCACCAGGCGATTCTTAGGCACCCTCAAGTTTGAGAACCGCTGAGGTCCAAAATCTGACTGACTCATCCCCCTCTAGACCCTCACCCACGTCATTCACGGCAGCCAAACCATAAACCGTGAACACACCTGGGCGTGCGTGCTTTCTGCCCCCGCCTCTGCCACCTCGTCCCTCCATGTCGCTTGGTCAAGTTCCTTGACTCCCTTCACCTGTACAAAGGGGGTAGCCTGACTTGCAGAGTTTGGAAAAAGGGATTAGACGCATGAGGAGGTATTCTGTAAGTCTGCAGGTGGTACGAGGTTGATGGACTAAGTGCACACGAGACCGCTCCTCTGTGTTTGGGTTAGTGTTTGTTTTTACTGAAGCTGTACACGCTTGATTCGTAAGGGGGTTAGGGAGTCCCACAGCGCCTCGTGTCCCCTTTATGCCGATGCCCTCCCCCGCCCCCGCTCTTGTTTGCTGTTTATTTATCTTCTACCACGTGAGCAGGAGTCGCGGATGCGCTCATGGTCATCGCCCGTGTCCACGGTCAGCCGTGGTCCCGGGGCAGATGCTCCTCCTCCGAGAGGTCGGCAGGTCCGTCGTCGCCTCACGCCAGGCCACTGCACCTGCGTCATCCCCTCACTTCCTCTCATCCCGCGGGCGCTTTATCATCTCTCACCGTCACCAGAAGTCTGGGTGCAGTGCAGCGAGGTATTGTGAGAGAGAGAGAGAGAGAGAGAGAGAGACACCACACGCCCTTACCTTTCATTACAGTCTATTGCTATGATTGTTCCATTTTAGTAGGAGTTCTTGTTGTTAATCTCTCACTGTGCCTGATTTAGAAATTACACCTTATCCTAGGTGTGTGTGTGTAGGAGAACACATGAGGTGTCTCGGGTTCCGTGCTGTCTGAGCTTTCAGGCACCTGCTGGGGTCTTGGCACCCATCCCCCACAGGTGAGGCGAGGCTACTGTGTAGTCTACGTGGCTTACTTGAACTTTCCTGCACATAGATTTTGTTTTTCTTGGATTTAATCATTGTCTTGTGTTTTTAAATTAAAAAAAAACATTTTTTTTTTCTAATTTTAGAGAGGGAGAGAGAGAGAGAGCAAGAAAGAGAGCAGTGGGAGGGGCGGAGGGAGAGGGAGAGAGAGTCTCAGGCAGACTTCCTGCTGAGCACGGAGCCCAACTCGGGGCTCAGTCTCACAGCCTCTGAGGTTATGACTTGAGCTGAAACCAAGAGCTGGACGCTCAACCGCCGGAGCCACCCAGGCGCCCGAGTAATTGTCTTGTTTTAACAAATGTCTGTACTGATCACTAATTTGGCCTTCCATGTGAATCTCCCCCCAGTATCTGAAGATGTGAGGTATTTTATCAGTTTTATCTTGTGGACGGAGTCTGTGCTGGAGGCTCGTGTCCGGTGCGGCCCAGACAGCTGCCCTTCAGGGCTGCTGGACACCGCGGCCGGACACGGGCTCTTCGTTGAGCACCGCTCTGGGGTTTCTTTGATCCTCCTCCTGGACCGGCTTCTCTGTTTCCCTCACTTTGTGTTCTCTCCTTTCTTGGTTTACTCCCTTGTTGTGGTGGACCAGGTCTTCTGGAACCTTCCTAACAAATTACACGGCAGGCAGGACTTTGGAGTCGTTTTGTGACTGAGCGTGTCACATTCGTATTTAGTTGATGGTCTGGCCGGCTGTAGAATTCCTGCTTGGATGTCTGCGAACCTCAGAGCAGGGAGGGCTTCTGGTGCAGATGGAGAGAAGCCTCAGGCCTTCTGATGCCCAGCCCCTTGTTGGGCCGACTTTTCCTTTTCTCTTGGACTCTTAGTTCTTCTCTTTATCTTCAGGGTTCTGAAATTTTGTGGTGACATTCCTTAGTGGGGAGGGTCTCTTTTCATTTATTGTGCTCAGATCCACATGGGCATCTTCAGGCTGGAAACTCATGTCCTTCGGTTTTGGAAATTTTCTCGAAGTCAGTATTGATCTCCCCTCCATCTTCTCTGGTCTTTCCCTCTGACGTTCCCGTCATTGCGGGCTCACCTGTCCTGTGGCTTCCTTAGCTTTGCTGCCATTTTTTCGTGGAATAGTTTCTCCACTTCACTATCTCATCTTCTGTTAACGGTTTTATGTTTTATTTTCTGACAGCTCTGTTTTTCCTGGTGGCAGTTCTCTGGATGCTTCTGTTTTGTAGAATCTTGTGAATTCAGGACAGACGGAGCATTTTCTCTTAGTTCTCTGAGGGGTGAATCCTATGGTTTTTCCTTCTTTTTGAAGTCCCCCTCCTCCCCCCGCATTATTTAATTTCTGTTATGTTGCTTTCTTTCCCCTCCCGTTTCTGGCTTTTGTGTTAGATACTTGGTCTGTGTGCCTGGTGATCCTCAAATGTCTGCTCGTGCCGGAGAGTGAGGCTTCACAAACGGGAGGATTTGGGCATCTGCGTCCGCCACGTCTGTTTCCAGCACCTGCCTTCCAGCTCTCAAGAGTCTGAACTTTTTTTTTTTTTAATTTTTTTTTTAAAGATTTTATTTATTTATTCGACAGAGATAGAGACAGCCAGTGAGAGAGGGAACACAAGCAGGGGGAGTGGGAGAGGAAGAAGCAGGCTCACAGCGGAGGAGCCTGATATGGGGCTCGATCCCATAACGCCGGGATCACGCCCTGAGCCGAAGGCAGACGCTTAACCGCTATGCCATCCAGGCGCCCCTCAACAGTCTGAACTTTTAACCTCTCCTGTTGTCTCTGTCCCTGTGGCTTTCTGCTTAAAAAGCACGAATTGTTCTTGTTTGGGGGTTTTAGGAGGCAGGCGGACTAACTCTGTGCGTTCACGTCACTGCCTTTGACAGGAGGTTAGCGTGGACATGTCGCCGAACTGCGGGGCAGGGCTGGCAGCGTGGGAGTTCGCCCAGCAGCCCGCGGCCGCGAGCCTTCACCGGCCTTCTCTTACTGGTAAGGCGTGTCGTGTGTTTCGATGGTCTCAGCCGAGACCCCGGCTTTCCCGGTAGCTCTGCAGTACCTGCCTCCTCTCCTTAGTGAAAGGCTTTCGTCTCAGATGTAAAATACCAGTGAATTTATAAGTAAGTAGGCTTCGAGACAAAAGATAAGAATCCTTAAAAAAAAAAAAAAGGTCTTTATTGATGTTTCTAAAAGGAATTTTCTGAGCGTAAGCACATAATAATCCTTAGATTAAAATGCAGCTGACACATTAAGCCTTCTTACATGGAAAGTGGAATAACAGGCTTTAATGCCATTTGTCCTTGACTACCCACAAAGGGCACTCCCGCGGGCCAGACAGACCAGACAGAAATACGGCCTGGAGAGGGAGGCTGTTTGTGATTGTGACCCCTTGTAAGTGCTTCAACAAGAAGCCCTCACATTCAGATCGTTGGAGGGTCCGTCAAAAACTCTGGTAAAAAAGGAAACTTATTCTGAGAAGATCTCTGGCGAAATTAAGCAGTTTTGAAGAGAGCAGTGTGGTTCTTTTAATAGAGGCCAATGACCTTGGATTATTTCACGATGTGGCCATTGTGGGGACACGTGCGGCTGCTTTGTGTCCTCCCTGCGTGTTGGACGTGTCCTCTGTGGAGCACCCCCCCCAGCCGTGAATGCCACCTAGTGATAACCCTACGGTTGCTTCCGGCCCTGGTGGTGGAGATAATGGCCTTAGGGGACCTGCGGCTCGTCCCTGCTGACTTCACCCCCTGGAGACCAACGCACGGAAGGCCTCCCCGCCTCCTTGCTGACCGCAGTGGAAGCTTGCCGAGACACTCACTTCTCCTCTTCAGGAAGGGCTGCGTGCAAAACCCAGACGCTGCTTTCTGCTTAAAAGCATTGCCTTTCGATTGCTCCGTAAACCTTGGAGGAAGTCAGATTCAGAGATTTCCGAAGCTTAGAGAGTCTCTTACTTGTTATTAAAGCCGCCAACCATTTCAGGGTCCTTTTCATTTTTGTCTTGAGGTGGACCTAAAACGAATGGGAAGCCCAGTCCTGCAGAGATGCCTGCTTGTTTGCTGAGTTTTTAAAAACAGCAACTATGAACACATTGTGGAGTCTTGCAGGTTACGAAGGGACCCTTTCCGTGAAACCAGCACGCGCTCTCTTCCTCCGTGTCCTTCTGTGTCTCCCTCGTGCCTCCCCGGGCCGTCTCCTTGTGTCCTCACGTGGCTGGGAGTGAGGGAGCTCTTGGAGCTGTGTCTGTGACTCGGGCAGGGACCGGAGCTTGTGGGGCCGAGGGCACCCCGCACACGACGAAGGTGAGCTGGCCAGCGCGCAGGCGGTGTCCTGGGTTCTGTCATCCTCACTGACGATCAGAGCCCGCCAGCAAAGCTCTGGCCCAAGTCCGAGCCCAGTACTCCTCACTAACCGCCAGCTTCGCTGAAGCAGCCCTCAGGCTTCCGAAAGACTTTTGTCAAATTCTGAGGGTCAGCAAAGGAAAATAAACCTTTTCTTTTTAAATTAAGTTAAATTTAATTTTTTTTATTAAAAGCAGATCTGCAACTCTTCTTTGCAGGAAACTCGGTTTCGGGTGTTGGCCAGAGCGAGCTTGCTCCCGGGGTGTGAGGCCCTGGCTCTGCGTGGTGTTTGTCGGTGGCTAGGGAAGAGTGCGGGAGGAACGGGACATTTACAGCTTCCAAGTGATTTCAATTATGTGGCCACAGGGCAACCATCATGCAGAATGCCGCTCTGTGGCCGTGATGTTGCACTTGGTGCATGTACGGATTATGGTTTGTGTTGCACAGAGAGGGACTGGGAGGAGCGTGTCACACACGTGTGCTGCAGTGTAGCGAGGGATGCCAGGAACGGTGATGTGGGGACAGGCAGAGTGCGCTTCTGAGCTAGATGATTCTGTGATGCGGAACCTGTCTGAGACAGACCGCAGCTTTGTCGTTTGTGATTTCAGATTGTTATGAATAGGCCCCCTCATCGGGTTGGGAATTTTCACCACTTCGTTTCTTCCCCGTGGAAAAAAATTGCTGTTCAGACAGAGCATGAATGAAATATTCTGTCCATTGTGGGACACCCCCTGCTCTCAGAGGGGGAGGAGAAGAAAGGGGGGCATTTATGGAATTCGGCGATTCTGCTTAAAGGCCTGTGTTCCTCCAGCTGCAGCTGTGGTGGCCGCTGGAAGGAGAGAGGGGACGGGGGAGGCTGAGGGGCTCTGAGATCAGGGTCCTCGGTGAGGGGTTTCAGAGGTTGCTGGCTTCTCCTGCAAGACCCTGGTATCCGGTGCCTTTTGTGGAGGCCACGGTTGTAACCGAGGCCGCGTGTAATTGAGAGATTCGCTGCTGAATCCATAACGGGGGCGAACTGGCCACGTTTCTGTTCAAAGAGGTGGGGTCTTACCTGCGGAGTGAGCTGCTTCTTGTGGGGCGTCCCTCGGGTCAGAAGCTGGGGCCCAGTGAGAGTGCTGGCTGGTTGGTGGGGTTACCAGCTCCCACTCGGCCTCCGGGGGTCCCGCGGTCCCTAACGTGGGAAGTATGATGGCCCTGAGGTGGTAGTCTAGTGGACGGTGGTGCTCAGCCAGGAGCGGAATGGGGCTGGGCCCCTCGGGGCCAGACAGCCCTGGGAAGATCAGAAGTGTGTGTTTTTTGAGATGAATGGTTATACTCCTTTGCCGTATTTTTCATTTGGTTTCCTGTAGAATATAGAAAAGCCCTTCAGAAGGCACTGGAAGTGTTTTTGCCCATGCGTGGGCCATTGCTTTCCAGGTCGAGTGTGGGCCCTGGAGCCCAAGCGTGGCGCTCGGGGTGCTCACGGGGGAGGGGCTCTCAGGAAAGCTTTCTGGAAGGTTCTGTGTTAACGTTCCAGGCTCTGGGCTACATTCTGCGTCAGCGATGGAGGCAGGTCCTGTGGTTTATAACCACGCACACCAAGAGAGAAGAACGAGGAGGGATAGGACAAGAGCTTATACAGAACTAGTGGAGAAGAGCAGAACAAAAAGGGTCTCTTTCCAACTGGCAGACATCTACAACTTGTTTATATTTCATTTAAAAAATTAACAAATAAATGGGCATTCTCTGCAGTACTGTTTACTACTAATTTTGGCAAGGTCACAGTCTTGGTTTTAGCAATGGAGCCTGTTCTGTAAATGTATGTGTGTGTGTGTGTATTTTTTCTTTCCAAAAACCCAGTAGGCAGAGCAGGTGACTGTCCTGCTCTGGTTCAAGGTCCCTCCTGTCACCTGTTGTTCACCCCCCCCCGGTTTAGACCTTCGTCATACTACCCAAAACCCTTGAATCTGGTGAATTCTGTGATTTTATGGGCAGGGAGTTGTGCATTTTGTCCTTTTTTTTTTCCTGCTAAGTCAGAGTATTGGGGGTACAGTGGTGGAAAGGGTCCCCCCGAAGGGGGCTACCCAGACTTGGATTCCTCCATTATTTGGGAAACCCTGTGTAATGCAGTATCCTAGGATCCTTGCTTATGAATCCAATCCCATGGTCGAAGTTTCAGGAATTGCTTTGTTTTGACTAGAGGAAGGGATGTGAGCTTGGAAGAGGTGGCCTTCACCCACGATCCTGGATATCCACAACACGATGTGGTCAGCTGGCTGGGGGACGCCTAGCACACTTCTGTTTCTAGTTGAAGAGATAACTCCACGGTCAGAGCATCTACAAAATGCACGGCAGTGGTAGTTTCTCTCTAATTTTCCTGTGTGGCTTTGTTGTTGGACCCTTCTTTGGTGCGTGGTGTTTAAGAGCCCTAGACGGATCTGGGAATAAATTCCAGCTTCTTGGCTGTGACTGTGGAGAAGTTACTTCACCGTATAAAGCCTGGTTTTCTCATCTGTAAATTGGGGATGTTGTTTGCTTCAGGGTTATTTAGAGATTAAATGAGATTTTATACATATATATGTATAACATGTGTGTATGTATGTGGGTTGTATGTCTTTGTTAATAGGTAGATTTTTATATCTCTGCTCTGTGCACGTATGTACACGTGTGTGCTCAGTACGGTACCTGACACATGGTAGGAGCCGAATATGCTTTGGATGTACCATACTGTTGTATACTGTTTGCTACAGTGACACCCCAGCACTAAGAGGTACTGGGCTTGTTCAGTGCCCTCCATGTACAACCCTCCCAGACCCAACATTGCTTGCTGTAGAGAAATGGAGACAATGCTGGGCTTGTTTGAGTTGCGTCCAGGTTCTCATTTGCTTCTCTTAGTTCTTTTTCTTCTGCCTCTTAAGTCTTTGTCTTTTCCTCATATTCAGTGCATTCTCTTAAAGTCTCAGCTGTTGAAATGGACATGGCGTTTCTCTAGGGCAGGGCATGCGGGCTGCCTGGGCTCTGGCAGAATGGCCTCATCCACAGGTCTTTCTTGACCTTTTTATGTTTGTAGGTTTACTGTTCTCTCCACAGACACTGAGGGTGGAGGATTTGTCACGAAACAAACTGCATTTATGAGGCGGACATTCATTTTTCCACTTTTCTCAGTAATTTGATCAAAACCTGGGTCAGAAAGAGATGACTGATGTGTGTGCAGTTGGACTGGATGAATTCCTGCCAGAGGCGAAGCTGGTTTTGGCAGTGAGCTTGTCCAGAAGCGTTGTGGGCAGAGCAGTTCCTTTTAGCACTTTTCTGAGAAGTGGCCGAGACCGGAGGGGCCCCCAGGATGCTGTTGTTAGGACCCTACCTGGGAACACTGGGCACAGAGCAGTTAGCACACTCACTGAGTCTTTATCTCAACTTATTTTAAAAAGATTTATTTATTTATTTTAGAGAGAGCGCGCGCACGCACATGAGCGGGGGAAGCGGCAGAGGGACAAGCAGACTCCGTGCTGAGTGCAGAGCCCGACGCGGGGCTCAATCCCAGGACCCCGAGATCACGGCCTGAGCCAAATTCAAAAGTTAGATGCTCAACTGACTGAGCCACCCAGGTGCCCTGATTTTCACTTTTAAAAAGAATTTCTAGTGTAATGCAGTGGCATGAGCTCTACTTACAAGGGCCCAGATTATGCTGAGTTTTTTCTGGCTTTTTAAAAATAATAAGTTCAGAATAGTTGAAGTCCAAAGGAATGCCCATTTCCTTCAAGTCATTAACGCTGTAGGATTTACCTGAGGCTCGATAACAGGATGGACGTGATTTTCTATGACCAAACTCCAGCTCTTAACCAGCTGTGCTGTTGAGGGCCTGAGACTCCGCGATGCTACTTGAGAGACGGTTACTACAGGTGAGGAAGGCTGGTTCAAGTAGTAAGGACTCTGAAGACAGTACCTCCCATTGCTCCTGAGCTTCCTTCTGGGAAGGAGAGGCCAGGGAGTCTCAAAGAGTTTCCCACAGTTTTCCTGGCATCTTCTCACAGTTTGCAAGGCTTGGCTAGTGTAAGACTATTTTAAGAAATAGAGCCCTGTGTTCCTAGGTCAGCAGAAAACCCTGAGAGCGAGCCACGCAGAAGGTCACCGCTGTTGCTGCCGTGGTGGTGCCCTGGGTGTGGGGCGCCATGAGGCCTGGCCACCAGGCTGCTTTGTGGGGGTCCGGCATCCTACGAGGGGCCAGGAGACCCCGGGAGGGCCAGCTGTCGGCCAGGGTGCCTCACAGTGGCTCAGTCAGCCCTGACCCCGGACCCACTCGACTCCAGAGCCCCCACTGTTACCACCATGTTTTGTTGCTCCCAGCTGGAAAAGAGCCTGCTGTTTACTCCAGAACCTCTGCCCTTTCTGCTGTCCTCTGCCCCCATTTCCCGGCATCCTTACTGTTCATCTCTCCCCCAAACATACAGACTTCCCATTCATGTCACTGCTGTGTCTGCAGGTGTCCCAGGCAGCACCTGCTTGTCCTGGACACAGAGACTCCGCCTCAGTGCACCCAAGAGTCTATACTCACATAGGCGAGGGGGAAGCCAGGACTGCAGGTGGAGGACTGTGTGTCGGTGTTTTCTCAGTAAAGGTGAGGAAGCAGTGGCCGGGGGTTATGAATGAGATGGATGTGGTGGGGTGTAAAGGGAGGGGCAGCAGCTCGGGGCCCTGGGGTGTAGACGGCACGGGGTCCTGTGGCTCCTCTGGCTTGCAGATACTGGTATCGTGTCTTTGGTATGTTTGCTCCTTTGCTCATTCCTTCCTTCATTCGAACATTCACCAAGAGTAACCGAGCAGCATTATTTTCAAGCTCTTTTTGGGGCCATGTAAGAACAAAAAGTGTGAGGAATTTTATCTGCTTCCTTTTAATGGGAGGAAAAGGACATTTGGAGGAAATAGAAATATGTATATATCGCTGTTTAAAAATATTGCTCTTACGGTACCAGGTGCTCTTTGCTCATGAAATGAAGATGTTTGCTATGTTCCAGGAATGTGATGGTCAAGGCAAAAGCGTTTGAACAATCTTGTTCCCGAGTGAACAAGTCTCACGTCCCTGGCCCCCTCCCCATGCCTGACAGGTGCGTGCCAGCATGAAGAGGGTGGGGAGGCATAACGCCATTTCATGATTTCCTGAAGGCAAACATTTAAGTACACAATGTAACGATGAACTAAGAGATACTGTAGTTTAGACATTGACTATTTCTGGAAAGTCTAAGATTCAGGGAATGTTTGAAGTGGGAAAGGATGTCTTCCCGCGTTTCCTCCCTCTGGAAAAAGGAAACTTGGGAGCATTTGAAATAAGTGTGTGTGTGTGTCTGTTTTTTAAAGCCCACTTTGTGGTATATCTGAAGCAGAAATCCCAGTCGAGTGTCTCGGGGGGCCAGGCAGGTGACAAATCGGCAAAGTAGGTTGGATATTAAGGAATGGCAGAGCCTGGGCCCTGTGACCCATTGGAAAGCTGCGCGTCCCTTACCTGGGAGCAGATGTTGCTGGAACACGCCCCACGTCACTATGTGGTGGCCCACGTGGGGGCTGGGCAGCCAGATCTTCCAACCCTAATAGAAATCCAGAGTTTTAAGGAACTGACTGGAAGCGTTAACACCAGCGGCCTGCAGGCCGAACAGAACCTGTGTGTGATTCGCTTCTGGTTAGTAGGCCGTGCCTCTGAGCCTTTGGGTTTTTGTGCTACTCGAGTATATTGTGTAGAACCCAGAATACTCACAAAATGATCACTTAGAAATAAAATTTTCAAGCCTGAATTACAAATGGGTCAGTTGGATTCGAACTGTACTCTTTCCGTTTGTTATGACTTGAAGCTATAAACTCAGAGCATAGTGCCTCGCACACAGTGGACCTTTAGTAAAGGTTTGTTAAACTGCCGTGAACGCAGAGGAGTCTAATAATCCGCGGTCCTCTGGTTTCCAAGAATCGGAGAGAGGTTTCGAGAACAGAAGAAGTTGTCGACAGAGTAGCACAAAGACAGTCGATCTGTTTTCTGGTTGTAGTTTCCTCCTCTGGGTCGGGCAAACAGAGGAAGCGTGTTTTCAGAAACGAGGGCGTGGTTGTAAAGGCCGGGGTAAGAGAAGAAAGACGGGCAAACGTGTGGAATACAAATTCTGCAGTGTGAATCTTCGCTAAGTCTCATTTTCGGAGCTATCACTTCTCTGGTTTAGCTGCTTTTGATGTTTTATTTTTGTGCTCCTCTTATACTTCCGAAAGCCAGAGGTTGTCAAAGTCTTCCAGCCTTGGTCCATGTGGCCTTGGTTGCAAATAAGAGCTTGAGCAGAAAAAGCATTTGTCGGAAGAATATCCGGCAGTTACGGAAGGAGGCTGGGTGGTCAGAACCCGAGCAGGGACTGTACCACCAGAGGAGGGAGCCACCACAGTGCTGTGGACGCTCCAGTGAGGATGTGCCTGCTGGCGCCAGCCAGGCCCGCTGGACAGTCCTCTCCGTGCTGCTCGGTGGCCGCCTTCTCTGTCCCTGTCCCTTTGTGTCACTTGCTGCAGATTCGGAGTCCTGGGTGGGAGCATCTGATGGTGGCAGCCTCAGGGACGTGCGCACACACGGCATGCCGCCGGCGGGGGGTCGTGGGGTCATGGGGTCGTGGGGATGTCCCGGCTTCCTCTCAGCTCCGTGATGGGTGGGCGCCCATCCCAGCCGTGCTCACCCCAACAAGGAGACAAGGCGCTGGATGCCGAGGCAGCTTAACTTCTGCATGCCTCCCAGAGGAAGAGGAGGAAGGCAGCCAGCGAAGCCAGCTCGGGGCTTAGGAGGCAGATGCCATGCCGTTTCCAGCACGTGGCACCTTGTGGCAGAATGAAGGGTTCACGAAGTGACTTGCTTGGTGGATGGTAGAGCTGGGGCGTTAATCTGCTTATGCCTGACTCCCAAACCCATGCCCTGAACTGCTGCTTACCTAGGTGTATCTTTGAAGTGACAGCTGGCAGCGGGGACGAGGCCTTTCTCAATCTCCAGCCCGATGTGTGCGGCCTGTGGCTCGCAAGCAGATGTGGCAGAAAGCCATGCTGCCTGCAGCAGGTGACACGGTCGTCGGCTTTGCCCAGTGTCTGCGTGGACGGCGTGGGACTCGTGGTTTTGTGCAAGCATCTTCTTAGGGCACAGTTTTTAGAGACTGGCTGTTGTTTTTGTGTGTTCTCCAGATACCTCCTGTGTGTCTTCTCGTGCCAGACGCTGTGCTAAGCCCAGGGGTACTGAGTGGGACAATTTCTGCCCTTCAGGGCTCGTTGGGAGAGAAGAGAAGGGTAGGGCAACAGTATGTAAGCGCCTTGCTTGTTTACTGGAAAGCTGGCAAAAAGAAAACCGTAAAGGGTTAACACCGTTGAAAGTCCATTGAGGGAAGGAGGAAGGTAGCTGCACTAACCCTTCCCCTGCCCCCCATGAGCAAGGTGCCAGGGGACGGGCACGCCCCAAGAGTGCCAGCAGAGCTCTGGGCTTGCCGTGAAGCCCTGTTTAGCGTTTAGAAAAATGGTGCACTTCCGTTAAAGTACAGAGAACAGAAATTCACCATCACCAGGTAAATCTAGGTGTCCACCTCCCAGGTTAAGATGTAGACTTTCCCCAGCCTTCTAGGGGCACACGTGCCCTTCCAACCCTGCCGCTCTCCCTTCCCCCCAGAAGTGAGCACAGCCCTGACTTACACACTGCTCACTTCCTGGTGGACTGTATTTTCTGTTTCACACAGTGCTGCATTGTTTCTCCCTGTGTGGGTCTCTAACCGCCTGAACCCAGCGTTCTAGCGCACTGTCTCAGGCTGTCATAAGCGCTCAGGTTCATGCTCAAGTGGTAAGAGCAGGAGTGTGTGTGGGTGCAAGGGTCTTGTGTTGTGCACTTTGATGTCTGGTTGGATCACAGGTTCTCGCACGTGGCCTGAGGCCTAGAGTCTCACACGGCCCTGGGTGGAGCTTGCATGTCTTTCGGGCCAGTGTCTTGGCCTCCCTTGGTCCCCTTGCTGGCAGGTCCGGCGTCAGGGCTGCTGTGAGAGCCCTGGGAGCCGTCCTCGGTGCCGCCGGTGGCACTTGGAGGAAGACTGTCAGTGCCTTCATCCCAAAGCATACGTGAGTGTAATCAGAACCCCTGCGTCCCCGGATCCTGGGAACCGTAACCCCGAGCAGTGTGGGACAGATTGCGTAGGAAACCAGATCCATAAAAAGAGCCTCTTATACAAGATGATTTAAGTTGGTTTTCAGTGCCTCGGTGTTTTATAGATGTCTGTTTGGTAGAACCTTGCTCTCGCTGAATGAGCAGTCACTGCCGTGGCTACGGGCTGCCTGGCTTGGGGATGGAAGGCCTTCCTCAGGGGCTGTGTGGAGGCATGCCGGAGAATGATGGAGAATGAGGGTTCAGACGCAGCGATGGCCAGGGTCCTCCACCTGCCCTGTGGGCTTGTCGCCCTGATGCCCGGAGAGGTGGGGGATGTAGCTGCTTTGGTTTCCTGGGGATGGGAAGAGCTGGAGCTCCCCTAACACTGCACTGCAGTGACTGGATCAGAGCAGGGAGGTCTGCTTTGAGGGTGGAGTGCTGGGAATCAAGGGCAGATGCACAAGGAAGGGGGCAGAGAAGACGCCCCTGTTCCTAGGCAGAATGGAGACATCCTCTAGGCTGTGATTTTGCTCTTGCAGCCTCTGCAAGAGGCTCAGATTGTAGCTCATCCTTTCTGTGAAATGTTCGGAGCCCAGATGAAGACAGGCTCTCCAGGGGCTCCCTGCAGGCTCTCCTTCCCTGTTTGGTCTGGGAGTGGAGCAGAAGGTAAACTTCCCGGGATCTTCGGTGGGGAGAGCTCCATCCGCTATTACTGAGCCTTGAAACTGGCTGTGGGCATATTTCCAGTCTCAGTTGTTCCAAAAGCAAAACCTTTCTGTCTTGCATCCATCCACCTTTCAATGTAGCGAATAACTTAGCTCTTCCCACACCAACCGAGAGTGGAATAGTCAGGAGCATTTGAAATACCGAATGTATTTTTAGCTCGCTTTAGGGTGACCTTTTATTAAAGTCAGTGTTTTTGGTGGCTGCTTTAAATCTTTCAGTGTTTGACGATTAAGGCTTTGTTATTTGTGAAGTGTTGAGCAACTACAAAAACCTGGCATGAATGTGACCAACTGAGCACAGCTCATTCCTAGAATCTGGGAACCGTGGACGGTGAGGCTGGAAGGAATCCCAGAAGCCCTCTGCTCCTGCAGCAGCGTGCGGGGAACCCACATGGCCTGTACTGTATTCTCACTCTGCCATTTGAGGCCAGATGCATGACTTCGTGCCTCGGCTTTCTCAGCTGTGAGGCGAAGGTGGTGATATCTACCGCACAGCGTTGTGGGATTGTCATGAGCCGGTGTGTGCAGAATGCCTGACGGGTGCCCAGTGCGCAGGAAACACAGGCCATAGCACATAGCCTGGAAAAACAGACCTGGAGAAATTCTGATTTGCCTAAGGTCATATAACTAGTCCAGGGCTCAGAAAGCCGGTCTTTCAACTCCTCATTTTATTTTATCCCTATCTACTGCACTGGTTAACTGGTTCTTGGACTGTGGATTTAAAACTTTTCGCCCGCCCAGTGTGAGCACTAAAATTACGGACCTCTGCTTCACCTCAGTGCTGAGAGACTCTTCTTGAATAACAAGGCAAATAACAGGGGTGCCTGGGTGGCACAGCGGTTAAGCATCTGCCTTCGGCTCAGGGCGTGATCCCGGCGTTATGGGATCGAGCCCCACATCAGGCTCCTCTGCTATGAGCCTGCTTCTTTCTCTCCCGCTCCCCCTGCTTGTGTTCCCTCTCTTGCTGGCTGTCTCTATCTCTGTCAAATAAATAAATAAAATCTTAAAAAAAAAACAAACAAGGCAAATAACAAGACGAGAAGAGAAGGAAATGCACTGAAATGATCGCATGGTGTTAAGGGAGTGGGATCGCTCGGTCAAAGGGAATGACGCTCTTCGGGTCATTGCTGTCGGCTCTCTTGCCGGAAGAACTGGGTTGCCAGGAACGTGGGCAGGGGGTGTCTCTCACTCCACTGATCGGACTTAAACTTGGTGTTGGTAACCATCCCTCCTTGCTTTCCTCAGTGCCTGGCATGAGGACCTGGCAGTTGTGTTGCCAGAGTCAGAGAAAACACAAAACAACATATGCACACACGTGTACCTGCCTCTGTATGAATCGGGGTGCACATCACAGCTCAGAGGAAGGACCGAAGGTCCCACTACGAAGCCATGTTCCTGCTTGGGCTCTTCTCCCCGCTTTCTTTCCTTTCTTCTGCTTCAACACCTTTGCTTGTTTACAGAAGAGTTGTCAGAAGCTTCTTCCTGTTTACATAGTTGACTTGATGTTTCTTATAGTTTTACACAGGAGAGACTGGATTTTGATTTTAGGCACTTGGAAGTGGTGGGACATACACAGTATGTAGTCTAGCTCCCGCGTGTCTAGGAAACACCTGCTCCGGGAGGTGCTCTCTGCCCAGAGCTCACCACGCGAGGAGCCTGATTCTTCCCTGCGGGTGAGACCCTTTCCTGCGCTCTTCGGGCAGGCTCAGCGTGGTGAGAAGACCCGCTAAAGTCCGACGATTGTAGACTGTGGGTATGGGGCAGCAGGTGACTCTCAGACAGTCCTGTATGATGTTGGACAGGTTGCTTACCTTCTTTGGGTTCAGTATCCTTACCAGTAAAGTGGGCTTGTTTCTAGTACAGGCTCCTAGATCTCCCATATTCAGGGAGAGGCTGGGGTGGCTCTGTTCACTCTTTTTTATTTTATTTTATTTTATTTTTTTTAAAGATTTTATTTATTTATGTGATAGAGAGACAGCCAGTGAGAGAGGGAACACAGCAGGGGAGTGGGAGAGGAAGAAGCAGGCTCCCAGCGGAGGAGCTCGACGTGGGACTCGATCCCAGAACGCCGGGATCACGCCCTGAGCCGAAGGCAGACGCTTAACGACTGCGCTACCCAGGCGCCCCTGGCTCTGTTCACTCTTTCTCCCTTTCTCCTCCCCTCCGAAGCAGCCTGCATATCGGGTGGGTGGCCACCTCCGTGGGTGGGATTGCAGGTGTGGCTGCGCACAGACGGTGAGTGACTGTAAGGGAGCGGGAGTGGCGGCTCTGGGGGTGCCTCTGGCTGCGGGCCAGGGGTACGGTTGGTGGTCTGGATACCGACGTTGCTTCAAGAGGCAAAGGCAAGTTGAAGTAAAGGATTATGTATGGCAAGTGAAACAAGGTTTAGGGTCTTTCTCGTCCAACCGTAGAGTTTCAGTGACAGGTGTTGGATGTGTGATGTTTGTCCTGCGGTGTGTCCTGGCCTCTTTCCGGTCAGAATTCCCGTTTCCGGGTGCTGTCCGAATGGATCAGTGTGGGACAGTCCTTGATGGTTTTCATGCTGGTACGTACTTACACTGAAGTGGGGGAATATTCTTAGGTCCAAAGCCTTAAAATTTCACTTTCTTGAGCACTGACAGAGTCCAGCTCTCCATTAACCAGCAGAAGACGCCAGAGGCTGTTTTTCATCACGGCGTTTGGCTCATTCCACGTTGCTTCTCTGGGATAGTTCAGGTAGGAAGTGTCAGCAGCCTGGAAGAATGTGGTTATTTTGTGTGGAGTCGATGGGGAAGATTCCAGCCCGAGAATTAGATTTAGCACATGGGGAAAGCTTATGTGGTGCCTTTTAATACAATGTCCTTCATATAAGCAGATAAACAGTAATAACAACGATGATGTTGGGAGTTCACTGAACCTTCAGCACGTAGAAATCGCCAGTTGTAGCCTCAAGTCATCGGGTCCAATTGAAGAAGCACAGGGGCAGGACAGTCTGGCCTCTGCTAGTGTGGGTCCAGAGCCAGCGTCCGTGGTCGTCTCTGGCTGCACCACTCAGTAGCTGTATGACGAGTAGCGTGATTTCTCTGTGCCTCAGTTTCCTCATTTGTAGGGTGGGAGGAAGTGAGGGTAGTACCTGTGTCTCTGTGTGGCTGTGAGGATTGTGTAAGGAAGGGTAAGCGGATTGGCTAAGCCACCAGCTTCCACGCTCTCCCTCCATCCGTCTGCCCGTGTTAGTCTGCCCCTATCTGTCTGTCCGCGTCAGTCTGTCTGCGCTTGGAAGCAGGTCCCCATGGCTTCTCTGCTGAGCAGAGGCCCTGATTTCTGTTGTTGGTACAGTGAGTGGCCTTGGAGGATTAAGATCGCGTCTCTGGAGCAGCAGGCAGGCTTGCTTACTGCTTGTTAGAAAACATTTGGGCTCCCTAAGCTCATAGAAACTCATTGCCTTTTTTAACAGTGAGATTATTTTTCTGGTTGCCTTCATTTGGTTTTGCTGTTGAAGTGTTTTTTTTCTCCCCCTGGTTTGGGTTTTAGATCAGGGTGTGATTTCTATGACATTTACATCTTTTCTTTGCATTTCTTCTGTTTTTCCTCTTAAAAAATTCCTCTTTTTACTAAAAATTTTTACATTTCAAACATATCTAGCAAAAGCTAATTCATTTACTTTATCTTAAAATACTTCCAACATTCTTGTTACTCTTTACCTCATTATTATGAATATCTACAAACATGTTTAATGGGAAATACTAAGTTTGGTACTATTTACAGAGAACTAATTATACGGAATATTCAAACCCTGGAAAATGCTTCTGAACATTATCTGGTGGTATTTGGATGATGTTAACATTTGGGTCTTATAGCAAGATTAACAGCACTACACAGAGTAAGGATTCGTATTAAGCATGCTATGTATAGTTTATTAGTATTAACTTTATTTGCAAGAGGGACTCAGCATTAGCAGCAGACAGGACTCTGAACACACTCTTAGCACACTGGTATCAGCTGCCAGCAAGTCTGAGTGATTGGATCGGGTGGCTTCTCTTCTCCGAGTTCCTGGTCCATTTCACCAAAATGGCAGCCTTCACCTTCACCTCTGCACGCCAGCATTTCCTACTCTTGCTTTGCACTTGATGTTGGGTGGATTCTATGTTGATTGCTAAGCAAGGAGGAGAATTACAATCCTTTCCCCCTATTTCTTGACTGATTTTTTTCTTGGGATACTGAAGATCTGTAAATTTCCCAAGAAGTTCTGGGAAGGAGTTAGTGCATGCACATGCTGTCCCCATGTCACTCCCAACAAGCGTCCTGTGTGTCTGCCCTCTCTGGTTGCACCAGTGAGAGTGCCCCTCTGCTCCCTGTGCGGGGCCACTCTGGGCCCTGGCTGTTCTCAGACACATAGGCACGTGCTCCTGGGAGGACTTGTCCTCCCCATCTAGAAGGCTCTGCCCCTGCCACATTTGTCGCCTCCCCTCCCTGAGAACACACTCACATGTCGCCTTGGGAGTGAGACCTTGGCTGACCTCTCAGGTAGAATAGCTAAGCCCCAAGCACTCCCTGTTCCCCATCCTGCTTGCTTTCTCCCCATGGCGTGGATCACTTCTCCCACACCACTCTGGGGTGGTCTTGAGGGCGGGGGCTTGGTGGTGAACGGTGCCTGTGTCTACGTAGCAAGGCCTCTGCAAGTATTTGTGGAATGAGTAACTGAGATTACTCGGGCAGTTTTGTGGGGAGCAGGTGGGAGAGGGGAAAGACTGGTGACTGAGAATGAGTCAAGAGGTGATTGCCAGGGTCTCTCTGAGATTTACTGAGAACCTGAGCAGGGCAGCTAGGGTGGACAGACTGCTGATGGATCTTCTTTAAGAATAGAAGGAAGGGAAGAGGGAAGCAATCTGGAATATTCCAGCTCTAGCTTGACAAGAGGTAGATGGTCTTCCTGTTTAGCTGAGATAATTTCTTGTATAAAGCAATTACATTAATAGCATAAAAGAACAACTTACCTCTGCAATTTGTGTTTATCTGAAATGCAGTTTCTCAGAGCGTCCAGGTAGCCCTTGCTGAAATGCTGTTTTTAATTTGAGGTCAAGTTTCCTAAAATGTTTCAAAAGTTAGCCTCAGGGAGGCTTTGGCCTCCAGGGAGTTTGTATCTTTAGATAGAGATCTTTCTATGTCTGGGAGCTAAACTGGGGTTTCTGAAGGTCTGAGTACTTAATTAGCTTCTCAGTACCTTGACTCACTCACAGAATTAGTATTTTGAATATGAAGTTTGCAGTTTTATCTTTTAATAAACATGTCCCTTCCTAGCGGTGGGCTCTGACACGGAGGCTGCAGCCACATCCCTTACCCGTTGGACGGGGCCCTGGACTCGCCCATGCCGCCCAGTGTCCCTGCGGCTGGTGGCGTCTCCCTGGCCGGCCCTGTTTCTTTCAGGCCTCAAGTCAGGAAGATGGTGAACCTCATAAAAATCTGCCCTAACTCCACTTCAAGTATGTTTGAAAATACATGGAATGTGACTGCTGATGAATTCTAATTTACTAACCTGGATGGATTTAGAGTGATTCTAGATATTTGCTAATTACAAAAACAAAAAACAAAAAAAGTTGCTGGATGTGAGGTTCTTCACTGATTATAGTTCATTACTTTGCTCTAAGCTAATTGTATCCCCCTTCTCACCAGCCATGTGGGAAGCTTGGCCTTTTGGCTCTTTTGGAAAGCAAAGATAAATGCTGGTGACACCTGCTGGCATGGCCCTGTGGGCAGGGGTGAGGGGTGGGGGTGGAGCTGAGTTCTTTCCTTTGTGGCTAGATGTGTCCAGGACCTGTGGGGACCCCATCTGGTGAGTGAAAGGGATTGACTGAGAGGCTCTACAGCACTGAAATTTTGTATTCCAACTCGGCATTTGGAGGGCGGGAACCCTGAGAAACAAAACAAAAAAAAAACAACCACAAAAAAACCAAAAACCCCAAACAGTGATGGATCTGAATGTACCGATGTGGAATGATATCTGTGACCTATTGTTGGGTAAGAAAAGCAACTCCTAGAACATTTTGTGTGTCTAGAAAAAGGATACATAGTGATCTAATCTGGTAACAATTAGGGGAGTACAAGGGAAGGACTTTACTTGTTCATTTATATTCCTTGGAACCACATTTTATGCAGTTACATGACTTATAAAGCCAGGCGCTAAGTGGTTCTGTGATTCTCTAACTGGGCTGTGCTGGGGGGCGGTCCTGGCACCAGCTCGGGGTCCGTCCAGGGGCCGCAGCAGTGGGCTCTTGTATCTGCAATTCCCAGGCGGCCGCAGGCTGGGGCTGAGAGGGGGCGGCCTTCCCGGAGGAGGCGTGCACACCTTCTGGTTTTGCAGACCCACCCACTGTAAGCATTCCATGCCCGGCTTCACGGGCATTGGGTTTACCACCTCTGTTTTAAAATTTAAAAATAAAGAAGGTGCTTCTTAAAAATCCCTAACATTCAATGTTTCACTGGTTTAAGCCTGCTTTTCTGAATTTGCAGCCTTTCGTGAGGTTTTGGTGTGTCCCAGGATGGTCCTTCCCCTAATGGACAGACAGAACTGCTTGGCCTTGTGTGTTTACTGACGCATGTGCTGTGTCATTGTGTATCTGTCACCACAAGGTGAGTGGTGTTCTCTCTCTCTCTCTCTGTCTCTTGAGTGTGGCCAGAAGTGTGATGTATTTTCATTTTCTCCCTCAGCCCCGTAAATGGCATTGTTTCTACCATAACTGGTTAGCGTGACCCCTGGTTCCACAGCCCCTCGCTTGCCTGGGGTCGGGCAGCTGGCGCTGTAGTCTCGGCGTAGATTGTGAGCTCACCCCAGCTGTACTCTGAGATCCCTACCCTCTGTGCTTCTTGCTAGGTCCCTGCTTTTCTCTCTGGCTCCAAGGGTGACTCCAGACTTTTCAGGGCCTTTCAGGCCTCGTGCTGATGTCTGCTGGCTGCCTCCCGACCTTTGCTGTAGCTTCATGGCTACTGCTCAGGGCGGTGACAAGGGCTGGCATTTAGGGCTGGGTGGGTGGGGAATTTGTCGTTTGTGTTGATGTCGCTCTTTTTTCATCTGTGTCTATGTGACTGGTCAACTCTTGTGATTCTTGCTGAAGGGAGGGGGAGCTCCATCCATCTGTCATCTGTCTCTTATGCTGTGTTGGTGGGGACCCTGTCTGCCGGGGACAGCCCCCACAAGGGAAGGTGGCTTTTTTCCCCATTGTTGGAGGTTCTTAGTTCCAGTGTCCTGAGGAGGTCTTGATCATTTTTGTTGTGGTATCTGCTGGTGTCTTCTGCACATACTGGGCTTCGAGGCCCATCCTACTTCACCAGGATACTAGAGACTACCCGGATTAGCTTATGGAGCCACAGCTTTCTTAAGAATTCTGGATTGTGACACCCAGAAGAACAGCGGGATGCTATATGACTTTTCCCATATCCTGTTTCAAAATCTTTCTTTCCTCTTATGTCAACCCTCCCTTTGACTCTTTTAAACTAATGGCTAATGAAGTATGTTGCTAATCAGGAAAGAAAATTCTGACTTTCCCAGGGTTACCACTATTTTAATGGAAGCCTCTATTAAAGGTGTTGGGAGTCAGAGGTCTGAGTCTGAAGTACCTTGTGAGCAGTGGTGACCTGACATTTATGCTCACGCATGTTGTGCCCATGTAGGCTGGTTGTGCCGTGGGATGTGGCAGCACGTGGTGCTTAGGTGGCCCGTGGGGAATAGTGGCAGCTGAGGGGCCAAGAGATGGAAGACGCGCTGGGGGGACTCGGGTTCATTACACCAAGACCTTTCATGCCTGCTCTTTGCAGGTGCCTCGGGCCAGTCCTGTTTTCGGGCCCATCAGAATGATCTCCTCTGTTGCTCTGAGCGTAACCAGACATTAGGAGGAAGACTAGTGAATGCAGAATCAGTAGCTTTAATAACCTAAAACATGGGCTGTTTTGGGCACTTGGCCCTGACTGACACAGATCAGCGCACAGGAAGACTGGCTGTAGGCAGTTTCCTGAGCGACGTGAATTTAATGCTCGATATTAGGCATGTGTCTTGGAGCTATTAGCTGTCATAATTTATCAAGTCGGATACCCAAAAGCTGTGATGCGGAGAGGGAAGCGTGAACATTTCCACCTGCCTTACCTTGCCGAGGTCATTTCAAATGTCCTAAGCTAGAAATTGGGTAAAGATGTATAGTTTGTCAATCTGAGAATAAAAGAATATGAGATTTGGCTTGGGGTAAAAGTGGCTTTTCGGGGGCCTCTAAATAGCAATAATACTATAACATATAATAATAGTGGTTTTCCTGCAGCGAATGTTTATTGTATGCTAGGGACTGTACGAGGTGCTTTTTATGCATGACCTCGTCTGAATCACAAAGCCCATTTTACAGATGAGATAGTTGAGTCACAGTGAGGATAAACATCCCGACCAAGGCCCTGTAGCTGGCATTTGAAGCCAGGTGGTTTAACCCAGGTCCAGAGTCCTAACCACTGACTTACACTGTTTCCCTGTAAGGGAATGATGAAATCTCACTGGCCAAAGCTCATTGTGACCTAATTGTGGACAAGGCTGATTGGACTGCGTGAAGAGCGTGGTGCCCTGACTGGGGTCGTGTATCAGGCTCCTGTGGCTGCCCTAACAAGTTACCAGAAGCTTGGTAACCTAAACAGCACACATTTATTTTCTTTCCGTTCCGGAGGCCAGAGGCCCCCAGTCAGTTGTACTGGCCAGGCTGGGCTCCCTCCGGAAGTCCCAGGACAGGAGCTTCCTTGCCTCCTAGTTTATGGTGGCTGCCAAGGCTCCTGGGCTCACGGCCACCCTCCCCCCCGGCTCTGCCTTCTGCTCACATTGCCTCTTCTGTCTGCTGTCTGACCATCCTGTGCCTCCTTCTTGTAAGAACACCTTTGATTGTGTTTAGGGCCCGTCCTGATCATTCCCCATCTCAAGATCTTATACTTAATCACGCCTGCAAAGTCTGTTTTCTTTATGTTTCTTCCTTTTTTTTTTTTTTTTTGGCCATATAGGGCAGCATCCCAGATTGCAGGGATTAGGAACTGGGTAACTTTTGGGGGGGGGGCATTATTCAGCCCACCACAGTGACAAGTAGAAAGAATTAGAACTTTCAGTCTACCTTGTAGGGCTGTACTTAATGTAACAGTTTCCTCATTGTTCCGCAGGACAC
Source organism: Ursus arctos (assembly GCF_023065955.2). Classification (NCBI taxonomy): domain Eukaryota; kingdom Metazoa; phylum Chordata; class Mammalia; order Carnivora; family Ursidae; genus Ursus; species Ursus arctos. The sequence goes on along the minus strand of NW_026623089.1, from coordinate 77,645,179 downwards.
GGATGCTACAAATGCGGAAAAACTCCACAGCCAAGCCAGACACATTTGAGAGTGAATGTGTGAAAGACCCCTCCTAAGGAGTTCCCAGGGTACAGTGTGGGCTCGGGAATTCCTCGGGCGAGGAAAGCGGCTTAACCTCGTTGAGCGCAGGATCCCTTACAGCACACTTCTGAGTAGAGGGTGCACCTGTTAGCGTGTCCCAAGCACTGCGAACAAGCTGTAGGAAGGACTGTCTGCTGCTCTTCGAAAGCGTGGAGTGTGTCTTAACTGACTCCGTGTCTCTAAATAACTTAAACTGGCTTGGAATTGACTGGAAAGAACAAAACTAACACAAATATAGAAAATTAAGCAATAATACATGATGATTTTTAACAATTTAGCTGGTGTGGTACCAGGTGAGTTGTAGGTGTCCAGGTACGCTCTGAGTTTTGATAGGGGAGGAATTGTTCTGACATGGAATGATGGGGAGGCTCTTCAAGGAGGAGGGGCCCTGACTCCTGTAAGTGGAGGGGAACTGGGGAGCACAGCTTTGTGGGAGCAGATAACATAACCAAAGGAAGGAGGAGAGAAGGTTCAGGGTCGTGTGGATTATGCCTTAAATGTCCATCTAAGGAGTTTGGACTTTCTAGGCCAGGGGTTGATATACTAGGTATGGCCTTTGGCCAAATACAGTCCTCTGCCTGTGTTTATAAAGTTTTACTGAAACACGGCCCCTTGTTCACATATTGTACATGGCTGTTTGAGCATCGTAGTGGCAGAACAGGGTAGGCTTGCTGAGCTTCAAATATTTCCTTTCTGGGCCAATACAGAGAAAGTTGACCAACCCTGACCTGGGTAAGTGGGAGCTGTTGAAGGGCTTTGATCTGGGGGGTGTTATCCTCGGGTTTGCGTGTTCAGAAGTTTCCTCTGGCACCCGTGTGGAGAATGGGTCAGAAGACACAAGGCCCAGGAAGGACTGTGGCCCCGAAAATGGGAGTGGAGGGAACAGAACAGCATTTTGAACTGCAGCCTGGTGTGGGGCAGGGGGATGAAGGAGCCAGAGGGAACTTCTAAAAACAAACTTAATTTTAGATTAGTTTTAGATTGAGGGAAACGTTGGGAAGGTAATGCAGGAGATCTTATTTCCCCACACCCAGCTTGCCCTACTGTTTTTTTTGGAAGATTTTTTATCTATTTATTTATTTGACAGAGACAGCCAGCGAGAGAGGAACACAAGCAGGGGGAGTGGAGAGGAAGAAGCAGGCTCCCAGTGGGGCAGGAGCCTGATGCGGGGCTCGATCCCAGGACCCTGGGACCACGCCCTGGGCCAAAGGCAGATGCCTAACCATTGAGCCACCCAGGCTCCCCCGGCTTGCACTACTGTTAACGTCTCACAGCAGCGTGCACGCTTGTAACTAGTGACCCAGTATTGATACGTGATGTGTAAGCAAAGCCTGGTTTCACTCAGCTCTCCTTAGCGTTGGCCTCGTGTCCCTTCTGGGTTTCGGGATCCCCTTCTGGACGCCACCCCTGTCTCCTCAGGCTCTGGGGCTGCTGGACTCTGGTTGCTCCTCAGACATTTGTTTTTGATGACCTTGGTTTTTCCGAGGAGAACTAGTCAGGTGTTTCGTATGTTTTGTAGACTGTCTCTGAACCGGGGTTTGTCCGATGTTTTCCCCTGATTAGATTGCGGCTTTGGGTTTCTCTGAGGAAGACCGCAGAAGTGAAACGCCACTTTCACCATATCTGTGGTACAGCATCAGTGTGACTTATCGCTGTTGGAGTGACATCCCTCGCCTGGCTGGGATCTGTTTGTCACGTGTCCCCACTGTCACATGACTTCCTTTTTTCCCTTTCCATATGCTCCTCTCTGGAAGGAAGTCACTGTGCGTGGTGCATACATTAGGACTAGGGAGTTAGGCGACACCTTCTTCTTCTTCTTTTTTTTTTTTAATGGTTTTTTATTATATTATGTTAGTCACCATACAGTACATCCTCGGTTTCCGATGTAAGGCTCGATGATTCATTAGTTGCATGTAACACCCAGTGCACCATGCAATACGTGCCCTCCTTACTACCCATCACCGGTCTATCCCATTCCCCCACCCCCCTCCCCTCTGAGGCCTTCAGTTTGTTTCTCATAGTCCATAGTCTCTCATGTTTCATTCCCCCTTCTGATTACCCCCCCTTTCTTTATCCCTTTCTTCCCCTACTGATCATCCTAGTTCTTATGTTCCATAGATGAGAGAAATCATATGATAGTTGTCTTTCTCTGCTTGACTTATTTCACTTAGCATTATCTCCTCCAGTGCCGTCCATGTTGCAGCAAATGTTGAGAACTTGTTTTTTCTGATAGCTGAGTAATATTCCATTGTATATATGGACCACAACTTCTTAATCCAGTCATCTGTTGAAGGGCATCTCGGCTCCTTCCACGATTTAGCTATTGTGGACATTGCTGCTATGAACATTGGGGTGCATATGGCCCTTCTCTTCACTACGTCTGTATCTTTGGGGTAAACACCCAGTAGTGCAATGGCTGGATCATAGGGTAGCTCAATTTTTAACTTTTTAAGGGACCTCCACACTGTTTTCCAGAGTGGCTGTACCAACTTGCATTCCCACCAACAATATAGGAGGGATCCCCTTTCTCCACATCCTCTCCAACAATTGTTGTCTCTTGCCTTGTCTATTTTTGCCATTCTAACTGGCGTAAGGTGGTATCTCAGTGTGGTTTTGATTTGAATTTCCTTAATGGCTAATGATTTTGAACATTTTTTCATGTGTCTGTTAGCCATTTGTATGTCTTCATTGGAAAAGTGTCTGTTCATATCTTCTGCCCATTTTATGATTTGTTTATTTGTTTCTCGTGTATTGAGTTTGAGAAGCTCTTTGTAGATCTTGGATACCAGTCCTTTATCTGTAGTGTCATTTGCAAATATATTCTCCCATTCCGTGGGCTGCCTCTTAGTTTTTCTGACTGTTTCCTTGGATGTGCAGAAACTTTTAATCTTGATGAAGTCCCATAAATTCATTTTATCTTTTGTTTCTCTTGCCTTTGGGGATGTGTCATGAAAAAGGTTGCTTTGGCCGATGTTGTAGAGGTTGCTGCCTATGTTCTCCTCTAGAATTTTGATGGATTCCTGTCTCACCTCGAGGTCTTTCATCCATTTGGAGTTTATTTTTGTGTATGGTGTGAGATAGTGGTCAAGTTCATTCTTTTGCATGTAGCTGTCCAATTTTCCCAGCACCATTTATTGAAGAGACTGTCTTTTTCCCACCGGATGTTTTTTCCTGCTTTATCAAAGATTAGTTGCCCAAAGAGCCGAGGGTCCATTTCTGGGTTCTCTATTCTGTTCCATTGGTCTATGTGTCTGTTTTTGTGCCAGTACCATGCTGTCTTTGTGATCACAGCTTTGTAGTACAGCTCGAAATCCGGCATTGTGATGCCCCCAGCTTTGTTTTTCCTTTTCAGCAGTTCCTTGGAGATTCGGGGCCTTTTCTGGTTCCATACAAATTTAGGGACTATTTGTTCCAGTTCTTTGAAAAATGTCCTCGGTATTTTGATCGGGATAGCATTGAAAGTGTAGATTGCTCTGGGTAGCATGGACATTTTAACTATATTAATTCTTCTGATCCATGAGCATGGAATATCTTTCCATCTTTTTATGTCTTCCTCAATGTCTTTCAAGAGTGATTTATAGTTTCTAGAATATAGGTCCTTTACGTCTCAGGTTAAGTTAATTCCAAGGTAACGTATGGTTTTTGGTGCTATTGTAAATGGGATGGATTCCCTAATTTCTCTTTCTTCGGTCTCGTTATTCGTGTATAGAAATGCAACTGATTTCTGAGCATTGATTTTGTATCCCGCCACGTTACTGAATTGCTTTATAACTTCTAATAGTTTGGGAGTGGCTTCTTTTGGGTTTTCCATATAGAGTATCATGTCATCTGCGAAGAGAGACATTTTGACTTCTTCTTTGCCGATTTGAATACCTTTGATCCCTTTTTGTTGTCTGATTGCTGTTGCAAGGACTTCTAGTACTATGTTGAATAATAGTGGCGAGAGTGGGCATCCTTGTTGTGTTCCTGATCTTAAGGGAAAGGCTTCCAGCTTTTCCCCATTGAGAATAATATTTGCAGTAGGCTTTTCATAGATGGCTTTTATGAGATTGAGAAATGTACCCTCTATTCCTACACTCTGAATGGTTTTAATCAGGAAACGATGCTGTATTTTGTCAAATGCTTTTTCAGCATCAATTGAGAGGATCATATGGTTCCTGAGTCTTTTCTTGTTGATATGATGTATCTCCCTGATTGATTTGCGAATATTGAACCACCCTTGCATCCCAGGTATGAATCCCACTTGATCATGATGGATAATCCTTTTAATGTACTGTTGGATTCTATGAGCAAGTATCTTGTTGAGGACTTTGGCGTCCATATTCATTAGGGAAATCGGTCTGTAATTCTCCTTTTTGAGGGGGTCTTTGCCTGGTTTGGGGATCAAGGTAATATTGGCCTCATAGAATGAGTTTGGTAGCTTTCCTTCTGTTTCTATTTTTTGAAATAGCTTTAGGAGAATAGGTATTATTTCTTCTTTGAATGTTTGGTAGAATTCCCCAGGAAAACCATCCGGGCCTGGAGTTTTGTTATTTGGAAGGTGGTTTATCACTGACTCAATTTCTTCATAATTAATTGGCCTGTTTAAGAAATCAATTTCTTCCTGTTTCAATCTTGGTAGTTTATAGGTTTCCAGGAAGGATTCCATCTTTTCCAGATTGCTTAGTTTATTGGCATATAGCTGTTGATAAAAATTTCTAATAATCCTTCCAATTTCAATGGTGTTCGTCGTGACCTCTCCTTTTTCATTCATAATTTTAATAATCTGGGTCCTTTCTCTTTTCTTTTGGATTAGTCTTGCCAGTGGTCTGTCAATTTTGTTAGTTCTCTCAAAGAACCAGCTTGTAGTCCTGTTGATCTGCTCTACTGTACTTCTGGTTTCTGATTGATTGATTTCTGCTTTAATTTTGGTCAACTGCTTCCTCGTGCGTGGATTAGGCCTGTCCCTCTGTTGCTGTTCCAGCTTCTTGAGGTGAGAATATAAAAACTGCATTTTAGATTTTTCTATTCTTTTGAGTGAGGCTTGGATGGCTATGTATTTCCCCCTTAGGACTGCCTTTGCAGTATCCCATAGGTTTTGGACTGTTGTATTTTCATTCTCATTGGTCTCCATAAATTGTTTAATTTGATTTTTGATTTCCTGGTTTATCGAGTCATTCCTGAGCAGGATGGTTCTTAGTCTCCAAGTGTTTGAGTTTCTTCCAAATTTTTCCTTGTGGTTGAGTTCCAATTTCAGAGTGTTGTGGTCTGAGAATATGCAGGGGATAATTTCAATCTTTTGGTATCGGTTGAGACCTGTTTTGTGTCCCAGAACATGGTCTATTCTTGAGAATGTTCCATGGGCATTAGAATAGAATGAGTATTCTTTGGTTCTGGGGTGTAGTGTTCTATATATATCTATGAGGTCCAACTCGTCAAGTATGGCATTCAAAGCCTTTGATTCTTTGCTTAGTTTTTGCCAGGGTGTTCTGTCTATTTCTGATAGTGGAGTGTTGAGGTCCCCTACTATTAATGTATTTTTATTTATATGTCTCTTTATTCTGGTTAAGAGTTGGCTTGTGTATCTTGCTGCTCCCCTGTTGGGGGCATATATATTTATAATTGTCATATCCACTTGTTGAATACTTCCTTTAAGAATGATATAGTGCCCTTCTGCATCTCTAACTATAGTCTGTAGTTTAAAATCCAATTTATCTGATATGAGAATTGCTACCCCAGCTTTCTTTTGAGGTCCATTTGCGTGAAAGATGGTACTCCATCCCCTTACTCTCAGTCTGAATGCATCTTTGGGTTTGAAATGCGTCTCTTGTAGACAGCAAATGGATGGGTCATTTTTTTTTTATCCAATCTGCAACCCTGTGACGATTTATGGGAGCATTCAAACCATTCACATTAGCGCTAAGAACTGAGAGATATGATTTTAATGATGCCATGTTGCCAGTAAAGTCTTTGTTTGTATTGGCTGTGACTTTCTGTTCTGTATCACTCTTGGGGCCTTTTTACTTTTATAGAACCCCCCTTAATATCTTCTGTAGGGCTGGTTTCGTGGTTACAAAATTGGTCAGTGACTGGCGATTCTGAAATGTCTTTATTTCTCCATCAATTCTGAATGACAGCCTTGCTGGATAAAGGATCCTTGGCTGCATGTTTTTCTCTGAAAGAGCTTTAAAAATCCTCCCCCAACCCTTTCTCTCATTCCAGGTCTGTGTAGACAGGTCTGACGTAATTCTGATGCCTTTGCCTTGGTACGTGAGAAATTTCTTTGCCCTGGCCGCTTTCAATACTGTATCCTTGGATCTAATATTTGCGAACTGCACTATGACGTGACGTGGTGTAGGTTTGTCGTGGTTGAGCTTGGGAGGGGTCCTCTCTGCCTCTTGGACACGAATGTTTGTTTCCCTCGCTAGATTAGGGAAGTTTTCAGCTACAGTTTGTTCAAATATGTCTTCTAGACCTCTGTTTTTCTCCACCCGCTCAGGGTTGCCGATGATTCTGACATTGGAACGTTTCATTGAGTCAGTAATCTCCCGTAACCTACATTCGTGGGCTTGGATTTTTTTAAGACCATCTTCTATTTTCTTTTTTTCCTCTATTAACCCATCCTCCAATTCACTAACCCTTTCCTCTGCTTCAGTGACCCTGGCCGTCAGAGCCTCTAGTTTTGCCTGCATTTGGCTCATAGAATTTTTAATTTCTGTCAGATTCGCTCTCATTTCTGTCCTTAGGGATTCTATATTCTCAGTAACCTTTTCGTTAATACTTTTTTCAATTCTACTCATCATTTTGAGCATCGTTACTCTGAATTCCATTTCTGATAATTTGGTTACATCCATATCCATTATTTCTGTGTCAGAGGCCACAGACTCACTGTCTTTTCTTTGCTGGGGGGGGGGGGGGCTTCTCCTTCTTGTCATTCTGATGAGGAGAGGTTGCGGGGTTGTCCAGAGCCCAAATTATTGACTGGGTCCCAGGCCGTGCCCCTTGGGGATAGGGATCTTAGGGATGTGGGCTTCTTCTTTAAAGATTTTATTTATTTATTTATCTGAGAGAGAGAGACAGACAGCACGAACGGGAACAGAAGCAGGGGAGTGGGAGAGGAAGAAGCAGGCTCCCAGCGGAGGAGCCCGATGAGGGACTCCTTTCCGGAACGCCAGGATCACGCCCTACGCCGAAGACAGGCGCTCAATGACTGTGCCACCCAGGTGCCCCGGTTGTGTTCTTCTTGATTTTTCAGCCTGCCTTCTGTGTTCTGGGGGAGGGGCCTGCCGCGCCGATACTCAGGCAGCCCTGTTTGGGTAGAGTCTCCGTGTCCCCTGCGAGGGGGGATGGGAATGGGCATGCTGTGAGCCGGTATTTCCAGGCTTTTGTTCTCTGGCGGCTTTCCCTGGCGGTTTGCTGTGCCTCTTCTGAGAGTCAGAGCAGCAGAGGCTGGATTGTCATAGAACAGAGGGATTGCGGCCCGTTCTCCACTCATGTTCTGGCCACTTTAACTCCGTTACTGTTGGTGCTGCTCAACCCTGCAGCGTCCCGGGATGTGCGCCCCACACCCGGCATCCCTCCCTTCACTTCCAGGGCCGGTGGGTTTCTGTCCTTTGTGTTTCTAATGCCGCCAGCCGCCAGCCGCCCCGCGCGCGCTCCGGAAGCTCCCGGTCTCAGTCTGGATCCAGTGAGCGCACTGGGATTCCGGTGTTCCCGGAGATGCCTGGTGGCGCATGCACCTGGCTCACGGTCTCAGTCTGCTGTTTTGCGGGTGCCGTCCGTGAGTCCGCCTGCTCCCCCGTGCAGGTGGCTACCGCTTCCCGGCGCCCGAATGCGGTGGCTCCCTCCCCCTTCCGTTTATCTTCCGATATCTGTGCACGGTTTCACGGCTCCCCGCTTCGTACCTCAATACTCAGCGCTGGAGATGTTCATTTGTAGAGATCCAGATGCATCTTCCTGCGTCTCAGGCTGATTCTGTGGGTGTTCAGGCTGGTCTGGTACCTATCCAGCTCGATTCAGGGGACCGGCTGAAAAAGGGGTCCCCTACTCCTCCGCCATCTTAACTAATCTCCTGAAGGGTAGAACTTTTAAACGTCTTGCCCAGGGTAAGTCAGGGACGCGATGGCTGAGCCAAGAAGGAAGGCCAAGCGTCTGCGGTCCCCTATCTGAATCCCCAGACTGCACTTGCTCTGAGGAGCACGGGTGGATCCAGATAGGGCCGTGGTTTCCAGAAGCTGCCCTCTGAGGGACGAACAGGTTGGCCAGATCCAGCTGTAGCGAACAACTAGGCGACACCTTCTTGAGGGTGTGGTATCCCTCCGTTGGTTCCGTCAGCATGGATTCATGACTATTTAATTGATGCTCATGTTGTCCCCGCTTTGGCCTTTGGGAGCTCTCTCAGTCGGCTCCCATGTCCTCAGACATGCTCCCGTGGTTGCATGTGTGTGCGTGCATGTGTGCGTGGGTGTGCGCACACATGGGCACGTTAGCACTCTTTCTGGCCCTACAAGATGCTTTGGGCTCATCTTGCGTGTTTCCCACTCCAGCCGTGGAATCAGCCAGTTCTCCAAGGAGCTGTGGCCAAAGTCAATTTTGAAATTTCTGACCTATGTCTCTGTCTTACAAACTCGTAGTACTTGGATGAAGTGGGGGAAAGGGCCGGCCCCTGACAAGTGGGTGTCTGTGTCAGGGCAGGGCAGAGGTCAAAGTTGGGGAAGGAGACTGAGGAGGAGCAGGGGCCAGCTGGCCTCCCAGGCTGGTGTGCCTTTGAGGATGGGAGAGCAGTCAGTGTGCCTTTGTAAGTCAAGGGCTGGGCACTAGAGGTGTCTGGGTGGAGTGGAGGGCTGGGGAGGAGGTTGGGGCTGGATGCGCTGGTGTCGAAACCTGGGCCAGGTCTTTCTGACTCTGTGGTTGGCAGGACGGGTGTATAAAAGCCAGTAAAAGGGGTGCGTTGGGATCCTTAGTTTGGCAGCCACATACAGATGAGATAGAGGGAATGGAATTTGTACTTGCTTCCCTGGGGAACTGCTAGAATGGGGTGCCTGCAGGAAGAGCAAGGCGAGGCAGGACCCTTGGGGACCACTGTTAGCTCACCAAAGATGCTGCATATACAACGGGGGAAGAAACAGAGGAATTAGGGACTAGGCAGTTTGCTTGCGAACAGTAAACTTAATCAGAAAAGAAAGGTTGTGGGGCGCCTGGGTAGCGCAGTCGTTAAAGCGTCTGCCTTCGGCTCAGGGCGTGATCCTGGCGTACCGGGATCGAGTCCCACATCGGGCTCCTCTGCTGTGAGCCTGCTTCTTCCTCTCCCACTCCCCCTGCTGTGTTCCCTCTCTCTCTGGCTGTCTCTCTGTCACATAAATAAATAAAATCTTTAAAAAAAAAAAAGAAAAGAAAGGTTGTGTTGAAGCATCTCTGCTGCCTCGTCATCACTACCGTGTGTCGTCTCCTCATCCTGGTGAAGAGTCAAAGCTGAATCTGCACTCTGCCCGCCGGGGAGCGTCACGTGGCCCCAGTCGATGCAGCATGCATTTTTAATTTAGTTTTCGTAGGCAGTCTCCAGTCAATCTCAGAACTGTTTCCTGTTGAACTTCTGCTTGCACCTGTCTGGGTGGTGTTCTAGTTGAGACGTTGCGAAGCTTCTGAGGTCGTTGACGGCAGAGAGAGACGTGGCTGAGCCGTGCTTGCTGGAGGGGATGTCCTGGGCACACCGGCCTGTTTGTCATGGGTCGCTGGCGTTTCGAACTTGTCGTTTCTTTCTCTTGTAATTAGGGGTATAGATGGTGCTCTGCTGTAATCTACACACTTTGTAATAAGGGAAGCCTGGTCGCCACGTTGTCGGATGACCTGAACCCTTGTTACTCCCGAGACGATTTTGTCCGCGGACGCTGGTGCTGCAGTGCAGTCCCGCTGTGTTGTTCAGTTCAGCCAGCCTCCGGTGCTCGGACGCGTGCGTTTGGTTCGCTGGAAACAGCGCATAGCTCTGCTGTGCCTTGTGTCCACCTCCACGTCCTGCGAGTGAGCGTGGAGCCACTTAGTCCCCCGGACCGTCCTCCTTCGCGTGCCGCCGGCGCGTTCCTGTCATTGGGAGCCTCGGGCAGGCCATCACTCACTTCGGGGTGGACACAGCATTTCATTCAAGAGTGATTTCAAGTTATTACTATTACTTTTTAATCTGTGAAATGAGAATAAAAACACCTACTTAGTGAGGTTCTTAGTAGATATTAGGGATAAAAATAAAAAGCAAGTGTGTGTGTTCTAAGCAGGGTCTCTTGTTAAAATCTGCTTTTAAAAATCCTATCTTGGGGCACCTGGGTGGCTCCGTCGGTGAAGCGTCTGACTCTTGGTTTTGGCTCAGACCCTGATCTCAAGGTCGTGAGATCGAGCCCTGCACTGGGCCCTGCAAGTAGTGGGGAGGCTGCTTAAGATTCTCTCTCCCTTTCTTCCTCCCCCCTCTCTTTCTCTCTCTCTCTCTCAAATAAATAAATGTTAAAAAAATATATATTTAAAAAAAAAATCCCGTCTCCATGGATTTTACAACAGTAGTGGCTGTTGCTACCCAGTGCTATTTTTTAAGCAAGGAAACTTTTCCAGATGCAGAACCAAGAGAAAGGAGATCGTCTGGGCTCCTCCCTGTCCCCTAACCAACAGAGTCGCCAACCGGGGAATATACCAACACCTCTTTCTGAATTCAGTGCTTGTAGAGACCTGGAAGAAGAAGACACTTTTGTGTTTTACCTTTTTTAGAAAGATTATTTATTTATTTATTTATCAGAGAGAGAGAGAGAGTGTGAGAGCACAAGCAGGGCGAGGGACAGGCAGAGGGAGAAGCAGGCTCTCCGCTGAGCAGGAAGCCCGATCCCAGGACCCCAATCCCAGGACCTGATCATGACCTGAGCTAAAGGCTGACACTTCACCGACTGAGCCACCCAGGCGTCCCCTGGAGAAGACACTTGTAAAGGCACCGTGGGGATGGTTGCTTTGTGACCGAGCGTGTTCGCAGCGCTGCCGTGTCAGCCGCAGAGCTAGTCCCGTCCCCTGTTCTTGATCTTATTGGTGCTGCACACATGCACCTTTTCTCCTTAGAGTGACAGAAGCCACTGGGGCTGGATGCATTTCACTTCTCCCTTCCTTTCTTTCAGACAGAAACTATGAATAATTTAACGACAGTGTTTACCAGGCACAAGCAGGAGATGAAGGTAGTTTCGGTGGCACGAGCTCTAAAGTGGCCCCCATGTTCCGTGTTTCTCTTTGGGGTGGGTGAGGAGGCGTCCTGCTCCCCGGGGCTCATGACCTGTCTGGCCTAAGTTTCTGGAACGAGGTGCTGTGCGCCACAGCTGCTCCTGCCATCAGCCAGGACCGCCCATGTTCACACTCTCTGCTTTCCCCGGCTTACTTCTCATTTTCAAAACTCCAGAAGTGCAAGGTGGCGTTTTAGTTTAACTTGCACGAAGGATCTGTTTCCCTTTCGCTTCTCTTGGCCTTCGTGTTACTCAGACCTGATCTCGTGTCTGTCTCCGCTTTTGATTTACATTTTCTATTAAGGAAAAAGCCAAATGGGGGCAAAAAGTGAGCTCTCAGTTGCAGCTGAAAATCTGTCTTAGAGATGGGAACCGTGCAAATGAAGTGAGGAGGGCTGGCCAGCCAGCTGTCCTTTCCTGGAGCCAGAGCGTGTCGTGGGTGATACAGAAGTGCCTTGTGGAGGGCGCAGCCCCCTCTGGAGGGCGGAGCTTGCCCGGCCCCCTCCTGGGCTGTGAAATGGGCACCGGGAAGGTTCTCTCAGAGCTGCCACGAAGATGAGCACGTCCGTTCACAAAGGCTTCAGGCACCCCTGGCCTTCCGGAACGGTCGCCTGCTGTCATTTCTGTTGTCACGTTCCTGCGCGTCCCGTCCGCATGCCTGTGCGTCGCCTATACCCCCAAAGGAGCGTCTTCTTCCTCAGAACGGTCTCTCGAGCAGAACGGGCTCCGATTTGGTAGTGGTGCCTGTGTGGGGCGTTTGGGGGTGCCTCCCCTGGGCTAGCTCTGGAAGCCCCGTAAATCCTTTCTCTCGGTGGTTCCCGGAGGGCCCCCCCTTTCTGTCACTTGAGTCAGTGTTGAGTTTGAATTTTTTCTTTCATGTTTCTTTTCTAGGCTTAAAAGGCATTTGGAGTCAAATCAAGTGAGAAAATGTTTTGGTTTAAGACATACTTGAAAAGTTTACTCACAGGCATGGTCATTGGGTCAAAGTAGCTGAGTTCTTGGTTTTAGCACGCAGACGTTTTTGGATCTTTGGCTTAGGAGCTTTGGGAGTCACTGTTCGTACCCACCACCTGCCGAAGTGGCGGCTCCATCTGTGCCTGGTGATTTTGTCCTCAAACCCCGTTAGTCACTCTGCCTTCTCCGGAAGGGAGACATTGGCCCCCCTGTTTCCGAGGCACGCTCACATGCAGGTCACAGTCCCTAAGGAGACAATCACTGGGACCCTTCTCTGCTTCACTTGCAGGTTTTTTACCCCCAAGCCCTTTGTTCTAACAGTTAATAATCTTCTCCAACTAGACACATAACATGAATATTGACTTACCTTGGCTTTTTAAAATAACTTGATTGCAGGCCAGCTTTGGGCCTGCTGTGCGGACGTGCAGAAGCTCACTGCGCCCCGTCCCTCTGTCCTCCGCCCCTCCCACGACTCCCGAGCAATGTGAGAACCAGCCCCGGACTCTAGGGTCATTCGTGCGCTGTGTTGCTCGCCTTTTTCCAGATGAGCACACTGTCCCGGGAAAACCCAAGTCTGTCCTGACACTTTCAGTGCCCTGCACAGAGTCTGCACTTGGTCTTGGGGTAGTTTGGGTGCTCACTTTATCCCCCTGCACTGCTGGGGTTGGGGCAGATCTCCTGTGGGTGCATCGTGTCACTTGTTCAGATTGGCTCGAGAGAGCAAGCATGTAGACCCTGGGTGGGTGAGGGAGGTGGGTCCAAGCCTGAAGAGTGACTTCATGCCTTTGCTCTGAAAAGCAGGCCAATAAAAGCTGCGAGATTAGAGAAAACTCCCTTTCCCTTGTGTTTGTGCTTGGCATTATGTTATAATTACCAAAACATCTGTGTGAGTGGCTGCTGAAAGATGAAAACCAACCAGCAAACAAAAACTGGGACTTTCTGAGTAATATATGTCACTGTGATATCTTTAACTTAGAAACTGTAAATAATACATAGCTTTTTATGTTTTATATGATATGTAATATGTAACAATATATACATGTATGTTAATATATTACGCATATAAAATAGACATTAATACATTGTATATAATACATTATAAATATATATATATCTTTCCTATTTTATATAAATATAAAATACATTGACCTTTGAACAACCTGAGGATTAGGGGCACCGATCCCCCACATGGTTGAAAATCTTCTAACTCCCCAAAACTTAACTGCTAATAACCTACTGTTGACCAGAAGCCTTACTGATGACATAAACAGTTGATTAACACATATTTTATATGTTATATGTATACTGTATTCATGCAATAAAGTGAGCTAGAGAAAAGAAAGTGTTAAGAAAATCCTAAAGGAAAGAAAGTACGTTTGTGGTACTGTCCTGTATTTCTGGAAAATAACGCACATGTAAGTGGACCTGAGTAGTTCAAACTCAGTTCAGCTGTATGTAGTCTTACCTGTTTTATATGTTCTCTGTATAGCTTTCCTCTTCTCTCGCAAACTTTTCTTTACGGCTCTTGGACTCATGTTATTCAGAAATTCTCACTCTCTTGACCCTTTAGTTTCTGTGTGCAAGTAGGCCCATTTCCCACGCTCTGCCCAGACTGGCAGTGTCAGAAATGCTAGTTTTTCTTATCTCAGTCTGTCAGGTGTCTCACACTCCATTCCGAAACAGGTATCTAAGGGTAGGTGAGTGGCAGCCCTTCAGAATGGTGGTTTGTAAACACATGTGTGTGTCAGGTCTTTTTGAGTTTTTAAAAGTAATTTTAAGGAGAATAACAAACATGCTTCCGGCCGTTTTGAGACACACAGAACCTGGAAAAGGCTGTTTACACCCCTCTCTGGTGTGCCCTGCGCGTCTTTGAAGAGGGAAGAGGGGCAGCCGTCGGGTGGGGCCGTCCCCAGCTCGAGCTTGGCTGTGGCTTGGAACCTGGGCCCTGAGAGTCTCACGCGAGAGATGGTGGCCGCAGGGGGATTTTAAGGGTGACTTTAGGCCACGGTGGGAGACGCGAAGCCTCGTCCACCGTGGGATGAGTATTTCCTGTTAAGCCCTGCTGGCAGGGAAGAATCCGAAGCCGTCCTAGAGGTGAATACGGGCAGCTTTGGGGCCTTCTCCTTGGGAGATCTGTGTTTTATCGGAAAAGAGAATGTCAGCTCTTGGAATAAAGCCCTTTTCCTGCGCAGATGAGTCCTGCAGGTTGGTTACTGTGGCTTTCGGAGGCTCGACCCGGTCTCTTGATTGTGTTTGACACAAGCCTTTTTCTCCCCAGACAGCCCAGAGTGGGTGGCTCAGCCGGGGGCAGTGTCCTTATTCCAGTTTCGAGACCTGGGCCCCTGTCCTGGTCTTGTGTCCGCGGAGGGCAGCTTACAGGGTGACGGCCGCCACTGCATGCTGTGCTGGGGTTCACGGTCCACGCAGCCCGGGGCCGTGCAGGCCGGGCCCACCGTGGTCACGTCGAGATCTCCGAAGAATGACAAAATTCTGCTGGTGTGCCATGTTTAACAAGGCAGGAAAAGGCAGAATCTTTAGGAAATGCTTTCAGTAGCAGGAGTTTTCTGGCTGCTTCAATTAAGTTGTTACGAGAGGTACAAAAATGCAGTAAGTGCTGTAATTTAGAAAATCAGATTTACGTGATCACGTCTCTGCTGGAAGAAGTCTTTACAGGTGTAACAGCATATCCAGTATAAAATGCAACCAGACTGGAAAGCAGGAGGGAGCGAGTGTTTTTGGTCTCATCTTCCTCCCTGCCTGCACCCCCTGATTTTCAGATTTTACACCTTCTCGCAGGTCCGCCTCTCGTTGGTCCGTGGCCTCGTGGGGTGGCTGCGCAAACGTGCCACAGGCACTCAGCCAGAGCCAGGGCTCGGTCTTGTCCCTTTCTATCCTGCCCTGTGTGCTTTCCCAGATCAAGCTACTGGTGATCGTGCCTCCAAAAAGCATCCCAGGTCCCCTCACTTGTCCCCTTCTGTTGCCCTCCTCCCCGTGTGGTCACCCTCCTGCTCCCTGAGGCTCTTGGGGTCCTCTCTCTGAAATGCAGATGTGGTAATTCACGCCCCCCACCCCCACCCCAACTAGAGTGCTGTCCTTCGTCCCCCAGCTTTTCCATCGGCAGCTGGAGTCATAGTCTCACTGCCTCAGAGCCCCGCGTGGCCTGGCTGGAGCCCGCCTTCCCCAGCACTGCCCATCCCTCTCTCTCTTGGTCTCTCGGGGGGCCCACTGTGGTGGTGGCTGGGGTTCGGTTCCTCAGGGAGCCATTCGCTTCCACTTTCCTCCCTCCTTTTTAAGATTTGGTTGACTTCTGTTCTTTCTCCAGGTCTCCCCTGAAATACCCGTCTGTCAGAGAAAGCCTTAGTGTCAAGGCCACCTCACCGTGTCACACTGTTTCATTGGTGGCACTTACCATCATCAGCTGTGTCCCGAGTCCTAGCGTACCATCCGGCATACGGTGGACCCTTCAGCATATTTGATGAGGGCAGGAATGGGAGCCAGTGGTATTTATAAATATTTTAAATGCTTCCAAGTACTCTGAGACGTGGCGTGTCGAGTATACGTGGGCCCAGATGCCTCCACCTTTCTCACCTGAGTTCCCGACAGGCCTTGCTAGCCTACCATCACTGCCCTCCCCTGGGCTGGGTTTCCTGCACTGCACTCTGGGCAGCTGGATCCAGTCAGTGGGTCTGAGTTGGAATGCGACATGAAATCTATCTATTTCTAATCTCTCAGAGAAAGGTAGAACATTCCAGATGCTTGGGTTCCTGGATTGATCTCCAGACACGTTGTGTTGACTCTTCAGTTTGCCCACCGGGCTGGTGCAGATAATCTGATGGTAAGGTGAGATAGTCTTTCAGGAGGCTGAAGTAGGAAGTATTGCAAAATTAGTAATGTTTGTGCAAGTGTAAGGTTGTATAGTTACATTCAGTGTGCTTTGACGTAACACACAATCAACGGAAACTGTAGGGCAAATTGAGCCTTTCAGTAGGGAGTTGACTAATTTTCCTTCCGAATTAAGTTTATCTCTTAACTTCTATTTTACATTTACTAGATGTTTAGTTTTCCTTTTGCTGGCGAGGAATACATTTCAGGGAGATAGAGTGTCAAATGCCAGGAAGGTGGTGTTTTTTATTTTCTGTACTGTGGTTCTGTGGCACCCTTCATGGAGGGCCTCCGTGGGTCACCTGTTTCAGAAACACCTGGTGGGGGTGAAATTGTAGCTTCCTGCCCCCACAACTTAACTTTATCAGGGCCGGGAATCTGCATTTTAACTAAGCTCTTTGCATTTTAAGTAAGTTCTAGAAGTTTGAGAACCACAGCCCAGAGGATATGTCATGAGTCAGTTCTCAACAGGATCTCTAAAAGGTGGCTCATTCGCTGACCTTTTCAGTCTCACCTGCTCACAAAGGTGACGTCAGAAAACATAGCCCTGCCAACTTAGGCAGTGAGAGGTGGGGAGATTGTGACTAAGGTTGAAAGTAGCCGGTGACCTTGTTCAGCTGGAGCAGAGAAGATCAACAAGGGCCATTGTCCCTGGCCCCCTGGGAACAGTGGCCCTTTGATCACAGCTGCAGTGGGCGGGAAGGAGCCGGGCAGGGCGCTGGCCTCCTGGGTCCTGCAGGGAAGGGCAGAGCTTCTGCTGTGGTTCCCTGGTGCAGCCCAGCTGGGGCGGGCTGGCCGTGTCCTTCACCTCCACCAAGACTCTCACCGTTTCGCTGCCCTCCCTGGATGCCCAGGATGTGGGGAGCAACAGTAAGTGTTTTAGAGGTCGGCATAGCCAAGTGTGTAGAATGTGGGTTACTTGTATTTGCCCATGTGATCAGCTTAAAGCAGGGGAAACCCAGCAAGTTGACGAGAAAGCGTTTCATGGCAAACTTTAACCCCGGACCGGACCCCCGAGAAGTCCCTCCACCCCGTTCATACCACAGCTTGTGCTATACCTCAGTCTTCCTGGCCTCCTTTAGCCTTTACGGTACTTAGAGCTTGCCCTGCACAATTCTGTGTCCAGGCTAGTATGGTTTTCTGTCATCTCCGCGTGTCAATTCCCTCTCACCCTGGAGCAGAAGGGGTTTCTAGTGGGGGATGGTGTCACCCCCCCCTCCCGCCACGGGTGTCTAGAAACCTGTGAGGGCATTTATGGTTGTCATGATGATAATGGGGGTGTGTGTAATAGCATTTCCTGTTCTGAGCGTGTGGGCTGCTGAATGCCCCTCGGTCATGGGGACAGTCCCACACCCTGCAGGATTGTCCCCCATGAGAAAGGCTGAATCTTGCCCAGCGCTTCCTTGAGGATAGGCCAGCTGTGTGATATGTAATGAATCCGTGTGGCTTCACAGACAAAGTGTGACGTCGGTCACGTGCTGGGGAGATAAGCAGGTGGCTGGAGGCAGCTTCCTGGGGGGCAGTTGTGCTCGGACAGTGAAGGTCCTGTTCTTGGGTTCTGTGGTGCAGCTTCACCCTTCCTAAGGGCGCGGTGTAGACGAGAGTTAGGAGCTAGAATAATCTTGAGTGGCTGCTCCTGTCCCGCTCTGGAGACACTGGCTGCTTGTTGTCCCATGGACGTGGGGTGCCACCAAATAAACAGGGTGCTGCTGAGTCAGTTGGGTGTCCCGTCATGAGAGGGGTGGCAGCAGACGACCCAGGAGTTTAGCCCTGGCACCATCCCACTGACTGCTCTAGTACTAAGAGGGTTGGGATTGGGGGCTCACAAGCTGTCTGGAGTTACTTTTGGCCCATAAAGCTCCCTTGGGGAGGAAAATAAGGTTTGAACTAAGGATCAGACAGGATCAAGACGGTTCTGGAATACTTGCTGATCTGAGTCAGTCAGCGAGTTAGAAGTGTCAGAGAAAGGACAGGTGGATAAGAATTTAGGAACAGAAAAGGCTGAACAGACAGGATGGCTTCGGATCTTATTTTAAGCAAGGACTCAGAGGTTATGCTAATAAGGCCGATAGCTTCTTGAACTCAGGATGTCCCATAGACTACAGGATTTGGATAGCTTGAAAACTGGATAAGAATTAGGTTCACAGTGAGGGCAGCAGAAACAGACTGGGGAAATTCAGCCACAGTCGAGAGCAGTGCGAACTGACATGACTCAGCCGTTTTCCCCACGAGGTCTCCTGTGGCCACTGTGAAGTGATGTGTCTTTCCCGTGACTCAGTGAGCCTGCTCTTCAGAGTGGTTTCTAAGGAAATGAGTGGCACTGTGTCCAGAGATTGAGCCCCGGGAATGCTTAGTGTGAATGAGCATTGTTTGAAACTGAACGTTTGGAAGCAGCCCAGGTGGCCCCCCAAAGCGGGCTTGGATAAATAGGTTCTGTAATTTATCTATAGGGTGGAACGTGCTGTAACCATGACAACAATGTGAAGGAAAGTATTGACACGGGACACAACGTATGACGAATAGACTACACGGGAACATATAGGAACATAGTCACACTTTAGTAAAGAAACTGTGTAACAATGGAGGGAAAGTCCTGGAAAGGAGTCAGAACGTGCAGGTGGGTTAGCTGTCAGTGGCCGAACTCTAGGTACCTGGAATTCTCTCTCAGGGCTTTACTACTTAGAATGTTTAACTTGAACATGTGTAATTATTTCTGTAATTAAAACAGTTTCACACAGTAAATAAAAACATGATCTCATATACAAACTTTTATCCAGATATTTTAATACTTAATCATTTTTTTAAAAAATTTATTTATTTGACACAGAGAGACAGCCAGCGAGAGAGGGAACACAAGGAGGGGCAGTGGGAGAGGAAGAAGCAGGCTCCCAGTGGAGGAGCCTGATGTGGGGCTCGATCCCAGAACGCCGGGATCACACCATGAGCCAAAGGCAGACGCTCAACGACTGAGCCACCCAGGCGCCCCAATACTTAATCATTTTTTAAAAAAGATTTTATTTATTTGTCAGAGAGAGAAGGAGAGAGAGCACAAGCAAGGGGAGCGGCAGACGGGGAGAAGCAGACTCCCTGCTGAGCAGGGAGCCCAACTGTGGTTTGATCCCAGGACCCCGGGATCATGACCTGAGTCGAAGGCAGATGCTTCACTGACTGAGCCACCCGGGCGTCCCAATACATAATCATTTTTAAATCCAGATACTCCTGGCATTGGGATTCTAAGGCGCTATTAGCCCCTCACATCTTACTTGGAATTAGTTGATCCTGGGTACCAGGCAGTGAGGGTTCTGAGTACAGGAATGAATGTGGGTGGAGGAGGGCTCGGGCACCCTAACATCAGTATAGTCAAGTCTAACACGTCAATACTAAAAGACTAACTTCAGTTGCCACGTTGGAAACTCTCCCAGGAACGTCTCCACTGACACATTGTACACTCCTGTCTCTCCCTGGCTGGGGAACACCTGCCAAGCCTTGACTCTCTTGCCCAAAAAGCAGCTGAATCAGAGGTGAGAGAGTCCTCGGGGGACAGTGCTGCCTTCCAGATGAGTCCGGTGTCCGGCTGCAGGCCTCGTCCGTGGGGGCTTCTGATTCTCGACGGTAAGGCCACAGAGCCGTATCCATGAGTCAGCCTGTTAAGAAGTTAGGTCTTGTTTTCAGCAAATGCTTTGCCGTAGCATTTCTTAGAATGGAGTCTGTGGGACATTATGAAGAGAAGGCTCCATGGCATTCACAGAGACGGGGACAAACGGGTGTGTGCAAGGAGGCAGGTGAGCACGTCCAGAAGCCTCTGGGGCCCCCCACATCTCACGTGTGGTATGGGGAGGCCCTGGAAGCCCTGCCAGCTTTTGCGTCTGGTGGTCCAAACCCCGAGTGTACTAAATGTAGTTAGCTCTGGAGTTTTCTTTTTCTTGTAAGGATTTTTACTGTGTAGGTGAAGGTGGACACTCTTACATGTGAGTACAGGTGGCCTCTGGTTTAGGGGACCCTTGTTCCAGCCAGACTCAGAGCTGAGAGCTTCCGAGTGCACTCTGTCTGTGGGCAAGGCACTCTGAGAAATCTGGAGTCTTCTATCCCCACGTGGGGCGTGCTCACTGCTCTGGGAACACTCAGGAGAGGCCTGAGTTGACAGAGAGGTAAGAGGTGTCCGTCTTGGGTGGTGAGACGCAGCCTGGGAGGACTCGTGTAGCTTAGGATTCTGTTTTTGTTAAAAAAAATCTCAAATGACAAAGGTTGGCAGGAAATGCATCATAATGTTAGTGCTTGTCCCCTTTCTTGTAATTTCCCTTCATTGAACATATATTACCATATGGAACTCTCCTCCCCCAAATTTTAACAAAACACTGGGTTTTTCAGGATTTCCAACCAATTTCCTCTTGGGAGGAGCAGGATTGGGAGGCTGCTGACCCCTGGCCGCCATCCTGGGCCCTGCTTTCCTGGGCTGGAGGGAGGGCTTTGGGGGGCCGGGGGCTGGTGAGCCCAGCGGTGGTTCCTGCCCCCCAGGGGCCTGGAGACGCTGACTTACCAGTGTGCCTGGCTCTGTTGCAAGAAGTCGGAGAGGTTGCGTTCAGGCCTGGAGCTGATGCCTCTGGGGCCAGTGCCCCCGTCGTCTCTGGCTGCTGTCATTGCGATGGGGCTGAGCCAGAGAAGTCATGCCTGGAGAGGTAAAGACTTGTGCCTTCTTCAGCTCCATGGTGGGCCCCACACTTGGGAGACCAGGAATGGAGAAAAAGAATATAGAGAAGAGATGTTTTCAATACAAGTTGTTGAGGCTTCTGGTAAAGAAGGTTCTAGACTTTTTAGCTGGAGAAAGCTCACCTTATAAGAGGTGTCAGTGATGAATGTGGAAAACCCACAGAGGTCCAGCGTCAGGATAATGTGGACAGGTGCATGTTTCGTTGACAGGAGCAGCAGCATTGGCGACGAGCGTCAGACACAGCCAAGTCTCTGGGGGGCGGAGTGGAGGTCCAGCCTCCTCTGAAGGCCATCACTCAACACCAGGCTCCCTTCCTCCTGCTCTGCAGCCCCCCACCGTGAGGCCAGGACACTCAGCCAAGCCCTCCTTTGTGTCCCTGGTGGAAGGAAGGGCACCAGAATAGGTCAGAGTATCCAGGGAATCAAAAGCTACACTTTCCTGAATGCGGCAGGAGCAAAGACATTGTCCTGTTTTCATCAAATGAGACCCACCCGGGAAAGCAGTGAAAAGGAGAACATTGTTAAAAAATAAAATCTTTATTAAAACACCCTCCCCCGCGAAGAGCCCAGTAAAACAAAGTGGCGCACGTCACCCACAAAGCCGCTGCAGGTGAGGAACTAAACCTTACGATGCCTCTTCATTCCTGGGGCAATCCTACGCTGATCTGGGTCCCGTCACACACGTGGGGAGGTAAGGTAAGAGATGCTGTGGGGTGAGCTGAGCGTTCCTTTCCTGCCTGATGGGAAGACTGAGAACATAGCCTCCTGTAACTGTGCAGCGTAGCGAGGAGCATCTCATCGTGAATGTGGACGTGGGGGCCGCGAGAAGGCAGAGACCTGCCGAGCCCCACCTCCATGGGGTCCAGGGGCTGCTGCGGGCACCGGTGTCACGGCTCCTCCGTCCCACCCGCACGCACACTGGGGCAGGGATGGAAAGGAGCGGGAATATCTTTCCTGCCAAGTGGTCCTTTTATCAACAAACGGGACAGAACCTCTCCCTCCACGGCGACGCTCCAGACGGGCACCCCTTCTGAACCAGCGTTTGACCTCTTTCTTAGGAACAGCCAGTACACAAATAGAAAAGATGAGGTACTTTTTTTTTTTTTTAAAGACTTTATTTATCCATTATCTATCTATCTATCTATCTATCTATCTATCTATCTATCTATCTATCTATGAGCATGAGCCGTGGGGAGAGGGAGAAGCAGGCTCTCCCCTGAGCAGGGAGCTGGACAGGGGGCTCCATCCCAGGACCCTGAGATCATGCCCTGAACCGAAGGCAGATGCTTCACCGACTGAGCCACCCCGGCGCCCCCATGACTAGGTACTTTGTAAGACAGTGTTGTTTTTCACGGCAGGAATGACTCACTGAGCAGTGTCTGCAGGCTCCTGTGAGCTGGGAAAACACCACCAGGACCCGTCAGCTTCCTCAGCATATCCTTGCCTGTGTATGCATGTCAGTGTGTTGTATTATGCTTGTTAGAACGTTTTGGGCATCCTGCTTTCCTCTGTCTTAATGATTTCCGCCTGAGTGTAATTGGCAACGGCTGCACACTCTTGTACCATGTGGATATTTCACAGTGTCTTAAACTGTTTCCCGGTTGTTGAACTGGGGACTTCTGCGTGTTTAGTAGTGAGGAGTCATGATAAGTATCGATGTGTAAACTTTATCCCGATTTCTAATTATTTCCTTGAGATGGGTTTCAGGTGGAACTGGGTGGAAGAGCCGAAGCACTTCACTGCTCTAGGTACAGGTGGCAGGATGTTTCCCTCTGGCGGGGAAGCGGTCCTTTTACTTGATCCTCATTAACATTGAATACTTTTTTTTTAACGCTGATTTAATGGGGAAATTTTGCATTGCTTCAGTTTACATTCTTTTAATACCAAGTGACACTGAGCCCAGGTCCATTTGGCAAGACATTGTTAGGGTGCCAAATGCTTTATTTTAACTTGTTTTTAGTTCTGCAAGTGACCCGAGACTACATGTCATAAAGATTTAAGTACTGCTGACAAAGTCCCAGTTGACCATCTTCCCCCCATGCCTGCCGGCCCAGTGGTCACCGCTGACTTTTACCGCGTGTGCACGTGTGTAGGTAGGTGAGCACATCGATGGGGCGGTTTTAGAAGCTAATAGTGTAAATATGTTGGGGAGTGCAGTTTGTGGTTTTAAAAGTTTTTAATTCATCGTGGAAGTCCTTCTAAAATACAGATGACTCTCTTTTTTTTTTTCAAAGATTTTACTTATTTATTTGACAGAGACAGCCAGCGAGAGAGGGAACACAAGCAGGGGGAGTGGGAGAGGAAGAAGCAGGCTCCCAGCAGAGGAGCCTGATGTGGGACTGGATCCCGGAACGCTGGGATCACGCCCTGAGCCGAAGGCAGTCGCTTTAACGACTGCGCTACCCAGGCGCCCCTCTTTTTTTAACAGGAATGTAGGATTTCATATTAAATGCACCGTGGTTCATTTAGCCATGTATTTATTAAAGCATTTCTATTTTCCCTCTTTCTCTATTTAATTCATATAAATGTGCATATATATGTACAGTGTCATATGTCTTTTATCTTTTTTATTCAAGACTAAGTGTTTTTTTTACAGGTTTATATATGTTCTCTTTTGTAATAATGAATCACTATTTATTACTCCTACAATGAAAATAATGAAGAAATTGTGTGGGGCGCCTGGGTGGCACAGCAGTTAGGCGTCTGCCTTCAGCTCAGGGCGTGATCCTGGCGTTATGGGATCGAGCCCCACATCAGGCTCTTCTGCTATGAGCCTGCTTCTTTCTCTCCCACTCCCCCTGCTTGTGTTCCCTCTCTCTCTCTGGCTATCTCTGTCGAATAAATAAATAAAATCTTTAAAAAAAAAAAAAGAAATTGTGTGAACTTATACTTATGTATGTGTGTAAACACATTTACAAATAACGAACTTTTAAAAGGCTCTGTGGAGGTAAAATATTGTGTGTTGACAACTGATGATTCAGATGAGCTGAGACATAGACAGTGAATCTTCCTATTGCTCACTTTTTCATTCGGATTTAAAGCCGATGGATTTATCAATGTACTAGTGCACCGCCCTTTCCGAGAGCCTCGTGCTGTTCTTCCACACTTCCTGATGCTTGTGAGAACCTCAGTTCACTATGCTGAAAACTGCAGCAAAGGAACACTGGTATATAAAGTAAGAAAAGAAAAAGGAGTTCATCTTTACAAAAGTTTGAGTTAAAATTCAAAAAACAAGCAGTCCTGACCTGAGCAGTTTCTATCGAATTTTAAAAAGAATTTAAGTCCGAAGTAAAATAAAAGAATTTCTTGGAGGAAACTCTGTCCACTTATTTTTCACTATCTCACTTTGTCATAGATTCCAGGGAGGTTTTGATACTTGCCTCATGTTTCTGTTCTTAGGACACGACATGGAGACGTTGGTTTTCTTATCAGTACCCTGTTTTCACTGTACTCGAGCTCCGTGTCTTTTGTCAGGATCAGTGTCTCATTCTATGGGTGTGTATGGCATGTGTCTCCGTTATCGGTGGGTGTGATTCCCCAGCGGACTTGGAGCTCCTCTGAGACTGCTGTGCAGACCGGTCCTGGCAGCTAACTCGGTACCAGGACTAGTGAGTGCACTCGGTGGATTGCTGACGCGAGCTGACATATTCTGTGGCTCGCACACTGAGAGAGATGAGTTATTGGTCTAGCCCACGGTCGTAGCAAGTGCAGGAAATCCAAACCTGAACCGGGTAGCACTAGGCAAAGATGGATGGACCCGTCCAAGGTGAAAGACGGAAAGGCCATCTTCCAGGTAAGGATTGTGGGGAGGATTGTGGAGGTAATGTGAAAACCAAAGTGCTAGCATTTGTAGGGCTTTAAAAAATAAGCGGAGTTGATGTCAAGTTTAACTGCATTTGTTATTATGTGAGTAATTCAGTCCCATGCCTGAATTTGGCCGCAGAATCTGGGTTGGAATCCTGGCTGTGCCACCTGCCAGCCAATTTCTTATCCTTCCTCTCTGACCTTCATTGTCTTATCTGTAAGACAGGGGGAATGGTGCCCACCTTATCTTGCTGTGGCTACGACTAGGCTGAGGTCTGGCACATCCCAAGTGCTCGGTCAGTGAAGACGGTGGGATTGTTACAGGCGACACCCCCAGAAGTTTCACTCAAGCTGTAGGTGACAAGAGTAGGGGAGGAACAAGTCTTGTCCTTCTGCCTTCTGGGTTCTCACTGGGGCCCCTGTACCAAAGGACAGATTAACAGGGGAAAAGCAGTGTATTAACGTGTATATCTCATATAAATATGGGAAGAGTAACTCAAAGAAGTGACTAGAATTTGGGCTTAGGTACCATCTTAAGCCAGGTGTGAGGAACAAGTGATGGGAAGGGGATCAGGAAAAGTACAGCAAGCCAAGGGTAAGCTTGCTTCACAGTGGGTAAGAGTGTTTTGTGAGTCTTCTTTTTATCCTTCTTTTCCTGGTACACAGAGAGGAAACCCCCTTGCAAATGGAGATTTCCTTTGTACATGTAAATTTCCCTTATAAAAGGGTAACTTCTACTCGGTTTTCTGTGCTGCTTCTATGTCTACTGTCTCAAAATAATTGGCTCACAATGACCCTTAATAATTGGCTCAAATATGCCCCAAAGAGGCATATTTGGGGTGAAAGACTCTGGTCTTCTGTAGTAGGGAAGGTCCTGGCCGCAGCAGACAACAGAGAGAAGGCAGGTCATTGGGTAGGATGAGTGGATTCCACCAGCCCCCTTTGTGGGGCGGTTGGTGGAACGGGCAGATGAAGGGCTTTGCAGTTTGCAGACCCTGGTTTGAATGCTACTGCAGGGATTTCGGGGGACTTTCTGCGTGTGGTGTAGTGGCCAGCTCTAATCCTTGGTTCAGTAGTAATCATGCTGATAGACCCACAGAAGGGGCAACTTGGGGGTGCTTGTCTGTCAAAACTTGTCCCATTTCATTGAGCATCCCATACTCAATGCCTCGGGACAACCAAAATGCTGTTTCTTGCAGTCGGCTTCTAAGTTTCTTTGTAACGACTGGGATTTACTTGGGATTATAAGGATAAGGGCGTTTATAATGGTAAACCGCTATGCAAAGTTTCCCCATATAAATAGAATGGTTTGTTACTATTAAGAAAAGTAAAAACTGAGAAAAGAGACTTAAGGTACAAATAGGTAGCCTGTGTATATTCCTTTTAAGACGTAAAATGAAGTCAGGCGCACACTTCAGGGATGGCTGCTCCCCTTCTGGTTAGGTGGCTGATGATGGGGTCTTCACTTCTGCAGGTGGTGGGCTGACCTATAAACAGTGCCTGCTCCAGCCAAATGGGGCCATAGCCTTCTGAGTTGGGAAATAGTTGTTGAAAGTTCTGAAAGCCTTTAATTTCAGTTAGTTCTGGGATTTTGTATAAGAGATCACATTCAAATGGTTTTTCCTGGGAGGCCTTGTTTTGGGGACTAACCTCTCTGTAATGCCAATAGCAGATCAGTAAATCATCTTATTTAGTGTTTTTAAACCTAATACAAGGAAGAGGTGTTTTCCCCTATATCATCAGTGCCTCTGTGAGTACTTTTTGAGGTACACTTTACTGTGTTCCCAGCTTTTACTTAGTAAAGATGTAAGAAACCCTGTAACAGTGCTTCTACGTGTATTGTTTAAAAAAAAAAAGATGATTCAGGGGGCGCCTGGGTGGCTCAGTTGGTGAAGCCTCTGCCTTCGGCTCAGGTCATGATCCCAGGGTCCTGGGATCGAGCCCCGCATCAGGCTCCCTGCTCAGAGTCGAGTCTGCCTCTCCTTCTCACTCTGCCCCTCCCCAACACCCCCCCCCCCCCACGCATGTGCACGCTCTCTCTCTTAAATAAATAAAATCCTTAAAAAAAAAGATGATTCGGTTTTTTGGTCCTTAGGGGGAAAAGCCCTTTTATATTCTTTCTTTGATCCGAATTATGTGGCCTGCCCCATTTCCCGTTTAGCTCTGGCTATCAGAAATTTAAAGATTATTTTAATATTGAAGCACACCAAAAGCATTACGTTGTGGTTGGAAAATCAGTTTCTTTTGTTCTTTTTGTGACTTTATATTTGTGCCTGTTCCCTTCAAGTGCACATGGGACTTTCTTGGATATGGATAACATTGAAATAATCTAATAAAATGAACTTCTTATGATAGTGTCATTCATTCATTTGGCTTGTATCTTTAAGACTTTTGGACAGAGGGATGCCTGGATGGCTCAGTCAGTTAAGCATCTGCCTTCAGCTCAGGTCATCATCCCAGGTCCTGGGATTGAGTCCTGCATTGGGCTCCCCTCTCAGTGGAGAGCCTGCTTCTCCCTCTCCCTCTGCCTCTCCCCCTGCTTGTGCTTTCTCTGTCAAATAAATTTTTAAAAAATCTTAAAAAAAAAAAGACTTTGGGACAGAAAATGACATGCAGTTTTAATTGGCTATACAAAGGCCAGGGATCTTGAAGGAAACTCTAGGGCCAAAAACCCTGGGACAGCTCAGACACTGTGTGGTTTTTCACAGGGGTGGGGTGAGGACCGAGGAGCGTGGTGACGATTTGAGATATTTAGTGTATAGACGGCCTGGGCTGCAGTTCTCTTGGAGGAAAATAATGAGGATTGGACGAAGAAATGGCAAAGCACGCCGCGGGGCTGAAGTGTGCGGCCGCACTGGTCGCTCCCCCGCTCTGAGCCCTCCTGCCCTGGGTTCTGCTCTGCTGAAAGCGTTCATTGTGCGGGACCCTAGTTGTTTGTTTACGGCCCATGTCTCTGTTAGAGCTGCGGGCGGTCTGGCCTTGGTCTTTTGTTGGCTGCGTCCAGCACAAGGCTCGCAGTGTGTTCTTGACATCCATGATTCATGTTTCTGAAATAGCAGATCAGAAGCACATTTTAGGCCAGCAAGTATTTCAGTATATGGACAAATATTTTGAATAGTCAAAAAGGGTTGGGAGGCATTTTTTGCCCCCAAAGTATGTGTTTGTTCCACCCCCGCCCCAAAACTCAGAAAATCCGATCTCCTGCAGCCCCACGTTTCTTGAACTCCCTGGTTTCTAAAGCAGTTTGGTGCTGGAATGGGGTAGGTGGCGCTTCGTCAGGCAGGCCTGCCCGCCGTGTCCCCTGCGCAGGTCTGCGTGGCGCTGGGCGTGGACATCCATTGGTAGGTTTTGAAGGCCTGTTGTGCTGAGGATGCAGTGGTGACCAGTGTGGACTCTCCCTCAGGGACAGGGTTCCTACTTCAGAAGTATTAGAGGCAGACTCACGTCTTAGAATTTATACAGTGAACTTTGTGGTTGCCTTCTGTTTTCCCTGAGGGCAGGTGACACAGTCATAGGTTGCGCTGTCTGTGATAAGGATGTTCTGCTGTCAACAACACTAGACAAGGGCGTCCTGACGTACCTGCTCCTTCCGTACCCACTCTCACCCTAGACACGAGCTTTGTGGTGCGCCACTGATGTCACCATTGTCCTCGCTCTGGGACCCGCGGTGCGGCTGTCCCGTCACTCTGGGCTCACCACAGCCGGTAGTAAGTGACCCGTCTCCAGCCATGTTCCCACTGGACGGTCACATGAGGTCTGTGCTAGGATACATCGCTTCAGCAGGTGGTCTGTCATGACCCGTCAGTGCCTTGGGCTTCTCCGCAGCGCAGAATGCACCACGGGGGTGACACAAGGATTGCGCTGAGTGGTGCTGCGCGGAATTCCCATTGGTGTCAAGGCAACACTTCGCGGAGTGGTGGCGTCTGACCCTGGATGATGTCCCTGCTTACCTCACTGGCGAGTCTTTCAGTTTTGAGCCACAGACTCTGGTTTTTCTTTGTGGCGTGACGTGGAGCCTGTCGCTTTACCCCTTCGCCGCTGAGAACCCTCATCTGCACGGTCGGGGTCATTGGGGAAACCGCCGAGCGGTTTGAAACTTGAACGGCCCTGTGGGGTGCCCGTCACAGGACTCAGAGCAGTGTAGGCTGGTGGCACACCCCAGCTGCTCTCACCTCTTCACATGGGAGCCCTTGCTTCCTGTGCATTTTATAACACAGGTTTGTAAGTCCTTAGCACAGGTCTCACCTATTGATATTTTCATGAACCCGCGGTGTATTTCAGATCCTGCAGACAGAGCGCTTTCGGGGCTGTAGACTGGTGCTGTCTGCTGGCTGGGGTTTTTTCAGCTGGCTGAGGACCGAGTCGTGATGCGGAACAGCGCTGCAGGTTGATTGATTGATTGATTGATTGACTTGTATAGTCTTTAGTGGCAGATACTGGACATAAGCTCTTTACATAAGTATCTCATTTATTTTTTTTTTTTTGGACTTTTATTTATTTATTTATTTTATTTTATTTTTTTTAATGATTTTATTATTATTATTATTATTATATTATGTTAGTCACCATACAGTACATCCCCGGTTTCCAATGTAAGGCTCGATGATTCATTAGTTGCATGTAACACCCAGTGCACCATGCAATACGTGCCCTCCTTACTACCCATCACCGGTCTATCCCATTCCCCCACCCCCCTCCCCTCTGAAGTCCTCAGTTTGTTTCTCATAGTCCATAGTCTCTCATGTTTCATTCCCCCTTCTGATTACCCCCCCTTTCTTTATCCCTCTCTTCCCCTACCGATCATCCTAGTTCTTATGTTCCATAGATGAGAGAAATCATATGATAGTTGTCTTTCTCTGCTTGACTTATTTCACTTAGCATTATCTCCTCCAGTGCTGTCCATGTTGTAGCAAATGTTGAGAACTCGTTCTTTCTGATAGCTGAGTAATATTCCATCATATATATGGACCACAACTTCTTAATCCAGTCATCTGTTGAAGGGCATCTCGGCTCCTTCCACAATTTAGCTATTGTGGACATTGCTGCTATGAACATTGGGGTGCATATGGCCCTTCTCTTCACTACGTCTGTATCTTTGGGGTAAATACCCAGTAGTGCAATGGCTGGGTCATAGGGTAGCTCAATTTTTAACTTTTTAAGGGACCTCCACACTGTTTTCCAGAGTGGCTGTACCAACTTGCATTCCCACCAACAATGTAGGAGGGATCCCCTTTCTCCACATCCTCTCCAACAATTGTTGTCTCTTGCCTTGTCTATTTTTGCCATTCTAACTGGCGTAAGGTGGTATCTCAGTGTGGTTTTGATTTGAATTTCTTTGATGGCTAATGATTTTGAACATTTTTTCATGTGTCTGTTAGCCATTTGTATGTCTTCATTGGAAAAGTGTCTGTTCATATCTTCTGCCCATTTTTTGATTTGTTTATTTGTTTCTCGTGTATTGAGTTTGAGAAGTTCTTTGTAGATCTTGGATACCAGTCCTTTATCTGTAGTGTCATTTGCAAATATATTCTCCCATTCCGTGGGCTGCCTCTTAGTTTTTCTGACTGTTTCCTTGGCTGTGCAGAAACTTTTAATCTTGATGAAGTCCCATAAGTTCATTTTATCTTTTGTTTCTCTTGCCTTTGGGGATGTGTCATGAAAAAGGTTGCTTTGGCCGATGTCGTAGAGGTTGTTGCCTATGTTCTCCTCTAGAATTTTGATGGATTCCTGTCTCACCTCGAGGTCTTTCATCCATTTGGAGTTTATTTTTGTGTATGGTGTGAGATAGTGGTCAAGTTTCATTCTCTTGCATGTAGCTGTCCAATTTTCCCAGCACCACTTATTGAAGAGACTGTCTTTTTCCCACCGGATGTTTTTTCCTGCTTTATCAAATATTAGTTGCCCAAAGAGCCGAGGGTCCATTTCTGGGTTCTCTATTCTGTTCCATTGGTCTATGTGTCTGTTTTTGTGCCAGTACCATGCTGTCTTTGTGATCACAGCTTTGTAGTACAGCTCGAAATCCGGCATTGTGATGCCCCCAGCTTTGTTTTTCCTTTTCAACAGTTCCTTGGAGATTCGGGGCCTTTTCTGTTTCCATACAAATTTAAGGACTGTTTGTTCCAGTTCTTTGAAAAATGTCCTTGGTATTTTGATCGGGATAGCATTGAAAGTGTAGATTGCTCTGGGTAGCATGGACATTTTAACTATGTTAATTCTTCCGATCCATGAGCATGGAATATCTTTCCATCTTTTTATGTCTTCCTCAATGTCTTTCAAGAGTGATTTATAGTTTCTAGAATATAGGTCCTTTACGTCTCAGGTTAAGTTAATTCCAAGGTAACGTATGGTTTTTGGTGCTATTGTAAATGGGATGGATTCCCTAATTTCTCTTTCTTCGGTCTCGTTATTCGTGTATAGAAATGCAACTGATTTCTGAGCATTTATTTTGTATCCTGCCACGTTACTGAATTGCTCTATAACTTCTAATAGTTTGGGAGTGGCTTCTTTTGGGTTTTCCATATAGAGTATCATGTCATCTGCAAAGAGAGACATTTTGACTTCTTCTTTGCCGATTTGAATACCTTTGATCCCTTTTTGTCGTCTGATTGCTGTTGCAAGGACTTCTAGTACTATGTTGAATAATAGTGGCGAGAGTGGGCATCCTTGTCGAGTTCCTGATCTTAAGGGAAAGGCTTCCAGCTTTTCCCCATTGAGAATAATATTTGCAGTAGGCTTTTCATAGATGGCTTTTATGAGATTGAGAAATGTACCTTCTATTCCTACACTCTGAAGGGTTTTAATCAGGAAAGGATGCTGTATTTTGTCAAATGCTTTTTCGGCATCGATTGAGAGGATCATATGGTTCCTGAGTCTTTTCTTGTTGATATGATGTATCACGCTGATTGATTTGCGAATATTAAACCACGCTTGCATCCCAGGTATGAATCCCACTTGATCGTGATGGATAATCCTTTTAATGTACTGTTGGATTCTATTAGCAAGTATCTTGTTGAGGACTTTGGCGTCCATATTCATTAGGGAAATCGGTCTGTAATTCTCCTTTTTGATGGGGTCTTTGCCTGGTTTGGGGATCAAGGTAATATTGGCCTTATAGAATGAGTTTGGTAGCTTTCCTTCTGTTTCTATTTTTTGAAATAGCTTTAGGAGAATAGGTATTATTTCTTCTTTGAATGTTTGGTAGAATTCCCCAGGAAAACCGTCCGGGCCTTGAGTTTTGTTATTTGGAAGGTTGTTTATCACTGACTCAATCTCTTCATAATTAATTGGCCTGTTTAAGGAATCAATTTCTTCCGGTTTCAATCTTGGTAGTTTATAGGTTTCCAGGAAGGATTCCATCTCTTCCAGATTGCTTAGTTTATTGGCATATAGCTGTTGATAAAAATTTCTAATAATCCTTCCAATTTCAATGGTGCTCGTCGTGACCTCTCCTTTTTCATCCATAATTTTAATAATCTGGGTCCTTTCTCTTTTCTTTTGGATAAGTCTTGCCAGTCGTCTGTCAATTTTATTGATTCTCTCCAAGAACCAGCTTCTAGTCCTGTTGATCTGCTCTACTGTACTTCTGGTTTCTGCTTGATTGATTTCAGCTCTAATTTTGGTCAACTGCTTCCTCGTGCGTGGATTAGGCCTGTCCCTCTGTTGCTGTTCCAGCTTCTTGAGGTGAGAATATAAAAACTGCATTTTAGATTTTTCTATTCTTTTGAGTGAGGCTTGGATGGCTATGTATTTCCCCCTTAGGACTGCCTTTGCAGTATCCCATAGGTTTTGGACTGTTGTATTTTCATTCTCATTGGTCTCCATAAATTGTTTAATTTGATTTTTGATTTCCTGGTTTATCGAGTCATTCCTGAGCAGGATGGTTCTTAGTCTCCAAGTGTTTGAGTTTCTTCCAAATTTTTCCTTGTGGTTGAGTTCCAATTTCAGAGCGTTGTGGTCTGAGAATATGCAGGGGATAATTTCAATCTTTTGGTATCGGTTGAGACCTGTTTTGTGTCCCAGAACATGGTCTATTCTTGAGAATGTTCCATGGGCATTAGAATAGAATGAGTATTCTTTGGTTCTGGGGTGTAGTGTTCTATATATATCTATGAGGTCCAACTCGTCGAGTATGGCATTCAAAGCCTTTGATTCTTTGCTTAGTTTTTGCCAGGGTGTTCTGTCTATTTCTGAGAGTGGAGTGTTGAGGTCCCCTACTATTAATGTATTTTTATTTATATGTCTCTTTATTCTGGTTAAGAGTTGGCTTGTGTATCTTGCTGCTCCCCTGTTGGGGGCATATATATTTATAATTGTCATATCCACTTGTTGAATACTTCCCTTAAGAATAATATAGTGCCCTTCTGCGTCTCTAACTATAGTCTGTAGTTTAAAATCCAATTTATCTGATATGAGAATTGCTACCCCAGCTTTCTTTTGAGGTCCATTTGCGTGAAAGATGGTACTCCATCCCCTTACTCTCAGTCTGAATGCATCTTTGGGTTTGAAATGAGTCTCTTGTAGACAGCAAATGGATGGGTCATTTCTTTTTATCCAATCTGCAACCCTGTGGCGTTTTATGGGATGGTTCAAACCATTTACATTAAGACTGAGTCATAAGTATCTCATTTAATCCGTACAAGGAGGACAGTGCAGCACAGAGAGGTCAGGCAGGTGGTTGATGGGAGGACGGTGATTGACCGCCAGGCACCTAGCCCTCCCCTTTCCCTTCAGCGTGTGTGTAAGGGTTCTGTGCATGGTGTGCGGTCTGGGCTGGGGCTTTGTGCTTGAACACTTGTTCTCTACTTAGAGGGCATGTGCTCTCTGTCAGGTGTAAAGACAACACAGACCATCTGTGACACTGCGCTGTATCTTTCTGCTGGACCTCTTTCCTGGCCTGTCCCTGCTGTAGTTCCTAGTGGTCAGGTCTCAGGGGAGGCAGTGTGTTGGGTGGTTAAGAGCACGGGGCTCTGAAATCAGACAGCTGCCGATGAATCCTCTTCCCTGGGTTAAACCTTCCCTGTGAGTTTCGTACTTCGAGTTAGGTTTCAGGGAGCTCTACACTTCTCCTTTTCATCCTTTTCCTTTTTTTAAAAAAATTTTCCCCCGAAAGGTAGAGCCCTTAGATTACTTTGATCCTGGCCAATATTTATGACGTCACAGTCAGGGTCTGCAGTGTGAAGAAGGGAACCTGGGCGAGTAATGAGCTGTCCTGAAATACTCATCGCGGGGCACCTGGGTGGCTCGGTTGGTTAAGCAGCTGCTTTCGGCTTGGGTCATGATCCCAGGGTCCTGGGATCGAGTTCCACGTCATCGGGCTCCCTGCTTAGTGGGGAGTCTCCTCCCTCTGCCTCTGCTCTTCCCCCTGCTCGTGCGTGCTCGCTGTCTCTCCCTCTGTCTCTGTTTTTCTCTCTGACAAAAAATAAATAAAATCTTTAAAAAAAAAAAAAGATTCATCCTCCCTGATGCACTTCATGAGAGTGTCCGTGGGGCCTTTGCCAGGCCTCGTCCCTCAGCTCAGGTCCACGGTCTGCAGCCAGATGGACATTGGATCAGTGACGCGGGGGCCCCGATGGAGTACAATGGATGGATTTTGCCTCTTCATTGATCCTCACTTACGCCACGTGTGTCAGAGCTGATGTGTTACCCTAGTGGAGAAGCCCGAGGTAGAGGCCGAGGGAGCGGCCTGGGACCTGCCAGGCTTTGACGGGCATGTTCCGTTTGAGAAATTGGGTTAGGCAGGCTGTGGTGTGGATTTCTAATAAGGAGAAAGTCTGCTCCAGAAGCAGAAAGAGGACATCCCATGTTCCCGCCGGGCACAGTGTGTGCCGTGGGCACAGAGCTCCTGGCTGTGCGGGGAAGGGCTGTTCTCCGTTTTCCTCTCTTCTCCAGGATGTGATGAAAATACCATTCTTGTTTGACAGTTTCCTTTCGATTAACTTTGCATCTGGGGTTGCAGAGTTGTTTCTTTCTTTCTTTCTTTTTTTTTTTTTTAAAGATTTTATTTATTTGTGAGAGAGAGAGAGAGTGTAAAAGCAGGGGGCGGGCAGAGGGAAAGGAAGAAGCAGGCCTCCCGCTGAACACAGAGCCCCAGGATCCTGAGATCATGACCTGAACCAAAGGCAGATGCCTAACCTACTGAGCCACCCAGGTGCCCCCCGCCTTTCTTTTTTTTTTCCTACTATTTTTCTCCTTATTATGTCTCCTCAATGGTTAGAAGTAGGAATGTAAATGCACCCGGAAGTGATTTCTGTTGAGAGGACTCTTCTCCCCCCGCCAAGTACATGCACCTGAACCGGAGAAACGTAGAGCGGCAAATAAGTGTCCTTTCTTTGGCAGTCTGTAGCGGGTTGTCATGCCCCTGGAGGAGGGGCTGTGGAGTAAGCCTAAATGCGTGTCCAAGTGACAGCCAGCTGGCATCTGAAGTGACGCTCAGCCTCCCGGAAGGAATAGAGCCATTTCCCTGGTATTTTGTTTGGAATTTGCCAGACTGCTAGAGAGCATCTCTCCCACCACGGTGTTGCCGCGAAAGCAAGCACATACACTTCTAAGAAGCATTGTTAGAAGGAGGGTTTGAAATGTTTAAATAAAGGGCCTTCACTGTATGCTCAGTGTCCCTTCCAGTAGAGCAGCCTGTGTTCCAGAAACATCGCCGGATGTCGAAACTATGAAAACGGAAAGACGAGCAGTGGGTGCTGGGCTTGGCCTCCTGTGGTGGAACCTGGATGGCGGTGGCCCGCACTATGGTCCCCGAGAGGAGGGAGGACCCCCGTTTGCCCTGGTCTCTGCCTGAGCGCCCTCTGGGCTCTGCTCCAGGCCCTGGGGGGCGGGGGTGGTGGTCTTGCAGCGTGGGGGCTGCTGGTGAGGCTGGAATCGGAATGGCCCGGGGCTGGAGGGGGCATTGTGTGAGGGGTGTGTCTGTGTGCAGGCCTAGCAGGGGCAGCTGCTGCCGGGCAGGGAGCAGGGGGCCTTACAAGGTACTAAGTCTTCTGAGTGCTCGCTGGGTCCTGCAGTACTGAGAGAAGCAGAGAGCTCTGGCCTTGCCACGGTGCAGAGGCTCGCTGAGCACCGTAGCCGTTCTGGTGAGACAGCAAGATGAGCACAGCTCAGGAGCAGGGGCCGCACGCAAGGACTAAGGACACAGCTCAAGCAGACCCGTCTCCGCCAGGCCCCACAGGAGTGAGCAGGTCTGCCGATGACTTGGCTGCCCTCTGGATCAAACAGAACCCCCTCTAACTGCCCACCTTACGATGGAGAAGCAGCAGGAAATGTGGCTTGTCCGTAGCCCGAACAGCCGTCAGTGGAAGCAGGCAGTGCCCAGGCCCTCCTCCCGTTCCAGGAGCCAGGACTTGGGAGGAGCGACTGCGTGCAGAGCAGAGACAGGGCAGGCATGGGAGGAGCCCAGCAACTTCGTTTTTAATGCCAGAAAGGAAGGAAAGAAAAGCTAAGAAAATAAGTGAGTGATAGGGGGGTGTGTTGCGGAGAGAAAGGTTCGAGGAGGTGCCCGCTGGCTAGATCGGAGATCGGCTGGCACCAAGATGGTTCCGCACGCGGTACATCACACACGACAGGATAAACATGATCAGTTATTGAAGAACTAGAGCTTCCAGCATGACCACAAACGGATAAAGGGACGACTGAACGTCGTAGTGCTGAGTATGAAGGGGAATGTGCAGCATGCCGGCGTCGCAGCCACGGTACAGGCCGGCGCTGGGTGTGAAACCTCGGGGACATTTTGATGAGGGACAACGTATTTTCATGGTCTTACAGTATCTCCTCACCCATGACTTATTAGTTTCAAGAGAAGAAAATAATTTTTTTACTGGAGAAACTGGACAGCACTTTGGGTGATGAGAATTAATATTGCCAGGGAGGGGCAGGTGGACCTCCTGCGTGTTTAGATGACAGCCCCGGAGAAGAAAACATCGCCTCGGTGGTCTCTGGCTGGTAGCACACGGCCTGAATTGAATCGTGAGGTAATGTCAGGCAGGTCAAAGTGGAAATGCTTTATGAATACGAAGAGGTGGAGGACTCTGTCCTTCTAAACTCGAATGCCGTAAAAGACGAGAGCAAGCCGTGTGTTTCGGAATAATGGCAGCTAAGTGCTCTACGCCTGGCCCTGGACTGGATCCTGAACTGCTGGGGGAAAGAAGCTCCATGAAGCGCGTCATGGGGTTAATATAGTGGTAAAGTACTGTGTTTGCTGCGAGTGGCAACAGCATTACCGCTGGAGACGAACACCCGGTTCTGGGGTGTATAGAGGTGAAGCGTCATGACGTCTGCACTGTATGTCCACGGGGCTCAGGAACGACGTTGCGTGAATGCGCGTGTCTGCAGCGAGCGAGTGGTTAGGTCTGTGGTGCAGGGTGGTGTCAGGTGCGTCCGAGGGAGGCGTACTTGGCCTTCTTTGTACTGTTCCTGTTCCCTTGACTTTTCTGTAAGCTTGGACTTATTTCCAAATAAAAAATTAAAAAGCTCAGCAGTTCTAACTATGACTTAGAAAAGGAAGGTGTGCGAACAAGATACGTGCATTTCTCAACCATCCTGGTGTGGATGCTCTACCTTCTGGGTTGTCTGTGGTAAACAAACATTTAATCCCGTGACCGTCACTGAACAGGCGAAGCCATTTCTCTGTCTGTTGGCTGAGAACGTATGTGCAGTGCAAGGAGAAATAATGCTACTGCTTTTCAGGTTGAAACCATCCTATTTTGATTTGGTGTCATGGAAGAGGGTTGGAGTGTGGGGTCGTGGAGGTGGTTTCTCCTTCTTCTCTGATACTCGCTGGCTGAGTGGTTATGGGGAAGTTCCCTGACATTTGGGAATGTCAGCTGCTGCCTTTAAAATAATACTTGCCTATTCTCAAAATCTTATGGCTCAAATTAAAAATATGCATGTGAGAGATCTTTGTAAATAATGAAGATTTCTTCTAAAAACATTAAATTACTATTAATAGTTTTGGTTAAGGACAGAAAATGGTTTAGACTGGTGGATAGTGGAGATTTTCTTTACTTCTGGTGGCCCTTTATCCTTTTAAATGTCAAGAATGATCCACAAGAGAGTTTCTTTCCCCAGTGGACCCTTCGGTTCCTTCCGGTTGCCTCCTTTCTCATTTCCTGCCCTTATTATTCCAGGCAAAACTCCAGTGACTGAAGAGCTGTAGATCTTCTGAATTTCGAGAGCAGTGAAGTAGGACCATAGCAGAGGGTGTATGAAAGACAACACGTAAGTCAGACTCCACCTTTTATCCGTTTGCAGACACGTCACGGATCTGAAGTTCCCCAGAGTTGCTCCTGCTTTGTTCTGAGATTGTCCATGAGGCTCTGATGCACGGAGGGACCTTCCAGGCCTTCGAGGTGCCCCAGCTCACCATCAGCCCAGGGGAGGCCAAGTTCAGTTTGGGGAAGGAAGGAGACAGGATTGGACTGGGAAGGCTACATGGGCTAGGGTGTAGACATGTGGAAAACGAAGGGTACAGGGGGTAGCATCTGCCAGAGTTGCTGGAGATGACAGAAAGGGCTTTGCAAGCTCTCAAGTCACATAATAAACAAGGACATTTAAAAGGAAAAAGGGCCACCTGGATTCAGGAAAATCTCTACTTGAGTCTAAACCATTTTTCACCTTTAACCTGAACTATAAATAGTAATTTAATTGTAGAAGAAATTTTGAGGGAAGTTTCCAGGGGCAGGGGGCCCAGGGAGCCATTTGGAATTGGAATTTATTCTGGAATCGGTTATGATAGAGGCTCTCTGTCCGGGAAGATTGTGGTTACCCAGTGCGCGCTCTGTTCCTCAGTGTTCCTCTGTTCCTCCATCCTCCTCTGTTGGAAGACCTGGGGCTGTGTCATGGGTGTGCCGGCCTGCCATGACACAAAGGGTTTGCTCCAGAACCAGACCAGCAAACCATTGCTTGTGTTGAGAAAGTCTACCGAGAGTGAAAATCCCCTGCATGGGGCTGCGTTCTTCATGGTGGCGGTTGCTTTCCATCCTGGCACACAATTACCCTCTCTGTGTACGAACACAAAACCGGGTATCACTTCATGCTGCTTGTTTTTAGGCTGGGTAAGAATGGTATATTGCATGTAGCATTTACTAACTCATTTGTCTTGTTAAGATTCACTTGTTGCATGCATGTGATGGTAGTAAATTGTTTTTTATGGTTAAATAAAATCCTTATTGTAAAAATCTACCACAGGCGCCTGGGTGGCTCAGTAGGTTAAGCGTCTGTCTGTGGCTCTGGTCATGATCCCAGGTCCTGGGACTGAGCCCCACATCGGGCTCCCTGCTCAGTGGGGAGTTGGCTTCTCCCTTTGCCCCTCCCCCCAACTCATGCGCTCACACTCGCTCTCTCCCACAAAAATAAATAAATAAATAAAATCTTAAAAAAAAAAAATCGCATTTTATCTGTTGCTGCACTTCCTTCCAAAATTGGGTATTTTGTTGCCAGTCTAGTGGGTGTAAGATAGATATCACTCTGGTCTTCATTTGCATTTTCCTGATTAATAGTGAGGTTGAGCATCTTTCTTTTTAGTATCCTTTTGAGAAAAGAGTTTGTGATTTTAAGGTAGACAAAATTTTCGGTCTTCTGTTGTATGGCTAATGCACTTTTCTTTATTTCTGTTTTTTTTTTTCTTGGTTTTGTTTTTTTGAAATATAGCCTAATATTCTCTTAACTATGTGTTTGGTTCATTTTCATTGCTAATCTTTTTTTTTTTTTTTTTTTTGGATTGACTGAAGTTTTTGTTGATTTGTGTTCTAATTCAGTGTTCTTTTCTCTGTGGGTTTGGAATGCATTCCATTTCTGTCCTCCTGTGATTGCCCTGAAGTTACACTGTGCACACCTCACAGTTTTGAAGTCAATCAGTAGTTATGGTGTCACCATCCCCCCCCCCCCAGAATAGTACAAAACTTGGACACCTAGTGAAGAGCGTCTCGTGTTCTCATCGCCATCCTTTCTGTGTTTCAGTTCTGTTTTGCCGTACGCATTGGACCATGTTACCTTTTAGAGATGCTATGTTTAGCTTCATATGTAACGTATCTTGCGTCTCTTCCCTTCTTCCATCCTGTACCTTTCCTCTGGTGAGAGGTGCCTCCTTCAGAATTGTCTTCCCTTCGAGTCACTGGGTGGTTGCTTCTCTTGACTTTGGTTTATGGAAAGTGTGTGTGTGTTGCTGTCCCGGGTCTTAGCTGACAGTCGCTGTCGGGCAGCGTTGTGAACGCACTGCGCACGGTCCTTTGGCTTTCGTTGTTGCTCTTGGGAAATCCACTGTTAGGTCTCTCGTCGTCATTCTTTGGTAAATGACTTGGCTCACTGGGGCCCTGCAGTCTCCCTTCCTTGTGTCTGTGTGCGGCTTTCTGGTTTTTATCCTGTTTGTATTTGGATTCATGCCATTCATTGGCTCTGAAAATTTCCCAGCTATTAATGCTCCTAATGCTGTCTCTCTCCTGCTCGCTCTATTTGCTCCTTCTAGTTTCGATAAATAGATGTTAGAGCATCTCTTTTTCTTCTCCATCTCTTTTAATTTGTAGTTGGTATTTTCTTCCCTGTCTTTTTTTCTGTTTGATTCTAGGTAATTTCTTAAGATTTAGCTTCCAGTTTAGTAATTTTCTCTTCAGTGGCGTTGAATTTTTTATTTAACCCATCCTTTGAGTTTTTCATTTCAATGATTACATTTCTTAATTTTTGAAAAAAAATTTTTTAAAATTTATTTGCGAGAGAGAGGAAGAGAGGATACAAGAGGGGGGTGAGGAGCAGAGGGAGAAGCAGACTCCCCGCTGAGCAGGGAGCCCAACATGGGGTTCGATCCCAGGACCCTGGGGTTGTGACCTGAGCTGAAGTTACATGCTTAACTGACTGAGCCACATAGGCGCCCTATTTCTTCATTTTGAAAAGCTCAATTTCTGTTTCAGATCTGCCTGAATATATTTAGTGGTCTCTTTTTTGCTTGCTCATTTTTTTCCCTCCATCTTTTATATCTGTAAGCAACACCAAGCAGAGTTGTTTCATATTCTGTATTGGATAATGCCAGTATCTGAAATCTTTGGTGATGTAAGTCTGTGTTTGTGGCTTGTTTCCTAGTGTCCATGGTGACATGAGGTTTTTTTTTTTTTTTTTTATTAATAATGATTTTTTATTATATTATGTTAGTCACCATACAGTACATCCCCGGTTTTCGATGTAAGGCTCGATGATTCATTAGTTGTGTATAACACCCAGTGCACCATGCAATATGTGCCCTCCTTACTACCCATCACCAGTCTATCCCATTCCCCCACCCCCCTCCCCTCTGTAGATGAGTTTTGATTATGTGCTCATATTTGATAATTATATGTCAGAATCCTGAGGTCTTGTTGAAATTTGTGTGTGTTTGTCCTCGGAGCCAGGAGGGTGCTACAGAGCCAGGACTGTGTTCATTTTCTTTGGGAATCCTGGTTTCTGGTTGGGTTTTCCCTCCCTGTAGAAAGCTTTACTGGTATTCACCTGGCCTCCATGGCAACTCCCACTCTCTTCTTCGCTCAGATTTCAGTGTGCTGTCCCTGCTGTGTCTTCCTGGTGTTTGTTTCTCTTCCTGGAGCTAGCCAATGTACTGAAAAGTATTCCTAAAATTAATTTACCCAGCATAGCAGACAGGCCCTAAAAATACCTGCCCACCATAATTTCTAAATTAGTAATACCCAAGCAATACTTGACAATTTTCCGTATGTGCCTTTATCAATTTTCTTTGACTCTTAAAACTTTATCTGGTACATTAGTTTACCCATGGCTAAGACTAGTGCAGTAGCAAACTCCTTGAGAGCTTGCTAAACTGTATTGACACTCGCATCACATACAATGGCCTTAAACTTTTGCCTAGGTTTTTTTTTTTTCTAGTTAATCTAATGCACTGATTCTAGTTCATCTACTAGTATTCACTTCCTTGGAAATTCAAATCTCTACTTTTGGAAAAACTCATAAGCACAGAGTTCTTATTCACTGCTCCTTTCTTCTGCGTCTCAGGCTGTTTCCTGTTAGAGTGTCATTTTTCTTTTTATGCAGAATCCTGGGTATAAAAGATTCATTTGTGGATCTCTGCTTGTGGATGCCTCTCTTCCTCACGCGGAGTGCAGATAACAGGGGTTTGCTATTGTGAATTAGAGGCATTGTCTCCACAAACCCCCTGTCCTTACATTGCACAGGAAACAGCGTGAAGTCTTTGATTTGTAAAATATCGAATTGCCTTGGGCACATGAAAACATGTTTTGTTTCAAAATGGATGCCAATCGAGGTTGCTGATTTCATAGACTTTTTATTGATTCTTCAGCAGAATGATCACCTGTGGGCAACCACACTCTGACGGGTGTGTGTAGGTCACAGCTTTGTGATGGGAGTGCTGTGGGAGGTGTGTCTGCTTGGCAACGTCCTTATGCTCTGTAGGTTACAGGGAGGATTTTTGTAATACCAGTGTAATCATAAAAAAGGCAGGCACTGGAAATGTTCTTGGGAAGTGCTGAGCTCTGTGGCTAGAAATTCTCCGAAGGATGGCCTGTCACTACTGGCTCTGTACTTTCCCTTGGAAACTGGAAGCATCAGATGATTCTGTGGCTTTTCCTCCCTTGACAGCAGTTACTTAGTCTCTGTGCTCATGTTGTGGGTTCTTGTTGGCTGTCCGTTCAGGCACTAGGGAAGGTTGTTGCTTTCCAGAAGCTTCTTCTGGAGAGCTGGGCAGGAGATGCAGAAGAGCTGGAGAAGCTTGCCAGGAGTGGCCAGTGATTCCCAAGGAAGGCTGGGCGCCGTGGTGCAGGAGCGCACACTGCTCCGTGCGGAGAGGGATCGAATCCCCCGTTGCGTTGTTCCTGGGCCCGGGCAGTGATCGGCTGGAGTGGCCACTGGCCCTTTGGACTTCCGTTCTCCTCTTTTATGGTGAACATGTGTCCTTGGGAGGCTGAGATTTAGATCCTTAGCATGATTTTAACACAGTTCACCTGAATGCAGTGAACTCTGGTCCTATCAGGGCCATGCAGAGAGACAGCCCAGGAACGCAGACTTCTCAGGCAGGGCGTGAAGAACCGGGGGCCTGACAGTCACTGTCAAGACAAGTCTGCTCACCAGGCCCCATCATGTGGCCCAGAGCAGTGCTTTGTGTCACGTGCCCCGTGCCCCGTTTCTCATGACCTTGGTCCTAATCGGGCTTGTCTAGACCACAAATGGTTGGCTTCTCCTCTCTCTGACTCAGCACGGGGACACTTGGCCATACATAACATTTTCCTCCTTTCCCACATGAGGTAATGAACTTTCTATTTCTAAAGAAGATTCTGAAAAGCAGGCTTATTTTTAGCACCTTCTTCTCTAACTTGACCTCCCTCCTGCTCAGCAGATTCACATCTGAATGCTTGTTGTCATACTCTTTATTTGATGCCTGCAGAAATGCCCACGGAGTGATTTTTATTTGCCTTCCTCAGTCAGGGTGTTCGGGGCTTGGCAGCATGGTGTAGAGGGAGTCATACTAGGTTCATCGGTAGCCAGACAACCTGAGTTCAAGCTGAAGTTCTGTTCACGGTCTGTTTGACTTTGGTTAATGACTTAGCTGTTTCTGGGTTTTAGTTTCCCACCTGATAACTACCTTAATCTGTTCATGTGCTAGAGCAGTAGTTCTCAAATGTTTTTTTTTTTTTTCCAAAGATTTTATTTATTTATTTGACAGAGAGACAGCCAGCGAGAGAGGGAACACAAGCAGGGGGAGTGGGAAAGGAAGAAGCAGGCTCCCAGTGGAAGAGCCCAACGTGGGGCTCGATCCCAGAACTCCGGGATCATGCCTTGAGCCAAAGGCAGACGCTTAACGACTGAGCCACCCAGGCGCCCCACTGAGCCACCCAGGCGCCCCTCAAATGTTTTGCTCTTAAGAAACCCTTGATACTCTTGGGGTGCCTGGGTGGGTCAGCTGTTAGGCATCTGGCTTCGGCTCAGGGTGTGATCCCAGGGCTTCCTGCTCCACTGGGAGCCTGCTTCTTCCTCTCCCACTCCCCCTGAGTGTGTTCCCTTTCTCGCTGGCTGTGTCTGTCATGTCAAATAATTAATTAAAAAAAAAAAAGAGAAACCCTTTATACTCTTAAAAACTATTGAGGACTCCAAAGACCTTTGCTGAGGTGGGTTATATTTCGCATTTTACAGTAGGCAGAAAAATGGCCCCCAAAGGTCCCCATGCTAATGCCCAGAACCGGTGAATATATTGCGTTACCTGGCGAAAGAGGCCGCAGAGGAGCCTAAGCCTAGGATCTTGAGATGGGGGAGGATCCCGAATGATCTGGCCTAACCAGGTAGTCATCAGGGTCTCTGTGAGGGGAGGCAGGAGGGAGTTAGCAGGGTGGAAGCAGAGATTGCTGGAAGGGAGGGGAGCATGAGCCAAGGAGCCCAGGTGGCCTCTGGGAAAGGTCCCGGGCGCATTTTCCCCTGGAGCTTCGGGAGGAACTCAGCCCTACCAACACCTTCATTCGGGTCCCATAAGACTCGTTTTTAGACTTCTGACCTCCAGAACTATAAAATAATTTGTGTTATTTTAAGCCACCATTTAATTAAGTTAAATTTAAATTTAATATATTTTAAGCCACCGTTAAATAAAATTTAAGTTTAAAAAAATAATTCATTTAAAAATAACAAACCATTATAGGTTAGCATAAATTACTTTTTTGGGGAAAATAAAATTTTCTAACTAGTACTGAGAAAACTAGCACTGCTTTACATTTTGTAAATGTCTTTAATTCTGCCTTAATAGGAGACAGCTGGATGCTGATATCAGCTCTGCCTTCAGTCCGCTGTGGCATCAGAAGTCACGTAGCCTCTGAAAACTCCCCCGTGTGCTCACGAGAGAGTGAGTGAGCATTAAAGAGGCAAATCATAGTGTTGGTTCTATGGATTACCTCAAAGGGGTGTGGGGTCTCCAGGGGTCCCCAGACCCACTTTGGGAACTTCCGGGCTAGAACGTCGCCCCGCGGCTCTCCTAGCTGCAGAAGACGCTGGAGCTATGGTTCTCATGCTGGGCGCCAGTTACAAAAGTGGAGGTTCTCTTATTAAGAAAGAAAGGGAGAATGAATATTGAGGGATATTTAG
Source organism: Ursus arctos (assembly GCF_023065955.2). Lineage (NCBI taxonomy): Eukaryota > Metazoa > Chordata > Mammalia > Carnivora > Ursidae > Ursus > Ursus arctos. The sequence continues at coordinate 77,600,435 of NW_026623089.1, read as the reverse complement.
GAATCTCAAATTCTTATTATATGAGCGTTTGATGCACATTGTAGGTTAGATAATCACCAAAATGTTGGTTTCCCTTCTCCTTGCCAGGGAAGATGGGCATTCCGCTTCGACTGCACCCTTTAGAAATACCTACGACAGGGCACAATGGTATGTGGGCAGAAGCATAATTGCAGTGAATTGCATTTTTAGCATTTGTAGATAAATTATATAAGACATCTTTTGTTGGGTGCTCACAGGCAGCTTTTTGATATCTTGTTTGGGTCTTTTGAACTTAACAATATGCTTCCTTTCCTTGGGTAGGAGGAAATGTGGAATTGAAATGAGATTCAGACTAGCTTTGATTCATAGTTATTCTTCATGGGTTTAAAAATACAGGGGGCGTGACATTTCCTCTGGGTCATTCTGTAAACAGTTCCTGCTGATCCCTGGCGGCATTCCGTGGCTGAGGAATAACTCCGTTCCAGTTTCTGATGTGAAATATTTGTGCTCAGAAACTTATATTTTTAAAAGATGTGTATAAATACAGTTAAAACAGTTGGGGCTTAAGTGGCTTAATTTTGAGCTTAATATAAGGCTCAGTGTCGATCTCACTAATTGATGACCATGTTTAATGCATTCTTCGTGCTATCCTATCTTTAAGTCAATTATTGTACTATGTTTTGGGCGAGTGAGAGATTGGGAGGTACTTTTACATCTTAATGTGTGGTCTCGAACTATTATCCCAGAACCCTGGGGTGGGAGCAGCTTCGTGTCTTTCACGCCTCGATTGTCCATTTGCCAGACGAACTGACCGGGAAGGGGAGCTTTGGTGCGGGATAGAGGGCGGTGCAGAAGAAGTGTAGATGGTAATTTTAGGGCCTGGACTACGTGTAGGGGGAAGATGCCCTTGTCTAGGAGCCCCACTGGGGTGGGCACTTTGGGGGCCAGAGTATCTCACTGGTATCTGGTGAGCAGTTTTTGTTCCTTTGCTGTTTTTCTCAGTGGAATCCGTGGTGAAAACAGAGAGCGAAAGCACTTTGGTGTAACTTGAACTTGAGGGACTGGAGACCTGCCGGTCTTTAGCACCTTGCATTGGACCACTTGGGGTCTTCAGCACCCAGCATCGTCATGGTAGCCATCGGTTACCTGTGTATGGGCTAGAAAAATTCTAAGTGAAACCAGTAGAAGGGTGACCCTGTTAGTTCTTGAATATTTTTCAGGTCATGATTACCTGGTGGTTCTCCATGCCACACCGGCTGTCGCTGAGATTCACTGGGTCTTCCAGAAGAGGAGAGTGTGTCTGGCTGCCATGCCCTCCTCTCTTCTCTTCAGGGTCATGACCACTGTCCCCCGGTCTGCCAATGGGCAGCAGGGGTCAAGGTGCGAGCTAAGAGAAGGCCGTGGTTACAAGCCATGTAGTGATTTATTGCAACTGCTAGTGGTTTTGAAAGTATGGGCTGGAATAATTTTCTGATACTTTCAAATAATTGCAGTACAATTAAGATTGCAAAAGAAATCGTGTTTTGCTATGGGAGTGTCTACATTAATCACTAAATGTAAATGCATTCTATGTGTAAGAGACCCAACTAGTTCAGGGCCAAGAGCAGGGCTTACGGGTCTCCCCAGCTCTTCAGCGAGCCCGGGGGCTGCCCAGCTAGCCAGCCCTGCGAGGCCCCCACGCCATCCGAGTCCTTGCTGCCTGCACAGGCAGCTCCCGGGGTGCTCAGGAGGCAGTATGTGACAGTTTAGGCAAGATTAGGGTCTCTCTGTAAAGAGGCGGAAGAATTTGAAGCAGGCTAGCTGTCGTGTCTCCTTTCTTACTGCTCTCCTAGCTGACGTCTACAGATGCTGTTGCAAGGGCTTGCTCCTTTTTGAACTCCTGGTCTCATGTCCTTAGACACGAAGTCACGAGAGGAGCCTGCCCTTTCCCTCCTCCTCTCCCCACTAGAGGGTAGCTGCTGGTTTCCCGGCAGGTGCCAGGCTGGTCTGGTCCCAAGCTTCGACACGATGGGCAGGTCTTGTTTCTCACCCCCTGAGGCCACCTCCTCTGTCCTGTCGCCGCCCTCCCAGACGCACAGCCATGCTGCTGTGAGAGTTAGCTCCTCTGTGCTCGGAGCCTTGAAACGGAACACCTGTCTCAGGCCTCTGAGTGGTCTTTTCCTGTTGAGACCTGTCTGTTGCGGTCCACTCCCTCAGAGCCCTGCCCTGTACATTGTCATCTGATAGCTGGGCCTTACATGTTCACAAAACATTTACTGACTACCTACTGTGTGCCTAAGAGCTGGGGCGTGGATACCAGGGAATGCAGTGCAGAGGTGAGCCAGACCGTTGGGGCTGTTGGCATAGAAGCGGGGGGAGAAACACAGCAACACAGCATTAGAGATTACTACCCATAAACGTACGTGCAGGTTCGAGCGAGGACATGAGCGGGAGGGAGCCCCTCTGTCCTGAAGGCTGTGTGAGCCTGAGCCCGTCCCACCAGAGGAGAGCCATCTGCCAGCCACCGGCTAGAAGTCCCTGACGGGTTCCTGCGTCCCCACTTCCTGATGGGATTCCATTGCGTCTAGTCTAGATCAGTGGACACCTCTGTAAATAAAGGGTCTCTAATGGTGGAATTTGACCCAGTGTGGCAGGTGGTTAGAAAGAAATTTTGGAGGCCGTAGATGTGTCTCGGGTAACATCACACGAGCAGTGGTCAGTTCTGTATCTTTTGGGCCAGGCTCTGACCTCAGGAGAAGATTAGCAGTCCTGAGCCCCAGAGACTTGTTTGGATTCTGCTTTAAGAATTTGTTGGTTGTAGGGGTGCCTGGGTGGCTCAGTTGATTAAGCATCTGGCTCTTGAGTTCAGCTCAGGTCACCATCCCCAGGGTTGTGGGATCGAGCCCCATGTCGGGCCCTGCACTCAGCGAGGAGTCTGCTTTGGATTCTCACTCTTCCTCTCCCTCTGCCCCTCCCTGGCTCACATTCTCACTCTCTCTCTGGAATAAATTAAAAAAAAAAAAGAATTTGTTTGCTGGATACTTAGTGCTCAGTGGCTCAGATACTTAGCTACCCTGCTCCTGCAGTGAGGCCCCAAATACTGAGTCTGCGGATGAGGCTAGATCTAAGCACCTGCCGGTCTAAACCAGGTTGTGTTTGAATTTTCTGTGTTCTCTTTACTTTTCATTCCTGGATAGTACTGGTCACAGTTGGTCATTGTGTGTGTATGTGTTCTTTTAAAGGCAGGCAGTATGGCTCTCCTGTTCACCATCGTATCCTGTTGTCCACCCTGGGTTTGGTATGTAATACAGAAGGGACAGACAGACACCCAGCCTGAAAAGTGAACTTCTCTGTCAACAGTGGTTTGCACAAGGCAGCCTGAGACCAGATAACTGATGTTTAATTTGGTCAAGAGAAAAGGCAAAAAGAGTAGTCCAGGAGATAAACATTATACAACCAAAAGGTCTTTTCAAAATACATGCTTGGAAGGGATAGATTTATATCCTGATCCTGGTGGTGGTTATATGAATCTATACATGTGATAAAATATTATAGAATCGTGCAAAACAAAACAGAGCAGACAATAAGCAGGAGCACGTCAAAACTAATGGAATCTGGGGAAGGTCTGTAATTGCGCTTATGGCATTGGGCCGGGGTCCGGCTCCTGCTGTTGATAGTCGTGCTGTGGTTATGGAAGATAAGCGGGGGCCTTGAGGAGGGACACACGGGAACCCTTCTCTCTTTGGTTGAGTCTAAAACGATCTCAGAATCAAAAGTTAAAAACCTAACAAAATACCGCTTCATACCTATGAAAATGGCTAAAAACCAGACAAAACACAACCAGGTAATAACAAGTCCTTGCAGAGATGTCCGCGGCCGCACGCTAACTCAGCGGTAGCAGGGACACACACGGTTCCTGGACTGAGTCTCACGTGCATTATACGCTTGAAAGAAGCCAAACTCGAAAAGGTACGTCCTGCATGACTCTCAACCGTCCGTGCTGTGTGACCCCATGTCTCATGACATTCTGGACAAGGCTGAAGGACAAGGTCCGAAGACAGGAGTGGTCGTGAGTGGGCAGGGGCGGATTGACTTACAAAGGGCATAGGGAGCTTTTTTGGAAGGAATGAAATGTTCTGGATCTTGATGGTGGAGGTGATTACCTGTCTGTATGGTTTGGATAAAAGTCAGAGAGCTGTGCACTAAAAAAGATGGGTCCCTGCATAAATTATGCCCGAATAAATCTAACTTTAAGACAAAGTGCCAGCAACAAAAAGAAGTAATTAACGATGAGCTTTGATTTAATGCCCACAAAGACGGCCGCGTCTGCCGCTTGTCTGTGTTAGGATAGGACGGGCTGGGTCCTCCGTTACACAGGGTGGCTCATTGGGACATGGCAGTATAGCCTCTTCGGGACTTTGGTCTCTTAATTATTGCCACAGAGGTGGGCGCTCTAGTGTTTGTTAAATGCGGAGGTTAGAACACGAGCTTCTGCTGGAGTCCTAGCGGAGGCAGCTGGAGGCATGCATCACTGTATGAACATTTAATCAGGTGTCACTCTCTCTTCTCTCCTGGCTCCTGCGCCATTAAAAGTGTCATTAATAGGGCACCTGGGTGGCTCAGTCAGTGAGCGTCTGCCTTTGGCTCAGGTCATGATCCCAGGGTCCTGGGATTGAGCCCCATGTCGGGCCATGTCGGACTCCCTGCTCAGTGGGGAGTCTGCTTCTCCCCTCTGCCCCTTCCCTTGCTGTGCTCTCTCTCAAATAAATAAATAAAATCTTTTTTTTTTTTTAAAAAAAGTGTCAATAGAGCAGACAAGGTTTTGGGTTGTTTGTAATCTCAGCCGTAACTGTTCTGTGATCCTCCCCGCCGCCCCCCATGGATTATAAACCATCCCATCAGGTTCAGTGTGGTGGGAGGAGGCAGGGCTAATCTCAGCGTGACAGCCTGTGGTCTAATTTAAATCTAACTCGCAAGTGTTGGCAGCCGGAACTCGAAGATTCAGACTGGAAATTAGAAGATCTGGAGCTGTGAAGCGGTGTCTCGATAATCAATGGCCTTTGTAAATCAAAGTCAAAAGTTGATTTTGAGAGGAGCTTTACACAGTGAAGACTCCGCTGTGATTTCGGGGAGTGATAGGTACAGGGCCTGCTGGCGAAGCAGACAGGTGGGTAAGGCCTGTCGGGTGACAGCAGGCTTTCCCAGCAGAAGACTCCTCATTAATTTGAAACGGTGCTTCCTAGACTGGTTTGGAATGAGTGCGATCCAGTCATCATTTCTGTTGGGCGAGTCCTTACTAATCATAGCCGCACGTCCTGCCTGTTGGGAGGGAGCGGGCCCTGTTCCCAGGGTGCTCCCCATCCCCCAGGCTCTGCCAGGTCCCACGCTGCCCTGTAAATCCCGCCATGGCCGAGGGGACTGTCAGTGGGGGGAGACCCAGACCCAAGGGGCGACGCATGAGGTGGGCCTTGATGTGTAGGTAGGATTTGGTCTGGTGTAGGAAAGAGAAGGCCGAGGCCGTTCAGCCAGAAGGAGCTAAGTGCTGTAGGGGAGCCTTTTATTTTTTTCTTTAATTTTTTTCTCTAATTTTATAGAGAAACATGAAAGCTTTTGTGGTCAGGGAATCATGACATGGACACTGGGCAAAGAATTTCTTTCTTCCCTCCATGCCTACATAAGAGTTAAAATAAAAGCATTACATTTATAGTAAATATTCAGAGTTTCCAAAAAGATAGAAAATAAGTCTTTGACCCCCTTTCCTCCATATCCGTTTCTCTTGCTGTCATCCTTAATTACCACAGCATTTGTGTTGTGAAGCACATGTTTAGTATCTTATGTTTCTGTGGATCAGAAGCCCCACGTGGGTCTCACTGAGTTAAAATCAACATGTCAGAGACTTTGGGTCTTGCCTACCCTTGGCCACTTTTCTTTGGTTTGTGGCTTCTTCCTCCACTGTGTCCATGACCATTCCTCTGTCATCAAACCGAGGACAGGGTCTCTGATTTTAAGGACCCGTATGATTGGGTAGGGCCCACCGGAGAATCCTGGATACTCATGCCATCTTCGTATCCTCAGTTGATCCCATCTGCAAAGCCCCTTTTGCTATGTGAGCTAATATTTTTACAGTTTGGGGGGTTAGGACATGAACATGGGGGTGTTACTTTTAAGCTCATATCTCCTCCCACCCTTCTTCTTTTTCCCTCCCCGCTGGTAAACTATCTGGACCCGAAAGCTAGTATACAAATATTTTTTAAAAAATTTATCCATTTGATCATAGTATGTACAGTTTTATACCTTAAAGTTCTTTCCTTTTATTAGCACCCACCTTTAAAGCTCGACAAGAGTATTCTAGTTAGCTGGTATTACTTTTTTTTTTTGAAGGTCACAATCAATGCTGGAGTGACCATCATTGGACGTATATCCTGACATATTTTCCCCACACATGTCCATAGGGAGGATAGACTGAGTTACTGGAATAAGAGTATCCGTGGGTTGTTAATGTTGAAAGAAGAACGTGAGGGATTAATCAAAGGGCAAAGGAGTGGTGATACAGAGAGGAAGTGCTTCAAGAGCATCAGGGAAGGGGGCAAGCATTCACTTACGGTTTATTTTGTGCCATTCACGGGCTAGCGGAGTGACTTCCTCTTTCTCATTTGCTGTCTCCCTGGGATAGGGGCAAGCTGTTTTTGACCCGTTTGTTGAGGAGGGAAGTGAGCCGTCGAGGCTCCGTCACAGCTCTAGGATCCAGTCCCCAGGCCGCATCCCACCTGCCAACGCTGGAGACACCGTCCATGTCAAGGACACTGGGGGCCCCTTCTGTCCCCCACATCTCGGTTCTCACGTGTGGGCAGCGGAGTGGTGGGTCTTTAAAGTCTCTTAGATTGTTTCACTCTTTAAATGTTTGTGGAGCTCTTATGAGCATTCTTACATGATTTTTACTTAAAATCTCATGGAATGAACAATTTTTTTTCTAAAACTTCATGTATTTAAGTCATCTCTCCGCCCAGCATGGAGCTCCAGCTCGTGACCCCGAGACCGAGAGTGGCACAGTCCCCCGACAGTCAGCCAGGTGCCCGAGATTATGGTTTTAAGTAGAGCTTTAAGGCCGCACGCAGCACCCTGCATGGCCTGAAGCCTGATGTGCCCGGGGGCTCTTGGCTGAGTGGCTGGGCTGGGGGCTTGTGACTGTATGGGAGGTCTTCCCTGATGGGATCTGTCGTGGGGCTTAAGCTGGCTTCATCCACTCTCTGAGCTGCGGTTTGGAGCCCCTGGTCAGAACAGAAGTTCCCCTGAGAGGTGCCGCTCGGGCACTTAGTGTCTTGGGGTCGAAGCCCCCGAGGATGGCATGTGGCCATTTAGGGCTGTTGCTCCCGGAGAGCCCTAAGCGCACATCTTTGCCGGCTTGGTCTGGCCTGGCGGGCCCTGTGGTGGCTGGTGGCCGTTAGCTGGCTAATCCTGGGAGGAGCATGCCACAGTAAACTGATTAGGGTACAGGTGACTCCCGTGGCTCAGGCCTTTCTCTCCTCCCTTGTACAGAAGGGATCGTGCATGGAAGTTGTGTTGATGGCCACCCCAGAGGGCTGGTGCCCCCGCGGACTGGGCTGGCTGGGGCCCAGGGCCTCGCTGCTCCTGGGCTTCTGCCGCTCAGCAGGGCTGCATTGGGCGTGCAGGACAAGGGCTGCCTGTGTGGGCCCAGACCAGGGGCAGCTGCAAGAAAGGAGAGGGATAAGGTCCTTCTGTTTTGCTTTGGCTCCTCTCTAGAAGCTCCCATCGGCTGTTGGTAATGTCACAGGGTTCCTTAGGAAAGCTTGACCGGGGCGGCGGTGGCGGGGGTGGGGGGAGCGGCGGCACGTATGCTGAGGGTCTTAGGGACCTTCTGCGGGGGGAGGTCCTGTTGGAGGGACAGGGATGGAGCAGTGGGCTGGGCCTCAGCGCCGGCAGCGGTGTGATCTCGGGTCGGTCTGCGGGGGGCTCGGGCTGGAGCAGCGGTGCCAGCGCTCGGTCACGCCAAGCATGGTACTGTGACACTGAGTGCTGATGACCATGCTTTGCAGAGATGAGGAGTCTGACGGCGCTGCTTCTGGTTCGCCGGCCGCAGTAGTTAAGAGCTCTGCGAACCCGAGCATGTGACGTCCCATCTTCACTGCTGGTGGCTTTGTGTGTGTGTGTGTGTGTGTGTGGTCACGTGGCTCTTGCAGGGGTGCAGTTGGGGTGAGCAGGGGCACCTGGTTGGAGGCCGCCATTCACGGGGGAACTGCGTGGTGTGTGAATGTCTCTTATTTTCTGCCAAAGTGAGTGGCTCCCCTTATCTCTGATCTTTAAAAATTCTGATAACTGTGTGCCAATGAGATGTCCTGTCCCCCAGGGCCTGCTGCTCCCCCAGCCCCTTTTCACTGTCCTGGGCTGTGAGGCTCCAGGAGTAGACACTTCTGCTTGCTGGGCTTCCCGTTACAGGATGACCCTGTCACATGCAGTGACAGTGAAAACAGACGTGGTCGAAATGGCGGCTCTTGGAACTTCCATTATTTCAACATGGCCTGTGATTAGGACCGCACGACGCAAGACGTAGACAACGCAGTGGGAGAATTCAACTGTGCATTCTCCTCGACAGCACAGGGGAGCTGAGGGGAAGGCTAAGCGGCTTCCCAAGTATTTTCTGAACTCTGCTGTTCCTGAGGCACTGGAGATGCCAAAGTGAGTTCAGCCGATGTGGTCTTTGGCACCTTGGAGATGGTTGGGAGCTTCCTGGGGCAGATCTTGAATCGCAAAAGTGATGCTTTAACCTGGGGGAGCGTGGGGTATTGTAGGTGTGTACCGTACGGTCTGCAGGGATGCAGGTTGGGAAAGTCACCTGGCAATGACTGTGAGCTGCAGGGATGACAGGGAGGGATGCTGAGGAGATGGGGAAGGTCTCCCCAGGCTGAAGGGACACCAGCAAAGGCCCTGGGGCAGAACAGATCTAGGCACATTAGAGAAGCTGGAAGGAAGGCTAGCGAGCTGTGGGACCGGGGGTGGGAATGATCAGAGAGGTAGGCAGGGCTGGACATGGAGGAGGGTCCAGATTTCATTCCAGAGAGCTGTGGGAAGCATGGAGCTGTTTAGAGAAGGCCGTGATATGATTACATGTGCTTTAATTTTAAAAGACGACCCTGGCTTCTTAGTGAATAGACATGGGGGCCAGGAAATAAAGGACATAAAGGACACGGGGAGACAGGTGTAGAGCTTCTGTGGCCATCCAAGCTTGTGAGGACGAGGCCTTGTGTTGCTCAGAGGGGGACTAGAGATGAACATGGTGGGGGTACAGTCTATAGGGCCGGCTGATTGTATGGGGAGATGCGGAGCCTGCCAGGAGAGGGGTGGCGCCATCTGGGCAGAGAGAAAATTGGGGCATTTGTGGTTTGGAAGGGGGGAGTGTCTTCTGGACACTCTCCTTCCCTTTTGGGGACACGCTCCCCCTGGATATTGTGTGGCTTTGCTCCCCATCTCCCTCGGGGCTCTGCTCGGAGGGCCTCTTACTGGGAAGACCTTTGGGCCCACGGCTCCCACCTCTGTCCCTACTCTGTCTTACTTGCAGGCCTGTGTGGGCTGACAAACTACTTGTTTGTTCTTTGCTGATGGTATTCATGTTCTGTAGCGGGATGGGAGCTTCTGGAGGGCAGGGGTTTTGATCTGTGTTATTCCACTTGTGTCCGTAGCATCTAGGACAGTGCCTGGCATACAGAAGGCCGGCAGTAAGTGCTCGCTGGACGAATCGTGACTTTGATTTGGGTTCTGGTTTTTGTAGCCTTTTCCAACTTGATTGACCTGTAATTAACCTGAGGCCAGAAAGAGGTGAGCTTGGGGGGGTGTATTTTGATACAGTACTGCTCATTTGACATGTCAAGACTTTTTTTTTGGGCAGGATGAGTAGAAACATTTAATTTTTTAAATTCAGTATTAGGTTAGACATCATAGAAGAAAGCAACCATAAAAAAGTTTGAATATCACATATTTTTTGTTCTTTACTAGTGAGTGTAGACACCTAGCTCTCCATCTGATATATTGCTCAGATTTGGGGGCTAAGTTACAGCACCTTGCACTTCCTCTGAGCTAATTGCTGGTTTTTCTTGGAGGGTCCATTGGCCTTTGATGCCTTCTGTATACTTTCTGGGGAAAGGTCTGGAGGCTAGGATCAAAACTCCCTGAAAGAGAAACCTGAGAGGAGCACAGGATAAAAACCTCCTGTTAGCGATATTGGTGGATCTCTGGGTCGCTACATAGCCAGCAATTCGAAAGGACTGATAGTTCAGAAATGTTTTCCTAAATCGTTATGACTTTTGGGGAATCAGTCAACTGCTGTTCCTTGTGAAAGAAGAGCAGGATCTATGCTGTGGAAGAGGAGGCAGTGTTTGTGGAATGGTTCTGAGTGTATCTGTCGAAGCCTGAACACCCCCCGTCCCCTGTCATCCACTGGTTGTGTAACCCTGTGCAAGTCACGTAACCCCTTTCTCTAAAATGGGCATCACCGAAATTGTATTATGATTTGAAGGGTTAGGAGAAGACAAATATTCATTATTGTTACCGTTTATAAGGTAACATAATTAATGCTCTTGCTAAGTGGAATTTAAAGGTGGAGTGGTCTCAAAGAGAGCTAAGTGTTATGGTGTATCATTGGTCCAACCCGGTGTTCCCCAAACTTGCCTGAGCGTAAGAATCTCCTCAGGGTGCTTGTTAGAAGTAGAGATTCTCAGGCACCACCCAGGCTTGCTGAATCAGATCTCCAGAGGAGGGGCCTGGGAATCTTGCTAGGTGGGCAGGGTGGTGACACACCAGTATTTTGTGAGCCTGTCCTTGGTTGCAAAATTCTGCCTGGTGAATTCCAGATATGTGTCTATGCTTGTCAGATTGTGTCCCAATTTTTAGACAGGAAATATGGTCACTGTTCATATAGGCCATCTCATTCAGAATCTTCCTTAATCAGAGCAGAGAGAATATGCTTCTGGGTTCCCAGGAACATGAGAGGATGTGTAGTTGCACACAGCATAGTGTTGGTGTAACTTACTCAGCTTTCTTGGCCTTCGTTCTTTCTCTTTGCAAAACCTGTACGATCTTAATAACTTGCTGCATTAAATACATAGAGCCACACAGTCAGTATATCCTGACAGCTGTCTGTTCTCCCGAGTCTCTACGGCCTCAGTCTCTGGGCTGTCAGGATGACAGTGACCTGGAACAGTAAATGCACATGGGGGTGACCGCCAGGCTTTGTTCATCAGTGGCCAGGCCAGCAGCTTTGTTCTTTCCTCCTCTGAGGGCTGGGAACCAGGAAGGAACGTCTCACTTGACTGCACTTAGGACAGCATGTTCTTAATCAACTGTTCTGGAAAAACAGCATTTAGTTGTTTTCACACAAGCCTGCAAGTTGATTTCCCCTCTGTGCCCAGGCAGTAGCTAATCATTTCCCTTCCGTGACAGAGGCAGACGAGCGTCTGAGACTTTAACTCAGACGGCTGAGCCTTTTCCAGACCTTACAGGGGATTTCACACCTCTGGGAGGAGTATAGGACTCTCATTTTTTTCAGAAAGGTGGCACTCCCCACCCAGCTGGGGCTGGGGGTGGTGGTTCTCTCACAGGATTCTAGGAAGATTTGAAGAACTGCTCTGGCAGCCATTGTATGGGCCATGGTTTCCTGCTGATCTTTTAGTTCACCTTATTTCAGGTTGGCCTCAACTGTGTCCGTTTGCATTATCGTGGGAGAAATTGATTTGTGCTGAGAATCTTATTTGGATGATGAGTTCATTTTCACACCTGTGACAAATCAATCTGCTTTTTGGAGCTGGTGTGAAGATCGCAGATTTGATGTGTATTTATAAATTTGCACACTTTTACTTCGTTAGAAAAAGCTTGTGAGTTCTTGAGGGCATCTGCCTAATGCATTGAGAGTTAAGGATCTGGAAATTGAAAGACAGGTATTTCTTCTTTTTTTCCCCGCCCTTGTGTTCTCAGGTGACAAGGTTTTGTATCTGCACGGTATTAAGTAGCAGAATCTAAAATTTAGTGAATTTTAAAACAACTTACCAGAAAAATGTGAAATGTGGGCAGATACTTGTTGCTCAGTGAACAAGCCTGAGGTTAGGACTGAAGCCTTCCAGATAGAAAGGGCCAGAGCTGGGTCCGTGTTCAGTGTTTGCTTGCTTCTCTCTCGTGGGTGGATAGCAGGAAGCCGGTCCTCAGTGGGGACTGTCCCCTCACTGTTACCCTTGGGGATTACGGGGTGAGCCTAGGCCTGCAGCTTTTCTTCCTGGCTTCTCTTGCTGGTCTGGCTTTCTCTTGCTTTCCTTATTTGTAAATCATCTTGGTGGGGGAGAAGCCGGAGGTGGAAATTCAGTCGTGTGTTGTAGGCAGTAGAGTGGTTCTGTTTAGTCACAGCTGCAGGTGGAGGTCTTGTGAAGTGGGTCAGACGTCTCTAAATCGCGCGTACAGTTCTCAGAAATAAAGACACGGTCTCTGTCTACAAAGCAAGCCCTCTGCCCAAAGAAACACATTTAAGAAAACCCCAAAGCCCAATTCCTCCTTTCCCCGAGCAAACACACATACAAAGAAAATGGACAGTGAAGCAAGATGTGCAATTTTAATTTCATTAAATACCCATACTTAAAATTGTGTTTATGTAATTATGTCTAATTATCTAAGAAATTAGTCCTAAGATTTTTTTCTGTGAAGGTTTTAATGTCACCATGCATTTGAATATCTCACCACATTGACATCTTTGAAAGTGGGGTTCCTGTTTCAGCCTCCTTTGGAAACTCCTGCGGCAGCGAACGCAGGACAGAGCGCCATACCAGGCTTTAGAAGCGACTTGTTGAATTGCACGGGAGCCTGACTCAGCCCATCTGTGTGGGTGGAATTCGGCTCCGCTTGCTTGTGGGCGTCCACTAGTCATGATGTTTATTTACAAGCTGTTTCAGCTCAAGAAATGCCTGCTAATTTCTCTCAGTCTGTGAATCATAGAATTATCTCTGCAAATTAATTTCCTTAATTAACCCAGAGAACAGGGAAAACTCAAACATGTTTCATTAAGTGCTCTGCTTAGGATAATTAAAACAATGTAACAAAGTACCTTTGTATATAATGCACGATTTTGTCTAAAAATGATGTATAAAACATGTACTTGTCAGTAGTTGCCACTTAATTTTCAGATAATTTAGGACCTGTTTTCATTTGTGTTAGAACGGCAGAATTTGTAGGGGCGCCTGGGTGGCTCAGTCGGTGAAGCGTCTGCCTTTGGCTCAGGTCATGATCCTGGGGTCCTTGGATCGAGCCCCACGTCAGGCTCCCTTGCTCAGTGGGGAGTCTGCTTCTCCCTCTCCCTCTGCCCCTACCCCCCTCACGTTCACTCTTTCTGACAAATTAAAAAAAAAATCTAAAAAAATAAATAAGTAAATAAAAAATAAAATATGTGTGTGAGGGGCACCCGGGTGACTCAGTCTATTAAGCATCCAGCTCTTGGTTTCGGCTCAGGTCATGATCTCAGGGTCTTGGGTATTGAGCCCCACGTCGGGCTCCATGCTCAGCGGGCGTCCGCTTCTGCCTCTGCCGCTCCCCCTGCTTGTGCTGTTGCATGCGCTCTCTGTCTCTCTCTGTCAAATAAATAAATAAAATCTTTAAAAAAAAAGAAAGAAAGAACGAGCCTTTTTCATCAGGCATCATGTCTTGCACTTTGTATATCTTACCTCTTAACTCAGACCACTCAGTACAGGCACTTCGTGAGATTTTGGGAAAGGCATCTCTGGCCAGATGTGGGCGGTGAATGGCATGGCATTGCCTTCATGGGAAGAAAAAGGTGCCTCTTCCTGTGGAGGGACATAGCTTGAGCCAGAACACAAGAGCTTGCAAGCTGGGCACATCCTCCTTCAGCCCCAGTGAGCTCCCCTCCACGCTCCTTTACCTTGACCTTGCTTCAAAGTAGTAAAGTAGAGCCCAGGATTCAAACCTGTCCCTTTAACTGCTGAGGCTCTTCTCTTTCCCCCAGTCCCATAGAAAATGGTCATCACTATATGGTTAACATTTGTTGAGCACTTCCTGTATGCTCTGTATGCACATAATATATGCCAGACATCCCGTAAAGCAAGACCTTATATGCACATTCTATTTAATCTCAAAATACTAATTTTATCACTATTTTACATATGGGAAAAGTGAAAGTTAGACATCAAGGAGCCTTGTGTGGCAGCCCAGTTTGTGTGGTATGACGTAAGCCTCCCGAATGGCCGGTACCGTGGCTGGGAGCTCGCCGCACTGTGTGCAGGGACTGCGCGGATACTTCGCTCCAGCAGCACACTCCTGAGCCCACATCAGACCTTTGGGTTCTGAGTCTCCCCAAGAATCTACATTTCAGCAATCACCCTGTGACATTTTTTTTTTTTTTTTAGAGATTTTATTTACTTGACAGAGAGAGACAGCCAGCAGAGAGGGAACACAAGCAGGGGGGTGGGAGAGGAAGAAGCAGACTTCCAGCGAAGGATCCTGACGTGGGGCTTGATCCCAGAACGCCGGGATCACGCCCTGAGCCGAAGGCAGACGCTTAAAGACTGCGCCACCCAGGCGCCCCCACCCTGTGACCTTTATGCAAAGAAAAACTTAGAACACACAACAAAACTGATCACAGCACTTTCTTGCTTGAAATTCTATAGTGACTTCCTTCTGTCTACATGACAAAAACCAAACTTTAAAGCCTTGGATTTAAGGGGTGCCTGGGTGGCTCAGTGGGTTAAGTGTGTGCCTTCAGCTCAGGTCATGATCTGAGGGTCCTTGGATCGAGCCCCACATCGGGCTCCCTGCTCAGCGGGGAGTCTGCTTCTCCCTCTGCCCCTCCCCCCACAGTTCTCTCTCTCTCTCTCTCTCTCTCTCTCTCAAATAAATAAATAAAAATCTAAGGGAAAAAAACAGGAATGGTAGAATTTGTAGGTAGGATTCTTTCCCTCCGTCCCATCCTTAGCGTTGAAGGACCATCTTGGGAGGTGCTGTGATGGACAAAGGAGAGGAGCTCCCCTAGGTGCGGGGAGGGCTGCAGGAATGCGGGCCAAGGCAAGGCACGTTTGAGGAAGCATAGTTGTTCTTGCAAGAGCACAGGTCACCAGAGAGGAAGACAAGAGAGGACTGTGGCAAGGCTGGGGTACTCTGTGCAGATCCTGGCTGTCTGCAGAGAAGGCTTGACTTACTCTTTGTGCTTTAAGTGGGAAGTGATGAGGCTCAGTTTCCGCTGGGAAGAGTTCTTCTGCACTGTGCTGGCTAGAGGACTGGAGTTCCCAGCCCTCCCGGTGCCTTTCTCGGCTTCATTTCCCTGGAAGCACTGGTCACCAGGGAACAACGTGTATCTTCATTTATTTGCTTGCCCACTGCCTGCCTGACATCCGTTCTCAAGGGCAGGGATGTCTGTTTCCCCACTGCCATCTCCAGTATCATGAGAATGCCTGGCAAGTAACAGGTGCTCAGCAAATATTGATTAGCCAATCAGTTGCAGGGGTCAGTTTCTGAAATCAAAGTATGCCATTGTTCTCCCCACAAATTTAGTAATTGATTTAGAGAGGGAAAAATAGTATCCGTTTAGTGCAGAAACTGGACAACACCTTAAACAGGGGGTCAAAGTTAACATCACGAGTAAGGGCCGGTGGGTTTCACGTGGCTCTGGATGTGATAGTCTTAGGTCATACCCCAGCCAAGAACGTGACATTGGAATGGGATCCAAAGGATAAGAAATAACTCTGAAATAACTGGGCAGCATCACCACGGGCTGTCCCAGGACCCATCAGCGTCACTGCGGGCTGTGTTAGGATTGATGGGAGTTCTTCCAAAAGCAGGCTGACTTTCCTTCCTAAATCTTGAACCAGCAGTGAAAGATGAAAAGTTACATACCCATATACCATAGTTATTGAAATTAGAAAGAAATTTAAAGCATTTTAACACAACAGTGGTTGAAACAGTTTCTGGTTAAACCCAAACGAATCAGTCTAAACAAATGCCATTATCAGGGCATCTCTGTGTTTCCTGCTTCTTTGGGTTCATGGGAGAAAGAGGTTAGCATGAGCTCACCAAGGTGGAGAGCTGCAGACAGTGTGGAGACCCGAAGCCAGTAACATGATTACAGTTTTGGAGTGTTATCTTACATGAATGTTTCTCTTTGCATCAAAATTTTAAGGAGTAATTTAAATGTACTGTAATATTAATGGGGTCTGAATCAGAATCCCTATGTGATTAAAAGTGTTAATAACTGTACAGTGCTTAGAAAAACGCCCGGTGCACACGTACATATAAGGGGTCTAGAAGTGCTTTCCATGGTGAATTAGCACCCTTTCAATTGAATTTTTATTTTTAAATCCATTTCTATTTATTTGATTTGCTTAAAGGTGAAGTGCACGATTATCTGCTTCAGGTTCCCAAACATTTTATATTTCATCGTGAGTTATTAGTAAATCCATAGAAACAGTAATAACAGCAGTTACTTGGTGGGGGTTTGGGTTAAATGATTTCTGTCTTCCCCTCAAGTTCTGTGAATTTGTAAGAGATGCCAGATAAAGGTGCAAAATAAAAGATCCCCAGATAGGCTTGTTTCTTTAATACAGGACTTGATTTAGCCAAAGCCACACATTTAAAAGAGCCATCTGACATTGACTCTTTAATTTATTAACTGAGAGAACAGAGAGAAGCAATCTTGTCTCACAATGTTCTCTACCTTTCTGCTATATCTAGATTAGCTATAATTTAAAATATGTGACAAGTTCTTGTTACCACTTCCATGACAGCTTTGAGGCTTGAGGAGAAAATGTGTAAATTACACAGAACAAGCTTACTGCATCAATGAGGAAAGGATATGCAGGTAGAAAATGCTAAATATGAGATCTTTTTGTGATTTATGTTTTAGTGACATTCCGGTAGTCATGAAACATTCCTCTCGTCCTCGTCACCTGTCCTGCTTTCAGTGGCGGTGAGGTGTCCGGCCTGGGCCCAGTGTGTAGTCCAGTTCTGTAATGGCATTCTCCCGACAAGTTTTGGAAGTGAGCGTTTCATAGATGAGTAATTTACGAGCTCGATTTCATTAATGAGTAAACTGAAGTTTAGAAAAGGCACTTTACCTGTCTCAGAGGTGGTGTTTTCAGATTGGAATATAGGGTGATTTTGTGTCCAAAGTTTTCTGTTTTTGTTTTTTGGGTTTTTTTCTGTTTTGTTTTGTTTTTTTTAAATCGTAGCTGCTCTGTGAAAATTACCTCTCAGAATTATTTCTCTGCATACTCATGAAAAACAGGTTTGCTAATATTCTTAACCAACTGCAAAAGTGAGACAGAAATTTAGTTCAATTGGCCAGTTTTAAAGTTTGAAAAATAAAGCATTGCCATTAGGATGACCGCCATAAACAACCCAGCCCAGAAAATGTAAATGTGGATGAGACTGTGGAGAGCTCCTAGGACCTCACGCTATGGTGATGGGTGTGGAGTGGGGTTCACTCACTCCCTGGATGAGGGACTTCAGGATCCCCGGACCTGGGGGCTGTGCTGAGTGTTTGTCAGTGGAGAGTTAGTGAAGAGCTCCTGAGGGATTTGCAAGTTACTGGAGCCAAAGAACTGTGCTGTTGCCCTGGTTTCCATCTGCACAGGGGTGTCACCGGTTCATGGGACATGTCTCTGCCACCTTCTTGCATGTTAACCTATTGTGTGTGGGGGGGGGTTAAACTTCCTCATATCTATGCATTTCTGCAACGTTGTTTGCTCCTTTTCACCATCTCTCGGAAGTCAGATCTTATGAGAGTGTGAGGATGTTCAAAGAAACTGGTTTAGGGATGTTTTAGTCGCTTGGTTATATGTTAACAGCATTTAACCTGGAGTTTGGAAGCCGGGCTGTGCATTTAATCCTCTAGACCGTTAATTATACAGTGGGTCGCACCTGGAAACCTCCACGTGTACCGTGCCTCATTAGTCAATGCCATTAGCATGTCTTTTTTTTTTTAAAGCAAGACAAAACATTAGTTTGCAGGTTTGTTTTGAAAGACCATTTGCTAAAATGTCAATATCATTAATGAATAGACCCTTTTATTATTTTTTTTTGTACTAATTGTCCTTGTCACTGGTGATCGGAGATGGGTGCTGTTGCTGAGCTTTTGGAAGTGTGTATCTGGGCTCTAGCATGGTCTTGAGCGGCCGTGGAGTGGGAGCGCCCCTGAGCACCTGTTAGCAATTAGCCCTGCACTGATAGTACCAGGGCTGACATGCACTGAGCCGCTACTTTTTGGCCTGATTTTTATGGATGAGGACACCGAAGAGGTTAAGCTGAACACATTGGGGCTCAGAGTTCCTAAGTGTAGGGCCAGGATATGAACGTGGGCAGTTTCTCCAAGTCCCCATTGTGGCATCATAGAAAGAACCCTGGGAGGTAGATGACTGTATTTCCAGTTCACCTGCGAGGAGCTTGAGGTTCAGAATGAAATGATGTAACCACAGGTCATTGAAGGGCACCCAGCTCCTGAGAAACCATGTGGTCTGAAACCCGGATTCCTCAGTGTTGCTCACAGTTGTTATTTACGGTGGGACTGCCTGTGTGGGCTTGTCCCACATACTTGAGGCCATGGGGCCTCTCTGGACCTCACTCACTGGCTGCCAGTAGGCACCCCAATGATGGTGCCACCCCAGGACACCCCCGCATGTTTCTAATGCCTTCTACTAGACGTCATGTTTACATTTCTTAATTTTAAGCTTGTCTCATACTGTTATACTACATTGTCTTCCACAGTAATTTTTTAATCAACAGTAATCAAACTTGACTTTGCTTATAATTTGGAATAGTTAGAATAATTGAAATAATTGTAAATGCAAATCATTTCAATACAGAATCAGAGAGATCGCATCTCATCTGGCTTCTTATTTTACAGATCACACACACACACACACCCAGAGGCACGGAGATGGCAAAGAATAAATTGGCCGCTGACTGGACTCACCCTCTGTGGACGTGGGGACCGTTTCTTCTCATTAGCAGTTCGCTTTGGGCAAGTGCATTTGAGTGAGCTGTGTTTATTTTCTAATGAGTGGTTTTTGACCTTTCCAAGGAAGACATTTGGAGGGTTGATGTGATTGAACTGAAACAGTGTACCATGCAAAAGCAGGACGGGTTTGTGGCGATTTTGCAAACGTTACTTCGAACGTGGTCTTTCCTTTAAACAGTTGAACAACACTGACGGCACTGGGGGCTTGTGATGAGACTTGTCCCTTTTACCCCAGCAGATGTTCATGTAGGCTGCCCCAGAATTTAAGTGGAACAAAAGGCAGGTTAAGTTTTCTCACGTTTACTAATCCCGATGACTCCCATCAGGATTTTTGGAGAATGAAAAATGGTATTGTTTGAAGACATGCACTCGTTCAGAGAATTTATTGTATCCCTGTCGCGTGGCAGATAGAATTTTAAGTTCTGTGGATGAATTGGGTATAGATTTTGGCTGTTGTTTATGGTACTGATGATATTTATGCCCTTTCTGTATTCTCAATAAAATATAATTTTAAAAGATCACTTGTTGACCGCCCCTTAGGTCACTCGACAAATGTTGTGTTCTGTGTATAGGAACAGCGTTAGAGGTTTGT
Source organism: Ursus arctos (assembly GCF_023065955.2). NCBI lineage: Eukaryota > Metazoa > Chordata > Mammalia > Carnivora > Ursidae > Ursus > Ursus arctos. The sequence continues at coordinate 77,580,876 of NW_026623089.1, read as the reverse complement.
TCTGGTAAACGTACCCTCTCTTCCCCTGATGGTATGGCCCTCATTCATTTCCTGGTATGCCTATAGAATTTGAAATGTGTTTTTTAAGAACACATTTAATGAAGAAGTTGATTCATTATGCAAGGAAGGTCATCAGATGATTCCATCTTTTTTAAAAAGCATCTTTAATCTTGCGGAGTTGATTTGGCCTCAGATTTGGGTCATGTTGAAATCATTAGCAAAACGACAGACAACCTACTGAATCGGAGAGGATATTTGCAGATCATATATCCAATAAAGAGTCAGTATCCAAAATATATAAAGAACTTACACAACTTACTATCCAAAAAACGAACAACCTGATTGAAAAATGAGCAAAAGACTTGAATAGACATTCTTTTTTCCCCAAAGAAGACATACAGATGCCCAACAGATACATGAAAAGATGTTTAAAATCATTCATCATCAGGGAAATGCAAATCAAAACACAATGAGATGTATCACCTATGTACCTGTCAGAATGGCTACTATCAAAAAGACAGAAATAACAAATGTTACTGAGGATGTGGAGAGAAGGGAACCCTCGTTACCCTGTTGGTGGGAATGTAAATTGGTGCAGCCACTGGAGGTTCTGCAAAAAATTAAAACGAACTATCATATGATCCAGTAATTCCCCTTCTGGGTATTTATCTGAAGAAATTGAAAAACCCCAATTTGAAGAGCTATCTGCATCCCTGTCTTTACTGCAGCATTGTCTGCAGTAGCCTAGATATGGAAGCAACCTACGTGCCCATCAGTAAATGAATGGATAAAGGAGATTTGGTGTTTACGTGTATGCATGCGCGTGCGTGCGTGCGTGCACACATACACAATACACACGGGAATATTACTCAGCCATAAAAAACATTTTGCCGTTTGCTTACGATATGAATAGGCCTTGGGAGTATTATGCTAAGGAAAATAAGTCAAAGACAAACACTGTATGATTTCACTTACATGTGGAATCTAAAATATAAAACTGAACACACAAAACAAAACGGAAACAGACTCCTAGGTAAAAGACACAAATTGTTGATTACCAGCAGGGCGGGGGCTGGGGGGATGGGAGAAATAGGTGAAGGGGATTCAGAGGTCAACTGCCAGTTATAAATAAGTCATGGGATATAACGGACGGCATAGAGAATATAGTCAAGAATATTGTCATAACTTTGTATGGTAACAGGGTAAGTAGATTTAGTGTGGGAATCATTTCATAATGTAGGAGAATATTGAATCACTATGATGTACACCAAAAAAAAAAAAAGCAAGAAAAAAAAATTGGATTGTGGTTAATCAGTTAAGCCACAGAACTTGAGGAAACTGATAAATCCAGAAATGTCTTCTGGTGAATGATGGGAAAGAATTTGCAGGTGTTGGAATAAACCTTCTCTAGATGCCCTTACACAAATTTGGAGGTGTTGAGGGATATGCGTTTCTTACTGACTGTGGGAAAGGAAAGTTGAAACTGTTGATATGGATCTTTCATTACTAATTCATAAATCGGAGAGGTTGTTTTGAAATCACCCAAGTCCTAGTAACAGGAAAATAATTCTCCTCCTCCTCCTTGTATGGTGACTGGGAGTGTGACTTGGGAAAAGTCTGTTTGAATCAGTAACTCCCTTTGGAGACACTTCAACTGATTGAGAGCTATTTCATGCCTTTTTTACTTTCATGACGGAAAGACCACTGATTAAAAAGCTTGCTATTGGAGAACTCTTAAGAAATAAAACCGACGAAACAGCAGATTTAGGGCACCTAGAGTTATTCATCCTGATTTGTGTACCTGCTATTACACCCGTAGCAATGGCATATCCCGGTTATCAGCGTTCTTAACGATGACCTTGACTCACGAGGATCATGTGAAATTTGGTTCTGCGGATTGTTGTTAAAAAAAAAACTAGGAAAGAATCCAAGAAATATATTTAAAGAAGGTGTTTAGGATACAATGTGGATGAAAACAAGTTATAAAATAGTACACATATACATCCTTCATTTGGTAAAACCAACCATGGTTCCAAAATTTATGGCATACCTGAGTAACTCTTACAAGAAAATAAATTTTATTAGAATTTGGGGGAAAACCTAAGTCTCCACTAAGCAGTGACTTGACCATCTTTCATAATAGGAGGGGGCGGGGCAAAGGTGTTGAAGAATATTTTAATAGTTTAGTAGCCTGGAAATGTCCATATGTTGTGACCAGAAAAATAATTGTGAAACCGTGTGTGTAGTCCTGAACTTATAAAACAAATGAATTTATTAAGTAAATACATAAAAAGTATATATAAAAAGTATACACACTATACAAAAATATGCAAGAAATATACAAAAATTATACCGAAGGGTAAAAAGTTTTCATTTAACTCTGTATATACATTAGTGGATCAGAGATTCCTGTCTTCCTCAAAAAGGACTGGAAAGAAGTATTTCAAAGTGGTGAGTGCTCCTGATCAAGGGCCAGGGTTATTGGTCATTTTTCTTGTCTGTGCATATTTTTTTTTTTTAAGATTTTATTTATTTATGTGACAGAGACACAGCCAGTGAGAGAGGGAACACAAGCAGGGGGAGAGGGAGGGAAAGAAGCAGGCTCCCAGCAGAGGAGCCCGATGTGGGACTCGATCCTGGAACGCCGGGATCACGCCCTGAGCCGAAGGCAGACGCTTAACGACTGCGCTACCCAGGCGCCCCTATTTTTGTTTTCTAATAGCATTCAGAGAACGTCTAGGGGCTCCTGGGTGGCGTAGTCTGTTAAGCGTCTGACTCTTGGTTTCAGCTCAGGTCTGATCTCAGGGTTGTGAGATCGAGCCCAACATGGGGCTCCGCTTGGGTTTCTCTTTCTCTCTCCCTCTGCCCTTCCCCCCCAAGCTCACTCTCGCTCTCTCCCTCCCTCTCTCTCTAATGTAATAAATAAATACATACATACATACATAAATACATAAATCTGTTAAGAAAAAGAACATCTAGTATTTTTTCAAACGGGAAAGGTAGAAAAACTGTAATGCATTAACAGAGATTTTCACCTACTAAAAGAGAAGAAATTCAGCCCAGGAAGTCACTTTTCTTTGATCTGGTCAGCTAAGCCTCATTATATTGTTTGATAACTGAGCCATTTGAGGATTTTTGTCTTAACCTGGGCCTCCTAAGGGAGGTGCTGCTTTGTAGCCTGTGGTCATTAGACTTCAGTGATGCAAACTTAAGACACCAGGGCTGTGAGTGGTTGTTCAGGTGCTCAGGTTACCCCCAGGGGGTGAGGCCCCCTGTGGTCTTTGTATATGGCTGGCCTGGATGGACACTTAGCCTTTGGCTGAGGAATACACTCAGTAGAAGAAACTCAAGAGCCAAGCTAAGTGAATCATTTTCACTAGGATAGGGATTTCCAAGCTGTAGTCTTTGGGGTTCTGAGAAGCAAGAGACAGCGCATCACCACAGCCTTTTCTTGGAGAGTCTCTGTGTGCATTAGCATTTTCAGGGTTCTGAGAAATTCTGGAGCAAAGAAACAGACCATTGCAGCCAGAGAAGGGTATTTAGTGGAATTCCACTGACATTTAGGAGTGGAGAGCCGGGCGGATGGGCCCTGATGGAAAGAGTAGGCACTGAAGAGGAGGAGATTTTTCTGGTCAAGGGGGTGCCTGTACAGATCTGGGAGTGACCTAAAAGTTTTGAGTTCTCCATACCTAAGGATGTGGTTTCAAGGGGGTAGTTTTCCATGTGCATGAAGCTTTCAGTGGTTTCCCCAACACGTTGTGGTAGCCTTGAAAAGTGTGTTTAAATCATGTTTTGTAAATTACATAAATTCCTATTTTAAGTCTTAGTAGGAGACTCGTTACTTGCAGGAATCTTTGTGATTTCTACTGTGTAAATCCTATGTGTAATGTATTTTCATGCGTCAGGGTTATTTATATCGAGAAGCCATTGACTTTAGTTCATGGGTTTTCTTATAGCATTTAGAAAAATGAATGACACAGTTAACCTCCTATTCACTGTGTCTATAAAGTGGAATCATTTGGCCCTGTTTTCTGCTTGATGTCTGTAGTTCTTTGTTTAAAGAAGTTCTTTGTTTAAAGTAGAGAACCCCAGACCCCTGTTTTGGGGAGTTTAAAGGCTCTGAGAATTAAGTAATCGTGGCTACGTGCATGTGCCTTGTTTTGCTAATATTGCTGGGCAGCTCTTTAGCTCAGAAAACTTCAGTGCAAGGGCAACAGATTAGGACCAAGATTATTATTTTTTTCTGAATAAATGGAGTTGCTTCACTTTTAGGTTGTGTGTTCTACCTGTCTTCATTGCATAGCTCTGGCTGTAATTTTAGCTATGTTTTTACACACACACACACATACACAATTGCACACACACACACACACACACCATCTACTACATGCATTGACTTGGATTTTGTTTATATTATATCCATTAAGAAGTGGATGCATGATGTACGTCTGTGCAGTTGGAATTCAAGGCTTCACGTCACTTGTCACGTACTGATGTACATAACAGACCGAGAATGTAACTTGCTTTACTGGGGAAATTACCTTGATGGCATTGGCATTTGTATATGATCCCTGTATCACTTTGTCCGAATTGTAAGGATCTGGCTTCCAAATAGCATGGACCAGTTACTTCGTAGCATAGTGAGTTATTCTGTTACTAGTTACTGTGAATACTTTTCTAGATGTTTATTTTTTTAAAAGATTTTATTTTTATTTGAGAGACAGAGAAAGCGAGAGAGCAGCAGAGGGAGAAGGAGAGGGGGAAGCAGGCTACCTGATGTGGGGCTCGATCCCAGGATGCTGAGATCATGACCTGAGCTGAAGGCACATGCTTAACGGACTGAGTCACCCAGGGGCCCCTTTTCTAGATGTTTATAATGGAACAATGTTTAAAATGGATCATCACTGCTAAAGAATAATTTTCAAAAAGTTAAAAATGTGTTTCATGTAGATGTAAAATGAACATGTAGGTTTTTTAACTCAATGAGGAAATTAAAGGAAAATCGCAGGAACTAGGAAAAAAAGGAATGATTTTATTAATAGATAACAAAACTGGTTAGAAAAAGAGCAGTACAAAGTACTTTTTTGGGTTATCTTTTCTTTCTGGCAGAAGTCAAGTCTTACTTGCATTGCTGTGGACAAGATTATTTGGAACTCCCGCCAGTTGTAGAGAGTTGTGAACTAGACGGTGGGTCAGAGGCTCATAGCCCTGTCGACTGGGATGGCCCCCAGTGGGCCCACTGCGCAATGTCTAACGTGCTGTTGAAGGGATGCCTAGGAACTTCTCTTGTTCCTTTCAAAGTCTTGGACATTTTTTTCTGACATAATTCTAAAACTACTTTTTGAGCAGTTTCATTGGTTGAATGCTTACAGTTTTAGACCCTGAGACAAATGCCCTTTTTTTTTTTTAATTAATGATTTTTTTATTATATTATGTTAGTCACCATACAGTACATCCCCGGTTTCCAATGTAAAGCTCGATGATTCATTAGTTGACAAATGCCCTTCTAATTTGTTAAAAGCTGTGTGATGAGATAGGTATTTAAGATAGGTATTTGGATTTCCAGTGTCTGGTTTTAGTACCATGTCCCCCCACCACTACCCCATCCCAGTGGAATATTGAAAATATGGTTAAGGTGGTAGCACTATTTCTGATATAAATATTCTCGCTAATGACTAAGCAAATACTACTCTCTCTGCTTCTTAGTTTCTTTAAGGGAAAGGTGGGGCATTGTATCATTGGATATTTTAAATGAAAAACAGAGCAACTGAAAACAGCATGAAAAATTCCAATACTCTTTGTATATACAGCCAAAATGGGACAGCCTGGAAAGCGGTACCTTTTAGGAAGTTTTATAGAAAAATTTATTAATTCAAATTAATTGGATGAGAAGTCATCATGTGACAGTGCAGATAGTAAAGAATGTTTCCCGCACTGCCCGCACACTGCCCCCAGTAGAGCCCTCCTTGGTCGAAAAGGGGCCTGTTGATTCACCAGGTGCTGCCTGTGCTGAGGTTAAAGGCCACAGAGAACTTAGAGACCCTTGTCCAAAGTGGCCTTATTTTCTAGCTGAGAAACCTGTAGTCCAGAGGAGAGAGGAACTCGAATAAACCTGCATTTCCTTAAGAAGGGGCCTCAGGTTCTTTACCAAGTGATGTGAGCTGTTTGATCTAAAAGAAGGTGGTTTTGGGGCACCTGGGTGGTACGGTTGGTTGAGCGTCTGTCTTCGGCTGGGGTCATGATCTCAGGGTCCTGGGATGGAGCCCCATGTCCGGCTCCCTGCTCAGCGGGGAGTCCACTTCTACTCTGCCCCTCCCCCCTCCCCACTGTTCGTGCTGTCTCTCAAATAGATAAATCTTAAAAAAAAAAATAAAAGGTGGTTTTTTTCCACCTGCACGCGTCCATAGCACGTTCTTCCCCACAAGTTTAACGTCTGTGACCATCATGAGCTCTGTCGGCGGTGATCTGCTGGTTGTGGAAACCAGGGCAGGCTCATCCTGGGTCGGTCTGCACGTCCCATGACAGACTTGGCCCAGGGCACTTGCCCTGACTCTAAGCGGCCCTCTTGGCCTTGTACCCCACCATCTAACTAGCGACTTCCTTTAGGGTTTCTGGAGTCCAGGTTTTGAGGCAGACATCTGATTGGCTGGCCCTATCTTTTTCGGTTCCTGGCCAGCCTATGAGCGGCTGCCTTGTGGTCAGGTGTTCTTGCAGGCCCAATCCGCTGTGGCTGTTTGTATGGAGCTGTATCACGTGGCAGAGTCCCCGGAAGTTGGGCTGCGCAGACGCCCTGATGCGGGCCCACCAACATCCGCCTTGAGAGAAGTAGGTGATTCTCAGCCAGAAGCGTTTCCCATGATCTGCTTTGGAACTGGAGTTAATAGGTTTATCTGTTTCTATATTGGAGTAGATTGGGGATTTCTTCTTAGTCCATCTTGTATTCTTATCAGTCAGCTCAATTTTGCTTCTTTTGGGAACAGGAAAGACCGCTTCTGTGACTGGCAGAGTTTGTCACGGCGGCTTGGTTTGCCGGTCACGGCGGCTTAGTTTGCCGGTCCCTGCTGAAGTTTCTTCTGAAGTCCTAACGCTGCTTCAAAGTGTTTAAAAAGGAAATTAGAATGTTCTCATTGTTCTGAGTTCCTTTAATTTTCATTAAATATTTATTCTCAATATCTAAAAAGAAACAAGATTCTAACGGCGAGGCATTCGGATTTGTTTTTAAAGTGTGTTTATGCAATTGCCGGCCTGCATATGCTCCGTGTTTGGGATACTGATTCCGCGGGCCGGGTCCCCCGGGACCAGCCAGGAGGGCCCCTGGCTGCCCGCAGGATAGAAATCGCACACCAGCCAGCAGGGTTTATTGAAGGTATAGAGAGAGTGCAGGTCCAGACAGAGCCTCAGAAAGGAGAAGAGGGAGTCCGGTCCTAGCTTGGGGTCGGGTTTTGTGGAGGATCGTGGTCTGGTGTACGTGTCCCCTCAGGCATCCAGGAACCATGAGAACAAAGAGGAGGGCCCACGTGTTACTCCTTGGAGCCAGGGGTCTTGGCATGGAGATGTCTAGCTCTGTGGCTGGAATTCGCATATGACAGCTTTCCTGGTCCTTCTGTAGATGTATCTGTTCTTGAGAAATCACTGACTCCTGGCCCCTCACGAGGAGGACATGCACTATTTGCACCACGCTGTGTGTGTAAAGTGGGGGTGCAAGTCCTAGAAGCAGGCAAAGGAGCAAAGGGCAGGTTTTTGTGGAGTCCTTCAGTTCCTCTATGTCCGTATGACATAACCTCTGCTTATGAGACTTTCTGACTAGTTGGGGAGATGGTGTTTCAAAGGGAGGCTTTTGGGACCACAGTGGATGAGACCTTGTTGAGATAGTTTTTTAAAAGGATTATAGCTTTTGATCCTTCCGTAATTAAAACTTTTCTTGATAGTGACATACAACTGTGTAAAGGTGGTTTTAATGAAAGGTAAATTATAGTCAGGTATTAGATGGGAGTAATTACCAATCCAGAATTTACTAGGTACACATGTGATATTTTGAGAACAGTGCTTTTGCTAAGTAAAAGAAAGATCATGTGGAAAATTCCTGTATTATCGTAAATATGTTGATTTTCGTTGTTCTATTTGAGCCCGGTGGTGGGCATGATTGGCAGTGAGGGAGCAGGGAGGGGAAGGACATTAGAGAGAACTCCAGAGTCAAACATTTAACAACGAACAGATCTTTTGAAGATAGGTCGTACTCCAGTTTTGAAAATGGTGATTCAGAGAGCAAAGTAAAGGTGGGTGAACTGACCTGAGAAATTTGATTTGAGAAAAACATGATAGGATTTTGTGGGTGATTATCGATGTCTGCCTCAGGTACTGAGAGCGTGCTAGGCTTTTGCCCTCAAGGAGCTGTGCTTAAGTAACATTTGAGGAAGATTCTGTTGGCACATCTTTGGGCAGCGTTTTAGTAACCTCCAGACCCTGCTCCAATAAAGCAGGGCAGGGCTTTGCTGATACCAGGACCTGCTACGTCAGAAAATTCTTTCTTCATTTTGTGAGTGAGCACAAGTTCTAGGCGCCCGAGACTCTCCTGGGCAGCCTTCGAGAGGGAAAATCGGGATAGATTTTCTGTTTTGGGTGGGAGCAGGAGTACCCAAAGATTTAATTATTGTAAAAAATACTCCTTTCGTTTGAAAGACCCTTTTCTGTGTCCCATACACCCCTGTAGTAGTAGTAACAAGAAGACATTCGCCAGTCTCACAGGCTGGTTTGAGGGATTAGAACGAGATACGTGGAATGGCCGGAAATGTTGCCTGGCCCCAGGTGGGGAAGCGCTTGTGTCGGTTGATGTTATTTGCCTTCCTGGTATCACTTGGCGCACAGAAGTGTAAATAGTGCAATGGGTTTTCCTTCTGGCTGAACTGCGTGAGCTCCTTCAGAGAAGCTGCTCTTGGATCTCCGTGTGATCCCACTCAGGAAAGGTTTGCTGAATGCTGGGAGAAAAGGTACTTTTCTTCTTCCTTCTGAGGAAGACACTTACCTCCTCTTTGGGGAAGGGGAGGAGGGGTGATTTTAGCCTGAGGTCACACTCAGGTCTTCAAGGATTAGCTTCTGGGCCGTGGTAACCATTGTGCTTTGTTCCCATTAATTTCCCCCATCACTTCCTGGAGTATGGTTGCTTTCATTCTTTGTCATCTTTCAGAATGACTAGCACCTTGTATTTCTCTAAAAATGCCCCCCCCCCATCAAATGCTCTCCTTTGGCTCCCACATTTTAGTGGGTTGCAGTTTGCAAACCTGTCCTTTTCTTCCAGATGAACCTGTTCCTCCAAACTCCCCTATTCAAACGCGCTTTACAGAAGAGAAGAGAAGGGAAAGCCCTTTGAGAGGCAAGTTGGGAAGTTGCCAGGGTTGTTAATGGATGACTTTTTTGTGGTTTGTGTTTTCTTTTACACTCCAGTGAACGGCTCAGAGACAGCTCCGGCTTCCCTGGAGAAGCATGATGTCCTGCCCATTGAAGCAAGGGCTGAGGGGAGGAGACGTCCAACTCCCTCTTGGTGCTAGTCTTTAAATCTGGAAAAAGTAGGAATGCGGTGCAGTGAGGGGCAGATGAAGGCTTTCCTGGAGTGTAATCCCACGTCGTTCTCCCTGGTGAAGAGGGTGATACCAGCCGCCAGCAAAAGGCAGCCTGGTGGGGTCTGCAGGTGCGCGAGGCACCTTCTGGTTACGTAAACTTGACTTGATGCCTGGGGCCGGCACTGCCTCTGAATCCCTCCCTCCTGAGAGACTGCTGAGGTTCTTCTCCAAGCCGAGAAACCGTGCAATTAAACTGTGTGTTGAGCGTTAGAGATTAGGAAGAAAGCACTGCTTTGTACTTTGGATTTTGTAGTCTCAGACCAAGATTTATTTGCTGTTTATGAGTGAGACTGAGAAAAACTGTGATGGTCTTTACTATTCTAATAAAGTGTAATTTTAATGGAAAAATGTAATAAAAATAGAAGAGTATAATTAAATTGATCTTGTGCTGTTACTGGTCTCCGTATTATTCTTGTCTAATTACACACCATCTTCCCCCTGAGAAGAAACAACTGAATTATAATTACAGAGTTTGGGCCGGGGCTGCCAACCTTGAAGCGTGCCCGCTGCTGTTTCCGGTCACGTGTCCGTGGTGGACAATGGCAGGTGATTTCAGCGTCGTCTCCGCAGGTTGTCCCGTGGGCAGCATCTTTCTCCCAGTCTCTCAGGCTGGCCTCCAAGATGGAGCCACTCCAGGAGGAAGTGATAAGCTTTGAGAGGACTGGCCCTGCAAATACAAGTCTGTAAAGTGGGAGCTGGCCATGCCTTGCAGAATGTCATGAACTTGAATCTTTTCCTTCCTCAGCCTTGCTTCTTTGAGCCTTCTGCTCCAGTGTGGTTTTTCTTGAGAGCAGGTCAGCAGTAGGAAACACATAAGGTGTGTCTTGCCACCCAGCATTAGTGAATAAGGGAAGGCTACCTTATTCTTTTTTTTTTTTTTAAAGATTTTATTTATTTATTCGACAGAGATAGAGACAGCCAGCGAGAGAGGGAACACAAGCCGGGGGAGTGGGAAAGGAAGAAGGTGGCTCATAGCGGAGGAGCCTGATGTGGGGCTCGATCCCATAATGCCGGGATCACGCCCTGAGCCGAAGGCACACGCTTAACCGCTGTGCCACCCAGGCGCCCCAAGGCTACCTTATTCTGTCCCCTCTCCCCCCAGTATTCATCTGCCTGTCACTGCGTTAACGTCTGTGAAGAGTCTTGTTTTACTACACTCGGTCGCAACTGAAGGGTAGAGCCACAGCCCTACCTGTGTAATTTGGATAACCCCCCCCCCCCCCAGATGCTTTACTGTGCAAGGTGAGCACAGTTACCTGGCTTACTCACAAGTCCCAGAAAGAACCCCCCCCCCCCCCCGGTGTTTCTTCAGGGCATGTGTCTGTGTGGAATGAAGCCTACAGCTTTGTTGTGCCCTCCTTGTGCCGGATCCCATATGCAGAAGATCCCCTGAGAGCTCTCAGCCGCTTGAACCATTAGCTTCTCCAGGCCTATTTTTGTTTCTGTCCTCAAGCTGCTTGTTATCATGACATTACCCCATCTCACAGGAGGAAGGCATGCCTGTACCCTTTACTCAGGACATATCAGAAGCAATTTGAAACCAGGAAATAGTGAAAGAATCATTAAGTGATTTTGAATTGAACAGCAGGCTTGGTTGCTTTCATCTGGGAGCCAGAACTGTGCTGTGTCTTTGGTACCCTGTAGACTTGATGGGAACTCTTTCCTTCTTCCTTGCACTGTGACCTTGGACAGGTTTGCAAGCTTGGACAAGCTACCTAATCTCTCTGGGTCCAGGGTCTGCGTTGATTGACTGGGGATCCTAAGGCCTATCCCGCTTTGCAGGGTTCTCCTAGGATTAAATGTAAAGGCATTTAATTCATTTACATATGGTGTCTGCCGGTCCTAGCTATAGTCGTTGACATTATTTGTGCTTCCCAGTGAGAATGCAGGAAGGCCCTTTGAGCGACATGCCTGTAGGCGAGTACATCCCATAGAGCCTTATATCCAGTCTTCTTGGATGTTGTCTTTCCTCTGCCTCTTCAAGTAGCAGGACAGAAAATTCTCCTTTTGAACTGTGTTCCCTGCTTTTTGAAAGTATCTACGATTGAATTAAATATTCATGCAGGTATGGCATGTCGTTTGAAGGTGGCATTATCCTAGGTTTCTCGGTAATTTTCTGGTGGCGATTTGCCTCTGCGTCTGTGACTTTTTTCTGATGGACATCATGTTCTTTTGATTTCCCCCGCTGCAGTGGGAAAAGCATACAGAGCATAAAACAAATTAACATGACAGAAATTACACCTTGTGAAGTGTATGGATTTCTTTTGAAACCTCTCCTTTGAGGCACAGAAAGATAAGTGGGCCGACTTTACAAGTGACAGAACTAGTCAACTTTCTGGTAATTCAGAAGACTTTCGTGGACTGTGAATTACTTGGTTCTTTCCCTTTAAATGATTCATGAGCAGGAACCATACAATATACTCTGTATCTGATTAGCCTGGCCTTTTTTCTGTGAACATTTTCCTTTTGGTTTTCTGGTGTCTCCAGCCCTGCATAGAAGCTGTGAAGAGAAACGGCTTTGGGGGCGTCTGAGTGGCTCAATCGGTTAAGCATCTCCCTTCAGCTCAGGTTATGATCTCAGGGTCCTGGGATCGAGCCCCATGCTTAGTGGGGAGTCTGTTTCTCCCTCTCCCTCTGCTGCTCCCCCTGCTTGTGCTCTCTCTCTCTCTCTCAAAGAAATAAAATCTTTAGGAAAAAAAGGGAGGAATAGTTTTGCCTCCCCTGCTGTTTAGCTTGGGGAATCGCCCTTACTCACTCTGAGACGCAGCATCCTTCTCTGTCTGCAGGCTTCAGAGCAATTGGAAGATCAAATGAGTTGATGTGTCAGTACCTTAGTCTAGTTTTTAGCACAGACTTGTTTGGTTATTACCTGTTTTTTCATAGGTGTTTTTGTACCTATGGAAAGGAGATCCAATCTCCCACCTCCCTTCCCTCAGCTCCCCTTCCTTCATCTAACTGCCAGAGGGACATTCATCTATTTATATCATAAAATAGCTTCTGTGTCCTGCAGTCTCTAGAGATCTTGCAGGTTGACCTCAAACAACCATCCAGTCAGCCAAAACATTATCCTCAGACGTGTCCACATCTTTCTGAGATAGTCTCTCCTTGTAGTCAGTGACTACTTGCTTCTCTCTTCCCAAAGCATTTTATTTTGGTCCAGATACAGGGATTCATGGACTCTCAGGCAGATGCCTAGATAACAGTACCTTGCCCAACAGGCAAAACTAATGTGTGATATTTGAAAGGGCGACAGTGACTTTTGGGGAGAGCGGTGGCTGCATGTGTGTTCGCTTTAGGTAAATTAAGTGAGCCACTCAAGATTTCTGTATTTTTCTGTATGCGGGTAATACAGATGTTAATTAATTTTTTAAAAAGGTAACTTCTGGGGCGCCTGGGTGGCTCAGTCGGTTAAGCGTCTGCCTTCAGCTCAGGTCATGATCTCAGGGTGCTGGGATTGAGCCCTAGTCCGGCTCCCTGCTTCTCTGTCTGCCTCTGCCCCTTCCCCTGCTCGTGTGCGTGCTCCCTCTCTCTCTCTCTCTCTCTCTGAAATAAATAAATAATCTTAAAAAAATGAAACGGTAATTTTCCCCTCTTTCTGCAGATACCATAATTCACACACGTAGTGGAAGGGCGATAGCTCATTCCTAATGAAATTCAGTGAGGAAGCGAGTCTAAGCCTCTGAGGGGGCGTGCATCCAAGACGACTTAGAAGCCCTTTGATCATACACATTTGCACATAGATGGTCTGTAGATGGTCCGCTTGCTAGTGTTGTATTTGGTAAAAAATGAAGATTTAAACAGGTTGCTACCCTTTTACCCTGTAGTTGTAATTCTTATAGTTTGAAAAATGATTCATTCTTACTTCTTTATCTTTCTCTGTATCAACAGTTAGCAAATTATTTGCCTGACTGGAGAAGAGATCATTGATAAAAGTGTATGATTTAAACCTCACGCTATACCATTAGGTATACAAGGTGTACGTCAGGTGTACAAGCGTTTAGTAGCCATGGATTTGCGTGCTTCTGCGTGGCTTTGCCTGATGAGGTTGACTCTGTGCACCGTGACAGCCAGAAATCAGCTGGGAAGTGGAAAAGAACAGTTTTTGCTGTGGATAGAGAACAAGAAGTAAACAGTAGTTACCCTGGATTTTAGGTTTTTTCTTAGAAACAGCTCATTTTCTTATACGCAGTTCATTACATTTTAATTTACTTATTTTCTTCTAGGTTGGAAGGAAGATTGTTGCAGACAAAAGCAACATGATTCAGGTAAATGGATTTTTAATTTCTTTATGTACCTGCTATGCTTGGTTTCTGTTTCCCATGTTTTCCCACTGAGAAGAACTAAAAAAACCCCAATTTTTGTGGCCAAGTTGAATATATAAAGAATGTTCTGGGTATGTAGAGGTAATAGCCAAACGCCTACTTACACCATTTAATTAATTTAGTCACATATTGTATATTTAATAATCATGTATTTCTATCAAACAGCATTATAACTCATGCTGTTTCCTACCTCAGAGTCATTTTCTTCCCAGTCGTTACACACGTATCTGACGTCAGTGTCTCTGTTATTGGTCACATTTTTGAAGCCCCCAGTAGCATGTTCCAGAGCACGTTACCGTTTTAGTTGTTTGCAGTGCAGCACACTTGGAATCCGTGTGTGGTGCTATAATTGGAAGCTTTACTCCAGGCTGTAAGTAACCATGTGCCCAGTGTGAGCACAGCTGTTATTTTGGAGATCTCCACCGGGTGACGGTTTTAGGTTGGCTTTGTTAAATATTCTTGCTTGCTTGCTTCCATCTATTCATTCATGTATTTCATTAGTTTTGAGGTAATTACATGGACATTGTTTATAATCGAGATAGAGCTATAACAGGGATGCTTGGGTGGTTCAGTTGGTTAAATGTCTGACTCTTGATTTTGGCTCAGATCATGATCTCGGGGTTGGGAGATCGGGCCCCGCGTTGGGCTCCTCGCGCAGCGTGGAGTCTGCTTGGGATTCTCTCTCCCCCTCTCCCTCTGCTTCTCCTCCCGCTCATGTTCTTTCTCTCTCGAATAAATAAATAAATCTTTAAAAGAAAGCATAATCCTATAATAGCCACCCCCTGTTCCTTCGGTGCCAATACTCCTTTGCCTGGAAGAGTCCTTTCCAGCTCTTTTCCTTATATTCTCTCGCATTTGCCTATTTCCAAATAGTACACCATATGCCGTAAGTGCCGTTTATTGGTCTCTTTTAAAATTTTAGACTTATGTATTGATTTCCTGCTAAGGGTTTAGCACTCAGTATGTGCTGCTGCCTCCTGTCTCCATTTCGTGGGTATCCTCATGTTATATTGTGCGGATACATTAATGTTTAATGTTTGCTTTATTATGACTGTGTTTTGTTTGTGGCTGAGCTTTGTAACATTTATGTTGCAATGTCTCAGGCCGCTCTGCTTCCCAGTGGTTGTGTGTGATCTCCTTTGTTTCTCTGGAAGACGTTTGACTCTTCCTTATCCCCAGAAAGCTGAAATTTCCAGTTGGGACATTGGTCTTATGATCTTTTGATGTCAGTGGTCCTTTCAATTCTGAAACTCATGCCCTTCAATTTGGGAAATTTTCTTTTGCTACTTCTTGGATAATTTCCTTTCCACTCTTTTTTTTCTTTCCTGTGAGCTTGTTAGTTGAGATTTGGACCCACTGGTTTGATTCTCTCATTTTCTTATGTTCTTTTCTGAACTATTTTCTTTTTCTTTTTCTTCTTCTTCTTTTTTTTTTTAAGATTTTATTTATTTGACAGACAGCACAAGCCAGGGGAGTGGCAGGGAGAGGGAGAGGGAGAGGGAGAAGCAGGCTTCCTGCTGTGTAGGGAGCCCTACATGGGGCTCGATCCCGGGACCCTGGGATCATGACCTGAGCTAAAGGCAGACGCTTAACCTACTGAGCCACCCAGGTGCCCCTTCTGAACTATTTTCCATCTCCGTGTGTTTTTGTTCTTCTTAGAGATTTTCCTATTACTGTTGAACCTTTAATATCTGCCAGCATGTTTTAATTTTTATTGGCCTCTGAAGATTTTATTTTTAAAAATAGGATCCTGTTCTTGTTCCATGAGAATAAGGATGGTTTGTCTGGCTCTACCAGCTGCAGTAAAGATCTGGGGCTCTAATTACCTTCCCTTTTCTTTTTTGCTTAAAACAACAGAGAAGTTTTTGACCTTATAGTTCTGCAGGTCAGAAGTCTGATGGTTCTCACTGGGCCACTGTCAAGGTGTCTACCCGGTTGTGTTCCATTCTGGTGGCTGTAGAGGAAAATGCGTTCCGTACCTTGATGTAGCTTCTAGAGGCTGGCTGCCTTCCTTGGCTGTTGGTCCCCTTCCAGGTAGGGGCCTCTTTAAATGAGCAGGTCAAATACTTATTGCATACTGCATTACTCTGACCTCTTCTGCCTCCTTCTTTCACTCTTTAGGAGTCTTGTGATTACATTGGACCCACCTAGATAATCCAGAAAAATTTCCTCCCACCTTTTTTTTTTATTGTGGTAAAAACCCAAAGTATATAAAATTTTCCATTTTAACTATTTAGTCTAGTAGAGTAGTGTGAACTATATTGATATTGTTATTAACAGCAACAGGTCTCTACAACTTTTTCATCTTGCAAAACTGAAACTCTGTTCCCATTGATCGAGCTCCCTCTTCCTCCCTGCCCTTGCGGCTGGTATCCACCGTCCTACTCCCGATTTCTAAGAGTCTGACTGCTTTACATACCTCATGGAAGTGGAATCTTACATATTTGTCTTTGGGTGACAGGCTTCTCTTACTCAGCAGAATGTCCTCAAAGTTCATCTGTCTTGTAGCACATGACGGGATTTCCTCATTAAGACTGAGTATTAATACTCCATTTATGTCTGTACCACTTTTTCCATTCACCTGTTGATGGACATTCAGGTTGCTTCTAACTCTTGGCTGTTGTGAATAGTGCTGCAGGGAACCTGGGTGTGCAAATGCCCTTTTTTTAAAATTTATTTTTTATTTAAAAATTTTCCCCATATTTTATTCAACTGTAGTTAACACATAGTGTTCTGTTAGTTTCATGCGTACAATATACTGATTTGGCAATTCTGTACATCACCCCATGCTCATCACGACAGGTGCTTTCCTTCATCCCCCTCACCTGTTTCCCCATTCCCCCCATACCTCCCCTCTAGTGACCATCTGTGGGTTGTCTGGAGTTAAGATTTTGTTTGTCTCTCTTTTAGTTTCTCACTTGTTTTGTATCTTAAATTCCACATATGAGTGGAATCATGTAGTATTTGTCTTTCTCTGACTTATTTCACTTAGTGCTATACTCTCTGGCTCCATCCATGTCATTGCAAATGGCAAGAATTCATTCTTTTTTATGGCCGAGTAGTATTCCATTGTGTGTATACATATACCACATCTTCTTTATCCATTCAACAGTCAGTGGACCCTTGGGATTGCTGCCATGATTTGGCTGTTGTAAATAATGCTGCAGTAAACATATTGCGTGTATGCATGTATCTTTTTGAGTTCGTGTTCTTGTGTTCTTTGGGTAAATGCCTAGTAGTGCAATTGCTGGATCGTAGAGTAAGTTCTGTTTTTAACAGTGGCTGCTCCAGTTTGCATCCCCAGCAACAGTGCGCGAGGGTTCCCCTTCCTCCACTTCTTCACCAACACCTTGTTTCCTTCCTTCCCTCCTTCGAGGCCACTCTGACAGGTGTGAGCTGCTATCTCAGGTGGTATTGATTTTCATTTCCCCGATGATCAGTGATGCTGAGCACTTTTTATATCCCTATCGATCACCCCTATATCTTCTTTGGAGAAATGTCTCTTCAAGTCCTTTGCCTGTTTTTGTAATTGGGTTATTTGTTCTTTGGGTTGAGTTGTAGGAATTCTTTATGTATTCTGTGTATTAACCCCATTATTGTATATATAGTTTGCGAATATTTTCTCCCAGTGACAGGCAGCCTTGTGACGGACTGTTGCCATTTGTCTATTTTGCTTTTGTTGCCTGCACTTTTGGTGTCAGATCCAAGAAATCATAGCCAAACCCAGTGTCATGAAGCTTTCCTTCTGTGTTTTCTTCCAGCAGTTTTTAGTGTTAGGTCTTATGTGAAGGCCTCGAATCCATTTTGAGTTAATTTTTGTGCATGGTGTCAGGGAGGGGTCTAACTGCTCTTTATGCAGACTTTTAACCAGTCTCCCTCTTCCCAGCGCCTTCCTTCTCCTTCTGGGGAACCTCAGCCCCATTTCTTGAGCCTTTCAGGAGCAGTTGGCGGGCAGTGAGCTTCCAGCTAGCTCTGTTGGGCTCAGCAGTCATCTCTGCTTTCAGCTTCCAAAATGCCACTGATGTCTGTGGGCTGCTCTCATATACTTTTCTCCTTGTCCTTAGGACTGTTTTTTTCTCTCTTTACTACATTTTTAATTGTAGGGGGATTTCGAGGGAAGCAGAGATAAACAGCCCCATTGCATCAGTCATTTATTACTCCAAAATCCAGATTCCTCTTTTAAATGATACTAAATATCATTTATTTTTTATCATGATATTAAATTCCATTTAAAAAAGTAATCTGGATTTGGGGGCTTTTAAGAAATGATATCTCATAAACTCTATTGTTAGGATGTACCTCCAGAAATAAGTGTTCAGTCTATTCCTTTGCTTCCTTTTTTGTTAAAGCATGTAAGGCTAGCATTGATTGAAGTTACTTTCCCAAACGTTATTTTGTAATTCAAAATAAACAGATTTTTTTTGGTAATATGAGATCTTGAATATAAGATACCTGTTTCCTGAGGTATACTTTTCTTGTGGGTGGAAAATCCTTGATTTATCTTCAGGTGTCTACGCTGTATGTTGGTATCATCAGGAGATGATGTTCTTTTATGTAAATATATTTTACTCTGAAGCTTTAATTCAATACTCTTGAGCCAATGAAACGGCAAGCCTAATTTTTGTTAGTTTTTTTTAGTTAGCTTGTGACAGTAGCTTTCTTGGTCGTGTGCACATCTTCCTCAACTTACTGTGATGATAAACCCATCGTAAGTTTAAAGTATTATAAGTTGAAACACTCAATGCACTGAACAGCATAGCTCTCAGCCCAGCCTTCCTTAAACGTGTTCGAACACTGACATTAGCCTCCAGTTGGGGAAAATGAACTAACCCCAAGCTTGTTTTATAATAAAGTGTTGAATGAGTCATGTAATTTATTCAGTACTGTACTGAAAATGAAAACCAGCAGGGTTGTGTGGGTACAGAATGGCTGTAAGTTACCCTTGTGTCTCGCAGCTGCCTGGAAGCTGAGGCTTGATGCCGTCAGGATCATGAGAGAATACTCTACCGTGTATCACTAGACCAGGAAGAGATCAGAATTCAAAGTATGGCTTCTACTGAATGTGTATTGCTTTTGCACTATCGTAAAGTCAAGAAGTTGTAACTTAAACCATCGTAACCCGGAGACCACCTATATTTGGTTACTTACAGGTGTAGCCCTGTTTCTCACAGACAGGATAGGAGAGGGTAATTGGGGGACGGCCTTAGGCTCTGACAAGGTCATCAGGGCTGTTAAGAGTGGTTTCTTTTGGACCAAGAATTGTTTCCTCACAAAGTTAATTCTGTTGGGTAGTCTCAAGATATCTGCCACCCTGTTTGGTACTGGCTGTAGGATTTTTGCCCTGGGGTCTAAGGATGGGCTTCAGAGAGTTGAAGGTCTTTCTTAAATTTGCGTGGTGTCAGAATAGCCTTCGCTGTCCTCAGCTAGTCGGTGACGTAAGGCTTATGTGATCCTGAAAAGGGTTGAGGACCTACTTCTAATAGATGGTTCTAGAGAGGAGAAAATAGAATGCTGTTGATTAAATACGATTACAATAAGGTGCCCTGTGCGAGCTGCCGTTAGATGGCACATTCTTGCGCGTGGAAGTACCGACAGCTGTCGATGAGGGACTGCATGAAGATGCTCTTTGTGCTTTGTCAGAGGCAAAACATCTCCAGCTTCCTGGTTATGCAGAAGCCCGTTTACACTTATGTAACCAGCAGAGCTGTCATTCGTGAGCGTAATGGTTTCCCATCAGAGAAGTGACCACCTTTCTTCGACTTGTAAAGAGGGTAACACCAGTTACCCTTTGTTTTCATACTGAAGTTGATGCAGTTAATTTGTGAAAATCAGTTATTTGTTGACAAAGAATGTAGATAAACTGATAAAAAGAGAAATGCCTCTATGACATAGAGAGTTACAGACTTGAGTTTTTAATTAAGAAAAGATGGGATTTAATGTTATGTATATTTTTGGCAAAAAAAAAAAAAAAAAGCTTTAATAAACAGGAAGAAAGGAAAGAGGAGGGTGGGAAGTTGGGGAAGGCCAGTTGTGAATTTTTTGTTTCCAGTCTAACCCTTCTGTGTGTTCACTTCTAGTGACGTGGCCTTGGCTGATAAGGTGTCTCTCAGCTTTAGCGTTTTATGGTTCCATTTTCACGGTGGCTAAGCTTAAGTTGCTCCTTTATTCCAGGAACATCATTGAGATTTTTGGGGATTGTACAAAAGCATCTGGTTGGGAGCGTCATGAAGGAAGAGACAAGACCCTGCCCGAGGAAGCGTACATGAGAGTAACGTAGGAGCCCGTCGATAAATGCAGAACAGCAGCTGTGGGAGGTAGGTAACAGCCAGAGCCTGGGCTGACCCTGCCGTGGCCCTTTCTGCTGTCCCCTGTCAGCTGGAGCCGCAGAATGTCACTCACCTTCTGGCCTCAAGAGCAACTTAACTTGACCGAGGAGGGGGCTGTTGTTTTAACTCCTGGAGCAGCTCTGACGCAGCCTCTCCGGAGCCCTTCCTGTTCCCTGAAGGACAAGAAGGACCATAAAGACATCATGCAACTCTGGGCGGATCAGAGTGGTAACAAACTGTAGCCAGAGACCTGCCTGCCTTTGATTCTGGGAATGGGGTGGCCAGGATCTAAGCTCAGCGAGGGTGTGACCTTTGCATCGGCTTTATTTGTTCCTTCCTGGCTTTATGCTTACCCTGACTGATGCCCTGGCGGTCTTGAACTTTGACCTGCTTTGACAGGCCCTTCCCCCACAGTTATACTGTGAAGTGCTTACTTCATTTCCTTGCTATTAGTCTTTAATTCTTATCTCCTTAGTAGTGCTTATTGTCAAGGTCAGGGTTGCGCATTATTTCCTATCCCGTGACCTTCACTGGATGTCTTTTGATACGCTGGCACTTTTCTTATGGAATCGACCATGTCATGGATGTGTCACCTTGATCCTTAAAGTTTTTGTTTTCCTTTTAATCTACCAATCTAGAACACTAGAGATGTACGTGGGGCCAAGTATTTGTCTTTGATCATCACATCATCATGGGAACCTTAAACAAGTCCCCTTTCCTAGATGAGGATACTGAGGGTCCAAGTGGTTACAGGGCTGGCTGCGATTTCCCACAGTGCGCCTGGCAGACATGGTGTTCGGCAGTCCGTCTGTCTGTCTGTCTCACACTCTGCACTATGGAGACTGTCCCATGCTGTCTCCCCTTTTCGAAGCAGGATTTGAAAACTACCCTAATGCCTGTGGACTTATAACTCTTCTACTCTACTTTTTCCACCAGTGTCTGCTGCTTGTTTGCATTTCCTGGATTCTTGTTTGGTTTATAATCACACTTACAACATTGAATGAGCTTATTAAAATTTAATATTTTCAACAGTTATTGTTTCATAATTTTACTGAGTATATATTATCGGTCTGAGACAGGATGAAAGATGTCCCTTTTCTAACGTCGGCTCCCCTGTGTTCGTGGATAAGTTGTGAGTTGATGCCGAGGCACGTGTATGTGGAGGAGTGGGCTCACGTGTTTCTGATGCACCCGGGCTCCCAGAACCTTCCAGGACAGGGTTAGTGGAGGTGACGTAGCCGAGATACGCCGCTTTGCCGGAAGTCTTCTTGTGCAGTTCACAGAGGTATTTCGGAGCCCAGGTCCTTCAGAGTGTAGACCCATCTATTCAGGTGTGTGGTGTTGGCTGAGGGGTCACGTCTGTGTGCACAGCTGGGAAGTTGCCCCGGAGGCTGCGAGCTTGAAGTTTGAGTCAGTTTGAGAATAAATGGAATCCACTTTATTTTTCAGTAGTGGGCTACGTGATGTGAAAATCTGTGTATTTAGGCTTCTCAGATATTTTTATTTAGTTAGCAAACGCTCTGTATACCCATACATATTTTAAATCTTCACCAAAAGCCTGGGCGGTAGGTGTGGTCTGGCTTCTTGGAGCAGGACTCAGCTGTGGCTGTGACGTCAGGAAGCTTGCCTGGCCTTGGGCCGTCAGAGGCCAGTGGGGTCAGCACTTGAACCCAGAGTGGTTTGATTTCCCGGACACTGCTTTTGACAATGATCCTGCCTCACTGATCACACACCGCGGGGACGTTTATATGGCAGATGCGTCCAAGAGGTTTTTTTTATGCTTTGCCATTAATACAAGGGCAGCCCTACAACATATGGTTAAATAAGCCTCGTCCTCACAGATGTGGAGGTTTCTAGATGCTCCTGGTGCTCACGCTGGTGAGTCTGTGCCACATGGTTTACGGTGCACCGAGCCAGCCCTGAGTGGCTGGGAGCAGTGTCTGCTCTGGGCACCCGTCTCCCATGGGCCTGCTGCCCGTGGCAACGAGGTGCGAGTCCCCTGAGCAGAGGCATGAGCTTCCTTCTGTCCCTTCCGAAGCCATGGTGCCTGGAGTTTGGCCACACAGGTCAGGGCAGCTCCAGCGTTCATATAGGAATCCCCAAATATACGAAATCTGCAGACCTCAAAATTTCCGGTATATAGCAGCAATGTCGCTGTGAGTAAAATTTCTTCTTGTTCTAAAACGTACCTTTTCCCTGGTATTACACAAAGTTTGGTAAGCACTGAACACGTGCCAACAGCAAAGTACACACCATGACTCAGAGGGAGCCACTGATAAGGTTTGGTGCGGATGCTTCTAGGTTTTATTCTTATGAATGAGTACACCTCTTAACAAGTACAGAATTAGAATGATAGTGTTCTAGATCCATTTTTACTTTTATAACTTCATTGTTTTCCCCATGTTTCAAAATTTTCTTTTACAACATGCTGAAAAGTGGCTACAAAGTATTCTCTATGGGCAGTAGCAGAAATTATTCCACCCTGATATCTGATAGACCTGATCCTTACTCTGTTCAGTCAGTACCTCTCCAAGTTAGGCCACTGTGGTAGGACAGAGTATTAAAATAAACGTAATTGCCAAAAGTTTTCATATATCCTGTAAAATGACTAATGATGGTTAAGACTCGGTGATGAGAAAACCCGGGGAACGTCTGCCACATTATACAATGAACATGACTTGTAAGTTCCCGGGATGAATGCCCTGCGTAAAGGGAGCACGGGACGTTCTCTTTTGACCTGGATGCTTTGAAACCTGCTTTTCTTTCATTGAGGTGACCCACCTTTGTTTTTGGGTTTTTTTTGAGAGATAAAGAGAGAGAAGCTTGTGCATGAGCACGAGTGGGGGGGAGCAGAGGGAGAGGGACAAGCGGACTCCACACTTAGTGCGGAGCCCAGGGTAGGGCTCGATCCCACAACCCTCAGATCAAGACCTGAGCTGAGATCAAGGGTCGGACGCTTAACCCACTGAGCCACCCAGGTGCCCCAGAGGTGACCCACCTTTGACAAGTAACTAGTGTCTCCATACGTAGGTAAAACTTCTCGAATTCTGATTTGCAGATTTACACCCTTCTAGTTGCTTAATGTATTCAATGCTTCATGTACTAGTTACAAGTGAGCATCCCCCCCCCCTTTCTTTGGCTCTTTCATGTAGGTTAAACCCTAGGTCAGACAGCCGCACCAACCCGAGGAAGCCACAGGCCCCCTGAATGATGCTGCTTTTGCAGTTTCCTGGGAGACATTCCCAGTGTAGTGCCAGCATGGCTTGTGAACCAGAGAGCTCTGTGCTCCTCGGGATTGGAGTTCCCCAGCTGTGGTGCTCATAGCTGAGATGAACAGTTAGTTAGTAGAAGCCCTCCACCCAGAACAGGCTGACGTGAGGTGGGGACTGTAATGCATTGTTCCTTATTATTCTTCTCTTCCAGATGTTCTTATTAAGTTAAATTATCAGCATCACCATCATCACCATCACCATCCCCACCAGGCCACTGCTTTCCAGACCCGGTTCCTTATTGCCCTTGGGATTCCAGTGTGCCTGGGGGGCTGGGTTAGGACTAAGGGTAGAGGGACAAGGCCTTTGACCTCCTTACTGTCCCATCAACCCACAGCCCTGCTTTTGTATGTTTTATGTACTAAACTTGCACAATGCTTTGTTTAAAGAAAGGGCTCTTGCTTCAGGAAGGAAGGACTGAGAGTCACGATGGCATAGAGAACCTAGGGGAGGTTGACAAAGAGAAGGAAAATACACATTCACACAGTATTACTTCAGGTTTCCCTTCTGCCTGATATCTCCTGCAGGCACACCTTGCTTCTTGGGTTTGGACTTAACGTAATCCCTCCAGTTGGAATTCCCATAGACTGACCTGCTTAGAAATTCATGGTTTTCATAGATGTGCCTCAGAAGTTCCAAGGTTAGGAGAGACAGAGGGCTAGCCTTATAAGCATTGGTGGTGGAAGGTAACTTTAGGGATGGGGTCAGCAAAGGATGGTCATTATAACTTGTTAGGGGCCCTAGGAGACTGGTTTCTATGTTAGGGTTGATGTGGACAGTGGGAAGACGCTCTTGTCGTCAGAGTGATGCAGTGCGTGAGACTGAGCCTGACCGTTTGTGAAATCTTCATTACCTGTTTCTGTTTCCTTCTATGCCTTTGCTCACACTGCTCTGTGGAAGACTCGTTCTTTCCTTTTGTGTCTGCTTAACTCCCCTGTGATGTCCCAAGTCCAGTTTAAATAGCTCAGCTCTCTTTCTTTCTGGCTGCTTTAAAGATTCTGCTTTGTCTTTGGTGGTTGTGGTTTCTTCCATCTAAGAGGGGAGCTCTCTTTCCTTGCCTTCTCTTTTTCCTGATGATGACTTTCTGGATTTTCTGAGTCTGAAGATTGATATTAGGAAAGTCTTACCATTATTTATTAGAATAATGCCTCTTCCTCATTTCTTTATTCTTTTCTTCAACAAGAAACTCCGTAAGACATAGGTTAGACTTCCTCACTTCCCAGTCTGTGTCCCTTTTTTATTTTTGTTGTCTTTGTCCTTATGTGTACGATTTTGGACCGTGTCTTTGCTTTTGTCTTTTGGTTCACCATTTTCTTTTCAGTTTATTTTTAATCTGCTGTTTAGACTGTCCTTGAAAAAAAGGGATTTTTATACTTTTAAATTTTATGTATTTTTTTTTTTTTGTAACCCTACTGCTTTATCTCCAGAGCCTAGACAAAGGTACAACTCCTACTACATTGGTGCTCAGTAAATAATGTTTTTTTAATTTTTAAATTTTTAACCATTATTTTTGGTCCCTCCTGAAGTCAATGTGGTAATATTTTTTAAATAAAATTTTACTCCTTTTCAAACTTCCTTATTTATTGAGATACATTAAATCTGTTTATGTTGCCTTCCAGCATTTGAGTTCCAGTATATGACGTCTTTTCAGATCTGACTCATTTGCCTGTGTCGGCACTCACTGCTGGTGACGGATTTCCTTGCATGTTGATGATTTATGGACTGGGAGCTCATGTTCCTTGGAAGTTTTATCTGTGCAAGTTCTTTAAGGCCCAAATCGAAGTATTTATATTGGCTTCTGTCAGGTACCTGTAGTACCATCAGATCAATTCCCTGCTTGCAATTTTTTGAGTTTGGACCACAAATCCACAGAGTACTAGTTGCCGGTTATGAATTCTCAAGGGAGATTTTCCACCCCACCCCTCACCCCAAATATACTCACTTTAAAAAGAAATCACCCATATCCCGAGGCACAGTTGTGTGGGGTCCAGCTTAATGCAAGGACCTGTTCCACTCACAGCTGAGCGGTCTGGGTTTATGTCCTCTCCTGGTCCACGTAAGGATCGTGACGGAAGGTCAGTGTGAACGGGGTTCTGGTTTTGGCGCTTTCGTACTTCTGTCTCTTACTTTATTGTCACCTCACCAGTGCATTTAAAAAGATGTCGTATTTTCTTCTTCTTTTTAGTTACTTTTATTTGGGCAGGGGTGGTTTAAGGTGTCTGTTGTGTCATTCTGCAGAAAGGAAAGGTCTGGTTTCATTGCTTTGTTTTTAGTAGTGCTTGGTTTTGTTTTGTTTTTTAAGATTTTATTTATTTATTTCAGAGTGAGAAAAAGAGAAAGAGAGAGAGCGAGAGCACAAGCAGGGGGAGCAACAGGCAGAGGGAGAAGTAGACTCCCTGCTCAGCAGGGAGCCTTGTGCGGGACTCGATCCCAGGGCTCTGGGATCATGACCTGAGCTGAAGGCAGACGCTTAACCCACTGAGCCACCCTGGCACCTTTTAGTAGGTGCTTCTAACAGATGAAGTGGAAAGACATTTGGGGCAGAGCTCAAAAAATTACTAAAAACTTAGGTATAAGCCCAGTTTCTCCTTTTATTTTGGGTGTCTGCTCTGCACCGTTGGATTAGGTCACGAATGAGGTGGAGAATAATACCTTGTAATATACTTTCGGAGTTGGGTAGACCTTGATGTCTTTGAGACATTACTTCTTGAAATGATATTCATTTTTTGCTCATCGATTTAATGAGCTGTCTAATGTTTTACTGTATTATAGAATTTTACCCTTCCAAGTAAGCTTTGATCCCCGAGTAACTATGATATCCACCATGGGTCCTCCTGGTGATGTCCTGAGAGGCTCTGATACACGTCGATCCTTTTATTCAGCGTTATTTTGCTTGATTCTGAATTAGCGGAATATGATTTGTAAGTGAAAATAGTTGCAAGTAGTAGACTATGCCGGTGATGTGAACAAGAAATCAATCTCAAGAAGAAATTCTGAATGTTATGATTTCTGTACACAGTGCGCAGCTCTGCAGGATTGGGTTTAGGATTTGAAAGTTCAGTTGGCTCTGTACTGTTGGAGTAAACCTAGGCAGCAGTGTAGACGGCAGGAAGCATTGCCATCTGACGGGAGCGTGTAACCTGCATGTGCACCGCTCGGGACCCCAAGGAATCACACACTGTGTTGTGAACTTTAATCTTCTGTTTCTGAGAATCCCGTCCTGGATTAATGTTGCAGAAAAGGACCTGCCATCTGAGTTACTAACCTAGGGCGTGTAGCCCTCCCTGCCCCCCCCCCCCCAAGTCTGCATTGCTGCAGAGGGTCACAGTGTCCTGGAAACAGCGATATCTTTGGCATGACGCAAGCTCGTGAGTAATTGTTTAAGCATGTCTTACAGGTCTAAGCAAATGGTGGATGGAGTAAAAGTTGATTTAAAGTGGTAGAAAGCTCAGGTTACGATGATCAGAGTAGGGGTGACAATTGCCCAGTACAGATATGTACTTCGAAATCTTGGAAAAGAATTGTGTGCTTTAAATATTTGCCATGAAAAGAAGCAGAAACATAGCATGGTCAGTATGCCAGCCGCATTACTAGCTGTAGACTTTTACATAAGACAGTTATGATTAGAAATTTTAACATTAATGTTTGAAGGGCTGAGAGGAGTTCATATTTATTATGTTTTTTTAGTAACTGATTTGGAATTTTAATTTTATAAAATACGTGTGCATAACGGATCTTCACATTTAGTCACGAAGAAATGGCTGCTTTTAAAATACTGTAATGTTTACTTTGAATTGGCATTGGTGGAAATGGTTTCTAAGGAGGAAAATGGTTTGTGACCCAAGTTATAAATATATTTAGGCTTTTAGATTATTTAATCCAAAGCATTCACTATTTATTATTTTTTGCTCAAGGTTTGATAACATAGACTTTTCCCAGGGTTTTCTCGTTCTTTTCAGTTGTATTTTTCATGTAGTGAATGAACTTCTGAAAATTATATCAATGATATTTTTAATAAATGGAATTAATTTAGGTTGACAAGGAAAGTTCACTAATTTAAAAAGGACTTCTTAAGAAATCCTCTAGTAAAATGAAGAAAGCCTTTTTGATGTGGATCAGTCTTTTCGCTTTTTATGCAGGGGTTTTTAATCCTGGACCACTCCTTTGATAATTTATTTATATCACACTGAAAGATATGTTGGGTATTTTTGTTTTGACTGTATATATCTATTTCTACCTGTATTAGTTTGGGAAAGAAACCAAAATATAAGCAAAGATTATATAAGTAATAGCTAACTTACAGAGTCTTTTTCTTCCAACAGGTTTGGTGGAAAAATGTTAATTATTAATGGATTCATTTACAAACCCCTACACAGTCAGAAAAGCTACTACTAAAAAAAAATATTTGGAGGCGCGATTATCGTCCTGACATTCTCACATTCTGTGGGTTTCCCCTTCTGTCAAAATGAGCGAATCAAAATAAAATAAAACTGAGTGATCTTTCTCAGTGATGGGGCCCAGTGAATGGGCACGAGTAGCCAGGGGGTAGAGAGCAGGTAATGGGTATCCACTTGCAGTCCAGAGTCTGTTTTGAAACTCATTGCTCTCCTCAACTTTGTTTCCCGTGAAGAGCCTGTGAAGTTCCTAGTCTCATCAGGCAGGATAACCCAGAGCGATCTCACCGCCGTGGGTGTATAGATGTTGTTTCTTCTGTACTCCTTGCTGCATAATCAGCTATCCTGTGTCATCTCTGACATTGCTGTTTGCTTTATTTAGAAAATACTCTGTTAACAGTTCAGATCGTCTCTTCTCTGAAGGTAGCAGTATCTGCAGGTACGGTTCATGTCCTCAGGACTCTGTCGCTAATGAAAACCTGGGACCTCAAGGACTTCCAGGAGCTTCCTTCATTCACCAATTTTTGGTGTTGCTTTTACATTCTAGGCCCTCCTTTAGATACTTGAGGTAGTGAACCACTTTAGTTTTGTTTGTTTGTTAGTTTGTTTAAGATTTTATGTATTTATTTGAGAGACAGCACGAGTGGGCGGAGGGGCCGAGGCAGAGGGAGAAGCAGACTCCCTGCTGAGCAGGGAGCCCGATGTGGGACTCCATCCCAGGACCCCAGGATCATGACCTGAGCTGATGGCAGATGCTTCACCAACTGAGCCCCCCAGGTGCCCCTGAACCACTTTACACAAAAAACCCAAAAACCCAAACCTACACAGTGTAGCTTACGGCCTAGTGGGAGGAAGACTGTGGACAAAGCAGGTGAACAAGTGGAATGCAGGGTGCTGGATGACGGTCAGAGTCCTGGCCTGGCTACGGCTGAGGGGCGGACGGGAGCGGGCGCGCGTGCGAGTGTGAGAGGTGCCCCGTAGCGCAGTGTCAGGAGGGCAGGGGAGGCCGCAGTGTGAGGGTCACCTCCCAGTAAGGACCTGAAGGAGGAGGCCATGAGCCTGCTCTCTCGGGGGCAGGAAGACAGAGGCCCCGATGTCCTCACTCCAGATCCAGGAAGGCAGGCGCAGCCGTGCTCGAGTGCACACTGCTGGGTCAAAGCCAGATCGGTGACAGCCACACCCCTGCTCTCCGCCACCCACATGGCTTCAAAGAGAACTTTTTGTTCATCTCAAGAAGCTTCCCAGCTCCTAGCAAGATGTGTCCCACATCGTGAGTGTGAGGATTGAACCGTGTGTGTTCGAAAGCCGAAGTCCTACGGAGGGACGGAGGGAGATTGTTTTCTCTGCTTAGCTTGCAGAGCCCCAAGTTTATGTCCCCCTCCCTCAGGCCTCTTAAGAAGGTTAAAAAAGAACTTTCCAGGAACTACCCTTTCTGCTTTTCCTTTTCTCTATTTAAAGATTTTTTAAAATCACTTTGCTTTAAAAATATTCCTGTTTTCATTTTATTGGGGATGTTTCAGAAGAGTTGTGCTGAGATTGTGTAGAAGGCGACAGAAGGCGTAGCTTCCAGGGAGAGTGTACGGCAGTGACAGAGACCAGGGTCGGGGCAGCGTGTCCTCTGTCCCCTCCAGAGACACTGGCTCGTTCGCTGTGTTGTGAATGTGGGGTCAGGAAAAGGCAGTTTGCTGGGGTCATTGGGGGCGGTGTCCTGTTTCAGTCTGAATAACGACACCTTAAATTGGTATCGGATTAAAGGAAGGCCCCCCAGGGGCTTGGGGAGGAGATGCTGGTCCTGAGCCATCTCTCCCACGCCTCCCACAGCCCGCCAGGGAGGACAGCAAGGGACCGCCACTGCTGATGTCCCTCAAAGTCCGGCCGGATTTTGGGGTTCTTGTCACGATTTGAGTCTGTACATGCTGTTTTTCCTTCTTGCTCAGAATAAAGAAAAAAAATTTCTTTCTTCTTTTTGGATAAACTCTTTGTCAGCTAATGTGCCGTTGATGCTTTTGTGACTTTGATTTTAAATACTATTACGTCACCGTGATGCTCATTCTTAGATCCCGGACCAAAGTGATTGGCTGTGGGGTTTTCTAGGCAGACTCACAGAATTTCAGTGGCAACGAGGACTAGTTGAGTGTAACAATTAATGTTACAGTGTTGCCCCCCCCCCCCCCCCGAACGAGTTTGTGAGAGTGAATAAGTCAGTGTGTAGGCTGAGAGTTCGCCAAGGGGACCACACAGACTAATCGTTTTCCTTGGCACTGGCCGTTGAGCCCTTCTTGTTGAAGATGGAAGTGCACAGAGTGTAAGACTTGTCTTGTATTGATTCGGGTGACATTCGTCTTGTCCCAAAGATGTTTGCATATTTGGGTAACGTTTAAGGGTTACTGTCTGGAGTCAGTAAAGGTCCGGGGATCATTTATATTCTAGCACGATCTGCCACAGCTCTTGTCTCCTTTTGTCTTGGGTGCCACTCCGCCCACATTTATGGTTCCTGCTCCTTCAAAGTGCTGATTTGCGTGCGGCTCCCCTGGCCTCTCTACCTCATCATTGCGGCTCTCGGTGTCTGGTGCTGCCTGGATCGGCGTCTCCGCTCATCCACTCCAGCAACAGGCCTTGCATGTCTACTCTGTAGACCCTGTTCTAGGTACGGGGGGTAGGGCGTGGAGCCCCATGAGGTCCCTGCTCTTATTGTATTGGGGGGGGGGGAAGAGACGCGTGTGCCAGGTAATGGGGAGTTTTAGGAGGAAAAATAGAGCCGGGCAAGGGTGTGGAGTGATGGGGAAAACACCATCTTCAGCGTGGGGGTGTGTGAGTGCTGATGGGGCAAGCCTCAGACCCAGGCTCTCTGAGGGAACCGTGTTTCAGGCAGAGGAGCCTGCGTTGCAGAGACCGTCCAACAGAAGACACTCGGGCGTGGCTGGAGAGGAGCGGGCGGGGGCATCGCAGGGTAAGGCTGCAGAGAGGAGGTAAGCAGGGGCCGGGCCGCACAGGGCCTCTGAGGGGTGTGATGAGGACCCCTGCTCTTGCTCTTAGTGAGGCGAGAAGGTACCTGAGTTGTACGCAGAGAAGCGGAGCGGTCTGACTCGTGCCTTAAATCTTCAGGGTGCCCCATGAGGAGCGTCCTGGAGGGCACACAGGAGGTGCACGGAGACCAGTTAGGGGGCTCTTGCCAGAGTCTCGGCCAGCCGTGGACCCTTGGCGAGGGTGGGGGGACTAGTGAGGGGTGAGTAGGAAGGGGTCCGATTCTGAATACACCCCTAAAGAAGGGCAGTAGACTTTGGGTATGGTCAGGTGTGGATCTGGGAGAGAGGGGCCTGGCCTGAGCTGCTGGTGAGCTGCGTTACCGTTTCCTGAGGTGGGGGAGGAGGCAGGAAGGAAATGCCAGGGCTGCGGTCTTCATGAGTTCAAGTACATACCTGTTGGGTATCTAAGTGGGAATATCGTGGAAGCTGTTGGCTATCTGAACCTAGAGGTCGAGAGAACCCCATCTGGAGTTACCTTTTTACTGGGAGTTGTCTAGAAGGGATGGTGCTTCAACCGGGGGGATTGGATGAGGTCACCTGAAGTGCTCTGCACGTGTGGTGGGACCCCTGGGGCTCCTTGGGCCTCTAGAGGGGTCCGCAGAGTCACAGCTTTTTATACCAGTACTAAGACGCACAGTAGAGTAGCGATTTTCAGAGGTGACGTGGGACATCCCTGCAGAGCGAATGCAGACACAGATGTGGCGATCTGCTCTCGTCTGTGAAGCTGGATATTAATGTGAAGCTGGATATTAGAGAGATTGTCAAGAACGTAAAACACTGCCGCTGTTCATACTAAAGACATGTATTTTTGTTTTGGAAATGTATTTTTCATTAAAATATGTTACTTCTGTTGACGTGTAATGGGCTTATTGTTGCTTTTAGATGAATTCATAAATATTTTAAAATTTTCTCAATTCTCTATCACAGTAACTGTCTGCGGATATAGCCCTTGTAAATAAGAGCTTTTTGAGCTCCTTAATAATTTTTAAAAGTGTAAAGGGGTCATGAGAGCAAAACATTTGAGGACCGCTGACCTAGAGAGGAAACGGCAACAGGGAAGACATCTGAGAATTGAATGACCCTTTGGGCCCTTCTAGAGCTAAGGAAGAGCCCACAAAGGACAGCGAGAAGGAACCGCCAGAGGGAAGGACAGTGAAAGAGGACACTGGGGGCCAAGGAAAGTGAGTGTGTCCAACAGAAGCAAGAGGTCACCTGTGTCACGTGCTGCAGATAGGTCAGATTAAATGAGAACCAAGAACTGACCGTTGGCTTTAGCAATGTTGGAGGTCATTGATTTTGAAATGGATAATTTCAGTAGATGGGACAAGAGTAGGCTCAGGAGAAGAGAAGTGATTTGTATCTCAGTTAGATTCCTGAGAGTAGGAACTGGACCCAGCCTATCTCTTCACTTTGAGACTGGCCTTCAGATTTACCTTGCATGGGAACCCAGCCCCGGCAGACCAGCTTTGAGGCTGGAGCAGAGGATGTGAGCATGTGGTACTGGACAGAGTTGCCGAACGCCCTTTGCTGTGCGTGGGGTAATTGCCCCAGTTTGCATTCCCACCAGCAGTGTGAGAGGGTTCCCCTTTCTCCACATTCTTGGAGTTTACATAAAAACTTAAAAAACAAAAGGTTATATGGGTTATTTTTCCTAAAGCTAAGAAACATGGTTATAGGGGATTAGTTACTAAATAAGTTTTTCTTTCTTAAAATTACCGTGTCTTTCAAAAGGAATAATAGAACTTTTTTATATTTACTTCTTATATATTATTGATCAATATTAAATGTTATGTTTTTTAAATTTTTTATTTTTTTAAAGATTTTATTTATTTCAGACAGAGAGAGCGAGCACGAGTTGGGGGGAGCAGAGAGAGAAGCAGGCTCCTGGCTGAGCAGGGAGCCTCATGTGGGGCTTGATCCCAGGACCCTGGGATCATGACCTGAGCCGAAAGCAGATGCTTAACCAACTGAGCCACCCAGGCGCCCCTAATGTTATGTTTATAGGGGGAAAGAAGAGGTGTATTTTCCTCAAGTGAGGCTTAACCAGTTTATACTCAAGAACATTTATTTACACTTTAAGGTAACTGTTTATGTATATATCGCATCCATCAGACTGAGAACTTTTCATCAGTAGAGTGTGAGTTTTTTAGTTTTGTTTCTGTAGGGACTATCATCCTACCTGGAATACAGTAGGAATTTAATAAATGCTTTAGAAGGAGTAAGATGCTATAACATTTACATTTATGTTTTATAGTATGGTGTTAAAAGTAACCTATAAGTAGGATAAGTAAAATTAGATAAAACCTAAAGGACAGATTGCTTTTAATTCTAGGTTGGAACAAATGTTCCGAGACTATTTTGATAGGAAGCAGATAACAATACTCTTTCCCTTGCTTTGATTGGGTGGATATTTCAAGAATGGCATGACTAAACCAGATCCACACACCTTCTGTTTTTGAGGCTTTAGAAGTCCTCCAAGGTAATAAGAGAAATAGGTTTGACCTGTGAGAGACCGTATCTTCTTCAGAACTGATTCAAAGATAATTTTTTGTGAACTGTTTTTAAATTTGGGTATGATTGATACACTATATGATATATAAATTTTAAGTGAACACTTCAGTGAACCAACATTTCTCTTAGATAACATTTCCATCGCCCAGAAAGTCCTCTCGTGCCACGTCCAGTCATTCGTCCCACCTCAGAAATAAATGGTACTGTGATTTCTATGAACAGAGCTTAGTGTTGCCTCTTCTAGAACTTCGTGTACATGGAGTTATACAGAGTGTGCTCGTGTATCTGGCTTCTTTTGCTTCACTTAAAGGTGTTTTTGAGAATCATACTTCTTGTTACAAGTATCAGTAGGTTGTTTCTTAATGTTGATGAGTAGTATTCTGTGGTGTGAATTTATCTACTCTTCTGTTTGGGTGGGTTACATTTTTTGTCTCTTATGAACATAACTACCATGAACATTAACGTACAAGTCTCTTTGTGGACATATGTTTTCATTTCTTTTGCATATACTTAGAAGTACATCCCTGGATAAGTATATATTTAATCTTATAAAAAAATTATCAAACGTTTTCCTAAAGGAGTTCTATAGTTAAATATGCCCACCAGCAACGTATTTGATGCTCCAACATGCTCTGAGCCTTTGCCAACACTTGCTGTTGTCAGTCTTTTCAGTATCAGCATCAGCATTCTAGTGGGTATCATGTGGTACTTTGTGATTTCCTGTGATTTCTTTGATGATAATGATGTTGAAATTTTGTCATGTACTAATTGGCCATTCCTGTGTCTTCTTTTATGAAGTAATCTAGTCAGGTCTTCTGCTTTTTTAAAAACTGGGTTGTGTGACTTTTTTGTTCTTAACTTTTTATGTTTTTTAGTTCTGAAATTAGAGCTGTTCTTTATGTATTTTACATATAAGTTCTTTGTCAGTTATTTGTATTGTGAATATTTTCCAGCTGGTGGTTGTCCTTTTATTTTCTTAACCATGTCTTTCAAAAGACAGAAGTTTTAGTTTCGATGAAGTCCAGTTTATCAGGGTTTCTTTTTCCCAGAGTGCTTTGTCTAGACCATGGTCACAAAGATATTCTCCTATGTTTTCCTGCTTTATACTTTTAGCTTTTATGGTTAATTCTATGTGTGGTATGGAGGTGAGGATTCATTCCTTGTTCCATGTGGTTATCAGTTTGTTGCCGCCCAATTTGTTGGAAAGGCTATCCTTATACCCACTGAATTATTTTGGTACTTTGGTCAAAAAAATCAGTTGACCATAAGGCTGTACATCTGTTTTTGGCCTCTGTTATGCTTCACTGTTTATTCATCTGTCCTTACTCCTTTATTGTATTTTGTTGAGGAATTTTGCACATGTGTTTTTTTGAGTGATATACTTCTGTAGTTTTCTTTTATCATCTTTGTCTGGTTTTTCTATTGAGATCATGTTGATACATGCTTTCCACATGTTTATTTATCTGTGTCTTTGAACTTAAAATGCATGTTTGGTAGATCCTATGTAGTTGGGGATTGCCTTTTGTGTATTCTGACAGTCTTCGCCTTTTAATTGAAATGTTTAGTCGATTTACCATAATTATTGATGTGGTTAATTTTAGATCTACCGTTTTTTTGTTTCTTACTTGTCTCATCCTGTAGACATTTTTAATCCTGTATCCATTTTTCTAATTTCTCTTTGTTGAATTAGATAGGTTTAATTTCTCTCTTAGGTTTTCAGCTCTACCTCTTTACCTTGTTCTTGTAGTTTCTGTACAGATTACAATATTCATCTATAATAAGTCTTTTTTGAATGAAGATTTTACTACTTTGTGTAAAAAATGTATGAAACCTACAATATGGTTTCATTTTCCTCTTCTTGTTCATTGTACTGTCCTCATACATTTTATATCCGTATATGTTATGGGTACTAATACAGTTGCATAGCTTTTATACAGTATACATGGAGTATATATAAATAGTATGTGTACACACAGTTAATACAGTATCTGTAACAAGTAGGTCTTAAGGAAATTAGGGGGTTTTTCATGTCTACGTATACATTTACTTCTTCCAAGGCTCTTCATTCCTTTCTGTAGATTCAGATTTTCATCGGGTACCACTTCTGTTCTTCCTGGAGAGTTTCCCCCCGGCATTTCTCGCAGTGTGGGGCTATTGGCAACAGATTGTCTCAGTTTTCGCTTATATGAAGAGTCTTTATTTTTCCTTTATTTTTGGAGGGCTTTTGTTGTACATAGAATTCTAGATCGACAGTTTTTCTTTGTTTTTCCCCCCGTTCAGTTCTTTAAAGATGTTGTTTGCTGTCTTTCTGATGAGCTGTTGGCTGTATTCTTATTACTGTTCTCTGTCTTTTCTTCTCTGGTCACGTCTACACATTTTTGTTGTTGTATCTTTGGTTTTCATGGTTAGGTGACATTTTCTTGTGGCTAACTGAATATCCTGCTCTGGTATATTGCTGTTTTTACTCAATTTTGAATGTTTCTTCCCCATTCTCTCTCCTCTCCTCTAACATGTACATTAAATCACTTCATACTGCCCTCTGGTATTAGAAGCTCTTTTTTTTTTAAAATAAAGATTTTATTTATTTATTTGAGAGAGAGAGAGAGCTAGCGGTGGGGGAGAGGGCAGATGGAGAAGACGTGGACTCCCTGCTGAGCAGGGAGCCTGATGCGGGGCTTGATCCCAGGACCCCGGGGTTCACGACCTAAGCCAAAGGCAGGCATTTGATGACTGAGCCACCTAGGCGCCCCAGAAACTGTTTTTAAACCATTGTTTTTTTTTTCTCTGTGCTACAGCCTGGAGTATTTGTATTGACATGTCTTAAAGTTCACCAGTCCTTTGTCATTATTGTGTTATTGTGTCCACACTGATAATCTCTATATCTGATCTGTTGTTCATTTCAGATACTGTAGTTTTCAGTTCTAGAATTTCCATTTGGTTCTTTTTTTTTTCTTTCTTAAATCTCTTCTGAAACATCCTATTTCTTTACCCATTCTGTCATTCTGTAAATTCTTCAATATATTTAGCATTGTTATTTTAAAATCTTTGTCTTCTGATGCAATTTTCTGGGTTACGGGTAGGTCTGTTTCTGTGAACCGCTTTGACTATGGAGTTACATCTCCCATTTGTCTCACGTATGTATGAATTTTTGATCCTATGCCGGACATTGCAGATGCTATGTTGTAAAGATTCTGTTACGTTCCCCCAAGGCAGGTTGAGTTTTGTTCAAACAGGCAGTTGAATTAATGGCAAGTCAGCTTGCATAGTACAGAGGCTCGTCCTTAGGCTTCGCTGCATTCTCTTTTGCCTGTACTTCCCAGGAAATGTCTGCTCGCCAGGGGAAGTGGTCTTTGTGCCTTAAGCCAAGGTGCTGCTGTGGTTTCAAAGGAAAGTCTGAGGCCTTTATCAGGCCCCCTGGAGCGTCAGACTCTGAGATGGGTGGCTGTTGGAACTGGTCAGCTTCCTAAAAATGTTCCAACTGTTGTTATTTTCCTCAGGATCCTGGACTTGGCGTTCTCAGTTCAGTCAACAAATGTAGTATTGATTTGCAAATTTGGGACTTCACCCTTGATGGCTTCCTCATTTTGGGGACTTTCTTCCTCAATTTTCAGCCTCGCTGGCTGGCCCGTATTCTGACCAACAAGGCTGCGGTTTGCTCTTTTGAGCTCCATCTGCTGTGGCTTGGGTTGGTTTCCTCTCATGCGATAAGCCCTACAAATGTAAATTATCATCAAGTGCAATTCCCTTCCTTTCAAGGGCTAGCAGATAGTTTACTTTCCGCCTGGGTGTTTTCCCCTGCCTTCCGAGTTGATTTTTATATTCACCCACTGTTTATAATTGTTATTGGGTGGAGGTCGGCTCTGTCATTGGAAAACCAATCTCTGAAGGAATTTGTTGTGTGTGGTTTATTTCAGTCATTTATGAAGAGGTGTCAAACCTCTTTCATTTGGAGCCTGAAAATGTCCTCAAGTCATGTATAATGGATGAAACTGTTGTTGCTGGCCAATAGAGCATTATTTAAACACAAGACCGTGTTTATGAGATAGTGTTTATGAAAAGAAATGTAAGATGTTAAAACATAATCAAAGATGGGAAATTTGGTCATTATGCATAGGCTGATGTTAGATAACCATGTGAATTGAAATTAAACCTACTTAGGGCATGTACTTAGAGACCCCAGTATGTAAACATTGGAATTAAACTTCAGGTAACTACTAGGGCGTTCCTAATGTCTGCCTGGCAATTTCTGACCTGTATAGATAACCTTAAAGAGAGGAAACTTCACTTTTGAAGTTTCTCACCACTCTGAATTGGAATTGAAATAGGCTAGGTAAGTTTTGTGCAGTTTGCAGAGCCCAAGACCAGAGAGAAATTAGGCCAACTTAAAATATAGCGTGCTCCAGGAAAAGTGACAGTGTAGTTAGAAACTGAAATTAACACCACCAGCATTGCTACAGTTTTGCTTTTGTGTGACCACGTTCACGAAGGTAAGATGTGTCATCATCATATTGGTGGGAGTGGTGAACATTTAAGGTGGACAGAAACCTTTTTTTTTTTTTTTTTTTTTTTACTCTGTTGGCAACAGTATGTTAAATAGCAACAGCATTGCTGGTTTTACATTTTCTTTCTCTCTAATGTTTCTTTGGAAAAGATTTGAAGTATTATCTCATCAGCAGATTTTTTGTTTGAAATAACTTTTTTAAAAGCTCTTTACAAAAATATGTGATCATCATATAAAAAAGGAAATCCCGATGGCCCTTGAACAACATGGGATTTAGGGACACTGACCCCCTCCCCCCACACACACAGTTAAAAATCTACATGTTACTTTTGTCTCTCCAAAGCGTAACTGCTGTTGACCAGAAGCCTTCCCTATGACATAAACAGTAGATTAACATGTATTTTATATATTGTATGTATTGCATACAATGTGTCTTAAAATAAAGTGAGCTACAGAAAGGAAAATGTTATTGAGAAAATCATAAGATACATTTACTGTACTAGACTGTATTTCCTGAAAAACCCATGTGGTTTTGTGAGGGTCAACTGTACCAGTAGATAAAAAGGAAGAAAATGAAATTAATGCAAATCCCTCTGCCAGGTGCGACCACACTGGGGGGCATACATCATTTTAACTTATTCTTCTGTTTTAATTTACAAAAAATGGATCACTGTGTATATATTTTATGATTTTTTTTCTTAGTTCAAGCAGTTCCATATGTGTGTCAGTTTGTGCTTTTATATATGCTGTGTGTATCTATTTAAACAAAAAAGAAATGGTTCCGATACTTGTTTAAAATCCATCTAGCTAGCTAGCTTTGAATTTGCTAGGGCCTGGGTTAGGGAACTCTTTTTTTTTTTTTTTTCTTTCTTTTTGAGAGAGCGCTCACCTGCGAGCAGGGGGAGGGGCAGAGGGAGAATCCGAAGCAGACTTCCCGCCAAGCTCAGAGCCAGATGCAGGGCTCCATCTCACGACCCTGAGGTCATGACCTGAGCTGAAGTCAAGAGTCAGATGCCTAACCGACTGAGCCACCCAGGTGCTTCTGAGGAACATTTTATCGTTAACCGAAACCACGGTTGTTTTTGTAACTGATAAGCTTGAGAGAAAAGTGCTTTATAAAAGAGCTTCTACTTTGACGCAGAATGAGTTTCCTAATGGGTTTCCTGCCATTACTCTGCTTACTGGCACATGGACACTACCTTCTCTCTGGCTTTATCACATTGCACGTGGTACAGAGCTGCTCTGCAAAACTATGTTCTGCTGATTTGGTGACGACCAGGTGTATCTCAGTGCGGAGTGTGGTCTTGCAACCCCAAAGGCTTCTGTTTAGTCAGGATCTCAGTGCCAGCCTTGTACGTAGGTGTGGAACAAGGCGTCTTTCTGGAGTTCATAGTCTAGAAGGGAAGCCGACCTTGAGCTCGGGAGGCATTATCGGGGTGCCAAGGGTAGTGAAGAAGCTCAGCGTCATCGGCGTGCATGGCAAGTGTCTTGGAATGTCCGAGAGGAGCTTCTTGGGGGAAAAGATGTTTAGGTTGCCACCTTCCCAAGGAGCAACAGCTAGGGAGGAAAATGGCAGAGGAAAAGTCTGGGGCTGTTTTCCGGGTGTGCTTGTTTGCCTCTCTTCCTGACAATTTCCTTTTGCAGTCACTTTTGGAACATGGGGGCGATTTTTCCCATAATTGTCCATATAACACATGTCATCCATGTAAACTGTGCGGTAAGATGGGGCTGAACAGTTCTAGGAGTCATCACGGACACACTGTTTTACAGCCTGGTTCTTTGGATGTTCATGACTTGGGATAAACTAACAGTGAACAAATGAATCCCTTCAGTGTCTTCATCCAGGGGCGAGGCTGAGCCCCCCGCAGACTCGGAGCTTGTGGTGATGGCCCGGAGGTGCTTGCTGCCGGCTGGACGGCTGTGTCGCCGGGGCTAGCCGACTGCCACAGGAGGGCCAGGTCTGGCTGGGGACCTGTTTTTAGAGATGCGGCTCTGTCATCTGTGTGTCACCTGTGGTGCTTTCGCACTGTGACGGCAGAGCTGAGTAGTTGCAAAAGATACCACGTACCCTGCAAACCCGACACGCCGGTTCCAGAAAGTATCTGCTGACTGGTCAAGGCCTGATCCACGACCAGACGCCCCACATCACTTCTTTATTTTGGTTGGTGTTTCTTCCCGGATTCTCCACTGCCACTCGGCTGTTGGGTCTTCTCGTTGTCCCATATCTTTCTTCTCTCCCTTCCGACCAGTGACCCAGCTAAGCTAGCCAACCAGTGGGGTCAGACTGTGCCACCATCACCGCCAGCCTTTGTCTTCGGCTCTTCTCCACTGAAAGTTTTTTTTTTTTAATTGTTACTTATTTGCGAGCAAGAGAGTGAGTGGGGGAAGGAGCAGAGGGAGAGGATGAAGCAGACGCCACGCTAAGTGTGGAGCTCAGTGCAGGGCTCCATCCCATGGCCCTGAGATCATGACCTGAGCTGACACGAAGAGTCAGACGCTCAACCGACTGAGCCACCCAGGCGCCCCTCCACTTCACTTTTGATCATTGCTCACTCTCAGAAGCTTTTCCCATCACTTCTTGCTTCATCGAGGCCCAGAGGAGAAAAAGCACAAATTTTGGCTCCAAGAAAATGGTTTTTTTATTTGTTTATTTTAAGTAGACTCCACCCAGCATGGGGCTTGAACTCACAACCCTGAGATCAAGGGTCAGATGCTGTACTGACGGAGCCAGCTGGGTGCCCCTCCAAGAAAACTAAAGTTGAGCCCCTCCATTCGAAAGTAGGTTAACTTAGGCATGTCACTGTACTACTATGAACCTCAGGATCTTTTTCTGACAGTGGGGATCACATGCTGCATCAGGGTTGTTGCAAGGATGAGGCACGTACATGCTGTCGTATCTGTGATTCGTTCTTCTCTGCAAAACTGACCAGGCTGAATGACCAGCTTTCTTCACTTAAATGCATCTGTAAAGAAGTTAATTTTGTTTTTAAATTTATTGTGGAATAAATGTGGTTTGTTTTTATTTTGAAATTTTTGCTCAGATGAACACTGAGGAAACTCTTCTTATTAAGTATGGTTTAAATAGGAACGCACGAATCTCAGGTGATCTGCATTAAAGTATCTCTGTAGCTAAACCAAAAATCAGTGCCACTGGATGGAAGCCCATTTAATGTATTTTTGCAGAAAGCACTGTATTTTGAGAGTCCGCGAGAGTTCCCACGCTAAGTCAGGAGATCAGAGACCTTTTTCTT
Source organism: Ursus arctos (assembly GCF_023065955.2). Classification (NCBI taxonomy): domain Eukaryota; kingdom Metazoa; phylum Chordata; class Mammalia; order Carnivora; family Ursidae; genus Ursus; species Ursus arctos. The sequence goes on along the minus strand of NW_026623089.1, from coordinate 77,539,659 downwards.
CCTGGCTGACCGAGTTGTGGGTCGTGTTTTGGTCCCTGTACATTCTGTGGTCGAAGTCTCATGCAGTTGGTCGCTGTACAGGCTCCAGCAGCCTGAAGGTCATGCGTACCACTGACGTGCGTGGGCTGGCATGTAAAAGCTGCGAAGCTACCGATGCCATGGAATGTTCTACCACGGATGGAACGTACTACGGTAGCAAAGGTTACTTGTGCCCATTTTGTGTATTTGGAAAGGAGATCGTGTTTTTAGATCCAACAAGGAGAAGAAAGTAGAGGAACGACCTTGTGTTTTAGATGCCACTTGATGGTGAGCAAGAAGAGCGTTCTCGAATGACTCACCCTGCAGACACTGTGCTGAGCTGTGTCATGTGTGTTCTTGGGTCCCTTTGGGTTTGGGTTTCCTTTTCTGTAAAAGAAATAGTTACCTTTTTCACAAAGATCTTGCCACCCATTTGGGCTCGACAGCGCTCTGTAGAGCCAGATGGGCGCGTGAATAACCCGTGTTCTCTGTAATTCCGCCCGTTATTCGCCCTCTGCCACGTGAGGATGTCAGCTTCGGTGAGTTCGGGCATTGAAACTTCGCGGAAAGAGCCCTGTGTGTGGGGAGCAGCGTGTCTGCAGTGTTAGCGTGACCGTGTCAGAGTGCACACGCATGTAGAACACAGGTATGTGAGGTCCTGTCCTGCTCGTACCCGGAGAGGCTGATGTTTGTGCTGAGGACAGAAGCCTGCCATTGGCAAGGGGGAGAAGAAGCCTTGATTCCTCCTTGCTTTGTCGTAAGCATATGCTTATTCTTGGACTGAGGAAAAGATGAGGAAGGAGAATGTGGAGTGAAGGACCACTTCTTTTTTTTTTTTAATTGCTTTTAGGCTGTGGAACGGTCCCGTGACTGGAGTCCAGGAGGGGTGCAACCCGGGGACAGAGGTCTAACCCCCTCTGTTTTGGTAACTCCTGCTGCTGGTGTCAGGGTGGTATCTGTACACACAAAAGCAAGTTGCTATTTATCCTAAACACAGAAGTTTCTAGGAGGAGGATGAACTCCGGTCTACATTCCTAACAGCCTACCAGATCACGCATTAGGGATCTCGCTGTCTGCAGTGTTCGCTTGTTCAGATGAGGTTCCTTCTGCCAGAGATACGAGGACGCATGACTTGTTTATGCCCAGACAGCCTCCGTGTATACAGCTCCTACCACAGGGCCTTGGCACAGGAGGGAACCCCAGAGCATCTATGGAATGGATCCGTGGGTTTAGGAGCACGGCTGTGTGAAGCAGTGGGATGGACATCCTTACGTAGTGTTTGTTCTGGGCCTCTTGATTTGCTTCCCTGGTTAACATTTATTTAAAAAAAAGAAAAAGTGGATCATTCCTAAGAAAAAGCAGCCTATTTTAGGGACATCTCTGTTTACTTAGAAAATACTATGCATTGCTTTTGAAAATGAATTGAACTTTTTTTTTTTTAAGATTTTTTATTTATTTATTTGACAGAGATAGAGACAGCCAGCGAAAGAGGGAACACAAGCAGGGGGAGTGGGAGAGGAAGAAGCAGGCTCATAGTGGAGGAGCCTGACGTGGGGCTCGATCCCGTAACGCCGGGATCACGCCCTGAGCCGAAGGCAGACGCTTAACCGCTGTGCCACCCAGGCGCCCCGAAAATGAATTGAACTTTTAATATGACTGTTTCCTCAATGTCATTTTTTTTCTCTTGCCCCAGAGCTTGCTTTTTACAAGTAGGAGCTTTCTAGTGTCATGGAAAGTTCGTTCCCATTTTTGTCCTTACAGAATATCTGATACCACTGATTTCATTAGTCCTGGCTTGAAGCTAAAGTTTGATAGACTTGGGTATAAAGAAGCCTGGGAAACAGGAGGTCCAGGTTGTGCTTCTGAGCGACCCTGAATGGGTAGGTCACTTAAAGTGTGGGTCCGTGTGTCAGCACCTGTTGCCGAGAGGCGAGGACTAAATTAATGAGGATTTTCCAGCTTTTCTTTCCACACTTTTCTGCTGGTAGCAAGATGGCCTGTTGAGGTAAGAGGTCCCTGGCTCACCGAGTCAGTCTTAGCCACATGCTCTGCTTGAGAACCGTTACTTGAGTTAATTTGTAAAAGCTATTGGTACTTGCTTAGAAGATTTTAGAATATTTATATTTGGGGATTGGGGGGCACGGCTGGGTGACTCAGTTGTTTAAGCATCTGCCTTCGGCTCAGGTCATGATCTCAGGGTCCTGAGTCCTGCTTCGGGCTCCCTGCTCAGTGGGGAGTCTGCTTTTCCCTCTCCCCCGCTTGTGCGCGCGCACGCTCTCTCCCCTCAATAAATAAATAAATAAATAAATAAAATCTTTAAAAAAGCAAAAATAAAACAACAGCAACAAGAAGAATATTTATATTTGGATTTAAAGGGCCCATATTAGCAAAATTTAGATGGAACTTTGAATGTTTTCATTTCTCCTGTTCTCAAAACCACTAATATAGAAAGTCTGCAGCTCGTCTGTCTGAACATGAGTTTTATGAAGTGTTCAGGCGTGTTACATCACCTTTAAAATACTGTTTTGTTCCAAGTGTTTTATGAGGGGTAGGATCCTAGCAGAGTTCCTGTGATGATCGAAATCCTCTTGCTGTTTCGGTGTGTCAGTGTTGGCATGCTGAGTAGTTTTGCAGGGCAGCTGGGTGACCACATCACCGTTTGTAAGACTGTTATTTCCTTGGTAAACATGTTCCATGACATCCTGTAAATGGCAAGAATGGGGTAAGAGGACATGTGTGGTAAGGGAGGGGACGGAGGGTCCGAGGCAGAGACAGCTGCATGAGAGGGTGCACGCCAGTGGATGGGCCCCCTCTCTTGGGCCCTGGCCCTCGGCCTCCCTCAGAAGCGTCAGGGACTCACATTGCGCTTCCCTTCTGTATGAGTTAGCTGTAGTCACAGAACGCTCCAGAACGCTGTCACTCCAAACAGAGTGGCTTCATCAGGGTGTCAGCTGTCTCAGGGTTTCGGTGGGTCAGGGGTCCGGTTGTGATTCAGCTGGGTGCAACTTGAAGGCCGAGGTCAAGACGTCAGCCAGGGCTGCTGTGTTCCCTGAAGCTCAACCGGGGAAGGGTTTCCTTGCAAGCTTACGTGATCGTTGGCAATTTCTTGTGGGCTCTCAGACCGAGGGCCTCGGTTTCCTATTAACCGTGAGCTGGAGGCTGCCCTCACGTGGCTCTTCTTCAGAGCCAGCAAGGTGGCAACCTTGTAGCAGAATGTAGCAGTCTTACATATGTGAGGTAAGCAAGGGTAGCCCATCATTTTTGCTTATTCCACTGGTTACAAGAGAATCTCAGGCCCTGCCCTGCTCAAGGGGCAGGTGTGACACAGCTGTGGGTAAGGAAAGACAGGGACATGGGGTCATTTTAGAGGCGGCCACATTTGAGGCTGTCTGGGAGTGTGGATTCTTTGTGTCCTTCCTCTCCTGTCTGCATTTTCCCTCTTCACTAGGAGCATGCTTCTGGTCCCTTCTGCCTTCTTTCTTCACCCAGCCTGCAGAGAATTCTGTAACTGTGGGTGGCGTTTCCTCCTCTCTTCTGCTGTAGAGATGCAAGGGAAGGTAGCAGGAGGCTCTGCCTCGGTGAGCAGCTCCCAGGCGGTCAGGGCCCTGCCTGCATGGCTGGTATTTTGAGTGTGTGACACATTCCCTAGCCGGTGTTTCTAGGTCATAATGTGCTCTTTATAAAGGACCCGAGTGGGGTCTTCCCAGCTTTTGTGTTTCGTGGTCAGCGCTGTCTTTAAGCAAGTGCTGACCTTCCTAGTGAGTTCACTTTCCCAGTGTTTTCCTCTTAGGGGTTCTCGCAGTGACCGTGCTTTAGATTTTAATTTAGAATCGTTAGTGGTTTTGGTCGTTTCACTCTTTGGCCCCGTTAACTGATCTTTGGTATCATTATCTCTTCAGTCATCTGGGGGTGTTTCTTGCCTTTCTCCCGCCTGCTCCTGGTCTGGGTCTGAGTCAGTCTTCAAGGACCGCTCTTCCTCATTGCCGAGCAGACAGTGTGGTGTCGTGGTTGAGAACCAGGAGCAAAGCCAGACCACCGGGGTTTGAATCCCAGCTCTGCCGCTTATTAGTTGAGCAGTCTCAAGTGCGTGCTTCCACTTGTTTCTTTGTGACGAGTATTAACATTTTTGAGTTTTCTACTGGCCAGCAGATCTCCGATCCGAGCAGCTGCCGCCCTCACTTGCTCCCACGATGGATACGCGTTGATAATAGGAGCACTTTGCTCCTCATTACGAAATGAAACGTTTCTTCAAGCCTTTTTCTGGCCTCCTGGTAATGGCGGAACCTATTTGAGCTTACGAGGACACCTCCCTTTTTTGGTGACATTGCTCTGCCACCTGCTTCGCCGCCTCAGGATGAGGATTGCGGAGTGTTTTGTTTGCCTTGAGCTTTACGAAACTGTTTGCAGGCATGATGTCCTCCAGCCCCCATCAGAACAAAGGGGACTTTCTCTCCCTCTCCCTCTGCCCCTCCCCCTGCTTGCGTGCTCTCTTTCTCAAATAAATAAGTAAATCTTAAAAAAAACAAAACAAAACAGGAGTGTGTTCTTTTCGGCTTTTACGTGACTGTTGTGAAATCGTAACATTGTATAAGCAGCATGATTAAGAAGTACTGGGCTGTGAGCAGCCTCAGCTGGGAGTTCCACATTCACTGAATTGCTTGTATTCTGGTGATGCTACCACCGCCCTGCGTTCTTGGAAATGCACTTCACCTCCACCACCTTATAACCCCTTCCCCGCCTCAGTACCTGGCACAGTGTCTGCTGCCAAATGGATAGTTCATTCACGCCACTTGTCGAAGTCACTTAGTCTTTTGAATAACCATAGTGATGGCAGATGACCAACTTTGAGGAGGAACTTGATTCCGCAAACCTATTAAAATGTTTTCCATTAAAGCGAAGAATGTGGGTCTTGTCATGAGACAGATTTTCTTGCGGGCATTGTATGCTGGTTTTGAAGGTAAAAGAGGAGTGTCAGCCTATTGCGAGCAGTCAGCATCATTGGAGTGAGTCCCAAAGAGGATGACGTAGGAGGGGTCAAGGAGCACTTTTTTTCAGATAGAAACTTCTGTTTAAAAGTTGCTGTTGCTGGGGCACCTGGGTGGCTCTGTCAATTGAGCGTCTGCCTTCAGCTCAGATCATGATCCCATGGTCGGGGGATCGAGTCCTGCATCTGGCTCCCTGCTCAGCAGGGAGTCTGCTTCTCCCTCTCCCTCTGCCCCTCCCCCTTGCTTATGTGCACGCTCTCTCTCTCTCTCTCTCTCAAATGAATAAATTAAAAAAAAAAAAAGTTGCTGTTGCCTCTCCTGTGGGTTTTTTTTTTTTCCTTGAAAGCCTGGCTGACAAGTCCATGCTGTTGTTGATGAGGCCGTGATATGAAGCTAGCCATGGCAATGGGCTGCCTGCTCTTCTCAGTGCGGCTGTCTTCCCCACACATGCCCGCTGAGTACTTGGCATTGCACACCAGGAGAATTAGCACTGATGGAAATGATTCATTCCCTCTTTCAAGAATTTATCATCAAAAAAAAAAAAAAAAAAAAAGAAACACAGTGCTGGTCTGCAGAATTCTCCAAATGCACAGCCAGAGGCTTCTTTGTGCACGTTAGTAAAGACGGTCCGCTAGGATGGGCGTTCTTGTTGGACACTCCGCGCAGAACAACTTGGGAAAGTTTGATGTTCTTGTCAGAAGACTCCCAAATGCTCACATAAGGGAAAGGGTCTGAATTTAATGGACTGTAAACGGGACTTGCAATTGTGGCCGTGAATTTAATAGATGCCCATACTTGCCATTCGTAAACACTGTAATTGCTGTATGTCTTACAGACGTGTTCTGTGGTGGGCACTGTATATGCATTCTCTCTAACCTACATAACTTCTCCCCACAGTATGTGTCATTGTCCTTCTCTTCCAGGCCTGGAAACTGAGTTTTGGAAGGATTCAGTATCGGACAAACATCACTCCAGGGGAACACAGCAGAGGTGTAGTTCCAGCCTATCTGTCCAGCCCTAGTCCAACCTTCTCTGCTGTCCATGGTTTTGAAAGTCTTCTGCTCCGGGTGACCAGCATAGAAAGCTCTTGCTAGCTGGTGAGCACGGGGCTCCTTCCTCTCGGTGTTGGGTATAATCCCTAAGTCCCTGACTTTTGAGTCCTTCCCTGCTAACTCTTAGTGATGTTGGTAAGTTCTATCCTTTTTCCTAGGAGGCTCTCTGGATTGATGTGGCATTTGTTCCATTCTCTCCTTTCTCTGTGGCCCCTGACTCTCACCCCCACTCCCCCTACACACGCAGACACACACACACCCTTCAGGTTTGGAAAACTTGAGCCTTCTATTTTTATACCTGAGGTGACAGTGTCTCTTCATAATTAATATGAATCACTTCTCTCTGAACGACGACACTGAGGCTTTGGGTGAGGAAGAGTAACAGGGGCCCATCTTGTGAGTCTGACCCACTTGGAGCCATATATTCTTTTTTTTTTTTTTTTTTGATGTAAAGTTCCATGATTCATTACTTGCATATAACACCCAGTGCTCCATGCAATACGTGCCCTCCTTAATACCCATCACCAGCCTATCCCAATCCCCCACCCCCTCCCCTCTGAAGCCCTCGGTTTGTTTCCCAGAGTCCATAGTCTCTCATGGTTCATTCCGCCTTCTGATTACCCCCCCTTCATTCTTCCCTTCCTTCTCCTACCGATCTTCTTGTTTCTTATGTTCCATAAATGAGTGAAACCATATGATAATTGTATTTCTCTGCTTGACTTATTTCGCTTAGCATTATCCTCCAGTCCCGTCCATGTTTCAGCAAATGTTGAGAAATCGTTCCATATGTTCTTCACATAAAATGAGCAATAGTTGCATTTTACCTGGTGGAAGTGGGGTGTTTTCATTTGGGGCTCTTCTGTGAAGGGGAAGAAAGCAGAACTTCTTGCCCCTAGGTTGTGGATCCTAAAATGTTATGAAATTAAAAAACAAAAGTAAAGCATTGTTCAGAGTGCCTTGCTCTTGGAAGAGGGAAGGCCCTTTGCTGGGCATATAACATTACTCCATGAATTATATGAATCTCCAATATATGAACTGGACATATGGATAAGTTAGCAAGTCTGGTCATTGAGCACAGGTGTCCCAGGTCCTCGGATGATACCCTTATTGGATCAAAGCATGCTTGACTCGGCAGATTTTATCTTTCATCTTATTTAATCCTCTGAACCCCACACAGTGTAGTGGGGAGCATTGGATCGTCTTTTGGAAAAGCAGAAATTGAGGTGGGGAAGAGATGAATGGACTTTGCCAAGGTCGCGTGGCGAGTAGGATGTAGGACTTTGAACCAAGGTTTTCTCTGTGTGGTATCCTTCTGTTTGTGTTGGTGGTTTGGGTTCCCTAATGATTGATCTTTCCTGTTCTGTAAGTTTTAAACAACGTGGGAAATAGAGCATGGATCAGATGGGAACCAGCATAGACAGCTGCTTGATTACCGGTAAACCGGGACCGGAGACCTCACAAGCGTCTCTGAACCTACAGTGTGCGTTTGACTCCAGCAGCCTTGACCTCTAGACCTCCGGTACCAGCTGGGCTTGTGGAGCGCTGCAGGGAGCCCCAGGCTGACCTGCTCGGCGCTCCGCATGGCTGAGCCCTCAGCCAGTGCTTCCTCTCACGCTCCCAGGCAGATCTGTCACTCACCTCCCAGAAGAGTGCAAGGAGGGGCCAGGGCCGGGAGAAAGAAAGCTGGCTTAGTCTGATACTGCTTCCTCCCAGGAAACAGACTAAAATCTCTTCTCAAAAACCATAAGGCAGGGCATTGGAGGCGCTCTACACCCCAAACTCCAGCAGTCGAAATACTGCTCTTTAAATCTTTTTTTTTCTCTTGGGGTGCTCTCTCTTGTTACTGTGTCCTTCCTTTTTGATTTTGAAGGGAAAGGAAGAGATGACTATTTTTCTCTCTGTTTTGGTTATAAAGAGAGGAAAAGATGAATGTAGAAATCCAGAAATGGTCTTGCTGAGACCTGTGACTGATCAGACCCCTTCTCCTCGTGACAGGTGATGGAAGTGTGCTGGAGCAATGGGAGAAGCTGGTAACTTCTAGGAAGCCAAGATGACCAGAATTGTTTTAAATCATCAGTAAGTAAAATTTTCTTAGCCCATTGGAAGTCTTTTGATTACCAGTAAACGTTCTCTGAGAAACCACAGTAAAAGAGTAGCTCAATCAAACAGCTAAAAAGTCTGAATGAGAAAATGTTTAAAAAATAAATATCCAGACACTTCAAAAAATTGATGCTGACATTTGTGCAATTATTGTGTCTCGGTAAGCGTGTCCTTTTAAGTTGGGTGTAGCAGTTGGGCAGACAGAGCATAAGTACTTAAAGGATGAAAGGAGGATTCCTTTTATATTAACTTTGGAATAGCCCTTCTCAAATACAGACATTCTCGTTCCCATTGGTTCAGTGAGCACCACGGCTTACCGACCATGGGTGCACATGTTTTGGGAAGTCCACGTGAATAAGCTTGGTGAATACGAATCAAATTGAGCTCTTTGTCCGCTCCCTCTCCACATCCCTCTTTGAGTCAATCTATCTCATTTTTTATACATCGGAGGCCATTACTGGTTGCTTATGATCTGACAGTTGAATGTAGTTGCTTCTGCTTTCATTATGAGAATGACAATGTTAGGATGTGGGGTTGCCGAGTGAAAAGATTGTATATTTCTGAGTCAGACATTCCCCGGCCTGACGCTCGCCTTTATGCTTTAATAGCACTTACGCAGCCTCTCAACCTCTGTGTGTTGGACTCGATCATCCCTCTCATGAGAAGAAAGACCGGGGGTCATACGCTGTGCTCTGACTGGTGCCTATGGGGCCACAATAAAAGTACAGCTTACCCTTGAGCAGCCCGGATTTGAACACACAGGTCCACTCGTATGTGGATTTTGTATCGTATGGTCCTTTAAATGTATTTTCTCTTCCTTGGGATTTCCTCTGTAACGTTTTCTCCAGCTTGTTGTAAAAATACAGTCTATAATACGTAGAGCGTACAGGTCCCGTGTTCTTGGCCTGTTGATGTCATCGGTAAGGCTTCAGTCAACAGTGGGAGATCAGAAGTTAAGTTTCAGGAGAGTCCAAAGTTACTCTCGGATTTTTGATTGTGTTGGAAGTTGGTGCCCCCACCCAGTGTGGTTCGAGGGTGGCCTGTAGTTGCTTTCCTTCCTTATATTTATATCGTGATGTACAGTGGACAAGCCCATATTTGACTCAGACTGACCAGCTCCACCTCCTTGGCTTCTGTCAGGCTGTGGGGGTCGGTATTGCGGGCATTGATGTGCAGACAAATGTTAAGAGCTGGCCAGCCAGGAGGAGGTACCGGGAGGGGGGATCGAGGGAGAACGGAGGGAGGATAGAGAGAGAACTGGAGCGAGGATGAGGGGGAGGGCAGAGGGAGGATGGGAGGAAGGATGGAGGGAGGATGGAAGGGAGGATTGAAGGGAGGATGGAGGGAGGATGGAAGGGAGGTTGAAGGGAGGATGGGAAGGGGGTTGGGAGTGGGGACGGGAGGGAGGACTGAAGGGAGGATGGTGGGAGCACAGACAGGGTTGTAGTGTTTTTGATTTCTGTGGTGTAAATACTCCCCACGTGGCTGATTTCCCACCAACAAGGTCAGTGCAAGCAGAGCTGAGAAGTGGTGGGCAGGTGCACCCCAGGCACCGTTTAATACCAGCCACATACGGTAGTGCAAGGAACACAAGCATAAACCATAGTAAAATAGGAAGTGGTGAGTTTTGAGTATTTACTACCTTTACTTTTAGTCTAATTTATTTTAATCATATGTTTATGTAATTTAACTTTTAACAATGGCTGCGTTGAATACATGGCTTGCCGGAAGCCTCGAGAGTCTGACAGTCTGCCCCCGGGGGCTGGTAGGACAGCGCTGGGCGTGGATTTCCTGTGGCGAAGACATCCTTAAGCCACAGTTCTTCAGTTATCTGTCTCGGCCCTGGTGGTACACGTTTGGGGTTGGGTTGGTCAAAGCAAGGTTTGCTTTTGAATCTGTGCTTGGAAGCTCGCGTTGCCATGCTCACCTGGCTTCTGGAACTGAAGAGAAGCCCTGAGACCAGTTTCGAGCATCAACCACTTTTCTTAGACGTGTGACCAGAGCTCTTCGGGTATTAACCCAGCTCTACTTGCCACGGCACCCTGGCCTCTCCGGCTGTGGAGTGACCGTGGCTGCAGCCAGTCAGACTGTCCGCTCCCTTCTGAGTTGTCCCTTCGCTGTGCTCCCTTGAACCTGCGTCGCGTCAGGTGGGGACACTTCGGGGACCAGCAGCCAGCATTCCTCCTCACCCACTGTGGCAGGTAGCTTTGCTTTTGTTCAGAAATTAAGTTTTAATGAAAGTGACTTGTCTCCAGAGAGAGAGAAACAAAACAGGACAATATCTGGGCGGTTTGGAATTCACACCGGCTTGATGAAAAGCAAGTGAAGTGGAGTGCAGAGCGGACGCTGGATCAGGTAGCCCGCTGCTGCCTTCCGCGTGCTGGCGGCCCTTTCGAAGGGAACAATTGGAGCCTGAAATTGCTAAGTAACAGCTCAGATTGTGGTGGTTGTTTTTATTTTAAATCTCACCCACCTAGCTCTCAAAACACGTTCTTTATTGAACCTAAAAAAAAAAATGCCTTGGATATTTCAAAACATTCGTTGGTGTCAGTTCCCTGCAGCTGACTTACATAATCTTAAGACATTTATTTCCCTTATTTCCTCCTAAAACAATAGATATTTACAGTTTCTACTGAGTCAAGGACGGACTTGGATTATTGCAAAAGCAATTCTTGTCCCTTTCACACTAAAGCCAATGGATGGAAATCTGAGACACTTGCCTCTGGATGAAGAAATATTGACCCGTGTCTCAATCCAGATGAATCAGGGTGTCTTTGGCCACACTGAAAGCAGACTTAGGACATAACCAACAGAACAGCCTCGCCACACATACAATATTCTGATTTATTATTTCTCTCCCCAGAAGACACCTGCTGCTGTTTCTGGACATCCCCAGTGTAGACGAGTGTTTGATTAGAGAGCTGTCAGGTGTGTGGTCCTCAGACGTGCAAATGTTCCAGCCATGGATGGTGTGCCATCCGCACACTCAGTGGTGTGCTCAGTACATGGGAGTCCTGGGTTACGAGGGTCAGTTCCAGTACAAATAAGACAGGCTCATCCCAAACATAGAAAGCCGTGATTCCAAAACAGATGTGGCCGATGTGATAAGAGATACGTTAACTATTCTGGAAACCACCTGGAGAGAGAAATTACCTGTGTGGCAGGAGTGGCGAGGTCAAGGACACTTTGAGGAGCAGATGATGTTTGCAGTGGGTATTTAATGATTAATGCCTTTTAATTAAAATACCAATTTTAAAAAATTATAAAAGTTAACCATGCTAATTGGAAAGAACTTTAAAACTGTGAAAATTATTAAGAATAGGAAATTCATCAATATTATCACCATCTAGAGATACCATTATTAACCTTGTGGGTTTTTTTTTTTTTTTGGTTTGGTTTTGGTTTTTTTTGTTTTTTGTTTTTGTATTCTGCCATACTCTTTCTAAGCCTGGATGAGATACGTACTTTTTTTCTTCCTAAACTGGGTTATTTGTTATAAACATTGTTTTGACACCTAATTTGATTGACAGGATACGGAAACCATGCCACATTAATAAATAGACACCGACATCCTGTTTGTCATTGTTACAGAGCATTTCACGTGTTACTCTGTTACGTGGTCTGTGATCTATTTAACCAGTTCCCCAGGAGTGGACATTTTGGTTGTTCTCCACTTCTCATTCTAGAAAGCACACTAGGGTGAACATCCTTGTGCATGCATAGGGTGCACCTCCCCAGTTCTGTGGGCAGGATCTTTGAACAGAGTTGGGGCAGTGCTGAGGGAACATTCTAGCTAGAAGAAAGAGTGTGAGAAGAGAGGCAGAGGTGGGAAAGAAAGATCTCAGTCTGGGGATAGGCTGGAATTGTAGTTGAGCAGAATGCTAAGAGAGGAGAAGGGGCGCTAATTGGGGCTATAGGTGGAAGATGGGGCTCTTCTATGCCAAGCCCTTTAGTCATTCTCAGTTAGGAGCCAGATTGGAATCTACAGCCTAGTTCAAACGAAGATTCTGAGTATCTTCAGTTTTCCTTAAGTTTCCTTACCTGGGGAAGAAGTAATTAATTAATTTTTATAGATAATAGATAATTAGATATTAGTTATAGATAATAGATAACTAATAGTTTTGCTTTCCAAAACTTCTTGAGAGCCTTAAGAAACCAACAAATCGGGGAGTGAATAATTAATGGAAGTCGGGAAGAGTGTGTGTGTGTGTGTATAGAAAAACTGTAAGATTACAGGAGACTGTGGTTTTGAAAAGTAAAGGAAACAACATTAATTCATGTATTTTATACACTTATTAACAAACTATGGACAAAATGTAAAAACAGTTTGGGAAAGATATGGATTTGGAGACAAGTATCGTAATTTAATAATAATACTGTCTTCTATTTACTAAGTGCTTTTTTGTGCTTGTATGTTTTAAATACATCGTTTTACCTAATTTCTCAAAAACATTCTCAGGAAGAGTGCAGGATTGTCTCCATTTTGCAGGTGAAACGGAGGCCTCCAAGGCTGGCTTTGGGGAGGTGACACCAGACTTGGAGTTGGAGTTCAGGGGCTGCTAGGGCCTTGGGCAGGTCCGAGGACTTTGCTGGGGGGGTTGTAAGGCCATAGTAAGACCTGGAAGGTGATGCAGGGGAACTGCTTTCTGTCCTAGGATGGCTGCTTTCATCATCACTGAAGGGAAGAAAACACTTCCTCAGCCGTTTTCTCTTCCCTTTGTGGTAGATCACATTGTTGTTAAAACATTTGTTCCTTCCTACCCACCCTCCATCTCTGGGAGGATTATACTTTCCCAGCCCCGTGAGGGTTGCCCCCAGTGGCTGTCTGGGCCGTAGGACTTACTTTGGCCAAAACAATGCGAATAGCGATGACACATGCCATTTCCCAGCAGAAGCTTTACACTAGACCTGGGTCCGCCATGTCTCTCTCGTCCTTGCCATGAGACCCGCATGTCTCAGTTGGGGGTGCTTCTTCTTCTTTGGTCCCCTTGAAGAATACATGCAGGCCAGCCACAGCTCACCTCCAAGGAACCAAACAGAAACCAGGAATAATAAGACCTTTCTCTGTTGTTGGCCTCCAAAATGTTGGCACTCTTCCATACCGCAGTGACTTAGCCTGAACCCATACAGTCCCACTGTCGTACTGCAGCCTTTCTCTTGCACTGAAGAGATGAACCTTCATCACACGTTATCACTTCCAGTAAGGCATATTACTAGGTACTTAGGGTTGACCGAGTTGCCCCTTCATTTTGTTTCTTTCTCTTTCTTTTTTTGAGAGAGCGAGACAGAGCGAGAGAGCACACAAATGGTGAGGGGGAGGCACAGGGAGAGGGAGAAGCAGACTCCAGACTCCCCACTGAGCAGGGAGCCCAACACAGGGCTCCATCCCAGGACCCTGAGATCATGACCTGAGGCAAAGGCAGACACTTAACCGACTGAGCCACCCGTGTGTCCCACTTCATTCTGTCTCTTCAAACACTCGTAGAACATGTCTCAGGTCAAGGTCTGGACATCTAGAGGTTTCAAATAATCCAAGCCCTGACCCCAGCTTAGGATTCTTTGAGCTCGGCGTGACTGGGTGCCGTGTATCCAGCAGCTGTGAAATGGGGCACAGGGTTGGGTCACAGAGACTGGTGTCTCATGGTCGCCCGCGGGCTGTTGTGTGCCGTCCTTATGATGTCCTTGGAGTGGCACTGCCCTCCGTCACTCTAGCTCATCTTCCCTCTCCTCCCCTCCTGCTCAGCCTGTGTGTCCTGCACTGTCTAGGTTGTGCTAAATGTTGGACTTCCTTATTCCCATCTTGCATTTGTAGTGAAACAGTTTGTACCGACGCGTCTACTAGATGAGCGTATGTCTTTTCTTTGACGTGTCGTAAACTGTTCAACTTCACAGGCGACATATCTTAAATTTTTTCCTCGCAATATAAATTGCCTAACATGTTATTACAACAAAATTAAACTCTTAGTAAATTACTGACTGTTTTTGTTGATCCCCCCCCCGCCAAGTTATTGGTTCTTTTTTCCGTGGTGTATGAAGTGGAGGAAATTGTTGTCAGAGCGCTGCTTTGTGTTTTCCCCTTATGGTGTCTGATGCAAGAAGGCTCTGTGTGGACTTGGTAATACCTTACCTCAATTTGGAATCATTTGGAGTTGACCTGTCGTAATTCAGATCCCGTGTCTAATAAGTTGACAGGTGTTCCAGGGGCTCTAACTTGATTTCATGTTTCCTAGTGACTCGTCCTGGCTTTGGACCATGGTGTGGAACCAAAAGCTTGGAGAGTTGACTAGTCTGTCTAGTAGTTTCTGGGCTAAGACAATGCATGATTTAGCTACTCAGTCATTCAGCGATTTTCTGTCGGGCTGCTTCTGACCACCTCTCCACTTTGATTTCAAAAGGCACACGGCTAATTTATTATTCAAGTCCCATCTTGGACCAAGGGCTTTCACAATTTTCTGTCCAACAAGCACAGAAAGAAAGGGGTACAGCCTGGGTCAGACAGGAAGGAACACTCAGGAACTGCCCTGGTGTATTGGTAATGGTCTGCTCTTAAGGTTGGGTGGCAGGTTCATGATTGTTGATATTAATATTATTTTTCCTGACAGATACACTAAATATATTTTCTTGTATGTATTAAATACTATATAACCAAAAAGATTTTTTTTAAGTGTAAAACATAGTAAATGCTGTTAAATGCATCCATTGTGGTTATATTGGCAGAAGTGAGTCACATCAGTTATTATTACAACTTTAATTTTCTTTTAAAACACCTTAGATGGGCGTTTTAATAGAGTGTGCCCTGTTTTTTCAGTAGGGCACAATAATTTTATTTTGAAGGCACTGTTTATTGACCTTTGATTTTCAGAAGCTCTTCATGTAAATATAGGCAGTGGTACAGCTTAGGGCCCACCCAGAGAGATATTTTCTCTTGTTCTACCACAGAGAAGTATCCTCTGTGAGGAAGGATATAGAGGGGCGCCTGCGTGGCTCAGCCAGTGAGACGTCTGCCTTTAGCTCAGGTCATGATCCCAGGGTCAGGGGATCAAGCCCCATGTCGGGCTCTCTGCTCAGCTCAGCGGGGAGTCTGCTTCTCCCTCTGCCTCTGCCTTTAAAAAAAAAAAAGGAAGGAGATAGGAAGTTAATGTCTGGTTATTGACAGTGACTGGCCACTAGTCCTTTTCTCTTTTGCAGGAAAATCTCTGTGTTTACACAGTCTGAACCACTAGCCCTGTCTCCTCAGCCATAAGCCCACGCCTGCCTGGCAGGTACGGGGGTCCGATGTCATAGCCCCAGCTTCGGGGTCAAACATACATGGCTTTGAAGCTGGCCCTACTCATCTTAGCGGTTGACTTTGGGCTCAACACCTTCTTGACCCCCAGTTCACAGTGGGCTCAGTACAGCTGTTAACACCTACCTTGCTGTGCTGTGTACACGTTAACGGGAAATGATGTGTGTGTGACGGAAGGCACCGTCATGACTAGATCCTCAGTAAATGATTAAATTGAGCATGTTTTCTGCTCGTTCTGGGTGGAATTTCAAATACATTTTCCTGCAGGAACAATGTGAAGAATGAAGTTTGAGTACAGTATTAGAAATATTATAACTAACATTATACTTGCGATCAATCATAAGTTAAATAGGCTTTTAAAGACGGGCCAGAGAAGCCGGTGCCTATGTTTTGTCTCGAGTGAAATGCATTTCAAGTGCCACATGAGAGTTCCTTGACTTCAGACTTGAGAAGCAAACTTTTAGAAGGTAATGTATTACCAGGCTGAGGGCTGTTTAGATAACCTTTTGCTTGGACATAAAGTGGAATTTGACAGGCAGTAGTGGTTTTTGGGCAAATGAGCCCTTCTTTCTACTTTGGGGAAGTAAACTCACCTTCTGGAGACCTTACTGCTCTTCCCGCCAGTCCAGCTAGGTAGTTCTAGTGCAGACTGGCCAAACAGGAGACGTTGACCATTGGGTGGGTGCATGGCCCCACGGGGAACCAGTGTGAGTTTTCCCTGACACGCTTTACAACTCTGGAATAGTACCTCTCGGTGGCAGAGCTGGGAATTAAGCGGAAGAAGACAGATTTCAGGAAGGGAGAATGAAACCAGTCTATAGAAGAGGTGCCATCTGGTCCTGGTGGGGTTCATGTTGAGTTGGTCCTAAAACCCAGGTGCCCCTGTGGCTTTCCTGTTGCTGGGTTACATAGAGCCAACACATTCCACCTTGCTCTTATTTATTCATTTATCTTTTAATTTTTAAAATTTTATTTATTTTCAAATTTAAATTCAATTACGTAACACAATGTATTATTAGTTTCAGAGGTAGAGGTCAGTGATTCATCAGTCTGACATAATACCCAGTGCTCATACCAGCACGTGCCCACCTTGCTTTCACTGGGGATGCTTCAAGTGCCATTTCTGTTGCCCGCAAGCTAGAGAATGGTGATTAATTCATTTGTTTACACTTGGCATATTTAAGAAGTTGTGTCTTTGTCATGGCAATTATAATAAATATAATTACATGGTAGGACAGCTGGTTTATGACATAGCTTTTTGAGAACAATGGTAGCATTTATTCCTATCTCATAAAAGCACAAACGTATTAGCACTGATCAAAGGATACTAGTGACTGTGTGTGTCTGAGAGAGAGAGAGAGGGAGAGAGAGAATGACTCTTAGAACACACTGACGGTCACCAGAGGGGAGGTGGGGGGATGGGGGAAACAGGTGATGTGGATTAAGGAGCGCACTTGTCGTGATAAACACCAGGTGATTAAAATAAAAACTTTTAAATAAGGAGAATGACTCTTGATAGCAGTTTGCTCTAATGCAAACATCTTACAATGTTTGATTTTAAACCATATAAACAAATACATACAATGGTTCTAGTAGTTACAAGTTGCTTTGAACTGCCTTTTGCTACCATTTCTAGTGAGGAGCACTAGGTCAAGAGTGGGTGTTGGTGACTCTACCATGGACATGGAGAGAGACGTTTATCTTTAAGGAGGAATTGGTACTTCGGCAAGATTGCCAAATGTGTGTGTATGTGTGCCTTACTGGAAGGGGAAGATAAAATGAGTTAATGTCTCTGTTTTCTTCAGTGGGTTAGTGTTGGAGGAACTGAGATTTGATGTGATGACACCCTTTTGTAAACTCTGCTTCCCTTTAGGAAGTATCCGATTTGCTCTCTCAGTCGTAGCGTTCTGTATTGTTGGAACATGTCATAGAGAGCAAAGAAACACATCTGCCGCTTGAGTTCTGCGTGCCAACTGGTGTGAACAGCTATAATATTTGCTTCTTGATGTGTCAGCAGTCAGAATGAAGTTTTCCTTTCTCCTTTGTGGCTGTTGTTGAACTGAAGCATCAGTTATATCAACATGACTGTGTATTCAGAATTGGCTGTGTCCTGGGCGGGGGGTGGGGTACAAAGCCTTTGAGACACAATCTCTTCCTTAGATGGACTTTTATCATCTGGCCAGAGAGCAAGGTCAGGGAGGGATCTCGAATCAAAGGAAGACGCTAAGGTTGTGTAAGTCAGTATGGAGACGGCAGTATAAAGAATAAGGTCTGGAGGCATTTGGAGGGAAGGAGGGCTCTCCAAGGCTTGAGCCAGTGGGGAGGGTTCCAGGAAAAGGAAGGGTCTGCAAGGTTACTGCTGGTATGAAGAGGGAGAGAAAGTCTACAGCCAAGGGGTATGATGTGGGCCTCCATGTGGAGGTGGTACTGTAGACACCAAGTAGACCAGTTGCCTTATTTGATGGTGGGGGTTGGAAAGGTGGAGGCCAGCAGTTGAATGACTGAACATCATGGCATTGGGCCCATGGGCTAATCGTCACTTTTTCTTGAACTGTATAACCATAGACTGTACTACTGATAATTTGGTACTGTAGGCAAAAAAGACATCCTAGAAACTACTGTGAGAACATTTTAGCAACATTGGCAACTGTGTCTTTACTTTGGAAGCATAAGGATTATTGTAAACATCTTTCAAGTGCTTTGAGTTAGTGATTGCAGGTGGACGTATGTATGAAGCCCTTCTTCCTGGACAGAGCACCCATTCTGTGAATTTTAAGCTTGACTGGATCCTAGGCAATAGAAACAAAGTAAATTATCACTCTCTTTTCTGGATGGCTACCTTGCCCTTCCTCTTTCCTGTATCTCAGTGTATCTGCGTATGTCTACCCAGGCAGACAGTTGCATTTTTCAGACTGCAGGTGTTAGGTTTCCTGAGTTGCTCACATACACATGGGTATTATCTATACAGCCTTCCCATATAAAAGAGCTGCTATTCTTGGTGTAACAGCCAACATAGTATCAGTTTGGCCAGTATAACTGGTTATAATAGTTTTGTAAATAGAAAATCACTGTGCTTAAAAATATTAATTTGCATGAATGTTTGAGAAAAGTTGCCTATAAAGCAAATGTCTTCCTTTTGATCTCTACTATAAAACCATAGCTGTTTAATTGATAGAGAGAGGGAAGGTTTATGACATGGTGGCTGGATGTTTATCTTGTGATGGTGATGATGCATTGGGAGCACAGAGGGAGGGACCTGGCAGCTGGAACAGCAGTCGGGGGACACTCAGCCTTGGTGACCTGGCATGGGGGAACGAATGCATGAACCAGGAATGGGAAGAATGGTACAGATACGGGAGACACGGTAGGAGGCTGTCGTCATACCTGTTGATAGTGAATTCGAGAGAGAGAGAGAGAGAGAGAGAGAGCTCAGATGACTCTAGAATTTAACTCAAAACATCTAGGACGATGAGATTACCTTTATGTGAGAGTCAAGAGAGACTTCCAGCTCTGTCATCTAGACTATGGGCCAATTTGTGCCTATAGCTAAGGATAAATGTGAGGTTATAGGCTTACCTTGCGCCTGCCCTTTTTGGCCATAAGTTGGTCTTTCGGGTGGAAGAACTCTTGGAGCCCTTCAGAGAGATGACACGGTTGACTTAGCGCTGGGCTCCTGGTCACGGTTGACTTAGCGCTGGGCTCCTGGTCACGTGTGGGCACAGCTGGGATTAGTGCTGGAGCTCTGGACTCCTGGTGCAGTGCTCTTTCCACTCTAACGTGCTGGACTGGAGAAAATCCCATTTTAGAAAGGGCTTTTGATCTCACTTTAGATCTGATCTTTGGCTGATGAGTATTTTGAAGAATTTTTGGCCTATAGAATTATGATTGGTTCTAAAAATGTACGAGGAAGTTAAACTCGGGAGATTTTCTCCAAAGCCAAGAAGGTTTAATTTGTAACTTAAAAAAAAAAAAAATTCCTACCCCCACTAGCCATTAACTCATTTCTTAACTGGTCGATAGGACCTAGCAGTCCTGGAGTCCTCTGTAATTGGCCAATCCCCAGTTACCTAAAGTTTCCTTTAAATAGTTTTATTCCTTAATAATGTTTAGGGCACAGTAACCCAAATGGAATGAGTATTTGCAAAATCACTCTTTTTTAAAAGTTGGTTTACTGTGGCATAAATGAAATCATTTCAATTTTAAGCCTTTTTTTCATAGTAAAGTTCCTGTTCTATAGTAAGAACACCAAATCCAAGAATCCTAAATCAAAAGTTTCCTTAATTTATTTTTATTTTTTGTTTTTTTACCGCTTCAGTAAAGGACTCAGACCACACAACACCAAAGTACTATTTCAGCTCTAAAGTTATTTGGATATTTTAATATTGAAAAGAATTTTTAAAGAATGATAGGCTAGTTTGTCCATAGTTTTGGAGATTCAGAACTCAGAGGGACAGGACAGCATTGTTTTAGCGCCCGATGTATGTCGAACACTGTGCCCAGTGCTCTGTGTTATTACATATAAGCCGTCCCTGCAAACTATGTCAGGTGGGCATTTTACCAACCCCCTCACCCCCACTGCGGATAATTCACTTGCCCAAGGTCATTCGGTGTCAGAGGTCGGATCCGAATCTGCCCTGATGCCCGGTCCCATGCTCCTTACGTCCAGAATCGCCGCCTAACTCAGGCACTGTTTCTCAAAGCAACGGAAACCAACCTACCTCCACGGATCTGTCTGTCATGACGAGATTAGTTCTTGTTTTGAAAGAGTTTTTAAAGAGCCATCGACCATTTTCTTGGAAGTTGCTAAGGCTGAAGTTCGGGAAAAACAAAACAAAACAAACAAGTTCTTTTTTAAAGGCTGATATAAATCAAGACGGGAAAGTTCCGCCTTAGCCGACAGTGAACACGCTTATTGGTTAGGATCGCCCGGGCTGACTCATTTCTTTTTCGCTGTGTTAGAGGGCCACACCCTGCATTCCAAAAAAACCTCTGCTGCCCGGCCACACCCGCGGCCTCCCCGCGGGAGCCTCCGGGGTCGGAGCCGGCGCGCCTGCTGCCCGCGGCTCCCGAGCGCGGCCGCCCGCCCGCCTGACCCCGGCGCGGCTGTGGGCGTCGGTGTCGGTGCTGGCGTCGGTGTCGGTGCTGGTGTCGGTGTTAGTGCACGCCGGCCAGGCGGCTGGCCAGGCCGCGGGAGAGGCGCGGGCGTGGGGCCGGGAATCGGGGCGCCCCCACCGCACCCCCGGCCGGAGCCGCGCGCTCGCTCGGCGCCCCGGGAACTTTGCCTCTGGGGAGAAGAGACGTAAGTGTGCGCCCTCTGGGCCGGGTGGGACGTAAGTGTGCGCTCGCCGGCGGCGGGACCCGGCCTCTGTGCCGTGCAGAGCTGTCCCGGTAACGCGGGGGCTGTGCTTGCCCGCGCCACCGCCGGGCCACGCCGCTCCGTGGGCGAGGTGCGCGGGGACGCTTGCCCTTTGCTGGACCGGTGGCCAGGGGGGTGGGGGGGCTGCAGCCGCCAATGCTCCGAAGGTGGTGGGGTGCTTTGGAGAACCAAGGATGGGGGGGTGGTTTCGCTTTGGGGTTATCGGACAGGCCCAGTGCAGGTTTCTGAGGGAGTTGGATTGCATGCACAGTTCGGTTACTAAGTTTTGGGTAAGTCCTCTCTCAGACTCCAGCCCCCGCGCGGAAAAGGCCCTTCAGCTACCTCCTTGGGCTGGTGCAGAGACCTGTGCTGGGGTCAGAAGGAAGCACGTGCGCCTCGTGTTTTGGAATGAGCCTGTTTACTCCACAGCGATGCTTTCTATTTATTGTGACCAGTAATTGCTCTTGTGGAATTTGTGGAAATAAATACCCTGAGAAGAATGCATGGGACTTGCTCCCCATTCCCCATGTGCGTTTGCTCTGTGTAGTTGTGAAGTTAACACCCAAGAGAAGGGTAAGAATCGGGAGACCCTGAGCTCCAGGTCCATTCTGTTCTTAATCCCTTAATCCTGTTGCCTTACCACTTTAAAATTGACATAGAAATAAAATCGTGGACCTTCTTTAAAAATCTGTGTAAGAAACTAGTCAGCAAGCACAGAGAGTTTTGTATGGTGGGTTGCTGTTTTTTTGTTTTGTTTTTTTTTTGTTTTTTTGCAAGAGGATGGGGAGGTGTAGGGACAGGAGAAGCCGAATCTTGGGATTGCTCTGTTTGGCTAAGGAGGGACACCGTGCAGCAGACACGGATCACCATCACAAACACTGTCTGCACTGGAAGGGCAGGCTGAAGACACGCTGGTAGCAGAGTGGATGACAGGAACATTGTAAATTGCATTATGGAGTTACCACCATGAATTACGGAGTTATGAATGGCATCATTATACTTCATTTATGAAGATAGAGACTAATGCGGACTCTAACAGAAAGAGTGAGGTTCTTTGCAGCTGACTTTTTCAGTCTATGAAGGAAACTTCTCCAGAAAGAAATCCCTTCTAAATGTACTAAGGAAAATAATTGGGTAGAATTTTTAATGAGTTACCCTTTGAGCTCCTGGTGAGCACTGTTTCCAAGTTCATGGGCTGGATCGGCTCAGCTGCTTTGAGTTTAACTCAAGTGCCTCTGTGTGAGATGGGGATCCCAGTTCTTTTGAGGAACAGCCTGTGATGTTGAAGTCGCTGGGGGTGAGAAGGGGAAGATACTTTGTTAAATCTCTGAGATGTCTAAAATCTAAAGGGATGATTAAATTTAGATTTTGATTCAAGTTTTACCTAGTTGTTGTGACAGAGCCAAACATTTAAGGACCTGCTTTTTAGCAGGAGCGAGATGCTTTGCACCCACTACTACCTCATATAATTTGTACGATACTGCTGAGACCTAGAGGTGTTATCTGTGTTTCGTAGTCGAAGCAGCAGCTTTGGCAAGGTTACACAGTGACACCGGAAGGGAAGGTTTAAGATCTGTAATTTTTCCCATGCGGCTCCAGTTGCTCCTAACATAGTGTTAATTTTTCTGCGAGAAATAATCCAGAGGAGTGTCATCGTTCAGAGCAGATTTGTTTGGTGTGATTTTAAAAGCTCCTCGTTGCCCCAGTGCCAGAATATCAAAGTTCAAGGCATGGTGCATGTACTCTGGGAGCTCACGGTTTTCAAATATTAACTTGATGAGCCGGTTAACACATGTGGCAGCCTCACCATTACAGACTTGGGGTGACTTTTTCTCCTTTTTACCCCTGAAGCCCTTTAGTTCTAGACTTGCATATCCTTCCTGCTCCTCCGTCACCAAGGGCAGCTCAGGCCTTAAGCAGCTGGGGTCGTGGGCTTCCAGGGTCGTTGTCGGTGAGTGCACGCCGGCAGTGATTTCTGTGCTACACGAAATGGTTTTAAATTGATTTTCGGAACTTAGCTTAGTGTTGAACCTGTGTATTAAGAACGGCGAGGTCACGAACGGCACACACTGTGAGTGCTGGAACTTTTCTTGTTAGATGAAGGTGAGAAAGGCTCCGTTACGGCAGCCGATACGGCAAGAGTCCCTCTGCTGGGCCGGCTTTGGGGAGGTCAACATAAAAGAGAACAGTGTCACCGTCTTAGAACGCCATGAGCTACAGCATCTGTGCCAGAACCCAGAGCCAGGTGTTGCTCACACCCCCACCTCATCACTGTCACCATCTATTTGATACAGAACACCCACTAACCTTGTAAAGCAAAGAATGCCGTGGCCTCCTCCTTAGACCTCGCTAAGTCCGAGCTGCGTGAAGTCATTTGAGTTGTTGAGGATGTTGAAAGCGCATGCCAGTGTGATGATAAAACCGCTTGGGGGTAATCCTGTGAAAATCATGGAGAGGAGGAAGTATGCCAGGCAGCTTGATTTCAAAACTGGGGACATGGCAAATTCTGGAAACTTAACATTCAGGGCTTTTGTTGGTATCTAGCAGAATTGTAAATGACATTTTTGAAAAGGTGGCTAGGGATGGATTTAGAGAGAGGGGTGATGACCCGTGTCCAGCATCGCTCCTCTCTGTCTGTCCTTATTTCTTTGCTGCTAGTTACTGGACAGTTATATCCACATTGCCACAGGTGCTGACAGGCCTGCTTCTGCCAGATGTTTAACAAAGTGCTACGTGTTCTGTGCACATGTAGGTTGGACAGCAGTAGAGATAAATGGGTTTGTGTTTTGCCGTCCCAAGGAGGGATGGTACGTAGGGTGAGATCAGACTGGAGCTAGGTGCCCGTGGTGTGGGGCAGTGGGTACAGCTGGAGGAAAAGGTCTTGCACTAGGAGAGGCGGAGTGTTTCGCACCAGGGAGGCAATGGCCCCACGGTTCTCCGAGGCACTGGAGAGAGTGGTTAAGAACAGGGACTCTGGGGGCACCTGGGTGGCTCTGTCAGTGAAGCGTGTCTGACTTGGGCCCAGGTCATGGTCTCAGCGCTCATGGGGAGTGTGCTTCTTCCTCTGCCCCTCCCTCTTTCCCTGTCTCTCTCTCTCTCTCTCTCCAATAAATACAATCTTAAAAAAAAAAAAAAAAAAGAGGGACTGTGGCCTGACCTTGGGCAGGTTATTTGAGGGCTCTGTGCCTCAGTCCCTTCATAAAATACGGATAATACTACCTCCTTCGTATGGTTGTTGCAGATGTTGAAGGAGTAAATTACACAGATAATCCACGTGAAGTGCTTAAAAAACCAAGCCCGGAGGTAAATTGTACGTATTGGATGTGGGTCTTCTGTTGTTGCTCATGCTTTTACAGCTTTGGGCAATGCTGTGTACGTTTCTCGGTTTGTGTGTCAGTGTGGGCCCAGAAGGGGGTAATCGGGTTTGGACAAGGGTCTGGAAACTTTGAACAGAGGTTGACGACCCTGGGTAGTCCAGCCTAGTGTGAAAGCTGAGGGATGGTATTTGCCTCATGCCCAGTGAGGTCCTGCACGTTGGGTGGTCTAATAAGTGCTTTCTCTTCAGGAGCTGTAGCTTGGTGACCTAGAAGTCTCCATCAAACTGGGATTGAGAGGAGCTCGTTCTTGGTATTGGTACAATCTTGAACCAGTGAGGTGATCTTAGGCACTTAGCTAAATTCAGTGGTTCTCACGGGGTGGTGCGGGGTGGCCAGAGGCTGTGGGGAGGGGTGGGTGAGGCCAGGGGTGCCGCCAGCGTGCCCCGCTGCATACGACAGGCCCCTCAACACGGAATTGTCCTGTCCAAATGTCAGTGTGAGACATTGAGGAACCTCTGCGTAATTTCACTACAGTGTTCTGGGTGTGACATGTCAATACTTCTCTTTGCTTTAGCGAGATCACAGAGTCGCTTTAAGAGCATGTGTATGAAAGGGCCTTCAAGAGTTAACGTATTCTGGGGTCTGCAGGTGCGCACAGCGTGTACGTGTTATCGGCAGCGCCCCAGGAAGATGGCATGAGCTGCATTCCCTAGAGGAAGCTGGTGCTGTGCTTCCAGAGGGTCCAAGAAGCTCGTGCTTGGGTCTCAGCTGGGCTGATGTGACCTGCTTTGTGATTTGGAGCAAGTGCCTCTATCTGGGAAAACCCAGTCCCTGTTTCATAAGAGTTGCAGGAATCAACGAGGCGAGGCTGGAAAGCTTACAGCGCAGCAGTTAGGCGCCCGAGCGAGCCATTGCTTAATTTTTCTCTTTTTCGGTAGTGGGGTTGGTGGTTGCTTGTTAAAATGGAAGGCTTGGAAGGAGGATGAATACAGAAAGTGGATTTCTAATAGTTAAAAGATAAAATGCAAGAAGGGTTCTTGAGATCAGAATTTCAGAGGGGCTCTGTCTGGAAGTGTTAACTTTGGCCCTGTGGGGAAGGAGCTCGAACCCTCTCCTTGACGCAGGGCTGGAGCTGGCCACGTGAATTGGTTCTGTGTTTGTGAACTGCTCCACTGTAAAAACTTGGAATGTTTGTTTTTAAGCAGTGCCATTAACTCTGTTTCTTCATCCTACTCTTGATATGATTGATGGTTTCTTAATATATTGTCTGATGCCTTAAGATACAACCACACACCCAGCCCCGTGTATGCAAATGTGTCAGCTTTGCAGTCTTACTGACTTCCTGCCCCCGCCCAGCCTCCCCACCGAAGATGAAGCAGAGCTTTCACGTGATCGCTCTTCCTGTCACCCCCACGGGTGGACCAGCCGTAGAGCTAGGAGTCTGGAGGCCATCCATGAGTCCCACTGTCCCACTGTGGTGGCAGCCTGTGGCACATCCGTAAAATCAGCTGAAAGTTCATGCATTTGACCGCAGGGTGATTTTTTTTTTTTTTTTTTGAGATGAGCCTTGGGTGGAAAGATTGCCACCCCGCCCACTGTGGGCACAACACACCCGCCGTCTCCTTTGTAAGGGAGAATGTTTTGCAGTTCTGTTCATCTTCCAGGAGGTAGCCCTGAGAGACGCAGCAATGAAAAGCTTCCTTGGCTTAGAAGGAAGGCTCTTCATCAGGTTGGAGGACTGAAGTCAGTTAGTGAATTTTTAAAGAAATTTCATTTTCTCACTCCGGGTCCCTGCTGCATGTGGACGGAATTGTTGGAATCTTGCCTGCACGCGGGACGTGAGCCCTCACGTGGGGCAGGTGTCAGTGTGCCCCCTCTAACGGCTTGCCTCTCTCTGGGCATCTGGAAAGCTGTCCCCCTCCTGGAGCAGTGGAGAGAGGACACACTGGCTGCCCCCAGGAGACAGCAGCAGCCCCAGCCTGAGTGGCAGGTGGGCTAGGAATGACTTGGGCATCAAAACCCACTTCTGAGAAGTTTGTAACACAGACCAACCCTTCAGGTAGCGCTTGGAGGCCTTCCTGAAGCCAACCTTCACGCTTAACCCTAACCCTCCCAATGTACAGAAATAGAAAGCGATGTTCTGGACTCCCCTGGTCTCGAGCTGCCCCAGGGTTGCTGGGTATAAAGCAGGATTAACAAACTCAGAGGTTCAAACAGAATCGTGAACGGGGTACACGGACTTGCAGAGCTCTGTGGGTTCAGAAGGCAAGAGTTTGATATCTGAGCCAAGCAGAACGTCAGGTTGCTATTAGACAATAGAGATGGTAGACAAATTACAATTTCAGGTGGTCCCAGAGAGCATAGTTCTTGAAGCCCGATTAGATGATTTCTGCACTCTGGGCTCATCCCCATTGCTTTGCTTTCCCAGATGTGGATGAGGCTAGAAATTCCCGAGCTGCTACCCCGTTTGTTAAGGGTGCTTGAAGGCTGACTGCATTTGCAAGGCCCCGGGCATCCACCCGGTGGAGTTCCACACCATTTGCTACCAAAATCCAAGTTCTAGACTGTGCTGAGTCAACAGATGTTAAGATAGATTTCTTTGCATTTTAGAACTAGAGTCCCGCCGAAAGGCCCAAATGCATTTTAGACACAGGAACAAAGAGATTTAAAATGTCACAGTAGAATGGTACGGTATACCTCGTTACCCTTATCTGTGAGCTTGTGTTTTTAGAGAGTTTAAACTTGGTGTTTTGTGAATTCTTTGATGCGCTAATCTAAATGTTCATTGTGGGTGTAGTTGGTCCTTTAGAAAGCAGTCCCTCCTCCTTCCCGGAAATTCCTAAAGCTTTCACTTCTCTGGAATCACTGGTTTCCCCCGTGAGTGCTCTTGGTCTGTGGGGTGCCGCGCACGAGGGCCAGGTAGACCCCTTATCCTTTCCGACTTGGGAAAGACTCGATTCTGAAAGGAACCGCAAACACATCGCAGTGCCTGGAGCAGAGCAAAGGTAGACCTAGGAGTACAGAGCCTCCTGGCTCCTGGGGCAGAATCGGCACTTGGTTCAAGGTAGTCGTTTGTCTGGAAAGGGCGTTTGGAGAGGAGTGCGCCGACGTGGAGTCTGTAGCCGGGGCGAGGGAGCGAGCTGGCAGGGCCAGCCTGGCCTGTTGGCGGAGAGGGTGCCCCGCTTCTAGAGAAGCCAGAGCCGGTCTCTAAGGGACCCTGGCCCTGGGCTGGGGCTGTCTGTGCACTTTTGAAATCAGACCTTTGGGTTCCAAACCTTACTCTGCCTTGCCCTAGACACAGACACCATGGAGCCCACCCTGACCTCACCATGCGGTATCGGGCACACAGGGACACCATGTATTTCTGTCCTATGCCCGCTGTGCGTTCTTGTGATTGCTCTGTGGGGTCCCTGTAAATTGTCATTGGCAGAATCCAGCATCCAGTCTATGCGATGGTTCATATTTCTCACAGCAGTGTGTTAAGTAGGCATTTTTATTTTAATGCCCCCATGAGCATGGTTGACAGGTCCCGTCTCTTGATCATCTGATTTATGAATTTCAAGGTTAAGGGGTCAGGTTGGCGAGCCCCCCGCAGGTGACAGTGGGCTGGAAGCACCAGCTTGCTTCCAGTTGGCTCTCGTCTTCACCCTGAGTGCCCTTTTCTCCGTGACTGGTAACATAAGAGTGTGATGACTGTCATAATGCTAGTACTTTCCTTTGCTTCTTAGAAAATGTGGAGAAGAGGAATGAGCGTAGCTCAGTGCTTATTCATGCTGGAAATGTGGTGTTCGGTTGTGCGAGTGACTCATGTGAGCATGAGTAAAGCAAACCAGAGTCCATTGTTTTAGTTACAATGTAAACGGAACTCATCCCTACTCTGCTGGTTAGCATATCCTGTGATTCTCATTTAAATCGCACAGATTACTAAGCCACCAGAGAAGTCCCCAATCAAAGCAGCTCTGAGCTAGAATTTCACTAACTTTTTTCACTGTGGTTTTGCGTTGCTAAGATTCTTACAGATTTTAAGTAGATAAAAGTAAATAAAGTTATAAATAAAAGAAGTCTGCTTTTATTTGGTTGTTGAGATAATATGCCCCAGTCTTTTGGGCATTTGGGTTCTGGAAGCTATGGTACCTTTAAAATGTATTCGTATAAGACTGTCCTTTTCATATTCTTATATTTACAGTGATATACTGAAACCTTCCCTGAAATTAACTATTGCTGACAGTAACGGGTGTTTGTACTGTTGAGCATTTGCTGGAGAAATACCAGCCCTGGGACAGTCACCTTCTTAAATCCTTAGCCTTTACTGCCAGGAGCAATTTAATTCTCAGCAGAGGCAGAAGCCTGCTGTCTTTACTTTGATCATGTCCCTGTCAAAGGCAGAGATGTGGAAATTCAGTGTGTCCAGCCCAGAAACTAGTTGTCACCAACCCAGACCGAGGGGACTGCCTTTCACACAGTCTCCAGTGCCAGGATGGCCAGAAGTATGTCTTAGGAAAACCACTTGGTCCCAGGAAAGCTGCAGGGGACTCCTGGGAAGGGAGCAGGGAGCAGGTCAGAGCGCTGCCCGCTAGGTTGAAGAACACGGAAAACAGCAAGAACTCTCCCGTTTTCTCTCTGCACGGAGAACTCCTCCCCTCCCTGGCCTGGGTTCACCTCCAGGCCTCTCCTCAGCGGCCCCCATGTCCTTCAGACTTGGTTTTCCTGCTGCCACTGTGTTCCAGGGAGCTTTTGTCTCTGAAAATGTGTTAACCAAAGTATCTGAGCGAATTGTGGGTCCGTGTGGGTCAGGGGGGCTGGGAGCTGCTGTATTTTTAAACTGAATAGAATCAGTTGGAGGAGCTAATGCTTCTCCTTTGCTTCTGCCTCCACCTGCCCGCCCCCCCCCCCCCGCCAAAGCGCACAAATCGCCAGCATCACCAGTCCTTCCCCTCAGCGGGGATAACCATGGGCTGCACTTGGCTGCCCAGTACCCTAGCTGCTAGCCACATGCAGACGCTTACATTAAATGAAACTGAAATAGAGTGAAAAATTCTTTTTGTTAATTGCACTCATTGCGTTCAAGTGTGAGGTAGCCACACAGGCCTCCTGGCGCCCGTGTTCAGCAGACCAGACCCAGAACGTCTCCATCATCTGATTCCCGGGAAGATGAGGAAGCCTTAAAGAAAATAGGTAGGAAAGCATTGGATCCGCTTTCAAGGAATTCTGTGTAAACCAAAACATTTCCAGGGCTTAAGGTTGGCTCGTTAGGCCAAATGAAGACATGTCACCGAAAATCTGAGGTTTCTTCCATTTTAAAGTTGGGATTCTACTCCTACCAATCTCCCTACTTCTCTGCCTGTCTTATTTCACTTAGCATTATCTCCTCCAGTCCCGTCCATGTTGCTGCAAATGTTGAGAACTCGTTATTTCTGATAGCTGAGTAATATTCCATTGTATATATGGACCACATCTTCTTAATCCAGTCATCTGTTGAAGGGCATCTCGGCTCCTTCCATGATTTAGCTACTGTGGACAATGCTGCTATGAACATTGGGGTGCATATGGCCCTTCTCTTCACTACATCTGTATCTTTGGGGTATATACCCAGTAGTGCAATTGCTGGGTCGTAGGGTAGCTCAATTTTTAACTTTCTAATCGGTAGGAGAAGAAAGGGAAGAAGAAAGGGGGGGGTAAACAGAAGGGGGAATGAACCATGAGAGACTATGGACTCTGGGAAACAAACTGAGGGCTTCAGAGGGGAGGGGGGGTGGGGGAATGGGATAGGCCAGTGATGGGTATTAAGGAGGGCACATATTGCATGGTGCACTGGGTGTTATACGCAAGTAATGAATCATGGAACTTTACATCAAAAATTAGTGATGTACTGTATGGTGACTAACATAATATAATAAAAAATTATTATAAAAAAAATAAAGTTGGGATTCTAGCAGAGAGCAGCCAGAGTGAATCATTGGCACGGGGTGGGCGGTGGGGTGCAGAGCTGCAGGGTAACCGGTTGGTCAGGGCCTGGAGTCTGCAAATAGAGGGAGTTCGGTGAGGTGGCTTCCCTAGGGGAGGGGAGCAGCACACGGAAGAAGCCTGGGAGTCACACAGCAGCAGGTCCTTGTGGCCTCGGGCTGGAGGAACCGATGGGGCGGGGAGGGACTGTGATTGGCACTCAGCTGTGGACAGAGGCTGAAGCCATGGACGGTATCCAGAGAGATCTGCGGAGAGGGAGGCCAGACGGGCTTCTGGCAGCGTCTCCATTCTTTGTGCCCTCGGTTCCACCCGGGCCTCCCATTGGTCAACTCTGCCCCTGCCCTTCCCTGGGGAGAAGCCAGCAGTCGGGGCCAGGAAGGGCTGGGTTTGTGGGCCAACAGGCTCAAGACTGACCCAGCCCCGTGTCTGTGAGCTGAGCCCCTCTTAAGTGTAGGGTAAACTCCTAATGCCGCCCTCCTTTGGGCACAGTCAAGCACCTCTTTACAGATCACTGAGCGGATGGCATTGACTATGTTTCTGGGGATGGACTATGAACTCCTTGTGGGCAGGAACTGTGTCACACGCCTCGTGGTATTCCAGGCCCCTGGCTCATAGTACACGCATTTGTAGGCCTTTAACAAATTGGTGGAAGTGCGTTATTTGGAAGGTTTTTTTAACAGAAAACTTTTCATGTTTTTTTTTTAAAGTTCTTATTTAAATTCCACTTAGTTAACGTGCGGTGTAATATTAGTGTCAGGTGTACAATATAGTGATTTGCCGCTTCCGTACATCAGCCCATGCTCATCACGACAGGTGCACTCCTTCATCCCCAACACCTGTTTCATCCATGACCTCACCCACCTCCCCTCTGATGACCAGCAGTGTGTTGTCTGTAGTAAGAGTCTGTTTCTTGATTTGCCTCTCTCTCTCTCTCTCTTAACCTTTGCTCTTTCGTTTTGTTTCTTGAATTCCACATATGGCAGAAATCATAAAATACTTGTCTTTCTCGAACTGACTTTGCTTTGCATTATACTCTCTAGATTCATCTATGTCCTTGCAAATGGCAAGAGTTCACTCTTTTTTATGGGCAAGTAATAGTCCATTGAATATATATACTGCATCTTCTCTATTCATTTATCAGTCTGTGGACGCTTGGCTGTTTCCATAATTCGGCTATTGTTGATGCTGCTAGACACATCAGGGTGCATGTATCCCTTTGACTTAGGTTCCCCCCCCTTTGGGTAAATACCTACTGGTGCTATTGCTGGAAAGTAGGGTAGCTCTATTTTTAACTTATTGAGGACCCTCCACACTGTTTTCCACAGTGGCTGCACCAGTTTGCACATCCACCATCAGTGCACGAGGGCTCTCCCTTCTCCACATCCTCATCAACACCTGTTGTTTCTTGTGTTGTTGGTTTTAGCCATTCTGACAGGTGTGAGGTAATACCTCATTGTAGTTTTGATTTATGTTTCCCTGATGATGAGTGATGTTGAGCATCTTTTCATGTGTCTGTTGCCATCTGGATGTCTTCTTTGGAGAAATGTCTTCATATCTTCTGCCCATTTTTTAATTGAATTATTTGAGGGGGTTGGTGTTGAGTTTTATGAATTCTTTATGTATTTTGGGTACTAACCCTTTATTGGATATCATTTGCAAATATCTTTTCCCATTCAGTAGGTAGCCTTTTAGTTTTGTTGACTGTTTCCTTCACTGTGCAGAAACTTCTTACTTTGATGAAGTTCCAATAATTTATTCTTGCTTTTGTATCCCTTGCCTCAGGAGAGACATATTTAGAAAAAAGTTGCTATGGCCAGTGTCAGAGAAATTACCGCCTATGCTTTGTTCAGGGACCTTTGTGGTTTCCTGTCTCACATATAGGTCTTTAATCCATTTTGAGTTTATGGTGAAACCGTTTTTGTGTATGGTAAAAGCACCATTTGTTGAAGAGACTGTCCTTTTTCCATTGGATATTCTTCCCTGCTTTGTCAAAGATTAGTTGACCATATAATTGTGGGTTTATTCTGGATTTTCTTTTTTTTTTTTTTTTAAGATTTTATTTATTTATTTGACAGAGAGAGACAGCCAGTGAGAGAGGGAACACAAGCAGGGGGAGTGGGAGAGGAAGAAGCAGGCTCCTAGCAGAGAAGCCTGATGTGGGGCTCGATCCCAGAACGCTGGGATCACGCCCTGAGCTGAAGGTAGACGCTTAACGACTGCGCCACCCAGGCGCCCCTATTCTGGATTTTCTATTCTGTTCCATTGATCTCTGTTTTTGTGTCAGTACATACTATTTTGATGACTACAGCTTTGCAATATAACTAGAAGTTTGGAATTGTGATGCCTCCAGCTAGCTTTTCTTTTTCAGGATTGCTTTGACTATTC
Source organism: Ursus arctos (assembly GCF_023065955.2). Lineage (NCBI taxonomy): Eukaryota > Metazoa > Chordata > Mammalia > Carnivora > Ursidae > Ursus > Ursus arctos. The sequence goes on along the minus strand of NW_026623089.1, from coordinate 77,507,197 downwards.
AGGGTCTTTTGTGGTTCCATACAGATTTTAGGATTGTTTGTTCTAGTTCTGTGAAAACTGCTGTTGGTATTTTGATAGAGATTGCATTAACTGTGTAGATTGCTTTGGGTAGTAGAGACATTTTAACAATATTTGTTCTTATCCATGAGCATGGATTTTTCCACTCCTTTGTGTCATCTTCACTTTCTTCCATCTGTGTTTTATAGTTTCAGAGTACAGGTCTCTCATCTCGTTGGTTACGTTTATTCCTAGGTATGTTATTATTTTTGGTGTAATTGTAAATGGGATTGTTTTCTTAATTTCTCTTTCTGCTACTTCATTATTAGTGTATAGGAATGCAACAGATTTCTGAGCATTGATTTTGTGTCCTGTGACTTTACTGAATTCATTTATCAGTTGTAGTAGTTTTTTAGTGGAGTCTTCTGGGTTTTCTATATGGAGTGTCATGTCATCTGCAAGTAGTAAAATATTTACTTTTTTCTTGCTGATTTGGATGCCTTTTATTTCTTTTTGTGGTCTGCTTGCTGTGCCCAGGACTTCTAGTGCTGTGTTGAATAAAAGTGGTGAGAGTAGACGTCCCTGTCTTGTTGACTGTAAAGGAAAAGCTCTCAAATTTTCCCCATTTTGGATGATGTTTGCTGTGTTTTTTTTTCTCCCCCCACATATGGCCTTTATTATCTCGAGGTATGCTCCCTCCAAACCTACTTTGTTGAGGATTTTATCATGAATGGATGTTGTATGATTTTTCAGTGTCTGTTGATAAGATCATATGGTTCTTATCCTTTCTCTTTTTAATGTGATGCATCACGTTGATTGATTTGTGAATATTGATTCACCCTTGCAGCCCAGGTTAACTCCTATGTGATTGTGGCGAATGATATTTTAATGTATTGTTGGCTTTTGTTTGCTAGTATTTTGTTGAGGATTTTTACATCTATGTTCATCAAAGCTTTTGGCCTGTAGTTCTCTTTTTTGGTGGTGTCTTCATCTGGTTTTGATATCAGGGTAATGCTGGCCTCATAGAATGAATTTGGATGTTTTCCTTTTTTATTTTTGGAATAGTTTGATAAGAGTAAGTATTAACTCTTCTTTAAATTCACATGTGAAGCCATCTGGTCCTGGACTTTTGTTTGTTGGGGGTTTTTTGATTAGTGATTCAGTTTCATTGCTGAAAATCAGTCTATTCTAATTTTCTATTTCTTCCTGTTTCAGTTTTGGGAATTTATATGTTTCCAGGAATTTATCCATTTCTTCCAGGTTGTCCAATCCGTTGGCATGGAGTTTTTCATAATAATCTTCTTATAAATGTTTGTATTTCTGTGGTGTTGGTTGTTATTTCTCCATTCTCATTTGTGATTTTACTTATTTGGGTCCTTTCTCTTTTCTTTTTGATAAGTCTCCCTGGAGGCTTATCAGTTTTATTAATTTTTTCGGGGAACCAATTCCTGCTTTCATTGATCTGTTGTATTGCTTTTTTAGTTTCTGTATCATTTATTTCTGCTCTAATCATTATTATTTCCTTCCTTCTGCTAGCTTTAGGCTTTGTTGTTCTTTTTCTAGCTCTTTTCGATATAAGGTTAGGTTGTTTATTTGAGATTTTTCTTGCTTCTTTGGGTAGGCCTGTATTGCTGTATGCTTCTTTCTTAGAACTGCTGTTGCTGCATCCCAAAGGTTTTGGACCATGTATTTTAATTTATTTCCATTTATTTTTTAAAATGTATTTCTCTTTTTATTTTCTGGTTGACCCATTCATTGTTTAATAGCATGTTATTTATCCTCCATGTATTTGTGGTCCTTCCAGACTTTTTCTTGTGGTTGACTTCAAGTTTCATAGCACTGCGGTCAGGAAAGATGCACTGTATGACTTTGATATTCTTGAATTTGTTGAGGCCTGTTTTGTGGCCTAATATATGATCTGTTCTGGAGAACGTTCCATGTGCACTTGAAAAGAATGCGTATTGTGCTGTTTTAGGATGGAATGTTCTGAATATATCTGGTAAGTCCATCTGGTCCAGTGTGTCGTTCAAAGCCATTGTTCCCTTGTTGATTTTCTGTCTAGGTGATCTGTCCATTCCTGTAAGTGGGGAGTTAAGTTCCCCTACTATTATATTATTGATTATTCCCTTTATGTTTGTCATTAATTGTTGTATATATTTGGGTGCTCCCAAGTTGGGTGCATAAATATTTAAAACTGTTAGATCTTCTTTTTGGATTGTCCCCTTTATTATTATATAATGCCCTTCTTTGTCTCTTGTTATAGTCTTTGCATTAAAGTCTAGTCTGTCTGAAAAAGTCTTGCTACTCTTTGTTGTGACATCGATTTGTGTGATAAATGTTTCTCCTTCCCCCTCACTTTTAATCTGCTCGTGTATTTAGGTTTAAAACCACTCTCTTATAGATAGCATATAGATGGGTCTTGTTGAATTTTTTTTTATCCATTCTGACACCCTATGTCTTTTGATTAGGGTGTTTAGTCCATTTGCATTCAGAGTGATTAGTGATAGATATGTATTTATTGCCATTATATTACTTGTTTTGTGGTTGTTTCTGGAGTTTTTCTCTGATCCTTTCTTATCTTTCTCTGTTTCATGGTTTGCTGGTTTCGTTTAGTGATTTATCTTTATTTTTTGTCTTTATTCTTTGCATATTTATTAGTTTTTGATTTGTGATTACTATTAACTTTGCATATGACAGCTTCTCATGTAGCAGTCTCTGTGAAGTTGATGGTCATTTAAGTTTGAACCCATTCTTTACTCCTCTCCTCCCCACATTTTTGAAATCTGTTCTCATATTTTACAAGCTTTTGTTTTGTGAGTTCCATGACCAATTTTTTAAGTAGAAACACCAGCTTTTACTGCTTTGGTGTTTCCTGCCTTCATTCTCTTTTATGTTCTTTCCTTTCGACTCACAGAGTCCCCTGTAGTATTTCTTGCAGGGCTGGTTTGTGGTCACAAACTCCTTTAATTTTTGTGAGTCTGGGGAACTCCATCTCTCTATTCTGAATGACAGCCTTGCTGGATATTCTTGGCTGCAGATTTTTTTGTATTCAGCACTTTAAGTATATCCTGCCACTCTCTTCAGGCCTGCCAAGTGTCTGTGGAGAGGTCTGCTGCTAACCTTAGGGGTTTTCCCCTGTCAGTTAAGGAATTCTTTTGTCTTCTTGCTTTTAAGATTTTTTTTTTTGCTCTATTTTGTAAATTTAATTACAGTATGTCTTGGTGTTCGCCTGCTCTTGTTGATTTTGATGGGAATTCTCTGTGCCTTCTGGATCTGGATGTGTGTTGCCTTCCCCAGATTAGGCAAGTCTTCAGCTATGATTTTCTCAAATACATTTGCTGCTCCCTTTTCTCTCTCCCTCTCCTTCTGGGACTCCTATAATAGGAATGTTAGTATGTTTGATGGGGTCACTTAGTTGCCTAAGTCTGTTCTCATGTTCTGTAATTCTTTTCTCTTTTGTTCAGTTTCATTATTTTCCATTATTTTGTCTTCTGGGTCACTAATTTGTTCCTCTGCTTTTTCCAGCCTGCTGTTCATTGCATCAGACCTGTTTCCAATCTCCTTTATTGTATTTATTCTTCATCTCTGATTGATTCTTTTTTAACTCTTTTATCTCTGTGGTAATAGTCTCACTGATGTCTTTTCTCAAGTCCAGTGAATATCCGTATGATCATTACTTTAAATTCTCCATCAAGCATGTTCCTTATATCTGTTTCACTTGGATGTCTGGCTGCAGTCTCATCTTGTCCGTTCATTTGGGATAAATGCCTCTGTCTTGGCATTTTGTCTAAGTCTCTGCCTTCTGTGTGTTAGAAAAGCCTGTTGTGTCTCCTGCTCCTGAAACCAGTGGCCTTATAATTATAGAAGAAGTCATGTGGTGCCCAGGGCCTGGCGCTTCTGGCAGTGTCTCAGTGTCTCTCTGTGCTACATGTGCTCTGCTGCTGTGTTTTGGCTGCTCTATCTTTCAGGCCAGTTGTCTGCAGAGATTCTCTTTGCCTTTGTGGGCAGTGTTTGGTTCCTGGCCTGAATGTGGTGAGTTTTAGCTGGGTGTGCTGTGGTCTGCTTGCGAAATGAGCCCTGACACCACCTCCACCAGAACTGAGGCCCTGCAGGACTCTGATCGGGAGACGTGGTGTGGGCAGTGGTTTGTGCTGGTCTTCTGTGGGAAGGACCCACCATGCTGGGACTGAGGCAAGCATGATTGAGAAGGACAGTCCCACCAGAGCACAGGGGAGTGGGACTTGGTGCAAGTAGGTTAGGCAGCCTGTGTCAGCACTGTGTTGCTTCTCTCAGGTGGCCCTGTGTTTATGCTGAGGGGTTAAGTAGGGAAATGGCCTTAGCCAGTTTCTTTGTTCTTAGAGAGGTGTCTGCCTCCCTGAAGGCTGCCTCTCAGACATCCACACTGAGAGAAGAGCAAATAATCTCCCTCCTGTGTGCCCCAACCACTCTTCAGATGCTGCTTCCATGCTGTCTGCTCCCAGGTTGTTTGCCTGCTTTCTCTCCAGGGGCAGTGTAGTACCCTCCAGGCTCTATCCCAGCCAAGCCTGCTGACCTTTGGAACTCCAGGCTTTAAGCTCTGCTTGTTGCTGGAAGTCATGAAATTCAGTCCCTCTCATTTTCTAAGCCAATGGCTACGGGGAAACCTTCTCCTTGTGCATTCTGCTGTGTGCTCTCTGGCTGTTCTCCATGACCATGGCTCCAGCCTCCTCTCCGCAGCACCTGTGATCCGTGTCTCCCCTAAACCTTCTTTGATGTAGCTTCTCCACCTTTAGTCATGGAATTTTGTTCTACCAGTCTTCAGGTCGATTTCTGGGGTTTGTAGGATGATTTGATAGTTACCTAGTTGTGTTCGTGGGACAAGAGTAGGCTAGAGTCCTCCTACTCTGCTGCCATCTTTACCCCTAATGTCCAACTTTTCATGTTTGTTTAAAGAATATGTTTGTGGCCACCAAACTACGAAGATAGAAGCCAGTCCTCTCTCCAAGTGAACAGGGAAGGGGAAGAATCTTGGAAGTCCCTGTACCAGAGCAAGAAGGATGAGTGGGATGTAGGAGGGCTTGCAGCTGGGGAATCAGCGAAGGGATCTTCTGGGGGAGTTCAGTAGGGTTCAGTAAATAACCATTTGCACAAGTCCAGTTCTCATAAGTTTTGTCTTCTTGGGCTCCCTGCAGTTTGTCATTTTGACCAAAATGAGGGAGAAGGAGAAGGCTCTGAAAAGAACATCCAACTGAAAATGTTCTATTTTGACTGTACAGAAATTGAAAATAAATCAATTCCTGATATACCATCAGCTTTGGATCATGGACTTTTTGCTCCTAGTATTTCCTGAATTTACTGAAATCTCATAGAGATTTTTATAATTCAGTTTCATGCTCATATTTTCTACCCTGAGCCCATCACTGTCCTGACTCATACGATGGCTTATATAATGGTAAATTTGCACCAAGCAGAGAGTAGGCCTCCAGTAAATACCTGTTCACCAAGTAAATGAGCAAATGGTGAGCAGTCATAATTTCTGGCTTCAGCTATTTTTCATGGCATGAAGTCATTGCCGAGCTCTCTAATTTACACCTGCATGTTTTGTTTTCTATAGGATGTCCTGTAATGGTATCCATTTACTGAGAGCTGCTCAGTGTGGTCAGGCCTTACCTCTGTCCTTCTGAGGCAGGTACTACTGTTCTCAGTCATGAATAAATTTGCTGCTGCTTCCATTTAGTGGCTAGACAGCTGACGAAGAGGATGACCTGGTCTTTGCCCCGGAGGGGCTCAAGGTCTAGCACATGGGTCCATTTCAGTGGAATGAACCCCATCTTCAAGGACACCTCTGTCAGGGGCCTTAGAGTGGGGAGGGCTTGCTGGAGAATGGGAGGGAGGCCTCAGGAGTCATGTGAGGCTCAGCTCAGAACCACCATGAGGACCTGGGGCCCTTGAGTCCTTCCGGAAGACCAGAATGCAGACTTCACTTTAGTATGAGAACAGTTTTAATACAGTTGAAAAATCATGGTGCTTCATACTTTCTGCCCTTTTTGTATATGACTGTTATTTAGAATTCGCTTGTGAAAAGTACTTATTGTGAAAAGTAAGAGATAGGTACATGGGGTTTCGTTTCTATCTTTTTCGCTGTGTTTGTTTTCTGAACGGTTCATCTTTCTTGATCCCTGGAGCAGGGAGGAGTCAGCAGGTCTAGGCCCTGGTTCTCCAGGCATCAGGGCACCCGGTGGGGGAGGCCAAGGCATGTTTCAAGTTAGAGAAGATGTGCTGGGTACTGGGTTCATGCCGTGCCCGTGCCAGCTTCACTAAATCCTCCCGACTTGACGCCATCAGGATCACGCTGACCCATCATTACCATTATTTTTGAGAGGTGAGCAGACTGAGCATGGAGTGCTGAGGTGGTGTGAGGCTGTGCAGCTCTGCACAGAACGGGAATGATTCTTGCTCTTTCTTTCACTTCTGTAGTTTGCCACGGGACCTATGGCAGGAGGGCTGGGAGGTAAAGGGGGGGTGTATTGGTGCCCCCAGAGTCAAGGCCATCTGGGAGCAGAAGCCAGACAGTGGTTCGAACACGGATGAAGTTTGAGCAGGGAACAGTTTAAGAGTTATTAGCTATAAAAGATAAAATCAATGGAGCAGACGAAGGGGATTAAGAATATACTTAGTGTGCTGAGCACTGAGTAGTGTATGGAATCGTTGACTCACCCTATCGTACACCCCAAACTAGCATAACACTGTAGGTCCGTTATACTTCAGTAAAAAAGTAAAAGAAAATTGGAAAAAGAAAACATAGGGGAAAAATTAAATAAGAACTGTGGGAGGTTAACCGTAATATTTGCCATTAGCAATTAAACTGAAAAATTAAAAAGAAAAACCTCAAAATAACCACCAAATGGAAAAAGCAGGCCAATGACATAAACACATAGACACACACAGACACACACACACATTACAAAAAGAAGTTTTAAGAAGAATGATTAACTATGACAAGGGGTTGGAGCGAAGATGGATTATCTAATAAAAAGTAAACAGAACTCTATAGGGTGTAGAAATAATGGGTTCTAGGGTGCAGGGAGGGGCCCCTGAAGGAAGAGGCCACACCTCACACCCCTCTGAGACCTGAGTCCAGACCCCGACTGTGTGGAGAGGATGTGGCTGTGACCTGCTGTGTGCACAGAAGTCGCTGGGTGCCGGGGAGCACTGTCTGTGGAAAGATGTCCAGCTGGAGACCCCCCACCGCGAAGCTGTAGGAGGCAGGTGCCGCCCCAGAACCTGGAGGCTCAGCGCCTTCCTTCTGCTCTGCAGCATCTTTCCAGAAACTTCTTCTACTGGCAAAACTAGCTAGCAAGTGGAACACATGTTGAAGGGACCCAGGTCCAGTTTTGTGGATCAGGCAATAAAGGGTGAGTTTGTAGCTGAGGCACTCAATGGATACCTGGGCACAGAGAGAAAGAACTCTTTTGTTTTCTTTTATTCAGCCAGGCAATTGGACGTGATACATATACATTTATGTGGGTTCACGCCCCCCCCCCCCCCCCCACGGTACTTCCCGCCATGTGTGGTTTGATGGCTTGTTATCTCTGTGGTTTGATTGCTTGTTATCTCTGTGACTTACCACTAGGGGCCTATTGAAGATTAAGCTGGTTTAATTTTTTATTGTTTGCCTCTTAAACCTTGGATAAATGCATGGGTGATTGGGAATTGGTGGCACATTTACGAAGCGCCGTCCAGCCGGATGACCTCCAGGCTCAGTGTCCTTTTTTAATGCCTGGGAAGATACTGGGTATAACCTAGAATTGTAATTGCATGTGAAGTAATTCAGTCTGAGATTTTATCTCTCAGGCTTTATAAACATTTGCCAGAGGCTTTCCTGACATATCGTCGGGCTCTGGTTTTATTTGTCTGCGGTGGGTTTTTATTTAGTTACTACTGCATTTCTTTATACTGCTTCCTTGTCAATCTGGAAGAGTCATTCTTCCAGAAGAGCTCTTTAAACGTTTCCCCTTCAGACTGTTTCCTCCGTAACAGCTTTGGAACTGCTCGATTTGTTTGTGACTTCTTGCCCCCTGACTCCATGCCATGCGTCATTTCTCGTTTAGTCGGAAACACTAGAAGGGGAGAAGTACTCAGCCTTGTCCTTGTTGCTGTTGAGCTATCCGTGATGCCGTGTCTGTTTCAGTTCGTATTTTGTTCTGTTCTTCTGCCTCAGAACTGTCCTAAAAATTCTTTAACTCGTTAAATACATTTTGGGAGGTTCAGGTGGTAATAGATTTTGTTGAAAAACAGAGTGCTAAGAGAGAGAAGATACTTGCCCATAATCTTACATTTAGGTACCCGATGATGTTGAAAATAAAAGGAGTGCATGTATGTGGTTAACATGTAAATGGTATCAAAAGGTACAGAAAGGGAAGTACAAGCCTCCCTTCAAATATAACTATTATTACATTTCTTGGGATTTCTCCCGGGGGAAAAATGGTTTTGGCACACATCTGCATCTATGGCTCTCTGCTTTTTTACATTGCTTAATAAAGGGATTAAATATACATATTTTTCTGTGGGCATTTTTTCTTTTTGTACTTTTCCTATTACATTTTTAGAGATCCTGTCCCTCGACACACACGGATTCTCTCTGACATGATATGTACGCGATTTCAGGAGATGGATGCGTAGTAATTGATTCACCTGTGCCTTATCGCGGGCTGTTTGGTAACTGTCAGGTGTTTTCGGGGAGGAGCTGTGGTTAGCTGTTGGAGTTACTACGGTCTGCCTTTTTGTAAACAAACATCTCGCTGATGTATCTGTAGATTAATCCCGAACAGTGAGATTGCTAAATCCGATGATAAATGCATTGTAAACTTTGACAGACATTACCACATTGCACTCCAGAAAGGTTACCAAGATTGATCTTCGTTTCCAAGTTTGTCTCTTTGCCACACCCCCACCGGCACTGTCCCATCACCAGGCTTTGGCGTGTCTGCCAGTCTGCTAAGTTAAAAATGTTATCTCTTTGCTTTTCACTTGTTTATCTTTAATTACAGGTTTAGGGTCTTTTCGTAGGTTCGTTGGCCTGCTGCGTTTCTTTCTGTAAATTGTCTGCTCCTTCATGAGGCTTTGTGCTCTCTTCCCCCTCCACTTTCTTTTCCCTCCTTTTGTTTCCTGTAGGGGTCTTTATCATACCGACTTCTGTGAGCTCATTTTAAATTAGAGAAATTAGCTGTATTTCGTATGTGTTGTGAGTGTGTTTTCTCATGTCATATGGTATCGTTTGAAAACGTTCCTTAAAAACATTGTTTTTATTTTGGTGTAAAGATTTTTAAACGTGTTCTTTTTAAAAAAATGAGAAAAGCATGTGCATTGAGAAAACTTGGCCATACTTTCTGCTGTTTTTAAGGCTGAGTAGTTGTAGTTTGGGACAAATGATTATGCCCCTAGATCCTATATGTCCCATAGCTCTGGGGACCCCATAGCATCTTACTTACACCAAGACTACTCTGAAGGAGGGATGGGTGCAGGTGTCCTTCCCCTCTGTCCTTGCCTTGGCCTTCAGCAATTTATGGGCCTCTTAAGAGCAGGTGAGCTCATGAACAGCCATGTCTACAAACATCCAAATTTGGCCACCTGGGTATGTCATTTCTGGTAGCCAGACGTGACGGGCCCTACCTGCTTCTGAATCTCCAGCACCTGCAGTGAGTGGTACCTGAACTGAGATGCAGTGTGTGGGATGAATGGATGGAGACAAGGAAGAGCAGGGAGAATGAGCAGGAACGGAGAGCTCGCATGAAGGTTCACGTTGGAACGCTGTCGTCCGTGTGACGTGTGCGTGCCCGACGATACAGTGCTGCAGTCGGTGCACTTCCAGGTCCTGTCTTCATAGCCCTTTTCGTCTCACGATATGTTGTATAGCATATGGAACGTGGAGGCAGTGTGCTATGGCCAAGCGTTGTTTGGGTGAATCTCTCTGTGTTCCCACATGACCGTCTACACCGCCCAGTGTGAGGTGATCGCGTCTGTTCCCTTGCGATAAGAGTGTCGTTAAGACTGTATTTTAAAAAATCAGATTTCAAGATAATGACTGCACGAAGGATGGATTTCTCTCCAAATTTCTTCAAAGAATAAGCTTCTCCTTTGAACATTTAAAATTTAGGATTCTGGTTAACAGAAACAGAGTGTGTGAAGGCTTGTCACATACCCTGTAAACTGTGACTCAGCCTAAGCCCCAGGTAAATATCTTGCTAGTTCTTCATTTAATTAAGTATCTCCAGAGAAGAGTTGAAGGATTTCCTGACAATTCAAGTAATCTGTATGTATACACTTAGCTTATTCGTACGTGTGAGAAGCTTTTTCATGGTATCCGACAAGGGACAGTATGGAGGTACAGTGTTTTCTTGGTTGACTAGTGTAGCTCCTTGAGAATATCATTTCTGGCAGGATTGTGGCCTCTTTCTCATGCCGTTTGACTCGTGCTGAGAGGTCTGATGGCTTTGTTTGACTCTCCATAGTTGTATGAGGGCAGTTGATTCTGCTAATTTGAATTTGCTCAAGTGAAAGCCTGCACTGGTGAAACAGGTTTATCTTTGAGAAAGCTAGTGCCAAGCTCTGACTTCTGTGAGTACTGCTTAGCGGCATTCCACACAAAAATACTTGGACATCAGAAGGGGAGCGAACCAGCTATTGTATTTGAATGATCCCAGTGCTTATTTAATACCCATTTCAGTGTAGGCTCATGAAGTCATTGACGAATGATGTCAGTAATTAGCCTCGATCAGACAAATTTATGGTGGTTCTGTAATGTGCATTTTCTTCTCCATAGTGCATCGGAATGAATGATAAACAGAGATGTTTTCAAAGGTCTGTCGAGCTCCATCAGAGGGAGCCCGCACACGATTTCCTGGGCACGGTCGTTTTGTTCTGCCCTCGTCCACCCTGCATCCTTGGCTGTAGCTTATAAATCAAGTTGACTAAATCAGGCGGACATAAATTCATTTGTGCATTTGTCTTTGACATGTCGTCCTGGAGGATAGATGACTAAGACGAATGGAATCTACTTTGAAAAACGTGTCTGTGCGACAGGAGTGTCTAGTTTGTCCAGCGACGATGAGGACGGTCTCTTGGCGAGACTGTGGTGTCCTGTTGAGAACGGGTCAGCCTTGGAGAAACAAAGCCAGTGAAAAATAAAATGCTAACGTCGGCTATGACCGTTGTAAAAAGCCGACAGTTCAAGGGCCTCTCGGGAGCTTGTGTCATGTATGTTTGATTAGCTGGTGTAAAATTTGGGGGGTGTACAGGCTTTTTGGAGGAATGCTTTGCCGCCGGAGTAAAAAGTGTGAAGCACTTCAGAAGGCAGCCGGGTGGGGAAGCAGAGGCTTTGCAAACGGACGGACGTCTCTGCCTTCGATTCTCAGTGCTGCCAGTCACAGGTGTCCCCGAGAAAGGAAGGTGGTCTCTCCAGGCCCCGGTGGTTCTTACTTTGTAAAAGCGCAGGTTAAAACGCCTACCACAGGGAGTGGAGAGAAAGACCAGAGTTGGGTCCATGGTGATCGCCGAGCAACTGGAAGGTCCTTCCCTTCCGACAGCATTGCGGGTGCTGTGCCCCTCGACGGGGCGTCCTTGGAAAGGACGTGAAAGGTGCTGACATTTAAAGTACCTCCCACAACAAGAGGTGTGGCACACGGGCTCGTTCAGAGCTTGGCGATGGGCAGGAAGGCAGAGGTCTGCTGTGTGCTTTTGGATTGTGACTGTTGCTGATTTTCCCCGCTGCAGGCTCTGCAGTCAGGTAATTGACCCTGGTTTCTGTTGTCTGCCTCACGATGAAGCCACAAGTCCCACTGAGGTCAATTATTAGGCATAAGTGTTGATCCGAAGCCGTTGTGTTTCAGGAATCTCTGCCGTGGGTCTGGTCACACGTGCTAATTATTGCCACTGTGAGGCAGCGCGGTTGCCTTGGTGGCTGCCGCCGTAGGAGTCGGTCCCAACATCTTGAGCCTCTGGCCTCGCGGGGGCCCCCAGGGAGGTTGGTTACATCAGCACCGGGCGTGAGACGGGCTCTGACCCCTGTCCAGTCTCCGCCCAGTGCCCGACACCTCCTGCTCACAGTCACGATGCACATACTTGGAACAAGAAGTCGCGGTCGCTCGTCTCATACTCTCTTTTCTCCATGCAGAAACAAAGCTTCTGTTCGTGTTTTCTTCCCACCAAGAAGTTGTGGGTACACATGCTGATGAGCGCCCCCGGGGACACTTGCTGTGCGCTGGGCCCTGTTCTTGGGGCCTGCTGTGTGTAACCCGCGTCGTTCATCCTCGCAAGCTCGTGGAGGTGATCTCACCCTCCCAGTCACCGAGGCGGGAAGCCGCAGCACAGAGGGGTCAGTCATTTGCTCAAGATCTCACAGCCAGTAAACAGAAGAGCCGGGATTGAAAACTAGGCCATCTCTCGACCCCCAAACTAACCTTCCTCTCCAATAAGAAAAAGCAGTTAAAGAGATCATAACCATCTAAATTCCACCTAGCCGGTCATAACCCTTCTGAGCGTTCAGTGCCCATACTTCGGAATCCCTAATTTCACGTTTGTGGGAAAAGCCTCTCTCTCCCTGCCACGTCCCCTTCCAAAGCATAAACATGGTGAACAATTTGGCATGTATCGACACATGCAAACACATCTTTATACACGTCCCGCTAGGCGGCACTGTGCTGACGAGCACTTTTCTCCCCGTATATCCTGCACGTATTTCTGTGTGTGTGGTATGTACTCTTTCGTAGTTTTAGATGGACCGTTGAGTGTGGACGCAGCGCTGTCAGAGGACGGCCGTGCCGTAATTGCTGTCGCTGTAGCACTTTCCTCGATGGACATCTCGGTTGTCCTGTTTTCCCTCCATCACTTACCGTCGCCGTGTATGTTGTGCGAAAGTACTGTTGTTTAGCTCATCTTCTCTTTTGATGTTCAGGCCCTTAGAAGACACTGGGATAAACATTCTTAACACTCGGGATTTGAATATGTCCTTATTAGTTGCTGTCCAGTCCCGATCAAACTGCTAAGCCCGAGTGATCACCCTGTCACTTAAAACAGATACTTTACTGAGATAACACTTTACATATCATACAATTCACCTCTTTTAACTGCACCACTCAGAGATTTTAATAAATTTATGGAGTTATGCAACCAGCCAGCACCAGGAAACCCTTCTGTCAATCCGAGCTCCCCTTTGCCCTTTCCAGCTACTCCCATTCCTGTCTGCAGCCCTGACAATAGTCATTGAGATTCTTGGTTTGGTTCAGTGGAGAACCAAATACGTGCTGGTTGCACAGAATGTAGCAGGAACGTGTCAGAATCTCACCTTTGGGAAGTGATGCCAGAAAGCTCCAAGTCAGGACACCCCAGACCTGTTCTGGGCCCTGAGGGGTGGCTTCACTTCACATAGGGAAGGCGTGCAATTGGTCTGAACAACTTTGTAGTGTTAAAATAATCTAAAAATCCTAAAAATCAAAATTATGATATTGTAGCTTTCATAAACCATTTTGACTTAAAAGCTGATAATGTTTAAAAATTCCGGATAATTCCAAGTCTGTAATTAACATTTCAGTATCTGCCAGTTCCTTCAGGTATTTTAGATGCGTGCTTCTGGCACTGAGGAGCTGTTATGATCCGATGGTTCATATACGGTCTGTGTGGGGGGTTCCGTTTGAGGTGCGTACATATTTATTTGTAATTGTCATTTCAGGTGAATAATGACTATTTTCCAAAGACCTGTTTGTCAAGAAGCTCAAAGAGAGTGGAAAAATAACAGGACTGCGACTTTTCTGAATGAGAAAGCCACACGCAGTACGCTCTTGACCGTCTCGTAAAGTATTTGCTAGTGTCTCAGAGCCCAGTGCCCACGGCTGGAAGGGTTTCTGTGTGTAGGCCTTGGAAATGTGTCTCATATGCGGAGGGCATTCCCAAGTCAGGGCTTGAGGTCACAGTTCGGGGACGCCCCTGCGCTCCTGAGGCAGGTCCTGTCCCCACCATCCCCTCAGAGGTCCCACACCTCCTCTGTTTATCGTGGCTTCTTTGTGAATCAGTAACACCTGAGGAGGAGAAAGCTTTTCCTTAAAGGAAAGAACACATTTATCTGGAATACCTCTGGAACCAGAACGGTTGCTTAGGTGACACATCTTGTGTTTTGTCATCTTCGTGTTTTGTCGTCTTCGGCAAATAGGAAAGGCAGCTTCCTCAAGTTGTGTTTGTCCTCGAAGCAGCGAGCCCGCATTGATGTTTATCCAGAAAAGAAAACTCGTGCACAGAGGCAGAGAGACCCAGACATCTGAAGAAGCTCAGACACCGTGTCCTTCAGAACTTTTAAACATTGATTTTTCTCTCTCGTGGAAGGGGACGGAGCCGGGACCAGATGTGTGTGGGGCTGGCATGTTGTTAAAAGTCCGCCAGCTGGGTCCTCGCCCCTCCCATTTTGGCTGTGGTGTCACGGCTGTCTGCACTCATGTCAGGACGAGACCCGGCCAACCTGACTTCATCCTCCTGTACCCTTCACTGTCGTCAGCTCGCTTTACCGGGGATGTGCATGATCCAAGGTTCGAGATCCTTCTCTCGAACTGGAGACTGGAGAATGACAGCGCGTGCAGACTGCCTGTGAGCCGTAGGGCGCCCCATGCGGACTCCCAGCTGGTGTGCAGGGACCACGGCTAGGACGATTGCCTGCTGTTTGCGAAGCGGACGACTTTGATCTGAGTCCCGCAGCCACAGAAATCTCAGATGACGAGATTCACTGCAGGAGAATGGGTCGGGGGTATTGATGTAAAGAGAATAAACCGGTTGGTGCTTGTTTGTTGCTCTTGATCTTAGTGCACAGTAATTTTGAGTCAATTTAATAACCTAAATCAGCCAGCTAATGTTCACATTTTGAGCGCCCCATAATTGCTGAGCTCCCGAGAGTGCGCTGAGGGATGCAGACATGTCTTACGAGTGATATTACCTCGCTCTTTAGAGCTTTCTTTGTAATGGAGTCTCTGAGCTGCTGCTTTTAGAGAGTCAGAGGTGTGGGGACCTGGCTGATTTGAAGAGACTCTTTGAGTTCTTAAATCAAGAGAGGGAAGATGTGGAAAATAATGCCATTTGGGGTATAGAACGGACTTAGGTGTGAGAAGATACTACTCTACTGAAGGCAGCCATGATTTATCCAGCACCTGCTATGTGCCTGGATTGTACTAAGAGCTTTGCAACTGTTTATCTCATTTAATCCTATGAAGTAGGTGGTTACAGTTTCCTTACATTTTATATATAAGGAGAGTGACTTGCAAAGGCTGTTAACTTCCCCAAAATCATAGGTAGAGTTTAAGTCTAATTCTTTCTACTTTGTAACCGATTTGCGGTAAGACTAACCTTTTCCTTCACTCTCTGGTTCCAATATATCCCCCCTTCCACGGTCCTGAATTTTTTTTTTTTTTTAACTCTCTCTTTGTGTGCTCTTGAACTCTGCTACTTACAGATGGGTGAATATAGATTGGTCTTCTGAAACACAGTCTCCTGGGGAAAAGAAAGACACTATATAGTATGAATTGGCCTTTCCCTGGCTTTGCTCACCTCCGAGCTGGGCATACTTGTACGAGCTAGTGGGGGTTGTCAATGCAGAGAAAAGAGAAGAGGCGGTGTTTAACCTTGGCCACCAGATGGGGGGCACTGGGTCCCCGCTCTGTGGAGCTTAGGGAAATGAGACTCTTCAGGACGCTGGCCACTGAAAAGGGGCTGAGATTTCATCAGGGCAAACTGTCCCCCTTTCATTCTTGTTCCAGATCTTCATCAGGCAAAGGGGAAATACGAGGGTCTGGAGCTTAGTGGGGTTCCTTACAGAGTCTTGGCGAGTGCGGTTGGCCCCTGTGGTTGCGTGATGGATCGGTGAAGAGTGGAGTAGTAAGGAATGACATATGCCCACCACAGACATTTAATTAAACTTGGAGATACCGGTGTGCAGAAGTGGCCAGTCTTTGATGTGGTGTCAGGACCGTGTCTCTGGACGCGGGTCCTCTGGTGCTCCGTGTTGTCGCTCCCTCACGAAGCATACTTGTCGCGTGTCACCAGTGGTGCTTGGTCTTCACTCCTTCAGAACAGCCCGGGACAGAGCCCATCTGGACTTTTCCCTCCGAATACTAACGTGGTCTCAGACGTCTGCACCTTGTTTGGCAGCTGGTTTTGTTTGTCCCGTCTTCCTAAAGCATTGAGTTTCATTTTTATGGGAACAACCGCTCACTTGGTTTTCAGACTCAAATCCGTGTGTTAGTATTGAATTGAGTCGGGTAATGACAACCGCCGGCACAGCCTGCGTGAACAGGTTCGGCGGCAGACGTCACTGAGGCTTGGTAAGTGTCGCATGTCGACCAGTGGTGGGGGCAGTGTTGTTGGGCTGATGGCCGCGGTGCCAGAGGCAGGGAGTGGCGCTCAGCCACCACGCGCTGTCCTGTGTCGTGAGGGGGCGACGCTGCACCTGCCCCGGAGTGGTGAAGGGAGCCATTTATGGCGGGGACGACCCCAGCAGCTCCTTCAACGTGATTTTTACCGCGAATCCCATCTTGGATTGCCCACATCCGGTGTGCTCGGTGTGCTCATCTCAGCTGGCCCGCGCGGAGGTGTTACTGAGGATGTGATCACAAAAACGTAGCTGTGTGGCAGGAGAGAGCAGGGTGTGGATGTTGCTGCCCCCTGGGGGTGTGACGCCTCCGGACGTCCCTGGACCAGAGGGAGAAGGTCCGTGGTGTGTGAGCCTGCGCTCCTCTCCTGCCTGCTCAGGTGCCGCTGCCTAGCTCCCCCTGGTTTGTAAAAGCTAAAGGGCGTCCACGCAGATGACAGCATTGTTCTGCGTATGGTAATTCGTTCGTAAAGTGTAATTCATTCATACAGGGGTTTGTTAATTTGGTTCATTACTTGACTTCCTTTAGGAACTAGTCATTAACTTCCGGTATTGTCCTTTTTAGTTAGGCAGGAAAGATTCATACCGGTTATTACTTGCCACCCTCTTTGGTGTTGAAGGAAAAGCAAAAGCCTAGAACAAAACAGCGTTGGCTCTACCAGCCTGAACGTTGGGGTCAAATTTGATTTGCTTTCCTGCCCTTGGAATAAGTTAGACACGACTTAAACCAACGTTCATAGGCAGCTGTAAGGAACGGACGTTATTTGGTGTGTGTTTATTTCACATAACCTCAGATTTACTTTGATGTCCATTTCGTAGTGCCTGGCAGCAGAATTTGTCCAGACCTATTGAAAGACCACAGCTTCTGAGAAAACTCCCAGTGTGAGAGTGAATGGGTAGCCCAGTGGCAACAGGCGTTGGCTAGCGGATGTGATTCTTGATCGAGTCTGGATGAATTCTGCCCTGTCATGTATCATAAACTCTGGTAGAGAACATCATCTGAGGTGTCAGGTGAGAATCAGCACTGTGCCGTCACCTGTGCTGCTGTCCCTGACTCATCCTCCTGAGAGGAGGAATTCATGTGGCCCGTGGTGGACGTTTTATTGTGGGATTCACGAGGCGAGCACTCAGACGCCTTAGCTACCAGCATTGGATCTTTACGTTCAATCCAGTTGCACATTTGGCCCGGGGACTCCTGGCCCAGAGCAAGATGGGGAGACCTCATAAGATTTGCATCATCTTAAGGTAGGGACTGGCCAGTTTTTAAGAAAAGCTTCTCTTACATGATAAATATAATGGAATATTACTCAGCCATCAGAAAGGATGAATACCTACCATTTACATTGACGTGGATGGAGCTGGAGGGTATTGTGCTGAGCGAAATAAGTCAATCAGAGAAAGATAATTATATGGTTTCACTCGTGAAATTTAAGAAACAGCACAGAGGATCACAGGGGAAGGGAAGGAAAACTGAATGGGAGGAAATCAGAGAGACAAACCATGAGAGACTCTTCACTCTAGGAAACAAACGGGATTGCTGGAGGGGAAGGGAGTGGGGGGATAGGGTAACTGGGTGATGGGCATTAAGGAGGCCACGTGATGTGATGAGCACTGGGAGTTATATGCAGATGATGAATCACTGAACTCTACTTCTGAAACTAATGATGTACTATGTGTTGGCTAATTGAATTTAAATTTGAAGAAAAAGAGAAAAGTTTCTTTTAAAAGCTAAAAGCTGAGAGAGGAAAGACAGCGAGAAGGGGATGGAAATGCTTTTTACCTTCAGCCCGAGGATTGGCTGACATGGCAGTTTTCCCCCTGCTTTTGTAGCGTCTGTAGAGAGAGATACGATGTATGACTCAGGTGACAAAGGTCAGGAGTCTGAACTCTCGGATTATCAGTATCTTCTTGCTCTGGGAGGATAGCATGACCAGTGTTCTGAGGACATAAGATCAAAAGAATCCCCTTGGCTTGGTAGTTGGACTTTTATCGGCTCACCTGCAAAATCTTCTGGGGCTGTACTGCTCGGCCCTTGCTTCTCTTAGCCGTATCTCGGGTGTCCATACTGATAGAAAATCATTTTGCCAAGAGGATGTTTTTCTTGTTGAGGGACAGCTGTCAGGAAAGATCGCCAGTCTGTGTAGCTGCCCCAAGTAATTGGTCTCAGAACTCAGTACCTTTATCAAGTGGAGTTTCTAGAACAGAGCCTCCTTGCTTAACCTGCTTCCCTGTCTGCTGTGGTGGTGTTTCTCAGAGAGTCCTGACTCCCGTCCGCCTGTGGTGCTAGAAAGAAAGTCAGAGCAAGTGAAGAAGTGGACGATTCGAGTGAAGCTTTAGCGCATGTCTCCCTGGTCAACGCCAGGCAGTGGTTTGGGCCTCTCCTGGTTCCCATCGTGTGTCTCATGTGAGGCAGTCTTCCCCGTCAGCTTGAATCCTTTTGCCTTTCTTCTGTTGTGGACTAGCCCTGGTGTCTTTGGGCTGAGGAACCGGACATATGTCCTTGTTCTCTGAGCAAAGAGCTAGTGGACAAAGGCCTACCTGACTGTGCAATGACTGGTGGGTGACACTTGGGTGCACAGTCAGGGTCAGGTCGCACTTTGTTCAGGGAATGTCATGCTTATGGGCGGGTGATTAAAGAGGTGGCGGTTTCACTATGTGTATGTATGTTAAGTCTTCCTATTCTCCACCCTAGAAGGATGAGTGCAGTCGAGACATGGTGGCTCCAGTAATTGGGGATGAACGTGTGAGGCTTGCTGGACGGACCTGTGTGCTGTGAGCGGTGGTGCTCTGCTAGTGGTGGTGTGGAGCCTGCTGACCTACCCTTTGGTTTCATCCCACCACCCCACAGAAATTTGTAGGTGCTTTTATTTTCTTCTTTTTTTCCAGACACTTTCTGTTTTTGTGTATGTCCATGTATTATTTTTAAAACAAATTGGGTTCCTACTAAATTAGAGCTTAAGAAAAACATTTTCTTGCACCAGTTTTCGAAACCGTTGTTAAGAACGTAGAGTGACTCGTCAGATGACCTCGGTATCCTTATCACCCAGCATTAACGACTGTCAGCTCTCTGTGATTGTGGTTCCGGGATGGGGAGGGCGGTATTTTAAAGCAAATCTCAGGCATCATATCATGTTACTCCAACACTTTGTTCTCATGTTTGCTATTCAGTTATTTACTTTTTGTCTGTTGACTCTTCTTTCTCTCGTTCCTGAAATAACTCTTGGACTGTGCCCTGCTGGCGTTATAAAGGTGCACACTTCTGGCAGCCTCACTCTTTGCGTGGTGGTCGATGGGCTGGGCGTCAGGGACCCTGAGGAGGACAGCCTTGGTGGCGTGAAGTTACTAGGAGAATCCGGAGGTATGGCTGCGGCCTCCCTGGCTCCTGGGGTTAGGTGGAAGGCGAGGCCTTTCCTTAGGATGTTGTGTTTAGGAGAAGGAGATCCAAGTCTAAGTCCTAGTGATTGGTGTGATTTATCAAACACTTACAGAAACTATGGCCTTGAATCATAAGACGCTCTTAGGGAGCCCGGCTAGATATTGTTTTATTTCTGTAGTCCCCCGGGCAGAAAGCTGTTGACATTACAGTAGTCATTGATGAACTGGCCGTGCTTTGAGCGCTCTGACAGCCTTTTTTGTGCCACGTTGCCTGGTTTTGAACAGTTTCCATATGGTGTGTCTCATCTGGCCCCCCCGCAGCAGCACCGGGTGAGGAGAGGGTCTGAACTCTGCCCGGGTCAGTTCAGAGAGACGTCGAAGGATTAGAAGGGGTTGTCAGTGACTTGACATTAGTTCTCGTGTCTCCTAGCCTGGAAGCCTTCCTGTTTCGAAGGGTTTTGAGTTGCTTTGGAATCTGTTGTGAAACCGGAGGATGCCTTTTTCTTCATACTTGAACCTTGCTGTGCAGATGTTGGTGAATTTCGCAGATGGTGGACAAGATCCTGGAGATGCTAGGGGAAGATTCAGTGCTCGCATCAGCGTTCTTCTGTTCCATGTTCCACTGCTTGACCAAACCCTGACTGTGACCACTGCCACTTTGACCTTCTTACACAGGCTACTTTTGTGACAGTGGAATTCATTTGAGCTTAATGTCTGAAATTTTTCCTGGGAACTGGAGATCTATGATCCAGTAGAGAAATTGTTTGGACATGTCTCCACCCCCACAGGAACTTGGTGCAAACGTCAGATTTCGCAGTTCCTTTTAAAATGTCTAGACATGAACGTTCTATTGGCTGAAATTCCCCGAGGGAGTGAAGTGATTCTTCAGAGTTTATGCTCTATGCAGGAAATTTTTACAGTAGCAGTCTCAAAATTTGTGTATTTTGTTTCTCACAAAGATACTTTTTATTTCATCAATTAACATTGGTTTCCCGCTAGAGTGTCTTTCCTGGGACAGGTGTATCTCACAAAACATGGTGCATGCGTTTGGCTTAGGGACATTACACAAACTTAAAGTACCAAACATTCGAGTGAGAATTGGACATAATTTCAGTGCAGATATTTTAACAATGGTTTATTATTCAAGGAATTCTTTATAGAAAATAGGCTAATCTAATTTTTCAATATGAAGTTGCTTTGAAAAAATTAAGAGAGAGTCAGCTAAAATCAGGGGGAATGTGTATTTTGGAATATGTTACCCTATAAGCTGTACTATTTCAAACATTAAATTAGTCAGAATGGTTGGTTAGCCAAATGTAATCAAACCGAGCTTCTGGTTTTAACACGTAAATAAAACTCAGATCTGCAATTATTACATTAGCCAATATGCAAATGGTGCAGCCAAATAATTAAGACAGTGCTTAGAAGCAGTTTTGTTTGTGAAACAAAAAGCTTCATGCAAAGTGTAATGAGACACAGGGCTTGTTAGAGATTTTGTGTTTTGCGGGCACCGCGAGACTGAGCTGAGCACGCGTGGTTGAAGGGCTACAAAAGAGCAGTTCTGTTACTGAGCCTGGGCCTTTGGACCCCGCTGGGATACCAGAGGGCTTTTATCTGTGGGAACTGGTGGTGACTGGGCCTGTGGGGTGGAGGTGGGGACGAGGAGACAGACACGAAGCACATCGGCTTCGTGTGCCCACAGCCAAGTCTCAGCTCTGCCCCGTCGTTGCCGTGTGATCGTGGGTAACGCACTTCGATGACCGCAGTTTGTAAACTTGAAAGATTCAATTAGAGTGTGATTTTCAAATGATGGTGGTCGAATTCCCACAGATATGAGTTGGTGGGTCGAGAGGTGTGAAGTAACGTGATAAACATATTCTTTCTTGATGATTCAGGCAAAAGGGGTGGTTTTTGTGTGGTGCTAGCCTTGACTGTAATCTAGGGTAAAACACAGGATTTACATGTGGTTTTAAGGTAAACTGTGAACATAAAGTGCCATTGGCCCCTCTTACTGTAGGGTCCCTGAGGCCTGTGCACCCGGACCCTAGGGTGGCTGTGTGTACCCTCTGCCCACAGGAGTCTTCGGAGAAAGTGTTCAGAACGTTACAGTTGCCTGATGATATGTAGACTCTTTCCCTGTTCTTGATAGCATTCCCCTGTAAGAACAGATCACGGACGCCTTTCTTTGTCCTGCTGTTGTTGTGTTTGTAGGTTACTTGGAGGGCCAACTCCTGTTACATCAAACTAGTTAGACTCACTGTTTCATTCGTTCTGTTGTAGCCGTTGAGGACCTGCTCTACGCTGGGCATGGTTTGGGTCTTTGAATAAGTAAATTTTCTCCGTTGTAATATTTAACTTAAATAACCAGTATTTTGAGTAGATGACGCATTCACGTGGTTCCGCATTCAGATGGTAAGAGAGGATCCACGGGCACAGGCGTGGTTCCCACCCTCGCCACCCAGGTCCCCTCCCTGGGGTCCATCGGCTTCATCTGCATTGAAGCCTTCAAGCGATATTTTTTGTATGCCTCTCCTTCCCTGTCTTTTACGTGGATGGCGTGATATAGCATGTAAATCTCCCCCTCACTGTTTTCATGTGACGGTTAGATTTGCACGTCTATATGTTTTCGGTCCTGAGGGCTGCACCTCAGCTGGGTAGCATGGGTACCTGGCGGCCGGGGCTCGGGAGGCCGCCTTGCCCACCCCGCCTGCCTGCACTTGCGCGCACGTCTCTGCTTGAATCTCTCACGAGGGGAACGTGGTGCTTCTCGCTTCGGTAACGAGCAGGGAAAGCCCTTGTGAAAGGGATGGTATAAGGTAAACACGTTCACACAGACACACGTAAATGTGTTTTGGGGGAATGGGTCGTGGCCGTGTAAGTGGGAGGGAGGTGGGGAGCTCTTCGGAGCTTGGAACCTGGGGACGGCGGAGGGGCTTTTCAACCCGGGGAAGGGGCTCTCTGAAAGAACCCCAGTCATGTTTGCATACCTTTGCCCAAGTGGTTTGTCCTCTGATGTGACCCCCGCTGTTGCAGATGTGACTTTGCTCAGGAATGGTCTGTGGGGCAGATGGAGCTTGAGGGGTGCTTAGAGCCAGAGGGAAGTCTGTCCACAGCTTGGGCTCCGGACAGGAAACCTGCTCTTGACTCCCAGCTGCGGAGCAAGGGTGGGGACGGTGGACACGCTAGCCTGGGCAAGGGGCGGAGGAGGCGGGCGGGCCTGTGTTAGGAGTCCCCAGTGGTGGTGACCCGTGAGTGTGCTCCCAAGGTGGCGGGGAAAGAAGGGAGAAGAATTTGTCAGTGGTAACAAGGCGTGTGGTAACTGTGCCCCCTCACTTTGAGGAAGTGAAAACACATTCTGGAATCTTCTTTCAGCATTACCCCATGGTGTGAAGAGAGGGGAAGGGATGACATCCTCGCCTGGAGGTGCATGCCCCTGAGTGTAGGGCACACAGGCTTGGAGCCGGCTGTTGGAACCCCACTCCAGTGTGTGACCTCGAGCGCATCAGCTCATGTCTGGGGCCTTGGTCCTCACCTGTCCCTAGGCGTTCTTACTTCTTTTCGTAGGATTGCTTTGCTTTTCAACAAGCGTGTATGTAAAAAGCTGAGGTCCTAGTAAACTCTGAGTACTGTTAGCTGTTCTCACCTCCCTCCTTGCCAGGAGGTGGGAGCAGGAGTGAGAAAGCAAGTAACAGACATTCCCTCTCACACGCAGAGCAGAAGTATGCTAAGAAAGGGCCTGGGATTTTTTTTTTTTTTTTTTTTTTAAGAGAAAGCATGCGAGTGGGGGTAGGGGGCAGAGGGAGAGAGAGAATCTTAGGCAGGCTCCATGCCCAGTGCGAGCCCAGCTCCGGGCTTGAGCTCATGACCTGAGCCGAAATCAAGAGTCAGACGCCCCACCAACTGAGCCACCCAGGTGCCCATGGCCTTGGGTTCTTGATCCTGTTTGGTTCTTGGCTTAAACTGCCCTCTGGACAGTCAGTGCTCTTAAAGGTCATTTAGAGGTCACCAGGGCCCCTGGGAGCCAGAGCTTTGGTGTCTGTCGACGGGTTTGCTCGAAGAACACATGTATCGCTCTGATCCTTCGGTCATTAACAGCTAAGCGGAGGATGTAACGCGGGCTGTCCTGCAGTCCAAGTGTGTCTCTTGTTGCTCTCTCGTGTTTGTAGCTTGCCCGTGGCTTTCCAAAGCTGAGCTTAAATCCACAAAGGCTGTGGTGCCGTGATTGGCTTTATGGCTCTTCGTACACTCTGAGGGAGAAGTGTTTAGAGTTTCGGCTTGCATATCCAGACCCCTCAGGGTTAGTTTGAAGTTTATTTTCTTGTTCCTTTGGGGTTAGATTTGTTTTTTAAAAGGAGGGATTGTCTCATCATAGATTTTAACTCCCACATGTAGGCGTCCTGAAGTTCCCTCTTCACTGATCTACACCCAGCAGACAGAGCTGTAGAAGAAGAAAATGTGATGTCCTGTGCGGGGGCCTCAAACTCGGCAGGGCGGGGGGTGGAGGGTAAGGGTGGTGGTGGTGATCTTACGAGGGGGAGTGATGAGGGCCGGTCCTGTGGGGCCTGCTGCAGGGAGAGGCGAGCTGCTGGCTCTGCACCCCCACCTCACAGCCCTCCAGCCTACCCCTCCTGTGCCCTAAACTCGCCTTTCGATGGAACATTCGAGACTTCTAGGCACTGAGTGCTTTACCTAAATTTTCTCCTTTCGCTTTCTTCAGAACTTTGTGGTGGCCTCAGGACAACTTCACAGGTGGTTTTGTCTTTACTGTACACCCAAGAAAAGTGGGGGAGTTACACCATGGTCGCGTGGCAGGAGCTGGTGGAATGGGCACGAGAACGCATATCTGCCTCATTCCAGGATTTGTGTTCTTAGCCCGAACCTCGCCATGGTCATAGCCGCCATTGGTGGAGGACGTACTGTGTGCCAGAACCGTGGCTTGTAAACAGTTCCCCGAGGTTACCAGCCCCAGTAATAAGACATGGGGACATCATGTGCCCCGTCCTGCGATGCCCCGAAGAGGATCCCACGTCGCTTGTGAAGTGTTGTTGCCAAAAATGCACAACCTCAAGCTGATGTTGCGAGAACATCGGAGAGGCACTCTACAGAGTACCTCCTGCTGACAGTGGGGTCAAGGCCGGGAGGCGCCAGGGCCGATCGAGGACGGCCACATGTTGGGGGACACTGTAGGTGAAATGCAGATAAGGTCTGTCTCTTGGTCACGAAGAGCACAGCAGTGTTAGTTCCCTGGTTTTGATAACTGCACTCTGGCCATCTATGTTGTTCACAGAAAGGAAGCCGGACGGAGGGCCATACCTCTGTTTTCTGTCCTGTTACTGCCGCTTTTCCCTAAATTTCAAATTGTTTCAAAACAAAAAGGCAAAAAATTTTTTTTCAGCCACCTGAGATCGACATTGTTTATTCTCATTTTAGAGATGAGGAAACAAGAAGCTTGAATGTTCTGTAATTCGCCCAGGATCACACAATGGTCGCCATTGTTAGTAAGAGAAGGAGGGAGAATTCGAACATGTTCCCAGACGTTCCAGCACCCACTGGAAGCACCGGGCCTGTGGCTGCCTGAAGTTTAAGTGTGTGTGTGAGAGACAGCAGCCGTGACCACATGCCAGTCAGAAAAGAGTGTCTGTGCCTATTGAGAAAAAAAGCAATGCACATTAATAGTATAAAATTATATATATATATGTATATATGTGTGTGTATATGAAACAGTATTAAGAGAATTTTATATTTAAGGCAATTCAAAAAAATCACAAGAAGCAGCCCAAGTCAAAGTTATATAATTTTTACCAAGGAAAGTGAAAGCTATTCATTATAAAGCCATTGTGATTTTTTTCAAATAATTTCTATATCCTGTGTCTCCAAATTACAAATACTACGTTCCTCTCTCTTCTTGGTGCTCAGACTTTTCTCTGTAGAATTGGCATATTTACTCACGTGACGCTTATACCATTTAATTCAAATGATGCAAGAAGAAAACCATCCTTTTGTCTTGCTTTATTAAAACATTGATGGTTTGAAAAAAACAGGATTGTTTTCAAACTTCAGGCCAAGGATAAGAATACAAGTTTGAAAGAAAATCCAGTATAAATTTTAAAAATATGGATAAAATAGAATTGGAACAAAAGTACTCTTAATAAAAGGAAGAGGTGGATCATTTGCTTTGTTCATCTCAAATAATTCAGTGAGAAATTCTGGATAATTCATCATACAAAGATCTAACCTGGAATCCCGTTCTGAGCCTCCATGTCCTCACCAATAAAATAGAGGCACCATAAACTTACCTAGAATTTTTGCTGAGAGAATCATATAATTTTATAGCTTATAAAGTACCTGCAAATAAAAGCTATAAGCATTCATCTTTCTCTCTTTCTTTCCCTTTCTTTCTTTCTTTCTTTCTTTCTTTCTTTCTTTCTTTCTTTCTTTCTTTCTTCCTCTCTCTTTCTCTCTCTTTCCCTTTCTTTCTTTCTTTCTTTCTTTCTCTTTCTCTTTCTCTCTCTCTCTCTCTCTCTCTCTCTCTCTCTCTCAGAAAGCGCTTTCTTCTTAGAAGCCGTTGTACTTTGTGTGTAACTCTTGCTGAAGTTAATAACCTGCTTCTGAAGACTTTGACCTTTGTTATTTTGATTGGCATGTGTTAGGTGTTCCAGGGAACTACAGAACACAGGTTGCTGTGTGCTGATCTGCGTCAGCCAGCGTACGATGGTGCTGTTGTTGCTGGCATGTGATTCCTGTGGCCCTGTGATAATACTGGCAACTCATTAAGATGAAGCCCAGGGTGACAGGCCTGGGGAGCTCGTGAGACCAGAATGATTTCGGGGGCTGGTTTTGCGAGGAGCTGTAACTTAGCTCTGTCTGCTCAAGCCAGCCTGGCAGCTTGCAGGGTCCCCTCTCCAGGTTGTTCTTGATAGCAGAGGATAAGGGGGTGTGTTGGGGGGATTTGTGGTGAGAGTGGGGTGGGAGATGGAATGTGTGTGTATGTACTGGGGGAGGGCATCCACCTTCCAAACAGCTTTTTATTTTTATAGTCTTTTATTAGAAAAATATTAAGTGCTCATGGTACTTAATTTTGAGAAGGAAAGTGGGAGCATTAAATCATCAGGGGTAACTGTCATCAGTTTGGTGTGTAGACCTAAACTCTCATTTTCTGGCCGTGTAGATCTGTCTATGATTACAGACATCACAAAACCATGACTAAGCCGTCCATAGACTGCACAGAAGCTTGCTGGAAATTGGCAGGATACAACATCACATGTATCTTTCCATATCCTTGCACACATTCCAAGAAGAGAATTTATCATGGTGTAGAGTTGCTCGTTAAGGGTACAGATTCCATTGGTCAGTTTCTTGTTGTTGTACATGGGGACTCTTCCCAGAGATTGCCTGGTGGCAGCTAAGACCCACAGGTCAAAAATCAATTAAATATAATCTCCGCTCTTAATTCCCAAGCTTACTACCATGTAAATGTTACCTAATATAAAAGGTATAGATATGGATGTCTAATATAATCTAACAGTCTAATAGTTTTAACCTCAGGAGTTGCAGAGAATTTAAAGACAGAAGGTCTGTCTCCTCCTCTGGTGGAGCTCAGCTCTGGGACGCGTGGGTTAGCAGAGTCTGCAGGGGGCTGGGCCAGCGGCTGCTCTGTTTTTCTCTCATTCTGACCAGAGCTTCCCCTGCCAGCGAGGTTGGATGGGTTTTCAAAGATGCAGGGGACCCAAAGCCCCATGGAGAGGCGGCGGCCAGGGAGGGTGAAGTCCGGGACCGCCTGGCTTGGGCAGCTCTTCCCAGATGGGCATTTATATCTTAAAATACAAACGTTAATGTTGGACTTGAGAACTCTTCAGTCATCTTTCTTCCCTTCCCTCCTCCTCTCTTTCTCCTTTTCCTCTTGTACTCTCTATAATCTTTATTTTTTTTAAAAGCACAGAGTGGTACATGATTGTTGCATAGAAATCACGTATAAGCAAGTGATGCTCCCCCACCCCACTCCAGTCTCCATCCCCGTTGTCCCATAGCCTCTGATCGTGTGTACTTGTAGACTGTTTATGCTTATCACATGGATGTCCATCTATACAGCAAAATACATGGGTTTTATTTTGTTTATTTTTTTAAGTAGGCTCCATGTCCAGCATGGAGCCCAAAGCTGGGCTCGAACTCAGGACCCTGAGATCAAGACCTGAGCTGAGGTCAAGAGTCGGACACTCAACTGTGACTGAGGCAAATGCCCCAAATACGTGCATTTTAGAATGAAAATCGTGCATAATTGTTTATCACAGACATACTGATATCTACAGATCTGCCTCATTCCTCCAGTTGACTGCACGCATTCTGCTGTGGGAGGGTCCGTGTTTATTTATCCAGATCACAATGAAGGATGTTTAGATGCTTCTGCTCTGTAATCAGGGCTGCAGTGAATGCTTTTGAACCAACGTCTTGACTGGTTAATATGTCTGTAAGCCAGAGTCTGAGAAATGGAATTTCTGTGACATAAATAAGTTGTAGAGTTTGGTAAATAATGTCACATTGCCTTACATAAAGGTTATGACAGTCTTAACTAATTTCTATCTAATTATTGCTGCTTGTGCTGAATCTTACATATATTCCTTGTATTTATCTCTGATTCCACACTTTTGGCACTTTTGGTTCCATTTATCCTACCTGTCGTGTTCTCGGTATTGCCCAACCCGGATCATCGGTTCTCACTGTTGGAGACATCCAGCGCTTTTTAAGAATGGCTGCTCGGGACAGTGATGAGTCTTAGAAACTAAACTCTTAATCATTTGGGGAATAATAAAGTCAATCCAAGTTCAGTACATTATTCTGCCAATTCTTGCAGGCACTGGTTTGATGTTCCTTCGTGGTGAGTGATAGCCATCAGCATTAATTCCGAGTAAGAGCTGATGTGCTCGATACCAGTCATGGTTCTCTCCACTTACTCATTCAACAAGTATTTCTTAAGAGACTGTCCTATGCTAGGTGCTCTACTAGCCCACTGAACGTTTTAGGTCAGACTACATATTTTCACGCAAGGGTGGGGGATTGGTGAGTAGAAGTTTCTGATTAGTACATGAATATGCCTTTGAGTCTTGTGGGTCTTACATCTGATGGCATTGGCTCTAATGGTTGGCATGGGACCGGAGAGAACGTACCTGCCTTAGACTGTGTGGTGTGAATGGCAGGGTGGAATTGGAGTTGGCTAAACCGAAGAAGGCATGCGAGACGAGTAGGCTTGGAGAAGAGTAGGAATTTGGTTTTGGAACATGGGAACCTGGCTAGGCAGGAGTCATGATGTGCATTCCTGGGGCTCCCAGAATGCCCAGGACACTGTTGAATGCTTAGTACGTGCTTAATAAATGTTGGGATTTATTTTGATGAAGTGATTTGGCTCTTACAGATAGGTGTAATTTTCAGTCCTTAGCTCTGTAGTGCTGGCTCTGTTTATACCAAAGAGGAAAAAAGCTCATGAGGATTATAAATAGGAGATGAATTTGAGCTTGCGTCTTCAGCAAAGTTGTGCCTGTCGCCCTTGCCAGAGCGCGTGGGTCATCTGCTCTCTGAATGCTGATCGACAAGTTCCCTTCATGAACAGGGCGTCTCTAGAACATACCTGAGGCCCACGCAAGCAGGACTTATCTGAGGTACGAGGACCTTGCGTTCTGTGCGTAGCTCGACTCCTCTGGCGTGGGCATGGAGCGCGGTCCAGATATGGCATAGCCGCCCACAGGACTGCCCCTGCTACTTTAAAGTGAGAATGCAGTTTCCAGAAATAATTTGGAAAGCCATTTTGGTGTTTTTAGTTGCCAAATAGCCTCCTTATTGAGAGATTCTTTCCCCCCCACACGTAGTGTACAATTGCCATTCTTAGTCATTTTCCAGTTTCGATCTTCATGACTGATGTTTTGTCCTGTTACAAATGAAATCCGTAGTTTCCCCTGCCCCTTGTTTCTCTTTTATACTGAAATACGACATTTGGAAGTTGAATTGTTTGATCCCATAGTTTACATCTTTAGCTCATTTGACAAGATTGTGAAATGCTTTTAATGGCCAGGCTACCTTTTTCAGGTTATGATAACATAATGTTCTCATTGTATGTGAAAATGACGTTTTGTCAACTGGTTTAGGTGTTAATGCGTGCAGAATTTGGGGGTGGGGGGGCGTCATGAGCATTCCATGATCTGGCCATTTAAAAAACACAACTCCGGACTGACGCCTGTGGTGTGTTCTCGCGGCCAGGCTCTGGTAGGTGAGGAGTCATTAGCGATGTGCCATCTCGACGCTGTGTTGCTCAGGTGTGCCTGATTCTCCTGTCATACTCCAGCCAGGGCTCAGCCGCGACTACAGATGAATGAACAATCCATCTATAAAGAATCTGCAAGTTCCCCTTCTTTCCGAAGCCGTTGGGAAACGCCTGTAAGGTCTCCTATTTCCCACGATGCTACTGTATCTCCCACTGTGATACTCAGTTTGTGTTAGTGTTCGAGACTTCATAAATGCATGTGAACTTGAGAGAACTCTTTATGACTCTTTTTGAATTTACTTCACTATAACTCAACACAGGGATATACGTTCGACTTTTTGAGAGTAAAGAATGTATTTCAACAGAGAACAAACTGGTGGGGGATGGACAGAAGGGGTAAGGGGAGCGGGAGGTACCTCCAGCTACGGAACGAATGAACCATGGGCATGAAGGGCTCGGCACAGGGAATAGTCACTGGTACTGTAATAGTGTCGTGAGGTGACAGATGGGAGCGACACCTGAGGGGAGCGCGGTGTGACGCATAGAGAGGTGGAGCCACTGTGTCGTATACCTGAAACTGCTGTCACACTGTGTGTCAACTGTCCTCAAAAAGTGTTTAGAAAAAGAATGTATTTCACCACCTGAACAGCAGCCTTTGCTGTGCTTTGTCAGATCTTCTGTTCCCCCATGCCTTTTGCTAACTAATTTTATAACTTAGGTGATTTTATACAATGTTTTTACAATTCAGTTGTTGTCAGTGATTTGGGTCCATCGTGTACAAGGTTCTAATTTTATGGCATTAAGTTGCAGTAGCCAGAGAATAAAGCTTACTAAGTTGTTATATAAAGCAAGAATAGATCTCTAAGCGATTGTCTTGTTGGGTGAGATGCAGGAT
The DNA here is from genome assembly GCF_023065955.2 of Ursus arctos. Taxonomy (NCBI): domain Eukaryota; kingdom Metazoa; phylum Chordata; class Mammalia; order Carnivora; family Ursidae; genus Ursus; species Ursus arctos. The sequence goes on along the minus strand of NW_026623089.1, from coordinate 77,476,300 downwards.
AGCTCCGATTTGTAGTATGGTTTCCTAGAACTGGACACGGCCAGGTTGCTGATTGTGGGGTCTCGAGATGCGCATTAGAATCAGATGCATATGGTGGAAGGAGGATCAGTTGGGGGTTTGGAAGACAGAGGGGTTCTAGTTCTTGCAATTGGATTGCCTCCTTGTATTGCTTGGGTGCTAGAAGGATCTCTGTTGGAGGATGTCTCCCAAATCCTTTATAGCTTGGGAAGGGTGCCCAGAATGGGTTCACGGGCTCTCTGCCGTCCCCTGGTGGTAGTCTGCCTTAGTCCAAAGCTAGCTCTGCAGCCCTTTCCCAGCTGAGCTTTGGTGCTATGAACCATTGGTCCATTAAGGAAGACGTGCAGCACATAGCGTAATGTATAGAACAGTTAAATCACTGTGTTGTACACTGGAAACTAATGTAACATGTGTGTCAATTACACTCAAATGAAAAAAAATTTAATTTGAAAAATGAAGAAGCTCACTGCAGGTGGGCCCTGGAAGTTTGAGAAATTATTAGGTAGTTAGAATCAAGATGTCATGGCCAATGGTGACTGGAGAGAAGTGGATGCACTGATGGCTACTCGTTTTTTGAGTTGGTATAACTGTGGTTGGGAAGGGGGGACGCTCCATGCATCCTTTTTGAGCGTGGAGATAAAGGTAGAGGAGACCCACACTTGGTTTCTCAGGATCCTTGATTCTGTTCACCTCCAGGAGACCAGAAGGGGTCCGGGGCAGGGGCCAGGCAGGGGAGCATTTTGTGGGTGAATATGGCGGGCACGCGGGCAGCGCCCTCACGGGAAAGGCTGCCCAGCAGACGCGCACGGAAGCACCATCAACTTTGAGCACACCCCTTTGGATGCTCTCTAGTCTGAAAATAGTTTGCACTCCTCTTGCTGTCCATGGAAGTATTAGAAATTTATTTTGGGAAATAGACTTGAACTTGATTTCTCCTATCTGGGCCTGTGAGTTGTTGCTAATTTTGGAACATGGTGTTATGCCCCAGGGTCATGTTCCCTAAATTAGCTTTCCTTTTACCTCAGTGACTTACATTTATTTCTGTAAGTGTAAGTTTAGAAGAGATTGCATAGACTTTTTCTCACTAAAATGGAAGAGTTTTGAGTTCTGTGGTATTTCTAATCCTCAGGGGACTGTTCAAAAAAAAAAAAACAACAACAACCAAAAAACCCACTTCCTTGCAGATAAGATTTTTTATTTTAATCAGGAAACTGTGTTCTGTCCTTTCAGCCTGCTATCAACCAAGCAGTCTCCAATTTAAACAGTACAGGTACACTTTAAATTAGTTGTCTTACTGGTACGCGTGGTGATTTGGGCCCCAGTGGATTTTCCAAAGCCCATAGATTATTAAAAATGGCCTTACTTCTGAGTCAAATTATCAGCACACATCCAAGTAAGAATTTCTAACCACTTCTGGGCAGCAGAAACATTCTGGGAGAGAAGCAGTTAGAAACTGAAATGGTAAACCTTCCAGGACATTTTCCTGGTGTATGAGACAAGGGGACAATATATTTGAAATCTGAACTTAGAAAATCTTGGGAAAGTGGTTACTGCCTGTGAAACGTATCTAAATTTTATGGTACTTTTATTCTGGGCGTTTATCTAGTATTAAAGAGGCCCCATTGCCGATTATAGTAGTGTGGCTAAAAAATGCAATAAAAATTCCACTCTTAGATATCGTAGGGAGGGAAATAATCCCTTTTTCTTCTAACCATCTCAGGTTCTCCGGCTGGGGCCCCATAAACTAGACTGACAAAACACAGATTAACTAGGGAAAAGCAAATGAGTTTATGAAGGTGTGTGGGAGGTACACAGGGGAGCACTTCAGGATGAGTAACTCGAAAAAATAGTTAAGAACTTGGTTGAATACAGCATCTTAAATAAAAGAACAATAAATTTTCTTGTAGCGGCAAGACAAAGGCTAAAAGAACTTGGAGCTTATCTAGGGCAGCAAACCTGAGAAGGCAGATTACACTGGGAAGGGAATGCAAGTTTTGTTCTGTGGATTCCTCTGGGCTGAGTCTGAAGTTGTCTCCTGGGATTCACTTCTGCTGTTCCAGGTGGAGGGGTGGGGGCAACTTCTGCAAATTTGTGTCCAGCTTTTGGGCAGCTAGGGGAAGAGCAGAGAGCATTTTTTGTCTCTGCTTCCTCTCGATTGCCTTCACCTGAAAATAAACCTACCAGGGCAGCCTGTTTTGGGGTTACGTATCGTGCTGTCCTTCCTACCGAGAATGGGGTCAGTGGGCTTGAAGTCTGCAGTGGCTTTTCTGGCTGGGGATGGAAATACCTCTAAGGGAGGTTAAGGATGGAGACCGGAAGCAGGTACAATGTGTGGAAAGATGGAGGGAAACACGACCTGGATGGTGACAAGCACTGGGGCAGAGCATCCTTCAAGATCTCACTTCCCTTTTTCCTTTAAAATGATTTTTTTTTAAGTAGGCTCCACGCCCAGTGCAGAGCCCAACACAGGGCTTGAACCCACGACCCTGAGATCAAGACCTGAGCTGAGATCAAGAGTCAGATGTTTAACCGATGGAACCACCCAGGTGCCCCTAAAATAATTTGTTAATACGGAATACTAATAGCAGGAACATATCTTACATTTTCAGCCATACTTCTTGGACATTTGACGAACACTTTCCATCTAGCCGTTCATGTCCCCTTAAGTTCTGAGAAGTGTTTTCTCTTGTGCCCTCACGAGCTCCTACTACTCACGTGTGGAACTTCGTAGATTCTGTATTTAATGTTTTTACCTTCTCTTTCAGTTTTCCATCCTTTGTCTTTTTTATTCCAACTTAATATATAGTGAATTTTTCATATCTACCATGAATTCACAAAGAGCTTTCTTTTTAAAATTCTCTGAATGCCTTTTTGTGTGTGTGCCATTTTGTTCATAGCATCCGTTTGAGGATGTGAATATTAGTTTCTCTTAACATTGTACTTCCCTGTTTCGTTTGTGTCTTCCATATTCTCTTTTGTTTTAATCTCTGGCTTTCATAGTTATTAGAGCGTTGCTTCAAATGTCTCTGAGAATTTTTATTTGTCCATTTATATTTTAAAGGAAGCACTAAAAATGCCATCCGGAAGCACTTTTCATGAATCTTGTTTATATGGATTTTGATGCAAGACGATCCGTGTTCTTTTCTCATAAAATGTATGGGGTTCAGAAAATGTCGATCTGTTCACCTGCCTGCGAGTTTTCATCCTGGCAGCCAGTACTGTGGGGTCTAATGAGGTAAAGGGTTAGGGCAGGGCTGACTTACTAACATCTGTTTGCATCTGTTTTACTCAGTCCCTGTTTAGTACAATTCCCCTGGTTTCTTTCTCTCTTTTTGGAAAAGATTGATTTATTTACTTTAGGGAGGAGTGTGGGGTGGGCAGAGGGAAAGAGAGAATCTCAAGCTGACTCCGTGCTGAGCATGGAGCCCAGTGTGGGGCTCGATCCCAGGACCCGAGATCATGACCTGAGCTGAAATCAAGAGCTGGCCGCTTAACTGCGCCACCCAGGTGCCCGACGATGCCCCTGCTTTCTCCTTTGTCTGGTGCCCCCTACCCTGGCGGCTGTTCATTCCCCCCTTCTTGGGGGGGGGGAGGTGGTGGTTCAGCTGTGCGGAGTGAGAAGCTGGAGGAACTTCTTAACCCGCCGTTCAGCCAGCCCTTCTGTTCTTAGACCCCGTTCACCCCCACCTCGCAAGGCACTCGTGCCACCAGCTCCTCATCGTTTTAAGTCTTTTGTGATGTGAATCACGTTGCTTCTAACCCTTCCTTGTCACGGGCTGAGGTTCTGTTTCCTGGGTCTGCTGACAGTTACCCACAGTCCGCCTGCTGCCCGGCCTCCTCTCCTCGCCTCTTCTGTTTTCTCTTTTTTAGAAATCCCTGCTCGCCATTTCAGGAGAGCTTGAAGAGGCAGTGGAAACGAACGCATACGTTCAGTTAGACATCTTTTTTGAATCTGCTTCATTTTTTGATCACGTGCATGTAGGTTTCTGTCCCCTTCTCTCCCCAAAACAAGATGATATGGCTGCTGGATGACTCGAGCTTGGGGGCTTGAAAAAACCTGTTGCCTTTAAACATGTATACCTTATGCATTTGCCCATTTCTCGTTCTCTTATGAGCCCCACTTAACCCTTTGTTCTCTCCCCGTTCCTCCTGGGGCATCAGCCGGTCTCAGGCCTGGGCTTTTCCCGCACCTTGTTTAAACACACCTGTCTTTTTTTTCTACTATGTTTTGTTCCTTCATTAAGGTTTCAACTTTCCTTTACCTCTTTTGAATACTCCCTTTGCAGCCTCTCCTAACTTTATTTTCTCAAGTTCATGGTCTGGCAAACTTCCTGTTTGTCACACCTGCCAAAGTTCTCCCTCTTAGAGGATTATTTCCTCATGTAATTTATAATTTTCAATTCTTGTTCATCCTTAGCTGAGATTGCTTTTTCCATGGGAATGCTGTGAAAACTTGCTTGTTGAAAGGTCTCTAAGTTGCTGTTTTGTGTTTACTTCTCTTGTATTTGCATTAATTTCTTGGCCTGGGACCCATACCTCTCTTGTATTTGCATTAATTTCTTGGCTTGGGACCCATACCACACAAGTCCTGTGAGTTTGAAGTTTGCATTATCGTGTACTGATTTCACAGGCCCAACTCTTCCAGTGTCAGAGGGATTCTTGTTTAATTCAGGGTGTTAGTTCTAGTTGCCTGTCTGGATCTGGCCGCAGGCCATGTCCTCTGCCCTTGCATCTTAAAACCCCAGTCCCTGGCCGCTAGGGTCCAAGGCTGGTGTCCCTCTGAGCTCAGTGTGTTGGCTTGTATCTTTCCCACTCTGGCTTTGAGATTTCTCCTTTTTTGGTACATGGGAAGTCCCCTTTCTGTATTTTGAAACTCATTTTGGTATTAAAATTCCAGCAGTTTTATTTATGTAGGTTTTTATATGCTTGATGTACAAAGAGGTACACATCACTGGGTCCATCTCTTCGCATTCTTTTTTTTTTAATTTTTTATTTGTTAGAGTGTGTGCAGGTGAGGTGGGGGAGGGGCAGAGGGAGAGTGAGAGGCAGGCTCCCCACTGAGCAGGGAGCCTGATATAGGGCTCCATCTCCGGACCCTGGGATCATGACCTGAGCCCAAGGCAGATGCTTCACCGACTGGCCACCCGGGCACCCCTCTTTGCATTCTTTTTATTCATGTATTCAACATACTTCTATTAAGTACGTAGTGTGTGTTAGGCTCAAAAGATTCAGAGGCAAATGGAACTGGGCTTCTTGAAGGTGGTAATCTTACAAGGATGAGAGTAGGGGGCATAATGGATGTTGTAGGCAGAAAGCACAGCTAGGGAGGTACACGATGAATGTTTGTGAGGGAAACTCCTGCCCACTGGAGCGTGCGTATAGCCCAGGTCCACTGTTTGCTGGGAAAGGCCGTAAGGTAGAGAAATACTGGAGGCAGAAACTAAAGCAGAAGCAAATGGCAGCCTTTCCCAGGCTTCTTGGAACAGATGAGATCATGCTGTGCGTATCAGCTGAACACGAGAGCCACTGGAACTTGCAAACACTGATTATATCCCAGCATTCTTGAGTGCTGCTGCAATGAGTCTGTGTTCAAGGACCACAGATGAACCAGATGAATATTAAAATAGTCCTGCTGGTTTCAGACTTAGGCAGTTATTAATCAGTTGAGTAGAAATAGATCATCTTCAGAATTTTGGTAATTGGGTTCTAAGAATGAAACCCCAGGGGAAAGCCGGAGGGACCAGTTGTCATTAGAGGTCTGCAAGGTTCTCCTGATTGTAATGACAAGAGGGCAGAGTTTCCAAACGGTCTTTTGCATTTGGCCATAGATACCTGGATAGACGGGCGTTGAAAATCTAGATGACGGAACAGTTGTGATTCTGATGGTTTGTTGTTTTCTCTCTGGACTGATGGGAAGTATCTGAGACTAGAATTTCTTGATGCACTTGGGTTCTGATTTCAGCTTTATGTTTGTAGACAGTTTGGCTCATCTCCTGGGACCATTATATTTTAGAAATCTGAAGGACTTGGGGAGCTACACACAGGAGGGAAAGCGTCCAATTACTTGGAGAAATCTGCAGGCCCACTTCTTATTTTGAAAGAAAGCTGACATAGGAAGGGTCTGTGTTTAATCTTACAGTGCAGCCTCCATGTTTAAAAACATAGATTATGCTCGAATAAACACAAAATAATATGTGTTTATTAGAGAAATGAGAACACTGAAAAAAAATAAGCAATTAGTTTACGATTTCATCGCCCAAAGGCAACACAAGTTGGTATGTGCCGTCAGCCTTCTTTCCTATGAATAGTTTTGATACACTATGTTTACAAAAATGGTATCCTTGTCTTTTGTAACCTGTTTAGAGACAAAAGTATAAATATGTATCACTAGAACTATAGAAATCTAGTCCTGTCTTAGTGGAGGTTTAGTATTCCGTTGTATGACGCCATATTTACGTCTCCCTGTGTAACTTGTAGGTGGTTTCTAATTTTTGCCGTAATAAATGATTCTTTGAATTTTCTGGCTACTAAAGGTGTATATTCTGTCCCAGAACGACCCAAAGGGAAACTCAGGGTATAGGAAAAGGAATTAGCTGGTCTTGCTGGTGGTGTAGAACTCTCATTGAAACGGATGACACAGTTCTGACCATCCAAGAACAACCAGAACCATGATGCATAGCGTACAATTGACATGGCTCGTTTCTTGTCACTGTGTCCTATATACTACTTTCGTCAGCCCAGACTCCTCTCTTTCCCTCTGGAGCAGTGGGGGCTGCTACATTGGAATGGGCGCTTTGGGGAGGGGCCACATAAAGGGAGGCTGTGAGTTAGTTGGTCAGGTGATAGGGCAACTGCTGAGAAAGCACACTTTCCGTGTACTGTGCAATCTGAGTCTCAGACACGGTGAGATAGACAGGTGTGGAGGAAGAGGGGAGACCGCACCAGCTGAGGCTCTCCTCACAGCCTGAGCAGACCCCTAGCCCTGTCTTTCTCCCAGCTCCGCAAAATCAGGCTGTGTAGACCTCGTTCAGAGAGCCGCTTCCTAAGGGACGGTTTTGTTTGCCGGTCAGAGTGGGACTCTGGAATTGGAGCACTGCAGCTAACAGCAATTTAAAATAAAAGGACCATTTAAAGGTTAAGGCATCAAAACCGATCTAAAATTCTTCCACTGTATATTGAAGTTAGTCGCAGGTCCTTTAGCTGAAGCTGTGTGGTCGCTCCTCTAGCCATTCGTTTCTCTTCAAATAAATACAGTTTTATGAATTCTGCCTATTTGGGTTAACTCTTTGTGTGTTAAGTAGCAAAAAACCCCTCAAAACCAAAAACAAAAAAACAAAACAAAACTGTAGCTAATTAGATTGGAGGAAAGCGTTTGGGTGTTCTCCAAATTGTGTTAGAGGAGAATTGGACACCTGTCTCCTGAGTATTAGAACGGGCTGCGTTGCCCTAGAAGGTCCGTTCGTTACTGCTGCATTTTATGGAAAGTTCTGGGGATGTAAAGACCTTTATCTGGACTTGCAGTGTTCACAAAAAGGCAGTTCGTATGTTTCAAGACAATAATGTCGATTTTTGATTCGTGTTGCTCTTTGAGACGGCACCCACAGGTAGTTTCGTGTTAGAGGTCTGAGCTCCTCCACGCTCCCCAGTTCTGAGCTGGCACTGAGCTGGTTATTTGAGCTAGTAGAGCAGAATTCACATATAAAGCCCACGTTGCTTCTGCTTGTGTTTTTAAAGATTCGATGCGAGAAGCAGAAAGTTTAGCTCACTGTATGCTTCTGTGACTAATTGTGCATGCACCACGTTCTACTCTTCTTTGCCACCATCAGCATGTAGAAACATCTGGAACTTGGCTGTAGTTTCCCCATTGACACGGCAGCTAAGTTCATTCTATTCTTAATTTCATGGCACTTATTTTAAAAGTTCCTTCAATCTTCAAAGAATAAATAACATTCAGTATAATAATTTCTTACAGTTTTATGTCTTGCTTTATGTTATCCAAAGCACTGTCAGTTGTGCATAAGTTCCCTAAACTAATGCAATCAGCAGACGGGATAACTTCTTTCACCATAGGAAACTGAGGCATGAGGATTAGAGTAAAGTACTGAGCAATTATTGGACTCAGATTTTCTGAGCAGTTGTTTCATAGCTGCACTGTGCATTTTCTGGCATTTTAATTCTTGAAAACTTGTGTTCATTATTTAATTGATATGGTAGCTTTGTGTTAACACAACAATGTCTTATTTCTAGACAATGCCAGACAATAAGATAATATAGTAGATTCTTTTCGAGTAGGGATAAACACATATTCATAAACGATTTAGTTATTTTGTTTGTTGATGTTTTGTTTTCATTACCAGGATAATTGCTCTAACTTATTTTTCTGGTTCTAGAGGGCTGGCTTTGATAATTAGCTATAAATAGTTGATGGGTGTTGTGGCATCTTATCTGATGGCTTTTATAATATTAAAGCTTAAAATATCTATTCTAAGAATTGGAGCCAAATTGTTTTAGCAGATTTATTTTTCACTCAGTTGGGGTCTCAGAGAAATCCCTGCTGGGTTTGGAATCTATAATGACTATGTGTTTTTGTTCCTGCCCTTAATCCTATAGGACTCTGTGATTTTTTTTTTTTTTTAAGGCTCTTAGACTGCCCTTCACCTATGTTGACATCAGTGAGGTCTTTGAATATTTGCTGTGGGCAGCCCGGGAAAGCACGGTGGGTTTGTCTAGCTCAGGGACTAACTCTGCCACGTCGGAGAGCTTAGACACATCACAATCCCACTAGACTTCACTTTACTTATGTCTGAGACTTGTAGATGAATGAGCCCTCCAGCACCTCTTCCATCGCTCATATTCGGGTATTCGGGAATATCAAGATTTTATTCTCTTACGGCTTCTGAGTACCAAGTCTGAGGACTTGAGCTAGGCATTATTTCTGAACTTTCTCCAGTAATGGATTCAGGATGGCTTTTCTGGATGGGGGGATGGTGGCAGTAGTTCCCTGAGCTCAGCCTAACCTACAGTCTCCTGGGTCTAGGTGCGGAAGCACTTCTCAGAAATGCTGCAGTATCTTCTATTCTATTCTGAAGTGAGTGTGTGAGGCCGGAAGGAAGGGACTCTCCCACCTCTTCTCCCACGGCTGGGCCCTGGGGTCTCTGAGTAAGTCCTGCCTTTGAGCAGTGGCCTTTGAGGTACCGAGCAGCTGCCAGGCAATTACTTCTAGAGAAATGACCTTTTTTCCCTTTTACACGGTGTTGGCATCATCCGCACAAAAATAGCATCTATGCCTTTATTTTCAAGCTTCAGAGCTTGCTTAAAAAACAAAGGTTTGTTTTCTTGTGAAATTTGGAAGGTTGTTTGAACTCGTGTGTTGGAATGATTGGGCTTTTAAAAATGCCATTTGGAAGGGGCAGCTTCAGTCCCTATTTATGAAACGTCACTGTGGGCCCAGTCGGGTGAAAGCAGGCCGTTCCAAGAAGAACAAGACAGATTTCTTGGAGTAACTAATAGCTTTCGTTCTTTTCCCTGATTGGAGTCTCCTGGCAGGAGCAGACCAAGGGGAGGTGGGTAAGGCTGTTACTGATCCTATTTTCCAGAGGAAACAGAGTCTCGGTGGGGTTAGAGGACTCTGTCAAGAAGGGAGGTGGCCGAGTTGGGTGTCAGCTGCGGGCTCCCCGCCTCCACGGCTGGCGTGCGTCGCGGCACTGGGCACACAAGCCAGTTAAAGTACATCGTCGCAGCCACTCGTGGTTCGGAATGCAGGGAGGGGACAGGACTGGGAACGATCTGAGGGACTGAGGGAAGATTTGGGGCTTGTTGAGAGTAGATGGAGAACGCCAACGTGGAGGAAACATTGGGACCATCTCAGGGAGCGGACAGTTGTGTTGGCCTCGTTATCCATGGAAGCCACTGGTTTATCTCGCTGTGTCTTTGGGGTCCCTCCAGCTGTCAGAAACCACCTGCTGGACTAGTTCTGTAGGGTTAGCGTTCCTTCATCCGTGTGTGTGCGTCTGTTGGCCCCAAAGCGTCTCCGGCCATTTGCTGTTTTTCTGTTGTAAAGATGATTAAGCCTTAAGAGGAGATGATCTGACAGTTTGCTCAGCAGAGAAGAATGCAACAACACATTGGCATTGGTCTGGTCTCTGTGGTTCTGAGGGGTTTCCCCTCGTGGCAGACTTCCCACAGCGACCCGGGGGAAGCGAGGATCCCACATGAGAAGCCCTTTCATTCCCTTGGGCCTGAACATTCCACCAGGAGTTTTCTTTTGATCTCTCATAGCTGCTTCGAGATGGGGAGGGCTCCCTCGGCTGACCCTGTAAGTCCACTGAGGAGTGTTTGGGGCGAGGCCGGGGCGGGATGCCAAGAGAGCCCCTTCCCACAGGACTGTCTGGCAGGATTTCCATTTGGCTTGTGTCGTCTTGTCGCCGGGCAGTACTAGCGATGACCGAAGCTCCTCTAGAGTGCTTCTCAAATGGCCAGAGGTCCACTCCAGTGTCCTGATTCTCTCTGAAGAATGCCCACCTTATCATGTTCCTTGACCATCCGAATTGTTCTGAAGCAGTTTTCAGTATCAGTGGCATTTCCAGTAGATTTTATTTTCTTTTACACCCTCTACATGTTGGTAGATGTCAGGGACATTTCCTGAGATACAAGCAGATGTCGAGTGAGCACCTCTGAGCCCTTGCATTGTGAGTTATGCGGATGCTCAAGATCGTAGTCCTTCCACAGTCGCTCATGGTCCCCGGGGCTGGGGGGCGGGGCAGGCTGCAGACAGACACTTTCCACAAGGCAGTGGAACAGCATCGTGGATGCACAGAAGAGAGAACACCCAACCTTTTGGCAAGGTCTGGGATATCTTGAGCTTTACTGCCATTTCATTGGTTGTTACTTGGATGGGGAAATTGGGAGTGGACATCTGTCCATCTTCATTCCAGAGTCCGATTTGGGGTTTGGTAGAGCCAAGTTTGAGTCTTGTTTGTGCCAGTACCTCCCAGTGTGCTCCCTCGGGAGGTACCCCCAGCCAGGAGGACAGACTCAGTGAAGTCCATTTGAGAAAGCCTGCTAGCCACTTTTCCTACTGGAGGATTTTCTAGAGCGTCTAACATGCTGATACATGCTGCTGTCTCTAGAAGAGGCTCAAGTAGACAGTTCCTAGACTTACTTTGGATTTTTTTTTTTTTTTAAACACAACATTTTATCAGATGATTCTACAAAGCATACTTGGGAAACGCTGCCATCACTACTTTCTAGTCTGTAAGCCTACAGATCTGTGCAGGTGTTTTTGTAGTTAACACAACATTCATCTTTTGAGAAAAAAAAGGTTAGCCCACTCTTAGGGTGTTTTCTTAGTGAGATGAAGTAGACAGTAGCCATTGGATAGGATAGAAAATTTGAGAAAGGAGAACAAAGGATGTGGCATCAACAGACCTCTTTTAGTGCTGGATTTGCATACTGTTTTTAAAGTACTAACAACATCCCTGTGAGGGGGATACTTCCTTTCACAGATGAGTAAAAAGAAGCTCACCCAGGGGGTTACCCATGGCAGATTTTGAGTCAAATTATGGTCTGTCTGCTGCTGATGACGTATTTCACTAACGATGATGATTTGTTACAAAACTCGGTCTTTATTCTTAACTTTTCTTGTTGTTTTAAATTGTAAGTGATTGTTACAAAAGGAATACATGCTTATTAAAGAATAGGTGGGAGAAAGGTAGAAAATGCCCCAAGTAGGGAAAATGAGATTCATTGGTATTTTTGCATTTTTATAGTAAGACTATAAAATGATTGGCCCGGATGGTCCTGAGGCCCAACATTTCTGTGATTCTCTTGATTATCTGTGAAGTTGCTGTGTGTTGTGTACGTGTGAAACCATTTCTCCACCAGATGGAATGGTAGATTAGGCACGTTTGCTGCCTGATTTCAGGTGATCTCAGGAAGCAGGTAAGCATGGAGGCAATCCCTGCCCCATACCGAGCCATATCCAGAGCCCTGTTGAGTTATTTCTTTCGAGAGGCTGTGAACCGTTTCCCCTTTGATACGATCCATCGCCGGGCTGTCCTCTGCTGCTCCTTCGGGGAAGATGAGCCCGGGAGCCCGCAGTCCCTCGGGCAGGTCGGTGCGGGACAGCGGCGTCCTCCCCCGGGGCCGGGCCTCCGGGTCTTCGTCCTCCTGGCGCGCCGGGGCCGTGCGCCCCGCGGGGACTGGCGTGGAGCACGCTCCTGACTGTGTCTCTTGCCTCCGCAGGGGGAAGACGGCCGGGGCGCCATGAGGTGAGCGCGCACCGGTGCCCAGAGCCCCGGAGAGCGGTGTGCGGGCTGCGGGAGCGCGAGCGGCCCCGCGTGTCTGGCCACGCACGACCCCGGCATGAAGCCGGGCAGCATGGGCGCGCCGCCACGGGACCGCTGACCCCCGCCAGCTGGGACCATGAAGGAGGTGGCGTACTGGTCCCCCAAAAAGGTGGCGGACTGGCTGCTGGAGCACGCCATGCCCGAGTACTGTGAGCCCCTGGAGCACTTCACGGGCCGGGACCTGATCGGCCTGACCCGGGAGGACTTCGCGCGGCCGCCCCTGTGCCGTGTGTCGGCCGACAGCGGGCAGCGGCTCCTGGACATGATCGAGACCCTGAAGGTGGAGCAGCACATGGAGGCGCACAAGAACGGCCACGCCAACGGGCACCTGGGCGCAGGTGTGGCCGGCCCCGGCCCCGCCGGCGGCTTCGGCCTCCAGGCCAAGCCCAACGGGGTGCCCAACGGCTACAGGAAGGAGATGATCAAGATCACCATGCCGGAGCCCGAGCGCTCCCAGTACCCCATGGAGTGGGGCAAGACGTGCCTGGCCTTCCTGTACGCGCTGGCCTGCTTCGTCCTCACCACGGTGATGATCTCGGTCGTCCACGAGCGAGTGCCTCCCAAGGAGGTGCAGCCCCCGCTGCCGGACACGTTCTTTGACCATTTTAACCGGGTGCAGTGGGCCTTTTCTATCTGTGAAATTAACGGCATGATCCTTGTGGGACTCTGGTTAATCCAGTGGCTGCTCTTAAAATACAAGTAAGTAAAGCAAAAGCTGTCAGTCTCTGGGATGGGGGATGGGGTCTGCCTTGCAGACGTCTAATAGTCCTTATGTGGAAGTGAACTTATCAAGCAGTAGGAATTGAAGCATACTAGCTCCTTTTTTCATGTTTATTTTACTGTTATTTTTTAAACCACGTACCCTGTTGAACCGGCGAAAGCTCTGGCAGCTGTAAGAAAATGCTGTGTTTATTGCCTGTTTTGTACAAGAGTCATACAGAGTGATGAATGGGGTTGTTTTCACGGGGAAGAAAACCCTCAGAGAGCACAGGCTCTTGAATCACAGACAAACTACCCAAACTCGGGGTCATTAACACACCAGATAAATTGTTGACAGGCGGCCTGATGGCCGTGTGGCTCCCCCACCCCAGTCAGACAGCGGGACCCTTAGCAATCTGTATCCAAAGATGTTTCACACACAGAATGCAGAACAGTGGTCCCAGAGTGCCTTGGGCTGTTGGGAGAATGACGCCCTCGAGAAATGACTTTGTTTAGGTGGATGGAATGTGGATAAACCTGCCCGGCCTTCCACCTTCTAGAATGTGTGGCACTTAAAGGAACAGGTGGCTGTTGCATTCAGGTTTCTGGGGATTTTAAACAGGCACCTCCTTTTAGTTTCAGGTGGATCCAAAGTGGCTCTCATGTCCCAAACTCTAAACTCTGTACAGACCCCTCGGGCAAGCCGTGTGCTCGGGCTGCTGGGTGTCTGGTTTTCCCATTAGTGGACGGCCATCTTTATGGCTTCCATGCGTGGGAGCTGGGAATGGTTTGTTAAGGAACTGCGCTTCTGTCCCGTGGACTGTGTTTCACAACCCACAGTATGGTCGAATATTAAGGAAATCCTCTTAACTCAAGAAAATAAAATGCAGACTGAGAGTCTGCACCGAACTTTATCCAAGAAACGATGAGTTTTTTCCTGGAATGTGTTTTCACCTTGCAGATTCGATTTCCACAGGTGGGAATGAGCACAGCGCCTGACCGTGTGTGGGAAAGGACCGTCTTACCCTTTATAAAGGAAGTTGTTTAAGTGGACCGTGTTTATTTTGGGGTTGGCTTGGCAGTTCTACAGTAAGCTAAGTTTGAAATAGAAACCGTGGTCTGGGCTGTGTTGACTTGGTAGAAGATTTGTTGGTTGTTTGCTTGCTTAGTTTTAACAGGCTAAGTAGGTAGGATAGACTTGAAATGTGAGATGCTCAGAATTTACTAAATTACATTCTTTCAGCCACCAAACTTCAGATCTGCTTTTGACTTTCAAACTTTTTTTGTCCTAAAAGTCCATTAGAAAAAAATGCCAGTACAGTTTGCTTTAAAAAGGCAGGTTAAATTCAGATTATGTTTCCTGGGTTTTTCCTGATTTTTGTAGTTTTGTGTATTACGAGTTTGTTTTCTTTTTTTTTTCTTCCATAAACATTTGTGCATGCAAGCAAATAATTGCCCCAGAATAAGACATTGTATATCAGTCATACCTTGTACAACTTCGGATGTATCACAGAACTGTGACTTTTATTTTCTTAGAACTGCGACTTTAAATAATGTGTTCTTGTTCTTAAGAAGTGTCCCTCATCATAGGGCTTATTTCTTTTAAGCATATTACTATTCATGTTTCTCTCAGCTGGGACTTCTCCTCAAACCAGTTGCTCTTTAAGCTTTGTGATTACATGTTTACTGGTCCTTATTGCCAGTACTGTAGTCATTTGTGTATTGAAATGACGCAGCCGCAGTGAGCGGTGAATCCGTTGATCCACACCGTGGGCAGAATTAAGCCAGTGCGGGGGCGCAGGACTGCCTGGGTCCCAGCGCCCGCCCTGCCCCAGCATGCCGGTGGTGCGGGCCAGTCTCTAAGTCTCGAGAGCGTTCTTTTTCTCCCAGATAAAGTAAGGGCCTTCTAGTCTAGGTGACTTCTGTTATTCTGTACAGCTATGTTTTGTTTGAAACATTATCGTTATGTTTAAAAAGTACTAGCCGCAGAGCAGGTTTTTTGTCCAGAATACATCAACCCAAGATTCTTTGGAGTCTTCTCTCTGGTCTCGCTCTTGGCAGGGTAGGGACGTGGGAAGGGGAAGCCTGCGGTTGTCATGGATAATCCAGCCCTGTCCGCCTCTTGGGGCATGTCCCTGGCTCCCCCGCTCCTTCCTGGGGAGGCCCCCTCTTCAGTGTGTGTGGCGCAGCCCAAAGGGTAAAAGGTAGGAGGAGAGCTCACGATTGACAGAGGACCAAGCAGCGGATGTAAATGGACTCCTTTCCCCGGCCCTCAGCAAGCTTTGTAGAGTCAGACCCCTTCTTTCCAGTTGTTTGTCTCTATAATGTAGTGGTTTGATTTGCTCCGTCTGTTAGGTAAGTGGATCCTTCTGGTTGTGGAACATTCTCTTTTACGGAGCTAACGTCTCACTCACTCTTTCTGTGCGAGTCTCTCCCTCGTCTCACCCCTCTCCCCAGCTTCCCCCAGAGGTTTGCCACTCAGGAGCACGGTTCACACAGCTCCTGGGAGTTAAGCCTGTTTGGCCAGTGATTCCCAAGGGCCGTTTGACTTTGACATTAAGAGTCTCCAAGCCCTTAAAGGAATCAGCCTGTTCCTTCCTGCTTCTGTGTCTTCCACTTCTTAGAGAAGAATCAGAGGCTGAAACTATAGAGGGTGATTTATTAGTTGAGAAACGAGATCACTAAAATGTGGGCAACGTGCCCCAGTAATAAGCCAGATGTGTGAGGCACTGGAAAACATTAATGCTGAATTTGACCTTGAGACACAGTTTCTCTTTCTGTTGTGTACGGTTGTCCTTTACCGTTAAACATAAGTTTTGGGTTTTTACTTACATTTTTTCCCCTCCTTTCCTTCTTAACACGTCCACCTCAAGTTTGTACGTATGTATGTTTATATATATAAGTACATTCACATGGGATTTCCATGACATTGCAACGTGGAAAGCAACAATAATGCCTGTCCTTGAGAACTTTTTTGATTTTTAAAATTGTAAATAACATCTCCCCATTTAGAATTGGACTTTCAAGACACCGACTAGGAAAAATCCCTGGGGAGTCTCTGCATTTGTGTCAGACTTCCCTGCAAAACAGATGTCCCTTGTTTTCAGAAAGCATGATAATATGTTAACCTTACAGATTTGGTAAGGTCTCCTCATGTGTGGCTGAGGCGTAGCTCCCACGGTGCATGACCCGTGTGGCTGAGCTCTGTCAGGACATCGTGAGCCCCCACAGAGAAGGCGGCCAGGGAGCAGGGTTGTGGAATTCCGAGTCCGTCAAGTGTCCTCTAGCC
Source organism: Ursus arctos (assembly GCF_023065955.2). Lineage (NCBI taxonomy): Eukaryota > Metazoa > Chordata > Mammalia > Carnivora > Ursidae > Ursus > Ursus arctos. The sequence goes on along the minus strand of NW_026623089.1, from coordinate 77,459,947 downwards.
AGCAGAGAAAGCAGTGTGACTTAGACCCGTGGTCAGAGGTGCCAAAACTTAGCTTGTCCCCAGCCGAGTCACCACGTTCCTCTTCCAGCTTCCTCCCCCTCCTGTGTGGGCAGTGGCTTTTCCTAGAAACCTACCATGTCTCCTTCCCCACAGAGAGCCACTACATTCTGTCCATTCTAACTTCAGTTTCCTTACCTCTTTCCATTCCCGTGTAGTGATGGATGCTGGGTGCTCCAAGGGAGGCCCCGTTCCTTCGTGTGGATTGAGGCTCCTTGGTAATCTGGCCCCGGTCTGTCCCCACCTCCTCTCTGACTGCTCGGCTCCTGTTTCCCAGGAACACTCCAGGCTCGTGTCCTGGTGCTTTCTACTTATGGTGGGTGCAAGGGTTTAAGTTCCTCTGGGGAAAGACTCGATCCTGAGTGTCATTCATCTTTATGCCCCAGCACCTGGGACAGAGCCTGTCAGATAGAAAGTGCTCATTTAAAATTCATTAGTTCCTTCAACTTGTCTTGACAGAGCAAGCTGCCAGGCGCCGGGCGCTGTCCCCGACCCGGGGTGCTGCAGTGCTTTCTCGTGGAGCTTCTGTTCTGACCGGGGTCAAGCAGGCGGTCTGTGGCTGAATGGATAATGCCAGGTGGTATTCAGGGAAATGGAGAGAATTGAAGCAGCATGAAGGCTTAGCAGGTGTTGGGGTTTGGCGGGGGGGAAGGGGTGGTGTTTGAAAAGTCGTCTGAGAGGTGACCGTTGAGCAGACACCTGAGTCCAGGTGAGGGGGCGCCATGCAGGTGTGTGGGGCGGGAGCCGTCCAGACAGGAGACTCAGCCAGTGCAGAGGCTCCAAGGCTCCCCCCACCCCCGCCCCGAGGAACAGCCAAGGGCGTGTATGGCCCACCGAGCTGGGAAGAAGCGGTGACACAAGAGGTCAGCAGGGTGTGGACGGTGGACTCGCGTGAGAGTAGCGTGGGCCACGGATACAAAGCTGGGATACTGTTCCGAGGGTGATGACCGATCATCAAAGGAGAGTGAGACGGTCGGATTTGTACTGTAAAAGACCCGCTCTGGGTGCCATGTAGAGCACGGGCAAGCACGAGTGTAAGGGCAGCCGGCTTGGACGCCAGTGCAGTCGCCCAGAGGGACGCTGGCTGCGACTTAGCCCACTTGACATTTGAGGACATCTTGTGCTGGGGCGGTGGGAAGGGATGGACTCTTTCTAGAAGCCCTGGCTTCTGTTGCATTTAGGATTTGCTATGTTTTCTAGCCACAGGGCTGGCTTCCATTGTAGAATTTCTCATACATGGTTTTTGGGTCTCTCTGTGAATCCCTGAATTCTATATGGAATTGAATGAGGAGATCGAATTCACCCATTTGGGAGCTCTCACAGACTTACTTGGATACATTTTATTTCAGAGCGAAGTCCAGTCATGAGTCTATCCCAGTGGGTGTTTTCTGCCGTGGATTCTTTGAGATCAGATATTGGCCTAAAGGGAGTAGAATGAGTCTGTTAGGGTTGAGGGTGGGGACAGTTTAAGAATGAATGAAGTATTGCGGGATGTATTGGCCCATTGGTGGAGAAAAGGTGGGAAGAAGAAAAGGAGCCACTGGATAGTTGGGACGTGGAGTGCCAAAAAGCTGAGCGCTCAAGGCACTTGGGGCCTGGGGTAGAACATTCCAGCCTAAACATGGCAAGGAGTTACAGAGAGACTGCAGCCCCTGAGCAGGTTCTTTGAAAGTCGATGGCGTGCCCAAAGGGAAGGCGGAGCGAAGAAGGGAAATGGTGCTCTCAGACCCAACCTGAGAGCTGCCATGACCTCCCTGCGGGGAGCAGTTTCTGGGGCCGCGCTCCTCTGTGGGAAGGAGCAGTGCCGGTTCCCGGTGTGGCTTTTCTGGGATGACGCTCCGAGAGCATGGACGTGGGTCTCCAGGTGGCTGGCAGCAGCATGTGTTACGTTCCGAGACCACTTTGGAAAATACCTGTTTTGTGTTCTATCCTTTGATGAACGCTCTGGCTTTGAGGGCCTTGTTTATCAGGAGGGAATCTGCCAGCATAAGAAGGTGTCTACGACGTCACCTCTCCTCTGCGAGAGCGATCTCATTTCCCAAAACGGTCCTCGCGCTGACGGGCAGCTGTTGCCATCAGACGTGGACTTGATTTATTTTGGTCTCAGTCCCTGGGCTAGACTGGGCACTCAGGTTGCTCTTCGTTTTACCCGGTTTTAATTCCGTTCCTGCTGCTGTTCACATTAAGCGGATTGGATCGAAGTACTTCCCTCTCTCCGCTTCTACTCCCTGAGGCAGTTTGTGACACAGTGACTGTCAGCGTTGTTCCCGTTATGTTGAGGTCTTCGATGGATGTGGTGAAGTTCGTCAAAGCTCTGGGTCAGAGCATTTGATAGGAAGCTGGTCTCCCCACATTCCTACGCTGTAGAGGTCATTTTTCCAGCTCTGGAGGAGCCTTTTCTGAGGGCTGTTGCCTTTATTATAAATTGACCTCATGCTAAGGACCGCGAGGCTAGTCTGTCGTGGCATGTCAGGACATCATTATGTTTAGCTGTTGATCGAGAGTTCTGGAAGACCACGCGGCAGCAGACGCAACAAAGCATGGAGGTTACCTTCTGGCGGTTCTCTGTGCAGCCTTTTGGGGGCACGTGGCTCCTGATTTACTTGGCTGGTCAGCTGTCGTGTCCCTCCCCAGCAGTAAAGCAAGAGGAGAGTGCAGGGACCACCCCCCCCAACGCCTTTCTTCTCCGTCTGCACACGTGCTGCGTCCTGGACATGCCGACTCCGTCTCTTTCCTTCTATACGTTTCCATCCACGTTGTCAACAGTCATCAACACCCCGTTCCAGTGGCAGATCCCAGACCCGTCGAGTAACAAGAACTGGGTTTTATATGCATTCTGTCTTCTGACCCGGTCAGTCCTGAAAATAAGTGGCAGCTCCCCTTTCTCAGCGAAGGTCATGGAGACTCCAAGAAGCAGTTGACTTTGCCTCAGGTCCCACAGGGAATGACTTGGGGATTGGAGGCTCTTCGGTATAAAGCCAGTCCGGAGGTGCCTGGCGTCACCAGCGCCTGCCCTCTGCACATGAGCTTTCTTTGCTGAGGTGGTGGCATGAGTTGGCGTTCGAGGACAGACAGTAAAAACGGATCTGTTCAGTGTCCAGTACTAGGGTTTATGTGTCACATCCCACCACGTGGGAGACATGCACACTTGCCCCAGACGGGTCTGCCGGCCCTGAGAGCTGTCCCGTCAAGCTGGTCCACCGTAGTCTGTAGAAGACACACGTGGCTCTGTCCTAGATGTGTGCTGTCCTGTGACCTCCCAGGTATGGCTCTGTCACCCCCACTCTGGGAAATCCCCTCGGCCACCAACCTCAGTCACACTTTTCCACTGAAGACTGCTGACCAGGACTACCCAACCTTATTTTCTTCCTTTGTTTCCAGCAAGTTCCCTCCCCATTTGATTCTGACCACCCCCCCCCCCCCCGCCATCTGGGCTGAGATCCTATTCCCTGTCCATCCCTGAGGCCCTTCCCTGTCCCATTATCTTCCCCTGTGACCCTGAGCTCCTAGGCTTCTGCGGGCCCCTGCTTCACCTCCCTCTCAGGGACATCATCCCTCACAGAGGAAGGACCGACACTCTAGGAGCTGGGTGATGAGCTCAGTCCTCTGCTTGGCCTCACTGCTCACTCCCACAGTAGCTGACAGGTGGGCTCCTCCTATTTCCTCATTTTTACCAAGTTGGATCTCAAGATCTAAATGCTAGTCTAGGTCCTGGGAATTGTAGGGAAACTAGATTCACCCTGCAGAGCTCCCTAAATTCAGGAATCACAGCAATTTAGGTTTTAAGGAGCTTTCTAACCAAGACTCAGGATAAAGGGGCAGAGAGCAAATATAAAGGTACATATGGACAATACATTACCATTTTCATGCATTAATTTTTATTTATAACACCAGAGAAAACGAAGTCTTGCAGCTTGCCCATAGGCAAATTAGAAGAGAAACAAAAGGAAAACAAAACTTACCTGTTATGTTGCCAGACAGAAATAATGGGTTTGGCACTCTTCTGATATTTTTCTGTGTGTGCTCAGATATATAAAATTTATATATGCATGTGGTTTTTCTTTTGTTTTGTTTTTTAAGTAGGCTCCATGCCCAGCGTGGGGCCCGACACAGGGCTTGAACACACGACCCTGCGATCATGACCTGATCTGGGCTAAGAGTCAGACACTTAACCAATTGAGCCACCCAGGCGCCCCTATACGCGTATGTTTTTAAATGGTATTATATTTGCCTTCTACTTTAGAGCGCGCCCGGGATGGCTTCTTTCCCCCCCTTCTTTTAAAAAACCATTAGGGATGATCTGCTGTAGAAGCCACCTCATCTGTCCCCCTCCGGCCTGGCTGCCTCTGACGGTGGCAGCAATGCACTCAGTTACGCGGCAGATCCTGCTGGTGGTAGACCACCAGTCCCTCCAGCTGCTGACTTTCCTGTGTGAGCTGCTGAACGGCCACAGTGACATGGTTTCCTCCCCTGGGAAATGGGTGTCCTACGGTCGTGTCTGTCCATGGTGTCATGCAGATGGAGGGAGATAACGTGTATGACGCACCCGACTGCGTCCTTGGCAGCCTCCTGCTTCCTGGGCCTGCCCCACCACACCCCCTCTTAGGAAGTGGCATCCCTACCCTTCCTTGCTCTCAGGCCAGACCTCCTGGTTTCATTCTTGAGATTTGGGGCCTGTGAATCCCACCCCTCCTGGCCACCTCTGTTGCTGCCCTCGGTCCCCACTGTCCTCTCTCAGCCGGGCTGGGCAGGAGCCTCCTGCCGGCCTCTCTGCCACTTGTCAGCTCGGCAGAACGCCTGTGTCCCTGGCAGAGTAAGTTGGCGGATGTCCCTCTTCTGCCGGCACGTACAGCTCGAAGGCCAGAATGCTGGTGGTGACTACGGAGGTCCTGCCAGATCCCCTGTCATTAGCACTCTGCTCCCGACCCCTGCTGCGCAGCAGATACCCACACACGCTAGCCCCTGTCTGGAACGTTCCCCCGGAGACACCTTCGCTCAGTTTTACCATTTAGTGCGTATCTAACATGCTCTGTATTTTACTTACTTATCTTGATTACTGTCTGCCTCGTCCACTAGAATGCAGGCTCTGTGCCCACTGTGCTTGCCGCTCTGCTCTCGGGCCCCGCATGATGCCCAGCACACGTGCTCTTACTACGTGTAGTAAGAGGCATAACAGCCGCTGGCATCTATTGAGTGTTGCATTGTGCTACTTACTGGGCCTAAAATCCGCCAAGTGTTAGCCCCCGCTGCTGAGATACGCTTATTGTGGTTTTAGAAACCCTCTGTGAACATGAGTGTGTTACTTCTAAGGTTAATCCGTTAGCCGCAGAGCAAACGTTAACTGTTCAGTTCTGCTAGCCGTGAGGGAGCCAGCCCTTGGGAAGGGGAGTCACGTGGTAGGTTTTGGTGGAGGAGGGGTCTGGGTGGACATGTGCATCTGTGCGTCATATACGTGTGTATCTAGCTATTTATGTAGAACTGGCTAGACCGTGTGTGTGTGTGTGCATTACGTATACACAAAGATATTTGCGTGTGTGCTTTATGTACATGCGTTTATAGGCACACGTGTATACACACACACACACGTGTATTCGTTTTTGTTAATAGCCGGAAGTAGCAGCAAGATGTAACTGCTTCTGACTTTAATCCTTCGTAACTGTTTTAAGTAGATCATATTGATGTTCTTTCATATCTTGTAGAGTAAAATTTTTTCCTGATGTTATGATCTATATTCCAGGAAATGATATATTTTTTTAAAAAGTGGGTTGAATGGGGACAGTTTTATAATGTGATCTGTTCTTTGCAGATTCCCTAAACCGGTGTGGATCATTTCCTGCACTTAATTGATGATTGTATTATACTGCAGATCTTTTACATGGGGCTTAGAAAGAAAAATCTCAGCTGTTACCGTTTTTTCCCCTTTACCTCGACAAGTTCATTAGTAAAAAGAGCAGCTAATTGCAAGTCTAGACACCAAGGGCCTGTGGTGGTTCGCGTTGACCGACTCTGGCCCCAGGTTAGTCCTTAAACTCTTTACACTGTAATTTTCCCATCTGTAAAATGGGACAATAGTAGATGCTAAGCAGGAACGTGGTTAAAATAATTAGTACCGAAGATATAGAATCTCTTTGAGTTGGCTTTTTAAAAGGCAGAAAGGAGCTCTGCATGTACAGACACACGTCTGGGCCAGGTTCAGGGGCATGTCTCATTCTCCTGATTCACGGACGGTGCCGTCTGCCCCGTGGAGGGGGACACCCAGGAAATATCACATGAGTTCTAGATTTCCCAGGAGAGGTGTATGTTTACACTTTGTTCTGCAGCATTTCTTCCTTCTCTTTTGTTTATTTCACAAACCTTTCCTTGGAATCTTCTTTCCTAAAGGACTGGATTAAGCCCTGAGTTTTCATGGCCCTCCACCTGGAGCAGTTGAGAGCCGGGTGAAGGCTGCGAGGAGACGGGGAAGGAGGACGGAGGACAGGGGTTTGCAGTCCCACTGGGACGAAAGCAGCGATCTTAGCAAGTGTTGTAAGTTTTACTGTTCGGGCCGAAAGGGTGCAGAGAGAGCATCAGTGCAGATTAATTCTGGCCAATCTATGAAAGAGTTTAAAGGAGAGACGTTTATGGGAAGAAGCAGGAAGGGCCTGTCAGAGGGAGTAAAGAAGCAACATTGCGAGGCACAGAACTGCGTGGTGATGGCCAGCATTGCAGGGACCATCGGGAGTCTCACTGGGACTACAACATGAGTACGGCAGGCCTGTGTTTAAGAGCTTCCTCTGATAGAAGGATTGAGACCCTCTTGCTAATGGTGGTGCCAGTGGCACAATTAAAAATACCATAAAGTAGAACCAAAGTTCCGAAGGGATTTGGAGGATGAAGTGGGTCTGTCCATTTGGGGACATCTGGAAGGCTTCGTGCAGAAGTGGTATTTGGGGTGGATGGCAAAGATTACGGCAGACGGGATCATGGGAGAGGCCAAGACAGAGATTTAGGGCAAAAGCAAGAAGCTAGGATTTGAGAGAATAATGCGGGGCTTCTTTTGCCAAGGGCAGTGGGCTTTATGTCTGCAAGATAAGACAGGTAAGGTAGCTGTGGGGTCAGGTTGAGGGGAGTTTGAACTCAGTAGGTAGTAGTGAGCAGTTGTCATAATCCAGTGAATCCAAGGGCTCATAGCAGGGAAGTAAAGGGAGGCTTTACTTTAAAACAGAAGGCTGAGTGTCCTGGGAATACAGGCCCACCTAAGGCGGGAGGGACTTCACAGCGCTAATTTAGATTAGCGCTGTACTGAGTTAGATCTGGAGGACGTTGCAGAGAGCAGAGGGAGAGGAGGCTGGAGAAGGTGGGCCAGCGTATCCAGGGCCTCCTGGGCTTGGTAAAGGATTTGGATTCTATTTAAAGTGTATTTGGCATCCATTAAAGGTTTCTTTTCTTTTTTCTTTTTAAGATTTTATTTATTTATTTGACAGAAAGCATGATCAGGGGGAGGGGTGGAGGGAGAGGAAGCTGCAGACTCCCTGCAGAGCAGGGAGCCTGATGCGGGACTTGATCCCAGGACCCTGGGATTATGACCTGAGCCAAAGGCAGACGCTTAACCAACTGAGCCACCCAGGTGCCCCCATTGAAGGGTTTCAAAGGACATAGTTTGTTTATCTGTTTCCAAAAACTGATTCTTGCGGGTCCATGTGGAATGGATTTTAGGGAGGCACGGGCGGAATTAGGGACAGCAGGTGGAAGAAGGAGAAGTCCAGGTGAGGTAGAATGCCGAGACGTGGCTACAGTTTCAGATGGACTGAGTAAACATCGGGGCTGTAAGCGTAGCTGGGCGCAGTCTGCAAACAGTGACGGAAAGTGGGAGCATTTCATGTTAGAGATCTGGAAGGATTTGTTTCAGTACTTTCATAATTAACACAGTTATTGAAGTATTATCAAAATTCTTATTTTGGGGAGTTCTGGTCCCTATGCAATACAACATAAAACACAGTGAAAAATCTGAGTAAAGTAGATTTTAAGATTTTGTTTATGTGAGAAAGAAAGAGAACATGTGCATGCTAGCAGGGCTTGCAGAGGGACAGAGAATCCCAAGTAGTCTCTGTGCTGAGACTGGAGCCCGATGCAGGCAGATCATGACCTGAGCTAAAACCAAGTGTCGGACACTTAACTGACTGCGCCACCTAGGCGCCCCTGAGTTAAATAGATTTTTAAACCTAACTTAAATGTGGTAGGATGTCAGCTGATCTCTAAGCACACACGATGCCATCTCAGGTAAAATTGGGATTTCTTACACAATCCGACACCATTCCCTGAGTCTTCTGTGTTGTGTGATGTATTGATACGTCAGCTTGCACTTGGAACCTCAGTTTTCCCATCTGTGAGACAAGGAGCACGTTGCATTCCAGGTTGCTTGAAGAACTAAAGGGCACAGCGCTTGGCATATAGGAGAAATTCGGCAAAACCCTAGCTGCTGTTAATAACAGCCTGGAAAACACCTCAAAAGCATTGCTTCGATTCATAAGGAAGAGGCGAGGCATGCTTTTACTGGTGAGGAAGTGAATTTCCAAGGAGATTAATCAAAATGGCCCAAGTCACCATGTGAGCCTTTGTTAAAGATGGAGCTAGCAGCTTTGTGGTGGTGAGCTCCACGTGCCTGGTCCACGCGGCGCATCCTGCCCTAGTGGCTGGTCCCGGACCTGAATCACGCCCTGGCTTCCATGACCGCGCCAGGGCTGCGGGTCTCCCTGACTCTTTCCACGATTACGTGCGCTCCCGCTCATTTGTTGCCGCTGGGTTTGGAATTATTGCTTCGTTCCCTTGCCGTGTGTCGGGGTCTATGTTTCCCAAAGCTGGGAGCCTAAAGAGCTTGCAGACCGGGTGTGAGCTCTGGAAGACTTGCTCTATGTTTTCTGGCCGTGGATTAGTTGCAAGAGACAACTTGCAGGAAGCAAAAGAACTTTCCAGTATTTTAATTTTGCACGCTGTTGTGTTGATGTCTCTCACCATTCTTTTTCTTCAGAATTTTAGACCATTGTGCCAAACGCCAAAAACAATGTACTGTTGCTAATTATGGTAGTGTTTAATGAGGTTTTGAGCACTTTCTTTGTAAAGAAGGATGTTTAAAAAGTTTAATAAAGTCACCTGTTATAGCTGTAACGTGCTCTTCCAGCAAGTCGGTGATAGTTCTCTATAAAATAGTAACACTTCTTTCATGTTTCCTTATAATCATTTTTAACGAATAAGGATTTTTTTTCTCTCTCTCAGGTAAAGTAGTTAAGAGCCCATTACCCAAACCCTTGAGAGACTGATAGAGAACCGAGGCCAAATGCAAGTCTCGGACGAGGGCACAGTCATTAGGCAGCACGAGTGGCTGGGGAGGGGCTTCTTTCCAGCGTGAAAAGAGAGACGACCCCACGGGAGGAGAACACCATTGTGCTTTGAAGAATTACAACAGTGTCTTGTCCTTGGCGTTTGCTTCATCTCCCGTAATACCTCATTAACACTCATTCTGTGGCTTTTTTGTTGCCTTGTTGCATTTTTATCCACTTTAAACTTTTTTTTTTTTTTTAAACACGCCTTGAACTTATGTCATCCCAATTTTAGTATATGTGCTGCTGGGGCGAGCACACACATCTTGAACTTTTAAACCTCTAAGTAAATAAAAATTCTCATGTGTGGAGTTCTTTGATGAAGGGAATAAATGCTTTAAGTGCATATAATTCTTTGAAACATTTTTATAACCTGCTTTTTAAAGCTTGTGCGAGAAGAGCCTGGTTTAACGTTATATATCAAAGCTCTTCTAAGATTAATCTTTAAAAAGTTAAGTAAATGCCAAAGATAAGATTCTTACAAACAGCTGCTTTCAACTTATCACCTTGTTAATATCGATAAGTCACATGGAAAAGTCACTTGACTTTTTCACTTCAAGTCAAAGAGTAATTGTGACTGAATCTTCAGTGTTTGGTACTTTTAAACTTTTTTTGCAATCTTAATTGTAATCTTTACTCAAGTGGACTGATAGTGGTCACTTTGTTTGTCTTTCGCTAAAGAGATAAACAGATCCAGATAAACCTAACAGCTTGCTTGCTTTCTTTTTTTTTCTTTTCTTTTTTTGAGTAAAGCGATTGAAGTTTATTAAGTGAAGATACAGAAAAAGCTCTGAAGAGTGAGAGGAGTCCCCACAAGGTTGCCAGAGAGGGCCTTTAGGGGTGGTTGTCTATAGAAAGCTAACGGGGAGCTTACATCCTTTTAACATCTCTCTTGATAACACCTTCAATGGCTTACTTCCTTTTTAGGGGCTGGTTATTCTTTGTGGGTCACAGGTGATTATCATAAAAACACCCACCCCGCTTGACCCACCCCACACGCCTAGGGCCACAGGGTCCCCCACCCCAAATATAACAGCTGTCTGTCTTAAATCTTCCTTGGGTGGTTCAAGTGAAATTGGAAATAATTTGTTTATTTGGGCAGGAGGGCTAGAAGAGGGCGTTTGCTTCTGAAGAAAGATGACCCTTCTATCTCACAATGGAAAATTCATCTTGGCCAAATATTTCGAGTATTCTTGGTCAGACATTTATAGGGTTAGTATTATTCTCTAGCATTGTCCCTCTTTATATTGTTTAATTATATTGTGCTTTTTGTCATACTTAAAATTAAAGGCACATCCCTTTGCAAGACAGCTTTATGCTGAATAAATTCTTGTCCTCAGAGGTAGCGTGCACAGCTTTACTAGGAGAAAGTAATACTGCCTCTGTGGTGAGCAAGTCTGACCCAGTTTCTGAAATCTGGGTCTGGGGGCAACACATGGAGCTCTATCCATACATCCTGAGTAACCCACTTGAACTGCTGTACTTAGGAATGAAATGCCAGGAGGGTTGCATGGGGCATTTAAAAAAATTTTTTTAAAGATTTTATATATTTATTTGATAGAGAGAGGGCATGCACACACAAGCAGGGGGAGCAGCAGAGGCAGAGGGCGAAGCCAGACTCCCTGCCGAGCAGGGAGCCCAGTGTGGGGCTCAGTCCCGGGCCTTCAGCATCACGACCTGTGCCGAAGGCAGACACTTAACTGACTGAGCCCCCAGGCGCCCCTATTTTTAAAAATTTTTTATTCACACAACTGTCACATTACTTTATTCCTCTTGTTAAAACAAAAAATGTAGATGATACCAGTTCTCTTCCGAAGACACACTTCAGTAGGAATGTCCGTTCTACGTAAGAATAGAGCTATGCTATAAATTAGTTGATTAAATGTTCAGTATCTGAGAGGAAAGCCTGTCCATTGTTTCTAAGATTTTTTTGTATTTTCAACTCCGGTTGTCCCAGGCCAGGAAACATTTGAACTCCTCCCAGTTGAGAAAGAGGAGCCCACGGGACTGCAGAAGAACAGGGTAGGAGTAGAAAGGGAGAGAACTTTTTTGTCCAAGGATACACTGAAGCTAGTACAACTTCATCTAATTCAAGTTAACCTATGGGGAACTTGAGGCTGGGCGAAGTCACCAGGCTCAGTATACTTGTTCACGTGTGAATATCCAACAATTTCATTAGAAGGACTCATCAGCTTGAAATGGAAAAGATTTCTGTTTCTTGCTTATTTTGTTATTCATCCACGTAACCTAGATATTTGAGGCTGGGGCTTTCCATACATGATTTCTAATGTTGCCCCGCTTTACGGGTTCAGAAACTGAGGGTCCTCTGTCAGTGGCCTGTCCCACGGCCACAGAGGTCGCATGTGGAGAGAGGTGGGGGTCAGATGCTGTTGACCAGACAGGCTCTTTTCTTGACATGATACTTTCTCAGATGGAGATCAGCTAAGAGAATCCGTACGAATAAAATTGTTCCGTGTCTGACTCAAGGTCAGAAAAATTGTGAATTCTCATTTTAATGCCACTTTTGCGTTCTGAGCATCTTCCCTTTTAATGACTGAAAACACACTCTACTCTCTAATTGTTTAAGCACAGGTGCGGAGTCGGCTGGGATGGATCAGAATGGGCCCCACTGACCCACCGGGGGAACGTCAGCTCAGCTCGGGTGTAAGCCTCAGGCTGCCTCGTCAGCAGCGGAGAGCCCTGTCCACTCCTTTGGCCACTTCACTTTAAAAGAATCAGAAACCACAACCTCATTCTCAAAATCCTCACCTCAGTCTCCTGTTGGCTCTGGTTATCACGTTGCTATTTCCAGTTCTCAAGTGATTTGGGGGTTGGTATGTCGGGTCACGGACAGCCTCACTGCGCCTGCAGAGTCATGACCGAGTGCCCTGTTTCTCCCTTCCTCTAGGTCTATCATCAGCAGAAGATTCTTCTGCATAGTCGGCACGCTGTACCTGTATCGCTGTATCACAATGTACGTGACCACCCTCCCAGTGCCTGGCATGCACTTCAACTGCTCTCCGAAGGTAAACCTCTGCTCCCTGTGATCGCCCTTCTTGTCTGTCTGTCCTCCTGCCCAGGGGTCCTCTGACTGAGGCCGGAGGTGACCGTTGCCTTAGCATATTGTCAAAGCCCTGCATCTTTACCCGGGAATGTTACTAAGCAATGTGGCAGGGCGCCCCCCTCTCCCCGCTTCTCAAAATCTCCGAGCCGGCCAGTGCACCTGAGCGGGGAGTGCACGGGTCTAGTTAGCGTGCGGGACGCAGGGAGGCTCTGTGTGTGGGTGTAGCTTTTTGGTTTCCTGCCAGACGTTTAAAATATCATTTGCTCCCTTGACATGGATCCAAGAGCTTTTGGATGCATTTTCCCTCTCTCGGATGGAAAGTTTGGCTTCCAGTGGTATGTTTTCCCTTCTTTCTGTTAATCCCTGCCATGATGATCTATGATGGCAGTGCAAGAGACACTGTCCCTGTCCCCTTGCACCCTCCACCCACCCAAACAGGGTCACTGTTCCCTGGAGGCACGTTTGCCATGTTGATATTCTCTCGTAGCACAGAGACTTTTCTTTAAAATAAACTCTATTCCTCTCGCATTGGCTCTTTCCATCAGGTTCACAAAATGCTCCTGACCCCTAACCTTTACCTTGCAATGCTTCCAGCTAGGGAGACCACTGGGGCTTTTGAACTAATTAGCAGAAGATTCAGTTTTAAAAACGTTTGCCGGCCACAGAGCTCTAATGCAGAAGGAATGGTCCCTTTGACTAGGTTGGGAGCATACGGGGTGCCATGGTGCATTTGGAATCACTTCTTCGCGGTGCTCTAGAGTTGGTAAAACACCCATGTCCTTTCAGTTCCATCTCCTTTCACTTTTGTTCTTCCCAGAAGAGAGGGTCTCTCTGCTAGAACTGGGAAAAGGAGAGCAGAAAAATGCACCAGGTTTTCAAAGTGGTGTCTTTATCATTTGAAATTTTGGATGCCTCTAAGTTACATGCTTCACTGCGTCCTCTTCCGTCTTAGACTGAGGTGTGTGCTCAGGGAGGTACCTGGTTCCCTACTTCACTGTGTTTTTGCTTCAGACTCTTCACTGAACTCTGGGGAGGCTGTCATAAAGAATGAGTGGTCCCATCATCTCTGTCAGCACCCCACCCCGCCCCACCCTGCACCTTCCGTCTCGTTCCCTCTTCCTTCCAAGAAGCCGGCCTCACATCTTCTCCAGCCTCTGTGAAAGTTCTTGAGCACTGCCTGTGGCTCCTGGTTATAGGAAATGTCTTACTATCAGTGGGGGTCCGATGGTGTGGACTCTCGGCGGGGGGCTGGCTTGATAAGCAGTGTGTTCTCAGTAGTAGGCTGACAGTTGGGATATTTGCCCAAGTTCAGTTGAGCTTCTTGAAGTCTGTGCATGGGGAAATTTCTCCACCAGGGAACGTGGCGTGCCGGGTCAGGCCCACAGTCATGGATGCGACGTGGAAGGGTTGTGCTGTGTAGACATTCTCCCTGGTCTGGTTCCGCCCCCAAGACCTCTCTCTGGCACGCCATACAGTTGCCAGCAAGCCCAAGCTTGGTTAGCATTGGCTCTCAGAGAGTCTGCCTGAGTCATCCGCAAATGCAGCCAAGGTCCCGTGGCTATAAATAGTTGTGGTTTTTCTTCGTAAAGACAGAGGTCACAGCAGGAACTGTGCAAAAAAACCCAGCCCAAACATGCCACTTGTGTATGGTGTTGCTAGAAATCCTGACTGGGGTCAGGATGGTCATTTGGAAATTGGGATATTTTTAAGTAAAAAAAACACAGGAGGGGATGAAACGTAAGCACAGCTTAGCAAAAATCATTAGTTAAAATCTAGTTACTTCTCTTGTAGAACAGGCTCTTAGAGGAAAGGATACAGAAAACAATTTTTTAAAAAGATTTTATTTATTTATTTGGCGGAGAGAGAGACAGCCAGCAAGAGAGGGAACACAGGCAGGGGGAGTGGGAGAGGAAGAAGCAGGCTCCCAGCAGAGGAGCCTGATATGGGGCTCGATCCTAGGACTCCGGGATCACGCCCTGAACCGAAGGCAGACGCTAAACGACTGAGCCACCCAGGCGCCCTGAAAACAATTTTTATTCTGAAAACGTTCATATGTCTCTCCCAGAGTAGAGAAGCTCAAACATGGGACCTCCATATACCCAACACCCAGACCCAGTACTTACCAAGACTTGGCTACATTTGCTTCATCTCATTTTTTTTTTTTTTGGAAGTATTTTAAAACAAATGTCAGTGTCATTTGATGGCTGTGTGCTTTAGTGTACATCTGAAAATTTTGGACATTTTATGGATAACTTTAATGCTGTTGGTATAGTCAACATGATCAATGGAAATATTTTGGTCTTGGCGATAACCAGTTCATGGAATATCTTGATTGTCTTAAAAATGCCTTTTTAAAAAAATGGTTTGTATAAATGAGGAGCCAACATCTTTATATTTAGTTGCTGTGTCTTTTAAATCTCTAATTCTAAGGCAGTCCTTTCTCCCTTTTTTTTTTTTAACCCTGTCCGTAACTCATAGAGATGAGGTGGGTTGTTCTGTGGAATGGCCCATGTTCTGGATTTCTCAGTTTGATTCTTTGTCGTGTCGATGAGCTTTTTTCTCTGCTCCATTTCTTCTGTAAATAGAAAGTGGACTCTGGTGACTTGATTCAGTTTGGTCTCACCTCTGTGGGCAGGAAGACTGCACAGTGAGACAGGGTGATTTCTGAGGCTGGATGGAAGAGTTGGGGGAGGCCTGGCAGCCCAAGTCCAAGGATTCCGTGGCCAGTGAGGGCTAGATGGCCACCCTGGGAGCCATGTCAGAGGGAGAGGGGGCACCAGAGAGGGTCCCAGAGGCCAGTGTGGCTGCTTCACAGCCTGGCCCCGGAGCTCATCCGTCAGGACCGAAAGGAGCCTCCCTAAGAGTTATCCGGTCCAGTGGCTCCATTCGGGGTCTCCCCAGAGCAGCCTGCCCCTGAACCGTTGCCCAGCAAGGGGGCTTCTCAGGCCGAGTCATAGGAAGAACGGAGGTTGGAGGCGGCTTGGGCTTGCACCCCGCGGCCCCACCGTGTGGCACTTGTGTTTACCTCTCAGGGCCTGTGAGCCTTGATGGGAGGCACGGCTCGGAGGACACTTTCTCGGTCTGTCCTCAGGAGCCCTCTGAGTGAGTGGCGGTGACACATAGGGGCTCTGTGGGTGCAGAATGCCACACGGAGGTAAGAAGAGAGGTTGATGTCGTCACCAGGCTCCGTCCCCTACGTCTGACCTGTCTGCTGACCATTCCCTTCGCAGGCCTGCATGAGGAGTTGAGCCGTACTGTCTAACGTGCCCTTGAACTTGGTTCTGCCGTCCTATTAAGCCCCGTCGTTGGCATACTGAATTCTTCCCTTGACGCCAGTACTCACTCCGTGTGGCTTCTAAGAAAAGCGGCCCAGCGGGCCTGCAGGAGTAATTATGAAGATTGTTCCCATTGTTCGTTTGATGGCGGTTCACGCTTCACCTGACAAGATGTAGTGGCTTGGAGAAGCGGTCGTGGGAAATGAGGAGGACGGAGAGTGGGCCTCCTCCCGGCAGTGCTCCTGCCACAGAGATGAGCCACGGGGAAAGCTGGTGTGTTCGGTTCGGGCCGCGCTTGTCCCGGAGCCTCGTGGAGGCGGGACGGGCTCGCGGCGGGGGCTGCCAGTGTCTGATGCTGGATTAGCCTGCTGAGCTCATCAGAGCTGCGCTGCTGGGAGCGTGTGGACTGAGCGGAGCACACCCTCTTGTCATCTTGGCCCTGTTGTTTAGGATTCCATTTAAAAAAAAAAAAAAAAAAGCAAAATGCAGAAATATGTGAGAATTCTTCAGCATTCTTAGCTTCCTGTAAGAAAGTTTTTCTAACTGTTGTAGCAAACTCCGAAAGGAAAAAAAAAAAAGCACCCCACCCTGGGCCCCGATACACAGACAGCCTACGGCCGACGGAGGAAATAATGTCTGCTGTTTTCAGCTCTCATCTTAGTAGTTGCAGGAGTGAACCCGTGGCTCTGTTTAGAGTGAGGTGTTCTGTGGTCTCCACGGTGCCCTTAGGTTTGCAAACCTTGGAGAAGAGGGGGCTTAATTAGAGCAGGGACACGCACTCCTGTGACACCGTGTTTTAGGTGGCATGACCCTCCTGAGCTGGGAAGAGCCCCCTGGTGGCCATGGGCTGTGTTGGGTGGCATGGGGCCCATAACGGTTCAGCAGGACAGGAGAGGACAAAGTAAGGACAGAAGGGCTTCGTAGCCTCCTCTGCTGTCAGTGATCCTGTGTCACACGCACGAGAGAGGTCAGAGCCCCTCCCGCACCCCGCAGCTGAGTGGTGCTGGCCCCGTCCCCAGGCTCCAGGGCCTCCGCTCTGGCGCGAGCCCAGGCTCCCAGGGCGAAAGGCCCCGCACTTTTGGGGACCATGTGACCTTTCTGGGGTGTTCTCATGCCCTCGGGGCAGCGTGAGTGTGGCAGGCCGCCCCCCTGCCCTGACCGGCCTTGGTGCTGTGATTCACCTCCGCGACCCTTACCAGCATTTGTTACCAAAGCAGCTTCATGTCGTTTCGTTCAAGTGCATGGAACCTAAATTGTGCCTGATTTTACCTCCTTTTCTGCTCACTTCCCTGTGTCTTACCGTCAGCATAACCTGCCTTTTTGTTTGTTCTCACTTTTACCTGTTCCTTGCAGATAATTCCCAGAGCCTTCCCCATCGTGAAGCTCTTCACCTTCCTCTGTCTCTCTCCACGATTCTCTTCCTTTTTCGGGGACCAAAAAAAAAAAAAAAAAATGGACTAAATTATTTTTTTCTCTCTTAAAAAGATTATTTTTTCCATTTTAAAGAAACTACTCATTTATTATAGATACGCTAAAAAAATACAAAAAGACGAAAACTTTTACCCTCACTGCTGGCCCTATTTACTGTTGACGTTTCTGTATTAGTCCTTTATGTACGTTTGTCTTCATGTTTCTGATTGTGCTTTCTGTACAGTTGTTCCTGTTTCTTTATAGTGTACGCTTGATATATGCAGTCTTACATGATTTTGTAAACTTTCTAAATGGTTTTTTGTTGTCTTATTTTGTTTTCCTGAATCTCAGGCTCCACACCCAGTGCAGAGCCCGACGCAGGGCTCGATCCCACGACCCTAAGAGCATGACCTGAGCTGAAATCAAGAGTCGGACTCTGGACCGACTGAGCTACCCGGGAGCCCCCTAAATGATTTTATTTAAGGGCCATCACCAGGGAGACTCGCTCTCCTGGATTGTGAGGCGGGGAGATTGTTTTGATGCCCAAGCAGGTAGAGTGCTTCCTGGATAAGCATTTTGAGAGAACCGGCCTTGTGTGGGGTAAATGTTGAGGACTCACAAAACGATACCACAGGTGTCCCCCTCCTGGGCACGCAGATGCCGTGACAGACACATAAGCCAGCAGATTGCTCTGACTCGCTGAGTCCTGCCCGTGACAGCGTGTGGCGCCCCCAGAAAGTGGTGAACACCGCTGGGTGTCAGCTGTGCTGAGGGGATGCCGTCTGAGCCAGGTCTCAGACGAATGAGTAGGAGTTTGCTGTGTGGAGCCGAGGGGCAGAAGGGTGTAGAGGGGGTGTGGGCAAGGGAGTGGCGCTGGGTGTGGGACCCTGTGACGAGCAGCCAGAGATAAAGCCAGAGAGGCATGTGTGGACAGACTTGAAGGGGTCTCGTCACCCTTTTAAAGAGTTAGGAAGCCAGGAGCGGTTGGAGGAGGAGAAGTATGATGGGGTCACGTGTGTCCCTTAGAAGAATCCCCCACGATACAGGAAGGAAGCTGTTTGGGAGGGAGGATGGAGGATCCCACAGTGACACCAGTCCTATGTCCCCATTCCTGCCAGCTGTGATCCCCGTCGCCCTGTTTGCATTCAGTCCTCCCGAAGGCGTTGGGGAGAGACTGCATTTGCTTCAGGGACACTCGACTGGCCTGCTGCCTCCCAGGTACCACCGGTTCTTAAGCGATGAGGCAAGGAGTCGGGCTGCGTCTCTGTTGTGTGCGTGAGGGAGGCGTGGTGCTGTGGGCCGGGCAGAGACGGCCGTGTTTGGGGGACGTGGGGAAGGGGACAGAGGTTTTCAACATGGCAGCAGCCAGCTCGTGTGAAGAGGTCACCAGAGTCAGAAAGCATCCAGCAGGCATTCCAAGGAGCAAGTCTCCGTGAAGCATTATCCGTTGTGTCACCATGCAGGCGGGTGGACGATGGGACTCGCGTCCTGAGGGAGGGATGCCGGAGCTGCCTGGACACTGCAGGCCAGGGCGTTCATTCAGAAGCCGTATTTCCTGCTGGAGAGGTTCCCATTGGCCAGGTTTGAGATTGTTGGAGTATCCAGTGAAATAAAGGCAATAATTATAATACATCAGTAAAGAAAAAACCTTTTAAAAAATTAATGTTAAGGGCAAAAAAGTTCAACTCCTAGATGGAAAAGAAATATTGCTATTAGAAAATTGCCATCTGCGGTGACTACAGGAGTAATTCCAGCAGGAACCAAGAGTGGGTCCCGAGGCCACTGGGTGAAGAAAGGTTGGGGGTATCCTATTTACATAAATTAAGGAAAACACAAATTCCTGATTAATTAGAGAGGGACAGAGGTGTGTATTCAGTGGAGAAATCTGGTGGATACTCCCATAGCCAAGTGACCAAACCAGTCACAGGACAGTTATTATCAGACGCTTTTCAGTGTGATGTGCTATGGAGAACACACCATTTCTGTAATATTCCTGCCAATCACATTGACCCTGACTTTGAGCACAAAGAAACAATCCAATAAAACCAAATTGAGGGACGTTGTATAAAGAAACTAGACTGGACTCTTCAAAAATGTCACTGTCTAAAAACAAAGACTGAGAAACAGAAAAATTAAGACTATGTCAAGTGGCCTCGAAATGTATCCTGTGGCTGGACCCTGGATCGGGGTATAGATGCGCTAAAGGACGTGCTGAGACCTTCGGGAGCCTGAGTCAGGATGTCTGTAAACTGCGATCCTCCTGCCTCGTTGTTACGCGTTTAGGAATGTGGCGATGGAAGAAACTGTCCTTGTGGTTACGTATGGGGTGAAGCACCCTAGTATATTCAGCTTGTTCTCACGTGGTCCAGGAGAGAAGAGAGCGAGGAAGAAGCAAATGTGACAAAATGCTGATAATTGATGAGTCCAAGTGAAGGGTCTGGGGCTGTTCGTCATACAGACGATGCCCGCCCACAGGGGCCCCTCTTACGAGTGTTTGAGTTTACCGTGGTGGGCAAGCGACACGCATGCCGTAGGAGCCGTGCATCCAGTTTTGTGAATTTGGATCTTTTCCTGGGCTAGCCCTCCTTTCTGGTGAGGCTGGAGCCTCAGCGCCCGGCCAGCCTCTGTTCTCCTTGCTCGGGGACGGTACTCAGTACGATCCACGAGACAGTCAACACTTGGTCATAAAGTGGGCTTTGCATTAGATGGTTGGGCCCAACCGCAGGCTAACAGGAGCGTTCTAAGTGTGTTTCAGGTCAGTGAGGCTAAGCCCTGAGCTTCGCTGGGTTGGTGATAGTCAATGCATTTTCGACTTAGGATATTTTCAGCTCACTATAGTTTTATTGGACTGTGACACCGTCGTAAGTCGAGGAAGATCTGTACTCTGTAGATCTAGAAGTTTCCTAATGAAAATCTGAGGGAATTTTTTAATTTTTGCTTCACAAACAGGTAGGGTGAAAGGATCTCCCCAACACTTACAGCAAAGATAATTTTGTTAAAAAGTAATCATGCCTTTCTGACATGCTGGATTTCTTTAATGGGACAAGTAAGAACATGGGTGAATGACTTTGAGATTTCATGAAGCTTTGGTAAGTCTCCTTACTAGAGGCCGTGAAAAAAATTTTAAAGTTTTTACTTGGGGGGGAAGGAAGGCTGGTTGGGGATTAGTGTTTCATTGCTGATAATTATAGAGGCAGCCCTCCTCCCCCCAAAATAAAAAAGCCAGCCTAGTAGAAGAATGGATGGAGACATTTGATAACGGAGAGGTACAGAGCCCCAAATCCTTTGGAGCTTAATGGACGGAAAAGTTGTTTTTAAAGTTGCATATGTGAGTTCTAAGAGGATGTATGTAGTGAAATCTCTACATCAGATCAGTGGAGGTGGATACGATATTTGTGGATGAGGCAAAATCTTCCCAGGAATGAGGCAGTTCCCACATGGAGGAGGAGTTCAGAAAAGTCTCTTGTGAGCACGGACGAGAATCCGTGAGGGCTGCGTGTTCAAGGAGCACGCCCCGAATTTTGCGTGCTGGGTGCTCGGCATGGAGTTCTCCCTGAAGGGCTTGGGGATTGGGGTGCTGCCTTAAGTTGGGGCAGCACTTTATAATGTCAGTGGTCACTTCTGCCAGAGATCCTCTCACTTCGGGCGGTGAGGGCTGAGGGCGAGGAAAGGTAGTCCTTGCCGTCCTACAGAGGAGAGAATTCTGAAGCGAGAACGGGCAGGGCGTTGGTCCAGAGCCCCCCAGACGCTTCAGCCTGACCTGGGGCTAGGGTCGGATGTGCGCTCGTCCTTGCTCCCGTGAAAGCAGACTCGGAGACGTGTGGAGCATCGCTCGAACACAGCACAGCGCGAAGCAAGGAAAGTTACAGTCAAGTCGAAAACACCGCGCTTGAGAAGGCAGAAAATGTACAATTGGTGTGAAAGATTTCCGTGAAAATAACTTTTATAGATATGGGGAAGTTTGGTTTAAAAGGAAAAAAACACTCGGGGAAAAAAGGATCTCTGGGAATACTGGTGTGCACCTGCATCGGAATGACGTGTGTGGTGGATGGGATTTCGTGAGAACAGCAGCAGCGGCCTGGGGATGCTGTTCGGGCTCCGTCACTGGGGGAGGCGTTGGCAACCATAACGGGCTCTTCGTAAGGACGCAGAGGCAAGCTTGCTTGGGTGAGAGGAAGGATCTGGATCTGATCCCAGCTGACTCACTGTGGGAAACAGGGAAAGAGCCTCTCTGCTCATTTGCTTATCTGCAAAACGGACCTCATGACTTCTGCACCAGCCACCTGACAGCCTGGGGAGGATAGGACGAGATAACTAATGGGAAAACTCTGTCGAAAAGTTTGCATCTCTGTACGAACGAAAGCTAATGTTTTCTTATGTAAAACCACCCCACCGGTCCCTTTTCCCTGCCCAATCAGGTGAGAGTAAGAAGGTGTGAGAGGTGGTGAGGGCACAGGTATGAGATGATGAGGCCGCTGTGATGCCCGGAGCTTGTGAACACACTGCCTGTTCCGTGCGGGCCTCAGGGTCACACGGAAAGACATTCTCTTACTCCTGTTAGTTCTGTGTGCCCGTCACTAGTTTAGGAGGGCCGTGTGCCAGGTGAAATCCAGGGAGTGGCAGAGTTCTGCCGGTGTTGGCTGTGTCATCAGGGCTGAAGGTGAGGGGAGACCACAGCATGTGGTGCATGCTTCTCAGCGGCAGGCTGCCCGGGGCATGATTGACCTGGGTTCTGCAGATCCTTCCGTTCCTCGATGCTGGGTCCGTAGCGGGTGTGGACTGTGGTCTGCGAGTTTCAGAGCAGCTTTCTGGGCTTGGCGTGGATAGACAAGAGTGAGTTTTCTGTGTGGCAGTGAGATGGTTCTTCAGGAATGCGACAAAAAGCTCCTTGCCCTGGTGGTGGTAGGTGGGTTCTTTGAATGAATGAATGAATGAATGAATGAATGCTTTGAGAGATGCCCGGGTCATGATAGCAGGTATTACCTCCGTTAGGTACGAGGCTGCTCAAGGAAAAGTTACTTTATGTGTGTCTAGGCCGTGGTTTGTGCAAGCTGGGGTGGGGGAGGGGGGGAGACCGGCCCCGTGCAGGTGGCGTGCGGTTTTCTCGATTGTCCACAGATGGCGTCCGAGAACTTGGACCCCCTTCCCAGCTCCGGCACTGAACAGCCAGGGAGCAGGACCTGCTGTGCTGACTCCCCAGGGCTGCTGTGAGGTGAGGCCTGGGAAAGGGGCGAGGATGATACTGTAGAGCGTTTCTGCCCCACGGCTCACTTTGAGCCATTCATCACAGTTCTGCCAAAGCCACAGATTCGTGCAGCATCGCGTGATGAGATCTGGTTCCAGGTTTCCCCTCCTGGGCCTGTAGGGGGTGAAGCTCAGTGCATGTCCCTGCTCTTCAAATGCAGGACACCGGGTCCTCTGCAAACCGAAGGATGGCGAATGAATTATCGTCAGAGCGCTGTGTTAGTCAGCACTGAAAAAGTACTGTTTTTGTTTTTTGGTTCTTTTGTTTTGTTTTGGTTTTTGGTTTTTTACAAACCACAGGCTGCCTGGTTTCTAACTCCTAGAGTGGTCTGTGTTGTTAAGAAGCCTCTCCTGCCCGGACTTGCTTTCTGTGCCTTCTTCTTGCTTAAGTGATTTGGCCTGTTTACTTAATTTCTTAGCCATTCATTAGATATTGAAGAAAATTGCTTGATTTTTACCAAAAACTGACTTTTCTGTGTCCCTAGGAGACTGTGATTCACATAGTGGTATAGATCGGAGATCTCTTGTCACAGCTTGTAGTTTCCACTGAGAAAGTGAGCATGTGAATGTCCCCCCCAAATATCTCTGCTTTCAAAAATGAACATTCAAAAGCCTGCTAATGGGGGGGGGGTGTTTATAACCAGTTTCAGTGGAAGAAGCACACTCCATGCTGTTTCCCACTGAATGCAAGTCAAAAACACTAGGCAGAATACACAGAGTGGTGTTTTGAGGACACTAAAAGATAGTAGTAGGCAGATTGGGGAAGGAAACCAAAATGAGAAGTATGAGAGATAAGCCAAGAGTTTCCTTTCTTCCCATATGTCCTGCCTGCACTCGAAGGCACCCTGAATCCCACCACTGCAGACTTCAAGACAGTCCCTCTCTTTCTAGCCCAAGGAGCAGGAATGGAAGTCCCTTTGGGACAGAGACTGGGGGAAAGCCTACCAACTTCCATGCAAACCCTGTTAACATGTGGAATGTACATTCTAGCCTTTAAAAAAAAAAAAAAGCATAGATAATTATACCAAATGTTTTGTCTTCAAGAGGAGAAAATGTTTATGATGTAAACCTGCACAGGCATTGTAAATTAGTTTTTCCTAATTTATTAAGCAGTTATAGGGGCGCATGGATGGCTCAGTCAGTCATGATCCCAGGGTTCTGGGATCGAGTCCCACGTTGGACTCCCCTGCTCAGTGGGAAACCCGCTTCTCCCTGTCCCTCTGCCCCTCCTCTGCTGCTCGCACCCTCTCTCTCTCTCAAATGAATAAATAAAAAATCTTAAAAAAAAAAAAAAGGCAGTTATAGCCTAGTTGGGTGTATTTGAATCTCTGTAGTGTGAGTCCAGTTCATCCCCTCAGAGTGGGCTCAGTACATCCCAGAGTTATTTGCAGGGACTCCTGCTGTTTGCAGAACGGGCAGGGCCTGGGCTTCGAATAGCAAGGGAACAGCTCATTAATGACCATTCCTGGGTAGATAGCTTCCAGTTTGTTGCTTTTATAAATAAGATTACAGTGTTTCTTCATAAAGCTTTCTTTCCTCTTTGGGGTCATTTCTCTGAGGTAGACTCCTAGAAGCCACGTGAAGGGGTCACAGGCTGCACTGTTGAGAATGCCGGTCAATACTGATGCGTTTTGCAGGGGATTTGGCCGATCGTGATAAAGCTGTCAGTGTCCAGGCTGTAGGTGAGGAGGTTGAGGGGTAGACTGGTCAGCTCCCTGGGGTCACACAGCTAAGTGGCGGAAGCCCTACCTGCCTGCTCTCCTGCGCCCCTGGCGGCCGCATCCAGCGTGTTCCCTCCTAATAAGGGAGCCGCTTTGAGGAGATGGGCCACCCTGTGCCTGCCCTCCCCAGCGGCCTGCTTCTGTCAGCTTTGCTAACTTGACAGGGGAACAGTGAGCTCCTGTTAATGTCCATTTGTATTTCTCTTTGTTTGACAGAGTCTCTCTGCCTCCATCTGCTCTTATCCTCTGTCCACTGATAAATTTTGTTTCCTACGTTGGTCTTATTTACTTGATTTATATGCAGTGCACAGGAAAAAGATGGTAACTTGTTTCTGCTCCAATTGTTTGGCAGTTTGTCTTTTACTTTGTTTGCTTTTTTAACCATTAAAATTTTTTACATGGCTGTAACCATCTGTCTTCTTTTCCTGTGTCCCACTAAGCTAAAAGAAACTGCCCTCCTCGCAGAGATTTGACCGATGTGGAGAGATATTTTTGAAAGCAAGCTTAGGTGTTATAGGGGCACTTGTAAGAAATGCAGCATTAATTTCTGGCTATTTTTTTCCTCAATGCTACGTTTACCTTGTGGTTTCTCCCTCCTCCCTACACGTACAGGTTCCCCACGAATATTTTGGTGCTAAAACGGGTGGGCAAATTATGGGGTGATGGTGCCTGAGAGTAGGATTTCTAGTGTAAAAAACAGAGTTTTAGAAGGACAGTCTGAAATAATATAAAGTGAAAAGCTACCTAACCTTTTTTGCCATCATTTTCTTCTTTATCCATTGTTATGCCAGAACTGGACCAAACTTTCAATTTAAAACTTAAAAAAAATTTTTATCATGTTTATACACACATACAATTTAAAATATAAAATGGTTCTGCAGAAGTTGTTATGAAAAACGTGAGCCCCAACCCTGACCCAACTCACTTTCAGCTCTTTTAACTGAATCTGGTGGTGTTTGTACCTTCATATCTTTTCACTTTTTATGGGTGGGGGGTGTGTGTGTAAGTGACATGGCGGTTCTGTGTACTTTTCTGGTGGAAATCTTAATTGACCTCCTACGGGGAGGCCAGGACTGAGGGTCCTCGGTGCCCCAGCCCGAGTTCCGTGCCTTTTTCCGCCGCGCCCTGTCCCACCATGGGCTGTCACACTTCCTACCCCCTCTTCCCCGTCTGGTTCTCTGTTCTGATTTAATGCCGTACCCAGCGCTTACATTATGAGTTTGTAAATGCTCTTTGTAGCCAGCTCCTGTCGGCCGCTCTCGTTACATTCCCGCGCTGTATTTTGTTTCCTGTAGAGTTAGTGACTGCCTTGCTTTTTGCTCTCTTCGTTGTCTGTGCACATCCATCCCCCATGTGGTGATGTCATTCAGTGCTGTCGGAGGCAGTGCGCTCTGTTGGTGTCACCTCCCCGAGGACAGCCCTCCCGCACCCCGACTCGCCCCCTGCACTGTCCGCACTCACAGCCCCTCGGCTCTCCCTTTATTGGCGTCCTAGCGGGTCCTGTCTCTTCTTTTTTCTGCATTTACTCCTTTGCTTTACAGAGCTTATCCTTGCAATTTCCTGAAAACAAGAGGACATAGGTGGTAAATACCGTGAAATCTTGTGTGTGTGAAAATGGCTTTAGTTTATCCTTTACTGTAGGGCCAGTTATAATATGGCTGGGTATAGGATTCTAAGTTGGAAATCATTTTCCCACAGAATTTGGAGGCATTCTTCCAAAGCCTTGTTTTCCAGTATTGTTTTTGAAAAAGCCTGACTCTTGATCCTTTGTATGAAGCTTGTTTTTAATTTCTGGAGGTGTTAGGGTGTCTTGTTATGTAGGTCTGTTTTCTTCTGTTGAGCTGCACGTTCACTGACCTTTTGAGTGCGGGAATCCATGCCGTCTGTGTGATGTGTTCAACCTGCCATGTTAACTAGAAATCCGGATACATTTCTTTAAAGGAAAATTGTAAAAGAACATGTATTTCCCCAAGCCTGGACTGTCATCAGTGAGGAGCTGAAAAGGGTCATCATGATCAAATTGGTCAACTAACCAGAATTTTACAGTGTGCTGACAAGTGTAATCACAGGCAAGCACACATTTCGTTTGACCGAGCAAATAAAAATTGCACTGAGTTGTTTAAGCCACTTATGACTCCAGTGTGCGGCCCAGACATGCCTTCAGAGACAGGTGGATTTATTTATGAACTTTTTTCACTCTTATTAAAAGGGAAAAACATGCAGTTCTACCCACGTAATTTCAGAAGACTGAAGGCACACCCACCTCTGTCCCTTGTCTGGGTTCGGTCGTCGAATGTCACAGACCAAAGTCATCTTGCATTTGACTGCTCCAGTCTACGGTGCTTCAGCTGAGTTAGCCCAACAGTTGTGCCCAAGCCGAGCACTGCAAGTTTTCCTGATATTTTTCCCAAAATGACTCTGGTAGTAAATCAGTCAGTGACTCTTTTTCTATCGGTATAATTTTAAAAGTTGGGCAAGCGTCTGCTGAAGTGTGCTGTGGAAAGGGCTACCATCCAAGGAACATTCTGAGGCCACGTGCTTCATCTCTAGGACCATACCCCTTCCGAGCACTGTCCGAAGAGCAGTGAATGCTGAGCGGCGGGGGGTCTTCATGGTGGGGGTCTTAGGTATCTCAGTATGAACTCATAAAGGCAGATCGCTCCTGTGCGTTTCCTGTGCACTCAGCGTCCACACTGAGCACTTCTGTGACCAGATGTGGGGGAATGAATTCTGATGCTGCCTCCCTAGAGATAGTGTCAGATCCCAGAGGCTAAAGGCTCCGTGTCACACTGACTGTCCCCACCTCTTGCTTCAGACAGTCCCAAGTCCGGGTTGTCCCCGGGGCTTCTGACCCCCCAGCTATAAATTGGAGGTTCCTGTGACCCCTCCTCAGGTTTGATTAATTTGCTAAACGTTGCTCACAGAACTCAGGAAAGCATATGACTTCCTAGATTTCCAGTGTATTATAAGAGAATATAACTTAGGGCAGCCAAACGGACGAGATGCTCTGGGTGAGGTGTGTGGGAAGGGGATGCAGAGCTTCTGTGCCTTGTCCGGATGCGTCACTCCCCCTGGAACCCCCGTATCTGGACTCTCACCAATGTGGAAGCTTTCTGAACCTTCATCCTTCTGGATTTTTGTGGAGCCTTCCTTATGTAAGCGGGATTGATGAGGCCATTGGCCATGGGTGATTAACTCAGCCTCCAGCCCCTCTCCCCTCCTTGGAGGTCGAGCCCCCTGAATGTCTGGTTGGCTCTCCTGACGTCCGGCCCCCATCCTTTGGGGCTTTCTGAGAGTCGCCTCGTTAGCGTGCACTCCAGTGTGTCCAGTGTGCTGAACAGGGCTTGTGAGGAATAACCAAAGACACCTTCATCTCAGGAAGTTCCCAAGGTTGTGCCAGGGGAACAAAGTCAGAGACCAAGTATGTACTTCTGATTAGAAAATCACCGTATCGCGAACAGTAATTCAGAACAGTAGTAATCATGGCGCACTTCCATGCGGACCAATAACGGATCTTGTTTTCTCTTTTCCCACCAGCTTTTTGGAGACTGGGAAGCCCAGCTGCGGAGAATAATGAAGCTCATCGCCGGCGGTGGCCTGTCCATCACTGGTTCTCACAACATGTGCGGGGACTATCTGTACAGTGGCCACACGGTCATGCTCACGCTCACCTACTTATTTATCAAAGAGTGTAAGTGCGCGGCAGCCTTCTGCGACACCCAGCCCTTTCCCCGGTCTCTGCGGAGTCTCCTGCAGGAGGGCGGCCCCTCTCCCCACCGCGCCCAGACACCGTGGCCCCCACAGTGACCTGTGTGGGAGGGGTGTCTTGTTCCCTCAATGTCAGCGTAGCATTTGGGGTGCGTTGGAGCTGCTGGAAGGAGCCAGAAGGAAATCTCCTAAGACCAGAGGAATCGGGTCAGGCCTGTCTGGATGTGATGGTAAACCGTGTGTTTTCAAGCTCCCGGCCCTCTGCCCTAAGCCATGGGGACAGAAGGGGCTCGATGACATCCCTCATACAAGCCGTGGGCTTGGGGACACTAAATGAGGCAGGAATGAACAGGAAATTCCCTTTAAAAAATGTACTTAGAATATTTTATTATGAGATACACAAAAACAATACTAAATACGCCCCTGTCCACAGCTCAGGTGTAATAGATGCTAGTGTTTTCCGTGTCAGTTTCATTTTAACCCATTAAAAAGCAAAACGTTACTAGATGATGAAGGCCTTTCATTCCCTCCCCTCCCGTTTTCCTCTGTCTTTTCCATGCATGTTTTGGTGCTTTTGTGTCATGGTTTGATGGTTTGTCAAATCTACGTACTGGTGTTACGTTCTCTGTGGTCTTCTTCCCTCTTGCTTCCTCTCAGACGATACTGGTGAGACATGAGGCTCTGGCTCATTGTAACAAACCACAGCTTATTTATTTTTCTCTGTGTAGAAAACTCAGTTGTCCTAAATATTTTATTGTTAAAAACAGTCTCTATGAGCATTATTCTGGCAGTTTCCATGAAGGATAGTGAGTAGACCCAGGCGGCCGGTACCTCGGAGGAGGGACACACACATGGCAGTCCGGACGTGTCTTGGGAGTGAGTGTGTGGCACCGTCTGGAACGTTGGTGTGGTTGGAAGTCAGAGCAGTGGTCGTGATGAGAAGTCACAAATGGACCAATAAGTAGGAATCAGATCATGGAGCGTGCCTTGAACCACGAGAAGGAGTCTAAACTCCATTCTCTCAGAGACAGGGGCCATGCTGTCCTATTCCTCCTCCAGAGAAGGAGAGACCCCTGCTGGAGCAGGTGCAGGGTGGGTGGAGGGGACAGGGCTGGAGAGCAGGGCGAGAGTGGGGGACTGGCTGCTGCCACAATCCAGGGAGGATGTGGGGTGGTCTGAACCACCGTGACGGTGTTGGCATTGGCGAGACGCGGAGGGAGCGGAGAGAGGTCAACAAACAGGAGTCTGCAGGGAGCAGGGCTGACTGGGAGCACAGGAGACAGTTGAAGACCAAAGGCTGGAAAGCCCAGTTTTGGTCTTTTTTTTTTTTTTTTTTAAGATTTTATTTATTTGACACAGAGAGAGAGAGAGCACAAAGCAGGGGGAGCAGACCCCCGCTGAGCAGGGAGCCCTCCGTGGGGCTCGATCCCAGGACCCTGGGATCATGGCGTGAGCTGAAGGCAGACGCTTCACCGACTGAGCCACCCAGGTGCCTCAGGCCAGTTTTGGTCTTAAACTAGGGGGATTTTAGAAAAGAGGAGCTGTGCTCCAGGGCACCGGGAGAAGGGAGCATAGGTGTTCTGCTTGCACTTGGCATGTGACCAAGTAGAGTGAATTCTAACAGTTTCTGTTCAGAACTGTCATGGCACCATCTTGCCCTTGTGCCGGGGTGAGCTGGCCGTGGCGGTGGGTGCCACGGAGGCCTGGTGTAACCCCCCAGGGGAGCACTCCTGCCCCCTGCTGATTGTACTGCAGTGGGGGCTAAGCCTTATCCTTGAAGGAAACCCAGCTGCCATGTTGGGAGACTGGGAAGACTGGGGTCACAAATGCGGATTTTGAGTCCTGATGCTATCACGAACTCTGTGACCTCGGGGACCACCTTTAACCTCTCCAAGTCTCGGTTCCCTCATCTTTAGAATGAGCTGCTGGTAGCCACACTCTAGCCGAGGAAGAGGTGGTAAGAATGAAAACAGACGGCATATGTGGACTCCAATAGAGTTGCATGAGGAAGGAACAGTAGCTGCTATTGCTGTGTTGTTAGGGTGCAAATATGGCTTCTCCTGGGAGTGGAAAATAG
Organism: Ursus arctos; assembly: GCF_023065955.2. Lineage (NCBI taxonomy): Eukaryota > Metazoa > Chordata > Mammalia > Carnivora > Ursidae > Ursus > Ursus arctos. The sequence continues at coordinate 77,430,035 of NW_026623089.1, read as the reverse complement.
ACCCCCCCACACCACTCCATTTAAAGCCAGAAACCTCCCTTCACCTTCTCTGTTTCTGATCTTGCTTCTCCTGTTCAAATTTTTAATTTTTTTCTTGGCACTTACCACCTTCTCACATACCATCTAATTTACTTAGTTATTATGATTATTTTGTATTGTCTCTCCTCCGTACTAGGACGGGACCTGCCTGCAAAGGCAGGTTCTTCGCCTGTTTTGTTTATAGATCATGGTAGCTAGAACATCTCCTATCACGGGCACATAGGAGATGATCGGTAAATATTGGCTAAATGGATGACTAGTTCTTGGACCCCTTGACGATCCAATAAAAGTCTGAACGTCCTCCCCCCTGGGTAGGGAGGATAGATCACAGGCAGGTGACATTGCCACATAAAACGGAAACCGTCAGACCCTCTCCGGCCCATGCTTCGAGGACACAAGAGGGGAAGGCTTGCACTAATAGAGATTCTGATGCTTCCCCCCAGGGGGGCTTCCAGATCGAGGTATGGACGGGTGTTTCTCTGACCCTGCCCTGCCTTTGAATGCACTTGGACCCAAATCCCCAGGCGTCTGGATCCTTTCTTATTTCTACTTGAGAAACGAGACTCTCAAAGACTTTCAGACTAGCGTATGGTCGCAGAGCTTGGGAAGCAAATAAGACGGTTGCATCGGTTATGACTGCCCAGTCCCCATATAAGGGTCTCTAGACCGAAAGGTATTGATTTTTGTTTAGAGCATTAACCCCAAATGATTTACAAGCAAATTGACTAAATGGCAGTGGGCGGGTTTAATAGAGCGTGATGCATTAGCCTGTCAGTTGCCCCTTTAAACTGTATTTGGGATTATAGGAATCAAGCAGTAACCAAATATAAATTACAGTTGCTGATAAAATCATAAATTAAGCTGCTGCCATTCTAACCTTGGTTATGTATAATCTAAAGCCCTTGGATTTGCTGCCCACGCGACGTGTTTCCAGAAGGAAAGATCAGATTCCCTGGGTGCGGAAGTGGTCATAGAGGCATGGTTGGTGCCCTTAGCGGGGCTGGAACGATGGGGCTATTGTGGGTGTCTGCTCTCTTCAGATTCCCCTCGACGACTCTGGTGGTACCACTGGATTTGCTGGCTTCTCAGCGTGGTTGGGATCTTCTGCATCCTCCTGGCCCATGACCACTACACTGTGGACGTGGTGGTGGCGTACTACGTCACCACGAGACTCTTCTGGTGGTACCACACGATGGCCAACCAGCAAGTGAGTGTCCTCCTCGCGGGATCGCCGCTTCCCTCTCCCCACCCCCACCCTCCCCTCCCTGGCCTGGTGGTGCCCGCAGGGCGAGGGGAGGGCGCAGAGAGGCCACGGACGGCGTGGGGTTCTCTCAGAGGGGTCGGCGACTAGGATTGGGTTGTCTTTTGTGAGGCTGACCCACTGGAGAGTGAAAAGTGAACAGGGGATGTGTGAACGCAGTGACACGGACATTACATCCTTCTAGAACGAGTGCCACCCTCCCGCCACCCCTGACAAATGTCTGCTTGGTGTCCATCCCCCCCAGCCCTCGCCCCAGCTGAGTACTGAACTTCCATCACAGAAAAGTCACCAAAACACTGATGGAGGGATATATTTATGGATAAGAGATAGTGTAAGGCCCGGGTTGTCCGTGCGCTCCCGGAGCTGGCGTTGTTTTCCTGCTGGGGTGTGGTCCAGTTAGCAGATGAGCTCAGAGCGGCAACGTGCGTGTATAATGGGGGCACGCGGGGCACACAGGGTGGGTCTGGGGTCCTCTGTGAATTGGAATAAGGAAACCATCTAAACTCCAGGTGGAAGATGGTTAGCAAAATGCGCATGTTCCTTTGGGGGCTGAGACGGGCTTGTCCCCCTGACTTGGTTTTCCTGTCCTTGTTCTCCCAGGTGCTAAAAGAAGCTTCCCAGATGAACCTCCTGGCTCGGGTGTGGTGGTACAGGCCGTTTCAGTACTTTGAAAAGAATGTCCAAGGAATCGTACCTCGCTCTTACCATTGGCCCTTCCCGTGGCCGGTCGTGCACCTGGGCAGACAAGTGAAATACAGCCGCTTGGTGAACGACACGTAACGGCCGCACACGGTGGGGAGCGAGGAGCTGTCCGAAGTGCTAAGGACTCCATGAGAGAAGATGCCATAAACAAACACCTCCCTGATCCTGCTCTCTTTCAACCGTTACCTTGACTTAACCTATTGAGTTACCTGGTCAGCACTGTGATCTTTTTTTCTCTCCAAAGGACCTGCGTTGGACAACAATAAAGAAAATTTAACCTATCATGCACTGTACACATTTTCCTGTTCATAAGTTTGGGATTTCCATAACCTGCGACCACCATGTTCCTTTGTATATGATGCAACAGCATAAATGTGAGCTTTTATATCATCAGTTCTGGTCTTTCCAGGCACATCTGGAAATAAAGCGTATTATTTTCTTGGGAAAACATACTTTTCATATCTCTTGCCCCAAAGATTGGGCTGTAAGCCATTTTCTAGCAAATGTCTCTATGAAGGTTTCTAAGTACCTGAATGGGGTTCGATTCTGAAATCTTTCTACCTGTTGCACCGATATTCAAATAAAAATGACAGACACAGAAAGGTTCGGTAACTTTGGGTTTTGTAAAAATCAGCAGAGAGAGTGTGTCAAAAAGTGCAAAAAAAAAAAGATTCTGTTATAAAGTGATTTTCTAAGTATTTCCTAACTTTATTTTTCAAAATAATGTTATGAAAACCAAATTTAAAGATTTTTACATGTCAGAGAGAAGAGAGTTAAAATTTAGAAATGCTTCTTGGGAGAGAAATTTGTCTATGTTTCTAGTGCCTTTCTTGTCTTGATTGTATGGTCAGTAGGCAATCTTAAATGTTTTTATTTAAAATAAAATATTCCATGGAAATATAAATGTATGTATACACTACTAAATTTTGCATTTATAGCTAAATTAAATCAGAAGACTGCTTGTGGTTTTTAATCGCTATGAATTAAAGAATGGGGGAGTTAAAGTCAGAGCCCGTTCCCATATTGTGAGCAGGTGGCAATGACACGTACCACTTAAATTATTTTATCATCTATTTGGTAGTTCGATTTTAACTATACAATGAAAACAGCCATGAATACTTTGTTTTTAAAAAGAGAGTTTTGAAAATGATCACTTAACTAAAACTTGAAAGCTCTAAATTAGTTATCCATACTCTCATGACAATTTTGTTGGTAAACAACAAAACAGAGATCTATTTCTTTAAAATATATTTGTGCAGAAACTGCATGTAACTCTAAGTTTTACTCCTGACATGAGTATGTTTGGGGAAGTATTCTCTTCTATACTTGCCAATGTGGAGAACAAAATAGTTTTTTAAGAATGAAGAAGTATATATATCCATTCTGTATTTTACGCAGCAGAATTATCTTCCGTAGGGTTTTTTTGTGTATTCACAAGGTGATATTTGTATTGTAAAACAATAATGGTGAAGGAAATAAAAAGGCTTTTAAAATTTTGTTTGTTTTAAATATTTGTAAAGTTATTATTCCAGAGAGTATACTGATATCTTAACAGCTTACCTAGATCATAAATTAATCAAAATGCACTTTTTAATAAAACCTGATACTTAAAGTAAATGGCTGTCATTTCTAATGTGTTCGCATCCTTCCTGAAAGTTGTCGACGAAGTCATTAAGGCAAAGGTAAAAAACTGTGTTGTGTTTGTTCTTCACCGGGTTTGTCTGAGACCGGGCCCGTGGCAGTCCTGTTTCTTTCCCCTTGAGGTTCCTGAAAGTGGACGAGTGAGTGTCTTTTCAAAAACACATAAACAGGATCAAAGGCGAGTTAAATTCAAGCCGCAGACCGCCTTGGCTAGCGATGTCAAGCCAGTGAGCTTTCCTGCATGGGGCTCTGGACGTGTGTCTCCGTCAGAGCGCGGGATGGCCTCTGGAGGCAAGTGGACCAGAATTCGGGGATGGTATTTCACTGGTACAGCCTTTCCTGACCTTGACCGTCAAGCAGGTGCTGCGTGCATATCGAAGGGGAAAGCAACTTGAGTAACAAAAATGCAGTGTTGGCACATGCTAAAAATTGGATCCTTTTTCCTAAGCCAGGTAGTTTTATAAAAAAAAATAAATAACTACAGGTTTGCGTTCTACGTGTGTACTAAAGAAATTCGTGCCTGACTGCACTGGGTCATGAATGGACGTATCCTGTGGCTCCCCAGTCTGCAGATCCCAGGAAGGACGGAGAAATCCCGTGTTCAGGAGAATCGTAGTCCGCTTGATAGTGCCTCCCTGACTGAGGACATGCGCTTCTTTTGTCCTTTTGTTTGCTGAGACAAAACCCTGGACAGTAGCTGCTTTTTGGCTCTCTTTACATGGAAGGCACTTGCCATGTATTATGTTGGTAACCCTCACAAAACCACAAGGTTCGTTATTATCCCGTCTTGCAGGAGATGACTGATCGGAGTTCTGGTTTCCACCCTCTCCCCAGCACCCCGCACCCCCAAATGCTGTGAGTGTTCACAAACTCTGTAGTAAGAGTCAGCAGTGGGAGAAATCGGGCCCTGACCGGTAAAGCCAAATGGGACGCCTTTTACTATGAACCGAGTAGGAGGAAATCCACATCACGAGATGAGAGACTGATTTTCCCAATTTCCTAATGTTTTATTTGTATCCCGAATACCTACTTGATAAATGTGATAAATATCTCATAAACTTTATAAATATCACATAAAATGAAAACCCTTGCTAGCTTTAATTTGGCCGTCGTTATACAAAAAGTCAACCAGATATTGAGTTATCTGGGGTATAGGATATGCTACTTGGATCCCTCAATACTGATATATCTTTTTTTTTTTTGGTAAGATTTACTTATTTTAGAGAAAGACTGCAGGGGCGAGGGGCAGAGGAAGAGGGAAAGAATCTGAAGCAGACGCCCGACTGAGCGCGGAGCCCTTTGCAGGCTTGATCTCACAACCCTGAGATCACGACCTGAGCCAGAACCAAGAGTCAGATGCTTAACTGTTCCACCCAGTTGCCCTGATACTGATATTCTTTATTTTTCTCTCCCTTTGGTCAGGAAACTTACTTCGAACAAATCCAGCCTTGATACCCTGCTTACCAGCACCTAAATTTCTTCTCTGTCTGCTGCTTTGGTACAAGTCACAAGAAAACTAAGCCACCTGCCAAGTCCAGAGTCCAGCCCTCAGAGGTCATAGATGGGCGTGGTCCGTGAGCAGCGCACCTAGTGAGGGGAGGTTGTGTGAAACTGGAACGAGGGAGGAAGAGGGTTCGGATCGTGGGGAAAGGGGCAGATGGACAGCCCTGGCTTACTATCAGTGGAGACAGGGAGGGAGGGTTTATCACGAGAGCTAATGTGTGTTGCACATGTGAGAAATCCTTCGCGCTCAAGTGCTGGCCTGGCACTGGTGTCATTTAGCGTCTAGCAATTGAGAAAATGGATGCTATGGATTTAGAAATGCCCTTGAGAATTTATGCTTTACCAGTCGCAGCATACAAGTAACATCTGATCAACAGGAATAGTACTTCTTCAGAGAAGCCATTCATTATTCCATCAACACACCATGGTTGGTGAGTGCAAAGATTGGAGAGTCTCTTGAGAATTCTTGGGACAGGTTTACTAGAGATTTGAAGACAGATCAATGAGATAGGCAGACTCTCATGTTTTTCAAAGTTGAAAAAAGAAATAGGGGGTCCAAATTCAGAGGCTTATGCAAGCTCCAGTTGTCCTGGTTCCTGTGTTGAAGGATGTCCAGGGTGTGGCTTGAGGGGCCAAATGGCTTCCCAGGTGAGGACACCTAGAGGGGGCTGGCCCAGAGTCCGCTCCCAGCCCCATGGTGGCCTAGAACCTCACGTGTTGTGACGCTCTCTTGTTAGGTGCATACACATTGAAGTTGCCCTGTCTTCTTGGAGGATTGACCCCTTTATCGCTCTGTCCTCTCTCTATTCCTGATAACATTCCTTGTTGTGAAGTCTGCTTTGTCTGAAATTAAAATAACGATTCCAGCTTTCGCCTGATTCGTGTTCTCAGGGTATGTATCTTTCTCCATCCCTTTATTTTTAACCTCTCTTGATCTCTAAAGTGGGTTTCTTGTAGTCAGAATATATAGCAGATAAACGGCATCTTGTTTTTAATCTATTCTGACAATCTCTTTTTGTTGGTGTTTTTAGACCTGTCACATTTCAAGTATAATTGATAACACAGTGGACGCTTGAACAATACGGGTTTCGACTGAGCAGGTCCACTTACACGTGGATTTTTTTTCAATAAATACAGTACTGTAATTGTACTTTTATGATTTTCCTAAATTTTTTTCCTTTAGCATTATTCTAAGAATACAGTATATAATACATATACAAAATAGGTGTTAATCAATTGCTTGTTATTGATAAGCCTTCTCGTCAACAGTAGGCTAGTAGTAGATAAATTTGGGGGGAGTCAAAAATTTTATGTGGATTTTGACTCCCCCCCACCCCCAGCCATTCATCTAAGTTACCATGTACGTGTTCCTAGTAACTTACGGCTTTGATGACTTCTGCTCCGTGTAAGCGGATCTCAGCTCTGACTCTGGATGCACCCGTCTCCTGATTTGGGGGTGGTTTGTCCAGCCTTTTCTAGCTGTAAGGATGGGAGAGTGGTGACTTGACTCCAAAGTTCTTTGCATGTTGAAGATGAAACAAGAAGTGCTTGGTGACCCAGTTTTTGTAGTCAAATAAATTTAGAAGACAACGAGTAAGCTGTTATCTGGAGAGTACCTTTAATGGCTGGGCATGCAAATTTGTGTCCTAACGACAACTGAAGACCTAAAAATAGAAATCGCTGTTAGAGTCTACTTTAATGACTTCCAACTGTCCACACACAGGGTGTCCAGAAGAACGGGAAGACAATTCACACCGGACTGGGGACCGGAGGGGGCACGTTCAGGTATCTTTCTTGCCAGAACCCTCAATGCGCTCCCCCCCAGAGGACTAAGGATGTAGCCGAGCACTAAAGCAAAGCCCAAACTCCAGATGAACTGGAATGACTTGCCCTCTCCTTCTTTCTTTCTTTGGACTGCTCTAGTGGTTCGTTGTCTGGGAGCGCTCTGGGCTATCCCAAGCTGGTGTCTGGGAAGGAGTTGCTTAGTAACAAGTGAGATGTTGGTTAGTAACAAATCCAGTTGCTTACGAGGAACATCAAAACATTATGAGAAAGTGTCAGGTGTCTACCGTCCAGAAATCTTGGTCTATTTTTGCCAGAAGGTTTATAATATGTTCTGTTAGGTTAGTCCGTGTCTTTCTTCTCTCTCTTACCTTTTTGGCTTGGACTAAGGTAAATCCTAAACAGTTTAACTTTATGGCTCAACGCGTTTTTCAGTGTGAGCGGGAAATAGGACAAGTGTTGGTTGGCTTGTAGCTACTCTGGTCCATTTTCTACCAAGAACCTCAACCAGGATATTGTACATCCTTCATTTCACGTCAAGGGCTTTGTCCAACTCCTCTCTCAAGAGTTGCAGTCTAAGATGCAGGAGCGCTCGGGGAGATGTAACTAGTCGCGTTCACGTACCCAGGGCAGTTCCTGAAAGAACGGGAATCATCGGGCATGACTGTGGGTGACCGACGTGGCAGTGGAACGTAGGGCGACGGAAGGCGCGTGAACAAATTCTGTGCTCGATAAACAACCACTTGTGTTACACGGAGGGAAGTGAGAGGGAGAGATGAAGACGAGGCCCCGGGAGCCGTTAAGAAGCCCCAGTCGATGGAGACACTGGCCCCAGCCAGAGAGAGAGAGAGAGCTGGACCATATATGAAACCAAACGGAGACTCAGCCTTTAGTTGAACTTCTGGGGACATTATGAGTAGACGGAAGCCATTTACGGCTTACAACTTTGCTAAAATACTTGCTCTACTGTCCTGAGTGTCTCAGCTGCGTGCACCGTGCTGGGTTCGTGGCGGACTCTGACGTAGCGGGACACAGCTTGGACAAGGAGCGAGGGTGGAATGAAGCACAAACCAGGGTTATGGGCGCTTGGGATCTGCTCCCCTGGCCAGCGCGGTGTTGTCCCACGGAGGATCTGGTGTTGTTTGAATTGCTCCCTGCTGATAGTATTGATCAGCGTGAGAGGAGAAGCCGAAGGAGGTTTCGGCCAAAGCATTCTCTGTTTACTAAAGAGCCTGTGACCATGGAAAGGCACATAGCGGGGGTTCCACTTGGATGCGCAGCCCTGCTCCCCAATATCGTACGATGTTTCAGGGGGAAAAATCACTTGGGAAAAAGCATGATCTGTTACCATGAACGTCTGTTTGGAAGCTTCTCTGAAATCCTTGGCTTTGAGTTTCAAGAGGCCACCAGCCAGTCGTTGCCAGGCTTATGGGAAGCGTGTTCACGGCCAGCCTGAGCGGTCCCAGCAGCCTTCTGACCTCTGGCCGTGTCGGGCCGTGACAGTGGCCCCTGGCGGGGGTAAGCACTGAGGGTGCCGTGTGTTCGCAGGAAAAGCCTCCTTTCTGCCCATGCTTCAGTGAGCCTCGCAGGCTCCGTGCAGCCCGGAGGGGGGCGGACACGTTTGCAGGCAGTGCTGGCTGCGTTTCTCCACGGGTTCTGGGGGCCAGCACGTAAAGCAAATGACGTGAAGAAGAGCGGTGTCCAGTTGGTGCTGTGGTCACACGTCTGCCTTGGGAGTGTCACTGGCCCCGGTCGTGGGTGTGCAGTGCTGTGCTCAGCTGCTGACCCCAGATGACCACAGGGCCTGCTCTCTGCCCCTGTGGCTCACAGTGGCCGCTGCAAACCCTGGGGCCAGATGGCTGCCTCCTGAGGGTTCCCCTGGGGCTCCTGGGTCCTGAGCAGAGGGAAGCAGCTGCAGGAGGGCAGAGGGGTCCAAGCAGGGACCTGTTCTGTGTTCTTGTACCGTCCCTGGTACCCACTGCACCCTACAGGCAGTAAAAATGGCTGGGGTGGGGGCTGGGCGGCAGCACGGTGCTTCCTTCAGGAGAGAAAATGTCAATGTATTCTGCATGCATAACCCCCACATACTATTAACATCCACCAAGTGTGAATTCAAACAAAAAGTCACCAAAATTAGAGGGGAAGGTAGCTGAAATGTCACTTTCACACATGCCAAGCCTGGGGAACTGTGACAAATTGGCTTCCTGTAGATCCGGGGTATCAAAACTGGCTTAATTTCTCAAGATGTTCAGGGCCTAATCACCAATTAAAATCAGCAAAAACAAAGAATTCGCACAGGCCCCGGGAAATTCATTTTTCTCTCGGGAACGAAGAGGGCCCCGATCCAAGTCTTTTTCGTTTGACAAAAATGAGGAGGGATTGCTGGCAATCTTCCTGCCGCTAAAGGAGGTCAGAGCAGGAAAGGAGGCAAGGCTCACGGGAGAGGCCTGCTGGTTTCTGCTCTGATTTCCAGCGGCTTGCTTCCCCTGCCGGGGACTGCAGGAAATGCGCTAGCGGGACCGGCGCCGAACCCCAGGGACCCCAGAGGGCAGGTGAGCCTTAGGTCCCGTGGAACACAGGCTTCTCTGTCTCCCAAATTGCTCTTCCCAGGCTGTTAGCTTTTGATGCGGTGAGGGGGTGGGATCTAAGTTAGGGCTTAGACACACACACACACACACACACACACACACACGTATGTAAATTTAGCATTCATGTCAGCATATTTAAAACTGTAACAAATCTTCCCTTAGAGAAACATCCTTAAATTTCATTAAACTAGTATTTGACAAATTTATGTGATCTTAAAACCCAGTGCATATAAACCCTTCTTCCCCTCTAATATTTTATCATGAAAAATTCTTTTTAAAGATTTTATTTATTTATTTGACAGAGAGAGAGAGAGCACAAGCAGGGGGAGCAGCAGGCAGAGGGAGAAGCAGGCTTCCTGCTGAGTGGGGAGCTGGACATGGGGCTCGATCCCAGGACCCCGGGATCATGACCTGAGCCGAAGGCAGACGCTTCACTGACTGAGCCACCCAGGCGCCCCATCATGAAAAATTTTAAGTCTAGGGGCGCCTGGGTGGTACAGCGGTTGAGCGTCTGCCTTTGGCTCAGGGCATGATCCCGGCGTTATGGGATCGAGTCCCACATCAGGCTCCTCTGCTATGAGCCTGCTTCTTCCTCTCCCACTCCCGCTGCTTGTGTTCCCTCTCTCACTGGTTGTCTCTATCTCTGTTGAATAAATAAAATCTTAAAAAAAAAAAAGAAAGAAAAATTTTAAGTCTACACTAACTTCGTAAGAATTCCACGATGAGAGCCCACGCAGGCACCACCTAGTTTCTACTGTTAATAATAACTTGCTTTATCACGTATTAATCAGTTTGTCTTTTCATCCGTCTATCAATCATTCTTATTTTTTGAATGCATTTCAAAGTAAATTGCAGACACTTCTGAAACACTTGAGCATTCGTATCGCGAATGAAAATTCAAAATTTGTTCCCAGGTAGTTTTGTTTTGTTTTGTTTTGTTTTTGAGGTAAAATTTATAGGCGAAGAAATACATAAATCTTAAGTGTATATTTGCTGTTTTGACAAATGCACGCACCTTTGTAACTCGAACACTTAACATAACACAGAATTACCATCTCCGTTCTACCCCTTCCCCATCACTCGGCCAGCCCCCCGCCCTACGGTAGCTCCCGGGGACAAACATCTCCTGTAGCCGCCCTGTTTTCCACTGTTGATTTTCCCCACCATACACTATGTATGTTCTCTTTGCGTCTGCTCATGTCATTCTGTGTAATATGTTCAGATTCATCCGTGTGGCTGTGTGTTGGTGATCCGTTCCTCTTTAATAGTGGCTCGCATGCCATTGAATAAATGGACCACAGTGACGTCATCCGCTCTTCTATAGATTATGCTGGACAGTTTCCAAGTTGTGGATATTGTGCAGACAGCAGCTTACAGGGTTCTAGTATGCGTTTTCCTGTGTGTGTGCGCATGTGTGTGCGCATGTGTATCTGTGGGCATGTGTTGTGTATGTGCACACATGTATTATGTGCATGTACACGCACGCACGTGTGTGCCTGTATCGTGTGCATGTGCGTACATGTGTGCGCGTGCATATGTGCACGCACACGTGTGTATGTGTGCCCGTGTGTACGTATGCACACACGTGTGCACATGTGTGTGCACACACGTGTGTATGTGGGTGCACGTGTGCATGTCCTTAGGTTTATATGTTGAAATCTCTTATGGGTAAATACTACCCGGGTGTGAGATTGCTGGGTCATAAGGTTGATGTATGTTTGATTTTATAAGAAATGACCAGACCTGCTTCTAGATTTTTCTTGCTCTTAAAAAGAGACCCCCAGGTAAAACCAAACCAAACCAAGCAAGCGAACCCTTCCTTTGGGCAAGGTTGTGTCTAGATATGACACCCAGATGTCTGCAGCCCTGAGGACAGAGCTGACACATGGAAAGGAACTGGGTCCTCGGTGACAAATTAGACCCTGGAGTAACGAGCTGTGGGGCTGCCTTCCTCAGAGTTATGTGAGCTAACAAAGTTCCTTGTTATTTAAGACAGCTCGAATCAGAGATTCTTTTATTCTTTTCTTTTATTTTTTTAAAGATTTATTTATTTATTTATTTTCAGAGAAAGAGAGAGACAGAGAGAGCACAAACGGGGAGCTGCAGGCAGAGGCAGAGGGAGAAGCAGACTCCCCGCTGAGCAGGGAGCCCGATGGGGGCCTTGATCCCAGGACTCTGGGATCATGACCTGAGCCAAAGGCAGACACTTCACCGACTGAGCCACCCAGGTGTCAATGAATCAGAGATTCTTTTAAAAAAAATGTATAGAGTTGTGCTTGCTTCAGCAACATATATCTAAAAATTGAAACGATACAGAGGAGATTGGCGTGCCCCTGAGCAAGGATGACAGGCAAATTCATGAAGCGTTCCATGTTTTTGGGATGAGCAGTGGGTGTTGCAGGTAAGTGATGAATCTCTGAATTCTACTCCAGAAACCAATATTGCACTGTACGTTAACAAACAAAAATTAAAAAGATGTATAACGTAAAAATTTTATAAATTCTACTGAAGTATCATATACATACAGAAAAGTGCATACAGAATAATTCCCACAAACCAGGTACAGGTTAGTAACTGGCCTCACGTGGAGGAACAGCACTACCTGTAACAGGGCGGCCTCGGGGAAATAGGCCATGTCACACGTGATCAAAATTACAAGTGCAAACGTAAGAGTTGAGGCCCCGTTGAGGTCACTGGGGCATCACAGCAAACGTGTAAGGAGTGCCCATTAGAAACCCCTCTCTCCTCTCCTGGTCTCCCCGAACCCCACCCCTCCTCCTGCAGCCACTCTGTCCACACGGGTTTCGGTCCCATAGTCTCTCTCCAAATCCTGCTCAGCTTGCCCACGTTGTCGTGCAAGGCCGAGCCGCCGCGTTAGCCGAAACGGCTGCTGCTGAGTGTCCCTCAGTGCGTCCCGGGTGCGCCGTGAGTGGGTGAGGGACACCCACTGTCACGGAATTGCTCCACCGTGTGCCCTGGTCCCCATGGGATGGGCTGAAATGTAATAAGCCCTGGGACTTTGGACATGTGTCTACTCGGGCCCTGGATGTTATCTTATTTGTGAAATGGGTCGAATAACAGCAGCTACTTCCTCGGGCTGTTCTGGGGGTGGAATGTAAAGGGCTTCCATGTATTAAGGGGGTTCGTGTTCTGGGGTTTCGGGGATAATATCTTTCCAGTTTCCACCCTATGCAGGAAGGGATGCTTCCCACCGCGTGCTGTCAGCGGAAGCACCGAAGATCCCCCGTGTCACTGGAGCCGGGCAGACCCGGGGGGCACCTGCTGGGTACCCGAGCAGAGCTGTCTGCAGCCTTCAGCTGTCCTGACACAGGAAGATCAAGGCAGCAAGTGGCCTTGTGCAGGGTTTACGAGGGAAAGTGTGTTCTCATCTAGACATCAATCCAATCGTAAAAGCTCCAATTAGAATAAACTTCGAACAACTACATATGAACACAGACTGAAAATAAGCTACAAATGCTATTTCTGGTTTTTGGTCTAGGACGCACCACTGCTAAGTGGACCTCGGGTGGAAATAAAAATGTAGGGGTGGGGGCTTCACGGAGTCTGGAAGACAATAAGCCAACTGTAGATGAAGAAAAATTTGGACGAATCAGAGCAGAGTCAATAGCTAAGCCTTCTCTTCTCAGAAACTGACCTTTAGAGATACTCACATTAATTGGATATTAAATTGTACACCAGTATTTCCCAAAGTTCACCCATTAGTGCATAGCTGACGTGATTTTTCCCTGTAACTATTTATCACTTGTACTATATTTAATTAGTATTTCTCCTTCAGTGAGTTCCTTAAAAAATGTCTTTAGCCTTACTCTATAATTTCTATTTCTAATTCACATCAAAGCCACTACATAAGCATCAAAAGAAAAAGTGTCCACTCTGTGCCACTGAAAACCCAGCACCCTTTGGTAGGTATTTGCTCCTGTCATTGACTTTGCAGACAGTGGATCACTCCCAGCCAATCTCAGCAAGCCGTGTTCATAAGGTCCTGAGCTAAAGAATGTCCCCAACCCAATGCTTGTTCTCTTTAACCAGCCCCACGCCTCTCACACGGCTCCCCATCTCAGCCACGGTCGATGGCGCTCTACCAGGTCTTCAGCCTAGAAGGCGGTGGAATCGCTCTTCGCTCTGGTCTTTCTGCCAGCCTTCGAAGCCCGACAGGAAATCCTGTGGGCTCTGCCTTCCAACACATCCCTGTTCTGACAGCTTCACATCATCCCACCTCCAGCCCCTCGTGCAGCCTCTTGGTTGGGTGTCATGAAAGCCTTTACACCGTCTTGCTGCTTCTCAGCCCGCCTCTCTGCCCCGTCTATTCCCCATAGATCCTGGGTGATAGATTCACTGGAAAGCTTTCCAGAGGCCAGATGATGCCACGCTCTGCCCACAGATGTCTGAATACTTCCCATAGAAGTCAAAGCAACAGCAAAAGTCCTTCAGCCCTTCCTGACCGCCGTCCCCTGCACGTCCCCCCCACGCGGCTTGGCCCCATGTCCAGCTGCTCCTCTGTTGGTCTCCCTGCTCAGGTAACCCTGGCTGTCCTCTCCCCCTTCAACCCAGCAAGCACATTCTTGTCCAGGGATCGTTGTGTGCCCCTCCTTTTTCCAGGAATGCTTTTCCTTGGGCACAAACATGGCTTGTACTGTCTCCCACTTCCTTCAGGTGTCTATTAGAATGTCACCTCATCAGAGAGGACTTCTCTGATTCTACCGTGTTCAACAACATTCACTCACCTCTTATTTTGCTTTCTTCTTCTTCTTAGCACGTATAACCTAACAGATTACATTTAATTTCATTTTTTGTCTGTCTCCTCCCATTTAGAATGGAAACATCACGAGAAGATGCTTAGGACTTTGTTTTGGCCTAAAAGGGTAGGCTTGGCAAATAGTAGGCATTTAATAAATACATGAATAAATATTGGGTGGCATAAATACTATTTGACCATCACAGTCGAGGGGCTGGTGCCCAGAAAGAGCAGAAGCAGGGAGGGAGCCCCACCTGCCCCAGCTCCCGTCCCTTACAGTTGTAGACACGCTTCCTGTGACACGGGTAACGTTCTTCCTGACTCACATGCTCATTCATTATTATGCAACGATATTACGCGGAGCTCCTTTCTCTGCTACATGGGATGCTGCCCATTACATGAATCACCGAATAAACCCAGTAGGATCTTTAAAATGTACTCAGTTGAATTTTGCTTTTTGAGCAGTTCCAAGGAAACACAGGAGTGACACATGGCCTTTGTGACCCAGATGAAGAAGTCACATGGCATAGTTTCCATGGTGTCTGTTGTCGTTACGGGCAGGCACAAGCCCACCCAGCTTCCGGGGGGAGATGACACAGATCCCCACTTTTCCACCAACGGAGTGTCGAAGAATTTGCAGCTATGTTTTTGAGCTGTCCCAGGGAGGCATGACTCAGTTAGAGGGGAGTAGTTGGGAAAGCTGGTTGAAAATAAAAGTTTGAGCAGGGGCGGGATAGGGCAGGAACGTTTAGGAACCATCCAGAGAGCCACGTGCCCCCGTGGGAGACTGACAAGGAGAAATGTCAAAGCCAAAGGCTTGGGCTGGGTGAGTTTGAATACCTGGTTCAGGAGTCTAGTCTTTATTCCGTAGACAAGCGGTGTTTCAACCGTTTTGCGTACGTATCCCTAAGGGAATTTTGAAAAACACATTATTTAGGTTCGCATCCATTTCCCCCCATAATTTAAACAGTGTTGGCAAAGGTCAGCAGCTCTACGTGGTCATTCAGGCTGATGGAGGTTTTCCACTTTCTTTCTGTGTCATCCAAGGTCACTGCGATACATCCCTCCAGGTCTGTGCTGGAGCCGGGAGGAGCTCCCGTGGGAAGGCGTTATGGGCCAAGGACGGGCTGGTGCAGGTCACTTGTGCTCACTCTCCATTGCCAGACCTCAGCTAATGGCCACTCCCGACGGCAGGGAGGCCAGGACGGAGCGAGGAACACAGAGTGTGGACGAGCTAGCAGTCCTCGGCACAGAGCATCTGTATGGATGGCATTCGGCACATTTGCTGCCATCCAGGAGCATTCCACACAGAGGCTGCCGCTCTTGCTAACATTATTAGTAATACGCATTCAGTGTGCAGGCTGTGTTGTGCACAGATGGATGCGCACGCCCTGTCCTGGGGCTCGGAGGCCCCCCAGGTAGATGCACTTCAGGCAAGGGGGGCCCCGCAGCCTGGAGCCCAATTCATAGCTAATAAACCTCGGCCGGCAGCCCGGCCGCTCGGGTCAGTGGCTGCAGACAGAGGCTGTGCTAAGTCCCGGCACAGCTCCCCACGTGGCTGTTCGTCCATCTCCTGCCCGCCTTCGACAATCCACCCCCCCTCCTCTCTGCCTGGCACCCAACTTCTACCTCCAGAAGTCCCAGAGTAGACCCCGTGACACCTGAGGAAAGCCAGGGACTCGCCCTGGGCCAAGAGGCAAGTTTCCGTCCCCGTAGAGGCTGCTCGAAGGAAGTGTCCCAACAAGCACTAGAAAGGTGGCCCCAGCTTTAAGAAGTCCAGGCTTTTGTGCTTGCTGTGTGGGAGATGGGTGGAATGTCGCCCACTTGCAAGAACGGATCGAACATTCCATGTCTTTGCTTTCTTTTCCCTGCCACTGATCCCAGGGCCCAAACGGTCGGAAGAGCGAAGTTTTCCCTCTGGATTCTAGGAGCCTTGGAGACTAAAACAGAGGCTATACTGCAGGAAAGGGACGTTGGCTTTTGTCTTGGGAAGGCCACCGGGGCAACAGAAACAGTGTCTTATTTGCTTCCTTAAACTCCCAACTTTAAATGCCTAGTATCAGTTTTTTTATGTAGTTACAACCTCTCTAGACAAGTGGGCCATCCTCTGACCAGAGCTTCACGCCTTCCTTCAAAACGACCCTGACTCTCCAGGTGGGAGAGTCCCCTGGGTACTGGGAGCTGGGTGCGGTGGAGACAAATGTGTTTTTTTCCAAATCAAACAGGAGAAGCAGGTGTGCCCGAGTGAATGTGCATGCACGTGTGTGTGTGTGTGTGCGCACGCGCGTGGGTGCAAAGTGACGAGCTCCAGGTGTGACCTTCCAGGGCTGGTGCCAGGTTTTTCCGGCAGCAGGCTCACCCGGGGCGCGATCTGCCTGGGGTGTGAGTCAGCACACAAGTAGTTAAGTCACAGCGGGGCTCCGGGCAGAGGAGCGCAGTCGGCCTCGGGGACTTAGCATGCAGCACCGCTCAGCGCTCTGCAGAGGGGGGCCTGGCTCGGGGCTCCCCAGGAGGACTGACCTGCCACCTGGAACAAAACAGCAGCAGGTCTAGGTACGTTGCTGGGCTTGGATGGATGGGGTTTTGCTTTTTCCCCAGAGGGCGGAGCAGTGGTGGTTTGTGTTTGCCACCAGAATCCCCTGGACACTGAATGGGAGCCTGTGTTTATGGGGGGGGGGGGTGTGGAATAAGCCCTAGGGAGGGGGAGGGGAGGGGAGCAGACCCTCATCCTCGGTTATGTGTCCCTGGCCATGGCTGTGGCAGGTTTCCTCAATTCCGTCCGCATTCCGGTGCTGGGAGTTAGGTCGTTTGAATGTCAGCGGTAGAGGGGGGAATTCAAAAGGGCTCTGTTTGCTGTTTTTCTGCCAGTCTTAGATCTACGTTCAGAGATGGGGATTTGATTTGAAGAGTTATTTGCCGAGTTGGTGAAATCGGGTAGCAGATATCCATTTTCCTGGCCCGTTCTGGACAGCAAGATTCATCTCGGCAGTCTTAACAGGCAAACTTCTCTGAATTTACCCCCTGCCTGAGTGAGAGCGTGTCCCGGAGGTGGTCTTTGTCTTGCTTAGGGCTTGACAACCGCTGCCTTACGCAGTGTGCCCTGAAATCACTTTGAGGGTCCTGGTCTTGTAATGAGTCTGCTCGACTGGGTCACCCCGGTCCTCCCATCCCTTTGGATGACTCTATTCTATTGCTCACAAAATACCTGGAATTCTGAGGAGATTGGAACTACCCTCAAAAACTTGGTTTGGCTGGAATTTCCAAGGATATAGGGACTTGAGCAAAGTTTGTCTGGATCTCATTCCATCTATTATCTTTTTTCTTTCTTTTTAAGAGGTGGGGGTGGGGCCGAGGAAGAGGGAGAGAGAGAATCTTAAGCTGGGTGTGTAGCCTGATGCGGGGCTTGATCCCACAACCCCGAGATCATGACCTGAGCTGAAATCAAGAATCGGATGCTTAACTGACTGAGCCACCTGGGCACCATCCTCCCCCATTCTTTTTTTAAAAACTAGATTACCAGTTTCTTATAAAAGGATATAACTCAGGAATAGACAGATGTAGGTATGGGGAAGGGGCGCAGAGCCTCCCTGCCCTCTCCAGGCCTATGACTCCCCCAAATCTCCATGTGTTTACCATCCTTTTGGGTTTTTATGGAGGCTTCATTCCAGAGGCATGTTTGATTAAATCCTCATTCCACGTCTGTTCTGCCCCTGTGGCATCAGCCACCGATAACTGACATTGATGACCAGGGTGATGTTCCCTGCGGCCAGAGTCAACAGACGTGAGTTCAAATCCCCTGTCTGCAAAGCATTAGCTCTTCGAACTGCCTTGAGCCTCACTTGCTTTGTTTGGGAAGTTGGGATCCGGTGTGTGCATACCTGCACTGGTGCTGGAGGGAGACGTACGATAGGCTCCAGCACCAAACCTAGTGGAGAGACACACTCATCACGTAGTACGTGCCAGCATGCAAGAGTGTCTACAGTTTAAGAGAAAGAAATGGGTTAAGCCATTCACTCTATGTGGGGGATCACTGCTCTGAGAATTAGCATCTTTCCAGCACTCTGCAGTTTTCACGGCAATATCACACACTTGCTCTCTCTACTGGCTTCACAGTCCTGTAAACCAGGAGGATGAGGAGAGGCGTGCCCCCAGCCCCATCACCTTTGCCAAAAGGAAATCGTTGGTGTTGTGAGGTGACACCTGGAACCCTTGCCTCATTGGTTGAAGCAGAGATGCCAGGAGCTGGCTCTAAGTGTTCTTCCAAATAGGCACCTTTCCAAAGCCTTTCTGCAGTGAGAACTTTGCCAGTCTCTTTTCTTCGCAGAGAAAGAAGTTCCCACTTCTCTGCTGAGACCACTACAAGGTCAAGAGTAGGTGAGAAGAATGGAGAGCTTACCAGATCTCTAGTGCGAATACGCTGTTGGGAGGGAGAGGGAGGAAGCCGAGCTAATCTGGACTATTTCTCGGGGCAGCCACCAGAAGTTCTACTGGCACCTGGGCGGGATGGGTATTTTGGAAAAAATGGTAATAAAAACTCAGAGATGGTGAGTTATCCAGTCTTAGGATCAAGACTGTTCAACAGGAGGTGGTTCTTCAGCCACCTCCTATCACTAGATTTGAATGTCAAGGATCACCCTACAGGGAAGGAACTCTGATGCCCAGACTTCCTGCAGCAAGGGGCACTTTCAGCTGTGACTCTAAGTTGTCCCACTCGTCTATTTTCCCATACAGCACGTGGGCGTTTGTCCCAAATTTCTCCAGAAGAGTGGGGTCCAATTACCCTTATATCCGTGGTCATGGGGCTTCTCCTCACACCTTACTGAGGACAGCGTCAGTGACATTAGAACACTTGAGAAGAAGGGGACAATGCGGTCAGAGGGTCGTCATTCACCCCTAGATTATGGCAGCCACTGAAACCACTAGAGGGCAGTGCAGAGGCTCGTACCAGCGCCGTGCGGGAGGATTTTAATGTCTGCTGATGAGCGTCTTAGGATCCTGCCGAGCAGGGAGGTCCCTCAGGGCCTCAGAGAATCTCTGGGGACTGTTTTCATTACTGCTGTTGTTGCTATCTACATCGCCTGATTGCTCTTGCAGACGGGCCTGTCTGGGAAGGGCGGCTAACATAAAGAAACACATCTGGGTGGCTCAGTCATTGAGCGTCTGCCTTCAGCTCAGGGCGTGATCCCGGCCTTATGGGATCGAGCCCCACATCAGGCTTCTCTGCTGGGAGCCTGCTTCTCCCTCTCCCACTCCCCCTGCTTGTGTTCCCTCTCTCGCTGGCTGTCTCTATCTCTGTCAAATAAATAAATAAAATCTTTTAAAAAAAAAACACATCAGAGCGTATCTATGATTATTTACGATACAAAACAAAGCAGTGTGTACCAGCTAGATACGGTTTCCACCACCACCTGCAATATCCAGCCTCAATTCCTGCTCCCCACTGCCTCCCTGGCTCCAAGGACAGTACCGTTATCTTGTACTATACTTAAATGTCTCATTGGCGGCTTGAGAGGTGTTTTGTGCAGTGACGATGATGTGTTAAAAAAAGTTCCTCTTGGTTCATGGGAGCCAGTTGCATGGCGACTCCCCAACCTGGCTTTTCAGTGACTTTTTTGGTAGCTTGTAATCAACCATGGGGAGAGTATTTACATAGCAGGAATTGGCAAACGGTACAACACACCCAGGCTTTGGATTCCTGGAGAGCCGGTTGTTAAACACTTAGCAACACACCACTGCCCATACTTGTCCCAGAAAATTCTTTGATAAAGAAATGATGTGCTGGTTTAAGATATTAGGAGAAAAAAAACAGGGAATGCTACTACCTTTCGAAATGCTCAGACCCCCGCACTACGTTAACTGAATCACATAATGCCATCTTTATGTTACTGTATTAATAAGAGGAAGAATTTATGAGGAAATCTTTGCAGCTGAAGTGTGAGTACTCTAATCTGTTTCCAGCTCATTTATCTTTTGGGGTTAGTACAAGTAGAAACAAGACCTATTCCAAACCCTCATGTGGAAGATTATTTGTTGACGTTCGTCTCCCTAACTTCACATCCATGGAGCCTCATACACATCTCTGGGTATGACCAGCATTGATGGACTCTATGGCTGCGCTGACTTCAGACCTTCTCAGAGAGTGGGGAAGCTGCTGAGAACATCCTTTATAGGCACATTCACTCACTGATAGGTCCTTAAAGTTTCTCCTCTGGTCATGCTAAACCAAAGGAAATTTTCCTTTTAGAAAATGAGAACTTCCCGTGGATGATACGACCATAGTAGAGGAATTATTCTTAGAACTTAACAGGTGTCTGTACTGAAGACAGAAGGAAAGGGCATTGTGAAGCAATCAGATTTAATCATTAAGTACACCTGACTTGGTTTTCTCAGTGAATCCTCACAACCCTGGGAAGAGGTGGCTACGAGTATTTAAAGATGAAGAAATCGGTGCTTTGATGCATTTGGTGAGGGCATTGCTGGGATTCTAACTCAAGAAATTTTAATCTAGAACCCATCCTCTTAAGCCACCCTTCTTTACCATCTCCCTGCAAGATGGGTGACCAGAAATTCAGCTCCTCTCCTCTGAACATGGGCCCCCACTTTTGTCACACGAACAACAATCTCCATTTAGAGGGAGCAGAACGATGGATCTCATAATTTGATCAAATTTTCTACGTTTCATCGAGCCTCTCTGTTCAGACACAAAGCGGAGGTTGAAGGATGGAGCCGGGAAGTTCAAGGTTCCCCAGGTGCAGCCATGGCCAGTACCCAAGAGTCATTCTTTCCAAACTTTCATTGTGTGCAAGAAAAACAAAATTCTTGCAAACCGATTTTTCACCTCTCCTCCTCTCCTGGGTTCCACTAGGAATCTTGAACAACGTTCTAACATCCTTAGAAGGAGCAAGAAGTGTGTTTCTCTCCCACAGGCCCTCTTCAAATGTTGCTAGCACTTGGAAGAAAGGCTACCTGCATGACATTTTTGTTTTGTGTGGTAGTTACAAGCGTTAGTCTCAGCCCTTGCCCTGATGCTTTTGTGCCTGATGTTTATACCCACGACTCAAATTGAATCCTTTTTCTTCTCCACTGCCCGGTTGGTTTTTCCAACTTTCTTCTTTTGGTGCATGGCACCCCAAGTCTCTCCCAATGCTAAAACATTGGAGTGATGTTTGATTTGATCCTGTCCTAACTCTGGCATACCCGGGGTATGAATGTGGGAGTGGCACAAGGGAACATCATCTTCCAGAAGGTTAAGGTAGACAAAGATTGTGAATGGCTGCCCTCAGTGTAGCCAAACCACACTGCTTGCTATCAGGTATATTTGAGGCTTCCCTTCCCCTACACTTGGGTGAACACTGATACGTTATCATCCACATCTCTACCTGGCAAAATCTGTTCTGTTCTTCAAAGTTTGGCTTCAATTCCATCTCCTTCATGAAGCCTTCCTTGATTTTTCAAACTAGATACGATCTATCCTTTTTGCAAACCCCCAGAACATTTTATTTCAGATGCTTATGTTCAAAACTTGCATTGTATTTATTTTGCACCTGTCTTGGATTGCCCATATAATCAGCAAGAGAGAAATATTTTTTAATCCAATTTTTATTTTTTCTTTGGATTAAAAAAAAATCTTTCTATTTCACTGGGCTGCATACACTGTAGAACCTTCATAAACTGGCCTCTTCTGACCCTCGTCATGCCTTTCCTCAGTAGCCCCTTTGCCTTCTCTGTTCTTGGAATAGCAGACAGCTTTGCACATGCCATGCCTTCTGATCAGGTGAAGTAGATTGCCAGAATGGCCACAGTTCTCCACCCTTCCCTGAATCCACACCTTCTGCAATGTGACTTCTCATTAAGAGGTGGAGACCATTTCTCCTCCCCCTGAATCTGGGCTGGCCCCATGGCTTGCTTTGGTCAGTATAATGCGGCAGAATTTTCAACGTGCCAGTTTGGAGTCTGGCTTGCAGGTTTCCACTCATGTTCTTGGAAACTGGCCCAGCTGCCACGTGAACAACCCTGGGCCAGCCTGGAGGAGGATGAGAGACCATGTGGAACAGAGATGGGCTGTCCAGGAGAGGTCATCCTAAACCGGCAGCTCCAGCCAACCCAGCAGCTCTCTGTTGATGCATTCACAAGCCCCAGCTCAGCAGAACTGCCTCATTGGCCCAGCCACATGGCTAACCCACAGAATCATGAGCTAAATAAATTGTTATTTTAAGCTGTTAAGCTTTGGAGTGGTTTGTTACGCAGCCAAAGCTAACAGATATATTAGGTTAACAGCTATCTTTCTGGACTCCACTTAGATATCACTTCCTTGACAAAGCCATCTGTGACCCCTTTTGAGTCTGAGTCAGGGTTCCCTGCCTTGTACCCAAGAGGCACATACAGTCCAGTATTATAATTACTTGGCAATCGTCTCTATCTTACATGTGACTGTAAGATTTTTGAAGGCAGGAATTTTGTTTTGGGGATTATATTCTTTTGGTCCTGCATAGTATCTGGGACTTGCTAGGTGCTTGAGGAATATATTTAAATGAAGGAAGCAATGGATTAAATCAGAGGCTGTAATTTATGGCCTGCATATGTTTGATTTGTCCTACATAGAGTGAATGATAAAATATTTTTTAAAAAATTGTTCGCCTGGGGCGCCTGGGTGGCACAGCGGTTAAGT
This sequence comes from Ursus arctos, assembly GCF_023065955.2. Taxonomy (NCBI): domain Eukaryota; kingdom Metazoa; phylum Chordata; class Mammalia; order Carnivora; family Ursidae; genus Ursus; species Ursus arctos. Next base: position 77,407,095 of record NW_026623089.1, on the reverse strand, counting down.
GTCTGCCTTCAGCTCAGGGCGTGATCCCGGCGTTCTGGGATCGAGCCCCACATCAGGCTCCTCCGCTATGAGCCTGCTTCTTCCTTTCCCACTCCCCCTGCTTGTGTTCCCTCTCTCGCTGGCTGTCTCTATCTCTGTCAAATAAATAAATAAAGTCTTAAAAAAAATTGTTCGCCTACATTTGCAAATCAAGAAATTTAAGACAAGCCCCACAATACTAATTTTCACTAAAAGAAATGGAAAGACCCATCAATATTGGGCCTTCATTTCCTCATGGTGCCAGCGAGTGGTGGCTGTCCCCTTTAGATGAGCACACGCTTCTGGCTGTGATGGTCCCCACTGATCCCTACCTACTGTGTCATTTATCATGGAATCTGTGCAGTTCTGCTGTGTCTGCGAGTTTCGCTCAGCTGCTTACAGGCTATAAAGCCCTCAACACTTAGGTAAGCTGCTGATAAATGTGTCTGCTCACCCAGCTCTGCCTGCAGGGTCGTTGTGATGGAGGCAGCTTCTCTCTTCCCAGGCAAGACTTGAAGCCTTGCTCATAATCTCATTTTTTCTCCTCTACAAGTTGAGTTTTTTTTCTCCCTCCAAAGGATTTTCAGGGATAATTTAGCTTATCACCTGCCTCAACGAGAGCAAGATGTTTTCTTCCATCTCATAATTCAGTTTCATTATGGCAGGAATGGTGGTTTGGCTGGAGGTAGCCGCCTCACCCAGCAATGCTGGCAGGCCTGTCAGGAACATGCCAGTTTTCTGATATTTTTCCCCTTTAATGGTGCTCAGAGAGGTCTGTGTACAACCTACTATCTGTGGTCTCTTTCCTAATGGGTTGCAGAGCCTTTAAAAAAATTAGTTAATTTTTAATTCAATTACTTCATTAAAATTAATGAATTTTAAATTTAATTAATTAATATTATGATTACTTATTCTATTTACAAGGCTTAGAACTCAGTGATGTTCAGCAGGAATGCACTGGTGTAGGTATACCAGTTGTTTACCCGGGCCTCCGTTCTAATTGGTCAGTGCTCGGGCTGAACCAGTAGTTAAATCTTTTGAACATATCAACCCTGAGAACTTAACACTCTGGAATGGAAAACATGCTAGTCTTCAATTATGCCTTTACCTTTGGACTCATCTGTGAGGCAACAGGCTTAAGAACGTGGTCACAGCTCTATGCCACTTGGTGGTATCAATTCTCTTATGTAAACACCAACTTAATCATCCAATTCAAGAGAACCTTTATCTCTTATGGTGCATCCAAAGTTCAGTTTACCAGGGCATGAAAGGCAGCTCAGCCTGTTTTCTGATTAGTGAAATGAATAAGCAGGTAGAACCCGCTCTGTTCCATTAGTCCTAAGTTGGTTGTTGCCTCATTATCTCTAAAAGTCCCTTGGGATCACACAACTGACTTATGAGTTCAACCAAGATGGAGTCTGACATGGACACAGTCTACCTCCTAAAGCCAAGAGGAGGAACTGGAACTCTATGTTTTGTAATGATTATTCTTCATTTAAGAATAATTAAGAATAGAGTAGCAGAGTTGACACCTCTCTTTTCAGCCTTATTGGAAATTAGGCTACTCTAGGTGACTATTTCACATCCTGTATACGTCCATTGAAAAAAATACCTTTGTCTCACAAAAGTAATGCACAATCATTGCAAGACATTTTAATATGGTTAAGCAAAATGCAGAAAATAAAAAGTTCCCCCAAATCGCAATAGCATTTCAAAATGGATTAGTCTAGTTATCTCTTTGCCTCTGTCTCCATATTTTTGACAGCTTTAAAACTTGGGACTGCTTTCTTTTAAACCCCAAGCTTAAAAACAATATCCCCGAAGGGATTGTTTTCAAATCTGTTGCACATTCTCCTGCTGTCTTAGATATTGTTAAGCAAAAATGAGTCAGGTTGTTGCTCTGATTACTGACCATTGTCATGGCTGAGTCGTCGTCTCTAGAACCTCCTTTTCTTGCTACTCTTACCACCTGTGTGCCTGCTTCGAGAGACCCGGAGTTTTCCAGTCTTCTGTGATTGGAAGAAAAGAATGGCTGGTTAGAATTGTTCATCAGTGAAAAGTCAACGAGTTCTGCACAGGTCCAATGCAAACTCTATTTCACGAGTCTCTGTGACCTGGAGACATTTTATATTTACTTCCCATTTGTAATTATGTCTTAGAGTTGAGGCTGCCTGAAGTGTGACCTCTGAATTAGAGAGCTTTGAGTGTATTTTGAAATGAAATGTGGAGCATCTTTTCATGTATGGTTTGTCATTGGATGTCTGCTTTGAAAAAAATGTCTAGTTCGTCTAGTTCTTCAGCCCATTTTTTAATTGGATTGTTTGTTCTTTGTTATTGAGTTATAGGTGTTCTTTATATATTCTGAATTAATCACTTATCTGACATATGGTTTGCAAATGTTGTCTCCCTTTCTGTAGGTTGCCTTTTCATTTTGTTGCTGGCTTCCTTTGTTGTGCAGAGGCTTTCGTCTGATGTAATCCCACTTGTTCACTTCTGCTCATGTGGCTTGTGCCTTTTGTGTCATATCCACAAAAATTATTTCCAAGGCTAATGCTAAGGAGCTTCTTCCCTGACATTTTTTGTAGGAGTTTTACAGCTTCAGGTCTTATGTTTAAGTCTTTAGTTGATCTTGAGTTAATTTCTGTGAATGGTGTAGGATAGGGGTTAAATTTCATTTCTCTTTTTGTGGTCATCCAGGAACAAAACCATTTGATTTTTTAAAATTTAAATTCAATTAGCCAACGTATCATTAGTTTTTATTATAATGTTCAGTGATTCATTTGTTGCATTTAACACCAGTGCTCATCACATCATGTGCCCTCCTTAATACCCATCACCTGGTTACCCCCTTTCCCTACCCACCTCCCCTTCTGCAGCCCTCAGTTTGTTTCCGGAGTCAGGAGTCTCTATTGTTTGTTTCCCCTCTTTTATTTGTGGCACTTTATGGACTGAAAGAAATGTTAAAGAAGATTAAATATTTAGCTAAAGTGTCTTCTTCATGAACTGGCGTTAATCAGGTGGCTATGCTAATCAAAATGGGTGGGGGGCTTACTGTGGAAAAATTGTTGCTTAACACAGAAGCATTTACTTCTTGCTTATGCAAAGTGCACTCCTGGTCTGATGACTCTCGGGAGTAGATTTCTTCCAAGTGGTGACTCAGGGATCGTGTAACCTATCATCTGGAACAGGCAGTTATTGGGGTCACCAGAGCAGAGGAAGAGAGATTATGGAGAACCCACACCCCCTCTAAATGCCTCTGCACTAAATAGTTCAATCTGCAAGTGACACATGTCATTGCCACTCACAACCCATTGACCAGTGACTACCAGGGGCTTGGAGAGCATTACCTCCCTGTATGCCCACAAAAGAACAGAAGACCAGATATGGATGAGGGCTTCAAGGCTCCATCACCATGACCTTAGGCAAGTACTGGAATTTCTCTATCTGGCAGGGGACGACCATGGAATCCTTACCTCTTCCCACCATCCTGAGTCTAAATCTCTGATTTCTTCTTAGCTTTGTGATGTTGGTTGCTTTGTAGACACTATGTCACTGTTATTCTAAGAATATCAGGCCACTACGAGTAAGGGACAGATGCTTGATCTTTAACTGGCAGTATAACCTTTGGCTATTTGTTTCACTTCTCTTGGACTCTATTTTTTCTTTTTAATTGGAATGTAGAACAAGGATAGGAACAGCACCATCCTCAAAATATTGCTGTGGGTGCTCAATGAAACAACTCATGTAATGTTTTAGGACAGTGTCTGGAGCATATTATAAGTTCAGGATATTCATGTTATTTTATTTTTTATTTTTACTTTTTGAAGGCGACTGTCCTTGTGCTGGCTTTTTAAGTGTCTACATAGTAACAGCTCGATACGCTGATGTTGTCCTTTGTGTCCTGGTGTGAGGAGTCAGCCCAATCCATGCCAGTCTCTTTCATCTACTGACCCGTGAAGTGGAGTCACAAACTCTGTAGGTGATCTGGGTCTTTTCCCAAGACCATCAACCCCCTTGCAGTTGTAGTCTCATCCTCTCTAGCTTAGGTTCCATCACTGCCTGTCCCTGTCTTGGCTCCATATCTCAGGTGGATCCTGCCTTTGGCTCCCACAAGCTTGATATTCCTCTCTGGCTTCCCCCATCATTGAGCTCTGCTTTCTCTCTTAGACTTATAAGAGAAGTCTAGGCTGGCCCCTTGCATTTCTGGAGTACTCTCTTCCCTCAGGGGGATAAGTGCTCTCCCTAAACTCAGCCTCTCAGAACCCAAACCTTGCCTCAGTTTCTGGTTCACACACGGGCTTGGTCCTGGCCTCCACACAGCAAAGGGAGCAGCAGACACCCCCTTTCCTTTCCCACCCCCTTTAGGCCTGGGCATTTCTGGTGCCACCTAACCCTTATCGTCATCCCAAACCAATGAAACCCCAGGATGTGAAGTCCTCCTGCAGGCATTAGCCCTCCAGGAGGATATACATGAGCAAGAATTTTTTTCCTTTTCCCCCTGGATCTTAAGTAGATTGTCCTTGGGAATGAGCCAGACAAATTGTAGCAAGAGAGATTGTGAGAAATGGCATGAGTTCACTCTCTAGCATGGGGGTGGTCCAGTTCTCCTCCCCCCTTGCTTTTTGGCTACTCTAATGGGGGCGGGGCTCTGAATGGTTGCCAGTGGGTTTGCTCTGGGCAGGTAAAAAAGCAATTTTCACCACACAGGGTTCCTCCTCAGGCTTGGTTCTGCCCCAAACAAGGAAGACAAAATGCTTTCATGTCATCCTCCACTCGGGTTGTCCTTTTCCCTGGTGGCTGGAGAGAACATTGAGTCAGCCTAGACTTTGATATAAGCAAACTTTCTGCTTCTCTTGGTCCTTTCCCCCACAAGTTCTATCAAAGGACAATGTGGTATTTTTTTTTTCTATACATCCCCCCACCTCCCTTCCTTCTGGTAACCATCAGTTTGATCTCTGTACTTACAAGTTGGTTTCTTGGTTTGTCTCTCTCTCTCCCCCACCGACCCCTTTGTTTTGTTTCTTAAATTCCAGTTATGAGTGGAATCAGGTGGTATTTGTCTTTCTCTGACTTACTTTGCTTAGCATAATACTCTCTAGGTCCATCCATATTGCTGCAAATGGCAAAATTCTGTTTAATGGCTGAATCATATTCCATTGGTGTATATGTACCACATCTCCTTTATCCATTCATTTATCAATGCACACTTAGGCTACTTCCCTAATTTGGCTATTCTAAATAATGCATCAATAAACACAGAGGTACATGTATTCCTTTGGATTAGTATTTTTACATTTTTGGGGGTAAATACCTAGTAGTGCAATTCCTGAATCATAGGGTAATTGATTTTCTATCCTGCCATGTTGCTGAATTCCTGTATGAGTTCTAGCAATTTTGGGGTGCAGTCTTTTGGGTTTTCCACATAGAGTATCATGTCATCTGCAAAAAGTGAGAGTTTGACTTCTTTGCTGATTTGGATGCCTCTTATTTCTTTTTGTTGTCTGATTGCTGAGGCTAGGACTTCTAGTACTATGTTGAACGACAGTAATGATGTGGACATCCCTGTCGTGTTCCTGACCTTAGGGAAAAAGCTCTCAGTTTTTCCCCATTGAGGATGATATTCACTGTGGGCTTTTGTATATGGCTTTTATGATATTGAGGTAAGTTCCCTCTATCCCTACACTGTGAAGAGTTTTAATCAAGAAAGGAGGCGGTGCTTTGTCAAATGCTTTTTCTGCATCTATTGAGAGGATCATGTGGTTCTTGTCCTTTCTTTTATTAATGTGCTGTATCACATTGGTTGATTTGTGGATGTTGAACCACCCTTACAGCCTAGGAATAAATCCCACTTGGTCATGGTGAATAATCCTTTAAATGTACTGTTGGATCCTATTGGCTAGTATCTTGATGAGAATTTTGGCATCCATGTTCATCAGGGATATTGGTCTGTAATTTCCCATTTTGGTGGGGGTATTTGTCTGTTTTGGGATCAAGATAATGCTGGACTCATAGAAAGAGTTTGGAAGTTTCCTTCCATTTCTATTTTTTGAAACAGCTTCAGAAGAATGGGTATTAATTCTTTTTTAAATGTTTGGTAGAATTCCCCTGGGAAGCCATCTGGCCCTGGACTCTTCTAAGAACATATTATGAGCAACTATATGCCAACAAATTAGGCAATCTGGAATAAATGGATGCATTCCCAGAAATGTATAAACTACCAAAACTGAAACAGGAAGAAATAGAAAACCTGAACAGACCCATAGCCAGCAAGGAAATTGAAGCAGTCATCAAAAATCTCCCAACACACAAGAATTCTAGTAGTTTGGGTTCTTGTAGTTTTTTTGGTGGCGCTGTTAGGTTTTCTGTGTATAGTGTCATATCATCTGCAAACAGTGAAAGTTTTACTTCCTCCTTACCAATTTGGATGCCTTTTATTTCTTTTTGCTGTCTGATTGCTGTGGCTAGGACTTCCAGTACTACGTTGAATCAAAGTGGTGAGGGTGAACATCTTTGTCTTATTCCTGACCCTAGGGGGAACACGTTAGTTTTTCCCTATCAAGGATGATGTTTTCTGTGGGTTTTTCATATATGGCCTTTGTTATGTTGAAATATGTTTTCTCTAGACCTACTTTGTTGAAGGTTTTCATCAATGGATGCTGTACTTTGTCAAATGATCGTATGGTTTTTATCCTCTTATTGATGTAACATATCATGTTGATTGTTTTGTGACTGTTGAACCACACTTGCATCCTGGAAATAAATTCTACTTGATTGTGGTGCATGATATTTTTAAAAAAATGTATTATTGAATTCAATTATTGCTAGTATTTCGTTGAGGATTTTTGCATTTGTGTTCATCAGAGATATTGACCAGTAGTTCTCTCTCTCTTTCTCTCTCTCTCTTTTTGTGATGTCTTTATTTGGTTTTGGAATCAGGGTAATGCTGGACTTATAGAATTCATTTGGAAGTTTTCCTTCCTTTTCTATTTTTTTGGAATAGTTTGAGAAAAATAGGTATTAACCCTTCCTTAAATGTTTAGTGGAATTCACATGTGAGGCCATCTGGTCTTGGACTTCAGTTTGTTGGGAGTTTTTTGATTACTGATTCAATTTCATTGCCCGTAATTAGTCTGTTCAAATTTTTCTATTTCTTCCTGCTTCAATTTTGGTAGATTATATGTTTCTAGGAATTACCCATTTCTTCTAGGTTGTCCAATTTTTTTGGCATATAATTTTTCATAATCTCTTTTTTAAATTTAAATTCAATTAGCCAAGGTATAGTACATCATTAGTTTTTGATATAATGTTCTTTTTTTAAAGATTTAATTAAATTAATTAATTTTTTAAAAATTTTATTTTATTATGTTATATTAGTCACCATACAGTATATCATTAGTTTTTGATATAATGTTCAATGATTCATTGGTTGAATATAACACCCAGTGCTCATCGTAATCTCTTCTAATTCTTTGTATTTCTGTGGAGTCAGTTGTTTATTTTTCCTCTTTCATTTGTGATTATTTTTGCCCTCCCTTTTTATGTGTCTAGCTAGATGTTTATCAATTTTGTTGATCTTTTCAAAGAACCAGTTCCTGGTTTCATTGATCTGTTCTATTGATTTTTTAGTTTCTATCTCATTTATTGCTGCTCTAATCTTTATTATTCCTTCCTTCTGCTGGTTTGGGGTTTTGTTTGTTCTTCCTCTTCTGGCTCCTTTAAGTGTAAGGTTAGGTCGTTTATTGGAGTTTTTTTGCTTCTTGAGGTAGGCCTGTATTGCTATCAACTTCCCTCTTAGAACCACTTTTGCTGCACCGCAAAAGTTTTGGACCGTTGTGTTTTCATTTGCATGTTTCTATGTTGTTTTTTATTTCTTCTTTGATTTCTTGGTTGACTCATTCATTGTTTAGTAGCATGTTATTTAACCTCCATGTATTTGTGGTCCTTCCAGATATTTTCTTGTTGTTGATTTCTAGTTTCATATACTGTGATCAGAAAAGATGTGTGGTATGACTTCATTATTTTTCAATTTGTTGAGACTTGTTTTGTGACCTAACATGTGATCTCTTCTGGAGAATGAACTTGAAAAGAATATATATTCTTCTGTTTTAGGATGGAATGTTCTGAATCCATTTGGTCCAGTGTGTCATTCAAAGCCACTGTTTCCTTATTGATTTGCTATTTGGATTATCTGTCCATTAGTGTAAGTGGGTGTTAAGTTCCCTTAGTATTATTGTATTACTATCCGTTATTTCTTTTATGTTTGTTATTAACTGTTTTATGTATTTGGGTGCTCCCAGTTTGGGTGCATAAATATTTATAATTATTATATCTTCTTGTAGGGATGTCCCCTTTATGATTATATAGTGCCCTTCTTTGTCTCTTGGTACAGTCTGTGATTTAAAGTCTATTTTGTCTGATATAAGTGTTGCTAATCCTGCTTTCCTTTGCTATCCATTTGCGTGATAAATGTTTCTCCATCCTCTCACTTTCAATCTGCAGATGTCTTTAGGTCTGAAATGAGTCTCTTTTCGATAACATATAGATGGGTCTTGTTTTTTTATCTATTCTGTCACCCTATGTCTTTGGATGGGAGAGTTTAGTCCATTTATATTCAAATAATTATTGATAGATATGTATTTATTGCCATTTTGTTACTTGTTTTGTGGTTGTTTATGTAGTTTTTCTCTGATCTTTTCTTCTCTTGCTTTTTTTCATGGTTTGTTGGCTTTCTTTAGTGATACATTTGGTTTCTTTCTCTTCGTTCTTTGCATATTTATTATTTTGCATTTTGTTGTGTGGTTACCATTAAATATTTATATAACATCTGCATATAGATAGCAGTCTATATTAAATTGATGGTCATTTAAGTTTGAACCCATTCTTTACTCCTCTCCTCTCCATGTTTTAGGTCTGTGGTGTTATATTTTACAACCTTTTATTTTATGAATCTCTTGTCTGATTTTTACAGAAATACTTATTTTTACTGCTTTTGTTTTTTATTTTCCATATTCTCACTTATGTTCTTTCCTTTCCACTCACAGAGTTCCCTGTAATATTTCTTATAGGGCTGGTTTAGTGGTCATGAGCTCCTTTTAATTTTTGTCTGTCTGAGAAACTCTTTTTTTTTTTTTTTTTGGAGAAACTTTTTATCTCTCCTTCTATTCTAAATGACAACCTTGCTGAATAGAGTATTCTTGGTTGCAGATTTTTCCTTTTCAACACTTTGAATTTATCATGCCACTCTCTTTTGGCCTGCAAAGTGCTGAAAATTCTGCTGATAACCATATGGAATTTCCCTTATATGTAACTGTCTTCTTTTCTCTTGCTGCTTTTAAAATCCTTTCTTTATCACTTTGGCCATTTTAATTACCCTGTGTCTTGGTGTGGACCTCCTTGGGTTGATTTTGGAGAGGAGGGTCTCTGTACTTCCTGAACGTAGACATTGATGTCCTCCCCCAGATTAGTGAAGTTTTCAGCTATTATTTCTTCAAATTAATTTTCTGCCCCCTTTTCTCTATCTTCTTCTGGGATCCCTATAATGTGAGCAATGTGGTATTTTTTCCCTAAGTGCACCGTGCAGGTGGGAGATGCTAAGCATCTGAGGTTTATGTAGAGGGAATGACTTGCATCAAAAGATACTGGCATCTTGTCCCTGAAATGAAGATACATGAAACTGCAGCCTGTTTCCCCCCAATCTGCCTTCATAATCTTGTATGGCAAATGGGTCAAATTTGTCACTGCCAAGTGCAATAAATTCATATCCGTGGTTTTGGAAAAAGATAAATCATCAGAGAATAATTTCCAAATACTCTGCAAAGGTCATATGGCCCCACAGTGGTTTTCTAGCAGTAGCAAAATAGGGAAAATTTTCAATTCCAGTTTTATCTACATTTCAAACCCTCTGCATGTTTCAAAAACAGCAAAAATACCCCTTCTTCCCAAGGCTGAGTTTGTCAAACTCTAACAGGGAGATCATTAGAACCACCCATGAGGAATACACCAAGAAAAGAACTGTGCTGTAAGGTTTAAATGCATGGAACCGACCACTCTGGGGCATCCATATAATTAATATAATATAATATAATATAATATAATATAATATAATATAATATAATATAATATAATATAATAACTCATTCACATCAAGCTGTAGAGTTAGTAGAGAACTTTATTTTTATTTTTATTTTTTTAAAGATTTGATTTATTTATTTATTCGACAGAGAGAGAGACAGCCAGCAAGAGAGGGAACACAGCAGGGGAGTGGGAGAGGAAGAAGCAGGCTCACAGCAGAGGAGCCTGATGTGGGGCTCGATCCCATAACGCCGGGATCACGCCCTGAGCCGAAGGCAGACGCTTAACCTCTGTGCCACCCAGGCGCCCCAGTAGAGAACTTTAAAAAAATATTGCCTATGTGAAACTTTCAGCAAGGTAGGTTTTTGTTAGTCTCTATTTTCCTAATAAGAAAAATGAGACAGAGGGATTAAGGTCACTGAGAAAAGAGTCTCAATCTTCAGATTCCAAATTCCAGTCCTTCCCATATACTCAATCTTTTGCCTTTGACTTTTGCTGTTTGTATAGAAGGCAGGACTGAGGTAAATTTGGGGAGAGAAACTCTGCAGCCCCGGAGGAGTGTATCTACTTTTTTCTATGAGAAAGCAGGACTGCCAATATTGCTGGGAACAAGGGCTTTGTGAAACCCCACAGGGAAGGAGAGCCACAGCTCTGCTCTGTGACACATCATCTTCCTCCTGTGCCCTGCCACTATGGTCAGAGCTGTGACGTCCCTCATAGAGGGAACCCGGGCTCTCCACTGCAGTGAAGTACAGCCATTAGTCTCATTCTCAAGTTCAACATACAACAAGTGCAGAAGCAGTTTAATAAGAAATGGTCTCTCCAGCTTGGAACAGAAGGGACCTCTTTTCTATTGTTTGAGGTTTGAGGTCAAGATTCAATGGAGATAAGTGTAAAGGCGAATCTATAAATAACCCTCTGATAATGGGACTGTTTTGAAGTTCAAAGGGATTTTTCATTCTTTTGCGAAATGTATGAGGTAGTAAGGTACCAATGGCTGCCCTGTGTATTTAAAACTAATTTCTTTTCTGACCTAATGAAGAATTTATTGTGTCAGATTGCTCATCACTTTTAACTTTAAAAATATTCCCAGAGGCAGCTTGGCACACAGTGTCCAGTGATTAGAATGCATATATTCTCCAAAGGGAGGTCCAATGCTCACTTTCATGAGATTTAGCTTGGGCAAGTTCCTAGAGGGAGGCAACAGAATCTACTCCAGCTAGCTCAAGAGGAACAGGATTTATTAGGGGGTAGAGATAACTTGCTCAGTCATTGTGAAGGGTCAAAACAGAGGTTTGGGGTTGAACTCCCAGGAAAAACTCTCCAACTTAAATACAGACCTGAGCTGCTGAGGGATGGGTGGCTTTGGTAGTGGTCCTGGAATAGGGAAGTGGCTGCAGCATCAAGAAGAAACCACTATACTGCTGTCTCAGAGTCATGCTGGCACAGTCCAAACCAACAAAACAGATGCTTGATACAGAATGTCTCCTCTCATGTGGCTCAGTTCTGAATCAAAGTCTCACACTAGTGCATCTGAAAGGCGGAAGTGAAACTGCATCTGGAACTCTAGGCAAGTGAGTGTCCGGCATTGGCACACCAGCTGGGTTTAGAAAGGGTGTTGAGGGAAGCCCTCTACAAAGCCAATAGTGCTTTAAACCACAACTCTTCCCTCCACTTGCATATTAAAGAGCAAAACTGAGTTCCCATCCATCTAGCCTCCCACCTGTTGCATTATTTGTTTATCACTCATCCATTTATCCATCCATATATGTGTCCATCCATCCATCTACCCATTCATTCATCCACCCATCCACCATCCATCCATCCACCCACCAACCCATCCACGCATCCACCATGCATCCACAAATCCATCCATCCATCCATCCATCCATCCATCCATCCATCCATCCAGTTTTTGAGCTTTTGGTATTATTTCTTTTTTTAAAGAATCTGTTTCAGAATGTGTCTAAAAGATAAAAGACTGTTTAAAAGGTCTGACTATAATACAATTAGCACACTAACATTTTTAACAATAACTCCTTAAGATCATCAAATATATCTAGTCAACGTTCAAATCTTCACAATTATCTCTTAATTTCAAAACCAGTTTGTTTGAATCAGGTTCTAAATAATGAGGGTTTGGGTCTTACAGCATAAGTTGATTGGCACGTCTCCTCAGCCTCTTTTAATCTACAGTTTCTTCTCCTTTTTTCTCCTCCCCTCCCCTGCCTTGGCCACTCTCCTTTCCTGCCCTTTTCCTCCCTTGCCTCTCTCTCATTCTCTTCTCCATTCTGTTCCTCCTCTTGTTTCCTTCCCTCTTCCTTCTCATCCTCTTGGTCCTCTACCTCTCTCTCCCTCTCCGTTTCCAATTTCTTTGTTAAAGAAACTGAGTCATTTGTCCTATGGTCTTCCACAGTCTGGATTGTCCTTACTATATCCCCACATTGTCCTCTAACATAGTTGGTTGTCTCTTGAATTTTCCATAAACAGGCACTCAGATCTAGAGGATGCTCCAATTCAGGGTTACTTTTTTGGTAAGGGTACTTGAGAAGAACACGTCACCCAGAGGCTTGCAATATTTATTTGTCTCTCTTTTGGTGACTTATATCAGCATCCAGTCAATGATCATTGCCTAGGTCTATCATTTCACTAGGGGTTTGCAAAGCGTGTAGATTCTTGATGTGTCATTCTTTCCTCATTTATTGGCTGGAACATTTCAAGTGTGAGAAGCTATCCCTCATCAATGATTTGGCTTTCCCAAGATACCTTTATATAGGGAAAGTAGAGTACATTCTTGATCTCTCCCCCCCACCTTTTTTCTTATCTGTTTTCAGAAAAGCAAATTGGAATTCATTATTTTAAAGGTAGTATCTTTTACAGGTAATCAATGAGGTTTTTTTTTTTTTTTTTTTTTTTTAGTATCATTAAGACATCACGGATTTAAGCAAATTTGGTTTGTATCTATCTACTGCAATTATTTTTTTTTAAATTGATGCCCAAATTGACCCATTTGAGAGGGAACCTCTAGTTCTTTTTACATAATTCTAATCTTCTTGATCGTCATCTTGACTTCTTTGATTCCTGGTATGAAAATATGCTGCAGGTTTCATTCATATATTTCTTGTCCCAGACCGAGAAACAGCCATTTCTTCAAGGATCTCTTGTTCCCTTTAGCAAGAAACAGTATTTAGAGACCATAATCTGGATGCTCTATGAAATAATATATGTTTTTTAAAAAGTAATTTATTCTTCAATTATTCCAAGGATCAAAGAATGAAAAAGGATGTGGCAATTAGCATGGAGCTTTGGAAGTCAGTATCAAGCCTTTGAAGGCCCCGACCCTGTAGGCATAAGTAAAAGAACCTGTGGTGCTAATGACCAGTGGTTAATGGGTTTATGAATTGAAGTTTTGAGAGAAGCATTTTTGGGGGGTTGAATACAGTTCATGTGTTTCTCTCTAGCTGCCTCTGCCCTCCGCTGGGTAGTTTCTCCTTCTGTGATAGGGAGTTAGGAGACAGAGGACATACTTTGCTTCATCATTTGCTAATGTGGAGTGACCACTCGGACTTGCTTATCCCCAGGGGCTGCGATGCCATGCTCTAGTCAAGGGGACACGGTAAGAATTTGGTGAGAGACAAGAGATCTTGTCTAGGAATCTGGAGACTTGGGCTCACATCCTGCAATAAGTATTGCTCAACCATGCTCACTTTTGGCCATCCTTTCCTGTTCTGGAAGCCATGTCACCCTTCTGTGTGTGTTTCCTCGTCTGTAAAATGGGTGGCGTATGAGTGCATGTCTTGCGGTAGTGGGTAGAGTAGGACAATCATCCTTATCCTAGCAAACAAGATTTGTCTGAGGGCCATCCAGACAGAAATCAAATATATGTACAAGTTAAACTCTTTGTGGTGATTTTATCTTGCCCTCACCCTCAGGTGGTCTCACTCCTGGCGACAGGAGCCAGCTGTTCTGATGGGTACTGCAAGTCCCCTTGGCCCAACATCACTTCTCCACTGGCTCTGCCATAGTCCTTGACATTCCCTTGATTCTCACCCCTTGGTATTTAGGGATGGTTCTTCAAATGTCTGGGAGAAATGATATATGATCTACTAAACCCTAGTAAAAACGAGTATACAACAGCGCAAGAACGCTGTGCAACTATTAAATAATTTAATGACCTGAAAAAATTACTATATTATTCACATTCTTAGTTCATCTAAAACTTTGCATTCTTTTTATGCACAAGACCCTAAGCATTAAAATCACTTTTCTCATCTGCAGTTGGTGTACATGTAGCTCAATGTTAGCCATAGCCCACACCAATGTCTAGCATGCATCATCAGTCCCTCTTGATCGCTGGTTGAGTGACAAGTGGCAAGGGGTTCTTTTTTGGTGATCCAGGCTATAGACCTTGCACAGAACTTGTTGTGCTGGAGAGTGTGTAAAGGCTGAAATCAATGACCTTCAATCCAGCAGATCTTCTGCAACTTCTACCTCAGTATCAGTCTGTCCCAGGGGAAAGTTTGCGTAGAAGGCTCTTGTTATCAATACACTTTAATCTCCTCCTGCACCAAGCCCACAATGGTATGCTAATGAGAACTCTACTCTCCTGGGCATGACTGTGAACATCTTTCCTCAGCAGATTTCAGAATGTGCTGAGAAATCTTGGCTAAGCAACGGTGCAAGGGGAAAGAAACAAGGTTCTGGACTGTCATTTGCTTTACTGGGATGCAGGATTTCTTTTGATTGGTTGAGTCAGGTAAGAATACCTGTATTTTCTTGGAGAGGGAGGGAGGGATCTTGAATCATCCCTGTGTCTTAGAGATCTTGATGAAATCCTAAAAGCTTCACTCTATTTTCTTAGTTTTGGAAACCCATTTTGCCAAATTATTACATTTTACTCTCACAGTTGAAAAACAGAGACCTCAGAATGGTAGACATGTGGCAAGTGGCTTGCCATTGTGTCACAGAGCCTCATCACTGAACTTGCAGAATTGTGCCAGACGAAGTGAGAACCAGTGGGAAGTGCCAAATCTTTTAAGTTACAACCATTAGCTCAGCTCTCCGTGGTGCATTCTGAAGACAGACAAGGCATTTGCTTTAACATTTGAATTCAGACTGTGGTCATCAATGAAAAATAAATAGCACTAACTGATTAAAAAAGAATAGTGATAATGTTGGCAGTAATTGTGGCAACAGAGCAATGAAACCCATGAAGTACATCATTGAAATCCGAGTTAGAGCTGGACACTCCAATGTTAAATCGAGTGCCATTGTTGACTTGTGTAAAAGGCTGCTGGTGGTCATCAGTTCAACAGAATAAAACTAGCAAAAAAGAAGGAGAAGAAGGAGGGGGGAGGAGGAGGGGAAGGAGGGGAAGGAGGAGAGTATGATTTTGAACCATGTCTGTCTCTTATGTAGGCTCCTACCACATGCCCACATTTACACACGCAGTGTATGTAGACGCTCTGCGGTTGGGAGGTCCTCCTGTCAGCCGTGTTTAGTTGTCCCGTTGGTGCAGCAGCTCTCCCAGCCAGCGGGAAGGTGAATGAAGCCAAAGCTTTGAGAAAGACCTAGGTACACTGGGCTTGAGGTTTGCCACTGGAACAGCAGCTAAGGACTAGTAAACTTAGTTGGATCATCAAAGTTTCAGAGGCATATATTAGATGTGTTTCCTGACTCCTGGGGGCTGACAGTGAATGTTGGGACCAAGATCGAAACTAATTCATTTTGCCTTAAATTTGAAGTTGTCCCTGATGGTAGCAGTGAAAGCAATCATGGTAATGATAAATGGATGAGGACAGTATGCTAATATCCAAGAAATTTGGGAAAATGTGCCAGTTTCTTTGTCCACTTCCAGTTCAGCCCTACCTCTGAAATGTTTGCTGTTAGACTGATTTTTGAACTCTAGTCCAGGGATTGCAAAATAAAATAACTACAAAGACCAGGTAGTAACTTAGATGGAACAGGTCCACTGGGAAGAGTCTGTGGGGGGGGGCGGGGAAATGCAGGCCCCATCAAAAGGAGCTACTAAACTCCTTTTTACTAAGTTCTACCAAACTCCTGGTATGTAGGAATTCTGACTCAATGTTGCCATGGTTTATGAAATATTTTGAAAGAAAACTTGAGGGTTTAGATTTATAAATGTAGACTCTCTTTTTACAGATAAACTATAAGCTCTTCTATCTTGTCAACTAAATCAAACTGAAACAAAAAATTGGGCCATGCTAAGAACACTTGTTTGTAGCCAATTTATAACTCTTGGGGATAGTAGCATCCGAGCCACATATTACCCACCTTGGAGGCAAGTCCTGGGGCTCCAATCCCATCTCATTGCTCTGGCTTCCTGAAGAATGGATTAAGAAAATGGACTCTGAAGTTCCTACCTGTGCTTCCAATAATTCTTTAATGCTTGCTTCATATAAACTCCCTTTGCTGTTTTGGAACCAAATGATAAATGCAAACATTTTGAACACCTACTGCATTCTATGGGATAAAATAATTATTACTGTCATCTCATTTTTATAAGAACTCTATAAGATGGGTACTAAAGTTATCATCATCATCACAACCCTATTTCTAGATAGGGAAACTGAGACTCAGTGTTGTGGAGAATTTCCCAAGGTCACCCAGTAAGCAGCAGAAATGAGATTTGGACTCTGGGGTCAGAAGGCAGAATCCAATTTTTAACCACCATATTATACCTTCTCCCGCTAAATTATGTGGAGTTTTAGCTTCTATAGTCTCTCTGAGTGACAATGCTTCCTACTTCTAAAATATCTTAAGGAATCTGTAAGGACATTTTCTGCTTTTGTAGAACACAGGGGCATTGTCTTTGTCCTCATCCTTTGACAGGGCTTGCAAAATGTGTGGGATCCTTCTTCTTTTTTTTCTTTTTTAAGATTTTATTTATTTATTTGACAGAGATAGAGACAGCCAGCGAGAGAGGGAACACAGCAGGAGGAGTGGGAGAGGAAGAAGCAGGCTCATAGTGGAGGAGCCTGATGTGGGGCTTGATCCCATAAAGCCGGGATCATGCCCTGAGCTGAAGGCCGATGCTTAACCGCTGTGCCACCCAGGCGCCCCCATAGGATCCTTCTGATGATGGAAGAGTGAGATTTTCTTAATGCCTGGCTTGAGACCAGAGATGCCACCCCCTCTTCCATATTGTTTTCTCAGTAGGTATTAACTGGAGATTAGTAAATGGAGTTTAAAGGCCAAAATTGTGTTTCACTTCCTTGTAGACAAGGTAGTTTTCCTTAGGCCATGACCATAGAGGACAGCCTGAACCAGGGGTAATCATCCGTATTGATAGAAGGGCTCCAACCTTGACCTGTGTGCAGATAGCATCATCATCATAAATGAAAGCAGTAGGATACAGCCAAGGAATACAAATAGATTTTGGCTTAGTTGCTAATGCCACATGGTAGGTGGTGGCTTCTAGAAGGAGCACTGTGCCGAGAAAGGTTTGGAAACCACATGTGAGCTCACCAAAGAGTGCTGTAATTGATTGGTCTCATCTGCCATGGCTTGGGATATGGAAGTAGTGGCAGGTAGGCTCTGTACTTGCCATCCCTGGTATAGTCTATTCGTATGGAAGACCTAAGACATCTAAGGTTTGGGCAGCTCAAAGCATATGCGTTTTAAATTTGTGATTCTGTCTTTTCTGCCTCTTCCATTTCTGCTTTTCCTCAGGAGAGATGGCCAAACGCACCTTCTCCACGTTAGAGACGTTCCTGATTTTCCTCCTCGTGATGATGACTGCTGTCACGGTAGCCCTTCTCAGCCTCCTGTTTATCACCAGTGGGACCATTGAAAATCACAAAGGCAAGTTGTCATGGGCTCTCTTGGATGCTGTTCCTAGCCTGTGGGAAATTCCTTGATTACTGGGGATGGCAAGGCAATGAACACTGTCTGCTGATAATGCCGATAACAGGGCAGTTCAATGTGTACTTAAGCAACGTGGGATGGCCATCTAACCTTTACATTAATTGCCCTTTCTGCATCGATAGCAATTTTTATCAAGCTTACCTTTGCTCACAAATAGCCAGTTGACAGGCATTCTGACATGTGCTTATTCATCTCTCACTTTTCCACTCACCTAAGCCCAGTTCAGAATTCTTCAAGGGAGCTCCAGTGGTGCAATCGGTTAGCGTGCGGTACTTATACAGAATTCTTCAAGGCCCAGTTATGTGAGCGTTTGCCCCAAGCCTCTTCTCTTTCTCTTTGCCTTTTCTCAGGCATCATCTTCTCTTGGGGACAAAAGGAGAATGAAAGACCCACCGAATATCAATTAGTCTGTGGAAAGCTTTAGAGAAGGGACATTGAACTCAATTCTTAGGACAGCCACTGAAGTTCTGTAAATGAAGTGGAGTGGGGAGGTGGACTGGGGAGGTGGACTGGGGTGGGGGCCAAGGTCCGCAGTCCCTCCTGGGTGCCAGCTGGTAGTTGTCATGGTGTCATATGGACTCAGATCTCCAGGGTTTTCAAGAGAACCTGGAATGGATGATTCAGGCATCTTCTGATAATTTTTTTTAATGTTGGGAATTAATTTAGTTTTGGAAAATGATAGAGGCTACATTATAGGTAATATTGGGCCCCTGGGTCTCTGATGGAGCCCTACTTTGGTGGTGGGTCATATACTGGTAAACAAGTAGAGAAGACAGGTGGGGGTTGAATGCTTTGACCGAAGTAAAGGGAGGGCTGGCTTTATGTCAAATAGAGAAGGAGCCCAATTTTTTCACCTCAGTTTTCTCTTTGTGGCCTCTTCTTTCCAGTATATTCTCTACCATGACCGTGCACTTTGAGCTCCCTGCAGAGGGACAGAGATCCTCTGTGCCAGCAGTGCGTAGAGCAAGGGCATGGACTGCTAGAAAGAAAAAGATCCATAGGACTTCCTTAGTTTTAGCTCTTAAAGTTCAGAGGCTGAGACTCAGGGAGGTGATCAACAGTTATGGTAACTATTCTCATCATAGGAGTGGCTGTTTGTTGAGCGCTATGGTCAAGAATCTACATACTTTTCCCACTTAATTCTCATACAACTTCTATAAAGGTAGGTGCTGGTCTTAGTACCATTTTCCAGATGTAGAACCTGAGACTCTGAGGTCCTAAAGACATCACTCTTCACCATCGGACCTGGTTTGGCTTTGGTTGGCACCGCATTCCTACGCTGGTATCAATAAGGCAGAAGCGCTTGCCTCCTTCCTTGCAATAATTGATGTCTTATAGAAAATGGAGGCTTGCAGTTGAGAAAATATGGATTCTAACTACGTGTCAATTATGGATGAAAGAGCATCAGATTCTGAGTCAGAGGAGCTGGACTGTTCACCGGATTCATCTTGTGTCCTCCCTGAAATCGCAGTTACATCACTTCCCTGGGCTTCAGTTTTCCTATATGTAAAACTGACAAGATCAGACTAGGTGATCTCTAGCTTTTCTTGGGCCCCCCAATTCTAGGATCCCAGGGAGTCACCAGCCAATCTCTTGACTGAGTACTTTCTGAGCACCAATGCCTGGGACAATGACATCTGTTGCCTTGGCCACCCCAGCTGTTGTCTGGGGTGGACACAAACAAACAAATAAGATATCTCAATATATAAATAGTACCAAAGCTATATGCTGGTAATCAGTCTAAATTTTTAATATGTATTAACATATTTATTGTTCAAAACAACCCCAGGGAGCAGAGTATTGTTACCTCTATTGTATAGATGAGAATAATCGGGGTAGAACAGGGTAAGTGATTTGTTCAGCTAGTATGTGGTAGAGTCAGTTTTCAAACCCAGGCTCTTTGGTTCTGGTACCTGCTCATGTAGTCTCCTATGCCATTCTGCCTCCTCTGATACTTTGTGTGTGTGTGTGTGTGTGTGATGTTCACATAGGATGTGTGTGTACACGCACATATGTAGAGGGTGAAATGAGTAAAATAAGGTGGAACTATGTTGAGCCTACAGTGATCTAGTTGGTATTCTGAATAAAAGGCTTGAGAAAGTTGGGGAAGAGGGGGCAGCATAGAGACAGTAGGGGTGGCATCCCCAGACAAGGGTGGAGACAAATCCCTGGAGGCTAGATTTAGTAGGCTGTGTGCCAGGAACCTGGCACCTGGTTTGTTTGCCTAGAGGAGACAAGCAGGGGGAGTGAGTGCAGGACCATGAGTTCAACAAGGAAGGGCTTGTGATGAGAAGTTGAAGGACATTTAATGCAGGCCTTGATTGTTAGGCAGAAGTATTTCCAGTTCAAGAGAAAGATCCTCCTTAGGATTATTATATACAACAAGTTCCTGAGATGTTTCTTACCATTTATTTTATTTTATTTTATTATTTTATTTTATTTATTTTTTTAAAGATTGTATTTATTTATTTGAGAGAGAGCATAAGTGGGGTGGTGTTAGGGGCAGACAGAGAGGGAGAAGCAGACTCCCTACTGAGCAGGAAGCCCGACATGGGACCTCATCTCAGGACCCTGGGATCATGACCTGAGCCAAAGGCAGACGCTTAACCAACTGAGCCACCCAGGCTCCCTTCTACCATATAGTTTAAATATGAGAATATATAAAGATTTTCCCCTAGGAAACTGAATCTATGTGTTCTAACTGATGCCAACAAATAAGTGGACTGAAATGGCGTTTCTTAAATATTTTATTCTGCTTTTAGATTCAGGTTTCTCAGATACCCAGAGCTCCCCGGCCACCCAGACCTCCCTGGCCACCTTGGGCTCCACAACCACTCAAGGCTCGACAGTCACCAATGGCTCTACAACCACCCAGGCACCTCCTGTGATGAGCACCCCAGAGCCTCCTCTCTTCCAGAACTTTAGTGGCTACCATATTGGTGTTGGGCGAGCTGACTGCACAGGACAAGTAGCAGATATCAACTTGGTAGGTAAATCATGGGTTCCTCAAGGAGAACGAAATGTTATTACTTGCATCCTACACTTATTCCTGATTATTACGTCATCAGCAACAGCATCATCTTCTCACTTTTTCATTGACTTCCCTGCTGTTTAACACTAAGAATATTGTACCGTAAAGAGGGACCATGTGTTCAACGGCAACTCCTTTGTAAAGTCAATTGGCCATTTTTTATGAATGGAAGTGGCAAGGCTGGCAAACTCACATACCGCAGGGTACCATGAATGATGAAAGCAGGCCAGTGTAAGCAGATAAGCAACTAGTGAATCCTCAGTTTGGGGGGCAGTGGGAAGTGGAGGGGGGTACAACAAGAAGGTGCATGGCTTTAACAATTGTTGCCATGCAGGGCTGCCCCATCTTAAATTTTTTCAAGAGAAGCTAGAAAATCTCTGGATCAGAGACCTGAAGATCTAAATCTCTCAGTTGGAAAATATAGGCAACTCTAGTTAAAACTGGACACCTAGTGTGGGCCAACACTGTGTAAGCCAAGGAAAGGGCTTCTGTGGGTCCGGGTGGCCTATTGGCTGGTGACATGCAACTTCTTGGTTGTGATGGTGGATGTATTCATTCATATCAACCCTTTTCTAGGAAGCTAGAACATGAGGTGGTTTGATGAGATTTTCTCCTTCCTACCAAATAATCTTTAGATTCTAGGAGTTATTCCCTACTGTCTGTTCCGAGAAGCAACTCTGGAATGTGAACCCTAAGTGAACACTCCTATGAGGGGTCAAGCAAGCAGTAGAGGGAGCATTCTGAAGACTTCATGGGTGGGTCTTATGTCACGGTGAGAAGGAGTGTTTGTGATAGGTACATTTGGTCTGACAACTGAGGGATGGTCAACAAGGTAAAAACCAGCATGAGGTACCTTGAGTAGAGACTATTTAATCACAAAGAAACCATTTTCTTCAGAAAAAGAAAGAACATCACACACCAAACACCTGAAGGGAGGGACCTTCAGTCTTTAGGACATTCTGGGAATGTGGGGTGATGGTAGGGGAACTACTTCCTTCTGTATCACCTCAGGCAGGAGAAAAGAACAGAAAACCCTGGAAGGTCTCTGACATGGTAACGGAATTCCAGCGCGAAGCCAACCCCTTCCTTGCCCATAGGCCTGTGAATGACTTCTGCCAAACTGATGGCTACTCTGCCTTTGCATTTTTCCACACAGAAGAGTAAAGTCTCCTTTATGATGTTGGCTTTATTCTCGAAAACACATATTATCGGGGCACCTGGGTGGCTCAGTCATTAAGCGTCTGCCTTCGGCTCAGGGCGTGATCCCAGCGTTCTGGGATCGAGCCCCACATCAGGCTCCTCCTCTGGAAGTCTGCTTCTTCCTCTCCCACTCCCCCTGTCTGTGTTCCCTCTCTGGCTGGCTGTCTCTCTCTCTGTCAAATAAATAAATAAAATCTTTAAAAAAAAAAAAAGAAAACACATATTATTATCTCACGCAAGGCCACAGATTGTGTTTTACTTCGCCTTTCCTAAGTGGTCTCTTCTTGTGCAGTTGCATCTGGTTCTGGTGGCAGGGGACTGAGGCAGAGAGCCTCTGACTCTCTCTCTTCCTCTCTAGATGGGCTACAGTAAGACTGGCCAAAACGCACGGGGCATCCTCACCAGGCTGTACAGTCGTGCTTTCGTCATGGCGGAGCCTGATGGGTCAAATCGAGTGGTGTTTGTCAGTGTCGACATAGGCATGGTATCCCAACGACTCAGGCTGGAGGTAAGTGGCTGAGGTGACAATGAAATGACATGATTTAAAAGAAAAGGTCTGGGAGTGAATGTGCCAGTAACTAAGCCCTCCTGGCTTCTCATCCAGTGAGTTTCTACTGCCCTCCACATTATAAGCTCTTGACAAGCCTACAGACAATCATCCAGCAAACGATTCCACTCTCAGTCATCTTGGTCAAACTTGTTTTCAATTCTGCTGATGATTCATTGCCACTGTTAATGTTAATGTGTTTTGCAAGCTTATTATGTTCGAGGAAACCTTCACATCCATTCTCTTATTTAATCCTCCTTGTTAGAAGTCTGAGAGCTCCAATTACTCACTAATCCTTCCCTCAAGTTTTTAGACCATTGAGATGCAAGGAGCCAGAGGAGAAGTAAAACACAACATTGAAATGATGTTGCCCATAAATGGCTGAAGTTGGGTGAGAGGGAGATGGGGGTCTCATTATGCTATTCTGATTATTTTTGTACATGTTTGAAAATTTGCATAATAAAGTTTAAAAAGAATACAATGTTAGCTTTCTTACTCTTTGAGCTCTATTGTAGGCTATGGAAGGCTCTTCTGTGATTTTCTCCTGATTGAGACCATGTTACCCCCTCTGTGGGGAAGGTTGAGTTTAGCAGAAGGGTGCCCATGGGCCCTGGGAAGGCAGCAGTAAGATGCACAGAGGGAAATGGAGAAGTAGGGTGATGGGCATGGCCTTCCAGCTATGTCTTTCTAAGCCAGTTTCTTGGCATTGACCCAGTTGTATTTTCTTTTTTTCTTTTCTTTTTTTTTTAACAGATGTTAAATTTTTATTAACATCAAGTTTTATTTATTTATTTTTTTATAATAATATATTTTTATTATATTATGTTAGTTACCATACAGTACATCCTTGGTTTTTGATGTAAAGTTCAATGATTCATTAGTTGTGTATAACACCCAGTGCACCATGCTATACGTGCCCTCCTTACTACCCATCACCAGCCTATCCCATTCCCCCATCCCCCTTCCCTCTGAAGCCCTCAGTTTGTTTCTCAGAGTCCATAGTCTCTCATGGTTCATTCCCCCTTCTGATTACCCCCCCTTTCTTTATCCCTTTCTTCCCCTACTGATCTTCCTAGTTCTTATGTTCCATAGATGAGAGAAACCATATGATAATTGTCTTTCTCTGCTTGACTTATTTCACTTAGCATTATCTCCTCCAGTGCCATCCATGTTGCAGCAAATGTTGAGAAATCGTCCTTTTGATGGCTGAGTAATATTCCATTGTATATATGGACCACATCTTCTTAACCCAGTCATCTGTTAAAGGGCATCTCGGCTCCTTCCACAATTTAGCTATTGTGGACAATGCTGCTATGAACAGTGGGGTGCATATGGCCCTTCTCTTCACTACGTCTGTATCTTTGGGGTAGATACCCAGTAGTTGTATTTCCTGCATGGGATCAGGTCACAGAAAGAGAATGTGCTCTTTTAAGGTCTGCTCGCATATTCATGAAGGTGAGGAAGAAGAGAGTCTGGAGCACTCAGGACAGTGACCATTAAATGTCCACTATTCAGTGTCACGTTATATTAGCCTCTATTAAACACTGTTTCTCTTGCTGTGTGAAGTGGCCAGTGACAGGGATGACAAGGGGGCCTTGAAGTGTTTCTCCAGTGTCGCTCCCCAAGAGGAGAATGGAAGCCTCCCCCATCTCTGGGCCCCCAGGGAGCAGGGGATTACATGTTCTCCCCACTCCTACACTTACAACAAAACTATGAGGTGGGTTTGTTGTTCTCCCCACTTTATGTATAAGGTAACAGAGTCGCAGAGAAGGCAAGGAACTTTCCCAAATTCACACAGTTAGCAAATGGTAGAGCTGGGTCCTGAACACATGTATGCCTGATACCAGAGCCCACATTCTTAAAAGTGACATTATTCTATTATCTTGGAGGGAAAAATGCATTGATCACCTGGTCATTTTGCTGGTCACTTCAGGGGGCACATAACCAAGTGAGTCATAATCCACATTCCCTATGAGCTCACTACCCAGTTGGGGAGAGGAGGAAGGGCTGTAATAGAAAAACACAGTAACTATAATTCACTAAAGTATGGTGGTGAGTTAGTTATCTATGACTGAGTAACAAGTAGCCCCAGAATACAGTGGCTTAAAACAGTAAACATCATCTCACATTCTGTTGGTCAGGAAATCAGGACTGGCTTAGCTGGGTGGTTCCAGCTTAGGGTATCTTGAAATCAAGGTGTTGGCAAAGGCTGCAGTCATTGGAAGGCTTGATTAATCCACTTCCAAGATGATTCACTCGTGTGGCTTCTGGCAGAAGGCCTCCATTCCCCGCTTTCCATATCCTCATGGCCCAGAGCTGCTGCTTTCCCCAGAGTGAGCAACTCGAGAGAAAGAGCAGCGAAGAAGCCACAGTGCCTCTCCTAACCCGGCTCAGAAGTTGCACTTCTAGCCTATTCCATCCACTGGAAGCAAGTCACCAAGTCCAGTTCACACCCAGGGATGGGAAAGCAAAGAGTCCCCTCTGAAAAGGAGGGCTAGCAAGGAACTTGCAGGCGCACAGTGTTTTAAAATTACCACAAGGGAACTGGAAAGTAGGGAATAATTTCATAGTGGATGTGATATTTGCATGGGCAAAATTTTACTTTAATTCCTGCATAGTTAACAGTATAGTTATACTAGCTTCAGGAGTAAAGTATACCGATTCCAACAATTGTATACGTGACTTAGGGCTCGTCGTGACGAGTGTGCTCTTCCTCCCTTCACCTAGTTCACCCCTCCCCCTCTGGTAACCCTCTGTTTGCTCTCTATAGTTAAGAGTCTGTTTTTTTGGTTTGTCTCTTTTCTTCTCTGTGTTCATTTGTTTTGTTTCTTATATTCCACCTATGAGTGAGATCATATTGTATTTGTCTTTCTCCAACTGACCTATTTCACGGAGCATTATAATCTCTAGATCCAACCATGTTGTTGCAGATGGCAAGACTGCATTCTTTCTTATGGCTGAGTAATATTCCAGCACACACACACACACACACACACACATAAAAAATCTGAGTAATATTCCAGTATCTGTCTATCTATCTATCTATCTACCACATCCTCTTTATCTGAATGGGAAGAATTTTCGGTGGCTAACATGGGGAGAGAGAGCCATCAAATGGAGGAGACAGCATGACCACAGGGAGACACAAGGGAGGAATGTAGACTGTCCTTTGAAGGGACAGGAATTCGTGCTATTAGGACACATCTGGGCATGTAATTGGGAATACACCTGGAAGGTATGTTGGCCATAATTGTAGAGGGCCTGGGATGCCAGTTGATTTTTACTTCTGTAAGTGATGGGGATTCTTTGAAAACTTTTGAGTGGAGGAGTAATGCAAACCCAATTTTGCTTTAGGATGATTAATCAGTGATGTTTGATGCAAGACTGAGGCTGGAGGTGAGGACACAAATTGGCAGCTTCGTTAAATTAATGTCAAGGCTCTACTGGTAAGGGTCCAGTTGGGAAAACGGTCATCACACTTGGTATTTCAAGCAGAAGAGATTTAATACATGGGAGTTTTACGATGCGTTGGTAGGCTGAACGAACTAGAAAGGGAAACTAGGTTGGCAGGAAGGATTTCAACTTTGCTTGGAAATTTCTCCTATGCCACGAGAGGCTGGCACAAAGGTCTTAAATCAATGGGGTGGCAGTGAGACTACATGGTGGTAGGAGGTCACATTAAATGATAATGAGATTTGGGAATGAATAGAAATAAAGGCTAGCACTTGCATATTTCCCATGGTGAGTCACGCACTGATTGCTTCTATGTATTAATGAATTTAATCCTCCAAACAACTGAATGAGGGAGGTGCTATTATGATGTCATTTGACATATTGGGAAGCCAGTTGCAGGGGATCGAGTAACTTGTGCATGGCTAGCCAGCTAGGAAGTGTCTGGGCTGTGTGCGCACGGAGGCATCTCGGTGCCAGCACCTACACGCACTACCACGACGCTTACTGCTTTCCCAGAGCACCGGCCGTGCTTCTGACAGGGGAAATGGTGGGGTCATGAGAAGAAATGGGAGAGTCAAAGGTGAACTTTGGGGATGGAGTGTGGAGCAGAGAGAGGATCCATGTGTTGGGTTGTAGAGACCTTGAAGTCAACAGTTCACCATTTTTCCCAATTCTTCCTGTTTTTACTTCCCTATGCAATCTGAGATGCAGTGGGAAGACCTTTAAATGAACCCACTTCCCTACCCCAGGTGAACCCAAGGGAAGGTGTGAAAAATAAACATAGCTAAACAGGGGCTCTTATGCTTCCCTAGAACACCTGGTTTTAGGCAGCTTCTCAGTCTCACTTTCAGGATTGATGAACTTTCCAGCATGGAATGAAAGTTTGGGAAGATCTCTGAGCAGTGAGGCAGGACAGGAGAACAGAGTGGCTTTCCAGCTCTTTCCATGGCAGGTTCTCAGGCGCATCAGTAATAGGAAACTGAACACAGAGGGGTGAGCTGTAGACATTCGGGCAACTTCTTCATTCTCTTCAAACACCCTCCTCTCATGACGTAGGGAACATGCTAATTATAATGGTTACTTGTAGGCATTGTCTTTAGAGGATTGAGTTTCTCTTTCCTTCTTGAAGTCCCATGTGTCGGACTTTGTATTGGAGAGTATAGTTTAGGATGCAATGCCTGTGACCTGTTTGTAGCCTTTTTCTTTTAAAATTTGAGATCCATAACTCCTATCTATTTAAGGGCTTGGTTCTTGAGTAAACCTGAAGAAGTACCCTGACTTCTAAAATCCTAACATAGTTCTCTGGGAATAAAAATGGGGGTAGGGCCAGGGGGACCTTTACAGTTGACCAGAAAATTATTTTTTTCCACAACCTTCTTGTCTTGGTGACGGAACTGTGAGAACATTAGCTTTTGGCAGCAGCTTTTAGTTGAGTTTTGTGGCGTCCCTTCAGTAATCATTCCACCTGCTCCTTACAGACGCTTCTTCCTCGTGTGGGTCGCCATCACTGTGTGGAAGAAGGTATAAGAGTGATGAAGCATGTGGGCTGGAGTTGGGTCACACAGAAGCAACATGGAAACTTCTTGGGACGGAGAATGTGGGCTACTTGGTCAGAGAGTGTTAGTCTGGTCACGTCCTATTTCCTTTCCACATTAGCCTGGCATCACAGGATTGCATAGTGGACATGGTAACCTAGCAATTGGTGTTTGCGGCATGGATTGGCTAACGAGGCAAGATGGTTTGTTAGGTCTTCCTCGTTCAATGGCTACATGAGTAGACGAGGGTGGTGTAGCTCTTCACCTAAAATAGAAGTTGAAGGGATGTATGTACGTGCACTGGGTATACAGCCCAGAAGTTCCTGCTGCTCCCGTATGGACCAGGGGTGTGTTGGAACTGGCTTGGACTGGCTCCTGAGGGCTGATTGTTAAATGTTCAGGAACTTTGTGAGCTCCGGTTAGATTCTTGAAATTGACTGTGGTGGGAATATTTACACCTCAGAAACTGGCAAACCATGCAAACGAGGGCTTTCGTTTCCGTCTGAATGCCAGTTTATCAGCACGCCGCTGCCTGTGCCAGACCCGAGGTAGACAGAGGTGCTAATTTAAAAAGGCCCTCTTTTTTTTGTTAAGTCCTTCTCAACACACTGCATCTGAGAGCAACTACCAACACATAGGACTGGGTACACGAGTAAGCAGTATTCGCCATCCCTGCCATAATTGAGCTTTCGTCCTTGTGCCCAGTATTAGGAGGTAGTGTCCTACATCGAGGAAAGTTGCTTTAGGTTTGGCACTTTTTTTAAAGTAATTAATTAATTTTTATTTTATTTTATTTTATTTTTTAAAGATTTTATTTATTTATTTGACAGAGATGGAGACAGCCAGCGAGAGAGGGAACACAAGCAGGGGGAGTGGGAGAGGAACAAGCAGGCTCATAGCAGAGGAGCCTGATGTGGGGCTCGATCCCATAACGCCGGGATCACGCCCTGAGCTGAAGGCAGACGCTTAACTGCTGTGCCACCCAGGCGCCCCTAAAGTAATTAATTTTTAAAATTATTATGTTCAATTAGCCAGCATAGAGCCCATCATTCTTTTTTGATGAAGTGTTCAATGATTCATTAGTTGCATATAACACCTACTTTTTAAAAAAGATTTATTTATTTGAGAGACAGCGCACAAGCAGGGGGAGGGGCAGAGGGAGAGAATCTTCAAGCAGGCCCCCCCGCTGAGCAGGGAGCCAGACACAGGGCTCAATCCTACGACCCTGAGATCAGGACCTGAGCCGAAATCAAGAACTGACTGAGCCACCCAGGCGCCCCGTGAGATCATCTTAATGATTTTTGGTATAAAAAATGTCAAAACATCTTTCCCAAGGAAGCCAAAATAATACCAAATTTCAGATTAAAGCTCATTAAAGCAGAATCAGAAACAGGTGCTCAGCACCATCAGGGATTTCTCTCTGTTGTTTTCTCGATGTGTCTGTGCCCCACAAGCACACATATCACGTATTTCGATGTTCACGGACTGACGAGTGCAGTGAGCATGCCCCGAGTCTCTCTGTGTGCATTCCCTCTCACTCCACAAGTCATCTGGAAAACTCAGGGCCTTACGGCCACACTTGGCCTGTCCTTTCTGTGGCTCGGGAATCCCAGGGAGGCCGGGCTGGGTGATCCCGACGTAGGCGAGAACAGCAGTCACACCCCCTCCCTTCTGTGTCGTGAGGTTGGACTCACGTGCGGCTAGGGCTGCGGGTGTTCGAAGGCTTGCCTGAGGTGAAGGGTCTACTGTGTCTGAGGTGGCTCACCCACAGGGCTGGCAGGTTGGTGCTGACAAGAGGGCTCCTTTCCAAACGGGGGTCCCCACAGGGCTGCTGGGGTGTCCTTAGGTCACAACGGCTGGCTTCCGCCAGGCCAGCAAGTGTGACGCTATGTGTCAGGGAATGTCAAGTTCTTCATTTTGGACCGGGAGGCAGTAAAGAGGCCTTTACATGCTCTGTTCACTGCCCCTGGGATGCTTTTCCCGTGTATTGCTTGACCAGGTTGCACTCTTCATTTTAAGCCTCTGGTGAAAGGTAACATTTTTTTTCCTCACTGACACCCATCACTCTCTTTTTCCCTACCCAGAAATCTTTTTCTTCATAGCATTCACCACTGCATGATACAATACAATATTACAGACTTACTTGTTTGCTCATTTCTCCCCCATTAGGAATAAAAGCTTCGTCAACGTGGGAAACTCACACATTCCCAGTGCTTAGACCAGCGCCTGGGCGCTAATACCCTGTGTGGAATAATGAATAGGAAAGCGTACTCATTCTATAGAGACGCGGATCTTGGTTGTGGCTCTTCTATTTATTCCATCAGCGGGCACATTATTCATCTCCTGTGTGCTTCAGTGTTCTCAGCTAGAAGACTAAAAATACCTACCTCTTGGGTTGTTCTAAAGATTTTAAAATAACATCATGCATGTAATACTTAACCCTGTGCTCGCAAATAATGAGGCTCCATGAAACACCAGCCGTGGCGGGGACTGTTGGTGTTGATGTTGTTACTACGAGGACACACTCAAGCGTAGGGTGAGGGGCCACTTGACAGGGATGTCATTGATGCGGATCTGCGATTAGCCTCACCCGAGCCTTTTCCATAGCGAGTTGCTATGTTATCCCTCTTCTTAGCTCTAATTTTTTTTTCCTTTTCTCCTGAAGGTCCTGAACAGACTGCAGAGTAAATACGGCTCCCTGTACAGAAGAGACAATGTCATCCTGAGTGGCACGCACACTCACTCAGGGCCAGCGGGGTTTTTCCAGTATACCGTATTTGTCATTGCCAGTGAAGGCTTTAGCAATCGAACTTTCGAATACATGGTCACTGGCATCGTGAAGGTAGGCACAGAGCCCCAGAGGGAGCTGTTTTTTGCCTCGCCTACAAGTGTTGAGGAGTGGTTTGCTGTGACATGGAGACAGTCCTTCGAGGGTCTTGGTCTGAGCATCTTCGCTCCAACCTCGCCTCCGTTTCTGACTCCCATGCAGCTTCTGGTCTCCGAGGCACTGTCCTGAGAGAGGACAGTTCTCTGCAGGAAGCCTCATGCAGTTGTCTAAAGGGACATAAAGTTATAACCATTATAACCGAGAGGGCCCCCATGTGGTCTGTTCTCTGCGTTAAGTCACACGAAAAGCAACCCATCAAGGAACCTAAAGTAATTACAAATAATTGCAATCTTGCCACCTATTTCCCAAACAGCATGGCAGGGGATCCTGTTTCTACATGCACCCTCACTGCTCATGTCCTCAGTGGTAGCTGCAGCCAGCACAGAGCTCCTTCCAGAACCTCTGAGCCCCCCTCCCATTCCTGGCTTGGGTTCCTCTTATTCCTCTCTCCCTGTCTCTCAGCTTACTATTTCCTCCTACAGGATCCTGTCTAATGTTCTCCCCATGCCTCTGCCTTCAAGATGTAGTCTCTCTCTACTTTTTCTCATGAAGCCACTCCCCAAGCCCCACCACCTAGTCCGCAAAGGCAGACACATCCTTGCAACAATGTTTTCCAGCCTCTGCCTGGCACGTCATGGCTGGCTGCGTGAAATCAATTTCATGGGTTGCAATACGCATTGGAAAAACAGAACTAAAAACAGATCGGAGAAAATCATGGTGCCAAACACATAGTAAGGGTGTAGTTTGTCTTGTGGACTTTTGTTTCAGGACACAGGCGTCGATGCGTATTAAGTTGTGATGAAAAATTTTTGCTTACTTTGGTTTTGAGTCAGAAAGTTTGAAAAACTTTGCCTCGGTGTGTGGGGGGATGGAGTGAGTACAAATCCTGGTCCAGTGTTGGGGGAGTCACTCCCAGTTTGGTCACCTGAGCCCGAGAACGGTGTCTGACCCAGCAGCCCCGGGACACTCAGGTGCCCATTGTTGCAAGCTTCCCAGTTCATGGCAATTCTGTCTTAGCCCCAAAGCCGTCTGCGCACCCCCAGAGTGACCCTCCCTAGCAGGAGCAGCTTGGAGACAAAGGAAACTGTCCACAGCGCCCCTCTGTTTATATTGACTAAGTCCGTATCCCACCAGGATTTCTTAATTCCCAACTTGCTCTCACTCTCTCTTTAACCCACAGAGCATCGAGATGGCGCACAAAACTATGAAACCAGGCAAAATCTTCTTCAACAAAGGCATTGTGGAAGGTGCCCAGATCAACCGAAGTCCCTCTTCTTACCTTCAGAATCCTGAGTCCGAGCGAGCCAGGTGAGGGGGTTTATCGGGATCAGATCACGTGTTTCCTTTAGCCGTCTCGGTGACAGAATCTCAGAACACAGTTGTTCCCGGAGGAACGTGGCGGGATCCTGAGGGAGTAGTAAAGCTTAGATAAATTTAAAACGTGCTTAGAGGTTACGAGTGGCAGAAGTACAAAGTGAGTGTGGGGGCACACACCAACCCACGCACAAGTCTGGCCGCTTTGCTGGCTGTGGGGAGTCAGCGACAATGGAGGAAGGACTACTGGCTTTGGAAATGGGCACGACTCTGGTCTCATCTTTGCTTGATCGCTTCCTAGTCGTGTGACTTTGGTGATTTGCTTATTTGTAATTTATTGGCTCTCAGCCTCTTCTGCAAAGTGGAGATAAAAATGTGCACGGCATGTGTTTGTTAAATTAATGAACAGCTCTTTTTATTATGTCATTCAGAAGAAATCACCTCCGTCCAGGAGAATCTGGCAAGAGAAAGGACATAAAAGGATAAAGAAACTGGAATAAAGAGCAAGAAATAAAACTAGAGTAATTGAACGGAACGACTAAGAGACATAGTTCTTTGTCTTTTTTTTTTTTAATTTTTTTAAGTGCTGAACCAGGTTTGCAACAGAAGAGAAGCACGTGACTACTATGGCATAGTAAAAGAATACCTCAGTTTCAATTTGACCGCTTGACATTTTACATTTGTCTGTGTGTTTTTCAGTAGATTTCAAAGGAATTGATTTTTAGAAAACATAATCTGATTTCCCTTGAAAGGAGTTGAAAAAGCCACTTTATGCTGCAGGTCATGAATGCTTTTGATTTTGCATATTCCTTGCTATTTTTAAGAGATTCCATTAAAATTTAATATGAGTAGAAATTTCAAAGGCCAGTCTTTCTGGTAAGAAATACCAATACGTTCTGGAAGATCGTGTCTATGACATAGAGATGTATGTTTCACGTCCAGTCGGCTGGCCTGATGCCTCGGACTCTGACAGCGCTTGCAAACCATTTCTTTAGCTGAGGAATGGGGTCGTGGATGTGGTTTGTAGGACAATACAGCAAGTCAGGACGCCTCGCTTACGGAAAGGTGTTTTGGTTTTGTGTAGCTCCTACTGCTGGTCGTACAGGAGGGCCAGGCTCTGACGTCGAAGTGACGGAGTTTCTTTGTTTTGCTGACTAGGTATTCTTCAAATACTGACAAAGAAATGGTCGTCCTAAGAATGGAAGATTTGAACGGAGCTGAACTGGGCCTTATCAGGTACGCTGTTTACTTTTTTGTTGTTGTTTTCCATTCTGTCTGGATAACTTTCCTGAGTCCTGAAGAGGGGGTGATGGGAGGAAGAGACTAGAATAGTGGCAGCAGACGTTGAGAATCTGTGGAGTGGTTCAGAGTCCAGACTTGGGAATCAGGTCCATCTGGGGTTCAGCCATGGACCCTGGGACAAGGTTCTCAGCCTCCCAGGGCTCAGTTCCTCACTTGGAAAATAGGGCCAATTAAAGGATGAGGTAAATGAGGGACCTGGGTGAAGGTGTGCAGCGTAGCATCTGGCATATGATGTAAGGATTCAGTCAGTCCCAGTGCTTATTACTCTAGCAAGACGTCATATATGG
This sequence comes from Ursus arctos, assembly GCF_023065955.2. Classification (NCBI taxonomy): domain Eukaryota; kingdom Metazoa; phylum Chordata; class Mammalia; order Carnivora; family Ursidae; genus Ursus; species Ursus arctos. The sequence continues at coordinate 77,373,563 of NW_026623089.1, read as the reverse complement.
AACTTCGATGACGGCGGACCACTCGCTCTCAGTAAAATGAGAAACGCTCTGACCAACCGGGCAAGTGATAATGGGTTCGAGATGATTTACCTGTGTTTTCCTACAAGAATGAAGTTAAGTCCAACGTAGGGCAATGCTAATGAGTGATGGGAGCAGAATCAAGGCCACGTCTAGGAAACAGATGAGGCAAAACTACAGCGTGGCATGGATTTGAGTTCCGTTTTGTATGTAAGAAAATGTAGATTTTGTTTTCTTCAAAAAGAAGGCATTTGCATTCATGTGTGAATTTGGTCCCTGCAATTGGACAGACTCAGGAATTGTCTGGATGGGTAACAGTGCCAGACGCCTTGGTGTGTGGACTTCCAAGGGATGCAGGATGCCCGACGGAAGTGCAAGATGGCGCACAGGCACTGCAGTTGAGTGGCTGGGGTTCACTCTGGGTTGTCATCGTGACGAGCTACGTGACTTTGGCCAAATTACTTAACTGCTCTATGTCTCAATGTTCTTACTTTAAAATTGAGGGATAAGGTGAGTCCTCAAAATGTTGATAGTAAGTGTTATTAAAGGCAGATAGAGTCTATCAGATAGAGTCATGAAATCCTCATGTGAAAGTTTCTATGGAAGTCAAATTCACAGTTAATTATAAGTAATAAGAGGTGAATGAAAACATGAAAGACTATGACCAGGACTGGCCTGACAATAGATGAGGGACAGCCTGGTGGTGAGGGGTTCTGGTGTCAGGTGTAGGTTTTAGGACTCGAGTTCAAATCCTAGCCTGCCACTTACTAACCCTGAAGCCTAGGGAAAGTAACTTACCTACTTACTCCTCAACTATTCCATTTGAAACTGGGAATAATAATACCTCATAGGATTGTTTCAAGATTAAATGAGGTAACACATACAAAGAACACCATTATTGGCTTATCAGAGGGCTTGACATTCTTAGTATTGGAGTTACTTCTTTGGGTTTCAAGTGAGGTCACTAAAAACTCCCTGATAAAATAAACTTTATTATTTGGGTTGACATAATAGGAGTCATTCATCCATTAATGATTAATTCATCTACCGATTAGTTGCCTCCCTGGTGTTTCACTCAATAGACTTTCTGAATATCCGGCATGAGGCTGTGTGCTGGGGGTATGTTGTGATGAATAAAGCATGGTCCCTATCGTGAAGGGTCTTACCAGCTGGTGGGGTGATTGGGGCAGGACAGCACAGAGACAGACAAGGGATCACACCAGAAGTCAGGTGGCCATCAGTGCTACCACCTGGGCACGAGTAAATGCTGTGGGAATTCGGAGGAGGTGGCACTGATGCTTGGGAGCATTGTGGGAGGCTTCACAGAGAAAATGACCTTTGAACTGCAGCTGAAGGAGCCAGGCGCTTTCTCACGGAGTCATGAAAACACAGTGAGCCGTAAGGCCAGAGTATGGGTGACTGTCAGGGAGGGGCAAGGGGTGAACTTGAAAAGTTGAGCTAGTTCCAAATTGTGAGTCACTTTGGTGGGACATTCGGTTCAGAGACAGTCAGGATACACACATATTATCTGTAACTAGTTAGAGAATTCCACATTTGTTGGAGGGAAGAAGGACCATTTTTCCTTATCGTTTATACTTAACTCTTGGCTGAATGACTGAGACTATTCATGATTCCCTTCTATTAGTTTCTGAATCATTTAACGATGCCAACGGAAAACTAAAACATGTTATCCTTTTGCCAGATGTTCTTTGCTTCCTTGCATATGACTGTATAACATATCTAGAAGTCCCAGGGTCAACTGTTAAGGTTATAACAACTCGCCTCCATCTGCTATGCGTAACACACTGCAGTAACTTTCTATTGTTCTTGTAGCTGCCCATATGTTATCCTTGATGTAAGTGCTCCTGCGATTGCCTCTTGTTGCGTAGTGATAATTGCTCTTTGAATGCATTAAAAATGGTCCAAAGCACGAAGTCAAGTCTGGGCTGCTAAGTAGCTCAGCCACCATATGTAGGTGCCTGCTGTTAGACAGAATCCCAAGGTGGGAGGAGTCCGAATCTCAGATTTGCAGGGTGTCATCTAGTCCAAAGCTCAGCTATGGCCTAGAAAGGTGATATGACCTGTCTGTCCAATGTCACGGCCAAGACTGCTCTCTTCGCACTGAAAATCATATTGAAGTCCACAATTGATTTTTTTCCTACTTTCATTTTTGTTTTCATTTCTTCATTCAGCAAGTCTGCACTGGATACCTGCTATGTGCCATGCAGGACTCCCCAGTCCTTGGAATGGTGCATTTCCTGGCTGTGAAATCAGGAATCAAATACCTTAGAACCAAATCCCCACGTCTGTGCTCCTTGAGCAAATCCCTTAAACTCTCGGAGACTCAATTTCCATATTTCTCTAATGTGGATATAATATCTTCTCTCCATAGGTTATTATTCACTCATTCGTTTATTAAATATTGTAGAGCGTATACGTCATGGACTGAGCTAGCACTATAGATACACTGATGAGCAAAAATAGGTGGAATTGTTGCTCTTATAGAATTTATAATCTCCTGGTAGAGACAAAAGGTATCCAAATAGTCATACAAATAATTATAATTGGGTTATAATTGTATAATTATAATTGGGTTAATTGCTATGAAAGGAAGGTATGTATAGTTATCTTAAAGGGACTTGACCTGGTCAGGGAGTTTGGGAAAAGCTTTCCTAAGGATTTATCAATGGAACTAAAAACCAAAGGAAGGGTGAGAATTGACTGGCAAATTGGATGGTGGTGGTGGTGGGGGGGAAGGAGCATTTAACATAGATGGCGAAGCATATGCAAAAGTCCTGTGGCCCATTAGAGGAGCTGATAGAAAGTCTGTGTGCCTGGAGTGCAGAGAACGGTGTTGTGAGTTAAAGTGAGTAGTAGAGATTAGATGCTACAATAAAGATTTTGGTCTTTATACCAGGGGCAATGGAAAAATCATTACAGTATTTTAAGCTGGGGTTGGGAGATGGAGGCTCTTGAAGGGTTAGGATGAGTGGAGACTTGAGGAATGGAATAGAATTCCATGTGTGAAACTATTCCAGAAGTCATTAAGTTCTTTGCAGCTGTGAGGGCACCATTTGCTTCAGTTGGCCTGTCTATGCCAGGGAAGTGTTTCTGTCTTTTTGCCTGGTTCTACCTCATGCAGAAACAGTAAATGATTTGTCTCTAGTTGTGGAGGACACATTTGGGACGTTCTGAGTTCTGAATTAAAATGGAAGCTGGATAGCATTCACAAAATTCACTTTGAGGGACTCTGGAAGGCACCTGAAAGAAGGAGTCTCTCCTCCAGTGGAGAACATGACATTAAGTCTTGAGAAATCCTGTTGTCATAGGATAGCTTGTGCAAGAGGAAACTCTGAAAGGAGAAAACCAAGCAGAGGTTTCAAACGTCTGCACCAAAAGGAAAGTCATAAGGGCAGCCAGATAATCTGAATGGCGGCTCTGGTTGGTGCCTGTATCTCTGGGCGTGGTGGCTGGGGGAGTGGGGGGGGCACAGGCTCATTTCCTCGGGCTCCATGCACCAGCACAGGCTTGGTCTCACTGCTCTTCCCTCTGCCCCGTCAGGTTCTCTGTCTTCAGCTTGCAGGCAGGGCATGGACTTTTTTCTCCTTTTTCTTATCTTATCAGCCCTATTGGGCTCCATCCTGTGTGGCTCCTCTTTGCCAGAGCTGTGAGGAAGGTCTGAGCGGGTTTCTGAATGATTGCTCAACTGCCTTGTGTTTTACGCACTGCAAATCCTCTTGTTCTCGCAGGAAGGGGTCACGTGAGGGGGTTCTTTCAAGATGTGTGTTACGAAACAACAGGATGATTTGTTCATCCTATTTGAATAACTGGTGTACGCACTTAGAAAAGCCCAATTTATGACATTAAGCTAATTTATTCGAATGATGTTGACTTATAGAACTTGGTTGTGGGGTGTGTATGCGTGTGTAAATCTTCTCTACATCTATGACCATGACTTCTTGAACGATCACGTCTGTCTGTTCTGCCCTCTGCGTTCTCCCCTCAGTCTCCTTACCTCACTCACAGAGCAGGCATGGAAAGCTCAGGGCCTGCCCTTCACCAGCCATTCTGGGCTTCTGCCTCCACCTCAGCTCATCTTTGTACAAATACCTTCTCCATTAGCGTTAACTCTGGTTTGCAAAGCCCTGCTCTCTATTTCTACGTCCTTAGTTTCTTCTTCCTGTTCTGCTTCGTTCCTGCTGTCGTGAAGCTTGATGCCATCTTCTTGCCCCAACTTCCTGTCCGCTTGCTTGCGCTGTTCCTCTCCGGTGGAGGATAGTCCTGGGCTCTGTGGTAAGGGTTCGTCCTGCGTCTGGTCCACCCCTGTTTAAAGTGAAGCTGCTGACTAAGCATTCTTTGATGACAAGGGTGATGATAGTTGACTGATGACAGAGATAAATCATGCTTGTTAATTTAAATTGTTAAATTTAAAAGTTCAAAAACCAAAGTTTATAGGGGCGCTTGGGTGGCTCAGTTGGTTAAGCATCCAACTCTTGATTTGGGCTCAATTTGTGATCTCAGGGTCATGGGATCAAGTCCTGCATTGGGCTCCACACTGGGCGTGGAGTCTGCTTGAGATTCTCTTCTGCCCCTCTCTCTGACCCTCCCCCCACCCCCAGTCACATGCGAGAGTGCCCTCTCTCTCTCAAATAATTAAATAAAACTTTTAAAAGAGAAAGTTTACAAAGTTTAAAAACCAAAGTCATAAAACCAGTTGCCAAAACTGGCAGAAGGCGTTGGACTTACTTGATTGTTGGGTTTCTGGAATATTCTTAACCTGAAGAGAGTTGGGAGGCTATTACTTTTTTACTCCAAGTATACTTTTTTTTTTAAGTATAAAAATAATATGTATTCACCAGGGAAAAATAAAATATAAACAAGTAGAAAGAAAGAAAAATTAACTCCAAGTTTTACTTCCCAAAGTCAATCGTGGCTCATATTCAGGCACATTTTCTTCTGCCCAATTCCCAATGTAGAACATAAAATAAAAAATAAGCTTGTCTAAAAGGTCATTCTGTAAAAGTAGGTGCTTAGTTCCACTCTGGGCACTAGAAGTTTTAAAATACTGTGAGAAATATTAACTGTATCTCTATGTGCTAGTGTGTGTGTTTGTGTGTGTGTTTGTGTGTGTATGTTTCGTAGTGATTTTCTTTACATCTAATAACGATTTTTTTTTTGTCTCAAAATCTTTGTATTCTCCTATTAGCACAACTAACTCAGCTCTTTGAAGGTTAGAATTTGCAGGTATATTTTTTCTGTCATTTTCTTTCAACTTTTATTTGTTCTTACATTTTAGAGATGTCCCTTATGAATATCATATAGCTTTGTTTATTTGTTTTTCACTTTGACAATTTTCATCTTTTCATAAGTGAGTTTAGTCTATTTTTAGGAATTGTAATTACTGCATATCTGCACTTCTTAGGTATCTTTTCACTTTCTGCTATTTGTTTCTCTTTTTCAATGCCTTTTCTCCCTCTCTTATCCTTTCAGGATTGATAGAGATTTAAAAAAATCTTTAAATCAAAGATTATAGGGGCACCTGGGTGGCTCAGTTGGTTAAGCATCTGCCTTTGGCTCAGGTCATGATCCCAGGGTGCTGGGATTGAGTCCCCCATTGGGCTCCCTGCTCAGTGGGGAGCCTGCTTCTCCCTGTCCCACTCCCCCTGCTTATGCCCTCTTTCTTTGTGTCAAATAAATAAATAAAATCTTTAAAAAATAAATGGAAGATGATAGTTTCCAAAGATGGTGGCAACAAAAACTCTTATCACATGTATTCTATACAAAGTGACCTTGAATAAGACCCATTAAGACATGGAGAGGATTTCCCGAGCCTTTGAATCTTGGCTGGCCCTGGAACCATTTTGATCAGTAGAAGGTGTCAGAGGTGACACTGTGGCAGGGTTGGGATAAGTTTTTGGTTTTTAATGGACTTTATTTTTTAGAGTAGTTTTAGGTTCCCAGCAAAATTAAGCAGAAAGTGCAGAGATTTTCTATATACTGTCTGCCTGTCCTTCCCCCCATCAGTATCTGAGAACAGAGGGGTATGTACATTAAAGTCAATGAACCTACATGGATACAACATTACCACCCAAAGTCCATAGTTTACATCAGAGTTCACTCTTGGAGTTGTATCAAGTGGTTTTTAAAATCTTCTCTCTTTTGTTCATGTATTTTATATTTCAACAGTGAACAAAAAAAAAAAAGGAAAGAAAATTAAAAATCACCTGGTAATTCTGGGACAGGATAGCTTCTATTAACAGTTTGTTACATATCTTGTTAGATCATCTCTGTACATTTTTTATTGAAAAAGTGAGACTTTATATACAATTGGTAGCTTTTTCATTCAGAAACACCTTATGAATACCTTTCAATGCTACTTAGTATTTTTAAATTTACCATTTCTAATGGCTGCATAGTATTCTGTTGTATGCATGACAATGTACTCAACGTAGCAGCGAACATTTGATACTCAGTTTATAATTTTTGCCATCATAAAGTACCATAGGATAAACATTCCAGAACAGATATCTTATATATTTGCCAGTGATTTCCCTAAGCTGAATTCCTAGAAGTGTGATTGCTGGGCTAAAAAGGAATGCTGCTTACTAAGGCTTTTCTTTTAAATGGCCAAATGGCCCGCTGGAAGGTTTTTGCTACTTTTCACTCCTGCTACCAGAACATGAGTGGAGGGCTGCTTTCCATGTTCTTGTCAATCTTGGGATCATCATGCCCTACAATTATTGCTGAATAAGAGACCCCCAAGGGGCGCCTGGGTGGCACGGCGGTTGGGCGTCTGCCTTCGGCTCAGGGCGTGATCCCGGCGTTATGGGATCGAGCCCCACATCAGGCTCCTCCACTGTGAGCCTGCTTCTTCCTCTCCCACTCCCCCTGCTTGTGTTCCCTCTCTCGCTGGCTATCTCTATCTCTGTCGAATAAATAAATAAATAAAAAATCTTTTAAAAAAAAGAAAAAAAGAGACCCCCCCAAGAGCCAAATCACTTCTGTCTTCCTTTCAGTTTCTTCAATTCCTGGTTAGTTAGGCTGGATTTAAAAAAAAATACTCAAATACTCTTTGGGCCATTTCTTGTTTTGCTTTTGTTGATTGCTTCATCGTGTCATTCAGGATATAAGAATTTTGAATGTAGTGATTTATTAGAATCTACCCCACCCAGCTCTCTCTCCAATTACATTATTGAGAGGCACTACATCATCCAGGACTTTTGAAGACAATAAAAATAGCTGCAAATGTACATCTCTTTTCTGGAAGGGAGATGGTAGAAAGATTTTTCCAGGATGCTGGCCACCAAGTTTACCTGTAACTTCAGAAGGGCTCCCCTTGCTGCTCATTGTCTTTCTTTAATCTGGGCAGTCTGGTCTGTACTCTGTTTCTGCTTCTTTAAAATCAGGTCATTCTTTGGGTCTGGTAACCCTACTAGTATAATGCAAGGAAACACCCTTTCCTCTCCTTCCCCAGATAGTTTGTAGTGGGGCAGGGTGAGAACTGTAAGGGAGGTGAAAAAGAGGTGTGTGAATGAGGGTAATTCGTGCCAAGGGCCACAACACACAGCCCATGAAATTCCAGTGGCTTAACACGTTAAGGACTTGAAATGTGCACATTCCCCACACGTGCAAAGTCCAATAAAAATTGGGTGGTCCCTCTGCATGTGTGTGATTGGCCAGGGCTAGTCACATGTCCCATCTTGCTAGTGAGACAGGGAAGTAGAGGACATTGGGTATTTTGTAAGCCCATAAATCTCTGCCACAGGAAGGCAGGGTTTCTTCCTTTAATTATTTCATGTGCATATGATGTGGGTTGAAAAATATGTGTTGAATACACAGGTGCGCATGTTTCATATATTTTAGTATCGTAATCTCTGACACACACACACAGAGCTTTGCATCTCTTTCCCCCTTATCATCACCATCATCACCATCCTGGCCATCAGCTGCAGACCAGGACCGGGATCAGGATCAGCGCCATCCACCTCATCGTGGTGATAATTCACTCCATTCTCTGTGTAGACCAGTCTTTGTGCCGAGCACTTTAGATGTACTTGTTCCTTGGGTTGTCAAATGTGAGGCAAATACTACTATTATTATGCTGCATAAATGAACACTGAGGTTCCACTAAATTAAGAAATTTGTGTCTGAGTCTAGAGCTAGAACTTTAGCTGCTAAAACATATGGCCTCAGTAGAGTTTCTTAAGACGGCCATAACAAATTGTTATGCTCTGGCTGGCCTAAAACAACAGAAATGTATTCTCTCACCATGTCAAGAGGCCGGAAATCCAAAATCAGGTGGCAGGGTTGGTTCCTCCTGGAGGCTTTCAGGAGAATCTGTTCCATGTGTCTCCCAGCTTCTGCTGGTAGACCTGTCACTCCAATCTCTACCCTCATCTTCACATTGCCTACTTCTCAATGTCTCGGGGCATCTCTCTGTTCCTTTCCTCTTGTTATGAGGACACCAGTCACTGGATGTAAGACCCAACTCAGGCTAATATGATTTCATTTGATCTTTACCTTGTTCATATGTCTAAAGACTATTTCCACATAAGGTCACGTCCTGAGGATCTGGTGGACATGAATATGGTGGGGGACGCTATTCAACCCACTACAGCTTCCTATATTGTATTTACCCAGAGGGCTCCCATTTTATTACACGTCTTCATGAACACTACCTTCCAGTGGATGTACAATGTTCTCCTTCCCAATTGGTGGACATGTAGGTCAGAGAGGGCTGCCATTAGCACATAGGACCTTGATGCACAGCATACGGAGGCACTTCCTTCTCTGGGCTGACGGAGGTGCCTAGCTCCGTGAGCGGGGGGCTGGATTTCAGCCTCCGTTTACCCCTTTTGCAACTCATTCTTGTGCAGGGCATGCTGGATGTGGTGGCCTGGGTTTGAGAGAATGGCACTTGGGACAGGTTTGTTACTGTGTTAGAATATGGAGGAAGCTCAAGTTTGCATTTGGCTTTTCTTTTCTGCTTCGGAGTAGGAAGTGCAGAGTGTCTGAATTAAAAGAGGCCCTAGAAAATGCCTCAGTTACACAGGGGAAGAGAATAATTAGAAGATTTTATATTAATTTGCTGTGTATTGATTCACAAAACATAGTCAAAATTCATTATTGTTCAGTCTTAGGAAACAGAGACTCAGAAATTTTCACCAACTTTACTACAGACTGGGAAAAAAATCTCTTATCTCTGGACCTTCCTTGGTACCTTGATTGTATCGTGCTAAGCCCTGAAGAGCCCTGCTTTTGCTATGATGTAATGATTATTTAGAAGTGTTTATTTTATATTTTTTATTAAATATTTTATTTATTTATTTGAGACAGAGAGAGAGCATGAGCCAGGGGAGAGAGTCACAGGGAGAGGGAGAAGCGGATTCCCGGCTGAGCAGGGAGCCCGATGCGGGACTCCATCCCGGGACCCTGAGATCATGACCTGAGCTGAAGGGAGACTTTTAACCGACTGAGCCACCCAGGTGCCCCTTAGAGGTGTTTATTAACAGGGGCATATTTTATCCTTTTGTGTCCGTATTCTAACTTCTTTTGAAACCACCTCAACCTTTCTTTCTCTCTTTTGAACTCTGCTTTGAAGAATGTGGGTTGGTTTTTTGTTTTGTTTTGTTTTTTTGGTTTTTTTTGGTCAGATAAAATAAATTGTGAGTGCAGCTTTCTTAAACTAAAATGACCACTTTTCTGCATATATTTAAAGATATTCATCTCTTGCCATAATACTTTGGTTGCTGTGACAAGCCAGATATTTGAATAGCATGTATTTCAAAGGCCAGAGGAGGAAATATACAGCATCTTCTTATTCTGAAATTCCAAATAACTTTTTTGAATGCTTATTTTTTTAGTTTTATAGAGAAAGAAAATTCTGTTAATTTTCTAAGGCCTTAAGTAAGTGAAAATGAATACATGAAATCAATGAAAATTCAAGTCTGTAGTCTAAATAGCAGACCAAAATTCTTAGCATTTGCTTTCTTTACAAATAGTGTTCCTTGATGGTAGGGGATAAACCTGATTCCTCTCTATGTTCCCTGGGGTTTAACACAATGCCCACCATATGCTGGGCTACTAATAAATTCATGCTGATTGAATGATGAGAGCAACTGCCATGTCTCCTTGCCCTTACCCATTCTGCTGTGGCCAGATTGACCATCCATCCTCCTAGCCCTCTATACCCCTTCTGATCTTCATGCCTTTGCTACAAATGAGTTTCCTCCATTGATCCCCTTGCCAAGTTCCTGCTTATCTTTTAAGACCCAGCTCAGATGTCACCTCTGCTATGAAGCATTCCTCAAGGGCAAGATGATGCCTGTTCGTCTTCACGTCTCCAGTGCCTGGCACAGAATCAAAGTTAACGAGATGTGTACTGAATGGGCAAGTGAATGAAATGAAGGGACAAAGCCAGTATCCCATGGCAGAGAAGAACTTGGCCTTTGTGGTCTGACAAACCTGGATTCATAGACCCGCTTCTTGACTTACAACGGTGTGACCTTGGTCAGATGACTGCATCACTCAGAGAGGTCATTTCCTTAGCTGTAAAATAAGGACAATGATAGCATCTGACTTGAAGTGTTCCTGTTAGAATGAAATGAGATCCTGTGCATGAAATCCTTCACCTAATCGGTGCTAAATGATAGTCAGTGTTGATAAAATGATTCTACGGATTTCCTTCGATTGCACTGGAGGGGTTGCGGTTTGGCCGAATCCGGCTGACCTCAGTGCAATCTTTTCAGACAGGAGTATTTTGGTCGGGGAGCCAGGAAACTGTGATGGCCGCCACCCCCTTTTCCTTCCAAACTAGAGGGAGTAAAACTGCAAAAATACAGACTCCCAACCACCTGGAAAATGTTTGTTGACGAGAATTTTCTCTGGCACTTGAGTTTTAGGAGGGAGAGGCAAACCATACACACGAAAAAGAAACTAGTGTAAGGATTTTTTTTTAAATATAGAAACTCTGCAAATAACTTCTGGGAGATGACCTTAGAACTACCTTTCACCTAAATTTCTGTCCGTTTACGTGGTGGCAAATACTTACCTTGGGGACTGAATTTTGCTTATGGACTCGTGATTTGGCCTTACACTGTTTAAAAGAAAAATCCGAAGTGGATGTCAACATGAAAAAAAAAACCCTATTATGGAAATTTTCAAATATATGCCAATTTAGCGTGATTAAGCTAATGAATCTCCAGCAGCTCTTATCCAGCTTCAGTAATCAGCAATCCTCTGTCACTCTGTTTCATCCCTCTTCTTCTTTTGTTTGCTTTGCTAGACTTTTAAAAGCAAATACCAGATATCAAAACATTTCACTCATAAATATTTCAGCATATATCTCTATCAGGTAAAAATGTAAGAAAAGTATAACTACAAGCCATGATCATAACCAACAAAATTAAAAATAATTTCTTTTTTTTTTTAAAGATTTTATTTATTTATTTGACAGAGATAGAGACAGCCAGAGAGAGAGGGAACACAAGTAGGGGGAGTGGGAGAGGAAGAAGCAGGCTCCCAGCAGAGGAGCCCGATGTGGGGCTCGATCCCATAACACCAGGATCACGCCCTGAGCCGAAGGCAGACGCTTAACCGCTGTGCCACTCAGGCGCCCCTAAAAATAATTTCTTAATATGATCTAAAACCCAGTCTATACTCAGTTTTCCCTGTTTGTACCAGTGAAGTCTTTTTACAGTCCTTTTATCTGAATCAGAATCCAAACAGTCCACAGACTACATGTGTTGACTATGTGCTTGAAGGCTCTTCATTGGTAACAATTCCCCTCCTTTTATTCCATGCTACTTACTTCTTTTTTTAATTGAAAGGTTTTTATTTGAGCATAGTTGACACACAGTGTAACACTAATTTTAGGTGTACAATGAAGTGATGCAACATTTCTGTAGGTTATGCTGTGCTCAGCACACGTGTAGCTACCATCTGTCACCAGACAGCGCTATTACAGTGCCATTGACTAGAGTCCCTATGCTGCGCCTCTCGTAGCCATGACTGATTCATTCCCTAACTGGGGTCCTGTGTCTTCCACTCCCTTGCACCCATTTTGTTCATCCCCTTCCACTCCTTCCTCTCATGACATTTACCTCTTTAAGAGTTTTTAAATCAATAAACATTGCACAAAAACATGGACTTATGGAAGATCTGGCAGCACTGGCTTAGACCTTCATAAGCAGACTAGTAGAAGCTACTGTCTTCAGACCACGCAGGTCCCTCCATGTAGCCACAGTTCACGCCAGTCCCCATTCCGCCAACCAGCTCAACCCATCTGTGTGGCCTGCCCAGCTCCCGTGGGCGTAGTGCTGGTGATCTCTGACCTACATAGACATCTGTTGGGCAATGAGGACTGGATCCTGAACGACAGCCTTGAAGTTTCGAAGCATCCCTAGTCATAAAGTAAATGCTCAGTTTTGTGTGCTCTATTACTTAGGTAGGAATGTAAACTGAAATGTTTAAAAAGCTTTCAGCAAGGACTTCAATCAACAAGGATTTTTTTTTTTTACAAATCTTAAATTGGCCTGAAACTTTTGGAAGTAGTGTCTCTCTTTTCTTGAGCATTCATTCTAGGGAATTTGCATGATAGCCCTCCATTTTGTAAGTCTCTTTTTCACCTGTGTGGAGGTTTGATCCTACGAAGGCCACGGGACAAGGTGTCACGAGACCCAAACTTTAGCCTTGGTCCTTGATGACCCGTGGGCTGCCATTTTGCTTCTCTGAGACACCTTGCAGTGAAGGGGACAACCACTCTCAGGGTTGTTGTGAAGTTCAAGTAAGGTAACAGATGTGAAATTAGTTTGTAAACTGTGTAGCTCTACAGTTAAACACGGTATTACTATGCACAAGGATACATCAAATTAGGTAGAATAGCCTCTTTCACACCTCTCTGCACTTACTCCGTTGTGCCTTTTCCCTGGAATGCCCTTAAGCATTAATTGCTAGTCATCTGTGGTCCCCAAACACTTTACGCCTATTTCTTTATAACAGTCACCACATTGTATTAAAGCCATTTGTCTACATCTTTGTCTTCTGCAAGATTCTGAGCGTAAACTGCCGTTTGTTCCATGCTCTCCACACAGTAGACTCTCAGTAAGTGCTGAATGAGATAGGATCGATTTTAATACTTACTATGTGCACCTGTCTTAAAGGACAGAGTATGTGCCTATACAATGCCTTAGCTATATGGTCTGGTCACTGACCAGTCTTGGCTCTTGTTAAAAGCTTTGACACTGACGATGATGATACAGTTATAAAAATCGAGTGTTGTATTTTTATTTTAAGTAAGTGATTAGACTTTTGGAGTATATTACTAGTCATTTAAGCTCACCAACAATGGAAGAACCTAAATGCGGAATGCCTCTCGTTAAAAAAAATTTCTTTTCCTGGGGCGCCTGGGTGGCACAGCGGTTAAGCATCTGCCTTCGGCTCAGGGCGTGATCCCGGCGTTCTGGGATCGAGCCCCACATCAGGCTCCTCCGCTAGGAGCCTGCTTCTTCCTCTCCCACTCCCCCTGCTTGTGTTCCCTCTCTCACTGGCTGTCTCTCTCTCTGTGGAATAAATAAATAAAATCTTTAAAAAAAAATTTCTTTTCCTGCTGGAGAACACTTCAGCTCCCCGTCATTGTCTTTGGTCCCATTGTCTGGTTCTCTCATGAACTGAGGGCTCCTTGTTCTTTTATAGCTGGTTTGCCATCCACCCGGTCAGCATGAACAACAGCAATCATCTTGTCAACAGCGACAACATGGGTTATGCCTCTTACCTCTTTGAGCAAGAGAAGAACAAAGGCTATCTACCTGGACAGGTGAGAATTTTTGTCATTAAAAGCATCATCTTAATGCGCGGAGTATCACCATTCATGCAATGCTCAGAATAGCTGATTCAAATCCTCAGCGTCAGGTGTCATCATGGATGTCACATACTCACATGCTTGGGTAAAAAGAGTTCTCCATCCTCCCTGATGGGGAAAGAAAAGTAAAAAATGACTAATCGTGTCAAATACTACTTATATGGATGACCTCATACAGTTACAGTTCGTTGGATAAGGAAGGACAAGTTCAAGATTTTTGCAATATAGAATAGTTTTGATCACCTTGGAAATATGATAAGCTGTGTTGATGTTTACTTTTGTTTTCAGAGCTATGAATGTATTAAGCACCTTCTGAATAGTGTTAAGAGCCTGACTGAGGACAAGATGATGTGTCTTTTTCACTGGTCCAAATTTCCCTGTTAAGGGCAAATTTCCTTTCAAGGAGTTTGTGTTACTTTTCTTCACCAAGGCCAAAGTCAGAGACAGCCCTAATGCACCAGACTTGTTTTTTAACTTTGAAACACAAGGAGGGCTGGAATTAGAGACAGGGGCTGGAACTCAGTCTGTGTACTTCAGAAAGCTCCTCAGCTCTGTGGAAATTACTGACTACAAGTAGCTAAGTGAGGGGGTACCCAGCTCTGTTTGACCCTAGTGTCCAAGTCCCAGATGCAGAAGAATAGAAGAGAATGAGAGCCCCAGGCCCTTGACCAGAATCAATGTCTAAAAGGTGTATAGTGATATAAAAGTTATTAGTCCCATGAACATTTCATCTGATCTTCCAGCTCCTTGTTGGCAAAACAGTATTTTTTTGCATTTTAGTTTGAGTTTTAGGGAAAAGAAAGGAAGTTCCCATTTATGATCACTGGGTGCTGGGCACTTTGAGATAAGTTATCTTTTCAGTATAAAAAGAGACACATGATCTCTGATACCTGTTTCTCTCTCGCCCCAAGAAAACTGAAGACATTCAAGGTGGAATGGTAGGTCAGTGGGGTTGAAGTTAGAGTCTTGCACTATTCAGAAACGTTATATGTTGTTACTTGAGGTTGAAGGGATAAGAGAAAAGCTACATGGAGGCAGATCTGGATGGTGGACACCACATTTAGGTTCAATTTTGCCACAGGAAGTTCTGGATTCACTATATTCTTTTTAAGCCAGGAGGATGTTTATTTTTCAAGGAAAATCTCTGAGCTCCAGATACAATACCAGAGAATAGCTTGAAGAATCAGCACGTTACAATTTGTTGTTGTTGTATGCTGTTTCTTGTCAGAATGTTTCTGTTGGTGGCACAGGTTTGAAGCTGTCCTACTTGAGACGGCTTTATCGATCATTGGAATATCGTGGGTGATAATATGTATGCGGATGCAATGTGAATTTTTTTTCAGAAATTTTCTCAGAATGTTATATCTCCTCCTTTTATTGTCTGCAAATGACTTTGAATACTTCACCAGAGTGGATTGAATGTTTGCATTTTTAATGGAAGTCATTATGGGAAATAAGAAAAGAATAAAAGGCACTTGGATGTTTCTTTTGGCAGGGACCGTATGTAGCAGCCTTTGCTTCATCTAACCTGGGAGATGTGTCCCCCAATATCCTTGGCCCACATTGCATCAACACAGGGGAGTCTTGTGATAATGCCAATAGCTCTTGTCCAGTTGGCGGGGTAGGTAATTGTGACATGAAATCTTGGTTTTTGCATCTCATGTGCATTTTATGTGTAAATATCCACCATTAACTTATAATTATGTTTTCCTCAAGTGTACACACGCCTACTGACTGCTAGCTTGTGCTTTTCTCAGAAGCACCCACTAAATTCCGATTGGGTAAAATTCTAGTTTCCCATTTGATTGACCGCTAAGCTTTTTGAATGGTGAGATAGTCAATGTCAGAGATGCAAGACCCTTCCCTAAACTTGAACAATCTGAAAAATTTCACCTTGGCATTTCTGACATCGTGAGTTAGTACCAGGAACTGCCTGCCTGAGATGTTTCTCACTGATCGTTGAGTCTATGGGATTTTTAAAAAATATAAGATCAACATTTTTTTTTTCTTTTCTTTAAAATCACAAACAGGCACTTGAGTGGTTCAGTCGGTTAAGCATCTGCCTTGGGCTCAGGTCATGAGCTCCGGGTCCTGAGATTGAGCCCCGCTTTGGGCTCACTGTTTGGCAGAGAGCCTGCTTCTCCCTCTCCCTTTGCTGCTCCCCCGCTTGTGCTCTCTCTCTGTCTCTGCCAAATAAATAAAATAAATAAATAAAATCTTCAAAAAAATAAAAATAAAATAAAATCACAATCTTGCTGTGAAAAACTCACATGACATGGAAAATATAGACAACGGTAAGAAGTGAGTCCTATTTACTCCCTTTCTCCCCTCCCCCCAGGAGTTACAACTGTCCTACCACTTCTTGCATACTCATCTAAGCATTCATGAATAAAATTTTGTAACTTATTTATTGATTTTTTTTATTGGTCTGAGATTGAAGTTTTCCACCTTATAGATCTTAAAAATCTTTTTGACTCTATATAGGTCTGTGTAGTAGGTTTTAAAAGCAACAAGAATGGCTGTATGTACCATCAGTTTATTTAACTGCTTCCCTGCCATGTTCATTTAGGTTTTTTTGGGTTTGATATGAGCAGCAGATGCTGTTCTTTGTGTCTATAGAATATGTCACTGTGATATTACTTTTATTCAACATCATTTCTGGGCTATTTCTCCTATTCTAGTCAGTGCCACACAATGAGTAGTATGGTCTTAACAATTACACTTTTCTATTATATATTACCATTTTTATATAGAAAGTTTTCTTTTGTTACCCTTCCTTTGCAAAATTTCCATACATTATTAATTAATTCACATTAGATTTAAAGATTACTTGTTAAATTCCAAAATTTAGAGATGAAATGTTTAAATAAATTATGAGATCTATTTGCAATAGGATATTATGCACCAACTCAGTGTGTTGTGTTGGAATACTTAATGGGGGAATTTAATCGGCATTTAATATTGCATATTCATGATGACTGCAGTTTTGAAAATAAACGGGTCCTAGTAAAAAGACAAAGTGAAACACACTGATTTGTTAACCCTGGTTCTCTCTGTTTGGCATTATTATAGGGAGTGTTTATTCTGTTTATCTTATTTATTTATACACCTTTGTGGTTTTTTTTCCTACCGTGACCATACTTTGTAATCATAAAAAATTATGACAAAATCACACCCTCTCCCACAACAGAATTCTGTTTCTTTCTGTTCTGTTCCATCTGTTAGATTGCCTTCCCTCATGTTTGCAAGAGGGCAGTCAATACCGAGGAAGGAGTATCCTTTTCTCTCCCATATATGGTAGGAGAGAGAGAAAACCTCTCTTCTAACCGTGGAATAAAAGTTCTTTTCAGTCCGATTGGGTCAATAGAGGTACGTACCCATTCCTGGACCAAAGAAGCCGCTGGGGAAATGATATGTGTTCATGGGCTTAAGCTGTGGTTTCTGCCCAGTCTTTGGTGAGGCCTAGGGAATGGCCGTGATCACCTTAGACTGACCTGGAACTGGGAATAGACTCGTTGACTGTTAAAGAAGAGATGGCTTTCTGAACAAAATCATGATTCACTTAAGAAACCAAGAGGGAAACGGGCAAATGTTGTCATGTCTATTGCTTTAATGTCACTTCTTCAAACAGATTTTTTTAACTTTAGAAACTAGCTTTGATGTAAAAAAAGATATATGCTTGCTAAAAAACTCAAACAATATTGAAAAGCTCAGAAAACAAAACAGGTAAATGAGCTGCCCCTGACCCCACAGTTAGTCTGTTAAAGATTTAATGACTGTCCTTGCAGACAACGTTTTCTGTGTCCAGGCGCCTATCTGCATGTACAGTTGTACATAAATGAGGTCCTACTCTAATGCGATCTGGAACCTGCTGTCTTATTTCCAGTGAATGTACTTGAAAGCATCATTTAAACTAACGCCATAATTTTTTATTTTAAGTATAAATCAGTTCACCAATCCTCTACTGATGAGAACTTTCTTTCCCTCCCTCCTGTCTTCCTTCACACCCTCTCTCCCTTCTTTTTTTCCTTCTGTCATATAAACAGGCTCTGGTCACTATGTGTGTTGTACATATTTTCACGTGTGTTAAAGTTTCACTTTAGGACATTTTTTTTAAATCTTTTTTAAAGATTTATTTATTTATTTGGAAGGGGCAGAGGGAGAGAGAGAGAGAGACTCTCAAGCAGACTCCCTTTGAGTGTGGAGCCCAACCTCGGGCTTGATTCCACTACCCTAAGGTCATGATCTGAGCTGAAACCAAGAGCTGGGTGTTTAACCGAATGAGCCACCCCACCCAGGTGCCCCTAGAACAAATTCTGAAAAGTGAATTTGCTGTCAAAGAGAAAGTGCCACCACCACGGGGTGCCTGCCATGTCCCATTACCCCTGTAGAGCGTGAGTGACAGTTTCCCCAAACCTCAGTGACACCTGGTTTATCAACCTTTCAGTCTTTGCCAATACAACATGCAAAGAGCTCTCTCTTTGTAGTTTAAATTTATATTTAATTATTCATGAGATTGAATATATTTTAATGTTGAATGGCCATTTGCACTTCTTTTTTGCAAATTACCAATTTCATCTGTATTCCATTGTGTATCCACCGGGATATTTTTTCTTTTTTCCTCCCAGCTCTACTGAGATGTAATTGACATACAGCATTGTATAATTTTAAGGTATACAATGTGATCATTTTTATACACATATAGGATGCTTTTGACTGCAAATAAGAGAACACCCAACTCAATATGGATGAATCAAAAGATATTAAGAAGGTGTTCACCCATATTTTCTTTTAATTCTTTTAAAATTTCAATTATAATATTTAAGCATCTGGTCAATTTCAAAATCTTCTGGTATAAGAAGTGAAGTATAGAGCCAGATTTTTGTGCTGCTTTTTCCCAGAAGATCTCCTAGTTGTTCCAACATAATTTTAACTGAGTTTCAATTTAAGATAATCATGAGCCATGGACAAGAACAGACACGTAGGAAGATATGCAGCCAGTGTGGGAGACTTGTGTTTAGGTCTTAGCTCAGATATTAGCTACCTGTATAATTTCCGACAAATTGCCCAAACTGCCTGAGCCTCAGTTTCCTTATCTGTAAAAATAAAGTGCTGCCATAGGTGATTTCTGAAGACCTTACTGCTCCAATGCCATGAGTGATTTTGCTTTTCATTATCTGTAAATGGAGAGACTACCTGACAAGAAATGCTGGAATGTGGGTTTCACAGTATGTTTGCTTAGCTTCCCTTGTCATTTTGCGTTCCTTAAAACCACTGCTCACTTCACCGAGAGTCTACCTTGTCTCCTGTGTGACAGCCCAGCATGTGCGTTGCGACGGGACCCGGAGAGGATATGCTCCACAGCACGCAGATTATAGGACGGATCCTATATCAGAGGGCAAAGGTCAGCCGCGGGCCCCACTGCTTTCAACTTCACTTAACGTGGCTCTTTAAAATCCCGCGACAGGGTTCGTGGGGATGTCAGCAATGGTAAGAGGTCACAAGAGTCTGTGGGGGCCGTGGAGTCTGCTGGTGCCGGCCCGCGAGGAAGGCCGCTGCCAGCAGCACACGGGAAGGGCCCTCGGACTGCTCGGCTGTCTTCTTCTAGGAAGTCCTTTGAAAACCAAGGAGGCAGGCAAACGTTCTGTTCCAGCCTGAGTGCTTGCTTCTGGTGATGGATAGTGGAAGCATTTCAGCCAACATGGCGTCAGGCACGCCCGCACTGATCGTGGCCTTTCTCTCGGGCTTGGCTGCCAGTCGCCTGACTGTTCTTCCCGTCCTCAGTGACGAGGCCAAACTGGGCAGTACGGCTCCCCACGCCTGCAATTTGGAGTCAAATTAGTTCCTAGTCTTCGATATGCCCCAGTTGTCCATCTTATATTTTCTTCTCTTTCCTTCTTAAGACGTTTTTTGATGAGGAGCGAATCTGCTCTTCAGTGAGATTACGATGAGCTGCTCTCTGCTTCTCCCTCTGCTAAATTGCGTCTTCCATTTTCCCCCTGTATTTTGTGTCCACTCCGCTGGAGACACATTTAAGATTGAAAAGACAGAGGACGACCCCAAGCCGAGATCTCTCCCATAGTTCGATCTCTTTCTTTGCGAGGCTAACTCATACCTTTGTTGTATGTGTGTATGTGTGTGCCTGTGCATGTGTTTCAGTAAATATTTTGCTCCAAGTGTTCTGAAATGTTTCAGGAGCAATTAAGGAAGAACAAAAGCACCTTTAAAAACGTTAGGCACCAGCCAGCCTAATTGCTGCAGTTTCCTTTTAATTACGGTGGTATTATCAGTGGATGGTTCCAGATGAACAGCTTCTATGTAGGGTGTGCACCCATAACACGGTTTGGTGTCAGAAGTTTTCTTACTGTTCTGGGCCTGGGAGTCATAGGGATTTGTCCCACCTTCTGGATTCTCTTCAATAAGGCACAAGTTCACCACTTATCGGGGAGGCAGCTGGTGCTACTGACAGCTCACCCCGAAAGCCCCCATGTGGCTGTCGCATTGGGGTTGGGGGGACAGTCAGGTGTCAGGCAAAGGGGCATCCGCTGACGTAGGATTGACCCACCGCGTGCGGTACCAATCAATACAAACTGATGTTTCCAAACACGCTGACTCACATTTCCCACGAGATGGAAAAAGCATCAATTCACCCTACAGGAAAAAACCCCAAAAGAACTTCCAAGGGTGGATGGTGGGGGAGTGGGAAGTCTTTCCAGCCACCCTCTGGTGCCAGCCCAGTCAGAGGACCCCCAGCTTCTGAGGGAGACGCCCTGAGGTTGTGCTCTGGTTCTGGCAAAGACAATCACTGGGCCTGTGTCCTCCTCACCTTAAATTTTCTTGACTGTTTTTCAAGTGAGGCCTTTTGTGCCACAGCCTGTTTCTCAGAATGTCCTGTTTGTGGGGGGAATGGACACAGGTCAAGGTCTCAGGGCCTCCACACATCTGGGAAGCAACTGGGGTTGGCAGAGCGCGCCACGTGGGTTGTGGCCATTTCTAAGCAGCCAGCAAAGCAAAACATGGCGGACACGTGCTTTTCCAAGTTGGTACTTATGGGGCACAGTCGGTACGATTCATTTTAACTCTTTGGCTTCTAACAGTAAGTGTGGGTTTTCTAGGAACTGTATGCCTCTGCCTCCCAGGAGGTCACTGGACCACTGGCCGCGGCTCATCAGTGGGTGAATATGACAGATGTCACCGTCCAGCTCAACTCCACACACACAGTAAGAATCACTGAGCCACACTGGGCTGATCTCATGACTTACTTGAAGTTTAACTTCTGTTTCTTGCTTCTGTTTACTTTGTATTTTTGTGTTGTTTTAAAACTCTCCCCTTTAGGCAAAAACGTGTAAACCAGCCCTGGGCTACAGTTTTGCGGCTGGGACAATCGATGGATTTGGGAGCCTCAATTTCACGCAGGGTGAGGTGCCATCTGATGATATCTGTGGTTCCGGGTTCTGGAGGGTTTAGTGGTCGCCATACCTTCATGATTTTTTACTATTATCTTTAGACGCGGGGGTGGGCGTGCTTTCCAGGTGTGTCCGTGACAGCCAGATTTCCCAGGGATGCGCGTCTTCTGGAACTTAGCTTCCACTGATCCGAATAGAATTGGAGACAACGTCCGTTTGTGTATCAGCCCACAGATGATGGTTTTTAACGGGACGGGGCTAGGGTGGAGTTGGGAGGAGGACAGAGCGGGATTGTCATTGTACCTTCAACAATAGGACTTGGCTCTGCCGTCTGCTAATGAATGCCTCTTTCTCTGGTTCCTTTACTGAAGCCTAAAGTCCTCAGGGCAGAGGCCTTCAGGAGCCCGAACATGGGCTGCCAAGTCCTCTTCCTGTGTGCATTGCCACACATTCGTAACTGACGATTGTAGGCTTCGTACTTTCGTCTTGATCATCTCTGTAATAACATGCACTGTAAAGTAGAGGAAGTGGAAAAATGGATGAGTCTCACCTGTAGGAAACATTTTGGCTTCTTTTATTCCTGCTTTTTATATATATGTATTTCGGAACCATTCATTGACAAAGTAATGAATACAGTTGCAGTTTGAGACATTTGGCCCATCTTTCCTGGTAATATCTCATCCAGGGTGGTCTAATTTCCTAGAACAATAATTTTTAACAGCTTTATTGAGATGTAATTCACATACCATATGATATACCCATTTAAAGTGGTTTTTCGTGTATATAACGTGCCCATAGTCAATTTTAGAGCATTTGCAATACATCAAGAAGCAACCCTGTACTCTCTAGCTATCACTACGCCCGTCCCTCATCTCCCTCCAGCCTAAGCAAACCTGGATCGTTCTGTCTCTGTATTTTCCTATTCGGGACGTTTCACGTACATGGAATCATAAAATACGTGGCATTTTCTGTTGGTTTCTTTCACTTAGCATCATGTTTTTGGGGTTCGTCCGTGTCGTCCCATTCATCAGTACTTTATTCTTTCTGTGGCTAAACCCTTTGACCCGGGTTCCAGTCCCATCTTCCCCACACTCCAGCCCCTGGCAACCCTCATTTTACTCTCACTTCTATGATTTTGGCTTTTACAGTTTCCACATAGAAGTGAGAACCTCCAGTATTTGTCTTTCTCCATCTGATAATTTTACCGTTCTTTTCCAATTTCAATGCCTTTTATTTCTTTTTCTTGCCTAATTGCTCTGGCTGTGATTTTTTTTTTGAAATTGGGGTTGAGGGGTGACTGGTTAGACAGGAAGACACATTACCATTTATCAGAAGTCCTACTGAATAGGGGTACTGTTTTCTTCTGGGAGAAACTGTTATGTTTTCTACTAGAGAAATGGGCAAAGGCCTCTCTCCCTAGAACATGGCTGGTGAGATGTTACTCTTGGGTAGGCCCCCCAGTCTCTGCAAACATGCCCAGCCTGCTGTATTCCTTCGTAGGGAACAGAATCTTACCAATAAGGTGGAAAAGATTTGAGACAGGCCCACTCTTCACCCTACAAACACCTTATACTAAAAGGGGGAGGGGGAGAAAGCACGAAGAGTTTAAGGTCTTTAAGTCCAGCTTTTTCAAATATGAAGCATTTTTAACCAATCCATTTTTAAATTTTTAAATTCTTGACATTATAGAACTGGAATTTTTTAACGTTTACTCTTACATTTCTTATTGACAAACAAATAAAATTCATGAGCCAAAAACCCAAAGCAAAACTAAAAACAGGGAAAAACTTGTAAAACTAAATATGGATCCCAACATTAACGGCTGAACAGAGAATGTTAGTTTTTAAATTCTAAGCAGAAGATAAGTTGCATATTACATTGAATAGGAGTGGTGAGAGTGGGCACTCTTGTCTTGCTCCTAATCTGAGTGGGAAAACTTTCAACCTCTCACTGTTGAGTGTGGATTTCTCATATATGACCTTTATTATATGATGTACATTCCTTCTGTACCCAATATGTTGAGTTTTTATCACAAAAGGATGTTCAATGCTTTTTCTGCATCTACAGAGTTGATCATATGAGTTTTATCTTTCATTCTATTAATAGGGTGTGTCATATTTATTTGCATATTTTGAAACACTCAGGAATAAATCTCACTTGATCATGGTGTATGATCCTTTTTATCTGTTGTTAAATTCAGTTTGCTAGTATATCTTTTAAGATTTTTTAAATTTATTTATTTGACAGAGAGAGAGCACAAGCAGGGGGAGCAGCAGAAGGAGAGGGAGAAGCAGACTCCTTGCTGAGCAGGGAGCCCGATGTGGGGCTCAATCCCAGGACCCTGAGATCATGACTGAGCTACCCAGGCACCCCAGTTTGCTAGTATTTTGTTGAGGATTTTTGCTTCTATATTCATCAGGGATAACTTCCATTTTTTTGTTTTGTTTTGTTTTTTGTTTTTTGTTTTTTTTTGTGGTGTCTTTATCTGGCTTTGGTATCAGGGTGATGGTGGCCTTGCAAAACCAGTTGTGGAATAGTCCCTCCTATTCAGTTTTTTTATAATAATTTTTTATTATGTTATGTTAGTTACCATACAGTATATCCTTAGTTTTTGATGTGATGTTCCATGATTCATTATTCGCGTATAACACCCAGTGCACCATGTAATACGTGCCCTCCTTAATACCCATCACCGGCCTATCCCAACCCCCCACCACCCTCCCCTCTGAAGCCCTCAGTTTGTTTCCCAGAGCGCACAGTCTCTCATGGTTCATTCCCCCTTCTGTTTACCCCCCTTCATTCTTCCCTTCCTTCCCCTACTGATCTTCCTATTTCTTATGTTCCATAAATGAGTGAAACCATATGATAATTGTCTTTCTCTGCTTGACTTATTTCACTTAGCATAATCTCCTCCAGTCCCGTCCATGTTGCTGCAAATATTGTGTAATCATTCTTTCTGATGGCTGAGTAATATTCCATTGTATATATGGACCACATCTTCTTAATCCAGTCATCTGTTGAAGGGCATCTCGGCTCCTTCCACGATTTAGCTATTGTGGACAATGCTGCTATGAACATTGGGGTGCATATGGCCCTTCTCTTCACTACGTCTGTATCTTTGGGGTAAATACCCAGTAGTGCAATTGCTGGATCATCCTCCTATTCAATTTTGGAAGGAGTTTGAGAAGGATTGGCACTAATTCTTCTTTAAATGTTTGGTTGAATTCACCAGTAAAACCATCTGGTCCTGGGCTTTTCTTTGTTCGGAGGCTTTTGATTATTGGTTCAATCTCCTTTCTCCTTAGTCTGCTCAAATTTTTTATTTCTTCATGATTTAGTCTTGGTAGTTTGTATGTTTCTAAGAATTCATCCATTTCTTCTAGGTTTTCCAATTTGGTGATGTAAAATTGCCCACGGTTGTCTCTTATGATGCATTGTATTTCTGTGGTAACAGCTGTAACATCTTGTCTTTCATTTCTGATTTTCTTTGAGTCTTCTTTCTTTTTTCCTTAGTCTACTCTTCTTTCTTTTTTCCTTAGTCTAACTAAAGGTTTGTCAATTTTATTTATCTTTAAAAAAACCCAGCTCTTAGTTTTATTAATCTTTTCTATTTTTTTGTGAAATTGCTATTTATTTATTTATTTATTTATATTTTTTTATTATATTATGTTAGTCACCATACAGTACATCCCTAGTTTTTGATGTAAAGTTTCATGATTCATTACTTGCGTATAACACCCAGTGCACCATGCAATACATGCCCTCCTTAATACCTATCACCAGCCTATCCCATTCCCCCTGCCCGCCAAAGCCCTCAGTTTGTTTCCCAGAGTCCATAGTCTCTCGTGGTTCATTCCCCCTTCTGTTCACCTCCCCTTTCTTCTTCCCTTTCTTCTCTATTGTTTTTCTGATCTCTGTTTTGTTTCTGCTCTGATCTTTGTTATTTCCTTCTGTTAACTTTGGGTTTGTTTTTCTTTTTCTAGTTCCTTGAGGTGTAAAGTTCGGTTGTTTATTTGCTTTCATTTTTCTTTTCTTTTTTTAAAAAGATGTATTTATTTATTTGAGAGAGAGAGAGAGAGAGAGTTAAGCATGGGGGGAGGAGAAGAGGGAGAGGGAGAGAAAGAATCTCAAGCAGACACCTCACTGAGCA
This sequence comes from Ursus arctos, assembly GCF_023065955.2. Classification (NCBI taxonomy): domain Eukaryota; kingdom Metazoa; phylum Chordata; class Mammalia; order Carnivora; family Ursidae; genus Ursus; species Ursus arctos. Next base: position 77,348,131 of record NW_026623089.1, on the reverse strand, counting down.
TGGAACCTGATGCAGGGCTCGACCTCATGAGCCTGAGATCACAACTTGAGCTGCAACCAAGAGCTTGGGCATTTAACTGACTGTGCCACCCAGGTGCCTCTCTGTTGTTTCTTAATGTAAGGGTTTATCATTATAAATCGTCCTCTCAGAACTTCTGTTGCTGGACCCCATAAGTTCAGGTATGCTGTGTTTCTAATTTTATTTGTTTTGAAATCTTCATTATTTCCCTTTTGATTTCTTCTTTGACCCATTAGTTGTTCAGTAGTGTGTTGTTTAATCTCCACATATTCGTGAGTTTTCTAATTGTCCTCTTATTATTGATTTCTAGTTTCATCAGAAAAAATAGCTGGTATGATTTCAGTCTTCTAAATTTGCTAAGGTTTGTTTTGTTACCTAACACATGATCTCTCCTGGAGAGTGTTGTATGCACTTGAGAGGAATATGTACTCTGCTGCTGTTGGATGAAATGTTCTATATGTGTCTGTTGGGTTCATTTTTTCTAAGGTATGGTTCAAGTCCAATGTTTCATTGTTGATTTTCTGTCAGGATGATCTGTCTATTATTGAAAGTGGGGTAAAAATATCCCTACTATAATTGTATTGTTCATTTCTCCCTTCATATCTGTTTAATCTTTGTTTCATATATTTAGGTGCTCCAATATCAAGTGCATAAATATTTACAATTGTCATATTATCTTGATGAATTGACCCCTTTATCATTATATAATGACTTTCTTTGTCTCATTACCATTTTTTATTTAAAGTCTTTTTAGTAGGACATAAGTATTCTTCTGCTCACCTTTGGTTTCCATTTGTATGGAATATATTTATCCAACCCTTCACTTTAAACCTATGTGTATTTTTAAAGTGAAGTGACCTCTTGTAGGCTGCATGTGGTTGGATCTTTCTTTCCCCCATTCGATCACTCTATACCTTTTGTATGGAGAATTTAATCCATTTCCATTTAAAGTAATTATTTAAAGGTTAGTACTTACTGATGCCATCTTATTAATTGTTTTCTGGCTGTTTTGTAGTTCTGTTGTTCCTTTCTTCCTCTCTTGCTGTCTTCCTTTATGATTTGATGATTTTCAGTAGTAGTATGCTTTGATTCTTTGATGTTTTGCATATCTACTATAGGTATTTGTTTTTTGGTTACCATGAGGAGTCCATAAAACATCCTATAGTTATGACAGTTCATTTTAAGCTGAGAATTTAACTTTGATTGCATGCAAAAACTCTCCTTTTATCTCCTCTTCCCATATCTTATGTTTTTTGATGTCATAATTTGCATTTTTTATATTGTGTATCCATTAACAGATTATTGTAGCTTTAGTTATTTTTAATACTTTTGTCTTTTAACCGTCATACTAGAGTTCAGTGATTTATATACTGCCATTATAGTATTAGAATACATAGAGTATTCTTAATTCAATTATCAACTTCCCTTTTCCAGTGAGTTTTATACTTTCATATCTTTTATGTACTAATAGTATCCTTGTATTTTAGTTTGAAGAACTCCCTTTAGCATTTTCTGTTCCATAATTCATGTAGGCTTTCTTCACTCTTTTTTATTTTTATTTTCCTCCACTGATTGTATAATTTCAAATGATTTGTCTTTGAATTGACAAATTATTTCTTCTGCTTGATCAGATTGGCTGTTGGTACACTCTACTGTGTTGTCATTTCATTCACTGTATTCTTCAGCCTCAGAATTTCTATTTTTTTAAATGTCTCTCTGTTGAATTTCTCATTTTGTTCATATATTATTTTCCTGATTTTGTCTAACTGTGTTCTCTTGTAGTTGTTGAGCTTTCTTAAAAAAATTATTTTGAGGGGCACCTGGGTGGCTCAGTCAGTTAAGCATCTGCCTTTGGCTTAGATCATGATCTCAGGGTCCTGGGATTGAGCCCCCTGTTGGGCTCCTGGCTTAGTGGGGAGTCTGCTTCTCCCTCACCCACTGCCCCTCTCCCCTGCTTATGTGCAGACTCTCTCTCTTGCTCTCAAATAAATAAATAAAATCTTTAAAAAATTATTTCAAATTATTTGATGACAAGGCATAGATCTCCATTTATTTGGGATCCATTGTTGAATAATTACTGTGTTCCATTGGTGGTGTCATGTTTCCTTGATTTCTGTTGTTTCTTAGGAAGCCTTGAATTTTGTCTCTGTGTTTGATAGAGCAGTCACTTTGCAGACTGGTTGTTGGTGGGGCAAGACCTTTACTCATGGTGTGTGCAGGGACATTGGATGGGTGTGCTGTGGCAGTTCCAGATCCAGGGCAGGGCCAGTGGAGTAGTGTCCATGTAGTTCTTTTCAGCCTAGGTCAGCACTGGTGAAGATTGCGTGGCTGTGGGTGTCTGCAGCTGCCATCAGTGCTCTTGGGATCCCATGGCTGCTGCTGAAATCCTCCTGACCTCTTTCCCTGCTGGGGCATATCATGGCGAAGGAGATCTCTCTTGAGGCTAAGTTTGGCTCGCGGGTGCCCTCACAGTAGTGGTGGCACTGATGGCTGATGCACGAACACCCATGGATCAGTGACAGATCTGAGATCTGGAGCAGAGGTGCTCATAGAGCGTGGGCAGCTCCAGGGTCCAGGGCACTGGCTCTCTAGTAGTAGTAGTGGCTCTGTGCCTGAGTTGTGGGTACATGTGGAGCAGCCATGGAGCTGGGGATTGGAGCACATGTGCTTGCAGAGGATAGTGGCTCTGGGGTCCTGATGGAGCACAGGCACACATGGTACTACCATGATGTTGGGTTCTGAAACATGGGTGTGGATGGAGCAGATGGAGCTCTGCGGTCAGGGGCACACTTGGGGGTGGGGGCTGACAAACCTGGTCCCAGGGTGATGCACTAGCAGCTTCGTATGGGTGAGGAGCAGCAGCATCTCGTCCCCTGGGGGGGGGGGTCAGTCCATGGTGGTGGTGATGGTGGTAATGGCCTTTGGTGACCTCAGTCACAAAAGTTGCTGGTGTCCTCTGTGGAGCAGGCTGCTGAGGTCTGTGCCAGTGAAGACTACAGGGTCCTCTGCTGTGAAAACCACAGGAAGTCTTCCATGGGGGCTGTTGAATGACAGGGGCCGCTGGGGTCCTCCATGGAGTAGACCAGTGGGCACTGTGATGGCACCTGCCATACAGCTGATACTGAGAGCCTCTGCACTTCTTTGTTCCTCTCTGTTTCAGCTAAGTTAATCCTTCCAGTGGTCCTTTCTGTGTGATTAGTCCATGTTTCACTCCATAGGTTCTTAACTGGACTCTTGAGCCTCCCTGGGACTGTTTTCATTTGCGAGTAGCTAATTGTGGTTTTCTGTGGGGTGACAAGGGCTGATATTTTCTATTTTCCCTCCTTGCTATGTCACTATCCTCTTTTTTCTTAATATGGGCATTAAAGCTATAATTTTCCCTCTAAGCACTTCTTTCGCTGCATCCCATAAGTTTTGATATGCAGTGTCTTCATTTGCATTTATCCAAAAGCATTTTCATATTTTCTTTTAATTTCTTCCTTGACCTTGCTTAATTTCCACATATTTGTGGGTCTCCCAAATTTTCTTCTGTTATTTATTCTTAATTTCATTACATTGTGGTTGGAAAACACACTGTGCGTGTGTTTATTTCATGGCCAGCATACAGTCTCTCCCAGACAGTGTTTGTGCGCTCTTGAGAAGAGTGTCTGTCATGTTCCTGTTGCATGGAGGGAGGTACGTGCAGGTACCTGTTACATACACTTGGCTTCTAGTGTTGCTCACGTTTTCTATTGCTGATCTTCTGCCTAGTTGTCCCGTCTGTTACTGCAAGTGGGTTATTCATGCTCCAACTATTACTGTTGAGCGTCTCTTTCTCCCTCCATCTCTGTCAGTTTTGGTTCATGTATTTTGGTGCTCTGTTGTTAGGTCCATGTATGTTTATAATTGTTATAGTTCCCCAGTGGATTATAGATTCTAAGTTCATAAGTTTCAGAGTTAACATAACTTTTCCCCAGACTGTGGCATTTAGGGGTAATTTTGTGTAAATAATTAAGTGGGGAGTTAGGAGAGGCTTTTTCTGTGGACAGCAAGCCAATCAGTACTTCAAGTTGGAGGTGTCATTTTTAGTTTTTAAAATGGGGAAAAAAGTGATTTCACTCATAGATCTATAGTTAGTTATATTGTATTATTTTTATTTGCAACATGGATGAGGAAGAGCAATGGAAACAAAACTTTAAGGATGTTGAACAAAATATGATCTTTTATTCTATCAGCCACAATGGGGATCTAATGAAATAACGACTCCTCTTTTAGGATGAACAGGAAATTTTGCCTCTTTTGTTATTCAAACTGTTTGGAATTATTGGGCAACAAACTTAATAAAACTTTGCAATAAAGGCCTTGTTGCGCATTTGTCAAAGTGATGTCATTTTTCAGAGGGTTGGAATTCAAATTAATCCTAACATTCCTAAATAGGGACAACAGTAGGGGATCCATTTTGGGACAGTCTTCGGGATCAAATCTTGGGCAAGCCCTCTGAAGAAATCAAAGAGTGCCATAAGCCAAAGCCAATCCTTCTTCACACTGGAGAGGTAATGCATTTTTTACTATCATGGTAAAATTAGTATATTGATGAATTGTCAGAGACAAATGATAGATTTTTGTTGACATGGGAGTTCCACATCAAATTTTTAATATTAAAAATATGTAAAGAATCTAACTCTAAGGAATAAGGGGTTGATTATTAATTATTATTAAATATTGTGATTTAGAATATATAGTAAATAACTCGAACAACGAAAACAGTGGAAAAGGAAGAATTCAATCAACATCTATCTTATTCAGGATTCATTTATGTTGACTCCAGGACAGGAGTTCACATACAATTCTCTGCAGAAAAAAGCATCCTCAGGTCATATAAAAAGGGACATGTTCATGTCTCAGTTGTCTATCAACTCAGACAACATGATTAACTAAAGCAAAATTCATTTTAATACGTCTTTGGACCGTGGGTTTTCACATTCTAAATGTCAAAAGATTGTGTAGTGTTTATAATATAAATTATTGATGTAGAAAACATTTTTGAATAGAGTTTTTTTCCCCCTAATATTCAATTAAAATTCTTCAGGAAGAAGAAAGAGAGGAAAGGAAGGAATAGAGGGAAATCTTCTACACTAATCTGACTATGGAAAAGGATAGATTGTCTTGGAGAAAACTTGGAAAGTAAGGCAAGACTTGGTACCTGCAAATTTAAAGTGTTATGAGAGTAAAAAGAGAAATCATTAAATTAAGCTGTTTCAAATGTAGAATTACTTATCCATCTTGCTAAGGATAGTCACCACAGTGCTCCAAGAGAACCCTTGGTTACCTGTTACACATGGTCATTCTATGATGCCAGATCCACCAAAAACCTCACTGATGAGAAAGGAAGTCCAGGGTAATGGGGCATTGCCATCTGAGATCCATATGTCATGACCAAGATAGAATATTTCATATTACCTCATTCATTAGACAGAAAATCTGTGATAGTAGGATGAATCACCAAGAACAGCTGGGAACATTATAAATCCTTTAATAACGGAATGTCTGTGAGCATCATCTGTCTCTTAGCCATAGAAAGAACAGTATTCCTAACACAGTTTTCATGTTTTGGGTTCTTAGCTGACAAAACCTCATCCCTGGCACCCAGATATTGTTGATGTTCAGATTATCACCATTGGGTCCTTGGCCATAACTGCCATCCCTGGGGAGTTTACGTAAGTCCTTCTTTGTTAACTTTGTAGTTAAAAATGTCATCATTGTGTATATGTTTCTGTTGGAATCACTTCTTCTCGTGGGCAATAATTCTGAACTGACTCCTTTGTATCTCACTCTGCCATTTTGGCAAGAGTGACAAATATTCCAACCCTCTTTTGGGGGGCCTCTGAAGAGTCAATCTTTTGATGTGTATTTCTAGTGGGTAAATGATAGCAAACATAAACATTTGAAAAACTTATTCCAAATGTAAATGATGTTGCACATTATTATGTCAGTAGAAAGATGTGAAAAAGTATCAAAATACAGATGCTTGAAACAGTTCAAGTATTAGAAGCAGGAAAGGTGGTTTGAAATCTGCTCCTTATGCAGTCTTCCCTATCTTAGTAAGTGGCAATTTCAGATCTTTCCAGTTGCTCAGGCCCTAAATCTTGGAGTCATCCCTGAATTCTCTCTCTTTTCAATTTCCCCCACTTTCAATCTTGCAGCAAATTCTGCACATTCCACCCAACACTTTCTATCACTCCCTCCCTGGTCTAAGCCACCATTAGCTGTCCCCTAGATTACTGCCATAACCTCCTGTCTCACCTGCTTGCTTTCTCCCTTACTCCTCTGTAACCTTTTCTCAACGCTACAGTCAGGGGAATCCCTTTAAAACTTAAGTTAAATCAAGTCAGGGCTCAAATCTCTCCAGTGGCTTCCCATCTTACTCCAGGTAAATTCTTAAACCCTTACAACATCCTACAAGGGCCCTATGAGATTTTTCCCTCTGCAACCTCTCTGATCTGATCTTTCATACCCCTCTCCTCTTTACTCACCCCTACTTCAGCCACCCTGGCTTCACTGTGTTGCTTCAGTGCAATGCATTGCTTCAAGCATTCTCCTGTTTAAGGGCTTATGAACTTGCGGTTCCTTCTGCCTGAAACACTTACCCTCCTCTTATCCCCATGGCCGACTCTTTTATTTCTTTGGTTCTCTGCTCAGATCTCTGACAGAGATACCTGTTGTGCTGACACTATATGACACTGTCCTCACCACCATCCCCACCACCACCATCACCACCACTGCTGCCACATTCCCACAGCATTAGCCCCAGCCTCATCATCACAAGAACCACCACCATTGCTTGTCATCCTTACCCTGCGTTATATTCCCCATAGCACCAACTGTCATCTCACTTCTTTTTTTGCTTGTTGACCAGCTTCCCTCCCTGGAATGCAAGCTTCCTCCTATTGAATCCTTAGCATTTAGAAGTGGGCTTCTTCTGTAGTAGGTGCTGTGTTTTATTGAAGGATTCAGTGAAGGAACAAAATGATAAATTCTTCCTAGGCAGGGGCAATGCATTCTCTACTTGCCCCAGTTTTTACTAACATAGAACACGAACAGTATATTTTTGCTGAGTCAATGAATGGAAAATGATTGTAGTCTTTGCCAGTGATATTCATTGATTTTCTTTGCCTCCTGCAAGTTGTCTTTTTTCAGTTTAGGATTTATTTTCAAGATAGGACAGTTAGGGACAAAAAGCTCAACTTTGGCTTTGCATTGCCATAGAGCTCCTACATACTTTACCATATTGTGTTATGTGTCAGGATCATATTTGTCTTGCACTACAAGTTTGTCTGTATTTTTTGCCTATATTCTGAGTAGAAAAACACTTAGATAATTCTGTTTTCTTGACTCAGGACCATGTCTGGACGAAGACTTCGAGAGGCAGTTCAAACAGTAAGTTAAAAATGAAATAAAGTGTTTATACATTTATATTTGATGAAGAGAAAAGAATCCCCTATTCCTATGGTCTGATACCTTTTAAATTAATCTTTGCTGAAATGAGTAGAGTTTCAAAGTTCTTGAAAGTAATGCTTAGAGGTCAATAAGAAATATTAGTGGTATAAAAGCAAGCTTAAAAAATTATGAGGAAACTAGAATCAGGTTTAAATAATTTATTGTTTTTTATATATCAGTAATTTTAAAATTAATAATGGTTTTATGGATTAAATAACAAATCACCCTAAGTACCTTAATATCATGAAGTCCTGTCTAAATAAAATCTAACACATGTTAGGAGTTCTGTATTTTATCTGTATCTATTTATATTCAGGAAGCATTGTGAATGGTTCTAGAAAGACCTAATCAACAGAGGTCTTAGTACTTGGAGTTGGAAATAACCACTATGGTTAGTTAGTATCGTCCTATTATTCTTTTTAGGAAATGGATAAAATATCTGTATTTTAGTTATAAGAAGATTCTACAACTGTAAATGTAATCACTAAGATGTCTGTAGATCCATTGACTTGCCCAACCGTAGTGTAGTGTTGGCTCTTACTTTTCCTCAAGGACTCATCGTACTTCTGCATTCCCAGGCAGTTTTGATCATTACGAATGATGTTAGGAGAGCTACTGACTCACATCTATGATTGTGTGTTAGGTATATCTGGGCCAATAAAATACATTATGATGGAGAGTAATTTTATTGAGCTCTGTGTTTCTCCCACTAGGAATTTGCAACCCATGGCATGCAGAATATGACCATTATTATTTCGGGTCTGTGCAATGTGTATACACATTACATTACCACCTTTGAAGAATACCAGGTAAGGTGAAAAGTTCTTGGCATTTAAATGAACTATCCCCTTGTAGAGACTGTTGTGTCAAATGCAGGTTTTCTCTCTAGACTTCCTTAATGGTGTTTTCGAGAGATGATTTTGTTTTGGGACAGAGGAGAGAATGATAAGCCGGAGGTTGTATTTGGGAGTTCTAGGTTTGCCCTGTCCAAGTTCAAGTCAGAATTCTGGTCTCACTGACGTCTACTTTTTCTGAAATAAATTATTTTGTCTGGAGTACTGGTAATAAGCCTGGGTGGTGACATACAACTTTCCTAACTTTGTCCATGGTGCTTTTGATGCCTGAAGTTTCTGTAGAATGGAGGAAATTTTTCACTGATAGCTACTAATTATTTAAAAATATTTTTAAAAATTTATTTATTCATGAGAGACAGAGAGAGAAGCAGAAGGAGAAGGACTTGATCCCAGAACCCTGGGATCATTACCTGAGCTGAAGGCAGACGCTTAGCCAACTGAGCCACCCAGGTGCCCAATAGCTACTATTTATTGAATGTACTAGCCAAGCACCTTGCAAATGTTATCTTCAGTCATCTTCACAGCAAGCCCTGGAGTAGGGGTTTATTATATCCACGACATAAATTAAGAAACAAAGCCTCTGAGAATTTAAGGGAGGTAATGTTTCTTGTTTGCCAATAGTGCAGACAGTAGCTCAAGTACTTTTTTAATGGTAGTAGTTAAAAATGCAGGAACAGTCTAGATTCCCAAGTTCATGTTTGCTGATGTATCTGCTGGTATATCTTGGCAGTCCACACAGAGGCATCCAGTCCACTTTTTGACAAATGTCCAGTGATGCCAACAGTGGCGTCTGCCCTGCTGTCCTCTGTTGACTTTCCCTGCCTTCTAGGAAATTCTGTTGAATAAAGGTTCTTAATTGGGGCAAACTTGGATGGGAATACTTTTCCTTTATCCATTTTTTTTTTCATTTCTCTGTAACCGTTATGTAGAATTTCCTTCAACTGGGAATGTAGGTGACAAACGACAATAATATTGGCAGTACCTCTGACTTTGTCACCCATAGGAACCACAGATATATTTTATATCACAGAGAGTTATTGCAGATTTGGAAGTAACTCCACTCTCATCACTATTTTAAATCACAGTAGTTATTAGATCTGCTACTAGATCTTGTTACTCAGTAAAGAAGCACAAACATTACTTGTTCAATAAAGAAGAACAAACGTTGGGGCACCTGGGTGGCACAGTGGTTAAGCGTCTGCCTTCGGCTCAGGGCGTGATCCGGCATTATGGGATCGAGCCCCACATCAGGCTCCTCCGCTATGAGCCTGCTTCTTCCTCTCCCACTCCCCCTGCTGTGTTCCCTCTCTCGCTGGCTGTCTCTATCTCTGTCAAATAAATAAATAAAATCTTAAAAAAAAAAAAGAAGAACAAACGTTATCCTATCACAAAAATGGTTTTTTATTGTTTGATTAAATATATTTCAGTCTAACTGGTTTTCTTTGCCAACAATGTATTTTACTTTATACATTCAGGAACATTTACTCTGAGGGGTCCATAAGCCTCAACAGATTGTCATAGGAGTCCTGGGCACAAATAAGGTTAGGAACCCCTACAACTTCTCTCAGGGACATGCTCCTGCAAGGATTAATATTAATTAATTTATTCACTAATTAATTCAACAGACATGTGTTGGGACAGATACTGTACTAGGCACTATCTGGGCATAACAATTAGTAAAAATCTGCCCCTCCCCTCAAGACTACTAGGATTTATGATCTAGTGAAAGGCAGGAAAGAGCAGGTAATCACATTGCTGTAAAAGGGATGTACAGGGTTAATAGGAAAAGAAAGAGAAAGTTCACTAGTCTGTATTGGGTATTAGAGAATGGAGACTGGAGGGTTTTCTGGAAGATGTAATCTCTGTCTGAGTTTTTGAGAATGAGTAGGGCTAGTTAGGGAAAGAAAAGTTAGGGAGGTGTCCTGTATTGAGGAAGCTATCCATACAAAAGTCTGGGGGTGCTGAGTTAGTACGTTTGAGGGGCCATAATTAGTTGAGGGTAGTGAGACAGGGGCTAGTTGATGGGGAGGTTTTAGCTGATGGAGCATCTTTTATGCTATGGTACAGGGCTTTACCTCAATAAGGAAGGTTTTGGAAAATGGCAGTAGAATTCCAAGGAAGGAGTGTTCTGATCAAATTTTGGTTTAGAAATGTCACTAGGAAGACAGTGTAGAAAAATAAATTGGAAGGGCAAGGGTGGAGGCAGAAAACTGAGTAGGAAGTTATAGTTATGATCTGGGTGAGAACCAAGGGTTTGGCCTCAGTAAGATTGGGAGAGAGGAAAATGAAATGAAGGAATTCAAGAGATTCCAAGTAATGGTAGCTTGGAGACTTCCTGGATGTAGGATGAAGGAGAAGGAGGAGTCTAAGATGGCCAAAGGGTGGCATTCACTGGGATGAAGAACGCTGCAGGGAGAGCGGGTGTCTTTGGAATAATGAGTTCCACTTTAGATTTGATGAGTCTGAGATTCCCGTGAAACAGCAGGAGGCTTGCAGTTCAGCTAAAGGAGATGCATCTGCTTCTATTTTATAGCCATATAGTGGTTAAATGTCCTTCTCCACACAGTACCATCATCCCCAATCTCCCCAGGAGTTACGGAGACTCTCATTTTCCCTCATTTCCCCCCTCCTGCTATGCTCTTTGAGGGCCAACATTTATATTGCAAGTACTTACGATAGACTTAAGCTTAGGAGCTATTCTGCTCTCTCAGATTAGATGGGGCGACAGTCCAAATGGCATAAACTGAGAACCGACTCCATTTAGCAAGTAGTTAATGGGAGCCATTTACTTTAGCTGGCAAATGGAAATGCCCACCGCCCTTTGTCAGGATTAATGTTATTAATTAATAATTAATAATTATTAATAATAATATAATATAATAATAATTACTAATAATAAATAATAATTAATGAATTATGCCTGTTTGAATTATGTGAGATGTCCAACGTCACCCCTCTCCTAAGATGTGGCACTTCCGCAAATGGTTAGAGATACATAGAACAGTGTAAAACTCAGCCCTGTCTCTCCTGCAGGCTCAGCGGTATGAGGCGGCATCTACAATTTACGGACCCCACACTCTGTCTGCTTACATCCAGCTCTTCAGAGGCCTTGCTAAGGCCATTGCTACGGTAATCAAAACTTGTAGGCATGTGTGTCTCAGGGGTGGGGAGATGCCGGGGAAGCAAAAGAAAACCTTAGCTTTAAATGTCCAGTTTTTCCCTTATTTTTATTTTTCAAAACCTTTATTTTTAAAGTTTGCAACTATGACATATCTCTAAGAAACAAAACCGTTAGTAAATTCAGATACAGTTAACATCTTTGGGTAGTGACAGCTTCGTTCACATATATGATCTCATATTACCCTCCTGATTACCATGTGAAAGTAGGGAGGTATCATTTTCCCCCCATTTTTCAGATGAGCAAAGTGGTTTGGAGATGGAAGTCATCGGGCTTACTCTAGCCGGGGGTTGAACCAGTGTTCTCGAGGCCTGGCCAGAGTCTCTCCAATCTCTTAATGAGTTGAGCAGATCATTCCTTCTGAGATGCCCATTTCCCCATATTGTAGCATCTCTGAAATGGCGATATGTCTTCCAATCAGAGGAGTTTTATGACTATGATTAGTAGCATGTTTTTACTTTCTCAAAAGCAGTAGCACTTGCTATAATCACTAGAGGCTTAGATGGGATGAAGTACAACCTTGGAGTGCGTACACATTGCATCGATCTAGGGTACGTGCACCTCGACAAGTTGACTTAGAAGAACTCCAGTCGTGGACCTCTTCCTTTAGGGTGCAGGTATTAATGAAGCTGATTCTGGTGTCAGAAGATGAGCCAATAAGCAGAATAAAGGGCTTAAAATCATCAGCAGATCTTTATATAATCCCATATGAGCCCCAATAAAGGCTGGGACACAATTACCACGTAGTGAAGACAACGGAGCCCATTCAGAGAAAGAGCTTGGTTATATTGAGTGGAAACAAACAACACAGCTGCTTGTGAGGGTCAAAACAGTTGAATATGGGCAATTCCATATGCCTCCACCTAATTGCTGACCGTACGAAGTTTCACGACCGGGTATCTACTTAGGATGCATCTTAATTGCCTCATGATTGTTTTATCATAGCATTCCTCTCAGTTTTAGGTCTGATCCTTTTTTCCCCCCAAAGTGGAACTGCTTTAATTTTCATCATAAAAGCTGTAACTAGTTATAGACTTTTAGATTATACAGTAAAGTATAAATCTAGAACCCATCCCGAGAGACGGCCACTGTTTTCACTTGCTTTGACTGTCATCTATAGTTCCTCCCACGGAAATAGTCTTCAGGTTTTATAGTGAAACTTAAGCAGAAAGTGTGATTCATTTTGTAGAAATTTGTATCACAGCCAGTGTTATGGTTCTGTAGCTAAGATTAGCCATGTGATCTCGAAACAAAATACCAAGTATCTCCCAGCTTATGGTCCCATTTGTGAAAGCGGAAGGCCAGCAAATAGATGTCATGGCCGTTGAAAAAGATTAAGTTGTTAAAGTGAGGATCAGTGTCCATTACGAAGGACTACTTAAAATTTGAGATTAACGTTCTGATGATACTATTAAAGGTGACAAATGTGGAAAACATAGATTAAACCAGTCAGGGCATATGCAGATCTTAACTTTTAAGCTAAAAGTGTATTTATTATATTTTTTAATTAGCACAAAGAAGGATTTAGGGGGAAAAAACTTGGTATTGACTCTGAGTAAGAATTTTTTTTTGTTTTCAAGTTTTTATTTAAATTCCAGTTAGTTAACATACAGTGTAATATTAGTTTCAGGTGTAGAATTTAGTGATTAATCACTTACATATAACACCCAGTGCTCACTTGGACAAGTGCACTTCTTTTCTTTTTTTTTTTTTTTTTTGGAAGATTGGTAGGGGAAGAAATGGATAAAGAAGGGGGGGTAATCAGAAGGGGGAATGAAGCATGAGAGACTATGGACTCTGAGAAACAAACTGAGGGCTTCAGAGGGGAGGGGGGTGGGGGAATGGGATAGACTAGTGATGGGTAGTAAAGAGGGCACGTATTGCATGGTGCACTGGGTGTTATACGCAACTAATGAATCATTGAACTTTACATCAGAAACCAGGGATGTACCGTATGGTGACTAACATAATATATATAAAAAAAAGTAAGATTAATTTTTAAAAATTAAAAGGAAATCACAGTGTCATGGTAGAAAGTCTTACCATGGGTTAGGCTCCTCTCCAAAGTCACACAATTGAAAAATGACTATCCCAGAATCTAAACTTATATAGTGTTTACACTCTGATCTCTGGACTGCATGGTCTGAGGGAGCGAAAGTGTTGTCTACGACCCAAACATTCCTCTAGTGACAAAAGTTTAAATTGTGGATGCCTAGACTCACATTTTAGCAAAGTTGCCCCACATTTTGTTAAAGCTGTTAGCTCTTGGAGAGATGATGTGTGTGGATGTTTCCTTTACTAAGGGCATTTCTGGGAGGTTGGGGACTGGGGAAAGGGGCTTTGACTCTACATTGTGTGGTCCTTAAGCAAATGTTCTCTGTTCTAGGATACAGTAGCCAACCTGAGCAGAGGTCCAGAGCCTCCATTTTTCAAACAACTGATAGCCTCATTAATTCCTAATATTGTGGATAGAGCACCAATAGGCAAAACTTTTGGGGATGTTCTGCAGCCTGCGAAACCTACATATAGAGTGGTAAGGCTCCCGAAGAGATCTTGGAATCTTCCAGAAGCCTGTGTCTGGGGATGGGGGGGAAGATACTATCTAATGTCAACACCTGCCTGTAATCATGCTGTAGACCAGCTGTTAGCAACGATAATTTTGACAATTGTTCTTAACTGTGCAGAGCCTCTGCAAACATGGGAATGGGGAAATATTTATTTTGCAGGTGGTAATGACGTAAAATCAAATTTCTAAAATCCAAGTTCTTCTTTTCTTCTTAAATGGATGGTCATGGAACCATTTGCTAGAGCTCAGAAAAGTCTCTCAAATCAAGGACAGGAAAAGCATGTAGCAATGAAGCAGGACTTGGACTATTACTATTTTATATTTATCTTGTGTCCTGCGACTTTGCTAAGTCATTTCTTAGTCCCAGTAGATTTTGGGCAGGGGATGTGGATTCCTTAGAAATTTCTACATACAGTATCATGTCGTCTGTGAATAAAAGCAAGCTCACTTATTCCTTTTTGGATTTCTTTACTGGAGGCCTTTATTTTATTTTTTTTCCCTTAATGCACTGGCTGGAATCTTCAAGACAATCTTGAAGACACGTTGTAAGACTGGGCATTCTTCTCTTGTTTCTAATCAGGAGGAAGAGTATTCAGTTGTTAAGTATGATGTTTTCTTGAGGATTTTTGTAGATGACTTTAATCAAGTTGAGAAAGTTCCCTTGTATGCCAAGTTATTATTGCTATTTTTAATGAAGAATGGGTGTTGGATTTGTTTCAAATGCTTTCCTGTCTACTGAGGTGATCATGTAGGATTTTGTCTCTTACTCTATTAATACAGCATATTGCATTAGTTGATTTTCAGATATTAAATAAATGCTCTTTTGTAATGGTATAGAATCTTTTTTATATGTTGTTGAATTTGGTTTGTTAAGATTTTGCTGAAGTTTTATACTCATGTCCATAAGGGATATTTGCAGTCTTCTTTTCATGTGTTAGTTTTGTTGCTTTTGGTGTCAGGGTAACACTAGTCTCAAAGAATGAATTAGCACGTGTTTCCTCCTGTATTTTCTGAAAGTGTATGGAAAATACTGGTATTATTTCTTCTTTAAATATTCAGTCAGATTTATTAGCAAAGCCACATGGACCTTGGCTTCTCTTTATGGCAAAATTTTTATTTACTACTCCAATTTCTTTACTTACAAGCCTATTCAGATTTTCTGTTTTTCTTGAGTCAGTTATGTATCTCTCTTGGCATTTAGTTTGTCTTGAGGAATCTGCATCTTTCTAAAATTATCTAAAAATCTTCCTAGGCATTTGCCCGTTTTGTGTAAGTTGTCTATTTTGTTTGGATAACGTTCATAATATGTTCTTACAATCCTTTTAATTTCTGTGTGGTCAACAATGATGGCCCTTCTTTCTTCCTGATTTTGATAATTTGTGTCTTCAGAGAGCTAGCTTTTAGCTTCCTTGATTTTATCTGTTGTTTTTCTGTTTTGATTTCAATTTTCTGTTTTGAGTTTTGCTCTGGTGTTTTATATTCTTCCTTCTGACTGCTTCAATTTTATTTTGCTCTTCTCATTTCTTAATGTGGAAGCTTAGGTTCTTTTTAGGTTTTGTGTAATTTTTTATTCCTCTGTTGATTTTTTTTGACCATATATATTTTTGATTATTTTCCTAGTAGTTGCTTTAAGGACTTGAAAAGAAAAAAGAATTCTGATTTTCCTCTCCACACTCTCTACTTTCAGCACTTCCGATAGCAGCTGTGTGGACATTTCCCCCACACCAAGCAATTCTCCAATTCTCTGCAGACATCAACTTGGTGTCCTATGATTCAGTTCAATTCTGACACTATCTGCTTGGGGTTGGCATTTACCTCACAAGTTAAGGGCTCGGTCCCACAAGACTGTACTCCTCCACCCCCACCCCCTCACACGCTTCAGAAACCAATGGTGAATCTAAGTCGTCATCTCTGCTTCTGACTGATTGGCTACAAATTGGAGATTCCCATGAGCCCCTCCTTGGGTTAAATAACTTGTAGGAACAGGCTCACAGAATTCAGGAAAACAGTTTACGTACTAGGTTATCAGTTTATTATACATGGATTACAACTCAGCAACAGTCTGATGGAGGAGAAGCAGAGGGCAAGGTATGAGGGAAGGAGGGCCAAGCTTCCATGACCTATCCAGGAAGGCCACCCTCCCAACATCTCCATGCATTCACCCATCTAGAAGCTCTCTGAACCCCAGACTTTAGGGACTTTTATGCAGGCTTCATTAAATAGGCACAATTGATTACATCATTGGCTATTAATGATTAATTCAACCCTCCGTCTTCTTTCCCCTTCTGGAGATTGGGGGGGGGGGGTTGGACTTGATAATTCCAACCCTCTAATCACAAGGTTGATTCCCCTGACAACTAGCCCTCACCCCCGCCCCATGTTACCGGAAACCCTGAGCCACTGGTCATCTCATTAACATACAAAAAGACACACCACTTCGGGGATTCCAAGGGTTTTAGGAGCTGTGTATCAGGAAATGGGGACAGAGACTATATATATATATATATATATATATCTTATTCTGTCATAGGGCTATAATATGCATCTTAATTAATTGCACTCTACTTCAATATAATACTAAAAATTCTAAAAAATATAAAAAGATTGCTCCAATATATTTTTCCTTTCTCATCCTTTGTGATATTGTTGTCACATATATCACATCTATATATAAATGCAATAATACAATATTATAACTAATTGTCTTATATAATCTCACACCTTCTAAAGAGATTAAAAGAAGATATGAAGAGCATATTCATAGAATATTTTAAACTTAGCCCACATATTTACCCTTCTGGTGCTCCTTATTGTTTCTTAGGAATTCGAACTGTTATTACCATCTAGCGTCATTTCCTTTTAGCATGAAGAACTTCCCTTAGTGTATTTTTTTGTATGACAGCTCTGTTAACAACAAATTCTCTCAGGCTTTATTTAGCTGCAATGGCTTTATTTTCCCTTTATCTTTGAAGAATAGTTTTGCTGCCTTCTTGGTCGAGAAATGGTTTTCTTTTATCACTTTGAGTATGTTATCCTGTCGCCACTGTTCTTCACCCTCTAATGAGAAGTCAATTGCTAATCTTATTGGAGTTTCCGTGAAAGTAATGCATCATTTTTCTCTTACTGCTTTCAAGATTTTCTATTTGTCTCTGCCTACCACCAGTTCGCTACAATGCATCTAAATGTGACGTACTCTGGGATTATGCTCTTCGGGATTTGCTGAGTTCCTTGGGTCACAAGTTAATATTTATCAAGTTTGGAAAATTTTCATCCATTATTTCTTCCAAAAGATTTTTCGTTTGTTTGTTTCTCTCTTTCCTCGAATTCTGGGTCTTCTGGTTTGTGAATGCGGGTACACTTGATGTCATGCTTGTTTCTGAGATTCTAGCAATTTTTCTTCAGTTTTTTTTCTGTCCATTCTTCAGACCAAATAATTTATATTGATAAATTCTAGTTCACGTCTCCTTTCTTCTCATATTTGCTGTTAAGCTCTTCTAGTGAATTTCTCATATCAGTTGTGATTTTCGGCTCTAGAACATCCGATACATTTTTAAAGATTACTTCTTTTCACTGAGTTTCTCCATATGTTAAGTCATTAACATAAGACTTTTCTTTAATTCTTTAAACACGATTTGTATTAGTTCTTAGAACATCTTTACAACAGCTGCTTTGAAGTCTTTTTCTGTTAACTACAACATCTGGGGACACAGAAAGGCAGTTTTGATTAGACTTTTTTTCCCCCAGTATGAGTGATATTTTCATGTATGCACATCCCATCATTTTTTTTTGTAGAATACTAGATGTGTTTTGATACATTGTAGCAATTCGGGATTCTAGCCTGACCTCCCCACCCCAGAGTTGTTGTTTTTGTTTGTCTGTTTGCTCACTGAACACTAGAGTGGACCAGATCAGTAACGTCTGTCTCTGTTGCAACGTGTGGCTATTGGATCTGCTCTGTTTTTTTGTTTTTGATTTTACTTTTAAGTCTGGCTCTCAAGTGTTGCCCCTGTGGTTATATAACTTAATGTCCAATCAAATATTGATCAGAGTGTGTGCTTAGATGCTTCAGGGAGTAAGAATTTCAGTTTCTGCTGATAGGTTCTTTTCCCGGTTTCAGGTGGTTCTCTTCCCTGCATGCAGATTTGAGGGGAACCTTCTACAGATCTCCAGAGTTCTCTGTATGTAGCTCTCCTCTCTCTGGTACACTCTTGTCTCTATTACTCTACCTTGTGAACGTAAGACTATTTGACCTTCACGGACTCCCACAGCTATTCTTTAATTTAGACCAACCGCCTGGCTTTGCTTGCGCTCTGCCTCCTCGTGCTGTGAACTGCACACTCTGAGGGCGTTAGGCTGGAGCAATTGCGAGGCTCGTTTTGTCTGTTTTCTGTCACTCGAGGATCACTGTTTTCATCGTTTGATTGCTTTCCTTGCTCTGCTGTCTGGAAAGCCATGGTTTAATGCACATTTGTCCAGCTTTGTCATTGTTTCCGGTGGGAAGGTAGGTACACACCTGTTATTCCACTTTGTATCTCACACGAGCCAGTGTCAGTGCAAGTCGTTCACGGGAAGTTTTGACTGCTTTGATTTGAGTCAGCGCATTTCCTGTATGTGTGTCTGAGGGAAGTGTGAGACAATATCAAAGGCTGAAGAAGCCATTTAAATGCCTTGTCTTCATCTCTATCTGAATGTACTAAAAACAAATTCACTGGTGAAAAATTCTTGAGTCACTTCCCAGCCAAAAATTCCTATGTCTGTTGTGGCAAGGGTATGTTCTCTAATATTCTCTGAAGATAACTCACTTGATTAAATAGGATAGAATCAGCACAGGTGCCCAGAATCCTAGAACATTTCATAAATCATGGCCTAAATTTGAGCATGGCAAAGAATAAACTCATCACGTGAGTTTGTATCTTCAGGGAGAAGTTGCTGAAGTCACATTCGTAGGCGCTAACCCGAAGAATTCAGCAGAAAACCAGGTAAGAGTCAAAGATTCTTCTGACGGATTTAAATCCACTTTTTAGTCTTCGTTTGAATAGCCTTATAGAGGTTAACGACATAATGATAAAATGTTCCGAATTGCTTTTCATCTTACTGTTTAGGTGTGTGGAAATTTTCAGTAAGAAGAGTAATGTGGAATTTAGTCTGGGGGAAGAAAAGCACAGGAAACGTTTAACTGGGTCTGTCTAGGTTCACATATTGCACAAAGCTTAGAGAGCTACGCTGTCCCTTGAGAAGATACAAATTTCAATACAATCCCATTTATGTATTCCGATTTAGAAACTCTACAAAATTGGGTCAAATCACCAAAGGACCAAAAGTGAAGTATATCTTTGGTTCCTTCCTCCCCCCAGTTCTGGCTCCTCTCTTACTCCAGAACTGCAGCCTCTGGTCCTACGTCCAGTGTTGTGGAGTGACCATGGACCCCTGGGGGGGATGTCCCACTGGCTTGGGGCCCTGGCCCAGGTGCTTTATGTTATCTTGCATTTGCCATTAACTTACTCTTTACTGCTGGCACTAATGGGATATTTATTTATTAATCTTGAAAAATGGCACATGAAATACATGTTTAATGTAAAAACAGACCATATAGAAGTGCTTAAAGTCGAATGTGAAAGTACCTCTCTTTCCATAAACCTTTTCAGAGGCAATAATTGCTTATAGTTTGTTACATGTCATTTCATACTTCATTGTTTCTATCATATGTAAAGTATACATATGTATAATAAAATACATGCCCTTAATAAAATGAATTCGTTTTACTCCTCTGTAACTCCTTTAGAATGTTCTTTTAATGGGGGCACCTGGGTGATTCAGTCAGTTAAGCATCTGACTCTTGATTTCAGCTCAGGTCATAATCTCAGGGTCGTGAGATCAAGGCCCACATTGGGTTCCACGCTGAGCATAGAGTCTGCTTCAGATCCTCTCTTTCCCTCTTCCTCTTCCCCTCCTCCACTCTCTCTCTCTTTCTCTCTAAAAGACAAAAGAATGTTCTTATAACTACACAAGCAATAACTAGGCATATTCTAGTTGTAAAAATTCAAACAATAAAGAAATATGTAGAAGAAAAAGAAAGTAAGTATACGAAAGTGATTTCAAGGTCATATTTTTTAGTGTGGCTGAGGATGCACTTACTGTATCCATGAGCCATCCTTCCCAGGACCATTGTTACTTATAACTCCAAACACCTTCCTACCAGTGAACCTTCCATTTCTGTTCATTGAAATATCATTACTGCTCTAATAACAATTGTGGCAATACGACATTGTCAAATATGACACTGGGGAAAAATGTTTGACTGCTTGGAAAGTCAACATGCACCTGTTGGAAATAATTTCTCTAGGCAGTCAAACTATGCCATAATATTTGCATGTTTATGGCATTGTTTTCTGAAGATATCAAAGTATTATGGCAAAATGGCAGAATTAGCTATCCGTTGATATCCTTGGGCTGGAGAAACACCATCATCGTTATTGCCTTGGAGAAGCAGGACAACAAAATGCTTAAAGCACTGTAATGAGAATAGAATTGATTTCTAAGAAGGCTCTGGGACTCCGCATATGATAATTTCCACTCCCTTTTATTGTTAATAATCCTTACCACCATTTATCTAAGGTTTACTCTTTGCAGGCACCAGGTGAAGCACTTTACATACATTACTACATCAATCTCATTTTATTCTCCTTACTGTCCATTGGCTTACATTTTATTGTCCCCATTTTACAGATGAGGAAACTGAGGCCAGAAAGATTAAGTAACTAGTATTAACTAATTGTGTATCAGGTAGAGATTAGGGTTGGGAAGGGGAAAGGATAGTCACATAGTTTCCATATGCAGTGGTCTAGACTTGTTCTCTGGTCTACACTCTACACCTGTCCAGCGAGGGTTCACCCAATCTCCTACTCTGTCTACAGCCTCCCCGATGTCCCTCTGCCCTAAATGGCCAGAAACCCTTCTCTTTACAAGTCACCATCATCATGAAAACTTTATTGAGTATAACCTATCTGTTGAGTAATTAGAGTTTTAAATAATCCCACGGCCCAGGTGTGAGTGATCCATTCAGCAAAGTTTTATTTGAACACCTGTAATGGATAAAAGTGAATCAGATACAAGTCCTACCCTTAAGGGCCCACAATCTAAAGATTTTTGAGGAAAATTGGAGATTTATGGTCTCTGCCTCTTTGAATTTGTTATATTATTCAAATTTGTGCTTAATTTGACATGGAATTCTTGGTCTGAATTGAATTATTGTAGCAATTTTCCAATGGGAACAATAAAACCTGCTTTTGATGTGCTTTCTGGGAATCCATTATGAGAAATTACAGTGATTGCTTTTAGCACCCTAGGACAGGGAAGATTTATGCATCCTTTCCAGTTCTTTCACTCGAGAGGTATATTTACTCATAATTCATTTACCCAGAGAAGGAAAGATGAAGAAACTTTCCTATTTTCCCTCCTAAGACTTGGCGTGACTAGAGAAGGTCTTGGAATATAGATCAATAAACATGTCATGAAAAGGTTTGACTTATGCCTTTTTCAAAATTGCAAGTTTCATTCTATCTCTTCTCTGCCCCTATTTGCAAAATTTGCTATCAACTCTAAAATTATGATCATCCAGTTTTCTTTAAAAAAAAAAGGTCATGGTGTGTAATAGCCTGGATGAATTAGCATTCTGAAGACATTGCGTGGAATGTGAAGAGAAACACCTAAGAATTTGGATGAGATTCTAATACATTTTCACACAAGGTATTGACAGGTCGGCCTACAGTCCACAAGGGATGTATTTACAGGCAAGTTCCTTCTATGACCGTGTGGGGTCTCATCAGTTATATTAATTACATTTCAGACCCATCAGACCTTCCTCACTGTCGAGAAATATGAGGCCGCATCAGCAATATGGCAGATAGTGCATAATGATGCCTCCTGGGAGACTCGGTGAGCATGTCTGTTGGATATTTTGTCTTTCAAGCCTTGACAACAGTTGGTTAGTAATGCAGGGAAGACAAATGGGAAGCCTGGCTCAATGCATGATATTAATGACATCAAATTCCCAAGGAGCCTTCTGGCCATATTTAGTTGATTTATTAGACTTCATTTTGATTCTGTTTTTCTGCAAAACAGTGTGGTGTGTGCTTCTGGAAGATTAGGTGCTAATGAGGTTATGGCCTCCATTTTTGTAAACATCTGTTAGTTTTGTTTTTTTTCCACGGCCACAGACATTACCCCCAAAGGCTGGCTGGCCTTCCTGCAAACTGGCTGAAAGGCATACTGGGGTGGAGGTGTTGCTATAGGTCTATATTTAGAACCTGACGTTCCTTCTGGGAAAATCACGATCTATACGCAAAATGTATCGTACTTGTATACGTGGTCAATGATTCTTTATTTGAATTACTAAAACACGAGATGCTCCAGTGTTTATCTCTTCCTGACTCAAGTAAGGAAGGAATTTGCCGATAGAGTTCCCTCAGAGACATATCTCTGTGCCTTTGGTTATCAAATATCTGAGCTGAATGCATATATTGAAGTTTTGAAAATGTGTCTGAAATAAGAAAATATTTCTGCTCCCAAGTGTGTAAATTTCACACCGCACAACAAGTGGGCAAAAGTTTTGGCAATTTCTGTCTAATTTGGATCACCTTAAACTAAGTGATGGGTTGCATGTTGGTTTGCTCCCCATGGTTAACCGAAAATCGAAGTTTGAACATACTGTGCCCCCTTTGATAATCACACATAAATATGGACATACATTTTCCTCTGATCTTTAGGACTCTAGGGTATTGGTCATTTTAAAACAAATAATAAATACATATTTATTGTTAAAATAAGGTTATGCAGATTATAACCATTTTTTATTATCTAAATAATAAAAAACGATGATTTTTTTTTGAAAAGCCCCAACTCAGAATAGCAGTGAACATGGAGGGCATGGATAGGCCTCCTTCCTGTTCACCAACAGCAGTATCATCACCTCTGTCATGAGAGCACTGGGCCCATCCTTGAAAAACACGGAATGTTGAGAACACCCTCTCTGCCCTGAGCACTCACTCTCTACACCGTTGGACATCCGTTAGCCCATTGTATCTCGCTTTCCTAGAAGGGTATCTGAACTCCTTGTAGTGGTCTGCAAGGACCGATGCGAGCTGACTCCATCTGTTTCTGTCAGCTCAACCTCTGTGCCACAGCCCACTGCACCCTGATCCTACAAGAGCATTCTGTTCCTTCCCTGCACCCTCTGCTTTCCCGCTGAAGCCACTTTGCATCTCTGTTCCTTCTTCCTGGAATGTATCTCCTCTGGGGATGTGTGGGTTCAGTTTAAATAACATCTCCATAGAGATACCGCTGCCTTATTTGGTTCATTTCACTTCCCACGTTTGAGATCATTTGTTGATTTCTTGTTTGTTGCCTTTCTTCCCCCCCTTGCCCCAGGGGCCTGTATGCTCCATGGAACTTTGGGCCATGTCTGTTGTGCTCACTACTGTATCCTCAGACCCCTAGAATAGAGTCTGGCACAGGCGCTCATTAAATATATACTTTGAACAAATGTGTCAGTCGACACAGAGGATGACAAGGGCAAGAGGAATGTTCTAGCAGTTCTCACTCAGGAGACGTCTTGTATTCTGAGTACCAGGTGAGGGAGGCTCCCTGGGGTGGATTGTGTTTGGGTAGTTAGAAAGGTAGAACAAGTGAAACTGTTTCTACAAATGGCTATTTCCTAAAGGGTCTATTCCAGGCAGTAAGTATTTGTCCCTGTTTTGTTCATTGCTGTATTCTCAATATCCAGGATAGTGCTTTGGTTAGGGTAGGTACTCCCTCAATATTCATATAATGAATATTCATACATTTTTCTAATCACACATTTTTAAGAGTAAAACTCAGTCGGCTTGTTTGTCTTCTACCAACAGGTTCTATTGGCACAAGGGACTGCTGGGTCACAGCAATGCCACGATACAATGGCACATTCCAGACACTGCCCAGCCTGGGATCTACAGAATAAGATACTTCGGACACAATAGGAAGCAGGAATTTCTCAAGCCAGCGGTCATACTTCCATTTGAAAGCACTTCCGCTGCCTTTGAAGTAGTAACTTCTTAACGAAGAGTTGACAGTTCATTGAAAGAGCAGCTACACTCTCTAATTTATAAAAATGATTTCACATGAATGTAAACTGTGACGATGACTTGGATAATTGTCCCTGTTGGGGCACAGATAGTTTACTGTAAGGGACAGAGGGGTGTGTGCGTGTGTCCAGTTTGTCTTGCTCAGGAGCTTCGTAGCCTGGGTGGTCTAGAGACTAACGCAGAACTTCCCTCGGGGCCTGCTGGCTGTTTGAAGGAACACGTCCCCTCAATATGAAGCCTCTGAAAAGTGAGCGAGAGTGGTTGAAGATGCGTGAACAATGGTACAACTATTTATGTATAGAATTATTGAATATTCGTGCTGGGAAATTATTTTGCAGATGGAAACAATGAAGTTTTGCGGATTTAGCATTAACAAAGACTTCAGGACTTCCCCTCCTCCCCCAACTCCATCACACCTAAAAATATATAAACACTGACCATAAATGTATATGCCCAATGAGAGAAAATTAGTGTGGAAACTAGCATGCCGACTCTTCTGTCTTGAGCACAGCCTCGCAAAGCCATTACCCTGGAGTCGATGTACCTGATCCAGATCGGTTAATGCTGGTAAATTATTTCTGGCATTGCCTTCGGAGGCCAATCACAAGAAAGTCAGACCTGTAATATTTTGATCATGCCTTGTGTTTCCCTAACTGCCCTTATCCCTTTGAGTTGTGTCTCCTCTTCCCAAGACTGGTTCTAAGTGATTTTGACTGTTTTCACTAATCACAGTCACCCCCAAAATACAAGTTTTGCCATTAGTCTAGATATTTAAAACAAAAGTGTTACTGGATTGGAAGGGGGTCCTCGAAGGACAAGCTCTAAATTCATTGATCTGTTCTTTTCTCACTCACTTACTCATAGACCTGCTCAATCAAAGAATATTTATTAAGACCTACATACCCAACATTGTGCTAGTGCCTGGCCCTGACGATTGTTGTGATCATATTTGGGATGAATGTGTTAGTGTCAATTTATAAAGCAGTAATCTTCAAGTCCTATCTTATATACAATCTGGTTGGGTGCTCTATTGTGGGGGGAAAGAGGCTCCAGACCATTTGGAAAAAGTTGTTTTCATGGTTATTTTGGGGGCATTATGAAATACCCAGCCCAATGTCTAGCAGAATGAGATATGACAGTCTGACAATGATTGCCCAGAAGTACCAATTCCACTTGATCCAAGATGGGGCGCCTGGGTGGCGCAGTCGTTAAGCGTCTGCCTTCGGCTCAGGGCGTGATCCCGGCGTTCCGGGATCGAGTCCCATATTGGGCTCCTCCGCTGGGAGCCTGCTTCTTCCTCTCCCACTCCCCTGCTGTGTTCCCTCTCTCGCTGGCTGTCTCTCTGTCACATAAATAAATAAAAATCTTTAATAAAAAAAAATGATCCAAGTTAACAAGGAGCTGGTTCCCAGGCTACCAAGTAAATTTCCAAAAACTAAGTCATGCTTCTGTATGTATGTAAAAGCTTTAGCATTTTAGGGGGGAAAATGCCCTTTATTTCCAAAACAAATGTTAAGGCTTGAAAATAGTAATGATACTAAGAACAATAATCCTAGTGTTCATTTCCATATGACTAAACGTGCTCTATCGCACTGGAATGAACCTGGGACACTCTGATGGACCAGGGTTCTGGTTCTGTGGGAGTTCACTGCTGGAGAATTAGCTAATTGGATTCCAAAGACTAGTGATCATTTTCCCTAAGGACACACAGTGTTTAGAATAACAGTTCAGAGGCTTCGAGGAACAGGAAATTCTGAAAGTTGACCTTAGACAGATGAATGATATTAGAACAGATGATAAGATTTTATAAAGTATTTCTCATGATTCAGAAGAGCTTTTGAATTATTTTTCACTACCTCCATGCTTCCCACTGAAGCTCTCCAGTGGGCCTGTGATTCCCTGTTGGTTACTTGCAACTGTGCCAAGCCAGATCCAGCATTGCCTTGGTGCTGAGCCTTCTGCACCAGCCCTCCGTCCACCAGTTCTCCTGGCCCCAGATAACCCACAGAAATGTGTTTGCTCACTTGCTGCTGTCTCTTCCAACCCACGCAGTGCCGTTTCTGTTTGTATAGGAAAATAAGACCAGATCCTGCATGATAGAAACCATAGCTATTCACTCCTGCATTAAGCAACACCACAAAGAGGCAGATCTGATCTGTGAATATACAAACCTACATCCAAGCTGTGTTTGTGGCTCATTGGAGCCAAACCATGTGGCAAAAGCTCCTGAAATTGCTGGAGAACACGGGGAAAAGGAATGTGGTTGGTGGGAGAAGGCATCTGCAGAAGTTCTTGTGTCTCATGTCAAAGTGTCTGTGTTCAGTTTGTTGAAATCTGTCCACTCTGATTCGAAGGATGCTGTGATTTTCCTCAAAAAATACTGAATGATCCCTCTATATTTTCAATGAGTATTATGTAAAATTGCTAATATGCAATATCATATTTAATAATAAATTAGTAAAATTTGGAACATATGTTCTATTGAGAAGTGATGCAGACACATGAATACTTGTTTTTCTAAGAGATGGAATGAATGGTGCTGGATTCCACGTAGGTCAGGCTGGAAAGTGATATGAATGGTATCTCTAAGTAACTGCCCAAACATATGGGGGTCCCCTTCATCCTTTCCTTCCTGCCCTCCAAAGATTTATTGCTGGAAAAATACATATGGTTTTTGAACTTTTTTTTTTTACTACTAGGGCCATTGAGAGTTGCCCAGGCAGGTAATTATCCATATAACCGTTTCATGAGCCAATTCTGAACAAAGACACCAAGAATGAATATGCTTGTGAATATCCTTCTCCAATTTACCCTCTCATGCTTCTTCTCCAATGTAGGCTAACATACTGTCCTTCTCTAATAGGAGCACATGGATTTCATCTTTAGCCAAAAGATTTCATCATTAGATGATCCTTTCATGTCTTTAGTTCTGCAAATAATGAGATTTTGGCTCCTGGGTATCCCAATCCCACCTGCCACTTTATACTGGCTTTGGACTATCATGATGCCACAGAGGAAAATTTGCATGTTCCTTACATGATTAGTTAGGCTGTGTTCACCTGTAAGTAACAAAATATTCCTGATCAACAGGGTTCCAAACACGAAAGACATTGAACAACCACACATAGCAGTGAGTCTTAAGGTGACAAAGTCAGGTTTCCCACAACCATACCACGATGTCATTGGCTTTTTTTTTTTTCTTAACATACTAACTTTAATTCTCAGGCTTGTCGCCTCAGTCTCAAGAGAGCTACCTCATGTCTTCCAGCAGCAAGAAGGAAGAGGAGAGTTCCTGCAACCCCTTTTTGGAAGGTGAAAACTATTTAGTAGAAACCCAAGTAGAATTCTCCTTACATTTCCTTGTCTACAGTTGAGTCACATAGCTTCAAGGGAGCCTGAGGAAGAGAATAGTTGGCGTTTTCTGCCTCTGGATGGGGAGGCAAGTTCTGATCAGCAGGGAAAAAGAGATGGTGCAAGTAGCTGTTCTATAAGAGGGTCAGTAGACTCTTGGTGACCAGCACTCCTGTTACCACGATAGGCAACTGATAGTAATGGCAGAGCCAACTTAATAGCTCTTTGACATAATCGGCACTCCTTTTATCTTAGCAAATATGTTTCAGGAAAGAACACATCTTGGAACCTTGATGGTAACAGGACTTGCTCTCTATACTGCAAAATCTATGCATTCATTCAACAAATTTACATGGAGCACCTAACTACTTTGTGGGTGCTGTGCTAGCCCCTAAAGATACAGTAATGATCAAGAAGGAAAGTTCTTGCCATCAAGGAACATCGAGTCTTAATGGAAGAAGCAGACAGGTAGATAGGCAATTCTGTACAGAGTGACCCAGATTGTTGCTGTTCAGGCTGTTAGAGATGGCACCTTATAGGGTCTTGGGGATATTGCAGGAGGCTTGCTGGGGGAAATAACATCTAAGCTAAGACCCAAAGGATATTAGCTAGAAGAAAGGTAATGGGTGTGTGTGTGTGTGTGTGTGTGTGTGTGTGTGTGTGTTTACATGCTTGGATCCAGGATGACTACACTTTTCAGGTAAGGGGAATATCAAATAGTTTATCAAGGCTGTAGTTACAGTGCAAGAGGGAAATGATGATCAGAGATGTAGCCCTGAACTTCACCTTCATAAATAGCAATTTGGTGTTATATTCATATTAGCCTTTTCACACTTAAGACACTTCATTTTTTAATCTGAATGCACTTGAATGTATTTTCCCTTTGCTAAACTAATAAGATACATCTTTT
Organism: Ursus arctos; assembly: GCF_023065955.2. Taxonomy (NCBI): domain Eukaryota; kingdom Metazoa; phylum Chordata; class Mammalia; order Carnivora; family Ursidae; genus Ursus; species Ursus arctos. Next base: position 77,319,660 of record NW_026623089.1, on the reverse strand, counting down.
AGAACTAAGGAAACTGATTTTGGTTCCCAGTCTCCAGTGACATCGAAGATCGCCTTTCTGTCTTCATAGGCTGTAACCATTTCTTAAAATTGGATTTAAGACTTCTTTTGCTTCTGTCCATCTCATGTTTCCAAATCTTGATTTTCTTTTGCTTTTTTTATGCCTATTAAGTGGGTGAGTATAGCCCATAAAGACCACTCTCTCCCTTTAGATGGAGTCCAGAGTTCCAGCCTACATCCTTTAAGTACTTATTAATACTAAAAAACTGACCCACCCACATAAACTTCAAAATACCTTGGTGTACAGAAGTTCAAGTTATCAGAGACTGAGCCAGCGTTGATTTTTTTTGGGGGGGGGGCCGTATTTTAGGATAATGAGCAATCAGAAACTTGGGATATTGGCTTAACACCACCAGAAGAAAACAAATCTACCACCCCACTCTCTGGATTCCCACTCTCAGGGAAAATTGACATGACCATATTCCCTGTTCTATTGGAGCTTACTTATTCAATACAAGACCAGGGTAAGCTAACGAACATCAGAACTTAAGATCTCAGCCATTGTAACTTTGGAAAAATGTCCAGCATGGACCCACAACATTCTTAAGTGGAGTTTTAATAAACTGGCATGTATGATTTTATAAGTCGGTGCCACCACAATAAGGAAAGTATGTACTTTGAATGTGTTTCTGAAACTGTGAATGGTGCTGTGCTGACCCATTGCCGCTCTTTTATCAGTTTCTCTTAGCCTCAAGTCCATAGATGCAAAATATCTCAGGGGGACTAGGTGGTAGCTTTGAACCATGGGACATAAGTGAGAAGTTGTATAATGTGGAAGAAAGAACCTAGGTTTTAAAGTCTGGTTAACTTGGATTGAATTATGTCTGTGACTTTGGGAGGGTTACTGAGCATCCATGGTTTATAAAATGGTGTAACAATTATGCCCTTCTGTTATTAATACGGGGTTGTAGAATTTAATGGGTAAGAGAGAAAGCTCATTGGAAACTAATAGGAAACAAATTCTGGAGACCAGTTGGTTCAAATCTTAGTTCTATCATTTATCCAATATCCAATCCTGAGTAATTGACTCAATGTCTTAAAACCTTAGTTTCTTAATGCATCCCAACTTCCGAATATATGAATGAAAACAATAAAAGCACTTACGTTTTTAGTTTGTGAGATTAGAATAAGGTAGAGTTGTTGGCAGAGTGTCTGGCATATGGAATATGCTTAATTTATTTAGCTGTTAATTAACTTAGCTGTCACTGAGTATTATGTAAGGTGATGCATATACATACCTAGAAAAGAGTAGGAAATAAAAAATAAATTCTCCATTGTGAACTGAATCCATCATTTGCCCAGGAGACATTATGCTTTTCCTGATATTTTGGCATCTCTGTTGTTAGCATAGGAAGAGTTGGAATGCGTGACAACTGAGAGACAGTGGAGGTCAGAACCAGAACCAGAAGCAGCTTCAGGAATGGGTCAGAACATGTGAGTGTATGAAACTCTACAGTTAAAATGGTCATGTCTTACTGATTGACGGGATGGGGAGGGGAAGAAAGATAGTTTAGAAAATTTAAAACCCTAAAATGCCGTTTGGGTGACAGTAACAGTAGAAATGAGCACCAGAGTAAAAGGAAGAGGGTTGCAGAGGGATGAAGGAAAATCTGGGTTTGGGTGCCTGAGACTTGACAAGATGTTCAGACAGCAAAGTCCAGCGCACAGTGAGAAATGGGAGCTCAGCTTTTGCAGAGAAAGTAGGGCAAAACAGAGAGACACGGGAAACATCCATTTCAACCCAATAGCAGAAATCAATGAAGTTGATGATTTGCAAGAAGGAGGACAAAGACGTGGAAAGGGCCTGGATGACAGGCCTGAGGGGAACACAACTTTTAGGAAAGGGGAGGAGAAGGACAACCAGAAAATACTATTACTAAAAGAACAATTAGTAGAATTTGGAGAGTAGGAAGAAAGAACTCCAAAAAGGTCAATTAGATAAAGGTTGTAGAGAAACTAAAATGGTTAAGGATTGAGTTAAGCCTTTAATGCTTGAGAGGAGCAATTTCTTAAGACTGTGGAAGTCACATGCAAGAGAGAGTGCAGTTATCTATGGGGCTCGTGGGATGTGGCAGAGCAGTTAGTGGCCATTCTGTACCTGATCTCCCATCCAGAGCGAGAGTTTGTGTTGGTTACAGGGACAGGGCTCCATTTCTCAGCCTGAGTGTATCTGAGGACTGAATCTGGCAGCTGGGAATAACCGTCCAACGAATTAAGTTCTGTTCAGTGGGAAGATAGGTGTGGTACATTCTATTTTCCTACTTGTACCCTCAGAAGTGATACTCATATACTCCCTTAGCCAGTTCCCTTCCTAGTAATGGACAAGGTGGCAAGAGCCGGAGCCATCTTGAGCGTAGAGGTGGAAGCTCCCTGTTGAGGATGGCCATCCTATGAAAGATGCCTGGGTCCTTGCTCGTCCTTGAGAATCAAATCATTCCTTGACTGCTTCATTTCAGATGATTAACTGAGGGGGAAACAAACTGCCATCTCATCTTTTACCGTTCACGTCATTGTTAGAGCAGCAGAAACCCAAATTCTAACTACTATACTGATTGTAGACTTCACAAAGGCTATGATTGAGACCCTTTCTTTCTTCTACTGTGGTGAGGACAAATATCAACATAGTTGTGTAAAATCAGAAAGCAGATCTTTACTAACTGACCAGGGGAAAATGGTGTGGTGACCTTTTTCAATTTTTTGACTCTCTGGCTATTATGGGTTGAATCATGTCCCCCCAAAACAATGGCTGAAGTTCCTAACCCCTAATACCTCAAAGGTGACCTTATTTGGAAATAAGGTCATTGCAAATGTAATGAGTTAAGATGAGATCATCGTGGAGTAGAGTAGGCCATTAATCCAATATGACTTATATCTTTATAAAAAAAATGCCATGTAAAGAGACGCAGGCAAGGAGAACGCAATGTGAACAAAAAGCAGAGGCCTGAGTGCTGTGTCTACAAGCCAAGGAATCCCAATGATTGCAAGTAAACCACCATAATCAAGTTGAGAGGCTTGGAGTGGATTCTCCTGCACAACCCTCAGAGCAAACCAACTTGGTGACCCTTCGATCATGGACTTCTGGCCTCCAGAATAGTGAGCCAACTAATTACTGTTGTTTAAACCACCCAGTGTGTGACATTTTGTTATGGTGGTCCTGGGAAATGAATACAATGGCCAATGGATTAGTGTCCACTCCTACAGATACCCACCCAAAGAGATTCTTGGGTACCTTCTAGTTTAGAAGACATAGTCATTATATCTGTTCTTTACTCTTTTGGATAATATGATCATTTTATGACAACTGGTCTCATCTGTCTTTGGTTGCCTATTAGTGTCATCTGTCACTGTCAAAGACTATAGTAAGTTCTAAAACTAATTTACATATCATAAAAAGCCAAATGAATCAGCTATGATGCAGCTCTAACTAAAATTTTATGGAGAATAAACATTCCATAATTTTGGGAATTGATCTTTTATGGGTTGTGGGTGAGACCATGAATATCTATTATATATATTTACAAGATGACAGAATCAGGACAAATGTAATTATGCATGTTTATTCTCAGTTCTTATTGAACTAAATTGGGTTTTTTCCTCTCCAATCTATTATACAAGTATTATAAGCTCTGCAGCAAATGAGGGACATGTCAGAATAGAGTCTATCTTTCTGTTTACATGGAGACAAAGCTAGAAAGGAATCATAATATAATTTAGGAATTCGGTAGTGCCAGTTTTAAATCAAGGCAGAAGACGGCTGTTTCCATGTATTAGAGAGGTTATTGCAAAAAGTAGGAGCAGTGAGTTTTTTCTCTCTATGAATAATTTACTTAATACTTACATAAACGAATATTTTCTATTTCAAGAAATGCTTTTGTGAATAAGAGAATGCTTTCAAGATTATCGAAAAGAAATCTCATTTTTGGAGGGATTTTATTTTCTTTGAATTAACTAAGTCATATCTCAATGTCCATTTTTTGCATAAAATTTATTGGGGTCCTGTGGGAAATATGCTGTGTCCTCCTGGTTGAGTGCCATGAAGCCCCCCCCCCAAAAGGAGTCTTGCTCTTCTGTAGGTATCTTCCATCCTGTGCCTCCACTCTGGTAGGGACATCAGGAGAATGCACATTGTGATTCCAAACTTAGACTGTTGTTGAACTTCTTGAGATCTTAAAAAAAAAAATTCTTATGGAAAACCTGAAACCTACGAATATGGAGAATAGTACAATAATTGCTGTGTATTTCATCATTCAGCTTCAGAAAGTATAATAGCTTGCCAAATGTGTTTCATCTCTTCCTTCACATTTTGGGGTGTAGGGTTGAACTGGACTATTTCTCTTATAAAACTTTAGCATATTTCTCTGACAAATAAAAATATTTTTTCTTCCACTTAACCAGAAGGTCACTCTCATATCTAACAAAATTGACCATAACCTCTTAATTTCATCTAGTACTCAGTCCATGTTCAAATGTTCCTGATTGTCTAAAAAATACCTTTCACAGTGGGTTTGTTGAATCAGGGTCAAACAATTTCTGTACACAGCATTTGGTTTATTAATCTCTTTTTTGAAAAGATTTTATTTATTTATGAGAGAGACAGAAAAAAACGTGCGAGAGAGGAGAGGGGCAGAGGCAGAGGGAGAAGCAGGCTTCCCTCTGAGCAGATAGCTGGATGTGGGGCTCGGTCCCAGGACCCCGAGATCATAACCTGAGCCAAAGGTAGATGCTTAACTGACTGAGCCACCCAGGTGCCCCTGGTTTATTAACCTCCTCAATTACACTTAATATATAACATTTCTCCTCATATCACCCTCCTTTCCAGGCTATTTAAGAAACCATGGTATCTAATAGATTTTCCTACATTATGAACTTTTGCTTCTTCATGATGGGTTTTAAATTATTCTTCTACTCTTACTGTTTCTTGTAAACATTAGCTGTAAACGCTTGATTAGATTCAGGTTAATTTTTTTTTTCTTTTGGCAAGAATACTTTGTTGGAAGGGCTCTTTGTTTTCTATTTCATAAAACAGGAAATACATGTCTGGTTGTCTCATTTAAGATTGACCTGACATTCAGGGGTCATCAGCTTGATCCATTCATTATAAAAGTTCCTGTCAACTTTTGATCTTTGGTTTTCACAGCCAAAGTGATTGTTAATTAGATCCACTATTTCTTTAGGGATTACAAAATGGTAATTTTCTTTTTTTCAGTTTTGCTGAGGTATAATTGAAAAACAAATTTGTAAAATATTAAAAATGTCTAACGTGATGATTTGGTATATGTATCTATTTTGGAAGGATTCCCACCATTGAGTTAATTAACACATCCATCACCTCACATATGTACATGTTTTTTCCTCCTTTTTGGTGAGGTCGCTTACGTTCTACCCTTAGCAAATTTCAACTATGCAACACGGTCTTTTCAACTATTGTCACCATGTATTCGTTAGATCCTTAGACTTTGCTTATAACTCATAACCACCATTCTACACTCTGTTTCTATATGTTGTTGTTGTTGTTAAGAGTCCATGTATAGGTGATATCATGTGGTATTTGTCTCTCTCTATCTGACTTATTTCACTTGGAGTAATGCCCTCCATGTCCATCCATGTTGTTGCCAATGGCAGGATTTCTTCCTTTTTCATGGTTGAATAATATTCCATATATTTATACCACATCTTCTTTCTCTGTTTATCCATTGATAGACACTTAGGTTTTTTCCATGTCTTGGCTATTGTGAGTAAAGTTGCAATACACACAAGAGTGCACACATCTTTGTGATATCATGTTTTCATTTCTTTTGGATACATACTCAGAGGTATGATTGCAGGATCATATGGTAGCTCTATTTTTACTTTTTGAGGACCCTCCATACTGGTTTCCACAGTGGCTGCACCAGTTTGCATTCCCACCAACAACGCATGAGGGTTCCCTTTTCTGCACATCTTTGTTACCACATTATCTCTTGTCTTTTTGATGATAGCCATTCTGACTGGTGTGAGATACCTTGTGGTTTTGAATTGCATTTGTAATTAGTGATGTTGACCATCTTTTCATGTACCCATTGGCCATCTGTATGTCTTCTTTGGAAAATTGTCTACTCAGTTCCTCTACTCACTTTTAAATTAAATTGGTTTTTGTTGTTGTTAATGATGATGAGTTGTATGAGTGTTTATGTATTTTGGATATTAACCCATTGTCAGCTATATGTTTTGTAAATATTTTCTCCCATTCTGTAGGTTGTCTTTTCATTTTCTTGGTGGTTTCTTTTGCTGTGTAGAAGCAGTTTGATATAGTCCCACATATTTGTTTTCACTTTTGTGCCTTATGCTTTTGGTGTCAGATCCAAATAATCATTGCCAAGACTGATGTCAAAGAGCTTATTGCCAGTGTGTTGCATTTCTGTACATCAATAATGAAGCAGCAGAAGAGAGAAATTAAGAAAGTAGTCCCATTTACAATTGCACCAAAAATAATCAGATGCTTTGGAAAAAACCTAACCAAAGAGGTGAAAGACCTGTACTCCGAAAACTATAAAACACCAATGAACGAAATTGAAAATGACGCAAACAGAAAGACATTCCATACTCATGGATTACAAGAGCAAATATTGTTAAAATGTCTCTACTACCCAAAGCAATCTACACAGTTAATGCAATCTCTATCAAAATACCAACAGCAGTTTTCACAGAACTAGAACAAACAATCCTAAAATCTGTGTGGAAACGCAAAAGACCCTGAAGAGCCAAAGCAGTCTTGAAAAAGAAAAGCTACGCTGCAGGAACCATAATTCCAAAGCTCAAGTTATATTACAAAGCTGTAGTCATCAAAACAGTGTGGTACTGGCACAAAAATAGACACATAAATAAATGGAACAGAATAGAAAGCCTAGAAATTAACCCACAATTGTATGGTCAATTAATCTTTGACAAACCAGGAAGGAATATCCAATGGGAAAAGGACCGTCTTTTCCAAAATGATGCTGGGAACACTGGACAGAAACATGCAAAAAGATGAAACTGAACCATTTTCTTACACCATACAAAAAATAAATTCCAAATGGATGAAAGACCTAAATGTGAGACCTGAAACTATAAAAGTCCTAAAGGAGAACACAGGCAGTAACTTCTTTGACATTGGCCATAGCAACTTTTTCTCGATATGTCTCCTGGGGCAAGGGAAATAGAAGTGAAAATAAACTATAAGGACTTCATCAAAATAAAAAGCTTCCGCACAGCAAAGGAAATAATCAGCAAAACTAAAAGACAACCTACTGAATGGGAGAAGATATTGCAAATGACATATCAGATAAAGAGTTAGTATCCAACATATATAAAGAACTTATACAACTCAATACCCCCCAAAATGAATAATCCAATTAAAAAATGAGCAGAAGACATTTCTCCAAAGAAGACATACAGATGGCCAACAGACACATGAAAAGATATTCATCTTCACTTATCGGGGAAAATCAAATAAAAATCACAATGAGATATCACCTCACACCTGTGAAAATGGCTAAAGTCAACGATGCAAGAAACAACAGGTTTTGGCAAGGATGTGGAGAAAAAGGAACCCTCATGCACTGTTGGTGGGAATGCAAACTGCAGAAGCCACTGTTGAAAACAGAACAGAGGTTCCTCAAAAAGTTAAAAATAGAACTACCTTATGATCCAGCAATCACCCTATTGGGTATTTACTCAAAGGATGCAAAAACACTAATTCACAGGGATACATGCACCTCTATGTTTATAGTAGCATTATTTATAGTAGCCAAGATACGGAAGCAAACCAAGTGTCCATCAGTTGATGGATGGATAAAGAAGATGTGATAGATGATAGATAGATAGATAGATAGATAGATAGATAGATAGATAGATAGATGATAGATTAGATAGATAGATAGATAGATAGATAGATGATAGATAGATGATAGATAGATGATAGATAGATAGATAGATGATAGATAGATATACACACACACTGGAATATTATTCAATCATAAGAAAGAGTGAAATCTTGTCATTTGAAACAACATAGATGGGTATAGAGGGTATAATGCTAAGTGAAATAAGTCAGTCAGGATAAGACAAATACCAAATATTTTACTCATATGTGGAACTTAAGAAACACATGAAGAGAAAAAGAGACAAACAAAAAACCAGACTCTTAACTATACAGAACAAACTGATGGTTCCAGAGGGGAGGTCGTGAGGGGATGGAGGAAGTAGGTGAAGGGGGTTCACACTTGTCATTACACTTGTCATGTTGAGCACTGAGTAAGGTACAGAATTATTGAATCACTATAGTACACTAATATAATACTATTGAAACAATATAACACTGTATGTTAACTAGACTGGAGTTAAAATTTTAAAAATTAAAAAATTAAAGTTTATTTTGAAATAAAGAAATAAAAAATGTGAAGTAATTATGGGAAAACATGACCACTTGCTAGAAGTTAATGGTGGGGAGACGCAGGGGTCCATTATGTTCTTATTCTTTTGGTCTTTTCTGTATGTTGGAAGTATTGCACTGACATTTGTACAAGGAGTGAATGTAGAACAGACGGGGGTGAGCGTGACTGTGAGAATGGGGTGAGGGGCGGAGCGGGTTGAGAAGGGCTGAGACTTCAGATCCCCCTGACAGGAGAACCGCAGTGCCTGAAGAGTTGCACTTGCCACCTGAAAATCAGGAACGAGCCGGAGGGGGACAGCACCACTTCGGTATGCATGACGTTTAAAATTCTGGCTGGATGTCATCTACGAGGGCCCCAAGCCCACTGGGAACGCTCATTCTGCATCATCAGTAGTTTTGAGAAGAGAAGTAGCAGGATGTGGTTTATGGGCTTCACACTCAGCTTTTCCAGAAGCACCTTAGAGCAACAATATCAAAACTGAAAAACCACGGGGAAAAAACATACAAAAACCATAGAAATCTCCTAAAAGAACAGTATTAATGAAGGGACCTGCCACTTAGCTCAAGATGTTTCCTGATTGCCTTCAAAGGCAAGGGGTAAAAAGCCACAGAAGGTGGAGGTGGTGAGCTCTGGGCCAGGAGCCCCTGGAGGGCTGGGTCATTCTGGGCCAGCAGAAGACTTGCTTCTCCATGTAAAGTTGGCCTGCTAGGCGACTTGCACAATAACACAACCTCCCCCCACCACAGACAGCTTTTGGACTTAACTTGGGCCTCCACTCCCCCGCCTGCCCCTTCTCCAAATGAGGAAGGGGCCAGAGAGAGCTGCCAGACCCTGGGGCTCCATCATCTGGGCCTGTCCTAGGGGCTTCTGCTTAAATAATCTGACTCCCAGCAGCAGAGGCTGAAGGCACATGGATTAAGAGCTCCTCAGTGGGGGGTCAGAAGGCCAGGGTCCCCGTCCTGGTTCTGCCATAAAGCGTCTGGTGAATTCGGGGTACATTTCTCAAGGACTCTGATCCTTGTCAAGGATTTGATTTCCAAAGTCTTAGAACCATGTGGATTTCACCGGGCGTGTCTGTCGGCTGATTCACACAGCAGCTGCCCGGAGAAGCGTGTGGGAGAAGATAGAGAGCCGATGTCTCGGTCCGGGGGAAAGTGTGTTCTGATTCACTAGCCCTCGCTGACATGGTGGGGGCTGGTGGCTAACTGACGGCCTTGCATTGCCCTTCCTGATCTCCAGAATTCTACAGACCGCCCTCCCCCTGCCCCCTTCAAGGCGATTAGGGACACAGGCAGAGTTTGCTGGAGGGGCAGAGACCATTTCGGACACTACTTTACCCCTCAGTCCCACCGGGAAAATAGCCCATTTCCTCGAGGCTGATGGGCAGCATCAGAGATTGCAGAGGGTAAGAAACAAGCTGGATATTCACCCCGGGACGAGTCCACGTGGACTCTGTGGGATTTTCTCTGCCCTGAATCTTCAGTGCCACCTACTGAGACGGCCGGGAAGCGACGCCAAGCCTGTGAAAGGAATGCGATCACAGTGAGAGGAACTCTTCTGCTTTCTACTGAAGACCACACATTTTCATCTCATAATTGAGCTGCACGGACATGATAATTTTTTCATAGGTGAATCCTTTTGAGAAGCTCTTACACCATTTTTAATTCAGTATGAACAACAATTGTGAGTAGGTTGTCAATACCTGTTGAAACGTCGTTTCATGTTTAAAAAAGATCATTTTAAGTGATAGAATTGAAGATTAAACACCCCAAACCCCTTTTGTACACTTGTGACGTCCTTGTAATCGCCAGGATGTTGGTTTTAGGAGGTAAACAAGTCTGGGAGGGAGAAACAAAAGGCAAGTGACTTTTGTCAAGCGTCTATTATGTTTTTGTCCAAGTTGCTATTCCCAGGACTGTTGGTATCAGTGTCACAAAAGAGTACCATGATGTAGCAAGTTTGAGAACCACTACGTAGGGATCCCTTTCTCACTGACTCACAACGCATATTAGGATAGTAGAGGGTTTTAGATTCCCTGACGGCAAGAAATCCATTTAACTCTAATACAGTGTTTCCTAAACTTAGTTGAACATGACTTATTTATTTTAAAGCGTTTCAGATACAGGGCTCTCACTCGCCAGCCACAGTGCCAGGTGCTTGGCATAACGTGAGCTGATTTCCACCTCATTAGGTGTAATCACAGCTGTCCGCGATTTTACAGAGGGTGGAGCTGAGGGCTGAGGGGACTTTTGCAGTGCATGTTGTTAGCAACGGTGCCGGACCTGAACGCCAGGCCTGCCTGATGCCTGAGCAGAGGCTGTCCCCAACTCCACCACATGGACTCTGGACACAGCTGCAGTTTCCACATGGCTGAGGGCAGAATCTTCTGCTTGGCAAGGTGAGGCGTGATCACAGGAGCCCCCATTTTCAGTTGGCCTTTCCGTGGGATAGAGACACTTTAAAGGCTCCTCTTGGAGAAGCAAGAGATTTGCTTCTCCTGGACATTAGGTGTTGTGACCTGCCTGTGACAGGTGCATTGTGTCACTCTTCGCACCCTCAGCTGTCTCCTTCGAAAGCTGGCCTCATCTTGCAGGCTATCTGGGCAGAAAGGATGTCTCTGGGGAATTTGTCATTTGTGCAACATACATCAGCTCCCCTTCCTTCCCAGGTCTGTACCGGGCGTGGGTTTCTTAGCCACGAAAGCAGAATTTACAGTCGAATTCTCTGAGTCTCATGCTCAAAGGCATTTCCTGCAGGGAGCACAGATTTTGAATCTAACCAACAAGGAGCAGCTGTGAAAGAACAGTTCCAGAGGGTCACCTGTCCAGAAGCTATTTTTAGGCAGACTATTTTGGGTGCTTTGTAGATGAAAGTTGAATGAGAGCAGGCCTTTTGCAGAGGGGGCAGGGCAGGACGGGCTCTTTGAACCGTGGCTCTATCCCTCACACTCTGTGACCCTGAGTCTTGGTTTCATCACACGGCCAAAGGAGGCAAATGTACCTCATTCTTCAGGCTGAACTGAGGACCGGATGAGGTCCTGACTATTTTGGTTCTCTCGTTCCAAATTGTTATGAGCCCATGAAACCCAACAAAGGCTACCACATAAAAAAGAGCTGACAGTGGGGCACCTGAGGGGCTCAGTGGGTGAAGCATCTGCCTTCGGCTCAGGTCATGATCCTAGGACGCTGGGATCGAGCCATGTGTTAGGCTCCTTGCTCACTGGGGAGCCTGCTTCTCCCTCTCCCTCTGCCTGTTGCTCCCCCTGCTTGTGCTCTCTCTGTCAAATAAATAAATAAAATCTTAAAAAAAAAAAAAAGCTGACAAGATTTGCCGAAGTGGCTGTGGAAACCTGCATGTCTGACCCACATTGTAGAGAATATTTTGGACCCCCCCCTTCAAACGGTGGATTAAAAAGAAGGTGAATTTAAGAAGTTTGAGGAGACAGGAGGAAATCCAGACTTTTCAAGTGGATTAGAAATACGATTACAGCACATCACGAAAATAAGTTTATATTACATAAGTGATGTGCGTGTATTATATTCCCTCCTATCGTGTGCTTGGTTTGAAGCTAGGTGCCCGCGTGGGTTGGCTGGTGTCTCCCTTTCCTTCAGAGTAGCCAAACGAGAAGACATTCTCTGCTCCCATACCTCAGGGAGAAGGCGAACTGGCCCACTTTCACCTTCAAGGTGCTCCTGCCACCTTGCATGTTCAGAGCCCGCCTCTGAGCTGCTATGGCCTTGAGAGGGAGCCGGCGGGGAGGATTTCGGCGACCTGGCATCAGATGGCAGAGTGCCGAGCAAGTACCCTGGGGGGCCCAGAACACAGGCCAAAGCTCCGCGGGTGGAAGGGCAAGGCTGCCAGAAGTCTACTTGCTGAGGAGTCCAGGAGCTTCGAGGAAGGGAGAACTGACTTTTGGACTTCAGCTCCTCCACAACACCCTCTCCATTTAGGGGAGTCACTGAAACCAAGCCCTAGCCTTCTGGGACCATCTCTGAGTCTGGGAGGAGGGGCGCTGTGATGGGACCGATTGAACACAGGGTTGCGTCTGTTCCAGCCACAGAAGCAGGTGCCAGGCGGTTCATCTTCACGGGCGAGGGCAATATTTCTAAGTGTGGGAGCACTGGTTCCAGGACCCGAGAGGCCTGGCAGGCACCATGTTTTTTCCCCTCTTTCCCCCCAGAGAGCCAGTTGTTCACCACCACTGGCTCAGGTGAATGGAAGTGGCCAGAGGGGAACCTGGGGTAGAGCCCCCGTAAGCCAGACTTCAGTCGGTCTCTAATATCTGACACTCCGTAAGCCCTACTCTACCAGGAGGCAGTGACGATACTCTGGGGACACTGGGCATCAGTGTCAACTCAGATCCTGTGCACAATCGTCTTCAGAGCCCCTGAGTTCTCCCCTTGCCAGCCTGCAGTCACCCGAGCAAACAGGTCTCTTTCAGGAAGGCAATCATTGCACTGTATTCTGGCCACAGTGCTGCGGGGCCTTTCCTTTTGCGGATCTGGCCATCTCTTCAGTCAGTGGGCCTTGGATCTGAACCATCTGTCTGGTCTGGGAACTGAGCAAAGGACCTTGCCTTGTTATTGAGGCCACTGCTCTCAGCCTCCTGCTCCTCTACGGCCTCGCTGCCTGTCTGCCTAGCTTGCTTGGAGGGACACAAGAGAACGTTCAAACAGAATTCGGAATAGCCTATTAACCATTTCCATGACTCCGCGTGGCTGCCCCTCTGACATTGCTGGGTACTAAGGTAAGGCTGCTCCCTGGCCTCGGGCATGGGAGCACTGTCTCCTGGCCTCTATTGCTCTGGGTATCCTACCACTTGCAGCTCTGTGACCCTCTCCTACCCTCAGCCCTGGCCCGAAGAGGAGAGTCACGCACCAGTACATCCCTTATGGCGCGTGCTCTGGGCCCTCGGCTGACAGGACTTTGGACCCACAGTATCTCCAGTCACCATGCCACCTCTCTGAACCTTTTCATTTCCTCTAGCATTTTCCAGGGCAACGCAGGCATTTCTACTTCAATTGGAGTGGGTCATCATTTTCTCCAGGCTCTAAGAGTCACCTATTACGTGCGGGGCACCTGGGTGGCTCCATCAGTTAAGGGTCTGACTCTTGATTTCGGCTCAGGTCATGATCTCAGGGTCATGAGATAGAGTCTGTGCATGGAGCCTGCCTGAGTTTCTATCTCCCTCTCCTTCTTCCCCTTCCCCCTAAAATAGATAAATAAATCTTAAAAAAAAAAGAGCCATGTATTACGTGCAATGGAATATTATCCAACCAAAAAACAAACAACAAAGCAGGAAATCCTGCTATTTGCAACAACATAGATGGAGCTTGAGGGCTTTATGCTAAAGTGAAATAAGGCAGAGAAAGACAAATACTGTCTGATCTCATTTATATATGGAATCTAAAAAAAAAAAATGGAACTCATAGATCCTGAGAACAGATGGGAGGTTGCCAGAGGTGGAGAGTGGTGGGCGGGCCAGGTGAGTTTATGTGGTTGAAAGATACAAACACCCAGTTATAAGATGAATAGTTTCCGTGGGTGTAAGTACAGCACGGTGACCATGGTTGAGAACACCATATTATATATTTGAAAGTTGCGAACAGATTCAATCTTTTAAGTTCTCATCCCAAGACAAGATTGGAACACTGTGAGGTGGTGGAGGTTAACCAGACCAATTGGGGTGATTACTTCACCAAATCGTGATGTTGTACGCCTTAAATTAAGCGATGTTATACGTCGGGGAAAAAAGGTCATCTGAGTTAAGCAGAATCATGCCTCTCCCACCCCCCAAGGTGTTTGTGTCCTAATCCTCGGAACCTGTGAATATGTTACCTTCCTTGGCAAAGGGAAGTTCGCAGCTGTGATGAAGGACCTTAACTTAATTAAGATTAAGGACGGGGAGAAGGGCCTCCGTTATCCACGTGTACCTCAACGTGGTCACAAGGGTCCTTATTAGCGGAAGACGGAAACGGATGGTCAGAGAGCGAGACTGGAAGGTGCCATGCAAGGCAGGGGCCATGAGCTAGAGAATGCCCACAGCTTCTAGAAGCTGGCGAAGACAAGGAAGCGGATTTCCCTGTAGTCTCCAGAAGGAACACAGCTTTGCCGACATCTAGATTTTCGCCAGTCAGATCCATGTTGGACTTCCGATCTCCACAGCTGTCAGGTATGAGATTCGTGTTGTTTCAAGCCGTTATAGTTTGTGATGATTTGTCACAGCAGCAAAGAACTAATAAAGCGCCTGACGTGAGTTCCCCCCTTCCTTAGGGGTTTGTCCATCTGTCTCCAAAGTGCCTCAAGTCAAAGGACTCTGCCTTTTCCAGCCTGACCCATTGGCCCTTGAATCCAGCCCCCACATAATCCAGCCCCAGCGGTTCTCCTTTGGCTTCTGCTCAATCTGCTGGGTAATTTTTGCCATTCCTTCTGGGCGTATAACTTCTTTCCTCTTCTATCAGCCCCAGCATGTCCAAAGCTGAGTTACGCTGAATTTGACCCTTTCTGTTGGCCTGGCAGTCAGGAGAGGAGGTGGAAGCATTGCCTTAGGGGGACGCCCGTTGCCTGGTGCAGGAGAAGCTTATGCAGTGTCTTCCCACACAGAGGACATGCTAGCTCTTCTGTGGAGGGTGGGCCACTTCTGCAAGCTTTTGGTGGTGGGGGTATCTGTTGAGCCAAGATCCTTGGGGTATCCACCCAGACGTCACCATCCCATATTCCTGGGTCCCGTGTTTCCCCAACCAGAGACATGGTTTCAGCTTAACTGACCTATTTTGGGTGAGTATTTAAATGTGAGTAACTGTATGAATTCAAGGATGGCACTACACGAGTCCGCAAAATCAGATACCGTGCATAGTAGACTCAATAAATATCTGTGAGGTAAAGAGGAAGAAAGGACACTACGATATTCCAAGAGCAATAGGTACGCTCAGAGAAAAGATGAGAACAGGGTCTAGAACCACTAACCCTGTTTTATTATTGAAATGTCTCGAGTTCTGCAACGCTGACTATTGGGCTCGGGATAGTCTCTCAGCTGTTTGCTTTTCCACTGCGAGAGATAAGCCCTCGGGTTCTCTCAGCCCGGAGCTGTCTGTCCACCACCCTCAGTTTCACACTGTCCTTCTGTGCAGCGTTAATACAACCAGTAACGACTCACCAACTCTGTCGTCTTTAAGACTTATTCCCCAATATCTTTCAAATGCCTGAGTCATCGTACTGTCGAGGGCTTTCCCTTCCACCAGGGCATTTCCCCAGGGTGACAGCAGTGACATCTTCAGCGAGGAGCCTGCCACCCATGCAAGGACACTCTGTGCCCTATGTTCCATTAAGGATGGGGTCATCTCTACCCGTTGGGTCATGATGGAGCAGGTCCTGAAACCTCACAATATTGGCACACAGAAAGGGCATTGTCAACGGTAGCTGAACAAATCAACACCATAGTGATTTTCTGGGACCACTTCTGGGATCACCTGTGCCCTCCAAAAAGCAGGTGCCCGATGAGAATAGATGCAAGAGACCATCTGTTGAGGATCCAGGGGAGGGAGAAGACACGGGTTAGAGAAGCTGCAGATGGCCTTGCTAATCTGGCATTTGTGAAAGGAGAGGTGGTGGGGGGAGGGAGTGATTGCACTGGAAGATCCTCAGACCCCAGGGCATCTTGAGAAAGTCTCGGTCAGGCTGATGGGAAATCCCTGAAAAAAGCTTGCTTGAAAGGTGGCTCCCGTGCTGGGGAGCCCTGGTCTGGTCCTCGTCCCCCTGCTGGGCTCGATCACTGTCGGGAGCAGCCCCAGGAAAGTGTGGCTCCGTCATGAGTCAGGTGGCAGATCCCTGCTCCCTTACAGGAGGTCTGAGGGGCTCCCCTGCCATGGCCACGGTGGGCTGATTACCCTCCATCTGGAGTGGAGCTGCCAGGTTCGAAACGTGACAGTGCCGCTCATTAGCCCTGTGATCAATTTCCGCAAGCCCTAGTTGTCCCCTTTCAGATCGTGAGGTTCAGAGCACCTGTCTCACAGGCAAGCGGGGAGGCCCAAATGAGTGTGCAGGTGGAAAATGCACAGGGTACAGCTTGGCACCCAGCAAGGGCGTGGAAGTGGTGGCTGAACTAATCAACAGAACAGCGTGGGTGGCTAGAGAACCTGTTCTCTTTTGGGAGTCTCGCTGTTGCTCTATTCCTCTTCACACATTTGACGAATGATGGGGAGAGTCTCCTCTGTACACCGTAAGACTTTGCTCATCCCATGAGGCCATCTTACAGGTCACTCAGGAGTGTTCTGCAAATTCTTTGAAATCCTCATAAACTCGAAATGTGTGGCTACTGCGGGGTCACTTTCGTTTCCTTCCCCTTTCAGGGAACTCAGATTCTAACGGGGAGATACAGCAATAAGACAGATAATTGAAATGTAAGGTGTGAGGGCGCTTGGGTGGCTCAGTGGGTGAAGCGTCTGCCTTCAGCTCAGGTCATGATCTCAGGGTCCTGGGATCGAGCCCTGCCTCAGGCTCCCTGCTCAGCGAGGAGTCTGCTTCTTGCACTCCCTCTGCTGCTCCTCCTGGTTGTGCTCTTTCACGCCCTCTCCCTGTCAAATAAATAAATAAAATCTCTAAAAAAATGTAAGGCAGGATTGAGAGAAAGAACATGAGAGGATGGGTAAGGCAGGAACGAAAAATGCAGACACAGTGCATCAGAACAAGGACTTTTCTCAATGACGGGATCAGGGAGTCCTCCAAGGGTGAGGTTTTACTGTATTTGAGTTGAACCCTAAAGCAGAAGGTACCTTGTGACAAGTGGGAATAGCTAGCTAAAAAGGTAAGGGGGACAAGAAGGGAGGTAGATGTGGGGGAGAAGTTCCAGGTGGAAGACAAGACACGACCTGTAGAGAAGCAGGGGAAGTTTCTCCTGGCGGTTTTGAAGAGGTGGGTCTCAGAGCAGGTAGTGTGTGAGCAAAGAAAATAGGATAGAAGATACCTTTTACCAAGATTACTGTGGACTTTTTGAATGCCCTTCAAAGTCACTTGGGAAATAAAGTGAATAGAATTCCTTATAAGCCATTTCTCCAATGTGACTCTGCTAGGAGACCGAACTGAGTTTTATTAGGGCCGAACAGGCAAGGGGTCCTGGGAATTGTTCTTGCCTGGGAACAGTGCCCCCATGTTTGTCGCATAAACTAAAGACCAATGCTGGAGAATGTCTGGAGAGGGGCGATGTCACATGGCTACTCCTACAGACTGTCTTCCAGGGGTGAGAAGGTAGGAAATCCAAGCCGGTCTTCAAGATAAGCTATTTACCCAGAAAATGTTCACTCTCATGAGTTTTGGAGGTTAAATCTTTCTAAATTAGATTCCTATTTCCTTACTTGATTAAGCAGAGGACTCTAAGAATAATTTAATTGTTCTTAATGGCTCAGGGTCATCATTATGGACATTAATTATCATGCTGAGTTATAAAGAGTGAAACGTTTGGAGTTTAAAGTGTGTTAGACCTTTTGCCCCCGGACTAAGGGTGCTACCTACACATTCAAGTTTCTTAAAATTATTCTTATTAATTCTTGTTGGTGTCCTTGCTGCTGCCAACTCTTGATAGGAAGCAGTTAGTAAGGTCATTGCTAATGCCAATTGTGGGGGGAGGGGCTTGTCTTTGAATTAAAGCAAAGGGCCTTTGGGATCAGTTTGCATTTCAGAAGCCTGAGTGGAGGTAAAGGATGTTTCTAGCATGGACAATTGATGATGGGAAAATGAATAGGCAGACCCCCTGCAAGATTAGTTTTCTGCCCTCAGCCCTGTCCCCCAGTAGTTAATTTTTGGGCATCACACAACCTTTGGCAGACTAATTTCCACATTTAGAAACAGATATTTGGAAACCTGAGGTCTCAGAGTGATGAACGCAACATAAATTCAGGCACCAAACTGTATTTATGATTCCCTAATGTCTCGTCTTGCAAGTTGGCAAATTAGCTGCGTGAGTTAGTGAACTCCTTTGCGTCTTTCTGTTTCCTTCTCCATTTTGGTGGATAGTGGTCTAGGTCTTGCAGTTGCGGTGGAGTGTGGCTAGGACACACAGGGGGAAGTTCCCCTCACGGGGTCTGGCAACTCTGTAGAGAATATTTGTTAGTTCCAAGTCCCTTTCTTCAACTGAAGTCTTTTTAGTAAGATTAAGCGCCTGTGAGATCCCCAGGCTGGTCAAGTCTCTAAGTGTCATTAGCCAAGTAGACCACTGGATGTCACACTTGATCTAAGTTAGCACAGACACCGTGTCCCGTGCACCTTGGCCTGGCTGGTCTTAGGCTTGTTGAGATGGAGTAGACCGCGGTGATCTTCGAACCAGAGTCATCTGCAGGCCACAGGCAACTTTTGTTTCCCATGTGTTTTATTGTTTTCAGTTTTAATGAAACTTGAATGCATTAAGACTGTCCCAGTCCCCAGAGTCCTCCTTGGGCCCTTCACTCATGTGGGTTTGAGGCAATAAAGTGAGGAGCCCCTGATCTCATTTTACAGACCCACCACCCAGACGCCTTCACAGTTTCACCAAGGACACAGGCTGCAAGTTCATAGTCAAGGTGGGACTAGAACTGCTGTCACTTGACTCCCAGGTTGGCCTCTAGCACTAAGCCAGGCACTTTCGAGATAAACCGAGATTACGCACCTTTAGGACATTTCTATTGTGCAGAAGCTGGTGAGAAGCGTCATTATCGGGCTCTGTCTTAAGCTCTGTCCAGTCGACAAGCTTCAGAATATTTTGGCTGTCACCTCGGCGTTAGATTGAGTGTTTTATCCCATGAATTTGGCTGGGGGATGGGACCGTGGTTGGGCACTGCAGCATGTTTCCCAAGGCACTCAGCAGAGATATATTAGGCTAACAAGAAAGTCCACAACCTCTAACAGGAAACCAGTAAGACAAGCCAAGGGTCATGATTTATCCCAGCTCTTATCAGAAAAAGCAAGCCAAGGGAACTCACTCTGGGTACTAATAAGTTACAATGTAACCACACACACGTTTAAATTTTCATAACTACCAGATAGAGGATAGGCTAATAGTGCTCACACACTACCCACTGCCTTTGGAAAGAGCAGGTCAGAGAGGGTAATTGTCTCTCAAAGTTAGATTTCCCTGGTTGTGTTCTCATTAGGACAGCAGAAGGTTATTTCTGGGATTATGTCAGCAGAATCGAATCCCCTGTAGGAGTTACCAAGATAAGAGGAAATCAGGCTTCCCTTGAAAATGTTTTATTGCCCAGAGCACTTGTTCCATGGTTCCGCACATTTTGGGGAGGATACAGTGCCTTCCTTGGGGGCCGGAAACATGGGCGGTGAACCATCCCTATCTCGTTAGTTGATATGAATTTTGAAGGTTCTTAAGAAATCATAATGACCGTCTCTTTAAAGCCTGTTATGAAGAATCCTGATGTCAATGAGAGAAGATAGTATAGCCTTTAGAGCAAATATTAAAGGGCATCACGTCCGGCCATTTCATATCACAGAACTAGAAATGCGGGCCCACAGGTGAGAGAGGACTTCCTGGTGGTAGCAATTAGCTGAGCCTATATTTTTCCCTTTCTTTTTTCTTTTTTTTTCTTTTTCTGCTAATATACTTTCTTGTACCCAGAGCACCAGAATCCTCATCCCTTGACTTCTCTAATTACCCTGTTGCTTTCACAATTTTTATACCCATTTGTTTGTTTTTGTTTTATTTTTATATTGAGGTATTGCTGACATCATAAAGTCCACATAATAAAGTCGGACAGTTTGATGTTTTGACGTGTATGTACTCCCAAGGCCAACACTGTAGCCAAGAGGATGAGCATAGCCCTTCCCCCTTCGGAGTTTGCTGCTGCTTGAATCCATCCCTCTGCCCTCCCCCAGGCAACCACGGCTCTGCTTTCTCTCACTGTGGAAGGTCTGCATACCCTAGAATTTTTTATATAAACGGGATCACACAGCGTACACACTCTCGGTCTGGCTTCCTTTATGACTTATTTTGAAATTCATCTGCGTCATCTCTTGTATCGGTAGTTCCTTCTCCTTACTGCTGAGCGACACTCCGTGTATAAGTGAATCACACTTTGTTTATTCATCTGTTGATAAATGTTTGGGCTTTTTCCAGCTATTGGCTATTCTGAAAAAAGCAGCTCTGAACATTCAAGTACAGATCTTATTTTTATTTTCGTTTTGTTTTGTTTTATTATACCGGCAAGAACCCCCAGCACGGTGCTGAAAAGAAGTGGTAGAATTGTTCCTGATTTCATAGGGAAAGCCTAGAGTTTTTCACCATTGATAATAAGGTTAGTTGTAGATTCTTTTGTAGATGCCCTTCATCATTTTGAGGAAGTTCTCTTTAACTGTTATGGGGCTAAACATTATTATGACCATAAGGTTTTGGAGTTTCTTTGTCTGATTTTGATATTGCAGCAAAACTGGCCTTCTAGAAGAAGCAGGAAAATATTCCTTCCTTCTCAATTTTCCAGAAGAGCGTTTATGGAATTGGTATTTCTTCCTTAATTATCTGGTAGAGTTCATCAGTGAAGCCGTCTAGACATGAAGTTTTCTTGTGGAGATGTTTTTATCTACAAGTTTAATTTCTTTAATAGCCATCGGACTATTCATGTTATCTATTTCTTCTTGAGTAGGCTTTGGTAATTTGTGTCTTGCAAGGAATGTGCCCATCTTATAAATTGCCGAATTTCTTTTAACATATTTGTTTGTAATATTCCTTTATCATCTTTTAATATCTGCAGGATCTGTTGTGTCTTAATTTGTTGTCTTTTCTCCCCTTTCCCTGATCAGTTTGGCTAGAGGCTTACTAATATTATTGATCTTATCAAAGAACTGTCCTTTGGTTTCATTGATTTCATTCTCATCTTTATTATTTCCTTCAGCATGCTCTAGTGTGTCCTCTTTTTCTGTATTAAAAAATGATTTGAGATCTTTCTAATCTAGGTACTTAATGCTATACATTTCTCCCTAAGTACCTTTTTGTGCTATCCCAGAGACTTTGATATGTTGAGTTTTCATTTTCATTCAGTTCAACTTATGTTCCAATTTTTTTCTTTGACTCTTTTTTTTTTTTGAAAAGTATATTACTCAGTATCTAAATATTTGGGTATTTTCCAGATATCTTTTTTTTTGGGGGGGGGTGGGGGACTTGGCTTTTTTAAAATTGCTTTTTTGTTTTCTCAACTAGGCTCCACACCCCATGTGGGGCTTGAACTCACAACCTTGAGATCAAGGGTCACATGCTCTCTACTGACTGGGCCAGACAGACGCCCCTTCCAGATATCTTTCTGTTACTGATTTTCAATCTGATTCTATTGTGATTGGAATGTACTCTGTATGACTGGAATTCTTTGAAATTCACTGAGATTTCTTTTATGGCCCCAAATATGGTCTATCTGGGTAAATACTCCCTGTGCATTTGAAAAGAATACATATTCCGCTGTTGCTGGGTACAGGAGTCTATAAATGTTGATTAGGTCAAATTAATCGACAGCATTTTTCAAATCTTTCATATTTTCACTGATTTTCTACTTGTTCCATAAGTTATTGAGAGTACATTTCAATCTCCACCCATAATCACGAATTTGTTTATTCCTCCTTCCAACTCCCTCAGTTTTTACTTCGTGTATCTTGAAGTTCTATTAATAAGTATATAAAGGTTTAGGATTGTTTTGTCTTCTTCAACTTAACTTCTTAATCATTATGAAATAGACATCTTTATCCCTGGCCATGATCTTTGACATGTCTTTTTGAGTTTTTTCCTGAGTATGTGTAGCCTGGGGTGAACCTGGAATTTATGTCTCTTAATACACAGATTGAGGAATTTCCCCTCCCCGTTCTCCCTTCTGGGATTTCTCTTACGTTCTGTCTCCAGGGACTCCTTTGCCTTGTCCCTTTGGCTAAAAGAGTGTGTTTCTCCCAGAGTCTTATCTTCCTGTGTTCTCATGCAGCTCCACACCACTGGGTCTGCTCTCTGGGTAAAGAGGCCAGAGAAAATAGTTACAATGAGGGTTCTCTCCATTACTCTTCCTCCTCTGCCTGGAGAGAGGAGTCTTCTGGGGTGGGGGGTGTTGGGGGTGCCTCTCTGCTGCTGTCGCCGCCAGTCTTGCCACTGCATTCTAGCAAGGAGGTCAGGGGTGGACAGGACTGGGAGAGAAAAAAAGAGAATTAAAAAGGAAAAAAGGGAAGACAATCCTCCCCCCACCCCCATACTGTCTGGTTCTTCCTTTCTTGGGCCTCTGGTTAGAAAGGGGGCATTTTCTTGGAGGTTTTAGTGTTCATACTTGTAAAATTTTGTGACTCAGGCCACCCTCACATTAAATCCTAAGGCAATAAAGGAGAGGGGAAAAAAAAAAAACCAGAAAAGTCACTACCATTATGGATCAACCTTCAAGTTTTTGCCTTTCCACCTCAAGCTGCCTGTTAGAATTTTCTGTTGTAACCAGTGGGGGCAATAGAATGCTCTTGGGTTACTTGTTTGTACAGCACCCGAAGTCTGTGACCCTCAGTTTTCCCTTGTTCTTTAGAGAAGCAAGCCTGGAACTTTCCATCAGAGCCCTATGTCCTCTTTGTAGATTTTTGTAACCACCGATTTCTATGTATTTGGTTTTCAGCATGGCAGACACTGGGGTGAATGCTCTAATGTACAGGATCTTGATAAATTCTGGCATCACCCTCTAAATGAGATATTATAATTTCTCTTTAGATGAGGAAACACTCAGGCAGTTTACGGTTTTCCCGTGTTTCCAACAGTTAGTCATCGGCAGAGCAGACTCCATTAGGACTGGCTCCCAGGCCTCTGCTCTCACCGCTCTACAAGGTGGCCTGGGATTTAGAAGAACAATTGGACCGACGTCGAGGTGGACATTGGATGTTATCTTTCTGTAACTCGACTGGACATAGTGGTGGGAATGGACCCAGATTCCTGATGTTCTTAGTTTTCAGATTTCTTTCTTCTCTGTGTCCCCATTCTACTTGGGGGATGAGGCGCATGCATTCTTCCCCTGGCTTTTCCCTGACACTCTGTCTCCACCATAAATCACCTTCTCCCACTCTTTAACTTCCTCCAAAAACCCTGTAAATTTTTTGAATTGCTAAAGCTTTTGGAAAACCAGAGCCAGAAAGGCTTGCATGGAGTCCGTTTGATGTTCGGCCAGATACTTTCACTGAAGCAATGATAGATGGGCTTGCTGAGAAAGGAGGAAAACACAGCGAGAATAGAAGCAAGTTAGTATCTTCCCTCCTCTTCCCCTTCCTTCCCTTTCCTTCTTCTGTTCCTCCCCTTCCCCTCAGTACCCCCCCTCCCTCATCTCCCCTTCCCCTCCCACTTCCCCTCCCCTTCCCCTCCTGTCTCCCTTTCCTTTCTTCCTCCCTCCTTCCCTCCTCCCCTCCCTCCCTCCTTCTCTGCTTCCCAGCATCCTTCACTCTAATCCCTCCCTCCCTTTCTTTTTTCTTTCCACTCAGTCAGCATTTCTGAGCACCTCCTAGAGGCATATACAACTTCCTTAGCTTTTACTCTCCTTAGCCCTGGGCATCTGCCCCTGCACACTGACAACAGCAAGTTATTCATAAACTCAGAACTCGGGTGGGTTTCACAGGGTATTGCATGGAAGTGCTGAATCACTATACTTTGCATCTGAGAAACTAATAGAACACCATTAACTCATTGGAATTCAAATAAAAACTTCAAAAAACTTGGGTTGGTTTCTCTGACTTTGCATAACAGCTTCAGCGATTCTGCTGATAAACACATTTGCTTTCCGTGGAACGTTATACCTCTTTACTTTTGTGTCGGTTGTCTACTGTTCACAGCAGATTACCCTGAAACCTAGTAACTTCAGAAAACACTTAGTAAGCTACAGCTTCGGTAGGGCAGACCTCGGGGCGGCCCACAGCTCCAGCCTGCGCTCCAGGCCCTCTCCTCCACTGCAGTCACTGTGTTGGCCCAGGCGGTGGTCTGTCAAGGCTCTCCTGAGACCGCACCTGCTTCCAAAGCCCAGCCACGTGGCTGTGGGCAGCCCTGGGTTCTTCACAAGCTGTTGGCTGGAGGCTGCCTTCGGTTCTTTGCCGTAAGGCCCTTTGCACAGCACAACTTATGGCCCCAGCAGCCGGCTTCATCAGAGTGAGCGAGGAAGACCCAGTGAGAGGCTGGCACGATGGCAAGCATGGTGTGTTACAACCTCATCTTAGAAGTGCTATCCTGGGGCGCCTGGGTGGCGCAGTTGTTAAGCGTCTGCCTCTGGCTCAGGGCGTGATCCCGGCATTCTGGGATCGAGCCCCACATCAGGATTCTCTGCTAGGAGCCTGCTTCTTCCTCTCCTGCTTCCCCTGTTTGTGTTCCCTCTCTCACTGGCTGTCTCTCTCTGTTAAATAAATAAAATCTTTAAAACAAAAAAAAAAGAAGTGCTATCCTGAGTTCTGTTCCTCAGAGGCAAGCCACCAGGTCCAGCCTGCCTTTGGGGGAGGAGATGACACAATGGTGGGAATACCACGAGGGGGGACCCCTGCAAGGCATCAAGAAATTCTGAGATCAACCTCCGGTTTCCTTGTCGTTGGTGAAGGAAGGGGTGTCAGCTGACCTCCTGGGCCTTAGTTCATGTTGCCCTCACCACTTTCCCGGGGCGGGGGTAGGTGTTACAGTGAGCTCTGCTAGTTCTCACTATTCATTATTCCTTTCTTCCATAGCAAAGTGATTTTTTATGGTTGCCCAGATGAGGATGACATTTCACGTCCTCCCCTGTCCCTCGGCATGGCCATGTGCTCACGTGCTGCTCAGTGGGGTGTCAGCCACTGCAAAGTGTGGTAACGTGCAGTCAGTCTCCTCAAGGGAAGACTAGTTAGGGATCCTTCCCTCTCCTTCTTTACGTCTTCCTCTACCCTATTTGGAATGTACATTTCATCATCTTAGCCATGAGATCGACCTCCTACCAGTAAGGATGACAAGAAGAAAGACCTTCTGTTCCTTACACCGTGAGGCATTATACCAACATTGTACTACCTGTTGGGACTTCCGGGGCGAGGGACGGTACATTGTTACCTGATGTAAACCATTCTGGGTAGTGCCCAGTCCTAGTGAATTCGGAATGTAGCACTTAGAAGTGGGGTGCCGCCTGTAACAGAAGCCAAAATAGGGGTGTTGGCCTGGTGCAGGGTTGGAGAACTTGTTGTGAAGGGCCAGATGGTAAATATTTTAGGCTTTGTGGGCTGTCCATGGTCTTGTCACAGATTTCTCCTTTATGTTTAAACAACCTTTTAAAATGTAAACAATGTCTTGGCTCAGTCCTTCGAAAAGCTCACAACCATTCTTAGCTCAAGGACCAGCAAGCAACCGGTTCTGGCCTTTGAGGGAAGGATAGTTTCTGACTGCTGGTCTTGTCCATTAGGGATGGGCAAATGCTGGCCTCATGCCCACTGACCTTTTGAGGCATGCTGTCTCATTATCTGTAGTTTCTGAGTATTTCTCTTGTTTTCTTTATCCATTGAAAAATAATGCACCTAATTATTAAACGTTAACTTTCCTCTCAGAAGATGCTCCAGAGGGAACTTTTATAAAAGATGCAAATGTAAAGAAATCACCAAAAGGGTACCTGTAATTATAGGTCATTAATATTGAGGTATTTACTCAAAAAAAGTAAAACTGTGACATTCAGGAGAGAGAGAAAAAAAATCAGCAACTCATGTTGGTACTTTTTAAAACTTTATAATGTTACTTGAAAATTCAATTGAAACCATGTTATCATCTTGAAATTACACTAGTCATCATAATACTGCATTACTTCTCATTTCATGTGATTTATGATTCTGTGGTACCATTATGTTTATATCTTCCAAACCCACGATCGTTTTCCTAATGAACGGATGTTGTAATTCTACTCAGTATATTTAGATAGATCAGAGCTCTATAAAATACTGTACTCAGTGTACAAAAATAAGTGCCTTATGCACGTTCTTTAATACTGTTTTTAATCTCTCTCTTTTTTGGTACCTCAGCTAACTAACTTCACATAAATAAAGTCATTAATAACAACAAGGAAAAGAAGCAAGGGACGGTTTAACACCTGGAAACCAGAAACGCATTTTGATAACATCATTGTTTTCATTGATAGGGGATAATGATGTCTGGCTCTATTGCAGTCAGAAAAGTAGAAAAAAAATGTACATTTGAAAACTCATGAAGGAATAGAAACAAAAATACCAATAATTACATGAAACATTTAAACCAGTGACAATGATGGATGGATTTAAATACATTTATCGAAATACACTTATCGGTGGCTCTTCTCCTAAGATTCCCCCAAATCTCTTAGGAATTACAGTAGAAAATGCCAAATTTCAAAATAAAATGTACATTTGAAAAAAGCATGTATGCATCCTTGCAAGTCGTTTATTGAAAACATATAAGTATAGATAAGGCTTGTTAAAAATTTTTTTTGAATTTTATAAACACGAGTATATTTAGAAAACAAAAATAGTTAATAACCAAAATGTTTTCAAGTGACTAACAAAGCATGGGTACCTGCCCTTTAACATCAGAAATCAGTATGTGAACTTGTCAATTCTGTCTTTTAAAGCATATTTTAAAGCTTCTGGGCTGCTAATGAAAATCGCTTCTTTTTTTAAATTTTTTGCACTTTTGGATTCCTCTTGGGGAATGTGTTTGGTAACTCATCTTACTTGAATAACACTAGTAGGTGAAGAGTTACGTGAATCTTTAAAAAGGCTTACTCTGCCCGCCTAGTATTTGGCAATAATAGTTGAAACTTAAAATTTAGAAGAGAGTTGGTTTAATTGTGGGGATTCTGACTAAGTGAAACAAGCTACAGACTGGTGAACGTAAGTGCAATTATATTGTTTATAAAAATGCAGAACAGGTCACTAGACTGTGTCCCCCACTGTGGACACACACACACACACACACACACACACACATACACTCATAGTTTCAGGCATGAGAGAAGGTGCATAGTAAATACAGACAGATCATCCATTCTTCGAAGTAGAGGTTTGTGGGTTTATAGCAATAGAGATTATGATTTGTTTATTCTTAGTGAAGAAAATAATGAAAGAGTAAAAAGGAAGTTGTATAAAGGAAAATATCTGTCAATATTATTTTCCATTAAGAAATATTTGAAAAGTGATATGAGATTATAGGAGGAATTTTGGTAAAGAAGATCTCATGAGCAACTATAACAGCAAAGTGAGATGCAAAGGTTTGAGCAAACCTGTAAAACATGGAAGGGAAAAAGGCAATGAGTCTTGTAAGATGAAAGTTTACATTGGAAATCCTTTCTGGTTTGAGATATGAGGGACTTGGTTTAAGGAAGAAAGGAACCAGCAAATCCTTTGAGGCCCTAGAGGGGTCGAATGCCCTGTCTTTCATCTTGTCTCCTGTCCAATCTGGCCGTGGGGCTGCTTGCTCTGTCCACTGGAGGCAGAACTTGGGACCCAGACCCCAGGGGCTGTGAAGGACAATGGGACCTGGAAGGGGTTGAGTGTGGAGTCACTGGCTGGAGAGTGGCTTGAGGGTGATCAGGAAGGAGAAGATGACGTGTTCCTCTCTGTTCACGAGGCTCCCAGCCCAGTCACAAAGAAGTCATTGGGCCCTTTCATTTAACGTGTACCTGCTCTGGAGAGGATAAAGCCAATTCTACAAGATTTAAAAAAGAGAGAAGAAAAAGAAGGAGCCATAAAGATGGGGTCACTGTACATTGTCTGAATTGGGACACATTTGTGAGTACGAAGGGCTATTGTTAACATGGAGAAAATGGGACAACAGCCGTAAGGCGGGGCTGTCCCAGCAAGCCAGGACGTACCGTCACCCCGGAGACGTGGCTAAACCCTGAGTGGGACTGACCTTCTTCAGGCTCCAAGAAGTTCCTGCCCGCCGCTTACTTTCTTTAAAGCGCTGTTTCTTGGCATCTCCCCTCCCCTTAGACAAAGTAACATATGTGAAGAGAGAACAAGGCATATTCTTTTTCTGGATTTATCTCCCAAAATAGGAGAAAAGTGAGGGAGATGTGGAAATGTTCTGGATTTCATTCCAGGCACATTTGAATGAATGGAGACGTTTGGCTTCCAGAAAAATAACTGAATTATTTTTCACTTCTGTATTGGCTACTAATTTCTCTTCACTATTAGCTGAAGTTTAAGGTTTTCTTTTATCTTTTCTACAAAACTGAGGTTACCTTGGAACGCATAAAGTTTGCATTCTCCCATAAATGAGTCTATGTGTTCTAGGTATGCACTGCTGTCCCTATTAAACTCAAACATTTTACTTTCTGTATAAACACCGTAAGAAAAAGATGGCTTTGAAAATGGACATTTTGGGAGCAATGGAATATTCTGTATCCATGTTTTTACTGAATGGAATTTTTAAAAAATGTCTTACTCCATAAGTAAAGTGATAGGGCATGGGGGGTCGGAAAAAATCTCATTTTCCTTTCCTTTTCTTTCTTTCTTTTTTAATGTAATTTTTTTTATTTTAATGCTTTTTTATTATATTATGTTAGTCACCATACAGTACATCCCTAGTTTTTGATGTAAAGTTCCATGATTCATTACTTGCGTATAACACCCAGTGCACCATGCAATACGTGCCCTCCTTACTACCAATCACCAGCCCAGCCCATTCCCCCACCCCTCTCCCCTCTGAAGCCCTCAGTTTGTTTCTTAGAGTCCATAGTCTCTCATGCTTCTAATGGTTTTACTCATTATAGCAGGACTTGCTTTGCTGTATTCTAATGTTGGCAAATATAAACATATATCCTAGTGGACATATTACATTTTTTATGGCTATATTCTTGTAAAGCTTGAAGCATTCTCAAGACGTCACTAGAATGAAGTAAAATCTCAACATTAAATTTGGTGATCAGGTCAATGAAACACGTAACTATTACACATCAGCTGGGAATGTTGGTTGCCTAGTTCCTCTGTCTTCCAGTAAGTACATTAAAATGCCTAAATCATGCTCTTAGTATTTTCTTTTAAAAGTATTTATCACAAAATTCACTTAAGGTGTCACATTTGAAACTTAGTTTTGTCTTGGACAGATGTATCTACAATAGGTAAAAATGTATCCACAAGATAGAAAAAGTACCAAGTCTCCAGGTTAAGTTGTAGGTACATCTCATCTCCTGGGAATTTTTGTAGGAATACAAGGAGGGGATGAGTGATCATAGCCTCATGTGAATCCTGGGACACACTGTCCACTTTTAGTTGTGAGTTACTTTTGGGAAATCTTGGATAAGCCTGGAGTTGCACGGCAATAATGCATTTTATCAAACTTTGTAGCTTTGGATACAAAGACAATTTACTCAAAATACTAACTTTCTTTACTAACCCTCATTCTTGAAAAGGCACCCTGGAGAATCCCCCTGCCCCCACGGATTCAAATTGTGACCCAGTTTTCAAGGCGAAACTATAAAACCGTCACTGAAAAACAGAGTGAAAATGAACATGAATTGAAAATTATATTGAAGCAATATTTATGAAAAGCTCATCTATGTGATTGGAAGAATGTGTGTGTGTTTTTTTAAACTTTTAAGTAAAACTAAAACTAGTTTCCTGAGTAACTATTACTAATACATAGCTATAATGTGATCTCCATTCACCATTAAAAAGTTAAGGAACTATGGTTTGTTAGATACGTTTTTAAGTCAGTATTTTCTTAACACGAGGTAGCTTTCTAGCAGCATATTGGGTGCTTTTATCCAAACACAGTGTGGTTTGGCATGATACCACGATTGGGCAGGGGTGGGAGAAGAAAACTGGCGATGTGAAAGAATGGGTATCTTGTTGCAGTTAAAGATGGTCTTCTAGCTACAGCAATGGGGTGAGAGAGAAGTATAACAATTTCAGAATAGGCAGCATTTTTACAGGTGAGAAAACAGATGTCCAATCTGACTGCTGCTCCACTTCCTTCTAAGTAACATTGGTTGATTTTAATTTTCACTAAGCTATTAATTACCAAAATTTGGAAACTCTTTTCTTACTAGATGCTTCTAAATTATTGGTTTGGGTATTCTGTTATCACTTGGTTGGTTGTCTCATTTTATTTTTATTTTTGGTTGGTTGACTCATTTTAATTTCCTCTTTATGTAAAGAGGTTTTTTTTCGAGGAAGCAAGGAAGAAATAACCAAAAAAATAGATATTGATGCACAAGATAAAATAGGTATTAGATAGGGGCTAATTTCTGAAGTCTAAAAATATAAACATCATGCCAAATAAACCTTTGGTTCCACACATGATTTTTAACGATCGCGTTTTTTAAAGTTTCAAACTCATTATAGCTGCATTGTGAGTTTATAGGGCTGGATAGTTGTCCTACGGCACTTAATTTGGGCAAAGTAGATACAGATGGCACAGTGGACACATTGATACTTTCTATGAATATGTTCTAATGGAATTCAAAGTATTCTCTAGATTTTACTAGAGGGAAGTAAAACTTCAGTAAAAAGCAAAACCACATCTACTCACTTGAATAAAATCAGTCCTTAGGAAGCAAGTGTACAAATACTTGTGTTTCCTTAAGCAAGTAATGAGACGGTGTTCCAGAAGCAATTTTCTTGATACTTTGCTGTTTTTGTATATTTAGGTTTCTGTTCTTAGCCTTTTAAAAAAAATCGTGTTGATTTGATCTGGAATAAAGAATTTTCTCATAAGAGATTCCTGTATTAACTAACTGTTCATTCTGATTACATTTAAAACTCCTCTGGATCAGACCTTCTATTTGGCATTGGCTAGACATCCAGGGCACTGTTTCTATTTTCAAAGATTTTAAAGAACATGAAAACTTTTGCTCTTGGAATTTGGAATCTTTTTTTTGGACTAAACAGGAACTTGCCTGCCCCAATGTCATTACTCTTTTTGAGTATAAAAGCAGGTCTATAGGGGAATGTTGATTTGGACCTAAGAATTGCTGATGGAGGAATTTTTCTCTCTCATTTTTAAAATTAGTTTTGTCCAAGAGTTAGTTTGAAGCCAATATGAATTATATTCAAATTTGTACCTTTTATGAGATAAATATTTATAAAAATATGATTTGGCTATCTGTTTGAACTTAGGCAAATTTTTCTTGCATTTTTCTATTTAATGAAGGTGAAATAAATAAGGAAAACATTAGGGGAGAGGGTTGAAATAGAAAGACTATAGTCATTCCCAAAGTTAGTTGCACATCGAAATCACTTAAGATCTTTAAATACTGACGCCAGGCTCCTGCCCCATGATAGTCTACTGTAATGGGTATTGGGCGCCATGTTGGCATTGGCGGTCTGCAAGGCACTCTGGGTGTTCCTGAAGTGCAGCCAGGTTTGGGAACCACTGGCCTAGGGAAAAACACGTAAATGCCAAAAGCACTGAGCCTTTCAGAGTGTGAGCTGTAGCCTTGAGGCCTTTGATGTCTGATTGGAGTTAACAGAACTGAAAGGTTATAGGGAATTTTAATTGTTACTGGAATTTAGCTGATTTTGACTGGAATCTGGGCTGATGTTGGATCACAGGACTCCATTCGAGAGTTGACAAATTTGTCTGTCTTTGCGTTTCTGTTTTCTGTTGAGTCCTATAGGATTGTACCAGGGCCCAGGGATTTTTTTAACTGGAAATTCTGGTGCTGTATATCTTAAACCACTAATGAGACAGAAGCCGTGGTGATAAGTATTTGGAGTTCAGACCTCGATTACTTCTGTTTTGAACAAAAAGCAGTCATTTATAAGTATGGCAAGAAAGCAGTGCCTTCTGTTCCCTCCATCCCAGTTTTTATCGCTCCTGCATCCCCATGAGATGTTCCTGGAGAGAGGCCTAAAGCTCTAGGGAACTTTGGTCACTAACACGCTTGCTGGTGTCTAAAAATCTGCTTCTAATCAGCAGTGGGGGGTGTAAGGTTTTCTGCGGCCGCTTCAAGACCAAAGGGCTCAGATACAGTAAAGCTGTCTGATACTTGTGGAAAGTAGAAGGAAGGAAAGGGAGAAGATTTCTTGGCAGATTTACTGTAAGTGGGTTAGACAGTCCAAGGCTGACCCCACATTAATATAACTGTCTCTGAACGCTGGATGGTGGTCTGGCTGCTGCAAAAAGATCAAAGGAATGAGAGGACCTTCACTTCTCTGTTCAAAATGACTTTTCAGCCCATTTGCTGGATGGGAAAAAGCATCCTCAGTGATATTCTGTAGACTGGATGTACTTTTTTATGGTGTTAGACGTGAGCAAAATGAGACTGATACGAAAATAAATCCACATGGACAAGTCAATGTTTAAGATGAGAAGAAGCCATTTTAAGTTGGGGTGATTATTATGTTGGGGGACCCTTGGGAAGGATGGGGGGGTCCAGGGAAGAAGAGGGGCAGGCTGATGAGTTTAATAAACAGTGGGCCTGGATTCATTTTATCCTTATCCACAACACATCCCATTGATTTCCAGGTGGTCCCCAGGGGCTACAGGGGTCAGGGAGATGGTGACCTGGGACAGATTGATGCAGCAGAATTTTCAGATGGAAGCGATGCTGGCCCCATCAAACCTTGGGCCGTCCTTCACAGGCTCTGCCCTGAGAACATATCCCATGCAGTGGGCAACAACAAGGAAAGCATTTTTATAAAAGCATCCTCCCACCTTCCCCGCTGCCTGTCCATGACTTTGTGTATCACAAAAGCAGCTGTGAGCTGGGCTTGAGACTCTGGAGTTTACTTGGCTCCCTTTGTTGCTCCTAACTGATCAGGTCTGCTCAGCCCCTGAACACTTGCTGGTTAAAAGCTCTCTCTCCACGTTGTCAGGGTGCGTAAACAGACACCCAAGGGACTCAGGAACCTGGGAGAACCAACTTCTCGGACAATGGCTCTTAAGCTTTCTGTCACATAAAAGGCTTCTTGACATTTGATTTCAGAGGGAATATATCCTCGTATCCTGATTCTACCATTAGTATAAGCTGTACAGTCTTGGGAAAGGCATCTCTTGAGAAAAAGTAGGACTTGTGATCATAAGGAAACTGAGAGGCTTATTTCTTCTAGATAGAGTTTTGTGTGTCTTAACTTAAAAGAAAGAGATCTTCAGAAGGCTCCATATCCATCCCCTCGGGCAGTCACTGCAAAAGTGGGATAAACCTCATACGTTGTATATGCTGCTAAATCCTGTCCAAGGGTCACCGCTTGCTTGAGCTGGGCTGTGGACACGGGCGCCGTTGCACTGGGGACAGCATATCCTGGAGGAGGAGAAGGCAGAGAAAACTTCATCAGAAGCCATTTATATTCGCTCCCTCTTGCTCTATTGTCTTCTCCTTGGAAGATGAAAAGTTAACATTGCTCAAAGCCAAAAGTTAATACGTACATTTAAAAAAGTGAACTCAGGGGACCTAATATCTAGACTCATTGATTAGGGGACAGCATGCCTCAAAGTGAGGTCAGCCTCATGTGCCAGAACCACTTCGTGCTTAGAAGATTGGAAACACTGGGGAGAGAGTTCAAGAAACGGAAACTTAACAGGATGCCGAGTTGATTAAAGCTTGAAATTTAGAACTTTTTCAGAGGCTGTCGGAGTTTATAAAGGAGGGGATGTGATTGATGGGTTGGCAGGGCTGAGGGGTGGGGCTCTGTGGGTCTGCTTCTGTACCCATGACCCCTACCGAAACGAAATGTTAAAAATCATTGCTTTTACCCAAGACGTATAGGGAGTGGGTAGACCGGTAGGAAAAATATGCAAACTTTTAGCGTGTTTCTACATAGCTCCATAAAAGCAAATACCTGGCCTGTTTACATTTAGACCCAACCGTGAAGGGCAAAGACCATCTTGCTTCACCACCAAGCTGTCCGGTGTATTCAGATGATGCTCGTCCTCACCATCAAACAGCCCAGGGCTTTGAGTGGTACGGAGGGCATCATGTGTGGTCACATTAGTATCATGTCTGGCTGATTGACGTTCACTTTTAGAGAAGACGGCATAACCGCTATTATACAAAAGCAATGTTTCCCTGTTGATGTTTTAGATAAAAAATAAGCTATTTCTGAGATGATCCAAAAAGTGCGAAGATGACGAGAAAAAGGGGAAAAATGTACTTAAGCAACAAACGGGGACCTGATTTAAAACAAACAAACAACCCAAAAAACCCCAGTCCATTTGGTTTATGTGCTGTGGCAGTCATCCCAACCCCAGACACATTGATTTCTTTCTGGTGGCTTATCAGGAAGTGGTGGCAGGAAGCTGGCTGGACTATTTTTTAAAAAATTAAATCCACTCCTCGGCTTGGGCACTTTGGCCAGTAATGCTGACTAATGCACTACTGAAGTTTGGTATGTTTTCCCAGGATGTGAGAACTGTGTTACCAGTTACTTTCATAATTTTGGAAATAGTATTTCTAGATAAGTGAGTAAGAGATACACATGTGTGAGAGTGTGTGCATATGTGTGTGTGTCATGCAGATTTTATCTTTGGGGATTTTGAATTTTCTTTTTCAATTTGGCTACTTTCTTAAGCGCAAGAGTGTTTGGATTTTAAACAGATTTCTCTCCTCTGGAGCCTATTATTCTTTGCTTGACTCCACAGCAAAGTTATAAGAGAGGCTCTCAAATTCTTAGGCATTCCCAAGACAACTTTCATGCCCTAAATACTTTTTTACTTCTTGCAGGAGCAAACAGAAGGGAGGACAAGATCACACATTCTTAGGTGAAAGTGAGTCCTTTCTAATGTGCAAGCAAACTGTAACATTCTGACAGGGGCTCATTCATTTTTACAGCACATTAGTTAGCTGTCTTTGGGGTGCAGCTTTCCATGAGACGGGCTCAACCTTCTCCAAGAACCCAGAAACCCTGGCACAGGTCCCCAGTAGACGGACATGTCAACACCCCATTCTGTGGAAAGCAAGCATGGGACTGATAGCCCCAGAGCAGCCCAGGGGACCTGCCCTCTGTAGTGCCAGCTGTTGCCGTGGTAACCTCGCAGGGGCGCAGGGCCCATCTTCCCATGTTCTACAGAACAAAGCTGGAATTGAGGTCGTGTTTGTGTGTGAAGCGTGGTTAATTGCCAGGATGGAAAACATATTTGCAGTTTTTGAGAAACAAAAGAAAATGAGAGTGAGCCCAGGTGTTACGGATGAGAGGAATATAGCAGTTCTCTCACCCGAACGTGACCAACACATGACTGAATGGATTGATAGAAACACCCTGTGTCTGGGTCTAGTCAGATCTCAAATTGGTCTTCAGGGAGGTACGCTGACACAATGACACGTCAGAGTGACCAATTTCTTCAAAAGAAATGAACTTTGATTGCTAAAAAAGAACGGGGTTATTCAAACTAACTGGTAAGGGAAGATTTCCGAAACAAATTTCTTGTCTGGTCACTTTTAATCTCTAGAGGGTTCATTTAAAAAAATTATTAGTGTTTGTTGTAGGTACATAACACACGGGGGAGAGCCTTTTAAATGTGACCCTGAAGTCAGGTCAACCTACAGAGAGGCTTTACTCTGAGCAAACAGCATATGCTCCCGTCCAAAATTACAGAACAGATAAATGAGAGCTGATTATCTACATATTGAAAGGTTCTCTCTCTCTCTCTCTCTCTCACAGAGATTTTGACTTAAAACAATTTAAGAAAAATGTGATCTACACATTTCTTCCAGAAAGCAAAGCAATAAAAGTCAAGTTGAGGGGCGCCTGGGTGGCGCAGTCGTTAAGCGTCTGCCTTCGGCTCAGGGTGTGATCCCGGCATTATGGGATCGAGCCCCACATCAGGCTCCTCTGCTAGGAGCCTGCTTCTTCCTCTCCCACTCCCCCTGCTTGTGTTCCCTCTCTCGCTGGCTGTCTCTATCTCTGTTGAATAAATAAATAAAATCTTTAAAAAAAAAAGTCAAGTTGAGTTGAAGATTAGGGTTGTGCAGGGAGTCCAAGGACTCCTTAAAAGACAGTTGACCTTGGCTAAATTCCTCCATCGCTCCTGTCCTGGGTTCCTCCGGCTGTACATGGGCATCATGCTACAACCGACGTCTTGTGGAGCCATGAGCATTACTGGCCATAATATAAAGCACGCTGAGCATTTAGGTGAGCGCCTGGCACGCAGATGAACAACTATTAATAGGTGGTTCCGAACTCTCTTACTTAGAAAGTAAAAACCCTACCCAACCAGACGTGGAGACTGGTCTTTCAAGGTCACAAAGCTGCTGAAGCTGAGCTGAGACTAGACCCCACTTCCACTCCCCTCTCCCTCCTCTTATCTTGTACTTTGATGGTTCACGCATCTGCCCAGTGTTTTTGGTCACAGATGGTGTAAATCAGATTTATTGTGGGTAGAGTTCAAAAACAACTCTCAGAGTTCCTGGTACTGAGGGGGGTTTCTCAAACACCCGGGGCCGGGTGCCGTCTTCCCTACCTGGGAAGGCAGTGGCGGCAGCCGCTGCGCTGGGGGCATCGGCCCCGTCGGTGGGAATGCCCAGCGTCTGCAGGGTGTACTCAGCCGCGTAGGTCTTTGCTTCATCCACATAGGCACTTAGCTTCGGAGGTGTGAAGGGGTGGCTGCAATGTATATTCCAATAGTCATTACGTTAGAAGTGCAGAGATGGGAGAAAACCCAAGCCACTGTTCGTATGCTGTGATGAGCAGATGATGGAATTTTATGTGTGTGGTTTCCATTCTCTTTGCATTGAAGACTCCTACAGGTATATGCATGTAGGGATATTTGTGACCTGACCCAGGACAGCAGTGGTTGATAGGACATTCCTGGAGCACACCTGTAACTCAACACATGGCTCTTCTTTTCTTCTTTTTTTTTTTTCCTAAGTATGCATGGTGATGGATATCAACCAAATTTATTGTGGTGACCATTTTGTAAAATATTCAAGTGTCAAATCATTCTATTGTATACCTGAATTTAATATAATGTTGCAGGTCGATTATACCTAAATTTCTTAAAAAAGGTATGAATAAATAGATAAAAAATAGATACATAGATAAGCAAGGTATGTGAAAGGATTGGCACATATTTTTAGGTGCACAATTCAATGATTTTTAGTAACATATGGCTTTTCTAAGGTACATGTGAAACAGGATGGTTCCTAAAATATGTAGAAACGCAGGCTTGTGGTGGTGATACTCTCCAACGGAGAGGATCTTTGCTCCAAAATGTAAGTGACCAGGCATGGTGCTGTCATGTACAGAATGGCAATTTCATATGGTTCAACCTAAATACTACACAGATAAAAGAATGGGCTTTGTTCTGAGTCCTGTTCCATTTTATGTCTGCAGTTTTTTATTGGTTGATTATACTACATGGTCTTCATTGTCTGTGTGAAATTCTCAACCTTTGAGATGCCAGTCTCCCACTTTGCACGTACATCCCAACTATACCTCTGAAACTTTGCGTTTAATGAAAAATGAGTAAGTAGTAGACGTAAATATTTCTCTTATTTGGATAGTGATAAAATACACTTGATTTACAAGAGACTCTTATTCTAGAAAGCTTAAAAGATTAGGAATTTGGAGATGTTACCCACATTGCGGGATTCTGGCTGGCCAGGGCAGGAATGGTTATTTTGTATAAGAATAGTTGTCTTTGATCTTGTCCAATAGCCGAGTGCAGCTGATACACTGGTTGTCCCCAGCTGTTTTTCTGACATATTTCTTCTAATATCTACAAGAACAAAAAAAAAGTGATTTCCCTTTCAAATGTCACATTTGCATTATTTCTCCAGCTTTCAGGGTTTTAAACTCTAATCTTCAGCATTTAAGCTAATACAAGAAAATATAAAATGCCACATGGTTTAATGACTCATAAAATTTAAGATGAACTCAACTTGAACTCCATTTAAAATGTTATGTCGATTAATTCATAAAAATCATTTTCACACCATTTATTCTAATATGTTTTTCGTTTAGTCCATTAGCTGTAACTCTTTTACCAATAGTTTAATTTTATGATTTGTTTGATATATTTATTCCTTTAAAAAAATGGACATTTCAGCACTAGTGTGGCTGGATTTCCTTGTGACTACCGTCAATCCTACTGTTTATATTGGTTTAGAGAAAATAACCTAAGAATAACCTTACTTCACATCATTTGTCATAGGGTTTTAACTTCACATTTTCATAAAAACTCGAGTTAAAAAGTTTAATGGTTACTAGTTACTGATGAGCATTAATAGATGGATGTTGACAGCTGCAATGTCTTTGTTGGGCAAAATACCACTTCTGGCTGTTTTTACAAAGATCTGAGTTTTAGAATCTTTCTGCATGCTTTTTTTCTGCCTTTATCACTACTCCAAACTGTATCTTGTCTAAAGGCACCCATTTTTTTTTCATCCTGAAGCCATTTTCAGTGGCCCACCAGCCCCGATGCTCCCATGAGTCAGCAGACTCAGGAAACTGTGCCAAACAGGGCCTAAGTCTGAAAAGAATAAGACTTGGGGACAGAACAGTGCCCCTGGCTGACTCCATGGAGTATCTTATCTCATTGGTTCTGGCACGAATCCAGCTGCAATAACAGGGCATTTTCCAGTTTATTAAATTTGTAGATTGCTCCTATGTCCTCTACTGACTTTTGCTTGTTACCACTCTTGGCTTTGGAACATCTCTTGTCGTCTACAAAGCATTCCTGAAGGTTCCTGGGCACCAGTAGACTGCGTTAGCTGGCAGACATTCTGCCTGCCTGTTTGAGCCTGTTATGCAAACATGTGCTCAAAGAGTATGGACTGTAACTCCTGACTCTGCTGGGCACACTTTGTCTCCTGGCTCTTGTCAGATGCCCATGACCCCACCGTGGGGTTGCTAAGGCTCCATTTATGTTGGTTTGGGTTGGCATAGCCCTCAATTTCTAAGCCGTACTTGTAGAGATTCAGAGGCTAAATAAAGAACTTTCAGTAGTTAGTTGGGAAAGGTGGTTCTTTACATATCCCTATAAACCATGACCAATTTCTAACCTGGGTTTAATGTAAGAAGCAGAGACTCTTTCTCACCCTATGGCGGCTTTTAGAACTATTATGTGGAATTTATAATGATTATTTTTTATTTTCTTAAAACATTTCTAATATTCCTTATTTTGGATTTTAACTCAAGATAGACTGGATGACAAGCTTTTGCGTTTTCTCCGCCATGACACTTAGTGGAGTTTACAATAATGATCTGTTGATGTGTCTGGATCCTCTCATTGGATTACCTTATGATTTTTGATGGCAAAGACTGTATTATATTCCCTTTTCCATGCCCAGCACCTAACACAATACTTGGTGCATGATGGATACCCAATAAATGGTTTTTGAACAAACAAACGATTGCTGTGTACCATTCTTCTAGACATCCTTATTTTTAATTGCCTGGGTAGGGTTAGCAGAAACCTTAGATGAACTAATTTGTATGTATAAGACAGCCATTGATCCTACAAAAATAATACTCATGATGAGCTTTTAGAAAGCCATGCTTTCTACTTGATTGCAATCATAAGGCTACTTCTGTACATTTGGGGCTTATACTTTTGGGCCTGGAGTAGGGACGTTTCCTTTAGGGTCCACAAACAGTATCTCTGAACACCTGAGTATGGGTTCTTCAGCCAGTGTCTCTACAGAGAGTCCGGCATATACTGCACACCCACAGGGAACAGGTTCAGGGTTCACAGAGATCCTGTTTAGTTTTATTTTTAACCCTGTTATTCACTTTCCACCCTGGAACAGCTTTTATAACTTCTAATTTTCCAATAATAAAAATCACAGCCTCATGCAGAAACATGGAAACTTGGAGCTGTGGAAATAAAGCATTAAAAATTCACCATCATGCCCCTCCCCAAACATCGTGGGAGACCTAATTGGATATGACTAATTGGATATGACGGATGGCATCTCATTGTTAACACAAGTCCATGGATGGCATGGTGTTTTCTCTCACACACAATGTTTCCAGTAAAAGATGTCAAGATGAATAGACCAAAAGTGGTCTATTCATTCCTTGTCATGGAGACTCTCCAGTAGCCAGCTTGTACATTGTAAGCATTTATTTTGAGTTAGGGTCTTTGCTTCATTTTATTTTCATGGAAGGTATCTGTTGATAATTCTTAATGCTCTCAGGAGCTTCGCATTCCAGTTGTTCAGATTATTTAGGAAATATAGGAAAGCCTATGATGGAACAGTGGCACTCAACATTCAGCATTCTCTCACACTACGTTATGTTGATTGACCACGTTACCTATTTAACAAAACAAAACATAACAATAGCCCAAGAAGGGATCAAGTCAAATCGTTTGATGAACGGCAAATGTGGATGGTCTTTGGCCTGACTTAAGGAAAGTATCTCTGGAATAACTTTACCTACCTGAGGAGCAAGTTTAATTCCTTGGGGTTTTAAAGTGACAGGATTCATTGGGGTGAGCTCCATCCCAGGTAAAAGGTCATAGAGTTTGTCATCTCTCTTGTCTCCCTTGACCTGGTATCCACGACCCAGGCCTGTATAGGCCAAGTAGCCACGGCCAGCCAGTCCTCTCACTCCCGCGGCCCCTACAGGTACATTCATGTAAATTTCTAGGAATGTAAGAAGGCATTAAACTGAATCAAACCACCAGAAGATCACCCTGAATCTTACTGTAATGGAAAAGTTAGCCCAAGTCACATTGATCATTGCCCTCAAGGTGCATAGAAAACTCTAGGATTCTAATGTAATGAAACTCAACATAACAGGGTTCACCATAGGTGTCTTGTTTTTTATGTTTTTTGTCTTTTTTTTTTTCTATCTGTGGAAGAAAGCCATACTCTCAAAGCTATTGATAAGTGCATGAGCAACTTTAAAACTGGCACAGAGGAAAAAATTGCAATTTCTATCTTCAGTTGACCTTTTGTTGACATTTCTCTATACACTAATAAAGGTTGGGAAGGTATTTAAATATCCCAGCATGATATGACCACATGTATTAAAAAAGCCTTACATTTTTATCATTGATCAGTAAATCAGAAATGAATTCTAGCTTCCCCAATAATCTCATCCCCAATGATCAGTTGGGAAATATTGAACATTTAGAAACCATGTTTATAGGTTCACTATTTTCTGTTTTCTGTTCAATTCGAGGCTTAAATTTCCATTGAGTTTCATTAATAGATTCCTTTTCATTTTTTTGTTTTGTCATTTTGCTACTTGGATTTCTCATTGGTGGCGTAAAGTGATAAAAAATTAAATTGATTACCCTTCATCCTTGAATATCATTCATTGATTCCTTTCTTGTTATAAGGTATTTTTTCCCTTGGAGTGGAGTTTTTTTTTTCCTACATTACAACTGGTTGACAATTTATATTTAATGTATGGATTATTTAATAATATGATTTCAGATTATAAATGCACAATACTTTAACGACGTAATTTGTCATCACATAGATAAATTATCCTGGAGGAAAACCTGATGATTTCTTTTGCATAATAATTTTGCATGGAGTGATTTTATTATGATTATGGAACTTTCAAGACTGTTGACCACTAGAGCTCCTAGGATGGTCAATTCAGTTTTCCTGAAAAATAGTAAAAAATTATTTTCACAGTAATCTGGATATGCCCCTTTGCTTCTAAGCAAAACCCAAGGATAGAGTTAAATATAGTTTATTGTCAAATTGCCCAGAGTGCTGTCATATTTGGAAGATAGAACTGGGATTCTTTTGGCATTAACTCTATCCTTACAGAACCATTCTGAAGGATCCCATTAGGCAGAGAAAAAGTAGTTTATTGGGAATAAGAAATGCTTGCCTTATCGTCGATATTGCTTGAACTGAGCCCAGAGAGCTGCGTGAACATTTGGAATTTTTGTAGGATTATATTACTATTTAGTGCCCCATATCCTGGAGAAATAGGTTGATTTCCTCTAGTGTGGCTTTTTGGAAGGCACAGCACATATTCCTGGCAGGAGGTCAGATGAAAATATCTCATATATCTGTTAGAATACGTATGATAATTTGTGATTATGTATGAATATGATGTCACTGAGTTACCATCAAATACACTGTTTTTGTCATTTGAGATACTTGGTTTCCTTTAGACCATCCTGCTTTCCTTTGGGTTTTCTAATGAGTCACATATGACTGCAATATGGTGGTCCAATGATTAAGGGAGAAGCTAACTACTTAGTCTGCACAAATTTTATGGGCCCAGGCAAAGATCAAATGTATGCATTAGACTCATTTGTGCTATGTTCTGACCAAAGTTTTTCAATAACCAGTTGTAATGTAGAAAAAGATTTTTATGGAAGGACAACTATTGATATAATAATACTTGATTTTTCATAAACGATTTTCCAGTCCTTTTCTCCCAGTGGGTCCATCCTATGTGTTTAAGGCTATTGCAGTATAAATCATTAGAAATTGTAGAGTTATACTAGAGAAAGAGCTGATGAGCGTTACCTCTAACAGAAGGGGCTCGAATAATGGCCCTGTTGCCAAGATGTCCTTTGGTGGCTGGGAAATGAAGGCTGGGGATTGCTGTATAGGCCTGAGGAGCATAGAAGACAGGAGCTCCAAGGTAGGTTGTGGTGGGATCATAAACATGGCCCAAAGAGTAGGTGTACTCTCCTTGCAGCATGGTGCCCCTTCCACCTGTGCCTCGAGTGTACCTAACGTAACTGTCCTTGTCCACCGGTTTGGCTAGGGTCACTTCAATGGGGGAACCATCCAGCACCTGTCGTAGAGAGCAAAGAAGCAACATGAGAAGATATGAAGACAACCAAGGGTGGCTGAGCCCTTCACCTATATGCATCCTGTCTCTTCATGGGTTCATGTTTGTGTGCTGGTTGAGTCTTCCTGAGGGTTTTGTTGGAAAATTGCATATAATATGCAACAGGTTTGATGGGAAAAAACTGGCTATTGGCCACTGACGTACAGGTTATAAATTATGTGATGAAATCACTGTGACAGAGAATTATGTGATACTTTTACGTGATACATGTTTTAAATTACATATTATATAATTCTAAGAAATTTTAGGTTAATAATGGGTGGGATATAATGTCTACTACTTAGCACAGCACAATGATGGTGGAAGGAAACCAATAAGGAAATCTTATCAATTGCTAACACTGTGGCACGGGCATCCTAGCCAGCTAAAGGGTTTACTCCTTAGAGCAGCCACACGATAGGGAAGTTTTTACTGGAAGAGAAGAGAGGCTTAAAAGTGGGGCCCTATTTGAGGACGAGGAATTGAGGAGGCTACTGTGTTGTTCCCCATAGTTGTAGGTACCTTTGGATCTGGTGAAGAGCTGGGAACTGGCAGGGATGGCAGGGGCAGTACTGAGATTTCTCAAGTCACACGCTTCTTAAAACTTGTCCTCGGGGCTTCAGAGGGGCAGGGGGTGGGGGATTGGGATAGGCCGGTGATGGGTATTAAGGAGGGCACATACTGAATGGTGCGCAGGGTGTTATATGCAAATAATGAATCATGGAACATTGCATCAAAAACTGGGG
Source organism: Ursus arctos (assembly GCF_023065955.2). Lineage (NCBI taxonomy): Eukaryota > Metazoa > Chordata > Mammalia > Carnivora > Ursidae > Ursus > Ursus arctos. Next base: position 77,275,818 of record NW_026623089.1, on the reverse strand, counting down.
ATGTACTGTATGGTGACTAATGTAACAAAATAAAAATTAAAAAAAAATCCTAAAAAAAAAAAAGAATGATTAGAGAAGTTTTTTTCTGATGCAAGCTTTTGACAGTTTGCAAACAGATCCAGATGTTGAAGAAAAGGGCTGTGTGTAGAGCTACAAGCATGACTCACTTTTCTGTATTGCTTGACTACACAAGAGACAAAGATGGCTCTCAACAAATGCTTGAAGGATTGAGGTGTTTCTCATTGATGGGACAAGGTGTTGTGAGGAAGCCTTTGTAGCTTCTTCTGCATAAGACTATTATAAGCCTCTATTTTTATAAAGAAAAGAAGTAATATGAAACGTTCCCTCAAGAATTCCGTTTCGTGGCAGCTCGCCATTTTGTGAGCGCTTCAATGGTTCTGAGATCACTGAAGTCTGCTGGACAGAGTTGAGCTTCCTGGTTGTCGCTTGTTCCTAGTTTCTTATATCTGCCCTACTTTTTGGGATCAAGAGCCAGTATCAGGCATGTTAGCTGTAATACACCGAGAGAGAGAATCCTGATGATATTCAAGTATCTCACACTGGTGTTGATGTAATTAGAAGAAACAGACCTGAGTATCCAAAGGAATGGGGTGGTCTTAGATATAAAATTATTTATCTTCAGTCCTGTCTTGAGGAAGGTGAGAGACCCAAATAGGTCTCTACTTCTAGGCACTTCCATAGCAAGAGACATTTTTAATGGAATGATTCTTCACTGCAAAGTCAGATTTCATTTTATAATAGTTTTTGTGCTGCATTCATCTAACCCTGTAGTAGAGGTTTAAACTCAGTATTGTATTTTAGTTATTTGGTCTAGATGTTTCAAGAGCTAGGGTGATATCTTATTAATCTGTATATTCCCAAGCCCAGCAAAATTCCTTGCACATCACAGACATCCACAAGTATTTCTAGAATAGATGAATAATCGAATGCAAAGCTAAGTTCATCACCTTTCTCTCCAAATAGGTTTCCTTTCCTGGCTTCCCTGACTGTATCATCTTGGTCTCCCACATTGAAAACCAAAGACTCTTGCTCACTCCAACATCCAATCATTTTGGGTGTTTTGAATTCATCTCCCATCGCCCTGTGTAGAGCTTTCTCCTACTTTCTATTCCTGCCCTTACTTATGCCCTATTTCTTCCTGTTTGGGTGACTGTAATAGCTTTTCAAGTAGTTCCAGTGACATCTCTCTTCCTACTCCATAAAATTGCAACTGTTAGTACATTCATTTCCCTAATTATATATGATCATTACTCCATTACACAAAAAGCTTCGGAGTCTCACCTTGTTTAATAAGTTAACTATTAATATGCCTATCTATACTCAAAGCTTGCACAGTTCCTAGGCAAACTTACTTTTGATTTTCCCATACCACATTTAGTTAAATATAATTATAATATTTGGTATATATTTTAACATATTGAATATATATTTAAACTCATCATATATCACATTGTTATAAAACGTCCAGCTCTTAAAATTGGGAAAAATTTGAGTATTTTTCCATCGTGATTATTTCAATGTAATTATTTAGCACTTAATTTATGACTGACTGCCCCTTCTCAGCAGTCAGCTTGTATCCTCAGGAATATTTTCAACCTACAAATTGTTTTCAAGGTAATAACAGTTTTATGATACTAAATGTAATCACTGACGGAGATGAAATGATGTTTTGCTTCACGGACGTGTATTTAAATTCGCATTCGCTTTCACTTTACAGTTTTCTTTTTGTGTTTTGGAGTCAGTACATTTTTTTCCTCCAGGGCTCAAACATGTGTGTGTGGCCCCTAAGCCCACCTGCCTGTGACTGAACGACCTGCTCGGGGAGGTGCTCCTTTAGCCCCTGGCTGTGTCCTTCGGCCAAAGATCTCTGCTTCTCCCAAAGAGACCTGCTCCACACAGTCCTCTCTCCTTTAGGTTTCCTGTTACTTCTCCTGCCCCTTGTCACCTTGACTCTGGTAGTGCTGTGAGCCTTGGTTCCTCCACTCGTTTCCCCTCCCCCACATTCACCCTTCTGTACTTAGTCCCTTCGCCATCTGTCTGCTGTTAGGACTAACTGTGCAAAGCCAGACAGGTGACGCAGCCCTACGTGTGTGACGTTCTAACCGAATCGGTCTACATTCATGGTTCCTCAGTCACTTCCTGCTCTTGCCAAATTCCGTGCCTCTGAGACTGCATCTGTTTCCGTGTGTTTTTTTTTAATAATAATATTTTTTTATTATATTATGTTAGTCACCATACAGTACATCCCTAGTTTTTGATGTAAAGTTCCATGATTCATTACTTGCATGTAACACCCAGTGCACCATGCAATACGTGCCCTCCTTAATACCCATCACCGGCCCGTGTTTTTTTCCTTTGGGAATTCTGCCCAGTTTTTATGGCTTCTCAAAGATACTATCTCTTATCTCCATGAAGATTTTCTGATTTTTTATGGCCCACTCCTCCTTCCTTTGGACTTTTACCGCATATATATTTATTAATATAATAATTAGTATATTAATATACATTAATTAATATTAACCATAATAATATTACTATAATTATAATATATATTAATTATAGATGATATATAAATATATATTAGTTTTTATTTTATATATTATATATAAATATACAATATTTTATATTGTATATAAATATTATACCTTTTATATATAATCTATATTATATAAGTTTTTATATATATAAATTTTTTTAATGAAACTTACTTGGCTGAACTATGAAAGATATTTGTGCACTCGTCTTATTCCACCATAGACTTCTAGCTTATTGACAAGTATCTTTGCTTATTTGTGTCCCAGACATTGTTTAGTAAGATAAGTGGTCTATAGTAGGGTTTAAATGTTTATTGCTTTGATAAGTAAATATGATATTGGTCTCTATGTACAAGTCAGGCGAAAGGATTTTAGAAGCTAATTTTTGCCCAGACCCCACTCTTGGCAAGGGCAAGAGATCCAGAGCCTTCCAGAGTAGGGACAGCAAACTCAGAGGGCAGAAGGACAACAGAATTGACCTGAGTTTCTGGTCCTCAGCCTCCATAGCACTGCACTAGCGAGGTGATGATCTCTTGAAGTAACTAGAGACAACGGGGCCTGAGAAACACACCTTGAAATAATGTACTCCAATCTCCCAATTTGTAAGGAAATTGAGGGTCAGTGACTTGTTCGAATCACCCTAAACTAGAGATGGAGCCGGACACATGAGCTGCATCTCCACCGTGTTTCTATCACTTCTCTTCTGTTCATCTTCATGGACCCAGGCAGTCTTGTCAGAGGTGGGGAAAGCCCGAGTGACACAGACTCGCGGGATCCTTCTTCTGAATAAAATTTGCGCACCACACTTGGGTGAAACCTCTGTGTGTGTGTGTGTGTGTGTGTGTGTGTGTTTTGTCCTACCTTACCTTCCCATTTAAAGCTTTCATAGCCTCCATTGCATCTTCTCGATTACTGAAGTGCACAAAAGCATAGTCTCGAATCTTCTTTACCCTCTCCACAGCACCTGGAAACAGGAAGCAGTCCCATTAGCAAACCCTAATTCTCAGAGCCCTGAGAATGATTTGATTTTTTTTTTTTTGAGACTCAGTAGTTAGGTAAAGATGTCATCAAGAATATTTGCTATGTCCAGGTTTACAATTCTACACATTCAACAGAGGATTTGTTTGTAAATTTTTAAATATCCCCTATATTCTGCCTTAAAGTTGGTTATGGATTTGTGTTTTCCACTTCCTAGATTCTAAGATCTTTAAGGAGAGAAGCGGTATCTTATCTTGTCTGCAATAAAATATAAAAGATAGTACCTTACATTCAGTGAAATACTTGTTGAATTGATTGGAACTTAACTATTGGTCATCCTATAAATGTATACTTAGGTGATTACCTTTTAAAATTTTATGGCTTTTTCCCCAGAAAAATGTTGTCTCTCTTGATTTATGGAATAAAACTTCAGAGTTAGGAGAGACTTTAGCAATGATTTACTTTAAGTTTTTAAAAAATTCGTTTGACCTTCATGATTTATTTTTAACTTAAAGATTAGGAATCTAAAGTTCTGACAACGAAGTGAGATCATAAGAGTTGACACAGCTAGGAACTAGAACACAGATCTCTTAACTGCTTACCTGATATTCTTTTTTTTTTAAAAGATTTTATTTATTTATTTGACAGAGAGAGACAGCCAGAGAGAGAGGGAACACAAGCAGGGGGAGTGGGAGAGGAAGCAGCAGGCTTCCAGTTGAGGAGCCTGATGTGGGGCTCGATCCCGGAACACCGGGATCATGCCCTGAGCCGAAGGCAGACGCTTAATGACTGCGCCACCCAGGCACCCCCTGATATTCTTTTGATTAAAAAAAAAAGTTTCTGAAAGAACATGAAAAACCAAGATAGTTCCTTACATGCTGTTCATAAAATCTAAATGTTGGAAACAATGTAGATATCCACTAATTCTACCTTGAGGAATGTCTTTTACAGAAGCGTTTCTATATGCAAAAGGATCATGCAGAAGGATATTAACTCTATCACTGTTGAAATAGCAAAAATAAAACCATCTAAAGTCCATTCTTATGAGATTGATTAGACCTAGTACATTCTTATCAAATAAAATGAGTCTTTAAAGAGAACAAATAGACCTATGTATACTACGTGGAAAGATTTAAGACCTATTGTTAAATTTAAAAATTGTAAAATAATAAGTACAATACTATAACATTTATGTTTTTAAAATCCCAACCCATATATATGCACACATAAATAGGAATGCACACACAGAAAGAGAACTGGAAAGATGGAGACCAAACTGTTAAAATAGAGGTTACTTTAGGAATGGGGAGAAAATTTGGAGAGAATAATGGGAAATTTCATATTTTAATTTATATGCTTTGGTGTTTTGCAAACATTTATAATGTTTATTGATATTATTTGTGTAATAAAAAATAACAAATCAACCTAACCTATTTTTATATTGAGGAGCTTCTGCATATGTTGATGGTAACATATATAAAAAAAAGTTTTACCAAAATGGTTGAACCTTACATTTTATTATTAAAATGTTGCTAGAGAATATTGTTGATTCCTCAACCTTAAAAAGAAGCTTTCCTGGAGTGAAGGTGAAATGGACACTTGTGTAACTTGTTAGCAGGTAACAGTTTAGCTTGCCAATCGTCCCCGTTCAGTGATGCTGACTTGGGTGTATCTCGAGAGAAGACTGGGTTTCTCCTCTTATCCTAATCACTGGACATAACCTACGATGGGACGCTTCCCCAGGGAGGACCAGAAGAGCAGATAAGGGTTCTCCTTTGTCCTCTCCATATCCAGGTTCAGTTACCTATCCTCTTCGATTCAAGATCACAAAGGCAATTAGACTTTTTCCTCTACCACAGTTTTCAATGGCTCTAAGTTGTCTTCTTTTGGAATAATGGTAGGGCTGTAATGTAGGGATCATTTAAAAACATTGTGGTACTTCTCTCATTCCTCAGCGTTCAACCCTTGACTTCTGATGGCAGTGGTTGTCCAGAGCACAATTGTCTGGCGAGGCTGAGAAAATACATAAAGTATTTGAGACCATAAAGCATGGTACATGGAATGAGCTGACCTTCCAGCACGGTCTCTTTCGTCCTTCAGTGTCAGGTGGGGTAACTATCATGACACAAACCCATGGCTTGTCCTGGTCATTGAGAAGTGAAAGGGGGGCCAATGAGGGTCTCTATCTTTCCAGTCTTGGCTCCATCTGTTCTTCAATGTTGCCCTTCATCGAGGCTCCTCTTGACTGTTAGCTCCCTGAGAACAGGACCTGTTTCAGGGGTGTCATGGTATTATCCTACCCAGGTCCTACCCAGGACCATGTGCACAGAGGCTGCTCTATAAATATACATGGAATGAGCGAATATTACCGGTCAATTCACACTCCAGCTTCTAGCATTCACATTCGTTAGGCAGCGTTTTGGATGGTAATGGATCTAAATGTCTCCAAATTCTGCTCATGGATGATGGAACCGGCTTGCACTGTTAAGCCACACTGTTCAGCTGCACTTGACTTTGGAAACATTAATGTATGAAGATTTAGCCTCATGAAACAAGTTAGTGAGAGTTTGGTTTTCTCAACAGTATTCACCACATGGCTTATTATAGTATGTCCCTTCTTTAGTCTACAGGAGTTTGTTTACTGATGGCTCATCGTGTGGCAGAGGGTAGAAGCAATAAAATATCAGGTGTCATCATCAGCAATGATGTAAAAGACTCTGAAGTCATAATACAGGGACCTGGACAAATATTACTCTATTCATGAGCAACTTGTCAGCAGCGCATCGATTACCTGAAGAGAAACACACCTGCTATCCGAAGGGAAGATGATCAGAGGGCCATGCTTCTCCAAGTGCGGTCCTCAGACCAGCAGCATCAGCTTTCCCCCGGAACTTAGGAGAAATGCCCACGCCTGGGCCCACCCCAGACCCCCTGAATCAGAAACTCCAGGGGTGGGGCCCGCAGGCTGCTTTAAGCCCTCTTGGTGAATCAGACATGAAACTGTTTTAGGGAAATCAGATTTTGTAGAATAACTATAATTGGAATTTTAGCAGATAGCCTTAGGCTACACTGGGGAAGGACCTACATTTTCAGACCCAATTTCTGTTCCGATTGTTACTTATTTCTCTGAATGGCAGTATTTTCAGGTTAATCAGGGTTAAAATAATAGGGTCAAATATTTGCCGGGAATATTCGGGCTCCTCTGAGGGATCCACACTTTCAGTAGGACTTGTAAAAGGTTATTTTCCTGTTTCTCTCCGAAAATTTTCCTAGATAAGCATAAACACACCCTTTCACTGGAAAATAAACTGGTTAGCACTGACTTTTTCTTCCTAATACAGCAGGAAGAATACAGCTAGTCCTTCACCCGCTATATGGTTCATATTCTTCTGAGGAGTGCTGACAAGCAGCCACAAGTCACTATAGAGCCCTGAGTTGTGCCACCAGAGGGAGAGAGAAGGAGAGAGGGGGAGAGAGCCAGCATTTATTATTTTCATTATAACTAGGAGGACGGGAGCCCATGTCTCCCATTAACATGATAAGCTGATGGCCAGTGATCAGGAAAGGAAGCAGTCTTTGAGTTGTTTCTCATTCCAGCTTTTCCAAAAAGCAAAAACAAAACGGTAATGTTTTCATTAGATAAAAGGAAGAAATACATTGTGCACTGTCATCACCGTGCATTTCTAGAACCTCATTGTAAACCCAAACCGAAACCCTGTATCTATTAAATAATCATTTCTGAGTCCGTTCTCCCCTGTCCCTGGGCAGTCACCATGCTGCCGTCTGTCTCTAGCACTGTGCCTACTTTAGGAAATTTCCATAATTGGCGTGTGTCCTTTTGACTGTCTTGGGTCATTGCACTCATGCCTTAACAGGCATCCATATCGTATGTCCCAAAATTCCCATGCAGTCTAGGTGTGAGTGCTGGTCCACTGCACGCATACGCCACGTTTTGTTGCTCCAGCCCCTGCTGGGTGGTTTCCACATCGGGGGTGAGAAGGCTAAGGCTGCTGTGAGCATGCTATGCAAGGAGCAGGTCCCTGCTTGTGTTTATTACGTGTGTGCCCTGAAGTGGAGCTGTTGGATGATATGGTGATTATCTGTTCTTTAGGACCCAGTGTGTAGTTTCCTCCATGACGGTGTTATTCTGTGTTTCCATCTACCGGGCACGTGGTTCTCACTGCTCCAGCTTCCTCCAACATCTGTGTCCTTGTCGTCGTCTTCTTCAATGATCACTACCACTACTGCTATTGCTATCTTGACAGGTGGAAAATGGCTTTTGGGGGTTGCATTTCCAGGGTGAATAGCGAGTGACGGTGAGCATCTTTTAATGTGCATATTGGCCATGTGTCTGTGGCAATTGGACAATATTGTTCATTGGACAAATATAGATTTGAATTTGACTTAATTTTTGGTTGATGTATTATTTCCAGATGTTTTCTCTCATTCTGTGGGTTGCTTCTTCGGTGTTGAAAGTGTCCTCTGAGGCAGTTTTTAATTTGGATGTAGTTCAATTAATCTGTTTTTTCTTTGTTGCCTGTACTTTTATCACCATCAGATAATTTATTACCAAATCTAATGTCACAAAGCTTTACCCTATATATTCCTCTGGCGTTTTTTATAAATTAGCTTTTTTTTTGTTAGTCTTTCATCCATTTTGAGTTAACTTTACATATTATATAAATTCAGTCCAACTTTATTATTTGCATGTGGACCCACCATTCTCTCAATATAGTTTGTTGAAAAGATTGAAAAAAAAGGAAGTATCAAATAAAAATAAGGGAATAAGTCAACACAAAGTGGGAGGTGGTAACATCTACACATGCACATATCATTCCTCTGCCCACAAATGCATCAACTTTCAGATCTCAGCTCACACATCACTTCTCCTAAGCACGAGTCTTGTCTGTGCCCCTAGGGTAGGCTGTCATGGCTGTTAATCTTCTGAAGAATCTTTTTTTTTGGGGGGAGAAGGGGCAGAGGGAGAGGGTGAGAGAGAATCTCAAGCAGGCTCCCTGCTAAGCATGGAGCCTGACACAGGGCTTGATCTCAGGACCCTGAGATCACGACCTGAGCCAACATCAAGAGTTGGATGCTTAACAGGCTGAGCCACCCAGGTGTCCCTCTTCTGGAACATCTTAAACTCCTTCCACACACACATCACACCTGTTCACTCCTCCCACAGTTCCTGGCACATAGGACCTACTAAAGTAGTGATAGTTGAATGAATGAGGGAGTGAGTGGAAGGAGGATGGGGCATGGAGGTCACAGAGTGGCTAAGAACATGGTCTTAGCCAGACCTGGATTCAGATATGGGATTTGCCACTTGCTAGTTGTATGACCCTGAGCTAGCAACCATAACTGCTCTGCGTTCTGGTGTTCTCACCTTTACAATAATGGAAGTGACACAGTATCTTACATCCTAGGGTCATGGCGCTGAGTAGGTGACTCGTGCCATGAAAGTGGGAAGATGTTACCACAGTGATAAACTCAGACCAGAGTGTGTTCCCAAACATGATAATTCTGCAAGATGGCTGCCAAAAAATGAGATCCATGGTCTAAAAATTTGTGAAATGAGCCATCCTACATCTCCTTTTGGAGACTTTCAAAGCATATTAGAAGGTTAAGGACTCTGATAAGTCCTGCAATAAAAAAGAACCTGTTTGATTTTCCTGAATCTGGTGTTTACGGATTTATTTGACCATAGACCCCTTTTATCAGTAGCATCTACTGACAGCCCACAGAATTACTGTTCTCCAGAATTGGCTTTGGGAAATGCTTGCTTGGACATTGCTTCCTGAAATGCTTTCCCTGTATCACTATTGTAGTTCCTATAGGAGAAAAAAGCGACAAGGGCTGAGTCTCGTGGGATAAAACTGATGCTGCAAAGTACTGACAAGATGAGCAGCAATAATTATCCCCCTCCACCTCCCGCTGTTCTTTCCCTTCCTCTTCACCCAAATGAGTTTCCTAGAATTAATCCTCACCTCCCTACTGATGTACCTGAAGTTGTAATCATATTCCATTTGACCAGTGGGTACAGCTGGGGGCAATTTTGCTCTTCAGGGTAAATGTCTGGAGACATTTTTGGTTATTACATCTTAGGGCTTGTTACTGGCATCTAGTGGATAGAGGCATCGGATGCTGTTAAAATTCCTATAATGCCCATGATAGACCCCCCATGACCACGAATTACTGGCCTAAAATGTTAAGAGCACTGAGGCTGAGAAGCCCTGCCTCAGATCTATAGTTCTGGCCATGCATTCATCAACCCAGTAAATGTTTATTGAGCATCTACTATGACCCAGGCCCAGAGACAGGGGCTGAGATGATCGAAGCTAAGAAACCTTTATGGGATTTGTAGTCTAGTGAAGGAAATGTGCGTTAATTGAGTAATCACACAGATAATTGTAGAGTTATGATGTCGATAGATGTAGAACCATGTATCCCTTTTTCTCAACTCCCAGGCCTGGAATATGGTTTTTGTAGTCCACATGCAATTATAAGAATGCTAAATGAAAGCTATTGTGTTTAAAGTCACGGGAAGTCCTCTCAAACACATGTGTTTTGAAAGTACATCTCAAAAACTTAATCTTCTCTGGTATGTCCTACCTGGTTTAATATTGTTGAATTCTTTCTCAATCATCTCTTCTGAGGTAGACAGCATCAGGTTTCTCACGTAGAGGATTTTCACTGAAGACATCGTGTCCTCATCTACCTCCACTTCGGGTTCCGCCCAGTCTACTGCAATAGGATGTCCCCATAACTGAATCCTTCCTGTTCAAAAGATCACAAGTATGATTAGTCACACAGAAATCAGGACAACATCGTCTCGGTTCACTGAGACGGCCTTTTAAATGCAATGGATGCTTTGAGGTCTTGATTGAGCATGAAGACCGATATTACAAGAGGTGATGATTGATTTTAAGAAAGCTTCCAAATAAATGGAAGAGCTGGCTAGAGGGGAGTTCCGTGTGACAGATGGCTTATTGTAATGATTGAGCATAAAGGCAACTAGGATGTGGTTTGAAATGGAAGAGAAATGAGGCAGCAGTGGGCAGGTTTGTGTCTTCGACCAGGTCTCCACAAGGGGAGGAAGGTAGTCGTTGAAAGGGAGGTGGCAGAAGGGGAGAAAGGAAAAAACAGATTTAGGGCTCTGACACAGAGTCTCACTTCACAAAGCACTAAGGAGGTCATTGGGAATTAGGTCTGCTGCTGTTGGGATCTGCGTGACCAGTTGCTACCACCAAGCTGTCTAAGAACTGGTGTGCGGGCAAGAATGAGCAGAGCTCAGGGACCCTCAGTTTGTTCTCTGTCCCTTATACTTGGTCAGGGCTCTCATCAGCTGTGTTCCCTCCTAGTTCTCTGACAGCACATGGACAACTTGGGAGCCTGCAGAAACATATTTTATGGCATTCAAGAAGACAAAGAGCAATGGAAGGGTCTGTGATGAGAAACTGAACTCTTTTGGAAGGGGGTAGTTGTTACCCATGACTACATCTATTCTTGCATTTCTAAAGTTGCAATTTATTGAGCGTCTTGCCCTATATAATGTGTTTTCCATTCGCTACCTCAGTTCCCACTCATAGTCACTCCGTGGGGAGGGAATAGGGTGGGGTGGTCAACTCAATTTCTAAATTTGATTGGAAATCTTGCGTGTTTTTTAATTAGTTGTTTTGGAAGAGCTTTAAGAAATACCCAACCTGAGTCCCATTCATTGGTATGCTAGATCCAATTCCTTTCCACGCTATACTAGACTGTTAAATTTTCAGAGTTTTGTGAGCCAGTTGAGGCCCTCTTGGTAGCTTGGAATCAGCCACAATGGGAACATTCATTCCATGGCGATCTGCAATGTTACAAGTCAGGGCTTGGATTTACCCTGGGAGTTGTCTATTAAAGATTGACCAGCTCATCACTGACCCCAGGACTCTCCTTCTCAAATTTGATATGAGTGGTCTGGGCCTCAGGACTCTTAAAAGCATCTCAGTTAATTCAGCCAAAATTGAGAACACTGGTCTAGACCATTGGCCTTTGCCATCCTGGCCTGGGACCACAGGAAGCGGTCGGCCAGCCTGAAGGTCGGCAGAAGGCTGCAGTGGACAGAATTGGAGCAGGTATGGTTAGCAGTGATCTCCCCAAACATCCCCATGGAAGTCAGGGCTGCCAAGGGATTTGGGAACATGGGCTTTGAACGTGGACTTTGAAAAAATTCAAACATCAGTTCACGATCCTGGCTAGAAAGCCACTTTTCTAAACATCAATCTCCTCGTCTAGAAAATCAGGATCATAGAAGTCACTGCCTAGTGTTGTTGTGGAAACAAAAGATGATCCACGTGAGGGACTTACTCACTTTCCAGTGATGCACTCTCCCCTTGACTGCTTTGGGGTTTTTGGTCTCTTTTCTTGCGTGCACAGTTTCTTCGGAGTTACTCTTTGGGTGCAATAGTTAGCATTTTTTTCTTTTTAAGGATTTCCTTTGGGAGGGAGCAATGCCCACTGTCCGTGCTGAGTAAAGGTTCCCATTTACTCCCCCAGGCGTTCTTACTGGCCTCCCCTGCAGGTGACGGCCAGTATCCTGAGTTGAGGGCGTTAGCAGTGGATCACAACATTGGCCGCACAACAAAATCATCTGGCAAACTTAAAACACCAGGGCCACAGCTCTGCACCCCAGGGAAGCAGATTCAGCTAATCAGAGGCTGACTTGGTTTCTGGTTTTGTTTAAACGCCTCCTCAGGTTATGCAGATCTGTAGCTACTGATTCAGATGGCAGTTCTCAAACTTGGGTCTCGGTAGCAGAGCATCCTGGGAACTCGTTCCAAATGCAAATGAGCAGGCGCCACACCAGACCCACTGACTCAGGAGCCCTGGGGGTGGGCCCCGCTCTCTGCACTTCCACGAGCCCTCCAGGCTATCCTGGAGTGGACGGTGGAACCACTGTGAGAACTTTCCTCAGAGCGTCCTTACCATGCCCTGCCAGCCTCGGAGCTGGACGCCTGGACTGTGGTCCACACACACGTCTGCAAGGACGTGGCATCGGGAGAGCGCTGCCACTGTTTGCAGGGGAGGTAGGTGGCTGGGGGAGCGATGGGTCACGTTAGAGGACAGTTTTCTGTCTCCAAGTCTGGCTCAGGTAAGGAGAATCTGCGTGCGGCTCTTGCTTATCATGCTTGCTAAAGATCGCCTCCTCTCAAACGAGGCTCCTCAGAGAGTGGCCAGTGACCAAGCTCCTTCGTTGCTGTTGAATCTCCAGGGAGGTAGCAGGTCGGGTGGCCAAGTGGGTAGCAGGCTTGGCTCACAAGGTGCAGCAGAAGTGACGGTCCCTGGCTGCCTTATTCACGCTCCGTCTGCTGGGCGCCCTGAGACGCGCATGCAGCTGGAGAAGCTCAGCTCAGCTGACAGCGGCGCCGAGGGAGGCGAGGGGCGGGCTGCCTCGGACTCTCAGGAAGATGAGCAGCGGCTGGGGAGACCAAGCTGGCCTGGATGCTGCCGGTTCCTGCAGCACGACCTCTAAGGAAAAGTCAGCCTGGGGTGCAGGCATTAACAAAGTTCCCGAGACTTCCTGAAGGCTGGCTGCCCGGTCCTGCCGGGCCTAGTCCGCTCGGGGCAGGTAGAGAGGAGCCCTTTCGTGGGTCAGTGTGCTATTTTCCTAGAAGAGGGGAAGCTGAGAGAAAGTTCTGGTTCTCTAGGAACACTGATTGGCCCCTGAAAGTTATCTTTCTCCCATTTTGGACCCTCTCTCACTGCTAGCCTCCCTGACCGCCTAAAAGATGGCACGTATCTGATTGCACAGGTAATGGAGAGAAGTGGTTAATGTGGGCTGGTGTAGTGGTGGCTGGTTTCTCAGCTGAGCAGCGGCTCAGCGGGGGCTTTGAATGCCATAGTTCAGCGGAGGAAGGGAGGGGGCAGGGCATTCTAGTGGGGGACACAATTTTTGGAATTAAAGGAGACAAAAATCAGCATGGCATTGTCTGAAACATAGGGGAGTTTGTCCTGCTAGAAAGAAGGGTTTTGTTGGGAAATGTGTTTGGGAAATGGAAGGTAGCGAGCGTGGCTGGAAAGGACTGGAGCCTTGAGTAACAGGCTCAATTTTTTCTCCATCTCCCCTGCAGCAAGCAGTGGGTGATGATTGTTGAACTGATGAGTGAGCAGCTCCGTTCAGCCCTACTATTTGCCAGAATTGTCGAAAGGATGACATGATATTTTGGGAACACTAATCTGGTGGGGATCTTCAGGGTGGGGGAGACAGTGGGGTACATGCAAAAGAGAGCAGAGCTGGGAAAATAATCTGGAGTTTTTGAAAACAGTCTCTTCAAGAGTATATGTTTTTAGACTCCAGTGATGGTCTGAGATCAGGATGGATACAAGGGACGTTTTCATGGCACAATTGTTGAAGAGAGAAGAGTTGAAATGGACCCCAAAGATTAAGTTCAGGTCACCGAGGGGCTAAGGACGCCTCATGAGGAGTGTCAGGGGTTCTCTGTGCCTGTGTGGCACAGGGTCTGACCGCCGGGGGGTAAGAGTAGTGAAAGGGAGCATCGACCTTAAAAATACCCATCTCTCTAACGGATTTGGCAACTTTGGGGGCTATGTCCTATCTTTTCACGTTAGCTGCCTTCATGAAAATGTTAATAAAAATCTTCCCTGAGGCACCTGGCTGGCTCAGGTGGTTGAGCTTCTGACCGACTCTTGCTTTCGGCTTAAGTCATGGTCTCAGGGGCATGACATCGAGCCCCGCGTTGGGCTTCGTGCTCACCAGAGTCTGCTTGGGATTCTCTCTCTGCCTCTCACTCTCCCCTCGCCCCAAATAAATAAATCTTAAAAAAAAAAAAATCTTTCCCAAGATCAGAAGCCATCTTCTAATTTTGAAAACTTATAGAGGGCTAACCTTCTTATCGAGTCAATTTTTTTTTTTTATGTTTTGAAGTAGAGTTGACAAAATGTTACATTAGTGTCAGGGGCGCGACATGGTGTTTGGACAAGTCTATGCGTATGCTGTGCTCACAAGTGTCATTACCATCTGTCACCATAGGACGCTATTATAATGTCATTGACTATTTCCCTATGCTGTACCTTTCATGCCTGTGACTCATTCATGGTTTGTTTTCTAAGCTTGTGCACAGGGACAGTATAAATCTAGGTGGTTTTGGTCTTGTCTTTCATTCTGGTGGCTCTCCCATGGTGTTTAAGAGAAGAGTGGATTCCATTGTCTCCACTCTGTCATTCTTGAAATCCTCTTATTTTTATACTGATTCATTTTAATAATTTACTTTGTGTAAGTTTTAGCGAATATTTGAGAATGCACGGAGGCTTTTCAACCATTTCCCTAAGCTGCTCTGACCGAGGCAGGGCCTTGGTGTGGAGTCTTTTAAACTCAGGAATTGATGGTCATTGCCCAAATGGGACCTACCTGGTGGTGGTGGCACCTAGCAGGTGTCTTTCTGTGGAGGGCTCTTCTATCCCCCCCACATCAGCAAATATTAGACCCTGGGGAGTCCTAATACGAGTTCATGTCATTTAGCTGTCATCGGGGTAATGTGTCCCTTGCAGGTGCACTCTACACCGTAATGGACGATCCACTCTATTTCTAGTAAGCCTGGTAACCACCTCTGTATGGAAGGACATCGGATAGATTCACTTTTGAGAAGATCCTTTAACGCTTCGTCATGGGGTTAGCGCACGTGTATTAGACTCTGTGCATGTGTTTCAGAACCTGGTCTGTGAAAACTTCGGGGAGCTGCATCTAGTGTGACCTAGATAAGAAGGGGAAGGGGTTTAAGTACCACATAAGCAGAGCTCGAGAGCAAACACACAACACTCAGCATGTGTCTCCTTTGCTAAGGTGTGCAGCGGCCTGGGGCAGGCAGCAGAGTGGGGGGGTCTCCTCCTTGAGAAGGGGGTGCCGACCTGGCAGCAGCTTCCTTCGGGCCATAGCAGCCGTCCGATGACTCTCGTACTCCACGAAGGCGAAGCCCCGGTTTCTGCTTTTATCTGCAGCGCTCGGGTAGACGATGACGTCGACAACGCCTTCGGTGACCTTTTTCATCTCTGCTAGGATTTCTTCTCTCTTCTTGGTCTTCGGGATTCCCCCCACAAACAATCGGCAGTTGTCCACACTGGCACACACCCCTAAGAGCCGCCCATTTCTGGAAAAAAAAAAAAAGGCATTCTTTCTGCTTGGCAAGAATCCTTGTGTGATTGAGGCTTAAGATGGAAGTTGTAAAATGTTTGACCCTGGACCTGATATGGCCTGAGGATGTGGGATGTTTGGTCTTCCTGTTGTTTCCTCACTACCCAGGATAATCCCTGCTCCCGAGGCCTGTGCACCTTGCCCCCCGTTACTCACGTAGGCTGCCTGGCCCCAGACGGCCATGAGCTCGAGAGCCCGCTGCTCCCTTTCCTAACCAGCCAAAAAGGGAAGTGATTCTGACATGACTGCTCTTAGAAATTCTCCCTTATATGGAACAAGTTTTCACATATTCTCTTCCTTGCCCTACATGAGGAAGATGGGCCGAGCAGGTGCTGTTTCCATTTTACAGATGAAGAAATTGAGACCCTGAGAAATTGAATGACTTGCTTAAGATTTTATGGATTTTAAGGGATGAAATTGGCCTCCAGACTCTCAGTCCGTTCCTGATGCTGCTGCACACGGTTGCTGATGGGCAAGTTCATGTCCGCCTTCACTGGGAGAGTGCAGATTAAGCTTTTTTGGGGGACACTTGGGGAAATGTATCATAAATCTTTTGTACAATTTTGGGGCAAATAGTGCCTCTTCTGGGAAATTGTCTTTAGGAAAGAGATGAACCAACATTTTTGTATCAGGATATTCACTGCTATTATTTAAAATAGTCCCCGGATTGGAAATAACCAAAATATCCCACCATCCAGGACCAGTTTAATGCATCTTGGCTGAGGTGCACATTGACTGTGGGGCTGGAACTTTCCTCCTTGTGCACCATAGTATCTTTGTCACCCCGGGTTCTTGTGCAATTAAATGCTAATAGCCACCCGTTAGGTCATCTAAAAATGCCTCCTCGTGTTTCTAAGTGTCCCCTGGGGTGGACGTTACTGCTCCTGGCTGAGAATCACTGATAATCAAACGTGGGGGATTTATACTGTACAATGCTCGATAGTCATTTCAACATGGTAATGCAGAAAAATATTTATTGGTTAAAAAACCAGCTCACCATATGCTACTGGCTTAAAAAAAAAACCAAGACTTTAAGATAAGTATGTGAGAAGACTACTTTGATGAACACTGTACCAATAATCTAGGACTAGAGACACTTTAAAAAGTAAAAATCCAACGTAGTGAGTATCTTGGGGCAGTGGGATTGTGGAGGAATGGTTTGAATTTTTATTGCCTTTTTTTTTTTTCTGTTTGTTGTGTGACTTTCGTAATAACACAAAGTTATTAAAGTGGGTAAAGTTCCTTTCACAGAAACGACTTGCATGTCATGGAGAGAAGTGCTCAGCTGGGCGAGTGGGAGGCTGCTCTGATTTCTTGGAACTAGTGGCTTTCATGGGGTGGCAGGTATGCTCACCAGGATTGGCTCCTGTCCTAATCGTCCTCTAGGCTTTGCCGAGGAACTGAGGACCACCGATCAGATCTGTGACAGGCCTGTTACAGTCTGGTGAACGTCGCCTGAGGAATGTGCTTTTCCTTGTGGGTAGGAAAGGGTGGATAGAGTCATCTTTCAGGGTTTTTGTCTTTGTTTTTTTGTTCGTTTGTTTTTGTTTTTACTTAAGAAGCCCTTCTATTCCAAAATATTATTTCTTTAGAAATTCTATTATTTTTGATGGAGGGCCCATCAGGTATCAGTGACCAGCAGGTGGAGCCTGGAGTCTCCGTGTCCTATTTTTAAATCCATGTGGTTTGTCAGGCACTTTCCCAGAACTGCTTGGAGACAAAAAGCCATCTCTCACACGCTGAGGGCAAGGCTTTAATGTCTCCAGAAGCCAGGCCTTTCGACAAATCTTAGTGAATATTTGATGAGGAGGAGGACGATAGGACAATTACGGGTCTTTTCCGGATAAGAACCTTATCTATCCCCTGAGAAATAGTGGCTAAAAGCAAATCGAAGATAATCCTCTCCTCCACAGGCAAGGTTCTCTGTCTGGCAGGACTGGTCTCGGGCGGAGTGGACGTAGGTGACGTTGGCTCTGGGGTGTCTATTCTGCTACTATTTCATGTTCTATTTATCATACACCTTGATTTTTAAAGTACCTCTGTGCCTCCCCCTTGTTTCTGGCATCCGACCTGAACTTTGGAATGTGGCCACCAGCTTGCTCTTTCCAAATGCTTTGTAATATTTCTCCTCCTCCTCTTCCCACTTCTCCCTGCCCTCCTCCCCCTCCTGCACCGTGATCATCAGCAAACACTCACAGACCATGTGAGCTTTGCCTGCATTATCTATTTAGTTTTCATAATACCCCCATGAGGTAAGTATATCTGTCTCTTTTTTATAGATGAAGACACTGAAATTCAGAGAGTACTGTTACATATCAGTGACTGGAATGGATTCATTGTGCTCATTTTTCACACCCTATCTGTTCTCAGAAAGCGTTGACAGGCCCCAGTGTGTACAAAGTGTTGAGTACATACAGCAAACCGTGCTGATTCCCTGCGTGGCCAAGTCTCCATCCATCTCACTCGAAAAGCCATTTTGAGAATAACCCTCACTCTTAAGATGTCTAGGCTCCATGAAGGACCAAGGAATGGGAACTCTCCCGATCCCTGAAAACTTGTACCTATCCATTAAAAAGCTATATTAAAATGGAGCTTTCTGGAGCCCTTTCCAAAAACAGTTTGGTGTATGTCATCTCCTACAACAGACGCTGAGAAGGTGTGAGTAATTGGGTGCTGACGGTAAAACCATTGCTGGAAGAGGTCCCAGGATTTGTCCAAAGAAAGCTGTGTCCTGATCGCCTGGTTCCCATGCCAGACAACCCTCCACATACCAGACAGAGCTCTTTTGGATTTATGGAGGCATGTGTGGGAGGGGAACTTCCTTTATACTTTCCTCCAAAACTCTGTTCCAAGATCCGACCTTGAGACCGAGTGGCTAAGCTACTATGGTTGCTGAAGAGTCCATCTTTTTGCGACTAAGGGATTTAAGAAAAATGACCCAGTAATTGATTGACTTACAGAATTCTCAGGATAATGAAGGACTTACTTGGGGCCTGTAGGAAGTGAGAGACAATAAAGGGTAGGAGATCTCTCTGTATTCACATTGAGATGACATTAATTTTAAGATGCAGAAAGGACGTATATGACAATTACATCTTAGAATTGCTGAATGTGCTAATATGTAAGAGTTCTGTCATTGATTGACCTATTACCATGTTCCAAACACTGGGATAAACATTTAAAAATCAATACTATCCCCACCACGACACCTCTGACATGAGGGCGAGTAGCCCCACTTTAGGGATGAACACATTGAGGCTTGGAGAGGTGAAGCCACTTAATGACACCCAGGTGAAGCCTGTCTGACCCCAAAGCTGTTGCTTTTCAACTGCTGCACTGATCTTTCTTCCAGGTGGCCCACGGCTTCCTTTAAGAGATGATTTAGGATGGTTCTGGGGATGTCTAATGTGAATCTCAATGTAAATTCCCCCAAACTAAGCTCTTCACATTTCCGGCTATTCTCCTGGTCTTCCCATCTCAATGACACTATCTCTTCCACAGATACTGAGACCAACATCCTAGCCTTTCTCCCTGAATTCTAATACATTGCTCACACTCTGGATCCAGTATTTAGCCAGTCCTGTCTGTTCATCCTGAAGAACATACCCCGGGTCTGACCTCTCTGGCCACCTGCACCACCGGCCCCTGTGCACCTGCCGTCATCCCTTATCTAGACCTAGACTCCTCTCCGCTGTAGCTTCCCCTCTGGCTTCCCTCTTGCAATGTTACAGTCCATTCTTCACCCAATAGCCAGAATTACATTTCTAAAAGCATGAATCTAATGAAATGTTTCCTCCTTTTTATTAGAATAAAAGGCAAATTTTGAATCGTGGAGTAAAGGCTCTCGGAGTACATTGCCTTCAGCTCTCCTCTCTGTTTCTACCTTGTTGGCTTTGTTGTCTAACACCTCGAGCTTGTTCTCTTTTGGGGAACTTTGCACGTGCTGTTCTTATTCTCTGGAATAATCTTCCTCCATATCTGGCTGTCACGGCTGACTCTTTTCTTTCAGGTGTCAGGTAAAAGTGTACTTTCCTGGAGAGTATTCTCTTCAATACACCAAGTTAGAGTAGCCAGTTCCTCAGAGATGGTTTTGTTTTCTCATACCTTAATTTTTTTGAGTATAGTTGACACACAATGTGACATTAGTTTCACAGTGATTTGACTTCTCTGTACATTATGCTCTGCTCACCATCATACGACACTATTCCCAACGCTGTGCCTTTCATCTCTGTGACTGATTCATCCCATAATGGAATCCTGTTCCTCCCACTCCCCTTCACCCATTTTGCTCATCCTCCCCTGCCCCCCCTTTGGCAACCATCAGGTTGTTCCCTGTAGTTATAGGTCTGGTTCTGCTTTTTGTTTGTTTTATTTGCTTTTTTAGAGTCCTCATATGATTTTCTCTCTTAAAAAAATCTATATCCATTTGCTTACTATGAGGTTAGGAAAAGGCATCTTGATATTTCCAATATATTGAACAGTGCCCACGAATATATTTGTGAAACAGATGAGTTAATGATTTTTGTTTCTTTGAGCATTTTACAAAACTTAGTTTGACATTTTATATAGTGTTGACATTAAATAAATATTTCATCAAATTGATTTTCACCAAGGAAATGAAAGCTTTTTAATTTCTTATTTGCCTGTCTTTTGCATATACTCTATTAGATATGTTTGATGGTAGAATGGATACAGGTGCAGTGTCTGCTTCACTTTTAATCACAAGAGGCGGATCTTACCTAATTTCGTAGTTGTTAAGTTGCTTGATTGCATTCTTGGCTTCCTGTCTATTTGAGAAGGTTACAAATGCATACCCTCTATTGTTGCCATTAAAATCCATCATCATTCTCATTTCATAAATTTTACCAATCTATAAATAAGAGAGAGAGAATCCACATTTGTACATCTGTACTTCCAGATGAAAACACACACACACTGTTTTCTGAAGTCTTATCTCGCCGTATTTGGCATTTGCATCCCGTGTGGAATGGTTTGCATATCTTCAGGCTGGGTTCAGATCTGTTATCTGACTCACGGGCAAAGTCAAGTTAAATAAAGAAAACGTGTACAAGTGCATTTCAGCTTGACTTAACAGAATATGTTTTCAACAGAGCAAATGGCCTTTCATCACACAAATATCTGTGGATTTATCCATTGTCCTCGGGACCTGAAAACACATTTGTCATCAGAAGCACAATTTCTTGATAGATTTGTCTTTGTCCTCTGCCTTGCCCTCTCAAGGTTCCATAGTTTCATCTTTACTTGGTCATACTCTACCACTGAAGGGGACGCTCACTTGGAACCTTGCTAACTGATTTCTTATCTTTCTCCCACCATGACCTCAAGATGCCCAGGGAAGATGTGATTCAGAGGATCATCTGGGGATTCCTGTTGTTGTTTTGATCTGGAGGCTGAAGGTAGATGTTAGTTTTACACAATCAGCCCAACGTCAGGAGCTCCACAGTAGGAGGGCACTCTATTCTTCTGAGTATAACTATTTTGCTTTGCCTATATACTGTTTCTTCCTGCTACCCCACATGTTCTCCAGCAACCCAGACTCAGTAACTTATTCTTGCTGGCTGCTATATGATCAGTGGCCCTAATAGATAGGACAGGCATGTGCAGGAAGAAGAGGTGTCATTAAATGTGTGTTTCTTAGTGGTTGGTTACCCCGTGTGTCAGCCTTCTCCACCCTACCCCACCCCACCCCACCGCACCCCACGGTATTCAGTGGTGGACACCTATCTATTCAGGGCTCATTAGGAAAGAGTTCAAGCATGTTTCATCAGTTTCAGGTGCTTCTTGGGGCTATTTTCAAGTTCAGTACATAAAATTCTTCCAGAATTAAATCCTCATAATTTGTGCACATGCCAAATGAGATTGTTTGTATAAAATTAGGAGCAGTTCTGAATTGGAGGCTGAGTTAAACACATGCACACAACTGACTTTGGCATTTAGGGAAAGAAATAGCTAGACTCTAATTTTTCTAAATTTCCCGGGAATGTGGTTGTTGAAGCACTGCTTGGTAAAATATTGAAAATAAATTTTAATTTTCTGTTCTCCCTTTAGCTTTGGGTTTAGTTACAATATATGACTTGGAATTAAAACTGAGGAAATGTGTTCCTTAATTATATAATGACTCTGAGAAACCCCATTCTTAATCTTGTTGATGCATGAGGGCAGCCAAATCAAACCTGTAGAGGGAAATTTCATTCTGAAGCAATATGTATAGGTACACATTTGAGCCATGACAGACACACACACACTCTTTGAATGTGAAATGGTACACTTTAGAAAACCATATTAAAATGTTAAGTTGGAGCAATATCTTATTTTGGAGAGGTCGTGGTAGTATTATTATAGATTGATAGTCATCTTGCTGCAAACTTGGTGCACTTGTGAGGATCAAGGATCAGAACTTGAAAGTGAGCAGCAGTGGTAGGTCAAGCTGTCAGTAGCAGGAGGAGTTACTCAAGGCAGTGACAATAAGGGGACAGCCACTAACAGGAAGGTTTTGACTTTGTCCATGTTGAGGAATGGCAATTGGAAGAGAAGGCATTATGGACCAAGAAAAATGAGCGCTAAGCAAAGTGTGTCATATTTTTCCCCTGAAAGATAAGAAAAGATTAAATTTGGACTCACTTTTTCACATAATGGTATAAGTTCATCCTCAAAAAGGTCTCGGGGAAGTTTTCCAATAAAAATTTCACAGCCTCTTTCTGGGGGTGCAGCATCCCAGCCCGGTGGAGGGCCGCCATATTTTCTTTGTCCATTTTCCTGCAAATCCCGGTGGATTGTATGAGGCAGAGAAGAAAACGATAAAACTTTTAGTTTGTGTTCCTCAATTATTTTCAAAATCATGATAAGGAACCTATTTACCATTGACGAGTAGTAGTGAACTGGGCAGAGCATAAAGTCGAGGTCTCCTTTATGTGGATTTGAATACCGTGCTCTGTGCTTCAACAACTTGCTTGCGATAAGTATCGTGAAAACATGTAAAGTGCTGGACAAATTAATTATGATTATTGTCGTTCAAACTTACCAATGCCTGATCATCATGGGATCTGACTAGATTTTGAATCCAGGGCTCTGCTGTAATATGGAGTCTCTGTGGTATGGCAGTGAGGGTTCCGGAGTGGGGCTGTCTGGCTCCATGACTCACTAGCTATGGGACTTTGGGCAAATGACTTCTTAGAACCTCAGTGTTATCATATACAAAGTGGGGATAACATTGGCTTTTTGATTAAAGGAGAAAATACATCAAATATGCATGGCACTGTTCTAGGCATGTGATATATAGTCAGCAGTTACTAATTCTCTTCTTGCCTCCTTTGATTTGGGCTGTCTCATGTGCCAAGCAAAGCCATGTGAGCCCCTAAATAGAAACATTATAAAGATTAACATTCGAAGAACCGGACTGGCTAATATTGGGGGTAGCTAGTGAGGGACTTCAATCTGTTTTCAAAGCCGACAATATGGTGAGAGGGGTTTACTGATGTTAGATCTCTTTGTGGGGACCAGTACTGTTCTCAGTCCAAATAGAATACCAACCTTTGGTAAAACCAACCAACCCTTGGTAAAACCAACCAACCTTTGGTAAAAACCCTTGGCGTTTTATGGGGAGGAGTAGTTCTGGTTCTTCTCTTTATTAGATATTAAAGACAGCAGTGCTATCTTTATTTTTTCTAGAGGTTAAAGACCTGAAAGCAACTTCAGGGGCCCCAAGTAGAGTATTGTCTGATCCATTGCTGCTGATTTGAAATAGCATATTTTCTGGGGAAGGGTACACTTACTTCCCGCTTAAGTTCAGACAGAGCCCTTGATCATTAGACTTTACTCTGATTTTTGGAGAAAAGTGAATATAAGGGACCAAATACCAGCATTCATTGCTAACTTCTGTAAGTAATACTTTAAGAAGTTTTATACTATAAAATGATACATGTTGGAAAAAACAGTAATACGGAAGACGAAAAACATAGTAACGTATCAGATAAAGAGAAACATTTCTCAATGCGTCACCCTGCCCATCTATGGAAGTAGTTCCTATTAAATTTGTTTGCTTTTCCAATTTTGCAAATATTTTTCTATGTGTATTCTTAAAAGTCATATAGTAGTTGTTTAAATACATTGTTTTATATGATAGTTTGTTTAAAATCAAAGGTAAAACAGCTTCCAGTTTCACTGTTAAATCTTTATATAAACCAACTCGGAATTTTCTCAATTATTTTATAAGTATTAGCTCAAAGGCTTTTAGATCACATTATAAATTATGTCTCTGGTTGGGATCACTTTTTTATGCCTAATTTATATAATATTACTTTAAATTAAAAAATAAGGTGTCAGATGGGTGTTCTACGTTGTCGTGATTGTTTTTTCTCCAACAACAGGATGTTTATTTATTTTACTAAATATTTAAATATTTGCCTCAAGAGTTCCTGTATTTTTTTCTTCCCCTATATTCTCACAGAATCATCTAGCAGCAGAATTTTGTAGCAAAGAGAATTACTTCTAGGGGAAAAAAATGCCTGAAGAATTAAATGAACTCTATCTCAACCAAGAATTTTCTGAAAAATATGAAGTTGATTTTTTCAGAGATATATTAAAACTTCTAGTTACTTATTTTCTAACAAAAACCTATATGACACTTAACACATGCCAGACATTGTTGTAACCCTTCAACAGTGTCAGAGGTTAAGGACTACTCCTGTCCCCATTTTAAGGAAAACCCTGAAGCCCAGAGAGATGAAGTAATTTGCTGAGGTCACATGGTTGGGAAGAGGCACAACCGGGATTTGCCCCCAGGCAGTCTGGTTTCAGAGACCATCAGCTTAATCCCCACATTTTGCCTTGTTATATGGAAGTCTAATTGTTAATAACAGATCCATACGTTTACATACTCATTTGTGAAAAAATTATCATGCTGTTAAATTGCAAACACTCTGCTACATTTCAAATCCTTTCCAATTTCCAATCATTTTCCTACACAAATTTTGGAAGGACATATCTGATGTCTGTTGCTTACAAGGAGGCATATTTCTATCGCCAAACCAAAATCCACCTGCTTGGTCTGCCATTTGGTTAATAATGATCCCTCTGAGGCCATTTTTGTATGTATTAGATGTCTAGAGGTCTAGTCAGTGGATTATTGGAATAAACATAGTAGAAATTTGGCAGTATTTTTATTCTTTAGGTTGAAGAAACCAAACTTTCATCCCATAATACTAAAGTAGCCATTCCAGAATTTCTGATTTGAGAGGCTTTGTCTGATAGTTTGAAAATAAATAGGCAACCAATAGATTGATCTTTTAAATTTCCCCTTCAACTTTCTTTCTTGCTATAATTGCTAAAAATATCACCGAACTATTTTGTGCTCGTCATGTGAATAGGAGGATTCGTCTGCTGATGAGCCAAAATGATTGGGCAGGAAAGCTTATTGTCTTTTCATGGTTTCTATAAACATTTGACAAAAACTCCCCAAGGGTATTTTTTTGGGATTACAGAGTCTGGCTGGTTCAGAGACAACACAAAGTTCACGCATGGGGGAGATCTGCTCTACGAACCACCCGCTGGGCTTGGAATGCACCAGTGGTGGCAGTCTAGCCAATTTAAGACAGCGCAGGACCTTAGTCATGGGATTAGAATAGCTGTCCATTACTCAGAAAGGACAGTTGGGAGCTGGATTGCTAGTATTTTTGGCACTGTTTTTATAGTTGAGTTTAAAATAGATAAAGCCCAGTTATAATGGCTCTTTCCCCTCCTGGCTGAAGTCCTTCTCGTGGGATGCATTCCCCCAGTAGCACAAATGTATTAATAGTTCAGAGAGAAAAGAATATAGGTTTTTTCATGAGAGAATGTTCATTAAATTCTGGGAACTTTTATTTTTCTTTTTTTCGATTTTATTTTTATTTATTCGACAGAGATAGAGACAGCCAGAGAGAGAGGGAACACAAGCAGGGGGAGTGGGAGAGGAAGAAGCAGGCTCATAGCAGAGGAGCCTGATGTGGGGCTCGATCCCATAACGCCGGGATCACGCCCTGAGCCGAAGGCAGACGCTTAACCGCTGTGCCACCCAGGCGCTCCGTAACTTCTATTTTTCTAATCAAAGACTTGGAAACCATTTACTCTCGTAGCACATAAATAGATAGAAACCTTCAACTACGTAAATTAAAAAATGAAGACCTAATTCTAACTATAAATCCAGTGGGTGTAATTCACATACTGGATACTGAGCCTACTTAGTAACTCAGTTTATATATCAAGAGTATTTGAGAGTCTCTCTGTCACAGATATTTTAAGCATTTCATTATGGAACAAGAGTCTTTTAAAAAATGATGTATACCATCTTCTTGATGATGAATAAAACCACCCAAACTTTCTTAAATGATTGTAAACAATAAATCTTAGCATGAGGTCAAATGGACTGAGTTCATTTTGGCCATCTGGCATCTGACCTTTTTATACATCTGGGGAATCTGAGACAAATTGCATTTTCCTACAGGAGTTTTAAAAAAGGCCAAATACTTGCTATTCCAGCTTCTTTTGTTGCTGGGATAGTCATGGTTCCAATAAAGTAAAATTGAGTTCTGGTGCAGAAATCATAATGGTGCAAATTTCAATGTTGAACACCCCATGATACATTTTCTTATCATTCCAGATTTGTGATGTGGTTTCCTGAAACCTCACCATCAAAAAACCTTGAAAACCTTCCTAAAAGCTTACTCTTAAATCTAGTTCTCCAAATCAAAGTTTCCACAAACATTCTTTTAATAAACTCCTTTCCTGTATAATTGATGAAAGAGGACTTCTGTTACATGTAATAATAACAGCAACAACAACAACAACAAAAAAACCACTCCACAACAGCTAACCCTAATTGAGTCAGGTACTGTGCTAAGGGTTTTCGATGTATTAAGTCATTTAATCTCCTCAACAAACCTATGGGGGTGATATTATTCATTTTATAGATGAGAAACCCAAGGCACAGACTGTGTCCAAAGTCACTCAAGCTGTAAGAGCCAAAGACAAAATTTGAATCCCAAGCCCACGTTTGTAATAATATTTTTCTTTGGTATTTATATTAACCCAATATACTCATTTTACAAATAAGGAAACTGCGATCAGAGATATTATGTGACTTACTTAAAGTCACACTGATTTAATTTGTTGGACGAAACACTAGAATGAAGGTCCTATGATTCTCATTCTGGTGAATTTCATGGCATATATACTGTTCAAGGTCATGGTGGCATTCTTCTCAGGCTCACGAGTCTTCATGTTGTGCTATGCCTACTTTTTAGTTTCACCAAACCTGGAGACCAGACCTCTAAGTGAGCCCATTTACAAACTAGAAGGAGATTAATTAATAAGCCCTCATACAGTCTGGTTTTTTTAAGTTTCCTGAGCAACAATTTGCATTCCTTGAACGAGTCTTTGGAAAACATCTATAATCCTCTTTGTGGTTCTCTTTGGTCCCTGTTTTTTCTTGCCAAGGAGAAGAAATTGTGTATATTCCCTTACTAAACTGCTTTCAGATGTTCTCCTGCCCAATTTCCAACGGGCTATGTTTATATTTATTTCTGTTCCTGTTAGTGCTGGATAATCCACTCATGCTTGGTGGCATTTTTCACCTTCACAAGTATGGCAGTCACCAGGGTCATGCCCAGGACACTGGTTCTGTGTCCAGACTCTTGGACACTGTTCTCAACAGCCGATGTCAGTGTATCGAGAACGTGTTTCAGGACTGTGTCTTTTGAAGTTTGTGACTTAATACCATATTTTCCCAGTTATTGATTTGTGAGAGTGAATAAACTTCTCTATTAGACATGAGCTCTATTCCCATCTATTTACCACCTATACATCTCATATATCATAGAGTTCAGTGTGAATCTTAGAGTACTTAAATGATGGACCAAAAGGATTCTCTTAGATGTGATTTTACCATTGGTCTGCTTATGACCTTTTTGTCCCCTGAAGCCAACAGACAGTGCTATGGGGGAATACTCATTTTGTTAATACTATATAAAGATAATGATCTGTCTTGTGTATTATTTATTTACCTTTACATCATAAGATCAGTGACCTCAGGTTGGCTAAATCTCTCTTACGTTGAGAAATTTTAGAAAGCAGAGTTTATTTAACTTATATACTGTAGAACCTGACATTACCCTTATTAGCTATATTTTTTACAGTCCTTACAAAACATATCCAATAGGCATGTCAGGTATCATTTTTCTAAAAAAAGAAGAACAATAATAATTGTGATGTAAAGGCTGAGTAAATAGGATGTTAAAATTTATAGAACTGCGAGACTACATCTCAAAACTGAGAGGAAAAGCTAAAGCATGAACATAATAGACAAATATGAATTTAGCTTTATCCTCATATAGCTTAGTGTTTCTGAAAGTACAGTGTGTGAGATAGGAGGTAGTTTAGAGGCCATTGGTTTATCTTAATAGTTATGCATTTTATTGTACATAGAAAACATGTAATTGCCGTATAAAACCTGTGGCTTTTCCATTTACGTGAGAAAAAGTTTACTTTTAGAATTAACTAGAATAGAAATAGCTGATTTAATGAATTCTGAATAGTGTTATTGTTTATGTTTATGGCAAAAGTCACAATGAAAAATGCACATAGCTTTGGGCTCTTGACAGTGATTTGTTTCACTCTCCACAGAGCCCTTACATTTGATCTTTATTAAAAAAAATGTGTGACATGGTTCTTCCACGAAAATGACTTTTAGCAAAATAGGAATCATGTTCTTGTTTCACTTTGGAAAGCTGACTACTGAAGCCCTATTGCCTACTAAAATATTCCTAATATCATCTCAGGTTGCTCATGGTCTTGTAAAGGCAGAACTAATTTGTGCTATCAAATGATGCATTTAATAATCTGTAATAGTTGCCCTTTCCCTTAAAGGATTACGTGTGGCAAACTACTCTTTTGGAATTCAGTATCTCAATATTGGAAATATTCAAAAGCAAACAGTCTTTTAAGCATAGCTTGTATTTTGTAGAGCTTTTTACAGTACTAGTTTTGGGCCAATTCATGGGAATATTAAATTCAAGGTTATCCTTACACACAACTCAAAATCAGTAAAACTTTTTGGAGTGTATCTGCTTTTACAAAAGAAGAAAAGTAAAATGCCAACTCATTTCTAAGACCCTGGGTTCACACGTTGCAAGGAAGACCAGCTAACGAGGGGCCGCACAGCATCTATCCGAGCAAGACCGGATTCGCCGTGCTCACACTCACTTCCGGCTTCCGGCTCCGCGCATGTCTGTTGACGATGCTGTGGTCTGCAGGAGCCTCTCCATCCCATTCAGGAAATAACTAGGTGAACGCTTTGGTGATTCCTTTGTCCATTTGGTCTTTTTACCTTTCAGAAAGTGTAATTTATTCAAGAGGCCCATCCAACTTTTTATTATAGATACAATTTGCCTTTTCAAATTGAGTAATATTATAGTTGATGGAGATTTGGTTAAAGTATAGAAAGCTGTGCACATACAGATAAAGACATTTGTCCACCTGCAGATGAAGAATGTTGGTCTGGGTGATTGCCCTCCTGTCCTGTCCTACTGAGTTCAACACGGGCCAAGAAGAATTCCACCTAATGCACTTGTTTTTTGGCATGAGAAGAATTTTATACAGTAATTATTCTCCTTACCAAATCTGCCATGAATTTTAATTTCTGATGAGCTGAGGGATTTAGCAGGGCACTTAAACTTTCCTGAATTTAAATTCTTCGTTTATCAAAGCACAGGGCTGACCGGGTAATGGCAAAGGTCTTGTGAGGGTGGTAGGATGCTGATGAAAGGGAGACTGCCCTTGACCCCACAGTTGAAGGTGGGAAAATGTTCAGAGACTGTTTTGTGAGTTAGTCAAAAGCACCCTTAAGTTCCCAATATGTCTCTGATTGCTTGCCACCTAGGCTATGACTAAATGATTTTCTTTCATCAATTCCCTTTCTTATAGAAACTTATAAAAAAAACCCCAATCATTCTTATAAGTGAAATACCAGGATCCTTTCTCACAACTGGAAGATAATTATAAAAACAATTGCAAAGCGGGAAATCATGATCACCTTCTAGCGAGGTTTGTTTTCTAGAACTTTTGAGCCCAAGTCCTGTTCTCTGTGTTTAAGAAGGTGTTTAAGGGGAGGTGTTGAAGACGTATCTCCCACAACTAACTTTTCTTATCAGATAGTTTGAAAGAGAATCCAAAGTGTAGTTGATCCTTGAACAACACGGATTTGAACTGCACAGGCTCACTTACGTGCTGATTTTTTACAGTGCTGTAAATATATTTTCTCTTCCCTATGATTTTCGTAACATCTCTCTAGCTTTATTGTTAGAAGACAGTATATAATACGACATACTAAGTATGTGTTAATCAACTGTTTAGGTTATTGGTAAGGCTTCAGCGGTAGGCTAATAGTGGTTAAGGTTTTGGACAGTCAAAAGTTAACAGGCAGTTTTGACTGTGTGTGGGGGATAGCCCCTCAACTCCCATATTGTTCAGGGGTCAGCTGTAAAATAAATTCTTCCTCTGAGATTCAAAGTCATTTAATGCTGTGTCAATGCGCCATTCAACGTTGTCTCCATTCTTTACCTTGCACCTCTGAAACAATATTAAAAAGATTCACAACTACTGACATCCTATGCAAATTCAGGATTGTATGGTGCTGTGATCTCACTATTTTTGTCCTTGCCTACATTAGATAGCTATCTTTGAATCTCCTGATAAAGTTTGGGTTCTGAAGATGAAGAGTCACTTATTTTGGGTTCACTATTAGAAATACTTATTTGGAGGGGCGCCTGGGTGGCTCAGTCGTTAAGCGTCTGCCTTCGGCTCAGGGCGTGATCCCGGCATTACAGGATCGAGTCCCTGTAGGCTCCTCCGCTATGAGCCTGCTTCTTCCTCTCCCACTCCCCCTGCTTGTGTTCCCTCTCTCGCTGGCTGTCTCTATCTCTGTCAAATAAAATCTTTAAAAAAATACTTATTTGGATAATGCTACTTATTTTGATCAGTATTAAAGTAACAATTTAAGAAATGCTGAAATTGTCCACAAGCCAAGTCCATAGTCCCAAAGAGCTGTCCATGTTTCCCTGTACTTAAGTCACGAAATCAACACCTATTTTTACATGGAAAACCCCATGGGCTTCTAGTTAAAGGGAAGACACTCTCAGACATAGTTTGCAAAGATTTTGAACCTTCAGTTGAAGAGCTCACATCTAACCAATTCTCTATCAGGCAATTTGAGAAGAAATTCATTGCTGTTTGAAAATAGCTTCGGGAATCCATTCCCATTTCTTGGGATCCCAAAGTTCCCATCACCTGTCAGGCATACATTTTCCACAAAAAGCTTCACAGAGCTGTTCCTTCATTTGGAGTCTTCCACACCATGCTTTTGGCATTTCTGGCTAGTAGGAGCAAACTCTTCTTAGGAGTTTAAAAGCTGGTCTGTGGGTGGCTGGGGCGATAAGCTTAGGGAAACACGTGTCTGTGATGATCCACGGGCCCCGTCCTGTTCTCATGCTCAGTCTACCTATTTAAAGAATTAGTATTAACACACTTAGTGAATGACTTAAGTCCTTGGATAGCAGGGGCGTGAGCAGGTGGTACCAGGCAATGGAAGAAGTAGGACCCGGGAGCTATATTTTACCATGAAGTCAAATTCCTATTTCTGTCCCCAGGATTTTTGTGTGGTGGTTGGAAAAGAATGTCGATGCCACTGTGTTCTTCCCTCTGCTTCTCCCTGTGCTCATCTAGATGAAGCCGGTTGTAAACACGGGTATCCTCAGTTGCTTATTTTCATTGCATTATTCATTAGAAAAAATTGCAACTTAACTACCCAAGTAAAATTAGTGAAGGACAGTATCCAAAACCAGAGAGCTGAAGGGGGTTAATTTGGGGCACACTTAGGAGAAGGATGGTATCCTAATCCCATATATGTGGATCTAGCACCATCCTTTCTACCTTCTGACTTGTACACGTTTGTTGAGATGAGCACATGAGAATTAAAATATGTGGTTGCATTGAAATTCCACATAAGAGAACATGCAAGCAAAGTCTGAGGGGTGGGAACGAAGCTGCATTTTGTTCCTACTTTGAGGGTGCTGTTCCCAAGAACCCAGCCTCATGGCTGGTTCATAGCAGAAAGGAAGGAGGGAGCCCACTTATTTCTCTTATTTATCTGGTGCAATCCTACTGGGTCTTCGGAATGAAGACACACTAATGTCTTTGCTGTTCAGAAGTGCTGTGGCCACCTCTGCCACGGACGCTGTTTTGTCTAGGGCTTTTGTGCTCATCCTCCAAGTTCCAGCTGCAGCGGCCTCTTGCTTGAAGAGGGTTCCCTGCTACGCTCTGTCACACTGCCCGGTTTATGATACCCATGGCACTTACCACCATCTGTAATTTTTTGGTTTCTTTACTTGATTATTTTCTGCCTCCCCTTGAGGATAGCCTTCATGAAGGCGGGAACTGTGGCCCTCTTTGTGGAGTCAATGAGTGAGTGAAGGAGGCTCAGGCGTGAGCTGGTAGGAGTGGGTGACAAAGAGGGTGTGCCCGCTTCTATTAAGGAAGTTGAAACACTCATTTGTGCTATGGGGAATTTTCTTTAAACACTGTGGATTAGCTTCTCCAACAAAGTACTAGAGTAAGCATTAGGTTGAGGTCAGCAAACTTTTTCTGGAAAGGGCCAGGTAGTTGATATTTTTGGCTTGTTAAAAGACAATTCTGTAAAAACCTCAAAATCTAAAAAATCACAACAAAAACAGGTGGTAGCCAAATTTGAGTCCTGGCTCAGTATGTTGACCTCTGGCTCATGTCTCTACTGAATTGTAGAACTCTGGGGCTTGTTTTCTGACTGCAGAATGAACGGGTTGGACGATATCAATATTAAGCAAATTTCAAGCATTACAAAGATTTGAAAGACCAGCCTAATGGACCCAGGGACCTATCCTGTACCTTTAATAATGAGGTTTTCTCCATGAAAATTTCCCAATTTGTTGACTGCTGACTGAATGCTGCGTAGAACATCTTTCAACTTCATGAGATTTTTTTCCCCCTTATAATAAAAATAGTCCATACTCATTATAGAAAGTTTGGGGGGAAAAAAGAGCATCAAGCAAGAAAAGCTGACTCTAATCAGAGATTACATTTTATTTTCTGGTATTTTTCCTGTGTGTAAAGAATTTCTCAGACTATTATATGGAAACTATGTACAGCTTTGCATTCTCAGTTTTAGGTCAACATTCATGTTTGGATGTCTCTCCATGTCTTTCTTTGAAATCCTAGTTCTCCGTGACTATATAATTGGGAAATAGAAGGGTGACCGTATTTTTTGTGACTGGTAATATTTTATTGGGCATTTAGGGTATATCTATTTTTTTGACATTATAAATTCCACTATGATGAACATCCTTATGTCTAAATATTTGTCCCCACTCATGAGGTCGGGTATGGTCTGTTCTATGGCTCCATACAGAAAGGAGGCACCCATAGCTGTATTGCTCACACAATGGCTCTTATGTTACCATTTTTAATTTTGGATAAACTCACTTTCATCGCAACTACTTTTTATGCATTTTAGGGCAGTCGCTGCATCTTCTATAAACCCAGGGCCTTCCATTAACACACTGTGTTCAATTAGAGGGACTAAGGAAATGAACAGAAAAACAAAAAAATCCTTTATGCGTACTAAAGACAACCACTGGATTAAGAAAGCAATGGGCCTGTCATACTTCATAAAAATTTGTGTCATAATGATTTTTAGAAAACAGATTATCAGGGTGATTGGACAACAGTGTTAATACAGACCATATTTTGAATTATTTAAAAATAATATATAAGTATATACCATATAAGTATGGTAAATACATGATAAATATGGTAATTATTTTAAAATAATATGTGATAAAGTATCCTTTTAAAAATATTTGGACTACTCGAGGGTGATCTTAATTAAATATATTTTTCGTTTTAGTTTTACTAGAATTAAAATTGATGTAAACTAATCACATGTTGGGTGGGAAGTTTGCTGAAAATGCTCATCTATGAAAATGGATTTTTCTGGCTGTAGGGAGAAAATTCCAGATGGAAGGATCATCATAGATCAGAGTTTATGACCCACATCATTAAAGCATTCTTGAAGAAAGGATCAGCATAATCTGATTTTTTTCCTTTGACTCTCAAAAATACCCTTGTTTTAGGAAATCTGGCAACTTCAGTTAGGAATGAAAAAGTAGGAATGAAAAGCACCACACATAATTCCATCGTCTGGAGACAAAGGCTGTTGACAAAGTAACAACATTGCAGCAGACTTCCTTCCAAAATATTTCTATGTGGTGCTAATGCAGATGTAAAGTTGAAAGTTTAAGTTGTCAATGTTAATTTCTATCACTTT
This sequence comes from Ursus arctos, assembly GCF_023065955.2. Classification (NCBI taxonomy): domain Eukaryota; kingdom Metazoa; phylum Chordata; class Mammalia; order Carnivora; family Ursidae; genus Ursus; species Ursus arctos. Next base: position 77,241,692 of record NW_026623089.1, on the reverse strand, counting down.
TTATCGATATTTATTGAATGTCTACTAAATGCAGGGTAGGGCATTGACTTTCCTTTATTCTCAAGGTACTTTGATGAGATTTCCAGCTATCAATATGCAAAGATGTCCTTTGTGATCTCTCTCTCTCTCTTTTTTTTTTTTTTAACAATGATTCAAACCCTCACAGGCACAAAGTGTTGCATCAGTTGGGATATAAAAGACTGGCTCACGTTATTAAGTAACCTGCAAAATTCTATTTTTGATGGCAGTATTTGTCCTGCTAGTGATAAGAGAGCACCAATTAGTCACCCTCCGGTTTCTGAGTTCTCCTTTTGCAAGTATTCAACGTTCAATCTCCAAGGCTGCGAAGATCCAAAAAAAATAAATCCTTCAAAACCTAATTTAGCAAAAACCATCAAATTTTGAATGGTCTTTTTATGGGTATGTTCCTGGAATTGTATTGAGCTGTTTCTTTCTTACTTTTTTTTGTACAGAGATTTTTGAAAAAGGAAACCTGATGTTGCCCTCTTTTTGAAGGCTGAAGTAGGGGAAGGCTGAAGAGTCTCCCCTAAGTCCCAAAACGCTGAGACTGTGCCTCCAACATGAGGTTTTCCTTTTCCAGCCAGTTCATCTGGGCTGCTGACCAGTGACTAGAGTGTGCAGATCCCAGGATTGCCACATCATGACCAGTAGAGTGGGGGCAGGACCTAGCCAGTATTCTGGAAATTAAGACCAAGAGTGGTTAGGGGACATGTCAAAGATCATACAACTTGTATGTGGCAAGGAGCAGGTTAAACCACAGGTCCCCCATTTGAAGTCTTGGGTGACTTCCTATACTTTGCAGCCAAAATCAGGAGGGATTTTCCAATTCATCCAAAATGTTTGAACCGAGTCATGTTATGTATTTAGACCTTGATTAGAGGCTTTCGATCTGGAGAGCTACGTTTTAGAATTCTAGCTTTTACATTATTGAAGAATTTCTGGCTCAATTAGTCATTCTGCTAACAAATAGTAATACTCAAAGTGAATCATGCTACAAAGTTTAGGCCCAACAAAATAGTTTTTGCATGCCCTGTCATGCTAATCTCTAAGATTGCATCGTAAAGATAATATTATAACAGCTCTTAGTTCTGTAAATCTTGCCAGAAATTCTGCCCAATAGCAGTGCAGTTATAGCCTATAAATGGTGGGCAAGGTACCTAACCTCCTTGTGCCTTGTTTTTCTTATCTGGAAACTGAAGATGATCATAGTGTTATTGTAGGGATTAAATGAATGAATTTATACAAAGCACCTAGAATAGACGTGCCCACTAAATGCTTACTATTATTTAGTTGCTATTAACTTGTGATTTCATTATTAGCATTTTCTGAATGTAATTGAATATTTAAGTTCAAAGTAATATGCAGATCGGCCATATATTTTTAGGGTTATTTGGGAAACATTTTTAATTATAAAAGTTAAAGAGCCCTATCGGTTCCTTCCCTCTACACTGCAAATGTTCTTAAATCCTTGCTTTCGGTTTGTAAAATCATCTCCTTCACTATTTGAGTCTTTAAAAAATATGCTATCTGTAAACTTTTTACATAGCTGTAATAATATGTTACAATTTTCTGTCCTGCAGATTTTGTTTGAAACTTTGAATAATATTTATTATTTTTTTATTATGTTCAGTTAGCCAGAATTTTTTAAAATGGTTATTTGATGACTGAATGCTATTTCATTTGCAATAGGATTTTAAGATGGATGGGACTCTTTTTGGCCTCTGGCTTGGATAGGAAACCAAGTCACTGGACCACCAAGCAGGGTGAGGAGGTAGCAAGAAACTGCTATAGTTTTACATCCTTGACTGAGCACCTCTTCCCTGCTCCTGCTCCCCATCCCTGAGTTTAGAAAAGCAATGGGGGAGTCTGAGAGGGGTTTTTGGAGTACATTCAAAGACATTTAGAGACCACTGCTGGTGAGTTGTGGATCCTAATATCCCCCAAGTAAGAGGAATCGTGAGGTGCATTTCAGTCTACCCGAGGCAGGGGAAACAAGGAAGCGACTCAGAGAGTTCGACACGCATCCCCTGTGTTTGGGAACACACCAGGCTGGGAGGTCTAACTCACTCCTGAAATACCTAATGGTGAGAGCACTGGGTTCTGCTGCTTTGATGTTGGTGAGAAGGAGAGGTGGTTGCTTTGTGGCAACCATACCTCCAGGTTTTACTGGTCAGAGAATGTGTGAGTCCTTCCAGGGAACTAGACTTTGGCCACATGTAGGAATCAGGGGTTCTCTTCTGTCTTCCCCAAGAGGGCTGCTTGGAGTGTCAAAAAGAGCTCTGCAGGGGCTCCTGGGTGGCGCAGTCGTTAAGCGTCTGCCTTCGGCTCAGGGCGTGATCCCGGAGTTCCGGGATCGAGCCCCACATCAGGCTCCTCCGCTGGGAGCCTGCTTCTTCCTCTCCCACTCCCCCTACTTGTGTTCCCTCTCTCACTGGCTGTCTCTGTCAAATAAATAAATAAAATCTTTAATAATAAAAAAAAAGAGCTCTGCAGAAGGAGTCAGAGGCCCAGGAAAGTGGCCTGCCAGAGGAGAGTGAAGCCAGGTGAGAGATGCCTAACAATGGAATGAAGGATATCTCTCATGATCCTACCTGCCAGGCCCAGAAAGCCCAGTATTGATTATGGGTCAAGCACACACTGCCCCCTCTCCTTTGCTTCGATCCCTTCCTTCTGCTTCAGCTCTGAGTCAGAAAGCATAGTTAGCAGAACTGGCATGGGAAATTATGCTTCTGAAAGCATAAAGGAAGAACATAGAAATCACCCTCTACCCTGACATACTTGGGGAAGGAAATAGCTCTAACTCTGAAGTTTTTATTATACTGCTGTAGACATATTATTATTTAATGGAAGATTTTTTTTTAATTACCTGAAAGTTACCAGAAAAGTCATGAGACATGCCCTGAACTTCATTTGGGAGAAAAGGAGGAAGTAGTGCTTTGAATAAAATTGAATAGACAATTTACATGTTTGGTGGTTAATTCTCATAAAGTTCTACTTGATGCATATAATGATTATATATTCATAGTTTACTTAATAATTTTCTTTTAAACAGTTAGGTTTGTGATATTGAGGTATTAAAAATAATGCCATGCTAGACGACAGGTTTATATGTATTCCTATCATTATGTTTTGGACCATTACAGATTTATTTCCAGAAGGCAAAAATCCTTATATACAAATATTAATAAATTGCTTTTCAAAAGTGGTTAAGTGCTTTCTACTACCACTGTCTTTGCATTAGTGTTTCAGATACAAAGAAGGTGAAAAGAAAAAAAAATTAAGTATTTTTGATAACATTTCTAACATAACTAGATGTAGTACATTTTGTAACAAACTGACAAAGGAATATGTAATAAAAGGATGCTGTATGTTTTATTGTTATCTAAATGAAATTTTTATTTGTAATAGCATATGGGTTTGGTTAAGTTTGAAAAGTATGTGGGTGAAAGACTACAGCTGGGAATGAAAATACTTTGTCTTACTGTAAAAAGGCAACATTATTTCTTCAAGTAAGGTCATTAATATGCCTAATACTAGCTTTCTTTTCAATGGTTCCAAACCTCTCTAAAGGAGGCTTCCATAGAAACAGCAATAATCTATAGATAATTCTTAACAACCTACATCTATGAATAGTCAGTTGTAGGACTTTTTCCTTTTTAAAAATGCTAGACATAGAAATTATTACAGATCCTAAACTTGGCTGGGTAGGTATTATGAGAAAACATCATGGAATAGCGAGGGGGTGACCAAAGGGTCGGTCTTGGGATCCCACATCTAGGAGTCTTCCTGCATCTGCAGTAGGGAATCTCTCTGGAAACTAAAGCTAGTTCAGGGGTAGTTGGTTCTCTGCTGATTCTTGAAAGACTAGCATGGCTCTACTTCAGAGAAAGCTTTGGGTAGTAAATTCCAATTGACATTTCATGTATCAAAGTGGTCTTTTAAAGCTACGATTGTCTTTATGACTGTGAACGCGGATTCTGCTTTCAAATGACCAGTTGAGGTGAAGCTCATAACCCAGAGTAGAAGGAACATCACGTGCAGGGGTACCTGTAACACTGAAATTATGTGACTTCTCCCCCCACCCCCCCCCCCGGGAAAGAACATTCATCAAGAGTTACACAGCTGACCATTCACATTTTGCATCTTAGGACATATTTGCACCATTCAGTGAATTCCATGGTGGATCTCAGCAGATGTCACAAGTGCCTACCTGGACCAAGCTATATCCTGTGCGCTGGACCAGGGCGCGGAGGGCTGCTTCCTTCTGAGTGCCGCTCAATCCATCCCCGGATTTGTGATTTGATTCCATTGAGAGTGATTATCAGCAAAAAATCAGGTTAATTAGGGTTGCTCACTGAAACCAAATTTAAGATAAATTAAGTAAATTACTGTTGCCAGACTTGTCCTTCTCATGAAGGACATCTTTCGGAAACATTCTCTATAAATAAGTCATTCAGGTTAGAGCAACGAACAGCCACACACAAACACGGCTGGTGAAATGTCCTCAATAAAAAAGAATTTTTTAGGAAGGTTCCATTTTAGTTGGAATTTAGAAGTCACAAAGGAGTAATACTCCTTCAATTAGAATGCAGATCAGTAAATCGCAATCCAATTATTTTAGAATGTCACCAAATGCTCAAAAACAAATTAGCTCATGTCAATGACAAATGTGCAGAATGGTCCTTGCAGATGTGGGAAGAGAGCGTGGTTACTAAGTCAAACCAACGAGGGTAAAGTATGAAAATCCTGAGAGTGAGCTTTATCTGTCTACTCAGTGTGTTACCTCAGACATTTATCTACTTATCCTCCAAAGATAAATTTCTAGAACGGAGTGTGCTGGTGTCAGGTCTATAGGAGTCATCTTGCAAACTAGTCTGTGTAATAAAGGTGTCATTTGGGTTTTAACAAAACAAGAGCAATAGATTTTTTTTACGTGGGGCTAGAAGGTCCTGCTAACACCCGGATCACCTATCACTTAGACCACTCCGGAGAGGACAGGAAGCCCTTGGCAAAAAATGTAAGAAATTCTAAATGTGTACACATCTCCATGCTTATGTAGAGATGAAGATGCGATTTCAGCATTTTATCGTCTGTACTTTTTATTTGGGAACATAATTTGAACCCCATTGCAAATGTGATAATTGAGGTTCGCAGGGCAAGGGTGTGGCCATCCTGAATGGTCCAGGCTGTGGTCGTGTGATGCTCTGGAGGCCCCCAGGGGGCATAGGGGCTTACACTGACCTGCTTGCTTAGTGTCGGGGCTCAGGAAATTTCTGTGCTTGGCTTTCACTCTGCCTACTGTCCTCTGCCAACCAAAACCAAAGAAGTATTTCACAGAGCTTTGAATCACATGCAGACTGAATGCCTTTCATCATAGGCCCTTTAAAGACTTTTCGGTGCTGTGTGTGTGTTGAGTTGTCCTACACTACTTTTGGTGGTCATTTAAAGATTCAGAATGAATGGACCTATTAATAGTGTAGGAAATGGGTTTAAAAAATGGGTGAAAAGTAAAGCTGAGGTGATCATGTCAATAAAAGATTCAATGTATTCTATTAAAATATTAACTAATAGACAAACTCCCAGACAAGCAGCATCTAGCATTGTCTAGAAAGTAATACTTTCAATAAAACATAGAGAACAAAAGAAAAATACAATTTCAGAGGGACTATTCATCAGCTCTTATAGGGACAGAATAATTTCATGCCTCACATATAAGCATGGCCATTTCGGCCCTTGATTGTTCTAGTAATTCTTGCCTTCTTCTCACCCTGGCCAGTTCCATTTGGACTCATTCATTCTCTCAAGTAGTGTTAAGTCAGTGCTGTCCACATGCCAGCTTCACCCCCTGCCCTGTTTTAAGGTGCTGTGTGTTAAGGAACGCCCATTAAGTTAATGTACCAGTTTCTGTCGCTATCCTTTGCAAAAGGCAGTGATTTTTTTTTTAAAAGATTTTATGTATTTGACAGAAAGCACAAATGCACAAGCAGGGGGAGCAGGAGAGGGAGAAGCAGGCTCCCCACTGAGCAAGGAACCCAATACAGGACTCGATCCCAGGTCCCTGGGATCATGACCTGAGCCAAAGGCAGAGGCTTAACCAACTGAGCCACCCAGGCACCCCAAGTAATTTTTTTCCCCCAATCCTATCTTTTTACCTTGGCTAAGGCAAATTTGAAACTATGTTTCAGATGGTGGTGATTTGATACCCATGTAGCATCCAGGTTGGGACACGTAGCTTTACTGACAACTTTGTAATATGAACCATCTTTCTACGGATGTACAGGGTAGGGCGTGAAAGGAAATCTGTACTCAGCTTATAAGGCTAACTGGCTGCTGACTCCAGTTCTAGAAAACACTATGAAGCAAAGTAAATCCTCTTAAAAAGTAAAACTACAAAAGGCATTTGGAATATTTCCAAAGAACACTAGCCTTTAGGACAAAATGTAACTCTTGCACTTCTCCCAAATGTTGCTAAAATTGTCTTTTCATCAGGAAACTCTCAACAACTCCCCACCACCACTCCTCCCCTCCAGTGCTGGATTTAACCTGCAAAAGCAGGGAGGCCACCAACGGACTGGGATCTGGTGAGGCGAGTCACTTTGGTCATCATGTGTCTTCCAGATGTTTGAAGGCAAAGTCTATTGTCTTTTGGCCAAGGTGCAGATTGGCTCTTTGCTGAGCCTCATCTTTTCCATCAAAACGTAACAGTTCATGGTGAAGCGACAAGTTTTATTTGCAAGACCTACCTTTAGTTTTGGTTAATGATTAGTAAAGGTAACTAAAGACACTGTTACCCAGAAAGGTCTTTTGATCACACAAACTCACTCTGACACTGTTGAGAAAATCTCTATAACATCTCGACATAGCACCAAGTCATTAGAAATCAGGGTATAGAAATAAAATTCAGAATTTGCTGCAAGAGACACCTCATCTTCAATGTTTATTTCTCAAAAACAATCCCCTCTCCCAACATTGATCTAATCTGAGGAATGAACTTGGATCCCAGATAAATATTTTTTTAAGCAAGTCAAACTTATGTTAAATTTGGTCATTTTGGAAGAAAGATTGTGCAATACAGTTTTTAATTGAATATCCCGTAATTGTTCAGATCTGAGACCACTGCGTTTTGAAAGAGTAGTCCCCAGTATAATTTATGGAGGCAATAGGATTCAAAACCGACACAAAGTAGGTATTAGGAACATTGGCACCGAAGGCGAGCACTCACGAGTAATAAGTATATGAATATACTTCTCAGCAAGTATCACTTATTCATTACGAAGTTTACTGAGTACCTACTATCGGTCAAGAATTTTTTGAGACACTAGGGAAATAGAGAACAAAACAAACCCCTCTCCTGCCAAAATCTCAGAGTTTTCCAGTGGGTGACAGAGAACCATAAACAAGTGAAACATGCAGGTGTCGAGGAGAGTTTCTCAGGAGAAAAAAAATAAAGAGATAAGGAATATGAAGTGTGTATGTGGGAGGAGGGAGTGAAATGTTAGATGGTGTGATCCCAATGGGGTGGATTTGGGACGAGACTTGGTGACGTGAGCGATGTGTCTGGAGGAGACCACTCGGGGCAGAGAGCCTGCAAGCATGAGGGCCCTGAGGTGGGAGCTTCTTGATGGAACAGGGAGCAGACCTGTGGGGAGGGGACAGAGCTGAGTGAATGAGGTCAGAAGTGGGAGTTATCAGAGAGATAATGGCGGCCCAGACCATAAAGGATCTTGCAGGTCACGGTGAGGACTTTGGTTTTTGCTCTGAGATGTGAAGCCAGAGGATCAACACGATGTTTGACAAGATCCCTCTAACACTGAAGAGACTCTGGCCGGGCTGGGATGCAGGGAAGTGATGCCAACACTCTTATCTTGTTTTCATGAAAGAGTTTGCGATTTTGTTCATTAGGATATTTTTGGCATGGATTCTGATTTGAAAAAATATTGCATGAAAACACCACTTGTCTTGATTCCTGAGTTTTTTTGATACCCCTACATGTACATTGGAGGCAGGGCCTCACTCACCTCTGACCTCACTCTAGTCAGCAGATGGCTCACGGGGCAAAGTGGGGAGACCAGTCAGAAACCACTGCACCTTCTGGGGAAGAGGGAGCAGGGGTGGACGGGGGTGGTGAAGAGCGGGTATCTTGGATATGTTTTCCAGATGCACTGCATGCATCATGAGAGGAAAACATGAGGAGTCAAGGGTGACATCCAGTTTTCTGGCTTGGGTGATGAGAAGACTAGAACTGCTATTAGCTCAGATGGGCAAGAGCAATTTGGGGAAGAGCAGGAGCTCCACTGTCAACATGCTGACTTTGAGATGCCCAGTAAATAGCCACATGGAGAGGCTGATGGACAGTTGGGTCCATGAGCTGGAATTTCCTGGGAGAGTTCCAGGCAGGAGAGACTAGTTGGGAAGCTATCTGCCTAGAGATGATATTGAAGCTGTGAAATTGGGTGGGATTATCTACGAGCTGAGTGTAGAAAGTAGGTCCAAGGACTGATCTCTGGGGCACTCCAGCTCTTGGAAGTCAGGGAGACGAGGAGGAACCTACAAAGGAGAATGAACTGGAACAGCTAGATAGGCCAGAGGAGAGGAGACCCAGGAGGAGAAGGTGGATGGGGAAAGCCAAGTACAGAAAGGATGTTGAGAATAAATGAGTGATGAGATGTGCACGCCCTGTCATGTCAAGGAAGATGAACTGAATAGGGATGCAGACCCTGGGGCTAGACCCTGGATTCAAATCCTCATTCTGCTTCTTGCTGTGTTCCTGGAAATGCCTTAACCTCTTGGCGTCCGTGCATCCTCAACTCAGGAAGTGGTAGTGTTTCTCTCAGGGTTTGTGAGTGCTACGTGTATAAATATGTTGAACGAGCTTTGAGAGGGTTCCTGGCACATAGTGCTAGATTAGTGTTAGGCACAGATATTTGTCATTAAAAAAAAAAAAAGGAGAAAGGGAGAGACAGCATAATCACTGAGCACCCCAACTTCCCGGTTCTGCAGTAAGAAAGTACATGGATTCGTGGAAAGGCACTGTTACTCTGAGGAGAATGGCTGAGCGAAGAAAGGGGCAGTGAATGGAAGTCACTGGAGAAAACTTACTGTCAGAGTCAGCATTACAGGAAAGAATCGGGGACCCCCCCATTGGTTCACTCCCTTGTGAATGGGGCTTGCAAGCAGTGCTACTAGGAGGATGAAGGGCTTAGTTTACGTCTTTTAGTAACTCCTGTTGGAGGGAGGAGCTGGTGCAAAGCAGGAGCAGCACAGTGACTGTGGGGAAACCCCCCCCCCCGACTGGATGAGGCAGGATCCTGCATAGGTCCCTTTCCCTTCCTTCCTCTTTGTATTCAGTCTGAAAATGGGGTGAGGGAGGGACTCATAATCCAGGAAACCGGAGGACTCTTCTAGCTCTGCCAACTTTCACTGCTCTGCCATCGATGTGTCCTGGTCCTTCGTGTGTTTTCTTAGCAAAGGAATACTTGGTTCAAATGGATGCTCATCAGCAAATCTTCTATATAAAGATGCTCCCCTCTTCTGTTCCTCTGCGTCCAGTCACTCAAGCGGAGACTCTGAGTCTCTATTTCCTTACATATCAAGTGTGAGGATAATAATTGTTCCGACTTCACAGTGTTGTTTTAAGGATTAAATAGGAATAGATTTAAAATATTTAAAGTGGTTCCTGGTATTTGATAACAGCTCAATGAGGGTTATCTGTTATATTAATTATTATATTAATTATTATTATTATAATTAATCTCTAAGGGGTAAGATTTCAAAATTACTTTCTGGGAAGATAAAGTCTCGCGTGTTTGGCATGATACATCGTCCCTCCAAGCCTACATTCCCTTCTGGTGATCTTATTCCCTTTCCTGCCACTGGGGGCTACCATGTTGTCTAACACTTGTCGGCTGTCTGCTTGGAATGTCATTCCTTCCCCTTCCCTTCCCACATCTAACTTTCACTATGTTGGCCTGTTATCCTTCCAGGTCAGATGGAAACGTCTGTTCTGGGGGCCTTCCTGCAATACCCTCTCTGGGTCACATTAGGTGCTGCTACTTTAATGCTCTCAAGCGAGCCCATACATCCATGTACTGTTGCACATGATACTGTAATTATCTGCTTGCTCGGCAGTCTTTCTTGCTACACTGTGAGCTCCCTGAGTGTGGGGACTATGCAGGACTCCTCTTTCTTTGCCCAGAAGGCTTAGCCTTGCATTATGCTAAGTGCTCAATAAATAACCTGGAGAACAAACGAAAGACCTTGGACTAGCATTTTATAAATGAGAGTAACTTACACTTGATCTGAAGTTAATTGAATCTGCCTCTAATCTCCTACTCTTTATTCTTCTTGTTCCAATCACTTCCAGAAAGTTCTGTCCTGGAGTGAATTTGTGTTTTGTGAGAAATCAATGTCAGTGGTTTCACTGCATTAACAAATACGTTCTTGACTTTGGGAGAGAGCCAAGAAGTACAAAGTGATGAAAACTAGAGTTGACAATTTGAATTCACTTTTCTTCTTTTCAATGCCTTTCTCGTTTTTTATTTGCAACATTGGAGCCTACTTGATTCAGGAAAGAAGGACCTAGAAATTATTGAGGGTTCAAGATCTCTGCCTTCCTGAAAGTCACAGGTGGATTGAAATGAACATTTCATTCCACTTGGTTGAGACTTTTCAGTAGAAATTTCCAGAGTTCACTGCTGGGCAAGGTCAGAGCTGCTGCTCTTGACCCTTGACCCTGGTGACTGAGGTACCAGTGGGTCCTGGCTCAGGGAAGGTGGCAGGGAGACAAAGATAAGGTGACAAGAGAGAGAAGCAGGTAGGGAAGCAAATGCTGACTTTTCTGCCTCTACAGCTGTGAGGGGGATACTCTATGCTGCCCTTACTTTATAATCCTGGGCTATAAAGAAGAAAAGCATATGGAAAAATTGTACATATTGATGGGCTTGCAAGTCGTGGAAGGGAAACTACGAGGGGATTGTGAGTGATATTTGTCACCTAGGTTTGCCCGAAGTTAGGCAGTGTTGGAGGACGAGAGCCCTGGTGGGACATAAGTTGGCAGCGTGGTAACAGAGAAAGTGGGAAAACAAGTTTGTTTTTTAAAATAGTAAAATGGGCAAGACAGACAAAGGTAAGAAGGGCAGGATGGAAAATATGCTGAATGTGTGCAGAAAGAGAAGCTTGGAAAAGCAAAGTCAGGCCTGATGGTATGAAGGAGAAGCCGAGAAGAACAACATGGAGAGGAAGGTTGAAGACAGAGATTCAAGTTAGCAGCTTCCTTGGTTTAAAAACGCAATGAAGTAATTGTCCTCAACTTTAACAAAAAGGTCCACAAGTTTTAAAGGAATATCTACTACGTGCCGGGCACCAAGCTAGGCGATTAAGTCAGGAAACGAGTAGTTTTGTTAATGTTAGGGTTTCTGTATGTATTTTATGGACTTTTTCCAAAGAGGATGATTAAGGACACAGAGTGGAGGGAAAGACTCTTTCTGATTTGGTAAGCAGAGGAGAGATGTTCCTTTGTAACCAGGCGGAAGACACTGGGGTGTTTGCGAGCCACTGGGACCTCTCCAGACCCAATCCGGGCTTCCCCACTGTTTGTACACCGATGTTGCATGATAACTCTCACAGCATGCAAGCTTATCATGAGTTCCAAGCATCTAGTATCTCCTGGGAATTTTACACAGAAGGAGTTCCAGTTGTATCGACATGGTCTGTGAAGGATTGATGACCAAAGTTTACGCATTTCCCTACTGATGCTAAGAAAATATTATTGCACATTACTTGATAAAAAAATAGAAACTAGCTCTAACGTTCTCCTTGGAAACGTTTACAATCAGCCTTAAGTTTACTTTGGAAGTGAATTCATGTGATAGCTGTTTAGTTGGCCATGTATCACGAACCATAGCAAAATTAACAGAGAATATGCATACATAAAATTCCAAAATGTGGCCATAAAAACATCTCACCAAATCCCAATATGTGGCATCTTATTTTGAAAAATCAATATATTATCAGCCCCAAAATTAAGTTAACCAGAATCCCTTCTGTGTTATTAAGGCATTAGTAATGAATCCTACCTTAATTTGGGCCTGGTCAATTTGGGCCTAGACAAGGCTTAAAATAAAGAAAAATTACAGTTGTTCATAGTAGATATTTTAGCTTACAATTATTAAAAAAAATCCTCTGTCTATAATAGGCTGCACGTCTTCAGAGAAACAAAAGCTTGCATTGAAATTTCCATCCTACCACCATGATTGTAACTTTTCCAAGACTCTGGTTCCTATTCTAAGAACAGGAGCACTGATACCTAACTTGAAGGTTTTGTTTTTTTGTTTTTGTTTTGTTTTGTTTTGTTTTGTTTTATCTTTTAGCAAAGGAGCAAATAAATCAGATAATGGATATGAGAGCACCGAATAAAGTTCTGGGTATTCAGAATATTCTCAATAAATATTTCCTTCTTGTTCCTTGTCTGCTGTTGGGTTGACTCATCTTAGCATCATCTGGGGTCTTCGGCAAGGTTATTCTCCTTTCTAAAAATTGTCCGAGGGACAGAGAAATGCAGTTTTGAATGTGTTATGTTGACTTCTTTCATGTTGCTTTAATAATTGATCTGGTGGTTTCTTGTGTTTGTTGTCACTTCTCAGTAGGAAAAATCCTTAAAGTCTTCAGTGTGTGTGTGTGTCTGTGTGTGAGAGAGAGAGAGAGTGAGAGAGCATGCATGTTAGTGTTGTAATGAAAATGAGATATGATCTAAATATCAGTGATTAAGAAATATTTGAACAGGTGGTGGTACAGTGCATCTAATAAAACTGTGCCAGTAGAATATATAGTTCAGACAGATATTTGTGAATAGCATCAAGTAAAAAAAAAAAAAAAGGCAGGTTAAAAACACCAGGAGTAGTCTGATTTCATTTGTGTTAACTTTGATATTCGTAAGGCATTATAAAAGGCTAACTAGAGAAACAAATCAGCTTGTCATTCTCTTTTGGCTATTTTTAGCTTTGTATAATATATAGCTCTTACTCTAATAACTTAAAAAGTAAGTTAAATGTTGCTAATTAATGAATGCCAATGAGAACAAAGACTCAGATGTGATCAAGATTCTATTCTGGGGAAAGTGTTGATCATTAATTAGAAAAAAATACTGAAAATTACTACAAGGATCTAGCTAAAGAGGCCAGGAACAGAACAAAGTAGACGTAATGAAATCAGAAGGAATCAAAAGTAAATCAGTAAGACAGAAAAATCCGTAGACTTGATAAATGTAAGAGCTGATTGAAAGACTGGTGAATCAGCTCCTCTGGCCACCTTAACAAAGTAAAAAGGAGAAAACTATTTTAAAAACAGGTGGGAAAAATGGATGTAACCACAGACGAGAGACTCTTGCTATTTTTATCACTACATTCACAAATATGGATGCAGTGATCAGTTACCTAGAAAACTCAAGAGTGAAATAAAAATTTGAATAAGCTAATAACCACACACTGTAATGAAAGAACTCACTGTCTTCTTCCGAAATAGCACAAGGTCCAGATGGTTTTACTGGGCAAGTTTTATAAATCATTTAAGAAACAAATAATTCTTTCATTATATAAAGCTTTTGGAACATACAAAATAATGGAAAACTTATACTAAATCCGTCAATTTCATATCTCTGATACAAAACCAGACAAATATATCACAAAATGGAAAACTAAGGACCCCAACATCACATATGAGTCTAGATATGAACTACATACAACAAAGTATCAAAATACTACTATACAATAAACAATGCATTTATCACCAAAATACAAAGACTATTCAACTTTAGGGATTCTATGAATTCATTTCAGTGATAAGGAAGAAAAAATACGATTATCCCAGTAAATTAAAACTGGCACTCAATAAAATTCAACACCCACTATAGGTTTAGAAAAAAAAAAAACTTGTTAAGTTAGTAATTGATGAAGAGCATCAGAAACACCCAGCAAACATACTTAATAGTGAAACGCTGCAATCATTCATTCTCATTAAAGACAGTAAATCAACAGTGCAGAACAATTAGAATAAAGGAATACTACAAGAACAGTAAAAACAAGTTTGTCATTGAAGCAGAAATGGCAAATGAAACGAAAAGATCTGAACAATATAAACAAAACTTGTAAGAATAATGGTAACGTGAAGTATCCAAACTCTTTATGAAGAAAATAATAAAATCATACTGAAGGATCTAAGGCCTGGATGCATGGAAGCATTATTATTGAAAATTTTCAGTTCTTCCCATTTTATTGATCTAATGCAATACCAATTTAAACCTCAAGTAAATTATTTTTAAATTTGACAAATTGGGTCTAAAGTTCATCTGGCAGGAAAAACATTCAGGAAATGCCACAACATGTACTGAGTGTGTAGCGTTGCTGGGAACCCACCTAATTAAAAGTTAAAATTAAAACAGGCATAAGAATACACAGATTAACGGAAAGAAAAAAGAAGTCTAGACCTATAGTTTTGCCTATGTTGGAATTTGCCGATAGAAGTTATTTCAAAGGATAGATCATAGACACTTTGAGAAAAAAGTTGGCTTATCATCTCATAGCATATATCAAAATTCTAAGTGGATTCATAAAAAAAAAACCCTTTTAAAACACTGTATACTATCGGAAGAAAAGATGGGGGAACGTTTTTATAATCTGAAGGGCTTCCTAACCAGGCATTTCAACCCCCACAAATGAAAAGACTAACAGATTTGCAGAGCCTGTTTGGTGCAGTCCGCTAAGCATCTGACTCTTGGTTTCAACTCAGGTCATGATCTCAGGGTCTTGAGATAGAGCCCCTATGGAGGCCCTGTGCTCAACAGGGAGTCTACTTGGGATTCTCCCTCTGTCCCTCTCCCTCTGCCCCACCTCCCCATCACGCGCATGCTCTCTCAAATTAATCTTAAAAAAAATATAAATATCTGTAATGGTACGATAAAGTTAAAAAGAGGCCACTGACAGGAAGAAAATGATTGCTATTTTTATACAATAGACCAAGAATCAGTATTTGTAATATACAAAGAATACTTTTAGATCAATAATAAAAATGGATTGAATAATAATTTGCCCATATCAGTGGACAAATAAGGGCACAAGCAGTCAATTCACAGAAAAAAAAAAAGAAATAAAAAGAGTTTGTAAACTTATTTAAATATAGTCATCAGATCAGAAAAGGTAAGTTAAAACAAAAAATCAAGATACCTTGGCTTTGCCTATTACACAGCAAATAATGAACAGAGCTAACCTTTCCTGAACACTTATTATATGTTAAACCATTTAACCCTCATAAAAACTCAGTGGGGTAGGTATTATCATTCCTATGATGCAGGTAATAAGTTAGGGAGGTTGGTTAATGTGTCTGTCCAAGGTCACCCAGGTGCAAGTGGCAGACACATAATTTGAATCCAGGTACTCTGGGGTCAGAGTCTGTGCTCCTCATTACTGTAGTCAAAAATAGGTGCATGGTGCAGAAGGAGTAGGGAGATTATAATATCTGTCCAGCTTTTCCTAAAGAGTTTCTGTGAGGAACCCCATGACCATGAGGAACCTGATGAGGCAGATACTGTGAGTTTGTGTCTTCTTCATAGGGACAGGTGGTTTGGGTCATCAAAAGCACAGGTAACAGCTTCTTTGCTAGAAAGAAAAGGAGCTATTATCATCTGAGTAGTGCTGTGGGTAGACTGTGTGATGGTTCATTGGGACACATTCAGGATCTGACCCCCTTTGGACATGGTCCAAAATGGATACATGGTCATTGCCAGCTCCCTGCTATGCACTTGCTCATACCCCCCGAAACCTCATACTTCATGCTCCTTGGCAGAATGCAGAGCCCTCGTAGATGATCAGGGGATGTATCACTTGGGAGGATGTGACTTGGATTCCATGTTAATTTGTATTCTTCCATTTAAAGTGTTGGTTCCTTCTTCCCATTGACCTTTAGCTCTTCTGGATTGTAGATAGCCGAAGAGGAGGGAGTGGCTATGGGCCAAACATCTGATGGGGGCATGGGTTGCTAACAGACACAAGTACTTCCAATAGGCACCAAACACAACAATTTTGGGGGTGGGGTAGCCTCTCTGTCCCTCTGCCTCTACCTTCAAATGTCCCTATAGTTTCTCTTTTCCTTTTCCTATCTCTTACTCTCTTTAATCCTTGACTTTGTTCTCTCTCCTCCCCTGGTGACAGCCCTGACTAACGAACTTGCTGATTCCACCTGGAAGGTACAGCCTACTTTTAAGACAAGGTGTTAACAGCCATAGAGAAGCCATGCTAATGATGTAGTTTTGTCAAGAAATTGTTATTTTGGCAAAGATGCTTTGGGCCAGCTGATACTTTGATGACTGTTTGTTGATGCTTAAATCTATATACCGTCTTATTTGGAGTCATGTGAAGTCCTAGACAGAGTAACTTAAAATAGCAAAACCTGAGACACTAGGGAAATTGCACTGTTGTGAACATATCTATGGAGAAACTAAAACTATACCAGACAAAATTCCATTGGAACTATTGACTTGAAATTATCAGAGAAAAGGAACAAGCACACGTATAATAGACAAGTGACTGTATTGTAATTTTTGTGTGTGTTCTCTATATACACCTACACCCCTGGACTAAATCTCAGCATTATGAACATGCAAGGAGTGAGAAGGTGTGTCCTTCCAATTTTTTTCTTCTTTTTATTTTTTTAAGTACTAATTTAGAATTAAGAACCAGATACAATCTCATTTGAAAAGAAAAAATTACCCAACTCTTGGGAGAGTTAAACATGTCCATCTGGAGCACAGATCATCATTCTTGCAAAACAGGCCTGACGCCTAGACATTCATTTTGTTTTGTTTGAGGGAAAAGTTAATTTCAAATAGAACCATATATTTTCACTTAAAATTTGTATTTAAAACTGCATAATTTGTGGTCCAATGAGGTCCACCTCTCGCTTTTTAGCATGTTATGAAGTAGATAGAATAGAGTAGGAGCATTTGATCCATTTCAAAAGACATTTCACATTTATTTGCTTAAAATGCCCTTTAAATATCAACAAGAAGCCATTAAATCCCTGGAATTTAGCTTGAAACTGTAAATTACACAAGGATGTGCAGGCAAGGACGCATGCTTTGTCAAAATAGAACTTTCGGATTTAACTGCAAGCATTCCTGGATTTTAGCAAGTCATATTCACTCTGTTAAATCTCCCCTCCTCAATTTTTTTAAAGATTTTGTTTGTTTATTAGAGAAAGAGAGAGCACACACTTGAGAGCACAAGTGTGGGGGGGTTGCGGGTGTGAGGGGCAGAGGGACAAGCAAACTCCCCACTGAGTGGGGAGCTCGAAGCAGGGCTTGATCCCAGGACCCTGGGATCATGACCTGATCCGAAGCAGACACTTAACTGACTGAGATACCCAGGTGCCCCTTATCATACTCCGAAAAACAACTTCACTGTAATCTCCTGTTGAGAGGATGTGTCCCGTTTGAACAAATTCCTTAATTGTGACTTGCCATAACTTGCTAAGCAGGGCCCTATCCTTAAAATATTGTACCACTATACAGCATACTCCAAACTGGCACTAAAAATAAATCATTTAAGAATAGCTTTAGTCAACATGAGCTGACAGCAGATACGAGATGCAGGAGCTTTGGAGAAAGAGCAGACTCCCTGCCTGGCCTTACATTATAGTCACCCATACTGGGGCAGCATCCTCCCCACCCCAGAGGGGGTCAGATTCACATGGTCTGGGCGGGGGCCCTGGAAATGGTTACATTATAAGCCTCCAAAGTGACACTGATTGGCAGCTGAGTTGAGAACTGCTGATTGAAGCTCGAGTCTATATATGTTAAATGTCAAAACAAAACAGTGGACAATAATTGCATTTATCCCGCCTGCTAAAGAGACATCATGTAAAGAAGATTGTATTAAAGAGAAGAAAAAGCCTATAAAAGAAAGGTAGACACTAGGTGATAAAGGGGGAATGATTCCATATTTTCTCTAATAATTGTTTACATTTTCATCATTCCTAATGAATAAATGTTTTCCTAATGGCTAGTGTTTAGAAATGCCAAAAAAAAAAATCGCACTCTTATTAGATTTTGGCTCAAGTGGTTTGTTTTCAACTCCGTTTCCGTGAGGACTGACCAATTTGTTGTTTATATTCCTGCTGTGACTTGCTGTGCCTAGTTCCCATGCTTCTTTCCATAGTCTCCCTGGCTGGACAAACTCAAGCTGCTCCCTCTGCGGGTATGTAGGTATATGGGTATATATGTATATCTGAACTCCCAAGCATGCGTGTGTGGACATGAATGTGTATAAACACACAAGTGTGAACCAACTCCTGGCGGCCAGTGGTGGTACCATGCTATCACACGGGAGACTTCTCCATCCACCCCTTTCCTTTTGTAACTGGCTCTGACCCCGCCAACTCCTTTACAAATCCTTCAGCCTTGGCTCAGCTTGGATAAGACTATCAGAAACTCTGAAAGACCCTCATACGTGATCTGTTGTTGGTAACACTGAAGATTGAGAGATGAACATGTTTTTTAATCCCAGAATGATTTGGGAAATCTTGAACAACAGGTGGAAACTGCATGTGTCAGAGGGCAGAGTGGGCAGTAGGGAAGCAATGAGGAGATTTACAGCCAGACAACATATGAACTCTACACTCCGTTAAGGTTCTATGATGGCTAATTTTATGTATCAACTCGACGGGGCCACAGGGTGCCTAGATGTTTGGACAAATATTATTCTGGGTGTGTCTGTAAACATCTTTCTGGATGAGATTAACTTTAAATATAGACTGAGGAGGGCAAATTGTCTTCCCCAAATGTGGGTGGGTCTCATCCAGTCAACTGAAGATCAGACTATAACAAAAACGTTGAGTGAGAGAGAACTCTGCCTTCCCGGGGACATACATCTTTTCTGGACTTTGGACTTGGACCGAAACAATGGCTCTTGCGTCTCATGCCTGTTGGCTTTCAGGCTGGAAATACACATCGTCCCACCTGGGTCTCTAGCTCGCCAGCTTCAGGGTTTGAGGTTTCTCAGCCTCCATAATCATGTGAGCCAACCACTTACAATAAATCCTTTTAGATGGACAGATATATATCTTAGAGGTGCTCGTCGCTAGTACTGGTATCTTATAGGTACTAGAACAATGGCAACAGCAAAACCATTTTTGTATATGTACTGATTGGAATACCAGTTCTGTTTCTCTGGAGAACCCTGGCCAATACACATATGTAAATGGCTTCTGTGTGGTCATGTTTCCAGTAACTGTAAGATCAGGCTACAGATGGCTGTTATGTAATGATACCCAACTCTTCCCACCATGCCCCACTCTCTTAAGGATCCCTGGGAAGCGAATTGGCAGAGGTTAGAAATTCTAGAATGGCATAGCTTAAGAACAGAATGTCTTTGCATATATGTTTAATTTCTAAGTTGACTTACAAATTGGGAAAGTGGTAATCACAGCATGCCACGTAGATGTTTCTTAGCCGAAAAGCAGATGTTTGTTCAATAGCTCTGGGACCAATTATTTGTGTGGCCGATTACAGGGCCTGATGAGCTGTGAGTGCTGTATTTCATTCACTCTTGGATTCGTGTTATTATGTTTCTTTTTTTTTCTAGTTGAGATTGTCCTTTTGAGCTTAATTGCTGCATCTGGTTTCCTCAGACCAATCTGGGAAAATTAGGTTGAACACTCAATTCTCACCAAGACTGCCAACCACTGATTAATAAAATATGTTTGATCCTCCAGTAGAGCTTACAAAAATCCAACTATCTAAAGCTGTATATTACAGTAGCCCTGAGGCAATGTGACACTTGTAATGAAAGACAGCCTTATGTTTCCTTTCAAAAAATTAGATTATAGAGGTTCTGATTTTATGCTAACTTTCACGCCTTGGCATAAATTGTCCTTATAAGTTCTTTCTCCTTACATCTGGTCAGCCACTGAGTTCTGATACTTTGCCCTTCTTTTGAATTCCCATGGCCATTAATTATCAGGTATGCAACCATCATTTCATACCTGGATTGTTTCTTGCCTTGCCCTCCAGCCTTTTTTCCAACTCTAACATCCTCTGTGTAACACCCGTTAATTTTCTCGACCATTTTATTATGTTACTTTCCTATTCAAAGACTTTGCATGGCCCCATATTCTACAACCCTATCAACCAATGTCATCACCTATCAAATGTATCCAACTTTATATTAATTTCCAGTGGATAACTTTTCTCTATTCAGACCAGTCCAGAAGCCTAGGAGTCAGGAGAAGAAGGGAGACAGGGACTCTAGGGGACTGAGATAGAAGTGAAAACAGCATGGATGATGGAGAAGTTGAGTATGGTTGGGATGCCGAATGTGAGTGGAATGGAGGGGATAGGGAGTGAGAGGGACAACAGGTGAGGCTGGTGAGCAGGCAAGAATGCCGTCAATCCCGGCATGACAGGGTGTTCTTTATTATGAAGTCAGCACGGAAGAACTCCTCTAACAGGTCCCTGTGCCCTTTAGGAAGGCGACTCCATGAGTGTTGCTGAGAATGTGTTAGAGGCAGAAGGACTAGTTTAGGGACAGGTGGGAAAATGAAGAGAGGGAGGATCATCCCTTCCCAAGGATGGACACTCATCTTTTTAGCTCCAGCCCTTCCACTGAGCCTGGCACTCAGTAGACACTTCCTCACACGTATTTGCTGGACTGAATGGAAATTCCGTATAGCCTGACTACTCCAGACTTGGTTCTCTCCTAATTTTCTAGTCTCACCACACAATAATACAACACACAGTATTTTGCCCTTCGTTGTTCATTCTTGATTCCCAAGTGGGGAAAGTGCCACAGCAGACACACCATGGGATCATGGATTCAGACTGACTCAGGTGCCAATGTTGGGGCCCTACCCTTAAGAACTTTGTAAACTTGGATCAAGTTGTTTAACCAGATCCCAACTTCTTCATTTCAAAATTGGGGATCATGATGCCTGCCTCACGGTGTTACCATAGTGGTGCAAAAAGATAGGACAAGTACACAGCACAGAATAGGGTACGGGGTACTCAGTGCTGTTTTTCTTGGCCTCCTCTACCTCTTGTCCTGCTCCGCCCAGTTAGGTGGCTCTGTTATTCAGCAAATAGGATGAATCTGTTATGTGCGTAGCAATGTGTTAGGTCTGCGCGTTGAAAAAGAAATAAGATAACTTTCTTGCCTTTCAGGAACCTTCAATGCAGCATAGTAAATAGTATTCATTTTCCAGCAAAGTAAGAGACTTTGGAGAAGGAGAGATCAAATATCCTAAGACTGCAATGGGAACCCTGGGGAACTCTTCATGGGCCCCTTGAAGTTAGGGACAGAAGTACAATACATCTTTGTATCCAGCACAGTGTCTAGAATAATGCTGAACTCGAGCAAGGTGGAGACTGTCCATCAGTCAGTCCCAGGGGACAGGTTAACACAGCAATCCCAAGCAATCTCCTTCCTTCCCTTCCATCCAGCCACTCCCCTTGAAGTAGATGCTAACCCCTAGTCCTTTCCTCCTCAGTCCTGATGCTTCCCTTAGGCCTTCCCGCCATAGTTTTCTCTTCAGGGGTCTGCTGCTGTGCCTGTGCAGGGGACTGACTTGGGGACAGGTTGAATTATCTCATTCCTGCATTTTTTTCATGCTAATAACCCTGTTATTCTTTAATATGCATCTTTGTAAGTGGCTTTGAGTCCTGATAGGTTGTTTGTTGTAACCATGAAAATAACACAGGCCTAGAGGCTTGCGCTCTGGTGTGAGGATCTGGATTTCTATTCTCTTACCTTGCTAATGACCCAGGTTCCTTCAAATCATTTTATGCTGACTTGATTAGGAGACCCCGCCTGTGACAGAGAACATCTCTGCCTTGGAAAAACTGCAACGGTGTCAAGGAGAAATTGTCCCTAATCTGCTCCACCAGGCCAGTGGAGGGGAGAGTTCTTTCTCAGCTATCTGACCTCCAATTTTCTACACGTTGACCTCATAGCCTCTCTCTGTCTCTAGCCATGTTCTTCTGGGAAAGCAACACAGGAATGAGATGACTGTTAGAGCTACATCAGCTAAGGTTTGTGCACACTCGTTTGCTATTGTTCTAGGCATCTCGTGTGTAATTTCTGATCCAATCCACAAAATAACCTTGACTTTATGGAAGAGGAAACAGGCTCACAGAAGTTCACTAATTTGCTTTGTGGCCAAGATCCAGGCCCAGGCATTCTGGGTCTGAGGCTCCTGCTTTAGCAGAGCAAATGTCTTCTCTTCACCATATGCCATGCTATGAATCTGTCCTTTAGATCACTGTGCTTTAGGGGATCCTTTGAAATATTGAAATACTAAATTACTATTATAGGAAGTATTTGACGTTATAGCTTGTTTTGAGAGGCAAGTGAAAATAAGAGTTTCTAGAAGTTTCTAGATTATAGGTTTTTCTCTTATCTTAAAATATCTTTAAAAGGCCATGTACCAACATTCTTGGATGATTCCAATTCTGGTCAGCACACCTGTCTTAAGTACCTGTTCTGTAGTGAGGGAGAGACATGGAGGAAACTGGTAAGTGTGGTATTCAAATGTCTTTAATAATCACTCGCAATTAATAAGTAAACTCTTCCTCAAAGATCAGACAAATAGCTGTCATTCAAACACCTTAAATTTTCCTCTTGGTTCCCTATGACACCTCCATCCTTGGTCATTCCTCTTCTCCATCTTCTCTTCCCTGCCATCACAATGGACTTATCCTAAATGCCCTTCTTGGAAAGCTTGGCCAGGCTAGTTAATTTGCTAAGTGATTTTAGGCTAATGTGTTCCTGCACGTCAATACCTCAAAGTGTCTCTATCACTTATACCCCATATCCCAACTAGTGTGTATTTTAACAAGGAACTTCTGGAAGCACACTCTTATCCTAAATGAATAATTCCATTGAGGCTGGCGGAGCTGCTATTTGGGAACATCTGGGTCTGCATTTAAAGCTCCAAATTAGGGCAGTTTAAATATGGGACTCCCTGAGCATGTATAGACCTAGCAGCCCAATTATTCTTTCCCCCCTGGGAGAAGGGTGTGTCCTCCAGGTGGGAGGTGCTGTGTCTTCAGACCCTAATAGAATTTGGGTGTGTGGAAGCCAAATCATTCAAACACAACTACTCTGCGTTTTTGGAGATACCTCCCTGTGTTCATGGTGCCTGCAGGTTTCTTCTGTGATCTGTGCCTGGCACTCTCTTGAAGTCACGATATGGGTCTCCTTTAACTGAGTTAAGGCCGTGCCGGCATGCATGCAGAGCAAGGAGGGCCGGACTCAGAGAGAAGGGAATTTCCCTGGTAATCCTAGGGGTTCTGCTAGTCCGTCTCCCAGGATTTGTGTAGAGACTCGGGCTGAGTTAGAAGTGCTCTGACTGGGGGAGGGGGGTGTTATAAGGAGCAGGACCTGCCTAAGGGCTGGGGGTCTGCACTTGGGTTCTTACCCTAACGACAACTAAAAAAAATGTCTTTTATTCTTGGGAAACTCATTTAGTTATTCTCTGTCCAATAAAGGACCTCAAAATTTAGTTCCAGTTCCAAGATTCAGCACTTCTCCATGCTCTTGTCACACCTTGTCTGCCATGTGGTATGAGCCAGACTGCTGGGGTTCACTCCTGTTTCTACCACTTTTTAGCCGTGTGACCCTGGGTAAGTTTCTCCATGTTCCTAAGACTTGACCTCTTTATTGGAGAAATGGCATAGCGATAGCACCCACTCCACAGAATCCCACAGGGTTGAATGAGTTCATCTCCGTGCCCAGCATGGGGCGGGAGCTATGTCAGCATGTAAGAGCTATTACTCATATTGTTGTTATCATCCTCATCATCGTAGGGTGCCGATTCTAACTGGTTGGCAGTCAATGCCCGCATTGTGAGGCACTGCTGGGGATCTTCAGGAAAGAGGATTCCTGACCCAGTCATTGCCATGTGCCAACACAGACTCTCGCTCCATGGTATCAACTTTTTTTTTTTTAAGATTTTATTTATTTATTTGACAGAGATAGAGACAGCCAGCGAGAGAGGGAACACAAGCAGGGGGAGTGGGAGAGGAAGAAGCAGGCTCATAGCAGAGGAGCCTGATGTGGGGCTCGATCCCGTAACACCGGGATCACGCCCTGAGCTGAAGGCAGACGCTTAACCGCTGTGCCACCCAGGCGCCCCCATGGTATCAACTTTTGATCTCTGACTGCCTCGGAAAGTAACCAGAGGGATTAAGGTTTAAACAGATATAAGAAGCCAATTTCCTTCATGCAGAAACCCCCTTCTGGAAAGAGGAGCACTAAATGCAACCCTAACAGAAAAGATGGGTAGAAGAATATGAAAGATGAGTTGAGAGGAAGGAAAGACAGTTGCCTCGATACATAAAACCCTGCAAACGCCCAGCCAGTGTTCCAGGAGATAGTCCGGCGTCCCTCCCTTCACTTCTTTCACGTGCCATGCTTGAAATCTTTGTAGGATCGTTTCCTTCTGGGACTTCCATGGGACTAGTTTTCCTCTACCTTCCACGGGGATTCTCATCCTCTCTTCCCAGTTTCGTCTAACGTCTTAGTTAACTCATCGCCAGTGCAGTTATGTCCAGTACAGTAGGTGAAACTTACATAATCCGCCCTCCCCTGCATGAGCCCAGCTGGGCTTCTAGACTCTGCACGCACATCTTGCAGTTAACCAGCTTTGCACAACTGGAATGAGGTATAATGACTGACCTACCTTGAAGAAAGTCAGCATGCTGAATTGAGCATGAAGAAATTTGGCATTAGAAAAGTCTCGGGCTGCTGGAGTGGCTCCTACGGTTGAGCGTCTCACTTTTGATTTTGGCTCAGGTCATGATCTCAGAGTGGTGAGATTGAGCCCTGCACTGGGTTCCACACTCAGTGACGAGTCTGCTTCAGATTCTCCCTCCCCCTCTGCCTCTCCCGCTCAGGCTCTCTCTCTCAAATAAATAATCTTTTTTTTTTTTAAAGTCTAAATGCTTCTGTCTAAAATGCTTTGTAAACTAGAATATTCCATAGAAATAAAGTATTAACAGTAATTAATTCTGCTTTGTTAAGTGTAGTGTTCTTTGAGTGAGTTGGGCATCCCAAAACAATGATCAATTTTAACTACTGGAAGAAGAGGAGACATTACTACATCACTGAAGGTGGGAGTTTATAGAATTGCAAACCAGTTTGCTCACTTAGCCGTTCTCTCTGGCCAAAATGTCATGTGCTGATTCTGTTAGCCATATTGTTCCTGGGGGCAGAACACTGTGCGTACCTTTGCAAACTGGAGGGAAGTATCTTAGTCCACATTATGGCCTTCCTCCTACTATTACCAGGGACGGAACCCTATTGGAATAAACAAACCTGGAAAATATTTTCCACATAGATAAAATTCCACTTATATATACATATAAGGAAAAAAAAAAGCTAAGTTTATATATCTTTAAAAAAATCAAATTAGGGAGCTCAAGGTACCAGCATATTTTAGTCAAGGCAGCCATTATTATAAAAGGAAATATTTAAATTTTCCATTTGGATGAATCAAAAATATTCAACACAAAACCTTAATTTATTAAAGATTCTACATAGTTCTTGGGACTGAGATTCTAGTTGGATTAAGTTGGATGGACTCAAATGATAGATTAGCTCTCCTGAACCAATCAGCAGGAAACATTGGTTAACAGCTGCTGGATCTTAAGTATCTGCCAAGGAGCAGATGGGATTTAGATTTCTAATAGGTAATGTCACTGCAGTGGTGCTTTTCCTTTTCCAGATGCTTTCCCAGGGGGCGCTGGGACTGTTAGAACTGCACTTTAGAGGAGCCTGGTTACTGTTTCCATGAATAAGATCAAATGGTGTTTATCCTCCATCGATCAATACCGTCTTGTTTGAACTGATTGAGTCATTCAGAGACACATAAGGTAATGACAACAATTGTGCAACAGTACCCAGCGTACTCCCCAGCTTGCTAAGGGATGGCAGTATTTTAAAAGACAGTTATTGAAACAGATTTGTAACATCAACTGGCTGTGTGATGAAATGAACACACATGGCCACAGGCTGCCCTGTGGGTTTCGCTGAAAGGGGCATTGGGCTTTTAGCTACGAGTTTCCTTGAACAACGTTCTCTAAAACAAAAGCATACTATGTTTTGTTGTTGTTCCTGCTGTCTTTTTAGAATAAAAGAAAAAAAGAGGTTTTGTCTTTTTGTTCGGATAAATAGAATACGGTTACTCTTGGTAACTAATCAGAACTTTATTACTTGTGTATAGTTTTTGATTTAAACTGTATCTGTAGAGTTTTGACAAAGAGCAACTAATGGGTAAGTTTGGAAAGTATCAGGACATTTTTCTGGAGACTGTGGGATAGTGCAGTGGGAAGGGGAAGAGAGTTTTGCGGAATTCCTACCACGGGTCAGGGATCATGCTTTAACTATTTGGCTCTGTGATCTCATTTCAACTTCTTTGAATTCTGCAGGGTGGATTCTATCCCCACAACACACTCAATCTGAAATTCAGAGAAGTTAAGTAGTGTGCTCGAGGTCATACAGCTCGGGAGTTTGGGAACCCGCCTTCCAGCCAAGCTCTGTCAGGAGAGGAGTCCAGTGTTCTTTCTAGAATTGCTTTGGAAAGTCTCTAAGAGAGGCATGGTCCTGTTTGATGGAAGATAGCTAGGCCATCAGGTCCCTCAGATGTGTTCAGCTGTGGTGATTTCGGTTGGTTCTGGTTTTATGAATGCAGAATGTGAGCTCTAAAAGGGATTTATTCTTTCTTAATCTGTGTTCTGAGGAATCCCATTTCTGAGGCGTGTTAATAGATGCTCCTGAAAGGTGTTCTGTCGTAAAGGAAGCTTAGGAAATGAAACATCTCACACTCCTAGATGCTCACAAGAAGTGCGTACATTCACACACAGTAAATCCGCCGTCCCTGGGAGGACAGTTACAATGGTGACACGCTCGGGCTTTGGAGTCAGACCCCCCGGCTGGGGAATCTGGCTCTTCGTTTCATGACTGGGTGATGTTGAACCTGCTACGTAACTACTCTCTGTTCCATTTTCTCATTAGTAAAATGTTATAATAGTATCTACCTTATGTGACTGGTTTAAGAATAATACAGATGAATGCATGGAAAGTGCTCAGGGCTACACCTGGCCATCGAGCACTTAGTCAACGTCTGTCAGTTAATATCACTCCAAACGTCCACGTAAAAACAAGACCTGCTTTAAAGTACCTGACTACCTTTCCTCCACTTGACAATACGGTCATTTTATTTAAGCCACATTTATGAACATCCACTGAATACAGTGCAGGAAATGTTGTATTTGAAATGCCACCAAACAACTTGGTATTAGTCTGGTTAAAAATAATAACCAAATATTCAGTGTTTTCCTATCCATCATGTCAAACAACTTGGTATTAGCCTGGTTAAAAATAATAACCAAATATTCAGTGTTTTCCTATCCATCATGTCAGTTAGGTTTTTTCTTTTTCCTTTCCTTTTCCCAATTCTTTTCCCCCTTTCCCTTTCACCTGATAAATAATAAATTGGGACAGTAAAATGTGAGAATTGTGTCAAATGGGCAGTATCATAGAATTCTGGAAAATATAGCTCTGAAATATGAACCAATAAGTCATTTGTCTATTATTCCGTATTTAGCAGGGGAAGGCTTCAGCCCTTCAACAATTAAATGCTCTTATTTGATCTAGTAAGCACGGTTACTACCCAGACCTACGCTCTTACTGTATATACCTCAGCACATGATCATAAAGGATGTTTCAGACCAGACCAGCACATCTTTGAAGCTTCTAAATTCTAACCTAAGTTGAGCTTGTCAGTGTATATGTCGCAAAACCCCAATCCTGCACGGTGCACGAATAACGCTGGGTTCCTCCCCTTCTTGAAGATGCACAACATCTGACCAGCCTACCGTCAATACACTTGTCCAACTTGGAGCCCATTCTCCTTGGGATTCGTTCTCATAATCATGGAACAAACGTATTTCAATCAGAGTTTGAAAGGTTTCTGGTAGGAATGGATATTTCCGTTAAGTGCTCTGACACCTTTCTTTCTTTTTTTTTTTTTAAATTTTTTATTATATTATGTTAGTCACCATACAGTACATCCCTGGTTTTTGATGTAAAGTTTGATGATTCATTAGTTGCGTATAACACCCAGCGCACCATGCAATATTAAGATACAATCATAGCATATTTTGGTTCTAAATCGCCTTTCTGGGGTGAACAAAATGGTCGTGTGAAAATACAGCCTCTGCAGCACCGTGGCCCAAACCAACCCGAGAAAAAGATCTAATAATTAGCTCTCCCCAAGGTCGAGATTTAACACATTCAAAGCCATTTTCCATGTCTGTTTTTGTTTTGTTTTTTCTTTTCTTTTGCTAGAACGAAAAGCAAATAGCTTAAGGCATTCCTTAGGTGAATAGGATCCTGGCAAAAGAGATAGCGAGAATTCACCAAGGTGATTTTGTGTGGGTTTCTTTTCTGTGGGGTTTTGTGTTTTAGATTTGGTTTTGGGTGGTTGTGAAGGACAAAGGAGAGGGAAGGAGAGAATTGAAAATATGAAATCTAAGGTGTAATAGGAATTACGACCTATACGGAGAAGTCAGAATCTGCCAGTGACGTTAATGCTGTTCCTCCTGTGATGACATATTTTATGCTTCCGGGGGTCGCAGGACCGGGACAGATAGCCAACCACAACACTCCCAGCTGTCTTCCTACTGCTAGATAAACTTCTCGGAAACATTAGCCCTACTCTCGAACCCGAGGGGGTAAGGCTACTTTTTAGCCTCAGAAATGATTAAATCAAGTAGCAGAAGCCGGCTGCCATTTCATTCTGAAATTATAGGATTATTCCAATATATTCTCTTGTTTTCCATGTTTCTCCGTTAGCATAAAAACAGCCAGAAAGTGCCCTGCATTATGCTCTAGATAGAAGAAGTTAGAAGCTGTTGTCACTGCGTTCCCACTGAGCCACACCGCACAGCTGCACAGAGTTGAAGCAAGAAAAAGCAAAACACATGGACCGTACCTGAGTGATTTCAGAGATCCCCACCCGGAAAAGGTTTCCTTGATTATGGCGAGTTCAACGTGTCACTCTGGTTATGCTCTAATCAACATATCAAACTCCAAAGGTTTGTGGCTTTAGGTTTGGTTTACAATTCCTGGGAGTTAAACTTTAACTCGCTCTGTCCCTCGCATCCATACAGCCCTTTGACCAGATAACTGGGTCACTACAGCCCCACAGAATCTACAAAAGGGCCAGGCTCCTTTGTTTACAACATTAAAGTACATTTTTGTGTTAAAACCCCTTGATGTGAATATCCTTTTGAAGCCGTTTTTTGTGAGTTGCATATTTAAAAAGCAGAACTCACTGCAGTTTGGGTAACTAGCCTTTAATTTATGCTAGCTCCCCTATTTTCTGTTCTGTCAAAGGGATCTGAAGTCTAAGGTACATTTGGGAGAGTCTTTCTTCCTTTTGTTCGTGCTTTTTTATATCACTGTAGAGCATAAGGTGCGGAGATTCAGGTGAAGTATGCAGATAAATGCTGGCTTCTAAGAATGAAATACACAAAGCATTTATATACCAAGTAAATAGGGTTGGATCGGGATAAGGAAACAGGCTTCTTTTTTATGCAAGCTGCTCATTTGGACTTCACATTACCGTGACCACGTAATTGTCAGCCACGGACTGGGTTACCTGAGATCCCAAGCTTTTGTTCATGGCTTGAAACCTCAGTGGAACTGTGTTTCTTGAAGAATAAAGGAAGTGACATTTTCAAAGATACAACCTCGAGATTCTAAGTTCTGTTAAGAGCTCAAGTCTATAGAGGAACTTCTTAAAGGTATAAAGCCCGCTTGAAAAAACAAACGAAAAACCCCCAAAACCCAAAGCCCTCCCAATTTTGAGTACATTTTGGCTTAAGGGTTTAGAAGCCACCAGCCCCCTAGAACCAGAGGCTACTCTCACTTGGCTTCAGTTCCAGTAAGAGGAATCTAATTTTCGAGGAGCCACCATTAACAGAAGCACGTGGGCCACGGGAAAGTGCAGAATGAACAATCCTTCCATAATATGGACGTAGAGGAAGAGGTGTCAACCAAGCACATGGGAATCTAAAATGCAGGACATAAAGCTTGTTGCAGGAATATTCATACGGCTTCCAGTTTCCAGTTCTCAGACATGTGGAAGCCTCGATTTTCCTCTGCTTCTTCCAAAGTGATGCATGACCAGGTGAGACAGAACACACTCTTTCCCCTGGAGTTGTGCCCTGGGAGTGAGCTGGGTGGGGGCACTCATGCCCCCTGCAGATACACAGCTGCACGAGGGACACATCTCTGGACGAGCCCCTGGGACCGGACCCCCACCGAGCAGTTTGCTGGGTGGTTCTGGAGAAAGCCCAGCCTCGAGTGGTTCCCACATGGATGGAGGATTCTGACTTGACTTTGCCTGGTCCTGCAGAGAATGGTGGATATTTTAAGACTGTCAGTCCTGGGAGGGTTTTCTTTGCCGTGTTGTGTGGTCAGTGCCTGGATGGTGAGAAGTAGAGATGAGGAGAGAAAAGCCCGGGACTTTAGGTATCTGGTGGAAACAGAAAAATGCAACAGGTAAAAGAAGGCATTTATTAACTAGCTATTAAAAATAATTGGTTTCTTATTTGAGGGGTCCTTGCATTCAACAAGATAGGGCTATACTCACGTTAAACCAAAGTGTTTGAAAATAAGTTAAAATAGCCCTAAAGTCTGATAAAGTGGGACAATTGACATGTGAATCATAAGAGCAAAGGCAGTAATGAATTTGGTGTCATTAGGATATTGCTGAAAAGTTTTTTTATTTTCTAAGTTCTCTCTTTTTGCAGCGATAGGGATATAACAGTCGCAGTAAACAGGGAAATAACGAACAATCTCTCTTTCTGGAGGGTACTTAAGGGGACAGTCTGTGGCATGGGGCCAAGGGGAAATCACCCCATGACCCTGATCCCGTCAGACCAGTCAAGGGAAATAGCTGGACTCAGAATGGCCAGGGTTAGGCCTTCTGGGGCCCCATTCTCCGGGGAGGGACAAACCCATAAATGCTCAACTGTTATCCAATGCAAACAAAAACAAATCATTTTAAGTGGTGGCTGGTAAGTATTTTTTTCATTTGTCTATTATATAAATAATCACCAAGGACCTACTATCTGCTATCTATTGTGTTAGATGAGTGGTTATTTCAAATGAGGGTTGAGTCTATTAGCAGGCTGTAAACTCAATAAACTGGGGTGTAGCCAACATTTTAAAAACAGAGTAGAAATTATCAAGTGAATCACATTCAGAAGGGGCATATTCCTGAAACTTTTCAGGTGTGTGTGTGTGTGTGTGTGTGTACTGGTTATGATCTAAAATTTATTGCGAAGCACAATTTTAAAAGCTTCAAAATAATGTTAGTCTTTAGGGGTTCAGGAGTTGACAGACTGGATGCAGAGTATATACATTAAGCAAATAGTCCCCACAATACTTAATTACATAGAGTTGGAATAAGTATTACAAAGGAGGAGTACAGGATGCGAAACAAAACATTGGACATAGGGACCTAAGCTAGTGTGGAACTGGGAGGGAGTTGAGGAAACTTCCAGAACATCTGTGACCTAAAAGGGGTGGGCATGAAGGTGGACATTACGGCAGTTGGAAAGAGCACAGTGGGCGTCCTGAGTTTGAATGACTTCGGCACATTCAAATAACTGATAAAAGGCCAGGTGTGGGGGTGAGTGGGGGGAAGAGGCTGGTGCCGCAGATTTCCAGTGCTGTCCCCAGGCAATGGGAAGTCACTGGAAGGATTTTAAGAAAGTGAACCACATGACCTATTTGTGTATTTTGGGTGTAACACTGAGAATAAATTGTCATGGGATAACCTTGCCTACTTCTCTCCTTTTTCAAAAATCAGTGTATGCTTGTCTTAGGGTTATTTATTCACATATATATTCAAATAAGAGCTGGAGATTTGGATTTGAGGCGGGTGAAGTATTTGACAGACCAGTTAGAGAGGAGGTGGCCAGTAATGGTGATTGAGATTAAGGTGTTGGCATTGGAGCAAGAAAGAACATGACGGAAGAAATATGCAGAGGGGTCCATCCTGAGTGCTCATTTGCATGGGAATTATTTGACTTATGGATTTTAACTTATGTTGCCTTAAATATCAAACTGACTTTGCCACCCAGCAGAGCTGGCATATTTGGGTAAAAAGCATTGATTATTTATTGATGGCTTAGGTAAAACATGAAGCTTAAAAAAACTTCAAATGTAATTCAAAGCCAAAGACTACCAAGAGCAAGAAGTTCCCCTCCTAGCCAAATTCCTCCCTCTCCTACCTCAATAAAAGATTTCTTCACTGTTTCCAATTTCTTACGAAGTCAAACTGCATTTTGGGTATTTGATGGGGGTATTTAATGAACTGGAATGGAATGTTCTAGAAAAGGAAAGGGTCACACCAGACACACTACATAGGGCAAATGTCTCATTGTCTCTCCTTGTCTATGGTATAGAAAGAACTCTGAGCCAGGTGCTGGTATTTGGGGAAGCCAGTGCTACCATTATCATTTATGAGCTATATCACTTAGGAGCTATCACTTATGAGTAACCTTGAGCAATTTTCTGCCCCTCGTGTGAGTCTCAGTGTCCTAGCCTTTGATGAGGACAACATTTGCCTCATGATTATGGAGATGGTCAAATGAATTGGCATATGTGAAAGTGATTTGAAAATAATAGAGTACTATCAGAGCGCTGAGTGGAATAATTACCAAGCAAATTAAACCTACATCCTCAAGGCTGTGTCAGTGCAATGTTTGAATCTGTGAAATAAGGACTTCTAGGAGGTAAGTCTGCTCTTTCAAAGGTGCACAGCATTTTAAACCCGAAAGCGTGGTGCTGATCTTAATGCCTCTAACATGTGGGAAGAGAGCGGAATTTGATTCACGAGGTTAGAAGCCATCTGTTCTCTGCTGTCACGTTAGGATTTTAGACTTGTGAAACCTATTGGTTTTGCAACTAGAGCCATCTAGTGTTGAGTTGATTAAAACACGCACATATGCGTGTGCACATACACGTGCACACACACACACTCCTTTGTTTTGTGCTCTAGGGAATAGTATTTGGTTCTCCTGACACCTTTGAATAGTATTTTCAATATGCCCTAACCGTAGGATAAAATGACTTGAGGATTCATCTAGGCCAGGTTCCCTCTAAAAATCATGGCAGCAAGTGGGACACTCCACACTCTGTCCTTTAAACATGAATGGAGTATCTTCCTCTTCTCAGTTCCTGTTCTTTCTCATAGTCATTCTTGGGTTTGATGAATGATCTTGAAATTAGAGTTTCCACATGTCGCATTGCATCATTTTTTAAGCAATATTATTAGTTCAGCCCCAAAGCAAAAGCAAATACTGGTTTTTGTAAAAGAACAATTTTAGAAAAAAAATCCAGTACCAATCTGGTATTTTCCTTTGTTAATATTAGAGAACACTAATCATTGGGTCTTTAATCTGTGTAATTTGCTGTGCTCTATTTTCTTTACTGTAAAGAAGAACTTCCCACAGAAAAAACTCCGCTAGCTTTCAGATAATTTCTTCAGAGGGGTTATTACATCATCTTTCTCTCTGTCTCTCTCTCTCTTTTTCTAAAGTAGGCTCCACACCCAGCATGGAGCCCAACATGGGACTTGAACTCATGACCCTGAGATTAAGACCTGAGCTGAGATCAAGGGTCGGACACTTAATGGGCTAAGCTACCCAGGCACCTCCCATCTTTTTTAATGATCATGTCATTGTCTATTTCCTTGAGTTTACTTTACTTTTGATTTAGTTTTACTTAAAAACATCTGTGTGCACCTGTGCATCCCCCACACGCACTCCCAGGCCTAACCATAATCTTTCCTCCCCTTTCACACAAATATACTACTCCTCACGCTCAACTGATATTTTGAATTCTTCAGGTCAACAAAGGACCTGAGAAGTTGTATGTGGCATCATATAAGGCATCTTGAATGTTTTTGCAATAACACCACCTCTGGATAGCTCAGCAAACCCAGGCTTTACACATCCAAGTAAGAAAACATTGATCGATGAACTAAAAAGGGTGATTTTTAAAAATTTCCTTGGTAAAGACTGAAAGAACTTGGGGATTAATAACAGAAGTAGAATAATAAAATGCTAATTGTGTGCATTCATACCTATTCAAATGATAAGGCTGAAGTCACTGGTGAGATTATTGTAAAGAGAGCATTAACTTTTCAAACAAAATTGAGGTTGTGACCATAACTGGCCTAATTCCTAATTTGTGTTCATTGTGGTTTATGCAAAATGAAAACTTAGCTTTCAAGTGAGCATTTGCCATTTGCAAAGCACTTTTGTTGGGTCTTCACAGGAACCAAGTCAGTATCAGTATTAGGAGCTGGTGGAGTACAATGTTTAAGGACATGCATGGACTTTGCAGTCCAGCTGCTTGGGTTGAAGTAATCAACTAACCATTGACGAGTGAACTAACTTCAATCGTGTCTTCTAACTTCCCTGAGCCTCTGTGTTCCTGTCTGGAAATGGGGACAACAGGGACACCTATCTCCTAGGTCCAGGTGAGGTTCACAGGAGAGAAAGTGCAGAAGATGCTTAGCCCAGTGCCAGATTCATAGAAAATTTTTATCTATATTAATTTTATATTAATCAGTTTTATAAGGCATCTTGAAGGTTAACTGTCCTTCCATTTTGCCAGCAAACAGAAAACTGAGATTTTTATGAGACCTTGAAATGTACGGCTCTGAAAACTGGAGCCTCCCGCGAGGAGCTCCAAGATCATTGGCACGGTTGGTTAAGAACAGCATGCGTTTACATTGGAGGGTCGTCTACGTGAATGTGCTTTGAGAATCGCAGAGCTCTAGAATTTAAAATGTTGTATGTGTTGTTTGTGTTTCATCCTTGTGGCCACTCTGGGAAGCGATTAGAGCAGGAGGGAGATTTCCTCTTGTTTTGAAGAAGAGAAGATGAGATAATAAGGGGTTTCATGTTTTGTGCAAAGGGGTCTCACACCAGGAAATGGCACAGGGCTGGAGCAAAAGGAACGGGCTTTTACTGTTTACTCTGAGTGCCCTTGGAAGCTTCCTTCACGTCTTTGAACATCGGTTTTCTCTCTGTGAGATGGAACGGATTATCTGCAGCTTACCATACTTTGTTTGGACTAAATGAGCCATGTGTTCGTGTCATGCCCAGCACTTGGTACATTCCTTTTCTTCTTCAGGACACTCTGGGCTATACCGTGGTCCATCCAGATGGGGCAGACCTGGCTTCTTGCATGGCTCCCCACTGCCAGATCTGTCTTCGCACAGACTGCTCAAGAAGCCTTCTGCTTCCCACAGCTGGGGACGTGTGTCTTTCCTCATTTCTATAACATTCTGGAGCTTCATGTCTTCAGGTGTTCCTGGACTGAGCTACTCGTCTCTTTACAACTCGGATTACACTTTGGTAACTTCTTCAGATACACCTTCCAGTTCATAAATTCCCTTCCCCACACTGTAATCTGCTTTAGAACCGTCCATTTAATCCATCCATTGAGTTTTTTAAAGTTGGCTGAATAAATATGCATAAACATAGATGCACGTGTGTGTGTGTGTGTGTGTGTGTTAGAAGTTCTGTTTGGTTTCTTTTTACAGAGCTGTGCAGTCTTGTTTATTTTTCTTTGTTTTAAATTCCATCTTTTATTTCATAAACATGGTGAGCATATTTCTTTTCTAGACTGTACATGATAATTACAGTACATGAGGCAATTAGCGGTCGAATTGTTGTCTCTGTCCTCGCTCTCTGAAAGTGTCTTCCGTCCTCGAAGTTTGTCATTTCAGGTTGTGAGGTTATATTCAGTAGGTGCTTTTTATATGTGGGAATCCTGGGCCACCCGAGTTTGCCCACGGGGTTGTGAGGGAGTATTTCTGGGACACATTTCTAAATATTCTTGCCTTGGAATTTCTGAGACAACGCGGAATGTAGGTGAGCCATATGTATATGTGTATGCATGTGTAAGTACATATATTTTATATAGAGATGTAAGATACATCTTATATAGATCCTAACACTTGTGTAAGGAAAGGTCAGTGGTTAAAAATAGCAGAAATTTTATCTCATTCAGAGAGAAGATTGAGACAAATTCCACTTTCATTTCCCTTTGCAAGGGGACAAATATTTTCCAGTTTATGTTTCATATTGGTTGGTGCCGTTCATTTAAGAGTCCTGGCTCCCTGATTTTTTTTTTTTACCCTCCTTAAATTTGTATTCTTTCGTGTGAGATCACCTATGCATTGACATGAATGTGCTATGTTCTATCCACATTTCCAGATCTTTTAGTGGGAATTATATTAATTTGAATTAAGTTTGGGTTCTTATAATAAGAAATAGCAGTGATTTAAACAGGACAAAAGTTTCTTTCTTTCTTATGTAACGTAAATCCAGAGGAAGCAGTGAGAGGGGGCAGGGTGGCTGTGAGATTGGATCAGGGGCCCAGCCTCCTTCCTGCCCTCAGCTAGGATGGGACCCTCAGTGTGGTGTGCCAGGATCCTGACTGAGCTCATTGTCATCTATGTAATCAGACTGCAAGGCAGGAGGAGTTAGAAGTTGTGTCCCGCTCTTAAATCCCCAAAGTTCCATTCAACACTTCTGCCTACATCTCCTTGGTCAAAATTTGGTCATATGGCCTTGCCTAGATTCTATCTGGGGGACCTGTCCTTCCAAGGCTGGCCCAAATCAGATAAAGTTTTTTTACTATGAAGACAGATTTGGGGTGGGCAACTAGTCTTTTCCATAATGAGAAGTTTATCAAGATGTCTAGCCTATAGGATGGCAGCAGAAGGAACAATTTTCATTGAGTGCTTATATCACACTTGATAATGGGGTTACTGGAGGCAGCAGGCACAGTCTCTTCTTTTCTTTTTTTTCTTTTCTTTCCCTCCTTCCATTTCTTTCTTTCCTTAAAGATTTTATTTATTTGACAGAGAGTGCACACCAGCAGGGGAGTTGCAGGCAGAGGGAGAAGGAGAAGCAGACTCCGTGCTGAGCAGGGAGCCTGATGTGGGGCTCCATCTCGGGAGCCTGGGATCATAACCTGAGCCAAAGGCAGATGCTTGACCAACTGAGCCACCCAGGCACCTCACAGTCTCTGCTTTCATGGGACTTTTATCCCAAGGGGTATATTGTGCTATACGTAGTAACTTAATCGCTAGGGAGAAATGTCATGTCTCCAAATCTCAATTCTCTTATCTGCACCCACCGAGGGAATTTTTGTGATGGTTAATTTCATAGGTCAACTTGGCTAAGCCATGGTACCCAGACAATTGGTCAAACATTATTCTAGATGTTGCTGTGAGGATATTTTTTTAGATGAGACTAACATTTAGATCAGTAGACTTTGAGCAAAGCAGACCACTTCCCATAATGCAGACCGCCTCTGGGCGCCAGCCTGAGAGTCTACCCTGCAGACTGTGGACTTGCCAAGGCTCCAAGACCACGTGAGCCAGTTCCTTAAAATCTCTCTCTCTCTCTCATATATAATTCTAATCATATTTATACACACACACTCACACACGTCTTGTTGGTTCTGTTTCCCAGTTTAAGGATCATGGAAGATGCAAGTTGGGAGGGGGTCTAGATGCTGGACAGACGTGGGCAATCACTGGGAGAGGGAAATGATGAAGCTGCAGGTGCCGCTCTCTCAAGGCTCAGCACGTGGGAGCGGCCACTAGAAAAGGACTGACACACGTACCTTATGACTGGGAGAGACAGAAACCCAGCATCCAGGCAACAGACTAAGGAACCACCACCAGCCAGCGTTCACGCTCACATACACACATGGTGTGCGCACGCCAGAGGCAGTTCACTAGACAACCTACATTAGATATTCAATAATCGTAAAACAGTGATGAGGAAATTAAGAAATGAACAGTCAAGGTCCAAAAGCATTTGAGAAGAGGCAGCTCTGAGCAGCCAATTCAGAACATAGAATGTCCAAGAATTATTACCCCGGAAAGATCTGAAAGAAATTAGCATTCAGTAAAACAAAGAATAGGTTACCATGAAAAAGAAATGATGGGCAGCTAAAAGTACTTCAGTATTACTTGCATTTTGATATAAGAATGTATTTGGTTATTGCTTATAATAGTAATTATTAATGTAAGATCTACATACCGCTATTGGTAAAGTGTTTGCTAAATGCATTGGTTGGTGAAAAATACTTATTAAAACTGAATTTGTTGTGTTGAAATGCAGTTGGTCAAGAAAAGAGAGAAGGGCGAGAGGGCTCCCTTTACATTTTGTTCGCTGGAAGAGGGGTGTTGCCCTTGACCACTGGCATGATCCCCACACCATTTAAGTGTTAGCTTCCCTCCCAGCAGCC
Organism: Ursus arctos; assembly: GCF_023065955.2. Classification (NCBI taxonomy): domain Eukaryota; kingdom Metazoa; phylum Chordata; class Mammalia; order Carnivora; family Ursidae; genus Ursus; species Ursus arctos. The sequence continues at coordinate 77,203,272 of NW_026623089.1, read as the reverse complement.
AAACTCCGTTTATTTCGTGGTCTGAGCCCCTGCAGGGCCGGCGTGGGGGTGGGGCTCTAGCTGTAGGCAGGGAAGCCGAGCGGATTTTCTGTGGGGCGCCCGGGAGCAGCTCCCAGCCACGGAAAGAAGGGAGAAAGAATGAGATTTGAAGAGCCTTTGACCTTCTCCTTTTACAGTCAAAAAACTGAGAAAGAAGTGACCTGAGGTGAGGCTGGCAAATGGAGAAGCAGCTCGCAAACTTGAATTCCAGCTTCAGAACTTGGTGGGTTCTAAGTTTCTGCTGGGACAGGACTCACTGGGATGCCGGGCCGAGTGGTCATACCCGGTGGGAAGGTGGGGTGCCTGTAAATCTTGGAGAAATTATTTATGTTCTATCTATCTATGAGAGAGAGAGACAGAGCGTGCAGAAGCAGGGGGAGCAGCTTAGGGAAAAGCAGACTCCCTGCTGAGCAGGGAGCCCAATACGGGGCTCGATCCCAGGACCCTGAGATCATGACCTGAGCCAAAGGCAGACGCTTAACCCACTGAGCCACCCAGGTGCCCCTACATTCTTGATGCTTAATTTCCTTCTCTCCAAAATGGGGTATTTTGAGAATTATTATATAAAGTGCTTCACCCTTGTCTGGCGGACTCTGAAGTATTCAGAGGCTATTAGCCGTAGATTATTGAAGCAAAACCGGAGTTCCAATGATTTACTTCACTATCCAGGAAGGTTTACTAAGGAAGCGGGAAGGGAAGAGCTCCTTTATGCTGTTGTTTGACAGAAACAGAAAAGAGACCGGGTCAGGGCTCACAGTATATGCAGTTTGTGTCAAAACACACACCGTGTGCCTGGTGTTGGGGGGCTGGGGTGAGGGTCGCTGGGATGCCCGAGCCCTGCCTGGTGTTGGGGGCCGGGGTGAGGGTCGCTGGGATGCCCGAGCCCTGCCTGGTGTTGGGGGGCGGGGGTGGGGGGCTCTGGGATGCCCGAGCCCTGCCTGGTGTTGGGGGGCGGGGATGGGGGGCTCTGGGATGCCCGAGCCCTGCCTGGTGTTGGGGGGCGGGGGTGGGGGGCTCTGGGATGCCCGAGCCCTGCCTGGTGTTGGGGGGCGGGGGTGGGGGGCTCTGGGATGCCCGAGCCCTGCCTGGTGTTGGGGGGCGGGGGTGGGGGGCTCTGGGATGCCCGAGCCCTGCGCTGAGAGAAGGCGGCTCGCACTGTAAAAAGCAGAACAGGTTGTGTGTTTGCTTTGGCCAGCTCGAGTATTTTTGGATTTGGTTGCTGGAAATATATTGGCCTGTCCACACAGATTACTTCTAACCCATTAACTTCAGACAACAGAGCACCACTGAAAATAGAACAACCAAACTTTACAACCTCCCCAATTCCGTTCACTCAGTTGGAAAACGAGCTCCATGTTAACGGCACTTACTTCGGATTCGTTTGCTGCAAAAGGGACATTCAACCAAAACACCAATTAAAGGCACATTTAATTCAGCAAGACCTACTTTGCTGAGTTCCTTTGAGTTCAAACATCTGACTGCTGACTATGCCAGAGGAGTTGTTTTCTTTTCTTTTTTTTCTTAATTTTTAGCAGGAAAAGTAGATTGACATTTTTACCATTCTGTGAGCTTTGTGCATTCTCATATGCCTGTAGCTAGGACAGGCCTTTAAACCTGATTCCATCTCATTAGGACTGTCCTGTGGCATATAAAATAAACAGTTATTTCACGTCTGATAGAAAAAGCAGGGAGTCAGCTCTGGCCAGTCTGCCACATCATTTTTGAACCTTAGTTTCCTCATCTGGAAAATGGGGGTTTTCATACTTATCTTCAGAAGTGCTGTAGAAGAGTAGGGATTTTCTGTTTGAGGACCTCACCAGCGTGCTGAGCACACAGGCATTTAATACACGTTAGTTTCCTTCATAGGCTGATGGTCTAATTAATGGCAACATTTTGGACAGAACCATCATGCTCTGGGGGGGACACTGTCCCCTCCCCAGGCAGTGGCTCTGGGCAAGCCTGACTCACAGGAGTGACTTCAATAGTCAGTGGTATAGATTTCTGGCTAAGGAAGGAGATCCTTTTTTTTTTTTTTTTAACAAGCAAATCTTAGAATTAAAACATTAGCTACTCTTTAATGAGCCCAGATTCAGCTCTTCCAACGCGGCCTCAGGAAAACCATTTATAAATGTGCAAAAACAGAAGCCAGAAGTCAAATCTAGCAATTGCCTCTTCTAGTTCCAGAGGCCTGTCTTTAGGAGCAATTTTTTAAAAAGCTTTTAAAAGACTGATCATTAGAGTTTAGAACAAGTGCATTCCGGATTTTTTACAAGTGTTTCCCTAAACTTTATTTTTATTTTTTTAAATTAAATTTTAAAAAAAGGTTTTTTTTTTAAAGATTTTATTTGTTTATTTGACACAGACAGAAACAGCCAGTGAGAGAGGGAACACAAGCAGGGAGAGTGGGGGAGGAAGAAGCAGGCTCCCAGCGGTGGAGCCTGATGCAGGGCTCGATCCCACAACGCCGGGATCACGCCCTGAGCTGAAGGCAGATGCTTAATGACTGAGCCACCCAGGCGCCCCTAAACTTTATTTTTAGAACAGTTTTACATTTACAGAAAAGTTGTGAAGACAGTACCTTTCCATTTATCCAGCACCCAGTTTTACTATTATTAACATTTATATTAATATAGCACATGTGTTATAGTTAATGAGCCAATATTGATAAATTATTTATAATGAAAATCAATACTTCATTCTGATCTCCTTAAAGTTGACCTGTCTGTCATAGGATTCCACCCAGGAATACCAAATACATTTACACATCATGTCTCCTTAAGTTCTTGGCTGAGACTGTTTCTCTAAATTTCCTTGTTTTTGAGGACCTTGGCAGTCTTGAGGAGTACCTGATCAATAATTTTGTAGGATGTCCCTTAATTGGAATTTATCTGAAGTTTTTCTCATGATCAGACTGGAGTGATGGGTTTTTAGGAAGATGACAGAGGTAATGTGCCATGTATGTATTTATTTTGGAGGAGAGAGTGGGGGGCGGGGTGGAGAGGAGGAAAAGAGGGAGAGGGACAAGCAAACTCTGCACTGAGCCCAATGTGGGGCTTGATCCTAAAACCCTGAGATCATGACTTGAGCCAAAATCAAGAGTTGGTTGTTCCAACTGACTAAGCCACGGTGTCCACATTTGGAAATCTTCTGCATGGGAGATTAGTCTTTTCTCCCCCGTTTACTCATTCATTCATTTACATCTGTATGGATTCATGAATATTTATTTTATACTTTGGGTTCTAATCAGATACGTGTTTTCTTGCTCCTATTGTTCCAGCTTTGCCTGTTGGGAGCTCTTTTAGTTAGTTGCTCTGTTTGAGTTTGGTTTTCATAGTTAATTCTTTATTTAATGAAGTTTTCCTCATAAAACATGAACTTCATCAGAGTAGGGTATGTGTCTTACTTTGTTTCACCCTTTACTGCTGTATCCTTGGTACTTAGAGACATTCCTGAAACATAGGATGTGCTCAGTGAACATAGAGTGGAAAAATCCATGAATGAATGAGTGAAAGGATGTGTCAGACACCGTGTACAGCACAGCACAGCGCATATGCCAGTCCTAAACTTCTGAAAAGAAGACATAATTCCCTCTTTTACAGATATGCCCAAGGTCACTCAGCCAGTAAGCAAGAGCTTGAACCCAAGATGGCCTCACCTTCTGCCCATAGGCAGCCCTGAATATTGCTACTGAGAAAAATGATAAGTGTCTCCAAAAAGTCTAATTATAGGTTATGTCCGTGTGTCTGTCATCACTGCCATCATTCCTTCCTTCCTTCCTTCTCTCTCTCTCTCTCTCTCTCTTTATACTTCCATACAACCAGGTACTGTCTATCGCTGTCAATGGAAACAAAAGGGTCAGTGCAAATCCCAAGAAAATATTCAAATGTTGTCAATTCTTCCCTCGATGTGCAAATTACGCATCTTCCAACCATTTCCCACATCTCCCAATTTACATGAGGAACTCCACAATTTGAGTAAGCTACGCATATAAATCCATGCAGGTGACTCTACTGTCCTGGTGAAAGTTGAATAAGGAACCCTCCTGATCTTCATTAAAGGCTCAGTTGGGACCCCTGGGTTTATTTTATCACCTTATATGTTAGCGACAATGGGCAGTGAGGTGTAAGGGAAAGCAACTAGGCTGAGGCGATGGAAAGACCAGGTTTGACTCATCATGGCTCTGACATTTCCCAGCTAGAGACCTCGGGCGAGTTCCTTAACACGTAGGTGCAAGCCTCGGTGTTCTCCCTTAGGAAATGATGCTATTCAAAACGCCCACCTCACAGGTGAGGATTAAGTGGGGCATTGTGTAATTAAGGGCATGATACAATGCTTGTCACAAGGAACTCAGGGCACGATAGCTATTTTTTGTTTTTATTATTATTAATATTGTTCCCTTTCTCCTCTGGAGATCAAAGTATATTAGAGTGTTTTAAATATTTTATTTTAATGGAGGACTGATAGGGAATATAGGGAGACAAGCTGAGGACTCATTCAGGGCCCACAACTGATTCTGGAGCACGTTTAATTTCAAGATGAGTCTCTATTTTTCTTGTGAATATATTATTAGCTTGAATATATTATATTCAATTAGAATATAATTCAATATTATATTCAATTAGAATATAAATTATATTCTAATTAATAAAGATTGCTTCTAGGCTCTGTTTACCTGGCATCCCTCATAGTCTGTGATAAACACATCTTTTTTTAATGACTCTGAACATAGACCATCACTTACTGCACTGACTTAAGAACACTTTATTCTAAACCAGTTATACCAAATTCCTCTTTGTATTATGGCAAATAATGTCAGACACTATTCAGTCAGGCTGGGTGTGTTGGATAGTGAATTATAATGTGGCTATAATCTCGATTGCCAGCCAGTTTCCATGGCCTTGAAGAATTGCTTTCTGACACAGTGCTATGTTTCACCAATGTTTCATCATTCAAGCAAAAAATCACTGTTGCCTTATAGGATCCCGCAACTCAGACCCTCTTCTTGTCCCTCCCTCTCCAACTGTTGGATCTGATTCTGAAGCTGCAGTTAGCAGGAGGTAGGGTGGCCTCTCGGCGGTCATGGTCCTGTGTTGATGGTTAGGGTTCACGACAACAAGAAGGACAAGAATTGGCACATTTTTGTATTCCAGTGACCCTAAGACATGTTTTCTATATTCTAATATTTCAACATGTCTTACAATCACCGGTGGCCAGGCAGTAAGTGCGACATGGTCATTGCTCGACGTGCATTATCAATGTTTGAAAAATGGGTGCCACTGGGTCGGAGGACTGTCCTGAAGAAGGTAGTGGACCATTCCTTTAAAAAAAAAAAAACAAGCCATCATCAGTGCCCTTAATGCCCAGAAAAGGATGATATATGGAGAAACCTAGATCTAAGGGGAGCCAGGCTAAGTGTGAAGTGTTGAGGTGAACTTAAATTTGTTTCTGTGCGTCCTATTATTTTTTTTTAAAGATTTTATTTATTTACTTGAGAGAGAGAGACAGCCAGCGAGAGAGGGAACACAAGCAGGGGGAGTGGGAGAGAAAGAAGCAGGCTTCCAGCGGAAGAGCCTGACGTGGGGCTCGATCCCAGAACTCCGGGATCACGCCCTGAGCTGAAGGCAGACGCTTAACGACTGAGCCACCCAGGCGCCCCCCATGCGTCCTATTATTATGTCTAAAAAAGAGATATAATGAAAACCTATGCCCAGATAACTCTACAGGAACTATTTCAATAACAGAGTTTTGAAAAAATCTAAATGTAAGAAAGCATTATGTCACAGGGATAGAGGTTTTTCTGAGTGGTGCATAAATAATGGTGTATCTTACAATGGTTGGCATGTTAGGTTTGATAAAACATGGTAGCTGGATGTCCTCAGGTAGCGTAGGCTTTCTGCTTGTATTAGAACTTCTGGCTCCATTTTTCAGCCAACACTCTTGGTTTAATGTGTCAGCCTCATTACCAGTAGGTTGGCTCGGGCCGCACATGCCCACACAGCAAAATCCAGAGGAAGAGAAAAATCTTCATGGGCCCATTCTTCAGTTAGCCTTTGTCTGTAAGGAAAAGCCATCTACTGCATGGCTCACGTCTGGTTTTATAAGCCAGTTGTTGGCAATATTCATGATTAAGAGTAATCAGGGTCAAATTTGAAAACCACGTGGGATCACACACAAAGGGGGACGGTGGAAAAAATGTTGAAAGGCAAGTATACAATGCTTTTCTTTTACTTTGCATTAAACTAATGATGCCAAGGCACTTTTTTTTTCAAGGCACACTTTTCAGGTTTAATACTATTGTTGAAACCAAAATCTCTTCCCATTACCTGATACAACAAGCACTACATTTTCTTTTTTTTAAAGATTTTATTTATTTGAGAGAGAGAGAGGAGGAGGGAAAGAATGAGCAGGGCAGGGAGGAGTAGAAGGAGAGGGAGAAACAGGCTCCCTGCTGAGAGGGGCTCGCTGAGCCGAAGGCAGATGCTCAACCAGTTGAGCCACCCAGGAGCCCCAAGCACAAAATTTTCTTTTAAATATTTGTATAAAATAAAATCTATTTGTAGTCGTCACATTTAAATACGGACAAAGTTGTAAAAGACTTTCTTGGAACAAACATATGGTGTTTGTGGTTGGTTGGTTAAAATATTCTAGAACCTGAGTATTTCTATTGTATCACAAATGATAGCAACATTTCAGAGAATCAGCATTGGGTGAGGATATTTTAGCATAGTGCCTGTGAAAATTGAACACTGCTCTTTGGGAAGGTATTTGCCTAAAGTTGACTGGTATTGGCCAAGTGTCCTTCTAACTTGGAAGAGAGAAGAGTTGGGTTCTCTTCTGTAAGCTAGGTGTGTGTTTTAGCTTATTACCTCTTTCACTTAAGGGAAAAGATTCAAGGAGACACTATCGGTGATACGGATGCATCCCTATTGTCGATATAGAGAAGTAGGTGTTTTTTTTTTTTCCCCAGAGATATGATGATGGAATTTTAAAATTATGGACAAAATGGTCTATTTCTTATTTATGGGAGGGACAGTTGGACCTTCTAGGGTTGGGGTGAAAGGTTAGGTTTTTTTTTCCTCCCCACTGTGGAATTGGGAGCAAAGGGGTCAGAAATCCTGGGAAAATAAGAGCAAAATCTCATTGGTGGCCAAAAAGGGGGTGTGGATGAATCCCACCTGGTTTTCCATGACGCCGTAATAGCAAAGGTGTCATGACAGTAGACTCGGGTTTTAGAGAGACCTGCCACTTCCTAGCTGGGTGACTCTCTCCTTACTTTGTCACCTCTCACCTTTGTTTCCACGTCTGTAAAATAGGAATAGTGGTTCCTGCCTCATTCTTGTTCTGCTGTGTTTCTTTCTTTCTTAACCTATCCCAGTCATTCCCTATTTTCTTTCATTTGTTACTCTTACTTATTATCTGTCTTCCTGAAGATAACATAAACTCCACAGTGGTGGACCTTTGACTCATTCACTTCTATGCTTCCAGTATCTCACATGGTGACAACAGAAGAAAATAAAGATGTGATTTAAGGAATAATGTCTTTGACTAGACAAAGAGGGGTTGGAGTCAAGGAAACAAATGGAAAAGAGGGCAAAGAAGAGGGGTATAGCTCAGTGCTTCTCTCGATTTAGAGCGCGTATGAATCTTTTAGGGATCTTGTTAACAGGGTAGGTTCTAACTCAGTGGGGCTGTGGTGGGGCCTGAGAGTCTGAATTTCTGATGAGCTCCAGGTGATGTCAAGGCTATGTGGTAGGGAGTAGACTTTGACGAGAGAAATGATTGAGTCCCCACTGTAGGGATGGGACTAGGGGGCTGTATTTTTAATAAACTTCCCGGGGGATTATGAGGCATATCAAAGTTATAGGGTACTGGTGTTAATGAAAGGGAAAGAGATTTTAGGAAGCTTGGAGGGACTGCCTGGGTTGGAATCCAGGAAATATCTAATGGTAGTCAAAGAGGCTCAGATTAATGTACAGTAATGCTAAAATGGAATTGGGATTCTCTCATATAAGTTTTTATTAGATCAAGGAAAAATGAGGCCTTCAGCACAGATTCCAACATCGCTAAACGTAATATTGCTTAAAATGAGAAATGATGTATCCCAGCCGATTGAACTGCCTGCATATTCTGGTCACCTTAACTTGAATGCCTCCGAACTTACTGGCAAACACTGCAAGCAAGTTGAGGAGTTTTCTAATACTGGTACTGTTTTGTCAAGAACCAACTCTGTCTAACAAATGAGATTTGCCTCCGTGGCAAAGTAATAGAAAATAATGAGAATGAAGTAACCAGTATGTGTTGGCTTCAATAAGCTTTTCTTCTTCATATTTGCAAATTAAATTTCTTTGCAAGGTTCTATTGACAGTACAGTATCAGTGGCTTAATATTAATAACGAAGAGGGAAAGGAACATATTAGGTAGTATTTTGTAGGTCTTTGGCCTTGGGCCACCACTCCATACTATCTTTTACATGACTTTAATGATGAGAAAGAGCATACTCATTAAATCTGTGAAGTTGGCAGAGCTGGTATCTCATGGACAAGATCTAAAATTAAATTGTATTTGAGGCGATGCAGAATATTAATATTCACCTAATAAGTATTTTGTTGACTGATTATATATCCATCGCATCTGAAAAGGACTTCAAGCAGATGGAACACATTTTTGAGTGTCTGCTGGGCAAAGGCCCTATGACGGGTGCTGGGCAGAGTAGACAGAGGACCTGAGTGTTGACTTCAGGGTGCTTGCAGCCCCACGAAGAAGAAAGGATGAGCACTGGAGTAACTGAAGCAAGGTGCAAAGGGTTGTAGCTTACTGGGGTGTCAAGAGAAGCCCAGGGCTATTGTGGGAGGTGGTGAGAACAGTGGGTTACAGACTTAATTTTGGAATTCAGCAACATTATTCAAAATGTAAAATATGCCCTTGGCCTCTGCTCCCATAGACAATTTATATTATACCCAGGTGGTGCTCCAGATTTTGTGGGTCTTGAAGCATATATATAATTTTGTGGTTCCCTCTTTATGGGGAAAAAGTATACTGAAGGACTCCTGCAAGGGAGAGACATGGAAGATGGGCCTCATTAGTTTCAGTGTAAACTTGCGTCTGACTGGAGCTAGATGTGTGAGTTAGCATAATTTTTAGTACCAAAAGTCTGCACTCATGAAATTGTTTATTAGAGTACTGGTGACACAAATTGTGATAAATTTTATAATGCAAAATTACACAGCTGTTGAACAGGATGAAGGTGATCTGATCTTACGTACTGGTACAGAACAATGTCTAAGACACTAGTAGGTGACAAAAGCCAAGTGCAAAACAGTGTCGGTAGTGTGCTCTTATTTATTTTAAAAGGGGGACATGTATCCACAGAGATCAAGATGCAGCAAGTAGCTCTGAAACCAGCAGCGTTATTGCCTCTGGGAAGGGGTGCATAGAGGGGCGTCGCAGGCAAAGGAAGACATACTTTTTACCTCATACCTTCTGCACTGTTTGAATGGGGACCACATACACTTAGAACATTTCTGAAAACAAAGTTTAAAAACAGCCCCAACAGTTCAAACAAGGCCTTGAAAGGAACCAGCGTGAAGATCTGTTAGGCTGTTGTGTGGGGTGAAGGTGGGAGGCATGCTGCAGAAGCTCTTTCATGGAGCTGTTGGGGGCCACTGCACGGAGGATTCCCCAGGCAGTAGCCATGTTTGGCGGATACTCCCCTGGCAGCCCTGGCGGGGTGCATGGGGGTCGGGAGGCTGGTTCTCAGCCTGTGGTTACTGCGGGGCACCCGGGGACCTATAAGGAGGCCCTGAGTGGGGTTGTGCAGGAGCACAGGCCAAAGGATGGGAGTGGGAGAGACTGGGAAGGCGGACACATCCGAGTCAGGGAATGCACCAGCTATGGAGGGACGCGATACGGAAAGGCACCACAGGGGACAGAAGAAATGAGACCAATCTGGTTGGGGAAGGTAGTGCCGAGTGGTGTGTCCTGAGCAGCTTCTCCTTACAGGGTTGGGTGGTCGGTGTGAATTGTCTTACAAAGCTGTATCCACCTGGGGGACTCCTGTCGCCATCAGCCCTTCAAAACTTCTTTCCTCTTCTGGATGTTTCTGGATGCTTTGTACAGGCCTGCTCAAGAACCCTTCGGGGAGACTCTCCTGGGCCTTATCAGAGGCTGTCACACCTTATCTTCTGAAAATAGGGAGGGAGGCCTAAAACTCATTGGACTGCACAGAGATGACTGGCCCAGTGCGCATCAGCCAGAGAGGCGGGAGTGGGGTAGAGTGAGCACTGAGAGGCGGGAGTGGGGTAGGGTGAGCCCTGAGAGGTGGGAGTGGGGTAGGGTGAGCAGTTGAGAGGCAGGAGCGGGGTAGGGTGAGCCCTGAGAGGTGGGAGTGGGGTAGGGTGAGCCCTGAGAGGCGGGAGTGGGGTAGGGTGAGCACTGAGAGGCGGGGGTGGGGTAGGGTCGGCAGTGAGAGGCGGGAGTGGGTGAGCAGTTGAGAGCCTTCGGCTCCCACAGCTCTAGGGTAGCTCTTCCCACAAACTGAATAAATAGCCCCCCCACAAGGCACAATTTTTCTGCTCCCCACGAAAGTTTCCCTGACCCCCCTGCAAGTAATCCTGCCTCCCCGAGGATGTTTCACAATCTTTTCATAAAAGACAAAGGTTTTTGTTCTTCGGAGGTCAGGATGAAAAGCAAAGGCATCCTGGTCACAAGTAACTCAAGACCTTCCCTTGACCTTGGGAAGCCAAGAGTGTACTTTCCAGAGAGCTCGTGTCTGCAGAGGAGGGCCTGAGGGTGCCCGGGAGAACAGGAGTGGGGTGTGAGCGGATGGCGGCTGAAAGAGCAGAAAAAGTAGGCAGAGTGAGTCCTGACACCTTTTCTTTGCGTTGCTGGAGCACTGTGCCTGAGAGACTGGCTGTGACCTTGGATTGGCTTCAGCAGCGTGTTTCTCAAAATGGAGACTAGGACCATGTGACAGAATCGTCTGCGAATGCTGCGAAAAATCAGATTCCTGGGATCCACTGAGAGACCAGTTGACAATAAACTCAAGAGGGGGTGAGGCCTGGGAATCTGCATTTGGACAAAAGCCTTCTGGTGCTGCTTCTGCCCACTGAACTGTCCTCGCGGTGGAGGATTTCTCTCCTTTTCTGGCCCTTTCGTTCCCTCTGAGTATCCTTCCCTCCCCGACCTTCCTCTCAGGTCTTGCGCCCTGTCGGTCTGGGTAGGCCCCCCATCGTCTCTGCTCCTCCAGCAAGGGCTCCCCTCCAACTAGGCACCTGCTGTGCTCCCTTGTCAATGTTCATGCGTCTTTCCTCTTGGGGACCAGGAGCTGTGTATTTTATTTTTGTGTGCCCTCTTCTAGAATTCTAGGCATCGAACACCTCACCAAAGAGCTCTCAATCCCAGGGGCTGGGACGGTGCTGGGGTGAGACTTGTTCTCAATCAGTGCAGAGCCACGGCTTTCAAAAATGCTGAATGGAGTCAGGTCAGCTCCGTGAGTTTTCGGATTTCTCCTTAGCCTTTTGTGTCCCCAGCAGGGATCTGGAAATAGCACGTGTATGAGCTCATTCATGGAGGGGCATCTTGTTTTTCTTGGCTTGAATCTCTCCTGGGCGTCTTTTGCCCTGACACCATTGGGTCATTCCCTGCTTCTGATGATAACTAGAAGTTTAGGCTACTGTTCGCAAAATTCAGATATGAAAGACAGACTAGGTTAACTCTAAGTTTCACATAGAAATAACCGCAGAGCACTGGGCTTGCATGAGCTTACTACACCAGAGATGGGAAAACAGGTCAGTGACAAATTTAGGTCCTGATTTAATCAGGTAGTGTGGAAGCTGGCCAGCAAGGCAGGACAGCTCAGAGAGCCGGGAAAGTGTGTTTCTCCCCTCCTAGCATTCTGCTTGGAGGCTCTTAGCCTCCATCCCTCAGCAAGAGCTACTAAGGACCTGAGTGGTTTACAAAGCACGTTAAAATTAATTCAAATCAGGCTGTAGGTGGTTTTGATGGAAGTGTCAAACAGGCCCCGGAATAATTTCTAGAATTTATTTCCCTCACCTTTGTTCCTTCAAAAATCAATAGATTTTCTCTATAGCCTGAGGTTTTATGGGCTGGAAAAATGAGGATCTGAAATCAGCACATTTTTGAAGGGTCTCTAGTATTTGCAAGAGCTCAGAGAGGGAGGCCGGCCAGCTTCCCATGGAGTGCACAGAGCTAAGTTCTAGAATCTGGTGGAAGAGGATGGCCTGGGCCTAAGGCCCACATGGTGGCTCTGGGCTCACCCACAGAGCCTCCATAGACTCTGGAGAAGTTGATTTTCTTCTCCCACCAAGGCTTACTCAGGGCTTAGCCCCACGTCTGTTCCTGCCCTTCGGCCCATTCAGAGTTCTCTTTGCCTGTGGGTAGGATGGGGGTTCGGCTCATTAGTGAACATCCTTGCAATCAGCTGGACACATCCTGGTCCAGGAAAACATAACTGAGCCTCAATGTGCACGTGTTAACTCACATGGAGTCTGCAGGCAGGTGGCGGGTGTGAGTGGCTCATTGGCTTGCCCCTCCCACTCCACAGCTCACTACTCCCCTCAAGGTCCTGGCGGAAACTTCTTTCTTCCTTCGGATGCTTTTAAATGTCTATCTCTGCTTTCCTGGGGCCCTGCCTCGCTTCTGGAGCCGGCTGCCAAACATGAGGTTCCATCTCTTCCACCCAGGTTGGGCCAAGGTGGAAAGTGGTACCGAGGGGGTGCTCAGACCCTGCAGGCCTGCCCCCAGCCTGCGACCAGACCTGGCACCTGCTGTGATGGTCGGTCTCTCAGAAGACTTTGTTGTGGCAGATTCTTACTTTGCTTTGAGTTGCATTACCAAGTGCCCTTCTAGTCTCTAGGTCTTTCGGTGCACTGGGCCCAAGAAGCAGGCAGTGTTTGGAGTGCGAACAGGCTCTTCCTTCCTGCACACATCGGGAACTGCCCCCTCATCTATCCCTCCAGAAGTAAGAGTCTCACAGTTTCTGGATCTCATTACTGGAGAGTTATATCTGAGAACGATGAGTGTGCTTATGTAGACAGTAGAATAAATAATTGCAGGAAGGACTATTTGGATTGATAGTTTGAAGTATATGGTGGGGTCAGTGATACCACCTTTCCCTCTGGCTGTCAGACCTACGATCCTGAGTCTCATTCAGGTCTGGTTGTAGCAGGTTACCTCATTCATGTGTGATTAATGAATGTAATTGGCTCATCTTTTTAAAAAGATTTTATTTCAGAGAGACAGAGAATATGAGTGGGCTGGAGGGGCAGAGGGAGAGGAAGAGAGGGAATCTTAAGCAGACTCCATGCTGAGCACAGAGCCCAACACAGGGCTGATTTCACAACCCTGAGATCATGACCTGAGCTGAAATCCGAAGTCAGGTGCTCAACCAACTGAGCCGCCCAAGTACCCCTGTAATTGGCTCATCTTAATGATTTGTTCCTTCAGAGTAATATATTTTCACTGTGGGAAAGATCAGTAAAATCTTTCTACTGCTATACCCTTAAAAGTGAATTCTCAGAATTAAAGGACAATTTGATGAGGATTTCAGCTGAATTTTGTTCTGGTTTTGGAACCTAGTAGCTACCTTACTTTCAGTATTTTATTTACTGATCCTCAGCGATCTCAGGCTAGAAGTGACTGCGAATAATAATAGTTACATCCCACCCTTTAAAAGTGCAGTCAGGTGCTGATCAAAGTACGATGTGCCAGAGAATCGCCTGGAGAACGTGTTAAAACACAAGATTCCCAGACCGCATGCCCAGGGGACGTTCTGACTGGTCAGTCAGGGGTAGGCCTGAGCACTGACATTTCTGAAAGATGCCAGATAACCTTGGGAGGCGTCCTGGCATAATCTCAAATGAGCTCTGCTTGGAGGAGTTTCTCGTGAAGCAGGGTCACGTGCTTGTCTCAGTCTCAGACCCTTAGGCTCTGCCTTCGGAGACGCGATTCCATCATCCTGGGAGGGAACTGAGGACCTTTGTTTTTCCTAAAACTCCCAGGAAAATCTTTGTTGTTGCCGTTGTTCATATCCTTTTGGTTTCCCAAATTGTAGACTCACAGAAATGTTACCCAAGCTAGACTTCATGTATGCCCCTCGTCCACTTTCTCCCGACACTGACAGTTCACCTCATTTTAATATAATCATCAAAATGGGGAAAGTGATGCGGTTACGATATTATTAACTAAACTACCTACACCTCGAACAAGTCTGACACAACCGGTGTGTGGGAGGCTGAGTGATGGCCCCAGACCCCGTGGATGCCACCTTCTATGGAAAAAGGACCGTGTACATGTACTAAGTTAGAGCTTGTGGGGTGGAGAGATTGCCCTGGATTATCTGGATTGACCTGATGCAGTCACAGGTCCTTATAAGGGACGAAAGAAGACAATTCAGCATTGGAGAAGACAGTGTAGTGCTAGGAGTAGGGAGACAATAGGCATTTTGACGCAGGGTCATGACCCGAGGAATGAGAACAGTCTTTCAAAGCTGGAAAAGACAAGAAGAAAGAACCAGCCCACCCCACCACCTGGATTTTGGCCCTATAAAACTCTTTTGGGATTTTTGGCCTCCAGAACTGTAAGAAAAACATTGGTATTGTTTAAGGTGACTCTATTTCTGGTAATTTCTGACAGCAGCAACAGGCAGCTCATACCCGGCGTGTGGATACTGCTCGAGATTCACTGAACCAGGGTTGTGGACGGAATTAAATAAGAAAACTTATGTGAAAGTGACTGGCTTTATATTCATGTGTATGCAGGAGGGGCTCACTGAAAGGTGACAGCAAAGCAAACATGGAGACGGCTGTAGTGCTCACCTGTCGGGGATGTTTTTCGCTGTTTGAGACAGAGCATTAGCTTAATTAAGGGTAAGAACGAACAAGATAATTATCCCAGGAGGTTATAGATGGACCTTGCTTTGTCTTTGTTCCCTCGGTCTCTGTTCCTGAAGCCCACTCAAGAGACTAAAGCTTCCCATAGAGATGGTGCTTTGATTTTTGCCATTTTCTTATCTTTACTGAGAATGGAGTGGCTTTTATTTAAAACACACACGCGCGCACACACACACACACACACACACACACACATTTTAGAGCTTTGCATCCATTGGTATATTTCCTTGTTTTGAATTAGAGTTTTTAACTCTAGTGCTTCCATTTGGATTCAGTTTACCTTTCTGATCTCTATTTGTGACCTTATTTTCCTTTTCACTATCCATTTTAATCCGATCTTTTGATTTCTTTTATTGATTTGAATCTTTTATTTTTCTTTCACTATATGATAATTCAACTGTACTGATGCCTGTTTTCTCTCTAATGATAATATTTTTCCCTCTTATTTTGTTCACTGTATTTTTTACCAGCAATGTTAGCCTACAGTGAACTTATTATCTTTGTTTTGATACAGCTCCCATTTATGTTTTCCTTTTATTTAATTTTGTAACCTGTTTTTATAATTGCAGCAGGAAGTCTGGTCTTTGGGGGATAGGGAAACCACTCC
Organism: Ursus arctos; assembly: GCF_023065955.2. Lineage (NCBI taxonomy): Eukaryota > Metazoa > Chordata > Mammalia > Carnivora > Ursidae > Ursus > Ursus arctos. The sequence continues at coordinate 77,187,717 of NW_026623089.1, read as the reverse complement.
ACCATGAACGGAGAATGTGTAGGGTTTTTTGTCCCAAGCCAATTCTGCAGATGTCACTCTTTTTTTTTTTTAAAGATTTTATTTGTCAGAGAGAGAGCACAAGCAGGGAGAGTGGCAGTCAGATGGAGAAGCAGGCTGCCCGTTGAGCAAGGAGCCTGATGTGGGGTTGATCCCAGACCCTGAGGTCTGCTGAAGGCAGACACTTCACCGACTGAGCCACCCAGGCATCCTGGCAGGTGTCACTCTTAATAAAAGTCATATTCTACTCAACGTTGGTTCTCAAACACACGCACCTCACTAAGCATATGTTAAAAACTCTTTTGAAGGACAATCATGATTCTCCCTGAAGGGAGACAATGAGAAATGAAGAGTGTTTGCTGACATCATAAATGACCACTAATGATATTCTGAAGTCTTTGGGGAGGCTGTTCTCAGGGATGTTTGAGGTTGCTTCAGGGAGGACTGACTTCCTTCCCTCAGCACCTCCAAACGCTGATATTCCTCTCTTAGTAGGACCGGAGGTATTGTAAAGTCCCAGATGTCCTTCAAGCATGTCAGCTCTTCTTCCAAATTCTATTTTCACAGGTTTGTATGAAATCTAGACTTTTGAAGATATATTTCGTCACATTCAAGATTTTGACTGTGTCAGTTGGGTTTCTGAGTTATGATAAACAAAAGCAGGCTCTGGCTAGCTGAAACCAAAAAACAGTATTTTCGAAATATATTGAAGATAGCTCCCAGAAGTTTTTGGAAGGACCAGTCTCAAAATGCAGGCAGGACCAAGGGAGACTGGGCATTGGGATTCTTATTCAAGTTCACACCACAGACATAGTCTGCTTGGGAAGTCAACACTGGTGATAGGGTCACTGCCCTGTCAAGGCCAAGGACTCGGATGTCAATAACTTTAGTATTGCCTTGGTACCCCTCATCCCCACTTCCCAAGATTCACAATTCTGTGTAGGAGAATTCAACTGGCTAGGCCTTAGCCATCTTCTCTTACTCTGGCAGCCAGGCATAGGAAGAGGGTAAATGTCCCTTGGGTTTCCATCGTGGAAGGCAGATTCCTAAAATAGGAAGGGTGTTCAACTGATGGGCAGTCAGAATATTACAGACACGCACTTAAAGATGCTCCTTCCCCCAACCAAGGTATAGATAGTGGGAGATGTTTGGGGTGGGTTCGTGTCTGTGCTTTTCAAGCCACAGCATATCAACAACGCTGCTCTCAATGTTTGTGAGTCTGGGGTTGCTTTCTGAAGTCCCTTCACTACTGATCCTTAAAATCAAGTCTGCAGTTTATCTATCAAGAGGACAGCTTTCTTTGTCTCTTATCTGATCATATGTTGTTAAAGCTGGAAAGGGTCTTAGAGACCAAGGTATCTAGTCAATAAGGATGTATTCTGGCTGTACGTAATGGAATTCCCAAGTGAAAATGGCTGAGAATAGAATGAGAACAAATTGTTTAATAACTTCTAGGGTCTGTAATTCAGCAGCTCACAAGGTGGCAGGTCTCTGGATCAGATTCTATATAATCCTCTTCTCCTCCTCGTCCTTGAGTCATGATGGCCTACCACAGCTCTGGACATGAGAGCTTCCAAAGGCATGTAGAAGGGAAATTTATTTTCAGTAGGAAGGGACACCTTTCCCAGAAGACCCCATGTAAAATGATCAGTTTCTTTTGGCCAAGGCTGGTTAGATGCTCATGTCCTAACTACAGAGGAGGCTAGAGAAGTGAGATGGTAATTTTTCAGCCTCTATTGTGGGAGATGAGCTCCACCAGCAAGAAAGGGGCGGGGCAAATTACTCCTGGCAACCAACAGTCTTTGATTTAGCATCCAACTCAGCACGTGACTTTCAAGGAAACGGAGCTGTAGCAGGAGTTAGACAATTTGTCCAAAGTCACAAGATTAGTCAATAATAGATGCAATAATAGAGCCAGGGAACTTGGTTGAGTACTTTCCACTCTGTTTAGCATTCCTGTAATATTCAAGGGACTCCTATCCATCAAAAAGTCATATCTGAAGGGAAGAAAAATGTTTACTTTGCAAGTTTTCCACGCTATCCAATACATCACTATCACATGACGTTTGTGACGTCACCAAAGGATAGTTGAATTTGTAGACTAGTGGAACATTTTATAATGAGGTTTTATATCAGGGAAGATTTTATTTTCTATCTCCCATGGCATAGTTTGTCCAGCCACTGTATTGTGCGCAAGTGGAGAATTTGCTATCAGCAGTGAATTCCCCCCCCCCCACCAATAGCTGAGATTAGGGCTAACATACTGGGAGGAGGGAGAGAAAGACAAAGGGAGAGCGGGACTTAAAGAGATCATGTAGGTATAAAACAGGAACCAAATTATATTGCTGTGAAACAGGGTCAGTCCAATCTTGTGAGCTGAAAAAAGGGCAATGCAGGGACCCCTGGGCTCCTCTCTGGATCCATGGTGAAGGGCATTTTGGGACATCCAATTCTCTCTGCCCACTTGTCTCGATGATACTCGATGTTACGGCCAACTGCAGATGGACCCTCTTTCCTGATTGCCACAGAAGTGGGCAATCATGGTTGTTGGACGATCCATGTGGATTTTGCTTCATTTCAATGCTAAGTACGTTCTGAAGGTTGAGAGCCTAAAGTAAAGGAGAACAAAAGAGATGTGGGAGGCAAACAAACAAATGTGAAATGGATTTAAACAACAAAAAACATTTGTAATAATTGGAAAGGAGGAAGAGAGGAGGGGCTGATTCTGGTGTATAACAACCTACAGATATTTCATGTTTAGGAATACAGAGGCTGGGTCCACTGAAGGATGTTTCATTCCTGGCCCATATCCAGACTTCTTGAACATTCTGCCCTATCCAGATCCCATGTAGACAACCCTACATATTCTGGTATCTTGATACTTTATGGGTCCAGATAATTGCATTAGAAGTGAGTACCTTATCCAGTATCTGCCTGTGCATTGGTTAGTCAGCAAATTGTATAGCTTGGCTTGAAGAGATGAATCGGACCAGTCAGACTCTGACTCATATATTCTCTTGCTGTTTTCCTCCTTCATATTTGGATAGAGGAACTAAGACTGATAATAGTCGGTGATGGCTAGAAGGGCTGAAACTGTATACAGTTAGGCCTGCTGGCCACAGGGAGCCATGTGCAAGATGCATCGGAAGAAGAAGCTGGTTGAGGACAGAAGATGGATCAAACTCAGGGGAATGGGTGTTAGAAATCCTGTTGTCCCTGAGAGAGAAAGAGAGGGATGGAGAACAATAACTGCCTTTGATCATTCCAGTTTCCAGTTAAGATGCCACCAGATGGCCATTTATTTATTCTTCACTCTCTGCTCTTGGTCCATGAAACATGTGTACTCATTAATTCTACTTTGTGTTGATGTTAGTATATTTCTACTTCTTGTAACCAGAAGAGATGAAAGGCACGAGGTTACTGGATGCCTCATAGCCTGAAAGTTCTTTGCTGGAGGCTGCATATCTTGAGCTAAACTTTATCCTCTCTTGGGGTCTTCTTTAAAAAGTGTTATCCTGGAAATGAAATACTCATATATTACTGTATTTCTTCCATATGGTAAATTCTTAGTTTATTGGGGAAGATGGATTGTAGGTAAAGATAAAGGAGAAGTTAATGATGGATTTACTCATATAAATATGAACTATTTTCCAAGCAATGCTTTAGAACTGAGGTTTTGGAGAGAGCAAAGCCCTGAGAGGAAGGTGGAGGGGTTCCAGAAGCAAATAATGATGACTTCGTCATTCTCACTAGGGCACTGATCATAATAAGTGAGCTCTAAGACTGAGCTCTTACGTGGAGAGTAGGAATGGGGTCAACTTGCCTTTCAGATCCTAGCAAAGTGCTTAGCCTCTAGCACACACTCAATTTCTTACAAAATGAATTGAAAATAGAGAAAACAACCAATGGGGCAGAGTTGTCACTGATGTGTTGCGAGAGTTCCTGGGAAGACCTTGAAATAAACAATGACCCCAGGAGCCGTCTCCTATTTTCTTCTCCTCTTCACCAGCAGATTTAACAGCAAGGAAGATTGTTATACAATATTAAGCCACAAGTCAGGAAATTTTTACTTGAAAAATCTTTCTTTAACCATTGAAGTAAGCTGATATTAAACAAGACTTTGCTGTCCATCCCTTCTTCTGCCTTTAGTACATAGAAAGGACAAGGAGGCCCCTCAAAACAAAAGATTAATCTGGGTTGTCCTGAAAATGGCGTAGTAATGATTCATTTTTTAGAGCTTTAATGTTCTTTGCTTATAAAACCTTTGATCTAGGCTTAGAAAAGATAGCAACAAGTTTTTGTAGTATTATTAGCTCTCAGTGCAATCTCATGGTCTAAAATTATGGTTCCAAAATTACTAGCACAGAATTTAGGACACTGATGAGATTTTAGGTCATTCCTCCAAGCTCCCTGATTTAGAAGTCTTTCTCTAAGAAATAGCAGCAGCACAGATTTCTGTAAGAGAGGAGACCATCTTGGCTGAATTTCAGGTATGGGTGTATAAAGAGTGAACAACACTTTCCATAAAAATAAGGTTTATGTTTATCCAAAGAGCAGTCTTATTTATGTCTGTTTACTGAATCAAGAGCCATTTATTTTAGGAATGTGGGCTTAAAACTATACAAGGGGTTATGTAGGGAACCAAAAGTAAGCTACGACATCTCAGCCAAACCAGGTTGGTCAGTAACAACCTACCCTTAACTGCACATACTTGAATATGATAGACTTTAAAATATCTCTTGGCAACCCAAACAGAATACATTTTATAAAATGATAGAATTTCATTTATTTTCTAAAGGGCTTTCAACTTCAAAAGCTTATCTGGATTGGGGGTGGCAGATGGAGGTTTGGAAGGGAAGCATGTCCTTGAAGAAGATTAAATGAGTAAAAGCTACATCCTTGAAATCCCCCAATGTCATAGACCCTACCCACAACGTGATAGGCTTCTGGGGACTTTTCCCAGATTCTAAATTCTCTATAATCCAGGGACCCCAGGTATTTTGAGGCTACTGACTCTATAAGGCCAGGAGAGACAGCGTTGGTGAGGTACTTCAGGACCATTGAAGGGAGATGAGGGGAGGGGGTACCAACAGCAGAGGTTCAGACTAGGTCAGAGGCTCTGGTGGTGTCCTGAGTGGCTTCGGTGAGCTTGCTTCAGAGCATCCTGGTAGGAGGGGTGGTGGAAAGAAAGAGAAAGCAGCTGACTATGGCCTCTTCCTCCCCCTTCTCCCTCTAGGAGTAAAAGCAGAACAGAAGGCACAAGTATAAAGCTGAATCACGGTAGGACTGGGGCCATCTTGGCTACATTATAAAGAAATCTTAAGGTCTTTCGGAATGATATCACCATTAGTTTAATTTAATACAATCATTTCTCTAGCCAATAAAACAATTCAGTTTGTGTCTGGCTTGGCCACTCACGAATTTTCCCCCAGGAGTATCCATCGATGAGTTAGCAACAAACCTGCCAACCTCGAGGGATGTCTGTGTTGAAGATAATCGATTTCATCATTCCTGTTCAAGAACCAGTTACTTTATCTCTGCTGATTTAGCTGTGACTCCGATTTCAGGCTGTGATGGTCGATGGGACACTCTCTAGGCACCTAGGAAGCTGCTCTTTGGCAGCTTTGGTTTCTGATTTCTATTTCTTTGCAGGACTTTTAGTCATAAAGAAAAACTATTTGAAAAATGATTTTTATCAAGATGGCGATAACCTGATGAATATTTCTTCCAGGAATAGCTGCATTTTTATAGGAATAGGCAGGGACACAGAAATCTAATTGAATAAATGGTAGAATTTCAGTACTTGGGTGGATTCATGAACTCGTGATGCAAAACCCAGTGGCTACTCTGTTGACTTGTGAAGCATCGCCTTACTCTGATTTGGTAGCCCTGGAAAGGTGGAGGGATGGGTGAGGGTCAGGAACATTTGTTGAGCACCTACTCAGTTCTAGCCCACTCTCTAGAGGATTCAGATGAATTATCTCAATTACTCCTCATGACAGTTCTTGAAGGAGGAGGTAATTACGCTCACCTTAGAGGTGAAGAAAATTAGGGTCCAGGGAAGTTGGGTAAATTGCTAAAGGTAACATAGCCTAGAAGTGGAAGAGCTAGACATTGAACTTAGGTGTGTTTTGTTTCTTTGTTCATCCATGTATTCATTCATTCCCTCCCTCAATCACAGACCTACTGTGTGCCAGGAACTGGGGATATGACAGTGCTTGTGGAGGCAAGGTTTTGCCCTCATGGATTTTATATTCTAGTGAGGGAGACAGACAATATCAACAGTAACTTAAATTCCAACCAAAATCCTTCTCACACTCTGCTTTTTCCCTACTATATAGAATAGTGGCTTGTATTTTCAGACCCAGAAAACATGTGTGTGTGTGTCATAGATAATACACACACACACACACACATGCAGTCAGGAAATGCATGCTATCTGTAAACTATAAGCAGGAAAGGGGAAAGAGAGTGACAGGGTTGGGGCAGAGATGCTATTTTAGATAGGGTGGCAGGAAAGTTCTCTCTGAGGAAGTGACAGCTGAGTTGAGACCTCACTGAAGATCTCTGCAAAGATTTGAGGTAAGGGCATTCCAGGCAGAATGCACAGCTCATACAGAGACCCTAAAAGAATGATGAGCTCAACACATTCAAGTACAACCAAAGCCAGGGTGCTAAAGCTCGGTGAGTGAGGGGCAAAGTGGTAGGGGTCACGGTTGGGGAAGAGAGGAGGGGCCACAGGGCATAGGGCTTTATAAGCTATTGTAAGGAGTTCGAATTTTATTCTGAGTATGACGGGGAATCAACAGTGTCTGAGGTCAAGAGTCACAGTCTGATGTCTGGTTTCAAAAAGATCATAGTCTGCCTCTTTGGTGAGGACTTGGCTCTGGGGGAAATGGAGGGAGCAGGGAAATGAATCAGGAGGTCATTGCTATCAAACTGAGGGATGGTCATGGTGTGCACTGGGTTGGTATCAGCAAGTGGTGAGATTCACAATCAATTCCTACTTCAAAATGTGTTGCTTTCCCTAGGGATAGGGATTTCTCTTTGTCTCTTTGTGACTCATACTCCTCTATCCTTGCAGGGGAGAGATCGAGGCAGGCAACAGGGACCAGGAGGAGAACCGGCCTTACCCCTGGTGAGTATGAGGCAACTCGGGGCTCAGGCAGACCCTGAGATTTTAATAAATGATTGTCGTCTTCTCCTGCATTGAATCACTGCGCTCGACTTGAGATTTTAAGAGATAACACTTTTTAAAACATTTTGTATAGTTGTAATTTCCAGATCTGTTTTCAAGCCTGGACATCTAAGCGTTTATCCACACTGTGATCTCACGACAGAGCAAGATAGCCTTTAGATTAGAGTTCCGCGGCACCAGGGACTCTGAACCAGTCATTGCTGGCCTGAGAATGAAATGTGCTCATTAACAAAGAAAATTGGAAACAAGGTGGCACTTTTCCATTAGTGCTTTTCTTTCTGAAGCATTAATGGGTAGACCTTGCTCCTGCTCCAGAAGCTATTAATAATTCTCCCTTTGGTTCACAAACACAGTACTACTGACCCACCATCAGTGGGGCGTGAGATTTAAAAAAAAAAAAAACTTTTTTAATGGTTTGGACAGTGCTAGTGATGGATATTATAATCATGAAAGTTATTCTAGACTCTAAGTCTGCTCACTTCTCAGCAATGGGACCCAGCTCCGTGGATCAGGCTCCCTGGGGAAGGGGTCTTTGGGGCCGTATTTCTACCAGCCTTTTCTTCAGTAAACAATAGGCAGTATGGTGAATAGTCCTGATTTACCTGTGATTATCCTGGTTTTAATATTCAAAGTCTTGTGTCCTGAGTAACAGGGAAGGTTGGTGGCTCCACATGGTGCTGGGTGGGATGTGGGAATAGGATGGAGTGGATGTTGAGAGTGCAGGGTTCAAGTTCAAAGGAATCAGGACCAGGAAAGACCCAAATTGAGTGTAAATAGAAACTTCACAATTAGTCTCTCAGTCTTCTCTTGTTTGAATTCAACCAGCTCTTTTTCAGAGATAATTTAGCTGGTTATGTTAGAAACATATAGACCCCACCGACATCTTGGGTATATGTTCACCATGATTGTGTCCTCTCCACTATAATAGATGCAGTAAACCCACAAAACAAGACAGAGTTCATTTTCAAGTGGAGTCTGGATGTGAAGTGGATCCTGGCTGAAGTGAGACATTGGAAGTTGAGACCATGTCCAGCTATGTAGAGTTCTAGAGGTTCTTCATGCTTTGGATTTGCAAGGATAGTGCTTATGGTGCTCGCTGACTTGCAGACGCCCCTCTTCTGTTCATCAGTAATATATTTACAGATGCAGATGCATGTTTAAAGAACATGAGTAGCATGGATGAGAGTCTGATACCTGTGAGTACTAAACTAACACACACAAAAAGGTGGAAAAGTCATTTGGAACCCAGACACTTCCAGGAGTTGTTAGGATAATAGTACTGCATGCTCCAGAGGCAGACAGCACCACCAGACATTGACTATGGGACCTAGTAAGTTGCTTATCTGCCACGTGTCTCAGTGTCCTCCTCAACTCCACGGTGGGGGGTTTGATGGTGTCAAAAAACAACAACATCAAGAGAAGAGCAATTATCAGACCAAGGCAATTAAGCAGTTATGATTTTTTCTTTTTTGGATGTTAGCAATGGCATATCTACCCCCAGCACTATTTGATTTTGCCTCAGTTTCTCTCTATTCAGATGTAATAGGAAAAGTAAACCATGTACTGGGTTGAGAGATTCCTCATCCTTTTCCCACCTTCATGACCTTAGACCTGTTAATCTAACTGCTGGCAGCCTCAGGTACCTGGTTATCAAATGGGAAAGATGACAGTTACTTTTTCTGAGTGTGGAAGGTGGAACCAGGTGACTTTTGGTTTCTGCTTGCCTACATGTATGATTTCCTAAAGCCACAGATGCCCAAGCTTACTACCTTAAGGCTCCTCCTCTTTAAAAAAAAAATTTATTTATTTATTCATTCATTCATTCATTCATTCATTCATCCATCCATCCATCCATTTACCTATTTATTTATTTATTTATTTATTTATTTATTTATTCATTTATTTAGAGAGCTTGGGCAGGGGGAAGGTCAGGGGAGGGAGAATCTCAAGCAGACTCCGTGCTGAGCACAGAGCCCCATGCAGGCTCGATCTCACGACCCTGAGACCATGACCTGAGCCATAATAAAGAATTGGGCTCTTAACCGACTGAGCCACCCAGGTGCCCTTAGGCTCCTCCTCTCTTTATTCCTAGTGTTATAAATTCAAATTCTGTGGGCTTTCTAGCTCATAGACCCAGAAATCATTGACTTTTACATGACCCCACAGCTATGAGGACTGCTGAGGGATTAGCTCTCTTGCTTGTTTCCTGCGTTCACTTGTACATCAGGAAGTGCTCCAATAGCAAAACCTTATATCAATCATGCCCTTCCTTCAGTCTCTTCTCTACTCTACCCTTCTAAATGCACAAATTGAGCACTTTGCATCTTCTTCCATTTGATCACAGCTGTGACAATCTGCACATCATTGCAAAAGCCCTAAAATGCACACTTCAATGATCTCTAGGCTGAATTAATGATATCTCTCAAACATATATGTAAAGTGTGACTATTCTTCTTATGTATGTAGAGATTTCTTGAATAGGGGCAGTACATGTATGAGTAATGTGTTATGTATTTTCTCCATCAGTGAGCACTAAAAATTAAATGGCTCCATTCTGGGCATCATCATAATGTTGTATCCTGAGCTTTCTTGGTTGGTGGGTTTTTTGATACAAAGATTGGGAAACACTGGTTGACAGCAAAGCTCAGCAGATAGCAGTGTGCAAGCCAAATCCAGCCACCCTACTGTCTGTAAATAAAATTTTGTTAGAACATAATCACATCATCTGTTGTGTCTGCCTGCTTTCATGCTACAACAGCAGTGTTGACTAGTTGCAACAGAAACTTTATGGCCTGCAAAATCTACAGTTTTTATCTGGCCCTTTATAGGACAAATTTGCCTGCTCCTGGTCTACAGGATAAAGTGAAATAAAGCAACATTTGTTGAGCATGTGCTTTAGGGCACAGTGTTAGGCAGCTTCGCTTCTATTACCACATTTAATTTGATTTATCTCATTTATAAGGTTTTAAAATCTTGGGTCCAGGCCTCATTGGAGAGCTCACTGTCTGACAGAATATTGTTCCAGAATAGCCTCATGCACTTGCTGTAATCCCATGCCTTTGGTTATGTTACCCTCACTGTGTGCAATGCCTTTCATGTCCACGCTCCTTGGGAAACTCGTCAGTTTTCGATACACATCTCAAATATCACTTACTTATCTTGAGTGGTTTTCCTTGACTCTTAAAGACAGCATTGTTTCCTCATCTTTCTTCTGGAATATATTATGCACTTAACAAGATAAGTAATCATAGAGTTATACAAGTTTACATTAGACTTCCTTCTGAGCTGGTGGTGGGTTACATAGCAGGGCCTAGGAGGTCAATTTAATAATGCTTATTGGTTATCCACTCTCTGCAAAATACCATCCTGTGGCCTTCTCTTTCTGATCATGGAGCCATTAGCCTTTGTATATCCTTTCTTTTGAGGAGCTTGACATATTCCCCATATGGAAGTTTCTACTGCAAAGTAAGTATTCATAAGCATCTCACAAAGGCAACTGGTCAAGGATAGTGAAAGTCAATCACTATATTACTGTTTGTTTCTTTAGTATGAAACGCAATACAGTCAACTGCAAGAGTGATGTTGAACATCTTTTCGTGTATCTGTTGGCCATCTCTATGTCTTCTTTGAAGAAATGTCTGTTTAGGCCCTCTGCCCCTTTTTAATCAAAGTATTTGTTTTTTTGATGTTGAGTTGTAGAAATTCTTTATATATTTTAGATATTAATCCCTTATGGGATGTATCATTTTCAAATATCTTCTCCCATTCAGTAGGTTGCCTTTTTGTTTAGTTGATGGCTTAAAAAATTGTTATTAGGTATTTTTATTCTTTTTTTTTTTGATGTAGTGTTCCATGATTCATTGTTTGCATATAACACCCAGTGCTCCATGCAATACGTGCCCTCCTTAATACCCATCACTAGCCTATCCCATTTCCCCACCCCCTCCCCTCTAAAGCCCTCAGTTTGTTTCTCAGAGTCCATAGTCTCTCATGGTTCTTCTCTCCCTCTGATTCCCCGCCCCCATCATGTTTTGCTTCCTTCTCCTAATGTCCTTCATGCTATTCCTTATGTTCCACAAATAAGTGAAACCATATAATTGTCTTTCTCTGGTTGACTTACTTCACTTAGCATAATTTCCTCCAGTTCCATCCATGTTGCCACAAATGTTGGGTAATCGTTCTTTCTGATGGCTGAGTAATATTCCATTGTTTATATGGACCACATCTTCTTTATCCATTCGTCTTTTGAAGGGCATCTTGGCTCCTTCCAAGTTTGGCTATTGTGGACATTGCTGCTATGAACATTGGGGTGCTTGTGCCCCTTCTTTTCACTACATCTGTATCTTTGGGGTAAATACACAGTAGTGCAATTGCTGCATCATAGCTTCAGCAACTATGCTTTTCTTTTTTAAGTATGACAAGTATAAACAAGAAAATAAGAATGACTTATTATCTCAATATCTATGTAATCCCTGGTTTTTTTTAATGCCTGTGATAGAAATAATTTAAAAAGTATAAAAAGTACAGAATGGTAAGTAAATTTCTGTACCCCCTTTCCTGGCCCCTTTCTTCATCCTCAGAGGTAAGAATTATAAACAGCTTCCTGAGTATCCATCCAGAAAAAAAAAATCTACCTAGCAGTATATTATTGGAATATTCTTTTTATTTGACCAAAAGGCTCATCTTTGGCCCTGTTCACTTTGCTTGGTCATCTTCTCATATTTGCAGGGAAGGCTCCCAAATTGCTACCTGGTTCACTGTCCACCCTCACAAAATCCTAGGCTGTAGGTACTATTAGACCTGTATCACAGGTGAAGAATCTGAACCACAGGGAGATGGGTGGAAGGCTACCACAGCCTACAGAAGGCAGACAAGGTCGGGGTGGAGCTGGCTCGTCCCTACACCACACCATGGCTGCTTCTCGGAGGCAGCCTGCTGATTTTCACTACCCATTCGTCTATCACCATGCCACCTGCTGCCTTCCCCCCATCCTCCCCTGAAAGGCTGCAAATATCTATCTTTTTAAATTAAAAAACTAAAAATCAAACCCAAAAAATGCAACTAATCAAAGGAGGGGGGGAATCTACAAAAGTTTAGGCTTAAATAGCCAAATGCTCTGTTATCTCCTCATGTGTAAAACCTGTTTCTCATATTTGTATCATTACCTTGGCCTCTTTTTATGATATTTTCATTGATAAAGTCATTTACTTTTCATGACATCTGAAAAAATCACTGCTTTTTGAACTTTAACTGCCAGATTCTTTACACAGAGCAGACTGCCCTTCTCTCCCATCCAACAAAAGCAGTAGAGTTGTACCAACCACTTAGACAAAACTGAAAGATCCAAGGAAATTGTTTTGCTTCAAAGTCAAGTCTCAAGTCACAACTTCTTGTTTGACATATAATAAGCTCATTGTGCAGGAAGAAAGAAATTTGGTGTATTTTACTGAATTCAATCCGTTGTCAACATATAATACATTTCCATTACTTGCAACATCCTAAAATGATCCAGTTGAATTTGATGGCAAGAATGTCTTAAAATGAGAAAGGTGATAATTATGGGTATTGATGATCACTTGGCTTTTGTAAAAATGCTTAATTACTTTCTTCTGAGCTGCCGTTTAATGCTCAGGCTCCCTACTCTTGACATTCATAGCTAATAAAACACTAGAAATGTGAATTTAGAAGTACGCTGTGAGGGGGAAGCAAAACTGAGCCCTCTTCGAAACTATGCAAGAAGAGTATATTGGACTAGAGTTAGAGCCAAAGCTAAACATCTTAGTTGCAGAAACATGACACCATGGGGCATAGAATCCTAAAGAACGTTCTTTGTTCATTTGAGCCCATTTTGCTAAAGTAGAAGGTTAAGGCTAGAAGAAAATGGATATGTGTAGCAGTGATAGCATCGATCCAAATCTGTTTTAGTATACAAAGCATTAGAGTGTGTTGGTTGTGCTGCTGAAACTTTTCTTGCAGTTGACTGTTTTGTGTTTCATCCTAAAGAAACAAACGGTAATGCAATGATTGAGTCTCACTATCCTTGATTAGTTAGCTTTTCGAGATGCTCGTGAATACTTGCTTTGCAGTGTAAACTCCCATATGGGGCATTTGTCAAGCTCTGATAAGAAAGGATGTGCAAAGGCTCATGACTCCATGATCACAACAAATCTTTGGGAATCTTCATAATATTCTAGTGATTTAAGAAGAAGTCAACTGCAGAGCTTATTAAAAGAACAAGTTCATGACTGGAATAAACCTAGCTCTCATTTAATTAAACCTTTTCATTTTACAAAGGAGAAAAAGATAATTGGAACCGTGACTGCTAAGACAATGTGTTTGTCATGAAACGAGGCAGAAGGCAGAAGCTGTGCTGTATATGGACCCTAGAGCCTCTGACTCTTGTAATTGTTAAATAACAAAAATTCAGCCTAGTAAATTTGAAGATTGAATTGGCTTTATTTGATGATTCATGAATCAGGCAGCATCCCATCTAGCAATAGAAAGGAGCTCCAAAGGGCTATTGAAAGTGACCAGTTTTTAAAGATTTATTTTATTTTGTTTTATTTTATTTTAGAGAGAGAGAGTGAGCACATGTGGGAGGGGCAGAGGGAGAGAGAATCCCAAGGAGACTCTGTGTTGAGTGTGGAGCCCAACTCAAGGCTTGATCCTATGACCCTGAGATCATCACCTGAGCTGAAACCAAAAGTTGGTCACTTAACTGTCTGCACCACCCAGGTGCCCCAAAAGGGACAGGTTTTTAAAGGCAGAACAAGGAGGTCTTAAATAGAAAAAGAAAAATTTTGGGATACAAAAGGTGTTAGTAGGCAGATTACATCACTGGGGTTGACCAGGAAATTCCAGAGTGACCCCCTAAGATTACCTTTTTGGGGAAGGTTGAAACTGCATTTAGGTCAGGTTTTAATCCCCTATTTGGTGACATGGCTTAGCACAAGTGACTCCATTTTGGTTCCGTGGTTTTCTTTGTAACAGAATAAAGACCGTAATCTTGAATCTGGCCTCATGTGCCCAGCTCTCGCTGCTTCTCATAACCAGAGGCTCCCTTCGCAGCACTGTGGTTCTCATGCTACTTGTTTTTATCTGTTTATTCAATTCATGCCCATCATCTTCCCATCTTCCCTTCCACCCTGAGGACTGTAAGCTGAGGAAGGGCGTAGCCTGTGGACATTTTTCATCTCCATTCTACCCCTAGCATAGTGCTTGGTACACAGCACATTCCCAACATGTGTTGTTGAGTAACAGCTGTGGATAGATATTCTGTTTTCACTGAGGCAGGTTTGGTGTGGTTGAAGTCTGGATCCAGCTGTGGTTACTAAGAAGATGTAGGAAGAACAGACAGAAGGCACTCTCTATTGACTTTTGCTTAGGAGACAAGCTTTGTCTATTTCGTAGTTTAACTCAAAGTCCCTGCTGACTGCTAGTCTCGACTCTGTGATCGCTGGCTTCATCACCCGTGGGGTCATTCTCCAGTGCTTTGGCAAGGGCACACATAGCTAAACAACATAGGCACAGGTGGACCAATACAATAGACTACTGAAGCTGAAAAAGGCATTATAAAACCCCTGGTCCACCAATCCATCCTATAGACTAAGACACAAGCCTCGCTTGCTCAGTCTATGGAGGATGAAAATAATTTTCCCTTTACCCTTCTAGGTTCTTGGGTGAGACCTCCCTATAATAAAAGGCAGATTGACAGGAGAAAAACAAACAGAAGTTTAATAACATGTCTGTCTTCTGTATACGTGGGAGATGCCCAGGAAAACACAGTCACTCATCTAAATGCCCCAAGTTACCACCTTAAATACCCTCTTAAGCTAAAGACAAAAGGTGATGGGGGCAAAGGGAAGGCCAGCTGTGGGAGGTTACCAGAAAGGCACAATAAACAGAGGTATGGTTGTTATGGAGATTGAAGTCCCTTGTCTTCCCCAAGGATAAGAGTTTCTAGAGATTTACTCAACTTCTTCCTAGCACAGAGAGGGAGACACCCTTACAAATGGAGATGTCCCTTTGAAATGTGATTGTTACAAAAGGGTAGTTTTTACTCCGTTCTCTCGTAGCTTTTTTCTATGTTTGCTGTTTCTTAAAAATAACCAGCTCAAGATCATCCTTATGCCAAAGAGGCATATTTCGGGGAGGTATATTCTGCTTTCCTTCAACTCAGTACATTAAAATAGTCAGAAAACTGGAGTGGGAAGGGAAGTCTACTGTCACCGCAATACTTGGTCTTCAGAAAGCTATTAACGTGGGGGTGCCCTCAAATTCTTCAGACCCATCTAGCTTGGCCTCAGTCAGAGATGAAGGTTTGATAAGGTACAGCCACACCTCGTCTGTACAAACTTCCTTTCCAATGGCTGTGAAGGAGCCTGGTTGTCTGTGTATCTCTCACAGTATTAGAGGATTTCTGTAGGGACTCCTGTGAATCTGATAGCTTCACCATTCAAGCTTACCCTGGGATTTTGCCATGCCCGTTGTTCATAAGAGTCACTGAAACTCCAACGGGTCAAATCATCCATGAGCTGATTACTCCACTTGCAGAAAAGCTTCTTCTGATCTTCCACATTTTATTGTGTCTTTCCTCTTTCATTTGATATTATGGGTATTTGCAGAAGTGATAAAAAGTCCTTTAAGGAGGGCACGTGTTGTGATGAACACTGGGTGTTATACGCAACTAATGAATCGTTGAACACCACATCAAAAACTGATGATGTACTATATGCTGGCTAACTGAACATAATACAAAAAATAAATTTAAAAAAATCTTTTGACACATTATGGCTGCATAATATTCCATTGCATGAATGGTTTTTAACTACCCCTCTATTTTTGGTCATTTAGGTTGTTTCCAATTTGTCACTATTACATATTTCTGAGATGAGTTTCTTGTATTTTTTTTTTCTTTATGATACACTCTCAGAAGTCAAATGACCAGTCATGGGATAGGAAATATTTTAAGGTACTTGGTACATGGTCTCAAATTAGGAAAGTCTCGTTGAGTTAAGAAAACCATACTAGTCTGTAAGTTCCCTGATAGCAGAGACTGTTATATTTTTTAGACAACTGTTTCCTAACACCTAGTTTAGTTTTCTAACACTTAAGACAGCCCAGCATATCGGTACTCAATAAGTATTTTTGTCTAACTGACATATGGTTCTACTTAAGAGTTGTAGTGGTTATTTCCAGATGAGCCTGAAGCCAAGCTATCAACAGAACATCAACTTCCTTTGAGTACTAATTTGTATCAGTAGCACAGAAGAAAATAAATCTATTATTCACCTTTTTTGCTTTTCTGTCCTTAGAGCAAAGTAAGTTCACTTTGGGTATATCTTCAAACCGAATCGTTGTTTTTGTAACCTTTTAAAGAAACTGGTTGATCCTCAACTTTTCTAGGTGATGGTGGTAACATAGTGGTGGTAGGTGTATTGGAAGAGCAGGAGTGAGGTGAGAGTGAGGACAGAGATTCACTCTCCTCCTTTACCACTGTAAATATTAACCACCTTGGAGTTTAGTTATTTCTTTGTCATTTCTTCAGTTACAGCTGAGTTAAAAGGACATGGCTGCAGACTTGCGACTTGGTCTTTGACCTAACTATGCACTCACAACAAATCTGTGTCCTTTTAAAAGATGTACTTGTATTGCTCAAATTGCCTATAGAACTGTGGATTAGAATACTTAAAAATCTTCCAGAGTAGTGAATCTTTCTCAAGACATCATCACAAGTTCTTAACACTAGATGGCATGATGGAGTTATCATACTATTCTAGGCAAGGGAAGTATACTCCAAAGCACAGAAATGGTCTGCCTTGAGAAAAGTAGACATCTGAAGTAGCAAGATAAAGCTTTGATATAGTACAAGTGTGACTATCTCCATGCTTTTCAAAACTGTTAACCAGGTGTATTCTATGCCCTTTTCCAACTTTATTTTAGAAGCAATAACGCTTATTAAAAAAATTTAAATAGTATAGAAAGCAATAAAAGTGAAAGTCTCATAATCTCGTTATCCACGAATATCCACTGTTAACCTTTTGGTAAACATTTCTGAGATTTGGGGACTTTTAATGCACATATAAATATTTATAGACACACAGATGTAGATATATGGGAAATGTTATTTTGTAATGTGAATGTTACTGAATAAACCACAGACATATTTTATGTCACTAAATATATATCAACATAAAAAAATTTATGCTTACAGTGTTTTCCATAGAGTCGATTTACTGTAATCATTCATTTAACCAATCTATTATTGTAACTTCAGTTTGTTTTTGGAATTTTTACTGTTTTTTTTAAAGATTTTATTTATTTATTTGACAGAGAGAGAGAGACAGCCAGCGAGAGAGGGAACACAAGCAGGGAGAGTGGGAGAGGAAGAAGCAGGCTCCCAGCGGAGGAGCCTGATGTGGGGCTCGATCCCAGGACTCTGGGATCACGCCCTGAGCTGAAGGCAGACGCTTAACGACTGAGCCACCCAGGCGCCCCATGGAATTTTTACTGTTCTAAACAATGCTGAGTTTAGCATCCTTATTCTCAATATTTCAAAAATACTTTTCTGACTATTTTCTCAGGTTAAATTTCTAGGTCAAATGGTATAAATCTTTAAGAAGTTGACACATACATTGTCAGATTGTCCACAAGAATTGTTGGACCAGTTTATTGCCATTACTGCCAATGGTGCCTGAGATGCCCATTTCCCCAACACTGATGCCAAAACTGGATATTTTTATTATTTTAAGTGTTTTCAGTATAAGAGGTGAAAAAATTATATCTAGTTGTTTTATTTTATAGATTTAGAAAAAGCACTGTTGAGATTATATATATTTTTTCTATTTATATTTCTTCCTTTGTGAATCACCTGCTTGTATGATTAGTTGATCACTTCTTTGGGGTGTTTGTCTTTTTCAATAGATTTTTAAAAATTTTTTTTATTTATTTGCCAGAGAGAGAGAGAGAGAGAGCGTGCACATAAGCAGGGAGAGTGGCAGGCAGAGGGAGAAGCAGTCTTTCTGCGGAGCAGAGAGCCCAGTGTGGGACTTGATCCTAGGACCCTGGGATCATGACCCAGGCCAAAGGCAGATGCTTAACCAACTGAGCAACGCAGGCATCCTACTTTTTCCACAGATTTTTTAAAAAAGATTTTGTTTTTGTTTTAGAGCAAAGTGTGGCGATTTTCCATAAATTTCCTACTTTGACATGCATAGTCTACCGCATTATCGGTATCCTCCTCAAGAGCAGGACATTTGTTACAACTGATGAACCTACACTGACACATTATAGTTACCCAATGTCCATAGTTTATGCGAGGGTTTACTCTTGGTATTTTACATTCTGGGTTTGGACAAATGTATATGTAGTATCATCATTAAATCATCGTAGTATCATATAGAGTATTTTCACTGCCCCCCCCACCAAGTTGTCTGTGCTTTGCCTATTCATCACTCCCCATCATCCCAACTCCTGGCAACCACTGGTCTGTTTACTGTATCCATAATTTGCCTTCTCCAGAATGTCATATAGTTGGAATAGCCTTTTCAGATTGGCTTCTTTCACTTAGTAATATGCATTAAGATTTCTCCATGTCCTTTCATGGCTTGATGGTTTAGTTCTAGCTTATCAGTTATTTCTTTCATGGATCATGCTGTGTTGTGTCTAAAAAGTCATCACTATACCCAAGGTCATGTAGATTTTTTCCTATGTTATCTTCTAGCTGCTTTAAGGTTTTACATTTTATGTTGAGGTTTGTAATCAATTTTGAATTAATTCTCATGAAAGGTGTAAACTCTGTCTAGATTCACTTATTTTTTTGCATGTGGATACCCGGTTACTCCAGCACCGTTTGTTGAAAAGACTACCTTTGTTCCATTTATCGCCTTTGCTCTTTTGTCAAAGATCAGTTGGCTACATTTTTGTGGGTCTATTTCTTGGATTTTTTTTTTGTCCCTTAATCTGTCTATTCTTTGACCAATCCCACACTGTCTTGATTACTATAGCTTCATAGTAAGTCTTAAGTTGGGTAGTGTCAGTCCTTTGACTTTTTCTCCTGCAGTTTTGGGTTAGCTATTCTGTTTCTTATTTTTTGTGTTTTTTTTTTTGAAAATTTTTTTTGTTTTATTTTTATTTTGTTTGTTTTTTGCCTTTCCATGTAAACTTTAGAATCAGTTTGCCAATATTCACAAAATAACTTGCTGGCATTTTGATAAGAATTGCATTGAATCCATAGATCAAGTTGGGAAGATCTGATGTCTTGACAATATTGAGTCTTCTTATCTGTGAACATGGAATATCTCTCCATTTATTTAGTTCTTTGATTTCATTCATCAGAGTTTTATAGCTTTCATCATATGGATCTTGCACATGTTTTGTTAGATTTGTGCCGAAGGATTTTATTCTGGGGGGTGCTAATGTAAATGGTAACATGTTTTTAATTTCAAATTCCACTTATTCACTGCTGGTATTTAGGAAAGTGATTTACTTTTCCATATTAACCTTGTATCTTGCAGCCTTGCTATAATCACTTACTTCCAGGAGTTTTTGTGTTGATTCTTTTGGATTTTCTACATATGCAATCATGTCATCTGAAATAAAGAGAGTTTTATTTCTTCTTTCTCAGTCTGTGTAACTTTGATTTCCTTTTCTTGTCTTATTGCATTGGCTGGGACTCTCAGTACAATGTTGGAAAGCAGTGGCAAGAGGAAATGTTTCTGCCCTGTTCCTGATCTCAGTAGGAAAGCTTTGAGTTTCTCATTATTAATATGTTTTTAGCTGTAGATTTTTTTTTGTAGGTATTCTTTATCAAGTTGTGGAAGTTTCCCTCTATTTCCAATTTCCTGAATTTTTATCATGAGTTGGTGTTGGATCTTATTAAATGGTTTTCTGCATCTACTGATATGATCATATGAATTTTCCTCTTTAGCCTATTGATGTGATGGGTTATATTAATTAATTTTCAAACGTCAAACCAGTCTTGTACACCTAGGATAAATTCCACTAGATCACAGTGTATAATTGTTTTTATACATTGTTGGATTCAATTTCCTAATATTTTGTTAAGGATTTTTGCATCTTTGTTTATGAAAGATATTGGTCTGTAATTTTCTTATAATGTCTCTGTTTGGTTTTGGTATTCAGATAATGCTGGCATGATAGAATGAGCTAAGAAGTATTCTATCTGCTTCTGTCCTCTGAAACGGCTCATAGAGAGTTGGTATTTCTTCCTTAAATGTTTGGTAGAATGTACCAATGAGCCAGGCTGGACCTGGTGCTTTCTGTTTTAGAAGGTGATTAATTATTGCTTCAATTCCTTTAATAGGTGTAGACTTATTCAGATGTCTGTTTCTTCTTGTGTGAATTTTGGCAGTTGTAGCTTTCAAGGAATTGGTTCATTCCATCTAGGTTATAAAATTTGTGGGCATAGACTAATTCATAGTATTTTTTAATTATCCATTTAATGTTCATGGGATCCCTAATGATGTCTCTCTTTCATTTTTGATATTAGTAATTTGTGTCCTCTCTCTTTTTTTTCCTAACTTTGCCTGAAAGAAGCTTATCAATTTTATTGATCTTTTCAAAAAACCAGCTTTTGGTTTCTTTGGTTTTTCTCTATTGATTTCCTGTTTTCAATTACATTGATTACTATTCTAATTCTCCTTCTTTTTTTCTTCTGCTTACTTTAGATTTAATTTGCTCATTTATTTCTAGTTTCCTCAGGGGGAAAATTTGATTATTGATTTTAGGACTTTCATCTGTTCTAATATGTGCATTCAATACTATAAATTTCCTTCTAAGTACTGCTTTTGCTGCATCCCATTTCATGTATTTTTAAGACTTTATATTCTTTTAGATTCAAGACTTTAATTCTTCATGTTTTATGTGTTGCAAATTCTGTTCAGTTTGTTGTTCTCTTTTAATTGCCAATAGTATTTGTTGGTGTTTTGCTGATATGTGTTTGTGGCACAAAGGTGTTTGACATTTTTACACTGTCAGATCTATTAATATTTCTATCTATTAATATTTCATACTTTGGTGTTGTGATTACCTTACCACATAGAAATTAGAAAAGAATTTGGTCTCTGAATAAGAGACATATGTGTTCTTCAGAGAGTAAATAACTATAACAAATACTCCATGTTTATTTTTATCAGCCAATTATAGATTTTTGATATATTGATATATTTAGGTCTTCCTATTCATTTATATTTTGCACTATACAACCTGTTTAGTTTATTGTCTTTGGTATTAGAATAGGCTATCCACCACATGCATACTGTACTTCCAACTTCAAGTTAAGATTGAGATTTTGTTTTTTAAAGATTTTATTTATTTTAGAGAGAGAGAGAGAAAGAGTGCAAGGAGGGGGAGGGGCAGTGGGAGAGGGAGAGAGAGAGAATCTCAAGCAGAATCCTCACTGAGTGCAGAGCCCAACCCACGACCCTGAGATCATGACCTGAGTCAAAGTCAAGAGTCAGACGTTTAAACAACTAAGCCACCCAGATGTCCCAAGATTGAGAATTTTAAAAATCTCTTCTCTGCCACTGTCTTCCTTACACAGAGACCTCTAGAAACACAACTCAAGGTACCTCATCTAGACAAAGGCTTTAACTATCAACATCTTCTTAATTGCACTTCTTACGTCATGCTTCTTTCTAAATTCATGTTCAATTTGGAGCTTAGGCTGCCACTCTTTTCCCTCCTCAGGTTAATAACATTTTTGAATGTAGGAATTTAATTTTGTTGCTACCACAGTAAGTGTACGAGTGGGTAACTCTTACGTACTTTCTTCTTTATTTTTTAACTTGTCTTTAGAGAAATCTATGATGCTTTGAATGACTAACATGATCAGAAACCCTTCAAAGAAAAACTGTATCATTCCTATAATCTCCTATTGAGGGAAATGGCTGTTGGTGGTTTCTTAAGCGTTTATATATTCATCCATCCATTCAAAATATATTCTTCAGCACTTACTAGGTACCCTGAGGATATAAGGGCAAATAAGCATAAACATGATCTTAGCTAATATGAATATTGGAGTCTGGGGGGAGCAAACAAAAAAATGCATCATTAGTGTATCCTTTGTAAGGACAGAAATATGGGCCTATGAGAGTGTATAGCAAAGAATCCAGACATAGATGGGGATCAGAAAAAGCTGAGTTCTGATTGGGTAGGAGTTACACAGATGAACAAGCAGAGCTTTCCATGTAAGGAATCAGCCCATTGAAAGGATTTGTTACAGGGAAGGATCCTGGCATACTAGAGGGTCTGAAATGAGGTCATTGTAGCTAGAACAAAGTAACAGATAGCTAAATGAAGGTGGTGAGGTATATAGGACATAGACTAAATGCTCAGGGCCACATTAAAGATGCTGTTCTCAATTCCAAGGGAAATAGGAAGTTCACTGATGGGTTTAAAGTAGGAGGGTGACATGGTAAGAACTGACTTCTGTAAAGCTCACTGTGGTACTAGAGATAGATTGAAAAGGGCTAGAATAGATGAGAGGGATCAATGTGAGGACTGCTGTAGTGGTCCAGCAGGGCAGTGATGGTGGCATGAACTAGGGGGGTGGCCATGAAAAGTATGAAAAGTGGATGGCTTTAGGAGATGTTTAGGAAGTGAGGTTGACAGAACAAGGGGATAGGTTGAAAATGGTTTGGAGGCAGAAGGATATATCGAGGATGACTCTTAAGTTTATGGGCTTTGCAACTGAATGGATAGTGATGTATGCTGGAAAACACAGGTTTGAGATAGAACACAAATTAAGTCCAAAACATTGGCCTTACAGAGATGCCTCGGAGACCGAAAAGTGGAAATATCAAGTTGGCAATTAGATCTCGAATCTGGAGCTCAAGGGAGAGATCTAGGCAAGAGATAATCACTTGGAAATCATAAGCACATCTGTGTGAACTGAAGCCGTGGGAATGGTAGAGATTATATAGGGAGAAATATAATGAAAAAGAAAGAGACCTAAAGCTCAACCTCAAGGAATCCAACATTTAATGCCTAGACAGAGGAGCATAAGCTTGAAAAAGAGCCCAAGGAATAGCCAGAGAGGTGGTGGGACATCTAGGACAATGTGGTATCCCAGCACCATGAGTGACCACATTCCCTTTGCTATGATCCCATTACCCTGGTCACAGCTATTAGACAAGAGGCAGGCATTTGACCTAAAGACAGCTGACCTCTGGCTAACTAGAAGCATATTAGGTTTTTCGACACAAATTCTCTTCTCAGAGGGAGGTTTCTACTGGATGGTGGGCTGATGAACAGATTGGATCCTCTGCCTTGGAGATGCTGAATGCCAGACCCACAGAAGGAGGGAGTACTTGGAAGGAAGGGCCAATGACTTACAGAAAAAAACATAGGCAAAGAGGGTTGTTGAGTTTCCATCATAGCAGAGCAGGAAACAGAGAGTTTCTGTTGCCCAGGGAGAGGAGACAACCCAGTATGTAGAGTTATGTTCGATTCTAAACAAGCTTCTAATTGCTGAAGTATATGTCCTTCTATGGGAAGCCAATCTGTGTGGCTATTTATGAGTTTATGTAAGCCCAGGTCACTTAGTGATGGGTCTTGTCATTCTTATTTCCACATGTATCCTATAAACCAACAAACAAAAAACCCTTCGCTACAGGGGAGACCTCAGTCTGTTTCTTACAAACTAAATTGCCCATTCTCTCCCCTTCCACCAGGATCTTTCTCATCCTTTTATTTTCTCATTCTTGTTTTTCACATGAATTTCACCCCTCCAGCCTCTACCAGTCTTGCTCGGATTATGTCCATGTATATTCTGTTGATTCTTTTATGTATGAACTCTAGTAAAACTCATAAACTATTGACCCACTAGTCCAGCCTCTGGAGTGGTTTTGCATTTAAAGAGACATGGCCCCACATAGGGATTTTGATCTTATCTCTTTAATGGGACCCAAGCACTTTGTGCACACTCCCTTTCATCAAAAGTTTTTTTTTTTTTCCTAGCACCTTCAAGCTCCAGAAAGGGTTTCTCCTACCCCAGCAGACAGTGGCAGCACCAAGAGATGACCAGAGGGTGGGCATTAGCTAGGGTGATGCAAGGTCCAGAACTTTGTGTCTGTTGACTCTTCATAATCAGTAGTGCTTCTCTCCACTCCCCAAAGTGCCCCCTTTAACAGAGAGCCAGACTGATAAACATGGGCACCTCAGAGATCACGACTTTCATCTCATTCAGTTGTTCCATTCTGGAATAACTGGGTCAGTGGGTCAGTGATGGGCCTTTAGTTCATCAGTTCGTAACAGTATGTGTGACACAAGGAGCTTGTTACGAAGCATTGATTCAGGAAAAAATGGTCTAAGTAGAAAGTATGTCACTAGTAACAGAATGCGTATTTTTCTTTCTTTCCTTTGAGTCTTTAAAAACCAAATGCACCGACACAAATACTTTTCCTTTTGTGAAGTATTAGAAAACGTCCTGAGTGCTTAGTGTAGTAATGTGCTGTACTTCCCAAGCTTTAGTCTTCTTAAAGTAGTTCTGACCAAAAGTGATCCATTAATGACTGTGTGACTCCAGAAGCTTATTTAGTGGCTTTAAACCTTAGCTTTTTCCTCTGGAAAATGGAGAGGATAGTAGTTCTTAGCCTGGAGTTTCTGTGTGTGTGTGTGGAATGAGAAATTGCCTGTGGAGCCCACCCTGACAGTTCAATACATCTTAGGAATTCTTGTTTTGCTGATTGTGGAGCAAAAACAGGTTACCAAATGTGAGAATCTATATCATTCTAGGCACTTCTGATGGTGATTCTCTCATCACTTAATGGAAAACCACTCTGATTGTTAAAATTTTATAATCCCATCATGGTGAAAAAAAATAGCAAAATGTCTCATCCTACTGATGGCGTAAGAAAATTCAGACTCAAAGTCTGCCTGAAAGTAAAACTTGGCACCCCAGGATAAAACAATGAATGCTTGTAGACAGTTGGCTTTCTGGACTTGAGCAGTTCACAGAGTTGGCCCCTTATAGGCAGATAGTTTTATTGTCACATTGCAATGATTAAATAATAAGGGAAGTCTTACTACAAAATATCAGTCTTAACATTGCATAGTTGGTCCTTAGAGACTGTAGTCGTCATAAAACATCCGAATGGAAAAGTTGTATCAGAGGAAAACATGAGCAACTTTCTCATAAAAGTTGACTCCATCCTCTGTCTGCCTCCCTAAATTGCTTTGTTATAGAGCAATTGCTCAAAGGACCTGGCATTAGCTCCTGTCATTTTTTGTCTCTTCACTGTAGAAGAGAGAAAGCAAAGTGCAAAAAAAGACAAGCCTATGGTCGTGGAAAACCCATAAAAAATAGCTGAAATTTAAGAACAATCCTTTTTCTTTTGAAATTCTTTGTAATAATTTATTTGCTCCAGTCCAATGAAAAACAGCTCCCTACATTACAAGTCTAAACCATTTAAAATATGAGTGGTTGACTTCAAATGAATAGAGTTATTTTTGTCCTGACCTTTTTTTTTTTTTTTTACTCTGATGATGACATAATTAACCTACTGGTTATTATCATAGATGATGCTGTTTGGCAGGTCTCCACAATGAATCTAGCCTGGGCTGTGCACATCGTGCGTATGATTGGTTTATACCGTAGACACCACTTAGTTACACTCTCTTGCACACAGCCCTTTGCTGGAGAACTTCTCTGTGTAACAGGTTATCTGCCTTGCAGCGATAGCTGGCTGAGAATTCCGGGAAAGAGCAAGATGTGGACCTCTCATCCTTAGGGCTATGGAGACTAGCCCTTTTACTCCTACCTCTTGACAGAATTCTTGACTCAAGGACCTCTTTCTAATGTCTTCTCATACAGTCTTCGTTTTGTCTGTGAGCTGTGGAAGGGAGGGTAGGCAGATTCACGTGGAAAAACGAAAGTTATGCTGTCATTGATAACAGTCAAAGCTGACTCATACACCAGTAGGTTCACCAGAACACTCGGTGGTAAATAATGTGAACTTTGGAGTCAGAGCTGAATTCGAAGCCCAATTACGTTACAAACCAGGTGTGTTACCTCGAACAAACTGCGTAGCTCAAGGTCACAATGCTAGTAAGGATTGGAATGAAGATTAAATCCCAGGTTGAATTATAGCATTTATGAGATTGAAGAATTCGTGTCAAATATACACATATGACCGCCATTAGATACCACAGATCATTTAAGGGGTGTCTGAAAAGACACAGAAAAAATCATAGTGCCTAAAATGTCTGTCACTTTTATTTTTTGAAATTAAAATATTAAAAACCTTAGTGATAACCACATTGTGTGTGTGCATGTCTCTGTGTCTCTCTGTGTGTTGTGACTTAAACACTTTTCCCCTTTTCCTTGGTTCTCATTTACTCTTTGATGCACTATAATTTGTCTTCTTAATCATTTTTTTAAATTTTTTTATTTTATTTTTTTAAAGATTTTATTTATTTATTTATTTAACAGAGAGAGAGACAGCCAGTGAGAGAGGGAATACAGGCAGGGGCAGTGGGAAAGGAAGAAGCAGGCTCCCAGCGGAGGAGCCTGATGTGGGGCTCGATTCCAGGACTCTGGGATCACGCCCTGAGCCGAAGGCAGACGCTTAAGGACTGAGCCACCCAGGCGCCCCATTCTTAATCATTTTATTGAAAATATTGCTACCAAGCAGTAAAGTTCTAACTGTCCAAGTTGCATCATTGATATGTCTCACTTTCATTTTATTTGACTTTTTCACAGTATTTGACTTCTCTTTATCAGTCCTTTCTTGAAACTCTTTCTGGATTTTTATGATATTAACCCTGACCTAGTTTTTCTCTTGTCTCTGGGTGACTTATCTTTCTGAGCTGCCTTCCCAGGATCTTAATTTCTCTTCTTGTCCTTTAAATATTGGCATTCCACATGAGCTCCTCCCCTCCCCCCTCCCCTTCCCTCCCCTCCCTTCCCCTCCCTTCCCCCTCCCCCCTTGCCTCTCCTCCCCTCCCCCCTCCCTTTCCCTCCCCTCCTCTCCCTTCCCCTCACCTCTCCTTCCCTCCCCTTCCTTCCCCTCCTTTCCCTTCCCCTCCCCTTCCCTTCCCATCCCTTCCCTTCCCTTCCCTCTCTCTCCCCCTCCCCCTCTCTCCTTTCTCTAGATGGCTCTCAGGTTTCTCTCTAGCACAGAGTGTTCTGTGAAGATCTAGCTTCACATTTCACCCCATCTGCCTGGACAGGGGGACCTATGTTATTGGCTAAGTCAGCATATGTTTCAGCCTTTTAAAATGAACCAGGATACAACAAATGCTGTGAATGTAATCACTGAATACTGATCAGTGATATCTCAGGATCTAGGAAAATGGGCCAAACTTAACGAATATACTCTGGTGGCATAAAATTCATGTGTGTAAGGCCACATCTGCCAGGGGGGGCAAAGAACCATCAATGGCTCCTCATTGCCAAGGCAGAAGCTTCAGAGCTGACTTGCTACTACTCCATCTTGTAACTTCAAGCTCCATCAGTAATGAACTACTTGCGATTCTGGTTTCTTGTGCTTTTTCTTAATCCATCTGCGTTGACTGAAATGTCCTCCCCCACCCCCCCACCCCCAGGCTTCACCTGGTCAACTGCTATTCAACCATTTAGTCTCTTTCTCTCTCTCTCTCTCTCTCTTTTTTTTTTTTCCATGAAGGGGGAGTGCCTGGAATCATATTCTGAAAGACTCCGGTGATGTTTTTTTAAAAAAAAACCCATGAGCGTATGAAATCAAGGTATAAACTTGGTCACTGTGGTTTCAAAGAAATTCTGCTTGTGTCCCATGACTCATGAAGTCATTCAGGAATACATCACACAATGAATTTACTGCAGAACTACTGTATATTTCTTTCTTCTCAAGAATCACACCTCTTCCTGAGGTGTGGGCAAGGCAACTGACATCATCCTCTTCTCTCCATCAGGGCACTTCTACCTCCACCCTAACAGAATCTTCTTCTCTGGGCCCTGTTCCCCTTCCCCAACTTCCCCACCAAGGACGACTCTCCAGAGAGGTCAATAACACCACGGTCTCACATTGAGGCAGACTCTGACTCCCACTTAGACTCAGCAGGACCCCCAGACGTACTGAAATGATCCGTCATCAGGCATTTGATTTATCCCCTCACATGCATAGCAGGCTCTTCCCCTTTAGGAACAAGACAGGGAGGGAGGGAGAGAGACACACAGAAGTAAAGAAAATAGTTTGCGTGTGGGTTGAGGTTGAAGAATGGTGCAGACTGTAAGATGGAGAAAGAAAGATATTTACATATTGACTCAAAGGAAAGCAAACCCCCAAACCTTTTAAGATTCATTATTGTACGTCACAATCAACGGGTGCCTTTTGAATGCTGAATGCCTGTCCAGTGCTGTGTCAAGGTTAATGAAGAACCAACCAGAAATAACAGATACACACTTTTAAGGAATTCGATGTTCTTGAAGATCATGTGAGCTCAGAGCAACATAGGAGAGGTATCGTCGTCATTCTTGGCTTTGAGAACCCCTATGCTTTATTGGTTTCTTTTTGCTTTGTTGGAGGGGATAGTGAGGAAAATGACTATTTCCAGCTCTGCCGTGGAGGCTTTGTATCAACTCTTGCAGCCTGATGAGAACAAAAATCCAACCAGTCTTTTTAAGCATTAAGCACCATAAGCATAATGAAACCTACTGAAAAATATTATGTGATGTGGGCAGATGTTTTTCTTACTGCCCTTGCGTTGTAAAATTAAAGATTACCTGAGCCTCCTTAGTTGAAGAAAGACTCTCAAAGACTTCTGAAAACATCTGTTCTACTCACCTTTCTAATTTTAAGAGTCTGTTCTCAGCAGAGTTAATCATTGGCATGAGCTAGCGAGAGGCTGAAGCTATGGTAGGGAACCAAGTGTTGGCCCTTGTTATTCAAACTCTAGTCATCACTTTTGTACCTTAGTGTGGACGACAATTAATGTAAAAAGCCTCCAGGTCCCAAGCTGGAAGTGTCTCCAGGAAGAAGAATTCAATGAATTGAAAAAAAACACACACTTTGCATTTTTTATTAACTGCTTTGGGTTCCTGGAAATATCAGCTATATAAATATAGTGTATTATGTCATTCTTCCCCATTACTTGGACAGAATACAAGTATTTTACTTCAGCCATGGCACCCTTAAATATCAGCCTTAAAACTTACAATTGCATTACAAGGTCTAGCATATCCTAAACTGAGCTACTGCCCTCCTTCTGAAATCTTCCTCATCTCCAGTTTTCTCTTGGTGAATGACCTCACTATCCATCCACTTCCTTAAGTGAAAAACATGAGCCTGTTTCGTATTCCTCCCTTCCTGCCAATTTTACCCTGTATTATCTCTGAAACCCATCTGCTTCTCTGCATCCTCATTGTCACCATCCTACTTTATGCCGCAGCCAGATCTTCCTGGAATTAATGCAACAGACCCCCAACCAAGTCTCATGTCTCTAGTGTTTGATGTGTCTGACCATTCTTCACACTGAAGCCAGACATATCTTCCTAAACACCCTCCTTTGCTCAAAATCCTTTAAATGGACACTCAAAAATGTGCATATATGAAAATTCACTTTTTTACTTGCATGGCCCTGTGAGTTTTGACAAATCCATAGAGCTTTGTAGCTACTCCCACAACCAGGATACAAAGCAGTTACCCTTACCTGCACAAAAATTTCCCCATGCTGCTCCTTTGTAGTCAATTCCAGCCCTTAACCCGTGACAGCCACTGATCTGTACTTCATCTCTGTGGTTTCGTCTCTCCAAGGAATCCTACGAATGGGATGATACAGGATATAACCTTTTGGCTTTGCCTTCTTTCACTTGTCATAATGTATATAAGACTCATACCCTAAGTGTAACAATTCCTTTTGATTGCTAAGTAGTATTTTCTTGTGCTCTAAAACTGGTTCAGGCTCACTTCCGCTACTTAATATGGTGGTTATGAGTATTAAAAAAGCTTCCATTTGGTGGAAACTAATTGAAAAATAGAAAGTACCAGATTAATGTCAACACATGGGAGCACTTAGCCCAGTGGTCCCACCCTGACCTTTTTTCTGCTCCACTCTTGTACATTCCACTGCCTCCTGAGCATCCACTGGGATGCCTTGATGGCATCTCAAAAGTGACATGTGCAAAACTCCTCCTACCTCCCCAGTCTCCCCCTCTTAATAAATGACAACCTGTCCACATGGTTGTTCAGACTGAATCCAGAGGATTGTCCTGACATCTCTCTATCTTAACTCTTATTATCCATATATTCATCAATTCCTACTGATTCATTTCTGAATTATCTTTTTAAAAAAGACTTTATTTATTTGAGAGAGAGAGAGAGCATGAGAGAGAGAGCGAGAGAGCACAAGAGAACAAGCACCAGCATGGAGAGAGGGAGAAGCAGACTCCTCACTGTGCTGGATGCGGGACTCAATCCCAGGACCCCGGGATCAGGACCTGAGCTAAGGCAGACACTTAACCAACTGAGCCACCCAGGTGCCCCTCTTCTGACTTGTGTCTTGAATGGGTTTATCAGTATCTCTTCTCTGGATTACTGCAACAACTTCCCATATAATATCTGTTTTTGCTCCTTCCTCCTCCCCAAACCATTCTGCATCGAACAGTCAGAGGCATTGTTGCAAAACTCATAGATTTCTTTATTAAATAATGAGACATGTCTCTAAACAAGTGGTTTTGCTACTTTATCCAGAAGAAAGTCACAATTATTCTGAACTATCCCCAATGCTTTTTTCTGCAATTAGATTATATTTAATGCTGAGGGATAAGATGTGCCAATGGGCACTTCTCCAAAGTACACATTTCTTAGAAAGTATTACCAGACCTTGCCTTACTTTGAACTATAATCAGTTGCCATGCAAATTTTTGGGGTGAGTAGGAGTCTAGTTTCAAGAATAATAAGAATGAGTATAAAAATGGAAATGTTTTATCCTTCATCAAGTGGCTATTAACCTAGAACCATGAGAGTCTTTTTGCCCTTAAAAATGTATGAGAAAAGTTTATATTTTAGATAGAATACATATATCTAATATCATTTCAAACACATGAGTATTTCAGATAGAATGGTAAACCTCTTGAGAATTCAGGATTGTGGATAGCTTATACTAATGAGAACAAAAAAGGGGGGAAAGCATTTCATTGATAATTTCTAGGATTTAAAGTAAGATTTTAGAAACGTGTCTATACCTCCTCCACAAAATGTTTGTTAATTACAAAGGGTAAAATAGTAACTTTATAGTGAAGGAACCTGGCAATGGCCGCCTTAACCCTCGACCACAGTTAACCATTCATTATTAATGGCACAAATTGGCATCAAGTGCTTCCTGATATGGTGCGTCCAGACAAACACAGCATCACCAATTCCTGCCACAAGTGCAAACCCGAATCAAATAATCAAACATCAGATGAAGGCTAATAGGTCTGGTGGGCACTCTTCAAAAATCATCAGTATCCTAAAACATAAATACTGAGAAATTATTCCCAGTTAAGAAGACGTAACTGAAGGCAACTCATGATCTGGGACCTTCTTTTCCTATGAAGGACCTACTTTCTTAAAAAATTAATTCTCATTGGGTACCTGGCTGTCTCAGTCAAGCATGTGACTCGTGATCTTGGGGATTGTAGGTTTGAGCCCCATGTTGTGTGCAGAGATTACGTAAGTAAAAATAAAGTCTTAAAAAATTAATTGTGATCATTATATTGTGCATAACTAAGAGATGCTCTTGCTTCTAAGAAGTACACCCTAATATATTTAAGGCAAAGGGGTCTTATGTCCACATGTAATCTCAAACTTAGAGGGGGAAAAAGAGTGTGTGTGTCTGTACATATGGGGTTGGGAATAGGGAGGGAAGATAAAGTAAATATGGTAAAATGTTTACATTTGATGAATCTGGGTGAAGGATAAAAGGATATATGGAATTTGTATTGGTTTTTGCAATATTTTACTTTAAATCTGAAACCATGTCAAAATCAACATTTTAAGGGAAAAATAGACATTACCTATTATTTTATCTTAGAGGCTTTTAGAGACATAGTCTCTTTAATATTTTCCCACCTGCCTGAGAATGATTCTCTTCATCAGAGAAACGATCATCTTTGTCTCATTCCTCTGTTCAAACGCAGCCTCTTTTGGGAGGCTACTGAGGTTGTGTTCTTTCAGCTAAACCTCAAGGGGATGAAGGGTGGTCTGTTTTGATAGTCTTTATATCACTGTGTTTATATTTGTACAGCTTAACTTGTGATCTATACAATAATTTGTCTTTTATCATTTTACTTTTAACTCAGTAGAATGATATTTACAGAAAATGGGCTTCCATTGACTTTCCCATGGAAACTTTGAATTTATTGTTAGCAAAAGTTGTGTGTTCCTTCACAGTGTCATTATGCCTTACCTTTTCAAGGCGTGCAGATCTGATGCCAGAGAGGGGAGGGGAGGGATGATTGAATTAGCTCGGTGTTCCCAAAGGTTGTTTCCAGTGCAGTTAGGAGAAGGTATGATCCTTGTGTCCAAAGTCAGATGCCCATGCGGGGCAGCTCCCAGGCAGATGACTAATTTGCTACTGAATTATAGGCAATAAGTCTGGGTTCAATGTTCAGTTTCCAATACAGGCCAAGCAGGCTTGTGAGGACCTACCTTTTCTTGAAAGGCAGAAGATGGAGACAAGTCAGGGACTTTGAGGCCAGACCACATTGGACCTTAACTCTGCTCTTTATGGGCTGATAATCTTGGGAATGTTCTTTAGGTTCTTCTAGTTCAGTGTATCTATACAATGAAGAAAATAATCCCACTTTAAGGGTCAACATTGACAAATCACCCGATGTAGACAGGCCGTTTTATTCAGGAAGTAGTTCAGGTTCATGCTCATAGCTCACAAGCTTTTCATGGACTTACCTGAAAAAAAAATGTTAATAAAATGATAAAATTCCTTTCAAAATTCAATAATTGGTTTTATTAAAAGTTGTATGTCTTAATATCTTTGATATAATGAAGGTTGGGCTTTCAGAAAGAAGCTTGCCTACAGAAGTTCAAAAACTACACCAGTAAGTTAACACCTGTCACCATATATGGTTACAAATTTTTTCCCTTTTGAGATTTACTCTTAGCAACTTCCAAAAATGCAATACAGTATTATTGACTGTAGTCTCCATGTCATGCATTGTATCCCCATGACTCACGTGTAACAGCAAGTTTGTGTCTTTTGACCCCCTTTCACTCCTGTTGTCCACCTTCAACCCCCACCTCTGGCAACCATCTCTGTGTCTGTGAGCTTGTTTTTCAAATTATTTTTTTAGGTTCTGTGTATAAATGAGATCATATAGTATTTCTGTCCAACTAATTTCACTTCACTTAATGCCCTCAGGGTCCATCCATGTTGTTGCAAACGACAAGATCTCATTCTTATATATGGATGAACAATACTCCCGTGTGTGTGTGTGTGTGTGTCTGTGTGTGTGTGTGTGTACCATCTTCTTTATCTGTTCATCCATTAGTGGACACTTAGGTTGTTTCTGTATCTTGGCTATTATAAATAATGCGGCAATGAACATAAGGTTGCTTATATCTTTTTGAATCAGTATTTTTATTTTCTCCAGATAAATACCCAGAAATGGAATTCCTAGATCATATGGTAGTTCTATTTCAAATTTTTTGAGGAATCTTCAGACTCTTTTCCACAGTGGCTGCACCAATTTATGTTCTCACCAACAGTGCACAAGCGTTCCCTTTTATCCACATCCTCACCAACACTTGTTATTTCTTGTTATCTTGATTTTAGCCATTCTGACATCTGTGAGGTAATATAGCCTGTGGTTTTGATATGCTTTTTCCCGACAATTAGTGCTGCTGAACATCTTTTCTATGTACCTGTTGGCCAACAATACATCTTTGGAAGAATGTCCATTCAGATCTCCTGCCCACTTTTAAATTAAATTGATTGGTTTTTTTGCTATTGAGTTGTAGGAGTTCTTTATATATTTTGGTTATTAACCCCATTATCAGATACATAATTTACAAATATTTTCTCCCATTCAGAAGGTTGACTTTTCATTTTGTTAACAATTTCCTTTGTTGTGCAGAAGCTTTTTAGTTTGATAAGATCCCACGTGTTTCTTTTTGCTTTTTTTTTTTGCCTGTGCTTTTGAAGTCAGATCCCAAAAAATCAATGCCAAGAGCAACGTCAAGGAGTTTTTGGTCTTCATTTCCAATAAGAATCTTATTGTTTCATGTCTTCTAGTCAAGTCCTCACTCCATTTGGAGTTAATTTCTCTGTATGGTGTAAGATAGGGAATCCCACTTCATTCTTTTGCACATGGCTGTCACTTTTCCCAGCACCATTTATTGAAGAGACTGTCTTTTCCCCGTTGTATATTCTTGGTTCCTTTTGTCATGAATTAACTAACCCTATATGCATAGGTGTATTTCTGGACTCTTTATTCTGTTCCATCGATCTGTGTGTCTGTTTTTATGTCAATAGCATACTATTTTGATTAGTATAGCTTTGTAACTTAGTTTGAAATCAAGAAACATGATACAATTTCATTCTTTCTTAAGATTGCTTTGTCTAATTCAGGGTCTTTTGTGGCCCCATACAAAATTGAGGATTGTTTGGTCCATTTCTGTGAAAAATGCTATTAGGAATTTTGATAAGTATTGCACAGAATCCATAGACTCCTTTGGGTAGTTTGGACATTTAAAATTTTAAGAATTGTTAAATGCTGATCTTTTTCCCCACTAATATGAGACTTTCCCAGCCTGGGGCTGATTTTCTTTCGGCATCTGTTGGAGTGAGACAGATAACCAGCCCCAAACCATGGATGATGTGTGTTCAGACACTAAAGGGTAAGGGAAAGTTTTTTTATAGAAACTCCATCTCATATGTTCTGCTATGTCCTCCCTCCAGCTTTGAATATGACCTTCAGTTGTCAGGCTTAAATGCAGTGGTTTTATTTGGCTCTTGAACCTAATTATAATGAGTGAAAGGCTCTAAGACTTACCACAGATGAGGTGGTGAGCCTTTTTCAGAAATGTTGCCTTCAAATAGACTTTTGTGGCTTAATATATTTGTGGCACCTAACAGCTGTGTGCTACTCCTAGAAACTTTAATTATCACACTGATTATGTGGCACAGAAAATAAGATGTGGGGGTAAAAACCTTAGGTTTAAATTGTGTATGTGAATATTTATGTAAGTATAAAACACTACCAGCAAATACACTGATGCCATATTATTTAGACTTCTCATGGTGAGAAATTGAAAGATTTATTTTTGATCTTACATCATTATTTCCAAAGGGATGATTCTTCTGACACGTGTTCGAGTGGTTTGGATAGCTTGTCTTTTAAACAATTTTTTTCAGTGACATTAATGGTTAATTATTCTTTATGTATTAAAGAAATGTTAAGGTGCTAAAGGAGAGAAAGAACAATGGAAAAATATGGTCCCATTCCTTAAAGAATAGCTTACAGTTTTAAACATGAGTTAATACATTCACACGTGAAAACCTGAAATAATAGCAGAATTTTTGAGGACACTTTTCATTTCTGTGGGTTATAGATGTAGGATTTTAGATGCGGGAGAAGATCTACATAGAAAGGGAAAATGAATAAGGGATTTACAGAGACAGGTGAGTGTTGAGATGGGAGCTGATTAAATATTGCATATTTTTTGTGTATGTATATAAACTTTATGTCATATAATGCAATTCACTGTGATTTTCAGAAAAATAATAAACTTTAATTTTTAGGGGAGTTTTAGACTCACAGCAAAATTGAATGCAAGGCACAGAGAGTTCCCGTATGCTACCTGTCTGCCCCAACACACAACCTCCCCCAGTAGGGACATCCTGTACCACAATGGTGTACTTGCTACGATGGATGAACCTATATCGACATCATTATTACCCAAAGCCCATAGTTTACATTAGAGTTCACTCTTGGTGTTGCAAGTTTATAATGACACATATCCATCACCGTACCGTGCAGAATAGTTTCACTGCCCTAAATATCCCCTGTGTTCCGACTCCTCATCCTCCCCCCTCACTTCTGGAAACCAACGATCCTTTAACTGTCTGCATGATTTTGCCTTTTCCAGAATGTCATACAGCTGGAATCATAGTAGGCTTTTGAGATTGGCTTCTTACACTTAGTGATATGCATTTAGGTCTCCTCCATGTCTTTCATGGTCTGATAGCTCATTTCTTTTTAGCGCTGAGTAATATTCCATTGTCTGGATGGAGCTCTGCTTCTCCATCACCTCCTGAAGGATATCTGGTTGCTTCCAAGTTTTGGCAATTATGAACAAAGCTGCTATAAACATCCATGCTCTGGTTTAGTGTTGACACAGTCTTCAGTTGATTGTGATAGATACCAGGGAGAATGAAGCCTGGGTCATATTGTAAGAGTATGTTTAGTTTTATAAGGAACCTCCAAACCGTCTTGGGGTGTGGCTGTATCATGTGGATTCTACCAGTAATGAATGAAGGGTCCTGTTACTTCACATCCAATCTATGTTTGGTGTTGTTAGTATTTTGGATTTCGGCCATTCTAGTAGATATATAGTTGTATTTCTTTGTTTAATTTGCATTTCCCTGATGACATATGATGTTGAACACCTTTTAAAATCCTTACTGGGCTTCTGTATATATTCTTTGGGAGAATATATTTTCAGGTCTTTTGCCATTTTAAAATCAGGCCGCTCATTTTTTGGTTGATGAGTTTTAAGAATTATTCATATATTTTGGATAACTTTTTAAAAAAAATCAGATCGGTCATATGCAAATGTTTTCTTTTAGTCTGTGGCTTGGCTTCTCACTCTCTTGACATTCTTTTTCAGACTAGAAGTTTTAATTTTAATGAAGTCCAGCTCATCAACTATTTCTTTCATGGGTCATGCCTTTGGTGTTGTATCTAATAGCCATTGCCATACCCAAGTTCATCTAGATTTTTTCCTATATTATCTCTTCTAGAAGTTTTATAGCCTCATATTTAGATCTATGACCCATTTTCAGTTAATTCTTGTGAGGGCTGTAGGCTCTGTGTCTAGACTCAGTTTTTGGTAGTTACTTCAGCATCATTTGTTGAAAAAGATTGTCTTTATTTTTATTGCATTGCCTTTGTTTTTTTGTTTTTTGGGTGTTTTGTTTTGTTTTGCTAAAGACTGGTCGACTGTACTTCTTTGGGTCTGTTTCTGGACTCTCTATTCTGTTCCACTGTTGTCTATTGTTTTATCAATCCCAAACTGTATTGGTTACTGTCACTTTACTGTAAGTCTTGAGGCTGGGTAGTGTCAGACCTTCAGTTTGGTTCTTCACCTTTAATATTGAGTTGGCTATTCTGGGTCTTTTGTCTTTCCATAGAAACTTTAGATTCAGTTTGTTTTTACCCACATAATAACTTGCTGGAATTTTGATTGGAATTTTGTTGAATCTATAGGTCAAACTGGGAAGAACTGACATGGTACAATATTGTCTTTTAAAAAAAATTAAATACACAGACATGGCATATCTCTCCACTTATTTAGTACTTTTTTGATTTCTTTCATCAGAGTTTTGCAGTTTTCCACATGAGATCTGGTACATATTTTGTTATATCAAAAATTTGTTTCTATCAAAAATTTATACCAAATATTTCATTTTGGGGGGTGCTAGTGTAAATGGTAACATGTTTTTAATTTCAAATTTTACTTGCTTGCTGTTGGTATAAAGAAGGTGATGAACTTTTAAATATTAACCATGTATCCTGAAAACTTGCCATAATCACTTCTTAGTTCCAGGAGTTTTTGTGTTGATTCCTTGGATTTTCTGCATAGGTGATGATGTCATCTACAAAGACAGCTTTATTTCTTTCTTCTCGATCTGTGTATCTTTGATTTCCTTGTCTTATCTTACTACATTGGCTAGGACTTCTGGTCTGATGTTGAAAAGCAATGGGGAGAGGGGACATCCTTGCCTTTTTCCTGATCTTAGTGGGGAAGTTTTGAGTTTTTCATGTAAATGAAACTGTAGGTTTCTGCAGTTTTATCAGGTTGCAGGAGTTCCTTTCCATTCCTAGTTTGCTGAGGTTTTTGTTTTGTTTTTTAAATCATGAATGGGTGTTGGATTTTGTTAATTTCTTTTTTCTGTATCTATTGATATGATCACGTAAATTTTCTTCATTAGCCAGTTGATGTGATAGATATTAGTTGGTTTTTGAATGTTGAACCAGCCTTGCATACCTGTGAGAAAACCTATTTGGTCACGGTGTATAATTATTTTTATACACTGTCGGATTCAATGTGCTATTTTGTTGAGGATTCTTGCATCTATGGTCATGAGAAATATTGGCCTATAGTTTTCTTTTCCTGTAATGTCTTTTTCTGGTTTTAGTGCCAGGGGGATGCCGACCTCATAAAATGAGTTAGGAAGTATTCCCTCTGCTATCTTCTGGAGGAGAATGGAAAGAATTGGTATAATTTCTTCCTTAAATGCTTTGTAGAATTTAGTGAACTCATCTAGGCCTGGTGTTTTCTGTTTGGGATGATTATTAATTATTGATTAAATTTCTTTGGTTTGGGCCACGGTGATTTTAGTGCTTTCTAAGTGCCAGGAGATATCCTAGGTCAGTGTATATTTATTCTTTCACTATTTAATTCAGCAAGTGGGAGTAGGTAATTGTTTTAGACATTTGTGGTTGAATTCTCAACATGTCTCTGACACTAGAGGATTCTAAGCCATTCACGGTCACTCCATCCACCTTGCTAATGTGAGCTGGTGGACATGTGACTCAACTCAGCCAGTGGGACATGAGGGGGAGACTACTCAGTGGGTTACTAGAAAGGTTCCTTCCTCATTAAATAATTTTATTGGAAGAGGCAGTCTTTCTTCTTCCAATGGATGTTGTCTTATTTGGGTTTGGGCTGCAACAGCTGCAGTCTTCTTTTGGCCCTGAGAGGAACCAGTGTTAGGTTGGAGATGATGCTAAGGATGGCAGAGTGAAGTGAAGGTAAGAATATGGAGACTTGGGATAAATCGTGAACCTTTATGCCGGCCACATCTTCAGCTTGCCCCACCTCTGAACATTAGATTACATGAGGTAATAGCATTTCTTATTAAGATTTTTTTCTATTCTTTACAATCAAGAACATCTTGTGGAATACAGTTGTCTCCATTTTATGTATGAGAAATCTGGGGCTTAAGGAGGTGAAATACCTTTCCCATGATTACGTATCTAATAAGTGTCTGAGCTGGTCTATCCCGTTCCTTTGCATAGTTCACTACTTCCCCTCATACACAAACAGATACACTAATAAAAGCCACAAAAAAACTATCATTAATTCCCATATGCAGACTATCCTCTAGCAATGCTTATTGCTCTTATATTAAATAATTCTCCTTTCTAAGTGAAGAACTAGTTTTGTAGCATCTTAGCTAGTTTAATGTAGAATTCATGCTATTTAGTTCGTATGGAAGATATACCACTAACCCTAAACCATTCTAGGGACCACAGAGGTATGTAGTGGCTTGAATCAGGTCTCCCTGATGCCACCCACCCACAAAGATATATCCACCCAGAATCTGTAAATTGACTTTATTTGGAGAAGGTGTCTTTGTAGATGTAATTAAGCTAGGAACCTTGAGATAAGATTGTCTTGGATTAGGGGGGACCCTAAACCAAAGATAGGTGACCTTAGAAGAGATGACACCTTCACAAAGAAGGGAAGAAACCATAGTCATACAGAAGACAGGGATTATTGGAGTGGTGCATCCCCAAGCCAAGAAACACTTAGAGCCACCAAAAGCTGGAAAGGGAAAGGAAAAACTCCCCCTAGAGCATTCAGAGAGAATGCAGCCTTGTGACACATTGATTTCAGACTTCTGGCCTCCAAAAGTGATAGAGAATTAATTTCTATTGTTTTTGAGCACTTAATTCATAATAATTAGTTATAGCAGCCATGGGAGTCCAATATGGGAGTGTCTTGACTTAAAGAATTTCCACCTCAGTTCCTTTCCTTGACAAGAATTGGTCTCAGTGTTGACTGCTGTCTCAGTCAACATGGTAGACATAGCTAACCACCTTCCATGGAATAGAATTGGCTCTTAGAAGTGGTTGACCAGCTGGTGACTCTAGTTCCTGGCCCTTCTTGCATCACGGTCAAATGTGTATCTAGTTCTGACCAATGAAATGTGAGCAGAAATGATGATCGTTATTTCTGAGGTCCTTGTGAATGGCAGAGCCACAAGATGGCATTGCCATCATAACTTAGTGAAGCACATGATACTATGGAGGACTCCATAGGTCCTTGTGGATGGCAGAGCCACAAGATGGCATTGCCATCATAACTTAGTGAAGCACATGGTACTATGGAGGAGAGTGGATTTCTTAAATAAAACTGGGGTTCTGTCAATCAGAAGAGAGGGAGGTAGGAATCACACAGTATCAACCCCAACTACTTGTTGTGTTCATGTACTTTGTTACTGGAGTTGCTTTGATGGGATTCAGATATTTTTTAAAAAGTACCTTTCCAGAGGACATATTCTCAGCCTCTTGGATAATAATGATAATACTATCATTACTGAGACAAACTGTTACTCAGATGTTAATGAAACACTTTCACTACATACTGATTTACTTCTTTCAAGAAGCCTATCATGGAGCTAAAATCAGATGAGCTAACATTACAAATTAGAAAATTGACCTCTAATCCAGTTCTGCTGCTTTTCCTGCAGCGGCACCCCATTACACCCATTTGCAGCAGCACCCCATTTACTCTCTCCTTCTGGGAGACACAAACTTATCATCTGTGGTAAACATGTGCTCTTTTTTGGCTACCCAGTATATATTTTCCTTTCTTTTAGTTAATGCTAAATAGCTAATGCTAGTCCGATGGGACCAGGCCTTCTGCCATTCTCAGCCTATGTGTTTCCACTAGAGTTGACACTTTTCCTTATTCCAGGGATGGACATATGATTCATACTGGCCAATCAAAAATGTCATTCCTGGGGCGCCTGAGTGGCTCAGTCAGTTAGGTGTCTGACTCTTGGTTTCAGCCCAGGTCATGATCTCAGGGTCGTGAGATGGAGCCCCACCTTGGGCTCCTCGCTCAGCATGGAGTCTGCTTGTCCCTCTCCCTCTGCTCCTCCCCCTGCATGTGCTCTCTCTCTCTCTCATAAATAAATAAGATCTTTAAAAAAAATGTCATTCTGGGCATTTGGGTGGCTCAGTCAGTTAAGTGTTTGCCTTCGGTTCAGGTCATGATCCCAGGGTCCTGGGATCAAGTTCCACACTGGGCTCCTCAGCAGGGAATCTGCTTGTCCCTCTCCTTCCCGCTCATATTCTCTCTCACTGTTTCTCTTAAATAAATGAAAAAAATCTTTTTAAAAAATGTCATTCTTCTGACATGTGACACAATATGGACCAATGAGAGGTCCAAAATTTTCATTGTCTAGGGAAGAATATAAGAAACTGCACTCAGGGTGGCCATGTTGCTAACCACGTAGTGTCTAAGAAAAAAGCCTTCAGAGCTGATATACCTGATGGTGGAGGGGAGTGTAGTGTGCACCTCTGTAAGTTTCCAAGCGTGTGTTCTTACCTTATTCCTGAAGTCATTCATACTTCTACAACAGCTTCCGTCTCAGTATTCAATAAGATAAACTATCTTTTCTCTGTTGCTTTGTAATTAGTTGAAATATACTTTACAGAGAATAACACCTGAATTTTAATTTGGTGTGTGTGTGTGTGTGTGTGTGTGTGTGTGTGTGTGTGTGTTAGGGGGGCTGTTAAAGAGATCTCTTTGGCAGGGGTGGAATTTAAAATGTAGCTCATGTGTTGCCTTTGCCTTATTCACATTTCTCCTTCATTATAACCTAGAGTCAGACTATTTAAGATGATTAGCAGGGCATGGGTAAGGGCCACGAATTAGCTTCACTGAGTTAACTTCATCTCTTTAGTACGTATGTAGCAATTTAGCCATCAAAAATTAGTTGTGCTGTTTCTGAATGCAGGCTACTTGAGTCTTTATTGGCATTAATGGAATTTGAGAAATATAAGTTCCTGTTCATTCCAGAAAAATTATGTATTTCTCGTGGCTTAGCCTGCATGGATTCCATACCTGTAGACCCTGGCAAAGGTAGGTCTTTTAGTTTCTGCCTCTCCATGAGCAAGTGGAAAGTATAAAGTGAGGACAGGGATGGACTAGTGTGTGGAGAACACTATTTAGTGGTCTACAGAAGCAGGAAATCCTCCCGTCTATTTGCTCCTTGGTTAATGTGTTCTCATGCAGGATATAAGCCCCTTGAGGCCAAGAACTTTGTCTGTTCAGTTCATTCGCTAACAGGAAGAGCCTAAGCCATACTAAACACCGAAATATTTTCTGAAAGATGACCGAAAGGATAAGGGAATAAAGAATTCTACAGAAATTAACCAGATAATGCTATGGTAAATTTCATTATAAAACTCTGGTTCTTATCACCCTTTAGCCTAATTTAGTCTTGTCAGCCATTAGTTCTTACCAGCTATTTTATATATTATTGTGTTTATTCAAAAAGTAATCGCTGAGCGCTTACAAAGTGTTAGCCAGGGGTCGTCAACTCCCTCCATGGGGACATTTGAAGATGTGTTTGCTCTTGTTACAATGGCTGACTCTACTAACATTTAGTGAGTGGGGGCCAAAGCATGCTAAATGTCTTGTAATC
This sequence comes from Ursus arctos, assembly GCF_023065955.2. Taxonomy (NCBI): domain Eukaryota; kingdom Metazoa; phylum Chordata; class Mammalia; order Carnivora; family Ursidae; genus Ursus; species Ursus arctos. The sequence continues at coordinate 77,144,837 of NW_026623089.1, read as the reverse complement.
TGTTCTTCTATTAATGGACACTGAGGTTTGTGTTCAGTCATTATGAACATTTCCTACTTGTCTTCTGGTAAGAGTCCTTTCTTCGGGCATGTGTACAGGAGTTTCTTTAGGACAATCAATGGATTTCAAACTTCTAATCAAGACCAAGAGTAATTAATATATTTTATGTCACAACCCTGAAACACCCGTGGTTTGTGTGTGTGTGTATGTAACTGAAACAAAAATGTGCAAGGCAGTATTGCCCTTTATGATGTGTTATGTACCATGATCTATTTTATTAAAAATAATGCTGCTTGCAGCCCATTAAATTGATTTTCAAAAGCTACTCATAGGTTAAAGCTCAGGTGAACAAACAACGTATTAAGGGCATGCCAAGTAGTGGAAATATTGGCTCGTGTTTCTGGGATGCGCTAAGCTATTTTCAAAGTAATTTACACCTGCTGAGAATGGAGAAGTGATTCTGTTGCTCTACCACTTGCTTTTAGTCTTTCCCCCTGCCCATGGCATGTGTATATCACATTCTATGCAATTTTGTATCTTTTTAAAACTTAACATTAATATGAAAAGTTTTCAATGTCATTAGTTGGTCTTAAAAACTGAGATTTTGAATTAGAGCATAATATTTCATTTTAAGAATATATTACATGTATTTGACTCTCCCTGGGCTGTTGACATAACTATGCTTCCAAGACTTTTGATAATTCTAATCAAATCTCTAAACTATTTGACTAATCAGTCTCCCACTGAATCTTAGGACAGATGCTATGTTTGAGGATTATTAAGTCAAAGGATGTGATCACATTTGTGACTTCTGATATGTACAAGTTGTACTCCAAAAAATGTGTACCTATTTACTTTTAGATGAATCCAGATTTTCCTGATTTTGACTGGGCAAAATCAAGTTTAACTGAACATATAACATTCAACAGTGGTGTTTTGTTTATGAAACATTGCTCTTAAATAGATTTGGAAATGTGTTTTCCATTCTCCATATTTAGAACTGTAAATGTAAACACAAGTAGGGAAAAGAATTTCCAGCCTTAACACTGTATTAATTCAGTTCACTTTAATAGTTGTTTGTCTCACTGTGGGATAAAAATAACATGGTACTAGCCATTAGAAGGCCTGACTTTTAATTTTTCCCTCATCAACCACGTGACCACCAGCAGATCATTTAACTTCTCTGGATCTTCATGCACAGAATAGTGATGTTGAGTTCTGTTCTGCCCATCTCTGTCCATCCGCGTGGGTGAGGATTAAATGACCCAGGAGTGGGGAAACCACTGATATTGAAACTCATCAAAGGAAACAAATGAAATCATAAGAAATTCATGTGAATTTATCCAGAAGATTTACCACTGGGACATTCGTCTTAAATAAGTAACCAGATCTCTCATGGCTTTTACCAGCGAGACAATGCTAAGTTTTATACCTAGGATACAATGTCTTTCTTATTTGTTTATTTTTTATTAAAAAGATAACATTAAAGAAAGGAGTAAGCTTCCCAGAATTAAACTGTATCCATGCCTGGACCACAGCAACTTCAGGTCCTGACTTAACTGGTGGGGGTGGGGGCGGGGCTTTAGTGTATTTTTAAAGCTGCTTAGGTGATTTCAATGTGCAGCTGGGAACGAGACCAGAAATGTGCTGTTAGTCTGGTAGCCACTAGCCACATGTTTGCAGATCAACTTAAATTTAAACTAAGTGAATTAAATTGAAAATAAGTGATATGAGAAAGTTTGTTCCTTTGGGCATATGTCAAGTTGCAGTGGGCACATATCAAGTACTCAGTTGCCGAATGTCGCTGGGTTGGTGGCCATCATACTGAACAGCACAGAGAACTTCTCTGTTACTACAGAAAATTCTGTTGGACCTCTGCTCTTTTTTCTCTTAATTTAGGTATCTCTACTGTAGTTTTTTTAATAAGTGAAGTTAAATTTACATAGTGAAATACCAGGTCTTCACTGAACTATTAGATGCATTTTGACAAACATATGTACCCATTTATCCAACACCCCAGTCAAGATAGGAACATTTATATCACCCCCAAAATTTCCCGTTGTGCCCTCTTCCAGTCCACCATGATCCATGGTCAACCACTGTTCTGATTTTTACCCTACATACATTTGCCTGTCTTTAATTTCATATAAATTACTTATTTTGAACAGTAAACAAATAGTCATGCTTATAAAAGACATTGCATTGTTAGAGTTTTAGTGAACACAGTTGATTTAAATGTCCAATGTTGAAGAAAATTTTCTGAGAATTTCATAGTGTGGACAGCATTCCTCTTGATGCATGTACAGTTGATGACGATGGAAAACTTCTGACAAGGGTAGTATTTTTTCCTCTTTACTCATTTAATCATCAAATATTTATTGTGGGCTCACTATATGCTAAGCAGTGTGCTAGGTTTATGTCTCCTCTTTGCCTGTTCCTCTCCTGATAGTAGTCCTATCTAACACCTGTTCTGATAGTGTTTACTGTTTCTGTAAATCAGATTGTTTTAAAAGTAAACATTTTTATTATTACAAAAAATGAAATATCACTATCATTTGCCTTAAACGTAAAGGAATGTTTTTAAAACATAAGGTGGAGATTGCTGGCAAGTCTGGCGAAGCCCTAATTATGACGGTGTTCGTTCTATGATGTAGAAAATGCCAGATAAAAGGTTAACCATTGTTAAAGGTTCAACACATATCTATCTGAACTCAAACTATAGACAACTCTTTCACTGACAGAAAAGACAGAGAAGTCAAAGGCAGGGTGGTGAGCAGGTGGGAAATCCTGGCTGCCCACTGAGATCGTTGTCCCAGTTACAGCCATGGTGGCTGGAAGTCTAGCAACAGACTGGGTCACATGAGGGAGTGGGGAAGCTGAAACTCAGACACCCCTCCCCACCATCTCATAACACACACACACACACACACTCCAGTTTCCAAGAACTTCTCTGGTAGAAGGAGCCTAGGATGTATGAAGTCTATGTCTGGATGAATAGAACATTTTGGCAAGTGAGCAAAGCTAAATAAAACCTCGAGGCCCACCGTGATGGCTAATTCTGTGTGTTAGTGTGACCTGTCATGGGGTGCCCAGACATTTGGTCAAACAGTATTCTAGGTGAGGTGTTTGGGGATGAAATTCACATTTGAATAGGTAGACTGAGGAAAGTGGATTGTCCTTCCTAATGTCGGTGGGTCTCATCTACTGGACCGAAAGCCTGAATAGAACAAAAAGACTGAACAAAGGGGACTCAAGGGGACTATACCCTTGTGAAGTATGTATGCACACACGTACACACATATGCATACACACATACATACATACACACAGGTATGCGTGTATATATAGACACAATGTTTTAGCTGAGGGGAATAGGTGATTCCTCTCCCTGCTCCCTGGCAGATAGAAACTGGGAGTTTAGTCAATCGAATGCTGCCACTGGGACCTGATGGGATTGCTGAGAGGCTGAGGCAAACCCCGAATAGTCAGTCGGTGGTGATTGTGCACAGAATGGAGAAGTGCACAGAATGGAGAAGCAAGGGTCCAGTGGCCTGTGGCTGAGTGACCAGGGGTGTTGTAACCCATAGCCAAGCTTTCAGCATCCAGGGTCACAGGGCCGGCCTGGACGGTATCAGAAACATCAAGTGTGGCAAGATCTTGGCCACAGCTTGTCTCCCTCGATTCCAACCTCTCAGGCGGTTCTGCTTAAGTGGGCTACAACGGGTTTCTGTTTGCCAGCAGGCTTTGGGAACCCACTCAAGAATGTAAACAGGAAAATGACAAGAGCCGTGCTGTGGACTTGTGTCTCTGTGATCAAAGAGTGTTGGTCACTTCTTATGGGAGCAGCCTCTCCCCCAACACGCATCATGGGATGCTCTGGAAGAGCTGACATGTGGATGGCCTTTCCTTCTGTGCTATTTTAGATCCGGGCCAACTCTCTGCTGGGAAGAGTAGGTGCATCCCCAGGTGTGAATCAGGTGACACGATGAAAAGATCCCAGCTCCGAAATGTCCATCTTTCTCACTAGCTGACCACAGAACCTTCTCGTCCCAACCATAAAATTCCGCCAGGAGTCTCCAGGTGTTAGTGGCTTCTTCATGAGACTTTGGTTCTGCCTGCCCACCAGCCTCCACGCAGAGTTATCAGAGGGTGGGGTACATGCAGACATCCATCCCTGCTTTGCCTGGACTACCTATGTGGTCTCAGGCAACTTAACCAACCTGGACCCTCAGTTTTGCTCCTCTGTACAATGGGCATATCATTAGTACTTCATTCATGGAGACGTTATGCGGTTTAGGTGAGATATGCTTGTGAAGAATGTCCCACAGTCTTAGGCATACAAACGGTCTGGTAAGTAATAGAAACTTTTGTAATACCTTGGAAATCAAGGGGGTAGAATGTACGTGACTGAGATGTTCATGGTCAGGGGGGTTGGGTTAAGTGCGGGCACTTTCAAGTCCAGTTTCAGGCAGGTTCATTTTAATAAACTCATGGGCCCTTTTTTGGGATGTCTGAGTGGCTCAGTCTGGACAGTGTCTGCCTTCGGCTCAGGTCACGATCCTGGGGTCCTGGGATTGAGTCCCACATCAGGCTCCCTGCTCAGTGGGCAGTCTGCTTCTCCCTCTCCCTCTGCACTCCCCCTGCTTGTCCTCTCTCTCTCTCTCAAAAAAATAAATAAAATCTTTAAAATAATAACTCACAGATGCTTTTGTAAGTTCAATCTCACATTTTATGAAACCTATGAACATATACCCACATCCCACATTAAATATCCTTTTAAAATTTTTTTTTGTGGTAAACTATTAAAAATATTTTCTATGACTTTTTTCTGAAGTTTTAGTATTGACAACTCATCTAACTTATGTTACTTAGAAATCACTGTCCTTACACTGAGATTCTTTTGAGGTAATGGTCAGATTTACAGATTTCAAGGGAATACCATTTTTGTAAATATAATTTTTTTTTTTTTGGTTAGGCTTCAAATACGCAGGGGAAGTTTCCTCCAGCTTTCTGTTATGAAAAACTGACACACAGAAATGCTGATAAAGTAGTTGAATTTATACCCTTATGCTCTGCACCTGGATTTAACAGTTGTTTACGTTTTGCAATATTTGTACTCTGTACACGCAAATGTATATATTTTATATATAAATACACACACACACACACACACACACACACACACTAGGTATCTGTTTTTCCCCTTTTTTTGGCGGAAAATTTTGAAAGTAAGTTGCCAGCTATCCTAACACGTCACCCCTCAATACCTCAGCAGAAATTCCCTACATAATCATAATCCTTCTTATCACACTTGAGAAAATTAACATAAAAGTCTTTTAACTCATTTAATACTCAATCCATTTTCAAAGGTCTTCTGTAACTGACTTTTTTGAACCACTATTGTTAAGGCATTTGGTAGCCTCTCTTTTCCTTCCAAAGTACAACCTTTTCCCCCTTTATGACATTGACTTTTTTTCTTAAAGATTTTATTTATTTATTTGAGAGAGAGAGAGAGAGAGAGAGAGAGAGAGAGAGAGACATAGAGAGAGAGCACAAGCAGGGGCAGGGACAGGCAGAGGGAGAAGCAGACTCCCCGCTGAGCAGGGAGACAGATGCGGAACTCGATCCCAGGACCCCAAGATCATGACTTGAGCTCCAGGCAGATGCGTAACCGACTGAACCACCAGGTGCCCCATGACATTGACTTTTTTAAGAATCCAGCCCCCGGTGTTTTAAAACACATTCACTCTGGCTCCGTCTGTTTCTTCACAGTGTTGTTTAAATTGTATCTTCACCGCCATCTCTCATATGTCTTATACGCTGGCGGTTATGTCTAGATCCTGGACTGAGTGCAGTGTCACCATTTGTCGCCATTGTGAAGACTGTGTCACGGGGATATTGTGACCTTCACATTGCATCACACCGGGAGCAGATGCTTTTCAGGCTGTCTCAGTGTCCGGGCCCAAAGCTTGACCACTTGGTAAGTGTGGGTACCCCAGGTCTGTCCTTGTGAAGGCATATTTTCCTCCTGTTCAATCTAGGATTTCTTGATGGTCCTTGCCTGAATTATTACATCGGGGCTCACAAAAAGATGATCTTCTATTATTATTCCCTTTATGTTCATTAACTGGTATTATTTCTCCTTCTCTCTCTTTTTCCATCTAACAATAGATCCATAAACTGAAGAATATAAAGCCATTAAACTTACTAACAAAAAGTAAATTTAATAATAAATGAAACCGACGCAATGTGGAATAAGGGCACATTCTACATTCTTTTCCTGTGATAGGTAAAGTCAACCCATTTTCTCACCGATGGTCAGTTTTTGAAAAATTCATAGGCTTCGCGACACGGTAGTGCCTAGTGGATAAAACAGCTTTGACGTGAGCTATTTCTAAGGACACGGTCAGCATTAAACAGTCTTGGTTGTGTCGTTCAGCACTGTGAGTGAGGGCGTCAGCAGGTATGGAAAAATTCTGTGCTTAGGAAAAATAGCCTGCTTGAAATCCGAGGACCCAAGAGGTCTGTGTGAGAGCGTCTGGAGGGGGAGACGGGTGGGGCTCAGCACGATCAGAGGCTAATGTATCTCTCTGCTACCTTCTGTGAGCTACTCTCATTTAAATCAAATCAACAAGCATTTTATGAATGCTTATTCTGGGTTACAGACTTTGTGACTATTCCTTTTTGCTTTTTTCTTCTGGAAGCTTTAAGAAGGATCGGCTATTGACTTACTTGTTTCTTCCTTTATTCACTTGTGACAATTGCCGGCACGTCTGCTGTGTGCATGCCTAGAGAAGGCTCTCTCTCCTCTAGGAGAGGGAAGCCACAGCTGAATATTCGTGGCTGTGCAGAAAAGAAGCTTGCATTTGGGTGAACCTTCTTTTGTTGGCTCAGAATTCCACCTGGTCTGTCTCAAGTACGACGTATTTGCTTAGTTACCGTATCACGCTCATCTCAGGCGTGTTGGGTTCTCATTTGCTTTCCTGGGCTGTTCTCAGCAGCCTCCAGAAATGAGGACTGCTTTCGGGGCTATTTTTAAAACTACTTCTAGCATTTTAATTCAGAGTTTATGGTCTTTACTTCCATAAAAGTGATATTTTCCCCTCATTGTTTTTCAGCAGAATTTTGGGCTCATTGGTGGTTAAGAACGTGATTTAGGTTCGGAACCTTACTGTACAGGTATGTGAGTTTGGGCTCCGTCTCTCTTGATTTGTAGTTTCTTTATCTATGAGATGGAAATAAAAACATGTGGTCCATAGGACAGTAGAAAGGACAATATGAAAGAACCTACCTCCCACTGAGCCCAGAGCTCAGTGAATGGTAGCCGTGATTGTGATGTTTGTTACCAATGATGGTGTTTGGCACCTAAAAAATGTATATATTTATTTTTATTAAGAAGCTGTTAAAGTAAACTTGGAGGGACTTGCCTTGCTTTGCTGAATTCTGATTTTACTTTGGTGCTGTATATTCTTCCAGTCCCTAGCTCCCCTCCCATTATTTCCCGCCCCCCCCCGCCCCCAAGAAATCACTGATGATATTCAATAGCTTATGGAATAAATACCATGTTCCTGAGGCTGGCGTCCTAGGACCCCAGCAGTCGAACCAGATGTCTTGGTCCAGACTCCGTTCATGACTCCCCTGCCAGTCTAGCAGACTGGTCCCTCCACCCTAAGACTCTTCTTCTCCGAGTTTCCACCTGTTCCTGCCTCTCTGTGTCCTTTTTATACCAGTTCTTTCAAGCTGCCTTCAAGTCAGCTTAATTGAAGGAACCTACCCGATTCTCTCCTTGCTTCCTATCCCAAGATCTCTGCAGCTCAGTCCCTTCAGGTACGATTTAGAGCACTTGGCTGTTTTGTTCTCTATGTCACCGTAATTTGTATGAATTGAGCTTCCCTGGTTCCTTCTCCTGGACTCCAGTAGTAGCTGGCCTCTATCAAAATGTCTGGGAGTCTCTCAAACTCATGAGCGGGAGCTCACAAACACATCTGGTCTGTTTATCCAGCTTGGGCAGTTGTATTTCTCTTATTTTGCTTTGGTCCTGCCTTAGTGGGTACCTCAAAGCCCACCGGTGCTGTTTCCTTTGCTACTTGTCCCAGGTAGAGAAATGAGGCACTTAGATTCCTGCCTGCCCTCTACCAGTCACCCCTCCCCGGCCTTCCAGCTCCATGGCTGCCAGGGCCAAAGCATGTTTGGGGTGCAAAGTGGGGTGAATGCCTCCCCTTACTTTTGAGTCCACTTGGGCCTTGAGCACCTGCAAAATTTTAGTTCATTTTCCTTGCAGAAAAGGAAGGAACTAACTGCATCATCGTGGACTCAGTCCAAAGTTGTGGAAGTCTGGCCAGGAGATCAGTTGACTTGGCGAACACCGTGCTGCACCCCCCATGGCCCCTGCCTGCTGACAGCTAGGGCTTGGTCCCTGACAGAGCCTTTCTGGGCCTCTACTTCTCCCATTAGAACGTGCCACTGTCTGACAAGATCCTAAAAGCCACTTAAAAAAAGAGGCAAAAACTCTCTACCACACCAGTTTGCCAGACTTCTCCAGACATGTCTGACCCCCCTTGAGGTATGACTAGGGCTTCCTCTGCGATCCCCACTCGATGTTTACCTCTTAGGAGCGCGGCTGGATTACAGGCTTCGCTGGAGCGCCGTTCATGTTCCCCGTGCCTAGAGGTAGTAAGTTCTCCATCAACGTTTATTGGAGAAATACATGAATGTGTTAAAATAATACTAGCTAATCATTTTTGAGTACTAGGTGTGTTATAAACATCATCTCATTTCACCGTCAAGAAGATTCTGAAAGGAAGTAGTACCGTTAGACCTGGTGTCTTCCATTTGGTCCTACAGACTCACGCTCTGCCCTGCTCCACATGCTGTCTGCCCAGGTGGCTGGCCCATGAGGACTCCTCCAGGGGGACTCCCTTCCCTCTGGTTTTATAGGTTTGGCTATCGGGAGGCACTAGAGGAAATCAGAGTGAGAAGGAGGGATCACTGGCTGGCCTCTTCTTTGTGGTGTTGCCTTGGCCAAGCTGGGACCCTCTCCTTCACTGTCCCTGGTGATTTCTCCTCTGCTTAGATCTCAACTGTGTAGATAATCCATTTGTTAAGCCGTCCTCTAATTATATCATGTCACCCATATCTCTCTAGGACTCTGAGTGGAAATGATGTTACCGCTAAGGAAACTGAGGCCCACAGAGGTTAAGGGATTGCTCAAGATCACTTTGCTAACATTGTCGACCTGGAGATTAGTGCCCAAGCCCAAGGCTTTGACGACCACATTGCGCACACGGAAGGACCGCGTGTAATGCTGGGAGGCAGTGGGGCACGGTGGATAAGCTCATTACCATTGCAGTCGTAAAGGTCTGGACTCTAAAACCCACTCTGTAACCTCTGTAAAGGGTAACCTTGGGCAAATTATTCTACCTCTTTAAGATAAGTCCTTATATTTGTGCAATGGGAATTTCACCTACCTTAGAATTATCATAAGGCTTAAAGTAATGAGCTTATTTCTTGCTTCCTTTCTTTTTGTTGAAGTATAGCTGACACGATGTGGCATCAGTGTCAGGTGAACAACAGAGTGACTCGACAACTCTATATGTTATGGTGTGCTCCCCACAAGTGTCATGACCATCTGCCACCACACAACGCTATTACAATATCACTGACTGTGTTCCCTGTGCTGTGCCTTTCATCCTGAGACTTATTCATTCCCTATCTGGAGGCCTGTGTCTCCTACTCCCCTTCACCCCTTTTGTCCATCCCCACACTCCCCTCTGGCAACCATCTGCTTGTTTTCTGTGTTTATAGGTCTGCTTCTGCTTTTTGTTAGTTTGTGCATTTGTTTTTTAGATTCTACATATAAGTGGATATTTGCCTTTCTCTGACTTACGTCACTCAACATAATACCCTCTAGGTCCACCCATGCTGACGCACATGGTAAGGTCGCTTCCTTTTTTATGACTGAGTGATAGTCCCTTATGTATGTATATACACCACATCTTTTTTTTTTTTTTACATTTTTTATTATGTTATGTTAGTCACCATACAGTACATCCTTAGTTTTTGATGTAGTGTTCCATGATTCATTGTTTGTGTATAACACCCAGTGCTCCATGCAATATGTGCCCTCCTTAATACCCATCACTGGGCTAGCCCACCCCCCGCCTCCCCTCTGCAGGCCTCCGTTTTTTTCCCAGAGTCCATAGTCTCTCATGCTTCATTCCCCCTTCTGTTTACCCCCCCTTCCTTCTTTCCTTCCTTCTCCTACCAATCTCCCTGCTATTCCTTATGTTCCATAAATGAGTGAAACCATATGAAAATTGTCTTTCTCTGCTTGACTTATTTCACGTAGCATAATCTCCTCCAGTCCCATCCATGTTGCTGCAAATGTTGGGTAATCGTTCTTTCTGATGGCTGAGTAATATTCCATTGTATATATGGACCACATCTTCTTAATCCAGTCATCTGTTGAAGGGCATCTTGGCTCCTTCCACAGTTTAGCTATTGTGGACATTGCTGCTATGAACATTGGGGTGCATATTGCCCTTCTCTTCACTACGTCTGTATCTTTGGGGTAAATACCCAGTAGTGCAAATGCTGGGTCATAGGGTAGATCTATTTTTAGCTTTTTGAGGGACCCTCACACTGTTTTCCAAAGTGGCTGTACCAACTTGCATTCCCACCGTGTAAGAAGGTTCCCTTGTCTCCGCATTCTCTCCAACACTTGTTGTTTCTTGCCTTGTCAATTTTTTTTAAAGATTTTATTAATTTATGTGACAGAGAGATAGCCAGCGAGAGAGGGAACACAGCAGGCGAGTGGGAGAGGAAGAAGCAGGCTCCCAGCAGAGGAGCCTGATGTGGAACTTGATCCTGGAACACCGGGATCACGCCCTGAGCTGAAGGCAGACACTTAATGACTGTGCTACCCAGGTGCCCCTTGCCTTGTCCATTTTTGCCATTCTAACTGGCGTAAGGTGGTATCTAAATGTGGTTTTGATTTGAATTTCCCTGATGGCTAATGATTCTGAACATTTTTTCATATGTCTGTTAGCCATTTGTATGTCTTCATTGGAAAAGTGTCTGTTCATATCTTCTGCCCATTTTTTGATTTGATTATTTGTTTCTCATGTATTGAGTTTGAGAAGTTCTTTATAGATCTTGGATACCAGCCTTTTATCTGTAGTGTCATTTGCAAATATCTTCTCCCATTCTGTGGATTGCCTCTTTGTTTTGATGACTGTTTCCTTTGCTGTGCAGAAACTTTTTATCTTGATGAAGTCCCCAAAGTTCATTTTTTCTTTTGTTTCTCTTGCCTTTGGAGATGTGTCATGAAAGAAGTTGCTGTAGCCAATGTTGAAGAGGTTACAGCCTATGTTCTCCTCTATGATTTTGATGGATTCCTGTCTCACATCGAGGTCTTTCATTCATTTGGAGTTTATCTTTGTGTATGGTGTGAGAGTGGTCAAGTTTCATTCTTTTGCATGTAGCTGTCCAATTTTCCCAGCACCATTTATTGAAGAGACTGTCTTTTTTTCCACCGGATGTTTTTTCCTGATTTACTAAAGATTAGTTGACCATAGAGCTGAGGGTCCATTTCTGGGCTCTCTATTCTGTTCCATTGGTCTATGTATACACCACATCTTCTTTATCCATTCGTCTATCCATGGACTCTTCGGTCACTTCCATGTCTTGACTATTGTGAATAATGCTGCAATAAACATAGCGTGCATATATTCTTTTGAATTAGTGTTCTCGTATTCTTTGGGTAAATACCCGGTAGTGTAATTACTGGATCATAAGGTAGTTCTATTTTTAATTTTTTGAGGAATCTCCATACTGTTTTCCACAGTGGCTGCACCAGTTTGCTACCCCACCAACAGTACATGAAGCTTCCCTTTTTGTCCATATCCTTGCCGACACCTGTTGTTTCCTTTTTGATTCCAGACATTCTGACAGGTGTCAGAATGAGTTATCTCATTGTGGCTTTGATATGCATTTTCCTGATGATGAGTGATGTTGAATACCTTGTCATGTAACTGTTTGTCATCTGTATGTTTTCTTTGGAAACAATGTCTATTCAGGCTCTCTGCCCATTTTTAATTGGATTTTATATCATTGTTGAGTTTTATATACTTTGTATATCAATACCTTATCAGATATATCATTTGCAAATTTTTCTCCCATTCAGTAGGTTGCCTTTTTGTTTTGTTGATTCTTTCCTTCACTGTGCAGAAGCTTTTCATTTTGGTGTGGTCCCAATAGTTTAAGTTTATTTTTGTTACCCTTGCCTGAGGAGACATGTTTCTATGCCTGATGTCGGAGAAATTACTTGCCTGTGTTTTGTTGTAGGAGCTTTATGGTTTCAGGTCTCACATTTAGGTCTTTAATCCATTTCGAGTTTATTTTTGTATGTGGTGTGAGAAAGCGGTCAGTCTCATCTTTTACAAATAGCTGTCCAGTTTTCCCAACACCATTTGTTGAAGAGACAGTCTTTTCCCTGTTGTATATTCTTGTCTCCTTTGTTGTAGATTAATTGCCCATGTAAGCATGGGTTTATTTCTGGGCTCTCTGTCCTGTTCCATTTTTCTGTGTGATAATGAGCTAATTTATGTAAAGTGCTAGCATACTATCTGGCACGTAATGAAGACTCAAACAATTACCATAAAAGCTATTACTAAGGGGATTATTTGGAACTATGGAAAACCTGGGAAAAGTTACCCAGGATGTTTCTATTCTAACGGAGTGGACAGTCAGCTCATAGTTAGCAATAATAATGGAAAGAGTAATAGCAGTAGAAGGAAAAGAACACTGGGTGGTTAGAATAGACCTTGGAACCGAAGGGCCCTTTTAGGTAGGGAAAGAACACCTGGTTCAAAGTTGACAGGCCATGTTTCATTTTTTTTTAAGATTTTATTTATTTATTTGAAAGAGAGAGAGAGAGCAGGAGAGAGAGAGCACGAGCAGGGTGACGGGCAAAGGGAGAAGCAGACTCCCCACTGAGTAGGGAGCTTGAGGAGGGACTCGATTCTGGGACTCAGGGATCATGACCTGAGCCGAAGGCAGATGCTTAACCAATTGAGCCACCCAGACACCCCCACATTTCATTTTGTGTTTCTTCAGTTCTCCCTCTGGCTGGCTTTCTTGCCTTGGCACTGGTCAGCTGTTGAGTATGCAGACATCCCCCAGGCAATGTGGTCTGAGTTAACCAACAGAAATCAGTAGGCTTCTGGGACACCTTAGTGGCTTAGCCGGTTAAGCATCTGCCTTCAGCTCAGGTCATGATCCGAGGTCCTGGGATCCAGCCCCACATCAGGCTCCTTTCTCAGCAGGGAGCCTCCTTCTCCCTCTGCCTGCCACTCCCCCTGCTTGAGCTCTCTCTCTCTCTCTCTCTCTCTCTGTGACAAATGAATAAATAAAATCTTTAAAAAAATCAGTGGGTTTCATCATAAGCCTTCTTCCTGGCTGTTAATTTTGTGACTATAACCATTGCTTTCTGTAGTGGCCTGCCCGCCCCTTCTTGGTGGAGTTAAAGTGGTGGGGGCAGGAACGGAGAGCCAGGATACTGACTTCAGAACATCCTTGGCTCTATTCTTTAAATCAAAGTATCTCTGTATCTTTTCAGCGAGGAAAATTATACAGTATATTTTCGTGACAGCTTCATAACCTGAACCAAAATTGTTTAAAATGGTGCCAGTGGTTGAAGAAATACATCTTAACTGTGAGCTCTGAAGAGAGACGGGCAGTGCCAAGTAAATAATGAATACCTCGTATGCTCACACGTCTTCCATATAAATAATGGCAAAGCTTCCAAATGTATGGTGTGCGTGTACTTCCCACTCCCCTGCCAAAGCTACAGATGATCTCAGAATCTCTAAACGCTACACAGAAATTTGCCATCATTCATTGGGTGGAAGTTAGTCCACGAAATATGAAGCTTGTCTGTTACTGTTCTGTGGAGAAGAGGATTCTACGTTTCCGCATTATACCAGCGCCCAGTGTTTACCACTGAGTATAAAACCAAATAAGACTGGTTTCAGTTTATTAGATGAGTTAATGCTATTGTCAATATTTCAGTAGCAAGTCAGTATTTTTAGTGAGGGTTGTAAATTTAGAGTAATAGCTGCATTGTGAATTGGGATTTTTTTATTCTCATTTATGTTGCCCGTGGGGACTGTATCAGTTGACTTTTGCTGTATAACAAACCACTCCAAAATTGATGACCTAGAAGCAATAATCATTGTATTTGTTCACGATTCTGTGGGTCAGCAATTTGGGCTTGGCTCTGTTGGGATGAGTCTGTTCCTGCTTATTTAGGCTGGGCTCACTCATGTTTGCCTTCAGCCAGGGGCTGCTGATCTCACTCACATGTCTGGCGCTTGGCTGGCTATTGGCAGGGGCAGTGGAGGTCACTGGGTCATGTCCCACTTATCATCCACTAGGTTAAGCTGGGCTCATTCTCATGGTGGTCCCAGTGCGCGGGTATTCTTCAAGTCTGAGCTTGGGCCACATTTGCTATTGTCCCATTGGCCAAAGCAAGTCATACGGTTAAGCTCAGAGTCATTGGGAGAGGGGGCTTTCTCAGAGGCATGGTTATGGGAAGGGAATTATTGTGGAGACTTGTGCAAATAACCTACCACACAGACACAGTTTCAAAATGATAATGTAGAGTAATAAAGTAATATGTTTATATGCACATGACTTTCAGAAAAGGCTTACTGTAATCTAATGGTTCTACTTAGAAATTACTTGGAGACATTTACTATTATTCAAATTAAATCCTATGTGGAACTATGGTTCTTAATGCTACCACTACCATCAATAAATATTTAATTTCATAATCACCCAATGATAAAGGTATTACTCTTATCTCCACCTTACATGTAAGGAAATTGAAACTTGGAGAAGTTGTACAACTTGCCCAATGTCACCATAGCTAAGGGAATAACATTTGGGGAGCCGTAAGTTTTGATTAATTTAATATGTACGTGGGACTTAGTCCAGAGCCTTCCACAGTATTCAGCGAGTATATGAACACTATATTCATGTAAAATACTAATAGCCTCATGTTCAGTTATTACTTTTTAATTTTATTTTGCAGGCTAGACCATGTATAGCTATAAAACTAAAAACTCGCCAATATTTTAAATTTCCCATCGAGGACATCTCTATAATCAGTTCTATGTTTTGCTTTCACTGGAACTGACCGCAAATACAGTCCAAAGTCCAGTTTGCAGAAAAGTCACAGAACTTTGCTCAATACTAAATAATCAGAAGTTTTCAAGCACCATCCGTTAAGTTAGGCCATTATCTGAAACTACATTATCAGAACATTAAATTACTGGATAGCCTCCACTTTGTATTTTTTCAATGATGACAAAAGGATGTCTTGATCAAATTTCTGTGTATGTCATTGATCATTGTTTTGATTTAAAGTAAAAGGCTCTATTTGAGGGAGGAAGGTTAAATTCTACGTATGGAATACATATCACTTCTGTACCAGTCACACGCCGAGAAAAGAATGGAAGTGGAAATCCTGTTGAAACAAAGAATCTTCGAAAGGATATCTCAAGGAAAAGAGAAACAGGTTTTTGTTCTACTTGATAACATTCTCCTCTATCTCCCTGACTGGAGTCTGAGAAAATATTAAATGTCATGTCTAGTTGTTGAATGATAACTTTGAGATTTGAGTTCGGTGTGAATGGCTCATTAATTCTGTGGTTGCTCTGCTCTCTTGGAATTAACTTGACATCAGAGAAAGAAGAAGGCACAGAGGAAGGACTGGCCTTCTCCATTTAGTTCTTTAAAACTCTGTTAGCCCAGAGTTGCAGGGAAGGAGAGGAGCATCAGGCTGGCCTTCTTTTTTCAAGGCCACTTTTGGTTTTACGTTGCACTCTGCCTCAGCGGTCAGCCCCTTGTGTTAGTGTGGCAATATGGCGCAAACGACTCCCCACCCTTCCCGCGTGTGTATTGACAGCAGACACAGATCAAGGTAAAGACATGGGTAAAGATGATGGGAGATGTTTCACATAAGAACTGATTCTGATGAGTAACTACAGCGTCAGTTTATACAAGGGGTGCTCAGCTGGGGCAGCTGTCACTTGGCAATTCTGGAGGTATTTCTGGTGCTTACAACACGTGGTGGAGGGGTATTACTGGCCTCTAGGGTGTGGAGGCCAGAGATGTCACTAATCATCGCACAATGCACAGGACGGTCCCCCACAACAAAGAATTATCTAGCCCCAAATGTCAATAGTGCTGAGGTCGAGGACATGCTGATTTATATCATAAGAATGTCCCTCCAGTTCTAATTTCTTAAACAATTCTACATATGGAGCCATTGGTGTAGATGGCTATCTCTCGGGATATTTTAGAAGGGATTTGCGTGTGTGCGCGCGCGCGTGCGCATGCACGTAGGGGGATAAATTAGGTTATTTCTGAAATCCATTAAACTGTAAGATACTATGCTTCCCATTTATTTGACTCTCCTGGGGGCTGCCATACCCAAGATGCCCAAGGAATGAGTGAAAAGCAGCAGATATGAAGCTAAAGTTTGCAGAGCATGTCTTAGGATGGGACGTTGCATTAGCGAGGGCTGCCTGCCCATCCTCAGGCCATGTGGACGGGACGGCAAAGGAAGGAGGGCTTTCCAGCTCGTTCCGGATAGTGTTTGTTAGTGAAGCTTAGTTGTTTTATTCATATTTATATATTTAAAAACTGGAAGTTCAATGATTTGTTTAAAAGATTAGCTATGACCTGTTATCCTAAGGCAATGGTTTTATGGGTGCACGTATCTATCCAAATTCATCAGAAGGTGCAATTTAAATATGTATGGTTTATCATGTCTAAATTAGTCCTTCATCACATTGTAAAAACACAACACACATGAACACACTGTCATCGTAAAGGGTTCAAACAACACACACCTGGCAAAACAGTCCTTCACTCCTCACTCCCACCCCCTTCACCAAGGTCACAACTGTTAGCAATTTGATCTAAGTTTAAATACATATACATATGTTTTAATATAACAGGTAAAAATGGTCATGTGAATAGAATCACAAAACCTTTTGCTTGCTTTTCTTCACTTTTCATCATGTCATGGAGATCTTCCTACAGGTCTACCTCATTCTTTTTTGATAGCTACATAGCATTTCATAATGTGACTGTATCATCAATTATTTATTTAGGTTAAATGTTTTCTCTTTCATAAACAACCAAAAAAAACCCCTCTTTTTTGGGGGGGGTGACTTTAGCTTTATTTATTTTTTATTATTATGATATGTTAGTCACCATATAGTACATCATTAGTTTTTGATGCTTTTTTTTTTTTAATTTATTTTGGAGAGAGGGAGAGAGTGTGTGTGTGTGTGCACGCACGCACGTGTGCATGTGCAGGGGGGAGGAGCAGAGGGAGAGGGAATCTTAAGCACAGAGTCCGATGTGGGGCTTGATCTCATGACCCTGAAATCATGACCCTGAGATCATGACCTTAGCAAAAACCAAGAGTTGGATGCTTAACTGACTGTGCCACCCAGGCTCCCCCCAAAATCTTTGTATATAGACATGAATCATGTTATAAGTTTAATTTTTAGAGGTAGGGTTGATGAGTAAAAGCAAACATACCCTTAAGATTTGGGTGGCTGCTGGTCAATTGCTTGCCCTAAAGCCTAATGACTTAGGCTCTTTGGAATATTTGGGAGAGCCCATTTGTGGCAACTTCGACAAGGAGTGTTATCAATCTCTTAAGTTTTGCCAATTTGACAGGCAAAAAATGAGTTTTGTTACCAAAGATGAAGGTCTTTGTTTTTGTCACTTTGTGCTGGAATTTTGGTATTTCTGTTGATTTTCAGATCGTCTTTGCATGTGATGGATACCAAGTCTGTTATATGTTTACAAAACATTATCTGTGATTAAACAGAGAATGACCGTATGACCCAGCAAGTCCCCTGCTGGTTAGGCGTCTCAAAGAATTGAAAACAGAGACTCAACAGATATTTGTGTGCTGATGTGCACAGTAGTCTTATTCATTCACAAAAGGTAGAAGCCAAAAGGTAAAGGCCACCTGAGTGTCCATCAACAGGTGAATGCACAGACACAATGTGATATATATACACAACGGAAGGAGGTTCTTGGGGCACCTGGGTGACTCAGTCGGTTAAGCGGCCGATTCTTGATTTTGGTTCAGGTTATGATCTCAGGGTCCCAGGATCGAGCCCCACAAGAGGATTCTCTCTCTCCCTCTGCCCCTCCCCCCACGCGCATGTGTGCGCACGCTCTCTCTCTCAAATAAATAAGTCTTTTTTTTAAAAAAAAGGAAGTTCTGAAACTTGCTACAACATGGATGGACCTTGAGGAATCTATGGTAAGTGAAATAAGCCAATCACAAGAGGACCACTATGCATTATTCCTCTTAAATGACGTACCCAGAGTAATCAAATGCCCTGGTGGTTACCAGGTGCTGGGGAAGGGGAGAAATGAGGCGTTACTGTTTCATGGGGACAGAGTTTCAGTCTGAGAAGATGAAGAAGTACTGGAGACGGGTGGTGGGGATTGTTGCTTGATGTGAGTGTGCTTAATGTCACTGAGCCAGACGCTTATAAATGGTTACAGCAGTGAATTTTATGTTATGTATATTTCACCATATTGAAAAGTGGGGAAAACATAAATACACTGTATTTGAGTAGACACATATACAGTACATTTAAAACATATATTACATAAACATTTTCTTCTGATTTGTGAACATTAGTTCTGTCCCCAATAATCTGAGAGGTTACTTTTATAATAAACTATATTTCCATATAGATAAGGATCTGTTTCTAAACTTGTGTTTTCCTTGGCCCGTTTTTAAAACTGTCACATTGGTTTAATTATTATAGCTTTAGAGTATACTTGGTTGACAGTACAGGACCATAGTTTTTGTTGTTTTTTGAATGTTTTTAATCTTGAAGTATTTCTTTCATGTGAATTTTATTTTATTTTATTTTATTTTTAAAGATTTTATTTATTTATTCGACAGAGACAGAGACAGCCAGCGAGAGAGGGAACACAAGCAGGGGGAGTGGGAGAGGAAGAAGCAGGCTCATAGTGGAAGAGCCTGATGTGGGGCTCGATCCCAGATCACCGGGATCACGCCCTGAGCCGAAGGCAGACGCCCAACCACTGTGCCACCCAGGCGCCCCTCATGTGAATTTTAAAATCAGCTCATCAACTTCCTTTTTTTTTTTTTTTTAAATATTTTATTTATTTGTTTGATGGAGAGAGAGACAGCCAGTGAGAGAGGGAACACAAGCAGGGGGAGTGGGAGAGGAAGAAGCAGTCTCCTAATGGAGGAGCCTGACGTGGGGCTCGATCCCAGAACGCTGGGATCACGCCCTGAGCCGAAGGCAGACGCTTAACAACTGCGCCACCCAGGCGCCCCAGCTCATCAACTTCTATCTTGAAAATTATTGTTGGAATTGCACTGAATTTACAGATGAGCCTATCTGGTGAGATACAGCCTAGCATCCAGGGAATTTTGATTAATCACACTTCACTTCATTTTCTGACTATAGCATAATCAATTTTTACTATTAAAAATTACTCTTATTGGTAAAATGTTTTGTAACTGCTTATGCTTAAAACTCTTCTCCAATTTTTCTACAATTTCCTACATAGGGAGCCTTATCAGTAGTAGCAATTAAAAAGCCGCCCTCTCACATGCTACAAGCTAGTAAGGGTTCTCTACTATCCTGTCTATTAGCTATTTATTAATTTTCCCTTTATTGAGAAAATGATTTATCTTTTAGAAAGAATAAATGGATTTTTGGCGCTCCAGCAAATAGAATGATAACTCGAATGTATGGTATGCTTTTCCATGAAACAAATACACGTATTTGGGTGTTCAAGGGTAGCTCTGTCAGGAAACTGTATTTCTTGAAGCAATGTAATTATTTTAACCCGATTTTCCTGGTGAACAGATTTCCATACTCCCAAGGAAAAAGCAATCTTTATAGAAGCAAAAAAGGAGGCGAATTTTAAACAACATAAAAGCCGGTGAGGAGACTAGAGTCTCACTTTATTTTCACTGCAGATATATTTGTTTGTTTTCAAGTATCACTTTGGAACTTTCCATATGTCACTTACTGTAAAATTTCCCTGGTTATGGCATTTTATTAAATCCTCAGCGCCTCCTAGGATAAAATCCGCCGTCCTTGGAGAGGCATTCCGGAAGGCCCTCCCTCCTCGGAGAGCTTCCCAGAAGGATGTGGCCTTCTGTCTCCCACACCAGAAATTCAGCTAATTCATTAATTTGCTTAGCAAATTAATCCTTTGGTTTCAACAAAGTGGGACTACGTCAACTGGTGATTTGGTGATTTGGTGATTTTTGCTTTCTGTAGGCCACTGTGTCTGTCTGTCTGTCTCTCACACACATTCTCACCCTCATTCATACACCCACACTCATGGTTTATTGCTTCCCTCTCCTCTTTCCACTGTGATAACCTCATTTTTCACTGTGGCTTTGACATTAGTCATTTATGTATCTGCGTCCATCCCTCAGCTGCCCCTCCCACCCTCTCATAAGCTTCTGGAAGGCGGGCAGCGTGTCTTCCTTGTCTCTGTGTATCCTCAGCGTCCAGCAGTGTGCCTGGCACCTCTAGAAAGTGAGCAAAAAATACTTGTGGAGTGAATGAGGCCAAGCACAGCCGCCCAGGTAACACACATTGCTTTCTGGTTCCCTTTCAGAGGAAGAACGCCAGATGCATGGTTTCTTTCGTAGTAAAATGATTCCTGACAGAAATGGCCCTTCTCCTGTGTCTTTCCTAGAATGCTAATTTGACATTTGCGTGAAAGGTAAATCAGTGTGTCTGGCTGTGGCGGGGAGGGAGTTGTCACTGCTGATGGATGACAACGCACGGGAGTCCCATCCCCCAGCCACTTGTGGCATTTTCCATCTGTTCTTAATCTCACTCCATGTCTGCTTGGAATGTGCAACTATCCCAACATTCTGAACGGAGACATTTTTAAAGGAGGAGCTTGTTGTCACCTACGCACACCAGAGAGAATTATTTAGAAGAAAAGTACAGTGACTGAAGCCACACACACACACACTCACACTCACTCTCTCACACACACACTCTCTCACACACTCTCACACACACACACACTCACACTCACACTCCAGCACCACCTCATGCGACACTAAGGTATTCCTGGCAGAGGTTCTTGCTGATGATTTTACCACAGTCTGAGTAACGTCTGCCCGCCTGCACGTTGTAAAGCGATCTCCCTTTATTAGATGAGCACTTGAATGAGGGGCGGTGGTGTTGTGTCTTCCTGGTTCAGTACCCTCTGTCTTTCTGCCCCATCTCTGCTCCCTGCGGACACTGGCTGCCAAAAAGGATGCTATGGGAGGAAGGGGTCTGCTCCACCACAGCCTTTTCCCATGCAAAGAAAGACTTATTCGTTGTGACTAACGCAATTATTTCCAATGAACGGGGAAGCATTTGGGGGGTTTCTTGCCCTCTGCTGTTTTTAGGAAGGCTTCTAAAAGGGAGCCCTACATAGCACAGGTGGGGAAGATGTGATTCATATACACTTGGGAATGTCGGCTGTAAATCTGAGAGTTTTAATGCGTCCTGGAATCCTGCAGGTTCCATGGAATGATTTTTTTTCACAGATATAAAAAAAAGCTGTAATTTATTTTTGTAATAAATGACTAGATATGTTGAGAAAATAATTTCCAAATAAATGTGTCCTCATTGAACCAGAAATAGTACGTGAACTCCTCAGCTTACTATGCAGTTTTGACTGGAGACCAAAAACAAAACAAAACAAAACAAAAAAAGCCCACTGTTATTCCTGTTATTTATAAAGGCTCGAGAGACTCAAAATACAGTGCTGTTTATCCCTGGCGATGGTTAGCTTTTTTTTACATGGGGCTTGTTAATTTGAAACAATGTGAGATAGGCACGCACGAATGTCTCCATCAACAGAAGCAGGTGGTAACAATTGAGACCGTGGTAAATTTGTCACATCCTTTAAAAACGTACATGTGTAATAATGTTTGGCTTATTCTCTGAAAGTACCAGACCACTGCAAAGTTTTTATCAAAAATACTTAAAATAAGGCAACAAATGTCAAGTCCTTTTAAGGTTAAGAAGGAGTATCGATAATGACCATGTGAAGAAAGGGCACACTCTAAATGACGTCATCCTCCCGCTTTGTTACTGAGCATTTTATCACACAATGGGACAGCTGTGTCATGTGGCATTGGACTGCTGGTTCTGAAAGTCAGGGATGATAGCACTGAGTTAGGCTTACAAACCAGATATTGAAACTTCTGTGTCAAATGTGCATGAAAATAGGTATTTACGTACAACTATGCTTATATATGAATATAATAGTGAGGCATACACAGGTAAAGGTGATAGCGAATGATTGCCTCCACAAAGAAGATCTGAGTAGCTGGGCCACCTAAACAACCTTTTGTGCTTTTGGAATTCTGTAGCAGGCATATCGGTTTTCTTAATTTCATAGTAATTTTTTAAAAAAATTTTTATTATGTTATGTTAGTCACCATAGAGTACATCCTTAGTTTTTGATGTAGTGTTCCATGATTCATTGTTTGCATACAATACCCAGTGCTCCATGCAATACGTGCCCTCCTTAATACCCATCACTGGGCTAGCCCATCCCCCCACTCCCCTCCCCTCGGAAGCCCTCAGTTTGTTTCCCAGAGTCCATAGTCTCTCATGGTGGTTCATTCCCACTTGTTTATCCCCCCTTCATTCTTCCCTTCCTTCTCCTACTGATCTCCCTGATATTTCTTATGTTCCACAAATGAGTGAAATTTATTTAAAAAAAAAAAAGTTCCAGGTAGATGAGTCCAATTTCTGTCACTTAAAAAAAATCAAGCCAAATAATGAAGCTAAATCATTTAGAAAGCTAAACTCAAACTCAAAGGATTTGTATTCTTTTCCTTCCCCTCTTCTCAAATATTTGATTAGTACCTGAGCCTGGAAGGCAGAATGATGTAGGGGCACTTAATTTCCGTGGATGACTATAGAAATGTCCAATTAATTAATAAGGATCCAAGGTTATTTAAATGTATTCCCAGAGCCCGACAAATGATCAAAACCACAAAATACTATGAAATAGTTATTACTATTTCACAGATGGGACAAGTAAGGCTCAGCTCAATAATTTGCCCAAGGTCACAGAGCTAGTTTGCTACATGAGGTAAACTACAGTAACATTTCTGCCCCGGAACAGTTTAACTAGTGAATGGTCTCAATCCTTTGTAAAACCTATGGGTGGGACAATTTACACTTTAATCATAATAAGATACGACTTTGAAACCTTTAAACGCATCTTTTACAGAAAACAGTTTGTCATACTCAGAAGGCTATGTATGCTTCAAGCAGGTTATAAATTATAACAACCTTTTATGACTCCAAGTATCTATTTGAAATGTACTAAAGTAGTTTCCCTAAAAATGACTCTTGTAAAGTCAAGCTTTTAAGAGTGGTAAAACATTTCTGGCATTTTTTTAATGGATGTTTTTAATGATAGTTGAATTCATTAGCTTTATCTTGTCTCACAAAGTGCCACAGTCTTAGAGACTTAAAGCAACACTTAGTTCTTATTTCACAGTTCTGGAGGTGGGAAGTCTGGGGTAGCATGGCTGGGTTCCCTGTTCAAGGATTCCTAAGGCTGAGATCAACATGCCAACTATACTGCGTTCTCCTCTGGACCTCAGAGTCCTCTTCCAAGCTCCTACGGATGTGATGGGACTCGGTTCCCTGCCAGTGTAAGACTGAGTTCCCACGTCCTTGCTGGTTGTGTATCCGTGGTCACTCTCAGCACCTAGAATCCACCTGTGTTCCTTGTCACGTGGCCCTTCTGTTTTTGAAGGCAGCAATGGAGAATCTCTCTTGAATCTTAGAAACTCTTAGAATCTCTCTTAGAAACCCCATCTCCAGGAGGAGCCCAATCCCTCCTAAAGGCTCACCTGATTGATTTTATCTTAACATCACCAGATGGTCTTATCTGAAAATCAACTGACTCAGGACCTTAATCGTATCTTCAAAATCCTTTTGGAGTAGTACCTTGATTATTAGTGTTTGAGTAAGTGGGACAGTATACAAGATACACCAAGGGTGGGAATCTTGGGCTATCTTCGAATTCTGCCCAGCATAGCTTATGAGTTGGTTGAACGTAGTGTAAGTATTACCACCACCACCACCTCCTCCCAGCCTCTCCGCTTCGCCCCCTGCTGGGCGACTTTCCTTTCAAGAATCAAAGCAGGGGGAGCATTACTTTACTTAGATTTATTTATATAGGGGCATATGTAAGTGATAACATCTTGCTTTCATCTCACTTCATGTGAACCTTAAAAGAGCAGGCGCAAGAGAATTTAATATCCATACACAATTGGACAAACTGAGGCTCAGGGAGATGGTATTATCTGCCTGAAGTCCCACAGCAGGAGGATTATGCCGTATTTCAAGGTTCTTAATATACTGCAGATTTTGATTTCTACAATACTTAAGTAGCATCATCTCTTAGTTTTATTTTTCAGAATTTCTAGGAAAAATGATTTTTTCCCCCAAGCCTGTAGACGAGATATCACAGAACATCATACACGGCAGTGCTCTCCCGGTTGCTTGCCGCGTGGGGAAGAGCTCCATGTACAACACCAGGACCACATGGTACAAAGCATTTATGCATGTGTTTCTGGAGGGACGTATTTTTTTTTAAACATAGCCTATGATTTATTAAGTAAATGCAATGAACGGAAGCTAATTTTGAAGCTCAACCGAGGCAACATTCCGTTTGCTGTTTTCATGTTCTATGTGATTAATGCAGATGCGGATGTTTCAGGACTTCAAGCTTTTATCTCGCCTGAGGTGTGACCACACTCATGGGCGCCAGAACGCGGTTTAGGAGATAATGTTGAAGCCACATCCAGTCTGATGTAGAATTAACTGAAAATGCTCCCAGCTTCTGTTCATCACCAAGTACGCGGTCATCTTTATAGGACCATCTAGACTCCCTTTTAACTCTTTCTTGTCAACATTTTAAACTCAGCTGCAGTTCATGGATGGATGTTGCTCCTGAGAACACACTGATAATTTCAGAAATGAGTCCCAGGGAAAGCAGTATTTTCTAGAATCCTCAAAGGTAGAAGGGTGCGTTGGGCCCCAGGTAGCTTCCAGTGCCCCATTTATGAATGTGGGAAGTGGATCCCTTGGAGGTTTAGGGATTTGCCCAGGAGCATACAGCTTGGGAAGTGATAGAACTGAGGCATAAGGATAGACCTTTAGACTCCAAGTCCAATACTCAGTTCACTATTAGCCCTTGATGGGAAATGCATCCAAAGCAGTTTTCTGAAAACACTGTCATTTTGTAACCAAGAGAGGTGTTTGGGTATAAAGTATTGGGATTAGAGAGGTGGTTTCAATCCCTGCCTCCCTTCCTACCCAGGCCAAGCATTTCAAAAGCTCGAACCTCTATCCCTGTTTTCAGTTCCTCTGACCTATCTTCTGCTGCCATCTTTGAGACCTCCCTCCAACCACCAGCCCAGGACTGTTCTCTTTGCTCTGGATCCTAAGGTCGATGTTCCAGGGGTGGGGCTATGGGAGTGGTTCATCTGCTCAGCAGCAAATGCAGCAATTGCTTGAAATCAGACCAATGAAATATTTTTGGAAGGGGAATATTTTATCACTGACGTTGAGAACTTGTGGCATGTAGTGATAACAAAGAGCAAACTGACTTTTAGTTTAATTTTTTTTTTAATAGACACTGTCATTTCATTGCTTCCCATGACACTGACCTGGATTAAAGGACAGGAATCCCCCATGAGCTACTCACATCTATTAGGCTTCAGGTTCTTTATAAAGTGTTCCCTTTTGGTGGGGTGTAGAAAGGCAACACAGCATCATAACATTTTGAAAGTACATGTACTTTTTATTTTATTTTTTTAAAGATTTTATTTATTTATTTGTCAGAGAGAGAGAGCACAAGCAGGAGGAGAGGCAGGCAGACGGAGAAGCAGGCTTCTTGCTGAGCAAGGAGCCCGATGTGGAACTCTTATCCCAGGACCCTGGTATCATGACCTGAGCCCAAGGCAGACGCTTAACTGACTGAGCCACCCAGGCGCCTCAAATGTTTTTTTTTTTTTTTTAAGTACATGTACTTATGGGACTCCTGGGTGGCTCAGTCAGTTAAACATCTGCCTTGGGCTCAGGTCATGATACCAGGGTCCTGGGATCGAGTCCTGTGTTGGGCTCCCTGCTCAGTGGGGAGTCTGCTTCCCCCTCTCCCTTTGCCCCTCCCCACCTCTTTTGCTGTCTCTCAAATAAATAAAATCTTTAAAAAAATAAATAAAATTTGAAATTGCGTATGAAATGTAGAGTAGATCTCTAAGTATCACAAGGAAAGCAATTTTGGGAAATAGACTGCTGAGAAGCCAGAATCTTAGAGCTTTACCTGGGTTCATATGGGGGTTTAAATGTAGTGTGTTCCCATTAGCAAAGAATTTAGTTCTGCTTGTCACTGGGCTCAGAGAGAAGTGGACATTTTAATACATTTCAGGTTGAATCAGTGCTGTGCAGGGATTAAGACAGCCTAGGTTAGTCAGATCTGGACATTGTGACCATGGGCGTATTACTTAATCTGGCTAAGCGTCAGTTTCTCCATCTATAAAATGGGAACAAATAATAGTACCTACCTTATAGAGTCATTATGGGCATTAAAATCAGTTGCATAAAGGACTTAGCCCTGGGCTGGCATATATTAAACACTCAACAAATGTTTATTATCACTTTTGTCATTATCCAGTGGTCAAAGATTGTAAATTTTACAATCCAGATTGTAAATTTTTAACTCTTAAAAATGTTGTACTCAGATACAAAATTCAGCGTATTTTCTTTATTTCTCTTAAATGAGGAGCATGGAAACACTGGTATGGGTATTTAAGGACATAACCTCACTTCATTGTGGTTAAATTTTTCTTTAGCAAATTTCTCCAAGGGCACTAGATGGCGGCCTTCCCCTTTAAGAAAAAAAAGGAAACAGCACAAACTAAAACTAAGGTTTCATTAATACTTTTGCTTTGATAGTTGAAACTAACTGCTACATATTTAAAAGCGAACAACACAGAGTAAAGCAACGTCTTTGAATACTAAAGGTTGTCAGAATCATAGAATTTCTAGATTTTCAGGTGTCAGGCTAGAAGCAGCATGCTAGGGAAAACATTCTGTGCGGGCATTGGGAATTCTGGATTCACACTTATTAACTTAGGTGACCTTGGACCTTACCTTTCAAGCTCTAATTTTTTTTCCTTTATAACATGAGGTGATTTGGTTAGATGATCTTCGATGTTGTTTCGGCTCTGGAATGCTATGATTTTTAATAATTCGGTGTTTACCCTTCTACCAGGCTCTCTGTGAAGTGTTTCTTGTGCTCTAAATTAAATATTTATTAAGCCAATGGACAAGATTTAATGTTACTACGTATCAACACTACTTAAGTTAAAACTGATATATTAAAAAATAAGATTAATTTTGGAAGATAGGCATGAAGTTAGGGTTTTAAGGTATGTGTGTGTGTGTGTGTGTGTGTGTGTGTGTGTGTGTGTGTGTGAAATCTTGGTCTAAATGCTCCGTTTTAAAAAATAAGCAAGGAGAAACATTTGAATATCTGCATTTAAGATAATGTAAAGCTTGAAAGAACCTGTCCAGGAGTCATTTTACAACTATTTCTATCTCTTCCATAAAGTTGAGCCTCTGCTGGAGTTTTGAATGTGATAAAGTGTTTTCTAATGTATTATTTTAAAAGGCCAACTGTTTCGAGTGTTCCTAAAAGGATTATAGCAGTTTAAATTGCTCCTAGATGCAACAACAGAATAGAAACTATCAAGACCGAGAACTTCTCAAATATGAGTAAATAAAACCAGCCTTGAGCATCTGGTGTGATTAAGAAATTCAGATGTGCTTTGGAGTGTTTTTAATTCAAAATAGTCAGATGAGTACAACTGACAATAAATAATAAATAAACCTCCAGAATAAAATATATTTTAGGATTTATTTATAAACTAAAGTATATGCCTGCTTTTTCCTTAGGCATTTCAGACAAGGTAGGAAAAAAATGTTTTTTAAAAAAATATACAACAGTGATTGTACATTGATCTTTCTTTTTAAGGGAAGTTAGTATTTCAGAGAAAGTCCTTTGGTATCTTAGTCTGCAACTATGTATTTTTTTTCCCTTAAAAAAAAGATTTACTGTTCTGTCGATCATTACCTGGAGACGTGCTCCTCCCACAGTCACAGATAAACTCACACAATGATTAATGTGATGAAAAATGTTCTTTGTGACACAACAGATAAGAGAAAGAGATTTTAGGCATTAGCAAATACTCAGGCTCAAACAGGTAGAACAATCCCTTTAGCATAGGGTTAGGGGGATGCACAGGTAAGGGAAAAATACAGATTACAGATGGAATTTTTCCCCAACACTGGCGCTGGTGGGGCGAGCCAGCCGTTTAGCACCAGCGGATGCTAAGTCACAAGCATGGAAGACGATGTCGTGATATAATCTGGATGTTCCATATACACATTTTAACTGTAGCAGAGGAAATAAGCTGCAGGCTCAAGAAGTTCACAACAGAATGGCCTTCCCCCAGCCCGCCAAACATGTGGCTCATTACATATGTGTATTCATTCAACTTTCCTACCAATGGTTCACTATTTCCAGCAAAATCTGATGCTGAAACAAGTTGGAATTGCTATTGCCGTGTCATTCGTATTACATGGGGTCACAAGCACAGGGCTGCACAGTAAGAGAAACACACAGACACACACACACACACACCCTACCTTATCCAGAGCAGTAAAAAGTGAAAACAAAGATGAATTTATGCAGGTTACTGACTCTAAGGCAGCCTAATATTTATGAAATATCTCACACTGTCTCTCACACACACCCCACCAAGTCTTTAGGCTCCAGTTACAAGCGCTGCGTCATCTGCCAGATCACATGGTAATTGTTGCTATTTCAAGGATCAAGTGGCATAAAGCTCCCCCCACCCCACCCCTTCCCTTTGGTACCATATAGCGTGGAAGAGTGATTACTGTGTGATGGGGTGAGACCAGGCTCTCTGGTCCAACCCTCCAGCTGGAAGCCAGGCTTTCGGTGGGGTGGCGCGCGCGGTGTTCTCACGGAGCGATTGGGAAAGGGGACGGGGGAGGGGGTCTCAGGGGAGGCCGGGCAGCTCTAATTGGTTTCTCAATGAAAGATAATCACCTAGTCCCCCGAGAGGCTGGGGATTAGCACTCTGCCTCTCCTCTCCACCGCTTTTAGACGTCTCATCCTCCCCTCGGAGCTCTCAGGCCACTCAGCAGAAAGGGCTCGCAGCCTGCGGCTCCCCGCGCCCGCCGGCCGCTCCTGGGGCAGCACTGCCGCGCGCTCGCACTCGGCGCCCCCTCGGCTCCCTCGCCGCGCTCGCCTCCCCGGCCGGCGTCCGGCCGCGCCCGAGGAAAGTTTCGCGGAGGGGCTCCGGGAGAAAATGAGCGAGCTGGAGGAAGACTTTGCCAAGATTCTCATGCTCAAGGAGGAGAGGATCAAGGAGCTGGAGAAGCGGCTGTCGGAGAAGGAGGAGGAGATCCAGGAGCTGAAGAGGAAGCTGCACAAATGCCAGTCCGTGCTGCCCGCGCCCTCGCCGCACATCGGGCCGCGCACCACCCGGGCTCAGGGCATCTCGGCGGAGCCGCAGACCTACCGCTCCTTCCACGACCTCCGACAGGCGTTCCGGAAGTTCACCAAGTCCGAGAGGTAGGCGCGGGCCGGGCGCGACGGGCTGGAGCCCAGGCCCGGCTCGGGCTGGGGGTGCGCGCGCGCGCGCGTGGGGCGGGCGGCGCGGGGCGCCCCCTGCTCGCCGCCGCGCCGAGTGGGGTGCCCCCGCGGCCCGGGGCCTGGGAAGTGTTTATTTTTATTCCTGCCCGTCACGTGCCGCGCCGGGCTCTGGCGGGCTGGGAAAGGCGAGCTCCTCGGGGAGACGCGCCCCGGTGGCGTGGGGGTGGGGAGGAGACGGAAAGTTTGCTCGCGCCGCTAACTCGGCCGCCCCGCACCCGGACAGAGCCGCGCGCGTCCCGGGGCCGCGGAGCTCCCCGAGGCGACCCCAGACGCAGGCCGCGGGGCGTGCGTGGTGGGGCCGTGCCAGCGTCCCGGGGGAGGGGCGGCGGAGCCCGGACGGGGTCGGCTTGGGCCGAGGGACTGGACTTGCCCAGCGCAGGAGTCCTGCGGGGACGGTGCAGGGGCGTGGGGAGGCGGGACGGGGGCGCGTCTCCGCTGCCGGGATCCGGCCTCCGGGGTGGGGAGACCGGGAGAAGTTTATTCACAGGGTCACTTTCCAGGCCGCCTCAGTGATGTCAGCAAGAAATTGCAAAGAAACCCCACTTTCTGGACGTTCGTGTGCCTCGTTTGTGTCCCTTCCACAAGGGCCACACCTGGGGCTGCCCTGGGCTTGGAGGCGGCTCGGTGACCTTGTACCTGGAGCAGGTTTGGGGCTACGGCCAGCCGTGCCCCCGGGTGGATAAGGCTGCCTCCTTGTTGTCTTCCCGCGGAAACTTTTCCGCGGAAAAGTTGGGGTAAAGAGAAAGGCGGGCCGTTTCTCTGGGGGCCTCCGGGCTCCTTTCTTTCCCCTCCCGGACACTTTAAGAGCCCAGTCCTGCCGGTTCAAAGTTGTGTGTCGCGCGGTGCTGGTGTGCAGAGGAGGCCGGGCGACTTTGGCCGCAAGTAGGAAGCTCTTGCACTCCCCTCGCCGCCTTCACCGGAGGAGGCTGATCGATTGGCTGCGGCATTAAAGCGCCTCTGGACATTAGGGAAAGGAAGTGCAGACTCCAGAGCCCATTACTGGCTTTTAGTCTCTGGAAGCGCGCGGCCCAAAGTGCATTTCGCAGGATATTGAATATTCCATTAGGCGTGCCTTCATGCCCGCCTACCTCTTACCCCTTCCCTCTTCTACTTAGATCACTTGGTGTCTGAGTTTGGGGCTCTCAGGGGACCCCTCAAATGAGTCCCTCCCCCTTAGCTCTCTGACTTGGAGGCCAGCACTTCCAAAGGGCATGTGTTCTTGTCCAGTGTCCATCCAGGCCGCTGTCAGGGGCCCCCACTCTGCCTCTGCACCCCTTCCTTGTCTGTCTCTCCTGTGCATTGATTAGTGTGCCTGCGTGGTGGGGGAGGGGAACACAGGAGACTGGGTAGGGAGGGGTGAGGAGCTGTTAGAAGAGGGCCAGGAGCTGGGAGTGGGCCGGGAAGAAAAACAGGAACCAGCCAGAAAGGATTCGCCTCTGGAACGTGGGTCCCGTTCTGATCCGACGTCTAAGGGGACAGTTTTCAGATTCCCGAGGGACACTCCAGCTACACAGTGACACTGCCCACATGGCACCTTTTGGCGCAGCCTGCCCTGAAAGCCCCTACCCGGTGGAACGATGGCATTCTTCCTGCTGCCAGGGCAAGACTGCAGCCGCTGCTCCTATCTGGCCTTGCCCTTGGTTGGGGGAGGGGGGGGGCGGCTGCCCGGGGCTGGGCTGAGGCTCGGCTCCGCCGGGCTGCGCATTCCGCGGCCGCTGCCCTGCCCCTCGCTCAGCAGCTGGAATCAATCTGCCCACCTCCTTAAGGAGCCACTTCATCAGCGGTCACCCGGCAGCTGCTCGCCTCCTGGGCCGACGGGCCGGCCGGGGCTTTATCGCATTTTTGGAATTTCAGATCCCTGTGCTTGGGCTGTGCCCCTACCGAGGAACCAGCGCCCCTCGGCAGCACAGGGGCGGTTCCACCAGGCTCTGCAAGGGCCCGGGAGGAAATTCTCCCCACCCCGCGTCCACTCTCCCGCGGGAGCTCGCTCAGAGGCGCTTTTATTCTCCTTGACGAGCACATCTCTCTAGGAAAGAGAGGAGGGTTTGTATGCACCGGGAGGAAATGGCTGGTCTTTGCTTCGCACACATCATCCTCCCTTTCCGACCACCCCCGCCCCTGCGCTGTGCAGTTAGGGGTAGGAGCCTTCGGCCTCGGCGTGGATCATGCGCAGTGGAGGTCAGAGCGTGTCTGGGTCTAAAGCAAGTCTCTGGAGCCTTTTCCTGCTTCCTCTGTGCTCTGATTTACGCAGGGATGGAGGGTAAACTTTCCCCCACTCAGCACTTAGTTTCTTAGACTTTCAAATGGAGCCTGGAGTGTATTTTAGGGAGGCTGACTCATTAGAGTTTAAAGGATTTTGACTGGTATAATGAATGGGGAGAGTAACCATTGGAATCAGGTATTCATCCTAGCACTTAAAGAGAAGATAGCAACTTAATTATTGGTCGGACACTTCATTCTGGTCAGGAAAGGATATCCTTTAAAAAGTATTTCTCAGATCCAACCTTTTACAGCAAACAAGGGGCTCTCAAGATAAAGTGTATTTTCTGCTTTTCAGATACTTAGATTTGGGGTCGAGACATTCCGTCACCTCACGCACCCTTTGTGGAAAGCTGTGCCATCCTGATGGGCTTGCTGGGGCCGAAGGGACTGCTTTACTGCAAAGCTAATGCTCATTTGCAGTTGCTAGAGAATTTGAGTGATAGCTATTCAGGAGTTCATTTCAAACTTTACTGGGACATGCAGTGTTTATACGAACAAGACACGTACGTTGAAAGTACAGGAGTCTGGTGGGCAGAATGATAAAAGAGCTTTTCCTCCAAGCACCGTTTTAGAAAATTATGGCAATCTAAAATATTTACATAATAGGTGGCAAAAATATCTTAAGCATTTATTGCAGTGGAAGGAAATGGGAGAATTCACTGTTGTAATCAAGTCAGTCCAATTAGCCAGACTTCCATGTGTCCACAGAGGGTCTACGGCACAATCTCCGTTAAGAATGATCTAAGTATCCAAGGAATGCTTAGATGAAAATTATACTAGGGAAAGGGAAGATCTGAGTGCTCAGCGTAAGTATCAAGTGTACAGTATGATAATCATGTTCAAAAAGAAAATGTCCGGCTTACTGCAGTCCTCATTTTCAGACCCCATAGAAATGCCCAGTAGGGATCAAGTGATTATGTTGGAAAACTGTAGGGTATTTTGGATGACGATGATGATATTTTGAATTTATGTATCACTTTCTGCTAGTTAGGTCCAAGTGTTTTACATCGTTTTCTGTGAACTCTCAGTTCCCTGAATGTATATACCCACATCAAGAATTACCTAATATCCTGAATTCTTTCCTCGAAAATTTTACACACCTCCTTATTTTGGCTGCCCATTTGGCTCAGAGGACTGCAAACAGTTGTTGTTGTTCTTTTTAAAGTAACTCAAGCTCAGGCTGGAATCAATATTCATGTGTAACGGGGACAAGAGATTGTATTCCAAAGACATTTGAGCTATTCTTGTCACAAATCCCTTGATTTTTGATGATGTAAATTCATCATTTGGAACTTGAACTTCCCTCCACTGGGACATGGATGCTTTGGGATGGGTGCCCCAGAAAGCTCATTTTGCTTTTTGCATCTCTCATTCAATTCGGGTCTGGTTTAACCTTCAGACTAAATCAAGGGATTTGGCCTAATTTTGACATAAGCAACTTCAATGAAGTAAGTACCAGCTGAATTCTGGGCCCCGCTTATTAACTGTTGGTAGAGAAAATCCACAGTACTTTAAAATAGCAAGGGTAATACAGAGAGTGAACTGAAGAATCAGTCCTGAAGAAGTCATTTGCCTGAGATCTCACAGCTAGGAAATGTGAGACACAAGTTTCAAACCCAAACCTTGACGTTTCCAGAGCCCAAGTTCTAAGCGGCAACACTCTCTCCCCTTGGAACTGGGCAAGTTCCATCTTAGGAACGGGTGAGTCCCTTCAAATAGAAATCACCGAACCTAAATTAGAATAGGATTTTCGTTAAAAGAGTGTTAGAGCCGTCACTCAGTGGACCTCCTGAGAAGTGGCCAGCGAGCTCTCGTACCCAGCACACACACCTGGCTGGGGTTTTCTCAGGCAGTCCTGCTCCTGAGACTGTCCTATACCAGTCTTTCCCTTTGCTTCCTTCCCACCTTTCTCATGTCGTAGGCGGGGCTGATGAATTGGATGGTTGTGACAGTGATCATGGTTGCCTCCTTTGGACACCATTCCTTATACCCTTTGCCTTTTGCCTTGCAGACTGCTCATGCTAATCCCTTCGTCCCTACCAACCCTCCCATTGAAAGGAATCTATTACTAAGTGACAATATATCAATATGTTAACTGGTTATCCTTTCCAGATTAACATAGTAATAGTTTAACAGCTTCTGGGAGAGGACATTCATTTAGTTTGCTCAAATGAGTAATATTTATGACAAGAATTTAAGGGGAGTCAGGATGAGGAGGGCAGGGGAGGGTTTTATGCAAGGTGGCTTGTCAACACCCTGCGGTCTCACCACATGTCATTGGGAGAGGACAGAGTGTGAGCACTTCACATCTCCTTTTGGTCAAAGTTGTACCCTGCTTTCAGTGATGAGAAAACAGAGCAAACTGTCCCTGAAGTGCCTTTTAAAGGATCTTAGAAATGGGACCCGAAAGATAGTTCAGGTTTCTTAATTTTGCATCAGCACCAGACTTGGTGAATTGATTTCTTCAGCTTATCATCTGTCTGTGCTTCTTATGTAAGACCCATTCACTTGGCTTCGAGATTGGCTCAGGGTCTGTAATCATGCATTTTCCAGATGTATTTGTAATGTACCAGGAATTCTTGCTCCATTTGAATCATTGATCTACGTGTAGGTTGAAAGTTCACATTTAATCACGTATTCATTAGAAATTGGACCGACCCTTATGAGACTATTTCTAACAGACCTGAAACAACAAACGATGTACTATCTTCTTCCTCTCTTCCTAAGTGCCCTCTCTCCCTCCAGTGTAGTGGAGGCCGAGAGTGCATTGAAACCCTTTCTCTTGATCGGATTTTCAGGTGATTTTGTAGTTGCTCAGAGCATGGATACTTATTTTCATTTGCCATTGAGAATGGGCTTATCAGAGTTCGGGACCCTGTCTTATCTCGGGTTCTTGTAGCTCTTGGACGTTACTGTGAGCTTGGAGATAAACCAGGGATAGCATATCCTGTTTCACAAAAGTGAAAGCTCTCGAGTTTGGGAATTGTCAAAAAGGAGTCCTGACCTTGAGTCTTCCTTTGTTGTTGCCACGCTGTTGGGTCCCTGAAGAGCAAAGGCTATTTGTGTATGGTTATGTGTATGCGTGTCTGTGTGTGTGTCTATGTGTGTACACACACACACACACACACACACATTGCCACTTGATTCATTTTATGCCTTTTATGCTTACAGAAGTTCTTACTGTAAAATTCTTCTAGGTTGGCCCAAATCAGTGTCTTGTGGAACGGAAGATGTACTGCTTGGGCTGTTAGGATAAAATAGATCGTGGCACCTCGCAGTTTGTCAGATGCTTGCTCTTGGTCCTGGGCACGCAGCCCAAGACTGCTTCCCAGAACCGGCTCTGAGCACCAGGCTTTGTTGCTCCTTGTGGAAGTGCACCTCCTCCTTTCACCCATTGATGATTTTTCACCTCCCGTCCTTTGTCCTTGGGTCTGCCTGTGTTGTCTCTCTCTCTCTGGGTCCCCGTGTCTCTCTGTTCCACCTTAACCTCTCTAACTCCTGCCAGATCGGTTTCATTTGCAAAAATCATAAAACAGCAAACATAGAGCAGACTTCTTGCTCAAAATGCTACTCTAAACTTCGAAAAACCTATCATAACTTCAAATGATTCAGGTATTATGCAATTTGAATTTTCTAAAGTTTAAAAAAATATCTATTGTTCATATTGAAATATAAAACGCTTTAGAATATTGGCTCTGTAAAAAATGGGTATTTCCAGAAACTGTATCTTTGACATAGACTTGTTTTATTATGTGAAGATGGATGGTGGACGTAGTCTCCTTATTTTACGTAGTGTTCTTAAACAACAGATCCCTTTTTAAAAACTCTCAACCTTACCCCTCACTAAACAGTACTGGAGGATCGCAGCCTTCATTGTGCAGCATGTGGCTTTTAGTCCATATTGTTTGCTATATATGAATGTACTAGAAACCCATGCTACCTGGAGAAATAGTGTAGTTTTAAATTCAAGCGATATAAAGTTTGCGTGGACTAGAAAGTTTTAAAATACTATCTGTAGTTTGTCCTGTCCAGTGAATTGACTGTGTTAGCTGTGTTTTATCTGTTTTTATTTGTGGAACCAGGAGTTGATTTCTGTTGATTCTGTTGTGCGTATGAACACATTGATAGCACTTTGGCCTGTCAGGCGATAACCCGGATGTACTGGTTTCTTCTGAGTGTTTATCTATATTAAGCTAATCCAGTAAGACACCTGCAGGAATTACCTTGTTGGTTGAAATTTTGCACTTGTGATAAAAAGTATCCAACTATAGTTCTTAACATATTCGCTCAGATTTGTTGCTAATTCAAACTGTTCTTCCTTTCTGGTCCAAATTAGACAGGGCTTCGAAATGTGTTTTAATCCTCGAATGTGTCTTTATATGAGCACTCTGACCTCAAACACTGCAGTAATGCTGCTAGTAAACCTTACAGGGATCCTCAAAATACTTCTGTGTTTGCTGCTTACAAATATTTGTAGGTCTGTTTATACAACTGTGTGCTACTATTATTGTCTGAGGAGCCAATCTAAAGCCTTTGGGTAAATGTTAATATTTTTCTCGATGCCTCTCATTGCCCATGTGGTGTAGATAATGCTAATTTCGTTCATCACATTGCCGCGGAGGAACTTGGCTACAGATGCCCCAAATCCTCAACATAGAAAATTCTTTTATACATTAAGGTGTGAACCTTCGAGAGAATAAAACCAGTCCCTATTCAGTTCAGTCTCCTGGCAGAGAGCAAGACCACTCTGAAGCAGTCAAGACAGCATCCTTTGTCTTCCTCAGGCAGCTTCCAGCTGGGGGGTTCCGACACCCAGGGCTGTGCATTTGATTAGTTGGAGGTTAAAATGAGTCAGTGATTGCTGAAAAGTCAAAACCGGTGAATTACTTGTGTCTTAGGAAATAAGAGCGTTCGCAGACCTCTCTGGGGAGAGGCTTTTTCTAGCATTCTGGTGGGCTTTCTGGACTGGAGGGATTGCAAGTATATGGCAGGAAGTTGCACAGAATCCACAAGCGGTCATGTCTGTTCACAGGAGAGTGTTGCACTTGGGAACGTCACCCGTCTCGTGAGTCACTGCAGAAAAAATGTCTGAGAACTTCTGATCTGAACCATGCCTCTAAAAAGTCAAAATCTTGACCCCGTGAACCTCAAAGCTACTTACTTATAAACAACAGTTGTTAGACTTACTCCACTCTACTTAGCACGTCCACTGCAGAGCAACGTGTCCCCAAGTGTGATGTCCGTGTTCTTGGCGGCACCAAGGAAGGCTTACTGGGCAGTGCACAAGGGAGTTTATTGTATGTGAACAATTAGGAATTTCACGAAGTGAGGAAAACATGTAACAAGCACATCAAAGCTATGATCGCTTATGATAAAGCTAAGTTTTAAGAAAAAAGTCTAAACATATTGATGGTGTATAGATGGGTATACGGAAGAGGATGGGGAAAGATCGCTTTAAAATCATTTTTTTAAAGATTTTATTTATTTATTTGAGAGAGAGAGAGTGCAGGAGCAGGGGTGCGGGGCAGAGGGAGAAGCAGACTCTCCATTGAGCAGGGAGCCCAACTTGGGACTTGATCACAGGACCCTGGGGTCATGACCTGAGCCGAAGGCAGACACTTCACTGACTGAGCCACTCAGGCGCCCCTTGAAGTCATTTTCAACGGGAATGAAACAGATTGTTCTCATGCTTATTTCCTTACTCACCCTTACCCTAGTTTGGAAGATTCTAGCTACCTGAGCTACCTGGGTGCTCGTCTTTGGTGACTCAGTTTCTCCACAAGGGCTAGAGGGGGGACATAGAGCTATATTCTATTCTATTCTATAAAATATACTCTTGCTCTGATGACAGAGCAGTGTGGTTAAGAATTATTTACTCCAATATATCATCAGAAAAACATTGGATTTCCCCCCAGATCTGTGACTTTCTTTGCCGTTCCACAGCAGGGCCCACAGGTGACCAGGACAGCTGGGAAAGAATGAAGGATGCTGGGCCCCAGTCCCCACCCTGCCCCCGGGGCCCTGGGGGGCTCTGTCCTGCAGTGTCTGCAGTGCAGTGTGGCCTCTCCACTCCCCCCAGGGCTCCTCCTTGGATCCGGAGACTCTGCGGTGGCATCTGTGGCCGTGTGGCATTTTGGAGGGTGGCAGTGTGGCATTTTGTAGCTGGAAAGACTACGATGATTCTTTTCTTTTCTCTTTTCTTTTCTTTTCTTTTCTTTCTTTCTTTCTTTCTTTCTTTCTTTCTTTGTAAAAATGCAATTTGGAAACAGTTTGGAAGGGTAAATCTTTAAAACAAAGACAAATGTATTTTCCTGTGTTTCTGTATTTCATTGACTTGTAGGAAACTAGATTAAATGAGGAGAAAACCTTTTTGAAAGCTGTTACTGTGAAGAGAATGCCAGCGGAAAAATGAGAAAAATACGAGGAGAAAGGAGAGAATGTATAGGCAGGAGGAGGAATTAGCACTAGTGCAGTCTTCCTTCAGGGCATAATGCAGACTGTACCCCCGTCTACTGAAGAATGGGAATCCTTAGGATCTGGGTGTAGGTGCCTCCAAAAGATAGGGAGAGAAAGCCTTGCAGGGAGAGGGAAGGGCGAGAGGGTGAGATTTCAAGATTGACCACAAGATGGCAGCAGAAGTATAATATTTAGTCAGTTGGACGTCTAGCTTTTGGGAACCGCTTTTGGTTGGCGTTGAAAACATATTCCCAAACAAACAACTTTCTTAATGTCAGCATTCAAGTGTTTGAAAAGTGTTACCATTGAATGAATGTAGTGTTATCATTTCCCAATTAGTGATTTTGGGGAATGTATTAAAAAAGCCAAAGCGCCCGTTTTCTTTTGTAGTGTTTGCCTTTAACAAAAGGGAGGCAAATAGTGGGCCTGGCAGGGAGAGGTCTTTGAACATTAATATTGGTCTGAGGGAAATTCCTAAAACCCCTTTGAGACCTCCGGGCTCCGATTTGCCTGAGAGAAGACCACCGAGAGAAATAACGGAAAATTAATAGTGGTAAGAAATATATGTGTGAGGAGACAGAATTGAGATTTTCTACTCCCTTCTCTCCCCCCCCCCAAAAGAACTAAAAGACAATTAGTATAAGAAAAAGTTAGAGCAGCTGTTAGATGAAACTTCTAGTAGCTTCTAATTTTTTAGAAGGTTGTTTGATCTTCTGGGTACTTCTGTGATTCTAGAATATAATTAAGTAAATCTTAATATGGCCCCTTGCAGGGTAAGGTCCTTCTTAGAAAAACATTTGAATAATCCAGTTAATGATTATTTATACACATCTGAATATTTGCAAGAGCGAAACGATGTGATTTTTTCCCCTCTGCTGGGATGCCCTAAATGTAAACTGCCTTTCAACAATTTTAGGGTATAGAGGAACTAGTGTAGTCTGACCTACCCCAAAGGGATAAATGGTGGGTCACAGCTAATGGACTGGACGTTTTTGAATCAATAATCTCTTGGAAAGTGCCGTTCAGACTTCCTGTAAAACGCTGTTCCGTTCAGTCTGTGACCCCTGTTCTGTGAAGACCCCCAGGGGACTGGAAGGGAAGTAGTCTTGCTGATGGCATCCTTTGTGATCTCACGCTGAGGAGGAATGTACTTATTTTGGTCTGCCTCAGTGACCACGGGTCAGTGCCAACATGAAGTTGTACTTTGGGTCAAAAGAAGTCAGTTTTGAATTAATGGGATGACTTGGCCTCTTTAATTGGTTCCTTTGCTCAGATAGCGTGTCAGGTTGTACTTACATAAGCTTGCAAGATGGGAAATAGAGAAAATTTAAACCAGTGCACATACTGATCTCCTCCTTGACAACAAATTGCCTTTGTGAGACGTGTTTTGAACATCTGTGGTGTATTTATTTGAAGCTGTCAGCATGTGAAACATGCTCTTTGGGGCAAGAATTTGTATTTGCTCTAGGCAGGGGAAGAAAATGTTACGTAGTGTAGGACCCTGAGACAGGACGAAGGGTAGATGGAATGTAGGGTATTCCCTCTGTTGTGTGTAAGGACCAAAACAGCACAGCTAGTCACTGTCAGACATGGAGAAGCAGAGGGTAAGTTGTGTTATGTTTCGTGTTCTCTGATCTTCCTGGCTGGTTATCAAGGCAAGACAAATCCCCATGTAGAGAGGCAGGGTTTGACGTATCCTGCCTTGCATTGCCGGTCACCCAGCCTCAGCATCTGGCTCAGGCATCACAGGGATGCCCACAGTAGCGGAGACCTGCCGTGGGCTTGCTGGGCTTTTGAGATGAGAGCAATCACAGAAAGAAGTTTCTTTCTTTCCCACCGTGTTTATATTCACTGTGTTCAAATCTGGAGGTGCTTTTTGATACTTCAGAACATGCACCCATTCTCGGATTTGCTGACTTTCATCTTTTCCGAGGGTGTGTCTACTTCCTTGATTATTTTTTTTTCCCCCTAAGATTTTATTTATTTATTTGATAGAGAGCCAGACAGTGAGAGTGCACAGGAGGGCGGGGGTGGGGGCTCAGGGAGAGGGAGAAGCAGACTCCCTCGCTGAGCAGGGAGCCTGATGAGGGAGGGAAGGGGTCATTCCCAGGACCCCGGGATCATGACCTGAGCTCGAGGTAGACATTAACCAACTGAGCCACCCAGGCGCCCCTCCTTGATTGTTTTAATTGCCAAAGTAATGCTTGCTGGTTGTCAGACAGTAAAAGACAACATTTACTATCCACCCCCCCACCCCACGTTTCCCACTTGTCCTCTGCCGACAGGCAGCCACCTTTAGCCTTTCTGTATGTTTATGCAAACCTTTATATAGAAAGAACTTTCCTGCCCATTTGGAGTTTTGTTGTTTCTTGCTTGTTTTTCTAACTGAAGTGGAATTATTCCATAATATTCCTCAGTAAACTGCTGCTTTTGTTTTGTTTGTTTGCTAATAGCTCCTAGGGTTCTTTCCAGATGAGTCCATATTGGTTTTTTTAATGGCCCTACACATTACATAGCATCCCTGTACTCCCCTTATTGATACAGGTGGTTATTGGCTTTGTCTGGTTGCAGGCATAATAAACGCTGCCTCTGGTATACTTGTACACGTTTTCTCAACTGTCTTTTATTTATGTAAGGATGGATTCTAAAAAGCGAGAGTGCTAGGTCAAAAAAAAGTTGCTAATTTTCAGTGTGACTTTTTTAGTTTATGTGATTATGCGTCAGCTTTCTATGTCAGATAAATGAGCCCTAGTCCTTTCTAGTAAAAATAAGAGGCATGCTTGTGGCATTGACAGAGTTAATTTTCTACATTAAAGAAAGAAGTTTTAAAAATCAGACATACGACCGTAGCAGTCACGTGTGCAAGGTTCTTACTGATTTCTTTTTTATACTTGAGCTGCTTTCATGAGAACACTCTTTTTGAGGTAATGTTTACATTTCAGATTTATAAAGTCCATATTGTGCTTTTGGCTTGATTTTTTTTTTCTTCTCTAAAGTTGAAGAAAATTCCTGAGTTGCTACAATGTAATGATTTTGCAAGTAAGAATGAAATATTTGCATATACTGCTCTTAAATAATGAGAATCCTTCTTTAAGGATTACAATGATTTGTTTTTCTTTCATTAAAATACATTTTGGATACTTGGAGGATTCTGAGGAACTTGCCCCCACTTGGGAAAATAACAAATTCCAAGTCACTCAGCTACCCTTTTTTTTTTTTTTTTTTAAAGGCTAGTGGGAAGATTTGGACATATATGGTATTGGAACTACTCAGTGGAGCTTTCTTTTTATAAGATGGCCACCTCTGGTAGAGTTTTCTTTTCTTTCCTTTTTTTTTTTTTTTTTTTTTTTTTTTTTTTATCATTGTTACAATACTGGACTAGATTTACTGAAAGATGGCTTTGCAAATATTTATTTGGGTCAGAATTCAGACATATTAAAGGTAATCAATCATGGGGTCGAAGCTACAGAGGAAAGTGCTTTTTGGAGAGTAGGAAGAGCCAATCCCAGAAATTTTAGCTTAGTCTTATAGAGAAATGACCTCAGGACATGTCATGATAATTAAAACAGCGGGTTTTGGAGTCATGGACCTGGGGTTGAGCTCTGGTTCCTCGTGCACACACTGGTCTTGTGATTTTCAATGAATTACTTCTCTCTCTGAGCTTTGGTTTCCATGTCTATAAAATAGGGATAATGATACTTCTCCCCATGGGCTTTGTAGACAGGAGATACTCCGTACCTGTTTATGGAGTTACAGAAGGTGGGTGCAGACTGCTAAGTAAACTTGCTAGCCAGTGTGTGCCAATTCAAGGCTCAAAAGTTGTAGGGATTTTTAAAAACTTCAGTTCTGGTATTAACAATTCCAGAACCTCATGCCTAGAAAGGATTTTAGGAGATAATTTTGTTCATCCCCTTTGATTAACAAGACATTCATGGCAGACGATCAAGCAAACATCTAGAGGTTCAGAAAGATGATGATTTGCCAAAGACGTGAAGCTTGTCCGTAGCAATGCTGAGATCCTACCACCCATGTCTCTTATTTGCCATCGCAGCCCTCCTTAAACCTGTCTGAAAGATCCACAGTGATGACTGAAAGGCGGGAAACTAGACTTTTACGTACCAAGACACAAGTGGAAAGGAGATGGGTACAATGCTGTTTCTTTGGTTTTAGAAAAATATAAAATGTAGCTGGATGATCGGGTAGGTCAAAGGCAACAGGGGGCCCAGTGCAGCACCCTGCTGATCTAGAAGCCCCTTTGTGTAAGTTTCTTACAGGTGGTGGGTTGGGATGAACCAGGGCCTGGGACTGCTCATGAGGTCTGAGGAGAAGGCAGGAACACGGAGCGAGTGCATCAGCTGCCTCTGGCTCTGGGAGAGACTGGACGCTCTGCAGGAGCTCCTCAGAGTGGAGGTCCTGCTCAGTGGGAGGGAGCATCCCCACACCAGGGGCTACTGACAGCTGTCATACTCCCTCAGCCTAAGCTCCTTCCCCAGGGTCTTGTGTGTTCCAGTTCTTGTTGCCTCGACATTGTTCAGTGCTCCTGAGTGGTGGTAAGTCTCCCTATCCAGTGGAGCTGCAGGGCTGGAGACTTGGGTGGAGACCCTTTGCAGCCATTGTAGCAGAGCAGTAAACTTCACCCACAAGCCCGAAGCCTGAAGGCTGCAAATGCTTTCACTGAGCTTCCCTGTGTGTGTGCCTCTCCCGAAATCAACATGAAACTTACGCGTTCATGTATCCTCAGGGCCTCTTTGCAAGTTACAGGCGGCTATGGACTGTATCTGACCTTGGCAGTTTGGACAAATACTGTTGCAGGCTTTATTTCAGCATGATGTGAGAAGGGGTCTGAGGTGTGCAGGAGACGCAGAGCTGGGTTGTGGCCTTCCTGGCCTGGTATGCACTGTGCAGCCCAGCCTCGGGGGCCTCAGTGGCTACAGGTCTCATCTGGCTGTTGAGAGGCTTGAGCTCACCCACGTGGTAGTAGTTTCGTGAGTGCTTGTATAGCCATTCAATAAGTGTGAGCTCCCATTGTTATTCTTCACTTTTTCTGACTTCATTCACCAAGTATATAATGACTTTTAACTCTGGACCCATTCATATTCTTCCCTGACTTCTAACTCCATACTTGGTTTTAATTCTGCTTATTAGAATAGCTCTGACCCAATTTTCAGAGTCATTTCCCCGAATCACAGATGGCACTCTGACATGCTATATTTAGGACTTATTTTTCATTCATGGTGCTGTCTCTGTTCTCTTTCTACAAATTTCATGCCCCCCCCCCCCCCCCCGCATCGTATTAGAAACGTGACATTCTTGCACCAGCTTTGGCTGTGTTACGGCCCCTCTGCAGTCACCTCCTGTCTGAGTTGAATAAACCCAGGTTGTCTCAGATTCTAAAGTGCAGAGTAATCACCTGGGGACTCTTGCTAAAATGCACGTTCTGGTTCAGCAGGTCAGGGGAGGGGCCAGAGGTGGTGTTTCTGATGTTAGCTCTCCTGTGATGCTGACGCTGCTGGTCTTCAGATCCTTACACGGCCAAGGATCGGCCAAACGTTTTCTCTGGTGCCTTCCTCTTTTTCTTTATCTTCCATACAAGTTAAGTTTTTTACACTAATAAAGGACATTCAGACACACGAATGCAAGCTAATGTGTTCATGATGCATTAACATGGATTACGTTACAAGATGAATCCCTTACCTGAGAACGCCTAGAGCAAGCGTTCTGGTGTTCTTTCCCCTTCCAGACAATAAGTACACACGTATCGTAC
The DNA here is from genome assembly GCF_023065955.2 of Ursus arctos. Lineage (NCBI taxonomy): Eukaryota > Metazoa > Chordata > Mammalia > Carnivora > Ursidae > Ursus > Ursus arctos. The sequence goes on along the minus strand of NW_026623089.1, from coordinate 77,100,463 downwards.
AGGCTCAGAGTGAAGGCTGCACTTGGGTTTAAACCCCTAATATCTTACTCAAGTCGCTTAACCTCCGTGAACTTCAGATTCCTGTCTGTCAAACAGAGATAAGAAGGCCTACGTCACCTGATGCTATGCAGAAGCCTGGTCATAAGCACGCAGTAAGGGATCCCCATTGCTTTTGTACTTTCAGTACTCGTGTTCTGGAGACAAAATCAAATTTGTCCCCAGATGACAAATATGGTCCAGAAAGAACTTCAATTCAGATAAAATGGGAAAGTAAGAAACACTAATCCAGCATCAGTTAAGAGCTTCCTGTGTGCAAAGCACTTTATTGGCATAAGCCCATCCGCTCTTCTCAGCAACGCCATGTTTCCTCCTGGGCTCTGCATAAATGGGGAGACTCATCCAAACACGGGAAGTGGCTTCCTCAGGGCCTTGCTGGCCCGGGACTGGCTGGCTCTACGGCTCTAGCTGTTTATTAGATATATACACAGCAGGTGCACAGGGAGGAGTAAGTATAAAGGAAAATGTGAAGACCCTTTGACCATTCCACCATTCCAACGCCCTTGGTGCCTTCAACCAAATGCATGTAAACCTCTAGTGGAGCTGATTGTTACAAGAGACTCCCGGGCTCTATCCCCACAGATTCTGACTTCACAGGCTTGGGAAATTGGGGACCAGGACATTTTCCAGACCATCTGGAGAAACATCTCTGTAGGCAAAGCCTGTAAGGATAGGTAGTGGTTCCCATGGGCCACTGTAACAAAGCACCACAAACTGGGTGGCTTAAAACAACAGAAATTTGTTCTCTCGTAGTTTTGGAGACTGGAAGTTGGATTCAAGAGTTGGCAGGGCGGTGCTGTCCCTGAAGACACTAAGGGAGGATGCTTCCGGTCCCTTCTGTTCCTCTGGCAGTTAGCTGCCGTCTTTGGAATTCCTGGGCGTGCAGGCATGTCACTCCAGTCTCTGCCTTTGTTCACATGGCTGTCTTCCCTCCGTGTGTGTCTGTGTCCAAATTCCCCTCTTCTTGCAAGCACAACAGTTGTTGAAGGTCGGGACCACCTCACCTAAGACGGCCTCATCTTGATTACATCTGCCAAGACCCAACTTCCAAATAAGGTCATGTTCAGAAGTTCTAGATGGACATGAGTTTTGGGGGGCAATATTCATCTCAGTACACTATACCATCTGTTTTTTTTTTTTTTAATTTTTCCTTTAAGTCCAGGATATAAAGCTGTGACTTCTGAAGTATGCTGAGCCCTGTGGAAAAGAGGTTTTAGATGAGATGAGGGGTGAAGGGCATTGCTAGGTAGTGATGCAGGGTTTCACAAAGGCCTTGTCACCTGCCATTTCCGTCTGCCCTCCCCTCCCCCTGCCCCTTCTCTTATTTTTCAAAAGACACAGTTGTTGATTGATAGTCCTTTGGTTCAGATGGAAGTATTAGTCTCTCATGGTTCCAGGAAATGTCATGGATCTCTGGTGGTTTATGGTTCTCTTGTTTTCGCGGTATGGGTTTTATAAAGATTTACGGGGAACCAAAATTGGGCTTAAAATGAGAGGCAACCGGTGATTTTCATTTCTGTAGACTGTAGTTTTCCTACCTGTAATTTTAGGGGGACAGAATCTTTTATGCTGTCATTTCAACACTTTACTTCTCTATAATTTTGGTAAATTGTTTCGTTAGGGTTACAAAGAACAAGTGGAATAAACCGCAAATACGCTTATTACAGTTAAAGACAAGTTTTCTTTGGCACATTTATCTAAGTAATGTCAAAATACAAACTAATTTAGAAATGCTCTAAATGTTTCAGTCAAAATTATACATTTTAAAACAACAGGGTTTTGTTTTGGAAAAAAACTGTTTTATATTGGCATTATTTTATACATTTAAAAGTCGAATTTAAACAGTTCTCCCACTTCTACCGCAAGCTGAAGTGCACACACGTATACTTTGTAACCTAACTAAAGAGTTTTCATTAATGTGTCCTGTAATAAGAATTGTATTTCTACCACTAAGAATTTAAACTTCCTCTTAAATATTTAAGAAAAGCTCAAGAGACAGTGCGAATTAGCTAGTCCTATTGGTGATTTAAATGATGTCGTAAAAGAAGGTCAAGTATCATTTGGAAACAATTTTACAATTGATGATAATATGGGTATGTTTTTGTTGGAATATATTTAATTCTCCAACACTCTTCCTTGAAGATGCTTCAAGGATTCCAGATTCCTGGGAATGATTTTGGGCTTCTTGATGATACCGGATATTTAATGATATACCATTCAATATGGACTCATTAAGGGCTTTTTGAAAGAAAAATCTATCTGAACACTCATGCTACCCAGACAGAAGTGTCTGTTCTCCATTCTTCTCAAGGTCGTATATGCCTTTGTTTTGTTTGCTTCCTGTCCATCTGTCATCTGATTGATTGATTGGTTGATTGATTTTAAAAGATTTTATTTATTTATTTGGTGAGAGAGAGTGAGGAGAGGGGCAGAGGGAGAGAGAGAATCTCAAGCAGACTCTATGCTGAGTGCAGAGCCTGATGCAAGGCTTGATCTCATGACCCGTGAGATCATGATCTGAGCCAAAATCAAGAGCTGGACACGTAACAAACAGAGCCATCCAAGCCTCCCCTGATTTATTTATTTTTTTAGAGAAAGTTTGTCTTCTCATTGTTGGATGAGCTCAATAATTCAAATGACCATTTCATTTCATAGAAACTTTCCTGGAAATATCCAGGTGCCTTTAGTAGTGGGAAGAGAGGTCAGTAAAGGGTCCCACCCATTGGAAGAGGTGATTGGCCCCTGTTCTGTGGCAATTTTCGAGGGCTATCTCTCATACCAAGTTGTATAAAGGTAGTTGAAAGGGTAGGTGCGGAATTCTATGGAAAAAGCACAGAAAAGTGAATTCCACTGCCCAACATCAGTCATTAGCCTTATATTAAACATATTTATTCAGTTATCTGGGTGAGGATATCAATGGCATCTTAATCAGATTTGCAGAGGGCAAGATGCTCTAAGGGTTGGTAATTTTATTGGAAAAGAGAATCAAGATCCCAGAAGGCTTTGATGGGCAACAACAGTGGTCATAATCCTAGTACATCCAGTGCTCTCCTTTTCATGCCAGGCATTTCCTAGTGCTCCCAGACCCTTCTGAAATGAAACTCATAGATAATATAACCCACCTGCACACATAATAAGTGTGTGTATGTGGACCTAGTATCCCAACGATATTTCAGAGAAGAAACAACAGAAAATAATGCATAATGAAATAATATGGGGTTTAATAGGTACTTGTATTGCCCACGTTGGAAATGGTTACAGGAAGAGGACTGTGTAGTATGTAGAACTTAAGATGGGAAGTGCTTGCTCCTCTTCCTAAAATCATTTCATAGAACAGCTGAAAACATACCTTGGTCCTGGTGTGTTGTCTTGGTCACCCCAACGCCACTAACGGTATTTCTGTCAAGTGACTGACTCAGTTTTTCTAAAATGGCGAACAACTCTCTGTGAAGTTTCTAGCAAAATAAAGTATCCACTTCCCTTAATTCACATGATAGTTACATTACTGGAAAATGTAATATAATTTAAAACCATGCAAAAATAAGCAATTCATTTACATGTAAAGAGATTTAGGTTCTAGGTTTAGATGATTATATATGGGTTTTTCTTCTGTGGGAATGGCCAGTGAGAGATTTTATTTTATTTTATTTTTTTAAAGATTTTATTTATTTATTCGACAGAGATAGAGACAGCCAGTGAGAGAGGGAACACAAGTAGGGGGAGTGGGAGAGGAAGAAGCAGGCTCATAGCAGAAGCGCCTGATGTGGGGCTCAATCCCACAACGCCAGGATCATGCCCTGAGCCGAAGGCAGACGCTTAACCGCTGTGCCACCCAGGCGCCCCAAGTGAGAGATTTTAAAGTTGCATGGGTTGTAGAATAATTCTTCAGTGTGTGGTTTTCTGTGGGTTGCGGGACATGATGATGGAAAAGCACCCCACAAATTCCCAAAGTTCCCGCAAGGGGGCGGTACTGCCCCCACTGAGAATCACTGGATGGAGAGTGTGTTTGACCTTGGAACCCTTGCTATTTTGGGTGGGATGATGCTCTGTCTTGTGGGGGGGGGGGTTGTGGGGTCATGGGGGTGTGGGAGGTGGTGCCGTCCTGTGCATTGTAGAATGTCGGGCAGCACTGGAGTCTCTACCAGATGCCAGTAGTCCCCTGTCCCCAGCTCCAGTAAGGACAACTGCAGGTGTCTGCAGACACTGCCCCTTGTCTCCTGGGGGCACGGTCACCCTCAATTCAGAACACTGAACTGAACAAAAAGAGATTTAATGGGGAATTAAGGGAAAAACTTTCCCCCCAAAGGAACTATGAACTAAATTTCACAATTAGAAGTGATCTCATGGAAGCGTTTGAACTTTTAGGGACTGTCTATGTGTGATCTGTGGCTCGACCAGATGTTTGGGTACATAAATCCATGAGCATATTATTTAAGTGTTTTCTTTTTTTTCTTTTTTTTTTTTTAAAGATTTTATTTATTTATTTGACAGAGATAGAGACAGCCAGTGAGAGAGGGAACACAAGCAGGGGGAGTGGGAGAGGAAGAAGCAGGCTCATAGCAGAGGAGCCTGATGTGGGGCTCGATCCCAGATCGCCAGGATCACGCCCTGAGCCGAAGGCAGACGCTTTAACCGCTGTGCCACCCAGGCGCCCCTATTTAAGTGTTTTCTTATTTTCTTTTATTTTTACCTTGTGTCTTTCAATTAAAAAACAAAACAAAAACAAAAAAAACCCCAAAACTTGTAGCCACTTAAGAAGAGTAGAATCACTGAAGGAAGATGTGCTACTCTCATACTGTTTATTCCCACCAGAGGTATTGGGCTCCATCCTGGGTACTTGAACAAGGACAGTCATTTGTGTATTGGAGCAAAGGTATTTCACGGATTCTGCATGGTTTCAGCAGGAAGAGTGAAGACAAATGATTGCCAGTGGTAAGAGTGATCTTTCTAACAGAACTTTCTGATGGCTCTGGATTGAGCTACTTTGGAAGTAGTATGGGAATACATGGTGATATTTAAGGAGAGATTTGTCCACAACTGGCTGTGAAAAAGTAGAATCATTTTTAAGGTTGCAAATTACTCTGGCAGTGACAGATGTTTATTTATCCATTCCATACTTCCTACATGCTTCCTACAACCCTCCATCCGCCATACTAAGCAGTCATTAGCTCTGCAACTGCACTGATTTCCACTACCAGGCAATGCACCACCTCCGTTCCAAGGCCGTCATGTGTACACAATCAGTGAGCGGCTGAGAAGGTACCACCAGTGTTCAGAATTAAAGCATGCACTTTAAAATATCACTCATTCCTTTATTCATTCAGCAAGTAGTTATTTATCCAGTCCCTACTTTGTGCCAGTCATTATTCTAGGCACTGAGAGTACAGTGGCCCCAGTGCTATCTATGTAGCCTTTAGTCTAGAAATAAAAGCAAGCAATAACTCAGGGAACCAACTTAAAGAGTAAAATTTCAAATGGTGATGAATGCTAGGAAGGTAATAAAGGTGCTATGGCAGAAAATAAAAGAGAGAAGAGGGTCTATTTTAGATGGGATGGTCGAAGATGAAACTCCCATGAGGTGACGTTTAAACGGGGACCTAAAGGATGAAGAGCCAGTTGTTTTAACAGTGGGAGGAGCATTTTAGACAGAAAAAAGAACTTGTGCTAAGGACTAGTATGGAGAAAGACACAGGCACCTTTGCGGCCCAGAAAGAAGGGCCGTGTCATTGGAATATAATGAGTGGCAGTGAATGTGGCATGTAGTGAGTTTCCAGAAGTATAGAGGGTCTAGCTCATGTTGGGAGGTGTAGGGCTTAGAGGTAAGAACAGAGACTGAGGAGCCAGAGAGCCTGGATTCAAGTTACACTGCCTTCTCTTTCCTTGTTGTTCTATCTGCAAAATGAGAGGGCAAACATCTGTGTGTAATGGTGAGGATTCAATGAGCTAATATACGGAAATGCTTAGAACGGTGCTTGCAGTGATGCATGTTAGAGTTTGCTGCTACTACCACCACCGGCCTTGTGGACCATGGTAAGGAATGTGGATTTTATCCTAAGAGGGTAAAGTCACCGAAGAGCTTTTCAGTTTGGAACCCTGTGTAAAACTTCTAAACAAGACCCAATACAGTGAACTGAGTAAGAAAACAGGAGTGATCACTTCTTGTAAAGTTTTGAATGTGACGTCCACAATAGAATACGCTAAGTAATTAAAGGGCAGAGTTTTGTTTTGTCTGAGTTATCCCTCTAGTTGGTGTGAGCCACTTGGCCACAGCAGGGAGAGGCCACCCAAGAACTGAGTGGTGTTTATCTTACACCATCTTGGTCAATGGCTCCAACCTGTTTCCCAGGTTAAAAAAAAAACACTCAGTAATATGCAGGAAGAGATACTCGAATAATCTAATTTTTAGGAACAAAGTATCTGGGTTGTTTAGGAATAAAAAGGAAATTTTAGTCATTTTTGAAAGCTATGGGAGAATGAACTTTTGACTGTGAACATGGCTAATGGAGTGCTGTTCGGGTTTCCGTAGGGCTGTGTCTTCGATGGGTCACATCTTCTCTCCCTGTTGCTTCTGGTTCTGCTTTGACATCCTCGATGGCACTTCATGGCTTTAGGCTTATTGATCACTGTTGATAGAAGAAGGTGTCATTGTCTTAAGGGAGCCACCGCTGGGCACGGGCATTCTCTTCTTCAGCGTTTGAGCTGCCCTGAAGGGCACCATCCATTTCTTAGATCAGCTGATGTGAGATGGCATTAGCTTTATTTTTACAAACCAGTTGTCTGCTTGCAGTGGGGGTAAACTGTAGTGATGGTATTCAGATCCCAGCTGTAAGTAGCAGGGCTTTCAAGGAAAAAGATTATCTTGAAAACATTTTTTTCAGGCTCTCAGCGGACTCCCTATCAGTGATGAAGCTGCAGGTGCAGGAACGCTGGTCCCGTTGTGGTCCTCCTGCGCACGTGACCCAGGGCCATGGCGACGAGGTGAGGGATGGAGAGAGCCGATCCATGACCTCGCCCTTGCTGGTTCCGTCCTGTCGTTCTGACCGACTCTGTAGTGCAGTGTGACTTAAATGGGCTAAAAATAAACAAAGCACGGAGACTGGGTTGACACGTTTGGCTCTTGGTCTTCCTGTTTTTCAGGGGATATAGGCTGAGGCTGGTGTTTTTACTTCTCATGGCAAAAGTGTCTTTGATTACTACATGATAGGAACTCGAATACTTTACCATCATGGATGTCGAATACATTAAAAAATTATTTTGAAGTGATCCAGCAGAATGACCGCACCCATTTTGCAATGGAACAGTCTTCTGGCTAAATAAAATTTCCTTCTAAATGAGCAAATGTTTTCACTGCAATCCTCATTGAAAAAGTTTTTAAGTACAATAATGACTTTACTTAATTGGGCAAGAATGTCCAGATTGCAGTGAAACTGCTTTCCCAGGCTCTTGCAAGCATTCCAAATTACAATTACTAAGCATTGTTTCTCTCTGTATCTTCATCAAATATTTATTTAATACCTACTATATTCCAGATTGTGCTGTTTTTTTTTAAGTCTGTGTGCATCAAGCATTTCATTTTATCTCTTGCTTTTCCATTCGATTTTAGTTTAGGAAAACAGGCCTCCCCCCAGAGCCCTCCCTCTAAAGAGAAACAGCCATTCCTTAATACCCCAATCTGAGTTCTATTTTGGGTTAGTATAGCTCAGCAAATATTTAAATGAGCATCTGTAATATTCCAGGTGCTGTGTTAAGTCCTGGAGGAACAAAATTCATCCAGATACGGTTGGGTGAGGAGCTCACAGAAATGGGTGGAAAAAGCTCACTAAAGAGAGGTTTTTTTTGGCTGTGTAAGGATTATGACAGAAACACCCTGGGGAGGAGGTCGGGGGTCTAGCAGGAAAGAGTGCCTTTGCCCCAGCAGCCAAGGGGCATCAGGAAAGCTTCCTGTAAGGAGTCCTCTTCTAGGTGATGGATGTTTCCATGTGTGTTTGTGTGTGTTTGTGTGTGTGCAGGACATCAAGCTTCCAGAAAGTAATTAGTGGCAATTCAACAAACATTTAATATACACCTTTCACTGTCTGTGCTGCATTTGGCAAGGAGACGGGAATATAGGTTTAGAAATGAATGAACCATCTCTCTTTCATTTGTAGTCAAGTGTTAAAGCATTATCAGCTTATACTGTATTAAATGCTCTGCCAGTTGTGGGTTTTATCTGCAAGTTTTGAAACTTATATTCTCTGTCCTTCTCAGCCAGTAGCCCTGTCTTGTTTTTTGTCTATGTCATTGTTGCTAAATCTTTGTTATTAGGATTGAGTAAAAATGGCTGTATGTGCTGGCGGAAGTGCAGTGCCTATTTCAGGCTGGGATGGCTGGCTCAAGATTCATTTCAGGCTTCCATAATAAGTGGGAAATGTGATGTTACTTTTCTACTTTTTCTGAATATCTTTTATTTCCTAAAGCCACTCAGAGGCCAGTGGGTAACACCTTTTGCCAGTATTTGTGCTTTAACCCCAAACAGGGCTTTACAGTTTTTTTTTTTAAGATTTATTTATTTATTTATTTATTTGAGAGAGAGAGAGAGAGTGGGGGGAGGGACAGAGGAAAAGGGAGAGAGAGAACTTCAAGCAGACTCCACTCTGCACAGAGTTTGATGAAGGGCTCGATCTTACGACCCTGAGATTATGACCTGAGCTGAGACCAAGAGTCAGATGCTTAATCAGCTAAGCCAGCCAGGTGCCCCCAGGGCTTTACAGTTTTAAAGGCAATTTTCTGTTCCTTCATTTCATTAATTCTAATCACAACTTGGTGAAGAAGGTATTAATAGCTCTGTTTTGACGCTGAGAAGGCGAGGCTCAGACTGATCAAATGACTTGCCCAAGATCCTATAACAACATCTTATAACTTAACTCCTTGAGCCTCTACTCAATCCTGACTAAATCCCTCTTTTTGTTGTTTAGGACGCCGTTGAAGTGCATCTCCTTGAAAAAGCCCTCCTTGATGCCCAAATACTGGGTCGGCTGTCTCTCCCTGGTGCTCCCATGGCATCCAGCACTTACCCATGTTGCCCTGGTTGGGCTTTGATATTGTATCTGCCAGTTCACAAGTCTGTCTCTTGCAATCTGTCCTTCAAAAAACCTGAGGAGAAGCGTCATGTCTGGGTTCTCACTGAATCCCCAAACCAGTTAGAATACTTGCCACAGAGTAGAGTTCCAATACCCATTGATTGAATGAGAAAACTAAATGATTAAGACCTTGTTATAATATGCGAAAGTGGCTTGAGAGTATGAGATATTCTTAGATCACTGAGAACAAAGCATTATGCTAAGACATAGCTTCAAACTGTGAGAGAGCTTACCTTCTAGTTCGATAGGCACAGTTATGGACTGAATGTTAGTGTGTCTTCAAAATTCATATGTTGAAAACCTAACCCCCAGTGCATTCATGTTAGGAGGTGGACCTTTGGGAGGGAATTAAGTCAGGAGGGTAGAGCCCTCTTGACTGGGATTAATGTCCTTATAAGCAGAGATCAAAGAGCTGGGTGGTTCTTGTTCTGCCCTGTCCCTCACAATGAGACTGGTTGGCAGTCTGTCGCCTAGCAGAGGGCTCTCATCACAACCTAACCGGGCCGGCACTCTGATCTTAGACTTCCAGCCTCCAGAGCTCTGGAGAAACAAGTTTCTGTTGTTTGTAAGTACCTACTCTATGGTACTTTTTTGTGGCAGCCCAAATTGACTAAGAGAGTCATATTATTGATATGATCTACTTATAAAACAAACAGTTGCACTTACCTCTCTTTCTTTCTTCCTGGGGGTCTATTAATCTCAGACTGTTTTTTTTCATTGGGAAATAAGTCATTTTATTTATTTTTTTAAAGATTTTATTTATTTATTTTAGAGAAAGAGATAGATCACAAGCAGGGGAGAGGGGCAGAGAGAGAGGGAGAAGCAGACTCCAAGCTGAGCAGGGAGCCCAACAAGGAGCTCGATCCCAGGACCCTGGGATAGTGACCTGAGCCAAAGGCAGACACTTAACCAACTGAGCCAGGTCCCTGGAAACATGTCATTTTAAATCACCATTATTATATCACCAGATGAAATGAAATAGTTGGAAAAGCCTCAGTTGCTTATTTTAATATGAATTTTATTTCTAATGTATAAACCATATTATCTGCCAGGCATTGTCTGGAGTATTTTAATATATTAAATAATTTAATACCCATAATAACACTAGGAGGTAGATGGTATTATTATTTAGCTTTTCAAATGAGAAACATGTCTTTATTTCCCCTTCATTTTGAAGGATAGTTTTGCTGGATATAGAATTCTATGCTGGCTGTTTCTTTTAGCACTTTAAAGGTATTATTGCATTGTCTTGTGGTTTGCATTGTTTTTTTTTTTTTTTTTGACACAAAGTCTGTGATAATTTTTATATTTGTTCCTTGGTATGCAATATGTCTTGTTTTTCTCTGTCTACTCTTAAGATTTGTTCTTATCAACAGTTTGATTCCTATGGCCTTGATGAGGTTAAGTGATTTTGTGGTTAGGATTCAAATTCAGGAATTCTTTTTCTGGTAGCCATGTTCTGAAGCAGTCTACTGTGTGGCCTTAAGGTTAGTCCTTGGTTTTTTGGCAAGTACCCTGAAGCAGAGGGGTGAACTTGGGTGTTTGGATTCCCAGGCCAGTGTGCTCAATTCCATTAAGCACTGAGAATGGGACCAGGCCTGACTTTTTCTATAATTATGTTTTTTATAGGTCTTGCAAACATTTAGGGCAGTTGTTTCTAATCTGATGTTCCTTTGGTCTCCAGAGAACAGGAATCCATTAGAAAGTTTTAATGTTTAAAATTCGTAAATCATAAAGTGACTAAATATAGAGGCTTCTTAAAGCATTTGACTGGGATTCAAAGCAACTCATTGTGTCCCGCTAGTTTTCTCTTGCTCATCAGAAACTCTGGGAGTTCCATGTTTATTTGATTATGAAATAAGGAAATAAGAAAATAAACTTTTACTGAAGAAATGCATTTTGTAGGACAGAACACTCAATAATGGGGTTCTTGAGTGAATATTACAAAAGCGAGCCTTGATGGTGAAAATACTGAGAATTAGCAGTCTGGAATCTTACCTTGCTTGTCATTATAAACTCCACAGAGGTAAAAGGTTATGTAATTCTAAAATATATTTCACTTTTTATGCTCTAATAGGAAGTCAGAATGAAATCCAGACTGACAATTTCCACTCAGTGTTTCTTTCACATTTTAATACTGTGATTATCAAAAAACTAAAAAAAAAAAAAAAAATTTCAGCCATTTATAGCTCCTCCCCCAAATAGTCTCCCTTCTAGTAGAAATTAGGAATTTGGAAGGCTGGGAAAGGAAGGAATTAGAAAAGGATGGAATAAGACATTGCATTATATGCTTGTATTCGTGATTTTATGTAATAAAAATGGGCTAAAAATATAAAAATAGCTCTGTAAATGTTAACCTGCTAATCTGTATGTTCTACTGCAGATCACTTAGCTAGCGTGAATCCATGGGCTGCTCGTCACCAATGAAGTGTTGTGGCCGTTAAAACTGAGTGGGTGGGTTGAGTGGCAGGTATTTTTGTAGATTTGTTATGGCAATAGGGTTAAAGATGATCCACGTTTGAAAAACATTTCATACATATCTTAGAAGCTAATATTTTGAAAAATCATGGCTTAGTGTCTAGTTATAGCCATGTAGAAGCATCATTGCAGGATTACCAAAACAACCCATCACAAAGGAAATTCACAATGGCGATATAATTTATATGAAAAGGAACAGGAGCGATTGAAAACCGTGGCAAAGTCAAGGCAGCATTTGTGGTTCTGTCTTGCAGAAAATCATAGAAATTCTAAGTATCTGCATGTTGCATGTGTACTTTAATGCTCCGGAGACACCAAGCATTGAATGGTGAATTTCTTGGTAAAATATTGAATGAGAAAAGTTCCTAAGCTCTTGTAATGCACCAATTTTGGTTCATTAATACTTAATCTTAGGAACCTTAATAATTCATTTGGTAAGTTATAAGTAAATAACTGTTACTCATGTCATATATTAAATATGTCTGTGAAGTTAGGTCACTTGGCAATAAAACCAAAGATAGACTGGCTTTAAGAAAATCAGCTTGTGAAACACCGAGGAGCCTTGTGGGGCTATGGACCCCACTTAAGGAACATATAATTATCGATAGTTTATCCAATACTGCTTAGTAAATTGAGGAAAGGAATAGGCCTCCAGGCACCCCCTGTGCCTAGTATGTCATTTCTCTGCACTGCAGGAACATAAACTCTTTATTCCTCAACTGGCTGTGAAATCCGAAGAGTTTTCTCACAATCATATCACTTCTTTTCTCTTACTTCACAGGCTTTCTGTTTCTTGTCTACACTCATGCATGTGCTCTCAAAGGGGTGCATTCATTATTGCCTATTTTCCAATGTCCTATTGATGTGCCCTTTAACTGCAATAATCTAGCCATGTCTCCTACGCCATCAAGAATCAGGGAGACCTGTAAGACCATTATGACCTCCTAGAATTATAATGTCAAGATTAACTGAGTTTTTTTAAACAGTTGTTTACTTATTTTGAGGAGAGAGAGAGAGTGAGAGAGCGTAAGTGGAGGGGAGGGGCAGAGGGAGAGGGAGAGAGAGAGGATCTCAAGCAGACTCCCTGCTGAGCGCGGAACCTCACGCAGGGCTCAATCTGGGGGCCCTGAGATCATGACCTGAGCCTAAATCAAGGGTCAGACACTTAACCGACTGAACCACCCAGACGCCCTTCAAAGATGAACTATTGATAGCTCATAATCTGTACTTGGATTTACAGTGGCATTATCCAAAATGTGTTTGGGAAGACCTCGTCCTACAGGACGCTCCTTGAAAAGCAGTTACAGTTGGGAACTCAGTATGTTACACTCCCTTCTTGGAAATATATGATGTGTGTTAGAATCTTCAAGATTCTGAGAAATATTGCTTTCAAGAAACTTTTAAAGTTTGTTAAAATCAGCATTTCCCTTATTTTTGCTACGGATTCCATCCCCTGCTCAAATTTTCTTATCCCATGCAAAACATTTAATATACAGGATTGTTGTCTTCTGAGAAAATCCTTTGGGAAAGATTATTTTAGAGCAAATTTAAGGTATAAGTGATTTTCCAGATTTGCATCCCAGTGTTGTTACATAGTTTTTTTCTTCTGCCATCCTTTACCCAGCCCCTGCACCCAAGTTTCAGTTGAAGGCCCCTCATTCAGACCACTGAGCTTTCTATTACATTTAGTCATCACGGTCTTGCAATATCCCTCTATGTTTTACTCATAATTCTATGTAGTTGGAAGAGAGAACAATATCTTGTAATTAGTTATATTTTATTTTTGATATTTTGATATCTTTAACAGTGTCTTAAACCTTGTCTATAGATTAGACTCATGCCCTCTCTTCCTTAGCAATCATTTCAAAGGATTATAGCTGGGATTTTGTTCTTCAGAGTTTTCTAGGGATGAAAAATAATATGCATGACAAGCAAAGTAAATTTAAGTCTCTGTCTGTGTTGTGTATACCACACGTGTGCAAAATATGTACGTGTGTCAATGAACATATCCATTCAGCAGTTTTTCTAGCATTTACTATGTGTCAGGCACTGTTCTTGATACCCAAAGGCATCTGTTGACAGTCCTAGCATTTTTCAAAGATTCTGTAATCTGGAAGCCTCCAAAAGTGCCTGAGAAGTTAAGCCCAATCTTGGGGCGCCTGGGTGGTTCAGTCGGTTATGTGTCTGACTCTTGATTTCATCTCTGGGTCGTGTGACTGAGCCCCACATTGGGCTCTGTGCTGGGTATGGGGCCTGCTTAAGATTCTCTTTCCCTCTGCCCCTCCCCCCTCCACTCACACATGCATGCGCTCTGTCTCTCTTTCTAAAAAAAAAAAAAGTTAACCCCAATCTCAGTCCACTTCTATCAATGGGATTTTCATCAACTTGCCCCATAAAGGCAGGCTTCTCACATGAGTGCACTGGGGGCCCTGGAGAAAGTTATCTAGTGGATCAGAAGTGATGTGTTCGTTGAGTTTAGCCAAACTGTTTTTCATACTAAATTTCATGAGGAGCCATCCAAACCTGGGATGCTATAGAAACACCAGACGGCTCAACAGTCGTGGGACTGGACAGTACCAGGTACTACTACCTAGTTTTGGAGTATAAACCCGAAGTGAAGGAGAGCAATTTATTTGTATAGGCAGGGTTTTCAATTTAGAGTTGTCTTTTCATTGCTACTTACTGGATGGTACACCCCAAACCAGCCTTTCTCCACAAGTGTTCTTCAAAGAAAAAAGAAGGTGAAGAAGTCAATGTTCAGGATTCCAAATATAAAGCGTAACTAACTGTAAGATACAGTTCATTCTTCCAACTGCAGTTTGGGTGGCCAGCTGGAACTCTGAGTCAAATGTAAAGAGGAATCATGCAAGATGATAAAGATAATTCAAAAAAATACCCAGGATCAAGGGCATAAACCAAAGCAGTCTCTTTCAAATAAGAAATATCTTGGAAGAGCCTTGTTTTTCTTAATATATTTTCATTCTTTGTGTTTTCTAATCCATAATATGTTGCTATTAATTTTAGTGTAAAAATATTTTCTTCCTCTGCTCCCGTCTGTAAGGTCTGTGCCACCATGTTTATCCTGTGGCCTTGTGTACCCAGGCACGGGGCCACTTACTTTGAGGGTCCAGGAGAACTCCCACTTAAGCAGCACAGTTAGGAAGTGATTTTTAGATGTCAGCATCTATAACTCTTCCAGTGTCTTTTAATCAGCACTTTCCCAAGGCATTAATTGCTTAGCATTCCCCATTTTCCCTTAATATTAACAAGCTATCTATGTCAGATGTGCTCAATATACAACCTTAGGGATGATGACATCTATGTTCAGCAGTTAGTTTTCATTCTCAAACTTAAAGAATCCTGCCTTCTGGAAGGAAGATTTTGCCTCCCTATGAGATCGAGCTCCACTCTGGTAGCAAATAAACCTTCAGTGAGTTAAGACTGTTATATCATTTTCCTAACCTTCATGAATGTTTATTCTTTAAACTTTTTTAAATCTAAGAAGGCCATTTGAACAGAGGAGCAAATCAATCACCCATATATTACGGTTTGATGGTATCACAGTGATCTATGGCTGCATTAAAAGAAAAACACTCAAAATTCTATGATATAAAATAACCACAGCATTTATTTTGGTCCGATATCTTCATTCTAGCTCATCTCTACCCCTTTCTTGTCAGCCAGGAGCTGAAAGCATCTGAGAGCTTGCTGTCTCACGTGTCTGACAGTAGATCCCAGATGTCGATTGGTTCCTCAGCTGTGGTGGGTGCTGGAATGACTAGATGTGGCCCTTCCGTGTGGCTGTTTCACTGCGTCCCAGCACGGTGACTGGGTCCCAAAGGGCTGTCATCCCAGTGCGACCAAGCAAAAGCCTGAGATCCCATCTCTTGACAGAGCAAAGTCAATGTCACTTTGTAGAAAGAACATGACAGGTGGAATATGTTGATGAGACCATATGTTCACTTTAATAAAGTGCTTCTTGTGTTCCAAGGCTGTTCCTGTTGAAATTCTTACCTAAGTGTTTGCGTATGTTGAAATAGTGACGATCTTTATAAAAATATATGTTTTACTGAGTTTAATCTACTCCATCAAGACTAGAGGGTATCAAATACAGTTCATGGTTGATTCAGATTATTTTGTAGGATCGTGGAAGAAGAGGTAAATTTTGATAGAGAAGAAAGAAAAACAAAGTCTGAAGTAATCTTATGGAGAGGGCATCACTGCCGTGTTGGAGTTTCTGATGATAATTTATCAGGCTGGAAGAATCCCAGGGCATGAGGTCCGGTGACAAACTATGCCTCCTTCACAATTTTACCAAAGACCGACCCAGCCTCTTGGCTCCCAGAGCATTTCTCAGCAAATACGACTTTTACTAGAACTTGTTACCAACTTAGGAGACCGCCCTGTTTGTTTATTCATTGTGCCTCTCCAGCCCACTTCTATCTTCAGTTAATAATTCTGACTCATTTACCAAAAAGGGCAAATGTTGCCAGCTCAGTCAAATGCCTTGGTCGAAAGGCTTTCATCTCTACCATATTTGGCAGACTGCACAGAGCAGAGAAAACATAAAATGGTTTCTTTTTCTCCTTATCTAATTGCCTGCAGATCTTCTATCAACTCAGAATAAAAGCCTGGTTGGCGCAGCGGGTCTGAATCCTGTTCCGCGAGATCAGCTGTACCGGGAACACGTGTCTTTGTTGTATGAAATGAATACGTGTCTGACCTTGAGCCTCTGTTGGGATGTTCAGTTCTGTCACGGGAGTTCTCTCTTCTTGGGGTCGTGCACGGTCCTGGGATGTTGACGACAACATTGGAAAGGTCCTTCCAGTCATCAATAATGAGACTCCATTGGTCATTGCTGAGATACCCTTTGCCCTAGTTTGCTTGGGGACTTTAGGCCTTGTGGCTCTGCTGTTTCTGGGTCACCCCCAGGGCTCAGGAGTCTTTGGTGCAGCTGGAGCCCCACGTGTCTGGGTTTTCCTCCTCGGAGCTCCTCATCTCTTGACATCCCCTCTTCAGGATATGGCTGTTCTTTGGAATATGCCGATTTCTCTTCCCTTCTAGGTCTAGAAATGTCCCCTTTCCTCTGGCCGCCTCTCCAAGGTCCTCCCTTCTCTCTCTACTTCCTTCTGGACACCTACACTGATGGGATTTTATGAAAAAGCTGGAAAGGGAGTGTCTGGCAGGCAGTCTGCGCTCTCAAGCCCTTGAATATAACTCCCCTCCAAGCCCAGGTGAGCTGCCTGACATTTGAGAAGTGAACACAGTGTAGGAGGAACAAACGCCCCTGAATAATTGAAAAAAAAAATTTTTTTTTTGCCCCCAAAGTAATTCTTGTTCACTTTTACTCTGAATAACAAATATGGGGGTATAAATTGACCCCAAGTAGAACATGGAATTTAGCATATATGCAAACATAAATTCAGATAGTTAAGACTTAAAAGATGAGTATCCATAAGCATGCACTCCCATAACTAGTGAGGCCGCTTGATGAAAGGGCTGGAAAGGGCATGTGGCAGACGCTGCACGATCCGGATCCTAATACCGATGTCCCGTTCAGCTGTGTGTAAGCAGAAGGTGGGGGGAGAATCTGAATTTGCTGGACCTCCACGGCCACTTTCTCAAACTTGGGAGTACGACTAGATCGTCTGCGATGCCCTAATTGTTCAAACACTTCCTGATTTTAACGGCCCTTCTACCAGTATGAAACATCGTATGCTAAAGAAAGGTCACTTGTCTAAATTTGTCATGTGAAAAATTCAGCCTGAACACCATGCCGTCCACATGTGCTCTGCGACTCTTCTGTAAGGACGTGGGGAAAACTGTAGCCTTCTCCACAGTAATTTTTCCGGTGGGATTTTTCTGTAAGGCATCAAGAAGTTTGGTACAGTAACGGTGTCAAAGGTCAGGCTTATGAAAACGGAGACCAAACTAACAAACAAAACAAAACAAAAAACAAACAAAAACCAAACCAAAACAGAACAAAACAAAAAACTGAGAGGAAATCGTGACCTGAGCGTGACTATCATCCTGCCTTGACTTTTCTCTCATGACTGGGTCAATTCACAGACATGGTTTCCAGTAAATCAGATCACACGGAGTTGTTTGTATGGCCTACAAAAAGCAGATTAGAAATGAAAATAATGTATAACCTAGGCATTTTCTCTGGGCTCTCAAAATTCACCGCTTTTCATAATTCAATTCCAGTTTGAATTTCAGCCAAGGTTTTCCTCTGCTACTCACCACACTCTCTTTATAGCTTTGATACCCCTGGTTGTATTCTGAGGAAACAAAAAGCCGCCTAGCACAAAACAATTTTCACTTTCAAATTTAGCCAAGAACATTCAGAACTGGCAGGGACTCTGCTCTTCCAAAGATCTCCAGGCAAATATTACACGTTTGAAGCACGATATTTTGAATAGTGAAAACTGTATGCCATTTTAATGGACACTGTTTTTTTCAACGTATTAGCATAATAGATGGTATTAAAATGTTAACATCTCCGTTGCTTAAATGCGTCTCTGTATTAGCACCCCGTAGCTGCCCAAGTGTGTGCTCGGTGTGAGTTGCTGTGGATTTTCATTGGCCCACAAGGGAAGTGCTTCTAAATTTAAGTCAGGATCTTTATCAGTGTTGGTCAGAATTCAGCACTTATGACAATTTGTACCTTTTTTTTTTAAAAGATTTTATTTATTTATTTGACAGAGGGAGAGAGCAAGCACAAGAAGGGGGAGTAGAAGGAGAGGGAGAAGCAGACTCCCCGCTGAGCAAAGAGCCTGATGCGGGACTAGATCCCAAGACCCCGGGATCATGACCTGAACCGAAGGCAGCCGCTTAACCGACTGAGCCACCCAGGCGCCCCAACAACTTGTACTTTTTAAATGCATCTTTAACTCTATGAGTAATTATATAAATTTTCCCATTGAAGCCCAAATTATAGCCAATGACAGACCTATGGTTAATGATGTTGGAGGTCAGTGTTAAAGAGAGCAGACCTTAATTTCTTCTCCCTTGCCTGGATCACCAGTGGGATGCGTACTTGTCCCATGTATAGAATGAACCTGGCTAATGTTTATTAAGCTTGTAAGCTGTGCATACTTCATCAGATTCTATTTAATCTAACTTTTATAGTAACCTTATGATGTGGATGCTATTTAGATGAACAATTGAGGCTGAGGGAGGAGGTAATTTGAAAACTGTGTATGTATTTCTGTAACTGTAAGCATTGATCCCCTGCCTGACACGCTGTCCCACTTTGGGCATTATGACGCCTGGGTCCCCAGTTGATTTCACCGGCTAATAGGATGTAGCCTTAAAAGCTACATGTTTCTCTTTCACCGCTCCCTTTGACACTTGCTCTATGGACCCGCTGTTCCTGTCTCCTGGGTGAGATCTGGCACAGTTACCCCACCTTTCTATTCTCTCGCAGTAACAAGGAGAGTCCCACCTTAGTAAATAAAAATTTTCTAACTGGTGAGATATCAAAATTCCAGACTCACTCAAGTTTGAAAATTTCCCTGACTTGGACCTTGCCATGCTCGGATGTTGGGTTGAGAAAAGGTGGCGGGTCCAGCTTCCTTCCATTTGCTTGCTCCCCTCTACCTGCACTCAACAGCTGCCCTGTGTGATCAGGGGAAGGGGTTCGCCTTAAGGGGCTGGTTCTGGCGTTGTGGGATACCGGTCCCTTCTAATTAAGGCTGGTAACCGAAGCTGACTCCCTCCATTTTGGACACTGGTTGAAATTCCTTACAGACACTTGGGCTAGGAGCCTCCTTGACTAGCTCTTGTTATGGGGGCACGCTTGTCCTTTGGTCAGCTGCTTAGACCCTTTGCCAGTATCCCCTCGCAGATGATCTTCAGATGACCTTCCTAGGCTAGCTCCTGGAAACACTCCCCCTTGCCTCACGGTCAGTGGAGGGACAACTGGATCCCCGGGCCACTCAGTCTGTCATCAGGCTGATTCTGCTCAGGAGAACCTTCAGAAGTTCTCAGGCATCCCAAGTCCTTCAAGCAACACAGGACGAGGGCAGAATTCTTTGAGCCTCACAAGGCAGACCTTCTCACTTGGCTTCAAAGAGGATTTTATCGGTCGAATGTTACCCCCCAAATTTCACAAGTTTGGGGGATAACATTTGACATATGTCATCGTCCTAGCCCTGATACCTCAGAATATGACTATATACTGGGCCCTACTCCAGTATGACTCGGAGTTCTTAGAAAAAGAGGACATTTGGACAGAGATACTTACCCAGTGAGAATTCCATGTGAATATGAAAGCAGACCTCAGTGTGATTTCTCTAAAGGCTAAGGAATGCCACAGATTACCCCCAAATCACCAGAAGAAGGGGAGAGGCCCGGAGCAGATTCTCCTCACGGCCCTTGGGAGGAGTCAGCCCTGCCAACACCTTGATGTTGGATTTAGAGCCTCCAGATCTGAGAGATAAGAAATATGTTGCTACTGGGTATTTACCCTGAAGATACAGACGTAGTGAAGAGAAGGGCCATATGCACCCCAATGTTCATAGCAGCATTGTCCACAATAGCTAAATCGTGGAAGGAGCCGAGATGCCCTTCATCAGATGACTGGATTAAGAAGATGTGGTCCATATATACAATGGAATATTACTCAGCTATCAGAAAGAATGAGTTCTCAACATTTGCTGCATCATGGACGCACTGGAGGAGATAATACTAAGTGAAATAAGTCAAGCAGAGAAAGACAATTATCATATGGTTTCTCTCATCTATGGAACATAAGAACTAGGAAGATCGGTAGGAGAAGAAAGGGAAGAAGAAAGGGGGGGTAATCAGAAGGGGGAATGAAGCATGAGAGACTATGGACTCTGGGAAACAAACTGAGGGCTTCAGAGAGGAGGGTGGTGGGGGAATGGGATAGGCTGGTGATGGGTAGTAAGGAGGGCACGTATTGCATTGTGCACTGGGTGTTATACGCAACTAATGAATCATCGAACTTTACATCAAAAAAATAAAATAAAATAAAAATTAAAATAAAAAAAAGATTGTGTTGCTTTAACGACCCAGCAGGTGGTGTTTTGTTATAGAAATTCTTGGAAACTAGTAAAGAGGGAAATGAATATCCTGTGTCTCTTCTCATACCCTCGTGAGTAGGGAACGCCATAGAAATTCTCTGTCAGTCTCCAATTCAGCCTTTTACATCTGCTGGAGAAGGGCAACTGGCTAAAATCAACAGAAAAGGTTCCAAACCACTGTCCCACCTGGATGGCCCAGAAGCTCACTCTAGAATGTGAGGGCACTTGGGACCTAATGCCAGTCACACCCTAGTTTATTCATCTGTGGGATGGGCAGCACTAAGGAACCACTACTGACCCCCGCTGTCTTGCTTTCAGGCTCTCTGCTGAGATGTGACTTAAAGCTAACCTGTTTGCTTTTCCCTTTCAAGTCAGGCTGGCTCGCTGCGGGTGACATGAGGGAATTGACTTTAGGACCGGGTTGTCCTCACAGTGCCATCTCTGGGTAGTCATCTGTGAGGGTGAGGGATTGAGGAGGGTGGAGGAGAAGACAGGGAACAAGTGTTTATTAAGCACTTATGTGTGATCCCGGCCTTGCTGCACATTGCATATGCATGACCTTCCGTAATTACCCAAACTCCGAAAGTAGGTGCTAGTATTTTTCAAAGAGGAAACGGCTCAGAGATACTACACAAGTTAACCCCGTGTCACTAAGGCAGTGTTAGACTCACACCAACTCCTCTGTCTGGATGCAGGTCTCTGACTCAGGACAGCTACGTGAATGGTGGTGCCCCATGCAAAATGGAAAGGTAGGGCTCCTTGTTAAAAAATTATTGGGAGCTTAAAGATGGCGGGGCATGAAGCCAGTGGGACCTGGACGGCTGCTCGGGTTGCATGCCCGTGCTCTGATGCTTCTACAACATTCTGCTGGTGACGTAGCTGATGAATGTGAATGTTTCATGAATTCTTACCGGCACATTTAGCATCTCATTGAGCCTGTGTGTTTGAAGGCAGAAATAAGGTGGTATCTGTATCACTACCCTTCTCAAAGGCATATTGACCTACTGTTCTTTCTATTTCAGTCCCGGTATAGTTAACATACAGTGTTATACTAGTCTCAGGTGTACAATGTAGTGATTCAACACTTTTATACAATTCTCAGTGCTCATCACGAAAAAAATGTACTCTTAATCCCCTTCACCTGTTTCAACCATCCCCCCATCCTCAACCCCCACTCTGGTAACCATTAGTTTGTTTTCTATAGTTAAGAGTCTCTTTTCTTTGGTTTCGTTTGTTTGTTTCTTAAATTCCACATATGAGTGAAATCATATGGCGTTTGTCTTCCTCTGGCTGACTTATTTCGCTTAGCATTATACCCTCTAGATCTATCCATGTTGTCACAAGTGGCAAGATTTTATTCTTTTTCTTATGACTGACTAACATTCCATTGTATATACACACCACATCTTCTTTATCCATTCATCAATCGATGGACACTTGGGCTGCTTCCATACTTTGGCTGTTGTAAATAAGGCTGCGATAAACATGGGGGGGGGCATATATCTTTCCAAATTAGTGTTTTAGTATTCTTTGGGTAAGTACCCACTAGTGGAATTACGGATCACATGGTAATGCTGTTTTTAATTTTTTGAAGGAGCTCCATACTGTCTTCCATTGTGGCTGCACCAGTTGCATTCCCATCAATAGTGCACAAGGGTTCCTTTTTCTTTATATCCTGGCCGACACTTGTTTCTTGTGTTGATGTTAGCCATTCTGACAGTTGTGGGGTAAGATCTCATTGTAGTTTTGATTTGCATTTCCCTGATGATGAGCGATGTTGAGCATCTTTCTATGTGTGTGTTGGCCATCTGGATATCTTCTTTGAAGAAATGCCTGTTCATGTCTTCTGCATTGGATTATTCATGTTTTGGGTGTTGAGTTTTATAATTTTTTTAATATATTTTGAATACTAAACCTGTATCAGTTCAGTATGCATAGGTTGCCTTTTAGTTTTGCTGATTGTTTCCTTCACTGTGCAGAAGTTTTTTATTTTGATGTAGCCCTAATAGTTTATTTTTGCTTTTATGTCCTATGCCTCAGGAGACGTATCTAGAAAGTAGTTCCTAAGGCCAATGTCAAAAAAGTTACTGCCTGTATCCTCTTCTAGGAGTTTTATGGTTGCAGGTCTCACATTTGGGTCTTTCCTTCATTTCAGTTTATTTTTGCATATGGTGTAAGAAAATGGTCCAGTTCCTTTCTTTTCCATGTAGCTGTCCAGTTTTCCCAACATCATTTGTTGAGGAGACTTTTCCTTATCGCATATCCTTACCTCCTTTGTCATAGATTAATTGACTATATAATTTTGAGTTTATTTCTGGGCTCTCTGTTCTGTTCTGTTGATCTATGTGTCTGTTTTTGTGCCAGTACCATACTGTTTTGATTACTACAGCTCTGTAATATATCTTGAAATCTGGGATTGTGATACCTCCAGTTTTATTCTTCTTTTTCAGGACTGCTTTGGATGTTGGACTCTTTGTGGTTCCATACAAATTTTAGGATTGTTTGTACTAGTTCTGTTGAAAAATGCCATTATTTTGATAGGGATTGCATTGAATCTGTAATTTGCTTTGGGTGGTATAGACATTTTAATTATAGTGGTTCTTCCAATCCATGAGCATGGAATGTCTTTCCATTTTTTTGTGTCATCTTCAATTTCTTTCATCAATGTTTTATAGTTTTCAGAGTATGGCTCTCTTACTTCTTGGTTAAATTTATTCCTAGGCATGCTATTATTTTTGGTGTAATGGTAAATGAATTGTTTTCTTAATTTCTTTTTCTGCTGCTTCATTATTAGTGTGTAAAAATGCAATGGATTTCTGTATATTTTGTATCCTGTGAACTTATTGAATTCATTTATCAGTTCTGGTATTTTTTCATGGAGTCTTTAGGGTTTTCTGTGTACAGTATCATGTCATCTGTAAATTGTGTAAGTTTTACTTCTTCCTTACCAGTTTGGATGCCTTTTATTTCTTTTTCTTGTCTGATTGCTGTGGCTAGGACTTCCAGTACTATGTTGAATAACAGTGGTGAGAGTGGACATCCTTGTCTTACTCCTGACCTTAGGGGAAATGTTCTCAATTTCCCCCCATTGAGTATGATGTTAGCTCTGGGTTTTTCATATGTGGCCTTTATTATGTTCAGGTATGTTCCCTCTAAACCTACTTGGTTGAGGGTTTTTATCATGCTTAGAGGTTGTAATTGTCAGATGCTTTTTCTGCATTTATTGAAATGGTCGTATGGTTTTTATCCTTTTTTTTTTTTTTTTTGGTTAATGTGATATATCTCGTTGGTTTGGGAATATTGAGCCACCCTTGCATCCCAGGAACAAATAAATCCCACTTGATTGTGGTGAATGATTTTTTTAAATGTATTGTTGGATTCAGTTTGCTAGTGTTTGTTGAGGATTTTTACATCTTTGTTCATCAGAGATATTGGCCTGTAGTTCTCTTTTTTTTGTAATTTCTGGTTTTAGTATTAGGGTCATGTTGGCCTCATGGAGTAAAGTTGGAAGTTTTCCCTGCTCTTGTATTTTTTGGAATAATTTGAGAATAATAGGTATTATCCCTTCTTTAAATGATTGGTAGAATTTACCTGTGAAGCCATCTGGTCCTGGACTTTTGTTTGTTGGCAGTTTTTTGATTATGGATTCAATTGCATTGCTGATAATTGGTCTGTTTGAAATTTCTATTTTTTTCTTTTTCAGTTTTGGGAGGTTATATGTTTCTAGGAATTTATCCATTTCTTCTAGGTTGTCCAATTTGTTGGTGTATAATTTTTCATAATATTTTCTTAATAAACCTTTATATTTCTGTTTCCAGTTGCTATTTCTCTTTTTGCATTTCTGATTTTGCTTATTTGAATCCTCTTTCTTTCTTTCTTTCTTTCTTTCTTTCTTTCTTTGATGAGTCTTTATCAGTTCATTGATCTTTTCAAAGAACTAGCTCCAGGTTTCATTGATTTGTTCTATTATTTTTTTAGTTTCTAGTTCATGTATTTCTTTGCTAATTTTTATTATTTCCTTCCTTCTTACTGTTTTTGGCTTTTGATTGTTTTTCTTTTTCCATCTCCTTTAGGTATAAGATTAGGTTGTTTATTTGAGGTGTTTCTTGCTTCTTGACATAGGCCTGTATGCTATAATTTTCTCTCTTAGAACAGCTCTGCTGCATCCTGAACATTTTGGACCATTGTGTTTTCATTTTCATTTGTCTCCATATACTTTTTGATTTCCTCTTTGATTTCTTGGTTGAACCGTTCAGCATGTTATTTGACCTCCATGTGTTTGTGTTACTTCCAGACTTTTTCTTGTGGTTGATTTCTAGTTTTATAACATTGTGATTGGAAAAGATGCATGGTATGACTTCAGTCTTTTTGAATTTGTTGAGACTTGTTTTGTGGCCTAACGTGTAATCTATTCTGGAGAATGTTCCTTGTGCACTTGAAAAGAATGTGTATTCCAGTGTTAGGATGGAATGTTCTGAATATATCTGTCAGGTCCGTGTGGTCCAGTGTGGCATTCAAAGCTATTGTCTCCTTGTTAATTTTTTGTTTAGATGATCCATCCATTGATGTATGTGGGGTGTTAAAGTCCCCTACTATTACTGCATTAACATTGATTACTCCCTTTATGTTTGTTATTAACTGCTTTATATATTTGTGTTCCCTCTCCCTGGGGCAGGGACACTTTGTCGTGGTGCTGGCCCCGTCAAGGCTCCTTGTACCTTGCGAGGCTCATGGCACTGCCTTTGGATGGGCTCCTACTACGGGTGGGTGGGAGGGGGCAAGACCATAGGAGAATGCAGGGGCAGGGTGTGTGGTGTTAGCAAGGTCTGTGCAGGGCTGTTGTGGGAGGAGGACTGGAGCTTCCACTTTAGGAACTGCCGCAAGGCTGTAGGGGTGAATCCTTAGGAGCGTAAGGGGAGCAGGTGTGCTGTTACCAAGTTAGGTAATGAGTGTTGGTGTGTTTTGCTGGTGCCCGCAGGTGTCAGTGTGTCTAGGCTGTGGGGCAGGGGAGGGGAGTGATGCCCACTGGCTCCTTTGTTCCTGGAGAAGTCCCCGCCCCTCTGAGACCAGCTCTGAGATTAGTGAACAGATCTCCCTCCCATGTGGCCCTGGCGCTTTTCAGACCCTGCCTCTACGCTCTATCTCTGCAGGCCCGTCAGTTGAGCTGTCTCCCTAAGTGCCGGGGCTCAGTTGCCTTCTTGGCTCTGCCAGAGCCACGCCCACTGATTTGTAAACTTCCAGGAGTTAAGTCCCACTTATTGTGAGCATTCAGGAAAGTTGGCCCTTCTGGTTTTCAAAGCCAAATATAATGGGGATTTGCCTTCCGCACATGGGTCCCCATGCCTGAGGTGCCTGGTGTGGGGCTTTGCCTCTCTTCCCTGCCCGGGCCGCAGGTCCCTCCTTCCTGTGAACAGTCCCATGGGTCCACTTAGCTCCCAACCACATCTCTGCCTTTCCTACCCTCTTCGATGTGGCCTCTTTACATTTTGCTGTGGAGAGTTTTTCTGCCAGTCTCCGAGTTGTTTCCTGGGTGATTTACACTGATGGGGGTGTTACCTCATTGTATCCATGGAGGAGGTGAGCTCAGGGTCCTCCAACTCTGCCATCTTCCTCTGAAGTCCCCTGCTGTGCATTTTGAAACGTTAGTGTTCTGTGGATTTTTCAGTGGATGGGCCATTTCTCTAGCTTGGTTATAGGCCACCAGGCAGTTTTCCAAATAAGATGATGGTGTAAACAATTTTGGTTCTGACTCTTACTCATTCCCCTTTTGCAGATCCCCTTCAATTTGTTAACGTTAACCAATTTTTTTGTTGAGACCTATTTAAAATTTACTAGGCAGCAGTACTTTC
Source organism: Ursus arctos (assembly GCF_023065955.2). Taxonomy (NCBI): domain Eukaryota; kingdom Metazoa; phylum Chordata; class Mammalia; order Carnivora; family Ursidae; genus Ursus; species Ursus arctos. Next base: position 77,073,910 of record NW_026623089.1, on the reverse strand, counting down.
TAATAGAAAGGAAAATGATCATATCAAGATCATTTCATGAAATCTTGGTATTTTCAGTGTTTTCCCAAGATTAAAGCAAACAGAGCTTTAAAAACATAGACGAGAATCCCAATTTTTACTAGTGGTCCTTAGGGTTACCTTAGGATGGGAAGATAATCTCCCAATTTTCAGGGATCATGAAGTCACCCAGACCAAAACGGCATCATGCCATGTGGGAAGGGATTATTTGTTAGCAGAATATTTTGCTCCTTAAGGGTCTTAGGTTCATACGTGCAACCCGGCAACCAAACTCCTTACTTGTCCTTGTGTCAGCTCATTTTGACAGCCGTTTATTTTTTTAAAATACCAAACCGAAAAGAAACAATCCCCTGGTTGTAATAATTATATACAGTTGATTTCTCTCTGGTAGATAATGCTAGACAAAGACAAGGCATTTATCACAGATAAAGATACGAAGGCAGGGCCACGACAATCAAAGTGAAAGATCCCTTTTCTTGTGAAGCAGCTTTATTCCAGTGACCTTATTTCTGTTATTCAAAACCACTAAGGGGAAACTGATGAATATTTGAGAAAGACAGATAGTTCCTGTGCCCCATATTACTCATAAAAGAAAAAAAAAAAAGTCCTAGCTTAAAAGTCAGATATGCCAATTTATTAAAGTGTAAGAGTTCCTGATTACCCCCCCCATTCTTTATCCCTTTCAGAAGGGGGAATGATGCATGAGAGACTATGGACTCTGAGAAACAAACTGAGGGCTTCAGAGGGGAGGGGGTGGGGGAATGGGATAGGCTGGTGATGGGTAGTAAGGAGGGCATGTACTGCACTGGGTGTTATACACAACTAATGAACCATTGAATTTTACATCAAAAACCAGGGCTGTACTGTATGGTGACTAACATAATATAATAAAAAATATTATTATAAAAAAATAAATAAAGTGTAAGAGTTTCACATGTGAAATGTCTTTAAGGAGTCCCCAAGTTATTTTCCTTCTGTCTTTCAGGAATGAAGTCAAATAACTAAATATCAAAGAGCATCAGAGTACTTTGTTCTTATTTTTTGATTCAGTGATTTATCAGGTGAAAAGGCAGGACCACAGCAACGGTGAGCAGCACTGTTTCCATATGTGCCTACATGTCCACAGCCAGGAGCTCTGTGTAGTTTGAAGTTGGCCGTATTTTCAATGAAAACCTGGGGCTGGAGGAAAGACTGAGTTTGGCAGGACACTGAGGAAACAACAACATTATGATAATCTGCTTAATCTTATTGCTGAGAGAAGAGAGGGAAGAGAAGGCAGGAAAAAAAGAAAAGGATTCAGACAGATGGACTGGAGAAGCAAAGAAATAAGAGCAAGTAGAGCAAATTGTCAGGGAAACGGGACGAGCCATATTCCGGATCATACGAAGGATGAATTTTTAAGCATGTGGGCTCCAATAAGTGAGAAACTCCCACCCTGGAAGACAGGAAAAAACCAAGCAGGGCATTTTTCCTTTAGAACTATTTCTGATTTGTTTATTATTTTTTGCAGCTATCTTGAGTAAGATGCTTGATCATTCTAGAATATAAACTCACTGTGTAGCAAGTCACTTTAACTGATTTGTGACACTAAATTTAATTCTGTTTCAAAGCCCCAGACGTAGAATTCTGTGTGTGCTTATCATGATCAAAATTTTACTTACAAATAATCAATAGGGTATTAGCAGCTGTCCTCTCAAAAAATACAAGACAACTTTGTTTTTCCCTGCTTCTTTTGTCCACAGACAACTGTGTCGCCATGGAAAGATACCAAATAAAGCCATTTTAGTATTTCAGTCTTGGTGTGAGATATTAGATTTGCAGTGTAAGGGTACGTAAGAGCATAGGCTGCCATTTCACTTTGGGCGATTTTGCTTCAAAATAATGGCTAGGAAAGCGAAGGCTCAACCTTTATGGCAACAATTCAATAACAGAGAGGTGATCAAGGTCACTCGACTGCACCAACATCCATCACACAGCATGGTCACACAGGTATTATTCATTTGGTATCACAGAAATAAAGTCATTATAACCAAGGGCTGTGTCACCAGATCAGCATCTGCTGCTCTGTAAAGAAGCCGCTCATCTTTGCCTAATGGTTTATAGTTGAGAAAGGTCTCCGCACCCAGAATTTAACAGTCCATGTCATTAGCTTGTCACTATTTTTAAAAGAAGCCAGACCTTTTGTCTCCTTTACTGCCATATTTCTTATGCCAGAAGGTCAGAAGGCATAAAACTTGTGAGGCTTTAGAGGATGTATTTTATTTTATTTTTTTTAAAAGATTTTATTTATTTATTTTAGAGGGTGGAGAGGAGTAGAGGGGGAGGGAGAGAGAATCAGAAGCCCACTCCATGCCCAGCGTAGAGCCCAATGAGGGGCTCGATCGTACAACCGCGAGATCATGACCGGAGCTGACACCAAGAGTCGGATGCTTAACCAACTGAGCCATCCAGGTGCCCAGGATGTATTTTAAAAGATGTGTCAGAATGTGCTCATTAGATTCAACTGTAGGAGACCCTGTTGAAATCAGAGAGGATGGGATTTCGGTCCCGTCTGTGACACAGAAACAAGTTGTGACCATGGATGACTTCTTTAAATTATTTCTTGGTTTGTTTGTTTGAAAGCAAATAGATGCCTTTCGTATTTAATAAATTTCTTGTGAAATCATGTCTTTGATGGAAGTGTAAAACTTTATGCAAATATAGGAGTGAGAGCTCAAGTTCACCTGCTTGGTTCAAAACAAGGCTCCACTGCTTGCTGGTTGGGGAACCTGGCCAAGTAATTTCACTTCTCGTGTGTACCATGGGGATGACGAGGATTGTGATGAAAATATTAGTAATAAATATCTATCTCTTTGAAATGCTTTGAAGAAACAGATAATTAGGATTCTACCTGTCAAGTAATTAACACTCGTCTGACAGAGAAAGCAGTCAACAAATATTAATTTTTGTTGATGTTGTTAGAAAAACAGAAGTACGAGTCATTCAGCGTATTTGCTCTGAATTGGGTAAATAGGGGCTTGGACACTGTGTTTATTTTGGGGGGTCAAAGGGACACTAATGACAATATTCATGACTTTTTTTTGTAGGAAATCTTGGGATAAGTTATCCACAAATTACATCTCTCAAAGATTTTTCTCTTTCAAAATGTGACAGCAGTTTCTACTGTTTAGATCAAGATCTAGACGTGAGCACTTGTCACTTGTGTTTGCTAGCCACCACGCAGGGAACTGCACGAATTGTTATGACATTCCAAAATCAGAGACGGGACTGATTCAAGGAATGCAATTTTTTCTAAAGGCCACTTTTCTTTTAAAATTTGCTTGAACTCTTGGGGCGCCTGTGTGGCTCAGTCAGTTGAGCATCCAACTCTTGATTTCAGCTCAGATCATGATCTCAGGGTCCTGAGATCGAGCCCTGAGCTCCACACTGAGCACTGCGTGCGGGGCCTGGAACCTGCTTGAAATTCTCTCTGTCCCTCCCCCGCACTAGCGCGTGGGCACGTGCTCTCTCTCTCTAAAAAAATTTAAATTTTGCTTGCATGCTTTATGACAGAAAGTACTTCCTGAAGCAACTCACTCTCTGCAACCAAAGAAAATTCGTGTAGGTTTTTCAGGCGCATTGCCTTTCGATTTCAGAAGGTGTCCCCTGAGCCCCTGATTTTAATGTTTCCTTTTACAGACCCCAATGGGAGAGGATTCATGAGGTCACCCAGTTCCCAGACTGCCTCCTCCATTCAAGGGTTATGTCTTCTAAGATCAGCCTTGACTCTGTTTCCATTTTCAGAAGCTCTGATGAACCTTAACCTTCTAAATTGTTCCTTCAGAGTTCAGTCCTCTGTCTTCCAAATTTCTGGCTGGTAGATGGGAATTCATATTGGCTATACTTAGCTAGAGTCATATTTATCCTGTTTGTGAACTAGGTCAGCTGTAAATCTTAAATTTGTGTGAATGTTGATTTCCTCAATTCAATTGAAAGTTTCTTGCAGACAAGCTCCTTTTCATTGACCTTGGCCGCAGACCAGGGATTCTGGCAGAAAGACCAGGCGATGGCAAATTTTCCATAAATGCTTTAGAGTGGCCATAAACCAAGAGCCTTTAAATAGGTATCATTTATTTTCTAGGCACAAGGGTTGGAGAGGAGGAGAGGGGATGGATGAGAAAGAATAGAAAAGAAAAAAAACTAATATTTATTAAATAGCTGCTAGGGATCAGACATATTGTTCTTTTCTAGCTACATGCAGCATCTCATCTCATCAGCCTTGCAGACGAGATATTGTGGCCCAATTCTGTAGGTGAACTAAGGCTCCGAGAAGTTTAGTGATTTATTCAAGATCACACAGCCAGTTTGTGGCAAAGTCAGGAGTAAAGGTCTGTCTGATACCTACCTGTTTTCTTTTCCTGTTAACACAGGATTATACCCCATAAACATTCATAGCACATCTCATCATATGAATGTAAAATTACTGGGGTTGTTAGACCTTGAACTAGGAAGTCAGTTAACCCTGTGATTTTATGTATTTTTCTCAATTGACCCAGAAAGCCTGAAGAAATGTTGAGGACTCTGGGGCGCCTAGGTGACTCAGTCAGTTAAGTGTCTGCCTTGGGCTCAGGTCATGATCTTAGGGTCCTGGGATTGAGCCCCACATTGGGCTCCCTACTCAGCAGGGAGTCTCCTTCTCCCTCTGCCTCTGCTGTTCCCCTTCCTCATGCTCTGTCTCTCTCTCTGACAAATAAATAAATAAAGTCTTAAAAAAAAAAAAAAAGAAATGTTGAAGACTCTACTATAATAAAAGGGTTAGGAAGCTTTATGGAATATTATTTATAGGAAGTGAATTTATTTCGAATTTGGTCAGATGCTCTGCACAGGAAAAACATTAAAGTTGGTGGGCTTCACTGTAGCCGGGTTGAGTGGGGGAAGTGGAGGTGGTTGGGAAATCATTCAGCTGTTCAGTGTGTGCCGGGAAGAACCTTCCAGTTTCCTGGAGCAGCTGCCAGTGTTCCTGGAGCTCAGCAGAGGGGCAGCGGGCTGGCGGGGCTGGGCGTACCTGTGTTCTGGGTTCCTGCCTCTCTGCTGTTCTTATTCGCTTCCTGGCTGCCCCGCGGCTCCACCCTCTGTCCTTGTTTGGTGTTGGTGGTCTCAGCTCTGTGGCTTCTCCAGTTCTCCCAAAGCTCTGCTGCGGCTCTCCCCTGCCATTATTTCTTCTCTCATCTTCTTCATCCTTGCCGATTTTTTTAAATTTCTGCACTTTCAGTGTAATAGGTTTTATTTCCAGAGACCATAGACATAAATGCATGTGCTTGATGTCACGCACACATTCAATAATATATATGTTTGCTTATTCTAAGGTGACTTATTTCCATTATAGTTCTTACTCACGTGCCTAATTACTCTGCTTTTCTCTCCTCTCCCTATCCCCTAACTTCCAAATCATCCTATCAAAATTCCCTTATCTTAGAAAGCTCATTGTTCCCAGAGCTTATGATCTCACCTCCCCAAACTCACTTCCCATTCTCACCTTTGAGACTCAGTCTCCTGTGTCCAGTGACTCACAGGTGAGATGCTTTTGCTTTAAACAGCTAATATGGACTCCACCGTATCCTCACGAAGCGGACCCCAGTTCCATTTCTTTTATTGGCATTCCTCATCAATAATAATAAATGACAAACATTCATTCAAAGTTCACTGGACTAGCCATTATCCTAGCTTCTGTTTTGGAGGAAGCATGCCAGTACATCATAAATGACAAAACCAGAATTTGAAGTCAGTCCTATCACATGACATGTACCGTTACCCACGCTGCCTTGTTCTATCCTTGTCACTGAATGAGTGAGGTGAGTCCCATCCCCCCATATCAGGGGAAAGGCATTTAGGTTGGCTAATTTAGACACTGCCTTGCAGATGGGAGATCATCAGGAAATACGTGCCATCGTATCTACCACAGAGTGCTCTAGACTCATCGCAGAGTGAAGAATTGTTCTAAACCACATATCTCATGCAGGTATGGTTTCCAAACACTATTAACAGAAATTGCTGCATAAAAGATCTGTCATACAGAGAACTGTGTTTGCAAAGTAACCCCGGTTTTATACTAATCTATGTGCGTGCATGGAGAAAGGAGAGAAAACAAATACTCCCCGACTCATCGTATCTAAGTATTCCAACCCATTATGTGCTTTAAGGTTTGCTCTTGTTTCAAGTTTGTTCATTTACTTTTAAGTACCTTTTAAGATTTAAATCTTTGGAGGGTATCTCTTCTCTTTAACTCACTTTGAATGGTAGGTAGGGCACAGCATTGCCTCACATTGGAGGCAATGAGATGCTTCGAGGCAATGAGATGCTTCTAGACAATGATTAGAATTCAAAGAGAGGAAGAGATACAACGAGTAAAGAGTGAAATATGTGAAAAAAAATCACATTTGGAAATTAAGAGTGTTAATTTACTTTGAATATTTTTATTATATAACGAGTACTCTTCATGGACCAAGGCAGTAAGACGCTTCATATGTTTCCCTATACTTTACTTTTTTTCATCTGGGTTTGACAATGTGATCCTTTCTCTTTCAGTTTCTGAGAAGTTGTTAAGTTGAAGAGTGTATCGGGACAGGAACTAATGGAAGTGGCTTGATATCTTTATTTCACAGGAAATGAATAATGAGTAATTTGTTGGTGATTTATGTTAATCTTAATATGAGACAGAGTATTATCATGCACTTCTTAGTCTGTGCCAGCAATTCTGTCATGTCTAGAAATAAACAATTATCCATATGTCTTTTTTATGAAAACCTTGATTTGTACAGTCATTGGATGGCATTTTAGTTTTGTCCACAATCATAAAATTGATTCGTCGTAATGCAATAAGCAAAATTGCATATATATGTGAAAAATTGTTCTTCTATGTCTTTAACTTTAGGATTACTATAAAATTGCCATGTGAAGTTCAGGAAAATAAAGATTGAAATCCTTAGTTAAAGAGACCTTTCCCCATCCTGTCATTGTTTTTTAGAAGAAAAAGGAAAATGTTAAAAAAAAAAAAAAAGCTATTATGGACAGGGAAGCTTCAGAAATGAACCTGCTTTCTGGATCATTCGAACAGCAGGTTATTCATTGAGCCACTGTGTGTCCCTATCCTGTGCTGGGTGCTGAGGCCACCAACCCTGCCCGCAGACAGTTCTGCCCCACCTTCTCTCTCTAATAGCAACTGCACATGACGGTTGGTTTTATTTGGGATGCTGAAAAGATGTATGTGGCAGAAAGGGGACAGAGATGATGCTGATGGTCATAAAACGGAGACAGCAAAGCGTAATGATCAGGCGTCTGGGCCCTCGGTTCAGACTGCCTGGGTTCAAATCTCGGCTCCCTTATTTATGAACATGACCTCTCTGTGCCGGAGTTCCACATCTGTGAAAGAGGAATAATCATGGTAGTTAATTCACAGGATCGTAATGACTATGGGAAATCATGCTCAACAAAATTCAGTTATCACAGTGTGATTAATGATATCATCAGCTTCCTGATAATTATAGATCTTGGGGCAGGAGACAGCAGAGAAGTCTTCTCAAGGTCCTGCTGTTCCGGAATCTGTTGGTCACTAAAGAGAAAGTCAACAATAAGTCTTCCTGTTGTCTTGGTTGGAGTAGATAGGGAAAAATCAGTTCTGGGTAGGTCATCAGGCTTTATTAACCTAACACCTGGGCAGTGTATTAACCTAATATCTAATACCCTACTCATGAGTATTTACTACATGTCTGCATCTTAGTCCTAGGAGCTGCTCAAGGGCACAGGGCGATCCTTATTTAGCTCTTTGGTTTCAGTACTCAGCACAGTCCTTTACATATCATAGGCATTGATAAATGAGTTTCTCAGATAAACTCTTTGAAAATATTTTAAATGAAAATATATCTTTACTAAATTACATAAATGCTATATGCTCTTTGTGAATTGTTTAGAAAGTATAGACGAGTTTAAAACCATGTACAGTCCTGCTACCCAGAGATAACCACTAACATTGTGCTATATATCTTTCTACTATTTTTCTATGCACATGCACTTTTGTTTTGAACAAAAAAATGGAATATTACAGTAAATGCTTTTGGTAGCCTGCTCTTTCATGAAATAATATACAATTAATACTTACCTTGAAATCAGACACAGTCTTCTGAAATATCATTTTTTAATGGGATGCAAGCTACCTAATGTTTATTCTTTAATATTTAGATTGCATTTCATTTTATGCATTTGTATAAAAATCACCATTATTAAATACTGCCACACATGCTCTTTGCTGTCCCCTCACCTCTGCCCATGTGCTCCCATAATCCTGTGCAGTTTCCTTATCCTAGCCCTTCTTATACCTACAGAGTCACCCTGCATCATTATTGATCTGTGCCTCTTTCCCATGAGCTTATACACCCATGGGAGCAGAGGCCCCATCTGGTTTCACCATTATATATTTGTTGAATAAATATGTAATAGGTATCATCTTCATCTAATAATCATTCTAGAAAAATAAGTCATTCTGGAAGTTCCTGTGATTTGTTGTTCAGAGCTGGGTATATCTGGCATATACCCAGATATAATTTTGAAGGGAGGGTATGGACCTTGGAGGGGGTGGGCAAGGCAAATTGGGGAGCAGCCTGGTCGGGAGATAAGGGACAGGGGAGTGAAAAATGTTCTCTTGACTCACCTTCTCCCCTCACACCTTCCAACAAGAGCCTCGGTTCCTCCCCTGACCTTCAGAATAAAATTCTTGGACACAATGGGATGAGAAACAGACCTTCATTTATTTATTGGGGATTAAGTAAATGAGGGCGTGTATACACTTCACTGGGACTGCCTGAGTTATATTCAAAGACTCCACTTCCAAGCCTGTGACTTGACTGAAAAAAATCCAGCTCTGTGTCTGGCACATGGTAGCAGGAAAAGGAAGGGACGGCATTGATGGAGTGTGTAAGGGGGACTTCCCTACATCATTGCGTTCTGTCTGCTCAACAACCCTGAGAGGTAGAAACTGTTTAGGGGCCTGAGGGCAACTCTACGTGAGTTGACTCCTGAGTCTACTTTCCCAGGTCAAAACATTGGGGAGAATGAGTGCTTCGATCTGAAGAGGAAATGACTTACAGCTAATACAAATTCTACGTTCTGTCTAACCAGGAAGCTGTTCCTATTTGTTTAGGTATGTCTTGGATGATTCTAACTTATGAATTAGTTGAAAAAGTGGAAATAAAAAAAACCCACCAATAGAAATAAACCCATTTAAAAACTCACGTGTGAGAAGATAGAGCCTTTTACCAACACCTGCAGGAGTTGTGTAAAAAATTAAAAGGATTTCTAGATCACAAATATTTTATTGTATTTATAAAGTGTTCATTCAAAGGCAATTAATTCAATGGCCTCACACTTTAAAAATTCAGCAAGAGCGCCTTTTTAATATTAACTTTATTTTACTTTAATGAGGAGTTTATGAGCCTAACAGGAGTTGTAAAAATCTGACTTTGTTATTTTTCAATTCAATAAGTGTTTGTATTTCTTAGCTCTTCATTTCAGGCCAGAACCAGGTTGGGTTTTGTTTGTTTGTTTGTTTGTTTTGTTTTGTTTTGTTTTTTTCTGTTTTTGTGTTTTCCCTCTTTGTTAGGAAGTCGCCAGCTGCCGAAGCGGAGATATTCAGGCCGCTTCTGCTTACGGGCCTTAACAAAAATGTATTTTTGGGATTTTTTTCTCACTCACTGTGCTCAGTTGAGAGATGTAGTTGTGGATACACACTTATACACGTCAGTCTCAAGTCTCCATTTGTGGTCATTACTAGCATTCATACGGGATGGAAGAGAGCAGGACACTCAGGTGTTTGGCTTAAATCTTACCTGGCATGTAACTTCCGCCATCCTCCTTGGTGACTAGAGATGAAAATCATGTGTCGTGTTATTAGCGTTTTGCTTTTAGCTAGGAGGTTTCAATTAACACAAGGGGTTATAAAAGTCATATGTCTAATTAAATAATTATCCTGGTGTTTTTTTCATTCATTTTAGTCTCAGTTTTCCACCCCCCCCCCCGTATTTTCAGAGACCTTTTAGGTGCTTTTCCTAAAGCATAATTTCAAAAATCACCTTTTAAGCTTATAATTGGTCTAAAAGTGGTCCTAAGTACTGACCTAATTTTTATAATCCTTTGAGACATTATCCTGGCACTCTAGGGGTCGGAAGAATTACAAGGAGCACATAAAACATGTTGTACTCACACTGGGCTTCATGTTTAGTACCCTGGCATCATATTATGGTGTTTTCCTTCAAAATTTTTTGTTTCTCTTATTCCCAAGTGAGAATAACGAGTTTGTTCTCTGAGATTGAGTCTTGAAGGATCCATCTTTCATGCTGGTTCCTGCAAAGCAGGTAGTAGCAGATGAGTAGATATTATCTGTATAAACAATGAAAGAATCCCATTGGGATGGTGGTTCTTACCCCAAAATCCTTGGTTGGGTTACATGGCGGTCCTTGAACTAACTGAAATTTGTGTATAATCCAGATGTCAGTGTCCTGGGCGTCTTCACACCTGATCTACTGAGTGCGTTTGTCCTTGGATGTTTCAGTAAGCTTGCCCGGAGCCCTCAGACCTAGCACGCTCCCTGTATCTCAGGAGATTCTCGGGAAACTTGTCATTTCCTGTTCACTTCTGGCTCTGGGTTCATTCCAACGCTACCACTTCACCTGTCATTCCATTTCCCCGATACATCATAACGGATACACTTCAAGTTGTTAAAATTTTCTTCATTCGGATTTGTAAAAATTTGTCCAGAGTACCATTGACACACAGCTGTGTAAGTAGTTTAATTTTATTAAAAATGTGGGGTAATTTGAAATCAAGTATTCTATATTGCTGTTGCGTGTATGTTTCAAACGCTTGTTACTCAATTTATTGGATGTTTCTTATTGGCTCTCCTTGCACCTGGAGCCCCTGCCCCCTGCAGTCTTACTGGGGCACCAACTTCCCTTCCCCATCACTTCCCTTCCCCGTCTCCTCAAATACCAGAATAACTGATCTGCTTATTTTCTTTTACAGAGTAATTGTGTTCTTTCATGCTTTTTCTTTTAATCTGCACTGTGCACTCAGTTAAAAAACATAATGCTTTTGCTAAGCAAATACTCTCGATTCCCCTGAGAAGAATTCTGTCTCCAGCTTTCCCTAAGAAGTACCGGGTTGGGTGGGGATTGTCAGGAGGCCTTTCAATGGCTATTTCTAAGTGTCCTGCTCTCCTCCAAAAGGACAACCCTCAAGAAAATCCTAAATTATTTTATTTCCAAGAAAGACTTTGAAAACTGAATTGAGTTTGAGAGCCTGGTTATTATGCCATTAAAAAAAAAAAAAAAGGAAGTCTTGGAAGCTGAAAGTCTGGGGATGGATTTAACTTATGTGCTTCCAAAGAAACACTTAAGGAAATTATTAGGGCTGTGCTATGATATTTTAGTACATTTATTTGGTAGCTCTTATTGTGGAAAAGGACGTATATTCTTTTAAAAAAGACATTTTTCCTCTTGGAAGAAAATTGTCTCTTAAGCCACTTTTAATATGTTTACTTTTACTTATTTTTATTGCTTGATGAAATAGTAAAATTCACAGCAGTGATCAAAAAATCCTTCTAGGTCATGCTTAGAACCTGCTAGAAATCTTAGTCTGAACACTTTTTTAAAAATTTTATTTTGCAGTCTTTTATTTAAATGCGGTCTTTTATTTCAATGATACACATGTATTTCAAAACATGTTATTTTGGAATCACTGTAGGGGAAATATTTTAAGGTTGGAAGTCCTACGGTTTTTCTTTTGTCCTTGTCCACATGCACACGCCCATTTCCACAGTTGTGCTCGTGGTCTTCTTCTTCTTCTTTTTTTTTTTAAGATTATTTATTTATTTAACAGAGATAGCCAGCGAGAGAGGGAACACAAGCAGGGGGAGTGGGAGAGGAAGAAGCAGGCTCCCAGCGGAGGAGCTCGATGTGGGGCTCGATCCCAGAACGCCGGGATCACGCCCTGAGCCGAAGGCAGACGCCTAACGACTGCGCTACCCAGGCGTCCCGTGCTCGTGGTCTTCTATAAACCGTGGCGAGTTTGTGTCTTGAACCGAACATCACATCTTAAAATCTTTTCTACGTTACTATAGTCTTCATAATTAAACATTTTAAAGGATTCATATTTTTCATAAATCAGTATGCCGGAAGTGACTTAATCATTATCTTGCAGACTAATTTATTTATAAGTTAAATACATATTGATATTTTTTCCCCCACACGTAGGACCGGAAAGAATAGTTCTAATGTTGAAAGGTTGTGAAGCACCATATGGTGACCTAAGCACAAAAGCCGCTCTTTTACTAAGCGGTGTGTTTAGAGGGGGACCCTGAGCTTTCCTGGGGGCAGTGACACCAGCATATGAACCCAGCGTCCCACGGGCAGCATTGCTGTTGGCAGAATCAAAGAGCAGGTGAAAATATCTCCTCTACGGAACCGTGGTCTCCAAAGGAAGCTTGGTTGAATTAAACTCAAAAGACTGCGTCCCATCTTCACCAACAACGGGCTCAATAATCTTGACACACCAAAAAAGTGTGTTCCAGAGATTGGGCTGAATCGCCCTGTTGGGGGGAGGGTGCCCTGGATGTCGCCTCCAAAAGCAGGGCCTGCTCATTCAGACTGTAGAATCTGGTGAGGGAAGTTTGGAATCTAGAATACCAGAGTACCCTGCTGGGTCTCGCCGGGTGTACGAGATAAATTCTGAAAAGAATGTAGGGGGGAAGGCGGGGTGGGTGGTGCCACTGTTGGGCCATTTTGTTGATGAATGATGTCAAACATAAACCCTCATTTGACTCTAAAGCAAGCCCAGGGCAGTAGCAGGATGGGAAATCAGGTTATTGTTAAAGACCTGTTAAAGGGCTAAATCTTGCCTGGGAAAGAAAGATGATTTCTACTTTGGGAGCTCATCGCGAGTTTGCAAGAGTTCAGCTGTCACTTTTGCAGAAAGTCTGGAAGTCTCGAGGAGATGTTGCTGCAAGGTTCACTACCCACCGCGAGGCTGTCAGACAGGCAGAGATGAGAAAGGTTTTGGGATCCACCTGTGGGATTTGGGCCAGCGTGAGCCTGTGGGTGGAATACACGTCAGCCCTGCCAGACGGCATGAACGGCGATTAGGCTTGACGGGGGTCTTTGCAGGATGGCAGGAGGCAGATTCTGGGAATGTGCAATGCTCTTCTTACGCTTGGGCGATCCTTGCCTCTAGTTGGCAGTTCCCATGCCGGGGCTCGCTGGGAATGTGCTTTTGTCGGAAATGTCAGGCTGCTCGGTCGGAGCACATGCTCACGGGAAGAGTCGGTGCTCGGAACTCACCCAGAAATACTCAGGCTCTTTTTCTGACTTTTTTTTTTTTTTTTTTAAATAAAATGAGGGTAACAATGGAATAGTCTTCCTGGAAAACCAGACCGCAGTATTTAAGTAAAAAAAAAAAAAGTAAAAGGGAAAGCAGTGTATTTCTCTCACAGCATGTAGGGTAGTTAATTTGCAGTCTTTATTTTTTTTTAAAGATTTTATTTATTTATTCGACAGAGATAGAGACAGCCAGCGAGAGAGGGAACACAAGCAGGGGGAGTGAGAGGAAGAAGCAGGCTCATAGTGGAGGAGCCTGATGTGGGGCTCGATCCCATAACGCCAGGATCACGCCCTGAGCCGAAGGCAGACGCTTAACCGCTGTGCCACCCAGGTGCCCCTGCAGTCTTTAAGCTGATCCTGTCTGGAGGTGGTAGTCTCAAGGCCTGTTGTCTGGGCTGTGCACTGACAAAGTGTGAGAGGGCTAATGAGGTAGAGTGGTTGGGGCCTGGGCTACACCTGGGATTGAATCCCAACTCTGGCCACTTATTTGACCTTAAAGCAATCTTAAACTCTGTAAGCTTCATTTCCTGTCTGTACTCATGGGGCTCTTGTGAAGAGCAGGCAAGATAATTTCTGCAAAGCACGGAACACACTGCAGGGCATGTCATGCGAAATCCATGATGTTAATTGATTGGCCTTGATTGTAGATGAGTAACCTGGTTTTCTAGAAAGGTGGCTAGAAGGAGTGGAGTGTCTGGCTGGTGAGCTAAATCGAGCCTGCGGATGTGTTTTGTTTTGTTTTGCCTTTAAACGCAAGTAAGTAACATTTTAAAGTTGACTGATCTTGCGTAAAAGCCTATCCATTATGTTTTCCCCCAAATGTGGGCGATGTTGCATCCCCAGACTCCAGTCTTCCCTGAGAGTCATCTGCAGGAACTCAGTGAACTGCTGGCTCCTTGGGAATGGGACCTGCCTTTTCCAGCCTCCACTGCTGTCTGTTGTCTCTGGAGCCCCGTGTCAGCTGACGTTCAGCCCTGTGCTTCCACAGAAGAGAAAATAGTTTCTATCAGCAGGGAAGATAAACCAGATAGTCTGAGAGGGTAGAGTTTACAAGAAAATTAGGTGAGAGTGTATTTCTGGGTGGAAGTATAGGATACATTGGTGTATTTAAAATGCAAAGAAAGTATAAAATAATATGTTTGGCCTGCTTTATTGGTTGGTGGTATCTTTGTGGCTCCTACGGTCCTATTAGCTTATGAGCCATGATCTGCAGGACCCAAGGAAGGATGGAGAGAGTGCTCTGGAGCCTGGAATAGATCGAAGTGGCCTGTGATACTCAGTTTTCATAGAGGCGCCTAAAACTGTCTGCTTCATTTCACGGAGTTCATGCAGCCCTGTTCTTCATAGAGAGAACCTTGGTGATTCCTGTAGATTGCTTGAAAATCTCAGGCCTCACAATGTCTTTCCATCATTGGCATAGGTTAGACTAGAACTCTAACAAGTCTGTCTTTCTCTTTTTTTGCCCCCCCCTTTCTCTCTTCCTCTCTCCTTCCCTTCCTCCCTTCCTTGTACAGGTATATATGTTTCGAGAGTAGTAATTTCCACTAGATAACTAGCCCGTGGTGATTTAGTAGTACGTGTGCCCCCTCCAGAGGTGACTGACAATGGAGTCGAAACTAAGAGGACAGAGGGAAGAGATTGCAGTGAGGTCACATGGTCCACAGAGCAGCCAGTAAGACCAGCCGAGGGTGTGGTAACGGACGATCCCAATTTCTCAGTGGCTTTAGCAGAGGAAAGATGGGGTTTTTGCTCACCCTGCTCGTGACCACAGCTGACAGAGGCTCTGTCTAGATGCTTCGATCACTGCCGGTGCCAAGGAAGGGAGAGCCACCGTGTCCCAGACTGGCCGTTCCACACCTCTGCTCAGAAAATCACACGTCTGCTCACCTTTACCATTTGAATGCAGTCGTGCGGCTGGGTCTGAGTTCAAGAAGGTGGGGAAATGAGACTGGGCATATTTGTGACCATCCTTACTAACCACCTCTTTCCTAAACCCCTCCTAGGAGCCGGCACACACTCATTCTTGTGTCACCTGGGCAGGAATAACAGAGTGTGATGTCATAATTCATATATGGTTTTTGGGTGTTGCAGAGGCCTAACCTTAATGGCACAGTATCAGAGCCAGGCTTCTGATTCTAGGGGTCCTGCCGTCCGTCTCTGCCATGCTTCTTCATTCCCTTGGTCCTCTGAGAATGATGCTCCTTCATTTGCATTTGGCTGCCACCCATCTTGTCTTGTTGATGCAAATACTATGTTTCAAGGTGGTTAGGATCACGGACTAGCCTGATTTAACCTCCAGCTCCAAACGCTACATAGAAAGGTATTTTAGTGTCTGTTTCTTCTGCTGTCACTGCTGATAATAAAAAGTTCTATCTTCTCTGTTACGCTTTTTACCATTCAGGGACATGTTTTGCTATTTGGGGCCAAACAGGATACTTATCGATAAGTGGGGATGGATTTTTGTGAATTGTCTCCCTCAATATATTTTATTCTCGTAAGAACATAATTCTTGCTTTATGAACATTAAAATAAACTTCAAAAGTACCCGTATGACTAGCACGGGCTCACTGAAGCCCGTCACCGCCATTTTCATGGAAACGCACAGAAACTTCCAGTTTCCTTGCCTGTAACTAGCTTCAGGTTGTAGGAGAGCCTTTCTAGTTGGTGCCTCAACGTTTTTAAATGGTTTCGCTTTTTCTGCATGTGACTCGTTCTCCATCCAGAACGGTAAGAGTGTTTGTAGTCTTTTACACATTTGCTCCTGAAAACAGAAACATACCCCATTGCTTCATTTTAGACGTAGTCCCCACTTTTCTCTTGTCACTCATGTTCATTTTCATCATTCAGAATTTTTTCCCTTCTCAAAGTCAACGCGGTACCATCTCAAAGTAAATATTATTTGAGATCTCTGAATACATATGTATATTCTTGTTTAGCTATGAATGGCCTTTACTTTAAAAATAGATACTGTTTTTGGCTTTTTGGTGGGGCTTTGGGTTCATTGTCCAACACTCTCTATTCTGAATAAAGTAAGAATCTACTTCTTTTATAATTTCCCCAGAATCCGCTGACCTGTTATCACTCCTTACAATCGTACATGAGGAGCAAACATCATTTAACGCACATGGCGAAGTTGTGCTTTTTAATGCTTCTGTATTTAAGCCTCCAAATTAGCACATTCCCAAGGCCTAAGAGAAATCAGTCCAGATGGTAACACCGCTAATAAGTAATAACCCTAATTAACCCATATAAGTACATGAATTGATATGAAAGTACTTTGGTAAGTAAAAAGCAATACTTGAAATGCAAACTATTATTGATAATAAAAATAAGATACAGGATTTATTGAATCACGCTTGTTTGCAGGATATTTTACAAATGGTTCATAACAAAATAAATGTGGATTTTATAGCACAATAAAAATAAAAGGCAATCAGTACATTTTATAAATTATATTACTTCTCCAAACAATTTCAGTGAGTAGATTTATATTCCTTTCACCAGAGTTCAGACAAATTCCAACCACTAATATTGGACAATAGTTCTTTTATTTCTTTTATGCACCAAGGGGAGTAAATCAAATGTAAAATATAGCCGAAGATAATTTTTGGAAAAGGAAACATCTCTTGGCAAGGATCTAACCTGGAATTTTCTTATTAATAAACCAACAGTGTGTTTGGTGGGCTGGATTCTGTCGTGCAGGCTTTCCCATGGACCAATGCCCGGTTCGAAGATTCTTTTCCTGAATACATAAACAGATGTGCACATTTTTTTTTTTTTTTGCCATTTTCTTCACTTGGAAGCTTTCAGAAGAAAGTTCCCCAAATAAAATATCGAATGTAGAAAATTATTTGAAATGCAAAACGTGCCTTTCTGTTTTGCCTTCACCTGGCCTCGACCCTGCCCCATACCCCACTCGGTTTGAGTTGGTGAACGTCTAGCTGTGTTTAAGTATAATGGCCTGATGGCAGTTCAAATGGTGGAGATGATTTCTTCATCTGAAATCAGTTCTGCCGCCAAGTGCTTCATCAATGATATTTCTGTTTTCAATTTAGAGATTCTGCCCTGTGAGGAGAAGGCCAACCAATTCCTTTTCCACAACGTTTTTGCCCTGTTTTCTGGCATTGGGCAGATAAAAAGCTTGGACAGATGGACAGGCCTTTGATGACTTTTTCGAATAACTTGTAGATGACATTTAAAATCATGAAAATGTCGTTATTTTTATCTTAATGATTCTCCACCCTGCCCCCACCTCCTAACTCCCATCAGTGATTACTGTGCCCCTGTAAGAGTGGGTATGGGCTGGGATCTACTCTTTAAATAAAACAATTGAGGCATATATGGGACTAGAGGGTAGACTTTTAGAAGCGGATTTGCCCTGGCAAAGTGGATGCACCTGGGCTGTGTATGGCTGGCCCTTGTTAATTATCTCCGTCACTAGGAATGCCATTCCTGCGGTCTCTTGGACCGCTGCCCCCTTCAGAATCCACACGCTTAGCACCCTACAGCAAATCCCCCTCCCAGCGGCTGCCTGTATGTGGACGTATGGGGCTTCTCTCCAGTTCCTATCGTCCTAGATGTCAATCTGCACAAGTATCACGAACAAATTATCTTTCTTTTTAAAAAAGAAAACAAGCTAGGGGCGCCTGGGTGGCACAGCGGTTAAGCGTCTGCCTTCGGCTCAGGGCGTGATCCCGGCGTTGTGGGATCAAGCCCCACATCAGGCTCCTCTGCAATGAGCCTGCTTCTTCCTCTCCCACTCCCCCTGCTTGTGTTCCCTCTCTTGCTGGCTGTCTCTATCTCTGTCAAATAAATAAATAAAATCTTAAAAAAAAAAAAAGAAAACAAGCTAAAGCTTTTGGCTCAAAATCTGAGGATTTATAGAAACCGTTAACTACAAGAGAGGAGTTGCAGTTTTGTAACTGGAGGACCACACAGCGTGGCGGTGTTCGGTAGTTCGGGTCAGTTTTTTTGCTTTTGAATATATTGAGACATCGTGGAACTGAAGTTTGGAAAAGTTGGTGGTTTGTGGGTTTGTGTATTGGCAGCTGACTCGTTTCAACCTCTTGGTGAAATGAAGTTATTTATAACTGCTTTCTTTAGCGTACTCTGTTTTATGTTGAGTCCAACTTACAGCCTCCAAAGCTCAGTACAGTAAAAATGATGTAACAAAGTTTAAACACTTTTTAGCAGAAGAATATTAAAGACACAGGCATTTTTTTAAAAAAGTTCATTTTTCCTAATTGCTAATAGGTTATCTTATTTTTCTCCTTTGAGCTTTAACTCTTGATAATAAGTCCTAGTTCTGAGAATCTTTCTCATCCTGAACTAAAATCTCATCTTGTACTAAACCACACACACACACACACACACACACACACACACTAATTTCTCCACTAAATTTTCAGAGGGGGAAAAAGAAAACAAACCAACACAGTCCATGGAGAATTCTAGCTTTGAGGAACGTACTTCTGTTCTGCTTTTAAAATGCAATTCCATAGAAGGCCCCAGGAGAGTTACAAAACTACCAAAGATAATTTAAACATTTCATTCTATGAATAAGGTGTAGAATGATTTTCTTAAAATGATTTATTTTTTCCGAACTTTTCTAAGCTCTACACTTGTTTAGGCTAAAAATTATTTATTTTTATGTATTTATTTTTAAGATTTATTCATTTAGAGAGAGACAGCATGAGCAGGAGGGGTAGAGGGAGACAGACTCCCAAGCAGACTCCCCCGCTGAGCACGGAGCCCGATGCCGGGCTCCATCTCACGACCCTGAGATCACAACCCGAGCTAAAACCAAGAGTCAGATGCTTAACCGACTGAGCCTCCCAGGTGCCCCTAGACTAAAAGTTAAATGCTGCTAGAGGAAGTGATGCTACGTAGTTATGTCATTAGCTTAATTAGTTGATGCAAGAGACATAACGGAGAAGCCCCACTCCGGGGAAGTTGGTTCTGAACTCGGAGAGGGACAAATTAATTCCATAACTGTCATCTGAGTTGTGCTTTTAAGAATTAAAATTAAGTCTGCATGATTGGTGATTGTTACTATAGCCTCGTGTTGGGTCAGATCCCGAGAAGACAGTGGTGTGACAGGTCGCCAAAGTGCAGGTTCTGGGGATTGGCATATCCAGGCGTGCAGAGTAGATCTTAATACAAGTTTCATTACTGTCAGCATGAGGAGTGCTGGAGAGTCTTGGAAGGTTTAGAAAACCAGCGTCTCTGGAGTCAAAAGTTCCTGAGTTTGAAGCCCAGCTCTTGTACTCAGTAGTTCTGCGGCTTTCGACAAGCCACTTACATGTTCATCATTCTCCATTTCCCACCTTTAAAATGCGGACAATAATGCCAGTACCAACCTCATAAATTTGTGAGGCTTGAGATCATCTATGAGAAGCACTTAGCCCAGGACTTAGCACCTAACACTCATGAGGCATTATGGTAACAAGCATCCAATAAATGCCAGATTCTACAATAATAATGGTTATTTATATTATTATTCATGATCTCTTTTCCTCAGCTTCCCCTTGGATCCCTGACCCTAAGCTGGTTTTAAAGGGTGTAATATACCTACCAAGGGCTTCAAGCATGGAAGGCTGCATTGGTTCCTTTTTCTAGTTGAGGAGGACCTCGGTAGTGGCCTTCACTGCCATGGGGGCGTGCTGCCACGGGAAGCTTCATCAGTGCTCGGTGTCGTGGTCTGGTTTGCTCTTGCTGGAGTCCTTCACATCTGTTCCCCAAACTGCTATGCCAAATCAGAGCTGGAGGGCATAGTGGCCAACTTCCTTGATGGCTTGACTTAAAATGCAACCAAGGTTTTCCTCTTCCTCCATTAAAAACAAATCTAAATGGCTTTCTTATACCATTGTGATTCCTTCAGGTTATTGTATACATTGTGGTGTTATGAAACCAGAATCCACAGGGTCCAGTTTCAATGCAGGGTCAAGTGAACAGGTCAGCAAGCACAAGTTAGTTATAAGAACTTTGTCTGGATTTTTTTAAACATTCTCAAAGTGGGGGTACTCACAAATCCCATTTTCTTCTTCCAACCCCTTGTCTTATGTACTACTCCCTGCTACTCCCTGCTCTCCATCCCGTATCTTCGTGAGGAGAGCCATCATTGCCCCAAGTCCCTGTGTCTCCTGTTCCTGTCCTCTCGACTCTATATCACACAGGGCCAACTCTTGCTTGAACAAAGTCCCCTGCCCAAAAAATGGTGGGATGGGAAAACTGAGCCAGCAAAGTCATGCATCAAATAATAGTACCTGTGAATTCTCTAGCTTAGAGTAGTTGACTGGGGAATAGAAGGAAACTCTTGGAGCCCTGGGCTCTGTGTCTAGCCTAGGTAGATACGAAGGGGCCATGGTTGTCCTGCAGGGGTGGTAAACATGGAGTGGAATTCTATTCAGGGTGCCTCTCCATGGCTCTTCAAGAATTTTCACTTGTCTTCCACCTCTTTTCTAGGCCTGATGTTTGTGGTTAGTGTGATGACAGGGAAAGTACCTTCTGGAAAGGGAGCCCTGGCTCTGTAAAGATTGGATACGCTCAGAAATGATTCTCAATGAGATGAGTTGACTCTCTTAGTAAGTTGTCCCTGATTATACTGGTGGTTGATCTCTGTTTACAGTTCACACATTGAGCAGTTAAAAGATGGTTATTTGGGAGCACAGCCATCAGTGCTCATACTGAGGAACGAATGACATTTCGACAGGTGACATTGGCCATGTCTTCTCTTCTCCAGCCTCAATTCTATATTTGGATTACCCTTTAGGATGGCAGCAGCTTCCTAACCTGTCTCTGACCTGTCTTTTCAATCTTCAGTTCATTGCACACCATGCTAATGCCGATGGACACCTGTGATGTTGCCAGTTTGGGTATATTACAAATAATATTTCTACAAATATTCTTGCATACATCATGTGATATTTCCGCATTTCTATTAGGTATATCGCCATGATTGGAGTTTCTAGATAATCGGGGATCTATATATTCAGTTGAGGCAGAAATTGCCACAGCTTTCCCAAGTGGCTATCCTGACTTATACCCCCACTAGTAGGGTATGAGAATTTCCTTTGTTTCACAAACTCTCTAACATTCATTGTCATGATTTTTTTTTCAGTTTCAGCCATTTGAATAGATATGTAGTGGTATCTCATTGTGTTTTAACATTTCCCCATTGATTAATGAAATTAAGCAATTTCTCATATGTTTATTGGCTGTTTGGTTGTCTTTGGTCAAAAGCCTTGGGACGCCTGGGTGGCTCATTCAGTTGAGCATCTGCCTTCAGCTCAGGTCATCATCCCAGGACCCTGGGATTGAGTTCCACATTGGGTTCCTTGCTGGGCGGGGAGCCGCTTCTCTCTCTGCCTGCTTGTGCTCTCTCTCTCTCTGACAAATAAATAATTAAAAAAAAAAAAGCCTTAAGATTTTGCCATTTCCTGGTCACCATTCCCACTACAAAATACTTTACATTTTCAGGTATTTTGCCCAGTTCTATGAGGTTATAGATCTTGTGCCTAAATTTTAGGAATTCCAGATATAGTCTGAGTATAAGCCTTTTGCTGATTAAATATATATATTATCAATATAGTTTCCTATTTTGTAGTTTCCTTTTTAACTCTCTTAATAGTAGCTTTAAAAAAATAGACTATTCTTTAGAGCAGTTTTATGTTCACAGCAAAATCGAGCAGAAGGTACAGAGAGTTCCCATACAGCCCTTGGTCCCACATGCTCACAGCCTCACCTACTTTCAAAATCCTGAATCACAGTAGTATGTTTATTATAATTGATGAGTCTACATTGACACGTCATCATCACCCAAAGTCCACAGCTTACGTTAGAGTTCACTCTTGGTGTTGAACATTCTGTGGGTTCTGACAAAGGTATAATGACAGGTACTCACCTTAATCATGTCTCTTGATCAAAAGAATCTCCTGATTTTAGTGTGGTTCATTTCACGAATTCTTTTCCTCATGGTGAGTGCTTTTTGCATCTTGTTTAAGACATCCTTACTCATAATAACCTTGTGTACCCTGACTGACCTTGCTAAGTTCACTTATTCTAATAGTTTATCTGTAGTTAAACTTATGTATAGGTTTAGAACTATCCAAAGATATAGATAGATGGATAGATAGATACAGATAGATAGTAGATCTAGATATAGAACTTATCCACAAGTATGTAATCTTCCTTTCTAATCTTTATGTATTTTTTTTTCATACCTTATTTCAGTGGCCAGGGCCTCAATTATAATATTGAATAGGTGTGATGATAATGGGAGTCCATTTCTTTTTGTGATATGAGGGGGAAATCTTTCAGTATTTCACCATGAAGCATGAGATTTCTTGTCAATTTTTTTTTTGCAGATATCTTTTATCAAATAAGTACTTTTTATGTTGAATTTATACAGATTATTTTAAAATCATGAATTCATTTTTAATTTTATCACATCCTTTCTGTATCTATTGAAATTACTATTGTTATTGATTCGTAACTTAATTCCTCTGCAGTAACAGTACATGATTTCAAGTTTGCGGAGACTTGTTTCATGGCCTAGCATGTGGTCAGTTTTAATATGACTCGCTTATGCTCTAGGAAATAGTATGTTCTGCAATTTGAGGATAAGTGTTCTACAACTTGCAATTGAGTTTATTAAGTGTATTATTCAAATCTGCTATATCCTGATGAATTTTCTGTCTGCTTAGTCTATCAGTTTCTGAGAGATAAGTTGAAATCTCTTAAGATTGTGAATTTATATCTCCTCTTAGCACTATCAGTTTTCATTTTTCATGTTTTGAGGCTGTTAGTGAGAACATATAAATGTAAACTTATGATCCCATTATGATAAATTAATCCTTTCATCATTGTGAAATGTTCCTCTCCATCTCTAATAGTGTTTACTTTCTTAAAATATCTCTTAGTATTAGTAGAGTTACATCAGTTTTCTTTTGGTTTGTGTTCACATTTTTTACTCTAAACCTTTTTTGTTCCCTTATATAAAATTGTTTCTTCTATTTTTTAATCCAGTCAGACAGTCTTTGTCTAGTAATTGGAGTATTTAATGTGTTCGTTAGTTTAATCGCAGGTACATTTTGGCTTCAGTTGATCATCTTACTATTTGTGTCTCCTTTTCTATTTGATATTCCATTTTTCCTCCATCAGATTTTCAATTATATATGTTTGATTTCTATTATTGCGTACTCTAGAAATTACAACATGCAATGCATCCTTGAACTAGCAAAATTTAAAGATAAATTAATAGTTTTGTTCCTTCTCAGGCAGTGCAATGCCTAACAACAAGTTTTCCCCTACTGATCCCCTCCTCTCTTTCCTGTTACTGTTGTTAGATGTTTTTATTGTTTTGTGTAGCAATCAGCCATACAGATTTAACTTCATATTTTTCCTTTCTGTGGTAGTTTTCCCCTTATATCTTTTTGCAGTCATCTACTTTCATTTTCTTTCTTGCCAAAGAATATCTTTTAGTGTCTTCTTTAGAGTGGATCTGTTGGTGACAAATTCTCGAGTTTTTGTTTGCCTGAAAGTGTATTTATTTGCCTTCACTTGCAAAGGATATTTTTGCCAAGTATAGAATTCTATGTTGGTGATTTTACTTCCCTCCGGCCCTTTGAGGTTACCACTCTGTTGTTTAACGGCTTTCACTGTTTCCGCTGAAAGGTCGACTGTGATCTTTTTTTTTTTTTTTAAGATTTTATTTATTAATTTGACAGAGAGACAGCCAGCGAGAGAGGGAACACAAGCAGGGGGAGTGGGAGAGGGAGAATCAGGCTCCCAGTGGAGGAGCCCGATGTGGGACTCGATCCCACAACTCTGGGATCACACCCTGAGCCGAAGGCAGACGCTTAATGACTGAGCCACCCAGGCGCCCCTCGACTGTAATCTTATTGTTGCTCCTCTGAAGGTGATGGGTATATTTCCCCATCTGGCATTAGGAGTTTCTCTTTATTTTTGATTGTAAGAAGTTTTACGATGCTATACCTAGGGTTGTATGTGTTTGTGTTTCTGTCTGCTTGTGCTTTGTATTTCTTGTGCTAGTGGCTTACAGTGCCTCCTGAAACTGAAGTTGGATAGATCTTTCATCAGTTTTGAAAAATTCATAGCCATTACTTCTTCAAATATTGCTTCTGTCCCATTCCATCCTGCCTGCCCTTTTGGGACTCCAATTACATATAGGTTAGACCTTTCCTTTATGAGCCCATGTCTCATATCCTTTTCTTTCCCCCAGTGGTTTTTTTTTTTTTTAATTCTTTTTCTCTTTTCCTTTTTGTTCTATTTTCTTTGAATTTATAGTCTTGTTTACTAATTTCGTCTCCTGCTATTAAACTACAACTACAGAATTATTAAAATACAGTTACTGAATTTTTTCAGTTGTAAAATTTCAATTTCTTTTATAGTTTCCAGTTTTCTCTTGAAATTACCAACATTTTCATCACATTCCTTAAACATATTTATCACAATTATTTAACAGTGCCTATCAGATAGTTTCAGTAGCAGGATTCCCACGGGTCTGCTTTTGTTGTGTGCTTTTATTCTTTTCTTAGCTTTTTGTTTTATTGTCTCTTGGTATACCTGTGTCTGATTGAATCCTGGATGTTGTGTGTGACGATGTGAGATCATCCGAGACTCTGGTTTTTGTGATCTCCGACTCTGCTGAGGAGGGAGAGCACTTTTGCTCTTGAAGAGCACGTTGACCGCCTTAACGCCATTATGGATCCGACAGGTTTGACATGCGGTTTCGGTCTTTATGATACTGGATTGTTATCAGTTAACGTTTGGCTTTCATGGTTTTGAACTGGTTGGGCCTCAACTCCAGCCTTTGTCCCTCTGGCCCCATTGGACATTTAGAAGCTTTGTCGATTTCTTAGCCTCTCAGCCTCTAATTCATAGTCCATTATTTATTCTTTTTAGGAGTGTTTTGTAATTTTGTAAATGCCTCCAAAAGGACACTGAATGTTGGGTTTACCTCTCTGGACTTTGTTCTTCTCTGAGATAATTTGCCCTTCAAACCCTATTGCTCAGGAATTTTTGCCTCAAACATTTTTTTGCTGGCGGGGGGCCGGGGGGAGGGGACACTAGCTTTTCTAGTTATGCTTCGTGTGAGGGTTTGCCAGCAACAAGCTAATTCTTTATCAATAGAAGAAGAAATTGATAAGAAAATCTCTTGAATAAATATCAAACAACTCCCTAATTAAGACAAGGAAAGTAGGTTGAAAGGAAAGGAACAAATAAATAGGCTATGAATTCCAGCTCATAGTCTTTAAAGCTTTGAAAATAATAAGATCTCAAAACTAATTTTTTTTAGAACTTCAAGTGCAGTTTCAGGGCAACGCTAATGTTTATTTTAATTTCTAACCTTAAAAAAATTGGGTGTACTTTATATGCTGTTAGAAGTGCCGGCCAGTTGTTGGCTTGAGTAACTTGATATTTTTCCTCTCCTTTCCTATTTACTGTCAATAAGTTAATGAATACTTCACATTTCCAGCACGTCGATGAGAATCACAATTTTCTGAATTAGCTTGGTCCCAGTAACTGTATAAATGTTCACTTTCCATTCCTATGACTAAGGAACTTCTCACAGATAGCTTAACTGTTTGAAGATCTGTTACTTAATGTCAAATGGAAACCAACAGGGTTTACCTGTTACTTTTATAACGAATGTGTTCAAGAAACATATGGAATGTTTTTTGCTCAATGTGAAATAGAAAATTTGGACAGTAGAGGGTGCAAGTGCACCTTTAGTTCTGTAGTTCAGCCCTCAGAAATTAGTATTTAATAGCTGAGGGAAAAATGTGAAGATTGTACTGTTTGCTGAGGCTGTATACTATTTAGGAAATATATTTGAAATAAACCTTGCAAAGGAGAAGTATAAATTTCACAACAATTTGCTTAACCTTGTACTTTTAAAAAGTGACCAATGAAAATTTCAATTAGATCCCATTTTCTACAACATATTATTTTTAACTGAATAAAATATTTACTGTAAAGAAAGGTATACGTATCTCAATAAGATATTTTTCTTTTATAAATCATAATTACTAGTGATCATTTATATGTATTTTTCCCCTTAAGAAATCTTGCATCCAAAAAGATGATGTATAATGATAACTGCAATGTGAGACTCCTATTTCTTAGGAGGAAAATATGAATAAGAACCAGTAGAGATAAGTAATGTAATGTCAAGAAAGGTCTTATATTCGCATTGTATTAACGTTCAGTTTTTCTTGAAGATCCAAAGTTTTAAGCAGTTGCAAATCAGAAACTTAAGGTTTCCATTCAGAGTCTGAAGCAGCATAAAACAATAGTACCATAAGGCTTCATTTATAAAAAAATTTGTGGGGTATATGTGTACAAAGCTTTGAGTCTCTGTCTCCAGATCTGACTTTCTTCCATGGGAGAGGAGGTCTCCTTTTATATTTTTCATAGGAAAAGTTTCAGCTTTGGTTTTGGTAACTGTCAAAAATTACCTTTATTACAAAATCTATACAGTGCAGTAAATTTGGAGAACTTAGGAAGCCCTTTCACTGACTTTTTGAAATTATAAGAAACAACTACTTAAGAAATACTCCTTTTTTGCCTTAACAAACTATCTACTTCTGTCTTTGGGTTTAATGAGCAGCTGTTTAACCTTGAGATTATCGTTAGCTCCCAAAGATTAGCTCTTTGGCGTTTGGTTGACTGGTAGTAAGGTTATGATTTCGTTGGAAGGGCCATTTCTGAGTTTCTATGGAAAGAGCAAAAGAAAGAAGAAGAGAGAGGAGAAGGAGATAAGTCTATCTACTTTCCGAATTAAGTTATTGGATGAAAAGTATTTTGGGGGATTAATTTGCTTTTGAACTCTGTTTGAATCGGATCTTCTGAAGCTTTTATCAATGAGGTGACCGGTTAGGACACGAGCACTAATCAGCTCCACCGTAACTTACAAGCACCTTGATGGGAAACATCTGCTTTCAAAACACTAGCAGATGGCATTAATACCTTTTGCAAAAAAAAAAAAACCCCAAAAAACAACAAAACAAAACAAAACCATTAAGAAGGACTCTAAAAAGCAGGCCAAGTCCAAATATGGACATCAGCTTTTTGGAAGGAGCAGCTAGGGAAGAAACAGAAGAAAGAAATTGCAGGTGCCCGTGTTATATGAAAGAGCACTGAACCTTGAAGACAATGTAGTGTAAGCCTGAAAGTAAGAAAGACTCTGGGATTTTGGTGATTTAAAAGTACATTAAGACAGTTGATTGTCTAGGTGCAATTTTTTTTTCAATTTATTTTAACTTAAAAAAAAAAAGACAAAAAATTAAACCCAAACAATTCACTCATTTCTCCCGTCTTCCCCATACCCCACCTGTGCCAAGAACCAATCTGCTCTCTGCAGACTGTCTAGGTGCGATTTGAAAAGGTGGAAAGACAGTTGGGTATGAAGAAATATTGTTTCCTAGAAATATTCAGGTTGACAGGTAGAAAACCATTATCGTGGGTCTTAAGCAGGGAAATATGTTCAAAGAGTGATATCTATGTGTTTTTTTCTGCATAAAAAACCACAGTTTTAAGCTAAGCCTCTGATATATTTGATTTCTTATGCACAGAAAGGACATGCAGAATTATGGGGAGCTAAAGCAGTAGTTGTCCGAAAATCATCATATCATAGTTTTCATGGCACCTTTCGCTAACTTGTTACTGAGAAATTCATTACCCGTATTCACTTTTAAGCTGTAATTACCGTATTGATGTTGGTTTTCAGTACACACACACACAGTTGACCTTTGAACAGCATGGGGGTTAGGGATGCTGACCCCCGTGCAGTTGAAAATGCACATGTAATTTTTTACTCCCCCCAAACTCAACTACTAAGAGTCTCTAATAGTCTGCTGTTGTCTTGAGGCCCTACCAATAACACCAACAATCGACTAACACGTATTTTGTTTGTTATATGTATTCTGTACTGTATTCTTACAATAACGTGAGCTAGGGAAAAGAAAGTGTTACTAAGAATATCATAAGGGAGAGAAACTACATTCACATAGTACTGGACTGTATCAAAAAAATCCACGTGTAAGTGGGTCCACGCATTTCAAACCTGTGTTCATTCAAGGGTTAACTGTGTGTCTGTGTATATATGCACATAATATACACACACATATACACGATATATCAACCCCCCCCCCATTTCTACTATATACACTTCGTGGCTGCACGCACATAGGGTAGTTTCAAAGGTTTTGCCTAAGGTGATTGTTCTAAGTGGTTAAGGCACCGGTCCAAGGGCAACAGATACAACAAATATTTCTGGGAAGAACATAGAAAATCAGTGCTATTTACAAAGCAGACAAACATGTGATCTGCCTAAGCCCTGGGATACAGGGCAGCTGCCCGTCGGGTGGTCATACTGAAGTTTCAGAGGCTGAGGACACACGCATTTCCAAGTGCCACCCACGTGAGGGGTGCAGACTCTGTATTGTGTCAATGGATATTTAGTTCAGTTTGATGGTTTAATCTCTTGATGGAGAAAAGGTGGGAAGGGTCCACTTTTCGGTTTACTGGCGGTGGTGTGTTGTAGATTCTAGATAAATATTTCTCGAATTCATTGCATTAGTGCAATGGACAAATATAAGGGAGGGCTTGTTCTAGGTGCTGGTGGACGAAATAGACGTAGTTCCTTGTTTTCTTAGAGTTTACTGTCTAATGATAAGACAGCTATTTAACAAATATCCTTGAAAATGACATATAATTATAAATCATAAGTTCTATTATAAGGGAAAATATCATGGGGATGATTCAGAAGGATTATCGGAGGAAATGATATTTTAGGAGAGAAGAGAAAAATGAATTCATTGAGATAATAACTGGTGATGGGGAGGAAATGGGGTTGAGATTTTAGGGTCATGAAAGGGGTTAGGTGAAGGATTTCAAAGGCAGAAAGAGAATCACCAGTGGAAAACCTCTGAAATGTTAAAATGAAATTGCTTGGTGCCTGGAGATTTATAAGAACGAAAAGGTCAGTATAACATTTTTGTGATTAATTATTAATCAGTTGTTCTCCGGGATCTCAGTCCCATTTTAATTTTTCTCTGACCATTTTCCCAGCCCGAATAACAATCCAGTGACCCACCCTAATTTTAAAGAGAGGAGATGTGATTGTGGGTCAAATGGCAAGCCTAGTCCTTCCTGTGAGCACCAAATTTGTCATGTTCTCCGGTTTTCTGCCATGTCATTGGCCATGGTCACAGACGGGGTGAATTGTGACTTTCAAGGGGAGATGCTGATGGTCGGCAGTCCCATTGGTGGGGTCAGGACCGTGTGTTCTGATACTGCTGTGCATGTAGATACTGATGAGGAATTCACAGATTGGGAAGCTGCTTGTTCAATTTCAGTAAGTTGCGTAATTTACCTTTAAACATTCACTATCATAGGGGCACTTGGGTGGCTCAGTCGGTTAAGCGGTCTGCTTCAGCTCAAGTCATGATCCCAGGGTCCTGGGATCAAGCCCCCTTTCAGGCTCCCTGCTCAGTGGGGTGTCTGCTTCGCCCTCTCCCTCTGCCTGCTGCTCCCCCTGCTTGTGCTCTCTCGCTATCTCCAATAAATAAGTAAAATCTTAAAAAACAAAAATTCACTATCATAAATACTCAGGTTCAACACTTAAAGTATTAGACGAAAGAAAGTCTAGTTGTTTGAATCAACTGTATATATTTACTATATATTTATTTTGGAGATTCAAATATATATCGGAAATTTGGAAGTTATAAGAAATAATTCAGAAAGAAATCTGCTTTACTGAGCTTTCCTCAAGTGTTCCCCAAGCATTTTTGACTGTGGAAACCCTCCCTCTTTTTTTTAAGGAACCAGTGTTCTTTAGTTCACACTTGAAGGAAACACTGAGTTGTAGTATATACCTGATTGGTGAGGGCTCTCAATTAGAGTTATGGGCTCGCTAGCAAGGCTGTTCACTGACCACTGAGTTTAGCTATTCCACCAGCTGTTACCATATGCTTCTTCTTGTTTTTTTGTGTTTTCTTCATTAATTATTCTGATTTCTCTCAACTGGATATTCCCTGGTTGCAGAATATGAAAGTCATATAATATGTTAAAAATTCGCTGTGTAAATAGATTGGTGATTAAAAGACCATATACTGAGAATATGAAAGTACAAAAGTATTTTTAGGAAAATACTAATGTAATAAGATTTTAAATGCTATATGTTTCAGTGCGCTTTGAAATATGTCTTTATTGTCTTTTTGTGAAAATTCTTAGAGTACTCCATTGAGAAATACTAAATGAACAAAATCATCTTTTGGCATTTTCTGAAGTTATTATGCTTTAAAAACATCTCCAATGGGGTAAGACTGATTGCACGATTTCAGGGACTCAAACAAGTATCACCACCTGTATCTCGAGAGTTCTATGTTAGGTTTACGCTGTTACCTTTTAATTTGTTTCGAATGGGAGAGAAATTTTCTCTGTCTTGGTAATGCTGTCGTTTGTATCACAAAGACTTTAAAAACCCTGTGATGGGAAGAGAGACCTGAGCTACTGTGTCTGAAAAATGAAAAAGTAAGCAGCGAGGCGGTTTTCTCTGTTTCCCCGGGTATGTTCACCTCACGTGCTCACCTCTACTTTGACATAAATGAGGGTTGATTAGGAGGGTGTGGTTTATATATCACACCTCTGGCATATGCCGGACTTTGAAGCATCTGCAATACACACACACACACACACACACACACACACACCGCACTGTCAAGTCGATTTCCATGTAACAACAGTTCCTTACAGTTTGAGTATAGGGAGAGGCATATAGAACTAATTAGATATTTTAAAGACTTTTTGATATATTTTGTTTTCTGCACAAATTAAAGTGTTCTCAATTGACCTTAACAGCTATTACCTATGAAGAGATAGGAGGTGGGATTTTCATATGAACTGAATCAGGTTCCGTGTGCACAAATCATAAAGCATGAAGTGAAAGAATAAGGTAACTTTAAGAACAGGAAGCTAGGAATGGGCTCAGTTGGGTTCTAAACTTGCTTCTGCCTTGGGTGAGTCATTTGACTTCCTTGGCCTTCAAATTTCCTTAAATTTAAAATTAGGATGTTCAATTACATAATATCAGTGGTACATTTCAGCTCAATTCTGTGACATCCATTATGAGCGAAAAAAATAAGGATTTTTTGCTGCCTTTTTTTTTTTTTTTTTTTTTTTTTGGTTGCAGGTAGGGAAGGGTGGGGTGTCCATCCCAGCCAGTGCTAACCGTCTTTTAGTTCTCTGTATTTTGGGAGTGCTAGTGATACAGGCAGAGAGTAACTAAATTAAATAATGGGATGCATGTGGAAATGCTGTGATATTAGCTAAGTTTCCGTTCGCTGACTGCCGAGAGAATGTTACTTGCAGTGTACGGATAGAGGGTCTGACCAGTGGAAACTGCAAAGTGAAAATAAGCAATTTCCACCAAGTTCTGTATGTTCCTAACAGCAGCAATTGCTTTTAACATTCCACGAATAAATGTTTTGAAGATTTCTCTGTCATTTTTTCCACTTAAAATTGGTATTCAACATAGATGCTTTTCTAAGAAAGATAGATCGTGAGACTTGTGGCTGTACTGTATTCTATGGAAAACGTAGATGAATTTTCCGTAATAGCTCCCCAAATTAACTTTGATATTTGAGTGAAAACATTCTTACATAATGCAGTGACTCAAGACAGACACTGAATATTCTGCCTAATACCAAAAAAGGGTAAAAAGTCTCTATTTGATATTTATTTTTTTATGGGGCATTCTTACCTACGAGAGCAAATGCCTGTGCTTTGTGCTTTGAGAAATGATTTTTAAAAAATACAGTCTGGACCAGGAAGAAATTACTGAATCTTTGAAAAAATGTGCATTGGGCAAGGTGACGCAATTTTACAGTTGGTTACAAATGCATAGTGAAAATATGTGTCTCCTGGGCCCCAACTTGGGTCTCTATTCTTGGTCCATGGGTAATGGCTTCATAAATATCAGTCCCACGTCTTGACCCGAGAATGATATCCACTTGCTTTACCAGCCTACCACTTCACTTGCCCATCATTAAAGGTGGATTTCTGGATTTCCATCTCATGATGATTGTATAAAAGTCACAATATCAAGAGTTTTCTGAATTTGAAGTTAGGGGCTGTCTACTTGGTCATTAAGTTCATGAGGATGAAGATCTCTGTATGCTTACCTCCTAAGTCTTTTTGCTCTTGCCTGCAACCTCCCGTCTTCCAGCTCTCCGACATTCTCACAGCGCAAACAAGTGCCTTGCTAGCTTTCTGTTGCCTCATGCATTCATCTGACTCACCGATAAAAGCCCATTTCACTCAAACTTCTATTTTATTATCTTTCTTACATCTTCAGTACTTTCTCACTCTACCGATGTTAGTAAGTTCACTAGCAAAATGTAGTTTTCGTTTTTACTTTCAATTTGGATTACAAAACATGTAGGTTGAAAATGGCCGAGTTATATCAGCTGTTAAATGCAATGTAAAATAAGAGCAGCAACCAAAAGGCATTGACTTCAGAGCCGTTCTTCTATAAGCTGCATGATATCAAATATGTTCTCAAGTGCAAAATTACTTTCACAAATAGTTTTGACTATCCCGTGGAAAATACTGATGCATTAACTTACGAAATGATGTGCCTTTGTATACAAGATTAATCACTGAAATAGGACTGAGAAAATAAATTTATTAGTCAGGAGAGATATTACAATATTGTATCCTCATGTATACATTCACTGGGCTTAAAATGTAGCAAAATGATATTTTGTGAACAAAGTATTTTAAATTCCATTTTATGCATTTTAAAATTCTCCATTCATGAAAAAAATATGGAAAACCAAATTCTATTCTTCTTAAAAACATGTCATTTCTTCTAGTATTTGGAAACATTATTTGGAAATGAGCAGCTTCCTGAAGAGCCCAGAGAAGTGTTCTTTTTGGCAGACAGTGCTTGGGTTTTCATGAACACCACTTCAGGCTCCATAATAACATGCCATCATTTTAAGCTGTGGAATATAAGGATTCATTTCAACTGATATTAGGCATGACACTAATTCGGTATTAAACTCTAAGCACATTAGCAATTATGGTACAATGCACTATTACTTTCCAAATCTCTGCAGTAAGTTTTTCATCATTAATGGTTTATGGTTTTTTTTTTTCTTTTCAATGCAGAACGTATCATGCACAGAAGTTTAACTTCAAAAAGCCAAACCATTAGAATTTTTACTTATATCCATTTAAATCAGGGTTCCTGATGGCCGAATCATCCACCAAATATAATCATAAGAATAATCTAATTCTGTAGGAGTTAATCAAATAGCAGGTGCTTTAATTATTGTGGTTTACCCATAGAAAGCCAATATGTTTGAAGTCCAGATTTTTTATAAAAACAGTAAACCAAAAGGAAAGCCTAGAATCTCTGTCTACTTTATCAAAGTGCAATTAAAATTCTGTCATATGACTCATGCCCTTTATAGCCCAAAGACAGTTCCTGTGGTATCTTCTTATGCATCGAAATAGGATGATTGTTTCCTTAAAACATATTGACACAAACAAATGTGTAAGTGGGTCGTAATGTGCCTAAAGTAATAGGTATTATCATTACAGATCTTCCTAGGTTTGACTTTTCTCTCTGTAACTGTGAAGGTAAAATTTGAAAATATTGATAAAGTAGGGAGGTTCAGCAATCCTGAATTAAATAGAGTGACCAACTATCCTGGTTTGTCCAGGACCAAGGGGTTCCTAGGACTTCAGTTTTAAAACCTGGATGGTCTAAGTGATTTTAGTATTAAAACCAGGACAATCCCAGATAGATGGGTGCAAGGTAGTCACCTTCAACCAGAATGAAATGGTGCTGGAGTGAAGACAATTTGGGGAAGAAGAAGTTCTAAAAATTCTCTTTCCTCCTCTTTCAGAATTTTCGCCATTCATTAGGTGGGTGATGCCTTGCCTCCACTTTTTTCAAATGTAAGCGGAAGTAATAATAAAGACTTGCTGGTGGGGTTACATTAAACAGTGCCTGTCATGCATTCAGAGTTCAAGGAAGTTAGTTATTTTACTGTGGCCTTGATTAAGCTTAGCGATTTAGAGCATGCCAGCATGTCTACCAGTAACGGTCACTTTCCTATTTCTTAAGGGTACTTGTTTCCTGTAGTAGTTTTCTGTAAGGAGTGGCTTCCATCACCTAAACAGCTCAGCAGTGTTTGTTTGTTTCTACTCAAGATATGTACATGAAATGGCAGAAGAAAATTTCATTCTTAGGACTCTTCTGCGAAATGGGGCATCAGTGGAACGGACACTCGGATGAGTGTCCTTTTGAGGCTAATTATGGTTTTCATGAAGGATGATAAATTCTACAGACTTTATTTTTTAAGAGTCAGTATTATGATAGAGCTGCCTTATTGGAATGCCTCTTTAAATGGTTGTGAGATTGAATAAGGAAGGCATGATACAGTGTATTCTCAGTCGTGAGGGCTGGGTGCAGAATTGAAGAGCATCAATATGCCACAGGTGGGTCTGGCAACTGGTGGAACTTAGCTTCCCTTAGGGCGGGAACAAAGAGAGACCAGCTGAAGAGCCAGTTGTGAGTTGACTATGGAATTCTAGAGTCTGAAGTCAGTTCCTTCAATGTTGAATTGCTCTGCGTTCTAGCATCTACCATGGAGACCTCAGCCCATGATAGAGGCAGCGGGAGAGTGCAGTAGATGCCACTCCACTCCATTTCAGATTGGTGTATTCACTTCCTAGTAAGCAGAAAGGAGACTTGTGCCTGATCTCTGATCTTATAATTTAGCCAACTTAGTTTACCATGAGACACACAGGACATTTGTCTGTTGAAATGTAACTATAGGACCTTGATTTTTCACGTAAAATTTATTTCCAGAATTTGCCAAGTACAATACAAAAGATGTTTTAAAAAAGATTGGGATCGCTCAAAAGGTTGAGATGGAAAACCGGGCCCCTTAAGATCTAAACAACCAGTTAGGAACATCATTTTTGCAAACTTACTTAAAATATTTACTTTGATTCCAAGAATGGAAAAGTCGAGAATTCAGGATTTTGCATATGTAATTATAAAGTGGGGGGGGGATTAAATTTATTCTTTTCATAGTACAGGCTAATATAACCAAATATATCCTTATACCTTGAATACTTTTAAAAGTGTAAGTCAATTGTAATAGTCATATATTTTGGCAATTTACGTTCTTTGCATGTATTATAATAGACTTCTGACTCTAGAGATGGAATTCCTCATGGGATAGATACATTTTGTATCACAAGAATGAAAGGTAGCATGGATATTTCCTCTAGTGGCATGTAGATATGATAGCTTAAATAGTGAAAAATATTTGCATGCTCAGTGTGAAAAAACTCCACTTTTATTCAAAATACCTGAATATTTATTTTCCTTTGTGCATGTAGACAGGCTTTCTACAAATGAAGAATCTCCCTACTTTGTGCTGCCCAAAGACACTAAGTAACTCCATTTAAGCCTCAAATGAACCTTAAAACATAACCCTGCTTAGCGGTTGTCTAAAGATACCCCTGTACATTGCTTCTGTTTCTAGACATAAACTCTTGGCCTCAGGGACCCCTATATAGATCTATAGGAAAAAGGCATTAAATTTTAAACATTTTCCCATGGAATTAAAGAATCCCTATAGGTTAAATAAAGTACGAATTTGGCCTTTTGCCTGGGACAAGGAAATTGTCACAGAAGCTCTGTTTTAGGATAGAGTCAGTTATACAAAGCCACAGCTCTTCTGCTTGATTTAGTTTTAATTAAAACAACAATTCGGAACTATTTCACTACTGTCAGTATTTGTAAGTTACTCATGGTCTGTTCATTACAAATGAAACTGTTTCGGGAATTATCCACTTTATGTATGACATTCTGAAATAAATGTATTTCTGAAAATGTCTGTCCGTGTTGGAAAGCGGAAAAATTAAGTGTCTTATATCATCTGTGCTAAGAGTATTAGATCATGATCTGAGTGGAAGAACGTTTAGGATTGTACGTCCTTTGTCATGCGCACCTCTAATTATAAACAGATACACTGTGAATCAAGAAGTTGGTTAAGTGCCATTGGCTAGCTGGGTTTTTGTTTTTTGGTTTTCGGTTTTTTCCTCCCCTTTTTTTCTCTTAGCTCAGATAGAAAAAGTTGTGTATTCAAAAGTAAAAGCAATTTGTTTTTGAGGCTGATATATTCGTTCTTGGCTAAGTTTAGATTCCAGGGAATAGTTCTGGATTGCAGTTCGATTTTAATGTATTTTCTATCGACTTTTGGTGTTAAGGAATGGCCAAGTAGAGCAGTGCTCAGGAATAGTAATTAGGGGGCTGCTAATAAAGGTGCTATAAAGTTGGAGTTGGTGAAGATTTAGCTAAATATTAGGAATTTAGGTGAGTAGTAAGTAAATATTTGTAGATTCTAACCATGTGTTCAGATGATGGGAGAATTCCCCTTCCACGGACAGATGCAACCTAATTGTCATCATTTTAGGAAATACTAAGTGGGCAGAGATGAGGAGAGTGGATAGAGGTGGGCTGGTATAGCACAATTTTCTGCAGTCCATCTGGGCTCCCCCTTCTTGTCATGATCCCTCCTCTTCACAGTTTGTGTCTTGCCATTCCAGTGTAAGGAGACCGGTCTAACAGCTTGGTTGTCACAGAAGGAATATTTTTTAAAGATACAGTTCAATTTCAGGATGGACTTTTTTGGAGCTCGGCACAGATTTTTCCTGCCCCCCTCCCGCCCCCCGCCCCAAGTTAAGCAAATGGAAGCCGCGAGGCCCAGCCAGAAACTCTTCCGCAGATACTAGCTCAGGTGGGAGGGAGAGCTGAGCGGCCTTCTCGGGCCCAGACCTAAAAAGAGTTCCTTCGTGTGAGTTTGGAAGGGGCGGAAAGGGGGGCAATTGGCAGGAGCAGGCGAGAGCCGCCCCACTTCGGGAGACGAACCCGAAGCCCCGCCCCCTTCGCCCCTTCCCCACAGGCACCTGCGCGTCACGGAGCCCTCCCGGGCGCGGGCTCCTCTCCGGCGGGAGGCAAGTTTCTTCTCCAGCGCCAGCCACCTGTGCGAGGCGCTCCCCGTGGGCAGGGTGGCGTGAGCAAGGGGAGACGCGGCCACGCAGCTCGGGAGCCTCTGCTGGGGAGGCCGGCGGCCGGAACACCTCCGGACCCCGGAGCTTTTCGGATGCCGAGCCCGCCCTGCCCGAGGACGCGTCCAGGACCGTAGCCCAGCGGCCTCGAGGCCGGGGTGCCGGGGCGGGAGGGGGTGGTGTCCCCCGGCTGGCGCCTCCCCGGTCTGCGCGGGGTCCTCCGCGGCGTCTCCCCCACCTCCCCACCCCGAAGTGGCGCGCCCGCCCGCTCCGCCCCGCCGCGCGGCTTATCAGGAGCCCCAGGCGCAGCGCCCGCTTCCTCCGGCGCCCGCCGCCCTGCGCCCGCCTCCGGCCCTGCGCTCGCCGCGCCTCGGCTCAGTCCCGGCTTGGACCTGCTGTCTCGCGGTCCCCACGCTCAGCCTCTCCGGCGGCCCGAGAAGTGCGAGCTGCACCGAAAGTCGGCGCCGGAGCGGCGGACTGGGCATGCTCAGAAGCCAGGGCTGGCTCTGGGCTCGAGTAGGAAGCGACTGCACTCGGGAGGCGGCGGCGACTTTGGGGAAAGTTGACCGGAGAGGGGAGCAAGCCCCAAGGCGCGCGGCAGAGGCAGGAAGGCGGCCCGGCGGCCCGGAGGAGCATGGGCACCCTGCGGGATTTACAGTACGCGCTCCAGGAGAAGATCGAGGAGCTGAGGCAGCGGGATGCCCTCATCGACGAGCTGGAGCTGGAGTTGGATCAGAAGGACGAACTGATCCAGAAGCTGCAGAACGAGCTGGACAAGTACCGCTCGGTGATCCGGCCGGCCACCCAGCAGGCGCAGAAGCAGAGCGCTGGCACCTTGCAGGGCGAGCCGCGCACCAAGCGGCAGGCGATCTCCGCCGAGCCCACCGCCTTCGACCTCCAGGATCTCAGCCATGTGACCCTGCCCTTCTACCCCAAGAGCCCACAGTAAGCAGGGGTGCGGCGCCGGGTCCGCGCGGCGCCCTGTCGGTGGGGAGCTGCGGGTCTCTGTCTTGTGTGTCGGCCCCCGCCCCTCGCGCTTGCCATGTCTGTCCTCACCCTCAGAGATGTTGCATTCTAACGGGCACTTCTCGCGCGCTGTGCACGTTTCTCAGAGCCACACTCGCTGCACCTACGTTTGCCTTCGTGTCTTTGTCAGATGTCAAGCTATTTTTAAAAAATAGACATACACATTCATCTATGCCACCCACCGCACATAGTTCGAACGCGCCCCAGGTGTGTGTCCGGCCGTGTGTGTGTGAGTGTGTGCGTGTGAGTGCGAGAAGAGGAATAAAAAGCCCCGTCTCCCAAATGCCCTGGCAAACCTGCCCAGCCGGAAAATCCTAAATGCAGGCTCATCAGACTTGAAATGAAATGCGTCTGATATCACCCTTACTTTCTCTGCTTTTGTGGCTCGCCCGGATTTCTCTACATGCCAGCGATTCACGCTGGTACCCCTCAAACCTGAGGTGCTGTCATCATCAAAGTGTCAAAAATAAGCAAATACGCATAGAAAAGGGAAGATTTTTTTTGATTTCCTGAATTGGATGGCATTTAACAGCCCGCAAATGGAAGCACAGTCTGGTGATTAAAAAAAAATTTTTTTTTCATACCATCCGAGGGAGAATGTTGCTTATTTTCCTTAAGGAATTTGCATAATGTTACCAGTGAGGTGCCTCGACTATCCAGAGGTTGCGTGTTTCCAGGGTCAAGCGTGAGGAGTACACTTCCCTTTATTGACAATGTGGACACATTGTTTGTCTTACTCCTGGCTTCCGATGCAACCACTCTGGTATCCTTCTTGCATTTAGAGAACTATGTTCTGATGTCAGTGGGCTTCATAACTTGGGTAGGAAAATTGAATCCAACTTGTTATACACATCTCAACGCAGAGACCTTATGGAGAGTAAAGTGGCAGGAACACGCGATTAGTATAGAATGAGGGAGAGCACCCAAATGAATGGTATTTTTAATTATTAGGTAATGACATAATAACATGAGAGATTTTGCTACTCGATTCCCAACTACATCACACTGGCTGGATGACACGTGTTACATAATAATGCACTTCACAAACCCAAGAAATTAATATAAGGAGAAAGGGTAAATACACGATTGTCTCCATTTGTATTTGTTGGATTTGGGGGGAGCTATCAGGCAGGTACCGATTATACTTTTGAAAACTTAAGAGTTATACCTACCCCTGTTGGTTCCCATAGAGCTTTTACAGACGGAGTTTGCATTCTCCCAGAGCATGGGGAAGAAACAATGAGGGTAAACATTTCAGAGAGTCTGACCTCAGCAAGTTGCCCCATCAGTAGACTTCGATTTGCCTTGGGGACCGGAATGATTCGCATCTCCTTCAACTTTCTCCAGTAAATTAATTTGCAGTCCCGACATGCTTGCCTGTTTTAGCTAACGAGGTACATGGCCATCTCTCCTGGGCCAACTTTTGCATAATGAAAAACTAACTCCAAGACAGCTCTCTGCATTTTTAAGTATTGCATAGGGTCTCATTTTAGTATCTGCAGGACTTTGGAGTAACACAGAGAAAACTCTACTTTCATAAAAAGACCATTTTAATAGGTTTTATAATGAAGCATGATCAAGCCAGCTGATAACGCCAGTTAAACACTGGATCAGAGAAGATCTGGAGGAATCTAGGCAGTAGGGAATGAGCTGTAGAAATGGGGTCAAGTTTGAGAAGTCTCTTAGTACTCAACATGCAGAACAACTAATTTTTTTTTTTTACAAGTCCATGGTGGAAAATGAAATTAGCGTGGCAAATAATTCACACCATTCTGTTATAATAAACATTTTATCTATGGAACAATGCTGTGCGTTCTGATATTTATTTAATAACGTGCTTTAAAGAAATCAGCTGTTTAAGGTATCACCATGATGGTTTTGGTGATTCTGAAGGATTCTATTGAAGAAAAAGGATAGAATGTCTTCCAAGCTTAAATAATTTTGGAAAAACATCTGTTCTTTTTTCACACTTACATAAAGAAAACTAGAATAAAATTGGCTTAAGTGGTAGAGTGTACCTTTCTTGAAAGAGAAGTTACATTGTATGCAAAATGATTATACCTTATGTCATTTGAATGATTGTGCAAGACAGCTCCACAAAGAATTAGGAAAACTTGCCAAACCAAAGAAGACTTGCTCGAGTTTCAGTTTATTTCACTGTGAGTAATCTGATTGTACAGGCTGACTGGCAACAAGTGTTTATGTCTTTATATTTTGCTTTTAGTACGACTTATATATAGTCCTCTTTCTTAAACTCACAGATCATTGTGAGTTCGCGTTAAAAGGAAACCACCTAAGTAGCCTAAAATGGATTTCAAATTCACTTCCTGTGAATTGTCTGTTCTCTTTTCATTAGATGTAGGTAACTGCCCAGCTAAGGTTCTGTTTTCAGTTATATATGCAAATATGTTTACGTTTTGCTTACTGAGGTTGCCCTCTGAGGGTTATAATTTTGAAAAACTTCTTTTAATGATTTTTGATCATTTAAAAATAGTGTAAAATGTAAATTATTAACTTAAATAATTTTATCATTTTTGGGTTAGAATTTTCCCTGTAAGCTGGGAATGGGAGGCAGTACTCTTTCAGAGCTGGGGAGCTCTTTCTGAACATTGTGTGTGTGTGTGTGTGTGTGTGTGTGTGTGTGTGTGTGTTGGGGTTTGGGGAGTTTTCTTGTTTGTTTCTTTCACACTGGTATAGAAATATCCCTTAAGTCCTTCCTCTATTAGGAATGTGAAGTAAAGAACTGATATAGCAGTTGGTACTCTATTCCATTACTACCACATAACTACTTGAGAATGTAAAACTATTAGGCTGTATGTTTTGAAATAAATTGAGCAACTAATCCCTTAAAAATGAAAAAAATATATAAAAATATCCATTTTATGAGATCAGCTAGTCTGTTGGTTCTGTATATAGGATGATTCTTATGGACTTTTAGAGTAATTTTATTTCATGATATTTCATTCCTGAACAGGTCAGAATATTTAGTCTCCAACATTTTGATCTAAACGCTTTACCTGTTGTAAATATTCTCAAATCCTTTCCATTTTGCTGTCCCAGGGTTGCGTGTCGTTTCAATTGGGCTGTATAGACTTAAATTCCTATAAAAAGTTGTTACTGTCTCTGAATTTTTGTCCACCTGATGCTTTTCACCCCAGAGGTAGCTAAATTTCAGAGAATGATACGTTTTGTAATGTTTCACTCTTTGGTTGTGAAATACTTTGGAAGAGCTGAGGGTGAAAAGAAATGGATTTTCTTATTTTTAGGGAGGCATTAATTTTAACAAGCCCTTATATGATCTTTTAAAACTGGACACTAACACATCTCTAGAGAAACAGTATCTTCCTAAAGGCTGT
The DNA here is from genome assembly GCF_023065955.2 of Ursus arctos. NCBI lineage: Eukaryota > Metazoa > Chordata > Mammalia > Carnivora > Ursidae > Ursus > Ursus arctos. Next base: position 77,031,987 of record NW_026623089.1, on the reverse strand, counting down.
GTGTTAAATTTTGTTGGAAAAGTTGAGAGAATACTAGAATTTTGGCATAATCATAGATGGTAGAATATTAAAACATAGATTTCTTTAGAGGGAGCAATTAAATTCCAAATGGGCCCTACAGTTCTGTTGAGTACTTTTATGGGATGTCTGCCACGTGCAGCTATCCTGACGCGTTAGAGGTGAGAGACACAGAGGCCCTGCATCAAGTAATTAATGCTACACAGGTATTCTAGAAGGTAGAGAGTAAGTTCAACCGCAGAGGAGACGCCTGAGAAAGTTGGCAGAATAGAATCGCGCCCCTTTAATTTCATGGTGTTGGATATCTGGTGCAGGTGGGGTGTTTAAAGGGGGCGTTTGGGGGGCTGCTGGACTTAGGCAGGTGCTCAGGGAACGGAAGGGGCACCGTGGGAATGGACAGGACCATCTGGCCGACAGGACACATGGGACCTTGACAGCAACTAGGGGCGGCACCAAAACACCACAGTGGGAGCTGAGGAAGAGCAAGTTGAGGCCACAGAAAACGCGCACCTCGCTTTCTGTTTTATAGAGTAGGCAAGAGGGCATTTCTGCCGGTGTTTCGAACGCTCCAGACGCGCATGGGCACACGGTGCGCTGTACCCGGGCGAGCACCCAGTGTTCCCATCAGCCCAGCGTTGAGTGTCAGAAAGTCCCTCCTGCCTGCGCAGCCCGGATGAGAGCTGTCACCGGCCCAACTAGGTGAGAGCCTTTCACGGAACCAAGCAGCAGATGGTTAAAACTCGCTAAGACGCGAGTCCCACTGTAGAGAAAAGAACTTCCTTTTCCCGTCTCGCTGCTGAGTATTCTCATCAGAAATAATCTCCTTTCGCGCCCCAGGCCAGCACGGCAGACTCCTTACACACCGGGCCACCGGGATGGAGATGAGAATTGCACCTGCAGTCGGTTTCTGAAATCCATCTCCCTTGTTTTGGTGGAGGAGTTAAATTCCAACTTAATGCTGTCCTCATAGACTCTCCCATTGAAGTTGCATCGTTCATTTGACATGACGGCCTGCTCATTAAAACTGAGGTCGTGGAAGCTTTTAGAAAAATGTCTGAGGCCAGGCTGCTGAAACCCTGTTCGGGTGTTTTTGAAGCACAGTCAAGTTGTATGACCCCTCCACCGGGGTTTATAATGAAAATGCTGACAAGCCCTTAAACAGAGTGGCTCCAGAGGCTGAGACTATCCATGGCCAGCTTCCTCGCTCTCCCGGGCCACGTTTCCAGGCACCTGCTACTTAGTATTTCACTAAAGAGTTGGGCACACCGTGTTTCTGTTGTTGCTGTTTGCAGGTTAGAGGCATATGGACGCATTTTTTCCCCTGTCTGCTTAGCTGTGGAGGGTCTCCATGGTATCCTAGCAACCGGATTTGAACACCAGGCTGCTGCTCTTTCTGCCACGGCTGCCATAGGTGCTGCTGCCCATCCAGGGCCTGCTGCTGGCACTCAGACTCTCCGCCTCGAACCCTCCCTGCTCGAGAGCGCAAGACGCTGGGATCAATAAGCACGTGGGGGAAGCCGCAGTTACCAGTATGCTCCCAGCTTCTTACACAATCACATCTGTGGCATTTAGAATCCTAATGTGAGTGGTGGAGCTGGCAGGGCTTGCCACCCCTCCCCTGGCAGCCCTCTCCACTTCCTCACACCCAGCCTCCTGACACCGGCTCTCCCTGGGCTCCTCGGCATCTCCTTCACATTCAGTCTCTGCGAAGTGAGATAGGTGCCGCCCGTGTGAACTCCCTGAGTGTAATTGTGAGTCAAAGCGGAGGAATGTGCTCCCTCCAAAACGGTCCTGTCGGTCCGAACAATGGCACAAAGACCGTGGCTGCGGGAAAACAGGGGTTTAACAAGAGGTGGGGCTCCTCGCAGCCTCTCAAAAGGGTCTTGCTTCTGAATGGGTTTTATAATCATGGTTATCACTAGGAACAAAGCAGGAGAGTACAGTGGGAAGAAGAGAGGGGTGGGTGGGGGTGGGGTGCACAGAACGAGTATTTTGGAAAATGCTCAAGGGCCAGGCAGGATGGATAAGGGACGGGCGAGACAAGAGGAGCATCGTTAAAGCTGCAACAGAGTTGCAGGGATGTTGGGAAGGAGTGATGGGTTTTGTGGGCGACTCAATAGGCAGTGACTGGAACCGAATTGACAAGTAAGACAGCACTTTGTGGAGGAAGACAGCCGTAGGGAGGAGACTCGTGGACTGGAGGACATCAGAGGTGGCCTTCTCTGGGAGCAGGAGCCATCCTGGGCTTTTGGCAGAAAACCATTAAGATGTTTCCCTTGAGACCAGTGCTCGTTTTGAATGCCTTGTATTGTCCCTTTGAAACATCCCTCAGTGTGATACCAGGAGGGCTTGGGGGTGTTTGTGCAGGTCGTAGTACAGAAGGAAAGGATGAGGAGAGCAAGTTAGTGCATCACGGTTTCTGAAAAAAAGCAGGTCAGAAGGGCACTGCCTGTCTCTGTCACAGTGCCTACCATTTATGGACACTTACTCTGTGTCAGGTACCGCTCCCTGTGTTTTCCGTAGCTTGTCCCTTGACCACTCCAACAGCCGTCTGAGGGAGACTCCAAATTATCCCCATTTCAATGCACTGAGCTTGTCCCTTGACCACTCCAACAGCCCTCTGAGGGAGACTCCAAATTATCCCCATTTCAATGCACTGAGGTATGGGTCACTGAAGTTCCGAGAAGCTTACAACATGACTTGCCCAAGGTGACACACTTTGTAAAAGGCTGAGCCCAAATTCCAACTCCAGAGCTGCTCTCCCTAAGCCACTGGGCTCTTCTGCTTCCCAAACGGTTGTGAGGTTAAGCAGTTGTGCCCAAACCCACTGAATAGCATATAGGCTGTTCTCAGGGAGTGTCTGTTCACCGGTAATAGGAGGCAGAAGTAGGGGAGAAGTGGAAAAATAAGAGGACAGTGCTTCCCAAGGTGCACATTAGAATCATCTGGGGAACTCGAAAAAATTCCAGTGCCTGGGTCTTACCCCAAGCCAATTAAAGTAATAATGCCTGGGAGTGCACGCCTCCGTCAGCATTTTTTAAAGATTTCCCCAGGTAGCTCCACTGTGAAGGGCCAGGATAAACGTCCCACTTAAAGACTTGACTGTTTCTATTGGTGGAAACCTTTAAGGACGAGGGGCTTACAAACGCAGTGGACCCTCCCCCCCAACTTCTGCTTTATCCGCCCACACAAGTGATCACTACTTTACCTAGCTCGTTGGTTCTCGACCTTGGCTACATGTTAGAATCACGTAGGGAGCTTAAAAAAAAAGATCTTTCCTGGGGAGGTGGGGTCCCCTCACCTCCAAAGATCCTGATTTAATTGCTCTGGGGTGGACATGAGGAATAGATGTATTACTTTGGCTCCCGAGATGATTCTAGTACGCAGCCGGTGTTGAGAACCTCTTCTGTATTCCATTCGAGCTCGGTTATTCCAGGTGACTTGAATTCCCATCCTTCGGGAAGGCACTTTCCTTGGTCCATTTTGACCAACCCAGATGCCCTGCTTGCCGTGGAGCCAGGCAGCTCTGGCTCCCATTGGCCCCTGGACCTGTAGCATCTGCACCTGTCCGTCTGTCGGTCTGCTGGTGCTCTCTGGGGTTACCTCCCAGGACCCAGGCACACAAAAGTGGCAGCAGCTCCGTTCGAAAGGTAAGTGTGTTTCCTCTTTCCTGCCCGCCACGAGTCCTGGCCACTGTTCAAATATGACACACATTAGGATAAGCCATCATTCCGAGTGTGTTTTCCACTCCCCGGGGGCCGCTGCCTCATTAAGCAGTAAGACTGGGTCCTTGGTCCCAGATATTTCTGTGCAACGTGAAGCATAAGAAGGTGAGACGGTGCTGAGTTCCCTCGGAGGAGCAGCACTGGGCTTGTAGCGCTCTCCTTCTGGTATGTGATGTCTCTGCAGCCAGCTACAGCTTTTTTTCCTACAGATATTTTATCCTTTTAAGGCAAACAGCCTGTGCTCAGGCTGAGGAGTACTTTCCAAAGAGGCTTCAGAGAAAGCAGAGCGAACACATCAAGCTCTCAGTCCCCTTTCCAGAACGTTTGGTTTGCGTGAGCAGATCTGGGCCCTGCTGACAGACAGAGGGGAGGTCTGAGGTGACCCCCATGATGTGTCCCTCAGGAAACACTCCCGGGGAGGATGGGAATTCCTGCACCCGTGGTCACAAGCCCACCGCGGCCCCGATTGCCAGCCCTTTGGGTCTCTGTGCCTTCTCTCCCCTGACGTTGTTGTGAAAAACTCTCAAGGTGTTCCTAATTGTCTCTGATAGGAGCCTATTTACATTTGCAATTTAATCCTCTTCCCAGGTGAGGATCAGCCAATATAGCACTTTATAGAAGTGATAAAAATAGCTAATATAATTGCAAACACTTTTTTGGTAAAAATAATCTTCTTAGAATGGGAGTTAGCGAGAAGCTTTCTTGTCCCCTTTCCCCCTCCTCCTAAAATATGAAAATGTATTCAGCTGACGGATAGCACGTAAGTGCAGAATAGATGTAATAGGGCTGCCCAGAGGATTGGGGGCATTAATTACACAGGGAAGTTAATCATAAAGAAAGTAAACACTTTCATATGACACAGCTTCGTGTCATGCATTTGGTTATTGGACCTAAAAGGGAAGGATAAGAGGGAATTAACAACAATAAAGAAACACGCACAACAGCACGTGTTCACTTATTGGGCTTAGCCCTTTGAAGCTGAATGGCGGGCAAGAGTTCCTAGGAGGACACTGGGAAGATATCTGTGTTAGAGTTCTTCTATTCCGAGAATAGAAAAAAGGATGGGTGTTAGTATAGAAAAAAAAAATCAGTGACGATTTAGTGTCAATGTGTATGAATTGTACCAGCGTCAAAAATAGAATAAGTTAATACTAAAAACCTCTGCCTTGTTAAAGATCATAAATGCAAATTAAACTTCACCAAACTTGCTTCAGGAAGGACTGATGCCATTTCATTGACTTCTACGGGGAGGTGTAGCGACTTAGACCCTGCAAAAGCAGGAGGCAAATAGCCTCAGTTATTAATATATGTCAAAAGTTGGTCTTCTAATGCTGTTGACTTTCTACTGTTCAGTTTCATGTTCTCACTTCTAGACGATACCTGCTCTTCAGGAATAGCACTGTATTTCTTTGAGCATGAAACAATTACGGTGTCAGCCAGTCAGCTTAATTTGGTTAATTGCATTCAATGTCAGTGATGACAAGTACACCTTAGTTGAGCAAAATAATTTTGCTGTTTTCTGAAACAGTTGTGTTATGGTAATATCAAGCTTTCACCAGATCGGGGCCAAGGAATAATGAGATAACATGAGGGAAAAACATCTCCTTTCTGGATCTACTGTGTATCATCTTAATGGTCCGACTCTATCAATAAATTATGGCTTTGACTGGGGTTCTAAGTCTGGACTGAGAGGAAGGAAGAAAGGGTTGTCATGACAAGGAAGAAAAATGGGATTCTGAATGTTGCCCCTCTGGAGCTGTTGCTACCGATGGACCGGAGGCTGGCTTGACCCACTCTTGCACCTGCAGGGGGCCGGCGGTCACGCCGTACACGCCGTTGCAGCTCCACACTCCTGTCTTCATGAGACACGCTTTGCCTAAATCATTGGTGACTAAGTAGCACATTCTATATTAAGGCGAGGCAGAAAAGATGGCCCTCTGTTAGACTTGTACTGGTCTGACAGGATGTCACCACCTCCTTTACAGAGGAATATTAAACATCTGAATGTGACAGGTACCATTTTGCTCAGCCCACAGTGGCAACTCATTATGTCATTGGGAGGAGAGAAGCAGGGAGAGGGAGTGCGGTCATCCCCAGTCATCCCCAGTCCACCCCAGTCCACCGCCTGCACCAGCAACATGGTCCTCTCTGGGCATCGTGGCCATCGCTGGAGCTAATTGCTGACCCCCTATTTAGGAACTGAGGATAGCAAAGCTTCGAAGAACAGGCCTACAGAAACTCAGATAAGTAAAAGTAGTTTTCTGACTGGAAGATCCATCCAGTGAGTCCCTCTTGTTTTTGAGTAAAGGCATTGTATTTAAGAGAACTTTTTCAGTTCTGAGTTATTAGAGGAAAATCTTTTTTTTTTTCTATAGCATATGGTCCAGTACAAAATGGAAGAATTGCTCAAAGTTTCTAGCTATTCACTTAATATTCAACCTTATAAAAATGTAATACACAAGTCTGTCACACATTTGTATGGACAATGTTTCTTGTTACAGATCTGGAAAGCTTTGGAATACTGTAAAAAAAAAAAAGAGACTTTTTTTTAAAAATAGTGGTAGCTTCGATCAGAAACAGTCATTTTTCTTTTTCTTCAAAATTTCACTTTAGACTTTTGGTGGTTCTTCATGAACGGGAAAGATGACATGAAAAATTATCTGTCTGACTCTGCCTTCCAGATGTTTTAGCATTTAGTTTGGAGACCTCCGTTCTCTTGTGGGGACAGGAAGAGACAAGGACCACACCATTCCGGGCTCAGGGAGCACATGGTTGACACACAACTAAATGGGTATTCCTCTGCAACAATCGTGATGAGAAGGAATGGCAACTAACATAACAAGACCACTGTGAACGGAGCATCTTTTATTAACTTCTTGCCACCTCTTCACATGCTTCATGAAGTCATCCTGCCTTGGCGTTTTCATTGCATTGCTGAAGACATTAAGTTGTTCCTCTCCCCTTCTTTTTGAGTTTCGGTGGGAAATGCATAACCTAAAAAGACATGTTGTAGGTTTTTGTAGTAGGCAACTGCTAAAAGAGCATGGTCTATAACTTTTGAAATAATAGCTACAGGAAAAACCTCCAAAAATGGAGAGTTCAGGCACTTGGAAGCATCATCTATGTGTGTTTGAGAATTTGTTGACATGTTGATGAATAATTATGAGGAGTTATTTCAGAAAATTCTGATATTTGAAGAGTACCCTGTTTCCATCGAAATGTATATTCCATCTATAATATAATCATGATTATTTTAAGCAATCCAGAGGTACCGGCGTGCGTCCTCAGAAATGAAGAGATTAAAAGAGAACGAGTATTGAAATATTTTGGTAAAGATACCACCTCAAGATGTATGGAGAGGTGAATGAAGTGGAATGTTTATCACTAGAACATTCATCATAAAGTACAGAACAAAACATTGGGCATCACAGAATAGGCTACCTTTCTCAGGTGACCCTTTCTCTTCTGTGGCTTCTCTTATCTTTTGCTACCATCCCTGGAGTCTGCACTCTGCACATCATTGATCGGCACAGAGCAGAGCTCTACCTTCTGGATTCCTAGTGTTACTGTCAGAGTGATAAATGGAAAATAACCTGAGTATGCATTTATTCGTGTTGGCAAGAGTGGCGTTCTCTGCCAGATGAACTTAGGGGTTATTAAATAATATCTAGATGAACCTTGCTAGTGAGTTTTCAAATCACCCTTGGCAGGTCTCCCCCCCCGCCCCGCCCTTGACTCCCATTTCTATATTTCCAACTGCTGTTTGTGGCTCAGTGCACTGCTTTATCATTGTAAAGGGGAAAACTTTTGTTGCTCAAAGTGAGCTCACTTTTTCCCCTTCATCTTTTTCCTTTTTTCTTTTTCTATTTTTCTGGCCAGGAGAACAGTTTCTCTCATCTTCACAGAAATCCTTTATAAAGCGCATGTAGTGATTGTTATTTGTCTTAGCGTATGTTCCATCTGCTCCCTGCTTTCTTTTCTCACGGGAATCTCGTAAAGTTGGTACGGTTAGCATCCTGTCTTTTCAGATGGAGAAAATGAGGCACGAAGAAGTTCAACAACTTGCCCCAAATAAAATAGTGGGCTGCAGCGCTCAGATGCACATGTGCGTGACCCCAGAGACCACGCTGTTTCTGTGTGTGCTGTGGGGTAGCCGATCGTCGCAACTGCTCAGTGTTTAACACAAATCCTAGTTCCCTTTCCCTTTTACAGTTTTCTTCCTTTTATTCAACTTCTCAGTAATGTTTGACATACCTGCATTTTCCATATGCCATCAACCCATAGACCCGTGGTGGTGACCGGTGCATTCTCTTTTAGGGACTAGCACACCTTAGTGCCACGGAAGGTTCTTCTTGCAATAAGGCTGTGTTTCTGCTCTATTCAAATTGTTGTTAAATGCAGCTGCTCATGCCTAAGGCATTTTTTTTGCTCTCTCATACATAGAAAGTTTCCCCCGTTTTGTACTTGTACTTGGATATTTTGGGTCTTTATGGTAGAAAATTTTCCAGTGGCCTTTGTTTGTCCTTACTGAATCGAATTCCCATTTTAAAGAAACGTTCCCACAATTTATCAATGATTCGTTTCTTTATTTCCCCCTCAATATTAGCACTGTAATTTAATTGAGTAGCGTTAGAAAGTTCATCAAGTACTTCTGCTTCTTTTTTTCTGGTAATTAATAAACATGTTCTGTGGATTGGGCCCAGCATACCTGGGCTGGAGTCAAGTGTCCGGTTCTCAGTGTCTGACTTGTAGTTCTGTGTTCTTCATAACCATGGGAGTTTGAATTTCCGTATGTGGGTCATTATATGGTTGACATCTGCTCCCCCCAGAAGATGGTAAGTTCCATGAGAATGAAACCAGTGTCTCTTTTGCTCCGTGTTGTATCCTTGGAGCCCTGAACAGACCTGGCACACAGCAGGTGCTTGCTAATTCTTTGTCAGAGAAAGGACGAGATGAAGCCTCTTTGTCCCCTCACTCTCAGATGCATCAACTATTAAGTTTAAAATGTTGAAAATGGGAAACTTACGCCACAGGGTTGAGCAGAGCTTGGAGGCATGTTTGGGTTGCCCAGAAGAGTCTTTATAGACTTTGAATCTAGATGCCTTGGCATACTTTTGTGAAATTCCCTTGTGCCCCACAAGTCGATCTCAGCCCCTGACATTCCATACTGTCTTTGCTACCTCACACCCCCTTGTTTGTATTATCTGCCTGGCCTCTGAAAGCATTTTAGTTTTTCACCTGAAAAACTGATTATCTCGTCTTTTTTTTTTTTTTAAGTCGCCTCCACCCCACCCCCACGCCCAACATGGAGCCCAACATGGGGCTTGCACTCACAACCCTGAGATCAAGGCATGAGCTGATTATCAAAAGTTGGTTGCTCGGGGTGCCTGGGTGGCACAGCGGTTAAGCGTCTGCCTTCGGCTCAGGGCGTGATCCCGGTGTTATGGGATCGAGCCCCACATCAGGTTCCTCTGCTGTGAGCCTGCTTCTTCCTCTCCCACTCCCCCTGCTTGTGTTCCCTCTCTCGCTGGCTGTCTCTATCTCTGTCAAATAAATAAATAAAATCTTAAAAAAAAAAAAAAAAGTTGGTTGCTCAACTGACTGAGTCATCCAGGCATCCCTGGGATTATACAGCCTTGAAAAGTCCCTTCTAGTTTGAATAATCTGTGATTCTTAACTGTCTTTGCAAGGAAGCATACTTGTCTTCCAACTGAAATAAATGTCTTATCCTCAGTTCTGCAGCATAAGACCTCATAAGTTGGTTAACTTTGAAAAGTAAATGGGTTGATTGCTGAGAAATGCAAGGCTAGAATTAATGGAAATAGTCACAGGAGAGTCTCTTCAAATTCCTTTTTTTTTAAATTAAGATTTTGTTTATTTTTTTGACAGAGAGAGACAGTGAGAGAAGGAACACAAGCAGGGGGTATGGGAGAAGGAGAAGCAGGCTCCCAGCTCCCCGACTCAGGCTCCATCCTAGGACCCTGGGATCATGACCTGAGCCAAAGGCAGATGCTTAACCAACTGAGCCACCCAGGTGCCCCTCTCTTCAAATTCTTAATTCCTTTCACACTCATAGCCAAGGGGCTCACTAACAAAATTCTGGCACACTTATGATAATAGCTTGCTGATTTTGACTATTCAAAAATTTACATATTATGAGATGGCAGAGTCCATCAAGCTCCTGATAAAATACTATTTCATTAGGTTTGTGCCTCAACAGTAGCCAAAATGAAGTGGAAAGCTTAAAGGCTGATTTTGTTTGGCGTGCTGTCTCTCAGCTCCTCAGGGTGGAACCCGAGAACACCCGATCCTAGGAAAAAAAAAACTTTTTCCATCTCGTCTGATCACGTGCTTCTGTGAATAAATTCTGTAATACATTCTAAGTAAATTCTGTCTGAGGATCAATTCCCGGAAGGCCTATGTGCGTGCGCAAGCGTGTGTCTCGTATCTGGTAAGAGTGGGTCGTGATAACCGCTCAGGTTCACTGGGTGGAGAGATGAACGCACGCGTGCTCTCACTGACGCCTCACAGTAGCCGAGTGTGCATAAAGGAGGACCGATTGTCTTCATTTTACAGAAGAGATAATTAAGGACCAAAGAGGTGAAGCGACACAACCCAAACCCAGCAGCGTACTTGACAACCCTGTGAATACAGTCGGCCATCAGCCTCGATTCACCCTTCTTTCTACGCTCGAGGCAGTGTCCGAGCACTCGTGGGATTGCCCTGAGCAGCCCAGGTCCTGTGGTTCAGCCGTGCACTCTGGGCGGCACAAGCAGGTAGGCTCAGAATACAGCCCGGACAGCGGGTGAGGGCCTTCGCCCTGATGGGCTTGCTACTGTACCCTCACTAGGGGTATGACATTGTTGTAAAAGAGGATTGTAACACGGCCATGAGTAGAGATCATGTCTGTGAGGCCCTCAGCACAGCACCCCAAACGCAGTACGGGCTCCACAACTAGCAGAAAACATTGTCGTTTTGTTGAGTTTACTAAGCCAGATTCCATTATGAAAGTACTCATGCTCATCTCCCAGCCAAACTGGAGAGCGTGAGGTGGGAAGAGTTTCGGTAACGCCAAGGTCCTAGAGCAGAGCCCCATGAAACCCGGCTTTGGCTTTGCTAAGCGTGACTCAGCGGGAGACAGCGTGACGGCGAGAACCCTGCGTGACTTCTCTGTGGGCTAACTGTGGGCAAGAAGGCCAGACAGAAGCAAGCTGGAAGTTCCACGATAATGCGGTTTATTTCATTAAATGAGCAGCTACAGGCCTACGGAGAAGTCAAGGAGGGATTGGTCAAGTTGGAACTGAGTGCTACTATGCATGTGAATGATGCTAAGAAATCCTAGTGAAAATAGGTGCTCTAAAGACAGGCTGTGTATCTGGAGGTCATTCTCTGCAGACACATTTATGTGAAATCATAGTAATATAGTTCTTAGTGTTTCATTTGAACATATCGGACTACGCCGACCACTGCAGTGCTCCGACTGGGGAGCCCTGTGCATTTTTAAAGACCCACTGCTTTCATGATTTGATTTCATCCCATCAGAAGTATTTAGAGCAAAGTGCCTTTTCTGTTTCCTGAAACGTCTGTGTGGAAGTTAGGCACTGCTGATGGATTTCTATTTGAAAACCATTCATTTCCAACTTGAATATTTGCTGTCCAGGCTGAGAAGCCATCAGATGCAGAACATAATCTCAGCCTATAAATAAATGCTTTCTGCTAATGACTCTGATATTACATCTCAAGATGTCTTTCCAAAAACAATGTGATTGTGAGTGAGAGCAGTGATAACAGCCCTGTTGGCCTGTGGAGGAGTCCTTTCATGGTCTTGGACAGATTCTTGACGGTCCTGGTGATGAGCTGATAATGGAAAAGCTTTAAAATAAAAATAGAAATAGTTGTTTATTTTGAAACGTGTTGTGTGGTACAAGAAAGATTATTTTTAACAGCTTTATTGAGGGATAATTTACATACATACAGTTCACCCACCGTACAGGTACAGTGCAATGATTTTTAGTAAATTTACAGAGTTGTGCAGCTGTGAGCCCAGTCCAGTTTTAGAATATGTCTCTTACCCCAAATTATCTGGGGCTCACGTGGGTCAGTCTCTGCTCCACCCCCAGCCCCAGGCAATCACCAACCTGCTTTCTCTCTTTATAAACTTACCATTTATGTACATTTCATACAGAAAGGCATCTTCTTTTGCCAATGATACCAATTCACTCGAGAGTGTGTGACATCACTTTACGGTTTAGCCTGAAGTTTGGAATGTTAAGATTGTAGTTGACCCACATTATTTGTCATTGACATTAAACATTGAATCTCACTAGTGTCAGACAAGTTCAAGTGGACTATTTTGTTGCTGTTGTGTTTGGAGTAATGCAGAAACTGAAGAATTTCACTTTGTGTCTAGATCCAGAATGCTTGTGTGGTAAGGACCTGATTAAAAGTAACAGCAGTAATAGCAGGTTGCCGCTTCTGGGATGCGTCCTGAGTTGGGACACTCCACTCGGGGGATTAATATGCATTCTTAAAGATGTTCAGAATCGTTCTGAAGGATAGAGAGTATTTGCTCCATGTTAGAGGCGGTAAGTAAAGCCGACTCAGAGAAGTTGCGTAGTTTGCCTAAGACCACACAGCGCTGCCTGGTCCGAGGTCTACGCATCTGGCTACTGTACGGGGAGTTATTTATCTAGCGGTACCTGGGTACGCAGACCGTATGGCTTGCACCTGTCTGCACCTTCCCAGCTCGCAAGCCTACCCGCTTGTATTTCCCATTTTCTTTAGCATGAGCACATATCCTTGAAGCCACCCTCCCACCGGCCGTCTGGGCTTCCCGTGCACCTTCTGTCACCAAAGAAGAGAGCATGAAGGAGTTAAAGAGAAGCCCCCACCCCTGACGTGGATGCAGCAGGACTGATCAGGGAGCCGTTTTGAAGTGAGAGAGACACAGACAGAGGAGTATGTGAATTATGAAATAGAAGAATACACCAGAGTACGGGAGAGAGGTAGAAGAGAAAACATGCTTCACAAGATTTGAGCAGAAGAGAGAAATTTCAGTTCTCTAGACATGCCTGAGGTGGCGGTCTCATGAAGAAGGTGGAGGGTTTCAGTAGAAACTCTCTTAAGGCTGGAACCCTTTGTACAGGAAGGATTTGAATGGGTTCTTGTGCTCTGGGGCTGAAAACTGATCAACAGGGCTGGATGGCCTCCAGGCCGGGGGGTCCTGCCCCCCAGGGAGACCCTGAGGTGGGTGCCCAGTGCACTCCAGCTCGAATCACCGAAGACCCTGGCTTGCGACATGGCTGGCTGCGCTCCCCAGAGGCTTTGCTCTGATGCCAGGCAGCCCTGCCTGGTGCAAAGGCTTCTGGGTAACCAGCCAATTGGGGAGTTTGCCAGACCTGCTGCTTATTCAGTAGTGAAATGAGGTGGCACTGTTAGCTTTCTTTCTTACTGCGCACACACCGGGAATGAAGTTTCAGTTTGAGAGAATACAGAATAATCTTACTTTGTGGATTCACTGGGGATTGACAAAAGGGATTTCAGAGGTGATAAACTGTGTCATGTGTTCTCACTAAGCTGCAGATTCGAGCTTCCTTTACACATGTGGCTGGAAGCTTCAACGCCGTGGCCAGATGTAGATCTTTGAATTCGGATAAGTCACAATGAAGGTGGTGAGGTTTGTGTGTGGGACCAGTTTCGGTGAACACAGTTACGAGGCAAGTGGGGATTCAGAACATTAGAGGTACACATAACATGCACTCATGCAAAGGATGTAGAACAGTCGCATAAAAACGCATACGGTGCCACAGGGTTTCAGAAACACCGCATAATGCATCGAGCAGGTTGCTACTGCTTGTCCGAGTTTTGTTTAGTCTCAGAATCCTGAATGGCAGGCAGAACACAATAGATACGGAGATCACCGTGGCTCCCTGGACGGGGAGCATCCTCGTTACTCAGGAACTTGTCAGAAAGGCAGGTGCTTAAGTCTGACCACAACTCATTGAAATGGAAACCATGAGTGAGGTCCTTGCAGCCTATAGTTTAACAGTCCCTCTCGATGGTTCTGATGCGCCCTAAGGCTTGAGAACAGCTGGAATAACAAGATGGGAATTTAGGACTCTGTGTCAGGTGCACCATAAACATTATGGAAGGCACTTGGTCCCCGGGTCCTACACACTGGAATAGCCCTGTTTATTCACATCCTCTCTGCCCTTTGCTTCCAGGTGGCCTTCTCTGCCCACATCTGTCCCAAGGGATTTCTCTTTTGGAAAACTGTAGGTTTGAATTCCTTTAGGTCTAAAGTTCTTTGGGTATTTGATGTTAATTCCTTTGTTCTGTTCATTGTTACTTCTCTCTGTGTGTCTCTCAGGCACCCCCCCCCCCCAACCCGCCTCCGCTCCTCAAAGATGCCTTGTCTGAACAGACTATGGTTACTTTTACCCCCAGACATTCTTGAATCTATGACCTTACTGTGGTTTCTTTGTGGCACTTCGTTATCTGAAATTACTTCTTTGTTTCCTGTTTTTTGCCTTTCCAGAGGGCTCCGTGTAAGCTCACCGCTGTTGATTTGGGGTCCCAGGTCGGTGCCTGGCACATGGGAGGGGTACAGTAAACCATCAGTCACATGGGTTTCTCCCACAATCCAAAACTAGAGCATTCCTGTGAGACCTGTCATAAGCTAAATGGCTGAAAGCAAAGGCGCGATCACCATGAATTTATATGGATTTTTTTACATTATTAAATATTATTGCTACATTCCCTATGCTGTACTTTTCATCTCTGTGACTTATTTATTTTGTAATTGGGAGCTTGTACCTCTCAATCCCCATCACCTGCTTCACCCATCCCCTTCCTCCCTCCCCTCTGACAAGCACCAGTTTGTCCTCTGTGTTTATGAGTCTGTTTCTGCTAGTTGTTGTCGTTGTTGTTGTTTGGGGGATTCTTTGTTTTTTAAATTCCATATATAAGTTAAATCATATGGTATTTGTCTTTCTCTGACATTTTTAGGATCCTGATTTCCTTAGAAAAAATTTTGAACGTTCCCAGACACAAAAAATAATCTCTGTTAGGCTCTTCTGATGCCTTAGGATGCATCTTGCTAAAGGATGCACGATGGAAATCGAGATAAAGCGCGCATGCTCACAGCCGCGGTTCAGAGCTCCGGCGGCTGGATGCCAACACGCCAGGCGCAGTTCCCGGGGAAGGAGCTTGGGGGGCCACTCCTGCTGCCTGGGGTGTGCGCTGCCTCTCTTAAGGGCTCCTTGCAAAACAAATGTTGAACGCTCTTTTCGCTTTTTGCCTTTTTTCATCAAAGTGAAAATCCTCTTTGGATTTCTTTCGGTTAGCGCAAACAGGCGCTAACATAGGTGTGCGGTAAAGGTGGAGTGAGGTGAACTTTGAGAAGCTGGGGGTCTCTGTGTATGTCTCTCCTGATCTAGATTGCAAGCCCCTGACGGACGGGGCTTGCATCTCAAAGTTAAAGTAACAGTGCTCGAGTAAGGAGACTAGCGGAGAATCTGGGCCATGGACAGCACTCAACGTAGCACGGTTATAACTTTCCACGCCTTTCCCCTCAGTGTTCTCGAACCGCTCACCTTCTAACATTCTTTGCACTGAGTCTGTGCCCGACGAGAGATGAACCCAACAACTGGGACAGAGTGTAAAGCTTAGGATTAGCAATTAGAAAACCAAATGGAACATTCCAGCGTTCTCTGTGTTCCGATTCGTACGTATTTATCAAATGGGTAATAGAATTTGCGAAAATTCGAAAGAAGAAACTTCCCATTTTCTTCCACACTGAGATCTACCCTAAAGGAAACTTCTTATTTAATTGCTGACCAGTTAAAATCTGTAACATAGGGGCGCCTGGGTAGTGCAGTCGTTAAGCGTCTGCCTTCGGCTCAGGGCGTGATCCCAGCGTTCTGGGATTGAGCCCCACATCAGGCTCCTCCGCTATGAGCCTGCTTCTTCCTCTCCCACTCCCCCTGCTTGTGTTCCCTCTCTCGCTGGCTGTCTCTGTCAAATAAATAAATAAAATCTTAAAAAAAAATCTGTAACATAATGCAGGTTTATAATTCTTACCTGATACATTTAGGTCCCAATGTGCTTTGGAATTTAGATTTTTTTTCCCCAGATTTTTGGAGGCTAGCCTGAAAGGCACACATGGAATGGATCCTGAAACACGCCTTGGGGCTCCAAAAATCCACTCCAAAAATCAACATACCTGCATCTCTCCCACAGAACGTATGAGTATTTGCCCAAATAGAGAAACTAGAAGCTACCGAATTCATCATGGTTAATTCAGGTTGGGCTTTGTGACAACGTGAGTTTCCCGACAACTTGTAAGACTTTGCTTCTTAGAGTTTTAGATTTTGAATTTATACCTAAGGATTTATGCACCAGTATTGCCTTTAAAGAGAATCAACATTCACATTTCTGATTTATTTTTATCTTCAAAAGCTGTATTAGTCCACAGTGAACACTGCGGACACTTGAAAACCCAGAGGGTTTAAATAACTTGAACAAAGTCACAGAGCTGTCTACAAACGGGGTCTGAATTTGAGCCCAGGTCAAGTTGACTCCACACTCCCTGGTCCTTCCACTGTAGAGCATGGGACTCTTAGAATGGTTCAGTTAAGGCCTTGAGGCTGGATTAGCACACGGGTAGTGACAAAGAGGGGCAGAGGGTCCGGGATCCAGGGTAACGTCCCTGGGAAGGGGCAGAGCCCAGACCCAGAGCTCCTCAAACCTATTCTGTGCTCTCTCATTGCCCGTGCTGACTGCTAGGTTTCCAGATGTTTCTCAATTATTCTGGGAAATCACAGTGCTTGCAGATGTAAAGGCAGGTTTCGAATAGTTCCTTTTTCCCATATCAGCTTCCAAAATGTTCCAATCAAGTGGTTTGGCTCTCTGTGTGTTTGTAATCAAATCCTAAGTGTTGGTCATGCACCCTTCCCTGGGTTCAAGCGGGGGGCTTTCTTTCCTTGGGCACAGAGTGTCTTATAATTCCTTAGTCGCCTTCAAGAGTAAAATAAGCAATTTCATTTAAAGTTAATAGCCCTAATTGTATTTCTGACTTACTCACTGAGGGAAACCTTATAGCTAACAGCGATGTCAGTGCAACTTCGAGGGAATTCTCTGATAGGAGCCCGCTAGCATGCGTGGCTTTGCTGCTTTTAGACAAACTCCTGGACTAGAGCAGTGCGCTACTTGAGGAACCGCACCCTGAGTCAGAGCAAATTACCTGGCTGCCTGCTGAGCACTTCCCAGGTGTACGCATCTTCCTGACAAGATTTGTACATAGCAGGATTTTGTCAATCCGGAATTTGAATCAGACTAGAGAAACGCACATTTAACGTAGACACCGGAGTTTTCATTTTGTTGAAAGCAACTGATTCAGAGAAAAAGAATTTAAGGGCTGTTGGCAAACTAAAAGGATCTGGAAAGCTTGGGATGTTTGCCCTCTTTGTCCGAGGTAGAAATGCGATGTTTGTAATGTGGGGCTTGCTTTTCTGGTGTGTGTGCGCCTGGATTTATGTTACCTTCTTCTGTAAAGGGTAGGTGTGCAGTATTCTTGTATAGGAATTGGAAATAGGCAACACATCATTTTAGTCAATAAATGTAGCAGATGATTCTTTGAAAGGTAAGCAAAATGCTTTTCGATCCTGAAGCCGAAGAAATTAACCCTTGGTTTGCATTTGTTCCTGAGAGCTTGAGCCCGTGCTTTTGGGGGAGTCGTGGCCGGGTCAGCGTCCCTGCTGGCCCCCCGCTGCCGGGAACTGGAGTCCCTACCGTGTGGTGCTTTTACTGCCTGGGCTGTGGGGTCAAAGAAACCGGAGTTCAAATGTGTATTTTTGTCCCTGATTGCGTTCTCTACCTCTCTGTGCCTTGGATTTCCCCTCTTTTCGAGGGGAGGTGGCGCGGTGTGCTGGTTGAGAGCATCGCCTCTGGAGGCAGACCTTGCATGTGAAACGTCAGATCTGCCAAAGACACGCCGTGTTACTTTAGGCAAGTTGCTTACCATCCCTCCGCCTTCAGCCCCCTACCCCCACCCTTAGCTGTAAAACCAGGGTAAGTCGCGGCGTCCGTCTGATGTCTGTGTTGGGACAAGTACGCAGTGATGTGTGTTTGAAGCACATAGAACAGCATCTGCACATCGAGAGCACACGGCAGGGGCGAGGTCTCTATCATTCCACGAACCCAGTGGCACTTAAATGAAGTCACTTTGCCCCCCAGTGGGACATTTGGCAATGCCTGGAGGCCCTTCATTTGTCACAACTGAGGGCAGGAAAGATGCCAGGGACGCTGCCAGACATCCTACAATGAAGGGGACAGTCCCCACGAGAAAGTGTTATCTGTCCGAGGACGTCATCTGTGCACCAGCCTTTCTGGCGACCTAGTTCCCTTGGGACTGGGATTCCGCCCCACCCCCTCTACCCCATTCTAGACCCTCTGCTCCCAGGCCCATAACTGTGCTTCTGGGACCTAGAGTGGGTCTTCCTCTGACATCAGGTCTCAGCTGAGCTAGATCTTCAGCTGTGGCTCAGCGTTGGGTGGTCTGGTGTCTCGCGTCCATTCTGGCTGACCCGAATCCTGCCATGAGTCTGCACCGTGCTGGCCAGCCCCCCAATTCTAACTTGCTTGGGCCAGGATCCCTGTTGGAGGAGACCATGCAGGCTGTAACTTGAGCCTTTTTCTCCTGCTTATTAGGGCTGTCGTGTCCGAGTTGGTGTCTGTCTGGCAGAGAAGCCGTCCGCCCCACTTCCTTCTGCTCACCACCTTTGATCTCCTTTCTGTGCTGTTTCCCTCTTTGTTCTGAGGGCTCTTTCTTGTACCAAGCACTGCTGTGCCCACCCTCCCCGAGGGCGGCTTGTTGCCATCACCCAGGGACTTTAGATCCACACGCCATCCTGGTGGACACAGAGCTCAGGTGGAGTTGTACGCTACTCTTTCTGGAAGGTTCACAGGCAGGGAGGAACAGAGGACACTCTCTTCTTCGTGGGGGCTTTTTCTCTCTTAATGTTCAATGCTTTAGTCCTCTATTGGGTCCTTCTGTGAGTCCCGAGAGATGAAGAGTAAGCTAGCCCCTCTGACTCCCCTCTACCCCAGCTTGGCTGGGGAAAACCAACTTTCCTTTCATGGGCAGTATCACGGCAAGGGCGTGGGTTCTGGGGTCCTGTACCAGAAGTCAGGTTCTCACTATATCCTTGACTGGCTCTGGGAACATGGGCAAATTATCCTTAATCTCTTTGACATTAATTTCTTCGTTGGACAAATATCCCTGAAGTACCTACCTCAGAGATGAAGAGAGGCCATATCGCCTGGTGGTCAGGAGCGTGCCGCTGAGCCTGGCTGTGCTTGAATTCAGCCTTGGCTATTTTCTCGTGCGTTTTGGGCAAGTTCCGTAAGTTCTCGGTTTCATTTGCCATGACTATGAAATGTGTGTGACAGTAGTGCCGACCTCGTAGGGATGGTTAGACTACAGGATGTCCTGCATCTGAATTCTTTAGAATAGTCCCTTCGTTCACCATTTCTTCACCTTTCTTATGTTGCTGAGCTCCAGAATGGGGGGCGGGGGGAGCGTGCAACGGGGAGTGGGCGGCAGAGCACAGAGCAGAACCCAGTGGGAATGGGCAAGGTGAGCTGGAATGGAAGCCAAGGGCTGGGGTGCAGAAACTCCTCCTGGAGAAGGGGCTTCATGGCCAAAGTATACATAATGAGAACGTGTGGACAGACAAGCGTTAGCCTTTTTTAATTTTAATTTTTATTTAATTTATTTTTAATTTGTTTTTTGCATTAGCTTTTTTAGAAGCAGGGAATGATTTGGTAAGGAAGGTGTTCCCATAGGCTTAGGCAGGGTACCCAAGGTAGTCTAGAGAAAAATAAACACAGAAAAACACCTTCATATCTTAAATTCCTGGCTCTTTGAAATTGCCAAGTCTTCCCCTATGGTAGCTTCACAAGTGGTAAACCATGCTGTCTGAACCCTACCCTCATCCTCCGGGTTCCCTTTCACAATCTTTGGGCGCCTCTGACCCCTTTAAATCTGCCTTTGCTTGCAGAGACCTGTCTGCTGTTCTCCAGAGAACTTTCCTTGGGCTGCTGGCTGCTTTTCAAATGTCAGCCTAGAGGTGGAAGGGCCTGGGAGTTTCTATCAGCTCAGGGCAAACCTTGCTGGTGACTGACAGGTGTGGGAGCATAACAGTCTGGTTCCTTTGCCTGGAAGAGAATTTTTTTCTCCAAAATTCCCTTGCAGCACTCTATAGCTTCACCTGAAATTGCACAGTGCTCAGCTTTTTTTCTAGGGAGCACTTCTTTAATACATTTCTTGCACAGGACTCACTGTCGCGGGTTGGCTTCTGGGGAAACCCACCTAAGGAAGCCCTTCTCTGAGGCTCGTCTCATGCTCGAGCGTGATAGCAGTATGCACCCCTACTCTTAAGGAAGGTTGGGGTGGGGTGAGGTCAGGGATGGGGAAAATTGAAATCATTTTTTTTTACACATTATATGGTAAGAGAAAAATACCCATTTCATAATTTGGCATAGTTCTAGGTAGTTATATTAAATGGGCTTTGCCTTACGTACCAGCACTGCAAGGGAAGACATTAATATACACGTGTACAGGGGCGCCTGGGTGGCACAGCGGTTAAGCGTCTGCCTTCGGCTCAGGGCGTGATCCCGGCGTTATGGGATCGAGCCCCACATCGGGCTCCTCTGCTAGGAGCCTGCTTCTTTCTCTCCCACTCCCCCTGCTTGTGTTCCCTCTCTCGCTGGCTGTCTCTCTCTAATAAATAAATAAATCTTTAAAAAAAATATACACGTGTACACACACATATATATTCCATTTTAATAACTAGAATTGCAGCAATGGTAGTAACTTTTCCCCTCTAGTTTTCAAAACATGATGTTTTCATTATATAAATGTTAAGGAGATGCTTGTGAACTCTCTTGGGAGTCTAACTACAATTTATGCTCCTCGTCCTCTGGGAAAAATTTGTTCCAAATACTTAACCTGAGGAGAATGGCTTCGTTGAGATAGAAGACCCATAGTGAGGTATTTTTGACCTGGCACCGTGCGGAATAAAGTTCGTGAGGAATTCATTTATATTAGAATCATTTATTTTTGTGCCAGACACTCTGCTAGGAATCGCTTACAAAGAGAGCGTCATTGGAATATATTCTCTTTGGAATCTTACAAAATGTTCTCTTTGTTTCCAGTGTACTAAAATTCTATGATGAAACATCCTGTTGTGAATATAATTCCACTCATTGTGTTGGACTTACCATGAGCCCTTTGAAAAAGAAAACATAAAACTTTAGGGAAAAAATTTTTTAAAAAAATTACTGAACATGTTTGATTCAGTAAGAGAGAATAGGGAGGCATTAGGAAGATGAAAATAGGAAATGTCCAGTCTAGTGTTGAAATGGATACTGTAAACCTTTGAAATTTGTAAAAGAATATTCTAGAAAACTTGTTGAATGTCAGTATTTCAGTTATGACGGTGGCTTAAGAAAACATGCTCAGGCACTCAAATGTGAGTTCTATGACATTTCTTATTTTGCTCACTGATGGATCCCCTGCATTTTCCAGTGCAAATCCTACAATTTCTCCAATCATGTGCTCCGACTGAAGTACAGACATCTTGTTGGTGGATGAGGTTTTAGGATTTCTGCAATTGCTACAGCTGGGACTGTCAGCAGGGAAACCCTTACTCACTGTATGTGCCCCTGTCCAACAATGTGCGTTCCTTAAAGGGTCCACACTATGCTAACTACTAGTGTGAAAGAAACCCTTCACACCTTGGGGATGGGGAACAAAGTGACCAAGAGAAGAAGTGGCCAATGCATTTGTTACCAGATTGTGGGAGAAAACTGTGCACGGGGAGAGGGTGGCAGTAGCTGAGAATTATCTATTGCTTAATAGATAGAATATTGCTTAAGAAAAAGGAACCCTCTAGAGATTAGTCCGATGCTGGGCGTTCCTTCAGTAAGCTTCTGGAACTGGGTACAAAGGATGATTCTGAGTGCATTTAGTCCCCTTTCTGTGACTTCAGTCACAAAGTGGTTTTGATCCAACATGAAGGCAAAGAGGTTTTGGTCAAGGGGGTAGCTGCTGGCTAGGTTCTGACTCACCTCCTAGGCAGTAGGAAAATGTGCAAAACTACCTTACTTTTATCGACTGAATCTTTGTATCCTCCCCAATACATGTGTTGAAGCCCTACCCCACACCCCTCACCCCCCACATGAATGTCTTTGGAGACAGGGTCCATAGATGGTAATGAAGGTTATAGGGTCATAAATATGGGGCCCAGATATGACAGAATTAATATCCTTGTGGAAGACACACCAGAGAGCTCTTTCTCTCTCCATCTTTCTGCTGTGGGACGATACAGAGAGAAGGTGGCCATCTGTAAGCCAGGAAGAGCTCTCACCGGAAACCAAATTGACGGCAACTTGATCTTCGACTTCCCACCCTCCAGGACTGTGAGAAATGAACTTCTCTTGTTTAAACTACCCAGTCACCCAGGCACCTCCAGCAGACCAATGCTGTCTCCAAGGACAGACTCCAGATAATGTGTTCTCTCATTCCAGAAGTTTGTAATCTGCTTTTGGGAGTTGAAGTCCCATCATTTTAGTATATTACATGATTTTCAGTGAAAGATGAAAGATCAAGCAGAGGCAGAGATTTCCATGCTTTTCTAAAACTTCCCTGAAACAACAGTGAGAGTGTTTTCAAATGCTCAATTCCATAAGGACAGAAAGAACAGGAGAGGAGATCCCAGCGAGAACATTTTGGATGCTGAAAAGGGAGAGAGACTTCTGATGTAATAGACGAAAGAAGAGTGAAAATGGGAACAGCTGAGAAACCACAGGATTTTCATTGTTTACTTTCAGAAAATGTGAGTAATAGGAGCACCGGTGATGTCTGGGTCTGTGGCAAATGTCGGGCTAAAAGGATGAATTGGTTAAAAATGTGTTTAGGAAGTAGGAGGACCGCCAGCAGCCCTACCTGACTTTGGGAGATGAGGCATCTGCCCAGTGGAATGCTGGCAAAGGTTTAACAACCAGTCCTCCAAAAAAAAAAACCAGTATAATTTATAGCATTTGCCAATTTCTATGGTGCAAATACTCCTGCCATGGCCAATTTCAAGTTGACAATATGACATCGTTGAACACAGAGAAGAGATGTGAGCGTGACACTTTTATATAGTATTCTTCCCACACAGAAAAAGTATGTAAATAACCTAAAGAGCGTGGATGATGTTAGACTAACCAGGAAGTTATGGATTTTTTTGGTATTATCTTTGTTTTAATATAATTATTGTATGTTTACATAATTTAATTTTTAATAATGACTGTGTTCAACAACCAGCATGATGACGTCTGAAAATTGAATAGTTGGCTCCTGTGAGTTGGGGCAAGTTGGCTTCTCTATACCATTGTGATGGGCCCTTCCCCATACTGGCAGAAGACTGGATGTTTATTATCTACCAGGTTAAAATAAAGGGTCTTTGGACTTGGAAAGATGGGGCAGAGTTAAAGTTAGGGACCGTGAACTTGAAACTGTAAGGTTAAAGGGAAGTCTACCACTGAGTTTAGAAACTTCTCGGTCTTTGTCTCCCACCCAGCTTGTAGTACGTTGGTAGTCAGAATTGTTTTCTCCTGGTGGGAGATGAGAAGCATCTTCTCTGGGTTATTTGACAGCTGAAAAGAGGTGGGAGGCGTGGGAGGAAACAAACATAAAGATACTGACGTTGAGATTCTACAAGGAAACACATAGGGTTGATCCTCTGCCAGGAGGATCATTGTTAATAAGCCCCATCCTCAGACACAGTGCTTCTAATCAGCCTTTGGAATGACTCGAACTTATCAGTCAGGGTTTGCAGGATATTCGAGTAAAGCACATACTGTGAAGGATACACATACCATGGAAAACAGCTACTTGGAAAAGACAGTAACTGTGCAGGAAGAAGTAATCACCCATCATACAAACTTCTAAGAAAGAAGAGAAGAAATTGTATGAATGAAACAAGAGGGTACTGCTGAAAGAAGAAAAAAAAATTGGCAGAGCATGGGACCAGCTCTTGGAAATGAAGTGAGAAACATTATAGCAAAGTGAAAAGCTCAATTAAGAGTTGGAATTGAGAAAATCTTTTAGAAAATTGAACAAATGGCAAAGATTTGGAAAAGTAGGAAAGAAGTTACAGGATGCATCAGGAGGCACAACAGAAAGAGGGGAGATTCATGGAAGGGGAGATTCTCAGAACCGGAGGACATGTGGTTCCAGGTTATCAAGTCCCACGGTGATGAATTAGACCCACAAATGAAGGCATTTGATTGTGAAATACTGGGCAAACCTTGGGCTCCGGGGAAGTAGGGGGATAAACTTCTAACCAGAGGATCTGGAATCAGCACAACTTTGTATTTCTTTGAGTTAAAAGCGGTGGAGTAATGCTTTCAAAATTCAAAGGAAACAATGATCCCTCAACAGAGAATTCGGTATTCGATAACACTGTCACTGACTGTGATGATGAAACAGACGTTTCAAGTAGTTGAGGTCTCAGAGTTTACCCCCAAACACCCTTTTTCTGGAAGATAATGAAGAATGGGCTCCACCAGAAAAAAAAGAGAAGATCAGGAAAGTAAGGTCCATGAAGCAGGGAAGCCAACAAAAGACGGAGATGGCAGGAGCCGCAGGTCACCGCGCAGGGACACCTCGAAATGAAGGTGCGCGACAGGTGCACCCCCTCACCGAAGGAGCGCCATTGTCCTTGGGCGTGATTTCGTGCAGAAGAACTTGACAGCATCCTCAACACGTATGAATGTATTGAGAGATTGATGTACCTACGGGGAGAGTCTGAGGTAAATACATAAAAAAGACAATTACCTAAAAAAGAAATGAACTCAGAAAACAACAGCTGTTAACAATCAGAAAACAAAACATTCTTCAGAAACTAAGTAGTCGTGGTGTGCGGCGCACATCGGCTGTGAAGAGCGTTTACATGGTCGTGGCAATGTAGCGTTCAGCCGATGCGACCAACAGCGCGTTCTAATATGGGGAGGAGGGGTACGGGGAAGAGTGTGCACGAGTGTGTGTGCACGTGTGTGAGTGCGCGCATGCACACAGTAGGGCTGCTCAGGCAGGGAAAGAGGGCCAAGGCAGTTTCTTCCGTAGTAGGAAGGGAATAGAAAATTACGAAACTAAATACAAGTGGCAATGCAAGTATGTTAGTTAGATGATTCTTTTTTTAGATCTATGGAAGGAAAACCAAAACTTATTAAAAGTGGTTGATTCTAGGGACTGATATAATGGGGTCTGGCATGGGAAGAATCTACTGGGTAACAACCCTTGTAGAGTGATGTGAGTCTTTAAATCATCTTCATGTATAACTTTGCTAAAAATACAATCCAAATTAAAACATATCATGATACCAAAAGGCATTTCTGGAGAAATAGTGAATGACGACAGAGTTGCGTACGTACAAGACCCTGAAAAGAAGCAGAAAGCCTTTGGAACATATTTTTGATGCTTCTGAATAGAGCTGCACTCTTTTCTTTCTTTTTGGAAAAACATGTGTTTTATTTAATTAAAATTTATTCGATGGTAATTTATGGATGCACTTGAAAAACATTTTGGAGTGAATAAGGATGTTGCAGGAAGATATATACAATGTGATACCATTTATGTGAAATCTCCAAACATAAAATGATGCTCTTTGTTGGTCATGGATAGTTAGACATGCAGTGTGGTTATAAAAGTCTCCACGAGAATCATCTGCAACCTCAGGCATGTCGTGTTTTGTGAAGAAGGAAGGATGTAATTGGTATGTGAAGTGAGGCTTAGCTGTATCAAGTTCTTTTTTGATTCAGAAAGAGAGAAGGGAGAGCTGTATCAAATATTGCAAAGTGTTAATGTCTACTAAAATTGATTCATGGCTACATGGACAGCTTATTTTATGTAGTTTTCCAAGTTTTGGAAGTGTTTCATAGTTAAAAGAATGAGCCCTGGTGGTCAAGATACCATCATCCTAAATCTGGATATTGGGGACAAATTGACATTTTAAAATCTATTTTCATTTTACATACATTTTTTTAAAAAACTGCTTCTGGATATGACAACATATAATTACTAGTCAATTGTATTGACAATATCCTCAGTTTTGTTTTCTGTTGTTTTTTCTCTTGTTGTGTTTTGTTTTTGTGAAGACATAGCCCCAAACATTAAACTATGACTAGGGACATACAAGATTTAGTGCTCTATGCCACTTATCTGAAAGATAAATTAAAGCCTAACTGATGAACATATTATTTGGTGTAACAGTCAATTCAGTTTAATAAATATTTACCGAATTTCTACTTCATAAGAGACAGGACAGAAAAAATAGCAATGAGCAAGTCAGTGTCCTGTCCCCCCTGGGAAAGGATGTGGCATGAAGTAGTGTTTAGGTGAGGACACTGGTATCCGAGAACTGGATGGATCGAGTCTCAACCCTGCCAAGGTTCAACACCAATTGGATTTTGGACAAGTTATTAAACCCCTGTGAGCCTCAGTTTCCTTATAGTAAAATGGCTACAGTAATACTACACGCCTCACAGAATTGTTGAGATTAAATTAGCCAGCCAGGTTTAAACACAGGGTTCTGTGCCTGGCACGGTACATTCTCAGTAGACAGTGATGTGATTGGCAGTCGTGAAGAGATTCGTGTTATAACTGGGGAGAACGCACCGTTCAAGATGGGGCGGTTCAGCTAGGAAAACAGGTGCATACAACTCTATGTGGCTGAGCATTTTTTTGCTGGACTGAGAAATTCTAAAAAACACCTTCATGAAATTTTAGCTTGGAATTACATCTTAACCCAGCTTCAGGGACAAGCAATTTCTTAAGAAATTGGCACCTTTCCAGAGAGGGAGATTCTGTGTCAGTCATGCTTAGATTCACTTAAGGTCCTTGCCTGTGTTCAGGAGCAGAGACAGTAATTAAAGCCCCACTCTGGGACCAGCCATAAAACAAGCTTGACTCCACAGGCAAGGGCCTTGCCACCTCTAGAGGACCTGCAGAGTGAAGCCAGGAAATGGAGAAAAAGAATTTTAGTTGTAGTTTGAATATGTCACTGAAATGCTACTCGGGTAAAAGCCTTAATGGTGGAGACAAAAGAGAGAGTCATTTGATGGTGACTGGGTGCTCATTCACTCACCAGGTGTTTACTGGGCACCTACTATGTGCTTCACAATGGGCAGAGTGTGAAGGACACAACAACGAAGAGACAAGAGTGTCTCAGTGTTCCCTTAGTGGGCAGAAGCCAGGGAGATAGAAACCAAAACCAAAACCAAAATGCAAGCAAATAAATGGAGACAGTAGAGATGGTTTTGTCGGATCTGAAAATACACTGGTGGGAAAAGGGCAGCCATGCCAAGACCTGAGAGAAAAGTCCTCAGGGAGACTCAGAGAAAAGAAAGAGCAAGTGCAAAGGCCGGCTGGCAGGAACCAGTCGGGCGGTCGGGAGGGCTGTGCACAGTGGGCGAGTGGGGAGGCGGTGGGAGGTGAGGTCAGAGACGCGGGTACACATAAGCTTCTGTGAGGTCGTTAAGGGGCCCGGGTATTATTCCAGAGCAATAGCAAACATCAGGGTTGTCTAATATCTGATTTACACGTGCAGAAGGATTATTCTTTTGTATCAGGAAACTGCCACAATTAGAGCAAATGGGACCCAAAGTAAGTAGAAGAGAGGAAATAAAAATTAGATTGGAAATCAATGAAATAGAGAAGAGTGGAACAATCGAGAACGAATCAATGAAGCCCAAAGTTGGTTCTTTGATAACATCAGTAAAATGGATGGTCCTCCAGCCAGATCCAAACAGGAAAGTAGAGGGAGAGGCTTTGTCAGGAATGAGATAGACATTCTATGGATTCTACAGATAGTGAAAAGATGATATGGAAGTTTGTGAACAGTTTGATGCCAGGAAATCTTACAGCTCACATGGAATGAATATGTTACTTGAAAGACACATCCTCTCCAAGCTCACTCAAGAGAAGACGGATAACCCGACCAGCAGCACGTCTGTTACAAAAATTAAATTTGTGGTTAAAAACCTCTCCACCAAGAAAATTATAGGCCCCAAGGGCTTCCCTGGTGCCTCCCACCAAACATTCAAGGGTGAAATCATACAAATTCTACCCATATTCTGCCAAAAAGGAGGAGAGACTTCCCCAGTTTTCCTCGTAATTTCGGGAGCAAGACGAGGGTTCCTGGTCTCTTCACTTCTCCATACGGGAGGTTGTACTTTATACTGGAAGTTCTAGCCAGTGCAGTAATTCAACGGGGACCACAGACCTCCATACGGGAAAGGATGAGGTATGAGTGGCTGTGTTTGTGGGCAAGATGACCATCTGTGTAGAGAATGTGATGGAATCTACAGACAAGCTGTTGGAACCAAGCAGCGACTCAGCCAGGGTGCGAGATACAACATCATACACAAAATATATTGTATTTCTTTCCTTGGAATCAGAAAGTGAACTAAAGTACCTTGTCCGGGACCATAAAAATATGAACTATGTAGGGACACAGCCAACAAGAGATGTGAAGGAGCTGTGGACTGAAGACCACACGTCCTTGGTGAGAGAACATTTTTTTTAGACATTTATTTATTAGAGAAAAAGAGAAAGAGAGCAAGCAGGGGGTAGGGCAGAGGGTGAGGATCTCAAGCAGAATCCTTGCTGAGTGCAGAGCCCTGACACCACACGGGGCTCCATCCCACGACCCTGAGACGTGACCTGAGTCGAAGTCAAGAGTCCCCTGCTTAACCCAGTGAGCCACCCAGGTGCCCGCATTGGTGAGATAAATTTAAGAAGGAAAACTGAAGAGCTAGATACGGCATTTGTGTGTCATTCCTAATACTGTTGTCAGTTACCCACAGGTTGATCTGTTGCTTCAAGACAATCCCAATAAAAATTCCAGCAGGCATGTTTTGTAGAAATTGATGAGCTAATTTTTAAAGTGTATATGGGCCTCGGGGCGCCTGGGTGGCTCAGCCAGCTAAGCCTCCGACTCTTGATTTTGGCTCAGGTTATGATCTCAGGGTTGTGGGATCGAGCCCCAGGTTGGGCTCCGCTCCGCAGGGAGTCCGCTTGAGATCCTTCCCTCTGCCGCTCCCCCTGCTTGTGCACACAGGCTTGCTCGTGCTCTCTAAAATAAGTAAATAAATCTTTTTTTCTTAAGTGTATATGGGCTTTAGAATTGCCAAAACAACTTTTAAAAAGAACAAAATTGGAAGCCTATGCTATTTTAAGACTTATTATAAAACAACAAGGCCAAAGAAGTGTGGTGTTGGCACCCACATAGAAAGATAAATTACAATTGGATATCCATCTGCAAAAATATGACACATACCTCATAAAAGTTTAAAAAAAAAAGCTTCAATGGACCTTTGACCTAAATGCAAAACCTAAAACTATAAAACTTTTCAAACATGTAAGATACAAAATCTTTGTGCCCTTGCATGAGAACAGGCAAAGATTTCAAGAAGACACCAAAAACACATTCCACAAAAGACAAACCGATGCATTAGACTTCATTAATGATGTTAAAAACTTCTGCCTTTAAAAGGGAATAAACAGAGGGGTGCCTGGGAGGCTCGCTGGTTAAGCGTCTGACTCTTGATTTCAGCTCAGGTCACGATCTCGGGGTCGTGAGGTCAAGCCCCGTGTTGGGCTCCATGCTGGGCACAGAGCCTGCCTCAGATTCTCTCTCTCTCCCTCCCTCCCTCTGCCCCCTCCGCCCCCCACTCGCACCCTAGCATGCGCTGTCTCTGATAAATAAATAAATAAACAACTAAGAATAAACAGGGAAGTAATAGATTGGGAGAGTGTATTTCTAAATAATATAGCTGATTAAGGATGTATTAATATAAAAAGAATATAAAATAGAAATAGAATCTCAAGAATATATATAAAAGAAGATAAAAAGAACCTTGAGCATATGAAGCATATGTACAAATTCTCAACATCTTTAGTCATTAGGAAAGTATGAATTACAACCACAGGGTATTGCTACGTATCTGTTAGAAGGGCTCGTGCTGGGTGGCCAGCCACACCGAGTGTGACGGCGCTGGGCTCATACGGTGCGGAGGAGAATACGTAACGGTACAAGCACTTGGGTAACGTTTACACAGGTTTTCTTTTTTAGTGTTAGATATGTATCGGCCATATGATCTACCCATTCTACTCCTAGGGAATTACCCGGGAAAAAGAAAACAGATGTCTCTACTGAGACTTGCACATTAATGTTCATAGACTCTTTATTTATAATAGCTAGAAACTGGAAACCAGCTACAGCTCACCCACAGCTGAATGGAAAAGCAAACAGGTATATTCACCCAGGAGAGTGCTAGGCAGCAGCAGAAAGCAATACAGCGTCGAAACCCCATACAACACGAAGGCATCTCAAAATATGCTGGTGAAAGAAGTTGGACACAAAAGAATATCGATATATTGTATTAGTCCACTTTTTACTGCTAGAAAATGCTAGCAAATGCAGGCTGTGGCATAGAGAACAAATCCGTGGTCGCCGAGGGTGGAGGGAGGGATGGTTGGAAGAGGTTGCAGACGTCCTGAGGAAGCCTTCGGGTGGCCGCTGTGTTGATTAGCTCGTTTGCCGTCGGGCTTTTACGGGTGATACCTATGTCAAACATCAAGCTGTGTATTTTGCATATGATATGTCTTATATAGGCCCAGTTTACTGCTTATCAGTTGTGCATAAGTAAAGCTGCTGAAGAAATGAAGGAACTAGACCATTCTGGAGGCTAAATGGGGAACGAACTGTGGGCTGTGGGAGAGAGGACAGGGCTGGGAGCCAGGAGCCCCACTGTGGGATCCACATTAGGGATGGGAATAGCTTCAGCTCGGGGGCGGGCAGGGCCACTGGGAAGAAGTGGACTGTGCTGGTGATTATATGTGGAACTGATTCGTCTCCACAGTGGGCCCTCTGACTGTATCTGGAGAAGTATACGGGAAAGGGAAATTTTGTCACCCCCGTGGTGGATTTACAAGTACACTTCGGGGAAGCTGCAGAGACATGAGGCCATATGGTGCTTTGGGGAATCATGAATATTATCTTGACTATTTCAGTTCTGTTAAAGTACAGAGTTGGTGAGGGTGAGGACTGGAGCGATTTGGGAACAGAAGCGAGCCTGGTTGTGGAGAGGTTTGCAGCTCCCTAGAGAATCGACAGCTCCATGGAGGTGGGCCGTGAAGCCCCACTGGAGAGTTTCGGATGGGGCGGTTACTCCGATGATTTATGGAGGAGACTGACTGCAGCTGGTTGGGATGGGCTGCGGTTTCGGGGGGATGTTAGGCAGTGAGACTAGGTGGGGAGAGCTCATGAAGTCTGCACTTGGAATAGCTGGAAGAGAGAAAGGCGATTGACAAGGGAGGGACAGTCTTACAGTGCTTGTTGGCTGATCCTGAGTGAGTTGTTGGAGAAGAGAAGAGGCTTCAAGGTTGGGCAAATGGTGGAATGTGGGGTGCTCAAAACATTAGCTGGAATCCAGTCATTTGGGGCATTTTTACGGGCCTCAACGTCTCGATACATTCTTTCGGGTGTATTTTTTGACGCGATGTTTGCAGAGCTCTCTATGGAGACAGAGCATGAGGAAGGTGGAGTTCAGAGAGACCGCACTTCTACGAAAGCAGAAGATGACCGAGCCTATAGCAGGGTCCAGGTTGTTTCCTACCCCCCCCCCCCCCCCCCGCGATGTGCAGCTCTTTCGTGCGAAGGCACACTACATACCAAGACTGAGAGGCAAGGGTGGTATTTTTTCTTGCAATGGGGCAATATACCCCCTACAGAGCCAAACAGAGTTGTCGTGGTTTTCTTTATTTTGTGCCGAAAGCATTGTTTTATGGAGGGAGGATGGCGTTTGGGCAGGAAATAGGTTAAGTACAGTTGTATATGTGGGTTTTTTGCTGTTTGTTTTGTATGATACCACTAAGAGCCCTTCTCACATAGTAATTGATCCCATCCGACTTACCTTTCCTGGTTAAGGGGCCCTGGCAGTGCAGACCCCCAATCACTGTATCGCAGTGACCAGCCTACACTTCTTACGTTGGATGCTTTTAAAACATTTACCGGCTTCCTAGGAAACCACTGCTTGAGTACTGTATAACCAAACTTGCCCAAAGATACTAATTATACAATATTGCAGCAGGAAAAAAAGCCTTGGGTTTAAAAACAGGAATAAAAATGTAGGTTGTTGGAATAGTATCTGCTGCTTTTTCTAGTCAACAAAGGAGGAGAAAAAACCACCTCGAAATAGATCTTCCACTCCAAAGGAATGTGTGGAGCGTGTGTATGGATCAGGTGTGATCATCCTGAGAAGTTTCTGAAGCTGGATTCTTTTTTCTTTTTTCCATTAGATTCATAAACATTCATTGCCAGAGAAGTTGCTAGTTAAAATGTCCAAAACTGCTGTGACCTATGAGGCTTGGACCAGATCTGAGTGTGTTATGGAAACACATTTGATGATGGAAGTGCCAGACCAGTCTGTTTTGTTCAGTTCTTTAATTTTTATTGTATATCAGAAAAATGGAAATGGGGAGGAATTAGCGAGCCCAGTGCAGTATTTCAAATCTGCAGCCTTTTTTAGTTCATCCTTAGACATATTGATGTCCACAGTAGTCTGACGTTAGTGTCAACTGGGTCAAGTAATTTTCATGTTCCAGATTCATGTGAATGCTATACCAGGTTGACGGGGTACATAAATTGATTTTTTGAAATACAGTCAGCATATTTTGGTGTTATTTAATATATACCAGGTTGTATTCAGCAGAAATTGGAATCAAAAATTGCAAAAGCTCTATGGGGTTCAATGTGGCAGCAGGAGAGCCTAATTTTGATTCAACAGCTACCAAAATCCCTCATTAATTGACGACATGGAACAGTGATTTTAGACCTCTGTGCCAACTTCCCATTTTTCTCATAAACTACCAGACACCCATAGGCTTTGCTTTTCATAATTTAAATTATGATATGCAGGACAATGTGGCGGCAAAGAGCACTTGGCTTTGCAATGAAACAGACATAGATACCGACTCAGTCCCTGGTGAGTGAAGCCCAGAGAGGTGAAGGGACCTACTCGCAGATGTTCAGCTTGTTAGTAGCACTGGTAGGGAAAGGATCTACTTTTTCTGACTCTTCAGGCTAGTGCCGTCTCTTCTACGTTTTTATGCCTTTCTGTTCCTTCCGGGCTTTTCCATTGAGCATAAGGACTGCAGTGCGTTCTGCAGGGCTTGAACTCTGCCTACTTCTCCCAACTCTGTTACCTACCGGGGATGTCCTCTTCCGTCTTCCCCTCCCACTTCCTTGCTGCTCCCCTCAACACGTTTGGCCCCTCACGGGAGAGAAAGACCGAGTGAAACCTGTTGGTTAAATAGGTTGTTTCTTTTTAATCCTTATTCATACAAACAGAGAGAGCAATCCGTTTTTAAGAGGGAGATCCTGTTTAAAATACAAAACAATTAAAACTTGCAATTTGCATAGTCAAATTACATTAGCATGTTATAAGTAGCAAGAAACTGTTTTCAGCAGAAAGCAGCCACAGCAGTAGGAATATTTTGAACATTCTATTTCAAAACACTAAAAAAAGAAGAAGAAACCCAAAAGCCTCAATAAAAGATGTCATTTTTGCCAAACATAACTCAATTCCATTGAAAGTCGCTATTTCTGTCGTGGCAGCTGGTGTCGCACCTAGGAGCACACGCCCAGCAGGGACAGCGCCGGGAAGGGGACTTTCCAGGGGAGCCCTTTGGGAAAAGCCTGCCTGCGAGAGGCTGCTTTGATCGTGTGACCTTAAACTGTCCCCCGCACCCCGCCCCTGACTTACCACTTAATTAATTTTTTACCCCCCAGTTGTCTATAATGTCATATCCTCCAGTGTTCGGCCTTGCCTCCTCTATTCAACTCTGTTCTCCATCTTTTGACATGAAGGTTGTACTCTCGTCAACTTCTTTTAATACTGTCTTGCTCCCCTGTGACCCGATCTAGGTTAGATACGCAGAAGGACAGACTGATACAAAAGCCTGGGAGGCTGTGCAGACTCGTGCAGGCGAGTTTTTTAGGCTGAAAGGAGAAGGCTTTTTTCTGTGCAATAAAGAATAGAAGCAGCCACGTTGATGATTTTTCAGAGTGCGGCTTTGCAGCTCTAGGATTTCTTCAAGAGAGGCTGTCAGCGGTGCGTCAGCTGTGGTGACTGGTTGCTGCCCATGAGTGTGTGTGCATGTGTGTGTGCATGTGTGTGCACACGTGTGCATTGCATGTGTGTCTGTGCATGTGTGTTTGTGCGTGTATGTGCACGTGTGTACCTGAATGTGTGCACGTGTGCGCACACATACGTGTGTGCATGTGTGTGTGCACGCACGTGTGCATGCGTGTGCATGGGCATGTGTGCGTGGGACAGGGTAGAGGTCCTAGAGGGGTGAGAGGAATATAAATGGCCATCTTCTTTTCAGCTAAGTTTTTAGCAGCCTGAAACCGTGCGGAAAAGGGGCATAGACAACATGAAACAGATGACCGCAGCAACGATGGGTGGAACCGGTGTCCCGGGGGGGCCATTAAAATAGAAAGTGTTCTGACTTTTGTGAGAGTGGAGGAAGAGGCAGAAGATAAAGGGTTGGTTGGTTTGTTTTCTGGCTGCTCTACTCTCTCCAACTGGATAGTAATGGAAGTGGATTGAGAGGTTAGATAAAGCTTATATTCAAACATTTTGTTGGCTTCCACAGATGACGTGGAGCTCAGGTAGGTGGGCAGTTACATTCAACATTTAAGAATTTACTAATAAAGTGGTATTTTCTTCTGAAAATGTGTTTGTAACTGCGGGCTTCATGGAGAGTAAAGGTTTTAATTGAGTATTTGTTCTGACTCATTCAGTGAGTGTTTACTGATGTCCTATGTGCAAAGTACAGGGAAGCACAGATTTAAAGAATGGAAGCTGTTTTAATAAACATTACTTTAAAACAATTGAAGATAAAATAAATTGGGGGGGTGCTGTCAGATGCAGCTGGCATGGACAAAGAGAAGAGACATTATCACTGATGACTTATCTCCAGCTAAATTTGGGAAAGGTGGGGCACAGGAGACATGCCGGTAACTTAATGTGTGACATCACCTTGTAAAAATCATAAAGAGCTATCAAAATTCTCTCTCTTTTTTTTTGAGGCTCAAATTCCATAACATAAGGCCAGTTTGTGGATGGTAAAATGCTCTATCAATAAGAAGCCTCAACCGACAATAGGTCAGCAGGGCACGCAGGCACTCTGCCCTTTGGTATTATTTCAGCCATATATTCCCTGTCTCCTGCAAAGAGAAAGCAAACAGAAGATACTGCAATGATTTCTGCTTCACTCAGAAGGAGTACAATGTAATTATAAACACTTCAAAGAATGAGAAGACTTCAGTCCCTCAAGTTGTGGCTTGCTGGGCTTGTGTATAAAATGAAGGGCATGAACTAATCCTTAAAGGGCATTCCAGAAAGTTTAGGAGAAACAGGTGAATGTTAATACCGTGCAGACAGGAAACAGAGATGCCCGCAGTGAGGGGACGGACAGTAAAAGGTTAATGCGTGGGTTCTTACAGGAATTGAATTCTGAGCTAGCTTTTGGAACAGGAAAAGCAGGAACCAGTGGGTTAATGGTTGAAAGCAATCCTGTTGAAATCCCTGGAGGTGGCAGAATTCAAATCGTCAATAGACCACAGGCCAGCGGGATAAAAGGGAAGAGGAGCTGGAAGGCCAGATCAAGGAGGTGTGGGGTCTGGTAAGATGAGCAATATGAAATCGGGGGGAATTTCTAAGCAAGGCAGTGGCACAGTGAGACCTGGGGAAGATTGTTCTACCATCTGGCATCTTGGTGGAGGCTGAGAGACTGGAGGCTGGAGCCTCACATTGGAGGTTATTGAGGTGTGAGGTAGCAGTCTAGGGAGGCTCTGGGCTCATGCAAGGAGGCAAGTGGGTAGAAGAGAGGTAGTGGAGAAACACACTTGACAGGTTATTTCTGTTCTCAGTTTTACCTGTTGGTGACCATTTGTCCGCTCCCTATTATTTCAGAGCCAGTCCTGAAGAAATAATATTTCGGCATTGTAGCGGACAAAGAAATACTTCATGGAAACTACCCAATTTGGGTTGCCCTGTGTCTTGATTACAAGCAGCCTGGACTATTCGAGCAGAGCGGGTCATCCTTAATGCTGTTTAGAGCAGTCTTAGATCTGGTTGTGCAGTGGGTCTTGGAATAGTGAAATTCTCCTCCTCACCCGGAAGGTCTGTGTGGAGCTGCATTTCGGTCCTACATCAGCATCGTCACCAGTTCCCTCGCTCTTTATGTGTCAGCACTCATCAAGCTATGTTTCTTTGGCAGGCAGTATTTGAGGTCTTGGGTAATGAAACCAATGGCCTAATGAGTAACAATCACATTCTTGGAGTGTAGCTTTGTGCCGGGTAAGTTGCTAGCTACCCCATAGGCATCACTTACACTGTTGATTTGTGAAAGGCTTACTGTGTGTCTGGTACTGTGGGCTGAGTACTTTGCATGGACAATGTCTTGTCATTCTCCCAACAGTCAGGGAATAGCTAGTGTTCTTCTTTGCGCTTGACAGATGAAGGAGACAAGACAGAGTTCTGATGGAGGTCCTGCTTTACTGAAGGAGAACGGATTCTTGCTATCATGGTTAGAGCACTGTGCTCCCATAACACGCCTTGCTGATTCCTTAAATGAAACATATCACGGCTCTGCATGGAGTCACGATGAGACAGGGCTGAGTTTTGAAGTTATTGTCTTAGACATAAGTCCAGTTCTGTGTTGAAAAATGAGGCAGGGACACTTTTTTCTTTCTGTGAAGATATTCAGTGGCTTCTTAACAACTTCTCCAACGTTTGTGGTGATCAGACCATCCCCTGCCTCTTGAAGTAACGATACCTTTATCCTTGGAGACTTTTCACTACAGCTCTCCGACCTCTTACTGTAGATGGCGGCAATGTTGGAGGATGGGAAGGGAAACACTACCAAATGGCATTGGAGAGCTCTTCCAACCCGGAGATACTTTGAGATTTTAAGTTCCATTAAAACTATTTCAGGACACAGTTAAGAGTAGAGCAGCAATTTTAGGTCAGTGTTTTATAGCTTTTGGCCAAAGGCCATTCGAAGGTTAAGAGAGCAAAGAGAAGTGGATATAATAAGACTTGGGGAAAAAGTTAAAACAGAAACAAAGTTGCAGTAGCTTTTTGTCCAGAAGTAGGTAAACTTTAAGGGTAAATTTCAGAAAAGAAATCCTCAGATCGGTATAGTACTATGCCATTTTGATCTCAGAGTATGAAATATTTCATTGCTGATTTTTTTTAAAGCCAGTAAAAAATAAATACAAGGGATGTTTGTATTCAGCAAGTTTCTATAGTAGCTTAACTTCCCAAGGAAGCGTTAGAAATGATAGTAATAATTCTGTTTATTATCATTACAGAAAGCTTTTACTGAGCTCTTTTTATCTGTGCCAAAGCCTTTATTAAATGTTTTACATGATTTTTTTTCCTCTATAATTTTTACACTAACCCCATGAGATAAGTGTTATTATTAGCCTCAGTTTTCAGATGAGGATTTCGAGGCTCAGGGAAGTAAAGAAACTTGCCTAAAGACAGCATCTCGATTGGAACACAGATCCCACTCCTGTGTCCGCCCTCTGCAGCCTACTACTGTTCTCATTGCCTCTGAAGAATATTCTAATTTACCTGTAGTTAATGAATACACCTGTTGTACGTATTTGGGTGTTAGCTTGTCATGGAGTTAACGCATCCTTGCTTAGGTAAGCTCGGTTAATTGAAGGGCGAACAACAGCATATTGGTTCTGAATGTTAAGCTTCGAATTATTTTGGAACCTGGTCTCTTAGTAACTGAATGTGTGGCTGTTACATTTTAGACAAAATAGAAAGAAAATCATGTGAGATCCTAAGCCATTTCTTAGAGTTGAATATAGGTTACTTTGGTCAATGAATAGTTACCCTTAGAAGAATCTTTCATTTCTTTCTCAGCTCCAAATACACAAAGAGCATCCTGCCTCAGTAGCTTGAAAATATAGACTTTGATGCTCACTTGGGAAATCCCTATTATTTTTAACACAGAGATCATGTTGTCCCTATTAATCAGCATGGCTGGCTCATACCAAGTCATGTCTCAGGTCAAGTAACATTAAACTTTTTCAGCGAGAGACGGAAAAAGAAAGGAAAGGTTCATAATCTTTAAGAGTTGTCTTTGTGGTTTTCATTCTTTTGTCCTTTTGCCTACAAATATAAATGCATTTTATAAATCTTAATTCTCTCAGTATTTAGAGAAGTCTTCCTGATTATCTAAAATGCCCAATTAAATCTTGAACAAAAATCTGGAGTATTGAAAATACACATTTTAGACTCATGGTATAGACGTGTGCAGTTAAATATGCTTATCAAAGAAAATGATTCGTGCCTTAGTCTCAGAAAGCTCATGTATTGATAGAGAAATTTGGGACAAAATAAAAATATATAAAACCACTTTCTAATCTAATTTAATGACCCTGTTAATT
This sequence comes from Ursus arctos, assembly GCF_023065955.2. Lineage (NCBI taxonomy): Eukaryota > Metazoa > Chordata > Mammalia > Carnivora > Ursidae > Ursus > Ursus arctos. The sequence goes on along the minus strand of NW_026623089.1, from coordinate 76,993,655 downwards.
TCCTGTTTTGATTTTGGACATTTTTCCAAGATGATCTCTCTAGAGACTGTTCAAATTCATGGCCTAAAAATATCATGACAATTTTAACCTCACCACAAGGCAAATCTTTCCATTTTACAGTACGTTTATGTTGATGTACTTTAAAATTAAAGCAAAAACACTTAGGATTAAGTTGAGAGGTTTTAGATTTTTAAATAAGGTTTGATTTTGGATTCATACTGACTGAATTATTTTTATCAATAATCTAGGAAAGTTATAACTTATCCCCCTCAATGGGGAAGTAAGTATCCATTTGCAGATAGGAAACATCTCTTATTTCATGGAAAGAAAGAGTCATCATGAACTTGGGTATGGAAGTTTACGGATAAGCTCAGGTTCCAAGTGTCAGGGTATTCCCACTCTAGCAGGGGCAATAGGGCCTCACTTTAAAAATCGTCCTTTTACATTTGTAATCTTTGGAAGGTTTGTGGAAGGTTTTTTTCCCCTGATCTCTCAAGAAAAAGTTTTGGAACTTTTTTTAAAAAATTTTTTGAAAGTTGGTCCTGGACAGAGTAGTGAACTTGCTCTCTGGAATTGAGAACCTTATTTATATCTCAGTATAAATAATAAAGTAGTGAGTGTACTCACTCTCCTAAGATTACTTCTCTTTTCATAGACAAAATTGCCTTAAGCTATGTAAGGATGAACTCTCTAAGTATCAGGAGGGGTGAGGTTGTTGAGGGCATGGAGGATTGAATTTTTCTGGTATTGCAAAGATCACAACAAACTCTAAGGCCTGCTGTGAGAGGGAGATGGGGCATAAGAGGATGTTTAAAATCCTGAAGCCAGTCTTTACATACACTGCTACTTTCTGTAGGAACCATATACAATTTTTTCTCTCTGCCTTCCTCTGGAATATATTCAGATTATTTCTTCACTGCATGTCCTTGTCCCTGTTCGTTAGCTGCTTGCCGACTGTCAAATCCAGGGATTTTCTCAAGCACGCAGAGAGGGGTTTGTATTTGATGGTTTGCAGGGACCAGTCAGGTAGGCTGCTCTGTGATTTACTTTCTGTAATGAACTTGGTACCCTTGGTGTAGATACGTAATAGACCAGGCAGAATCCTCAATAAGCAGCTATCAGTTTTTCCTATTACCAAGTATGTCACACCATGCTAAATGTCCTTTTGCAAAGATCACTTAATAAAGCTGAGAGACATTGCATCAATTTCCTCTTGTTGCTGTAACAAATTATTACCAACATAGTGGCTTAAAACAAGACAGAATGATCTTAATAGTTTCAAAGAAGTCTGAGGAGGGTCTCACTGGGCTAAGGGAGTAGGTGGAGCCGGGTTCCTCCTTGGAAGCTCTAGAGAAGACCCCGTTTCCTTGTCTCTTCCAGCATCTAGAGACAGCCTGCATCCCCCAGCTCCTCAGTGGCCCATCCAGTCTTCTCTCACGTGGAATCACTGACTCTGGCTCTCCCGCCTCTCTGGCTTACAAGGCCCCTTGTGATGACTTTGGGTGCAGCTGGATCATTCGAAGTAATCTCGCCATTTCAAGGTCCATACCCTTAATAATATCTGTCAGTCCCTTTTACCGTATATGGAAATACATTTCCAGGGTCCGGGATTATAAATTGGACATCTTTGGGGGAGCCGTTGTTCTGCTTTCCATGGGCATGGATAATTTTTGTTTAATGGTTCAAAATGGCTTTTGATAGAGGGAATTATTTCTACCATTTTTGCTGATAGATGTAGCCATAACTCATCATAACTTTCTATTTCTCCACATCCTACGTTGTTAGGGGCATATTCAAACTGCCTCTCATTAAATGCCTGTGGTAGTGAAGAAGTTCAGAGCAAAACGGAATAGATGTACTCGCTGAGCATTGCAGTAAGAGCTGCAAACTTTTTCTGCCTTATCTTAATCTTCACAGCAAGCCTCTGCAGAGGGCGTTCCCTTTCTCCCATTTTATAAATGGTAAAATTGAGGATTTGAAATTTTAAGTTATTTTCCCAAGGTTACCCAGCTTGTAAGTGACAAGTGACATCAGAACACAGGTAATGTGACCCCAACACTGGCGCCCTTGTATACATTCAAAACTCTTTGAGGAAGGGGGTATTTATTTGCACATCTCATCAATCATTCACACGCCATCCACGGCGGGCACCCACTAAACATACATTGGATTCCCGAATGGTCTCGCACAATGATATACTCCAGTAAATTCTTGACTGGTGCATTTAATGGTGAGATAAATATGGACTTAATGGGACAGGATTAAGGAACCTCTACACTTACTCTACTTAATGTTGTCTATGATGGTGAGTATTGGCACTAGCCTCAAGAGTAAGGCGTCACTACTGCTGTCCCTCTGCCCCTGGTATTGTAGGTCCATCTGTCATATCTTCCATTATACCTCTAGTGTATCTCCCAGATGAACGTTTTGGCAGTAACTCTAGAAACATCGGTTGCCCTAGCCTAAGAACAAAGTAGTTGCTCCCTGTCAAGAGAGGATGGCACTTGGCAGCTCTTGCTTTAATCTTCTTCAGGAATCCCTTTGGTCTAAAGCCACAGGACTAAATCCTTAGAGTCTGATCATCCCATGTATGTGGCGAGCAAAGGGAGAAACCCATGTGAAAGGCGTATGATAGAACAGTAAGGCAATTATGCGGCATGACCTTCTCCCAGACACCAGTGAGGCGTCCGTCTTATTGGGATGCCACTTGCAGACAGTTCCAGCATAGCACCCGGAGGCTTTTGGTCCATCTCCGGGTACAATCCCAACTCTGCCAGATGACAGCTGGGTGATGTTAGGTTCCTTAACCTCTTTGGGGACCGTAAAGACCTTGACCTGTCTGAGTTGACTCTTACAGGTATACGGATAGGATTAAGATTCAGTATCTGGTGTCTAAGGAAACCATAATGTCTTGAAGGAAAACTCACACATAGTAACCTGATTCCTGCATATCAAAATTATAAGCTGTGGGTAATCATCACCAGCCGTATCCTTTTGGTTTTCTTCAAAGAAAGAACGACACCCAGGAACTGATGTGATGCTGAAACCTAGATTTCAGAGTTCTTCCAGACTGATTGGAGCCATGCTGTTCTCCTGTTGGACATAAACATTGTCCAGACTGTCCATTTCAGACTGGGCCACCACGTAAGCAGCAACATACCAGACACCCCCACCCCCCGACTAAGTGTGTGACTGCTGCTGCTTCACCCACCACCACTTTTGGCTTCCTCCAGCCCATAGATAAGATGGAGTGAGATACTTGAGCATAGAATTGCCCCTGTTTTCTGAAATGCCCAATCTAGAATGACCCTCTCCTTCCCTAGAACGTCCTCAAAATTATGCAACAAAAGCCCAATCCTATTTCTTTCTGACACCTGCTTCCTGAATTGCCTCACAGCTCCCCATGGTGTGCATTCTCCTTCCCTGTACTGAGTGACAGAGCCAACGTTCTCAACTGCAGCTAGCGATCCTGAGCTCGAGGGCATGGACATTTCCGAAAACAACTCAGTCAGTGACGGGAGGCAGATAGTCAGAAGTCAAATCACAAAATTCTATAGTAGTCTTTAACTTTGTTCTTCAAAACTAAGTTTTATTATCTGCATTGATATATATGGTTTTAACAATCAGTAAAACTAGAAGGGATTAAAATAGAAGAACGGTCTCACCTTTCGTGCTCTTTTCTTTCCCAGTCCCAACAGGAGGCATGTCATGGGTGTTAGTGTGCTCCTTTTAATCAGATTCTTGACTGCTCTATTTAATTTCCAAGAACCTTGTTCTCTGATTATCCTTTCTTCGCTGTATTCTCTTGGACTTTGTCGATGCAATATCCTCTTGACTTTCTCGTCTGTGGACACAAATTTGATGTCATTGTGATTCTTATTATTCTACTCATTTTCCTATTCCTGAAATGCTCTGTGTGTGTGTGTGTGTGTGTGTGTGTGTGTGTGTGTGTTGCTTTCCCTTTTGTCTTATAGACGTGATCCTTGGCTGCCTGTTCAAACTGAAGACAGAGTGAGGATTTAGGACAGTTGACCCATGCCCGTTGGGGTGGGCCTTCACAGCATGGATAGCCCTCGTACTTTTGATCCCTAAATGCCAGAATGCTAAAGATTCTGTTCTTATTTGCCAATTTGTAGTTCTGCCCTCATTGTAAGGAGGCGTGTATGAAGACTTTCGGTAGGAAAGCAGTCATCTATGAAGACTTCATGCATGGAATTTGTTTTTGGATTAGTGACAGTGTAGCTTCAACCTGTACGGACATATGGCTTCAGCCCTGATTTTCCTATAAACCTTTTGTTTACAGAAAAAAATAGGGAAACTCCAGAAAGGCTCCATTAAAGATTGATGATACTTAGTGGCCAGTCTAGTTTGCATTTCGCTGCTCTTCTGACCTCTTGGGTAAAACTACTCAAAGCATTCTACTATCGTGCTCATTTTAGTTCTACTACAAGGAAGTTCTCCATTGCGTTTATACCTGACCCCTAATATTCTAAGTCCTTTATGCATTTTAATTCATTTAATTCTTCCACCGACCCTATGAGTCAACCTACCACAACATCCATATAGCTTTTAAAATATTGGCATTTAAAAATGTTCCTTTGCTTTAAAAATAAGAATGATTTTATGATCATTAAAAAGCCCTGGTTAGAGTGATCAGTGTGGGGACCCATTCCCTGTCTAATATAATTTTAGTTAAACCCAGACTTGCACATATACCCAACTGTTCTCACATATGAATTTGAACTCTAAGGTCACTCTGCATGGAAATCAAAAGCTATCCTAATACTTGAAAAAAATAGCTTAGTTTTTTTTTTTATCAGCGTCTTTGTGTGGGACATTAAAATGATCTGAATTTCCATTAACTGTGTGTTGTCCTGAGTTATTTTATCTACTTTACATCTGTGGCTTTGCTTTGGGAAACTAATGTTGTTTGAACTTGAGCTCCTAATTTTCAAAGTAACGGAAAAAATAAGCATGATGAAAAATTCATGGCAGCAGTATGACACCTCCAGGCTGAATGGAGTTCAAGATGAAATGCCTAGCGTCTGTCTGTACTTACAGTAGGGAACATAAAATTGTAAATCGAGGGTATCTAGTTTTCTAGGGTCTGATAAACAGCCTTTTGTAAAATCTTACTTTTAATTGCCGTGGGAATATATTCTACATTTGCAGTAATTGAAATTAAATACTTGGTAATTAGAAGTTAGATTTTATTGCTTATTTAATAAGAGAATCAGAGTGTTTAAGAAAGAACAGTAAAAATTCAATATTCATGTCTCAAGCTTAGTGCTAATAGGCATTGATTTAGCGGCAAAGACTTTAATTTGATGAAAGCTTATGCCAACATAATGAAGATAAATATATTTTAATGAGAGCCATTTTTAGTCACTGGTAATGATGGCCTGCGAGGAGACGTGTTGACTTCCAAGTTTTCATATGACTCTCACTGTGGCCTTTTGGCTGCATGCAGTAGCGTCCTGGTGAATTTTTCAGGTGATCTCATAATGATGATAAGGGTGATGGTGACATTGGCATTTCATGTTTGTAAGCCCTCTGCGGCTTCTGACACGCTCATATGCATCATCTCATTATTTTTACGACCACCTCCAAGTTTTTCGCAGTAGGAGAACACAGTAGAATATCTATATATCTCTATCTCTATATCTATCTATCTATCTATCTATCCATCCATCCATCTATCCATCCGTCCATCCAGGAATATGCTTAGATAACTGCATGGAGCAGGTGAGAAATCTAAGTGTGTGACAGCTGTCCTTCACTTAATGGTTATGCTCTACGGGACAGTCAGTGAGGAAGGCAGGCACATCATCAGGGAGAGAGTCTCATGAATCTGGACTTGAAAATGGCACGAACTGGACATTTAGAAGCCGTATTTAAACCATACATACATTCTATTTTGCCAGTGTGATATTTTCGGAAGTTGAGGATTTAATGCCCTCTGCTAGCCTAGTCGCCCGACTCCACCCACCCAGCCCGTCTCCATTCTCTGTCACTGGCTCGTGCATCCTCATTTGTGAGGACTTCCGAGTTCTGAAGGAAGGTCACCTGTTCCCTGGGTCTGGAGGGCTGCAGTCACTTGGTGTTCTGTGTGAGCAGGGCTCCCAGGCGCGTGCAAGCATAGGCCATGCTGAAGACATTTGAGCTTTCTACCGCGGATGTGGGAGTGGAGAGAGCTCATGGTGTTGGGGGCACGTAGAAAAGACTTCAAGGAGGGCGGGACTTCTCAAATGGACCTTCAGGAGTGCACTTCCTTCTAATGGTTTGTTCAGATGGTCTGACTCATAGGAAACAACCGGAAAACTGGGGACCTGGTTTGTTTAAGACTTGAGTAAATCACTGCTTATATTTATACTCCTTAGTCACCAATACAATTGTCCCTCACAGAAGCCTATGAGTCATCCCCAACCTGTCGTCTCTTCCACCCCATTTGGCTATTAAGAGATTTCTGTGGCCTTTCTTTGAAAATATTTCTCCAGGATCCTCTTTACTGTCCATCACTAGAGACTCAGTTGTGGTCAAGCCTTAATCATTTTATGACAAATTGTCTGTCTCACTGACCGTGAGACTCCCTGCCTAAAAGCTTCCAGTGTCTCCCCATAGTCTTCATAATAGAGAGAAAGCTCTGGAGCATGACGTGGAAAGTCCAATATGGCTTAACCCTTGCATTTCCTTCCATCATAATCTCTGGGTGAACACGTTTCCTATGTAACTGTTACAGCTTCTTAAATACATCCTTTTAATTCTGTATCCTATACCTTTGGTCCTATATTCCCTTTGTGGCAAATACACTTTCCCCAGTAGGCTGGCAATGTCTTACTGCCTTTTGAGGCTTATGTCTGACATCACCCTCTTCAAAGTGTTTTCTGGTTCTCGTATGTTGGAGACAGTGGGGAAGTCAATTTGGAGGCAGTGGGGAAAACTCAAGATTTTCCAAGACAGGATCAGACTTCTCTTGTGGCCGGCTCCCCAGGCTTTCAGCCCACCTGTTTAACCGCTAGCCACTGCAACAACCAAGTGTATGCAGGTGTCGCCTACTAGCTCCGTGCCTCAGTTACATCCCTCTCTTTCTCGACCTCACCCTACTTCTGAGCTCTACCTATGTGTGTGAACCTAGAAAGGAATGCAAGTTAACCCCTCATGGGGACCCCAGACCAACGGGAGATGGGCAACAGGGTCCAAACATCTTCCTCTTCTGTGTGTCCCACAGGCAGTTCTGAGGCCCGTTTTACTGGGATCTGGGGAGGGTCCCCACTGTCACTGAGCTCCAGTTGCCCAGCATAGTCAGTATCCCAATGACTGTTGGAAATGGCTCTCCCTCCTTCCCTGCTGCTCTCTTCCACCTCCTGGGTTTGCCTTTGGCCAGTTTCCCCCAGAGAAACTATCTGCACTCAACCTCTTTCCTCAGTCTATTTTTTGGGAGATCTCAGGCTAAGACAAGGGATATACGAGCATAGATCAATGGAAAGAAATGAGATTCTCATCTTCCATATGTATTCTTTCCTAAAATCGACCTGCCTGGAAATGTATGTGAAGTCATGATCAATAAAAGACTTCAAGCATAAAAAATATTTTACATATGATGGGGGAAGTAGAATAGAAATAGAGTTTCATCAAAAAGAAAGAAAAAAAAAAAAAGAATGAGGGGCGCCTGGGTGGCCCAGTCGGTTGTGTCTGAGTCTTGATTTCAGCTCCGGTCATGATCTCAGGGTCCTGAGATGGAACCCTGCATCTGGCTCCACGCTCAGCATGGACCTAAAAGGTCCCTTAAGATTCTTAAGATTCTCTCTCTCCCTTTGCCCGCCCTCCAACTTGCACGCACCTGTGCTCTCTCTCTTGCCCTAAAAAAAGAAAGAAAGAAAGAAAGAAAGAAAGAGAATGACGAATGATAGAGAATTTCTGAGATTTGAGAATTAATCATGCATTTTAAAAAATGGATGATGGTGGACAACACGAGTGATACAGCCGTTTTGTTTTGAAATACTGATATTTAATCCCTTGCAAGAAATGACATCCATGGCAACTATTTAAACTTGTGCTGAAAAATACTGGGTACCAATTAATAAAAATGAATGGAGGTGCATGGTTTAAAAAATTCTTTTAGGAGAAATGTGAAAAGCATAAGACCCTTAGCCTTGACCAGGGGGTTTCAACTGTGGATGGCATTGCAACTACCTAGGGAACTTTAAGTGTACTGACGCCTGTGTCCCACCACCAGAGATTTTGATTCATTTGGTCTGGGGTGGGGGTGGGGGGCTCCAGGAATTGCTTTTTTTTTTTTTTTTTAAAGCTTAGGAAGTGAACATAATGTTAGCCAGAGGAGAGCTCCGTTGTCCCAGACTGCTTTGACCCCTTCTTATCACAGGCATAGCCCTTACCACACCATGCAGAAATGTGGTTAGTGGGCATGCCTACCAGGGTCAGGTAAGGTCCACAGATGAGTCAGGTGGACCAGGTTGGGGAATAGAGTGAATTAGAGAGCACACGCCCCCTCTGCAGGAAGCATCTCAGACTTGCTGAAAAATGGGCCCAGTGATGGCAAACTTGCTCATTTTCCAAGAAAAGCATGAAATCCGGTGTCTTATAGAAATGTGAAATAGATGATTTTAAAGCATTGCTTAAAGTATTCCTCACTCCTCCCTTTTTATTTCATTCTTTTCAATGCCACTGCGAGGCCAGTTATAACTGTGAGCCAGTGGCAGCCAAGGACCCACCGTTGGAGACATTACATGACGGCCTTGCCCCTTGGCTTGCAGGGCCCCCAGTGTTGAGACAAGATGGCGCTTCTCTTTCCTGTACTGACATGTGGGGTGTGAGGGGTGAGTTGTGTACAGTACTTATAAAAATGACATTGTTTAAGTTTCTGTACAGGGTTCTCGAAGAAAATTGGGGATGGTTGAGACTGCCTGCCATTTCCATTTATAGCTCGTTTACAGTTATTTTACTCCAACTATACAAATTTTCTTGCTCTTTGTTCTTTCTTGAGGAGAGAACATTGCTTTGCTGTTATTCTAGGAAAGCTGAGAGACCAAATGTGTAATAGGGAAAATTCTGGACCTTTTTCAGAATGTTAAAGAAGAAGGAGTCCTACAAAAAGAAGTTTCCTTTATTTGTTGGAAAGGTGAATTCAGATACAAAATAATTCTGGATACTGCTAAGTATACTTAAAAACATCTCGATACTTGAACATCAAGATGCAGAAAGCAGCTCACGTTACGAAAGATGGGAATTGAACAAAAACATGCTCTGTAAGTGTTTAAGAGGCTCGGAAAATCTACGACGAACACTGATTATTATCAGAAAGGAAGAGATACTTTGACTCTTAATTGGTCAAAATGGCATGTGCTATTCAGAATGTAGTAAGACTTATTTGTATGATTCGGTTTTATGTCCTCAAGGGGAAAGTCGCGTGTCCAATCCATCACTATTCAACTTTTCCATATTTTAGCGTGTAGCCAAGACATCGAGTAGGTGTTACATGGCAAAAAAATGGTCCCTTGCAGTTTTTGTTCTGAGATAGGTTCAGGAGTTGTTTACCAAAGTTTTGTAGCTTTCTTTTGCTTCTGTCAAAGCCCTCATTATCTTTCCGTATGTAAAGCTCCGTGTCACCAGACTCTCAGGAAAGTACTCCAGGCAACTTCACCATTTTCGGCAGAATTGGCCGTAGGTCATGGCTCATGCAGCTCTTGTCTTGCTCAGCCCACGCAAGTGGAAGGGAAATGTGGAAGGATGAGGTATGGTTTATTTAATTGTCTTAGACTGCACACGACGACATCAGCGTGTCAGCTCCCAGTAGCTGCTCGTAGGATAACGATCAGATCTTTTCATTCAAACCGCGTTGATGGAGCACCTGCCAGGTGTGGTAACAGAGGCTTAGCCGAGTATTTAGAAACACTCCCACTCTGGGCAGACTTCCGAAAAAGATTTTCAAAATTTTCTGGTGGTGTTCTGGGGATGAAAGATAGACAGATCTGGCAGACATTGTATGTCAGCATGATGACTTAAATAAATGTTGTCTGTAATAGGCTTTCCTAAGAAACTATTCCATGATCAAATATGTAATAAGTGGCTACCTTATTTAGCTTAAAAGGACCCACTTTACTCCAGTACACACAGACACACACACACACACACACACACACACACACACACACACACATTTAGCCCAAGAAATAAACAAAAATCAAAATTCCCTGTAAACTTCATGTGTAGGTTTGAAGTTTAAAAAAAATTGAGCTGTAGCTCCCTTGCCTAGAGGGATATTAGAATTAGACCCTTCTAAAATCAAAGGCAGACTGTCCATCATTTCTCTGTGTTTCCACTTTGGTTCCCCAAGGGCTTGGGTCTGATAGGACCAGATAGCTAGTTCTCTGCTGTCTGCCTGAGACTACTTGCCCTAAGGGGAAGAGATTCCTGGTTTTCAGAGTCAGTTGGCAGAATCACACACACACACACACACACACACACACACGTGCACGTACACACACGTTTTTATATCTACACACACGTTTTTATATCGCATTTACTTTCAAGTAAAAATGTTACGTCAATTTATAATAAAAGACACCTATTTAGTAAGATTAGTAAGAGACTTCGAAAGATGTAACAGTCAACATCTTACATGTCACAAATGTCATCGTAGGGTTGTTTCTTGTGTCAACACTTCACAAAAAGCTCAAGGTTTAGTATCAAAATGTAGTTTTCTGAAGACATTTCTTTTGGGAAGCTAGAATCATTCTGCAAGAGACAGAACTCTGCTGGTCTGATTTTCTCCAGAGACAGACGTAGGCAGTCTAGAAGAGTGTTTCGTCAAGGTGCTTTGTGGACGTCTGCGTGCATGTAATTGAAGGCACTTGTTAAGAAAGCAAATGACTGTGTCCCAGCCCAGATCTCCTGACTCCCGGTCCCTGGGTTGGGGCCTCAGTGTGTGCATTTTAACCTGCCCAGAAGAGTAGCTGTTTAGATAGACGTACCCTCAGTATCTGTCTTTTGTATGTGTAAACCTTTTCCCAGGAGAGGTCCACGGGCGTGGGGCTGGAGTACAGATGTTCTTAGTTGTCCGAAGGGATGTGCATGGAGGTGGGAAAAACACCTTCTGCTCCTGGAAATCCTAGTCCTGTTTGCACCGTGGCTTCCAGCCCCGCGTAGCAGCGGGGCGGCTGGGTGCGCCCAGGGGCTTTGGGAACACCGGGACTGCTCCACGCTTGCACAGTCAGGCACCCTACCTCTTCCCGCCCTTGGTCCACTGCCCCTGCCTTTTCGTGATAAGTGCCTTTGATTCTGCCTTATCTGTTCCGGGCACGTGAACTACTATCTCACTGGCCGTCGTGCACCTTCACATAAGCCTGGACGTGGGGTTTGGACTTCTAATACTCAGGCATTAGAACACAGCTGATATGAAAGAAAGATGGCTTAGTTCTTTCTTTAGTTACCTCTACAAGCTTTTACACATGATTTTAATGTCAAAGGAGGATATTAAATCTCACTCATGTGAATTATGATGAAGAATAATTCACAAACTAAAAAAATCTGCCACGTAAATGGGTAGATAGGTTATGGATTGTATGCCTTTTGCGGAAAAAATACTATTCAAAAGATAAATAAGACAGGTGTCAATGAGAGAGACAGCACAGTGTTAGAGAATTAACTTGAACCAAACACCACCGACAGTGTCCTCACTCTTCTCTTCCTCAAGCATTCCTTCCCGGATCTTGACATAAAGCGTTCTGTGACTTTTATCTCCCCATTCCCTCATTTGGAATCCAATTTAAAGTGAACACATCAGAAGACAAAACTTAAGAACTCAAAGTCTTAAAAAGTCTTGAAGATCTCAGAACCAAATTCAGAATTTTAATGTTCCTCGATTGGTTCTTACATCTGCCATTATCAGAAATCTGAATGGCATTCTCATTGCTTCTTGGTTTACCAATCATTTGTACCTTTAAAAACTTCAGTATACAGGAGCCAAGGGTTAAACAGGGCAGATGGAAATATTTGCAAATGGATGCACTTCTTGAAAATTCTATAGTCTGTGTGCACATGGGGTCGAGTTTTGTCACAGGGATTCCAGGTTACTTCTGTTCTGAGCCTGTCTGCGGCAGCAGTTAACTCCGATCTTATCAGGTTCCTCATTTTTAAAACCAGGGCTTGAATCTCTGAGTGATGATTTCTTGTTCTTGGAAATCCTCTGGTTCTTGAAATTACATAGTATTCATTGCACACTCATTCATACAGTAGCCCTGCAGGTGCTTTATAGAGGTAGCAAGCGCTCGGCGTCCCTGTAAGCTGCACTGGGGGTGTGGCTAGGTGAGCACACAGGCAGGTACCAGTGCAGAAAAGAACAGTGAATGTCAGCCTTTTGTAGATCCTCCTTGGTCATATGCTTAATTAAATGTGAATCCGTAGACTTCCTATAGAGCTATTTCTAGAACAAAAATATATATTTTAATTCCTTTTCTTTATTAGATATTTATGACATCATAGTCTCTGAACTCCTCTGTGATGTTATTGAGCACCTGGAATGACATACCACTTCCCCCAGAGCCTTAATATTTGGTCTACTACCACCCCCAAATCTTGGTTCATAAGATCCTTCATAAAAGTATTGCTAATTATAGAATAGTAGACGATCACTCAATACACCAATGGATTTACAGTCCAGAGACTCCTTTGGGGAGTGAGGAAGTTGATGAAGAATTTGGGTTTTAGCAGCAATTTAAAAAAAAATTCTTTAATTCAATTACTCAACAAACCCTTTCTCACCAGAATCCTTAATTCTTTGACCATGTTGTGTTTATGGATGACTGGAATGAGGGGAGATATTGAGCAAGTCATTTCAGGCATGATGAATTTTATCAAAGGAGGAGTCAAGGGTGCTGCCAGGTCCTGAAAGAGAGTGGGTTCATCTAGTTTGATGGGCTGGATCAGTAGAGACTGCCTGGGGAACTTTCTGGATGAAGGGACAGTTGGCAGAGATCTGAAGAACAAGGCAGATAATAAGCCCAATAAGGATTTAGGGAAACTGTTCCAAGCAGAGGGAATGGCTTATGTGTAGTTCTTAATGGCAAGAGAGAGTGTCCTTTTCAAGTAATGAAAAGAAGACTAGTATGATTGTAGTAGGAGTCCAAAAAGGAAAATGGAGCATGAGGTAGACCAGAATTTGAGTGGGTTTGAAAGCCAATGTAGGGATGTCGGTCTTACTTACGGGGAAGCTATCTAAGGGCTTTAAGAAGGGGTGGGGCAGAAAGCAGAGAATATAATCAGAGTTGGGTTTTCTCCCCGTAACTTTTTATTTTGAAATAGTTTCAGACCCATAGGAATTTGCGAGGAAAGGATAGAGGATGTTCGCGTACCGTTCACTCCATTTTCCCAATGATCATAGTATGTTATATAACCGTAGTGTAGCGTAAAAATCAGGACACTGACATTGGTAGAATGTTATTAACTCAGGTACAAACCGGATTTGGATTTCACACCTTTCACGTGCAGATATTTGTTTTGTTTTGTTTTTAAGAGATCACTGCAATGTGTAGGACAGACTGAAGTATGGATGCAGGGGACCGATTTGGGGATCAAGAAGTCTCCAAATCAATGCCAAAGTCGAATGGAGAGATGAAGGCACCTTCAACTAGTAGTGGCCTGGAGATGCCTGGAAGCAGTGAGATTCTAGGAAAGTAGGAGAGGTGGCCACGGGCAGGGGGTGTGAGGGAGGTGAGAAGTTCAAGGATGACTTCCAGACTCCTGTTTTGAGCACCTGGGCAGGTGGTGATGCCAGTAGTCAAGGCTAGGAGTTCTAGAGGAGAAGCAGATTTGTTGGAAAGGAAGATGCATTCAGTTGTGACCATGCGTATTTGAGGTACTTATGTGGGCAAGAAGCCTTCCAGCTGGTGCTCTAGAAAGAAGTCAGGTGTGAGATGTACATTTTGAAGTCACTGGCATAGAGTAGTAATTTCAACAAGATTATCCAAGAAGAGTAAGGTAAATTAAAAGAGAAAATAGGCTTAGCATGGAGCCCTGGGAGCTATAAATGTTAAGTAGGTTAACAAGAAGGAGGAGCCGCAGGGAGGCTGGGAGGGAAGAGCAGAGAGAGACAGAGGGAGGGAGGGATGGGAGGGAGGAGCAGAAAGAGAGAGATAGGAGGGAGAGCAAAAATTACCAGGTTGATTTCATACAGGCAAAGGAAAGAGTATTTTGAAGAATAAATGTCCCGGTGACTTCTGTCTCTGCTCTGCCTTCCTGCAAAGACGTAACTGAGAGTTTTCTCATGGCTCTCCATTTGTGCCATTCTTTAAGTTTTAGGGCTTAATGTTTATAGTTTTTCAGACTCCACTTCAAGAGAAAGCATGGTATTTTCTGCCACATTGTTTATGTCCTCCAAGATGTGATTTTGGACAGACAATACGTGAATCATGCTGTATTTTATCGATTAAAGTGAACAGGAACTGAAAAGCTGGGGAGAAAAACCAGTAAACTATGCATAAAGGTTGAGGTTGGACAAAACCCAAGCTACTTTTACATGTGCCCCTGTGATTTAAATATATTTCCCACGCTATGACATGTCTATGACAGTACACACACCAACACCCAGACACCAGAAATCAGATTTTGGAGGTGGGTCCTGGGTATCTAAAAACATTTCTCCAGCTGACTTCACCCCTTTCAGCCCCCAGTGTGGGTGGAGAAGAATTGGAACATGGAAATATGCTGATAATCTTAGACGAGAACACTCTATATAGTGACTTAAAGAACGACAGACGAGGGCACCTGGGTGGCTCAGTCGGTTGAGCATCTGCCTTTGGCCTCAGGTCATGATCCTGGGGTCCTGGGATCGAGCCCTGCATCAGGCTCCCTGCTCAGCCGGGAGTCTGCATCTCCTTCTGTCTCTCCTCCCCCCATTTGTATGCTCTCTCTCCTTCAAGTAAATAAAATCTTAAAAAGAAAAAAAAACCCGAAAAAAACAGAGTTAGGACCTAATAGAAACCTGATTGATACTGCTATAAGGTAGGGCATACCAAATAATTTTTTTCTGGAAAAAAAGAAGGGGGCAACAGGTAAATAGAATACAACAAATTTAGGTGAACCCAGTGAATTGGGAAGCAATCATCACAAATCCCAGAGGGGATTCGAGGTTGGAGTTAGAGAGGCAGGGGTTTGGTTTATGATAGATTTATGTTATGACAAGCTGAGTGACCAGTTGAGAACAGCAAGCTGGAGTAACGTCTTTGAAGACCGTCTGGTATTAGATGGGGAGAAAAGGTCGTACCAGGTTAAGTGGCAGATAACCGAAGGCTGAGCTAAGGCTTAGTTAAAGAAATCATGCAAGAAAAGGTTGGTGGTTAAATGCTGTGAGAATAAATGGAATTGGATTTTGCAGGAGGTATGACATGGCACCATGAGAAGTTGAAAGTTACTTTCAGGACTTTTCACTTTGGAAAGGAGGTAACATTTTGGGGGTTCCCACAGTGCACTATGGAAGCTGATTGGGGGTGTTTCGAGAGGGTAAGAAAGCTATTTGCCCAAATTTTATACAAGTCAGCAATGGACCATCTGGTCCTTGGTATTTCAGCAGAATCCCAAGTGGGCATAAGCTGAACGTGGAGAGACAGGTAGCTTGGCATGTCATCGTTTCCAAAAAAAGTAGGCTGAAATTAAAAATTATAATTAGGGGCGCCTGGGTGACTCAGTCGGTTAAGTGTCTGACTCTTGATTTCAGCTCAGTCATGATCACAGGAAGATCGGGCTCCACACTCTGCAGGGAGTCAGCTTGAGATTCTCTCCCTCTCCCTCTGCCTCAGACCCATCTCTGCTCATGTGTGTAGGCTCTCTCCCTCAATAAATAAAGAAATAAAGAAATAAAGAAATAATAAATACAATTATAATTAAAAGTGTGTACTTATGGGGCGCCTGGATGGCTCAGTCGGTTAAGCAACTCCCTTTGGCTCAGGTCATGGTCTCAGGGTCCTGGGATCGAGTCCCACATCGGGCTCCTTGCTCAGCAGGGAGCCTGCTTCTCCCTCTGCCTGCCGCTCCCCCTGCTTGTGCCCCCCCCCCGATAAATAAATAAATAAATAAAATCTTTTTAAAAAGTGTGTGTTTACTACTTATATATTTATCCTCCACCATGTTTTCAAAAGAATTTAAGGTTGCTAAGAAGCTGGGTTTGATGGCTGAAATTCTCCATGAATGTAAGAGATAAAGAGGAAACGTGGTAGTAAAGCTCCAAGAGTCAAAAGCTAAATGAGATCTTCATTTTATTACCTACAAGCACAAGCTTTGCTTTACTGACGTCCAAAACTCCTAAATACTATATTCAGTACAGAAATCTTAATGATCCTCACGGTGCAGTCATTTCTCCGAATGGTGTCATTCACAATACAATTCTGAGCCCAGGAAATAAATGAAGGGGAGGGTAATAAGGCTTCTACGATGTTGAATGAGTCAACGTGTGATTAATATTGAGTCACTTTCCTCTTCTCTGTTGGCTGCCTTTCTGCATAAGGGCTCTTGGTCTGCAGTAACTTGGTATGAGAATCAAATCTGTAAACCAAGGTTCTTGTAGGGATCATCCTGTCAAGCTGCTAACAAGTGTATTCCCTGCACACTGAGGGATCCTTCTCACTCCAACAACAGCCGTCGAAGTTTGATTTAGTTCATGCTGATTTCTGTTTTGCTCTGATAATGGAGGAGGAACCCAGGCTCTTCAAGTATTTATGATTTCTTTTAAAACAGATGATGTGACCTTCTCTCTGGGTGCCCTTACCACCATGAACTTTGCAGACTTTAACAAGTGTCTGCTTAGAATATATGGTGTCTGTGTGTTGTGAGTGTGTTTTCAAATGTGGAGGAGAACAGCGATAGTAATAAGTCTTACTGGTTTTCTTTCAAGTAATTCTGTTTCCAGGCAGTTTCAGTTGCCGTGGTACCCTGTGTTTAAAGTAATCTCAGGTATAAAGCCATGGTAAAAGTATTTTTAAGTAATTTTAAAAAATTAGCACAGTGGAGAGCAGTGCCTATTGTTACTAGTCTAAAGCATAATATTCATTTATAACGAATAATTAAATCATGTCAAAGCTACAAAGACCAGTGATTTAAAACTAATCATATTGGAAAATGTGCCTTCGGTAAGAATCAGAAGGAAAAGTTAGCCATTCCTTTTCTTTGAAATGCTTCCTTCCCTTCCCTTCCCTGACCTATACTTGCCTATTTCTGGTATTTTTCCATTATCTTTGTGAGCTCCTCTCCCTGGACCCCAGTCCCAGGCTGGTTGGGTTCTCTGTAACTTCTTTTTTTTAATGCTGTGCTCCCCACAGCTGTTACTACCATCTGTCACCATACAATGCTACCACAGTATTATTGACTGTATTCCCTGGGCTGTGCCTTTCAGCCCTGTGACTTGTTCATTCCGTAACTAAAGCCTGTATCTCCCATTCCCCTTCCCCCATTTTGGCCATCCCCTCAACCTCTTCCCTCTGGCAATCATCATACAGTTCTTTTCTGTATTTATGGGTTGTTTCTGCCCTTTGTTTTTGTTTCTCTGTTTTGTTTTTATGGTATTTATCTTTCTCTGTCTGACTTATGTCACTTAGTATAATACCCTCTAGGTCCATCCATGTTGTCACAAATAGCAAGATCTCATCCTTTTTATGACTGAGTAATATTCCATTGTGTGTGTGTGTGTGTGTGTGTGTACACACCACATCTCTTTTATCCATTCATCAGTTTCTGGACACTTGGGCTGCTTTCATATCTTGGCCACTGTAAATAATGCTACAATAAACAGAGGGGTGCATGTATCTTTTCAACTTAGTGGTTTTGTTTTCTGTGGGTAAATACCCAATAGTTGAATGACTGGATCATAGGGTAGTCCTATTTTTAATTTTTTTGAGGAAACGCCATACTGCACCAGTGCACGAGGGGAGGGTTTGCTTTTTTCCACATCCTGGCCAACACTCGTTATTTCTTGTCTTTTTGATTCTAGTCATTCTCAGAGGTATGAGGTGATATCTCATTGTTTCGATCGGCGTTTCCCTGATGATGCGTGATGCTGAGCATCTTTTCATGTATCTCTTGGCCATCTGGATGTCTTCTTTAGAAAAATGTCTGCTCAGGTCATCTGTCCATTTTAATTGGATTTTTATTATCACTATTATTATTTGGTGTTGAGCTGTAGAAGTTCTTTATATATTTTGGTTACTAACCCTTTGGCAGGTTATATCAAATCATATGACATTTGCAAATATCTTCCATTCAGGAGTTGCCTTTTCATTTTGTTGATGGTTTCCTTTGCTGTGCAGAAGCTTTTTATTTTGATGTCATCCTAATAGTTTATTTTTGCTTTAGTTTCCCTCACCTCAGGAGTCATAGCTATAACAATGTTTCTATGGCCAATGTCAAAGAGATTATTGCCTATGCTTTCTTCTAGGAGTTTTATGGTTTCAGGTCTCACATTTAGTCTTTAATCCGTTTAGAGTTTATTTTTGTGTATGGTGTGAGAAAGCGGTCCGGTTTCATTCTTTTGCAGGTAGCTGTCCAGTTTTCCCAACACCATTTGTTGAAAAGACGGTCTTTTCCCCATTGTATATTCTTGCCTCCTTTGGGAACATATAAGTGTGTGTTTACTTATGGACTCTGTTTTGCTCTGTTGATCTAGGTGTCTATTTTTGTGCCAGTCCCCTATTGTTTTGATTACTACATGTTTGTAGTATATCTTGAAATCTGGGATTGTGACACCTCCAGCTTTGTTCTAATTTCTTAAGATTGCTTCAGCTCTTTGGGATCTTTTATGGTTCCATATAAATGTTAGTTATCATTTGTTCTAGTTCTGTGAAAAATGCTCTTGGCGTTTTAATAGGGATTGCTCTGAGTCTGTACAGTGCTTGGGGTAGTATGTTAACAAAATACTACCTTTCCCCTCATTGGACCTGCAGTAAGTCCCATAGCTTTTACTTGCAAAATATACTTCGTTATTCATGCTTCTGCCCGTCTCTGCTGTCCCCTTCCTAACCTCAGCCTTCACTATGTCTTGCTTGAAAATACTGCAGGAGCATTTTCCTGAGCTTTCCTTCCTCTCTCCTACTTGCAATTGTCTCAGTTCATTCACAGCGATCCTAAGTGATCTCTTAAAAATATAAATCAGACCGTGTCACTCACTATCCTTGTTTCACTCTGTTAGTTGCTTTTCATTTCACCAAGAATCCAGTTCTTTCTCACAGTCTTCAAGGCCCCATCTAAACCAGCCCCACTTATGTGCCCAGATTCACCTCCAGCCATCCGTTCTTTTGATCAAAAGGCTCTAACCCCCTTCTCCAGATCTGAGCCTGAAAACATTCTGTTCCTCCTGCCATGACCGCCCTCCTCCTATGGGGGCTTCATCTTATCCTTAAATCTTAGCCTAAGTATTACATTTTTATTTTTATTTATTTTATTTTTTTTAATTTTTTTAAAAGATTTTATTTATTTATTTGACAGAGATAGAGACAGCCAGCGAGAGAGGGAACACAAGCAGGGGGAGTGGGAGAGGAAGAAGCAGGCTCATAGCAGAGGAGCCTGATGTGGGGCTCGATCCCATAACGCCAGGATCACGCCCTGAGCCGAAGGGACGCTTAACCGCTGTGCCACCCAGGCACCCCAAAGTATTACATTTTTAGAGAGGTCCTTATTTCAGAACTGAAAGAGGCCTTCCTGTTGAGTTTTCATTCAGCATTCATTTTGTAACCTTCCAAACACTTGCTCTGTTTTAACAATATTGTTTGTTTGTTGATCTCTGTGTCATGTTTCCTCTCCTACTAGAATTGTAGCTCTGAGAAGACAAGGACTCTATTTCACTCATCCCTGTGCCCCCAGTGCCATATATGAGGCACTCAAGACATGCTTGGTGGGTGGGTGGATGGATGGATGGATGGATCTTAGGGACAGGTACCTGCAGACTACCTTATAAGACTAACTGATAAACCTGAAGTCTTGAAGAAGGGCTGTGGGATGGAAATGAAATGTTACATCAATCATTTTGCTAAGTTGCATGATTGATTTGTTTCTGGAAGTTTTTATCAGGGGGATAAGGTGAGACAACATGTCCAAAACCCCTCAAATAAAAATACTCCAAGGACTTTCTTCTTGGCAGCCCTCCTTGTACCTGGACTCAGCCCATGAAGAAAGTTTGTGTCCTCATGGATTCTCCCCCACTTCACCTCCCTCTGGCCAGTTCATCTTCTGCTCATTGCGGAGACTGACAAAAAAGTAGAAACTGGGAGGGGCTGTGTGCCGAGTGTTTGTCTAGCTGTCCCTGCGTCGTTAGTGGACTGTTTCCACCTGTGGGTATCACAACCCAACCACTCCATAAAGGAGTCCCTTGAAATCTTGGCAACCACTGCCCCAGGAGTATTGTACCAGCCCTGCCTCATGTCTGCCCCCTGAGTACCTGTTCTCCATCTAACTGCCTCAGTCTCGAGAGTCAGTGTCTCAGGCTCAGTTCTGCCCTTTGGATGAATTCCTTTCTCTAGGTGTCTCTAGACCTCGCTTTAACTCAGTACTCCATGATCTCAGCAGCCAACTCTCCTCCCTTCTATGGCCTGTTTCGGACCAGAAGTCCGCAAAGCCCTGAAGTCCCCCCCTTTGACTGGCTGGAATCATTCAGACAGTTTTAGATAAGGTACCTACAAACATATCGTTTGCAATTCCAGTGCACTTGGTCTGTCTGCTCTGTTTATTTATTATACTCAACCTCCTTGGCTTCATGGCCTGCCTAAATTTCTTTATGGCTTCCATGTTTCTTCTTGTCCTTCGCTCACTGACGATTGTGACCTTATTTCACAAGGGACACATTTTGGGGAATGGTTTTCAGATTTGTAGGTATGACTTCGTTCCATAAATACTGTGGCTCATGTCAACAGCTACTCTAGGTCACTTTTGCAAACATTTTGTGGATAATTATGGCTGTGTTTTAAGCCCATCCATCACTATTATCCATATTTACCTGCAGCGGCAGAATTTGAACCTAGACTTGTTGCATTGGAAATATAATAAATATTCACTATTTGCCACTGAAAGGGATAAACTTTTAAAGGACAGTGTGGTACAAGGGGATAAATAGATAGTGGATTCAAGTGACAAAATCACATTTATCTCCCTCCTTCCCTTCCTCCTTTCCTCTCTGCATTGGCTTCTTCGGCAAAAATTTAGGATAGCGAACATATTAAATTAGAGTGCAAAAACCTTGATATTAACAGTTTTTGTTGGGCTTATAAATTCAACACATCAGATTTCTACCGTAAAAATACTTATATGGAAAGCTTTTAATGTTTACTATGTTATATTCAGACTTCTCTGAAATATGTCTGTATTATTGGTCACTAATTACACTAATTGCAAAATCGGGACATTTTGTATTTTTCTTGGAATATTCTATTTCTATCTTATAAGCATTAACAGGAGGTCTCTTTTTATTTTGGATTCAAATACAGACAGTCACCCAAACTGACAGTAAACTTTTGTACAAATTATTTCCCCTCCATATTTGTATACAAAGTCCATCTGAGGCAAGCTTTTAGGAAAGGAAGGAGAGAGAGGGAAAGGGGGATGTCCTCAAGGCCAATGAGAGGACAAGTGTGAACACACTGGAGTCAAAATGAGTTGAATTCCATTGCTGAATTCAAGAGATGTTTCTGTATTCACAGTTATCTCCCCGTGAGAGCCACAAGATATGTTCAGACTTCTCTCATGTGGAGAATGAATTAGGTCGGAGAGGGAATCTCCCTGAATGAACCATCACAGAATTTTCTTATACGATAGAATTATTGTCAAATGACCACAGTTCCCTGCTGTTACTGGTACAGTGGGTTTATGGAGTCTTTGCCCAGTGGCTGAAGGTCTGAGAAAGAGAGACAGAGCAAGAGAGAGAGAGATGCAGAGAAAAACAAAGACAGAGAGAGAGAGTCTGAGAGAATATGAATGTCTGTGTAATGAACGGAGGTTGGAAACGTGTTTATTTCAGGCGGAAGTCAGTAGACCCGAGTCCTACTTTAATCTCTACCATGGACTTGGCAGGCATCTAACCCTTTTGTGCCCTTGTATTCTTATCTGTCACGTAGGGATAATGGTAACATCTGTTCTACCTACCGCACACGTTTGTGGCAATAATAGAATGAAATGTTAGATGGGGAATTGTTTTGAAAGCATGCATTGCTCTCTGCAGATAAAAGGTAATATTATCCAAGCGTAGCATTCTTACTTTTGCAGAAGTACAAATAAGTGAGAAAGAATGTTTGCTTTTGGATTTTATAATTGGGATAATTTATTCAAATTATCAATACAATTTTGTATTGCAGGCTTGTAAGTCAGATAATTTAGTAGAGTGAGGCTGAGAAGTGAAATGGGTTTATCTTTATATCCTGACTCTCACCTGTGATGTAGCAGTTGTAGGACTGGTTATATGGCTGCTCCGAACCTCACTTCCCCCACGGCAAACTCAGCAAGTCCTTGTGAGATTTCCGTGAGCTAAGGCTTCTCACTGAGGAACACGGGTTAACCATGTGATGAATGGTTGTAGTCGTAGTATAACTACCACTATGATCTCAATTGATTTTTTTTTCACCTTGGTTAAGAATCTTGGAAACCACTGAGCTTTTACAACCAGGAGCGTGATTGTCTGGTTTTTAAATTTAAAAAAAGAGTTTCTCAGTATATATGTCATCTCCCTCCAGGCTGACTCAAAGCATCTAATGTATTAAAGCCCTAATGCAAACTAAGGTGTTTGGAGTTGAAATGGGTCCACGTTTATCACAATAGATCATCTGCTTCGGAAGACCTGCGGGGTCTCTGTAACAAGGCTAAATTTGGCCCGAATTTCCTGGAAGCATCACCAGAGGAAATAATGAATGACCTAAGTTATAAATTTCAGCCAAGAGAAAATACACACGTTTTGGGGGTGGGCGGTTGATGGAGAAACATGTTATTTTCCTGCTGCTCAAACAAATGGAAGGTAATTTAAAATGTAAGGCATTCATCCCAGAGGTTAAACCTGAGAAGTACCTGAACAGTAGGAAAATTTTCTAAAATGATTTCTTTGGTGACCAAGTTTTAAAATCAAGCCACTGAAGTCATTGAAATGGCAGTGTATATACACAGAACAACGACTGGGTTTTCAAGAGCTGGACAGAACATCGTGGCGCCCGATCTATGCCCTAGAGGTAGGGTCACCCTGGGTGATGAGGAACTTCATGGGTGTTCGTGGCGCGATCAGCTTGACCTTGTTGGAAACGACTACAGTCTACGTGATCTCAATTGTGTGAGTGTTTTGAGAGAGAAACAATCACTTCAAAATGTTGAGTTGCAGTTGGACATGTAAATATAGGTCCGATGTTTTCTTCCTAATCATCATTCTCTTTTGCTGTTTAGAGATCTGAACTTTATTTTTTTTTTAAAGATTTTATTTATTTATTTGACAGAGACAGAGACAGCCAGCGAGAGAGGGAACACAAGCAGGGGGAGTGGGAGAGGAAGAAGCAGGCTCATAGCGGAGGAGCCTGATGTGGGGCTCGATCCCAGAACGCCGGATCACGTCCTGAGCCGAAGGCAGATGCTTAACCGCTGTGCCACCCAGGCGCCCCAGAGATCTGAACTTTAAAAATAGAGTGAATCCACAGTGAACAGACCAGGCCACATGGTTCTTACATTCTGTAATGTAACATGGATGGTCTTACTCATTCGCATGGAAAGCACTTGACGGTGCTTCTGTGAAACCACACATTTCTACTTCCATGATACGAAAGAGATGTTCAGAGGATGGGAGTTTGATCTGGGCTCTTTTGGAGACTGTTCTATTTTAAGTTAGCCTCCCTAGTGTGAAGTAGGTGTAAAATGCATCTGTAGAGCGCTGAATGACTAGAATAGTTGAATGGAAGGCTTTCACGTTGACTTTTTGGAAGTTGGTGAACACGTACAAAGAACAATAATTTCCTTT
This sequence comes from Ursus arctos, assembly GCF_023065955.2. Classification (NCBI taxonomy): domain Eukaryota; kingdom Metazoa; phylum Chordata; class Mammalia; order Carnivora; family Ursidae; genus Ursus; species Ursus arctos. Next base: position 76,969,681 of record NW_026623089.1, on the reverse strand, counting down.
TTCTTTAATTAGTACAAGTCTTCTCCATCTGGTTAACATCGAAGCAGTGATTTCAAGAGCTACTTTATATTGTTCCTAGTTAGTTTGAGCACAGAGTATTAGTTAAAAACGAGAAGGCTTATGTGAAATTTGAGCACATAGACTTTATGGGTTAACCATCTTCTTGCCCCAACCATTGTTTTTTCTTTAGATTTATAGCATCTCGATTTCATTTAAATACTCCTCTATTTCAGAACCAGAGGGTAAATGTTAGAAGGGAAAAGGCAACTGGAAATTATTTGCAATGCATGTAGTAGACAAAAGATTTGCAATGCGTGTAATAGACGAGAGATTAACAGAGAAAAGAGTCATCAGAACTATGTTGCTACCATATATTTTGGCCCAGCTACTCCCGTGTTTCCTATCACATGCTGATTTTCGGTCTCAGTGCTGCAAATCGTTCTGATCTCTTTGTGACCGTTTTTGCTGCAAGATCTGGAGAGCCACGGCAGAGCTGGTTGATGTGAAAATGCGGTCTGAAACTTGTTGAAAGCTGATCTTCAGTTTTGAGGAAATCTCTCAATTGGTCAGTAGCTTTGCAGGATTAAATGTCACCTTTCAGCAATGGGGGCTGATTGATATTTCTTTGCTCTCGGCCAGCTTCTGCCTACAGAGCTCATTCAGGAGAGCCAAGCCGTCAGACGAGAAATAGGACCTACGGTTTGGACAGAATTGTAACCGTTGGGGCAGCGAGAGGACTCCAAGAGTTTCTCTTGCTTACCGGTGACTCCCCGAATATTTCCCAGCAGGGGCACGGAGTTACCCTGTCGCAAGGACTCCCAACATTAGCAACTGTTAAGGGGCCTTGCGATGACTTTATCTGAGTACACTGTCCACGTGTGTTTGGACTTCTGAGTTGCCACCTGCAGAGACTATACTCAAGGTCAGGGTGGCTTTGAAACTGCATTTAAAATACTGCTTCTCCTGACACATGAGCCTAAAACTGACCCCTGAGAGCTAACGAGATTGTGAGTCTTATTTTTGCTTTTGTAGCCAAGAAGCTGATTGCAGAAGTTTTATATGACATTTTTCAACTGCTTTGGCTGATTTTCACTCTTAGTAATCATTTAGTAGCTTTGACTAATTTTTAAGTGTGTGGAAGTCTTTGCCAAAGGAAGAGACCAGATACTAATTCTCACATGTTTGGGCATGGCCGCCTGGCTGTATTTGCTATTGCCTGATGTGTGTTTGGCAGGGGAGAGAGGCTGTCAATGGAGAGAAAATTCTAGGCCTCTGAAGATAGCCTGAAATTGGAGAAGAGACCTCATCCTTTCCTAATATGTGAAAGTTGCCTGAGAGTCAGTGATTCAAAGTCTAAGAAAATGTAGGATTTATGAGACCGGGTTCTCCCTATTAACATAGTAATGAGTTACAGCTTTAGCACCCATTAATCAATGAAATACATGGCAGAAAACCTCCGTGAACTCAGTAATATTTTAAAGTACATTTGTGTTATTTATTTTTTATGTCTGATTCGTCACCTGTCAACCACACCTCTTCTACTCCTTCATTGCCTTCCTGAAGCACTGAAGCACTGTCCCAGGCTTCAAGGATCTGTGAGACCCGCCTCCTGCCCACCTGCCATCTCATTCCCCTGGCCCCTTGCTTCTTGTTCACTCTGTCCTTCAGCCACAGAGGTCTCCTTTCGAGTCTCTGGACAGATCAAGCTCATTCCAACCTCTGCCCCTTTGTGTGTGTTTTTTCTTTGACTTGGAATGCTCTTCTCCACAATCTTTGCATGGTTGGTTCCTATTGTCATGTAGTCCTTAGTTTAGAAAAGCCTTCATGGACAACCCCTCCCCCACCAAGCCTGAAACAACCTTTCCCGCTCTTTGAAATAAGGCTAGTGCTCTATAGCAGTTTTTGGGCTACTCTACCGTAAATGCAATGTACAATATCCTTTGGTTAATGCTGAGAAAACTGAGGCTCTGTTTATTGATAATGAATACTGCTGGTTTCCTTGTTCGAGAGGTGAGTGTACATTTCCCTACAGTTCCCTAGAATTGCCCTTTTTTTTTTTAAAGATTTTATTTATTTATGTGACAGAGACACAGCCAGCGAGAGAGGGAACACAGCAGGGGAGTGGGAGAGGAAGAAGCAGGCTCCCAGCGGAGGAGTCCAATGTGGGACTCGATCCCGGAACGCCGGGATCACGCCCTGAGCCGAAGGCAGACGCTTAACGACTGCGCTACCCAGGCGCCCCAGAATTGCCCATTTTTACCTAAGATTGTGTAGAAAGACAGTTTCTATCAAATATTCTTTGTGACTATTCAGGGACTTTCTCTGCAGTAAGTAAAAGGGGAAGTGGACTTCCCATTTCATTTTCTCAAACTGGAAAGTTTGGAAGACCCGTGGCTGGAAATCCTGGCATAAAATTTTCTGGGGATATTATACCACCTAATAGAGTTTTTTAAAGAAGGAAAGGATTGTCATGTTGGTTTCAGCACTTATAAATTAAGACACATTAAATTCTTAGGGTGTTAGAAAAATAATCTCCAGCGATGTGCTGGAGCCAACTCTTACTGGCTCATATAGGAACTGCTTGTTAAATTTTCAGGAATTTTGCAAGCAGGTTGACTTTACATTAGTAGTTTGAAATTGGCTATGGTGGGAGTATTTATACCATAGAAATTGGCAAATGCTACCAACCAGGGTGTTTTTTCCCCCCTCCTGGAGAGCCAGTTTGCCAGCACACCATTATATATAGCCAGTATTTCAGAGCCTGACAACTTGATGATGACAAATCAATAGGGCTAGCTCAAAGTAACCCAGTTCCTTTTATGGTGTTCGTATTTTGAAAGCTGCACATTTGGAGCATGGACAAAAAAAAATTTTTTTAAAGATTGTTTATACACAGAAGCAGACAGGAAGGATCGAAAATCAAGATCTTTGTAGTTGCTGCTTACTGCCCCCGGGGTCGGGCTGTCGCATTCATGCAGCGTGTTGTTAAAATATGTACTCCGCGAGGAGATAGTCACCTTCTGAAACCTGTGATAGCAGCTTTCTCCAGCTCCCACACTGATAACACAGCTCACAGGTCTCACATGCGCCATCATATTTTAGTGACAGTGAGCGTCTTCGACTGTTTCCTCAGGGGGAGAAAAGGATTCACAGGATTGTGAAGGGAAGGCTCTGATTGATTATCGTCTATAGGGGGGGAGCAGGTGGAGACTGATGAGAGTTGACCTCACGTCCCAAGCTCTTCGTGAGAAAGGGCTTAAGGGAAAATTCCAGGAAGAGGCAAGGCGTTCAGTATTCCTCACCGCCCGGAACATCTTCGAGTTACGCCGCACAGGGGCACGTGATGGGATTATTTGTGATGTTTCAAAGGTGAAAGTGTTATTGCGCAATACTCCTGCGAAGGGATAAACGGGAAGAGGTAGGTCGTATATTTCTCAGTTTGAAGGTGACACAGACGCATAGATGAACACCTCCCCTGTGTTTCTTTAGAGACTGGAGACTGAGTGTCCTCCGTTTAAAAAGACACGTGAGAAGGAAGCACCTCCTGAAATTCCTCTTCCCCACTGACTTCATCGTAAGCATTTGGAAAGTCTGGATGATTCTAAGAGATTGTGTTAGACTGCATTGTTTTTCACCTTTTCGGATGTCTTCATGAAACAAGTTAGTAGTCCTGTTTAGGAGAAGAGAGAAAGTGGCTTTCTTCAGTCAGCCTTGGACTGAGCGAATTATTATTTTTTTTTTTTGAAAGAGGGCTTTACTTCTAAGCTGGTGGCATTTCTAGGGCTTAGATTTTTAATGGAGCACCATTAATATTTCCCAAAGGATAAGATACCAAATCTGTAGCTAACCCAGTTGGGGATTCTGTCATTGATTGCATCCAGGCTCTATTATATTAGAAAATATGAACCTATTGATGCCCTCGCTCTTCAATGCAAAGAAAACAGAGAGTTTTTAGTCAAGAGGATATTTATGCTATTTTGATTAAAATTAAGTTCCTGAAGATCAAGGAAGTCCTGCTGTTTGGAAGCACAATCCTGGAACGAGAGATCTCAGTTCCTTTGAAGGTGCTACTGACATTCTTGAGGTCAGAGATGGTGAAGAGAATTAAGAAAGGAAATCTCATGAAAATCATAGATGGGGCAGAGTTTTGCATCTCCTGTTGGAAGACTCAAGAGAAACAGCTCTTTGCCTCAGGAGAAGGAGTTTTGGCAAGCTGAAATTAAACAAACAAACAGCTAAGAAGCCCTGTCAGACTGAAGTAAAAGTCTCGCTTTTAAAACAGTCTATTCTGAAGTTCCTAATGACTGGCTGTCTCTTTATTAGGCGAAAATTCCTCCCATTAGTATTTAAACACAGACCATACGAACAAGAATCTATTGAAAAGAATAATATTGAATGCGCCACTAATAGCTTATCCGTATTAAATGTCATCATTTAAATGAGAATTAAATTCAATGAGATTATTTTTTATTTCTCCTCATAGAAGTTGCTTTTTATAAACTACCTTTAACATGAAAGATTTTTCAATATAAAAGAGCATGCCCATTCTAGAAAATTTTGTTAACTGAGAAAAGTAGAAAGAAAAAAAAAATAGTTCTATTTATTTATTTATTTTAAGAGGGAGAGAGAGAGAGCACACATGCAAGCAGGGGGAGGGGCAGAGGAAGAGAGAAGCTCAAGCAGACTCCCTGCTGAGCACAGAGTCTGACACAGGCCTTGATCTCATGACCCATGAGGTCACAACCTGAGCTGAAACCAAGAGTCGGACACTTCACTGACTGAGCAACCCAGGCACCCCCTATAATTCTTTCATCAAAGACAACTGATGCCAACATTTTGTTTCTTTCCTTCTAAAATTGTCTCAGGTCATGATTGCATACTCTCTTACTCTCCGTTTTGTTACTGCTACTGCAATTACTACTGTTACCACCTTCTTTACCCACCATTTACCGAGAGTCACATTCTGTTTGCATCGGTCTTCACATATAATTCTGTCGCGCTGGTAATTTTTTTCCATTTTTACTGAGAAATAATTGACATGTGTCACTGTATGAGTTTGAGGCGTACAGCATGGTGGTCTGGTTTGCGTTTATTGTGAAATGATGACCATGGTAAGTTTTAGTAAACAATCATCATCTCATATAAATATGGTAAAAAGAGAAAACTTCCCCCAACAACTGTCTCTCTGTATCACAGAGCAGTGTTAACTGTGGTCCTCATGCTGTCTCACATCCCTGTACTTACTTATCTTCTAACTACCAGTCTGTGCACTTTGACAGCCTGCCTCCAATTCCTTCTCCGATCCCCCATCTCTGGTGACCAAAAATCTCATCTCTGTTCTGTGGGTTTGGTGTGTGTCTGTGGTTTTTTTTTTTTTTTTTTTTAAGATTTTATTTATTTATTTGACAGAGAGAGACAGTGAGAGAGGGAACACAGGCAGGGGGAGTGGGAGAGGAAGAAGCAGGCTCCCCACGGAGCAGGGAGCCCGATGCAGGGCTCAATCCCAGGATCCTGGGATCACTCCCTGAGCTGAAGGCAGACACTTAACGACTGAGCCACCCAGGTGCCCCAATGTGTGTGTGTTTTTAAAATTAGATTCCACGTGTAAGTGAGATCATACATGATTTGTTTTTCTCTCTCTGACTCATTTCACTCGGCGTAATGCCTTCAGAGTTCATCCAGGTTGTCACCACTGGTAGGATTTCCTCTTTTATGGTGGAATTATATTCCTGTGTGTGTGTATACATACCACATACCCATCTATCAGTGGACACTCAGTTTGTTTCCCTGTCTCGGCTGTTGTAAATAATGCTGCCGTGAACATGGGGGTGCAGATATCTTCTCAAGTTAGTGTTTTTGTTTCTTTTGGTAATATTCCCAGAAGTGGAATTTCTGGATCATATGGTAGATCTATTTTTAATTTTTTGAGAACCCTGCCTGCTGCTTTCCACAGTAGCTCCACCAATTCCATTCCCACCAGCAGTGCACGAAGGTTCCCTCTTGTCCACATCCTTGCCAACACTTGTTACCTCTTGTCTTTCTGATGATGGCCATCCTAATAGACTTGAAGTGAGGTTTCCTGGTTTTCTTTTCTTTTAAATTTGCTTATTATCTAAATTTCTCTTTCATCTCTAAATTCTCTTATAAAATATACTCTTACTCTAAAAACAATTCCGTGTTCTGCTTTTTCACTTAAAAATAGTATAAGAATTTCGCCCATGCTGTTAACAGTCTTCATAAACAAATTTAATTGCATTGTAACAGTCCATTCTAAGTATAGTTTTCATAATGGTAAATTTTCAATTGGTTTTATATTTTATATATACCTTTTTATTATTAAATACCAAAACCATTACAAAACATAACATGTGATGGCGATAGTCCAGGACTGAGGTCTAGAAGAAAAGGCACCCGGAAATGGGGAGGACTAATGCTTTAGTCAGTATTCACTACTCAGGTTGTTTCTTTGAGAACCACTTGTGAAGCAAATGTGGGCAAGGACCAGCTTGTAGTCAGATACTGGTCAAATTAACATTCTTAATATAAAATTCCAAATGTGCTGCTTTCTCTCTGTGTTGTTAATATCTTTGCTTTCATCTTATCTCCAACAGCGCTCTGATTGTGCTCCTCCTGACAAGATAGTTCTTGGTTTCTTTTTAATTTTTGTATCCTTAGGAAGTCATTTGGAACTTCTTATCCCTGAGAATCAAATTATCACCATCTTTCAGTTCTGCAAAACTTTCCTGTTAACCACTGAATCCCAGTTGTAGAATTTGTAAATATCTTTCCCACTGACTGCCTGTTTCATCCATGTCTAAATCCTGTCGTGTTGAAAAACATCCTGTTCAATGGTTTTATCTGCCCGGTTACCTCGCTTTAAGCCACTTGGAGAAATAGATTTTCTCTGAAAATGTGTAAGGTATGGACAAAGAACTATCGCATTTCTACCAGTTCTTTCAAACCACTAATTAGGAATCTAATTCTTACCATTTTTTTAACCAAAATATTATTCTTGAACACCTATCCTATAACTAGTATTATAGTAGACACTTGGCATAGAATACAGAAAAAACTAATGATCCTGCTCTCATGGACCATAAGGTCTGGTGGAAGAGGCACACAAAAAAATAAGTAAACAAATTGTTTTTTACTCTGCTGGTGTATAATACAATACTCTCTGATGTTCTTTTACAATATATAAATATAGTGATAATAAATGTCAGTTCCATAAAATTCTCTCGTATCCTTTTCACATTTATTCTTAAACTAAGTTGCAAACTTCAGTTTAAAGTGCTTGTCCATTGGATTTTTCACAATCGTTGTGATGAAAACACATTCTAAAACAAAATGGAATGATATGCTTTTGCTTGTTTCTGGTTGGTCGCATGTGCATTCAGTGATACTTTGCTTAAAGGAGAATTTCTCAGTGCCTTTCTGACTGCCATGGAGTTACTTTGTTCTCAGGTCTTTCAGAAAATGATTGGATGCCTAACAAGAAAATGTACTGTAGTGTGCCAGAACGTCGTACAGCTCTGTTCAACTTCCCAGACTATGAAAATGCTCGTCAGATGTGCCAATAAATCTTCCCTCTCTTTCCCTAGGTCCAAGGATCTCATAAAGGAAGCTATCCTTGACAATGACTTTATGAAGAACCTGGAGCTGTCACAGATCCAGGAGATTGTGGATTGTATGTACCCAGTGGAGTACGGCAAAGACAGTTGCATCATCAAAGAAGGAGATGTGGGGTCACTGGTGTATGTCATGGAAGGTATGGTTTGTAACTCTAATCCTCTGATATTCAAATATTCCCTTTTCATCTTATCAGCCTGCACACAGATGGTAATGTATTACGTGGGACACTTCCATTTTCCCCTTTTTGTTTTTGAGAAACAATTTGAAAAGAGGTGGAACACGACTTAGATACAGTGGTTGACCAGTTGTACAAAGGGTTTCTGTTTAGAATATTAAGCTGAGAATCTAGTATTCTTTTAGACACGGAGAAAGGATGATAGGGTGAGAGAAAGAAATGCTGTTTATTACGCCGTGTAAGTCTGCACACCATCGGGGTGCTTCCAGAGAAGCTTGAGACTGTTGGAAAGTATTTTTGCCAGATAAAGTGTCAACTCTACCTTTAATTTTCAGTGTATGGCTAGGTTTCTTGCTATCATGCTTCTATAAAAAGAATGTTTTCAGCGCTTTATATGTGTGTGAAAGAGGAAATCAGACTGGTCAGTTTGCTTATGGGCTACCTAATTAGTAAGTGTGATGGATTGTTTCATAAATCTTGCACCAATAAAGATAGAAACTGCTTTGAAAACAAGAAACTGAGGCAGGCACCATACAAATATAGTTTATGCCTAGACAAATTTCATGTTGTGTATTTCTAACTTGGAATTTATGATGCTGTGCTTTTCTTCTGGGAGAAAACAAAAGCCTGATGACCAGATCAGCTGAGGAGAAAGTGAGTTCAGAAGTGCCTAGAACATCCGAGAGTTGCCATGCAAGCGTCACAATCAGTTTCTAGGTGGTGATTAGTGTCTCACCCCACGCATTCATGGCAGTGTCCTAGAATTGTCAAGTTGATAGGTCATTAAGAGAAGGGGTGTATTTGGGCAAGTGACTTGTCTTCTTTGAATTTTACCTAATTTGTAAACAAAAGGTCCTCCCGATTGCCCCTCCTTTCTGGCAGTGGTTCTCAACTGGTGATGATTCTGTGCCTCCATGGGACGTGTAACAATACCTGGACACGTTTTGGTTGTCACAGTTGGAGTGGGGATTGATGGGGGAAGCTACTAGCATCTCGTGGTTAAAAACCAGGACTGCTGCTCTGCTGAGCTGTTGCCTGCAACAGAGAATTATCTGGCGCAAACTGTCCTTAGTGCTGATGTTGACAAATCCTGCTTTTCTACCATCTTTACAAGATTGTTCTGAAGTTAAGATGAAGTAATTGGAATACGTGTTTATTGTAAAGTGCAGCACATTATAAAACAACAGTACGCATTACGATATCTATCAAACACTCAACAGTATATAAGAAATGTGCTGCCTGCATATGTCATTCACCTTTTAAGTTTTCGTCGTAATCTTTTTTGACATGTATTAGGCATTCAACTTTTAAGTCATAATTTGTATCTTTTTTTTTTTTCCCCTCCATAAGTTTTCAGCTTTTGGGTCAATGTTATGAAGTTCTTCCCCAGGCCAAAAGGAAATAAACGTTGAGCTAGGCTTTCTTCCGAATGAAAGCAAGACACAATAAACAAAAACACAAACAGTATTCATTTGGCAGACAATTGCAGGGGAAGGAGATGAAATTATAGGGCAAGAGTATATGTGGGTAGTAAGCAGAAAAGATGAGAAAAATGCAAGAAATATACAGAGGCCGAGTATAAACTATAAATATAGAGAGAGATGTTAAGAAGTGCTAACAATTAAAAAACCAAGTTTAAAGCATTTCTTAGATTATAGTTTATCAGTGGTTTTGTAGTTGATTTTTCAGGTAATTTATTGTCAGGCATGTTTGTAAGAACATCCCTATTGCATAAAGGAAGGTACACCTTACTTCTGCTATTTGCAGATGCTAATTATTGGAAAATCCATTCAAGAAAGAAATATTTCCAGAACCTGTACGTTGTTTTCCTTTATCTTGAATATCAGACGAGATCGGCCATGTTCAGGGTGGGATGGCCATAGACTATTTTGAATATCTCTTACAAAAATAGATTTCCACACAACCTTGCAAATTTTTTCCAAAAAAAAATTATCTTTATCCCTATTATCTGGTTTCTAAGACTAACTGCTGGTTTACTAGCTATGATAGAAGCAGCTTAGAAATCATAGCGTCTATTTACTGAGTGCTTAGAACAAGGTCCACGTACTGAGTGTGCTTTGTAGAAATGCTTTCCATGTATAACATTTATTTAATCTTCAAAACAATCCTATGAGATAAGGGGTAATATTTATTATTCTTATTTATAGATGAGGAGACAGGGGCCCAAAGAGTTTAGGTAACTTGCCTGTGTCTCCCAACTAGTTTATAGTAGAATTAGGACTGAGCCCAAGTCATCTGGATTCAGAGCTCCAGTTCTTAACTATGAGGCTATGTGTTAGTCAGGGTTCTCCAGAGAAATGGAGCTGATAGATAGATAGATATTGATGGATAGATACTTACTTTAAGGAATAGGCTCATGTGATTGTGGACACTGGCAAATCCCAAAGCTGCATGGTAAAGGCAGTAGGCTAGACATCTAGGGAAGAGTTGATGCTACAGTTCAAATCTGAATGTTGACTGCTGGAAGAATTCCTTCTTCTTCTGGGGAGGTCTGTCTTTTTTTCTATTCAGGCCTTCAACTGATTGGATGAGGCCCACCAACCTTATGAATGTAATCTGTGGCTCAAAGTCTACTGATGTGTATGTTAATTTCATCTAAAGAATACCTTCTCAGAAGCATCTAGGATAGTGTTTGACCAGTAATACCTGGATATCATGGCCTAGCAAGTTGACACATAAAATTAACCATCCCAGGTCCACGCCTTGTCAACTCAGCACCTGTGCGCCTCTCCTTAAACTATGCTTATCTCCAAATAAAGAAACCAGCAAGGTCATAGCTCCACCCAACATGATGTGATGATTCTGAGTACAACTGAAAACCCACTAACGCTTTCCCCCATAAAGGGTACAAAGTCCTTGGGTAATATTTACTCTTCTCCTTAATATCCCGTAATTTAAACTCTATGTTGTAAAGCTAATAATTAAATATTGTGATGTAAAGTCAATATATCTTATGTTATATGATAGGGGGGATGAGAGAAGAAAACCAAGAATTTGGTGCACATACATACACACAAACATATTTATAACAAAAGAAAGACGAAATACCCATGACAGGCTTCCCGAGGTAAAGGTAGGTATACTAATTTTTCCTCCATTGCTTCAAGCTAATTTTGAAAAATTTTATTTAGCTTCCTTTTCCTACTGGATTGACTAAACAGCAAGTCATCTTAATTATCTTTTTTAAAACAGGGTTTTAAATAGTGTATCAATATTCAGAGTCAGAAATTTTGTAGTGATGCTGTTGATTGCCTTCAGTTAAACTAACTAAAATGACTATAATCTTGTAAACTGATGCTGATCTGTCCCCAAGCTGTAATTCTAACCAGTTCAGTGCAACTTTGGCTGATCTTGTGCGAATATCCTTGTGTCAGAATAATTTCAAATTATCAAAAGAAAACCCCGTCATTTAAATTTTTATAAGTTTTAATTGAAGAAATGTTTCATTGTTTAATTAGCTTTTTATCAATGTATTTAATCTTCTCGAAATTTAGATAGCAGTGTTCTTGATAGAGATGGATTCTTTTTCATCCGCGGACATTAATATTTATAAAGAGCATTCCGTAGCAACAATGTGATGAGTAGGGCTATGGAGGCTCATTCAGAAACTTGCTTATTATCCAGACATTCAGAAAAACACCCTGGGAGTTTACGTGGAAAATCAGTCCGATTTTCTGTCTCTCTTTCCTTAAATGAAGTTTCTAACTTTAATGCTGTTTAACATGTACCTTAAGTGGTTTTTATTTGAGCTGGGCAGTGTCCCAAGTAGGACTGCACACCTAAATGCCAGCATTTCTCATCGTTTTAGCAGAAGAGAATAGTCATATGGTAAGGACTTCCCTAATTAGGATGACTGGGGAAAATCATCTGGGGGTAGTATAAATATATTATCATATATTTTCAAGCAAAATGAGTTGTGTGACCTTCAGATACTTAAAATTGCTGCCTAGTGGAAATTTCAGTGTTAAAAGTTTGAGTCAGATTCGTTGGATATTAGTTTTTTAAGGCAGTAATAATGTAAGTAGGTTAAGTTGCTAAGCCTCTGTTTACATTTTAATTATGTTTTCAAATATATCAATGACTCTTACAAAATACTTGAATACAGGTTATTTTCTTCAACAGATACTGGCCTTGGTTATGATGTAAAATTTGTTACTATCCTTATACTCTTGCCCTCCCCTTTATTATTATAGAGATTCGTTTTAGTCTCTTGTGTTCCAAAATAGGGCATATTCTGATTTAGTGCCTTTCATGAAAATGGTGATGTGAATAAAACATCGCCTCTGTGAATCTAATCAAATATTTTCATATTGAAAAATGTCGAATTTGTATCTGTCAAAGTGGTTGCTTTGCACATTTCCTGTGATGTTTCGTTGTGGAAGCAGATAGATTATGTTTTATTTCCTAAAAAAAAAAAAGGCAAGTCGTCTATTTAGTGCTCTGTGAGCATTGGCTACTTTAAGTGAAACTTTTTAATGAAATCATCAATTTTTTTATGAGGTGCTTATTAATGATAATAGCTTTTATTAAGTACTTATAAATGCCAGCTACTGTTTAATCCTTTTATAGGTATTAAATTTTAATCTTCATGGCACTCTTAAGGAGTAGCTATTCTATTACGTGCGTGTTCGTAGCTGGAGAGTCTGGTGCAAGGACAAGGTGAGTAACTTGGCCAGGATCTTCCCCCCAGTACGTTGACGTGCGAACTGAGCCAGCTGCTCCCAAGTTCCTAGACGTGACGATGGGGCAACGTTAACTTTCAAAGTGCAGATTAGAAGAACTGGTGGCATATATTTATTATGTATCATTATCCCAGTTTTAGGAGCCCATTAGAGATGCACAGCATTAAACCATAGGATAAAGGAAATGGTTTGATTATTTTCAAAGAAATACAGAACTTGAATGGCAATAGTGCTAAGAGAGAATAATCCAGATGTTTCCATGAATACCGCTTAGGCCTCTCTGCATCCTTGGAACACTGAACTGCCGATGGACCTCTCCATAGATCTTTGACCATTCACTCCTCTCCTCTTTCTCCTAACTTCTTCCTTACCCAAAGAGCAGCTGTGATTTGGCTCAATCTTGGCCTGCCTTTCTGCCCTGATTTTAGAACTCAACTCTGCTGTGCAGCTGGAAGGACCTATGTTTTCTGTCTATAATGAATGGCATTGATTTTGTTTTTATCACAGCTCCCCCCTTTTTTTAAAGAAGTTCATCACACACGCTCTTTTAATATGGCCTTTGTAATGGATGCTAAGTGATATTGACTGTTCCCATCAACACTCGGGGACTAGCCTCACGTTTCTGTTGTTACTGCACTGAGATGGCACTTTTTCCTTCTGTAGACAAAGTCATTGGGTTGTCTGCTTCCTTTCCCACTCAGTGCGTTGATACCAAGTCTGCCCATGAGGCTGATGTCAAGCACTGTTTATTCTATGGTGTGGACATGAATCACTTGTGCCGGCCACTGTTCGGAAGTAAGTTCACACAACGTGATCCTTCAAGCTCTGTTCCCCTCTCCCCCTGAAACATTTTTACTGTCTTTATATAATTAAATGATGTACAAAAGCGGACATTCAAAGAGGGATTTTATGTAAAATTGAACATTAATGATGAGCCTCACCGTGTCATTTGGCATTCCAAACACTCCCTGAGAGTACGGGGGAATTGAATGCATTTTCATATGAATGAGCTCTCCCAGTAATTTTAACATGAGAAACAGACCATTTCATTCTCCAAAATCAGGTGTTGCCCTTTGGCCTTGTGAGTTTTTCATGTTAATCTGAAAGCTATCTTTAGAACATTTGCAATACCAATGCACTTAAAGTTACTTCGCAGTTCTTTGGACCAAGCTCATAATGTTAATGTGAAAGAGGAAACCTGTGCACTGCTTACATAAAACCAAAACAGACCTCGGTTTATAAGAGTGATCATAAACCTAGTGGATCTGGAAGTATGAAATACAACTAGTAAACTATATTTCGGTTATGGAGTCAATGGCGACGACAAGGGTCTGGGTTATTTAGATGGTGTGGGAGTATCATGTCTATTCTGTGGTGCGAAGCTTCAAAAAAGCCTTCGATAGACTTGGACCAAGTCCAGGAATTACAACGTAGAGCTATAGATCATATATAAAAATATATAGATCACATATATAAATGCATAGATCATATATATAAGTATATAGGTGTATTTAAATGACATTGTTTCATGTATAGATGGAACGTTTAGGAAGAAAGAATACTTTTTTAGATACTGAAAATGCTGTCACTTGAAAAGGGAATTGTTCTTTGTGAATCTACATGACCAAAGGAGAAACGGAAGTTATAGGGAAGACTTTGGCAGCAAGGTGCTACTGAATAATATGGTCTAGGAGTCAAGTGAGCAGCCTGTTACGGTGGCAAGAACCCCGTCTCAGGAGGCATTCCAGCACGGACTCCAGAGCATCTGCTTGGAGAGAGTTTGTGGGGGGCGAGGGAGGGATTCCCCGTGGCTGACTCATAACGCATCTCCTGGCCCTTCCCTAAACTCCGACATTCTCACTGTGTGGGTCTGTGAAAGAGTATCCTACAAGCTAGCTTAGGAGAACCCAGCCCTCCAAAGGCTTCCTCGCAAACACTCACCTGGACATGCAGGGTTAAGTGTTTTCGTGGTATATTATATAAATCAAATAATCCTGCATGTATTTTTCTGTTACTTAATTTTTTGGGTTCAATTTTATGTGGTGCTGTATAACCCAATTTATTTATCCTTTCTGCTGATGATTATATGTAGACTGTTTCCAGTTATTTTGTTCTCGAATACTAATGAGGCTGAGCAGCTTTTCCTACGTCCACAGACCCTCTGTGTTTCTTTTGTGGAGTGTCGGTTGTAGTCTTCTGCCCATTTTTTTCTGTTGATTGGTTGGCTCTACGTATTTCCGATTTTAGTCTCTGTCATTTGCAGGCATTGCGAGTATCTTTCTCAATCTATGGCTTTAATTTTTACTCATTTATGATATCTTCTGATGAACAGAAGTTACTAATTTTAGTGTAGTGAAATAACATCAGTCTTCTTCTTGGTTTGTGCTTTTTGTATCTTTGTAAGAAATTCTGGATGGCGGTATTTTTCGTGCCCATGTTTATGTGTGTATGTGTGTGTCCATGAAGGCATGTGCTTGAGTTAGGGTATGAGGAATTACCTAGCAAGGAGTATATCCGCATTTGTGACCTAGGTGAGAGTTGTCCTTTTCAAAGCAGGAAACTGGAAAGGCAATGCATTTTTGTTTCTATGTTCTTTTTCCCCAATGTATTTTAAGAATTCTTTATACATTGTCCTTAGAGGACAGGACACGTATTTTTGAATATGCTTGGCGATAACAGTTTCTTTTTCCTGTGAGGGTACATTTTATGTTTGGAAATAATCACAAGTCATTTAGTGATAGATTTGATGAATAGGGATAGATGGTTAAGCGGAACCATACCTTTTTTCCTTTATTGCTAATATAGGTAAAGATGTGTGTGTACGTACCATCATAAGGTAACAGCATTTGTTGTACAAGTCAAGAAAAATTAACAAGATGTTTTAAGGGTATCATTTTTTGAAATATTGACATATTTTGAAGGATAATGTTCTTACTACTCATTAGGCTGCTTACGTCGTTGTGTGATTTTGTAAAAATAGCTTAATCACGTTGTGGTTCTAGCAATGTAGCTCTTTCCACTTTTCTTTCCAAATTATTAATGGTAGAATTGAATTTTTTACATTGAGGAGGGCAGTAGTGTGGCTTTTCTTACTTTCGAAGACTCCCCAAAGCTAAAATCCTTGAAAATTGCTTAGTGTTTTTTTTTTCTTTTTGAGACAGAAAAAGTTGGAGAGCCATCAATTTTTTTTAAAATCAATCTGAAATTAGTAAAGAAGATCATAGGTTATGCTAAAAGGGTACAAGTATTTTTTTCTTACTCTTACTTCATAACAGTTATGGGTCTTATGTCTATGCGGCTTCATTTTGCTAAACTATCCATCTCTCCATTCTGCAATTTTGAGAGAATGCCAAATTTGAAAGTTTAAAAATGCATTTTCAGTGAACGTTAAAAATGAATACAGCATAGCTGAAAAAAAAATGAAAATATGGATTAGTACCATTTTGGCAATAGTGTGATAACACATCGATTTCCTGCTAATGAGGTGAAACTTACTTTGGGCATCAGTACATGGAACTGGTGACCAGTTTGCATGCTAAACATTCGACAGGCTTCTGAAATTGCCATGGGTTCAATTTAAAATCACATCGATGTATTTCTTAAGAGATTTTTAACAAGATTCTGAATGCTTTTGGTGGGTGGGGGCTGGATAGACTAATGCTTTTAATATCCATTCCTCTAATGAAAAATCCCTGAAGATGAGCAGTTGTTTGGGCAGGCTCTCAGAGGGCTGGGCAGAGAGGAGCTGCTTCCCAGCAGGACAGGCTGCGTGGTGTGGCTGCCATGGCAACAGCCCACCCCACCCCCGGGACAAAGGACGCTGGAATTGGTCTCTGAAGTCCTTATTGGAATTCTCCCATGACTCCGCATTTGAGAAACGCAGCCTATAGTAGCACATCCTTTATCTGAATTTAACGCCTGTAGCTTTGGAAGGTTGAAGTCTGAGTCTGGTCTTTATATTTAGGCCCCTCTATAAACTCCTTTCTGATGAAAACGAAAATATTTTTGTGCTAAAGCTTCTTAGTAGTGCACCGAGTTATAAGGTTATTAAAATGAATTCCTGAAAATTCACGTTTTATGCATATTTAAAATTTCAAGAAATTATTATTGACTTTTATATTAATGATTTACTTAATACCATTTTCTTTGCCTTGTTTGCCCGGCTTTACTAAAGCTGATTATTTTTTGGGTACAATGAAACTACTTGATAGTTATTTATAAGAATGTACGGAAGCGTGTGCTTTTAAAGCAAGACAGGATATTTACTTTCTATTTGCTGTGTGCTATCTTGTGTGACTTAACTGGAGCGCTTAAGTTACTTTGATACTTTTCACTATCAAAGCCAATTAAGTTACTCCGTTCTTTGATCAATAGCAAAGCTATACTAGAAAAATCATCCAGTGAAAGTGGTCTAAGTATTAGGAGAGATGGTTTTCCATTTCACTAGTAGGCAATGGGATATTTACAGAGTAAAGCTAAAACTTTTCACACAATTATCATTAACGCCAATGTGTTTAAAATTTTCCTTCAAAAATTGATTAAGCTTCTTTAAAATATCACGGAGTTCCCACTGGTGAAATGAAGGAAGTGGCATTCGTTTCCATTAGAGTTTAATTAATAGCCTATTGTGATAACTTTTACTGAAAGCCATTCATTTACTCATCAAACTTTTTTTGTTCATTTATATGGTTAGAAGGATATAATTCAATGTTACATTTTATATTTGACTTGTGTTTACAGAGCATCATGTTACCTTACTCTTTTGTTATATTGTCTTTCATATTATTTTAGAATATTTAATACCTTCAGCAATATTCTTAATATAGATTTATGCTGTCCCCAGTGTTCCACTCAAGATAGTACATGTCCTTAAATTAAAGTCATTTTTTAAAGATTTGTAATAATTTGCTCCAATATGTCCAGTGCAGACATTTTTATTGACTTAGCCTCTTGGAAATATTCATGCACAGATATTTATACTCTGTGCCCATGTGTGTATATGAATTTACATGAAATTATTTCCTCCCAGAGTTCACATTATATTTTAGGAAGTGATGGGGTGGTTAATATAATATAGAGATGCTATCAATGGTTACATTCAAATTTATAAGGAAAATAGAGGATTAAACAACAATAATCATAAGTATTGATGATAAGGCTCCTGAGTAAATGAAAAATTAGTCTGCAAAGGAAAAATACTTAATTTATGTGTTTTTGGGAACAAATTTCACGCCATTTTCTTAAAAGATAACATCTATGGAAATTCTTGACATTTCTTTCCATTTAATCCTATGGATTTGAGTTTTTTATTTATTCGACAGAGATAGAGACAGCCAGCGAGAGAGGGAACACAAGCAGGAGGAGTGGGAGAGGAAGAAGCAGGCTCCTAGCGGAGGAGCCTGATGTGGGGCTCGATCCCATAACGCCGGGATCACGCCCTGAGCTGAAGGCAAACACTTAACGACTGTGCCACCCAGGCGCCCCTTGGATTTGAGTTTTTATTTCTCACATCAGTTCTAGAGGTCAAAGCCACATGAAATAGGAAAAATGCTTCAGCAGATTTTTGTGTTGAGAATTAGGTTGCATATATACATAGCAGGCCTTGCTAAACTACCATGCTTTCCTCCCCCTCCATATGGCGTGTTTCTACAAAAGTAGAGAAGGTGTTAGAGATAAAGCAGAGTGTGGATTTGACTGAGTGTCGTCCATGAATACATGAAATTCTTTGTAAGTCCCTTGACAATTGAGAACAGCAAAGGAAGTATATAATGGAGTTCTTTTGGCAGTACGGTTTCTTTATTATGATTCGCTTATCAATTCATCTGATTATTTATTCATGCCTGCTGTTCACTTCCTAGAAATGCTTTCTCAGGTCTGACTGTGTCTCAGTGGACACTGAGGGTGTAGTAGTGAACAAGACATACACAGTCCCATATCGTCCAGACCTTAGAGCCTGGTGACGGTCGTAGGGGAGAAGCACAAAGAACATTCACGAAAATAAGCACAATACTCCTAGATAGTTATCAGGGCTATGAGTAAATTGATAAAACAGGGTGAGGTGAGAGGGAGTCATAAGGTAGGTTTGGCAATGATCAGGTGGGTCAGGGAGGGCTCTCCTATGAGGGCATCATTTGAACCAAGACCCAAATGACAAGAAGGAGCCAGACACATGAAAGTGTGGATAGAGGTTCCAGATGAGGACAGCTGCAAGCAGAAAGGTGCTAAGGTGGGGAAAGATTGGCATGGTCAAGAGAAAGAAGGCAATGAAATGAGTTGATATTGGCAAGGTCACTTGTAGGACGCTGGAGGTAGTTTAATTTTATTCCAAGAGATTTAGAGAGCATTGGAGTTTAGGCTGAGATGGGACATGATGTGATTTAGGTGTTACGAGTGGAGAAATGGATTCCACTACTAATGGAGGGTGGAAAATATGTCCCGTGGAGTGGTGGGGTACACAGGGATTCCGGTTGGGAGGTTGTATCCAGCAGTGATCCAAGCGAAATGTAATGCTGGCTTGGGCCGAGATGACAGCATGGGAAGTGAGGGACGGCGGGTGCATTTTGGCAGCTCGTAGATGTGATATGGGGGTGAAAGAAAGAGGAATTGGGAAGGACTTGTTGGTTTTTGAATTAAACAGTTGGGTGAACAGTGGTGCCATTTTCTGAGATGGGAAAAAGTGTGTGGAGTTCATGGTGAAGAAACAAAACCAAGAATTCTGTCCTGATGATGTGAAGTTCAGATGCCATTGGAGAAGCCACAAGGGTGACACCTTCTGACAGCCCTGTTGAGAGGTCTGAGTGGAGGGGGAAGTGGCCCATTAGTGCAACAAGGCAGAGAGGGGCGATGGATGAAAGGAGCTCTCTTGTAGCTAGAGTAGTTGCTTTACGTGCAGCAGAACAAATGGGCAAATTTGGGTATTTTAACAGATTTCATACACAGAGATATTCATAAATATTTTTAAATTCTTTAATGAGAAATCTTTGTAGTAAACTGAAAATTCTTTCCAATGTAATCACACTAACATTTTTGAAGGAGGAGTCCTTGAAGTCTGGGCTCCTAGGGGCTCCTTGAGGTCAAACCTGTCTTTATAATAACACGAGCATGTCCTTTGTCTTCTGTCTCATTCTCTCACAGGCGTGTGGTAGAATTTTCTAGAAGCGACATGATGTGTGATAGAGCTGCAGGGAGGGTGCAGAAGCAGAGGATGACGCTGTCGTCTGTTGAGCCAGATATCAATATGGTTTCCAAAAAGTATAAAGCAATGACATGCTTTTCATTAATATTTTTGTTTTTAAAATATAGTTAATTTTATAAAAAAACCTTTTTTACATGTAGTATGTTTCTTATTTTCAAGTGAATACATGTGTTTAAAAATTTCCTGTTTTAAGGTCTAATGGAATAAATATCAATAGATCTAACCCAAGGAAGGAAAATCTTTTCGAAGTTTTCAGTAATTTTTGTTAGCGTTAAGTGGTTCTGAAAAATGACCAACTAGATGCCTGTTCCAAAAAACATGCTGGATTGGTTTAAGGTTTAAAATATCAGATACTGAGGGGCGCCTGGGTGGCTCAGTCCATCTGTTAAGCGTCTGTCTTCTGCTCAGGTCATGATCTCAGGGTCCTGGGATCAAGACCCACATTGGCTCTGTGCTCAGTGGGGAGTCTGCTTCTCTCTCTCTCTCATTGCCCCTCCCCCCAACTCATGCTCTGGATCAAATAAATAAATAAAATCTTTTTAAAAAATCAGATATCGACTCCGCGATCCCAAATAGCACATACATAGAATCAAGTTACAAAACAAACGTCTTTTATTTTTATTTATTTTTTGTTTGTTGTAGTATAATTGACATATAACACAATATTAGTTTAAGGTGTACAACACAAGGATTTGGTATTTGTACATACTGCAAAGTGATCACCACAGTAAGTCTAGTTCACACCCATCGCCATACATAGTTACAAATTTTTTTTTCTTGGGATGAGACTTTTAAGATTTACTGTTTTAGCAACTTTCAATTATGCATTCCAGTGTTATTAACTGTAGTTACCCTGCTGTACATTTCATCGGCAGGACTTATTTATTTTATAACTGGAAGTTTGTAGCAAATGGCTTTTAAATAAAGTCTTGGTAGATTAGAAACAAAAATTCCTGGGAAGACTGACATTTAAATCTAGAGCAAATAGCCAATACTGATCAACAGTGGGCAAGTCAGTTGCACTGAAGTGCTTACTATTCTGTTAATTCCAGTCCATTTCACAGTTTGAAAGGTATCCTTGTTGGATTTTGCAGGTTCTGTTTGCACACTTTCTAATGTTCGAGATTTGGGAATATAATTGGGTTCCCCAGTGATTATCCTGAATTAGTGTAGTAGGATACTGATTTTTTTTTGTAATTAGACTCTAATTATAGTTCTAAAGGAATAAAGGAATCAAATGTCCTTTGAATCCAATCAGCATTTTTGGAGAAGAAAATGGTTTTATACTGTGCTTATTTCATACTTAAAAGGATTCTTGAAGATGTAGCATTTTATATTTGGAAGGTTCATTGCAATAATTCATCTAATGCCATAAATGCTTTCAAATGAAATAAGAGAATATGTTATTTTTCACATGGTCCCAGATAGTCTACTCAGTGCATGTATAAACCAAAATTGTCAGTTACTGATTGGGTGTCTCATTTAAAATTTTTATTATTAAGTAAATGTATGACGTCTCTGTGTATTTCTCTGGTGATGCATTTTGCAAAGAGATTTTTCATTTGCTGGTGCATTTGCTTATGTTTGGTATCTTACCACCATGCTATTGAACATTTTCTTGGGATAGGTTTAAAAACAAAAAAACAAAACAACAACAAAAAAAATCCCCAACTTACTGCTTTCATTTATTTTTCTTGGAAAGTCAAGTTTCTGTTTTCTTTTCCCAAAGGCAGCTCTTATGAGATAAGTAACATTAGAAGATAAAAGGCTTACTCCAACTGTGAACACATATGACATTATGTTGTGATGAGAACTTAATTTTAGAATGTGTTTTTTATGCAAGTAATAGTTCAGTATTTTCTACAACAGTACATTCTGTTTCGTGTTCTCACACAGTGTAGACTTTTTTGACATAACTAGACTGCCGAACTAGGTTTCTGTCTTTTGTCTCCGGGTGCTTTATGTTACAAGCTTTAGCCGTGTCGTGCAGTTGTCTTGTGCAGGAGTGGCCCCTGGACCAAGGGCCACTAATCCTGGGAGTTTAATCCAGGTCCGTGCATTCAGTGGCTGTGTGACCAGCTTGGAATGCTTGGAACGATCCTTTTTGAAGCATACTGCATTCCCAGCTTCATGAACGCACCTCCTTTCTTCCCCAACCCTGGCCCATGCTGGAAACCCAGGAGTGATTCCAGGCCCTGCGTCTGCTTATCCTCAAATCCTGTTCCGTTTATCAGCCCAGCAGCGTCATGTGTCCCTGTCTGCTGCTGCTTTATTTCAGATCTTCAGAACTTCTGGCCTGAATTTTTCCAACGATTCCTATAGGTCTGCCTGTCCCTAGGCTTCTTACACTTCCATACGCCCTCTATGCTACCATGAACAAGGTCTTTCTAGAAGGCACATGTGTTCGTGTCATCTCCTTGCTTACTGTTTTCCAGTGCTTTGCCATGGTACATTCCAAACTCCCGAGGATAGAACGCTCTGCAGTGAAATAGAGAGAGCTGGCTTTTGGAACTTGGCAGAACTGAACCTGAATTTTGATTCCTTAACACGTAACTAGTTAAGGAAGCTTGAGGAAATTCTCTAACTTCTGCTCCTGCTTCCCCCATTAGATTCTGCACTCACCACTCTGTGGCTTTGGCTCAACTTCCTTGAATGTTCTCTTGTCTCTGTGACTCTGTAGATGTTTTCCTGTGCTTGGGATACACACATTACTGCTCTTTAGAGGCACTGTAGGGGTTGGCTCTGCTAAAAAGCCTTCTCTGACTCTTCCCTACTGGGCTGGATTCTGTGCTCTGAAGTTGGTGTAACTTTGTGTCCCTCTCTAGAAGCACATGGGTCACACTGTGTTTCATTCAGTCATGCAACTTACTCATTCAAGAAGTACTTACTTTGCATATACTACGTGCCAGGCATTGGTCCATTGTCCTAAGTGTTTGGGTGATAGTAGACCCCAAAGAGTAGAAAATGCCTGTTAACATTGTGCTTGTACCCTAATCAGGAAGCTATGAAACAAACAAACATTTATAATATGTAAATGGGTGTGAGTGTTTGTGTATGTATATGTATATACAATTGGTTGGTGATAAGTGATATGAAAACCAAAGCATGTTAAGGGGATAGAGAGTGGCATGAGAGATGGGAAGGAATCACTATGTTATATGTAGTAGTTGAGGATGGCCTCGATGAGTCGAACGTCGAGCAGAGGCAGAGAAATGGAATAAGATGACAGTGGGCCATGCTAGTATCTGGGGGAAGACCATTTCAGCCAAAAGGAATGCAGATGTCCAAAGACCTGAGATGGGGTTGTGGTCGACATGTTCGAGGGACAGTATGGAAGCCAGTGTAGCTGGAGTAGAGTGAGTGGTTATGGGGGAGTGGATGAGGAGTTAGGTAAGGAAATCAATGATATCACAGAGCTCTGAGTGGCCTTGTTGGCCATGTTAAGGACTTTTGTTGTTATTATTTTTTTAATCAAGATGGCACTACCCAGGAGAATTTGAGCTGAAGTACAGCATGCTCTAATCTATGGCTTCCTTGGGGCCATGGAAATTGGAAGCAGGGATATCAGTTGGGAAACCATTGAAGCTGTCAGGAAGGGGGAATGCTGGCTTGGATTAAGATGGTAAAAGTGGAGGTCGTAAGAAATGGTCCAATTTGAGAACTGGGTCGCAAGTTCAGCCAGCACTGTTGAACAATGGATTGGACTGGAAGTGGTAAGTGAGATGAAGGCAGGACTGGCAGATTCCAAACCTTTGGCCTGAACAACTGGAATCATGGAGTTGCTTTTCCCAGAAGTGGAAAAGGTTAATCGGGGAGCAAGGCTGTCAGGAAACACTTAGTGGACAATCATCTTTTGCCGACGTATTGCATTAGGGATTCGCTAAATTGTGGTAACAAAAAGCCCTCAAAATATGGTGGTTCAAATAAGATGTAGGTTTATTTCTCTTTACTCTAATATCGTTGAGGTGAGAGGAGCAGTGGTACGCCATGTGGTTAATCAGGCACCCAGATTTCATCCACCCTGCTGCTCCAGGGCCCCCTGGGTGTAATCACCATGCTCAGACCTGAAGCTGGGTTGCCACCATGTTGGAGTTCCATCCCCTAGGAGGGGAAGAAGAGGCTGGAGAAAGCAAGGAGCTTCAGCCTGTTCTTATCCTCTCACCCAGCATTCAGATACGAGAAAAGCTAGAAAAAGTAATCTCTACAAAGGTAGCCTCTTGTCCTAAAAAAATTGGTAAAGGATTCTCTTACTAAAATGGAGAGAATGTAACTTTGGGGACACTTGGGGGACACTACACAACATTGGTCTCTCTCTCATAAGCATCACTACATGTTGGCTCCATTAATACTAGTTAATTACACAGGACAGAAATTAATTTATGCTTGATATTGTGTTTCCCCCATAAACTTTTGAATTAGTTTCATAACTCATTTTTTCATATTTCAGACTACATTTTTAAAAAGATTTTTTAAAAATAATCTCTACATGTACATGGGGCTCGAACCCACAACCCTGATCAGGATCAAGAGTCACACGTGCCACCGAGTGAGTGAACCAGGCGCCCCCAGGCTACATTTTTAATGTGTATTCATTGCTAATGGAGAAAAACTGTAGCATTTCAATTATCTGTAAGTCCATGTGTTATATTTATTCATTATCCAGGATGAACAAAGCATGACAAACGAGTATTTATATTTTTTTTAAAGTATTTACCTCACATGCTTGCTTCCAAATAGCAATTCCAGAAATCACCCTCCGTGGTGAAAGAATGAGTCACTTCCGTGTAATAAAATTACATCACCTCTTCCAAACTGCTAATTCTCCAAACCTCACCTAACGTTCCACTGGAGGCAAATGTTGCCTCTTCATCCTAGCACTATTTAGCTTGAAAGTTAGCAAAGATGTATTTGTATTTAAAGATGTTTTTATGAGTCATAAACTGCATAACATTAAAATATACATTTTTAGAATAAGGAATCTAATCCTAAAATGAAATCTAATAAAACAAATTGGGGAAAGAGTATTTTATAATCAGGTGACTGTGAGATGGCACATAGGACATATTATATCTCATTTGGGAAGCTGGAGACTGGGTTATCAACATGAAAGAAAAGTAGTTCCTATTTCTTTGTAACATCGTATTTGTATTACATTGTATTACATTGCTTTATAAAATTGGTCCGATCTTTTGTCCAAGATCTGTACGTGTATATATATCCTGTCAGGTCATTCTATTTGCAGGATGCCACGTGCTATTTTCCAAACTCCTCCAATGGGAATGATTGAATTCTTGTGTATTTATTTGCATATCTTCAAGCCTAGGTCTCTGTATCAAATACATTTTCTTAATTTACTAGTAAAATTTTCATTCTAAAGATGATATGAAGGTATGGGTATTGAAGAACCTCTTGGGTCTACCAGACTCTGAGTTCCATTTTGGCAGAAACCTTGCAGGTGTTCCCCAGTGCCTAGCCTGGGGCCAGCACAGAATAAGTGTTTCCTTAATTTAACAAGTAATTATTAGTTGAATCTTGTTTGAATGCCAAATATACTCCCCAACACCAAAACCTCACAGTTTATTTTAGGGAATCTATACACACACCCAGATGCATGCAAAACCATCTCTCTCTCTCTCTCTCTCTCTCTCTCTCTCACACACACACACAGAGCTATATTAAACTCCCTTTAAATCTAGAATTATCTTATGGATAATGAAAATTGATAATACATTATTATTGTAGCTTCTGAAAATTTTTAAGCAGATATTAAGCATTTGGTTAATTCTGAAAATTATCTCTTTGTTTTCCTTCTAGATGAAACTTTCATTTTTAAAATCTCTCACATTTGGTCTTTTAAGCTTCCTGAATCCTCTGTTGAAATTTAATAAGTCACAACTTTTGAAAATTGTTTGATCTAACAGAATATTGTTTGGATTATGCAGACTTCAGATTAAGATCCTTAGGCGTGGGCTGTGTGTGTGTGTGTGTGTGTGTGTGTGTGTTAAATTCTGAACTTTCTGAAGATGAAATTTTGAAGGATAGTATACCACATTGTGGTAATGCTATGGGTCACTTGGCATATTTAAGAGTCCAATAATATATTTTGATAGTAGTGATAGATTCACGAAACCACGTGTAAATCTTTCATCAGTGTGGAAGCATATCTCATTATGCTCAAGAGAGAACTGGTTGAGTTAAACTTTGCCCTAAGGAAAGCTAAGAAAATTAGAAAAAAAATTGAGTAAAAATATTTAGCTTTTCGTATCTTGTAATGCTTTGCCTGTAACTAAAATAAAACTGAGTTTAATAAACTTTTACTATGCATGACAAATGTATTTCTTCAATTTATCATACCAAATATATTCCTTTCTAAAAACACTGAGCTAGGGGTGCCTGGCTGGCTCAGACGGGAAGAGCATGTGGCTCTTGATCTCAGGGTCATGGATTGGAGCCCCATGTTGGGTGTAGAGATTACTTAAATAAATAAAACTTTAAAAAATTTGGAAACACCCAGCTATATAAAAGAATTACTAGATTTAAAGGAATTTCAAAAAATGATCAAATCTCGGGGGTTCTGGGGGGCTCAGTTGGTTAAGCATCTGCCTTCAACTCAGGTCATGATCACAAGGTCCTGGGATGGAGCCCTTCCTGGGGCTGCCTGCTTATCGGGGAGTCTGCTTCTCCCACTCCCCTCCCCCCACTTGTGCTCTCTGTCTCCGAATCTCTCCCTCAAATAAATAAAATCTTTAAAAACAAAGATCAAATTTTTCTTGAGGCTTGATTAGATCAACTATGTAAGGTCAAGCTTTAAGTCCTAAAATGTTTGAGAGCATTGAATTTAATAAAATCTGTTACTATTGAGAATGTTTTCCCTTATGCTTAAACAAACGCAACCTTTTTCAATTAAATTTTTTTTTTTTATTATTTGCAATGGAGAGGTGCTTATCGACTTCAGTGCAGTTGTCCTTGTTTCTAAAATTGAGGAGTAAAGAATCCCATGTTTTTGACTTAGGGATAGAGTAGTGTATACTGGTCAAGAAAAGTCTTAAATTATTTAACCTTAATGAACCTGTATTTCATTCCCTATAAAATATGAATTCATATTACCTTCCTCAAAAGTTTCTAGTATGGAGGGCCAGATAGGATCATGAATGTGAAACACTTAATACTCATTTAAGGGCATTGTAAACATTTTTTTTTAATGTACACTAATTATTCTTAGCATGAGAAATTAGCATAGGAAATTCAGATATTTAATTTTCTTCTCATCTGCTGAAGATGTGCATATAATCGGAGGCTCCTGGCTGGCTCAATCAGTTGAGCATCCGACTCTTGATTTTGGCTCAGGTGGTGATCTCAGGGTCATGAGATCAAGCCCCGTGTCAGACTCCATGCTCAGTGGGGAGTCTGCTGGACTCCCTCTGCCCCTCCCCCTGCTCTCTCTCTCCCCTCCTCTAAAATAAATAAATAAATCTTAAAAAAAAAAACAGATGTGCATATAATCAGATGTTTTATTACCTTAGTCACAAGAAGCAGGAACTTGAAATTGAAAATGGTAAATGTTTAACAATAGGTTCTTGAAAAAAAAAAAAAGAAAAGAGAAACAAACCTTGTTTGTAGTCTTTGCCAATTTTTGTGGCGTGAACACTCTCGTCGTGGCCAATTTCAGGCTACCGACATCACGGCTGAATGCAGAGTTGTTAATCTGCTAATCGGAGTCAGCTCTGGCCCCCGCCGGGTATGCCCCTTCATAAAGACAGCTGCGTAAGCAAGCGTATCTAGAATTGTAGGATTGGTACCTTAATTTGATACTTTGTACCTTTACTGGTTGCTCAGGGACTGCATTTTCCATCAGCGCGGTTCATTGGTTAGATTTACTTTCAACCGCAATTCCTTTCAGCCCTGGAATTCAAATTTCTCTTTAAGTCATACCTTTGAAGTTGCAGCTGGCTCAGAACCTGTTTGCCTTACTTGCAAATAGCACATTGGGGGCTTTATGCTTCCTCCATCCCTTCCAGTTAGCACGCTGGGTTACACAAGTGCAGGGTTTTCGTTTATACATCATGAGTAATTTCTTTTCTTTCAAGGAAAAGACAATGTAAAAGGGCTTGTGAATTCACACTGAGTTTTAACCTGTAGCCAGCTAGTTCTTTATCAACTTACCAGTGACGTGGCAGATAAAGTAGGTTTTATAGAATGGGCGATTTCTGGAATCAAGAAACACCAGCAACGGAGTAGCTAAGACACTTGACTAGACTCGCCATGTGTTGTTTAGGATGGAGTCAGTATGGTGCCGTAATCTAGGTGGGCTCATTTAACTGTTTTCACTCATGCATATATTAGTTATAGGTTCAGAATGCCTTTGAGTTTCTTCACCAGGCGTATGTTAGTTTCATGAGTTCTTCTCACATACTAGTTGCCACTTATTTCCATCAAACAGATTTATACTTTGATTTATTTTCAATCACAGGATCATCAAGATGGCTGTCATATGTGTTCAAATATGATCATTTCCACTCCTAACCTAAAAAAGCACGAAACCTCATTCACATCTCGTCTTTTAAGGCCAGAGCTAACGCCACCTTCTTCATCAATGCCTGGTGAGATTTCCTTTTATTAAAGGAAATTTCTTGTCTCTCTCGGGCAAATATCACTATAGTGTGGTTCGTTGGTTCTCAAAGTGTGTTCCCTGAACCAGCAGCATCAGAATCACCAGAGAACTTGTTAGAAATGAAAATTCTCAGCCCACCCTAGACTCACTGAATCAAAAAGTCTAGGGGTAACCACGCCCAGAAGTCTGTGCCTTAACAAATCCTTTGAGTGACCCTCATTTTGAACAAGGTAAACTTCCTATTTAGTTGTATACTCCATCGTGACCAGGATTTATGAGCCATTATATCACTCAAACGGTAGGTACTCAATAGATATTTGTTGAGTGAACTCATAATCAATAAATATAAGGACAACTTAAGAAACACAAGCTAATTAACTGGAAGAATAAAGGGCCAGATATTTCATTTGAAAGACTATCATCTGTAGGAGAAATGAGGTGTGTCCTTTAAACATCCAGGGGCTGGAATGAGGGTAAATGAATAGAAATTATCAATGCTCAATAAGATTAGCTTATTTTGGTTAGATTAATTCATTACAACCTGACAGCAGTTCTACGAAGGAGGTGTTACACTCGTTTTGCTGATGAAGGAGTGAAGCTTAGCGAGTATATCTCTCTCTCTATGTATGAGGATCATATAATAGGGCAGTTTCAAACTCCATTCTCTCTGCCTCCCTTTTCCCATCACGTTCAGAGACTCAAATTTCAACTCCAAGAGATGGTCGGTTCAATCACCGTCTTCAATGACTACTCATTGTACAGTGCTCTGAGCAAGGCACCATGCCAGGGGCTTAGCAATTAGCAACAAGCAGCTGACGTCCTCATCTATAAATGTGGAAAATAAGCGTGTCTAGTACTTCTTAGGCTGTTGTGATGATGAACTGTGATAGACATCAAAGTAATACTTAAACAAGACATACTTCCAAATCCTGAAAGCGCGAAGCTGAGAAGGCAGGCTTACAGTGAGAAATTGTAATAGAGATACCTGCTTTAGATGGAGTGTCAGGGGAAGTTTCTGGAAAGCCATGGCATTGATGCTGATCCAGAATGACAAGTGTGATTCGGCTAGGTGACAAATGGGGGAGAGCATCCGGATGTGGGACCCACACACGCAAAGCCCTAAGGTGTAAGGAGCTTGCCCACACGTGGAGTGCAGTGAGGTCTCTGCCACTGGGAGTTTTTGCGTGTCATCCTGGAAATAAGGTTTGGAGTATGATGGATGTGCGACTTCAGCAGCAGAACAACGTTCACTACACATCCTGTCGGTTTTCAGGCAATCCTCAGCATCTGCGTTCCCACGTAAGTCTGTGAAATGCTTCAATAAAGCAAAGTATATAAAGGTCCAACGAGAAGCAGCAGTTTGTAGTAAGTAGGACATGAAATAAGTACACTCTTTTAAAGAGTGAAAACTAGAGAAAAACAGGAGTCTGAAGAATCTGGAGTTTGGATGAGTGTTTTGAGCAGATTTGAATCTTGTACGATATCCTCTCTGCAGCACTCTCCAAGAATCACCGAGGGGGCTCCATGGCTTGGGGACGCTGTCGTTCATGATTGACGCAGTGCACTAGTCCATCCCTAACTGGAGTACAGCAGTGTTTCTTCCAGAAAATCTCAGATTAGATTCTTTCCCGGTCATATTTATCATTTGATAGATGGTATGCAGTGCAGAGACTATCACAATGGGGTGGTTTGAATCGCTAAATAAAATAGATGAACTTAAAATACAGTTAAATGGTGGTAAAAAATCATACGCTATCTCTCCGTAGCTCTTTAGAAGACCTTACTAAATAAAAATGTAAATATTTCAATTGAATTGGCTTTTCCTATTAACAAACTTACCTTATTCCTTATTTGACTGTTAGACTAGCGAATGGAGGCGGCTAGTTGCTGCATATAGACACTAAGTCTCTCAATAAACACATCACATCCTCTTTCCTATTTCCTGGAACCAGTGAATAAGCATGGGTGATGTTTGTAGAATGAATGATAGAACGAAGTAGAGGCTAACATAACTAGCCAAATAATTTTGAGTGGGAATCAAATATACAGCATATATTTAATTTTTACTGTAGAGATCTTATTTATTTATTTTATTTATTTATTTATTTATTTTGAGAGAGCGAGCGTGAGCAGGGGGTGCAGGGGAAGGGCAGAGAGAGAATCTTAAGCAGACTCCAAGCTCAGCCCAGGGCTTAATCTCACGACACTGAGCTCATGACCTGAGCTGAAATCAAGAATCAGATGCTTAACCACTTAAGCCACCCAGGCACCCCTTTACTGTAGAGATTTTAAAGGCTGGTACTAATTCCTAACATATATGTTGTACATCTCCTAGCTGTATGGCCCATCTCTATCAAAAGTGTAGTGTGTAAAAAGAAGGAAAAAAAATCTGAAGTTAATATTGCTACATTGCTTTAAAACACCAAAGTCATTTCTGTTTGTAGCATCATTGTGACATCATCCATAGTTTGGATTCACATAAAATGAAATGGACAACAAAGACAGTTACTGTGAAGAAGCCACGTCAAAAGCAATGACAAATGTCATTGTCTACCGCGTGTTCATAGTTGACAGAAGGGAGAAATGTTTCTGTGTAAATATAATTTAGGGTAGCTTTTTAAAAAAAAGTAAGCTTACATATTAAAAATTGCATCTTAACCATTAACCTGTAATTGCAAATTACAGTACTAGGTAATATAAATCTTAGGAGTAATCCCTAGTAAGTATTTGTAATTAACAGAGGCAAAATGCAATTGACAGGGTATAACTCCATAATACGCCTCATGTAATACATATATTATGAACAGTACACATTTGGTATTAAATGTAAATATCCCAAATCCTCACTCCTTAGGCTTCCAATGTGATTATTCTGTAGAGGAACTCGTGTCTTCATGCACATCTGTGTATCAGTTTTTGTAAAATACAAATTTACTAGAGTAAGAGAATTCATTGGAGAACAAATGAGAGGATTAAATAGACAGGACATTCTCCTAGTAGGTAGACAGCTTTTAATGTGATTGTTTATGATCTGATTATAGGGGAAAAAACCACTTTACACACATCTTCCAAATACATTGCCCTTCACCCAATAATAGAACATTTCGATACATGGTGTTAGTACACTGGATTGAGTCAGAGAGCTTAATGCAGTCAAATGAAAACTGCTGACGCTCTACATTTTGATATGATATTGCTGAAATGTATTTTTATCACATATGAGCAAATATGCTTGGCATTTCCATAAAACACTCAGCAAAGCTTTCACTATGGCTTTATGAGATACCAATGACTTGCATTTAATGGTGTCAAATTTCAGTCAACCGGGGGTTGTGAGCATGTAAATTCATGCTCAGAACTTTGTCTTAAATTCTGAGAGGCTACCATTACCAAGAAACATGTCAAAAAAGTAAATTTTGTGGACTCTACAGCATACGTATTAGTTTTAGTCAGCATCTGTGTCATGACTAGTCAAGAAGACCTCTCCTGCACCCAACAGTTTTGCTTTCTTAAAAAAAGTTTTTTTTGAATGGAGAATAAATACTAGTCATGCACAAAAATTAAATGCAGATTAAAGTTATGGTTTAGATAAGGTTATATAAGGATATGGTTAATATATGATAGTTCATTATCAGCTTTATCCATTCAAAGTATTCATCTAAATCATTTGTTCGCATCTTCTTGTACTTTCAGATAGGGTAGATTATAACTATCATTTGGGGGAGCATTAATAGTCTGAAGACGCACAGAACCAGCAGGAGGTTGAAAGTCTTACTTTTGATTTTACTGAATACGCTAATTGTGGGATAACAGATGGGTCTTTTTTCCTGAATCCGCTCTCTTAATTAGGAGTCACAAATTATAGTCAACTGGCTTTCCTGCCTTTAGGGCTCTGATCCCTGAAACACACAAGGCTCGGTAGTGGTCTGGATTTCCCTGTTGGTCGTTACTCTTTGGACAGTATTTTTCCACACTGGAATCTTCTTGGGCCCTCTCCTTAAATGTGAATGTGCTTATCCAAAGGCGAGGAAAGGAATAGAAAAGGTTCTCTTGACCCAGACAGCGCCACGTCCACATTTTTGCCCTTCCCCTTCCTAGCTCTATGGTCTTGTGTACATTCCTTAACTTTGCTGAGCACCTGTTTCCTTGTCTGCGCAATGAGGATAATAGTTTCTACTTCATAGTAACAGTCCCTGCTGTGAAATAATTTCATGTCAAGTTTTTAAGCCCATAGCCTGGCCCATGGACAGCCTTCCATAAATGTTGTTCCTTTATTATTTTGTCTACTGCCCTCCGAACGCTGTGAGTTGGCCACATACTTACCCTTTTGGTCTAATTCACATGAAGATCCTACTAGTTGGCAAGGCCTTAATGTGTTCTAATCTCCCCTGTGCCCCATGGCATTCAAGAGGGGCCTTCAAAGACTTCACGCACGAAAACAAATATTGCAGGAATTTTCAATGCTATTCACAGGCTCTCTGAGGGGACATTTATGAGAGGGGTGGGATCTGTCAGAAGTCTTCAGATCGCCCTGTGGAGGCTCATTCTCTGTACGTGTAAGGGCCTCTTGGTTGATTATGTCGCCTGTTACTATTGCCCCACTCCTTTCTACTTCTAACCTCAGGGCTGGCCTCAAGGCAAAAATAGTTAAGTAGACTTGGCTTGTCTTTGCCATCTGCCTCCCTCCCTTTTAACATACTTTTCCCATACACCAGTATCCCAAAGATCCCCATGTTTGAATGAAAGACAGCTGATAGAGAAGATATAAATTGTATTTAGTAGACCGAGAAACCCGCTTAACATACAGGAAAATTTACGTATGATACTGTCATGGGATTTCAATCTAATGAGACCAGAGAACGGGGTATGCTTCTTTAGCAAACGGTACACTGAGTAAAATGTGTGAATGTCCCCCCGTCCGCTCACGACGCTAGACCTCGATTCGGATGAGTTTGCATGATTTCAGAATAAGTAGGTCTGCACACAGACACAGCTGCCACAGGAAAATATGGCATTTCTCATTAAGGTTCTTTCTCTGCTAGCAGCAAGGCTCTTAGACAAACTTTACTTCTAGTCTCGCTGTGAATAGCTCTTTTCCATATTTAAACAGAGACTAGGCGGGCGAGGGGGGAGAGGTTTCGATCTGCCTATTTCTTAGGATTGTTTTATGGGTTCTTAATTTAAGGCAGATTATTTTATGGCAATCCTCAAAGAGAGGTAAACATGAACGCCCTGATTTCTTTGATACCCCGACTATTTTGTATATACATTTTCATTTCAATGTTTATAACATTTGGAACTTACCTAAAGTTATTACTTTACACTTTGGATCAAGGAGCACTGTAGACACTGGCACAGGGGTGACATGGATGTTGACGGAGATAAGTTCTCATCCCAACTCATTGCAATGACAACAACCACAAAACCTTCCTGTTCTGCTACTTTTTTTTTTTTTCTTGAGAGAGAGAGAGTGCAAGCAGTGGGGGGATGGGGGTAGGAGGACAGAGAATCCTAAGCAGGCTCTGTGCCCAGCGCGGAGCCCTAGGAGCCCCACATGGGACTCAATCCCACAATCCAGAGATCATGACCTGAGCCGAAATCAAAAGTCAGACACTTAACCTACTGAGCCGCCCGGGTGCCCCTCCTCTTGGTTCACTTCCTGAAAGAACACTTTATAAATAAAGCTGTGATTACTGTGCAGCATACTTTTAAAGAAGGTTTTATAGTAATTGTTTGCAGGGCAGTTTTTGATTTTAGGTGAGGGGCAAAGAGCTATTCTTAGAACATAAAAATAATCGGTTTTGTACTTGCTGATGCTGTCCTTGACGCAGGCCTTCTGCTTCCAGCCCAGTGTCTGCATTATCTCATTTAACCCTCGCCGCAGCCTTAAAAGACGTTGATTCTATTATACCCAATTTACAAGTAAGGAAATTGAGGCTTCGGTTAATTTGCTCCCCACTGCGTATTTATTAAAAAGGCAGGAAGGGGAAGTCAATACAGGGTGTACATGACCACGCAGTCTGTGTGTTCAGTCGCTATGTGATATTGCCTCGTGGAGGTCCATGGCATGTATCCCACATGAAAGAGGGAGGAGGACCCAGCTCCCAGATGAGCACAGGAGGACAGGTGTTCCTTCCTGCAGAGATGGGGCTCACCTTTCTCAGGCACCCCATCTTCTGAGAAGCACCTGCCCCAATGACTAGAACCCATGGGATATGACAGAATGGGGAAGTCTGAGCATCGGGCTTGTCCCACCAATGACAACAGCCACCTTGATCTTCCACTTACAGTGCTTTTCTGGGTTGGGTCATTTACCCCCTGACTCTTTCGGAATTCCAGTCCATACCCCACCGACTCACCAAAGTGGCAGAGAGCAGACACCCTCTAGCAGAGGCTGGATTTCCCTGCCTTTGGCATCCCCCCTCCCCCACAGACCCATGCCACTAGATAACTTGACTGTGCAGGCACAGAGCGGAACCACAGGAGTGGTTGTTTCCAGCACTATGCATGCTGATTCCCAAGGTTTCAGCTGCCCTCTGATCCCTTCTGTCTACAGCCAACTGAGATATTGCCCTTTCTGACATCTAGAATCACATTTCTAAAACTTCCAATCTATCGTTTACAGAAAATTAAAAATAGGGGGCGCCTGGGTGGCACAGCGGTTGGGCGTCTGCCTTCGGCTCAGGGCGTGATCCCGGCGTTATGGGATCAAGCCCCACATCAGGCTCCTCCGCTAGGAGCCTGCTTCTTCCTCTCCCACTCCTCCTGCTTGTGTTCCCTCTCTCGCTGGCTGTCTCTATCTCTGTCGAATAAATAAATAAAATCTTAAAAAAAAAAAGAAAATTAAAAATAGATATAGGTTGGGTTGCACCAATTTTGACCATCTACTAAATTATCAAATTCAAATCTTCACTAAAAACCTATTTTCATGTGACAAAATACTTCGTTGGTACAATAGTTTTTGTGAAGTGTTTTGTAATTAGAGTCCAGTTTTGTTGTGAGGCTCTGAATGCCCGACTGTATGCACAGCTGTCTTTTTTTTTTTTAAAGCACTTTTTATTATGTAGATACCAACAGAATATCCCATACCTCTTGTGAAGAACACAAATCCTTTGAGCTGGCTACAGAAATAGGGCTTCTCTTTTCCACTGATGGTGTTTTGGGTCATGCCTTTTTGGTGTGGAAGACTCTTGGGTAAAGAATGATGAGTCTGCTCTAGAATTTTCTTCCTGAAATCAGAGTTCCTGGTTGATATTTTATACTTACTGTAGCTCTAGCGAGACAAGTCAAATATGCCTGAGAATAAATTTAGTTGAGGGGTACTTGGTGGCTCAGGTGGTTAGGCATCTGCCTTCGGCTCGGGTCATGATCTCCGGATCCTGGGATCGAGTCCTGCGTCGGGCTTCCGGCTCAGGGGGGGAGTCTGCTTTCCCTCTGCCCCTCCCCACTGCTCATTCTCTCTCTCTCAAATAAATAAATAAATAAATAAAATCTTTAAAAAACAAAGAATAAATTCAGTTGGTTATAAAGATTTGACATCAGTACTTCCAAATGCTGGCAAGTTTCCCTGTCTCAAAACAGCTACAGGGATGCCCTTTACTCCATCCATGCTCCTTTGGTAATGCGTCTTTGCACCACATCTGGGCCAGATCT
This sequence comes from Ursus arctos, assembly GCF_023065955.2. Taxonomy (NCBI): domain Eukaryota; kingdom Metazoa; phylum Chordata; class Mammalia; order Carnivora; family Ursidae; genus Ursus; species Ursus arctos. The sequence goes on along the minus strand of NW_026623089.1, from coordinate 76,933,712 downwards.
GCTTTGGGCCAACAGGATGGTTGCAAACCCTCTCACTATGATCTGAGGCTTACTGTTGCCAGTGTTTATAACTAATCCCATGTGGCACATGATAAAGTGGGTAATGGGACCCAGTGTGTTAGAAGTACATGGATTCAGTTACTCAGTGGGTTCTACCAGATAATGTGGAACGAAGCAAGCAATGAGTCTTGACCAGGATTTCAACAGAAGCATCCAAAAAACGGATTTGTCTGCAGCGTCCACCAACACCGTCAGGTCTGGAAACTGAGGTCTGATGTCAGCTCATGCAGCAGCTGTGACTCGTGCGTCGCTGTCTTTGTATTCCAGCAGCCCTTAGGGAGCAAATTCATTCTTAACCAGAAACCCTTTACTCTGGCTTTATTTTATCCTTCCTCCTGGGAATGGTCAACCCTGGGATGAGGGGGCAGGCCACGGGCCACATTTCTGCAGTGTCATAAAAAAGAAGACCTGCATCGATTCAAAGATGTATTTTGTATTGATCCAAAAGAGTAACATTGATGAACTATTTTACAAGACATATTCTGGTAAGAAGAAAAGATTAATAATGCTTTCTCTGCTCTTTTTTCTCCCGTAAAGTGTTGCTAGATGGAGAGTAAATCTTTGGTAGAAAAATTAAAGCTCTTATCAAATGATGGCATAATGGCTCGGCAGCAGTAGTAATCACCGTGCCTCGTGTGTGTGACGATGATTCCATACAGACCTGCACGCTCTGGAGTAGCGTGTGGTTGATTTTGGGTTATGAGAAAGCAGAGAGAAACTGTAAAAAGGAATTCATTATGGAGTGAAATGAATCACTTCACATTTCCCTGGCATAAGCTGTTCTATATTAAACTCTGGAGTTCCGAGGCTTTCTAATTAGCTAGTCCTCTGGATCCTACCCCTGGGGTCCCCATGGAGCCCACCTTCAGCATTCTTCTTGCTGTTAGGCAGGGGTTCTGAACACCTAGCGCCATTTTGCACAATGTAATGCCACCGTTTGTGGCACATGGTCACATCTGATGCTGTGAGAACCGTGTGAGATCCACCGTATTATTATCTCTACTATATAAATGAGTAAATTCAATCAAGGGAGGTAGAGTTAAGATCCCCCAGGATCATGAAGCTTGGACATATCACGATAAGCCAGGAGCACTAACATTTCAAAGCCTACCCCCTTCTATTTGCCCATATGTATGTTCATCTAGGACATGCCTTTTTCATATGTGTAAATACACACATATATTCTTAATCAGGAAACATGTTCTAGTATATCTTTACTGTAAGGACCCTCATCCTGGCTGTGTTTTCCTCGTCGGCCTCATTTCCTAGTCTAGGTTTGTAGCGTGGATGTCACTGTGTGCTCATCCCCTGGCCTTGGCAGACATAACGAGTCGATCACAGCAATCTTCCTGGAGCCAGATTCAGCCTCCTCCTCTCTTCAGCTCTTTACTCCAAGGCAGGCCCTCCAAAGCTGGTATTGGCTCCTGTTCCAACATTTATTCTGCCTCAGTGATGCTCTCCAGCATGGGAGCAAACAGCACTCACCTCAGTCCCCTCAGATAGCCATCTTTTAGGACCTCCTGACTTCCAAAGGTCAATGGGATTTGGAAAGAAGCACATTAATGGTGTTTTGGATCCTTTCCATCTAAATTCCATTTTTACTGAGCATTCATAAGATAAACGTGATTCATCTGTAATCTTTCTCCAAGACCTTTTTTTTGACGGACCATTGTTCAGAGACACTGTTCCATCTTAACTACTATTTTTGAATGATAAGGTTTGGCCAGACTTGAGAAATTTTTCTAACTATTGAAGTTTTTTTGTCTCAGGTTATTTAGATAGTAAATTCACACCCAATCAAAATCACCATATTTTCTCTTCAAACACTGCTAAGGCTTACATCGCCACAGCCATGGTTGTTTAGGAGAAGTGAGCAGGTGAGAACCTGACCTATACAACTCATGGTTACCTTACATTCCACTTAGTAAAGGCACAGCTGGCATGAAGGAGGAATTTCCGAGTTTTATTTTAAGATGATTCACTAGATCAAGAAAATTGTGCCATCAGCAGGTTGTGTTTCCATTTTTCTATTTCATCCTTTTAAAGCTGATCCAATTAGGCAGTATTGCTTTGCTAATGCTATGGAGTTCTTAATTTTCATCTGGGCAACTCTTTGGCCTGTCTTATTTGAACACTTACAGTAAAGGGTGTTGTTTGGTGCTTACCTTACCCAGGTCAAGAGGGGGATGTTATTAGGTTTGCCACTTTGCAGACATGGAAATGCAGCTCAGGAAGAGCCTATTTCTTCTGGAAGGGGCAGGAAAGATGCAAGTTGATCCCCGAGTGTCCAGAGACTGCCACTCCTTTCTTTCAGCGTTCAGGTTAGTGGCTTTATAGGGCATCTTGCAACCTCCTGAAAGCGATTCTGGTAGTGACAACACCTCACATCAAGTGGGGATTTGACAAATGCTCAGTTGGCTTTATTGTTATGGACAGTGTCACAAAACAGTTAAATCTGCCAACTCTCCATGGGGTGCAGTCCTGGCTCCGCCATTTTGCAAACAAGGTGATCTTGAGAAAGTTACTTAACACTTTTTTTTTTTTAAAGATTTTATTTATTTATTTATTTGACAGAGATAGAGACAGCCAGCGAGAGAGGGAACACAAGCAGGGGGAGTGGGAGAGGAAGAAGCAGGCCCATAGCATAGGAGCCTGATGTGGGGCTCAATCCCATAACGCCGGGATCACGCCCTGAGCTGAAGGCAGACACTTAACCGCTGTGCCACCCAGGCGCCCCTGAAAGTTACTTAACACTCTTAAGGCTCACTTTTCTCTTCTATAAAATGGGACAGTGACAATATCGACCTCAGTGGGACACTGAGAATTGAATAAGATAATATAAAGGGAGCACTTATAAGAATGTCTGGTGAATATTAAGTCTGCAATAAATTATAATTATCCTCAATTTCAGACCAATATTTTCATTCCGTGTGGTCTGACTTTTCTTACATTGTGCCATTCTATTCATAACACCAAGATGAAATAGATCCTGCGTTACTATATTCAAACAGACATGGATTGAGGTTTATTTTACTTGGATGTTTGATTCTGAAGCTTTTTAAATTACGAGAGGAATATGTGTTTATTTTAGAATATATGTTAGCAAAAGGATAACAATTGAAATCTTCCTTGACCCAAAGAAAGCCACTGGTAAGTATTTTGGTCTATAACCTTTGAGTCTCATCCTGTGTAAGTAGAAGTCTATATATTTACACTCAAAAAATTGAACTATACTCTTCATGATGTTCTGGAAATGTTAAAAGGTAAACTGAAGCACTTTAAAATTTAAAGGTTTTGATTCGAGCCAATGTCCATTCCAATGGGGCAGCGCCAACAGGAGCCAGGAGAAAAGCTTTTCCAGAGAAGACAGGGAAGCAAAGCAAGGAAAGTATTTCACTGGCTACAGCCGAAGCCATTGCCTTGTTTGGGAAACGTGACTGGCTGTTTGTGATTGGTTGTTCTTATGTTTTTTTTAATCCAATCTGAGTGCATTGGTTCTGGCTTAGGTTTTGGTTGGCTTATGTAGGCTACCGAGGCATTAGAACTGCCCCAGTCCAATTGTCCCCTTGTTTATTTATTTGTTTATATATTTTTTTAAAGATTTTATTTATTTATTTGAGAGAGAGAGAAAGAAAGAGAGAGAGTGCACGCGTGGGTAAGTGGCAGAAGGAGACACAGACTCCCCATGGAGAAGGGAGCCTGGTATGGGGCTTGGTCCTGGGACTCAGGGATGATGACCTGAGCTGAAGGCAGACGCTTAACCTACTGAGCTACCCAGGTGCCCCTACCCTTGTTTAATTATCTTAACAAAACCATAAATATATGGTGGACATCTTTCTGAGTCTTTAAATATATTTTACAACTTCATGATTGCATAGTATTCTATGGTATAAATATAACAGCATTTATTTAAGGAATCCTGTACTTTTGGGTGTTTGGCATTTGAATTCTTTCTCTTCGTATCTTTCTCTTTCACACTATTACAAACTACTCTGCAATGAGTACTTCTTATACTCCTATCATTGTTTACATTTGAAATCCTTTCCTTGGGGTTAATTCCTTAATACAGAATTATTTGATCAAACAGTATGTTCGGTTTAGCATCTTAGTAGTGTTTCTTTTAAAAAGGTAATGCATTGGGACGCCTGGGTGGCTCAGTTGGTTGAGAGTGGGACTCTTGGTTTCAGCTCAGGTCATGATCTCAGGGTGGTGAGACTGAGCCTGGCATGGGGCTCTATGCTCTGCGTGGAGTCTGCTTGTCCCTCTCCCTCTCTGCCCCTACCCCCACTTGTCCCCGCATGCATGCTCTCTCTCTCTCTCTCAAATAAATACATCTTTTAAAAAAATGTAATACATTCACAGAATGTAAAAATTTAAAACTACAGAAAGGGGTGAAAAACTGTTAAAGTCTTCCTGTCACTATGCCATCCATCTGCCTCATTTCCAGCCCATCTACCTCATTCTCTACCTGCTTCCTCTCCAATAATTCTTTTTTTTTAACCTTCCAGAGAATTTGTTACAGTATATTCAAACAAATACAAACCTATCCAACATCCCTGCCCCTTTCACACAGATAGGAGCATATAAGATACAAGTCCTGCTTTCTTTCTTTTCTCAAAAGTGTATCTCATTCGCATTTGTGCCTGCCTACCATTCCAGTGGTCTGAAGGGTGGTTGATTTCATCTTTTGCTATGACAAGAAGTACTGTAACTTACATTCATGGTTTGCATTTTCTAGTGTATCTGTTGAATAAATTCCTAAAAGTGGAATTGCTGATCAAAGAATATATAAATTTATAATTTTGCTAACTATTGCAAATTGCCTGCTAGAGGGATTTCACTAGCTTAAACTGTCACCATCAATGAATGGCTGTCCTGTCTTTCCTCCAGCCTTGCCAAAGGAGGGTGTTATCAAACTGTCCGAGTTTTGTGTGCTAGATGGTATCTCAAAGTAGATGTAATTTGCATTTCTTTTAGTGGGAGCCATTGACATTTGTCTTTTCACTTTGTAAGGTATTGGTTTTAGTTTGCCTGAAAGCCAAGGAAGACCACATTAGATATTTTTTAGTTGAACTTTTCAATCCTTTCATTCATAGGTTTTGGATTTTTTTTTTTTTTTTTTTTTTGGTACTGTCAGAAAGGTCTTCCCTACTTTGATATTATCAATACATTTCCCTCCCCTCCCCTCTCCTCCAGGACTCTTACGAAAACAGTGGCTCCTCCTCTTCCTCCTTTCTCTGACATTGACATCTTTGATCTATTTGGATATTAACCTGATGTGAGGGATGGATCCAAATGTATTTATTTATTTTCTAAATTTCTTAGCTGCACTGGCACCATTTTCTCTCCTGTCCTGAGATGTTACCGCCACCCATTCCGATTTGGCTCTATTTCTGGAATTCTTTTTCTGTTCCATTTTTTCCATGTGCCAGGACCACATTGCTTTTATTATTAAAGATTTAATAAATTTTAATATCTAGTAGTGTGAATCCCTGTTCATTTCTTTCCTGTTTTAGAATTTTCTTGGATAGTCTCTTTAGGTTTTGTTCATACAGTTTTCAGAGCTAGCTTGTCAAATTCCAACATTAGTTTAAGAAGAAGAACCCCGTTAGAGTTTTTTACTTGAATCACGTTGCATTTTTGAATTACCTTGACGAGCACCGACAACTTTGTAACAGAGGTCGTCCTCTTCTGAGCACTTGGCCATGGAATGGCTCTCTGCTGGGCTAAGCCTGCTTTGGCACCATTCAGTTACAATGTTTTCTTTATATACACATCTCAAACATTGCTTATTAAATTCTTTGCAATTTTTTTAAAGGTTTATTTATTTATTTATTCGGCAGAGATAGAGACAGCCAGCGAGAGAGGGAACACAAGTCGGGGGAGTGGGAGAGGAAGAAGCAGGCTCATAGCGGACGAGCCTGATGTGGGGCTCGATCCCATAACGCCGGGATCACGCCCTGAGCTGAAGGCAGACGCTTAACCGCTGTGCCACCCAGGCGCCCCTAAATTCTTTGCAATTTTATACATCTTTTCTTAAAGATGTATACATCTTTTTTATAAATCCTTATACATCTTTTTATAAATCCTTTTTCTCTTATATATCCTAGGTCTCTCCGTTTTGAAAAACAAATGAAAGCTGTTGATTTTTATATTAATTTTGCGCATGTCTATGCTAGGGAATTCTGTCATTGTTTACAGTTTTGGATGATGCTCTTGGTTTTTCCAGGTACCAGTCATCACCTTTACAAATATGAATGTTTCAACCTTTCCCTTTCTAAACTTCATGACGCGGCTTGTGTTCTTTTGTATAAAGGTGTTTTTCCCCAGGTGTTGTGCTTAGCTTTACTGAGCATTTTCTCATTAATAATAAAGAGAATTTTGTTAGGGGAATATCCATCTATTACTATCTTATCGAGTGTTTTTTGTTTGTGTGTTTGTGTCAAGGAAGACTGTTGAATGTTACCAGATGTCTTGCAGGAGCTGTAAGAAAATCATGTTGTTTTCCTGCTATGATTAATTATATGATCAGAATCTTAATACTGAATCATCTGTGATATTTCATATTTTAATGCTGCTGAATTCTGTTTTCTAATGTATCTGTTTAGGATTTTGTATAGTTCATCTTAAGTGAGATTTTCCCCTAGTTCTGGGTGTGTGTGTACGTGTCTGTCTGTATGGGTAATGGACATTTACTCAGTTTTAGAGAAAATTTGTGCACACTTCAAGAAATAATTTGGAAGATTTCCTCCTTCCTCTGAACAATGGATACCCTTCAAATTACTTTTTCTTTAAGGATCTCTCAGAAATCTGAAAACGTTTTGGCCTGTACTTTCTCTGGTGCTAACTCCTGGATAACTTTCTTTACATTTCTTATGGAATGTGATCAGTTTTCATATTCCCCTTCTTTGTAGTCACTTTTGCCAAATTACATATGCATATTTTGCTTGAGTGCTTGAAGAATTCTTTTTGTATCTTTAAATTGAAATAACATTATAAGACTTTGTCTCAGGGAGGGCTACACTTGTATGTAAAACAAGACTTCTTATTTCTACATTTTTCCCCCTTGAATTCTGTTCTACTTCTTGTATTTTTGGGGTTTTTCTTCCAGGAAAAAGAGAAGTTAGACATATCTGTGCTCTTCTTTGCCTTTCTTTTAGATCTATATTTTTCCCTCTTACCCTCCCAATTGTTTGTTTGTTTCATTTTCTTCATTGTTTATCCCTCACTTGATCTTCTATTTCCCTTAGTGTGTTTTCTGCCATTTCTATTTTTTTCTTCGGCTCTTTCCAATTTTTTCTTCTTCTTCTTTTTTTTTTTTGGATGGCTTTGTTTTATTCTCGTAATTCTTTCATGAACTCTAACATACCACATTTCATCTTCTCCATTTGTCTTATCACTTTATTTCTGGAATCTTCTTGCACTTCTGCTTTGGGCAAGTGACATCTCAGGATGGGGCAGGGGTTGGTCGGGGGAGGAGTGGGAGAGTAGAGTGTGGGAGAGAGACCAGTATATTTCCCTAATTTTATAACATTGAGATTCTTTTAATATTTTGCTGCCATGGAGACTGTTACCTACACAGAGGCCTCCTCTGTGTGGTTGTGTGTATGTGTGTGTGTGTGTGTTCACCCCCTCTACTTCTATGAGTAATTATTTCCGTTAATTATTTCCATCAGTCAGCTTTATTTCTGCATCTCAGGGTGTGCTCCTCACCTTCAGAAAACACTGTTACTTTCTGAGACCTTCTTGTCACTGAAGTCTGCCCCTTTTCACTCTCTCCCATGCTGCCATTTCCTGATCTCAGTCCTTATACACATTTTAAGGTCTGCAGATTATCCCTGTCTCCTACTTTTGCCAAGAAAATGAATCTTGCAGGGTCTTTTTATTTTTTCATTGTATTTATTGTTTTCAGTTGCTGTCCAGGAGGAGAAAGGGAGAATTCCAGGTTCCACAGTCACTTTTATGCTAGAAATCAAATTGATATTTTCCTAATTAGTTAGCCAACATTTCCTTGAAAAATATTGTTACAAAGCTTGATCATATGAAGTTGGTGTGAATCATAAACTTATATGAAAAATCAGTATATTTAAAGTCAATTCCAGGGGTGCCTGGGTGGCTCAGTCCGCTGAGTGTTGGACTTTTGGTTTCAGCTCAGGTCGTGATCTCAGGGTTGTGAGATTGAGCCTGCACTGGGATCTGTGCTTAGTGGGGAGTTTGCTTGAAAGCCTCTCTCCCTCTGCCCCTCCCCCTACTCACAGGCTTGTGTGCATGCTCACTCTCACGTAAATAAATAAATCAATAAAGTCAACTGCAAAAGTTCTAGTAAAGAACCCCGACACACACACACACACACACACACACATACACACACACACACACACACACACACACACACACACCCCTTTACTAGGAACGTGTACATCTGTACTTTTGTAATAGGGTCCTTATCTAAATGAAGGCAGTGGAGCAAGTTTCATTTAATTTTAAAATCTTGGCTGTCATTTCCTTGAGAATGGGAAACTGGAAGAAAATATAATTTTAGTATCAAATGAAGTGACAGTGTTAACATTTTAAGAATTCGTAAACACAGACCCAAATTATTTAAGAGTTGATGTTTTCTCCCTGAATTGGTTTCCTTCAGACACTGAAAGTTGACAAGGTGTTTGCCCCAGATCTTTAGTGTTGTCTGACATTTGTCATACCACCCAAAGACTGGGGTTAGTTTCTGTGTGTTTGGCTGCTAAGTGAATAGCTTGGGCAAACCAAATTTAAATTATTTAGATAGAAATTAGAATAATTTATTTTTATATCTCAAGGAAGGATCAAAAATTTGGCCCAGCTGGGGCGCCTGGCTGGCTCAGTCAGTTAAGCATCTGACTCTGCATTGGCTCAGGTCATGATCTCAGGGTTGTGAGATGAAGCCCTGCATCTGGCTCCGCACTGAGCGTGGAGGCTACTTACGAGTCTCTTTCCCTCTCTTCCTGCCCCTCACCGCCCCCCCAAAATTGGCCAGCTTTCTCCAAGAAAATTACCCATCTTGTGAATTTCTTTTTACAGTTGTATACACTTTTATTGCTTCTCAAATAATAAGGCTACAGTGTTTAAATATCATGATTGTATGTAACAATGAGAGTGAGTGAGGAGGACTTTCTCCCTTCTTCGAAAGTCACATTTCTTTTTAAGTGTTTGAGGTCCGTAGGATGATGTAAACTACCTAAAGTTTGTTAGATCTTGTTTTGGTTTCTTGAATACACGTGACCTGTAAAACAGAAATCATTCTGCTGATAGAGGAGAGAACTAGTGAGGAAGTTTTTGTTTGTTTCATCTTCCTTATTGATACAATGAGCTTCATGTTTCGTCTTCCCTTGCTCTCAAGGGTAGGACAGTGTGAATGGAAAATTAGGGGTATAGAATTTTCCTAGTTGATTTAGTCTGTGGCTCTAAACACTTGATGCCATTTTCTTCCACGATCTGATAAACACTGAGGAGGAAATGCAGGGCGAACTGAGCCAGCTGCGTTTATTCACCATTGGCTGCCCTCAGTCTCGTCTCTGCAACTTTAATTATAACTGACCTCATCTAGCCGTGGGCTATTTTTCGATGACACAGATTCTAAGAAGAAAAACACCCATGAGTAACTCTGGAAGATCATAAAAGTTTTCATGCAGTTTTGCGTCTTGACAAACCACTCTACACCCCAATTATGGATTGTTTTATTTCTTAGTTTCCTTTACATGTATAAAGCCAGTCAAAGAAATGGAGTGGAGGACCACAGAGGAAGGAAGGGAAAACTGAATGGGAAGAAATAAGAGAGGGAGACAAACCATGAGAGGTTCTGGACTCTGGGAAACAAACTGAGGGTTTCAGAGGGGAGGGCGTAGGGGGACAGGGTAGCCAAGTGATGGGTATTAAGGAGGGCATGGGTTGTGATGAGCACTGGGTATTATATGCAACTAATGAATCATTGCGTATAAAACCTTATGATATGCTGGCTAACTGAACATAGTAAAAAATAAAAAATAAAATAAAATACCAAAAAGAAAAATCCTTTCAATATATATCTTATGTGATTGCTTAGGTCAAAACTATGTTTAAATATATTTTCCTGCACATCTACTCTTTCTTTTAAAACACTATTAAAACAAATAGGTGAATAAAATTGTAACAACATGATCCTTCAGAAAATATTGAAACAGCCCTATTTTTTCTTTTATTTTCCCCTCCACTGCTTTATTGAGCTATAATTGACATATAACATTATGGTTTAAGGTGTACAACACGATGATTTGATATGAGTATAGATTGTAAAATGTTTACCACAGTTAGGTTTGTTAACATATCCTTCATCTCACACAATTACATTTCTCATTGTTATGGTGAGAACACAAAAGATCTACTCTCTTAGCAGCTTTGAGTCTATAATACAGTATTGGTGATTATAGTTACCATGCTGTACATTAGATTGCCAGTTCTTACTCACCTGATAACCAGAAGTTTGTACCCTTTGACCAGTGTGTCCCCATTACCTCCACCCCCTGGTAACCACGATCCCACTCTCTTTCTATAAGTTCAGTTTTTTTTTTTTCCAGATTCCACATTTAAGTGAGAACATACAGTATTTGTCTTTCTCAAAACAGCCTTGCTATGAAATGACAAATTATTGAATGTCTGGAGCTTGGGAGGCAGGGGAATGGTGTTCCTGATCAGGCCAGGGTCGGTGTCCTAGAAGGTCGTCGGTATCCTAACCTAAGTAAACAGGAATAAAAAGACATCATAGGATGAGTCAGCGTCAAATCCCATACAAACCCCAAAGCAATGATACGGAAGCACCCCATCCCAAGGGCAAAACACAGGCCAGAATCAAGCAAATTCAAGGCTCAGAATCTCCAACAGCACAGACATGGAAAAGAACGAGGAGAAAATTGAATAGAATTTTCGATCATTTATGAATGAAGCAGAACTATCTGCCATTTTAGCTTTCTCGATCTTAGCCACCTTTCATGTGATCAGGTCGGGCCACGTAAAGATAGCACTGGAAACGGTTACTCTCTGGACCCTTCCCATAAAGAGTCAGAGTTTCTGAAGGGTCTTGGCATAACCCAGAAAAAACAGAGGTGAGGTTGGTCTTCCAAAACTGGAAAAGTGCCATCTGGAAGTGAACAGACCCTTCAATAAAGGGGCGTTTGGGATCTCAGGCTCCTTGAAGAGTTTGCTGTGACCCTGGTTTGCGGAGATCCAGGAAAACTCCCTCCCTGGCAGAGACTCATATGTTCTTGATGATACCGAGAGCAAACCTAACATCTAGGTCTGTCGTTGTTTGTTTTTTAAGATGGTCTGTATCTTTTCTGACACAAAAGCCACAAAGATCACTGTGGCGGACATTGTAAGTTAAACTCCATTGAACCGGAAGCTGATTCTGCCGGCCCTCATCCTCCTGGTTCTCGTTTTATCTGCTGCCTGCCGTCTGCCTCCGTGTACTCCAGCCTCCCGTCTCCCTTGTGCTCATTTGAATTGTACTCCGATAACTACGGAACTGAAGGGGGTCTTCGTGATCCTGGGCCAGCATTTACAGTTGTCGGAACTGAAGCTTGGGAGGCCACCCTGCCCAAGGTCACCCAGCAGTGTGTGTCAGAGCTGAGGAGACAGTCTCTTGATACGCTGCTGCTTCATGGAAATAAAAACAAATATGGGAAATCTCAGCTCCTCCCTCAGGTTCTTCCCTTCAGTAGAGCCATTTCTGTCCGTGCAGCAAGGCCATGGGTTGGAATCAGGCTACGCTGGCCCCTTGATCTGTGACGTTGACCCAGTTCTCTTATGTGCACTGTCTCAGCATCTTCATTGGTAAAATGGAGAGATCAACAGCTTCTAGGGTGAAGAACCTCAAAGAAGTTAATATCCACGAAGCCCTTCGAATAGTGCCAGCTAATGATAAATGCTCAGTAAGCATCAGTGGTCCTCATTCTTGGCCATATTAATCACTCTTTCTCTCTTCTTTTGCATTTTCATGAATACCACTCAACACGTTCTTATTTACTAGCTCTTTTATTTAGGATGTTAGTTTATTCCAGTTTTCTCTTCCCGGACCCAGTCATTTCAGGGTAGGGACTATGCCTGTGTTTCTTCTGTGCACCTCCACAGAGCCTGGCTCGATGTTTGATGCAAAAGAGGGATTCTTTCAACACTATTGTGTTTTGCTGTGTTTTGTTGTTTTGTGTTGTGTGTTTCCTGCTTGTTGATATTAAGACAAATAGGTTTCTAATAGTTGCAGCTCTGGTCAACTTTTAGGTGTTCTCAAAGAAAATGCCCATTAAAATATGGTAGCAGTATAATGTGCTCTGTGTTAAAAAAAAAAAAAAAAGCAAAGATCACTTGCACGCTTATATATACCTTTAAAGGTATATAAAAAAGTCCTCAGGGTATGTGCTTGGAATGGCTTTAGGAGTAGCAGGTAAGAGGAGAGGATATTTTGCCTGCTACCAGGGCTGTTAAGTAAGACCCTGCTGGATACTTTGAAACTGTATGCTGGAACCATAGTAATATGAATAGTATCACTCTTAGACCTGAATTCTGGACATTTTACTGTGACATATTTTTAGTTCATATTCTTGGCTACACATTAGAGTTGTTGGTGAGATTTTTTTTAATTGAGATACAATTGTTGTATAGCCTATTCATTTTAGGTGTGTAACATTGTGATTTGATCTGTGTGTATACTGCAGAATAATTGCAACAGGTGTAATTGGTATCCTTCCCCACCGCACATGGTTTCAGTCTTTTTCTTGTGATGAGACTAGTCCCCCCCACCCCGCCCAGTATTTCTGTGTTGCTGTTGAAGATTCCAAGTTTTTGGACTTCCATAAAATCAAAGAAAATCTATGTTCTCATTAGGGACCGAAGGTGTACAGATCAGAAAGATACAGAGGACTGAATTATAGAAATAACAAGATTTGTGGGCAAAAATGTGGATATTTTAGCCATTTTGCCTTAAGGTGCTATTGAATTTCTTTCAGTGAATGGGGTAGTCAGGAACTTAACTTGTTCTATGTTGTCCATGGAGCTCACCCCTATTTTCTTTTAAATATCAAGGCTCTAAAACCCATATTTATAAACAGTAAATGCGGAGGTTGCATAATAAACTGTTGGGTTACAGTTGTTTGTTTATTCATTCAACAAACATTTACTGAATGCCTGTTACACACAAGGCCCCATTTCAGGACATCGCCTGAACCAGATGACTTTTATGCACAGTCACCAATACATCTGGAATGAAGTTAAAACACGATGAATGTAGAATTGGAATTAAAAGGAGAATGAGACGAATATATGAATCATATGTGGATATATATATATCAAGAGTCTCTCTGGTGGATACTGTGCTGTGAGCTATGTATTTATTTTTTAGGTCACGTCATCCCTGCATCTCTGTAAGGGTGGCTTATTTGCCCATTATACCGATGAGGAAATGGAAGGTTCCAGTGTGGAATGACTTACCTTTGGCCACACACATAATAATAAGCAGAGTCATGATTTTAACTTAGGTCTGCTGACTTTTTTGTCCACTGACCTACCACACACAGATCCTAGAAATGTGGAGTCTAAGTAGTTGGTTTTGTGGGTGAGCATGTGGGTGTATAAGTCAGTAAACAATCTCATAACCCCCCAAATTGTATTTAGGTCATACTGACAGTCTAAAAGCAGGTCATCTTTTTGGGTTTTTTAATTTATCTATCTATCCATCTATCTATCATCTATCTATCAGTCAGCTCTATCTATCAATCAATTATCTACATCTATCAATCATCTATCTCTATCATCTATCTATCATCTATTTATTTATGAATCTATCATCTCTCTCTCTCTTTTATTCCATAGGTGGCAGCCTGTATCTCCCCCTTCTCTTCACCCATTTTGCCCATGTGTATTTTATGTTTGAATTTTCTTTTATTAGTAACTGTACAATTGATCGAACACTTACGTATTAGCCAAGTTAAGTAGTAACTAAGGAATCAAGTAAATAATAAGTAAATGTAAAAGGCAATACCCAAATAACCGAAGCTTATCTGCAGGTGATGGATCATGGAAAGTACTTCAGTGAGGTCTCTAAGTGGGTAAACTGAGCAAAGGCGTGGACTAGCATCAGAAGAAAAATCTAGATAGTAATAAATGCCTGGTGAGCAAGTAGTACAACAGGAAGAGATTAGCAAGTCAGGTGGACACGAGTGGGCGCGAGAATGTGAATAAGGTACAGGATAAACGGGAATAGCTGGCTCCTGGTGCCAGGAGAGAAATGGGAATCGTGGATGACAGCAACATATCCTAAAAACAGAACGCAAAAACCTGGATGTGCGAAGTTGTTCCTGAAATGCGGGACCAAAATGGGACCTCCCGGGCGTTCTCTTCCTTTCTCTGGCATTACCTTTGCACACAAAGTGGCCAGGCTCATGTGGAGTCCTGGAGCTGGGTTTGGATTTGAGCGTGGCCACAGATGGGGGCGGTGACGTCTAAGTGTCGTGGACCTCCCCTTTTGAGTGAGACAGAGGTGCAGATCTTCCCCGTGGTGCTGTGAACATGAGCGTGAGAAGGAGAAATGCCACAAAGGACGCAGGGCGTCTGCTGTGATGCCACACGTCACGGGTAGACGGTGAGAGGCGGCGGTGCTCGGGTTGGTGGGCTAACGTCCTGCCCTTTCTGTCTCACCGCCCCTTGCGAACATCTGTGCCTAATAGTGAGCGGGGGCTGGGGAATAATAAGCCACATGTTGTACTTCGATATACTTCTGACATTTGTTTATCAGTCTGGGCTCATTGAGTCTCTGACCTCAGATTAATAAAGGAAAATATTAGTAGTCCTCGGGCTAAATGTAACTCCAAGAAATCAAATTGGGTGAACAGGATTGAATAATGCTTTCGGAGAAATAATATAATATCACAGTGCCAGGGCTGCTCTTGTTTGAATCTCATCTTTTCTACTGTTTACCCTGGGTGACCCTGCGTGAGTAATAGAACTTCTCTGAGCCTCAGTTTCCCCATCTGTAAGATGAGTGAAGTACTATCTGCTCTTCTCAGTCCTTTGGGCTGGTATAACAAAATACCACAGCCTGGGCAGCTTGTAAGCCATCGAAACTTATGTGCCACAGTCCTGGAGGCTGGGAAGCCCAAGATCAAGGCACGGCGCGGCCTCGTTCTCTGGCAGGCACCCTCTTCTGGGTACTATTAGTAGCCTCATTTTGTAGTCAAACTGAAGCTTCGAGGGAGAATGTCATTTGACCAAGTTACACAAGTAGCAGAGACGGTCCTGGAACTTAAGGAGTACGAGTGTGGTGCCTCGACTCAATTTTAGGAAGAAGTTGGTGCCTTCAGTGACTTAGGGAAGGTCCATAATACCCCACAGGCACAGTGAGTAATTCCCGCTTTTTCACTGAGACCTTGGACCCACTTTATTACCGGAGAGTGAATGGTGAGTGAAATGTCAATCCACGTCTCGTACTGGAGAGAACTCTCCTATGCTTAGTGGGTTTTGATGCTCTAAAAATTCTGTTGGATCTGTTGTGTGAGATGTTAATTTCCAGAATGTCTTCAGCTGACTGATGATCAGTCCTGTGGACCAGAGCCTTGTGCCCAGCCTGAAACACTTTGTTTCCTCCTACTTCTAGATTTAAATACTATAAAGCCATTGTGCTTTATTTAAAAAAACACTTCGGTATAGAGGTGTCCAGTATTTCCATACGGGTAATGTAGGATAGAATTATTTCCTTCTTAAAGTAAAATATGTGTTTCTTAATCATCCGTTTTATTTGACACTTTGAAACAGAATTTAAAAAAAGTAATGAAGGAAGGAGGACTACATGATCTTTGGAAACTTCCTGAAATCTCTCTGCAGCTTTAGTTTTCTGTAAAATAGAGGAGGTTGATGTACCCTCTACAACTTTGAAATTCTAGGACTCTTGACACAAAAAGTTGTGACTCATATATGTGGCTATTTTGGAATAAAAAAATATCACCCCCCCCCCAGAAAAGTAGCCTAGAATTTTATTTAAAAATTCATTCCAAAATACTCTCAATACTTAACCTACCAAAAAGATTAGAGACGTGGTAGGGGAGTTAGAACGTGAGCCCGAGGGGGCACGATCTGGTGAGAACATTCCATGTTGCCATAAAAAGCCTGACAAATATCTCACCTTATGTGAAGTATTTCCTCTCAAAAGGAAAATGTTTTTTAACTCAGATCAACTTCTGATTTAATGCATTATCAGTCAATATGATAAAGCAAAGTAAAAAATTCCGGTATCCTGGGCAAGAGGGATTGCTTAGGAGTAGAGGGACGTGGCCAAGAATCCTCACAACATCGCTTCATATCTGGAAGTCTACTTCTGAAGTCCATTCATTCGCTCACTCACTTAGCCTCTGATTTATTAGGCTTTTGTCAGAAACATCTGCTCTGTACCAGGCCCATAGTTGAGTGGGAGAAACAGACAAGTATACCAATCATTGTAATATAGCTATTTCAATGCTAGAATAAAGCTAAACTCAGGGTTCTCGGTGAGCAAAAGGACATCTAATTTTGCTCTTATTTAGCTGGTAAGGATCATGAAATTCTTATGAGGGAACTTCATGCTTGAATTAGGTTTGAAAGGTGAATGGGAATCAGCCTCGGCTTGTGCTTGGTATTACTTGAATGACAGAAATGGCAGAGAAGGACGTCATGAGGGATAAGAAAGCATGGCCATTCGGGGAACGTGTTTTCGGCATAGGGTACCTTTTGTCTGTGTGGCTCAGGAACCACCTGCCTCAGAAGCACCTGGAAGTATTGCTCTAATGTATAAACTTCGTGGCTTCCCCCACACCCACTGAATCAGAATATAAGGGGAGGGGCAAAGGGATCTTGACCTTTGTGATAGCGTTGCATCTCAGTTGAAGAACCAGTGATACAGATTTTCTATTATAAAGTGATCGAAGGTCCAGAAGAGCCAGGAAGGGACCAGATCGTGACAAGCTTTGAAGGACACACTAAGGATTTTGCCTTGATTTTCGGCGAAGTGCTACGTTATTTGCCCTTGGTCTCCCTGTGCTTTGAAACCACACATGGTCAATACTGTTCAGCTCCAATATGGCAGCGGTGGGAGTTGTAAGGCTTCTCTAAGAAAGGGTGGTTTGTAAATTCGATGCTTATACATTAGGGAGATTCTGCCGTCCAAAGTCAAACCTCTATCTATGTTACTCTTATCAGCAAGCCCCAACTTCTCTGTGGCTGGACACTAGAGATCGAATGCGAAGAAGAAACAGGTGACGAGTCTCAGAATGGGCACTAACTTCACGCTGTTTGATCCACCCACCCATAACCCATGCTTAGCCCCGAATTCCAGTCTGCCAGTCTGCCCGTTTGTGCTCTAGTCACAAGACAGACCAGGGAAGGAGGATATAACCTGACGTGCATTTCGAAGGGGAGCATCTCCCTGGAGCTGCACTGAGAGCTCCTCCTGGGGCTGGTCAGGAGCTGTCTTTGTGAATTGCTCAGAATGAGAGCTGAAGCCTTTCTACTTATCCTTTCTACTTATCCTTATTAGTGTTAAAATATGACCTTTACACTCAATTCAAATCCATTACTTTCACATTATTTTTCTACATTTCTTAAGTATATTATTATGACTTTTTTTTTCCCGCCATAAAAGTAATACTTCTTTTATCCTTGGGTAAGATGTGAGATTATTTTTAAGAAATCATATCTGACGCTCTATAAATTACAATGCCTTTTGGGTACACAGTAAAAGATTAATATTTAGTATTAGGGTTTAACATTAAAAAAAATTAATCAGGCTTTTGTGTCCAAATTTTCTGGGAATTTTCGTCCTCCATTGAATATTATAGTTTCCAGTCTTTAATTTTATCCATGACTTTTTTTTTTTTCCTTTTTAGGCAGACAGGAATTCTAAAAGGGGACTTGTGTGCCTCTCTCTAGGTTACATCAAATGGAAAAAATGTATTTGTGCTTACATTAAGTGTGATAGTTTAGTAGTTTCATGGTACGTATGTGAGTTAAAACCAGCTCCATATATGTTTGCACATTCAGGAAATCCGCAGTCTTCAGCTTGGCTTTTGACGTTGCTGGAAACTCGCTTAAGAAACAAGGTACTGTATTAAAAAAAAAAAAAAAAAAGCAAAACCCTCAATTCAGATGGATCCAGACTTGATTCCTGGGTTCATTAGCCACTGACAAGGACATCTTATTCATCAATTGACACTTAGTTTAGTTATTTTTGTGCTCTAATTAAGTATCATTGAATCGGACCCATTCATCCCTGAGGCAGGTTAGAGTTACCTGCATCTGAATTGCCTCCTTGATTCAGTTCAAAGGTCAGGTTCAATTTTCCAATTCTTTTGCTGTTTAAATTAATCAAACAAATTAAAGATGAATAATTACTGGCTCTGTTCCTATAGTAACAAGTG
Source organism: Ursus arctos (assembly GCF_023065955.2). Lineage (NCBI taxonomy): Eukaryota > Metazoa > Chordata > Mammalia > Carnivora > Ursidae > Ursus > Ursus arctos. Next base: position 76,915,209 of record NW_026623089.1, on the reverse strand, counting down.
TCACATTCCGACAACTTCAGGAACAAGGTTGGTTATTTTGGGCTTTCTTTGTTTACACTCTTCAAAAGCAAGGTTGAGCAATCTATTTTATTTATCTTTTTAATTAGCCAATAATTTCTAACTAGGTGGCAAAATCAGAGTGTTCTGGAGGACAAATTATGGCTCAAAGAAGGTCATTTTCAAGTTGGCATCAATGTTAACTTTAGGAAAACAGAGAATCCTTAGCTTTCCATTTTGCTTAAGACTGTGGTAGTTTGGATACCTAATTTCCTTTGTATCTTTTAGGAAAGTGTCCCAGGTCTTAAAGCATTAACTTGAAGACGATCAATGTACTGACAGCAACAGAACACTCAGAAGTAGTTATTCTACTAAATTAACTTTCAACTAATATGCGTTAAGTGTGTAAGGTGTGTTAGGCACTGGGGTTAAGAGCTGCAGATATAATTTTTATAGAGAAATCAAGTTTTTGTGATGACTTTATGTTTTAAGGCTGGGTTAGGTGGAACACATTTTCTATTTGGGCTGCAGCAAAAATCCAACTCAAAGCATACTTCGAGTTCCAACTCCCAGCATACTTTGCTAGAACAAAGGGGGTTAGTTGTATCAGCCATGCTGGAGAGGAAGGGAGGTGTGGGGAGAGGGGGAGGGGAAGAAATACAATTTCTTATATAAATTATATTTTTTCTTGAGGGGAAGAAATACAATTTCTTATATAAATTATATTTTTTCTTATATCTTATGTAAATTATATTTACGTAATTATATATTTGTATAAATTATATATTTATATAAATTATAAAGTATATCTTGTATTAATTATATTTATGCGGTATATACTTTTTCACATACCTGCACATAGACATTTAATTCTGCTAATAGGACATAAGCATTTCTAAAAATCACCACTGTAGGCAAATTTCACAAAAACCACCCCAGAGCTTATGGGGAAAATGGAGTTAGGGACACAGCACTCAAGACCTTTGTCTATGACACATAAAAAGACGATAGGGACCCACTCCCTAGTAAAAGTTTTACACGCTAAGCGGTTAACACACTTTTACACATTAACCGATTAACTGGTTAAGCCGTATGTAAATACTCCAGTGAATATGGTGCGTTACTGAGCAAGACCTGAAGTTTGCTGCTGTCGGTGCGTGTTGAAAGGATTGCAGCTTGTGAGTTACATAACGTGCTAGAAAGAAGACTATCTGGAATCAGACGGGAATTTGTGACCCTAAATGTGGGTGTGTGTGACTCACAACACACCAAAGTAGCTGGTAAATATCTGAGGTATGTGACGGACGTGGTTTTTGTGCTCTTAGACGACTCAATTCAACTGGGTGCAGTTTTCCGCAAATGAAACTATACAGAAGTGAACGTGATGTTTACTTTTTGCTTAAACTGTTCCTTAATATTATATTAGTAGCATTGGAATAAATTGGCATTTCATAACAAGCACGGTCCATGGAGAGGTAATATCTCCCTTCTCGCTATATCCTGACTTGGGTACGTATGTCCTGCTTGTCTGATTATTAATACATATCATTTCTTCTAAGCAAAGTCTGTCTCCGATCCTACAGTACCTAGCAAGGTTACTGGCTCCTAGACGTCATTATAAACACCTGGGGGCCTGGGTGGCTCAGTTCGTTAAGTGTCCAACTCTTGATTTCGGCTCACGTCTTGATCTCAGGGTCCTGGGATCGGGTCCTGTATTGGGCTCCCTGATCAGCGGGGAGTCTGCTTCACCCTCTTCCTTTCCCTCTTCCACTTCCCCTGCTTGTACTCTGTCTGTCAAATAAATAAATAAATGAGATATTTTTTAAAAATTAGAAACGTGATTCGCTGACTGTCAAAGAGGAAAAGTTTTAAGTCAGCAGCCATGGCTTTAGACAGATGGTCTGCCACTGTGGGTGGTGGCTTTATGCTTGATGTGTGGCAATGAGCCGCGTGGCTTTCTTAGTCCCTAGAATCATCTTATCCCTCCTTCCTTTCTTCTTGACGCGACGGTGGATCTCCCGCGGTGAGTGGGCTTCTCGTGTGTGCACAGATGTGTCTCGTCACAGGGCTGGTGGTTGAAGGGGAGATATTTGGGCTTCATCCTGGAAAGCCTGTAAAACTTTAGGCCAGATCTGCCATTCACGTATATACGCAAGTTCAGTCTTCCATCTAAACGCTGGAGAGCTGTTCTCCCGTAAATGGGTATAGCTAACTGAAAACATTCCAAGTACCAGTAGGAGAAGTCTTGATCTCTCAGACAATGCCGTATTGTTACAAGAGCGGTGATTTCCTTTACAACTGCCAGAGCATCTATAACGATTGCGTTAAGGCATTGATGGGTGAGGACTCCGCCACGCGCAGCTCAATAACTCAGTGACTGATCACCCAGTTTATAGCTGATTCAGACCTGTAATTTTTCCAATGCTGCCAGCCTTTTGGCCACTTCCGACACCAGCTACTTGACAAGAATATTCAGGTTGAAAGGGAGTGAGACCTGAGTCAGTCAATGATGTCAGCAGTGACGGTTTCATTTAAAGGTTTGGTGGAAGAGGTTGTTGAAACCCCTATGTAGGATTTAGCATCATCTGTGGACTTCATTAATCCATGATCTTCCTCTAGTCAATTACCACACAGGAAAAAAAAAATCAAGAATCATTCCATTAGCACTTCTGGAACTGTGATTCAAGTTCTGGGCTCCAGAGAAGGAGATAAGGAGTAGCATCATCTTTGATAAGAGACAATAGTGCAATTTGAGAGGTGCAAACGGATGATTGAAATCTGAGTGTCAAAGCATCTTTTATTACTCATTCCTTTTTCAGGGATAAAATTGCAAATGGATGAATTACACGTGAAACTGTTTTCCATATGAACTAACTAACCAAATGGCTGTGTCGTCATCAGTCTGAAAGGGTTGGGAAGTGAGGTATCACACTAGTGTTGCCAAAGTAATACCCCCCACATGAGTGTCTTCCGTATGGATGACTTCTGTGTTCCTGTGCTGTCTGCTCTCAGTCATATGTAACCCCCGGTTCTCCTGATTTTAGGGTCCCTTTGCATTGCCCTTGGAACACAGCATCCATTAAGAAAGTACTTGATAAACATTTATGTTCCAGGCATGGCCCGAAGTACGAGGGTTATAGGTGGATTCAGACTTTAAAGAGTTCAGAGTCTGAGAAAGGAGACAGGTGGGGAAGTGTGGCAGATTCCTTCCCTTCACCCCTGCAGCCTTGTTCTCTACCCTAACCAGCCACATTGTCTGTCCCAGTGCAGTGCCCTGCATGGACCACCAGCCAGGGCTCCCAGGCCTTTATCTTCTTGGTGGGATTAAGCCCCCTGTGGAGGCAAGGGGGAGGGGAAGGTGAGATTTGCTATTGCTTCTCCCTGTGACCCTGCTGGGCTTGGCAGCGTTCCCTACGGAGCGGAGCGTCCCTGCTCCTTCAAAGGTAGCCTCCTCTGTGGGCCCTCTTTTCCTTGTCCATACCCGTTCCCTCCCTTTGACTCCGTGCTAGAGACGGCTGCTCCCGGCTTATGTGCTAAGCCCTGTGGTTCCTCTACCTTCCGCCCACACTTCCGTTAATAGTCCTTTTCTAAATAAACCCTCCTCAAATGATTTGAATGCAGGAGGGCTGTTTCCTCTTTGGACTCTCCGATAGTAATTTTTATTTACTCAATAACGTAAGCCAAATAAGAGAAAGGCTGTGGAATGCTGAAGACATATAAAAGAGAGAAGGACCACTTCTGAATAGTAGGTATCAGGAAGTAGAGCTTCAAGTGGTAGCAGGTGGACTAAAACTTGGAAGATTGGAAGAGGTACTGGGTGAGTGTAGCAAGTGGGAAGAAAAGCACTTGGCCGGAATTATAGAGCTTGAAAATTCAGGGGTGCCTGGGTGACACAGTCAAGTGCTGACTCTTGATTTTGGCTCAGGTCATGATCTCAGGGTCCTGAGATTGAACCCTGCATGGGGCTCTGCGTTCAGTGGGGAGTTTGCTTGATTCTCTCTCTCCCTCCGCCTCTCCCCCCATCCCGGCTCCTACTTGTGCTCTCTCTCGAAAGAAAGAGAAAGTTCAGTGGCTGATCCTGGAAATGGGTGGAGTTTAACCTATGTGCAAGGGAAGAGTGACAGAGCTGAGGGTGGGAAGGGTGAGCTGATGGGGAGCTTGTCTACCAACACTGTCATGCCTGGCACAGATGTGGTGGTCAGTAAATAATGTTGTGAGAAAATAAGATCAGTAACAAGAAAGGTGAGCAGGGCTCAGATCATGAAGGTTTTGGATGCTAAGGAATTTGTACTTTTCAACATAGGTGTTGGGGAAATAGAACCAGACTTTGTCAGGGGAGCGATGCATTTTAGTAAGTTAATTTTATCGTTTCTTGTAGGTTATCAGTGTATTAAGTATCTCCCTGACTAGACTGTAGCCATCCTAAAGGCAGGAAGCAAGTCTTACATACTCACAGGATCTCTCAGTGAAATGATTTGCATGTTGTTGGCATTCAGAACACACTTGGTGAAATATTGCAAGCAAAAACTACATGGTTAGGGTTTCCATAGCATCTGCATTTTATTTTAGCCATTTTTTATTAGAGCTTTTAAAACGATGCCATATTGATTCATTCCAGACATTGATTTAAACATGATATAATTGAAAGCAGAAATACATGCCAGGGATGGGTGTAATATGCTGCCTACTGAAATGTCATTTGTTCCTTTATTACTCATGAGTCCAAAGAAGACCTTAAACTTGGAAGGTGATTGGCTATAGCTAAGAGACTCTCTTGGGGTTTGCAGGGAAAGATTTAGCTCCTTCTGTAAATATTTATTGCCATAATCAGTAGGTCGATGGGGTCACTAGTGACATTCTGTCCTTAAGAATGAAAATGATCACTTTCAGCAGGAATTGCTCTCAATGTTTTCACTAATCTTTATCTTAAATCTCTAAAAGTGACAAATGTTCCATTTTCCATGGATATGAATTAATTTAAAATTAAACATATGAGCTCAGACTTGATAGTGAGTATAAAAACTTATTTTTTTACAATTTTTTTTTTTTTTTGAGAGAGAGAGAGAGAGAGTGCATGGGCAGGGGGTAGAAGCAGAGGGAGAAGCAGACTCCATCCTGAGCAGGGAACCCGACACGGGGCTCGATCCCAGCACCCTGAGATCATGACCTGAGCTGAAGGCAGATGTTTAACCGACTGAGCCAGCCAGGGTGCCCCCCAAAACCTTATTTTAAATCAGGAAAATGTGATATAAGAATCCCATGCATTTTTCTTTCTGTTTGCTTGTTTATTAAATGTTACTGACTGAATGTTTGTGTTCACATCCCCATTCATATATTGAAATTGAATCCCCTATGGGGTGGTATTTGGAGGCAGAGCCTTTGGGGGGTAATCAGATGGGAAGGATGGAGCCCGCTTTAGTGGGATTAGTGCCCTCGCAAGAAGAGGCCAGACACTGCATTGCCCTCCTTTTGCCATATGAGGATACAACCCTGAAATTAACCACACTGGCACCCTGACCTCGGACTTCCCGCCTCCAGGCCTGTGAGGTATAAGCATCTGCACCCAGTCCATGGTGCTTTGGTAGAGGAGCCTGGGCTGTGCTATTTGTAAGAATGTGCTAGTGTCCTTCAAATAGGAGAATAAAGTCCTTTCTTCGCACAGAAAGTTCTTTTCAGCGGCTACTTAGCATACATCCCACATCCTCTCTTGGCTCTGCACTATCAGAGGTGTTTTAGGGATTCTGCAGCAGGAAATGTAAGTTCACTCTCCAGACCTCCTTTACTGGCTGAGTGCACCTGTCCCCCAACTGTTGTGGGCATTGGTTGTTCAAGGTTCACACCTGTGGTCTTCTTCAATCTATGGTGTGTGGCTCTTGGGAAGTCCCTAAATAGAGATACCTGGGAAGTTACACTTCCTTCAGAAGTAGCATATTGGATAATGAACCACGGAAGCACTAAATACCCAGCTTTGCCATCTTGATGGGACAATCCCTGTGGTTCTGTGTTTTGGAGTTCCCATAAGATCACATGGAAGCTAGACTTCCCTTGCAATTATATCTTTGTCTGGCTCTTTCCACTGTGTATCTTGCTTTCCTCACCCCCCCTACTTTCTTCAGAGAGCACTGCTTCCATACATTTCTTGCAAGAATCCCTGTCTCAGGCTCTGCCTCAAAGAAACCCCGCCAAAGACAGACACAGAAAAATAAGACATAGGCTGTTTCTAAGGAGTGCCCAATCCAATAGGAATAACCCAAGTTTGCAAATAATTTAAGCTAGAATGCAATATGATTTAAAAGAGATACAAGAATAGTGCTATGGGAATTTAAAGAAGAAATTCTTCACATAGATTATTGAGGAAGATCCCTGATAACTTGAGGTTTATTCAAAAATTGCATTTTCCCTGTTTTGTCTCGGGAAGATGTGGCAGGTAACAGTGAGGTCCTGTCTTGGTATGCCTTCACAGCTAGGAAAGGGTATTTATTCTTCATTTGAAAAGCAGTGGAAAACCACTGAATATATATATATATTTTTTTTTAACCACCGCAGTGATTCTGTTGGAAGTGTACTTCTGAAAGTGTATCAAGACGCAGATGTCAAATAGATTTCGGTAGCGGGCAATCGGAGTCGGAGAGACCAGCAAGGAGGCTCGTAGTCACAAGAGAAATAACCACAATGTTCCACAGGGCCGATGTGGGGAGAAGTAGATATGAGAGTCATTTTGAAAGTGAAATTGGCAGGATGTGGTGAGTAGTCAGATATTAGAAGAGAAGAGGGAGAGAGCAGTGACTCCAGGCTTTCGAGCCTAACTGGCGACCTCTTACCGCCCTCCCACGAGTGGGATCCTTGCATCGAAGGATAGGCACAGTAAAAATTCTGCTACCAAGTGTAAATGTTGAGTTTTGTCCCCTTTTAAACACTTGTGTCAACTTGTGGGGGGAATGATGTTCTTATTTTCATGTGAAGTTGACAATCTTGGCTAGGTTTTGTTGACTGTACCTGTCACGGCCGGGAGAGGTGAGCGAGCCTTCCTTCTATCATTGTGTTTCCATCCCTTCTTGTATGTGGACAAGTTCTTGCTATACTTAGTTTGATGCCCTGTTTTCTGACTGCAAGCCAAGAGGAACTGGACGCTCCGATGGAATTTGCCACGCAAATGAAGTGGGCTCAGCAGGTTGCGTGGAGATGTTGAAGGAAAGCCTTGTCTGTCCTCGTCCAGTGTGGGGGACAAGCTTCGGGTCAGAATCCTGACTCCACCAACAGCTAGTTTTACTCACTCGCACGCATCTCTTGAACTCCATGTGCCTCAGTTTCCAAGTCTGTAAGGCGATAGTTTCTTCCAAGGGTTGTTCTGAGTGACAGTTGCAATCATGGGAATAATTTTTCTTACACTTACAAAATGTTGGTGGATTTTATTCCTGCTGGTCTTGCATCCCCAACAGCAAAAAGTATTTGTTTCATATATCTTTTCGCCAGCATCTTTCCTGGAACCTAGGAACTGTTCATTAAAGTTTGTCATATGGATGGATGAATGAATTTTTGCCTTGGACGATATAAGTGACAGTCTATATCCCTCATTCGCCGTTGCTCTCTGAAATAACAACCAGGAAAGAAAAGGTATATTGGGAGAGCTTTTTTTTGTTACTAAAAACTATTTTCTTCTTCATCTGTTTTGGCAGCTTTGCCCGGAAACTTATGTATTTTATTTAGAATGGATGAATTTAGTTTCCCCTCTTCATAAAGCCTTTTATTATTTCTGATGGGCCTCTGGACTTCATTACTGTTATTTAAACAACGGTGTCCTGTTAAGGGAGGAGCAGCTGGCTTTAACACATGGAAAAACTGTTGTTGCATTTTTCATTTTTACTTTTTTGGCATTTCCTGAAAATGATAGGAAGATGAAAAGTGACCTGCTCTTTGGCATTTTTTTTTCCTGTTGGAGCGGCTTGTTCAGATTATCTGCGCATTTCTTGATTGTGTGTGTGTGTGTGTGTGCGTGTGCGCGCGCACGCATGCGTGGGTGCACGGACATTCCCACGCCCCCAGATCTCCTCTCCCTTCCTCAGGAAAGAATTTGGACGCTTGATAATATTTTTCAGAGCTCAGTAGTATAGTTGTGCTTTACTTCTGGTCAGGCTGTTTCTACAGAGTCATTTTGTACTTAGGGTCTGTAGCCTCCTGGCCGTCCCGCTGCTGGAGCGCCGCACACGATAACCACTCCCGCTCCCAGGTGCAGACGTGCGGACCAGTAGGTATCCGTGAGTTGCCAGGTGAGTCAAGTTTGGAAGTCATTTTTCTAGCTTCACCTTCAGGTCTTTTCACAAGACTTCAGAGAACGCTTAACTACGTACTTTCCAGCATCCCTACGAGAGTGTCCGTTGTCCTTGAGGCATGCTGAGATGGAAAACATGCCTGAGTCTAATTCAGTTTGGTTTCACGAGCCACACAACCACTGAGCCAACTCTCCTTGGGCCAAACAGGATCGGTGACACTGGGTTTCTGTTACTCAGAGCTAAGATGATGAGCAAGTGAATAGTCTGACCCGATGTCCCACTGGGAGACTACTTGCCACTTCCTAGCAGGTTCCTACTTGCCTGTACTGTGATGGCTTTAGTTAGCTCATCACACCATCCTGTGTGATGTGTCCCCATTCTTCCCTGAGATCCTGTCTTCCTTCAGACTAGCTCAGGTGTCCTCTCCCTGGTCAGCTTTTCCCGGGTTAAGCACCCAGAATTTTCATTCTCATCTATGTTTCCATAACAGTTTTTTATGCCTGTTTCATATGACTTTTCATATCCTGTATTGTATGATGGTTAATTTTTTGTATATTTCTCTTACCTATTAGATTATAATTCCAGAATGTTTTTGTATCCTGCGCAAGACTCACCCGAGGTGGGGCGCCTGGGTGGCCCAGTTGGTTAAGTGTCTGTGTTCGGCTCAGGTCATGATCTCAGGGTCCTGGGATCAAGTCCCACGTTGGGCTCCCTGCTCAGTGGGGAGCCTGCTTCTCCTTCTGCCTGCCGCTCCCCCTGCTTGTGCTCGCTCGCTCTCTGACAAATAAATGAATAAAATCTTTTTTAAAATTTTAAAAAAAGACTCACCTAAGGTGTATAAAACCCAAGTAGAAGACTGATAAACATTTGTCGACGGGCGGTTGAAATTGTCTGCCTGAATTGAAATTATGTTGATCCTTTCCACTTAAAGTGCATTAAGCTTAAGCAAGCAGCCAGGAAAACAGTCGTATTTCAGTTTTTCGAAATCCTACCTTCTGACTTGTACTGTATTTGTTCAGGTGGGTGTAGCTCACGTGCGTATTTTGTAATTTGGTTCTTAAACATGGCTTCATCTCTGAGGGTTACTATGATGGGGATGTACCCCTTACTCGGGATGGAGCCCAACAAGACTCTCAGTTTGCTCAAGTCAGAACAAGAACCAAAGACCAGTCTTAATGCTAAAAATGCACTCTGAAAGGGTAGCTCGTGAGCTGTGCGGGACTGCCAGCTTCCCCATGCCGGAAACCAGAGGCCGGCAGAGAGCTAGAGTTCGTGGCCAGTGTTTCTTGGGATACAGAAAAATGGACTGATGGACTGATTTTCCTGGGTCAGAAAGATTGACTGACTTTTGCCTCCACCACTTTTGTGGGGCTTTTTTCAACTCAGGAAAGAATCTCTTAAATTGACAGCCACTTTTTCCGAAACAGAAACCCAAAGGCAGTTTGGGCTTTTTTGGCAGTTCTTTCCTATTTGGGACAGGGGAGCGATCATCTTTTGCCGAATAAGTGGAATCAGAAATCAAGTGACAGCATATCCGTTCATGTGGTGGCTACAGCCTATACACAGGCATTTGCTCCTGGCTGTGTGTGATTTTACTTTTCTCGTTAGAAAACTTGACACAATGGGCGCCTGGGTGGCTCGGTCGGTTAAGTATCCGACTCTTGATTTCGGCTCAGGTCACGGTCTCAGGGTCCTGGGATCGAGCCCCATGTCAGGCTCCACGCTTAGCTGGGAGCCTGCTTAAGATTCTCTCTCTCCCTCTGACCCTCCCCCCACTCATGTTCTCGCTCTCACTCTCTCTCAAATAAATAAATCTTTTTTTAAAAAAGAAAGAAAACTTGACTCTAGGTAGTTTTAAAAAATTGTGATTTGGAATTTTTAAATAATAAGTTACTGAACATCTCCAAGTAAATCCTATGAAGAAGCTGCAGTTATAGGTTCTCTCCTTGGTAAGTTAGACTGTTTCTGATTTCAAGTCAGAGTGTGGGAATTGGCCAGGGCACAGTGGCTGGGGAGAACAGATTATGTTCCAGGTCATTAATATCTATCTCTAGGCTTTGTAATATTCTCTAGGCTGCTGGAGTTCTCAAAAGGAAAGGAATTAGCCCGATTAGCTCTCAGCTACTTGCTTCCTTCTTGATGCTGATGTTTTGTTTCCTTTTTCCTTAAAAGCAGGATGCACAGGTGCTCAGGGCAGCCCTAGCTCGCTGAACCTCTAATGACTCACCTGGCTGCATGGAATAGAGAGAAAGCGTGTCCACCTTCTTCCCCAGCTCCACATCCTGTGCTGGCTCCGCGTGTCCCTTGGGACACGGTGCAGCAGATTAACGTTTGTGGCTACCTGGCTGGGTCTGCCTCTTCTTATCCTCTTAGGGTCGTGGATTTGGTTTCCCCATAGCCGTCCTAGAGATCTGTGGGAATGTGTGCATCTCCACCAAGGCACAGGGCTCTGCTCGGAAAGGGGTACGACTTTCACTTCTCCCAATATACCGCCCATATTTCCTCTACTTGTGATGCACGAAATGTTCCAGTAGACTTTGTTTGCAGGCAGATTAGAGGCGAGTAGAAGCCAATGGCAGCTTCACATTTTCCTACCTCGTGGAATTCTTAACAGAACGTAGGGGGTACTACCTAACGCTATCACTTGGTCATTCTCAGTATTGTCTTGTATTCCTATCTTCCCAAATCCCAGTCGGAAGTACTTTCTCTCTCCCTATCAATTCATCATTCATCCTTCCATGATAGTTACAATGTAGGCATCTTGTCCTCCCCCCGTAATCACACACAAGCTTTTAGAGGGGCTGTCTGTCTCTTCGTCATGGTGGACTCATCAACTCAGTGTCTCCTGCAGTAGAAACTCAGGAACACATTTTGAGTTCCAGAGTTAACAAAACTCAATTTTCTTTACCTTTCCCACTCCCAGTTTTAATGATCTAGGTGAACAAATATTTAAATGTATATTATCTTTTTCTCCATGGAAGGAGTGCAAGATTCAACCTTTGACCTCAAGACTTTGTTGGTAGAGTGAGAAGTTGACTGTGGGGCGTGTGTATAAGGAGGTCTTGTATATGTAGGCATTGCTTCATTTGTACAAACTGTGATACTGGTTACAGGTTATACAGTAATTCAGGGAGGTCGAATTGTTATGGTTTAGGGAAGTTGAGGAAGGAACCATGGTGATTACTACTGAAGAGAGTACAGGGTTCTGGAGTTTCTGACTGCATACACTTCTGCCTTTTCCTAAGTAAATGTGGATGGCAGACCAAGCAAACACAGGCCCATCGTTACCTGTTGGCTTGTAGGAATGGATTTCTTGGAAAGATGGACAGACTCCTTTCTGCAATATTAAGAATGAAGAAGAGGTTATAGGAGTCTGGAAATGAGAGAGAAGCCACTTTTCCCTTGAGTGATGAGAAGGGGACTTCAGAAAGCCAAAGGCTTAGTGGAGTTTTAATTTGGGAAGGTTCAGGAAAGGAGTAGACCAGAGCACGGAGGAGGGAAGGCACGAAAATCGGGGTGAAGCCTGGGGCTGAAACAGTCGTATTTCTGCTACCACAGCTGCAGACAGGCTCGCCAGTCATGTTTTTGACATTTTGAGGCACACTTCTAGAATTTTATGTGCTCCGCACCACTTGCCTCAAAGGGAATAGGACTATCATGTAGAAAATTAGGAAAAGACTTTGTGTTAATATTTGACGTTAAATTATACACTTTCCCTTCATGGCCTCCTCAATTTACATTTCTCCAGAGAACATTCCGTGACTCATACTCCCCGATGAGTTCACTAGGTATGGGTGCGCTGAGGCAAGCGGGTTTGGAAAATGGGTTTGGAAAACCAACTAGAAACCCCTCCAGCAATGGAAAAATTGGGTTTTTCTTAAGACATCCATGATATATCCACTTTCAGGTTTCTATGTTTATGTGGAAGAGACAAACAGAAAGATGTTGTTTTGAGTAGTTGTTGGCAAACTGAGGAAAGGAAATCGCTTTGGTGCAGAAATGTATTCCCTGACTGGTTTCAAAGTGTGCAGCTATGCACTGACCCTGTGCTCAGAGCTGCCTTGCCAGCCTCATCCGGCCTACAGTGTACTCTGCATCCCCAGGCCTTTATGGGACTGTCCAGGCTTGGATGCAGGGAACAGAGAAGTGTTTGGAATAAAACATCATTACTTCAGCTAAAGCGGTATGGTTTCCACCTGGTGAAAGTAAAGGACTATGTAAGAGTGTGAACTGTTTGCCCATGAAAGTAGTTTCTTATTCTTTTTTTTTTTTTTTTAAGATTTTATTTATTTATTTGAGAGAGAGAGAGAGAGAGAGCATGAGCTCCGGGTGGTGGTGGGAGGGCCAGGCAGGCTCCCTGCTGAGCAGGGAGTCGCACTTTGGGCTCCAGCTTGATGGCCTCGATCCCAGGACCCTGGATCACAACCTGAGCCAAAGGCAAACACTTAACCAGCTTAGCCACCCAGGCGCCCCAGTAGTTTTTCCTTCTATCCACAAAGACAGTATTCATTGCCCAATTTATGTTCTGTTGTAACAGTTACTAACACAATTCATTGCTAATGAGTATTATCCCTAGTAGTTGAAAAAGTAGCCTGGGTTTAATTTTTTTATTTTTGTCTTATTTTCTTGGACTCTTCTTGCTGAATTCTGCCTTTTCCTTAGGATGAGTTACTTGTCAGCAAGAGCAGGTCAGCATTCATGAAGCGTGGATACCACCACAACAGCACAATTTGGGAAGTGTCCCAAATTTTGGACTAGGTGTTCCATTCTTTCTCTGTGATTTTCAAAGGGACTGGAGTGTTCCCTAAGAACAATTCCCACTTCCCTCAGATTCTGTCTCTCTGGACATGTACGGGTGTGATTTTCACCGAACTTGAGGGCAGTTGAAGTGATTGGTCATACCCACGACTTTGCCTGAACTTAATTGCTTGAGAGCAGTAGAAGGGAGCCCTGAATTTTTCAAATCCCTTTTCGTTGCGGTGTAGTGTTGGAAACTTCTTCCCCAGACCTTTTTAAGATGTCGCGCAAACTTTTATTTCAACAATAAGTGTATAGTTCTGTGTGTCTCTCTAGTAGTGAGATCTTGCAGAAGACAACCGAAATATCTCATATGGAACAACCCCTCACTGGAGCGGCTCACTGCCTGAGCAGATGTTAGAAGAATTTGCACTATATTAAACAGCCATGCCTGTTGAAGTCCTCATTGTAATTAGGTTGAAACTAATGCAGGGGTCTTTAAAAATATTATTTCCATGAAGATAACAGAGGTTATTTTTAAAAGGATTTAAATGGAACCTGAAGTAGTTTTGATTATTGCGTTCTGTGAAGTGCGCGTGCGTGTGTGTGCATGTGTGTGTGTGTGTGTGTGCATGAAGGAGAGAGAGAGGGAGAAGGACAGGAAGAAAGGGGTAAGGGGAAGAGAAGCAACGTTTTTTTTTTTTTTTAATTTTAATGTTTTTTTATTATATTATGTTAGTCACCATACAGTACATCCCTGGTTTCCGATATAAAGTTCGATGATTCATTACTTGCGTATAACACCCAGTGCACCATGCAACACGTGCCCTCCTTACTACCCATCACCAGCCTATCCCATTCCCCCATCCCCCTCCCCTCTGAAGCCCTCAGTTTGTTTCTCAGAGTCCATAGTCTCTCATGCTTCATTCCCCCTTCTGATTACCCCCCCTTTCTTTATCCCTTTCTTCCCCTACTGATGAGAAGCAACATTTTAAGAAAGAGCAAGAATCAGTCACAAAATAGAACGTTGTTTTATTCATCCATTATTGAGGAGACTATTTCTGGTAATTTGAAGATATATCCCTAAAATGTAGTGACAAAAGAGTAGCTTGAAGGGTCTGTGGTACTCATTCAGGATGGGATTCTTTATTATTGTGTAAACAAAGAGAGAAAAAACATGATATTTATGCTTTTTTCCATAGTGTGACATTGTAGTTTAAAATTTTATAACTGAATTCAAAGAATTTTTAGAGGAACTAAAGCACCTAGAATTATTTCTCATGTTGAAAGAATGGGATGTTGGTCTTATCACCCCTCAAAGTTCTATTAAAGGTACAAAATATGGGGGCACTTGGGTGGCCTAGTGGGTTAAACATCTGACTCTTGATCTTGGCTCATGTCTTGATCTCAGGGTCGCAAGATCGAGCCCCACATGGAAAGCCACCCGGAGTGTGGTGGATCCTGCTTCCGACTCTCTCCCTCTGCCCCTCCCCACGTGCACTCTCTCTCTCTCTAAAAAAAGCAAAACAAAACAACACAAAAAATAAAAACAGACACAAAATATGTGACATAAATTTCTTAATAGGCTCACCAAAAAAAAGTCTTAAGATGGACAAAGGAGCATATGAAAAACAAAATGTTCCGCTGTGGTTTCATAATCTGTGCAAATGTGTTCCTTCCACGATATTTGTCCCATGACACTCCGGGATCATGACTGGAATACCTAGTTCATGGTGGTGATGGGATGAAGTCCACAGCATGAGTTAGCTGCCACTTGGCCTGGACACAGACCCTACTTGCCTTGAGTTAACTGAGCAAGGGTGTCTTTTTTAATGTGCCCACCATGGAATGTCAGGGAGCCTCTACCCAGTGTGACCCCATGAAACTCACACTGATGGGGATTCTATTTTTTTTTTTAATCAGTTACTCTAGCACCCCAGCTGGGTTTTTTATTATAATTTTTTATTACTTAAATTCAGTTAATTAACATATAATATACTATTTGTTTCAGGGGTGCAGTCCTGTGATTCATCAGTCTCAGATAATACCCCATGCTCATGACGACACATACCGTCCCCAGTGTCCATCATCCAATTCCCCCATCCCTCTACCTCCTTCCCTCCAGCAACCCTAGGTTTGTCTCCTATGATTAAGAGGGGGAGTCTATCTCGACACCTATCTGCGAGTCACCAATACAGGGAAAGTGAAAGACTGCCACTTGCCCTTCGAAATCTTCTCCCTTTAAGTGACAAAGGTCACTTCACTCCTTTCATTGGCCAAAGCAAGTCATGGGACCATGTCCCACCGCAAAAAGGTCAGGGAACCTGGTCATGTGCCAAGAAAGGGGAAAACCAGAATAACTGTGAGTAGTCTAATGCCAACCAGAGCTACCGTGGAGGTTGAGTGGGACCAGGAGGGACTGGGTGAATGTAAATTCATTACTCTTATGAGAAAAAAGGTTTCGAGCTCATGTCCTGGTAATTAATGATGTCATGCTTGACGAAGGAACCCACAAATGCGTGTTCTCCATAACTGAAAAATAAGGAGAACTTTTTCTTTAATCACTAGTTAGTCTGTGGTAGTTGGATGATAAATTACAAATGATTACAACCACCACTTATGCTGGCAAATGATAGCTCTTCAGCATTGTTGGAAACAAAAAGGAAAGCTGGAGGTCAGGTGCATTTTTTTCTGAGGTGGAGCAAGAACAGGTGTTGAAATGCAAATGGTGGGGCGCCTGGGTGGCACAGCGGTTAAGCATCTGCCTTCGGCTCAGGGCGTGATCCCAGCGTTATGGGATCGAGTCCCACATCAGGCTCCTCCACTATGAACCTGCTTCTTCCTCTCCCACTCCCCCTGCTTGTGTTCCCTCTCTCGCTGGCTCTATCTCTGTTGAATAAATAAATAAAATCTTTAAAAAAAAAAAAAAAGAAATGCAAATGGTGAGAGATGGGTTTGGAGGGAGAAGCTTAGGAGGCCTTTCGAGAAGCTGTCAGGGATTTTTGCAGCTGGGATGGCAGGGTGAGGAAGAGAAAGGGTGTCAAAATTCTTTTATTCATGTTAAGAGGCAGCTCGGTCAAGAAAGGATAGAAAACATATTGTTGCTTATAAAGCATCCATTGATCAAAACTGTCCTCCTGTCTCTCTTCTCCTTCCCACCCTGTCTCCTTCCCTCTTTCCTTGCTTCTTTTTTCACCAATATGTCAAATATTTACTAGTGTACTCTTCTAGATTCCGGATATAGAATTGGCAATCCTTGTCTATATGGCGTTTATAATCTGGTGTGTATGACAGTGGTAAATATATGCACAGAACTTAAAAACAGAGAAGGAAAATGCAGTCTTGCAAAGCACTACTTTCCAGAAAGCATTTAGGGAAAGTTTCTCCGAAGGCATAGCATTTGAAGGGAGAGTGTAGTGATGAAGCAAGCCTTGAAATTATATGAAGACCTTCCCAGACAGAGAGAACAGTAAGTGCAAAAGTCCTGAGGCAGAACCATGTTGGTCTTCTGGCCAGCGTTGGGTCTTCAGAGGTGAGTGCTTACAGGGCTCGGCATAATATCTGGCCCACAGTCCTTGTGCAAGAAATATTTGTGGGCTGAATGAATGAACAGGTGAGTGAATACAGATCTCATCCTCAAGGAATTCACAGTGCAGTAAGGGGACAGAAGGTCACAGTAGGTGATATCAATAACAGCATTCAATACTACACACACTGTTGTTCCCATTTGGACTCCGGAGCCAGGCTGCCTGGATTTGAGTAATAACTCTTGCACCTGCCAGCTCTGTGACTTTAAGCAAGTTGCTTAATTTTTCTGCGCTTTGTCGAAATGAAATGGATTCTCACCCTTCCAGAAGGTTGGTGTGAGGGCTGCATGCAGGAGTGTGCGCACAGAGCTTAGAGCAGCGCCTGGCACCGGCCAGCTCTTCTCGTGATTGCTGTCAGCCATCGTCATCATCGAAGTTCTACAGGAACCAACTGCCTGAGAAGTTTGCACAAAGCTTCACAGATATGATATTTGAGCCGAGACTTGAATTGAAAAGTAGGGATTCTGAGAGGATAAAATACTTATTCATGTGTGTTTGGGGAGGGGGGGCGTTCAGCATTATTTTTCAGGAGTTTTTTAAAAACAGGGGCACCCAGGTGGCTCAGTCAGTGAAGCATCTGCCTTCAGCTCAGGTCATGATCTCAGGGTCCTGGGATCGAGTCCCATGTCAGGCTCCCTGCTCATCAAGGAGTCTGCTTCTTCCTCTCCCTCTGCCCCTCCCCCCACTTGTGCACGCTCTCTCTCTTTCAAATTATAAATAAAATCTTTTTTAAAAAAACCAACAAAACCCAGAAACAAAAACAACCCCCCCCTGTATGTTTGGTAGTAAAATGGCTTTTTGCTGAATATCAGATTCCTGTGATATGATTTCCCTCTTATTCTCCAAAATGCTGAAGAATGAAATCGTTGTCATTTCTATCTCATAAGACAAAAATAACTAGATAAATTGAGGCCACGTGAGCTTTGATTGTCATTAAATAAAAAGAAAGTACATTGTATCCTGTGCAGACAGTCACACGGGAATATGCAGTAGGGTCGTAGTAGCAGTTAAAGTGTAACCCTCAGTGAGGATATTCCGTTTGACTGTGTGGAGCTGTGTGTGTACGTTTGTGTTAGATTTCTCTTCCACAATCTGCTACTGAATATCACAGATGTGATACATTCTTTTATGGGCATAAAACAGTTAGACCTGGACATATTCCCTGGGTTTATCTGAGAGAAGAGAGAAGTGCATTTTGTACTCAGTGCTTCTCTTTGGCGGCACCTGCAATATGTTACGAGCTCATTAGCTAATGAAGCAGAGATTTCCTTTCCAGGTTGACCCCCGAAGTGGGACAGGCTGGCCCTGCATTGTTGGGACGGCCGATGCACTCATGAGTTATGTCCGAAATGGGATCCACCGATAGAAAGTAAAGCTGCAGGTAATCGCAGCAGAAAGCTCACTCCGATGTGGCAACCGGGTGAATGTTTATCTGCGTGATAGCCAAGTGCCTAAAAATTAAAATTCTATCCTCATTCACTTGGAAGTTTGGTGGAGAAAAAAAATGCCAGCAAAAGTAGGAAATTGAAATCTATCAGCCTTTCTCTTTTAATACTGAACGTGCAAGTGGGCGATTATACATGGTGGGCTGGGTCACTGGGAAAGACCAGTGTGAGGATGCGGATGCCCGGAAGGTCGTAGACCCAAGGCGGTATCTATTTTGAGAACACAACACATTGTTCCTGCGTATGTTTACATGAGTGAAATGCCTATTGCCACAAACAGTCATGAGTTAGGAATGATTTTCCCATGGTATAAATGGGTGCTTCTGATTTTGGCCTTTGCACTGGGCTCACACACACACACACACACACACACACACACACACACATACACACACGGCCATTCTAAACATGACTTATTATTTACATAAATCAGTTCTCTCTTCAACCCTCACCCACATTCCTTTGCCGCCGTCTCAATTCAGACATGATTATTAATGGCCAAGGTACCACAAGAAAAATGGGAAATCCAATTCTTCTAATGTTTAGATTTCTTTTTGTGAAATAATTCCCAAGGATTGCTTTGGAGTTTCTTTACAAGGATGATAAATTCCTCATTTCTTTCAGATTCCTCCTTCCTCAAAACCTCAGGTCTTGTAAGTGATTAAAATCTCATAATTCACTATGGTTTCAGCGAGTCTGATTTTCAAGGCCCATTATAGGCATGGCACTAACTCGTGTTTATATATTTTGTATTGTTAATGACCTGAGGTACGATTCAGGTCGTTGAATGTGTGGATTTAGCTCCTGGCCAGGTCAGTATGGTATCTGTGGTACCCATGATGGCTGGTTTGGAGTCTTGCATTGGAAGCCTCCAGAAGTAAGATGTCATATATGTGAGTGTGACATTGTTTTGTAACAAAAATGTTGCTCTGAAGCATAGAGCTTTGCTTTGGTGAAGTCCAAGTCTCTAAGGAACATGTGTGCCTCTTCATTCTCACCATCTGTGGTTCATACAATGTCCTCAGCGATGATGAGATCACAGTTGGGCAAGATGGAATTTCCTTGTTTAAATTTTCTCATCGGTTTTTCCCACACAGAGTTGCTAATGACTAGAATATTTTGAAGTGTATTTTCCTTATAGTTCCCGTGTCTTTGCAAATATACAGCAATCACAGAAAAGCAAGGTTAGTGACAGGTGATTTAAAATGCTTATTAGATAAATAAACACCAATGGATGATATTATTATTTTATTTTAGGAAGTAATGGCTTGTTTTTGTGTACATGTGGTAAATGCTATGAATACATGTACTAAGGATATTATTTCTTTTTTTTTTATTTTTTAATGATTTTTTATTATATTATGTTAGTCACCATACAGTACATCCCCGGTTTCCGATGTAAGGCTCGATGATTCATTAGTTGTGTATAACACCCAGTGCACCATGCAATACGTGCCCTCCTTACTACCCATCACCGGTCTATCCCATTCCCCCACGCCCCTCCCCTCTGAAGTCCTCAGTTTGTTTCTCATAGTCCATAGTCTCTCATGTTTCATTCCCCCTTCTGATTACCCCCCCTTTCTTTATCCCTTTCTTCCCCTACCGATCATCCTAGTTCTTATGTTCCATAGATGAGAGAAATCATATGATAGTTGTCTTTCTCTGCTTGACTTATTTCACTTAGCATTATCTCCTCCAGTGCTGTCCATGTTGTAGCAAATGTTGAGAACTCGTTCTTTCTAATAGCTGAGTAATAGAAGGGCCATATGCACCCCAATGTTCATAGCAGCAATGTCCACAATAGCTAAATTGTGGAAGGAGCCGAGATGCCCTTCAACAGATGACTGGATTAAGAAGTTGTGGTCCATATATACGATGGAATAAGGATATTATTTCTAATGGTATTTTGGGACCCAGTCTATTTAATGAAAATGTTAGTACAATTCCTGGCACATAAGTTTTCAACAAATATCAAAGGAAGGGAGGAAGGGAAAGGGCATGGGGCTCAACAGCCAGAATGTGCCGATACTATGTAGCCTCACTGCTTAGTGGTTGCTTGACTTTGGGTACCTAGTAGGTCTGTTAAGTTTCAGTTCCCTCATCTGTAAAATGAAATTGTTTTGATTACATGAGAAAAGCAGGTATCATAGCAGCCATGTACGATTAATAAATTTTCTAAACATTTTGAAAATTATTTTTAATGAGTGTAAAACTCCAATTAAATAAGTAGTAAGATTAGCTGAGAATTTTATCTACAAGTTCAGGTTGCTCATTTGTAAAGACTAGTGATGACAGATAAGCAACCAGTGCGCCAAAGCGTGATGAACACCTTGATTCCACAGTGGGAGGAGATGGAAGCAGAGAGGGGACGTCTAGCAAAGAGGGAGGGAGACGAGGATTGAGGAAGAAGTGAATGAGTGGACACCTCTGAGGCCTTCCATAGGGGAGGATATTTGAGTTGGGTGTTTGTGGTCGGCAGAATTCCTAGGAATGACCCTCAGGATTCCACTGATCTCATCAAATAAGTCCTGAAGAGCAGAGAACTTTCCCCAGCTCCCGGCAGAAGAAGAGGCGGAGAGAATTGGAATACTACGAGGAATTCAATGAGCTGTTGTGGGTCTGAACGTGGAGAAGGCACCATAGAGGGGAGTGTGGACACCTGAGGGGGTTCCCTGCTGACTTGGGGACCTCGGTCCCACACACACAAGGAACTGAATTCTGCCAACAGCCTGAATGAGGTTGGAAGTATCTTCTTCATCAGGAGTCCTCCAGGCTAGACCCCAGCCTGGCCACCACCTTGACTTTGGCCTGGTAAGGCCTGGTGCTCAGAACCTAGCCCAACCCCTGTGGATTCTGGTGAGATAATGAATGGGTGTGGTTTTAGGGCACTAAATTTGTGTCAATTTGTTATGTAGCCAGAGAAAGCTAATGTAATTTTGAAGGTTGTACTTAAAGAGTTAGCCCAGAAAAGAAACAGAGAGAGGGAGGCCAGTTAAAAGCTGGTGGAAAGAGGCGCCTGGGTGGCACAGCAGTTAAGCGTCTGCCTTCGGCTCAGGGCGTGATCCCAGCATTATGGGATCGAGCCCCACATCAGGCTCCTCCACTAGGAGCCTGCTTCTTTCTCTCCCACTCCCCCTGCTTGTGTTCCCTCTCTCGCTGGCTGTCTCTATCTCTGTCAAATAAATAAATAAAATCTTTGGAAAAAAAAAAAAAGCTGGTGGAAAAATCTAACAGAAAAGTCAAAAAGCTTAAAAAAATGCAGAAAATCATGGCACATTACACCAGTACTAGGGACTGGTTTTTTTATCCCCAGAGCTGTGGAGCTATAGATAAACATGGAGTATCTTACCAACAGCCGTTTATTCAGGGTCTGGCTTGGTTGAACAATAAAATGGCTAGCATTCATCAGAAGAGAAAACTTCTTAGTCCGTCCTGTCTATTCTAAGGATCTATGTTTGTGTAGGGAAGTTTAATTTTGGACAGGTGGGAATAAGGTACAATGAATAAAAGATTATTAAAAGTTGGTCCAAATTTAAATATTTAAGAGTAATTTCGAATTCTGAAAGAGGGAATGATTCATAATAAAATAGAGGAAGAAAACATAAAAGGCAGGCTGGAAAGGTGAAAGGCAGTAAGAAGTATTTTTCTGGCTTGAGACATCATTTGGTCTTCTAGTGTATTTATAAATAAGATGCCAAGTTTCAGTACGTTTCACTCTGCACTTGGTTCTTTAGTGCCTTCCCTCAATGATGGGAGAAAATGTATTTTGAGAAAGTAGTGCACTTCATAATAGACTTATACACTCACTTTAGCAGGGCAAACTTAAAATCAATATATTTTTGCCAAAAATAATTTGCTTTGAGTTTTTCATATCTTTGTAAAGATGGAGGACTGCTCTTCCCCGGATATCTATATCTATCTATCGATATCTGTATCTATATCTATATTTATATGTATATGTATATTTATAAAATAGTCTCTCATATTGTATCAGTAATAAATGCTTTAAGATTCTCAAGTGTCTCGGTGGGACTTGAATTATTTCTACAATATTATACCATGTATCTATGTAGGTATAGACAACAAAATATTTGTTTATTTATTTAAAATGTGCAAAATTTAATAAAGATGATGACTCAAATTCTGAGAATTAGAAAATAGCACTATCAACCATTCCCTTGGCTAATAGTAAATTTTACAATGTATGTGAGTGTGACTTAGAGGCCAGCGTTTCTCCATGATTCTTCGGTTCACAGTTTCAGCTGCCATGATGATTTCAGCAAGCCAATACGGTATGTTCTAAAAGGAAAGGATGGAAGAAAATGAACCATTTTTTCCTACCCCATGTTCTGCATTATTTCACTTGAAAATTTAGCACATCTTTCCACACAGGCAAATAGCAAGCAGTAGACAACCCCCGTCTGATAAACTAACAACCCTGAAAGGAAGATGGTTATCTAGTCTGATCGGGGATGTGTAAACCAAGGCTAAGCATCAGAATGAGAACGTCATGGAAGAGAAGTCAATGCAGACATAATCTCCCTCTTCACATCGTAATCCACGTTCTCCTATGGAAAACTTGGACCATGTGAGAGAAATAAAGGAACAGTCCGCTCCTACCTTCACTTCGTTTACCCTAAGACCAAAGTTCCTCCTAAATAAAGGTGTTCTTGAGCAAAGTCCTTTGTCAGCTTTTCTTTTTGAACAGAACTAAAATAAAATGTGATTTCCAGGCAGAACGTTAATCAATATTGCCCCTCTTTATCTGGGTGGTTTAATTGGTTCAAACACTCTGGCCTTAACTCTCTGAGGATTTCCTAATTATACCTATGGTCAGAAATGTTTAGTTGATGTCTGCTCCAACCTTTTCATAGCTGTTCTGACCCCTTCTTTAGTAAAACTTCTTGGTTCATTTCTTTAATAAGGTTGAGAAATCTTGCTTAGTGTATTTGTTTCATACATAACTTTTCCCAAAGTTTATAGAATGGGCTTAGAAATAATACTGAGAAATTCACAGGAGGAAGTCACATGGAGATAAGAGTTATAATCCAGCCATAGTTCAACTTCTGATTGGTGGTGGCCGCTCTAAAGATGGGAATTTTATGGGAAGACACCAGGATGGGAAGGGTTATGGTCTTCCTGCCCAGAGACGCCACTGCTAAATTTTCTAAATTGATTGTGTTCAAAATAAAGAACATTTTGTATTTATAAAACAGTTGAAAAGTATTATTTTTATATCACAAGTAATATGCGCCAGTCATAAAGATACAACAAAGAAGAAAGCATAAGCTCCATGTGGGTAGAGATGTTTGTCTGTGGTCGATGGTTCATGTCCTTGTTTGCTGTTACACTGTGTGCTCTGTGTGTGTGGGTACTGAATACCTTCTGGTTTACCAAGTACTGTGCTTGTTTACACACCCGCATAAGTGACTCTGCACTATAAATGTATACAGTTTTTATATGGGATCGTACCATTCATGATGAAATGTCTTTTTACTCAACATATCATCAGTATCTACCATGCTAAGGTATCCATTTCTATGATTTTCATGGCCATGTGGGTTCTACTATAAGTTATTAATTCCTTTTATGGTTCTTTTGGGCTCTTTCCATTCCTTAATTAAAAGCAGTGTTTCAAGAAGAAACATCATAGTTTTGTATTTACATATAATTCTTTTCTAATGATAAATCCTTAGAAGTAGAACTGATGGATGGGAGTGTGTTGGTTCATGAACCAACATGAACATGGTGCCGGTATTCTATTGAAGAATAATTGGAAGCAGTCACTCATGCCTAGCTGTGAATTCAATATAGTTCATTTATAGGGCGCCTGGCTGACTCAGTCGGTGAAGTGGCTGGCTTTTGGTTTTGGCTCAGCTCATGGGCTCAGGGTCCTGGGACTAAGCCCTGCATTGGGGTCCATTCTTGGCAGGCGTGGGGGCTGGGGGGGTCTGCTTAAGGATTCTCTCTCTCTCTCCCTCTGCCCCTCCCCCTGCCCACACTCTGTCGCTCTCTAACATAAATAAATAAATCTTTTTAAAAGAAAGAAATAAGTAAATATAGTTAATTTAACTGTTGTCCTTTGCATACCTTGCTGAGATGAATGAGGGAAGGAAAGGATATTTTGATCAGGAGCAGGTTTTGGTAATTCCCCTCCGCCTGCCCGTCCTGCAGGGGGTGTCTCTGGATAACAGAGAGGAAGCACAGAAACACAGAGAAGGGGAGTGGGAAGGAGTCAGGGACTGAGCCCTAGCAGAGAGGTGCTGTCGGAAAACAGAAGTTTTGCAGAGGTCTGCCTTTGCCTTGATCTGGGTCTCTTTCCAAGTGGGTCAGGTTTGGGAGCACATGGGAAGAATTTGCCTTTTTAGTGGGACATTCTGATTTCACGTCCTCTCTTCCTCCCTTCTCAAATCATCAGCATCATCAGTCGAGTCACCAAGGAGTCAGGGAGAGGCGTGGCCTGAGTGCCAGGAGGAGTCTGACATGACAGCATACCCCGCCCTCCGGAGCTCTCCCGCCTCGTCCCCACCCACTCCTCAAAAAGAAGTTGTCTTTGTCTGGCAATGCCTATTTATTGCACCGAGATTTTTGCGGATAGGATTTTTGGATATCAAACTAATTTGCGTTTCTGCTTCAGAAATTTTCCCCAGGCGGTACAGTATTTTATATGTTGCCGTGACCGAGAAGGCTATTAGCTCCGTAAGAACACCTTTGCTTTCATTTGACTTTCCACCTACAGGCCTTCCAAGCCTTCATTGACTGTATTATAGGGTATTTAGAAAAGTGCAGCTTCTTAAGTAAACCCCAAGCCCTATCTCACTGTCAAGTTTATTACAAGAATAAGCCTGAGGAGGCCCACCTCCCACTGAAATTATAGAGAGAGTGGAGGGTGGGCAGAATCTGGCCCCCGTGGTGGGATCACACAGCCTGGAAATAATTATGAAAGGTCTTTGGCAGTTTCAGCCATGCCTCTACTCCCCCAAAACCATAAATTCAGTGTTGGTGATTAGAATAGGAAGAGAGAACTTTGATTTGCAATGCATGTGGTAGGGGATGCACATGAAATTTTTAATTATTTTTATTAAATATAGTTTTATCATAAGAAAGATCTGCTAAGCACCTGTATTTGTTGATTTGCTTTTTTAATTTCCTCAAAGCAAAAGTAAGCATATTTTAGCATATTTTCCCTTTTAAATCTTTTGTTGAGGATCTTTGCCATACTAAAGTAGAAAGCTGTGTTTATTTCATTATATATACATATATGTTATTAATATTATAAGTGCTATGTGTATGTGGTTCTATAAGTTAAGGGTTGCTATGGTATCAGCTATAGGCTGACACTTTCTTTAATCTCATCATTTAAAAAAACTACTTAAGAGGGGCACCTGGGTGGCTCACTTGGTTAAGTGTCTGCCTTCAGCTCAGGTCATGATCACAGGGTGCTGGGATTGAGCCCCATGTCGGGCTCCCTTCTCAGCGGGGAGCCTGCTTCTCCCTCTCCCTCTGCCACTCTGCCTGCTTGTGCTCTCTCACTCTTGTTCGCTCGCTCTCTCTGACAAATAAATAAAATCTTTAAAAAAAAAAACGACTTAGGAAATTGTATAGCATTCGTGGAATAAAGGAGCGTGGCTAGCACACAGACATTGGTAATGTTTCAGTTTCTAAGAAAAAGGGAGACAAATTTAGATTCCCTCATGTCGAGGTAAGTAACTGAAATTGATTCTGGCCTATGGGGCAGATTGTTTACAAGATTGATCTTGAGAAAAGGGAGAGTTGAGCACCAAGATTCAGAGTTAGTTCACTATAATCAGGTCATGCAGTCAAACATCACTTTTTTTTTTTTAATGATGTACTTGATTGATAGATGCCTGGAATGTTGTGGACACGGTGCATCTGGATTTTAGCAAGACGTGTATCAGAGTTACCGATGACATCCTCATCAGCGGGGGGAGCGTTGAGCTGAAAATCTGGTTAGGTAGATCTTGGGCTATTTGAATCATTAACTATAACAATGTCATTAATTAATGCCAACTTGATGGAAAGTTTAGTCTGATTCAGTATATTTATTAATAAATTCACAGAGAGGCTTAATGACATACTAATAAAATTTGAGGATATTAGGGCTGGGAGGGTTAGTTCATATCTTGAATCAGGACAAAGAGCCAAAAAGAACTCAACAGAAATAAATGATAGATAAAAGAGAAAGCTTACGAAGAATGTCACTGATTTAATATTTTCCAAAAATGCACGTGGAAGGGGAAAGGAATTAACTTTGAAAGTTACCAGAGGAAGACCTGGGGTTCATGGATAGGAGTTTCAGGAAAATCTGTTTTTGGTTCAGTGAAAGAAAGAAATCACATTTCTAGCTGTCTGCAATTGAAATGGACAGTTCAGGAGGCAGCCAACAAGGTGTTCCAGTAAACACTGGATGGGCCCAGGAGTCACTGGATGGACTCTTGATTGGTATTTTCCACTAGACATTCATGGTAAGGTGGACGAGAAGACAGCGTGATGTCTCCATTATTTCAAGGTACTATTTGTCCTCTGCATTCTCACAGACTTTATTTTTAATCCTTTTGACATTTATTTCAGTGCAACATATTTATTGGTATCTATGTCCTATCTCATTTACTTGACTTTGATATCAAGTCTTGTCAGTTATCCCTCTGACTTTTAGTACCTAGCACAGTACCCTGCACATCACAGATTGAAATTGTGAGTAAATAAATGAATGAATAAATTCTATTATAGTATATATATATATTTTTTTTCCATAGCAGTCAGGACATCCTAAGGCCTTGAGGATACTGTATATACCTTGTGTTTATAAGAGCATGGTACGCACGGGGACTTGAGATGTTTTTGCTCTCTTTTTGGGTGATAGCACACTGAACTTACCATTTTTGTCTGGATATATTCAAGTTAACTTGTTTAACATTACTTAGTAGGGGTACTCTAGTGGTCACTGGAAAGGTAAAGACACCTAATAATGTGACCTTCATGGGGACAAGTATTATGGTTTATTCATTTTTTTAGCCCAAACATGTAGTTCAAAAAATGTTGAATTGCTCCCTGATGATCCATTAGAGTTGGGTTTCTTAAATGATTGAGTCAGGGCTCTGTAAAGGGGAAGGCATTTCATTTGGAGAAAGCAACAGAAACCAAGAGGTGTGGCATAGCATCACTGGCATCAGGTCAAGCGTCCATGGCACTGGGAGATAAGGTGCGCCAGGGAAGAGGGAGTAGGAAAAAATGGTACAAATGAGGTTGTGATCACAGCTGGGACCACGGGGAAGGGCCTTGAGTGCCGTGTCAAGGAATGCAGTATGCGTCTGAGGATCCTGGAAGCTGAACTTTCCAGTGGACATCTCCAGGTTTGGGGCCCTAAGCCCTTAGGAACATTTTCCATCCCTGGGTGATGTGCTTCGGGGAGTGTTGGAGTGGGATGGGGAGTTGCAGGTGAGCATTTGTGCAGTGCCCACAGGGACCTGGACTTTGAGCATGACAGTTGGAGGCCCCATAAGACCAAATGTTGCGATCACACCTGCGTTCTTGGGCACAGTGGCTAGCATTCTAGATGTTTCTGCATAGGGTTTATGTCTGGATTATGCTTTCCCATGTTTGAAGGGGGATGGATGTGTTTAGCCAAGGACTGCTGTTACTGTGTCTGCCCCTTGCAAACGTGGCTTGGTGGGGGTGCTTTAGGCTCAGAATGCTTGCTTTCTGAAGCTGAGGCTTGTGGAGAGGGTCAGGGTCTCTTTTCTCAGGCGACTGCCACAGTCTCCTGGCCTCAGTGGATTCTTCCTATAATGTGCTTCCCCAAGAGGCCCCTTGACCACTTATGCAGTTGGTTAATTTTAAAAATGATGTCGTCATTGGCTGCTATGTTGGTGTGGGACGCTCTTTAATTTAACTCTTTCTATATACTCCCGTCCCCTGATGACGAGGGTGATCATTTTCAGTGCCGCTTCAGACTTAACAAACGTCACCTAAGTAAATTGCTTTTGAAGGGACTGAGAGAGTGGGAGAGGGCAAGAGAGCCCCTCAGGTGTGGTTCTTAGATCTGTGGAGTTTCTTCCTACAAGTACAAGTCGCCTTCCATTGCATGTACGTTTCGTGTCTGATGAGCTTCCTGCTGGGACCTAAGGAATCATTTTCCAATCTGTTGCCGTTGTGATTTACATCTTCCTTGAAACCTTTTGATGACTCCCATTTTGCTAAAGATAGCATTCCTTCCCTGGACTAGCAAGGTCCTACGGGGCCTGGGTTCTGCTTACATTTCCTACATTCCTCTCTTGGAAGCATGCGGGCCTCTGTTCGGTGCCTGGAGCTGCACTGTTGCTCCCACCCCCGCCTTTACACCTACCTTTCCTCTCCGTGCAACAGGATGTGTTTCTTCCTCCCTTCCTCCAGTCATTCCCGCCTGTCCTACCGATCGCTACACAATCGGCACTGACTGGGAGAACTTCATTCTGAGCCCTGGCCTTTGTCAAATTCTGTCATAAGCTCATATATCACAGATATGCTTTTACTTGTCAACTGTAGTTTTACATTAATTTTTATGACAATTTGGTTAATATCTGAACTTTTCACTAAAATGGAGAAAGCCTGTGAGTCTTGTTCACTGTGGGTCTCAATAGCATAGTCCCGTGATCAGTGGAGAAGAGAGGCTCGATTATTATTTGATAAATGAATGAATAAATGATATTATATTTAAACATTCTTGGAATCTCATTTCCCTGGTAAGGAGGAATTGATCAATAGTTTGTCTCATCCTGGATAAATTTTTCATTGTCCATGCTAGGCTCAAACTGCCTCTATTCCTTTCTTGTTAGACTGCTTGTTAGACTAGTTATGGGACCTTTCGAGTTTTAGGATGTCAGGTATCAAGGGTGGAAGGGGTAAAGCTTGGAACCGGACAAACCCAGTTTCAAATCCCTGCTCTGCAGCTTGGCTTACTAGCTCTTACGACCTCTGCAATGTATCTCAGTGGCTCTGAGCCTCAGTTTCCCCACCAAGTAAAATGGGACTAAGAACCTCACTTTATAAACTTAGTGATGTCTATCAGACTTTTAAGTGCTTCTAATTTTAACCAGGCAATACCACTTGTACAAGTACAAGGATCATTATTAATAACAGTAAAACCTTAGGAACTGATGTCGGGGACACAGGTGACACAGATGATACAGTGTCTGGTCAGCAGAGTACTGTCCAGCCAGTAAAGCCAAAGCAAATGAATCAGATGCGGAAATTGATATAGGAACACGGGGAATGCAGGCAAATTAGATCGGGGGAAATGTCTAAGGTCGGTGTGCAAGAAAACAGCCTTCAGAAGAGAATGAAGGAAAACATACACACACAAACACATGCGTAGCCATTTCCTGGAAGAAACTCGAAGCAATGGTAGTGGCAGTTACGTCTGGGGAGTTTGAAGAATGCTCCAGCGTGTGTGTGAGTAGGGTGGTATTTACTTTCTACTTCATACTTCTCCTTGCTGTTTTCATTTTTACCAAAAAACATATATTGCCTAGATAGCTTTTAAAATCTCATATACTATTACCCTCTTAGGTGGCTGTGAGAATTCATGAAATCGTATGGAAAGATGTCTGGTGCATACTAAAGAGTTAAGTGGTTGCTTTAAAGGAAAGGTGCAGTCACAGAGGACTTCCCGGTTTAGAAAAGTTTCACCAAACTCTCCGCCAGCCCTGGTAGCCTGGTGACCATCCGTCATAAAGCCTGGAATTTATCTGGAAGTCCCAGTCATCTGGGTAAGCTCAGCGTTGGCTCTTCTTCCCGGGAGAGCAAAGGGAGTGAGAGCCGCTCATTCATTCCAGGAGGTGAAAAGCCTCTAGTCTGGTCTTTAGAGCTCTGATTGCAACAATCGTGTTTTACATTAAAAATCTCAGAAGTTGATTTTCAGAGGCAATTCCGAGTTGCTTTCTATGAAAGTATAAGTTCCTAATTAAAAACTGAAAAATACAGAAATGCTAATGGCAAACAGGGAATGCCACAGGAGTGTTTGAACCAAGTATTTAGAACAGACCACATCTAAGAAGAATCCATCTTGGGGACTCACAGTGTGTTCAGAGTGTTTATGGCCAGGTCGGAGCCGGAGGTCAAAATGTGTGCTTGTGTTGCAGACCTCTCCCTGTGTCTGCCTGACTTCTAGTCTCTTCAAGGTATAATTCTTCCCCTCCACCCCCCGCCACAATGGTCACTCCTTTGTTGCTTGAACCTGGCTTGCTTTTTTCTTGTACTGAGGGGTGTGTGAAAATTGCCTTCCATTGGAGCTATCCTTTTCTGTTGGTCCTGCCCTTGACCCTGATGAGCCGCCCCCCACCCCCGCCCGGCCACATACGCACACATACTCACACAGAAGCCTCGTCTTGACCTGGAGCTTCTCATGAGCTCAGTCATTTTGGAGTGATTTAGCAAGG
Source organism: Ursus arctos (assembly GCF_023065955.2). Classification (NCBI taxonomy): domain Eukaryota; kingdom Metazoa; phylum Chordata; class Mammalia; order Carnivora; family Ursidae; genus Ursus; species Ursus arctos. The sequence goes on along the minus strand of NW_026623089.1, from coordinate 76,884,736 downwards.
TCTGATGTGTATTTTTCCCCCTACAGTTTTTTTCTTTTCTTTTCATTCTTTCTTTTTTCTTTTTTCTTTTTCTTTTTCTTTTTTTTTTTTTGGATATGATGTTTTCTAGCTAAGTTTTACATCAGCATCTGTTGTTCCTTGACATGTGATGGCACTTATTAGGGAATTTGGCAACCCCCAGATATAAACATGGCATTTCATCCTGGTTAACAGTCTGAGGCTTTATGTCCTTTTGGCAAGGTCTCCGTATATACACCAGCTTTGTTTTTACTCGCTGTCTTCTTGAAAACAGTAAACACACATACCTTTAATAGTCCTCCATGATTCCACACACTGACACATCGTCAAGTCGTTTGGATGGACTGCTTTTCACTCGGCGAGCTCGGAGTAATGAAAAGAGGTTCACAGCGGAGGCTGAGGCGCGTAGGGGGGCAGGTGTGTGCACCGCACCCGTGCATTCCAGCGGAGCTAGTACCCGGCCTCTGAAAGTAGAGCAGCCTGGTTTATTTGCAACATGTACTCCAGCCGAACCTCGTGCTGGCTTGCTGGCAAAACCTAACGGACAGCCTTATGATAAGTGACTCGCTAGTAACTGCAAATATGAGTAATGTGGCAGAAGGGATCGATCGTGCTCTTTTATTCTAAGAAGGAATTGGGAGTTGGTAACTCGAGAACATCCATCGACCTGAGATGCCACTGTTTGAAACACACACTTGAAAGCACAGGGGATGCTCAGTAGCCACGCACTTGGAAAAATGTATGTTTTGGCATGTGTCTGTTTTTTGCTTACATTTTTCAGGTTCTGCAATATTACAAGAAGCATTTCACACCCAGATGGTGGTTATACTAAACCAATTGTCATTTGAAAAGCTACAAAATCAAGGTGACAATATTTATTATCTTACTGCCCTTTGAGGGAAAGACTTGTGAAGGCACCTCGGCGCTGTGAAACAAAGTAATAATTCTGGACAAAAGGATCAACCAGAAATGGTGCCGCAGTTTCTAGAATAGAGGGCATCATCCAAAACATGCTGAAAATCCCATGCAAATCCTTGTTCTGCCATGTACTAGATGTGACCTTTGCTCTCGCCACAGCCCCTTCCAGAGAACCTGGCTCTTAGCTCCTAGAAGAGGCAGCCCCACAAATCAGGTGGTCATCCCCAGCCCTCCCCATGATTAATTGATTAGGGATGGAGCTCTTATCAAAAGCGAGCTTATTAATCATAGAATGGACGTCCATCAGAGTGTTTCTCTCAAGAATTTGAGCGAAGTGGCAAGAACACTTGAGTCAGTCGGTGATGAATCCCCAAATGGAGTGCGACGTGCAGGCTGGGCTGTGTAGGTGACCGTGTAGACACGAATGAGCTGGGAGGTCGAGGGGGAAGGTGGGAGGAGCAGGTAGAGGCCATGAGAATACAGAATTGGGATCGAGAGGCAGCTGGAAGGAGCCACCTCAAGACCTGACGTTCTTCCAGTTTCTCCAAGAGCATGCCTGACATCCTTGTGAGCTCTCAGTAAACCCCCGTTTACCTCAGCTACCTTGAGTTTCTGTTTTCTACAGCCAAAAGAGGCTTGATGAGAATATTCCATTTTGCAATAGGATCCTGTATCCATGGCTATGGCTTCAAGTTTATTTCTCCACTGCAGGATGAAGCATCAGTTTGTTCTGAGAAAAGCCTCTAAGATAATCAAAAACTAGAAGGGATTCAGTATGAGGGTGCAATCAAAATAGTTAAGGCTCCAGTATGGGAAATGTATTCCAGATGGAATGTTATTAAAACTTAAAAGTCTAGAGTAAACATGGATGTGTTCACCAAATTCTTGAATATCAGAACCAGATGGCATTCTTTAAGATTTGAAAAGGATTTTTTTCATTCAAGTAAGCAACGCGACTTCACCAAACAGGAAGGGGGTGAGCGGAACTCATTAACTCAATGTCTGGCTTAGGCGTAGAATACAAGCAGGGAACTCAGGTGGATTCATGTGAGAAATAGCCACAACAGGTGATTGAGATCAGTGAGGGGAGTTTGAAAATGTTATTGCACTTTCAAAGGGACACCAGTGAGGATGATTTTGCCTCCCAAGAGCACATCCCCTTGATGTTAGTATTGGATTCAACATCAAGCTGTACCCTTCATTCCTCAGTGTCTCATGGACGGCAGCTCGGAGTTTGCCCAGGATCCTCAGATGTCTTGTTTCTTTCTTCTTCTGAGTCAAATACATCTGATTCATTCTCACCCCAAGAGTCTGGAAAACTCATGCCATTTTGAAAATCTGGGGGAAGATCTCTCATCTTCAGTTCATCAAAGTCAGAACTGAGATGCGTATTTTCCACGTCTACACGGGTCATTTTGAGTTAGGGGTCTGTGTGGCACCACGTCTGGCCACGGAGCCCTTTCACCCAGCTACGTGACTTTGGACAAGCTACTTACCTTCTCAAGGCCGTGGGCTTAGGTCAGCCTGTTTGAATTCACCAAAGATTATCAAAGACGGTCAACATTTGTTACAGATCCCCCCGCTTCTCGTGATCGTGCATGAAGAACCCACTTTCCCTCTACGATACCCACCCGTCTTTCTTAGAGAAATACCTCCCATTTCTCTTTAACTAATGAATCCCCTTTCTGATTTGGGGTAATTATTCTTCACCACCCCAGCTGCACTGGAAGACAGAAGCTGTTTGCTTCTTCTTTGTGGGGAAAATTCAGTTGTTTCAAAAATGAAATGTTAGGATCTCCCTCTTGGAGTGATTATGGAAGGAAATGTAAAAAACTCTTTCCTTCTCCTCCACCCACCCCCATAAAATGTTTTAGAACAAGTATCACTACTAGTACATTTTAGGGCAAAGATAAAAAGCCATCTTAGCTTTGTTTCCTGGTTTGAACTTGAACTTTTAGTTTTTCTTACCAAACAAGATTCATCTCTGTTTTATGAATATATAGTTTTAATTTGGGGCTTTTATTATCCGCATTAAATATAAGGCTAACACAGGAAGATAAAATAACTGTCTTCTAGCAACAGGGAAGTAAAACAGTAGCAGGCAATGAAATAAAAATGTCCTTCTAAATAGGGGTTCATAGATAAAAGTCTACAGCCCCCCCCTTTTTTTTTTTGCCATTTTTCCCTCTCAGTGAGTCCTAGTTAAAAAACACTCAAATCACCCAACATTTTATTTCTGAATGGAAAAGGAAAAACTAGATGCCTTTCTCCAAAATAAAAAACAACACAGAAAATCAATTTATGATCTTTGCCAAAATTGATGACCAAATACATTTGACAAACTATTTTTGTTCATGTATTATGAGCTGCGAATAGACACTTTCTACATAACTAAGAATACGTACCATTCTTCGGCAGCTGGAGATAAAATCACTAGGGTTCATTTTGTTTCTCTGTTTCTAAAAGACCAGAATATGACCTGGATATGGAAATTCAAGCTAGTACTTTCCATTCTTCCTGATGATGCCGAGAGTGTTAGAGAGGAACATAGCCTTCCTGAGACAGTTTTCCATGCGGAAAGCCAGAGTTGCCCTCTACAGAAACGCGGATTGCTCAATCAGAGAAACAAAGCCTTTAAACCACCAGTTAAGGTCTCTTAGAAATGATTCTGCCTTTCTCTAAGGATTGAGGAGCTGGAAAGGCAGAGATGTTCTTGCTTGTTTCTCAGTGTTAAGACTAGGGATTAATGTTGTAGTCCTCTTTGTCTGGGATGGCAAATTCTATTTCATCAAATATTTATAGAGCCCCATTAGATTTAAGTCACTGGTGGGTAGTGTGTCCTAAATCAGTTTTGCATTTCGTAGAATAAAACCAACTTACTTTTTTTGAAAATAGTGCTAATGCCATCCCGAGTATTATCTTGTGAGATACCATGAGCCTTTGCTGGAAAGTCTTTCCATTTTCCCACCACTGAAGCCATTCCTCCACAAAGCTTCTCCCAAAGCTTTCTGATGACTTTAAAATAAAATTCCAGAAGCATGATTTTCTATTCACAGAATATTAGAAAAAAAATTTTTTTCTGATAGGATAAGTGACAAGGTCACATGAAAATGAATACATTTTATTTGATTCCATTTTATTTTTAAAGATTTTATGTGTTCATTTGAGAGAGAGACAGAGATAGCGAGAGAGAGCACAGACTGGTAAGAGAGGGAGAAGCAGGCTCCTCTCTGAGCAGGGAGCCCGAAGTGGGGCTCAATCCCAGGTCCCTGGGATCATGACCTGAGTCGAAGGCAGATGCTTAACCAACCGAGCCACGCAGGCGTGCCTGAAGATACATTTTAAAGATTAATAACTGTATCATCAAAATGATGGAAATTGGTTAAATTGTGTGCAGTAATGTGTTCCTGTGAAAACTGGAGAGCATGTAAAACAATTTAGAAAATCTTCCATCCAGAGCTGAAAAAAATGATGGCATTTCCAACATCTGGGGGGGAGGAATATATTCATTACTTTCCTGGGTCAGGGATTCTCAAATTTGAGTGAATCAGAATTGCCTGGAGGACTTGTTAAAACACAAATTGCTTGCTCCACAGCCAGAGTTTCTTGGGGTACTCTGAAACAAGAATTTATAGTTCTAACAAGATCTCTGGTGGGATCTTGGAAAACCACTGTTCTAAGAAGAAAAGGAACTAGTTCTGGTCCGCGAGTGTGACTTTGCACACGTCATTTGACTTGCTAGCATCTTTTTCTTCATCTGTACAGAAGAATGATCCCTAGCTGGCTACCTCAGGGAGGAGAAGACCACGTTCATCAATACATGTGATAACCCTTAACTTCTAGGCCACTGTAACATTGATCATTCAAATGCCATTGTATTGTTTTTACGTACAGTAGAGAGATGTTGGTTATTTCCAGTGGTATCTGTGAACCTTGTTGTCAACATTTGTAGTCTGTCAGGCGAAATTCTTCCAACTCCTCTCAGACTTGGAAATGAGGACAGTAGTTTGCATTCTGGACACGAATTTGGGCCCCGGTGTAGATATTAATCCATCCAAAGAATGAGGTGCTTTCTGGTTCTGTAATTCTAGTACAGCTTATTTAAATTAATTAACCTACAAAAAGAAGCAATCAGAAGAGATGTAGACAGGCTTCCACCCAGTGGAGTTCCGGTCACAAAAAGCTATTCTCAATGTGTAGGTGACCTTGGAAGATTTTTAGCTAGGGTGGCCACACCTCCGGGTTTGCCTGGTTCGGTTGCCCTGGTTCATGCCTATTGTTTTGGCATAACTATTAATTAGTCAAGTGTCTTCTTTAATTTCAACACTGCCTCTCTTGAGACAATACAGTTTAGAGTCTTCTGAAATCCAGGAAATGAGCTTCGAATGTTTCCATCCCTGAGGGCAATTCTCCCCTGTAAAGTATGAATGAATCCAACTTTTCTTTTCCTGATGACATTTAGGAGTGTTTTACTCAAGTCCCTCGGTCTGATTTCATTTTTACCAAATGATCTTCTGACTCCATATTCATATTTTTAGGATGCAGAGGGGTCTGCTGGGGAGGTCACAGCAGTCCATTTCCATGAGGCCTAGGGCGCATTTGCATATCTAAGGGGACTTATCAGTGAGGTGAGACTAAACATCTCAGTGGTCAGGTCCCTGAATGCTGGAAGGCATAGGCTGAATTTGGTGGTTGGGAGAAATGGATGGATCTCACCGCCCACAAGAATCTTGAACACATGTCCCAGGTGGTGAGGAGTACAGAATTGGCCAGCAGCCAAGCTCAAAGCAGGCTTTCCCTAAAGATAAAGGACACATGCAAATTGAAATCTTTCAATTAAAAAGAAAATTGTTTGTTTTAAGTAAACTCCTCGCCACATGTGGGGCTCGAACTCACCACCTCAAGATTCAGAGTTGCATGTTCTACTGACCGAGCCAGACAGGCGTCTCCCTGAAGTCTCGATTTTTGAGAATACCTGAATAACTAAATAAAGGAAAGCGTTCTGATAAAAATAAAATGCTTGCCACAGTACCTGTCCACCTACAAGGAGACAAAAATTCTGATTAAGAAATCATAAGCACTTCTGACACAAGTGAAATTATTTTTCTCATTATAAATTTACAAAAAAGGAAATAATATCCTGCTGTTGACTTCAGTGTTTCAGAGCTGGAACCCAAACAAGTTCAAGTCTTCCAAGATTTCTAGTTGTTGGTTACAGGTAGCCTTAGGCGGGAGAATTGCTACAAATGAAATTCCAGGTTGATCTCACTTTATTGAGATCTATAGTGTTATCTTGACATATCCTTGAGTATTCTCTATGTAAAGAAAGTAAGATCTCTTTGGACTTGCTCATTATTAAACCATAAGGTAGATAATCCAATTTTTTCCTTTTTTAAAAATTTCTATGTATACTGCAACAGTTGAGCATAAGAATTATTGTAGCTCATTTTCTTATTCATGCGGTTTTACTTAGAAGCATGATTTTTTTCACGATAGCCTAGAAAGCACTCATTCACCTGCAAGTAGTAATAGAATAAGAGACTCATCAAATGTTAGAGAACAGCCGGTTTTCATCGCGGTAGTTTGTCAAATCACTGTAGACAATTTTGTTGCTATTTAAAAATGTATTTTTACACAGTTTCAACATAAGGCTTTCACATTTAAAATATAAAGAGCTGTTGTGAAAATTCTGGAATATGGTCCTCAAATTTAAATACGTTTATAATGGGAGCGCCTGGGTGGCTCAGTCCGTTAAGCATCCGCCTCTCGATTTCCACTCAGGTCACGATCTCAGGGTTATGAGATCGAGCCCCACGCTGGGCTCCGTGCTGCGCATGTAACCTGCTTAAGGTTCTCTCCCTCTTCCCCTCCCCCACTACATAAATAAATAAATAAGCAAGTAAGTAAATAAATTTATAACTAGACAAAGTATTGGCTTTATTATAAAATAATTTTTAAGTGTTTTCCACACTTGGTATGTATAGACTCAAAGTCCAGTGGTAAAATCAACAGGAAGATTGCAAGCTTAAGATAATCAATGGAGAAAAAAACCTAACAAAAAGGGATTTGGGGCTATGATAACTGAAAAAAAGTCTCTTTGGAAAATAACTCTGTGGTTTTGGAAAACATGATAAACATATTAGAAAACTGGAGTTTGGCCAGCTGCTTGGTAGAAAGAAATTAAAATAGAATTTCTGTTCTTAGCTAAAATATCAGCTCACACCCTCTCTAACCTTGCAAAAAGAAACTGGTTTTGAAATAGCATCTGTAACCCAGAAACCAAAAGTAAATGATAGAAATATTGGAACGTACAAAAACAATACGGCAACAAGCCAGATTTCATGAGGGTTTTTTTTTAAGAAAATACAAAAATAACACAAAAATAAGGAGCAAGGACCAATTTTAACACCTTCTGACCCTAAATAGCACAGTTAACAAGTATATAGAAGAGTTCAAATTGGGGCTTCCCAGATATTCGTTTTACAGAACAGCCTGTGTAAGGAGGTTACGAAAAACACACTTAGCCAAACAGCTAAATCAGAGGCATTAGGCATTTCGGGATTTTGCACATTTGGATAATGTGTGAAAATATTTCCAACTTTAAAAATATCTTTACACCTTCCTCTGTGCCGGGAGAGGGAGTGAGGATGACGCCCAAGACGCCAGCGCGAGTGCTGGACGGGTCCGCGGCTCACGGCTTGGCTGCTTCTGCTTCTTTCTAATGAAGGGCTTGTGCTGTTGGCATGCACCGAGGAGTGCTTACAAGGGGGGCTGTTTCAGGGGTTCAGAGTCCAATTCCAGAATGAGACCGCCCCCGGATGTGAATTCTGGCTCTGCCACTTTCCAGCAGAGCCGTCTCAAGCAGGCCACTGGCCCCCGGGAGCCTCCGACCTCCAGCCATGGGAGGGGACGGCAGTGCCTACCCCATAAGGCTTGTATGGTGTCAGCCCCGTTCTTCTTGAAATGCGCGTAACACACACCTGGTGTGTGGAAACTTCCAGTAAGTATTGGCTGTTGGTAACTGAGGGCCTAAGGGAGATACAGAACATATTTCTGAGACCCACCGCCTCCGTGGTTTCCGGCCTCTCACATCAGAGCAGAGACAGGTGGTGCCCGTTCTCCCACCCACCCACGTATCTAAAGTTTGCTTTGCTGAAGACCTGCATTAGTACCTGTTTGCACAAACAGAAGAAATTTGAAGAGGATTTTCACTTTCATAAAATGGTGATTGCTTCTTTGCTTTGCACCATTTTGGCTCAGGAAAGGATTCATAGGAACACTTCACTTTCAGGGTGTGTGGAAACCTGTATTATTTTAGATGCTATCAGCAGCGTTGCTGTCCATATATTAAAGGCTCTGGCCCGGCACAGCACAGAGCCTCAGTATATTCTGCGGAATGAATGGGCTGTGGTTTAATTGTGAAATAGAAGCTAAATGCCACTTTGCCCATCTCAGGTCCTATCCTGCAATGCTTGTGAACAATTATGGGCTCTCAGTTGTCTACTCCGATAAGCGCAGTGCCCCCAAATTGAATTACTACTGTCTCATAGACATGCCGATGCTTTCCTATAGCCTGTCTTTGTTGGTGAGATTGTTGCTTTCTCAAGCAGTCCTCACCATCAGTTTTGCTAGATAAAATGTTACTAAGTCTTTCAGATTCATCGCAAATGTCCCCCCCGCACACACTCTGGCCTCTGTAGACTCATTGCGTTGTGTACTTTAAATGTGTCTTATCTAACTCTCCTCTAACAAAAGCATAGAGTTTCTAAGGCTGGGAAATCTGTCTTTCAAACCTTTGTGTCCTCTTCAGTGTCTGAGTAAATGGTTTCACTTGAATGTTCAGTATATGTGTATTTAATTGAAGAAATGCCCTCTACCTAAGACAGAATGATGTAGGAACTTGAAAAAGATCAAAAGAATTATCATCGTGAAGACCAGGAGCAGCCTCCTTCGTGTAGCCTGGACTGAAAATGCCAGAATGACCTGAGAGTTGAAGAGAGCTCCCTACTTAAAGGACTAATAGTGTGGGACCATCAAAGTACTGACCTCTTAAATATCTTGGGAGAAGATTCTAGACGAGAACTGGGCTAGCTTGGGGAGTGGATCTCTTTTAATTCAATCATAAAACAAATGTCTACATCTTTTCTATAGACACAGAAATTCCCATCAGGAATTCTTAGTAATTCTTTTTTTCTAACAGTGATTCCATATGTAATAATTCTTCTTTCTATAGTTACGTTAATTTTGCTACATCTTTTGAGAATGTCAGGGCTGGGAAAGACACGAGCGAACACTGACTACAGCTCACGTAATTTGAAGAGGAGGAAACTGAACCCTAGAGAAAATTGAACCCTGCTTTAGATCAGTGAATTAGTGGCAAAATTAGGGCCAGCACTCTGTTCTCTGTAGGAAGCCCAGGGCAGCTTCTCAGTAGGCAGGCATAAACAGCCATACAGATGACCTGGCCACCCCAAACCTCTAAAGTGATGTGGCAAATGTCACAATTCACATGACAGACATTGTTTTAGCTCACAATTGTTGTCACCTCCTCTCTCTGCCAGATCCTGTCCTTTTAGATGGTCAGAGCCCAATCTGACAACCAGTAGGAGTTCAGATGCAGAGAAGAGAATTCTCCCTGCCCCCCTGCCCTCCCCAGACTTGAGGACGTTACACCCAAGCTAATGAGAGTGCCCTTAAAACATCAACTAACTCTTCACCTGTCCAAAGTCAATATTCGAAACTGCTCTATTTGCGTGAACTGTATTTAGAGCCCTGGGTCCCACTACTCCACATCATTGCCAGTGGAAAATCGTTTCTGCCGTCTGTGCCCAAACAGAAAAAGAAGCAGTTTGGCCTGAAACGAAAAGACTACTGAATAAGTTGGGAGCTCTCAGAACTGGAATTCAAATAGAATAAGAATGATGGACTGTGAGGAAGGAAAGGGAAGTCACCCCATGCATAAATGACTGGCTGAGAAGTTCTCTAATGAGCACATGGAGGAAAAAAGGACACGATGTTGTGAGAAGAGCCGGAGCGCAGGCGTCAGATGCTGTAGGAAATGTGTCAAAGGCTGAAAATGCTAATGATAAGAAACTACGTTCAGAACAAGAAGATGGAAGATGACGGGATGATTCGACCACAGGTTCCTCTCAGGAAGGAGTCACACTTGTCTTTCCCCAACGCCTGACAGTTTCTCAATCGAAGCAGGTAAATATTTGGTTGGATAAAACATAATACTTGCAAGAGGAAACTGAAGCCCAAGGATATGAGAAAATTTAAAAAGACCACATTGGTGCTTTAAATTCAATTCCGCGCACTGTGATTGCGGATCTCCGATGCGCTGACATTTTGCTGGGGGCCAGCAATGTCAAGACGAGTAAGACACAACCCCTGTCCTCAAGGGCTCACCGTCTAGGGTGCAAAGCTACCACCAGACAGGTTAATTATAGAACAGAGTGATAAATGCAATACTCTGTTGATTTCCATGAATTTGCAGAGCAGTGAGGAACAGGAGAGGAGCAAGGAGATTGTAAGCGGCCAAAGGTGGATGTAATTTTTAAAAAGAAGCTCAATTCCCTGATTCATAGATAAATTAGATTGGTAGTCTGATTCAATCATGAGCGAGAACCTGGAACCAATTAATGGAACGAGATCGTGAACATCAATGCAAGTCAGAGATGAGCCTGAGAGCGCCGTGGATTTACTGAGAAGCATGAGACTACCAGGATTTCATTTCCCTTGTAGAGAAAGCAAATCCGACTGGGAGGCTAGAAATGTGATACAGAGACACATGCCAGAGACTTCATCTCATATATTGCTTTTCTGTGACTGACCAGGTCTTCAGTGACAGATTTATTGAACAAGAAATACGGGCATGATACTAATACATTGAGACTTGAAAATGCAAATTAATTGGCAGACATCAATCAAAAGGGAGGCTTCTGTCTTTGGGTGGGTTCTGGGGCCCTTTGCCTTGGTGTGGCCATGCTAATTCTTTCATTCGTGATTTAGATCGTGTATCAGTAAGGGACTCCATAGAAAACCACACATTTCAAGCGGGGAAGTTTGAGAAGCATTTAGGAAAGGGACTATTTACATGTGGCCATGCTTTAAGGGAACCAATAAGGGACAGTGCAGAGTCTCACTGCTGGCATGAAGGGCTGAGGACGGGGGAGGGGGGGAATGATCAGTCCTTAGAACCAGTACACAGCCAGAATAGTGAGCAGAAGCTTCCTGCTCTGGTCAGGGTTTAGGATGACTGTTCCCTACACCACCCCTGTTGACCTGCTTGTTTGCCCCTATTCGTGCGTTCCTGTAGGCGCTTGCCCCCTTCCCCATGAACGTTCCCCCCATTGGACTCATCGTCTGTGTAGGGACCTGTGGAAGCTGTTTGCTTTTCTGTGTATCAGCTAGTTCCCGGTCATCGATCTATTGCTTGTGAAGACTTGAATTAGCTCTTTCCTGATCGACTTTAGCTGTGGCAGTTTGGTTCCCCATCATGTGTGGGAGGGGCTGGCAAGGTGTGTTCTGATATACCTGTAAACAAGGAGAAATGTGCCTGACACTAATATGTGAATGGACTTGAAAATGCTAATTAATTGGTAGGTATCAATAGATACCTAGTAGGGATAGGAACAGAGTAATTGTACTTGGAGAAGACTGTGGTTTGAATTCTTATATTGCCCTCTCCCATCTTCCTGGTAAATTTCTGAAGACGTTCTTTACATGGCTTTAGTAAATAAATGTCCTTAGAATAAAGGCAGTTGTTCCTGTACTTGTTCCCAAATATAATTTTTGTTTACATTGTTTTTTATTGAAGTCTAGTTGACACATAAATGTAATTTGTGAGGGTTTTTTTTGGTGGGGGGGCAGCAACATCTTTCTAAGGCCAGTGTTCAGATGACTTTTCTTATTTGAGGACATATTCACACATGGTTGATAAAAATTTCTCAGCAAAGAGAAATGTGAATACTTTTTAAACGTATCATATATGCTTTACCTAACATATCTCTGGGGCTAATCAAGGCTTGTTAGTGGGGTGCCTGGCTGGCTCTGTTTGTTGAGCATCCAACTCTTGACTTCGGCTCAGGTCCTGATCTCAAGGTCGTGAGATCAAGCCCCATGTCAATCTCTGCGCTTAGTGAGGAGTCTGCTTGGGATTCTCTCTCTCCCTGTCCCTCTACCCCTCCACCTGCTCTCTAAATAAATAAATAAATAAATAAATAAATAAATAAAATATTTTTTTAAAAAGGACTTGTTGGGGCTCCTGGGAAGCTCAGTCGTTAGGCGTCTGCCTTCTGCTCAAGTCATGATCCCAGCATTCTGGGATTGAGCCCTGCATCGGGCTCCCTGCTCGGCGGGAAGCCAGGTTCTCCCTCTCCCACTCCCCCTTGCTTGTGTTCCCTCTCTCACTGCCTCTCTCTATCAGGTGAATAAATGAAATCTTAAAAAAAAAATAAAAATAAAAAAGGACTTGTTAGTAATTTAATGCTATTTTCTGTGCTTTATGTGTCAAACTGAAAGGAAGAAAACCAGGCATTTGAATTTAGTGTGGGATTATTCCCTTTCTTTTTCACCATTTGTATTGCCAGGGTGAGTTCAAGATAATAATTTATTGCAGGTAGCCTGAAATTTCAATATCATTCCTCAGTTCATCCTCCTGTCTAGGGGGTATGCAAAATGGATCATATTTATTTATAGGTTACTCAGAGAGCCCCCCCCAATTTCTCTTTCTCTCTGCCTACCCCCCTTGCCTTGGGGTCTTTGTTTCAGGGAACCCCAAGGGCCTCTTTTAATTTCTCTTTACCTCAGAATGTCCTAACGGATTTTTCTGGGGACAAAACACTGTAGTGTTAGCGTATTCTTTCATAAGTTGTAAACATATATTTTCCAATTACTGAAAAAATAAAGACATTACATTTTAGCAGGTTTGTCATAAAATCCTTCTTAAGATAAAAGATGGTGTTACCACCATCCTTCTAGAAGAGATTGATGTTCGACTCGCCATAATTCTTCTATTATGTAGCTGGTTGATACCCACTTATTGGAAAAAAATGTCTGAGAGCTCATTGAGGCTGCTGGGACTACCTTACCCTTTCTTCCCTACAGCTGAGATCCTATCTTTTTAACTGCAAACTTCTCAGTGGACAAGGTCTCCTTTGTGAAGCCTGGGACCTACATTCCTGAGCCTGTGGAAAGACTAATTCAGATGCTGCCTTCTCTCCCCCAGCCAGGCAGCCCTGCGTAACCCTGAGAGGTGATTAGAATTTTACTGCCCCTGATTCATACACCTTTAGCTTCCCCTGGTCTCCCTCCCTCCCTCCCTTCCCTTTGCTTAGCAACAGGACTGTGGGAGCTCAGAAATCAACAGATTTCTTTTTTGCTTTCATGTTGAAAAGAAGAACTTAAGCATAAGAGACAGCCAGTGAAACAGCACAGATTTTACTAGAGCTTCTCATTAGAATTTTATACTCTGAGTACCAGGGGCTTCCTCAGGCCAGAGGATTTTTGCGATATTCCTGGTTGAGACTGAGTTAACCATATCACAACATCTGGGCCCCTGTTGAATGTAGCAGAATGTCAGCAGCTGGAGGAGTGCCTGGCTCCAAGCCTACCCTCTTTTCTCTACGCCCCCTCGGGTGCTATTTTTAGAAATCTAAGTCATCTAGGTCAGGAATTAAGGCCACCCCATACTAGTAGTCGTAGTAGTAGTTAAAAGGACTTCAGAGGTGTGCACGCGGTCTTTGCTCCTCTGTTAAGGCTATTCTGTTCGGTTTGGTTTTGTTTTAATTCAGTATGTCACTTCACCAGTGTGGGGGGTCCTCTACTCTGAGCTAGGTGTTGAGTTGGAGAGGAGAGGAGACGCGGCGTGAGACTCAGCCCCTGCCTCAGACGCCGGGGAAGACACGTTGATGGGTAGCAGTAGGCAGAATTTCGGAGATTTCCAATAGTCCATCATTTTTGACCTAAAATAATGGCAGTTCCCATGTTACAGCCTAATAGAAGTGCTCTAGTCCTGCTCCAGGAACACCAATGCTTGGAGGCCTTCAACGTAACTGGTAGAATTAGGGAAGGTTTTATGGGGGAACATATTGATTTTAGTAAGGCCCTGGAATTTGGGAAGAACTAGATTTCCCTAAACCAGCCTCCTCCTGTCCTAGACAGTGCAAAGCTTGATCAAGTCATGGAGAAGAGAAAGTAGAAGTTATAAATAGAAAATACCAAGCAGTCCGGAGCGACCGGAACAAATAACCCACGGGTGGACGCTGGAGGACAAATATAGCTAAGACGGTAAAATTGGTGTCAGAGTGCGTTATTTTACTAGACTGTCGGGAAGCATCAAAGCTGTTGGGAAAGGGAGCAGCGAATTCACAGCTCTGTGCCTCCTGTTCCACGAGCCCTGAGGTCTCCGGTGGTCTGCTTCCCAAGGTGGGCTGACTTTCCCTGGCACAGAAGATTCAAAGACAAATTTGATGATGTCTTATCTTGGCTATTTGTAACTAAATGTCAACATTAACAAAAGGAGTCCGAACTTGAGAGGGAAACTGACAAGGGTTGTTTGACAACAAAGCGGAAAAGGGATAGGACAGGTCATGTGCCTGGAGGATCCGTACAAGTGGCACAAAACAAGGGTCTGCAACCCATGGCCCAGATTCAGCCCCATGCCTGTTTTGTAAATAAAGATTTATTGGAACCCAGACCCATTCATTCTCATGGTGTTTGTGACGGCTTTCATGCTGCTCGGCCATCAGAGTATCTGTAATACAGCATGACCCACAAAGCTTAACACTTTTTTCTTTTCTATTTAGCCCTTTGCAGGGGGGAAAAATGTGCTAACTCCTGACATTCAGACAAAAACAAACATAAAAAAGCAGTGGGTTGATTTGGTTCCTCTTTTATTTTTCAACTCTTCTGTCAGATATTGGTACAGGAAATATTTTAAACAGTAGGAAAGCCAGTAGGACAAGCATGATCGTAGATGACAGCTGGCAGGCCCTTGGCCTCAGGGTCGGTCATCAGTAGGAGAGTTGAGGACTGTGGTTGTTTGGGGGACACTTGCTTGCTGCTCCTTACACGGAGGTTCAGTCCCTGCTGATGCCCTATAGCCAGATCCTCCCAGGTTTCAAGAGAGCCTGGACATTGGGACACGCATGTCATATCTCTCAGTAATGCGTGGCATTAGTTTTCAGCCTCTGCGGTCAAGTTTCTCTTGTCTGGATTTGGTTTATGACCATGCATTTGTGGCTCTGGATTTGAGACTAAGATCAAGGTATCATTTTGAGAAAGGAAGAGCAAAAAGGTAGGGGAAGGTAAATTACACAGCAAGAAGGCAAATAGAGCAGTAGATGGTAGGGTCCCCACCCAGCCCGGGGGCTCGTGGATGCCAGTGGCGGTCAGGCTGTGAGAGGACCCTGTTCATCCCTGTCTGTCAAGTTTGCTTTAGCACACAGTGAGTTTGCAGGGCATGGTGAAGTGATTCAGATACACTGACAGTTTTTATTACTGTGTTTATTGGACTACTTTCCCCTCATCTGCCCCTCATATGGGACTCTGAAGTGCGAGAAGGGAAGGGAATTAATTGTGCATCTGGAACTTTGACTTCTGTTTCAAACCAGACGAAAAGGAGGAAATTACAGAGTTACATGGGCAAAGCATATTTCTCAGTCTTCTTCAGACACACGTGAGGAGAAGGAAGTATTCAAGGGGAAAACCAGAGTAAGCGTTATTTGCAGTGAGGTCTTTGGTGTAAGGGAGCATCCACTGAACGTTCTACTCCTGACCATTGAATACACGCAGTGAAAAGCTGTTTGCCTTTTTAAGGGAGGCGAGTCACCCCATTACAGGACCATGTTTACCTTGTTCATCCCACATCCTCAGGGCCCGGCACTGGAGGAGGGGGCGCGCTACGTTTGCTGGATGAATGGACCCGCGAACAAATGAGCCAGTGGAGCTCCACGTACATCCTCTAGGACGTAGCTTAGATCTTTCCCATATTGCCTCCGGTTTTGCTCCGATGACCTAGTCTCCCCTATGTCTCCTGTCTTCCTTTCCCAAAACAATTCTTTTTAAAACAAAAGTGAGCTGTCTTTTTTTTTTTTTTTTTAAACTTTAGGACGAATCTTGTAGTCAGTCATGTCCATCTTCCAGTTGTGCCTAAGTTCAGCTCGGGCTTTGTCTCATCGTTCTCGTGTCCTCTTCACTTTGTGGACAACTGTTTACATTCCTGTGAATTGAATTATCATGTTTATTAACAACAACATAGTTATAAGAAACAATAAAGTCATGGGAAATCATAAAACAACAACAATTATAAAAGGGTCTAAATGAATTGTCAGAAAGTTCGAAGGATGGAATCGGTCCGTGCCTCGTGAAAAATGGAATTGAATTGGATAAGCTTCAAGGGTTGCTTCTGAAAACATTCTCAGTTTGCCCAGGACAGTTATTGTCCCATGGTACACACATAATAAGCTTAAATTCCCTTTACTGTGCAAAGTAGCATAAGTCAGGGTTAAAGGATATTCATACATGCATAAGACATATGTTGATTTCTGTGTTTCTTCTAGGTCTTACTTCAAGTACAAATAAAAATATTGCTAATGTTTGGTTTTGCAGAGAGTCGTTTGCATAGTATTGTGAAGGTGTTATCGGACAATTACTCATTTACACCTATGGATTTAAAATGGTCTGTGGGTGCCTAACTGTGGCACTATTAGATTCAACTTCAGCTGTATGTGTTTCAGCTAAGTACAACTGCACTTGTAGAAAACAGGTCAGCAGGGAAGTTGGGATTGTGCAATCATAGTATTCGAGAGCTGAAGGTCATCAGTAGAATCCATCTACTTCATTCTCTTTGTGTTTCTGATGAGGAAGCTGGCCATATAAGGGAAATGGACTCTATAGCAGACCTTGTTGAAAAGTATTTACTTATTGAAAGAAGTGCTGATTGTAATAGTGTATCTGAAGTTGCATATAAAAGGGCTACCTAGAGTTCTAAAGTCCATTCACTATTACTACTACACTATTACTAGTAACAGACCCCACATGATGCAGATGACTATCCAGAATTTAAAGAAGAAGAAGAAGAAATAATTATTACAAGTAAGGGAAAATGCTGTAATTAAATTGTTTCAAATTAAGTTTATTTTACTTACATAAAGCAAACTACACATTCTGAAGATGATGTAACTATTAATTGGTCTGAGGGATAGGTAATTGCATAATGAAGACACAGGTTAGATTAAAGACGAAAATAAATATGCCCAAAGGTGAAATTTTATCTGGCTCAAGAGGGATGAAAAGCAATAGAAGATCTCATGTAAATTGATTATTTATTAAACAACCACAAAAAATGTGTGATGATAGTTTTGTTTTTAAAGAAGAGGTAGGCAGTTAATGCCATATTGAAAATAGCGGCTGTGCTTAACTTATGTTTTAAAATCCTTCTCCACAAAAGTAGAGGCAAGCAAATTTTAGTACATCGAGGTGTACTGAAGACTTTGGAAGAGTAGCTTATAAGGAAAAGCTGGTAAAGGAACATGCCCATGTCAGCAAAATGAAAAGAGAACCTAAGGAATGGGAGGTAGTATTTGCAAACCACATATTTGATAAGGAACTAATATCGAAATTATATCAAGAACACATGCAACTCAACAACCACCACCAGAACAGTCTGATTTAAAAATGAGCGGATTGCCTAAAGAAACATTTTTCCAAAGGCGACATACAGATGGCTGACAGGTACATGAAAAAGTCCTCAGCATCCTTCATCATCAGGAAGATGCAAATCAAACCCACGCTGCGCTATCACCTCACACGCGTCAGAATGCCAGTATGAAACGGATAAGAAATAAGCGTTGGCGAGGATGTGGAGAGAAGGGAACCCTTGTCCACTGTTGGTGGGAATGAATGTTGGTGCAACCACTTGGAAAACTGTGGAGGCTCCTCGAGAAATTAAAAGTAGAACTATCATATGATCCAGCAACTTGGCTTCTGGGTATTTATCCAAAGGAAACAAAAACACAAATTCAAAAAGATATCTGCTCTCCCATGATCGTCACAGCATTATTTATAGTAGTGAAGACAGGCAAGCAACCTATGTGTCCATCTGTAGATGAATGGATAAAGACGATGGGGGGTATTATGGAATATTATTCAGCCATAAAATAGAAGGAAATTGTGCCATTTGCCACAACATGGATGGATCTTGAATCTTGAGGGCATTACACTAAATGAAATAAGTCAGAGAGGGAAAGACAAATACTATATGATTTCATTCATTGGTACAGAGAACAGTTTAGTGGTTTCCAGAGCAGGGGGTGGGGAGAGGTGTGTGAAATGGGTGAAGGTGGTCAAAAGGTAACAACTTCCAGTTATAAGATGGATGAATACTGGGGATGGAACGTACAGCATGGCGACTATCATTGATCATTATTGTATATTTGAAAGTTGCTGAGAGTAGATCTTAGAAGTTCCTACATACATACACAAAATTGTTACTATGTATGGTGATGGATGTTAACTAGACTCATTGTGATGATCATATTGTCATATATACATTTATCAAATTATTATATTGTATACCTGAAATTAATAGTGTTATGTGCCGATTATATCTCAGTAAAAAAGGAAGAGAGAGAGAGAGAAAGGAAGAGAAGAGAAGAGAAGAGAAGAGAGAGAAAGAAAGAAAGAAAGAAAGAAAGAAAGAAAGAAAGAAAGAAAGATAGATGGATGGGAAAGAGAGAAGGGAAGGAAGGAAGGAAGGAAGGAAGGAAGGAAGGAAGGAAGGAAGGAAGGATTCCCATGGAACCAAATCAACGGATAATAGGGAGTACATACATATATTGCAGTATCACCAACATTAGCAAATGTACCAAATATTAATTTGGAAGCTATTTTGGCATACAAGATATGTCAGAAAATGTGAAAGTAGTGATAATTTTCAGAACATGTAGAAAAATAAACCTGGAAACTGGCATTTTTTATTTTCTGTTTATAAATGGTGATACAGTGTTCCTACTGTCTTGCCTATATTTAAGGTGTATTATAATTTAATTGCTATTTTTTATTCAAATACATTTCTAGGGGGTGCTTTGGATTCTGAGAAAGTGTTAGACTCAATTTTTTTTTTCAATTTTTATTTGCAACACAATTCAGCTTTTGTTAGTGAAAAAGAACAGAAGAGGAAATGTGAGTGCTTATTACAAAGGTCACAAGTAGCAACATATTTACTATAATTGTGATCTTCAAGAAATTATAGTATTCACTCACTCACTCATTCATCAAAAGCAACTAAGTATCCGTAGACCAGTGAATATAACCCAGACCCCTCCAATCGTGAAGTGTACCTTCTAGCCACCAGAAATATTTATCATCTTTGTGTGCCAGGTGAGAAATCTACAATTACCGACTCTGAACTGTCGTATTGTGCTCGTGTGGATTTAAAAGAGTATTACTCATATTCGTATTCCTCTTTGTTCAGTTCTCAAACACTGGGGGTGCTGTGTTTTTCAGAGAAGCCAGCAGAGACTCTGAAACGTTTACTGGCATCCCTGAGTCCCACAGACCGTAAGTGGCAAAGATGTGGCTTGTCCCCTTCACTCTCATCACGCCAGGGTGACACTGGTATCCCTTCCTTCCTCTACCCTGCACGACCTTTTTGGGGGAAGGCCACGTGCAGCCTCGGGAGTGTGCGGACATTTCAACCCGTCTTGATGGTAGCAAGAGAGAAAGAACACGGCCCTGTGGTGAGCAGCAGTAGACGACCTGGGTTTAGCAGCAATGCCTCACAGTCGAGTGTCCGGCAATGGCATCTGGAAGAGCTAGGAGTGAATGCGTGCCTGAGAGTAGAATTGCATCGTTGGCCCGGGAATCCTTTGAAGCAGTGGACAAGACTGAGGGGGCCTCCGCGTGATGGAGTGACCTGTCTCGGAAAGGCAGAGGCCTTTCATGGAGACTGGTGGATGCCCTGCGTGGTCTCGGACTTTGATGAATGACTTGTCAGCTGTTTTCTCTCTGAGTGTCTCCCTGCTTGGGATGGGAAGCAAGGAGGTTTGTGGGAATCTTCCTTGACGAGGTAGTCCAGACATACCTTCCCTTCTCCCAGGAAGCAGGTGCATTTCCCAGCTTAGAAAAGCACTTTGCCTCTCCCTTCTTGACAAGCAAGTGTGCAAAGCTTCGTCTATGGTGACGTGGAATTGGGAAGGCAA
Organism: Ursus arctos; assembly: GCF_023065955.2. NCBI lineage: Eukaryota > Metazoa > Chordata > Mammalia > Carnivora > Ursidae > Ursus > Ursus arctos. Next base: position 76,864,595 of record NW_026623089.1, on the reverse strand, counting down.
AGCGTGCAAGTGTGGGAAGTGTCTACACTGGCAGGCCATTCACCCACCTCATCCTTGGGGTGGTTGTCAGAAAGGAAAGAGGAAGTGGGAGAATTAACACAGAGCTCTGTGTGCCTCTCCCATCCCGTCCTCTGCCTGCTCTGTGGGGAGGAGTTGTCACCATGCCCTCTTCAGAGAGGACACCGCGGAGGTGCTCGTGAGGATGGACTTGGTACTCTTAGTTCAGGGCGGTGCTGGCTTCCTAAATCATGACATGTTGCCTCCCTCCATCTTTGTAGACGGATTTGACTTTTCCTGCATGCTCATTGTAGCCATGTGTCCTCTTTTATCCTGTTATAATTTTTTGACAGCTCTATTGGGGTGTGCTTGATACACAAAACCCCGCACATGTCAAATGTATACAACTTGAAAAGTTTGGGCATCTGTGTACAGTCCCGAAACCGTCAGCGTAGTCAAGATAACAGACATCTGTCGTGGCCACCAGTTTCCTTGTGTGTATGTTTGGGATGAGAACATTTTAGGGAAGATGGGAACATAAGAGCTACACTATTTCTAAGTGTGCCGTACGGTGTTGTCAGCTGTGGGCACTGTCTTGTGTGGCAGATCTCTAGAACTTCTTTACCTCACATAACCGAAGCTTTACGCCAATCAAAAACTCCAGTGTGTCTTTTTTTTTTTTTTTTGTAAGATTTTATTTATTTATTTCAGACAGAGAAGTGAGAGAGCACGCCAGCAGTGGTGGTGGGGGGCACAGAGAGGGACAAGCAGACTCTGTGCTGAGTGCTGAACCCAGTATGGGGCTTGATCCCAGGACACCAAGATCATGACCTGAACCGAAATCAGGAGTCAGATGCCTCACCGACGGAGCCACCCGGGTGCCCCGTAACACCAGTGTGTCTTAAGGAAGGGACAGCAGTTTTGACTGCTTTGTGGATACACGGGAACCCATGTGTTCCACCTTTTGCAACATATTTCCCACAGTGTCAAGCACGTGGTCGACAACAAGTCAACATTTGTTGTATAGAATTGGTTACAGCAGTTGGGGGTGGGGTGGGGACAGCTTCGCATTGCCTGCTTTTCCTGCTTCAGTATCGAGTTATGTTCCATTTCTCTCTAAGGCCAACGACACACCTCTTTCTACCTTGACAGAGACACCCACACATTGCTTCTTCGCCCTGGCATACTCAAGCCTTGGCAGGAATTCTGGATGGCTTTGTCTCTACCAGGTGTTGATCCTCTTAAAAGCATTTCATCAGCTATGAACTTTTTATGGGTATGGGTTGACCTACAAGAGGGAATACCACTTGGAAGGATGTGTGTGCTTAATTTCCATTTGGATGGACCGCTTATTGCAACTGCCAAGAGCCCAGCTGGTGGGCAGCATTCCTTTATATTGTGTGTGTTTTAAATCTGAAAGTTTTAATCCAGGTGATTAAGGATCCCCGTAATAGGGGTGATTTATCAGTAATTAAGTAGGGCCCAACTTCTATGAAGAAATCTTTAGGAACACAAAAGGAATGAAAATATTACTATTTTCTTACATATATGAGCTAAAGCCCTCCCCCCCCCAAAGTTCTTAGGAGCTCACTTTTTGGCAGTAGATAACATAGTAAT